>NC_142483.1:17965000-22965000 GCF_049115385.1 Moschus berezovskii
AATATTTGAAACTCACCTGGCTAACATTCAGGATGAAGATTTTCATTTCTCCACAGCATCTGGGCATGCCACTCTGTTCCCTCCCTCAGTGCATATTTTGATGAAGCCCTTACCCCTGTCAGGCTGTGCTGAGCACCACAGGGAGGAGACACCAACCCATCCCCACGGAATCTGGGGAACACCATGACAGCTCTTCAGTCAAGGAGCTTAACTCAGACCCAAGGTTCAGAGCATGGAGAGTGAAGGTGAAAGTGTTAGCAGCTTAACCATGTCTCTTTGCAACCCCATGGACTGTAGCCCTCCAGGCTCCTCCGTCCAAGGGACTTCTCAGGCAAGAATACTGGAGTGGGTAGCCATTTCCCTCTCCAGGGGATCTTCCTGACTCAGGGATCCAACCTGGTCTCCTGCAATGCAGGCAGATTATTTACCAGAATCTGAGCCACCAGGGGAACCCCAGTATGGAGAGTCACCCCCTTTAAAGAAGCAGGTGTGAATTTGTGGGAAGGGGATTATGAAATGAGGGGCACTGATATTGATAGTTTTTCCTAGGTAAACCTACCAAGAGAAATGATGAAAGTAAAAACAATGCCTTTGGTTTTATAAACAAATCATTAAGATTTAATGCTAAAGTATGTACCGTGGGAGGCAGCATAGTGTAGTGGCTAAAAGTGTAGATACCAAAGTCAAGGACTCTGAATTCAACTCTCAGCAATGCCATTTGTTGACAGGGTGCCTTTCAGTGAGCTCATTAACTTCTTGAAACCACATCTGTACAGTGGGGTTAATAACAATTCACCTCATTGGATTGTTGCTGGGATTAAGTGAGACAACATTTTTGAGTTGCACACAGAAAGCATTATCTGAATATTTCATAAACAAATGAAATCTTCCTACCAACACTCAGTGTCACTGGTGTAGAGATAAGAAAATTTAAGTTGATAGAAGTCAAGTGCTTTCAAATTTGGGTCTGTCTGACTTCACTAAACTACCAAAATGCTTGAAAGAATGTCCTGATATCTATAATTTATTTTGAAATGGATCAAAACTTATGTGGATTGGTGGATGGACAAAAGAATAGATGGGTGATAAAATAAGTTCAATAAAATACTAATTGTAGGATCTAGGTGGGGACATATGGCTGCTACCTGCAAAATTTGTTGTACATGTCATTTTTTTTCATAATAAAATATTGGGGTGATAAAACTAAACCAAAATAAAGTAAAAAAGATTTAATGCCATATATAGATAATAGAAAAAAGCAATGACACTACATTTAGAGAAACTGTGTGCACAGTTAATCAGGAAATCCTCTGTGGTGCTTTGGTCTAAGGAGGAATATTCCAATCTGACTTACTTGTTTTAAAATGATCCAAACTTAATCATTTAAAGAGAAACATGACATTCAAGTTCTGTATTTAATTTTATTTATTTATTATACATTTTCTGTCTCTTGTGTTGGTGGGGAAAAAATCTTAAGCACGAGAAGAGAAGCTCACCAGGCGGAGTCCTGACAATTGGAAAGAAAAGAAAAATGAAGCCACTGTGATCAGCCCAGAGCAGAGCCTGTAGGTTACAGTGACAGGCCAGCTTGCCTCAGTCAGGCCGGCTGAACCAGCATGAACTGAGGTCAGCGGTTATTAATCACTTGTCAAAGTCTGCAGGGATTTATCAGATAATAATAGTTATAAGTACATTCATATCACACAAACATGTGGCAAGACTGCAAGGGATTCAAGCCCTAACACAATCTGCAATGACAGTTTGAAAACTATGGATAAATGTTAAATCATAAAGCAAACACTAGAAAGAAAACCATGCCATTCATGACTATTTGGGCAGTCTAGAATTATTTTCTATATTGTTTATTTCTGTAAACATTTGAGATCTTACAGTGTCTTTGACTAACTTCCCTCCTCAATTTTCTTATGACTTGTAAAAACAGCAAATGTAATCATCATTTGAAACGAAACACTGGTTATTGACTCCATCCAAATGAACAGACAACCAGAACGTAATCATAGCTTACTTTATAAAACCCGTTCCTGAACAAAAATATCTCGAGTTGTTCTGAAGAATCTACATAAACAAATAAATAGATGTGCCTGAGGGACAGCTCTAAACCCTACAAACCAAAAGATGGCATTTAAAATAAATGACTGAAGACTGTAAACAGCATCCATTTTGCTCAGTATGGCAGCATGTAAGTTTACATGCTAGGAAACATTTCTCAACATGAATGAACTGTGAAATTGTTTCCTCCTACCCAACACTCCTGTAAATTGTATTAGATTATGTTAGCCATTTCTGCATCTTGTCATACAGGCTGTCAGTGCCCCAAGAGACAGTGTGGGCGAACAAAGGAGGTAAGGGCCCCAGCAACTGAGATGCTAAGTATCAATTGGTATGTTAGGCAAAAATAATGGAAAATATCACTCCCCCCATGCCTACCAAATCAAGGGGAAGTGACTTCTGCAAATCTAAACACACAAAGAGACGAGATGAACCAAGTGTATTTCAAACCCTAGACTGTAAACGTTTCAGGAAAGGATTACCATTTTATCCCACAGCATCCAATGTCAAGCACTGCCCAAAGAGTGCAAGTGAACGCTTTATTTAGAGGAAACCAATATATGAATATATGCAGTGTTTTAGCCATTTTAACCCTAGAAATTACTTTTCAAAACACAAATTTGTCTGATTTGTGGACTGCATACTATCTTTAATTTTACTCATCAACACATAAAACTAAGAAGGTAAATATGGTACAGAAATAAAAGCCTTTCCAGGATAAAAAGTAAATAAAAGACTTTGGGGATATTGGTTATTCTGTTACATTAGTAAAGCTAACTGAAAGTTGACTCTGTATATGCATATGCGGGTATGAGTACATATGATGTTAGGTCTCTGGAGTAGTTGCAGATATTTCACTGAAGTTAATGTGGCCATTTCACCTCCCCAAGGGCACCATCACATGCTTCTCTTGGTGGACCTGCACAGACACACGTCCTCCATCCCCGCTATGTTTGCATTATTTTGATCACAACAGCACTTAATTCAGGAAGTCAAGGGCCTACCTGCTTCTCACGTATTGTTCAGAGTCTCTGCACACCAAGCTTTCAAGCTTCAAGCTACAAGCTTGTGTATCTAAGGGGGTAGACTCAGAGACTTATCTTTTCATTTCTTATTTTTTCAGTAATCATTATCAGTATCTTTTAACTTTAAAACTTAATTTTAAAGTTCTGTGTTTTAGGGTCTAAAGCACGGGATACTTATAAGAAATATAATAAAGACAAATCTTAAGAATCATTGCTTTCAATCTTAAGCTAAATTACATGTATCACATGATTGAATTTATCTTACTTTTATATGATGATCTATGCTGACCTCATAATTTTATAATCTTCTTTATTTATGGCCCAATAATGCCTTTTTGCCAATTCTCCAAGCTACTGGATTCATTTATGAGCAAAGAGTTAAGCCATGTAATCTATAGGCTTTCTGAATAGCTACATAATTTTCTAGGAAACTGGTGAATAGCCTGCAGGAAAATTAGATTGGTGGCATTTGATTTTTTGCTTTGAAATTTGACTTTTGGTTTTATTATGCAAAAGTATAATTAATTTTTCTAAGTGAACAAACATTTAATTGGTTAAATGAAATATGCTGTCTGTTTAGTTGGTGAATTTTCTTATATTCTATTTTTGGGAATCAAATTTTAAAAGAGATATTTAAAATCATACACTACCATATCTAAACATTAATTAATATATTCAACATTATGAAGTATATTTTCTATATAGGGCACTGTTCCCTTTAATAGTAAAATTGGTTTTCATATGGAAAGTCTATAAAGAGTTCTATCAAAGTCATAGACTCATAAATCTGGAAGTAACCCCAGATAGTTTATAACTTAAATCCTTTCCTTTACACATGAGAGTGTTCTTGTTATTAGATGAGGTCTGAACAGGTCGAGAGGCTTGCCTGAGATCATACACTGGGTTAGTAGCAGAGGTAGGATGAAAACTAGGCCCCTGTTTTCCTTTCACTGAAACATAATGCTCCACTTTCTATCATGTTCATTTACTCAGCTTACAAGTTCTGACTATTATAATTTGGACCAAAGTTAGACTTCCAGTTATCTTGAAAGTTTATTCATATAGAGATAGTCTGATGGTCAAATCTAGATAAGCTGCAAATTAGGAAAGACATATTCACATATCAAGAGAGAACTATTCTGAAGAATGTTTAAACATCTTTCTATATACACTGAAATTACAGTCTCAATTTTCAACTTCTTATTATATCTATTTATGATAGTAACAATTCTGCTTACTAGGTAACATGCAAGAAAGACAGATTGAATATATAGACAACCACAAACACTGAGAAGAGATTACTAATAAAGAACACTTACTCATGACCATTCTGGGCCCCATTAAAAGTCCTGTAAACCATGTAGATGGTTTTCTGATAGCCATGTTAGTTTGACATGGCTTGGTTGGTTGGTTCTTCATTGCTGATTGGACCAGAGGTGAATACTTGGCCCCAGCTAGGCCAACATATTCTTTCTCCAGGAAAGTAGGAACTGCAATTCAGGCATAGACTGTCAGCCTCAGCACTACTCTGAACTGTAATATGTAAACTCAAGACAGCCATATGTGACTGATAAGTAAAGGAAGCTGGCGCTTGGAAGAATAGAGCAGATAGGAAGTAAGCAGAGATGGGGTTTAGGATACTGCCTACCTGCCTCTCTGCTTTCTAGTTCCCAATACAGATCCCTCCTGAGGCCTGGCTGCCCTTAGCTTCCAGGGTACAGCCTTGTATTCTCATTTAACAAATCCTTCCTATCTGTTTCACTCAGGTGAGAGAGCTTGATAATGAGTTGTACTGTAATAACTAAGATGCTGAGGGTGGAGATCATGACAGACTGGTGTTCAGTAAATTCCTAGTATTTAATAAACAGTAATAAAGTGATACTGAATTATATGGATAAACTATCAATAGCTTATTTAATTATTTTTAAAAACCCATATAACATTACGTATATTTCAGAACTTGAATTCAGATACACTTATTTCTAATGAGCCTAATAAAATAAGGTTCTTCTATATTGACAAATGACTTGTATCAATGACATTTTTGAAATAATGAAATTATTTTGAGATTATGAACTCTGAAATTATGAAAAAGAGAATGGCCATTTGAACTCATATAAGCTATCTTGATGAATGTAAAAGCACCAGATGATACAAAGATTTACGTCTAAAATGCACTGAACATCAAGTACCTATTAAAATGAAATATCTATGCAAATAGAATAATACTGAGTAAATGAACACTTAAAGAGAGTTTGTTATGTTGCCAGAAACTGTGCTAAGGAGTTTTCATATATTCCCAAAATACTACTGAGGTAATTATTATGCCTTAATTACTCTGACTTAAATGACTTTCTCAGTCTCCCAGCTTGTAAAAGCCATATAAATCTAGTTACACTATTAGCCATGACAACATAGTCTGATTAAGAAGAGTAGACTAAACTAAAACTTCTAACAAAAACAACTTTGCAAGCTCTTCAGAAGTTTGGAAAACAATTTTAAGAAACCAAGAAAAATGGACAGTCAATCCCTAAATAATCTTAGTTTTAAATTTAGCTTATTAATGATTCTTACCGGGGGTTAGAAGGAGAAGGTGGGTTCATTTCTTTCTGATAGTGACGGCCCTGGTTGACAGGCTGTAAAAGACAAAACATTTCTGAGGTACTAATCAGCATAATGCTCTTTATATAAACTTTCACATGCACTCTCACTATTTTAATTTTTTTCCTGAGAAACAACCTGAAAGAAGGTTTATTTTACGAAGAGTTGAAGGTTGTTTGGGAGATCCAGGAAGTAACAAAGTGGTATATGAGGGAAAGCAGAGGTTATTTTAATGGCCAGTCACTGGATTAGACAGCATCTATGGTGTAATTAGAGACGGCAATGGCAACCCACTCCAGTGTTCTTGCCTGGAGAATCCCAGGGACGGTGGAGCCTGGTGGGCTGCTGTCTATGGGGTCGCACAGAGTTGGGACACGACTGAAGTGACTTAGCAGCAGCAGCAGCATGGTGTAATTAAAGTCCATGTGTGGAATTCTCCTCTTTGTGGAGTTTTTACACTGTTAACAAAGGTTGCTATTTCCAGATACAACAAAACAAAATGTCTCCTGGAACTAATGCTGCATAGCAAATATCAGCAATAGACTGGAGACTCAGAGATATGGAATATACATATATTTATATCTCAATGTTACTAAATTTGCAAAGATAATATCTATTTTCATTATTAGATACAGCATATACATATATTTATATCCCAATGTTACTAAATTTGCAAGGACAATGGCTACTTTCATTATTGGAATTGCACATATAAATCTTAGGTCAAGGCAGTGAGTTTCCCCTAGCATAATAGAACGTCAAGCATTAATCACAAAACTGAAAGAACTGACTGATACCAATACCTAACAAAAATATGAAATCTGAATTTTCTCCTCCTTAAGAAATCTTTAAGTTACTACCTTTTTCAAAACATAGCTACACAACTACATTTCATGTAAGCCTTAAACACTTGCCTCCAACGCAACTTGATGTTTTTCCTTTGTTCTATAAAGGGAGAAAATTCCATTATATCTGATAGAAATTCTTTTTGAACATCTCCTCAAAGTATTTCTTTTATGTGGTTAGCAACCATGTAATTCTAATATGAAAACCATTTTTAATACTCTCATTTCATTACAATTTGGAATTTGGTATACATTTTTGAATTGCATTTAAAGGACTTCCTTACTTAATGGGGTTGATGTTAAGGTTTTCTCAGCTATAATGTGGCCCCACAGTGCTGGCCCCAGCTGAAGAAAACAGTGTGGCAATGATGCCTGTACATAAAAGGGACATATTCCTTATTTTCCACATATTCCTTAATTTAATGGGTCCTAAAATATCAATAACATGGGTGATGGGAATTCTTTAAACCGTCTTTCTCTATAAATAATCTCTTGGAAGTGTTTCTTTAAACCAAACACCCTGTCTGATAATCACAGTCATTTAGCCTATCTGTGAGGCACCATGAATTTAAATGTGCTCAGATACTTTGGTAATTGAATCAATATCAATACATCACCATTTCAGTAACAAGAAAAACAGCTGGGAGAACAGTAGAAGGAAAAACATCATAAGACATATTTGATCTCACTGGGGAAATAAGACTTCCAGCACTTTGCAAGTAAAATTTAGTACTCTGATTTAGGCTTTATTATTTCACAGCAAAAAAGGAATTAGTAAGCAAAGGGCCTAACAGGTTCTCTAGACCAACTTGCAGTGGCGTAGAAATACTCCCAGTAATATATTCATTAGTATTCATCCAGAATTTCAGCTGTACTCAGGCCTCTAGTGAATGGATCTCCGCCTATTTACTTTTTGAAGCATTTAAATAACTCTCTAAGCATCACAATTCTGCTATTCAGACAAATTTCCATTTTCCTAATTTTACGCTGTTAATTCTATTTTACACCTGTCCCTAACTCCCTTCTTCCAAATGACTCGCTCCACTCTCTGGAGAATAGAAATGGTTACAGAATGTTATTTGGTTTGTGACTGAGTTCTCACTTAGACTATCAGACTGCCCTTCTATGTTTGCTCATGTTTCTATAAAACAGACACAATGATACAAGGAGTAAAAAAAATACACTAACATAAAAGGTTCACATTCACAGTGATTTTAAAGTGTAAGAAAACAGAGAAATAATCAGTGTAAACTTTTTGAATTAATAAGGACTACTGACATGAATAGACAGAAAGGTAAATTAAAAAAAATTCAGTTAAAAATAACTGCAAGATGGTGGAACCAGGTCTGAATACCCAATTCTTTAATTTAGTTTTTACTACTGAAAACTAAGTTTTTACCCCCAAATGTTTTATTCAGTAGCTGCTGCTGCTGCTAAGTTGCTTCAGTCGTGTCCGACTCTGTGCGACCCCACAGACGGCAGCCCACCAGGCTACTCCGTCCGTGGGATTCTCCAGGCAAGAACACTGGAGTGGGTTGCCATTTCCTTCTCCAATGCATGAAAGTGAAAAGTGAAAGTGAAGTCGCTCAGTCGTGTCCGATTCAATAGATAATTTAAATAATAGCAAATCATAGTAAAGCATTCTGACTCATACATGTAACTGCTAAAACTGACATAAACCCTAATTGCTAATGACTCTGTTGGGGAAGGATTCAAGTCTTGCTTTGAGCGGGATATGGTATAAAATTGGGTGGCCTCAGTTCCCTCTCTGTACATGTCTTCTAATTTCATAATCACGTTCAGGGACAGGAAGGGATTATGGCAATGATGCAGCTAAAAAGCTCCTTTAAGATATTCCTGTTCCCATGACTTTGCTTTTAATGCTTTCTAAAGGCAGAGCTTTCACTTCAATGATGTATTTTTGTTTTCCTGGCCCACATCAGAATGGCCTAATTGTTTCTAACAGCTCTCTGAACATGATGTGGGTGGAGGCAGGGGTAACAGATGAACTGTCTGAAGTCAAACATCCCCATCCACAAATGGAATAGATATGTTTCTGTACATGTGCAGCAGTAAACCAATTTCGACTACTTCTAGGTAGGGAATATTCCATGAAAGCACCAGTTAAAAAAATAAGATCAATTTTTAAATTTTGGAATTCAGCAAGAAGAAGCAGAAGAATAATAACGAACTCCTACAAATGACCAGTCCATGGAATTCTCCAGGCCAGAATACTGGAGAGGGCAACCTTTCCCTTCTCCAGGAGATCTTCCCAACATAGCGATGGAACCCAGGTCTCCCTCATTGCAGGTGGACTCTTTACCAGCTGAGCCACAAGGGAAGCCCTACAAATAACCAAGACAACAATAATAATAGTAGTAACTGATATTTATTGAGCACTTACTCTTTGTTAAATCCTTGTTGGACTTCCCTGGTGGCTCAGAACGTAAAGCATCTGCCTACAATGCGGGAGACCAGGGTTCAATCCCTGGGTTGGGAAGATCTCCTGGAGAAGGAAATGGCAACCCACTCCAGTATTCTTACCTGGAAGATCCCATGGACGGAGGAGCCTGGTAGGCTACAGTCCATGGGGTTGCAAAGAGTGGGATACAACTGAGCTACTTCACTTTCACTTTTTTCAATTTTTTCACAATTCTATGAAATACGTAAGAATAACAAATGCATCTAAAGGAGGAGGAAATAGGACTCTCTAAGCATTTCTGTTCTCCAGAGGGTGGAGTGATCATTTGGAAGAAGGGGGTGTTAACCTAAGATCATGCCAGTCAGGAAATAGTGGGGCCAGAATTTGAACTCGTCCAGTCTCATTCCTCAGTTTACCCTCTTAAATCAGTAAGTTTCAGGGCTTAATCTAGCTCAGAGGTTCACTTAAGTCAGTAAATAAATAAGTTTTGCATAATAAATATGACAAACTGAGTTCAGTTAATGGCAGGAAGAAAAAGTGGTCCTGAAATACATGTATTTGATATATGTAGGACTATCTCCTTACCATAAATTAAATTCATTTGATTTCATTCTTATGACATGTAACTATATATTTAAAATCAAAGAAAATGTTTTGCCACATTGCTAAACTTGGGACAACATAAGATAAAATAGACAGTCCTCTAAGAACGAGAAAAGTTTATTTCATGAGGTGATTTTCATAGTCATTAAACACAGAACAACTCGCACATTTTAATATTTTCTCCTGACAGCACAGATATTACACTGGCTCCAATATTAGTTTTCATATATCATTTCTATAGTGGTATAAAAAACAGCTTGCTCATCTGATTTATCTGCAGCTTAGCACAATCAACCACTTAATGTTTTTAGTTCAGGAGGATTAAAAGAAAACTCATTATACCCAAAGAGAGCTGAGAAGTTAATGAATCTGTAGATATGAACAAAGTAAGACCTATTAACTATAAAGAGCCTGAAATGCTAGCATATTACATATTGTACACATAGTAACCAGCAACCATCATGTAAAACACTGATACGTTTATGAGCCAAGGAATGGAACAGATCCTAGAAACTTGGACCTTGTCCTCTGGGTGGCGCTGTTGCTATGCACTAGAGTTGGGAAAACACCACACATGAAATGAACTGCCACTGAAGCTCTGCTTTTCCACGATCAAGCTGCTAGACATTTTGGGGTGAGGGAGAGAAGTGAAGGCTAAATTAAAGAACAGGAGATAAGATAATCCTGTCATGTTAAAAGGTAAAGGAAATATTTTTCTGTTGTTATGTTAAAACCTATGAAAATGGCAAAAAAAATGTTGCAAGGTTAATCAAGACCATAAATAACTTGTCTGAGAACTTCACCATAGGCTTGCAATTTTATTAAGTGCATTTTGCCTCGTTTTTCTCCAAATATTATGCTCTGCAGTATGTCACATTGATGGATGCATGTGAAGATTTTTTTTTAAAACAAGCTGAGGAGACTTATGTGCTTGATATTAGGTCATGGGAATTAACTTAGAGGAATGATGGCTTTGAGGCATCTGCTTACAAAGTATCACATGAGGCATGCTTTTTTTCAATTTAGATTAGAGGCGGGACAGAGAAATAACAAAATATTGGAACAATGAGTTAAGTCAAGCTCTGAGGGGTCAGTCTGAATGCTAAGCTCACATTAAAACAAGCACACCAGAACCTCAGCCCACCCTTACAGCCTTCAGTGGTCACAGAAAGAGAAAATATCCTAGAAATCTTTTCTGATCACTCAAGTGGTCCTTTGAGGAGAGCATCTTTGGGGGAGCAGCTTATTATCGGAGGCACTAAGCACACACACTCCATGTACACAGTCAATTCCCATCATGCCAACACAATGAAGGGCCTTTACTATTCCCATTGTATAGGTGATCACGCTAGCAAAAGGCAGAGCTGGGATTTGAAACCAGGTTGGCTGACACAGTCTAAATTATTTTGGTCGTCACTTTTTCCATTAACAGCTATTCCTCTTCCTGAAAAGGAACCACATACCACATATACATACACACACAGACACACATACACTCCTCAAGACATAGCTTTATGCGCCTATCAATCAAAATCTTTCACCAAAATAAAATTCACTTACAAATCCATTATAACTAACTCCTAGCTCTCTTCCAAAGGCTGCCTAGAGCTCAGTTTTTGAATAAATCTCATGAGGAGTACTCCTAACAGAACCCTTCAAAATTGATTACTTGCAGCCTGGTTTCCACAGAAGTTGAAAAGTATTGTTTTAATTGAATTTGGTTCTAAGTTAGAAACTTTGAAAAATTTGTCTGTCAAATGCCAATGGATTTCTCAGTAGGTTTGATTTATTTAGCAAGAGATGCGTACAAAAGCCAATTTGCTATGAGAAATATGGTTACATTTAATTACAGTTTTAAACAATTAATTTATTATATTTAAACACCTTTTAAACAGTACATATTACTCTGAACTGCAGAGATGCTGAGGAAAGCTGAGAAACCAAAGCTTGTGGTAAACACAATAGACTTTACTAAAGACTTGTTTTACTCTCTGTAGGCTTCCTGGTTTGACTGCAATGTGTATGAAGTCATTAAGTAAAGATGACAAACTGAATGTGACCCGCCTAGATCTTCTTTCTAAAGTACTATCAACAAACCTTGCCCAGAGTGAGATTTTTCCTTTTCTGTGTGTATTTAATATCCATTATTAAATCTTGAATGTAAAATACTACCAGCATCATTCAACACTTATTTAAGCAAAGTACCACTGATGTTTAGTTTGGAATTTTGATAAAACTACCTTAGTTTAGAGTAAAAAAGGAATCTTTTAATCTTATTGGCTGATTCACTCAACCAAACAGCTAACAGCCAGCACTGACTGAGTGTGACTCACGCTTGGCCCTGTGCTTGGCACAACCCTGCGCCAAGCAGCGCACAACCAGGCTCGAGGGGTGAGGATGCCAGCGGGTGACCTGATGTGGTAAGTGCTATCACCATATTGGCAGCCAGAGAAAAAGAAAAGGATTCTATGCAGGAGAGAGGGTTTCATGAAGATGGGACATTTGAGCTGGGCCTTCAAACACAGGAGAGTTCAAGGTACAGAAGACAGAAAGAGGGTCTCCAGGCAGAGAAGAGGGTATGGTTAATGGCATCGCTAACAGAATGTGGACAAAAGGCAGCGCCATGACGTGTGAGTTGCAGTGTAGCTGGAGCAAGCAGCAGTGTTGCTGGGTCAGGGGTGGGCAGTGATTGAGGGAAGAAAAAATTCATTTCAAGTCCTGTTTGAGGTGATGGAGAAAAAAGGCACTAAAAGGAGGTATTCCTGTTAAAGGAGACAATTGATTCTGCTCCTTTTCAGAACCTGGAATTCCTTTTCTTCTCTCTTTATGTGATGAGCTTACACTCATTCTCAAACTCTGGCTTACCTGCAGCCTTCTCTGAGAAAACATCCCTGAAACCAAGGAGAATTAATTATTCCCTTGCACATGTTCCCTCTTCTTTATATTATCACTCTCTTGTTATCATAATAATGATATCTTGTTATCACTCTCTTACAGTGAGCTGTTTACCTCCAATATGGTGAGTATCTCAAGGCTTTTCAGTTCAGTTCAGTTGCTCAGTTGTGTCCAACTCTGCGACCCCATGGACTGCAGGCATGCCAGGCCTCCCTGTCCATCACCAACTCCCAGAGTTTACTCAAACTCATGTCCATTGAGTCGGTGATGCCATCCAACCATCTCATCCTCTGTCGTCCCCTTCTCCTCCTGCCCTCAGTCTTTCCCAGCATCAGGGTCTTTTCAAATGAGTCAGCTCTTCGCATCAGGTGGCCAAAGTATTGGGAGTTTCAGCTTTAACATCAGTCCTTCTAATGAATATTCAGGACTGATTTCCTTTAGGATGGACTGGTTGGATCTCCTTGCAGTCCAAGGGACTCTTAAGAGTCTTCTCTAACACCACAGTTCAAAAGCATTAATTCTTTGGCATTCAGCTTTCTTTATAGTCCAACTCTCACATCCATACATGACTACTCGAAAAACCATAGCCTTGACTGGCCAGACCTTTGTTGGCAAAGTAATGTCTCTGCTTTATAATATGCTGTCTAGGTTTGTTATAACTTTCCTTCCAAGGAGTAAGCATCTTTTTATTTCATGGCTGTAGTCACCATCTGCAGTGATTTTGGAGCCCCCAAAAGTAAAGTCTGACACTGTTTCCACATCTATTTGCCATGAAGTGATAGCACCAGATGCCATGATCTTAGTTTTCTGAATGTTGAGTTTTAAGTCAACTTTTTCACTCTCTTCTTTCACTTTCACCAAGAGGCTTTTTAGTTCTTCTTCACTTTCTGCCGTAAGGGTGGTGTCATCTGCATATCTGAGGTTATTGATATTTCTCCCAGCAATCTTGATTCCAGCGTGTGCTTCTTCCAGCCCAGCGTTCCTCATGATGTACTCTGCATATAAGCTAAATAAGCAGGGTGACAATATACAGCCTTGACGTACTCCTTTTCCTATTTGGAACCAGTCTGTTATTCCATGTCCAGTTTGGACTGTTGCTTCTTGACCTGCATACAGGTTTCTCAAGAGGCAGGTCAGGTGGTCTGGTATTCCCATCTCTTTCAGAATTTTCCACAGTTTATTGTGATCCACACAGTCAAAGCCTTTGGCATAGACAATAAAGCAGAAATAGATGTTTTCCTGGAATTCTCTTGCTTTTTCAATGATCCAGAGGATGTTGGCAAAGGGCTGCTGCTGCTGCTGCTAAGTCGCTTCAGTTGTGTCCGACTCTGTGCGACCCCATAGACGTAAGCCCACCAGGCTCCCCTGTCCCTGGGGCAGACAGACTGAAAACCACCATCACAGAAAACTAACCAATCTAATCACATGGACCACAGCCTTGTCAAACTCAGTGAAACTATGATCCATGCCATGTAGGACCACCCAAGGAGGACGGGTCATGGTGAAGAATTCTGACAATATGTGGTCCACTGGAGAAGGGAATGGCAAACCACTTCAGTGTTTTTGCCTTGAGAACCCCATGAATAGTATGAACAGTATCTCAAGGGTGAGGAAAGACTTGTTTGTATCCTTAGCACAGTCCACAGAAGATTGCACCACCCAAAAAATATGTGGGATGAGTTAATGTGGGACAGACAAACTAGGCTGTGGTGAGTGTTAGCATGGAGATAATCCTGGCTCTTGTGACAGAAAGCAAGCTACCTCTCTCAGTGAGCCTGGAGAAGGATTACAGAAGGCTTTGGAGCTGAGTCTTAAGAGATAAACTGGTTTCATCCACCTCATTAGAACTGATTCAAATGCATTCTTTTTAATGGCTGAGTAATACTCCATTGTGTATATGTACCAAAGCTTTCTTATCCATTCATCTGCAGATGGACATCTAGGTTGCTTCCATGTCGTGGCTATTATAAACAGTGCTGCGATGAACACTGGAGTACACGTTGTCTCTTTCAATTAGAAACTAGAGCCTATTATATAGAGTGAAGTAAGCCAGAAAGAAAAACACCAATACAGTATACTAACACATATATATGGAATTTAGAAAGATGGAAATGATAACCCTGTACAGGAGACAGCAAAAGAGACACAGATGTATAGAACAGTCTTTGGGACTCTGTGGGAGAGGGTGAGGGTGGGATGATTTGGGAGAATGGCATTGAAACATGTATATTATCATATGTGAAACGAATCGCCAGTTCAGGGTTGATGCATGTTACAGGATGCTCAGGGCTGGTGTGCGGGGATGACCCAGAGGGAGGATAAGGGGAGAAGGGAGGTAGGAGGGGGGTTCAGGAGGGGGAACTCATGTACACCTGGGGCAGATTCATGTCAATGTATGGCAAAACCAACCAATATAATATTGTAAAATAATTAGCCTCCAATAAAAAAAAAGAGATAAACTGGTACAAGGTACAAGGATGCGTGCAAAGTGCCTTTAGGGGATTACCACTGGGATTAAAGCATGGAGAAAAAGGTGGAGAGCAGTGAGAGATGATCCTGGAGGAGGGGCAGGTCTCAGATCATGGTGGGGGGACCATGTGTGCCAGGCTAAAGAGGCAATGAGGAGTTACAAAAGGGCTTCATGTAGGGATGAGATCACATCAAATGTGGTCTTTAGAGAGATAGCCAGCGTGAATAATAATGACAACTAATCTTAATTTATTAATTGCTTATCATGTCTCAGCCGCAGTGCCATGTGCTTGACAAGGTCACAGCTTGGATGTGAACCTTGGCGATTTGACTTCAGAGCCTATGCTCCTAACCACCATGCTATAGTGCTTGGACTGCAGGCACCTTAGTATTAGGAAACTGATGAGGGAATTTGGATAAGAAATGAAATACCAAAGCTACGGTATTAGATGAAGTAAAGTGCAGTCACTCAGTCGTGTCTGACTCTTTGAGACCCCATGGACTGTAACCTGCCAGGCTCCTCTGTCCATGGGATTTTCAACGCAAGAATACTGGATTGTGTTGCCATTTCCTTCTCCAGGGGATTTTCCCGACCCAGGGATCGAACCCGGGTCTCCCACACTGCAGGCATACTCTTTACTGTCTGGGTCACTTTCGATGTGAGCATGGTATTAGATAGGGAGGGTTAAGAAGTAAAAAGGAGAGGGGATTCTCGGGATTTAGAGACCAACTGGGTATAGTAAATGAAGGGATGGGAGAAGAGGAGATGTCTTTCAAATTTCTGGTTTGAGTGCCAGTGTGGAGGATCAGTGTGGAGGATGGTGCCATCACTGTGACATAAGAAAAGCAGGACATCACTGTCATGAAGTTATGTCTTCCTCCATTGGTTTTTCATTGCTCTGGTACAACTTCTAAAAAGAAAATCATGAGCTCCCAGGAAAGACCATAGTAGTTCTTGTAAATTGCTCTATTTAGACTCTATATGAGCAACAAGATGCAGAATTCATTAAGGAATGCAATTTTCCATTTGTTGATAGTTTCAATATTGAAATAGACTGAGTTTGATGGAATAATAAATATATCTTATGAATACCAAAGGTAGGTTTTTCAATTATTTTCTCTGTCTAAAAAAATAGACTGTTTTCAATTTCTCATTTGGTCAAATAGAGGGGTTATTAAGTTCATTACCAATGGTTATTTTCAGCTGTAGACTTTTAGAGCGAAGTAGTTGTGATGCATGGGGACTTCAGTCCTTGCCACAACAGGACAGTGATGAGGACATGGTATCCAGGGAAACTAAGATTTCAGCCTTTTCAGTCTTGAATAATCACTTTCCAGCTTGCCCTTTGTAATGCTGGGTCTCTGAGCTACTTCATGACAGAATGAGTTTGTTCAGGAGGCCACTATTCTCTTTGTTACTTTTGGTTTAAATGGCTGATAAGAAATATTTTATAAGAAAGGCAGTATTTCAGTTCCATTGTAAATTGCATTGGCAAAAATCTGCAACTTACTCTTCTGTTCTTAGCTCTGGCTATCACGGTACTCGAGTAACCAGCACACGGGTATGTTTTTCTGGGTGGGTAGGTACTCTTTGGGACCAAGGCTGCTTGAGGTGTTATGTATGCTTGATCATTCAGTTTAATGAAAACACAGGTAAATAAGGCAAGACCAACTTGGGGGGTGGTCAAGGTGGTAAAAAGAGCACTAAAGAAAAACTAATATCATCGCCCCCCCCCCCCCCGACCCCTTATCCTTAGAACCAATTTGTATTCCTCATCTGTGATTTGAAAGTTCTCTCCAGAGGAGAAATCTCAACTTCTGCTAGATATTCATAGCACTCATTTGACAATTAAGTCACATATCAAGAAGTCCATATCATGGAGGCTAGAAGCTTAGAACTGAGAGTCATGCCAAACTAGTTCTGTGTCACTTTACTCAAGAGTCTGTTTTCTCATCTGAAAATGGGAACTCAATAGTGCTTACCACATACGATAGCAATAAGGTGTAAGTGAGAAACACAAGGCCTAGTGTCAGGGCTGCTGAGATTTCTAAGAGCTGCAAAGAAGGTGGAGATCTGGAAAAAAAATTACTTTAAAATAGAAAATGAAAACTGAAAAATTGATATTTAACGCAATACTTAAAACATAACTTATCTACTGTTAACTACACTTAAACTTAACCTTTATGTAATTTTATATAAGCATGAATCAAAGGTGCACAGTTTTATGCTTCCTTTCAAAAATTGTCTGGTAAAAAACTGTATTTACTACTGGATTTGAAAGTGCATTTTAATGTTTGATCTGATGTTGAATGTAGCATTATAAGTAAATGTTTGTTCAGTCTATGGAGATCTTAAATGCTTTTAGGTTCTTCAAGAAATGGCAGCTCTAATTACCATTATTATAATAATGATTTTATTCTTCTGCCCCATGACATTTCTTACATTGTGACTGACTGTTTTGTGAATGTTTCTGCCTTATCTTTTCAATTAAACCATAAGATCCATGAGGATCATACTGAAGAACAGACGGAGTAAAATCACTGGGCTTTGTTCTGGGCTCTACCACTGAGCAGGTATGGAAGCTTGATTCATTTAGTTTCTTCAAATGAAAAACAGGCAGACTGTGGCCTGCTCTAGGCTGCCTGCTAGTCTACAGAGAAAATGAAGGGCCGCATTTAAGAGTGCTTTAACCGTATAAACCTACAAGATAGTATAAGCTGCTGAAGCACTTGCAATGCCTCTTATGGCCAGAGACACAGGGAGGAGTTAGCAAAAATCCAGTGACTTCCAAAAACATTTTTTTCTGCCACTATATCCAAGCCATACTTGGTTTAGCTATAGTCTCTTCCTTTTTGTTCATTCATTTAATGGATACTTTTAAAACACATATTGAGCCTGTTCTACGTGCCAGGGCTTGTGCTAGGGAGCCGAGAATGCAATAAAATACCTAGAGTCTACAGCAAAATTATTCTTTTCCTTTCATTTTCATGTCAGTTCAGTTCAGTTCAGTTCAGTTGCTCAGTTGTGTCCGACTCTCCGCGACCCCATGAATCACAGCACTCCAGGCCTCCCTGTCCATCACCAACTCCCGGAGTTCACTCAAACTCATGTCCACAGAGTCGGTGATGCCATCCAGCCATCTCATTCTCCGTCGTCCCCTTCTCCTCCCACCCCCAACCTTTCCCAGCATCAGAGTCTTTTCCAGTGAGTCAACTCGCCGCATGAGGTGGCCAAAGTATTGGAGTTTCAGCTTTAGCATCAGTCCTTCCAATGAACACCCAGGATCGATCTCCCTTAGAATGGACAGGTTGGATCTCCTTGCGGTACAACGGACTCTCAAGAGTCTTCTCCAACACCACAGTTCAAAAGCATCAATTCTTCGGCGATCAGCTTTCTTCACAGTCCCACTCTCACATCCATACATGACCACGGGAAAAACTATAGCCTTGACTAGGTGGACCTTTGTTGGCAAAGTAATGTCTCTGCTTTTTAATATATTATCAAGGTTGGTCATAACTTTCCTTCCAAGGAGTAAGTGTCTTTTAATTTCATGCCTGCAATCAGCATCTGCAGTGATTTTAGAGCCCCCAAAAATAAAGTCTGACACTGTTTCCACTGTTTTTCCATCTATTTCCCATGAAGTGATGGGACCAGATGCCATGATCTTTGTTTTCTGAATGCTGAGCTTCAAGCCAACCTTTTCGCTCTCCTCTTTCACTTTCATCAAGAGGCTTTTGAGTTCCTCTTCACTTTCTGCCATAAGGGTAGTGTCATAGATCCCACAGACCACAACTAAAGATCTTGTGTGCTGCAGCTAAGACTTAGCACAGCCAAATGAAATTTTTTAAAAATGTTAAGGCAAAGAAACCCTACTTTGGAGTTAATAGCTAATAGCAATATTTTCTTTGATAAAGTGTTATGTTTTCAAATAGGGACTCTATTATCCATTATAACAAAACCTTTGATTACCCTAGATCCCTAAATATCAGCGTTAGGAGACTATTTGAGCATTTGTGGAAATGTTTTTCTAGATGTAGGACTTAATGAATTTCTCAGGTTCTTATTTTTCTCAGTTGTAAAGTGGGGATGAAGATGGAAACTGTCTCCAGAATTTGGGATTTCCCCAGTGGCTCAGCAGTGAAGAATCTGCCTGCAATGCAGGAGACACAGGGAAACATGGGTTTGATTTCTAGATTGGGAAGATCTACTGAAGGAAGGCATGGCAAGCCATTCCAGTATTCTTGCCTGGGGAATCCCCATGGACAGAGAAGCCTGTTAAGCTGTAGTCCATAGGGTCGCTAAGAGTCAGACACTATTGAGTGACTGAGCACGCATGCTTTGGAAGCATCTCCCTGCAAAATAGAGTGATTATTATTTTTAACTACCCATTATTGGACCCTCACGAAGTACCAGGCAGTACACTCAGCTGAAAAGCTTCCCCTAATCCTCACAATTACTCTATAAGGAAGTAGAAGACTTCATAGAATTATGCCCATTTTAGAGATAAAATAACTGAGGCACGGAAAGTTTAACTGATGAAACTGCCATATAATTCTCACAACACACAAGTCATGGGGTAAGGAAAAAGATAAACTTTGAGCCTGGGATATCCTGAACCTTTTTATTAATTATCATTCCCTTAGGGCATAAGATAACCAGGAAAATAAAAATAAAAAAGAACAACTCTGTCAACTAAACAGTGAAGCAATTGGACGGAAGTCAATATTAACAAGATTCTGTGATTCCAGGGGCCCAAAGACAAGGATTCAGAAGCCTATATCTCACCACACAATTAACATACATTATCTGAAGGTGCAAACTAAGTCACTTTAGTAGTGTGACACTTTGCGACCCCATGCACTGAAGCCTGCCAGGCTCCTGTCCATGGGGTTCTCCAGGCAAGAATATGAAGTGGGTTGCCACGGCCTTCTCCAGGGGATCTTCCCAACCCAGGAATCGAACCTGGATCTCCCGCATTTCAGGCAAGATTCTTTATCATTTGAGTCACTAGGGAAGCCCATTATCTGAAGATAAATAAGATAATTTGAAACAAGACAATGCCTCCAGTATTACAACACTATTTGAGAACAGTTTTCATGGGAAGTGTTCTCATTCGGCCCTACTTTTCCCAGGCAAGGCTGGGCTTTGTTATAGAGAGGCTTGATCCCTGATTAAGGCAGTAAACAGCTGTGAAATCCTGGACTCACAGGTGGCAGGCAGGAGTTCCACGTGGTCGTGTCGTCACTGCTGGTGCTTATGCTGACATTACAGTTGTCAACCTGGGATGCGCTCAGGCCACAGGGAGCCCCCGTGTCCCCCAGTTCTTCATTCTGTTGCCGCCGTAGGCTGGCGAGCATTTGCAACTCAGATTCACTAATCTCACTGGGCTGATAGTTTCTCCAGTCATACTCCTGACCAAGAGAGAAGAAATTGAAAGAGCAATGAGTCACCTGGCCTTTCTTAATTTTATGGGCTACCAGTAAATGCTACTCTACAGCCTTAACCCTTACAATAGCTCCCCACTGACAGAGGCCCAGATCCTTAATAGGCCTTTATACGATGCCCCTGCTGGCTGCCTCACCTTGTCTTCTCCTGACGTGTCAGCCACACTGTCCTTCATTCAGGTCCTCAGAAACGTCACACCCACTCTTGCCTTAGAGCCCGTGCACATGCCAGTTCTTGTGTGTTAATGCCCAGCTGTCCTTTAGGGCCCAGATTATGTGTTTTTCTTCAGAAAAGCTTTTCCCGACAGTTCAAAACTGGGTCGGTTCTTCCACATTATGTGCTCTCAGAGAATCTTACAGTGCACATTTAGCACCATCACAGCCACAGGTGCCTAACTGGTTTTGGAGTCCGCAGGTAGTCTATGAGTGCTACAAAGGCAAGCTCCACGACTGTCTTATTTCCATTGTATTTCTCACACCCAGAGCCCAACCAGTATTTGAAGACTGACTAAATAAACAAAAATTCAAACCGGCTTTTTGTAAAAGAAAAAATCACCTTTCATAAAAACGTCTGGTTTATAAGAGAATTGATAAATTTCATCAGTGTGAACACTAGGACCAAATAAATTCAACTAACAGTAAGAATGAAGATAACTAATGTCGTTAAAAGCCATCAAATAAAATATGAACTGAAGATGGGAACATGTAAGGTCTGAAAGCCTGAAAGACCTCAGAGCTACCATAAACACTTAAATTCATATGGACTTTACTATATATATGTAATCTGTCAAGTCTACTACTATAAATCTTCAGAGGCTAGTTATAAATATTATTTCAATGTACAGGGAAGAAACTGGCATACGGAATTTTCAAAACTCTTTCCTTTTCTCTGGCTTAAACCAAATTTGATAGCTAACATTAACTTCAACATTGCTGAAATGTTAGCATCACATATGAATGAGCAGTGTGATTTACATCCAGGACTGGCATACAACTTGAAAACAAACTTCAAATATTTTTGTACATCTGGAATCAGTGATTATGCTCAAAAAGTTTTTCCATGACACATTAGACTTTTTAAGATATTCAAACTTCTAAATTTGTTTTCTTGGGTGACTCTTTGAGATAGCTGCTGTCTTTTATTCTGCCTCATTGGGATGTAAAAGGTTAAGAAAATAACAATTGAAAAAAATTCTTAGTGTTTCTATGACACTAAAAGCTTTTTAATAAAAGCATCATCATCATTATAACTTTGGGGGTTATGAAAGCCTGTGATCTAATAATGTGATGTGGAGATTTTCTGCGAAGTTGCCAGTGGAAACTCACTTAAATTCTTATAGTTCATGGCTTCAGCAGCTTGGCATCCTTAATAGATGTCATGAGTAATAAAGTCCATGAGCATTTAATATGCTTAGAGAGTTCTTTGAGTAAAACAGATATTACAAGAAGAAAAACAAAGTTCATATTCCAAAAAAAAGCACTTTAAAAAGGGAAAAATAAAAACAATTTAAATTCAAAAGAAATAGGGGAGTAATAAACAAAAAGATGCCCAATATCACTGTCATTAGAGAAAGCAAATTAACACAACAATGAGGGACCATTCACATCCACTGGGATTGTTTAATACAAAAGATAGGCAGTAACAAGTGCTGGCAAGGATGCAGAGAAACTGGAATCCTCACACATCACTGGTTGTGATTATAAAATGGTGCAGCCACTTTGGAAAAGTTTGGTGGTTCCTCAAAACATTAAACATGGGCCATGGGGCCAGCAATTCACTTGCTGGGATATATCCAAGAGAACTAAAAATATATGTGCATACAGAAACTTTCGTATCAGTGTTCACTAGTACTATTATTCATAATAGCTCAAAAGTGGAAACCACCAAATGATGAATGGATTTTTGTTTATCCATACAATGGAGTATTATTAATCATAAAGATACATGCTACAAGATGGGTGAATGTTGAAAATACTTTGCTAAGTGAAAGAAGCCTGAGACAAAAGGTCAAGGATTATATGATTTCCTGTATATGAAATATACAGAAAAGGCAAGTATACAGAGATAGAAGGGAGACAGGTGATTGTCCAGGGACTGCGGAGAGACGGAATGGGCAGTGATCTCTAATAGGTGAGGGGTTTCTTTCTGGGGTGATGCAAATGTTCTGAAAGCAGGCTATGTTGTAGTGATGGTTACAGAATGTCCTAAATATACTAAAAATTTCTGAACTTTATGGTATGTGAATTAATTATACCTCAATTGAAAAAAAAGTAGTTCAGTAATCAGATGTGAAAAAAGACCAGCCATTTGACTTTGGGCCCAACAGCAAACACATGACTTTCTGTCCTTCAGTTTTTCTGTCAAGAAGTGGAACTAAACATTCTAACATGTCACGTGGTGGTGGAGGTGTAGTTGCTAAGTCATGTCCAACTCTTGTGATCCCATGGACTGTAGCCTGCCAGGCTCCTCTGTCCATGGGATTTTCCAGGCAAGAATACTAGAGTGGGTTGCTATTTCCTCCTCCAGGGGATCTTCCCGACCCAGGGATAGAACCTGGGTCTTCTACAATGCAGGCAGATTCCTTACCACCAAGCCACCAGGTAAGACCAACAGGTCACATAGGTATGCATTGATAATACACGCTTTTAAAATGAAAAAGGAAATTTTGTTTTCACAATTTTTATTAAGAATAAAGCTTTTATATGTACTTAGCATGATTAATTCAGCCATTTTATTTATTTATTTAATCTACAAACCTATCCTGTGCCTGAGGTACAACCTTGGATACTAGGACAGAAAAACAAGAGTGAACGGGCCAGTGGTTAAGCCACACAGATCTGAGCCTGAGCCCTGGTTTCACCTTTTACCAGCTGTATGTGATTGGGAAAATCACTTCATCTTTCCATGCCTTAGTTTCTTCATCTGTAAAATGGGAGCATAGTATATACCTCATGGGATTTTCAGTGCACTAAAATACAGAGTATCAAATGCTTAGCACAGTACCTAACAAACAGCTCTACTAAGTGTCTCCAAATTTATGATTTGTGCCCTGTTGTTATTACTCTTTCCTCTCATTTTCTCTGGCCCCTTTCATCTATTCTGTACTATGCTAGGAGCTAGGAGAATAAAGAAAATGAGACACATCTCTGTTCTCATGGAGCTCACAGTCTAGAAAGGGAGACATAACAGGTATAAACTGGGGTATCAACACATATAGATGGGATCTAGAAAAGTGGTACAGATGAATCTACTTGCAGGGCAGGAACAGAGATGCACAGACATAGACAACAGACACGCAGACACGGTGGGGAGGGGAGGGTGACACAAATTGAGAGAGCAGGATTGACATATATTTATGTCAATTATATATATTTTGTACAAATTTACAAAATTTTGTACAAAATTGCAAAGCAATTATGCTTCAATTAAAAAAATCAGGCTATTATAATGTATCAATATCAATACTACAACAGAGATGTGACTAAGATGCAACTGCCCAGCAGAATTAGAAAAAGCCTCACAAAACCAAAAGTGAGCAGAGACACCAGGGTCATGAATAGAGCAACTGGTGGTGGAGAGGTAATTAACTTAGTCCCTTGATATATTCTTGATCTGCAATCTCTTAAACCATTCCAAAACCCCAGAAAAGGCTAAATCATTTATATATATATAAAGGCTTGCAATAAAGTCTTCACATTAAAGTAGACCCAGCACAAGATGTCATCTAACTAAATTATGCAACTCCTAAGAGGCAAAGTGCCTTATGTAATTCCATCTCTGAAAGGCTCAAACTGTTACGTATAACCCAATTTTGTCTCAAAATAATCTTGTAGGACAGAGGGGAGACAATATCAATCATATTTATTTTAGGAGCAGGTAATGGGCTTGGGGCTATATAATTCAGCTGTGCTTAGATTCCCAGGCAAGTCGTTCCCTTATAAAGCCATTCAAACCATTCGTTTTCATTGATCTTTTTTCAGACAGTTTTGGGAACCTAAGTCTGTGAAGCTACAAAGGTAAGATGTGGCCCTTGCTTTCACAGGTCTCACAATCTAGGAGGGATAAAGAGTTCTAAAGAAATGAGTATACAATAAGGAAACATACACTGGGGTATGGTATTAATAATCACACAGAGTTTTGATAGTGATTAAAAGGAAAACTGGTAACTCCAGCAAAATGATAAAACACAACAAACAAAAAATAATCTTTCAACTTGAAGCCCTTCGCTTAATCTGTCTTCTCAAGACTTTAATATGGAATAGCTTAATTGAGCAAACTTCTGCCTATAGAATCTGTGGTAAGAACCTATTCTACTGAACTGAGGGGGACACAAGGCTGAGTTTACTCTGTGGTGTAGAGGCAGAATCAGACATGACCATGGGTTAACAAAATGAGATGACCAGCCTCCTTCTATTTTACATGGATGGGAGAGTAATAGAACTGAGAGAAAATTGGGTCATTATTCTCACTCTGGAGCCTGTAACATTTTCGAGACTGAATCGTGTTTGCATTGTGACCATGCCTGACACCTAGGACATAGGGGACATCACGTTGTAAAAACTTAATAAAAGCTCTAACAAGCAATCTTCTTTGTATTCGTTTAAGTTACACCAAGACTCGAAAGGCACTACTACTACAAAAGGGATGGTGGCTCTTAGAATAGGATATGAAAGCTAACAAGAGAAAAGGGAGATATACCAAACAGTCTGGTATTTCAGAAAAGACAGGTTATTTCCTGTAGGATCAGGCATCATGGAGGAGATGGTCTTTAAGCTTGCCACTGAAGGACTGATTGGAAGCCTGAATTTATTCTAAGCATCAGGCAAGAAAACATGGGGCAAGCTAGACATATGGAGCTCATATTCATAGAAAGCATTATTTACTTAAATATATACTGTTTTAGAAATGAAATATATAATACTGTTCCAAAGTAACAAAGATGGAAATACCTAGAATTTAACTTAAATCTTATGAGACCAGATGGCTTCTACTTTCCTGCCCAAATCTTATTGAAAAATCTAGGATTCTATCACAAGACATAATTTAAATAGCTTCCAAATGAAAACTACTCAAATGCCCACCAACAGTAGAACGGGTAAATAAATGGTATGAGAGCCACACAGTAGGGCACTATATAGCATTGAAATGAGTGATATATTGACTCTTAGAAAAGAAACGCTGAGCTAGAGAACCCAGATGTAAGGGAGCATACACTGGTAAAACTAGTCTTGGCGGGTAGGAGGCAGTGGTGAGGGCACAGTGAAAGCCAAGTATAGTGACAGGAAGGGAGGACAGTAGGGCTGCTGGGGAGCTGACACTGTTTTCTTTCTTGATTCAGATGATGATCAGTTCCTTCAGTTTGTGAAAATCTATCAAAGTATGTGTTTATGATATGCATATTTCTTTGTGAACAAGAGCACAAAAGTCTGAGAATCAAAAGGAGATTTCCTAGGAAGTGATTAGTTATTAATCACTGGTACCTTACTATGGACTATATCAGTAGGAGGAAAAAAGGCAATTTGTAAGTGTGGCTGGGAGTCAGTATCATGGTAGTTTCAAATTTGTATTCATTGTTAAGAGTTTAAAAAGATGTGATTAGAAAGTTTTGAAAGTTTTTTTGAACTTCAACACAATAGCAATAAAAGCAGAAGTCCATTTTCCAAAACTAATTTTAAATTTTAATTGGCATTTTAATTTGAAGATTAATCTCCTCCTGACTGCTATTTGCAGACAGTGTTTAATCTTTGTATTGACATTTTTAATACTAATAGCTGATGGTAAATTAGTGTTCTAGGACATCTCTTCTCCAACGAGCACTCCTTGAAGACTTTTTTCATATTCCTAAGCTACTTATCTCTCATATGAGTTTGCTGTGATTCACTGGGGGCACCAGCCCACTAACAATAGGAATGAAGAGAAGACAGAAGCCACAGACATGAGCTGTAAGTGGCACATACTTGAGCACACAACTCATTCACAATATATGGTAGCTTTCACCATGTGTCTTCACCATGCAAAGATATAAATCAAAACTTAAAGACCAAGCCACAGTACAACTTGAAAAACTTTGCTAAATTTAAGAGATGCAGTGTCAACTTGCACAGTGTAAATCAAGAGTCAGGCTATCCAAAAGAACCGACTGGTCTGAACCTAGATCATGTCTTACGTTGACAGCATGCGCATGGACATGGTCATAACCAAACCCAATGATGCCTCTGAAATGTCTGTCACAAAAATTTTGGCATGTGACCTGGAGACACTCAATCACTTCATTACTCAGGAAAACTAATCTCCCAAAATGTCTTAGGTAAAGAATTCTTGGGTAATTAAATCCAATAGTGGTAAAATTCCTTGCAAAGAGATAACTTTCTATCTTGTATATGTGGCTATCCTCTCTCTTTTGTTTGGCATGAAAGGATTTAAAGAAAAAAAAATCTTTATATTCATGTGCTACATTTGTATAGAACAGTCTTCTAATCCATGACCTAAAAAGAAATATACTTCTATACATTTCTGCCTTGGTAGTCAGCTCCCTAATTTTCAGAAAGAAATCTCTGACAAACACAGCTGAACACTTATTAACCTTAAAAAACTGATAAACAATTTTTAATTTTCCAGCATTTAACTTCTGAGTTTTAACAGTAATAGACTAGAAGGAATCTACTAACAGCAAATTGAAGAGGTTTTATATTATGCCCAAGGATATGCCATCTACAAGGTGATTGTTGCTTTGTACATTGAACAAGCATAAAGCCATTCAATAAATGGTAGTTTAAAAATTATTTAAAGAATCAAGAGGAAAACAATGAGATTTCTTATAGAGATGAAAATAGCAGAGGTTAGACAACGGATGCTTCTGGAATGGGAAGATGACACCTTTAAATAAGTTTGAACTGTTTAGAATATACAACTGTTTAAAAATATACAGGTTGTAAAACAGTAACGACAGATAAACCAACATCTGCAGTATCTGCACGTTAAAATACTATAAAGCTTTAAGTGGCAATAGAAGTTAAGTTGCCACTTGATTACAGAATTTTTTCAGTGGTCTTTAACTAGGGGTGATGGTCCAGCATGATGGGAGTTACAGGCTTTTCTGGCCAGAATTCCTGGGTTTGATACTCTGCCTTGTCACTTACTATATGTGAACAAGCCAAATCTCTCTCCTTCCTTGTCTGTCAAAAAGGTAAGTCCTCTCAAGGGGAAAGATGGAGACTGGAGATAGTGTGGGACACCTGGTAGAGAACCTGGCACATGGCAAGTACTTCTGATCTTTAAAGCCACCCTGCTGGATTATGGGCTGTGTTCTACATGTACTCATTTAATACTTACAACAACCATGAGGAATAAATACTGCTATTTTTTTCCAAATTTACACATGACATAACCAAGGTTCAAAGAGGTTAAGAAATGTGTCTGGGTCACATAACTAAAAAGAAGCAAAGTTAGGACTCAAATCAAGTCTGACTGACTGAGATCAAAGACCCTGATCTCAATGCGCTTAGAAAATAGCCTAGTATCCCTTGCATACAGTAGGAAAATGACAAACTTATTTAATTTGCTCCTCTTCAGAATTAGGAAAACCAAGACATCAAAGAAGATGGATTTCTTCCATAAACACGTAACTAGTAGGATGTTATCTAACCCTTAGCATTAGAATATTGGAGAACTGACAATGAAATGCCAAAGTGTGTTGGTTAAACCATGAATGTCTTCTCATTGATTCATACTTCTGATAGTCTCAATTTTTGTCAAGACTTTCTTGCTACAACTTCTGAAACTTTTGAGAATTTGAAACTGCTCCTCTTTATCAGCTTGCATAACTACTCAGAAATGGAGATATAAACATATCCTAATAACTTTTGCAATACCATATCATCACCTGGATCTTAACTGTAATTCTGTTTTAAATTATTTTAACATACATCTACTTGAGACCATTTTGCCCTGGTGAACAACTAAATTAGACACTAGACACAAAGAAAGTGAAATAAACAAACCACACTATATATCAGTCAGACTGAAAAATATTCAAAAAGAAGGCAGAGGGCAAGAAATGCGTTCCACCTGGGAAATTTCTATGTCTAACTCAAATAC
The DNA here is from genome assembly GCF_049115385.1 of Moschus berezovskii. Lineage (NCBI taxonomy): Eukaryota > Metazoa > Chordata > Mammalia > Artiodactyla > Moschidae > Moschus > Moschus berezovskii. The sequence continues at coordinate 17,993,474 of NC_142483.1, forward strand.
TTCTACTGGTGACACAAATGTTATTTAATTACCAAATTCTGTAGCTTCAGCAATATCCCCAGCAATACACTGACAGATAAGACTGAGATAATGACCTTTTTTTTTTGGAGACAAGGAAAGAGTACAACTTCAACAAAACATCAAACATCAGACTCTTTTCCCAAAGACTATAAATTGTCAGGAATGTCCAATTTAATAAATGAAACTTTCTTCCCATGGATAACACTATGGTTTATGAAATGCTACTAGTCTTGCCCAAGTTCAATTTGCTGTATCAATCATGAAGCTACGCATCTCCAATTCAGCTCTGGGAACGTGGCAGGCACACTGAGGGTGGTCTCTGGGGAAGGACTGGAGAGATACCACATCCTGCTTCTAAACAGTTTTCTCTCTTCAGTGTATTCTTGAAAAAATATCAACACATTACCTAGCGGAATTAATTTACTCATATGTTAAAACTTGATTCAACTATAAGCAGAGGACAAGAAGCATATATAGTCATCATTTATTGAACAATATCAATAATTAGTTTTGAGAATTTGACTGAATTTGAAAGGTTCTAACTACTCAACAGATAGAAGAAAACACCCTGTTGGATTATGGGCTAAGTGTTCTACATGTACTATCTTATTTAATACTTACAACAACCCTGTGGAATAAGTATTGTTGTTTTTTCCAAATTTACACATGACATAACCAAGGTACAAAGAGGTTAAGAAATGTGTCCATAACTAAAAAAAAGCAAAGCTAGGACTCAAATCAAGTCTGGCTGATTTGAGCTGGGGGTCTGAACCATGATGTCCCCTGCTCCTGATTTATCCGTTTTTAAGAATGAAAATGTGTGTAGATACGACACAGAGCCCTGTTTGGGGACGGTTTTAAAGACTGCAAGGGGGAAGGCTCAGGGCAGCATGAGGTCAGTGGGTACCTATGGTGGAAACTGCTGCAGGAAGAAGAGTTACCCCTAAGAGAGTGCACAACTGGGCCAGGATGGTGTATGATATATGGAGTTACCTGCCCCCAAGACAGGTGTTTTGGAACACTGTAATACTGCTTTTGCTGAAGCAAGTCGGGGTCAGAAAGACATTTATGAATTCTTCAAACAATGTGGTATTGTTGGAAAGACAAATGCAAATGGCATACTTGAATGATAAATTCAAAGAGAGACAGATGGTTTCACTTTGAGCAGAGTACCTTAGAAAATGCAAATATTTATGTAAACTCTAAAACAACTTACAAATTTATTTTCTTCTAAGTTTTCTGAGCATAAATTGCACTGACTAGCAAACTGTTATAACTTTAAAAATATATGATATTTTTAGATATAGATATTCACTGCTCCAATACTGGGACTCAAGTTATCAGGGAGGCAACTAATCCCTTTTTATTATCCAAAAAGTGACTTGAAAACTAAAAGAAAAATTTGCTCACATTATATCACAGCCTAAAATATCTTTTTAAAAAAGTGTCTTTCCATAATTCAGTTCTGATTTTCAAAAATGGAAATGTGAAAATTAAGCTCACTATATATGATTCATTTTACAATGTTTTCTCTATAAAACTCAAGAATTTTTTTAAAAAAAGAAAATATCTGAATTTGTAATTGGTAGCATATTTGTCTTTCTTACGAAATAATTCTTCAGTAAGCTCTAACTTTTTCTGGAACCACAAAGATTGCTATACATGTCTTTTTTATTTAAGATGCACACAATGACATCTTCAGGTTTAAAATGATTCATTCAAAATTATTTGAATGCAATTATACATGTGGAAAAGTTTAATTACCAGCTATATATATGATCGCAATATTACCCAGAGGGCTGTATTTCTTTCTTAATTAAAAATATTTGAACTTAATAATAGAGAACGCTATTAAAATATGAATAACACATTGCCAGAAAGAAGTTTACCAAGCAGTTAGCAAATCAATTTCACTAAGTGGTCCTTTAGAATTACCAGTACTCTTCCATATCAGGGGAATAGGAAGACAATTTTCCTGCACCTCATTCTGTAAGAGCCTTTTACTGTTATCATAAAGTTGTTTCACGTCAGCACTTTCAGAGAGCACAGATTTTTGACGGATGTCCACTTACACTTCCTGATTGTGGTACCTTGATACCTAAGTTGATGGCTCAGCTACATCCCATCTGCTACAGCCCAGTGAATGACACAACTATCTGACTGTTCAAGTCCCAAACTTAAATTTCATCCTAGATTCTGTTTCCTTTTTCTTACTCTTATCAGTCCTACACCCAATTATTCCAGTAATCTGCTACTTCTCTTCATCTCCACTCTGAACTATCAAGAGTACTGCCTCAACTGCCCTTGCTGCTTCTACATCTGCCCTACTGCATCCACTCTGGAGGAAGCCAAAGGAGACTGAATATAAATGTCATTGCCTTGCTTAAAAACCTTCAAAGACTTACCACTGCATTTGGAATGAGGGCCACTCTCCTCACCATGGCCTTCCTGACTTTATATGATCTGGGCCTGTTTACTTCTCTGCTCTCATTTTCTTCTAATTTCCGCCTGCCCATATGTCCCAGCTAGAGGAGCCTCTTTTATTTCTCAATGATGTTCATTTCAGGAGCTCTGAACCTACTAATCCTGATGCCTAAAACATTAGCCCCTGGTTTTTTGCATGGACGCCTTCAACTTAAACAATCTCAGTTAAAATGTTACCCACTCAGGCAGATACTAGGTAAAGTACTCACAATTCTGCCCAAACTACCACTCTATCACCCTGTTTTTTCCTTCCCAAGTCTTTATCATAGTTTAGAATCATTTTACATACTTGTTTACTTATTGTCTGTATCTTTCAACAGATATAAGCTCCCTGAGGAGAGAGGCCTCACCTTTCTTGGTCAGTGTATCGCTAGCAGCTAGGAGAACATCTGATCTGATAGGCTCTCAGCAGAACAGATGCTCTTACTTATTCAGAAGTAGAACCAGATAAGTATATCCCATTCCCTGGAGGCCCTGAATTTTAGAAACCGAGCTTAAGTGGTAGAAACCCCCACAGATGTCAGTACTGTACATATATGGACTACAGTGCTAGCCAGCAAAGGTTAATTTCACACCTAATATTAAGTCACACAAATATTAAATGGATTTCTGGTTCCACAGTAATTTGCAAAATGTTCTTGCATCAAGCATATTTCTTATGAGTCATACCAACAGAATCTTTCTAGGCCTGTTTGAATACATCATGTCTGTGTTAGAATTCAATATTGGGGAAACTCTATTAAGTACTAAAATCTTATGTACACTGAAAGAAAAAAATGTTTTCACTCAAATTAAGTCCATTTGTGGATGCAATTAAGTAAGAAGAAGAAATAAAAAAATATCCATTAATATATATAGCATATGGAACTATACTCAATATCCTGTGATAAACCATAATGAAAAAGAGAATGTATATATGTATATAACTGTGTCACTTTCCTGTACAGCAGAGATAGGCATCATGTAAACAAACTATGTTTAAATAAAAAAAAAAAACAAACTCTCAAGATTGGAGTGGAAGTAGAACTATCTATATTTGCAGTGACATGATCTCATACACAGAAAATCCTAAGGAATTCACAAAAACACTATTAGAACTAATAAATGTTCAGCAAGGTTGTAAGATCAATTGTATTTCTAGACACTAGCAATGAACAAATAAAAAAATGAAATTAAGAAAAAATTACATTCACAATTGCATCAAAAAGAATAAGGGATAAACTTAATAACAGAAGTGCAAGACTTGTACACTGAAAACTGTAACATTGCTGAAAGAAATTAAACACACAAAGAAATGGAAAAACATCCAATGGACTAAAAGACTGAAAACTGAAAGACTGTAAAATTGAAATAACCCTCAAATTGACCTAAAGATTAAAGGTAGTTCCTACCAAAACCCTAGCTGCCTTTTTTTGCAGAAACTGAGAAGCTGATCTGCAAATTCATATTAAAATGCAAGGAAAGCAGCATGCAAAAACAATCAAGATAAGAAAGAATGAAGTTCTTACTGATTTCAAAACTATACTACAAAACTACAGAAATTAAGACAGTGTGGTACTGCATAATGACAGACATACAATAAATAAAAGAACTGAGAGGTCAGAAATAAACCCTTACATGTATGGTCGACGGATTTTTAGAAATGGTGTGAGGTAAAGTACTCACAATTCAATAGGGAGACAGTTGTGTGAGACAATTCAATAGGGAAAGGACAGTCCTTCAACCAATGGTGCTGGCACAACTGAATACAAACATGCAAAAAAACCCACAAAACTGTAGCTGAATATCTATTTCCCACTATATACAAAAATTAACTCAAAGTAGATCATAGAATGAAACGGAAACAGGAGTACATTTTTGTGACTCTGGATAAGGCAACGATTTCTTAGATGTAATTCCAAAAGCACAAGCAACAGAAGGAAAAAAACAAACTAGACTTTATAAAAATTAAAATCTTTTGACCTTCAAAAGACACCATCAAGAAATGAAAAGACAACCTACAGACTGGGAGAAAATATTCGCATAGCATATATCTGACAAAGAACTTGTATCTGAACTCTTACAACTGTACAATAGAAAGACAAAAAAATCCAATTAAAAAATAGGTAAAGGATCTGAATAGGTGTTTCTCTAAAGGAGATACACAAATGGCTAATAAGCACATGAAAAGATGCTCAATATGTTTAGTCATTAGAGAAAGGCAAACCAAAGCTACAATTGAGATACCACTTCACACACACTAGTATGGCTTAAATAAAAAAGACAGACAATAAGAAGTATTTATTATGATGTGAAAAAATTGCCCTATTGCTAATGGAATTGTAAAATGGTAGAGACACTTTGGAAAACAGTTTGGCAGTCGGTTACAATGTAAAGTTCCACATGACCTACCAATTCTAATCTTAGGTATATACCCAAGAGGACTGAAAACATATGTCCATACAAAAACTTTGACATGAATGTTTATATTGGCATCAATTCATAAACAGCCAAAAAGTGGAAACAACCAACTGTCCATCAGCAGATGGGCAAATAAACAGGGTATATCCATATAGTGATTTATCATTCCTGCATTAAAAGGGGTGAAATGTTACAACATAGATGGGACCTTGAAAACAGTATGCTAAATTAAGGAAGTCAGACGTAAAAGATCGCATATTATATGATTATATTTAAATGAAATGTCCAGAATAGGCAAATCCATAGTGACAAAAACTAAATTAGAGGTTGCCAGAAATTTGGGGGGAAGGAGGTATGAGGAGTGACTGTTAATGGGTATGGAGTTTCTTTTGGGGTGATGAAATGATCTAAAATTAAATAGTACTGATGGTTATACAATTCTGTAAACATTTGTAAGAAAAACGTTGATGTCTATATTGTATGAATTAAATCTCAGTAAAGCAGTTATTTATTTATTTTTCTAAATCACTCTGTGGTTTTCCAGGATCTGAAGTAAAATCCCTTTGTAGAGTTAGTAAACACATGGCATTCTTGAGGAAATTAGTTTTCATAGATTTTTAGCAGCAAACATCAAGCAGGGAGAATGTCAATTATCCTCTCACTAGGACCATGAAGTTCTTTTTTAAAAAACAAGGGTTCTCTGGAAGAACCCTTCATTCCCATTGTAAATTCACTTTGGAATGGGATAGAATGCCTATGCCTTCAATAATTTTATGTCCTGTTAAACTGAGATTATCACACTCACAAACATGAGGCACAGATTGTAACGATCATGTGGGCTGATAGAGAGTAAATTTTATTAGCTTGAATTTTGACACTGAGGTCAAACCTCTGTGCACAAAAGGGAAGTAGATCCTTTGTGTCTTTATCCCCTCAAAAAAGATAAAGCTCCTTCTCTAATTCCAGTGAAGTGATTGCTCTGTCAAACGGAAGAAGAATGTCTCAGAGGGCTCTCGTGTGGAACACATACCTGTCAGGCTTGTGTTTGCAATCTGCACTGAGCAGCTCTAAGAAGGGTTTCCCAAGTGGTTTCTGAGAACTGTCTTATCCTAAAAGCTTCTTAAGATAATGGGTGAGGGAAAGTCTCCAGCTCTCTCTCCAAACTTTGGTCCCTTTCCTCCTTTCATTATTCCCTGGTATCATCAGAGAGCACTATCTTTCAGCCAGTATACTTTGCTGAGTGGACAGGTACTTAAAGTTCATTTGGGCCGGAGGCTCCCAAGCTCGACAACCATTTCTAATAAAAACTTTATTCAATAAAGTAGGTATATATAAAAAAACGTACTTTGACATAATTCAAGTCATATATGACAAACTCAGCTAACATCACACTTGATGGTAAAAAACTGAAAGCTACCCCTCTAAATTCATGAAAAAGACAAGATGCTCAAGGATGACCATTCTCACTACTCTTATTCAACGTAGTACTGGAAGGCCTAGCCAGAGTAATTAAGCAATAAAATGAAAGACAAGGCATTCCAGTTGGAAATAAAGGAGTAAAACTGTCACTATCTGCTGATGACATGCTTTTATATACTTGTTGCTGTTGCTCAGTCGCTATGTCTGACTCTTTCTGATCCCATGGACTACAGTAGATCAGGCTTTCCTGCCCTTCACTATCTCCTGGAGTTTGGTCAAATTCATGTCCCTTGAGTTGGTGATGCTATCTAACCATCTCATCCTCTGCCTCCCCCGTCTCCTTCTGCCTTCAATCTTTCCCAGCACCACAGTCATTTCCATTGAGTCAGCTCTTTGCATCAGGTGGCCAAATTATTGGAGTTTTAGCTTCAGCATCAGTCCTTCCAATGAATATTCAGGGTTGATTTCTTGTAGGATTGACTGGTTCGACCTCCGTGATGGCCAAGAGACTCTCAAGAGTTTCTCCAGCACCACAGTTCGAAAGCATCAATTTTTTGGCACTCAGCCTTCTTTACAGTTTAACTCTCACATCTATATATGACAATTGGAAAAACCATAGCTTTGACTATGTGGACCTTTGTTGGCAAAGTGATGTCTCTGATTTTTAATACACTGTCTAGGTTTGTCATAGCTTTTCTTCCAAGGAGCAACAGTGTTCTAATTTCATGGCTGCAGTCATCATCCAGTGATTCTGGAGCCTTTTTATATACAGGAAGACCTTGAGGCTTCACCAAAAAAACCCCATTAGAAATAATAAAACAAATACAGTATAGTTGCAGGGTAAAAAATCAATGTACAAAAAAATCAATTGCATTTCTACATGCTAACAATGAGCTAGAAGAAAGAAATGCTAAGAAAACAATCCCGTTCACAATCACAACAAAAAGAAATAAATTTAAACAAGAAGGTGAAAGACCTCTGAACCATAAGATATTGTTCCGTTCCGTTCCATCGCTCAGTCGTGTCCGACTCTTTGCGACCCCGTGGACTGTAGCCTACCAGGCTTCTCTGTCCATGGGATTCTCCAGGCAAGAATACTGGAGTGGGTTACCGTTTCCTTCTCCAGGGGATCTTCCCGACCCAGGGATCGAACCCGGGTCTCCTACATTGGAGGCAGATGCTTTAACCTCTGAGCCACCAGGGAAGCCCAAGATATTGTTCAAAGAAGTTGAAAAAGACACAAATAAATGGGAGGATATTCCATGCTCACAAACTGGAAGAATTAACATTATTAAAATGTCCACATTATCATAAGTAATCTACAGATTCAATGCAATCCCTATCAAAATCCAAAGAAATAAAAAATAAAAAAAGAAATATTAGTTGACAGGAATGATATATATGTATATATATATGTCTATCACCTTACTAAGTAATCCACTATAACATGCTTACAACATAACTGAACCAAAGTTTTACACTGTAACACATACAGAATACTTAGTACATGGCAAATCAGAAAAACTTTACTGCTTAAAAAAAGGAATATAAATGTCAATTTTTCTGTATAGCCTCATTTGTTCTCTAGTTTTCTAAGTGCAGCTATGGGGGAATTGAAGGAAGAATAGTACTCATATGAAGGAAAAAAATCAATCTGATGGACATGAATATAGTCACCAGGCTAGCCTAGGGATTTATTCAATGACAGTGCTTTACTGTTAACCTTCACTCATATCATTTATTATTTGGGGAACGGCTGTAAAGAGACCAGAAAGTGAACAGAATAATGATGTTTTTATGACTCCTAATGTAGATTGTTATTGAAAATCTGTCAATTTTACTGGCAAGCCTTTGGCTCAAAAATAAGATCTTCATTTATAATTTGCAGGCAGTGATAACTCAAATTATGAGAAGTAACTGGGAAATAAAAAGTAACTATTATGATAATTATCTTTCTCATTAAAAACAAGAGGCATTCTATTATCACTGGGATGTGCAAGATACTCTTTAACAGCTGCTGCTACTGAGCTAAAACACATCTAAATAGGAAAGAAAATGCATTAGTGATCACCCAAATGATAAAAAATAGATACTGCTGAAAATGTGTGCAAAGTGGAACAGAACAGAACCCAGCAGGATGTACTGCCCACATATGTAAACCAGAACGAAACCACTTACAGATAATTCAGCAATCGGTTTCAACTTCTCCTCTGAAATTTCCTTTAGGAAGGTTTTGTTTATTGAAGCTGACACTTCATGGGCTGGTAGGTCCTTTGCTTTAGTAATATGATCTGGAATTTTCAGAGAGGACTCATGTCTTCCAGGTGGAGAAAGGGATGGTGTAGGCACAAAACTCGTTTCAAAGTCTTTTATATCTATCTGTTTCACCAAGGAATTCTGGTTTTCTGAAGTTCTTCCTTCTGCATACGCATTTTTTAGATATTCTTTACTTGCACACTTTGCAGCCTTCCCCAGCATGCTCTCTAACGTTAACTGAGTTAACCCTGGAGGACTAGTTGTTGGGCCTGGAGAACCCTGGACACTGTGGTTATCCTACACAGAAGAACAAAGGGAAATTACTTTGAGCTGAAACTTGTGGTGAATAAGTTACCGAATATAAGTTCTTAATAAGTTCATGTATTCTCTGAATAAAGCAAAAGAATACATACATATACACATACAATTTTATTCTGTAATAATAAATAAAAAAACTAAAAACAGCAATGCAAACAGGTATAAATCATTTGCTATGATGCCTTGCTATGTTTGCCTCTGGTCTTGGTAAGGCATGTATTTTTACCACTGAGTAATAAGAGTACATTTAGGAAATAGTAGTTCAAATATATTCATTTCAAAGAAAGTATAAAAAAGAAGAGGATCCATACAAGACGAGAGAGAGAAAGTCACTTAGTTGTGTCCGACTTGTTGTGATCCCATGGACTACACAGTCCATGGAATTCTCCAAGCCAGAATACTGGAGTGGGTAGCCTTTCCCTATTCCAGGGGATCTTCCCAACCCAGGGATCAAACCCAAGTCTCCTGCATTGCAGGTGGATTCTTTACCAGCTGAGCCACAAGAGAAGCCCAAGAATACTGGAGTGGATAGCCTATCCCTTCTCCAGCGGACCTTCCTGACCCAGGAATTGAACCAGGGTCTCCTGAATTGCAGGTGGATTCTTTAACAACTGAGCTATCAGGGAAGTCCATAAGAAGGATCCATAAGAAGTTACCTAAAATATCTAGGATATGTATGCTTTAGCTTTCCGATAAGCTAATTCCAAGAGAAACTAATTCCATGAGAAGAAAAAGAACAAGAACTTACAGAATTTACCTTATTTAAGTAGGGAAATGCTACTCTTTTAACACGCTGGCATATCAAAGTATTTTAGCCTTATATTGTTGTATGGAAATTTTACTGTTAAACAGCAATAGATAATAGAACATGTTTTGTGAAATATTTTTCTTAAATGAAAATGTCAATTATAGAAAGTACTTTTCCACAAGACGTGAACCTCACTAAATATAATCATTTGGAAAGTTAAAACTAAAAGCTGGAAACCTTTTACTAATGTATAGTTCTGAAATCAGCCCTAACAATTTTAATATTTAAAACCTGAGAAAGGAGATACTACAAATGAAAAACATCAATGGCCATGAAGGTAAATAACAAAAAAGAGAAATATGGTGCTGTTTCACTTGGTATTTTCCTGCTATAAAACAATAAATATAAAGAAAAAGTAAATGTGATAATCATTTATACTTGTCATAAGATTTTTCTAATTTGTCTTATTTAAATGTGTAATAAGCAAACTTAAAACAGAAAAAATAATAAAAGCAGAGTACAATTTAAAGACATTATCTGATGTCTGAGATTGTACTATCTTACATTTTGTTTCAGTAAGCTATTCCAGTATCCTTTCATTTACAGCTGCATAGAATCAAATATTTGTTTTTTCCAAAGTTTGGCATTTTTAAAGAAAATATTTGTATGACTGATAAAACTGGTCAGCTTCTTCTGAATGTTTGGCCATCATACACCTCAAGATATAGATCACTGTCTGAGGTGAAATTTCCGTTTCAGTAGAAGTTAAGTATCTGTAAAGGTGAGATAGAATTGCTTTAGGTTGGACACTGGACAAGAGAAGAATTTATCGCATCTTTTAATTAGAAAGGACTCATCTGTCTGTGTGTCTGTCACTGTTCTGTCTCTCTTCCCTTCTTCCTCATCATAGGATAGGTGCTGCTGTAGGCGCTGCAGATGGTGGGAACAGAATGGCAGGCCAGAAGTTAAACCCTGCCATCCAGGATCTTTGCCTGAAAACCAACAAAGGGTCACTGAGTAATTTGATGGGGGTAATGTCATGATGGCACAAAACAGAAGGCGTGGGGATGAGTTTGAATTTGTATGGATATTGCTTGTGGATATCAGAAGTGTCTGGGGAGATAGTAGCAAGGGAGGCAATTATGAGAATATTAAATTGTAATGATTAGAAATGCTGAGGTGGCTGTGGTAATTCAATGATGGTGACAATGGAGGAAGGACTGATTGGAGAGTTCTGTAGAAGGCAGAGTATGTTGTACTTGGTGCATTGGGGAAGCTTTTACATGGAGTCTGTGATTTCTAATCCTGTCATGTTATGATTCACCTTTCTTGTGGAAAGCAGTTGGGATCATCAGACAACTGTGCTCTCAAGAAAGGTATACTTGCATCTAAGAACCTCTCCTAAGAAACAGCTTGCCTATCTGTAGTAAAGAAAGAACTGCAGAGTGTCTAAGGAATCTTTTACAAACATTTCTTCTTGGTATTCATCCTGGGTCTCGTTTTCTTTGTCTATGTTGACTTGATCTTCTGATATATTTATTTCCTTATAAATGATGGAGGAGAACTTTATTGTTCAGAGTGCCAGATAGGGGAAAGAAAAAAATGGTAATTGGATGTCAATCCATGGGACTTACTTTATGTCCCAAGTGGAAAAATAAGAAGTCTAAGAATATTTCTGCCCTTGTGAAGTACCACATGGCTGAGCTGCAGGCACTGGGCAACTCTTTTTGCTGTACATTTACTGAGTAAGCTTATCCTTCACCATATCCTGGGAACCCTAAGGATATTTATATGATAGAAGAACTCTGCCTTCAGGCAGAAGACTGGAAAGAGTGCAAGAGACCTGAAAAATACCTCATGCTCTGAATTACTACAGAATGGAGTGGTGACTCTTGTAATTTTTGTTTCACAGAGACAAAAAGAGAATAAAGGTTAGCCAGTTTTCTAGAGAAAGGTAAACAGAACACAGAACAAACATCTTTCAAGCCTTAGTTTTAAGAAAGTGCTAGTGGAACTAGGAATGATTTTTAACAATTCAGTCTGGTTGTTAGACAGTGTTACATCTTTTCCAACTCTTAAAAAAAATCCAGTCTAATTTGTTATAATTGTTATATACAATTGACAGTGGGATTTCTGTGACCAAAATACCCTTTACTTATTCATTTCCATCATGTTTTCACAATAAAAAATAAGGACACGTACTGTGAATTTAAAACATATTATTGGTCAACAGATTCCCCTTAACAAAAACTGGCTGGTTACAGGGAAAAGGTATAATTACAACTCTTTGGATCAGAATCTCTGGATCACTATGGGATTCCATTTTGTATATGACATAGGGGGAAATTGTGAGCTTTTGCAATAACATTAGTTCAATAAATATTAAGCTCCTATTATGTGTAAGGTATTTTCTAGGAATGATATATAAGATACACAGGTAAGAAGAACAAGGACAGTGCCCTCGAGAGGCATAAAGTCTAGTAGCAGAGGGGTAGATACCTACAAAAGTAATAATTTCATAAGATAGAAGGAAGTAAATTTCATTTAAAACTTTCAGATGTACTATTATGAGGACTGGTCTTCCCTGGTGGCTCAGTGGTAAAGAATCTGTCTGCAATGTGGGACACACGAGTTTGATCCCCCTGGGTCAGAAGATCCCTGGGAGAAGGCAACCCACTCCAGTACTCTTGCCTGAAAAATTCCATGGACAGAGGAGCCTGGTGACTACAATCCATGGGGTCGCAAAGAGTTAGACATGACCAAAGCAACTTAGCACTCATGCAAGCAAATGCAAATAACTGTGCTCTTTAGTTGACAACCAAATTATATACCCGTACCATCTCTATTGTCTGCTAGTGATGTTGATCATCTAAAAGTTTTTGTCAGTTCACAAATTTCATCACTAAAACATTCAACAGAAGTATTTTTGTCTACATGCAAGTGTATTTTTTTCCATCTGTAAGTAGGTCAGAGTACAGCCTTTTCTTCTTTATGCAAGTTTACTCAGATGTATTTCCTTTTGTATGGCATGAGCAGGGATTATGTACACAGAACTATTCATGAGTATGTAAAGGGACATTCATCTCACATTTTCCCTAAGATATACCCTGATTTGGAAATGGGCCAAGAAATGGACAGATTTAGCTATGTTCCTGATAAGCATTCATTCTCTTCATAGTACTGAATTTTCATGGTAATATGTTTCTATGCTATTTTAAATACATGGAAAAGACAAATAAGTGGAGAATCTGGACAGAGCACAAAAGGCTTGCCTATTTTGGCTGTCCTGGAACCAATAAATCTGATCTCTCCCAATTTTGAAGGAGGAATGAGGATAAATGGGAAAGGCAAGACAATATATGAGACTAATACTTTGATTTAAGTTGGGTCAGCTTCTATTTTAGAAAGGAAATAGATGGAAAATAAAAAATAGTATTTCTTAGTAGTGGTGCACTGACAAAACCTTTCTCTTTTCTTCAGTAATGTTTCGACTTACTAAAATAGATTATCTAGGCATAAATGACTTTTATTACTTTCATATATGTAACATGTGGGCTTGACATGCTTTTGGATTAACCTGTACTAAATAACATATATATTTATTATATGCATAAGAAGTTCACTATAATCTGAGTTACTATGATCTGATTGAAAAGTAACCACTTTCACTGATTTGGTTTATCACTGAACTACTGAAAACTGGCATAGCAACTGAATAAAATTTGTCAGAATAGTAAAGGATTTGGTATGCCATTTTCATATACCAATCATGTGTTCATCTGTTTCTCAGAAGAACAAATACAAAATCTTTTTGATTTAACTTATTTTCTAAAAAGTCCAAATCTCTTGAACCGTTTGTCTTTTGGGCTCAGAAACATTTGTTTGTTAGATATTCAATCAGGCCCCAGTGCTAGGAACATCAATAGAGTTTGTCTGATTAACTGTAGCACAGCATATGTATGCTGAAGATGAGAATGATTTCCCAAAGGACCCAGCACTTCCTCTGCTGAACTACGTTTTTTGAAAGGACATGCAGATGGGCATTTGGACAATAATTTCTGGATGCATAAAATGAATTGCTCTTGCTGAGTTGTAATTTTAAAAAGATAATTTTAATGACTCTTGAGGGCCATCTACTTGGAGCAGATGGGACCCAGGCTCTTTTGTATCACACCTTTAATGTTGAGTGATTCAGGATAGAACTCTTGTTTTAGCCTTTGTGTAATAAAAGGGGATGATCATATTTATTTATATTCCAAGTGTCTTTTTTAATTCAGTCCACCGTGAAAAAAGTCTTATATAACATTATTAAAAGTTCTCAACAAACACATCTGCAATATTCCACATACACTTTTGATGGCAGTTCTGAATTTGTAACTGAGATAGAGTCAGCAGGAGTTTCTACTTTTGTCTAATGTTTTAGTGATTAAATATGGGAACTGACAGAACCTTTTAGTTGAACAGCACTAGCAGACAATAGAGATGATGCAGATATATAATTTGTCAACTAAAGAGCACAATTATTCACACAAATACAGCTAAAGGTATGAGTCATAACATCTTTATAAAAAAATAATTTCTTCTTTGATGACAGCAAGATCAACCATTCAAATGTATCTTAAAAGTCTTCACTAACAACTGTCCCTAAGGAGTATTTCTTCTTCTACCTCTTGAATTTAATAGGAAACTATTAAAATACTGCCAAAGAAAATAAAAGGAAGATGTGACTGTTTTTAACAACCAACTAACTTGCAGCATGCTTGTTATTACAAGGACCTAAGCAAATTACTTATGTAGAGTCCCTTGGACTGCAAGATCAAATCAGTCCATCCTAAACGAAATCAGTCCTGAGTATTCACTGGGAGGACTGATGCTGAAGCTGAAACTTCCAATACTTCGGCCACCTGATGTGAAGAACTGACTCATGGGAAACGACACTGATGCTGGGAAAGATTGAAGGCAGGAGGAGAAGGGGACCACAGAGGATGAGATGGTTGGATGGCATCACTGACTTGATGGACATGAGTTTGAGAAAGCCCTGGGAGTTGGTGATGGACAGGGAGGCCTGGTGTTCATGGGGTCGCAGAGTCGGACATGACTGACTGAACTGAACTGAACTGAAACATCTTTACCTGCAGCCGATGATGCCTCACAGACAAATCACAACAGAAGTTACAGGGACGGTATTGGATGGGCAAATATCATCATGAGGATATTTGGGGAAGATAATGAGATTCCTTTACTTGTTCAAGATAAAAATATATTTTCCTTATAAGCTAGACTTCATGCTCTTTAATTGAATAAAACAAAGATTTTTTTGGTGAAAATTCTTATTTATAACCAAATAGTTATCTGCAAATATTTATCTTTTAGCAAAAGCTGTATGATGTTATTTTAAGGAGACAAAGAGTTTTATAACCTACGCTATGTGCCTATAACAAAGAAGGGCCAAGTTACAGGAACTAACTTTTTCAGAGAGGAAAAAAGCTTCAAAAGATAATAATAAAGATATACAGATGCGAACAGCCTAGAAAAATTACTCACATGGAATAAATATTAAATTTGCCTGGTAGGTTTAGAGAGTACGTTATTTTGTAACTCATGATATACAGAAATAAAAATGCAAGCAATACACTCAAAATAGAATTCTTCCATTTTTTTCCAAGAAGTAAACTGACATTTAAAGTTTTTTAAAGGCTACACAGAAATATAAGTGGCCTCATGTGGAGTAAATATCATTTCTATTGTGAGTATGTAAATGTGTGTGAGAATGTAACTCAAAATTATTAGTCAAGCATGTAGGGGTGACAGGGTAACAGTGTACATGCCATCAGGAAGAAAAAATGAAATAGTTTAACTACTGAGTGTTAAAAAACAACCCTTGAAAACAACAGTAACAGGAAAGCTGAGAGAAAGGGCTAAAATGATCCTTTTAATTTGTTGTTTGTAAATCTGTCCTTGATAGGCTTCAACAGAGTTAAATGAAGAGAAGATCTGGAAGATTCCTAGCTAATTTGAACATAGTAAATAGTCAGTCTACAAAAGTCATGTCCAAATATGGATAATTCTTTGGCTCAAATGTTCTCGTTTGGACTGTTATGTAAGACAAATTACCTAGCTTTGTAACTATCTACTTTAGCATGTGATACACAGACAGGGTTTAGGGAAAAATGACTATATTTCTAGACAAAAACTGAATTAGAGAAGTAATAAAATATTAATATAAAGCTATCTATTTCAAATTACAAATTGCATATGTATACTTGAAGCCACACTGGGAATAATGGCATAAAAAACAAAATAGTGATGATAATATTAACATGCTCTTTTTTTTTTTAAGATGCTATAATCCTACGAAAGGTTTTAACAGCTTTCCTAGAAAATTCATTTTACATGGTATTCCTGATTTTACAACTCACCACAAGATATATTTCCATAATGTGTCTTCAAATAAGAAGTACCAAATCCAAATTAATTGAGTATCAGGAAAATTAGTGTTATATATCTGTCTAGGGAATAAAATATATAGTAAAGCAAAGATTAAAATGATATAAAAAATAAAAACTATGCTTTTGAGTCTTTCACATTAATGAAGATCTCAAAGGTGAACTGATGATTAGGAACTTAAATTACAAAAACCATTGTCTTAGCACTGAAAGCTTATTTTAATTAGTCTTTAGTATCATAAGTGTATTTTTTTCTGTATCATGATAACATGATTTTGCCTATTTTTTTTTTTGCTTCTGAATACATCTCATCAGTTTAGTTCAGTCGCTCAGTTGTGTCCAATTCTTGGTGACCCCATGAATCACAGCACGCCAAGCCTCCCTGTCCATTACCAACTCCCGGAGTTCACTCAAAGTCATGTCCATCGAGTCAGTGATGCCATCCAACCATCTCATCCTCTGTCGTCCCCTTCTCCTCCTGCCCTCAGTCTTTTCCAGCATCAGGGTCTTTTCCCATGAGTCAGCTCTTCGAATCAGGTGGCCAAAGTACTGGAGTTTCAGCTTTAGCATCAGTCCTTTCAATGAACACCCAGGACTGATCTCCTTTAGGATGGACTGGTTGGATCTCCTCACAGTTCAAGGGACTCTCAAGAGTCTTCTCCAGCACCACAGTTCAAAAGCATAATTCTTTGGTACTCATCTTTCTTTATAGTCCAACTCTCACATCCATACATGTACTTGGATGCAATCTCAAAAACAACAGAATGATCTCTGTTCGTTTCCAAGGGAAACCATTCAATATCACAGTAATCCAAGTCTATGCCCTGACCAGTAACGCTGAAGAAGATGAACAGTTCTATGAATACATATAATTTCCCTTTAAAAATATTTGAAGTCTAACATCAAACAGTCTTTCAACTACAAGTTGCAAACTTCATAATAAGTAATGTAAATTATTACTAATTTGTCCACCATTACTTATAGCATGACATTATATTTTCCTTAGGTACAATAGTGTTACTCTAAGAATACTGCATTCTAAAATAATGCAACTAATAGTAAGAATGTCTAAATCAACTTATTTTTCTTCAAAGACTATATGTAAATAAACATTTATAACATGAAATCTAATTTTCCATTGACTTATGTAATTAATAAATGGAAGACATAATCCTACAGAAAAATAACTTACAAAAATCCCCCAAACAAACCAATTTGATAAAAAAGGGATCAAGACAACCTATAGAACTTGTTTAAACATAGTCCAGCACTTTTGTTGGTCATCTGTATTTTAGTTTGTGTCTTGTTATTGCCTCTAACAGCAAAGCTTGCATGTTATAGAAGTCTTCTGCCCTTCTCTCTGGCTGCCCACTCTCGGTAGGCTCTGACTAAAGGTGGAACAGGACAGGTGTTAGCAATGAGATGGTCATACTACAGACTCAAGCCATCTTCTGATGATCTTGGCACAGGGGTGACCAGAGAGCTATGTCAATCACAGCTTTGAAAATGCATAATAAATTAATTTCCAATTTCATGTAGTTGGTAACAAGTACATGTCTGCATAATAAATGGTGTAGGGTGTCAGAAGTTGAGTAGTTAGTAGTAAAAGAAAGCATATAAAGGGAAAACAAATTGGAATATTCAGAACTAGTATTCTTCATTTTCTCCAAAAGCTCTATTGCTTCTTCTCAAGGCTCATCGTTCATTATAGGTGGAGAGGTCTCTTCCTAATGTGGTGTTATTTAAAGGGTAGTTTCCACATAATACTTCCCTCAAAGTTTCCAAAGAACTGTCACTTCCCATCTGCCATAAAACTGCCACCATCACAATAACTCTTCTGACTCAGGCAAGTTGTGCACATGCAAAGGGGATGGGCCTACCCAGTTAACAAAATGGTATGATTTGCAGGTTAGCTAGCTAATACTGCAGAGGGATTGACAGTTGGGATGGAAGCAACATAGATGCTGAAAGCAAATGTTCATTTTACAGTTTACAGGTTAATTTTATTCAGGGTGAAAGGGACAAATTTTTCCCAACACATTTAAAATGTACTATTTATTCATTTATGCATAAAGCGGTTTGCAGTAGGTTTATGTTTGGTTTGACTAACAGTGTCATCATACTCAGAAGCAAGAATGTTATAAAAAAGGATTTCCCCATGCACTTTTGCTACAGAAACTCATTAAAAGTTGGAAAAAAATCATAACTATTGTCTGAACAATCTCATCATATTCTCAACTGGTTCTGAAGGTAGGAGTTATGGACTTACATATTTCCCCTTGTCCAAAGGGGTATTCTTAATCAGATATAGCTGTTAAAAATAAGTTTGTAAGCATATTAACATGTTTTCCTAATTATTTCTATAATTTCTACATATAAATAATTTGTACAATTTCACTAAATCATAACTTCACTATAATCTGCTATTATTTTTTTCTAGAAAATATCAATGCCTATCAATAAAGAATAATGCTAAAAATATTTCACAAATTCATTTTCTATGGAGAAAAAGAGGTATAATATATTAAGTTTTAAACAAATGTATCAAACTCCATTCAGTTTGGTATTTCACAAGGTATTAAAAACTTTTTATGAATTTATTGATTTATGAGATACATTTGTCTTCTAAATAATTGCAAACAGAAAACCTCCTATAAGGCAAGTCCCAGCAGTAATCCATGATTCATTATCACAACTTTAATTGGCACAGCTCTTGAAATTCTGGGACCATATGGAAAATAATGAGTCCTAATAGGTCTAAGGTGAGAAGATGGCAGGGGAGTAAGGAAGGCAGGAAGCTGTCAACTCAGAGTGCTTAGCAACCGCAACACAATTTCCCCGGAGATCTAGAACAATATGTTCTCAGTGTTTTACTGGTCATGCTATCATATAACTAAACTGCATAATATTTCTCATTCTGTGAGACAAAGATTAAAATGAAAAAACAAAATCAAACCAAAAACTGGTTTCCATAATTAAAAATGAAATTGGCTGACTGTTAATAAAAAAGGCAACAATTTAGAGTTACCATAACAACCTGAGGCAACTGTTGACTGACACTGCAATCTGCTGCATTTTTATAAATAGCAGTTGATTCCCCCTCTTTCAACTAGTTTTAGTGTTTAGTTGGAGCGAATAGAACAACTGTACTTTACAACTATTTCCCTCATCAGGCAATGTACCTCTTGGTTGCTGTCACCACCGTAAAAATCTTCCTCTGTTTGGGTGTCACTCCTTGTCACACTGGTATCTTCTTTTAGATCCAAAGTAAACGGGCTCCCTTCTGGGGACATACTCTGAGTCTTTCCGTGAGGTGCTGATCGTGGTCTGGATGAAAAAGTGAAAACATCCTTTGGAACAATCAGGGTTTCCTCTGTCTGTTGATCTTGTTCACTTTCTTTGCTGGCTTCTAGCCACACGCAAGTATGGCAGGAGTCTTCATCCAGAAGTAGAGACTGTGTGGTAGAGGCCAAATAGGGGATGTGATCGCCATTTTCAGGAAATACCCACTCATCTGACAATTGCAAAAGATGACAGAAGTTAAGAGTAGCGTTCCATAAGCATTATATTAGGTAGGTAGCTGGAGTAACATTTCTTGTTGTTGAAACAGGTTTATCAAATAATGCAAAAGCCAAGGAAGGTAATTTATCCCCCATCTTGTAACCTAATAAACTTTTAACCCACATTCCAGGGACGGGGGAGCCTGGTGGGCTGCTGTCTATGGGGTCACACAGAGTCAGACACGACTGAAGTGACTTAGCAGCAGCAGCAGCAGTGCTCAGAGCTATGGGCAACTCATTTGTACTTACTTCCTCTCCATCTGAGTTCAAACACTGGCCAGGAAATTTGGAAGTCTGAAATAATTATCACCTATCTTGCAGCAAGTTATTTATAGTACAGTCTCATTAATTTGATAATCCAGAGGGGAGGAATCTTCCAAATTTAAAAGGGTTTGAGTTAGGAATTTCTTTTAATTTCAGGAGGACAGAATACTTAAGCTCTTTAAATAAAATGTCTGGGCCTTGTTCAGATTACAAAACTGCAGGAGGAGAAAAAAAACAAACTACAAAAAGCTGACAGTCTTTCCCTCTCCATTCTACTGATTGGAATAAGACAATTCATAAACTAAACTGAGAAGAACTGTCAAGTAATAGTAAGTCCACAGAAATATTTGTTAGTGTGACTGGTGAATTCTGCTGCTGAAAAGGACCTTTGGGTTTAATTTTAATAGTATATTAAAAAGCAGAGACAGTACTTTGCCAACAAGGTCCATCTAGTCAAGGCTATGGTTTTTCCAGTGGTCATGTATGGATGTGAGAGTTGGACTGTGAAGAAAGCTGTTCGCCGAAGAATTGATGCTTTTGAACTGTGGTGTTGGAGAAGACTCTTGAGAGTCCCTTGGACTGCAAGGAGATCCAACTAGCCCATTCTAAAGGAGATCAATCCTGGGTGTTCATTGGAAGGACTGATGCTAAAGCTGAAACTCCAATACTTTGGCCACCTCATGTGACGAGCTGACTCACTGGAAAAGACTCTGATGCTGGGAAGGATTGGGGGCAGGAGAAGGGGACGACAGAGAATGAGATGGCTGGATGGCATCACCGACTCGATGGCCATGAGTTTGAGTTAACTCCGGGAGTTGGTGATGGACAGGGAGGCCTGGAGTGCTGTGATTCATGGGGTCGCCAAGAGTTGGACACGACTGAGCGACTGAACTGAACTGAACTGAACCGAAGAGTGTTTTGATATGAAAATCTTTCCTGCACATTTTTGTTTTCTTAAAAAATACTATATACTACCATTAAGATATACTGTTATAAAAACTTAAAAAAATTAATCTTTTACTCAATATTGGGATAGATCTTATAATTTCATGACCACAAAAACTTGAAAAAAATTTTCTATAAAAAGCATTATTAAAAGCAGGCTTAGTTTCTTCTTTAGAATGATATCAGGAAAAGCTGAGCATTTTCTCAACTGAATCTGTTTTTTTTTCCCTAATTTTTTGTTACACTTATTTTTTGTCAATGGTCAAAATCTTATAAGAATTTGTGTTCTGCAGAACCACAATGCAAACATGGTAATTTTACTCCTGATTCTTGACTCATATTATGTTTATCATATCATAAGAAGAATATCCAAGAGCTAAGACTGGCTAACTTGAAACTTCAAAGCTGGTACTAAAATATCAACAAACAAACAAAAAGGCCTTTAATAAAAATTAAAATGATGGCACACATAAAACCATATTCTTTTCAAGCGAATTCATCTGTTTCTTAACTTATGATTATGATTATATAACATAACTTGCCTATAAAAGGGCTATAAATATGCATTTCTTAGCTAAAATCTATTAAGGACAGGGCTTTCCCATTTTCTATAGGTAAGTGGACAGTAGCAGGTTCAATCTACTTCATCCAACCACGTTCACAGCAAACGCGGAGAGTTCTGGGTCAGTGTGGCTGTGAGTGATAATCGTTCAGTCATGTCCAACTCTTTGCGACCCCATGGACTAGAGCCCACCAGGCTCCTCTGTCTGTGGACTTCTCCAGGCAAGAACACTGCAGTAGGTTGCCATTTCCTTCTGTGGTGGATGAAATTAATAGATTCACTGGCTTGTCCTCTTCTGGACAGCAAACTCTGCCTGGTGCTAAGTGCCTAGCAGGTGCTTTGTAAACACGGTAAATGCTTTAGTAAATGTTGAGTAAGATTACAAAACCAATGTGCTTTGTTATGTACAGGAGTATGTAAAGAAAATGGGAGGAAAAGATCTTGGGAATCTACATTAGGTAATTAAACAACTTGTATGACCTAGCACCAAACATATTATTAACTGTCAAAAAGTCAAAGTAAAAGAAGTGTTTTTACACTAAAAGAACTCTAATTATCTCACTACCACATGCTTTTTTGGAATTTGCAGTTTTACCTCAAGTATTTCCATATCAATTGTAATGAATAATTTGGTATGTTTTCTTAGGAAAATATGTAAATTACTGTGTAATCACAATATTGCAGCAAACAAGATAAATGCAAGAATGATCACCTAAACATCTAATTAGTTTTTCTACACAGTCAGATTTATGATAGAGACACTAATTGCGCCTAACATTTTAATGAAGGTTTCAACACTGCATAAATAAGACTGACAAACTACAAACAATTTTCATTTATTTTCTTTTTTCCCTAGCTCAAAAACAATTTGCTTTTGTAAAAGTACCACACACCTGCTAGGCAAGATATGTTGATGGGCTCAATGCGCTATACTCCAACATCTCCATTATAAAGAGGACTGGAGAATTGCAACAATAGATAATCTTTGAGGAGGGTGGCTATGTCATAGATAATCTTTTGGGAGGGTGACAATGTCATGTGAAAACTTCACAGAGTTTTAAACTTTCATTCTGAGCAGGGTAACTTATGCATTAAAATTTGAAAATAAAAATACTCTTTGATCCATTGAAGTCTGACATAAAACTGAGTTAAAAAGATATTTTAAAAAATGATAGATTTTAGGAAATGTCTGTATCATGACTTTTCAAAATGCCCAGGCTTGAAATATTTAACATATCCATATATTATTAGCAATTATGGTATAATAAAGATGCTAACCTGCTTGATCAGGAGACTGGGGTACTGGAGAGCCGGGGTTCAATGTCTCTGCTCTTTGCTGGGACATAGTGGTGAGGACAGTTGCTTTATGTTCATCATTCCTGTTACTTTCTGAAGAATTGCCTTTAATGGAATAAATATTTTCTTCTATATTACTTCTTTTTGCATATATAAATTAATTTTTGAAAAATGGCATTTGGTATACTTTTCTATATGATTATTAAAAACAAAGTCTGATGTGACAATATAGATTATATATTTTTTTCCAGTAGAATATTTTAAGATGAACCCAGTTACATTTTTTGTAGAGGTTCATCTTAAAATTTCTTGATATTTGCATGGGGAAATTTTAAATTTAAGTTTTATGATATGTGATAAAAGGAATTCCAAAACCCATATAATTTTTTAAAGGTCCTATAATTTTTCCTTAGGTTCCATATAAAATGGAGTGTGTTTTTTCTAAATGACAATTCTTATTGAACTCAACTCTTAAACCAAGTTTGTTCCTTTAGCACCTTAAGAAAAATGGATACAGGCATTGCAGAAGTAATTTTTCTACCTACTGTTTTATAAAAATAATATGAAACCTAGCAAGAGAATTTTGGCCTCCCCAAGAAAGCTACATTTTCGAAAAATTAGGCTAACAGATGTATATATCATAGATTTTGGGCTTGATTCAGGATAGACTAATGCACGTGTATACAAATCTGTACATACCTGACTCAAATCTAGCATTTTAAGGAATAACAATAGAATAGTCGACTATATCTCTCTAATGCTTTACTGGTTGCAAAGAGTTGAAATTTTAATCTACATTATAATAGATGTCAAGAAGTCCAAAAGGAGAGACAGCAAATATAAAAACAATCTAAAATGGGCACAATTTAAAAAGAAGAGAGATAAATGAAATATGAAAAATTACGAGTTAAGTTCAATTTTAGTAAAGTCTGCAAGCAGGAAACTCCATCAAATTTGGGCCATTTTTAAAAATCAATAATTTAAGCTTATTCAGCCTTTGAGAGTAGAAGTAGGAAGTCCTCTACTTTTGTGGCACTGTCTATTTAATCCAGCAAATCTCTGTTAGGGCTCTAGAGCAATTCTTTTGTAGAAAATTTGATTTCCATAATCCTTGTAGAACAGACATTTATATTTTAAATGAATTGGTTCATAATCCTTTGAAATTTCCAACCTGCAGAGAGAGATTCCATTGCTCTGAATAATATACAGATATAAGATAGTACTGAATTAGTGCCATACCGCTGGGTGTCTCTGTCCTTTCTCTGCTGGTGCTTTTTAACCGTAATCTTCTCCTGTTATTATTCTTATCGGCTGATGGTTCTTGAGGGGGATGTGGATGCATAATATGCAGACTGGCTGGTACATTTTCATATCAAAGAACAAAAAGCCAGAACAGAAAGTACTATATAGTTTGAAATAAACTCTAAATGTAATTATAGCCATAATGAGAATGTTCACGTATCATTTTGACAAAATGTAAAGCTGTATAAAAAACACAACTTATTTCTTTTTGGGAACTAGCTATTTATTTCTATTCCCAATATTAGAACTGTATCAGGTTTTCAAAACTACTAATGCATTTTATTCATGTAATGTAACCAAAGAACTAGAAATAATTTAGATTAATGCTAATCATGCAACATGCTATATTAGAAAACATAAAAAAATGAAATCTATGGCCAACCAGTCCATTCTAAAGGAGATCAATCCTGGGTGTTCATTGGAAGGACTGATGCTAAAGCTGAAACTCCAGTACTCTGGCCACCTCATGCGACGAGTTGACTCACTGGAAAAGACTCTGATGCTGGGAAGGATTGGGGGCAGGAGAAGAAGGGGACGACAGAGAATGAGATGGCTGGATGGTATCACCGACTCGATGGCCATGAGTTTGAGTGAACTCCGGGAGTTGGTGATGGACAGGGAGGCCTGGAGTGCTGTGATTCATGGGGTCGCGGAGAGTCGGACACGACTGAGGGACTGAACTGAACTGACTGAACTGATGGCCAATACTGAGAAATTATTTTTTCCGTTAAAAGACTGTGGCTAGCTATCATTCAAGAAGCACTTAGAGGGTAATTTCCAAAAGAACCCTGGAGAAGTGAGATCAATCTTGAAGAATTCTTAATTTCTGTAATAATAATAATATTCATAGCAGCAGCATCTGATATTTACTGAACACTTACATTCTTGGCACAATACAATGCGCTTGACTGACTGTCCTCATTGAATCCTCAAACTGACCCTTTAAGGCAGCTGTTATTTCTTTTTACTACTAGTGATAGTAGTAACTGTATCCTTACTGATGAAGAAACTGAGGCTCGTAGTTTTTAAGAAAATTGATCAAGGTCTCACAGACAGTGATAAAACTGGGACTGAATATCTGTTATTAATTTCCTCATCTCAGTTTTATATTCCAATGGAGATACAGTCTCTAACAGTGATCATTAATTTCTAAATCAAATGAACCCAAATGCCTCTCCCCTTTTCAATGCTGATAAAAGTCAGACCAGTAAAAGTGGACAAACTGACAGGGAGTGGTAAGCCTTGGGTTCTGATTTCCATTCTTACCAATAACTACCAATTGCAAACAAATTGCAAATCACTTAGTCTGTTAGCCCTGAACTCTCAATCTTATATAACTTGGGATAAAAGTCTTTTCTTTACTAACGGGGCTATTTTTTGTAACAGGGAGGGAAAATAAAGAGCACTTTACAAATGGAAGGTTAATTAAAAGACAAAACTAAGAAAACTTAAAATGCTCATGGGGTTTGCAAAACATAGCAATAATTGGATACTACATTTTATCACTAGTCATCAGAAAGTAAAAACACGGGGTACTATAGCAATGTAAAATAACAATAAATAGAATGATAGGTTCCAGAAAATAATATATATATATAAAAGCACACTATTCTAAACATATTTCATGATCTACCACCATTTTCATTTTTAAATGATAATTCTGTGAACTTAAGATCTAATCAAGAATATAACTATGAATTTCTTATTAACATTTCTCACTGTTTTCACTAGCTATCAATCTTTATGCAGCATTCTTACCAAGAACAGGTACAATCTGCTTTATTTGGCCAATATTTTCTTTATCTCCTTGTGCCTCAGACTCAGATAACAGCAAGGTTGACATTTCTGCACTGTTAACACACTTCTCCACTGTAGACTGCTGGCGTGATCGGTTATTTTTGAGCCCAACAGATCTTACTGTCTATAAGGAAAAAGAATTAATTTATATTTTAAAATATAGGAACTGCATTTATTTCTTGTAGACTATACATAGAAGAAATAATAGTTGGACAAATAGAGTAAGGTTAAAAAAAAAGGTAATGAGAACATTAAAAAGTTGGAGAGGGAAATTATGGTAGAAAATTAGAAAGAAATGGAAGGATAAATATAATGTGACATAAAACAGAAGACAAGCAAATCTTATAGAAACATAAATTAAAATGTGCTTATTTGCCACACTCCATCTTTAGCAGGTAGGAGTTGAAATGAAAATCACTGTGTATGTCAGATACTCAGAGGAAATTAAAAATAAAAATATAACACTTGAGAATCTGTTCATTGTAAAGTATTTGGTGATGATCCAACTCCTTTTTGAAAGAGACTAGAAAATGTGCTCACATATCTTTGTCTTTAAGTTTTGTGAACATATTTAATGAACAGAATACTCAAAAATGTTAACTGTGTTGACATGACAGAAAGAAAACAGTTTTGGTGTCTTCTAAAATCCAGAATTTCTGTTCCAAATTTATTCAAGACTTATGCTTTTGGCATGCAGTCTCTCTCCCTTCCTTTTCCCCTGTGAATGGGAGAAAACCCTTCCCCTCCCATACCACCCATGCTTAGATAAGCTCTTCAAACCTTGCTCCTACCTCACTGGATAGCCTCATGTTATTTCTTCTGCCAGAGGGTGGAGGTGGTCCAAGAACTCTGGACCCAAAGGCGATATGACAAACATCTTGACGTTTACTGTTCCTCACGCTAACTGTTCCTCTGTTAATGAACTGATCTGTTTTGCAAAAGGAAGGTAATAATAGTCCTTAATTAATAATAATAATGACTGTTAATAATAGTCATTAATGGGCGTAATGGCAAACACTATGTTGCAGTATTCTGAAAACAAAATAGAAGGCACATATGATCTGAATCCTCCCCTGCTTTAATCCATCCACCTTCCCGGGGCACTTACAAAAGCACAGATACTGAGGTCCAACATCATATCTATCAGATATGCATTCAAGAATTAGAATTTTGTTGGGGAGTCAAGAAATCCATAATCTGCACAGGTTCCCCCAAGTGGTGTTTGTGCTAAGTATCTTTTGAGAACCACTACCACAAATGTTTTTCCTCATAAAAAAAGACAAAAAAAAAAGCAAAGGAAGCTACTGAAAAATACATCATTTTTTCTCTTTAAGGGAATAATTAAAATAAAAATAACTCAACTGAACAAGTATTTCAGCACTCAGGCATTTCCTCGAAGTTGTCAGTGACACAAAATGGATAATACACATTGCTTGCCCTCAGGGAGTCTGAAGGGAAGTGATAGTATAGGTAAACAGGGAGCTACAACATAAGGAAGACCAGTGAGAATGAAGAGGAAGTGACTTCTTGAATAAACCCTGAATGAATGGTAAGATCTCAAGAGTAAGAGATATATAGGCTAGTGGCTCAGATGGTAAAGAATCTGCCTGGAATGCAGGACATGCAGGTTCAATCCCTGGGTAGAGAAGATCCCCTGGAGAATGGTATGGCAACCCACTCCAGTATTCTTTCCTGGAGAATCCCATGGACAGACCAGTCTGGCAGGCTACAGGCTATAGGGTGGCAGAGAGTCAGACACGACTGAAGCAACTTACCACCATGTGTCCAAGGCAGAAGAGAGTAACTGAATAAAGAAAGGCATGAAAGAATAAAAGAGTGAGGTATGTTTGGGGAATAATGACATCACCAGCCGAGCTGGAAGAACAGGGTTGGGTCACAACGAAAAGGGCCTTAAAACGATAACAGCCTATTCTCAAACTGGTAGGCAATCACAGAATAGGTACGGAATCACTAAAGGTTTTTGATTCAGGGAATCATCTCTACTGAAATGCTGGAAAGCATGTGGAGAAAAGGGAACCTTTCTACAGTGCTGGTGGGAATGTAAATTGGTACAGCCACTATGGAGAACAGTATGTGCTGTGCTTAGTAGCTCAGTTGTATCCAACTCTGCAACCCCATGGATTGTAGCCCGCCAAGCTCCTCTGTCCATGGGGATTCTCCAGGCAAGAATAATGGAGTGGGTTGCCGTGCCCTCCTCCAGGTGATCTTCCCAACCCAGGGATCGAACCCAGATCTCCCACATTGCAGGCAGATTCTTTACCATCTGAGCCACCAGGGAAGCCCATGGAGAATAGTATGGAGGGTCCTTAAAATACTAAAAATTGAACTACCATATGATCTAGCAATCCCACTCCTGGACACATACCCAGAGAAAACCATAATTCTAAAAGATACATGCATGCCAATGTTCACTGCTGCACTATTTACAATAGCTAGGACATGGAAGCAATCTAAATGTTCATCAGCCAAGGAATTGATAAAGATGTGGTACATATACCAAATGGAACGTTAATCAGCCATAAAAAGTCACAAAATCTCGCCACTTGCAGAGACATGGATGGACCTAGAGAGTGTCATACATAGTGAAGTAAGTCAGAAAGAGAAAAACAAATATCATATAATATTACTTATGTGTGGAATATAGAAAAATGTACAGATGAACTTATCTGCAAAGCAGAAACAGAGACACAGATGTAGAAAACAAAGGTAACGGTACCAAGGGTGGGACGGATGGGATGAATTGGGAGATCAGGATTGACATATACACACGACTATGCATAAAATTGATAGCTAATGAGAACCTAGTGTATAGCACAGGGAACTCTACTCAGTATTCTGCAGTGACCTAAATGAGAAGGAAATCCGAAAAAAGAGGCGATATGTGCATATAGCTATTTCAGCTCTTCATACAACAGAAATTAACATAACATCGTAAAGCAACTATTTTGCTAAGTCACTTCAGTCGTGTCCGACTCTGTGTGACCCCATAGATGGAAGCCCACCAGGCTCCCCTGTCCCTGGGATTCTCCAGGCAACTATACTCCAATAAAAATTAGTTAAAAAAAAGCTTTTAGTCCAACATAAGGAACATCTTTTTTTAATTAAAGCATGTCTAGTTGTTGTGGTGGTGAATTTTCTGTCATTTTGAAGGTGTTTGAACAGAAGTCTGGAAAGCTATTTTGGATATTATAAGGCAGATTCTCTAATTTCTATTTTTAGCCTAGTCCTCTCTTCTGAGTCACTTGTTCTATCCAGTGGCCTTCTTGATCAGCTTCTTCTAAATGTATCAAAGCCACCTAAAACCAAAAATCTGGTCTAATGAACGGCGTCATAAACAATTCAGGTTGAAATGTCAGAATCTTGACGTGAACCTTGATCCAAGAGACCATCATCCCTCTCCTGGATGATCACAAAGCTGCTCAACTGATCTACCAAGTTCACTCTGGCTCCCTGTCCCATGGTCTCTCCAAAATGTAGCCAAAATGATCTTATATAAACATCTGATTGAATTATTCCTCTTTGTCACTTAAAATTTTTCACTGGCTTCCCTGCCACTCTTAGGATTAAAAAGAAAGCCCTTAACACTGCCTGCAATAACTTGCATGTTCCAGTTTTGGCTCAGCCTTCACACCTCCCATCTTCTGCTCTCGTCTCTCAGTTCTTCCTTCATATCAGAGCATTCATACATGCTGTTGCCCATGGCAGGAAGGATCTTCCTTCCCCTCTTGGCCCTTATGTTTCAGATCATGTATCACTTGCTCAGACTAGTCTTCCCAGACCCCTCTGATGAGGGTACAAAAATTAGGTACTCCCATAAGCTTTCCCTCACAGAACTTGTCAGACTTGCGCTTTCACATGTTTATGGGATTCTCCAATGATGCATATTTCAGCAGATACAAACTCAGTGGTCTGCTTTGTCATCCCTGATTTGCTAGCCTACTGCTTGACACACAGCAACAGACCTTTGCTGAGCAAACCAAATGAATCGTAAAGAATAACGGGTCAGAAGGGAAGTTGGATTAAATGACTAAATATTTCTAACTACTGTTGAAACTTATTTTTAAGAAAAAATCTACCTGAGAGTTTTGTGTGAATTGAGAAGGACGACTAGCCTGAACAACTGCCAAGGTGTGGGGGATGAAAAAGAAGGGTCAACAATGACAAAAACATTGATACTTAGACGAACTGCATGGCTTTTAACAGCTGCTGCGCTATGGCACCAGAATCAGATGCCTAACTCAGCTTACATGTGAAATTTCCTAGTGTTAGCAAATGGACTTGGCTATGTGTGCAACTGCATCTTTTTCAGTCATTTACAAATAATCATTTGGAGTCAATAAAAATATTGCTAGTTTCTTAGGATCAGCAAAAGAAAGAAATGGCATTCAAATTCCAGGCCAGTTGGAAAAATCTATTTCAGATTCATCATTTGTACCTTCTGTGACTAAACAGAAAAAATCCTATACATTGGAAGGACTGATGCTAAAGCTGAAACTCCAATACTTTGGCCACCTCATGTGACGAGTTGACTCGCTGGAAAAGACTCTGATGCTGGGAAGGATTGGGGGCGGGAGAAGAAGGGGACGACAGAGAATGAGATGGCTGGATGGTATCACCGACTCGATGGACATGAGTTTGAGTGAACTCCGGGAGTTGGTGATGGACAGGGAGGCCTGGCGTGCTGTGATTCATGGGGTTGCAAAGAGTCAGACACGACTGAGTGACTGAACTGAACTTATTCTCAAATGTGGATATTCCTGGAAAGAAGAGCCACTGAGAGTCTTCAAGGGGTATATGGGATATGGTGTAGGCCTTTATGGGAGTTTTTGATACCAGAATAGAAGCTTTTTTTCTAACTTCCAATCATAGAAACCATTTGGCTATCGGCATATCTTTCTGTTCAAACATCATACATGTGCAGTTTCTTTGATTTTTTTCATATTCTTCATCTATATATAGGTTTCCCCCACTCCCCACAACAATTTAAGTTTCTTTGAGTAGAAAGACCATTTATTTGGTACTCCATGTACACTTATCTGCTGAGCCCAGCAGAGAACATGGTAGACAAAGAATAAATCTCACCAAAATTGTGAACAGTATTCAAGATTAAAAGGTAAACTTTTGGGGGGAGGGAGTATCTTAAAAAATTATACTGTGACAGTTCCAGCTATAAATTCCTAAATACCTTGAATTTCTCAGAGGAATCTCTTGCTTAGCAGTGTATAGACAATGGTAATTAAAACTATAATTAAGCTTGATGTAATTCCTTAAAGCACAGAGAATAGGATGTATTTTATAAGAGAGTCTACTATAGGATTTCTTTAAAGAGCAATCTACCACCATGTGGTTAAATGGATATCTATTTTTTAAGTTTTACAAATTTTAGCGTACCTTTTTCCCTTCACAAAGCAAAGTATACAATACTCCTCCATTTAGTTATTTCTTTAATTAGCAGGCCTTTAACAATTTATTAGTATAATTAACACATATACATTCGTAAAGCCTGTTTCACTTTAATGATTCTGTTTATAATCATATAGAAATTGTCATAATTATCCATGTAAACATGCATCATGCTCTGTATCCACTGTAATAGGGTTCTAATTAAAAGCTACAAGAAAAGTAATTTAGACCTTTGGTTTCTAAAATAAAAAGTAGAAGGGACAAAGTTTCTATAATGAGAAAAAATCTTAAAGAAAACTACAAGCAGAAATGCATGCCTTTTGAATTCTAAAAGGAGTTCTTTTAAGAGCTGATATCAATATGCATAACAGAAGGTTAAAAATCAAGATTAGATTAAAGTCATGCTCTAGGCATTTCATTTTCTCGAGTTTGCGGAAAATGAACTTGGTGTAGGTCAGAGATGTTACCATTAATTATTTTGCTATTTTACTGAGGGGTACAGCCTTTGTAGTTAGATTATAAAACCTGAGGGTCTACTCTCTAATTGTCTTTTAGAAAAATAAACATTCATTTTTGTCCCAAGATACAATGTTCTAATTGTTATAGTCATTTAAGTTTGCAAGGTTTTCAAAGATTAACTAGAAAAACCTGCTGAATCTTCAACTCTAATCATTGAGAGGTCATTCTTAAGACTTACATCTATTATCTAACAATCAAATCAGAATTAAACCTGCTACAAGAATCCAGATTTTGAACTGGATTTTTATTATAGGTACAACAGTGGAAACCGTGTCAGACTTTATTTTTTTGGGCTCCAAAATCACTGTAGATGCGGATTGCAGCCATGAAATTAAAAGACGCTTGCTCCTTGGAAGGAAAGTTATGACCAACCTTGATAGTATATTAAAAAGCAGAGACATTATTTTGCCAACCAAGGTCCGTCTAGTCAAGGCTATGGTTTTTCCCATGGTCATGTATGGATGTGAGAGTTGGACTGTGAAGAAAGCTGATCGCCAAAGAATCGATGCTTTTGAACTGTGGTGCTGGAGAAGACTCTTGAGAGTCCCTTATACTGCAAGGAGATCCAACCAGTCCATTCTAAAGGAGATCAATCCTGGATGTTCATTGGAGGGACTGATGCTAAAGCTGAAACTGCAATACTTTGGCCAACTCATGCGACGAGTTGACTCACTGGAAAAGACTCTGATGCTGGGAAAGGTTGGGGGCGGGAGAAGAAGGGGACGACGGAGAATGAGATGGCTGGATGGCATCACCGACTCTGTGGACATGAGTTTGAGTGTACTCCGGGAGTTGGTGATGGACAGGGAGGCCTGGCGTGCTGTGATTCATGGGGTCGTGGAGAGTCGGACACGACTGAGCTACTGAACTGAACATTGTTATAAGGAATATCAAAAACACAAAAAGGCTGATCTAGTACAGCAATAGTATTTTAGACAAAGTACTTAAACTTTCTAAGCCTCACCTTCTTCATTCATAAGATTGAGATAATAGTAGTACTTAAATCAGGCATTTTTGTTAAGATTATCTGAAACAACCCATGTAACATACTAAATACTGTGCTTAATAGGGAGTGAATGTCTATAAATATGATACTAATATCTTTCATCTTGAATAAAATTTAACAATTTATGAAGTCCATTCACCATCATTTATTCCTTCATCCACCAATTCTTTCAGTAGTGACTGAACACCTAGTCTGGGCAGACACTGCTCCAAGCACTGAATAAGACAAGGAATAAGGCGGACACATAACCTCCTCCAAGGCACTCACAGTCTCACAAGGGAGATCGATACTATAGCAAATAAATCATAAATAACTACGTGATTACAATTGTGGTAAGAGTTATGAAGGGAAGGTTCAGTGTGTTTGACAGGTGGCTGTTATCTAGTCTTTAGGGTCAGGGAAATGACATTCAATTTGAGATTGAAAGGATGATGGATATGATGATGTGTACATGATCTCTATGGAATTTTCAATCACTTGGTGTCATCTTATTCTACCTCTACAGATGAAGAAACTGAGGCTCACTATGTTTAGAGATCTGTCCACTCGGAGCCTGGGCTCAGACTCTTGGTGCCCTCTTTCGCCACACGTGGTGGTGGGCCTTAGGTGGGCTGGGGGCACACAGGGGATTCTTTCCTTGTCTACTCTTTATATTCTGTGCAGTTTTATAAAGCCATCTAATTGAAAATTTTTGCTTTGCTATCTGAAAAGTGTGTCCAATAGTAATGATTTGGATAAGTATGAGAACTTCATGAATATGATAATTAAAATATTTGGTGAAGACTACTGGGGTTCATGAGAAATCAAGAATAGAATATAATACTGTAATAATCTTTTCTAGAGAGAATAAAGTGGTGGTATTGGGGAGGGCCAAATGAAGTGGCTTGAATGCCAGGCAGGCAAAATATAGTGACAAGAAATCACACAGAGAATGCAGGGAGAACTGTGGCTAAATTGAGAATGCACATCCCATGCAAAGTACTTTAATTACAAGCTTTTAAAATGTAAGAAAAATGTCTATTCAGGTTTTCTGCTTATTTTTTTTTTAATTGTGGCATTTCTTTAACCCTAAACCAAGGAATACCAGAAGTCTGGCTTAAGAACAGAAGAAATTAGAGTGTCTCACTTGTTCCCGAAGACAGAGTCTAACTCTTTTTTCTTTAAGATTCTACTTTACAGTAGATTTTGTTGCTTGATTTGAAATTTGCTTTCATAATGTCCAAAGCAAAGAAGATATTCTATTAAAGATCTCACCAATGCCAGCTATAGTTAGATCACTATGTCATGGTTTTGCTAGATGCTTTCATTTATATGTCTGCAATTGAGCTAGGAGATAGGGATGTCAGTCTCTTCTTATTTAAAAAGGACTAAAAATCCAATAAGATTGCTGCTGTGGAAAGGAGGGCACTTGGGAAAACTATGTCCTAATTTTTAAGCAAATTACTAGTTTTGATTTGTGCTTAGTGGACCACTGCATCTTGTCATTAGTAGCTGAATGCTCGACTTCAATAACTAGATCTGATTCTCTGGTTCAATTAAAGTAGGGTTCCATTAATGAAAATAAGATCATCAGATCCTACAGTCCTCTGCAGACTAACAATCATTAGCTAATGTGCACTGGGAACTGACAAAGTGAACAGTGCAAATGTGTGGTAACAGACTTTTTGGAAACACAATTATTTTATTAATTTCATTAAATGCTATTGAAGACCTAAATGTAAGACCAGAAACTATAAAACTCCTAGAGAAGAACATAGGCAAAACATAAATCACAGCAGGATCCTGACATAAATCACAGCAGGATCCTCCATGACCCACCTCCCAGAATATTGGAAATAAAAGCAAAAATAAACAAATGGGACCTAATTAAAATTAAAAGCTTCTGCACAGCAAAGGAAACTATAAGCAAGGTGAAAAGACAGCCTTCAGAATGGGAGAAAATAACAGCAAATGAAACAACTGACAAATAATTAATCTCTAAAATATATAAGCAGCTCCTTCAGCTCAATTCCAGAAAAGCAAACGACCCAATCAAAAAATGGGCCAAAGAACTAAACAGACATTTCTCCAAAGAAGACATACAGATGGCTAACAAACACATGAAAACATGCTCACCATCCCTCATAATCAGAGAAATGCAAATCAAAATCACAATGAGATACCATTTCACACCAGTCAGAATGGCTGCTATCCAAAAGTCTACATGCAATAAATGCTGTAGAGGGTGTGGAGAGAAGGGAACCCTCTTACACTGTTGGTGGGAATGCAAACTAGTACAGCCACTATGGAGAACAGTGTGAAGATTCCTTAAAAAACTGGAAATAGAACTTCCATATGATTCAGCAATCGTACTCCTGGGCATACACACCAAGGAAACCAGAATTGAAAGAGACACATGTACCCCAATGTTCATTGCAGCACTGTTTATAATAGCGAGGACATGGAAGCAACCTAGATGTCCATCTTTAGACGAATGGATAAGAAAGCTTTGGTACATATACACAATGGAGTATTACTCAGCAATTAAAAAGAATACATTTGAATCAGTTCTAATGAGATGAATGAAACTGGAGCCTATAATACAGAGTGAAGTAAGCCAGAAAGAAAAACACCAATACAGTATACTAACGCATATATATGGAATTTAGAAAGATGGTAACCTTAACCCTGTATATGAGACAGCAAAAGAGACACAGGTGTATAGAACAGTCTTTGGGAATCTGTGGGAGAGGGCAAGGGTGGGATAATTTGGGAGAATGGCACTGAAACATGTATATTATCATATGTGAAATGAATCACCAGTCCAGGTTTGACGCATGATATAGGATGCTCGGGGCTGGTGCACGGGGATGACCCAGAGGGAGGATAAGGGGAGGAGGGATGTGGGACGGGGGTTCAGGAGGGGGAACTCATGTACACCCAGGGCGGATTCATGTCAATGTATGGCAAAGCTAACCAATATAATAAAAATAAATAAATAAATAAAATTAAAATATATGCTGTTTCATTTTTACTATTAAAAAAAATGCACTCTAAAACAGAAGGTTCAAGGTTTCCTTTATAGCTCGGGTGAACATGCCAGAAAACATCCATAGGAAGCAGCTACTTCTTTCTGTAGTGGCATACTGTCTCTTAGCATGCACATTTATAATAAAATATCACAATTTACGTAAGTACTGTTAGTTACAAGAGCACCCAGCCACTTTTCATGCAAATCAAATCTCATCATGGGGAGCCCATATTTTAGAAAGACACAAAAACAAATACTTCAAATGAAGAAATACCTCCTGCTTTTCCCATGATTAAAAAGTCTGTCCTTAGGCGTTAGTCATTAGCTACACCTTTCAAATAAAATCTCTCACACAGAGAACAATAATTTTTATTATAATCACTTATAGTAACGTTCAAAGCCCACAAATGTCAAAATAAGCAACTGAAAAGTATTTGCAAAAAGCAAACTACAAAGTTCGATGCACGTTTATGTAAATTTTACCTGCTGCACATGTGCTATGAGATTTACTTCAGATGAACAATCATAAACCATATGGTTATAAATGAATATAAGTACATTTGAGTTTCATAGGACAGAAGAAATAAGCTTTTCAATGGTGATTATTAATTTTCTGTATAAACAACTCATGTTGACTATCCTTATGCACTGAAAGTCCATTTGCGGAATTAGAAAAATATATACTAACTTAACCGTCTTCTACAAGCTGGGATTGAACATGGCCTATGAAAAAGTTTGTTTAATTGTAATACTGTGTTAATGATGCATTTAATATTTATTCAAATTTCTCTTTATTCTCTGGCATTACAAGTGCCCTTGAAGTTTAGATTTAAAATAAAGACATAAAATATCTGGATATAGACTTGCATTTTCATTTAAAGACACAATTCTTAAAACATTAAGCTAGAGAGACAGAAGAAAAAAGGAGCATTTACAACTACAAAGAGCTACCTAATAGGCTTTGCAATCATTTCTGTTATGGAAAGTTATCACAGCCTGTTAGATACAGACAGAGTGTTTGGTTATGCGAAACACTCTTACTCATTGTATTCTGTGGAGACTTTTCCATTAAAACTGAATTATGATGTGAGGTGTTTACAGTGGCTATCTGGGTAGTGAGAACTTTTTATATATTTTCCAAAGGTTCTGTAATGAACACAGATTGCATACATTCTCTTTCTCTCCCTCTCTATCTAAACATAGTATACATAACAAATTCTCACGATCAGTGTTCTCACTGCTATCATAAATTCTTGCCTAAAGATGGCAACTGTCAAAAGCAGGTGATGGAAATATGGGGGATTCACTATGTAGTCTCTCTACTTTTTTGTGAGTTTGGAAATTTCATTACAAAGGACTGAAGAATACAGTGTCAAATTCTCTTACAGGGTTTATACTGAAAAAGTTAACAGAACGGTCCCAAATCTCCATAAATATGCAATAAAAATATACCAAGAATAAATAAATATTGGATAAACATAGAGAATAAAAGTGAGTTATGAGTTTGAGCAAGCCCCGGGAGTTGCTGATGGACAGGGAAGCCTGGTGTGCTGCAGTCCATGGGGTCGCAAAGAGTCAAACACGACTGAGCAACTGAACTGAACTGAACTGAAAAGTGAGTCTGCTTTTGTCACTCATTCATCTCATCATTGGAGGAAATGGAAGTTCACTCCAGTATTCTTGCCCGGAAAATCCATTGGAGAGAGGAGCCTGGAGGGTTACAGTCCATGGTGTCACAAAGAGTCAGACATGACTTATCATGCACGCAATGCATTTCATCATGGTCATCTCTTTTCTCCTCTTTCTACTTTGACCACTCTTGAATTTTGACAACTTTTTCTTCCCCACCTGTTATCTGAGAACCAACACACCCTACAAGTTCCCCCACCCTTCACCGTGATTTCTCTCAAGGTTATCACCTTCGTGGGGATAAGTGATCCAGTCACTCATTCAGGGTTCTCAAACCTAGTTATATGTCACAAAAGCTGGAGAAGTTTAAAAAAACAAACAAAACCCCACCGAGGGCAATTAAATCAACATTTCTGGGGGTGAAGCATAGACATTAGGGGAAAGTATTTTTTAAATCAGTTATTTTTACACAATGGAGTATTATTCAGCCATTAAAAAGAATACATCTGAATCAGCTCTAATGAGGTGGATGAAACTGGAGCCTATTATACAGAGTGAAGTAAGCCAGAAAGAAAAACACCAATACAGCATACTAATGCATATATATGGAATTTAGAAAGATGCAAATGATAACCCTGTATATGAGACAGCAAAAGAGACACAGATGTATAGATCAGTTTTGGGGACTCTGTGGGAGAGGGTGAGGGTGGGATGATTTGGGAGAATGGCACTGAAACACGTATGTTGTCATATGTGAAATGAATCACTAGTTCAGGGTCAATGCATGTTATAGGATGCTCGGGGCTGGCATGCGGGGATGACCCAGAGGGAGGATAAAGGGAGGAGGGAGGTGGGAGGGGGGTTCAGGAGGGGGAACTTATGTAAACCCGGGGTGAATTCATGTCAATGTATGGCAAAACCAACCAATATAATATTGTAAAATAATTTGCCTCCAATAAAAAATTAATTAATTACAAAAAAAAAATGTCCCAAGTGATTCTAACATACAGGAAGCTGAGAACTGCTCATCTGAATAACAGATTTCTTGATCTGTAAGTACTATTCACTTGTTTGGTCAATAGCTATGGGTGTCCAATACAGAGGTAGAAAACTGGCAGCCCTGGCGTGTTTTGTCTGACTCTAAGAGTGTTTTCAAAAATGTTTAGAGTTTAGACAATATTTTAAAATTGTCAAAGAGAAGGGGACAACAGAGGATGAGATGGTTGGATGGCATCACCAACTCAACGGACATCAGTTTGGGCAAACTCCAGGAAATGGTGAAGGACAGGGAAGCCTGGCGTGCTGCAGTTCATGGGGTTGCGAAGAGTCGAACAGGACTGAGTGACTGAACAACAAATGCTGTTATAAACACTGGGGTACTGAGTTCCTCTTGAAAAAAAAATGAAAGATCTGGTGAGACTGCGTTCTTGCAAGGCAAAATTTGGCTAGAACTGAACTGCAGCTGTCCCTTCTAGGCTGAGAACAAGAATCCAGTTTGCTGTAGTTCTCACCACTCCCTTATGGCTCACTCACAGAAGCTGAGTGTTAACTGCCATGTACTGTGATTCATGGGGTCGCGGAGAGTTGGACACGACTGAGTGACTGAACTGAACTGAACTGAACTGAACTGTATCATTTGTATCAGTTGTGGATATTACTGTTTCAACAGTAAAGAACAGTTTCTTTGAAGCACGATCTTATTCTTCTTCCCTAACTGCTCCCCTCCACTCCCAACAGGGCTCACTGCAGAAGTAGAAACTGTTTCTGTGGGTTGGATGTCCAGGCATTGGGCTCAGTTCACTCATTTCTGTTATCTGACGGGCTACTGTCATATAAGTGTGCAGCACCAGGCCAAACATATGGCAAACATTGTGTTAGGTGGTAGGGATATAGAAGAATGATGTGCAGTGCTCTGTTTGAGAGTCACACTTTATTGGGAATGAAAGAATATTAATTAAAAAGTATTGCAAGGAACAAAAAGACATCACAAAAGAACAGTGCTTGTTAGGACAGAAGAGGTGTCATTTGAGTTGGATTTAGGAAGACAAATTGAGCGTTTTTCCAGGCAGAAAGGCAAAGAAGCCATTTTAGGCCAATGAAACAGCAATCTCAAAATAAGAACATATGAAAGCTGCAGAGAGTGGTCAGAAATTAACACATGGGGAATGAGAGAAAGGGTCTGGAGATGAAACTATGGAGTAAGTTTGGAATAAGGGAGACTTGACTTTGTGTGAGTCCCCAGGGGCTTTTTTCATTTTGTCTTCTAAGATAGTAGGAAAGGCATTAAAAGTCTTTAATCAAAGAGCACCATGGTTACATTTCTATTTCTATTATCAGAAAGAGAAATCTGACAGCAATGTGAAGATTAACTGGGAGGGTAAGGTTAAGTGACAGTGGGAACCCAAACAGTGAAAGTAGAATAGGATCAGATTTGAGAGATGACTTGGAGGTGTAACTGGCAGGGATTGGACACACATGGGAAGAGAGGAATAACCAAGGATGTTTGACTTAACGTATAAAAATCGAGAAGCTATTTTAGTTGCTAAAAAAGAAATTTAAAATGATTTATCACAGACAAGAGCTGATGTTAAAGTGATTTAATACATAACATCAAGCTATGAAGCATCATTGCCAGGCTGTTCCACCACCCTCTACTTTTTGGCCTTAAAAATAAAGAGGCTTATACTTTAGGACTTGAGTACATACCTGATTCTGCTGAACTCAGAGGATGACCCCCAAATTTTATTTCCGTTTGGCGGAGTTTAGTCATGTTTAGCAGCTGTGTGACTTGTGGAACATCGGTCGTTAGTTGGCAGCTTCGTGGAATAATGTCTATAGGTTCATCTGTTGGAAAGGGAGCATCATGTCCAGCTAGAAATAAAGACAAACATTCATTCCCCAAATGTAAGCAATTTTTGCCGAATGGACATACCTTATAAATGAAACCAGTTAAACATTTTGGAGTATGACTTTGGAGGGGTTACTCAATGTTATATAGTCTTGGTTACCTCATCTGAGCATAAGTAATTTTAAGGTTTACTTTCTGGGATTGTAGAGAGGATTAAATGAGATAGAGTATCAATATATGGAACAGATTCAGAGACTTCTGCAATAAATGAGAGCATTGATTGGAAATATTTTATATTTGTTTTTTAATACTACAGTAGGACTCAAGGAGATCAATCCTGGATGTTCATTGGAGGGACTGATGCTAAAGCTGAAACTCCAATACTTTGGCCACCTCATGAGACGAGTTGACTCACTGGAAAAGACTCTGATGCTGGGAAAGGTTGGGGGCAGGAGGAGAAGGGGACGACGGAGAATGAGATGGCTGGATGGCATCACCGACTCTGTGGACATGAGTCTGAGTGTACTCCGGGAGTTGGTGATGGACAGGGAGGCCTGGCGTGCTGTGATTCATGGGGTCGCGGAGAGTCGGACACGACTGAGCGACTGAACTGAACTGAACTGAACTGAGGACTCAGAAGAACCAGCTCAGTATGCTCAATGAAGGTTTCTGGGATTACACTACCTCATTTATAGAAGGTCACTAAGTACAATGACATTACTGAGTAACCGCCTAGAGCCATTACATGAGTCAGTTTTCTAACTTTTCATTTTGAAATAAATTTAGATTTACAGAAAAGTTACAAAAATAGTACAGAGTTCCAATATACCCTTTACCCAGCTTTCCCTAATGTTAACATCCAATCTTCAAATACTTTCAAAGAAAAAAGTAGTTTAATTGAAGTAGTATTTTTATTATTATAGCTTGCATTTCCAATGAGATTTCATATTATTCATATATATTTATATGGATATTTAATTTTTTATTATAATAAATTTTCTGTTCATGTTCTTAACCCATTTTACTACTATGTTATTTAAAAAAGCTATTTATATGACCTATCTTGTGGCAAAGATATTAAGCTTTGTCATATGTAACGAGTAGGAATTTAGTTGCTGTTAACATTCCAAAAAGAAGTTTTACTATGTGCATCAAAAGCCTTAAAAATGTCCATGATATTTCACTCAATAATTTCACTTATACATTAAAAAAATTAGAAACTCAGATGAAGGTCAGTATAAATGTTTCTAATTTCTGAAACAACTTGAATTTACAGTTAAGAGTTTATAAGACGCTGTATTTACGAAGATGGAAAGGTTCACGATAAGATGTTAAATGAACGTAATATATCCAAATCTCAACTGTAGAAAATTGTTCAATGAAACGTACGAATAGGAAAAGGACTAGAAGGAAACATACCAAAATGAAAAATAACTTTTCCTGATTAGTCTAACCACAGTTTTTATCTCTTCTTCATAATTTAATTTTTAGTAGGAAAAAATTTTTTTTCTATTTTTAGAATCTAGTGGAAAAAATTTGGTTTGCACACATGTGAATATTAATAGTAAGAAAAATTCAACCAAATTCATACCTCAAAAATATCCTTATGTAAGTATAAACTCTAACTATGTTTATAAAGGCAAATGATGTTAGGTTTCTGTGCATCTAAGCTGTGGCCATTCTCTAATTAGATTTTAATGTTCTAATCTTGAAAAGGAAAATGAATCATTTAACTAAAAACTTAAGTGCTCATCAGCAATGTAATGGTTTCCAAGTGTCCTAACGTTCCAGTCATTACAAATACCACTGAGCTTACAAATCTTAGTTTTCAGGTATTCTTTGTCCATTCATTTCTTACTTGTCATTGACATTTAGAAAGCCAATGTAAAGTAATTGAGTAAATGAACTCCCAAAATAAAAAAAATTTGGAAAGTAAGTAAACTAACTCTCTCTCTCTCTATATATATATATATATTTGACATGTCATTTAGACTTCTTGAGGTAGAAAAAGATAATTTCCACATCGATGCCAATATTGATAAATCGAGATTTTTATATTAATAGAGAAAGAAAATTCTTCAGGCTAATAGGAACCTGAAATAAAGTGCTGTATTCTGAACCGTATGAAGAGAAATTATAGCCCACAGGGCTTGCATGGATGGTACAGGGTACAATACCACACAAAGTTTGAAATGTATCCAAAAGAAAAGCTGAATTTCCAACTAACAAGAGACAAACGGCAAATTCTGGTAACCAAAAATCCACAAGTTTTTATGAAAGATAGAACAAGACAGAGACTATTACAAAACTCCAGTCCGAATCTTACAGGAACACGGTTAACACGCAAATCAGATTTCACATTAAAGGCTCAAATTCCCTCTACATCATTTTTCCTTTCTCTATATATACTCTCTCTTTGCTCTCAGAATTGTCTTACTACTTATTGGATTATTCACTGAGGGAATGAATACTGTGGGCAGTATAAAATAAAACCTGCAATAAAGGTATAAATTAGAGAAAAAACTACTGATGTATTATTTTAAAATAGAGCCTAATCATTAAGTGACTACTGACTGTCAAACTTCCTGAGATTTTGTATGGAAAGTTTCATTTTTGAGAAAGAGGAAAGAAGATTTAGTCTCATTTTTCTGTGATCCCAAACTATGCAGGGGCTTTAAACCAGGTAGCTGGATGTTCTGATAGACCTAAATAGAACTTAATTGATCTCCCCACCAACCCCTCCCAGTTCTCTAGGCTCAACTACTAGGTTATATTATTTTGTATTTTTAGCATTTATGGCTTAATTAAAAAATAAAGACTAATTCCCAAAATAGTACAGATCCTACACAAAAATTAAACAGTGCTGAACTGTATTACTGGGCATGGTCTACCTGTAGTCATTCATTTACTCATTTTATCATTCAGTAAATTCTTACTGAGCCTCTACTATGTGCCAGGGACTCATCTAGTGGCTGGGAATTTAGTGGTGAGCCAGAGCTGACTCTATGACGGCCTTATTAAAGCTTATACCCAGCAGAGAATATGAAACAAGTTATATCACAGTTAATTATAATTGTGTTAAATGTTCTGAAAGAAAAGTTCAAGATGTTATGAGAGAAGTAATGGGGGAATCCAACTTCATAGGTTGTTAGGGAAAGTCTTCCTGATAAAAGAGACATTTAAGCTGAGTCATAAAGGATAAGCAGAAAGTGGCCTGGTAAAATGGGGTGGGAGTGATTATTCAGGTAGATGAAACAACTTTTGAAGACTCTGAAGACAGAAAGACTTCGGTGCATTCTAGGAAGTGAAAGAAAGACAGTTCTGCCAAACTGAACAGTGAGAGAACCCCAGTGATATATTTAGTAAAACACTTGGCTCAAATGGGGTGCTTAATAAATGGTCATGAACAAAAGCCCCTTAATAATGGCCAACCTAGATTAAATGCAGCTGCCCACTCTTCTGTTTTCCTTCTTCAGTTGTTCTTTATTCAGCTATATCCTCAATAGTACTCCATGCACATTTTATTTGGATATTTTTCTCCCCAGATGGCAAATAACAAATCAAGAAGGCAATCAGATACTAAGGGACGAGAGCCTGTCTCATTCTTTCATACGAGTTCTATCTCCAGGGCAGGGGCTTTGTATGGAAACATGCATACTGCCAAAATCTGATGTGTGCCTTTATTTCTCGATTTAACTCTGTTTCATTGGTCTGTATGTCAGCAACTCCTTTGATTTTTGTAACTTTGAGACAAGTTTTGAAGTTGAGAAGTGTGAATCCTCCAACTTTGTTATTTTTTTTCCAAGAAAGTTTTGGATATTCAGTCCTCTTGCAATGCCATATGAATTTGAGGATTGTTTTTTCCATTTCTGTAAAAAAGGCCACTGACATTTCAAGAGAGACTGAATTTCTTTCTCTAGATCTTTTGGCATGATATTGAAAATATTAACAATATCATGTCTTCCAATTCATGAATGTGGGATGTCTTTCCATTTAGGTAGATCTTTCTTAATTTCTTTTAGCAATGCTTTATAGTTTTCGGTGTACAAGTCTTTACATCTTTGATTAAATTTATTCCGAGGTACTAATTATTTGGATAGTACTGTAAATGAAATTGTTGCCCTTAGAAGTTTTGAGAAATAATATTTTATTATAAACAGTATTAACTTATATGCAGAGTACATCATGAGAAATGCTGGGCTGGAGGAAGCACAAGCTGGAATCAAGATTGCTGGGAGAAATATCAATAACCCCAGATATGCAGATGACACCACCCTTAAGGCAGAAAATGAAGAAGAACTAAAGAGCCTCTTGATGAAAGTGAAAGAGGAGAGTGAAAAGGTTGGCTTGAAGCTCAACATTCAGAAAACTAAGATCATGGCATCTGGTCCCATCACTTTATGGCAAATAGATGGGGAAACAGTGGAAACAGAGGCTGGCTTTATTTTTCTGGGCTCCAAAATCACTTATTTTGCAATTAGCGCATGCTGATTGCAGCCATGAAATTAAAGACGCTTACTCCTTGGAAGGAAAGTTATGACCAACCTAGATAGCATATTAAAAAGCATAGATATTACTTTGCCAACAAAGGTCTGTCTAGTCAAGGGTATGGTTTTTCCAGTGGTCATGTATGGATGTGAGAGTTGGACTATAAAGAAAGCTGAGTGCCAAAGAATTGATGCTTTTGAACTGTGGTATTGGAGAAGACTCTTGAGAGTCTCTTGGACTGCAAGGAGATCCA
Organism: Moschus berezovskii; assembly: GCF_049115385.1. Classification (NCBI taxonomy): domain Eukaryota; kingdom Metazoa; phylum Chordata; class Mammalia; order Artiodactyla; family Moschidae; genus Moschus; species Moschus berezovskii. Next base: position 18,038,469 of record NC_142483.1, read on the forward strand.
ACTAGTCCATCCTAAAGGAGATCAGTCCTGGGTGTTCTTTGGAAGGACTGATGTTGAAGCTGAAACTCCAATATTCTGGCCACCTGATGCAAAGAACTGACTCATTTGAAAAGACCCTGATGCTGGGAAAGATTGAGGGCAGGAGGAGAAGGGGACGACAGATGATGAGATGGTTGGATGGCATCACTGACTCAATGGACATGGGTTTTGGTGAACTCTGGGAGTTGGTGATGGACAGGTATGCCTGGCATGCTGTGGTTCATGGGGTCACAAAGAGTTGGACACAACTGAGCGACTGAACTGAATAACAAAATATAATAAATATCTTAGAATAATTCTGAGTCTTGATATAGTGACATTGGTGACTAATTCTTGTGGGATCTTCTATTGGCTGTTAGGCACCTCACCAACTTTACTTCCCCTGGGGTGGTTTGCTAGGCAAGGGCATTGTGAATTCAGCTCCTCTCTGGGAAGGAGTGGAAATGTAGGCTTAAACTGACAAGATTTGGGTATGATGTACATTCATCTCACCTACAGGTGAGGAAATAAGTGGGAAAAAATACTCAACAATGTTAATTATTAAAAACACTAAATCATTTTACTTATTGTGGATGGTAAACTTGGGCAGCACTGACAAAATGGCAGTCAGAGGGTTGGTGTTGAGTTCTACCTTCTGCAGTCTCGGCACAAGATGCCTCAGTTCCATGGACCTTCCTTTCCTTTTCTGTATAATTAAGACATCAGTACTTCTCATTTTTTTCTGTCACCTTTGAAGGGATAATTTTCTTCATATTGTTAGAAACCCAATAAAGGTTTACTGTATAGAGAGAGTGAGTTAATAATTGAACAGTTAGCTAGCCATTACTTCATTAATTCATCAAGCATTTATGACACGTTACTGGTGCCAGGTCATGTGCTAGAAATACAAATGTGGAGATCCAATTTTAGCCCTCAAAGGGCTCCTAGTCTTAAATCATAGTTTAGTTCTTCTCTTCTTTTTACCGAACACTGAATACATACTCCCCAGTCCTGAGATTTCAGGAAGAACAATGAACTGAGGAGACTGGGGAAACAGGAGACCTATAAAACTGTGATTGGCAGCATAAATTCATGATTAAGGGATCATCACTTGTTCTTTTCTCTCTTCCATCTTTCTCTATCTACACATATATCGTGTTTTTAAAAAAAATGCAAAATGATACAAGTTAATCAATAATTCAGTCATGCAAATGTTAGTCTATATTCCTTTGGGGATCATAAAAGTAATAAACTAAACTGAATCATCATGCTTTACTACCTGTCCAGCATAAGTCATTCTGCTGGACAACCAAGAAACTGGTTAACTGCTGTTTTAGGGTCCTAGTAAATCACTTCATGGGAAATAGATGGGGAAACAGTGGAAACAGAGTCAGACTTTATTTTTTTGGGCTCCAAAATCACTGCAGATGCTGATTGCAGCCAGGAAATTAAAAGACGCTTACTCCTTGGAAGGAAAGTTATGACCAACCTAGATAGCATATTAAAAAGCAGAGACATTACTTTGCCAACCAAGGTCCGTCTAGTCAAGGCTATGGTTTTTCCCGTGGTCATGTATGGATGTGAGAGTTGGACTGTGAAGAAAGCTGATCACCGAAGAATTGATGCTTTTGAACTGTGGTGTTGGAGAAGACTCTTGACAGTTCCTTGGACTGCAAGGAGATCCAACCAGTCCATTCTAAAGGAGATCAATCCTGGGTGTTCATTGGAAGGACTGATGCTAAAGCTGAAACTCCAATAAAGTACTTTGGCCACCTCATGCGACGAGTTGACTCACTGGAAAAGAGTCTGATGCTAGGAGGGATTGGGGGTGGGAGGAGACAGGGACAACATAGAATGAGATGACTGGATGGCATCACCGACTTGATGGACATGAGTTTGAGTGAACTCCGGGAGTTGGTGATGGACAGGGAGGCCTGGCGTGCTGTGTGATTCATGGGGTCGCAAAGAGTCAGACATGACTGAGCGACTGAACTGAACTGAACTGAACTCATTAGGTCCGATGGTGTAAAGAGCATTATTGCGTAGGAACCTGGAATGTTAGGTCCATGAATCAAGGCAAATTGGAAGTGGTCAAACAGGAGATGACAAGAGTGAATGTAGACATTCTAGGAATCAGTGAACTAAAATGGACTGGAACGGGTGAATTTAACTGAGATGACCATTATATCTATTACTGTGGGCAGGAATCCCTTAGAAGAAATGGAGTAGCCATCATGGTCAACAAAAGAGTCTGAAATGCAGTACTTGGCTGCAATCTCAAAAACAACAGAATGATCTCTGTTCGTTTCCAAGGCAAACCATTCAATAGTACAGTAATCCAAGCCTATGTCCCAACCAGTAACACTGAAGAAGCCAAAGTTGAATGGTTCTATGAAGACCTACAAGACCTTCTAGAACTAACACCCAAAAAAGATGTCCTTTTCATTATAGGGGACTGGAATGCAAAAATAGGAAGTCAAGAAACACCTGGAGTAACAGGAAAATTTGGCCTTGGAGCACAGAATGAAGCAGGGCAAAGGCTAACAGTTTTGCAAAGAGAATGCACTGGTCATAGCAAACACCCTCTTTCAACAACACAAGAGAAAACTCTACACATGGACATCACCAGATGGTCAACACTTAAATCAGATTGATTATATCCTTTGCAGCCAAAGATGGAGACTCCAAGCTCTATACAGTCAGCAAAAACAAGACCGCAAGCTGATTGTGACTCAGATCATGAACTCCTTATTGCCAAATTCAGACTTAAATTGAAGAAAGTAGGGAAAACCAATGGCAAGCCACTCCAGTACTCTTGCCTAGAAAATTGCATGGACAGGGGAGCCTGGTGGGCTGCAGTCCATGGGGTCGCTACTAGTCGGACACGACTGAGTGACTTCACTTTCACTTTTCACTTTCACACATTGGAGAAGGAAATGGCAACCCACTCCAGTGTTCTTGCCTGGAGAATCCCAGGGACGGGGGAGCCTGGTTGGCTGCCGTCTATGGGGTCACACAGAGTCGGACACGACTGAAGTGACTTAGCAGCAGCAGCAGCAGGGAAAACCACTAGACCATTCAGATATGACCTAAATCATAGGTCAGTGACTGAACTGAACTGAACTCATTTTCTATTATACCCGCTGTGTAACAGAGAACAGCAATGGAATTAGGCAGCATATCCTAGCATGGGTGAGTCTGAGAGGTCCTAGAGTAAAACAGTACTAGTTTAAACGAGCCAGGGATAACACAGGACTGAGCTTAAGCATGCATTTAATACGATATTTTAAAACTGAACCTGAGAATGGAATGTAAGAAACACATAAAATAATTTCCTTGGATAAAATTCTCAATGCTATGACCGATTAATCTGTTTTTGCAGAAGGCAATGACCCATTCTTCAGTAAGAAAGACAAAGGGACATTCATCATTTACTGTAATACAGACATCAACACAGCAAGTCACCAAATTCCTGAATTCTTATTACATGACATCTCTTGTATATTTCCTTTTAAAATCATCCCTTTTTTCCATCCTTCCATGGAAGGCACTGCACTATAGAAATCGTGCTGTATGCTTAGTCGTTCAGTCATGTCTGACTCTTTGCAACCCTATGGACTGTAGCCTGCCAGGCTCCTCTGTCCATGGGGATTCTCCAGGAAAGAATACTGGAGAAGGTTGCAATTCCCTTCTCCAGGGGATCTTCCCAACCCAGGGATCAAACCCAGGTCTCCCCACTGCAACAATGAAACTATTCTGTATGATACTGTAATGGTGGATACACGTCATTATTCATTTAACAAAAGCCACAGGATATATTAGGTTGGCCAAAAAGATTGTTTGGGGTTTTTCATAAGATGTTAATTTTACTATTTTTGGAACAATATATTTTAGTTTTTTGTCTTTTAAGTTTCATGCTTACTTTACAAGCGACTGACCCTCTACCTTTATTATATATTACCTTTTTGAGTGAGACTTTTTTAGGGGGGGCTTCCCTGGTAGCTCAGTGGTAAAAGAATATACCCACTAATGCAGGAAATGCAGTTGGATTCTTGGGTCAGGAAGATCCCCTGGAGAAGGAAAGGTAACCCACTCCAGTATTCTTGCCTGGGAAATTCCATGGACAGAGGAGCCTGGCAGGTTACAGTCCGTGGAGTCTCAAAGAATTGGATGTGACTTAGCGACTGTACAACAACAATGGTCAGGCTCTTACTTTCATGTGTTTCTTTTTTTAAAATTTATTATTAATTAGTGCTCTCTCTTTTCAGCTTAAAGAAGTCTCTTCAATATTTCTTGCAGGGTTGGTTTAGTGTTGATGAATTCCTTTAACTTCTGTTTATCTGGGAAACTCTTGATTTCTTCAATTCTGAACAATAACCTTGTTAATAATTCTTGGTTGAACTTTCTTCCTTTTAGCACTGTGAATATGTTAAGCCACTCTCTTCTGGTCTGCACAGTTAATGCTAAAAAATCTAATAGCCTTGTGGGTTTTAATATGTAAAAAGTATTTTGTTTTTCTTTTGCTGCTTTTAGGATTTTCTCTTATCCTTAATTTTTTTTTTAAATTTTTTAAAAACAATTTTAGGAATCTTTACTTAAAAACAACCTTATCTTAAAATGGAGTAACTTTGGTTTTACGAGCAGCAAGCAAAGCACAGAAGCAAAAATGCATTACAGGAGCATTAAGTTCTACATTAGGTCACAGCGTTTAATCTGAAATCACACCCATAATATCATTTTTCAGGATATCTGGGAAATAGTTATTTCCCAGGATGTCTGAACCATAGCTACTCTATTTTGACTTTTAATTGTAAAAAAAAAAATTTTTTTTTTAATAGCCAAAGCAGATTTCACTATTAATGAAGTCAGTGTTTTTCTAGGTATGAGAAGATGCAAGAATTGGAACTCATAAAACCTTTTTCTGAAAAGATCTAACTATCTGAAGGCCTGTTCTGCCATTTTTTTTTTCAGAGCACAGAGTGCCTCATTCTTGATTTTCACCCTGAACTTCTTTCAGGGGGTGTTGAAGGTCAGCAGCTTGCAATGGTCATGATGTAATCTTTGTAGAGGCAGCTGGCAAGGACCAACTTCCAGTCAGCAGGGTCCCTTCATAGCCACATATCTGACCATGTGACACCATTTCATGGCCATTGTGTCCCACGGTGCTGGGAAGCATTATTCCCAGATCTAGGGAAATGATGGGCCACTCAGTGTGCTAAAATTGGACCAGGCCTTTCAAGTAGCAAAAGTCTCTGGACTACTGTCTTACTAGCCTCCTGGTCCAGGAAAATATTTCCTCTTGTTGCTTTTTCCCATACCCAGAGTCACATTATTACAATTATTGATCTCATATGGAACTGTCAGTTCAGCATTATATCACAGGCTGTTTTTATCATTTTAATTATAATGTATCTTGGTGTGTGTGGCTCTTTGGTTTCAACTTATTTAGAACTCTATGCTTCCTGGATCTGGATGTCTATTTCCTTTCCCATATTAGGGAAATTTTCAGCCACTCTTTCTTCAAATAATTTTTTTGCCCCTCTCTCCTCTTGTGGGACTCTGTAATGGGAATGTTATTTCACTTGATGCTATTCCAAAGGTCCCTTAAGGTATCTTCACCTCTTAAAATTCTTTGTCATTTTGCTAGTCTGTCTGGGTGACTTTCATTGCTTTGTCTTAGCTTCTTGATTCCTTCTGCTGCCTCATCCAATCTGTTGTTGAACTCCTCTAGTGTATTTTTTAGTTCAGTTATTACTTCTCTTTGTACTTTCTTCTATTTTCTATCTCTCTGTTGAAGTTCTCACTCTGTTCAACCATTCTTCTTCCAAATTTAATGAGCAACTTAATGATCATCATTGAACTCTGCCAGGAGACTGCTTATCTCTGTTTCTTTTATTTCTTTTTCTGAAGTTTTGTCTTATTCTTTCATTTGGAACATATTCCTCTGTCTCCTTATTTTGCTTAATTCTGTTTGTTTCTATGTATTAGGTAAATCAACTTTCTCTCTTAGTCTTGAAGGAGTGGTCTTATTTAAGAAATGTCCTGTGGGGCTCAGAAGCACAACCTTGCTTTCTACCAGAGCCAAGAATTCAAGGGTTTGCCCAACTATTTGGGCTGTGTGTGCCTTCCAGTTTTGGCAAGGCTGTGGCTGTGGGTGGAGCTGGTCCCCAGACTGGAAGCAGTGCTGAGTCAAAACACAGCCCTAAGGCTGAGGCTCCCAGCAGGGCAGACCCACTGGCGTAATAGGTGAGAGAGAGAATTCCAAAATGGTGCTTGATAGTTCTGATATTACAAAGTAGCCTGAGATTACAAAAAGGTCTACTGCTAGAGTTTCAAACCTGGGAGATTATTCCAACTGGTTTCTGACTCTCCAGCATGTTTCAAGGTTAGTAAGTAGGACCCCTTCACCTATGATACAGGCACTTTCCAACTGGTGTCTGTGTCCTGTGGGTCAACTGGTTTTGGGGTCTAGAAGGTCTGCGGGAAGCTCTTTATGATTGGACTTCTCATCCCTGCAGTTCTATAGTTTTCCTGGACATACTCCCCACTGGTTTTCAAAGTCAGTTACTTTAGGGGCTCGTTTCTCCTGTACAGGATCTAGGGGCTGGGTTTCTGGCATGGAGCTCAGATATCCTGCTCCTCAGGGGAAAGGTCCACAGCTCTGTGGCCTTTCCCATTTGTACACTGCTGTGGCTAGGGTGTGGTTCTTTTCCCCTGTGGGGAGACCTTATCTCTGCCTCTCATACCTTTGTGGCTTCCCTTGTGGCTCAGCTGGTAAAGAATCCACCTGTAATGCAGGAGACCTGGGTTCGATCCCCGGATTGGAAAGATCCCCTGGAGAAGGGAAAGGCTACCCACTCCAGTATTCTGGCCTGGAAAATTTCACAGACTGTACAGTCCACAGGGTCACAAAGAGCTGGACTCGACTGAGCAACTTTCACTCACTCATAGCTTTGATGCTGTTTAAATCCTTTGTTGTGGAGATGCTATTCATCCAATTTGAAGGTCCCTTTCCAAGAGATTCATTCCAAATGCAGTTGTAGATTTCCTGTGTCTAGGGGAGGAGGTGAGTGCAGGATCTTCCTATGTCTTTGTGTTGAACCCTCTCCTAAGGACAGTCAGTTCTTCATCTCCCCTGAGGTTCTATGCTATGAATCTTACTGAAAAATCTCCCTGTAAAACTAAAAGTTTCAGCCTTCTCTGCTCTTTTAAGTCAGTTGTCACGTCTCAATCTGACAAAATTTACGAACATCTTTTATGTTTTGTTGTCTCCTCTTCACCCTGGTGGGTTTATACCATTTTTATTCCCATGTTATAATTTTATTGCAGCTTTAGAAAGAATCAGAGACAAAAACATGTATTTAATCTGTCAAGTTTTGATTCACTTTTTCCTTACGTTTATTAAACATTTCAATTAGGTTATCACTTACCTCTTATGATCTGATATGGAATTCACCTAAATTTATCTATATTTCTATCAATTTTGAAGTTTCTTATTAACTGGGTGCTTTTTTTTTTTAATGAAATCTTTCACTTTCTTGTATAGCCTTTAAGTGGTATACATAAGATGACTAGCCATACTTCCTGGCTTTTGATCTCTTTGGGGAGCTATAAATGCATTGCTGTGTTTTATTACCAAGTGAATTTATAGGCACAGTGTCCTGTTCCACAGACACTCATCCAGATGCAGCACAAATCTAAAGTCTACATATAAACTTCTAAGAAATCACCTTTGCCAGCTAATGTGCAGTCCTATTTCCTGGGCTTCTAGGAGAATTGATTTTGTTAAAAGTAATCCCAGATGAAAATAAAAAGAAGCAATAGTAGTCCCTCAATATTTTAGTTAAGATATCTTAGCAGGAGAGTTTGGGCTGCCTTGTGAATTCTAGATGGCTCTGTTTCCTGAAGAGTACAGTTATTAATAATTTAATGAGTAATTACTGTATATATTTCCAGTCTCTTTAAAAATCATATGAGGAATATCTCAGCCATCCTTCTATCTTACCATGATCATTAGAAAATTATTATTATTATTTCAGTCAAGATGAATAAGCTCTAGAGACCTGCTGTATAACACTGTAACTATAGTCAAAATAACATTTATTAACAATAAAATTTGTTAAGATAGACCTCATGTTAAATGTTCTTTCCACAATTAAATAAAGATAAATTAAAAAAAAGAAAAACACCTTGTACTCTTACTTTCCAAAGACATGTCTTTTTTGAAAACTGGAGAACTAAAAAATCTTTATAGTAGTTTGAACATACCATCTTTATCAGCAGTGTCTTGAGGTTTGTATTTTAAAGTGAAGATCTTTCGTAGCTTACAGTTCGCTGAGACAGTAATTCCATCCAGTGACTGGAAAACTGCTCCTTTGAATATTTCATTGGTAAATGCCACCAAGTCAATGCATAGATTGCACCACTAAAATTAAAAAGGGAAAGAGGAGTAAGTACTTTTCACAATCACATAAATGAAGAAGCCATCTTATAAGTGAAAAGTTCAGCGAGTTGAGGCAATCAACTGGGTCAACCAGCCCCAATTTTTCCCTTTAGGTAAATCTATCTGTTTTGGCTTCAGTTTTCTTAAAAACTATCTCGATTTTTCCAAAGAAACCATCATAATATGAACTACACATTGGTCACCTGGCTACAGAGTTCCTATCTTGAGTCAAGGCTTTGACAACTTAAGAGAATTAACCCTAGATCTGTAGGCAGTTAACTGTAGATGGGTTAGACCACTTAAATTTTGAAAATCAGAGATAAGTAGCCAATTGTTTCTTTAAGAGGACTAATTTGATCACAATTAGCCACTTATATTTGTTTTTAAAAGAAGCACAGATGAAATTGAAATTGGAAACCGGGTCTAAAGTGTGGCCAGTGCTGTCTACTTACCAATTAACCTATTGTACAGAAATAGATTCTTCTAAAGAATCTGTAATTATGCCTTGTATTTGCCAGTTTTTAAAGTACTCTTGCAGGGCCTAATTTCTGTCCATTAAACAATTATAACCCTGAATACTTCAGCAGATGAATTCTCTAAATGGTCTTACCAAGTTAAAGAAAAAGAGAAAATAATCATTTAGTAAAAAATTAAGACATTTAAAACTGCAGGACAAAAGCAGAAAAGAGAAATTTTGAAGTTAAAAGAAAATCAGTATTTTAAATTGTGCTTATAATAGGCTCTTCCATTATTTGCTTAGAAGCACATTTTATATAAGGTCTATTTTATTAATCTATCAAAATCGAGAGATATATTAATTGACAAAGGAAATATAATGTCATTTTAAAAGTCAAATTCCATTTAAGAGTCTTGGTTTTAATATGGATGAGAATCTGAGTTTGTTTCCACATTACAAGAGTAAAAAAGAGTGCAGTAAAATATTGATTAAATACGGAAAATTATTTTCTTTGCAGATATCTCAACAGTAACCTTGTATTTCCAGGTGATGGGACTGTTCTGATCTTTTCTGGGGGAAAGGAGGCTGGTGTAATGAAAGGTAGGAGGTAGGACTGAGTGTAATATAATGACGAGGCTGGCCTAACAAGCATGAGGCACTCTCCTGGGAGGTGTGGGATGTAATGTGTGATAGGGCATTGAGGCCAGGTTGTGGAGTTGTTGGAAGATCAAGAAGAGAAATGTGTACCGCAGAGGGTCAAGTGTCACTGTGGTTCTTGAAGGAGAATGTAAGAACAGTAGAGTAACTGGGAAGTCTGAATTAACCTCGGTGAAGGAATATTTGGGGCAGAAGAGGGGTACTGGGGGAGAAGGCTGAGGTAGAATACAGACAGACAGAGGCAGACCAGTTAGTCTCCATCAGTCATTTAAGCGTGAAGTGCTAGCATAGGAAGTGAAATGCAAGGGACAAATTCAGTATGCATGCCATACGGTGAAACACTATGGCTTGGTAAAAGCAGGCTGTATGGACGTTCTAAAGGAGATCAATCCTGGATGTTCATTGGAGGGACTGATGCTGAAACTGAAACTGCAATACTTTGGCCACCTCATGCGAAGAGTTGACTCACTGGAAAAGACTCTGATGCTGGGAAAGGTTGGGGGCGGGAGGAGAAGGGGACGACGGAGAATGAGATGGCTGGATGGCATCACCGACTCTGTGGACGTGGGTTTGAGTGAACTCCGGGAGTTGGTGATGGACGGGGAGGCCTGGCGTGCTGTGATTCATGGGGTCGCGGAGAGTCGGACACAACTGAGTGACTGAACTGAACTGAACTGAACTGATGGACGTTTTGGGGTTTTCAGCTATCTAACAATAATTATTAATATTATTATACAAGTATTATTGTTGCAGAAACCAGTAATCGAGAAACCAAGCACCACACTTGAAGAGCTGGAGAACTCAGGTTTATTATGCCAGTGGGCCCAGAGAGTTAACACTCTAAGCTCTGAGCCCTGAACAAAGGGGTTACAGAGTTTTTATAGACCTACTCTAGTGGGCAACATTCGCTGTTAACAGGCTGGTTTAAGGAATAGTGATCAAGATGTGGAGGGGGATGCCTGACCTTTACACGGACAGGCATGATTAAGCAAGTTTGCAGGGGCTGGGTGATTGCAAAGAGCAGGACAAGGGTGAGTGAGATAATTTCCAGATCACAGTATTGTAAGTCCCCACTTTCTGAGATGACGTGACCTAAGTGATCCAGACTTTGCAAGGAGCAAGCTGAGTTACAGAGGCAGAAGGAGCAGGAGGTTACGTAAAATTTTAACTTTTCCTCTTCATTATGATTGTTGTTACAAATTCTGATCCTATTCCTTAAAAATTTAACATTATGCCCCAATTTCAATCTTTCAGCTGGTCTGTCCCATTAGAATCACATTTATCCATTCTTTTTCATAGGTGGTTGTTGTTTAGTTACTAAATTGTGTCTGACTCTTCTGTGATCCCATGGACTGTAGCCTGCCAGGTTCCTCTGTCCATGGGATTCTAAGGCAAGAATATTGGAGTGAGTTGCCATTTACATCTCCAGGGGATCTTCCTAATCCAGGGATTGAACCCACATCTCCTCCTTGGCAGGTGGATTCTTTACCATTGAGCCACCAGGGAAGCCTTCATATAGGTGCTACATGCTTATCAGGTGTTGAGACACTGGGCATAGCTCCAAGGATAGAGCACTGAATAAAACTCCTTCCAGTCTGGGAAGGAAATCAGACATGTGGTATGTATCTGTCATGTACAGTGAGTACAGAGGGCAGGAAGGTGGGGATGTTCAAGAAAGGCTTCTTTTAAAAAAATTAATTTTTTTAATGACAGTGTATGTAAATATAGGTTAAATATAATGCCAATAGTTTTAGACAAAATGTAGCCCTCTGTTACTTTTTCACTCATCCAATCATACTAGCAACTCTTAATCATTCCTTCTCTCTGTATTTTTAAATAATATTTCTTGATTCATCAATTTTAGACGTTTATCTGCTGACTTATTATGGTAAATAAGACTTTTAGCTCATTTACACACCTTAATTTCCGACTTCTTCCTCCCAAGATAATTATCTCTCATTCTCTTTCTCCCTTTTCTTTAAAATCTATATTCTGTGTTCTCCTTATTGTGACTATGTAACTAGTATTAAACCTGAACCAAGTGCTGCTCTATGATTACCTTTCCCCCCTTTATACAAGTTCCTCATACTTCCACAGTTAATAACTGCTTTTCAAATTATCTCTTTTTTGAAATAAATATTTTAAGGCTTTCCACATTTAGAAAATGCTTGGAGGTGACATCTGAGTTTGATTTTGAACAATTAATAAGGGCTTCCAGGACCAGGGAGGCATGGGAATGTGCTGGGCAATATTTTTTCTCAGGAACCTGCCCCTTTATTTTCTGCTTAGATGAACTCTCCAGTTGGCTGCACCTGAAGACACCACTGGACTCTGCCAGCTCTGCTCAGAATTGGAGTCAACCTCCTTCACACACTGTGAGTACAGGAAACCAGGCCCTTACCTACTAAATGCTTTCTCCCCCCACACAGCTTTACTCAGAAATAACTGACATCACTGTACAAGTTTAAGCTGTGCAGCTTGATGGTTTGATTTACTTGTATTGTGAACTGATTACTACAACAGGTTTAGTTAATATTCACCATCTCACACAGAGACAATAAAATGGAAAAAGATTTCTTCTTGTGATGAGAACTCTTAGGATCTATTGTCTTAACACCTTTACTATAGTTCATCAGCAGTCACCATGTTGTACATGACATCCCTCAGTTCAGTTCAGTCATTCAGTCATGTCCGACTCTTTGCAACTCCATGGACTGCAGCATGCCAGGCCTCTCTGTCCATCACCAACTCCCAGAGTTTACTCAAACTCATGTCCATTGATGAGTCAGTGATGCCATGAAACCATCTCATCCTCTGTCATCCCCTTCTCCTTCTGCCTTCAATCTTTCCCAGCATCAGGGTCTTTTCAAATGAGTTAGTTCTTTGCATCAGGCAGCCAAAGTATTGAAATTTCAGCTTCAACATCAGTCCTTCCAATGAATATTCAGGACTGATTTCCTTTAGGATGGACTGGGTGGATCAACCTACCATCCAAGGGACTCTCAAGAGTCTTCTCCAACACCATAGTTCAAAAGCATCAACTCTTCTGCGCTCAGCTTTCTTTATAGTCCAACTCTCACATCCATACATGACTACTGGAAAAACCATAGCTTTGACTAGATTCTGTTGGTAAAGTAATGTCTCTGCTTTTTAATAAGCTGTCTAGGTTGGTCATAACCTTTCTCCCAAGGAGCAAGTGTCTTTTTATTTCAAGGCTGCAATCACCATCTGCAGTGATTTGGGAACACCCCCAAAATAAAGTCTGTCACGATTGCCACTGTTTCCCCATATATTTGCCATGAAGTGAAGGAACCATGATCTTAGTTTTCTGAATGTTGAGTTTTAAGCCAACTTTTTCACTCTCCTCTTTCACTTTCATCAAGAGACTCTTAAGTTCTTTGCTTTCTGCCGTAAGGGTGGTTTCATCTGCATATCTGAGGTTATTGATATTTCTCCCTGCAGTCTGGATTCCAGCTTGTGCTTCATCCAGTCCAGCATTTCTCATGATGTACTCTGTATATAAGTTAAACAAGCAGGGTGACAATATACAGCCTTGATGTACACCTTTCCTGATTTGGAACCAGTGTGTTGTTCCATGTCCAGTTAAGTTGAACAGTTCTGTGAAGACCTACAAGACCTTTTAGAACTAATAATCCAAAAAGATGTCCTTTCATTATAGGGAACTGGAATGCAAAAGTAGGAAGTCAAAAAGTACCTGGAGTAATGGGAAAATTTGGCCTTTGAGTACAGAATGAAGCAGGGCAAAGGCTAACAGAATTTTGCCAAGAGAAGGCACTGGTCATAGCAAACACCTTCTTCCAGCAACACAAAAGAAGACTCTACACATGGACATCATCAGCTGGTCAATACCAAAATCAGATTGATTATATTCTTTGCATTCAAAGATGGAGAAGCTCTATACAGTCAGTAAAAACAAGACTGGGAACTGACTGTGACTCAGATCATGAACTCCTTATTGCCAAATTCAGACTTAAATTGAAGCAAGTACACTAGACCATTCAGGTATGACCTAAATCAATCCCTTATGATTATACAATGGAAGTGACAAACAGATTCAAGGGATTAGATCTGATAGACAGAGTGCCTGAAGAACTATGGACGGAAGTTCGTGACACTGTACAGGAGGCAGTGATCAAGATCATCCCCAAGAAAAAGCAATCCAAAAAGGCAAAAATGGTTGTCTGAGGAGGCCTTACAAACAGCTATGAAAAGAAGAGAAGTGAAAGGCAAAGGAGAAAAGGAAAGATATACCCATCTGAATGCAGAGTTCCAAAGAATAGCAAGGAGAGATAAGAAAGCCTTCCTCAGTGATCAATGCAGAGAAATAGAGGAAAAGAATAGAATGGGAAAGACTAGAGATCTCTTTAAGAAAAGTAGAGATGTAAAGGGAACATTTCATTCAAAGATGGGCACAATAAAGACAGAAATGGTATGGACCTAACAGAAGCAGAAGAGATTAAGAAGCAGTGGCAAGAATACACAGAACTGTACAAAAAAGATCTTCACGACCCTGATAAATGAGGGTCTGTTCACCCACCTAGAGCCAGACATCCTGGAATGTGAAGTCAAGTGGGCCTTAGGAAGCATCACTTCGAAAAAAGCTAGTGGAGGTGATTGAATTCCAGGTGAGCTATTTCAAAATAGCTCATCCTAAATGATGATGCTGTGAAAGTGCTGCACTCAATATGCCAACAAAATTGGAAAACTCAGCAGTGGCCACAGGACTGGAAAAGGTCAGTTTTCATTCCAGTCCCAGAGAAAGGCAATGCCAAAGAATGCTCAAACTACCGCACAATTACACTCATCTCACATGCTAGTAAAATCATGCTCAAAATTCTCCAAGCCAGGGTTCGACAGTACGTGAACCGTGAACTTCCAGATGTTCAACCCAGTTTTAGAAAAGGCAGAGGAACCAGAGATCAAATTGCCAACATCCGTTGGATCATCGAAAAAGCAGGCGTTCCAGAAAAACAACTACTTCTGCTTTATTGCCCATGCTAAAGCCTTTGACTGTGTGGATCACAACAAAGTGTGGAAAAATATCATCCCTACTGTGTACTTATCTTAGAGTGATAGAAGTGCCTACCCTTGCCTCCCACTGTGTCTAGTAACCAAAAATCTGATCTCTTTCCTATGAGTTTGGTGTTTTTTTGCTTTTTGTCCTATCTTACTTATTTCACTTAGCGTATAATGTCTTCAAGGTCCACCCATGTTTTTGCATTGGTAGGATTTTCTCACTTTCTTATGGCTCAAAAATATCCCACTGTACATATATATCACAACTTCTTTATCCAACCACAGATGGACACTTAGGTTGTTTCCATGTCTTGGCTATTGTAAATAATGTTGCAATGACTATGTGGGTGAAGATATCTTTTCAAGTTAGTGCTACTGTTTGCTTTGACTATGTCCCAGAAGTGGAATGCTGGATCATTTGGTAGTTCTATTAAGTTTTTGAGGTACCTCCATACTGTTTTCCACGGTGTCTATACCAATTTATAATCTTACCAACAGTACACAAGGGTTCCCTTTTTTCTACATTTATACATATTTATCTCTTGTCTTTTTGATGATATCCATTCTAACAGGTACGAGTTGATGTCTCATTGTGGTTTTAATTTGCAATTCCTTAGTGACTAGTGATGCTGAACATTTTCCCATGTATCTGTTGGTCTACTGTATATCTTCTTTGGAAAAATGTCTATTTAGGTCCTTTGCCCACTTTAACTGATTTTTTTTTCATTTTTTGCTATTGAGTTATATGAGTTCTTCATATATTTTTGACATTAACTCCTTATCGGATATATGGTTTGCAGATTTTTTCTCTATTTCATAGGTTGTCTTTTCATTTTGTTAATGTGTTCTTTTGTTGTGCTGAAGCTTTTTATTTTGATGTAGTTCCACTTGTTTATTTTTGATTTGTTGCTTGGATTTCAGGTGTGATTTACACACTTTTTATATATTCCAAATCAAACTGCTTTTATTTCCTCTGCCTAGATTAATGCTTCATGAAAAGCACTCAACAAATAATGGTATGCATGTGTGTGTAAGAGTATATGAAGATAAGCATATAAATACATGCCTGCACACATATTTTCAGTCTTTCACTTTATCATCATTCAACAAATCTCATAAATGTGTAAGTACTGATAAGTTATTTACTGAATCCATCTTTTAGAAGTACAGATGGGAGTAGTTCTTGGAAAAGATAGGGATAACTTTCACAAATCTTCCTTGGTTAGAATAGAGGTTTGTTGCTTGCTTTTTTTTTTTTTTTGGTTATGCCAATATTTGTAAAGGTAACAATTTTCATAAGCTTTCACAAATAAATCATATTCTTATAATTTCTTTGATATATTTTCTGAAGTTATGGAAAAGTGTTCTGAGTTCTCTACTACCAACAGGTGGATTATCTGAATTACAGTTGATCTTTATAAAATATTTTCATTATCACTGGGGATCATTCACCCTTAAAATTGGCTTTTTCTGACATTTTTCTTGATCTCTAATCACTTTACCCCTATGTGAAACTCTAGTTCAGCAGGGAAGAGCTCCTGATCTAAAATATTTACAATCACAGGTCCTTGAGAAATAAGCACAGGAAAAACACCAGTCTTGATAGAGAAGAGACAGTTCTGCTTAGTTTGTTGCTTGGATTAATAAGAGAGTTGATGCTATTTAATTTCAACATGGAATTTTCCATGAAAGAATTGACTGCCAAAGGGTGAAATCATGATTCAAAGAATTTAACTTCTAGTTTTTACTGAAATGCTTTGGCAATATGGCTTCACTGTATTGGTGAAACACGCATACACACACACACACACACACACACACACACTCACACTCAAATACATGCAATAATAAGCTCTTGGTTGTCCCTGAATTTTTTTGATTGTTAACAGTACACAGCGCTAGCCAGCAATGCCTTGCTAAAAAGAAATGACAAAAAACTACAATTTTGTAACCCAGAAATTCTAAAGTCCATCTTTCCAGAATTTTAGAACTTCTGTTTTCATGCTCCCAAAATAACAAAAAAAGCATTTAAGACTTATTCTTGTGCCTTTTAAAATAATTTTTCACTTAAGTTTTAACTTCTCAACAGAAAATCTGCTTACAATGACTTTGTCCATCTTTCTCAACAACATATTGTGTTTATTAAGTGATGCAAGCAGAGAGACTGAAATAGTAATTTCAGCATGGGCAGGAGAAGTAATTACCTATTACCAATGTAAAAGTTATTTCCCCATGAAAAGCAAGTCACTGCAACCCCTTAATCGGAGAAGGCAATGGCAAGCCACTCCAGTACTCTTGCCTAGAAAATCCCATGGATGGAGGAGCCTGGTAGGCTGCAGTCCGTGGGGTCACCAAGGGTCGGACACGACTGAGCGACTTCACTTTCACTTTTCACTTTCCACTTTCACACATTGGAGAAGGAAATGGCAACCCACTCCAGTGTTCTTGGCTGGAGAATCCCAGGGACGGGGGAGCCTGGTGGGCTTCTGTCTATGGGGTCACACAGAGTCGGACACGACTGAAGTGACTTAGCAGCAGCAGCAACCCCTTAATATGGAAAGCATGTAGTGGAGGACTGGAATTTGGGGCTGCCAATGTTGTAGCTCATGACTGCATCAAGGAAAACCAAGTTCCTTGCAGAAGTACCATTACTATACCTGTTCAGCAATCAATCCCTACCTCCCAATTCCTATCCTCCTCCAGCAAGCTCTCTCTCCCTCAAATAGCTGTCCCATCATTCTCTTGCTAATCCTCAAGTCGCCCTTTCACTGTGCCCTTAGAAATCCGTACTACTGAAAAGTACTTATATTCTCTATATTCTTTTAAGGGTCCTACGGGCTTCCCACATGGCACTAGTGAGTGGTAAAGAATCCATTTGCCAGTGTAGCAGATGCAAGAGATCTGGGTTTGATCTCTGGGTTTGAAAGATTCCCTGGAGAAGGAAATGGCAACCTACTCCAGTGTTCTTGCTTGGGAAATCCCATAGACAGAGGCACCTGGTGGGCTACAGTCTACGAGGCTGCAAAGAGTTGGACATGACTGAGCACACATATGGTTTAACGGTCCTACACGCCTTACTTTAAATGAAACCTGACTTTTCTCTGAGGTATTACTTCCCCTTCAAGTCTAGAGTTGAAGCTCACTTACAGAGTTTACCTGTGGTTCTAGAGCTTTCAGTTCTGAAGCCATGGGACTGTGGCACTGGGAGAGAGTCTACTCTTCTGACTGTGAACCCTACCTTTTTTGAAACCTGAGGCATTGCACTTCCACCCTTTCAGCTTCACATCACTCTCCACTCACTCCTTATACCTCCTCAGACACACCACTTGAGAACATACACTTGAGTAAAACCACACCATCCTATACACATTCTTGGAAAACACTGGGACCAGGTTCTTCTTACCTTCTGATACACTGTTCAACACACTAAAAGTCCCTTAACCGCCTTTCCTTCAAAAGTCTTCCTCTCCTCTTTACTCCTTAATCTAGTCATGTGGTCACATCTTGAGATTTAATTTCATTACCCAGAAATACTTAAAAAAATTTGAACTATATTCTGTTTCTCCAGTTAACCTCTAGTGACAACACCTTTTAAATATATTCCTCCCAGGGATGCAAGGATTTGGGCTCTAGAGCCAAACTGTCTGGATTTGGATTCCGGTTCTACCACTTACTAGTTATATAATCTTTGCAGTTATGTGTTCTCTCTGTCTCTCTTTCCTTATTTGTAAAATGGTGGTAATAACGACGCATCTCTCATAGTGTTGTTAGGACTAAATGTTTAAATACATGTAAGCCCTTCTAATAGTGTCTAGCATATGGTAAATGCTCAATGAACCTTAGCCTATAAGCTCTCTGACTTTCATACCATGAAATGCAGACTTTGAGGATACAGTTTGATGAGTGTTGACCATCTCATACATCTGCATACCGTAACTCATAAAGGTATACAACATTTCAATCACCCCATACAGGTCGTCTGTGCAGCTTTCCAACCAAGTCTCCACATTCACACCGTTTAAGGGAAAGCACTAATTTCTTTCACCTTAGATTAGTTTTGCCTATTCTATTTACATAAATGAAATCACAGTAAATGGCTTTTCACACTCAGGTTAACATCTGCGGCTCATCAGTGTGATGCATGCATTGGTAGTTCATTCTTGTTCTGCTGAGCAGTACCTCACCCTGTGCACACAGCACCATTTGTTCAGTCTTCTGCTGTTGGGTTTTTGAGTTATTTCAACATTTTGGCCATCATAAATAAAGCTGTTGTGAAATGCAGATTTGTATATACATATTTTCATTTCCTTAGATAGACAGCAAGAAGTAGAACTGCTGGATCAAAGGGCAAATGTTTAACTTTATGAGAAACCTCCAAAGGTATTTTCAAAGTAGTTATACCATTTTCCACTTACACTAGAAATTAATGAAACTGCTTTACATCTCAACAACATTTAGTATTTCTTGTCTCTTTTAGCCATTCTTAGTGGGTGAAGTAGTAGAGGTAATTGTTTTTTTAACTTGTATTTCCTTGACTGATAGTATAGAGCTATTCTTCATATACTTATTTAACCAAATGGAAAAATCTGTTGAATTATTTTTTCCTTAAAAACAGTTATGTCTTTTCATTACAGAGTTGTAGGATCTAGTCTCAATAAAAGTCTGTTGTCAGTTATATATATTAAGAATATCATCTCCCATTTTGTGGCTTGCTTATTCATTTTCTTAATATCTTTTTGATGCACAGTTTTAAATTTCATTGAAGCCTATTTTGTCAATTAAGTTCTTAATTATGGTTAATGCTTTCTGGGCCCTAAGAAATATCTTAGTTTTTTTTGTATTTACATTTAGATCTATAATCCATCTCAAATTAATTTTTGTAAATGGTATGAAATATGGGTTGAGGTTCATTTTTCTTTCTTGTATATACTCAGAATTTCCAGTTCTCAAAAAAAAAAAAATTTCTCTGCCTACTGAACTGCTCTGATGCTTTGGTTGATGTATACATGTGTGGGTGTTCTGAACTTTTTATTGGTATCTTTGCCAGGTACATAATATCGTGATTACTGTAACCTTATATGAAGTTTTGAAATCATCAGATATAAATTTTACTTTTTAAAAAGGTTTTGGCTATTCTTGGACCTGTGAATTTCTATGTGAATTTTAGAAGTAGCTTATTAAATTCTGAAAAAAAATAAAAAGAAGCAGCCTGCTGGGACTGTAATTGGGATCAGACTGAATCTACAGATTTACTGAAAAAGTATTGGCATCTTAAGAAATATAGTCTTCTCATTCATTAACAACATGCTCCCATTTATTTAGGTCTTCAATTTCTCTAAGCAACGTTTTATAGTTTTCAATGTAAAAGGCTAACATATATTTTGTTAAACTTACTCTTGAATATTTTTGACGCTGTTGTAAATGTCTTTAAAATTTATAGAGTTTTCAATTGTTTCTTGCTATGAATACATCTATATAGAAACATAAAATTGATTTTGGTATACTGACATTGTGTTCTATGACCCTGTTAAACTCACTTATTTTAACTAGGTTTTGTTTGGTTTTTGTAGTTTCCCTAGAATTTTCTACAAGATGGTTATGTTGTCTGCAAAGACAGAAATTTTTACTTCTTTTTCAATCCGTATGCTATAAAATTTCTCTTTGTTATCTTATTGCACTTGCTGGGGGGACTCCGAATACAACGCTGATCAGAAGTTGTCAGAGTGGATATCTTTGACTTGTTCCCCATCTGAGGGGTAAGTACTCAGCATTTCATCATTAAATATGATTGAACTGTAGGTTTTTACAGTGGTCTTTGATCAAGCTGAACAAGTTTCCTTCTGGTGATAGTTTGATGTGAGCCATCACAATGGCCGATGAATTTTCATCAATTGATTTTTCTACATTCACTGAGATGATTTTACAATTTTTTACCTTTATTCTGTAACATGATAAATTACACTAATTATCAAATTGTAAGATTAACCTTGAATTCTTGGATAAACACTACTTTGTCATGATGTTAAGGATCCATATGTTTATGTTGACGAGTGATTCTGATTTATAGTTCTCTTTTGGGAATTACATTTCCTAGTTTTGGTATAAGAATTATGCTGCCTCATTTTATTAAGTGAACTGGAAAATCTTCTTTCTCCCTTATTATCTAAGAGCATTATTTTTCCTCAAATGTTTGGTGAGATTTACCCATAAATCTATCCAAACCTTGATTTCCTTTGTGGCAATGTTTTAAATTACAGATTCATTTTCTAAATATAGATATAAGGCTACTCAGGTTTTCTGTTTCTTTTAGTATCAGTTTTAGCAATTTGTTTTTTGAAAAAATTTTCCTACTTCATCTGAATTATCAAATTTATTAGTATAAAATTGTTCATACATGCATATGTGGTCAATCACCTCAGTCACGTCTGATTCTTTGTGACCCTATGGATAGTAGCCTGCCAGGCTCCTATGTTAATTGGATTCTCCAGGCAGGAATACTGGAGTGGGTTGCCATGCCCTATTTCAGGGGATCTTCCTGACCCAGGAATCTAATCCACATCTCCTGTACTGCAGGAGGATTCTTTTACCCACTGAGCCACCTGGGAAGTTCAAAATTGTTCATAATATTTCCTTATTTTCCTTTTCCTTTACATCTTATCTTCATAATGACATTGTGTGTGTGTGGTCCGTCTTTTGCTTGATTAGTCTAGGTTTATCACTTACTAAATATTTTTTAAAAATCCACACCTGGTTTTATTGATTTTTTTCTCCATTGTTCACTTTCCATTTTACTGACTTACTCTCTTGATTACTTCTTTCTGAATACTTTAGATACCTCTAATGCATCTCACAAATTTTGGTATGCTTTATTTTTAATACTAGTTAAAATTAGTAAAATATTAGTTAAATTATTTTCTAATATTCTCTGTAATTTTTGCTTACCTATAGGTTATTTAGAAGTATGTTTTTTTATTTTCAAGTACTTGGGGGATTTTTCAATTACCTTTTTTGTTATTAACTTTAATAGTCACAGAACATACTTTGTATAATTTCAGTCTTTAACTTTGCTGAGAATAAAACAGCCTAATATATCATATATAGGTGGAAATTCAATGTGCATTTGAACACAGTGTTACTCTGCAGCTGTTTGAGTAAACATTCTAGAAATGTCATATAAGTCAGGTTGATTGATAGCATTTTTCAAGTTTACTGATTTTCTGTCAATTTCTGAGAGGGGAGGGTTGAAATCTTCATCTATAATTGGGCATTTATCTTTCTTCAGTTCTGTTAGTTTTTGCTTCATGCAATTTCAAGCACTGTTATGAGGTGTGTACATATTCAGGATTGTTCTATCTTCAACATGATTTGATCCCCTTATCCTTATGTCCTTATGTTCCATGTCCAGTTCTAACTGTTGCTTCTTGACCTACATACAGATTTCTCAGGAGGCAGGTCAGGTGGACTGGTATTTCCATCTCTTTCAGAATTTTCCACAGTCTGTTGTGATCCACACAGTCAAAGGCTTTGGTGTAGTCACTAAAGCAGAAGTAGATGTTTTTCTGAAACTCCTGTGCTTTTTCCACGATCCAACGGATGTTGGCAATTTGATCTCTTGTTCCTCTGCTTTTTCTAAATCCTTTTTGAACATCTGGAAGTTCATGGTTCACGTATTGCTGAAGCCTGGCTTGGAGAATTTTGAGCATTACTTGGCTAGTGTGTGAGGTGAGCGCAATTGTGTGGCAGTTTGAGCATTCCTTGGCATTGCCTTTCTTTGGGACTGGAATGAAAACTGACCTTTTCCGGTCCTGTGGCCACTGCTGAGTTTTCCAAATTTGCTGGCATATTGAGTGCAGCACTTTCACAGCATCATCTTTCAGGATTTGAAATAGCTCACCTGGAATTCCATCACCTCCACTAGCTTTGTTCATACTGATGCTTCATAAGGCCCACTTGACTTTGCATTCCAGGATGTCTGGCTCCAGGTAAGTGATCACACTATCATGGTTATCTGGGTCATGAAGATCTTTTTTTGTATAGTTCTTTTGTGTATTGTTGCCACCTCTTCTTAATATCTTATGCTTCTGTTAGGTCCATACCATTTCTGTCTTTTATTGTGCCCATCTTTGCATGAAATATTCCGTTGGTATCTCTAATTTTCTGGAAGAGATCTCTGGTCTATCCCATTCTATTATTTTCCTCTATTTCTCTGCATTGATCACTGAGGAAGGCTTTCTTATCTCTCCTTGCTACTCTTTGGAACTCTGCATTCAAATGGTACATCTTTCCTTTTCTCCTTTGCCTTTCACTTCTCTTCTTTTCATAGCTGTTTGTAAGGCCTCCTCAGACAACCATTTTGTCTTTTTGCATTGCTTTTTCTTGGGGATGGTCTTGATCACTGCCTCCTGTACAGTGTCACAAACTTCCGTCCATAGTTCTTCAGGCACTCTGTCTATCAGATCAAATCTCTTGAATCTGTTTGTCACTTCCACTGGATAATCGTATGGGATTTGATTTAGGTCATTCCTGAATGGTTTTCCCTACTTTCTTCAATTTAAGTCTGAATTTGGCAATTCTCAAATCCTAAAAGATGATGCTGTGACTCAATGTGTCAGCAAATTTGGAAAACTCAGCAGTGGCCACAGGACTGGAAAATGTCAGTTTTCATTCCAATCCCAAAGAAAGGCAATGCCAAGGAATGCTCAAACTACCACACAATTGCACCCATCTCACATGCTAGCAAAGTAATGCTCAAAATTCTCCAAGCCAGGCTTCAACAGTATGTGAACCGTGAATTTCCAGATTTGCAAGCTGGATTTAGAAAAGGCAGAGGAACTAGAGTTCATGATATGAGTCACAGTCAGCTCCCGGTCTTGCTTTTGCTGACTGTTTAGAGCTTCTCCATCTTTGGCTGCAAAGAATATAATCAATCTGATTTTGGTATTGACCATCCGGTGATGTCCATGTGTAGTCTTTTCTTGTGTTGCTGGAAGAGGGTATTTGCTATGACCAGTGCATTCTCTTTGCAAAACTCTGTTAGCCTTTGCCCTGCTTCATTTTGTACTCCAAGGCCATATTTGCCTGTTTCTCCAGTATGTCTTGACTTCTTACTTTTGCATTCCAGTCCCCTATAATAAAAAGGACATCTTTTTGGGGTGTTAGTCTAGAAGGTCTTGTAGACCTGCATAGAACCGTTCAACTTCAGCTTCTTCAGCATTACTGGTTGTGGCATAGACACGGATTACTGTGATATTGAATGGTTTGCCTTGGAAATGATCATTCTGTCATTTTTGAGATTGCACCCAAGAACTGCATTTCAGACTCTTTTGTTGACTATGAAGGTTACTTCATTTCTTATAAGGGATTCTTGCCCACAGTAGTAGATATAATGGAAATCTGAATTAAATACACCTATTCCAGTCTATTTTAGTACTCTGATTCCTAAAATGTTGATGGTCACTCTTGCCATTTGACCACTTCTAATTTGCCTTGTTTCATGGACCTAAGATTCCAGGTTCCTATGCAATACTATTCTTTACAGCATCGGACTTTACTTCCATTGCCAGTGACATCTACAACTGGGCATTGTTTTTACTTTGACTCTATTCATTCTTTCTGGAGTTATTTCTCCACTCTTCTCCAGTAGCATATTTGGCACCTACTGCCCTGGGGAATTCATCTTTCAGTGTCATATCTTTTTGCCTTTTCATAGTGTTCATGGGGTTCTCAAGGCAAGAATGCTGAAGTGGTTTGCCATTCCCTTCTCCAGTGGACTACATTTTGTCAGAACTCTCCACCATGACCCATCCGTCTTGGGTGGCCCTGCACAGCATGGCTCATAGCTTCATTGAGTTGGACAAGACTGTGGTCCATGTGATCTGTTTGATTAGTTTTCTGTGGTTTTCATTCTGTCTGCCCTCTGAGGGATAAGGATAAAAGGCTTATGGAAGCTTCCTGATGGGAGAGACTGACTGTGGGGGAAACTGACCTTGGGGGAAACTGGGTCTTGTTCCACCAAACATTTACCCTGTTGGTAACACAACTACTTTGCCCGCTCCAAGCACCAGAGTAATTCAGTGCCATTTTCTCCCTTTGCTTTTTTTTTTTCTCACTGATTTAATTCCTGAAGTATCTTTTATATGTCCTTCTCCTCTACTTCCTTGCTACTATACTCATTTTCAGGTTAATTATGTCTCACCTGGACTTTGCACAGACTTTTAATTGGTCTCTCAGACTCCAGCTATTTTTATTCTGACAATGTACTCATTTTCTAGAACACAGATGACATCATGAGACTTCTCCATGTTAACATTTAAAGATAAATCTCTAGTGGACTAAAAAACAAACTTTTTAACATGGCTTTTATGGCCCTTCAAGGTTTGTTTCATCCAGCCTTCTTTTCCAGCATTGTGAGTCTGTACATTCTCATTATACATCCCAGTTAAGGGATCAAACATGACACGAACCTCCATGCTTTCATTGGTGTGTATTCACAATTTAGCTCCAGTATCTCCACTTAGAACAAGCTCCAACTTGGTTAGGCAAGTCTGATATTTCCTTTTACCAGCATTCCCCACCCTAAGACTAGTTTGCTGTTAACACAGTCCATCATCATTAACTGTTTATACGTTTGCCTCCTCTGCCTACTATAATCTCCCTGATGAAAAGACTGTGCTTCATTCACCTTTGGATTCCTTTCATTTGTCACAGACCTTGGCCTACAGAAGGGGCTCAACAGATATCTGTTCACTGAAACAAACTGCAAATTTAGGCTTTTATTATGATAACATATTCACAAATTATAAAACATTGATTCAGGTCAAGAGAAAATAGTAAAATGGTAATAAGTGGTTCATGGGGTCGCAAAGAGTCAGACACGACTGAGCAACTGAACTGAACATTAACTAAAGCACTTACTATGAGCTTGGCACAGTTCAAAGTAATAACTCATTTAATACTAGCAACTCTATACAGCAGATTCCATAGTTGCTATGGAGAAGGCAATGGCAAGCCACTCCAGTACGCTTGCCTAGAAAATCCCATGGACGGAGGAGGCTGGTAGGCTGCAGTCCATGGGGTCGCTACGAGTCAGACATGACTGAGCGACTTCACTTTCACTTTTCACTTTCACATTGAAGAAGGAAATGGCAACCCACTCCAGTGTTCTTGCCTGGAGAATCCCAGGGACGGGGGAGCCTGATGGGCTGCCGTCTATGGGGTCACACAGAGTCGGACACAACTGAAGCGACTTAGCAGCAGCAGCAGCAGCATGAGGAAATTGAAGCACAGAGAGATAACTGACTTTCCCAGGGGCCCAAAGACAGGAGGTGACAACTAGGAGTCAAACACCCTACAGTCTAGGTCTAGAGGCCCACACTTTAACAATATCTGTCTGCTCATGTGATTTGAAAAGACAGAGATCCTTATACTAGGTAATCATTCATTTCTCGGAACAAACATTTTTGTGTGTAGCTGTTCCCACTACACATAACCATTCAGGGTCAGCAGAGAAAAGCATGAGAGTGCTCTTCTTTCCCAAAATCTCTTCAACAACCACACTAGACAGGTGAATAGAGTGAAAAACAGATAATAAATGATTTGCAATGAAAACATTTACAAACCATCAAATTTAAGTACCATAAATACTATTTTGGATTCTACATTAGAATGATCTTATTGAGGAGCCATTCTCTAATTATATGTTGAGTATACATCTAAAAACTGTCTCCCCCTTTCTCTACTCATTCATTGACACTCATGAAATTAAAATATCGTTGAGAATGAAAAAATTTCTAAATAATTGACTCTATGGGAAAAATAATCTTTAAGGGAAAAATTTAAAAACAATATGCCACACTTTCAGTCTGTAATAAAACCTATAAATATTCCATCAGAGTTGTGGTACAAGAAAATAC
The DNA here is from genome assembly GCF_049115385.1 of Moschus berezovskii. Classification (NCBI taxonomy): domain Eukaryota; kingdom Metazoa; phylum Chordata; class Mammalia; order Artiodactyla; family Moschidae; genus Moschus; species Moschus berezovskii. Next base: position 18,064,993 of record NC_142483.1, read on the forward strand.
AACTCCTAAAGAGTAATTCTATCTATTTAAATGACAAACAGTGGGTGTCTGAGTGGTAAAAATTACTAAAAGAATTTGTTGCTGTAATTTATCATACTACTTTGCTATATCTCCAATGAAAGATTCATTTTCAGCAGTATCTCATCCCCAGACTTCCTATTCAAATAGAATTAAATTCACTGTACATTAATACATACTTTGGTGGCAAGACATTGATGCTCATCTGATACCATCACCAACTAATTGAAATTATATTAAAGAAGAAGTAAGATTGATTTCAGTGAGTCCTGACTAAGTGGCTACCTCCACTATTTAATAGGATGGTTATTAACTTTTAAAACTGCTCTTGTCATTGAAAACCTAAATTAAAAGTATAAAGTGTTATAAGGTAAATGTTAAGATGAATCCATCATAATTAAGAATAACATGAAAAATAAAATTTTTTATTAGATAGGGTGAACATTCTACAGTAACTGGAACAGTAAGTAGCCTCTAAATAAATATTCATGTTGGTGTGGCTATAAAAATATCAACTCTATTTGCTTGGTCTGGTTATGTGAAGGCTTTAGCGAAGGAACCAAGGAAAAGTGGACCATTTGGGTATTTCCTCAAAATTAGGGGTTGCAAACTATAGTTGAGAGGGGCCAGGTAGGTCACTTAAATGAGTGAAGCAGAAAAGCTCTGACTGTACCCACATTCTTATGAATGGAGAAGTTAAACTTCATAGGAGAACTTAAAGTTCCATTAAAAGTGTGTAATTACCACTCAGCTCTGACTTCTTGATGTTCAAGAGCGCAGAGTCAGTTAACGTCTCAATTAAAAAAAAAAGAGGTCAGAAATTTTATGTGAAATTGCTTGATTTTAAAATGTCAGCTGAAATGCTTTTAAAATACTAAATTTTGAAGTTTATCAACAAAGTATCTATGGCGCTTTAAAAGCAGAAAAAAGTGAAAAGTGCTTTGGCAAAAAGCAGAGAACTGGGCCCAATATCACACCAACACCAGGGAGAACCCTAGTCATGGCATTTTGAATGAATGGAGTGCTCTATGTAACCTTACTGCTCTCTGTGGAAATTTCCCTTAAAACATGACTCAGTTTTGATCCAATAAGGACTCATTTGGAACAGACTATGTTAGTAGTGGAAAGGAAACACCCTCTGCTGCTGTAGTATCTCCTGGATGGGGTGTGGTGGGGTGATGATGAAGAAAAATGAGATAAAGTTTTAGAATCGAGTTTCTTATCAGTTGCTTGAATATCCCTGGATGTTTATAGAACAGGTAAGCAAATTAGAAAGCTTATACAATTTGTCCATGATAAACTCATTATTTTATGTCCCAAGTTAGTAGGCATATTAGGACCTGTCGATTGTTCAACAATTACTAAGCGCTTAATATATTCTACACATATAAGGACTTAGGGATAAAAGCCAAATGAGACATGGTGACAGTCTAAAGGGGGAGACAGACAAGTAAACATAGAATTAAAGTGCTGGGTGAACAAGTGTTATGAGAATTATGAATCTGTGGACGGTAATGATGATAACTGTACCCAAAAATGTCTAGTCAACAGAGGGAAAACCATGGAGGGCTTCCTGGAAGATGTAGCACCTAAAGAGCAAATAGGAGATAAAATCCTTATCTAAAGTTTGGCCTATGTGTGTAAATTATAATTATGTACAGAATGATTGGTTCAGATTTCAAAACCATATTCAGAAACTTCAGTTAGTTAATTGACAAGGGTGACTGAAGTCACAAAAGCAAGGTAATGACAATCCTGATTTATTAAACACACACAGAATAATGTATGGGTCTTACATATGATTTAACTCTAAACAATCTTAGATGAATAAGGAAATCATACCCAAATATAAGACGATGGATATAATTTCATTTGTAAGGCACTAAAGCATTTCCTTAATGTCTTAAATAATTTAACCTTAATAACTGAAGTATTTGCATTTAATCCTTTGCATTTATGAATGTTTAATATACAATAAATTAAAATAATTCTCCTTTAAACAGAAACCATCAATTTATTCCACAGTCCAGCTCTATGTATAGTTACTGGGTTCAATCTCCAAGATTTCCAGACTCAAAACCTCAGTTATCTTTGATTCCTCCCCCTTCCCTATTTATATCCACTTTAGCATCAAGCCCAGTGGATCTGCCTACTAAAAACAATGGTCAGGTTGCTCCCATGTCTCCACCTTCCATTTGCTCGGCCCACTGCACTAATTCATACATCAAAACTTGTTAATGAAGTTACTTATGGCCTCTTGATAACCACATTCCCCAATATTTTTCACATACTGACTTTCTCTTAGCAAAACTTTGTTGGTTTCTACACATTTCACTATGCTTCATGCTTCATATCACTTTCTCACTGTTGCCCTGCCTCCTTCATGCATTCTTCTTCCTCTGCCCATCCCTTTTCCTGGGCAAGTCCTTGCATTTCCTCCTCTAGTCTCTTTTATTGTTGCTGCTGCCATTCTCTACGCTCTTTGCAGGCAATTTCATCCATTCTCATGATTTTAGGTGCCACATGTATGCTGAGTTCAATTCATTTTAGTCACTCAGTCATGTCAGACTCTTTGTGACCCCATGACAGGCATCCCTGTTCATCACCAACTCCTGGAGCTTACTCAAACTCATGTCCATCAACTTGGTGATGCCATGCAGCCATCTCATCCTTTGTCATCCTCTTCTCCTCCCACCTTCAATCTTTCCCAGGATCAGGGTCTTTTCCAAAGAGTCAGTTCTTCACATCAGGTGGCCAAGGTACTGGAGTTTCAGATATAGCATCAGTCCTTCCAATGAATGAAAGTGAAGTTGTTCAGTCATGTCCGACTCTCTGCGACCCCATGGACTGTAGCCTACCACGCTCCTCCATCCATGGGATATTCCAGGCAAGAATATTGGAGTGGGTTGCCATTTCCTTCTCCAGAGGACCTTCCCGACCCAGGGATTGAACCCAGGTCTCCGGCATTGTAGGCAGACGCTTTACCGTCTGAGCCACAAGGGAAGCACTTCCAATGAATATTCAGGACTTATTTCCTTTAGGATGGACTGGCCGGATCTCCTTGCAGTCCAAGGGACTCTCAAGAGTCTTCTCCAGCACCACAGTTCAAAAGTATCAATTCTTTGGCGCTCAGCTTTCTTTATAGTCCAACTCTCACATCCATACCTGACTACTGGAAAAATCATAGCTTTGATTAGATGGACCTTTGTCGGCAAAGTAATCTCTCTGCTTTTTAATATGCTATCTAGGTTGGTCATAGCTTTTCTTCCAAGGAGCAAGCGTCTTTTAATTTCATAGCTACAGTCACCATCTGCAGTGATTTTGGAGCCCCCCAAAGTAAAGTCTCTCACTGTTTCCCCATCTATTTGCCATAAAGTGATGGGACCAGATGCCATGATCTTAGTTTTCTGAATGTTGAGTTTTAAGCCAACTTTTTCACTCTCCTCTTTCACTTTCATCAAGAGGCTTTTTAGTTCCTCTTCACTTTCTGCCATAAGGGTGGTGTCATCTGCATATCTGAGGTTATTGATATTTCTCCCAGCAATCTTGATTCCAGCGTGTGCTTCTTCCAGCCCAGCGTTCCTCATGATGTACTCTGCATAGAAGTTAAATAAGCAGGGTGACAATATACAGCCTTGACGTACTCCTTTTCCTATTTGGAACCAGTCTGTTGTTCCACGTCCAGTTCTGACTGTTGCTTCCTGACCTGCATACAGGTTTCTCAAGAGGCAGGTCAGGTGGTTTGGTATTCCCATCTCTTGAAGAATTTTCCACAGTTTATTGTGGTCCACATAGTCAAACGCTTTGGCATAGTCAATAAAGCAGAAATAGATGTTTTTCTGGAACTCTCTTGCTTCTTCCATGATCCAGCGGATGTTGGCAATTTGATCTCTGGTTCCTCTGCCTTTTCTAAAACCAGTTTGAACATCTGGCATGTCCAACTCTTTGCATCCTCAAGGATTGTAGCCTACTTGGAGAGTCAATTCCTAGGTAGGTTGATAAGAAGTCTCGGGTCTCTGAGGAGGAGAGAGGGGTCTGGGGCTCTCAAGGGGAATAGAGGGGTCTGGATTCTCAAGGAGAAGAAAATTACAAATATTTTTTTCTTTAAGCCCAGAGCTGATGATTGCACAACAAAACAACTCATCCTGCTCAAGGATATGTTTTCCCTTAAACTCTGTACCAATGATTATATAACAACAATGTATCCTGCTTGAGGACATCTTTTTCCTTCTTAAGAACCTTCTGACTAATCCTGTTATCTTAAAATGTATATTCTGGGAGTGGGTCTGGTAAGACATTTACAAGCTTTACACATTCTTTTGACTTACTGTACTAACCAACTGAAAAAGATATATAGCTCCCTTGCTAAGACTAGTGAGGGGAGCACTCTCTGTCCCCTTTCTGATGTCTATGTCAGAAGCTTCCTCTGTCCCTTTATATAATAAAACTCTGCTACACAAAAGCTCTTGAGTGATCAAACCTGGTCTTTGGTCCTGAAGATAAATCTTCTTTGGAGATCACGAATTCGACATCATTCACAATAAGCTATCACTACCATGCTCCTCTGTCTATGGAATTCTCCAGATTGCTATTTGTGGAGTGGGTCGCTAGTCCCTTCTCCAGGGTATCTTCCTAACTCAGGGATTGAACCTGGGTCTCCTGCACTGCAGGCAGGTTTTTTACCATCTGAATCTCCAAGTGTCTAGGAGGAATCAGGTCCTGTTATAGGCACTGGGGATACAAGACTGACAAAATGATACAAAACCCTGCTCTCATGGAGTTACCTTCTTGCTACAATTGCATTGACTTTCTAACTATCCTGCTGACTTCCAGTCTCATCCTTCCCACCCATCCTCCAAAGTGATATTCCATCTAAAATGCAAATCTGACCATGCACTCCTGCTGCAAGCCCTTCAGTAGCTCCCTATCACCTATGAGATGAAAGTTCAGGATCTGTGGCTGTAAACATAAAGGAGGTTGCCCGGTTTTCCTCTCCAGCCTTCCTACTTTCCTACTGGTCTCTCTTCAGCAACAGTGAATTATTGGACTTACCTGCACATCTCATGCAGTTACTCTTACTGCTACTTTTTCTCTTCTAGGACTACCACCCCCACTCAAGCTGGTTAATGCCTTCTTATCTTTCAGGCCCAGCTCAGGCATCCTCTTCTTTAGGAGCCCTTCTCTGATCATTCCCCTGGTGCTCCAGTCACTGCGGGTTCTGCTCACATAGCATGTACTACATGATACAGAACCGTTCTGTTTAAATGTGTCTTAGTTCATCGGACCATAAGCTTCTGATGTTATCTCTCATCCATTCCTCTACTGCTATTGCCCTGATGCTGCTAAGTCACTTCAGTCGTGTCCGACTCTGTGCGACCCCATAGATGGCAGCCCACCAGGCTCCCTCGTCCCTGGGATTCTCCAGGCAAGAACACTGGAGTGGGTTGCCATTTCCTTCTCCAATACATGAAAGTGAAAATTAATCCCAATCTGGAGTACTGCATATGTTTTCCTCGTTTGTACTTTTTAGTCCCCTCAAGCCATTCCAAATGTCACTACCAGATTAATCTTCCCAAGCACAGAATTGACTGTATGTTCCTCTGTAAACCAAGCTTAATAGCTTCCTTTTCTCTCTAAAGTGGCTCCCAAAGAGTGGAATATGCATTATATGTGAAATGGTTTTAGATTGTTCATGGGCATGGCATTAAATGGCTATGGATTACAGAATAAAAATTTCCCTCGATCAGTTTTGTTTCAATCTTAATTATGCCCAAGAAAATACTTCAACATGTATCTAACTCGTGATAAACTCCTGTTAATAAAAGAGTAGGCCTCAGGACAGAACCCTTAACAGGAAATAGTACTTAATTAGACTCTAAAATACAGTTTGTTTTCAGTATGTTTATTGTTATTGTTAATTTCTATTTCTGGAAAGTTATACTGGTTTTCTATTCACAAGTGTGATATAACTTAAAAAAAAATAAATTTAAGTTAAAAAAAAAAGTTGAGTTGGTTTAAAAGGAATGTATTATTTACACCGGAGCAGTTAGTATACAAACAGGGTAAAGTCTTGAGAATAGTACTGAAATGACTGACATTTGAAAAAGACTAGTCAGTCATATCAGGTCGAAATTTATTACCCTGTAACCTACTGCAACCTAGATAGTATATTAAAAAGCAGAGACATTACTTTGCCAACAAAGGTCCATCTAGTCAAGGCTATGGTTTTGCCATTGGTCATGTATGGATGTGAGAGTTGGACTGTGAGGAAAGTTGATCGCCGAAGAATTGATGCTTTTGAACTGTGGTGCTGGAGAAGACTCTTGAGAGTCCCTTGGACTGCAAGGAGATCCAACCAGTCCATTCTAAAGGAGATCAGTCCTGGGTGTTCATTAGAAGGACTGATGCTAGCGCTGAAACTCCAATACTTTGGCCACCTCATGCGACAAGTTGACTCACTGGAAAAGACTCTGATGCTGGGAGCGATTGGGGGTGGGAGGAGAAGGGGACGACCGAGAATGAGATGGCTGGATGGCATCACTGACTATATGGACATGAGTTTGAGTGAACTCGGGAGTTGGTGATGGACAGGTAGGCCTGGTGTGCTGTGATTCATGGGGTCGCAAAGAGTTGGACACGATTGAGCGACTGAACTGAACTGAACCTACTGCTTACCTACTTATACATTATGCTGCTTGGGGTCTCAGAGGTTACACAAATCTACCACGCTATTGGATTACAGAACTGAGGTTTCCTTAAGGCTACTTTAAGAAACCTGGTAACAATGATGCGTCATTCTCTGTTCTCCAAATATGAACCACTTTCCAGCCTACACATTTTCACTTATGCTAGAAATGCTCAGTTTTTCATCTCCACCTGTTGAAATTCTACTAATACAGTCCTTCAAAGTCCATGCCAAGAACAATCTCCTTCATGTTCAGTTTAGTTCAGTCCAGTTACTCAGTCGTGTCTGACTCTTTGCGACCCCATGATGTGCAGCATACCAGGCCTCCCTGTTTGTCATCAGCTCCCAGAGTTTACCCAAACTCATGTCCATCAAGTCAGTGATACCATCCAACCATCTCTTCCTCTGTCATCCCCTCTTCCTCCTGCCCGCAATCTTTGCCAGCATCAGGGTCTTTTCAAATGAGTCAGCTCTTCCCATCAGGTGGCCAAAGTACTGGAGTTCCAGCTTCGACATCAGTCCTTCCAATGAAAACCCAGGACTGATCTCCTTTAGGATGGACTGGTTGGATCTCCTTGCAGTCCAAGGGACTCTCAAGAGTCTTCTCCAACACCATAGTTCAAAAGCAACAGTTCTTTGGTGTTCAGCTTTCTTTATGGTCCAACTCTCACATCTGCACATGACTAACTGGAAAAGCCATAGCCTTGACTAGATGGACCCTTGTTGGCAAAGTAAAAAGCAAAAGTCTCTGCTTTTTAATATGCTGTCTAGGTTGGTCAGCATATTGTGGGCTTCCCTGATGGCTCAGAGGATAAAGCGTCTGCCTGCAATGCAGGAGGCCTGGATTCAATCCCTGGTTTGGGAAGACCCCCTGGAGAAGGAAATGGCAACCTACTCCAGTATTCTTGCCTGGAGAATCCCATTGACAGACGAGCCTGGCAGGCTACAGGCCACAGTGTTGCAAAGAGCTGGACACGACTAAGTGACTTCACTTTCTTTCACTTTCACTTTCTAGGTTGGTCTTAACTTTCCTTCCAAGGTGTAAGTGTCTTTTAATTTCATGGCTGCAATCACCATCTACAGTGATTTTGGAGCCCAGAAAAATAAAGTCAGCCAGTGTTTCCACTGTTTCCCCATCTATTTGCCATGAAGTGATGAGACCAGATGCCATGATCTTAGTTTTCTGAATGTTGAGCTTTAAGCCAACTTTTTCACTCTCCTCTTTCACTTTCATCAAGAGGCTCTTTAGTTCTTCTTCACTTTCTGCCATAAGGGTGGTGTCATCTGCATATCTGAGGTTACTGATATTTCTCCCAGCAATCTTGATTCCAGCGCGTGCTTCTTCCAGCCCAGCGTTCCTCATGATGTACTCTGCATAGAAGTTAAATAAGCAGGGTGACAATATACAGCCTTGGTGTATTCCTCTTCCTATTTGGAACCAGTCTGTTGTTCCATGTTCAGTTCTAACTGTTGCTTCCTGACCTGCATACAGGTTTCTCTAGAGGCAGGTCAGGTGGTCTGGTATTCCCATCTCTTGAAGAATTTTCCAGTTTATTCTGATCCACACAGTCAAAGGCTTTGGCATAGTCAATGAAGCAGAAATAGATGTTTTTCTGTAACTTTCTTGCTTTTTCCATGATCCAGCAGATGTTGGCAATTTGATATCTGGTTCCTCTGCCTTTTCTAAAACCAGCTTGGACATCTGGAAGTTCACGGTTCACGTATTGCTGAAGCCTGGCTTGGAGAATTTTGAGCATGACTTTACTAGCGTGTGAAAGTGAAGTCGCTCAGTCGTGTCCGACTCTTTGCGACCCCATGGACTGTAGCCCACCAGGCTCCTCTGTCCATGGGATTTTCCAGGCAAGAGTACTGGAGTGGGTTGCCATTTTGAGTGCAATTGTGAAACCTTTTCTCATCCTGCGGTCAGATCGGTGTCCATCCCTTCACTGCACCAACAGTACACTCTCTCTACTGTGCTTCCCATCACAGTTTTGGCGATACTCTAGATATTCAAACAATTATATTTTTCCACCTCATAAATCTTAAGCTCGATCACTGTAGGGAAGAGAATACATCTATTCATTTTTAATACAATCATGGAGCCTAACAAATGCTTCATATATAGAGTAGGCCCAGAATTAATATTTACTGAAATAAATTTAATATTTTAAGCAATATTCATATGACACTTACAATTTTGCGCTTGATCATGAAGAGTGGGATTTTTGCATGAAGAGGGGTTGAAGACAATTCCTTATGGACTGTTGATAAATACAATCTTCTTTTTATGTTCCTCAAATCAGTAATTCTGAAAAAGAGAGAGAAGAGAAAAAGATTCTCATCAATATAATAACCACTTCTGTGGATAATCATCAAAATGATGTAATCTATCAACAGGGAGATCAAATGCAGAATTTAAAAATTGCCTTTTTCTGTGAAGAAGTAATAAAATATCTTCCTTAAATTCAAAGTGCTCACATGCCTTAGTGTATAAATTCACTTACTATGCTAATTTATTTCAGTACTCTACCCTATATTACTAGTCTTCCAGCCTATGAAAAAATTCAATTTGTATGAACTGAGAAACTGCTAGCCTTTAATAACCATGCTTGTTCCAGCCCCTTAAGCTTGTGTTATCTTGGGACATACTGTCACCTACTAAATAGGAAAACATTATAGGTTTCTTTTCCTAAAAATTCACCTGTCATTTTATATAGGCTCTTGGCCTGCTTAGAGACAGACACAAAACGCTGACTGTCGGTTTCACTTTCCAAGCACATATCTTCAAGCCAGAATTATAATACACAAGTTTATTGCTCTCTCCTCAGGTCAACCCACAGTGATACCAAGGACACTGAATTTGAACATCTTTAATAGATTTAGACCACAGCTATGATCACAGAGATTAGGTTTGCTTCAAATTGATAGAGGCTCATTTTTATGTTCTGCTTCTTTTAGGTCTCAGAGGTAACAGAGCAGGCTTAAAATAGCCAAACCTGTCTCAAGCTGCTATACTGAAGTATTGATGCTTCCTTAAAAACTGTCTTTTCATTCTCCAATAATAGTGGTATTTACCCCATTTTTGAGCAACTCTGTCTGGGTGCACTAACTGCTAATTTTCTACAATTAGCAATTCCTCAAGGAGACATTTCATTCAAAATCTGCTACCAATATTTATAGTGTAATTAACTATAATGTAAATCAACACAGGCTTTTCCAGACCTATCCCTTGCCTCCCCTTCCCACTTTTCTAATCTCATTAAAACTATCACTGAACAATGTTAAAAATAGGTACAGTAAATATTAGGAGTCATGATTTCAGAATATTCCCCAGACCTAAAAATTCTACCCTACCTGCACTAAACAATACCATAAATTCATTTAAAAAGCAATAAAGCCTTTCACGCCATTGTTGAGTTAATGTTTAAAATGCAAAAGTTTTAACACTACTGAGGTTTTACCCTTACAGAGATAAGAAAATGTAGAATATTTGCCCTAAGGTACTATATTCAAAGTGGGAGAAACACATGGAGAGGAGGCAAAAAATATTAGATCACCTTTCATACCAACCTTTTAAAGCATATCTATGTAACTTTCATTACATACATAGTACAGCAATACATTTATATATATTTGAAATAATAAATGTATCCATATGGTTAGTGTGCTCAAACATTTTACCAACAGGATTCAGGATCAAATATGTTTGTAAGGCATTATCAAAAGGGCTGCTATTAACTCTCTTCAGTAGCAAGTACTGATTAGGAAATGAAAGACTATACATACAAAGCAATTCTGCAAAGAAAATGAGAACAAAAAATTCTCTTGAATCAAACAAAATGTTTGATTGCCATCAACCAAAAAATTACTTGAGACACCATTTTATTAAGGTTTGCTTTGCTTGCAGGGATAAGACTATGTCATTTTTACTTGAAGAGGTATGGACCAAACTACAGAGGACTATCTGAGTACACTCCCACTTCATCAACAGATGGAACAATAGGAACATTCATTCATTCATTCACTGTTCCAACCAATATTCCCTGAGCCAAGCAACATCCTGGGTATATACCGGGGAATACAACAGTGAAAAAGTCAGGATCTCTACCTTCCTAGAGCTTCTAGTCTAGTGGAAAAGACAGGTAAAAAAAGTATAATGAGACGAAACAAATGCAAGTTATCCCAAATGCAATGAAGGAGACAAAAAAAGAGACTGAACTAGAAAACATCAAGAAATAAACTACTTCAGACAGTAAAGTCAGCAGGGTTAGGGCTTAATAGGTAAGAGAGAGACGTGAGATAGAAAGGAGAGGTAATAGCCCAAATCATGCTGGGGCTATATGCTAAGGTAAGGAGTTTATAATAATGATTGTGCACAATAGGACCCTACAAGAGGGTCAACATTCTACCATGCATGATGAATAGATGTCATAAAGATAAACAGATATGGTCTCTTTATTTATTGGGGTAAAATCTGTATAACAGGAATGTACAGATTTTAGTGGTCAATCTCATTTATGTATATGTGTTTGTGTGTTTATATAAACTGAGTATTTTCTTGCATGTTATTGTAATGGTATCTTTTTATTTGGAAATAATCTCTAAGTTAGAGAAAAGTCTCAAGAATAGAACACAGAAGACTCACATATGCTTTATCTAGATTAGCTTATTGCTTAATGATGAGTTTTAATTAGCAGAAGTTTTTAATTTTCATGATGTCCAGTTGATCATTATTTATAGCAGTGCTTTCTGTCTTAAAAAATCCTTACCTAGTCCAAAGTTGTGAAAGTACTTTTCTGTTTCCTTTCACATCTTTACAGCTTCAGTTTCTACATTTAGCCTATGATTCATCTCACATCAAGTTCTCTGTACTATGTGAGGTACCCGGTAGGGTTCTTTCCTTTCTGTATGTTTATCCAGCTGTCCTACCATCATTTATTAAAGACTTCTTTACTCACTGAAATGTCTTGGTACTTTGCTGAAACTCAACTGACTATAAATATGTATGTGCGTGTATTTCTGGATGCTTTACTCCATATTAATCCATTTGCTTCATTTACCCATTCTTACACCAATGTCACACTGCTTTCATTACTGTAGATTCACAGTAAGTCTTAAAACTAGGTAAAGAAACTCTTCAAGTTGGTTTTGTCTAAGATCTGCTTAGCCCTTGCTTTTCCATACAGATTTTTAAGATCCTCTTATTTTCTGCTAAAAAAAAGAAAAGTTATTGAGAGTTTAACATGGATTGTGTTGAATCTAAGAACTATTTGAGTCTTTCAATCTACTTGCATGATATCTCTCTCCATTTATTTGGGCCTTGCTTAATTTGTTTCACAATGCTTTCACTTCAGTTCAGTTCAGTCACTCAGTCGTGTCAGACTCTTTGCGACCCCATGGACTGATGCATGCCAGGCCTCCCTGTCCATCACCAACTCCCAGAGCCTACTCAAACTCATGTCCATTGAGTCGGTGATGCCATCCAACCTTCTCATCCTCTATTGCTCCCTTCTCCTCCAGCCTTCAAACTTTCCCAGCATCTGGGTCTTTTCAGATGAGTCAGCACTTCACGTCAGGTGGCCAAAGTATTGGAGTTTCAACTTCAACATCAGTCCTTCCAATGAATATTCAGGACCAGTTTCCTTTAGGATGGACTGGTTGGATCTCCTTGCAGTCCAAGGGACTCTCAAGAATCTTCTCCAACACCACAGTTCAAAAGCATCAATTCTTTGGCGATCAGCTTTCTTTATAGTCCAACTCTCACATCCAAACATGACTACTGGAAAAATCACAGCCTTGACTAAACGGACCCTTGTTGGCAAAGTAACGTCTCTGCTTTTTAATATGTTGTCTAGGTTGGTCATAACCTTTCTTCCAAGGAGTAAGTGTCTTTTAATTTCATGGCTGCAGTCACAATCTGCAGTGATTTTAGAGCCCCCCAAAATATAGCTGCCACTGTTTCCCCATCTATTTGCCATGAAGTGATGGGACCGGATGCCATGATCTTAGTTTTCTGAATGCTGAGTTTAAGCCAACTTTTTCACTCTCCTCTTTCACTTTCATCAAGGGGCTCTTTAGTTCTTCTTCACTTTCTGCCATAAGGGTGATGTCATCTGCATATCTGAGGTTAATGATATTTCTCCTGGCAATCTTGATTCCAAGCTTGTGCTTCCTCCAGCCCAGCATTTCTCATGATGTACTCTGCATAGAAGTTAAATAAGCAGGGTGACAATATACAGCCTTGACGTACTTCTTTTCCTATTTGGAACCAGTCTGTTGTTCCATGTTCAGTTCTAACTGTTGCTTCCTGACCTGCATACAGGTTTCTGAAGAGGCAGGTCACAATGCTTTACAGTTTTCATTTTAGAAGTCTTGCATATGTTTTGTTAAATTTATTCCTAGGTATTTTATTTTTTGACATGATGGAAAATGAATTTTAAAATTTCATTTACCAGTTGATTGCCACTAGTATATAGAAATACCATTGATTTTTGTATATAGACCTTATTTCCTATGACCTTACTTTTAATTCACTCATGAATTTTAGTAGTTGTTTGCTAGGTCCCTGAGAATTTTCTACATACATAACCATGTCTCCAGTAAATAAAGATTTCAACTTTTGCTTATACCTTTTATTTTTTTTTCTGGCATTACTGTCTTGGTTAGGATCTCCACAATATACGGAACAGAAGTGATGAGAGTAGAAGATCTTGCTTTGTTCTTGATCATAAGGGGAAAATGTTCACTAAGTTTCTACTAAATATGATTTTAGATGTAGGTTTCTTTTATGACAGAAACTTTTCTTCTATATCTAGTTTTTTGAGACTTTTTAGATCATGAAAAGGTGTAGAATTTTGTAAAATGTTTTTCTTTCTGTATTGATAAATGATCCTATTATCTTTCTCCTTTATTCTGTCTATATGCTGAATTATGGTGATTGCTTTTCAAATGTGGGACCAACCTTATACTCTGGGTGTAAGTTTCAATTGTGCTAGCATTTCTGTTGAGGATTTTTACACGTATGTTCATGAGGGACACTGGTACATAATTTTCTTGAAATATCTATGTCAGGTTTTGATAACAGGGTTTAATTCCATAAAGTGATTTGGAAAGTGTTTCCTCCTTTATTATCTAAAAATTGTTTAAAATGCTGCTAAGTATGTTAAGTTGCTCTGTAGCTTCTGAGTCTTTGCAACCCCAAGGACTGTAGCTGTCCAGGCTCCTCTGTCCACGGAATTCTCCAGGCAAGAATACTGGAGTGGGTTGCCATTTCCTTCTAAAGGAAAATTCCCAACCCAGGAATCGAACCCAGGTCTCCTGTATTGCAGGCAGATTCTTTACCATCTGGGCCTGAAGTTTTCTTTCTAGGAAGATCAAGGTTATACTTCAATTTAATAGATTTACAGGGTTACTCAGATTTCCAATTTTTCTTGTTTTAGTTTTGGTAAGTTGCAATTTTCATTTAAGATTGTTGACTTTATTGCGATAAATTTCTTTTTGTATTATCAGTAGGATCTGTAGTGGTATCCCCTCTCATTCCTGACACTGGTAATTTGTGACTTCTCTCTTTTCAAGTAAATCAATCCTGCTGTGGTTTACCAAGCCCATTTTTTATTTTTTTTTTCCAAGCCCATTTTTTAAAAAACAAACAATTTTTGCCTTTGAAAAAGTTTTCTTTCTGCTTCCTGATCTTACTTTTATAATTTCTATCCTTCTACTTATTTTGGGTTGGTTTACTTTGTTCTTTTCATCCCATTAGCTTCCTAGGATAGAAAGTTAGATAATTAATTTTAGACCTTTCTATTTTCTCATACAGGCATTTAAAATGACAAGCTTTCCTCTAAGCATTATCATGGCTGCATCCCACAAATTCTGATTATGTTGTATTGTAACTTTTATTCAGCCTGAAATATTTTCTAATTTCCATATGATTTTTTTCTTTGAATCTTGGATTACTTAGAAATGTGCTATTCAATTTCCAAACAGTACAGTTTTTTTCCCCTATATATTTTATTACTACTGATCTTTAATTTAATCCCGCTGTGATCAGAAAACATACTTGGTAAAATTTCCCTTTCATTAAAAAAAATAATAAGACACTGTATGACCCAGCATAAGACTGGTGAATGGTCTATATGCTTTGAATTTGATGCTAACACTTTAAAACTTTAAACCATTAAAAACTATTTTCCCTTAAGTCTAGTCTATACTGATTTGTCATCTACTGCTTTTTTAGAACATTTCTTCGTACTTATGGGCAATTCTAGCACCTGAATCACAATTTTCCTCTTCTGTCATCATTCTGGGTGACTTTAAAGAGAACAAGTTTTAATCTAAACCTAAACCTCTTCCACAATGACAACCAATATTTTTATTCCATTTTAATGACTTAGATGAACAGTCCTACTCTGTAGCCCAGCATCACTAATAATGACTCAACTAAGGTCTTCGACTCAAATTTTCCTCCTGATTCATTAATTAATTCAACTAACTATTAAGTCAATGCCTTAGAGGTATAGAACAAGGTACTAGAGATATGGAAGTAGCTAAGAGATGGAAATGTACTCTGGAGGGAGTGTGGGGAAAATAACTATTCTTAAGTAGGAAATGGCAACCCACTCCAGTGTTCTTGCCTGGAGAATCCCAGGGACGGGGGAGCCTGGTGGGCTGCCATCTGTGGGGTCGCACAGAGTCGGACACGACTGAAGCGACTTAGCAGCAGCAGCAGCAGCAAGTAGGTTTTTTTAGCACACTCCACAGACATTCTCTTATTAAGTCTCACATCAGTTTTTCACTACAGGTAGTATATTCATTCTCCATTTTGTAGATGAGGAAACTAGATTCTAGAAACTAAGACATCAAATTGATCTCTGCAGCTGTCACCAGAGGTGGATCCAGAGGACACACGATGGGACACTGGAATGGGCTGCCACACTGACAATACCAGTGTTCTCACTCCTACTTAAACATACTTCATTCTTTTGTGTTTTCCATGCCTTTCCTATGCATTTCCCTTGGAAAGTCCCTTCTCTTATTATATCAATTGAACTGTATTCATCCACCACAGTTTGAGTTAGATATGCCACCTACTCCTTGAAAACATCTTGGATCTCCAAACTAAATATAATCACTTTTATTTTCTTACTTACAACAGCATGTTTTCAACCTTATAACTGATCTTTTTCCACTCCTTGGTGCTCTTAGGTCAGTAACTATAGTCAACTTTATGAGTCATCATGTCCAAAGAAAGGCAATGCCAAAGAATGTTCAAACTACCACACAATTGCACTCATCTCACACACTAGTAAAGTCATGTTCAAAATTCTCCAAGCCAGGCTTCAGCAAGACGTGAATGGTGAACTCCCAGATGTTCAAGCTGGTTTTAGAAAAGGCAGAAGAACCAGACATCAAATTGCCAACATCTGCTGGATCATGGAAAAAGCAAGAGAGTTCCAGAAAAACATCTATTTCTGCTTCACTGACTATGCCAAAGCCTTTGACTGTGTGGATCACAACAAACTGTGGACAATTCTTCAAGAGATGGGAATGCCAGACCAGCTGACCTGCCTCTTGAGAAAACTGTATGCAGGTCAGGAGGCAACAGTCAGAACTGGACGTGGAACAACAGACTGGTTCCAAATAGGAAAAGGAGTATGTCAAGGCTGTATATCGTCACCCTGCTTATTTAACTTCTATGCAGAGTATATCATGAGAAACGCTGAGCTGGAACAAGCACAAGCTGGAATCAAGATTGCCAGGAGAAATATCAATAACCTCAGATATGCAGATGACACCACCCTTATGGCAGAAAGTGAAGAGGAACTAAAGAGCCTCTTGATGAAAGTGAAAGAAGACAGTGAAAAAGTTGGCTTAAAGCTCGACATTCAGAAAACTAAGATCATGGCTTCTGGTCCCATCACTTCTGGCATATAGATGGGGAAACAGTGGAAACAGTGGCTGACTTTATTTTTCTGGGCTTCAAAATCACTGCAGATGGTGAATGCAGCCATGAAATTAAAAGACGCTTACACCTTGGAAATAAAGTTATGACCAACCTAGATAGCATATTAAAAAGCAGAGACATTACTTTGCCAACAAGGGTCTGTCTAGTCAAGGCTATGGCTTTTCCAGTTAGTCATGTGTAGATGTGAGAGCTGGACTATAAAGAAAGCTGATCGCCAAAGAATTGATGCTTTTGAACTGTGGTGTTGGAGAAGACTCTTGAGAGTCCCTTGGACTGCAAGGAGATCCAACCAGTCCATTCCAAAGGAGATCAGTCCTGGGTGTTCACTGGTATGACTAATGTTGAAGTTGAAACTCCAATACTTTGGCCACCTGATGCGAAGAGCTGACTCATCTGAAAAGACCCTGATGCTGGGAAAGATTGAGGGCAGGAGGAGAAGGGGACGACAGGATGAGATGGTTGGATGGCATCACCGACACAATGTACATGGGTTTGGGTGGACTCCAGGAGTTGGTGATGGACAGGGAGGCTTGGTGTGCTGCGGTTCATGGGGTTGCAAAGAGTCTGACATGACTGAGCCACTGAACTGAATTGAAAATGTGGTCTCATACATCTCAGTTTTACCACTTGCTATTAATATTTTAATTGAGTTTAAAAGGGTTACTAGAATTTGGTATTCCAAAGCCCATATTAGAGTTTCAAGCAATCTCTCCTTCTAAATTCCACAAAGTAGTCTGAATTTGTAAACTTCCTAATATACAAATGCATAAGCACAAGAGAAGTAGAATTTCTGCAATTTGGAGGAAGAAAAATTTGTTAAAAATTCATCAGTGTTGTCATCTTGAGTTGGAAACATAGTTTCCAAGTACTGACATTTTTGCTTTTTTAGCAATAGTTATTATTTTAGACTATGGGAAATAGGCCGTGAGGATTAAGAGGAATAACTCTGAAGCCAGGTGTTTGGGCTCAAACTCTGGCCTCACATTTTTAGCTGTGAGACACTGGGCAAGTGAGTTGACCTTTAGTGCATTAGTCTCCTCACCAGTGGACTATGGAAAACCAGTGGCGCTCACAGGATTGTTGTGAGGAGTGTATAAGTAAATACACATAAAATGTTCAGAACAGTGCCTGGCACACAGAAAACCCTACCTAGGTACCAACCACTATCAATCTGGGTGGCGGTGGATTGTTTACTAAACGCTTTGTATGTTTCTGCTTTAATATTCTTATAAGTAAAATCTGACTGGCTTATACATGGCTACATTATCCTCTACTGATGTACCAACCTCCAAACTGGAATGTGGGAATGGGTAGGGTTGTGGGCCATGACATCCTTCATCCTGCTGCTGTGAGTCTTGGTGAAAAAATATGGGTGTCACTGTAGGTTGCTATCTACAATCTGTCTCTTCTATTGGCCTGAGAGGTCCCTGAGGACTGTGACCATATCCTGGTTATCACAGCATCTCACAGAGCTTGGTTGAGAGTTTTGTAGTTAATTGGGAAATAGATGCTGAACTGTCTTTGTTGAAGCCCTACTGGAATCATATATTTGCATATCTTTATTATGCACCCGTGCGTGTGTGCTTAGTCACTCAGTTGTGTCTGACTCTTTGCGACCCCGTGAACTGCAGTCCACCAGACTCCTCTGTCCATGAGGATTCTCCAGGCAAGAATACTGGAATGGGTTGCCATGCCCTCCTCCAGGGGATCTTCCCAACCAAGGGATCGAACCCAAGTCTCCTGCATTGCAGGTGGATTCTTTACCACCTGAGCCACCAGGGGAGCCCTTTTTATGCACCTACTTAGTGCCAAGTCTGGAAGGAAATACTGGGGATGTCATAGTGAATCAAACAAAGTCCCTGCCCTCATGAGGCATATATGTTAATTGAAGAAGACAGTAGTAATAAACAAGAAGCAAGTGAACAATGAGACATAAAATATGTCAGCTCTCACTAAGGACTATAAAGAAAAGTCAAGCACAACAAGGTGATGGAAATGGGGTGAAAAGTATTATTTCAGAAGAGGTAGTCAGAGATAGCTTCCCAAAGAAGGTGCCATTTGCACAAAAGTTGAGTGAAATGAGAAATAAAAGTTAGAACCTGACAGATCCCAGACAGAATATTCTTGAGGACTATGTAGAAATATATTCCTTTCTATAGCAGATCTTTTAACATAATCCAACTGATACATACTAAGAAAAGTGAGCCTGCTGGGCTAAAAAAGCTTAATAAGAAGCACAAGATGGGTGCATGGCATGACTTTGCCCTATGGAGGTCACGTTTGGTTTGCACAAAACAGGTCTCAGTTAAATCTATTATGACTCTGATTTCCAGAAGAAATTCTAAATGATCATGTGCCCTGCTTAGGACAGAGGTATTAGGACTAAACCACTCAAATGATGATGAGGTTTTATTCTGTCTTTGCAAAAATAAATATGCAAACCTTCTCTATCTCATAATCAAGAATGGTTGGTTTTGAAGGGAAAACAAAATCATGTGCTAAGCTTAAAAGGTTCTGAAAGTAAGCTGAATTGCTACTTAAAAAAATTAAAATTAGTCATTCATGAGAGAGAGAGAGAATAAATGCATATGTGTGACGACTTAAAAGCTTCATTACGCCTATGTGCTTTTTTGGGGACAATTTAGTTGCTAAGGAAGGCTTCTTGTAAAACATCTCTTCACTTGTAATATAGGCTTGATTTTCACCATCTAAAACCTCCTGTGACTTAACAAAGCAGAAAAAGACAAGCAATACTAGAATCACTTCTCTTGCACTTAAATACACATTTGCTTTTTGTTTTTTTTTTAAAAGTACGAGTTAATACATTTCATACATCTGTAAGTGAGCACTGATAGCTAAGGGTCAGCAATGTGATAGAAAAAGTAATGAGACCACATTAAGAAAAAATAGGGTAGTCAACAGGAAAATAAACCTCATTTATTATAATATTTTAGTGATCAGCAAGTATGTAACTCTCTCAGCCATGGTCACTGACGACATTCATTTCAAACTTAACATTTATATTTGCAAACCATTTGAAAGTAAAATTACTTTTCAATTCAATTTTCAATTCACTTTTATATCTTCATCTTGATTGACAATTTTTTTTTCCACAACGGCAATCTCACTGAGTATCTGAGTAAATGGTAGCAACCTTCCAAAAGCATAGATACCCTCATCTATTCAGGTTACCTAGTCACTTTTCCTCTGTATACATAAAGTCATTTACAATCATTTGTGAATGTTCACTTCAGGTCAGAACGAACTTGCAAACTGATGTCAGACTTCTAATGACTTAATTAATTTATTAGAATCATTCGTTTTTTAAGGCAAAATGCTATTTTTCCTGTTGTGAACTAAAAAGGACAAAATTGAAATGTACACCTTTAGTGACGCTATCAAATAACTCTAGGTATAATTACTATTTATAATTAAACAGTATATATAAATATGTGCAATGATGTTTAGGTACATAGCTGATAAAGCTGTACACTGAAGTTTAAAGTTTATAGAAGGTGGTTTCATGTATAAGGTCTCCCTTACACAATCATTCCTAGGCTTCACAATCATCAAAGGGAGTTTTATTTCATTAGCTTTCCTTGGATCACTTCAGTTAAAGTTTAAATTCATTAAGGATTCTTTTGTTCTTAACGAAGAGGAGTAATTCTGCACCTAAGATGCTTTCATGTTCTATTTAAAGCACAATATAGTTCTTTTTATTGTTAACATTTATTATAATAAATATTTCACATGTGGTTTTAAATAACATATTCTTAAACTCTTTCTTTGAATATCACTTGATTCCCCTTTTAAAAATCCCTTTATTGAAGTATAATTTACACGTGCTAAAATTCACCATTTTTAGTGTACACGTTTAGAATATTTAAGGAGCTATGCAACCATCATCAGAATTCAGTGGTTGAACATTCTCATCACCAAAGATCCCTCAAGACTGTCTGCAGTCAAATCCCATTCTCACCTACTATCACTAATCTGATTTTGGTCTCCAAAGATTTGCCTTTTCTGGATATTTCATACAGATGGAATGAAAATATACAACATCTTTTGCATCTGACTTATTTTGCATAATGTTTTCAGGATTCATCCAAATTGTAGCATGTATCATTACTTTTTATTGCAGAATAGTATTTCAATGCATGGAAAAGTCACATTTTGTTTATCCATTCAAGAGCTGAGTTGATGGATCTATACATTGTCTTTAGTTTAGCTAATTTAAATACCACATACTAAAAACATTGATGTTTAACTCTGTGTGTGGACATATGTTTTCATGTTTCTTACGTACATAACCAGGAAGACAGTTGCTGTGGTGGATATAAGGTGGTGTTTCACTGTGGCTTTAATTTGTATTTTCCTACATCTTGGAATGTGAAGTCAAGTGGGCCTTAGAAAGCATCACTACGAACAAAGCTAGTTGAGGTGATGGAATTCCAATTGAGCTATTTCAACTCCTGAAAGATGATGCTATGAAAGTGATGCACTCAATATGCCAGCTAATTTGGAAAACTCAGCAGTGGCCACAGGACTGGAAAAGGTCAGTCTTCATTCCATTCCCAAAGAAAGGCAACGCCAAAAGCTCAAACTACCACACAATTGCACTCACCTCACACGCTAGTAAAGCCATGCTCAAAATTCTCCAAACCAGGCTTCAGCAATATGTGAACTGTGAACTAGCTGGTTTGAGAAAAGGCAGAGGAACCAGACATCAAATTACCAACATTTGCTGGATCATGGAAAAAGCAAGAGAGTTCCAGAAAAACATCTATTTCTGCTTCATTGACTGTGCCAAAGCACAACAAACTGTGGACAATTCTTCAAGAGATGGGAATGCCAGACCACCTGACCTGCCTCTTGAGAAACCTGTATGCAGGTCAGGAAGCAACAGTTAGAACTGGACATGGAACAACAGACTGGTTCCAAATAGGAAAAGGAGTATGTCAAGGCTGTATATTATCACCCTGCTTATTTAACTTAAATGCAGAGTACATCATGAGAAACGCTGGGCTGGAAGGAGCACAAGCTGGAATCAAGATTGCCAGGAGAAATATCAATAACCTCAGATATGCAGATGACACCACCCTTATGGCAGAAAGCGAAGAGGAACTCAAAAGCCTCTTGATGAAAGTGAAAGAGGAGAGTAAAAAAGTTGGCTTGAAGCTCAACATTCAGAAAACAAAGATCATGGCCTCTGGTTCCATCACTTCATAGCAAATAGATGGGGAAACAGTGGAAACAGTGTCAGACTTTATTTTTTTGGGCTCCAAAATCACTGCGGATGCTGATTGCAGCCATGAAATTAAAAGATGCTTACTCCTTGGAAGGAAAGTTATGACCAACCTAGATAGCATATTAAAAAGCAGAGACATTACTTTGCCAACCAAGGTTTGTCTAATCAAGGCTATGGTTTTTCCAGTGGTCATGTATGGATGTGAGAGTTGGACTGTGAAGAAAGCTGATAGCCGAAGAATTGATGCTTTTGAACTGTGGTGCTGGAGAAGACTCTTGAGAGTCCCTTGGACTGCAAGGAGATCCAACCAGTCCATTCTAGAGGAGATCAATCCTGGGTGTTCATTGGAAGGACTGATGCTAAAGCTGAAACTCCAATACTTTGGCCACCTCATGCGAAGAGTTGACTCACTGGAAAAGACTTTGATGCTGGGAGGGATTGGGGGTGGGAGGAGAAGGGGACGACAGAGAATGAGATGGCTGGATGGCATCACCGACTCGATGGACATGAGTTTGAGTGAACTCTGGGAGTTGGTGATGGACAGGGAGGCCTGGAGTGCTGTGATTCATGGGGTCACAAAGAGTCAGACACGACTGAGTGACTGAACTGAAACTGAACTGAATGACAAATGATGTTGAGAATATTATCATGTGTTTTTTAGCCATGCTTCCCTATCTTCTTTTATAAAGTGCCTATTCAAATCTTTTACCAAGTTTTAACTTGGTGATGTGTTTTCTTATTAATGACCAATTAGTCATTTTTATATTCTGGGTATAAGAATCTAACCACATGAGTGATTTGCAAATGTTTTCACCTGTCTGTGGCTTGTCTTCATTTATATAATAGTGTTTTTTTTGAGTGGCAAACTTTAAAATTTTTATGAAGTCCAATTTATCATTTTTTTCTTAACTTAATGACTGTTTGTCATACCTAAAAATGGAGAAGGCAATGGCACCCCACTCCAGTACTCTTGCCTGGAAAATCCCATGGACCAGAAAGCCTGGTAGGCTGCAGTCCATGGGGTCGCTAGGAGTCGGACACGACTGAAGTGACTTAGCAGCAGCAGCAGGCACAGCGTACCTAAAAAAGGCTTTGCCTCTGTAGAAACCCAAAGGTCGTGGAGATATTTTACAACTTTAACTCTTACATTTAGGTCTACAATCCATTTTGAATAAATTTTTATATACTGTGTGAGGTAAGGCTCTAAATTAACTTTTTTGCATGTGGATATCCAAATGTCCTAGCACCATTTGTTGAAAAGACTATTCTTTTACCCACTGAATTACCTCAATTACAATACTTTGTTAAAAAAAAGAAAAACAAGTGATCACAAATGAAGGTTTATTTTTTGATTTCTTGTTAGCTGCATTATTATTTTCTTCATGCTATTATCACATAGCCTTAACTGCTATAGCTTTCCAGTAAATTTTGAGTTAAGTGTGAATGCTCTATGTTTGTTCTTTTACAAAACTGTTTTCCTATACTTTTGAAATCCCATATAAACTTTAGGATAAGGTCATCGATTTCTACAAAATACAACCACCCATCTGCTGGTGAATCTTTGGAGCAATTTGGGGAAAATTTTCAAGAATATGGAATCTTTTAATAAAATGGCTCTCCATTTACTTGTATCTTTAATTTCTCTCAGCAACGCTTTTTAATTTCAGTACACAAATCTTATACTAAATTTGTTGAAGTATTCCTAAACTACTTATTCTCTTTGATGTTACTGCAGAATTAATGGTTTTCTTAATTTCGTCTTCAGACTGTTCTTTGTCAGTATATAGAAATACACCTGATTTTTGTATATTGATCTTCATATTCCTCAACCTCACTGGACTCATTACGTTTCTGCAGACACTCATATTGTTTGTGATCAAAGACAGTCTTGCCTTCTCCTTTCCAGTATGAATGGCTTACAGTATTTACATATCTTTTTCCTTCTTTATTGCATTGACTAGCATCTCCGGTATAATGATGAACAGAAATGGTGAAAGAAAACAGCCACGTTTTGTTTCTAATTATATGGAGAAAGCATTCAATCTTTTCTCAGTAAGTATAATAAGCTATGTAATATATGTTTTTCACAGATAGCTTTTAACAAGTGGAGGAAATTCTCTTCTTATTCTAGTTTACAAAAATCGATCAACAGTGTAAATTTAAGGGCAAAAATAGTATGGCACCTGAAACACAAACAACAAAGGGAAAAACAGATGTACTGAGTTTCATAAAAAATGTGTTCTACCAATGGCCATGAAATGGTGTCACATGGTCAGATATGTGGCTATGAAGGGACCCTGCTGACTGGAAGTTGGGCCTTGCCAGCTGCCTCTACAAAGATTACATCATGACCATTGCAAGCTGCTAACCTTCAACACCCCCTGAAAGAAGTTCAGGGTGAAAATCAGGAATGAGGCACTCTGTGCTCTGAAAAAAAAAAAAACTGGCAGAACAGGCCTTCAGATAGTTAGATCTTTTCAGAAAAAGGTTTTATGAGTTCCAATTCTTGCATCTTCTCATACCTAGAAAAACACTGATGTCATTAATGGTGAAATCTGCTTTGGCTAAATTTTTTTTTTTTACAATTAAAAGTCAAAATAGAGTAGCTATGGTTCAGACATCCTGGGAAATAACTATTTCCCGGATATCCTGAAAAATGATATTATGGGTGTGATTTCAGATTAGACTCTCTGACCTAATGTAGAACTTAATGCTCCTATAATGCATTTTTGCTTCTGTACTTTGCTTGCTGCTCGTAAAACCAAAGTTACTCCATTTTAAGATAAGGTTGTTTTTAAGCAAAGATTCCTAAAATTGTTTTTGAAAAAAAAAAAAAAAAGACAAACAGCTGGATTTCAGCAAAGGATCTCTGACTTAAGCATACATACTTTTAATGACTATGTATATTGCCTCTTATTACATGGAGAGTATATATATATATATATATAAATGTTGAAACTTTGAAGTTTTCTTTTGCACATGTGATAACCATTTCCCAATTAATAAATCATAATAAGAAGTAAAAAAAAAATGTGTCCTACAAAGGACACTATAAGAAAGAGTGAAAGAAAATTTTTACAAACCATATATCTGATAGGGTCTAATGTCTAAAATGTATAAAGAACTCATACAAATCAATAATAAGAAGCAATCCAATTAAAGAATGAGCAAAAGGATCTGAGTAGACACTTCTCTGAAGAAAATAAAAAATGTTCAATAAGCAAATGAAAACACATTCAACATTATTAACCAGTTGGAGAAGGAAATGGCAACCCACTCCAGTGTTCTTGCCTGGAGAATCCCAGGGACAGGGGAGCCTGGTGGGCTTCCATCTATGGGGTCACACAGAGTCGGACACGACTGAAGTGACTTAGCAGCAGCAGCAGCAGGGAAATAAAAATCAAAACCATGAGATACTGGGACTTCTCTGGTGGTCCAGTGGCTAATCACTGAGTCACTAAGTCCTGTCCGACTCATTGTGACCCCGTGGACTGTAGCCTGCCAGGCCCCTCTGTCCATGGGATTTCCCAGGTAAGAATACTGGAGTGGGTGGCCATTTCCTTCTCAGGGCATCTTTCCAACTCAGGAGTCAAAGCTGTGTCTCCTGTTTGTCAGGTGGGGAGAATTCTTTACCACTGAGTCACCTGGGAAGCCCCCATGAAGTATACTAAAACCCACTAAATCATATACTCTGAAAGGGAGACTTTTGCAGTATGTGACTTACATTCCATGAAAAAGAAAGCTGTTACTAGTTCAATGACTTATTGGTGATGGGAATTTTGATAAATGAAAATTTAGGAGAAAAGTATAGAAAAGAATAAGAACTATTATTTCTATTCCATTAGTATAAAACATACAATTTAATTGGTGATGCTCTTGTGCTCCTACATTTATTCAGTGACTTACAGTCATTGTTGGGGGTTGAATTATGTTCCCCAGAAAGGTATGTTCAAGTCATAATTACTGATACCTGTGATTGTGAACTTATTTCAAAATAGGATCTTTGTGCATAAAATCAAATTAAGATAAAGTCATGTTGAATTAGTATGGGTTTTAATCCAATCATTGATGTTCTTAAAAAGGTGGGAAAGTTGGACAAAGATAGGAAAAGGATGGAGGCAGTAACTGGAGTGATGCATCTACAAGCCAAAAAATGCCAAAAAGGCTGCTGGTAACTGCCAGGAACTAGGAGAGCGAGGCAAGGCAGATTTTTCTCCATGCTTTCAGAAGGAACCAATCCTGTTGACATCTTGATTCGGGACTTTCAGCTGTGAGATGATAAATTTCTATTGTTCCGAGCCATTCAGTTTGTGGAAATCTGTTACAGCAGATTTAGGAAACTACTACAGCAATAGTTCAGTTCAGTTCAGTTCAGTCGCTCAGTTGTGACCGACTCTTTGCGACCCCATGAATCACAGCACGCCAGGCCTCCCTGTCCATCACCAACTCCCGGAGTTCACTCAAACTCATGTCCATAGAGTCGGTGATGCCATCCAGCCATCTCATTCTCTGTCGTCCCCTTCTCCTCCCGCCCTCAATCCCTCCCAGCATCAGAGTCTTTTATAGTGAGTCAGCTCTTCGCATGAGGTGGCCAAAGTATTGGAGTTTCAGCTTTAGCATCAGTTACATATTTGTTATTAAAGACAAAGGGCTATAGGAATTGAGTCAAACTCTTGGAGTCCCAACTCCTTCACATATAAACTGGGGATAATTACATCTGTCCATTAATCCCCTTCTTTAAGATCTTCTGTTTTCAACCAACATTCACCTTCCTTAGAGAACTGCAGTTTGGGTATGCATTATCTACTTAATCACCTCTAACATAAAAGTGAGAATTAATATTATGGAACTCTCACATCACCTACTCTTCCAACCTCCCCCCGTCCCACTGCTAAAACGCACTGCCATAAATTGCCAATGAACTCATGTGTAGGTTAGGAAATACAACACCAAGCACTGTAACCTTTTGTTTGTACACAGGTTTACAAAGAGTCGATTCACTGGAAAAGACCCTGATGCTGAGAAAGATTGAAGGCAAAAGGAGAAGGGGGCAGCAGAGGATGAGATGGTTAGATGGCATCACCGACTAAATGGACAAGAATCTGAGCAAACTCCGGGAGATAAAGAAGAACAGAGAAGCGTGGCATGCTGCAGTTACTGAGGCCACTAGAGTCGGACACGACTTAGCGATTGAACAACAACTACAAGGGCATTATTTGTTCCAGTTAATTGCTTATTCTGTTGAACTGAATAGTACTATCATAAATGATCACTTCCTGAAGACTTCAATAAAGAAGATATTTGACATTAAAATTAGTACACTTTTCACAAATTACAGATCAGTTAGGACGCTCAATTATCAATATAAAACACTACACAAACTATTAGAGATTTCCAGTAAGTAACAGTCTTGAAAATCTAAAAAAAATTGCTGTAAGTTGCCACTCAGTGAAAATCTAACTGTCTGTCAAGAGGGTGGGGGATATCCCCTAAGTATCTTTGAACACCTCCAACATCCATTCTTTACATTTTTCTCCCCCTCCTCACCTCTGCTCTCTTAAATGTGTCATTACAGGTATAGAAGACTTTGACTCTTTAGGTAATATATACTTTCTCCAGTTCTATTTTCAGTTCAGTTCAGTTCAGTTCAGTTGCTCAGTCATGTCCAACTCTTTGAGACCCCATGAACCGCAGCACGCCAGGCCTCCCTGTCCATCACCAACTCCTCCGGTTCTATTTACTACATGAAAATCTCATACATCTTTTAAATGGAGGCAATTTCCCAAGCACATAAAGATATACTTAAATGGGTGTTAATTATAACACTAATAGAAAAATGAAGAAGTGGGGAAAATTTAGAGGTCCATCACAAGAGAATAGATAAATATACTATGCTATACTCATGCAATGATACATATGATAGCTAAAAAATAAGATTAATATACAATATTATAGAAAGATTTCCAAGACAGATAAAGTAGAAAGCCCCAGTGTCAAAATACCACTCAGTCCTGTCTGACTCTTCGCGACCCCATGGACTATACAGTCTATGGAATTCTCCAGGCCAGTATACTGGAGTGGGTAGCCTTTCCCTTCTCCAGAGGATCTTTCTAATCCAGGGATCAAACCCAGGTCTCCCGCATTGCAAGTGGATTCTTTACCAGCTGAAACACAAGGAAAGCCGAAGAATACTGGAGTGAGTAGCTTATCCCTTCTCCAGTGGATCTTCCCAGTACAGGAATCAATCCAGGATCTCCTGCACTGCAGGCAGAATCTTTACCAACTGAGCTATGAGGGAAACTCAAAATACCAGGCCTATTCCCAAAGAATATAAATGGCATGATTCTATTTGTGGAAAAAATAATTGTTACATCATACAGACAGACACAGACAATCTCTAAGGCACTCATAAAAAAACTATTAAGAACAGTTACCTTTGGAGAATGATTCTCCAAATTTTCTTATTATGGGCATATAATTTATGCCCATAAATAACATAATTATTCATAAATTATATGTAATTTATAAGTTAAAGAATTTTAGCCCATAAGGAAAAAACACTGATTAGTGGTTAACTATCTGAAATAAAATAAATATTCTATGCAAGCAGTAATAAAAAAAATGTTAAAAAATGCTTTACTTCTGGGTACCCCAAAAAAGACATTAAGCAACATTTTACAAGTATCACAAGGGAACTGTCGCTAGGGTTGTTCTGCTAGGCCCAGACTAGTGTGGGGAATCAATAGACTATCCTTTGAAGTAAGAGCAGAACAATTTACTTATAGTGGTTTATTGAGTGCTTAGTTCAATACGAGTGGACATTTTGTCAATACCATTCTAATGGATGCTATAGATGACAGTTCAATGCTATAATATACAAGCTAGAAGGCCATATAATAAAATCTATATGCCCCTGGAGTCAATAGATGATCATTTGTAGAAGACCTAAAGAAAAACACCAAGACATCTCTCTGTGCAGGGCCTGATGGTTGCTCTGAAGTAAAAAAGCAAACAGATTTGGTTATTACGGGCTGCATTA
Organism: Moschus berezovskii; assembly: GCF_049115385.1. Lineage (NCBI taxonomy): Eukaryota > Metazoa > Chordata > Mammalia > Artiodactyla > Moschidae > Moschus > Moschus berezovskii. The sequence continues at coordinate 18,093,947 of NC_142483.1, forward strand.
GTGGTAACGCATTGGTGCCATTTTAACACATTCTTTTATCTTGAAAAATTCTAGTAAATGAAAGGTGAAATTAGAAAGCGTTCCTTCATTTAAATTAGGCTAGAAGCTTATCATTGTAAACACATTTCCCAATTAAGTTAGACAGTATGCAGAATTCACCACCTGAGCATAATCCTGTTGGCTAGAAATAAGAGCTTGAGATGAGGAGAGAAATTAACTCATTCAATTCTCTGGTCAACTGACAAGTTTCTAGCACAAGACTAAAGTGGATACATGAGATATTAATATATGTGTGCCAATGTTCATAGCAGGAGTAAAGCAGTGTTCCTAGAAGGTAAAAGACTACTGTCCTTTTAAAAAATACAACCAATTAGATATTAAGTTTATTTTATAAGGAGAAGTATAAAGACAGAATTTTCATATTTTATTTCTGAAGCATTCATCATTTTCATTCTTTTTTCTCTAAAGCTGATTTTCATATTATTTTAGTAATATTTGAGAGGAACTAACATGTGCATTCAAACAGCTCCTGAAGACTTTAAATCAGGGAGCTCTTGGGTTTTCTCAGTTTTTTTTTTTTTTTTTTAACATTTTTTACCTTCATGACTATTTCCACTCCTGTGTCTGGTTCTAAATGTTATCCCTATGTTGACAATTCAATCTACATTTCTAGCCCTGACTCATTTCCTGAACTCCAAACTGCCTGCTTGAATCTTTTCCTACATATTTCACAGACATTTCAAATGGACCTTATTAAGAAAAGAGCCCAAATTCCCCTTCCTCACCACTCCCTAGAAGCTCAAACCAGAAAGTTAAGAGTCACCCTTGATTCACAGTTCCTCTCTGCAAGTCTATCCGTTCTGTACTGAATCTATTTGTTTCTTTATCTCCTATTCTATCACCCTAGCTCAAGCACCATTGCTCCTTGCCTACAAAACCTCCCAACTGTCTTCCTGATTCCATTCTCATCCTCCCTTCCAGTATCCTCAAGAGCAGCCAGAGTGACCATCTTAAAGGAGGATCAATTTTCCCATCATATTTCAGTGGACTTATGCTTCTCTGAGAAAAAATAAATAAATTCCTAGCTCATAATGTCTAAATTACCCACTCTTCCTTACTCATCAGGCCTCATTCTCTATAATCAGGGACCTCAAAGGGAACAGAGTTCATACCACATGGTTCAAATGGACAGGTGATTATTAAATGATTCTTTACAGAGGTATGGGCAGGGCTGAAGAAAGAATGTACAGTTAGACATGGAAAAATAACAACAGTGGGCAGCCATTACTGTTCCTAGGTCTGTAAGGGAAAGGGGAAGACTGGAGCCAGAGCAACTGCATCTTCATAGGTGGGGGCATCAGCAGGAAGAAAGGAAAGAAGTATGCTGCCTTTTCTCCTCCTGTCTGCTGATCTTCAGGTGCTACTTTCTGTTGCTTGGGATATCTTGAGGTCAAAGGAGCCTGGGTGATTAATACAGTGTGATGTGGGAGAACAGAAGGGATCTAACTCCCAGAACACACAGCACATGCTAGAAGGCAGTGCACATATCTGGAGAGGTGGAAGATTAATCAGCATATGTGCCTATCTCAGTCCTAACTATCCCTCCTCCTTACTACGCTCTAAACTTCATAATTGGTGTGTGCGTTTAACAGGAATTTGCACAGGTTTTTTCTTTCTACAGGTGCCCTCCCTCTTCCTCTTGATATGGCTAGCTCTTCATCCTCCTTCAAGAATTAAATATCTTTATCACCCTATCAAGAAGCAGATACCTCCTCCTTCTCCTTGGAATACAAGGGCGGTGGTGATGAGTCTAGCAGATACCTGGCACCTAGTAGGTACTCAGTAAATACTAGCTGAGTGAATGGTGGCCAAACCATACAGCAACATCTTAAAACTGTGTCTAGGGACAATAGGTTTACAGAAACATCTGCATGAATTCTAAACTGAGGCGGCATTTAGAAAAAGCTACTTAATCTTTATTTTTCTATGTGCCATGGTTTTAGCTAAAAAAAAAAAAGATTTGTGTAAAGTAAAAATCTATAATGATAGATGCTCGATTTCTTATTCACTTAAAAAGAGACTGTCTATTATGGCACCAATGGTCTAAGAGAAAATAACTGAATCATTTAAAAGCAAGGTTTATAGTCATTTCTTTTACTGCTGTTTCTATAGCAATAGCATAAAATCACCTGTTTTGGTCTGTGATGTTCTTGGTACTAGAATATTAGTCATTTCAACATCTTTTTCTTTCTTTTAATTGAAGGGAACAAAGGAACAGGGAGTAGTTTTAAACGTAGGAACATTTGTAGATAACATTTTTCAGATGTGCTAAGTTGGTAACTGCAAAGCACAATCTACAGTGGTGACAACACTTCTGTATTACTGTATATTTAAACATTAAGTGCTTCTCTTACCTCCTCTGAAAGAGCAGCAACAGCTGATCCTAAATTTCAGAGCATTTTAACCTTCATTATGAATGACAAGGGCCTATTTGCTTTTGCAGAAACAATCTGTAAAGAGTAACCTTTGGCTTCACTTATACAGCATTTTATTTTTAAAGGCAACTGCATTTATAATGGACAATCTCCACTTCAGATTCATTCAACCAAGTGCCCCTCAACATCGAAGCAGTTAACTGAGATTAAAAGTAATTTTGACACTTAAGAACAGAGGGAAACTCAGGAAATACTCTAATTCCAGAAGGAGGTGAAAGTGGAAGTAAAACTAGGAGAGGAAGAAGAGGAGGGTCAAGGAAAAACAGAGGACTAAAAACTGGATGAGAAAGAATGCTGCCAAGACACTGGGTCGCCGCTGGCAGGTCTGATAACATCACCATCCTGGCTGAAGGAGCAAGAGCAGAGCACAGGCTGAGAAGAGTTGAGATGTCCATGTTATTAGAACCATTAATATCTTCACCTGGCATCCTGAAAGGCCAAATGGAGTGACCACAGGCCACAGACACATACCAGTTCAGTTCAGTCCCTCAGTTGTGTCCAACTCTGTGACCCCATGAATCGCAGCAGCCTGGCCTCCCTGTCCATCACCAACTCCCAGAGTTCACTCAAACTCATGTCCATCGAGTTGGTGATGCCATCCAGCCATCTCATCCTCTGTTGTCCCCTTTTCCTCCTGACCCCAATCCCTCCCAGCATCAGAGTCTTTTCCAATGAGTCAACTCTTCACATGAGGTGGCCAAATATTGGAGTTTCAGCTTTAGCATCAGTCCTTCCAATGAACACCCAGGATTGATCTCCTCTAGAATGGACTGGTTGGATCTCCTTGCAGTCCAAGGGACTCTCAAGAGTTTTCTCTAAGAGTCTTCTCCAACACCATAGTTCAAAAGCATCAATTCTTCGGCGGTCAGCTTTCTTCACAGTTCAACTCTCACATCCATACATGACCACTGGAAAAATCATAGCCTTGACTAGACGGACCTTGGTTGGCAAAGCAATGTCTCTGCTTTTTAATATGCTATCTAGGAAGACCATGGCATCCAGTCCCATCACTTCATGGCAAACAGATGGAGAAAAGTGGAAATAGTGACAGATTTTATTTTCTTGGGCTCCAAAATCACTGTGGATGGTGACTGCAGCCATGAAATTACACTTGCTCCTTGGAAGAAAAGCTACAACAAATCTTGACACTGTATTAAAAAGCTGAGACATCACTTGGCCCACAAGGCTGTGGTTTTCCAGTAGTCATGACAAATGTGAGAGCTGGATCATAAAGAAGGCTAAGCACTGAAGAACTGATGTTTTGAATCGTGGTGCCGGATAAGACTCTAGAGAGTCCCGTGGGCAGCAAGGAGATTAAACCAGTCAATCCTAAAGAAAAATCAACCCTGAATAATCACTGGAAGGACTGATGCTGAACCTGAAGCTCCAATACTTTGGCCACTTGATGGGAAGAGTTGACTCACTGGAAAAGACCCTGATGCTGGGAAAGATTGAAGGAAGGAGGAAAAGGGGATGACAGAGGATGAGATGGCTGGATGGCATAATTGACACAATGGACATGAGTTTGAGCAAATTCCAGGAGATAGTGAAGGAAAGGGAAGCCTGGTGTGCTGTAGTTCATAAGGTCTCAAAGAGTCAGACATGACTCAGCGATTGAACAGGAGGACAGGGTCCAGAGATATCTGTACAGCTCTGTTCTGCAGTGGAGGAGGGAGAGACCAAAAAAAGTGACACAGGCAGCTTCTCCTTACATTCACTTTTCTGCCCTTCCTTCAGGTTCTCAACGTTAGTATGCCAACTCTCTGGCCTCCCCATTCCCTTGCCTTCTCATACCTCCTGTATCTGACCTTCATACCTCTAATCTTTCTAAGCTTCAGAAGCCAGAAGGTTTTCTCCTTTCCTATTTTCTGAGGCTGCAAACCTCAACTAAAAACTATCTAATTGCCTCATAGTTTTGATAGCTTGGCAACCCACTCCAGTATTCTTGCCTGGAGAATCCCAGGGACGGGGGAGCCTGGTGGGCTGCCATCTATGGTGTCGCACAGAGTCGGACACGACTGAAGCGACTTAGCAGCAGCAGCAGCAGCAGCAAATGCATGAGTGTTAAGAAAAGTCTTACACTGTTAATTAAAACAAAGCAATATGGGGGAAATATTTCTGGATCTGGAACTTCATAGTACTTCTGATGCAGGTGGTCCAAAGACTACATTTTGAGAAACATGGTTTACTTCACTGGGAAAGTACTTTTCTGGTTTTCAGTTCTCATCAATCCCTGCTTCTACTTGGCTAGATAATAAATAACCACTCTAATCCCACGGCTGGAAGCACTCTTGCTATAGTCTTCCAGCCTAACCTTAACTGGAGTTCTTTATTACCCTAGTGGTGGCGGTGAGGCTATGATTCATCAGTACTTTACCCTAGGGCTAAAGTTCTAGAAGTTACTACCCAAAAAGGTCCTGCAGGACCAAAGAGCTTGCTTCATGAAAATGAGAGTCAGTACTGGATGAAAATTCCTTCAGACAAAAAAAATTACAAAACCTGCAATGCAAACAAAGGAGGGGCAGTGTGAAGGTTGAGCAGGCTTTAAAGCATGGGGAACATTATTAATGTCTTACAACCTATAATGGTAAAGAATCTGAAATGGAAGCACTTTGCTATATACCTGAAACTAACACTTTATACACTTCCTGTATTTCAATTAAAAACGGTTAATAACAGATAAAAGAGGACAGGCTCTGCAGTCAGAGTGGACCAAAATCATGTTTCTTCCACTTAAAAACTTTAGGCAAATTAGGGTTCTCTCTTTTCAATTTCCTCACCTTTAACCTAGGAATAAGAGTAGGGTTTACCTTATAGAATTGATATAAGGCTTACATTTAATGAGGATAATGTATGTAAGTTGCATAAAATAGCCTAAAAGCAGAGACATTACTTTGCCAACCAAGGTCTGTCTAGTCAAGGCTATGGTTTTTCCCGTGGTCATGTATGGATGTGAGAGTTGGACTGTGAAGAAGGCTGATCGCTGAAGAATCGATGCTTTTGAACTGTGGTGTTGGAGAAGACTCTTGAGAGTCCCTTGTACTGTAAGGAGATCCAACCAGTCCATTCTAAAGGAGATCAATCCTGGATATTCATTGGAGGGACTGATGCTAAAGCTGAAACCGCAATACTTTGGCCACCTCATGCGACGAGTTGACTCACTGGAAAAGACTCTGATGCTGGGAAAGGTTGGGGGCGGGAGGAGAAGGGGACGACAGAGAATGAGATGGCTGGATGGCATCACCGACTCTGTGGACATGAGTTTGAGTGTACTCCGGGAGTTGGTGATGGACAGGGAGGCCTGGCGTGCTGTGATTCATGGGGTCGCGGAGAGTCGGACACGACTGAGTGACTGAACTGACTGACTGACTGAATGTATGTATGCTTTATGTATTAGCTGACTGAATTTTGTACATGTTCCAGAACTCTGAGGTTGTAACAAAGTATTTATCCAAGTGTTTGCATATAATCAAAGTTCCTGAGAAATAAGCCTCTCCTCTTAATCCATCTTTGCACAAAAGATGAGGACTCTCAGTCTGACAAGAATGAAATTCAGTTCAACTCTGCTTCCAGTCTGGTACCTAACCTACATTGATCCCATCTTAAGCAACAGCACTGAGTTTCAGCACTTTCGACACTTGTCAGAAAATTCAACTATGAACTAACTAAATTTAGCACTTGCCAAAGGCTTGCTTGAGATGTCTGATATTCTGAACCATGTTATATTTCCTCCCTAAAGAAATGACTTCACAAAGTTGAGATTTAATGTTTTGGTCTCAGTTTTTTTTTTTTTTTTTTTATGGAGAATCAATATAAGAAAAATCCATTTGAAGAAAACTTTGTGCCCTGCAAAAATCATCTCCTGGAGAGCAAATAGGTTTCATCTTGCGTTCCAACACTGAAAGGCTGGTAGTAACTATCTGGAATGTCTGTTATGAAGAACTACAGTGTTGTCATGATTGATTAGCACTGTCTGCCATGGCCATCAACAAGGAAGTATGGGGCCTTTGTGACATGTTTACTCAGACTGTTATTACCACAGATGAAAGCAGGCCACAGGTACAACATGCTGAACCTACTAAATGTATACGTTCTTTCTTAAATTCAATGCCATAAACCTCTCACCACTGAGCCTTTGTACATGTTGATCCCTTTGCGAAGTTTCCCCCTTCCCACAATCAAGTAAGCCTAAGAAGATGAAGATAAGGCTAGCCTAAGAGTTACTAAAGTCAACTCAGAAAGGATGGAAGTAGAAGACAAGGTGTTTTTCAAATCAAGGCCAAATGAGTAGGGCAAGGAAATCCAGTAGATGATAGATCACATGAATTAAACCTAAGCCTGATTAGTGGTATCAAGAATATGCAGATGAAAGAAGTTTAGAATAGAAACAGGAGAGCCAGAAAGGCAGGGGTAGGGGGCGGTGTGGGGGAGACATTTGAAGAAAAATGTTCCAACTGTGGGCCATTAGGATAATGATGGCATTTCAGACAGTTCAAAATGGTAAATCATTGCATTTTGTTTTAAAGAATTCTTTACCAGAACCATTTTAGTGACATTAAATTGTTTAAGTGGCCATCTGTGGAAGAGCACAGCAACGAGGTGGGTTTATGGACCAGTCTGGTATATCTATTAAAATAGCTACACCTGCTACATGTAAGCTGTTAACAACTTTCCTTTGCCAATCATAAATCTGGTTAATCCCACCTTTCTTGTCATTTTAATTTTTTATAGATTACTTAGAGCAGAAGGAAAGTGGATGCACTAAACTGTTTGCAAAATACATTTTTAAAAGCACAAAAGTCATACTCAATTTATATAGCAGCTTTAGAACTTATAGTTCAATTTTAAATATTTTCTACTTGAAAGACACAACAAAAGCAGAATAAAACACCATAATGGGTAAGCATAAAAGAGAAATCCATTCTTAATTTACTCAGAAACTTGCTTATTGGAAATGAGATATCAACAATTGTATTATCTAAGTTTAATAATCATCACCATAATTACTTGGAATAGAAATTATTGCTTATAAATATCAAGACTGATAGTATCAACAATAAACACTTACCTAGAACTCACTCTGTACCAAGCATTAAGTTCTTTACATATATTGTGTAATCTCCAAAGAAGTCTGTGAGATATGTATTCTTATTATTTCCAGTGTTACAGATGAAGAAACTAAGGCACACAGACAGTAAGCAAACTGCCTAGGATTACATGGCTAGGGAGTGTTGAACCAGGGTTTAACAGCATACAGCATAAAAGCTCTAGCATATGTCTTCTAAACCAAGGGTTCTCAACCTCTGGGATCTAATACCTGATGAACTGAGGTGAACCTGATGTAATCATAATAGAAATAAAGTGATGTTACGCACTCCAATCATCCTGAAACCATTCCCTACAACCTCACAGCTGTGAAAAAACTGTCTTCCACAAAACCTGGTGCCAAAAAGGTTGAGGCTCGTTGTTCTAAACCACTGTTGACTGTATTCATCTTTGAACTCAAAATTCCAGTTTAACCTGTGTAGAGTCCCTTGGACTGCAAGGAGATCCAACCAGTCCATTCTAGAGGAGATCAATCCTGGGTGTTCATTGGAAGGACTGATGCTAAAGCTGAAACTCCAATACTTTGGCCACCTCATGCGATGAGTTGACTCACTGGAAAAGACTCTGATGCTGGGAGGGATTGGGGGTGGGAGGAGAAGGGGACGACAGAGAATGAGATGGCTGGGTGGCATCACCGACTCTATGGACATGAGTTTGAGTGAACTCCGGGAGTTGGTGATGGACAGGGAGGCCTGGCTGCTGCGATTCATGAGGTTGCAAAGAGTCGGACACGACTGAGCGACTGAACTGAACTGAACTGAAGGTATTATTTCAGGAGTGGGCTCAGGCTATTTCTGAACTTCATAATTTCCTTTTTTCTTTAGTTCCCATCATTAGTCTTCAAGGGAAAAGGGGGGGAAATGCTTGTGAGTTTGGTTGGGAGGAAAGGAAGAATCCACTTGTCTGGAAAAGCTGGAAATAGTATTCCAATTGCTTAGCATAATCAGATCTTCACTATTTACTCATATAAAACTTTTCTTTCGAAAAGCCCCAAAGAACTTCTCCTGCAATAAACCATCAATAATTGTTACTGGCGCTCTATTTCTTCAATTTATGATTACACTATATTTGTTAGACATCCCTGAGTGATCAATGTTTTCTGAACTGTGAACTAGCTCAGTGCTGAGAGTATAGTTTCTGAATTAGTTTCTGATAAATTTCACCAGCAGGTGTGGGAATAATCATTACCCTTAGTCCCACAAACCACAGGTTGACACTAATAGAAAATCGGGGCGGGGGGAGGTGGGAAGAATCATCACAATGCAAAGATGGATGTAGCTTAATGACATGGAAAGAGATGCCAAATCGTTTCCAACTTTAGAGGGGCTAACCCTGCAAGATTTAATTAGCCTACAGTTGAGAAATAATTTGAAGCTTCAAATTACAGTTATTTAGAAACTCTTGACTTGTTCATCATTCCACTTTATAAAACTATAGTATGAGGCAGACTTCCATGGGGAAAAAACAATTAGAATTCGAAGAAAAAAAAAAATTCCCAAAAAGAAGTAACAAAAGGAAGTGGAAAAAAAACCAGCTTGGGAGCCTGACAGCCCTGGGTTACGGCTCTCCAAGAGTGCTGCTGGGCAATTCACGAACTTCTCTCAGCCTGTTTTCTCACCTTTAAGTTACCACTTATCTTCCAGAGTTGTGAAAGTTAAGGGAAATTCTTGATAAAATGCCTGGCATGGTGTCACTGCTTAAGAAATTTTAGCTTTCCATTCTCTGCTTCTATTAACTCTGAAAAATTTTTCTGAGTCCTCATTTCTGAAATCCACTGCTCCTTCCTATTCATCTTCACTTTTCCTCTTGCTTTACAAAATACATCATCGCTGGCCTGACTTGACAGTAACAGCCTCCCAACTTGATTCACTGCTTCCAGTTTTTCTCTCAGTAACTTAACATGTCTTTAGAAAGATAACCTCTAATGTTATCTTCCTGTATACAAAAAAACATGAAACCTTTGTCTACAAACTCTAAAAATCTGTGCCTATTTCTCCTCAGATCTGTCTGCCACCAAGTCTTCACTCATCCCTAATTCTCTAGCCATACCAAGACACCCCACTAGTTTTGCTGCATGTTTGCTCTTGTCCTAAAATACCCTCCTTGCCTTTTGTGAGTTTTTATTTCTTCTACACAATCGTTTAAAAACATCATCTACTCCATCAGCATATCTCTAACTCTAAAAGGCAAAAATAAGAACTGAATTTTACTTAAAGGCTCCATGGCAATTACATTTACTTCTATCTGCATTTCCTTCACTGCATTCTATTTGTTCTACATCACTCTCTTCAATAGACTATGAACACTCCCCAAGGAAAGAAAAATTTCTCTTATTCCTCTTTGTATCTCCACAGTCTAGAATAGTTACTGGGATCTTCTTTAGTATTATTTTGAATATACATTAAAAGAGAGAATGCCTAGGAAGCTTTTCCCAATTAGTTCACTCTCATTCTTGATTCAGTTTGTCAGTAATAAGCCATCCCTACATTTCCATATCTTAGTTAAAACCTGTTCAGTTCAGTTGCCTGGTCATGTTCAGCTCTTTGCGATCCCATGGACTGCAGCATGCCAGGCTTCCCTGTCCATCACCAACTCCCAGAGTTTACTCAAACTCATGTCCGTTGAGTCGGTGATGCCATCCAAGCATCTCATCCTCTGTCATCCCCTTTTCCTCCCGCCTTCAATCTTTCCCAGCATCAGGGTCTTTTGCAATGAGTCAGCTCTTCGCATCAGGTGGCCAAAGTATTGGAGCTTCAGCTTCAACATCAGTCCTTCCAATGAATATTCAGGACTGATTTCCTTTATGACTGACTAGTTTGATATCTACGCAGTCCAAGGAACTCTCAAGAGTCTTCTCCAACACCACAGTTCAAAAGCATCAATTCTTTGGTGCTCAGCTTTCTTTATAGTCCAACTCTCACATCCATACATGACTACTGGAAAAACCACAGCTTTGACTAGATGGACCTTTGTCAGCAAAGCAGTGTCTCTGCTTTTTAATATGCTGTCTAGGTTGGTCATAGCTTTTCTTCCATGGAGCAAGCGTCATTGAATTTCATGGCTGCAGTCACCGTCTGCAGTGATTTTGGAGCCCCCAAAATAAAGCCTCTCACTGTTTCCATTGTTTTCCCATCTATTTGCCATGAAGTGATGGGACTGATCCCACAATCTTAGGTTTCTGAATGTTGAGTTTTAAACCAACTTTTTCACTCTCCCCTTTCATTTTCATCAAGAGGTTCTTTAGTTCTTCACTTTCTGCCATAAGGGTGGTGTCATCTACATATGTGAGGTTATTGATATTTCTTCCAGCAATCTTGATTCCAGCTTGTGCTTCATCTAGCCTGGCATTTCCCAAGATCACTCTGCATATAAGTTAAATAATGGAGTACCAAGAGATAACAGATGGAGAAGGGAATGGCAACCCACTCCAGAATTCTTGGATGGAGAATCCCATGGACAGAGAAGCCTGGTGGGCTACAGTCCATGGGGTGGAAAAGAGTTGGACACAACTGAGCAACTAACACACACAGGTGCTAAAAGAAGAGAGGATGAGAAGGGTGGATACAACTGGAATCAAAGCTTTCTCCCTTTTTGTAAGGGGATGAGCTATTTAATTTCAATGATGTTAAGACAAATGTGAATATAATAAATTTAAAGGTGACCTCTAAAAGGACAGAAGTGAAACACATAACTTCCAGAACAGCCAAGATTAGATCTCAAGATTTTACACGTTAAAAACCTGATATACATCATAATGTATAGCTTTAAATTGCCTTTAAAAAGATTAAGTTTCTTAGCTTAAATATTAATATTTAAATTAAATATTCAACTTAAGTGGTTAGGAAAATAATATACCTTAAAAGTAGAAAGAAAGTAAAAATTAAAAGAATAATCAAAATAGAAGCTAGAGTATCAACTAAAGCACAAATCCAATTTTTTGAAAAGACCAATGAAATAGAAAGTTTCTGGAAAGAATAGTTAAGAAAAGTATACAATTAGAAATAAAAATACAATATTAACACTGTACAGACACAATAAAGGACAAAAACTTTATATGAACCATTCTATATATAATATAAACTATATTTCTACATAAAACATGTAACTTCTATAATTATGCTATTGAATTTGAAAACTAATTCTTCAGTTCAGTTCAGTTCAGTCGCTCAGTCGTGTCTGACTCTTTGCGACCCCATGAATCACAGCACGCCAGGCCTCCCTGTCCATCACCAACTCCCGGAGTTCACTCAAACTCATGTCCACAGAGTCGGTGATGCCATCCAGCCATCTCATTCTCTGTCGTCCCCTTCTCCTCCCGCCCCCAACCTTTCCCAGCATCAGAGTCTTTTCCAGTGAGTCAACTCGTCGCATGAGGTGGCCAAAGTATTGCAGTTTCAGTTTCAGCCTCAGTCCTTCCAATGAACACCCAGGACTGATCTCGTTTAGAATGGATTGGTTGGGTCTCCTTGCAGTCCAAGGGACTCTCAAGAGTCTTCTCCAGCACCACAGTTCAAAAGCATCAATTCTTCAGCGATCAGCCTTAGAATAATACAATTATGAAAACTGACTCAAGAAGAAATAGGAAAGCTAAGTGTAGTCACTAAAAACCTGTTATCAATGGTCAAAAATCCATCCACCAAAAAGTGCAATGTCCAGATGTTTTAAAGACAAGTTCTATCAAAACTTAAAGGAACTCAATACAGATTGTTTGAGGTGAGAAAAAGAATAAAAGCTTCCCAAGTTCATCAAATATAACCTTGTTACTAAAACCATGTAAGGATGTGAAGATTTCAGTCAGTTCAGTTCAGTTCAGTTCAGTCGCTCAGTCGTGTCCGACTCTCCGCGACCCCATGAATCACAGCACGCCAGGCCTCCCTGTCCATCACCAACTCCCGGAGTTCACTCAAACTCATGTCCACAGAGTTGGTGATGCCATCCAGCCATCTCATTCTCTGTCGTCCCCTTCTCCTCCCACCCCCAACCTTTCCCAGCATCAGACTCTTTTCCAGTGAGTCAACTCTTCTCATGAGGTGGCCAAAGTATTGCAGTTTCAGCTTTAGCATCAGTCCTTCCAATGAACACCCAGGATCGATCTCCCTTAGAATGGACTGGTTGGATCTCCTTGCAGTCCAAGGGACTCTCAAGAGTCTTCTCTAACACCACAGTTCAAAAGCATCAATTCCTCGGCGATCAGCTTTCTTCACAGTCCAACTCTCACATCCATACATGACCACGGGAAAAGCCATAGCCTTGACTAGACGGACCTTGGTTGGCAAAGTAATGTCTCTGCTTTTTAATATATTATCAAGGTTGGTCATAACTTTCCTTCCAAGGAGTAAGCGTCTTTTAATTTCCTGGCTGCAATCAGCATCTGCAGTGATTTTAGAGCCCAAAAAAATAAAGTCTGACACTGTTTCCACTGTTTTTCCATCTATTTCCCATGAAGTGATGGGACCAGATGCCATGATCTTTGTTTTCTGTGAAGAGTTACAAGTAAATTTATTTAATGAACGTCATGGGGTCGCAAAGAGTCAGACACGACTGAGTGACTGAACTGAACTGAAACAAATAGAAACCTGAATCTAGCAATGTATACCAACATATACCATATATGATGATCAATGGGGATTATCTCAGGTATGGAAAGATGTTTAAATATGAGAGTATCTGTAAAGTAATCCACAACATTAACAGATTAAAATGAAAAAAATAGGAACAATTCAATAGATACAGAAAAAAGTATTCAATAAAATTCAACAATCACTGATGACGACAAACTTTAGTGAACTAAGAAAATAAGCACTGTAACCTGTGACTAACTTTTATTTTTTACACCTTGTATCAGTCAGGATACAAGGGCCAAGCCTCAGTAATAAGTAATCCCCAAATCTGAGAAGCTTAACAAAATAGCACAAAATTTATTTCCTGTACACACTAAAGTCTCATAAGGGCAGTAAGCAGTTTTGCTTATTCTAGTAACTCAGGACCCAAGGATGGTACATTCTTCAGAAATAACCAGAGCACTGAGATGGGAACATGGTGACTGGCACACTAGTTTGTAAAGCTTCCTCCTAATGTGACAATGCCACTTCTTATCTTTACCAGCTAAAGCAAGTCATATGGCCAACATAATGAAAGGAGAGAGGAGTAAAATTCTACCATATGTCTGGAAGGGAAACTATAATATTTGGAAACAATCCCAGTGCCTATCAGCGGTATGGTAAGAAAGATATTCTTGCCTGGAGAATTCCATGGACAGAGGAGCCTGGCGGGCTATAGTTCATGGGTTGCAAAGAGTATGACACAACTGAGCAACTAACACACACACACACACATACACACACACACAAGATAGATATATCTGGTCCTTGTCTTCTAATTCCTGGTACAGAACTCCTAAAACCCTTCGAATTGCCGGAGTGATAGGCACATTTTGCTTGTTCGTTTGTAATGCATAACAAGCCCCTTCCAACCGTACCTAAGTTTATGTCAATGAGGTGACTCAGTGCGCCCCTAGATACTTCAAGATGGGGGCTGACTGCCACAGGAGCTAGCCATGTGGTTAAAAGATTGGAACTTACAAACACAAATGGCCAATGATTTAATCAATAGTACCTATTTAGTAGAAGGTTCATAATAACCCCTAACAATGGAGTTCATAGCGTTTTTGGGTTACTGGGCTAGTGGTGTGTCCTGAGGGCTTGGAAGCTCTTCACCCTATTTCCCGTCCTGAGGTGTACCCTTTATGATAAACCGCTAGCAAATGCTAGTAGAGCACTTTCTTTCCTAAGTTCTGTGAGTTATTTTATTAGCAATTACTGAACATTAAGAGGGGTCATGGGAATTCACAAATTACAGATGGCTGGTCAGAATTATGAGTGGCTTGCACCTTATTGCAATGTGTGTCTTAAGTGGGGGCAGTATTATGGGACTGAGCCCTTAACCTGTGGGATCTATCACTCACTCCATGAGTCATTGTCAGAACTGAACTCAACTGGTGAACACCTAGTTGCGACTCTAGGATTGTCACATTAATCCCCTGTTCCACCTCACTTCCACTAAAAGCCTGACAGATGATTATTACATACACGAGCATTGAGGACCATTGTGTTTGATTAGTTACTATTATATTTCTATACTTTCAGTTGGTCCTAAAAAGAAAATAAAAATGTAGAATATTTAGACGTCTTTACTCTTAAATTTCCTCCCACATTTATTCTGTTTCTAAACCACTGTCATTTAAAAATACTTCCCATTTTAGTAAGATATTTTTATTATGAGTTTACAAATTAAAGTTAATAAACAGCAAAGAGAACATCAATACCTATGATTCTAAATGTTACTATGATGTCTTTTGCCAGGAGTTTTAGTAAACTTTTCAGATATTTCTTAAAATATTTACATTCTGTGTTTTAAAAACCATTTTCTTAAAATATTTACATTCTGTGTTTTTAAAACCATTTTCCCCAACTTAGATAATAACAGAGATGAAGTTAGGGTATTACATTTTAAAAAGACTCATTAAAAAATAAACTGCATTAAGTAAAGAAAAGTAATGATAAAAGGTCAGTAAACATTTTAGACTTTCATCACTCAAATCTATCAAAAACTGAAATTTACATCATGTTTATTTTTTCCTTTTATTGATTTACTGTTACTAAAATTGAGAACAGTTTAAAAAAATCTAGTTGATAATGTATAAGACACACAGAATCCAGGCCATTCTATTGTAATTTGCATTAGATCTTCAAGTTATAAGTAGCATATGTTATGTAAAGAAAGCAAATATATACAATTAAAATAGCAAGGAAGCCAAAGTACTGAGTAAGAATATGCTGGTTTTAGAATTGTTGCTAATGATGATTACATTTAAAATTCTTCTTAGAGTTTCACTAGATACAGCATTACTCATATCCTGTCTTTAAGAGGTATTCAGTATCATTGAAGTATGCTAAGAGGACAATGTAAGTAGTTCATGACCAAAGTCTTCAAGATTCATTAATGAACTTTTCTAGGCATTTCTCACTCTACCCAAGGAAGATAAATTTTGTAATATAAATCTGTTTTATAACAAATCTAATCTACAAAAATTAATACAAATTAGTACAAATAGAAAAAGTTTGACTTGCATACTACTTTTAAGAAAATAAGCCAAAACTTAGTTTACATTACATGAAAATGGTTATTTTTCAATAATGGAAGTAAACTGAGTTCCATAGTTTACATGAAAATTTCAAACAGCAGTAGGGTTTTTGGACGAAGAAAAAACATCTTTTTAAATTCATGCTTACCATATATGGCTTAATTTGGGTGAGAACAGAAATGAGGAATTTTTTGATTCATTATTAGCAAAGGACAGGGCAAGAAATGAGATATAGCAAAAATGGAAAGAATTATGACCTCTGAGAAAGGTGCTCATCAAGTTTCAAAACTAGCTAACCCTGTGGATAATGTATAAAAATTAGGGTAAATGAAAGTAATTTGTATCAAGAAACACTCTCAATGGAATTAAAGGCCTGAAAGGTACCTGCAGTGTACTGAAGAATAGCATGTAATAAAGTTAGGAGCACATGGAATGCATTTTGTGCTCTGACAATGCCTTGGGAACGCTGAACTGCACCCTGGATCAGCTCTCAGAGAGGTCCTGGGAGAATGTGGTAGGTGATGGAATTTCAATTGAGCTATTTCAAATCCTGAAAGATGACGCTGTGAAAGTGCTGCATTCAATATGCCAGCAAATTTGGAAAACTCAGCAGTGGCCACAGGATTGGAAAAGGTCAGTTTTCATTCCAATCCCAAAGAAAGGCAATGCCAAAGAATGCTCAAACAACCACACAATTGCACTCATCTCACACGCTAGTAAAGTCATGCTCACAATTCTCCAAGCCAGGCTTCAGCAATACATGAACCATGAACTTCCAGATGTCTAAGCAGGTTTTAGAAAAGGCAGAGAAACCAGATATCAAATTGCCAACATTTGCTGGATCATTGAAAAAGCAAGAGAGTTCCAGAAAAACATCTATTTCTGCTTTATTGACTATGCCAAAGCCTTTGACTGTGTGGATCACAACAAACTGTGGACAATTCTTCAAGAGATGGGAATACCAGACCACCTGACCTGCCTCTTGAGAAACCTATATGCAAGTCAGGAAGCAACAATTAGAACTGGACATGGAACCACAGGCTGGTTCCAAACAGGAAAAGGAGTACGTCAAGGCTGTATATTGTCACCCTGCTTATTTAACTTACACGCAGAGTACATCATGAGAAATGTTGGGCTGGAGTAAGTACAAGCTAGAATCAAGATGGATGGGAGAAATATCAATAACCTCAGATATGCAGATGACACCACCCTTATGGCAGAAAGTGAAGAGGAACTAAAGAGCCTCTTGATGAAAGTGAAAGAGGAGAGTGAAAAGGTTAGCTTAAAATTCAACATTCAGAAAACTAAGATCATGGCATCCGGTCCCATCACTTCATGGGAAATAGATGGGGAAACAGTGGCTGACTTTATTTTTCTGGGCTTCAAAATCACTGTAGATGGTGATTGCAGCCATGAAATTAAAAGACGCTTACTCCTTGGAAGGAAAGTTATGACCAGAAGGCAATGGCAACCCACTCCAGTAATCTCGTCTGGAAAATCCCATGGACGGAGAAGCCTGGTGGGCTGCAGTCCATGGGGTCGCTAAGAGTCGGACACAACTGAGCAACTTCACTTTCACTTTTCACTTTCATGCACTGGAGAAGGAAATGGCAACCTACTCCAGTGTTCTTGTTCTTACCTGGAGAATCCCAGGGACGGGGGAGCCTGGTGGGCTGCCGTCTATGGGGTCACACAGAGTCAGACACGACTGAAGTGACTTAGCAGCAGCAGCAGACAGCATACTGAAAAGCAGAGACATTACTTTGCCAACAAAGGTTCGTCTAGTCAAGGTTATGATTTTTCCAGTGGTCATGTATGCTTGTAAGAGTTGGATTATAAGGAAATCTGAGCACCGAAAAATTGATGATTTTGAACAGTGGTGTTGGAGAAGACTCTTTAGAGTCCCTTGGACTGCAAGGAGATCCAACCAGTCCGTCCTAAAGGAAATCAGTCCTGGGTGTTCATTGGAAGGACTGATATTGAAGCTGAAACTCCAATATTATGGCCACCTGATGCGAAGAGCTGACTCCTCTGAAAAGACCCTGATGCTGGGAAAGATTGAAGGCGGGAGGAGAAGGGGACGACAAAGGATGAGATGGTTAGATGGCATCACCGACTCAATGGACATGCGTTTGTGTAAACTGCAGGAGTTGGTGATGGACAGGGAGGCCTGGCGTGCTGCGGTTCAGGGGGTTGCAAAGAGTCGGACACCACTGAGCGATTGAACTGCAAGAGGCGGAAGTATTGGCACAGTAAATTAAAGTAGAAATGACTTGTCTTGGCAGTCATTTCTGTATTCTTCCACCACAGGTTATAAACAGCTGTAGAAAAGACCCAGCATCTACCACTATTGATGAGTTTTTTGAGATGCCTGGAGTGCAAACAACAGCTTTCCCACCTGCTGGAATGTCCTTCCCAGCTCTTCCCAGGGCGTGCCTCCTCTCACCCTGCGGGTTCAGTTCAACTGTTATTAGAAGTGCTTATCCTGATCACTTTTCCTAAAGTAGATCTTTCAGTGTACTTCCTTATTCCATACTTATGGAGTGTATGCACTCCGTGATATCTTAATTTTGCTTTTTTTAAAATATGTTTTTCTTTCCTGCCTCCATACTAGAATATAAACTTGATCACTGAAAATATGTAGTGGCATTATCACTACTGCAGAACTATTACTGATATTTCATTACAAATAACTCAAAAAGCTAGCATTTGCTTTAGTCTGTATAGTACCAAGCACGCTAACAAATGTTTTCAAGGCCAAGTAAAATAATTCAAGTTAAGGAACTGTAAATAACATCATTGTGACTATGAAAACATATATAACCATCTCTAGCCAGATTTCTTCAACTGTGACCCGGAGAGAAGCTCAGCAACAAACCAGTCACCTGGGAAACTAATGGCGTATCAATTAAAAGGCTGGTCAAATAGTATCTAATGTCTAAATAATTTACTCATATTAAATAAAGGAATCATATCCTCCTAAAATGATATGACTTAGATTATTTGCTTTCATGACCTGTATGTGCTTAAAGTACAAGTTTTAAAGTAAATTAGGTTACAAAACAGCTATTCTAGATAAATTGACAAAATATGGAAAGGTTAATCACTCAAAATTCAGCTTGAGTGATTTAGTAACAATATCAATGCCAAAAATATTACTATGGCTAAGCATGTAGTTCAGTTCAGTCGCTCAGTCGTGTCCGACTCTTTGCGACCCCATGAATCACAGCACGCCAGGCCTCCCTGTCCATCACCAACTCCCGGAGTACACTCAAACTCACGTCCATCGAGTCGGTGATGCCATCCAGCCATCTCATCTTTGTCGTCCCTGTCTCCTCCCAACCCCAATCCCTCCCAGCATCAGAGTCTTTTCCAGTGAGTCAACTCGTCACACGAGGTGGCCAATGTATTGGTAAGCACACTATTAAGGGACTAAGTATTTCAGTCATACCACACTAGTGGCAACCTTCTGAGATGGGTTAGCACTGCTACCACCATTTCACCAATAAGGAACCTGAGTCACAAAGAGGTTAAATGATGTGCCCGGGGTCTTACTGCCAGCAAATGGCAAAGTCAGTATTCAAATCCAGGCAGTATGGTTCAGGCTGTGTGGTCAACCACTGACCTATCCACTGCTACCTCAAAGTCCTTGCCTATAAACAAACTGTTATCAGTTCACAACCATGTAAGTATCATATCAAAATTGAGAGAAAGTAATTCAGAAACATACAGCAATTTGACACTGCTGTCACATCCAAGTATGCAATAATTGGACTCACCTAGTTGGACAGGATACAGACCAGCTTGCTGCTACTGCTGCTGCTAAGTCACTTCAGTCGTGTCCGACTCTGTGTGACCCCATAGACGGAAGCCCACCACGCTCCCCCGTCCCTGGGATTCTCCAGCCAAGAACACTGGAGTGGGTTGCCATTTCCTTCTCCCATGTGTGAAAGTGGAAAGTGAAAAGTGAAAGTGAAGTCGCTCAGTCGTGTCCGACCCTTAGCGACCCCACGGACTACAGCTTACCAGGTTCCTCCATCCATGGGATTTTCTAGGCAAGAGTACTGGAGTGGCTTGCCATTGCCTTCTCCAACAGACCAGTTTAGGGATTGTCAAAGGGACATAATCAACACGTGCTGTATTGTTTAGTCACTAAGTCATGTTCAACTCTTTTGTGAGCCTATGGACTGTAGCACGCCACGTTCCTCTGTCCATTGTATTGCCCAGGCAAGAATACTAGAGTGGGTTGCCATTTCCTTCTCCCGAGGATCTTCTCACCCTGCACTGCAGGTGGACTCTTTACCACCGAGCCACCAGGGAAGCCCGGGCCTCATCATGCACTGGTACTATGTATAGTCGAACAATGTCCATCTTAGATAAACAGGAAATTAAAAAGAAAACAAAAGCACCCAGTACTTTAATTAGTCTGAGAATTCCTGATCTACACTAACCTCATTTGAATTCTCCGATTTTCTCATCTCCGATGGGAAAGAACAACAAGGCTGTCACTTCTGACCTGCCTCCATCAGAAAATAAATACAAAGTATTTTGAGATTTGTTCAATTTTACTTATAAATTTAGTACATATTTTAATGAAGATGTTATATAAAAACATTCAAGTATGAAACATAAGTAATTTGTTGCCCTTCCTGCATGATAATACATTTAGGCATTTAAGGTACATTAAGAAAGACTCACACGGAACAGAACGGAAAGGAAGAAAGACTCACATAAACATCCATCCAGACTAAGTTTTCAGTTCCACCCTCAAACAGAAAAACTTTCTTAAAAGTGGCTAAATACAATGAAAAATATTTAATTTACACTTTTATTTCATAAGTCACACACACCTCTACCCCTTAAAACCAGTTTTCCAAAAACTCCTTGTTTTGACTTTATAGTATCTCACTGGAAAAAAAAAGCACGAACTAAAAATTAAGAATTATGTTGTACTTAGCAGACAAAACTAAAGACTAAAGCCCAGGACACAGACTCTCACCTCTGAGAAACTGCTCTGAAGACGAGAGGAGCCAGGATACGTAAGAGTTTCTGCAAGACCGGGTAGTCAGAACATCAGAAGATGACTGGTAATTAAAGAAAACCAGATATCTCAAGTTAAGGAATCCAGCACTTTTCTGTGTATGGGAAAATGCAAGAGTCTGGGCCCACTGAAATCATTCCTTTGAGAGCACCTCAGCTACCGGGACCAGTATCTTGTGCTTCTCACCCCGAGTCTCCTCAAGGTACACTGCCAGGTGGAAAGGAGGCCGCAGTGACTGAGGGCTCGGCACTGGGCAGCTGTTGGTTATATCCTGAGTTCCCTCGGGGCTCACAGTCGGGGGTGGCTGAGGCGGCCTGATGATCACTGCAACATCCTTTGTTTACTGATATGGCAGGCAACATTTTCTCACCAAACAGTGATTTGGAAAGTGATTAAAATTGGCAGAACCACAAGCAAAGAAACCTGGAGAAGTAATTTTCCATTTAATTGAGGAAATCAAAATATATCTTAAAAAATGCAGTGGTATTGAATGTATCTACTAGGAAAAAATTAGTTCATACATGCTGATTTTCATCATAAATAATATATAATCTTTAAAGACTTTTTTTTTAAATGGAACTCTTCCTAAAACACAAAGCAAACATCTTTGTAAAAGAGCATTCTAGATATGATTCAGAAAACTTCTGCTAAGGTCTATAAAGCAGAAACCCAATACAGTGTGATTACTTGAAATTCATAAAGCTGTTTACTCTCAATTTTAGCCATAGAATGTTGCTGGGGTTCTGCGATCTCTTCTCCAGTTACTCTCACGATGAATTTCTAAGGAGAAACCTATACTCACCTCATTATCCTTTCCTACCTTTCCATCATAAAAACAAACAAAAAAAACAACAAACCAACAACTGTTTTCCTAGGTTACTACAGAGAAGGAAGAACTATAGAAAGAACAACAGAGCAGAAGCACACACAAACACACATACACCAGCTTTAAACCACAGACCTTACTTCTACACACAATTCTAAGTCAAGGGATTTTGCTTTCTTAAAGCATGCACTCTCCTGGCTCACAGGCCTTTTTCTGCCTGCTTCTGAGATTCATTACAGATGGCTGAGACTGGAAGTATGATGGTTGGATAAGTGGGACATTACTTGATCTTCTATCATTCTGATAAGAATTCTATGAGGCAGAGAAAAGGCATATGCCATTATCCTCATTATTTTTTTAAATAGAGAAACTGCAGCACACAAGGAAAGTTTAGTAACTTGCCCAAGGCACCAAGCAAATTAGTTTTAGAGAATTCAGGTCTTTAAAATCCCTACTCTACTCCTCATCAGATAACAATACTGTCTTCCCCATCCTTGGTCTTTCTCACACATAATTTATTCAAGTATGATATATATCGAAATCATATTTTATGTGATGCATTTCCAGACACCTCAACCAAATCATCAAATTATCATTTCCTATTATGCTTTCTTTGAAATGTTAGCTTTTAAAATGATAACCATAAATCTTTCACACATGAAATTAGTAGGAAGAGAAGAGAAAGATTGGAAGCAAAAAATAAACACAGTTTCAATGACTTTGAGTAAAGAACCAAAAGATCAAAAAAACAAAAAAATCCTGGGGTTAGGGGGCGAAGGTTCTTTCTGACTGACAGTATTTTGCCTCTTTGCTTCTCTATACAGTAGGTGGAGCTATAGTACTATTCATTAGTGTTACAAGAGGCTGTGAGCGAAAAACAATCCAATTCATTCCTAGGATATCCATTTTTTTTTTGCACTTTCAAATGGTCCTTTCTGTTTTGAAACATTTTTCCTCCATTCCCCAAGAACCATCAGCCTACACTGCCTACATTCCTTTTTCTTTTTCTGGGATGGCGGAGGGCTATGACCTTCACTGCACATCCTTACAATGCATTTTGAGGAGAATATTCAGAGATACAGTTGCACAAAGCAGCCTGCTTTCCATTACCCCATTACTCAAAAGGTTTCCTTTACAATCTATCAAATCTTTTAGCTGGGTAACAGGATTCTCCTGCAACTGAAAATCTTTCAGAACAACCAATCGCATTTATCTTTAGGTCCTCAATTATTTAAGTAATGCAGCAGAAATGATGGTTAATAACCTGTCATAAAAATAAACTACCTGTAAAAATTAAAAAGAAAACAAAAATTTTATTCAAAAATAAGGAATTAAAATCCAAAACTAGGCTAAGTAAATTGACTTTGAGCAGGAAAAGCATTCATCCTTAAGAGTATATAGAAATCAAATAAGTTGACCTTTGCAAAGGGGGCGCTGTGTCTAATATTATGATGATGGTTAATTCTATGTGTCAACTTGACTGGTACATAGATTCCCAGATATCCAGTTGAATACTCTTCTGAGTAAGTCTGTGAGGGTGGTTCTGGATGAGATTTAACATTGGCATCTGCAGAGCAAAACATATTGCCCTCCCTGATGTGAGTGAACCTCACCTAATCTATTGGAAACCTGATTAGAATGAAAAGGCACAGGAAGGGAAATTTCTTTTTCAAGCTGGGACAGTGGTCTTCTGCCTTTGGACTTGACTGAGGATTCAGACTACCTTCTGGTTCCTAGGCCTCTGGACTCAGTCTTGGAATTTTATCATGGGCTTTCCTAGGACTTGAGCTTGCCAACTACAGACTGTGGGATTTCTCAGCCTCCATAATCTTATGAGCTAATTTCTTACAATAACTCTTATACATAAAATATTATATTTAATAATGTGTGTTGTGTTAGTCGCTCAGTCGTGTCGGACTCTTTGCGACCCCATGGACTGTAGCCCGCCAGGCTCCTTTGTCCACGGGATTCTCCAGACAAGACTAATGGAGTGGGTTGCCATATATAACATTAATTATATATAATATGCATTATTTAACACAAATATTATATATTCTAATATTTTATATTATAGGAAGATAGTCAAAAGGTACAAACCTCCAGTTATAAGATAACTAAGGACAAGGGATACAGTGTACAACATTATCAACATAATTAACACTTATGTATATTATATATGGAAGTTAAAAGAGTAAATCCTAAGAGTTCTCATCACAAGGAAAAATTTTTTTCTCTTTCTTTAATGTTGTAATTATATGAGTAATAGATATTTCAATTCAGTTCAGTTCAGTCACTCAGTCGTGTCCGACTCTTTGTGACTCCATGGACTGTAGCACACCAGGCTTCCCTGTCCATCACCAACTCCTGGAGCTTACTCAAACTCATGTCCATTGAGTCAGTGATGCCATCCAACCATCTCATCCTCTGCTGTCCCCTTCTCCTCCTGCCTTCAATCTTGCCCAACATCAGGGTCTTCTCCCATGAGTCAGTTATTCCCATCAGGTGGCCAAAGTATTGGAGCTTCAGCTTCAGCATCAGTCCTTCCAATGAATATTCAGGACTGATTTCCTTTAGGGTGGACTGGTTGGATCTCCTTGCAGTCCAAGGGACTCTTGAGAGTCTTCTCCAACACCACAGTTCAAAAGCATCAGTTCTTCGGCACTCAGCTTTTTTTATAGTCCAACTCTCACATCCATACATGACTACTGGAAAAACCATAGCCTTGACTAGACGGACCTTTGTCAGCAGAGTAATGTCTCTGCTTTTTAATATGCTATCTAGGTTGGGCATAGTTTTTCTTCCACGGAGCCAGGGTCTATTAATTTCATGGCTGCAGTCACCATCTGCAGTGATTTTGGAACCCAAAATAAAGTCTGTCACCGTTTCCATTGTTTCCCCATCTATTTGCCATGAAGTGATGGGACTGGATGCCACAATCCTCGTTTTCTGAATGTTGAGTTTTAAGCCTACTTTTTCACTCTCCTCTTTCACTTTCATCAACAGGCTCTTTAGTTCTTGATGAATATTTACAAAATATTTATGTTCTTGATGGATATTTACAAAACTTATTATAATCATTTCATGATGTATATAAGTCTAATCATCATGCTGCCTATCTTAGACTTACATAGTGCTATATGTCACTTATATCTCAATAAAACTGGAAGAAAAAAACACATTATTGATTTTCTTCTTCTAGAGAATTAAGACTAATACAATTACTAGTTTCACATTAAATTGCTTTGCTATAAATGAGGTAAAAAAGTTAACTTATAGTATTAATTTCTTTCTACATAGCAACACATATACATTTTTTGCTAAACAACTGCCATAGTACCAAACTAATTTATATAAACAAATCTTACCTGAAAAAATTATGCTTGGTGTTTTTATATTTGACTCTGTATATAAACACTAACATGATGACAAAAAAAAAATAAAATGGGATATGGTAAAACCCATTCTAGACTTCCCACAATGGCCTATATGGCTGCCTTTATCTACTCACTGCTGGAAAAAAAAATTGAAAAAAAAATTCATAGCTTTTACAAAAAAAAAAAAAAAGGCTTGGATTTACCTTATTTTTAAATTGAAGATACAGAAAAACTATAAATAAGTATAATATAGATTTACAGTGTGTGACATACTGGGAACTTAAAATTTACAAAGTTCATTAAGTAGAAATTTTATTCATTTACCTTAATAAGATATCTTGAAAAGAAGGTTTTTTTTTTATCAGGCTAGAGCATATAATTAAATTTACTGACTGCCTACTATGTCCTAGGTCAGGGAAACAAAAGGAATGGCTGTGAACTGTTACTGTTTATAAAGAAGACAAGCAGCTGCAGCCAGAGTGTAAACCAACTTTATCCCCAAGCACAATTATTTTTTTCCTCCTAACAAGAGTTTTTTGAAGGAAGGTGAGTGTTGATTTACCTCATGACCTAAGTTCCTTAGCTCAAAGCAGATGGCCACTCTGAGTAGCACTGTTCTAGGAAATTCTAGGTGCTTTCACCTGTGTTGTTTTGTTATTTGTAATAGTTAACATATCTTGAAGCCTTACTATATGTGTACAACACTAGTACTAACATTTAATCTTCATAATAAATCTATAAAATTAATACTATTATTATTCCCACCTTATAGATGAGAAAACTCAAGCTCAAAGTTTTCACAGACAGTATGCAGGGAGCGGGAATATAAACCAGGCAGTCTGGCTCCAGGCTATACTCTTACCATTTCCCTATGCTTTCTTCTCCTTATATCTGAAATCTTGATTTAGTGATACAGATATGTCTCTATTTAACAGTTGAGAGATAATGCGATGCGTATAAGACAGGAGCTGCACCTAAGTCACCTCTGCATGTTCTCTCTGCAGACTCTATTGATGGCTATCCCTGCTCTGGGCTTGAAAGATGAGGGCCAACATGCTTTCACAAGGGCATATTCCAAACCTTACATCTTGGAGGTGAACAGATCTAACCTCAGAGGACTGCATATGCCTACATTCCTTATTCTGCCATTGGGCCACTAATGAGATACCGAGAGACTAATAGGTAACTTTCTCAATAACAATATCTAGATGGACACCCTGTGGAGTCTTGCTTCTGTCTTGCGTAGAGGATATTCCAGCAAATAATTAGACAAGTTGGATAGCACAGAAAGCAAAGTTGGGGTGGTATATAAATTCAGCTCTCCAAACATGGGATTAAGAGGTTCAGAATCCAAGTACCAATCACTCAGCTGGTCTTCCACAGAATCTACCTCTATGTTGCTTGAATAAAGTAACTAACGACAAATTTGAAGTTCATTATAGTCAAAGTCTTGGGACTTTAGCTGCTGTGTTTCTTGGGAGGGCAGCTGCCTACAAGCAAGTCCTTCAAGGTCATGGCAAGGTCTCTGCAAGGGTGGCAGAGACTGCAGTGGCAGCAGTGAAACAGGCTCATAAAGTTTAGGAGAAATCTTCCCAGTATATATTTACTAGAATAGTAAAAGGTCAGGAACAAGGATTTTGAAGGCAGGCCTGGCTTAAAGGCCCATTCTGTCCCTTGCAAATAGCATGACTGTAGACAATTCAACCTCTGTAAGCCTCACTTTATTCTTTTTTAAAATGGGGATAATAATATCAACTTTGAGGAGTAAACTATAAGATACCTTAAAATGCTTAGCACAGAAACCTAGCAAAAAACTTACAATTAAAGTAACAACTGACACTTCTTTGAGACCTTACTGTATGCCAGGCACCCTTCTAAGCACTCACACCTATTAACTCACTTATACCTTGCAATAACCCAATGAGATAGCATGGTGGACTATATTATTGTTCACAAATACCCCCTGGTCCTTTCCCCGTGGAAGGAGAATACATTCCTACTCCAATGACTCTAAGGTTAGTCTTGTGATAGACTTGGCCAATAGAACTGGGTCAATGTGACCCATCCCAGCCAAAGTTCTAAGAGGCACTTGAGGTTCCATCACAATGCTGACCCTGATAACGGCAAGGCAGCCTGCATCCTGAAATGAAAAAGGCAAGCAGAGTAGAGCTTCAACCCACATGTACCAGGAGCAAGAAATAAATGCCCATTGTTGTAAGCCATAGAGATTTGGGGATCATTTGGTACCCAAAGGATCATTAATATCCTTTTTAGTTGAGAAAACTGAGGCACAAAGTGGTTAAGTAATTCACCCAAGGTCACACAGCAGGCAGGAAGGGCAACCACTGCACACTGACTCTTTATTGCTTATCAACAACAACATCATCAATGAGGACTCAGATACCAGGGAAAGTTTACTAGCAGCCACACCCGAAAGCGGGATTCAATGATGGCTAGAGACAGAGAAGAAAGCAGAACAGGAATGACAGTATGTGTCTGATGATGAGAAGCAAAATCTGCATGTGCGGTAAGAGTGGATGCTACTGTGAACACAGAGTATGGATTATTTGCATAAGGCCAGTGGAACTTATGCTTTATGTGGTGGAAAATTAGAAGCCACTAAAGTTTGGTGGACTAGGGAAGCTGCAGTAAGACTAAAAGGCATCCTAACAGTTGTGAAAAACATGAACCAGAGACTGGGTAAGGGGGCTGCTCCAGGCTTGAGACAGGGACCTAGACCAGCGAGCACTAGCAGTGTCAAGAGGGGACAAGACAGAAGATGGTGAGTGACTATTCAGATGTATGAGAGTCACATTCCCACCTGGGTTTGATAAGTGGAAAGACGGAGGGATCGACAGAGGGACTCCTACTGTATCAAGCCTGGGAGAACTATAATAATGATGGTACGCAAGCCAGGGAGATATGTGTCTTGCACATTTAAATGTACCCTTGGCCCTCTCAGATTTTTCTCTTTGGGTTGTTCCCAGCAAAGGACCACACTGTGGTTAGTCACTAAAGCTAACTCAAGAAATGTTTTAAAGGTTTTATCAGGTATCTAGAGTTTGCACTTATTGATATTTGGTATCTGAAATGTCAGATACCAGACTTATAATTTAATACATAAATAACACATCTGAATTTCCCTTCTTTACCCTTTTGTACAATATTGATGCATTATTCTCCATCTGTGAGTTCCCTGCAATGGCCAGGAATGGTGTGTGGATAAAATCTGAGGTGGAGGTATAGAAATGAAATGTTTCGACTTCAAATGCCAGTCAAAATTTTTAGCAATCCAATTTGGCTGGAGTCAAAGAAACTGAGATGTGATAACAGTAAGGACTCCAACTCTATGCTAATTTATTCAGCAGAGGAAACAGTGACCTGATGATAAAATCTGGAAATGAAATCCTTATCAAGGAAGACAGGGAGGGATTGTGATGCCTGCTAGGAGATTTGGGAACACTGATGGAGGTCTTCCAACTAGGTGTCAGCAGAAATTGGAAACATTTCAGGACCTGTCAGTTCATGAGACAGTGGGGACTCAAGGAGAATCCAAGAAGACTGGAAGGGCTGGAAAATTTAGACTGACAGAGATGGAGGAAGAACAGTGGGTGGGGGGATGGGGGAGAAGAACACTGGAGGGCTTTGAGGAGGTGATGAATAGCATTACAAGTTTTATTCCAGGGAACACAGTGCTGAGTCCCTCCAAAAAGGAAGGCCCATTTGGGGAATTTGTGAGACAGAGTTCAAGAGGGCCAACTTAAAAAATTATGGACAAGGAGCAACTATTAAGAAACACACACACACACACACGGCATCAAGTTGGGCTTAGGTGAATAAAATAGGAAAATACCATCGTTTTGAATTAAACTGAAGGCACTGATTGGAAACTCAGCCATAAAAGGACATCACCCAGTGAAACACTTAAATGGGGTGAAGTGAACCTGATGGGGGAGAAATAAAGACAACTGGATTTAAATTAGAGAATGAAAAGTTAAGAATTTGTCTCTTCTTAATTTCAAGAGGATTAAAATTAAATATTACTAACACTAGGATGCATATTGGCATCAAAGAAATGACAGAGTTAGAAAAAAGTAAGTTCAAAGGGCTAAGGGCTGCTGAATAGAAACAGAAAAAAAGGAAAGAGAGGAGACCCAGAAGACTTAAATCAATGGTAAAATAATTCACACTGTATTGTAAACTATAATTTATGTAGTTAATATTGACATTTGATACTCAAAGATTCTCTCTAAAAATCCTGGGTCCAGTGCACCATCTCTACAGG
Source organism: Moschus berezovskii (assembly GCF_049115385.1). Classification (NCBI taxonomy): domain Eukaryota; kingdom Metazoa; phylum Chordata; class Mammalia; order Artiodactyla; family Moschidae; genus Moschus; species Moschus berezovskii. The sequence goes on from NC_142483.1 coordinate 18,123,217, forward strand.
ACGAGAGGGACACACGAGAAAGCACACAAGGGAAAAGGAGGCAGTGCCCTGAGGCTGAGGGGCTTGGCCTGTGAAGGAGAAAGTCTCCTAATTTCTGATCCCCGAAGAATTGATGCTTTTGAACTGTGGTGCTGGAGAAGACTCTTGAGAGTCCCTTGTACCGCAAGGAGATCCAACCAGTCCATTCTAAAGGAGATCAATCCTGGGTGTTCATTGGAAGGACTGATGCTAAAGCTGAAACTGCAATACTTTGGCCACCTCATGCGATGGGTTGACTCATTGGAAAAGACTCTGATGCTGGGAAAGGTTGGGGGCGGGAGGAGATGGGGACGACAAAGAATGAGATGGCTGAATGGCATCACCGACTCTGTGGACATGAGTTTGAGTGAACTCCAGGAGTTGGTGATGGACAAGGAGGCCTGGCGTGCTGTGATTCATGGGGTCGTGGAGAGTCGGACACGACTGAGCGACTGAACTGAACTGAACTAATGGGATACACCATCTTATCCCAGGGGACACCTCTGCACTTTTTAAACAAAGGTCATTAAAAAAAAATTAATGTTTTTTTAAACAATGTATTTTACATCCAGCATAACTAAACTGGCTTTAAGCAAAAAAGGTGGTGGAAGTATTTTTAATTGTGAAATCATGTACTAGTCCATTCAATAAATTTTACAGGGCAACTGTTAAAGTCTCACTCAAAATTCTAAATTCTAAAAAAACTTAGTAATGTAAGTATTAAGAACTATCGATGATACTACAACTTTGACTGTTCAGTTCAGTTCAGTTCAGTTCAGTCGCTCAGTCGTGTCCGACTCTCTGCGACCCCATGAATCACAGCACGCCAGGCCTCCCTGTCCATCACCAACTCCCGGAGTACACTCAAACTCATGTCCACAGAGTCGGTGATGCCATCCAGCCATCTCATTCTCCGTCGTCCCCTTCTCCTCCCGCCCCCAACCTTTCCCAGCATCAGAGTCTTTTCCAGTGAGTCAACTCGTCGCATGAGGTGGCCAAAGTATTGCAGTTTCAGCTTTAGCATCAGTCCCTCCAATGAACATCCAGGATTGATCTCCTTTAGAATGGACTGGTTGGATCTCCTTGCAGTATAAGGGACTCTCAAGAGTCTTCTCCAACACCACAGTTCAAAAGCATCGATTCTTCGGCGATCAGCCTTCTTCACAGTCCAACTCTCACAACCATACATGACCACGGGAAAAACCATAGCCTTGACTAGACGGACCTTGGTTGGCAAAGTAATGTCTCTGCTTTTTAATATACTATCAAGGTTGGTCATAACTTTCCTTCCAAGGAGCAAGCGTCTTTTAATTTCATGGCTGCAATCAGCATCTGCAGTGATTTTGGAGCCCAAAAAAACAAAGTCTGACACTGTTTCCACTGTTTTTCCATCTATTTCCCATGAAGTGATGGGACCACTTTGACTGTAGGAAATACTAATATAAGTGCATGCTGAACACCATATGGAAAAACTGATAAAGTTTCTCATAAATTAATAATACCACAGAGAGAACTACTGAATTTTACATTCTATTATTACTACTGTCAACTGCAAATCTGATGTGCTTGGTGTGAACTCCAGGTGTAACGAGGGATGCCAAATCCATGTTCTTGGACGTACCAGTTGGGATTGGTTCTACTTTTCTTTACCTTTGTTCCTCACTAAAGAGGCTGTCATTTAAAGTTCATATGAAAAGGAGAGGGCTTGTGACCTTCTTTTAACATGAACTAACATTTCAGTTGAGTTCAGTTCAGTTCAGTCGCTCAGTCATGTACAACTCTTTGCGACCCCATGACTCACAGCATGCCAGGCCTTCCTGTCCATCACCAACTCCTGGAGTTCACCCAAACTCATGTCCATTGAGTAAGAGATGCTATTCAACCATCTCATCCTCTGTTGTCCCCTTCTCCTCCTGCCCTCAATCCCTCCCAGCATCAGAGTCTTTTCCAAAGAGTCAGCGCTTTGTGTCAGGTAGCCAAAGAATTGGAGTTTCAGCTTCAACATCAGTCCTTCCAATGAACACCCAGGACTGATCTCTTTTAGGACGGACTGGCTGGATCTCCTTGCAGTCCAAGGGACTCTCAAGAGTCTTCTCCAACACCACAGTTTAAAAGCATCAATTCTTTGGCGATCAGCGTTCTTCACAGTCCAACTCTCACATCCATACATGACCACTGGGAAAATCAAAGCCTTGACTAGACGGACCTTGGTTGGCAAAGTAATGTCTCTGCTTTTTAATATGCTATCTAGGTTGGTCATAACTTTCCTTCCAAGGAATAAGCATCTTTTAATTTCATGGCTGCATTCACCATCAGCAGTGATTCTGGAGCCCAGAAAATAAAATCTGACACTGTTTCCACTGTTTCCCCATCTATTTGCCATGAAGTGATGGGACCAGATGCCATGATCTTTGTTTTCTGAATGTTGAGCTTCAAGCCAAACTTTTCAGTCTCCTCTTTCACTTTCATCAAGAGGTTTTTTTAGTTCTTCTTCACTTTCTGCCATAAGGGTGGTGTCATCTGCATATCTGAGGTTATTGATATTTCTCCCGGCAATCTTGATTCCAGCTTGTGCTTCTTGCAGCCCAGCATTTCTAGTGATGTACTCTGCATAGAAGTTAAATAAGCAGAGTGACAATATACAGCCTTGATGTACTCCTTTTCCTATTTGGAACCAGTCTGTTGTTACATGTCCAGTTCTAACTGTTGCTTCCTGACCTGCATACAGGTTTCTCAAGAGGCAGGTCAGGTGGTCTAGTATTCCCATCTCTTTCAGAATGTTCCAGTTTACTGTGATCCACACAGTCAAAGGCTTTGGCATAGTCAATGAAGCAGAAATAGATGTTTTTCTGGAACTCTCTTGCTTTTTTGATGATCCAGCGGATGTTGGCAATTTGATCTCTGGTGCTTCTGCCTTTTCTAAAACCTGCTTGAACATCTGGAAGTTCATAGTTCATGTATTGCTGAAGCCTGGCTTGGAGAATTTTGAGCATCACTTTACTAGTGTGTGAGATGAGTGCAATTGTGCGGTAGTTTGAGCATTCTTTGGCATTGTCTTTCTTTGGGATTTGGGTGAAAACTAACCTTTTCCAGTCCTGTGGCCACTGCTGAGTTTTCCAAATTTGCTGGCATATTGAGTGCAGCACTTTCACAGCATCATCTTTCAAGATTTGAAATAGCTCAACTGGAATTCCATCACCACCACTAGCTTTGTTCATAGTGATGCTTTCTAAGGCCCACTTGACTTCACATTCCAAGATGTCTGGCTCTAGGTCAGTGATCACGTTATCGTGACTATCTTGGTCGTGAAGATCTTTTTTGTACAGTTCTTCTGTGTATTCTTGCCACCTCTTCTTAATGTCTTCTGCTTCTGTTAGGTCTATACCATTTCTGTCCTTTATCGAGCCCATCTTTGCATGAAATGTTCCCTTGGAATCTCTAATTTTCTTGAAGAGATCTCTTGTTTTTCCTATTCTGTTGTTTTCCTCTTTCTTTGCATTGATCACTGAGAAAGGCTTTCTTATCTCTCCTTGCTGTTCTTTGTAACTCTGCATTCATATGCTTATATCTTTCCTTTTCTCCTTTGCTTTTCCCTTCTCTTCTTTTCACAGCTATTTGTAAGGCCTCCTCAGACAGCCATTTTACTTTTTTGCATTTCTTTTCCGTGGGGATGGTCTTGGTCCCTGTCTCCTGTACAATGTCACGAACCTCTGTCCATAGTTCATCAGGCACTCTATCAGATCTAGTCCCTTAAATCTACTTCTCACTTCCACTGTATAATCATAAGGGATTTGATTGAGGTCATATCTGAATGGTCTAGTGGTTTTCCCTACTTTCTTCAATTTCAGTCTGAATTTGGCAATAAGGAGTTCGTGATCTGAGCCACAGTCAGCTCCCGGTCTTGTTTCTGCTGACTGTATAGAGCTTCTCCATCTTTGGCTGCAAAGAATATAATCAATCTGATTTTGGTGTTGTCCATCTGGTGATGTCCATGTAGAACTAACATTTGCACAGCTTAAAAAGCACTTTCATTTTACCAGTGAGCTTAATCCTCACATTAAGTAGGCACTTTCTTCTTTTACACATAAAGAAACTGGGGCTCTGAGAAAATTGTTTGCCCAAAGTCTTGGTTAATGACAAAGCTGTGAGACATCCATGATTTCTGACTGAAAATCTTAAGTTCTTTCCTAAGGTTATATGATGAATGAAAAGACCTATTTTACAAACATTTCAAGAGTTACCAGAGTTCAGACGGGGTGGAGAATGCACTGATCACTCACACTAAAAATGCAACATAGTAGGGAAGGGAAAAGACTGAAAGGCTTTAAGAATTATGAACCATTGTGGGTAAGATTCTCAGTCATCTGAAGGCAGATATTCATTTTACACATTATAACAACCCAGTTTCTTATTTTTCTTTTTCCTAAAGTCAATGGATATAATGAGTGGATCAGGGCAAGCAGGATGTCACAGTTCTATGAAAGTTCTAAATAGGAAAGAAGGAAATGAAATTTGCTGCACAGATTTATCAGCCAGAAACTTGTTCTTTCTTATAGGTGTTATGTAGCCTAATCTATTTAACAGACTCAGACACACAGTTAATACTTGGAAAGTTAGATGTGCCTCAGAATAGCAAGCTGTAGGCTGCTTGCATAGTTGGATTATATTTATAGTACTATTCTTTATTTCACTTTCATTGCCCCCAATTACTAACGGCTCTTTCCAAAACTGATTTTTGCTTAAACTAAAAAGAGAAGAAGCTCTCTTAACCCACCAACTGAATTAACTGACACTCTCTTCTTGGCAAAACATACATGCTGGGAAAGGCAAACTCATGTGTGTAGTCCTTTGACCTCCTCTAGGCTATGGTTTTTCCAGTGGTCATGTATGGATGTGAGAGTTGGACTGTGAAGAAAGCTGAGCGCCGAAGAATTGATGCTTTTGAACTGTGGTGCTGGAGAAGACTCTTGAGAGTCCCTTGGAGTGTAAGGAGATCCAACCAGTCTATTCTAAAGGATCAGTCCTGGGTGTTCATTGGAAGGACTGATGCTGAAGCTGAAACTTCAACACTTTGGCCACCTCATTCGAAGAGCTGACTCACTGGAAAAGACCCTGATGCTGGGAGGAATTGGGGGCAGGAGAAGGGGATGACAGAGGATGAGATGGATGGATGGCATCACTGACTCAATGGACATGAGTTTGGGTAAACTCCAGGAGTTGGTGATGAACAGGGAGGCCTGGTGTGCTGTGATTCATGGGGTCGCAAAGAGTCGGACATGACCGAGCGACTGAAGTGAACTGAACTGAACTGAGGCTGCACAAGAATGGGTCTTGGGCCTGGAACACTTCCTTACCAAAAAAATAAAGAACATCACTTCCTGTACTGAACTTGTCACCTTGTTTGGGAATATCTTTGCCTGCTTCAGGCTCAATGTGTGCTCCTCTTTGTTCTGCTTAAGCTTGTGTGTCACTATGGCATGTGGCCAAGCCCACCACTATCTGTTCCCTGCGGGGAGATGACAGAGCCCTTCTGCTGCAGCATAAGAGAGGTGCGCAGAGGCCACCTACCCAGCATCGCTTCAAGCACAGTGGCCCAGGCAAGCCCAGCTAAGAGCAGCTGACTCCACTCCACCTTGCAGATACACGAGAAATAATACATAATACTTGTAAGCTACTGAATCTTGCAATGGTTGGTTAGGTAAAAAGAGCTAACTGATACTACGTTACTTATACATTACTGTGTTCTGTGGTAAATACCTCTCTACTGAGAGACTACAGCATACGTAAAATATTATCATGTATAAATTTTGCTCTCAAGTAATTTAAAAATTCTGTTCTTATGTAAATTTGATATGAATTAAACTTCATGTTTATAGTCAGCCATTTTTATATCACTTTAGTCACTTCAGATAAACCCAACTGATATGAAATAATACTGATAGCATCATTTTTAACATCCCACCTCCCTATTACTAGGCAGGCAATAACTGTCATAAAACTATCATTAGCTCTTATTGTCATAAAAGTTCCAATATTTTAATGCTAATTAAATATTTTCATCTGATTCTTAATCTTCCTTGTGGTCAATAGAGACCACATTATTTGTGAACTAATCAAATTTAAGTGCTGATTATTCTAATTTCTAGATTTTGATGAAGCCTAAACGACATTGCTGCTGCTGCTGCTAAGTCACTTCAGTCATGTCCGACTCTTGTGCAACCCCATAGACAGCAGCCCATCAGGCTCCCCCGTCCCTGGGATTCTCCAGGCAAGAACACTGGAGTGGGTTGCATTTCCTTCTCCAATGCATGAAAGTGAAAAGTGAAAGTGAAGTTGCTTAGTCGTGTCCGACTCTTAGCGATCCCATGGACTACAGCCTATCAGGCTCCTCCGTCCATGGGATTTTCCAGGCAAGAGTACTGGAGCGGGGTGCCATCGCCTTCTCCACTAACGACATTACAAACCAGTAAATCCTCATCTGCAAATATCCAAGACACCAAAGGTGGTAAAACAAAGGTGATTTTCACTGAAAATAATTTATTTCCTTGGGAAAGCTGAAACTATTTCCTTCTACATGCAATAGACACAATAACAAGAAAATAATTTTGATAATTTGGGGATATAGAGAAAGGAAGATGATACATAAGATAGAGTGTTATTTATCAATAAAAAGTATATACAATATTCCTACATTAAATAATATATACTTGTGTACATATACACATATAAGCACGGATGGATGGACAAGTGGAAGGGGGAAAGGAGGTTAGGATGTATAAAGTGGCAAAAGATCCTTACCCTCAAGTAACCAAAACAAGTTTGGTAAACAAAAAAAAAATTAAAAAAAAAATATCCATCAGAGAGCTGAGGATGCAAAAAGACCTATATGAACTAAATTCCAGAAGTAAACGAGCCCTTCAGAGGAAAGGAGAGACCCATGGCTATTCTTATTTCTAGCAGGTTAGAAGGGAGACAAAGAATTGGCAGTGGGTGGGGGTAAGGAGAAACCAGCCTAATTTTTACCAGCTGCAGGCAGGCTGAAAGGATGGATCAGATTTTAGAGAAGCCCCACTGCAAAGCAAGCCTCTTTCTACCGGCCAAGTTTTTCCCATGGTTTTCACCAAGTGCTTGGGGTAGTGCTCTGAATGTAGAGGGTGGAGCAGAGAAGTGGAGAGAAATTCATCCAGGGCACTCTGGGATTTCATGTAACAGAGGCTACTGGTGTCCAGGAGAACAGAGAGACCTTTCTAAGGGAGTTGAAGCCTTCACAGAGTGTAGGGCATCCTTCCTCAGTAGGCTTGGCTCAGGCATCAGGAGGTAAAATTCTTCAGGGAGAAAGAAAGCCAGGAGCAGGACTGAGAATGGAAATTCCCTAGTGGCCCAAAGACCTGACATCTAGGTTATAAAGCAGAGAGATATCTGTCACAGTTTGCAAAGACATGCTTCTGCTGATCTTTTAAATCTGCTGGTGGTCAGAACTCAAGCCCTACAGAAAGGAAAGATATGACCTTACCCTCAAAAGATTAGTAACAAACTGAATCATACCGAAGCTGCAAAAAAGCCTGACTCCAGCCCAACCATAGACTGACTCAACCCCCACACACTAACCAGCCTGAAAGAAGGGACATGTTCTTTTCTGAAGGCAAAGGCTATTTACTTCAGGCTTTATTGTTCTTAACACACAATGTGTGGTATGTAACCCAAAAATTACAGGCAAAGAAGCAAGAAAGTCAGTCAAAAGTCAATAAAAGCAAATGCAGAGGTGACCAAGATGGATAACTATTTTTTTATGTAACTGATGAATATTCTTTGATCACCAGCAGCATATCCTTCACAGGATATATTTAATAAACAGGTAAATAATACTAGTATTCAATGAGAAGTATAGAAAGTCTATATTTTTTATTTTCTTTTTATAAAAGCATACCAAAATTCTGAGTATTTATTCCACTGCAGATACTAACTTAAGATACTGGAGCTGCAAAATAAAACATAGCTCATCTAACACTTCATGGAACTCACAGGCTACTGGGAAAGACAGATCTGTAAAGAATCATAATCCAATCTAAGAAATGCTATCATAGAAGGGTAAAAACTGTATTACGGAAAGCACAGAATATGAAGTTGCAAGAGTCACAGATAGCTTCAGAGAGAAAGACACCTAAACTCAGTTTTTTAGAATGAGTGGGATTTTACAGATGGATATGAAAGGGTACAGCAGTAAAAGGATAAGGATCCGAGAAATAATTCAGTGATTTTAGACTGAGGTTTTAGACAGGGCTGAGAAATATGTTGGGAGAAAGAAGGGAAGAAGAAAGAAGATGTGATCAAACCTGATAATCACAGCCAGAATGAAGCAACCTTTAATACCATATCAAAGATGAGGGAACGCTTTTAAGCAGGGAAATAAAATCATATCCATATTTGTGACAAATATTTCTAGGACATACAATGCTACATTATAATTATTTATAAATTAACCTCCAACTGACTATGAACAGGGTAAGAAAAGGTGATAGGGATTGATCAACGACTAAGGGAAATATGATTTGATAGACGAGATTAAGAAAATTATCTGATCTTTTTCCTGCAATTGTGGTTTTTATTACAAAAATTATTAATACCATTGTTACATTTATCAATAACAAAGCCTATTAATATGGCAATTCTAGTTTGATTTATTTCTTCACAAAGATATGGGCTCCCTTGGTGGCTCAGACAGTAAAGAACCTGCCTACAATGCAGAAGACCGGGGTTCAATCCCTCGATGGGAAGATTAGGGAATGTCTATCCCCTCCAGTATTCTTGCCTGAAGAATTCCAAGGACAGAGGAGCCTGGCGGGCTATAGTCCATGGAATCACAAAGAATTGGACATGACTGAGTGACTAATACTAAAAAGAAGATATACATAAAAATTATTTTTATAATTCCCAAGTAGATTAAGTTTATTAGGAGAACAATGCATAATTTCATTCTGACTTAGAAAACTTAGAAGAAGAAGTGTATCAGAAGTGTGTTAGGCTGTAAGTAACCTTGAAAAAAGAGGCTTAAACAAGAATGAGGATTATTTGCCCTTTCAAGTCTAAGGATAGGCAATTAAGGAAGGTTAGTGGCTCAAGAAAGCCATCAGAGACCCAGGTATCTTCTCCATTTTTCCACTGTGCCATCTTGAGTATATAGTTTTTGCATTCATTCTCCCAGGAAAGCTGTTGTACTTTCATGTGCTGAATTTATATTTTAGGCAGAAAACAAGGAAAAAGCAAACTGCCAAAGATGCAAGTTAGCTAAGCCTGTATTTTAAAAGCTTGTCTATGAATGCTACCAAGTAAATTCTACTGGCACTTCATTTGTGATTATTAGCATAATGTGGCCAGCTTTAGCTAAAAGGGAGTCTAGGAAGGTGAGTCTACTTAGCTAGAGCCATGGCTATCCTGATCAAAATTCTATTAAAGAGAAAGATGGATACAGGTAAGCAACAAGCACAGTTTGGCAGAGAACGTAACATAAAATCTTACCCAGATTTTCTGTTAGGTTGCAATCCAACAACTAAGAGACATAAGCTGCTGAACACCCCTGTGTGCCTTTAAAGGGAGATAAATATTCTTCTTTGGAAAGCAGTTCATGTGTGTTATTAATGTGGGTTTAGGTACATGTCATCTACTTGATAGAATGTTGCCAGCATAATATAATTTGAAGAATAAACTTAAGACACAGAGAGCAATTTTGGAAGTTTACCTAAGTTCATTACATACAAAAAGGCTCCTAGATTTATTACAAATGGCTGGCATTTTATCTACTGCATTTATCAATATCAGTGAAAGTATGCACACTTGTTACAACTCCAAGTAGCAGAAGAACAAACACCTGCACAAATTCAATATTCTAGATGCTTACCAGGAAAGGCAGGGCAAACCAGATGCTACTTCCCTTCCTGCCCAAATATTTTCCAAATATTAAGCTATTTTTGTTATTGCAAAGAGGTAACAAAATTCACAGAACTAAGCATTTAACAATTGGCTACTATATTTATGACAGATGGCCACATTTACAATTACTAACAGTATTGCTACTGTTTGAATATAAAAACCAAAAAAGCTACATAAATTACATGCTCAGTTGCCTTACTTCTAATTTAACTTAAGGGAACAAGAATTAATTTGATCTAACTATTTTAAATATTTGCCAACAGGATTAACTCAATGACGTATGAAAAGATAATACTGTATTCACCATCTTCCACTTCTTACCACTAAACAATGTATCAGCTTGCTTTTCTACTAAAATTGCATAAAATAGATAGGACAGCTAATTTAAACAGTTGTTTGCACATTCAATATTTATAACCTCAATCTTGCATGACTGACTGAAAGCAGTGAGTTAGAAGGTTTAGCTCAGCTCCTGCCTGGAGTGATGGATGGCCTCGAAGAATTTCTTGTTCACTGACCAGATCAATCACATAACAGAATTAAAAAAAAAAAAAAATCAGCCTTAAACTAGATTCCCAACATTTCCATCTGTATGTGAGTGTTACAGGAAGAAATATATCATAAAACACAATGTGAAACTACTTAAAAATAATAAAAATCCACCAAAAATGCTGTAGAATGCAAATACAGAAGACAAGGCAACTGAATGATATTCTACATTTTAACTGAATATTAATTCAAACTTTGTTACATAAACAAATATGTTATATATAACCCAAAAGGTATTATAATTAATAGTGATATCTTTAAACAGCTCAGACTCATAAGTAAAAGGGTTTGACAAATCATTGAAAGGGCTGCAATTTTGACAGTATTTACAGTTGATTTTATTTAATTAAACTAAAAGGCAGTGTTGTGGCAATTATTACATACTGTGCTGTTTTTAATTATTCCAATGGCTGTCCCAAAAAATGAATGTTAAAGAGTAAACAAACAACTGATGGTTCAACTTACAGTAATTCATTCATTTAATGGTTAACTCCCAAACATCTACAGTGATGAGGGAATGAGCTGTACTGTATATGGACCATGGCTAGCAAGGCCCTCCTTAGTGTGTGCTACAACAGGTTTGACTGGTTTGTGAGAGGCTCCTATAAGCTTCTTTCCCAGCTCCACATTCAGTGATGTCAACTTGGAAGCTTGAAAGTGGTCATAGTAGGGAGTGTATTTGTACTACAGAGATTTTGCTGTTGTTCAGTCACTCAGTTGTGTCTGACTCTTTGTGACCCCATGGACTGCGGCACACCAGGCTTCCCTTTCCTTCACTAACTCTCAGAGTCTGCTCAGACTCATGTCCATCGAGTCAATGATGCTATCCAATCATTTCATTCTTTGCTGTCCTCTTCTCCTGCTCTCAATCTTTCCCAGCATCCAGAGATTAGCAAACTCTAAACACCAGAGCTTCTCAACACCCTACCTCCACCCTAGAGGTAAACAGTAAATATCTGGCATAACAGGACAGTGAGAGCTCATTCCTAGGTTCGGGGTTGGGGAGTAGGCCAGGAGGCTGAGGGAGCTGAGAACTGAAGGGCATAAATTTTAGGTCTTGAGGAACAGGTGCAGAAGAGGCAGGCGCAGGCCCCAGACAATCCTCAAGGTGCCCTGGGTGTTAGAACTATAGAAACGGCATTGATCACCTTCCATGGCTTTCAGCATTAGTCTTCTCTTCTTGCGTACGTTTAACCCCATTAGGAGTAGAAGTGAGAGGAGGAAGAGGAAGAACAGGAGGAGAGTGAGGACCAGGAAGAAGGAAAAACATGAGAAAGAAAAATGAAAAGAAAAAAGCAGAAGGCAAAGAGCACGAGTAAAGAAAGAAGGCGAGGAAAGAGGCAGAGAGAAGTGAGAGAAGGGAAAGAGGAAGGATGAGGGAAGAGGAAACAGAGATGGAGGGGCAAGAAAGAAAAAAGAAGAGGAAGAGAGGAAAACAGCAGGAGCAGAAAGAAGGGAGAGCCGGGAGGTGGAGGAGGAAGAGGAGATACGCATGCTTCGTGTGCACAGGCAGAAAAATGTCCAAAAAATGCCGCCACATGGAGGTCTCTTGGGGATAACCTGAAGAGATGGAGGCTGCAGGACTGGGGACAGTAACCTTTGTGCTACAGGAGTGTTTTACTCTTCAGAGGCCAGAGACTAGGTTTTTCTTTTGCAGCAACAAGCAAATGTTCACCATGATTCTATCTGCAAGCATCACCACTGTGCCCAGCTAGGAGGAGATGCCGCGAAGAAGACAGACCCCAGGTTGTGGCCACTTTCTGGGGGGCTGTGGTTTTCAAACTTCAAGTGCTTCAAGCATCACCTGGAGGATTGCGGGTCGTGCCCCCAGCTTCTATTTCAGTATTTCACGGGTGGAACCCAGGACTCTGTAGGAATAACAAACTCCCAGGTTGTTGATGCTGCTGATGTAAAACAGTTATTTAGTAAAACTAAAAAAAAAAATCCTGGAAAGGATTACAACCCATATCCTAAAGTCTTATTAGTCAGCATCTTGGCAAGAATTCGAATAAAGAAATCTAGGCTAATAATGAGGGGCAGGAGTCCTAAGAGGGAAGCAGAAAGGCATCACAGAGCCATTTTCAGCTGGCTGTAGCATATATACATGTTTCTTCAGAAGCCAACTCTGCAGTCTCTGTCTGAATCAGCCCCTGAAATCTTCTCCACGCCCTCAGGGATAGGTCTTCCAAGACCATTTTTACACCAATGAGCACAACTGAACTGAACAGGAGAGAGTGCTTGACTCAAACTAACACAGCCATATTCTCTCTCTATGTATTTGAAATTGCCTGGTTAGACTGGAAATGAAGCAGAAACACAGGAAAAGCCAAGATGAAAAAGACAGTGAGTGCTTAAGGTTTCTAGTGTTGGGTGCCATGCCAAGATCCTTACTGCTCTCGGACTTCAGATGACACCCCACATACCTGGCATTTGACCCCTCCACTACTAGATTTTAATTCACTCAAGTTGGTTTGGTTAACTGAAATGAGTCCAAATGAATCTAAAGCCCCTCTCCATAACTGTTAACAACCTAACTACTAAAATAAACCCATGTATTCTCTGGAACTTGGGATATGCATTGTGGAGTGTGATACATTAACCTTCTTTAGTAGCCTATGCCAGGGTTCTACCACCAAGCTGGTGAGAAAACACATCAATAACAACACTAAGAAACCCCTAATACTCATTTCTTTTTGTCGGCATTGACAAAGTTTTATATATACAACTTTCTTACCATTTTTTAAATTTAAAGCAACATAGTCATTACTATTTGTTACTAGGAATATCACTTGGTACTCTTTATGTCAAAAGTTAACAGAATACCAACCCAAGCGAGCTCATTTAATACATGGAATTTAATAGCTCAAATAATTGGAAAACACAAATGCAGGGTAGGCTTCAAGGCTGACTGATTTAACAGCTCAAAACAGTCATCAATGACCCAACTTCTATTTCTCCCTTCCAGCCACCTGGATCAACTTTATCCTCATGGTCACTTCATGGGTGCTACATGGAAATGGTGCTCCTAGTCCAGCATTCTAAACAAGGCTCTGATTGGGCCAGAGAATGTTGGGTTCTTCTCCTAAAAGAATAATTGTAGCAAACCTGATGAAATGTGCTAAATGACCTACCAACCAGAGCCCACACCATTCCTTTCTCACGGGGATCTTCCCAACCCAGGGATTGCATCTGGGTCTCCTTCATTGCAAGCAGACTCTTTACTCTCAAATAATTTGGGGGGAATTTGTGTATGTACACATATATACTCCCACTTTTATGTATATACACAAAGAAAAAAGTAAAAGCAAATGTGGCAGAATATTAATAATTGGTGATTCTGGGTAAAGGGTATAACATGCAGTTCTTTGTACAACTTTGCTTTACATTTGAAATTATTTCAAAATAAAGTTTTAAATATTTAAAAATTAATTTTAGATTTCATATCCCTACAACTTTTCTCAAAGCATGAGGCAATACTGCTTTGTACTGCTGCTGCTGCTGCTAAGTCACTTCAGTCGTGTCTGACTGTGTGTGACCCCATAGATGGCAGCCCACCAGGCTCCCCCGTCCCTGGGATTCTCCAGGCAAGAACACTGGAGTGGGTTGCCATTTCCTTCTCCAATGTGTGAAAGTGAAAAGTGAAAGTGAAGTCGCTCAGTCATGTCCGACCATTAGCGACCCCACGGACTGCAACCTACCAGGCTCCTCCATCCATGGGATTTTCTAAGCAAGAGTACTGGAGTGGCTTGCCACTGCTTTGTACTACATACCACTTAATTTTCATAGGGCAAAAAAGTTGACAATAAATAATCAAGTTTTCTTTTAACTTGTTTAGTAGAACTTAGTTGCTCATTCTGGTAGAGGACGATATGTCTTGGTCAAACTCTGCTGCCTCCTTTTCTTCTGAAAACAGAACCAGATACACTCTTCAGCTTCCAATACTGTTATGGGTTGTACATGAATTCTGGCAAGAGGAACATGACCTCATATACATGATTCTCTAGGCTCTTCCTTTGTCTGCTGACCAGATAGAGAGGATCCACTAGAAGACTCTGAGGCCCTAGGGGGCGTAGGTCCCTGAATGACTGCTGAGGGGCAAAGCCCCTACTACTGACCTACACTGGACTGTGATATGAATAAGAAATGAATGTGTTAAGTTACTGAGATTTGTGGATTCTTATAGCAGTAAGCCTACCTAACAAAGTTATGTAACTTATAAAATAGAATAACACAAAGGTGATGCTCTATGAAAATATACTAACTAAGGATGTCATGTATTTATTTTCATAAATACACTTAAGCATAGAAGTTCTCAAAGTGTTCTTACAGGATCTTTGAGGGTCTCTAAGACTCTTTCAGGGGCTCTGTGAGGCCTAAACTATTTCAAGAGCAATACCAAGATGTTATTTGTCTCTTTCACTCTTACTCTCTAACAAGTATACTGCTTTCCAGAGGTAACATGATGTATTAGTATTATATCACAAGAAAGTGAATGCAGAAGCCAATATAGGAATGTTCCTGTCTTCTATCTAGCCAGACATTAAAGAGGTTAGCAAAAGTATAGAACAATGCCACTGTTGACTAAACTTTTTCTTTTCTACTTTGCAAAATATAGATATGTTATAGCTATTTAGAGTTTCTTATGCTAACATGCAATGGCTTATTTCTAAATAATACACAGGTTTTACATTTCTCAGTTTTAATTTCAAATACAGTAAATACTGAGAGATATAATCCATATAAACAAAAATTCTTTTGAGGTTTGCAATAATTTTTAAGGGTTTCTCTGGTGGCTCAGATGGTAAAAGCATCTGCCTGCAATGCGGGAGACCCAGGTTCAATCCCCGGGTTGGGAAGATCCTCTAGAGAAGGAAAGAATGTAAAGGGGTCCTGAGACCAAAAAAAAGCTTGAGATCCATTATTTTACAACAAAGTGCGAATATCTCTAAGAGTTAGAACATTTTACATAAAATAAACCCATATTGTCAAAATATAATAGAATAGTGAGAGTTCCTAGAGCTCAGAGTCCAGGATATGGCAGGTGCTCAACACAAAATTGTTATATTAATAAACTGTACAACAGTGATGATATTCACATTTATGAGTGTTGTGATAATTGAATGAGATGACGGATGCTTGTGTCTGATTATATACTATCATTATTCATAATTATTTACTGTCTCTTTTTCACATAGGAGGTATATAACCCCTGCTCCGCTGACTCTAGACATGGCCATATGACTTGCATTGGCCAATGGACATAAGTAGAAGTGACATGAGCCATACGTATTTGAGCAGAAGCTTTAAATTAGATTGTGTGGTTCTGTTCAGGTTCCTGCATTTCTGCCTTTGCCTCATGAACAGCATGTTCCAGACAGGAGCTGTTTGTTCAATCCAGGCTCTGGAATAAGAAGACACCCAGTTGACCTCTAAGTAAATCAGAGCTGCAGCTCACCTGTAGCTCTAAGGCAACGTGAGATACAAATATATGAAATTGGTATTAACCACCTTCAGTTCAGTTGAGTCGCTCAGTAGTGTCCGACTCTTTGTGACCCCATGAATCGCAGCATGCCAGGCCTCCCTGTCCATCACCAACTCCCAGAGTTTACCCAAACTCATGTCCATTGAGTCAGTGATGCCATCCAACCATCTTATCCTCTGTCGTCCCCTTCTCCTCCTGCCCTCAATCTTTGCAGCATCAGGGTCTTTTCAAATGAGTCAGCTCTAAGCATGAGGTGGCCAAAGTATTGGAGCTTCAGCTTCAACATCAGTCCTTCCAATGAACACCCAGGACTGATCTCCTTTGGAATGGACTGGTTGGATCTCCTTGCAGTCCAAGGGACTCTCAAGAGTCTTCTCCAACACCACAGTTCAAAAGCATCAATTCTTTGATGCTCAGCTTTCTTCACAGTCCAACTCTCACATCCATACATGACCAATGGGAAAACCATAGCCTTGACTAGCTGGACCTTTGTTGGTAAAGTAATGTCTCTGCTTTTTAATATGTTATCTAGGTTAGTCATAACTTTCCTTCCAAGGAGTAAGTGTCTTTTAATTTCATGGCTTCAATCACCATCTGCAGTGATTTTGGAGCCCAAAAAATAAAGTCAGCCACTGTTTCCTCATCTATTTGCCTTGAAGTGATGGGACCAGATGCCATGATCTTAGTTTTCTGAATGTTGAGCTTTCAGCCAACTTTTTCACTCTCCTCCAAACCATTCTAATCAGTGCTACTATGTAGCAAGAGAAACATGAAAGAAATGTGGCTTAGTCCTTGAGTGACTGCAATGAAGCTGAGTCTTCCCTGATTAACTAAGACAGTTTAGACAGTACTATTTAGGTAACTTCAAAATTCCTGGTAAATGAAATGTATCAGCTAGGACAATCATGGCATCAAAGCAGATTTGACTCTAATAAAAATTCTCGCCACTATTCACTCCTAAATACCCCCAGAAGTACTCAGGAATATCTGCAGAGGTAACTGGCAGGTGAGTGTGGAAAAAAGGAGGTTCTAACTGTGGTGCTGGAGAAGACTCTTGAGAGTCCCTTGGACTGCAAGGAGATCCAACCAATCCATTCTAAAGGAGATCAATCCTGGGTGTTCATTGGAAGGACTGATGCTGAGGCTGAAACTCCAATACTTTGGCTACCTCATGCGACGAGTTGACTCACTGGAAAAGACTCTGATGCTAGGAAAGGTTGGGGGTGGGAGGAGACGGGGACGACAGAGAATGAGATGGCTGGATGGCATCACCGACTCGATGGACGTGAGTTTGAGTGAACTCCGGGAGTTGGTGATGGACAGGGAGGCCTGGCGTGCTGTGATTCATGGGGTCGCAGAGTCGGACACGACTGAGCGACTGAACTGAACTGAGCTGAAAGTGACTACTAAGGGTCTGCACTCAATAGTGCAGTAGGTCTATCAGTCCATTTGCCTGCCCTACCCAGGCCCTTTTCTTAGGGAATGGGCTCCAGCTTACAGCCTCTGAAGATAAAAACAAAGATGAAGCACTTGGATGAAACCCTAAGATGGGGTAAGGACCAATCCTGATTGTTCTTTCAAATTTCTGAACTGGGAGATACACAGACTGAACCTGGTCTGGCAGTGATGGGTACTGGGATTATAGGGTCACAGAAGGATGTACTGCTGCTGCTGCTGCTAAGTCGCTTCAGTTGTGTCCGACTCTGTGCGACCCCATAGATGGCAGCCCACCAGGCTCCCCTGTCCCTGGGATTCTCCAGGCAAGAATACTGGAGTGGGTTGCCATTTGAAGGATGTACTAGAAGCTCTATTTCCTCACGTCCACAAGGACAAGCAATCAGAAAAGCTGGTTTATAGGATGAAACAAGAATGACACAAACTTACAAACAGAATGAGAGATGATAGAGTAGCTACCAAAGAGAGAGAGAGAAAGCTGCTGACAACTATCACCTCCCAAAGGGCTATATCAGCTTTTGCTGTTGGGTTCCGTATGAGCTCTCCATGTTTTTCCAAAACCTATCTTTTCGCTTGACATAATTTAAATAGACTACTGTCCCTAACAATGAAATAATCCTTCAAAGAAGTAGCTGTTTTGCTATTATTTGTTACAACCTTGCTAATCCTGACCCAAACATAGAATCTGACTTATTCCTGGTGATTAATTTTAGAGGGCAAGGTAGAGGGGGGAGGGCAAGAAATGTGAATTACATTAACAGAATTAATTTCCTGCAACTTAAAGTCTAATGTAATTGTAGAAACAATGTCACTTTTTAAAACTATCAGAAACCATGCTTATAAAATCACACTAAATCTTGACCGTTTTCCCAACATGAACACTAAAAGGCAGCAATGATACTAAGAAAAGATGGCAGAGAGTCAGAAGTTGTGAATTTTACTGTTGGCTTTGCCTCTAACTTCTAACATGGCTCAGACAGTAAAGAATCTGCCTGCAATGCAGAAGATTAGAGTTCAATCCTTCGGTCAGGAAGATCTCCTGGAGAAAGGAATGGCTACCCACTCCAGTATTCTTGCCTGGATAATTCCACGGACAGAGGAGCCCAGTGGGCTACAGTCCATGGGGTTGCAAAGAGTTGGACACAACTGAGTGATTAACATGTTCACTTTGCCTCTAAAAACCTTGGATCCTGAGGAACATTCCTTTCTTTGGGGTCTCAGGTGTTTTTATATTAAAAATAGGGAGTTAGAATTGCTAATTATTAGAGAAAATGCAAATCAAAACCACAATGAGGTACCAGCTTCACACTGGTCAGAACAGCCATCATTATTAAGTCTACAGTAAATGCTGGAGAGAGTGTGGAGGAAGGGGAACCCTCCTACACTGCTGGTGGGAATGTAAACTGGTGCAACCACTATGGAAAATAGTATGGAGATTCCTCAAAAAAATAAAAATAGAACTGCCACATGATCCAGCAATTCCACTCCTGGGCATATAACCAGACAAAGCCATTATGTAATTTGAAAAGATACATGCACCCCTATGTTCACAGAAGCAATACTAACAATGCCAAGACATGAATACAACCTAAAAGCCCAACAACAGATGAATGGGTGAAGAAGATATGGTGCATAAAGACACACACACACACACACACACACACACACACAATAGAATACTACTCAGTTATAAAAAAGAATGAAATAATGCCATCTGCAGCAACATAGATGGACCTAGATATTATCATACTAAAAGAAGTAAGTCAGAAACAGAAAAACAAATACATATAATGTCACTTATATGAGGAATCTAAAACAAGACACAAATGAACTTATCTATGAAACGGAAACAGATTCACAGACATAGAGAACAGACTTGTGGTTTCCAACGGGGTAGGGGAGAGATGGATTGGGAATTTGAGATAAGCAATGCAAACTATCATATAACTGAATCACTTTGCTGTACTCCAGAAACTAACACAACATTGTAAATCAACTATATTCCAATGAAATTAATTTAGAAAAAACAAGGCGCTAGATAAGATTTGTAGATTCTCTATAATAACAGAAACTTGAGCCACTAAAATTTTTTAAATGTTTTACATTAAAACATCAATTTCTAAAATACAGTGATTCTGCACTTTACAAATCCCAGTTTATGCTATATCAAGAGTCATATACTGAGATATTTTATTTCCCACCTTATAAATCAATATTTAACCTTAGAAAAAAATGGCATGGTAACATCTATGTGTATCAAATAGAACAGCTGTTCTTACTTACTGCTAACAAATGCAACCAACCCACAACTATACGAAGCACTGTCATTGTTTCAAACAGCTTACTGTAACAGCTTTTTAAGTATGAAGTAGATATAAAATGCAAGATCACTAGTCTGTTCCAATAAAAAAGGGCAGACTATTGGTTTTAATTAAAGCTCTTTGGGAGTTCTATTATGGGCTTATAGTTTTCATCTATGTGCCAAATGTGGTGTTCCTTAGCTTTAGTCCAGTCTTGAAAATATTTATTTGCATAACTTCTACTCACATAAACACGTTGAGAAAATTCAAAAGAATTCACTTCTCTTTCCCTAATTTCTCTCGCCTTTTTTCCTTCTTGAAATAGTTACCATCCTGCTAGGAGAGGTGTTTCTAGGAGAAACATACTTTACAGTTGGCAGGGTAAATAAAAGACTCCAAAGAAAAAGCTGCTTCCCCACCTCTTTTCAGAGATGAGTACCATGGAAATTTCACATGGAATGGGGACATGCCCAACTTGTTGCAAAATGTTTCGGAAGAGAAATTTAAAAATTAAATACTCCTGCATCTGTGTCTAAATTTTAAGATAGAAAAGTATAAATTAATATTTATTGAACAAATACTTGGCACTATCCAGTTTAATTCTCATAATTACTCAATAAATAGGTATAAACATAATTCTTATTGTACAGGTGAGGCTGTGACACACACACAAGTCTAGTAACTTGCCCAGGTCATCAAACGAATACATGGCATAGCCACTGATTCTCAGGCCCAAAATCTGATCCATCACAGGGCCTTTGACTTTTGCCCTAATAGTGAATAAAGCAATCATTTAACTGTATAGTGGTTTAACAAGTGTATGGCCTTTTATGATGACTTTATAGAGGATTTTACAGAGGAATGACACTTCCAAGTATTTCTAAATGTGCAATTTTTTCTTGCTAACATCTTATTTAGCTTTCAGCATGCATCCACATTATGTACAAAGTATTATAAAATAATTTAGGAAATGAAAATGAACCAAACTAAGAACCAAGAGGATAAGATTTCTCAAAGAACATTTATTTAACAGATAAAGACCCTGGCACCTGATTTATATACCTATCACATGTGTTATCTAAAACTTCCATATAAAATTTATTTTAAGGCATGCAAATTTAATATATGATGAAAGTCAGTATGCTAAGTACTTAAAGTGCTCTCTTTACTAATGCATGTAACAAAATATACTGATTATGCAAGCACGTTTAATTGGATATAATTAAAATAATGAGATTTAAATACTGATGATTTTAAAAAGAAAAAGACAGAAGTTGGAATTAGCCATGAAATGCATTTAAAATGTTAATGAAACTTACAGTGTCATTACCATTTTAAAATATAATACTAGTAGTTTAAAAAACAGCAACCACTGGCCAGTTTTGACCAGTTCTAAACGGTTATGGTTTTTCCTGTGGTCATGTATGGATGTGACAGTTGGACTGTGAAGAAAGCTGATCGCAGAAGAATTGATGCTTTTTAACTGTGGTGCTGGAGAAGACTCTTGAAAGTCCCTTGGACTGCAAGGAGATCCACCAGTCCATTCTAAAGGAGACTGATCCTGGGTGTTCATTGGAAGGACTGATGCTAAAGCTGAAACTGCACTACTCTGGCCACCTCATGCGACGAATTGACTCACTGGAAAAGACTCTGATGCTGGGAGGGATTGGGGGTGGGAGGAGATAGGGACGACAGAGAATGAGATGGCTGGATGGCATCACCGACTCGATGGACACGAGTTTGAGTGAACTCCGGGAGTTGGTGATGGACAGGGAGGCCTGGTGTGCTGTGATTCATGGGGTCGCAAAGAGTCGGACACGACTGAGTGACTGAACTGAACTGAAACACAGTTTAGAGATATAAGTGACAAAAAAAGATTTCATTGGCTAATATGAGACTTTCCAATTGGATAACACGTTTTTTAAACAAATAACTTAAGAGCTATTTAGCAACCACTATTTTCTTCAAAGGAAGGCACCAAAACAACCAAAAAAGAAAGTAAATGTTCCACAGGAAGAGTTGTGCTTGGTAAACGGACACAATCTCAAAAGCTCTCACCAATGTCATTCTGACCTGAAATTATCAAATTTAGGTATTCTCTCAACTCTGGTGGCTTTAAAGTGGTTGAAGAAGACCAGTGACACAAGAAAAGAACAGGCCTGCAGCTGTGAGGCTATATTCTCTTTTCCTAAAGTTTCAAAAAAGTCTGCTGTCTCCAGTATCACTGAAGAAGGGACAATAGGAATAAAATTCAATAGGGTAGAAGAACCTGAAATTTCTACTACATTTCTTTTCTGAACTCTTTGCCTAGCTCACTAATAACAATACAGAAAAAGTGATGTAAGAGTAGCTTTCTTTTTTTTACAATATTGTACTGGTTTTGCCATACATTGACATGAATCGGCCATGGGTGTACCTATGTTCCTTATCCTGAATCTCCTCCCACTTCCCTCCCCATCCCATCCCTCTGGGTCATCCCAGTGCACCAGCCCCGAGCACCCTGTATCATGCATCGAACCTGGACTGGCAATTCGTTTCACATATTATAATATACACGTTTCAATGCCATTCTCCCAAATCATCCCACTCTCGCCCTCTCCACAGAGTCCAGAAGACTGTTCTATACATCTGTGTCTCTTTTGCTGTCGAATACAGGGATATCGTTACCATCTTTCTAAATTCCATAAATATGCATTCAGTTCAGTTCAGTTCAGTTCAGTCACTCAGTCGCGTCCGACTCTTTGCGATCCCATGAATCACAGTACACCAGGCCTCCCTGTCCATCACCAACTCCCGGAGTTCACTCAAACTCATGTCCATCGAGTCGGTGATGCCATCCAGCCATTTCATTCTCTGTCGTCCCCTTCTCCTCCTGCCCCCAATCCTTTCCAGCATCAGACTCCTTTCCAGTGAGTCAACTCATCGCAAGAGGTGGCCAAAGTATTGGAGTTTCAGTTTCAGCATCAGTCCTTCCAATGAACACCCAGGATTGATCTCCTTTAGAATGGACTGGTTGGATCTCCTTGCAGTATAAGGGACTCTCAAGAGTCTTCTCCAGCACCACAGTTCAAAAGCATCAATTCTTCTGTGATCAGCTTTCTTACAGTCCAACTGTCACATCCATACATGACCACTGGAAAAACCATCGCCTTGACTAGATGGACCTTGGTTGGCAAAGTAATGTCTCTGCTTTCTAATACGCTGTCTAGGTTGATCATAACTTTCCTTCCAAGGAGTAAGCGTCTTTTAATTTCATGGCTGCAATCAGCATCCACAGTGATTTTGGAGCCCAGAAAAATAAAGTCTGACACTGTTTCCACTGTTTCCCCATCTATTTCCCATGAAGTGATGGGACCAGAGGCCATGATCTTTGTTTTCTGAATGCTGAGCTTCAAGCCAACCTTTTCACTCTCCTCTTTCACTTTCCTCAAGAGGCTTTTGAGTTCCTCTTCACTTTCTGCCATAAGGGTGGTGTCATCTGCATATCTGAGGTTATTGATATTTCTCCCAGCAATCTTGATTCCAGCTTGTGCGTCTTTCAGCCCAGCGTTCCTCATGATGTACTCTGCATATAAGGTAAATAAGCAGGGTGACAATGTATTGGTGTTTTTCTTTCTGGCTTACTTCACTCTTATAGTAGGCTCCAGTTTCATCCACCTCATTAGAACTGATTCAAATGTATTCTTTTTAATGGCTGAGTCATACTCCATTGTGTATATGTACCACAGCTTTCTTATCCATTCATCTGAAAATGGACATCTAGGTTCCTTCCATGTCCTGGCTATTGTAAACAGTGTTGCGATGAACATTAGGGTACACGTGTGTTTTTAATTCTGGTTTCCTCGGTGTGTATGCCCAGCAGTGGGATTGCTGGTTCATATGGCAGTTCTATTTCCAGTTTTTAAGGAATCTCCCCACTGTTCTCCATAGTGGCTGTACTAGTTTGCATTCCCACCAACAGTGTAAGAGGGTTCCCTTTTCTCCACACTCTTTCCAGCATTTATTGCTTGTAGACTTTTGGATAGCAGCCATTCTGACTGGTGTGAAATGGTATCTCATTGTGGTTTTGATTTGCATTTCTCTGATAATGAGTGATGTTGAGCATCTTTTCAAGTGTTTGTTAGCCATCTGTATGTCTTCTTTGGAGAGATGTCTGTTTAGTTCTTTGGCCCACTTTTTGATTGGGTTGTTTATTTTTCTGGAATTGAGCTGCAGGAGCTGCTTATATATTTTTGAGATTAATTCTTTGTTAGTTGCTTTGTTTGCTATTATTTTCTCCCATTCTGAAGGCTGTCTTTTCACCTTGCTTATAGTTTCTCTTTTTTTGTGCAGAAGCTTTTAATTTTAATTAGGTCCTGTTTGTTTTTGTTTTTATTTCCAATATTCTGGGAGGTGGGTCATAGGACCCTGCTGTGATTTATGTTGGAGAGTGTTTGGCCTATGTTTTCCTCTAGGAGTTTTATAGTTTCTGGTCTTTTCTTTAGATCTTTAATCCTTTCTGAGTTTATTTTTGTGTATGGTGTTAGAAAGTGTTCTAGTTTCATTCTTTTACAAGTGGTTTACCAGTTTTCCCAACACCACTTGTTAAAGAGATTGTCTTTTCTCCATTGCTATTCTTGCCTCCTTGTTGAAGATAAGGTGTCCATAGGTGCGTGGAATCATCTCTGGGCTTTCTATTTTGTTCCACTGATCTATATTTCTGTCTTTGTGCCAGTACCATACAGTCTTGATGACTGTAGCTTTGTAGTAGAGACTGAAGTCAGGCAGGTTGATTCCTCCAGTTCCATTCTTCTCAAAATTGCTTTGGCTATTCAAGGTTTTTTGTATTTCCATACAAACTGTGAAATTATTTGATCTAGCTCTGTGAAAAATACCATTGGTAGCTTGATAGGGATTGCATTGAATCTATAGATTGTTTTGGGTAGTATACTCATTTTCACTATATTGATTCTTCTGATCCAGGAACAATGTCTATTTCTCCCTCTATTAGTGTCCTCTTTGATTTCTTTCTTCAGTGTTTTATAGTTTTCTATATGTAGGTCTTTTGTTTCTTTAGGTATATCCCTAAGTATTTTATTCTTTTCGTTGCAATGGTGAATGGAATTTTTTCCTTAATTTCTCTGCTTTCTCATTGTTAGTGTATAGGAACGTAAGGGATTTCTGTGTGTTGATTTCATATCCTGCAACTTTACTATATTCACTGATTAGTTCTAGTAATTTTCTGGTAGAGTCTTTAGGGTTTTCTATGTAGAGGACCATGTCATCTGCAAACGGTGAGAGTTTTACTTCTTTTCAATCTGCATTCCTTTTATTTCTTTTTCTGCTCTGATTGCTGTGGCCAAAACTTCCAAAACTATGTTGAATAGTAGTGGTGAGAGTGGACACCCTTGTCTTGTTCCTGACTTTAGGGGAAACACTTTCAATTTTTCACCATTGAGGATAAGGTTTGCTGTGGGTTTGTCATATATAACTTTTATTATGTTCAGGTATGTTCCTTCTATTCCTGCTTTCTGGAGGGTTTTTTTAAAAATCATAAATGGATGTTGAATTTTGTCAAAGGCTTTCTCTGCATCTATTGAGATAATCATATGGTTTTTATTTTTCAGTTTGTTAATGTTGTGTATTACATTGATTGATTTGCACATACTGAAGAATCCTTGCATCCCTGGGATAAAGCCCACTTGATCATGATGTATGATTGTTTTAATATGTTGTTGGATTCTGTTTGCTAGAATTCTGTGAAGGATTTTTGCATTTATGTTCATCAGTGATATTGGCCTGTAGTTTTCTTTTTTTGTGGCATCTCTGTCAGGTTTTGGTATTAGGGTGATGCTGGCATCATAGAATGAGCTTGGAAGTTTCCCTTCCTCTGCAATTTTCTGGAAGAGTTTGAGTAGGATAGGTGTTAGCTCTTCTCTAAATTTTTGGTAGAATTCAGCTGTGAAGCTTTCTGGACCTGGGCTTTTGTTTGCTGGAAGATTTCTGATTACAGTTTCAATTTCCGTGCTTGTGATAGGTCTGTTAAGATTTTCTATTTCTTCCTAGTTCAGTTTTGGAAAGTTGTACTTTTCTAAGAATTTGTCCATTTCTTCCAAGTTGTCCATTTTATTGGCATATAGTTGCTGATAAGTCAGTCTCTTATGATCCTTTGTATTTCTGTGTTGTCTGTTGTGATCTCTCCATTTTCACTTCTAATTCTGTTGATTTTTCTCCCTTTGTTTCCTGATGAGGCTGGCTAGTGGTTTGTCAATTTTATTTATCCTCTCAAAGAACCAGCCTTTGGCTTTGTTGATTTTTGCTATGGTCTCTCTTGTTTCTTTTGCATTTATTTCTGCCCTAATTTTAAAGATTTCTTTCCTTCTACTGACCCTGGGGTTCTTCATTTCTTCCTTTTCTAGTTGCTTTCGGTGTAGCATTAGGTTATTTAGTTGACTTTTTCCTTGTTTCTTGAGGTAAGCCTGTAATGCTATGAACCTTCCCCTTAGCACTGCTTTTACAGTGTCCCATAGGTTTTGGGTTGTTGTGTTTTCATTTTCATTCATTTCTATGCATATTTTGATTTCTTTTTTGATTTCTTCTGTGATTTGTTGGTTGTTCAGCAGCATGTTGTTCAGGCTCCATATGTTGGAATTTTTAATAGTTTTTCTCCTGTAATTGAGATCTAATCTTACTGCATTGTGGTCAGAAAAGATGCTTGGAATGATTTCAATTTTTTTGAATTTACCAAGGCTAGATTTATGGCCCAGGATGTGATCTATTCTGGAGAAGGTTCCGTGTGCACTTGAGAAAAAGGTGAAATTCATTGTTTTGAGGTGAAGTGTCCTATAGATATCAATTTGGTCTAACTGTTCTATCGTATCATTTAAAGTTTGTGTTCCCTTGTTAATTTTGTTTAGTTGATCTATCCAGAGGTGTGAGTGGGGTATTAAAGTTTCCCACTATTATTGTGTTATTGTTAATTTCCCCTTTCATAGTTAGCATTTGTCTTACATATTGTTGTGCTCCTATGTTGGGTGCATATATATTTATAATTGTTATATCTTCTTCTTGTTTTCATCCTTTGATCATTATGTAGTTTCCTTCTTTGTCTCTTTTCACAGCCTTTGTTTTAGTCTATTTTATCTGATATGGGTATTGCTACTCCTGCTTTCTTTTGGTCTCTATTTGCATGGAATATATTTTTCCAGCCCTTCACTTTCAGTCTGTATGTGTCCCTCGTTTTAAGGTGGGTCTCTTGTAGACAGCATATATAGAAGTCTTGTTTTTGTATCCATTCAGCCAGTCTTTGTCTTTTGGTTGGGGCATTCAACCCATTTACATTTAAGGTAATTATTGGTAAGTATGATTCCATTGCCATTTACTTTACTGTTTTGGGTTTGAGTTTATACACCCTTTCTGTATTTCCTGTCTAGAGAAGATCCTTTAGCATTTGTTGGAGAGCTAGTTTGGTGGTGCTGAATTCTCTCAGCTTTTGCTTGTCTGTAAAGCTTTTGATTTCTCCTTCATATTTGAACGAGATATTTGCTGGGTACGGTAATCTGGGCTGTAGGTTATTTTCTTTCATCACTTTAAGTATGTCCTGCCATTCCCTTCTGGCCTGAAGACTTTCTATTGAAAGATCAGCTGTTATCCTTATGGGAATCCCCTTGTGTGTTATTTGCTGTTTTTCCCTTGCTGCTTTTAATATTTGTTCTTTGTGTTTGATCTTTGTTAATTTGATCAATATGTGTCTTGGGGTGTTTCGCCTTGGGTCTATCCTGTTTGGGACTCTCTGGGTTTCTTGGACTTGGGTGGCTATTTCCTTCCCCATTTTAGAGAAGTTTTCAACTATTAACTCCTCAAGTATTTTCTCATGGTCTTTCTTTTTGTCTTCTTCTTCTGGGACTCCTATGATTCTAATGTTGGGGTGTTAAACATTGTCCCAGAGGTCTCTGAGGTTGTCCTCATTTCTTTTAATTCTTTTTTTTTCTTTTTTCCTGTTTCATTTATTTCTACCATTCTATCTTCTACCTCACTTATCCTATCTTTGGCTTCTGTTATTTTACTGTTGGTTCCCTTCAGAGTGTTTTTAATCTCATTTATTGCTGAGCACTGAAGAATTGATGCTTTTGAACTGTGGTGCTGGAGAAGACTCTTGAGAGTCCCTTGGACTGCAAGGAGATCCAACCAGTCAATCCTAAAGGAAATCAGTCCTGAATATTCATTGAAAGGACTGGTGCTGAAGCTGAAACTCCAATACTCTGGCCACCTAATGCAAAGAACTGACTCGTTGGGAATGTCCCTGATGCTGGGAAGGACTGAAGGCAGGAGGAGAAGGGGATGACAGAGAATGAGATGGCTGGATGGCATCACCAACTCGGACATGAGTTTGAGTGAACTCTGGGAGTTGGTGATGGACAGAGAGGCTTGGTGTGCTGTGATTCATGGGGTCGCAAAGAGTCGGACACGACTGAGTGACTGAACTGAACTGATTGCATTATTCGTTATATATTGACTCTTTTTTATCTCTTCTAGGTCCTTGTTAAACCTTTCCTGCATCTTCTCGATCCTTGTCTCCAGGCTATTTATCTGTAACTCCATTTTGTTTTCGAGATTTTGGATCATTTTCACTATCATTATTCGGAATTCTTTATCAGGTAAATTTCCTATCTCTTTCTCTCTTGTTTGGTTTGGTGGGCATTCATCCTGTTCTTTTACCTGCTGGGTATTTCTCTGCCTTTTCATCTTGTTTATATTGCTGTGTTTGGGTTGGCCTTTCCGTATTCTGGCAGTTTGTGGTCTGGCAGTTTGTGGTTCCTCTTATTGTGGAGGTTCCTCGCTGTGGGTGGGGTTGGACGGGTGGCTTGTCAAGGTTTCCTAGTTAGGGAAGCTGGTGTCGGTGTCCTGGTGGGTGGAGCTGGATTTCTTCTCTCTGGAGGGCAATGAAGTATCCAGTAGTGAGTTTTGAGATGTCAGTGGGTTTGGTGTGACTTTGGGCAGCCTGTATATTAAAGCTTGGGGCTATGTTCCTGTGTTGCTGGAGAATTTGCATGGTATGTCTTGCTCTGGAACTTGTTGGCCCTTGGGAGGTGGTTGGTTTCAGTATAGGTATGGAGGCATTTGATAAGCTCCTATTGATTAATGTTCCCTGGATTCAAGAGTTCCCTGGTGTTCTCAGGATTTGGACTTAAGCCTCCTGCCTCTCGTTTTCAGTCTTATTCCTACAGTAGCCTCAAGACTTCTCCATCTATACATCACTGATGATAAAACATCTAGGTTAATGATGAAAGGTTTCTCCACAGTGAGGGACACCCAGAGAGGTACACTGAATTACATGGAGAAGAGAAGAGGGAAGAGGGAGATAGAGGTGACCAGGAGGACAAGAAGGGGAATCAAAAGAGGAGATAGCAAGCTAGCCTGTAATCATTTTCCTATGTGCTCTCCACAGTCTGGATCCCTCAGAGATGTTCATGGAGTTACAAAGAGAAGAAGGAGGAAGGAGACAGAAGTGGCCAGGAGGATAACAGGGGGAATCAAAAGGAGAAAGATCCAACCAGTAATCAGTTCCCTAAGTGTTCTCCACAGTCCAGAATACACAAAGAGATTCACAGCGTTGGGTAGAGAAGAAAAGGGGGAGGTGGGAGATAGAGGCGACCTGGTGGAGAAAAAGGAGAGTCAAAACAGGGAGACAGCAATCAAGCCAGTGATCTTGCTTCCAAGTAAAAATGGGTACTGAAGATTGGGTTCTTAAAGGTACAAAGTTGATAACAAATACCAAAAAGGAAAGATTAAAAATCTAGAGTAGAGGTTAGATTCTCAAAAATACAATATTAAAAAAAAGTCACAAAAATTATTATATATATATATATATATGTATATATATATATAAAGTTTGCTTTAATAGGGTCTTTCTTTTTGGCAAGGTAGTAGTATGTTATAAAAATGAAAATTAAAGGAGTAATAGAGGACATAAAAATTAAAAAAAATGTTAATAGTAAAAATATATCTAGGACTTTCTCTGGAGCTGTTGCAGACAGTGTGGGGTCAGTTCATTTTCAGATAGTTCCTTGATCTGACATACTTCTCAGGGTATATAGGCCCCTTCCTATGTAGTCAGTGCTAACTACAGGGTTTTAATCTATTGCACTTGTCACTTCCAAAGTGGTTCCCTCTGTTTATTTTAGCTTCTTCTGTTTGCTGGTCTCTTCAGTGTCTAATTTTCACCCTGACACAAGGGTGGTGGTGGTGGTCACTTTTTTTCAGACTTACTTGTTCAGTCGTGCTGTGGGGAGGGAGGAACACTGCAAATAAATATCACTGGCATGTGTGGGGCTTGCTCACAGTGATTCAGCCACACTGGGTTTGCCCCCGCTCTTGGCGTGTGTGCTTTCCTAGTGTACACTGCTCAAGCTCTAGGTTGCTCTGCCGGGAACTGTGATACAGGCTCTGGGTTGCATGCACTTTCCAGCTCTAAGCTGTTCAGGTTCAGGTTCTCGGGTATTCCACAAAGGCGCAGACTTGGTTGGGGCTGCGTTTTGATCCCGTCCCAGGTCCGAGCAGCTCAGGTTACTAGGTGCTTGGCGAGCACAGGAAGGCTGTAGCTTATCGGCTCCCCTGTCCCAGCCGCTCAGTTTGCTGGGTGTACAATGGGTGCACCTTCTCAGGTGTGCTGTGTGTCTCTTCTGGGGAGCTGATCTCTGGCTGCGACCCTCCCGGTGGATATCGACTGTCCAGAATCCCAAGAAGTCTTGGTTAGCAACGAAGTCTGCTTGCAGTTTGGTATAGGATGCCTCTTTGGGGCTGCGATTGCCCCTTTCCGGCTTGGCTGTCCCCACCTGCCTGTCTCCGGCTGGGGATGGGCCAGTCTGCAGCTGGCTAGCTTGGCTCAGTCCTTTGTTCTGTGAGTGGAATTGGCAGTGTCTTAGGTTAGGGCTTTTCATGGGATAGCTATCCCACAGTCTGGATTGCTATCTCAAGTTAGTTCCCTCAGATTGCCCTTGGGGCATTCAGGCTGGTTCCTTACCCTAAGCAATGTAGCCTGCACCTACCTGTTCAGCCCCTGCTTGCTAGTGGGGGATGTGAGTGTCTAGGCTACTGCTCTGCTGGGAGTTGCTGTTAGGCACATAATCTCTGGGTTTTAATTCTTTATTTTTCCTCCTGGTTATTTTGCCCTCTGAGATTCCAAGGCTCGCCACAGACCCGCCGGAGTGTTTCCTGGTGTTTGGAAACTTCTTTTTAGGACTCCCTTCCCAGGACAGATCTTCATCCCTACCTCTTTTGTCCCTCTTTTTAACCTTTTATATTTTGTCCTACCTACTTTCGAAGACGATGGGCTTCCTTTCTGGGTGCCTGATGTCCTCTGCCAGCATTCAGAAGTTGTTTTGTGGAATCTGCTCAGCGTTCAAATGTTCTTTTGATGAATTTGTGGGGAGAAAGTGGTCTCCCTGCCCTATTCCTCTGCCATCTTAGGACTGCCCACCAAGAGTAGCTTTCATTAAATTATCCTGAGGCTAAAGTTTTTTTTTTTTGTAGGATGAGTATGTTTCAGTCTTCCATTCTACTGATACAGAAATTGAAAAGGAAGCTTTGAGATGCATTTGAACCTAAATCTCCCAGTATTTCTTGCTGCTGCTGCTGCTGCTAAGTCACTTCAGTCGTGTCCGACTCTGTGTGACCCCATAGACGGCAGCCCACCAGGCTCCCCCGTCCCTGGGATTCTCCAGGCAAGAACACTGGAGTGGGTTGCCATTTCCTTCTCCAATGTGTGAAAGTGAAAAGTGAAAGTGACGTCACTCGGTCATGTCTGACTCGTAGCGACAATCTAGTATCACCGATTAGCTCTGGCAACTGTAAGAAGAACATTCACGTTACCATTTACTAAAGAGGAAACAGACAGAATTTAAGTGTCTGGCCCCAAAGCATAAAACTAGAGGATAGAGTAAAAGGACAAGACAAAAACTCTGGAATGGGTATCATAAATACTAGGCTGCATTGGGATTCTAGATTAAAAATCATTAAACTCTACTTAGACACAATTTTCAAATTCAGAAAACTGCAATGACATCACAAAGGATCAGCTAAAATTTCTAAGGACTATGGACACTTTTAAGGGTCATTCTCCCTTTTTTTTAGAAATTTATTTTATTAGATTCCAAATGAAAGCAGTACTCCAGATAGCTAGTGGCTCAACACACGAAAACTTCTGGCAATAATATTCCCTAGTATCTGCAAGCTAAGAATCTCAACTTCTTCAAGATAGCACCTGATGCTCCCACCACCTTTCAAAGTGTTTTCATCCTGTATATTGAAAAAACACTGGTTGAGCTGAGTGAAAATTAAAATTCACTAGAGGCATTAACAGTACAAAATATCTCTCAGAATTCATCGAGATAATGACAAAATCAGGATGGACAAAGGAATTAATGCAGCTCAACAATATTCAGTAAAATGAATGCAATTCCTGTTCAAAATGTAATACTTCAAAATCATTTAGTGTGATTGGCAGCATCAAATATAGTGAACCGGATTTCTATTTCAAGAAGGAGTTGGTTCTCTTCCAATAACTCAGGTTCTTGGTGCTCCTCCTGTGCACCAGATGTCTGCCCCCAGGCTCTGAAACATCCAACAACCCTCACAGGGGAGTGCTGGCTTCCCACTGCCATGAAGAAATACATGGAAAAGACCACAGAATGAAAAAAATCCTTAAAAATCTGTTGTTTATGAAATCATTTAACTTCAGGCCAAGTGAGACACAGGTACACTAAAACAATTTGAAAATGAAAACTGCAACTGAGAAATAATCAAGTAGAAATGACTGGTTTATTTGTAAAAAGCATGAGAGGATATTTTCTTTTGTGGGTTTATAATGAAAGAGAGATGTGAGAATTCTGTTTAATGCTAAATATACTGTGTGCTAACACAGTAAACACATCGTTTACATGCAAAATACAACGTGCTTTGATAATTTCTCATAAGGTTATGAAGTTCTGAAGCCACCTTACCCAGAGATACAGGAATATGTATGAATATTTTTGAATAATATGATTAGTGTATGTTAAAGAAAAAAAAGAGGCCTAGTCATGAATCAAAGTAAAGAAACAATAAAAAAGAAATGAAGTTGTTTCTTAGCTCTCCTTTTCTGGGAAAAAAGTATAAGAAAGTATTATTTTATTTAAGATGTGAAATATTAAGTAAAAAATACCTGAGTAAAATTCTTCCTTTATTTTCAAGTATTTATCTCTCTTTTTTTTTTAATTTTTTTGCTTTTTATTTTTTTATTTTATTTTTTTTAATACAGTTAAAAGTATTTTTATTAAAAAATTCAAGTATTTATCTCTTAAAAGGGTAATTACAGAAAAACGAACAGCTGAGAATCAAAGACTCTAAATAAGATATACAAGTCTAAGTACTTTCATCTTATTCTAAGATTCAAATTAAATATCCCTGCTACATATGTTTGTATGTATAGTGAGAAAGAAAATTTACAAATATGGAGGCATGGCATGGTGGTGCAGAGCACAGGTTCTAGATTTAGACTCTAAGTTTGATTTCTGGCTCTAAGGTTATTGGTTTAAGTCAGTAACCTCTGGCAAATTCCTTAACCTTTCCAGACTTAAGTTCCCTCAATGGTAAAATAGAGGCAATATTTATGGCTGCTACTTATACAGGCTTATTTTAGAGATCGAATGAAAACAATTAAAATGCTTAGAACATGCCCAGTATATAATAGTTCAGTCCAGTATATAATAGCTCAGTTGTGTCCAACTCTTTGAGATCCCATGGACTGCAGCACTCCAGGCTTTCCTGTCCATCACCAACTCCCAGAACTTGCTGAAATTCATGTCCATCAAGTCGGTGATGCCATCCAACCATCATATATAACATATGTGCTGGATATATTACATTTATAATATGTAATAAAACACCAGTATATAATAAGTGTTTAATAAATATCAGTCATTATTAATTTATGTTAATTTTCTTATTTAATTCTTTTGACAAACCTGTGAGGTAGGAATTATTACTCTCCTCCCATACCCGAGGCAAGTTTAGGAACTTG
Source organism: Moschus berezovskii (assembly GCF_049115385.1). NCBI lineage: Eukaryota > Metazoa > Chordata > Mammalia > Artiodactyla > Moschidae > Moschus > Moschus berezovskii. The sequence goes on from NC_142483.1 coordinate 18,156,986, forward strand.
CCAAAAGTCCCAATGAGATAAAGCAATCTGACTCTGGATCTGTCTAGTTCCAAGTCAGTGCTCTTACTTCTACCTAACCCATCACATGTTCCCTATGCCTTGCTCTTGTACCACTGTAACATTACAAAGATGTACTTAAATTGACTTTTAAATGGTTTTTCACCCTCACTGCAGACTATATGAGGACAGAGAAACTGGGTCTTCTATATTAATTCCACTACTGCCCACTCATACATATTTCAGAGCTTTTGGATAAGACACTGTATTAGGTGCTAGAATATCATGGAACTCAAAGACCATCCAAAATGACAGATAATCAAATAAATATACAATTACATACTGGTATAGTTGTAGTGAAGGAAAACAGCAAAGTGCTAGAAAACAATGTAAGATTTATTTCTCATTTATTTATATCTCATAAGACTTATTTTTCATATAACTGACAACAGAGCAGTATGGGATGAGCAAGGAGAGGTGAGAGACCAGAGCATATAGAAACTTTAAGGATCTGGGAGTCTGTCCTTAGTACAGTGAAGATTCCAGTTGGTTTTTAGAATGATCACTTCAGTTGCAGTGTAGAGATTATATTGGAAAAGGATAAGAAAAGAATCTGGGAAAACCACTCAGATGCTCTATATAACAGTAGATCAGGGGAAATGTGATGATGGCTTGGGACTAGGAGGGTAGTGAAGGTGGGAAGAAGTAAACAGATTCAAGGTAGAGTGACACTCTCATGCCTATCACACCGTATGACACCTAACAGTAATTCAGTAATTTGCTGACGGACTAATCACAAGGGATTCCTCAAGCAGAGCTGTTGTTGGTTCTAAGGCATCCACTAACCCACAGATGTATGACCTTCTCCTGAGCAGTATAATCACCCAGTGAACATGAGATACATAGGAAGATGCTGAAGAAATGAGTATTAAATATATATACCATCTGGCAAGACTCTGCTTGTGAAAAACTCTTGATGTGTAAGTGTATATTTGTGAAACAAAATGCCTCTCCCATTTTGACAATGAAAAATTTTAGAAGTCAAATATCTTTCTGCTATGTGACTTTCCAAGCTTGTTAGAGAAATATATTATTTAAAATGGCCTGGAGCTATGCTGCCAGAAACACAGTAACACTAAGGGTGCTGAAAGAAAGCCCTTTCATTTAAGGAAAATAAAAAGCTGTAGTTAGACAGACAATCAAAACTCATTACTCTGCCTTCTTTCTTGTAAAACATAGGCTCTGTCATTACTTTCTAAAATAGCAAAAATATTTTGACTGTTTATGAGCAACAAATTCAAATGTGGAGTTAATACATTTTCTTATAATCTGGTAATTTCATGAGGTCAGGATAGAGAATGCTTTCCTCATTTTATTTAATAATTCTGACCTTTTATCCCAGATATTTATTTTGCGAAAACTATAAAACTAAAACCATCTGGAAAATCCAAATGTTTGTTCACATGGCTATACGAACAAGAGACTCTATGATTATAGTTAGCCAAATTCAACATCTGACCATTAGTTCTATCACCCATGAAAATATTTTCCCATCCTTCAAGTGCATTAATCACATGGTAACAAAGGGGGTGGTCAGGCTTATTTATATCAACTGCTCTCTTGCTAGGACTAAGGTAAACATAAGATACCTACTACTTTCTCAATAATTAAAGCCCTAATTATTATTAACTTAGTTAAAACAATATATTTATCAGGTCACAGTGATAAGCTCAAGTGTTTGGGGGCACAAATAAAGCATAATTTTGCTTAGGAAAAGAGTGCTCATCAGCAGAAGATTCTGTCCCGAGGTTCAGCCAAGTTTCCTGCACAACTTTGATCAAAAGGCTAACTACCAGCATTCCTACCAGTGCTTCTGAAGAATCTCAATGTATAGGTGGTAGAGATCAGGAGAATAAGAGGGCTGGACTGGATTTCTATGCAAGGAACCTAACAACCTTAAAAATAAAATATAGTATGCTTACTTCCATTTGGTAGGAAACCGCTTTACTCTACATTGAATATAAAGCTTTGTATATAGTACACTGTACCTTTAGAATGTTTTTAGAGTCTTGAAAATGCTTTTTCTGCAGAAATACGAAAAGATACATAAGAGCATCAAATGCTCCTTTGGTCTTGTTACTATTAGAAGTAGTTTAAAAAATCTTGCTGACCATGGAAGATGATAAGAGAAAATCTTAGAAGTTCACTGAGATTTAAAGTTGAAAAAAATAAAAACATAAATTGTTCCATCTATTCTTTATCATTCCAGAAAACAAAACTCTGTGTCATTAGCTAAAATTCATATTTTATCAATACATGCATACATTAATATTTTAATTCACATAAACAAAGAAATTAATAACCTCAAATTTATATTAATCCCATTTAATTAAGAAAGCTCTTCCTTCCCCTTGGTCTGCACCAGTGTAACTAGTACAAAATTAACTTCATTAATAGGAAAAGTCACTTATTTCGGCAGGGGAAATAAAAGACTAAAAATAAGACTTTTACCTTGGACAGCTATTAATTACAAGGAAAAATTAGAAAACATATACCCTAAAAATAATGTATAATTGAGTCCCTAAATAATATTTCATTCTATCTGAGTACAGAAATTAAATGTTATTTTCATTCTCAGAATTATATCAGATAACAGGTAGCTCAACTGAGTAAAATTTGTAGATTCTTACTTTGGCCAAACAACTTGTTCGTAGCAAGGCCATTAAAAACAAATATATCCCAAGCCATCTATATGTAAACAGAAAAAAATGAATATATCTCAACAAAAGTAAGTAACTTTAAGATACTCTACACAGAAAATCCTAAAGATGCTACCATAAAACTACTAGACCTCATCAGTGAATCTGATAAAGCTGCAGGATACAAAAGTAACATACAGAAATCTCTTGCATTCCTATACAATAACAATGGAAAATCAGAAAGAGAAATTAAGGAAATAAACGCATTTACCACCATATCAAAAAGAATAAAATACCTAGGAACAAACCTACCTAAGCAGACAAAAGACCTGTACTGTGAAAACTATAAAACACTGATGAAAGAAACTGAAGATGACACAGATGGAAAGATATACCATGTTTTTGGGATGTGTGCTGTGTGCTCTGTAGTATCATTCTTGGATTGGAAGAATCAATACTGTCAAGATAACCAAACTACCACAACAATCTACAGATTCAATGCAATTTCTATCAACTTACCAATGGCATTTTTTTTTTTTTTACAGAACTAGAACAAAAAATTTTAAATTTGTATGCAAACACAAATGACCCCTCATAGCTAAAACAACTTTGAGAAAGAAAAATGGAGCTAGAGGAATCAGAATCCTTGACTTTGGACAATACTTCAAAGCTACAGTTATTAAAACAGTACGGCACTGCCACAAAAACAGAAATATAGATCAATGGAACAGGATAGAAAGCTCAGAGATAAACCTATGCATCTATTCTCAATGAATCTATGAAAAAGGCAAGAATATGGAGAAAAGACAGTCTCTTCAATAAGTGGTGCTGGGAAAACTTTACAGCTACATGTGAAAGAATAAAATTAAAACAGTCTCCAACACCAGACACAAAAAGAAACTCAAAAGGGATCAAAAACCTAAATGTAAGGCCTGACAATATAACACTCTTAGGAGAAAACATACGTAGAACACTCTGACAAAAATCACATCAATATCTTTTTGGATCCACTTCCTAGTATTATGAAAATAAAAACAAAAATAAACAAATGAGACCTAATTAAACTAAAAGCTTCTACACAGCAAGGGAAACCATAAACAAAATGAAAAGACAACCCAGAGAATGAGAGAAAATGTTTGCAAAGTGACCAACTAGGGATTAATCTCCAAAATATGCAAACAGTTCACGCAACTCTATGTCAAAAAAACAAACAACCCAGAAAATGAGAGAAAATGTTTGCAAAGTGACCAACTAGGGATTAATCTCCAAAATATGCAAACAGTTCACGCAACTCTATGTCAAAAAAACAAACAACCCAATCAAAAAATGGACAGAAGATCTAAACAGACATTTTTTTCCAAAGAAGACATACAGATAGCCAATAAGTACATGAAAAGATGCTCAATATCACTAGTTATCAGAGAAATGCAAATCAAAACTACAGTGAGATATCACCTCAGATCAGTCAGAGTAGCCATTATCAAAAAGTCTACAAACAATAAACACTGGAAAGGACATGGAGAAAAGGGAAACCTCCTACCTCTTCAAATCATAGGCTCTTCATTATTAAATTCAAGATCCTTTGATATTTTCTTAAACAGATGAAATCTGTTTTCTTCCCTTAGGGAAATGCCAGACTACAGTATATCCAGAAATACTATTAAATTAGTTTAATTACTTCATGTCAACTTGATAAGTCACTGCTCTTTAATGCAGAAACTGCCAGCTGTAATTAATGACTCTTCGCATGTGTCAATTGATCAAATGTCTAATACACATAAAACATAGAAAGAAGTTCTATATATCTTACAGCAATTCAGTGGAGAAGTCTTGTCCCAGGGGTATGTAAATCTGAAGTACAAGAAACCTCTGGATCAGTCCAACTAAAATGAAAGGAGGAAAATATATGTTTGTATGTCTGAATCATTTATATGTACAAAACAGTCACGTGCCATCAATAAGCTGAAGCTTTTATCATTTCAATAATATACACAACTGCAAGAGCACTATCCCGAGTTACAATCTCACTACAAAAGAAAAAAAAAAGATGAAATCAAATCAGACTCTAACAACAAATGTTGTCTTTTAAAGTCCCACCTGTGGGCTTGGCAAAATCTTTATGAAAATTTATAACATAATACTTTTTTATTTACTGTTTGTATTAGGTTTCAAGAAAGTGTACACATTCAATAGACACATATAAAACTGAACTATAGGTTATCTCATTAAGGCGGTCATAAAACCATGTAGCAATTATTCTTACTCACTGACAATTTTAACTGTATTTAACAACTTAATGAAAAATAATAGATCAGAAAAACAGTTCTAATTATGACAACTACAACTGAAGGTTTGATGAGACATATCTAGTTCATATGGTTTTAAGTGTGTCTAAAATGAGATGAGATATTTTCAATTAAATACCTTTTGTTAATTTAAAATATATTTAATTAATTTAATGCTCACAAATTAAAAACTTACAGGTTTTATTCCCCATCACCAGCTTCATCTGAATTAAAAATATCTGGAGAAAGACCTATGGCATTTTTGATTACTGAAGTCTACAAATGCTTCAACTATCAACTGATTTTGTATTACCTCTTCAGACCTATTCACTTAATTCTTTTCCTTTTAGGTTTTGAACTTTCACTTGATATCTCAATTACAATGCTTTTAATGAATGTTTTAGTATCACTTCCTCCTGAAACACGACTTCCAGGAATTTGTTTTTTCCCTAATGTGGAATGTTGCTTAGGAAGTGGACATGTCTTGATACAATTGTGAACCTCTCCTACAAATCTAACAGTACAAGCCAATACGTGGAGAACACTTCAAGAAAGGTAACTGGTTTAACATGAATGCTGTTTTCTATTCATTCCAACTTAGCAGACTTAACAAATTTAAGTATTTTAAAGTAACAATTTATATTTGGATAGTCTACATATAAAAATGTTCTGGTTTAGAATTCTAATGTTAAATTTTTTACAACATTCCTGAAGAACTTAAATAGTTCCTGTATTTTACTTCAAATCTAATTTCTAAGCAATAAACATATTTGACCAAATGTGCTTAATATTTTAAAAATCAAACATACAAGGATAAATTTTACTTAAAATACTAAGCTGCAAAGAGTCATCAGTAGAGGTAACAGTCTCTGATCTTAGAATATTCTCTAGGAAACAGGTTCTACCACATTTATGGGAAAAGCCAACAAGACAACTAGAGATCTGGACCACAAAACCAAAATGAAATACCCAAATGAGGCCAACTTAAATAAACCACCATTAATCAATCTCTCTCATGTATCTTCCATTGATTGGCCCTACAGTACTTCTTCCACTGCAGAAAGGCCCCATAAAGAGAGCTGAGAGAGCACTGGGATAAATGAAATCTCTCTTTACAAAAGGTCCTAATTTATGTCACAGATCTCACTGAAATCAGCAACTGTTCTCTTCAAACACAAAGAGTTACACACATAGGGCATTTTTGTATGAACATTTTTAGATATGAAAGATGCTTGCCCTCAAAAAAAATAAAGCGTTGTAATTCAACGCTATGTAATTCTCTCACATATAGAAGCCCTAGTTTCCAAAAGGCTTCACTTCTAAGATTAAAAGAAGTAAGACAATACCATACGGTAATGATCTGAAAAAGAAAAAAGTACTCTAATAACATTTGACAGACACTGATCCTGTGTGTCAGAAATGCTAAATAAACTCTATAGCAACATTTTTTCTTCCAGTGGCCGAGTAAATTTAAACTGACTCTTTGGCCAAGTAAATTTAAACTGACTCTTCATGTCTACATTATATTTAAAATCACTCTAAGCAATGCTGGAACTATTGTTAGTCAGAAAATTCCCACCAAGTACATAAAATTCATAAAAATTCACTCTTTTTTACTGAAATATGCAGGTTTCTGCAGTTTTATAGTATGTTCTCTGCCCGAGACAAAAGCTACCTCTATTTTTAAGAGGTCAGATCCTTTCTTCTTTTGAATATTTTAAGACACATTTATTTAGTAAATTGATTTTTAAACAGTTGCTTTACAGTTGTTCCATTACAGCAAATCACAGTTGTATACCTCAACATACACTTTGCAAGTGTTACACTGTCCAAAGTGTTGGGACCAAACCACAGTACAGTAATCTTTTATAAGTAACTTGGTAACAGTAACCTGAAGGTATTTCCTGATTCTACTGGAGTCCTGACACAGACAGGACACTAAAATGCACCTTAGCTACTGTAGCACAGAAAACAGGAAACAACTATGGCTTTATAATAGGTTATTCCACACCCCTTGCACACATCAGAAAACCTGTTTGGGCCCTTTTACTTTTCATATGTAAAACTGGGTTGATAATTTAGGCTTACCCCTCATAGAATCATTTGTGTAAATCAAATGAGATCTATCATTCAGTAAAGACTTATTGAGCATCTACTATGAAAAAGATTCCGTGTTAAAGCTTTTGGAGTGAATAGGACAGACATGCTTTCTGCTCTCTTGGAACTTACATACTAGGTTTCATGAAGGAGAAGGTCACATTGCTATGAAAGCCTATATAATCTTGAGTCATTGGGAGGAAGAGGATGATGAGTGAAGGTTTTCTTGTAGAAGTAACAGTGGAGTTCAGTTGGGAAGAACAGCAGAGATTGACTGGGCAAGGAAGGTAGAGGCAGAAGAGAGAAAAAAATATTATATAGAGAGGGAATACTCCATCATGTGATGGAGGCTATAGTAGATTAGATGAACTTAAAGGCCTACAGGACTGGCAGGAGAGACAGAAGGGGAAAAGCAGCAGGGAGTATGTCTGGCAAATAGTCAGGGACTCAATGACATGGGGCTTGAAAGCCTTGTGAAAGATACAGGTCATCCTAGGGTCAACAGGAAGCCACTCGTCCATTCATTCATTTATTCAGCAAAGACCTACTGAACGTTTACTACGCGCCAGGCACTGTTCCAGGTGAACAAAGTGGACTAAGTTTCTGTGTTGGTAGGTCTTGGTTTCTGGTGATGGTGGAAAAAACAATAAAGGAACATACTAAACAGCAAGTTCAAGGTGATAATTACTGTAGGAAAATGGACAGCAGGGTAAAGGAGATTAAGAATGCAGAAGGGACACAAAGCACAGGTTGTAATTTAAGTATGGGTAAGCACGAGTCCTCACTGAGAAGACGACATTTTATTTGACAAAGGCCTGAAGAAGGGGAGAGAGTGAGCCATGTAGCTACTTGGAAAAAGAAAGCCCTAGGCAGAGGGTTATGGCTTGTGCACAAGTGCTAAGGTACCAGACTGGTTGAACACAGCAAGGAGACCTGTATGGATGGAGGAGAGTGAACAAGGCAAAGTAACAGGAGATAAGATCAGAGTTAAGAGAACATTAGATACTACAGCACCCTGTAGATGTTTGGGTTTTACCCAGAGAGACATGGGGCATTTTCAGCAGAAGAGTGCTTGATTTAAAAGTATCAGTCTGGCTGCTAAACTGACAATGGACTGTAGGAAGGCAAGTCATAAACAGAGACTAATTAGAATGCTACTGCAATAATCCAAGACAATGGTGGCGTGGATGAGGGTGGCAGCAAGGAAAGAAGCAAGAGGCAGTCAGACTAAAAAACTAAATTAAAGATAGAGCCAACAAGATTTTCTTGATGGTTAAATGAAAAGAAGGAAAAAATTAAGATGATTTAAGAGTTTTTGGTCTGAAAGACAACTTGCTAACAACTGAGATGGGGCAGTCTGAAGGAGGAGGAAGAAAAATAAAAAATCCCCGAGAATGGGCATCCTGGAAGATGAGTGGAGAAAGTACTGTATATATCAAGTCAGTCAGTCAGTCAGTCAGTTCAGTCGCTCAGTCGTGTCCGACTCTCCGCGACCCCATGAATCAGGGCACGCCAGGCCTCCCTGTCCATCACCAACTCCCGGAGTACACTCAAACTCATGTCCACAGAGTCGGTGATGCCATCCAGCCATCTCATTCTCCGTCGTCCCCTTCTCCTCCCGCCCCCAACCTTTCCCAGCATCAGAGTCTTTTCCAGTGAGTCAACTCGTCGCATGAGGTGGCCAAAGTATTGCAGTTTCAGCTTTAGCATCAGTCCCTCCAATGAACATCCAGGATTGATCTCCTTTAGAATGGACTGGTTGGATCTCCTTGCAGTATAAGGGACTCTCAAGAGTCTTCTCCAACACGACAGTTCAAAAGCATCGATTCTTCGGCGATCAGCCTTCTTCACAGTCCAACTCTCACATCCATACATGACCACGGGAAAAACCATTGCCTTGACTAGACGGACCTTGGTTGGCAAAGTAATGTCTCTGCTTTTTAATATACTATCAAGGTTGGTCATAACTTTCCTTCCAAGGAGCAAGCGTCTTTTAATTTCATGGCTGCAATCAGCATCTGCAGTGATTTTGGAGCCCCAAAAAACAAAGTCTGACACTGTTTCCACTGTTTTTCCATCTATTTCCCATGAAGTGATGGGACCAGATGTCATGATCTTTGTTTTCTGAATGTTGAGTTTCAAGCCAACCTTTTCACTCTCCTCTTTCACTTTCATCAAGAGGCTTTTGAGTTCCTCTTCACTTTCTGCCATAAGGGTGGTGTCATCTGCATATCTGAGGTTATTGATATTTCTCCCAGCGTATTGATTCCAGCTTGTGCTTCTTCCAGCCCAGCGTTCCTCATGATGTACTCTGCATAGAAGTTAAATAAGCAGGGTGACAATATACAGCCTTGACGTACTCCTTTTCCTATTTGGAACCAGTCTGTTGTTCCATGTCCAGTTCTAACTGTTGCTTCCTGACCTGCATACAGGTTTCTCAAGAGGCAGGTCAGGTGGTCTGGGATTCCCATCTCTTTCAGAATGTTCCACAGTTTATTGTGATCCACACAGTCAAAGGCTTTGGCATAGTCAATGAAGCAGAAATAGATGTTTTTCTGAAACTCTCTTGCTTTCTCCATGATCCAGCGGGTGTTGGCAATTTGATCTCTGGTGCCTCTGCCTTTTCTAAAACCTGCTTGAACATCTGGGAGTTCACGGTTTACATATTGCTGAAGCCTGGCTTGGAGAATTTTGAGCATGACTTTACTAGCATGTGAGATGAGGGCAATTGTCCGGTAGTTTGAGCATTCTTTGGCATTGCCTTTCTTTGGGATTGGAATGAAGACTGACCTCTTCCAGTCCTATGGCCACTGCTGAGTTTTCCAAATCTGCTGGCATATTGAGTGCAGCACTTTCACAGCATCATCTTTCAAGACTTGAAATAGCTCAACTGGAATTCCATCACCTCCACTAGCTTTGTTAGTAGTGATGCTTTCTAAGGCCCACTTGACTTCACATTCCAAGATGTCTGGTTCCAGGTGAGTGATCACGCCATCGTGATTATCTTCGTCGTGAAGATCTTTTTTATACAGTTCTTCTGTGTATTCTTGCCACCTCTTCTTAATATCTTCTGCTTCTGTTAGGTCCATACCATTTCTGTCCTTTATCGAGCCCATCTTTGCATGAAATGTTCCCTTGGAATCTCTAATTTTCTTGAAGAGGTCTCTTGTTTTTCCTATTCTGTTGTTTTCCTCTTTGCATTGATCACTGAGGAAGGCTTTCTTATCTCTCCTTGCTATTCTTTGGAACTCTGCATTCAGATGTTTATATCTTTCCTTTTCTCCTTTGCTTTTCGCCTCTCTTCTTTTCACAGCTATTTGTAAGGCCTCCTCAGACAGCCATTTCGCTCTTTTGCATTTCTTTTCCATGGGGATGGTCTTGGTCCCTGTCTCCTGTACAATGTCACGAACCTCCGTCCAGAGTTCATCAGGCACTCTATCAATCAGATCTAGTCCCTTAAATCTATTTCTCACTTCCACTGTATAATCATAAGGGATTTGATTGAGGTCATATCTGAATGGTCTAGTGGTTTTCCCTACTTTCTTCAATTTAATTCTGAATTTCGCAATAAGGAGTTCATGATCTGAGCCACAGTCAGCTCCTGGTCTTGTTTTCGCTAACTGTATACAGCTTCTCCATCTTTGGTTGCAAAGAATATAATCAATCTGATTTCGGTGTTGACCATCTGGTGATGTCCGTGTGTAGAGTCTTCTCTTGTGTTGTTGGAAGAGGGTGTTTGCTATGACCAGTGCATTCTCTTGACAAAACTCTATTAGCCTTTGCCCTGCTTCATTCCGTGCTCCAAGGCCAAATTTGCCAGTTACTCCAGGTGTTTCTTGACTTCCTACTTTTGCATTCCAGTCCCCTAGAATGAAAAGGACATCTTTTTTGGGTGTTAGTTCTAAAAGGTCTTGTAGGTCTTCATAGAACCGATTAACTTCGGCTTCTTCAGCATTACTGGTTGGGGCATAGGCCTGGATTACTGTAATATTGAATGGTTTGCCTTGGAAACCAACAGAAATCATCCTGTCATTTCTAAGATTGCATCCAAGTACTGCATTTCGGACTCTTTTGTTGACCATGATGGCTACTCCATTTCTTCTAAGGGATTCCTGCCCACAGTAGTAGATATAATGGTCATCTGAGTTAAATTCACCCATTCCAGTCCATTTTAATTCACTGATTCCTAGAATGTCTATGTTCACTCTTGCCATCTCCTGTTTGACCACTTCCAATTTGCCTTGATTCATGGACCTAACATTCCAGGTTCCTATGCAATATTGCTCTTTACAGCACCGGACCTTGCTTCTATCACTGGTCACATCCACAACTGGGTATTGGTTTTGCTTTTGCTCCATCCCTTTATTCCTTCTATAGTTATTTCTCCACTAAGCTCCAGTAGCATACTGGGCACCTACCGACCTGGGGAATTCCTCATTCAGTATCCTATCATTTTGCCCTTTGTTACTGTTCATGGGGTTCTCAAGGCAAGTATACTGAAGTGGTTTGCCATTCCCTTCTCCAGTGGACCACATTCAGCTGTGGTCCATGTGATCAGATCGGCTAGTTTCCTGTGATTATGATTTCAGGAGGATGTCAATTTCTGTCAATGCTGCTGCTAAGTTGAGCAAGACGAGAGCTGAGAACTGGCCACTGGATTCAAGAATAGAAAGAACACTAGAAACCTTGACAAGAGCACTGTCAATAAAGTGGTAAAGTCAAAGCCACTGAAGTGTTTTAGAAAGAGGAAATCATAAGAAGTTTATTTCAAAGAATTACAAAAAGTTAGGGCAGGGGTAGGCTGAGGGGAACCTCATAAAGATGACCTCATCCACCAGAGCAGTTGAAACTTAGATCAACACACAGCTTCAGGGATGCCGATCCCGAGAGACACACCATTTGATTAAGATGTCACAGGCAGAGAAAAGTATAGTTTCAAACATGAGCATCAAATAGGAAGTCCCCAGGGAGACCATCCAAATGATAGATATTTACATGTAATAGAGTTTCTTTTCATATGGGCATCTCTGTATAATACATTCCAGCCTCAAGAGCAACATGAACTTCTTTAACTGGCTAATGATCTACAAGTTTCAGTATCAAGGCCAAATGCTTACCATTAGAAATTATAACCTAAATCGATACAGCTTCTTAGTATGAGAAGTTTAACAATATTACTGAATACCAACTATATATGATACTCTAAGTTAGGGGTACAAAGTAGATGATGCAAGAGTTCTGTCATGAAGAAATACACAATCTGATAATCACACCTTTCTTTATTTGATAATATATAGAGTTAAAAAAAAACTTTGACATATTCAGAGATGCTCAAATATAATTCAGAATATTACTATTTAAAATTTAAAAATACTGAATTTCATTATTAAAATTATTTCATAGGTACTTAATACAGTAGGAAATACATATGTCAAGTTGGCAAAAATAAAGTAGGTTTCTACTCTTAAAATAGGAATACAAAATGGTAATTGAACTTAATTTAGAATCCTTAACTTAAAGTCAATTCTTTATTCAAAACATGCCATTAAAATTAAATCTAACCATAACAACTTCACATAGGTCATTTTATAGAAGTGAAAATAATTATAAGTTGCTATTATCAAAAATTCCCAATAATTAATCTTAAAGGCATTAGTACACGGCAGACTATATAAACTGCTTCATTTGTTACAGGGCTGCACATGCTACAGAAAAGCCAGATTAGTTTTTAATTTCAGGACATTGTACAAGAAACATATTAAAAGATTTTTCTTTCTTCCAATTAAAACTATCATCTTCCCATTTGTAAAAATCAATTATAACACATTAAATTTGTTTTATTTCTTAAAAAAACATAGATAAAAGTAGGAAAGAGGAGCTTGTCTTTAATCACTGAGCCTTTGTTAGAGGAGAAATCTTTCTCAGGGCCAACTGAGAAAGGTTACTAGAAGTGATTTGATTTTGTCAACATCATCATAATGGGCATAGATGCTGAAGGCATCACATGGATGTAGAGGCCAACAATAATAAAAAAGAACTAAAGTTAGTTTAGAGCAAAGTCATGTTCCTGAATATCAGATGTGTTTATTTTACAGTCAATAGTCTTAAAAAAGATTGTCCATGTTTCCTGTTAAAAAATAACCTACATTTCCAGACATGTTTCCATGGCTTATCTCAGTTCAGCTTATTTATCAATACAAATAAAAAAAAAAATCTCTGCTATTAAAAAATGCAAACTATAAGGAAATCATGGTTTTAAAATTGTAATAAACTAATAACAATTATTTTAACAGTGACTATCCCTTCTCTTTGAAGTTATTTTTCATTTTATTCAGAAAGATACCATTTTAAAATAAATCATCTTCCAACTATAACTTCTATGGCTTGATTTATGTCTTAGAAATCTGAAATATGCATGTAGTAGCTTGAAATAGTAGATAAAACACAGAGTCTACAAAGGTTTAGAAAACAGGATTAAAATGAGAAAGTCAGATACCAAGACTAGGTATAGTCACAGTCCATGGTACACAATAGGTATTCAATAAATATTCTTAATGAAAGAAGTAAATAATGATTGTAAAAAATAACTGACTACCTACGTTGGTTAAAACACAATAGATAAATATAGGAAAAAGCTAATGAAAATATGGTTAATGATTTTGATAATTTATATTTCTTAAATCACATCAGGGTATGCAGAGCCTAACTTTGTGTCAGAGCATTGACTTTTAACCCCGTGTGGCCAACAATTGGGCTTCTGGTCATAAATTTAGGTGATCGCTCAGGGTTCCTTCTGCTTTAAATCACTGTTCCTACTTCCCAGAACAGATAAGAACTGAAATCTATTTTGGGTTTTTTTGTTAAATCACATATTCATATCTTTACTTATTAGATATGAATATTTCTAAAGGTATATAAGTTGATATATTACTAAGTAAGTCTTATATAGTACTTCACATATATTTTTCCTCAAAAATTAATTCACTATAAGAACTCATGAATTTATTTCAAAGTATAGCCTTAACTACCTGATCTCTTGATGAGGAATCAACCTTAGTGTGTTCATCCATAAAAGACTTACTGTCAGGATTAAAAGAATTTAAAAAAATGAAATGCTTAGAAAGTCGTTGGCACACAGTAAGTGCTTAATAAACATCATTAATATTCTAATGAAATAATCTTATACATATTTTGTAATTTAGAAGGTTAAATAATCTTCTAAATCTTCTTTAAAATAGAAGTAAATTTGTAATAAACAATGAAGCAGAATCTCTTTTCAAAAGCCTGGTATAAAGTTACTCTTTAAATTAAAAAAAAAATCTTATTACTATACATCAACAGATGCCAGTAAAAGCCAAACTTACATGTCTGTTTATGAGACTTACAAGTTTTACTTTAAGCATCAAATGTTAAGCTTCAATTGTTAAAAATCTTACTTACGGATCTGCTTATTTTCCTTTGGTAACTGAATTTTATTTGTTTGGCTGCTGCCTTCCAGTACAAACACAAAACTTTTAACTTCTTTATCAAATTCCTACAGAACAAAATTGAACACAGTGGTAATTGTGTGTTTTGACTTTTATTATAAAATTGAAGTAGCAAGCCCATACAAAAAGCCCCCACGCTCAAATGACTTAAAAATAGGCCCAGGTCTTAATGATGCTGCCAAGACTTGCGGGGAATTGGAATATAGAAGCCACACTTAGCTACTTGGCAAATTCTCTTCTATATCAAGACACTCTTCCTCCAAATAATAAGTTTTTCAACATCAGAGATTCCCAAGTTACTAATTTAGAGTTTCCAGAGTCTAGGTATTCTTCCCCTTCTATAATCAATGTATTTCTGTCTAACAGCAGAGGCTGAACATCACTATCTTTAACAGTACAATAAACCATCTAAATTTTGTTGTATCTAGTCTGGAAGTTCCTTGGTTATAAGCCATGGCTCATATAGAATTAATCAGTGCCTTATTTTACCGGTCCTCTAACGTGAAGTTCCATACATCACTTACGTAAAATCAGTACAAATTAAAGTGTTATAACTAAGAAAGGTTATCTAAAGAACAAACAGAAACAAAACACACTTGGAATTGAAAAACTTATTATCACAAGAATTCAATTTCTATCAAAGTATTAATGCAAATAGTTATTATTATTATTTTTAAATCTTGGAGCAAATTTCCAATCTTTAAATACAAAGACCCCCTTTTCACAAAGACACCTTTCATAGATCCTCTTCCTTTTGGTACATGTTTTAAAAATACATTGTAACCAATGGTTGCTAAGGATTAAGTAACATTTAAAGAAATTTCTACTATATTTATCACAATAACATCTCTCATGTATTTGCAATGAACATAGAGTGTATTATTTATTTCATCTGCCGATATGTTGGACATACACTAAAACCTTTCAACAGCATATCAAAATCTTGAACATGACCATAAACCCTTGTGCCAGCCCCTGCCCAGTTTTTCTAACTTCATCTCTTGCCTCAGACTCTCCTCCACTCTGCATCCTAACCTCTAGCCTTCCAGATAGTTTCTACCTGATGTTATTGGCTTTCCCTGTGAAATGGGGGGTGAAGTCTTCTGGTAAATGAGTGAGGAGGGCCTGTGTTGGGTATGGGTTGGGGGTGGGGGTAAGGAGTTTATGGCTGGAAACCTGAAAGATACTAGAGAAAGAATCATTTTAAAAACTAGGAGAACAAGATTAGGTTCTTGGGCTGTTCATACTTAATTCACAGCATTATCAACCTTAAAGACTATAGATATTATCTCCAAAGGTATTGTGAAGCCCACATGCAGGAAAGAGATGTGATCAGGAATTCAGAAACGGTTGGCATTTGCTAGGCAGGCATGATGAAAGGAGAAGGAGCAGGGCATTCAAGGTCTTGACTGGGAAGTGACTGAAATTTTGGACCATGGATTCTGGACTGGAGAAAAACAGTGAAGACAGACTAAGTGAGTAAGTAGGTAAGTAAGTAAATCAATCTAAACACTGAGAAAAAAGTAGAATGGTCAATGGCCTAATAGTCACAATTAGGTTGAAGAACAAATAGAATGGGAGTAACTAGGCAAGCAACATTAAAAATCGAAGACTAGACTCAAGGTCTCAGTAATTTCAGAGGCCATGCAGTTTTCAGTGATAAGGTACAAAGTTTGACAGAGGGAAATGGTGCTGAAGTAGAGCGGAGGAGGTCATTAGAGATGAAGGAATCAAGAAAATGAGAAGTCCAGGGTTTGAAGATTTTCCTCACAGATACTGAAGTTGCCTAAAACAACAGCAGGACTTGACAACGTAGAGAAGGGTTATGAGCTGTGTGCCAAAGTCTTCAATGAGGAGGGGTATAGCCAGTAGTCATGAAAGGATTTTGAAGTGAATGAAAAGGTAAACCAGTTCTGAAACCTTACCAAACCCTTTTTGTTATAATCTTTAGTCTCATTTCTTTCCCGGATTTAGCAGGCTTTAATTTCTAATACTTACTTTCCAAATCACAGATGGACTGCCAAGGATCTTCCATTTTGCTCCAGGATTTTTCCCCTGGGCACTAAAGATTTCAACAAATGCACCTCCCTAGGGTGAAAAAAATTTTTTTAATTACAGTGAAAGACAATGCTAAGAAGGAGGAAATATTATCTACCACACAGTCTATAACCGGTGTTCTGGGAATCTGTCAGTAAAGTACATCTGAGAGGAAACATCCTTGTTATTATTCCTTTATATCTTGAGTGTATCTAAGGAACAACTGTTCTGATTCAAGTTACCTCAAGTTAATAGTTCAAGAAAAAATTTTTGAAAGCAAATATTAAATAAATTTCAAGCTATACAAACTTTACAATCTCTCAGTGTAAGATTCATTTACTTCACCTATACAGCTCATGCTCACAAAATATTTTATTCAACACACACTAAAGGGTCAAAACTCAACTCTCAGGGAAGGCTAATCAAATTGGATAATTATCTCTGGCTACAAGCTTTTTAGTCACACTAACCTGAGTTCCAATACCAGTTCTTCCATTTATTAACTGACCTTGGAGTTACTTAACCTCTTGATTCTCCTTCTGTAAAATGGGTTGTCAGATTACATAGGACAGTAAACATAAACCATCACATTCAGTACCTTGCACAGAGTTCATTAGTACCAACAATGATTATTCAAAAAAGGACAAAGTGAATAGTACTGGGTCAATTTAAATAAGCTTGAACTTGGAGAGGGAGTGATTCTTATTTTAAGAATTCCTATACGATTTTTTTATATATTTAACACAATTTGGTGATCTACAAAATATGTATAAAAACAGAGAATTATTTCTATAGACATGCTAAATGTTCCCTACTGTAATCTTGAGAACATGGAGGGACATGCTCACATAAAATCACGAAACACATTACTGAATGCCCATAAGCTTTAATTCTAAAAGAGAGGCATTATAGATGCTTGTCTCTAAGGAAGAGTTTACTGAAAGAAACTGAAAACCTGAGCGTAAATATGATTTTTTTATGGCCTGTTAATTTATAAGCAGTGCATAAGCAAGTGTCTGATTTTCATAAAGTGTCCAGCTTTTAATTTTTCTCAATAATACAAAGATATTTTTGTGTCTGTGTTTTAACATATAATCACTTGAAGCTGAGACATTTAATGTCTTCTTGAGGCAGTGTTATGTGTAAACTGAGGAAAAAATTACTATAGCTTCTGAAGTCAGGGTATATTTCACTATGAATTTTAAATTTGAGGAAGTTTTCCTTTTTTTTTTTTTTAAGAGAAAAATCCATACACCTGAAGAGACAGAAAACTACACCTTCCCCGTGCCCATTCCTTTCTGCTATCGCCTGTTTCCCACAGTGACACAGGTTTTTATATAACAATATATATTTTACCTATTTAAGTGAAAGAAACTCTCTAAAATTGTTCTAACACATTTAATGACATCAAATGTAATAGAAGAAAGAGAACTGCAGAACATTCTGAGGAGACTCATAAGAAGGCAGTAAGTATATGGTGAAAAGCAAACAAGGAAGCGTGGTGACTTCCTTGACGGTCCAGGAGTCTGCTTCTAATGCAAGGGGCACCAGTTCTACCTCAGGTTGGGAAACTAAGCTGTCCCGCGGCAACTACTGAGCCTGCGCACTAGAGAGCCTGCACACTACGAAAATCAGACATTTGCTTATGCGCTGCTTATAAATTAACAAGCCATAAAAGAAAATCACATTTACGCTCAGGTTTTCAGTTTCTTTCAGTAAACTCTTCCTTAGAGACAATCTATAAAGCCTCTCTTTTAGAATTAAAGCTTATGGGCATTCAGTAATGTGTTTCATGATTCTATGTGAGCATGTCCCTCCATGATCTCAGGATCATCTTACAGAACATACAGCACGTCTACAGAAATAATTCTTTTTTGTACATAAAGATCTCCAAATTTTATTAAATATATAAAAAATCTTTTAGGAATTCTTAAAGTAAGACTCACTCCCTCTCCAAGTTCAAGCTTTCTAAATTGACCCAGTACTAATCATTTTACCCTTTTTTTGAATAATCATTACTGGTACTGATGAGCCCCGTGTTCACCCAGCGCAGCCAAAACATAAAGCAACAAAGAGGTGCCCAGTAGAGGACTGTTCCAGCACAGGGACAGATTTGTTCGTAACAGCTGTACTAAGATGGCAGACACAGGGAGAGTGTAACCTCAGGTACAGGTAGGAGGGCAGGAGACTGGCGCCCAGGAAAAGCAGGGAGATGCCCAGTGAGGTGAGGAAAGCTGGAGAGCTTTGGAAACCATCCAGGGTAGGCAAGGTGACTGAAGAAGAGCCAGAAGCAGTTTCCCTCAGTGTGTTATCTGAATCAACTGCGGAAAGGTTCTATGAAGGTAAATTAACTATTCCATAGAGAGATTCTGATTCACTTTATTTGAGGGTGAGGATCAGGAAATTTGTATTTTTACACGTACTCCAAATAATTCTAATGTACCGCATGTTTGAGAATCACTAACCCCCAGTTTGGGGCGGGAGTGGGGGGTAAGAAATAGCACATGGCCAAAGTGCTTATGCTCTTTCCGGGCTTAACCCATTCATGCATTCACTTATTTGCTCTCTTCCAAATAGCGTCCGAGATACCAGAGTGCCTCAAAATTGGTAAAACTCAAGGTTGATGGGTCCTGTCCTCAAGTTTCTGGTGCAGGAGGTCTGGTTGAGGGTTTAAGACTGCATTTCAGTCACAAACACAGGCATCCCTACACCCTGAGAAGCACGGAACTGTTGAATGAACAAAAATCAAATCATATCCCCACACGCCAGTTGCCTTTTTTTTTGGGGGGGGGGGGGAGGAGGGTCAAGAGCACGTACCCAGTAATTCCTTCTTACCCCTAAAAAGACAGTATTATCTGGGGATGTGGGGTAGGGAGGGAGTGGGGTGGCTGAGAGTTGTCAACAGAACGTGAGCTACCTCACGTTTCACCCGAGAGGAGAAATTAGACAGGATGGACAGCCGTTTCGGGTTACCTGGTACTCATTTTTGAACATTCCCGCAGGGGGCCCAGGGCTTGAGGGGCACAGAGTTCAGGGCTTCCAGAAAAATAGCTTGACACAGACGGCTGGAAGTCGGCGGGAGGGCGTGAAGCTCGGGGCCCGAAGGCCAAGGAAGGGCTTCGTGCTCCGTCGCGACTCCCAGGCTCTTCTCAGCCCTTAGTCAGCTCCACCTCAGACCCGCGACCCGAACCATCGCGGCCCAGCCTCCAGGGCGCCCGGGTCTGTGAGGGCACTGCTGCCTGCGGGAGCTCCCGGCGGCAGCCGGGAAGAAGTGTGTGCGTAACCTACGTGACGGGACGCCCAGACGCCGAGCCGCGGACAACCGCCCGCCCGCTGGCCCGGGAAAGCTGGGCGCGTTCCCGCCGCCGTCCCGCCCCCAAAACTTCTCGGAAAAGGGCGGGGGCGAGTAGGACGGACCTTCCGACCGCGCCCATTGGTTCCCAGCAGGCGCCAGCGCGTGGCGCTGTCTGAGCGTCACGCCGAGGGACACGTGAGACTACGCAATGACGTAGGCGTTGCCCAGGCAACCGAGGGTCTCCTGCGGAAAGGGTGGAACCTCCAACCTGACACCCTCACCCTGATCAGGTAGTGACTTGTGTCTGCAAAGATAAGTGAAAACTTAACCTGGTTTATCACTGCGGATGCTGATTGCAGCCATGAAATTAAAAGACGCTTACTCCTTGGAAGGAAAGTTATGACCAACCTAGATAGTATATTAAAAAGCAGAGACATTACTTTGCCAAGCAAGGTCCGTCTAGTCAAGGCTATGGTTTTTCCAGTGGTCATGTATGGATGTGAGAGTTGGACTGTGAAGAAAGCTGATCGCTGAAGAAGTGATGCTTTTGAACTGTGGTGCTGGAGAAGACTCTTGAGAGTCCCTTGGACCGCAAGGAGATCCAACCAGTCCATTCTAAAGGAGATCAATCCTGGGTGTTCATTGGAAGGACTGATGCTAAAGCTGAAGCTCCAATACTTTGGCCACCTCATGCGACGAGTTGACTCACTGGAAAAGAAACCTGGATAGTCACATACAAAAGAATGAAGATGGATCTTTATTTTATTGTATATAAGAAATTAACTCAGAATGGACCTAAACATGAAACTATAAGAGAAAACATAGGAGAAAGATTCATGAAATAAGATTTGACAGTGATTTCTTGGATATGATACTAGAATCACAGGCAACAACAAAAACAACAGAATATAAATTAAGCTACATCAAAAACTTAAAACTTCTGTGCATCAAAGGACATGATCAACAGCATTAAAAGGCAACCTATGAAATGGGATAAAATATTTGGAAATCATATATATGTAATGTATATATTTGGAATATACAAGGAACTTATACAACAATAACAAAAACACCTGATTCAAAATTGGGGCATTGTAGCATGTATATTTGGAGAAGGAAATGGCAACCCACTCCAGTGTTCTTGCCTGGAGAATCCCAGGGACGGGTGAGCCTGGTGGGCTTCCGTCTGTGGGGTCACACAGAGTCGGACACGACTGAAGTGACTTAGCAGCAGCAGCAGCATGTATATTATCGTATGTGAAATGAATCACCAGTCCAGGTTCGATGCATGATACAGGATGCTTGGGGCTGGTGCACGGGGATGACCTGGAGGGAGGATATGGGGAAGAGGGAAGTGGGAGGGGGGCTCAAGAAGGGGAACACATGTACACCTGGGGCGGATTCGTGTCAATGTATGGCAAAACCAACCAATATATTAATGTAAAGTAATTTGCCTCCAATAAAATATTTAAAAAATTGTTAAAAAATTGGCGAAGATCTGAATAGACATTTATCTAAAAACGATATACAAATGGCCAATAAAGCACATGAAAATCAATATCACTATTAGGGAAGTGCAAATCAAAATCTCAGTGAACTATCACCTCACATTCATTAGGATGGCTAGTATCAAAAACATAGAAAGTAAAGGTATTGGTGAGAATGTGGAGAAATTGGAGCACTTGTGCACTGTTGGGGGCAATGTAAAATGATGCAGCAACTGTGGAAAACAGTATGGCAGTTTCTAAAAAAAATCTTTAAATGGAATTTTCATATGACCCAGCAATTCTACTTCTGGGTATATATCAAACAATTGAAAGCAGAGTCTCAAAAAAATATGTGTACACCCATGCTCTTAGCAGCATTATTTACAATAGTCAGAAGGTGGAAGTAACTCAGTTGTCCATGGATAGATGAATGGATAAACAAAATGAAGCATATAGAAACAATGGAAAATTGTTCAGTCTTAAAAAGGAAGGAAATTCTGACACGTGCCACAACCTGAATGAACCTTGGGGAAGTTATGCTCAGTGAAATAAGTCAATGATAAAATTCAACTATTGTATGATTTCACTTATATGCGGAATTGAGAGCAGTCAAAACTCATAGAATTGAAAGGTGGAATGGTGATTGCCAGGGAATGTGTGAGGGAGAGAGAAATTGGAAGTTATTTAGTGGATATAGAGTTTCAGTTTTGTAAAATGAAAAATTTCTGGACATTGCTTGCACAACAGTCAAGTATATGTGATAATGCTTAATATTACTGAACTTTACTCTTTAAAATATTTAAGCTGCCAAATTTCATTATGTGCTTTTAAAACCACAATTAAAAGAAAAACTTGTTTTGTGAGGAGAAAGTGAAAAGTGAAAGTCTTTCAGTCATGACTGACTCTTTACAGACTATACAGTCCATGGAATTCTCCAGGCCAGAATACTGGAGTGGGTAGCCTTTCCCTTCTCCAGGGGATCTTCCCAACCCAGGGATTGAACCCAGGTCTCCCGCATTGCAGCCAGATTCTTTACCAGTTGAGCCATAAGGGAAGACCAAGAATACTGGAGTGGATAGCCTATCCCTTCTCCAGGAGATCTTCCTAACCCAGGAATTGAACTGGGGATTCCTGCATTTCAGGCGGATTCTTTACCAACCGAGCTATGAAGGAAGCAAGAGAAGCTAATTAGGATAAAAAAAAAAAGTCTTAAAAACCTTGCTTAGAAACACTGAAAAACAGTGTGGTAAAAACCAGCTTGAAAATCACTGATATATAATAAGTGTGTGTGCGTGTATAACTTTAGCTGAACTATTTAAATTTTCATGATATGCTAGCATGTATCTCCTAAGAACAAGGATAATCTTCTACATATCATTATATACCATAATACTACATGCGTACTGCATCTCAGTATCATCATCACAATAAAAAATTTAATATTGAACGATAAGATATTCTGATATACATTCTATATTCATATTTCTCCAAATAAGATTTTTCTTCTCCATGAAGGATCAATCAAGGATCATATTTAAAACTTAGCTGTAATGTCATTTTGCTCTCCTTTAGTCTAGAATATTTGGGGTCTGTCAACACATTGACATTTTGGAGAGTTCAGGTCAATTATATTACAGAATGTCTCTCAATATCTATTTTCCTAGTTGCTTCCTCATGGTAAAATTAACCACTTAGGGCAAAAAACACCACATAAGTGATGTAATATATTTGTTTTGCAGGTATATGATATCAGTTTGTCCCATTATTGTGATGTTGATAATTGTGTGCTTAAAGTGGTAAGTAGGCTTTTCTATTAATATTTTCTATTTGTTTCTTTTTTTAAAATGCATGCATACTTAGTTCAGAAAACTTAAAAAATACTAAAAGAAAATAAAATCACTATAATTTCACAATACAGAAAAAAGCATTGTTAATGTTCTTATGTATATCCTTAAGCAATACTCTATTGTTAACCATCTAGTTATTCCAACGTTTTGCTTTTTAAAATTTTTGCTATTGTAAATAACCCAAATTGGACATCATTCAGTTCAGTTCAGTTCAGTTCAGTCGCTCAGTCGTGTCCGACTCTCCGCGACCCCATGAATCACAGCACGCCAGGCCTCCCTGTCCATCACCAACTCCCGGAGTTCACTCAAACTCATGTGCACAGAGTCAGTGATGCCATCCAGCCATCTCATTCTCTGTCGTCCCCTTCTCCTCCTGCCCCCAACCTTTCCTAGCACCCACCGCCAAATCATTGAACTATTAAAAAAAGTATCTATGTAGGATTTCTAAAAGGTCAATAGTTTGGTTAAAAGGTATTAACCTTTCAAAGACTGTTTCACATTTCTTCACCTTATTTTCTTTCTGTGGTTTTGTTTGGGTATATACTACTGAAAAATTCCTCCTCTAAAGTAAACACTTTCAACAGAATAAGCAAATAAATGTAAGAAGTCAGTAGAGACTATCACCATTTCAGGCACCTAGTAGAAAAAGTCTTAATTGGTAGTCCCCATCTATATATTTTTATTTTTTTTTTTGAAATCGGATGTCCACAGGTGATACAATCAGCTGTTGTACAGTTGCTAAGTTGTGTCTGATTCTTTTTTTTTTTTTAATTTTAATTTATTTTATTGGAGGCAAATTACCTTTCATTAATATATTGGTTGGTTTTGCGATACATTGACATGAATCCGCCCCGGGTGTACATGTGCTCTCCCTCCCGAACCCCCCTCCCACCTCCCTCCTCCCCATATCCTCCCCCCATGTCATTCCTATGCACCAGCGCCAGGCATCCTGCATCATGCGTCGAACCTGGACTGGTCACATATGCTAATATACATGCTACAATGCCATTCTCCCCAATCATCCCACCTTCACCCTCTCCCACAGAGTCCCAAAGACTGTTCTATATGTCTATGTCTCTTTTGCAGTCTCGTACACAGGTTTCAGGTTTCCATCTTTCTAAATTCCATATATATGCGTCAGTATACTATATTGATGTTTTTCTTTCTGGCTTACTTCACTCTGTATAATTTCATCCACCTCATTAAAACTGATTCAAATGCATTTTTCTTGATGGCTGAAAAATACTCCATTGTGTATATGTACCAAAGCTTTCTTATCCATTCATCTGCAGATGGACATCTAGGTTGCTTCCATGCCCTGGCTATTATAAACAGTGCTGCAATGAACATTGGAGTACATGTGTCTCTTTCAATTCTGGTTTCCTCGGTGTGTATGCCCAGGAGTGCAATTGCTGGATCATATGGCAGTTCTATTTCCAGTTTTTTGAGGAATCTCCACACTGTTCTCCAAAGTGGCTGTACTAGTTTGCATTCCCACCAACAGTGTAAGAGGGTTCCTTTCTCTCCACACCCTCTCCAGCATTTATTGCATGTAGAGTTTTGGATAGCAGCCATTCTGACTGGTGTGAAATGGTATCTCATTGTGGTTTTGATTTGCATTTCTCTGATTATGAGGGATGTTGAGCATTTTTTCATGTGTTTGTTAGCCATCTTAATGTCTTCTTTGGAGAAATGTCTGTTTAGTTCTTTGGCCCATTTTTTGATTGGGTCACTTAGTTTTCTGGAATTGAGCTGCAGGAGCTGCTTGTATATTTTGGAGATTAATCCTTTATCAGTTGCTTCATTTGCTATTATTTTCTCCCATTCTGAAGGCTGTCTTTTCACCTTGCTTAGAGTTTCTTTTGCTGTGCAGAAGCTTTTGATTTTAATTAGGTCCCATTTGTTTATTTTTGCTTTTATTTCCAATATTCTGGGAGGTGTGTCTTGGAGGATCCTGCTGTGATTTATGTCAGAGAGTGTTTTGCCTACGTTCTCCTCTAGGAGTTTTATAGTATCTGGTCTTACATTTAGCTCTCTAATCCATTTTGAGTTTATTTTTGTGTATGGTGTTAGGAAGTGTTCTAATTTCATTCTTTTACAAGTGGCTGACCAGTTTTCCCAGCACCACTTGTTAAAGAGACTGTCTTTTGTCCATTTTATATTCTTGCCTCCTTTGTCAAAGATAAGGTGTCCATAGGTGCGTGGGTTTATCTCTGGGCTTTCTATTTTGTTCCATTGATCTATATTTCTGTCTTTATGCCAGTACCATACTGTCTTGATGACTGTGGCTTTGTAGTAGAGCCTGAAGTCTGGCAGGTTAATTCCTCCAGTTCCATTTTTCTTCTTCAAGATTGCTTTGGCTATTCGAGGTTTTTTGTATTTCCATACAAACTGTGAGATTATTTGTTCTAATTCTGTGAAAAATATTGTTGGTAGCTTGATAGGGATTGCATTGAATGTATAAATTACTTTGGGTAGTATACTCATTTTCACAATATTTATTCTTCCAATCCACGAACACGGTATATTTCTCCATCTATTAGTGTCCTCTTTGATTACTTTCACTAGTGTTTTGTAGTTTTCTATGTACAAGTCTTTTGTTTCCTTAGGTAGATATATTCCTAAGTATTTAATTCTTTTCGTTGCAACAGTGAATGGAATAGTTTCTTTAATTTCTCTTTCTATTTTCTCATTATTAGTGTATAGGAATGCAAGGGATTTCTGTGTGTTGATTTTATATCCTGCAACTTTACTGTATTCATTGATTAGCTCTAGTAGTTTTCTGGTAGAGTCTTTAGGGTTTTCTGTGTAGAGGATCATGTCATCAGCGAACAGTGAAAGTTTTACTTCTTCTTTTCCAATTTGTATTCCTTTTATGTCTTTTTCTGCTCTGATTGCTGTAGCTAAAACTTCCAGAACTATGTTGAATAGTAGTGGTGAGAGTGGGCACCCTTGTCTTGTTCCTGACTTTAGGGGAAATGCTTTCAGTTTTTCACCATTGAGGATAATGTTTGCTATGGGTTTGTCGTATATAGCTTTTATTATGTTGAGATATGTCCCTTCTATTCCCACTTTCTGGAGAGTTTTTATCATAAATGGATGTTGTATTTTGTCAAAGGCTTTCTCTGCATCTATTGAGATAATCATATGATTTTTATTTTTCAGTTTGTTAATGTGGTGTATTACGTTGATTGATTTGCGGATATTGAAGAATCCTTGCATTCCTGGGATAAAGCCCACTTGGTCATGATGTATGATCTTTTTAATATGTTGTTGGATTCTGATTGCTAGAATTTTGTTAAGGATTTTTGCATCTATGTTCATCAGTGATATTGGCCTGTAGTTTTCTTTTTTTGTGGGATCTTTACCAGGTTTTGGGATTAGGGTGATGGTGGCCTCATAGAATGAGTTTGGAAGTTTTCCTTCCTCAGCAATTTTCTGAAAGAGTTTGAGTAGAATAGGTGTTAGCTCTTCACTAAATTTTTGGTAGAATTCAGCTGTGAAGCCGTCTGGACCTGGGCTTTTGTTTGCTGGAAGCTTTCCGATTACTTCCTCTATTTCCGTGCTTGTGATGGGTCTGTTCAGATTTTCTATTTCTTCCTGGTTCAGTTTTGGCAAGGTGTACTTTTCTAGGAATTTGTCCATTTCTTCCAAGTTATTCATTTTATTGCCATATAATTGCTGATAGTATTCTCTAATAATCCTTTGTATTTCTGTGTTGTCAATTGTGATTTCTCCCTTTTCATTTCTAATTTTATTGATTTGGTTCTTCTCCCTTTCTTTCTTGATAAGTCTGGCTAGTGGTTTGTCAATTTTATTTACCTTCTCAAAGAACCAGCTTTTGGCTTTGTTGATTTTTGCTATGGTCTCTTTTGTTTCTTTTGCATTTATCTCTGCCCTAATTTTTATGATTTCTTTCCTTCTGCTAACCCTGGGGTTCTCCATTTCTTCCTTTTCTAGTTTCTTTAGATGTAGAGTTAGGTTATTTAGTTGACTTTTTTCTTGTTTCTTGAGGTGTGCCTGTATTGCTATGAACTTCCCCCTTAGCACTGCTTTTACAGTGTCCCAGAGGTTTTGGGTTGTTGTGTTTTCATTTTCATTCATTTCTATGCATATTTTAATTTCTCTTTTGATTTCTTCTATGATTTGTTCATTATTCAGCAGCGTGTTGTTCAGCCTCCATATGTTGGCATTTTTAATAGTTTTTCTCCCATAATTGAGATCTAGTCTTACTGCATTGTGGTCAGAAAAGATGCTTGGAATGATTTCAATTCTTTTGAATTTACCAAGGCTGGATTTATGGCCCAGGATGTGATCTATCCTGGAAAAGGTTCCGTGTGCGCTTGAGAAAAAGGTGAAGTTCATTGTTTTGGGGTGAAATGTCCTATAGATATCTATTAGGTCTAACTGGTCTATTGTATCATTTAAAGTTTGTGTTTCCTTGTTAATTTTCTGTTTAGTTGATCTATCCATAGATGTAAGTGGGGTATTAAAGTCTCCAACTATTATTGTGTTATTGTTAATTTCCCCTTTCATAATTGTTAGTAATTGTTTTACATATTGCGGTGCTCCAATGTTGGGTGCATAAATATTTATAATTGTTATATCTTCATCTTGGATTGATCCTTTGATCATTATGTAGTTTCCTTCTTTGTCTCTTTTCGCAGCCTTTGTTTTAAAATCAATTTTATCTGATATGAGTATTGCTACTCCTGCTTTCTTTTGGTCTCTATTTGCGTGGAATATCTTTTTCCAGCCCTTCACTTTCAGTCTGTATGTGTCCCTCGATTTGAGGTGGGTCTCTTGTAGACAACATATATGGGGGTCTTGTTTTTGTATCCATTCAACCAGCCTTTGTCTTTTGGTTGGGGCATTCAACCCATTTACGTTTAAGGTGATTATTGATAAGTATGATCCTGTTGCCATTTTCATTATTGTTTGGGTTCAAGTTTATATACCCTTTCTGTGTTTCCAGTCTAGAGAAGATCCTTTAGTATTTGTTGGAGAGCTGGTTTGGTGATGCTGAATTCTCTCAGCTTTTGCTTGTCTGTAAAGCTTTTGATTTCTCCTTCACATTTGAATGAGATCCTTGCTGGGTATAGTAATCTGGGCTGTAGGTTATTTTCTTTCATCACTTTAAATATGTCTTGCCATTCCCTCCTGGCCTGAAGAGTTTCTGCTGAAAGATCAGCTGTTATCCTTATGGGGATCCCCTTGTGTGTTATTTGTTGTTTTTCCCTTGCTGCTTGTAATATTTTTTCTTTGTGTTTGATCTTTGTTAATTTGATTAATATGTGCCTTGGGGTATTTTGCCTTGGGTTTATCCTGTTAGGGACTCTCTGTGTTTCTTGGACTTGGGTGATTATTTCCTTCCCCATTTTAGGGAAATTTTCAACTATTATCTCCTCGAGTATTCTCTCATGGTCTTTCTTTTTGTCTTCTTCTTCTGGGACTCCTATGATTCGAATGTTGGGGCGTTTAATATTGTCCCATATGTCTCTAATATTGTGCTCATTTCTTTTAATTCGTTTTTCTTTTTCCATCTCTGTTTCATTTATTTCTACAATTCTATCTTCTAGCTCGCTTATCCTGTCTTCTGCCTCCGTTATTCTACTGTTTGTGCCCTCGAGAGTGTTTTTGATCTCGTCTATTGTATTATTCATTGTATATTGACTCTTTTTTATTTCCTCTAATTCTTTATTGAACATTTCTTCCATCTTCTCCATCCTTTTCTCCAGTTTATTTATCTGTAACTCCATTTTGCTTTCCAGATTTTGAATCATTTTCACAATTAAAATTCGAAATTCTTTATCGGGTAGGTTCCCTATATCTTCCTCTTTTGTTTGTGTTGGTGGGCATTTATCCTGTTCCTTTACTTGTTGGGTATTTCTCTGCCTCTTCATCTTGCTTATATTGCTGTGTTCGGGTGGCCTTTCTGTCTTCTGACAGTCTGTGGAGTTCTCTTTATTATGTAGTTGCCTCGTTATGTGTGGGGTTGGATGGGTGACTTGCCAAGGTTCCCTGGTTAGGGAAGCTTGAGTAGATGTTCTGGTGGGTGGAACTGGATTTCTTCTCTCTGGAGTGCAAGGAAGTGTCCAATAATGAGTTTGAGATGTCCGTGGGTTTGGGGTGGCTTTGGGCAGCCTGTATATTGAAGTTCAGTGCTATTCTCCTGTGTTGCTGGATAGCTTGCGTAGTATGTCTTTCACTGGAACTTGTTGACCCTTGGGTGGTGCCTGGTTTCAGTGTATGTATGGAGGCCTTTGATGAGTACCTATCAATTAATGTTCTCTGGAACCGGAGATCTCTGGTGTTCTCAGGATTTGGCCTTAAGCCTCTGCCTCTGGTTTTCAGTCTTATTCTTGCAGGAGGCTCAAGGCTTCTCCCTCTTCTGTTTTCTGGTCTCCTCAGTGCCTAATTCCTGTCCTGACTCCAGGAGGCGGTGGTGGGCACTTTTTTTTTTTTTTTTCCCCCCAGGCTCTCCTATTCAGTCCTGCTGTAGGGAGGGAGGAACAACTAACAAATACCCCTGGCGTCTGTGGGGAGTGCTCGCGGTGTCTCGGCTACACTGGGAATGCTCCCGCTCGAGGCGTGTGTGCTTTCCCTGTTTATGCTGCTTAGGCTTTAGTTTGCTCTGCTGCAAGCTGTCCGCGGCTGGCGCTGGGTTGCATGCACTTCCCAGGTCTGATTGGCTCAGGTTCAGGTCCTCGGGTACTCGACAAAGGCAGACTTGGCTGGGCCTGCGTTTTGTGCCTTCCCCGGTCCTAGCAGCTCAGGTGACCAGGCGTTTGGCGAGCGCAGTCGCTGCGACTTATCGCCTTCCCGGTCCCCGCCGCTCGGTTTTCTGGGAGTACAACCGGTGCAGTTTCTCAGGTGGATATCGACCGGCCCGAACCCAAGAAGTCCTGGCCAGCAAGGAAGCTTGCCTGCAGCTTGACACGGGAAGCCTCTCTGGGGCCGCGGCTGCCCCCGCCCCGGCGCTGGCTGCCCTCCCCGCCCGCGTCGGCGGGGGCTGGGGCGCCCAAGCCCAGTTCTCCCTCTACGCGCGGGCGCCGGCTCTCCCTCTACGCGCGGGCGCCGGCTCTCCCTCCAAGCGCGGGCGCCGGCTCTCCCTCCAAGCGCGGGCGCCGGCTCTCCCTCCAAGCGCGGGCGCCGGCTCTCCCACCAAGCGCGGGCGCCGGCTCTCCTTCCAAACGCAGGCGCCGGCTCTCCCTCTACGCGCGGGCGCTGGCTCTCCCTCCAAGCGCGGGCACCTGCTCTCCCTCTAAGCGCCGCCGCAGCTGGCTCTCCCTCTGAGCGCTGCTGCCGGCGCCTCCCTGCCCAGCCCCCGCCTGCTAGTGAGGGGCGCGGGAGTCTGCGCCGCTTCTCCGCTGAGAGTTTCCTCTGAGCACTTAGTCTGTGAGTTTTAATTATTTATGTCTTTTGTCTCCCAGTTATGCGGCCCTCTGAGGTTCCACTCGCCAGTGTTTCCAGGTGTTTGGAAACTTCTCTCTCTTTTTTTTTTTTTTTTTAAGCCTCCCTTCCCGGGAGGGAGCTCCGTCCCTCCCTCTTTTGTCTCTCTTTTTATCTATTTCCTACCTCCTTTCGACGACTATGGGCTGCTTTTCTGAGTGCCTGATGTCCTCTGCCGGTATTCAGAAGATTTTTTGTGGGATTTACTCAGCGTTCAAATGTTCTTTTGTTGATTTTGTTGGGGGGAAAGTGGCCGCCCTGTCCTATTCCTCCGCCATCTTCCCGTCGACTCTGTGTCTGATTCTTTGTGAACGCATGGACTGCAGCATGCCAGGATCCTCTGTCCTCCACTATCTCCTGGAGTTTGCTGAGATTCATGTCTATCTATTCATGTCTATTCATGTGCTATCTCATCATCTAATGCCCTGCCACCCCCTTCTCTTTTTTCTTTCAACCTTTCCGAGCACTGGGGTCTTTCACAGTGAGTCCACTCTTTGCATCAGGTGGCTAAAGTATTGGAGTGTCAACTTCAGCAACATTCCTTCCAATGAATATTCAGGGTTGATTTCCTTTAGGATTGACTGGCTTGACACCCTTGAAAACTTCTTTAGAAACCGCTTGAAAAACACTGGGATACAATAATATTGTGTGTGTGTGTGTGTGTGTGTGTGTGTTTGTGTGTGTGTGTGTTTAGCTGAACTTTTAAAATTTTCATAATGTAATGGCATATGTTTCCTAAAAACAAGGATAATCTCCTACATATCATTATATACCATAATATGACATGTATACTTCATCTCAATATCATCATCACAGTCAATTTAATTTTGAGTCAGCTGAGGGTAGGGCAGAGAGGGGGTGGTATAGGGTTATAGGGTGTTAACAGGGCTATAAGAGAGCATATTTTCTAAAGGGATAATGTAGAGGGAATAAATGTTTGTCATTTCTAGTATATTCATTTTAACTCTTGGTTTTAAAAAAGCATTCTTCCCCAGTATTTTTGTTTTCATTGACATATAGGGCTTCCTAAGTGGCGCTAGTGGTAAAGAATCCATCTGCCAAAGTAGGAGATGCAGGAGACTACAGTTTGATCCCTGGTTCGGGAAGATCCCCTGGAGTAAGAAATAGCAGCCCACTCCAGTGGACCGAGGACCCTGGCAGGTTACAGTCCATGGAGCTGCAGAGTCAGACAGGACTGAGCGACTGAGCACACGCACACGTTTGACACATAACATTCATTACAGTGTCATTACCATGGTTTCTACCTCAGTTCAGATAAAAATAATTTCCTACCTGTGATATCTCCACTTCATCCTCCATTCTGTAATTAGAGTAGTCCTTCTAATATATGAATATGGTCTTGTTCCTCCACTGTCTAATGCCCTTCAGTGATTTCTAGTTGCTGCTGGGACAAAGGCTTGGGTTACGAGGTCCTGCTTGGTGGTTGACTGGCTGTCAGAAATAAGGGAAATGGAGGATTCAAGGATCATGTCACAGTTTATTGCTCAGATAACTGGGTGAGTGATGGGGGTCGTTCAAGTGGAAGAGCATGTTATGAGTTAAATTTGGATGGATTATATTTGGGTTTCCTATGAGACATACAGTTGGAGCTATTGAATAAAGAGTTGAATGTGTGAGCCTAGACCGCAGGATGGAAATTTGGAATACAGAATTAAGAGTTATGAAAATCTAAATGGTAAGTAACTACTCAGAGAGAGTTGAGGAGAAAACCTGAAGAGACTGCAAAAGTAGGAAGTAAAGGTTTGGGCAGAAATGACATGTAAGAGATGAGTAAAGGATCAAAAGGAAGTAGTCAAAAGAGTGGGAGAAAGACTCCCTGAATTTGTGAGGCTCACACCAGTGGTGTGAAACTGTCTTTTAGTAAACAGGGCCATCAGACGTGTCTTCTTCTAAGATGTCAAATAAGGGGAGTCTCACAAAGTAACACGAAGATCAGCAGTGACCTCCGCAAGATTTCTTTTGTAGAGCCATTCACCTAGCAGCCACATTCCAGTAGATTAAGAAGTGACTGGTAAGTGAAGAAGGGCTGATAGCAAATGAAGACAACAGGTAAAGAAATTTGATAGTGAAAGGGAATAAAGGAACTACGAGAGCTACGGTGTTAGACATTTTACAGAGAATTTTTACAATTCGTGCCCCATGGGAGATGCATGGATTTTGAAGACAGAGAGAAAAGGAAGAATAATCACCGTGAGGTGCCTGAAAAGGAGGGAGTGATGAGACCTGGAGCACAGAGGGAAGGACTATGGCTGGACAGGAGGAGAAGTGTGTGATCCATTTGAATGAAAGACAATGTATAATTTATAGGTAGGCTAGCACGTGGACTCTTACTACATTTCCTGTGAGATTATTTGAAATTCAATTTGATATTCTTGAATAATATCTTAGTATGTAGATTCTTCTGAAAGCTACAATTATAATATCCTTTTTTTTTTTCCACAGAAGGAACAAAGGCAAAATAAAATCTTTTGTATTAGAGCCTTAATTTAATGTGGTTTGATTGAGTATTAAAGACTCATTCTCCCATACTGCTAATGGATGTTTTTGTTCAAGTATTATGAATAGAAATGTATATGTGCTGATCTTTAAAGAAATACCCCTCTATCATAGTTTTGTAGAACAATAGGGGAATTTACAATCGAAGGTAAAAATAAAAAGTTTAGTGAAAGAACTTTTAAAGAGTGAAAATCATGCAGTAAATTAACCTAAAAGTTGAAGGACAGAGGATAACAATATAATAATATTTGCAATCAAAAATTCTCTCCAAAACTTATATTTTATGTACTTTATCAAAACCTTTAACACAATTTTAAAATAGTCTATTTTATTGTTTTATAAAAACAGATTGTTGTATACTTGCTTAAATTTAATTTTTATATTATAGTTGATTAACAATTTTGTGTTAGTTTCAGGTATATAGCCAAGTTATTCAGTTATACATACATGTGTATCCATTCTTTTTCAGAATCTTTTCCCACATAGGCTATTACAGAATATTGATTTGAGTTCCCTGTGCTATTCAGTAGCTCCCTGTTGATTATCTATTTTATATGCAAAAGTATGAATATGCTGATCCCAAACTCCTAATCTCTCTCTCTCCCAGGTTTCCCATACCCGGCAACCACAGATATGCTTTAAAAGTCTGGGTGTCTGTTTCTGTTTTCCGAATAATTTTATTTGCATAATTTTCTTTTTTAGACTCCACATAAAGAGTGCTGCCATACAATATTTGTCTTGTGTCTGTGTTACTTATTTCACTTGGTATGATGATTGCTAAGTCCATCCATGTTGCTGCCAATGACATGATTTTATTATTTTTTATGACTAATATTCCTTTATATATATATATATGTACCACATCTTTATCCATTCTTCTGGCAATGGACATTTAGGTTTTTCCATGGCTTAGCTGTTGTAAATAGTGCTTCAGTGAACGCTGGGGCTCATGTATCTTTTTGAATTATGATTTTCTCTGGATATATGCCCAGGATTGGGATTGTTGGATCAGATGGTAGCTTTATTTTTAGTTTTTCAAGAAACCTCCATACTCTTTTCTATAGTGGCTGCACCAGTTTATATTCCCACCCTTTTCTCCACAACCTGTCCAGCACTTATTGTTTGTAGACTTTTTGATGATGGCCATTCTGACCTGTGTGAGGTGATATCTCATTGTGGTTTAAATTTGCATTTCTTTCATAATTAGTGATGTTGAGCAACTTTCCATGTGCTGTCTGCCATCTGTATGTCTTATTTGAAGAAATATCTATTTAGATCTTCTGCCTATTTTTGATTTTTTTTTTTAACACAACACTGCTTGAGCTGTTGTATATTTTGGATGTTAATCCCTTGTCAGTCACTTCATTTGCAAATATTTTCTCTCATTCTGTGCATTGTCTTTTCATTTTGTTTATGGTTTCCTTTGCTGTGCAGAAGATTTTAAGTATAATTAGGTCCAGTTTGTTTATATTTATTTTCTTTTTCTTTACCCTGGGAAGTGAATCCAAAAAGATATCAATGTGATTTATGTCAAAGAGTGTTCTGTTTTTTCTTTCGATACTTGAAGTAACAGGCAAGTTTGGCCTTGGAGTATAAAATGAAGCAAGGCAAAGGCTAACAGAATTTTGCCAAGAGAATGCATTGGTCATAGCAAATACCCTCTTCCAACAAAACAAGAGAAGACTCTACACGTGGACATCACCAGATGGTCAATACTGAAATCAGATTAATTATATTCTTTGTAGCCAAAGATGGAGAAGCTCTATACAGTTAGCAAAAACAAGACCAGGAGCTGTCTGTGGCTCAGATCATAAACTCCTTATTGAAAAATTCAGACTTAAATTGAAGAAAGTAGCTTAAACCACTAGACTATTCAGGTATAACCTAAATCAAATCCCTTATGATTATACAGTGGAAGTGACAAATAGATTCAAGGGATTAGAGCTGATAGAGTGCCTGGAGAACTGTGGACAGATGTTTGTAATATTCTACAGGAGGTGGTGATCAAAACCATCCCCAAGAAGAAGAAATGCAAAAAGGCAAAATGGTTGAGGGGGCCTTACAAATAGCTGAGAAAAGAAGAGAAGCTAAAGGCAAAGGAGAAAAGGAAAGATATACCCATTTGAATGCAGAGTTTCAAAGAATAACAAGGAGAGATAAGAAAGCCTTCCTCAGTGATCAATGCAAAGAAATAGAGGTAAAGAATGGAATGGGAAAGACAGAGATCTCTTCAAGAAAATTAGAGATACCATAGGAACATTTCATGCAAAGATGGGCACAATAAAGGACAGAAATGGTATGGTCCTAACAGAAGCAGAAAATATTAAGATATTGCCTCTTGGTGGCAAGAATACACAGAAGATCTATACAAAAAAAATCTCCATGACCTAGATAACCACTATGATGTGAGCACTCATCTAAAGCCAGACATCCTGGAGTCCAAAGTCAAGTTGGAAGCATCACTATGAACAAAGCTAGTGGAGGTGATGGAATTCCAGCTGAGTGATTTCAGATCCTAAAAGATAATGCTTTGAAAGTGCAGCACTCAATATGTCAGCAAATTTGGAAAATTCAGCAGTGGCCACAGGACTGGAAAAGTTCAGTTTTCATTCCAATCCCTAAGAAAGGCAACGCCAAAGAATATTCAAACTACTGCACAACTGCACTCATCGCATCTCACATGCTAGCAAAGTAATGCTCATGATTCTCCAAGCCATACTTCAATAGTATGTGAACTGTGAAATTCCAGATGTTCAAGCTGGATTTAGAAAAGGCAGGTGAACCAGAGATCAAATTGCCAGCATCCGCTGGATCATAGAAAAAGCAAGAAAATTCCAGAAGAACATATACTTCTGCTTCATTGACTGCACCAAAGCCTTTGACTGTATGGATCACAACAAACTGTGGAAAATTCTTAAAGAGATGGGAATATCAGACCACGTTACCTGCTTCTGAGAAATCTTTATGCAGGTCAAGAAACAACAGTTAGAACCAGACATGGAACAATGGACTGGTTCCAAACTGAAAGGAGTACATCAAGTCTGTATATTGTTACCCTGCTTGTCTAGCTTATATAATACATCATGCGAAATGCCAGACTGGATGAAGCACAAACTGAAGTCAAGATTGCAGGAAGAAATATCGGTAACCTCAGATACACAGATGACACCACCCTTATGGCAGAAAATGAAGAGGAACTAAAGAGCCTCTTGATGAAAGTGAAAGAGGAAAGTGAAAAAGCTGGCTTAAACTCAACATTCAAAAAGTGAAGATCATGGTATCTGGTCCCATCACTTCATGGCAGATAGATGGGGAAACAGTGAGAGACTTTATTATTTTTGGGCTCCAAAATCACTGGTAATGGTGACTGCAGCCATGAAATTAAAAGATGCTTGCTCCTTGGAAGAAAAGCTGTGACAAACCTAGAGAGCATATTAAAATGCAGACACATTACTTTGCTGACAAAGGTTCATTTAGTCAAAGCTATGGTTTTTCCAGTGGTCATGTATGGATGTTAGAATTGGACTATAAAGAAAGCTGAGTGCTGAAGAATTGATGCTTTTGAACTGTGGTTTTGGAGAAGACTCTTGAGAGTCCCTTGGACAGCAAGGAGATCCAACCAGTCAATTGTAAAGGAAATCAGTCTTGAATATTCATTGGAAGGACTGATGCTGAAGATGAAGCTCCAATACTTTGGCCACCTGATGCAAAGAACTGACTCATTGGCAAAGACCCTGATGCTAGGAAAGATTGAAGGCAAGAGGAGAAGGGGATGTCAGAGGATGAGATGGTTGGATGGCATCATTGACTTGATGGACATATGAGTTTGAACAAGCTCCAGAAATGATGGACAGGGAAGCATGTCCATGCTGCAGTCAATGGGGTCGCAAAGAATCAGACACGACCGAGTGACTGAACTGGTCTTTTATGGTGTCTGGCTTTACTTTTAGGTCGTTAATCTGTTTTGAGTTTATTTTTGCGTATGGTGTTAGGGAGTGCTCTAATTTTATTCTTTTGCATGTAGTTGCCCAGTTTTCCCAGAAGCACTTATTGAAGAGATTGTCTTTTCTCTGTTGTATATTCTTTGTCACAGATTAACTGACCATAGGTACATGGGTTTATTATTGGGTTTTATATCCTATTCCATTGATCTATATTTCTGTGTTTGTGCCAGTATCATACTGTTTTGATCATTGTAGCTTTGTATTAGTCTGAAGGCAGGGCCTCTAATTCCTGCAGCTTGTTTTCTTTCTCAGAATTGCTTTATGCATTTGGGGTCTTTTGTGTTTCTATACAAATTTAAAAAAATTTTGTTCTATTCTGTGAAAAATGCCTTTGGTAACTTGATAGGAATTACATTGAATCTACAGATTGCTTTGGGTAGTACAATGATTTTGACAATAGTGATCTTTCCAATCTAAGGAAAGATCTTTCCATCTCTTTGTGTCACCTTTACTTTCTTTCATGAACATCTTATGGTTTTCAGAGTACAAGTCTTTTGCCTCCTTCAATAGGTTTATTCTTAGGTATTTTTTTTTATACAATGGTAAATGGGATTGTTTCCTTAATTTTTCTTTGTATCTCTATTATACATGTAAGACAACAGTATAATAGCAAACTAATAATGTGGTTGCCAAATCAGTTCAAGCACCCTCAAGGTCCATTACTCTGTTTGCTATGATGTGTTTTGTTTTGTTTTTTAACATTATGTTCTAGTTCATAAATAATATTATCTTCATGAAAGAGTAAAGATACAATTTCAATTTCTTCTCCAATGCTAACAGTAACTGAATGACTTTTAAAAGTACAAAATAGGATGGGGAACTCATGTACACTCATGGCGGACTCAAGTCAATGTATGGCAAACCAATACAATACTGTAGAGTAAATTAATTAATTTTTAAAAATTATATAACTTAAATTTTAAAAAATAAGCAAAAAAAAGCTATCACTGTTTGCTGTTGACATGATATTATATATAGAAAAGTCTCAAGATGCTGCCAGAAAACTACTAGAGTTCATCAATGAATTCGATAAAGTTGCAGAATACAAAATTAATACACAAAAGTCTCTTGTACTCCTATACACTAAAAAAAGTGAAGCTAGCTCAATTATAAATGGTTGATTATTTATTGATTCATATCAATAAATAACTTACAACTCAGAGCAGATCCATAGCTCAAAGAGCGTTACCAAATTCCTTTCTCTGCACTCCTTCTCTAGGTTGTCTCAAGCCCTATGCTAGTTTTCTTGGGTTTACAAAATGGCTATAGCATTTTCAATCTCATATTCTTAAAGTAGAGCATTTTGAGCCAGTCCTGGAGTTCATCTTCATTTGCATCATCTGAGACCATGTGCTTAACTCTGAACTAATCACCGTGGTCAGATAAATGTGCATCTTAAAAGGCTGGATTGTGTCTGTTTTTAAATCAGTCACGGCAACAAAGGAAATGAGATATGTTGACTGACTGGGAATGAAGTCCCACCCAAATCCTGCCTGGGAATGGGGAGAAAACGCTGGGTCCTCTTTTAAGGAAGGAAGAGGGTAGATATTAGGCAGCTAAGCAGATGTCCATTTTAATGTCATCATATATATGGTAATTTTTTAGACATAACAGATACATCAATATTTTAAAATTCTAAGTATCATGAAGAATTTAATGCAAAGAAGTTCTGTCATGTTCTTTAGGTGATTCGATGTACATATGTTTAGTTCAAATATTAGACTTATTGTCACACATTTGATTGTGCCAGGTTTCACATAAACTCTTAGACTCTGTGAGCCCAGCTGCACAGACATAGGAAATCCAGTATTATTGGATGCCCATGTATTTTCCAAGGTCTTTAGGAAAATACTAGGTATCCAGAAATCATTTTTGAAGTGATTACTTGACTGCGTTTTTCCTCAGACCCAACATTTTTATCAAGGATTCTGCATGGTTGCCACCCTTGCTGATGAATATCTGTCATGTTTAGTTGTTGAAATTAGAAGGTAACTACCATAGATAATGTTGTTACCAGTTAAAAAAAAATAAAAGACTTCTGGGAGCTGGCCTGCCACTCACAGCTAGGCCTTTGTGGGTTGTTGTTGTGCATGAACCATTTCACAGAATACCAGCATCAGAAAAGGCTACTCTGTGACCATGATGGATCAAGACCAAAGCAAGACCACTCCATAATCATGTCTAAATACAGACAAGAACATGAACATTATCTAGCCCACAAAAATGATGAAATATTTCTCTATCCTGGCTAATATGAATGACTGCTCTTTCTATAACTGCTCTTTCTTTACCAGTTATCAGTTCAGTTCAGTTGCTCAGTTGTGTCCAACTCTTTGCGACCCCATGGATTGCAGCATGCCAGGCCTCCCTGTCCATCACCAACTTCCGGAGTCCACCCAAACCCATGTCCATTGAGTCGGTGATGCCGTCCGATCATCTCATCCTCTGTCATCCCCTCCTGCCATTCAATCTTTCCCAGAATCAGGGTATTTTCAAACGAGTCGGTTCTTTGCATCAGGTGGCCAACGTATTGGAGTTTCAGCTTCAACATCAGTCCTTCCAATGAACACTCAGGGCTGATCTCCTTTAGGATGGACTGGGATAGCTATGCCTTATTTCATTCTTCCTGTCATGTGGATAAGATCTATGAATGTTCACAGTTCCTGAATTTACCCTGCTTCATCAGAGGATCCAATCCAGAGCAAAGCCTTGCTTCCCTACCCTCTCCCCCAAATCAGCCAGCATGAATCCTATAAGAAGCTCTGTGTGTGTGTGTGTGTGCACTCAATTGCTCAGTCAAGTCTGACTCTGTGACCCCATGGATTGGAGCCTGCCAGGGTCCTCTGACTATTGGATTTTAACGGCAAGAATACTTGAGTGGGTTGCCATTTCCTCCTCCAAGGGGTCTTCCTGACCCAGGGATTGAACGCATGTCTCTTGCGTCTCCTGCATTGGCAGGTGGATTCTTGACTACTGTGCCCCCTGGGAAGTCATAATAAGCTCTAACACACTGTATAGTTGCTTTGCACTACTGTGTCAATTTCTGTCACATAGCAAAGTGAATCAGTCATATGTGTACATATACCCCCTCCTTTTTTGGATGTCCTTCCTATTTAGGTCACCAGAGAGTACTGAGTGGAGTTCCCTTGCTATACAGTAGGTTCTCATTAGCTACCTGTTTTGTACATGGTAGTTTACGTATATGTCGGTCCTAATCTCCTGATTCATCCCACCCACTCCTTACTTTCCTTCCCCCTTAGTATCCACATATTTATTCTCTGCATGTGTGTCTCTATTTCTGATTTGGAGTAAGATAATCTATACCATTTTCAATTCTAACACCCTCTTACTGAGATACCCATAGTTCCCCATGGTGGGTTTTCTTCTTGTTGCAACAAGCAGCGAAACTTTTCAGTGACTGATGAAGAAGGACATGAAGG
The DNA here is from genome assembly GCF_049115385.1 of Moschus berezovskii. Taxonomy (NCBI): domain Eukaryota; kingdom Metazoa; phylum Chordata; class Mammalia; order Artiodactyla; family Moschidae; genus Moschus; species Moschus berezovskii. The sequence goes on from NC_142483.1 coordinate 18,197,630, forward strand.
TATGTTCCTCGTCTTTGGCTGGTGGGCATTAAAACTAGTAAATTCGGAACTAGTGTTTTCATTTTCAGGAAGCAAATAGAATGCTATTATGAATTCCACTCAGTTGCCAGGATTGGAGGTAGGGGATTCTTACTTGGGCCCTAGTGTTCAATAGGTTAGCAACAAAGCTATTTCACTCAAATACTGATGCCAGTCAAGCCCTGAGTTTGAAGCTAAGACTCTAAGAGAAGCTATTTCAGTAGAGTCACCTACACTATTATGTCCTGAGTAATGCTTACACTGCCTGCGACCATCACTGTTGATGCTGTTTTTCGGTATAGATCTTTATTTATACATCCAGGCAAAGATGCCTTTTCAAGGTAGGAAAAGGTGTTGGGGATTGGTAGGCCCCAAAGTGCAATTGATTGAGCCCTAAAGTATTGTAATTTTAGAAATTCACACACACACACACACTCACACAGACTTATTTCACTAGGGTGCTTAAGTTAGCACAAATTTGGGTGTTTCCCATACCCATAATCAATATTCCCCTTTCCTGTCAGGTGCTGTTACTGGTCTAACTCACTCACAGTGTAGTCTTCCCTTATGGCAAATTCTCTTCTGGCAAGTCTCCTAGAAGTTGACTTTCATTAAGGCCTGCAGTTCTCTGCTGGTTATAATCTCAACTTTTAACAGTGGGTAGAATTTAAATATTCTTCTTCTGGAAGGCTTTTGGCCCCAGGAGAAGAATAATTTTGCAAATTACTGGATGCAAATGGATAAAAGTATGAAGGAATTTACTTCATTCCACTACCCCAAAACATCTAATCCTCACACAAACTGACACATATAGAGGGAAATTGTCTAATTCCACTGACCAAATCCTCTGGGTTCCCACTTCATATAGATGTTCTTTTACTAGCTTTTGTTTTGCTAACAAAAACATATGTAGCAGAATGGAATTTCCTTCTCTATTTTATCCTTTACCATCCAATAGGAGTCAGGTATGTTGTTTAGAATAATCACTGAAATTTATCAACAAGTATAGAGTTGGTAATATGATGAGAAAGGTTTATCTCATAGAAAGCCCAACGTAAAGGACTTCTGTCAGAATCTGCCACGACAACTAGAATGAGCTACTCATTCTACTTGACCTAGAATGGAGCTAGGGCAATGGAGTGAGTTTAGAGTTGTAAATAGGGCCACAAAAAGGGAAAAAGACAAGAGAAGAAGGTAAAAGGTAGTAGAAGGCACTCCAGGATACTCATCTTGCATGATCTTCTGACATCTCATATCTTTGTGTGTTTGTGATGTTAAAAGAAAGGAAGTTTCTTCTGTTCGTAGACTTCCATGCATGCACTTATACTGCATGCATAATGCATACACATGTACATAATCATAGTCTTTAAATATAACTTAATCAGTTGAAAAGCCCTTGAAAACTAGAGAAAAGGTCAAAGCAAACATCACAGATGAGATTTCTTGACTGGTGATTTGAGATTTCTTCACTGATGATTTGGTTAAGACACCTTTCTTGAAAATACTAAAAGTTTTCTAAATGTTTTGTAAAAGCATTTTTAAAATGGTCTTCAGGTATATCTAAAGTGTATATAAACCGTGTTTATCATGCAACAGTTTGTGGTTGAGTAAATTTCCTAGTCTTCTCTGATATAAACTTTGTATGAATCAACCAAATTTAACCAGAGATTTGGGATCTGTTTGTATTTATTACTGTGATCTCTTTTCCTAATAAAATTCCTAATATAATCACCAGGAAAAGCAAGTTACTTTAATGCAATGACCATAGAACCCAGCACTTTTTCCCACCATCCCCAGACTGAATGCTCTTCAGTTTTAAAGACTTACTTGTTGCCTCTACCGTGAACTCCTTTCCTGGCTCTTCCTCTTTTTACCCTCTTACTTCTTGAGGAACAGTACTTTTGTTTATTCAAAAGTAAATGTTTGAGAGACAATAGGTATCAGGCACTGTGTTAGGTATAGTCAATGATGCAGTTTATCCTCTGCTTTCTCTGTAATTAAAAGAGTTAAAATTAGCTCAGAACTGAATGGGTGTCAGGCCCTATTCTAACTGCCTTATGTGTATTCTTTCTTGTAATCCTCAGTCACCCTCTGATTTATTTTATAAAAAAAGAAATAGGACAGAGGAAGGATAAACAACTTGCTCAAAGTCATACCGTGAAAGGTAAACCCATGCTCAACAGCCTATACTGCTTTTCTGAAAAAATGTCATAGGAGAGGTATAAATTAGGTTTTCTTGGGCGGGGGAGGTATCATCCCCTATATAGTGGATGAAATTTGTAAAGGTAGTTATGAGCATGGGGGATGAGAGTCCAGAGTAAAAGATGTACCATTTACATATAACATGCTGAATATTGACATGTATTTACTCAAAACAAAATCATCTGTTTGGCTAATGCTGTCATCTGTTAGCTTTACTTTGTATGTCTAAAGTTACAAAGCAGGATTATTTAAAAAATATTTGATAATTCTGGTCCTGAGAAGCTCAAATGGGTTATGCTGTGCTGTATTTGCTGGTATGCATAGTTGGAAATGCACAAACACTGACTTGTACAGTCCTCCACTGCTATCTTTGGTCTCTTCCCAGTCCCATGTTGGCCTGACAGGTTGTTAAAGATAGTCTTTCGAATAGATAATCATGGATAATGCATTCACCTCAATTAAAATTAACTATAGCTATATTTGAGCGACTAAACTGAACTGAACTGATAGCTATATTTGGGCTTCCCTGGTAGGTCAGCTGGTAAAGAATCCACCTGCAATGCAGGAGACCCTAGTTCAGTTCCTGGGTCAAACCCCCTCCAGTATTCTTGGGTTTCCCTAGTGGCTCAGACAGTAAAGAATCTGCCTGCAATGTGGAAGACCTGGGTTTGATCCCTGGGTTGGGAAAATCCCTTGGAGGAGGGCATGGCAACCCACTCCAGTATTCCTGTCTGGAGAATCCCCATGGACAGAGGAGCCTGGCAGGCTACAGTCCATGGTGTCACCAAGAGTTGGACATGGCTGAGCAACTAAGCACACAACATATAGCTACATTTAGATAATAAAATGTTTCTATTGAAAATAGGGCTAATTTCTGTAGAATAAAAATTTAATCCTTATGTCATATTGTTTAGCGAATCTGCTTTGCTTGCTATTCTCCTGATATGGGATTAGAATTAAGTTACTTAATGTTTATTAAATTGTTTTAGCTTTTTAGTTTTTTCTCTTCACTTCTTTGCCTCATTTGTTTATCTCTTTGGTTGACTTGCTTGAGCATTTTTCAATCTTTGTATTTGTCACTATAATGTTACTTCTAATTACTTTGGGCTAAAATATAAACACTAAAGAGAAAAATAAAAATCTGCAAAGGGACTGTAGGGGCGTTGCTTTTATTTATTTACTGGTTTAGAAAGTTGTTCCTTAGTTTGCCAGAAAGCAATCCTGTTTATAAACAGTAGATCAGTGTCAGAATTATGATGTTCTTTAAAACAATAAAAGATAATCCAAAGTAAATTTTCAATCTATAAGCATATCTAGTTTTTGTCATAAATAATGTTAATCTAATAAAATATGAAATTTAGACATTTTAATTTTCATTTCAGTTAGGAATACACCAATAGATATGCTGTCATACTCTCACAAACTACTTCCTTTTGTTGACATGTTCAACAAAATATAGATTATTATATGTAACCCATCTTCTCTTTTTGCTTCAGATAGTTGAACTTACTTGCAACATTCTGAAAATTGAATGGCTTTAATTTAGAAGATTCTTGGTGTATCAGAAATATTCAGTGTATGATATTAAAAACCAATTCTATATAAGAAACCCCATGGATGCATTTTGGGTTTTTATCTATAACAGATTATTTTAATTTGGGAACAGTTATGCAAATAATAACTATAATGTATAGTATACAGTGTTTGTATATAATAATATACATTTCATATGTTTGAGTGTATTGAAAACTGCAAATTATCTAGTTCAATATTGGGATAATAGCATCGTTTATTAAGATGTTGGAACCTTACAGATATTTAAGTAGGAAAGATTTAGTTTACATATATTAAGATTGACAGATAAGATTTGTGCCAAACCTTGTCTTAAAAGAAATCTTTTTCTGTTTTTTTAGACTTTGGAATTCAGTTTAATAAAGGAAACAAAGTGTTTCTTTTTATATTATGACCTCCTTCAGTTCAGTTCAGTCACTCAGTCGTGTCCGACTCTTTGTGACCCCATGAATCACAGCACGCCAGGCCTCCCTGTCCATCACAAACTCCCGGAGTTCACTCAAATTCATGTACATCAAGTCGGTGATGCCATCCAGCCATCTCATCCTCTGTCATCCCCTTCTCCTGCCCCCAATCCCTCCCAGCATCAAGGTCTTTTCCAATGAGTCAGCTCTTCGCATGAGATGGCCAAAGTATTGGAGTTTCAGCTTCAGCATCAGTCCTTCCAATGAACACCCAGGACTGATCTCCTTTAGGATGGACTGGTTGGATCTCCTTGCAGTCCAAAGGACTCTGAAGAGTTTTCTCCAACACCACAGTTCAAAAGCATTAATTCTTCGGCACTCAGCTTTCTTCACAGTCCAACTCTCACATCCATACATGACCACTGAAAAAACCGTAGCCTTGACTAGACGGACCTTTGTTGGCAAAGTAATGTCTCTGCTTTTTAATATGCTATCTAGGTTGGTCATAACTTTCCTTCCAAGGAGTAAGCGTCTTTTAATTTCATGGCTACAATCAGCATCTGCAGTAATTTTGGAGCCCCCAAAAATAAAGTCTGACGCTGTTTCCACTGTTTCACCATCTATTTCCCATGAAGTGATGGGATCAGATGCCATGATTTTAGTTTTCTGAATGTTGAGCTTTAAGCCAACTTTTTCACTCTCCTCTTTCACTTTCATCGAGAGGCTCTTTAGTTCTTCTTCACTTTCTGCCATAAAGGTGGTATCATCTGCATATCTGAGGTTATTGATATTTTTCTTGGCAATCTTGATTCCAGCTTGTGCTTCATCCAGCCCATTGTTTCTCTTTATGTACTCTGCATAGAAGTTAAATAAGCAGGGTGACAATATACAGCCTTGACATACTCCTTTTCCTATTTGGAACCAGTCCCAATCAAAATTCTGGGTGGCTTTTTTACATACACTGACAAGCAGATTATAAAATATATATGAAAATACAAAACACCTACAATTACCAAAAACAAATCTTGAAAAAGAAAAAGTTGGAGAACTTTTACTCTTCAATTTCAGAACTTATTATAAATACAGTCTTTAAAGTAGTGTGGTTCTGATAGACATGTGATATAGATGAGTGGAATACAGTTGAGTCTTCAGATAAATTTTTAGGGTCAATTAATTTTTGACAAATATATCAAGAAAATTAATTTGGGCAGGTATAATCTTTTTAAAAATACGTTATTGGGACAGTTGGATTCCCACATTCAAAAAGTTGAACTCATACACTCACTTCATGCCATACATAAAAATCATAGCCTGAAATGTAAATAAAACAATGAGACTTTTAAAGTAAAACATAGGAGAAAATCTTCAAGACCTCGGATTAGGCAAAGATTTCTTGCCTGTTAGCTACAGCAAAAGCACAACCCATAAAAGAAAAAAATGATAAATTGTACTTAATCAAAAATAAAAACTTTTTGCATCAAAAGTCACCATTAAGAAAATAAAAGAAGTGAAATGAGACCAAACTGATTAAAAATAATTTCTCATTTGGTGCTTTTATTTCTGTCTTTGGTGGCCAAATACCATGGTGATTGGAGAGCTTCTGTCATTTATGAACCATACACATGCACAGAGACTGATGCTGTGTAAAAAGTTTAATCATTAGAAAAATGCAAATTAAAACCCCAGTGAAACATCATTTACAGATTCAGTGCAATAGTTACCAAATTCCAATGGCATATTTAACAAAAGTAAAATAAATTGTAAAGTTTGTACGGTACCACAAAAGCCCTCAATAGCCAAAATAGTCTTTTAAAAAAAAGAACAAAGCTAGAAACATCAAAGTATACTTTTGATGTTTCAAAGTATACTAAAAAGCTATAGTACTCAAAACAGTATGATACTGGCACAAAACTAGGCACACAGATCAATGCAATATAACTGAAAGCCTGGAACTAAATCTGCACACATATAGACAAGTATTTTATGTCAGTAGTGCAAGGAACATACAATGCAAAAAAAAAAGCAGTCTTTTTCAATAAATCGTGTTGAGAAAACTGGACAGCCACATGCAAAATAATGAAACAAGACTACTATCCTAAACAATATGCAAAAAATTACTCAAAATGGATCAAAGACAAAGTAATACCTGAAACCATTAAACTTCTAGAAGAAAACATAGTAAACTTGCTGCCATCAATGTGTTTTTGTGAGTCTGTCCCTAAAGACAAGGGAAACAAAGGAAAAATAAATGAATGGGACAACATCAAACTAAAAAGCTTTTGCACAGTGAAGAAAGCCATCATCAAAACAAAAAAGCAATCTACCAAATGAGAGAAGATATTTAAAAATCATATTTCCAAGAAGGGGTTAATATCCAATATATATAAAGAACTCATACAACTTAACCATAGCAGCAAAACCCAAAAAATTAAAAGATGAACAGAGGATCAGAATAGATATTTTTCCAGAGAAGACATACAGATGACCAGTAAGCATATAAAATAATGTTAAACATCACTAATTATTAGGAAAATGCTAATCAAAATCACAATATCACCTCACATAAGTTAGAATGGTTGTTTCTGAAAAGACAAATAACAAATGTTGGCGAGGATGTGGAGACAAGGGAAATCTTGAACACTATCGGTGGGAATATAAATTGGTGCAGCCAGTATGGGAAACAGTGTGGCAATTCACAAAAAATTAAGAACTACCATAAAACTCACCTATTCCACTTTGGTTATTTATCTGAAGAATACAAAAATTATAATTCAAAAATATAGTTGCAGCCCCATATTGTTTGCAGCGTTATTTACAATCACCAAGAAGCAGAAACAGCCTAAGTGTCCATCTGTGGATGAATTATGTAAAGATGTGGTATATATACATGATGGAATATTCAGTTCAGTTCAGTTCAGTTCAGTCGCTCAGTCGTGTCCGACTCTCCGCGACCCCATGAATCACAGCACGCCAGGCCTCCCTGTCCATCACCAACTCCCGGAGTTCACTCAAACTCATGTCCACAGAGTCCGTGATGCCATTACTCAGCCATAAAAAGAATGAAATCCTGCCATTTGCAACAGTATAGATGGACCTTGATAGTGTTATGCTAAGTGACTAAGTCAGATGCAGAAAGACAAATATTTGGAATCTGGAATATCAAAGCAAATGGACAAACAGAATACAGTCAAACTTATAGAGATCATATGGATGGAAAAGAGTTGGGGATTGGAAGAAGTGGGTGAAGGGGCCAACTGTATGGTAGCTGTTGTTAACTAGACTTGTGGTGGTGATCACTTTGCTGTGTACACAAATATCGAATTATAATGCTGTATAGCTGAAATACTTAAAAAAACACAAAGAGACACCATTTCATACTGAGTGGAATAGTCATGATAAATAAAACAATAGCAAATATAAGGCTGTAGAGAATAGGAATACTTATATGTTGCTGATGGGAATGTAAAATGCTATGTCCACTTTCTTAAACAATTTGAAAGTTTTTTGAATAGTTAAAAGTAAAACTACCATGCAAACTAGCAGATCCACTCCTAGGGTATCTACTAAGAACACATTAAAATTCATGTGAGAATAATCAAAGTAACCTTATTGATAATGGTCAAAAACTGGAAACAACCCAAATAACCATGAACTAGTTAATAAATAGGCAAAACATGACATCCATATAATTGAATATTATTCAGCAATAAAAATAAAACACATACACATTATTCATCATGGGTAAACATCAGAAACATAATGCAAAGAAGCACATATGTTTCTATTTATATGATATGTCTGGGAAAGTTACCTTTATAGAAACACCTTTGTTCGGAAAACAAAATATCTTTGTTCAGCAAACAAAGATTATGCTATCCGGTCCCATCACTTTATGGCAAATAGATGGGGAAACAATGGAAACAGTGACAGACTTTATTTTTTGGACTCCAAAATCACTACAGATGGTGACTGCAGCCATGAAATCAAAAGATGCTTGCTCCTTGGAAAAAAGCTATGTCCAACCTAGACAGCATATTAAAATTCAGATACATTACTTTGCAGACAAAGGTCCATCTAGTCAAAGCTATGGTTTTTCCAGTAGTCACATATGGATGTGAGAGTTGGACCATAAAGAAAGCTAAGTACTGAAGAACTGATTCTTTTGAACTGTGGTGCTGGAGAAGACTCTTGAGAGTCCCTTGGACTGCAAGGAGATAAAACCAGACCATCCTAAAGGAAATCAGTCCTGAATATTCATTGGAATATTCATTGGAATATTCCAATACTTTGGCTACCTGATGTGAAGAACTGACTCCTTGGAAAAGACCCTTATGCTGGAAAAGATTGAAGGCAGGAGGAGAAGGGTACGACAGAAGATGAGATGGATGGATGGATGAATGACATCACCGACTTGATAGACATGAGTTTGAGTAAGCTCCAGGAGTTGGTGATGGACAGGGAAGCCTGGTGTGCAGAAGTCCATCGGGTCGCAAAGAGTCAGACATGACTGAGCGACTAAAATGAACTGAACTGAACTGATAGAGATAGAAAATATATTAGTGTTTTGCCTGGGTCTGAAAGTGGGAATCTGGATTAACTGTAAATAAGTATGAAGGATTTTACTCTGAGGGAATCAAAATATTCTAAAACTAATTTATGACTGAACTACTCAGTAAACTTGCTAAAAAATCATTTAAATTGTACACTTAAAATGGGTGTAGTTCACATATGGCAATAAAGCTGTCTTTTTTGTTTGTTTCTCTTTAAAAAAATCACAGACATAGGGTGATGTACTAAAACACAGCAAGTAGATGAAGACAGAATAATTCAAAATTGCATCGTGAGTTTTGCTGACAGTTTAGAAGGATCCCGACAACGGTATGAGACCAAATTGATTAAAACTAATTTCTCATTTGAAGCTTTTATTTCTGTCAGCAGATGCCATGGTGACCAGAGAGAATTCTCTCTCATTTAAGAACCATACATGTGCACAGAAACTGATGCTGTCTAAAAATATTTAAAAATTAAGATCACAGAAAAAAATGCCACAAGATCATCTTTTTTCTCCTCTGAAGTTTCCCACCTGCAACCATTTTCTAAATTCCTTTAGGTCTTCATTTTGTCAGTAACTTTACAATCCATATGGTTTCATGTGGTTATTGTTGATTCTAAATTTTGTCTAAGGTTATTTTCCAGGACCCAGATACTATTTAACAGCGAGCATTTGTGTGTTTTCTGAATTGGAATATTTTGTTCTGAAATGAACTTGTAGAGACAACCATTTTAAAAACAAAGTACTGTGTTTCTGGAGAGAAAATTGATTTGGATGGCTCATTAAATAGTTTATAATAACTAACACTCCTATTAAGGTCATCTGATTGAAAAATGATGTGTCTCATTTACTCATTTATGGACAGAGGCATTCATTCAGCAAATATTTATTGAGCATCTGTCCTTCCTAGTTCTAAGCTAGATGCTGGGGATATATCAGTGATCTCTGTATGCTGCTGCTGCTGCTGCTACGTCATTTCAGTCGTGTCCGACTCTGTGTGACCCCATAGACGGAAGCCCACCAGGCTCCCCCGTCCCTGGGATTCTCCAGGCAAGAACACTGGAGTGGGTTGCCATTTCCTTCTCCAATGTGTGAAAGTGAAAAGTGAAAGTGAAGTCACTCAGTCGTGTCCGACCCTTAACGACCCCACGGACTGCAGCCTACCAGGCTCCTCCATCCATGGGATTTTCTAGGCAAGAGTACTGGAGTGGCTTGCCATTGCCTTCTCCGGATCTCTGTATGAGGAAAGAAAAAAAAAATTAGGAAGTAAGTAGGGTAATTTTACAACATAGGAAATGATATAAGAACGAGTGGCCAAAGAACCTTTGGTAAACAGGCTGATCTGAGAAGCCCCCACAGCGATGTGATAGGTCAGCTAATATCTGAGTGAAGAGAAGAAACCAACCATGTGAGGATCTGAGAAAGAGTTCACGCCAAAGGAATATAAAAGAAAAGATCTCTAGGAGAGATTGCAACTGGAGTCTTTCTGAGACTATGTGTTTGGAATGTGATGATTCAAAAGTCGTATTTTCCAAGTAAGAACTATAGATTTTAGTCTAATTGCAACAGAAAGGCACTGTAAGATTTTTAAGCAAGGTAGTCACATATTCTGATTTAATATTTTAGATGAATCAGTTTGAGTGGGAAATTGAAAAGTGGAAAGAAGAGGTGCAAATTTAAAGCAGACCAATTAAAAGCATTTTGCAACAGTCAGAGAGATGGTGGCATCTCGGACCATGATAGTAGCTATAGAGATGAAGAAAGATGACAGATTTTAGATTTTTATAGTTTGAGTTAACAGTACTTTTTAATGGGCTAAAGGTTAGGGATGAAGAGATTAGATGAATAGGTCTTTTAGATGTTTAATCTAAGAACTGGGAGGATAGTGATACCATTTACTGAGTTGGGGAAGACTGGGGGAGAAACAAGTTGGGGGGAAAAAGTTTTCTGTTTTTAATAGGTCAAATTTACAATCCTATTTGTCATCCCTTGATAGTAAGACTATTGAGCTGGCAGTGGTATGTTTAAATCTGGAGCTCAGAGGGAAGGTCACAACTGGACACACACCTAAGGATGTTAGTGCCATATAGATGACATCTGAATCCACTGTTTCAGTCTCTGAATGAGATCACCTAGAGGAGAGAAAAGGGCTCAGCTCTGAATTTTGGGACTTGTCTACATTCAAAAGATGGCAGAGGAAAAGCAAACAAGCCACTTGAATGAAGAGAGCAAAGTGGAGACTGTGCTGCCTAGAAAGCACATCTCTGGTCAAAGGCTCTGCTGCTGCTCAGCTTCACCTGTTTGTGGCCAGGCACCACCATGTACAGCCATAATGGAGCCCCAGGCCAAAGGAAAAAATATGCATTTATGTATATACTTATCAAAATATATTCCCATATTTTGAATTAAGTGGGAAAAGTTATTAAAATCTCTACAGTTAAAACACACTAGTGTATATAAAGCCCTGTGTTGCTAAGGCTGTTTTGCATATAACTGTCAACCCTCATAAAACTGACCAAAAGTAAGACTTGATGGGCAGGTGATTCCAGAACAGAGTGCTGATTAGAAATGACTATTCGATTGCAAAACAGCGGGGGTGGTGGTGGTGGTGGGGCCGTTAAAACAAATGAGCAATAGCCTGTCTTCATTTAAAATTTTGATATTTTGTTCATGGATTTTTTTTGCATTAATTATGATTCTTTAAAGATTGCATTAAAATATCACTTATCTTGAGTACTGCATTTTTTTAGCACCTTTTGAAATTTGTAACTGTAGAGTGCCTTGTTTGCCTGACTCTAATCATGGCTCTGGACCCAAGACAAATTTCCTCCCTTTTAAAAAGAAGCTGACAATCCAGATCTTGCTGTGAAGTCTCATATTTTAAATGTATTGGCTAATTATTCAAAAAATTTAAAAACATATTGTTGGCAACCAGAGCAGTAGGAGTTCTAACATAAAGCATCCTAGTATGATAAGTCCATTGAACTAGCCATTGGAAGACTTGAATTCTAGTCTTAGTTTTATCCTAACCACATAGCACTTTAACTTTCCTGAGCCTTATTTTTTCATTATTAAAAGTACACTTCTATGACCCAGTGTCTGGCATGATAATTAGAATTTTATGAAATACTCAGTTCAGTTAAGTTCAGTTCAGTCGCTCAGTTGTGTCCAACTCTGTGACCCCATGGACTGCAGCACGCCAGACCTCCCTGTCCATCACCAACTCCCAGAGTTTACTCACACTCATGTCCATTGAGTCAGTGATGCCATCCAACCATCTCATCCTCTGCTGCTGCTGCTGCTAAGTCGCTTCAGTTGTGTCCGACTCTGTGTGACCCCATAGATGGCAACCCACCAGGCTCTCCCGTCCCTGGGATTCTCCAGGCAAGAACACTGGAGTGGGTTGCTATTTCCTTCTCCAATGCATGAAAATGAAAAGTGAAAGTGAAGTCGCTCAGTTGTGTCTGACTCTTAGCGACCCCATGGACTGCAGATCACCAGGCTCCTCCGTCCATGGGATTTTCCAGGCAAGAGTACTGGAGTGGGGCGCCATTGTCTTCTTAATTTCATTCTCTAGCACTTATTAAATACAATATTAGACAGAGCCGTATGAAATTACTATCAACTGGCCATTTTGGGTCTACAAAAATGTTAATTTCAAGTGGTTCCACCTACAGTTTTGTTTCACTGTTGAGTCTGAGAGTATGATGAATGAATCAGGCAGTGCTGTGGCAAGCCATAGTAGAGCCTGAGGAAAAAGGAAAAATGTGTTCCCCTAGATTGAACAGCAAGATCAGGGATTTGACCAGAAACCTCTAATCAGAGGACAGGGGCATGGTGAGGACAGCACAATGACTTGCTTTTTTTCCTACTATAGCAACAGCTAATTTGATTTGAGCTCCTGTTCCTAGGGGTTCTCTCTCAGACACTCATTCTCTCTACAGGCCTTCAAGTGGCTCGTATCTGAGTCCATTTAAGGGTTTATAACTTGGATTTGAGTGACTGACATGTATGAAGATCTTGAGCTTTCATTGTTTGCAGCATAACACAGTTTCAAAATAAATAGCTCAAGTTCAAGGTGAAAATAAATAAATGAGTCTCTACCAACACTTGTACATTCATTTTTGTCCAGAACAGTTAACTGAGTTCAGCATTAACCAAGCATAAAATGTAGCTATGCACCAACCTCTTCCAATCTGAGTGTAACTACTCATGTGTACCAGGTATAGGGTACTTACAATGAATATCTCATTTTTTAAAAGTGGGTCTTCTAGTACTCCATGTTGTAGTTTTTTCCCCCCTCCCTATTCCCTTTAGGCAATTACTTTTAAGCTACAGCTGATGTATGCGATCCAGATATACATTGGTTTCAAGTTGGTTTCCCTATTGTCCAGTTCAATTCTTCAGTGGATAAGGAACATGAGAGTATTTAAAAATATAGTATATATGTTGATAAATATGTAGAGTCTCCTCATATCATAAGGATATTAGCTTTCAATTCAATTCAAGAAACATAATAGGGGTTCAGTACATATTTGTTGAATAAGTGAACATATATTGAATCCTTACTGTATGTTTGTAGCTGTGTAATCAAAAAAACTCTCCTCCAACAAGAAAGTATGGAAATATCAGAGTATGTGGATGGCACTGGTAGGACAGCAGTAGTGGTGCTCTGTTTTTCATTTTGTCAGTTTTGCAGAGTAGTTTTCCATCCTTTATCCTAGAATCTTAGTCTTAAGCCTCCTTATTGTCCTGTCACTGGTCATTCTAGCAATTCTGTGAGCTTCCCAGTGTCTCTTTAATGAACTGTTTCTTCTGATTAATTGGCTAAAATTAGTTTCTGTTGATTGCAACTAAAAGATCTAATTCAAAGGAGAACCTCCAGTGCAAGGGAGAGGCCTGTTTTTATAGACAAGGTATTTTTTGCAATGAAACTGAAAGGAGTACACCTAAGGAGTAAATCAGGATGAAGAATTTTGAAATAATTGGGGCAAAATGTTTTCCTGTGAGGCTTTTGAAAAGGAAACGAGGACACCTCTGTAGGGCATCTAAGTTCGTGAACCCTATAGTCAATGGAAACATTCAACTGATGGACAAGCTAACTTTTAGTCACTTCAGTAGCATCATTATATGGAATTTTAAAATAATGATCCTGATTCATCAACAACTTTTAAATTATGTTTGTGTTAGCTATGATAGTAAAGCAAACTTTGACATGTTTGGAAATATTTCAGTAAGATGTGGTTTAAGATTAAAAGTCTCCATTAATTGATTGTAATAGCAGATTATTTGAAAAATCATTTACTTGGTTTTATTCATTCATCAGCATTGCTGGATAAATCTGCTGCTGTTGTATTTGCAAGATATTTGGTTAATTTGTCTTGGCCTAAATTCAATAGTAAATTTTTGCCAGTAGCCATGTGTATAAGCTTTTCATAGTTGGTCAGTTTATCTAACAGAGAATAAATTGACATGACTTCACTGAAAAAATTTACTCTCTCTACAACATGTAAAGAGAAAAATGAATTAAGAAGCACATTAACAAGATTATGTATAAAAGTAACTATAACTTATTTAAATGTTGATTTCCTTGTAGTATTTTTCTATAGGTGTAGTTTCAAAATGTTTGGTTTAAAGCACCCACTAAAAATTTTAATGTCTAGCTGAAACTGCAATACTTTGGCCATCTCATGCGACGAGTTGACTCACTGGAAAAGACTCTGATGCTGGGAAAGGTTGGGGGCGGGAGGAGAAGGGGACGACAGAGAATGAGATGGCTGGATGGCATCACCGACTCTGTGGACATGAGTTTGAGTGAATGCCGGGACTTGGTGATGGACAGGGAGGCCTGGCGTGCTGTGATTCACGGGGTTGCAGAGAGTTGGTCACGACTGAGCGACTGAACAGAACAGAACTGAACTGAACTGAAACAAGTCTTTAGAGATGAGAAAATTCCGGTATATTCTTATTCAAAAATATTTAGCATAGAAAAGATATCAGATCTGGCTGGCTGCTTATCAAGAGAGTTGTAGAAAAAATTTAATGATTAGATGGAAGCCATTGGACTTTTAGGATCCTTCAAATCTTGAAATTTTGTAAGCGTCTAAATGTCAGTGTTACCAAATTAGGATTCATAGTTCAATAAATACATTTCACATTTGTGTACTTTTAATTCCATCTCAAAATTTAAAAACTGGATACAATTTTAGTAATACAGTCATTCTTTATAGAAATTACCTTTATTAAAAGGATAGTAAAGTGAATTGTGGGTCCCAGAAAATTATCTAGTCTATTACAGATTCCAACTTAAATATGAAACATTTTGAACAAAACAACTTTTCCAACAAATACTTGCTTTTAATTTTTTGGTTTCATTTTAAATTATATATATGCATATATATGCACATATAAAATTTAAATCTTGAAAATATCTCTCAAATCCAACTGTCTCTCTCCATCTCTCTTTTAACATCTCCTAGTTTAAGTAACAGTCATGTCTTATCTGGGCTATTCCTGTAGCCTTCTCGTGTTCTCCCTGCTCCCACATCAAGCCGTTCTCTAGACAGCAGTCAAAATGAAGTTTTAAAACTGTCAATCATTTATCACTCCTTTCCTTAGAATCCTTCTATGGCCTCTTTCTGCCCTTAGTATGAATTCCTAGATTCATAATATGACCTACAAAGCTGTCCAAGCTCCCACATGTGTCTACATCTCAAACCTCATCTCTTTGCCTAGTCTCTTTTTTACTTCCTGAAATTTTTTTCTGATACAGAAATATTGAATTATAACTCATATACCATAAAATCAATCATCTAAAGTGTACATTTCGATGGAATGAAGTGTATTCAGAAAATTGTGCAACCTTAACCACAATCAATTTTAGAAGATTTTCATTGCCATGAAGGAAACCTTGTAGCATTTAGCAGTTATTCTCAATTTCCCCCAACACTCTCAGCCCTAGGTAATCACTAATCTACTTTCTATCTCTATAGATAGATTTATCTCTTCTGGATTTTTATATAACTGGAGTCAAATTGTGCAATATGCAATTTTTATGACTGACTTTCACTTAGTTTCCTCTATGTTTTACTGTGTATCAGGACTTCCCTGGTGTCTCAGATGGTAAAGCGTCTGCCTACAATGCGGGAGACCTGGGTTTGATCTCTGGGTTGGGAAGATCCTCTGGAGAAGGAAATGGCAACCCACTTCAGTACTCTTGCCTGGAAAATCCCATGGACAGAGGAGCGTGGTGGGCTACAGTCCACAGGGTCTCAAAGCGTCGGACACGACTGAGCGACTTCATTCATTCACACCCTCACTCACTGTGTATCAGGACGTCATTCCTCTTTGTCTCCCCACCCCTGGTTTTATTGAGATAGTTAATGTAAAGCACAGTGTAAATTTAAGTTATACTCATACAGTTTTGACTAACATGTATTGTGAAATGATTGCTACAGTCTGTTCAGTTAACATCTATCATCTCATATAGATACAAAAAGAAAGAAAGAAAAAGAGAGTCTTTAACTATCAAGTATGATGTTAGCTTCCCTGGTGGTTCAGTGGTAAAGATTCCACCTGCCAATGTAGGAGATGTAAGTTCAATCCCTGGGTCAGGAAAATCTCCTGGAAAAGGAAATGGCAACCCACTGCAGTATTCTTGCCTGGGAAATCTCATGGAGAGAGGAGCCTGGCGGACTACAGTCTTTGGGATTGCAGAGTCAGACATGCTGGGTGAATGAATGACTTAGTGACTAAGTAACAACGAAAGATGTTAGTTATGGATTTTTACCCTTAGTTTCTTATTCCAACCACAAACAGTTTCCAAAAACTTGCTAAAAACATTCCCATTTCAGAGCCTTTGCAAGCCTTATTTTTCTCATCCTCCAAATTTCAAAAAAGCCTTTACTGACTACCCCAGATAAAATGGACTGCCTCCTCCATTTATTTTTCTCTAAAAGGACATCCTACTGTCTGGGACTTCCCTGACAGTCCAGTGGTTAAGACTTAGCCTTCCAATGAAGAGGGTGTGGGTTGGATCCCTGGTCCGGGAGCTAAGTTCCCACATGCCGCCAAAACATTGAAACATGAAACAGAAGCAATAGTGTAACAAATTCAATAAAACCTTTCAAACTGGTCATTAAAAAAAATCTTTAAAAAAAGAACATGCTAGTTTCTTCACAGTACTTATTCCAATCTGTAGTCAGTTTGTCTGTTTTCGCTTGTTCATTTCCTATGTTCCATTTCCATCTTGTTTTGCTCTTGTATTTCTAGTGACCAGAACAATAAGCCCTTCATACATTTCTGCTGGGTGAATGAATGAATAAATAAGCACTTGTCATATATGTGTGTGTCTTTTAAAGTCAGGCAATAGATTTGAAAAAACAAAAATGCCTAACTTTATCTAGTTAGAGAACTCCTCTCAGCTAGAGTGGCCATTCACAAACTACCAGTTGCTTCATCATGTTACTGTTTTTCAGAACGTCTCTTAGATTCTTTTGGAGTTGGCTTTAGAGCCAGTGACATTTTCTTTGCACTATATCAATTCTTCTATCAGTTGCATAAATGAAAATTCTGAATCTGTACTATGATACATGTAAATATCTTTTGAAATGACACAGCAGTGGATTTGGCAGTGACAGTTTTCATTCTTTAAGTTTACAGAGAGCCACCCTTAAGCATGTTCATGAAGAGAGCAGTTGTGTTTCTTTTCCATAACATATTTGAAAAACTCAATGTATGCTTCTGGAGTTAATGTACTTGAGTATGTGAAAAACAGAAAACCTATAGATTGCTCTTGTTCAATTCACACTGTAGATTGCTTTTCAGTTAGCATATACATATGCAGGAAGGAATCCCAGGTAGAGTTTTGAGTGGGACCTTTGATGCTATCCTGGCTCTGATATCTACAGCTCTAACCTGGTAGGTTATATGATCCATTCAAGCTTCCGCTTCTCTCCTGTAAAATCACTCACTTTAGATGAGAGAATATAACTGCAAGAGCTCACCCCAGCACCAGGTTCACATGCTGTTAATAAGCGGCAGCTATGTTTTTAGTATAATCACTCTTTAGCTGCCCTCCTACTACAATTGCCACAACCCCCCAACCCCCCGCCCTCCTGCCCCATCTTACCCTTAGGGAAACTGAGACTTGGAATTTGCCAAGAATATAGACAGTTGTTAAAAAGCTGAAACTTAAAACTGGGTCTCCTGGCTCACAGTGTGTTGTTGTTTAGTTGCAAAGTTGTGTCTGACTCTTTGAGACCCCATGGACTGTAGCCTGCCAGGCTCCTCTGTCCATTGAATTTCCCAGGTAAAAATACTGGAGTTGGTTGCCATTTCCTTCTCTAGGGGATTTTTCTCAACCCATGGATCGAACCCACATTTCCTACATTGGCAGGTGGATTATGTACCACTGAGCTACCACTGAAGCCTGGCTCTCAATCTACTTATTTCCATTTTAACCTGCAGAACAAGCCTCAGCTTCCAAAGCCTTACAACTGGGAAGAGCAATCTCATTTCTTGGCTGTGAGACAGTCAGAAAAGAATGTGACACGTGTATTTTCTTAATGAAAAGTAAACAGGAGTGTTTTTGGTTCTTTGGCTGCAAATCAGAATCCTTTTGTTCAAATTGATTTCATTTTGTTATTGCTTCGGGATAAAATAGATTCCATTGCCATTCTCTTTCACTATTTCCCCATCTTCCTTGCTCTGAGGGTATCCTGCCTCTTAGAATTAGATTGGGGTACTTTAATTGCTAGAGTAGCATTTTAATTTGAAAATGTTCCATAAGATTAGAATATAAAGTCTGTGTGACCAATTACATATTGTATGTGTATGACCCTTTTCATTATTTTAAGTCACCTGGTCTTCAGGAAAAAATCATATTGATAAATAATAGGTTGAAAAACAGTTTGATGGAAATTTGAATGTTTAGGGTTTAAATGCATCTTATTATGTGTTTAAAAAATTTGTTTATTTAGTTTTGGCTTGCTAGACCTTCATTCTATAGGGGCGTTCTCTAGTTGGGGTGAGCTGGGGCTACTGTGTGTTGTGGTGCATGGGCGTCTCATTACAGTGGCTTCCCTTGTTGCTGAGAGCAGAGGCTTCAGTAGTTGTTGCACACAGGCTTAGTTGCTCCGTAGTACGTGGAATCTTCCTGGATGGGGGATCAAATCATTGTCCCCTGCATTGGCAGGTGGATTCTTATCCACTGCACCACCAGGAAAGTACTGTTGGGTGCTTATTTTTTTTTAACAGTTATTGATTATTTCATTTTTTAAAAAATTATGATTTTTATTGAGGTAACACAGATTTATAACACTATATGTTTCATGTGTACATTATATTTCTACTTCTATGTACCTAAAGAATGCTTGCCACCTAAAATTTAGTTTCCATCTGTCACCATACAATTGATATCATTTGTTAATAGAATCTGACCTAAGGGAAACAACTCCACAAAACAAAACAGAAGAAAGTTTTGAATTTTGCTTCTTTCTTTATAATTAGTGTTTTTATATGCTGGGCCAAGGTTATACCACCTATGCTTTCAACATTGATTAATTAATAGGGGGTGGAAATCCATCTCAGTTCCTTGCCACTTCCCCAAGTCTTCCAGGGAATGGGGCACGTTTCAGCTTTATACCAATGCTCCATCTTTTATCAAGTCACATGCCCATGTGGCTGCATCCATCCTTAAGGGACACCTTGTCTAATTTGTCCAAAGACCCTTTATAGGCTAGAATGGCTCTGACATAGGCATTATAGCCATAATAAAAAAATGGCACTTGAACACTTCATTTATGCATCTATTCATTAAATACACGTAATAAAAGAATAATGCCACTGCTCATTTAATAGATAATAAAATTTCAGAGAGAGTGTCAACAATGGTGAAGGAAATTTAACTCCTTGTTACATGCTGGCTTAAAACTCAACACTCATAAAATTAAGCTTGTGGCATCCGGCCCCATTACTTCATGGCAAATAGATGGGGAAACAATGGAAATAGTGACGAATTTTATTTTCTTGGGCTCCAAAATCACTGCAGATGGTGGCTGCAGCCATGAAATTAAAAGATGCTTGCTCCTGGAAGGAAAGCTATGACCAGCCTAGACAACATATTGAAAAGCAGAGACATTACTTTGCCAACAGAGGTCCGTCTAGTCAAGGCTATCGTTTTTCTAGTAGTCATATATGGATGTGAGAGTTGGACTATAAAGAAAGCTGAGCACTGAATAACTGATGCTTTTGAACTGTGATGTTGGAGAATTTAGAGTCCCTTAGACTGCAAGGAGATCCAACCAGTCAATTGTAAAAGAAATCAGTCTTGAATATTCATTGAAAGGACTGATGCTGAAGCTGAAACTCCAATACTCTGGCCATCTGATGCAAAGAACTGACTCATTGGAAAAGACCTGATGCTGGGAAGGACTGAAGGCAGGAGAAGAAGGGGATGACAGAGAATGAGATGGCTGGATGGCATCATCAACTCGATGGACTTGAGACTGAGCAAGCTCCAGAAGTTGGTGATGGACAGGGAAGCCTGGCATTCTGCAGTCAAAGGAGTTGCAAGGAGTTGGACATGACTGAGTGACGGAACTGGACTGAGCTGACGTGATTGCATGCATATTAATGTGATTACTCATTAATTTATAACACTACATATTTAACATAGACTGTTGAAACCTTGCCTAGTGTTTTCTAAGTAGGCTCTAACAATAAGCTAATATTTTCCACAACCATATGATTAGCTCCTGGCCCCAGTTTTCTGTTTCCCCTTTGAAGAAGCCCCCTGCTGAGTGTTTTCCTTTCTAGCAATTGTTAGATTCTGGACATTTTGAGTGGCTGTCTGAGCTCATTAGGCCTCCACACCAGGCTCAGGCAACATTGGCCAACAGGTTTATTTTAATACAAACAATGTTATTGAATGTACTCTGTTGCATTACTTTTCTGGAGTCTTTTACTTCCATGTAAGCTCTCTTTTAGTTTATCTTTATGCTTACAAAGAAAGCATTTCAGAACTTTTCAGTGAGCAACCAAATCCTTTCAAGATCACAGCTGTGACTTTCACAGTTCCCCTTTTTGAAGTCACAGCAGTTAGTGCTTTATGTATTCATCATGTCAGTCCAGTTCTTACTTCATAGAGTAATTAATCTATCTAGAGAAAACATTCCAGGCAATTCAAACTTCCTTTTTCTTCCTTTTACTTAAAGGTATTTTTTTGGGGGTCGGGATACTGCTGAGAAAGACTCCCCATTCCAGTGAGACTAGGGTGATACCGACATGGGTGATACTTGGCATGAAAGTCTTTACAATCTTTTAACTTGTAGTGCTTGACAGGATTACCGATGGAGGTTGTTGAAGTAATTTTGCTTCACGATACTTATTTTCCCTTCCCCTAATAATTGTATCCCCATTTTTCTTGCAGCCCACGAAGTAGTATTGTTTCAATGTCCATCTCAGATTAAGCATGTAAATGGGCTGATCCAGGAGTATGTAACATTTCCTAGTTATAATTTTTCAGAAAAAGTTGTGAGATAAGACTGGAGAAGATGAGACACAATTAATTCTTGGTTAGGTGGGAATGCTGGGACAAGAATTCTCACTCTTTGCTACTGGGCATGAATGAGGAAAGCTGTAGCCCTGGGATTCCATGGAGCTGTCCTGAGACCACTGTGGGAGAGCCTTTATGAGATTGGTGTCTGTGCAGAGAGAAAGAAAGAGGAGCCAGGTTTGGATGGCTTTTTTGAGCCATTGGATCCAGTTGTACCTAAAGTCAAATTTACCCTTGGATTTTTCAGTTGTATGAGGAATTCTCGTTTTGCTTCATCCTGAGCAAGCAAGTGTACAGGACTGTGGATATAAGGAGGTATGTGAGTTAAGGAAGTATTTTCTGGGATTGGACATCGCTGAGATAGTTTGGGATCCCTTCTGCTTCCCCAATATTTCAGGACTCTGCCTCTTTAAGGATACTTTGAAAGTTTCAACAGGTACTTTTGAGCTAACCTGCATTTTACTTTATCCTGTCTCAAGCTCTCTTGCTTCTGTAAAAAATGTAGATAGAACCACGGGATAATCATTTCCTCATATTCCTCCTTACAAATGGAACTCAGAATCTACACAGTTGGAATCATTATTAGTGTATGAAGTGACTTGTAGAAAGGATAGGAAACCTGGCATAAAGGTATTTCACTTATTGTAAAATTAGCAAATTTCAGTCTGAAGTTCTGAGAGGTTACCTAAAGAACTAGGATAAGAAATATGCTCAGTGTCACATTTGCAGATTACCAGATAGTTTTATTTTCTTACACTTGGGTTCAGTTTCTGAAAATTGAGATGTCAAATAAGAAATTCAGAAGAGATAAAAATGGTTCCATATTTCTGAGGAATAAAATTGCCTGCAAATGGTTTTGATAATATTTGAACGTGAATTTGGAAAACTGAAGTTTTTTTAGTTGGATATACTCACAGTATTTAAAGCATGGTTATCTGGGTATATTCAGTATGTGAAAATTTGCTGCTCTTTATATTTAAGATGTTGTTGTTCAGTCACTCAGTCATGTCCGACTTTTTGCATCCCCAAGGACTGTAGCTTGCCAGGGTTCCCTGTCATCACTATCTTCCGGAGTTTGCTCAAACTCATTGGTGATGCCATTCAAACATCTCATCCTCTGTCATTGTCCCCTTCTCCTCCTGCCTTCAATCTTTCCCAACATCAGGGTCTTTTCTAATAAGTTGGCTCTTTGCATCAGATGGTGAAAGTATTGGAAAGTATTAAGCTTCAGCATCAGTCCTTCCAATGAATTCAGGGGATTGGTTTAATCTCCTTGCTGTTCAAGGGACTCTTCAGAGTCTTCTCCAATACCACAGTTTGAAAGTGTCGATTCTTTGGTGTTCAACCTTATTTATGGTCCAACTCTCACATCTGTACATGGCTACTGAAAAAATTAGAGCTTTGACTATACAGACCTTTGCTGGCAAAGTGATGTCTCTGCTTTTTAATACACTATCTAGGTATTGTATTGTCTTGTCTTCCAAAGAACAAGTGTCTTTTAATTTCATGGCTGCGGTCACCATCTGCAGTGATTTTGGAGCCCAAGACAATAGCCTTTAACTGTTTGCATTGTTTCTCCATCTATTTGCCATGAAATGATGAGACCAGATGTCATGATATTAGTTTTCTGAATGTTGAGTTAAGCTAGCTTTTCTATGTTCCTCTTTCACTGTTATCAAGAGGCTTTTTAGTTCTTTTTTGCTTTCTTCCATTAGGTTGATGTCATCTGCATATCTGAGGTTGTTGATATTTCTCCTGGCAATCTCGATTTCAGATTGAGCTTCATCCAGCCTGGCATTTTGCGTTTAAGGTATGTGACCATATAAATATAGGCAACTGATCTTGACAAAGGAGCAAAAGCTAGATACAATGGAACAAAAATAGTCTTTTCAACACATTGATCTTAAACAACTGGACATCTACATGCAAAAAAGTGAATATGGTCGCAGACCTTATGTCCTTCACAAAAATTCACCCAAAATGAATCATAGACCTAAATGTAAGAAGCAAAGGTATAAAACTCCTAGAATATAGCATAGGAGAAACTCCAGATGACCTTAGATTTGTTGATGGCTTTTTAGAATTGATAAGGTAAACTTTATTAAAATTAAAAACCTCTGCTATGTGGAGGACACTGTCAAGCATCAGAAGACAGTTCACACACTTGGAGAAAATATTTGCAAATGACACATCTGATAAAGGATTATTATCCAAAATATACAAAGAACTCTTAAAGCTCAGCAATAAGAAAACCCAGTTAACAAATGGTCCAAAGATTGTAACAGACTCCTCAGCAAAGATACACAGATGGCAAATAAACATATGAAAACATTCTCCACTTCATATGTCATCAGCAGAGCACAAACTGAAACACCAATGAGATTCCACTACACACCTATCAGAATGGCCAAAATCCAGAACAATGGCAACACCAAATGCTGGCATGGAAGGGGAGCAACAGAAACTCTTATTCATTGCTGGTGGGAATGCAAATAGTACAGTCACTTTGGAAGACAGTTTACCAGTATCTCACAGAACTAGATACACTTCAGGACATGCCCTCAGTATTTACCCAAGGTAGTTGAAAACTGCACAAAAACCCATACGTGGCTAGTTATAGCAGCTTTCTTCATAACTGTCAAAACTTGGAAGCAAACAAGATATTCTTCAGTAGATGAATGGATAAATAAACTGTGGTACATCCAGACAATGGAATATTATATAATGCTAAAAAACATGAGCTATGAAGTCATGAAAAGACCTGGAGGAAACTTAAATGTGTATTACTAAGTGAAAAAATGTCAATCTGAAAAGGCTACGTACTGTATGGTTCAAACTCTGTGACACTCTGAAAAAAAGGCAAAACTTTGAGGACAGTAAGTGCATCAGTAGTTGCCAGGGTTTATAGGGGAGGGAGGGAGGGATATGCTGAGTAGAGAGGGTTTAGTGCAGTGAACATACTCTGTATCTTACTATAACGATGGGTACCTGTTGTTGTACTTTGCTTCAAGTCCATGGAAGGTACAACACCAGGAGTGAGCCCTAAGGCACGATGTGGACTTGGGATGATAATGATATGTGAATGTGGATTCACTAACTGTAGCAAATGTACCACTCTGGTGGAAGATGGTAACTGGTGCAGGCGCATGGCATCGACCATGTGTATTTGGGATGGAGAGAATATAGGAATCCTCTGTACTTTCTGCTCAATATAGATGTGAACATAAAACTGCTCTAAAAAAAATCTCTTATAAAGAAAACAAGGAATGTGCATTTCTCTATGTGTGTATTTCACTAAAACATTTTTAACAGTGCTGGTTTTTAAAATGTCTGAATGTTTTTTATAAAGTCTGAACTGAATAAAATTATCTGAATGTCTATTGATTTAACTGCTGCTGCTGATAAGTCACGTCAGTCGTGTCTGACTCTGTGCGACCCCATAGACGGCAGCCCAACAGGCTCCTAATGTAGATACTATATACATGATCCCTCTCCAAGTGAATTATATGGCCCAAGTAAAAAATCTGTCTTTATTTTTGAGTTGTATAATGAATACTGCATTTATTTAATTCAGAGACAATTGCTAGGGAAATTCAATTGTCATAGTTATCGAGATACCTGTTATTAGTCAGGGATCATCTAAAATAAAGCTTATAATTTCCCCACTTCTTCAAAAAATTCATTTTCTTTTATTTCAACTTGTGATTTTTTTCATTACTACATTTTCTTTTTCTGTTTGTTTGTTTGTTTAAACATCTTTTAGGAAAATCTCAGCATGCCTTTTCAGGTTTTTAATTGTAATTCTTCTGTGCTGCACCAAGCACTCTAGTAAGATTTGATTTGGCCCAGTCATTTTTGCTAAATGATTTTGAGCAGATTAATTTATTTATTCAAGATGCTGATTCCAACTTAATTCTCTGGGTGTGGGCCGGACGTTACATATAAAGCACTTTAAGAAGTCAAGCTCTGAACAAACTACAACACTGCTTTATTGCAGTTGTTCTTCTGATGTTTTATTTAAGCACTCAAATATTGCTAGTCTTAGAAAAGCTCTTTTTCATTTTTTTAACCTTATGGATATTATTAATTGAAGTTTCAGATTTGGTTTTTAGAACACATTTATTGCCATTTTTTAAACTGTCTATCTAATCTATTGTATCATCGATCTTTCATTCATATATGAACTAGAAAATAGCAACTCTTTCCAGTATTCTTGCCTGGGAAATCCCATGGACAGAGAGCCTGGCAGGCTATAGTCCATGGGGTCACAAGAGTCGGACACAACTTAGTGACTAAACTACTACCACTATCATCATTATACTTTAATTCTAGTTGTATTTGTCAGACTGATCTATCAATGGAGATTCTTATGAAAAGTTGAGAGTTCTTAAATATTTTTCTTCTTGGAACTTTATGATGAATATTGATTCTGAGTTGAGTTGTTTGCTGGTTGTGATGAAGGGTATTTACTCTGTGTGCCTTTGCCAGTTTCTTTTTTTAAAAAAAAATTCTTTAATATTCAGAATTTTGCATTTTACATTTAAATATGCTAACAGCATGTCATAGAATTCCTAAATTACAGTTATTCAGATTAAGCTAAGGGCCACATGTCAATAATTTTCGGTGATTAAGAAAGCTGATGGGCTGCAAGAATGCCAGTTTAATCCTGTAACCAGCTATTATGTTTTTGAACTAAGATGAGTGAATGGGTAGCAAACTCAGGAACTCTTCCTCAGCATAATCTATATGAGTGGCACAGATTGGAAATTTGGATATCTTTATTTTTCCCTCCGTTTAAATGGTCTGTTCCTTTTTTAGACAGCTACAGGTTCAAAGGAAAATCTGATAGTCCCAAGGCATTAGGATGAAAGAATTTAAGCCTTCAAATTTGGGGCTTAATTCTATTAAGGAAAATACAGGTGAAAATGAAAGGCTGAAGATTTTTTTTTTTATACAGGTAAAAATATAACAATTCAGTCTTTTTCTAAGTTTACAAGAATCTTTTTTTTTTTTTTTTTAGTTTTTTTCACTTCTTAAAAAAATATACATTATTTAATTGGAGGCTAATTACAATATTTTATTGGTTTTGCCATACATTGACATGAATCCACCCCGGGTGTACGTGTGTTCCCCATCCTGAACCCCCCTCCCACCTCCCTCCCCATCCCATCCCTCTAGGTCATCCCCATGCACCAGCCCCAAGCACCCTGTCTCACGCATCGGACCTGGACTGGCGATTCGTTTCACATATGATAACATACACGCTTCAATGCCATTCTCCCAGATCAGCCCACCCCTGCCCTCTCCCGCAGTTTCTTTTGTTGGTGGCTCTCTGTTTGCAGTTGTAACTCTGCTGTGGTTGTGATCCAGCACTTTCCATTGATAAATAAACCATGAGTTGGAATAAAAAATATCTAAAGCTATTGCATAAAAGTCCACCTATCAGTACCTTAAAACTTATTCTTTCCCATTCTTTTGCTTCCGTTCGTTTTCTTAAATCTTAAATTTACAGTAGTATATGTTATTAATTTTCCAAATTAATACAGTGAATGGTATTTACCAGTGTCTCTATTTTACCTGATTTATTCACATTTGAAAAATTATCTCTGATTGAAATAACTGATATAAAGAATCAGTTACTTGTTTGAACACTTTGTAGACACTCGACAAACTTTTTTTTTTAATCTTTTTCCTTAAATTTTTTGCTAGTTTGACCTAATGTTTAGAGAACTTTGTAGAAAACTTATCCCTTGGTGGAAGGCAGTCAAAGGTGACAAAAGCTGGAAATATGAGTAGAGAACTTGAGCATTCACTGGGTTCCAAATGTGTCAGTCATCTCTATTATGCAAAACAGCTTAGAACTTAGGCATTCCTCTGATCACTTACAGAACCTTGTCCACTGGGGCTGCAAGCTTTTGAAGTGGGTAATAGCATAGAGCTGTCATGGATAATGGAAGGGAGTTGTTTGATATTGACAGATTATGTGGATGACATCCCTACAAATCGGGACTGATGGTCCACATAATATTTGGATCGGATAATTGCCAAATGCAATGAATACTTTTCAGTCATTATTCGACCTTTGGATGCAGCAGCAACATCAAGTCAAATAAATGTTAGGCTCCAGTGCAGAGTTGATAATCTGGCCTCTACTCCTCCCTCCATAATGCTGCTTCAAACCATCCCTTTTTCTGTAAAACTTCCTACTCCACTGAGTCTCATATCATCGAATTTCAACACTCATTACATTCACTATCTTTTGCTGATATTAGGCTAGTCTCTTAGCTACTCATTCTTATTCATTAAAGTTCTCATTAAGTTTATTCATTAAAGTTCTCTTAAATTCTTTATTTCGAAAGAATTCTTATTTACAAAAGAGTTGTACAGAGTATACAGAATTCCTATAGACCAGCTTCAACCAGCTTAAGGTTCCTTCAACCAGCTTTTCCTGATGTTAACCTCTTATCTGACCATGGTACACTTGTCAAAACTAAGAAATATGCATTGGCACAACACTCTTAATTAAACAACAGAATTTTTGGGTTTCACCAGTTTTTCCACAGATGTCCTTTTTCCCAAGATCCAATCCACTCCTACTTTGCATTTAGTTGTCATGTCATGTCCCCTTAGTCTCCTCCAACACTTCTCTGTTTCACAACCTTTTAAAACTTTCTCACGTCTTTGACGCTTTTGAAAATCACGGGCCAGGTGTTTTGTAGATTGTCCGTCAATTTGGGTTTGGTTGGTGTTTTTCATGATTAGATTGGGGATTTTGAGGAAGTCCACCACAAAAGTCAAGTATCCTTCCCATCACATCATGTCTGGGATGCATTGTGTCATCACGACTTAGGGCTGGTGATGTAAGCCTTGATCGTGTGGCTTAGGTGATACATGCCACATCTCTCCCCGGCAAAGTTACTTTTCTTTGTTTTCTTTTTCATACCCTGTTGAGTAGAAGTGAGTCACAATATCTAGTTCACACTTCAGGGGAAAGAATTGAGCTGCACTTTATGGAGAAAGGAATATTGAAAAATATTGAAAAAATCTTTTGTACATACATTAAAACCACCATAATAAGTAATGAATACACTAGGGAGGTAGTTTTGGCTATGTAAATATTGCATTTCTTCTCAATGTTTCGCAGCTCAAAGCTGCATTCATCCATTTGTTCATGCCTAAAGCAAATTTGGCAGTGATGATTTTCTATTTCATTTCTTCCAGTTTATTATTTAGAATTATTCTATATGGAAGGTTTGTTCCTTCTCCTGTATTTATTTATTTCATCATTTATTTATTACAGTAGAAAGTAATAGACATTTATTTTATTTTATGCACTATAATCCAAAACTATCATTGGTTTGTTGCTCAAAAAACTTTGGACATTGGAAAGTTTGGGGGTTGTTTTTTATATCCTTATGACGTTCCCCTCCTCTGCCATTTTGTTTTCACTTAAATTTTGGCATTCATCACAACTTTTGCATTCATTCGCAAAAGATAATCTGTTATTTTTTTCCATTTCAATTTGCAGCATTATTCTGAGTGACTTCCATGTCTTTGTGAGCAATATATCCAACAACAGTAGTATGTCAGTTCTGTGACCCTATCAACTTTCATATGCTTATCTCCACTAAACTTCAGCTACCTGCTCCAGTGGCCAATCCCTGTATCTCTCCATCTCCCGGAATTACTCTGCCTTTGTTAATATTAAATTTAAACATCTGATTCTTCTAGGTCTCTCAATATCTCTCCCCGCAATTATCCTTTCATTTCATAAGGATCATCCAGCTTATTCACTTCCATTTTTTTCTCCCGGTCCATAAATCTTAGAGCTCAGAGCCTGTGAACCAGTCCTTCAGTCAGTTGTTGGTGAAATGCACACCTTTTTAGGCTCTTGGCAGAGTTTGGCGAACCTTCTGTGTTTGTAGAATCAGCTCTTTCTCCCACTTTCAACTCTCCTCAGAGTAGTTGCTCTGTACATTCTTATTCTGACCTCTCTTCAGCTGATGAAATCATTCCCTGCTGCACAGAGGCAATAACAGTCATCAGATAGGACACCCTCAACTCCAGCCAACAAAATTATATTTTTACCTATCCTCCTCTTACAGCGTTCTCCTTTTCTCTTATTCCTCCCCTAGAGAATATATTTACTTAGTTCTCTTCCGATCTAAGGCTAATTCCTTCCATGTGGGCTCTGAATCCCATTCTTTCCCTTAGTTTTGTGACTACCCCTCTCTCTATCTTCAAATTCTTCCTTTTTCTTGTTGGATCCTTTACTTGATTTGTAAACAAAGAAAAATGAAACGAAATGTCTCCCTCAGGCCCATGTTGCCTTCCCAATACTTCTTGACAGGCACAGTTTCGAGACTCATCTACTCACCTACCCCTATTCATTAATCCATCATGATGCACTTTCTGCCCTCCTGTACTCTTCAACTGTATTGTTCTTGCCAAAGTTGCCAATGGCCCCCATGAAACTAAACTAGGTGTATACTTATCAGTCCTTATCTTACTTGATCATCCTTGTTGATCACTCTGATTCTTGAAATCCTCCTTTTATTTTGCTTCAGTAGCATCTTTTGTTTTTCCTCCAACCCTTCTGGCTATCCCTCTTTTGTTACCTATTCTTTCAAGCTCTGGTCTAGGTTCTCTTCTCATGTCAATACACCCCTGGGAGGGATTTGCTCTCTCCAACGTCTCCAATTAGTATCCCAAGACTTAAAAATCTGTATCTGCAGTCCAGAAGTCTCTCATGAGTCTCAGCTTCATGTGTCCACCTGGCCCCTAAGTAATACTACCACTTGTGTGTTCCTTAGATAACTCAGACTCCACATCCAAATCTACAGTATACCTCTTCCTCTCAAGCTGCTTTAATTTCTTCTTTTGGTGAATGATACCACTACCTTCCTGGAGCTAAACCCAGAAAGCTGGGAGTCTTCCTTGTCTCTTTTATTTCTTTTGCTTCCAAAACACAATATGTCATTTTATTTTTGCCTAGAATACCCTTGTCTGTGCTTTATCTTCTTTCAGTTCTTTCAAATCATTTCCCGTACACCTTCCTTAGAAACTACCTCTCTACCATCATCAAGATTAGTTAGATGCCCTTCTTTGTGCTTCATGGCACCGTGCCACATCCTTTTGAAGTAGTTAGCACACAAATGCTTTGTATACTTGCCTGTATCCCCAGTTAGTAGGGGAAAGTGAATTCTTTTTTAAAGAATTATTGGGGGACTTCACTGGTGGTCCAATGGCTAGGACTCCATGCTCCCAGTGCAGGGGGCTTGAGTTCAATCCATGGTCAGGAAACTAGATTCCACAGGCTGCAACTAAAGATCCTGCATGTCACAATGAATATCAAAGATCCCACGTGCCGCAACTAAGAACCAGTACAGCCAAATGAATAAATAAATATCCTTTAAAAAGAGAAATCATCTGTACTATTCTTTTTACCACTCTTGATTTCCATCTTTTACTAAGAAAAAATGAAATAAAGCTGATTTCATTTCAGAAAAAAATTTTGACATGTTTCTCCATGGAAACATTATTGTAAGTGGTAGTTGTATTCTCAGATAATCCAATATATTAATTAATTCACAATATAGCTTATAGTAACTTATAATTTCCCTTAGAGTTTACCTGTGTGTGTTATCATTGCTCTGTGGATATCCATTTTTCCTTCATGCCTCTTTCCTATTTCTCTCTCATTTTCTTCTTCCATTGCATTTCAGCCACTAATGGGTTAAATAGGCTTTTATGAGTTTACATGGGACCTGTTTGTAATACTGATTGTCTGGGAATGGCAAATGGTAGTTCTTACCAAGAAGAAAATATGCTAACACAGATAATGTTTATGCCCCTAGTTGAATCTACATCTATAGATTATTCCTTTGTTTATCGAAAAGTGGATTGGCTAGAGATTGTGACTTGCCACAATGCCTATGACCCACTATCTATCATTTACTGAAATGGGATTTCAATTTCTCCATACACAATTTCTGAAGACCACTGTTGGGGATAAAAACAGTTATGGCCTGGATGTAAGCCAGGTCAGCCACTTATATGTATAAATATTGGTTATTTACAAAATGTTGAGGAGTCTACACACACACACCTTTTGTAATTAAAAATTCATCTTTTGATGATATTGCTACTTAGGCTCTATTAATCTGGAAGAAAAATCTGCTATGATGCAAAATCTCTTCTGATTTGAGATTGTAACTCCTCAGTGAGAATCATCCAGTTGAAATCCCCCAAACTGAATTTCTAACTTATTTATTCCTGAGTGGTTAATGTTCATATTTCACTCAGATGCTGGACTCAGCCCAAGAATACACTTGGACTGCCCTCTGACTAGCAGCAATTTCTAAAACTATGGATATTTGCTGCACTGTGCTTCACCTAGTTAGGCTGCCTTATACTTTTGCTGAAATGAAGCAACTCTCTCAAGCTGTCAGGTACCAAAGTTATTTGTCTCCTTGTGTTGATTTCTGGCAATCAACAGGCAAGCTGCTGTGCTTCTCAGTGTCCTTGTATTGAAGCAAGAGCTTGATTGCTCCTGGTCAGACGTGAAGGTTGTACATATTAGTCCATCATGTACATGCAACTACTCTGTTGCTCTACTCACCTAGACCTAATTGCCTAAGATAAATTTTTAGTACATACTCTTGACGTAGTTTTTCAATCATCTTTATGCCCTGTAGCATTTCTGTTCAGAAGGAATCATTCGGCCTTCATATTTCAGTGGTAGCAGCTTATCCCAAACTTAGCTTATAATTTTGCTGGTATACTCGCTAAGCTGTGTGAATAATAATTTTATACATAAGCTTAGCCTGTTGCCTAAGAGATCAGGGATGCTAAGAACAATCGCTGGTCAGATCCTTCACCTGTAACTGGGATTCACGCTTGGTCTAAGAATTACAGTTTGTTATTCAGTTAATGTCCATGGATGCGAGAGTTGGACTGTGAAGAAAGCTGATTGCCGAAGAATTGATGCTTTTGAATTGTGGTGTTGGAGAAGACTCTTGAGAGTCCCTTGGACTGCAAGGAGATCCAACCAGTCCATTCTAAAGGAGATCATTCCTGGGTGTTCATTGGAAGGACTGATGCTAAAGCTGAAGCTCCAATCCTTTGGCCACTTCATGTGAAGAGTTGGCTCACTGGAAAAGACTTATGCTGGGATCGATTGGGGGAAGGAGGAGAAGGGGACGACAGAGAATGAGATGGCTGGATGGCATCACTGACTCGATGGAGGTGAGTTTGAATGAACTCCTGGAGTTGGTGATGGACAGGGAGGCCTGGCGTGCTGTGATTCATGGGGTCGCAAAGAGTCGATTACGACTGAGCGACTGAACTGAACTGAACTGAACTGAACTGAATGTGTATGGAACCTGTGAAATGCTTAAAGCAAAGTCCTTGGCATTATAGGGAAGTTTTAAGACTCTACATTTGATATAGCCAGTCCAAACACACACTCATGAAATGCTCCTAAAATCATCCCTGGGTGATTAAGTACAAACTCATAAATTGAATCTGTAGTAAGTGTTGATGTTAGAGTCAAGGAGTGATCAGAGTGTTTCCCCTCATTCAACACATTCTAGAAAAGATTTATTGAGTGCTTACTTTGTGCCAGGCACTGTGCTAAGTTAGAGGCTAGGAATACAAAGATAAATCCATACATTCCTTTGTCTCAAGATCTTCAGAGAAAGAAGACAACATGTAAAAATGACATGACCAAACTGTAGTAGGAATACAAAACAACTTCTGGGGAGGGGCGTAACTTTCAGTGGTAGAAAGAGAATCTGTAAAACCCTATGTCTGCAATTCTAAACAGTTCTTTCACTGTTTGGCTCTACTTTGGGTAGAAATGACTCATCACGCCAAACTGTCCCAAACTCGACAAGCTAGAATCTGTTTGTTGTCTCTGTCAACAAACTAGAATTTAGAATCCAGTAAAGTATTATAAGAAAGCTGAATTTTGCACACTTTATGTCAGCCTTTAGGATACTGATTAAATAAAAGCACGAGAAGGGGTTTTGAAATTCAGCCTGTTATGTATTGTTTGACCAAGTGGGGAAATATGTTGAACAAATATTTGGACATGTGGTGAAGTAGCTCAGGCACCATCAAGTGGGGCTGGGGAGTATCGGGAGATAGAAAAACAGTGCTAACAGAAGGAGATTCTTCATGACTTCTTACAGAATTCAAATCCATGTGAACAGTTTGTCTCACTGTGTCATGCTTATCTTCAGGCAGTATCATCCTGAAATATATAGGCCATCACAGCCCATAGAAATATAATGTGAGCTCCATATATTTTAAATTTACTAGTAGTCACATTAAAAAAGGTAAGAAAAAGTGAAACTAAGTTTAGCAATATATTTTTAACCCAATATTACCAAAATATTATTTCAACATGTAATCAATATAAAAAGTATTGATCACATGTTTTACTTTTTTTTCCCAGGCCTCTAAAACCTGTGGTGCATTTTATACTTATACCACATCTCAATTAGGACTAGTCAGATTTTAAGAACTCAATAGCTCCATGTGGCTAGTGGCTGCCATACTGAACAGTGCAGCTCTAGACAGATATAAATATATCCTGTTTTTAAGTCTCCACAGGTGATGATTCTTCAGCCTTTTTTTGGAGCCCCATTGCAGTGTTCACTGGTGCTTGGAGAAAGCTCTTAAATTAACCTAAATTTCATATGGCAACATTTGACCATTTCTCCTCATTTCAAGCTGTTATTATGTGACAAATATTTTAGAGTTTCCACGATATACTGGGTTTTATGCTAAGTGTTGGAATAAAATAGTGAGCAACACTACCATTGTTTTTGCTTTCAAGGAGCTTACAGTATAATGTAGAAGGGAAATATTAAATAAGTAAATTAAGTGTAAAATTATGACACATGTTGGGACAGAAATTACAGACAGCTATGAACACTGGGCTGGAAGAAGCACAAGCTGGAATCGAGATTGCCGGGAGAAATATCAATAACCTCAGATATGCAGATGACACCACCCTTACGGCAGAAAGTGAAGAGGAACTAAAAAGCCTCTTGATGAAAGTGAAAGAGGAGAGTGAAAAAGTTGGCTTGAAGCTCAACATTCAGAAAACTAAGATCATGGCATCTGGTCCTATCACTTAATGGCAAATAGATGGGGAAACAGTGGAAATAGTGGCTGACTTTATTTTTCTGGGCTCCAAAATCACTGCGGATGCTGATTGCAGCCATGAAATTAAAAGACGCTTACTCCTTGGAAGGAAAGTTATGACCAACCTAGATAGCATATTAAAGAGCAGAGACATTACTTTGCCAACAAAGGTCCATCTAGTCAAGGCGATGGTTTTTCCAGTGGTCATGTATGGATGTGAGAGTTGGACTGTGAAGAAAGCTGATCGCCGAAGAATTGATGCTTTTGACCTGTGATGTTGGAGAAGACTCTTGAGAGTCCCTTGGACTGCGAGGAGATCCAACCAGTCCATTCTAAGGGAAATCAGTCCTGGGTGTTCATTGGAAGGACTGATGCTAAAGCTGAAGCTCCAATACTTTGGCCACCTCATGTGATGAGTTGACTCACTGGAAAAGACTCTGATTCTGGGAGGGATTGGGGGTGGGAGGAGAAGGGGATGACAGAGGATGAGATGGCTGGATGGCATCACCGACTTGATGGACATGAGTTTGAGTGAACTCCAGGAGTTGGTGATGGACAGGGAGGCCTGGCATGCTGTGATTCATGGGGTCGCAAAGAGTCGGGCACAACGGAGTGACTGAACTGAACTGAACTGATGAAGGTTATTAATAGGAGAATCTCTTGTAGTATGGAGGCGCTGGCAGACTTCCTTCCAGGAAGCAAGCTTTAATCTGAAATCAGAATGATGCTGTGAGAAGGTACTGAGGCGGGAAAAAAAAAAAAAAAAGGTCTGCACTTCCAAGGAATTAACAGGAGAATGATGTATTTCAAGTGGAAAGAGTAAAGGCAAGAGTGGTATAAGATGAGGTTGGGGAATTAGGTACTAGGGGCCAAAATATGTATGTCTGTTAGCTCATGTTAAGACCATCCTAAGGGCAGAAAGAAGCCACTGTGTATTTTCAAGGAATCACTTAACTATAGACTGGAGAACGGATCTGAAGGAAAAAGTGTGAATGTGGGGAGAACTTTCAGGAAGCTGATTTGTAATCCAAGTAAGAGGGTTAGGAAGGTGGCTACCTAAAGCAATAAACTGATGACTTTGAGACACATTTAATATACAAAACTAATAGACTTGATTGATTGGATGATGGGGAGTGGAAAAGGATGGTGTAGAGCATGGGCAAGTGGAGTGTGCAGGCTGACTCCCAGCTTTTCTGACCTGCTTAATTAAGTGGATATGAGTCCTTTGAAGAGTTCTGTTAGAAATACAAACCGAAATTACAGTGCAGTACCAACCTCACACCAGTCAGAATGGACATCACCAAAATATTTACAAATAGCAAATGCTAGAGAGGGTGTGGAGGAAAGGGAACCCTCCTATACTGTTGGTAGGAATGTAAATTGGTGCAGTCACAATGGAAAACAGTAAGGAGGTTCCTCAAAAAACTAAAAATACAATTTCCATATGACTCAGCAATCCCACTCCTGGACATATATATGGAGAAAGCAACAATTAAAAAAGATATGTGCATATATACGCATCACTATGTTCACAGTAGCACTGTTCATAGTAGCCAAGACATGGACACAACCTAAACATCTATTGACAGATGAATGGATAAAGATGTGGTACATGTAAACAATAGAATCCTACTGGGTCATAAGTAACAATGAAACAGTACCATTTACAACAACATGGATGGACCTAGAGATTTTCATACTAAGTGTAGCAATTCAGGGAGAGAAAGACATATACTATATGATATCACTTATATGTGGATTGTAACATATGATACAAATGAACCTATCTACCAAACAGAAACAGACTCACAGACATAGAGGACAGACTAGTGGTTGCCAAGGGAGTAGGTGGCTGGAGGAGGAATGGATTATGAGATTTGGATTAGCAGATGCCAACTATTATGTATAGAATGGATAAGCGAGGTCCAACAGTATAGCATAGCGAACTGTATTTCAGTTCAGTTCAGTTCAGTCGCTCAGTCGTGTCCGACTCTCCTCGACCCCATGCACCTTGCTTATTTAACTTATATGCAGAGAACTGTATTTAATATCCTATAATAAACCATAATGGAAAAGAACCTGAAAAAGAATGCATATATATATTCAGTTATATATACACATTATATATATATTATATATATAACTGAATCACTTTGCTGTACAGCAGAAATTAACACACCATTGTAGATCAACGATACTTGAACAAAACAAAGAGTTCTCTTAGTTCTCTTCTGGCATGCTGGAAATTTTAGGGTGAAATATCCATTATCTAAAATAGAAACTATGGTGTTAATTTGCCGGTCATCTTTTTCTTTTTTGCTTGAATCAGAAATTTGTTACTTTTGGTGTTAATGTTAGGATAACAGAGAAAAAAAAATCAGTAGTGAGCTTTCCACATCTCTTGAGCTTTACTTACTGAGTAATCACCGGGTGAGTCGTTTAATGTCTTCACTGCCGTTAATGCCATTGTCTTTTCTTTGTAAGTTGTGTAGTTTTTTCATTGACACACAATATTTTTGCCATGATACTGTCATGAGTAGAGGTTGATGACAGACTTTATAGAGGCGAGCTAAAGGGAAACAATAAAGGAAACAACTTTTCTGACTCTGAAGTTTTTAAACCAATTAAGAAACCACAACAATAAAGCTTTTTTTTTTTTTTTTTTGCAACTGCTTTGTACAGGTTTATAATCATTCTCAGCTATCCATTAAAAGATTGCATTCTGCATTGCTGTCCTTTTTAACACTAGTTATGAAATAGTTCATTTATTTTATATTCAAAATCTAGTTGACATGAAAAATTCAAACTGTTACATAATTCAAAATAGTTGAACATTGAAAATTATGTTCATTCATTCATAGGATAATTATTAATCTTCAGGATACTTGACAGGATAGATAACCTTTGAAGGGTTTACAATATAGTGTGGAGTCACAATGAATAAACATATAAATAATTATATAATTTAATGTCAGTAGTGATAAGTTCTATTAAGAAAGAAAAAGAGATAAACAACTATAGAGCAATAGTGGGAGTTATGTAGAGATGGTAATGAGGAAAGAATTCTCAATAAGGGAATATGTGAATAGCGCCTTGGAGGAAGTGAGCTGGGCAGATATCTGCGGTAAAAGACTCTCAGGCCCAGAGAAACATGAACAGAGATTCTGAGGTGGTCATGTGCATCTTTGCGGAACAGGAAAGAAGCCAGTGATGCTAACTCTTGTGAGAAAGAGAGCAACTGAGATCGGAAAGGTGATGAATGACCACATTATGAAGAGCCTTAAGGGAAATAAGGATCATGGGGAGTTATTGGAGGGTTTTGAACAGGGGGTAGATTTGAATTTATATGTAGGATACATGAGAAAGAGGAGAAACAGGCATGATTCCGAGGTATTTGGCCCAAGTATTTGGATGCATGGTGATGCCATTTATTGTGGTGGGGGAAAACTAGGGAGAGTTTGTAGGAGAAATTAAAGTAGCTCAAGTTGGGACATGTTAAATTTGAAATGCCTTTTAGAAAAAGTGGTACACACTCTCACTTACAAAATAAACGAGTCACAGGCATGAAATGTACAGTGTGTGGAGTCCATGATTATATAATATCTTTGTATGGTGACAGATGGTAACTAGAATTATCATGGTGATCATTTTGAAATACACTAAAATGTTGAATCACTGTATATCAGGAACTAACGTAGTATTATAGGTCAATTATATTTCAAAGAAACTGCAAACTCTTAGAAAGAGAGATTAGAGGAAAAGTTGGGGAGGGGAGAATTAGATGAAGGTGGTCAAAAGGTACAAATTTCCAGTTATGAGATAAGTAAGTCTAGGATTGTAATGCAAAGCATGATAAATATAATTAGTGCTGCTGTATATTATATATGAAAGTTGCCAAGAGTTCTCATCAGAGGGAAATTTTTTTTCTGTTTAAAAAATTTTGTGTCTATATGAGATAGTCAGTGTTTGCTAAGCTTATTGTGGTAATAATTTCATGATATATATGTCACATCATTATGCTGCACACCTTAGTGTTGAATGTCAATTATATCTAAATAAAACTAGAAGAAACAAAAGAAATTCAAGTGGAATAGACATTGAGATTTGTAGTACAGATTGAAGGCTAAAGATATACATTTGAAACTAACACCTAGAATTTAAAGTAGCTGTTGTAATTCTTGTCCGTGGATCCCCGGGGGTGTATTCTGCGGCCACTGCTGCTGCTGCTGCTGCTGCTAAGTCGCTTCAGTCGTGTCCGACTCTGTGCGACCCCATAGACGGCAGCCGACCAGGCTCCCCCATCCCTGGGATTCTCCAGGCAAGAACTACCGTTTTATTTCTCTCCCTACCTTGCCCTATTTTTTACCCCCATCCTTGACCTGATTGAAAAGCAGAGAAGATTCTTCCTATAGGAGAAGGACTGTAGTCCCTAGAAAATGATGGTAGTAGAGAGTGGTAATAGTTGCTCATTTGCTGGCTTTTGTTGAATGCTCAAACTGTGTGTGCAAGAGCAAACAGAGTTGTCTTGCCCTCGCTGGGCTTATCTGGTGTACAATAGGGCCTAGGGACTTTAACAGACACTAATCAAGTAATCACAAAAACAAGCATATCGTTGTAGTAGCAGGATGTAAAAAGACTGAGATGCACGTTGCCAGAGTGTTTTTAATAGGAGGAGTGATGTCTTCATATGGAGGTCAAGGAAGGCTTCCCAATGCCATGATTATGAGTTGCTATGTGAAAGGTAAGTAGGAGTTAACTAGGCAAAGAGTGATCCTGGAAGAGGAAACAGCATATACAATGGCCCTGTGGTAGGAGAGAGTATAGTACATTTTCATGTGTGACGAAGACCTGTGTGGCAGGAGCCCCCAGGACGAAGGGTGGCATCGTGCAGGATGAAGGGTAGCATCGTGCAGGATGAAGGTGGATAGTCATGTAGCAAACAGATCGTGGCTTATAGGCCACCTGGTTTGAGAAGATCATTGTGGTTATTGTGCGGAGAATGGATTGAGGCCAGGGGAGTGGGGGGAGGAAAGGGACATAAAGAGTTAGGAAGACCTTGAGACTCAGAGATAGCAGTCTACTGCACAAGTCTAGGTGAGAGATGAGGGTAGTTTAGACACAGTGCGACAGAACTAGGGCAAGTTCAACTAACCAGTGCGAGCTGAAAAGTAGGGGGAACCAAATCTAACTCCGTGTTAAGGGCAGACCCTGATGCTAAGGCGCAGTCAGCAGGATGGTTAAGACTTTGGACTTTGGAATAAGCTCTTCCTTATTTCATAGGTTTGAAACATGGCTTTTCTACCTACTGCCACGTGACTTTAGACAAATTCCTTTTAAACTGGGGATAATAGCACGTATATGACAGATTATTGTAAGGATTAGATCAGACTATGTATTAATATAACAAAATACTGAGCCAGCATTCAATAATTACATTATTGTCACTTTATAAAATTTAACAATCACCTCCAGAAAAAGATGAAAGAAGAAAAACCAGCTTTTTCAAGTGTGTTGGAAATCTTTAGAGAAAAAATCCGCAAATACGTAAATTTACTGAACATCCACTTTGTGCACTCACTTGCAAAAACAATATATGCTTGTTATTGATTGTAGTTTTGATTTCAATATATGCTTTCATGGAAAATGGAGCCCTATGGAAAGATATCAACACAGATATGAAATTTGTGATTCTAGCTCTGTGATCAGTGTGATTAAAATAAAGCAAACAA
Organism: Moschus berezovskii; assembly: GCF_049115385.1. Taxonomy (NCBI): domain Eukaryota; kingdom Metazoa; phylum Chordata; class Mammalia; order Artiodactyla; family Moschidae; genus Moschus; species Moschus berezovskii. Next base: position 18,237,818 of record NC_142483.1, read on the forward strand.
ACAAAACCAAACTGTGGAAAAGAGTCCCTTTGAACACAATTACATGCTATCATTTTCGAAACTTAATTATTTACTTACTATTAAAGACTTATATGAGTTAATTAATGTCCTGTGAATCACAAATCAATTATTTTACAATGAAGCATAAAATTAGTTTAAGAGATTTATACATCAGCAGGACATGGTGTATTGGCTTCTTTTCAGAAGTGGATCAAATAAAAATGTGTGACAAAAAAAATAGATGGCATGTTAGGTGGTGGGTAACTAATTGTGCTTTTAGCGTAAGAGTAAAAAATGTCTGATTGGAATTCTAAAAAGCATGCTTTAGCATTTTTGCCTTAAACTTATGACAGCTTCAGAAACATAAAATTACTCTCGAAATGTGATTCAATTCAAGGACATTCTTATTTTACACACCTAAACAAAATAACGCATATTAAGTGCCCAGCCCAGTGACTGGCATCCAGTATTTGTAGACTATTCCCAGTCCAGTGACTGGCATCCAATATTTGTAGAATATCCTTTCTCTTCTTCTAAGATGCCTTCTGCATCACATGAATGTAAATTATTTAATTGTAAATTTTACCAAAATCACATTTTCTTTTATTGTTATTTTGTTACCTTTTGAAATTCTATGTGTACTACATGTTCATTGTGGGTAACTGGGAAAATACAGAAAGCAACAGAAAGTTCACCTGTGATTTCACCCTAGAGAGAGGTACTTTTGATATTTAAGCATATGTCCATTTTACACATTTTTCTAGAATATTCAATTTGTAATTCATAATCTTGGCTTTTAGATGGTCTGTTCAATAAAGCACATAATGAGGAGACTTAGCTAAGTAGTAGATAATTGTTATTTTTGAAGAGCAGAGTAGACCTTAATTGCTAAATTGCCAATCTGACTATATATATATTCTTTTCATTTGTTCAAAATTTTGAAAATAAGCTTTATTTTAAAAAGTAGTTTTAGATTTACAGAAAAATGCAGAGATAGTACAGAGTGTCCATGTACCCTGTATCCAGTTTCCTCTGTTATTAGCATCTTACATTAGTATGGCATATGCTGCTGCTAAGTCACTTCAGTCGTGTCCGACTCTGTGTGACCCCATAGATGGAAGCCCACCAGGCTCCCCCGTCCCTGGGATTCTCCAGGCAAGAACACTGGAGTGGGTTGCCATTTCCTTCTCCAATGTGTGAAAGTGAGAAGTGAAAGTGAAGTCGCTCAGTCGTGTCCGACTCTTTGCGACCCCATGGACTGCAGCCTACCAGGCTCCTCCATCCATGGGATTTTCTAGGCAAGAGTACTGGAGTGGCTTGCCATTGCCTTCTCCGAGTATGGCATATATGTTATAATTAAACTAATACTGATATACTATTTGTAATAAAGTTCATACTTTATTCAGGTTTCATTAGTTTTTACCTAATGTCCCTCCTCTGTTCTGGAATCTCATTCAGGATATTATATTATATTTAATTATATATCCATTATATTTATATATAATTATATTTAATTATATATCCAGATGCCATGATCTTTGTTTTCTGAATGTTGAACTTCAAGCCAACCTTTTCACTCTCTTTCACTTTCATCGATCCTGGGTGTTCATTGGAAGGACTGATGCTAAAGCTGAAACTCCAATACTTTGGCCACCTCATGCGAAGAGCTGACTCACTGGAAAAGACTTTGATGTTGGGAAGGATTGGGGGCAGGAGGAGAAGGGGATGACAGAGAATGAGATGGCTGGATAGCATCACCGACTCGATGGACACGAGTTTGAGTGAACTCCGGGAGTTGGTGATGGACAGGGAGGCCTGGCGTGCTGTGATTCATGGGGTCGCAAAGAGTCGGACACGACTGAGCGACTGAACTGAACTGAATTATGTATCCAAGAGGCTGTAACAGTTTCTCAGATTTTCCTTATTTTTGTTGACCTTGACAGTTTTGAGGAGTACTGGTTGTATATTTTGCAGAATGTCCTTCAGCTGGGATATGTTGATGTTTTTCCTCATGATTAGCCTGGAGTTAAGAGGTTTTGTTTGGAAGACCAGAAAAGTGAAGTACCATTTTCATCCATCATGCCAAGTAAATATTATGAACATGACTTTATCATTATTGATGTTGACATTGATGACTTAGCTGAGGTAGTGTTTGTCAGGTTTCTCCACTATAAAGTTATTCTTTTGTCCTCCTTTCCGTAATGTACTTTGGGAAGGAAGTCACTATACACAGCTCACAGTAAAGTGTGAAGTAGCTATATAAATTATTTGGAATTCTTTTTTCTGGGAAATTTGTTCTTTATTTCCTCTTGCTTTCCTTCTATCAATATGGACTCGTATGTATTTAATGTATACTTTGGGCTAATCTAATATTCCTTTATTTTGTTGCTAAAATTGTTATATCTTTGACCATTGTGAGCTCTTTCACAATTATCTCTTTGTCATGCACCCATTATTGGAATTCTTTTTGGAGTACTTTTTTACCTTCTGTTACTACAAGATGCTACAGATTCATTTTAGCAATTTCCTGCCCTATTCTCTATCTATAATTAAAATTAAAATCAGTAGGCTCTGGGACAGGGTTTTTTTTTTTTTTTTTTGGTCTCCTTTTCTCTAGTGTATCCCCATTACCTAGAATTGTGTCTGGTACCTAGTGGTGTTCAATAAATATTAATAGGTATTTTTTGAATGAATACATTAAAAGTAGGTAGGAATATTAGTCTATAAATTCAGATAAACAATAGAATATGGCTTTTCATTCTTCTTTTGTCCTGAAATATCTGTCTAGTTTATTATTTTCAAATTAATTTCATTATCATCAAAGTTATATGTGCAAATAGCTTAAAGATTCAAATAGTTGTGCAAGATTTTAAACAAAAGGACAGTCTTCTAACTTATTCTATGAGGCAACCACTTTCAGTTTCCTTAGGTGAGTCTTTTGATGCTTATCTCCCTGTGTTTAAATAGCATCCTTTTATTGTTGCTTCTTGGTTTATACATCTTATGCATCATCTATTCACTTCCAACTATGGAGGATAAGAATCTGTCATCACATACTCTATTCTTTCTGTCTTCCCATTCTTCTTTCTATATCAGCAAGAGACTGTTAGGAACACACCTGAAATCAGCAGTTAGTTTTATTATTTGCTGCAGCAAAAGAGACCCTACATTATGCAGAACAAAGATGAGTCTCAATAGGAGGTAGGAAAGGGGTATTATAAAATTTATGGTGATTTTAGCACAGATTGGTCAGACCTCGCTTATAGAATATCAATGATTTTATTTTTTAGAAACCTTGAGACCATGCAGAATTATCATTGCATCAGTTTATCTGTGGTCTAATCTTGTATATCGGAGTCTGGTGTTCATTGTGACAGTTTATTGAATATGATTGTTTGGTTTGGTATAACTCCACGAGTCAATGTACATTTTATAAGATGTGATTTCTGACTTAATTCTTAATTTTTCTCTAACATCCTAGCTTCTGGACAATATAGAGAATTTCAATTCATCCCTTGATATAGTTCTATCACAACTGTGATTAAATTAATTCTCAGTGTTTAAATTTCTACAACTGTGTTAGCTGTTGAGCCCCGTATTATATATTCCCTTTCCTTTTTTCACTTTGCTGTCTTACGTACAGACTGGCAGTTGACAAGTGTTATTAACAAACCAGACTCAAAACAGTTCTTACAACCTGGGCTGTAAACTTGATGAAGTCCCTGCTCTCTGTGTTTTAGTTTGTTCTGCATTGTGCATGAAAGGTTGGACTGAAATGAATTAAGCAATATTCCTGAAACTGGATGCTTTTACCTCTACCAGTATCAAGCAGTCAGCAGTGTTGCTAAGCTCTGGTCATGGGATCAGGTTTGGACTCGTAATACATGTGTACATGCTAGTTGTGTCTGAATCTTTGTGACCCCATGAACTGTAGCCTGCCAGGCTTCTCTGTCCATAGAATTTCCCAGGCAAGAATACTAGAGTGGGTTGCCATTTCCTACTCCAGGAGATCTTGCCAACCCAGGGATCAAACTCATATCTCCTGCACTGTAGGCAGATTCTTTTACCCCTGCACCACCTGGACTCAGAATAACAGATATCAATTCCTAAGGGGTATAGAGTAGTGGCCTCACTGAGTTCTTCAATGAAATCAACTTTATTTTTATTGACTGCTGCTGCTGCTGCTGCTGCTAAGTCGCTTCAGTCATGTCTGACTCTGTGCGACCCCATAGATGGCAGCCCACTAGGCTCACCCATCCCTGGGATTCTCCAGGCAAGAACACTGGAGTGGGTTGCCATTTCCTTCTCCAATGTGTGAAAGTGAAAAGTGAAATCACTCAGTCGTGCCTGACTCTTAGTGACCCCATGGACTGCAGCCTACCAGGCTCCTCCGTCCATGGGATTTTCTAGGCAAGAGTACTGGAGTGGCTTGCCATTGCCTTCTCCGATTGACTGCTAGTCTTATTATTATTGAGTGCTAAAGTATTCTTTATAAAGTCTTGATACTAGATCTTTTTCAGATACATTTATTTAGATATTTTCTTTTTTTTATTTGAATATTTTGTTAGTCTGTGGCTAGCAGTTTCACTTTCTTCATTGTATGTTTTGAAGGATGGAAGATTTTCCTTTTGTGACGTCCAGATTATCATATTTTATAATGAGATATTTTTGTGTTTAATTTATGACAGACACATCTGATCCAAAAAATAAAGACTTTTCTTATTTAAGTTTTATAGTTTAAACTTTAAAATTACAGCTTATGACATTTTTTAGTTTATTTTGGCATATGGTGAGAAGTGGGGATTGAAGCTCATCTTCTGCTTTTTTTCTTTTCCTATACAGAGATCCAGTTCTAGCTCCATTTATTGCTGCTGCTGCTGCTAAGTTGCTTCAGTCGCGTCTGACGCTGTGCGACCCCATAGACGGCAGCCCACCAGGCTCTTCTGTCCCTGGGATTCTCCAGGCAAGAATACTGGAGTGGGTTGCCATCTCCCTGGAAAGAAATATAATTACACTATTGAATTGTCTTGGAATCTTTGTCAAAAATCTGTTGATCAGATTTATGTGGGTCAATTTGTGGACTCTTCCATTGATCTATATGTTTATCTTTGTGTCATACTACACTATCTTGATTCAGTTCAGTTCAGTTCAGACACTCAGTCGTGTCTGACTCTTTGCAACCCCATGAACTGCAGCTTTCCAGGCCTCCCTGTCCATCACCAACTCCCAGAGTCCACCTAAACACATGTCCATTGAGTCGGTGATGCCATCCAACCATCTCATCCTCTGTCATCCCCTTCTCCTCCTGCCCTCAATCTTTCCCAGCATCAGGGTCTTATCCAATGAGTCAGCTGTTAGCATCAGGCGGCCAAAGTATTTCCCCATCTATTTGCCATGAAGTGATGGGACCAGATGCCATGATCTTAGTTTTCTGAATGTTGAGCTTTAAGCCAACTTTTTCACTCTCCTCTTTCACTTTCATCAAGAAGCTCTTTAGTTCCTCTTCACTTTCTGCCATAAGGGTGGTGTCACTGCATATCTGAGGTTATTGATATTTCTCCCGGCAATCTTGATTCCAGCTTGTGCTTCCTCCAGCCCAGCGTTTCTCATGATGTACTCTGCATATAAGTTAAATAAGCAGGGTAACAATATACAGCCTTGATGTACTCCTTTTCTTATTTGGAACTATCTTGATTACTATAGCTTTATAATAAACCTTGCAATCAGATAGTTTAAATCCTCCAACTTTTATTTTTGAACAGTAGTTTTCAGTATTTGAGGTCCTTGGATTTCCATGCAAAATTTTTTAAAACTTTTTTTAAGAGCAATTTTAGGTTCTCAGCAATACTGAGCAGAATTCACTGGGATTTCCCATATTCTCCATGCCTCACATATGTTAAAGTGAAAGTGAAGTTGCTCAGTCGTGTCCGACTCTTTGCGACCCCATGGACTGTAACCTACCACATATGCTAAGCCTGTCCTATTATCAATATCCCCCACCAGAGTGGGACATTTGTTACAACTGATGCACTTACACTGACTCATCATAATCACCTTGAGTCCACGGTATACCTCAGGGTTCACTCTTGGCGTTATACATTCCATAGCTTTGGACAAATGTATGATGACATGCACCATCATTATAGTTTCATACACAGTATTTTTTCAGCCCTAAAAATCCTCTGTGCTCCACCTATTCATATCTTCCTTCCTAAACCCCAGCTTCTGGCAAAGACTGAATTTTTCAGTGTCCCCATAATTTTTTCTTTTTTCTGAAATGCTAATAATTTTACAGTATATAGCTTTTTCAGATTGGAGTCATACAATATGTAGCATTTAGAAATGGATTTTTTTTCATTTAGTTATATGCATCTAATTTTCTTCTATATTTCTTTCATGGCTTCACAGCTTGTTTCTTTTTAGCATTGACTAATTAGTTTGAGTGAACTCTGGGAGTTGGTGATGGACAGGGAGACCTGGCGTGCTGTGATTCATGGGGTCGCAAAGAGTCGGACACGACTGAGCGACTGAACTGAACTGAATACCCCCTCTTGTAGATACAGGGGCTTCCCAAGTGGCTCAGGGGTAAAAGAATCCACTTGCCAATGCAGGAGACACAAAAGATGTGGGTTTACAGATCTTTTCAAAAAAGCAGGTTTTAAAGAAACATTTATTTACTTTTTGATTTGTTTTTTTAGGCTGTCATGGATCTTTGTTGCTGTGTGGACTTTCTTTAGTTGTGGTGAGTGGGGGCTATTCTCTAGTGCCAGTGTGCCTGCTTCTCACTGCAGTGGCTTCTCTTGTTTTGTTTTGTTTTTTTTTTTGAAGCAAAGCTCTAGGGCACTCAGGCTTCAGCGGTTGTGGCACGTGGGCTCAGGAGTTGCAGTCCCCAGGCTCTAGAGCACAGGCTCAGTAGTTGTGGCACATGGACTTCGTTGCTCCATAGCATGTGAGATCATCCTAGACCAGATCAAAGCCATGTCTCCTGCATTGGCAGGTGGATTCTGTACCACTGAGCCACCACAGAAGCCCCGAGAAACAGGTTTTGATTTCATAGCTCTTTATCTATTGATTTCCTGTTTTCAATTAAATCTATTTCTACTCTATTAGCATTTCTTTTCTCCTGCTTGATTTAGTGTAGTCTTCTTTTTTTAGAGATTTCTAATGTGGAAACTTAGATTATTAATTTACACTTTTCTTCTTTTCTATTATATGGATTCAGTGCTATAAATTTCCTTCTAAGTACTGCTTTCACCATATCCCACAAACTGTAATGAGTTGTGTTTTCATTTAGTTAAAAAATACTTTTAAGTTTTTCTTAAGATTTCTTCTTTGACCCATGTGTTTATAAGTGTGTTAATTCATCTCCACATATTTTTGAATTTTCAGTTAGGGAAGAATTGGTAGCTTACTAACACTGAGCCTCTTAATCCATGAATGTGCTCTCTCTCTCTCCGTTTACTCAAACGTTGTGTAATTTCCTACAGCAGGGTCTGTGGTTTTCTATGTGTAGGCCTTGCACAGATTTTGTTAATTTTACCACTACATATTTTTTGTTGCTTTGATTATTAGTGTCACTTCTTCTAAATTTTACTTTCCAACTATGTATTCTGACCCACCCTCTTTACTTAGTATAGAAAAACTCATTTCACCTAAATATGAGCACCAAAAAGGGATTACAGTTATTAGAAGAAAAATCTCTAGTAAAGTGAGCAGAATAATGTTCCTATAGATAAGAAGACAGTATTCGGGACATATTTATACTAAACATGGCAACTATAAACACACTATTAATTTACATTTTGTTGCGATATTAACCAAATCACTTAAGTAAGTTGTGTCCTGGGACACAGCTCTGAGGCTTCTGAAGGTGGCAGCACTTAGGTAGGAGAAAGCAGTTAGAAGCATAAGAATTTGAAAAAAAGAAAAATGATCTCTATTTTCAGATGATATTCTTATTTATCCAAAAAGCCCTATGTGTCAGTGAAAAGCTAACACAAGGAATAAAATGATTGAGTAATGTAGTAGATTATAAATCAACATTCAAAACAATAGCTTTATTATATAGAGAAAGAAATTGTGTAGGAGATGTAATGGAAAAGAAGACTCACTTTATTATACTCAAATTAAAATAAATAGGAACAAATTTAAAAAGAAATATCCAAAACATATAATGAAGAAATGGAGAAGGGAATGGCCATCCATGCCAGTGTTCTTGCTTGGAGAATTCCATGGACAGAGGAGCCTGGTGGGCTACAGTCCATGGGGTCACAAAGAGTTAGACACAACTGAGCGACTAAGACAGATAATGAAGAAAACTATAAAATGGTCTAGAAATAGGCAAAAATTAGTTTGAACGTATGGAACATCATATTGTAAACTTGAATAGATGGAGAAAACATCACATAGAGGTCAATTTTCCCTAAGTTAATTTATAAGTTTAACACAGCCCCCCCCAACGACTACCAGATTATTTTTCTTGGAAATAGAAAAACTGATTATCAATTTCATTTAGAAGAATCATGTAATATATGTAGGAAGTCACTAGAAAAGTAGAGCAATGGGAGTGGGATAGACCAACTACATATTTAAAAAAAAATGCTTATCTAAAACAGAGTGATCATGGTGCCTGAACAGATGGCCAGACTAATGGAACAAGATGGAAAACCCATGGACTTCACTGTGAATGGCAACACTATATGTTGTTAGGCACACTATAAAGGCAGCATACCAAATCTATGGGAAATTATGAACTTTTATTAAGTGGTATTGGAATAAACTAAACAGCCATGGTGAAATATATAAAGTTGGATATATTCCTCATAATGAATATTAAGATAAATTTCAAATACATGAGAGATTTAAATGGTAACAAAAAAATCATATGAGTAGACAGAACAAACATGAGTGGAAGGTTCATGAAATTCAGAAGGGAAAAGAGTGATTAGCATGGTGAAAAGAAAGAACTTAGCATGGCAAAGACAAACAAAAATGAGACAGCAAAAGAGACACAGAGGTATAGAACAGTCTTTTGGACTCTGTGGGAGAGGGTGAGGGTGGGATGATTTGGAAGAATGGCAATGAAACATGTATATTATCATATGTGAAATGAATCACCAGTCCAGGTTAGACTCATGATACAGGATGCTCGGGGCTGGTGCACGGGGATGACCCAGAGGGAGGATAAGGGGAGGAGGGAGGTAGGAGGGGGGTTCAAGAAGGGGAACACATGTACACCCGGGGCGGATTCATGTCAATGTATGGCAAAACTAACCAATATAATATTGTAAAGTAATTAGCCTCCAATAAAAAAAAAAAGAAATATTTTTACCAAACATAGAAACACAAAAGAAAAATTGAAAAAAAATGCAATTTTTATCACAGACCAAGTATAAAGAACCTCTACAATGAAGAAGAAAAAAGTCAACCACTCTATAGAAAAAAAGGGCTAGCCAATTAAATAGCTCATGAAATTGTTCTTAACAGTAAAACAACGCTCCACTTCATTTATAATAAGAGAAATGCAAATTAGTGTACTGTGAAAACTAATTTTTACCTATCATATTGGCAAAAGTCCAAAAGTTTGATAACCTACATTATTGGTGACACTATGGGAAAAGTGGATATTCTTATATATTGCTGATAGGAATCAAAATAATTCAATAATTTGGAGGAGAATTTGTCAACATCTAGCAAAATTACGGTGGCTCAGATGGCAAAGAATCTGCCTGCAATGCAGGAGACCTAGGTTCGATCCCTGGGTCTGGATGATCCCCTGGAGAAGGGAATGGAAACCCACTCCAGTATTCTTGCCTGGAGAATCCCCATGGACAGAGGAGCCTGGCGGGCTACAGTCCACGGGGTCGCAAAGTGTCAGATGTGACTGAGCGACTAAGCACACACAGCAAAATTATACGTACATAACATTTGAGCTTGAGCCTGGGTGTTCACTGGAGGGACTGATGCTAAAGCTGAAGCTGCAATACTTTGGCCACCTCATGTGAAGAGCTGACTCACTGGAAAAGACTCTGATGCTGGGAAAGGTTGGGGGTGGGAGGAGAAGGGGACAACCGAGAATGAGATGGCTGGATGGCATCACCGACTCTGTGGACATGAGTTTGAGTGAACTCCGGGAGTTGGTGATGGACAGGGAGGCCTGGCGTGCTGTGATTCATGGGATCGCGGAGAGTCGGACACGACTCAGCGACTGAACCGAACTGAACTGAACATTTGAGCTAGTGTTCTAATTTCTAGAGCTCTAGAATGTACAGTAGCAAAATTCAGTAAAGTAGCAAAAATGCAAAGAACCCAAGTGAAAAGCTCTTCATTCCAGCACTATTTGTGATAGCACAAATCTGGAAATTTCTAAACTTTTCCCTGTTCATCAACAGGACACTGCGGATGCTACACAATGAATTATCATGCAGCTGTAGAAGAAAATGAATAATATCTTCTGTAGAGGATCTTGGCAGAGAATGAGATGGCTGGATGGCATCACCGACTCTGTGGACATGAGTTTGAGTGAACTCCGGGAGTTGGTGATGGAGAGGGAGGCCTGGCGTGCTGTGATTCATGGGGTCGCAAAGAGTCGGACACGACTGAGCGACTGAACTGAACTGAACTGAATATATGTAATATCAATGGAAAACAAAATGAGGTGGAGAAAGTGTACATTTTTGTTACTGTATTTTTAAGGGGAGAAAGTAGAGAATACACTCGTATATGAGTGTGTGTGCGTGTGTCTCAGTCACTCAGCTGTGTCCATCTCTTTGCAACCCCAAGGACTGTAGCCAACCAGGCTCCTCTGTCCATGGGATTCTCCAGGCAAGAATACTGGATTGGGTAGCCATTCTCTTCTCCAGGGGATCTTAACACAGGGATGGAACCTGGAGCTCCTGTAGTACAGGTGGATTCTTTGCCATCTGAGCCACTAGGGAAGTGTATACATTTAATGGAAAGTTAAATAAACAGACAAAAATACTTATTATTCTTGGGGAAAAACATGGTGTGAAGGAGACAGAAGCTACATTTCTGTGAACATAATTTGATTTATAGATTTGACTTTGTAACAATGTAAGTATTTTATATCATTATAAACAAAATGAAATTAAAACTAATACTAAAAACGAAAACAACATAAAATAAATTAATCTAAATGTATGAAATTGGTGAAAGTGTTAGTCACTCAGTCGTGTCTGACTCTTTGCGACCCCATGGACTGTAGCCTGCCCTGCTCCTCTGTCCATGGAGTTTCCCAGGCAAGAATACTGGAGTGGGTTTCCATTTCCTCCACCAGGGGATCTTCCTGACCAGGGATCGAACCCAGATCTCCTGCATTGCAGGCAGATTCTTTACCATTTGAGACTGGTAGCACATTCACCGGAGAAGGCAATGGCAAGCCACTCCAGTACTCTTGCCTAGAAAATCCCATGGACAGAGGAGCCTGGTGGGCTACAGTCCATGGGGTCGCTACTAGTCGGACAAGACTGAGCAACTTCACTTTCACTTTTCACTTTCACACGTTGGAGAAGGAAATGGCAACCCACTCCAGTGTTCTTGCCTGGAGAATTCCAGGGATGGCAGAGCCTAGTGGGCTGCCGTCCATGGGGTCGCACAGAGTCGGACACGACTGAAGTGACTTAGCAGCAGCAGCAGCAGCAGCACATTCACAAAGAGGGGTGGTATGTCTATTAAATTTGTATTATAGTTAACTAAACCAAAGTTGACTGTATATGTCCAGTGGATTATATACAAAGGACCAAAGGAAAAAGCAAAAAAGACAAAATAATATTAAACTGGTTTTGGTAATCATATTGCAGGTGCTATTTTGAGAATGGTGAGTATGTGTTGTGGGATAAAATATAATAACTGGAAATTGAGAGCTGGAATATTTTACATAAGAGAAAGAAAATACAGATACTAAGATAAAGTATCTTACAAAATTAATAAAAGTTGCAGTTACTTATGAAGTATCTTGATGAAGTTAAAAAAGTCTTGTAGTTCTGTATTTGAATTGGAAATATCAGTGAAAACACATGCTTTATTATATCATTAAAAAAAACCAAACTGTTTCCTAGCGCGTTCCTCTAAAGTGCTCTGCAAAACAATGATGATCCCAGATCATTGAGTACCTTTAGGGTACTGATTGTGGTCTCTGTATCTCAATTTCCATTTAAAGAAACTAGACCTTGATGAAGAAACGCAGATTTCACAATCTTGGGCAGAAAATGTACAAGGTAAGCCTGAAATATCTTGTTATATCAGAAAGTAAAGTAATTATCAAAGACAACTAGTGTGATATCAAAAGGATGAAGGAACCATCTTGAATAGACTCTTTTTGGATGAAACATGTAACACTGTCAGCATAATTATGAAAAGAATTGCAATGATCTGAAACACGTCAAACTGGTTTAAACCCATGAATGTGTGATAGCAAAGAAATCATTGGTCACTTTTGGATTATCTAGGTTATCAACTCATTGTTCTGGAAAGAAGATTGCTGCTAAATGGAAGGTATCAAACAGATATTCTTATTTTCTGATTCAAAATATATTCCTGGATAACCAGATATTTGGTGATGGAAAATGTGTATTTATGAGTATTTCAGCTAATATATGAAGATAGAATAAGTAGTGTATCACTCTTTTGCAATCCTAATAAGTTAATGGATCTAAATAATGATCTTCATTGGTTCTTGACATCCCATATCAAGAATCAACTAGGTGTTACACACCTCCTACTGGAAGTAAATTTTGTCACTTATGAGATACCCTTGCCAAGAAATAAAAAAAATCTCTAGAATTAGTGTCCAATTCACAGGAAATCCTAGATGGAGAGAAACATGCTGAATTATACCCTGGGGATGTAATCAGCAAAATCATACTGTGGGATAATCCACTGGGGAATAGACAACACTTTTTGAGCAAATAAACTGAAAAGAAAGAAAGAGATAAGAGAAGGCACATAACCAATTACAACATATTGACCTTATTTGGATTCTGATTGTAGCATAAGAACATAAAGAAAAGTGCTGAGGAAAAGAGGGACAGAAAGAAAAAGACAAACATGCAGAAATTTGACACTTCTAGAGATTTGAACATTGTGTGTATTTTTAATAATATTAAGGAATTATTATAGACTAGAAGCAAGATACCCTAATAACAGTAAACACATCAAATGCCATGTTTTCTAAATATCATCTTCTACTCAACAAATGGCTGATTCCAGCTCTGGTTCAGGGAAAGGACAAAATGTCTAGTGCTAAAAAGTAAGAAAGTATTCAAAGAGTAATGGTGATATTTCAAAAAGAAACAGAAGCTTATAGAAAAGTTCTTACATTGTCAGAATTTGGAATACTTTGGGCATCAAAAATGAAAGATGTAAGTAAGGGCTTGCACATTAAATACAAGAGATTTCTGAGTCCATGATGTACTTATTGCTGTCGTGTCAGTCAGTCAGTTATGTTTGACTCTTTATGACCTAATGGGCTGTAGCCCCCCAGGCTCCTCTGTCCATGGGATTCTGCAGGCAAGAATTATGGACTTGGTTGCCATTTCCTTCTCCAGGGGATCTTCCCAACCCAGGAATCGAACCAGCATTTCCTGCATTGGCACGCAGATTCTTTAGCACTGAGCCACCTGGGAAACATGATGTACTTAAAAAAAGATAAATACAAAGAAAGGGAAAATGGAGAGAAACTCCTTTCTTGGAGTGTGGGGAGGAAATACAAACTAATAAAAGTAGAATAGGAGATTCTTCTTTTGAAACTATGTAAACAGTGTCAGACTCTATTTTTTTGGGCTCCAAAATCACTGCGGATGCTGATTGCAGCTGTGAAATTAAAAGACGCTTACTCCTTGGAAGGAAAGTTATGACCAACCTTGATAGTATATTAAAAAGCAGAGACATTACTTTGCCAACAAAGGTCTGTCTAGTCAAGGCTATGGTTTTTCCCATGGTCATGTATGGATGTGAGAGTTGGACTGTGAAGAAAGCTGATCGCCGAAGAATTGATGCTTTTGAACTGTGGTGTTGGGGAAGACTCTTGAGAGTCCCTTGGACTGCAAGGAGATTCAACCAGTCCATTCTAAAGGAGATCAATCCTGGGTGTTCATTGGAGGGACTGATGCTAAAGGTGAAACTGCAATACTTTGGCCACCTCATGCGACGGGTTGACTCACTGGAAAAGACTGATGCTGGGAAAGGTTGGGGGCGGGAGGAGAAGGGGACGACAGAGAATGAGATGGCTGGATGGTATCACCGACTCTGTGGACATGAGTTTGAGTGAACTCCGGGAGTTGTTGATGGACAGGGAGGCCTGGCGTGCTGTGATTCATGGGGTCACGGAGAGTCGGACACGACTGAGCGACTGAACTGAACTGAATACTTCAGTTAGGCAAAGATCATTAATAAATGCTATAACTATTGGATCAAAGATTGCTGAGGAATGGAATATTCATGTGATACTGTGGTATCTTCTCACAGACTAACCTCTTATTACAAAAAAAAAAAAAAGCATGCCTTTAGCAAGTGATCAAATTTATTATTACTAGTACAGGTACTGCTACCAGTGACAGTAATATCATGACTTGATATCAAGCAATAAGAAGTGCATATCATTTATGCACTTAGTGTTCTTGGGGGAAAAAGTTTGAATTTGAATCTAGTACTGAGAAAATAATCTGACATCTCCATATATGAGATAGGCATTAGGACAACTGCTGTGGAATCTTCAAAAAAAAAAAAGAAATGTCATAGAAAAAAAAAGCAAAAAAAAGCTGCTCTAAATTAAGAGATTAAAGAGACATTACAAGCAAATGCAATGTGTGAAACTTGGCTTTTGGATGTGACAAAAAGAACTATAAAAGACATTTAAAAAGCTTCTGGAATATTTAGGTAAGGACAGTATATTAGATGATATTATTGATTATTATCAATATGACATTAGTGCTTTGTTCATGTAGGAGAATGTCTGTACTCTTAGGAATGCTGGCTGGAGTATCTAGGGGTGAAGTGTTTCAGTGTCAGCAACTTGCTTTCAAATGGTTCATAAAACATGCACCTCCGTATGTATATATGTGTCAGTTCAGTTGGGTCACTCAGTTGCCGACTCTTTGCGGTCCCATGGACTGAAGCACTCTATATATGTAAGGAGACAGATAAAGAATATGGAAAAATAGTAAAGCTGGTGAAGCTTGGTGAAAGTATAGAGGTGTTTTTAGTTCTGTGGATGTATTTTTTCCTACAGGTTTGAACACTTTTCTAATAACAATTTGGGAAAAATGAAAACCAAAAATAATACTTTGTGTATATTAAGAATTTAAATTTGTATGAATAATTTAAAAAAATCTTGTAAAGTAGGACTAATTCTTTCTCTTTAGGCAAGATATAGTCAGTTGGAATTCTGAATCTATCTTGTGTAAATCCTACCATAATTATAAGGATGTCCATTTTCGGTTGTTGTAAAACTAAGTAAAGTAATTTCTAAAACAATGAGGTAAAATTACACTAAATGTATTTTTTTTTCCTTTACTATTTTACATTTCTCTCCTACAATTTACTTTTATTTGAATCTTTCCAAGGCATTCAGACTAGTTTTTTATAAAAGAAACAACTCTTTTCTTCTCACATTTACATTTCATTAGTCTACATGATATGTAATTAAATATAATTTAAACAACAGGTACAACAAATATTAGCAAGTCTGAAGACAAATACATTTAATGCTTGGTAAATATACAGTTCAACTAGTGAGATCTGAAAAAGTACATGGATGTCTAAAAATACTATACCAGATGGAAGGATTTAATATACTGAGATATTTCACAATAACACTGTGAACAGCTGGTTAATCCAACAGATTGCTTCGGTGTTAATTGGTTAGAGAGGTTGCAGTGTAGTTAGATACTCCCCAAATCTATGTTGCAAACAGGAGTCAATATTGTTCATACACAGTTAAATTCTGTTTATATTCATCCTCTGGTCAGATTAGTTTATGAGTAATCTCTTCTGTCTAAATTACTGTCAAGGTTCTTCCCGTAATTGAGCTAAATAGAATGGCTTTAGACTTTATGACGGTCACAATGGGCACTTTTAGGTCACTTTTCTTTCCTTTTATTCTGTAACGCCCCACCCACAATAAATCGAAGCTGCTCACTTAGGAATTACTTTGCTTCAGTATCATGGGGAGCATTGCATAGACTCTCAGAGCTGTTAGTTTTAGCAGTTTTATTGGCTGTTTCTGAGGCAACTCCAGCGAATTTCTGACTCTGTTAAAGCAGTACTGTAAGTTTTATAGCTCCCACATCAGAATCCTCTCAGGGCTGGGCTCACTGTGAGGGGACTGTTGCTTTTCCTACTTGACTTTTCCTTCTAAGAGAAGTGTTCCCCACTCTGTGAGCCCGGAGAATGCTGTCCTGAGGAAGACCCTTTCCTGCCAGAGGCACTCCAGATGGCAGGGCTTAGATTTCTGTCTCTGTTCACTGAACTCGCTGTTCTGCTCTCTGACTAGACAAGGCCGAGGGAGGCTTTCAGCAGATTTGTTAAGAGCCAGCATTTCTCTTCTCTAGAGCGTATTGTGCTTAAATGGTACTCTTCCCCTGAGGGCACCTTTCAGGTTCTGGCTTTTTCAGGCAAAGCAAGAGACCTTAATTATTTCACTTTCAATCAATTCTGAAGCCTCAAAGACCAAAATTGTCTCTTCAGATCCACTCAGATGCCAAAGAGAGGTGTAGGAAAGAAATTGCTGCACATCTATCAGCAGCTGTAAAACTCAAATTCATCTCTGGCTTTCATTTTCTGTGTGGTGGTCAGGAATTGAAGTTAACTCTCAAATGAGCAAAAATAAAATGTTTCAGGAAATACTTTGGAGAATACATGATATTTTGAATGGGAAAAACTCCTATAGTCACTATGGCAGGCTTTACTACTTATTATTCATTAACCTGCAAGCCAGGCAGAATAGCCAAAAAAAAAGTTGAATGCATATACTCTTTCCCTGGTTGCTCAGTGGTTAAGAGTCTGCCTGCCAGTGCAGGAAACATGGGTTTGATCCCTTGGTCAGAAAGATTACCTGGAGGAGGAAATGGCAACCCCCTCCCGTATTCTTGCCTGGAAAATCCCACAGACAGAGGAGCCTGGCAGGCTACAGTCCTACAGTCCATGGGGTCACAGAGTCGGACACAACTTAGTGACTAAACAAGAACAACACCACCAACAACAAATTTGTTGTCCAGTTTCACTTCTTATACATGGGAGAATTATACTGTCTCTACCCTTAAAGTCAGATGTGGTCATGGGACTTCCCTTTGGCCAGTGAAATATAGATGCATTTAATTTCTAAAGCTTGAATCTCTACCTCTCTGACTATTGACAAACATAGTTTTCATGTAGTCTTTGAAGATGAACCATCTATATTCTGAATCTGATCACTTGTTCCTTTTGGTGACTAACTGAATTTATTATCTGTTTTATACATGTACCTCAATTTACTTTTTAGGGAGAAAAACAGGAATAAGTGGATTTTTAAAAAATGCTTATGCCTTAAGGAAGTCCTAGTGAATTCTTTTGTGCAATCAAATATATCAATATGCATATTACAACATTTTCACACATTGACTTTGTGTAAAGGAGAGCATATCAGATAATCTTCCCTCCTTAGCTGTTGTGTAGCTGTGCTTACTCATCAAACAAATGCTTCTTGAGCACCTGTCACATTCAAAGTCCTGTGTCAAGACCTGGGTGTACATGTTTAGATGTCGCTATAGCTGTGCCTAAGTATTGTGTGTGATTTGCTGCTCTGGACTCAGTCAGCGCCCCCGGTTGATTTGTTGAAGCCCTAATCTCCAATGTGGCTGTATTTGGAGCTAAGGCTTTTAGGAGGTTATTAGGGTAAGTTGAGGTCATAAGGATAGGGTCCTAATGAGACAGGATTGGTGGCTAAAAAGAAGAGAACTTTCTCTACCACACTCTACATACACATACTAAGAAAAATTAATATGAGCACACAGCGAGAAGGCAGTAAGACGAAGAAGCGATAGCTTTAGCTTAGCCCCCAAGATGATAGCTTACACCTTGTCTTGGGATCCCAGGCAAGATGATAGACGAAAGATGATAGATAAAGCTTATGGTGTTTGGTGAATGCTGTATTTGTGGTCTCCGAAGGAGAAGATTTAACTCTGGGACCAAAGACAGTCTCAGTCACTTATAGCTTTGTGTACTAGAAATTTTATTAAAGTGATACTAACAGAAAAAAAAAAAAGCTTCTGACATAGACATCAGAAGGGGGTAGAAAGATTCCCAGCCCTGCTAGTTTAAGCAGAGCATTATATACTTTTGTTAGCTGCTGAGAATAGAAAAAAAATGCCCTCAAGGATGTGAAAATTTTCCCCAGGCCCTATCCCGTAACATAATCCTGGGATGACATCAGCCCAAGAGTAGCCAGAAGGAACAGGTTAGCCCAGAGCTCAAGGCTGTGGGAGAAAACAGAGCTCAAGGCTGTGGAGTTTTACCCAGACTTCCTCCCATAACATACATTCTGAGCTCAAAAAAGCATGTCCTTGAGCAAGAGATACTGCTGCCCACAAGGTCTAAGTGTCTAAGGTAAAAGATTGTGAAGAAGGAAGAATGTTCATCTTATCCTTAAAGGTCCTTGGTCTCCCTAGCAACATGCCCAAGTTAAATCTCTCAGAAGTCTGCGAGCTTGGAAGAGGGTGTTCATCAGAACCCAACCATGCTTATCTTCTCGCCTTGATCTTCTAGCTTCCAGAACTGTGAGAAAATTAATTTCTGTTGTTTAAGTCAGCTAACTTATGGTTCTTTGTCATGGCAGTCTGAGCTGACTAATACATTTGTCAAATCCAGGGATTTAATAACTAGAGCACCTGTGACTCTTATAAGAAATTAAGGGAAACACAATAATATAGAACTATATATGACTGGCTGTAAACTTATGAAATTTATAATCCTAAGAAGTATTAATGGGAAATAAAATTATAACAAATCTAAAGAACAGACAGATAAATTCATGAACATCTGATTCACAACAGTATATTAAGGGAAATCAGAATTCTAACCTTTTAAAAATAAAATGGGGAAGAATTAAAAAAAATCTAGCAATGTAATCAATTCATTTTTTTTCTTAAAAAGGTGCTTAGGAGTGTCCTTGAACAATAATATCTCTACTATGGTTCAAAACTACCTGAGTCAGAATCACATTGGCATGCTGTTAGATGGATAGTTCTCAGGACAGTATCACAGCATATTCAATTTCTCTGAGGGAATTTTCATTTTAAACAAGTTCTCTCAGTGATCCTTAGACACACTAAAGTCTGAGATCTCCTATTTTAAGCATTGGGGGCTGCATATAAATGTTAATCTTTGTCCCTGCAATGAGTCTTCTACTGATGCACGAAGTAAAGGCAGACCAAGACGGAAAGTGATCAAGTGTTCTAATGTGTGATATAGAATATAGGAGTATTATTTTTAGTTGAAGAGATCAATAGGGAATAGAAAGGAGCTACTAGTGATCTGTTCCCAGAACTCTGGGACCTGAGAAAGAAAGGGACAGTGGACCAGAGCAGTCAGGGAGGCCTCAGAAAGGAAGTGGCACATGCCGCCACTTGAAGAGTAAAAATGCTCTCTCTCGTCAACACTTCTTAGAAAAAGGCCCAAAAAGGAATAAAACTGTTTTTCTTTCACAAGGATAGACAGCACAGAGAGGCTATAGGAGTGGATGAAAAGTTTTTGGAGGACAGAATGAAATAAGGAGGTAGAATTGACTAGACTAGAAGTATGCCAACTACCCTAGATTACACCTGATTACTATAAGTATACCCTGAACACCCTCTGGAGGCTCAGCCCTTGCAGTGCCACGCACTGTAGACGATGAGGGAGAGGGATATATGAAGATAAAAGGGGACATGTAAGTGGTTGGACCCTGGCCACCTATGTTTCAGGAGCAGTAGATTTATTCTCTAGATTTAAACTGGAGGAGACATGAACTCAGTGACATTAAGCAGAGTAGAGTGAAGTGCCAAGGCAAGGACTGAAACAGGAATTATTGAATCCATTTACTGAACAGTGAGACTCTTAGCACCATCTCTCATTTGTACTCTAATCTCAGATATCTGACAGACAGATATATTCTCTCCAGTCCTTTACCCCCATCCTTAATACTAAATAGCATTGACTTTTCAAATCTAAGTAAAGATTTGAAGTATCCGTACAGGTATGACCTAAATCAAATCCCTTACGATTTTGCAGTGGAAGTGACAAATAGATTCAAGGGATTAGATCTGATAGACAGAGTGCCCGAAGAACTATGGACGGAGGTTCGTAACATTGTACAGGAGGCAGGGATCAAGACCATCCCCAAGAAAATGAAAAGCAAAAAGGCAAAATGGTTGTCTGAAGAGGACTTACAAATAGCTGAGGAAAGAAAAGATGTGAAAGGCAAAGGAGGAAAGGAAAGATATACCCATTTGAATGCAGAGTTCCAAAGAATAGCAAGGAGAGATAAGAAAGCCTTCCTTGGTGATCAGTGCAAAGAAGTAGAGGAAAACAATAGAATGGGAAAGACTAGAGATCTCTTCAAGAAAACTAGAGATACCAAGGAAACATTTCATGCAAAGATGGGCACAATAAAGGACGGAAATTGTATGAACCTAACAGAAGCAGAAGATCTTAAGAAGAGGTGGCAAGAATACACAGAAGAACTATACAAAAAAGATCTTCATGACCCAGATAATCACAATAGTGTGGTCACTCACCTAGAGCCAGACAACCTGGAATGCAAAGTCAAGAGGCCCTTAGGAAGCATCACTACAAACAAAGCTAGTGGAGGTGATGGAATTCCAGTTGAGCTATTTCAAATCCTGAAAGATGATGCTGTTCAAGTGCTGCACTCAATATGTCAGCAAATTTAGAAAATTCAGCATTGGCCACAGGACTGGAAAAGGTCAGATTTCATTCCAGTCCCAAAGAAAGGCAATGCCAAAAATGCTCCAACTACCGCACAATTGCACTCATCTCACACACTAGCAAAGTAATGCTCAAAATTCTCCAAGCCAGGCTTCAACAGTACATGAACTGTGAACGTCAAGATATTCAAGCTGGATTTAGAAAAAGCAGAGGAACCAGAGATCAAATTACCAACATCCATTGGATCATCGAAAAACCAAGAGAGTTCCAGAGAAACATCTACTTCTGCTTTATTGAGTATGCCAAAGCATTTGACTACGTGGATCACAACAAACTGTGGAAAATTCTTAAAGAGATGGGAATACCAGACCACCTGACCCGCCTCCTGAGAAACCTGTATGCAGATCAAGAAGCAACAGTTAGAACTGGACTTGGAACAACAAACTGGTTCCAAATCAGGAAAGGAGTGTATCAAAGCTGTATATTGTCACCCTGCTTATTTAACATATATGCAGAGTACATCATGAGAAATTTTGGGCTGGATGAAACACAAACTGTAATCAAGATTGCTGGGAGAAATATCAATAACCTCAGATATGCAGATGACACCACTCTTATGGCAGAAAGTGAAGAGGAACTAAAGAGCCTCTGGATGAAAGTGGAGGAGGATAGTGAAAAAGTTGGTTTAAAGCTCAACATTCAGAAAACTAGGATCATGGCATCTGGTCCTATCACTCCATGGCAAATGGATGGGGAAACAGTGGAAACAGTGGTTGATTTTATTTTTGTGGGCTCCAAAATCACTGCAGATGGTGACTGCAGCCATGAAATTAAAAGACGCTTATTCCTTGGAAGAAAAGCTGTGTCCAATGTAAACAGCATATTAAAAAGCAGAGACATTACTTTGCCAACAAAGGTCTGTCTAGTCAAAGCTATAGTTTTTCTAGTAGTCATGTATGGATGTGAGAGTTGGACTATAAAGAAAGCTGAGAGGGGAGGAATAAGATGGCGGAGGAATAGGACGGCGAGACCACTCTCTCCTCCACAAATTCATCAAAAGAACATTTGAACGCGAGTAAAGTCCACAAAACAACTTCTGAATGCTGGCAGAGGATGTCAGGCACCCAGAAAAGCAGCCCATTGTCTTCGAAAGGAGGTAGGAAAAAACATAAAAGATAAAAAGCGAGACAAAAGAAGTAAGGACGGAGCTCCGTCCCGGGAAGGGAGGCTTTAAAAAGAGAGAAGTTTCCAAACACCAGGAAACATTCTCACTGGCGAATCTGTGGCGAGCCTTGGAAGCTCAGAGGGCCACATAACCCTCTTTTTTTTTTAAGATTTTTTTAAAACCCACAGATTACCCGCCAAACGGTAACTCCCAGCGGAGAAGCAGCGCAGACGCCTGCATACGCCATTAGCAGCGGGGGCTGGGCAGGGAGGAGCCGGCTGAACTGCTTAGAGAGAGGACTGGGCTTGAATGCTGCAAGAACAATTTGAGAGAACTGGGGAGAGCAAAGCAGACTGTGGGATAGCTTCCCCACGAAAAGGCAGAAAGCTCTAACCTATGACTCGGCCAGCCCCGCTCACAGAATAAAGGACTGAGCAGAGCGAGCCGGCTGCAGTGGGCCCATCCCCCATTCCCCTCCGAGACAGGCAGGGAGCGCAGCCAGAGCCGGAGCGGGCAACCGCGGCCCCAGAAAGGCATCTGATACAAACTGCAGACAGGCTTGGTGCTAATCAGGACTTCTTGGGCTCGGGCCGGTCGATATCCCCCTGAGAAGGTGCGCCGGTTGTACACCCAGAAAACTGGGTGGCGGGGACTGGGGAGGCGATAAGTCGCAGAGACCGCGCTTGCCAAACACCTGGTCCCCTGAGCTGCTCGGACCGGGGAAGGCACAAAACGCAGGCCCAACCAAGTCTGCGCCTTTGTGGAGTACCTGAGAACCTGAACTTGAGCCGCTCAGACCTGGGAAGTGCATACAACCCGGTGCCGGCCTCAGATCATTCCCGGCAGAGCAACCTAGAGCCTGTGCAGTATAGACTGGGACAGCATACGTGCTGTGAGCGGGGGCAAACCCAGTGTGGCCGAGACGCTGCGAGCACTCCCCACAGACGCCAGAGATAATCGACTGCAGCGTTCCTCCCTTCCCAGAACAGGACTGAACAACTGAGCCTTAAAAAGTGTCCACCCACCCTCTAGTATCAGGGCGGAAATTAGACACTGAAGAGACCAGCAGACAGAAGCTAAAACAGAGGGAACCACCTTGGAAATGACAGATAGAGACGTCTAGAGACTACTCCAAGAATAAGACCAAAAACCAGAGGCAAGAGGCTTAAGCCCGAATCCTGAGAACACCAGAGAAGTCCTGACTCCAGGGAACATTAATCGATAGGAGCTCATCAAACGTCTCCATACCTACGCTAAACCCAAGGGTCAACAAGTTCCAGAGCAAGACATACCACGCAAATTCTCCAGTAACACGGGAAACTAGCCCTGAGCTTCAATATACAGGCTGCCCAAAGTCACTCCAAACCCACTGACATCTCATAACTCATTACTGGACACTTCATTGCACTCCAGAGAGAAGAAATCCAGCTCCACTCACCAGAACACCGACACAGGCTTCCATAACCAGGGAACCTTGACAAGTCACCTGTCCAACCCCACACAAAGCAAGGAAACTACATAATAAAGAGAACTCCACAAACGGCCAGAAGAGGGAAAGGCCACCCCAAGCAAAGCATTATAAGCAAGATGAAGAAGCAGAGAAATACCCAGCAAGTAAAGGAACAAGATAAATGCCCACCAACACAAACAAAAGAAGAAGATATAGGAAATCTACATGAAAAAGAATTTCGAATTTTGGTGGTGAAAATGATTCAAAATCTTGAAAGCAAAATGGAGTTACAGATAAATAACCTGGAGAAAAGGATTGAGAAGATGGAAGAAAGGTTTAATAAGGACTTAGAGGAAATAAAAAAGAGTCAATATACAATGAATAATACAATAGATGAGATCAGAAACACTCTGGAGGGAACAAACAGTAGAATAACAGAGGCAGAAGACAGGATAAGCGAGCTAGAAGATAGAATTGTAGAAATAAATGAAACAGAGAGGAAAAAAGAAGAACAAATTAAAAGAAATGAGAACAATATTAGAGACCTCTGGGACAATGTTAAACACTCCAACATTCGAATCATAGGAATCCCAGAAGAAGAAGACAAAAAGAAAGACCATGAAAGAATACTTGAGGAGATAATAGTTGAAAACTTCCCTAAAATAGGGAAAGAAATAATCACCCAAGTCCAAGAAACCCAGAGAGTCCCCAACAGGATAAACCCAAGGCGAAATACTCCTAGACACATATTAATCAAATTAACAAAGATCAAACACAAAGAACAAATATTAAAAGCAGCAAGGGAAAAACAGAAAATAACACACAAGGGGATTCCCATAAGGATAACAGCTGATCTTTCAACAGAAACTCTTCAGGCCAGGAGGGAATGGCAAGACATACTTAAAGTGATGAAAGAAAATAACCTACAGCCTAGACTACTGTACCCAGCAAGGATCTCATTCAAATATGAAGGAGAAATCAAAAGCTTTACAGACAAGCAAAAGCTGAGAGAATTCAGCATTACCAAACCAGCTCTCCAACAAATGCTAAAGGATCTTTTCTAGACAGGAAACACAGAAAGGGTGTATAAACTCGAACCCAAAGCAATAAAGAAAATGGCTACGGGATCGTACTTATCAATAATTACCTTAAACGTAAATGGGTTGAATGCCCCAACCAAAAGACAAAGGCTGGCTGAATGGATACAAAAACAAGACCCCCATATATGTTGTCTGCAAGAGACCCATCTCAAAACGAGGGACACATACAGACTGAAAGTGAAGGGCTGGAAAAAGATATTCCATGCAAATAGAGATCAAAAGAAAGCAGGAGTAGCAATACTCATATCAGATAAAATAGACTTTAAAACAAAGGCTGTGAAAAGAGACAAAGAAGGAAACTACATAATGATCAAAGGATCAATCCAAGATGAAGATATAACAATTATAAATATTTATGCACCCAACATAGGAGCACCGCAATATGTAAGACAATTACTAACAAGTATGAAAGGGGAAATTAATAATAATGCAATAATAGTGGGAGATTTTAATACCCCACTTACATCTATGGATAGATCAACTAAACAGAAAATTAACAAGGAAACACAATCTTTAAATGATACAATAGACCAGTTAGACCTAATTGATATCTATAGGACATTTCACCCCAAAACAATGAATTTCACCTTTTTCTCAAGTGCACATGGAACCTTTTCCAGGATAGATCACATCCTGGGCCATAAATCTAGCCTTGGTAAATTCAAAAAAGTTGAAATCATTCCATGCATCTTTTCTGACCACAATGCAGTAAAATTAGATCTCAATTATGGGAAAAAAACTATTAAACATGCCAACATATGGAGGCTGAACAACACGCTGCTGAACAACGAACAAATCATAGAAGAAATCAAAAGAGAAATCAAAATATTCATAGAAATGAATGAAAATGAAAACACAACAACCCAAAACCTCTGGGACACTGTAAAAGCAGTGCTAAGGGGGAAGTTCATAGCAATACAGGCACACCTCAAGAAACAAGAAAAAAGGCAACTAAAGAACCTAACTCTACATCTAAAGCAACTAGAAAAGGAAGAAATGAAGAACCCCAGGGTCAGTAGAAGGAAAGAAATTGTAAAAATTAGGGCAGAGATAAATGCAAAAGAAACAAAAGAGACTATAGCAAAAATCAACAAAGCCAAAAGCTGGTTCTTTGAGAAGGTAAATAAAATTGACAAACCACTAGCCAGACTTATCAAGAAACAAAGGGAGAAGAACCAAATCAATAAAATTAGAAATGAAAATGGAGATATCACAACTGACAACACAGAAATACAAAGGATTATTAGAGAATACTATCAGGAATTATATGGCAATAAAATGAATAACCTGGAAGAAATGGACAAATTCCTAGAAAAATACAACTTTCCAAAACTGAACCAGGAAGAAATAGAAAATCTGAACAGACCCATCACAAGCACGGAAATTGAAACTGTAATCAAAAATCTCCCAGCAAACAAAAGCCCAGGTCCAGACGGCTTCACAGCTGAATTCTACCAAAAATTTAGAGAAGAGCTAACACCTATTCTACTCAAACTCTTCCAGAAAATTGCTGAGGAAGGGAAACTTCCAAACTCATTCTATGAGGCCACCATCACCCTAATCCCAAAATCTGGTAAAGACCCCACAAAAAAAGAAAACTACAGGCCAATATCACTGATGAACATAGATGCAAAAATCCTTAACAAAATTCTAGCAATCAGAATCCAACAGCATATTAAGAAGATCATACATCATGACCAAGTGGGCTTTATCCCAGGAATGCAAGGATTCTTCAATATCCGCAAATCAGTCAACGTAATACACCACATTAACAAACTGAAAAATAAAAATCATATGATTATCTCAATAGATGCAGAGAAAGCCTTCAACAAAATTCAACATCCATTTATGATAAAAACCCTCCAGAAAGTGGGAATAGAAGGGACATACCTCAACATAATAAAAGCTATATGTGACAAACCCACAGCAAACATTATCCTCAATGGTGAAAAACTGAAAGCATTTCCCCTAAAGTCAGGAACAAGACAAGGGTGCCCACTCTCACCACTACTCTTCAACATAGTTCTGGAAGTTTTGGCTACAGCAATCAGAGCAGAAAAAGACATAAAAGGAATACAAATTGGAAAAGAAGAAGTAAAACTTTCACTGTTCGCTGATGACATGATCCTCTACACAGAAAACCCTAGAGACTCTACCAGAAAACTACTAGAGCTAATCAATGATTACAGTAACATTGCAGGATATAAAATCAACACACAGAAATCCCTTGCATTCCTATACACTAATAATGAGAAAATAGAAAGAGAAATTAAGGAAACTATTCCATTCGCTGTTGCAACGAAAAGAATATATTCCTGTATATATATATATACAGGAATATATCTACCTAAGGAAACAAAAGACTTGTACATAGAAAACTATAAAACACTACTGAAAGCAATCAAAGAGGACACTAATAGATGGAGAAATATACCATGTTCATGGATTGGAAGAATAAATATTGTAAAAATGAGTATACTACCCAAAATAATTTATACATTCAATGCAATCCCTATCAAGCTACCAAAGATATTTTTCACAGAACTAGAACAAATAATCTCACAATTTGTATGGAAATACAAAAAACCTCGAATAGCCAAAGCAATCTTGAGGAAGAAAAATGGAACTGGGGGAATTAACCTGCCGGACTTCAGGCTCTACTACAAAGCCACAGTCATCAAGACAGTATGGTACTGGCATAAAGACAGAAATATTGATCAATGGAACAAAATAGAAAGCCCAGAGATAAATCCACGCATCTATGGACACCTCATCTTTGACAAAGGAGGCAAGAATATCAAATGGAGAAAAGACAGTCTCTTTAACAAGTGGTGCTGGGAAAACTGGTCAGCCACTTGTAAAAGAATGAAACTAGAACACTTCCTAACACCATACACCAAAATAAACTCAAAATGGATTAGAGAGCTAAATGTAAGACCAGAAACTATAAAACTCCTAGAGGAGAACGTAGGCAAAACACTCTCCGACATAAATCACAGCAGGATCCTCCATGACCCACCTCCCAGAATATTGGAAATAAAAGCAAAAATAAACAAATGGGACCTAATTAAAATCAAAAGCTTCTGCACAGCAAAGGAAACTATAAGTAAGGTGAAAAGACAGCCTTCAGAATGGGAGAAAATAATAGCAAATGAAGCAACTGATAAAGGATTAATCTCCAAAATATACAAGCAGCTCCTGCAGCTCAATTCCAGAAAAATAAATGACCCAATCAAAAAATGGGCCAAAGAACTAAACAGACATTTCTCCAAAGAAGACATAAAGATGGCTAACAAACACATGAAAACATGCTCAACATCCCTCATAATCAGAGAGATGCAAATCAAAACCACAATGAGATACCATTTCACACCAGTCAGAATGGCTGCTATCCAAAAGTCTACATGCAATAAATGCTGGAGAGGATGTGGAGAGAAAGGAACCCTCTTACACTGTTGGTGGGAATGCAAACTAGTACAGCCACTATGGAGAACAGTGTGGAGATTCCTCAAAAAATTGGAAATAGAACTGCCATATGATCCAGCAATCGCACTCCTGGGCATTCACACCAAGGAAACCAGAATTGAAAGAGACACGTGTACTCCAATGTTCATTGCAGCACTGTTTATAATAGCCAGGACATGGAAGCAACCTAGATGTCCATCTGCAGACGAATGGATAAGAAAGCTTTGGTACATATACACAATGGAGTATTATTCAGCCATTAAAAAGAATACATTTGAATCAGTTCTAATGAGGTGGATGAAACTGGAGCCTATTATACAGAGTGAAGTAAGCCAGAAAGAAAAACACCAATACAGTATACTAACACATATATATGGAATTTAGAAAGATGCAAATGATAACCCTGTATACGAGACAGCAAAAGAGACACAGATGTATAGAACAGTCTTTGGGACTCTATGGGAGAGGGTGAGGGTGGGATGATTTGGGAGAATGGCATTGAAACACGTATGTTGTCATATGTGAAACGAATCACTAGTTCAGGGTCAATGCATGTTATAGGATGCTCGGGGCTGGCATGCGGGGATGACCCAGAGGGAGGATAAAGGGAGGAGGGAGGTGGGAGGGGGGTTCAGGAGGGGGAACTTATGTAAACCCGGGGCAAATTCATATCAATGTATGGCAAAACCAACCAATATAATATTGTAAAATAATTTGCCTCCAATAAAAAATAAATTAAATACCTAAAAAAAATAAAAATTAAAAAAAAAAAAAGAAAGCTGAGCACTGAAGAATTGATGTTTTGAACTGTGGTGTTGGAGAAGACTCTTGAGAGTCCCTTGGACTGCCTGTAGATCCAGACAGTCCATCCTAAAGGAAATGAGCCCTGAATATTCATTGGAAGGACTGATGCTGAAACTCAATACTTTGGCCACCTGATGTGAAGAACTGACTTATTTGAAAAGACCCTGATGTTGGGAAAGATTGAAGGTGGGAGGAGAAGGGGATGACAGAGCATGAGATGGTTGGCATCGGATGGCATCACCGACTCAATGGACTTGAGTTTGAGTTAGCTCTGGGAGTTGGTGATGGACAGGGAAGCCTGGCATACTGCAGTCCATGGGGTTGCAAAAAGTTGGACTGAGTGACTAAATTGAACTGAACTAAAGAATTAATGCTAAAAAGTATTGGAACAATACCTTTGAAATTTAAAGGGTCTGTGCCCATACTCTTAAGAGATTAATCAAACAGGATAAATCAAGTAGGTAGAATGAAAGTATTTTTAATCAAATAGGATAAATCAAGTAGGTAGAATAAAAGTATTCAAAACACTTATCTTTTTAGGAGGCAATTGGAGAATGTATTTTAACCAGAATATGGGAATAAACCAAGAATAGGAAGACACTGAATCCAGGAAATGGGTTTGAATATGGGAGAATTTCAAAAGCAAATTCAGCATACATCTACACAAACAGGACACAATTAGGTCTCGAGTGCAGCTGAACATAGATTGGAAGAAGGGCTAAGAGAGAGGGGACTGAAGACGAATTCAGATGCTCATAGCTTTTGAATCATGCATATATTCAATAATTTTTCAAGAGGCTGCCAGTAGTGTTCCATCCTTCCATTTTCTTTTTACTTTGCTTGGCCTTATATAAAATAAATATTTTTATGCTTATCTTTTCATCTTTCTTTATGGCTTCCATTTTGAATGTAAGAAGTATTCCTTCTTAAAGGAATGATATAATCAAACATTATCAGTGATTGGAGTGATTAGCACATAGTATTTTTTTAATATTACAATTTGAATCATTTTTCATGAACCTTATTAAAAAGTAAGAAAAAAAAGCTACTAACATTTACATAAATCTAGGTGATTTTTGTTACCTTTTATTTATAGATATTTTAGAAATTTAGTACATTATTCTCCAGATTGGTCACTAACTCGGTAAATTGGAAAGACTGATTTTTCCATTTTTATGGGAAAAAAACCCAGTAACCACCATTTACAGCAAAGAATTTGTATTAAGCAATGCCTTAAAATAATTTTGAAATGTATTTATTTACATCTCAAATATGACTTCTTTCTAAAATGTTCAAAGTCTCATTTGAACACAGCTGCAATTAAATGACTTTTTAGGATAAGGCTTCATTTGGCTGTATTATGTTAATAATCAGCTAGATGATGTATATCTTTTCCATCTTTATGTAGCCATGAATTATTCAGAAGTGCTCTCTTGCAAATGAACAGTAGAGAAATTCAGTTCCTTTTTTTCCCAAAAGGGTCAGACACGCTTTAGTTTAGAGAAGAGAGAAAGAGAAAAAAGTAGATTCTTTCCTTTTTAAATCTTTTAAAATTCATTGAACAGTCAGAAATTACCTAAATACCCAATAATGAGACAATGCCCAAGTAAACTATAATACTTCTACATGACAGAATGACGCAGCTCTCAAAAACTGGTTGGAAAGGCAACGTAGCTATATGGGAAAATGTTTACACCAAAAAACAACCAAAAAAAGAAAACCTATGGTATAAAAATGTATGCACATGATCATTTCAACTGAAAAATAGTCATAGAAAAAATTCCAAAAAATACAACAAAATAGTAATGACAGTCATGTTACTACAATAGGACTACAGGTGATTTGTTTCTTTGCTGTGTTTTCTGAATTTTCTTTAACCTGATAGTATCTTTATTATGAGAGAAGGCAAAACAAGCACAACCTATTGAATGACTAGTGTTTGCTAGAAACTGGACTGTATGCTGAAGATATAAAGATGAAAAGATATGCAAAGCGATTTGTAAGATAAATCAAACATGCCCTGGTGATACTAAAATGTATACTGACAAATCACCACAAATTTTATTGATATTTTGTTAAGAAGAATGTTAACACCTAGTAAGTGCTTTTCATGTGTCCCTTGTCCAGTCTACTTGACAATCATTTGAAGAAGGTGATTCTATTTTATAGACAGGAAAGTCGATCTTAGAGAAGCTGTGAAACATGTCCAAAGTGACATTAGTTAAAAAGAAACTGAGTTTGGCCTGGTTAAAAGTCCATCCTCAGTCTTTTAAACAAGAATGCACTAAACAGCGACTCTGGATTTTAACTATGGGGATTATTCTATATTAGGGATACTGAAATGAGGAATACAAACACCTTGCCTTCCTGGAGCTTATATTCTAGTGTGAGGAGACATAGACAACAACAGCAAAGTTTAAAACGGTATATTAGAGGCTCAGAATGCTTTCGAGAAGACTGAAGCAGAGAAAGGGGATAAAGCTGTGGAGCAGGGAAGCAAGGGTTGCAGTTCTGTGGAGGATAATCAGGGAAGGCCTGGCTGAGGAAGCAGTGTTTGTGCTGAGGCCTGAAAAAGTTCAGGGATTGATCCAGCTCTGTGAGAGAGCTTTTAGGACAGGGGAATGGTAAGCATGAGGGTTTTGAGACCAAGGAGACCAGCATGCAACAGTGAAGAGAGAACAAAATGAGATAAAGGAACAGGGAGCCAGAGACTCAGAGATTTGTAAGGCAGGAAACCACTGTGGCTTTAAGCAGAAGAGCTGCTCTATCTGACTTAGTTTTGAATGGGTCATTCTGCATCCATGTGCAGGAAAGCCTGTAGGGAAACCTGAGAGAAGGTAGGAGATGATTAGGAAGTTACTGCAGTGAGAGATGATGGTCAGCTGTGCCTGGGTAGGAGAGGAGCAGTGTCAAGAACTGGACTTCCTAGGTGGCTCAGTGGTAAAGAACCCCCTGCCAGTGCAGGAGACACTGGTTTGATCCCTGGATTGGGAAAATCCCCTGGAGGGGGAAATGGCAACCCACTCCAATATTCTTGCCTGGAGAATCCCATGGACAGAGGAGCCTGGCGGGCTACAGTCCATGGACTCTCAAAAAAGAGTTGGACATGACTGAGAGACTAAACAAGCAAATGCCAAGAACTATGAGGACCAAAGCTATCAAGTTAGCCTGTTTCTTGCATTTCTGGCAGAAGATATGAGTCTCATGTTTGTTTCATCCCTCATAGCAACCAGTAATAATATGAACACCTGTATGCCTTTACTGAGTTTCACCAATTTTAATATTTTGTCACATTTTAAAATCTCTCTCCGTATTTGTATACATGTGTACACACACAATATGTGTATGTTTTATGAACCATTGGAAAACAGGTTGTAGATACTGCAGTACTTCAGCCCTAGTCTCATGGGGGATGCAGAATAGCCCAAGTGGACTCTGTGCATACAGTGGGTTTGTGGCACAGCTGAGGGACCCCAAACTTAGGAAAGCCTGATCTAATGGACCACGAGCAAACTTGCCTAACCTTTGCTCTCTTTGGCAATGTTATCTGTGTCATTCTGGGAGGCAAACAAACCTGTCCTCTGTTTCAGAATGGACATTATCACTATCTTCCAAGGATGTTTGCTACACAAACCTTCTTGAAAAGATAGTCCAGGACAAAAGCTACCAGTGTCTTCCCTTGTAAAATTGGCAGAAGGGTAATGGAGAATTGTCTCTCAAAAAGAATATAGTGTAGTGGCTGAATTCTGGAGGTAATTTTCAAATAGAGCCCAGACCAGATATGGGATATAAGGGAGAGTCCAGAACAATGCTATGGTTTTTGCCAAGCCCTATAGTTGGTGCTCCAGGTATGATGGAAAATGAGACAGTCCCTTGGAGTTTGCCTCCACACTGAGAGGCAGACCCGAAGTAGCTAAACATGCCACATAAGTGAAATAATTAACTTTTATTACATATAGTTTCCAGGGATTTCATTTCTGTTTAAAAAAGTATGGTTTTATTTAAACAAGATAAAATTACAACCAAGATAGAAAGGGAAGGGGCAGACTAGGCCCCATCCATGTAGTCAAGTGTGTTGCCTTCTGGAGTTAATTTCATCCCTGTCATTTTTTTTTTTTGCCTTTTTTCAGTAGATACACTTAGCATTTATTTTTGTCAGTAACCTAGAGAGGCTTAATTTGGAGAAAAGACATTAAAATTTTAAAAGATTCTATTTTAGGAACAAAATTATTTCACTCAACTTGCTTACAGACTTATTTGGAGGTTGACTGTAATGAGACATTGTCATATGTGGAAAGCCATCATTAATTTTATTTCTTAGTGGTTTATTGTCTATCTCTACCAAATAGAATAAAAGCTCTGAAAAAGAAGTTTGTTTTGTTTGTGGACACATTCTCAGCTCATAGAATATTGTCTGGTATACAATAGGTGTTTAATAAGTCACTTTTAAATGAATGTATGATACATATATGTATTATTTTGTATTTTTGTTAAAATAAACAGATTTCTTTCCCTAGTATTAATTTCATTTGCAGATGTTTTAATGTCTATTAACTTTTTGTTACTTTTTTTGTACCATTACTATTCTTTAAGTATTGGCTATTTAGATGTTTCCCAAATGTTTACAGTGACACAAAATAATGAGTGTTTTTTTGTATATTAACTTTTAAAATTCCTTTTGAATTATCTCTGAAGTATAAATTCAGAGGAGTGAGTCAGAGATAATAACATCATCATTATGCTCCCTCCATGTTGTCTTTTCCAAAAGGGCAGGGAGAGTTTTCCATGGACAAGTTCGCTTGTTTCACCTGAACCTCAACTCCATTAGCGCTAGTTGTTATTTTTCTTTTAAATCTCTCCCTCTTTGTAGGTAGAAATAGAGGATCAAGTATGATTTTGTCAGCTTTTATTTCATGTCTCTTGATGCTGTATATATTTCCATGTTTATTATTTTTTTCCTCTGATGTGAGCTGTCTGTTCATATACTTTGCCCAGTGAGCTGCTTGTTAAATCATCGAGTTCCTAAGTTGTAGGCAGTTGTAGGCAGAATGAATAGGTTTTTATGAAGCGTTTTCCTTGGTGGTGGGTTTGTCTCAGATGGCAGCTCCAGGTGAAGTTCTACTGGTGAGGCTGGGAGGGAGGCAGGAAGCTGAGAGAGGGCCTCTTTGAAGTTTACCCTCCGGGCATAGAAGGTTTCCTTGCCTGGTGAAAACCTCAAGCAACCACCATTTGATTACATTTCCTCTTTCAACAGATATCTATTGGGCTTGCTGCTTTGTAAATAGAAAAGTAAATACCCAATTATATTGTGTTGCAAGTATGATACAAATGGGCAAGAGAACATAATGAGGAAGGGATGAGTGCTCGGATGCCTTGCTCAATCAGTGGAGTCTTTCTGAGGAAATGGCGCTTAGCCTGAAACACAAAGGAAGATATATCCATAAGGTTATCTACTATGGCATATCTCTGGTAGAAGCACAGTGTGAAATGCCATTACTCTAGCCTACAGGACCAGCCTGTTCAGCTGAGTTGTAATATCCTGTGGGTCAGAAAATCGTTTTCATCTTCATGTCACTCCAGATGATTGTGCTAGGTCAGAGAGATGAAAGAATAATGTTCCTCTTTAAGTCCCTCACATGCCCGGCCACTCGGTGATATATAGGAAATAACCTGTGCTTATTTGAGACTGGCCATTTAGTTAGATAACCTCTGCTTTGTCTGAGGATCAAATAATAAGATAATCACTGTGTATCTTTTCCTCCCATTCTTTCCATATGATTGAAATGGTTATAATCATCAGAATTCAGATGGATTCACTTTCTCCTGATTTTATGAATCATGCTGCAGGAGCAGCTAACACAGCATATTACACAATGCAGTCATAATGCAGTCTGCATAAAAGCAATCTCAAGTCACATAAATGCTTCATGAAGAGTCTCTATCTGTACACAACATCTCCTACAGTATGCAGGAAAAATGATAATCAGTATCTCACAGCTGACTTCATTTGTTTTTCTGACTTTGATTACTTCTTATGTATTTTGTCCTATCTGTTTATACTTAATATATGGATACTTGGGGTCCAGGTTGGTCCTTTAGAGGTAAGAAGGGTTTGAAGCCATCTTGCTATTACTGTTAATTTAAATATTCCTGTAAAAGTCCACGCTGTAATGAAGCCAGAATACTGCCAAGTGTAAAATAGATTTTATTTTCGGAACATTTAGCAGTGTATTTCACATTCCACATGTAACTCTCTCTCTATTAGAGTCTGTAATGTCTGAGGAGGCATGCGTGTATAGTCCACTGAAAAAAATATGGTCTCACTAGTGACTGCAGACATTCCCAGAATCCAGCAGCACCCAGGTGTGTGTTCAGCTATGTCCAGCTCTTTGCAACCCCACGGGCTGTAGCCCGCCAGGCTTTTCTGTTCATGGGATGTTCCAGACATGAATCCTGGAGTGGGGTGCCATTTCCTCCTCTAGGGGATCTTCCTGACCCAGGGACTGAACCCACATTTCCTGCATTGGCAGGTAGATTCTTTGTCACTGAGCTACCTGGGAGGGTCCAGAGTATGATGCAAACAAATATAGATATTTTACTGTTCTCATTGCGCTCTTTTAGTCTGTTTGAGTCCATTTCAGCCCCCTTCTCCCCAGACATCCTCACTCATCTCTTCTTTTACTCATCTGCCCACTCCATGTGGCCAGAGCTGGAGAAACCACTGTTCCTGGGTCTATTCTGGAAGGCAATGAGGAATCAGAGTTGGGGGCAGCTCAGAGCCTTCCCTGGGATTTGGGTTAAACTTTTCAGATTCTCTGGGATGGAATCTGTTATATAAGACCAGTCTCTCTGGTGTTACTAGCACAACCCTCATAGCAGATTTCTGATGTAACTGTGTCAAAAAAGACCCTGTCTAGTGAGAGGAGGCAGAGAAAGAAAAAAAAAAAGGTGTAGGGGACAGAGAACCTGGATCTGTCATAGATGATTTGCCAGAGTTCTTTGAAGTCGATGAATTCCTTGGTAAACCTCTCAGAGCCACTTCACCAGAAGCACATCTTTACTAAAAAATGCTTTTTAAGTTCACATGAGGTAATCACAGTTCCATCCTAGCAAAGAAACTTAGTGAAGCAAGCACAATCAACTTATTCGCACAATCAATAAAAATGACTCGGGTACTTATCTTTTCTTGGTTTCTCTGTAATGTGTGTAAAAGAAATTATTAACCCAACAGCAAAACATAGTTTTACTCCATAGGTGGGAAGAAAACAAGTATTCTTAGAAGCTGCTATTTGTTAGTCTGAAAGATTCATTTAAAATTGTAGTTGCAGTAATACAGCATTGTTCACTTGACAGCAAAAGTAACCACAAGTTAAACTCTCACACACTCTGACCAGCTTTCCAGAATCCCTCTAACTGCAGACTTTCCAATGGCATTCTCAATGATTCATCCTCCTATAAAAGATAAACCGAACACTGAAATATATTCAAGTCTTAATTCTTTCAAGTTTAATCCATCATTAAAAAATGTACTGGTGAAACTGTCTAAACCTTAACATTTTGCTGCAACAAAACTAACTTTCATTAAGATAAAAGTTACTTGTCTAAATTGTTGAAATATGTATTCATGAATGCCTAATTTTCTAATTTTTCCTGAATATATAAAGTTATATCATGACCAAGAATTTGTATGCATTTCTCTTGTAATTATCTTAATTATACTAAATATCATCATTGTTTTTCAAAGAGACTGCCATCGAGACTTTATATCAAGCTTTTATTCCTGGAACTGAAGAACTTTTTCCTTTGTAAACTATATAAAAAATGCTGCATATTATGTACCAAGAAAAATGGTTGTTTTTGTTCCCCCTAAAGTGCCAAAAGAATCTCTTTCATCTCCTGGCATGCTCTCAAGCTCATTACTGCTTCAACATTTGAACTTGTCACCTCTCCAAACTCATCTAGCTGCATTTCATCATCTTCTGACAAACTGTAAGGTTTTCTAAAAAACTCCTTGGATTTTCTGTTTAAGTCCTTTTTCTGAGATTCAGAAAGTGAATTTTCTGAATTCAGATTCAGAGATTCTTTAAAGCTAATTTTTAGTAAATTTTTATAAAACAAGTCTATAAAAGGATGACCACACTTTAAATATCTGTCCATATTTCAATTTTTGTTAGAATATTTTTTTTGCTTACCACCTGGTGTGAGAGTTGGACTGTGAAGAAAGCTGATCACTGAAGAACTGATGCTTTTGAACTGTGGTGTTGGAGAAGATTCTTGAGAGTCCCTTGGACTGCAAGGAGATCTAACCAGTCCATTCTGAAGGAGATCAGTCCTGGGTGTTCATTGGAAGGACTGATGCTAAAGCTGAAACTCCAATACTTTGGCCACCTCAAGCGAAGAGTTGACTCACTGGAAAAGACTCTGATGCTGGGAGGGATTGGGGGCAGGAGGAGAAGGGGACGACAGAGAATGAGATGGTTGGATGGCATCACCAACTTAATAGACATGAGTTTGAGTGAACTCCCGGAGTTGGTGATGGACAGGGAGTCCTGGCGTGCTGTGATTCATGGGGTCGCAAGGAGTTGGACACGACTGAGCGACTGAACTGAACTGAACTGGACTCTGTTAGAATTTATTTTTTAATCCTGCCCCTAAGAATGAGAAGATAGGAATATGCCTTGATATCTCACCAGAAACAAACATCAGAAAGCCCTGGGGATCCAGCATTTCCAACACTGTGTACTAGTGAGAAATATATCAATAGTTTTAGAACTACTCAACTCGTTGAATTTGCAGCTCCTCTACTACCTTAATTTATTTTTTCTCCTTTGCCCACCTTTGGAGAATTACTCCCCTTTGAACTTTTCCTTTCATGTAACTTTTAGGTTCTCTGAGTATGTGGAGAAGGAAATAGCAACCCACTCCACTATTCTTGCCTGGAGAATTCCATGGACAGAGGAGCCTGGCGGGCTGCAGTCCATGGGGTCATAGAGTCAGATATAACTGAGCGACTTTCACTTAGGTTCTCTGAGTATAGTCCTGCAAACTTCTGGTGCTGTTCTTATACCCTGAAGGTGAAGGAAAGACTGACTTTACATGTGTTTGTTCAAGTGTCCCCAAGCTGGGCCTTCTTCATCCTGAGGACCACAGTACTGCTAGGTGCAGTAAATATTGCTAGAATAGAGTTCAATATATTCTGTGTAGCCTGCAGACAACGTTTCATGTTCAAAGGTCCATTGTTGGATTTATGTCTTTCAGAGCATTTCATGCTGACCCCATCCCATTGCATAGCTGGAGCAACCCTCTCTACAAGGAGCAATCCACATTTGTTTAGGTGCTGTGGTCCATGAGGTCGCAAAGAGTTGGACACAACTGAGCAACTGAACTGAATTGAACACCCTCTTTCTGTATCATTTATTTTAATAGATGAAAAGAATACTCCTCTTTGTAATAGCTCATCTCTCAATTTAGACAGAAGAATATCAGTTTCAAAGCCTTTGGCCTCTTTCAAAGCTTTTCCTCTATGGTTTGGAATGCTGTTTTGAAGACGTGGCAGGGTCAGCTGGGAAAGCCAAGGGCCTAACTAGGTCTCATCCTCAAATTGCCACTGAAATAAAGTACCTCAGGACTCCTTGGTGAAAGTAAAAAGGTCCCTAAATTCAAAGAAGTGTTTCTGGAGGAAATAAGAACATTTTTGATGAAGTGACAACATTTTGCTCTCTACTTCCAGAAATTGAGGAAATATTCCTTTTGTGGGAGACTCTCTCTCTGGGCAGGGCTACAGCTGAGTGGACCACTTCAAACACTTGGGAAAACTTATGAACAATTGAGAGAAATCACTAAAAATCAAGAAATACAGACTTGCTTACAAAGATTTCCATTCTCCTTCCTAAACATCCCCAACTCCTTTGATTTGTCACAAAAGCATCTGCTCTGGCAAACGTAATTTCTCTCCACACAACCTGACCTGCATGAAAACGAAAAAAAAAAGAGAAACAGAGTTAGACAGGTTTATTTAAAGTTCACTTATTGATTCTTATTAGGATTTCTGTGACATAGAGCCCTTAAGCATAAGTTTCATCCCTTTATAGAGTTTTTACACTTTAAGAACCTTTTCTAAGGGAATTATAAAGAAATAGAAGATATGGCCACTAATTTCCTCTACTAACTGGCGGTGGAAAATATAACTAAAATGGCTTGAAACTAAACATGTCAATACAACATAGTAGTTCCACTATGCAATTAAGGTAGAACAAGCTCTTGGGTGGCCTGAATGCTCCCAGATTTAAAGAGCTTCATGCTATGCACTGAGGTCTTAGTAACCTCTCCCCGTCTTTGAACCACTCCATCAGAGTTTCAGATGCCCCAGAGCACTCAGATTAGGTTCAGGTCCCACAGTGTATTCTTTTCTTTGACAGTATGAGCATCATTTTATTGGTCAGGGAAGCTGCCTCATGTTGTTGGTTTGGATTGATAGTTCAAAGGTGACTTGAAGTATGTTGGATAGTCAACTAGAACGTCTGTAAGTCTGGATGCTGCTGCACACGTGCGTGACATTTTTGGGGTATTAATTAATCTTGCTCTCTAGGGTTTTATTAGCAATGCTATTTCAAAAAATTCCCTTTGTTTCTCAAATTCCAAATATTATATGAACTTGTGGATAATGCAAATGATTCAAGTTATGTGTGTATGCAGATGTGTATATGCTTTATATGAAAATTGAACAAATCTGTATCTCTCTCTCCTGGTAACCTGAAATAACACATTCCATAACCTTCTCCTTCTGTTTATAAATATATTGAAGCATACAAGCACAGATTGTTATTGAAATAAAATCATGCTGTATACTATTTGCTTTTTCACTTAAAATCGCAGTCTTCCAACTTACTAGTCATGGTACTAATATTATTTTTAAGGACTTACCAACACATGTATTTTAATTTTCTATAATTGAGATCATAGTACCTCCTGTAGGACATTTACTTTGATTTTATTTTAATTTTTATCACTATTGACATTGTAAATTTTCATTTCTATAATATTGTACAGATCACAAACTCTTCTCACATACACCATTTTATTATTAAACACTCTGTGAAGTTGTTATTATTAATTCTATTTTACTTGATCAGAAACCTTAGAGAAGTTGACGCATTCCATGTATCTTAAAGCTAATAAACGTAGAGTCAAGATTCAGATATGTCTTGTCTTACTCACTCATGCCTTCAGTTCAGTTCAGTTCAGTCGCTCAGTCATGGCCGACTCTTTGTGACCCAATGGACTGGAACATACCAGGCCTCCCTGTCCATCACCAACTCCCAGAGCCTACTCAAACCCATGTCCATTGAGTCAGTGATGCCATCCAACCATCTCATCCTCTGTCGTCCCCTTCTCCTCCTGCCTTCAATCTTCCCAGCATCAGTGTCTTTTCAAATGAGTCAGTTCTTTGCATCAGGAGGCCAAAGTATTGGAGTTTCAGCTTCAACATCAGTCCTTCCAATGAACACCCAGGACTGATTTCCTTTAGGATGGACTGGTTGGATCTCCTTGCAGGCCAAGTGACTCTCAAGAGTCTTCTTCAACACCACAGTTCAAAAGCATCAATTCTTCGGCACTCAGCTTTCTTTATATGCAACTCTCACATCCATACATGACCACTGGAAAAACAATAGCCTTGACTAGATGGACCTTTGTTGGCAAAGTAATGTCTCTGGCTTTTTAATAAGCTGTCTAAGTTGGTCATAGTTTTTCTTCCAAGGAGTAAGTGTCCTTTAATTTCATGGCTGCATTCACCGTATGCAGTGATTTTGGAGCCTAAAACAATAAAGTCTGCCACTGTTTCCACTGTTTCCCCATCTATTTGCCATGAAGTGATGGGACCAGATGCCATGATCTTAGTTTTCTGAATGTTGAGCTTTAAGCCAGTTTTTTCACTTTCCTCTTTAACTTTCATCAAGAGGCTCTTTAGTTCTACACTTTCTGTCATAAGGGTGGTGTCATCTGCATATCTGAGGTTATTGTTATTTCTCCTGGAAATCTTGATTCCAGCTTGTGCTTCCTCCAGCCCACTGTTTCTCATGATGTACTCTGCATATAAGTTAAATAAACAGAGTGACAATAGACAGTCTTGACGTACTCCTTTTCCTATTTGGAACCAGTCTGTTGTTCCCTGTCCAGTTTGGGCAGTTGCTTCTTGACCTGCATGCAGGTTTCTCAGGAGGCAGGTCAGGTGGTCTGGTATTCCCATCTCTTTTAGAACTTTCCACAGGTTGTTGTGATCCATACAATCAAAGGCTTTGGCATAGTCAATAAAGCAGAAATAGATGTTTTTCTGGAACTCTCTTGCTTTTTTAATGATCCAACATATGTTGGCAATTTGATCTCTGGTTCCTTTGCCTTTTCTGAAACCAGCTTGAACATCTGGAAGTTCATGATTCACGTACTGTTGAAGCCTGGTTTGGAGAATTTTGAGCATGACTTTGCTAGTGTGTGAGATGAGTGCAGTTGTGCGGTAGTTTGAGCATTCTTTGGCTTTCCTTTCTCTGGTATTGGAATGAAGAGTGACCTTTTCCAGTCCTATGGTCAGTGCTGCATTCTCCAGATTTGCTGACATATTGAGTGCAGCACTTTCAAGCATTATCTTTTAGGATTTGAAATAGCTCAACTGGAAATTTATCACCTCCACTAGCTTTGTTCATAGTGATGCTTCCTAAGGCCCTCTTGACTTTACATTCCAGGACGTCTGGCTCTAGGTGAGTGATCACACCAACGTGATCATCTGGGTCATGAAGATCTTTTTTGTATAGTTCTTCTGTGTATTCTTGCCACCTCTTCTTAATATCTTCTGCTTCTGTTAGGTTCATACCATTTCTATCTTTTATTAAGCCCATCTTTGCATGAAATGTTCCCTTGGTATCTCTAGTTTTCTTGAAGAGATCTCTAGTCTTTCCCATTCTATTGTTTTCCTCTATTTCTTTGCATTGATCATTGAGGGAGGCTTTTTTTTATCTCTCCTTGCTATTCTTTGGAACTCTGCATTCAGATGCTTATATCTTTCCTTTTCTCCTCTGCTTTTCACATCTTTTCTTTTCACAGCTATATGTAAGACCTCATCAGACAGCCATTTTGCTTTTTTGCATTTTGTTTTCTTGGGGATGGTCTTGCTCCCTGTCTCTTGTACAATGTCTTGAACCTCCGTCCATAGTTCATCAGGCACTCTATCAGATCTGGTTCCTTAAATCTATTTCTCACTTCCACTGTATAATTGTAAGCGATTTGATTTAGTTCATACCTGAATGGTCTAGTGATTTTCCCTACTTTCTTCAATTTAAGTCTGAATTTGGCAATAAAGAGTTCGTGGTCTCAGCCACAGTCAGCTCCCTGTCTTGTTTTTTCTGACTGTATAGAACTTCTCCATCTTTGGCTGCAAAGAATATAATCAATCTGATTTCGGTGTTGACCATCTGGTGATGTCCATGTGTAGAATCTTCTCTTGTTTTGTTAGAAGAGGGTGTTTGCTATGACTGGCAAAACTCTATTAGCCTTTGCCCTGCTTCATTCTGTACTCCAAGGCCAAATTTGCCTGTTCCTCCAGGTGTTTCTTGACTTCCTACTTTTGCATTCCAGTCCCCTATAATGAAAAGGACATCTTTTTTGGGTGTTAATTCTAGAAGGTCTTGTAGGTCTTCATAGAACAGTTCAACTTCAGCTTCTTCAGCATTACTGGTTGGGGCATAGACTTAGAGGGCTGTTAATTTTCTGAAAATGTTTGAAAATGATAATGGGACAGTAGCCAAGTCCCTACTGAAAGACATTTGTAATTCTCTTCACCATATCAAAAAAATTGTCAATATCATTACTATTTTATATTTGACCAGTCAGCGTCCAGCAACAGCCATCAC
Organism: Moschus berezovskii; assembly: GCF_049115385.1. Classification (NCBI taxonomy): domain Eukaryota; kingdom Metazoa; phylum Chordata; class Mammalia; order Artiodactyla; family Moschidae; genus Moschus; species Moschus berezovskii. The sequence continues at coordinate 18,280,622 of NC_142483.1, forward strand.
CTTATCTACCATATCTGTTTGTTTTGCCATGTCTGTTGGACAGACTAGTGGATTCTATGAGAATTTTTCCACTTTAATTCTTAAAGCAGCTTCCTAGCTATTAACCTGAAGCATTGTTCCATATAATATGCATTTTCACATCTTATTATTTGCTCCTAACCTCATTTTATCTACATTTTCTCGGGACTGAGAGCTCAATTTAGTGTACATTCATCCCAGAGCCCAAATGACTCATGTGAATCCAAGTACATTATTTCTAATCGTATCTTTCTTTTCACAATTTCACTTAGCCTGTAAACTTGCTTTCCATGTATCCTCCAAATAAGTAGCAGAAAAATAAACTTTTAAAGATGAAAACAAAGCTTGCCCTTGGCCTCATAGGAACATAAATATTGGTCTGAGAAATGACTTGGCTACCATCCTGATATATCTCAAGGGTGCAATTCCTTTTTCTTATTTTATTTGTTAATGGCAGTATAAAAAGGATTGATTATAAGGTTGAATTTTAAGTATCCAGCCTTGAAGATCCAGCCAGTAATGACTGTAGGAACTTTTAGGCAAAGATGTTGGTAATTAGTTAAAAAAACAGATGCTTACAGGTCCTTCGCTTATTTAAAAAATTCGATTGTTTTTAGATATTGAGTTTGAGTTTTAAAATGCTTTGGATAGTTATCCTTCAGTTCAGTTCAGTCCAGTTCAGTTCAGTTCAGTTGCTCAGTCATGTCCGACTCTCCGCGACCCCATGAATCACAGCACGCCAGGCCTCCCTGTCCATCACCAACTCCCGGAGTTCACTCATCCTTATTCGACTTATAATTTGCAAATATCTTCTCCCATTCTGTAGGTTGCTATTTTGTTTTGCTGATGATTTCCTTCACTGTGCAAAAGGTTTAAGTTTGATTCAGTTCCATTTGTTTATTTTTGTTTTTGTTCCCCTTGCCTGGGGAGAGAGATCAAAAAAAAAAAAAATACCGCTAAGACCAATATTGAAGCACACACTGGCTATGCTTTCTTTAGGAGTTTTATGGTTTCAGGTCTTACATTTAGGTATGTAATCTATTTTGAGTTTATTTTTGTATATGGTGTGAGAAAATGTTATTATTTTGTTTTTTATAAGTAACTGTCCAATTTTACCAGCACTTTTATTAAAGAGACTGTCTTTTCCCATTACATATTCTTGCCTCCTTTGTTATAAAATTAAAAGATGCTTTTAATGAAATTAAAAGACAGTTGCTCCTTGGAAGAAAAACAATAACCAACCTAGCTAGCATATTAAGAAGCAAAGACATTACTTTGCCAACAAAGGTCCGTCTAGTCAAGGCTATGGTTTTTCCAGTGGTCATGTATGGATGTGAGAGTTGGACCATAAAGAATCATGAGTGCCAAAGAATTGATGTTTTTGAACTGTTGTGTTGGAAAAGACTCTTGAGAGTCCCCTGGACTGCAGGGAGATCCAACCAGTCCATCCTAAAGGAAATCAGTCCTGAATATTCATTGGAAGGACTGATGCTGAAGCTGAAGCTCTAATACTAGAGCTATCTGATGCGAAGAACTGACTCATTTGAAAAGACCCTGATGCTGGGAAAGATTGAAGGCAGGAGAAGAAGAGGACGACAAAGGATAAGGTGGTTGGACAGCATCAGCGACGTGATGGACGTGAGTGAGTAAGCTCCAGGAGTTGGTGATGAACAGGGAAGCCTGGTGTGTTGCAGTCCATTGGGTCACAAAGAGTTGGCCACACCTGAGTGACTGAACTGAACTTGTCGTAGGTTAATTGAGCATATGAGAGTTTATTTTCTAGGCTGTCTATTCTGTTCCATTGATCTATGTATCTCTCTGTGTGCCAGTATCATGATGTTTAGATGAGTGTAGCTTTGTAGTATACACTGAAGTTAGGGATCATGAGACTTCCAGGTTTATTTTTTTCTCAAGAAAGACCTTTTCCCACAGAACATACACAGATGGCCAACAGGGCCATTAAAAAGTGCTCAACATTACTAGCCATAAGGAAATGCACATCAAAACCACAATGAGATATCACCTCATAACAGTCAGAATGGCTATTCTTAAAAGGATTTCTTAACAAACATTGTAGAGGATGTGGATAAAAGGGGTATTTGTATACAGTTTAAATTAGTACAACCACTATGGAAAACAGTATGGAAATTTCTCAAAAAGTCAAAAATAAAACTACCACACAACCCAGCAATGCCACTCCTGGGTATGTATCTGGAGAAAACTAAAGCAAATTTGAAAAGATACATGCATGTTAATATTCATGGCAGCATTATTTACCACAGCGGCTTATTTTCCACAGTTGCTTAGGAAGAACTTAAGCATTAATGAACAGATTCATGGGTAAAGAAGATGAATGGATGATATTCCACTGTAAGGAGTGGCATATTGCTGCTGCTGCTAAGTCACTTCAGTCGTGTCTGACTCTGTGTGACCCCATAGACGGCAGCCCATCAGGCTCCCCCATCCCTGGGATTCTCCAGGCAAGAACACTGGAGTGGGTTGCCATTTCCTTCTCCAATGTGTGAAAGTGAAAAGGGAAAGTGAAGTCGCTCAGTCATGTCTGACTCGTAGCCACCCCATGGACTGCAGCCTACCAGGCTCCTCTGTCCATGGGATTTTCTAGGCAGTGGTATATTACTCAACCATAAAAAAGGATGAGATTTTGCCACTTGTGAAAACATGGATGGACCTGAAGGTATTAAGCTTAGTGTAATAGTTCAGAAAAAGGTAAATATTGTATGTTTTCACTTATATGTGGCATCTAAAAAGTAAAACAAGCATACAAATATAATAAGACATAAACAGACCCTTAGATACAGGAAACAATATAGTGGTTACTGGAGGGGAGATGATTGGGTTACTGGAGGGGAGATGAGTAGGCACAAAATATGTAAAGGATAGAATATCAAATTACTGATTCGTACACCTGAAACTAGTATAATATTATTTAAACTGTGCTTAGTAAAAACAAACACAAAACTCATGCTTACAGAATGGGCTGTGGAGACTGAGAGATTCAGCTTTGACTCTTTCCTTGCTTTGGCACTGGCTACCTCTTTGACACTGGAGAGTTTGGTTAGTTTCTCTAAGCCTCTTCAACTGTAAAATAGGGATAATCCTCATAAGTTTGTTGGGAGCATTAAATGATATCGTTTGCCAGTTACCATCACAATGTCTTGTATTTCGGAAATCTTGAGTATGTGGAAAGTTTAACCACAAGTAATTATTGATTTTAAACTCTTTTTACCTGCAAAACAGCTCTTTTATACCTATTAAACTTACTTACATGACTAATATAACTAAACAGGTGAAAGTGTGTTTTTAGTCAGATTCTTCTATAAATATTTCTTTTAGTTTTTTCTTTTTCTCTTTTTCTGACAATATAATATTTCCCCCCATTTTGAAGACACATTTTGGTACAAAAGTCTTCTTCAGTTCAGTTCAGTTCAGTCGCTCAGTCGTGTCCAACTCTTTGCGACCCCATGAATCACAGCACGCCAGGCCTCCCTGTCCATCATCAACTCCCGGAGTTCACTCAAACTCATGTCCATTGAGTTGGTGATGCCATCCAGCCATCTCATTCTCTGTTGTCCCCTTCTCCTCCCGCCCCCAATCCTTTCCAGCATCAGGGTCTTTTCCAGTGAGTCAACTCTTCACATGAGGTGGCCAAAGTATTGGAGTTTCAGCTTTAGCATCAGTCCTTCCAATGAACACCCAGGATTGATCTCCTTTAGAATGGACTGATTGGATCTCCTTGCAGTCGAAGGGACTTTCAAGAGTCTTCTCCAACACCACAGTTCAAAAGCATCAATTCTTTGGTGATCAGCCTTCTTCGCAGTCCAACTCTCACAGCCATACATGACCACGGGAAAAACCATAGCCTTGACTAGACGGACCTTTGTTGGCAAAGTAATGTCTCTGCTTTTTAATATACTATCTAGGTTGGTCATAACTTTCCTTCCAAGGAGTAAGCGTCTTTTAATTTCATGGCTGCAATCAGCATCTGCAGTGATTTTGGAGCCCCCAAAAATAAAGTCCGACACTGTTTCCACTGTTTCTCCATCTATTTCCCATGAAGTGATGGGACCAGATGCCATGATCTTAGTTTTCTGAATGTTGAGCTTCAAGCCAACCTTTTCACTCTCCTCTGACTGGAATGCAAAAGTAGAAAGTCAAGAAACTCCTGGAGTAACAGGCAAATTTGGCCTTGAAGCACGGAATGAAGCAGGGCAAAGGCTAATAGAGTTTTGCCAAAAGAATGCACTGGTCATAGCAAACACCCTCTTCCAACAACACAAGAGAAGACTCAACACATGGACGTCACCAGATGGTCAACACCGAAATCAGATTGATTTTATTCTTTGCAGCCAAAAATGGAGAAGCTCTATACAGTTAGCAAAACAAGACCAGGAGCTGACTGTGGCTCAGATCATGAACTCCTTATTGCGAAATTCAGACTTAAATTGAAGAAAGTAGGGAAAACCACTAGACCATTCAGATATGACCTAAATCAAATCCTTTATGAGTATACAGTGGAAGTGAGAAATAAATTTAAGGCACTAGGTCTGATAGATAGAGTGCCTGATGAACTCTGGACGGAGGTTCGTGACATTGTACAGGAGACAGGGACCAAGACCATCCCCATGGAAAAGTCTTCTTAAATATACCATAATTCTTTCTGTTAAATTAGTAATGATGGGCTTCTCTGGTGGCTCAAATGGTAAAGAATATGCCTTCAATGCAGGAGACCCGGGTTTAATTCCTGGGTTGGGAAGATCCTCTGGAGAAAGGAATGACTGCCCACTTCAGTATTCTTGCCTGGAGAATTTCAAGGACAGAGAAGCCTGGCGGTCTACAGTTCATGAGGTCACAAAGAGTCAGACATGACTGATCAACTAACACTTTCAGTAATAGTAGTCACATTATTAAACTGAATCATCATAGTATTGTAAAGGAGTTACAATATCCTCCTTCCCATATCCTTACCAAGTATGGATTCGAACTTTGATGACTTATGGTTCAATTGCACAGTTTATTATGGACTTGAAATCAGATTCTATTACATTTAATTAGCAAAAGAAGGTCGCAAATTAAAAAAAATTTTTTTTAGTCTTGCTTTTTCATTTATTTTGAATCTAGACCTGAGGATCTAGTGTTTTTCCAAATATTTCTTTTGGTTTTAAACTTGATTTGAGTGAGCGGTTTCATTTTATTCACATGTAAGGATAGTGGTATAATCCTTTGCAACTTAGTTAGCTACTGTGTTGTGGTTAGTCACTCAGTCATGTCCAATTCTTTGCAGCTCATGGACTGTAGTCCACCAGGATCCTCTGTAGGCTCCTCTGTCCATGGGGATTCTCCAGGCAAGAATACTTGGGATTCTTCCCAACCCAGGGATCGAACCCAGGAGTCTCCCCCATTGCATGCAGATTCTTTACCAGCTGGGATGCTATATCTATATCATTTCTGAGGGCTGAATAAAAACTATGTTCTTGTTGTTAAGGAGTTTATAATCATTTATAAGTCTATATTGGACCAGGTTCTATTTTAAGCACAAGCAGTAGTGGTAAACAAGATAGATACCCTGGTTTTGATGAACTAAGATTATAGTTGGAAAGAAACAGAAATCAACACATAAATAAGTGCATAAATAAGAATTTGAAGACAATATAGAGTAAGGTGGCATGCACTGAAGGCCTCTCTTTGAATTGAAACCTGAGTGATATTGATGCTGGGAGGTGCTGACCCAGGAAAGAATGTTCTAGGCAGAAGGGAAACACTGTGCAGTGCTCTGAAGTGGACACAAGATAGTTGGTATGGGGATGAGATGAGTGTACACAACTCTCACCTAGAAAAAATGTGAATGAGAACTGTAAGTGAGGAACTCAGAAAATGCATTTGTACCTTTAAAGTCCCACATACTTAAGGTTGATGAATTCTTCTTCAAAATTCCAATTAAAAAACATCAATTGGTATTCTATTTTTCCATCCTAAGGGAAATTTTACAAGTGCAATAGAAGAAAGAGGTTGTCTTTTCATAAAGGAAAAGACTGATACGCTTACAGATGTGAAAACAGTTTCTAGGTCATATGCACCTTTAACTTAATGAATTTCAACTGAAATTGAAAAGCCTGAATTTCAGGATTGACTCTTTATAGCTTAGACCTGTCACTTTAGTCAAGCTGCATTTTGTCCTGCTACTAGGCAGCAAACGGTATACTTGGAATTTTAGATCCTACAGAAAAATCCCTGAGAGTGTTGAATCTCTTTTTCCTTCTCTAAATTGGCATATTCTAAGATCATCAAATTTTGGTACCAGCCTCTATGAAAATAAAGCCAGAAATATTAAATACATAACTATTTTTTCACTCTTGCTCCTCCCCTAATAAAAGACATGTGTTTTAACTAGGTTAATGTTTTTCCTGATTCTCCAATTATAGTATATCTTCATTTTAAGCATGAATAGCTTACATTTTCATTTCCTGAATTATCAGAACTGAAAAAATAAAGCAGAGTTATGTAGTTCAACTGAGCCTCAGTTCTTTTTAAAGAAAGTTTTCCCTCAAGAGAGAAAAGAAAGCAGAAGGATTTGGGGTCTGTATGAACAATGTCATTGGCAGACCTTGTAATGTGTCAAATTCTGAATATAAAGAACTTATCACAAATAATAATTTTTCTCTAGATTCCTTGAGCAGAAAGTTTTAACACCAAGACAGAATACAAACTATTCTCACCTATATTCCTTTCTCTACTAACCCAGGACAAATAAACCATATATGAGAAAAAAATTGTCCTCCTACTTTAATACATTAAAGCATTATTATCTCATTTTCTACACTGTATATTTTTTTATACTCAACATGAGCATTTCTCAGCAAGGTAGTAGAATAATTGGAATTAGCAGAGATTGAAATTAATATTAGATACTGTAGTCAATAATTGTTTATTTTGGCTGAACATTTCTGAGGTAGATCATTTATTATTACCAAAGAAATCCAGTTTGCCAAATGTATTTTCCTTAGAATTAAAAAAAAAGGAAGGTAGAATCTGAAATAGTAGTGAATTATATAGATATCGAAAATCAGTGCATCTGTGATTTGCTCAAGGCTGTGGTGGTGACACAGAACACAGAGCTGGTTTTCACTAGGCAGTTGAAAGTCTGATACAAACAGGTAGAATTACATTTTGCTTTTGTTGCTAACTGGCAGTTATAGAAGATCACAGAAAATGAAGTCATGGTTGTGGAGCTGAATCTGTAAGAGTGATTATTATCAAGAACATAAGATATGACTGAGTATCATGCAAAACATCTAGCCCTGATGGATAGAAAGTAGATTTTAAGTTTACTGTGAAACCAATCAAAACAAAATAAAGAGGAACAGTGAAAAATCTCACTCCTATATTCTCCCTTTCATCCTTTTTTTCTCTCTTCCCCCTGGGCTAAGAAACTGTACTATTTCCTACATGTTGATTCTCCTAGGGTTTCTTTGTGCAAATTCAAGCAAATACAGCTATGCATTTATATTCCCCAATTCTTACTACTGTATCTTTATGAATGGTACAGTTCTATTGTATATGCTTATGAAATGTGTAGACCTGGCATGCCGTCAGTGTATTCTTAATGCTCACAACAATCATGAAGTAAATAACCTCTCCCTTTTGAAGCATGGAGACGCTCAGGGGAGTTAAAACATGCCCCCGGTTCACATATCATTGTAGCTGGGATTCAAAGCCCCTCTCTTTGCACTAATGCACTTGGTGTAACCTCGGCAGTATAGCAATTACGTATTGGAATGTCAGGATTCTGTATCTTTCGAACAACTAATTCTATTATTATTTTATTCAAACGACTTTACGGAAAGTTTAATCTTGTAATTTACCACTTTAAAAATATTACTTAAAATGATAGTTTATTCATGTAATATTTCCCTCATTTGGGGCTACAGATTTTTTCTTTAATTTTTATTTTCCATTCTAAACTATGTATTTAAATTTCTAAATTACTCCCACATTCATAGTTTTATTTCCTTTCTTTCTGCCTCTTGGCTCCAGCATCCTGGGACTTTAGCGTGTGGGAGTCAGTTGTCCCCTATGCCAAGCAACACTAGAGCACCAATGAAAAGAAATTGATGGTCTCTTATCCACTTTTTCTTGGTGATAAGACTCCATTTGTGGTTAGGCATAAGCCAAACAGGGTGACTAGGCCCTGGGCTATGAGACTAGACTTGGGTGGGATCAGAGGCAATGATTTATTCTTCACTGCCTGTAGTAAGCCAGGGTGGGCCTTGCCCACATGCTTCCCAGAAACTTAGCTGGTTTGGGTGAACCATCTACCAGTAATACCGATGTGTCCGTTTTACATGGCCATTTAGCATGCGCATTCAGGCAGGGGGAAGACACCAATTCTTCCACCTTCTATGCAGTTCCACCCCAGAACAATCTACTGTTAATTCTAGGAGTGTCTTTGGTTTCCTGGGAGTGAGGATACGTCATGGATTAGAACAGATCAGAGGCTCAAAGGGAGACTTCTTCAGAAGAAGGAAACTGATAGAACCTTGCTCTATTTTGAGAGGAGAATTAGAAAACTGACAGAGAGTAGGGCTTGAATTAGTGATAAATAAATCAGTTCAGTTCAGTTCAGTTGCTCAGTCGTGTCTGACTCTTTGCAACCCACGAATTACAGCACGCCAGGCCTCCTTGTCTATCACCAACCCCTGGAGTTCACTCATACTCATGTTCATCGAGTTGGTGATTACATCCAGTCATCTCATTCTCTGTCGTCCCCTTCTCCTCCTGCCTCCAATCCCTCCCAGCATCAGAGTCTTTTCCACTGAGTCAACTCATCGCATGAGGTGGCCAAAGTATTGGAGCTTCAGCTTTAGCATCAGTCCTTCCAATGAACACCCAGGATTGATCTCCTTTAGAATGGACTGATTGGATCTCCTTGCAGTCCAAGGGACTCTCAAGAGTCTTCTCCAACACCACAGTTCAAAAGCATCAATTCTTCAGTGCTCAGCTTTCTTCACAGTCCGACTCTCACATCCATACATGACCACGGGAAAAACCATAGCCCTGACTAGATGGACCTTGGTTGACAAAGTAATGTCTCTGCTTGTTAATACGCTATCTAGGTTGGTCATAACTTTCCTTCCAAGGAGTAAGCGTCTTTTAATTTCCTGGCTGCAATCAGCATCTGCAGTGATTTTGGAGCCCCCCAAAATAAAGTCTGACACTGTTTCCACTGTTTCCCCATCTATTTCCCATGAAGTGATGGGACCAGATGCCATGATCTTCGTTTTCTAAATGTTGAGCTTCAAGCCAAACTTTACACTCTCCTCTTTCACTTTCATCAAGAGGCTTTTTAGTTCCTCTTCACTTTCTGCCATAAGGGTGGTGTCATCTGCATATCTGAGGTTATTGATATTTCTCCCAGAAATCTTGATTCCAGCTTGTGCTTCTTCCAGCCCAGCGTTCCTCATACTCTGCACATAAGTTAAATAAGCAAGGGGACAATATACAACCTCGATGTACTCCTTTTCCTATTTGGAACCAGTCTGTTGTTCCCTGTCCAGTTCTAACTGTTGCTTCCTGACCTGCATACAGGTTTCTCAAGAGGCAGGTCAGGTAGTCTTGTATTCCCATCTCTTTAAGAATTTTCCACAGTTTATTGTGATCCACACAGTCAAAGGCTTTGGCATAGTCAATGAAGAAGAAATAGATGTTTTAATGGAACTCTCTTGCTTTCTCCATGATCCAGCGGATGTTGGCAATTTGATCTCTGGTTCCTTTGCCTTTTCTAAAACCTGCTTGAACATCTGGAAGTTCACAGTTCACGTATTGCTGAAGCCTGGCTTGGAGAATTTTGAGCATAACTTTACTAGCGTGTGAGATGATTGCAATTGTGTGGTAGTTTGAGCATTCTTTGGCATTGCCTTAGAATATTAAATAAATGATAACAAGTAATATGATTATTAGCTCCAGAGAGAACAATGTCATAGCAGAGAAACGGTATAGTTCATTTCATACCACATCTGTGGATGTTACTTATATAGTCATAATATCAAAACACATGATTATTGATCTTCCCCATTTATCTGCATTAGTAATAAGCAAGGGCTTCCCAGGTGGCACTAGCGGTAAAGAACCCACCTGCTAATGCAGAAGAAGAGATGTGAGTTTGATCCCTGGGTCAGAAAGATCTCCTGGAAGAGGGGATGTCAACCCACTCCAGTATTTTTGCCTGGAGAAGCCCCATGGGCAGAGGAGCTTGTCAGGCTACAGTCCATATAGGGTCACACAGAGTCAGACACGACTGTAGCAAGTTAGCACACACCCACGCATGTAGGGAGGAAAGGGACAAATGTGTGAGTGTGTGGCAGGAGTAGGAAAAGGTGCTAAATTTTCCATAGGAGGAGATTTATTTTTATTTTTTTTTGAGGTAGATAATACTGTATTTAACAAATTATTCCCTGTATTTCACATGAGGAAACTGAGACTCAAAGTGTTACAGACAGGACTTTAAACCCCATGTTTTTAATCAATATGTTACATGTGCATGGCTTTCTAGAAATATCAACAAACTTTGAAATGTGTTAACTCTTTCATAAAATGCTTTGAGCCTCTTGCTGCTGCTGCTGCTGCTGAGTCGCTTCAGTCGTGTCCGATTCTGTGCGACCCCATAGACGGCAGCCCACCAGGCTCCCCTGTCCCTGGGATTCTCCAGGCAAGAACACTGGAGTGGGTTGCCATTTCCTTCTCCCATGCATGAAAGTGAAAAAGAAAGTGAAGTCTCTCAGTCGTGTCCGACTCTTCGCGACCCCATGGACTGCAGCTTACCAGGCTCCTCTGTCCATGGGATTTTCCAGGCAAGAGTACTGGAGTGAGTTGCCATTGCCTTCTCCAAGGAGGAAATTTAAAAAGGAAGATTAAAAATGATACATGTTATTTAGAGATATGGAGGCAAATTTTAAAATAATTGCCTAAAAGAGAAGCAAGTTATTATCTTCAAAAGGGGAAAAATCAAGTATAAAGGCCCAAGAAACTGCTATTTTTCATAAGGAACTCCCCTTCCTTCATAGTGTCATTGGATTCTTTCAACTATGTCTCAGGTATAACATTCATAAACTCAACTAAAAGATAAAAATAATGTTTACATGAAAAAGTTAATAAAGTAATGTTCAAATTAAAATTCCCCAGGTACATTTTGTCATATTTTAAGTTATATGAATGATTATTTTGATAACATTTAAAAATATTTTTAAAAGTAGCATGAACTTAAGTAACTCCAGCTTTCCTTAATAACAGTACAGTTTCAGTATTGAGCACAGGTTCTTAGATTGCATGCATACGTCTTTCCCACCACACTAGGATGAGTATGTAAATACTTTGAGAAATGTATATACGAGGTGGTGGTTCTGACATAGGAAATGATTCAGGTAAGTAGTTTTTCACTCTGGGTTCATTTTCAATTTGTGGAAACGCATATAAAAAGCAAGCACACCTGCTCTATTTTTATTCTTGTTCCATTGCTGGCCTCAAGCAAAAGTACTAAAAATTAACGAGCTTTTCTGAAATTTCCAAGTGCCAGTGTTCAGATTCAAGAAGTTAATAAGTTCAAGTCAGTTTAGGGAAGGGCAGCTCAACTGTGATTCAGACTTCTGTCTTGGGAAGGTTGACTCTCTGCTTTTTATCTTCTCACATTTTTAAAAAAGATATTTTCTCTCTCTCTTATACAAGCCTGCCATTAGTTTACATCAAAGCCTTTTCCTTTTCTTTCAAAACGGATCTGTTCCGTGAAGATTTCAGGGGCAAGTGACCAGCTACGATTTTATGCAGTCCCGTCAAACGTGTCTCTGTGTCTTGATGCACCCTTGTAGGTTTTAAAATCTAAAGTCCCTCAGCAGTGGTGTCCTTGTTCCCTATTCTCTGAATGCCTCTTAACTATTGGGAAGCAGTCTTACAGTGAGGTGAAGGGATGGTATTAATTGATGTAATTCATCAATACAGTATACTAACGCATATATATGGAATTTAGAAAGATGATAACCTGAACCCTGTATACGAGACTGCAAAAGAGACATAGGCATATAGAACAGTCTTTGGGACTCTGTGGGAGAGGGTGAAGGTGGGATTGGGGGGAACGGCATTGTAGCATGTATATTATCATATGTGAAATGAATCACCAGTCCAGGTTTGACGCATGATACAGGATGCTTGGGGCTGGTGGACTGGGATGACATGGAGGGAGGATATGGGGAAGAGGGAGGTGGGAGGGGGGTTCAAGAGAAGGAACACATGTATACCCGGGGCGGATTCATGTCAATGTATGGCAAAACCAACCAATATATTAATGTAAGGTAATTTGCCTCCAATAAAATAAATTAAAAAAAAATAATTGATGTAATTCAGATTCGAGAAGTGTAATTCTAACACCTAAGTGTATAAAATGTGACTTAGGTAAGTGTATATATCCTTTAAGAACTGACAAATTGTAATGTAATTTGGTTTCACATTTTGTTGATATCCTGCTGCTAAGTAACTTCAGTCGTGCCTGACTCTGTGTGACCCCATAGACGGCAGCCCACCAGGCTCCCCTGTCCCTGGGATTCTATAGGCAAGAACACTGGAGTGGGTTGCCATTTCCATACGCTTTTTTCCCCTGTTAGTTATCAGTTGTGTCATAAAGCTTTGGACATTTTTGGACATGGCTACTTATGGTCTTATGGTTTAGTTCTCCCCCACCAGTCACTGCCTATGTGTTTGGTCAATTATGTATAAATATATAATACGTTACAGAACTAGAGAGAAAGAATCAGGATCCCTGCAATTCACATACTTCTCTTTAACAATATCCGTTGCTTGTTGAAAATATTTGCATCCACACTGATAAATATGTACAATTGATACATAAGTGAGTTCTAATATTGCTAAGTGAGTTCTTCTTTCTTTTTCCTTGCTAAGGTAACTGGTGATAGCCCTAACAAGTATGGTTAAATGAGTATTTTGTTTCAGTGCAGATATTCTATTTTCCTTTTCCAATTAGTCTGGTTTACATTGTCATGCCCATTTCTTGCTTCCAGACCTTTATAGCTGAATATTGTTACCTGCTCTTGTACTCATTCAAAGTGTGGCCATTGAGTCCTGAGATTTTTATCAGCTCATGTCTATGTGAGAATTTGCTCCTCCCACGTGTGCTCTGCAGATTGCTCTCAGGGTCGCTAGATTTCTGTGTCCTTTCCAGAACACCTCCAGTTTGTATTTTTTTTTCTTTTTCCTTTGATGCTGCACTCTCTCTGAAGGATTATCATGCTAGTGTGCTTATGTCCTTTTTGCCCCCTGTGGCCATTGGAGAGGATATTGAACACTCCTTTGGTGGGAAGAGTCTTTTCCTACTTAGAGTCTTATCTTCAAGCTCATCTGTTATTAATATTTATTCAAGCCTGAGCACTTCCTGTGAGCCAACATTAGCTCTGGTCTGTACTGCTTAATTAATGAATATGGTATTAATTAATGAATATGGTATTTTATCTGTTTGTGGGTTATGCATACACATACATGCACACACATGCATGTATTTTATGTGTGCATATTTGCTTGTATGTTTGTTCAATCACCCAGTCGTGTTTGACTCTTTACAACCCTATGGACTGCAGCACACCAGGCCTCCCTGTCCCTCACCATCTCCTGGAATTTGCCAAAGGTTCATGTTCATTGCATCAGTGATGCCATCCAGCCATCTCATCCTCTGACACCCTCTTCTCCTTCTACCCTCAATCTTTCCCAGCATCAGGGACTTTTCCAATGAGTCATCTCTTCACATCAGATGACCAAAATACTGGAGCTTCAGCTTCAGCATCAGTCCTCCCAGTGAATACTTAGGGTTGATCTCCCTTAAGATTGACTGATTTGATCTCTTTGCTGTCCCGGGGACTTTCAGGAGTCTTTTCCAGCACCACAGTTCAAAGGCATCAATTCTATGATGTTCTGCCTTCTTTACTGTCCAGATCTCACAACTGTACATGCCCATAGCCTTGGTTATAAAGACCTTTCCTGGTGAGTAATGCCTCTGCTTTTCAACACACTGTCTGCATTTGTCATCACTTTCCTTCCAAGAAGCAGTTGTCTTCTGATTTCATGCTACAATCACTGTGCGCAGTGACTTTGGAGCCCAAGAAGAGGAAATCTGTCACTGCTTCCACCTTTTCCCCTTCTATTTGCCATACAGTATGAACTCCCAGATGTTCAAGCAGGTTTTAGAAAAGGCAAAGGAACCAGAGATCAAATTGCCAACATCCGCTGGATCATGGAGAAAGCAAGAGAGTTCCAGAAAAACATCTATTTCTGCTTCATTGACTATGCCAAAGCCTTTGACTGTGTGGATCACAATCAACTGTGGAAAATTCTTAAAGAGATGGGAATACAAGACCACCTGACCTGCCTCTTGAGAAACCTGTATGCAGGTCAGGAAGCAACAGTCAGAACTGGACATGGAACAACAGACTGGTTCCAAATAGGAAAAGGAGTACGTCAAGGCTGTATATTGTCACCTTGCTTATTTAACTTCTATGCAGAGTACATCATGAGGAACGCTGGGCTGGAAGAAGCACAAGCTGGAATCAAGATTGCTGGGAGAAATATCAATAACCTCAGATATGCAGATGACACCACCCTTATGGCAGAAAGTGAAGAGGAACTCAAAAGCCTCTTGATGAAAGTGAAAGAGGAGAGTGAAAAGTTTGGCTTGAAGCTCAACATTCAGAAAACAAAGATCATAGCATCTGGTCCCATCACTTCATGGGAAATAGATGGAAAAACAGTGGAAACAGTGTCAGACTTTATTTTGGGGGGCTCCAAAATCACTGCAGATGCTGATTGCAGCCAGGAAATTAAAAGACGCTTACTCCTTGGAAGGAAAGTTATGACCAACCTTGATAGTATATTAAAAAGCAGAGACATTACTTTGCCAACAAAGGTCCATCTAGTCAAGGCTATGGTTTTTCCCGTGGTCATGTATGGATGTGAGAGTTGGACTGTGAAGAAAGCTGATCGCCGAAGAATTGATGCTTTTGAACTGTGGTGTTGGAGAAGACTCTTGAGAGTCCCTTGGACTGCAAGGAGATCCAACCAGTCCATTCTAAAGGAGATCAATCCTGGGTGTTCATTGGAAGGATTGATGCTAAAGCTGAAACTGCAATACTTTGGCCACCTCATGCGACAAGTTGACTCACTGGAAAAGACTCTGATGCTGGGAAAGGTTGGGGGCAGGAGGAGAAGGGGACGACAGAGAATGAGATGGCTGGATGGCATCACCGACTCTGTGGACATGAGTTTGAGTGAACTCCGGGAGTTGGTGATGGACAGGGAGGCCTGGCATGCTGTGATTCATGGGGTCGCGGAGAGTCGGACACGACTGAGCGACTGAACTGAACTGAACTGAACTGAACTGAGTGGAGCCAGATATATATATATATTCAGTTCAGTTCAGTTCAGTTGCTCAGTCATGTCCAACTCTTTGCGACCCCATGAACCACAGCACGCCAGGCCTCCCCGTCCATCACCAACTCCCGGAGTTCATCCAAACTCATGTCCATCGAGTCGGTGATGCCATCCAGCCATTTCATCCTCTGTTGTCCCCTTCTCCTCCTGCCCCCAATCCTTCCCAGCATCAGGGTCTTTTCCAATGAGTCAACTCTTTGCATTAGGTGGCCAAAGTATTGGAGTTTCAGCTTCAGCATCAGTCCTTCCAATGTACACCCAGGACTGATCTCCTTTAGGATGGACTGATTGAATCTCCTTGCAGTCCAAGGGACTCTCAAGAGTCTTCTCAAACACCACAGTTCAAAAGCATCAATTCTTCAGTGCTCAGCTTTCTTCACAGTCCGACTCTCACATCCATACATGACCACTGGAAAAACCATAGCCTTGACTAGATTGACCTTGGTTGGCAAAGTAATGTCCCTGCTTGTTAATATGCTATCTAGGTTGGTCATAACTTTCCTTCCAAGGAGTAAGCGTCTTTTAATTTCATGGCTGCAATCACCATCTGCAGTGATCTTGGAGCCCCCAAAAATAAAGTCTGACACTGTTTCCACTGTTTTTCCATCTATTTCCCATGAAATGATGGGACCAGATGCCATGATTTTAGTTTTCTGAATGTTGAGCTTTAAGCCAACTTTTTCACTCTCCTCTTTCACTTTCATCAAGAGGCTTTTTAGTTCCTCTTCACTTTCTGCCATATATATATACATAATCATGAAAATTTGGAATATTATACTGAGCATGCCAATGGTAATGGGTCTTCCAGCTCAGTATTCAGTTTTCATGGCAAGAACTCTAAGGGGATTTTTTGGGCGAGAATATAGGCTTTATTCTCACAGTTCCTGTCTCAAAATGGGCAGAACTTGTAGCTGTTCCTTAGTTACCTGTTATGAACCACTTCTTCCCACCATTATGCTCTATATTAGTTTCTGAGGGCTGTAATAAAAAAATTAGCACAAACTGGGTGGCTTAAAATAACAGAAAGAATCCATTCCCAGTTTTGGAGACCAGAAGTCCAAAGTCAAAGTGTGGTCAGGGCAATACTCCTTCTGGAGGCTCTAGGGGAGAATTGACTCCACTTCTTCCAGCTTCTGGTTGCTGTGGGCCTTCCCTGACTTGTGTCTGCATCACTGTGAACACTGCCTCCATACTCACATTGCCTCCTCTCTTCTGTAGATGTTACCTCCTTTGGTCTTTCTCCTGGAGGATGCTTATGATGTCATTTAGGGCCCACTCAGATTTTCCTCAACTCCAGATCATTTATTTAATTACACCTGTAAAGATCCTCTTCAGTTTTGTCCAACTAGTTGCAACACCATGGACTGCAGCACACCAGTCCTATAGGCATACTTTTTATTTAAGAAGATTGAGGACGCTTCTTAGAATAAAAAAATCTGTATTTTCTAATGAAATATGTTCTAAGTTCCTCTTGTTATACAAAATGGAATAGTTTTATTAACTGAGCATTAATGTTTTCCTGATGCAATTATGAACTAATATAACTTAGGGTATGATGTAGTCTAAAAATCAATGTAATTGAAAACAGTGTATCATATTAAGTCCATAAAAATAAAAAGGTCCTAAGTGCTGCAGAATTTTCTCCACTGGACACTTAGGAATTTATTTGTCCAAATCCATTTCCCTATTTTAACCATTCTGATAACTAAAACAAAGTAGAAGACAGTGTAAGAGACATAAAAGACACAAGTTCAATTCCTGAGTGGGGAAGATCCTCTGTAGGAGGGCATGGCAACCCACTCCAGTATTCTTGCCTGGAGAATCCCCATGGACAGAGGAACCTGGTGGGCTGCAGTCCATAGGGTTGCAAAGACTTGGATGTGACTGAAGCGACTTAGCACACATGCATGTAGAGTGCTTTTTATATTATTTGCTAATATGTTTAATATTATTTCTTTAGCACTATTTTACCAAAATTATGAATGTTATTGCTAATATATATGCATGTATAATTATTGATTTTTCAAAATAAGTAAAATGATTTAAAGAAGATTATCTGATTTACCAGTTATATATTGACTTCATGCATTAAAAACATATGTTCATATTTTTATTTCCATCTTTGTGTACATTTAAAAAACATAAAAATGTTACTCCAATCACCTAAATAATGGTTATACAAAATGCTCAATTTATGAATACTCGTCAAGAGTACATGATTTATATATGAAAAAGAAAAAGATCCTCTTTCCAAATAAGATAACAATTTCCAGCCATTAGGGCTACATATCTTTGAGTGACTATTATTCAACCCACTGCATACTTTGTCATGGCCTTCTGATCAGATTCAGAATGCTTTTATTAAACATAAAATTATATAGATATAGATATGTTGTGCAATGAGGTCCAACCAGTCCATCCTAAAGGAGATCAGTCCTGAGTGTTCACTGGAAGGCCTGATGTTGAAGCTGAAACTCCAGTACTTTGGCCATCTAATGTGAAGAGCTGACTCATTTGAAAAGACCTTGATGCTGGGAAAGATTGAAGGCGGGAGGAGAAGGGGACGACAGAGGATGAGATGGTTGGATGGCATCACTGACTCGATGGACATGAGTTTTGGTAAACTCTGGGAGTTGGTGATGGACAGGGAGGCCTGGTGTGCTGTGGTCCATGGGGTCGCAAAGAGTCGGACACGACTGAGTGATTGAACTGAACTGAACTGAACTGAGGTATGTTGTTGTCAGTTTCCCTTAGATCAGCATTATCTAATACAGTGAGAGCCACATATATAACCTACATTTTTCTCATGTGACGTTAATTTTAATAGCATATTTTATTTTACTCAGTACATCCAAAATATTATCATTTCAACATGCAGTCAACATAAAAATTATCACTGAAGTAGTTTCCACTTTTAGTACAAAGTCTTTTAAATCTGATGTGTTTTTTATATATCACAGCACATATCTGTTTAGAGAAGCCACATTTCATGTGCTCAATAGCTGCAAGTGGCTAGTGGCTACTGTTGACTTGCACAGCCAACTTTAGACATGGAAAGTTGTCTTTTCAAGGCCAGCACAGTGCTTGTAACATTGGGAATACAAGATATACGTATTTACTGGATGAATAGTTAAGGAGACCAGAAAAGTGTCATGTTAAGCTGTATCACAATTCCTGTAACTTAGAATGGATATGTATTTACAGAATCATATTTATCTGAATTTAACTGAGTAAAAAGTTAAGTAGTAGTGATTATGAAACTTCTTCGTTTCTAGCCCAACTCACATTTTTGTTTGCACTGTTTCCCTGGATGATAAATTTTACAGATTTGTGTTCTATAAGAATATTTGAATTTTAGAGGCATTTGTGAATTTTCTTGGATTTGGTGAAATGGATCTTAATATATATTTATTGCAATATTTTTTCTTAGTTATGGTGAATTCTATTAACAAAAATTGCTATGAAATTCATCCTCTTAAATATTTATTGTCACATAATATTTTAGATTCAAGCAGAGAGGAAATAACAGCAGCTCATAGAGACATTAGAAGACTAATGAAATTCAATCTATAATAGTTTATACATCATTTTGAACTGAGTAATGTTAGGCAAAGCATGCATATTCTATTAAAATATTAAGTTATTGAGGGAAAATTTTAATTTAATATTAAAATATAAAATCTCTTTAATCACTGGGAAGAATCCTCAGAAGTGAAAGGAAAACTCTACATCAGTTTAAACATTTCAAGACAACCAATTTCACTAATTCAAAACAACTTCCAGAGCTAAGGATCTAAGCAAATGAACCATTTTCTTTAAAAATTCTGACTCATCTTGGGAGCATTAAAATTAATAGAACTTATGATCTTGAGTTCTACTCATTTATGAATGTGTTTTCAGTAAGTACATATAATTGGGGTTGGGATCTGACAGTCCCTTATATATAACCATCATGAATACACATAGAATTTTACACCATTAATATTTGATTCACAACTTTATAAAATGAACATACCCATGAAATGAACTAATGCAGAAAACAAATCTTTTCCCAGACCAGTGGGATGCACTATGCTCATAAAACGTTAGGGTTATAAGTACTAAGACAGTATATCAGCCCAGAGACTGATTCTTTTGTATGGAACTCTGGACGAATTGGGAGAGTGGCATTGACATATATACACTGCTGCTGCTGCTTCTGCTGCTGCGTCACTTCAGTCGTGTCCGACTCTGTGTGACCCCATAGACAGAAGCCCACCAGGGTCCCCCGTCCCTGGGATTCTCCAGGCAATAACACTGGAGTGGGTTGCCATTTCCTTCTCCAATGTGTGAAAGTGAAGTCGCTCAGTCGTGTCCAACCCTTAGCGACCCCACGGACTGCAGCCTACCAGGCTCCTCCATCCATGGGATTTTCTAGGCAAGAGTACTGGAGTGGCTTGCCATTGCCTTCTCCGCATATATACACTACCATATGTAAAACAGATAGCTATCGAGAAGCTGCTGTGTAGCACAAGTAGTGGTCTGTGATGACTTAGAGGAGTGGGTTGGGGGAGTGGGAGGGAGGCTCAGAGGGAGGGACATACATATGCACACAGCTGATTCATGTTATTGTACAGCAGAAACCAGCACAATCTTGTAAAGCAATTATCCTCCAATTAAAAAAAACAAGCAAACTCTGGAGCAAGGACAGTGACAGAGGGGGTCCAGTGAAGTGAAGGAAGAAAGGGTCAGGGAAATCTTATCTTCACATTTTGTAAGGATCTCATGGATGAGTAGGTCTGTAATTTACTTCTGGGAGGCAAGCTTGTCGCAGTGATTATCACCGTATCTTTCTTTAGGGATGATTACTTTGCTTTCTATCAAACTGTTCATTCCTCAGTCCTATCTCCTGGAGTTTCTGATACCTTCCTCCTGGAGGCCCAGCCTGGCTCAGATTCTGAGCCAGTTTTGGTGAAAGCAGGAGGAATGTTAATATTCTGCACCTCAATTCTACTAGCCAGCAGTGTATGGATTTAGTTTTACTGCCACAGAATTAGCATTGTGCCTAGGAGGATCTTGAAGGGTTGGATGAAGTCAGCTAACATGGTACTTTGCTTAGCTGCTCTTCTTAGTACTCTGGTTCCCCAGTGGGACTCTGGTTGTCTGTCTTTGATAGACCCCTAGTCCCAGAGGGAATTCCCAAGAGATCACATTGCCAACATTTGCGTAGAGAAAGTTAAGGAGTTAAAAAAAAAACCCAAAAAACCCCATCCACCTCTGTTTCATCAACTATGACAAAGCCTTTGACTGTGTGGATCATAATAAACTGTGAAAAGCTCTTAAAGAGATGGGAACACCAGACCATCTTTCATGTTTCCTGAGAAACCTGTACGCTGGTCAAGAGCAACAGTTAGAACCCTGTATGGAACAACTGTTTGGTTCAAGATTGAGAAATACGGCAGGGCTGTCTGCTGTCACCATGTTTGTTTAATCTATACGATGAGCACATCATGAGAAATGCCACGCTGGATGAGTTATAAGCTGGAATCAAGATAGGTAGGAGAAACATCAACAACCTCAGGTAGGGATGATACCACTCTAATAGCAGAAAGCAAAGAGGAACTAGAGAGCCTTTTGATGAGGGTAAAGGTGGAGAGTGAAAGAGCCAGCCTAAAACTAAACATTAAAAAAGCTAAGATCATGGCATCTACCCCATTACATCATGGCAAATAGAAGGGGAAAATGTAGAAGTAGTGACTTCCTCTTTTTGGGCTCTAAAATCACTCCGGATGGTGACTGCTGCCATGAAATCAGAAGATGTTTACTTCTTGGCAGGAAAGCTGTGACAAACCTAGACTGTGTGCTGAAAAGCAGAGACATTATTCTACTGACAAAAGTCTGAATAGTCAAGGCTATAGTCTTCACAGTGGTCACATACGGTTGTGAGAGCTGGACCGTAAAGAAGGCAGAGTGCCAAAGAATTGATGCCTCTGAACTATGGTGCTGCAGAAGACTCCTAAGAGTCCCTTGGACAGCAAGGAGATCAAACCAGTCAATCTGAAGGGAAATCAAGCCTGATTACTCATTGGAAGTTCAGTTCAGTTCAGTTCAGTTCAGTCGCTCAGTCGTGTCCAACTCTCCGCGACCCCATGAATCACAGCACGCCAGGCCTCCCTATCCATCACCAACTCCCGGCGTTCATACTGATGCTGAAATTGAAACTCCAGTATTTGGGTCATCTGATGAGAACAGCTGACTCATTGGAAAAGTCCCTGGTGCTGGGAAAGTTTGAGGGTAGAAAGAGAAGAGGGTGTCAGAAGATGAGATGGCTGGATGGCATCACCAATGCAATGAATATGAACTTTGCAAACTTCTGGAGATGGTGAGGGACAGGGAGGCCTGGCGTGCTGCAAATCCATGGGGTCGCAAAGAGTCGGACATGACTGGGCAACTGAACAACAAATTCCCAGAGGTGAATATTACCCTCTAATTAAAACAAAAGGCAAACAGCACGAAAACCTTAGACCTGTTACTTCAAGGTTTAACTCTTCTGTCTTTGTTTTTTAACTCTGTGGTTTTTATGTTGCTAAAATGGACCTTCAGCAATTTATAAAAGCCATGTCTAATAACATAAATGTTAATATCAAAAGTTGAGAGGTAGGGAGTGACTGTTTTAAGACTTATATAAATTTCTGAGTAATAAGTGCAAATTTAACAGATATCATATATTATGAACTTAATATAATATCTAAACAATTTATAAGAATATAGTGTGTTTATGAAGAACTTTTGCTAAAAGAATTTTAGAAACTTTCAGTATTTACTTATGTAGTCAAATATTTAAAAGTTTTAAGAAATTTATAATGCTTAACCCTGAGAACTTCTGAGAATTTGTAAAAGAAATGCTAATGAAACATGAAAGGAGAGATCAAATATATCAAGTGTCAAAAATGAAAGTTCATCACACTGAAGAAAAATATTCATGAAGAAAAATGACTGGGAATGAGAAGAAAAACTTCATAGGACTAAAGAAATAGAAAGTGAAAGTCATTCAGTCGTGTATGACTCTCTGTGACCCCATGGACTATACAGTCCATGAAATTCTCTAGGCCAGAATACTGGAGTGGGTAGCCTTTCTTTTCTCCAGGGGATCTTCCCAACCCAGGGATCGAACACA
Source organism: Moschus berezovskii (assembly GCF_049115385.1). Taxonomy (NCBI): domain Eukaryota; kingdom Metazoa; phylum Chordata; class Mammalia; order Artiodactyla; family Moschidae; genus Moschus; species Moschus berezovskii. Next base: position 18,303,291 of record NC_142483.1, read on the forward strand.
GATCTCCCGCATTGCAGGCAGAGTCTTTACCAGCTGAGCCACAAGGGAAGCCCAAGAATACTGGAATGAGTGGTCTATTCCTTCTCCAGCAGATCTTCCCGACCAAGGAATTGAACTGGGGTCTCCAGCACTGCAGGCAGATTCTTTACCAACTGAGCTATCAGGGAAGGGTATCCATAAAAGATCATAAGCTGTAATTGTGCAGAACAGCATAAAAATAGAAAAATTTGTGTTATAATGTGATTTTATTATATATTACAGAGTATATACTGTATATTATAGAGTATATACTGTATATTATATTACATTCAGTTCAGTTCAGTCACTTAGTCGTGTCCAACTCTTTGTGACCCCATGGACTGCAGCGTGCCAGGCTTCCCTGTCCATCACCAACTCCTGTAGCTTGCTCAAGCTCATGTCCATCGAGTCGGTGATGCCATCCAACCATCTCATCCTCTGTCGTCCCCTTCTCCTCCTACCTTCAATCTTTTCCAGCATCAGGATCTTTTCCAATGAGTCAGTTCACATCAGGTGGCCAAAGTATTGGAGCTTCAGCTTCAACATCAGTCCTTCCAATGAATATTCAGGACTGATTTCCTTTAGGATGGACTGGTTGGATCTCCTTGCAGTCCAAAGGACTCTCAAGAGTCTTCTCCAACACCACAGTTCAAAAGCATCAATTCTTCGGTGCTTTATATAATATTGTATTACATAGATACATATATATAATAATATTTAATGATATAATTTTAGTAATAAATATATAAACGCTGAAGTAAACTTAAATCATTGTTGAATTGTTATGTGTTGCATTTACCTGATACAAATATATAGTCATATTAAGAAGAACATAGTTTTTCGTATGATTAGCTGTTTCAGTGTCATTCAGAATAGTACAGTACTAGTCACAATTCCCAGGGACAGACTTGACTTTATCTGTTTCTATTTTTAAAAACCCATGAATGTAGACAGTTCAAATTTTGATTATTGGATTCAGATACTGTATCTAAGAAGAATTAGGTATTTAATATCCTAATAATAAACTTTATAAATATATAATTAAAATGCATTCAAGTGTTATTAGTAATTATTAGTATCTGCAGGAATAGTAAATATGTCAAGATGGTCAAATGTTCATAAATTCTGTCTACTGTTTGAAATCAAGAAGTGTTTGCTTTATAGTTATCACAGCTATGAAAACTAGTTGAAATTTGTATGTCATGTCCTTTTCCATCCTTTGTTGAAGCTCTCTTGTAAAGTTAGACCTCCTTGGAATATGACATCTGCAGGAAGTGGGTTCAAACTGACCAGAGTTATTTGCACTATTCACTGCTCTAAACTAGGACTAACCCGACAATAGCCAAATCAGTTTTGTTAGCTGTCCCATTTCTTCATATTTTCTGCTCATTCTTCTCCTAAATTCTAAATTAATTAGGCAGTGGAAAAGACAAAGTATAATTTTTCTATGTGTTCTTACAGATTCAGCTCTTGTCCTTAATTGAATCCCCCAAGTTAGCAACTTGGTATCTCTCTGCACATCTCAAGACATGTTGCAAAATTCTCAAGACTCTTGTGCGTGTGTGCTAAGTCACTTCAGTCATGTCTGACTCTTTGTGACCTTATGGACCATAGGTCTTAACCACTGTGCTATTGGGTAGATTTGCCTGGCGTGGTCCACCAGGCTCCTCTGTCCATGGGATTCTTCAGGAAAGAATACTGGAGTGGGTTGCCATGCCCTTCTCCAGGGGATCTTCCCTAATCAGTGATCAAACCTGCATCTCCTGTGACTCCTACATTGCAGGTGGATTCTTTACTGCTTAAGACTCTCAAATCCCATTTAATTTTTTCCCAAAAGTCTGGAACTCATGAGTATTGACACTGTGAGTGGCAAATCTACCCAATAGCACAGTGGTTAAGACCTATTCATTTCCGGGAAGAGGAATAGTTGAGCTGCTTTTCCTCTAGTTTATACCACCCCGGAGCATCTGACAGTGGGGTGTCATGTCATAGCCACCCTCTAGTGATGCACATTCTGGAAGGGACTGCAGAGTTCACAGAGGCATCAGCAATAAGTTCTGCCTGTGAAAGCTTCCCTGCTTCCCTAAGGGGATGGGTTGGGGTGGATCTAGACCTATGCTGAAAAAGGGACCTTTAAACTAAGATTTTACAAATTATAAAGTCATGTGTGCACTGGACATCTTCACTCCATTCTAACTTACTCCTTATTCCAGCCCCTCTGCTTCCCTGGTGGATCATACAGTAAAGAATCTTCCTGCAATGCGGGAGATCTGGGCTCTGTCCCTGGGTTGGGAAGATCCCCTGGAGAAGGGAATGGCTACCCACTTCAGTATTCTTGCCTGGAGAATCGCCATGGACAGAGGAGGCTGGAGGGCTATAAGTCCATGGGGTTGCAAAGAGTTGGACATGACTTATCGTCTAAGCACACCACAACCCATACTCTATCTCTGACTCTGCCCTTGAGCTTTTTTCGCTCCTTTTTCTCCATTCAATCCTGAGCCTGATCCATGTTTTACTCCATCTCTGAGTGAGGTGCTAGACACTCAGGGTGGGATGATGGATTAAGTGAGGATGAAGTTAGGGTGAGGGCCAAAGGGAGACTCTCTTAAGGTAATCGATAGGGATATTATTGCAAGCATTGTTTGTAATTTTTCACAGTATTTTTACATTCTGACTCATATCACTCAATATGGCACTGCTAGAACAGCTGCATCAAAATATGCTGTCACTCAGCCACACAAAAATGTCTTTCTTAGCCATCATTGACCTCAACACTTCATACTGAAAACTGACAGGAGAGAGAATATTGATGCTGTTAAATATTGCTTTATAAATTTATTACAAGAAATAAAGAAAATTGCAATCCTTGGAATCGCTACCAGGATAATAGTTTACCCCTATATCACTTCAACTACCTTTGGCCTTCTGTCTCACAATCTCTGCCCCCTGGGACCTTTGTAACTGCTGCCAGCAGTGTCTGCTTCGTCAAAGATATTATCCCCATGGGTAATTATTTACACATGGAAATTGGTACAAAATTAAGTGTCACTGAAAGGCTGCTTTGCACACTGAGGTTGGATGATTGTGGTGGTGGTTTAGTCACTAAGTCATGTCCGACCATTGTGACCCCATGGACTGTAGCTCACCAGGCTCCTCTGGCCATAGGATTTTCCAGGCAAGAATACTGGAGTGGGTTGCCATTTCCTTCTCCAGGGGATCTTCCCGACCTGGGAAATGAACTGGGGTCTCCTGCACTGCAGGTAGATTCTTTACCAACTGAACTACCAGGGAATTCCCTGGATGAATGTATATATCAATTCATATTGAACGAATGTAAAATACCAGCTAGGATGAGTGGTGAGTTGAGCTGGTCATCATCCAGAATTTCACAAGGTAGAAGGGGCCCTGAGAGGCAGAAAATGGTGTCTAAAATCAGAGCTCAAACTCATTTATAACATCCTCAATAAACTGTAAGACACACCAGGAATGCCTACCTCATAAGACAGAATACTCCATTTCCAGATGGTTCTAATTCAAGCCATTGCTTAGTTTGGGCTGAAATCTATTCTCCTCATCCTTCTTTTAGTCCAAATGTAGCTAGTTCTGCAACCATGAATTGAGACTAACCGATCTCCCCCATGACAGCTGTTCAAGTATTTGAACACAGGTATAGCTGATTTTTGGTTTAAATTAAAACTTCCCTTTAATTTGCATACTAGATGGCAGGTCAACAATAATAGAGTTTTCTGATGTTGATCAATCAAATACCACAATTTTGATTTTTCTCAAAATTCACCACTCTATCCTTTGCAGCATAAATATCCATGAAGATGTTTGAAATCAAGTGATTGTTTCTAAAATTCCTGATGTATGCCAATTCTTAGAACATATAGCTTCATTTATGCATGAGGCTCTGTTGTGTCTGACTCTGTGTGACCCCATGGACTACAACCCAACAGGCTCCTCTGTCCATGGAATTCTTTAACTAGTCAAATATTACATGCTGGTAGACAAGGGGAATTCAAATAGTGAGCAAAAACTTTACAAGACAGCTGCAGCTCCAGAGAAATGTGAGATTTTTGAAAGGTAGTTTTCAAATATTCTGGTACTTGAAAATAATATATAAATTAACAAATATTTAGGTGAATATCATCCAAGTATTTCTAACTTCATTATAATTCTGCACCAAGGGAATTGGGAATTTTGTCTCTTTTCATAGAAAATACTCAGTTAAAATAGATTTGCAGTCTGTGTCCTAGATATTTTTATTAATTTCCTCTTTCTGAAATTTCTCATTTTTTGTGTATTATCTGAGTTAAAATTCTTGAGTCTTTGCTTCAATATTTTGTATTTTAAAGTAAAGCTAAAAGTAATCCTTTTTGAAATTATGATGACAGTAAGCCATGATGAAATATTTATCAAACATATTCTTAACTTCTTTATTACGTGCCTTGCTTATTTAATAACTGAAACTTGTTTTAGATAGAAAAGGATAAACTTAACTGTTCTATGAAGAGAAATGAGAAGGATACATGTATATGTACATAATTTGCTGCTACTCTTTGAGTTCTTAATTACCAAAGAAAAGCAGTGAAAATACTTGCAAGAAAATTGGAGCGAGAACCTCTACATTTTGAGATGATGAAATGTTTTCTTCTTAGTTATCTGTAAGGATGAGTAAATTACTTTCATAAAGTTGAACATATATTTCAAATTTTCACAAACTGTGTTAGGGGAACATTTTAAGGAAGAATTGAATCTTTGTAAGGAAATTGTGATGCTTATAGAAAAGTTTATACTATCTGTTTTTCATCATTTGTTTAATATTTATGATCATCAACAAAATGTTATTTCAGTGGTACTTATCATATTTTGTCTTAGGATACTCTGTATTTCTTATAATTTCTTGATGAAGGGTCTGTGTCTTATTGGTTTCCCTGATAGCTCAGCTGGTAAAGAATCTGCCTGCAGTACAAAAGACCCCAGTTTGATTCCTGGGTTGGGAAGTTCCCCTGGAAAAGGGATAGGTTACCCATTCCAGTATTCTTGGGCTTCCATGGTGGCTCAGACTGTAAAGAATCCGCCTGCAATATGGGAGACCTGGGTTCAATCCCTGGGTTGGGAAGATCCCCTGGAGAAAGGCATGGCAGCCCACTCCAGTATTCTTGCCTGGAGAATCCCCATGGACAGAGAAGCCTGGCAGGCTACAGTCCATGGGTGGCAAAGACTCAGTCATAACTGAGCAACTAAGCACAGGTATGTCTTTTGAATATTTTTGTTAGCTCTTTCATGTATTTTTTAAATTGAAATATAGTTGATTTACAGTATTGTGTTAGTTTCATGTATACAGAAAAGTGACTCTGTTTTATATATATATATCAGTTCGGTTCAGTCGTGTCCAACTCTTTGCAACCCCATGGACTGATGCATGCCAGGCTTTCCGATCCATCACCAACTCCCAGAGCTTGCTCAAACTCATATCCTTTAAGTCGGTGATGCCATACAACTATCTCATCCTCTGTTTCCCCTTCTCCTCCCGCCTTCAATCTTTCCCAGAATCAGGGTCTTTTCCAGTGGGTCAGTTCTTCCCATCAGGTGGCCAAAGTACTAGAGTTTCAGCTTCAGCATCAGTCCTTCCAATGAATATTCAGGACTGATTTCCTTTAGAATGGACTGGTTGGAACTCCTTGCAGTGCAAGGGACTTTCAAGAGTCTTCTCCAACACCACAGTTCAAAAGCATCAATTCTTTGGTGCTCAGATTTCTTTATGGTCCAACTCTCACATCCATATATGACTACTGGATAAACTATAGTTTTGACTAGACAGACCTTTGTTGGCAAAATAATGTCTCTGCTTTCTAATGTGCTCTCTAGGTTTGTCATAGCTTTTCTTCCAAGGAGCAAGCGATTTTTAATTTCATGGCTTCAGTCACCATCTGCAGTGATTTTGGAGCCCAAGAAAATAAAGTCTCTCACTGTTCCATTGTTTCCCCATCTATTTGCCATGAAGTGATGGAACTGGATGCCATGATCTTAGTTTATTGAATGTTGAGTTTTAAGCCAGCTTTTTCACTCTCCTCTTTCACTTTCATCAACAGGCTCTTCAGTTCCTCTTCACTTTCTGCCATAAGGGTGGTGTTATCTGCATATCTGAGGTTATTGATATTTCTTCCAGCAATCTTGATTCCAGCTTGTGCTTCATCCAGTCAGCATTTTGAATAAATTTACACAAAATGCTGGACTGGATTTCACATGTATTTCAGCATATATATATATATATATATATATATATAGTCACCTTGCTTATTTAACTTATGTGCAGAGTACATCATGAGGAACGCTGGGCTGGAAGAAGCACAAGCTGGAATCAAGATTGCTGGGAGAAATATCAATAATCTCAGATATGCAGATGACACTACCCTTATGGCAGAAAGTGAAGAGGAACTCAAAAGCCTCTTGATGAAAGTGAAAGAGGAGAGTGAAAAGGTTGGCTTGAAGCTCAACATTCAGAAAACAAAGATCATGGCATCTAGTCCCATCACTTCATGGGAAATAGATGGAAAAACAGTGGAAACAGTGTCAGACTTTATTTTTTTGGGCTCCAAAATCACTGCAGATGCTGATTGCAACCATGAAATTAAAAGACGCTTACTCCTTGGAAGGAAAGTTATGACCAACCTTGATAATACATTAAAAAGCAGAGACATTACTTTGCCAACCAAGGTCCATGTAGTCAAGGCTATGGTTTTTCCCGTGGTCATGTATGGATGTGAGAGTTGGACTGTGAAGAAAGCTGATCGCCGAAGAATTGATGCTTTTGAACTGTGGTGTTGGAGAAGACTCTTGAGAGTCCCTTGTACCTCACGGAGATCCAACCAGTACATTCTAAGGGAGATCGATCCTGGTTGTTCATTGTAAGGATTGATGCTAAAGCTGAAACTGCAATACTTTGGCCACCTCATACGACGAGCTGACTCACTGGAAAAGACTCTAATGCTGGGAAAGGTTGGGGGAGGGAGGAGAAGGGGACGACCGAGAATGAGATGGCTTAATGGCATCACTGACTGTAGACGTGAGTTTGTGTGAACTCCGGGAGTTGGTGATGGACAGGGAGGCCTGGCGTGCTGTGGTTCATGGGGTCGTGGAGAGTCATACATGACTGAGCGACTGAACTGAACTGAACTGAACTGATATACATATGTATATATATATACATATATATATTTTTCAGATACTTTTCCATTATAGGTTATTACAAGATATTGAATACAGTTTCTTGTGTTATACAGACATCTTTGTTGTTTATCTGTTTTTTATATACTGATATTGATCTGTTAATCCCACACTCCTAATTTATCCCTCTTCTGTCCTTTTCCCTTTGGTAAACATAAGGTTGTTTGCTGTATCTGTGAGTCTATTTTGATCATGTGAATAAATTCATTTGTAACTTTTTTAGATTCCACATGTAAGTGACATCAGATAATACTTTTCATTCTCTATCTAATTTACTTCACTTGGTATGATAATCTTGAGGTCCATCCATGTTGCTGCAAATGACAATGTTTCATTCTTTTAATGGTTAATTAATATTCCTATGTATATATATGTATACATATAAACATGTATACCCCATCCCCCATCCTCTTTATCCATTCTTCTATTGTCAGACACTGAGGTTGTTTCCATGTCTTTGCTATTATAAATAGTATTGTGTGAGTACTGGGGTTCATATCTTTTCAAATTAAACTTTTCATATTTTCCAGATATGTGTTCAGGAATGAGATTGCTGGATCATATGGTAACCCTGTTTTTGTTTTGTTTTGTTTGAAATCTTCATATGTTTTTCATTGTGGCTGCACAAAGTTTCATTCTCATAACAGTTTGGGAAGATTCCCTTTTCTCCACATCTTTATTATTTATAGACTTTTTGATGATACCTCTTCTGACCAGTGTAAGGTGATACCTCATTGCAGTTTTGATTTGTGTTTCTCTAGCAAAATTGAGCATCTTTTCACATACCTATTGACCACCTTTATGTCTTCTTTGGAGAAATGTCTGTTTAGGTCTTGTGCCCTAATTTAATTGTGTTGTTTTGTGTGTGTGTGTGTGTGTGTGTGTGTGTGTGTGTGTGTTTATATAGAGCTGTATGTGCTCTTTCTATATTTTTGAAATTGTCTGTGTCTGTTACATCATTTGCAAATATTTTCTCCCAGTTTGTAGGTTGTCTTTTTGCTTTTTTTATGCTTTCCTTTGTTGTGCAAAAACTCATAAGTTTGATTAGGTCCCATTTGTTTATTTTTGTTTTTATCTGTATTCCCTATGGAGATTGACCTAAGAAAATTTTGATACAATTCATTTCTGAGAATGTTTTGCCTATTTTATCTTGTGGGAGTTTTATGGTGTCAGTCTTATATGTAACTCTTCAAGGAATTTTGAATTTATTTTTGTGTTTGCTGTGAGGGAGTGTTCTAACTTCATTGATTTACATGTGCTGTTCAGCTTTCCCAACATCAGTTGCTAAAAAGACAGTTTTTTCTCCTTTGTATGTACTTGTTTCCTTTGCTGAAGGTTAATTGACTGTAGGTTTGTGGGTTTATTTCTGGGTTCTCTCTGTTCTGTTCAATTTGTGTGTCTATTTTTGTACCAACACCATGCTGTTTTGATTCCTGCAGCTTTGTAGTATTGTCTGAAGTCTGGGAGGGTTATAACTTCTGCTTTATTCTTTTTCCTTAGAATTGCTTTAATAATTCTGGGCCTTTTGTGGTTCCAAATAAATTTTAGGATTATTTTTCTATGAAAAATAGAAAATTTATATTTTCTATTAATATTACTAAAATTAATATTACTTAACCATATTATTTTTCTGTGAAAAATGTCATGGGTAATTTGATAGCAATCATATTGAATCTGTAGATTGCTTTGGGTAATTTGGCCATGTTAATGATATTAATTCTACCAACCCAAGAGCATGTCTTTTCATTTCTTTGAATCATATTCAGTCTCCTTTATCAGTATTTTATAGTTCTTGTGCATATGTAAGCCTTTCACCTCCTTGGTTAGGTTTATTCCTAAGTTTTTTTTTTTTCTTGATGAGATTTTAAATAGAATTTTTTTTTTTTTTACTTTTCCCTTTTGATATTTCATTGTTAGTGTAAAGAAATGCAACAGATCTCTGTGTATTAATCTTATATCCTGATATCTTGCTGAATTTGTCGATCAATTCTAGTAGTTTTTTCACGTGAATTCTATAGGTTTTTTTTATATACAGTATTATGTCATCTCCATATAATGACAATTTTATCTCTTCCCATCCCATTTGGATACCTTTTATTTCTTTTTCTTGTCTTCTTGTTGTGCCAGGACTTCCAGTATTATGTTGTATAGAAGTGGTCTTTTTCCAGAATTCACTGGGAGTGCATTCAGTTTTTCACCATTGATTATTATGTTTTCTGTGAGTTTATCATAAGTGGTTTTTATTATGTTGAGATATGTCCCCTCTATATCCACTCTGGAGAGAGTTTTTATCATGAGTTGATGTTGAATCTTATTAAATTTTTTTCTGATGTCTATTGAGATGATCATGTGATTTTTCTCTTTTCTTTTGTTTAGTGTATCACATTGATTGATTTGCCTATGTTGAACCATCCTTGTGACCCTGGATGAATCCAACTTGATCAAGGTGTGTGATCTTTTTTATGTGTTGTTGAATTTGATTTGCTAATATTTTATCAATGATTTGCATCCATATTCAGCAAAAATATTCCTGTAATTTTCTTTTCTGGTAGTGTCTTTATCTGATGTTGGTGTTAGAGTCATGATGGCTTAATATAGTGACTTTGGGAGTGTTCCCTCCTCTTCAGTCTTTTGGAAGAGTTCAAGGAGGATAGGTATAAATTCTTTGTATATTTGGTAGAATTCCTCAGTGAAGACATCTGGTCTTGAGCTTTTGTTTGCAGGGAGTTTTATTATTATTATTATAGATCCACATTTTTATTACATATGAGGCTGAGTACATGGTACACATTCAATGTGATTTCTATTTCCATGGATTTTTGATATTGCTACAAAAGTATGTTTTCAGTATATTTTTAATGTATCATCAGTGGCTATTAAAGGTAGACTGTTATTTACAATATGTTTATTTAGCTGGAAAAGATTAAGTGACATATGTATTCTAGATTTCAAAACTCGTAAGAGCCCTATGAAGAAGAAAACTTCAGAATGTGTTTAACTCATCTTTGTTTTCTGAGTGATACACACTTGATAAGGGTGTGGAGGACTGACTTTAAATATCCAAACCATAAAATGTGAATGATTTGTATGAAAATATAGGCATAACACAATATATGTCCTTTAGCTCCCAAGCTAAGTTTTTTGAATTTGTATCCCACCTCAGATTTTATATGCCTTGCAAAACTATTTCTCAATTTGGAACCATTAGCTGCCTGATTGGAGGCTATAGTGTTTACCCAACCAGATCCAATGAAATGAAAATTGGAGTGAATGAGTTTTAGATAGCAACATATGAGCAGAGCTGCATTACAGAAATCACACCAACAAATGACAGAGTTGCTATAGTAAAAAAAAGTGCTTGGAAGCTATGGTGTAGATTTATTCATGACAGTGATTGGGGTTGGTTTTTATCCAGATTAATTGAAAAAAAGCAGATTTTAGGAAGCAGTAAAATTTTAATTCAATGAAATTGAATGGCAAGAAATCATTGAACTGAATCATTTTACATACAAGAGATGTGATTTTAGATTTTAAGTAATATAATACATGTGATCCATGAATAGATACTTTTTTGATGGCATATTTAATTCTATAGGGTGCTAAACCATGACACAATTGTATAATTCAAATCAGTATTGATCAGAGAACAACTTCAACCAAATTTTTTCCACTATATAGGGATATGGAAAACATGAATTTTTCAAGAATGATTTGAAGACCAAGAATTATTTGAAAGACTGTTACAACAATGGATTTTCTATCTGCAATTCTGATAGCTCATTAGTTATTTCCAGATAAATCTTTTGCCAAAGAGAAGACAATCTGTTCCCTTTATGTGGAAGACTTAAAGGAGACAGTCAAATAAAAAACATGTCTGTGAAAGAAATGGGTGTATAGATAATGAAATAAGTTAGAAAAGTTGTTTATGCAGAGTTCTGAAACATGGAGGTATTGGGTCCTGCAGAAAGGACCAGAAGATATAAAATCACTGTTATCATTGAGTTAACATGTTAGTGCTGGTGGTAGTGAGATGACAGATAGAAAATAAGTGAATTGTATAATGTGTTTAAAGTGAAAAGTTACATGGGGAAAAATTAAGTGGGGAAGAATGATGAGAATAAGGGTAGAGGTAGGAGGAGGGATAGGGCTTGCTCTGTTCCATGGGATGATAAGTGAAAGCCCCAGATGAAAAACGACATTTGGACAAAACCTTGAAGGATTGAGGGAGCCATGTAGATATCTACGGGAGGAGTGCTCGGATTAGAGGGAACAACAAGAACAAAGGCCATGAATCAGCAATGTGCTTATGCTACTTGGGAGAAAGGAAGGAGATCAAGGTCAGTTGGTACACAGTATGAAAGATGATGCTGTGAAAGTGCTGCACTCAATATGCCAGCAAATTTGGAAAACTCAGCAATGGCCACAGGACTGGAAAAGGTCAGTCTTCATTCCAATCCCAAAGAAAGGGAATGCCAAAGAATGCTCCAACTACCGCACAATTGCACTCATCTCACACACTAGTAAAGTCATGCTCAAAATTCTCCAAGCCAGGCTTCAGCAATGTGTGAACCGTGAACTTCCAGATGTTCAAGCAGGTTTTAGAAAAGGCAGAGGCATCAGAGATCAAATTGCCAACATCCGCTGGATCATGGAGAAAGCAAGAGAGTTCCAGAAACACATCTATTTCTGCTTCATTGACTATGCCAAAGCCTTTGACTGTGTGGATCACAATCAACTGTGGAACATTCTGAAAGAGATGGGAATACTAGACCACCTGACCTGCCTCTTGAGAAACCTGGATGCAGGTCAGGAAGCAACAGTTAGAACTGGACATGGAACAACAGACTGGTTCCAAATAGGAAAAGGAGTACGTCAAGGTTGTATATTGTCACCCTGCTTATTTAACTTCTATGCAGAGTACATCATGAGGAACTCTGGGCTGGAAGAAGCACAAGCTGGAATCAAGATTGCTGGGAGAAATATCAATAACCTCAGATATGCAGATGACACTACCCTTATGGCAGAAAGTGAAGAGGAACTCAAAAGCCTCTTGATGAAAGTGAAAGAGGAGAGTGAAAAAGTTGGCTTGAAGCTCAACATTCAGAAAATGAAGATCATGGCATCTGGTCCCATCACGTCATGGGAAATAGGTGGGAAAACAGTGGAAACAGTATCAGACTTTATTTTTTGGGGCTCGAAAATCACTGTAGATGCTGATTGCAGTCATGAAATTAAAAGACGCTTACTCCTTGGAAGGAAAGTTATGACCAACCTAGATAGCATATTAAAAAGCAGAGACATTACTTTGCCAACCAAGGTCCGTCTAGTCAAGGCTATGGTTTTTCCCGTGGTCATGTATGGATGTGAGAGTTGGACTGTGAAGAAAGCTGATCGCCGAAGAATTGATGCTTTTGAACTGTGGTATTGGAGAAGACTCTTGAGAGTCCCTTATACTGCAAGGAGATCCAACCAGTCCATTCTAAAGGAGATCAATCCTGGGTGTTCATTGGAAGGACTGATGCTAAAGCTGAAACTCCGATACTTTGGCCACCTCATGCGACCAATTGACTCACTGGAAAAGAGTCTGATGCTAGGTGGGATTGGGGGTGGGAGGAGAAGGGGACGACCGAGAATGAGATGGCTGGATGGCATCACCGACTCGATGGACATGAGTTTGAGTGAGCTCCGGGAGTTGGTGATGGACAGGGAGGCCTGGCGTGCTGTGATTCATGGGGTCACAAAGAGTCAGACACGACTGAGCGACTGAACTGAACTGAACTGAAGAGAGGTGGGGAAAGATAAAGGGGACAAAGCCTCAGAGATAAAGGGATGAGGGCAGATCATGTGGAATGCTGCAGGCCATTTTAATGACTTTGACTTCTACTGTGAAGTATCATTAGAAGATTTTGAGCCAAGGACTTAAATTTATGCGTAATTTTTATTTTCAGTTTTCGTATAGAAATTCTGAACTATATATTACATTTGGAAATCTTCCTGTGATTTTTTTTAAATGCACAGGTTGAGTATCCTTTATATGTGTAGTAAGATGAAAACAACTTGTTCTTTGAAACCAAATATGTCTATAGTTGATTCTGCTTTCTAGAGCAAGTGACATAGTTCGTATCTGTTGGTAAATAAATCTTTATAGTGCTCTTCCATTTTCAGAGGGCATGTAGGAAGAGAATTCTAATGGATTACTGAATTGGAATTTTTCAGATGTTTTATTCAGAAACATTTACTTTTTTAAAAACTGCAGGGAAGTGCTCTTTTATTCTTTGTACTATATTTTAGCCATTATGTGTTAAGTGGGCTTTATTAGCCCCTTGGAAACACTTGTTGAATCATTTCTATGAAAAAAATGCAATCTGATCTCTATATTGTTGACTTACATACGAACTTTAGGAACACAATTCATTAACAGTCTGGAAATTGCCTGTACAAATAGGTATATAAGCAGGTAGATAATGCTACTGATTGACCTTCACTAGATCAAACTGTTCTAATAAATTTTTAAAATCATACATTCTTAAACATTGTGAAATGACTTTGGGGGTTTAGTATGTAATCTTGGATACACAAAAAAGTTTTTCTTGATTTGGATTGAAATTTAAACTGCCTCAGAGATTTCATCTTTAAACTGAAATCTAATGCCCAAGGTAAAGTTTGATTCATAGAAATTAGGAATAGTAAAAGCCTTCCACTTCCTCCATCTTATCTATTCCATCTGTGAAACAGTTTCTGGTATCTTTTATGGAATTTTATTGACATGGTGGCCTAGACTTTCAGCCAGCCTGATTGGAGGCTACAGTGTTTACCCAACCAGATCCAACAAATTGAAAATTGGAGTGAATGAGTATTACGATAGCAACATATGAGCAGAGCTTCTTTACAAAAATCACAACAACCAACAATGTGAGATCACCTTGAGAATAAGCTTGGGGCAGACTGCTGGAGGATGAGAGAGCCCGTGGCACTCATCTGAGCTGTCACATTTGAGTCTATCCTAGATCAAGTAGGCCATTGCTAATTTATCAACCCAAAGCCTTGTCAGAAAACAAAAATGTTGGTCGTTGTTACTATTTGAAGTATAATTGACATGCAGTAATTGGAAGGACTGATGCTAAGGCTGAAACTGCAATACTTTGGCCACCTCATGCGACGAGTTGACTCACTGGAAAAGACTCTGATGCTGGGAAAGGTTGGGGGCGGGAGGAGAAGGGGACGACAGAGAATGAGATGGCTGGATGGCATCTCCAACTCTGTGGACATGAATTTGAGTGAACTCTGGGAGTTGGTGATGGACAGGGAGGCCTGAGTTGGTGATGGACTGTGAGGCCTGGCGTGCTGTGGTTCATGGGGTCGCGGAGAGTCAGACACGACTGAGCGACTGAACTGAACTGAACTGAACTGAATCCTCACATATTTAAAATATGCAGTTTGATAAATTTTATGTATGTAATGATATGAAAATTCTATATGTGTGTGTGTGTGTGTGTGTGTGTATACACAGCAATGAAACTATGACCCCAATCAAGATAATGAATATCATTCTCCTGAGTTTTCTTGTGCCTTTTTTGGTCCCCATTCCCAGGAAGTCATTGGTTGATTTCTATCACTTTAGATTTACAATTCCATTATAACTAGAATCGTACAGCCTGTGCTTTTGTTCTTGTTTCACTTACTTCACACAGCATAATTATTTTGAGATTCATCCATATTGTTCTATATGTATTACTGAGTAGTACATCTTTTTATGGACATTATAAATGTTTATCCACTTGCCTGTTGATGGATATCTTGGTCATTTCTATTAATGGTTTTGATAATTGTAACTTAAAGTGAAAGTGAAGTCGCTCAGTCGTGTCCGACTCTTTGCAACCCTGTGGACTGTAGCCTACCAGGCTTCTCCGTCCATGGGATTCTCTAGGCAGGAATACTGGAGTGGGTTACCGTTTCCTTCTCCAGGGGATCTTCCCAACCCAGGGATCGAACCCGGGTCTACCGCATTGCAGGCAGACGCTTTAACCTCTGAGCCACCAGGGAAGCCCAATTGTAACTTAAGCTGCTATAAAATTTTTTTGCAAGTTTTTATATGAAGAGATGTTTAATTTCTTTGGGAAAATACTTAGAACTAAAATAGCGTATCGTATACAAAGTGTATACTTAACTTTTAAGAAATTGGCGAACTATTTTCTAGTGTGGTTGTACCATTTTACATTACTACCAGCATTGGTATTATTTCCTGTCTTTGCCACCACTTGATATTATTAAGCTTTTTAAATTTAGCCATTCCAAAATGTATGTACTGATATTTCATTTTTGTTTCAGTTTGTATTTCAGTAATAACTGATGATGTTAAATATCTTTGTATGTGTTTATTTATCATTATCTTGATGAAGTGTCTATTCAAGTATTTTGCTGATTTAAAAGTTTGATTGCTTATTTTCTTAGTTTTGAGAGTTCTTTAAAACTCTATGTATAAGTCTTTTATCAGACATATGATTTGGAAAATCTTATTCCCAGTCTGGGTCTTATTTTTAATTCTTTTAACAGTGTCATTTGAAGAACAGAAGTTTTTAATTTTCATGAGATCCAGTTTATCAATTTTTTAGTTCAGTTCAGTTCAGTTCAGTTGCTCAGTCGTGTCTGACTCTCTGCGACCCCATGAATCACAGCACGCCTGGCCTCCCTGTCCATCACCAACTCCCGGAGTTCACTCAAACTCATGTCCATTGAGTCGGTGATGCCATCCAGCCATCTCATTCTCGGTCGTCCCCTTCTCCTCCCACCGCCAACCTTTCCCAGCATCAGAGTCTTTTCCAGTGAGTCAACTCGTCGCATGAGGTGGCCAAAGTATTGGAGCTTCAGCTTTAGCATCAGTCCTTCCAATGAACACCCAGGATTGATCTCCTTTAGAATGGACTGGTTGGATCTCCTTGCAGTTCAAGGGACTCTCAAGAGTCTTCTCCAATACCACAGCTCAAAAGTATCAATTCTTCGGCGATCAGCTTTCTTCACAGTCCAACTCTCACATCCATACATGACCACGGGAAAAACCATAGCCTTGACTAGACAGACCTTTGTTGGCAAAGTAATGTCTCTGATTTTTTAGTAGATAATGCTTTTTGATGTCATATCTAATACTTATTTGCCTAATCTAAAGTCATGAAGATTTGCTCCTATGTTTTCTTCAGAAGTTGTCTAGTGTTCAGTTTTACATTTATATCTATGATCCATTTGAGTTAATTTTTGTATATTTTGTTAAGTATGGAACAAAGTTTTTCTTTTACCTCTTCTTACGCATATCCAATCTTAGCATAATATATTGGAAAAAGCTATCCTTTATTCACTAAATTGTCTATGCATTTTTGTTGAAAGTCAGTTGTTTATGTATTTGTTACACTATTTCTGGACTTTCTGTTCTATTCCACTGATCCATTTGCCTGTCTTTACACCAATACATCCTCTCTTGATTACTGTAGCTTTACAGTAAGTCTTGAAATCAGGTACTCTTCTACTTTGTTCTTCACTTTTCAAAGTTGGTTAAGTTATTCAAGAACCTTTGTATATCAATTTTAGAAAATATTTTTCAATTTCTGCAAAATAATCTGCTGGAAGATTATTGGGCTTGCATTGAACCTATAGATCAGTTTGGGGAGAATTGACGTCAATATAGGGTCTTCTGACTCTTGAACCTGGTTTATCTTCCATCTATCTAGGCATTATTTAGTTTCTCTAACAGTGTTTTGTAGTTTTCAGTGCAGTGCTAACAGTGTTGTGATTTTGGATCTGGGTAGTGGTTATAAGTTACTACTTGTTGAAATATACATATGTGTCTTCACTTGTCTCTATGTTTGTTATATTTCACACATATAGAAAAAATTAAAGCAAGAATGCATCCTGATGAAGACAATCCCTCCCCTCCCAGGAATGCCTGGATGAATTACTATTAGGAGATCTAGTAATAAAAATTATCATTAGATCTAAGGAGAAAAATCCTCTCATCATTCTATAACTACTGAAAAGTAATTTGAGAAAATTCAGCAGACATTTGCAGTGAAAATCTGGTATAAAATAATACAAGATGAATTCTTCCTTAACATATAATAATTTTCTATCTCATCCCCAAAGTCAGCATTTTTCTTCGAGGTAAAATTCTAGCAGTATTGCCATTGAGGTTAGAGATAGGACAGTTTTGCCCATTATCACCACTAATGTAATATCATACTTGGTTAAAGCAAAGCGGTTTTTTAAAGCTAAGTAATTTGCTGTATAAAGTCAGGAAAAGAGAAGGCAAAACTATCAGTGTTTGCAGGTGATAGGACTCTATACCTGGAAAACTAGGAAACCAGCTGGAAAGCTCCTGCAAACAAAAAAGAAATTTTAAAAAGTGTTGCAGGATAGAATGAATATTAAAAAATCAGTAGCTTTCTTGTATGCAAACAATGAACAGAACATATGATGGACAAAAGATAGAATATATGATTATATCATATAAGAATATATGTATTAGGATAAAGAATGAAAAGACAACATACAAGAATAATCTTAAGAAATGTTTGGATGAGTGAAAAAACATATAAAATAACCCTGAAATGTATAAAATAAGCCTTAATAATAGAAAACTCAACTGTATCATAAAGATTTCAATTCTCCCTAAATTAAATTTGCAACTTATCAATTTTAAATATGTTATAGAGTTAGACATTTAATAAGATTCCAATAACAGATACCAATTTTTAATTTTATCTAGACAAGATGACTATAAATGAATATGGAAAAATAAACCAACATGAATAATAAGGAAAACTTTGAATCAATGAAAGAAGACTAGCCTATCTATTGTATTAATCATGGTTCTCCAAAGTACCAAAGTCCACATATATCAGTTCAGTTCACTCGCTCAGTCATGTCCGACTCTTTGTGACCCCATGGACTGATACATGCAGGCTTCCCTGTCCATCACCAACTCTGGGAGCTTGCTCAAACTCATGTCCATCGAGTCAGTGATGCCATCCAACCATCTCCTTCTCTATTGTTCCTTTCTCCTCCCGCCTTCAATATTTCCCAGCATCAGGGTCCTCTCCAATGAGTTAGTTCTTTGCATCAGGTGGCCAAATTATTGGAGTTTCAGCTTCAGCATCAGGGCTTCCAATGAATATTCAGGACTGATTTCCTTTATGTTTGACTGGTTGGATCTCCTTGCAGTCCAAGGGACTCTCAAGAGTCTTTTCCAACACCACAGTTCAAAAACATCAGTTCTTCAGCACCCAGCTTTCTTTATAGTCCAACTCTCACTTTGATACATGACTGCTGGAAAAACCATACCTTTGACTAGATGGACTTTGGTTGGCAAAGTAATGTCTCTGCTTTTTAATATGCTCTCTAGGTTTGTCATAGTTTTTCTTCTACACACACACACACACACATATCCATGCATGAACACACACACACAGCCCTAGGAACTCTTAATGGCAAACTTAAATAGGGAACCCCAGACTTGACCTACTTTGTCCCATAACCTCCTCTCCCCCTTTCAAAGGAAGATATTGGTTTTGAGCCAGAGACAAGTAATTCAGTCAAATATTTGTAGATAATTCTAGAGGCTATTAACCAGATCAAGCCCTCAGCTCTTATTGATTTAAGTAAAAGCTGCTTGTCAGTGGTGTCCTTTAATATAAAGTCTAGATTACTTCTAGAAGGCTTTTTTAAAACAAACAAACAAACAAAAACATTTCTTCTGGTTTGAGTCCTATTGCAGAAACTGGGGAAAATTACACAGATGGAGAGCCCATGCTCTGCAATTCAAAGCATGCATACTCATGTAACGGAAAAGAAAGAAGAGAGAGGAGAGCGAAACAGAGGAAGCGGAGGCGGGGAAGGGAAGAAGGAGGAGAAAGGAAAGGAGGGAGAGGAGAAGGAAAAATACCACCGATTGCTGCTCCAGCAAGCTTATCTGGCCTTCTAGTCCATGTACAAGGCTCACTCATCTGTCTCCTGAAATACCAAACCTCAGAGTTACTACTATTAACATACCCTATTTCTTGAATTTTTTTTCCCAGAAACATCTCATGCGTATATTTGTATATTAAAAATAACACTCTTCTGAACCTTTTATTTTTACTTAACAATGTATCTCAGAGATTTTTCCTTTTAAATAGTTCCTTGCCTTTCATACTGTGAGTTAATTGTGTCCTAGTGGCTGAAACCAGTTTGCGCATCACTGGCTTGGGTTGTGAGACCTGAAGGGAAGTGACACATTTATCTCTTTGTTTTACCCAAGGGTGGAAGTGGAGATTTTACCCAAGGATGAAGATGGAAATGGACATGGAGGTGGGATGGGGGATGGGGCAGTGGAGTGGAGGTGATGGTGGAATTGTCTCTTTTTTTTTGAAAATTGTCAGCCACCAGAGGACACACTTTTCATAACTCACACAAGGGCAGTCTGCTAGTTGTAGCTTGTTTTCAACTCATCTTGCTAGCTTGTTGTATTCAGCTCTTTTGCAATCCCATGGACTGTAGCCCGCAAGGCTCCTCTGTCCAAGGAATTTTCCAGAATAATAGAGTGGGTTGCCATTTCTTCCTCTAGGGGATTTTCCTTATCTAGGAATCCAAGCTATGTCTTCAATGCACCGCAGGCAGATTCTTACCACTGAACCGTCTAGTCAAAACTATGGTGTTTCCAGTAGTCGTGTATGGATGTGAGAGTTGGACCATAAAGAAAGCTGAGGGCGGAAGAATTGATGCTTTTGAACTGTGGTGTTGGAGAAGACTCTTGAGAGTCCCTGGACTGCAAGGAGATCAAACCAGTCCATCCTCAAGGAAATCAGTCTTGAATATTCATTGGAAGGACTGATGTTGAAGCTGAAACTCCAATACTTTGGCCACCTGATGTGAAGAACTGACTCATTTGAAAAGACCCTGATGCTGGAAAAGATTGAAGGCAGGAGGAGAAGGGGACAACAGAGGATGAGGTGGTTGGATGGCATCACCGATGGACATGAGTTTGAGCAAGCTCTAGGAGTTGGTGATGGACAGGGAAGCCTGGCGTGTATCATTCCATGGGATTGCAAAGAGTTGGACACGACTGAGCGGCTGAGTTGAACTGAACCATCTTGGAAGCCCCATAGCATCTTTTGGATGTTCCATAACATATTTAATAGTTCTTTCATTGATTTATACTTTTTTGATCATACCTTCCTCCCCTCAATACAGCCAGTGCTGCAGTGAACAACCTTGTGATATTTTTAATGTTGGGTGATACAGATGAACTTGTGATACATTTGCCAACATGGCCTAAAGTTATTTCCTGGTTTTAACGGGCTACAGTTTGGTCACATACCATTTCTTATTGAGCATTTCAGACTTCCCCCTAGACTTTAATCAGTTTTACTGGTCTAAGATCAATTCCCTTAGTTTCAGAGCTGCCCTTAACTCTGGCAGTGGCAAACAGGAAACTGTGCCTGCGCTGACGCGTCTCTCCATATGTCTCAAACAGAAAAATTAATAAAAGGAGAGGGGACCGGAAAAAGCGTGACATGTGCAACAGGGATGCTCTGGAAAGGAAGCAGGATTTATTGGTGAGGTGATGAAGACAAGGAAAAATGAAATGCTACCATCTGTATTTCCTTTCTGAAGGGATGCTAGAAAGAACTCACAGACTCTACTGGACAGAACAGTCAAGGCAATGAAATCTGTCTGTTCTCCCTGAAGGAAGAAAGCATCACATGCTTGGGAAATTGCAGTTAAATTAAATGTCAAAATACTTTCAACTGAGTTGCCTGGTTGCTCTGCTTTAACTGGCATCACGCACATCTTCAGCCTTTACTGGTGACTGCCGCTCCCATCAGATCAGAGGGAAACAGTGCAGATCTCCCACAGGCAGATCCTTCTTGTAGAGCTCAGGGTGCATCGTCTGAGGCATGTGGACTTCTTCTTGTCTTGTTAAACACTGTGGGAAAACGTCCACAACTTGAAATTTACCATTTAAAACGATCTTGGAGTGTACAGTTCAGTGGTATCAAGTGCACTCACATTGCCAGGCTGTCACTACCAATGTCCATCTCCCAAACTTGTTTATCCTATAAAGCTAAAACTCTACACCCATTAAACAACTCCTCATTCCTTCCTCCCACTGGCCCCTGGCAACCACCAAGATCTCTGTGAATTTGATTATTCTAGCTGTCTCATTTGTGTGGCATCATGTGACAGTTATCTTTTTTGTGACTGGCTTATTTATTTCACTTAGGATAATGTCGTCAATGCTATATGTTGCAGCACGTACCATAATTTCCTTCTTCTCAAGGGCTGAGTAATATGCGTGTGCCACATTTTGCTTACCCATTTATCCGTCTGTGAGAATTTGGGTTGTTTCAACCTTTTGGTTAATGATGAATAGTTCTGCCATAAACATTGGTGTACAAAGATCTATTTGAGTCCCCACTTTCAGTTCTTTTAGTATATACCCGAAAGTAGAATTGCTGGGTCATATGGTGGTTTGCTATTTGAATTTTGGGGAGACCTTCCACACTGTTTTCCACAGTAGTTGTCCCATTTTGCATTCCCAGCAGCAATGCACAAGGGTTCCAGTTTCTCCACGTCCTCACGTGGCACGTGTACCTTGACCCTGCTGACAAATGCCTTTTTCCCATTTCTTTGCTTGATACTTATGATACTTAGAGGCCTAATCAGTTGTTCTGAGGAACTGTCTAGAGTTGTTCCTCAAAGTCCTTTATTCAGAAGTAGATAATGTATGGGGCTTTCCTGGTGGCTCAGTAGTAAAGAATCTGCCTGCCAATGCAGGTTCAATCCCTGGGTCAGGAAGATCCCCTGGAGAAGGAAATGGCAACTCACTCCAGTATTCTTGCCTGGTGGGCTACAGTCCTTGAGGTCGCAAAAGAGTCAGACGTGACTTAGCGACTGAACAACAATAAGATAATGTCTGCTGCTGCTGCTGCTAAGTCGCTTCAGTCGTGTCCGACTCTGTGCGACCCCATAGACGGCAGCTCACCAGGCTCCCCTGTCCCTGGGATTCTCCAGGCAAGAACACTGGAGTGGGTTGTCATTTCCTTCTCCAATGCATGAAAGTGAAAAGTGCAAGTTAAGTCGCTCAGTCGTGTCCAACTGTTAGCGAGCCCATGGACTGCAGCCCACCAGGCTCCTCCATCCATGGGATTTTCCAGGCAAGAGTACTGGAGTGGGGTGCCATTGCCTTCTAGACAGTGCCTAACAAAGGGACTGATGGGTAGAAAAAATGTAATTTCTCTATCCTGCTTTAAATTCCTTCCTCTTGCCTTCTCTCTTTTTTGATACCATCACCATCTCTCTTATAATGAGCATCCATATCCCATATGACATTGTGTAAAAAAAAAATACTTAAAACTCTTGGGCTCCTGCAAGAAATGTCATGGAAGCTTCTTTTGTGCCTAATATATACTTTTCAACTTAGATTCTTCTTGGCAGTTACTCTTTGTCAAAAAGTAAGGGAGGAAACATTTCATTTTCGCAAGGCAAGGGATAAAGGTACAAAACTCAGAGGCAGATGGAGTGGCAAAAGAAATATAGCCAGGACAGAGAGAGAGAGGGGGACCTGCCCCAGCTCATAAATAGAGGGTGATGATTCCAACTGGCGTTTGGCAGGCTACATTGGAGCAAAGCCACACTTACTTAAATATACCATTTGACAATATTCTGTACCTAAGAGGAGACATTTCTGCAATAGTAATAAATTCCCTGACAGTGGAAATTAGAGTGGGATTAAGAGCACCCTGTGACATGGAAGGGAGGGCAGCAGGACTTAAGCAAAAACAATAACAAAATAATGAAGGAGCTATTTATTGAACTCTATGTTCAAAGTACTTATTATTTTGTACCATATTATTAGGTACCACCCGACAGTGATAATATAAGAGCTTTTAATATATTTATAATATTATTTAGTCATCACTATATCCCTATTTTACCAACTAGGTTCATCTGTATTGTGCTACAGTAATAAATAACCCCCAAGTCCCAATGGTTTAGCAATCAAATGTTTATTTCTTGCTTATGTAAAGTCCACTGGAGGCCCAGGATAACTCTGTAGAGCAGCTGTCCTTTGTTTCAGCTCAGAACTCCAATCGCTTCAATCATATCACATTTGCATATCATTGCATCCTACTATGGCCACCGACAGAGAAGGCAATGGCGCCCCACTCCAGTACTCTTTCCTGGAAAATCCCATGGACGGAGGAGCCTGGTGGGCTGCAGTCCATGGGGTCACGAAGAATTGGACACAACTGAGCGACTTCACTTTCCCTTTTCCCTTTCATGCATTGGAGAAGGAAATAGCAACCCACTCCAGTGTTCTTGCCTGGAGAATCCCAGGGACGGGGGAGCCTGGTGGGCTGCTGTCTATGGGGTCGCACAGAGTCAGACACGACTGAAGCGACTAAGCAGCAAGCAGCAGAATGGCCACCAAGGGCTTCCCTGATGGCTCAGATGGTAAAGAATCTGCCTACAATGCAGAAGACCTGGGTTCAATCCCTGAGTTGGGAAGATCCCCTGGAGAAAGAATAGGCTACCCACTCCAGTATTCTGGCCTGGAGAATTCCATGGACTGTATTCCATGACTGCATTGCAGGCAGATTCTTTACCAACTGAACCACAGGGGAAGCCCATCCAAAATATAACATGGTCCCCAAATTGCCCTGAAACTGCAACAATTTTGAAAATAAAGTGTAATTTTAATGACTTTTTCACTAAAATGGGGGGAAAAGCCTATGTTTATGTCATTTTAGGACTATTTAAATGACTTGTAATACAATTTAAAAGCTAATTCTATACCTATGAACAAAACACGTTGCTTTATATAAAATGAGTAAATGCAATAAATGCTGGAGAGGATGTGGAGAGAAAGGAACCCTCTTACACTGTTGGTGGGAATGCAAACTAGTACAGCCACTATGGAGAACAGTATGGAGATTCCTCAAAAAATTGGAAATAGAACTGCTATATGATCCAGCAATCGCACTCCTGGGCATACACACCAAGGAAACCAGAATTGAAAGAGACATGTGTACTCCAATGTTCATTGCAGCACTGTTTATAATAGCCAGGACATGGAAGCAACCTAGATGTCCATCTGCAGATGAATGGATAAGAAAGCTTTGGTACATATACACAATGGAGTATTACTCAGCAATTAAAAAGAATACATTTGAATCAGTTCTAATGAGGTGGATGAAACTGGAGCCTATTATACAGAATGAAGTAAGCCAGAAAGAAAAACACCAATACAGTATACTAACACATATATATGGAATTTAGAAAGATGCAAATGATAACCCTGTATACGAGACAGCAAAAGAGACACAGATGTATAGAACAGTCTTTGGGACTCTATGGGAGAGGGTGAGGGTGGGATGATTTGGGAGAATGGCATTGAAACACGTATGTTGTCATATGTGAAACGAATCACTAGTTCAGGGTCAATGCATGTTATAGGATGCTCGGGGCTGGCATGTGGGGATGACCCAGAGGGAGGATAAAGGGAGGATGGAGGTGGGAGGGGGGTTCAGGAGGGGGAACTTATGTAAACCCGGGGCAAATTCATATCAATGTATGGCAAAACCAACCAATATAATATTGTAAAATAATTTGCCTCCAATAAAAAATAAATTAATTACCTAAAAAAAAAAAAATGAGTATTGCTGCTGCTGCTGTTAAGTCGTTTCAGTTGTGTCTGACTCTGTGTGACCTCATAGACAACAGCCCACCAGGCTCCCCCGTCCCTGGGATTCTCCAGGCAAGAATATTGGAGTGGGGTGCCATTGCCTTCTCTGAAATGGGTGTCGGGTAGACACTAATCTTCTGAGTATTTTCTGAATTGATATTTTTGTGATATCTTTTCTCATCCCAGTCATTTATTTTTTCCTTCAAACTTTTAATAATTTTTTAATTTGGAAATATTTCTTCTTCTTTATCCTTGAAGACCATAACTTTGACATTTATATACTCTTACCTGAAATACAAAAAATCTGGATTAGGAAGAATAAATAAGGTTTATTAGGAGATGAAAGATGTCAGGGCTCTCAAGTTCAATTAACTAGTGACCCTTTGCTTTTGTGTGGTGCCTGATCAGTGTAGGTTAGATTGCCTCACAAGGAAAACCAAAATGGAAGAAAGAAAAGAAGGAAACAAGGATGAAAAATAGAGGGAGAAACCATTTTTATGAGAGAAAATTTTGAAAAAAAGAAACATATTTCCCAATGAAATCAAGCTAAAAATACTATGTAGCAATTCTCTTTGATAAGATATTCCCAGAGAAAAGATGTTAATAAATGGTGTTATCTATTTTTATTTGAGGTTTGAATTAAATTTTTGTTCACTTCTAAGTAAAATTTTGTGCCGTTTCATCTGCCAGCTTTTGATCATGAATGAAAAGGCTTAGAGATGTCTTTTTTTCATCTGGATATTTTAGAGCCTTGAAGATTACTTGTATTAAAGAGAGAGAGAAGAGAACATGAACCTTGGTGACTGGTAAACTGGCCAGTAAGTCAAGTTTAAAGATAAGTCTTTGGTCTGTACATTCATAGCTCATTTTGGGGGATAGATTCTCTGAGGTAGGATGGGTGGCCCTATTGTTCTTTCTGCTGAAATTCTTTCTTCCCATTGAGAGGTCATGAGAAAAATACAGCTTTATATTCAGATGGTCCTATCAGTTAATTTTAGCTCAATTTTTAAAAAGCCTATTTTCATGTGCTATTTTTTATGCCTTTCTTGTACTCTGGCATTCATCTGCAAAGACCCAGAGAAAACCAGCAAGAAAGGGTCCAAGTGCTTGAGGCCCAACCACTTCCCTAAGGCCAAATATATTGCCCTTTGGGTACGTCTTATGAACTTTTGTAAGAAGGAGAAATGAAGGAAAATCTGTTCACCTTTTATCTTAATAAAGTATCAAGTCAGAAAGAAAGAAAGCTCCAGAGAGACACAGAAAGATCATAGTGCTTTGTTTCAACTAACAAAACTCATGCTAAAAAAAAAAGAATAAAAATATTTCTGGAGGCATATTGTGCCCACCAGGCATTTTGTTGTAATTAGGGAAAAGTCATACAAGGCCACTGGAGTGAATAAAACTTTAGCTATATTGGGTTCTCTCTTTGATGAATTTTCTATCTTTGAAATTGGTTTGGGGTGTATGTGTGTGTGTGAGTGATCATAATAAACAGTGGTCTGACAATGAATGATCTATTTATGCAAATAATCAGAGTTGAAGAGAAAGCAAATTTGCCTCAAAAGATTGAAAAAAAAAACTCGTAGAAAAGAACAAATGAAAGCTTATTTCTTAAAGGGCTTTGATTTTGCTTTGATTTCACTTTTTTTTTCTCATGAAGAATGATTTTTAAGTGAGAAGGACAGACAAAAACACAATAATAAAGGATTAAAGTCCAAGAGAAATCTGGAGAAAAGGGCAGGGGCTTTTATAAGAGCCCAGATCTAAAGTTATAGGCAGCTCCTATTTCATGATCCTGATTAAAGAACTGTGGTTGTTGCTATAGTGTTTGAGAAATCATGGAGTGCAGGAGAATTTCCAGAATCCTAGAGAGGGGTTAGTGTCTCAATTTTCAAAAGGAGAGGATAAAAAAGAATGGTTAATACGCTTGACCTGGATCGGAAGTAATTAAAAATGACTATTTCTGAATGATTGGGAAAAAGTTGTGATGACTCTTTCTTTAATTATATAATATATATAATTACATTATATAAATATATTAACATATATTATAAATCATATTATATATAATGATATACATTAATTATATATAAATATATAATTTATATATAAATTAAATTATATATATAATTTTATTTATCTTATTTTTTGGCTGTGGCAGGACTTTGTTGCTGAGTGGGTTTTTCTCTAGTTGTGAAAACTACTCTAGTTGCAGTGCAATGCACAGGCTTCTCATTTTGGTGGCTTCTCTTCTTGCGTAGCATAGGCTTTAGGGTGCATGGGCTTCAGTAGTTGTGGCTTGTGGGTTCAGTAGTTGTAACTCTCGGACTCTTGAGCGCAGGCTCAATAATTGCAGTACACAGGCTTAATTGCTCCACAAAATATGGAATCTTCCTGGATCAGGGGTCAAACCCATGTCTCCTACATTGGCAGGTGGATTCTTTACCACTGAGCCCCCAGGAAAGCCCTGATGACTTATTTTTAACGTAGAGTGTTCAAGTCAGGCCAAATTAGTATTGTTTTCTCTTTTGATTTTTCATTAGACCAGTGGACTAAGGCAGTACCTTAGACATGGTTTAGTCTCACCATCTGACGTAGCAGGCGAACAGTCACCTCTTCAGAAAGGCTATTCCTAAGAAGCTGGTCTAAAGAGGCTGCCAGGTAACTGCCATAAAAGATTACATCATTGTTTATATTTAAGACATTTATTGATATGGAGAAAATTATATTGTAATGATCTTATTTGTTTACTCTCTGGTCCCTTTCCCACTGGAGTACAGATTCCATGGGGTTGAGAATCAAGCTTGTGTTGACCTTCGCTGTATTCCTACCACCTTAAATTGTGCCCTGGCTCAACAAGTGTCTATTGAATTAATGAATGTTGCTTAAATACATTTTTTTTTTGGTGCAAATGCTTTCTTAAATATGAAGCATGGTGATTTTTTTTTTTGGCAAAGCATTAGACCAGGTTGTCTATTATTTCCCTGATGATGTTACCAGCCTGGATCCTTGGACTCTTTAATTAGTAGAAATTGATAAGAGGACAAATAAGGAATTCAGGCAAGGTTTTACTGGTACTCCAGCATGAGGGAGCAAGAACAAGTAACAGATTCACTTGGTCACTCCCCAGAAGGGTGAATTGGTCCCTTAAGTGAGGTGAGGATGGGCAAAATGGCAGGTTGGGCCAGAGGGGTGGCTTGTGTCTTCTACCCACCTCTTTGGAGGTGCCTTGTGCATGGACCATGCATACTACCCTCTTCTTGCTCCCAGTATCTCAGAAGAGGCAGTTGGGCCTTTGCTTTTTTGTACCTCGTTGTTCATCATTTGCCCCAACTGCACATGTTATGTAGTTATTTTCAGTCCCTTATAGTTTCTTTGTATTTTGTTGCTTGAAGAGACTTTTGTCCAGGTACATGCACTGTTATAAAGGGTCCCAGGTCCCAGATCCCAGCCTGTCTTAATGAGATGGATAAATTTATTGACTGGATTTATAGCTGCCAATTTTGTATAGCTACCAGCTATTGTAGGCATTTCAGACCAAGACAGGAAAGAATCTGCCTACAATGCAGGAAGTCTCGGGTTCCATCCCTGGGTGGGAAAGATCCCCTGGAGAAGGAAATGGCAACCCACTCCTGCATTCTTCTCTGGAGAATCCTATGGACAGAGGAGCCTGGCAGGCTACAATCCTTGGGGTCACAAAGGTCGGACACGGCTTAGCGACTAAACCAACCAACCAACCAAACAACCAACCAACCAGGTATAATATATATAATACAGAAAAATGTATCAATATATAATATATGTATTTTAGTAGAATTTTAAATGCTTCTTACTATGATTTCTGCCCATTTTTTTTTCTAAATTTATTCTTTAATCTGTAGGTGTTTCCTATTTTCTGTAATTATTGTCAATGGGATTATAGTTAGGTTTAATGTATCCGAGTTACTTACTCTACTGTATATACCAGAGGTTGGCTAACTACAGCTCTTAGGCCAAATCTGACCTGCAATATCTTGGTAAATAAAGCTTTATTGGAACACAGCCTTGCCTATTTAACTATACATTGCTTATGACTACTTTTGTGCTCCTAAGGCAAAGTTGAGTATTTGTAAAAGAGACCCTATGGTCCACAGAAGCAAAACTACTTACTATTCGGATCATTACAGAAAAAAAAAATTGCTAACCCCTGCTGTTAAGTTCCTTCTTTGAGGACTTATGCAATTCTTTAACTATTCAACTCTTAGTAAACAACACATAGTCAGTACTCTGAATAGTACATAGTTTGTTTAGTTGAGTAAAGCAAACCTTAAGTATTTGCTGATCATTTGATGTATACATGATCTTCTCCTAAGTGATGTTGGCATATATTTCACAAATATTTACTGGGCTTCTCCTATATGCCTGGCACTGTGGTGCTGTGGATATAGCAATGAACAAAGTACATAAAAATTCCTATCTTCATAAAGTCACTGGACAGGGACAATTCTGATTTCACTTATAAATTACATTTCAACTTAGTACTATTGTCTAAATAATCATTATTAATATGTAATAATCCTATACATCATTTGTTGATTAGTTGTTAAAATCAATTTGTTAAATGTGACATTTTAAACATTAATTTCATAGCATCATTAATCTTCTGTATGTGCAATATTCAATAAGGTAGCCACTAATTACATGTAAAACAAACACTGAATTTTAAAGGTTTATTACAAAAATGTATTTCTTTAATTGTTTTATTCTGATTCTATGTTGAAGAAATATTTTGGATAGACTTAAATGAAATAGGTTAATAAATTAATCTCAACTCTATTTTTATATTTACATGGCTATAAGAAAATTTAAAATTACCTACATGGCTTACACTATATCCATATTGTATCTTGTATTCTAGATGCCACCTTTATGGTTAGCTGGTGTTTCTCAAATATGGATTTTTAGTAGATGGGAACACCAGATTAAGCAAAGGTTTACATGGTTATTTCTGGGCTCAGAGTCTTTAATGTATTAATTTGCAACATGAATTTCCATGGGGATAGAAGTTGTTTATAGTGTTTCCCAAGTCCTTTTATGGGGAACTTTCTTGCAATGCTCTTTGCTAGTCTCTGATCAAAGTTGCAGCAATCAAAGTTACTCATCTTGGAACCTGGAGTAAGGCACTGATAGCTGAACAAGCCTTAATTCACAAGGCCAGTCTTCAGTTCATTTTCTGGATTTTTCTAAATAAAAACCAATACTGAGTATTTTTAAATGTAATTATATAGTTTGAATATAATTCACCAAATTTTGGAAATTTCGGTTGATCAAAAAAATTGAGATCAACTTAACTTGCAAAATTGATTCATTTTCACAAAGTATAGTTCTAAATGTGCTTGTCCATTTGACTGGTTATACAGCGAGAAGTCCAGACTTATTACCCGATAAGTCATATTTTTGACAGAAGAATATACCGGTCATAAGACCTACACAGTAGGAAATGATAAATTCCCAAATGCAGTTGAAGTGGGAATTACTTCACTGACAAAGGTCATCATGTATTATATTCAGAACTTGTTCTTATAGAGGCACCCAGGAGATAGCTAGGTGCAAGCCACAGTGTCATAAGCCTTGAATGAGCTTTCTGTCATTCAACCCATTTTGCAGTATGAGAGTCTCTTCTCTGAAGATGTCAATATCATACTTTCAGATCAAGAGGCTTGCAGCCCTGCACTTCCAGTAACTCAGAATGGTTCTCAGGCCTTTCTTAAAACATGTCCACCAGCCTGAAATCCAGTAGTTATGTGGCCCAGGGACATACTGTATTCCTGGCCTTTTGGTAAAGACTACACAGACTTTTTTGTACCGTGTTGAATGTGGATTTTGGTTTCTGGCAGAAACTAAATAGAGTGGACACTGTCTATCTTAATGAGTCACCAATGGTCGCCATTCCCCACAGTGAAAGAAAAGAATCAATTGTCCTGTTAAAGTCTCCCTTTTGATCCATCCTTGTGTTGTCAAGTTCTTGGAATTGAACTTAAAAAAAGGTGTAATCCCTTCTTTTCACTCTTGGTTTTTCTCCTTCGTGGAAGAAAGCTTACCAAGTAGAATAAATAAAGAATAGTGTAAGAAAGTAAGACTGTGGAGAAGCTGAACACGTGAGCTCTTTTTGCCAAAAGCAGTATTGGGGCAATTCCTGCAAAATGGACACAGCAGAGTCGATCTGATTGTTGGTCCTTCTGGATGATTAATATTTGCACAGACAGTGCACTCAGCACAGCAGTGCCCTGAACGGACCCTTGAAGTGGACCAACCCCACTAAACTGGGCCTGTCCTTCGATACAATGTTTTCTGGTTGCAATCAAATTAAATCAAATACCTATCGAATTAATAAACAAATCAAAACAAACCAGCAAAGTATAAAATGAATAACATAGTTGAAATATTCTTTTCCCATTTGATGTTCACATGATAGATCCTGATGAGGTAGTGTTTTTTTTTGTTTGTTTGTTTTGTTTTATATTTTAATTCCGTTAATGGGCTGGTTGTGCACTGATGTGGACTTATAGATCCTGGGAACTTATTTTCAAGGTTTCATTGAAATTGTAATCTAAAATTGGAATTTATTGGCTTGTTATGAAGACTGGCACTTCATTGTATTTATATATGTATGTGTGTGCTTGCGCATGTGTAAACACATCCACTTAATGAAAACTGAAAATGCTGTATACAGTTAGCAAAAACAAGACCAGGAGCAGACTGTGGCTCAGATCATGAACTCCTTATTGCCAAATTCAGACTTAAATTGAAGAAAGTAGGGAAAACCACTAGACCATTCAGGTATGACCTCAATCAAATCCCTTATGATTATACAGTGGAAGTGAGAAATAGATTTAAGGGACTAGATCTGATAGATAGAGTGCCTGATGAACTCTGGACGGAGGTTCGTGACATTGTACAGGAGACAGGGACCAAGACCATCCCCATGGAAAAGAAATGCAAAAAAGCAAAATGGCTGTCTGAGGAGGCCTTACAAATAGCTGTGAAAAGAAGAGAAGTGAAAAGCAAAGGAGAAAAGGAAAGATATAAGCATATGAATACAGAGTTCCAAAGAATAGCAAGGAGAGATAAGAAAGCCTTCCTCAGTGATCAATGCAAAGAAATAGAGGAAAACAACAGAATAGGAAAAACAAGAGATCTCTTCAAGAAAATTAGAGATTCCAAGGGAACATTTCATGCCAAGATAGGCTCGATAAAGGACAGAAATGGTGTAGACCTAACAGAAGCAGAAGATATTAAGAAGAGGTGGCAAGAATACACAGAAGAACTGTACAAAAAAGATCTTCACGACCAAGATAGTCACGATAATGTGATCACTCACCTGGAGCCAGATATCTTGGAATGTGAAGTCAAGTGGGCCTTAGAAAGTATCACTATGAACAAAGCTAGTGGAGGTGATGGAATTCCAGTTGAACTATTTCAAATCTTGAAAGATGATGCTGTGAAAGTGCTGCACTCAATATGCCAGCAAATTTGGAAAACTCAGCAGTGGCCACAGGACTGGAAAAGGTCAGTCTTCATTCCAATCCCAAAGAAAGGCAATGCCAAAGAATGCTCACACTACCGCACAATTGCACTCATCTCACACGCTAGTAAAGTCATGCTCAAAATTCTCCAAGCCAGGCTTCAGCAATATGTGAACCGTGAACTCCCAGATGTTCAAGCAGGTTTTAGAAAAGGCAGAGGCACCAGAGATCAAATTGCCAACATCCGCTGGATCATGGAGAAAGCAAGAGAGTTCCAGAAACACATCTATTTCTGCTTCATTGACTATGCCAAAGCCTTTGACTGTGTGGATCGCAATAAACTGTGGAAAATTCTGAAAGACATGGGAATACCAGACCACCTGACCTGAGAAACCTATATGCAGGTCAGGAAGCAACAGTCAGAACTGGACATGGAACAACAGACTGGTTCCAAATAGGAAAAGGAGTACGTCAAGGCTGTATATTGTCACCTTGGTTATTTAACTTATATGCAGAGTACATCATGAGGAACGCTGGGCTGGAAGAAGCACAAGCTGGAATCAAGATTGCTGGGAGAAATATCAATAACCTCAGATATGCAGATGACACCACCCTTATGGCAGAAAGTGAAGAGGAACTCAAAAGCCTCTTGATGAAAGTGAAAGAGGAGAGTGAAAAGGTTGGCTTGAAGCTCAACATTCAGAAAACAAAGATCATGGCATCTGGTCCCATCACTTCATGGGAAATAGATGGAAAAACAGTGGAAACAGTGTCAGACTTTATCTTTTTGGGCTCCAAAATCACTACAGATGCTGATTGAAGTCATGAAATTAAA
Source organism: Moschus berezovskii (assembly GCF_049115385.1). NCBI lineage: Eukaryota > Metazoa > Chordata > Mammalia > Artiodactyla > Moschidae > Moschus > Moschus berezovskii. The sequence goes on from NC_142483.1 coordinate 18,336,595, forward strand.
AGACGCTTACTCCTTGGAAGGAAAGTTATGAGCAACCTAGATAGTATATTAAAAAGCAGAGACATTACTTTGCCAACAAAGGTCCGTCTAGTCAAGGCTATGGTTTTTCCCGTGGTCGTGTATGGATGTGAGAATTGGACTATGAAGAAAGCTGATCGCCGAAGAATTGATGCTTTAGAACTGTGGTATTGGAGAAGACTCTTGAGAGTCCCTTGGACTGCAACGAGATCCAACCAGTCCATTCTAGAGGAGATCAATCCTCGGTGCTCACTGGAGGGACTGATGCTAAAGCTGAATCTGCAATACTTTGGCCACCTCATGCGACGAGTTGACTCACTGGAAAAGACTGATGCTGGGAAAGGTTGGGGGCGGGAGGAGAAGGGGATGACAGAGGATGAGATGGCTGGATGGCATCACCGACTCTATGGACATGAGTTTGTGTGAACTCCGGGAGTTGGTGATGGACAGGGAGGCCTGGCGTGCTGTGATTCATGGGGTCGTGGAGAGTCGGACACGACTGAGGGACTGTAATGGACTGAACTGAAAATGCCATCTCATACACTAATAATTAGATTGTGATAAAACTGATCTATGATGACACTTTTCACTTTCATGGGGAAAAACCAGTTTTTGAATGTGTTTATGTGTTTAATACAAAGTATTACATTTCACTGTAGAAAATTTAGAATTATTAATAGGCAAATTAGGGGGAAAATTGTCTGTAATTTCACCACCCAGAGACAGCCCCACCAAGATGCTGATATCTGTCTTTCGTGACTTCTCTCACATTAGGATATGAGATTATACTATACACACTGGTTTTCTTTTTTTTTTAACTTTCTATTTTGTATTGGGGTATAGCTAATTAACAATGCTATAGTTTGAGGTGGACAGCAAAGGGACTCAGCCATACATACACAAGTATCCATTCTCCCCCAAACTCCCCTCCCATCCAGGCTGCCACATAATATTGAGCAGAGTTCCCTGTGCTCTACAGTAGGTACTTGTTGGTTGTCCATTTTAAATATAGCAGAATACACACTGGTTTTCTAAACTCCACTTAGAATGTAAGTAAATAGTTTACCTTTTCATGTTATTATAGATTTGAATCATAAAATCAATGGATGTACACAATTCTATAGCGTGTATAGACCATATTCTACTCAACCAATCCCCATTCGTTTGCTGTTATAAGCAATGCTTCAGGGAATATCTCTGCACTTATCTTTGTTTATTTGCTCAGTTGTTCCTTCGGACACGATCCTTAAACTTGAATAGATAAATTAATAAGCAAGTACATTTTACAGTTTTTTGAGCACACATTGTTTGAGATTGCCTTTCAGAGTTGATATGCCTGTCCCTGCCTAATTATAAGCACTATAATAGTGAAAGAGTTAACCTCTGAGTTTAAAAAGCTGACAGCCTCGGAGGACAATGCTTAGCTGTATTCTGAATAGTCAGTTATTGTGATTTAACAATATTTTTACCACTTAAAAAGGAAACACATCTAGTAAAAATATTTATTAATTTTAAGTATTTTGAAAATAAGCATTTAAAAATACATGTTTTATATAAGTAAAACTGATTTTTGGTCAAACGTTTGCTGCAATCAATTGACTTAGCACAAGAGTGGGCTAAATTGATCTCTAAACCAGACCAAACACCCTAAGTCGACTGTCCTTTTATCCTCTGTTTTCCATTCATACAAACACACAGAATGTGTCAACTAGAAAAATACACAAATTAGAAATGTGTAGAATACTAGTAGCACCTCAGAACTAGCCCCTCTCATTTTCTTGATCATCCTCTAATTCTTCTCTCATCATCAAAGATGATAGCTCTTCATAGGCAACGAAAGAAAAAATAATTTTTTAAATCAAAATTAAAACACTTTGTGCATATAAGACACTGTGGAGAGAAGGAAAAAATAACTTACAGAATGGAAGAAATTATTTCCAAATCAAGCATTAATACTCAGAATATATAAAGCATTCCGACATGCAAAACAACTTGACTAAAGAATGGACAGAGGTCTAGATTAGACTTCCCTTCTAAAGAAGATATACAGATGGCCAATAAGTGCAGGAAAGGATACTCAGTGTCACTAGTCATTAAGGAAATGCCAGTCAAAACTGTAATGAGATACCACTTACATGCAGCAGGGTGGCTATTGTCAAAACAAAGCAAAAACAAAAACCTTGGGAAATAACAAGAGTTGGTGAGGCTTGAGAAACTGGAGCCTTGTTCTTTGAATGTACAATAGTGCAGCCACTGTGGAACACAAATCAAACACCAACTTAGCAAAGGACTCAGCATTTCTACTTTTGAGTATATAGTAAAAGAACAGAAATCAAGGATTCAAATAGATTCCTGCACACCAATGCTGTAGCAGCATTATTCACAATAGGCACAGGTGAAGACAACTCACATGTTCATTGATAGATGACTGGATAAACAAAACGTGGTGTTCAGTTCAGTTCAGTCGCTCAGTCGTGTCCGACTGTCCGCGACCCCATGAATCACAGCATGCCAGGCCTCCCTGTCCATCACCAACTCCTGGAGTTCACTCAAACTCATGTCCACAGAGTCAGTGATGCCATCCAGCCATCTCATTCTCTGTCGTCCCCTTCTCCTCCCGCCCCCAACCTTTCCCAGCATCAGAGTCTTTTCCAATGAGTCAACTTGTCGCATGAGGTGGCCAAAGTATTGCAGTTTTAGCTTTAGCATCAGTCCTTCCAATGAACACCCAGGATTGATCTCCCTTAGAATGGACTGGTTGGATCTCCTTGCAGTCCAAGGGACTCTCAAGAGTCTTCTCCAGCACCACAGTTCAAAAGCATCAATTCTTTGGCGATCAGCTTTCTTCACAGTCCAACTCTCACATCCATACATGACCACGGGAAAAACCATAGCCTTGACTAGACGGACCTTGGTTGGCAAAGTAATGTCTCTGCTTTTTAATATATTATCAAGGTTGGTCATAACTTTCTTTCCAAGGAGTAAGCGTCTTTTAATTTCATGGCTGCAATCAGCATCTGCAGTGATTTTGGAGCCCAAAAAAATAAAGTCTGACACTGTTTCCACTGTTTTTCCATCTATTTCCCATGAAGTGATGGGACCAGATGCCATGATCTTTGTTTTCTGAATGTTGAGCTTCAAGCCAACCTTCTCACTCTCCTCTTTCACTTTCATCAAGAGGCTTTTGAGTTCCTCTTCACTTTCTGCCATAAGGGTAGTGTCATCAGCATATCTGAGGTTATTGATATTTCTCCCAGCAATCTTGATTCCAGCTTGTGCTTCTTCCAGCCCAGCGTTCCTCATGATGTACTCTGCACATAAGTTAAACAAGCAGGGTGACAATATACAGCCTTGACGCAGCGTACATGCATATTATTCAGTCCTAAAAAGGAAGGAAATTCTGATGCATGCTGAAAGATCAAAGAATCTTGAAAACATTATCCTAAGTGAAATAAACCAGGCACAAAAGGACAAATATAGTGTGATCCATATGAGGTACTTATAATAGTCAAATTCACAGAAAATAATTAATAGTGGCCAAAGGCTGTGGTTCCAAATAGGAAAAGGAGTATTTCAAGGCTGTATATGGTCACCCTGCTTATTTAACTTCTATGCAGAGTACATCATGAGGAACGCTGGGCTGGAAGAAGCACAAGCTGGAATCAAGACTGCTGGGAGAAATATCAATAACCTCAGATATGCAGATGACACCACCCTTATGGCAGAAAGTGAAGAGGAACTAAAAAACCTCTTGGTGAGAGTGAAAGAGGAGAGTAAAAAAGTTGGCTTAAAGCTCAACATTCAGAAAACTAAGATCATGGCATGTGGTCCCATCACTTCATGTGAAGTAGATGGGGAAACAGTGGAAACAGTGTCAGACTTTATATTTTGGGGCTCCAAAATAGCTGCAGATGGTGACTGCAGCCATGAAATTAAAAGATGCTTGCTCCTTGGAAGAAAAGCTATGACCAACCTAGACAGCATATTAAAAAACAGAAATATTATCTCTTCTGTTGATAGACCTTGATTCCCAGTTGGGAATTCCCTGGTAGCTCAGTCGGTAAAGAATCTGCCTGCAGGGCAGGAGACCCAGGTTCAGTCCCTGGCTCAGGAAGATCTCCTAGAGAAGGAAATGGCAACCCACTCCAGTATTCTTGCCTGGACAATCCCATGGCCAGAGGAGCCTGGTGGGTACAGTCCATGGGGTCGCAAGAGTAGGACATGACTTAGTGACTAAACCACCACCGCTTGTTACTATAAATGAACCATGTTCTTCTGTTGATAGACATTGATCCCAGTTTACTGTTTTTCTTTTGTTCTTAAACTCTTACTTTATATTGGAATACAGTTGATGTACAATGTTATGCTTGTTTTAGGTGTACAGCAAGATCATTTAGTTACACATGTACATATATCAATTCTCTTTTGGATTGTTTATCCATGTAGGTTAGAGATCGCTGAGTGGTACGTAGGTCGCTGAGCAGAGATTGCTGTGCTGTACAGTAGGTCCTTCGGAGAAGGCAATGGCAAGCCACTCCAGTACTCTTGCCTAGAAAATCCCATGGATGGAGGAGCCTGGTAGGCTGCAGTCCGTGGGGTCGCTAAAGGTCGGACACGACTGAGCGACTTCACTTTCACACGTTGGAGAAGGAAATGGCAACCCACTCCAGTGTTCTTGCCTGGAGAATCCCAGGGACGGGGGAGCCTGGTGGGCTTCCGTCTATGGGGTCACACAGAGTCGGACACGACTGAAGTGACTTAGCAGCAGTAGCAGCAGCAGCACAGTAGGTCCTTATTGACATATCCATAGATTAGTGTGTATTGTAAATCCCAACCTCCTAAGTCATTCCTCCCCTGCCTACTTTTTTCCTTTTTGTGTCAATACATTGTTTTTCTAGGTCCTTGAGTCTGTTTCTGTTTTTTCAATTAGTTCATTTGTGTCAAGGTTGATTTCCACCTGTAAGCAATATCATATGATACTAGTCTTTCTCTTTCTGACATAGTTCCCTTAGTATGATGATCTCGAAGTCTATCCTTGTTGCTGTCAAGGACATTATTGCATTCTTTTCTTATGACTGAGTAATATTCTATTGTATACATGTACCACATATGTCTTATTGATAGACATTTTTATTGCCGCCATGTCTTGGGTACTGGAAATAGTGCTGTGATGAATATTGGGGTTCAGGCGTCTTTTCAAATCATGATTTTCTTTGCATATATACACAGTAGTGCAATTTATGTATCATAGGGTGGCTTGATGTTTACTTTATTAAGGAATCTTTATATTCAGGCCTGGGTGTTCATTGGAAGGACTGATGTTGAAGCTGAAGCTCCAATATTTTGGCCACCTGATAAGAGGAGTTGACTCATTTGTAAAGACCCTGATGTTGGGAAAGATTGAAGGCAGGAGGAGAAGGGGATGACAGAGGATGAGATGGTTGGATGGCATCACCGACTCGATGGACATGGGTTTGAGTAGGCTCTGGGAGTTGGTGATGGACAGGGAGGCCTGGCGTGCTGCGGTTCATGGGGTTGCAAAGAGTTGGTCACGACTGAGTGACTGAACTGATATTGTTCTCCATAGTGTCTGTTACCAGTTTACGTTCCTACCAACAGTGCTGGAGGATTCCCCTTTCTCCATGTTCTATCCTATTGTTTATAGACTTTGTGATGAAAGCCACTCTGACTCGTGCGAGGTGGTGCATAGTTTTAGTTTTTACTTGCATGTCTCTGCTTGTTAGTGATGTGGAATACATTTTTTGTGTGTGTTTTTCTCTTTTTTTAATAGTTATAGTAAAATTTAACTCTTGAAATTGGCTTCTTCAAAATCTGCCTGCTTTTGAATTCCTATTCAGTGACCTACATTGGGATATTTCTTGGGGTAAGAGCTATTTATTTACCACCCTGCAGTCCTTATGAATATTAAGTGCCCTTAAGAACCAACTTCAAAGTTGTAGTTGCAGGAAACAGCTGCAAGACAGTAGGATTTCTTTGTGGGGATCTCTGGTTACTGGGGCAACCAGAACCTTAGCAAAAGCTGTGTTCCTGGGTTGTAAATTAGATAGCAGAGAGCCAGAACAACACCCAAAGGCTTGTGTCTCACTACTTCTGCCCCTGCCCTTCACCTTTCCCCCATCCCAGAGCAATCCCAAGACCTGCAGAGGTGCTAGGCTGAGGGTGAGGGTGCTGTGGTCAGTAGGTGGGGCGACTCTAAGGAAGCCGACTTTAAGTGAGGATCTCACGGACCAGGAGCCATGGAGACCAGGAGACTTTTCAGAGCTTTTCCTGTCTAACAGTTCCACCACCCTTTGGGTGCACTAGGCTTGGCTCAGTTGATAGAGGACCACCTACATCATGAATCTATGGTCCCATCCAGAGGGGACCTGACACTACAGGTCCAAGGGTGACTCATTTGCTGACACATCCCTCCCAGTTCCCTCAACCCACCCTGGTCCAGCCATGGGACCCAAGGTTGCTCAGGCTCCAGGGATGTGGAGCAGCCCAGCTCACCCAGGCCTGGGGGGAATATGGTGCCCTTTCTTTTCCTTTCTTCTCTTTTCAAAGTTAATTTTTATTGTATATTGGAATACAGTGAATTTACAATGTCTAGTTAGTTTTCAGTGTACAGTCACCTGTTTCAGTTAAACATACAAATATATCTATTCTTCTTCAGACAGTTTTCTAAAAAGGGGATTACAGTGTTGAGTAGAATTCCCTATGCTATACTGCAGGTCTTTGTAGGTTACCTGCTGTCTGTGTGTATATATATATATATATATATATATATATATATATATATAAAATACACACACACACAAATGTATTAAAAAGCAAAGACATCACTTTGCCAACAAAGGCACCTATAGGGAAAGCTATGGTTTTTCCAGTAGTCATGTACGGATGTGAGAATTGGACCATAAAGAAGGCTGAGCGCAGAAGAACTGATGCTTTCAAAGTGTAGTGCTGGAGAAGACTCTTGAGAGTCCCTTGGACTGCAAGGAGATCAAGTCAGTCAGTCCTAAAGGAAATCAACCCTTAATATTCATTGGAAGGACAGATGCTGAAGCTGAAGCTTCAGTACTTTGGCCACCTGATGTGAAAAATCCGACTCATTGGAAACAACCCTGATGCTGGGAAAGACTGTGGGCAAAAGAGGGCAGCAGAGGGTGAGATGGTTGGATGGCATCACTGACTCAATGGACATGAGTTTGGGCATACTCAGGAAGATAGTCAAGGACAGGGAAGCCTGGCATGCTGCAGTCCACTGGATGGCAAAGAGTCAGACAAGACTTGGTAACTGAGCAACAGTCACCAATATATATGTATATATATTGTTGTGGATATGTTAATCCCAGCTGACTAATTTATCCCTCATCTGACTCACCTTTCCCCTTTGGTAACTGAAAGTTTGTTCTAGAAGTTGATGAGTCTGTTCCTGTTTTGTAGATAAATTCCTTTGTATCAGTTTTCAGATTCCACGCACAAGTGATGACACAGACATTTTATCTTTGTCTATCTGACTTCTTTCATCTCCTGTGACCATCTCCAGGTCTGGCATGTTGCTGACAAAGGCATTAATTCATTCTTTTTTATAGCTCAGTTATATTCCGTTTTGTATATAACTCACCTTCTATACCCATCCATCCTCCATGGGCATTTTGCATATTTCCTGTTTGGATAATGTAAATAGTGCTGCAGAAGATGTTGGGGTGCATCTTTTTGAAGTATGGATTTTCCCTCATTAGAGGGACATGAGTGAGAAGGCCAGATCATGTGGTTGCTGATATTAAGATTTTAAGGAACCTCCATACTATTCTCCACTGTGACTGTAACCAATTTGAATTGTCCCAAACAGCTTAAGAGGATCCTTTTTCTTTTGCCCTCTCCCACATGTACTGCTGGTAGTATTTTTTCTCTAATCTTTTACTTTATGTTGGATTATAGCCAATTAAAAATGTTGAGATAGTTTCACAATGGAGAGACTCAGTCATACATTTCCATGTTTCCATTCTTTCCCAAACTACTCTTTGTGTTATATTTGAGGATGTGCATTCCAACTGGTATGAGGTGATACTTTGTGGAAATTTCCATTTTAATTCCTCCCATAGTAAGTGATGTGGGTTTTCAGGTGGTTTCAAAACAAAACAGTGTACATTAAATGTACCTCTTGAGATTGCATTCTTGAAGATCCACCGTGTTTTGACTTGTTCTTCGATTACCTGTGGCAGGACATTGCTTGAGGTCAGATATCCTTTACAGCGCCACAGGCTTTGTGAATATTGTTGTTCAGTCACCCAGTCGTGTCCACCTCTTTGCGACCCCATGGACTGCAGCATGCCAGACCTCCCTGCCCCTCACCATCTCCTGAAGTTTGCTCAAGTTCATGTCCATTGAATCGGTAATGCCATTCAGCCATCTCGTCCTCTGACACCCTCTTTTCTGCCCTCAATCTTTCCCAGCATTGGGGAAGCAGATTGCAGGTGACTGAAATACTGGAGCTTCAGTATCCATCCTTCCAATGAGTGTTCAGGGTTGATTTCCCTAAGATTGACTGATTTGATCTCCTTACTGTCCAAGGACTCTCAGGAGTCTTCTCCAGCACCACAGTTCAAAGGCATCAGTTCCTTGGTGCTCTGCCTTCTTTATGGTCCAGCTCTCACAATCATATGTGACCACTGGGAGGACCATAGTCTTGACTATTCGGACCTTTGTCAGCAGAGTATTGTCTCTGCTTTTCATGAGAAGTGACATAAAAGCTCTGGTTTTCAAGTTGTTATGGAAACCATCTCCAAGGCAGCAGCACTTCCTCATGCCGCAGGCGGTTTCCTCTGGCAACAGGAGGCCTAGAGAAAACTGTGGTCCTGGCGATGCTGAGGGTGTTGTACTTTTGAAGTGAAGTGAAGTCGCTCAGTCACGTCCGACTCTTCGCGACCCCGTGGACTGTAGCCTACCAGGCTCCTCCATCCATGGGATTCTCCAGGCAAGAGTACTGGAGTGGGTTGCCATTTCCTTCTCCAGGGATCTTCCCAACCCAGGGATCGAACCCAGGTCTCCTACATTGGAGGCAGACGCTTTAATCTCTGAGCCACCAACTTAGGTGGGGGCAATTTTCAAAGCTCATCCAGCCCAGAGGGTGCACCTACCCTTAAGTGCAGTAGAGCAGTAGGAGGGCCCGGCTGGATGTGGAGACTGAGGTTCTGTCCACAAAGGACCAGACACTCCACTTGCAAGGCTCCATTGCTGGCACATCATTCCCAGCTCCCTGAGCTCCACTCCAGGCCAGCCTTGGGACCCAGCGTGCTAACTTACCCCTCCCCCATCCACCTTTCCTCTTGGTAACCAAAAGTTTCTTTTCTAAGACTGTGAGTCTGTTTCTGTTTCCTGGCTGCATTCACTTGTACTGATTTTTCCATTCGAGCCATAACAGTGATATTCTAGACTTTGTGTCCTTTTCCGTTAGTATGATCATCTCCAGGTCCATCAATGTTGCTGACAAAGGCATTAATTCATTCTATTTAATGGCTGAGTCACATTCCATTGTATAGACATACCACAGCTTCTTGAGCCATCTATCCTCTATGGACACTTTGGATGTTCTTTTTTTTGGGCTAATGTAAATAGTGCTGCAGTGAATTTTGGCATGCACGTGTGTTATCTAAGGATGGTTTTTCATCCTCGTGGAGACCCAGGAGTGAGAAGGCCGGATCGTGCTGTTGCTCTATTTGTAGTGTTTTAAGGAAATCTCCATACTGTTGCTCGTGGGGACTGTTAGCAATTTACATTCTCCCCCAAAAGCATCGGAGGTTTTTCCTTTTCTCCATGCCGTCTCCTTCATTTACTTTCTGTAGTCTTTTTTTTAACTTTTTACTTTATCCTGGAGTATAGCCGATTAACAATACCGCGATAGTTTCAGATGAACAACAGACTCGGCCACACATTTCCATGTATTCATTCTCCCCCCAAACAACTCTTTGTGGTCTTTTTGAGGATGTGCCTTCCGACTGGTCTCAGGTGATACCTCGTTGAAGTTTCTATTTTCATTTCTCCCATAATAAGTGATGTGGAGCATCTTTTCAGGTTTTTTGTTTTTTTTTTTAAGGAAATACTGCGCGTTAAGTTGACCTCTTCACAATGGCTTCTTGAAGGTTTGCCGTGTTCTGACCGTTTTTTGATTATTTATGGCAGGTCATTGCTTGAGGTCAGGTGTCCTTAATAGCCCCACAGGCTTTGTGAGTATGAAGTGACCCTAAGCGCTGGTTTTCAGGTGGTTGTTACAGAATGCGTCCACAAGGCGGCAGCACTTCCTCATACCCCAGGCGGTTTCCTCTGGCAACAGGAGTCCTAGAGAACAGTGGTGCTCCTGGTTTGGAGATTAGAGTGGGAAACGCCAGGGCTCCTGAGTCATTGCTTCTTCCCCTTCTCCCTGCACCTGCCAGACAAATCCCAAGTTCTGCTGAAACAGTGATGCTGAGGGTGCTGTTCTACTTCGATGGGGGCACTTTTCAAAGCTCTTTCAAGCTCCAGTGTCCAAAATCCTTAGGCTTGCTAGAGCTATAGGAGGGCCCACCTGGATCTGGAGATTGGAGTCCCATCCACAGGGGACCAGGCATTCCTCCAAGGAGGGCTCCTTTGCTGGCACATCCTCCACAGCTCCCTCAATTCAGCCCCATTCCAGTCCACCATTGGGACCCAACGCTGCTCAGGCTCCAGGGATGTGACCCTAGCCCAGGTCATTGAGGCCTTGGGGGAATGCCACTGGCATTTCTTTTCTGTTTTCTCTTTAAAATTATTTTTTACTGTATACTGGAATAGAGTTAATTTGCAATGTGGTGTTTGTTTAGCTTGCTGAGCAGTGTGTTTCAGTTACATGGATACATGTATGTATCTGTAGCTTTCAATTCCTTTCCCATCTAGGCTATTACAGAGTTTTGAGTAGAGTCCCCTGTGTTATACAGTAGGTCACTGTGGACTATTTTACATATATTACTGTGTATATGTTAAACCCAACCGCCTAACTTATCCTTCCCTCCACATCACCTTTCCCCCTTTTTAACCAGGAAAAAAGTTGTTTCTAAGTCTGTGAGTTTTTCTGTTTTGTAGATGCATTCATTTGAATGGATTTTTCAGTTCAACCCTAGACTTTTCATCCTACTCTGTATGACTTCCTTCAGTTAGTACAATCATCTCCAGGTCCATTGATATTGCTGACAAAGGCATTGGTTGGTTCATTCTGTTTTATGGCTGAGTTGTATTCTATTGTAGAGACTCACCACATCTTGTACCATCTATCTTTTGTGGACACTTTGGGTGCTCCAGTTTTGGGCTAATGTAAATAGTACTGCAGGGAAGGTTGGGGTGCATGTGTGTTTTCGAGGTACGGTTTTTACTCCTCATTGACACCCATGAGTGAGAAGGCCTAACCAATCATGGGGTCACTCTATTTTTTTGTTGTTGTTGAAGAATCGCTGTACTGTTGTCCACTGGGACTGTTACCAGTTTACATTTCCCCTAGAATCAATTGAGGTTTCTCTTTGCTCCAGCTGTCTCATCCACCCATTTACTTTTTGGAGTATTTTTTAAAAAACTATTACTGACTCTTTATACTGGAGTATATCTGAAAAACAGCGTTGTGATAGGTTTAGGTGCACAGTGAAGAGACTCAGCTGTACATTTCCATGTGTCCATTCTCTCCCAAACCACTCTTTGTGGTCTTTTTGAGGATGTGCCTTCCAACTGGTGTGAGGTGGAATCTCATTAAGTTTCCGTTTTCAGTTATCCCATAATAAACGACGTGGAATGTTTTTTCAAGTGGTCAAAAAAACAAAAACAGAGTGTGTTAAATTGACCTCTCGAGATTGGGTTCCTGAAGGTCTGCTGTGTTTTAATTTTTTAAAAAAATTTCTTACCCCAGGACATTGTTTTAGGGCCAGTTGATATTTTAGTTCTTCTTTTTACTGTTCCTTTTCATTTTGTTTTATATTTGTGGTTTGATAATTTTTTTATAGTATGCTCTTATTCTCTTTCCTTTGGTTTTTGTGTGTTTATTTTATGTTTTCGATTTGTGGTTACCCTGTTTTTATTTTTTATTTTTATTTTTGGGGAAATTAGCTTTATTTATTTATTTTTTGTTTTTTTTTTAAATTTATTTTATTGGAGGCAGATTACCTTACATTAATATATTGGTTGGTTTTGCCATACATTGACACGAATCCGCCCCGGGTGTACATGTGTTCCCCTTCTTGAACCCCCCTCCCACCTCCCTCTTCCCCATATCCTCCCTCCAGGTTATCCCCGTGCTCCAGCCCCAAGCATCCTGTATTATGCATCGAACCTGGACTGGTGATTCATTTCACATATGATAATATACATGCTACAATGCCGTTCTCCCCAATCATCCCACCTTCACCCTCTCCCACAGAGTCCCAAAGACTGTTCTATATACCTATGTCTCTTTTGCAGTCTCGTATACAGGGTTAAAGGTTACCGTCTTTCTAAATTCCATATATATGCATTAGTATACTGTATTGATGTTTTTCTTTCTGGCTTACTTCAGAAATAGGCTGAAGTATAATAGGCTCCAATTTCATCCACCTCATTAAAACTGATTCAAATTCATTCTTTTTGATGGCTGAGAAATACCCTGTTTTTAAAGTATGTTAACTTATTACTGTATCTTCGTGTGTTAAAGTGGTAGACCCTCAAACATATTCTTAAAAATCATCTACCTTTCCTTATTCTCCTGTTAATATTTTATGATTTTTTGCTGTATTTTGCATTTCATGTTTATCTTTTGTCATTTTAATTATCATTACTTTCTCCCCCCAATTTTTTGTTTCTTTTTCATCTGTGTACTGGTTTATTTAAGAGATTTACTTAGCAAGTTTGTTTTTCTCTTTCCTATAGACTCTTGCTTCTTTTGTGTTTAGAGACAACCATAAATATTTATTTTAATATGCATTTAATATTGCTGTATTCTTTTAGGTTTTGCTTGTCTGAGAAATGCTTTATCTGTCCGTGTATTCTAATCCATAATCTTACGGGTAGAGTATCCTATGTGGAAGATTTTTTTTTCCTTTCTGGACTTTGGATGTATCTTGCTGCTCCTTCTAGTCTGGAACATTTCTGTAGAGAAATCAACTGATAGCCTTATGGGATTTCATTTGTAGTTTAGTATTTGTTTTTCCCTTGCTGCCTGTAGAATCCTCTCTAGCTTTTCCTATTTTAATTACAATCTTTTTTGTTGTAGGTCTGCTTGGGTTCATCTGGTTTGAGATCGCTGTGCTTCCTATACCTGGATATCTGTTTTCTTCTTTGGGTTTTGGGCATTTTCAGTTGTAGTTTCTCCAAACTTATTTTCAATCTCCATTTCTTCTTATTCTCCTTTTGGGATCCCTATTATGTGTATATTGGTAGCTTTATATTATTCCATAGGTTTTGCATATTTTTTTCATTTTAAATTTGTCCTTCTGTCTGCTGTTCTGATTGGGCAATTTCCAATATTCTAATTTCCAAATCATTTATTCATTCTGCATTAACCAGTTTGCTGTTTATCACCCATCATTTGACTTTTGTTTCAGCAAAAGAATTTTCTAATTTCACTTGGCTCCTCTTTATAATTTGTACTTACTTTTTACAGTAATCTGCTTTTCTATTGATTGCCTTTTCTTAATTCCTTCTGTATTTTTATTACCTCCTTTTTGAACTCGGAGTGCAGTAGACTGCCCAAAGGTCTATTTTACTCCTCATTTTTTCAGGGGAATACTATTAATCTTTTGGGAGTGGTCCCACTGCTTCTTCATTTTACTTATGTTTCTCTGACTCTGTGAGTTTAGGAGAAGCAGTTATCCACTGTGTTCTTGAAGGGCTGTTTCTATGTCGGGGTGTCCTTCTGTAGCCTGCCTGGGTTAGTATTGTTGGTGTGGGGTTGTTCTTAGTATGGATGCTTCCATGTCTTTGTGTAGTGTGTCCTATTATTGCCTTGATAGAGGATGTGACTGGTGTCATGGTGACCAAGGCCTCCTCTTTGCTCTGTGGTCATCACAGACGCATCGGGGACAGGGTCTCCCCAGTTGTTGGAACAGAAGCCCCGGGATCTGTTTCTGAGCAGGGATGTGGAGCTGGCGGGACTGGAGATGCCTACTGGGAGAGGAGCCACTTGCTGAGTGTTGCTCCGGGAGAGCTGTCCACCAGGGGTGCCCTCCTTGGTGTTGCCTGTCACCTGATGTGCAGACTCCCAGGGCTCACTGTTGCTGGCACTGCCCTCAGCTGCACCTCAGCCCTGGGAATGCCAGCAGTTGGCCTCGGTGTCCCTCAGCCTCTGTACTCACAAAGCCACTGTCACAGATCCCCTAGTGTCAGGTGCTAGGGCCACAGGGGCTGTGCGCTTAGACCTGCTGTGGGAGCTGCAGAATTAACCCAGGCTGCAGCGCCGCCAGTGCGTGTGCCCACAAAGCCACTGGACCCACTCCAGTTGCCGGAGCACCAGCAATCCACTCAGATATCCCTTAGGCACTGAGTTTATAAAGACCTGGCAGCATAAATTCATGGATTGACGTGAAATCATGGATGGCATAAATTCATCTGTGTCATCTAAGGGTTTATTTCTACTGTGTTTATTGTTTTGATTTTTAGCTAACTTTTTGTCATGCTGTGTTACTTTTAGTTGAATGCTGATCGTTTATAAAATTTATAGAGATAATTTCAGTCTCTGGATCATATCTTACTTGAGAGAAGATTTACATTTGTTTCTAGCGTGCAGGTAGCCTAGGAACATATAATCTCATTTAATCCATTCATTGAGCAGATTCAAAGCTAGGCGTCAGTTTCTGTGAGGGCTCTTCAATTTGGAGTTCATACTCCTGAGTTTGAGCTTCCCAAGTGGCACTAGCGGCAAAGAACCTGCCTGCAATGCAGGAGACATAAAAAATGTGTTCATAAACGATGTCGGGACATACCTGCCATACCCTGGAGGAGAGCATGGTAGCCTACTCCAGTATTCTTGCCTGGAGAATCCCAGGGACAGAGGAGCCTGGCAGGCTACAGTCCACAGGCCTGCAAAGAGTCGAACATGACTGAGGCAACTTACAACGCATGCACGCACTCCTAAGTTTCAGCGCTTCTTCTTGTTGTTCAGTTGTTCAGTCATGTCCAACTCTTTGTGACCCCATGGACTATACAGTCCATGGAATTCTCCAGGCCAGAATACTGGAGTGGGTAGCCTTTCCCTTCTCCAGGGAATCTGCTTTAACCCAGGGATTGAACCCAGTTCTCCCGCATTGCAGGCAGATTCTTTACCAGCTGAGCCACAAGGGAAGCCCAAGAATACTGGAGTGGGTAGCCTAACCTTTCTCCAGGGGATCTTCCTGACCCAGGAATTGAACTGGGGTCTCCTGCATAAGAGGTGGATTCTTTACCAACTGAACTATCAGGGAAGCCCTTCAAAGGGAAAAGTGGTGCCAAATACCAATTTACCTCACTGGGTTTCTTTTCTCTGTAAGATCTTAGCCTTTCAAATCCTTACTGTTTCAGTCACTTTCTGATGCCTTCAAATAAATGTTTGTTTAATTTTATCCAGGGTTTATTGTGCTTTATGGCAGTAAGATTTCATTTCAAATAAACTAGTCTGCCATTTTTGAGAAGGGAAAAGTCAGTGCCACTTGGATTTATATGTTGTTTTTACTTCTGTTTTCTCATATATTTATTTCTATTTGATAGTAAAAGAGACTGGAGCATACAGAGATTTTGCTTCAAGCCAAATTCCTAGTGAATGAGTCAGCTGAGATTAGAACCCATATTTCCAGACTTCTGGTACTGAATACAGTGCTTTTCCCTGGTATGCACAATAGAAATACTGCAATAATAGTGGGCATAATATCTTCCGGTATTGCATATTATGCTTAGAAGAATTCTTTTCCATCAGTTTACTTGTAGACGAGTTAGGCTTTGTTGATTGCAATATTCCTAGATTAACACCATAAATGTCCTGAAAATGTTGTATCTGTAAGTTAATTAATATTTCAAATGTACAAGTGCAGTCTACTGTTTGAAGGATTTCTGCAGTGGATGCTTTTGTGAAGTCAGGAGTAATTGTAGAAATGTAAATTATACCCCACTAATTTCTCTGTTCTATAAATTTGGCTTTTAATATTTCCTTAAAGTTGATTGGGTCTGATGTTGACTCCTCCATCCTCAAAATGTCTTTGTGTTGATAAGCTATTGCTACTTCAACTAATTGAAATTGATAGTACTCTAAAGGACAGCTGATGTTAAAATCCTCTAGGGTAAATTGCTTTGTATGTCTCTTATAAGTAAAGGAACATGTAAAGTCAATGAAATTGTGGTAGCAGAATTAAATTATCTTGAGACTGTTTTCTTCAAATGTATGATTCATTTGAACATTTTCATGTTTTGTTCCAGAGAGACATTTAGATTATAGCTATGTCCACAGCTTCCCTGATAGCTCAGTTGGTAAAGAATCCGACTGCAATGCAAGAGACCCTGGTTCAATCCTGGGTCAGGAAGATCCACTGGAGAAGGGATAGGCTACCCACTCCAGTATTCTTGGGCTTCCCTTGTGGCTCAGCTGGTAAAGAACCCCTCTGCAATGTAGGAGACCTGGGTTTGATCCCTGGGTTGGGAAGATCCCCCTGGAGAAGGGAAAGACTACTCACTCCAGTATTCTTGCTTGGAGAGTTCCATGGATAGGCAGGCTACAGTCCATGGGGTCGCAGAGAGTCGGATGTGACTGAGCACCTTTCACTCTGTCCACAGCAGGGTGCTGCACTGATGAGGTACATTAGCTCCGCGGACCTTGACGCGTGGGTAAAGTGGTCCTCTGGACAGGCAGGGGTGTTTCTTAACTTTCTTAAGAAGACAAACTATACCTTCCTGCATCCAGTTGACTAGACAATTCATTTTTCAGGCTTCTGGAATTCCCTTTAGTCCAGGTCTTATCAAGTTCAGCTGCTTAACTATACTTACACTTAAGAATATTTAAAGGATCTTTGCTCCATCCCTTTGTCCATATCAGTAGCCTCCGGCCTTTCTCCTCAGACTTCCCTTCTCCTTAGAGGAAAGCATTCATGGTGCAACATACCTGGGTTGCTGAAGCTGCTCACTGTGTGTCTATGGAACAGGTAGGAGGTGTCAGTCTTAAAAAAAAAATTACAAAAGATTTAAATCTTTGGCTATGCTGTGTGGCATGTGGGATCACCCCCTGCACTGGCAGCTTGAAGTCTTAGCCACTGGACTGCCAGGGAAGTCCCGATGAGTTATCAGTCTTGAAGTGCTGGCTCGAACTCCGCTCCTTTCCCTGCCATTCATCCGCAGCCATCCAGTGCCCTGAAGACATGCGTTAAAATGTACCATTCAATGCTTCTGGTCCTGTGTTCCCTACACTGACTTGGACTTCCATCAGATAACTTTCGCTGAATTCTTCTTTGCTGTTGTACAATTAGCCTTTGTTGAGGAATATTAAAGAAACAACCATAGGCTGGGAATTCCCCGGTGGTTCAGTGCTTAGGAACCTGCCTTCCAATGCAAGGGATGGAGATTTGCTCCCTGGTCTGGGAACTAAGATGCCACGTGCCTCAGGGTAACTAAGCCCCAAACCGCAACTACTGAGCCCACCAGCTGCAACTAAG
This sequence comes from Moschus berezovskii, assembly GCF_049115385.1. Classification (NCBI taxonomy): domain Eukaryota; kingdom Metazoa; phylum Chordata; class Mammalia; order Artiodactyla; family Moschidae; genus Moschus; species Moschus berezovskii. The sequence continues at coordinate 18,354,258 of NC_142483.1, forward strand.
ACCCAAGGCAGCCAAAATAAATATTTAAAAAAAGTTAAAAAATAAAGTAGATGAAAAAAGAAACAACCATGGGAAATGTATTGTGAAGTCTAGGGCTGTTCAGCCATTTTTTAAAAATTACCTAATGTTGACAGAAAACAAGTTGCATTTAGATGATGGGTAATACATATTTTTTGATTATAAAAATTATAAATTTATATAAATTAAATTTATAAATTTTAAATTTATATAAATTTATATAAATTAAAGGGCAACTTAATTTCTACCATGTGAGCCCTCTGGCTCAAAGGTTACTGAAGGTTTCAGTCCTTCTATTTTCAAGGGTTTAGGGGAAAATAAACAACCTACTATTTGCCAATTTTTTTTAATTGAAATTTTTTATTGACATATACTTGATGTAAAAATTATATAAGCCACAAGTGCACAATATATTGATTCATATTTTTAAAAGATCACTCTCTATTTATAGTTATTATAAAATATTTGCTATATTCCTTGTGTTGTACAGTATATACTTGTAACTGTTTTTTAACTTTTTTATTAATTTATGTTTGATTGGAGGATAGTTGTTTTACGATATTATGTTGGTTTCTGCCATATGTCAATATGAATCAGCTATGTATCTTCTCCGTCTTGAACCTCCCTCTTATTTCCCGCCCCATCCCGCCCCTCTCGGTTTTCAGAGCACCAGCTTGAGCTCCCTGTGTCACAGAGCACGTCCCCACTGGCGATCTGTTTACATGTGGTAAGTGTGTGTCTCCGCGCTGCTCTCTCCGTTCGTCCGGCACACTTCTTCCCTCCATCCCTGTCTACAAGGCAGTTCTGTGTCTGCGTCTCCACTGCTGCCCTGAAAATAGGCGCACCAGTACCATCTTTCTAGAGTTCATATATAATGTGTCAATATATGATATTTTTCTCTGTATAATAGGCTCTAGGTACACACACACACCCCCCACAGCTTCTTTATCCATTCATCTGTCGATGGACAAAAAAGGTAGGTAATACATCTCTCAGGCTTCCCAGGTGGCGCTAGTGGTAAAGAAACAACGCAGAAGACATGAGACACAGGTTCGATCCTTGGATCAGGATCCTCCCTAGAGGAGGACATGGCAACCCTCTCCAGTATTCTTACGGAGAAGCCCACAGACAGAGGAGCCTCGTGGGCTACAGTTCATGGAGTCTCAAAGAGTCAGACACGACTGAAGCGACTTAGCATGCGACACATCTGTCTGTGCCTCGGATCAGTGCCTCCTCCTCCAGATCAGCTGTGAAACATCTGGCAGCTGACTACTGGGTGCTGTCAAAGATGCGGTCTTACAGGTATTACAGAAGTCTGTGGGAGAGCTTTCTCTCAGGTCTTGAAGCAACTGAAGATGTCTTCTCTTCAGACACATCTATTTTCATTTTTAAACTCGTGGGTATTGTTACTAGTCATGTTTCTTCTTTGCTTCGCCTGCTAAGTAAACTCAGAACCAAATTTCCAGCAATTTCCAAAGAGAAGCATGTGTCCCAGGGCCCTTCTTGTTTTCCCACTGTTGTTTTTGTTTAGTTTTCCTTCCTTTCTTCTTTCCTCCTTGCTCCTGCTTTCTTTCCTTTTTCCTCTGTCTTCCCCCTTTATTTCTTCTGTTCTATGTTATATATCTTCTTTGTATGCATTGTCACATGTATGGATTTATTTTAACTATCTGTAAATATTTTAAAAGTACTGTGTAGGTATAAAAATGAACAGTATACTTTTCTGTATACTCTTGTGAGTATATATACTCTTAAAGGTATTTACACTCTTAGGAGTAATTGATTTCTGAGGGGAGGAGATAGGGGGCCGAGTGAAATGGGTGAGAAAAATTAAGCAGTACAAACTTCCAGTTACAAAATAAGTGAATCATGGGGATGAGATGTACAGCATGGGGAATATATTCAGTAATAATATATTATCTTTTTATGGTGACAGATGGTAAGTGAACTTACTGTGGTTATCATTCTGTAATGTATAGAAATATCAAATCATGATGTTATGCACCATGAATAAACATAGTGTCATAGGTTAATTATGCTTCAAACACACTCACAGAAAAAGAGATCAGATTTGTGGTTACCAGAGGTGGAGGGTGGGTGTTGGGGGAATGGGAATTGGATTAAGGTGCTCAAAAACTGTAAACTTCCAGTTCTAAGATAAGTAAGTGCTGGGGTGGAACATTTATTGTTTAGTCACAAAGTTGTGTCCAACTCTTTTGTGACTCCACGGACTGTACCCAATCAGGTTACTCTTGTCCATGGGATTTCCAAGGCAATGATACTCAAGTGGGTTGTCATTTCATTCTCCAGGGGATATTCCCAGCTTAGGGATCAAGCTAGCATCTCCATATTGGCAGAACGTAATTAACATTTCTGTATAATACATGTGAAAGTCAAGAGAGTAAATCCTAAGATTTCTTTTTCAGTTCTGCTCAGTTCAGTTGCTTAATTGTGTCCGACTCTTTGTGACCCCTGGATTGCAGCATGCCAGGCTTCCCTGTCTATCACCAACTCACAGAGCTAGCTCAAACTCATGTCCATTGAGTCGGTGATGCCATCCAACCATATTATCCTCTGTTATCCCCTTCTCCTTCTGCCTTCAGTCTTTCCCAGCATCTTTTCCAATTTCTCTCATTACAAGGAAAAAATAACTTTCTGTTTCTTTTGCTTGTATCTATGTGGAGTGGTGGATATTCACTAAACTTGTGGTAATCATTTCATGATGTATATAAGTCAAAGCATTATACTGTACATCTTAAACTTACACAATGCTATATGTCAATTATATCTCAGTAAACCTGGAAGAAAAAATAGGAGGGTGACTCATTTTTATGGTTTATTGCCTTACTTATAGGTTTTATCCTGTAATAATGTCTCTTAGGCTTCCTCCTGCTTTAACGTGAAAAAAGGTATGAAATTAAAATCTAATTTAGATCTGCATCAGCTCAGCAGAGAAGGCAATGGCACCCCACTCCAGCCAGTACTCTTGCCTGGAAAATCCCATGGATGGAGGAGCCTGGTGGGCTGCAGTCCATGGGGTCGCTAAGAGTCGTATACGACTGATCGACTTCACTTTCACTTTTCACTTTCATGCATTGGAGAAGGAAATGGCAACCCATTCCAGTGTTCTTGCCTGAAGAATCCCAGGGATGGGGGAGCCTGTTGGGCTGCCATCTATGGGGTCACATAGAGTTGGACACGACTGAAGTGACTTAGCAGCAGCAGCAGCATCAGTTCAGTTTAGTTCAATTCAGTTCAGTCACTCAGTCGTGTCTGACTCTTCACAACCCATGGACCACAGTACGCCAGGTCTTCCTGTTCATCACCAACTCACGGAGTCTACTCAAACTCATGTCCGTTGAGTTGGTGATGCCATCCAACCATCTCATCCTCTGTCATCCCCTTCTCCTCCCGCCTTATGGGTCTTTTCCAATGAGTCAGCTCTTTGTATCAGGTGGCCAAAGTATTGGAGTTTCAGCTTCAACATCAGTCCTTCCGATGAACACTCAGGACTGATCTCCTTTAGGATGGACTGGTTCGATCTTCTTGCAGTCCAAGGGACTCTCAAGAGTCTTCTCCAATACCACAGTTCAAAAGCATCAATTCTTCGGCACTCAGCTTTCTTTGTAGTACAACTCTCACATCCATACATGACTGTTGGAAAAACCATAGTCTTGACGAGAAGGACCTTTGTTGATAAAGTAATGTCTCTGCTTTTTAATATGCTGTCAAGGCTGGTCATAACTTTCTTTCCAAGGAGTAAGCGTCTTTTAATTTCATGGCTGCAGTCACCATCTGCAGCTATTTTGGAGCCCCCCAAAATAAAGTCTGCCACTGTTTCCACTGTTTTCGCATCTATTTGCAATGAAGTGATGGGACCAGATGCCATGATCTTCATCTTTTGACTGTTGAGTTTTAAGGCAGCTTTTTCACTTTCCTCTTTCATTTTCATCAATAGGCTGTTTAGTTCCTCTTCACTTACTTCCATAAGGATGGTGTCATCTGCATATCTGAGGTTATTGACATTTTTCCCAGCAATCTTGATTCCAGCTTTTGCTTCATCCAGCTCATCATTTCACATGATATACTCTGCATATAAGTTAAATAAACAGGGTGACAATATACAGCCTTGATGTACTCCTTTCCTGATCTGGAACCAGTCTGTTGTTCCATGTCTGGTTCTAACTGTTGCTTCTTGACCTGAATACTGATTTCTCAGGAGGCAGGTAAGACGGTCTGGTATTCCCATCTTTTTAAAAATTTTCCACAGGTTATTGTGATCCACACAGTCAAAGGCTTTGGTATAGTCAATAAAGTAGAAATAGATGTTTTTCTGGAAATCTCTTGCTTTTTCAATGATCCAACGGTTGGCCATTTGATGTATGGTTCCTCTGCCTTTTCTAAATCCATCTTGAACATCTGGAAGTTCTTGGTTCTCTTATTATTGAAACCTAGCTTAGAGAATTTTGAGCGTTACTTTGTTAGCGTTTGAGATGAGTACAATTGTGCAGTAGTTTGAGCATTCTTTGGCATTGCCTTTCTTTGGGATTGGAATGAAAACTGATCTTTTCCAGTCCTGTGGCCACTGCTGTGTTTTCCAAATTTGCTGGCATATTGAGTCCAGCACTTGAATAGCATCATCTTTTAGGATTTAAAATAGCTCGCTGGAATTCCGTCACCTCCACTAGCTTTGTTCATAGTGATACTCCCTAAGGCTCACTTGACCTTGTACTCCGGGATGTCTGGCTCTAGGTGAGTGATCACACCATCATGGGTATCTGGGTCATGAAGATCATTTTTTGTATACATCTTCTGTGTACTCTTGCCACCTCTTCTTAATATCCTCTGCTTCTGTTACGTCTATATTGTGTCCTTTATTGTGCTGACCTTTGCATGAAATTTTTTTTGTTATCTCCAATTTTCTTGAAGAGATTTCTTTAAGAAGAGCCATAAAGAACTGTTAATAGTATAAAGAGAGATTTAGGCTGTAGTTGTGAAGCAGGGCTTTCATGCTTCTGCTCAGAAATCTTTAGTGGCCCCCTTTCTCACCACTTTAAATTTCACTTGTCTTACCAAACTCTCCAGGTTCTGTATGACCTGCCCATGTTGTATATTTCTCAGTAATGGCCCCTCCTTGCTCAACTCTGGTCAGGCTTCATCAACTGACCGTGCTCAGTTTCCTATCTGCATATGATGGTTACATGTATGCAATGGAATATTATTAAGCCATAAAAAGGAACAAAATTGGGTCATTTGTAGAGATGTGGATGGGTGTACCTAGAGACTGCCATATGGTGTGAAGTAAGTCAAGTTATGACCAACCTTGATAGTATATTAAAAAGCAGAGACATTACTTTGCCAACAAAGGTCCATCTAGTCAAGGCTATGGTTTTTCCAGTGGTCACGTATGGATGTGAGAGTTGGACTGGGAAGAAAGCTGATCGCCGAAGAATTGATGCTTTTGAACTGTGGTGCTGGAGAAGACTCTTGAGAGTCCCTTGGACTGCAAGGAGATCCAACCAGTCCATTCTAAAGGAGATCAGTCCTGGGTGTTTTGGAGGGACTGATGCTAAAGCTGAAACTCAAATACTTTGGCCACCTCATGCGACGAGTTGACTCACTGGAAAAGACTCTGATGCTGGGAAAGGTTGGGGGCGGGAAGAGAAGGGGACGACCGAGAATGAGATGGCTGGATGGCATCACCGACTCTGTGGACATGAGTTTGAGTGAACTCCGGGAGTTGGTGATGGACAGGGAGGTCTGGCGTGCTGTGATTCATGGGGTCGCAGAGAGTCGGACACAACTGAGCGAATGAACTGAACTGAACTGAAGTTAGAAAAACAACCATCTTGTATTAATGCATATATGTGGAATCTGAAAAAATTGTTATAGATCTTTACAAAGCAGAAATAGAGACACATAGAAAACAAATGTATGGATACCCGAAGTGGGAAGCAGGGTGGGATGAATTGGGAGGTTGAGACTGACATATATACACCACTATGTATGGAATAGATAACTAATGAGAACCTATTGTATAGCACGGCAACTCTTCTCAGCACTCTGTGGTGACCTGAATGGGAAGGAAATCCAAAAAAGAGGGGATGTATGTATAGCTGGTTCACTTTGCTATACAGTAGAAACTATTTAATAATACAACATTGTAAAGCAACTATACCCCAATAAAAATTTTTAAAAATGCAACATTCTAAAGCTGTTAGTTCCTATGCTCCTGGAGGGCACAGACAGCATCTTGTCTCTCCTCATGCGGTAGACACCCACCACAGTGCTTAGGCTTACAGTAGGCCTGAAGACTGACCTCAGCATGTTGTCAAGCTTTTGCCTCTCATTATAGACTTTGCCATCTTTTCTGTACTTGTATACTTACCATGAACTCTTTATACAGCCCTCTACAATGGCTATCTTAAAAGTCTTAGCTTATTGTATCATCTGTTTAACTTCTGACAGTCCTCTAAAATAATTTTACAAAATATTTACCGAGCTCGACCTCCTCCAGATAAATCTTCCCCACCTGTCCATGACTGCTGCTCTTCAAGTGACTCATTTTATATCATTTCCTTATCACAACAATCTAGCTCCACAAAGCCAGCCTGGTATTTCCTGATGCTCTCTTTAGCTTTCATTTGATATGGGTGCCATTTGGGGTTTACTGCCCATGGATCCTGGTGTTTCTGTGATAGGCAGGGTGTTTTATAATATATGAGTACTTTCACTGCCTGCATTCTCAAGATTTGGGGAAGCAGGTTATCTGCTCTGGAAACCTTTGCTTTTCATGGTTCTCAATCTCATCTCTATTTCAAGAAGCATTAACCCCTGGCTCCTCTCTTCGGCTACTTTTTTCAGTTTTGAATGTGCTGCTTCTATTGCCCTGAGGAGCCGGTGAGCAAAGGCTTTCCTTTCTTCAGGAAGTCTCTGTTCTTCCCGCTTCTCTGCTTACATCCTGCTGATGCTCCTATCAAGTCTGGATCTTTTGTGGGTGAACTTTTCTTCATACCATTGTACTGCGATAAATTTTTGTGCTAGCATTAAACTGGCTGATGTTTGCCTAGCTTGAACTTGTTGGAAGAAATCTGTATAGACAAGATGACTTATTGCTAATAATTGAATTCCAAATGTGTCTTAGGAAACGTTTTTTTTTGGGGAGGTGCAGATTTTAGGACAGACCTTCTTTTCATCTTTCATTGATTTCCTGTGGCTGGGGTGAGTTTTACACAGTTTCAGACTAACACCTGTTTTTGGAAATCAGCATTCATCTTTGTTTAAGATTATTTTTAACTCTACATTGTCTAATAATTCTTCTCTGTATATATGGTAAGTATAGTTATTCTTAAGTGTTATGCCTGGGAAGTAGTATATAGCAGGACCCTTATAGAAATGTTCCTAAACTTTGATCAGTGTATAAAATTTATTTTTCTGGCACTGAATCATAGAGTTATGCTTTTAGGATATTGTCTGTCAGATTAATTATTTACTTGAGCAGACCATGTAATGCACTCCATTTTGGGATAGAGCTTGTGGCAAATATGCATTTATAAGTATAACATGATGTCAACCTAGTGCCAAGGAAAGTAAACCCATTTACTAAAACATTAATTCTTAGTCTCATTAATTCTGAGCGATTGCGGTCAAGGCAGAGAACAGTTCTCAAAGGCACAGAGTGCTGCAAGTGACTAGGTGTAGTAGGACAACCATGGAAGCTTTTATAGAGATGCTGGAGAGGACGCCCGAGAGGCCCTTGGACTGCAAGGAGTCCAACCAGTCCATCCTAAAGGAGATCAGTCCTGGGTGTTCATTGGAAGGACTGATGCTAAAGCTGAAACTCCAATACTTTGGCCACCTCATGCGACGAGTTGACTCACTGGAAAAGAGTCTGATGCTGGGAGGGATTGGGGGCGGGAGGAGAAGGGGGCGACAGAGGATGAGATGGCTGGATGGCATCACTGACTCGATGGACATGAGTTTGAGTGAACTCCGGGAGTTGGTGATGGACAGGGAGGCCTGGCATGCTGTGATTCATGGGGTCGCAAAGAGTTGGACATGACTGAGCGATTGAACTGAACTGAACTGAAACATAGCTTTATTGTGCTAATGAATACTTTGTGCATATTGCATACTTTTTTATAATGCTATTTTGAGTCTGATAGTTTCAAATATGTAATCATGGAACTATAAGATGTGAAGACATGCTCTGAACATAACAGGTTCTAATATGAGCATATCTAAAGGGAAGGAGGCTTTGCTAGGTTGTATATTTTGTGTTAAGGAGGGAGTGTTATTTTGCATTTTCAGTTATTCTTCAGGAATTCTGTTCTGATTACCCTTTAACTTTTTGAAAACAGGTGACAATATACTTATAATTATTTCCAAGAATGGTACTAAGACTTTCTTAGCCATTTTCACACTTGTTTTCCCATTGTACAATACTTTGGGCTTCCCTTTATTGAAACTTCCAGAACTATTGCACTTGTGATATAATATAATTGGTTTTTGAATTTTATTGAAGGCCAGACTTTCAGAAATGTACTTGATTAATTTATTCATTAAATATTTAGTAAGTGCTCATCATTCAAGGCCTGATAGGAAAGCTCTAAAAAGCCAAGATAATAAAATGCCAGATACCTGTATAAATATTATATAAACAAAGCATCAGAGATCTTTACAATGTTCTTTATAATCTAAATGTTCACCTTATTTAGAATGACAAAACTCCCTCATGGAAACAAGTCTCATGCTGGAAAATCTCTTGCATTGGTTACTCACACAAAAAATCTCCAAGTGAGGTCATTGCTATGAACTCTCACACTTAATGAGGCAACCAGGCAGAAACCCGTTTAAAAATTATTCTCAAGGAACCAGAGAAAGAATGTTGACTAGACTTTGATTGTACATTTTCTTTCTTTCTTTTTGACCAGAAGGGTGCACTATTGCATTTTATTTATTGCTTTGGGTGGGGGGAGAAAAAGAACACAATGTTGTTCTTTATACAACTTAATTTATATATCCTTGTAATTTACTTCTTAAAAAAATTTTTTATTAGCATTCTAGTTTCCATTCCTGACTTCCTGGATTTTTTTTTTTAGCCCTTTCTTGATACCAGTTAGCCAACAGAAGGTTCACAGGGGGAATGGTACTGGCTTCTAAACACCTGACTAAGCAATATTGTTTTACCTTTTCTGGTTTCCTCTCCTCTGAGAGAGGAGTTTATCACCTCTGTTACAGATGGGACTGGTTTGGCGGTAGATGCCTCCAGATGCAGCAGTCTGGAATGTTCCCAACCTTAACATCTGGGGTTCAGTTGGCTCATTCTCAGTTTTCTTTCCTGCTTTCCTGGTCTGAGGTCGTTGTTGTGGGTGTTAATTACACTCTGGCTCTGATGAGGAAGAGACAGTCATCCTTTCCTTGTCATTTTGGTCCTCCGAATTGTTACTATGATAGTAGATTTTCATAGGAAAGTGGGTATGTGTTATACTTCCTAACCAGCTCTTTTTTTAAAAAACAACATAATAAAAACATCCTTTATTCTGTGAGCTTATTGCTAATGAATCACTTTAGATAGACCATGCCAGAAAATAGCAGGACACACAAATTTTTTTCTGAAACTTCTTTGGAGATAAAATTTCTGGTCCTAGTTGCACAGATACAGAAATTGATGCATGATGTCAGATTTCCAAGCTTGGTATTTACACAGTAGCTTTTGGCAGTGTATTTTCAGTCCTTGGTGAGCAACATTATCTCATAGTTCTTCCAAGAATTTTTCCAAGTGTGCAGTATCATGATTTTTAGCTAATAACATATGAAAATATGAAGGAATTGCTTTTTAAATAAGGACAAAGAAAATGATAGTATCAAACCACAGGGATAATGTAGCAATAGGCTACCATAATCTTAACTATAAGATGTAAAGAAGAAAATTAGAAGAAAACATTATCTAGATGAACCATATTGTTGCCTTCAGTTCAGTTCAGTTCAGTCGCTTAGTTGTGTCCGACTCTTTGTGACCCTATGAATCACAACACACCAGGCCTCCCTGTCCAACACCAGGGTGGTAATATTAAAGGAGCTTTCTTCCTGCTGTTTTCTATATGAACATATGTTAAAACCATCAGTTAAAAAGAGAAAGAAGAATAACTTTTCCTGCACAAACCAAAATAGTCAAAGCAATTTAATAGAAAGCCTCCCAACATCTCTCGTTACAAATACCACATTTTAACATTTAAAGGCAAAAGTTTAAGAATGTAAATAGTCATATGTATTTATGGATTTAACATTTCAAAACCAGCTTAAATTCACCAGTGTCCAATTTCTGTGGGAGGTTTTGCTTTGTGCACGTGGATATTGATTTGCCACCTAAAGTTACCATTTTCATAGTAGCCTCTCTTTGTTCAGTATTCTGTAACTACAGCTAAAGGGCTGACATCTGACTACAGTTCAATACCATAGCAGATGTCACTTTTTTTTTTCTCTTTTAGAAACTTTTGGTCAACTCTTGGACTAAATTAACCCAATCAACTGATGACCCTGCAACCTGTAAGCACAACTCAAGGAACTGAAAATATTTGAATCTAATGCTAATCAACCAAAGTCTTTTTATTTTAATTTTTTAAAGTTTTTTTTTTTTTTTTTTAAGCTGTGGTGTGTCTTCACTGCCTTATGCAGTTTTTCTCTGGTAGAGGTGAGCAGGGGGCACTCTTCACTGCAATGTGCCGGCTTCTTATTATGGTGGCTTTTCTTGTTGCAGAGCTTGGGCTCTAGGTATGAGGGCTTAGTAGTTGCAGTGTGAGGGCTCGATGGTTGCAGCTTACAGGCCCCAGAGCACAGGCTCAGTAGTTGTGTCACCCAGGGCTTAGTTGCTGCGTGGCATGTGGGATCTTCCTGGATCAGGGATCGAATACGTGTCCCTTTCATTGAAAGGCAAATTCTTAACCACTGGACCACTGGAAACCCCAGAGTTTCTAACACTCTGGATTCTGTTTGTTTCTATTATTATTATTATTATTTTAGGGTAAATGTGAGAGATTTTAGTGTCTTCAGCTAGACAAGAGCAGCAATCCCTATTACTGGATGGTTGCCTCCAGGTAGGTAGAGGGTAGAAGCTTGATTTTCACAGTATGTGGACCCACTAAGCGGGGGTTTCTTATCTGGGACTAGGATGAGGTGAGGAAGGCATTTGTCTCACTCTGGTCCCCAGCCTGTGGAGAACTCTGAGAAAAGTTAACTTGTATTTTTTTTTTTTTTTTGCTATGAAAATATGATTTTAGTTAATAGCTAGTGCTTATGTTTAAATAGCAAAATAGATTGTAATAACAACTAACTCATCCAACCTGGAAGCTGACTTTTACAACATTTGGCAATTCAGGACACAGCCAAAGGTCTCCAGGGCCACTCAATTCACTGTGACCTAGGTCATGCATTTTTCTCTATAGGGATAACCCCTCATGCTGTATTACATTATTTGCCATGTGGATCTATGTACATAGTTTGAATATCCTTGAGACTTTTATGTGTGTTAATGGGTTGGTGGTTGGTGTTCATGCTCTATTGGAAATATAACTAAGGCCTCTAAGTCACAGGAGTAAAAATTCAAAATGATGGAATGTATACATTTTTTAACACCATATTTTTTCTATATTGCTACATTGTACTTCATATGACACTCCAATGTACCATTAATATATGTTCATTTAACTAGAAAATAATTTACATAACTGAAATTGTCACCAGTTTTTTAGCTCTAACAAGTTTGAGGGATATGAAGCTCTTCCATTAAAGGCAGTGTGGCAGTATTTCTCCCCATCTTTTGCTTGGAGGTGGGAGTACAGTGGGCATATAAGACTCTAGGGAAATATGTTTGGGTTAAAAAAATAAATGGCACATACCCTTCTTCACTCTAAGTTGAAAATCCTGAGAACCAAGAACTGTGGTACCTCATCTAACATATATCATTTTTATTATTCCTGTGTACCTAGCTTATCATTACCTGAAAGCAAGCAAAAAGCAGCTGCACTTGTTCTTGTGTATTTCCTACTCCATTTTACAAAGATTATGAGATGATTGTCTTAGCCATTTTTTTAGCCTCATAGCCTTACCACTGAACTTTGCACATAACTGATACTTGATAAATATTTTAAAAATTATACTTGAGATATATAAATTAGTTAGAAGTTTACCATAATACAGAAAAATCTTTTGAATTTTATAGGCATGTAAGGTATGAATTCAAGTGTGAATCAATAGGTGTGGAGCTGAGAGATTACAGGGTGTGTTTAAGACTGGTGGTTTAGGGCAGACTGTGCACAAGCTGTCCTGGTTGACCTCACACACTAACTACTAGAGATGGGAACATCATTGGCAAAGTAGTTAGAACAGTGACGGGGATCCACAGCCAGCCATTCCAGTCTTCTCATGGTATTGTCTTTGTGACGTGTTTTGCCCCAAGCATTTATTTTTGGCTTATATGTGTCTTTATATTTAAAGTGCATTTTCTATAGGCCATACATATTTGGTTCTTTTTTCTTTGTAAACCATTCTGACTCTCTTTCCTTTTAAATTGGAGTGTTCAGTCAATTAATGTCATGAAGTAATCGGGATTAGATCTACCATTTCACGATTTGCTTTTTCAAGTTGTTCACTTTATTTTTTCTAACTCTCTTCCTTTTTTCTGACCTTTTGTGGAATATTTCAAAGATTTTCATTTAAAATTTTCTATTGACTTTTAAAAAAATGAAGTGGAGCTGAGGTCATTATCATGTTCGTTTCAGGCGCACGATACAGTGATTCAACATTTAAATACATTGTGAAATGATCACTGCAGTACGTCTACTGTTTGTCACCACGCAAAATTATTCAGGTGTTATTGACTGTATCCTTTATTCTGTATATCACCTCTCTGTAACTTCCTTTTCTTGTAACTGGAGCTTGTACCTTTTAATCCCTTTCCTCTCTTTTGTCTTCCCCTCTAGCAACCATCAGTTTGTTCCCTTATCTGTGAGTCTATTTTTAATTTTGTTTTGTTTATTTTGTTTTTTAGGTTCAACATGTAAGTGCAATCATATGATACTCATCTTTCTCTGTCTGACTTATTTCACATAGCATAATGTCCTATAGATCCATTCATGTTTTTGTAAATGGCATGATTTCATTCTTTTTTATGGTTGATATTCCATTTATCTTGTTTATCTGTTCATCGATCTATGGACACTTAAATTGTTTTTTCATCTTGGCTATTATAAATAATGCTGCAGTGAACAAAAGTGGTTAAGAACCCCCCTGCTAATGCAAGAGACATAAGAGATGTGGGTTCGATACCTGGGTCAGGAAGATCCCCTGGAGGAGGACATGGCAACCTGCTCCAATATTCTTGCCTGGAGACTCCCATGGGCAGAGTCGAAGGCTACAATCCATAGGGTTGTGCAGAGTTGGGCATGACTGAAATGACTCAGCACGAATGCACACACAAACATAGAGTTGTGTATATCTTCTCAAATTAGTATTTTTCTTTTCATAGATAACCAGAAGTGGAATTGCTGGATCAGATAGTACTCTGTTTTTAATTTTTTAAGGACTTCATACTGTTTCCATGGTGGCTGTACCCATTTATATTCTACCAGCTGTGCACAAGAGTTCCCTTTTCTCCACATCCTTGCCAATACCTGTTATTGTTGTCTTTTTGATGATAGTCATTCTCATGGATGTGACGTTACATATCATCATGGTTTCTTGTTTTTTTTTTTTCTTTTTTTGGTCTATAATGCGTGTCTTGTGGAATTTTAGTTCCCTAGCAGGGATTGAACCTGAGCCCTCAGCAGTGAGAGTACAGAGCCCTAACTACCGGTCTGCCAGGGAATGCCCCAATCATGGTTCTGATGTACGTTTCCCTGATGGTTAGTGATGTTGAGCCTCTTTTCATGTGTCTATCGGCCATGTGTCTCTCTTTGGAAAAATGTTTATTTGGGTCATCTGCCAATAATGTAGATGAGTCAACACTGGCACCCGCCTGTCCCAGACCAGCGAAGTAGAGGAGAACAAAAAATTTCGGTGTCTACTACTCCCTTAGTATCTAGAGAAAGTTCCAACAGATCTGTACCCCTTTGGCACATGACCTAAAATTAGTCAATGTGTCTCCTGCAGGTATGACTCAGGTGCTTTTCAAACTACCACCTCTGTGCTGGGACTTGGAATCCATGATGTACATAGAACAGTCTTTTGGAATTTTTGCACATACCTGTTAAAGAGTAGAGTCTCAGTGTCCTGAAGTCCTCTGGCTCTCCCAGGCATAAGCTGCATTGATTTTCAAAGCCAGACATTATGGAGACATTGTCTATTTCTCTGATTTCCTTTATTTTTTTGTGAGCACATTTTATCTTGCTTCATTTAGACTAATTATAGTTCAGTTCAGTTCAGTCGCTCAGTCGTGTCCGACTCTCCGCGACCCCATGAATCACAGCACGCCAGGCCTCCCTGTCCATCACCAACTCCCGGAGTTCACCCAAACTCATGTCCATTGAGTCGGTGATGCCATCCAGCCATCTCATCCTCTGTCATCCCCGTCTCCTCCCACCCCCAATCCCTCCCAGCATCAGACTTTTTTCCAGTGAGTCAACTCGTCGCATGAGGTTGCCAAAGTATTGGAGTTTCAGCTTTAGCATCAGTCCTTCCAATGAACACCCAGGACTGATCTCCTTTAGAATGGACTGGTTGGATCTCCTTGTAGTCCAAGGGACTCTCAAGAGTCTTCTCCAACACCACAGTTCAAAAGCATCAATTCTTCAGCGATCAGCTTTCTTCACAGTCCAACTCTCACATCCATACATGACCACGGGAAAAACTATAGCCTTGACTAGACGGACCTTTGTTGGCAAAGTAATGTCTCTGCTTTTTAATATGCTATCTAGGTTGGTCATAACTTTTCTTCCAAGGAGTAAGCGTCTTTTAATTTCCTGGCTGCAATCAGCATCTGCAGTGATTTTGGAGCCCCAAAAAATAAAGTCTGACACAGTTTCCACTGTTTCCCCATCTATTTCCCATGAAGTGATGGGACCAGATGCCGTGATCTTCGTTTTCTGAATGTTGAGCTTCAAGAAAAACTTTTCACTCTCCTCTTCCACTTTCATCAAGAAGCCTTTGAGTTCCTCTTCACTTTCTGCCATAAGGGTAGTGTCATCTGCATATCTGAGGTTATTGATATTTCTCCCTGCAATCTTGATTCCAGCTTGTGCTTCTTCCAGCCCAGCGTTCCTCATGATGTACTCTGCGTATAAGTTAAACAAGCAAGGTGACAATATACAGCCTTGACGTACTCCTTTTCCTATTTGGTACCAGTCTGTTGTTCCATGTCCAGTTCTGACTGTTGCTTCCTGACCTGCATATAGGTTTCTCAAGAGGCAGGTCAGGTGGTCTAGGATTCCCATCTCTTTCAGAATGTTCCACAGTTTATTGTGATCCACACAGTCAAAGGCTTTGGCATAGTCAATGAAGCAGAAATAGATGTGTTTCTGGAACTCTCTTGCTTTCTCCATGATCCAGCGGATGTTGGCAATTTGATCTCTGGTGCCTCTGCCTTTTCTAAAACCTGCTTGAACATCTGGAAGTTCACAATTCACATATTGCTGAAGCTTGGCTTGGAGAATTTTGAGCATGACTTTACTAGCGTGTGAGATGAGTGCCATTGTGCGGTAGTTGGGCATTCTTTGGCATTGCCTTTCTTTGGGATTGGAATGAAGACTGACCTTTTCCAGTCCTGTGGCCACTGCTGAGTTTTCCAAATTTGCTGGCATATTGAGTGCAGCACT
Source organism: Moschus berezovskii (assembly GCF_049115385.1). Classification (NCBI taxonomy): domain Eukaryota; kingdom Metazoa; phylum Chordata; class Mammalia; order Artiodactyla; family Moschidae; genus Moschus; species Moschus berezovskii. Next base: position 18,370,082 of record NC_142483.1, read on the forward strand.
TTCACAGCATCATCTTTCAAGATTTGAAATAGCTCAACTGGAATTCCATCACCTCCACTAGCTTTGTTCGTTGTGATGCTCTCTAAGGCACACTTGACTTCACATTCCAAGATGTCTGGTTCCAGGTGAGTGATCACGCCATCGTGATTATCTTCGTCATGAAGATCTTTTTTGTACAGTTCTTCTGTGTATTCTTGCCACCTCTTCTTAATATCTTCTGCTTCTGTTAGGTCCATACCATTCCTGTCTTTTATAGAGTCCATCTTTGCATGAAATGTTCCCTTGATATCTCTAATTTTCTTGATAAGATCTCTTGTTTTTCCTATTCTGTTGTTTTCCTCTATTTCTTTGCATTGATCACTGAGGAAGGTTTTCTTATCTCTCCTTGCTATTCTTTGGAACTCTGGACAGAGGTTCATGACATTGTACAGGAGACAGGGACCAAGACCATCCCCATGGAAAAGAAATGCAAAAAAGCAAAATGGCTGTCTGAGGAGGCCTTACAAATATCTGTGAAAAAGAAGAGAAGTGAAAAGCAAAGGAGAAAAGGAAAGATATAAGCATCTGAATGCAGAGACTAATTATAATAACCATCTAAAAATTCTTGTCTAAAATTGTAATAAAAAAGATACGTTCACCCCTATGATCACAGCAGCACTATTTACAATAGCCAAATCATAGAAACAACCTAAATGTCCATGGACAGATGAGTGGGTAAAGATGATGTGGTTTATGTATACAACAGAATACTACTCAGCCATAAAAAGAATGAAATAATGCCAATGACCCAGATAACCACAATGGTGTGATCACTCCCTAGAGCCAGACATCCTGGAGTGTGAAGTCAAGAGGGCCTTAGGAAGCATCACTACAAACAAGCTAGTGGAGGTGATGGAATTCCAGCTGAGCTATTTCAGTTCCTAAGAGATGATACTGTTAAAGTGCTACATTTAATATGCCAACAAATTTGGAAAACTGAACAGTAGCTCAGTGGAAAAGGTCAGTTTTCATTCCACTCCCACAGAAAGGAAGTACTAGAGAATGTTCAAACTACAATACAATTACACTTACTTCCCTTACTAGCAAGGTTATTCCTTTTCTGAATTTTCAATATTTTAAATAATTCTTTTAGATAAATATCCATGTTCATATGATTGTATAAGTTAAGTATTAATTGAAAGAATTATGGCCCAGGATGCGATCTATCCTGGAAAAGGTTCCATGTGCGCTTGAGAAAAAGGTGAAATTAATTGTTTTGGGGTAAAATGTCCTATAGAGATCTATTAGGTCTAACTGGTCTATTGTATCATTTAAAGTTTGTGTTTCCTTGTTAATTTTCTGTTTAGTTGATCTATCCATAGGTGTGAGTGGGGTATTAAAGTCTCCCACTATTATTGCGTTCTTGTTAATTTCCCCTTTCATACTTGTTAGTAATTGTCTTACATATTGTGGTGCTCCTATGTTGGGTGCATAAATATTTATAATTGTTATATCTTCTTCTTGGATTGATCCTTTGATCATGTAGTTTCCTTCTTTGTCTCTTTTCACAGCCTTTGTTTTAAAATCTATTTTATCTGATATGAGTATTGCTACTCCTGCTTTCTTTTGGTCTCTATTTGTGTGGAATATCTTTTTCCAGCCCTTCACTTTCAGTCTGCATGTGTCCCTCGTTTTGAGGTGGGTCTCTTGTAGACAACATATATGGGGGTCTTGTTTTTGTATCCATTCAACCAGCCTTTGTCTTTTGGTTGGGGCATTCAACCCATTTACGTTTAAGGTAATTATTGATAAGTACGATCCCGTAGCCATTTTCTTTATTGCTTTGGGTTCAAGTTTATACACTCTTTCTGTGTTTCCTGTCTAGAGAAGATCCTTTAGCATTTGTTGGAGAGCTGGTTTGGTGATGCTGAATTCTCTCAACTTTTGATTGTCTGTAAAGCTTTTGATTTCTCCTTCATATTTGAATGAGATAACATGTATATTCTCATATGTGAAACAAATCACCAGTCCAGGTTCGACGCATGATACAGGATGCTCAGGGATGGTGCACGGGGATGACCCAGAGGGAGGATATGGGGAGGAGGGAGGTGGGAGGGGGGTGACATGTACACCCGGGGCAGATTCATGTCAATGTATGGCAAAACCAACCAATATAATATTATAAATTAAAAAAAATAAAAAATAAAAACTTGTATCTGAAAAAAAATTTTTAAAATAAAGTGTAAAAATAAATAAATAAATGAAAGAATTATTAGAATAAATCTCTAGCAATGATTTTTTTCATTAAAGATGCATACATTTCAAACTGTAGTGTTAGAGAAGACTATTGAGAGTCCCTTGGACTAGAGATCAAACTAGTCAATCTTAAAAGAAATCAATCCTGAATATTCATTGGAGGGACTGATGCTGAAACTGAAGCTCCAATACTTTGGCCACCTGATGCCAAGAGCCAACTCACTAGAAAATATCCTGATGCTGGGAAAGATTGAAGGAAGGAGGAGAAGGGGACGACAGAGGATGAGATGTTTGGATGGCATCACCTACTCAATGGATATAAGCTTGAGCAGGCTCTGGGAGATGGTGAAGGACAGGGAGGCCTGGCATGCTGCAGTCTGTGGGGTCACAAAGAATCGGACATGACTGAGTGACTGAACAACAATATACATTTTAAAGGACTTAAATAGTTTAACAGATTATTCTCCATAAAATTTTTACTTATTTATTCTAGCACAGTGTTTGTAGTAGACTGAATAATAGTCCCCAAAGGCATCAAGTCTTAATCCCTGGAACCCATAGTAATAAAAGTGGTCTTTGCAGATGTGATTAAATAAAGGTTCTGAGGTGGAGGAATTGATGCTTTTGAACTGTGGTGTTGGAGAAGACTCTTGAGAGTCCCTTGTACTGCAAGGAGATCCAACCAGTCCATTCTAAAGGAGATCAATCCTGGGTGTTCATTGGAAGGACTGATGCTAAAGCTGAAACTGCAATACTTTGGCCACCTCATGCGACGAGTTGACTCACTGGAAAAGACTCTGATGCTGGGAGGGATTGGGGGCGGGAGGAGAAGGGGACGACGGAGAATGAGATGGCTGGATGGCATCACCGACTCTGTGGACATGAGTGTGAGTGAACTCTGGGAGTTGGTGATGGACAGGGAGGCCTGGCGTGCTGTGGTTCATGGGGTCATGGAGAGTCGGACATGACTGAGCGACTGAACTGAACTGAAACTGAACTGAGGTGGAGAGACTGTCCCAAATTATCCAGGTGGACCATAAATGCAATCACAGGTGTTGGAAACCTTCTTGCAAATGCATTTTTGTGTATTAATGTTCTTATTAGGGGAGATTCTGAGGTATAGGATTGCTAGGGCAAAGGCTTTCGGAGAAGGCAATGGCAAGCCACTCCAGTACTCTTGCCTAAAAATCCCATGGATGGAGTAGCCTGGTAGGCTGCAGTCCGTGGGGTCGCTAAGGGTCAGACACGACTAAGCTACTTCACTTTCAATTTTCACTTTAACACATTGGAGAAGGAAATGGCAACCCACTCCAGTGTTCTTGCCTGGAGAATCCCAGGGATGGGGGAGCCTGGTGGGCTTCCATCTATGGGGTCGCAGAAAGTTGGACACGACTGAAGTGACTTAGCAGCAGCAGCAGCAGGGCAAAGGCTTTAGATATTTTTGTTTTTTTAAAATCAATAGTGGATAAAATTTTATTGGTTCAGTCATTCAACTTTTTCAAAAATTTATTGAAATATAGTTGATTTACAAGATATTACTTTATATAAGTGCTGCTAGACTATTTTTTTAAAATAGTGCCAATTAATATTTTCATCAACAATGAGAAATAAATCCATTTTCCTCTCATCTTTGCCATTTCACTAGATAGAAAATAGCATTTTATCGATTATTGTTTTCTCTTATTTTGAATGAGGTTTAGCATCTTTTTATATGTTTGTGGCCTTTTGAGTTTGCTCTGTATAAACTATCTTTCTTTATTTCTTGCCCATTTTTCTATTGGGATATTTATCTTTTCCTATTAATTTAGAAAGATCTCTATGTGTTATAGATATTGACCTTCCATTTCTCATTTCTGTTGCCAATATATCTTCACGTCTCTCTGTATATTTTTGTGGACTCTGTTTATGTTATCTTTTTGCATAAAAATGTTTAACAGTATTCTGTGGTGCAGGTTCACCTATCCTGTTGTTAGTCGCTCAGTCATGCCCAACTCTTTGCAACCCCATGGACTGTAGCCCACCAGGCTGCTCTGTCCATGGGATTCTCCAGGCAAGAATACTGGAGTGAGTAGCCATTCCCTTCTCCAGGGGATCTTCTGGACCCAGTCTGCTGTATTGCAGGAGAACTCTTTAGTGTCTCAGCCACCAGGGTAGCCCACATTTTTTTGGCCATCCTGCGTGGCTTGTAGGATATTAGTTCCCCACCAGGGATTGAACCCATGCCCTTGGCAGTGAAATCACAGAGCCTTAATCCCTTGACCGACAAGGAATTCCCCCATCCTTTTATTATCTCTGGGTTTTCTTTCTCTATTATTAACCCTCTAGATTAAATATGTAGTCTCCTAGTTTATTGCATTTTATTTTTTTGTATTTTAGTTTTTATATGAATCTTATTTTTATTTAAGTTGCAATAAATAAAGAAATAAGTCCTCCTGCATTTTCTTCCAGATGTATAGCCAGTTAGAGCTGTACCATTTAAGCCTTCTATTCTTTCCTTGCTAAACTGAAATAATTTCTGATATATATTTAATCCTTTCTAAATATAGAGAGATCAGGTTGTGGATGCTCTATCTGTTACACTAATCTCCCAGTGAATATTTCAGTGCTGCTATGATACTATTTTGATTTTGATAGAATAGAAGTAAGCTCTAACATGTGGTCAGACATGTCATCTCTTCTTATTTTTCCTAGTTTCTTTCGGACTTTTTAAAAAAATTTTTCTTTCAAGATTAAAAAAAAAATTATTTCATTCCCTTAGGTCTTAGTTGAAGCACTGGAGAACTTTGTTAGGTCATTTGGGTTCTTTCCTTGCGGCACAGGGGCTCCAGAGCACGCAGGTGTGATGGCTGTGGCTCAGGCTTAGTTGCTCCACAGCATTTGGGATCTTAGTTTCTCCACCAAGGATCAAACACACGCCCTCTGCCTTGCAATGTGGACTCTTAACCACTGGACCACCAGAGAAGTCCCTGAACTTTTTTTTTTTTTTCCTTCTTAGGTCCTCTTAGGTAGAGAATAAGATGGTTGGATAGCATCACTGAGTGTGAGTTCATTCATCATTCAATGAACACGTGTGTGAGCAAATTCTGGGAGACGGTGAAGGACCGGGAAGCCTGGCATGCTACAGTCCATGGGGTCGCAAAGTGTCAGACTCCACTGGGCGACTGAACAACAACAAACTTAAGGTAAGTGAATCTAATTAAAAACGCCCTCTCATCTCAGTTTCAATTGCATTCAATTTATATATTAATTTTGGAGTTTGTTGGTAATTCTGTCTTCTCATTCAAGCACATGATTCTCCATTTATTCAGAGATATTGACTTCAGTGTAATTCACATTATATCAAGCTCTTTGCTAAATGTTTCATTAATTTTAGTAGCAGTTTACTAGACTTTCTTAGGTTTATAAGGCATACAATTCTATAATCAACCAAAACAGGTGTCATTTCCTTTTCCCCATATTTATATCTATTATTTTATTTTCTTGCTGTGTTGTATTCTCTTAAATCTTCAAGTTAATATTAAATACTAAATATAATAAAAGGCATTTCAGTCTAGCTACTGACTTTAATTAAAGTGGGTTTAGTGTTGCATAATTTAGGATAATATTTTTCAGTCACTGAAAAATAACCTTTATTATGATTTAGCTTTTGTGTTACTAATGGCAGCTTAATTTTATCTTAGGCTCTTTTAGTAAATATTGGTATGACCATGGTGTTTTCCCCCTTTAATTTAATGGTGTGGTGAATTACAGTTACAGATTTTTTTATATTCAGTCACTGTTGCATTCCTGGCATATACCTTAGTTGGTTACATGTTATTGCTATCCATAGGCTCCAGTGTTGAATCCAGTTGCTAATATGTTCTTTTACATTTTCACCTTTACTTATATGTTATATTGGTTTACAGTTTTCTATTTAGAATTGCACTGAGTTATTTAATAACATGAACTGAGGAAACATTCTTTTGAGAAATATTCTTTATCCTATGATCTGTAATAGTTTACAGATCATAGAAATAAACTCACTGGAATAAACTCTTCTCTATCTCGTTATGCTTAGCTGTGAACCTCTCTAGTCCTGGTAACTTTTCAATATCATTTTAATTGTAAATTTTATTTCCTTTATGATTTTTTTTGCTATGATGTTATTTCATACCTTCAAATAAAGGCATTTTATGTTGCTTGCATATATTTTTCTCTAATGGATTTGGAGTATAAAGAGTTCTCCTTTTCATTGCTTTCTAGATAATTTTTATCTTACTTTTGATTTCTTATTAGACTTAAGAGTTATATATATAGGTGTGTACATCTTAATTTCCACATGATGATTATTACTTTAATCTCTCCTTCATAATTTATTTCCAGTAGTATTTGGTTTGGTCAGAGAGGGTAGCTTGCACAAATTCTAATTTTAAAACATACATTAAAAATATTTTATAAGGGACTTCCCTGGTGATCCAGTGGTTAAGAATTTGCATTTCCACTGCAGGGGGCACAGGTTCCCTGATCAGGGAACTAAGATCCCACATGCTCATGAAGTGTGGCCAAATTTTTCTTTTTTTTCTTAAAGGTTTTGTTAATCAACTGGCATCAAATTTTGTGAATGCAGATATTTATTCATCAAATATTTATGAAACTCAGCTTCATTCCAGGCTCTTTTCTTAGAAGGAAATATAGTAGTGACCAGCACAGATAATATATATATATATACACCTTGCTTTGTAAGGTTTACATTTTAGCGAAATGACAGTGCTCCATTGAGAAATGCATACAAACCAAGTTTATTTATTGTTTCATTCAGTTCCTCTGTGTTCATGATTGGGTTTTTTTTTTTTTTTTTGGTTTATCAGATATGTTTAACTGTTAAAGGTTTCCATTATTAGTCTTGCTTATCAAACTCCGCTTCATTTGTCATATTTTTGATCTTTTTTCTAGATGCTTTTTTTGATGGTGATAGCTTTATAACTGCTGAATCCCTTCATTAGCTATACCTTTGATAACTACAGTTTATCCTCTATGTTAAGTTACGGTCCTTTAATACTTATATTGCTGCCACTGCTGTTGTTTGCTTACATTGCTCTAACATAAAGGGGTTTTCAGCACTAACTGTTTTATTTTAGTTGAATGAGTGTAGTTAGATTTTGTTTTTTACCCAAAAAAGACAGTCTGTCTCTCTTTTAATGTGAAAATTCAGTTCTATCACATCTAGTATTGTGACTATATAGTTGATTTTATTTCTTTCATGTGTTTACTTTGCTGTCTGGATTCTCTGGCTCAGCATAAAGGTTTTGCGAGTCATCCATGTCATTATGTGTATCAGTAGTTTGTTCCTTCTTTGTTTCTGAATAATATTCTATTGTTTGAGTATACCTCAGTTTAATTAGCTATTCATCTGGTGATGGACATTTGGGTTGTTTTCCAGGTTTTGACTGTTACGAGTAGAGCTGTTATAAACATTCATTCAAGTCTTTGTGTGGACATATCTTTTTATTTTTCTTGAATAAATATCTAGGAGTAGAATGACTGGCTCATATAGAAATGAAACTTAAGCTTTATAAGAAACAGCCAATCTATTTTCCAAATAGATGGAACCATTTTGCATTCCCTATAGCACTGCTGAGAATTCCTATTGCTCTGTATCCTCATCCGCGCTTGGTAATGTCAGGCTTTTAAATTTAAGTCAGTCTAATGGATGTGATCCACAGGGAAAACAGTGGAAGCAGTGTCAGATTTTATTTTTGGGGGGCTCCAAAACCACTGCGGATGCTGATTGCAGCCATGATATTAAAAGACGCTTACTCCTTGAAAGGAAAGTTATGACCAACCTAGATAGTATATTAAAAAGCAGAGACATCACTTTGCCAACCAAGGTCCGTCTAGTCAAGGCTATAGTTTTTCCAGTGGTCATGTATGGATGTGAGAGTTGGACTGTGAAGAAAGCTGATCGCCGAAGAATTGATGCTTTTGAACTGTGGTGTTGGAGAAGACTCTTGAGAGTCCCTTGGACTGCAAAGAGATCCAACCAGTCCATTCTAAAGGAGATCGATCCTGGGTGTTCATTGGAAGGACTGATGCTAAAGCTGAAACTCCAATACTTTGGCCACCTCATGCGACGAGCTGACTCACTGGAAAAGACTCTGATGCTGGGAAGGATTGGGGGCGGGAGGAGAAGGGGACGACAGAGGATGAGATGGCTGGATGGCATCACTGACTCGATGGACATGAGTTTGAGTGAGCTCCGGGAGTTGGTGATGGACAGGGAGGCCTGGCGTGCTGTGATTCATGGGGTTGCAAAGAGTCGGACACGACTGAGCAACTGAACTGAACTGAACTGAATGGATGTGAAGTGGTATCTCAATATAGTTTTAGTTTTCACTGCCCTAATAACCCGTTATGTGGAACTTCTCATGCACTTATTACCTATTAGTGTATCTTCTTTGTGGAGGTTCTGTTGAATCTTTGCCTCTTATTTTTATTGCTTTGTTGGCTTCTTTTCATTGAAATGTAATAATTACTACTTTATTTATTTGTAAAAAATGGTTCTTTTGTTTAATTGTAGAAAAAGAAAAGACTGAATATAAGTCCTATGTCTGTGCGTGTGTGTGTGTGTGTGTGTATGTAAGTGTATATAAATGTACAATAAACTATAGCCAGTGTCAAAATAAATTAAAAAATATGTAACTTTAATAAGTTTTTAAAATACCAACCCAACATCTGTTTGGAATTCTTTTTTTTTTTCTTTTAAGAATTTCTGGGTCAGGACAAAAGATTATACGAGGCACAGCACTGTAATGCTTTAACTCCAGAGAGCAAGTTACCATGAAATACTCGTTTATGTCTACATATTTTGTAATTCACTGTGCAGAAGTATATCCATTCCTGGTGGCTCAGTGGTAAAAAATCTGTCTGCAATGCAGGAGACCTTAGTTCAGTCCCTGAGTTGGGAAGATCCCTGGAGAAGGGAATGGCAACCCGCTCCAGTGTTCTTGCCTGGAAAATCCCCACGGACAGAGGAGCCTGGTGGGCTGCCGTCCACGGGGTTGCAGAGTAGACTAAGCGACTAAAGAGCGAGAGAGTGCAGAAGTATTACTGCAGACTCTTTACTTTCCAGTTATAACATTAATTCCCTACTGGACACAAACAGTTTAATTCTCCTTGGCACATGTCCTTCCATTCCCTTTGGCTGGCTGAACACATGTAGCATGGTGAACACAGTACACCTCTAGACGTTACATATTCCATCACTTATTAATAGTCCCTCTCTCAGCTCCTCAGTTCAACTGATCCAGAATTACCCTTATTATCCATTTAATGTGACCTTCTGAATTCTCACAAAGATGAAGTTATATGTAAGAGGTTTAAAAAGATGCATTTATCATTTTAGCTTTTGGGGGGCAATAAGAAGATCTGTTTTACCAACAGTTGTTAATTCCATCACATTATCTCCTTTATCTGTGATAAGAGCAACAGTGCATTCCCTTGTGTTCAGCTCAGCCTGCAAGCTGCGTCCTTCTCCTTCGCTATTTCTCCTCCAAGCTCTGCTTCCTGTGCTTGCCTAGTGCACAGATACCAGAAGCCAACCTTTCCATCTTCTTTGAATGAGGAAATATTATCACAACGAGGATATTGTTGAAAATTAAATTTAACAAATAAAAGTGTAGTGAAATTTTAAATACAAATCACATGCATCCATAGGATTTGCCTTTAACTGCACACCTTCTAAGAAATTATATTTTTACTCCCAGCAAATTACCTAGAAGTGAAAAAAAATGACAAGAGTAATCTATTTTTTCACAGCTGGTCGGTTGGCCAGAGTTTCTCATCAAGGAGTACATGCTGTTTGCTCCCCAGATGGACAGCCTGGATGAGCTACAAATCCACAGAGCCTGGGACACAAGGTGGAAATTATACTGCCAGTGCTTTTAATCTTGCACAGCTCTGCACACTCGAAATTGCAAGTGGCCCATTTCCAAACGAACATCTATTGGGACAGTATCCTATATCTTGTCAGAATGAGTCCCATTAAATCCTCAGCTGGAATTAAACCAAAAACTTGTAATAATTACGGAAAACTTATTAAAAAGCTAAGGCCCTAGACTGTGACAGTGAAAACACTTACGCAACATTAACAGTAATTGAAATCTCTGAGTTTTTCTTTTCAATCAGTCCTTGTTGATGGCCAAACAAAGAACACCCAAACGAGAAGGTGTGAAACCAAAACACCCAGCTTCTAAGGGGGTAAAATCTCTTTTGTCTCATTACAAAAAGCAGCTTGAGAGCAGTGGTAAATTGTTCACCTGGGGGCCAAGGTAGCAGCCAAACTGCTGCCCAGGGTTCCCATAATGAGCTTGGGTCTTGCTTCTGCCCAGCGTTAGGACTGCCGGCTTATTGGGCCTCCCCCAAATGTCAAGGGACCTCTTCTCTCTCTCTCCTCTGCTGTTCCACCATCAAAATGCACTGCTTCCCCTAGTAAGTCCTGAGCATTAAAAGAGAATTAAGGAAATAGTTTTGTAACCTGGCCTAGTAAAGATCTTGCTAGTAAATTTAGGGCTTTGTTTCAAAAGTAGGGACTATTAAAATAATCTTTTCTGTACTTCACAAGGATGATTCTATTTTCAATTTCTCCTTAGACAGAAGACCATACAAGAAACTTCATTAGGCTAGGAAACTTTTCCAGCTCGTTTTTCCAATTGCTTTTCCAGTAGTTTTTAAATTGAGCAAATAGTACACCTGATCATAGGGCCTCCCTGATGGCTTAGTGGTAACGAATCTGCCTGCCAATGCAGGAGACTTGGGTTCCATCCCTGGGTTGAGATGATCCTCTGAAGGAATTGCAACCCACTCCAGTATTCTTGCCTGGGAAATCCCATGGATGGAACAGCCAGGTGGACTGCAGTCCACGTGGTCGCAAAGAGTCGGACATGACTTAGCGACTCAAACAACAGCAGCAGCACATGATGATATTTGGCTATTTAGCTCTGTATTCCTGGGGGTGATTCATAGGCAACTTTAGTTTTGTTTTCTTTTGACTTTCACAGCTCAGGACGCCTTGAATAGATAATTTGGACTATTGAGAGAGAAATAACAGAGGAAAAAAAATCCCTTATTTTGGACTCAGTGGAAGTCAGGACATTCTCAATGGCAAAACTGATTTGCAGAATGTGTCTAATGAATGTAATTGTATCTCTTTTTTATTGAAGTTCTGATGCTTAACCAAGTGCTCCAAGGAGAAGGCCAGACCTCTGCTGGTATGCCAGTTTGGGCTGTGGACTCCAGATGACAGGATTGTTGTTTAGTTGCTCAGTCGTGTCTGACTGTTTGCGACTCCATGAACTGCAGCATGCCAGGCTTCCCTGTCCTTCCTTATCTCCCTGAGTTTGCTCAGACTCATGTCCACTGAGTCATTGATGCCATCCAACCATCTCATCCTCTGTTGCCCCCTTTTCCTCTTGCCCTCAATCTTTCCCAGTTCAGGGTCTTTTCCAAAGAGTCAGCTCTTCACGTCCGATAACAGGATTAGCAGTAACCAGTTGGAATGACCAGGGTACCAGGACAAGAATGGTGAGAGACTAAAAACCAGATTGTGTGTGCAGGGTCAAGAGGGATCACTGTGGGTGTCTTGATGTGGGAAAGACTTATGGGTATGTTGCAGAGGGCTGAGGTGTGACCCAAGGGTGAAAAGAAGAGACACCAAGGTAGACTGCCATCTTAGAATAAGGAAAATCTTGCTGTCAAAGATGAGTATGCTCCATTTCTGTGGTCCAAGATGTCTGGGCAGCCAATAGTTGGAATTATTGGGGAAGAGACTTACTCATGTTTGGACAATTGAAGTGTCTCACTGTAGGTCTTAGAAGAGAAGAAATGGAGTAGCCATCATAGTCAACAAAAGAGTCGGAAATGCAGTACTTGGATGCAATCTCAAAAATGATAGGATGATCTCTGTTCATTTCCAAGGCAAACCATTCAATATCATAGTAATCCAAGTCTATGCCCCAACCAGTAATGCTGAAGAAGCTGAAGTTGAATGGTTCTGTGAAGACCTACAAGACCTTCTAGAACTAACACCCAAAAAAGATGTCCTTTTCATTATAGGGGACTGGAATGCAAAGTAGGAAGTAAAGAAATACCTGAAGTAACAGGCAAATTTGGCCTTGAAGTACAGAATGAAGCAGGGCAAAGGCTAATAAAGTTTTGCCAAGAGAACGCACTGGTCATAGCAAACACCCTCTTCCAACAACACAAGAGAAGATTCTACACATGGATATCACCAGATGGTCAACATCGAAAACAGATTGATTATATTCTTTGCAGCCAAAGATGTAGAAGTTCTATACAGTCAGCAAAAACAAGACCAGGAGCTGACTATGGCTCAGATCATGAATGGCTCAGATCATGAACTCCTTATTGCCAAATTCAGACTTAAAGAAAGTAGGGAAAACCACTAGACCATTCAGGTATGACCTAAATCAAATCCCTTACAATTATACAGTGGAAGTGACAAATAATTCAAAGGATTAGATGTAATAGACAGAGTGCTTGAAGAACTATGGACGGAGGTTTGTGGCATTGTACAGGAGGCAGGGATCAAGACCATCCCCAAGGAAAAGAAATGCAAAAGGCAAAATGGTTGTCTGAGGAGGCCTTACCAAAAAAAAAAAAAAAAATAGCTGTGAATAGAAGTGAAAGACAAAGGATAAAAGGAAAGATACATCCATTTGAATGCAGAGTTCCAAAGAATAGCAAGGAGAGATAAGAAAGCCTTCCTCAGCGATCAATGCAAAGAAATAGAGGAAAACAATAGAATGGGAAAGTCTAGAGATCTCTTCCAGAAAATTAGAGATACCAGGGGAATATTTCATGCAAAGATGGGCACAATAAAGGACAGAAATGGTATGAACTTAACAGAAGCAGAAGATATTAAGAAGAAGTGGCAAGAATACACAGAAGAATTGTACAAAAAAGACCTTCATGACCCAGATAATCACAATGGTGTGATCACCAACCTAGAGCCAGACATTCTGGAATGTGAAGTCAGGTGGGCCTTCGGAAGCATCACTATGAACAAAGTTAGTGAAGGTGATAGAATTCCAGTTGAGCTATTTCAAATCCTAAAAGATAATGCTGTGAAAGTGCTGCACTCAACATGCCAGCAAATTTGGAAAACTCAGCGGTGGCCACAGGACTGGAAAGGTCAGTTTTCATTCAATCCCACAGAAAGACAATGCCAAATAATGTTCAAACTACCGCACAATGGCACTCATCTCACATGCTAGTAAAGTAATGCTCAAAATTCTCCAAGCCAGGTTTCCACAGTATGTGAACCGTGAACTTCCAGATGTTCAAACTGGTTTTAGAAAAGGAAAAGGAACCAGAGATCAAATTGCCAACATTCGCTGGATCATCAAAAAAGCAAGAGTTCCAGAAAAACATTTACTTCTGCTTCACTGACTATGCCAAAGCCTTTGACTGTGTGGATCACAATAAACTGTGGAAAGTTCTGAAAGAGATGGGAATACCAGACCACCTGACCCACCTCTTGAGAAATCTGTATCCAGGTCAGGAAGCAACATGGAATAACAGACTGGTTCCAAATAGGGAAAGGAGTACATCACGGCTGTATGTTGTCACCTAGCTATTTAACTTATATGCAGAGTACATCATGAGAAATGCTGGACTGGATGAAGCACAAGCTGGAGTCACGATTACCAGGAGAAATAACAATGACCTCAGATATGCAGATGACACCACCCTTATGACAGAAAGTGTAGAACTAAAGAGCCTCTTGATGAAAGTGAAAGAGGAAAGTGAAAAAGCTGGCTTAAAGCTCAACATTCGGAAAACTAAGATCATGGCATCTGGTCCCATTACTTCATGGCAAATAGATGGGGAAACAGTGGAAACAGTGGCAGATTTTATTGTTTTAGGCTCCAAAATCACTGCAGATGGTGACTGAAGCCATAAAATTAAAAGACACTTGCTTCTTGGAAGAAAATTTATGACCAACTTAGACAGCATATTAAAAGGCAGAGACATTACTTTGCCAACAAATGTCCATCTAGTCAAAGCTATGGTTTTTCCAGTAGTCATGTATGGATGTGAGAGATGGACCATAAAGAAAGCTGAGTGCTGAAGAAGTGATACTTTTGAACTGTGGTGTTGGAGAAGACTCTTGAAAATCCCTTGGACTTCAAGGAGATCCAACCAGTCCATCCTAAAGGAAATCAGTCCTGAATATTCATTGGAAGGACTGATGCTGAAGCTTAAACTTCAATACTTTGGCCACCTCATGCGAAGAGTTGACTCATTGGAAAAGACCCTCATGCTGGTAGGGATTGGGGGCAGGAGAAGGGGACGACAGAGGATGAGATGGCTGGATGGCATCACCAACTCGATGAACGTGAGTTTCGGTAAATCCGGGAGTTGGTGATGGACAGGGAGGCCTGGCATGCTGCGGTTCATGGGGTCGCAAAGAGTCGGACACGACTAACTGAACTGAACTGGAATCGATGTCAATACTATAAGAAAATGATGTTTCCTAACTGTTTCCCCTATTCTGCTGTTTTAATCTTAACAATCTTCTTTTTCCTTAAATATTATGATATGAACATTATTCTAGTCAAATTTAAATTTATTATGGATTCTGATGTAGCTAAAATTTAAAGAACTTGTTCTTGAAATGAGAAAAATTATGATGAAGAGAAGAAATAAATTTAAATAAATATTTAAGATAAAGATATTGTATTTTAAAGAGTGGAAAGAAGCTTAAGGATAGATTCAGAATCCCCTGTGCAACATTTGTGTTCTAAATATTCTATGAGGTGAAAAGATGGTTATAGTATCACTAGATTTTCCATTACCTCAAATAGGCTTCTGATGTGACACTAATTTAAGCTCTAAAACAGAATTAGAATCATTGTCTTTTTAGGTAGTAAATTGATCTTGGATTATTAAGTGATAGTCCTAATAAAATGGTCCTGAAAGGCCCTCTAATGGGTTCCTGTTCAAATACCAATGTGAGGTGCAGTGAGAAATTATTGAGTGACAACACAGAACATCATTAGCTCTGTTATCATTCAAACCAATAGAGCTGTGATGGACTCCACTGCAGTGAACTAGTGTGTCTTGGCCTGCCTGTGCTCAGAAAGAGATTAAATCTCAGAGAATCAGAGGACTGATAATTGAAAACAACTTAATCCTCCCAAAGAGGGGTGGTGGGGGTGCGGGAGAGGAAGTGTGGAGGCAGGGGCCCAGGAAGAAGTGAAAATGACCATAGTATGGAAAGGAGAATCCAGGGGCAGAAAGAATACATACCGTTACCTCTTACTAGACACCATTTAGCTTACACTTAGGAAACCCTTCTTTCTCTGCTGCCCTTGTCAGCCACTGTGACATCTTGCTTGGTTTTCGCTTGCATCATTCAAGCCCCTTAGGGACTAATTGCTTCTCCTAGTTCCTTAGAGGATAAAATAACAAGATAGTGCTGTTTGATATTCCGTTTCTACTGGTTTCTGCATCATCATCTAAGCTGTGTTTGCCCTTCAACTTGATTTCCTCCCTGACTCCGTCAGTCAGGGGCAGGGAGAGAAGTGCTTTCTCTGTTGGTCTCTGTGCCCTCAGCCCTGCCTCGTAGGGGCCCTACCTTACAGCCTGGGTCCGTTTCAGTAGGGGTGAACTCTGATTTGCCTTGACTTTTGAGTGCTGTCAGCATCTGCCTTCTTCTCTAGAGCAGATCTTTGGGGGCACTTCCCTGCCTCTGGGAACACAAATGCTGGGAAAACAGTTTGCACGCAGATTTAAAGATTCAGAGTCAAGGATCAGATCTAAAGCAAAACTGCAAAGGTGGCCACGTAGTCAGTCTCCAGTACTGTCTCCCCTGTCCAGCCACATTCTCTTCTGGGTAGCCGTCCTGTGGCTCCCAGCTTCTTATCCTTTCCTACCAGCCCCACTGGCTAATGAGAAACCTAGTATTACAGCTGTGTACTGTTCCGTTTCCAACTCAGGGCCTTCCCACTAGTGGGGGCACCCTGCCTGGCCTCATCTGCATGCGTGTGCTCAGTCGCTTCTGTCGTGTCTGACTCCTAGTGACCCTCTGGACTGTGGCCCACCAGGCTCCTCTGTCCCTGGATTCTCCAGGCAAGAATACTGGAGTGGGCTGCCATGCCCTCCTCCAGGGAATCTTCCCGACCCTTGGATCGAACCCAAGTCTCCTGGGTCTCCTGCCTTGCTGGTGGATTCTTTATTGATGAGCCACCAGGGAAGCCCATTTGCAGTTCTCTGTTTCCCTCTTCTCTCTTCCACTGATATCTGACTCCACTTTGCTGAGGATCCTGGAGCCTCCTTGCTGATTGATCACAAAGGGTGGGGCATTGGCTTCCTGGTTAATGCAGTGGCACCTATCGTATTGGTCTTAATATCATTCTCTGCAAATGGATTAATCAGTGAATTTGTTTCCTATTGCTGCTGTAGCAAATTGCCACAAATGTCATGTTTTAAAACAATAGATTTATTTTCAGAGTTCCAGAGGTCAGAAGTCCCAAATCAAGGCCTTGGCAGGGTTGTGCTCCTTCTAGAGGCTTCAGGAGAGACTCTGTTTCCTTCTCTTTTTAGCTCACAGAAGCTAATTTCTTAGCTCACAGAAGCTAATTTCTTAGCTTGTGACCCCTTCCTTGTATTACTCCAACATCTTGTTTCTCTCTTTAATCTCCTATTTCTCATTCTGATCTCTTGTCTTTTCTTATAAGGACGTTAATAATTATATCAGGCCCACCTGCTTAATCCAGAATCTTGTCACAAGATTTTTAACATCATCATACCCACAAAGTCCTTTTTGTCATAGAAAGTTACATCTTCACAGGTTCCAGAGTTGGGCTGAGGACATATATGGGTGGCTGTTATTCAGACTGCTATAGTGATATTCAGGGTAGATGTTATTTTAGCTCAGTGTTTCTCAAAACTGAGCAATATATAGACTCCTTTAAAAAATTATTGGAGGATAAATTTGTGCTGGTTTTTGCCATACATCAGCACGAATCAGCCACAGGTATATATGTCCCCTCCCAATTGAACCTCCCTCCCATCTCCTACCCCATCCCACACCTCTACATTGTAACAGAGCACTGGGTCGAGCTCCCTGTGTCACACAGTGATTTCCCACTGGCGATCTGTTTTACATACGGTAATGTGTATATTACCATGCTGCTCTCTCAATTTGTCCCAGCCTCTCCTTCCCACACTGTGTCCACAAGTCTGTTCTCTACGTCTGCGTCTCCATTGCTGCCCTTCTTTCGAGATTATATATGCGTGCATTAATATACAATATTTGTCTTTCTGACTTATTTTAATCTGTGCAATAGGCTCTAGGTTCATCCACCTCATTAGGACTGACTCAAATGCATTCCTTTTCATAGCTGAGTAATAGTCCATTGTAGATATGTACCATGATCTCTGTATCCATTTATCTGTCTGTGGACAACTAGGTTGCTTCCATGTTCTAGCTACTCTAAAAGGTGCTGCAACAAACACGCATCTCTTTCAATTATAGTTTCCTCAGGGTATATGCCCAGTAGTGGGATTGTTGGGTTATATGGTAGTTCTATTCCTAGTTTTTTTTTAAGTAATCTCCATACTGTTCTCCACAGTGGCTGTATCAACTTACATTCTCACCAATTGTGCAAGAGTGTTCCCTTTTCTCCACATCCTCTGCAGCATTTATTGTTTGTAGATTATTTAATGATGGCCATTCTGACTGGTGTGAGATGACACTTCACTGTAGTTTTGATTTGCATTTCTCTAATATTGAGCGATGTTGAGCATCTTTTCATATGTTTGTTGGCCTTCTGTATGTCTTCTTTGGAGAAACTAGACTCCTTTGCAAAGGAATAAAATTTTATAGACTCTTGTCTGTGTTGACTTACATTTATTACATTGTTATATAAATGCATATAAACATTAAACTGCTTATAAACACCTCATGTTTGTAGCTTCCATACAAAGATAAAGCTAAAGCAAATTTACAAATTAAATACAAACAATCCATAAAGTGAATAAAACTCAAATTAAGTACACGGATGTAATGTGACAGATGATATGGTTTTACTGAGAATGAAATTGCTGAGAAAATTTGAGTGTAGTGCTGTCTATTGAAGTTTGTTTTTGTTTTTTTTCCTGAGTATTACCTGTTGTGTGTTGCCTTAATTCTTCCTTCTTTTCCTTTCCAAACTTTATTCATAGAGGATTCTCAGACATAATGTGGCTTTTACTTATCTTGAATATATGCTGACTTTACTTTTGTTCTTTTTTCATTTGCCCAAGACAATGAGTATTATACTGGGTCCCAATAAAAATGATGGCTCTGAATTTGCACAGCAGAACTTGACTAGATTATGATTATCAGGAGATCCAGAATATGCTTAACTCATATACACCCGGGGCGGATTCATGTCAATGTATGGCAAAACCAACCAATATAATATTGTAAAATAATTAGCCTCCAATAAAAAATAAATAAATAAATTTTTAAATACTAAGAAAATAAAAATAAATAAATAAAAAGAAAATTAGTTTTGAGTTGAAAAACCAGTTGTAATTTCTTACAGAGAATTCATTTGAGGGACTCTGTCTTTACTCTGAGTTCACTGGTGAAAATAGGCAGTGTAGGAAGCATTATTTTTTTCCCCTGAGAATATTCTTTCTGGTTAATCTTATTTCATTTAGGCTTAAACTTTTTCATCTTTGTGAAATATGCTAATCTCTTTAGGGGTGTTCTTTACAAGACTGCTCTTTTAATAGTCTGTATTATATGCTTTGGAGAAGGCAATGGCAAGCCACTCCAGTACTCTTGCCTGGAAAATCCCATGGATGGAGGAGCCTGGTAGGCTGCAGTCCGTGGGGTCGCTAAGGGTCGGACATGACTGAGCGACTTCACTTTCACTTTTCACTTTCACACGTTGGAGAAGGAAATGGCGACCCACTCCAGTGTTCTTGCCTGGAGAATCCCAGGGACGGGGGAGCCTGGTGGGCTTCCGTCTGTGGGGTCGCACAGAGTCGGACACGACTGAAGTGACTGAGCATTATATGCTTGATTGGGGGGAAAAAAAAAGATTGTTTAGACGGGAGAGAGCAAGAGAGAGATTGAGAGTGATGGGAAGGGTAATGAGTGAATGAGAGGCTAGAAATATATGAGAAACCAGTTTCAATTATTCTTGAATTTGGCTGTTGGGTTACATAGTCACTCCGGGAGAGATAAAATTTAAGTATATTCAAAGCCTGGAGAGAACGCATGGGCTCCCGGTCCTCCCTCTGGTTTTCTCTGTCATCTGACCCTTGCAAGTCTTATTTCCTTGGTATTTTTCCTCTGTTAGTGATGGCTGATGAGATGTGAATTCCAAAGCTTCTTCTGGACTAAAATTCTCTTGTTTGTTGAGCCTCAAGTTTTGAAAATATCAGTCATAACCTTCCTGCTTCTGCTGGGAAAATTCTAGTGTGCAGAATTTTGTGGTGGGTTGGGAGTCAATGAAGGTGATTAGAAATTCCAGAGGTGATGGATATGCATACTGCCCTTCTAGTCCTGCTGAAATTCACTGGCTTCGAAATTTTACTTTGTTTTGAGAAAGGACATTTAATATTGCTCAGTTGCCACTACGGGTTTGTTTCTTTTCCTTTGATTGGCTGATGCTGTCATTCACAGGAGAAAGACATTTATATGGCTCAGACAGTAAAGAATCTACCTTCAATGCAGGAGATCCGGGTTTGATCCCTGGGTTGGGAAGATGCCCTGGAGAAGGGAATGACTTCTCACTCCAGTATTCTTGCTTGGAGAATTCCGTAGACAGAGGGGCCTGGCAGGTTACAGTTCATGTGGTCACAAAGAGTTGGACACGACTGAGTGACTAACACTTTGGGAACAAAACAATAATTTCTTAAGTGGAAGAATAAATCTTGAAGGAAAAAAAACAACAGGTATACATGATTTTTTGCCTTGCATTTGGATTTAGCAGCTGATATATACTCTAAACTATTACCTATGTAATATCAAAAGACACAGTCTCATTAAAATCCTACATGTGATGCTGAATTGCCTGAATTTGTTTTCCTTTGGTGAGTTGACTCACTTCTCCTTTCTTTTTATATCCTCAACTCTAGGTCTGTTAATGAGATGTAACATTTGTTGTTTAGAAGTTGTTTATCCTGATCATTATGATGTAATTACAATGGGAATATCTTATTTGTGTATAATGAGTACACAATGCATAGTGAATAAATAAACAAGTATCTAATGCTAAAAAACTTTTTTTTATCTTAATTTAACAGATTGTTTTGATGCCATCATGTGATTTTACTATAAGTAGATTCTACTTGGAAAGAGATGGAATGGGAGGAGGGTGTTGTGGTGGAGTAGGTATGAGTCTTTTGTGTATGTTTGCTGAGTTTTTTTTAAAAAAACATTGAAAATAATAACATGAAAAACATTGAATTCACCACAAGAAATCATTATTCTGAACATTTCTTTTTCATGTTTGCTATAGTATAAGTCACGTATCTGCTCCAAACCCTCCCATGACTACCCATCTCACTCTACAAAAATGTTAGCCACTCAGTCGTGTCCAACTCTTTGCGACCCCATGGACTGTAGCCTACCAGGCTTCTCTGTCCATGGAATTCTCCAGGCAAGAATAGTGGAGTGGGTTGCCATTCCCTTCCCCAGGGGATCTTCCAGACCCAGGAAATGAACCTGGGTCTCCTGCATTCTCGGCAGATTCTTTTCTGTCTGAGCCACCTTGCTCTGGGAGTACCCTAAATAATTACATATGAAGGATATCTGAATACCACATGTCCTGGCATGATCTCTTCCTACCTCACTGAGTCCTCAGTCTGTCACTTTCTTTTTGCTTAATCTGTCCTGCCATTCTTTGCTGTCCCTGGAATACATCAAACACTCTATTGCCCGTCAAAGACTTCTCTCTACCAACCATGTCATCACCCCCTGATCAGCAAGTGTGTCTTTCTTCCTGAAAGTTGACAGTGAGGCCTTCCTTTGTGCGGGGGAGTTCCTTCCCTGGCAATCCCTATTCCCCTACCACGCTTTGTTTTTCTCCATAGCGCTTATCATATGACATACTATATATTTACACGCTTATTTTTTTTTTTTATTTCCTATAGCCTGTCCCTAGAATTTTAAGTTCCATGAATCAGAGGCTCTTGTTTTCCACAATTATTCTATCAGTGTCTAGAATTGTGGCAGGTATCCAGTAAATATATGTCATATGAATATTATATATTTACTTCAGTTTTTATAAAAAGGTCTCACATAAAACATTGCTTGCTTTTTAAAACCTAATATATTGTCAACATTTCCATGTCAAGAACATTTTCTCTAACATTTTTCACATTGGCTCCTTGGTATTCTATTTTAGAGATGCGTGACAGTTTACTTAATCAATTCTCTATTAAGGTGCCTTGAGATGGTATGCAAAATTGTGTAATAAATGGTAGTCTGGGGAATGAGGGTCACTTGAATATACCTCCCTTTGTTGCCTTCTCTCACTTCCATTCTGTGAAATAATACGGTCCCTAGAACAGGTGAGCTGGCAGGCCTGGAGCTCTCCCGCTGGCACTTGCAAGCTTGTAACACCATCTCTGGGCCCCCAGGTCCCTCACTTTATAAACCGCACTCAGTTCAGTTCAGTTCAGTTCAGTCGCTCAGTCATGTCCGACTCTTTGCGACGCCATGAATCACAGCACGCCAGGCCTCCCTGTCCATCACCAACTCCCAGAGTTCACTCAAACTCATGTCCATCGAGTTGGTGATGCCATCCAGCCATCTCATTCTCTGTTGTCCCTGTCTCCTCCCACCCCCAACCTTTCCCAGCATCAGAGTCTTTTCCAGTGAGTCAACTCGTCGCATGAGGTGGCCAAAGTATTGGAGTTTCAGCTTTAGCATCAGTCCTTCCAATGAACACCCAGGATTGATCCCCTTTAGAATGGACTGGTTGGATCTCCTTGCAGTCCAAGGGACTCTCAAGAGTCTTCTCCAGCACCACAGTTCAAAAGCATCAATTCTTCGGCGATCAGCTTTCTTCACAGTCCAACTCTCACATCCATACATGACCACGGGAAAAACCATTGCCTTGACTAGACGGACCTTGTTTGGCAAAGTAATGTCTCTGCTTTTTAATATGCTATCTAGGTTGGTCATAACTTTCCTTCCAAGGAGTAAGCGTCTTTTAATTTCATGGCTGCAATCAGCATCTGCAGTGATTTTGGAGCCCCCAAAAATAAAGTCTGACACTGTTTCCCCATCTATTTCCCATGAAGTGATGGGACCAGATGCCATGATCTTTGTTTTCTGAATGTTGAACTTCAAACCAAACTTTTCACTCCCCTCTTTCACTTTCATCAAGAGGCCTTTTAGTTCCTCTTCACTTTCTGCCATAAGGGTGGTGTCATCTGCATATCTGAGGTTATTGATATTTCTCCCGGCAATCTTGATTCCAGCTTGTGCTTCTTCCAGCCCAGCGTTCCTCATGATGCACTCTGCATATAAGTTAAATAAGCAGGGTGACAATATACAGCCTTGACGTACTCCTTTTCCTATTTGGAACCAGTCTGTTTTTCCATGTACAGTTCTGACTGTTGCTTCCTGACCTGCATACAGGTTTCTCAAGAGGCAGGTCAGGTGGTCTGGTATTCCCATCTCTTTCAGAATTTTCCACAGTTGATTGTGATCCACACAGTCAAAGGCTTTGGCATAGTCAATGAAGCAGAAATAGATGTTTTTCTGATACTCTCTTGCTTTCTCCATGATCCAGCATACAGCCACCCAAATGTTGGTTGTTACTGTCCATATACCACACAGTGCCTTTGTGTCAGACAGGAAACAAGCTTCTTGTTTCTTTTCTTATTCCAAACTATCATCTGACCTGGTTGATTACTACATTTCAATACTTCTCCTAAAAGGGCATGCCTCGTGGACTAAGTCTATCTGTGATTTTTTTCCTCCTCTTAGGAGATTCCAGATGATCATTCAGATATATAACTTATTTTGTTTATCTAATTTCATGCAAACCCCTGCCTGTCACTTAATCTTCAGCACCTGTCAAATCAATTGATCAGAGGTAATTTAGATAAAGCATCTGCTTTCTCTTCCTACCCCGTGATCAATAAGTGACCCTTTAGGAATAATTAAGTATCCTCACTCCTGAGCTTGCCGCAAATACAGGTGCCTCAGTTGCTGGCACACAGACTGATTGCTGCGATCCAACTGGACATGCTCTCTGCAGGAGGATGATCTCCTTAGTAGTGTGAGCCTGAGGATAAACCAGCCACTCACAAGCTTCTATCTTCCAGAGAAATATCCTCTGCAGTTTCCTGCCACTAAAAGTTCAAGGAGATCTTGATCCATTTTTATTCATGCATCCATATTGGCAAACCCAAGAGGGCCTTCTCAAGTCTTGTAGGATTTAAAGGTGTCATAGAATGTGTTTATCTTTAAAACATACATTATTTATATGATAAACTTGATAATGATAATCCTTCCTCGTTTTAGTGTTTTCACAGCTTATGAAAATCTTCTGCATATCCTGTGTCGTTTGACCCTGGAAACCTGAATAGCTTTACTTTATTGGTGAGGAAGCTGACTCTTAGAAAAGTCAGATTCTGAGCATTGTCACACAGATAGTGGATGTTGAAGCCAGAATTCAAATTCCAAACCACTGACCCAGTTCTTATGACAAACCTGGGTGCTTGGCATTATCGAGTGTTCTCTACCCTCTTGCATGTTAGTATCACCTCGGGACCGTATTAAAAAATCCAGGTTCCTGGGTTTACCTTTCCCAGGGATTTGGAATCACTTGGTCTGTTGCAGGGCCAGGGACCATTATTAGGTAAAAGCTCACAGGGGCTTCTAATGTGCAGTCAGAAGGCTCTTTACCTCAGTCTCCCCAGGCAGAGATGAAACAATTGGTAATTCATCACTAATCAAGGGAAAAAGCAATTTAGCTCAAAAAAGAGAAAAGAGTGATGATTTTATTTTGCTGTCCCTCCATGTTGTGAAAGAAAATCATGGTGTTTTAAAGATCACTGCAGTGAGATTAAGCTTTTTATTAAGAATTATGGGATGGCAGAATCTTCTAGCTATAGTATGATCCCTTCAGGGGAGAAAGCTGCCCCCCTTTCCAAGGGGGAAATGACCCCTTTAACACAATGTATGGCCCATCGATTACCTTATCATTACCTTATCTTGACCTATCTCCTTTTGATGATGCAAAAGAATGTTAATCAAGGTTGACTCTCTGGTTCATCAGAGGAGCTGACCCCAGTCAGTGAATCTCTGCTCTTTGTTTCAAGTTCTGAAGTGAAAGAATTTGCCTTTTCTTTCTCGTCTGGAAGGGACTTGGCACACATCCAAGGCTCCACCTGCTTGGCTCCTTTTCACACTCTGATCTCAGAAAAGCAATGGGATCTGCTGTATGCACATCAGCATTGTTTATCTTGAGAGGGCTTCACCAGTGCCTATTCAGGGAGTCTGCTCCGTGTACATTTTTTAACCAGTTCTGATGGCTGATAGGTTGCGTCTCGCCTCTGCCGCACAAAGGGCCTCCTCAGAATTCTAGTCCTGTGTTGTTTATCTCTATTCAAGGGCGCTGTTCTTGTGGAACTGCCTACATTTTACATGATTGGCTTTGTGGAGGCGAGAGGCACCCAGGCAAAACTAAACCCAGTCCTCCGAGCCAGACCCACCTGCCTAGTTGGAATTTCAGGACTGCCACTCGTGAGCGGGGTGGTCTGAGCCAAAATGCTTACTTTCTTAGAGCCTCAGTTTCCTCATTTGGTTTGAGGATTAAATAAAATAATTTATGTTAAGTGCCTGCCACACTGTTGCTGCCCAGTCTGCATTAGTCTGTTTTCCTAGATTTGATAATTCTGTTTTTTCCAATACTATTAATTGCATGGACTTCCCTGGTGACTCAGTCTTAAAGAATCCAGCTGCCAATGCAAGAGACCTGGGTTTGATCCCTGGGTTGAGAAGGTCTCGTGGAGAAGGAAATGGCAACCCACTCCAGTTTTCTTGCCTGGGAAATCCCATGAACAGAGGAGCCTGGTGAGCTACAGTCCAAGGTGTCACAAAAGAGTCAGACATGACTTAGTGACTAAACAACAACAACATTATTTGTATAGCTACAGGTGCCTGTGTTATCATCTCCCCTCAATAAACAGGTCTAGCTACTCGGCAGTGCAGTTTAGTCAGCTCTATATATTTAGCCCAGAAGCCATCCAAAACATGGACAGCCCTTAAACTTGCAAGTTCCCTGGGAAGAGAAGTAGTATTTCTTAATATGTCCTTTCCCCTCCTCCAAAACAAACAAAAGCGCACACACACACACACACACAGAGTGCTCAGTGTACTGTGCCATATGGGCTTTCCTCCCCAAACCTTCATGAAGTTGCGCTTATATTCTAATCTTACAGATTGGGATTTGAGACTGAGTTGTGTTGCCCATGTCACAAGTAATTGTTAAAACTGCAATTCCAGATTGCTGCCTCTTTGGGAAGCATTTTCTAACTTTCAGATAGGACATCTATTTGGAGAATGGTGAAAGAAATACTTGAGCTACAATGTCCATGTCATAATGTGCTTTGTACAAGCCCTGACCTTTACATGGAACATTTTGTTAGGGTGGAGTGTGAGACATTTGGGGGTACCGGCAATTTTGGTGGTATAGCTGTGTATTTGTAAGTGTGTTGGCCCAGGTGTGTGTCTGCAGAATGAGTGTGATTGAATTTATCAATGCACAGATCTCTTCACAGCCTCCACAGAACATTACCTGCCCTGCTCTGCGTGACTTTGGGCGGTTATCTAAGTGGCACAAGCCCGCATGTTGAGAAGCTCCAGAGAGCCTTTAAATAAGAAACTTCTCACAGGAGTCAAATCTCAACCAAGCATCTGTGTGCCTAATCAAGGAGGTCCAAGGCCACACTTAGTCAACAGGAAGATTCCCTATAGGAAGACACCACTAAAAGAAGTGCCATATGATTTATTTGCTATAACTCAATTTCCATCTGTCTCTTAACATAGATTGTGTACACACTGTACTCCAGGCATCCAGCCAGGGAGGAAGCATATCAAAGAGCAGAAACCCTTCTCCTCCCTTGGGCTGCCAGGGGCATGCTCTGCTAAGAGCCTGCCATGGCCAGGATGGTCTGCAAGGAAATGCCCTGGACCACCTCGTTGATATCTCAGACCTTGGGGAGCTGGCTGGATCATGGGCCTTTGAACAAGAGTCCAGAGCAATAATTGGGGCCAGGTGGGTTTTGAGCATTTCTTTTTTTCCCCCAGGTATTCCTTTAACTTCTATTTGCAGACTCCAGATGGTAATTTTGCCAGTTCAGACAAGATGCTATTCACAGTTGTTTATATTTCTTACAAATGGAGAATGGGCCAAACAAATGCTTTCTTGCTGTAGTGTGTTAGAGCAAATCAGGTGAAACTGAAACCCTTTGTCATTCTGTGAACAGAGTTTAGAATCTTCATGTTGTTGTTGTTTAGTTGCTAAGTTGTGTCTGATTCTTTGTGACCCCATGGACTGTATGTAGCCTGCCAGGCTCATCTGTCCATGGGGTTTTCCAGGCAAGAATACTGGAGTGGGCTGCCATTTTCTCCTCCAGGCAATCTTCCCAACTCAGGGCTCGAAACTGTGTCTTTTGCACCTCCTGAATTGCAGGCAGATTCTTGTCACTGAGCCTCTACCCATGTGCTAAATGCACCAACTGGATCATGTGCAACATAGGGAAATAACATAAATCAAATCTGTCCTACTGCCTGGTTTTGTAAATGAGTATTATTGGAACACACCTGTAGTCACTCCTTTGCATGGTGTTATGGCCAATTTTGCCCTCATATGATAGAGTTGAGTACAGTCAGTTCTGATTTAACATGGCACACATTCCTAAAAAATCACCAGACTATGCACAATTGTGCAATAACATTCAAAGGACATATGGGGAAGTGGCTTTGAGGACAACATTTAAAAGCTTGGCCAGGGACACATAAAATGGTTCAGTTCAGTTCAGTTCAGTCGCTCAGTCGTGTCCGACTCTCTGTGACCCCATGAATCACAGCACGCCAGGCCTCCCTGTCCATCACTAACTCCCAGAGTTCACTCAAACTCATGTCCACAGAGTCGGTGATGCCATCCAGCCAACTCATTCTCTGTCGTCCCCTTCTCCTCCCGCCCCCAACCTTTCCCAGCATCAGAGTCTTTTCCAGTGAGTCAACTGGTCGCATGAGGTGGCCAAAGTATTGCAGTTTCAGCTTTAGCATCAGTCCTTCCAATGAACACCCAGGATCGATCTCCCTTAGAATGGACTGGTTGGATCTCCTTGCAGTATAAGGGACTCTCAAGAGTCTTCTCCAACACCACAGTTCAAAAGCATCAATTCTTTGGCGATCAGCTTTCTTCACAGTCCAACTCTCACATCCATACATGACCACGGGAAAAACCATAGCCTTGACTAGACGGACCTTGGTTGTCAAAGTAATGTCTCTGCTTTTTAATATACTATCAAGGTTGGTCATAACTTTCCTTCCAAGGAGTAAGCGTCTTTTAATTTCATGGCTGCAATCAGCATCTGCAGTGATGAAGAAAGTAGGGAAAACCACTAGACCATTCAGGTATGACCTAAATCAAATCCCTTATGATTATACAGTGGAAGTGAGGAATAGATTTAAGGGACTAGGTCTGATAGATAGAGTGCCTGATGAACTATGGACGGAGGTTTGTGACATTGTACAGGAGACAGGGACCAAGACCATCCCCATGGAAAAGAAATGCAAAAAAGCAAAATGGCTGTCTGAGGAGGCCTTACAAATAGCTGTGAAAAGAAGAGAAGCGAAAAGCAAAGGTGAAAAAGAAAGATATAAGCATCTGAATGCAGAGTTCCAAAGAATAGCAAGGAGAGATAAGAAAGCCTTCCTCAGTGATCAATGCAAAGAAATAGAGGAAAACAACAGAATAGGAAAAACAAGAGATCTCTTCAAGAAAATTAGAGATTCCAAGGGAACATTTCATGCAAAGATGGGCTCGATAAAGGACAGAAATGGTATGGACCTAACAGAAGCAGAAGATATTAAGAAGAGGTGGCAAGAATACACAGAAGAACTGTACAAAAAAGATCTTCACGAGCAAGATAGTCACGATAACGTGATCACTGACCTAGAGCCAGACATCTTGGAATGTGAAGTCAAGTGGGCCTTAGAGAGCATCACTACGAACAAAGCTAGTGGTGGTGATGGAATTCCAGTTGAGCTATTTCAAATCTTGAAAGATGATGCTGTGAAAGTGCTGCACTCAATATGCCAGCAAATTTGGAAAACTCAGCAGTGGCCACAGGACTGGAAGAGGTCAGTCTTCATTCCAATCCCAAAGAAAGGGAATGCAAAAGAATGCTCAAACTACCACACAATTGCACTCATCTCACACGCTAGTAAAGTCATGCTCAAAATTCTCCAAGCCAGGCTTCAGCAATAAGTGAACTGTGAACTCCCAGATGTTCAAGCAGGTTTTAGAAAAGGCAGAGGCACCAGAGATCAAATTGCCAACATCCGCTGGATCATGGAGAAAGCAAGAGAGTTCCAGAAACACATCTATTTCTGCTTCATTGACTATGCCAAAGCCTTTGACTGTGTGGATCACAATAAACTGTGGAAAATTCTGAAAGAGATGGGAATACCAGACCACCTGACCTGCCTCTTGAGAAACCTGTATGCATGTCAGGAAGCAACAGTCAACACTGTACATGGAACAACAGGCTGGTTCCAAATAGGAAAAGGAGTGCTTCAAGGCTGTATATTGTCACCTTGCTTATTTAACTTATATGCAGAGTACATCATGAGGAATGCTGGGCTGGAAGAAGCACAGGCTGGAATCAAGATTGCTGGGAGAAATATCAATAATCTCAGATATGCAGATGACACTACCCTTATGGCAGAAAGTGAAGAGGAACTCAAAAACCTCTTGATGAAAGTGAAAGAGGAGACTGAAAAGGTTGGCTTGAAGCTCAACATTCAGAAAACTAAGATCATGGCATCTGGTCCCATCACTTCATGGGAAATAGATGGAAAAACAGTGGAAACAGTGTCAGACTTTGTTTTAGGAACCTAATAAAGAGGGCCACACAGTTTTGCACATGTTAAATGGTTAAGAAACATATAAATACCACAACAAATTTGGAAGTGTACCTTAAAAAGACCTGTTGTTTCCCTGAAAGGTGTCAGCTTGTAAGCTATTAAGCAGTGGGAGAAGGTTTAAGGGAAACTGACGGAAACCTGTGGCTCAGGAAGTGGACAGTGTGGTGCCTGGGGTTGACGGTGGATGCTGGAGGTGAATGCATGTGTGTTTTGTGTATCTCTGTGTATCTTG
Organism: Moschus berezovskii; assembly: GCF_049115385.1. Taxonomy (NCBI): domain Eukaryota; kingdom Metazoa; phylum Chordata; class Mammalia; order Artiodactyla; family Moschidae; genus Moschus; species Moschus berezovskii. The sequence continues at coordinate 18,399,730 of NC_142483.1, forward strand.
TTTCAGCAGGCTGCAGTTTTCTTCCTTCACCTAGTGTTTCTCTCAGAGGAAATTGTACACAAATAAACATGAAATTCATGTTATGCTCATGTTGTTAATCACATTGGAATGAATTCACGTTTTTGAAGCAAGTTTTGTAGCAGAACTGATTGTTGCTGCGACAGACCATATGGCCCACAAATCCTAAGATACATACTATTTAGCCCTTTTCGGAAACATGTTTGCTGACCCCTGGTGCAGAGGAAAGAGGAGTTAATTCTGAGGGCTCAGGAAGGCAGCCAGAGAGTACCACGTCTGAAGTGTGTTCAGAGCTGAAGAGGTGAAGTTTGACAGGATGACACAAGGGAACAGGAACATGCTGCCACTTTATTATTCCCTCTCATATCCGATATGGACTTTCCCTCATCCCCACCTCCTTTGCTGAGAGCAGCGCTCTTCTGAGCTTTATACAGAGTGAACCCAGATACTGTACCTGTGGGTCAGAAAATGGTCCTCTGATTTAGGAGCACTTGAAGTCACACATGTCCCCAAAATGCTTCTGCCAGCAGCCTGCCTCTGGGAAAGACACAGGCTCTGGGCAAGCCTTTCCTTATGGAAAAACAGATGGATAGCCAGGAAGGTCAGCAAAGCGTGCTGTCAGCGTCGTCCTCACCCTGTGACATCGTCTTCCCATTTACACCCACTGCGTGAAGCCCAGCTCCTTTCCTGGGGTGTCCTCCGTCAGACCTTTGCAGCCACATCTCCCAGAACCACATCGAACAGCTTTCTGCTTCCCTGTGAGAGTTATGAATCTGAGTAGATACGTTCAAAAGCAAGTAGGCTTGTTTCCAGATCAGCAAGGTGATTATGATGTAATTAAGATAATTGACTTAGAAAAAAGCCAGTTCAGTCACTCAGTTGTGTCTGACTCTTTGCGACCCCATAAACCGCAGCACGCCAGGCCTCCCTGTCCATCACCAACTCCCGGATTCCACCCAAACCCATGTCCATTGAGTCAATGATGTCATCCAACCATCTCAACCTCTGTCGTCCCCTTCTCCTCCTGCCTTAATCTTTCGCAGCATCAGGGTCTTTTCCAATGAGTCAGCTCTTTGCATCAGGTGGCCAAAGTATTGGAGTTTCAGCCTCAACATCAGTCTTTCCAATGAACACCCAGGATTGATCTCCTTTAGGATGGGCTGGTTGGATCTCCTTGCAGTCCAAGGGCCTCTCAAGAGTCTTCTCCAACACCACAGTTCAAAAGCATCAATTCTTCAGCAATCAGCTTTCTTTATAGTCCAACTCTCACATCCATACATGACCACTGGAAAAACCATAGCCTTGACTAGACGACCTTTGTTGGTAAAGTAATGTCTCTGCTTTCTAATATGCTATCTAGGTTGGTCATAACTTTCCTTCCAAGGAGTAAGCGTCTTTTAATTTCATGGCTGCAATTGCCATTTGCAGTGATTTTGGAGCCCCCCCCAAAATAAAATCTGCCTCTGTTTCCACTGTTTCCCCATCTATCTGCCATGAAGTGATGGGACCAGGTGCTAGGATCTTAGTTTTCTGAACGTTGAGTTTTAAGCCAACTTTTTCACTCTCCTCTTTCATCAGGAGGCTCTTTAGTTCTTCTTCACTTTCTGCCATAAGGGTGGTGTCATCTGTATATCTGAGGTTATTGATATTTCTCCTGGCAATCTTGATTCCAGCTTGTGCTTCCTCCAGCCCAGCATTTCTCATGATGTACTCGGAATCTAAAAGCCAAAGATGGGTCAATTAGAAAGAGGTGGTTTAGAATAAAAAGAGCAAGAGGGCGTCTTGGTCCTCAGTACTTATCAGAGGAAACCTTAGCTTCAAGTCAGAAAACAGGTGCATTACATAACTCTCCTTGATCTGCTGTCATGATCAATCAACTTTCTGATTGTGATTTGAAAACATACGATGGACTTACTGATGTGAGTACTCTAACCCAAGTTATTGCTCTTTGGAAGCAGTATAGTGTCTATCTGGTGCTGTACATCAGGTTCCAGAGGGCGGTTAATATGAGTCTACCCTGCGTAAAGGCTCCCCCCTCAGGCTTCTGAATTAACCCATTTTCTGAGTCTGCAAAGCAGACGACTGAATTGGGCCCCAGCAGTTATATCCATAGTGTTCATCCCCTGTAAGTGTCTCCGCCACCTACCGTGCTCTTCCCCATCACATCGCCATTTCCAGGTCAAGACCAGTGAATGTGGCTTTTGTGGCAGGCTTTCTCCTTCTCTCAGTCAGTGTGTTCTCTGAAACTTTAAGTGCATTATTTGTACAGATCTGTCTTAGCACCTTCCACCATTTTATCTTGCATTATAGCTGTTTTCCCGTGGGCATTCTCTTTGCCTGGATGTAGGACTCTGAGAAGGTAGACGCTTAATTTTCCTTTGTGTGTGCTTTGTGCCCAGCCGGCTGGGTGCTGAGTGAGCCAGCAGCACTCTGAGAGCACTCATAGGCATCGAAGTTACAGGGTGTGTGTGTGTGTGTGTTTTTGTGTGGAGAGGTTGCATGTGAAACCAAGGGATTTTGCTGAAGGAGGATATATCTAATCATAATGTCATATGGATTGGGAGGAGAGAAGGCTGGATAGTTGAGCACAGACTGAGCGCCCAGATCCTTGGACAAAGAGCTACTATTATAAATACTCTTCTGAGTACTTTGCACACACCACCTCCCTTATCCTCTTAATGATCTTGCAAGGCAGGTGATGTTTACTCTGCCACTCCTGCAGCTGAGGAAACGAGCTTAGAGAAATTAAGGAACTTGCTTGACATTAAGTAACTAGTACCTAGCCTGGCTCCATCCTCTGGCCTCCTGAGCATCATGTGAGAGCATCCTGCCCAGCTTTGCCTTGGACCAGTTCCATGTCAGAGGAGGGTGGTTTAACCAACACTGTTCAACAAGCCCGCAAAAGAGTAAAAGAGAAAAGGACTCTGAGAAAAGGACTCAGACTCCCTGGCCAGTGCCTTGCCAATGGACGTCTGTGGAAACATGTCCTGGAAAATGACTTTTGACCCTGAACAGCATCTGTATGCCATCCTGTCGCAGTGCTTACTTCTGCATAAGAGACCAAGTTAGTGCAGGCCCCATGACATACATCAGTTGTCTTTGGAAATAGACCCTGAAGAGTAATGCCTATTGGTGGTGAACTATCAGTGTACCCCGAGCCCCTGGTCCATGCACGGTGACCACACACAAGTGACAGGAATGCTTGGCAGGCAGAGCATGGGGGTGGGAGAGGGTGAAATACTTCAGCCTTTTCCAAATGATTTGTAAGACTTAAGAGCCTTTGATTGCATCTTTCTTTTCTATCTTGTTTTTTTTTTTTTTACAAAAGCTATAAAGAAAGTATAGCTGATAAACGTCATGCACTGCAAAGAGAAGTGGACAATTGTTCTCTTCACTTGCTGGTGGCTCCCTAGGTGATGGGGAAGTGGGACACAAGTCAGCCAGCCATTCTCCTTCAGTCTTCTTATCTGCAACTAGGAATAAACTGCCTTTCTTATCTGACAAGGTATCTTTGGAGGAGAAAATCAGATTATAGGTGTGAATGTGTTTTGAAAATAATTGTCCAAAAGGCAGCATGGCACATTCTGTATCTCTTTTAGAAAAGACATTCTAAAAAGCCATTTTAGAATGACTTGAAGGTCATTTGCTATCAGAGTGGTGTAGAGATTCCAGTTGGCGTACTTTTCATGTTCAGTTGGCCAAGTTTTAATGCCTGTGGCAGACTGAATAATGGCCCCTCAAGGATGTCCACCTCCTACCCCCTGGAACCTATGTTACTTTACACAACAGAAGAGATTTTACAGATATGAACAAGTTCATTAATAATCTCAAGATGAGGAGATTATCCTGGGTGACCTGGAGGGGCTCAGTTTCATCACAAGGCTTCTCCTAAGAGGAAGGCAAGGAGGTCAGAGGCGGAAGAATGAGCTGGGACAAAGGAAGCAGCAGTTGCAGAGAAACACTCTGAGAGTGGAGGAAAGGGCCATGAGCCAGGGAGTGCAGGTGGCTGCTAGGAGCTGGGAAAGACAAGGAAACAGATTCTCCCCACGAAGCCTCCAGAAGGAGTACAGTCTTGCCAACACTTTGATTTAGGCTTCTGACCTCCAGGTCTGTAAGAGAATAAATCTATGTTGGTCTAAGCGCCTAAGTTTGTGGCAATTTGTTACAGCAGCCACAGAAGCTAATATAATTTCCTGCCTCCCTCGCACCTCCTCTCTGTCTGTCCCTCTCTCCTTTCTTCCCTTTCCCCATGGTCCCTTCTCCCCAGTCTTTCTCCCTCGGCTTCTTCCTCCCATCATTTTATTCCTCCTCTTTTCATCTTCTCCTCCCCACTCTCTTCCCCCATCCCTTTGGGGAGTAAACAGTCCAAGTAGTAGTTAGGAAAAGATCTGATGATTGAATACTGATGCTTTTTATGATTTTATGGGGTTTTTATGCTTTCTGCTGATTATTATGAACTCCGGTGAAGAGATTAATTCAGTTCCTATGATTTGTTTCCTTGTCTTGACTTCATAAAAATCACAGGAATACAATAATATAGTTATACATCCCCTGGGCTTGAAAATGCCCAGTAATTACAAGTGATTCACAAGAGCAGCTTAGCGTGTAAGGGATTGCATTGTGCTCCATAGCAAGCCATCATTTATTAAGTTTTAAAAATGCTTTTGGAAGGGATATAATGGGCTCATCAATTAAAAGTGTGTTTGGGAAAAAAAAACAACAACAAAAGACTCCAGGGCTGTCAGTAGTAATTCTTCTTCCCCCAAACTCTGGGTTTTGGAGCTGCCAGCTTGCGTGTGGGTGTGGAGCATGTGCCCTCCTTTCCTAATGTGTCCTGATGGTGGTGGTTCCACCTGAGGGGCACCGTGCAGGCCTCAGTGCCAAGTGCAGTTCAGACGGCCCAGCCTTCCAGGACTAAGGGGCTGCACTTCTCCTTCACAGGCTGGCCATTCATCATCCGATTAGAGCAAGGTTACCCAGCTGACACGTCCTAGCTAACACGCCTGATGTCGCGGTGGAGATGCGCTGGGTCTCCTCGGGCAGCTGGGTGGCTGTCCACATTACTAATGCTCAGCCCCACCGCAGACAGATGGCGGAGTGTGGTCTTCCAGGGGAACTCGGCACTCCTGTGGCAACCGATGCTTCCAACACACAGCTTCTAAAAGTCCTTTTCCTCTGGCGTAACCCAGAAGAGATCTTCTTCATAATGTGAGTGGGACAGTTTGCTTTTCCCTCCTCTCTTTGCAGACAAAGCAGGAAATGCCTGTTTTCCAGGCTTCCTGTCTTTCTGCAGACTGGGTTTACACCTGAAGCCCCTGCTTCTTACTTCCTGACACAGACCAAGGCTACACCATGCCTGCTCTGCTGGATCCTCTGTGCCTCTCTGCCCTCTCCTTGCTTGGTGCTTTCCTGGGAAGCAGTCTGCCTCTTCCCACAGCTAACCTTTACATCAGCATCCTGCATCGCGTGGTTTCCTGAGGGACCTAAATCCTTGTCTGCTGCTTGGACATGTAGCCACTTTCCAGTCTTCCACTGCTGACTCAGCCTCCCCACGAATTCCTTTCTTCCCGCTTATCATAGATCCATCTCTTCCATCTTGAAACACTTCTTCGCCCCACACTAGGTAGCTGGTACATGTTTGTTGATTTCTGTCTCTTGATTCATAGCCGAATGTTTTCTTTTCTTTACCTCTGTTTCCTGTTACATCCTTGTCCTTGCAGTCTGGCACCTATGCCCTATACTCCATGGAAAATTATCTGTCTCTCTACTACCCTGTTAGACAAGTTCTCCACTCTCTCTTGAGCTATTCCTGGTTCATGTTATATTGGACACTTATTACCACCGCCCCACACTCCCAATTTAAAACACATTTTCACCTATTTTCCAGGTTTTCTGCCTTGAAAATCCTCCATACTCTCTCATCTCTCTTGACTTCACCCTTCTGAATGATTACGGTTATCTTGTATTGTCAGTGATGACTACAAGCGATATTATACTCTCCCTCATCAGGCTCAAGTACACACACTCCACGTTAGTTCTTGCTCCTGCACTCATTACTTATGTATTTAGCTTGTTTTTATTTTTTTAAATTTTATTGGAGTATAGTTGATTTATAATGTTGTGTTACTTCCGGGTGTATAACAAAATGAATCAGTTCTATGTATACATATACTCCCTCAGTTTTTTTTTTTCTTTTTTTTTTTTACTGTACTAGAGAGGATACAATGGCAAGTAAAGCAGATGGATTCCTGCCTTCACGGCACTTGGAGTCTGGTGTGAGAAACCAGTGTTAAGCAAGTAATCACACAAGTAAGAGTCCAAATTGCAACTAGAGTCAGGGCTTTGAAGGAGTAGAATGGGATACGCTGAGAGAATAACATGGGTGGGAAGGGAGTTGGGGAGAGGGATCTAACTTAACTAGTTAGATCAGCAACTTAATTAGTTGGATCAGGAGCTTGTCTATGGGAGGTTACAGGAAGGGAAAGTTGAGTTGAAACATGAAGTTTGGTTAGATGTTAACTAGGTGCAAGGGTGAGTGAAGAGCTTTATGAGCATCAGAAACAATGTGTACGAAGGCCCTCTGGTGCAAGAAAACAAGAAACGCCTGGAGATGAGCAGAGACCTGAACATTCCGGGTTTGCAGACCATAATGAAAGGTTTTAAAGGGATAGAGGAGGGAGTCATGATCAGACTTGTCTTTGGAAAAGATTCTGATCATTTAGCCTGCTTTCACAGAGTCAGTCACCTTTCACTGAGCACACATTTTTGAGACATGCCAGGGAAGAGAATGGGCTGGACTAGTTATGGTGAATGCAAGGTCTGTGGAGAGTTTTCAGTGAAGAAGCATATGGCCCCAGGGAATCGGCCTAACAGATGTTGTCAGCAAGGCAGGGAGGGGGAGAAGTGCTGAGGTTTATCCAGGTTTCTCTGGGGAACTCTCTTAGACTCAGATTCTCTGGTTGTGTTAACATTGCCCTGATGTCATATTCAAGAACGACAGCTGGGACCAAGAGGAGGTGGTGGTAGCTGTGTGCAGGTTGCTGTGGGTAATTGGAGGTAAAAAAGGAATAGTGGCTCACCTAATTGCATTTCTAAATTACAGCCATTGTTCAATTCCTTTCTTAAAAGTACTTGGTGCATTCAAGAAGAAAAGGCCTTCTGGAGTTCGGGGAACCATGTGGTGGAGGCAGAGCAAGATGGATGCATATAATACTCATGTCCCTTCACTCAGGGTGTTATGTTTTTAATTGCAGATTTGAGTGGCTTGCTCAATTATTTTCACTGCGTGCGTGCTAACAGTAATAAACTTGGAAAACTGAAACACATGAGTCTCCAGTAATTGTTTTTTAGATAGTGTAATAATTCATGATAATTGCTTGCAAAGCATTTCCCCCTGCTTTGTCTACAGGGGTAAATACATTAAAGCCACATTCTCGTATACTATTTTACAATCTATTAGCATAATAACCCCTTGTAAAATAAGCCCGGCTGCTGTAGGAAAGTGTGTGATATTGGTCCATTAGACACGTTTATCTTATATATCAATATAAGCAGCTAATGGTGCTATTTATGGGCATCATCTTAGCCTGGTATATGCTTGTTACCAACTAATAGATCCAGGGCATGAGGTGCTATTTGATAAAAAGTTATCCAATGCTAACAATCCACCATGACTCTAGCCTCTTGCATGAAAATTGCTTTCAGCCCCATGTGAATGGGAAAGTCATCTTGATAGATTTAGCTGCAAGCCAAGTTATAACCAATGTTCACAGAATATAATCAAATTAGATCTTAAAGCCTTTAATTTCATCATTAGCATGTATTATTTCTTCCTCAAACCATGTAATTAAATAGCATATTAGGAATAGATTTTTTCCCCTTTTATACATTTATTATGTAACCAGGGTTAAATTTAGAGCTCTGTTATGATACACATCTGCTTATTCTTAAATTAGAGTAGCTTTAATGATACCTGAAGAATTAGAAAAGCAATTGGTTAACTCAACTAAGGGAATTCGTGGCAAATAAGATATCATTATGTTTACCCAAGCACTGTTGTAATCTGAAAGTTGCATAATTAGCTAAATTATTCAGAGGGAAATTAGACACTCATTATTTACTTTTCATGGACATTTTGTGGATTTGAACACAAATTTTTGCCACACACATGAGATTAATTCTTCTTAAGGTTTACATCTGGTTTACCACAAGTCCAGAATTTCTGAATAAATGCTCTTTTCCAATTCCCAGTTAGCAATAAGAAGCCCATGGTTTTGCAATTATGAAGCAGCAATTGCTGTGGAGAACAGAGGGCATGTGGGCTACACACAGAGGTAGCACGTCGGATTCTGTTACTGCTGAGGTGCAGATGGGCCCAGGTAGACTGGTCTGGGTCTCTGAGCAGGTTTTCCTTTTGAGGCTTCCTCCCCTTCAGTTGTCCCTCTTCCCATAGCAAACAGGACTTGCTGCTGGGCCTGACCAATGAATTCCCAAGAAGCTGCTTGCTTGCTGTTTCTTGATTCCCAGCTTTAAGTCAGAATCACCCATGAAGTTTTAAGCAGTATGAAGGCCTTCCATGCCCCTCCACTCCCACCCTGCCCCAGTCGAATTCAGTGGGTAACCTGAGTTGCACTCATATTAGGAGCTCCCTCAAGGGTGGAGGATGAGTGGCAGAGGTCTGCTGTCTCCTTCCCGACTGCAGAGCCAAATGGCACACTTCCAGTGGACCTAGACCCACCTTCTGGGAGCTGCAGGTTACTGGTCATACCTGACAGACACACATGATAAAGCAAAACAGCTAAAGATGTTACTTTCTAGGTGCCAGAGTGAATTTTCTCATTCTGTTGTCAGATATTCAGTGATTGCTTGCTTGCTGGGTTCCAGGAACTCTTGTAGAGAAGGAGATATAATACTGAAGATAACAGGCATTTTGGGGAGGGGGGGAACCTAGTTGGGGAAAGGGAAAAAAAGAAATAAAGGAAAATGCATAGAACATAGCAAGTCATTTCCTAGAAAGGAAGCAGACATGAAGTGAAGATAAGAATAATGATTTCATGTCTTTCTTACAGAGACTGTCTCCTGGAGGTGGAGCTCTGATCCTTGGAAGACGCTCTAGTAGGAGCCAGGCCAGTCCAAGAAACTCATTCTAAACAGCCAGGGGCAGAATCCTACTCTCTTATTTTGCCTTTTCATTAAATATACTTACATTTTTATCATGTCTGTTTTATGAGAATATTAGAATAATTTGCTTTTCCTGGAACTGACCCTTTTCCATGTCCATTTGACATCTCCCTTAGATGTTAGTGTTTTGCATACTTGGGTGGTGGGGTGCTCCCATGTCTCCATCTACTTAAGTGGCAGGTTGGGTTTCAATTTTGTCTGCAGAGAGCAGCCACCTGAAAAAAAAAATCTCAAATTATAAAATGCCCCCTCCTTCTCATTATTCCTTTGTCCGTGGCCCTCAACAGAGCTGAAGCTCCTAGAATCCCACTCATGCAAGGGAGGTCCTTGGTGCCAAAATTATTGACACTGCCCCATTTTCTGCCACCTTGAGTGAATATATTTTAAATGGGATTAGTTTGTGAGTCCTTGGCTTGATTTATAATACATTTTCTATTCAGATGTGCTAATACTGTTTATCTCCACAAAATAAATATTAAAATTTCATGTGAGCTTCACATTAAATTTTTATTTATGCTATTACAATTTTATTTCTGTTGAGTTATATTCACTTTTCAGACATAAGGCAGAAATAAGAGCTCATAGGCAAATAAAAATAGCTATTACTCCAGTTTCTCTTGATTGTCTCCTTAAGATGTTACTCTGGGCTTATTCCTTATTCACACACAGTCTATGTAATGAATATTGGGGAGATTGCTATGAGCTTCTTGATTCTCACGTTGTGTCCAGATGAATTGTTTCTCTTAACGAGAATGAAATGAATTGCTTCTCTTAATGTTTCTGTTTCTTGAGACCTAGACAGTTTTTGGAGAGATAAGTCCTTTGTCATCTGTAGTTGTTGTGTGTCCAGTGGGTGCTGGAGACCTACAGTTGGTAAGAACAGGGCTTTAGGTTTGTAGTTCCAGTAATGTGAGTGGTAATTGCCAGCAGCATACATTTATTTGTTGCTCTTATGACTAGCGACCAGTGACAACTTCATTGTAGGATGACTGAAGTTAAGAGTACAGCTTTGGTTATGGAGCAACCTTTTGTCCAGATCTGTGATGTGATCTGGTCATCACACTCTTCTTTGCTACTGTACCACAGTATCTTACTTCTGCCTACAGCAGCAATAATAGTAATACTTGGGGGATTAGACTTCACTAGATTAGAAATCTCAATTGCAGAACTGGTGTGAGGAGAAAAAGAATAATTTACAAATCATAAGAAGCTTTCTGTCTCAAAAAGTGAACAGTACTCTAACTTTGGGAGAGTTCAGTACCATAACTTTGGAAACTATGGCAGAATAGTTCAAATACCTGGATCTCCTTAAAGGCTTATTTTCAAGGTTGTTGTTGTTTTTTTTTTTTTAAATTTGAAAGCATGTGCTTTCAAATAAGAAAAATAAGTAACACTTCTTGTCTTTAGTCATGTCTTTGATAGACTCTCTTGGATAATATTATGAATGAGAACCCACATGGTAGATACACAAGTACTGTGATGGACATTCCACCCATTACTTCCTTTTATCCTCTCAGCAAGATGGTGAGCTAGGTGGTATTATTGTACCCATTTTACAGATGAGAAAACAAACCAAGTCTTAGAGAAATTAAGTAACAAGTTTAAAGTCATCTCAGTGACTCAAGGTGGATCTGAGATTCAAAAGCAGATCAGTGTGATTCCTAAACTGACATTCTCACTCATCCATTATGCCTTATAGGGAAGATTAGTAAAGTGTGTAAGATAAAACTGATATAAAATTTTAGCTGTTTGATCAATTGTATCTTAAGAATACTGAAGTAGCAGGGAGTCTTAGATTTCAGTTTTGGCTTAATTACTTACTAGTTTTGTGTCTAATAAGACAAGCAACTATAGTTTGGGATCTTAATAAATATCCTCATCTGGAAAAAACAGGTCTAACAATATCTAACTCAAATAAGAAGGCAGTTAAGCATTTACAATTTAAAGACACTCCAATCCTCAAATCCTCTGCCTCAAATCCAGTGCCTCAAATCCTCTCCTTTGTTCTATCTTACTCACATTTCCATTATCTTGAAGACAAGTAGGTCATAATTATGAAATTTATGGATAAGACAATCCTAAAAAGGATGATTAATTTGTTGTGAAATAATCAGGGCACAAAAATGGTTATCTGTAGAGTGAACTAAGAGATCAAGCCCTTCAACATGAGTGTAACCTTTTGAGACGATCACGTAAAAGACAGTTCTATTTAGTTCATCCCAAACCAATACCTACTAACTGAGCACTTGCCAGGTGCCAGGTGCTATTTTCAGCTCTTTATATGTATTGTTGTACAATTTTCACAGCAACTGTTAGGAGTAGGCCCTGTGCATATTTTTTCCCTTTATGGGTAAAGAAACTGAATCACAAAGGGATTATTTGCCCAAATTCATACAGCTTGGAAAGAATGGAGGAGACGACTTATGAGCCCAGGAAACCTAGGCTTTTTAATTCCACACCTAAGTGTGTTGTAAAAAAACTAACATTTTTGTGTCATGTTAACAGAAACACTGCATCCAGGTGAGAATTAGTGTCAGACAACATCCTCTTCTATGTTCCACATATTTAAATGACTATATCCATGTATTGAGGGGCCTTGGCAAACCAGAAAACATGCAGAGAAGGGCTGTCAGGATAGTGCCATTCAAAGGGAAGTTTGGGAGATGTGAAAATGTCAGACTTGGAGAAGAGGAGATATGATGGGACAGCTGTCTGCAAATGTTTGCTGTATGAAACCTATTGTATTGAATTCTTCTGTGAACTCCACAGACCAGACCCGAGAAGGATAGATATTTAGAGGAAGGCATCACTTCATGGCAAATCAGTTCAGTTCAGTTCAGTCGTGTCCGACTCTCCCCGACCCCATGAATCACAGCACGCCAGGCCTCCCTATCCATCACCAACTCCCAGAGTTCACTCAAACTGAGGAGGCCCTACAAATAGCTGTGAAAAGAAGAGAAGCGAAAAGCAAAGGAGAAAAGGAAAGATATAAGCATCTGAATGCAGAGTTCCAAAGAATAGCAAGGAGAGATAAGAAAGCCTTCCTCAGCGATCAATGCAAAGAAATAGAGGAAAACAACAGAATAGGAAAAACAAGAGATCTCTTCAAGAAAATTAGAGATTCCAAGGGAACATTTCATGCAAAGATGGGCTCGATAAAGGACAGAAATGGTAGGGACCTAACAGAAGCAGAAGATATTAAGAAGAGGTGGCAAGAATACACAGAAGAACTGTACAAAAAAGATCTTCACGAGCAAGATAGTCACGATAACGTGATCACTGACCTAGAGCCAGACATCTTGGAATGTGAGGTCAAGTGGGCCTTAGAAAGCATCACTACGGACAAAGCTAGTGGTGGTGATGGAATTCCAGGTGAGCTATTTCAAATCTTGAAAGATGATGCTGTGAAAGTGCTGCACTCAATATGCCAGCAAATTTGGAAAACTCAGCAGTGGCCACAGGACTGGAAAAGGTCAGTCTTCATTCCAATCCCAAAGAAAGGCAATGCCAAAGAATGCTCAAACTACCGCACAATTGCACTTATCTCACATGCTAGTAAAGTCATGGCAAATAGATGGGGAAAAAATGGAAACAGTGGCATTTCATTTTCTTGGGCTCCAAAATCACTTCAAACAATGACTGAAGCCATGAAATCAAAAGACTCTCATTCATTGGAAGAAAAGCTATGACAAACCTAGACAGCATATTAGAAAGCAGGGACATTATTTTGCCAACAAAGGCCCATCTAATCAAAGCTATTATTTTTCCAGTAGTCATGTACCAATGTGAGAGTTGGGTCATAATGATGGTTGAGTGCCAAAAAAATGGATGCTTTCAAATTGTGGTGTTGGAGAAGACTCTTGAGAGTCCCTTGGGCATCAAGGAAATCAAACCAGTCAATCCTAAAGGAAATCAGTCCTGAATATTCTTTGGAAGGACTGATGCTGAAGCTGAAGCTCCAATATTTTGGGTACTCCTTGGAAGGAAAGTTATGACCAACCTTGATAGTATATTAAAAAGCAGAGACATTACTTTGCCAATAAAGGTCCGTCTAGTCAAGGCTAGGGTTTTTCCCGTGGTCATGTATGGATGTGAGAGTTGGACTGTGAAGAAAGCTGTTCGCCGAAGAATTGATGCTTTTGAACTGTGGTGTTGGAGAAGACTCTTGAGAGTCCCTTGGACTGCAAGGAGATCCAACCAGTCCATTCTAAAGGAGATCAATCCTGGGTGTTCATTGGAAGGACTGATGCTAAAGCTGAAACTGCAATACTTTGGCCACCTCATGCGACGAGTTGACTCACTGGAAAAGACTCTGATGCTGGGAAAGGTTGGGGGCGGGAGGAGAAGGGGATGACAGAGAATGAGATGGCTGGATGGCATCACCGACTCTGTGGACATGAGTTTGAGTGAACTCCGGGAGTTGGTGATGGACAGGGAGGCCTGGAGTGCTGTGATTCATGGGGTCGCAGAGAGTCGGACACGACTGAGCGACTGAACTGAACTGAACTGAACTGAATGCGAAGAGACAACTCATTGGAAAAGACCCTGATGCTGGTAAGGATTGAAGGCAGGATGAGAAGGGGGTGACAGAGGATGAGATGGTTGGATAGTATCCTTGACTCAATGGACATGAATCTGAGCAAACTCCATGAGACAGTGAAGGATAGGGAAGCCTGGCATGCTGAAGTTCATGGTGTCACAAAGAGTTGGAAACAACTTAGGGACTGAATACCACCAAGCAGACATATCTGAAGATGAAATCTTCCCACTAGTAGCATGAGCCTCTGCTAAAAAGTGGGCACCCAGCCACAGGATGTATTGAAACTGAGACTCCAGGCGGCTTTCTATTAGGAAAACTGAGCTGTTAGGGGACTTCCGTGTCAGTGGGAGTATTCACAGGATCCTTTATAACCTTAAAATCCATCATGCCGTTCATGATGTATACCTGCCTCAAATTTCATCCTTAAACACAGACATTTCTCTTTGGGGCAACTCCAAAGGGTTAAGGATTAACTGGGTTTAATATTAACATGTGCGTGTTTCACTGATGAAGCAGTACAGTCAGTTACAGCAGGGGTGCTCGCTCACCTGAACCAAGTTGGTACTCTTGTGTTCTCTCCCCAAGAATTTGTAATTGGTTGTCTTTCTGGAGCTGGGAAGTATTCAGTCTGTGGAGCTGAGGCCCCACTCTGTTTGTTCTGTTAGTGGGGAAATGGAAAATAGTCATAGGCAAGAAAATGTGAATAAAGCAGATGCATAGCAGGATCTTGCGTGAAATGAGAAATCACACGGTTCAAGAAGGGAAAGAGAGATGTCGAGAGAGGGTAAGTTTGATTACTTGGATTCCCACTGGTTTGCAAATTTCATATTCCAGTTCCCCATGCTTGGCTGCAATGCAAGGATGCATTGGATACTCCCAGTTGGTTTCCATTATTTTGCACAAACCAATCTGAATAGGTTTCTATAATTTGCCATCCAAAGTTTTAAAATTTTAGACCATTCTTTTTACATAGGATGACTCTGCTACCTTTGTATCAAAAACTTACTTTCACTATCATCAGTTGGCCACTTAATAGTGGCAAGTCATTACAGATACACATTTCCCCGCAAGACATAATGGTTATAATTAAGTGATTCAAAAGTACTTTAGCGCAGAAGGGTGAGGGCTATCCAAATGTCAGACTAAATTATAAAGTGAGCAGAACTAAAATGCCATAGGACATAACCATCCATAATTTACGAGTAGCAGGCTCAGATCAGTCCATAAAATGAGCTGAAAGAATTGTTTCACAGTTTCATATGTTTTTGTTAAAAGATATTTTTTTCAGTAGCAGTGGAACAGTGAAGACTGATAACAGCGCAAGAGTGAAGCATCCTGACCATATTGCTAAGACCTCATGTTCTCAATCCTGTAGTAGGGGAAATGTCAGTAGCTGAGCACCACTTCATCAGCCTTTGGGAATCTCAGTTGTGTATATTTTAGGTGGGATGTTGATTCTCAGGAGAATCTCATGCTGCTGCTTGGCTGTGGCAGAAACTAGTTTTTTCTTTTTTTTGGTAAGAGAAACCCTCTGAGATGTAGACAGTAAGAGGAATCCTCATAGGCTTCTGGAGCAGAGCCCTGCCTACCAGGAATAAATCCAAATGGGAGATTGTTTGCAATGGGTCTATGTGACAGAAACATTTGCAATCATGTCACTGAAAATGTTTGTTTTGCTGGGTCTACACGGCAAATAGGATACAGATCAGTGAGCAAAGAAATGGCTTGCTGAGTAGGCTGGACACAGTTGATGAAATGTTCGCGGGAAGCCTGCAGCGTGAGTCTTGCTTCTGCACCCCATCTAGGGGTTGCCACGCTGGCTGACAGCATTTCCAGCCTCAGCGTTGATGAGAAACGAGCTGAAGTATTTATCATCATTAAGGTCCTAGATTGTTTTCTAGGAGCGTTAAACCTTCTGACCATATTATAACTCATGGAATTTGACCCACATCCCTCTTGAAGTCTGGATCAGATAGAGGACGACTATGCTTTATTTTTATGGAATATGTATGTTTTAAAGAGCTGTCAGTAAAGTACATTGTGTCGAGTAAATCCCATTCCCCTACTGATTTATTTTTATAAAATTTGGGATGTGAATCTTGGAAAGAAACCCACTGTTTGGTGAGGAGGCAGTGTAGGTGGCTTCCACTGCAGCCTTATGGTGCATTCCTCCAAACACCAACATTCATAAATGCCTGCAGAAGATATGAGTGATTCCATTTACTTCTATGCAATCTCCCTGCACCAGGGCATCTCCCTAACCACTGGATATCTGCTCTATATCCCATATACTGTAAGATTTTCATCAACGCTGGCAATTTCCTTATGCTGCACTCATGATTTTAATTTTCCCTTTCTCCTCTAATCTGAGTACTTTATATCATTTGACCAAGCTAGGTCATGATATCATATGGCAGTTTAAGTCTCCAAAAACATCATAGTTGTTATAACAGGATGCAAGTTGGAAACCCCAGTGGATATTGCAGTATTGCTTTAAAATCAAGGAGCAACACGAGAGAATAATACCTGGGAGATATAGCTTCAATTAACAGTAAATCTCCCAGATTACAACTGTACATATTTGTAAGATATTATGAATGAACTGAGGAAAAATGAATTCAAATTCACTAAAATAATAACCCTTTCTACCAAATTATGTAAAACCACATGTTGTTTACTCTTCAACATGTTGTCTTGGGTCTAGGTGAACATGAGTTATTAATTGCCCTTTGATTAATGAACTTTATCTTTTCTTCACGGTTGACTTGTGAGGGAGTGGGCCCTTACCTGGAGAAGTTTGTAATGAAGCCTCTGCTTAGTTAGTGGCAGCAAGCACACTCTTCCTTTCCCTGTGAGGGAAAGAGAATGTTTTGAGAAAAGAGGAAAAGTAACTTCTGATGTTAACTAGACTCCTCAGAGTGATACCACCTAGATTTGGTTTGTTTTCCTGAATTTTAATCAGTGGCACTGGGATTTGTTCAATTTCTCTGTTTCCAGGTTTCATTGTATGCATCCAGAGAGAATGATAAAAGTTCTCTAGTTGCAGAGGCTTAGCAGTTGACAAATTTAGTGAGCTTGTTATGGTGTCCCTTGCTATTCCATGAATCCAGTTCATACATGGATCATGTCACGTGCTGTATGTGGGAAGTATCTCCTGTAGCTATTGTCTGCGCCATTGACATCCCTGTGACAGAGGTTTGTGGCACCTCACTGGGCCTCCTTCTCTAAGAGCTTACATTTATTCAGCACTCACCATGTGCCAGATACGGTGCCAGACACTTTCCTTGCCTCGCTCTGGTCAGTTTCTCTACCTAACTTATCATCATGTCACAGATGGAGAAATCAAAGCTCAACAGTTGAATTTACTTAAGCCCACATAGCTAGTGGTAGGTGGCTGAGTAGGAACTTAAAACCAGATCAACCCCAGAGCCTAAGCTTGTTATCACTTTTCTCTGGTTGCCATTTAGTACCGAACTATTAGACCGTGTCATATGAAAATGGACATAATCTGAAACATCAAAATAAGGCATTCCATCAGGAGGGTTGTGAAGGAATTGTGACAAATCATAGACCTAAGCCGGTTGAAATTTCTTTGCTTTAAGACACAAAGGACATCGCAGATTTTTTTCTTTCTTAACTGACTTCACGATAAGTCTGTCATGTATCATGGACCTAAGAGAGGACAATAACAATCCAGAAGGGCACTTTCATTTCTAGGGTATTCTAAAAATAGCCTATTTGATTAATAGCTGTGTCCAGGGAGAATAGAAGTCTACACTGTGGCTGAGGACAGGGTCCTACTTCTTACCCTCAGTTCCCACATGTTTCTCAAACCGATCTACTTACTAGGATCACTTACTTAAATTTATTCATGGCATGTAACCTCAGTTCATGGGATGTTTTTGCCCAAAGCAGGATAAGGTAACCATTTCTCTCAGAAATAAATGTTGCTGGCCTTTGTACTGCAGTTTAGGATATTTACAAGTCTTTACGATGAACAGTCAATCAATATATGGCAATAAAGGTCATCCTGAGGCCCAGGGACCTTGTCACTAGCATTGCATCGCTCAGTTATCCAGTTTCAGAAATGGAAAAGCCCTGAGGGTGGTAACCAGGTGCCTCAATGAGATGATTAGGCAGTGTTGACTCAGGGCAATTGAAGAACCCATTAGATTGGGAAAGGAAAAACAGAAATTGAATTGATTGATCTATTTACTAAAAAAATTGGCTTTGGGAGCTGCAAGGAGTTTTTCCTTAGAGAAAAGAAACAGCTTTTCTTTTCTTTCTGTTTTAGATAAGGATTCCTCTATCTGAGACATAACAGTCTTTCTTAGAGGGCGATGGACAGTTTACTCCCCCAAATTCTCTTGATTATATTTTCCAAGCATAACAGTTTATAAATATTTGGTAGAAAATTTCAAGTATCATATTTAGTGTAGATAATAATAGTAATAATAGTCATGGGTTCACCTTTGCCATGTGAACTTGCTGCCACTCAGCTCAAGAACTGGAGTCACTTTCTCTTCCCACTTGCATCTGGATGGACTTCTGGCTTTCTTTGACCAGTAGAATGGGGCAGAAGTGATGATACCATAAGAGTTTCAAGTCTGGGCTTCAGGAGATCTCATAGTAAATCTTCTCATGTTTTTCCTGTTCTGACGTCTCCTTGTGGAAGGGGTTAGGCTAGCCTTTTGAGGATAAGAAAACATGAACAGCAGAGGCATCCCAATTTGGGCTCTAGAAACTAACCTGCCTGTCTACAGCACATTTGGTTCCCTTTGATCCACCAGCTGTGTTCAGAATCACCCAGTTGACCCACAGACTTGTGAACATAATAAAAATTTTGTTACTGTAAGCCTTTAATTTGGGTATGGTTTTATGCAGTTACAGATAATGGTCATATATAGTGTCATCCTAATCCACAGATACACACTGAAAATGTAAATGTATGTCTAGGTGGTGGGATTATAGCTGATTTTCATTTACTTTTTGATACTTTTATGTATATTCTAATGAATCTATGATACTTTAAAAATAAGATTAATGACAAATGATGCTGAACATAATATTGATTTTTAAAGAAGGAATCATTTCAAACAATTGACTGGGCAACTCAATCACTTTCTTTAGGGAGTCCTTAGAACAATATGTTCCAGTAATCCATTTTTGTCCAAAAACCATTCCAAAAGTTAGTGGCAGGAAATAACAGCCATTTTATTATGCTCATGATTTTCTGGATCAGAAATTTGGCCCCAGGCATCATGAGAGAGACTTATCTCTGCATCTTGATGACTGAAGTCTCATCTGGGGCACTGAAATGGCAGGAAATGGTTGAGAAAGCTCAGCTGGGGTCATGTGCCCAGGGCCTTGGTTCTAGCTGTGGGCTGGGTTCCTTACTTCTTCTACACGTTGTGTCGGGTGGAACAGGAATGTTTAAGAGGGCTTCTTCAGTCACATATCTGGTGCTTGAGCTGAGATAGGTGAAATATCTGGGGTTGGCCAGGACTTGCTCACTCTCTCTCCCCCCAAGACTTTTCCACATGTCAGGGTTGAGCAGCAGGATAGTCTCAGTGTGGTCATATTTCTTATCTGATGGCTGACTTCACCCAGGGTAAACATTCTAAGAGGTGAAAACTGTAATCTTTCTCATGACCTAGTCTTAGAAGACCCAGTACATCACTCCTGTTGCATTAAATTGGTTGAGCAAGACCCTAAAGCCAGATCAGCTTCCAGGGGAGGAGAATCACTACTCAATAGGGTAGTAGCAAAAAGGTTATGGCTGTCTTAAAGCTACCAAAGCCCACCCTCTGGTGACGAAGTATTTACATGCCTTCCACAAGCAAAATACATTCACTCTTTTCTAGGGACTCTTTGTCCCAAATTACATCATATTGCAGCACTGACCATCATGGATCTCTTTACTGAACTCAGATCTGGCTGTAGATGAGTCTCTTTGGATGTGAGTCATTGAATGTGGCTCCTTGGGTACAGATTCTTCTTGATCTGAAGACCAGTGAACTACAGAATCTGTACCTACACACTCTCAACATACTATGGTCAGAAAGGCACAGTATAACTACAGTAGATATGTCTATCACAAAAGGAGAGGGACAGAGGGCCCATAGCAGTCATTGCTCATAGCAATTCTGAAATCCAGGCAGGTGCGTGTCATCAGTGATCTTTCTTGGAACAGTGAATGTTATGAATGTTTGTGTCCTTCCAAATTCATATGTTGGAACCCTAATCCCCTCTGTGATAATATTGGGGGTTGAGGCCTTTGAGAGATGATTAGGTCATGCAGGTGGAGTCTCATGACTTAATGCCCTTATACAAGTCATCACAGGAAGCTGTCTCACACATTCTGCCATGTGGGAGCACAGTGCAAGGTTTGCATCTGGGGAAGAGAGCCCTTACCCAACCGTGACCTTAGACTTCCAGCCTCCAGAACTGTGAGCAGTAGATTTCTGTTTACAAGTCACACAGTCTGTGGAACTTTGTCAGAACAGCAGCCTGAACTGCCTAAGACAAGAAATGTTTGAGGCTCAGTGCTACTTGCTGGGAATAGCTCCACTTGAGATTATTTCTTTTGTATCAGCAAACTGGGAAGAATCAGGCCTCCCTGAGTTTGAACTCTAACTTCATATTTACTTGCTATGTGACTATATAAGTTATTTTATCTCTCTGAACTTTTTCATCACCTATAAAAAGCATTTAGTAATACCACCAAGTAATATCATTAAAGAGATTCTTACTATGGTACTTGGCATCCAACAACTGTTAGTTTTTATCTCTTGGTGATACTATGTTAAATGGTGGAAAAATTGTCATAGACTTTGAGAAGACCAAAGGAACTCCCTCAAACAGAGGCTATCTTGTGGGAATCTCCCATAAAATTACTGAACCATGAATTGGCATATGTTCCACACAGTTGTTGAATAATAGACATTTACTACTGAAAGGAAATTATTAAAGAATCTAGTTAGCTCAGTAACCGAAAAAAAGAATACTGAAGCATTCAGAAATTACCATGCCTGATGTCACCGGGTGCTCGTTCTTTAGCCTATAGTGGCATTGTTTATTTCCTGGTTGACAGTTTTCAGTATAGCTTTATCCTTTCATCTGCCATAAAAGAGCTGTTGTGAACAGAATTCCAAGTGCAGAGAATGGCACCAAAATTCGACTAACCTGGCTAAAATGTTTGACCCTGCCATCTGGCTCAGAGTTGAGCAGTTGTTCAGAAAAGCCTGTATAGTTTCAAGTAGTTGGCTGAGATCTTGAGGTTGCCTTGCAGTGATAGGAGGATATAGTATTTAATATCAACAACTGAATGCAGAAAAAGAAGTTCATCTGGTTGGTGTGGCTCCATGCTCTTGTAATACAGCTCTACAAGCCAATGGGACGTGATCTCCAGCACAATGTTTGGATCATTATACGAGATGATTTAAAGAAATTCCACTGCAATTATAAATAAGTGCTCATGAGTAAGAAAGGAAATCAAAAAATTGAAATCAAAAAAAGTCTAAGTTTTACTATCATCCTGCCTCCCCCACCTGCTTTCCTTTTTTTAATGGAACTGTACTCAGTAAGACAGATAGGTATTCAGCAAACATAGCCAGCGGTGTCAGTACTCTGCCCATCTGCCCTTAATCCCTTCACTGTATCATCTTCCATCCCTGGTCCCTTAACCATCTTCATGCATTCTGGCTCCCCATGTGTTTTTCCTTCCAACATCTAGAAACAGGATCTCTTTTCGGAGTACTGCACACAGACTGCTGCTGCCTACTTTACTGCTGAAATTTTTTTTTTTTTAATGAATTGACCTTTGCTCTTCCCCAGTGGCATATTGGACACCCTCTGACCTGGTAGGCTTATTTCCTGGTGTCATGGTATTGTATCTTTTTGCCTTTCCATACTGTTCATGGGGTCTCACAGCCAGAATACTGGAGTGAGTGGCCATTTCCTCCTCCAGTGGGCCACGTTTTGTCAGAACTCTTCACTATGACCTGTCTGTCTTGGGTGGCCCTGCACAGCTAGGCTCAAAGCTTCAGTGATTTACACAAGCCCCTTTGCCACGTCAAGGCTATGATCCATGAAGGGGCTATGGGAGTAGCCCCTCACCAGTGGCTGAGTGGTACAGGGGTACAAGACTCTTAAGAATGATTCTGAGGAGCAACTTCCACTATCTATAGACTCCCTGCCCCTCCTTGCAGGGTGAAGGCAAAGTTATTTTCCGTGGATGTTTGATATTTCGCCTTTGCTTGGTCTCCTTCTCTATGAAGAGAAGACTATGAAGTCTCACCTCTCAGTCTTTTTAGGGAATATTTTCCATAAAGTCATTTAGAGAATGATTATTTTCACATGAAAATAAATAGTTTTCACATGAATCTTCATCTCAGGGTCTGCTTCTGGCAAACCGATCCCACAGCATGAAAGATGCCAAAATTACCTTTGAAAAGCCATTATATTTCCCATAAGTACAAGACATATGGCATATGTATACAATACTAAAAAGATTTAGCAAACTAAACTTTGGAAATCACTAAAATATATAAATCAAGGAGTAAAATAAGATTCTGTACAGAGATATCTGGGTCCTTAAGATAGCTTGCAAATATCAGGCAGTAAATGAAGATGGATGGAGAAATCAAAAGGGTTCTGCTTGACTACATATTTTATTTCATTATTTCTTAATATTAAGCCTCTATAACTTGAATACATATTAATAGATTTGCTTGTGTTATCATTGAGAAGATTAAATAATGTTATATGGGGAGATCAGTCTCTAAAATCAGCAGGGAATTTAAATGCACATACATTGATGACGGGAGAAGGAAATGCAACCCACTCCAGTATTCTTGACTGGGAAATCCCATGGACAGAGGAGCCTGGCGGCCTGCAGTCCAAAGGGTTGCAAAGAGTCACACTCAATGGAGTGACAAAGCACACATGAAAAATGATGATATTAACCTGTGTTTCTTAAATTTTATTTTTTCCCAACATATATTTAATATATTGAACAAGTTCGATGTGTTGTTATTCACAATACTTTAAACACTGGGAATATAGCAGCAAACAGAATTGACAAATTCTCGCCTTCATGAAACTTGCACTTCAGTGGGAGAAGAGATGGAAACCAGTTAATATATGTGTCATAATGGAGAGAAGCACTATGAGGAAGAATAAACCCAGGTAAGGTAGATAGGAAGTGTCAGGGAAAGGGGGCTTTTTTGTTTGAGTAGTCAGGGTGGGCCTCACTGATAAGGTGACATTTGGAGAGAGAGCTAAAGGAAGTGGGGAGACTAGCCATGCTGATATCTGGTGAAAGATCATGCTAGGTAGAGGGAACAGGTGATCAACATAGGTCTCCTGCTGGGGAACATAAATGATTACAACCTGGCCACCACCTGCTGGATCCACAACCACATTCACGTGAAGGCCACCCTTGTCCTGAGCCTCTCCCAGCCAGTGACTGAGCAAATTGGGTACTAATTCAGGACTATACCCTGAGATGGGGAATGCCTCTGACAGGCAGCTGTGACTCAAAGACAACCCGCTGGCCTACTCAATGCTTCCTTAGGACTACACTGCACCCTGAAACCTTCCTTGGCAATCCTCTTCACTTTCCTTCTCCTTCACAGGTGCCAGCCTGGCATTACGGGCAAAGGTCCTTCTCACCTTCTCCCTCTCCACCCTTTTTTATCCCTCACCCACATTTCCTCTCAGTCCATTTATTGGTTGTCCAGTTCCATCCTGAAATCTGCTGTTGGAGGGCCCAAACAAACACAAACAGCAGATGTGAAGGACTGAGGCAGGAGCAAGCTGAAGTGGTTGGGGATCATCACAGCTGGCGCGGCAAGAGAATTAGAAGTGAGGAAGGTGGTAGGGCATGAGAGCAGGAACAGAGCAGGGGGCCAAGTCCTCAGGGCCTGGCAGGTATCTTACGGACCGAGAGTTTTACTCTAAGACAGGGACACCTTTGGAAGGTTTTGAGCAGTGGGGAATGCAGTCTAACATTTGAGAAGGACCATGGCAGAAAGTGAAGAGGAACTAAAAAGCGTCTTGATGAAAGTGAAAGAGGAGAGTGAAAAGGTTGGCTTGAAGTTCAGCATTCAGAAAACAAAGATCATGGCATCTGGTCCCATCACTTCATGGGAAATAGATGGAGAAACAGTGGAAACAGTGTCAGACTTTATTTTGGGGGGCTCCAAAATCACTGCAGATGCTGATTGCAGCCATCAAATTAAAATATGCTTACACCTTGGAAGGAAAGTTATGACCAACCTAGATAGCATATTAAAAAGCAGAGACATTACTTTGCCAATAAAGGTCCATCTAGTCAAGGCTATGGTTTTTCCAGTAGTCATGTATGGATGTGAGAGTTGGACTGTGAAGAAAGCTGATCGCTGAAGAATTGATGCGTTTGAACTGTGGTGTTGGAGAACACTCTTGAGAGTCCCTTGGACTGCAAGGAGATCCAACCAGTCCATTCTAAAGGAGATCGATCCTGGGTATTCATTGGAAGGACTGATGCTAAAGCTGAAACTGCAATACTTTGGCCACCTCAGGCAACAAGTTGACTCAAAGGAAAAGACTCTGATGCTGGGAGGGATTGGGGGCGGGAGGAGAAGGGGACGACAGAGAATGAGATGGCTGGATGGCATCACTGACTCAATGGACATGAGTTTGAGTGAACTCCGGGAGTTGGCGATGGACAGGGAGGCCTGGCGTGCTGTGATTCACAGGGTTGCAAAGAGTCGGACACGGCTGAGTGACTGAACTGAACTGAACTGATTGTCACTGCTGCATTGGGTAGAGATCATAGGAGGAAAAGGCGGGCACAGGGAGACCAGTCTTGGGACCACGAAAGAGTTCAGATGAGAGATGGAGACCTTTAAAGGAGGTGGGGAGTGGGAGAGGTAATGAGCCACGGATGGATTCTAAATATGTTTGAAGATAGAGCCTAAAGGATTTGTTGATAGGCTGGCCATTAAGTATGAAAGAAAGAGGAGCCAAAGGTAACACCAAAATGTTTTTGTCTGTGCAAACAAAATCAGCATTTACTGAGACAGGGAAAACTAGATATTGTGAAATGTTATTATAAATTGCATTTTTTAAATTAGTCTCTCTTGCCTGCATGCTGCCGTAGTTGCTTTGTTGATATTTCTACATCTTTATGTATAGCGCATTATACAGCAGTTGCTGCTGACGCTATTGCTGCCTGTCAATGAATACATACTTATTGCCTACTCCCAAAACTATTACAGATATACACAAGCTTAAATATATATTTTATGTATCTCTCATTTAATTCTTATAAAAACCTCATTAGAGCAACCCAAGGAGTTTGTCAAAGCTGTATATTGTCACCCTGCTTATTTAATTTGTATGCAGAGTATATCATGAGAAATGCTGGACTGGATGAAGCACAAGCTGGAATCAAGATTGCCTGGAGAAATATCAATAACCTCAGACATGCAGATGACACCACCCTTATGTCAGAAAGTGAAGAAGAACTAAAGAGCCTCTTGATGAAAGTAAAAGAGGAGAGTGAAAAAGTTGGCTTAAAACTCAACTTTCAGAAAACTAAGGTCATGGCATCCAGTCCCTTCACTTCATGGCAAATAGATGGGGAAGCAATGAAAACAGTGGCAGACTTTATTTTTGGGGGCTCCAAAATCATTGCAGATGGTGACTGCAACCATGAAATTAAAAGGTGCTTGCTCCTTGGAAGAAAAGTTATGACCAACCTGCTGCTGCTAAGTCACTTCAGTTGTGTCCGACTCTGTGCAACCCCATAGATGGCAGCCCACCAGGCTCCCCCGTCTCTGGGATTCTCCAGGCAAGAGCACTGGAGTGGGTTGCCATTTCCTTCTCCAATGTGTGAAAGTGAAAAGTGAAAGTGAAGTCGCTCAGTCATGTCTGACTTGTAGCGACCCTATGGACTGCAGCCTACCAGACTCCTCCGTCCATGGGATTTTCTAGGCAAGAGTACTGGAGTGGCTTGCCATTGCCTTCTCCGTATGACCAACCTAGACAGCATATTAAAAAGCAGAGACACTACTTTACCAACAAAGGTCCATCTAGTAAAAGCTATGGTTTTTCCAGTAGTCATGTATGGATGTGGGAGTTGGACTCTAAAGAAAGCTGAGTGCCAAAGAATTGATGCTTTTGAACTATGGTTGGAGAAGACTCTTGAGAGTCCCTTGGACTGCAAGGAGATCCAACCAGTCTATCCTAAAGGAAATCAGTCCTGAATATTCATTGGAAGGACTGATACTGAAGCTGAAACTCCAGTACTTTGGCCTTCCGCAAAGAACTGACTCATCTGAAAAGACCCTGATGCTGGGAAAGATTGAAGGCGGGAGGAGAAGGGAATGGAAGAGGATGAGATGATTAGATGGGATCACCGACTCGATGGATATGAGTTTGAGTAAGCTCCAGGAGTTGGTGATGGACAGGGAAGCCTGACGTGCTGCAGTCCATGGGATCGCAAAGAGTTGGACACAACTGAGCGAGTGAACTGAACAGAACTGATGTTGTTGGTGGTGTTTTTTCTTTTTTTCTTCTTTTGGGTTGAGATTACGTAGAGACTCTGTGCTCTTCATTATGCTGTGTTCTTCCCTCTGCCCTATGTGGCCCTTCTGTGACCATTTCTTCTTCCTCACCATATCCCTATCATCCGAGATCCCAGTGCCTGAGGACAGGATGGCAATGCAATCAGCTCTATACACGCCACTTCAACTATTGTTTCCTTGCCTAGAATAGATCTGATAATTTTTTCATGGAATTTCGTGACTTTTGTGTTCCTGAACCTCTCTCACCCATCTTGTTAGTGACTAATAAAACATTATTAGAATTCTTAAAAATAATCAGATCTGTTGGCCTAACTATATCCAGCAGCTTCCTTACTTGCCCCTTACCTAGTTTCCTTGTATAGAATAGGGCTGGTAATTTTTCATGGCATTTTGTGACTTCTGTGTTGCTGACCCTCTCCTCTTGTAAGTGACTAATAAAACTTTATCAGAATCCTTCAAAATGATCAGATCTGTTGGCCTAATCATATCCAGTGGCTTTCTTGCTTCCCCTTACCTGTGTGACATTGTCTGGCCCCACTCCAAACTTGGTCCTTGGACTTGAACTCCCTAAGGACTCCGGGCTCTGCTTGTCTTGGAGACATCAGGGAGAAGACCTGTATGAAATCTGGAGCCCTGACATCTCACTTCTGATGCCAGTCATGATGCTAATGTCCTGGTTAAAGAGAGTTTTAAGCACATTCACCTCTCTACTTATACATTCTCCTTCCCCAAATAACTGAAGGGTTCCTTTTTAGCCAACTCAGTTACGACTAGAAAACACTTATGCTATTTGACATATATGAATTATATGAGCAAATTAGGTTTAAACTGCTAAATAAATCCAGAACACCAAAAAATGACTAATTGCTGAAACACTTTTTCCTATCCATTTGCAATCTTTAATATAAACTTGAATGTTAAGTCCTCATTGTTTGGCAACAACAAAGGGCATTCGTTGAAGATTCACCTTCAAAGTGGCCAGCACATTCTGACACTCTGCAGCTAATAATGACTGGACTGTGGACATCTGATCAGAATTAGTTTCAGCAGACTGGAGCCCTGCAAATGTTAAAATGTCTTTAGTCTTACAGACCAATAGATATTATGGTTCAGCAACTCTGCATTATTAGTAGTAAGCTCCTTGAATCTTGAGGGAGGTGGCCCAACAGACCATTGTAACCTTCATAAATTAAATTAGAATTAGTCACTGTGCTTGTTGATTGTATTAAGAATATGATATAGAATAAAAATAGCACCCTCTTTTGTATCTGCCAAACAATTCAATATATGAAAATCTTGCTTTGCCTAAGAAGTAAAAATAAAGTGATCAGTCATATATAAAATGTCCATTGTATGCAGGGGAAATATCTGACATGTTTGGGGGTGATAGAATAACAAACAAAGAAGAAAACTCTATTTAAAAGATCAGAACATCATTGAAGAGATTAATGGATAGTATATGTGCCAAGAAGACTTTAGTCTCCACATCAAGGTGAAGGTCTGTAGCATAAGTCATATCTAAACTTCTACAGGACTAAGAGGCTAGGATTTCTACACATTACTGGTTCTTCCTGTATGTTATTTGTTCACATTACAAGTAGAACAGCTTTATTATTGGAAATAAAATGAATATATAGAATGTCGCCTGGATGGATTGTCAACATTTAAAATGGTCAGGCTGCCTCAACCTGGATGGAGCAGTGGGGGAGTGTATATGTGTGTGTGTGTGTGTGTGTGTGTGGCAGAGGGTGGGGGGCATTTTCCAGGTGGGGGTGAGAAAGAAGCCTGAGAGACTTGGCGCATTCAAAAGACTGTGGTGAGAACAAGAAGCAGCTTTCAAAAACCGTTGAATTAGATTGGATCGTTGGATATAAAGGCTCTATTACTATCTTTCACAACAAAGCATCCTGATACACAGCTGTTGATTAACATTCTGTGGTCTAGAACATTATGCTTAGTTTCTCAGAGAAAGTGAGACATCCATGTCAATTTCTCATTCATTTAGCATCCTTTATTAAGGGCACTCTGTGTGCTAAGTACTGTGTTGGAATGCCAAGGCAAGACTGGCAAATTCTGGTCCCAGAGCTGCCACTGGCTCATTATTCCCATGGGAGACATCACCAGCGATGGAACTGATGCTGTGGTCACGGCCTCAGAGTCTTTCTAGCACAGACATGTTGACTTACTATTGTCAGAGACCACAAGGAGGCGAATAAGGTAACAGAAGGGTTGGGATAGAGAAATGAAAACATTTGAAAGGTACCAAAGAGATGGAAGAGACGGGACAGCATCAATGACTGAATGCTGGCTGGGGATGAAAGTTGCTGGGCAAAGTCAAGAATGGCATCAAGGTTTCTAACTTGCTCAACTGGGTGGATGGTGATATAATTTGTTGAAGCTTATGGGGAGGAAAGTAGGGAGAAAGGTAAGCTCAGCCTAAAGTACTGTGAGTTTTAGGTTCCTGTGGGCCATCTGGAGATTAAGTTGCTGGATATTTGGGTCTGTAATTCACATGCACGAGGCTAATGAGACAGTGCAGGTGAGTTGTTACGACACTTGGAGACTGGAGTCCATTATCTTCACCCCGCAGGGCACCAGCTGGGTGACCTTGTCAAGTTCCTTAATATCTTTACTTCCCCCCACCCTTATTTCTAATGTGGAGACAGTATCTCTCTTATAGGATCATCTTGATTAAATGAATGCCTGGCAAACATATAGTGAGCACTAAGTGAATTCTAACTCCCATGAGCATTTACAGAAGCCAGTGCTAGTGACCGACAGCCCCGTCAAGCCCAAAGTCCTCAAGTCGTCCTTGATTCCTCTCTTTGCTCTTCACCTCTTGCATCAATTCATTGAGTTCTATTGACTTCAAGTTCCAAGGACATCTCACATTCATTATCCTTTCTTCATCTCCACTCATCTCCCTGGTGCAAAACAGCGTTTTCTCTCACCTGGGTAGCCTACAGCAGCCAGCAGTCTCCCTGCTTCTCCCTGTAATTCACTCTCAAAATCAAGCCATGTAACTCCGTAGTTCAGAGCAAAATCCAAACTCTTAACCATAAGGCATGGTGTGACCTTGCCCCTGCCTACCTCTTCATTTTGTCCCTCTTCCCACCTACTGTGGTTCAACCTGACTGGCTGTCTTACTTTTCTGAAATGCACCAAGCTCTTTGCAGCCCGAGGGATTGTGTATCATCTTTTCCTCCTGTGAGACCTCTAAAATTTTCAGAAGACTGATTCCTTCTAGTCATCTAGGTTCTCATTTCAAGTGTGATCCCTTCAGGGAGTCTGCCCTGGACACTCCCTCTGTGCAGCCCCATTTCCCTGACCACTTTCTAAGATATCTTGTTCAATCATCTTCACTGTACTTTCTGATATTTTCATTTTGATTTATTTGTAACTTTTTTGTTATTGTCTCCCCCTCAAGAATGTAAGTTCCAGATAATGGAGACCAGAGCTGACCAAGTTACCCACTGAGTAGAACCTGGGATACATGATTCTTTAAGGGGCTCATGAAAATCCTTTAATTTCTTTAAAAAAAATAGAAGAAAAATAACATCATAATAATGAATAGAAAATAAAGAGTTCACCCTAGATGAAATTTATTTTTAAACACAATCATAAAATAGAATTTTTGTATTTTATATGAAAGAAGTAACCCATGAACGTCATAAGGCAACCATGGTGGGAACACTGTCAGTCTTGTTCACTACAGATTCTTCATCCCTTAGAACTTTACCTGGTACATAGGAAGCCCTCACAATGAATTTGCTGTCTAGATAAATGAAATCACTTGAGAACTTTGGGGTCTAGCCTAATAGAACTCATGTTGTGTTTGTGTGTGGTGTGTGTTTTGGACACCTTTGGTATGCCCCTGTAAGTCTATTTTCTACCCTTCTCCAGTTGAATTAGGAGAATTATCATAATACTTGCATCAAAAGGAAGGTTATGGAGTTTTCAGTGGTGATAAAAGAGTAACTAACAAGAAGACAGGGAACATGGGCTCATCGAGGAAAGAAGTAAGGCCAAATGTATGGAGAAGGCATGGGTTGTATCAGGAAAGGAAGGAGTAATGCCAGATAGCAGTTTAGAAGCAATGAAGAATCAGGACAAGTAGAGAATTCAAAGAGGTTAGAGGGAAATTTCAGAACTGAAGTTTTGAGAAGAGGATGACCCTGGGAGTCATATTGAATATCACTGAAACAGATGCATACACAGAACTGGGAAGCTAGGGCTTTGATGGAGTCCTTAGTGGGGAGACTGACATTACACTACGGGCAGTGGTAGCACTCAGAGTGCAAAGAAAATCCTCCACATATGCAGGAATGTGAGGAGGATGTCAGTGGATGCTAGGACTAGGGCAAAGCAAATGAGCTTACCGATTGAGAGCGCTGGCTGGGCTTATCTCTTGGCTCCGTCACTTCCTGATTGTGCAGCCATGGGGAAGTAAGGGCCACCACTCTGTGCCTCTGTTCTCTCATCTGCAAAATGGAGATCATCATAATAATAACTGTTGCACAAGGTCACTATCAGTATTACATGAAAAGTATTACTCAGAACAGTGCCTACTCATAGTAGGTGCCTAGTCAGTGTTAGCTATTATAATTAAAAGGAGGAGAAGTAAAGGTTGTTTTGGGGAAGGAGTCAGGGGAATATATGCTCTCCTTCCTGATAAGGGGAAGGAAACAAGTGCTCCAGAAAAATATATATCCATATTTAAAGGAAACTTGTAAGAAAAAAAAAAAGCATCTTCATGTATAATAAGCATCATTGAGAATGTAACGTAACTTATTGGCAATAAAGTGAGCTTTCAGAGTGCTCAGGAGTGTGGCAGTTCATTTTACTCATGGCCCAGGCTGTGGAAGACAGTGACGAGAGACGCAGAGTCCTGGGATGCAGACACAAGGGATAGTCGGGCTACTCAGCCTTAGACTTTCAGATGAAACTCTGAAGAGGGGTGATCTGAGACGCATGGGTGCCATTCTATGATTATGACCATATAGTTAGGCTGTAGGAGCCTCAGAATTGAGGTTTACTAGAGTGCCCTTTAGTGAGTGTTCTGAGCAGCCAGAGATGCTAGAATAAGATGTAGACAATTGTAATCCCTTTGCTCTTTGAACTTGTCCTTAACAATTAGATTATATCTGTGTCTTAAACCTCATCATTTTACTTTGAGTTATTGAGTTCAGTCTGTAGCTTTTTGGATGTAACTCTCGCCTCTTTGGGGAATGATTGGGCCACCCTTCCTTGTAACACAACAGTCTCAGACTATTCTGGGTAATTCCTATTTTAGATTGGGTTCCCTGGGAATACATTTAAAGATGAAAAGTTGGATGCAGAATGCTCACTGTGGGGTGCTCTCAGAAGATGACCTGTAAGGAGGCCAGGAAGGCAGGGTTGGGCAGAGAGAGAAACTTACGTGCAGCGGAGGTTTCAGCCAATCCTACAGGAGCTCTAGAGCTGGGGTGGCCCTTCAGAGCTGTCTCTGTTGAGGCCAAGGAGCCAGATATTTACATCCCAGCATTAGCCAATCGTTGATTGGGGGCTGCTTCCAGGGAGTGAGCATTATATGAGGTGAGGTAGTTCCCTGAGGCTGAGGTAATGTTCAGCAAGGGATAGTGCTGTATCCTTCCTTAATTGATGTTCCCAGCAGGTGAGAGATGTGTCTGTTGGCCCTGGAAAGCAGCCCTGAGTGGAGCATCGCTTAGTGACCATCCAGCAGGGCCCAGGTCCTTTACAGTACAGCAGGGTGGGGTGCGATGCAGGATGAAGACAGAGAAAGGGAGCCGCCAACAGGGAAGGTCGAGAAGGCTGGAGTTTCATTTTTACATCCTTCATAGTTTTTTCCCAGGTACGCCCACAAGAGACAAGGCCACAAACATCACAGAGAATCGAGGCTGGTATAACAGGTGTGGAAATCTCCTCCATGGGCGTGCAAGAAGGGAAAGAAGATTGTACGTTCTATGCCACTCACTCTGTTCCTAGTTGGCTATGTATTATCGTTTAGTCGTGAATTCACGTCCAACTCTTTTGCCACCCCATGGACTGTAGCCCTCCAGGCTCCTCTGTCTGTGGGCCTTCTTAGGCAAGAATACTGGGGTGGGTTGCCATTTCTTCCTCTAGGGAATCTTCCTGACCCAGGGAGACAACCCACATCTCCTGCATTGGCAGGTGGATTCTTTACCACTGAGCTACCTGGGAAGCCCGGCGCATGTACACGTTATCTTTAAATATCTCTGGGTCATCATTCTATTTGGCAGCACTACTCTAGGATGGCAAAGAAAAAATTTTGTAGCCTTTCTTTAAAAAAACTTATTAATTTTAGCTGTGCTGTCTTCCTTAGAACATTATGTTTCGGTTATTCACTTTTGTCTAAGAAACCACCCCAAAACTTAGTGGCAGAAGACAACAACCATTTTATTATGCTCATGATTTTGTGGGTCAGAAATCTGGCCTGGGTATAGTGAGAAAGGCTTATCTCTGCATCTTGATAATTGAAGTCTCATCTGGAATACTCAGCTGGGGTCAGGTGCCCAGGGCCTTGGTTCTAGCTGTAGGCTGGGTTCCTTCCTTCTTCTGTGTGCTGTGTCTGGTGGAGCTGGAATTTTTTTAGTTGATTAATTATATTTTTAGCTGCGCTGGATCCTCATTGCTGAACGTGGGCTTTCTCTAGTTGCAGCGAGCAGGGGTGTCTCATTGCCGTGGCTTCTCTTATTGCAGAGCATGAGTTCTAGGTGCATGGGCTTCAGTAGTTGTAACACATGGGCTCAGCAGTTGCAGTGTGCGGGCTCTGGAGAGCCAATAGAGAAGTCCCACAAAAAAATTGATATAAATGTCATACAGATGTTAACAGCGAGAATGAACTTTTGGAAATTATCACAGAGGGAAGGGACGAATTATGACAAAACTACTGTCTCTTCTAGAGAAGTCACCCTTACAGAAGAAAGAAGAGCGCATTCTCTTACTAGGAATATTTCTTAGAAGATAAGTGCTTGGTGACATATTAAATTTAAGGTAATATAGGCAAACTTAAAAGTCTGAAAGGCTGAAACAATGGCAGACACCTGATAGGAAAATACCATTTGGACTGTGCCAGAATTGTAAAATTAATATCCACTGACTTGTTTGAAACATGGTCTTGTGAGGAATCGTGTCCTCAGCAAGTTATTTGACTTTCTCTTAGCACCAAAAATGTGCATCTTGCACCATAGGGACCTAAAGATCTCCTTTTAGGGTCCATTATTTGAGTTATTTCCCCAAGATTCCAGAGAATTATTGATCCCTTTCCAATGCCAAAAGCAAAAGTCACAGAAAACCCCCATTCATTCACTGGGAAATTTTCTCAATGATGACAAAATTCTTATTCCCTAGAAGAGCATAAAGGAATATGGAAAATGTGTTAGAAACTTCAGAGACATCTCTCTTCTTTAAAGGGTGAATTTCAGTCTAAACATGTTCATTTACTAAGTTGTAAATTATAGCTAAGAAAAAAAAAAAGAACCTGGCCATTCCCAAGTTTATGAGATCATGTAGTCTTTCCTGATGAAAAATTCCCTGTTCAACAACCAGTTTGCCACTAAAGGTCATCCAAGCGCATAGCTATTGGGTTTCTGTGGTACACACAGTGACTGATTAAAATTACCCAGCGAAACCATGGAAGTGGGCTATTATACTGGTTAGAAAATTGTGCATAGAGTGAAGCCTTAGGCATTGATAGGAGCTGGTTAGTCAGCCTGCCATTAATTAGCAAGGGAAACCTCTCTTGTTTTGAATAATTTATATCTGCATCTAAATTAGGTAATAGAAGGAGTATAATAATGAGGAAGCATAATTGCCAACATCCACTGGATCATGGAGAAAGCAAGAGAGTTCCAGAAAAACATCTATTTCTGCTTCATTGACTATGCCAAAGCCTTTGACTGTGTGGATCACAATAAACTGTGGAACATTCTGAAAGAGATGGGAATCCCAGACCACCTGACCTGCCTCTTGAGAAACCTGTATGCAGGTCAGGAAGCAACAGTCAGAACTGGACATGGAACAACAGACTGGTTCCAAATAGGAAAAGGAGTGCATCAAGGCTGTATATTGTCACCTTGCTTATTTAACTTACATGCAGAGTACATCATGAGGAACGCTGGGCTGGAGGAAGCACAAGCTGGAATCAAGATTGCTGGGAGAAATATCAATAACCTCAGATATGCAGATGACACTACTCTTAGGGCAGAAAGTGAAGAGGAACTCAAAAGCCTCTTGATGAAAGTGAAAGAGGAGAGTGAAAAAGTTGGCTTGAAGCTCAACATTCATAAAACAAAGATCACAGCATCTGGTCCCATCACTTCATGGGAAATAGATGGAAAAACAGTGGAAACAGTGTCAGACTTTATTTTTTGGGGCTCCAAAATCACTTCAGATGCTGATTGCAGCCATGTAATTAAAAGACGTTTACTCCTTGGAAGGAAAGTTATGACCAACCTTGATAGTATATTAAAAAGCAGAGACATTACTTTGCCAACCATGGTCCGTCTAGTCAAGGCTATGGTTTTTCCAGTGGTCATGTATGGATGTGAGAGTTGGACTGTGAAGAAAGCTGATTGCTGAAGAATTGATGCTTTTGAACTGTGGTGTTGGAGAAGACTCTTGAGAGTCCCTTGGACTGCAAGGAGATCCAACCAGTCCATTCTAAAGGAGATCGATCCTGGGTGTTCATTGGAAGGACTGATGCTAAAGCTGAAACTGCAATACTTTGGCCACCTCATGCCACGAGTTGACTCACTGGAAAAGACTCTGATGCTGGGAAAGGTTGGGGGTGGGAGGAGAAGGGGACGACCGAGAATGAGATGGCTGGATGGCATCACCGACTCTGTGGACATGAGTTTGAGTGAACTCCGGGAGTTGGTGATGGACAGGGAGGCCTGGCGTGCTGTGATTCATGGGGTCGCGGAGAGTCGGACACGACTGAGTGACTGAACTGACTGAACTAAACTGATTACTGATCACCAGGAGACCTTCTCCAAACACAATAATTATCAGCACAAGAAGTACCTGGGTTTGAACACAGCTCACCTTATGGAAAGCTCAGCCTAAACAACTGACTCTTCTGATAAGATTATTGAATATACAACTGAAATTAGTTAGTCTACTAATCTAGGTATAAGGAGAATGTGGTGTGTTTTTTTATTTTTGGTGGGCGAACTGCAACAGAAATTTCGTTGTTTATTTTATTCTTTTAAGGAAAAGAAAGATACCTTTGACTTGGATCCTAGACCATTCTTTTTTGTGCATTTGGCTTAAGCAGCTGGCAAAGCCATTGAAATAAGTGCCATGTTATTACATGGGGAAAATGTAGATTGATTCCACTCATATAAAAAATAATAAATTCTCCAAACATATAAAATATTTCTTGAGCTGCATTAATGCACATTTGCATTTCTCTTTAATATGAAACAGCTGTTGTATTTTCCATTTTATGGCATTTTAAAGAGAAGGCAAGGATTGGGAACCAACATGAATCACAAGTCCCCACTATGTTTCATTGAAGACAATATCACATTAATTCCCATTGCTCCTGAACCTGATGGAGAATAGAAACTTCCTTCATTTTTAAAACCTTAAAAGTTAACATAGAAACTTTAATGTAAGCATTTAAATTATCAATTTAGAATGAGAAAGTGAGTCGACTCTGATATGCATCAGCTTAACTGCATTGCTCTGAATTTAGGAGCCGGAAAGGTATAGAATTTACTGACATAAATCAAATCATCATAGTGAAAGGTAGCTATGTAAGTCCCCATTTCTCACCTGGTATTCTCATTTGGAGGGAAGAATTGATTCTCTTAGCAATGGAATAAGCTTCTCTCCTCCTTTTGCTAACATGGTTTCTCTACAGTTATGCAAACTAAATTTGCAGTCATCTTCCTTATCATGGCCTTGGGGAATAAAAAAGTCTGGTTGGTTTTCTCCGCCGATGTTTTTCACTGCAGTTTGATAACCTACATTCTACGTGTATAATAACTGAAACTAGATTTTTTTCTGATATGCCTGAGCTGAAAATCAAATTAATTTTCAGTCACCATGGACTTGTGACTTCATATTTTCAATAGAATTCTGAGTGCATGCTCTGAGACCCTTTTGCCTTCCTTTGTCCCTTCTTTCTTGATTTTATACTTCAGCATTATGGCTTAGCGGGGGAAAAACACAGCATTGTATTTTAGAGTCACATATATGTAGGGCAGAATTGTGACTCCACTTCTGATCTGCTGTGTGAACTTTGGCAAGTGAAAGGAACACTGAACTTTAGGATTTTGGTTTATTAAATGAGAATAATAATTGTTGCCTTTCAAGATTGCTCTAGGAGTTAAGGGAGATATTCCCTAGTGGCTCAGCTGGTGAAGAATCTGCCTGTAATGTGGGAGACCTGGGTTCGATCCCTGGGTTTGAAAGATCCCATGGAGGAGAGAACAGCTCACTCCAGTATTCTGGCTTGGAGAATTCCATGGACTATGTAGTCCATGGGGTCGCAAAGAGTCTGACATTACTAAAGCGGCTTTCAGTTCAGTTTATGAGTGAAAACATTCACCATGGGGCCTAGGACTCAGTAGGAGCTCACATACAGTGACCTTCTCTTTCCCTGTGTTTCCCCTCTCCCTGTCCTGTCACTCCTCAGCTCAAAGGGCCAGTGACTGGGCAGTTGTTGGGGACCCTCTAAGCTGCAGGCTAAGCGTATCTCCCACAAGAGTTCGTAGAGTATCATGAGAGAGCTTCCTTCAGAGGATGCAAGTCACTGCAACTGTCTACGTGACAGCATCCAAATTTGTGTAGATTTCAACCCCAGGCTCAGCATGATACATCGTTTCAGTTCAGTTCAGTTCAATCACTCAGTCCTGTCCAACTCTCCGCGACCCCATGAATCACAGCACGCCAGGCCTCCCTGTCCATCACCAACTCCCAGAGTTCACTCAAACTCATGTCCACAGAGTCAGTGATGCCATCCAGCCATCTCATCCTCTGTCGTCCCCTTCTCCTCCCACCCCCAACCTTTCCCAGCATCAGAGTCTTTTCCAGTGAGTCAACTCGTCGCATGAGGTGGCCAAAGTATTGCAGTTTCAGCTTCAGCATCAGTCCTGCCAATGAACACCCAGGACTGATCTTTAGAATGGACTGGTTGGATCTCCTTGCAGTTCAAGGGACTCTCAAGGGTCTTCTTCATCACCACAGTTCAAAAGCATCAATTCTTTGGCAATCAGCTTTCTTCACAATCCAACTCTCACATCCATACATGACCAATGGAAAAACCACAGCCTTGACTAGATGGACTTCAGTTGGCAAAGTAATGTCTCTGCTTTTTAATATGCTATCAAGGTTGGTCATAACTTTCCTTCCAAGGAGTAAGGGTCTTTTAATTTCATGGCTGCAGTCAGCATCTGCAGTGATTTTGGAGCCCCAAAAAATAAAGTCTGACACAGTTTCCACTGTTTCCCCATCTATTTCCCATGAAGTGATGGGACTGGATGCCATGATCTTTGTTTTCTGAATGTTGAGCTTCAAGCCAAACTTTTCACTCTCCTCTTTCACTTTCATCAAGAGGCCTTTGAGTTCCTCTTCAGTTTCTGCCATAAGGGTGGTGTCATCTGCATATCTGAGGTTATTGATATTTCTCCCAGCAATCTTGATTCCAGCTTGTGCTTCTTCCAGCCCAGCGTTCCTCATGATGTACTCTGCATATAAGTTAAATAAGCAAGGTGACAATATACAGCCTTGATGCACTCCTTTTCCTATTTGGAACCAGTCTGTTGTTCCATGTCCAGTTCTGACTGTTGCTTCCTGACCTGCATACAGGTTTCTCAAGAGGCAGGTCAGGTGGTCTGGGATTCCCATCTCTTTCAGAATGTTCCACAGTTTATTGTGATCCACACAGTCAAAGGCTTTGGCATAGTCAATGAAGCAGAAATAGATGTTTTTCTGGAACTCTCTTGCTTTCTCCATGATCCAGCGGATGTTGGCAATTTGATCTCTGGTGCCTCTGCCTTTTCTAAAATCTGCTTGAACATCTGGAAGGTCACGGTTCACATATTGCTGAAGCCTGGCTTGGAGAATTTTGAGCATGACTTTACTAGCATGTGAGATGAGTGCAATTGTGCGGTAGTTTGAGCATTCTTTGGCATTGCCTTTCTTTGGGATTGGGATGAAGACTGACCTTTTCCAGTCCTGTGGCCACTGCTGAGTTTTCCAAATTTGCTGGCATATTAAGTGCAGCACTTTCACAGCATCATCTTTCAGGATTTGAAATAGCTCAACTGGAATTCCATCAGCTCCACTAGCTTTGTCCTAGACACACTTTATCATATTATTGCCATGTACCTTTTCCCCTCACTGTATATAAACCTTAACATTATCCTACTTGTTTTTATTTTAACTTTATTTCTTTGGTGTTAATTTGATGGTTTGTTGCTATTTGTCCCTGTCTACTAAGACCTGTTTTTTGGACTCCAAAATCACTGAACAACAACAACAATGATCTTGATTGACTAGAGTCTCTGAAACCAAGAGTCACCTTGATTTTACTTAATTGATGCTATACTGATATATTGTGCAAAAATAGTCAATTTCACAAATAAATCTTAACTGAATCCGATTGGCTGCCTTTCAATTATATAGGATATTTATTATCGTGGGAAAGATGATTTGATTGAAAAATATAGTTGTTGTATTCCAGGTCATCCATATGAGATTGGAAGTAAAGGGGTGTAAACCCATGGGCCCATGATGAAGTAGCAGACTAGAAGGTAGGTGTCCCCAGTGTTGCCTTTCTTATACAGAAAGCCTTTCATTCCTGGGTGATGGCTCTTGTGTCCTGCTCTTTGTTTTTTGCTGTATTTTAGGCAAATATTAAAACAATGACTGTTTAGTTACCTTGGAACTAATATCCTTTGAGTGTTAATCAGCCAAATCCATAGCAATTCTATGTTGTTGGATAGAAAAAAGAACTAAAGATCCCCAATATAAAAATTCAAAATTATAGCACACGCATTCTTTTAAAGTAATATTTCTTTTAGGAAATGGTGTTCCTATTTTCCTTATTCAGTTCCCTCTACTTGGAGTGCTGTTTCCTGGTTTCCTTTTAATGTCTGAGTGCTGCTGCTGCTGTTGCTGCTAAGCACTTCAGTCATGTCCAAATCTGTGCGACCCCATAGACGGAAGCCCACCAGGCTCCCCCGTCCCTGGGATTCTCCAGGCAAGAACACTGGAGTGGGTTGCCATTTCCTTCTCCAATGTGTGAAAGTGAAAAGTGAAAGTGAAGTCGCTCAGTCGTGTTCGACCCATAGCGACCCCACGGACTGCAGCCTACCAGTCTCCTCCATCCATGGGATTTTCTAGGCAAGAGTACTGGAGTGGCTTGCCATTGCCTTCTCCGTGTCTGAGTGCTACGCATGTTCTAAGCCCCTGTTGCTTTCTCCATATATACATGAAGACTTTCTCTAAGCCTATGTTGTTCGATGTGGTTACCACTAAGCACAGGAGACTATTTACTTAAAATTAAAAAAAGAAATCTTAATCACACTGGCCACATTTCAAGTGCTTGATGATTGATAGCTACATCTGGATAGTAGCTACTCTTTTGGACAGTGAAGCTAGAGAACATTTCCAATAGTTCAGAAAGTTCTATTGTATAGAGTTCTATCTCAAGCACTTAGGTGAACATGCTCACAGCATTGTGCTCTCATAGACACCTTTTTGTTCCTTTATGGAACAAGTCACTTTCTACCTTGATTGGCTGTAGCAGAGTGACTGTTTTCAAATGATGACATACAGAGCTAGAATCTACAACTCTGGTTTTCTACTTCAATGAGAAGAGCAATATTTTTGTCTGTTTCACCCATTGGAATTTTATGTGAGATCACTTTTGCTAAACGTTTGAAAACCTCTGCCCTCTTTACATCTGTTGTATTTTCTGCTCAGACCATTTGAGGGCAAGATTTATTTCTGATTCATTTTTTAGCTCGTCACAACCTGGTCTGAGGGTTACTGGAGTAGGCACTCAAACATTTCTAGTTGGTTGCAAGGAGTTAAGTTCTAGAGTTCATGGCCTGATGCAACTCTACTTCATAGACACCACAGTACAATTATTGCACTCAGATCCCTGACCAGTCAGGGATTCGGTGCCTTCCCTAGCATCCCCGTCACTGTAAGTGGTAGGGCACACAAATACATGGCATTTTCTGCTCCTGTAAATTATTTTCTCTTCCCTCTCTCTCTCTCTAACAATTACTTGGATTTTAATTTACAGGTTGGTTTACCTTTTCTGGTCTGTTTACAGCTCTTAACAACCTTCCATTCATCTAGTTCTCTCTCCAGGGAGTTTAACCAGATTGGCCAGTTAGCACTTCATTTTTAGCAAACAGATAAATATATGGCTCTACTCAAGTATGGAGGACACCTTGTCGTGATGAGATAAATCAGTACTTTCTTATAGATTTTCTTTACCTACAGTGACCATACCACTTGAGGTAATTACATCAGTAATAATAATAATAATACACAGATGTATATATTTTATGTTTCTATCTCCACTGGGAGCTTTGATTTCACCTTGGAGTCAAGAACTGTGGGATAACATGAGATTTTTCAATGTACTTAAGCTTAAACAGGCTATGTTGTTTAACAATTTTAATATATGATGGATATTTAGTGCAAAGTGGGTTTAATCAAACTGTATGATATATGATATCTATTTTTATACCTCCCCCATAAGAACACTAGCATTATATAGTATTCTCATATATTGTAACAGAAAATTTATTATCTTTCCACATTCCAGATAGTTCTGACCTCCTCGCTAATTAGCCTTTCAAATAAATTAGGTGACAGTTTCAAGGAAGCATTGTTGATATATTAAAGTGTTAGTTTATTCTAAAGAATAAATATCACATTTTACCCCTTTTCCCTTTTATTTAGAGTTGCTTCCTAAGTCTCCTAATGAATTAATGGTTTTCCTGAAACACTAAATTGTCTTTGCTCAACTGAGAGACAATAATCAGCTGGGCTTTTGGCTCACTAGTAATTTATAGCTGTGCAGGTGATGATCCGAGCATCAGTCTGCGATGTATTTTCATCAAGACTAATTCCAATGTAATATTTCAATTTAGTTTTCACTAAAGCATTCAATTTGCATTTAAAAAGCAGTCAATATAGGTTAATAAAATGGTGTCAACTGATCACTAATGAACTGTTCTACTTGTAAAACACTGCCCTTCTCACCATGAATTGTCTTGGACTGATGTTT
Source organism: Moschus berezovskii (assembly GCF_049115385.1). Classification (NCBI taxonomy): domain Eukaryota; kingdom Metazoa; phylum Chordata; class Mammalia; order Artiodactyla; family Moschidae; genus Moschus; species Moschus berezovskii. The sequence goes on from NC_142483.1 coordinate 18,441,326, forward strand.
CACTACCCTGGGTACCAGCCAAAACACATGTGAATGAAACAAGACTTGGAGCTGACTGTGGCTTAGATCATGAGGCCCTTATTGCAAAATTCAGGCTTAAACTGAATAAAGTAGGGAAGAAAACTAGATTAATTCAGGTATAACTTAAATCAAATCCCTTATGTTTATACAGTGGAGGTGACAAAAAGATTTAAGGGGTTGTATCTGGTAGTCAAAGTGCTTGAAGAACTATGGACAGAGGTTCATAATGTTGTACAGGAGGCAGTGACCAAAACCATCCTAAAGAAAAAGAAATGCAAGAAGGCAAAGTGGTTGTCTGAGGAGGTTTTACAAATAACTGAGAAAAGAAGAGAAGCAAAAAGCAAAGGAGAAAGGAAAAGATAGTGAATGCAGAGTTCCTTGAATGAACAATGCAATGAAGTATAGGAAAACAATAGAATGGGAAAGAATATAGATCTCTTGAAGAAGTTCAAGAGGGAGGGGACATATATATACCTATGGCTGATTCATGCTGATATTTGGCAGAAAACAACAAAATTCTGTAAAGCAATTATTCTTCAATTAAAAAAAAAAGAATATTGGCGATCAAAGGAACAGTTCATGCAAGGATCGGCACAATAAAGGACAGAAATGGAAGGACCTAACAGAAGCAGAAGAGGTTAAGAAGAGGTGGCAAGAATACGCAAAAAGAACTATACAAGAAAAAGTCTTAATGAACCAGATAACCACAATGGTGTGGTTACTCACCTGGAGCGTGTGGTTACTCATCTTGGAGTGTGAAATCAAGTGGGCCTTAGGAAGCATTACTACAAACAAAACTAGTGGAGGTGATCGACTTCCAGCTGGGCTATTTGAAATCCTAAAAGATGATGCTGTTAAGAGTGTTGCCCTCAATATATCAATAAATTTGGAAAACACAACAGTAGCCATAGGACTGGAAAGATCAGTTTTCATTCCAGTCCCAAAGAAGGACAGTGCCAAAGAGTGTTCAAACTACTGTACAGATGCACTCATTTCACTTGCTAGTAAGGTTTTGCTCAAAATCCTTCAAGCTATGCTTCAGCAGTATGTGAACCAAAAAGTTCCAGATGTACAAACTGGATTTAGAAAAGACAGAGGAACCAGAGATCAAATTGCCAACATCCAATGGATCATAGAAAAAGCAAGAGAATTCCAGAAAAACATCTACTTCTGCTTCATTGACTACTCTAAAGCCTTTGACTGTGTGTGGATCACAACAAATTGTGGAAATTCTTTCCATAGAGATGGGAATACCACCTTACTTGCCTCCTGAGAAACCTGTATGCAGGTCAAGAAACAAGAATTAGAACCTTACATGGAACACATGACTAGTTCAAAATTGGGAAAGGAGTAAGTCAAGGCTATATATTGTCACTCTGCTTATTTAACCTCTGTACAGAGTATATCATGCAAAATGCCAGTCTGGCTGAATCCCAAGCAGAAATCAAGATTGCCTGGAGAAATAACAACTTCAGATATGCAGGTGATATCACTCTAATGGCAGAAAGTGAAGAGAAACTAAAGAGCCTCTTGATGAGGGTGAAAGAGGAGAGTGAAAAAGCTGGCTTGAAACTCAACATTCAAAAAACCAAGATTGTGGCATCTGATTCCATCACTTCATGGCAAATAGATGGGGAAGAAGTCAAACGGTGACAGATTTTCTTTTCTTTTGCTCAAAAATCACTGTGAATCTTGACTGTAGCCATGAAATTAAAAGACATTTGCTCCTTGGAAGGAAAGCTATGACAAACATAGATAGTGTATTAAAAAGCACAGACATTACTTTGACAACAAAGGTTCGTATAGTCAAAGCTATGGTTTTTCCAGTTGTCATGTATGGATGTGAGAGTTGGACCATAAAGAAGGCTGAGTACCGAAGAATTGATGCTTTCAAACTGTGATGTTAGAGAAGACTCTTGAGAGTCCCCTGGATAGCAAGGAGACCAAATCAGTCAATCCTAAAGGAAATCAACCTTGAATATTCATTGAAAGGACAGATGCTAAAGTTCCAATACTTTGGCCACCTGACGCAAAGAGCTGAGTCATTGGAAAAGACCTTGATGCTGGGAAAGATTGAGGACAAGAGGGAAGGAGGTAACAGGATGAGCTGGTTGGATGACATCACTGACTCAATGAACATGAGTTTGAACAAACTCTGGGAAATAATGAAGGACAGGGAAGTCTGGTGTTCATGGAATCACAAAGAGTTAACACGACTGAAGGACTGAACAACAACATTATGGATGAAGAGGGTTGAAGAACATTTTTGTCAATGTATTGGTTTTCTATTGCTGCTGCAATAATCAAAGCCCAAAAGCAGTGATTGTTTTAAATACCAATCTATTATCTCACAGTTTAATGGGTGAGAAGTCTAGCACTAGAACTCTGTTGGTTCTCTGCTTAGGTTATCACAAGAACAAAATCTACAGACTTTCTGAAGACTCTGGGGGAAGAAAAAATCCAACTCCAAGTTCATTGAGAATATTGGCAGAATTTAGTTCCTTGCGCTTGTAGGTCCCAGTTTCCTTGCTAGGTGTCAGCTGAGAGCCTCTTACTTGCTAACACTGCCTGCATTCCTCATCTTGCCCTTTCCATCTTGAATCTCTCTGCCTTCTCCGTTTACTGCATCTTTCTAACTTCAACCAAGGAAACTTCTGTTTTAAGAGGCTTGTGTGATTAGATTAGATTGAGCTTCCCAGATAACTCAGGATAATCTCCATATTTTTGCTATCATAAATATTCACAGGTTCCACAGATTAGGGAAGGGGCACATTTGGGGGCTGTTATGCTTGGAAAAGAGTCTGATGCTGGGAAGGGTTGGGGGCGGGAGGAGACGGGGACGACAGAGAATGAGATGGCTGGATGGCATCACCGACTCGATGGACATGAGTTTGAGTGAACTCCGGGAGTTGGTGATGGACAGGGAGGCCTGGCGTGCTGTGATTCATGGGGTCGCGGAGAGTCGGACACGACTGAGTGACTGAACTGAACTGAACTGAACTGATGCTTACCACAGACAGTGAAACAGAGGGGCTCTTCACCCTATTGGTGGGGAGTTAGGTGTGTGCAGAGGGATGGAGCAGGAAACAGAGATAAGGAGAGCAAAGTTAAGTACTTCCATCCATATGTTCCCATAACACTTTGGTGACCCCCAGTAAGTATGAACTCCAGTATACAGAGCTGTTTTCCCATCTGCTCCTTGGTTCCAGGGACCTAGATTTATTCAGTTTTGTACTCTAGAGCTGGCATGCTTCTTTCTCTCCCAATAGGTGATTGATACATGTTTTTGTAGTGTAGTTGAAGGAACATGATGGCAATTGATGATAGTGAAAAGACATTTCTTATGCTGAGGGGTATATCTCTAAATGAGAATTGTCAGACAGAGCAGTGATGGGGTTAATTTTAACAAGGGTCCAGTTGGCCAGACTGGACTCATACCACTGATTAGACCCCATCTTCCCCTCTCATGCTTACTGCTTCCTACCTTCCTAGACCCTGCACCATCTTGAAACCCTATGATTTTGGAGTCCTTACTGTATCACCTTTTGGTATTTTTGGATAGTTCATTGTTTCCCAGTCTTCTTAATAGTCTGTAGCCCTTCCATACTGTAAAATGAAAGTGAAAGTCACTCAGTCATGTCTGACTCTTTGTGAACCCGTGGACTATACAGTTCATGGAATTCTTCAAGCCAGAATACTGGGGTGAGTAGCCGTTCCCTTCTCCAGGGGATCGTCCCAACCCAGGGATCGAACCCAGGTCTCCCAATTTGCAAGCAGATTCTTTATCAGCTGAGCCACCAGGGAAGCCCTCCATACTGTAAAGGGTCCCTCATATCGTGAAAAACTGTACCTTGATTTCATCTTACCGTCTGAGTTGTTCACTTAACTTGTTGAGTTCAACAGAATTAACATCTGACTAGGTCATTATTAAGTGTCAATCATTCAGTCATGTCCAACTCTTTGGGACCCCATGGACTGCAGCCCACCAAGCCCCTCAGTCCATGGAACTCTCCAGGAAAGAATACTGGAGTGGGTTGCCATTCCTTTCTCTAGGGGATCTTCCCAAGCCAGGGATTGAACCCTGGTCTCCTGCACTGCAGATTCTTTACCGGTCATTGCTGCTGCTAAGTCACTTCAGTCGTGTCCGACTCTGTGCAACCCCGTAGTCAGCAGCCCACCAGGCACTCCCGTCCCTGGGATTCTCCAGGCAAGAACACTGAAGTGGGTTGCCGTTTCCTTCTCCAATGCATGAAAGTGAAAAGTGAAAGTGAAGTCACTCAATTGTGTCTGACTCTTAGCGACCCCATGGACTGCAGCCTACCAGGCTCCTCCGTCCATGGGATTTTCCAAGCGAGAGTACTGGAGTGGGGTGCTGTTGCCTTCTCCATTACCGGTCATTACTTGGGTTTAAATATGGAAGCAATGCTTTGGATGTCAGCTATTCTAGATTGTGGTTGGTCTACTTCACATGACCTCTGCAGGGTTTATTATTCTCATCTTCAAAATACCTCCAATATAGACATATAGATTAAATGGGAGCATAAGTGTTAAGTGCTTGGTCCTTAATTATTAATTCAATTGATTAATGGTAACTGAGTACTAGTCTGCAACACTTCCTTAAAATAATTGTAGTGCAACTTATACATGTACAATGTGAACAAATAGAAACACAATAGCAAGTGAGGTCGTACTGACAGGACCTCTCCTCTCTGCCCCAACCAGTCCCTCCATTTTCATGCTCCACTCCCTCATTAGATGCTTGCCTTTGTCTCCATCCTGGAAACACATGGAACAGACTCAGTGTCAGAGTCTGACAGCCTGAGGGAGTCCCCACCCCAGCCTGCAGTGATCTCTCTTCTCTCAAGCCCTGGTCTTAATTTTCATTCAGCACCTCACATACTATCTGGGAACAGCTCTTGTCAGTCAGCTTTTCACGTATTTGTATCTTTCCTCTTAAACTATTCTATACACTTCCAGTCACTCATTTGGGCTTCCCTGGTGGTTCAGATGGCAAAGAATCTGCCTGCAATTCAGGAGATGCAGGTTCGATCCTCGGGTTGGGAAGATCCCCTGGAGAAGGGAATGGTGACCCACTCCACTATTCTTGCCTGAAGAATCCCTTGGACACAGGAGCCTGATGGGCTACTGTCCGTGGGGTCACAAAGAGTTGGACAAGACTAAGTGACTAACACTTTTCACTTTTATTTCTTTTCCCAGTCACTCATTCAGATACATATTTTGAGCACCTACTATGTGCTAAGCATGGAGAGGTAGTGGGATCAAGACAGAAAAAGTCTCATTCCTCAAGTTGGCAGTCTTCATGGAAGGTGGACAGTTAAACAAACAACAAACCGTGATCAGTGTGGCTTATTGTTACAGGGGACAGAAAGGGAATCATAGGAGCCCAGGTATCTTTATGCAGTACATAGTGTTTTGGACTGAGTAGGTGCTCAGTGAATACTAGTAGATTGACAATGTTTACAATTTTACCTTATTAGGAACTCAGTGTAGTTGAAAATAGGCAATACTGTTAATATGATAGGTTGGTCTCTCTCAACGTGAGGTCAGACTTCATCGGAGATTCCCCCGCAGGTCCTGAGAATGACAGACATCTCCTTGCTCTCTCGTCAGCACTCAGCACTGCCCTTTGTAGGCTTAGTCCAGGGCTGACTACCCACAATCTCTTTGCTGCCCCACTAATGGATTAATTAATGGCTTGATAATTAATTCTAAGACTTGAGAATCTATCCATGAACTGAGGAACCCTCTTTATTTTTGTTGCCCAGTTCTTCCTGTATTCACTTTTGTGTCTTTGCTAATATTGATTTTAAAGAGACAGGCCTTATTTCTCCAGCAGAAATGTATTTTAAGGAACCAGTGAAACAAAAGCAAACTATTTTTGCTCTTTCTTCTCAACTGCCCTGAAATTCTGGTTATTTTGAGGAGGATTAGGGGAGAGGTCATGGGCACTCTCAGAGGACCCACAGATGGACAAGTTCACAGGCCATGATACCCAGGATAACAGGTCTTTTATTTATGACGCTTATTCCATATGCATGCGGATCTCAGCGACATCCCTCACTGTACTTGCTTCTTCCCCTTGAAGTCCCAGAACATTTCTCACACACATCCAAGGGCAGTGTGCCTTCTAACTCCCTTCAAACCACCAAGTGTTCTCCAGGAGCAGTGACGAGAGTATGGGAGAGGAGAATTATGTTACTCTGATCTTTTGCTCCTGACAACCTTCTTTTTATATGATGAACTATAAATAGTATAAACCATGATTCACTATTAAACCTGGAAGACAAATGGCACTGAGATTCATAAATTAATGTTAGATTTATTTTCCACTGTGATTGCAGGATTAGGGAGATCTCACTCACCTGTACTTAGCAATGACAAATGATCACTGAAGAACTGTGTTACTCAGTCTTCAGTGACAATATTAAGGAAAAAATTAAAAATACATTGTGGAATCATGAATGTAGCATTTGGTAAAGTGACTTTTTCCCCCCCAGCACCTTAAAAAAATCGCATGGCCCCATAAGTACCTGAACTTCTTGGCATACTAATTAACTCTGATTTAAAACAGCCATTACTTTTAGAGTTAAGCTTAGTGAACGTTGTCTACTATTATTACGCAACCATTAATATGACTAGGAAAAATGAGATAAGAAAAAGAAGAAGTCAGTAATTAAGATGAGTAATTTGGTAACAAAGTTGAACTAAAGCAGGTTGGTGACTCTTCAGTGTGTGATAGTATACATTATTGGTATAATTTATCTTTCAAACTAAATGACTATACTTCTCCCCAAGCCTTCTGTTAGATTTTTGTTCTCATACTTATTGGCAAATGGTGTGATAGACTTAAGAATGAGTCCTGGGAAGTTATCACTCTGTAAGTTCAGAAATTTTGACCTCTGAATGTTTGATGAAAATAACTAGATCTTGATTCTTTCCTAATAAGTAAAAATAGGGTAAATTCAGAGTGCATTTAATGGGGAAAACAGAAATTTTTTTGCAAAATACGATAGAATCCAAGGCAAAATGTCATTTCTTGTTCTTAAAAAGAGTGGACAAACTACCAGAATAGTCAGGATGACATTATCAATGAAATTATAAGTGTCTGCCATGACTGAAATCTGCATTCCTCATTCACTCAGTGAGGACTCTGTTTCTTATGATGAGGACATCCAATATAAAAACAGCAAGTAACTAAATAATCTGAATATTTTATCTAAGTGGTTCCAACTTGTGGATGTACAATGATGCATTCATACATTCAAAAAATTTGTTCATGTATTAGAAAAGAGCTTATTATGTGTCAGGCATCATTCTAAGTGCTAGAGGTTAACTAAGGAATAGACAGATACACTCCTTGAATTCAAGGAGCATAAATTCTAATGGCAGGAATAAAAAGATAAATCAATTAACATATATAAAATGTCAGATTATGATAAGTGCTATGAAGCAAAAAGAAGAATGATGACAGGAAGAGTAAGTGGAGGACGGACTGCTTTAGATAGAGACGACAGAGAAAGCAAGCCTGAGGAGGTGATATTTAAGTTGTGTTGTTTAGTTACTAAGTGATGCTCGACTTTGCAGTCCCATGGACTGTAACCTGCCAGGCTCCTCTATCCACGGGATTTTCCAGGCAAGAATACCGGAGTGGGTTGCCATCTCCTTCTCCAGAGGATCTTCCCAACCCAGAGGTCAAACCCATGTCTCCTGCATGGGCAGGCAGAGTCTTTACCACTGAGCCACCAGGGAAGCCCCCTGGTATTTAAGCTAAAATCTGAAATAATACAAATGTGCAGGTTGTAGGGGAAGAGCACCCAGGGTAGAGGGGACACCGTGTAAAATCTGAGGTAGACATGACCTTGGTGTGTTCGGGGAAAGAAGAGAAGACCAGAGAGGTTGAAGCCCAGTGAGTGTGGGGATAAGTGGTACAAGCTGCGATCCCAGAGATCTCAAGGGCATGTGATGTAGAGCCTTCCTGGTTGAGGTGGGAATTTAGTCCAAGTACTTGGGAAGCTCTTAGTGGGTCTTAATCAGAGAATGGCATGGTCTGACATGTATCATTAAAAACCACTGGTTGCTGGGGAAGAACTACTTAAGAGGCTATGCTGACAGCCCGGACTCAAGAAGTGGGTTGGAGTGGGGAGAGAGAGAAGTAGGTGGGTTTGGAGCATGCTTTAGAAACAGTGTTAATAGCTCTTGCTAATGAAGTGGGTGTTGCGTAGGAGAGGTCAAGAATGATCCTCAGGTTTCTGGCTCAAGCACCTAGGTAAGTATTGTAGTGCCTCTTCCTATGGGGGAAAGCTAGAAGAAGAACAGAGCTCATGAAGGGGAGATAGTAGGAAAGAAGATATCATGTAGAAATAAAGTATTCTGTTTTAGACATATTAAGTTGCAAATGATTATTAGACAGCTGGTCATTTGTGCAGTTTTTTTTAAAGTACAGGTTCTTACAACTACCTGTATCACTTAGAAATATATTGGTTTCAGGAAAGAAAAGCACCGAATGGAAGTGTCTTAAACCAATAGGGGCTGATCTTCATATGAAAGTGTGTATGGATGTGTGGCACAGAGGTGGGTATGCTTTGTACTATGCTTTACTATTCTTAGCTTTTTGGTCATTTTCTTTGACTATAAGATAGTGGCTGTCGCTCTACACTTCCATGCCCACATTTAAGTCAGGAAGAAGTGAGAAGAGGGGTGCCGGATTTTATGTATATACCCGTACTTATAATCAGGAAAGCAAGTTTTCTTAGGAACTCTCATCAGAGACTTACACTTACTCTCATTTACCAGTCCCGTGTCAAATAGCAAGCCATAGCTGCAAGGGAACCTGGAAAAGAGAGTATTTAGCTGGACATATTGGTGCCCTGTACAAAGCTGGTGTTGTTTTAGCAAGACAGAAGGGGTGCATAACATCGAAATAGGCAATCAACAGTGTCTACCACTCTAGGATATTCAAATTTAGAATGTCTGAAGCAGGAGAAGGTGGAGAAGCTGATGATGCGACATGCGACACGTTTCATGGGGCTGCATGAAAGCTGGTTCAGACAAAAAGAGCTGAAAAAATGGAGTGAGCAGACCTTCCTGTTACTCCCCAATTCATACACAATACCTTTTATACCATCATTTACCTCATGGCAGATTAATGGCAGCAATAGATGTGGGCCGCTGTGTTTTCTGAGGCTGCCCTTTAGGCACTTGTGGGTAACAAGAGTGGAGGGCAGGCCTGGTTATCTTGAGTGTGGTTACAATATAGTGTGTCACCCCCACCATTATGGAAATTATCATTAATTATTAACAGGAGCATCTTTGACATGATGCATTGTCTATACTGTCACTGCCAAGAATGGGACAGTGATTAATAGATGCCCCTTGGACAGAATACAGCAGAGTGCAATGTATTATAGAATAAAAGCTGTGAAATTTAGAAAAGAAGCACAGAGTACCAAATACCTTGGTGTTTCTCTCTTTCTTTAAACACACACACATATATACATGCTCTAAAAGGTGAAATATAGTCATTTATCCAAGTTATAAATCAATTTTTTTCCCTTAAATTCTAGGAAACTGGACATTTTAGGCTTCCTCTGTTTTCATCTAATCCTTTAAATCTGATATTAAATGTAGGGCCTGCTCAGAACAAAGTTAATCTTTGGAGCTATTGATTTCTCTTATGTTTCTTTCTACGTGCTTTTAGGGCTATTGTTTCTATGTGTCTTGGTCCTTGAACTTTCCCAACTAGTATCTCCACCCACCAGAACAGGGGCTGTCAGAGCACATAGTCTAGAATTGGTTCAGGGGCTGACTCACACTATGAAGAAACTAGCTTCCTCCTGAACTCTACTGCATCATCCTTATTGGCTGTTTCTTCGTGGTTGCTGCTACATATAGCTGCTGCAACTCCAAACATGCCATCCATATTCAGAACAGAAAGTATCTGTTCTTCTGTTCAGAACAGAAAGTATCAGAACAACAGCATCTGTTTCCTTTTCATTAGCAAAGAAAAAGCTTCCCCATGAATCATAAATTCCCAAACTGTAAAGAAAGCTGGGAAAACAGGACTTGGTTCAGCAAAACTTGAGTTCTGGATGCTCGAACAAAGGAGGAGATAGATTGATATCTCCACTTATCTTGGTGATGACTGTATTGATGACCATGAGTCACGGGTGACAGATGCTTTCCACCACACAGATGACAAGTGAACCTTCCTGCACAGATGCATATCATGGTGGGAACACTAGGCTTGAAGGCCGCTTGGTGAGGGGTGTGGGTCCTTTCAAGTCAGACCTTGTAAACTTCTGCTATGGATAGGATTGGAGCTTCATTATCTGTGAACTTTGGCAGTAAATCAGTGGCCCTTATCTGGGGTCTTTGGGAGCATTTATCACCCTGAAAAAGACAGGAAAGATATCTGATCCCAGAGTCCATCTTTCTTCTAATGGAAGATGTAATTCTCTGACACAGGGTATAATAGTTGCTCTTAGCTGGAGGCAAGCAATTAACATTATTTTATCATAAAATGTCAAAAGAATGTTAATGTAATCATCTGGGTTAAAATAAAAATAAAAATTGCCACTATGTTCAGAACAATACTGGCATTCTTTCCTCGCAGACTAACGGTTATTTATTCTTGTCCTTTCACTTTCACATACTCATTTTTAAAACTGATGTTATCTGTGTGAAAGCTGTATCTGGTTATTAAAATCATCATGGATCTTCTCTGGCTGTTTTTCCCCCATTTATAAAAATGTGATATAATTTATATACAGTGAAGTCCTCAGATCTTAAGTATATACCCAGTAGGTTTTACTGAATGTGTATCAAGGCACAGAACTTTTACTGACCACCCCAGAAAGTTCTCTTGTGCCCCTTTCTCATCATTTCTTCCTCCTCTTCCCCAGAAGAGACACTCATCTTATCACTAAATGTTCAGTTCATTTCAGTTCAGTTCAGTCGCTCAGTCGTGTCCGACTCTTTGCGACCCCATGAATCACAGCACGCCAGGCCTCCCTGTCCATCACCAACTCCCGGAGTTCCCTCAAACTCATGTCCGACTAGTCTTGCCTTTTTCACAGTTTCATATGAATGAAGTAACATAGAATGTCCTTTTATTTAATTTGATAGTTTCTTTCACTCAGCACATTTTTTGAGGCTGATCCATGTTGGTACAAAGATCTGTAGATTATTCCTTTTTATTATGAGTGTCTGATTATACAATTATGCCACAATTTATATACCCACTATCCTGATGATGGACATCTGGTTTGTGTCCAGATTTGAACTACTATGAGGAAAGCTGCTATGAACATTTGTGTACAGGCTTTTGTAGACAGGTATTTTGATTTCTCTTGGGTAAAAAGCAACAAATGGAATTGTGTTATAAGATACTGCATATTTAACTTTTGAAGAAATTGCTAAACAGTTTTCCAAAGCTGTACTGTTTTACACTCTCGCTAGCGATGTGTGAGGGTTCTGAATGCTCCATATCCTCTCTAATATTTCATATTACCAATCTTTTAAATTTATGGTGGGTGAGTTTTAGTATTTAATGATTTTAATTTGTGTTGCCTTGATAACCAATACTATTTAGTATGTTTTTGTGTGCTTATTGTCTATTTATATACTTTCTTTTATAGAGCATCTGTTCAATATTTTTGCTTGATTTTTTGAGTTGCCTTTTTGTTATTATTTTAAAGGCATTCAGCATGGGGTCGCGGAGAGTCGGACACGACTGAGCGACTGAACTGAACTGAACTGATTTATTTATGGCTGTGCTGGATGTTTGCTGATCCACGTGGGCTTTCTCTCTAGTTGCCGCGAGTGGGGCCAGTCTCCAGTTGTGGTGTGTAGTCTTCTCATTGCTGTGGTTTCTCCTGTTGTGGGGGAGATGGGCTCTAGGCACATGGGCTTCAGTAGTTGGAGCATGTGGGCTCATTAGTTGTGGCACCCGGGCTTAGCTGACCCATGGTGTGTGGGATCCTCCTGGACCAGGGATCAAACCCATGTCCCCTGCCTTGGCAGGTGGATTCTTTACCACTGAGCCACCAGGGATGCCCCTATCTTTTTATTATTGACTTGCAGGAGTTCTTTATATATTCTGGATACAAGTTCCTTGTCAAATTTATGCTTTGTTAATATTTTGTCTCAGTCTGTGGCTTGCCTATTGATTTCCTTTATAGTATTTTTGATAAGCAGAAGTTTTTAATTTGAATGATTTGAAGTTATTGAGTTTTTTTTTATGTTTTATACTTTCTGTTTCTTCTTCAAGAAAGAAGAGAACATATTCTTCTATATCTTCTAATGAGGTCTGTTGTTTTTGCTTTCATGTCTGTGTTTTGTTCCAACATGAATTGATTTTTCTGCCTATGTTGTGAGGTAGAGGTCCAGCTGTCTTTTTTTTAACTCAAATGTGCAGTATGATAATACTTGGAAAATCCATCAAGCTTTCAAAATCAGAGTTAGTTTCTTATCTAATGTCCTGTGGCTAGTGGGACAGAGAATGTATATAGCGTAGTGGTTGTGATTTGGAATATCAGTTTTGCCAGTTACTAACTATGTGATGATTGCAAGTTAATACTTTCTCTTGATTTCTTCATCTATAAAATAGCAATAGTATCTGGTTGTAGGCTTCACATAAAGTTTCTATCTGTGAAGTAACAGTAGTACCTGCTTTATGGGGTTAAGAAGATGTAGAGAATTCATGTAAAGTACTTCAAAGAGAACTTGACACAAACCATTTTATAACATTAACTATGATATATAATATTATGTATTATATATCATATATATATATGTGCATATACATAATATTATAATGACAACCCACTCTGATATTCTGAGCTTCTCTGGTGGCTCAGACAGTAAAGAATCTTCCTGTGATGTGGGAGACCTGGGTTAGATCCCTGAGTAAGGAAGGTCACCTGGAGAAGGAAATGGCAACCCACTCCAGTATTCTTGCCTGGAGAATTCCATGGACAGAGGAGCCTGGTGGGCTTGCAGAGTATTGAACCTGACTGAGTGACTGATACTTTCAATTTTATAATATGTAATAATGATATATATGTATAATGAAATAACTCAAATTTCCCCTTGATCTTTTTTCCCTTGTCCATTAATAATTATTTTTTTGCAGTTAAATATTTTTTATTGAAGTATGGTTGTGCAATATTCTATAAGTTACAAGTGTACAATATAGTTATTCACAATTGTTAAAGGTTATACTACATTTATAGTTATTATGAACTATTGACTATATTCCCTGTGTTGTACAGTATATCCTTTCAGCTTATTTTATAGTTAATAGCTTGTTCCTCATAATTCATTACCCCTATATTGACCCCTTTTCCTCTCCCCACCATTAACCACTAGTTTGTTCTCTAAAGATATAAATATGCATTGTTTCTGTTATATTCACTAGTTTGTTGTATTTTTCAGATTCCACACATAAGTGATATCATACAGTATTTGTCTTTCTCCATTTGACTTGCCCTCCAAATCCATCCATGTTGCTGTGGCAAAATTGTGTTCTCTTTTATGGCTGAGTAGTATTCCATTAAATATCTCTACCATGTTACCTTTATCCATTCATCTGTTGATGGATATGTAGATTGCTTTCATAGCTTGGCATTCATTAATAATGTTGCTATGAACATTAAGGTGCCTGTAATTTTTGAATTAGTATCTTTGTTTTTTTCAGATGTATACCCAGGAGTAGAATTGCTGGATCATATGTTACTTTCTTGAGAAACCTATATGCTGTTTTCCACAGTGGCTGCACTGATTTACATTCCCACCAGTAGTGTGCAAGGGTTCCTTTTTTTCCACATCCCCACCAGCTTTCGTTATTTGTGTTCTTTTGATGATAGCCATTGTGACAGGTATGAGGTGATATCTCACTGTAGTTTTGGTTTGATTTTCCCTGATAATTAGGAAATCTTTTCATCTGCTTGTTGGCCATATGCATTTCCTATTTGGAAAAATGTCTGTTCAGTTCTTTTGTCCATTTTTAAGTCAGGTTGGTGTTGAGTTTTATGAGCTTCTTTTTATATGTTGGCTATTAATCCCTTATTACTATTATCACTTGCAAATATTTTCTCTGATTCAGTAGATATTCTTTTCCTTTTGTCAATGATTTCTTTTGCTGTGTAAAGCTTTTAAGTAGGTCCCAGTTGTTTATTTATGCTTTTATTTCCTTTACTTTAGGAGATGGATCCAAAAAATATTGCTGCTGTTTATGTCAAAGAGAGTTCTGCTTGAGTTTTCCTCTAGGAGTTTTATAGTATCCAGTTTTATACTGAAGTCTTTAATCGATGCTGAGTTTGTTTTTGTATATGGTGTTAGAGAATATTTGAATTTCATTCTTTTACATGTAGCTGTCCAGTCTTTCCAGCACCATTTACTGAAGAAACCTTTTTTTATCAATTGTATATTCTTCCTTCTTTTTCATAGATCACTTGACCGTAAGTATGTGGTTTTATTTCTGGACTCTGTCCCATTCCATTGATATATGTGTCTGTTTTGGTATCAGTACCATACTGTTTTGATGCCTGTAGTTTTTAGTATAATATCAAATTAGGGACCATGATTTCTTCAGCTCCGTTCTTCTTAAAATCATTTTGGCTATTTGAGGTCTTTTGTGTTTCCATACAAATTGTCAAATTGTTCTAGTTCCCCCTTGATCTTTTTCATTCCAGACTGGCCATCACTGACTGCTTACTATGGGAGAATCTGTGTTAGGTACTAGTAATGGCACAGTGAACAGGATAGATGTGGTCCCTGGTCTCATGAAACTTTCAGTTTAGTGTGAAAGGCATTAAGCAAATATGAAAAGTACTTTAATGGAGGTGAATAGAGTGTTAGGACAATCTAAAATGAAAAGGCCCCATCCTATTCTGGGGAGCTGAAGAAAGCCTTTTTGAGGAAGTAAAATTTCAAACACTCCAGAAATAAAGAGTATGGAATAGTCTAATGAACAGCAATCTCATTAAGAAGAGGAACTAAATATGCATATTATTCCTCCAAATATCAAGCTGAGTGATGTTCTAGAGAGGATTAAATGCTCTTTGAGAATCTATGAAAGTGAAGTTTGCTCAGTTGTATCCAACTCTTTGCGACCCCATGGACCATACAGTCCATGGAATTCTCCAGGCCAGAATACTGGGGTGTGTAGCCTTTCCCTTCTCCAGGATATCTTCCCAATCCAGGGATCAAACCCAGGTCTCCCACACTGCAGGCGGATTCTTTACCAGCTGAGCTACAAGGGAAGCCCAATACTGGAGTGGGTAGCCTATCCCTTCTCCAATGGATCTTCCTTACCCAGGAATTGAACTGGGGTCTCCTGAATTTCAGGTGGTTTCTTTACCAACTGAGCTATGAGGGAAGCTGAGGATCTATAATGTCATTTAATGGAAAAGAGGTAAAAAGCACTGCCTGATGATTGTTTCCTGAATGAATAACTGAATGAAGGGAATTAAACAAATATATTTATTGTACGCCTAAAACACTGGGGAGAAAGGGAGCCAAGAGCAGGCAGGCTGGGTTTTTGCAAGTTCTTCCAGGAACAGTGGCAATGTTTGTTCACTTTGTCTTCCCTGATATATGGAATATCTTGTCAGGAAGGGCAAGAAGTTCATCATCCAATGTCAGAGAAAATCAGAAACAAATGGAGGAGTGTTGTCAAAGACGCCTAACAGAGCATTCTCTAATATTGCTTAGAACAGGTGACCCCTGAGCTGGGTTCTGAAGTGTCCCAGGAGTTTCCTGGGTAAAAACAAGTGAAAGGAACAGGGAGAGTACTTGGCAGAATTATGATAGAACAAGGCATATTGCTTCTCCAATATCTCATCCTGAGTCTGGCATCTGTGAGTGCTAGCATCTCTGAATGTCGCTGGACTGTGTTGGGGGTAATTACACTTTTGGTCTGCACCACCTCTTGGGATAATAAATTTCCACGAGTTTTACACCCATGGGGAAAGACAAACTTCCTTTTATTTGTTCCAAATTTCTTCAAATTCTTCCTAGGCTAGTATTCCCTTCCTGTTGCTGCATAGTTTTCCTTCTTTAGCCTAAATTAAGGCTCAGCCATCTTAGAGATGCACCTAAAATGTATCATATGCATATATGATATATATATATAAGATTTTAAAAATTGGGATTCATTTATTAAAGCAGAAAAATGAAAATTAGCTTCCTTAGTGAGGAAATAGGAAGTATTTTTACTTGACATATGTTTAGATTGTAAAGTTTTATGCAATTTTTACAAAGTTCAAAAACTAAAGGGCAGTCAGTTTTATTTCCCTCTTTAGAAAATAGTCAGTTATTAAAAGAATGAAAGTTTAAGAGAAACAATCTGCTTTATATTTAAATATTTCAAAAATTTTGTTTCAGAATGTGTCATTCCAGAAATAATGGTGAAAATCAAGATTATCATGAGGCTTACATGGGATTTTGAGTTAACCACCCAAACTAATTAAGCAAAATTATCCTAATTTGTTTATTATGTTAATGATCTGAATTAATTTATAGTAATTTAGCATGTATAACTAAAGATTTATTATGCTTCCTACTAAATGACTTAAGAGCTATAAATCCCATGGTTAAATGTAATTAGTGGAGACATATTTATCGAAAGGGATAATTACATCTGATAAAAGTTCTTCAGTTAGGCTTAATTAAAACAGATTATTCCCCCATAAATGAAAAGTAAATATGGTAATTACTGGGTAGATTTTCATAGCAAAAATGAGTATCTCAGCATTTAAATTTTCTGAAAGGGGTGGGAAAGCAAACTATGTTACTGATTACTTCCCAATAAAGTATGATTAATAATCCCTGGGAAACAGGCATTTTCCAGAAGTAAACATTTTCCTACTAAATTACTAAAGGGGGAATTCTGATCAGGAAAATCTATCATTAACTCAGTTCTAACATGGACTGTGGCTATTTTTGAACATAATGAATTGTGTTTTAAGGAAAAAAAATTTTTCCTGTGAAGATCATTTCTAGCTCAGATAAATAGCAGTTAGGAAGAAAAATGAGTGTTGATTATTTTGAAAATAAATTTTTCTACAATAACCTGGGATGGGCCTGGTTATGCATGCACAGAACATGTAAGACCTGAAGTTCAGAACAGGTTCAGGACAGATAAGTGAATAGACATGCAGAGATTATATTGTAAACTGATGTTTCAGTTATATGTGTGTATGCATATTAAAGTGGAAAACCATATAAAGGGCATATTTTGGATTACTTTTATATTTAATTGTTAATTTTTCAATGCGTGCTTCAGTCATGTCTGACTCTTTGTGATCTTATGGACTGTAGCCTGCCAGGCGTCTCTGTCGGTGGGATTCTCCAGGCCAGAATACTGAAGTAGATTGCCGTGCCCTCCTCCAAGAATTCTTCCTGACTCAAGGATCGAAGCGGGTCTCCTGTACTGCAGGCAAATTCGTTACCACTGAGCCAGGGGGGAAGCCCAGTAGCAGCACTATTACTGAAAAATTTCACTTTACCTTTTTAAAACACTTTCAGTACATTGTTAGTTCATTAGATCATTCTCCCCAGGAACACAGATGAACCAAGGGTTATTAGCTTCAAAGAGGCCAAGTTCAAGGTCACACAGTTAATTAGTGGATGAGTTAGGACTTGGATTGATATTGTGAGCTTAGTACAACCTTCTCTCATCAATATTACTAAAGTGTAAAAGTGTTCCCGAACAAGATGAGAAGGTGGATTTAGCTATATGCTACTGTTAAGTACCAATTGATATGTATAAATTCATCTTTGTACCATGACCAGATGGAAAGTGTCATGCTCATGGTATGGCTTTAGTATGAAAAGAAATGGTAAAACAAACAAGCTTGGTATGGTAGATCCCCTTTAGACCAGAGCAGCTGGATGACTCTCTACAGACCAGGTGATCAGTGGCATGTAGTGGTCTGCATGTGGATGGTTTTCAGAAGCATGAGGGCAGACAGGTCACCATCTACCACTGTCTGCCACTTGGGGGAGCTGAAATGACCCTGGCTATTCTGACAGTCTTACTCCTAGGCTTTTGCCGTATTTAAGTATGTGCTTCCTCTGGAGATCTGGAAGTGTTATCACAGACAACATTGCATTTCTCCTTGCAATATACTTTCGCATTCTATAGAGCTCAGGTGATCTATCAAAGTCAGCAGCTATGGCTAATATGTGCTCTGTCCTCCCAGAATTACATAAATGCCTAAGAACAGGTGCTGAGGTTTGCTGCCAGAGCTGTAGAAGTGAAGGATTTTAAAGAAAGACCTCGAGCAGTGGCTCTTCTCTTTTGTGCATGGCTTTAAAAGGTCTTTTGTTGTTGTTGTTTTCCCTCCACCCCTTCCCCTCAAGAATAACTGAATTAATGTTGTAAAATAGATACTGAATGCTACACATTAGGAAATTCTATTTTAATCTGTGTCTACATTAGTTTCAGGGACCTACTTAATTGCTGAGAAATGTAGAGTTGCATTGGTCAAATGCAACTGAAGGACATTTCAAACATTTTCAGTAAATTTGGCTTAAGTACATTTATAAAAGATCCAAAGGGTATCTAGGTTCTTTGGGCATATTGAGTAATACCATTTGTGGTGCCAGTGTGGGCCACTCTCTATCAGGTCATGTTTTTTTATATAGAGATGGTAACTGTCTTTGTAGAAATGATAACTGGGTTCTTAAGATTTTTAAGTGTGTGCATAAAAGCCACATCAAATAAGACATACAGTGGAGAATATAAGTCTCAGGTGAAAATTCCATATATATGAATGAAAACAAAAAGCTTTCTGATAAAAATAATGTATTTTGGAGATTTAGAATGTGATTTTAAAAGACTGTAATTACTGATGAATTATTTGAGGACAGTGTACTGCATGGTGAAAGCCTGATAAGTGTTTTAGTGAGAAATAGCAGGCGGGCATACACACCTCCTATCTGAGCAGAGACACCCTAACCCCCATTCTCATGTCCGTGCATCAGGGTTCCATGGCTTTTTCATGAGAGATCTAAGTTTATTCATGTAAAAAGGATGACATAAATAAGTGCAAGAATTTCCATAGGGATTATATAATCGTGTCATGGTTAAGAGTATGAAATATGGAGCCAGAGTACCTGGATTCAGGTGTGATTTTTCCAGGTATCAGCTGTCTGTTCTTAGATAGAGTTCATGAACTCTGTGTCTTGTTTCCTTCATTTCCAAAATATGGTTAATATTAGTGTATTCCTCATAGATTTGTGAAAGTTAAGTGACTTTAGGTCTCACTATTAATACTCATAGATTTAGGATTAGATTTATTTACGTTTGGCTGATATCTATGTGTTCCTGCAAGATTTTGTGTTGAGAGACACTTGTATATATATATTTTTTACCTCACTTAATATAATATATGTAGTTAATCCCAGATGGCTCAGTGGTAAAGGATCTGCCTGTAGTACAGGAGACTGCCTACTAAGCAGGAGAAGTGGGTTCAATTCCTGGGTTAGGAAGATCCCCAGGAGGAGGAAATGGCAACCCACTCCAGTATTCTTGCCTGGAAAATCCCACAGACAGGGCAGCCTGGTGGGCTATAGTCCATTGGATCGCAAAGATTCGACATGTTTTAGCAACTAAACGACAACGATAAAACATACGCTAAATGATGTGAACAGATTGTTTCAGAAAAGGCTAATTTTGGCTCCAGACTGTATGATTCTAACTGGCATTCATTATTCTGTTACACCCCCCTACTCTCTACGTGGCTTTCATTTTGAAGGTAGGCAGGGTAGGATGTGCCTCTTGTAAGTCAGTGGTATGAATGAGTATTAACGAGAGAAATTTGTGTCCACCCAAAGCTGGCATGGGCTGAATATCCAAACAAGAGCCCTATCTATAAAGTCTGTTTCACCCTCCTGTTTTATATTCATGATTTGCTTTAATGTATTTTGATTCTGAATTCAAAAAGATCAGTGTCATTATCCTCAAGGTATATAAGGTATGTCTAATCTGCTCTACTTTTTCATAGAAGATAAATCAGTTTTACAAGCCTTTTCCTTTGCATTTGCTCATTGACTTTGTCATCATTAATTTTTGCTATTTCCAGAGCACGGTTTGCAGCCTAAGGATACGTCAGCTTCTCAGCTGTTGCCCATAATATTTTAATATTATCTTCCAATTTCACTAAATTGTCCACTAGTCTGACACAGAAATTTCAGAGGAATACTTTTTCTTCTTTAATCACGAACCCTTTCCTATAACTGCCTTTACATTCCAAGACACTAGCTAAACCCTGTCTCTCCACGGGGAAAAATGACCAGTACTTCCACAGGTTAAAAAACTGATTAGCTATTCATGAGTTTAAAAATGCATTATGCATTAATTTATTTATCTTCTCCAAGTTCAGCTTCTGTCTCTGGGATGCTTTCTCCCAAATCTAATTTCTTTAAAACAAAATCTAAATACATAGAGCGTGATTGAATATTATTTATTAAGGAATTACAACCTCTTGGTGTTTTATTTTCCTAAAGGTGAAAGTGACCAAGCATGTGGATTCTTTGTAGCTCTGTAATTCCCTTTAAACCAAATAATTCCACTTTAAATATGAAATTACTGCAGTAACTTTCCCTAATGTTAACAGTAGGGTATATGAAGGGGAAAGAATGTGCAATTTATTAACAGTAATTCTAACTGTTTTATCGCCTTCCAATCCAAGATAATTGCAGAAAAAGAAATTCATTTAAATTATTGACATTAATTCACTAACTAGAACTTTAAGTAATAATTTCATGAAAAGAAAAATTCACTGAAGTCCCAGAAATAAACTAGATTTAACAACTTACTAGAACTATTTCTACATTATTTTAAATCAAAACCACATTCCTGTAATTTTGGCAGCAACTATCTTCTTTTTACAGAGTATAGAGTTAAAATATCATGTCTAAGATGTGACTTAGTAATTACATATTTTAGTTCTTATTAAAACAACTACAGGGGCAAGCAGAATTTTTTCCTCTTGTTTTTTGTTCTTTGTGTGGTTTACTTCTAGAACCTGTAAACTGAAACCTTATCATAACACATTCATTCCAGAGGAGAAGCCTGTGGTCATTTTGTGATTTTTTTTTTAATTTTTTGAAAAAATATTTGAGTACCTACTGTAAAAGTGTTAGTTGTTCAGTTGTGTCCGACTCTGCAAGCCCATGGACTGTAGCCCACCAGGCTTCTCTACCCATGGAATTTTCCCACAAGAATACTGGAGTAGGTTGCCATTTCCTCCTCCAGGGGATCTTCCTGACCCAGGGATCGAACCTGCATTTCCTGTGTCTCCTGCATTTCAGGCAGGTTCTTTACCCGCTGAGCCATCAGGGGAGCTTCAGCCCGAGTACCTACTATGATTGCTAGTTATTATTCCAGGTGCTGGGATACAGTGCTGAATGAAAACTGACACCTGCCCTCAGGAAATGTACTTGGTAGTAGAGGGAGACAAACAAAGAAAACCTACTGTGTGAAATCACCTCAGCTAGTACAGAGTTCCATGGAAAAATGAAGCTAGTAATGGATAATGGAGTGGGGGTGTGGGGAGGAGGTTACAGAGGAAGACATCTCTGAGGAGGGCAGTTCAGCAAAAGGGGAGAAAAACCAACATCAGAGGCGGGGACAGCTTGGTGTGTTTGAGGACGAGAGAAAAGCTCATGTGGCTGCACCACAGTCAGAAGGGACCGTGCTATGGGGAAGCAGTGGCAGGAGAGAGCATCGGGAAGGTCAGCGGCAGCCAGCACTGACAGGCCCAGGGGGAGGAGTCTGAATTTTATTCTCAGTGTTAGGGAAGGACGTTGGGAATTATGAGTAGGTGACTAACTTGTGAACTGTTTCATCTTTTAAGGTCACTCTGGCTCTCAGGTGGAGTCGGCAGGGGAGGGACAAGAATGAAAGCAGGAAGTGGTAAATCCTGAACAAGAGATTCACTTGTAGTTGCCAGTAGCTCCATTCACAGAGACAACACAGTGTACGTGGGAGTTCTAGACTAATGTTGCCTCATGTCCTCTCTCGACTCTGAGCTTCAGGATATTGGGCCAAACAGTCCCCTCCAGCTCTAGTGTCTTAAGAAGTCTAATCTCAGGATGCTAAAAGATTCCCCCAAAGGTGCAGCAGTCTCACTGCCCTGCTCTGGAACACTAAGGGCTCTTAGCTCTGCAATTGATTTTAGCAGGTCAGTTGTGATATTGTAGAGAAGCAGAAATGCAGTGTAGGGCCAGGGTGGGGAGCAGGGGAGGGCATTAGGCATGGCTGGAGAAAAGGCCCACTGGATGGTTTCAGAACCAGGTGCAGAAGGTGGAGGTGAGATGGGACCAATGGCCCTGAGGAGCCAAGGTGATGGAGGAAAGCCGTCAGAGGATAAGAATTGGCCTGGCCTCTTTGTCAAGTTTGGGGCTCTCGGAGAAGCAGGAGTCAGAGGTGGAGACAGGCTGGGAGGAGTTGAATCTGAGACAGGGTCACCTCAGTGGTCAAGAACTGGGAACCAGCAGGAACATGATTCCTCCGAGCACTCAGATTTCCGTCTATAGAGAGAGTGGCTTTGAGCTTCTGGTCTGACTTCATTGCATAGTAACAGGCATTGTCCAGAAGGTCTGGAAAATATTTGGAACCTAGAACCTAATTCCTTCTCATCTCCAAGGAGGGCCACCTGACTGCAGAGTGTGAGAATAATCTTGACCTGAGGACAGGCAGGAGGTGACACTGAATCAAACCTGTTTCAGTGTTACTCTTGCCACGATCACGTGCCTCTGTTTTCCAAAGGGGGCAGCTATCCCACTTAGTCTGACAAGTTCCTCCTATGCAGAAATGGTGAATAGCCTACTTTGTGAATCTCAAAATCTTTCGTTGATTCCTGGCACAGGAAAGTGCTGGCAGTCTGAATGAACCACCGTGTTCAGTGCAACCAAGCTTCAGTCTCTACTCCAGCTGCTATCATAGGGTGTGTTTTATGCTTGTGTCTCTGCTGCTGCTGCTGCTAAGTCACTTCAGTCGTGTCCAACTCTGTGTGACCCCATAGACGGAAGCCCACCAGGCTCCCCTGTCCCTGGGATTCTCCAGGCAAGAACACTGGAGTGGGTTGCCATTTCCTTCTCCAATGTGTGAAAGTGAAAGTGAAGTCGCTCAGTCGTGTCCGACCCTCAGCGACCCCACGGACTGCAGCCTACCAGGCTCCTCCATCCATGGGATTTTCTAGGCAATAGTATTGGAGTGGCTTGCCATTGCCTTCTCCGCTTGTGTCTCTAGCCTATCACAAAACTATGCTACACTCTCTTCTTCAAGTTTTATTGCCAGCTCAGTTCTGACCATCTTTCTGACCCTAACCCTCCTTTTGGGGAGTGAATCTCAGTGATGGGGTCCTGCATATTCATGCCACCCTGTCACGTTGAGCTTTCTCTCCCTTCCCTACCCTTCCTCCTGACCAGCAGACCTGTCTAGCACTTTCCTCTCTAACCTCATCAGAACCACTGCAGGTACCTGGAAGCTCCTATGAATCTCCTTGCCCTCTGGGTCTGCAAATATCTGACCTGACTCACAATTGGCCCAGCCTCTGGTCGATCAAGTCCATTCTAATGGGACTCAGTCTAAAATGGTAAACTCAGTAATAGGGTCATAACTTTAAAATTGACATTTCTGTTCAGGCTTCCATAGTGAGGTGACCCAGTAAATTAATAATTATCTTCAGTCCACATTCATGACCCAAGATCGATAAATCGTATTTATTTTTTTTATTTTTTATTGAAGAATAATTGCTTTACAGAATTTTGTTGTTTTCTCTCAAACCTCAACATGCATCAGCCATAGGTACACATATATCCCCTCACTTTTGAACCTCCCTCCCATCTCCTCCCCATCCCACCCCTCTAGGTTGATACAGAGGCCCTGTCAGTTTCCTGAGCCATACAGCCAATTCCCATTGGCTGTCTATTTTACACATGGTAGTGTGAGTTTCCATGTTACTCTCTCCATACATCTCACCCTCTCCTCCCCTCTCCCCATGTCCGTAAGTCTATTCTCTATGTCTGTTTCTCCATTGCTGCCCTGCAAATAAATTATTCAGAACCATTTTTCTCGATTCCCTATATATGTGTTAGAATACGATATGTATCTTTCTCTTTCTGACTTACTTCACTCTGTGTAATAGGTTCTATGTTCATCCACCTCATCAGAACTGACTCAAATGCATTCCTCTTTATCGCTGAGTAATATTCTGTTGTGCATATGTACCACAACTTCTTTATCCATTCATCTGTCAATGGGCATCTAGGTTGCATCCATGTTCTAGCTGTTGTAAATAGTGCTGCAATGAACAATGGGTTACATGTGTCTTTTTCAATTTTGGTTTCCTCAGGGTATGTGCTTAGGAGTGGGATTGCTGGATCCTCAGTTCAGTTCAGTTCAGTCGCTCAGTCGTGTCTGACTCTTTGCGACCCCATGAATCACAGCACGCCAGGCTTCCCTGTCCATCACCAACTCCCGGAGTTCACTCAAACTCATGTCCATCGAGTCGGTGATGCCATCCAGCCATCTCATTCTCTGTCGTCCCCTTCTCCTCCCACCCCTAATCCTTCCCAGCATCAGAGTCTTTTCCAGTGAGTCAACTCTTTGCATGAGGTGGCCAAAGTATTGGAGTTTCAGCTTTAGCATCAGTCCTTCCAAAAAACACCCAGGATCAATCTCCCTTAGAATGGACTGGTTGGATCTCCTTGAAGTCCAAGGGACTCTCAAGAGTCTTCTCCAGCACCACAGTTCAAAAGCATCAATTCAGAAAAAAAGCCAGTGACAAACTTGAAAAAAAAAATAAATAAAATCTCTTGCTTTTTCAGCAAAAAAAAAAAAAAAAGCCATAAAACAAAAGCATCAATTCTTCGGCCATCAGCTTTCTTCACAGTCCAATTCTCACATCCATACATGACCACGGGAAAAACCATAGCCTTGACTAGATAGCCCTTGGTTGGCAAAGTAATGTCTCTGCTTTTTAATATACTATCAAGGTTGGTCATAACTTTCCTTCCAAGGAGTAAGTGTCTTTTAATTTCATGGCTGCAATCAGCATCCGCTGTGATTTTGGAGCCCCCCAAAATAAAGTCTGACACTGTTTCCACTGTTTTTCCATCTATTTCCCATGAAGTGATGGGACCAGATGCCATGATCTTAGTTTTCTGAATGTTGAGCTTCAAGCCAACCTTTTCACTCTCCTCTTTCACTTTCATCAAGAGGCTTTTGAGTTCCTCTTCACTTTCTGCCATAAGAGTGGTGTCATCTGCATATCTGAGGTTACTGATATTTCTCCCAGCAATCTTGATTCCAGCTTGTGCTTCTTCCAGCCCAGCATTCCTCATGATGTACTCTGCATATAAGTTAAATAAGCAAGGTGACAATATACAGCCTTGACGTACTCCTTTTCCTATTTGGAACCAGTCTGTTGTTCCATGTCCAGTTCTGACTGTTGCTTCCTGACCTGCATCCAGGTTTCTCAAGAGGCAAGTCAGGTGGATCCTATGGTGGTTTTATTCCTAGTTTTTTAAGGAATCTCCATACTATCTTCCATAGTGGCTGTATCAATTTACATTCCCACCAACAGTGCAAGAGTGTTCCCTTTTCTCCAGCATTTACTGTTTGTAGACTTTTTGATGAGGGTTGTTCTGACTGGTGTGAAGAGATATCTCATTGTAATTTTGATTTGTATTTCTCTAATAATGAGCAATAGTGAACATCTTTTCACGTGTTTGTTAGCCATCTGTATATCTTCTTTGGAGAAATATCTGTTTAGGTCTTCCCCACTTTTTGATTGGGTTGTTTGTTTTTCTGGTATTGAGTTGTATGCACTGCTTGTATATTTTGGAAATTAATCCTTTGTCAATTGTTTCATTTGCTATTATTTTCTCCCATGCTGAGTGTTGTCTTTTCACCTTGCTTATAGTTTCCTTTGCTGTGCAAAAGCTTTTAAGTTTAATCAGTTCCCACTTGTTTACTTTTGTTTTTATTTCCATATACTCTAGGAGGTGAGTCATAAAGGATCTTGCTTTGATTTATGTCGTCAAGTGTTCTGCCTATGTTTTTCTCTAAGAGTTTTGTAGTTTTTGGTCTCACATTTAAGCCTTTAATCCATTTTGAGTTTATCTTTGTGTACAATGTTAGGGAGTGTTCTAATTTCATTCTTTTACATGCAGCTGTTCAGTTTTACCAGCACCATTTCTTGAAGAGGGTGTCTTTGCCCCATTGTATATTCTTGCCTCCTTTATCAAAAATAAGGTACCCATAGGTGCATGGGTGTATTTCTGTTTTTGTGCCAGTACCATACTATCTTATAAACTCCGGGAGTTGGTGATGGACAGGGAGGCCTGGCGTGCTGTGATTCATGGGGTCGCAGAGAGTCGGACACGACTGAGAGACTGAACTGAACTGAACCATACTATCTTGATGACTGTAGCTTTGTAGTTTAATCTGAAGTCGGGAAGGTTGATTCCTCCAGCTGCAGTCTTCTTTCTCAAGACTTTGTGTTTCCCTATGAATTATGAAATTTTTTGATCTAGTTCTGTGAAAAATGCCATTGGTAATTTGATAGGGATCACACTGAATCTGTAGATTGTGTTTGGTAGTATAGTCATTTTCACAGTATTGATTCTTCCTACCAAGGAACATGGAATATCTCTCCATCTGTTTATGTCATCTTTGATTTCTTTCATTAGTGTCTTATAATTTTCTGTGAACAGTTCTTTTGTCTCCTTAGTTATATCCATTCCTAGATATTTAATTCTTTTTGTTGCAATGGTGAATGGGATTGATTCCTTAATTTCGTTTTTTTGATTTTTCATTGTTAGTATATAGAAATGTAAATGATTTCTGTGTATTGATTTTGGATTCTGAAACTTTCCTAAATTCACTGATTAGTTCTAGCAATTTTCTGATACTATCCTCAGGGTTTTCTATGTACAGTATCATGTCATCTGCAAACAGTGAGAGATTTACTTCTTTTCCAATCTGGATACCTTTTATTTCTTTTTCTTCTTTGATTGCTGTAGCTAGGACTTTGAGAACTATGTGGAATAATAGTGGTAGAAGTGGACACCCTTGTCTTGTTCCTGATCTCAGGGGGAATGCTTTTAATTTTTCAGCATTGAGAATAATGTACTGTTGGATTATCATATATGCCCTTTACTATGTTGACGTAGGTTCCTTGTATGTCAATTTTTTGAAGAGTCTTATTCATAAATGGGTGCTGAATTTTGTCAAAGGCTTTTTCTGCATCTATTGAGATTATCATATGGTTTTTACCTTTCAATTTGTTAATATGGTGTATTACACTAATTGATTTGCATGTATTGAAGAATTCTTGCATCCCTAGAATAAACCCAACTTGATCATAGTGCATGAGCTTTTTGATGTATTGCTGATTTTTCCTTGCTAAAATTTTGTTGAGGATTTTTGCATCTGTGATCATCAGTGATACTGGCCTGTAGTTTCTTTTTTTGTGTGTCTTTGTCTGGTTTTGGTATCAGGGTGATGGTGGCCTCGTAGAATGAGTTTGGAAGTGCTCCTTCCTCTGCAGTTTTTTGAAAGAGTTTTAGAAGGATAGGCACATTTCTTCTCTAAATATTTAATAGACTTCTCCTGTGAAGCTCTCTGGACCTGGGCTTTTGTTTTTTGGGGAGACTTTTGATCACAACTTCAATTTCAGTGCTTGTAATTGGATTGTTCATAATTTCTATCTCTTCCTGGTTCAGTCTTGGAAGACTGAACTTTTCTAAGAATCTGTCCATTTCTTCCAGGTTATCTATTTTCTTGCCATATAGTTATTTGTAATACTCTCTTATAATCCTTTGTATTTCTACATTGTCTGTTGTAACCTCCTCTTTTTCATTTCTAATTTTGTTGATTTAATTCTTCTCTCTTTGTTTCTTGATGAGTCTAGCTAAAGGTTTGTCAATTTTGTTTATCTTCTTGAAGAACCAGTTTTTAGTTTTATTGATCTTTACTATTGTTTCTTTCATTTCTTTTTCATTTATTTCTGCTTGGATGTTTATGATTTCTTTCCTTCTACTAATTTTGGGTTTTTTTTGTTGTTGTTGTTCTTTCTCCAGTTGTTTTAGGTGTAAAGTTAGGTTGTCTATTCAATGTTTTTTTTTTTTTTGTTTCTTGAGATATGATTGTATTGCTATAAACTTCCCTCTTAGAACTGCTTTTGCTACATCCCATCAATGCAATGTCATGTTTTCATTGTCATTTGTTTCTGGAAAGTTTTTGATTTCTGTTTAGGTTTCTTCACTAACCTGTTGGTTATTTAGAAATGTGTTGTTTAGTCTCCATGTGTTTGTGTTTCTTACAGTTGTTTTTTTCTTCCCTTGTAATCGATATCTCGTCTCTTAGCATTGTGGTCAGAGAAGATGCTTGATACAATTTCAATTTTCTTAAATTTACTGAGGTTTGATTTGTGACCCAAGATGTGGTCTATCTTGGAGAATGTCCCATGTGCACTTGAGAAGATGGTGTATTCGTCAGCATTTGGATGGAATGTCCTGAAGATATCAATCTAATCTCATTAGATCCATCTCATCTAATGTATCATTTAAGACTTGTGATTCCTTGTTAATTTTCTATTTTGGTGATCTGTCCATTGGTGTGAGTGGGGTATTAAAGTCTCCTACTATTATTGTCTTACTTTCAATTTCTCCTTTTATGTCTGTTAGTGTTTGTCTTATGTATTCATGTGCTCCTATGTTGGGTGCATCAGTTCAGTTCAGTCGCTCAGTCGTGTCCAACTCTCTGCGACCCCATGAACCACAGCACACCAGGCCTCCCTGTCCATCACCAACTCCTGGAGTTCACTCAAACTCATGTCCATCGAGTTGGTGATGCCATCCAGCCATCTCATTCTCTGCCATCCCCGTCTCCTCCTACCCCCAATCCTTCCCAGCATCAGACTCTTTTCCAGTGAGTCAACTCGTCACATGAGGTGGCCAAAGTATTGGAATTTCAGCTTTAGCATAAGTCCTTCCAATGAACACCCAGGATTGATCTCTTTTAGAATGGACTGGTTGGATTTCCTTGCAGTCCAAGGGACTCTCAAGAGTCTTCTCCAGCACCACAGTTCAAAAGCATCAATTCTTCAGCGCTCAGCTTTCTTCACAGTCCAACTCTCACATCCATACATGACCACGGGAAAAACCATAGCCTTGACTAGACGGACCTTTGTTGGCAAAGTAATGTCTCTGCTTTTTAATATGCTATCTAGGCTGGTCATAACTTTCCTTCCAAAGAGCAAGCGTCTTTTAATTTCATGGCTGCAATCAGCATCTGAAGTGATTTTGGAGCCCCAAAAAATAAAGTCTGACACTGTTTCCACTGTTTCCCCATCTATTTCCCAGGAAGTGATGGGACCAGATGCCATGATCTTCGTTTTCTGAATGTTGAGCTTCAAGCCAAACTTTTCACTCTCCTCTTTCACTTTCATCAAGAGGCCTTTGAATTCCTCTTCACTTTCTGCCATAAGGGTGGTGTCATCTGCATATCCTAGGTTATTGATATTTCTCCCGGCAATCTTGATTCCAGCTTGTGCTTCTTCCAGCCCAGCATTCCTCATGATGTACTCTGCATATAAGTTAAATAAGCAGGGTGACAATATACAACCTTGATGTACTCCTTTTCCTATTTGGAACCAGTCTGTTGTTCCATGTCCAGTTCTAACTGTTGCTTCCTGACCTGCATACAGGTTTTTCAAGAGGCAGGTCAGGTGATCTGGGATTCCCATCTCTTTCAGAATGTTCCACAGTTTATTGTGATCCACACAGTCAAAGGCTTTGGCATAGTCAATGAAGCAGAAATAGATGGGTGTTGGGTGCATAGATATGTTCAATTATTATGTCTTACTCTTGGATTGATCCTTTGATCATTATGTAGTGTCCTTCCTTATCTCTTATAATTTTATGAATCATATTTATTCTAAACATTAACAAGTCTTTTCAAATAGAAGCATCAGAATTCACAGCTGACCTCTGTTCTATGACCCTGGTTTATGCAGAAAAGAATTTCATATGAAGAAATTCCAGGCCAATTTTCAGAATAGGTCAACACATGCAATTTCAAGACATGTTCATTTTTGAGACCAGGAGGAGGATAGAAAATAAAGAACAAGGTAGAATTCCCACTGAAGGTGCTCTCTTGAACTGATACATAAGAAAAATTTAACCTGTTGAATAGTAGTGGAAGGAGTGAGCAGGGAATAAATAAATTGCCAGGACCATGAAAACCAGGTAACTGACTGAGCATTCAGAAGAAGATCTAATTTAATTTAGCAAGCTCATAGAATGGTTAATGGTTAAAGGCTGGAGACTGGTTTTATGAGTTCTTACTGCTGCTAAGTGCTAGGTGTATGGCCTCAAACAGCTTACTGAACCTCCTTGTGCCCCAGTTTCCTTGATAATAAAATTGAGATGACAATAGTACCTCATTATCAGGATTGTGCGACTGAAATGAGTCAATCATTGACAATGTCTAAGCACAGAGAATGGCACTGCAAATGGGAGTCCTGGTCATTGTTGTCATCATTTATTTACTTTCAGCATCTCTACTGTTGCCTCTCTAGACCCGACCACAGTCATGTGTCACCTGGAATATGGTATCTGTTGGATAATAATACTGAAACAGACTCCTCATTGGTCATTCAGCATCTATCCTTGCCTCACTTAAAGCTTTTCTCCTCGGCATGGCCCCAGTTACCATTTTGAAAGATCTTACCTCATTTCTAGAGGAGAACCCTAGAAAAGCCTAGAATAGTTGCCCACAAATCTAGGATCAAGTCCATATTTCTGCACCACGTGGTGTTATCATTAAAAGAACGGATCTATACTCGGCTTCATGAGCCTAATTGTAATCTCCATGAACTTATTAATGTGTGATCATTTAATGTCTATGACCTCCATGATCTAGTGGGGGAAGAGTTTTCTGTTCCACCTCTAGTATCTAGCACACTGCTTGCCACGTGGTAAGTGCTCAGTGAATATTTGTTGAGCTACCCACTAAGTATAATGAGTTGTTGAATAAGTGGATGCCACCACATACAGAGAGAGTATAAGAGACGATTTTGATGTATAATAGGTACAATGGAAATTTCCCTTGTGGTTTTGTCTCAGTTTTGATGTAAAAACTCTAAGTTTCATTCTCTTTAATGTCACACACAGTGGAGGTGGAATGGAGAACGAAAGAGAGATATCAGAAGGAAAGAATAGTCACAAAAGCAAATTAAATATTGAAAAACACAAAATAGTTTCACTTAAAATGTAAAGAGTATGGTATTGAGAATCTAGTGGTTGTTTGTTTTATTTTTTGCCAAGTTGCTAATGCATGTTTGTATTTCAAGCCTGCTGGTGATATTTTATGGTGAAGGCATTTTCTCTTATTTTTCTACATTGAAGAAGTCTTTAGAGTTTACATAGTTATCCCTCAAATATAACTCTATGCTCAGCATAATTAAGGAAAATATCTAGACCAAGTTGTTTTTCTTACAATACCAAGAACTGGTAAAGAATCTTCCTAGAGATTATATGTGCTATGCTCAGTCACTTCAGTCTTGTCCGACTCTTTGCAACCCCATGGACTGTAGCCCTTCAGGCTCCTCTGTCCATGGGATCCTCCAGGCAAGAATGCAGAATGGGTTTCCATTTCCTTCTCCAGGGGAATCTTCCTGACCCAGCGATTGAAACTGTGTCTCTTATTTGTCCTGTATTGGCAGGCAGGTTTTTTACCATTAGTCCTACCTGAAAGTGAAAGGAAGTAAAGTCTCTCAGTCGTGTCCAGCTCTTTGCAACCCCATAGACTATAGCCTACCAGGCTCCTCTGTCCATGGAATTTTCCAGGCAAGAGTACTGGAGTGGGTTGCCATTTCCTTCTCCAGGGGATCTTCCCAACCCAGGAGTCGAACCCAGGTCTCCTGCATTGCAGGCAGAGGCTTTACCATCTGAGCCACCAGGGAAGCCCAATTTTCTCTGACAACACCAAGAACTGATACCCTCTTCTTAGAGATTATATAGATTTCTCAATTTTGTCTTATACTTTAGGGTTTTGTCTAAACACATAAGTGCTATCCACTAGTTCATCTATTCTCTTACTCATTTATCCAAAAAAGATTTATTAAGTTCCTAGTCAAAGGAGAAAAGGAAAGATATAACCATCTAAATGAAGAGTTCCAAAGAATAGCAAGGAGAGACAGGAAAGTCTTCCTCAGTGATCAATGCAAAGAAATAGAGGAAAACAATAGAATGGGAAAGACTAGAGATGTCTTCAAGAAAATTAGAGATACCAAGGGAATATTTCATGCAAAGATGGTCACAATAAAGGACAGAAATGGTATGGACCTAACAGAAGTAGAAGATATTAAGAAGAGGTGACAAGAATACCCAGAAGAACTACACAAAAAAGATCTCCATGACCCAGATGACCTTGATGGTGTGATCACTCACCTAGAGTCAGACATCCTGGAATGTGAAGTCAAGTGGACCTTAAGAAGCATCATTATGAACAAAGCTAGTAGAGGGGATGGAATTCCAGTTGAGCTATTTCAAATCCTAAAAGATGATGCTGTTCAAGTGCTGTACTCAATATGTCAGTAAATTTGGAAAGCTCAGCAGTGGCCACAGGACTAGAAAAGGTCAATTTTCATTCCAACCCCAAAGAAAGGCAATGCCAAAGAATGTTCAAACTACCACACGATTGCACTCATCTCACACACTAGCAAAGTAATGCTCAAAATTCTCCAAGCCAGGTTTCAACAGGACATCAACTGTGAACTTCCAGATGTTCAAGCTGGATTTAGAAAGGCAGAGGAACCAGGGAGCAAATTGCCAACATCTGTTGGATCATTGAAAAAGCAAGAGGGTTCCAGAAAAACATCTACTTCTGCTTTATTGACTACACCAAACCCTTGGACTGTGTGGATCACAACAAACTGTGGAAAATTCTTAAAGAGATGGGAATACCAGACCACCTGACCTGCCTCCTGAGAAATCTGTATGCAGTTCAAGAAGCAACAGTTAGAACTGGACATGGAACAACAGACTGGTTCCAAATTGGGAAAGGAGTACGTCAAAGCTATATATTGTCACCCTGCTTATTTAACTAATATGAAGAGTATATCATATAAAATTCTGGGCTGGATGAAGCACAAGCTGGAATCAAGATTGCCTGGAGAAATAAAGTCACAGAGAGTCAGACACGACTGAGTGACTGAACTGAACTGAAGTTGTTGATTGGCCACCCACTCTGTTAGGTTGGATAACCTTGTGCTTAATGTGTGAAGCAGATCTTAATGGGTGACCTATACTTGCTGGTAACTTTTAAAGTAGCAACCTTTTTTGCTATAAATTCAAAATGCACAACAGCTTTTAAACCCACTGTCCACTTTTAATATTTTAAAGCTTAAATTGACCACAGTACTCAGTGTGTGTATGTGTGTGAATGTTAGCATGTGTGTGTGTGTGCATATGTTGGGTTGGGCCTCAGTTTCCTCTTTGAACTAGAGATATTTATAAGGCCCACTGCTTAGCAGTGTCACTGGTGACCATATTGTCCAGAGTTGCATAAGTACAGCTGTTCCTATTCCCTTTGAATAATTTCCTAGGAGAAAGAGCTGACTCAGTTTCTTTTAGCTATATTCCTTTGGACACAGATATCCTGTAAGCCAGATTCTGTAAGTTGAAACAGTGGATGAACTATTTGCTTTTACCTTTATGACTTAGAAAAATCTTCAAGTGCATAATACAGGCCTCTGATTCAGAATAAAGGATGCTTAAATCTCTCATCTTGTTGTTACAGCTGTCTCTAGACTTCTCCCTTGGTCGTGGCTCTTGATGGCTTCAGGCAGTGCTGAGCGGAATCATCCCCTTTCTGGTGAGAGGGTTTCTTGCTTAAATGTATGGTGGAAATTGTTAAATTTCCTTCTCCCCAAATAACCTAATTCTATGCCCCAAAGTAACTTAAATGATGGCAGATTTTTGCTGATGCATGTTGTCTGACCAGCAGCCAGAATAGGTAATAAACATTACCTGGGGAAGTCTGGTAGGTGAAGAAGTTGAGGAAGATAATTTTCAGTAAGTGAAGCTGTGGGTGTGGATTAGCCCACTTGCATTTCAACTCACCAACAAGATCAGGTTTTGGGAAAAGGCAGAGCTCAGGGGTTGACAGTCTTTAGCATCCCCAAGAATCTCCCATGGAACTTGTTGGTTCAGGTCATCACACCACCACCTTGCCCAGAGATACATCTTTACTAGGTCAAGGTTAGGAGCCAGGACTCTATTTGGTGATCAAACATCCCAGGATATAGTATCTTAATACCAGTACTGGCAGTGAGGTCTTTCCTAAGGGTGCGTGCATGAATGCATCTGTGCCAAGTCGCTTCAGCTGTGCCCAACTCTGTATGACCCCATGGTCTTTAGCCTGCCAGGCTCCACTGTCCATAAGATTCTCCAGGAAAGAATGCTGGAGTGGGTAGCCATTCCCTTCTCCAGGGGATCTTCCTGACCCAGGGATTGAACCCATGCCTCCTGCATTTCCTGCATTGCAGGTAGATTCTTTACTGCTGAGCCACAGGGGAAAGCCTGTCCTAAGGATAGTTTGTTTTATTATATGATTTATACCATAATGTGTATACTATATATTTATTATATATAAAATATTTCCCTTTTTTCTTTGGCTATCAGGAAACTGAAGAGAGTGATGGGAATACCTCCCATTCCCTTTTTGCACTATCTCATTTGAGTTAATGAGAGATAGTATAGAAGAAGTGTTAAGAGCACGGACTTTAGAGCCAGATCCCCAGCTCCAAATACTGACTTTGTTTGTACTTGTTTGTGACCTTTGACATCTCATTAGACTTCCTATGTGTCACTTTTCAAATGATTGAAACTGGAATAGTAGTCAAGAATCATAGAATCCTTGTCAGAAGGAAATGAAGTGATATGTGCAAAGTGCCTAGCACATGGTACTTGGTTATCACCCTTGTATTTATTTTTTATTACATCTGTGTTGTCATTTTACTCCTCATAACAATTCTATGCCATGCCTGTTATAAGTGATGGGGTAGAAAAAACTGGAATTCAAAAAGAGTTGCTAACTTACCTGAATTTTCCCATTAAGTGATCTGAACTCTATTTGTCTTAATCCAAATTTTTGGACAGATCACAATCTTCCAACAGATCACAATGTTTCCTGTGCTGTCAGAGATAAAGTTAACATGTAGCCTGGCAGGCTATAGTCCATAGGGTTGCAATGAGTTGGATATGTCTGAAGCGACTTAGCATGCAGCATCCACATGCCCCCATCTTAGTGTAGTTGTAATGTGTATACTTCTGCTCTATTGGCATGGTTCTTGATATCTCCTTTCCGCTGTTTCTTGGTTGCACTATCTTATACATCTCTCATTGTAAGTTGCCTTGTGTATTTTTTAAAAATAGGCATACAAAAATTTTCAAATAAAATGAACATATCAACATATGTGTCTGTTGCTTGAGTGAGTGGACATGTAAGTGCCTTAAGACTGACAGTAAAAGCTGTATCATTGGATTTGTGACCTAGGCAAGCGTGCTGATATTTCAGAGGAGTTCCACTCTACAGAGAACTAAGAAAAACAGTTTCTGAGTAAATCCATTGTCATCTGTTTTCACTGTAATGGATTTACCAACAAAATTGTATAAAGCATATAGAATGACAGCAATATATAAATAAGAATAAGAAGTTGTATTTTTCTTGATGGTCTGTGGCAAAAATTGGTGGCAGAAACTGTGGTTCGGCCAGCTTGATAATTGGTTGGAACTTGGATATTGACTGAGTCTAGTTCCTGCAGTTTTTCCCTTACAAAGTAAGGAAAGTAGGTCAAAGCAGATAGCATGGCTGGAATGCATAACAAGTTGCTAAGAAGTAGACACTAAAATGATTTAGCACAGACTGTGGTAAGAACAGGCTTACCGATTCATAAATGCATGGAATGTCTGATTTTGTTTCATCATCCCTATTATCTTTAATCCTAAGGCTAGAGACAC
This sequence comes from Moschus berezovskii, assembly GCF_049115385.1. Taxonomy (NCBI): domain Eukaryota; kingdom Metazoa; phylum Chordata; class Mammalia; order Artiodactyla; family Moschidae; genus Moschus; species Moschus berezovskii. The sequence goes on from NC_142483.1 coordinate 18,477,416, forward strand.
ACACCAGAAATAATCTCCAGCTCGTTTGGTCTTTGTCATGAAGCTCACAGTTTTCCATTCCTTATGGGGACCCTCATCTTTTTTCTCTTCTGCACAACAGTTGATTGTTTCCTGCGGCTTCAAACCTCAGGAAGCTCTTTTATGAGGTTCCGGAGCTGAAGTGCACTTTCTGGAACTCTTTAAGACAACTGCCTACACCAGAGGAGCTAGTCTTCCAACAGGACCTCTGGAAGTGTGGTCACTAGGATCACCACAGGAAGTTAGTGTGCCTGGTATGCTGTGGCTATGACTTTTAGCCCCAGTCACTCAGCCTCTGAGATACTGACCAACAAGGATCTGCAGTCATCTGTCAGGGGTTCTGACAACTGTTATAGTCTGCTTGGAGGATGATACAGACCTCATCCCAGGAAAGGGCTTTCTAACAATCTGTAGAGCCATCTCCAGTACTTTGGGAAACAGCCCTCTTCATTCTAGAGTTGCCATGAGCAGGAGCTTCTTAGTCTCAGAACAAATACATGTGATATGAAGCAACAAGGGACTTCTTGGCCAGAAAGAGCATAGGTCTGCTCAGAGCGTTGCTTTTAGGCCCCAGGGGTTTCTCAAACTGACTGCTAAAAACAAACTGTTCCGTTGGATAAACTAGAAATTTTCAGTTTGCTCCATGGGTTTGCTCCATGAAGCAGCTTCATGGAAGTTTCCAAATGCCCTGGAAAAACCATCTTCCATTTCAGTATGTCAGAGGGGGTGCTTCTATGAGATCCTGATGAGGCTATTAAGAAAAATTTAAAAGTTTGAAGCAACCTAAGTGATAAGAAATGGGGAAATGGTTCTATGTTGTGGATAAATATTAGTATAATATTAAGGCTTTCCCAGTGGCTCAGTCAGTAAAGAATTTGCCTGTTATGTGGGAGACCTGAGTTAGATCCCTGGGTTGGGACGATCCCCTGGAGGAGGGCATGGCAACCCACTCCAGTATTCTTGTCTGGAGAATCCTCATGGACAGAGAAGCCTGGTGCAGTCCATGGGGTCAGGTCAAAAAGATTTGGACACGAATGAGCGACTAAACACACAGTATAGTATAATATTATATCAACAATGCAGAAGAGAAAATAATAGAGTGCACTCTTCATTTTCTAAGAAGCTTGGAAGAAATCAATAAAAATGTATTTAGCACTTCTTTGGGCTCCAAAATCACTGCAGATGCTGATTGTAGCCATGAAATTAAGACACTTACTCCTTGGAAGGGAAGTTATTACCAACCTAGATAGCATATTAAATAACAGAGACATTACGTTGCCAACAAAGGTCCGTCTAGTCAAGGCTATGGTTTTTCCCGTGGCCATGTATGGATGTGAGAGTTGGACTGTGAAGAAAGCTGATTGCCAAAGAATTGATGCTTTTGAACTGTGGTGCTGGAGAAGACTCTTGAAAGTCCCTTGGACTGCAAGGAGATCCAACCGGTCCATTCTAAAGGAGATCAGTCCTGGGTGTTCATTGGAAGGACTGATGCTAAAGCTGAAACTCCAATACTTTGGCCACCTCATGCAAAGAGTTGACTCACTGGAAAAGACTCTGATGTTGGGAAGGATTGGGGGCAGGAGGAGAAGGGGACGACAGAGAATGAGATGGCTGGATGGCATCACCAACTCGATGGACATGAGTTTGAGTGAACTCCGGGAGTTGGTGATAGACAGGGAGGCCTGGCGTGCTGTGATTCATGGGGTCACAGAGAGTCGGACATGACTGAGCGACTGAACTGAACTGAACTGAACTGATGTGCGAGGAATGATGTTAATTATTTTCAAAGATTATCTCATTTCTTTTCATTTTTATATTATTTATATATATTTTAAAATTAATTAATTTATTTTAATTGGAGGCTAATTACTTTACAATATTGTAGGGGTTTTTGCCATACATTGACATGAATCAGCCATGGGTGTACATGTGTCCCCCCTCCTGAAGCCCTCTCCCACCACCCTCCCCATCCCATCCCTCAGGGTTGTCCCAGTGCACCGACTTTGAGTGCCCTGTTTCATGCATCGAACTTGGACTTGTGATCTATTTCATATATGGTAATATACATGTTTCAATGCTATCCTCCCAAGTCATCCCTCCCTTGCCTTCTTCCACAGAGTCCAAAAGTCTTCTTTATACCTGTGTCTCTTTAGCTGTCTCACATATAGGGTCATTGTTACCATCTTTCTCAATTCCATATATATGCATTAATATACTGTATTGGTGTTTTTCTTTCTGACTTACTTTACTCTGTATAATAGGCTCCAGTTTCATCCTCCTTATAACTGATTCATATGTGTTCTTTTTAATAGCTGAGTAATATTCCATTGTGTATATGTACCACGGCTTTCTTATTCATTTGTCTGCTGATGGACATCTAGGTTGCTTCCATGTCCTAGCTATTGTAAACAGTGCTGCGATGAACATTGGGGTACACGTATCTCTTTCAATTCTGGTTTCCTCGGTGCATATGCACAGCAGTGGGATTTCTGGGTCATATGGCAGTTCTATTTCCAGTTTTTTAAGGAATCTCCACACTGTTCTCCATAGTGGCTGTACTAGTTTGCATTCCCACCAACAGTGTAAGAGGGTTCCCTTTTCTCCACACCCTCTCCAGCATTTATTGTTTGTTGACTTTTTGATATCAGTCATTCTGACCACCATGAAATGGTACCTCATTGTGGTTTTGATCTGCATTTCTCTGGTAATGAGAGATGCTGAGCATCTTTTCATGTGTTTGTTAGCCATCTGTATGTCTTCTTCGGAGAAATGTCTGTTTAGTTCTTTGGCCCATGTTTTGATTGGGTCGTTTATTTCTCTGGTATCAAGCTGCATAAGCTGCTTGTATATTTTTGAAATTAATTCTTTGTCAGTAGCTTCATTTTTTGTTATTTTCTCCAATTCTGAAGGCTGTCTTTTCACCTTGCTTATGGTTTCCTTCATTGTGCAAAAGCTTTTAAGTTTAATTAGGTCCCATTTGTTTATTTTTGCTTTTATTTCGATTACTCTGGCAGGTGGGCCATAGAGGATTCTACTGTGATTGATGTCAGAGAGTGTTTTATCTATGTTTTCCTCTAGGAGTTTTATAGTTCCTGGTCTTACATTTAGATCTTTAATCCGTTTTGAGTTTGTTTTTGTGTATGGTGTTAGAAAGTGTTCTAGTTTCACTCTTTTACAGGTGGTTGACCAGTTTTCCCAGCACCACTTGTTAAGGATATTGTCTTTTCTCCATTGTGTATTCTTGCCCCCTTTGTCAAAGATAAGGTGTCCATAGGTGCATGGATTTATCTCTGGGCCTTCTATTTTGTTCCATTGATATATATTTCTGTTTTTGTGCCAGTACCATACTGTCTTGATTACTGTAGCTTTGTAGTATATTCTGAAGTCAGGCAGGTTGATTTTTCCAGTTCCATTCTTCTTTCTCAAGAATGCTTTGGCTACTGGGTTTTTTTTTTTTTTTTTTTTTTTGGTATTTCCATACAAATTGTGAAATTATTTGTTCTAGTTCTGTGAAAAATATTGTTGGTAGCTTGATAGGGATTGCATTGAATCTATAGATTGCTTTGGATAGTATACTCATTTTCACTATATTGATTCTTCCAATCCATGAACATGGCATATTTCTCCATTTATTTGTGTTGTCTTTGATTTCTTTCATCACTGTTTTATAGTTTTCTATATATAGGTGTTTTGTTTCTTTAGGTAGATTTACTCTCGTTTAGTACTTGAAGCAAAGCCTATGTGAAGTATGTTTTGTTTATCTTTATTCTACAGATTAGGAAACTGAGGCTTAAAAAGATTAAGTTATTTGCCCAGAGTCATTGTAGTAGTTAGTTTCTGCTACTAAAATATATGTGTTTTAAAACAATGAACACTATTTGGCATAATTCTTTGACTTGACTGTGATGACCTGACATGGGCTGAATGGTCAAGGATGGCCACACTTTCACCTCTGGGCATTCACTGGGACTGTGGGACAGCTAGTCCTCACTCTGTGTGGTCATTCATCCTCCAGAACGCCAACCTAGGCCTGTTGACATGGTGGTAGAGGAATTCCCATGAGTGGTCAAATCCAGATACCCAAGCATTTTTCAAGTTTCTACTCGTGTTATGTTTGATGATGTCCTATTGGTTACATAAAGTAAACCATGCTGGACCAAGTTCTTATTCATGGGGTGGAGAAACAGATCCCACCTCTTGATTATAAGAGCATAGTTATGTTGCAGGGGGTTTGCATATAAGGATGGGGAAAGTTTGTGACCATTTGCAATCTGTCCTAATGGTATTGAAATTTAGATGTTCTCATTGCAAAGTCACACTACATTATGGAAACATGTTATGATCATCTTCTTTGGCTATCTTAATGCTTTGGGGAATTTTTTTCAGTTTTATATAATGAATATGAATTACTATGAGAATTAATATAGCAAAAAGAAAAAACTACTATGAATGTATTTAGATGCTATAGGCACTTTGAATAAAGGGCTAATGTCACAGGCACCTCACTTTAACTTTCAGCAGCACATCTTCTGTGCTACAGAGTTGACTACAGACTATTAGATGTCACTACGAGCTATGGCATAGTACCTTATGTGAACTCTGCCAGAAAAAGCAGAGAAGCAGCCCTTTTATTTCCACCTGAGATTCTCATGTGAGCCAAACCCATGTTGTCTGAGCTGCTCTCTACTGTATAACTATCTCATCACCAACGGGAATGCAAAGAAATAGCCAAAGAACCTTCAAGATTGCAACTAATTGCCTTCTGTCTCCACTAAGCTTTGGGAGGTGAGGTTTACAAATAGCCTTATGCTGAATCTTCACATTGTGTGCACTTAAAGTGTTTTATAAATAGAAGTGGTGAATTCATACATTTACTCTTTTCTTCTTCAAATATTTTTTGGGTGCCCACGATGTGCTGACACTTGAGACATAGAGTCCTTGGCCTCAGAGAGCTTCCATTCAAATAAAGGAAATAGACAATTAACAAGTCAGCAGAGAACGGACAACTGAACAGTTGAATGTGATGAGGTGGAGGGCCACTAATGCAGCCACTGTAGACTGAGAGAGTGGTCAGGAAGTGCCTCTCTGAGGAAAACACTAGAGCAAGAACTTGCATATGTATGTACATACTAAGTCACTTTAGTCATGTCTGACTCTTTGTGACCCTGATCTGTAGCCCGCCAGGCTCCTCTGTCCATGGGGTTCTCTGGGAAGAACTTAAAGGATGACAATGAGCTGGTCCCATGAAGTGCTGGGAACAGGGCATTTCAGGGAGACAGAAAAGCAAATGCATGGGCCTGGAAGCCGGTAAGGGCTTGCTTGTGTGTTGGAGAAACAGACATGAGGCATGTGCTCCCCCTTGTTCCTTCTCCACCATGTTCCTGCCTCAGTTGGTACAATGGCCATGCAGGAAAACATAGGACCAGATCAAGTAAAGTTAGTCACAATGTGGCAGATGAAACTATCACTTTTTTAAGTTAGAAACACAACTTGCTGTTCAAAATAGTATTTCTTCACATCTTTGACAACTTGCACCGTCAACAACAGTATTCATGAGAAGGGTGATCATTTCTTGATTAAGACTATAGTACCTAAGCGTGGTTTAATATATTAGTGAATGTCTGTTGGAGCTCTTTTCCATTCAATGGTACTGAATAAATCTGTATGTGACTGTCACTTAGTAATTATACATGATAAAATCATGCACTATGCATGTTTAAATTTGAAACTGAGTAAAAAGCATCAAACTTATAACTTGATTTTTTTGTGTCTTACAAAACATTAGACTCATTTAGAAATTTTCTTGACATAAACATTTTTTCCACAAAGTGTATTTTTGCTGTCTTCCTGCTTCTTCCATAATTATTCTGTACTTTGTCAGTGAAAGGAGTGTCTGCCTTATCACTGCTTTTAAAAGACCTGTGCTATTTTCCTTTATTTTGAACATACAAAATGCCCTTGATTCCACAAGCATTTATTGAGTAACTCTCTATGCCCAGCCTTGGGCTAGGTGTAGGAAATACAAAGGCAGAATATTTATCCCCCTGGACATGCCATTATGTGCCTCTTAGGGCAAGCTTCCAATTACAAACAGACAGTTTCACATTTTCTACTCTTCTAAAATTCTTCAGTATTACCAAACTAGCTTCTATAGCAGTTTATCCCCAAGCTTACATGATAAACAGAGAAATATGATTTTACCACCCATTCTCAGAGAAGAAAAATAAAAACTGAAGTGAAAACAAATTCCTACCTAAACAAAAATTTCACTCAAACCCAGTTTTCAAAGTGATAGGCCCTGACATCAGGTGCTTGGGAGGGACCACATGCAGGTGGTCCTGCCGACTCCCTACATGTACTAAGTACTCATACTGTCAGTGTGTGTAATGGAAGAGGCAGCTCTACTGAAAAGGAGCTGCAGATGTTGACTAGAGCATTAGCGTTTAAGCCTCAGCCTTACTGTATTTTTGAAACATATTTTTATTTATTATTTATTCATTTTTGGCTGGGCTAGGACTCTTTTGCTGCATGGGCTTTCTCTACTTGTGGCAAGTGGGGGTACTCTGTAGTTGTGGCACACAGGCTTCTCATTGCGGTGCCTTCCCTTGTTGTAGGGCACAGGCTCTAGGTGCACAGGCTCAGTGGTTGTAGCACATAGACTTAAGGATCTTCTCGGGCCAGGGATCGAACCTGTGTCCCCTGCACTGGCAGGTGGATTCCCAATCACTGGATCACCAGGGAAGTCCCAATCTTAAAGGCATGGTCTGCAATCTAATTTCTGGAACTCTTACATCTCAGAGATACAGAAACCAAGGTAGTAAGAGAACTCAGTTGTGTGACCCATCCCACTTGGGTCCCTGAGATCAGAGGCTGATCAAGAGCCTCATTTTCTATTGGCAGGTATAGCTAACAGAGGAACATTTATTAGCTAGGTTAGCTGGCAGGAGGCTAGAATCTTTGATTCTGGCTCTGTGTGTGTTTTTCTCAATAAAATGTCTACCTTTGCTAGGACTGCTGCCAAGAATAAAAAAAAGTAGGTTAAGGAAAATTGCATGTTTGAATGCAAGTATACTGAATAATACTTCTTTGTCTTAAAAGATGTTGCTGCTATTGATGTTCATTTTTGCTTGAGAAAATTTCTTGTTTTAGAGTGTTCAGTGTTAAGAGGCACTATGAGAAAATCCAGAGTATGCAATTAAGTGACTCACAAAACCAGTCAGCAAAAGAAAATAAACTAGCTTCAAAAGTGTTTTTTTTTAACTCAACAATAACGTTTGGCCAGACTTTATTATTACAGTCAAATGATCAGTGGTTATTAGATGGGCAATTTCTATAATTTTAGTCTCAAATGGGAAACCTCTCACTGGGGGAGAATCATGAAGTCATGGTGAAAGCAAACTACAGGTATTGTATAATGAGAGGTGGGATAGTTCTTGATAAAAAAAAAAAAAAAACTGCTTATGAACCTTAAAATGTTATATGGAGTGAAAGAAGTCAGAACAGACAAGTGCAGGTGTCCTTTGATATCCAAGGGGGGATTGGGACCAACATCAGACCTGGATACCAAAAGTCTGTGGATTTTCAAAGTCCTATACTTGGTCCTCCATCCTACTAGGCTCCACATCTGCAGATTCAATCAACCACGGATCATAAATAAAGTACACTATCTGTGGTCGGCTGAATCTGCCAGTACAGAAACTGTGGATACCAGGTGACTGTGCATACTATACAGTTTCAATCATATGAAGTCTAAGAACAGACTAAATTTATCACTGACTAGAAAGGGACATGATGGAACTGTCTTGGATGATGGGAATGCTCTATATCTTGTTTTGGGGGGTGACTATACTTTTAAGAAAATTAGAAAATTCTTAAAGAGATGGGAATACCAGACCACCTGACCTGTCTCCTGAGAAATCTGTATGTAGCTCAGGAAGCAACACTTAGAACTGGACATGAAACAACAGGTTTCAAATAGGGAAAGGAGTATGTCAAGGCTGTATATTGTCACCCTGCTTGTTTAACTTACATGCAGAGTACATCATGCAAAATGCTAGCTGGATAAAGCACAAACTGGAATTAAGATTGCTGGGAGAAATATCAGTAACCTCAGATACGCAGATCACACCATCCTTATGGCAGAAAGTGAAGAACTAAAGAGCCTCTTGATGAAAGTGAAAGAGGAGAGTGAAAAAGTTGGCTTAAAGCTCAGCATTCAGAAAACTAAAATCATGACATCTGGTCTCATCACTTCATGGAAAATAGATGGGGAAACAGTGGAAACAGTGACAGACTTTATTTTGGGGACTCAAAAATCACTGCAGATGGTGATTGCAGCCATGAAATTAAAAGACGCTTATTCCTTGGAGAAAAGTTATGACCAACCTAGATAGTATTTTAAAAAGTAGAGACATACTTTGCCAACAAAGGTCCATCTAGTCAAACCTATGATTTTTCCAGTAGTCATGTATGGATGTGAGAGTTGGACTATAAAGAAAGCTGAGCACTGGAGAATTGATGCTTTTGAACTGTGGTGTTGGAGAAGACTCTTGAGAGTCCTTTGGACTTCAAGAATATACAACTAGTCCATTCTAAAGCAAATCAGTCCTGAATATTCATTGGAAGGACTGATGCTGAAGCTGAAACTCTAATACTTTGGCCACCCGATGTGAAGAACTGACTCATTTGGAAAGACCCTGATGCTGGGAAAGATTGAAGGTGGGAGAAGAAGGGGACAACAGAGGGTGAGATGGCTGGATGGTATCACTGACTCAATGGACATGAGTTTGAGTAAACTCTGGGAGCTGGTGATGGACAGGGAGGCTTGGAAAGCTGCAGTCCATGGGGTCGCAAAGAGTTGAACACAACTGAGCGGTTGAATCTGAACTGAACTATACTTTAGATCCATACATTTTAATATATATAAGTTTTGCCTCAATTCAAAATGAATAAAATGGAGCTGGACATTTCACACTTGAGCATCTTAATGTATATAAGTTATACTTCAAAATAATTAAAATTATACACACACAAAGATATCTGTTAAATATAGTTAATCTCACACATTATTTTATTTTTCCTGAATTGATATGCAGGCAAATAAATGGATCACTTATAATTTAAATAGTTCTTTCTTTTACCTATTTGCCAAATGACATTTTGACTAAATAAGGATTGTGTGTGCTAAGTCACTTCAGTCATGTCCAACTCTTTGCAACCCTATGGACTGTGGCCTACCAGGCTCCTCTGTCCATGGGATTCTCCAGGCAAGAATACTGGGGTGGATTGTCATGCCCTCCTCTAGGAGATCTTTCCAACCCAGGGATCAAACTCACATCTTTTATGTCTCCTGCATTGGCAGGTGGGTTCTTTACCACCAGTATCACCAAGACCTTTATAACCTCACAGAATTTTCTAATTATAACTAGTATTATTGAACTGTGGTTTACATTCTGGGTCCTATTGACTATTCCTGGTTTAGACAAAATTTATTTTTAAAACTCTCTGAATGTTAGTTTTTTCATCTGTACAATAAAGATGATTAAGCTTTCCTGAAGACTGTGAAAGATAAGGTACATTACAGTGGTGCTATTCTAAGTGTCATCTGCAGATTGTTGGCCTAAGTATCACTCAGGAGCTTGTCAGAAACACAAAATTTCAGGCCCCACACTGGACCTACTCAATCAGAATCTTTAACAAAATGTCAAGGTAATTTGTCTGCAGACTAAAGTTTTAGAGGTACTGTCTTAAAATGCATTGTAAGTTATAATGTGAGATAAAGTATTAAAAACTGTTATTAATACAGTTTCTGTGGTGGAAACATGGCCCAGAGTTTTGCATGTCTGTTTCCCATGTTTTTGCCAGGATATTGGGCTGAAACCATTGCGCTGCCACTATGGGTGACATCTTTGTGAAAGATGGCTGCTGTGAGTTGTGGGGAGGCACCTCATAAGTCGGCATGGGACAGTTTCCTAGGACCAGCCAGCAAAGTATATTTCCAGCCATTTCTAGCTTCTCACGATACTGTTTCGTGTGGAGTGAGAGTGGCCTAAGATCCATGTGAATGTATACACCCTGTCAGAACCCTGACAGTGTCTTCAGACTCCAAGAACAGTGAGAGATTTCCACCCTGGAAATTTAGTTTCTTCCCCGTGAATCTGTTTCTAGCCAAGGTCAATAAAAGGTGCTATCATCCAACCCATCACTGAAGCCAGCAACCTTCAGGTCATCTATGGTTCTCCTGTATCATGACTCCCACCTCTACCCAACCCATCAACAAGTCCCATCAAGCCGGTCACCAAATTTACCTCCCGTTTCCCTGGCTACCTCCATTTTCACTACCTCCATCACCATCTCTTACTTGAACTACTGCCTCCTAGTGGCTCACCTCTTCCACTTCATACTCTTTCACCATTGAGTCAGTTCAGTTCAGTTGCTTAGTTGTGTCTGACTCTGCAACCCCACGGACTGCAGCATGCCAGGATTCCCTGTCCATCACCAACTCCCAGAGCTTGCTCAAACTCATGTCCAGGAGTTGGTGATGCCATCCAACCATCTCATCCTCTGTCGTTCTCTTCTCCTCCTGCCCTCAATCTTTCCCAGCATCAGGGTCTTTTCCAACGAGTCAGTTCTTCACATCAGGTGGCCAAAGTATTGGAGCTTCAGCTTCAGCATCAGTCCTTCCACTGAATATTCAGGACTGATTTGTTTTAGGATGGACTGTTTGGATTTTCTTGCAGTCCAAGGGACTCTCAAGAGTCTTCTCCAACACCACAGTTCAAAAGCATCAATGCTTCGGCGCTCAGCTTTCTTTATAGTCCAACTCTCACATCCATACATGATTACTGGAAAAACCATAGGTTTGACTAGATGGATCTTTGTTGGCAAAGCAATGTCTCTGCTTTTTAATATACTGTCTAGGTTTGTCATAGCTTTTCTTCCAAGGAGCAAGTGTCTTTTAATTTCATGACTGCGGTCATCATCTGTATTTTCTTGGAACCCAAGAATAGAAAGTCAGTCACTATTTCCTATTTTCCTATTTTTCTCCATCTATTTTCCACGAAGTGATGGGACTGGATGCCATGATCTTAGTTTTTTGAATGTTGAGTTTTAAGTTAACTTTTTCACTCTCCTCTTTCACTTTCATCAAGAGGTTCTTCAGTTCCTTCTGCCAAAAGTTCCTTCAGTTCTTTCTGTCATAAGCGCGGTGTCATCTGCATATCTGAGGTTATTGATATTTCTCCCAGCAATCTTGTTTCCAGCATGTGCTTTATCCAGCCCAGCATTTCCCATGATGTACTCTGCATATAAGCTAAATAAGCCGGGTGACAATATGCAAGCTTGATGTAATCCTTTCCAAATTTGGAATCAGTCTGTTTTTTCCATGTTTGGTTCTAACTGTTGCTTCTTGACCTGCATACAGATTTCTCAAGAGGCAGGTCAGGTGGTCTAGTATTCTCATCTCTTTCAGAATTTCCACAGTTTATTGTGATCCACACAGTCAAAGGCTTTGGCATAGTCAATGAAGCAGACATAGATGTTTTTCTGGAACTCTCTTGCTTTCTCCATGATCCAGTGGTTATTGGCAATTTGATCTCTGGTTCCTTTGCCTTTTCTAAATCCGGCTTGAACATCTGAAAGTTCACATTTCACAAGCTGTTGAAGCCTTGTTTGGGGAATTTAGAGCATCACTCTGCTGTATGTGAGATGAGTGCAATTTTGTGGTAGTTTGAACATTCTTTGGCATTGCCTTTCTTTGGGATTGGAATGAAAACTGACCTTTTCCAGTCTTGTGGCCACTGCTGAGTTTTCCAAATTTGTTGGCATATCGAGCACAGTGCTTTAATGCAATTATCTTTTAGTATTTGAAATAACTCAACTGGAATTCTATCACCTCCACTAGCTTTGTCAAATAATTTTTCCTAAGGTCCACTTGACTTCACACTCCAAATGTCTGGCTCTAGGTGAATGATCACACCATTCTGGTTATCTGGGTCATGAAGATCTTTTTTGTATAGTTCTTCTTAATATCTTCTGCTTCTGTTAGGTCCATACTGTTTCTGTCATTTATTGTGCCCATCTTTGCATGAAATGTTCCCTTGGTATCTCTAATTTTATTGAAGAAATCTCTAGTCTTTCCCATTTTGTTCTTTTCCTCTATTTCTTTTCATTGATCACTGAGGAAGGCTTTCCTGTCTCCTCTTGCTATTCTTTGGAACTCTGCATTCAAATGGGTATATCTTTCCTTTTCTCCTTTGCCTTTCACTTCTTTTCTATTCACAGCTATTTCTAAGGCCTCCGCAGAGGACCATTTTGCCTTTTGCATTTCTTTTTCTTGGGGATGGTCTTGATCACTGCCTTCTGTTCAGTGTCACAAACTTCCATCCATAGTTCTACAGGCACTCTATCAGATCTAATCCCTTAAATCTATTTGTCACTTATGCTATATAATTGTAAGGGATTTGATTTAGGTCATACCTGAATGATCTAGTGGTTTTCCTTACTTACTTCAGTTTAAGTCTGAATTTGGCAATAAGGAATTCATGATTTGAGCCACAGTCAGCTCCTGGTCTTGTTTTTGCTGACTGTATAGAGCTTCTCCATCTTTGGTTGCAAAGAATATAATCAATCTGATTTTAGTATTCACCATCTGGTGATGTCCTTGTGTAGAGTCATCTCTTATGTTTATGGAAGAAGGTATTTGCTATGACCAGTGTGTTCTCTTGGCAAAATTCTGTTAGCCTTTACTCTGCTTCATTTTGTACTCCAAGGTCAAACTTGCCTGTCACTCCAGGTATATCTTGATTTCCTACTTTTGCATTCTAGTCCCCTGTGATGAAAAGGACATCTTTTTTCGTGTTAGTTCTAGAAGGTCCTGTAGGTCTTCATAGAACCATTCAACTTCAGCTTCTTCAGCAATAGTGGTTGGGGCATAGACTTGGATTACTGTGATATTGAATGATTTGCTTTGGAAATGGACCGAGATCATTCCGTCATTTTTGAGGTTGTACCCAAGTATTGCATTTTGGACTCTTTTGTTGACTGTGAGGGCTACTCCATTCTACTCAGAGAAAACGTCACATCACTCCTTCTGGCCAAAACCTCCTATGTGTTTCTGTTATTTATAGAATAAGTGTCGTACTTCACACCTGCTCATAAAAGGACCCACAAGGTCTTGCCAAAATTGGTTCCTGTGTATCTCAACAGCTGTACCTTGCTTCTCTTCCTGGTTGCTCACCTCAGCTTTATTGACCTTCAGATCTGCAAACAAGCTGTGTTCCATGCTTTGTACCTTGCAAATGCTGCTCTCTTTCTGATATCGTTCTCCTCTCCTTTGCATCTGGAGCTCATTTTCGTCCCTCTAGTGTTGGTTAATGCCCCCCATCTGTGAGTGTCTCACCTAAAGGAGCCCCCTCTGTCAGTCTCCATCTCAGCCCTTTGTTTCTTTCCTTGATGGCATTTTGTATAAGTTGCAACCATTCTGCATATTTGTCTATTTTTGTTTTATCTCCCCCTTTGGAATGGTAGGGCTTGTGTCTGTATTGTCCACTACACTATCGTGTTCCCAGGTGTCCCCCAGTGCCAGACACATGGCAAGTGCTTAGTACATACTGGTTGTGACTGACTGACTACCTGAATGAAGGAACGAGAGGATTTATTATTTTATGTCACTAAATGTCTGCTTAATTATGTGATGCTGTCTGAAATTTATCTCCAACCAAAGTAAAAAATGCCCACCTCTTAATTCAAAGCTCATCACCTTCACTCCAGCTTGCTGACTGCATTGTTAAAATTCTCAAAAAAGCACTTAAAAAAGAAAGAAAAGCAGAATTCATTTTTTACAGAGCTTTTTGCTTTGTATCCCTGATCTTGCCATGACCTCATCTTGCTTCCGGAAAGGGCGGTTCCCTTGCAGTGGTTTCATCAATCTTTGGTCCCTGGACCCCTGCTGTTGGAGACCGCAGGAAAAGCAAGCACAACATCACCTTTAATTAGCAGGAGAGGAGCCTGCCTGATATATACAGATAGCACCTTTGAAACAAGAAACAGAAAAATGTAATGCAGGACCAGGTTCATGGGAAAGAACTATGAAATGAAAAAGAATAATTATCCTGTTTTAACATAATGTTGTTAATCTGTATTGCCCATTATCATCTAGAGCGTCTTGCCTATTGAAGTATGTGAGCTGTGGCACTGTTCTTTGCTCCAGCAGTGTAGCTAACGTTAGGGACTGGCTCCCCATCCATCATAATAATTAGTTTGTCATAATTTTCTGCCCTTCTTGGCTCTGCAGTAAAAAGATAGAAGAGGCATTTAAAGTTACTCAGGAATTGTTCACCAAATTTCCTCCCTGTTCTTTATGGGAACGGATAGCTGTATTTCTGCCCTATTTATTTTATGCTTGTCCTGTGATAATGAAGTATATTTCATCTGGAAGTATATAGCTTTAATTTTCATGTTCTACTTGGAAACATCTCATGGTTTCATTTTGTTTTAGCCGTACAGTATATAAAGAGAGCCCACACTTCTTTCTGAACTCACCCATCACCCACCAGAGTTAATTCTAGTTTCAAGACCAACATTATGATTTTATGAGCTGACTACGTAACAATACGCACTGGTTCTATAGTCCTTTAGAGTCTGCAAAGTGCTATCCTTGTTTTATCCCTTAATTCTCACAGCTGCCCAGGGATGTAGAAAAGTCAGGATTTATCCACATATTCCTTTTGTAGAACGAGAAGCTGAAAGGTCAACTGACTTGACCAGTGGCCAAGGCTTGAATTTAGGTTCTCTCATTGTAAGTTTTGGGTCTTTGCTATTACTCTAGCAATATCTCCTTTTGCTCTAGACTATGCTTCTGTTGAAATGGAGATGGGGACATTTTCAGTTATTCTTTCTTTCCCTCAGCATCGTGAGCAGGATAAGCTTTCCTTCGTCTGGTAGAAAAAAAGGGGAAGAATGTTTGCATAAAAATGTAGAGCTTTAAAAGGATTTTTTTTTTTTTTTTGGCTTAGGGCAGAAGTTCTCAAAGTGTGGTCCCCAGACCAGTAGGCTCAGCAGTTGTAGGAAGCTTGTTAAAAGCGTAAATTTCCAGATATACTGGAATATACATCCTAGATATACTGGTCGGAAACTCTAGGGTGAGGCTCAGCAGTTTGTGCTGAAAGAAGCCCTTCAGGTGATGCTGATGTAGGCTAAAGTTTGAGAACCACTAGCCTAGGAAATGGAGAAGGCAATGGCAAGCCACTCCAGTACTCTTGCCTAGAAAATCCCATGGATGGAGGAGCCTGGTAGGCTGCAGTCCATGGAGTCGCTAAGGGTCAGACACGACTGAGTGACTTCACTTTCACTTTTCACTTTCACACATTGGAGAAGGAAATGGCAACCCTCTCCAGTGTTCTTGCCTGGAGAATTCCAGGGACGGGGGAGCCTGGTGGGCTTCTGTCTGTGGGTCACACAGAGTCGGACACGACTGAAGTGACTTGGCAACAGCAGCAGCCTAGGAAAAAGAGGGGAAGCTCAGGAAGGACAGAGAAGAGAAAAAAAAATGGCATTGTGTGCCTTGGAGAGGAAAACCCTCTTAGGTTTATTATCAGGGTTGTGTAGATTAAACTAAAAAAGGTAGAGTAACAGAACAAAATGTACACAATTTTTATTTGATGTACACTGTCGTTTGTGTGTGTATGTGGGGGTCTCATAGAAAGAACATGAAAACCCACAGAAACAGTAGGGCCTGAGAGCTTATACACCATTTAAACAAAGAGCCATACATTTGTGAAGAAGTGATAAAGGAAAAGAGTTTGGATTTCTGGGGCAGTAAGGTGTGAGAAGGTAAACATATGGGGGAAACTAATGGAAGATGAGATGTCTGTGATAATTGTTTTTGCAGATTCAAGTAGAAACTGCCTCCAGTAGTAAAAGTTGTCTCCTCTTCCTGGTGTGGGAGAAGGAAGCGGACACATCTTCACAAAGGGAAATTTATGCCCTGCTTTTAGACAGGGAGAGTAGAGTGCTTTTCCCACATCTGCTTCTCAGTCACCTTCAGTTCAGAATAACTCTTATGTCAAAATGGCATGTTTTGGGATGGCATATTCTGACCCTCTCAGTAAAAAGAGTACAAACTCTAGAGCCAGACTGCTGGGTTTATATTGCACTTTTGCTGTATTAACTCGTAAAGTATTTTCTGAGCATTTACTATGTGCCAGGCACCATGCAGAAGCTTGGGATATAGCAGGGGAGGAAAACACCACCAAAGATCTCTGTCCTCATGGACCTGGCATTCTGCCTTACACTGATTGACTGTGTGCACTAAGGCACAAAATACTTCCCCTCTCTGCCCCCTGCTTCCTTGCCCATAAAAGGAGAATACCAATTGTGCCTCCCTCACAGGGATTTGTGTGAGGATGAAACATAAAACACCCAGTGCCCAGCACAGAGTTAGAGTGCTGTACGTGTTTGCCTCCTCGAGGAGCACACCTCTTAGTAGCTCAATACTGTCGACAAGCTTGCGGAGACATTTCTTGCCAGCTGTCCCAAACTATGATCATAAATCCTAAAGAAATATACCATTTCCTAGAGGCACAAGATTGACACAAATATCCCAAAGATGCTTAAAGTAGATGCTCAAAATATTCAATTCAGAAACATCCCAAAGATATATTTTCCAAAGAGGTGACGGGTGCCTCTTTGTGAGATAATCCAGATCTTGCGGTAATTTCTAGTATCTCTATGGCAATATTGGCCCAAATCTGGGAATAAATGTGTTCCTGGCACTGCTTCTGAGTTCTCTAACCTGACATTAATGCAGGGCTGAAAGATGATGAACTTATAGATGATTTCAAGCAGCACAGGGATCAATTCAAGATGCCTTAGATTTCAAGGTCTGGCTGCTCCAAGAGGGCAGAGATGGAGTGAAGAGATGAACCTTCCTTGGTTTAAAACTCCAGATCTGCTCTTCCCCAAATAGAAACTTGTTTGTGCTGTATCCAAAATCTGCCTCACATCCCCTCTAAGACACACTGTCATGTTGTATCAGCCAGCCTGTGAACTCCAGACAGGGGTTTGGTGCCTTGTCACCACCTCCCTTCATCTTCCACCCCCGAGGGAGCAAACATGGCTATCTACCCCGGGGGAAACAAAGTACCACATTGTTATATTATTCTGTGCTAGTTCCTTGAAATCCCTCCCAGCTCAGGACAAAACTGCAGTGAAAGCTGTACTGTAAAGACAGCAGAGGCAAAAATCAAATGTAAACCACCTATGGTTCCTTCCCTAGATAGAAATACTGAGAATGTTTTTTATTGTGAGGCCTGTTTGTTACATGGTGTGTTTGTTGGATATGTTGAGGACAGAGCCAGACACACACAGAGAGTGAGCGGGGCTGCGGGCTTCCAAGTGAGAGAGAGCAGGTAGGGAGGAACAAGGGAGAGAGGGATGAGGGAGGAAAGAAGATAGAAAGGAAATGAGGCTGGGGAGGCTGGCGGAGGGAAGGGGGATGGAAAAGGAGGAATGGGAGGAGGGAGGAAGGAAGGAAGGGAGCGAGAAAGAGAAGGGGACAGGGAAGAGAAAGGAGAGAGGGGAAGGGAAGGAAGGGAGATGACCTGACCTGCAGAGCCAACTCCAGGTTCTCATGCCTGACCTGCTTCCCAGAGGAGACGGGAAGACAGAACACCCTCCCCCGCTCCTCCCCTGCTGTCAGTGGGCGCTGCTGGCCCCCTGCTTCTGTGTGGAGCAGGAGGTGGCAGCAGGGTGCATCTTGCATGCGGACCCCTTTGATTCAGCATCCCTGCACTTCTGTTACGTGGCCCGATGATTGAAGATCTTCTCACGCTCTGTCCTCTCCTCCCCATGCGACCATTGCCTCGAGCCTGGGGACTCAGCCACGTGGACCTTGTGACCCACATGTGCCTGCACACCTGTATTTCCCCTGGACTTTGAGATCTGGGAGGGCAGGGGTCACACCTGAGGCACTATTTTATTTCCTACAATGCCTAGTGCTTTATGCTTAGTAGGGATCATGATGCTTGTTTAATGTAGTGGAATTGTTTTCTGGGCCCTATCCTATTTCTTGGAGAAATATAGATCCATTGGGGTGCAGTTTTTCTGGTATGCTCCGCTGATTATAAAGGGCAGAACTGTTCTTCCTTTTAATACTTTCTTAATGATGAAACATTACTGAGTTTAAGTTTAGTAGAGCATTTTATTTTGTTTTGTTTTTACACCCACTGCCAGCCCTGCCCCATTCCAACCAGAAGCAAGCTCTGAAGGAACCCCTCACATTTCAGATCTAAATTTAAAGAAGTCTGGCTCAATTGCTCAGCTAATTAAATTTTCAGTAGTCTCTTAAGAGATATTTATGGACTTATTTTCACACTTTTGCATTTTCCTTTCCTTCTAGTTGAGAAGTAGCAAATACGAAGTGACAACTACATTACTGCACATGGAGTTATTTACAGACAGAGATGATTGGTTTCCTGATGATCATTTCATAAGGTAATTTTCTTGGGATGCAAACTCTGGCCCCCTTGGTTTACCTGTCCACGTGTTGCATTATGTGTTGTCCGAATCTTGTAAGACATCCCAAGTAGAGCTATAGACCATTTGAGTTTGGCAGATAGCAGTTTTTTAAATTTGGGGATTTCCTTTGTGACTTGTGGATAAAAGCTAAAGATTTGGACCTGTGGCTTACCACTCAAACATCTTAAAAGTAGAAGCCACAGGATACGATGAGGCTATCAGAATATCCACTGCCCAAAAACCAAGGACTACATTGACTCCCAGTTCCAGGACAAGCTCATATTCACCTGTGAAATATTTAAGCCGGTTTCTCCAATAATGATATTGAACACTATATAGCATTTAAAACATCACAGACTGTTTTTCATGTGTATAGCTTCTAGTATCTCTGCAAGTGTGATACAGGAGCTTTGATAAAATCTGCATTGCTTTCTCTTATAGAATCCTCACAATACCTTATAAGACAGGTTTTTCTTATTTCCATGTTACAAATGGACAGACTGGGGCTCAGGAAGAGTAAATACTGTTCCCCAGGTCATAGAGCTGGTGGATGACAAGTCCTGGTTTCAAATCTAGGTCCTCCAATTACTCAACCAATAGTATTTCTACTCCCCCATTTTCATTATATAAACAAATAGAATCTGAGTTGAAATAATAGTGTGGGACATCATAGATACTGAAAAGCAGTGCATAAGCTAGAGATTGACATTAAGAATATATAAACCAATAGACTTTGAAACTCAGCTTCTTTGTAAAGAAATTTAATATGGATTTCAAGCATCCAAGAAAAAAATTAGAGAACAGAGGTCTTGCCCTACTGTTTATCAAAACATACTATAGAATTATAGCAATCGGGAAAATGTGGCATTGTCAAATGGATCAAAACAGAGAGCCTGGAAATATACTCATTAATAAATGGAAACTTTGTATATGGTAAAGTTGGCATTTGAAATGAACAGACAAGTGATAGCTGATTATTCAGCAAGTGGTGTGGGGATATTGACTCTGTTTGAAAAGAAAGTTCCTATTTCACATTACTTGCAGAAATGTTGGCTTAGTCAACGCTCATACCACCCAGAATACATCCATTCTTGGTGATCTTAGAAGCTAGGCAGAGTCAGGCCTGGTTAGTATTTGGATGGGAGAAATGTTGATTTAAAAGCCTAAACATTAAAAAAAAAAAAAGATATAATACATCATTCCCTATCACTCAGGGCATTCATATGAGTACCTGAGTTTGAGTTGTAAAATGTATTTGCCTACAACTCTTAGTCCTCAACCATATTGACCCCACGGTTTGTATCTGAGTGGGTGCTGTTGACTACACATGTAACACACTGATATTGGCACATCTTCCATTTGCTTACCTGGGCCCTTTGATAGCCAGAGACTTGTACTTTGGAGATAGCTGGCTGGGATTGGGGGTGAAAGACTTTGCTGTGGAAGGAAGCTAAGTTCCCTTGACTCCCCACCCATACCACCGAAGATGAGATAAATGGCCCTACACCGAAGATGAGATAAATGGTCATACACCGAAGATGAGATAAATGGCAACTGGTATTTCCTGTCCTGATTGTTATCACTGTTGACTGTTCTGTGTCTCCTGCTGGACTATTATAAGTTTCAAAAGATCAGGAGTACTTTCTGCTTTGCTCACCTCTGCATTTATTCCAGTGTTTGGTCCATCCAGATGCTCAACAATGCTGCCAAAATGTATAAACAAGCACACTGTTGCCTCCATGAATAGAAATAACAGAGGTTGGAAGGGAAAAAGGTAAAGACAGCTGTGTAATAGCAATGATAGCAGGCCTTAATGAACAATCTGGGCTAAATAGGAGATGTGTGTATCTGTGGTTTCTGAGAGGGTCCAGACAAATTAGAAGAAAGCATGGGAAGGTACCATCCCAGGTCAGGATGATGGCACGTGGAAAACAAGATAACATAATAACCACCCCTTTCAGAATCCTTACCTCACACAGGCACTGTGTTAAACAGTTTATGTGCAATATTCCATTTACTTTCCATAGCAACCTTAAGGGCTAGTTGATATTATTATCATAGTTTTCCAAATGAACAAACTGAGGTTCAGAAAGGGTAAATAACTTTTACAAGTTCACTAAGCTAATAAGCGGCAGATTCAAAATCAAGCTCCTTTGACTCCTAACTGCTTCCCATAGACTGAACTGAGTCTAATGAAGGAATGCCATTCAGGAATAATAAGATTCTTCATCCCCAGATCAACATCCTGGCTTTTCAGTCTTGTCTTACCCACTTCATTAAGACAGCTGGCAAGAAAATTCAAAGAAGAATAACCCTAGCAAAGTAAACCCAGCCACTAGAGACCTTAGCCCTCTCAGAAGGTGAGAAGTGCTTTCTACTGCTCTTGTCCCAGGACCCTACCTGGTCAGTACTTCCATGTTGCAAAGGGATACCTTCTAGAGAGATGCTGTTCTCTCCATCTCCCCAGTAGGCAGGCCTGCTCTTACACCTTCGTGTAATTTACATAAGAGCATGGACGGCCTAAGCTCTGGACACCCACAAAGAGCTCACCTGGCCCAGATGAGATGCTTCATCAGCCTGTAGCTGCCTGCTCATCTTTTGCACTGGACCACAGTTTAGTCTTACCAACAGCAAACTAGTAGTAGCTATTAACCAACTGCATCGTTGCAATTTATGGTCTACATTTTTAATTTGCCATGACCAGCTGTCTCATTCTGCAGCAAGTTAGTAGTATCAACCTGGGCAATAATTACTTGGCTTCAATTAAAGGTATCTGTGTCTTCTAAGTGAATTACAGGAACTGGTGTCAGTGTTCTTTAGTTTCTTTTCTGTATTAGCATATAGTTTAAAGTTTGCAAAAATTACCAAAGCTGAAAAAAAATGGAGCAACTCCCTTTATTTAAATTGTCCATTTCTACCATTACTTATGATAAATAGATAAAAGGCAAAAATTTCCCAACACTTTTAATAAATGTTATGATTTGAATAACGATTCTAAGAGGTTCAAGTTCCTAATTGGAAAAAGTGACAGAAAATCACTGAGCTGTGTGGGGGAATGAAAATAAACTACTTAAATTAGCTTTGTGTGGCCAATGGGTGTTTTAATCTGGAAAAACCAAAACTAACGAGAGTAATTTTAAGAGAGAATAAATAGTGCCTATGCAGGTGTTTCTGACTCACACAAGTGATTTTTTATAGGAATAAAATGTACATGTGGTCACTAAATCCCAAGAAGTGACCACCCTGGAAGGAAAATAAAATTGGTGAAATAGATGCATTTGTTTCTGTGACCTGCACTCACATAAGATGACATTGACCTTCTTAGTATAAAAAAGTGACGTTAATTCCATCAGATGGTTTTTTGGCTCAGTCCATCTCTTACAGAAACCTATAGCTCAGTTCCCTGAAGGAAAAGCTGGTCACCACTCCATGGCTCCTCTTCAGTGGGCAGGTTCTTCAGCACAGAATCTGGTGTTCAGAAGGGGCAGGACCTCTCTCTTGTTCACTTAGAGAGCTAAAAAGCAGCTTTTTCTGGAAAAGGTTTGAAAATCTCTGTGTAGACTGTGAAGGGAAGGACTGGGAAAAGAGACCCCCAACCTGAGGAGCCTTCTCAGACAGATCAGTCTTGGTACTGGCAGACCTGGTGTTACTGCTTTTCTCTTTATTGAATGTGCATTGCAGATATTGTGTACTTTAGAAACTGAAGGTTTATGGCAACCCTGCCTTGAGCAAGCCTAGCAGAGCCCTTTTTCTAAGAGCGCTTGCTCACTCTTTGTCTTTATGTCACGTTTTGATAATTCTCACAATATTTCAATTTTTTTCATTGTTTGTTGTTTTCATTTGTTATGGTAATGTGTAATCAGTGATAATGTTACTATTAGGACTCACTGGAGGTTCAGATGATGGTGAGCATCTTTTTTCAGTCATAAACTGTTTTTAAATTAAGGTATGTACATTGATTGTAGGGCTTCCTTGGTCACTCAGTTGGTAAAAAATTTGCCTGCAATGCAGGAGACCCTGGTTCGATTCCTGGGTTGGGAAGATCCATTGGAGAAAGGATAGGCTACCCACTCCAGTATTCTTGGGCTTCCCTGGTGGCTCAGTTGGTAAAGAATCCACCTGCAATGGGGGAGACCTGGGTTCAATCCCTGGGTTGGGAAGATCCCCTGCAGGATGGAGTGGCAACTCACTCCAGTATCCTTGCCTAGAGACACAGGGGCCTGAGGGGCTACGGTCCATGGGGTTGCAAAGAATTGGATGTGACTGAGTGACTTTCACTTTCACGTTGTTTTTAGACATAATGCTGTCGCACACCTAACAGACTACAGTGTGAGGTAAACAGAAATTGTATATGTATTGGTAATCTAAAAAATTCTTGTGACTAGATTTATTTCAGTGGTCTAGAACCAAACCTGCAATATCACTGAGATATAGACCTATTATGAGTTGAGGATCTAGAAGCTGATTCCCTTAAACTCTTCATATTCTGCTTGTCTTGCCAGGTTCTTATGTACCCCACCCAATTTGGAGTTTCTTGTTTTTATGTAAGACTGCTTGTGAAAAGTGAAAGTGTTAGCCACTCAGTTGTGTCTGACTCTTTGTGACCCCATGGACTGTACCCTCTCAGGCTCCTCTGTCCATGAGATTCTCCAGGCAAGAATACTGGAGTGGGTAACCATTCCCTTCTCCAGAGATCTTCCTGGCTCAGAGATCAAACCTGTGTCTCCTATATTACAGGCAGATTCTTTACCATCTGAACCACCTGGGAAGCCCATGAGACTGCTTAAGGATGGTCTTAATGAAACCTCGTAGGGACTAATTCATAGACAAGGGTACGCTCAAGGAGTATCTGAGTCAATGCAGTTTAGCCCACTTAAGACCTTCTGTTTATGAAGTCAAATAACCCTGAGTCAAATCCTGGCTCAAGGTACTGTGTGACTGCAGAAAAAATTATTCACCCTCCCTCAACCTCAGTCCCCTCATCTTTTAAGAGAAGGGGCTATCAAGACTTTCTTTGTAATGCTATTGTGAGGATAAAATTAATATGACTATTTCTTTGCATTTAAATTTCTAGCAGTTGATTGATGAATTGTCATAGATGATGCAAAACTCAACTCACATAAATTAGTGGCAAAATGACCAAAGCATGTGACCCCAAAATCTTTTACTAAAAATTCATCTTTCTCTGTTAGAGTATGTGACTTCAAGGAAAGGCTCCCTTAAGAAGACACTCAGAGATACAGCTCAGTTATGTTTGTTTGGAGTCTGGGATGTAGTTTGAAGAGTAGAATAGTTCAAGACTTTTAGATTACATAATGAAAGACATCTGACCATAAACTGGTGAAAGAAGATGCAAGGATTTCTGCAAAATATACCTCTTCTCACCCTAATTTACTATCAGTTATGTCCTGGATACAGAGAATAGCTAACTGCTATGTAAATAAATAATAATATTAAAAGTTAATTAATTATAATGGTGCTAAATAGTTAATCTGAACAAATTAAACTGAAAGTTATATGGTTCACATAGTCTCCTCTTAGATATCAGACAATGTTGATAAGCACAAAACACCCATAAAAACATAGGCTCTGAGGCCTACCAGAGAGCTTCTCATAGATAGAACTCATTCATTGCAGGTTATAACAGTAAGTCAATTCAGTTTAGCATGATAGCTCATAACTGTCCAGGCTGTTGTATTTACTGAGCCATGCACTGCCCTTTCTTCAAGCATGCTTGAGAAAAGTACTTGTAAGACTATTTCTCTTCTGAGCACAATCAAGTGCTTTAGAATGAACTCCATAACTACAGATTCAACATAGCATTAGGCTTGGTAATAATATCAAAATATATTGCTTTAATAATGCCTTGAAGTTGCCTGGAATTCCGTGACTTTCCTTCTCCTAGTAATTCAGCCAGATAACCTTTTTCTGTGAGTGTGTTGTGAGTACAAAAGAGCAAGTTCTGATTTCAGGGATGAGAAAAACCTCAAGGCTATGGCAGGAGAACTAGAAATTACACTCTCTAAAGGAGTTGGCTCTTTGCAGGGAGACCACTGCCCTCACCCAGGACCTAGAATACCCTTCACAGTGATAAAACAGGGCTGCATGATCAGGAGAGGCTTCCCAGTTGGTGGTTTTGTTCCTTTTCTAGGATCTTCCAGGTATTCCTCTCCATTGTCAAGTTTACACAAATCTTCAAGGAGGTTCTTTCCAATGTGTTCTCCTTACCAAGTGTGTCGAAGTACTTTGAAAGCTATAAGGCACTATACAAATGTAAGGGCTTCATATACCATGTGTGTGCCCAACATGGTGCCAGGTGCTGCTGGGGGTATGAAAGAATCAAGCAATGTGGAAAACACAGAGATATTCATCCCCAGAGCCAATGTTTCCAGAAATGGAAATATCCGACACTGGTGGTACCTGGGATGGTTTTAGATGATATAGTGAAGGAATATTTTTTATTATAATAGTATAATTTCTATTTCAATAGGTATGTATTTATTATAAAGTATAATAGGGAAAGTATAATTAACATACCTGTGATATTATATAATAGGTATTATTGTGAAGGACAAGGCTAAGTAAAATAAGTTAGATGATTCAGTTGAAGTATAGAAAAAATAATAGTATGGGGCCACATAGGTATAATAAGAGTTATGAAGATAGAAAATAAATTACTGAGATTTGGAAAATATTGAGGTGCAGAGGAAAGGATAGGTTTGTATTGCTCTACGTGAGACAAAGTGAGAGGCAGTTCTAGGGCTGTTTGTTCATGACTTCTGACCCCCAGGATCTTCCTGGTGTTTTGACTGTTGTGGGGACTTCTTCATTTTTTACTGGTCATATTTCCACTTCAAGCATTTGTTCACCATGAAGAAGGTATGAAGCTTTCTTATGTATATCAGTTGAAGAGCTTAATCTAGATTGTGAAGTGTTAAAACATTCAACAGTGCATTTCGGACGTAGGTGGTCTTAAACATGTTATTGTCTGTAGCTCATAGTACAGCTGCTATAAACACTGAGCTCAGGTCGAGAGTGGGGACCTTTCCCTGGCCCTCTGCAGAGCCTCAGAAGCTGGACACTAGAGAGCAGAAGCAGCATCTAAGCCAACTCAGCATGTGATGTGCCTCCTGGTCTACCAGACTAGAATCAACACCATTAACAATTCCCATCCACATAAAAAGCAAATGAGGGAGAATAAAAGTAGGAAGGTTTGGATAAAACACTGAAAAAGAAGTCCCTGTCTACAGGAATGTAGTCTAATTCCTATCTACCATTCACTTGGCATTGTGCCTACGTAATTTCTGAGCCCAAGACCACCGTTTGGCTTCCCTGATGGCTCAGCAGTGAAGAATCCACCTGCAATGCAGGAAATGCAGGTTTGATCCATGGGTGGGAAAGGTTCCCTGGAGGAGGGTGTGGCAATGCACTCCAGTATTCTTACCTGGAGAATCCCATAGACAGAGGAGCCTGGAAAGCTATGACCCATTGAGTCACAAAGAGCTGGACACGACTGTAACGACTAAGCACGTATGCACGCAGACCACTATTAGTAAGCGTCCTTATGCTCGTTTTACAAATGAGGTAAC
Source organism: Moschus berezovskii (assembly GCF_049115385.1). Taxonomy (NCBI): domain Eukaryota; kingdom Metazoa; phylum Chordata; class Mammalia; order Artiodactyla; family Moschidae; genus Moschus; species Moschus berezovskii. Next base: position 18,503,539 of record NC_142483.1, read on the forward strand.
AGAAGTTTAAGGTAAATTAACTTGCCCAAATAGAAAAGTTGGGTCTCAGTTCCAGCCCTATCTGACTGCAAAGTAACAAGATGCATGTTCAATATTATTTTATTCATGGAAAAAGAAGAGATAGGAAATTATATTGAATAATACAAGAACATGAAATGTACTGTTAGATTAGATAGTAGAACCTTTTAGACCTAAAGGAATTCCAAGTAGGACAAATCATTATTTCATTCATTTATCTATCTAAACTCATTTTGGATTCCTCACTATGTGCCATGCACTTGGTATTGATTTGACGTAGAGCTCAGCAAACTACAGTCATTTGGTGAAATCTGGCCCACTGCTTGTTTTTGTAAATAAAATTTTATTGAAACGCAGCCACAGCTATTTGTCCATGAACTTCAGTCGCTGCTTTTGTGCTATAATAGCAGAGGTAAATATTGAGACAGAGTCTTTTGGACTCGAAACACCTGAAATATTTATTATCTGACCTTTAATAGCAAAAGGTTGCTGACCTTTGATCTAAGAGTTTTAGAAATTTTCATGTAGGCAGTGCAACTTGATTAATAAAGGAAGATTAAAACTCTGAGTATAGGAGAAGTGGTCACAAACTCTGTATTTTAATGTGGCCCCACTGCTTAGTCTTTGTTTCACCTACAGAAAATAGCCGTGCCTTTGACCTTCATTTTTCTAGTTTGTAAAATAGAGAATATCACCTGGTCAAATTGCCTCACTTGTTTCAGTGGGTAGAATGACACAGTGAGTGATAAATAACAATTAATAACTATATTTTATTGCATATTCATTGACTAGGTATTTTTTTTTCTAAGCAAGGTGCAGGCACTATATTATGTAAGTGAAAGTGGCTCAGTTGTGTCTGACTCTTTGTGACCCCATGGACTATACAGTCTATGCGATTCTCCAGCCAGAATACTGGAGTGGGTAGCTTTTCCCTTCTCCAGAGAATCTTCCCAACCCAGGGATCGAACCCAGGTCTCCTGCATTGCAGGTGGATTTTTTGCCAGCTGAGCCAACAGGGAAACCCAAGAATACGGGTAGCCTATCCCTTCTCCAGCAGATCTTCCCAACCCAGGAATCAAACCAGGGTCTCCTGCATTGCAGGTGGATTCTTTATCAGCTGAGCTACCAGGGAAACTCTGTGTAACTCAGCGAAAGTGTTGCTTGATACAAAGGAGTTACTTATTAGAAGCAGTTGATGTGCTTTTTCCTGTTGTCTTTCTGGGAGTCTAATCTTTGTTCTCATTGGCTCCAGTCTGGCATCTTCCTGGCATGGGGTGTGAGAATGGAAAGCAAGATTAAGATTTGCCTAGGGAAAAAATCAGAGACAAACAAGAAGATAATCCTTAGGTTCTGAGATACAAAGGCAGATTAGACAGCAAGGCAAGTTGCAGGTTGGATAATTTCCTTGCAATATGTTTAAAATTTTTGTGGCTTCTTTTGGAGTACTGGGGAGGGAAGTAAGCATGGAGGATCCAGTTTATAACCATGTCACACATGGGGGAACAGATATAACCTGATGCTCAGGTGACTAGGCTGCCTCTAGGGAAGGAGGATGTAAGGATAGTAAAAGGCCAATAGCCTGTCCCTTTCCTTGCCAGCAAATCGTAGGAAGGGGTGAACTAAGGCAAAAAAAGAGCAAGTGCAACAGGATGTTGTAAGCTTCCTCACTCTGGGCTTCAGGGAGGGAAGGAGGCAGTTATGTCACATACATAAGGCCTTAACTGAGGGAAGGGGTGTTCTCGTCCAGGCCACTGAGATACTTAGACAAGGGTATCTTGGATGGCCCCAGTGCCCAAAACCTTGAGCTTCATGATCTTCTGATATCCTGTAAAACTCATATCTAGGTGTCTCGTGTGCAGGGCACATGCATCCCTATTTAGGGGAGGAGCCTCTGAGGGCCTGGCATTTTCAGGAAGAGAGAATGAACTAAAAAGACGGTTTAATTTTTAGATTCAATAGCAAGATTGCATATTGAGTTTCCCTCTTCAACCCCCCAGCCCTGCCACTGTTCCCACTAATGGTGATGGAGGGGTGGGGAGATCAGATTAATTTTTGTCTACATTATTTACATTTGTATATATTAAAATTATATGTGTATTATAACATTAGAGTTATATATATATTCTGTACAAACAAGTTGTATCACCAGCTAGAAAGTACAACCCTTTTACATTAGCATCCTCCACACCTTCACTCATCTGTCTGGTTCCAGAGCCAAGATGCCATTGAAAACTTAGACTTAAACACACTTAGAGAAGGCTGTTACTAACATCATTGTGACTGTAATTGTAATTGTTAGGATCCAGGTTATCGTGCTAAAATCCAAACTGCAGACATTACAACTGAGGCTGGAACCAGTATCTCAGAAGATACCAGATGTATGCCAAGGTGAAGCAGTGTTCTAGAAATCAGTTCATAAAAGTAGCAATGGACTACAATGTAGAAGATCCAAACCACAGCCCACCCTGGGGGTCACAGGGCAAGGAGGGAATGATCCTTCAGAGGTGTGCATTTTTACCCTTCGGTGTTCTCAGTTTCACCTTAAAGAAAAAGTTATAAAGTGGAGCTGGGATTGGAAGGACTCTCGACCAGGAGGAGAGCTTGCATGGAGGCATTTCTCTCCTGGCTTTGCTGTCTGAGACCAGTTGCTCAGAATTGATGGTGAGGGAAGAGGAGGTGGCAGTTAGCCAGCGGAGTGGGGAGGGCAAAGTGCAAGGGCTGGAGAGGTGAGGCCTCTGACTCACGGTGATCGAAGAGTGGTGAGGAGGAATGGAGATTTTCTCCGTGTGGAAGAGTCTAAAGGTACATTTGAAAACCCTAGCTGTGGTCTAACTAGCTGGAAAATCCTCTTCCATGCCAGAAAGAGAAGGAAGGCTGTGTCCTTGGACACCATCTGCTGAGCAAGTCCTGGTACCTGCTGGCTGCCCAACTCTGAGCGATTTGAAAGTTGTGAGCAAAATTTGAAAGTTGTGTGTTTTAAGCTCAAACTTCAGTTCTGACTCTGTGCTCCTACCAGGAAGTTGTTTCTCTCCTTCCTGGAGAGGTCTGAGAGCTCTCTGAACATTTCAGTAAGGAGAAGCTGTCAAGACAGTTCATCTGGAGCTTCCAGATGGGAGGGAAAATATCTTTTTTTAAGTAGGCAGAATTGTGAAGTGTATATAATGAGGCCTGACTTTGGCACCTGGACACAGAGCCTTCATTCCAAATTTCTTCTAGCAGGTAGACAGATTTCCAAGTTATAAACTACAGGACTAACTAAAATGTAGCTGAGTCTGGGGTGGAAGCCAGCCATGCCCGGTGACTCCACCTACAGAGCAAGTGAGGAGAAGAGCCGATCACCAGTGGGATTCAGGCTGAGGATAGTTGGGCAGCGTTTGTTCCACAAACATTCGTTTGTTTGCCTTGGTCTCGGTGAGATTCTTAAAAAGAAAAAGATGGGTTTGGGGATAGATTTCACTGTACTGTCTACATTTTCTATAATGAGTATATATTTCTTTGCTTCTCATAAAAAATCTTTAGCGAATAGAAGTAAAAATCTTGGATCTTAATAGCTAACTACATCCTGTGCCTTTAAACTGTGGTGAGGAATGGGGAGAGGCGAGGGAACGGTGATGCTTAATTTATAAACTAAATTCTATAATTTAAACAAATGGAGACGAAACCAAAGAGTCCCTTCATTCTTTGATCATCTTCTATTTTTCTTCTTTTGTCTTGCTCCTTTCCTTCCTTGTTCCCTTATCAGCCTGAACCCACATACAGGCAAGACTCTCAGGGAAGCATATTCATGGGAAAGAAGAAGCCAATTTTTTCTGGGTTCTCGTCAATGTCATGCTCCCCGTATTCAACATACAGTGTTCCCCTCCTCCAACACTGTGTTTGTGCAAGACTGCTTATTACATTATTGTTTATAGTACTTTTAAATTGGAAACAGCCTTTATTTCCATGATTAGAAGAGTGGTTAAATCGTTTAAGGTGCTCTATACAATGAAATACCATGTAGACTAAAGCAAGTCTCTATGTGTTTTTATTATTTAAAAAATTTTGTTATTTCATTAAGTAGTTCATAAAATAGCAAATGGGAAATTTAAAAAAAAAAACACAAATCATTCAATTTGCCACCACTCAAAAATACCCAACAAGAAAAAGACAGGCATCCAAATACAAATATGGATGCTTTAAAAAGATGTCCCAAAAGAGAATATCAACATGGCCACCAAACATCACAAAAGTGCCCAGCATTTTAGTTAACAGTCAGGGGAATGAAACTTAAAACCACAGTGTGATACCTCTATAAGCCAATTAGATGGACAACAATGGAAAGGCTTGATAATATAAAGTATTAGAGAGGTTATGAAACAACTGGAACTCTTATACACTAGTGTTGAGGTTATAAATTAGTACAACTTCATCAGAAGAACTGTGGCATTCTGTAACAAAGTTTAAGAAATACATACTCCTGTGATTCAGAAATTCCATTCTTAGGAATACATCCTAAAGAAATTCATGCATAAATATACCAGGATATATATATGATAATTTTGTAAGAGCTTATGTGAAAGAGCTAGAAATAGGCAGCGGCTCAAATAACCATCAATAGTAGGGTCAATAAAAAAGTTGTAATGGGTTTACGCTATAGAATACTATACTGAAAGAAAATGAACTAATCATAGCCTTGGGAAATGATTTGGATTAGTCTCAACATACACACTATTAAGAAAAAAGCAAGAAATATAACAATACCTATGAGTCCATTTATGTAAACTTCAAAAAGTAGGCCAAATTAGATTAGACTTGCTAGCAGAAAAAGTTAATTCATAAAATAAATCAAGGAAATAATCATAGTAGTTATAATTGCCATAGGGAGTGAGCTAAAGTTGATGAGCAATAAGAAGTCTGTGATTGCTACAGACACAATGGGGTCCTCTGGTATTTGGGGTGCTGGTCATCTGCTATTTTTCTCCTGGGCAGTGGTTACTCAGGGGTTCATTTTTAGAAATGACATATGTAAAATATGATCATATTCTGTCCTAATATTTCTGTGTATCTTTTATCTTTATGTGTGTGTGTGTGTGTGTGTATAAAGATACTGAGCTTTTCATGTACTTATTGGTCATCCATATGCCTTCTTTTATGAACTGTATGTTCAATTATTTTATTGATTTTTAAAATTTGTTAATTTTATTTATACGACTGAATGGTAAAGGAAGATATTTTATATATTTAGCATACTAGTTCCTTGTCAAATGTATAATCGTATGTATGTACATTTTCTCCTCATCTGTGGCTCTCATTCTCATTTAAAAATCTTGACTTTAGAGTTGAAAAAGTCTTTAATTTTGATGAAATTCAATTGACCAGCTTTTCTTCATTGTCTTTTGTCTCTTTTAAAAGAAAATCTTTGTTTACCCCATGTTTGTGTGAAGGTTTCATCCTATGATTTCTCCTGAAAATATTATGATTTTAACTTTTATGATTAAGTCTATGATCCAGTTTGAGTAATTTTTATGTCTGGTGTATGCTAATGACAAAGTTTCATTTTTCCCATACTAACACTGGTTCCAAATAGGAAAAGGAGTACATCAAGGCTGTATATTGTCATCATGCTTATTTAACTTATATGCAGAGTACATCATGAGGAACGCTGGGCTGGAAGAAGCACAAGTTGGAATTAAGATTGCCGGGAGAAATACCAATAACCTCAGATATGCAGATGACACCACCCTTATGGCAGAAAGTGAAGAGAAACTCAAAAGCCTCTTGATGAAAGTGAAAGAGGAGAGTGAAAAGGTTGGCTTGAAGCTCAACATTCAGAAAACAAAGATCATGGCATCTGGTCCCATCACTTCATGGGAAATAGATGGGGAAACAGTGTCAAGACTTTATTTTTTGGGGCTCCAAAATCACTGCAGATGGTGATTGCAGCCATGAAATTAAAAGACGCTTGCTCCTTGGAAGGAAAGTTATGACCAACCTAGATAGCATATTAAAAAGCAGAGACATTACTTTGCCAACAAAGGTCCGTCTAGTCGAGGTTATGGTTTTTCCCGTGGTCATGTCTGGATGTGAGAGTTGGACTGTGAAGAAAGCTGATCGCCGAAGAATTGATGCTTTTAAACTGTGGTGCTGGAGAAGACTCTTGAGAGTCCCTTGGACTGCAAGGAGATCCAACCAGTCCATCCTAAAGGAGATCAGTCCTGGGTGTTCATTGGAAGGACTGATGCTAAAGCTGAAACTCCAATACTTTGGCCACCTCATGTGAAGAGTTGACTCACTGGAAAAGAGTCTGATGCTGGGAGGGATTGGGGGCAGAAGGAGAAGGGGACGACAGAGAATGAGATGGCTGGATGGCATCATCGACTCGATGGATGAGAGTTTGAGTGAACTCGGGGAGTTGGTGATGGACAGGGAGGCCTGGCGTGCTGTGATTCGTGGGGTCGCAAAGAATCGGACACGACTGAGCGACTGAACTGAACTGAACTGAACTGAACTGAATACCCAGTTGTTCTAGCACTGTATGACTTCAAATTTTTATTGTATATTATTTTAAAATTTCACTTTCCATTTGTTCATTATCTGTTTTTAGAAACAATTGATTTTTGTGTCTTGACTTTGTATTCAGCAACCTTGCTGTACCAGTCAGGATCCAGTCAGGAAATAGAAACTACACCAGTAATTTAAACAATTTTAATAAAATGTTTATTTATGTTATAAAATATTATAGTAACAGAGTTGGCTACCAAAAAGAGTTTCATTTACTTCATATTCTATTACCTTGTTTTTAAGATAAATTATAATTTCTTCTTCAGGGTCAAATCTACTGTAAAATCTAATAATACATTTTTATTTCAGATATTGTACTTGTATCTCTAAAAGTTCATTTGCTTTTTTATGTTTGATTTCTCTTCTCATTATAGTTATTTTTCTGTAAATATGAGTATAACAACTGTTTCAACTTTTAACTTTAACTCATCCTTGCCTGAGAGTTCCATAATTTCTGTTATCTCTATGTCTTTTTCTATCAGCTTAATTTTTTCCTAAGCTAATGGGATTGCGGGTCCCAATCTTCTGATTTTTATCCTAGTAATTTTTGGTTGGATGTTTCACATTTTTCATATGTTATCTAGTTGAATGTCTGAATTGTGTTGTCTTCCTGTAAAGAATTTTGAAATTTGCATTGAAAAACATATATTTTTCTATTAGTTTGAGGTTACTGAGTCCTCATTTTAAGATTTGTGAGGATTAATGTACAGTAGACTAGACATAGATCAGCCCTATTACTAAATCATGACTCCTCTGGGTGTCCAAAAAATTGTTCACTGTGGACACCTTATTCCAGCTCACTGAAGCTAGAATACCTCTCAATCCTATGTGAGGTCTGACAATTGTTCTGCCTTCACAACTTAGTCAATCGTTGCTTGGTCTCATGGAGTTTCACTCTATTTATGCACAACTTTGTACTTATCAAAGACTCAAGGTAACCTTTATGCAGATCTCTAGAGCCCTTTTATCGTGTACCTTAATTCTTTCTGAAGCTCCACCCATGATTTCCAGGCATTTCATTTTCCTGAATATCGGACTTCTATTTTTTTAGTTGTAAATAAAAAAATTATTTATTTATATATTTATTTTATTTTTGGCTGTGCTGGGTTTTCATTGCTGGTCTGGCTTTTCTCAGTTGCGGCAAGTGGGGGCTACTCTAGTTGTGGTGCTTGAGTTTCTCATTGTGGTGGCTTCTCTTGTTGTGGAGCACGAGCTCTAGGGTGTGTGGGGTCAGTTGTTGCATGCTCCCAGGCTCTGGGCACAGGCTCAATAGTTGTAGCACACAGGCTTAGTTGCACCACAGCATGTGGGATTTTCTCAGATCAGGGATTGAGCCCATGTCTCCTGCATTAGAAGGCAGATTCTTTACCACTGAGCCACCAGGGAAGCCCTGATGTACATTTTTACAAGGGTGTCGACCTATAACTGCTTATGCTTTCTCTGCTGTTGGTCTTGAAATTGCTTCAGGCAGAAAACCATAACATTTATAGAGATCACCTTGTTTATTTCCCTCTCTCAGAGATCCCAATCTGTGTTGCCTATTTTGCAGTGTTTGCAAATGATTGTTTCATATATATTGTCCCATTTTCCAGTTGATTATCAGGAGAAATGACATGTATATAAACTGCTACTTTTTGGCCTATATATACATAGAATTCTTTCTGTATGTTTGAAGCATTTTCAGAATATCTCCATATATTTTTCCTGAGTTATGATGTGTCTTTTTTTGATATAGATTTACAATCTTTATTTGAAGAAAATATTCTTGCTCATTAGAGCTTGTTCTCTTGGACATCCCTGTTCATTTCATCATTATTTACAATAGTCAAGCTGTGGAAATAACCTAAGTATCCATCAACAGGTGAGTGAATAAAAAAAGATGTGACACGCACACGCGTGTGCACACACACACAATGGAATACCATTCGGCCACACAAAGAATGAAATCCTGCCATTTATGACAATACCTTGAAAATATTATGCTAAATGAAATAAGTTAGATAGGGGAAGACAAATACCATAGGATTTTACTTATATGTTGAATCTAAAAAATAAAACAAATAACAAAGAAAATAAAACAAGAACAAACAAAATAAAACCAAAATCAAACTTACAGATACAAAGAGTAGACAGTGGTTACCAGAAGGCAGTGGATGAAATGGGTAGCAAGGGTCAGTTGTATGGTGACTGATGATAAATAGACTTGTGGAGATCATTTTGTGTATCCAGATGTTGAATTATAATGTTGTATAGAAAAAAAAAAAGTCAACCAAGTATTTGTTTATAAATAAGAACTTGTGGTGATGAATGGGGAGGGTAAACTGCAGCTGGGCTGATTCAGGTTTCACCACTGTTTCCTCTGCTGAATGATGTATCCCTTTGGGTCTCAGTGATTTTAGCAATACTGTGACTCAAAGGGAACCCTTGAAAGTTGCAAAATCCTCTGTTTGCAATCCAGTGGCTAATGCTGTCTTTCCTCATCTCCAGTAATCTCTCTTAGAAAGGCCACAGAATTCACTGTTCAAATTATCATTCACTCTATAGTGAAAGCAGACTTTCTATCTACAATTGCACTAGGGGAGTAGGCACAAAGCGTGCCCCCCAGGTGATCAAGCCACCTTGTTTATTTAGACAGGTGTTGTTAGCAACAAAAGATGACGGAAACCTACTTGAGCTCTACCTGCTTAGCTTTCCAGCTATGGAGAATGGAACAGTGCAGGGCAGCCCCCACTTCTCCTTTGGACTGTTTATGTCCCTAGTTCTCATTGTTTCTATGAATTCTTATATTGACTTTTCAGACCTGAGTCACCAGCATGTTGATGGAGTTCTGTGTCTTGCCTAATTTCTAGGTAGGTTATGTGTAGCCATCATGACTTTTCACATTTTTCACATTTTGGGCCACATTACAAAGCACATGGCTGAGTTCATGGTTTGTGGTTCACAACTTAGAGTTTAGAGTTTTGTTACTATTGTTTGTACTCTATCATTACTATTGAGGTATACTTTCCTTCCATTTTAATTTTTTTAGTGTTTTTGATAGGCTTGGTGGGAAAGAATAGAATTAAAATATCTTACTCTATTATCTTTAACTGAAAGACTATTGTTTTGGAGATGTGACCTTGATATAGAGTCAAACACATGGAAGCAGATTATATTAATTAGTTATGGTTTATATCCCTTTGTGTTCTAAAAATATACTTTATATTCATAACATATCACTAGGGGTATTCATCCCAGTGGTAACTGAAGTTATGGGCTGAGTAGAATGTATATAATGTATATGATTATGAAATGTTTACAAAGGGCATGAATTACTTAAATGAATTAGCAAGGAAATCAATAAGGATCATTTCATTCTAAAGAAACATAGAAATACTTAAGTCTCTGTGGCCTTTATTGCATTGTGGCTAAGGACCCATGCCACTAACAAGACATCCTGTGGTTAAGAGTGAAATGTCCTTTTATTCTGATCCAATAACCTTTCATAAAAATTTCCGCATTGCAGACTTTACAGGAATTATCTTCCTTAGCTAGAGAAAATACAAGAATTGCCAAGCAAGGAACACTGATCCCAAAGTTTAGAGGCTACTAAGATAGGGCTGGATTAACCACAGTAACAATAAAAAGACAATCCCTGTCTGTGTAGGATGGTTGATGCCTGCTCTCTGGGCTTCTGGGTCTGAGGTTGGCCTGTTCCCAGACTTATTCATTTCCCTAGCTTGTGTTACCATTCCCCTGCCCATTGTTCTCTGCCATCTTCCATGTCCTGAGATGGAGCATTGATATATTAGCAATGGTGGTATATCCCTTAGCATATCCAGGATGGAGGATGCCAGCAATAAATAATAGTGATAAGCCTGTATGCCAGAACTTTCTTGGAGGGCTTTACTGCACACACCAAGAAATGGATTAATGAAACTTTTTTTGGTGGAGTGGAAAGGAAAACACAGAAAAGAAATACAGTGGTGTACATAGCTGTCATACTCGTGTCAGAAATCTAGACAAGAAATGTAATGGCCCAAAGACTTTCCAGAGGAGAACAAGGTGGCTATAGTACGGCAAACAGCCGACCCAGGAGTGGAGCTTGACAAGTCATTTTGATGCTGGTCTGGAAAACTCCTTAGAAAGAAACACATTGTTCAAAGAGGCCAAAACCCCAAATCAATACAGAAAACAGAGCTAAGGGAAGAAGTAAAAGTCAGTGAGTGAAGGGGAATGAGTGCCCCTGTCCCCATTCCTGGTCATAACCAGGATCCCAGCAAGTAGAGATGTTTGATTTTTCAGTTGCCAGGCCAAGTGGTGCAGGAGAAATGTGGCCTGAAGAGCCAAGCAGACCTGAGATAAAACTCAGCTACTTGGACTTGGGCTCTTGGGCAAGTGATTTCTCTTTGCTCATAGAGAAATTCTTAGCTAGCTCTCTTCTGTGGCACTATTCTGAGTTTGGGTTTATCTATAATTTACAAGTAATAGTATCTTCCCTGTGACGTCATTTGCAGATTGAATGAGATAGTGCCTGTGAAGTGTTAGTCCACAGAAAGTGTTTAGTGAATGCTCGTTTCTAATTCTCTGGAGCCTGTCCTCTGTCCCAAAGCTCTTGGAAGTAGAGCCTTACCTCAACCTCTGGACTCCTCTTCTTTCTCCTCTTCTTCCTTCTTTTTCTGTTCTGTAAGGACAGTGAAGCCCTGAGCTGGCAGATAAATTGGGCTCCAGCTTGGGTGAAGCAGAGAGAATTCTTGATGAATTTGTCCCACATCTGAGGAAGCAAGCTGTGCTTGTGCTCCTGGTTTCCATTACTGAGCTGGTCATATTTTATCTTCCATTAAGTGGCAGCTAGATCCTTCCTTCTCAGGACATCTCAGACTCTGACCCGAAGGAGAGAGAAGCGAGCACTGAAGCTGGTCAGAATTATTTACTTCAGCTATCCCACCAGGCTACCTAAGAGAGGCGCTGGGATCCTCAAGCCTGAGCTTGGGAGCTGCGGTTTTCCTTTTGTGACATCCTTCAAGTTCTGGGCGTGTTTTCACCCAGGTGTGTGATGATGCTAGAAGTGTTCCTTTGCACAGCTTTTATTATGGTGCCTACCTTTTCAGAGCCATCACTAACTCCCCATTGCCCATGAAGTGAATCCTAATCTCCTTACCTTGGTATCTAGTACCCTCTGCTTTCTGACTCCAATTTACTCTCCTTTATTTCCCACTGTTTCTAAGCATGCAGTGATCTATAGTTTAAGCTGAACTGTTCACTGTTTCCCTCACCCTCCCTGCATCTTCCTGCTTCCATGCGTTTCTGATGCTGTTTCTGTGTCTAGAATACTCTCGGTCCTCGTTCTCCTTCCATGGTCAAGTCATACCTGTTTGCAAAGCCCAGCTCAAATGCTCACTCCTCCAAAAAGCTTTCTTTGTGTGCCTTCTAGCTGGAGGCAGTCTTGCCCTTCTCCAAACTCCTTTGGCTTTCTTTGAGCAGAGTGCCGATATCTGATGCTTAGAATTCTCACTTTTGCAGCACCAGGTTTTTGAATCTTAGTCTTTTTTCCTAATAGAATGGTGGCCCCTTGAAGGTAGAATTTATGCATAATCCCTATCTATTTTTTCCAAAATGTCTAATGCACATTAGGTGACAAGATGAATGAATTTGAAGGCAGTGGTTGAGCTGTTGTATGTATATATAACTGCTGGTGATGCACAGTTTGATATAACAGATATGGCAAATCCCTGCCACGCATGCCCTCATGGTCCTTTCTGTGCCTGTGACAAAATTCTACTCATATGCCAACCCCTATCAGTAAGTGGGTGTCTAGAGAAGTAGGTTGAGAAAGATTCTAAACTTCCGCCTTGTGCCAATAGAGTGGAGTGCTGTGATTGATTAGTGATGTCTCCCATTATCCTGGGTCAGAATTGATAGAGATGTGGAACCTTTATGCCATTTCACATCTAATGTCTCCTTATTGGTAGAGAGTTACAATAAATGGCATGAACGTACTTGCAAAAAAAACTGACTCCCCTAAAATTATAATCACATCATTATATGAAGAAGTTATGAAAATAACACAAGATTGAAGTCATCCAATCTGGCTTCTTCCACTTGAGAGCTATTGATAGTAGCAAATTACTTCAGTCTTTTTTATGTGCATGTACAGTGAGTTACTAATACCCATTTTACCTATCTCATAGTCAAAGAAGAGGATAGTTCTCCTGGTTATGAGGACAAAATATTATATATATGTATACATCTATATGTATATACAGATATCTATGTATGTACATATACACATGTTAATGGGTAATGATTCAAGCTCATAAATGATTTATTATTTCTCACTTTGAAAGGCTTGCATGGTCTTCAAATTAAAAAAAAATAGAGAAGGAAAAAGAAACCCACTAAACAAGTATTCTTGCCTGGAGAATCCCATGGACAGAAGAGCCTGATGGGCTACAGTCCATGGGGTCGCAAAGAGTCAGACATGATTGAGCAAATGAACAATAACGATTCTTCTTGAACAGAGACAATCACTAGTAATAACTTATTGTGCATCCTTCCAGATCCTTTTCAGTGATATGCATAGCTTTAAAATTTTTTTCGAGGCCTCTTTTTTCTTTTTATCAATACAGAGTAAACATTTTTGGATGCCAGTATTCTTCTGTAACATTGCTTGCATGTTAAATAGTATTTTATTGTATTTTAATGGCATGCTGTCCACTGTGAAGTATAATACAATGCAATCTTGATTTGATGTTTATATGATGAACACAAACGTGGCAGACCCTATAAACTGACAAATTAAAAACTGTTAGCTTGTAGTTTGCTTGGAATAGCGGGTTTTCAGGTTGTGCTATGGTCTGTTACCCAGAAATCCTTATGGCAATGGTAATTGTCAGATGTGTGGATCTGTAGTGAAGTTTAGTACATTGACTTTGATGGAGCTCAAAGGACAAATAAAGAGTGAAGTTGAACCTTCCTCAAGCAGTGTTTATGGGCTCATTGGATGTTAGAGTCAGTTTTGCAAATGTACCTGTAGGGATGGATTCATTTTTGAAAAGTTGTAGTCAACAAGAAAGAAAGGGCAGGTATGGTTTTGAACCCATATTTTTTGTAGGACTCTGTTTACTTTTTGTTTTTTTTGAAAAAGCAGAAATTGAGTAAATTTAGAAAAGGGCAACAAGCACTATGGTAGTTTCTACTGACTCAAAAGAAATACTGCTTTCTTGAATATAGGAGTCTTTTTTGGTCTGAAGTACCCAGCTAGATTTCTGAAAACATTAGAAACCTGAGAAAATTTCCCAATTTAGGATTCTGTAGTGTTACTGTAAAATGTATCTCACTCTAAATGATCATTCCATAGGGCACATCTTGAAGGGGTTTTTCTTATTTACCAGCTGCATGAGCTTGAACAAATTACCCAACCTCCTTCAGCTCCAGTTAACTTGCAGAATAGAGATGACAGTACTTGTATCACATGATAGTTTTGAGAGTTTGATGAAAAACCACGGCTTTAAATTTCTTGGCATAGTGTAGATTCTCACTGAGTGTTGATCACTCATTGGTATATTAGGCTCTAAATAGGTCGTGTAGGTAGACAAGCTGGCTCACTCTCTCTCCTCAGGAACCTGATGGCTGAGCCACCAGAGCATTTTATTTTCTTGGCTATATAAATTATTTGTTACCACATGAGTCAAAGAAGTGATAAACACAGTCTGTAAGAAGCCTCTGAAAAATTAGATTATTGATCACGGCAAGAATGAAAGGAAAAGAATTTAGGCATTTTAAGATGGCCTTGGTTACATTCCAGTATTTTCTCTTACCATCAGTTTGATAGTGTTAGACACTCAGTCATGTCCAACTCTTTGCAAGTCCATGGACTGTAGCCCACCAGGCTGCTCTGTCCATGGAATTCTCCCAGCAGGAATACTGCTGTGGGTTGCCATGTCCTTCTCCAGAGATTTTCCCCATCCAGGGATCGAACCTGGGTGTCCCGCATTGCAGGCAGATTCTTTACCCTCTGGAGCCACTTCAGTTCAGTTCAGTCGCTCGGTCGTGTCCGACCCTTTGCGACCCCATGAATCACAGCACGCCAGGCCTCCCTGTCCATCACCAACTCCCGGAGTTCACTCAAACTCATGTCCACAGAGTCGGTGATTCCATCCAGCCATCTCATTCTCTGTCATCCCCTTCTCCTCCCGCCCCCAACCTTTCCCAGCATCAGAGTCTTTTCCAGTGAGTCAACTCGTCGCATGAGGTGGCCAAAGTACTGCAGTTTCAGCTTTAGCATCAGTCCTTCCAATGAACACCCAGGACTGATCTCCTTTAGAATGGACTGGTTGGATCTCCTTGCAGTCCAAGGGCCTCTCAAGAGTCTTCTCCAACACCACAGTTCAAAAGCATCAATTCTTCAGTGAGTCTGGAGCCACTTGGGAAGCCCTAAAGGAGACGCTGTGGCTGGGTGATTGGCGAGAATACCACTGAACCACCCATGCTCCACTATCAGTTTATTTTATGTTAATTCTAATTATTTTCCTTTTGGCCTAGGGACTTCCACATTCTCCAAGTCTAGCCATGCCTGTCTGTACTCATCTCCTTTTGTGGCATCTCATCTCAGGCCTAACTTTAAGCTATCTGGTGCTTCAAGCCTCCTGCTGCTTAGGGGATGCTGCGATTAACTAAGGATGGATGCTTTGTAGTGTTTTATTATACTTGCTTTAATATCCAACCCATTCACTGACTTTTGTACCCAGTTAGAAAGGAAATGGCTTATGAGGACAGAACAAAATCCTCAATACTGCACTACTTTTCCCGTCTCTACTCCTCAATGTATTACAAAAAATTAGTCCTTAAAAAGATCACCTTTTCTCTTAAACATCATAACTTACCTCAATATGAATGAAATTATTTTGAAAAGTAACTTTAGATTATGTACAATTTCTCTCTAGTGTGATTTCCAACACTGGTATGTTGTGAAATTCTATGTGCCAAAGAAGTTATTATATTTGGAAATATACTATGTATATCTAATTAGTTTATCATATTTATATCATATCTCTCTCTTTTAAGGAGTCTAAATATTGACTCTTTTAAATATTAAACCTATTTTACTGAATCAGTATCAGTTGCTTAAACTTTAAGTGAAAGTCAAAGCACTAAAAGTGGTTCCAACATTTAAATTCCATTATAATTGCCACTGAGTTGCCAAAAAAGTGGACCTTCAGATATTGAGCTTTTTTTACATGAAATCTAGTGAGGCTTTCCTGATCTGCACTGAAAAATCACCACAGTCCTTTGGGCCTGAGGCTGAAATGGACTCTTTCCACCGAGAAACGTAAATTAAATCAAAAGATTGGTGTTCTGGAAAATCTCCTACCCTCTACCCCACCCCAAGGTTACAAAAGAAAATAAAGTAGCAAGAGAAAAAAAGCTTCACGAAATAGCAAGAATGTTAATAAACACTGGTTACCTAAGACATTAAATCAAGGAAATCTGCATGGGGAAACCAAGCTTCAGATATAAGAAAACATTCAGGAAGCAGTGGCTTTCCCCGTTATTTAAAGCCCGGGTCATTTTCACCAGCCAGGTGGTGTGCCTGCTGGCAGGTTGCCTCATGCTGCTATGCAGAGAGTTTTGGTTGGCATTTGTTACCATCAGAATATAGACTATTTTGTAGTCTGGAAGAATAATGTGATTGGCTGCTTTAGTGATTATAATACTGATTTGTTCCTAATGTTACATTTGTTACATCTGTGTTAGCATCCCAGGAGAAACAATGCAGTTATGATTTGTTAGCTGTCTATTTTTGGCATAAAAGCTAGAAGTTTCAAGTTTATTTGTTTGTTTTTTCCTTTACCAAGCAAAACTGTTACCCAATAATTTACTGTACATTGGACTTAGGAAAGAAACAAAGCACATTAAAAAAAAAAAAATCTCCTGCGCTATGTGAAAGAAATTCATTCATGTAAGCACAGGGAGAGAAGACATTTCAAGAAATTGCTGTACAACATGGTTAAGAAATGTCTCTGTGATTATAAAATCATAAAAGAATAATTAGATGGAGACACCACCTGAGTCTCCTGGGGGACTCTAATGACATTTCTGAGAGCCGAGAAGGCCCTCTACATGAATCTCAGAAACATTCTGCCATTTTCTCCCTCATCTCTCTTTCAGCTCAATGGGTTCCTGGCCAAGCCCCAGGACTAGGAGCTGAGAAAGAGGCTGGGCCTCGGCTCACTCTCAAGATGAAGCGAAATGCCAGACTTGCTGAAACTCCTGCCTGAAATCTCCAGGGAAGTTTTTAAAGCTTCAGAGCCATCCACTTTGTGAACTACATTCTAAATTAACCGTTTCAGGGTTTCACTGACTCTTGTGTCTTTTTCTTTTGTGACATGGTTGAGAAATGCAATTCCAGCCCATGTGGGTTTAGTTGGGAAGGCACATCAGGATTTAGGTGGGAAGGAGTCAGATTTCTACTGCAGAGCTGAAAATCTGCACAGCATGAAAAAAGAGAGAAGCATCGTCCATGGTAGAAATATCTTCATTAGTCTTAACTAAAGTATTGACATTTCAATTGGATTGTCGGTGGTAAGAGCTCTGTTGCGCCAATACGAAATGTCCAGCTTGGCCAGCACTTAGAGTGCCTGTCCTAAATGCCTAAAAATAAGTAACAAAAATGAAACGGCTTGCAAGTTGGAGGGAAGTCAAACGTGAGAAAAAAGACGCAATGATGGCAGAGGAGCTCTTTTTCCTTTTGGCACTGCTGTTCTGTCTTTGCATTTTTAACAACAATACTGAAATGGCTAGCATTCCTAAGTCTACTGGGTATGTAGGGGCTTCCCATGCATTATGTGGGTCAGTCCTGAGCGCTTACTTGTTTACAGGTGTCTGTAGATAAGGAGTCTTTTTTTCTTTTTGGACCTTTATATTTTATATAAAGCAATATAAGCAAAATTGATTTATAAGCAATGAAAGGGTAATTCATTACCTTGTGTATTCAGCTCTCAGCAAATTTCTCAAAGTACAACCTTTGAGAGGCATCGTGTAGTCTGGGATGAGCAGTTTATGCCTGACGATGGGCTATGACTGAAGGAGAAAGCCAGGGAATCAGTGAAAGAGCCTGAGGGAGAGAGAGCTAAGCGTACATGTGTGCATGGTCATCTCTGACCCCTCACCATCAACAAGGACGCTGCAGCGCCCCTCTCTTTGCTTTCTATGGATTTGTTTTTAAAACTTTTGTTCCAGTTTCTAGTCCCTAGCACAACTTCTCATATCAAGTAAATATTCCAACATGTTTATGAAATGACTGCATAAAAATGTTTTATTCTTGCCATAGTACAGAACACAGCCTGGCCTGGTGCAGGTGAGGGCAGAACTTAAGGAGTGGACTGAAATGGTGTGGTGTCTGGATGGCAGGACTCTGTAGTTGACGGGAGACGAGGAAGGAACAGCATGCTCTGAGTGCCTCGCACACCTAAGGCCCTTTCTTGAGTCATTTGATTACTCTCTGGAGCTTTCCTCCAAAGTAGCTTCCATTATACACACTGAACAGCTGAGCAACACATTTCAGTTAGGACTGGCCACTCTTCCAGTTCTCAATATCCACATGTGGCTGAAGGCTCCAATGTTGGATGGGGCAGGTATAGGCAATCAGCAGTGCTATCAGGACACTTGACTTGGGCTGGTGTGGGAGAACTCAGTAGTATTGGGAAACCCAGGAGGACATGATGCTCTGAAGGGTAACTAGGTCAGGCAATGTGGCATACAGAAAGTGTATCATGAATTCATTCAGCATATATTAGTGAGTACCTGTGAAGCACCAGATACTGTTTTAGGTCCTAAGCAAGAGAGGGTAACAAGATTAAG
Organism: Moschus berezovskii; assembly: GCF_049115385.1. Lineage (NCBI taxonomy): Eukaryota > Metazoa > Chordata > Mammalia > Artiodactyla > Moschidae > Moschus > Moschus berezovskii. Next base: position 18,521,938 of record NC_142483.1, read on the forward strand.
TACTTTCACTACTGGAATCCACCCTCTAGGAGGAGAGACAGACAAAAGCAAATAAGCACATAATTCAAGTGATTTGAAGAAATATACAGCTCACAGGCAGGTAGACTGTGGTACAGACTATTTTTTATAAGGTAAGGAGGAGAGGGCTCTCTGAAGATAAGTCATTTGAGGAGAGACTGAGGACAGGTGTAGGAATAAGCCTGGCTTAATGATGTTCTGAGAAGAGAGAATACTGAGATGGCAACATGCTAACAAGGTCTGGGAATGGCAAGGCCTGTGTTTGGAGGGGAGGGGGAGTGGCAGGAAGTGAGGGTTGAGAGCGAGTCTGGGAACAGCTTATACAAGGCCTCACAGGGTGTGTTGAGGACTTCTCTGAGTGTGATGGGAAGTCTTCACAGCGTTCTGAGTCAGAGAGTAGGTTCTCTGAACTCACATACCATTGTAGAGGATATTCTGGCCATGATATGGAGAAGAAACTGGAGGTGGGCGAAGGGTGGATGGCAGATTGTTACTGCCGGCAATGGGTAGAGCTATGAAGAATAAGTCGTGCTTCGTTGGGATAGGGATGAGCAGGATGAGCAAGCACTAGATATGGTTCCATTCACATGGCACAGGCGTTACCAAATGTGGTTTTATATTTTACATAGGCATACGTTGATAATTGGAGAGCATTTCTTCAAATTGCACAATTGAATGATATTAAGTGTCTTACCCAGACAGGGACTCAGAGAATTAGATCATGATCTATTGCCAAAACTGGGGTAGGATGGATGAGTGTGGTTGACATTAGAGGGCAATTTGGTCTGGAATACCAGAAATGCCAGAACCTGCCTTAGCCCAGTGAATTCTCTTCTCTGAGAGGGTCCCAAGAAACACTGAGCTACAAAAAACAAAATAGGAGAATCACTGGATTGTAAACTGACCAGTGTACAGTTATTGAGTAAAAGTATTAGCACAAGAGGCATGAAAAGAACTCGAAAGGTGGGAGGGCAACTCTCATAGTTTCATGCCCATATCTTGGAACCTTACCACTAGAGATGGGAGCACCCCTTAGTAGACTGTGAGCTTCTGTGGGGGATCCAATACCTGGAATCCTGCTGACCTTCTACTGGAGATCCAACAGATTGAGGTCCTGTCTTAATTACAGCCGTCTCCTAAGAGATAGAGCCTGGTGTCTAAAAAGTGCTCAGCATTTGTTGCATCCATTTATGGATGACTCAGACATCTAACGAATGTCTCTGCTGCGGACTGGGACATAGCATGAAGGAGTCACAGCCATTGCATTCTGCATTCACATTCCACCACCAGAAGTGGAAACGCTTCTCTACCTTATGAGGAGCGCTTTAGGGAGCAAGGACAGTTCGCTATGGGAGCACACGTGAGGGTTGCCAAATCCAGGGCCTGGGGGACACGGAGCCTTCCTGGAGGCAGTGGTGCCTGCAGAGATCCTTCCTGGGCTTAGACTGAGAATATATGCACTTGTAAACAGTAAAGATACACTCTTTTGGCAGACTTGTTAGCAGTATCAAGGTCGCTTGAATGCAAAACTGTATTTTCAGAATAATAGCCTATAGTTGGCTGGCAAGTTTAAATGGTGATAGAGCCTTATTAATATGTATGACCTACATTTTCCCCAAATTTAGTAGAATGAAAAGCTGGAGTATATGATAATTTTTTAAATTCTACATTCATTCCATTCATTTGGGTAATCTGGCATATAATACCTGATTATCATAATTTTACCTAAATAATGAATAAACTAGACAAGGGAAAAATTAAAATCTTTCACATTAGGTATAATTATAATTTTTTACAGTAACATCCACAGTTAAATTCTTAATTAAGTCTGCATGCCTCTTTTACAAAAGTGTATTTTGTAGATATAGCTTATTTTTTAACATCTGCATTAATGAGAGGAAAGAACAGCAGAGATAATTCCCCAAAACCAAAGCTTAAAATCCATCTCCACTGGGTTGTGCGATAAAGTCTGTCCTGTGCAAAGCCTGATATTTGCTTTCCTAATGATGCTCTTTGTGGAATAATATTAACATGCGTTTGCATTTCCTGAAAAGAAAAAAAAATGGCGGATGTAAATCAGGGAAGAGAATATGGCAGGGGCTGAGGGATGGGGAAGTCTGTTTGGGACTGACATTTTTCCAGTGACAATAGATATATAGATAACTGACTAGCCCATATGTCGTAAGTTGAAAGAGAAGATATTTCTTTTCTGCCTCCCTCCCTCCCTTCCTTCACTCCTCTCTTCCCTTCTTGTAACCTTGCTCCCTTCTCTACTCTCTATTCATTTTATTTTCAGAAATATTCAGTGTCAACAAAACACACACAAACTCATTCAAATTCGGATAAAACCTTAAAAATAAACCTGGGGAAGCAGCTCATCAACATGATCACCTCCCTGGGAACTAAATACTTCTGCCCATTTCTAGCCTAAGACCCTCCAGGCACATGGTCATAAACCTGAGAAGGGTGTACTGTGCATATGTTGTGCACACGTTGATGCTCCTGCTGCGCGTGTGATGATACCCAATACAGTATTTTTTGAAAAGTTACAAAGAATTCAGCAAGCATCTTCAGCAGTAGGACATTTTTCAGATTTGTTGCTGTCATCATAATAAAGATTACAAATGATCTCCCTGCTGCTCGGGGTACATCTTCTAGGATCAGACATCAGACCAAAGATGGCAGAAATGCATTCAGAGTCCCGCTTTATGAATTTGCTTTGCTTATTGCATTTCTTTTCTTAGAAATGTAATTGCTTTGGAATTACTGGGATCATGGAGAAAAGCACGCCATCAAGAGAGTAAGCTATAGAGTGGGAAAATGTGATAAAGTCAATTTAAGTTTAACAGAAATCTTGGGGGTTTTTGAGCCACAACTTCTAAGTAACTGCTTCATCTTTTGAGAAGTTGGAAGAAATACTTTTATCCATTTCTGTTGTTGTTGTTGAACAGATACACAAAAGGGCAGATCTTGCGTGTTACCAGAAGCTTGATGGCAGTTTGGAATAATAGCCATCTCAAAAATTGTATCCCGTGGTCTAATTATCACAGAAATGTAATTGCACTGATTTTTGGTTATGAAAAAAAAGAGAAATGAACAATGAAACAATGTATCAAGTGCTAATGGACATCAGATTCAGCCAAACTTCTTGTTCATCCCAACAAGAAACAATCTTAAATCCCCATTTAAAATGCTCATATAAAAATTTTTAGCATGTTATTTTTAACAATTATTCAAAATATCAGGTACTAGAAATAAAAATTGCAAAGCATTTTCTCTTGGACATGTGATCTGAACTTTTAAGGGTAAAAACATGTTCATGTGCACACATGCATGCACGCGCACACACACACACACACACACTGGAATCTCATCAGTCATCCCAAGGATACCAATTTACACACAAAGACACAGACTTAGTTGGGTTCAAGCTGTTGTTTGCATTTCAAGTAGCTGAAATGGATTTTGACTAATTTAACCAAGGAGACGTTTGTTGCAAAGAATAGGAGTACTTACAGAATCAGTGGGAGGCTGAAGAAGCAAGCTTGGAAATGGACAGTGAGCCAAGGTAGTCTACTCAGCCAGAATTACTGTGTAGTCCAGAGTGCTGGGGCTCCCTGAATGACCCCCAACCTTTTTTCATCCTGTTCTTCTCTTGGTTGAAATTGAGATTACTGGAAGGGAGCAGGCATTTGGTTGGCCTGTTTGCTCATATGCTCACCCTTGGAAGCAGAGGGTGAAGTACTTCCATCAACTGTCCTATGAGATCTATCTAATGGGGGAAGGCTGGGTATCTGAAGGATGGATGACAGGCAATTCTAAACAGCAAGCAAACAGTCCAGAGTGTGAGGGTGAAGATGTGTTACTCCTTGGAGAGAGATTTCTAACCCTGAAGGGAGACCTGATTATCTCTTCTTGGACTGTTTCACAGTAGAGCACAGTTTGGGATGATACAATGAATGTCCTACATGGAGTATGAAGACCTGCCTGGGTCTTACACATCTTAGTTTTGTGACTTCTTCCAGTTTTCTTATCTACTTTGCATCCTAGTTTCTCCATCTATCCTATCTCACAGAGTAATTGTGGATACTAAGAACAGTATATAGACAGCTTATTAAAGAGCAGAAACATCGCTTTGCCAACAAAGGTCTGTCTAGTGAAAGCTATGGTTTTTCCAGTAGTCATGTACAGATGTGACAGTTGGACCACAAAGAAGGCTGAGAACCTAAGAACTGGTGCTTTCAAACCGTGGTGCTACAGAAGACTCTTGAGAGTCCCCTTGGACAGCAAGGAGATTGAAACAGTCAGTCCTAAAGGAAATCAACCCTGAGTAGGCTGATGCTGAATTGGTAGGACTAATGCTGAAGCTGAAGCTCCAGTTCTTTTGCCACCTGATGTGAAGAGTTGATTCATTATAAAAGACCCAGATGCTGGGAAAGATTGAGGGAAGAAGAAGAGGGTGACAGAGGATGAGATGGTTGGATGGTGTCATCAACTCAATAGATATGAGTTTGTGCAAACTGTGGGAGATGGTGGAGAACAGGGAAGCCTGGCGGTCCCTGGGATCGCAAAGAATTGGACACGACTGAGCAACATTCAGAAAACAAAGATCATGGCATCTGGTCCCATCACTTCATGGGAAATAGATGGGGAAACAGTGGAAACAGTGTCAGACTTTATTTTTGGGCTCCAAAATCACTGTGGATGCTGATTGCAGCCAGGAAGTTAAAAGACGCTTACTCCTTGGAAGGAAAGTTATGACCAACCTAGATAGCATATTAGAAAGCAGAGACATTACTTTGCTAACCAAGGTCCGTCTAGTCAAGGCTATGGTTTTTCCCGTGGTCATGTATGGATGTGAGAGTTGGATTGTGAAGAAAGCTGATTGCTGAAGAATTGATGCTTTTGAACTGTGGTGTTGGAGAAGACTCTTGAGAGTCCCTTGGACTGCAAGGAGATCCAACCAGTCCATTCTAAAGGAGATCGATCCTGGGTGTTCATTGGAAGGGCTGATACTAAAGCTGAAACTCCAATACTTTGGCCACCTCATGCGAAGAGTTGACTCACTGGAAAAGACTCTGATGCTGGGAAGGATTGGGGGTGGGAGGAGAAGGGGATGACAGAGAATGAGATGGCTGGATGGTATCACCGACTCGATGGCCATGAGTTTGAGTGAACTCTGGGAGTTGGTGATGGACAGGGAGGCCTGGTGTGCTGTGATTCATGGGGTCGCAAAGGGTCGGACACGACTGAGCGACTGAACTGAACTGAGCAACTGAACAACAATAATAGTTCACATTAATATATGTGAAAGCACTTTCTAAAACTGGAAAGTGGTTTCCAAATGTTCATATGAGTTTGAGACTCTTCTGTTATTGACTCCTAGAGCCCAAAGGGCAACACAAAGGCCCAGCAGCATGTGCTAGACGCCATACATGCCCTGGATTCTGAGCCCAGTGTAACTTCACGAATATGACCTTGGCAGATTAGATGGGTGAAAAGACTATCATGAACTTTAATTTCAGGTGAAGGCTGGTGTCTACCAGACACAGGCCATACCTCTTAAAGCAAAAGCTTCACTTTCTTCTTTCTAGAAGAGTCAGTTCCATGATACTGGTTCCCAGAGTGCTTAGGTTTCAGGCATCTGTCTGGATTTTGTGTTCTTACATGATAAATAAACAACATATACAGAGAAGCTGTACTTTATTTGAGGACTATGTCCCTGGAGTCCTTGCATAATTCAGAATTTACCTATTTCAAGGCAAATGCCAACAAAAGGTAGGAGGGAGCTTTGTTTACCAGATAAAATGGGTGTCCTCACACAGCCCTAGCATAAACTCAGTTTATAGTTCACTTGCTTCTTCAACTCTGTTATTAAACTATGTGATTGTTGTCCAGTTTTTACTTTGGAGGAGGGTTAGTGTTTCGTTATTTCAAATTTTGCATATACAGAGAATCTCAACATATTTTATGTCAAACTGTACTGAATTCACATAATTCAAACCTTCATTCAATGTGGCGGCTCTATAATTTGGTGTAGTTCTCTAATGCCTACATCTTGTATAATGCCCCAGATTTGGGGAGCGCATTTAGTTTAAATCAGCAACACAGCCACTGTTGAATATACCCTATTTTGCAAATGCATAAGGAGGAGAATAGTAAAGCTAGGATACTATAGGATACATTTCTTCTTGACCCATCTTTGGAAAATTCTGATTTTAAGAAACCTAGGCACTGTGTCAGATGAACATGTCTGGCTTTCATGTGGGCCAACATCAGCGAAAGCTATGATTTTCCCCATAGTCATGTATGGATGTGAGAGTTGGACTATAAAGAAAACTGAGCACCAAAAAATTGATGCTTTTGAACTGTGGTGTTGGAGAAGACTCTTGAGAGTCCCTTGGACTGCAGGGAGATCTAACCAGTCCATCCTAAAGGAAATCAGTCCTGAATATTCATTGGAAGGACTGATGCTGAGGCTGAAACTCCAATACTTTTGCCACTTGATGTGAAGAGCTGACTCATTTGGAAAGACCCTGATGCTGGGAAAGATTGAGGGCAGGAGGAGAAGGGGACGACAGAGGATGAGATGGTTGGATGGCATCATCAACTCAATGGACATGAATTTGAGTAAACTCCAAGAGTTGGCGATGGACAGGGAGGCCTGGTGTGCTACAGTCCATGGGGTTGCAAAGAGTCAGACACGACTGAGCAACTGAACTGAACTGAACATCAGGGAACTGCATGAAGAGTTTGGTTTTCATGCTAGGCCAGTTTCTCAGTTATGAAACGAGTTCTCTGGTTTTGGTGAAGGGTGGGTAACACAGTCAAGGGAGTATACCTCAGCCTATCAAGAGATTGGTTTGCCTGTTAATTTTGTGGAAGGCTTTGTACTAAGGTAAGCAAAGGGCTGATAGAGAAATGTCAGAACTGCCTGTAAGAATTTAGACCACCTTTGAATTCCTCGTGCTCACATTTGCCGTTTAACAGATGTGGGAACTGAGGTCTCAGGAAGTCTATCACTTTCCTACAGTCACACAGCGGTGAAGTGGTGAGGTCAGGGCAACTGTAGAACTGAGTTCTCATCCACAAATAGCCCACTTCTCCATTCAAAGGCAAGCCTTTAAACTATTTTATAAAGGAGCCCCTGAGAATTCACCTCTTGTTTTCTCTGATTCTTGTTCCTTACCCATATCATTTTTTTAAAATTATTTGTTTATTTATTTTTGGCTGCACTGCTCAACTTGCAGGATCTTAGTTCCTCAATCAGGGTTTGAACCCGGGCCTTTACCAATGAAAGCACAGAGTCCTAACCACTGGATAGCCAAAGAATTCCCTCCTACCTATATCTTTTAATCTTACTTTAAAAAATATTTTCAGGGCTATATCTACAAAATTCATCTTTTAAAAAGTGAATGAGTAGGTGTTTGTCAAACAAACCAATCAACCCATAGGCCTTTCAATGTGGTATAGATAGGAAAGTAATACATTTCAAAAAGAGGTGACTAAGTACAGTAAACTAAAAATTTTTTTAAAAGAACAATAGAAAAGTTCTTGGATGAACATACGGCTTTCAAGTGGAACGCTTTCTAGTAGGGAATTACATGAGCATGCATACATGAGGGCTTCCCTGGTGGCTCGTGAATCGGGTAGTAATTTTCTAGACTCCCATGCCTGTATCTTTGGTTCTACTTGGAAAGTCTCTTCCAGGTTTGTTCACCTTTATTTATTTGTTTGTGTAGGTTGCTGTATGACTTCACCTAATATGGCACTGGGGGGTTAATAAATGAAGCTGCTGCTTTTTATTCTTGAGTCTTCATGATATTCTATACCTGGCCCTCATCAATTCTTAAAATAAAAATCATCTCTTACAAGAGGCTGGAGGTCACAGTCTGAGAAGTCCTTTCTGTCTATCTGCCTCCCCCTCCCCTCCCCTTCTGGCTTACACAGAACAGATCAGCAGCTTGAATTGCAGACTGTTTTGCACCTTGCTGAGGGGAGAGCTGGAATCCATCCCATGTCACCTGATTCTCTGCTCTCTGTTCTTTCCCTTGGGCCACACAGCTTCTCCCTGGGGTCATTCCAAAGACTCCGTCCACTTCTCCCTGCTTGGGGTCTGGGTCTCAAGCCTTGTGTGTCCACATGAGGATTGGTGCCTGCTCTTCCCCTGACTTGAATTGTGTGTGCCTCAGTTCTTTTCTCCGACCCAAGACTCATGTCCAAATGGCGATTGATGTAAGTCTTAGAGCTCAGGCACGGTCAGGGTGATGGGTGCTGCCTTGCCATCATGCCCCCTCCTCGTTCAGCTTGTTAGCTCACTGCTCCAGCAGAGCAGCTTCGTACTGTCTCCTTCCCAGAGCCCACCGCCAACATCACATGCAGGCTTTGCTGTAATCAAGTATTGATTTCATGTAATGTGTGTGCACAGAGGAAGTGCATCTCGTTTGTGGGCTGCTGTTATCTGTCGGTAGAACAAAATGTGTGATTATCAGTGGCTATCCTATGGCTATCTATGACGAACTGTAACCTCCAATCCATCTAATTGTGCTGACATTACGGTACGCCATGCGAGAGTGGATTGTTTGTCTTAACGTGACCTCTGCTGCTGTCGGCCTGCTTTTGTGCCTAGAAATAGCTGCAGATTCTTCACTGCAGCTCCTTCTTAGTTCCAATTTGGTCCTTCTGGAAAGAAGACTGCAAAGTCCATTTACTATAATGTAACATAGCTGTGACTTCAAATAAATGGAGCACCGGGTATTATTTGTTTTCTGCTTTTTCTGTGGTGGTCATACCTCTTACTTTTTTTTTTTTTTGGTAACCTTGTTATTCTCTGCAGAACAAGACAAGAAATTTTGGATAGAAAATAAGTTCATGTCATTAACGTTTTCAGGAAATGCTGGTGGGTTCTTGAGTCCCCCATAACCTTTAGGCAGCATTTGCAGACCCTGGGTTGAGTTGACGTTGCTCTGATTTGCAGATTTGATGAGGCAGGTATATTGGGGGGAGAACCTCTTATGCCCACTGCAGAAATGAGAGCATAAAGAACTGGGATCTGAGTCCCTCTTCATCATGTGATTTCTCTTTCCATCTGACAGCTTCATCTCCACTGAGCTGCTGACTGTCTTGATTAGGAATTTTCTCCCAACAGTGGGATGGAAGTTTCTAAATAAAGATATGAGCTGTCTGTGTACGTGTCTTTGCCTGTTTGGAGTTTTCCATCATGAGGTGGGAGATTGGATGGAATAGCCTGTGTAGGTGGTGACTTCATTTTCCCCTCCTTGCTCAAAATATTGGCCTGGAGTGATGCTAAAGCTGAAACTGCAATACTTTGGCCACCTCATGCGACGAGTTGACTCACTGGAAAAGACTCTGATGCTGGGAAAGGTTGGGGGCGGGAGGAGAAGGGGACGACGGAGAATGAGATGGCTGGATGGCATCACCGACTCTGTGGACATGAGTTTGAGTGAACTCCGGGAGTTGGTGATGGACAGGGAGGCCTGGCGTGCTGTGATTCATGGGGTCGCGGAGAGTCGGACATGACTGAGCGACTGAACTGAACTGAACTGAACTGATCAGGAGATGAACCAATTAAAAACTTGTTTCTTAGCACTAGTCTTCTCTCCTTTAATAGCAGTTTTATTTCCTGCCTTCTGCTTCCTAAGGTTACTTCCATTAGATGTTTTTCTTCCTGCTGCCACATAAAGTGACTACGGATAACATTGCAGACAGATGAGTGTTAGAGGGGAACATTTATAGTCCTGTACACCATTGGGGGTTATCCCTTTGAGGCTCACACTGAGCTCCTCAAGCTCCATTTCAAGTGCCATGTTATCACAGGCCATTTACCTGGACAAGTTAAGAGTACTGCAGGTAAATGCCAGTCACCCTGTAGAGGTGTCAACTGCATCTTAAATATGTCCCTCAGAAATCTGGTGAAGTCAGAAACAAAAGTGTAAGATATGATAACTTTCTTTGAATGTCCTCCTCTTGTTGTTTAGTTGCTAAGTCACGACTTACTCTTTGTAACCCCATGGGGCCTGAGAGGCTCCTTTGTCCATGGGATTCTCTGGGTAAAAATACGGAGTGGGCTACCATTTCTTCCTCCAGGGGAACTTCCCCACCAAGGGATCAAACCCATGTCTTCTGAATCACCAGGCGGATTCTTTACCACTGAGCCACCAGGGAAGCGTCATACATTTCAACATTTAGGGACCATATTGACAATAAATATTGCACAAATCAAGAAAGCTACCTTTGGTACTGTTAGGTAGGGAATGGGGAAGAAGACCTGGGCTTTGGGATAGGAGGGATCTTATTTCCTGGCTTTTTGATTCCGAACAAATATGTTACTTATGCTTTCAGAGCTTCCGTCTTCTATCTAAATATGTAAGTCATGGAGACTGCGTAGGCAGAGCCACACAGGCCACTAGCTCAGTGCCTGACACATACTAGTGTGAGGCATCCTGCCATCCATCACATTGCCTGATCCACTGGGCACATGTCATTCTGAGTTAATTGTAGCTCAGCTATGCAGACCTTATCCAAAGTTCAGTTGTTTCTTTCATAAACAACCATTTGAACTGTCTACAGAGTGTGTCTAAGACAATTCCTGTACCACACCTGGAGTATTAGAAAACATCCTGAATGATAATTCACAAGGGTCTGTCTGAAGTGAGAGATGAAGCTGGTGAGAATTCTGTGGTATGCTAAAAGTCATCTGGGCACAAGCTAAATGTGGGCAGATTCTAGGGCCCCTTTCCATAGAATCTGATTCGGTAGGCTTGAATGAGGAGTTCTTGTGATTTGCTTGACTAATAATATGCTCCTCAGATGATGATCATGTATGGATCACACTTAAAGGAATACTTCTGCAAACAAGTCAACAGTGGAACTGCTGGGCATCTGAGACTGTCAGCTGGGATAGGGACACTCATGGGGGACAAGATGGCAGTCTTCCAATTGCCAAATATGTGTCATGGACATGATGCAGTTTGTTCTAGAGCACCAAGGGTCACAGCGGAACCTCATGGGTAGACATTTCAGGGAAGAAAATTTCAGATTAATATAGATATTTTCTAAAAACTTAAAACCTATCTAAAGGTAGAATATATTGCCTCCAGGAGTAGAGAGCTCTCCAGCTCAGGAGGAATTCAAGTTTGTCTATCTGCGTGACTCTGGGAATTTTAAATGGAAAAAAATTAGCTCGTATTCTTATTCCCCATGGTACTTAAGTACTTTTATTGTAATTGCTTACCTGTGGGTCTACTGCATTCAACCCTCACAAGTGTTTATAAACCATCTGCTTGGTATCTGATTCTGTGAAGATGAAGCACACAAGTGCTGCATGAATCCAAGCAAAGGGTGATCTTAGCAGACGCTATTGTCAGGAAAGAAGAAGGAGCTGGACTTCCATTTCCATGTGGGAGAAGGTCATAGGTATATCTGGCAATGAGAAGTAGGGGATTACCCATTGCGGAGAGAGGGGAGGCATGGTTTTGCTTTGAGAAGAAAGGTTCTTTCACACCAGCATTTAACAGACTAATTAAGTGAAGCTTTCATTTTCTTCCCAATCAGTTCAGTTCAGTCATTCTGTCGTGTCCGACTCTTAGAGACCCAATGGACTGCAGCACGCCAGGCCTACCTGTCCAACACCAACTCCTGGGGTTTACTCAAACTCATGTCCATCAAGTAAGTGATGCCATTCAAACATCTCATCCTCTGTCATCCCCTTCTCCACCTGCCTTCAATCTTTCCCAGCATCATCTTTTCAGATAAGTCAGTTCTTCACATCAGATGACCAAAGTACTGGAGTTTCAGCTTCAACATCATTCCTTCCAATGAATATTCAGGACTGATTCCTTTAGGATGGACTGGTTGGATCTCCTTGCAATCCAAGGGACTCTCAAGAGTCTTCTCCAACACCACATTTTAAAAGCATCAATTTTTTGGTGCTCAGCTTTCTTTATAGTCCAACTCTCACATCCATAAATGACTGCTGGAGAAACCATAGCTTTGACTCGATGGACCTTTGTTGGCAAATTAATGTCACTGCTTTTTAGTATGCTGTCTAGGTTGGTCATAGCTTTTCTTCTAAGGAGCAAGCGTCTTTTAATTTCATGGCTGCAGTCACCATCTGCAGTGATTCTGGAACCCAAAAAAATAAAGTCTGTCACTGTTTCCATTGTTTCCCCATCTACTTGCCATGAAGTGATGGGGCCAGATGCCATGATCTTAGTTTTCTGAATGTTGAGCTTTCAGCCAACTTTTTCACTTTCTTCTTTCACTTTCATCAAGAGGCTCTTTAGTTCTTCTTCGCTTTCTGCCATAAGGGTGGTGCCATCTGCATATCTGAGATTATCGATATTTCTCCTGGCTATCTTAATTTCAGCTTGTGCTTCCGCCAGCCCAGCATTTCTCATGATGTACTCTGCATATAAGTTGAATAAGCAGGGTGACAATATACAGCCTTGACGTATTCCTTTCTCGATTTGGAACCAGTCTGTTGTTCCATGTCCAGTTTTAACTGTATCTTCTTAACCTGCATACACATTTCTCAGGAGGCAGGTCAGGTGGTCTGGTATTGTCATCTCTTTAAGAATTTTCCACTGTTTGCTGTGATCCACACAGTCAAAGGCTTTGGTGTAGTTAATAAAGCAGAAATAGATGTTTTTCTGGAACTCTCTTGCTTTTTCAATGATCTAGTGAATGTTTGTAATTTGATCTTTGGTTCCTCTGCCTTTTCTAAATCCAGCTTGAACATCTGTATGTTCATGGTTCATGTACTGTTGAAGCCTGGCTTGGAGAATTTTGAGTATTACTTTGCTAGTGTTGTGAGATGAATGTAATTGTGCGGTAGTTGGAGCATTCTTTGATGTTGCCTTTCTTTGGGATATGAATGAAAAATGACCTTTTCCAGTCTTGTGGCCACTGCTGAGTTTTCCAAATTTGTTGGCATATTGTGTGCAGCACTTCCACAGCATCATCTTTTAGGATTTGAAATAGCTCAACTGGAATTCTATCACCTCCACTAGCTTTGTACGTAGTGATGCTTTCTAAGGCCCACTTGACTTCACATTCCAGGATGTCTGGCTCTAGGTGAATGATCACACCATTGTGGTTATCTGGGTCATGAAGATCTTATTTGTTTAGTTCTTCTGTGTATTCTTGCCACCTCTTCTTAATCTTTTCTCCTTCTGTTAGGTCCATACTACTTCTGTCCTTCATTGTGGCCATCTTTGCATGAAATGTTCCCTTGGTATCTCTAATTTTCTTGAAGAGATCTCTAGTCTTTCCCATTCTATTATTTCCCTCTATTTCTTTGCATTGATCACTGAGGAAGGCTTTCTTATCTCTCCTTGCTATTCTTTGGAATTCTGCATTCAAATGGGTTTATCTTTCCTTTCCTCCTTTGCCTTTAGCTTCTCACCTTTTCTCAGCCATTTGCAAGGCCTCCTCAGACAACCATTTTGCCTTTTTGCATTTCTTTTTCTTGGAAATGGTCTTGATCACTGCCTACTGTGCAATGTCACAAACCTCTGTCCATAGTTCTTCAGGCACTCTGTCTATGAGATATAATCTCTTGAATCTATTTGTCACTTCCACTGTATAATCATAAGGGATTTGATTTAGTCATACCTGAATGGTTTTCCCTCAGTTCAGTCCAGTTCAGTCACTCAGTCGTGTCCGACTCTTTGCGACCCCATGAATCATGGCACACCAGGCCTCCCTGTACATCACCAACTCCAAGAGTTCACTCAAACTCATGTCCATCGAGTCGGTGATGCCATCCAGCCATCTCATTCTCAGTCGTCCCCTTCTCCTCCCGCCCCCCAACCTTTCCCAGCATCAGAGTCTTTTCCAGTGAGTCAACTCGTCGCATGAGGTGGCCAAAGTATTGGAGTTTCAGCTTTAGCATCAGTCCTTCCAATGAACATCCAGGACTGATCTCCTTTAGAATGGACTGGTTGGATCTCCTTGAAGTTCAAGGGACTCTCAAGAGTCTTCTCCAGCACCACAGTTCAAAAGCATCAATTCTTCGGCTATCAGCTTTCTTCACAGTCCAATTCTCACATCCATACATGATCATGGGAAAAACCATAGCCTTGACTAGATGGACCTTTGTTGGCAAAGTAATGTCTCTGTTTTTTAATATCCTGTCTAGGTTGGTCATAACTTTCCTTCCAAAGAGTAAGCGTCTTTTAATTTCCTGGCTGCAATCAGCATCCACAGTGATTTTGGAGCCCAAAAAAATAAAGTCTGACACTGTTTCCCCATCTATTTCCCATGAAGTGATGAGACCAGATGCCATGATCTTTGTTTTCTGAATGTTGAGCTTCAAGCCAACCTTTTCACTATCCTCTTTCACTTTCATCAAGCGGCTTTTTAGTTATGGTTTTCCCTAATTTCTTCAATTTAAGTCTGAATTTGGCAATCATGATCCAGTTTCTTCCCTTTCCCTTTAGAGCTATGGAGTTCCAGTTGTCTCTTGTAGATAAACAGATTTGTTAAACAGTTTTTTTTTTTTTTGGCTCCACATGTGTCTTTCCTTCTCCCTTTACATTTGTGGTTGCCATTATTGTATTTAAGATGTACTCCCCACTTTTTTCAGAAACTGTTCAGAAGTGTCTTCTCCCTCATATGCTCCCAAGAAAATAAGAGCATAGCCCTCAGTGGCAAATGGTCACTGCAGCACAGAACCCCAAGAGCTGGCTACACTCTCAAGAGAGAACCCTGCCCCTTGACCACGTTCCTCTTCTGAATGTATACAAGCTTGTTTGAATTAAACAGGAGACACAGAGTAGTTTCTTTCTATGATTTCAAAATAACAATGCCATATTCCAGAGTCTAGACCTAGATTCTGTTTTAAAGCTAGAAGCCAACTATTGACGCCAAGATGGCATTACATATGTTTAGAGCTGAGCATCCTTGTTACATTCTGTTCAATGCGTACGTCAGCCAATTATTAGACCTACAGGGTTCTATGATGACCTGCCCTTAGAGACCTTGTTAAACCCCACGTGCAGGTTCATGTGGAGTGGTTACTCAACTCGATCATTCTTTGTTGTACCTCGTTTCCCTCATTCCTTGATAGTTGCTATTTACTTCGTATTTTAATTTTTTTCCTCATGTTGACATATAGATCCATCTACCAAAAAGTCATAATGATATCTTGATCTACAAATATTCAGAGTTCTTTAAAATTCTAATACAGAATGAGACTGTCTAAAAGTTCTAGTTTTGGAAGTTGCCATAAGCAGCAGATTTTGCTGAATAGTGCTATATGTGTTTAATAATAAGGTTTTCTTTTTCTGTAAACTATTTCTTGTGGAACAATTCTCTCTGATGCTGAGGTTACAGAAAAATATCATTTTTCTGTCACTGTTGGTGTTCTTCAGGCCCTCACTTTAAAATGGATGTGCTTTTGGGAACCTAGGTGGTTATCTACATCAGAAAAACACCTTATCCTGGGCTCCATTGGGTGATTTGGACAAAGCAATGCAATTTAGGTGGGGGAAATGGTATGTATTACATTTTATAAGAGCCAGCTTCCAATAATAACCATCTGACCCTTGTGATCCTATGTTTTCAATTTTGCTTTTAAAGAATGCAACAAGCAATGTTGCCAAAGCATATTTTTCTGTCAAGTGTTCACTGGTTCGTGAGTTGCTGGACGGATTTTCCATCTTCAGTGTGAGAAGACAGGAACATCAAACACTTTTCTCTTCAAGTAACTTCTTATGCGGTTGTTTCATGGCATATTCTAAACTCTGGGTTTGTATCTGAAAAGAAAGTCCCTATGTATGAATGAAGAGAATTAGGGGCATGATTTAACCTTAGTTCTAGGCTTTTGTTTTGTTCTTTTTGATTTGGATATGAGCTCAGTAACTGTTAATTAAGAGAATAAAAACAGCAGCCTGTTGCTAATAGCAAAATACATTTATTGAGTGCCTATGGTGTTGGAGAAGACTCTTGAGAGTCCCTTGTACTGCAAGGAGATCCAACCAGTCCATTCTAAAGGAGATCAATCCTGGGTGTTCATTGGAAGGACTGATGCTGCAGCTGAAACTCCAATACTTTGGCCACCTCATGCGACGAGTTGACTCACTGGAAAAGACTCTGATGCTGGGAAAGGTTGGGGGCGGGAGGAGAAGGGGACGACAGAGAATGAGATGGCTGGATGGCATCACCGACTCTGTGGACATGAGTTTGAGTGAACTCCGGGAGTTGGTGATGGACAGGGAGGCCTGGCGTGCTGTGATTCATGGGGTTGCGGAGAGTCGGACACGACTGAGCGACTGAACTGAACTGAACTGAACTGAACGTTGTGTATATTCCTTTTCTAGGCTTTATTCTGGGATAGCTTATACCACTTATCTTATTTAAAAGACTGCTTAATGAAGTAGTAGTTTGGGAATCCCTGGTGGGAGGTGGCTGTGAGATTCAGTATAGCTTCCCCAACTGCCATGCATGGCATCAGCCTGAGGATGTCTATGTAGGAAGATGAGTAATAAAAATATAATTTCTAGGAAGTGTTCTGTATCTTTACACAATTTCCTGGCCTCCAGGGAAAGAAGTCCAGGTAACTTGAAAGTTACTTGACTTGGTAAAAATGTTGACGTGAACCGTGATCACTCTTCCTGCCTTTCTTTCCTTTTCTTTTCTCTCTGAATCAAAAAGCAATTTCACATTAGCACAGTTGTATTAGTTCTCTGTTGCTGCATAACATGTTACCCCCAAAATTAGCAGCTTGAAACAACCTACATGTAATATCTCCTAGTTTACTGAGGGCCAGGGAATCAGGAGTAGCAGGGCTGGATGGTTCTGCCTCAGGGATCTCATGAAATTATGGCTAGGAAGGCAACAGTGCTTCAGTGACCTGAAGACCTTCACCTGGAAGAACTGAGAGACTTTGAATGATCTGAACGACTATGATTGGAAGATGCACTTCCAAGAAGGTGCGCTCACTTGACTCCTGGCAGGAGGCCTCAGTTCCTTTTGGAGCCTTTCCATGATGTCCACAGGATGAGGCAGTTGGCTTCCCCAGAGTGAGTGATCCGAGAGGGACAGTGAGAAAGTGGGAGAGAGAGAGCCGACAGGAAACACAGTGGCTTTTATGGATTAGTGTCCAAATCACCTTCTCTTTATTCTGTCTGTTGTGATCTACTAATTCCATCCCACATTCAAGCGGAGGAGAATTAGCCTCCAGCTCTTAAAGGGAGGAGTGTCAAAGAATATGGGAAAATACATTAACACTGCCACAGCTGTTCAGTTCAGTTCAATTGTGTCTGACTCTTTACAACCCCATGGACTGCAGTATGCCAGGCCTCCCTGTCCCTCACCGACTCCCGGAGCTTGCTCAAACTCATGTCCATAGAGTCGGTGATGCCATCCAACCATCTCATCCTCTGTCGTCCCCTTCTCCTCCCGCCTTCAATCTTACCCAGCATCAGGGTCTTTTCTAATGAGTCAGTTCTTCGCATCAGGTGGCCAAAGTATTGGAGTTTCAGCTTCAGCATCAGTCCTTCCAATGAATATTCACTTAAAGTTTACGAGTTTCCAAACTTTATTCCTTCAGAAGACTTCACAATGGCAGTAGTGACTGTCTGTCCCGTCACTGAGGTGCAAGTCTCTTGCTCTAGAAGTGATGTAACACGTTATCAGGATTTTGATAAGTCTCTGCCTCTTAACTGTTATCCTGTGGCATTCTGGCTAGAATTTATATTAGCCAGTGGAGAAATGAAAGTGTGCTCAGACATTTTGCTGTGTTCTAATAGAGCGCTTCCCAGTGATTTGAAGATTTTCAATTACCTATTTTTATTATCATGAAGATGATATCACTGAAGAGACTGATTCATTTCATGAGCATTGAGGAGAGAGAGGAGCATCTGTCTAATATGTGTTTCTCCATGGTAGGACAATTTAAACATACCACATGTTCATTAAGAAAGTTTAGAGAAAAGCATCAGAACATACTGGAATAGATTTTATATTCATTAATATAAAAAAGCCATTGTTTATATTAACTTGCTGAGAAATATTAAGCATTTCTAAGATACTAACTTAGGGGCCTGTTAATGAGAAAGGTGATGATTTGGAAAGGTTTTTTTTTCCTTTTTAATCTTTTATATTAATATAAAGTAAAATAACTAGTTTCAATACACAGATCTATGAATTGTAACACACTCTTATAACCACTGCCACAATCAAAATAGCAAACAATCAACCCCCCACCCCCCGCAAAATCTCCCTCTTGCTCTCCCTACCTAGTCATATCTAACCCTGCCATAAATTATCTCAATCTCTGATCTATTCTCCATCACCATAGTTTTGTCTGAAAGTGCCACATAAATGGATTCATACAGTATCTAATCTTTTGAGCCTAAGTTGTTTCATTCACCACTGCTGCTGCTGCTGCTAAGTCACTTCAGTCGTGTCCGATTCTGTGCGACCCCATAGACAGCAGCCTACCAGGCTCCCCTGTCCCTGGGATTCTCCAGGCAAGAACACTGGAGTGGGTTGCCATTTCCTTCTCCAATGCATGAAAGTGAAAAGTGAAAGTGAAGTCGCTCAGTCGTGTCCGACTCTTAGTGACCCCATGGACTGCAGCCCACCAGGCTCCTCCATCCATGAGATTTTCCAGGCAAGAGTATTGGAGTGGGGTGCCATTGCCTTCTCCGTCATTCACCACTATGCTTTTGCAATTCATCTAAGGTGCTCTCTCAGTAGTTTATTCCTTTCTGTTGTTCAGCAATATTCCTTTGTGTGGATGTACCACAGCTTGTGTATACATTCATTCTGCTGAAGGACATTTGAGTTATTTCTGGCTTTTGACAATTATGAATACTCATTTATGTAGAAGAGTCTTAGTGTACATAAATTTTCATTTTCCTGATGTAAATATGTAGGAGCGGTTTTAGTAGGTGACCTGGTAATTGAATGTATAATTTTATAAAAACTGTCAAACTGTTTTCAAGACTAACAGTATCATTTTGCATTCCTACTAGCAATGCATGAGAATTCCAGCCAATTCACACTATTGTCAACATTTGGAATTACCCAATTTTTATTTTAGTCATTCCATTAATTGTGTAGTGGTATGTCATAAGTCTTTTTTTTTTTTTAATTTGCATTTCAGAATGAGATGGCTGGATGGCATCACCAACTTGATGGACATGAGTTTGAGTGAACTCCGGGAGTTGGTGATGGACAGGGAGGCCTGGCATGCTGTGATTCATGGGGTCGCAGAGAGTCGGACATGACTGAGCGACTGAACTGAACTGAACTGAATGGCTAATGATGGGCTTCCCTTGTGGCTCAGTGGTAAAGAATCTGCCTGAAAAACAGGAGATGTGTGTTCGATCCCTGGGTTGGGAAGATCCCCTGGAGAAGGAAATGGCAACCCACTTCAGTATTCTTGCCTGGGAAATCCTATGGACAGAGGAGGCTGGTGGGCTATAGTCCATGGGGTTTCAAAGAGTCAGACACAACTTAGTGACTAAACAACAATAACAATGGCTAATGATGTTGAAAATCTTTTTAATAAAAGATGTCTGTCCTCTGTATATTCTCTTTGATGAAGTGTCAGTTCAAGTTTTGTTTATTTTTAAATAGGCTATTTTCTTACTGTTGAGTTTTGTGAGTTCTTTTTATGTTGTGCTCTGGTTGTCATGTCTAAGAATCCTTCATCTATATCCAGGTCAAGTGTATTTTTCCTATGCTTTCTTTTAAAAGTCGTATATTTTACATTTAGAATTATTGTTCATTTTAGTTAAATTTTGCATAATGTGTGAGGTTTAGATTGGGGAATATTTATATCTGTCTGTCTCTTTGTCTGTTTATCTATGTATCTATGATATGATGAATTGTCCCAACACAATCTGATTGAAAAGATTATACTTTCTCCATTGAATTTCCTGTGCACTTTCATGAAAAGTCAACTAGCCATATTTATGTTGATTTATTTTTGGACTCTC
Organism: Moschus berezovskii; assembly: GCF_049115385.1. Classification (NCBI taxonomy): domain Eukaryota; kingdom Metazoa; phylum Chordata; class Mammalia; order Artiodactyla; family Moschidae; genus Moschus; species Moschus berezovskii. The sequence goes on from NC_142483.1 coordinate 18,541,929, forward strand.
TATTCTGTGGAGATTTTTCAGGTCCTTCATATGCTGGTTGATATTTTATCATACCCCAGGCATTTTGAATCTAATGCTATGAGACTGTGTGTCTTGTTTAAACCCTATGAAGAATATTGATAGGTTTTGTTCTAGCAGGCTTTTACACTAGGTAAGTTCAGGTCAGTCAATGCAGCCAGCCTTCTAGATTGTGGTTTTAATGCTGAGTCCATTTTTGAAGACTTCAGATCACTGCATAGCACCACCCAGCAGACCATTCGATATCTGAGTGGTTGACTATGGTTTGTTGTCTATGATATGGTCTATACATGAGCTGCTTGAGATGAGTCCAGAGTTCAAATCCAGCTTCATGGGTTTATTCTCCCAAGCTTCATCTTCACGTGTTCTCCTGGCATTTAATTGTTCCATTTGTCTCCCCATTTTCCATCTTTTCCTCAGAAAACTGGGGCTTTACTTATCACACTCTGCTGCACCTTTCCTGTGAATACACCCTTGTGTGGGGCCATGCAGTGAGAGACAGGAAGAAATACACACACACACTTACACACACACACTTACACACACACACACTCTCTCTCCTAGTAGTCAGGGATTGCTCCCTACAGTCTTCAGATGCTTTTGATCAGTGAAGAAACATCCATTTTCTCAGAGTTTTAGGCACCTGTGGGCCAACACAGTCTGTGTATAAGAATGGAGAACATAGAAAAATAACAGAAAAAAAAGAAAACTGGGGAATTCCCTGTGTCATCTCTAAACCTTAAGAATCCTTCCCTACTTCTCCTACAGGAACTAGAGCACTTCTCCTGGAGCTCTCTCTGTGCCCTGTCCCCATTTCTAAATTTCAGGCTTTCCTGACTTTGGGCAGGGAATACTGGAGAAAAAGTGGTGAACTACTTCCATTTCCTGAGAATGCGTCAGAGACAAAGATCCTCCAGTTACAAGGAAAGGAGAAACAGACTCCCATCTGATGTCATGGCTCTGGAAACTAAATATTGTTATTTCTTTTTTTGAAAAGATAATAGCCATAACCAATTAATCGATCAAAACTTTCAAAATAGTGATATTTAAATATTGCTTTTTATTATGTATTTTCTGGAATGGTTATATTAAATAATATAGCCTTCCCTGGTAGCTCAGTCGGTAAAGAATCTGCCCGCAGTGCAGAAGACCTTGGTTTAAAAAAAAAAAAGAAGACCTTGGTTTAAGCCCTTGGTTGGGAAGAACCCCTGGCGAAGGAAATGGCAAACCACTCCAGTATCCTTGCCTGGAAAATGCCATGGACAGAGGAGCCTGGTGGGCTAAAGTCCACGGGATTGCAAAGAGTTGGGCACAACTGAATGGCTAACACTTTCACTTTATATTAAATAAAACTTCCTCTCATCTGTACTCAGTCACTGTAAAGATCATATAGAAAAGGCAAGATAAGCATCTGAATCTTCCCATTTATGGACAGTTTTCAAAACAATGGGTTAGTCTACCAGTGTCCTCCAATGAGGACTTATTAGAGTTTTTCTTTCTTTTTAAAGAATCAGTATGATCCCATGGATTTAAACATATTAGATATGTTTATATCCAGTGTAATTATTAACTTTATCGGTGAGTACAAGTCCAGTAGAGAACTTTTCATTATCGTTTGACTGCCTTGATAAACCATGCATTTGGCCAAGTCACTTGCCTGAATTATAGTGGAAACAGGTGATGATAAATAAGTATGTCTCCCAGAAGATGGATCTTTTCCTTAAGGACCCATTACCATGACTGGCGAGCAAGTTTTCAGGAATGAAGTCCTAAGTCAGCCACCCATTCATTTTTAACTATTCATTCATTCACTGAACCAACAAACATGTAAAGAATATCTGCCACGTGCCATCCTCTGTGTTAGGCAGAGGTATCTCAGTACCAGTAGAAATAAGCACGTGCCCTGTCCTCAGGGAGATTACATTCTAGCAATCTAGAAATAGATTACAGGGAAATAGAGACAATAGTGATGTAATTGCACAAATACTCATTAAATGTTGATGTTGCAGGAACTAAAAAAGATAACTTTGAGGAGGAGGTATGAAAGTGGTCAGTAGACTTGGTCCCTTCTGAAAGGCCACCCTTAGAGAAGATACTTTGTCTGATGTCTGAGGTAGGGAAGAGGCTGACCAAATAAGAGGGGAGGTGTGATAATAAATGTAACCTTAAATGCTTACATATCAAAATCTCTCTCTGTTGCTCGTGTTTATTATAATGTGACCTCATGCAGACTGTAATCCTCCTAAGCCTAGATTGAAATATATATATATATATGTTCATATGAACATATATATATATATATATATATATATATATATATATATATATATATATTTGAAGGTTTCCATTGCTGTTTAAATACATTTTGTCCCTCAACCTCTTCAGGTCATCAAGTCGAGCATACAAAATAGGCTCTTTGGACAATAAATCATCATGGACTTTCCAGTCACTCCTTACGAAAGAAAAATCCATCTGAAGTGTCTTAGAAAGATTCCTGGTCCTTTTCCTGAGTTTTCTTTGGAAACTTAAGTTCCTTCATGAAGAGCTCAGGAACACTTAACTATCTGCAGGACAAGTTGAGTTATGTCTCCAAACTTGGTTTTGATTCTAGCTGAGCCCTCTGAGCAGTGGACCCCCATGGGGCTTGCTTCAGCTGCTTGCATCAGCACTGATTACTCCTGGCAACCAGGCATTGATGTAAAGGAAGAGAAGCTTGAACAGTGGCTAAATAAGTTGCCAGATACCTTGCTGTTTACCCGGAGAATCATTCTCTTAGAGGTGGACCTGGCCTTACAGTGAGTGGAGAAGCCTGACACAGAGAGAGGGCTGCTGCTGCTGCTGCTGCGTCACTTCAGTCGTGTCTGACTCTGTGTGACCCCATAGGCGGAAGCCCACCAGGCTCCCCCGTCCCTGGGATTCTCCAGGCAAGAACACTGGAGTGGGTTGCTATTTCCTTCTCCAATGTGTGAAAGTGAAAAGTGAAAGTGAAGTCGCTCAGTCGTGTCCGACCCTTAGCGACCCCACGGACTGCAGCCTACCAGGCTCCTCCATCCATGGGATTTTCTAGGCAATAGTACTGGAGTGGCTTGCCATTGCCTTCTCCACAGAGAGAGGGCAGGGGAGAGCAAAAGAATGGCTGAACACAAAGGTAGTGGCCTTCTACCTTAAATTTGGAGGCCTGATCCTGACACGCACTCTAGACTCCCCTCTGTTGCTCACAACAATGCTGTTTATTCTGAGAGTACACTGAAGCCAGCACTGCAATCTTTTCATTTTATTCCCTGTTTCTCAGGCTTGGCTTTTGGCCGCTTCATGTGGATGTAGTAAGGTGCCGCCCCGGGCCTGATACAAATATGCTCCTCCTAGTCAGAGTGGCAAGTTGCCATTCTGTGGATGCTCATGGCTCACTACAGGCAAAGAACCTTATTAGGATCCTCCTCCCCACAGTAACAGCCACCAAGATACCTTGGTTTGTTGCTCAAGGCTGTTTGGTCACAGTTAAAGTTGTAAATGTCCGTAGAGACTCAGTCAGAAAGATCTGGCTAGCATTACAATTTCAAGAAAGAAATATTTCATCGGTGACTCTTTTTCCAAACTCAAGTGAGCTAAAGCCGAAGAGGATTTTATTGCTGTCACAACTGAATATTCCCTGGGAAGATATGGCTTCAGGCATAACATGATTCAAGTGATGTCAGGAGACCTTGATGTTTTTCCTAAGCTATAAAAAAATGGGGTGCTGTTACCAAAAGAAGAAAAAATGTTGTTGGATTGTCACAAAATAATAAATGTGCAATTTCAGTTAGTTAAACATACATAGTATGCTTGAGTAGGATTATTTTTTCTTCCCTCTTCTCCCTTTTTCTGGAGCCTGGCACTTTTCATGGATAAAGAGATGGAGGAGAATGTTTGTAATGCAACTCCAAGAAAAGATGGAAATATAAAATATAGACGATAACCTGCCTGGAAGTTAACCTTTACAGGGAAAGATGGCAAGTTGCTCCTTTAAAATAATCCTCCCAGAGCTCAGACACTATAGAGGTGTCTTGATTTGAAGCTCCTTCTTCGTAGGAACAGAACTGGGTAGAAAAGAGAGTGACTGCCAGCTCCCAAAGAAGAAATTATATCTGGGTAGTGGAAAGAAGGAGGTAAAAGGAAACAGGGAGGTTGTGAGATGGGCAGAGAAGGTGAAAGAAAGGGTCTGTAGCTAAAATACTGGTCCTGTGGGGATGCTCTAAAATCTCTGGTGAGGCTAAGAGCCATCTCTAAAAGGTGCAGTGACATGTCACAGAGCCTGGACATTACTGCCAAAGCCTGACCATCCTTTGAACTCAGTAGAGGTAGAAGTAAAGAATTTATGAAACACTCTTTGGGTTCTGGGCTGTGTGTGTTTGTGTTGGGCTGGCTGAAGGAGGTAAGTACCAACAGGTGCCTGGATCTTGCCTCATGGAAGTTGGGAGGTAAGCAGAGCCCACAGGATGGATCAACCAGATGATGAGTCTCTTTATTCATTGTAAATGATTGTCCTTCTCACTATCCTCCAAGATCAGAGTTACATATACTACTGCTCAGTGGCTGTCTTGATAAGAATTAATTCTACAGAAGGCACTGTACCTGAGTAGTTACACTCATAGTTTTGGGTTCAGCTGAGTCTCTTTTCCACAGGATGCTACCCACGTGACCTTGTATTACCTGTGTGACCTTGATGTGTTATTTCTCCTCACACTAGTTGGGAGAGACAATGATGGTGCAGACCCCTTTTATCTTTGCTGAGTTTGCATGTATGGGATTTTGAGACTAGAACCTGAGTGTCAGATTGGGAAAAAAAATTGGCATATATATTGAAATAGAGACTTCAGTGTTTGGGATGAGAGCCTCAGCTTTGCTCCAGCCTGGGTATGAGAGCACACGAGCTTTGCTTTCTGTATCTGCACAGTGTGTTTGTATGTGGAGGGGAGGAGTGATCAAAACTAGTGACACTCTTCATCTCATGGGACTGTGTTGGGATCTGGGTTGGATCTTGCTTTATAAATTTTTGCTGGGAAAAATGGAAGGGGAAAGGAGCAAGAAGGCACGCTGCGGATTGGGAAAAGCGGGAGAAAGGGATGGAGGGATGGCTCCAACTAGTAGGTATTGAGAATAGCATCACCTGTCCCCATCCTGGGGCTTCTCAGGATAAGAGGCGGGCAGCATAGGCTGAAGGGCATGTCAGCCTCCCTGTGTGGGGCCCCTACCCCAGCCTCCTGGGGAGCCGACACCTGCAGCCCAGTGACCTCCTCTCCTTACCCCAACTCAGAACCTGATACGAGCCGATGTATTTAAATCCATCTGTTCCGATTCTGAGCAGTGAAAAATCATTTTATGTGCTCTAAGCTGAGAAGGGAGAAAAACTCATATAATGTTTCCTTGCAGTCTAGGGAGTCACAGGATGGCTTCTATAATTCTAGAAATTATGGCAAGGCATCCATAAAGATGAGGCAGAACCCCCATGCAGCAGTTCCGGTAGCTTAAAGGAACATTATTTAATACCCATCTGTGGCAGCGTGGCAGCATTGAAAGACTTCATTTAATTCCTTCATCATAGTTAGAGAACGAGAAGACAGCAGGCCGGGAATCAGAGGCCCGAAAGCTCCTCTGGCTCCCCCAGACTGAGGCCTTGGGATTCCTGGCTGTTTGGCTTTGTCCGCTGTTACCCTGTGCACTGTTAAAGAGCGATTAAGCCTGTCGAATCCACACTTAGAGCTCTCTCAACTTAAAGCCAGGTTCTACCAAAGATGCTCTGAGTTAATTCAGTTCCATTGCATTTAAATTAATTCAATCAAAGGAACATTTGGGGAGCAACTAGTTGTCGCCGTGCTGGACCTGTGGAGATATTAAAATGAACCGAAACAGTCCTCTGCTTTCCCAAAGCTAAGTGGATGTCCAGCAGTTGCTCCTTAAAACTCCATAAACCATAGGATGAAGGCACATTAAATTGAGCACAGTGAAAGTCTCTCAGTGACCAGAGTTGGCCAGTTCTTTTCCATCTTCCTTTTTATTTTCACTCTAATCTGCTTCCTTTACTGAATAAAGAAAACATTTATTAATTCAGCAGATATTAAGGACCTAATTGTATGCCCTACAGAGAAGTTGTATGGGAGGAAAACTAATTGTTCATTTGTTTGCAAGCTTATTTGGAAAAGGTCAGTCTTCATTCCAATCCCAAAGAAAGGCAATGCCAAAGAATGCTCAAACTACTGCACAGTTGCACTCATCTCACACGCTAGTAAAGTCATGCTCAAAATTCTCCAAGCCAGGCTTCAGCAATACGTGAACAGTGAACTTCCAGATGTTCAAGCAGGTTTTAGAAAAGGCAGAGGCACCAGAGATCAAATTGCCTACATCCACTGGATCATGGAGAAAGCAAGAGAGTTCCAGAAAAACATCTATTTCTGCTTCATTGACTATGCCAAAGCCTTTGACTGTGTGGATCACAATAAACTGTGGAACATTCTGAAAGAGATGGGAATATCAGACCACTGACCTGCCTCTTGAGAAACCTGGATGCAGGTCAGGAAGCAACAGTTAGAAATGGACATGGAACAACAGACTGGTTCCAAATAGGAAAAGGAGTATGTCAAGGTTGTATATTGTTACCCTGCTTATTTACCTTATATGCAGAGTACATCATGAGGAACGCTGGGCTGGAAGAAGCACAAGCTGGAATCAAGATTGCTGGGAGAAATATCAATAACCTCAGATATGCAGATGACACCACCTTTATGGCAGAAAGTGAAGAGGAACTCAAAAGCCTCTTGATGAAAGTGAAAGAGGAGAGTGAAAAGGTAGGCTTGAAGCTCAACGTTCAGAAAACAAAGATCACGGCATCTGGTCCCATCACTTCACGGGAAATAGATGGGGAAACAGTGGAAACAGTGTCAGACTTTATTTTTTGGGGCGCCAAAATCACTGCAGATGGTGGGCAGCCATGAAATTAAAAGACGCTTACTCCTTGGAAGGAAAGTTATGACCAACCTTGATAGCATATTAAAAAGCAGAGACATTACTTTGCCAACCAAGGTCCGTCTAGTCAAGGCTATGGTTTTTCCATTGGTCATGTATGGATATGAGAGTTGGACTGTGAAGAAAGCTGATTGCTGAAGAATTGATGCTTTTGAACTGTGGTGCTGGAGAAGACTCTTGAGAGTCCCTTGGACTGCAAGGAGATCCAACCAGTCCATTCTAGAGGAGATCAATCCTGGGTGTTCATTGGAAGGACTGATGCTAAAGCTGAAACTCCAATACTTTGACCACCTCATGTGACGAGTTGACTCACTGGAAAAGACTCTGATTCTGGGAGGGATTGGGGGTGGGAGGAGAAGGGGACGACAGAGAATGAGATGGCTGGATGGCATCACCGACTCAATGGACATGAGTTTGAGTGAACTCGGGGAGTTGGTGATGGACAGGGAGGCCTGGCGTGCTGTGATTCATGGTGTCACAAAGAGTCGGACATGACTGAGCGACTGAACTGAACTGAACTGATTTGACAGTACCAGGAACCCACGCTAAGGAGTCAGATGGCCAGGTCGTGAACAGAGGCAAACTGATGCCTTCTCTAAGTTCCGGTTCCTCATCGGCACATGGAGATGATAATAACATGTACCCTCATGGCTATGAGGACTAAAGAGCTAGTATGTATAAAAATTCAGTGTGTCTCCTGGCATGCAGTAGGTGCTCAGGAGCTACTTTCTATCATCATCATCATCGCCCATTTTAGCACAGAAATTCCCAGAGGTCAGTGGCAGTTGCATAGTTGCATTTTATGGATGACAAACAGCCTCTGACACATGTTAACATGTGATGAATTGTTAAGAAATACTAATAAAATACCAGAAGTTAATCTCTCCCCCATGCCTCTATCAGTAAGGGAGACTATTGAGTTAGCTTCAATAATACCGTCCTTTGCAGCACTGAATCCAGGTCTGGTAAACAGGAAAAGGAAGGAAGGAAGAGGCTAAGTGGAGTTACTTGATAAGGAGTGGAGACAGTGCCAGCATGGAGAGAGACCAGGGAGGGCTCTGCAGACCTGGTTTGGGAAAGAGCATGGAAAGGCTTGGGGTTGGGTCACTTCTGCTTTAGACCGAGGGAAAAAGAGAGAGAGACAGAACGAATGAATGGATGGACAGAAGAAAGAAGGAAGGAAGGAAAAACCTCAAGGCAGCACAGGTCTCCAAAGGTCTCAGAAGGGCTCCGCTCTCTCTCTCAGGAAATTTTTAGTTAACTTGCGCACAAGGGGCCCTACCTTTTCATTTCACACTGGGCTCTGCAAATTATGTCACTGGTCCTACCTTAGAGAAAGATTTATGAAAGTTTCACTGTATGCAATGAATGGAATCTCTTTTTAGTGTTTTCCTGAGATTCAAACAGCTTTCAGTTAATTGGGGTGGCCTAGGTCAGTTGTGAATCCTTTGACTAAAACTCCAGACTGGGCCGGGCCTCAAGCTGGTTCCGCTTTACCCAGATTTCATAGCCGAAGAGAACTCGTCCCTTCATCCTGCTGCAGGCGGCCTCCGACAGCCGTCCCAGCCCAGTGCATTTACAAAATCCTTGGGAAGCCTGTGGGCAGCCTTCACAGTGTGTGCACTCCTTCAGCCCTGCAGAAGCTCGGTACAGCACTCCCCTCCATTTCATTATCCTCGCAGAATGCTGAGAGAGTAGCTGTGGGTGCTCCTTGGGGGGTTCAGACAGAGGAAGCAGTGTCCCTGGCCGTGTTGTGTAGGACACCAGTGAGTTCTCTCTGCAGGAGTTCAGCTTGGGCAGGCACACACTTCTGCATCTGCATGAATTTTGCGCAGAGCTGCTTTCTTGTCTTGTCTTATGTTTGGACAGAAAGGTACCATGTAGCGAGGATGAGGGACTGTGAGTTCAGCCCATTATCTAATGGCTTCGAGGTCATTTTGATCTTGTCAGGATCAGCAGGCCTCCTTTCAGCCGACCTAGAAAGGCTGACAGAAACAATAAATGGACAATTTTGAAAACTCTTTGTCTGAGTTATATTTAAGGGAAAACTCTGCCGTAAATTCTGATCTCTCACCCCCTCCCTCCATTTACCAACCCACCATTTTCAGATATGATTTCCCCTCACTCCATCTCTACCACCAGCTTATCTTGCCAACATGGTGTCAGCCAGTGATTTGCCGTTGCTGCTGTCTGCCCGGAGCGCTTATACTGCAAAGAACGCAATGTGATGTATGCCTAGAAGCACACTTTTGCCTCTAGTTTAGTGCCTATATAGCTGTAATAGCTGTATTGAACTGAAGCTGAGAAAAATCACCCTTGCCACCCTCCATTTTTAAGGAGTCTGTGATAGTTCAGAGGATTACACCATTGATAACTAGTCAGAAACCATTACCTCTCACCCCCATTCATCTCGTCAATACATGGCACCAGATTTCAGTTCCAGGAGACACATTCACAACAGGGGTGTCTAGAGCCATGCGTAGAATTATAAATATGGTGGAATCCAAAGGAAAGTGTGTTTAAGCCCAAGTGACAGATTATAGGGTATGCCACACCCTATCGAGGATTTAGACTTCCCCAAGTCTTAACATCTCTTCTATAACAGATTGTTCTACTCATGGAAATTACAATTACTGTCATTTTTTTTGATACTGACAATGAAAATTACATATATTTTCTTCAGACATGGTATTTTTAACTAAGTAGTCAAATAAAGCAGCAAGCACTTATAAATGGATTTCAGAGTCTGTGTCTGGATCTGTATGTCTTTATGAAGAGTTTCTTATGCCTTGTTTAAATGCCCCAACTCCATAGCAGAGCCAGATCTAGTTGGCCTAAAATACCATCCAACCCCTAATAATGAGGTCAATTCGGCGTGAAAAACTAGTTTTAAAGAGCACTTTATAGAACAGTAAACATCTATACTCCAGATGTTATAGTGAGACCAATGAATGTCCAATTAAAGTTGCAATGGGGTTGCAGGCGGGTGGGGGCACAGAAATCCATGCAAGGTGGATGCTTCTCATTTGAACTAAAGACATTAGTGCCAGCCAGGGTTTCTATGTTTGGTAGACTGTTTGCTTCACACAATCTTAGTAGGAATTGCGTTAAAAATAAATAAAAGGGGCTCTGTGGTAAGATAGACTTAAGATTCTCTGAGCTAAACAAAGCCCGAAGGGTTTTCTTTTTGTAGGAATTGTGTGATTGATTTGTTAAACTGCCTTGAGAATGAGCAAAGGTGGAGGGAGAATCTGGGACAGAATCCTCCCCAAGCTCGTGGGGACCTAGAAAGATATTCTGGGGAATGTTTGTGGGGCCCTCTTGGGAAAACATCCTTGGGGCACATTTGGAGGAAAAGTTGCCCAGGTGGCACTAGTGTAAAGAATCTGCCTGACAATGCAAGAGACGTAAGAGATGGAATTCGGGCCCTGGCTCTGGAAGAGCCCCTGGAAGATCTCTTAGATCTGCTTTATGAAATTGAGATAACCATCCACGGTGATTTAACAGGAGGAAGCACAGGCTACAGCTCCAAAATATCAGGTTAATTTGCTTGTGTTCTTTGAAGTCTGAAATCTTTGAAGTTCTGTTTTCCCTTGAGAGGTGAGGATCTGAAAACAAACGTCTTTATACATTGTGAAAAGAAAGTACAATTAAGAACCATGCAGTGCTTCCAAGATGCCTCGGCCAGAGTGCTGGATTTCCAGTGTTCACCAGAGTTTGACTCTGCTGGAGTTTTAATAGGGCGATAGTCCCCTGGGATCCAAGAATTCTGGAATCCTGCCTTGACAGTCACTTTCCCACTGCCAGCCTCTGTGAAGTTCTGAAGAGGGTTATCTACCTAAGGAATAGGAATATGCTTCATGCTAGCACTTTATTTATAGGAGCTTGACTGCTGAGCTCTGGTTAAGATTTGACTTCTAAGTGGGGTCCTCTGGTTCCATTCTCTTTCGCAGATCTGGACCTCAGTGTCCACCATTGTTCAGCTGGCAGAGAAGGTGAGGAGTGAGAGGCCACAAGGTGGTTGGAGAATAAGCCTGGCTTAATATGTTGCTCCCCAGCTGCCTGCCTGGAGAGGCTGGGAAGGCAGGACAGAAGGTTGACAGGTCAGCATCAGACCTGTAAGGGACTCACCTTGACAACAAATCCCACCCCATCTGATGTAATAGCTAAAAGGAGGGTTGTCACAGTCCAATCTGGCTGTTCTAACACAATACCACACCTCTGTAGCTTTAAACAACAAAAACGTATTTCTCACAGGTGTGGGAGCTGGAAGTCTGAGGTCAGGGTGCCAGTAGGGTACGGTTCTAGTGAGAACCCTCTTCCAGGTCCCAGACTGCTGACATCTGGCTGTCTTCACTTGTGGAAGGAGCTAAGGGAACTCTGTTGGGCCTCTTTTATAAGGGCTTTAATCTCATTAATCTCATTTCTGAGAGCTCTGCCCTTAAGACCTAGTACATGTGTGCTCAGTCATATCTGACTCTTTGTGATCCCATGGACTGTAGCCTGGAAGGCTTCTCTTTCCATGGGATCCTCCAGGCAAGAATACTTGAGTGGGTTGCCATTTCCTCCTCCAGGGATCTTCCCGACCTAGGGATCAAACCGGTATCTCCTGCTTTGTAGGTGGATTCTTTACCACTGTGCCACCTCGGAAGCCTCCTTAAGACTTAAGTATCTCCCAAAGGCCCACCTCGTAATAGGATCACATTGGGCACTAGAATTTCAACATACGAATTTGGAGGCAACACAAATATTCTGACCATACAATAGTATAGACTGGCTTCTGATGATGAGGAAAGAGAGAAATAAGAATCATTAGATTCTGGTCATCACCTGCTTGATTGGATGATTACTGATTCCACGTCTAGCTTCCCCTCTTCATGCAAGCACCTAAAGCCCTAATAAGGGCCAAGCCAGCATCCCTATGGTAGCCATCAACATGACATCAATCACCAGGTATTATCTGTCTGGATCATAAAGGTGTCTTGCCTTGGGACCAAGACTGAGGGATGAGAGGAGATGGGATTGGGGTCTCTGCCACCTTTTTTGCCTATGAAATGAACCCACATAGATTTCCTGGCCCCCATTCTTTAAAGGAGCTGAGTATACAACTTGACCCGAGTAGATGGATCAGAGAAGACTAGAATGAACCATTTCCCTTACTTCTTTCCTTTTCTGGGTAACTTGAGTCCCCTCTATGTTTCTGTTTCTAAGCCTGGTTTAATTCTGATCCTGACCTTGGGCTGGTTCATGGACTCTGCATTGAATAGCATTCTGAAAGGTCAGTGGGTCTACTTATGCTCTCTTAGGCACACTGAGTCTTCCCAGAGACATAGAGTTCTTCTATTTTTTAACAGCTCTTTTCCTATGAAGAAATGCTTCCTTGTATGTAACCTCATGCTTCTGTACTGCTGTTTGTGGAGGCAAAAAACAGCTGGATGTTATTGGTGGTTGAGTCTCCTGTATGATCAAAAGATTCTTGGTCTAAACTTTTCTAGGTTGAAAACTCCAGTCTTAACCTATTTTTTGTAAGTCTTATTTTCCTCCTTTTCCACCGTATTGTAAGTATTCCAAGAAAAAGCATCCTTAAATTTGTTAATCATTAGAATCATCTTGAGACCTTCCTAAACATGCCAAATTGTACATCGTTCTCCAGACTTCCGGTACAAGAATTACAGGGCCTGGGGTGGTTTGGAGCTTGGGCAGCAATTACCATTCTTAAATAGGAAAAAAAATATTGAGATCTTTTTGAGGCACGTTCCTGGCTTACTATTCTCCCTTTCTCAGGGAGTGGCACCCATTCTTCAGGTGTAGGTCCTTGGTATCCGGGTTGGCCCTAGCATTGTGGGTGCAGGGACATCTGGTCCAAATGAGGTCAAAGAAAGTCTGTTTTCAAGAATTTGGAAATGGCACTTAGAGATAGGAGACCAGTCTCTGAGAGTGACTAGAATCATGGCGTGAAAAAAACAGAGACACCAAATTATGACATGAAGATGGAGAACAGAGAAAGATGGGCTTCAGAGAGGAAGTAGAATGAAACAGCTCTCTGAGATATTCAAGAGAAAAAAACAAAACATGCCAGGGACTTAGGCTCTGGTTCATCTCTGCATTCCTTCTCCAGAGTTCCACGAGGAGATCTATGCCCTGTGTGGTAGACCTTCCTTTCCTGTCTAACCTAGATAAAGCAGATTGTCATTATCAGCCACCGGAGATCTAACCAAATATGGAGTTAATGGCTCCAGCACTATTGATTTTATTGGGCTTCCCATGTGGCTCAGCTGGTAAAGAATCCACCTGCAATGCAGGAGACCTGGGTTTGATCCCAGGGTTGGGAAGATCCCCTGAAGAAGGGGAAGGCTACCCATTCCAGTATTCTGGCCTGGAGAATTCCATGGACTGTATAGTTGCAAAGAGTCAGACAAGATTAAGTGACTTTCACTTGCATACATCTTACCCTTCCCCTGGAGAAGGAAATGGCAACCCACTCCAGTGTTCTTGCCTGGAAAATCCCATGGATAGAGGGGCCTGGTGGGCTACAGTCCATGGGGTTTCAAAGAGTCGGACACGATTGAGCAACTAACACACACACACCCTTCCCCGGTGCCCCTTGTGCTGGATAGGCTGTCCTCCAAGAAAATGCCTTATTTGTCAGAGGGAATCCATCCCCCTTGCCAGTAATTGAGCATGTGACCCAACTTAGGCCAGTGAGAGTCAGGGAGAGGTTTTCTGGGGAGTTTATGAGACAACTTTGAATGTTATGGAAAAAAAATTCAGAAGAGATTCTCTCTTCTGATCGGGGTGTTATTCTATGACTGAGCTTCTGCCACAAAAATGTACAAGGCAAAACCACATACAACCTCAGCACCATGGAGCAATAAACATCTGTTTAGTTGATTTAGGCCTTGCTGGTTGGGACAATTCAGTTCTCCTGACATTAGCTGAGTGCACTAGAGTCTGGGGATCAGCTGAGTTAGTTCATGTTCCACACCAAAGTTTCCCATCCCATCCCAGGACCAGTAAGCTAGCCTACACGTGTTTTTCCCAAGACAGTCACAGAGGTGTGAGAGCACCAGCAGAAGTACACAAGTCTTTCTCAGGCCCAGGCTTCATCACCTCTACCAACATTTCATTGGCTAAAGAAAAACACATGACTAAGCTTAGTATCAAGCCCACCACCCTTCCTGGTAGTGATGGGGAGAGTGTTAAATATTTATGAGAAATAATCTAATCTTCCAGAGGGCCATGCATGAATATGAGACCCGGGAGAATGACAGCCCACCTCGTTTTCAGCCTGTAGATAAAGCCACACACAGGGAGGAGAGGGTTTCTGAGATCTCAAACCCCAGGAAAGCAGAGCTGGAATCACTAGATCAAATCAGCCTGAAGTTTTAGTCAACATCTGGACTTTCTGTGATCTTGGCCATGTTTGATGTTATTTGAGCAAGTTTGCGGAGAAGGGGATGACAGAGAATGAGATGGCTGGATGGCATCACCGACTCTGTGGACATGAGTTTGAGTGAACTCGGGGAGTTGGTGATGGACAGGGAGGCCTGGCGTGCTGTGATTCATGGGGTCGTGGAGAGTCGGACACAACTGAGCGACTGAACTGAACTGAACTGGACTGAGGTAGACTGATAGCTGAAGCTCTCCCAATTCAGATTTTTCAATGCAACATTTAGGTATAAAGGCTCAGAGGTGTGAATAAACGAAGCACATTGGGGAAAAAACAATACAAAGAGCCTAGAAAAATAAATTGGCCAAGTGTTCTGTCCTTGAAAACCCAACCATCCCTTTCTCTTATCACCCACACACCTTGCAGCTGATCTATTCCTCCTTGATTTTGTGTAATTTGATTCAGTCTCAGATGTTTGTTCATCTGGCCTTCCAGTTGGTATGGTAACAGCCTGAGTGAACTGTGGCATTTATTACATTATTCACTACAAGCCCTTGTCAAGTCAGCTTTGCTTTCTTTCAAGCAATCCAGGGGATGGAGTCATTTAGGAGAAGAGGTGGCCCTATAACTCCACCGAGCCTGATGCTTGAAATTCTCCTATTAAAACTATACCATTTTCCTCTGCTCATGTTGACAGAAGTGCTTCCTTCCTTTCTGTAGTGCTCTTATTTCCTAGCTGTGGAAGGTAACATTTATTTCCTCCTTCCACCCCCGTCATGTAACAGTAATCCGTTCGTTCCGTCACTCAGTCGTGTCCAACTTTTTGCGACCCCGTGGACTGTAGCCTACCAGGCTTCTCCGTCCATGGGATTCTCCAGGCAAGAATACTGGAGTGGGTTACCATTTCCTTCTCCAGGGGATCTTCCCGACCCAGGGATCGAACCCGGGTCTCCCGCATTGGAGGCAGACGCTTTAACCTCTGAGCTAACAGTAATAACAGTACATAAATTGGGTGGGTCTCTAGTCAAAGTTTTTATAAAAATCACATTAAAAAAATACTGGGAAGGAGCAAAGGGTAATATCCCAGAACAAGAATCAATCTTCTAAAATAATACTTACTGAAGCTTACTGCGTGCTGATAACTCAACTGAGAATGTTTTTGACATCCTAGAGGGTAAAACTTTGACTGAGAGCATGGTTAGTATTCACTTGAAACCGAGCATGTGCTGGGCACTGTATGGGGCCCACCATGTATACGATTTGTTCTGTCTTCACAATGACCCTGGAAAATAAATATGTCCTTCCCCATTTTAGAAAAAATAGTGATTAACTTTTCCAAGGTCTCACAGTAAGCACATGAGGGAATTCGAATTTGAATTTGGACTTGTGAGTCCGTTTTATCCATGTTTACACTGCACTGTGCTTCCCTGAGCAAAAGAGACATGGTTCAGTGATTACGGGGCATGGACTAGCCTACGGGAATAGTAAAATCTCCGGCCCATCTGTCTACGAGTTGTATGACTTCAGCCAAATTACTTAACCTTTCTGGGCCTCAGTTTCCTCATTTGTAAAATGGGGATAATCCTATTATTCCCTGAGTATAGTTCTCAGAGTAAATGAGACAATGTACATAAAACACTTAGCATAATGCATAATGAACCCTCAAACAAAGAGTAATTATGTAGTGAATGCCTGGACTGTCCATTATAAGGTTCTGTGATGATGACTTCTGTATCTGCATTATCTAATGCTGTAGCCCCTAGCCCCATGTGGCTATTGAGAACTCAAAATGTGGCTATTGAGGATGAGGAGCTGGGTTTTTATTTTATTTCATTTTTATTAATAACAATTTAGTGACAGATACATAGTAGCTACCATCTCGGACAGCTCAGGTGTAGTATGTACCAGATACAATATGTATAAAAAAGAAGAAGATGCAATTCTCACTCATGAGAAGCTCATGGTTTCAT
Source organism: Moschus berezovskii (assembly GCF_049115385.1). NCBI lineage: Eukaryota > Metazoa > Chordata > Mammalia > Artiodactyla > Moschidae > Moschus > Moschus berezovskii. The sequence continues at coordinate 18,558,306 of NC_142483.1, forward strand.
GGAGGCTGACAGGCAGGTGATTAGTAGGCATATGGTCAGTGTTACAGCTATAAGGGCATGGCTACCCACCCCAGTATTCTTACCTGGAGAATCCCATGGACAGAGGAGCCTGACAGGCTACGGTCCGTGGGGTCACAAGAGTCAGACACAACTGAACGACTAACACATTGACTTTCACTGTGGAACTCAAAGAACCTGGGACTAACTGTGCCTGAGGATCAAGAAAAGCTTTCTAGAGGCAATGAAAGTTGGGCAAGGCCTTGAAGGGTCAGTAAAGATTCAGTCCATTCATTCAGCAGATTTATGTTGAGTGCCTTCTCTGGGTCAGGCACCAAGTTTGAGAGAGTATATGATTGTGAAGTGAGAGATAAAGGTAAGCGTTCGGAGGCAGCACGTGTATTAGTAGCCTGTTCTGGAAGGTCTTATAAAAGGTAGAACTTTAAGTGACCCTTGATTCTTAGGTAAAATTTAGATGATTATGGGGGCTAAAAGGAGGCATTCCAGGTAAAGAGAACAGCATGAGCAGAGGTGAAGTTGAGAAGAATTGACAACCATTAGACCACGCTACCTGAAGCAGGGGCTTCCCAGGTGGCGCTAAGTGGTAAAGAACCTGCCTGTCATTGCAAGAGACATAAGAGACGTGGGTTCAATCCCTGGGTGGGGAAGATCCCCTGGAGGAGGAAGTGGCAACCCACTCCAGTATTCTTGCCTGGAGAATCCCATGGACAGGAGCCTGGCAGGCTACAGTCCATAGGGTCGCTAACAGTTAGACATGCCTGAAGCAGCTGAGCATGCAGGCATGCGCCTGAAGCGGAGAATAGGATTTGAGGACAGCAATGGCCCGGTCCTGCTGGGGATGAGGATAAAGTGGGGAGGGCACGAAGCCAGGCTTTGAATGGTGGTTAATGGAGTTTTACCTCTATGCCCACTGGAGCCACGTGTTGTGAGGTGGATAAAGTAGTCTGACAGATGGGCTCAAAGTCCATTTGGAAAACAAAGGCAGAAGGTCCATTGGAAAAGAGCACTCCATGTGGGAAAGTTCAGTTCAGTGTTTAAAACATGTCCTGGTATTCGGACTGTCAGCATCCACTCCTTTCCCATAGCCTTCCTCCACTTGCCCATATGCATGTCTGGTCCTGGAAGTCTCTCTAGTGTCCATTTCCTCCCACTGCACTGCCTCAAGAACCTGGTGCCAGGGAGGGGGCAGCTGGAGGTCAGAGTGGCACTGTGGCAGTGTGGCAGGAGCAGGCGTGCAAAGGCAGCGTGTCCTGAGCAGGCTGTGGCAGCATGACTAGAGCCCTGGTGGTCAGGTCTCCTTTGGCCCCTGCCTGTTCTCAGAGGCTGACCCTCTTCCCCCTGCCGTTCTGACACCTTTGCAATGGAATCTCCTTTCTCTTTAAGATCATCCAAGTCAATTTCGGTGGCTCACAGTCAAGAATCCTGGCTGATACATCGAAGATAATAAACCTCAGAGTGAAAACACTTGGTAGTGGCCCTAACTCTGCCCGAACCTGTAATCTCAGGAAAGCCTTCCACTCCATGGGCCTCATTCATTCTGTCTCTCTCATGAGAGATCTGCACAGGTAGTTTCTAAGGGAGCTTTTAAGCAAACATGGACTTCGGGCCATGGCTCAATTTCGGTGCAGGGAAATTTTGGAGATAGAAGGGTGGCTGCAGTATTTTACAAATGTATAAGACATCATGACTGACCGATTGCACAGAGAAGGCAAAGAAGAGTGAGTGGACGATGGTTCAGAGCTTTAGGACCCGAAAAAAAGGAACAATTGTTTTTAAAATCACCCAGAGCTACTTTCGCCATTCTGTTAGTTATTGTCTCCATTTGGCCAAAGAATCAGGGTTTACAAATATCCCTTAACCCACCTTCCTTTATTATTGCCCTGTGAACAGGCTTTATCTGTAACCATCTGAATCCATCAGAAGATTTGTGACTCACTGGTAATGGAGTCATTACTGTAATCCGGACTAGAAAGCTGAAGGGAAGGGCACCTGGTGACAGAGAGTCCCTGCAGAGTTTGAGAACGTGTGTCCTGATAGATGCAGCCAGTGACCGTCTGCTCCAGATGGACCGGTCTGCTGCTTGTACACATACAGCAAATCTTGGCCCAGCCTTTCACCACTCTAGCGAGGACTTCCAGACTATTCTCTGGCAAGAAAGATCTAATCCATCCTTTAAATATAAGTTCTCACTGTTCACTGAGTCAATGTGTATTGAGCCAGGCTCCCTGCTAGGAACGAGGGGTGCAAAGTTGGAAAGACACACTGCCCAGTCTCAAGGAGCTCCCATCAGCTGGGCCTGAGGTATTGTCCCCAAGTCCCCACCTTGTCATTCCTTCTGCCTGTAGATGCACAGTTCTTGACACTGGCACTTTTCTGCATTCTTCACAATGCCTGCTTGCCCAGAGTGGGTGTTAAGATGAATTCACTGAGAACCCCACTTTGCTTTGTTTGGAGTAAAAGACTTAACTCCAAAGTGTATAGTAGCCAAGAGAGCAGGCCATGGGGTTATACCGATTGGGTTCAAATCCCCCCCTGCAGACCTGGCTCTGGACTTACTAAGATGGCAATCTATTTGCCTCTGTGGGCCAGCCTCAGTTTTCTCATCCGTAAAATACAGGAGAGGTAGTAACAGCACTGATTATTAGAGTTTAAGCTATGTATTGCAAGTGGCATATAGAAAGGTCTCCTTGTATGTGGCTACTGTGTCGTCTTAATGATTAGAGAGCTTTGATGATGCCGTGTATAATTCAGAGCCACAGGCACAGAAGCCTGCCTGCCTCCTTATGTTCCTTTGTTCTTTCTTTTTTCTGTCCTTCCTTACTCTTCCTTTATTTTTTCTTTTCTTCTTCCTTTCATTTTTCTTCTCTCTACATTTCTCTAAGCCTATTCTCTTTCTGCCTTTCTCCCCTCCATGTCTATCAGAATAAGGGAAGCTATTAGTTATAAATTATATTTAAATGCAAAAAAATATTAAACAGATAGGCTCGATGAATTAAATAATAGACTGTTTCCTGATGACTCAGATGTTCCCGATGGCTCAGTAGGTAAATAATCCACCTGCCAGTGCAAGAGACGTAAGGAGACGAGGGTTCAATCCCTGAGTTTGGAAGATCCCCTGGAGGAGGAAAATGGCAACCCATTACTGTATTCTTGCCTGGAGAATCCCCATGGACAGAGGAACCTGGCGGGCTACAGTCCATACGGTCACAAAAAGTCAGACATGAGTAAGCGACTGACGCACTCATGCACGTGTCCTAGGTCTATCTTCCTAGGAAGATAGATATTTTTTTCTTCTCATGATGATGAGGCTCAAGCATCTCTTGTGCAATCAATTTACTCAAAATTCCCCACCACTACAGACACACTTAAGAAATGACCTAAAAGGAAAGGAAAGACTGCAGGCCACAAATATATGCTTTTTTTTTTTCCCCCCTTTTCTCAGGAATTGCAAACTGATTTTCTAACAATAGTGTGCTGGCTTTCCAGGAAATAAAAAGCCTCAGTCCTTGCCAATTTCCATGGTGTAGTTACTCCCACCATGGTTGAAATCAAGCTTTCAGCAGAAAATCAGCAAACATGGATGGGTGAGGTCTGCACAGCGAGCTCTAAGAGCTGCCCTTGTGTGTGCCTGCTTGGGTTCAGGAGCCACTGCTCAGGAATGCGTAGACTTGCCCTGACTCTCAGCCTGCCTGCTCGCCTTTCCACACCCACTGGGCCCAGCACCACTGGCCCAGGCAGGTCTCCTGCCTCCATTCTCCCACCCTTCCTCCGCCTGCCAAAATAACGTTCTGAAACCCATATCAGAACTCTTACTTCCAAGCTCTGTACTCCCCAGTGGCTCACCTTTGCCGCCCCCAGGCTCTGCAACTCTGCCTTCTCCCTGGGGCTACTCCCAAGCCTGTCATCTTGAAGCAAACCCTATGACCCCTCTCTGTCTTTGCTTATGTATACCAGGCTGCCTGGAGTGCCCTTCCCAGAGCTCCCAGCCCTGCTCCTTTGTCTGCCTGGTGAACCCCCATTGTCTCCAAGCCCTCACTCGAAGGTGAAAGTGTTAGTTGCTCAGTCATATCCAGCTCCTTGTGACCCCATGGACTCTGTAGCCCGCCAGGCCCCTCTGTCCTTGGAATTCTCCAGGCAAAATACTGGAGCAGGCCACCAATCTCACTCCGTGCCTCATCCCTAACCCTTCTTTTGACTGTCTCTGGTACCTAAGAGGGCATCATTTCTCCCGTATCTGAGTTCCCGCGATGTCTCCCTGTCATGTTCTATGGTAAGACATATCTCCAGATCCTAAGACTGTGAGGGGATCACAGGTCCAAGACTGATCATGCGTTCATTCTTTCATGTGTGCATTCAACAGGAATTTATGGGTGCCAGTCATGTGCCAAGCATTACGGTAGGACTGGGAGTAGAGTGGAGAATAAGATACACCCTCCTCTTCTCTGGGAGAGTTCATAGTGTACAGAGGGGTATAAGCAGAGAACAAATAGACACAAATAAATATGTAATTGCAAATTTGTTTGATGGAAAAAAAAAAAAAACAGGACGGTGTGAAAGTCCCACCAGTAAAAGGATTTAAGTTTTTAAGAAACCTGGAATATAACCTTTTAAGGGATGAGGGCCTCACTCAGGGAACTTAACATGGTGACATGAATTGTATTGTGTGGCAGGCAGTCTGCCTTGCCGGCTTGCAAATGAGAGTGACAGCCATGCAGTGTTTGCATCTGTGCCACGCTGGACTAGATTTCCAACCCGCTTCTGATATAAGCAGCTTGGACTGAGATGGCCAAAAGAAGGTAAGGGGAAAGCGAAATGTAGGGCAGAGGCTTATGAGATAAAAGATTGAAAAGCGGACAGACGCGCATGAGAGAGCTCAGCGAGCTGCAGAACAAACCCACTGCTTGTGTAACTCTCCGGCTCTGTCCTTCCTCTACTGAGGTGATTGGGGCAGAATGGCCTGAGTGTCAAGAGAGGGTTTAGATGAGCGCTGTTGTTCATTGAAAGTGATAGAGTGAGGGGAGATGGCTGAGCTCCATTTTATACTTTGTATATCTATTAATTTATTTTTAAATCTCAAATGGCAGAAAATTCAAATAAAGTAGACTTAAGGGAAGAAAATGGAGGTTGGATGGATTGGCTCACATAATTTAAAAAAAAAATCCATGGCTACACCCAATGCCCAGATTTTCATTTCTAATATCATGCTCTAATAAAAGGAACCAGAGCTCCTTGGGGAAATGACTGATTCTAGAACTCAGGCAGAAAACATACAATAATGAGCCTGGAAACTCTTCTGGTTCCAGAAAGTAAGAAAGTGCTCAAAGCGCAAGACACACAAACCCACACACGTTCAAGGATGAGGTTTATCAAAGGGACACAGGAGACGACTGAAAGAGTCACAGTGATCAAAGCTAGGACAATTTGATCTGCAAAAAATTTTAAAAGTATTAAATTAAAAACCGAAGTATGAAACTAGCCCCTACTAACATAAAGAAGCAACTGAATAAGTAAATGAACTAGGCACAACAAACTGTGGAAAATTCTTGAAGAGATGGGAACACCAGAGCACCTGATCTGCCTCTTGAGAAGTCTGTATGCAGGTCAGGAAGCAACAACTAGAACTGGACACTGAAGAACAGACTGGTTCCAAATAGGGAAAGGAGTATGTCAAGGCTGTATATTGTCACCCTGCTTATTTAACTTATATGCAGAGTCCATCATGCAAAATGCTGGACTGGATGAAGCACAAGCTGGAATCAAGATTGCCGGGAGAAATACCAATAACCTCAGATACGCAGTTGACACCACCCTTACGGCAGAAAGCAAAGAAGAACTAAAGAGCCTCTTGATGAAAATGAAAGAGGAGAGTGAAAGAGTTGGCTTAAAGCTCAACATGACATCTGAGATCATGGCATCTGGTCCCATCCTTCATGGTAAATAGATGGGGAAACAGTGGAAACAGTGGCAGACTTTATTTTCTTGGGTTCCAAAATCATTGTAGATGGTCACTGTAGCCATGAAATTAAAAGACGCTTGCTCCTTGGAAGAAAAGCTATGACCAACCTAGACAGCATGTTAAAAAGCAGAGGCATTACTTTGCCAACAAAGGCCCATCTATGGTTTTTCCAGTAGTCACGTATGGATGTGAGAGTTGGACTATAAGGAAAGCTGAGCGCCAAAGAATTGATGCTTTTGAAATGTGGTGTTGGAGGAGACTCTTGAGAGTCCCTTGGACTGCAAGGAGATCCAGCCTGTCCATCCTAAAGGAAATCAGTCCTGAATATTCATTGGAAGGAATGATGTTGAAGCTGAAACTCCAATACTTTGGCCACCTGATGTGAAGAACTGACTCATTTGAAAAGACCCTGATGCTTGGAAATATTGAAGGCGGGAGGAGAAGGGGATGACAGAGGATGAGATGGTTGGATGGCATCGCTGACTCAATGGACATGAGTGTGAGTGAACTCTGGGAGTTGGTGATAGACAGGGAAGCCTGGTGTGCTGCAGTCCGTAGGGTCTCAAAGAATTGGACACGACTGAGTGGCTGAAGTGTACTGAACTGACTGAACTGAGGCAGAATAGACAAATGTCTTATGAAGAATAACTCCAAATAATTTTTGTAGATGCTGTGTTCACAAGAGGTAGAGCATAGTGTCCCATGCAATCAGTGTGAGCTATACAAAATTACTTTCTTCCAAAGAGTACAGCATAGAATGGGAAAAAAAAAGAGTATAATTTTGGGGGGAGAAATCTAAAAATACTACTTAAGTGAGGTGATTAAGATTAGCTTCAACAATGAGAAGTCAACAAAGATAAGTGGCTAGCATGTACCCTTGATGTCATATGGTGAAAGTAGCACTTGACCGTGTGATCTTTCTCCCTCAAACCCATGTATCCCATACTAATGGTGAGATAAACATCAGAAATCCCAACCATGCAACATTCTACCAAATATCAGGTCAGTACTTCTCACAACTGTCAAGGTGGCCATAGAGGACCCTAAGGATACCTGTTGACTAAATATAATATGGCATCTGGGATAGGATTCTGGAAGAGAAAAAAGGAACTTTAAGTAAAAACTTAGGAAATATGGATAAATCACGGACTTCAGTTAATATCGTATTGATATTGGCTTATTAGCATAATGCATTATACTGCTGTGAGATGTTGATGAGAGGAGAAACTAAGGCATAAAGGAATTCTCTGGACAATCCTTACAATTTATCTGTAAATCTAAGACTATTATAAAATTACATTTGTTCAGAAGTTTTTGTTTAAAGTCCATAGCTCAACACACTTTAGATTTGGTTAGATCCTTCCCGGGTGCCACAGTGGTAAAGAATCCACCTGCCAAGACCGGAGCCACAGGAGACGTGAGTTCAGTCCATAAGTCAGGAAGATCCCCTGGAGAAGGAAATGGAAACCTACTCCAGTATTACTGCCTGGGAAATCCCACGGACAGAAGAGCCTGGCGGGCTACGGTCTGTGGGGTTGCAAAGAGTCAGACATGACTTAGTGACTAAATAGCAAGGATCTCAAATTGTGTTAACCAGAACCAGCCTCTCCACGTTTCATTTGTGTTGGCTTAGTGCTCAGACAGACTCCCTTCACTCTCTGAAACCCGAAAAACTCCAAACTTACATTATCCTTAGTGGAAGAGAAGTTCTTTTCCTGATAGTTTTAACTGAAGCCTCAGACTTGGGTCACATGCCCACCTGGAACTAATCAGTGTGGCCAGAGGGATGAGGGGCTCTTACTGGCCAGGTCAAGCCACCTCTGGAGTGAGGGTGCAGTGAGCCTGACCAAAAGGCTGAGAGCGAAAAGCGTCGTTACTTAAAGTGGGTCTTCAGTCTGCTCCCCTGCTGCTGATGGGACCATCTGTCTGCTCCCCCTCCACTCACCACCCCTTCTCCAAGCCTCTAAGAATTTTTCCAGATTCTCCTGAGAAAGGAGAAAACCTCTTGGCTAATGGGCAGATTCCTTTGTACCAGGACATCTTGATAGTCTCTGGCCAGGATATAAGTGGGCCAGCCTTGGGTCAGTGGCTACCTCTTCACTCTCCAAGCAGTAGCCCTCAGGGACTGATACTGTTTACCTGAGCTGTGGTATGGACAACTAGTTCCAGCGAGAGACAGAAGCTGAGGCTGACCATTGCTGTGATTGGGGAAGTATATTGCCTCACATAAATTTCCCCCATGTTCTAATCTGCATCTACTTCAGGAATATCTAATTCATCTCCTCAGTTCATTCTAACGATAATGTCATTGTCTTTCCATTGCGGGCATGCTTGCTCAGTCACTTTAGTCATCTATGGTTGTTTGCAACTCTTGGACCGTAGGCCACCAGGCTCCTCTGTCCATGGGATTCTCCAGGCAAGAATACTGGAGTGGGTTGCCATTTCCTTCTCCAGGGGATCTTCCCTACCCAGGGATTGAACCCATGTCTCTTAATCTCCTGTATTGGCAAGTGAGTTCTTTATCACTAGTGCCACCTGGGAAGTCCCTGATCTTTCATTACCCTGGTACAAAATTGCTGCCTTTAACTTGTTGCTGCTTTCCATGAGTTCCCTCATGCAATTTTAGGCTCCATGCTTTAACTAGCGTATACATAAAATAGGGCACACAAGCCTTCTCTTTCAAAGCATTGTCACCAGTTTGTCAGCTCACTGTCAAACTGGCTCCAGGGAGAAAGATAGAAATAGTTCGGCTCCATCAATGAGTGCTAGAAGCATATATTAAAAGTTCCCGGTATTAATTTCTTTGTAAAATATTTTTTTCAAGAAGTTGTGCATTGCTAAATACAATATAACATTCATATCAAGTGATATAGGGATTGCTTTAAGCAAAACTTGTTCTCTGTATAATGAATACTGCCATAAAAATACATATTCATTTCCTGATCACAAATCATAGCAATTTAAGCCATCTTCCCTCTAGCTCAACTATGAGGAGAGGAAAGTGTGTGTGAGCCCCCTCCTCCTTGGACAGAGATGCGTTATTCTCTGGAAGGAAGCCTCTCTGTATGCCAGGTTGCACGGAGAAAAGCCTTCTCTCCAGGGCTTCTCATCCGAGCTCTGGGGGAGGTGGCGAGGCCATCATTTGAAATACCACCAAGGAGGTACTGAAATGATCACCACACAGCAGGGAAGTAGTCTATTTTTTAAACGTGGGTCTGCACAAATTCTCTCAAAACATGTCACCTCGAATATATCATTTCAGCCCTGGTTGAAAGGATAGACAAATAAGGTTGTTTTGATTTTCTTAAGTGAGAAAGATGATTCTTTGGGTGTTGTTGAAACTATTTCGATGACAAGATGGTGGGTTTCAAATCAGAGGATTTCTGGGGTCACTCCAGAATTAGGGGAGCAATGATGCACAAGGAATCTTTTTCTTTTTACCAAGGGAGTGAGTAAATGCCAGTGACCTCCATCAGTGGGAGCTAGGGGGGTTTCAAAGCACTCCTTCCTGGTCACCAGGGTCACCAGTCACCTGGTGTCCTAGAGGTCTGTACCCTGCTTTTCTCTTCCCAGATCTGTAAGGAACTCTACTAGGCATGTGACACCCGTTTGCCCTGTAGCTTCCTTCTTAAGCTTTAGCACAGGGCCGGTACATGGTTGGTGCATGGTACACAGTACATATCTTCCCAACCCAGGCATCAAACCCAGGTCTCCTGCACTGCAGGTGGATTCTTTACCAGCTGAGCCACAAGGGAAGCCCAAGATTACTGGAGTGGTAATCTTCCCCTTCTCCAGGGGATCTTCCCGACCCAGGAATGGAACCGGAGTCTCCTGCACTGCATGTGTATTCTTTACCAGCTGAACTATGAGGGAAGCGTTTATGAGCACCAGCTAGGTCATTAATTCCAGAATCTGGGCTCTTAACCTCTCTGCTACGTTCTCTTCCCTGAGAATGAGGTTTCTGAAACCAAAAACTATCTTTCATTAAGGGATGCCTGAATGTTCAGGCACACGGGAAATACTAGCAGGATAAGTGAGTGAATGGATGGATGTATCCATTTGATTCTTTCACATCACTCATGAGGAATTCAGGTCTCAGGTGGCATGCATGGCAGGTTTGAGTACAGATGATCATTGGACTTTTTCTAGAACATCTTGCCATCCTTGGAGGAAGATTTTATTTCCTGTAAAAGAAAGCCCCCAATGCAAGAAGATAAAAATAAAATCCAGAGGTTCTTGGACTTCTCTTTCATCCTGGAACCAGTATATGTTCCTCTTAGTTGAGTCCTGAATGAAACAGATTTTCTCCACCCTGTCTCCAGAATCGAGGTCACATCTTCTTTTGTTAACTCTTTATAAATTGTTAATTACACCGAAACTAATTTAGGGTGAAAAGAGAATAGAACCAAATATACTCAAGTTCTGAGTTGGGAACCCTGTTTATAATTACGTAAGACATCAGGTTTTGAAAGAGGAAAGGGAGCTTGAGCACAAAACTTAAAAAAAAAATTGAAAATAAGAAATAGACTCACATGTCATCCTAATTAGCTAGGAGTGAAGTAAAAATTCTGCACTTCTGTTGTGCCATGCAAGAGCAAACTGTGACGTGAGTTTAATTACAGAAATTTATAAGATGAAAGGAACAAATTTCAAATCACTCAGACAAAATTCCTATTCAGATTGCTGTGCAATAACTTTATTTAGTCTTTAAGTATTTATTAAAGTGATTCATTTTTCAAAACCCTCAACCTTACGTGTATTTTAATGACTTGAGGGGCACTTTTAATTTTGCTCTTCTAATTTCTTTCAGTGTGTGTCTTCATCAAATGCCCACATTCCACAACCCTGTCAACCTGTATACATTTAATATCTGGTCTCAACACTTACTGGTGCCATTGAATGACCCAGAGAAAGAGCAGTGAGAAGGCCCCCGGAAGGAAGTGATTCTCTAGGAGTTGACTCACATCCTGAGTCATGATAATTCTCCTTCATCCCCTTTGTAGCTACCATTTACTGACCACCTACTTGATTCCAGTGTTGCATTGGCAAGGCAGTTTCCATCGGTCATCTCCAAGCCTCTGGACCGGATATGAGAGTCACAGCGCCTGCTTTGCTCACACCTCTTGCTATGGGACACTGCCCCACTCCCAGGCCTACTGCCCAGGGGACCATGTTTGAAGTCACAGGACTTGGCTTCACCCTTCCCCTGCCCCCTCACTCCATCATGGTTGATCCAGCCCAAGACTGAGAGCCTGACCCAAGGACAACTAATCCATGCAATGGCTAGAGAGTGGGATTTGCATGGCTTAATTTAAAACATTAACTTAGCCAAATACCATTGTCTTGGGGATTTAAAGACAGAAAGGCTCTGCCTATTTCAGTGGGAACTGAAGCAGAAAGGATAGAGTGTTGAACTTATTTTCTTAGCTTGGGGTTCATGAACCCATTTATATTATGTGGGAAATTTTGGATTTATGTGTATGCGTGCACGCTAAGTCACTTCAGTCGTGTCCAACTCTTTGCAACTCCATGAACTATAGCCCACCAGGCTCCTCTGTCTTGGGGATTTTCCAGGCAAGAATGCTGGAGAGGGTTGCCATGCCCTCCTCCAGGGGATCTTCCCAACCCAGGGATTGAACCGGCATCTCTTATACCTCCTGCATTGGCAGGCAGGTTCTTTACCAGTAGCGTCACCTGGGAAACCCTTTATATGTATAAATGGTATGAATTGCCTCACAAATTTAAGGTGCAAGATCACATCTCTTAATTACTGATTAATTGTTCTGTTACTCACACACCTCTTTGGCTGAAGTTTCACTGTCATCCTCTTAAGTTTCCCTTCAGTTCAGTTCAGTCGCTCAGTCGTGTCCGACTCTCTGCGACCCCATGAATCACAGCACGCCAGGCCTCCCTGTCCATCACCAACTCCCGGAGTTCACTCAAACTCATGTCCATTAAGTTGGTGATGCCATCCAGCCATCTCATTCTCTGTCATTCCCTTCTCCTCCTGCCCCCAATCCTTCCCAGCATCAGAATCTTTTCCAGTGAGTACTCCTGAATAAACCGAGAACCGAGAGATTCCTGAGCCTTAAGGAATCTCACACCCAAGTCAGCAGAACTCTGGAAACTGGCCCATCCGCTGCTGATGCTCCTCTCCCCCGCAGTCTCAGTGGAAGCCCTTACCCACACCCCCTACCTCCCACCCCCGCAGTAGCAGACACCATTGTTGTTCTGTTTTGATGATGTGTGTGTTGTTCCGGCAGGGGGCACCTGAGCAGAACCTTAGAGCCAGGCTCCCAACCTCAGGGCTCTGCAGCCACCAGAGGCCTGAGTCAGTGTCCTGTCTTCATTTACCAAGAGACACAAACGCCTGAGTGAGGTCCTCAGAACACGAAGTGCCCTGCCACACCCCCACTGCCCCCACCAGAGGGGCACGTGTCCTGCACCTAACCATTCAGAGGAAGCTAAAAGTAATAACAAGGTCTTCTCTCCCACCCCTTGTTTTTCTCAGAGAGACAAGTCTTCTTGAATCCCAGATGGATTTCTGACATCTCTTTCACTGACAAAGGGGGAACAAAAGTGAAAAATAACAAACAACAGGAGCAAAAGCTCATCTTTGAGCATTTCACTACCCAAGCATTTATCTGAGAAGAGGATCCCCAGCTCTGGTCAGATTTTCAGTGCTGTTTGTGGTTCAGAAACTGATGGGGACAGTGACAGACAGACAGACAGGAAACACCACTGCAGAGGGGGCTCTGAGCGCCGCCGGGGGCCAGTGACAGGGCAATGCCTTCTGCCGGTGAGAGGAGCCAGCCTGCTGTGTGGGGCAGAGGGCAGGATGCCTGGAGTGCCACTGTCACAGTCGTGGTGATGCTCAGGAGAGAAAGTGCCTCAACACACGAATGAGTCTCATAGTCACGCTGAGTAAATAAAAACTACAACATTCCATGCATGTGAAGTTCAAGACAGGCAAACCTAACCTGTAGTAACATATGTCAAAAGAGTGGTTCTCCTGGGGGAAAATCAGTAGGGGAGGGACATAGGGCAGCCTCCATGTCAGTGAAGGTGTTAGTCGTTCAGTCGTGTCTGACTCTTTGCGACCCCAAGCTGGTAGCCCGCCAAGCTCGCCAGGCTCCTCCGTCCATGGGATTTTTCCCAGAAAGGATACTGGAGTGGGTTGCCATTTCCTTCTCTAGGAGATCTTCCCGACCCAGCGATCGAACCCAGGTCTCCTGCGTTGTAGGCAGACTCTTTACCCTCTGAGTCACCAGTCAGGGGTTGGCGGATTTTTTTTTTTTTTTTTTCTTAAAGGCCCAGCTAGTAAAGATTTCAGGCTTTGAAGCCGAATAGCCATAGACAAGACACAAACCATAGTGAGGTTGTGTTCTGATAAAATTCTTTTGCACAAAACTGTGGCAGATGCAATTTGGCTTCCAGGTCTGAGTTTGCTGACCCCCAGTGGGTATCTTGCTGTGGGTGGTAGTTCCATGGGTGTGTGTGAAATCTCACTGAGCCCCACACTTCTATTTTAGGCACTTTTGTTGTATGCTGACTAACTCAGTATTATAAAAAGAAAGAAATCCTTTAAAAGATTAATCCAAAAATAAATAAATAAATAAAAGGCTTCACAGATTCTGGGTAAGTAGGACCTGGAATGAACCAGAATCTGAGATGAGCTGGTCAGAGCTTCTCCTGTCAGGTGTTGAGAGGCTCTGAGTATCTTCACATCACCTGCATGGACCCCTCTTGATCTAAGCCAGTGGCAGTGGGCCTCTGCTCTTGGCTGCAGGGAAGCCTTCCCAGAAAACCCCATCACCATCAGTTGGCCAGGTAGTAACCACTCCCCTGGAGCTGATGAGACAGCCTCCTGGGGGCTGAATAAATTGGCCCCAGATCACACAACTCACAGATGTGCCTGGCCTCACACCTCAGTCCTCGAAACTTGAAAACCGTGTTTGTCTTTAAAACCCTCTGGAAACATGTCCCTATTTCCTCCGGGTGGTTATAATAGAGCTGCGTTCCCTAGGACTCGATTCAGCCTCACCCCGGAGTTAGCTCATTGCCGTCTGCCCTTTCCATTCTCATGTTCCAGCTCATCAGCGATTGTTTGTTTTTCCTGCTCAACTTGACAGGAGATGGAGAAAAGCACACAGCCAAGGTCAGAGAGCAGCAGACTCTCCTCCATTAAGTCTGTCTTCATCTCTAAACAGCGCCCAGTCAAAAAATTGTCTGAACCTTTCCCCTGAGCAGCCGGGCAGCCGTGTGAGTGTCCTCCGTGGACTCTGCCCTCCCCTGTCTATAAGCCCGGGCTTCTTCACACAATCTCACTGGGCCCAGAGTGAGGACAGAGGGGAGAAAAGGGATGCTGCCACTAGCGAGGACCCTGAGTGTGTCCCAAAGCTGTCTACAAGGCAAAGCGAAAGAGGGAAAGAAACCTTTCCTGGTCTCACTTCAGGTCTCAAGAATCCCCACCTACCTGAATCAGAAGAGGGGGGTGGGTGGTAATTGTTGCTTTGGTTTTGTGTTAAATTGTCTCTATGATCTAGAGGGCTCAACCTGTGTCAGGAAATGCACTTTGAACCTTTGTATTTTGCACCCATACCTTGAGAAAGGCCCTCAAGTGTCAGGAAGTGTGCTTGGCAGTGCACTCCCGGATCTGTTTGTCACGCTCAGCCGGGGGAGAGTGAGCCCCGCAGACTATCACCTTCCCAGGCTGGACCGTCTCAGCTCCCTGCCTCGCCTCACACCATGTTAGTTTCCTCTTACCACTAGCTTAGTGGCTTCAAACAACACACATTTATTTTCCTACAGTCTCAGAACGCAGAGCAGGCCTCACTGTACTAGGCTAACGTCCGGATGTTAGGTTGAAACCGCCTAGGTTCAACTTTCAGCTGTTTCTCTTACTAGCTGTGTGCCTCAAGCAAGTTTATTTGCCTCTCTGTGCTTCACTTTTTTCTTCTGTAAAATAAAGATAGTTATAGTACCTATCTCATCGAGTTGCTGTAAGATGCTGTTAGATGCAGAGCCACCTTCCTTCCTAGAGGATCTACTTCCTTACACTTTCTGGCTTCTAGAGGCTGCCTACATTCCTTGGCCAGTGGCTCCCTCCTCCCATCTTCAGAGTCAGCCCTATTGTGTCTCTCTTCCCTGCTTGTATTCCATAGTCACATCTTCCTCCGACTCACTCTCCTGGCTCCCTCTTCCACTCTGAATCATCCTGTGATTATCCCGGGCTCATCTGGATAATATGGGATAAAGCAATCCACAACTTTAACTCTGTCTACAACCCAGTTCCCTTTGCCATGTAGCCTACCATAGTCACAGGATCCAAGGACAAGGGCAAGGATATCTTTGGAGGCCATTGTTCTACCTGCCATCCCCCCAACTTCCCTCCATGTGAGTGGGTGTCCAGTCTGTGCATGACACACTCGTCTTCCCTGACCCTGGGCACCAGGGCATGTGGTTGTGAGTTTCCTTCCAATTTCTGAATCAAGATTAACTAAAGCATGTGTTTATTATCATTCAAAGAACAAAACACTGCCGGTGTTGAAAGGGTTCAACGTGACCACAAGTCTCTATTAGGTCCTTCTCACAGCATCTTCTTGTGTCTTACCCAGAATCCTACTTTTACCAACCAAAATTATCCCCCCAAACACTTAAGAATTTGTCCTAATCCTGTATCTAAATGTATGGTTCACTGGAGGGGAATGTGTAAAGCTCATATGGAAGATTAAAATTGCTTACGAAGAGCAATTAATATAGCACTTCCTGTGCA
This sequence comes from Moschus berezovskii, assembly GCF_049115385.1. Classification (NCBI taxonomy): domain Eukaryota; kingdom Metazoa; phylum Chordata; class Mammalia; order Artiodactyla; family Moschidae; genus Moschus; species Moschus berezovskii. The sequence continues at coordinate 18,574,055 of NC_142483.1, forward strand.
AATAAGAAGTTAGATTACTTGCTGTTATCTGTTGGAGAATTTGCTAACTGCCTACAGGTATACAGAGCATCAAGCACTTCTCTGTCTAGTCCAGGAGGCATTCTCTCATGGTTTAGACTTGATATTTTTATTTTTACACAATAAAATTGTAAGTAAGTGAGTAGGTCAACATGTTCAGAAATCTATAGCATATTGAACAGTTTTGTGAAGTGCTTAATAGTAAGCGTTTATACACAAACTGCCTAGGTTCAACTTTCAGCAGTTTCTCTTACTATCTGTGTGCCTCAAGCAATTTTATTTGCCTCTCTGTGCTTCACTTTTTTCTTCTGTAAAATGAAGATAGTAATAGTACCTATCTCACCGAGTTGCTGTAAAAATGAAATTAGTTAAAACTTATAAAATGCTTAGAACCATGTTTGACCCATAGCTCAGGAAATGTTAATTCTTACCAGGGTCCTAATCGTTAATGTTATTACTACCTGAGAGATACTGGAAGGTTCACTGGGTTCAGTCTGCTGTCCTCCATGGGCTTATCGTCTCCAGGAGGCAACAGATAGATAAACTGGTAGGGAGGAAAGAGCCAAGGGAGGAGAGAGGAGGGGTATGAAAATAGGAAAGAGGAACAAGGCAGGTTTCTCAGAAGCAGCAGCATTTAGGGTGAGACTTGAAGAAGACTAGAACTCAGGCCAAGTTTCTGAGGCTGATGGCAGGGTTGGGAGTGTTGCAGGAACTGGGCTGTGTGCTGTGTGTGAGTTCTTGCCACAAGGACCGATATTTCTCTGGTTAGGGCCACGTGGCCGGATGGGAGCCCCTGCAGTGGCAGCTGCCTCTTCTGCTTCTCCCTTCCTCATGGTTCCTCAACTTTTCTTTGTCTTCTTTCTCTGCCTTCTCGCTTTGTAAAGCCTTGGCCCCAGTGGCACTTTCAAGTGGGACAAGTTGATGGCCCCTGGTTTAGATACAGTGCCTTTGGGTGGGGGTGTGCAGGGGCCAGATGTGTCATCCTTTGGTCTGTTTTTTTGTTCATTGTGGTTCAGTCACTCAGTCTCGTGTGACTCTTTGCAACCCCATGGACTGCAGCACACCAGCCTTCCCTGACCTTCACCATCTCCCAGAGGTTGCTCAAACTCATGTCCATTGAGTTGGTGATGCCATCCTCTGTCGTCCCCTTCTCCTCCTGCCTTCAATCTTTCCCAGATATGGGGTCTTTTCCAATGAGTCAGGTCTTTGCATCAGGTGGCCAAAGTACTGGAGCTTCAGCTTCAGCTTCAGTCCTCCCAATGAATATTCAGGGTTGATTCCCTTTAGGACTGACTGGTTTGATCTCTTTGCAGTCCAAGGGACTCTCAAGAGTCTTCTCCAACACCACTCTAGGATTCCAGGTCTTAGTGAGGATAGCACCAGACTTCTCTCTCTTTGCAATGTGGTTTCCTGGAAGACAGGTCTGAAGTGTCCATCACATAGGCTGTGCTGGTCCCTCTCCCGTGCTTACCACAGTCCTGAGACCACTGGTCCCAGAATTTTAATAAGAATGAAAGTCCTTGGGTCCTGGAAACTGGAGCCTTAGTGTCCAAGTGGAGAGCGTGGAAGAGAATCTAGGGAGAATTGAAGATGGCGCTAGCATTTGTGTGGTCTTGCTGATGAAGAGCACAACTCGTTGCATTCCCATTTCTGCCCGTTTTATCTGGCTCTGGCCGTTTACTTGGTAGGGGCTGTCTGGAAACACATGAGCTGGAATCTTGTTCCTACCACTTATATAAGTAGGAGAAATCATAGCAAGTTACATAAACCTTCAGAGCCTTCCTCTTCTCATTTGGAGAATGGGGATGAAATACTGTTCTCAGGGCATTATCATGAGGAAGAAATGGGGTGAACGTAAAGCCCGAGACCAGTGCCCAGCCAGTGGTGGTGGAGCCATGACCTTCACGGTATCTATCCTTCCTGCTCCCCGACTCTGTTCTCCATTATCAGAGCCCTCTCAGCTAAACAGGGGCTCCCATTTCCTCCTTCCTATTAGGCTGCAGCTGTCTGGGACCTGGGACAGTCTTGCTCAGAGAGTGTTTGTAAAATTGGAAAACTGCCAAGCAGCGAGCATAGCACTGCAGCACAGACTTTCGAGTCCAAAAATCTCTGTGACCATGGTCGATCGATCACACTCCTTACTCTCTTTTAAATGGGGATATTGCCCAACTCACAGGATTTTTGTGAAGACTGAAGTGAGATTGTGTGAAAGCTCCACGTACATTGTATTGTTACCGTCATCATCACTGATAATGACCAGCTGGTCTCCAGAGGTTGCTGAGGAAAAAACACCTCACTGTTGCTTCACACCCTGGGGGCAGCTGTGAATGTAAAGCAGCTCTGTCAGAAACCTGCACCCTCTGATGCTCTAGACTTGAGCTATCTACTACAGTACCCTCTACCCGACCCCCTGGCCACTTGCGGCTATATAAAATTAAATTTAAAATATACTTCCTCAGTCACACTAGCCACTTTTCAATGGCTCATAGCCACTTATAGCTGGTGCCTACTCCACGTGTGTTTGCGTTAAGTTGCTCAGCCGTGTCCAACTCTGCATTTCCATGGACTCTAGCCCACCAGGCTCCTCTGTCCATGGGATTTCCCCAGCAAGAATAATGGAGTGGGTTGCCATATCCTCCTCCAGGGAATCTTCCCGACCCAGGGATCAAACCAACATCTCTTGTGCCTCCTGCATTGGCAGGCAAACTCTTTACCACTGTACTCCCTGGAAAGCCGCAGCTGCTGTATTGTTCAGTACAAATATAGAACATTTCCATCATCCAGAAAGTTCTACTGACAGCTTCAGATTAAAGTATGAGCCCCCTTTCCCATCTCTTTGAAGTGTTTCAGAAACCCTTAAGTGAGTTTTGAGGATGCCAGAGAAACCTGCAGAGCATGTTTTTAAAGTTAGATCATCCCAAGTTCACTCTTCAGAGTTATTGTTAATAAAAGGACATAGAAATGAGCATAGTTGCAATGAAAATAGTGGTTAGAATTGCAGAGACCCTTGAACCAAGGGGATGCACACTAGTTACTAAATACACGAACATTTCTGGGATACTCCTCAGGAAGTGGGCATGGGAAGTTAATGTCATAGAAAATTACTAGGTTTAAAGCCAAGACCCTCTAGAAACCAAGATGTAACTTTTTTGAGGGGGAAAAAAAAATCAAGTTAACCAACATCCCAGAAGCTGACACACAGAAGGTAATTGGCCAGCTCTTGGAGAAGCTATCAGGAGATAACAGGAGATTTGCTGCAGCCTGTCTGCATAACTCCAGGATCCCGAGAGGAACTGGGCAATTACCTTGTGTCACCACAGAGCCTCCTTGAGGAGGAAAGGGCAGGCATCATGTCAGGTGCAATAACCATTTTACTTGCCCTGGTAAATTGGATTCGAAACATCTCCCTGGTGAGTGTGCTTTGCTCTGTACTAGAATTTCCTTCTTCAGGGAGGTGAAGATGAGGACTGGGGCAAAAATCACCTGGTTCAGTGCAGTTCTCTACTAGAAGGTCTTCCCTGGTGACTCAGATGTTAAAGAATGCACCTGCAATGTGGGAGACCCAGGTTCAATTCCTGGGTCAGGAAGATCCCCTGGAGAAGGGGATGGCTCCCCACTCCAGTATTCTTGCCTGGAAAATCCCATGGACAGAGGAGCCAGGCGGGCTACAATCCATGGGTTGCAGAGTCAGACATGACTGAGCGACTAACACTTTTCCCACTGGAAAGGTCCCAAGGGTGGAACAATGAGTGCAGTTTAAGTTTGTTGATCTTTAAAAATAAATATTGTTATTACTTTATGACATTATTGTCATTGTTTGTATTGGTAGTATAGGTGGAAATGAGGGGAATGGAAGCAGGCAGTCTTCTGTGATGTAACACTATTGCAAAGATTAACTGAGCGGATTGTGAAAAGTCTTACCCTGGGTATGGCATGTGCCAAACACTTACAGAAACATTAGCTTGAATAATGAATGGTATACATACTTATTAGTAGTCAACATTAATATTTCTTAGCAATTTTGATAAATATTAGCAAAATTTAATGCTATTAAATACTAGTTGAAGCATTAGTAGTATTATTTTTATTCATTCCACAAATATTTACTGCATGCCCACTTGGTGTCAGTCTGTTTTCAGCACCGGGGCAAATCCAGGAGGGGAGACTGCCTGGCAAAATAATTAGGGCTGCTGACACATGCAGAGAAAAGTGACTGGGCTGAGGGGGCAGGGGGCACGGTGGGGGAGAGTCACTGGAGGCCTGATGTGATAGTAGATCATGTGGGTGAGGATGTAGAGAAATGGGAACCGGCATATATTGCTGTGAGAATGCAAGGTGATGCAGCCACCTTGGAAAACAGTCCTTGTCATTTTCCTGATGGTATCCTTGAGGAAAAACAATGCCAAGTTATTTATACATATGCATTTTGGAAGTCCCAGAGGAAAAAAGAGAAGAAAAGCGGCAGAAAGAACACATGAACAAATAATGGATGAGAATTTCCCCAAAGTGATGAAAAGTTTAAACACTGAGTTACTACAGGACTCAGTAAATACCACTCCTAGGTATATATCCAAGAGAAATGAAAATGTATGTCCGCATATAATGATATTCAGAAGTGTTCACAACAGCACTATTCATAATGCCAAAAAATAGAAACAACCTAAATGTCATCAGCTGATGAATGAATAAACAAAATATGGTATATCCCTACAATGGAATATCATTCAGCTACAAAGAGGAATGAAGTATTGAGATATATATACACACAGGCATATATATATACACAACACTGACAAACCTTAGAAACATCACGCTAAATGAATGATGGTCACACAAGACCCCATGCTGCCAATTTATATGAAATGTCCATAATAGGTCAATCTATAGAGGCAGAAGGTTGATCACTGGTCATCAGGGCCTGTGAGGTGAGAAGTGAGGCATGCCTGCTAATAGGTGCAGTGTTATTTTTTTAGAAGCTCCCTAAAATGGTGGTAATGGTTGCATACATCTGTGAACATACTGAAGACCACTGAATTGTATCCTCTAAATGGGAGAATTGGATGGAACGTGAGTTTTTTCTCAATAAGACTGTCATAAGAAAGGTAAGACTGGAGAGGTGGAGGGAAGAGCCAGTCAGGTTCTGCTGGGTTTTGCAGGCTTCATGGGAAGGTTGGTTTTACTTCAGGTAAATAGGAGAAGGCTGGAGGTTTCAGAGCAGGAAAGTAATGTAATATGATTTATATATATATATTTTAAAATGTCTTCTTACTCCTTGCTTATATTAATAATATTATTACCAATGTTACTGTCCTCTTGACTTTCTGGTTTGGGTGAAGTGAGTTCATTGACTGCCTGCTCTGTGGCTTCCAGGAAACCAGTGCCCACTAAGCACCAAGCAGCTGACAGTCCAAGGCCAAGTATGGCTACAGAATATCCTGAATAAGTATTTAATATCAGCCAGGGCCTCATCTGGCTCGCTAGATGGTGGATCCAAATCAAATGCACCATCGGCTCCACTTAGTGCAGTTTTAGGGGCAAAGCAGAGAAAATCATATAGTAGGAGCATCCCTCTAGGACCCTTTCTAGCCTGACTTTTGCCATCAGCATCTCTGTCTGACCCCAATCAGGGAAGAGAAAACCTCACGCCCCACCTGAGCCACTCCCCAAGTCAAATCACTCCACAGTTGAAGAGCATGCCCTCTGGTGAGCTTCCACGAGTGTGTCCTCAAAGGCTCCTGGACCCTCAAGACTGTCAGCAGTAATTCTCAAAATGCATAAATAGTTCTAAAGGAACATCTCCTCTGAGTGTGTGTGAAAGAGAGACAGAGAGAGAGAACAGAGTCTCAAACAGCTTTTTACATGTGAGGCCTGGCAGCTCCGAGCGAGGAAGGAAGTAAATACCTCATTTTGCTGTTGTCTCATGACATCATTTGTTGGCAGCCTCGGATGATGTTAGTTCTGGGAACTGGCCATATGTTTTTGACAAGATAAGGACTCTTTCTCTAGATATATTGATGGCAATGAGATCATGACTTGAGAAGGTGGGGTTGTAATAGTAAAACCTAGAATCAAAAATTTAGACCAGAAGTCAGCTACCCAGTCAGAGCCAGAAAGTTTACAGTGTGTAGCTACTTCTCATCAAGAGAACAGTTAACTGTGGTTACCTGATAGGTTGTGGCTCAAATACATTCAGATTTTTAAAAAATCCTTTAATAAATAAATCTAAATCCAACTGTTGAACCCATTGGCCTGTAATTTATAAGTCAACGAGATGCGTTTACTGACTCACTTTTAACCTTGAGACAATTTTTCAGAATGCTAATCAGCACCCCCACCAAAGTCTACTTCACCATTCATTGTAAACCTAGGCAGTTGCCTCAGGAGCTCCTCTATGAAAGTGAAAGTGTTAGTCCCTTGGTTGTGTCTGATTCTCTGCGACCCCATGGACTGTAGCCTGCCAGGCTCTTCTGACTATGGAATTCTCCAGGCAAGAATACTGAAGTGTGTAACCATTTCCTTCTCCAGGGGATCTTCCAAGCCCAGGGACTGAACCTGGGTCTCCTGCATTGGCAGGCAGATTCTTTAATTTTTGAGCCACTGGGAAAGCCCAAAGCTAGTCAATTGCCTCAGGAGTCCCTCTATAAATTTTGACTACTTTTATTATAAGTAAGAAACTCTCCTCATGATAAGGTGTCTCATGGTGACAGGAGAGGTTAATGGTGATGATCCTGAGTATTTTCCATGCACCAGGCACTGTGCTTAGAGCTTTATATCACTGATTTTTGTATGCTGATTTAATTATCATGACAGAGACTTCTAGAGCCTAGAATTAAACTGAGGTGGTAGCTAAAGTTCAGAGAAGGTAAGAGACTTGTCTAAAATCACACAGCTCCACAGCTTTCAAAACCTTCCAAAGAAATTCATTATTTGTCATAACACCTGGTCCTTCGAGAAGGAAATGGCAACCCACTCCAGTATTCTTGCCTGGAGAATCCCAGGGACAGGGGAGCCTGGTGGGCTGCCATCTATGGGGTCGCACAGAGTTGGACACGACTGAAGTGACTTAGCAGCAGTAGCAGCAGCCTGGTCCTTTAATATTAACTTATTTTTGTCTTTCATAATATGTCCCAAGCCTTTACATGAATTTTAATTTAAATTTTCCAGGCATGCCAATGGATATAAATATTTATTGAAATATGCTTTTAAGGACAGTAAATTCACAGTATCTGTAGAAGACAAGAACATATAAGGCAGAATAGGAATTCTATTACTATAACTAAACCTGGACCTTCTAGATATTTGCCTAAAACAGGAGTCAACAAACTGTGGCATATGGGCCAAAACCAGTCTGCCAGGTGCTTTCATAAATAAATAAAGTTTTATGGGAACACTCTTTCATTCTATATTGTCTATGGCTGCTTCCATGCTACAACCACAGAAGTGAGAGGTTGTAACCAAGACTGTATATTCTACAGAACCAAAAATATTCTTTATCTGGCTCTGTACAGAAAAAAGTTTGTGTACCTTTGGTCTAAAAAACACAATAGCATAAACATAGTACATGTAATCCCCACCAATTCTATAGTCATACCTGTTGTGTTTACCCAGATTTTGGCTAAGAAGCAAACTACCAGGGCAAGTAAATACCTTGATGAAATTTCCATCTCAGTCCCTGAAATGGGTATAGACCTTCTTCTTTTCTTTCTACTGGGAAGAGTGAACCAGCATTAGGGAGGCCAAGCCACTTGCTCAGGTCACAGGGCAGGTGGGGGACAGCTTGAATAATGCAGGCGTCAGTGAACACAAACCTGCTCATCCTGATGCCATGCTGGGACACTCTGCTTTGTGCTTTGCCGCAGCGTCTCCCTGTATCTCTGTTAACAACCTTCTCGAGTGATTACTATTATTACATCTGCCTGTTAGATGAGCAAAGTGGAGCTTGGGTAGGAAAATGCCCAAGATCATACAACTTACTGCTGACTTCAGAGAGAATGCGTTCATGGCAATATATTGGGTGGCCAAAAAGTTCATTCAGATTTTTCCATAAGCCCTTATGGAAAAACCCGAAGGAAACTTTTGTCCAACCCAGATACTATCAAAGCATGTTGAGTGAGAGCTCCGCCTGCAGGCCCCCCTCGGGGACTTGGTGGCCTCAGAAACAACAGGTGTGGCCGCCCTTGTGGCCACCAAGCCCACATTTGTACTACTTGCCCACACAACAGGCCAGTAAGTGGAAAGACAAGGTGTTAGGGAGGAAAAAGCAACTTTATTCGGAAAGTCAACAAGCCAAGAAGACAGGGAACTAATGTTACAAAGAACCATCTTAATCTGGGGTTGAATTCAAACTTCTTTTACGCTAGGAAAGGAGAAAGCAGGAAGGGGTTAAAGTCAGGAGGTGACAGGTGACAGCAGACCTCTGGGCGCCAGCAAGAAGCAGAGGAGTGTTGTGAAAACCCTTCGTTCTTGGTGAGTTGACTCTAACTGATGGGGGTCTGGCCATGAAGTTCCTATAAACCTTGACAAGGCAATTGTTACTTTTGTTCATACTTCCTTATATCCCCATGGGAGGCAAATTTCGGGAAAGGAGCTGCGTGCATGAATCTTAAGCTGAAGGCAGAATTCCTTTCATGACTGACATGTCTGCGTGCAGGGTTAAGCAGAGGCTTACGACCCAGGTTGAAGCAGTAGAAGAGACAGACAAAATAAGAGCTCAGAGATGCCAAGCTTCTTCCCTATTGTGAGAAAACGAGTCTTCGGTGGCCACAAAAGAAGGAGAGGTAGGGAAAGGGAAGAGCTTTTGGACAGAGGATCATCTGCTGGGGCGGAGGTCTCCTAAAACCATTGAACCCTAGTTGCTCCCAGCACGCTCGGGGCAGTAGAACCTCTCAAGCTGTCTGCTCCCGGTTCACAGAATGCCAGGTTAAGCCAGTCTCCAGTAGAGCACAGCAGAAGTAGATTTCCAGTGAGAATGCACATGCCCACAGGTGATTCTTATGTTCACCGATGCCCTTGGACTCCTGGGAAGACACCGAAAAGACCATTTCACTCAGAGAAATCTGGGTACACACTGGGCGGCAAAGGGAGCCCATTTTCCTGACTGTCTCCACCGAGAGCTCTGCAACCAGATGGTCTGTATGAGAATGGGAATGTGGTGAGTAGCCAAATTTTGCTTTCAGGTTAGAGAAGGGAAGTATCTGGACAGAGAAGGAAAAGGAAAGGGAGAAAAGAAACAGTCAGGTCTTCCCTTGTTCCATTCTTAGCAGTGGCCCATCCAGTATGAGCCCTGCTCCTAGGTAGTAGCTGAATAACGCACACAGGCCACTGCCCACCAATGATGCCCATGGTCTAATTCCTGGAACCTAGAAACGTGTTACCTTATAAAAGAAAAGGGATTTTGCAGATGTGATTAATTATTATTATTATTATTTTGTCTGCGCTGGGTCTTTGTTGTTGAGAGGGCTTTTCTCCAGCTGTGGCAAGCGTGGGCTACTCTCTTGGGGTGCACGGGCCTCTCATCACACTGGCTTCTTTTGTTACAGAGCATGAGTTCTAGGGCACACGGATTTCAGTGGTTGCAACACTTGGGCTCAATAGTAGTGGCTCCCGAGCTCTAGAGCACAGGCTCAATACTTGTGGCGCACCGGCTTAGCTGCTCCGAGACAAGTGGGGAATCTTCCCAGATCAGGGATTGAACCCGTTTCTTCTGCATTGACAGATAGGTTCTAGGTTCTTTACCCCTAAGCCACCAGGGAAGCCCCTGTAGATGTGACTGAGGTAATAAATCTCCGGATGGTAAGATTACTCTAGACTATCCGGGTGCACCCAATGTAATCAGACAAACCCTTAAAAGCAGAAAACCTTTCCTGGCTAAATCGGGAGAGATGCCACCAAGAAGTGCCAGAAGGGGCAGCAGGGGCTTGAGGCATGTGATCCTGTGCTGCTGGCTTGCAGAAGCGGAAAGCAGCACAAGCTGAGAAAGGCAGGGAGGAAACCCGGACCTCAGCTCTCAGACTGCAAGGAGCTGAATTCTCCAACTACCTGAACCAGCAAGGACACGGTCTGTCTTCTGGAGCCTAATGGTGTGGACAGCCCTGCCCACACCTTGATTTTGGCTTACTGAGCCTGAGTTACACTTCTGACCCATAGAACTGTAAAATAAGAAACTTGAATTGTTTTAGCCTCTAAGTTTGCTTTGGTTTGTTAGGGCAGCAATAGAAAATGGCGTTAAGCTATGCTGGCTGTAGCTGGAATGTGGTGCAGGTTGGAGGAATTTTGGGAGAAAGAAAACGGAAGAGAAGCTTAATTTTGAGTCCCTTGTGAAGAAAGTATACATATCTGTTATCTAATCTAGTGACAAACCATCAGTCCAGTTTAATCTGTCCCTAACCCCTAAAATGGGAAATAGGAAGAAAACTGAGAGAGAATGAATGCTGTAAGGGAAGCTTTCCTGGACTCACCCCTCAGAATGTTTAGGAGAGAGAAGAATCCCTCCCAGACTATAGACCATCAGTGTCAGGACTCAGAACTTCTACTCCTTTTGGGCATCGGTTTGGTTATAGTCACACCAGACAGGCACAGGTCCTGAACTCTTAGCTCTTTGGTACAACTGAGGGATTTCTTTGTCACAAAGTAGAACTCAAGCCCCTAAGACTCGGAGTGCACCATCTGCTCCATCCTTCACCTTGCCCAGAAACTCTCAGCAATGGCAGAGGGAATGGTGGCCAAAGGTGACGTGGTCCATGTCCTTGGGATTCTTTTCTTGTCTCCAGTTCTTTTGAGCTACTCTTTACATCATTGTCTTTTTCTCCTCTACCTTGTCTTTATCATGAGGTGTTCTTTTTCCAAGAAGGGAAATAAATGTATTGTTTAATTTATGAGGATATAATAATAGTATATCCCTCTGCCTGAAATGTATTCTTAAGCATTACCTTGGTCTGTACTTTAATTGAATTGGATAGAGAGGCATGCCGCCATTGTAAGGTTAACGACCCAGTGATTTACAAGACAAGCCACATTTACTGGCAGATAGATTTTAGTAATTGTTCCGCTCCACAGTGAGAAGAACGGTCTGTGCATTGATTTGTCATGACCAGGTTTGTGTATTGATTGGTCATGTTGTTTAAAGCCAGGACTTGGGGCTCACCTAGAGGAGACAGAAGATCAAGGTTCTGAAACCCACAGCCTAGTATGGATAAGATTAGTAGGCCCCATAAACTCTTCTGCTAAGAGGACTTTTGCTCGGGGAAAAGACAGTTGCCCTCAGGTGGAGGCAATGATGGTCCCAAGGTGATGATGGCTTACAGGTGATACAGGTGCCAGAATTAAAATACAGACACAAGTAACACGGGTTTATTTTTGTTTTAACCTAAGGAAGATGACTTATGCCTGATACTCTGGATGTTTCTAACAGAGATTCAATTTGACATTTCTAAGGGAAAGGGGGAAAAGATAGGAGACTTGAGGGAAAGAACCTGCTAGGGTGGTTTGACTTCTTTAAAAATAAAAACAACTCATTTAATGGTTTTAGCATCAAGTTAGAAGTCCAGTTTGGAGAAGTCAATGGCAAGCCACTCCAGTACTCCTGCCTAGAAAATCCCATGGATGGAGGAGCCTGGTAGGCTGCAGTCCATGGGGTCACTCAGTTGGAAACGACTGAGCAACCTCCCTTTCACTTTTCACTTTCACGCATTAGAGAAGGAAATGGCAACCCACTCCAGTGTTCTTGCCTGGAGAATCCCAGGGACGGGGGAGCCTGGTGGGCTGTCTATGGAGTCGCACAGAGTCGGACATGACTGAGGCGACTTAGCAGCAGCAGCAGCAGCCCGGTTTGCAAGTCGACTAAACCTGCTTTCGCCACCCTCGCCTCAGTGTGGGTTGAGGGCTGCAGAATCATCTGGAAACCTGGCCATTCTAAAGAAACCTCAGTAAGTCTGCCATTTTTTATTTTCTTACCTCTCTCCAAGAGTATGAGTCCAGGAGTTCTGTTGCAAGAGTGCCTCCAATTACCTTGCATTAATTGTGACAAAAACTCCAAGTGGGGAATCAGAGCAGGATTGGACGGAGGATGCAGAGGGCTTAATAGAATCGAGGGGCTGGGCCCCTCCGGCCACCAGGTCCCCCAGGTCCTCTGAGCTCCGTGGCTATGGACTGCAGGTCTGCTTCCCTTTGGTCTGTGCTCCACGCAGAGAAAGTGATTGAGATGAGTCAAACATAAGAACGGCACTCCTTATTCCTCCAAGGATGATAGTCATGTCACAGGTAAAATATGTAACCTAGAGATCACGTAGGACAGGATATGAGAGAGGAGCAGAGTTGTAGAGAAAAGATCAACAGAACATGGTCCCACTTGAGAGAGCTCAGGATGAAAAAGCAAGTGAAAGGCCATGCTTTTGAATGAACGCAATATCACACATGCACAGAGTAATTGTTGCTTTTTTCCTTTCTAAAAACTCTTTAAATTGTGAAATAGTGTACTTAAACATCAGGACATACAATGTATATTTATAATTTAAGTTAGAGGAAAATAAGCCCCTGGGAACCTACCACCCACTTTAAGAAAATAGAACCTGACTCCTATTCCCCAGGATTCCCTCCCAGGCATGCCCACCTCCCACCCTCAGAGAGAAAGTGCCCACTAAATTTTTGTGATCATTTAACTTTTAGGAGATAACCTCTTCATATTGCTGATACTGTTTAGTTGGATGTAGCTTCAGTTCATTCTTCTTAAATGTTCTGTATAGTTTTCATAACTGATTTAACCCCCTCTGGTGTGGATAGAAACTTGGATCATTTCTGGTTTCTGGTGTCTTAAATGGGGCTGTTAAAAGCATTGCTGTGTATGTTTCCCATCATACACAGGCAAGAGTTTTCTAGGGTAGATAACCCTGTGAACTGGCTAACTCGCTCTTTGTTATGGGCATGTTCAGTCTTAACTGCCTAATGCCAAACTTTTTCTAGAAGTGGCTGTAGCAACTTTTACTCCCACCAGCAATGAATGAGACCTTTCATTGCTCCATACCCTTGCCAACAGTTGATACTATTAGAGTTCTTACATTTTCCTAACCTGGTGGCATAAGATACGTTTCAGTGCAGTTTTAGTTTATAATTAATTTGGATTATTTAAGGTTGAGCATCTTCTTCTGTTGGCTATTTGTTTCTTCTGTGAAATATCTCTAACCTTTTCGCTTTTTGTTTTTTTTTAATCACGTTTGATCTTTGTTATTAACTTATTTGCCAGTCACTAAATCGTGTCTGACACTTTTGCAACCCCATGGACTGTATCCCACCAGGCTCCTCTAATTTCCCAGGCAAGAATACTGAAGTGAGTTGCCATTTCTATGTGCACTGATTATATATTCTAGATCAGTGATGCCCAATAGAAACAATGAAAGCTACATATGTAATTTAATCACTTCTAGTAACCACATTAAAAAAGTAAAAAGAAGCTGGTAAAAATGGTTTAATAACCTCTTTTTTTCATTTACCTTAGTTTATATTATCCACATGTACCTGTAATATTATATAAAATTATGGATGAAGATTTGAAATCTGGTGTGTATTTTAAACTTAGGGTAAATCTCAATTCATCCCAGTCACATCTCAATTGCTCAAAAGCCACATGTGTGTCACAGCTACTGTACAGAACAGCAGGTTTCCAGAGAGGATCCCTCATGAATCATACTCTTGTCCAACCTGTATCTTTTCACCTTGTGGTTTCTTTTTATAAGCAAAACTTCTTCCCTTTACTGTAGTCACATTTGATCGATCTTTTTTTAGTGCTGTTTTGCATCTTGTTTAAGAAATCTTTCTCTATGGTGAAATGATAGTTCTTTACCTTTTTCATTTATTAAGGTTTTCGAGTCATGTCCTGCATGTTTAAGGTTTTGATGTGTTCAGACTCGGGCATGCAGGCTTGGTGTTTGTTTTTCAAGGCAGAGATTCAGTTTTACTTCTCCGTGTCATCAGCTCTTCTTTGAATAGCCCTCTTTGTCCTACTGGTCTGCATATCAGCCCTGTTATATTCCGGTTCCCATGACAAGCATTTGTGTGTTTCTGAATTCTCTCTTTACTTCCATTTCTCTTTTTGTCTTCTTTTCAAATACCAAATGTCTTAATTACAATGACTTTAAAATAAATCTTATCTAGTGGGACAAGTCCCTTGGCTTGCTTTTTCCTTAGGAGTTTCTTGGTATATTTGGCCCTTTGCTTTCAGACATAGTTTACAATCACTTTGTCATGATCTGTGAAAATGCTTTAGCAGCCCCTTCATTTTCCTGGTCAAGCTTTCATTTTCAGATAAATCATGTTGCACTTCTGGTCTGCCTTTTCATCTGTAAAATGGGAATATGTAGTCTCATTTTTATATGATTATTTCTAAGATGAAATGAAACAATGCACATAAAGTATCTAGCACAGTGCCTGAAACTTGGGAAACTTCCAGTAACTGAACAAGTAGTTTTATTATTGTTAGAGCTGAGGCATGGTCACCCTGTTGTGTAGAGTGCTGGAATTCTCAGAGGAAAGCTGGCTTTTAATTGTGCAGGACTGCAGTATAGGAACTGCAGTCTTGTTGCCACCTTGTCATCACATTGTGATGTGGGCTTTCATGCTTAATAATACACATGTGTGGTACTTAACACTTTTTAAAGTATTTTCCCTCATTTGGTTACATTGGGTTGTTCAGGAACCTTAGAAGCAAGTAGGCATGCACATATTTGGAATACTTGAAACTAGAGCTTCAACCATGTGTTAGGGACTCTGTCAGAGAATTGAGTATAAGTAATGAGAAACAAAATCTTCTACTCGGCCACCTACTTGCCAGCCATCAACCAAGAAAATGTATAGGCAGAGGTGAGAGTTGGATTGCCAAATAAAATAGAGAACACCTGCTACATCTGAATTTGAGATAAATAATGAATACTTTTTTAGTGTAAGTATGTCCCAAATATTACACAAGATATACTTATATTAAAATTTATTTACTCATGTGAGATTCAAATATAACTGAGCATTTTATGTTTTGCTGAGTCTGGCCGTCCTAAGCATGTGTATGTGTGTGGCAGGGGGTAGGGGTTGTTACCATGACTACTTCAAGTTGGGATTGTGCTCTCTGACTAACTGCAGCAGTTGCTTTTAGATGGCTTGAGGTCCTACCCCTACTTTTGGCAAATGTAGAAACTGAGATCCAGAGGCTTAGAGCTGGTTAACTGCAAAAAAAAATGGGATGCTTCTCAACTCTCAACTCTGGGTTTTTTCTAATGCTTCTAAATGGACAAATATACACAGCCAAATTTTCTTTATCCTCCAAATCGTAGAGAAGTAGGGACCTTTACCACACTGACCACAGACCTTTGCCCATATATGGATTCTGTGGCAGGTCCTGCTCCCCAGACCAGTATCTGGTCACCCATGGAATTAATCCAGATCTGAAATGCTCAGGATTCTAGAACATACCATGCTATATGGGAGTTGAAGGGCATGAGGGTAAGTGACTGGTCTTTGAAATGATAGCCTTGTCAAAGTCTTAGTTACCATGGAGATGGGGAATCAGAGATACAGATAAAAGCATAGAAATCTTCAGATACAAAGGGAATAAAAAATGATGGAGGGGAAGGACAGAGTAACTGATGAGGAAAGATAATGCTTCTTCCTAGCATCTGGAGGGGCTGAAGGACAGATTGGCAGAGAAGAAGTGGGGCTCCACTGGGAGAGGCAAGTGGTATAACAAGACTTAATATCAGAATATTCTTTTCTCAAATGAAGGCTCTTAGACTGAGAAAGGGCTCCCGTGGGCCTCTTAGACTGATGAAGAGTCCCATTGCCAGAGTCATTTAAAACCAGAGCTGAACAAGGCAATGGAAAGTGAATCGCAGGAAAAAGTCCCCTGGATATCTTTTGGGATGGACTTGATCATCTAATAGGTCTCTCCCTTCTCTCAGTTCCTGTGAATCACTGGCTCATTTGAAAACATGATGCTTAAAACTCTCAGGGAACCAGAAATTGAGAATTTAATTGAAAGTAATTTTCATACAAGTGAAGCATGGTCCAGAAATTCATTGTGTATATGTGTAATTTTTTTTTTTTTTCTTCAGGATAAGGTGAGAAACTACTCTCAAATCCTTACCAGGTCAAGGCTTTATTTTCAAACTTGATGAGTTTTTGCTATTCCTAACCTCTAGTTTCAAATTATTCTTTGTGACACTTGGCTGATTACGTCTGTTTGACTTCATTTTTCTAACTAAATAGTCTTTTCAGGAAATAGATCTCCCAGCTTACTTCCAAGCTCTAAATAAACATCCAGAGTATCTGTGTGCTATAAAATCACCTCGTCTATGATGTTGATCCAAGGCATGAAAATTGCCCTCCCGGTGCTAGACGCCAAGCCTGGTTGACCTTCTCAATTTCTCTGTCGCACGTCTGAAAAACAAACCCAGCTGTTGTGGAGAAACATCAGGAGTAGATACCCATTATATAAACATTCATGTTTTCCTTCCATTGCAGATGGCCTCAAAGGAGATGAATTACATAAAAACTCTACCTGTTAGCAGCCCTTGATTGCTGTCATATTCTTTTCCTTACATCATTTCTAAGATCCCTGGTAATAGATGTCTTTTAAAGGCAATTTTGGTAGCAGCTATTATCTTTTGCCTCGTATCTTGCTTGCCCTCTGTGAAATGAATGAACAAATACTGCTGATTCTACCCTTTCTCTTCTGACTCTTCCCCTCCATGCCAACTGCTGCAGCCCATTGTCACAGCCTGAAGGCTTCGCTTCTGCCCTGCTGCTGACAGCTACATGGAGTTTCCCAAAGCAGAGCCTTGATCCTATCTCTTCCCTGCTCAAAAATTGTAAATAGCTCCCAGTTTTCTTTCAATGAGGCATTTTCCAAACATTAATCTTTCCAATACCACCTCCATTGTTTGTTTGCTATTTTTCCTTCTATCTGTGCTGTTGTTTACTTCATATTTATCTTTAAATGGAACTTTTTTACTTAAATGTATTCTAAAAGGAAACTTTATCTGTAAGTAAATGGAAAACCAGGATTATCTATCATAATAGAAGTTAACAATAAATACAATGAAAGCAAAACAAAACGGAAATAGACTCTCCTGAGACAGAGCTGCCTGAGGCTATAAGCCTGAGGCCCACTCTCTGTTTACAGGACTACATATATTCCTCCAGATCCATTTTCCTCCCTTCTCTCTGCTCTCTCTGTTGAACCCAGGCAAAACCCTGCTTGAGACGTGTATTGTCTCCACTTCAACAAACCCTGGGTGCCATTTGCTCCATGTCTCCCATGAAGTACACAGTTAAATTCCTCAGTCTCCTGGCTGAGCTGAGACTTTTATGCAGGCCTTCTGGCCATTTGTACCCACCTCCGACACCAATTGGTTATTCTTCCACAAAGTAGATTGTGTTGTACCTTGTTCTATCATCAGGGCTTCTGTTTATGAGCCTCCATTCATTCACTTAGCAGAGTGGTTAAAACCTGCAAACTTCCAGGCACATGCTAGGTGCTGTGCGTACACTGATGGGTAAAACATCCCTGTCTCACAGAGATAGAAGGCCTAAAGAGGACTGCAGAAACCCTTATAAGAAAGCCATTATCTTGAGACTCCTCATTGGTAATGTATGTACACACAGACACACGTGGGCAACATGCAGCCATTGGTTTACCATTTGGGATGAAATTGTCCTGTGTTTGGAGGTCATCCTTCCTTGGGAGAGTTTCCATCAGACAGTTTCCATCACATACACTCCTCAGAGTAAGTCAGAGGGTCAAGATACCACATATAAAAGCTCATAAGCTTCCCTGATAGCTCAGTTGGTAAAGAATCCACCTGCAATGCAGGAGACCCCAGTTCAATTCCTGGGTAAGAAAGATGTGCTGGAGAAGGGATAGGCTACCCACTCCAGTATTCTTGGGCTTCCCCTGTGGCTCAGCTGGTAAAGAATCCTCCTGAAATGCAGGAGACCTGGGTTTGATCCCTGGGTTGGGAAGATCCCCTGGAGAAGGGAAAGGCTACCCATTCCAGTATTCTTGCCTGAACTTCCATGGACTGGCAGGCTACAGTCCATAGGGTCACAAAGAGTTGGACATGACTGAGTGACTCATTAAAAAAAAAATTGAATCCAGTTTGGGTACAAAATGCCACCAACCCAATTTGAGGATGGCAATGAGTACAATCTATATTTTAAATATGTCTTCCCTGAGATAACTTACAATTGACCCATTGACATAGCTCATCTTTTTGTCTTGATTAAAAGAATGTAACTTGAGGAAGATTGTAGAAGTAACTCTGGCTTCTCTATTATTTTAGTGGACAGAAGACTGTTAGTGTGTGTGGTTGCCTTGGGTCATTCGTCTTGGGTGGCTAGATATCCCTCTGTTTGTGTCCAGGAGAGGAGGAGGAAGTGGAGAATCCTATCCTGGTTTCCAGAGACAGCCTGCCTGTATGGAAGCCTATGGGTACCTTTCATGCTGTCTCCTTGTACAGTGAAGAGTTGAGTTTCCTCAGCAAGAATCACAGCACTCTGGTTACCTATTTTGTGTGAATAGAAATGAATAGATGTGATATATTTTATTAGTTCATTCTGACAAGAACCTTCTGAGGTTGGCACATTTGCTGCATTTACATATGAGGAATCTCAGGCTCACTGAGCTCAGGTGCCTTGCCCAGAGGACACTGAGCTGGCGACTACCCAGGTCCCTGATGCCCAAGCTGTGCTTCCTATTGTCTCACACTGCTTATCAAGACGCTGTGTTCATGGTATTTGGTTAGGCTGACCTGACCTTGTGAGTATCTGATAGCTTAATACCTGGGCTAACCTCTCTAGCCATTGCCTTGTTGGTACAATGAGTGATGTTCTAAAGATAAGTCCGGCCCACTGCTATAACCTGGAGAGACTGGAGCGCTGAGCGAAGTCCATAAGAAGGGACTCAGAATCTCGCCCCTGTATGTGCTACCATCCCTGTTTGTTTGTCCTTTTGGTTGCTAACCACCTCTGCCCAGACCATAAATTCCACAGGACAAGGGTCATAATTGTGATGTTCACCCTTCTATTTCTGGTGCCAACAATAAATACCTGTTGCATGAATGAATTCTATCTAAATTATCCAGGTATAATACATGTTATTTAATTCTACTTACCAGAATTTTTCAGCAAACAGTTCTGTCCTTTTTGACACAGCATATTACAGTTTGTGTAATTTATTCATAAATCCTTCATAGACTACTAATAAACTCCTGTGGGACACAGTCCCTTTGTATGCTGTGGGATCCACCACCATAAGGTGTTCACAAGAAATAACTTTAAAAACTCTTCTTTGAGGTTATGCTGACTATGGATTTCTGAATAGCTGTGTCTGGGTTTCTTTTTGTGTCAGAACATCCATTGTGGGATATTGACATCTCTTTGTCTAGGACACTTAGAGATTCTGTTTTTAATGATGGTTGAGAGGTAGCAGAGGTGAGAGATGAGAAATCTCCACTCCCTGAAGTACACACACTTCACACACCCAGGAGGTAAATTCCTGGTGTGGATTTTAACACACATGTAGCATATGTACACAGTTCGCTTATGTGTCTAGATGACAGGATGGTCTCTGAACAGGGGCTCCACATCACTTACAGGCAGGAAATCCAACCCCGCGTCTTACGGCTGCCATGAAACCCAGGGCACTATAAAGTTTGTTTTCATCCCCAGATAAAATTGAGGCAAACCCACACATCGACAGAGACCTCAGTTTGTCTGTGAGCTTGCAGCCCCCCTCTCCCACTTGATGGCATCCCTCCACTCAGCAGATGGGGAACAGGAAAAGGGCCCCTAGAGAGCCAGCATTCTAGCGCTTTCTTTGAATTTTGCCAAATGACTTTGCAAGCGCTCTCAAAAGTCACTTATTACCTCTGCGGGTGTGAAAATACACTGTGCAGTTCAAGGGTTTGTGAAATCACGTGAAACAGATTTGAAAGCTGCTCTGGCAAAGCAACTGCAGTCCGAATTAGCTGTGTCACCAAGCCATATCCTGGCTTAAACGATGTTATTTATATCCAACTGCACTCAACAACTGCTGAAGCCATCTGTGGAGCACCAAACTCTCCCCATAGCATTGTCGCCTAGCCTCTCCTTTGTGTCAGGACAAAAAGGGTTGCTCCTCTAAACCTGTGCTTGAGCCCATCTCACACAAGAAAAAAAAAAAAAAAAACAGTCCCTAATAGTGAAGTGCATAAACTCATTGGGATTTCTGGACGTGCTATACAAACCCAAAACGTTGTAGATTAAGAGGCAGAAAGAGGAGAAGCCATTGCTTCCTCATGCCTTTAAATGGGTCTCTCTCTGGAAAGAGGAAATGTAGGTATATAAAGCAATAACTAGCATCAGTGTTTTTATCTAAAATGGAAGAACAGCATCCACTGCCCAGGGTTGGTTAGAGATCCTAGAAGAAGATGCACTCAGGGCTCTTAGCACAGTTGTTATGGGCGGGTGATAAGCTCCTGGTGCATAGCCACCACTGCCCAAGGTCATCAGGGAGGCTGTGCGGTGTTTGCGCATGCACAGGCTAAGAGCGTAACAACGGCTATCAGGATACCGGATCTGGTCACGTGGGCCCTGAGCTCTGGCAGCCATTGGGTGCTGGTTCCAAAAACTGAAGTCTCATTCATCTGGGCGTATAATTGCATGCGATGCATTTTCTTGGGAGCCCAAAAGGTTCTGTGTGGCCACCTTAACTAGAGACCAAAAGTACAGCATTTGCATTTTGATGCCTCCATATGCTGTTTGACGATCTTCAGTTCAGTTCAGTTCAGTTCAGTCGCTCAGTCGTGTCCGACTCTTTGCGACCATATGAATCACAGCACGCCAGGCCTCCCTGTCCATCACCAACTCCCGGAGTTCACTCAAACTCATGTCCATCGAGTCGGTGATGCCATCCAGCCATCTCATTCTCTGTCGTCCCCTTCTCCTCCCGCCCCCAATCCCTCCCAGCATCAGTCTTTTCCAGTGAGTCAACTCGTCGCATGAGGTGGCTAAAGTATTGGAGTTTCAGCTTTAGCATCAGTCCTTCCAATGAACACCCAGGATTGATCTCCTTTAGAATGGACTGGTTGGATCTCCTTGCAGTCCAAGGGCCTCTCAAGATGATCTTACTGTTTGCTTTATCTGTTTTTGTGTCTGCCTGTGTCTTCTGTCGGAAAGTGAGGTGGTGGCAGATATAGAACTTTTGTATGTTAGAGACCTAAATCTGACATCATTTAAGGGTGGCAAATACAAATACTTGTTTCTCACTACTGCCTTGAAAATAGAATTACTTTGCCTTCTTGGTAATGAACCACATTGCTTTCTACATTTGTCTGACTTCACAACCACATCCCCGTGTTGGGAATCTGTGAGATACCAGCAGCCATGGTTGGGGAAGAGTTACTGCCTAAAATGATTCCAAAATTTCCTCATCCAGTCTCCCAGTGCTGAAGAGGGTAGAATTATTGCTGAGGGTCGGGGTCTGGGAGAAGAGCCAGAGCAGTCTGCCAAGTGCAAGTTTATTTGGAAGGGTCAGTGTTAAGCTAAAAAAGAATTGAGACAAAGTTTTCATTTTATTCCATTCAGTATCCATGTTTGTTCTAGTATTGATATTTAAAAGTGTTTAATTTATTGTCCCCCAACACAAAAATGTTTAAGTAGAATTAAGACTGTAAGAACATCTATGTTAAGTCTACAGTTTCGCTGACTCCCAGCATATGACATTTGCTGACTCCATGATTATTAGATATGAGATTTGGAACTGTAAGTCAAATTCTTAATCACCCTTTTATTCCATATTCAAACTAAACTGGGTTTATGTAAGAATAAGTGGGAAGGAACCTAGCTATGATCTTGGGAAAAATTAGGGGAAGTGTATCTGCAGTACTGATGAAGTATATGACATTCTATGTCTGCTCTAACATCCAGGGGAGAATTGTATGTTATGTCAAAACAGAAACAGATCCAGCCTTAGTTGTCATTGATTATTTAATCATTTAACCACCACCTCCTAGTCTTATTTGGGCTTCCCTGGTGGCTCAGATGGTAAAGTATCTGCCTGCAATGCAGGAGACCCAGGTTTGATCCCTGGGTGGGAAAGATCCCCTGGAGAAGGACATGGCAACCCACTCCAATACTCTTGCCTGGAGAATTCTAGGGACAGAAGAACCTAGCAGGCTATAGTCCATGGGGTCGTGAAGAGTTGGACATGACTGAGTGACTTAACACTCCATTCCGCTCCTAGTCTCGTTTAGGCTCTTACCGTGAAAAATATTAGATAGTAGATGCTCCAGATATTAAAGGTTCAGATGACCTTTCTGAGGCAACTTGCCTTGGACTAGATAGGTAGGGAGTGTTCATCGTGTGTTCAGAAGTTACTTTTCTGACCCTCCTCCAATGTACAGGATGAAATAGCTTTAATTCTGCCCAATATAACTTTACTCATTGGAAAAGTGTATATATATATTTATGCAAATAAATATATCAATACAACCTATATACATATAATATATGAATATACATCTAGTGTATATTCAGTTCAGTTCAGTCACTCAGTAATGTCCGACTCTTTGCGACCCCATGAATCACAGCACGCCAGGCCTCCCTGTCCATCACCAACTCCCAGAGTTCACTCAAACTCATGTCCATCGAGTCGGTGATGCCATCCAGCCATCTCATTCTCGGTCGTCCCCTTCTCCTTCTGCCCCCAATCCCTCCCAGCATCAGAGCCTTTTCCAGTGAGTCAACTCGTCACACGAGGTGGCCAAAGAATTGGAGTTTCAGCTTTAGCATCAGTCCTTCCAATGAACACCCAGGACTGATCTCCTCTAGAATGGACTGGTTGGATCTCCTTGCAGTACAAGGGACTCTCAAGAGTCTTCTCCAGCACCACAGTTCAAAAGCATCAATTCTTCGGTGATCAGCTTTCTTCACAGTCCAACTCTCACATCCATACGTGACCACTGGAAAAACCATAGCCTTGACTAGACAGACCTTTGTTGGCAAAGTAATGTCTCTGCTTTTTAATATACTATCAAGGTTGGTCATAACTTTCCTTCCAAGGAGTAAGCGTCTTTTAATTTCATGGCTGCAATCAGCATCCACAGTGATTTTGGAGCCCCCAAAAATGAAGTCTGACACTGTTTCCACTGTTTTCCCATCTATTTCCCATGAATGATGGGACCAGATGCCATGATCTTTGTTTTCTGAATGTGGAGCTTCAAGCCAACCTTTTCACTCTCCTCTTTCACTTTCATCAAGAGGCTTTTTAGTTCCTTTTCACTTTCTGCCATAAGGGTATATTAGGTATGAGGATTACCAGTATACCAGTAAAGTATCAATAAACTATAAAATTAAGGCCTCTGGTCTGATGGAGCTTATATTATAGGGTATGGAGAAAAATGATAAACACCCTAAATAAAATTTCAAAACCTGATATGTGCAACAAAGAAAAATTCTAAGTGTGTAAGTTTGCCTTCTTTTGAGAGGCCAAAAACAGCCTCTCTGAGTAGGCATCATTTAAGCCATGATCTCTCTCTCTTTTTTTAATTATTTATTTTTGACTGTGCTGGGTCTTCATTGCTATGCATAGGCTTTCTCTAGCTGCAGTTAGCAGGAGCTATTCATTGGAAGGATTGATGCTGAAACTCCAATACTTTGGCCACCTGATTTGAAGAATTGACTCATTGGAAAAGACCCCGGTGCTGGGAAGGATTGACGGCAGGAGTAGAAGGGGATGACAGAAGATGAGATGGTTGGATGGCATCACTGACTTGATGGGCATGAGTTTGAGCAAGCTCCGGGAGTTGGTGATGGACAGGGAAGCCTGGCGTGCTGCAGTCCATGGGGTCACAAAGAGTCAGACACAACTGAGTGACTGAACTGAACTGAACTGACTCTCTAGTGGCAGTGCATATGTTTCTCATTGCAGTGGCTTCTTTTGTTGGGGAGTTGCGGCTCGTGGGTCCTCAAGCTTGGGCTCAGTAGTTGTGGCACATAGGCTTGGTTGACCCGTGGCATGTGGAAAGTTCCTATAGCAGGGATTGAACCCATGTCCCCTGCATTGGCAGGTGGGTTTTTAAGTACTGGACCACTAGGAAAGTCCCAAACCGTGATCTTAATAATAAGTAACTGTACTGACCGTGGGGCTTCCCTAATGGCTCAGTGGAGAAAGACTCTGCCTGCAATGTAGGAGACATAGGAAATGTGAGTTTGATCCCTGTGTCGGGACGATCCTCTGGAGGAAGAAAATAGCAACCCACTCCAGTATTCTTGCCTGAAAAAATCCCTGAAAAATGGACAGAGGAACCTGGTGGGCTACAGTCCAAAGAGTCAGATACAACTGAGTGACTAAGCAAGCAAGCATATGGACTGTTGGGGAAAAGAAATTTCAAGGCAAAAGGTAGAACTAGCTTGTATTGCTTTGTTTTGTTTTGTTTTAAGAAGCCTAGAGAAGGCCACTATGTTGGATCCTTAAAGACCAGATTATGGCGTGAGATAAAGTGGGAGAGGTAGGCAGGGGCAGGTTAAGTATCTTATTTTCACTGAAACATGTTTAGATTTTATTCCACCAGCAATCTAGAGCCATTGAAGAGAGACACATGATGTGTGAAGGGTTTGAGAAGACCATACTAACAGTTCTGTAGTAACAGAATTGGCCCCGTTTCAGGGCCAGTTAGAAGACTCTTGTGTTTATCCAAGTGTGAGCAGTGGTAGTGGGGACTAAGGTGGCTGTGGTGAGGAGGGAGAGAAGTGGCTGAGGAAAGAATATGGAAGTAGAGCCAATCAGACTCACTGATGGATTAGAAAAAGTAATACTGAGTAATAGCTGGAGCAGTGCTGTCCAGTTGAGTAGAATATGGGTCACTTACATCATCTCAAGTTTTCTAGTTGTCACATTATAAAAGGTTCAGTTCAGTTCAGTTCAGTCGCTCAGTCGTGTCCGACTCTTAGCGACCCCATGAACCACAGCACGCCAGGCCTCCCTGTCCATCACCAACTCCCGCATATTAAAAAGCAGAGACATTACTTTGCCAACCAAGGTCTGTCTAGTCAAGGCTATGGTTTTTCCCATGGTCATGTATGGATGTGAGAGTTGGACTGTGAAGAAAGCTGATCACCGAAGAATTGATGCTTTTGAACTGTGGTGCTGGAGAAGACTCTTGAGAGTCCCTTGGACTGCAAGGAGATCCAACCAGTCCATTCTAGAGGAGATCAATCCTGGGTGTTCATTGGAAGGACTTATGCTAAAGCTGAAACTCCAATACTTTGGCCACCTCATGCGACGAGTTGACTCACTGGAAAAGACTCTGATGCTGGGAGCGATTGGGGGTAGGAGGAGACGGGGACGACAGAGAATGAGGTGGCTGGATGGCATCACCGACTCGATGGACATGAGTTTGAGTGAACTCCGGGAGTTGGTTGGGAAACAGGTAAAATCAGCTGATAACATTTTAGAAATGTGGGCTTATATAAAATGTATTCTAATATATAATCAATACAAAAATTACTTTTACTGAGAACTTTACTTTTTTTTTTTCATATTGAAGTATGGTATATGTTTTATGCTGGCACCCCTTCTCAAGTCAGATCAGTTACTTTTTCAAGTGCTCAACAGCCAGTGTATTGCAGTTAGGTCCAGTTGGCCTTATATCTGAGCATCCTGCAACCAGTGTGGTTCTCTGACCAGGTCTCCACCCCTTCTGGCAGCAGTTTTCTTCTTCCTAATTAGGTGAAAGGGCTCTTCTTTGTATCCCAAAGGGATGAATTGTGAAAGCTCATATTGCCTGTCAGCTTCTACATAAATAGCTTTATGAATATTTAGTGTATAGGATGATGGCCATGACCCTGCCCTTCCTGGGGCTGGGCTGGGCTTCCCCACCCAGAAGGGGATTAGGAAGATTAGGTCTCAGCGTCTCTCTTATCTACACCTTGTCTAGAGCCTGTGGATTTTGGAGTCTCCTCTTGCCACAGAGCCAGTAGTGGGCAACTACTATCAATAGAAAAAATGAACAGGAAACGACTTTACATTAACTCCGGGTATTGGTGATGGACAGGGAGGTCTGGCGTGCTGCAGTCCGTGGGGTCGCAGAGAGTCGGACATGACTGAGCGACTGAACTGAACTTTACGGTTATATCAAGGCTGTGATCATCATTATAAATCTACATATCTAAGTATCTGCAAAATGAGTAATCTTACCTTGGGGTCCTTTTAAAAATTCTTCTTTCTGAAAGGGGTCTTTAAATTCACTAATTCCACTAAACACTCTTCAAAGTGGTACACAGTTTCCAGAAGCTGGGTGGGCGTGTGCCAATGAAACCAACTCCCATTGCTTGACCCAGTGCCCATGAGCTGTTTCCTTAAGTTATAACTAAAATGTGAAATACGTGATTAAGCACTTAAGTAAGGACCTCAGGAAGACTTCAGTTCTTAATCTGGAAACATGGATATTTAATTTAGTCTTGCTTTGCTTTTGATATCATGTTCACTTTTGATTCTTTAATATCATATCAGGAAAGTCCTTTTAACCTGTAACAATGCAAATTAAAAATACTATATTTTGGCCACCTCAAGGATTTTGGAAATGTTCCTGGAAATATAGACACCCTTTAAATAAAGTAATTCTATGTGAATATAGTATTTCTGAGTTCTAAATTGTGGATTTTAAAAGTAAAACAGAATATTTAAAGTAAAAACCTTCCAAAAGACAGAGGGATTTTCAAAATGTCTAAACTTCACGTGTGTGCCTTGTATATTGTATCTAAGCCATCAGTAAAGAATGTATGGCTTAAAATAGTGTCAGCACTGTAGGTGGTCTAGCCATTGTCTCCATACCCTAACCCAGTGTTTCTCATCTTTTAAATCCATAAGGCCCTGGTAGAACTCACTAAAATTTCAAGTATCAGGGCTTGGTTTCTTTGGAAATCTGCAGTTCACCTTCTCCCCAGGTGGGAAACAATGCTACACCTTATGGGTGACACTGCTTGTTGGGATTAGACCACCCACCTGTTCTAGGTCAGAGTGTCAGGCCGTTCAGAGTAACAGCAGAGCCATCATGGCTGAGCCCCTACTTCAAGGTACAGGCTTCCCTTCATTAACTGGATCCTTGCAAGCTCATTAAGTAATTGGTGAATGTTTTATGCATGTTGCACATGAAGGGACTAAGGCTCAGATGAGGCAATGCATTTATTATCCATTATGAAACAACTAGTGATGGACAGAGGCTGTTTCCAAGGGACTGTCCCCCAAGGCTACTCCTCTCTCAGATTGCTTGCCAGATAAATGTTCATACTGGGACCTTACATCCCTGCTGCATCAACTGACCATCAACTGAGGGTCACCATGGATGCAGGTTGTTTCCACACCTGTAGGTGTGGTCTGGCCACTCAGTGAAGACCCCATCTGGTTCTGGCTTCACAGTCAGCTCACTTGCATTCTCTTCTATCCTTGATCATCCACTGTTATTCGTATCTGGCCTCTGCCAGACTTGTCCTCAGATCTGAAGTCTCTGCCCTCCATCAATGTTTGCATGAGTGAGCTTGATAAATGCATTCATTTGAGAGGGCAAACTACCTCCTTGTGTATGTTTTAACATGAGTTCAGTAGAGTGACACTTCCAAGAGCTGACTCATTGGAAAAGACCCTGATGGTGAGAAAGATTGAAGGAAGGAAGAAAGTGGGGTGACATCAACCAACTCAGTGGACATGAGTTTGAGCAAACTCTGGGAAAGAGTGGAGGACAGAGAAGCCTGGCATGCTGTAGTTCATGGGGTTACAAACAGTTAGATACAACTTAGCAACTGAACAAAACAACCAGAGTGGCATTGCTGGGTTTAGCACAGATCATAATGTTTTGAGCTGATGCTGTTCTAAATCATTGTTCTGCTTGGACTATGACGATTAAATTTCATAGATACACAAATCAGAGACTCCCCTCCCCCCAGGATAAAGGACTGCCCATAGAATTGGGAAACTCTTCCCATCAGTGTAAGTGGACATGAGCTACAAGTATGAATACATGGCTATTGCCTTTAAGAGTGCTTCTATTAAAGCAGACTTAGAAGGAATCCTAACTAGACATCAGTCTGATGCTGCTAGTAATCATCTTATCTGACCCACTGGTAACTCAGGTTGGATAATGGATCAATGGATCCTTGTGTGCCTCTGGAGTTCTCCTGATGGGCAGTGAGGGATCTGTAAATAATCCAGAAATCCAACTGTGAATATAACCATGAAATATATAGAGGCTAATTCATAAAACAAAAACGTTTATCGAAAATTAAAACAGGACAAGGCAGAATTGAGATATTGCCCTGTTGTCCAGAAAATTGGCTAAGTTCCACTTTAATCCTGCAGAAGGGCATTTCTTGTGGAATTACATAATTATTTTGATGTCTTAACAAAAGATTTGGCTTTGGAAGGTTAGAGTAGAAAGTCAGCATAAAGTATAAAGTCAGTATTAAGTCAGTGTTAAGTCAATATAAATCATATAGAAGGGAGGGGGCTGCTGCAGCAACAGTAGCTAGGGAACCTACCTGCCCTGTGACGGGGGAAAAAAAAGGATGAGGAGTTATGGTGGAGATAAAAATTTATTAACACAGGAGTTTGTTTTATTTTTTAAAAAAATCATTCTCCATCCCTTTGAAGAAGCTATTTCCTGTGCTGGCTCAGTTTCTCTTCTGCATTTTTAAGGAGCATTACTTTGCTGGTCCAGTTTATAAGGTTTGTGTCGCAGAATTTTGGGGTTGAATGTGTGTGTGTGCAATATACAAACACACGTATGTATATATGTATAGAGAAATGCACTCATATGAGTACATGCCATATATATATACATATATGGGTGGCATATCTGACATATATCAGTTCAGTTCAGTTCAGTTCAGTCGCTCAGTCGTGTCCGACTCTTTGCGACCCCATGAATCACAGCACGCCAGGCCTCCCTGTCCATCACCAAATCCCGGAGTTCACTCAAACTCATGTCCATCAAGTTGGTGATGCCATCCAGCCATCTCATTCTCTGTCGTCCCCTTCTCCTCCTGCCCCCAATCCTTCCCAGCATCAGACTCTTTTCCAGTGAGTCAGCTCGTCACATGAGGTGGCCAAAGTATTGCAGTTTCAGCTTTAGCATCAGTCCTTCCAATGAACACCCAGGATTGATCTCCTTTAGAATGGACTGGTGTGATCTCCTTGCAGTCCAAGGGACTCTCAAGAGTCTTCTCCAGATTGCAGCCATGAAATTAAAAGACGCTTACTCCTTGGAAGGAAAGTTATGACCAACCTTGATAGTATATTAAAAAGCAGAGACATTACTTTGCCAACAAAGGTCCATCTAGTCAAGGCTATGGTTTTTCCAGTGGTCATGTATGGATGTGAGAGTTGGACTGTGAAGAAAGCTGACATATATACATACAGATATACATGTGTTTCTATGTCGATAGTTTATCTGTTTCTCGAATCATGTAGGCTAGAGAGTTAAGAGCATTTCTGGTTAAAAATTGAGAGTAAACGATTTGGAGAAGTTCTGGAGTAGTTGTGGAGTTTATGAATTGGAGATAACAGTAAAGAGGATTTTAAGAATCACCTTCAGTCAGTTCAGTCCAGTTCAGTCCAGTTCAGTCCAGTTCAGTTGCTCAGTCATGTCTGACTCTTTGCAGCCCCGTGAATCACAGCACGCCAGGCCTCCCTGTCCATCACCAACTCCCGGAGTTCACTCAAACTCATGTCCATCGAGTCAGTGATGCCATCCAGCCATCTCATTCTCTGTCGTCCCTGTCTCCTCCCACCCCCAATCCCTCCCAGCATCAGAGTCTTTTCTAGTGAGTCAACTCGTCTCATGAGGTGGCCAAACTATTGGAGCTTCAGCTTTAGCATCAGTCCTTCCTATGAACACCCAGGGTTGATCTCCTTTAGAATGGACTGGTTGGATCTCCTTGCAGTCCAAGGGACTCTCAAGAGTCTTCTCCCATACCACAGTTCAAAAGCATCAATTCTTCAGCGATCAGCTTTCTTCACAGTCCAACTCTCACATCCATACATGACCATGGGAAAAACCATAGCCTTGACTAGATGGACCTTGGTTGGCAAAGTAATGTCTCTGCTTTTTAATATGCTATCTAGGTTGATCAAGAGGATTTTTTAAGAATCCTTTTAAGAATCATGTGTAAACTAGGGTTTCAGGCATATTCTTTGAGAGCTGCAAGACTGAAACTTTTCAGATGCTTTGGCTGATGGACCTGTGTCTCTGTTATGAGGCAGTGCTGTGACCGAATCTCATGGGGCCCCATAATGTATTTGATTTACACAAACATAAGCTACTGTTCCCTGCCCCCAACACATACAGTCCTCCTTTGATGTGCCATATGCATTCTACTTCACTGGGAAACATGTTTGGTGGGCAAGACATCAGGAAAAGGAAAGAATGATTTGTAAAACTAAAACTAGTTGAAGTTTATCTTCCAGAAAGACAAATTTCTTTATTGGCATTCTCAAAATACAAACGGAGATACTGTTAGAGAGAAAGAGACAGGAAAATGAAGTGACTTGTCCAGTCAGCTCCTTGCTTACGGAGAAGTCTTCTTTTCAACCAGTGCCCCTTTTCAAAGGAAGAGACAAAAGAAAAGTGAGTTATGAGAACACGCCTGTGTGTTGCTAGTGAAAATGAGGATTTCAGGTCAGGAGATATTTTTGGATGGGTTTTCCTTTTGGTTTTCTCTCTGATTTGAGTATACTCCATAAAAAGAATGCCAGGTGTGTGTGTGTGTGTGTGTGTGTGTGTGTGTGGGTGTGTGGGTGTGGGTGTGTGTGTGTGTGTGCAGGCAGGTTTGTACAAGTGCATCATTTTTCTCAGTATCTTTCTCATGGTATCTACATCCTAGATGATGCTGGTTGTTTTCCAGTAACAGGGCTAAGAATTGATTACATACCAAGTACTAAGAGCTTTGGGCTTCCCAGGTGGCTCAGATGGCAAAGAATCTGCCTGCCAATGCAGAAGATGCAGTTTCTACCCCTGAGTCAGGAAGATTCCCTGGAGAAGGAAATGGCAGCCCACTCCATTATTCTTGCCTGTGAAATCCCACGGACAGAGGAGCCTAGGGGGCTGTAGTCCATGGCATTGCAGAAGAGCTGGACACAACTTTGCAACTAAGCAACAACAAACTGAGAGTTTTGTTGAATCACTAACTTATATTTTATAAATCTTAAGAAGTCATTTAGGAGAGAACTTGATGATGGACTAGAAATTGCGGCAACTTCTTGTTTATTGTAGACTCTTTCAGAGCTTGATGATGGACTAGAAATTATGGCAGTTTCTTGTTCATTATAAACTCTTTCAGTACAGAAGAAAATGGCTATTGGTCAATTGTATCTTTAGATTGCCCCCAGCCCCCACCACTCCCCCACCAAAAAAATTATAGATGTTATAGGCTTCATATTTATCTGTGTGGAAGCTTGCTTTGTGAGGCCATGAATAAATAGTTAACAAACTGGGAAATAAAAATATAGAAACAATTCTCTTGTGTGTCAGAAAAAGGGAGGGAAAAAACCCCCCGTGTACTTGTGTGCACGTGTGTGTATGTGCAATCTCAATTAAATTAACTGCTTTTAGAGAACTGTTTCTCTCAACACTTCAGGCAAGAACAAACTCTACCAGCAGGGAGAAGAAATCCAATTGAGGGGTGCATGGCACCATCTATAAAGGGTGAGAAATCACTCTGTCAAGCAAGAGAGGATTGAAATTAAACAGGTATGAAAATTACATGCTCCCTGGAAGAGTAGCTTACGCTCAGAAATTGACTACCAGGTGGGGGGTATGGTAGTAAACTGCTGTCTGTGTAATTTCATCCTGTCACCAGGTAACTGCAGCTGCAGTCAACATGCTCACACAGCAAAGGGGCCTGTCTGCTGTGTGCGCAGGAGAAGCCAGCTGACGGGCCATCTGGGTTTCTGCAGTAAAGAATCAAGACCCCTTCCCGGCTCTTAGACCACCACTAGCATTCTGAAGGGCAGCCACTGGGAGCAGTGAAGTCATTCACATCTACTAATACCAGTCACACACACCCATTCCCTGTGAAACACAGGATGAATGAAAGCACCCCACATCTGGTGAAACTTGGGGGGAAAGCTGCAGGGTAAGCAACGTACTATAATTAGAGATCACAGCTGTCACAGCTGGTAATGAAACACCAGCCTCAGGCCCATGTCCATAGCGTGGTTGCCGAGAAAACCCAAAGCATTTCCAGTAGCTGCTGAATCTCTCTTTTTGCTACGCCACTGAAGGAGGCTTCTTACATGTCTCTCATAAGGATGACATATATTTCAGATCAGAATATTCTTCATTCTAACCATCATTAGTAACTGAAGACTTGAGGCATACCTCCTGGCTGGCTGGGACCCAGCCAACTGTGGTCATCTGGCCACTGAGAGTCACATTTCAGGATGTGGAGGAATCATTCCTTGTGAAGCTTCTGTGAGCCAACCCCTAGTGTAAGCTTCCAGACTATTCTGTACTGTAAATGGGGGAATAAGCCTATATGGATGGAGAAGAATTCTAGATGTTTGTATTTATGGCTGGAAAAACTTGGGAAATGTGGTCCTTTTCTTTTTTCCTTCTGCAAATAATTTGCAGAAGCTTAGAGCAGGGGTCCCCAACCTCCGGGATCTAATGTCTGATGATCTGGAGTGGAGCTGATATAATAATACTAATGGAAATAAAGTGCACAATAAATGTAATAGCTTGAATAATCCTGAAACCATCCTTTCCCACCACAGTCCATGGGGAAATTGCCTTCCAAAAAACCAGTCTCTGGTGCCAAAATTTTGGGGATGACTGGCATAGAGTATTCAGGTGACTTGCCCAAAGATGCTTGGTGGGTTGGAGGAGGAGCTGGATCTGTAACTTGATGCTCCCAGGAACGTGCTGAATCCTATCATCAGTCTTTATTTTCACATCACTGCTTTGGGCTCTGAAGTTAGCTTCTCACGGTCAGATCCTGTCCTGTGTTTACACTGGCTGAAATACCTTTATCATATAACAAATCTATTATATGGTCAGGCATATTAATACTAGCTGTCATAACAGACAAATCCCCCAAAACTTAATACCCCAAGGCTATGTCTTGTTCATATTAGATCAACTGTAGTCTGGTGGCCCCCATAGCTATGCTGCCAGGAATATGTGACCTGCAAGGTCTTGAGTGCAGGGGTAGAGAGAAATGGATAAAACCTATTGGCTCATAGTCCAGTGGTAAAATTTGCCACATGACCCTGACCTCAGCACTGGGGTAAGGAGCTGAGCAGGGAGGGAAAGTGGAGGTGGGAATGCAGAAGGGGCACATGGATGTCGGGAAAGCAATCCAACCCAAATTCCAGTGTCTCTATGAAGGAGGAAACAGACAGAACAGGCTCTATTGTGAAAGCAGGATTCCATCTTGGGCCGGACTGTGGACTTTGAGCTATATGCCCAGTATCTATGGAAACGACATACCAACTGGAAAGCCAGGCCTCCAGAAGGAAGAGCCCCAGGGCTCGAACCTAGATTCTCCGTTGTCTAAACCGAATAGAATTATACATTCTATTATGTTTGTTGGGGTATGACCACAGGCCTATTGATAATTGTCCACTATTAACTACCTAGGCTTAAGGCATATGAATCACAGGTTAACTTTTTTTTTTTTATTAAATTGGAGGCAAATTACCTTACATTAATATATTGGTTGGTTTTGCCATACATTGACATGAATCCGCCCCGGGTGTACATGTGTTCCCTTTCTTGAACCCCCCTCCCACCTCCCTCTTCACCATATCCTCCCTCCAGGTCATCCCCGTGCACCAGACCAGAGCATCCTGTATCATGCGTGGAACCTGGACTGGTGAATCACGGGTTAACTTTGATTGTATCTTTCTCTTCCTTTGTTCAGACTAGTTTCAGGGAATTTGGTGGGGGGGTAGTTTGGGCACGTACACTTAGGGAGTATCAGTTCAGTTCAGTTCACTTGCTCAGTCGTGTCCGACTCTTTGCGACCCCATGAATCACAGCATGCCAGGCCTCCCTGTCCATCACCAACTCCCGGAGTTCACTCAAACTCATGTCCACAGAGTCGGTGATGCCATCCAGCCATCTCATTCTCTGTTGTCCCCTGGTCGGGGTCCTTGGCTAAGAGGAGACTCTACCTTGGGCCCGCTGGTGCAATAAACTGCACTCCACTATCTACATTGTCCTTCTGAGTGAGTTTGTTTCCCAGAACGCGTGGCTACAGCATCAGGACAATGCTCTATAAATAGCTCTCAGGTTTGGAGATGGCAGCTCTTATATGGAGATCTAAAAACTAAACAAACAAACAATCTGCCTTCCCTTACTCATCAGTATCAATGGCAGGCTGGATACTCATCACAAGCACCCTTACTGAGATTCTAAATAATTTCCTACTATTTGGAAAAAGACAGAAGGGAGTCACAGAATAGCCCCTGGTCTCCTGTAAGCTGAAATCCACCAACATTGGAAGGTATCCTATCCTCCTGGGTTAGGGGGATTCCTTGATTAAGCTCTATAAAAGAAGTCCCCTTGCCCATTGTTCTCCAGTGGATCCTGGCCTCCAGAGACATTCTAGGGGATTCCTCTTCCTTTCTCTGTCTTCTTTTTGACCATGTAAAGTATGCATGGGGCACCATTGCCTCCCGCAGAGCTACACAGATTCCTCAGTATACTTCCTGTGTGGGGGAGGGAGATGCAGATCTGAGAGTCATTTTCAGTCTTAAAGAGGAGGATTTTTAGCTCCAGCTTCCAGTTTCTTTTGGCAGTACATTGCCCTGGAGAATTAAGTAGGCTTCTGATAATTGCTTCTACTGAGTTCTATGTGTCGGTAATTATACAGTACTCAAATCTACTTCCTTTTTTTTTTTTTCTTCTTCCCAAATTAATGGCTACTACCTCCAGGCTATGGTAGGGGTGCCATATAAAAGTAGGAAAGCCACAGCCCCCTCACTTTTTTTTTCCCCAGGAAAGAGCATAAAGTGTTTAACATGTAACTTTCATGAATCAAAAAGGCAAAGATGAATAACTCAATAGAAACAAAATAAAGTGTATAAGGAGGCATTTCACAAGAAGTGATGTAACTGACCAACACATTTAAGAAAAACATCTTCACAAATTTTTAAAAATGACATATTTTCTATCTATTAGCTTAGTATGGATTTAAAATTTTATATATTTTTAAAATAAAAAATTATATGCATTTGAGGTGTCCAACATGGGGATTTGATAAACATTAAAGTAATAAAATGATTACTACAGCCAAGATAATATATTACCTCAAATAGCTACCTTTTATTTGAGTGATGAGAGTGCTTATGAGAAATCTATTCTCTTAGCATGTCTCCAGCATCGAGTACAGTATTATTAACTGTCATCATCATGTCTGTACATTAGATCTCTAGACTTGTTCATCCTGCTACATCCTTAATTGAGTCTTTCCTCTGAAGCATTTTATCCAGTTGAAATATTTAATTGGGCATCTGAAGTGTAAGACCCCAAATGTTGAGGTCTTATATTTATATATTTTTAAAGTTTTATTTAAATAAGCAAGGTGACAGTATACAGCCTTGACGTACTCCTTTTCCTATTTGGAACCAGTCTGTTGTTCCATGGCCAGTTCTAACTGTTGCTTCCTGACCTGCATAAAGGTTTCTCAAGAGGCAGGTCAGGTGGTCTGGGATTCCCATCTCTTTCAGAATGTTCCACAGTTTATTGTGATCCACACAGTCAAAGGCTTTGGCATAGCCAATGAAGCAGAAATAGATGTTTTTCTGGAACTCTCTTGCTTTCTCCATGATCCAGCGGATGTTGGCAATGTTGATCTCTGGTGCCTCTGCCTTTTCTAAAACCTGCTTGAACATCTGGAAATTCACGATTCACATATTGCTGAAGCCTGGCTTGGAGAAATTTGAGTATGACTTTACTAGCGTGTGAGATGAGTACAATTGTGCGGTAGTTTGAGCATTCTTTGGCATTGCCTTTCTTTGGGATTGGGATGAAGACTGACCTTTTCCAGTCCTGTGGCCACTGCTAAGTTTTCCAAATTTGCTGGCATATTGAGTGCAGCACTTTCTCAGCATCATCTTTCAAGATTTGAAATAGCTCCACTGGAATTCCATCACCTCCACTAGCTTTGTTCATAGTGATGCTAAGGCCCACTTGACTTCACATTCCAAGATGTCTGGCTCTAGGTCAGTGATCACATTATTGTGACTATCTTGGTCGTGAAGATTTTTTTGTACAGTTCTTCTGTGTATTCTTGCCACCTCTTCTTAATATCTTCTGCTTCTGTTAGGTCCATACCATTTCTGTCCTTTATTGAGCCCATCTTTGTATGAAATGTTCCCTTGCTATCTCTAATTTTCTTGAAGAGATCTCTTGTTTTTCCTATTCTGTTGTTTTCCTCTATTTCTTTGCATTGATCACTGAGGAAGGCTTTCTTATCTCTCCTTGCTATTCTTTGGAATTCTGCATTCAGATGCTTATATCTCTCCTTTTCTCCTTCGCTTTTCGCTTCTCTTCTTTTCACATGAGTAACGCTGGGCTGGAAGAAGCACAAGCTGGAATCAAGATTGCTGGGAGAAATATCAATAACCTCAGATATGCAGATGACACTACCCTTATGGCAGAAAGTGAAGAGGAACTCAAAAGCCTCTTGATGAAAGTGAAAGAGGAGAGTGAAAAGGTTGGCTTGAAGCTCAACATTCAGAAAACAAAGATCATGGCATCTGGTCCCATCACTTCCTGGGAAATAGATGGAAAAACAGTGGAAACAGTGTCAGACTTTATTTTTTTGGGCTCCAAAATCACAGCGGATGCTGATTGCCGCCATGAAATTAAAAGGCGCTTACTCCTTGGAAGGAAAGTTATGACCAACCTAGATAGCATATTAAAAAGCAGAGACATTACTTTGCCAACCAAGGTCCGTCTAGTCAAGGCTATAGTTTTTCCCATGGTCATGTATGGATGTTAGAGTTGGACTGTGAAGAAGGCTGATCGCCAAAGAATTGATGCTTTTGAACTGTGGTGTTGGAGAAGACTCTTGAGAGTCCCTTGGACTTCAAGGAGATCCAACCAGTCCATTCTAAAGGAGATCAGTCCTGGGTTTCATTGGAAGGACTGATGCTAAAGCTGAAACTCCAATACTTTGGCCACCTCATGCAAAGAGTTGACTCACTGGAAAAGACTCTGATGCTGGGAAAGGTTGGGTGCGGGAGGAGAAGGGGACAACAGAGAATGAGATGGCTGGATGGCATCACCGACTCTGTGGACATGAGTTTGAGTGAACTCCGGGAGTTGGTGATGGACAGGGAAGCCTGGCGTGCTGTGATTCATGGGGTCACAAAGAGTCGGACACGACTGAGCGACTGAACTGAACTGAAAGTTTTATTTACATATTTCCTTGTACTTACTTTTATAAACTGAGTTCTTCTTCTCCTAGCTCATCTTTCTAGCAACATCTTGCCACATGTAGCCAGCTGCAACCCACACACATTGATCGTATGTTTTCTGTATGATAAGCATGCAGTCTGCTTGCTAAGACAGCACAGACACAGAGCCACTGAATTTGCTGCCCCCACAAAACAGTAGTCACAAACTTTCTACCATCTGCTGTCCAGTTCCTTGCTACCTGCTGCCTGACAGCTACTCTGATGCTTATATTGTGTGGTTTTTGTTATGACAGCACCCTGCTTCTGAGTTTCAATTTCTGTATAAGGAAAAGTAATACCAGGATTGCAGGAGTTTAACACAATAAAAGCCACTTGGCCCTGCCCTGACTGGTAGTTTTGTTGATCAGTCTCTAAGTCCTGTCTGACTCTTTGTGACTGCATGCACTGCAGCACGCCAGGCTTCCCTGTCCTTCACTATCTCCCAGAGTTTGCTCAGATTCATGTCCATTGAGTTGGTGATGCTATCTAACCATCTTATCCTCTGCCACCCTCTTCTCCTTTTGCCTTCAATCTTTACAAGCAGCAGATTCTTTTCCAAT
This sequence comes from Moschus berezovskii, assembly GCF_049115385.1. Classification (NCBI taxonomy): domain Eukaryota; kingdom Metazoa; phylum Chordata; class Mammalia; order Artiodactyla; family Moschidae; genus Moschus; species Moschus berezovskii. The sequence continues at coordinate 18,612,110 of NC_142483.1, forward strand.
GAATCAGCTCTTTGCATCAGGTGGCTAAAGTATTGGAGCTTGAGCTTCAGCATCAGTCCTGCCAATGAATATTCAGGGTTGATTTCCTTTAGGATTGACTGGTTTGACCTTGCAGCCCAAGGGACTCTCAAGAGTCTTCTCCTGCACCACAATTTGAAGGCATTAATTCTTTGGCACTCAGCCTTCCTTATGGTCCAACTCTCACATCCATACAGGACTATTAGAAAAACCTTAGCTTTGACTATATGGACCTTTGTTGGCAAGTGATGTCTTTGCTTTTTAATATGCTGTCTAGGTTTGTCATAACTTTCCTTTCAACAAGCAAGTGCCTTTTAATTTCAGAGCTACAGTCACTATCCCCAGTGATTTTGGAGCCAAGAAAATAAAATATGTCACTGCATCCACTTTTTCCCTATGTATTTACCTTGAAGTGAGGGGACCAGATCCCATGGCCTTAGTTTTTTGAATGTTGAGTTTTAAGCCAGCTTTTTCACTCTTCTCTTTTATCCTCATCAAGAGGCTCTTTAGTTCCTCTTTGCTTTTGGCCATTAGAGTGGTGTGTCATCTGCATTACTGAGATTGTTGATCTTTCTCCCAGCAATCTTGATTCTACCTTGTCCGAGATGTATACTGTCCACAGCACATGTCTCAGTCTAGAGGGTTCACTTCCACCCAGAGTCCATTAGGTAGAACCAGACATGGGGAACCAACCAAATGCGAGGAAGCCTAGGGATCTGTTGGGAAGCCTAAGAATACTGTCACATCTCTGCCACGTGCACTCAGTTCAGTTCAGTTCAGTCACTCAGTCCTGTCCGACTCTCCGCGACCCCATGAATCACAGCACGCCAGGCCTCCCTGTCCATCACCAAATCCCGGAGTTCACTCAAACTCATGTCCATTGAGTCGGTGATGCCATCCAGCCATCTCATTCTCTGTTGTCCCCTTCTCCTCCCACCTCCAATCCCTCCCAGCATCAGAGTCTTTTCCAGTGAGTCAACTCGTCGCATGAGGTGGCCAAAGTATTGCAGTTTCAGCTTTAGCATCAGTCCTTCCAATGAACACCCAGGATTGATCTCCTTTAGAATGGACTGGTGTGATCTCCTTGCAGTCCAAGGGACTCTCAAGAGTCTTCTCCAGCACATGCACTCAGACTGCCAAATGGGGCTTCCTGGGCAACCATTACTTGAAAGGGTAGCTGCACCATCCAAATTCCTTCTGTTTTCCCAGATAACCCAGGATTATTCTCCCTGAATTTTGTCTTCAAACTCCTGCCTGATCCATTATAGAGCTGGTTTGTAAAGGAGAGTGGTCTGGGCTGGTGGTGGCAGGCAAGGGTCTCTCTTGAGGTTCTGCAAAGCTCTTTCAGCCCCACTTTTTGGTATTCTGCTGGGTGACCTCCCGCACCTCATTCTAGTCTCTTAACTGAGAAACTCCTCAGTTATTACTTATTTTTCCTTCCCTTCTCCCCACATAGCTTCCTTTTCAGGTTAGGAATACTAGAGTGGAAAGAGCTTTAGGGTTTCTGTTTATTTAATTTTTAAAATAAGGTGTCTTTGCTGTTTCTGATTTCAAGAGGAAAGCATGTTGAGATGAACTCGGAAAATCCATTAGTATATAAAGAACAAATCACCCACTATTTTATAACTTAGGATGACCACTGGTAGTGTTTTGTATTATTTTCGTCCTTTCTTTTGTTCTAGGCATATCTATGTTTGTGCCCTGCTTTTCTTAACAGTGAACCGTGAACATGGATATTGGGTATTTCTGTAAGCATAACTGGCGGGGGGGGGGGGATTAATATGTCATGCAGTTATTAACCATTTTAAAGTGTATAATTCAGTGGTATTTAGCATGTTTACAATGTTGTACAACTATCATCTCTGCCCAGTTCCAAAATCTTTGATCACCCAATAGGAAATCGTACCCATTGAGAAATCACTCCCTATTCCCCCAATTTTCCCAGCACCCAGAAACTACCTATCCATTTTCTGTCTCTGTGCATTTGTTTATTCTGGATATTTTTTTGCAAAGTGAAATCACATGACATACAACCTTTTGTGTCCAGCTTCTGCTGCTTTGCATAATATTTTCAAGCTTCATCCATGTTATATCATGTGTCAGTGTTTCATTCCTTTTTATGGCTGAAACCTACTCTATTGTTTAACTATAACACATTTTGTTTATCCATTAATCAGTTGATGGACATTTAAGTTGTTTACACTTTTGGACTATTAGGAATAGTGCTACTATGAAACATAATGTACAAATTTTTGTTTAAATCCCTGTTTTCAGTTATTTTAGGTGTACGTCTAAGAATAGAATTTCTGGTAATTCTATGTTTAAGTTTTTGAGAGCCCATCAAGCTACTTTCCATAGAAGCTGTATCATTTTACATTCCCATCAATGTACAAGGTTTCCAATTTGTTACTTTTTTATCAATACTTTTTTCCTTTCTTTCTTAAATTATAACCATTTCAGTGTGTGTGAGGTTGTGTCATGTGGTTTGAATTAGCATTTCCCTAATGACTAATGATGGAAAAACAGTGGAAACAGTGTCAAACTTTGTTTTTTTGGGCTCCAAAATCACTGCAGATGCTGATTGCAGCCATGAAATTAAAAGACGCTTGCTCCTTGGAAGGAAAGTTATGACCAACCTTGGTAGTATATTAAAAAGCAGAGACATTACTTTGCCAACCAAGGTCCATCTAGTCAAGGCAATGGTTTTTCCCGTGGTCATGTATGGATGTGAGAGTTGGACTGTGAAGAAAGCTGATCGCCGAAGAATCGATGCTTTTAAACTGTGGTGTTGGAGAAGACTCTTGAGAGTCCCTTATACTGCAAGGAGATCCAACCAGTCCATTCTAAAGGAGATCAATCCTGGATGTTCATTGGAGGGACTGATGCTAAAGCTGAAACTGCAATACTTTGGCCACCTCATGCGACGAGTTGACTCACTGGAAAAGACTCTGATGCTGGGAAAGGTTGGGGGCGGGAGGAGAAGGGGACGACGGAGAATGAGATGGCTGGATGGCATCACCGACTCTGTGGACATGAGTTTGAGTGAACTCCGGGAGTTGGTGATGGACAGGGAGGCCTGGCGTGCTGTGATTCATGGGGTCGCGGAGAGTCGGACACGACTGAGCGACTGAACTGAACTGAACTGAACTGAATGGCTAATGATATTGAGGATCTTTTCACATACTTATTGGCTATTTGTCTATCATTCTTGGAGAAATAGCTTCTCAAGTCCTTTGTCTACTCTGAGTTGTCTTTTTGTTGACACTTCGAAGTTCTTTATTCTGGTTATTAGATCCTTATAGATATATCTCTTCCAAATATTTTCTCCCAGTCTATAGGTTCTTTATCACTTTCCTAAAGCACAACACTTTAGATTTTTGTGAAGTCCAGTTTATTGACTTTTTTCTTGCTTGTGCTTTTGGTGTCGTATGTAAGAATCTATTTCCAAACTCAGGGTCATCAAGAATTTAGCCCTGTGTTTCCTTCTAGAAGCTTTATAGTTTTAGCTCTTACATTTAGGTGTTTAATCCATTTTGAGTTATTTTACATGGTGTGAGGAAGAGGTTCGGTCAAAATCATTCTTTTGCATGTTTTTATCTAGCTGTCCTAATGGTATTTGTGAAAGAGATTCTTCTTTCTCAAATTGAATGGTCTTGGCACCCTGTTGAATTCAACTGACCATAGGTATACGGTCTTATTTCAGGAGTCTCAAGTCTACTGTATTAATCTACATGGCTCTTACTATGCCAGCAGCACCTTATTTTATCTATAGTAAGTTTTTAATTTAGGAAGGGTGAGTCCTCCTACTTTTTTTTCTTTTAAAATAGTACATAAATAGATTAGTTTTCAATGCCCCACATTGAATTGTGTGGATATACCTCAGTTTATTTTTCTAGTCTCTTATGGTTGGAAAGTAGATTCATCCATTCAGGTATCAAATATTCATTGTGGGTCACCACTAGCCAACAGTTAAAAAAAAAAAGTACAGCTTTGGGAAGCATAGTAATGGTTTCCACAAAAATTAAAATTGAAGGATGTTCATATACAAAATTGCATTAATAGAATAGTATGCAAATATTAATAATCAAAACAGAAAAGAGTATAAGTAGAAAACATTATATTTTCTCTGCTTAATACTGTAGAAAAGTACCCTCAAATTACCTTCAAATATACCACATGTCCCGGAGAAGGCAATGGCAAGCCACTCCAGTACTATTGCCTAGAAAATCCCATGGATGGAGGAGCCTGGTAGGCTGTAGTCCATGGGGTCGCTAGGGGTCGGACATGACTGAGCGATTTCACTTTCACTTTTCACTTTCACACATTGGAGAAGGAAATGGCAACCCACTCCAGTGTTCTTGCCTGGAGAATCCCAGGGACGGGGGAGCCTGGTGGGCTTCCATCTATAGGGTCACACAGAGTCGGACACGACTGAAGTGACTTAGCAGCAGCAGCAGCAGCATACCACATGTCCATTCAGACACATTTTCTATATTTGGCATAAGTCATATAATCATTTCCACAAGAATCTCAGATTTAATCGCTTCACTGAGATTTTCATTGCCTTCCACACATAAGGACTATCATCTATCTGATAAAGATAGAGGGAATAAGCTGTGACATTCTATCTTATTGATAGTGCAAAGTCTAGTATTCTGGATTTTCTATACCTATGTGAACCCTCGAGTTGTCTTATATCAAGGGTGAGACTAGTCTATTTTTATTGTCATTCCTGAAAATCTGAAGGTAGACTGGGATGATGCATGTGTGCTCAGTTGCTCAGTCGTGTTTGACTCTTTTGCGACCATGGACTGTAGCCCACCAGTCTCCCCCATCCATATACTGCAGTGGGTTGCCATTTCCTTCTCCAGGGAACCTTCCCAACCCAGTGATTGAACCCAGGTCTCCTGCATTGGCAGGAGGGTTCTTTACCACTGAGCCACCAGGGCAGGGGAGCTCTGGAATGGAATAATGGCATTGTGTAAATAAAGAAAACTAATTGTCTCAGATTTCTGCTTAGATGATATACAACATACAAATCTGTTTGAACAATTCCTGGTTCATAGTAGTTAATAAATGTTTTCCGGAAGTTTCCCCAGTTTCTACTCTGCCACCCCCCACCTGTGTTCCTTTATCAGTGTGACCTAGTCTAGCCAGAAGTCATGAACAAGGATGTGCTCTTAAGAATACCACTTTAATTCTGACCCCAAAGAAGTTTTATTTCTTTCTCTTCTTTCTTTTTAAATTTCCCCCATCTCCGAGTTCCGTGTTTAAAGCTATCTGAGAGTTTTGGATGCTTTCTGACAATGAGCAAGGTCAGTAAATTTAATATCCAGCTTTTTGGTCTGAGCACAATAGCATTTAAAAAAAGATATGACACAGGACCATTCCTCACTGATACTCCAGTTGAAGGGTAGCAGAATATACCATCCCCAAATATTCTTCTTTTGCATATGGATTATTTTGAGCCAAAGGCAGGTGAGAAGTGGCAGATATAAAGAAAAGTTCTCTGCTCTTCCTAATTTGCTCAAAGTTAGGGTATAAGTCTGTACAGGTGTACCCCTACCCTCTCTACCAAAGAGGACAGAAATTAATCACACTAGGCACTTACGAGCCGAGGGATGACATAAGGGATCCACAGAGCAAACCTTGCTGACGCTGGCACTCATCTGCCACTGCGCTCACTCGCTCAGCTGTGTCCGACTCTTTGCGATCCCTTAGACAGGAGCCCGCCATCTACCACTAGATTTCTTCTATATTTGATTTTCCACAATCAGTTGCCCCTAGAAGCACAATGGCCTTTTCTTTGGTCTTTTCAAATTTCTAAAAAGTTATTGTTCTTTTGTTAAGATTCTGTATAAGCCCGTATTCTAACTACATCTTTGAATTATTATCACTGGATACTCCCATGTGTGTGTACAGTGTCAGTTCAGTTCAGTCGCTCAGTCGTGTCCGACTCTCCGCAACCCCATGAATCGCAGCACGCCAGGCCTCCCTGTCCATCACCAACTCCCAGAGTTCACTCAAACTCATGTCCACAGAGTCGGTGATGCCATCCAGCCATCTCATTCTCCGTCGTCCCCTTCTCCTCCCGCCCCCAACCTTTCCCAGCATCAGAGTCTTTTCCAGTGAGTCAACTCGTCGCATGAGGTGGCCAAAGTATTGCAGTTTCAGCTTTAGCATCAGTCCCTCCAATGAATATCCAGGACTGATCTCCTTTAGAATGGACTGGTTGGATCTCCTTGCAGTCCAAGGGACTCTCAAGAGTCTTCTCCAACACCACAGTTCAAAAGCATCGATTCTTCGGCGATCAGCCTTCTTCACAGTCCAACTCTCACATCCATACATGACCACGGGAAAAACCATTGCCTTGACTAGACAGACCTTGGTTGGCAAAGTAATGTCTCTGCTTTTTAATATACTATCAAGGTTGGTCATAACTTTCCTTCCAAGGAGCAAGCGTCTTTTAATTTCATGGCTGCAATCAGCATCTGCAGTGATTTTGGAGCCCAAAAAAATAAAATCTGACATTGTTTCCACTGTTTTTCCATCTATTTCCCATGAAGCGATAGGACCAGATGCCATGATCTTTGTTTTCTGAATGTTGAGCTTCAAGCCAACCTTTTCACTCTCCTCTTTCACTTTCATCAAGAGGCTTTTGAGTTCCTCTTCACTTCCATGTTAATAAAACTTTGTTTTTCACTTGTTAAGCTCTTTTTTTTTTTTTTTTTAGTCTCATTTTGTCAATCTAATTTCATTAGGGCTACAGTCAGTATCTTTTGTCTAAGCAGAAGGTTGTGGTGTTTTCTGACACTAACAACCAATTCTCCAATGCCAGCTAAGTGTTCTCTAACTCAATTCAGTTCTAACATTGTCTACCTGGGGTTAGCATTGGATCCCACATGTTAAGAGCTCAGTTTTACATGCCTGCCTTCACTTCAATGCCAGTTAAAAGTCACAAGTTTCTGATGGGCTATACATTCAGGGGTTCCCACCACCCTCTCCTCAGCTTCAGTAATTTTCTATAAACAACTCACAGAACTCAGTAAAGCACTTTAGTTACTATGACCAGTTTATTATAAAGGATACAACTCAGGAGCAGGGGAAGGGACACAGAGCTTCCATGACCTCTCCAGTGTGCCACCTTCCTGGCACCATTATGTGTTCACTAACTGAGAATTTCTCCAAGCCCTGTCACTTAGGAATCTCTGTAGAGGTTTCATTATGTCGACCTGAATGATTAAGTCACTGGCCATGGGCGATGTGACTCAACCACCCCTCCACCCCCACCCCAGGAAGATTTTGGGGAATCTGAGTTAATGTAGAGGGTGGCAAGAAAGGAGCTAACTCCAGTTACTCACTTTCTCCCCACCCTTCACCTGGCTTCTTTGTACAGTTGGAAATAAATTTGGAGAAGAAACCGCATCAGAACTGCTTTAGTTCATCTTACTGCCCTGATGCTATGAACAAAAGCAAGCAGTGTCTGCAAACCATCTGAATGTGAAAAATCTTTCTACTGAAGGCAAAATCAAGAATGGGTGAGAGAAAATCACTAAGGGTGAGAAAGTACTAGAAAGTTTTGAAAAGTTATTGAGTTACAGCCTGCTATCGTTCTCTGCCCTATACTCCTGAAAGATTATGAGAGCTTCAAATAGAGCCCTTTGACTGCACAGTGCTTTACAGTTGCAATGGCCTTGTGTTTGAAACTAAAGCAAATATAGGAGTTAAAACATTTCTCTGAGTTCCTGACATTTCCCCACTTTTAATGAGTATTTTCCTCACCTGTAATTCTTCAGTTATTATCATGACCCTTTATCATGTTCTTCTTCGTGTTACTCAGCCTTTCTAATTGATTCCCCATCTCAAATCTCTGGTTGCCGTGTGATGATCCAGTGCTGCTTGCAAGGTTATTCTTTTATTTTTTTTTGCAAGCTTTTAAAACTCACCTTTCTCCTTCTCAAAATCCACACTATCTATCATGAATGACACAAGAACATCCCCATAGGCCACCCGTATTTACTGTGTTACCCCTCCAAAAACAGGTTAGTAATAATTTGTTTTGATTTCTTAAGGCTTTCATTCCAATATGCTTTTTTTCTTATAGGGCTTCTTTTTCATAAAAATGAATAACTATTTTCATTTTAGGCTAACCGAAAAATTGAGTGGAAAGTACTAGTGAAGAGGAAAAGTTAAAATTTTACATAACCTCCTGCTCCTTCTGCCTCTGTAACTCAGCTTTCTCCTTGTAATGTCTGGATCACACAGGTCACAGTCTTGGAAAGTGGGGACTTAAAATACCAGGAAATGGAGTTTATCTCACTCACCCTTGCCCTGCACTTTGCAATCACCCAGCCCCTGCAAACTTGCTTAATCATGCCTGTCCATGTAAATGTCAGGCATCCCCCTGCCCATCTTGATCACTATTCCTTAAACCAGTCTGTTAGCAGCGAGTGTTGCGTACTAGAGTAGGTCTATAAAAACTCTGTAAGCCCTTTGTTCAGGGCTCAGCCCTTGGAGTGTTATCTTCTCTGAATTCTCCAGCTCTCCAAGTGTGGTAATAAACCTGAGTTCTACAACTCTCCGAGTGTGGTGCTTGGTTTCTCGATTACTGGTTTCTGCAACACTAGGAGTTCCTATATATCCTGTCAAAGCTCCTCCCATCACCCTCACCACAGATCCCCCAGTTATTAACATCTTGGATTAGTGTGCTTTATAAAAAGCAATGAATTACAATTGATTTGTTGATAAAGGACAGAAATGGTATGGACCTAACAGAAGCAGAAGATATTAAGAAGAGGTGGCAAGAATACACAGAAGAACTGTACAAAAAATATCTTCACGACCAAGAAAATCATGATGGCATGATCACTCACCTAGAGCCAGACATTTTGGAATGTGAAGTCAAGTGGGCCTTAGAAAGCACCACTACAAACAAAGCTAGTGGAGGTGATGGAATTCTAGTTGAGCTATTTCAAATCCTGAAAGATGATGCTGTGAAAGTGCTGCACTCAATATGCCAAAAAATTTGGAAAACTCAGCAGTGGCCACAGGACTAGAAAAGGTCAGTCTTCATTCCAATCCCAAAGAAAGGGAATGCCAAAGAATGCTCAAACTACCACACAGTTGCACTCATCTCACACGCTAGTAAAGTCATGCTCAAAATTCTCCAAGCCAGGCTTCAGCAATATGTGAACCGTGAACTCCCAGATGTTCAAGCAGGTTTTAGAAAAGGCAGAGGCACCAGAGATCAAATTGCCAACATCCGCTGGATCATGGAGAAAGCAAGAGAGTTCCAGAAACACATCTATTTCTGCTTCATTGACTATGCCAAAGCCTTTGACTGTGTGGATCACAATAAACTGTGAAACATTCTGAAAGAGATGGGAATCCCAGACCACCTGACCTGCCTTTTGAGAAACCTGTATGCAGGTTAGGAAGCAACAGTTAGAACTGGCCATGGAACAACCGACTGGTTCCAAACAGGAAAAGGAGTACGTCAAGGTTGTATATTGTCACCCTGCTTTTTTAACTTCTATGCAGAGTACATCATGAGGAACGCTGGGCTGGAAGAAGCACAAGCTGGAATCAAGATTGCTGGGAGAAATATCAATAACCTCAGATATGCAGATGACACTACCCTTATGGCAGAAAGTGAAGAGGAACTCAAGGGCCTCTTGATGAAAGTGAAAGAGGAGAGTGAAAATGTTGGCTTGAAGCTCAACATTCAGAAAACTAAGATCATGGCATCTGGTCCCATCACTTCATGGGAAATAGATGGAAAAACAGTGGAAACAGTGTCAGACTTTATTTTTTTGGGCTCTAAAATCACTGCCGATGCTGATTGCAGCCATGAAATTAAAAGATGCTTACTCCTTGGAAGGAAAGTTATGACCAACCTTTTTAGCAGAGACATTACTTTGCCAACAAAGGTCCATCTAGTCAAGGCTATGGTTTTTCCAGTGGTCATGTATGGATGTGAGAGTTGGACTGTGAAGAAAGCTGATCGCCGAAGAATTGATTCTTTTGAACTGTGGTGCTGGAGAAGACTCTTGAGAGTCCCTTGGACTGCAAGGAGATCCAACCAGACCATTCTAAAGGAGATCAATCCTGGGTGTTCATTGGAGGGACTGATGCTAAAGCTGAAACTCCAATACTTTGGCCACCTCATGTGAAGAGCTGACTCACTGGAAAAGACTCTGATGCTGGGAGGGATTGGGGGCAGGAGGAGAAGGGGACAACAGAGAATGAGATGGCTGGATGGCACCACCGACTCAATGGACATGAGTTTGAGTGAACTCCGGGAGTTGGTGATGGACAGGGAGGCCTGGCGTGCTGTGATTCATGGGGTCGCGGAGAGTCGGACACGACTGAGCGACTGAACTGAACTGAATTACCTTATAGTCTATTATTTACATTAGGGCTCATTCCTTATACATTCTGTGGGTTTTGACAAATCTATAATGTCTAGTATCCATGTGCATGTTCAGTTGCTCAGTCTCATACTGCTCTTTGCCGCCCCATGGACTGTATAGCCCACCAGTTTCCTCTGTCCATGGAATTTCTCAGGCGAAAAATCTGGAGTGGGTTGCCATTTCCTTCTCCAAAGGATATTCCTGACCCAAGGATTCAATACATGTCTCCTGCATCTCCTGCATTGGCAGGAAGATTCTTTACCACTGAGCCACCTGGAAAGCCTTTATGGTCCCACCATTATAATAGATAAAAAGAATTATTTCACTGCCCTCAACTGTCCTCTGTGCTCTACCTATTCAGTCTTCCCCTACATAAACCTGGCAAGTACTGATCTTTTTAGATTGGCTTTTTTTTTAACTTTGCCATATGCCTTTAAGTTTCCTGATGTCTTCTCATGGCTTGATAACTCATTTCTTATTCAGCAGTAAGCTGAATAACATTCCATTGAACGGTTATACCATAGTATATGTATTCATTAGGGCTTCTTAATTGTGAAATCTGAAATTCTGGCTTTCTTTAGTACAACCAAGAAATTAATTACTCTAGATTACAATGATAACATATTCATCTTAATTTCTATGGAAAGTCCTAATTTTTCAAAATTCAAGTTTCTGTAAGAAACAAGTAAGAACTATACTTCATCTTCATCCCCCATCTGGTCTCACATGAGGAAAATTTTGTGTGAATATCAACAATATACTGGACATGGTAGAGGACATTGTGAATTCTAAGACCATATTCTCATTTGGAAAGCATCATACAGGGTAGAGAACGTTCCCCACTGATTTCTTTCTGTAAGTTGTCATCTTCCTCATTAAGAAAGAAAATGACGAATTGTAATACTTTTGATGTTTGTACTTATCTCAGATATATTTATGAAAATATAAAAGTCATCTTCCATTCTTCATTTATTTTGTGTCTTGGTCTAGTTCAATACCAAATTGGGTAATCTATGAAGAACACAAATTTATCTCTCACAGTTCTGGAGGCTAGAAGTCCAAGATCAGTTTGCCAAGCACGGTCAGGTGAGGCGTCTCTTTTGGTTTGCTGACTTCTCATTGCATCATCACTTGGTGGAAGGGGTCAGGGAGCTCTTTGGGATCTCTCTCCCTAAGAGCACTGATTCCATCCATGAGGGATTCATCCTCATGACCTAATCACTTCCCACAGGCCCCACCTCCTAACACCATCACCTGTGAGGGTAGGGTTGTTGGGGGACATAAGCGTTCAGGCCATAGCATTTGGTAGGTGGTCTCCCCATCAGCACAAAGCTGGATGAAATCCAGGTGACTCACTTGACAGATTCTTTCCCCCCTCACCCTTCAGTGAAGCTCATGGGCAGGTGAAAAGATGGAGGCAATCCTGATGGGCAAGTCTGTCCCTAGGTAACCCAGGTAGGAGGACTAATCTAGTGAGTTCTGAATTAACATGTGAAGCACACTGTGAGTAGGAACATAGTGTAAGTTCTTAGAGAGCAATTTCTGTGTCTTCCATTTCATCCTCTTGCCTCAGAATCTAGTGGAGTTGCCTTTCATTGATAAAAACTCAGTGAGCATATTCAACTTACTGGAGTAGGACAGAGTTTTGGGCATAGCGGATATAAAAGTCAGTCTTGTTTAAATAGGGTCTGATTTAAAGGAATGAAGGAACCTGAATTTAAACTTAATCCACTGATGATTTATTGAGGACCTAATAGGTGCTAGAAATTGTGCAAAGTGGATTAGGAGACAGATGAATCAGAAATGAATTTCAGTCTCAGAGTCTACAGTTTTAGGTCTGATTTATTCACAGTAAGTAGGAAGAAATCTACGTTGTGAGAAAAGAATAAAGAGGTAAAGGGGTTGGTAGAGACTTCTGCATGGGAATATCCTGCAGCATGAGTGCCATGAAGGGAGAACTGAATATTCCTAGAGCAAAATGTCTGAAGCCCCAGGTGGTGAAAGCTGTAAAGGCAAGAAGATCGGCAACTGTCCCCATCCTGTTAATAAGCAGGGCTGAGTGTGAAACAGTGTCTCTCTGCCTTGTTTCCTACTCCATCCCACAAGAAGTTCCTCTCACTGATTCTTTTCTCTTGTGTCTAATATCCATTTCTTTCCTCTATCTCTTTAAACTGGCCACAAATGAGTCAAGATTCAGTATATATTGACTATATCGAATACATTTTTATGTGGCTTGTTTCCACTTTTTGACGACATGTGAAGTAGTTTGTATGTCTCATAATACTGAGTTTTATTTAATATCTGTGGAGAGTGACTATGCTAAGCTCTTTTAGGCAGGAATATGTATATCTTATTCACCCTATATCAAGAATAGTGCCTGGGTTGCAGCTGGTATCTCTAAGCTACATTGGATAAAGATTTCAGGCTGGACAATCTGGGATGTGTATTTATGAGCTCAGTGACAATGGAAATTCTGCCCAATCACTTTTAAGTGTTTCTCTTCATTTAAAACATGGGATGAATAACCATGCTTCAAAGTTTACTTGTAAAAATCAGAGAAAATAAAAGGGTAGGAAAACATCTGAAACCATAAAGTGTTGCATGTTGCTATATTTGTGCATGACATCAGGAGCTCTCAAAAGAATCAAATTTCCAGGCCTGAAAAAGGCCCCATCCAGCCTTTCTAGTTAACTGGGTTTGATATGTTTTTGAAGTTTCTTCAAGCCCTATAATTGCACATTTCAGGGTTATCTCATTACACTAAGCTCAAGACACGTCTCCTGTGAATCTTTTCACTTGGGCCAATATTTCTAAACCTATTTCCTTTCTTCTCCCCCCATCTCCCCACTACTGAGTACCTTAATGCACGTTAAAGAAAGGTAAATTCTTTGCCTTTCTAACTTGACATGGACATCAGGGTCCTACAGGTTTATTTGTAAAAGGGGCCATTATGCAGCACAGAGCTCAAGGTTGCATAAAGAATATATGGAACCTTTTCAAATTTCAGCCCATTAGCAAATCTGTCCCCCCACGTACATCATTAGAATCTTCTGTGAAGTGAATTTAAATGTCACTGCCTTTGTAAGGGCTGTACGGGTGATGCAGCATGTCAGAAAGATGCACACAGATGAGCCAGTCTCTTCCAGACTCAAGGCTGTAGGGATCTGGCCCCAAGATGTCCTCTTGACATGCATGTGTGGATTATAAAAGGCTTCTGAATAAAAGATGCCAGGAGAAGAGGAAGGGAAATGATATGTTGAATAATTTCCAGGCTCTTAAAGAATTTGAGAGAAGAGTAGACAGGAGGTTGGGAGTTCTAGGCCACTCACTGCCCCGGGAACACATATACTTGGGCACATGCACACACAAACTTACACACCCCATCCAAACTAAACAGCACTGGGAATGGACAGATCACTTTTTTTGAGTTTAACCAATTTTACTATTAAATAAGATTTATTATCTTACTGTTCTCCAGTCAGATATCCAAAATCAATGTTTAGGTAGGGTCAAGTTTCTTCTAGAGAATGTGCTTCCTTTCCTGTCCCAACTTCCATAGGCCATCTGAAGCCCTTAGCTCACGACCTCCTCCTCCATCTTCACAGAAACAGTGGATTCTGGCCTTCTCATACTGCCATCTTTTTGGTTATATAATGCTCTCTTCTGCCTTTCAGAGACCCTTGTAATTACATTGGGCCTACTGATGGAGGTAATCTAGAATAACCTGCCATTTTAAGATATTGATTTCATGGACAGGTCACTTTTGAGTGAAGTGATCACTCAGGAATAGTGTCAGAGCAAGGGTGGATTTGTGCCTCCCTTGCAGCTCAGCTGGTAAAGAATCTGCCTGCCATGTGGGAGAACTCGGTTCAATCCCTGGAGAAGGGAAAGGCTACCTGCTCTAGTATTCTGGCCTGGAGAATTCCATGGACTGTATAGTCCATGGGGTCACCAAGAGTTGGACACGACTGAGCGACTTTCGCTTTCAAGGGTAGATTCACACTGTTAGTTCCTGCCCTCATTTACTGGGCCCTGTGCAGTTTCACAGTCTCTTTCACAGGTGTTTTGGGTTGTCAAGGTGAGCTCTTCTGTGGACCAAAGCACTGTCTTCATGTTGCAGCAGACACATCCCGAGGTGGCACACCTCAGCCATTCTCTGTCATTAATAGGATAATAGGCATCAGTTTCCCTAAGTCAGCATCATCTCTTCTCTTGATGATAACTGTCCTCAGGGGTGGTGCTCTCCTATCACTTAAGGGAGCCCACTAGCTCTAGCAAAGATAAGGCAGGATAAGGACTCAACACAAAATCCAGTTCAGAATAACTTAGTTTATCCCAAACTCCCAGCTGGTTGGCACTAAGGTGGCATTTGCCCATTGCTGCCTTATGGAATGAGAACCCAGCAGGCACATTTCATAAGGGAAATGAGGCAACCGAGAGCGTGCAAGAATGGGTATGATGAAGTGTCGGGGAGAAAGAAACTTTCCTCTACTCTTCTAGGCTCTTCTGGCTGATCTGAGAATTAACTGAACATGAGAGATATTAACAGGAGAAAATAAAAAAATTAATAACAAGTGTACATGGGAAAGACCCAGGAAAACTGACTAAACGTGCCCAAATAGCTGAACCCTTCCCTTTAAATACCACCTTCAGCTAAAGACAAAAGAGGGTGTTTGGGGGTAATGGCTTGGGACTTCAAAAGGGGGAAGGCAGTTCACATGATGATGGAGAATCAAATATTTGCTGGGCCAGGCAGAAACAGGAGACCGTGAGTAGACCCTGAATTTCCTTCTTTACATGTACTCATGTAGTCTATATATTTTGCAGATATGCCTGGTGATGGCTCTATTCCTGGAATAGCCTTTATCTAAATTCTGTATTCAGCTAAGGGGGAAGTAAAAAGAAAGACTTCCCAACTATCCCTTTTCTTACAAATAATCAACCTAAGTTAATCCTCATGCCAAAGAGATACATTTGGCTGGGAAAAATTTTCTCTCCTACATTGGGTTGCCAGATAAAATACAGGATGCTGGTAGTAGTTGAAGTTCAGGTAAATGATGAATAATTTTTATATAAGTAGGTTCCACATATGCCCACTTAAATTTGAACTTGAGATAACCAACAAATAGATTTTTAGTATGCTGTTGTTGTGTAGTCACTAAGTCGCTGCGACTCCTTGGACTGTAGCCCTCCAGGCTCCTTTGTCCATGGGATTTCCCAGGCAAGAATATTGCAGTGGATTGCCGTATCCTTCTCCAGGGGGTCTTCCTGACATAGGTATGTTCCAAACATACCCAGTTACATTTAAACTTCAGATACACGAATAAGTTTTTAGTATAACTATATCACAAACATGCCCAGTTGAATTGAGATTTCTAAAACAATGATTTTTTTTCCCCCCAGAAGTATAAGTAAGTCCCATGTAATATTTGGCCAAGGGGGTCAAGTTAGGTGGAGAGAAGGGAGGTCCATGACTGCTAGCCCTTCAGTGTTCTATGGAGTTTGGGAAGTTTCCAATGGAATCAGAAGAAAGTGTGAGAAAAAATGCTGACGTAAAGAAACACCACCCTCATCATAAAGGAAAGACAATTATCACAGTCACTACAGATTGAATAGATGGAATTAGGCTGAAGAGGAAAAATAAGTCATTATTGTAATCCCTAAATGTTTTGGTTATACTTTTAATTTCTAAATTTTGAAGCATTTTTCTCATAGTACGAGGGCTTTAACTCAAGTAAGTTCCACTATTTATTCTGGAATTTCTTTCTTGTAAAACCTGTCCAGCAGGAAATATATCATTGTCCAAGTTCATTTGATTCTCTTTCTCCCTGCTTCCTAAGGGGTTTCCCTGGTGGCTCAGCAGTAAAGTACCTGCTTGCAATGCAGGAGATGCAGGAGACTTGGGTTCAGTCCCTGGGTTGAGAGGATCCTCTGGAGGAGGAAATGGCAACCTACTCCAGTATTTGCTCCAGGAAAATCCAATGAACAGAGGAGCCTGGTGGGCTACAGTCCATGGAGTCACAAAGAATCGGACACGACTGAGTGACTGAGCACACATGCCGCTTCCTAAAACCTGTTCTATTTATTCGCACGTGTTAAAAAAAAAAAAAAAAACTGCTCATCATTTCTTCCCATAACCAGAACCAAACAAGTAGTTAATCATTTAATGTGGTTTCTCTCCCCGACATCTCAGAGGGGACTCTGGGCATTTTTTAATAGAAACACAAGGCAATGTTTCTGTGCCCCTTGCCCAACTTGGATCTGACTTCCTCCTAATTTATGCCTTTCTTCTCAGAAGTAGTTCATTGCCAACCTCTGCCTTCTGCTTCATTACCAAATATGCACCTCCCCTGGTATGTTTTTCCTCGGGTGAGAGGGTGAAATGTCTCAGTTTAATAGCTTGTGAGCAGAGATGGCACCTGAGTAGCAACATGATGCTCGGCCGCCTGCAGCTTCAGTGGGAAAGGATCAATCTGGCATATAAAAGCAGGCACAGATAAATTGCTAAACACTGTAGTACAATGATAGCATACATCTCTGAAATGAGAATCTTGAAAATCAATAAGAATTGAAATTGAAAAAGGAAGAATTGTAGCTGTCAAAATGCAGGATGTCGGCAGGATATTTGAGTCGAGGTCCACGCTGGTGTCTCATCTCTGGTGCCCAGGAGGATCATCTGTTAAGAAAAGTTGTCTCCAGGGTGACCTTTGTCATGTCTCTTTGAAAAACACTGCATCTCAGCCCAAGGACTGGATTCTTCCCCAAATCATGATTGACCTACACATCACGACGTCCAAGCGTTAGAGGGTGTTTCCTGAGCGTGGGAGGGGTGTCCGAGGACAGATGTGAAGCCAGGGTTCAGAGGTCATGTGGGGAATGGGGTCTGGATATAGTGAGGCTCATCTGAAACACACATATGATTAAAAACAACAATCTGTTTGGCAGATTTGCTAGGAGTACAAGCTGCAACAGGGCACAGTGAGAAAGTGAGTTACCATAAAAACACTGGGCCCAGAGGCCTCTCTTGTCTGTTATAACGTGAAATTCAAAATAAATGGCTTTACCTTTTTTAGTCTCCTTTTTAATAGATCTTTATTTTTCCCCCAAATTGTAAGAATTTATATTAATAGAAACAGTTCCTATTGCTTCATATTCTTGCCAACCCTTGGTCACGTCTGTCATTTGTGTTCAATTCAGTCGCTCAGTCGTATCCGACTCTTTTCGACCCCTTGGACTGCAGCATGTCAGGCCTCCCTGTCCAGTGCCAACTCCTGGAGTTTACTTTGTGTTGGTTTTCCATTTGTTTTTGTTTAGTTACTCTAGTGGTTAAGTAGTAGTGGTTTGGCATCATAACTTTCTCTCCTTATTTCTGATGAGATTGGACTCCTCTGTATTTGTGTAGCACCATTTACAGATCTTTATTTGTAAACTGAGAATTTTTTTTTGCAAATTTTGAATGCTGAGTCTTTTTTCCTTATTGACTCATCCTTTATATCTTCCAAATACTTTATCAATTATATTAATTACAAATATCATCTCCCTTTCTATGTGTTTCCTTTTTCCTCTTAATGGTGTCTTCTGATAAACAATTCTTGATTTTAATATAGTCCAATTTTACATATTTTTTATGGCTCATGTTTTTTAAGATTCTGTTTGGATCTTTATTTTTCCACCCATTATTTTTTTAAGAAAGATTATGTTACAGTATGTCTCTTTGTGCATTGACTCCCTCAAGCTATAACTAACTAGCATATCTATTCAAGAGAACAATTTTGCTTTTGCAAGGTAAATCGTATAGCATAATTCACAGACCCACCAATACTATCAACTGCTTTAGCAAACTGTGCTTTGAAAATGTACGGACTGTCATTGGCTTGAAGGTAGAGAGATGAAAGCCCATACACATGCTTTTGATAGGCCCATGTTTATCTTTCACAGTCAAGGTTTCCTGAGCAATATTCTCTAGAGCAGCACTTCCCAAACATCAATATGCCTCTCCAGCACTCAGGGATCTAGTTAACAGGCACCTCTAGATTCAGTAGGTCTGAAGTGGGACCTGAGCCTCTGCATTTCTCCTGGGTGATGTGCATGCAGCTGGTTAGTGAATCCCACCTTGAGGAGCAAGGCTCTAGCACAGGGCAGATTTTGCTAGCATGGAGAATACACAGGAACATTACTTGTGCACTACTGCTGCCTCAGTAAGAATTTAAATAGATTAAAATGTTCTTTTTGCTTCCCCCCACCAAGTTGTAGATAAATGAATGACACAGACCTGTGGTCTTGCTTTTTTTTTTTTTTTCAGATATGAAGTTGTCAATTTCAATTGGCAATTGCTAATTTCAACTTAAAACTCTAAAGTGGTTCAGCTTGCCTTGCTCATAACTAACAGAAGCTCCTGAGGCTGAATCCTGTACTGCTGAAACCAACCAGTGGTTCAGCATCAATTAGTATCTGAAAGAAATGTCTTACTATAGAATTTGGAAATAAAAGGTTAACTTGAAATAAGTTTATATCCTTTCTCTTTTCTCCTCCAAATACTTTCCACTCAGCTTTCCCAGCCTACTATGAAGACTAACATAATAACGACACTTTATATTTTAGTATCTTGAACAACACAATGTTTAGAAATACCCTCTGAATCTGATAACTGCATTTTAGGCTTCAGTGCAGTTCAGTTGCCCAGTCCTGTCCAACTCTTTGTGACCCCATGGACTGTAGCACACCAGGCTTTTCTGTCCATCACCAACTCCCAGAGCCTACTTAAGCTCACGTCCATCCAACCACCTGTTGTCGTCCCCTTCTCCTCCCACCTTCAATCTTTCCCAGCATTAGGGTCTTTTCCAATGAGTCAGTTCTTCCCATCAGGTGACCAAAGTATTGGAGTTTCAGCTTTAGCATCAGTCCTTCCAATGAACACCCAGGACTGATCTCCTTTAGGATGGACTGGTTGCATCTCCTTACAGTCCAAGGGACTCTCAAGAGTCTTCTCCAACACCATAGTTCAAAAGCATCAATTCTTCAGTGCTCAGCTTTCTTTATAGTCCAACTCTCACATTCATACATGACTACTGGAAAAACCATAGCTTTCACTTAGCTGATTTCAAAGAAAAGAAAAATAAATAATAAGGTTTTTAGGGGAAAACCTGGTTAACACGGCCTGGCCAGGTGATCAAGGTTAGCATTGCCAGTGATGTTACACTAATAGCAGGTACCCCATTTGATATAACACAATGAGCAAGTCACTTTAAATCTGCAGCCTCTTTTCCCAAAACCCATAACCCCAAGGTAATCATGAAAAAAACTCAGACAAACCTAAATTGAAGGATGTTTTATGAAACACCTCAAAAACCAATCCCTCCTCAAAAATGTGAAGGTTATTAAAAAGACTATGAAACTGTCACAGACCAGGGGAGACTGACGAGATAGGCTGACTAAATGCAGTATCATTCCCTGGATTGAATCTTGGAAAAGAAAGAACATAATTGGAAACCTGATGAAATCTGAATCAAGGCTAGAGTTCAGTACAGTTTAGATACAGTACTGTATCTATACTGGGGTCCAAATTTTGACAAATGTACTACAGTAATGTTAAAACATTAGGGGAGGGTGAGAGGTATATGGGGAATTAAGTAATACGAAAATCAAAACTACCATTGATTCAAAGACAAAAGAACACCTCAGAGTCTTAAAAAACTAAAAAAAAAGAAAAAAAAAAGAGTCCTTAAATCATGAAAGTAAGCTGAATCTCTCAGCTGACATTTACCAAATTGCTTTGAAAGAAAACAGAGTCTAGAGGAACTGTTGAAAAATCTGCCGCGTGACTAATCCCAAGTTGGATCCCAATGAAAGGAAGTGGAGAGATCCATTAGGTGGACGAGGCCGTCCATTTTCCTGAAACTATCGACCGGCGGTGCCCTTGCCACTCCGCGCATGTGCCACCGGAGAAGCTCCCCAGCCCGAATTGAGTTAAGAGGAAACATCACAATCAATAAAAGACACTCTATTTTCCATTTGCTCATTGTTTTTTAAGGGCTTATTTTATAACAGCACAAAAAGGATTCAATTTAATATCAATTCACCTTCTGGGTGGGGAGAGGACTCTAGATAATTGACTTTTAGTGCCTGATAAGGCTTGTGACAAGGCTCGCTTTTGCTAACATTTTGACCAAATGGCAACCTCAGCCATGGAGGACTCAGGGTAAGCAGATGCTCAGCATTACTCTATGACATCGGAACCCCTTTTAGTGTAGCAGCAAAGTCAATGAATGTCGCTTGAGCACCCATTGGTTGCCAAAATATGCTGGTCAAGCACCTCTCAGTTCTGTTGGGAAAGTTGATCCAAAAAGAGTTCCTACAGATTTGCCTTCCAGTCTCCTCTGCCTCTGGGATTTTACAGGCAAGAACACTGGTGTTTCCATTTCCTCTTTCAAGGGATCTTTCTGATCCAGGGATCCAGCCCATATTTCCTGTGTCTCCTGCCTCAGCAGGTGGATTCTCTGCAACTAGCACCATCTTTCATTAAGCTTAAATGGTAAGATCTGTACATCTTTGGGCATAGGCCTGTCTTCAGTGTAGTAGATGCTGAAATATTTGTTGACATGAAGTGTAGAAAAGTTCTAGGAAAATGTTTTCTTATTAGCTTCTTTGTGCTGGAATCTTTGAGGGATTGAGCAACTGAACTGAACTGAATAAATAACCACCCCCTCTTGAATTTTGACCAACCTGAGAAATAAGACAGAACAGGTGGCAAATGTAGACTAAAACAATTATTTTATTACTCATAAACTGAGATTACAGGACATGGCTCATCTGTAAACCAACAGGTTTCCTAACTCTCCATTCCAGAATGAAGAGAATAAACCCACCCAGAACAGTCTGTATTATACACAGTATTATAAATAGTATTATAAGCAGTCTGTACTATAACAGTCTGTGTTTGAGTGGAATTGAAGGTCACCTACCTGTTCCTCCCCTGTTACACTCCACTAGAGTTCACTCCACTGTCTTAACGCCCCCAGTGTACGTTTGCTGTACATCTGTTTTGGTGTTCACAGCACTTCCTGGTAGTCTTAATAAATTGCATTATAAACTATAGGTCTATCTTCCCCAGCCTCCAAGCCAAGGTTATAACTATTTTAGGTCAAGGCTTGGCATCTATTATTTCTATGTCTTTTGTACCCAGTGGAGTTCTAGGCACAGAGTTGGTTTTTAGTAAATATTTGTTGAAAGACTAAGTTCTGTAATTCTGTGATTCTGGATATAGGTTGACATCAGCTTTCTCACTTCATTTGCATTGAAATCATCACAATTATTACATGGCAACTTCTTTATGACACACAGCAGTGTAGGGACAGAAGGGGAAACTGAAGCTGTATGTGATATCGATTTTAATAAGCACATGTTTGCTTAAGGAAAACAGCTGGAACTTGATGCAGTAATAAGTAGTGATTAGCACAAGTGTTTGCTGCTTGTGTGCTAACTTAACCACCTCTCATATTTGCAGAGGTTTTTTCTTTTTAAAAAGACTTAAGGACAATGTGAACATAATATGTTCTGAAAACTGAATAGAGTTATAAGTTGACTTTTTGGTCTTCATATTCTCATTAACTGTTATATGCAAAATGCCTTTGAAGGTATTTCTGTAAGGAATGTTGATCTTAGAGTCCAGTGGGGTATGTGGTGCTTGGTAAAAATGTGGATCCCTGGTATGCATCCCTAGTGTTTTCTGCTTCAGGAGGTCTGGAGGGAGACCAGTG
Source organism: Moschus berezovskii (assembly GCF_049115385.1). NCBI lineage: Eukaryota > Metazoa > Chordata > Mammalia > Artiodactyla > Moschidae > Moschus > Moschus berezovskii. The sequence goes on from NC_142483.1 coordinate 18,634,296, forward strand.
TTGAGTATGTTTAACCATCATCCAGGTGACACTGATTCAGGTATCCTATCCCTCATCTTAGCAGTAAGGGATCTTCCAGTTGAAAGGAAGTGTACATGTGTGTGTGCTTAGTCGTGTCTGACTCTCTATGACTCCACGGACTGTAGCCCACCAGGCTCCTGTGTCTATGGGATTATCCCAGCAAGGATGCTGAGTGGGTTGTCATTTCCTCTTCTGAGGCATCTTCCCAACCCAGGGATCAAACCCACATCTCCTGTAGCTCCTCCATTGGCAGCAGATTCTTTACCACTGAGCCACCTGGGAAGCCCCTGAAAGGAGCAGAGACCTGCTCAACTAGCTCAAGGTTAAAGGCCATCTTTCTTTTGTACAGAAATCTCCCAGGAATCTAGGGGATGATACACAACCTAACTTCTATAAGGTCCAGGCCAAGGCAGCTCCTGGGATTGACGTGACCTTCACTTCTGTTTCTCTCGCATTCTCTAATTTTTTTTCCCCTATGTATCTGATCTCTTCTAACCCTCAGCCACTTGCCTTGAAGTCTTTAGAACCTTTGGACTTTGTGTGTGCACCACCACCCACTGCATCCCAACCCTTCCAAAGTTCTCAGCACCACCTGGGAACTTAAGTGTGTCATTTGTTTTAAATTCCTAAGAGAGAATCTAATTCGTGTGATGCATCTTCTGGAGGCCTAGGACACAAATCAAAGGTCAGGACAACCTCTGGAGAATCCTTCCTGGCTGGCTACTCATTCCTCATCCAGGCAGCTGGGGGCTGTTGGCAGAAGGGAAGGATCTGTAGAAGTTAGTAGCTGGAAGGTGAAAGGGCTTCCTGGGTGGCTCAGCGGTACAGAATCTGCCTACAATGCAGGAGACGTGGGAGATGTAGGTTCGATCCCTGGGTCTGGAAGATCCCTTGGAGGAGGAAATGGCAACCCACTCAAGTATTCTTGCTGGGAAAATCCCATGCTTAGAAGAGCTGGGTAGGCTATAGCCCATAGGGTCACAAAGAGTCTGACACAACTGAATGACCGGACACACAAGTTATGGTCAGGAAGGTGAAAAGTTCATTACAAACACTTGTACCTTCTCACCATTTCAACCTTAGGCTTTGTGACAACTGACAAAATAGGGAGTAGATTCATCTTAACAAAAGACCTTTACCTTAAGGAAAGTTTGCCACAGGGTAGGAAAAAGACACTGCTATAGAGATTGATGTTTTAATAGCAGAAGTACTCAGAGGGGGCTGTTCTAAGATGTTTCCATATATTGTGGAGCTTTTAGAACCCAAAGGCTAGTAGATAGGTCAGGGGACAGCTTCCAGTCAATTGAGTCAAGCATCCAGTGCTTCTTAAATTCAATACTCCTGGGAATTAGTTATATTAAACCCCATCTTAGCCAGGTTGAGTTTTCCATGTGCTTTTTTTTGGTGGGAAGTGATTTTATTTTTTATTTATCAGAGTCAGTCTGAGTATAATTTACATGATGCAACTTTACTTGGATCAACTCATTTCATATATTAGGAGTAAAAATTCAAAAAGCCTCATACTCAGATTTGATTTCCTGGGTAACATAATAATTGTTTTGAGTTTTATGAGTATTTGTGCAATAAGAAAAGCTACAAGTTTTAGAATCGAGAACCAAATTATTAAAACTTGAAAACTGTCCCTAGGTTAGAAAGATTTCGTTTTGGACAATGCAGTGAAACTTAAGTAATTATCCATGTTGTGTGTCTGTGCATTTGACAGCAGTGCCTTCAAAATATTTTGATATGCAACCTTTCTTCTTTCTCTTTGTGTTGTCAGACAACACGCCAGCTGTCAGATGGAGAAAAGCAGGAAACTTTGGCATCGCTATTCCTGCCACCTTTACCACGGAGTCCCTATAAATAGCATAATAGGATAAACCCACTGCAGAGGGAGAGCAGCAGGTGGCACTCGTTGTAGCAAGAGCTGAAGGTGTAAATGAATTTCAATGTCTTCATGATACCAAACAACAATCAGATTACAGAGAATGAAGCTTTTGTTATGGGAGCGTCCAATATTTCAAGAAAATAATAATGATGGTGATACTTTTCATTATCACGCAGCGTCCCCTTTGTAAGAGGTTTCAAAGAAGAAAGCGCCCTGTTTTCAGAAGAGCCAGTTTCGCCTCTTCTGTCTGGAGTCTCTCTAAACTCTGTCTATTCAGAAAGAGGAGGTGGCATTGATCTGAGCCAGGTGGTAGGTGGAGGGAATTAAGTGTATTGTTGAAATGTTACTGTAAAATACATCTTGCTCTAATTACCAGAGAAGGAAGCCACAGTGGCCTCCCTCGGGAATGTTCTTACTTGTTACCCTACTTCTCAGCTTGTCTGTTTCCTGCCCACTCTTTGCCGTTTCAAATTTGTCACAACTTCTAGGGCCCATTTAAGTTCTTTCTCCTTTCCTCTCTGCTCTGAGTGCTCCATATTAAAGGAGGCTTCCTCTGACCACTACAACACCAGCAGAACCACAGGACGGCACCTGATTCAGCATCTGTATTGTCCTTCAGTTGTGTCTTACACCCCGTTTTATAACTGCTTGAGAAAACAGGAGGTGCCTCGGCCTCCAGTGGGCTCTCACAGCCTCCAGCATGTGTCCACATCCGCAACAGTCACCTTGTTCTTCAATTCCAATCAACCCAACCATCCCCACAGAGAGACAGTTGACGATAGAAGTCGTGGCCCCTCTCACCTTCTGCTGTCTTTTCTTACCTTCTGCCACTATCTCTGTCTTCTCAGCTCCCAGCCCTGGCCCTTCTTGCACCTCTGGTCCTGCACTTGCCCCTCAGGCTCGGGTTAAGGTTCAGCTCCCTCAGTTTGGTCAGACCTACTCTCCCCCACCTGCTGTCCTGACCAGGACCTGAGTCCTGGTCCCTCTTTCTTCAGCCCCCAAGATGAGGAATCAAACCACGGGTGCTCAGCTGTAAACATTTAACCTTATCTCTTGCTGCGAATCAAAAGCAAGGCAAACTTTGGGTCAGCGCCAAATCTGAGCATGATCTGACCCCCCTCTATTTCTCCAGCCTTGTTCTTGTGCTTTTCTCCCCTTCCCTCATGTCATTCTGGCCTTTCTGCCCCTTGAATCTTCAGGACCTTTGCACTGCCATCCCCAGAAGGCTTTCCCTGTGGCTGGTCACATGTCTGGCTCCTGTTCCTCTTTTCAGGTCATGCTTAAATGTGAGGTCACCTTTCCTAAACTGACCTCATCCAATCACTCTCAACCCATATTTACTATCTTCGTAGCATACATCAGCATCTATAATTAACTGGCTTATTTATTTATTTATGGCATCCCACTCCAGTATTCTTGCCGGGAAAACCCCACTGACAAGGAGCCTGTCGGTCTACAGTTGGTGGGGTCACAAAGAGTCACACACGACTGAGCACACACGGACAGTATAGTGTGATGAGCGCAACTGCGGTTCCTTTGCTTTACCAGTTGTCTCTTGCCATCAGCAGAATAGAGGCTCCTTGAGAGTAGGGATTTTATTTCTTCTATCACTGAGAAGGCATTGAATATGGAAAATGCTTCATCATAGTTGAATGGTTGCACATATATGGAAGGGGTAAAAACTTAGAAAAATAAGTTCTTTATTGATCTCTGCTCTCTAGTTTCTTTCACTCTAGAGACCAGGCCCTTTCTGTTGCCATGTATAGTTTGGCACCTAATTGAGAACTAAATTGTTAATGTCAGAGATGCCAAGTTGTCTTAGTAAACTGGGGCTGGATATCCATGTCAAGCCTTGATTAATTACCTGGTTTCCTCACATTTAAATAGAGAGTGACACCAATTCTCGTCGAGCATTTGCTGAATCTACCATGTGAACGAGACAGCGGTGCCACCTTTACTAACTGTGCGGAGATTGAACTCCACCAACAGCTCTTTTTGCGTGGCCCTATTTCATGTCCAGATGGGGTTCTGCCCAGTTGTCCTGGTTGATATATACACCAATGCAGACAACTGGGAAGATCAAATAACCTTAATTACCTGCATTGCACAGACAAGCAATCCAAGGCTCAGTCACAAAGCTAAAAAACAACTTAAGCAATAAGAAGTAAATATGCATTCTGGTTGTGAAAGCCGATTTTACGTGGTTCCCTTTATACCACTGTCTTTCTCTTGATTCTCTGCCCTATTTTTCCAGTTTCTTCCATTCCTTACAATCAGTCTACCTGAACGATATTTTCATGACCAACAAAAGGTGACTCCCATGGTAATCTGTGGGGTCCTTCATGATTTCCCTTGATGAACTTTCCCTTAGTGTTTATGGGAAAGTGTTGGAGGCAATCTCCTTTCTTCACTCTAGGGTGAGATCTGCAAGCATTTTTTTTTTTTCATAAAGAGCTAGATGGGAATTTTAGACATGACATGAGATACAGTGCATTTCTGCATTTTTTTCCAACAATTTAAAAATGTAAACTTATTCTCTGCTCCCAGATAATTAAAATACAGCCCAGTTGGTCCTGTAAAGTATAGTTTCATGACTTTTGCTCTTAGGGAAGAGCAGAAATATTAGCCCTGGATTCTTAAGCCAATACTATGTTGAGTTTAGTATAATATACTAGGTATGTAATATAACATATATAATATATAATATACATATAATAAGCATGTATTTTATATGCACACACACTCTGAGATTTCCCAGGCAATATCAGTCTCCTAAATTTGTTGACCTTGCCTTCTGCCACAAACACGTGTCTCTTTTTGGGGATATGTTTACTTCTACACTTATGTCCTGGCAGCCCTCTGAGATTCTTTAACATCATGGAAGGTTAGAAGCATTAACCATAGAAGAAATGCTCTCCCTGGGGTGTTGCTGGACCTGCCATAAGCTTTATTATGGTGTTCCCTACCTGACTGTTCTTTCTTTTTCACCTTCTCTCCTTACAGGTTCAACAGGGCCTTTCTGCTTATTCATTCTCCCAGTTCCTTTCTGGGACACATCAATTAACCAAATCGTCATTTGACTTAATTCCAAGATTTTTAGTAAACAATAAAGCTTTGTCTTGAGAGCATTGCTGTACTGGTAAACCACTAAGGAAAACAGGATTAGGACTGTCTGGAGTCATTTCTCTCTGTGTATGAGTTAAGGGCCTCATTTTTAATGGAAGGAGAAAGTAAGAGTTTGAAGAACTTCCAGACGATTCCAGACTGAGTTGTTGGATCATGTTTTAAATCATTTTTGACTGTAACACAGTGACTTGATTTATTTCTATGAAAAGTTCTTCCTGGTGGGTTGTTTTGTTTTCACTAATTTTTACTAGAGTATAGTTTTGATTAATTTTTATTGGAGTATAGTTGATTCACAATGTTGTGTTGATTTCTGCTAACTCTAAAAAAAAAAAAAAAGATGAACTAATGCCCAGTGATTTTTAAGAGGACTTTAAACACCATCCAGAGACAAAGCTACAAGGATCCCAGCACATGAGTCCAGAACAGAGCTGCAATTAGGCCTGGTCCCAGGTACTTGATTTTATTGTCTTCTTCCTGATATAAGGATGGTTACATTTCTTGCTACCTTGCAGTTAGATGAGGTCTCTGACTTGCTTTGGGTGAGTCAATGTGAGAGGAAATGACATGTATCTCTTCTAGGTGGAAATACGTAGCTGCCAGAAGAAGACAATGAAGTGCTTCTATTTTTCCCCAGCTTCAGGGAATGTGGGAACACTATTGAGATGAAACTTCCATCCACTAGGGCCTTGAGTAACTACAATAAGCAGAGTCCCCCCATCAAGTCATACATAAAAAATGTGGTGTGACAGAGAATAGACCTCTGTGCTTGTAAGTCACTGAGATTTGAGGTTTTATTGTTACTGCAGGATGACCCAGTCCATCTTGACTGCTATAATCTGGCTAGCCCAGATGCTTGAGAGTTGAATAAGAAAAAAATATCTCTTAAGCTGCTTGTTTGGAAGAATCACTGTTAATAGTGGTTTCCAGGTAGACAATTTCTGGAGACAGCTGTGCCATGCACCACCCTTGTTGAGCTGAAGCTATGGGCAGTTGTATGTCTTTGAAGAGGAAACCAAAGGCCAAACCTCTATTACAAAAAGGGAAGAACATGCCCTGGCAAAAAATAAATAAATAATCCAGATACTGGGAGTGAATGCCATTGCATTTTATTCTGCAAAAACGTACAGAGTATATCTGTATGCAGGACACCATTATAACTTCAGACTGTTTGACCAGGCAGTTTCTGAAAGAAGAATTGTAACTATTCTCTGTTTTTTTCTCTTGTTTTCTTTGTGGTCAAGCAATCTGCTCTGAGGACATATAAATAGCAGCTATTGTATCTCTGTGTAGATAATTTACAAGTGTGTTCTCTAAAAAGGGAGACATTGATGAGAGTAGAATCCTGTGGCTGAACCCTGGGAAGGACCACCATCTCCTTTGTTGTGTGCATGGGGCAGCTGGTGCCTTCAGTTTGATGAATTTGATCAGAAGAAGCCCCTGGCTACTCACATGACTTGGGTTTGTTTTGACCTCCTTGGATTGAAACTTATTGCTAGTTTAGTAGGCCCTCTCTGCCAGCATGAGCAGGTAATGTGAAAAATCAAAACTGACAGCACATTTAAATCAAACCCCTATGCCAGATTGTGTGTCTGTACATCTCATGGAACAATTTAAATCCCTAGATGGAAAAGCAAACAGCTCTGCTGCAATTGCTAGAGGGTGTGTGTTGAAGGGAGAGCTTACTAAACACTGAGAACCTGGGGCCAGGCAGACCAGGTTTAGATTGCAAGGAGGGAAATTTAGCCACTGACCATTCAAGAAACCTGGAAAAGCCATAAAATATTAAGGTATCCCTGCTTATGTTGTCCTCCCCACACTTGCAGCCACTTCAGAATTTCCTGCCCTAAACAGCATCACGAAAGCATCACCCTTTTCTCCTCTTACTGCAAAGTAACCAGATTTATTTAATTTTTTTTTTTTGTGAATTTTTTTTATTTTTTTGTGAATTTCCACAAGGCTCTCATTTTGTTAGTTAATTAAAGAAAGGTCAAACTCATGAACAAGTAGTCTCTTCAGCCCAGATGTTTATGATATAACCTGGGACTGAGTTCCTTCTGCCTGCAGGTCTTCTGTAGTTGTATTTTACCAGTGTATGAATATAGAGACGAAACTTCAGAATTTTTGAAACATAAATATTTCCGTGTGTGATAGGAGAGTAGAAATGTGGCAGAGGAGGCAAATCAGAGGCTATTCTGAGGAAGAGGAAAAAAAAATGTCTATGTTGGCAGAACATTCAGTATTCACCTTTTCTGTCCAAAATCATTACATGAGCCATGATGTCAATACTTTTGATACAGGAGCCAATACTGGATATTAGAAGTAAAGAATCTCTTTTTTGTCAATGTAAAGAGGCAAGGAAGTAGCAGTTCCTTTAATAATATGAGTTCCATGGTTCACATGCTCAGAATTGAGCAGACATTCAATTTTGAACACCTTTGCTTCATGAGGTGGGATTAGATGAGTGTGTTGCTTCACGTGTAAAGCTTTGTCAGTGTCCAATCTCTGTTTTGCAGCTAGTGCAGCCGATGGGCCCGGTCAGCTCAGAGCTGGTATGTCCCCTGACCTCTGGTTCTACCATGGCTGCAACAACCAGTTCTCATGGGCTTTAAAGCAGGCTTGCACAGGTATAGGTAGACAGCGTCTTGCTTGGGTGCATGCCACCTACCTCCTGTGTTTGTGGTAGGGATTCTCTGACCCTGTGGCACAGGGTGACTGTCAGAGCTTCTTGGCAGTTACAGCTTGGGGGTCTGAGAGTTAATGCACCTTAGGGTCAGCCTTGGCCAGTGGGAGCTGAGAGTCAGGGATACATACTTCCCCTTCTCACTCCCAGTGGGACACTTCCACAGGCACATTTCAGAAGGCTTCGCAGAAGGTCCTCGGGGATCAGACATCACAGTGCCCATGGTGGGGGCCACTCTGATAGCACATCTTTGCATTTGCCTCCCCCATTCCCTGTCTCCACCTCCCAGCCCCTCACTCCTGCCCCAGACACCCATTTGCCAAAGAAACTGCCTGAATACAAAGTCTGTCTCAAGATGTCTTTTAAGGAAACCTGTCCTAAGATACATTTCTATTCCTAGGCCTCGCCTGCCTTCTGCAGAAGTGTAACATTTTAGACTGAATTCAGTCTGATTGCTGTCAGGACGTTATTAGTGAATATGAAAGAGCCCCTCACTTTTCCATTTCTAATATGGTTTTAGCACCAGGGGCCAGTGGACTGAAATGATCCCATTAAAACGGTCAGTGACCTATTTTTCCCTTTTGATATAGGAGAGGTTCTTTTAACGTGTGTTTCTAGTTCACTGTATTGATCCTCTGTGAGCCTCGTTATAAAGCCTTGACCTTATGAAAGAAATTAAAGTATAGGGCCATTTCTTGATATTCCCCTCCATTCTCTGTATGCTTTTGATCTTTGTAAAGTGTAAACAGTCTGGGGAAAGTGCTGACAAGGACAGCACCGTAGCCTTGATCCCCGCATGAGCTGATTAGACTTGCATGGCAGAAAACCACCACACAGTCTGAAACTGCATTCTGAATTCTGGTGGACCATGGTCTAAGCGATTGTTCTTGGTCTGTTGGTAACGCTGGGTGGCAGATGACAACACACACTTCACTCTCCCTCCTGAACACTGTTTGCAAGTGCCTGTGATTCGGACGTGTAGTGTTGCCTGTCATGAGGACACATTTATGTAATGGGGCACGTTCAATTGAGGGCTTCCCAGGTAGCACCGTGGTAAAGAATCTTTCTGCAATGCAGAAGACACAAGAGACATGGGTTCGGTCCCTGGGTTGGGAGGATACCTTGGAGAATGAAATGGCAACCCACTCCAGAATTCTTGCCTGGAAAATTCCACGGACAGAGGAGCCTGGTGGGCTACAGTCCATGGGGTCACAAAGAGTCAGACATGACTGAGCACACACACATGTTTAGCTGGCTGAACAGGGCCCGGAAGAGACTCCGATAGGCAAAGCCCTTCGATGGTCAGGTGCCCACGAGTGGCAGGGATTCAACTCTCCACGCTGCCTGACGCCTCTGCTGCATCAGTAGGTTTGGTTCCCTGCTAAGATGGCACAGCCACCTAGACACCCATGTTTGTGTGTGTGTGTATAAGGGCGTGGGGACCAAGCTGAGAGAACTGGAGTCCACCACACTGCTGAATGCTCTGAAACCCATGAGTTCAGGGTGCGTTGACTGTGGTGCTTTTCTCCCTCACCCTAGATGAGCTGATGCTACTGCCATATTTCTAGAGGCAACGACTCACTTGGCAGCTCAGGAAGCTGCTGTTGTCCACGAATTTCGGAGATTGCCCAGCTGCCCCGCAGGGTGTCTGCAGCTTGGCAGAGACCTTGTTAAATGTAGACTCGATTCCATAGGGCAAAGTATGTTTGTTTTTAATCTTGCGGTCCAGAATGTGGGGTGTTATTTCTTAGAGGAGAGATTTGTACAACATAAAGTTAACCATTTTAAGGTGTACAAGCAGTGGCACATGCCCAGTGATGTAGGCCCACCATCTCTGTCCAGTTCAGAATACTTTCATCTCCCAAATGAGACTGCACAGGGGAGTGGTAATGTGGTTTTAATGTCTGACAACATCGATAATTGCCTTTTTGTGAGGAGGGAAAAAAAAATCCAAGAATCAATCTTATGCTTTTAAATTTTATTCTATTATAAAATAGCATATGCTTTGGGCTCCTTCAAATTTATAAAGGCAATACATTTTCAGTGCAAAAAACTAAAAAGGGAAATCATGGAAATCAGAAGTACCACCATACACAAAGCAAAGTACATACAAGGCCAGTTTGGAAAAAATAATCTCAAAATCTTCTGTGTCTAGGTGGAGGTGTGGACCTGTGAAAGAATTTGCATAGTGACTTTTTGTCAAGCCACTGTGTGATTTTCCTAAGTCTTTTCTAGTATATGTGAGGGTGGGTTAGGATCAGGTCAGACCCGAGGCAAAAATCTGAGCCCTGCAACTTTCTAGTTGTGTGACCTCGAATAAGACGGGTAAAAGTTTTCTGAGGCTTGGCTTTCTTGCCTGTAAAATGGGGTTAATAACCTGCTTTATGAGGCTCTCTTGAAAAGGAAATGCCTTGCACACAGTGTGAGTGCTGAATAAATGACAGCTTCTTCTTAAAGAAGAAGCAAGAAGGACAAAACCAGGCAGAGAGGCAGATGTTTGGGGGCTCACTTGGCCCAAACCCCAGGCTAGTGCCCTTCCTCGTTTCATCTTCACAGCAGGTTTGATTTAAGCTCATGCCTCCACAAACAGTCAGACTCCCACATATGGATGCTGGAATGCCAGATAGCTACTGCCGGGCACTGTCATCTACTGCCAGAGACCGCACCCAGTTTAAAGCACCGTGGCTCTGGGTAGCAAGTGATGCTGCGGTGCACCAGCCCCAGAGGGAACGATCGGAAGCCGCCAAGTGGTGCAGCTGGCTTGTGTGCTCTGTGCCCGACTGACTCCGTCAGTTGCAGGGAAGGCTTTGGAACCAGCACCTTCTAAGGCTGTGACACTCTTTGACAGGCAGGGCCCTGGCTGCCTGGGGGTGGTGGCTGTCTAATTCATGTAGCTGAGAGGAGGCTCACATCCCAGGTTCCCAAGAGCTGGTTTTGTGCAGGGCCTGAGTGCCCCATCTTCTGTGGTCCAGTTATGGAATGAAATTTGGAATCCCACCACTTCTGCCTGGGTGAGGTATCCCGCCCCTTCAATCTGTAATGCGTTTAGCAAATTGTCAAACACCTGTGTGTTAGATACCTTTCAAGGTGTTGACATCTGGAAGTCAGAAGACATGGTCCTGGCCTTCCTGGGAGTCTCTGTCTAGAATAGCCATTCCCCAGAGTACCTTATAGATTTTTCCTCTTGCAAGGCGTTGTCCGTGGCCAGACAGGTGTGAGTGACAGTGTATAGGACTCTTGAAGAGTCCTAGCACACATTAGCGTTTGAAACTTCTAAGATGTCCCACAGGAAAAGCAAAAAGGAAAATTAAGTCTAACTTGATGTTTGCCACTCTTGTCTAAACATGAAATCTTTTTGCCACTTAACACTTGTTAACATCTCTGGGAACTGATGTTCCCTGCTGGTCTGGAAGAAATCTATCACAACCTAACAGAAGTTTCACAGAGACGGATATACAGAACTATCCAAAGATTATCCTTCATATAGACGAAGCTCTATGGAGTGCCCTCAGAGCCTTTGAGATCTGATTCCATTTCAGAAAGTTCTGAAGAGAGAAAGATGGCAAACTGCAGTGTTTCTCTCGCAAACCTGGTTCTGTCTGTCAGAGAGGCTAGCAGGTGTGTGCATGTGTGTGTGTGGTGTGTGTGTGGGTACATCCACTGACAAATTGTTGGTGCCACAGGACCTGGATACTCACATCCCTCGGCTCCAGTCAGTCACTTGTTTGATGGGAATTTTGTCAGAACACTGAGAGCTTAAAGTTTCTCAGAAGAACATAGAAATCTGTATTGTTTAAATAGGAAGTTTCACAGCATTAATTTGTCTTCCAATTTATTAAACATTGTGCTATCCAAGCACAAAGAAGATGGCAACAAAATTCTACAGCTGAGTCCTTTAGATGAGCTGCCAGGTTGTGACCTTGCGCTGGGAAGGTGGGGTTGTGACCTATTTGCAAAGTAGTGAGAGCCTTAAAACCAAAGGGTCTGTGAAGCAGATGCCACACTGACATAATTACATTGGTGACCAGACCCTCCATGCACTGGTGGTTTTCCACATCCATCTGTTTTGCCTTGCCAGTCAGTGGCCTTGATATTAACTCAAATGATATTTCTTCCTCCCTGATGCAGTGTCTGCAACTAGCTTCCAGGATAGCACGGCGTCCTCCATTCTTTTTTTTTTTTATTGGAGGCTAATTACTTTACAATATTATATTGGTTTTGCCTTACATTGACATGAATCCACCCTGGGTGTACATGTGTTCCCCTTCTTGAACTCCCCTCCCACCTCCCTCCTCTCCTTATCCTCCCTCTGGGTCATCACCGTGCACCAGCCCCAAGCATCCTCCATTCTTGTTGCTATTCTTTCTTTCCTCTCCAATGTTGGAAAGCACCGGACCTTCATGTTTGACCCTGATTCCTTCTTTATTTGCACTCACTTCCTTAGAGATCTCACATGGCCTCGTGGCACATTCAGTGTCATCTCTATGCCAAGAACATGCGTATTTATCTTTCCAGCCCACTTCTCCTTTCTGAACTCCAGACTTGTAGATCTGAGTCTCTTGTCATCTCCAATCTAGTAGCTCTTGAACCTGGCAGAGCCCAAGCAGACATCCTGGTCTCCCCAGCCCCCTAAATCTCCTCCACACACAGCCTCCCAACCTTGATCAGGGTCTTGGCACTAGTTGCAATGGGACCATGCAGTTAGCTCTCACTTCTTTCAAATCTAATTAAATGTTCCCTTCTCCCTGAGTTAGATGCCATATCCCATCCTTGGTACCTCTGATTTCTCCCATCCTGATTTATCCTCTTCCAAAGCACTTCTAGTAACAACATATTCATATTCATATTTACTATGTTTTTATTTTTCTTCAGCAGCTGCCTCATCATGCTAGAATGTAGATTCCACAAGGGTAGGAAAAGTTGTCTATTTTATTTATTGTTGTATCCTTAGATTCAATATCAGGCACACAGCAGATGCCCAGTATATTCTTGTTGAATGATTAAATGCCAGTTGTCACTTGACAAAGAACTCAGGAGAAGATGTATTTATAAAAATTCAAGCTTGTCATTAACATTCAAGTGTTAATTGTCTACTAGTTATATGGAACTGCAAACCATTGGTGTGGTTTGAACCACAAGTCATCTGAATATCTTCAAAATGTATTTGGTAGATTGAAAAACTATTATAGTAGAGGCATGATTTAAGAAATAGTATATATTATATAACTATACATGCGTATATGTGTAATATTTTAACAAAAAGTTTTCCTAATAGGGAATTTGACATCTTGTTCTATTGACCAGATATTGTAATGGACATCTGACTGTTTAAGCATTCTATTAGCTTTCTACTAGGCTTCCAAATTTAAAATTAAAGAAAAAAAAAAAAAGATACTGCTGACTTCTCCCTCAATTGAATAGCTCATTTCCCAGTGTGTTGCTAATCTGCAGTTTTGCCCCAAAGATAGTATTTTTAAAACTTTCACACTGAGTTCCTTTGTGTATCAAAGACAAAGTTATTATCAAAATTATTACTCATGTTCTTTGTCATGCAAAAAAGCATAAGTAATGTTTTTAATAATGCAAGCCATTAAAAAGTGGATGGGCTGAATTCATTGCGTCTGTTTCTCACCCACTCCGGGAAAAAATTTTCTCTGCACAAAGGTGTAACCCCTTGCTGCCCATATGAGTCTTTCCCCCTGTTTTTTGATACAGAGTTGAATGTGTATTTCATTTATAGATTCGGAACCAATGCTGCAACTTTTCAAGCTCCTTTCTTTTCAAGATGGAAAGGCTTTGAAAGAGGCTTACCGTGAGGAACAACTTTCTTTGGAAAGAATTGCTTTGGAAGAAAATAAATGTTAGGAATTTTTTTTTAATTTAAAGTTTGACTGATATTCCTTTGTTCAAAATGGTTTAGTGGATAGGTCCATTGGACAGATGATGTTTTAAGAGTTAAAATTCCCATCACGTTTGAGGTCTATCATCACTGGCAATGTTGGAAATAATCATGTGGTACATAGAGAGCAGTGTCTGGCCCAGATGTCCCTATCCCCCTATCTGATGTCAAAGTGGACATCACTGAGGGCTTGGGCTCCTGTTCACTGAGTCTCACGGTACTTTTTTAAACATGGTGATCCATGCAGCTACCACCAGTCAATGTGAGTTCACATTTGAAGTGATAATATTAAGTAGTAAGAAAATATTTTTAAAAGATGGATGGTTATATCAAGTAAACTACCACTCATTAACTCTGAAGTCAATGTCATATTCCAGCTGCCTCTGCTGCTCTCTCATCGCGTTTCTTAGAGTCTAAAGTGCAGCTTCTTGGACAGGCTTTTGACCATCCTGGTGGCTCTCTCCAGGATGTCTCAAACCTTCATAAAGGGCTTTGGAGCAAGAGACATGGTTATAAGAGCTTCATCTAGACTTATCACCCCAATGCACTTGGAACATCTTGGCTGCACACAAGCTTCTCTGTTTCACAGTCCTTAAATTACTTGAGTTACAGATATGATATATTCTCAGTTTCCTTCAGTAGAACCAGGTAGCCTATAACTTTCATTCGTTTTTACATATAGTCTTTGTTCTAGTTAAGAGTCCCAGCCTACAAAGCAGTTCTATAAGAGAGGATAAGGAAAGGAAGCCAGGGAATAGAATAGCTTCCCAGGGAGAGGAAAACACATTGTCACTTTCTGAAACCCCAAACCTGTAGTACTTCTCTGCAGCTGGAAGATACTGCTTATTTTTCCTTCTCATTTTCAGAGAAGAAATGTGAAAGGATCAAAAGAATGGATTTGCCTGGATGTCAGTGTGGTCTGATTAGGTTGCAATTAGCCTTTTTCTCTCTTCACTGAAGGAAGCAGAGACCATCTGCGGAAATTATTTAAATCCGTGTGCCTTCCAGGGAAGTTGTTTTATTTGCCACTGCATTTATTGGCTCGCCAGGGAGCTTGACAGCCATTCCAGGCTTTTGCTGCAACAGCGCTGGTTCTGCCTGTGGCCATTAGATTAACAAAAGGAAAAATTAACTTTCCTCCAGCTGAAAATTAACACCTTAGATTAATTAAAAAGCAAATGCAATCAAGGCCCCTGGATTTTTCTCCGAAGGTCCTTTCTATGAAGCCTCAGGACTGCAGTGAGGCTTCTTAGCTCATGGGGAGGGAAGAGCTGAATATTTCATCAGGATTCATTTATAATGTAATTTGCCCAATGTGAATAGAGTAGAAACCAGCAAGAGTCTGTAGCCTCTCTTGCTTCCTACAGAAGAGATTGTCATTGCTGGTATTTCTCTTCTTTTTTGAATGAGTGGAGGCAAGTAATGCGTGGGTCAACATGATGCATTCTGAAGTTAGGTTGCTTCTGTCCCCAGCCCAGGCACCCCATTACTGTCCTTGTGACCTTGGGCAAGCTCCGTCATCTCTTAGAAACTTGGTTGCCTCATCCACAAAACGGGAGGTAAGTAATGAACTGACAAGCCACGAAAGCCCTAGTACACAAGAGGTGCTCTTTAGATGGTGGGCATTCCGGGCAGCATCTCTATGGAGGAAGATGAATGGTTAGAGGTACCTTGCCACTTAGTCACTGATCTCACACACATAGCCAATATTGCCAGAATTAGCCATTTAAAAAAAATAATAACTATCCATTGTTACTTGGTCTTTGGGACTAATACTCATATTCTAAGATACTTGCTTAAATTATGCTTTTGCAGAATATAATTTCATTTGGAGGGACTTGATTTGACAAAGGGCATATCAAACTCCAATAAGTTATGTAACAGCAAATTCCTTCCTGTGCATTTTACTTATTAATATTTTTCACTTTGAAGATCACCTCTATGCTTTAGAAATGTTATGTTTCTTTTCTAATTCCTCGGAGATTTTCTTCTCTTCTGCATGGTGTTTAGAACTTTTTCACTGTCTTGATCCAGTCAGCTCTTCGTACCTCAGCCCATAGACCACACTGAAATACGCTAGTCACACTGAAGTTCTTGCCATTTTTAAAACTATCATGGATTTTCATACTCTCTGCTTTGGCTCTTAACAGCTCTTCTGTCTTTAAACTTTTCTCCCTTCTTAATCTGGAAAACTCCTCTTTTTTTTCAGGCCCATCTCACATCTTTCTCTCTTCTTTCAAGCTTTTCTCTAATCTTATTTCATATCCTGGTTCCCATCCTTCTTTGCAGGAATAATTCATTTCTCCTCAGTTTATATTGCCTTTTAATTTTGTGTATGTTGATAACAATACCATCAAAGTGTCACCAATTTATGTTACAACTGTTTCCTACAATTTCTAGAACGCTACACTGTGTCAGGCATTGCATGAAGAATGCACTTGTCTTATCTCTTCTGAGCTTTAAAATAGCTTAATGAGGTGAAAACTATGATTTTCTGCCTTTGGGAAATGAGGAAATTGAGGCTCAGATGTGGTTGGTGCAGCCTCCTAGCCAATGCATGGGAGAAGGAAAACTAGAATATGGACTCATCTGTCTATAAAGTCCATCTTCCAAAACACATGCTGTCCTTCCCAGCTGTTTCCAGGACAAATTCCATTTTATTATAATTTATGCACGTCTGTCTCTCCTTTTTTAAACTGTAAGTCCTCTGAGGTCCAGGAACATGGCTCATTTGTCATCCTATTTCCCACAACTAGCATGGAGTCTGCTGCCTGGTGGGGACCCAGATTGTGTTAGAAGAATTGGATCCATGCAGGCAGGGGCTGGCAAAGACAAGAGTTGAGAACAATGGCCCTCTACTCCCTGCAATATGACACAGTCCCATAAATGACATTAGTTTGTGTGCCCCTCAGACAATGACAGATGATTCTCAGTCTCCTTGAGCACATTAAGACGCGATTACATTCTGTGAGCTCAGCTCTCCAGCCTTCTAAATTAGAGTGGTGAGCACAGTTTCTCTGCTCCAGTCACGTTTTGCTGCAGCAGATTCCATTCAACCTCCTGACACCAATTTGTGTGATATTTCAGCATTTAGCACACGGACAGAGAAAATGGTATTCCCACCTGTGTCCTCCAGGCAGACAGCCCACTTGCAGGCTTGGCCGTGAGATTTGCGCTTCCCCAGTCTAGTTGACACCATTGAAATTCTCCTCCTGAAATTCGCTCATTAAACTCTCCCATGATCCATCACTGTGAAACTGATTATCACAGTGTTGTCTTTTGCCATTATTAATCTTTGGAGATTGATGCTCTCTGGTGCTTCTGACTGACTCACATGATTTCAGCTATTAATCTTGATCTCAATCAAATTATTTACTGTTTTAACTTGGAAGGTCTTGCTGCCTCTGGGGTTGAATCTTATCGGCTCTGATGGCTTCGCAGTGGAAGCTATTTAAAAAAAAATCCCACAAACTTTTAGGTTCACAAAACCTACCCTCAAAAATCCCTGGATGATGTTGTTATTTCCTTGAGCCCCTTTCCAAATGCTGTATATTCTCCCCCATTTTATCTTTCCTCTTCCATCATAGGGCCAATTAAGCGTGGTCCCAGATAAATGACCCTCAAAAACTCTTTAGTCAGATGTCTGATTCATAGGAGGCCACTGTGGTGGACATAAACTCCTTGCAGAGCTCCTATGGCAGAAAGCATAACCAACTGAGGATCCCAGTTGCAGCCATTTGAAGGTTCCTGCCAAGACCACCTCCCCTACAGACTGCTTCTGGCTAATAACTGAAAGTGTTGGGGACCCTGAGGCAGACCGATTCCTGGGAGAAGAGACACTTGTCTACCAGTTTTGGCTCTAAGACTACCCGGGGTCTTTGCTGAACCTGCCTTAGGTTGTAGGACCTCCTTTCTGTCTCTAGTTCACTTGGGGTCAGACTGCAGCATGATTTGATGGTTCTCCATACTGTCCCAGCTTTCTCTCAAAGACCTAGAGTAACCTAACCCAACTCACTTTCTACCTCTGTCCAGATAAAGACCTGGCCACACTTGGAGAATTTAACTTTAAAGGAAAATTATTTGGGCAGATGAGAGAAATAGGCAAATCAGAAACTAGTATCCCCTGAAGGAGAAAACTGAACTAGTAAAATTATTAATGCCGTGAAATTGAAATAACTGGTTTCTAAGATAGGGCATATGGAATTTGTTATTTCAAGGACTCATACTGCCTAATTAACCTAATTAAGATTCAAAATATTCATTAAGATGTATTCACATACTTCTCAAACAATTGAAAGTCAAAGGTAGGGAAAAGAGGACAAATCAGAGAGAGTGAGTTTCTATATTCTGAATCATCCTACAGATAATAATGTGTTTTTGATTCTGTAACTGGAATGTGAGTGATTTTTTAAAATACATGTAGACTTGTTTCAGACTTATGCAATAATAAAGGAGACATAAAGAGATGGAGATGGTAGTCATTAAGAAGACTTAAGTTTCTGGAGACAGAAACCAATCCCTGTTAATGATTTTTTAAACAATGTATTTCTAGGAGAGAGGATGTTTTTTTCTTTCTCCTCCCCACTTTTTCTGATAAATTAACTGAACTATATAGGTGCATGTTTTCAAATATTGTTTGGATTTGAAACTAAAAAAAAATTATTGGAAATGTGAGTAAGCAGTGAAAAACTGACTAAAAGACTAATAGTACTCATAGTGATGACTTAGGAATATAATTCTTGGAGTTTATAAAGCACTTCAGCAGAGTTGTCAAGTTTACCCTGCCCTGTATGATCCTATCTCCCCTAATGACTTCATACTAGAAAATATATCAACAGATGAGGGAATTGAGGTTCAGAGTAGTTGAATCTCACTCAAAATCACACAGCCATAGGTGGTGCTAAAACTGGATGGACCGTGGTGATGCCCACTGTCTGCTATGACCTTCGGAAGGTGAAATGTGACAAGCACAGGTTGTAGATTCTGACAGATCTTGGCTGTGTGATTTGGGGAAACTGATGACTCTCAGAACCTCAGTCTCCTTGTGTTTTCTGTCTCTTCTTGAGCATGCGAGAATGGTAGTTAGCAGAATGATAGTTGAGAGAAATCAGAAAAGCAGGTCATTTTACTGTTGTTATAAACTGATGAGAAGTTGATTTCAAATACTCTCAACTCCTTCCGAATGAGTAGATTGCCTTTAAGTCTTTTAAAGAGACACATAACATCCTTAGTGAACATGAATTCCATTCTATAAATATTTATGGGACAACTCCTCTATGATAAGCATTGGACTTAATGTTGTGGATAAATAGATAAATTAGATGTGGCCAGACTGTCTCCCTTCATCATTTGGGGGGAAGGCTTGTTAAAAATACAGATTCAGATTCTGCTCTGCCTCGTGGGTTGTAGAGGCCCTGATCACCTGCACCAGAAGCACTGCTGAGGTTTGTAGCATTCTCTGAGAAGTTCCTGCTAAGTTGTCGGGGGTTTTTTTCCCCTCCCCCCTTTCCTCTTTCCCTCTCCCAGCTTGAGTGAAGAAGATGTGGATGTGGATACACTGAGAGCCTAGGCATCAAGCCCTGAGCCATTGGAGAGGGAGCACTGATTCCAAGACCCTAGACTACCAGAGAACTAAACCTCAGTTCACTTCAGTTCAGTCGCTCAGTCATGTCTGACTCTTTGCGACCCTATGAACCACAGCACGCCAGGCCTCCCTGTCCATCACCAACTCCCGGAGCCTACCCAAACTCATGTCCGTTGAGTCGGTGATGCCATTCAACCATCTCATCCTCTGTCGTCCCCGTCTCCTCCTGCCCCCAATCCCTCCCAGCATCAGACTCTTTTCCAGTGAGTCAACTCTTTGCATGAGGTGGCCAAAGAATTGGAGTTTCAGCTTTAGCATCAGTCCTTTCAATGAACACCCAGGATTGATCTCTTTTAGAATGGACTGGTTGGATCTCCTTGCAGTCCAAGGGACTCTCAAGAGTCTTCTCCAACACCACAGTTCAAAAGCATCAATTCTTTGGCAATCAGCCTTCTTCACAGTCCAACTCTCACATCCATACATGACCACGGGAAAAACCATAGCCTTGACTAGACGGACCTTTGTTGGCAAAGTAATGTCTCTGCTTTTTAATATACTATCTAGGTTGGTCCTAATTTTCCTTCCAAGGAGCAAGCATCTTTTAATTTCATGGCTGCAATCAGCATCTGCAGTGATTTTGGAGCCCAAAAAAATAAAGTCTGACACTGTTTCCACTGTTCCCCCATCTATTTCCCATGAAGTGATGGGACCAGAATGAATGTTGAGCTTCAAGCCTACCTTTTCACTCTCCTCTTTCACTTTCCTCAAGAGGCTTCTTAGTTCCTCTTCACTTTCTGCCATAAGGGTGGTGTCATCTGCATATCTGAGGTTATTGATATTTCTCCCGGCAATCTTGATTCCAGCTTGTGCTTCTTCCAGCCCAGCGTTCCTCATGATGTACTCTGCATAGAAGTTAAATAAGCAGGGTGACAATATACAACCTTGACGTACTCCTTTTCCTATTTGGAACCAGTCTGTTGTTCCATGTCCAGTTCTAACTGTTGCTTCCTGACCTGCATACAGGTTTCTCAAGAGGCAGGTCAGGTGGTCTGGTATTCCAGGAGAGATAAGAAAGCCTTCCTCAGCAATCAATGCAAAGAAATAGAGGAAAACATGTACATTACCATATGTGAAACAGATCACCAGTCCAGGTTCAATGCATGAGACAGGGTGTTCAGGGCTGGTGCACTGAGATGACCCTGAGGGATGGGATGGGGAGGGAGGTGGGAGGGGGGTTCAGGATGGGGGACACATGTATACCCATGGCTGATTCATGTCAATGTATGGAAAAAACCACTGCAATATTGTAAAGTAATTAGCCTCCAATTAACATAAATAAGTTAATTTTTAAAAAAAGATTCCAGAATGTTCAAAATGAGTAGAATTCCAGATACATGTTGACCAGTTAAGCATATAGAAAGGGAATTTGTTGTTTCTGCTGTTTAGTCACCCAGTCCTGTCTGACTGTTTGTGACCCCATGGACTGTAGCACGCGAGGCCTCCCTGTCCCTCACTGTCTCCGAGTTTGTCCAAGTTCGTGTTCACTGCATTGATGATGCTGTTCAGCCATTTCATCCTCTGATGCCCTCTTTTCCTTCTGTCCTCAATCTTTCCCAGGATCAGGGACTTTTCCAATGAATTGTCTGTTCACGTTAGAGGACAAAAATGCTGGAGCTTCAGCATCAGTCTTTCCAGTGAATATTCAGAGTTGATCTCCCTTAAGATTGACTGGTTTGATCTTGCTGCTGTCCAAGGGACTTTCAGGAGTCTTCTCCAGCACCACAGTTCAAAGGCATAAATTCTTTGGTGTTCTGTCTTCTTTATGGTCAAGTTCTCACGACTGTATGTGACCACTGGGAAGACCATATCCTTGACAATATGGACCTTTGTTGGCAGAGTAATGTCCCTGCTTTTCAACACACTGTCTAGATTTGTCATTACTTTCATGCCAAGAAACAATTGTCTTCTGATTTCATGACTGCAGTCACCATACGCAAAAGGAATTGAAGAAAGTACAAAAAGCTCAGTTGTCTTCCAGAAAGTTTGGATGTCATGGAATTATTTATTCAGATCTATTTATAGAGTTTCTACTATATTTTAAGGATTGTGCTATTAATAATATCAGCATCGTTTGGGAGTGGACTCTATTACTGTTATTCTGCAGATGAGCCCAAATCAACTGTTAGGTAATACCCTAGTATTCTTCCTCTTTCCTGTCAAAGCAGAAAGAAACGGTTTGACTAAGTGGAGTAGCGGCAGAGAATCAATTGAGCTCTTCTCGGCGTGAAGCCCACACCTTCAAAGGTGGAACTCACTTCCTATCAGAGGAATGAAGTGTATATGAATCCAAGCTAAAAGCTTTCTATCACATTGCCTTTTAACATTTCTTGCTACTTTTAGAAAAGGGAGAGAGAATCAGATTCGGTGGCACCGCTTCTAGTGGAGTCTTTACCTTTGATGGTTTGTGAAGGAAAAATCATCGTATGTGCTAAGAAATGCTTTCTGTCTCACAATGTTGGTTTGCTTATTCCAGGCAGGGATAAGAATTCATATGCAGCGCCGTGATCCTGGGGTTTGGAGCAGATGCACTGGTAGCTCCAAGGAGGTCATTAGTGGCAGCCTCCGCTCATGCACTGAAAATGTCTGGGGACGGTTTCCCTCTTGAGGTGGCCTGTGTCTGAATCAGGCCCTCTTAAGCACTGGATTTGATCATGTTGGCATCTTGCTACCTTCTTGCCTGTTTCAGGCAACACCTCGTTATGGTAAAGTCAGGCAGGGTCCTCACTAAGCATCCTTACAGCTGGACTGATTCTCTCTCTAGCCATCCAGGGTCCTCCTGCCCCTACACTGAGTCCCTGGGAGAGTGGTCAACTTTACCTGTTTCCATATTCTTTTTCAAAGTTGACATTTAATACATTTCAGTTCAGTTCAGTCGCTCAGTCGTGTCCGACTCTCCGCGACCCCATGAATCACAGCACGCCAGGCCTCCCTGTCCATCACCAACTCCCGGAGTACACTCAAACTCATGTCCACAGAGTCGGTGATGCCATCCAGCCATCTCATTCTCCGTCGTCCCCTTCTCCTCCCGCCCCCAACCTTTCCCAGCATCAGAGTCTTTTCCAGTGAGTCAACTCGTCGCATGAGGTGGCCAAAGTATTGGAGTTTCAGCTTTAGCATCAGTCCCTCCAATGAACATCCAGGATTGATCTCCTTTAGAATGGACTGGTTGGATCTCCTTGCAGTATAAGGGACTCTCAAGAGTCTTCTCCAACACCACAGTTCAAAAGAATCGATTCTTCGGCTATCAGCCTTCTTCACAGTCCAACTCTCACATCCATACATGACCACGGGAAAAACCATTGCCTTGACTAGATGGACCTTGGTTGGCAAAGTAATGTCTCTGCTTTTTAATATACTATCAAGGTTGGTCATAACTTTCCTTCCAAGGAGCAAGCGTCTTTTAATTTCATGGCTGCAATCAGCATCTGCAGTGATTTTGGAGCCCAAAAAAACAAAGTCTGACACTGTTTCCACTGTTTTTCCATCTATTTCCCATGAAGTGATGGGACCAGATGCCATGATCTTTGTTTTCTGAATGTTGAGCTTCAAACCAACCTTTTCACTCTCCTCTTTCACTTTCATCAAGAGGCTTTTGAGTTCCTCTTCACTTTCTGCCATAAGGGTAGTGTCATCTGCATATCTGAGGTTATTGATATTTCTCCCAGCAATCTTGATTCCAGCTTGTGCTTCTTCCAGCCCAGCGTTCCTCATGATGTACTCTGCATAGAAGTTAAATAAGCAAGGTGACAATATACAACCTTGACGTACACCTTTTCCTATTTGGAACCAGTCTGTTGTTCCATGTGCAGTTCTAACTGTTGTTTCCTGACCTGCATACAGGTTTCTCAAGAGGCAGGTCAGGTGGTCTGGGATTCCCATCTCTTTCAGAATGTTCCACAGTTTATTGTGATCCACACAGTCAAAGGCTTTGGCATAGTCAATGAAGCAGAAATAGATGTTTTTCTGAAACTCTCTTGCTTTCTCCATGATCCAGCGGATGTTGGCAATTTGATCTCTGGTGCCTCTGCCTTTTCTAAAACCTGCTTGAACATCTGGGAGTTCACGGTTTACATATTGCTGAAGCCTGGCTTGGAGAATTTTGAGCATGACTTTGCTAGCGTGTGAGATGAGGGCAATTGTCCGGTAGTTTGAGCATTCTTTGGCATTGCCTTTCTTTGGGATTGGAATGAAGACTGACTTCTTCCAGTCCTGTGGCCACTGCTGAGTTTTCCAAATCTGCTGGCATATTGAGTGCAGCACTTTCACAGCATCATCTTTCAAGACTTGTAATAGCTCAACTGGAATTCCATCACCTCCACTAGCTTTGTTAGTAGTGATGCTTTCTAAGGCCCACCTGACTTCACATTCCAAGATGTCTGGCTCTAGGTCAGTGATCACGTTATCGTGACTATCTTGGTCGGGAAGATCTTTTTTGTACAGTTCTTCTGTGTATTCTTGCCACCTCTTCTTAATATCTTCTGCTTCTGTTAGGTCCATACCATTTCTGTCCTTTATCGAGCCCATCTTTGCATGAAATGTTCCCTTGGAATCTCTAATTTTCTTGAAGAGGTCTCTTGTTTTTCCTATTCTGTTGTTTTCCTCTATTTCTTTGCATTGATCACTGAGGAAGTCTTTCTTATCTCTCCTTGCTATTCTTTGGAACTCTGCATTCAGATGCTTATATCTTTTTTCCTTTTCTCCTTTGCTTTTCGCTTCTCTTCTTTTCACAGCTATTTGTAAGGCCTCCTCAGACAGCCATTTCGCTCTTTTGCATTTCTTTTCCATGGGGATGGTCTTGGTCCCTGTCTCCTGTACAATGTCACGAACCTCCGTCCAGAGTTCATCAGGCACTCTATCTATCAGATCTAGTCCCTTAAATCTATTTCTCACTTCCACTGTATAATCATAAGGGATTTGATTGAGGTCATATCTGAATGGTCTAGTGGTTTTCCCTACTTTCTTCAATTTAAGTCTGAATTTCGCAATAAGGATTTCATGATCTGAGCCACAGTCAGTTCCTGGTCTTGTTTTTGCTGACTGTATACAGCTTCTCCATCTTTGGCTGCAAAGAATATAATCAATCTGATTTTGGTGTTGACCATCTGGTGATGTCCATGTGTAGAGTCTTCTCTTGTGTTGTTGAAAGAGGGTGTTTGCTATGACCAGTGCGTTCTCTTGACAGAACTCTATTAGCCTTTGCCCTGCTTCATTCCGTGCTCCAAGGCCAAATTTGCCCGTTACTCCAGGTGTTTCTTGACTTCCTACTTTTGCATTCCAGTCCCCGATAATGAAAAGGACATCTTTTTTGGGTGTTAGTTCTAAAAGGTCTTGTAGGTCTTCATAGAACCGATTAACTTCAGCTTCTTCAGCATTACTGGTTGGGGCATAGGCCTGGATTACTGTAATATTGAATGGTTTGCCTTGGAAATGAACAGAAATCATCCTGTCATTTTTAAGATTGCATCCAAGTACTGCATTTCGGACTCTTTTGTTGACCGCGATGGCTACTCCATTTCTTCTAAGGGATTCCTGCCCACAGTAGTAGATATAACGGTCATCTGAGTTAAATTCACCCATTCCAGTCCATTTTAGTTCACTGATTCCTAGAATGTCGACGTTCACTCTTGCCATCTCCTGTTTGACCACTTCCAATTTGCCTTGATTCATGGACCTAACATTCCAGGTTCCTATGCAATACTGCTCTTTACAGCACCGGACCTTGCTTCTATCACTGGTCACATCCACAGCTGGGTATTGGTTTTGCTTTTGCTCCATCCCTTTATTCCTTCTATAGTTATTTCTCCACTGAGCTCCAGTAGCATACTGGGCACCTACCGACCTGGGGAATTCCTCATTCATTATCCTATCATTTTGCCCTTTGTCACTTTCAATATTAATTGCAAAATTATTGTAGGTTTTCTGAGTTTAGAAAACATAGGAAAGCACAAAGAAGAAAAATGTTTCTTCATCTTTCTATTGCAAATATTATGTGTTTGAAATATATATCTGTTGTTGTTTAGTCATTAAGTCATACCCGACTCATTGTAAACCCGTGGACTACAGCCCACCAGGCTCCCCTGCCCTTCACTATCTCCTGGAGTTTGCTTAAAAAAAAAGAAAAATATAATTTTTAGTTACTTTATATTTCTTTATATAGAGACAGTATATATATATTATATACTATAATATATATAATATATATTATATTTTATATACTATTATATACTATATAATATTTTATATATAGTATATATTTTATATACTATAATAATATATAATAAAATATATGTAAAGAGAAAACACAAAACAAAGAAATATAAAGTAAAATATACATTAAAATTTTTTTTTCTGAACACAGATCATATTGTATATATCATGCTGTTATTACCTTTCACGCAACAATTTTTTGGAATATTGCCTTGTCTTTAAATATTTTACAAGAGAAGATTAAAACTGAGCATTATTCTATAAGATTGATGTGCCAAAGCCTATTTAATCGAGGTCTGTTATTAGATATTTGCAGGGTTTTTCCCCCTGATAACTTTGTGTACTATTCTGTATGAATGCAGAACTATACTTGCATTCCACTCTTCTTGAACATCTGTGATATTTTTTTCTCCGAGGATAAAATCTTGAAAGTGGAATTTAGCTGTTTTAACCCATTTATTTTAAAAGTTTTAGGAGCTTGCATCATCCACTGTTGATCCAGGGGGACCCTTGGATTAAATTCACCTGCATACTGCACATGGAGGTATGTGTCTTAGTTGCTCAGTCGTGTCCAACTCTTTGTGACTCCACGGACTGTAGTCCACTAGGCCCCTCTGTCTGTGGAATTCCCCAGCTTAGAATACTGGAGTGGGACACCATTTCCTTCTCCAGGGGATATTTCCAACCCGGGGGATCAACCCTGGTTCTCCTGCATTGGAGGCTAATCTTTATCATCTGAGTCACAGTGCACTTGTAGTGGTTTATAATCTTGCTTAATTTTATAGTTCAAAATAGGTATCTAATTGTTATGAAATTTTTGTTTCTAAAATGTTTTAAAATTGTTGTTTTGATAACTATGCATTTTTAAGTGTTTTCTTCTTTGGTTGACTGTTTTTTTGTGTATTTGCCTTTACTATTATTTCTACTTTATGTTTGTGTTTTTTTATGTATTGTTCAGTGTAATTAAGATATCTTTTTATTATCTTGTGCTTACCATAATAGATAGTTCAAAGGCTTTTCTCTGACTTTTATATTTTAACAATTAAGTTTTGATTTAATTTTTATGTGGCCAAGTACTTCTAAAATCTTTTTTCATGGTCTCTTCCTTTGCTTTCTGATTACCTCACACAGAAAGTGAGTAAATTAGAAGGAAGTGTAAACTACATTCCCCTTTAGTTATCATAGGATTCAAAATTTTTTTTACCTTGGAATTAACTTGGATATATAAGAGAAGTATATATTTCCTCCCTCCCACAAAAAATTAATCTAGCTACCATTTATGAAATATCTCAACTGTTTTAAATGCCTTCTTTTCCCTATATTGACGATGTACATATTTTAAGATTTAATTAACTTGTATCTTTTTTCCACCTGTCTACTCTTGAGTCAATGCAATAGTTTTAGTTATTACAAATGTTAAATATATTTTAATAGCCAGCACCTTGCGTTTCCTGGATTTTTCTTTTTTAATTTGGAAATTATCTCAATTTCTACCTTTTCATGTGAGTTTTCCCTTTTTTATTTTTTTAATTTTATTTTATTTTTAATTGGAGGTTAGAGCTTTACCGTATCATGACTGTCTGTGCCATACAGCAGCAAAGGTATTGGCATACATTTGTCCCCTCCCTTTTACAACTCTCTCCCACCTCATCCCACTCCTCTAGGTTGTCACAGAACACTGGCTTTGGATTCCCTGTGTATATATATAACAAATTCCCACTGGCTATCTACTTTACATATGGTAATGTATATGTTTTAATGTTACTCTCTCAAATAGTCCCACCTTCTTTCTCCCCTACCGTGTCCAAAAGTCTGTTCTCTATGTCTGCATCTCCATTGCTGCCTTGTCGATAGGTTCATCAGTGCCATCTTTCTAGATTCCATATATTTGCATTAATATGCCATATTTGTCTTTCTCTTTCTGACTTCCTTCACTTTGTATAATAGGCTCTAGGTTCATTCACCTCATTAGAACAGACTTAAATGCCTTTATTTTCATAGCTGAGCAATAGTTCATTGTGTGTATATGTACCACAGCTTCTTATCCATTCATCTGTTGATGGACATCTAGGTTGCTTCTGAGTTTTCCCTTTTGATTATGTAGAAGAAGATCTTTTGTTGTGAATGTTTCTTGAGTGCTTAAACTGACATTGGCAGCTTTCTCTCAGATTTTCCTCCTTCACTCCCTTATAAAAGGCTCCCATCTTAAACCACAAACCTCTATTACAGGGGTCTCCAATTCCTGGGATGTGGAAAAATTGTCTTCCACAAAACTGGTCCCTGGTGCCGTAAAGGCTGGAGATCACAGTTCTATTGAGTGCTAGTCAACACCAGACACCAGTAATGGTTATTAATCGTTCTTACCCTTTTCTTTTACCCTCCCCTTCTCTCTATTTGTATAATGACTGTCTCTCGAACTACACAGTGGAAAAACTCAGACTCTAGGGTAAGTTATAGCACTGTTTTTGTCTTGTATTTCTTTTTTCATCCTGTGGGATTTGGAAAGTACCAAGGTGCCCTCAAACTCCCTAAAGACCCGAAGAACATCAGTGAGAGCAGTAATCTCAACTTTTAACTCGTCATGCAGTTCCACTTGATCTCCATGGAAAGAAAATGAATGCTCTTTCTCCGAGGTTTGCTCACTTGATAACAGCTCAGTGATCCATGCTAGAAACTACCATCTCCTTGACCTTAGGGATCAAGAGGTAGAAACTGTATGTCTTTCCTGCTTTCTTCCACAAGTTGAATGATAGGCATTATATCAAAATCTAATGTAATCCTGTATACCATTGGGGGGGAACTTTTATAAATGGAGGGTTAGCATACATGCTTGGCAAGTAAGTTTTCCACCCCACTAGTTCCAGATTTCCCTGTCACTTGCTCTTTTCAGTGACCCAGGCTGTCTGTCACTGTTTGGTCTTTTCTAGAGGCTTTGAGTTCATGCGGGCTTCCCTGGCTCAGACGGTAAAGTCTGTCTGCAATGCAGGAGACCTGGGTTTGATCCCTGGGTTGGGAAGATCCCCTGGAGAAGGAAATGGCAGCCCACTCCAGTATTCTTGCCTGGAAAATCCCATGGACGGCGGAGCCTGGTAGGCTACAGTCCATGGGGTTGCAAAGAGTCGGACACAACTTCACTTTCACTTTCACTTTGAGTTCGAGTTCATGCAGACATCTTCTTAGAGGCAGTAGGGCATCGTGGGCAAGAGCAAGAGTTGGTGACCTTTTCTTCATGAGGAAGATAATACACATTTTCGACTTTATCAGATGCAAGTCTCTGCTGCTGCTGCTACTAAGTCACTTCAGTCGTGTCCGACTCTGTGTGACCCCATAGACGGAAGCCCACTAGGCTCCCCCATCCCTGGGATTCTCCAGGCAAGAACACTGGAGTGGGTTGCCAGCTACCCAACTCTGTTGTCATAGTGAAAAACAGTCAGGACAAGATGTAACGGAACGTGTGTGGCTGTGTTCCAACAGAACTTCATTTACAAAAATAGGTGCCACGTTGTGTTTGGCCGGTGGGACATGTTTTGCTGACCCCTACTCAAGATTATAGGTTCTGAAGCCAACTTGCTGGGAAATGGATATCTGTTCCTCAATCTCTAGGCGTGCAATCTATAGTAAGCTTCTTAATCTTCTTGTGCCGCAAAATAACAGGGTCCATAAAATGAGGATGGTTATAGAATCTAAAGGGTCATTGTGGAGATTAAAGGAATTAGTACAGATAAAGCTTTATAATTTATGTGCCTGGAAAATAATAAGCCTGGGAGATTGATCCTGGGTGTTCATTGGAAGGACTGATGCTAAAGCTGAAACTGCAATACTTTGGCCACCTCATGTGACGAGTTGACTCACTGGAAAAGACTCTGATGCTGGGAAAGGTTGGGGGCAGGAGGAGAAGGGGACGACCGAGAATGAGATGGCTGGATGGCATCACCGACTCTGTGGACATGAGTTTGAGTGAACTCCGGGAGTTGGTGATAGATAGGGAGGCCTGGCGTGCTGTGATTCATGGGGTCGCGGAGAGTCGGACACGACTGAGCGACTGAACTGAACTGAACTGAACTGAAACTGTCAAATGTTGTGTTAGAAGTCAGTGTACTACACAGATCATTGATGAATTCATCATGTGAGAACGTTTTCAGTTAGCTTTATTTTAATGTATTATTTTAAAAATTTATTTGTTTTTAATTGAAGGATAATTGCTTTACAGTATTGTGTTGGCTTCTGTGTGAATCAGCCACAGGTTTACCTGTCTCCTCCCACTTGAACATCCCTCCCACCTCCCTCTGCATCCCTCCTCTCTAGGTTGTTACTGAGCCCCCGTTTGAGCTCCCTGAGTCATACATCAAATTCCCATTGGCTATCTATTTTACATATGGTAATGTGTGTTTCCACGTTACTCTCTTCATACACCCCACCCTCTCCTTCCCCCCACCTTCCCAGCCACGTCCATAAGTCTGTTCTCTGTGTCTGTGTCCCTGCTGCTCAGCAAATAGGTTCATCATCAGTACCATCTTTCTAGATTCCATATATATGTGTTGCTGCTGCTGCTAAGTCGCTTCAGTCGTGTCCGACTCCGTGCGACCCCATAGACGGCTCCCCCGTCCCTGGGATTCTCCAGGCAAGAACACCGGAGTGGGTTGCCATTTCCTTCTCCTATATATGTGTTAGGATATGCTATTTGCTTTTCTCTTTCTGACTTACTTCACTATGTATGATAGGCTCATTTTAAAACATGTTTTAATAAACCTTTTTCTTCCTCTTAATTTCTATTATTTAGACCTGAGGTTCTCCTTCCCACTCAGTGTAACATATTTAAGGGCCTGCCGATGGAAAAGTGTGTCTGCCGCAGGCTCTTTTGTTTTATTTCCTGAAGAGCAGATTGTAGGGGCACCAGCCTCTTCCCAGGGTACTGTGTAAAACAAAACAAGGTCGGTTTTGTTAGAGCTACAGAGAATTTCATTGCTTGTATTTCTTTTCACACGGTTTGCCAGTTACTCCATGGTTTCTTGGCTAATTATTTCCAGCATGGCACTGATTGAGCTGTTAATAAAGTGTGAAGGTGCCTCACAGATACATTCTGAGTCCTAAAGAAGCCAGCTACATCTCCAACTGCAAACGTCTGTGTCCTCCAATCTCCCCCCAATATTCAGGCGATAGCATCTCCAATTGTAAAATTAATCAAACTTCTCTCGGTGACAAAAATGTTAATTTAAAATTTTTGTCACAATTACAAGGAGTGTTATTGCAGCTTTTGACTTGTAATTAATTTCTCCTTCTCTTTCTCCATCACTGGGTTAGACTCCTTTGTAATAGTGATAAATGAAATAGCTGCTTGACCTCTTTTTTTTATTATTATTTAAAATAAATTACTTTACAAGAAAAAAATTACCTCTAGGTAATCAACACCTTCAGATAAACAGGGGAACGCAGGACATTAGGTACTTTATTGTCTCTCTCTCTCTCTTTTTAATTTGCATGTCTTTGGTGATTGAAATGACAAATGGGAAAAGAGTGAAGTGAGTCTCCTTTATGGCTGCGTTCTCAAGTGGAACTAATTTGGATTGCTGTGTTGGTTTTTATGGGGTTGGGGCAACACCAGCAAAATCAGAATTTTTGCAAAGGGGAATAAAAGAAATGCACAGGAGGGAAAAAGGAAACAAGATGTTATGTTTACTTGAGCAATCACTAGAGAGTTTATTGCCCTCTCAGTGTGGATCAATCCCTGACAACTCCCAGTGTGGGCCTGATGACTGGTGACAGCTGGGAGCTTGCTAGAAATGCAGAATCTCAGGCCCTGCCCTGGTCCCACTGAGTCAAAGAAGCTCTTCGTGTAACCTGCATATATATTACAGTATGGAAAACACTGGAGCCCAGACTTAGAGATGGGGTGCCCATGGCAGGGAGGTTACAAGTGAGCTTTATAAACAAACAAGTCCATGGTACATCACCTATACTTGCCCAGAGATTAAGAAGACATTCAAGGTGCATCTTTAAATTGCAGAAAGTAGATGATTCACGGTCTAGGGATAAAAAGCATACTCACGCACAGGAATCACTTTTCTAGTTCCCCTGCAAATGGCCCCACTTTGGTGTGGCTATCAGAACTGTCAGCTTTCGAAGGGCAGGACCATTCGGCTCTATCACAGTACAAGGTCCCCAAACACCTGAGTGAGTGAGCGAAAGGGGAACGGAATCACCTGGACCTTACTGTGGGAATTCAAATCTGTTGGAGTGAGGTTATAAAAAGCTTTGGTAGAGTCAGTGGCTCTGTTTGTGTGTTTAGCGAGAGTGTTTGCGAGAGAGTGAATAAAGATTGCTTACCTCTTGAAATCCAGTGACAGGGAATGGGAAAATATTACCTGGCTGAGATGCTGGAGACTGAAAACAGCATGTAGGTACAGCAACACTTACCGGGGATCCACGGCATGCCACCCTTGTTGGGCACAGGAAGGGCAGTGCCGCCATAAAGACAACAGGGCCTCTACTCGGAAGGAAATCAGAGAGTCTGAATACAGTGGGGCAACAGACTGCATCTCTGGGGCTTGGTTTACTACTCTCTTTGGAAGGCCTTACTTTTCTCATTAATCCAGTTACTGTCTCTTTATTTAGCTTCCATTTTTGCTCCAGATCTTATCACAAGTAAAGCTAATGAACAGTGGTGACCTCTGGGGCCACATGCATGCCAGCTGAGAGTTTCGGTACCACTTCCTGATGTCATTGGGAAGGTGCTTATTTGCTCCTGTTGTTATTAGTCATTACAGTAATTAAAAAGGCATTTTTTTTTTTTTAGACCTCCGTCATCATCAGAAGGCTCTGCAAATACAGATTCCATACACAGCACTTTTCTGGGGAAAATAAGACTGGCTTGGGATCTCTGTTGTGAAATCCTCTGTCAAAATTAATTAAGGAATCCTGTAATTACAATTTATGCATCATGTGGCCCCCCGATGGCTTGTTTCTTAATATCAGCTTAGTTTTTAAACATACGAAATAGCAATGAAAAGACTAAATGACCTCTCTCCTTTTTTTTTTAATTAATAAACCTTAAAGGAGCTAAAATATCTTTGATTTAGTTATATCTTAATGACAATAAGGTTAGGAAAAAGCTGTTTCCTCCCCTTTTAAGCCTGCTTGTGTTCATTATAAATCCTCAGATTGGGTCCCAGGGATAGGAGCCCCTACAGACAAACTGGTATTATTTTTAAAGCCAGACCACATTGCAGACAGCCGTATTGCAGGTGGCAAGGCTGGCAGGAGATAATTACCAGCCCCTGGGGTTCAGAAGGAGGCACTCGCCTCCAGACTGAGCTCCTCTGGCCCTTGATAGACAGAGTTATCACTAACACACACATGCCGCCGAATATATTATTTCATTCACCACGTGGAGATTTAAAATGACTTTGTAACATGCCAAATTAGGTTAATTATCTTTTAAGAGTGTTTGGGAAAAAAAAGAAAAAAAAACCTCTAAATGTTCTGTAATAAGCCTGCAGGGGACTTGATGTGAGTTGGCCTTTTTTATTTAAGAATCAGGCATTTTTGTTCCTTTCTTACCTCTCCCTCCCTTGAGGGAAAGCCAGCAAGTGTCCCTGCAGGGACCTTCTTCTTCTGCCAGTTCAGTGTTACTTTCATGGAGCCCAAGGTCCTCCGAGGGCCTCCCCTACCAACTTTTCTATTCTTATCCCACTCATGTCCCTGGGAGTCTGCTGTGAATGAGCCATGACTGCGCTCAGCTCTGGTTCTTAAAGGCTCCCACCCATGCCTGTCATCTTGATCCTTTGACAGAGACATCTCCGGTCAGCAGGGCAGGAGGCTCATGAAGGCAGAGCCAGGGCTTTCTTCACCAGTATCCTAGCACTGGGTGTATTGTTGAGAAGCGGGCACTGAGGGGTGTGTATCCAGTGGATGCTGGGAATAAGATCCTGTCCCCAGACTGTTGCTGGACCTCAGAGGTGGGGAAATGTGTGAACTGTGTGCTTTCTCAGCTTAAAGTTTCTCCTATCTCTGTTTTCTGTGAGTTTGAGTCAAAACTCTCTAACATCACCTTCAGGGTCCTCTATCCAGGAGGTCCTTTCAGACCACTTCTCATTCTGTATACTAGACTTTCATCCTCCTCCGATTTTGAAGACTCTGAAGGCATCGATTGCCCTGTTAATACTGGATGTCCAACATGCTCTTCCCTTTCCCTGGAATGGTCTTCTGTCCTGAGCTACCCCTCACGCTCCTTTGCTGGGTATCTCCTGCTCCCCTTTAGCTCTCTCTCTGGTATTATTTTCCCGGACAGCCTCTCTGAGCCTCCACCCCTGGTTCAGGCATACGTCTGCTTCCTTAGCATACTATCCCCCTACTCCCAGACTACTCAGGAGTTTCCCCTTCTAGATTGGGAGTTCACTGAGGGCAGAAGACACATCTGTCATTTACGGCTTGATCCCAGCTCCCAGCACAGTGCCCTGCCGAGACCAGGCTCTCAGTCCCTTTGTGTCAAAGGCATAAGATGTCCCTGCTTAGTCTTGGGCAAGCCAATTGTCCTGAGATTGGAGACTGAGGCTCCAGATTTAGCAGCATCATTAAGAGTGGAAGATGAACTTGGGAAGAACCTCCAGGGAGAGACTGGAGATGTGCATGACTGGTAGGGATTCTGCCATTATAGTGACTGAGAAATGTTTTAGTCCTATGGGAGCAGGAATGGCCCAAGGAGGCCCCATAGAAGAGTGGATATCAGTATATCAGCATCCCTGGGCAATCTGATTTCAACAGTACTCTAGTACCCAAGTGTGAAAGTCGTTCAATCGTCTCTGACTCTTTGCAACCCCATGGACTATAGTCTACCAGGCTCCTCTGTCCATGGCATTCTCCAGGCCAGAATACCAAAGTTGGTAGCTGTTCCCTTCTCCAGAGGATCTTGCAACCCAGGGATTGAATCCAGGTCTCCCACGTTGCAGGCAGGTTCTTTACCTTCTGAGCCATCAGGGAAAACCAAGAACTAGTACCCAAAGGCAGGCATTATTTGAAGTGTGTGAACTCCTGGAATTGAATGAAATCTTATTTGTGACTGGTAGAAGTTGTTATACATCTTTGAGTGCCTTGCCTTCTCCATCCCCATTGAGTAGGATTACATTTTCCTGCTCATCCCTACTCACTTTTATATGGCACAAGATACAAGATGTCGGTTAAGCAACTCTGTTGGTAAGGGATTCTGAATGCTTTTGTCTCGGGGTCCTAAGAGTATATAGAATATTTCATTTCATCCTGTGACATTGCTCCCAAATACTTCCTTATTTGGTATATATGAGAACTAGTTTCAATGAGTATGTCAAGGAGCATCGCTAAGTTTGTAGAATGGCCTAGGACATAATTGCAGCGATTTCTACTCTTTTCTAGGCCTTTCACTTGTTCTACATACTGAATAGAGCGCTTTTAATAATTCTATTGGGCTTCCCTGATGGCTCGGTGGTAAAGAATCTGCCTTGTAATGCAGGAGATGTGAATTCGATCTCTGGGTTGGGAAGATCCCCTGGAGAAAGAAACAACAACCCCTCCAGGATTCTTGCCTGAGAAATAGTATAGACAGAGGAGCCTGGTGAGTTGCAGTCCATGGGGTAGCAAGAGAGTTGGACACAACTAAACAAGAGAAAGGATTGTATCACCTGGTAACCCTGTAATATTCAGGCAGGTATTATTGTCCCTGCTTTATCAATGAGGAAACTGAGGCCCATAGAGAGAGAGAGACAGATTTGTCTGACTGCCCTCAGCATGTCGTTAGTAAGAGACAAAGTCACATCTAGGCAGTTTGTTTCTGGAACCCATGTTCTTACTCCATATATGTTGTCGCTGATCTTTGGGCTTCGTTTCACAGATCAGCAGAGGGTGGTTCAGAGAAGTCATTAACCCAAGGTCCCCTTGTGGTCATGGTTGGCAGAGCAAGCTTGGAACCAGCTCTGGTTCCCAAGTCAGTGCTGGTGACCCCTAGGCTGTTCTGTTTCCTGATGGTACTGCTGTTTGGAAGCAGGGCTTTACCGAAAACGCCAGGGATTCTGCTGATCCTGCTTTAGCTGTACGGATGCTTCAGGACCGAGCCGCTGGGACCTGGGAGCCTCTTTTGTTCCCCGTTCTCCATGAAGCAGATACTCTGGTTACTTGCTTCCCAGCCCCATTGCATCTGTGATTAATCTCGCTCTCCGTGGGTGTTCTGATGGCAGTAGTATTGCTAAATTGTCTTGAGTAGAGCTGGTGTGATGTACGTTATCACCAGCTATGAATGTCAGTGGGGGCATTACCAGAGTCTTTGGAAGTCTTTTGTCTTGAACACTCTGAGCATGGAATCACTCTTTGTTCTTCACTGTTATCAAGTTCAATGTTGCAAAGCTGAAAAATGAGCTCTAACGTGGGTCCTAGGAATCCTTTAGAAAGTATTCTTAATGATGTACCAGTAAAAGTGTTCCTTCTTTTGGCAAGATCTGTTCTCCAGATCACTGAGTCTGAAGGCCAGCAGTGGGTGTGGTTCAGCTGAGTCTGGTTTATCTGAACCCATCGGCCATCTGCTGGCCAGTATTCTTGCTTTGTGCTGACCTTCCTGACAAGGCTTCTTTGCCTGTTGTGATAGACAGCGTTGTTTGCTTTCATTCAATAATTATTCAGTGCAGGTCAACCTCCTGCCAGATGTAGAGACAGAGGGTCAATAAGACAGCCATGACTCTTCACCTTGGGGGAGGTGGAGAATCACCAGAGAAAAGAGAGCCATCGAATACATAGCCATGCACAGCCTCAGTGCCACGAGGGTCGCCAAGGGGAACAGCGACGGTGATAGGATGGGCGGACCTCAGTGCCAGGGACCATTAGCGTGGCCTCTTTGAGGAGCTTATATTTAGATTAAACCTGAAAGACGAGAGAAAGCCATGAAGGGAAAAGTGTTCCAGCAGAGGAAATCACATATCTGAAAACCCTGAGGTAAAGGTTTGGCAACTTCTGGAATCTGAAAGTGAAGCGTGCCGGCAGGAGAGTGGGATGTGAGCGACAGCTGTCATGTGGGATGCTGTTGGAGAAGCAGGTGAAGGGTCTGGGTTGTCCAGGACATGTGGATGTTGGTATATTTATTGCACCCACGCAGTCCTGTATTGCTAAGTCACTGCAGTGTACTAAGCAGAGAAGTTCTATTAAAATAGGCCGAGAAGCTACTAAAATAGCTTCCTCTTGTTATTCTATCAAGATTGAATTGGGCTGAAAACTACAAAATATTGCTGAAGGAAATTTAAAAGATAAAAATAAATGCAGACACCCCATGTTCAAGGATTGAAAGCCTGAATAGCGCTGTGATGATTGACTTCAACTAGCCTCACCCTAATCCAAGGCACCATCTTCTCTTAACTTAGCCTCTGCACAAAATGACTGGTGTGTGGTTTCACACTCTTTCCCCTTCTTTCAATTCAATTTTCTTTTTAAAGGTGATAAAATATACCTAACCTAGACCCTAGACCCTTCACCTGCTTCTCTAACAAGACTTACCATTTTAACCATTTTAGCTGAAATAAAGAAAAGGGTCCTTGTAGGTCTGTGAGATTTATAGGGAATATAAATGGAATGGAATATAAATGGAATGGAATATAAATGGAATATCACCCATTAGTTGTTTGTTTATTTTTTTCAAATCTTGAGCCAAAATTAGAGCATCTCTTACTGTATTTTACTTTGAGTGAGCAATAAGAGTTGTTCAATGCAAAGAGAAATTCTTTAAAGAGAACTTTGGTCCTGGATAAACCAGACTTCACAAAACTCGATATAAGAGTTTGGTTTATCTGAACGCATCGGCTGTCTACCAGAGACTATTCTTGTTTTGTGCTGACCTTGGGTTTGTGCTGATCTTGTTTTGTGCTGACAGATGGGTTCGGATAAACCAAATGAGCAAACAAAAACTATCTTTTAGGTGTTGACTCCATTGTACTTAGGTGTTTGTTTAAATAGCGTTTATCTCCAGAGGGAGGCTGGGATTAGAAAACCTGAAACTCGAATCTTAAGTAGTAAACTATCAAAGACAGCCTTTTAAATATCTAATGGAATAATGAGATTCATTTTACAGACCCATAATCTAGCATGAGTTTTTAAAAATTCATGTCTTAAGGCAAGAGAAATCTTTTTCTTCTTTTTTTTTTTTCTTCTACCCAAAGATCTCTTAATCCATTCACTGCCTTCAAAGAATGATACATAAGCTTTAGAATGTGAGAGCTGGAAGGGAGCTGAGAGGAGACAGAATCCAACCCTCTCATTTTACAAATGAGGAAAATCTGATTAACTCATTTGTCCAAGGTCCCACACCTAATAGTGGTGGGCTCAGGACTAAAACCCAGATGTCCTGTTTCCTAGGAAGTACAGACTTTGCTTCCAGCCTTGGAAAGGGGTAATTGCTTCCATAATTTGAAATTGAGATGTGTCGAAATCCTTCTGAGTTCATTCTCATCCTAAGATGGATGTGTAATTGTCTAAGGCATCATCTGTTATTCTGCCAAAGATTCAACAAACTCCTCAGTGGGAAACCAGTTCTAATTTAAGTCAGAGCAAATGACGATTTTTTTCCTATTGTGGGGCATGACAAGTTTCAGAAATAATGAGCTCCGTTCACCAGACTTCTCTTTGGCTTGGGTACTGTGCTCTAGAGTTGTTCTTACTAATGTCCTCTGAGGCGTTGAGGGCTCTTCATGGGCTCTCGGAGCCATGTTTTATTATAGAGATCATTCATACCAGTTGTGCATAAGCGCATGCCAACAGAAAGAGGACTTTGTATTGTATGCGTGTGCTTAACTGAATGTGGAAAGGTGTACTGAGTTTTATGATCATATTAAGGCACAGGTCTCATTTTTATGTAAACCCTCTCTGGCCTGAGGCACTCTTCTCATTACAACCCTACCTGCTATCACCTCCTGCCAAAGGGAGTTCATGGTCATGAACGGACAAAGGCAGATAGTTTATTAATGGCAAGCATTTGAACAGCTGGTTGAAATGGAGGAGTGGATATAAATGTTCCTTAGAAACTCCTACACCTGGAAAGAGGCAGTGCCTTTTGTGTTATCCAAGCTTCACTGTGCTACTCAAATGCCATCCCTACCAAAGCTTCTCTTTGTGTCTGCTGTGTGACCTAAATAATGTTTCTTAACTCTCTGAAGGCACAGACTCTGTGGCACATCTGATGAAAACCATCGGCTTCCTCCAATACCACACGCCCAAAGCACATGAATACACACACCCAACATTGCTCATAATTTCAGAGGGCTTAATGACCCTCCGCAACACATTGAGAAGCCCGGAGCTAAGAAACCCTGGATAACATGCTGACTTTCTTTATCTCAGTATTCAGGACTTACAAGCTTTGAGGAAATTGCCTTTGGTTTCTTACTTGAAGTTTGAACCATGAACACTGATCAATATCTGGCCACATTCCATAGTAATTGAAATAAATTTCTCATAAAACATTCTCTTAACACATACCAGATATATCATTCTCTTAACACATACCAGGTAATCTGCGAGTGCCTGAGATACCCTGATTTAGAATTAAAATCTAGTTACAGACAAAGTCAAACTAACACATACGATGCTTGGTTGATCACAAAGTAGCAAACCCAACCGGGTAAGGTTCAGAAGGCAGAGAAATCTCTTTGGGTCACAGGGATGAAATGGTCTTCCCAGAGGTGGTAGGAAGTGATCTTCTTGTATGAAGCCTGAATAAGTTTAGGTAGGAGGAGGAAAGATGTAGGGATGGGAGAAGGATATTTTGAGCAAAGGGGGAAATGGATTAGCAAAGCTGTTAGGGAGAATATCAGATCAAATAAGCAAGAATGTGAGTACCAATGAGTACATACAATAAAAATTTTCTATTCCTAGAACTGCCTAACATAAATCTTCAAAGCTGATGGTTCTATTGACCTAATTCTGGTAAGAAGGAGTGGTTATTTAACCAATCAAACTAAAATGGCCACAGTATGGAGTTAGACATACAAAACATCATTTATTGAATGCCTTGTGTTCTCAGCTAAAAGATCTATTCATTTTAATCTTTACTCTGTAATTCTTTTCAGTTCAAGGGTATTTTCTGTGCGTCAGCAGCTCTTAATAGGAGACTCAATATGTCTTCAACTTCTGCTGCAGTCTGTCTTACATTTTTTATCCTTTTTTTCCCTATAGTTAATAAAACAAGTTAGATTTTTGTGTATTCGAGTACATATATCTAGTATTTGAGTATGTATATCTGTGCATTTGCATATCCATATACAATTACACATGTGCAAACATACTTACATGTGTGCATAAAAATTAGGAAAGGACTCTGAAGGCTTTATTATAAAATGCTGGCAGTGATTGCCTCTGGGGGCTAGAACTGGAAGGCGGTGATGGCAAGAGGGAAACTTTATTTTACTCTGCATGCTTCTGTATTGTTGCAACTTTTTACAAGGAGCATATATTACTTTTGTAATTAAAGAGAAAAAAAGAAAGAAATAAATTGAATTTGACACACCTCCAAGTAATATGAAGCCTTTTGAAGGTATGAAGAAAAACAGTGATGCCTCAAGGGAAATTTATTTCATCAGAACCTGTACTTTTTTTTTTCCTTAATATGATGAAGCATCTTGCCCTGGGTTTCCAGTGGGCCTGCTTTTGTGTAAATGTGCAGAACTCTGCTAACAATTTGGCAATTTATAGTGCCTGGAAGAGGTGTTTGTTAGGCTGGCTTCTCACCCACATGGGCACATGCACACGTGCTTAGTGGGTACTGCTGCCCTCTCTCTTCCCCTGTGAAATTTCCCATAGTCTCTCTCTCTCCTCCACCTGTGCCTGGGGCTGTTTCCTGCACTGTGCCCCTGGTCTCAGGATGAGCTCAAGAACATGACTGTGGTGTACCTGCCAAAGTTCCATCCTTCCTTCTGAGTTCTCACCTGTCTACCATATCCAGAATGAAATTCATGTTCTCAGTGTGACATGAGCTAACAGACACACAGAGCTTGCCCTTCCGGGGGTAGGGGTATTGTGTACCTACATAAGCAGATGGAAACTATAAAAGGATGGCTAGTTATTAAAATGTAAAGATCAAATACATTTGGGGGAATAGAACTATTACTGTGGAATTATGCTGTAATGTGATAGGGCAAATGAGCAAACAAATGGCATGTCTAATCTAAAGACTACTGTGTAAAATCACTCATTTAATGAAAAAAGTAACGTCAGGAATACATGAAAACACTTTAACATGCTGAATGAAGAAGGCAGGAGTATGGATGTTCTCTAGTTTTGAGAGCACCAAGTTGCTCTAGGAAGTAGAAAAAAGCGTTTAAGGAATGACTTACCACATGCTTTTCAGAATGAATGTGGTAACTGGAAGCAATAATATCAAAATGCAGCATGGCATGGTAGTTAAGGGCATGGCCACAGGAGGTCTGAATTCTGGCTTCTTAAGGGCTGTGTGACCTTGGACAAGTTACTTAACCTCTCTGTGCTCGAGTTGATTCATCTGTAAAATGAAGTTAGTTGCAGTGAGTACCTCTTGGGATTGTTAAGGATTTTAAAGGAGCTCATATTTACACAGCATTTAGAAGGTATATAGTCCACAGATGATATGATGAAAAAGTAAATTAATAAATACATGAAGCACGTATTGAGCTCTTAATGCTTGCCAGACCCTGGACCAATTGGGTTGTACATTATTATTCCTCAGAACCCTGTAAGAGTCTTATGACTGCTTCCATTTCATAGATGAGGACAGTGAAGCTCAGAGAAAAATGTGTATTTGTTTAAGATGGTGCCAGCAGCAGAATTTACACACAGGCAATCAGTTTTCAGAGCTCATGCCTTCAACTATGACCACCTACTAGAGATGAAAAAGAAGGAATTAAAGAAATTCTGATCCCAAACTAAGCATTCAATCCCTGACTTCAGATACCGTAAGTATAGTGGCTACAGGGTTTTCTTTTGGGGTGATGAGAAACTTTTGGAGCTAGATGGTGGCGATGGTTGGACAACATGGTGAATGTACTCAATTGCCAATGACTCATTCATTTTAAAATGGTTAATTTTACATTGTATGTATTTTACCACAATAACACAAAAAGATTGGAGGTGCAAGGAGAAGCCGCTCCCACATGAAGAATATATTAACTGTTAATCTTGTCATCAGCTACTGCAACCAGGGTGCCCTAAGACAATAGTCTGTCTTCTCCTTGAGGCTGGTGTCTCTTCCAGAAACAGGGATGCTCTTCCTTTTATTAAAAAGACATTCAATGCAAATTCTGGGTGTAATGAAATCTCCCTGTGGCAAGCACATAACAACTGTCCCTCCCATAAGTTGAGAGGCATAATTGTATTTTCCTTCCTGATAATACAGTTCCTTGCATATTTTAAATCCTGAAAGTGAGAAAGTAGAAAAGCTTAGAGTCCAGGAGGGA
Source organism: Moschus berezovskii (assembly GCF_049115385.1). NCBI lineage: Eukaryota > Metazoa > Chordata > Mammalia > Artiodactyla > Moschidae > Moschus > Moschus berezovskii. The sequence continues at coordinate 18,676,188 of NC_142483.1, forward strand.
TTTTGTTTTCTATGAATAATAATTTTACAAGATTGAAGCCACCAAAGAGGAATGAAATTAAGGGGGAAGATTAATAAATAAAGCATAATTTGTTTTTAATTTTTGTTTTTGCTGAAGTCTGTGTTGAGCCCATTGTCTGGTGGCTGAATAAGAAAAACAGTGGTTTTAAAATTCTTCTTGCCTGCTTACTACCAAAGATTAGGAAAAGTTTAATCCTTTAGTGTAGAGAATAATAATTGACAGTATGTTGTGGTCACAGGATGCAAATATTAAACAGAACAAAATTGTTGATTGCTCAATTGATAGTAATAAAGGAGATTATTCAGGGTAGTCTAAGCTGGGTTGACTCTTTAAGAACTAGTTTGTCTTATTTATTATATTTATTATTTCTAACCCCAAACAGGGATATCTGACCCAGTCATAAAATTTAGATCTACAACATGAATCACAGCATTGGCAGAGAGCCCTATGTGCCTTATTTCTCTTGTTGGCCATGAAGATGAGGGTGAAGTCTCTGTCTCATTTAAAGAACTTCTTTCATTACAGATATCTAGAGGCAGTTAAAAGAATTTTTATCTTGTGGGAAACCAATATGCAAAACCAGATTCTGATGTATCTAAAATGGGTGCTACTTGTGCTGACTACCAAATGAGGCCAAAATAATGGAACACACTTGTCGCTACAAATGAAAGCCTGGTTATGGAGCCAAGGCTTGGCTAACACCTGACGAAATTCAGCACCAGCTCCTTGCCATTACCCTGCACATTGTATTTAATTCCTTAATAACTCACCAGAGGAAGCTCATGGGATAATGCCGCCAGCTCCTTAGTTCTCCGGTTTCAGGACATTATGTTCTGTACTTGGGAAATATGATACTGCTTCTGTTGAACTTGGAGAGGGTGGGCTGACTGGAGTTGTCAACTGGGCTGAATTTTCCAAGGGATTTAGGATCACACTGCTCCATCCCATGGAGATCCTCAAGTTAGGAATTAACATTTTTATATACTCCTTTTAAGATATGGTATTGTTTATTATGTTTATTCTTACAACATTTGGTCAGTTCACTTTGCTAATGTTGGGCATGGAGGATATAGAAATGAAACATTTAATAATTCTTTGAAGGAATTAAAATAAGATTCTTTAGAGATTTTTTGTTGCCACTGTTGTGGTCAGCCTCAGTAGACTTAGAAATGTAAATGCCTGAATTCTATATGATAAAATCGATTTGCATTCTAAAGACAACAAGCAAGCAAAGAACCCTGGCGCTGCTATTCTAAAGTCAGCATTACTGGTTTTTGTAGCTTGTGAAAGAGAAAATGGACCTGTGCAAAAATAACAACAAAACAGCAAAATCCCCCCAGAACAACAACAAATAAACAAAAAAAAAACCAAACTGAAAAAGCAAAGCTCCCTGGAAAGGTGAGCTACAGGGGGCAGTTTCTTGACAATGTCATATGGCCTCATCCTTCAGATCTCCCTTTTCTAAAGCTTTATTTATTTCAGAAGTGAAGAAGCACAGTATATGGGGGAGTACAGAGGGTTTCAGGCTGGATGTTGACAGTTGTTTTATTTTATTTCACAGTTCTATGATTGGAAAATGAGATGGCAGATTCAGTGATCTAGCTGCTTGGATGGTCTTGGACTCAGGTAAGTAAGTAACATTTCTTTATATTTACTATGAGAAACCAAGAATCCAGTTATCCCCAAATTGTATAATGTATACAACCAAATAGTCCATGCTAAAGAGTTGTAAGTAAATAAAACATACATGAGGAGCAGAGTTCTTTTTTGGACTTAACTGGTTTCACTCATTCCCAGGATGATAAATGTTCTGCTTGTATAATAGTATTTTGTGCTTTTGAAGGTCTGAATCATTGAACTTTACTCATGTATGGATGTGAGAGCTGGACTGTGAAGAAAGCTGATCGCTGAAGAATTGATGCTTTTGAACTGTGGTGCTGGAGAAGACTCTTGAGAGTCCTTTGGACTGCAAGGAGATCCAACCAGTCCATTCTAAAGGAGGTCGATCCTGGGTGTTCATTGGAAGGACTGATGCTGAAGCTGAAACTCCAATACTTTGGCCACCTCATGTGAAGAGGTGACTCACTGGAAAAGACTCTGATGCTGGGAAGGATTGGGGGCAGGAGGAGAAGGGGACGACAGAGAATGAGATGGCTGGATGGCATCACTGACTCAATGGACATGAGTTTGAGTGAACTCCGGGAGTTGGTGATGGACAGGGAGGCCTGGTGTGCTGTGATTCATGGGGTCGCAAAGAGTCGGTCACGACTGAGCGGCTGAACTGAACTGAACTGAAGTGTTGCAATGCATTTTCTCAAAATTTCTTCGATGTAAGTGTGATTTGCATCTTAATTGTATGGTCTAGAATGGTTACATTTGTCCAGGATGCCAATCTCTGTTGGAAACATGGTATCATATTCCCTAGTCTACCATAAGTCATTCATTACTGATATGAGGATTTGTGGGTTTTCTTTAAATAACATAAGACATAGCAGCAGCAGAGTGTTAGCATAAACTTTTATTCCAGTTATTATGAATGGTATGTGTTACAATGTGAAACGTGTCACCTCTTTTTCTGATTTCTGTTTTTGTAAATAATATTTGGTGTTACAGACTCTCTGGTGATCCCAGAGCATCTTGTCTATGTTAATGTGGAATGGCATCTTGCTTATTTAAGGTAATATGGAAATGCCCAGAAGACAAAAATCTTGTAAAATTAAAAAAGCGGTGGGAGGGTAACAGTATGTCTTTCCCATGAAAATAGAACTATGCCCTGGGGCTAAATTTAGGCTTTCTTTTAGTTTGCTGATCTGGATTTTGTTATCTATTCCTTGGAGATAAGAGGTTAGATCCTTGGTCCTGAAGCAGCTGTTTAATTGTCTCTTGGATGGTGAAATGGATTTCTAAGAACCTGCCTTCCTATGTGTCTTAGGACCTTATTTGTTATCTGGGTATCTTGGACAGTTCTCCCCTTTCGGCCCTTCATATGATAAAGGGCTTCCCCAGTGGCTTAGAGAGTAAAGAATCTGCCTGCAATGCAGGAGACCTGGGTTCGATTCCTGGGTTGGGAAGATCCCCTAGAGGAGGAAATGGAAACCCACTCCGGTATTCTTGCTTGCAAAATCCTATGGACAGAGGAGCCTGGTGAGCTAGACTCCATGGGGTCCCAAAGAGTCGGACAGGATGGAGCAACTAAAATGCATGATAAAAGTCCTTGAATTGTATGGTCTCAGGACCCTTACACTAACAAGTTACCGAGGATTCCAAAGGGCTTCACTTATGTATTAATTATATTATAAATTGAAAGTAAAAAAATAATTTATATATTTATCTACTTTAAAAATAACAGCAATAAACCCTTGATGTAGTAGCTAAATATTTTTATGAACAGTAGCTGTATTTTCCAAAACAAAATGAAATTAGTGAGAAGAGTGGTGTTGTTTCACAGTTTTGCAAGCCTTTTTAATGTATAGCTGTATAGAAGACAGATGGGGGTATCTTATCTGTTTCTGTATTCAGTGTATTGTGATACATTTGTTTTGGTTGAGGTGTAAATGTAATCTGGTCTCACACACATGTGTAGCTATAAAAGAGATGGATATTTTGCTGTCCTCTTTTAGATCATTGTGGGTTTTCTTCTTTGATAATATACCCAAACTTGACAAGTAGTAGTTTTTCTCAAGCTAGTTGTTGTATGAAATCTGAAAACAGTAGAATTAGTTTTATGTTTTGTTATGTTACAATCTATTGATCTTGCTTGTATTTTGAGTAGGTCTTTTTTACCTATGAACGATTTTGTGACATCATTCATTGACTATTTGAAAAATATTAGTTCAGACCTTCCAACTGTTAGCACATTTCAATGTACAATATGAAAAAATCCATTAATATCACCATTTATCTTCTCAGAAAAAAAATCTATGTTTGGGAATCACTTAAGCTCACAGATACAAATATCTAACTTGTGCTTAGAAACTCACTTTTTATCATTGGCAACCTATACTGCAAGATGTTCTGTGGAAATGACAGTTACATTTTCTTTAATTTAGAAAAAAAAAAGTCTGCCAAATACTGACGTGTCAGTACTATTGCTTGTCCACTGTTCTTGCAAATAAAAGTTATATTCCCCTAAAAAAAAAAAAAAAAAAAAAAAGGTTGGGTCCACTCTCTGCTCAAATAGTCGTTCAAATGCTTTTCCTTGGGACAACCATCCTACTTCAGTGGTACCAGCAGGGTTTTATGCAACTTTCCTACTTTGTCATACAGAATAATAAAAAGACGTGTACTCAAGGGCCTGAATTTAACGGACTGACTTTTTTTGAAAACGCCCTTATCAGGGATATTTTAAAAGGAAACTTCCTCCTCTTTCTCCTCTTCTTATCCTCCTTATGTAAATGCCTGTTTGTGAGGGAGAGAGAGGGAGGGGAAGAAGTGGGAGTGGAAAGAAAGAGGGAGATTGCTATGCTCTGCGTTCAGCCACTTTGCGGTTTTACCACGATTACTTTTGCACCATCAGTGTATAGGTTGAGAGTGAAAACAGCAATGAAGTCTTAGGTTGATCACGACCATCATTTTGACCTGTTGGTTTCGCCAAGAGGCTCCTTGCGCCCCACACCTGCCGCCCGCCCCGCAAAGGATTCTGTGGACCCCATTTTGAGAGCTGCTGCTCTAGGCTGACTCTTGGTTCTGGAGGGTCATGCTTCATGAAGCTTTGTTCTTGCTTTCTTTTGTTACTGACTTTCTGAACTTAACTATACTGTGACTCCCATCCCGAGTGCTTTGCCTGTGAGAAATATTTATCTCCAAGTGAATCGCTTAGCAGACATTCCCACTGAAAAATAAGTTAAGGCAGAGATGGTCTGAGAAGACAAAAATATTAAAAAGCATTGATCCAAACCTTTAGTGACTAGGTAATATTATTGTGATCTAATCACAGTGGCAGAATGTTCCTCAAGCGTTGAAACGAACAGCTCCGTAATTTTCACTCTGTGCTATATGACAGATGGCAAAAACTGTTCTGATTTTCCCCAATATCTGAGGAGCAGGGAGCAGAGCTTGTGCCTCCCACTTTACTCTCGCTCCCTGTCACTTCTGGTCAGCCTGACAGCACACCAGTTTTTACCTCTGTGATCTGTTCTCTGGATGACTATGTTTTCAATAGCTAGTTAGTATAAAAATAAAATGTGCGGGTCCCATCAAATAAACTAATTAAAGCTTAGAAAGTGTCAAAATCCAGAAGGCAGGGGGAACAGATTAGGCTTTGAGCAGAAGGGACACAGAGACCTGACAACTAATGTGTTGCTATGGCAACAGGAGAATCAATATCCCTCAATGGGCAGCTAGTTGACAGTAATTTTTCCTAGGTCAGAGAATTGGGGAGATGGAGAACCACCTTCTGCTATGCAAAGAATCGCTCTCTCTTTTGTAACCAAAAAGCTTCTGAAGGATTTGTAAATCCCTGTGGTACAATTCCTACCAAGTCTAAGTCAAAGTGATGGACCTGATCTTGGAGAAGGCCCTTGACACATGAAAGGGAGTTCTGTTGATTACTGCATTTTCTTATGATGCTCTCATTGTCCTCTCCATAATCAAAGTATAAAGACGTGTGTTTCTTACACATACTGTTTTCTGTAAATTAGTGCCAAGAACGTATTTGAAAATTGGATGTTTTATCTTTTTCTTCCGTTTATGAATAACCATAAAAACAGGCAAAAAGGCAAAGAATTTCTGTGTGTGATCTATATTACTGTCTTACCACACGCGAAATTAGTATTTTCCTGGATGTGGCATGTTGGCGAGGGGCAAATTTCTTTCCCTACCCCTCTTGAGTTCTTGTGGCTAGACCGTACAAGACTGATTAACAGGAGAAAAATAAACAAATTTTAATCATGTGTACAGAGGTCTCACAGAAATGAGGCCTTAGAAATGGCTAACACAGGCAACTTTTATACTTCTTAGACAAAGAAACAATAAATTTAAGAGGAGTAGGCAGCACAAAGAAACTCAAGTTTTAGATGTTCAGTTAGTGACGAATCTAAACAGGATCTGGGCTCCGGGTAGTCAATCAAAGAAATAACAAGTTTTGTTGATACAGGCTTCCCAGATTCTGAATCCCCTATCTCTAGAGGTTAGGGTGGCACTTTTTTGCTTCTGGATGCAAGGAGTACAGTCTTTCACATGAAAAATGTATTTCCTGCTTCCAGGCAGACAGGACGGTCAGAGTGTCCCTCTTGCGCTGGCTGTTTCTTAAGTAACTTTAATTGAAAATAACAAATATGTCCCGAGGCACATTTGGGGGCAGACTGCCCTGAACCCCAACAGGTGTCCCTGATGCTCTAACACCCCATCATGACTACTGAACAGATCAGAACAGACCTTACTTCGTGCTTTGTGGAAGTTTGTCATTGAGCAGAAAGAGGTCCTCGACATCTATTTTCCTAAACGTGCGTCTCAGGCACAGCAGGTTTCTGAGTTGGTTGGTGCATAATAATATCTGATCCAGTAGAGCAAGAGATTTCATACCAAATCCATTTAAAAAAATGATGCAATGCCAAATGGAATGGATGATAAATTGCAGAATGAAGAATAGTTATTCCCTCTTTTGTAGCAGTTCCTACGCTAAGGGTCTACATGTTCCTTTTTCTTTTCCTTCCTTCCTTTTTTTTTTTTTTGACAGCATACTCTTAATGAAACTATTTTGAAACACTGTCCAATAGTCCATATACAATACAGTCACATAAAGTTCCACGATGTCTTTTCGGTGACGGCTCTTGATGACTCTCTCTTATTAAGTGCCATGATGTGACAGACATTATGGCAAAATTAAAATGCAGGCATGCAGTTTTAGTACAAGGGCATTAACAGAAATGTCATCCCTAACAAATAAGGCACTGGGAAATCTGCCCCGTAGCCAGAGAACCATGCTTATTTTTGCCTTTTGTTATAACTTATAAAAACAAACATCCCGATGTAAATGCCTCTGGGTTAGATTTCCAGTAGAGAGGCAGGCGACAGGCTCCAGTGGGAAAATGGGGAGAGGCAGAGTTTCTGGCCTGGGGCGGTCCAGCTGCAACTGCTGTCAGGATTGAGGTGATGGGACTGCTTTTCTGACTAGATCAAAAAGAGACAATGCTGACTGTGATTCGCTGTATCAGTCAGAGAGAATGGGGTGTGGGGGAGGGGAAAGGGAGAGGAGTAAAGAAATGAGAAACAGGTGATTGTTAATTCTCATGGAAATTATTTGCTGGAGCTGCTGCTCTGAAACCAGAACAAACTGTAGCTGGGTCCATTGGCAAGACCAGAGCCTGAAGGAAAGAGGAGGGAAGTCCTGTGGTTCTCTGCTATAGGAGTGGGAGGAGGTGGTAGGCGCTGTGCCTTCTGAGAGAGAGAACTGCAGATCTCTGGTGTGACTCAGATCAGGTTTATGAAGTACATGCTTGATTTCTTATCCGCCAACTACATCCTGTTCTAGTTTTTCTGTCCTCGGCATCTACATGGTACTGTTCGGAGAACATGGCTTTGGGGCCAGCCATGTGTCGGTTCTTACCAGTAGCTGGGTGAAATTAACACTGGCCAAAGAGACCTTCTGTGTCCTCACTCTAGCCACCTTGAGTGAGTGGACACGGTGAGAATCTGGACTTGCCTGGGCCTGTGCTCTTTTAGTCTCTTGATACTGACCTGTCTCTTGGGCTACTCTGAGAAATCTGAATATATAAAAAAAATTTGTCTCTTTAATTCTATAATCTGCCTTTCCCCATCCATCCTTTTTTACTTTCATTGAGAAAATAAGCACAGTGAATAATAAAAGAAAAAGAGAGAAATAAATAAACCTGAGTAATTGAACAGAAGGACTCTATTGGATTTATTTGTGCATAAAAACATTGCTGAGGGCCTTCTCAGCAATGGGGATAAACATGCCATAGAACTAGCAGACACAGTCTTTGCCTCCAAAGACCACAGTGCATCGAATCAGTCAGACTCCTATTCTGGTTCATTTTGTTACTTTGGTTAAACAGATACTTGGAAGTTAGCTTAAGGTATTGACTTTCTTGTTGTTCTTAAAGATGTTTGAGTTTTGTATGAATTCAGAATTCATCAATAAAATGAATTAGAGAAGTTTTAACTGATTTTATTGGAAATTCCATCCAAATTATCTGTTTTATAACATAGGCCATGTTCTATGCCTAGGAAAAGCGTTATTAAGGTTAATAATGGTGATTTCCAGGCTGCATAGGCGTGGTTAAGTAGCACCGAGAAATACCAAACTGGGTTCCAAGTAGCTCCTTCTCTTTGAGTCAGATTAGCTCTTGGAAATAGCTATGAACCTTTCAGTGGACTGAGGGGTTGGCCTACTGTTGTTCATTCACTCAGTCATGTACAACTCTTTGCGACCCACAGACTTTGCAGCATGTCAGGCTTTCCTGTCCTTCGCCATCTCCTGGAGTTTGCTCAAACTCATGCCCATTAAGTCAATCATACCATCCAACCATCTCATCCTCTGTTGTCCCCTTCTCCTCCTGCCCTCAGTCTTTCCCAGCATCAGAGTCTTTTCCAATGCTTCGACTCTTTGCACCAGGTGGCCAAAGTATTGGAGGTCCTAAAACTTCCAAAATGTCAACAAACACTACATGTGACTATTTAAATTTTAACTTAAGCTAAATTACAAGTAAGTTAAATTTAAAACTTCTCATTCGTGCTAGCCATGTTTCAAGTGCTCAGTAGCCACATTTGGCTAGTAGCTACCACAATGGACAGAACCTCATACAGAATGTTTCCGTCACCCCAGAAAGTTCTACTGGGCCGTGCGGCTCACATTCATCCCCTCCCCCCTCCCTCAGCCGCTCTTGTGGATCTAGTATGTGCCAGGAATGGTCCTGATTAAGTCAAGACACAGTCTCTGCCCTCAGGGACATTTGGTCCAGTGTAGAAGCAGGTTATAAAGAAGACAAGCAGAGGCTGTGCTAACATAGGTGAAGGGTAGGACCAGGGTGGCTGGGATGGGCAGTATAAAGAAATGTTATATAACAGGGCAGGGAGGAAAGGCCCTCTTAAGGAGCTGGTGTTGGAGCTGAAAGCTGACACGTGAGAAGGAGCCAGTCTGGTGAAAACCAGAACAATGGTGTTTTGGCACCAGGGATGACATGAGCAGAGCCACTGAAACAGCTAGCCTTTCCTGTTGCGCCTCTTCATTACGGAGGTTTGCAGGGAACAGTGGAGTGAGGGTGGCTGGCAGAGTGACGTTTCTTTACTTCCCTGAGGTCTACCCCAGCTTACAGGGGTACTTTCCTTGTTTCTGGGCTCTCTTCCCATCCATATTAGAACATTTTTTCTGCTGTGATAAGAGGCCTATTCCCCTCAGCCTCACTATGAAGCTAGGGAGATGCCGAAGAAAGTACCTGTAGCTTTCATGTAAGATAGTTATGTTTCAGGGACCTGACATGCTCTATCTGATTGAGGTTAACAATGAGCTGAGGAGGCTTGTATGTGCTAATGCTTTTATTATTTTTATATGCAAAATTTCTTCCCAATTTAGACCTATGGGAGCTTCTCTAGGAAGGTGGGTGTCTGCTTTTGAGGTTTCTGCTGTTCTCTGAGTAGAGTTTTGAGTGCCCAAAGGGGCTGAATATATCTTCCAAGTTCAGGACATTGGGGCCTTTGAACCTGGGAGGGATTCAAACATCCTGCTGTGCATGCTGTCCTCTGGGAACTTACAGGAAATCACTATGGAGAACTCCTTCCCCTCTGGTACATGCAAGAGGCCACAGCTCACACTGACACTGGCCAGTGGCCTATGTTTGGAACTCTCTGTGATCTCCAGAAACCCTGGCCCAGATCTTGGAGAATGGGAAGCAGTATAGGGTTGGCCTGGTAACAAGACTTAGCAGAATTCTTATTGCATCCACCTCCCATAGACCAACAATAAGAGCAACCCTTGGAAAGTAGGGCTTAAACCATTACATCTTGTATTTATTTTCAGTAGGACACTGAGAACTGGGGCTGGAACTGTTGGCTTGCTGAGGAAATGGAGCGGTAATGAAACTAATGAGGCATTAAAACGGGTCCATAAAAATGTCACAGTGTTGAGACCAAGCAAACGGAAGGTCTTCTGAGAAAGTTCCCCACTTATCAGAAAAGTTACCTGGAAATAAAACCTCAACCAAGCAGGAAAATAGTCCCTGAGCATATTCTGTGAAGATTATTCTCACTCATTGTTCTTTCTAGTTTCCCAGACGCGTAATTTGAATCTAACTACAAAGCATACCAAAGAAGGCAAGGAGCACCTTTTGCAAGTAGGAGATGGATTGTCCCGCCTTCTATATTATGTGTCTCTAATAGCTGTACACATTTTTTTCTTATGAGAATATAGCAAAAGCAACCACAAAAATGTTTTGTCTCAGTATTTAACCTGAGAGTATTGTGAGTGAGAAGGAGTGCCAGGTGCTCTGCAGGGGCTCCAGTGATATTTACAAACTGATGTCCACTGATGAGTCTTCAGGGCAGAATTAGCAATCATACTAATGCTTAAAAGATTTCATTAATAGGATCCATGGCAGACAGGTAGAGAAAGAAATTATGTTTTGGAAGGGTTTAATTTCCCTAGTAGCTTTGTTGGAATGTAGAGAAAATGATGAAAGGGAGGGTTAGTCAATGTGGTTTATTTGGATTTGATTATTCTTTATGGGAAAAAGTCTATGGCTCTGTGTATGGGAAGGAGCAGGGGAAAGAGAGGGAGAAACTTGCTCACTGCCTGCGAATTGAAGGGTGTTAAAAAGCAGGTGTCTCCTAGCTACATACAAACTGGGGCAGCATGCCCCCAAGAAAAATGTATCTATACACCAGCTAAAATATTTTTTCTTAAATTTGATTCATTTTGTACTGAACTGAGTTGCATTCCCTTTGTATTTGTACACAGAAGCTCATGATAAAGCATCTCAAATACACCACATATATTTACTTTGTGGGTAAGTAAAAACAACAACATATATGCAGAGATATGCAGAGATAATGCCATGACATAGGCTACTACAAGTATATTTCTATTCTGGATAGACTAGGAAGTAACTTTTTCAGAGGTAAAATAAAATTAGAACCTGTTGAGTGAAACTGTATTCACCATGAGTCAATTTTATTCTTTAGCATCAAACGGGATTCTCTGTGCTCACTGAGGATATAGCTTCTTTTTGTATTTTTCTTTTTGTATTGGGGGACCTAGTGCCTAAAAAATCTAAAAATATAATAGCATTTTGATTTACTAGCCAGTCAGATCATCTAGGATTATTAATAATTTTATGGATCCAATGACTCTTTATTCAATAACTTAGTGCTTCCCCCTTTACCACTTTAACCCTAGTTCTGAAAACTGTTTAGTTCCATGAGATTCTTCTGTAGAAATATGAGAAGAAATTATATTTTCTGCATATTCATATGGAGTTTTCAAAGGTTACATGGTACATTTTTGTTGGATTTCCTTTTTCTTTATTTTCAGTATAGGGTGATAAAGAATAACCTACTCATAAAATTCACCCATTTCAGTCCATTTTAGTTCACTGATTCCTAAAATGTCGACATTCACTCTTGCCGTCTCCTGTTTGACCACTTCCAATTTGGTTTGATTCATGGACCTAACATTCCAGGTTCCTATGCAATATTGCTCTTTATAGCATCAGACCTTGCTTCCATCACCAGTCACATCCATAGCTGGGTGGTGTTTTTGCCTTGGCTCCATCTCTTCTTCTTTCTGGAGTTATTTCTCCACTGATCTCCGGTAGCATATTGGGCACCTACCAACCTGGGGAGTTCATCTTTCAGTGTCCTATCTTTTTGCCTTTTCATACTGTTCATGGGGTTCTCAAGGCAAGTATACTGAAGTGGTTTGCCATTCCCTTCTCCAGTGGACCACATTTTGTCAGACCTCTCCACCAGGACCCGTCTGTCTTGGGTGGCCCTACATGGCATGGCTTAGTTTCACTGAACTAGACAAGGTTGTGATCATGTGATTAGACTGGTTAGTTTTCTGTGATTGTGGTTTTCAGTCTGTCTGCCCTCTGATGGAGAAGGATAAGAGGCTTATGAAAGCTTCCTGATGGGATAGACTGAGGGGGACACTGGGTCTTGTTCTGATGGGTGGAGCCATGCTCAGTAAATCTTTAATCCAATTTTCTGTTGATGGGTGGAGCTGTGTTCCCTCCCTGCTATTTACCTGGGGCCAAACTATGGAGAGGTAGTGAAGATAATGGTGACTCCCTCAAAAGATCCTATGCATGATCTGCTGCGCTCAGTGCCCCAACCCTGCAGCAGGCCACCACCGACCCATGCCTGTGCCGGAGACTCCCAGACACCCACAGGCAATCCGGGACAGTCTCTTGTGGGGTCACTGCTCCTTTCTCCTGGGTCCTAGTGCACAAGGTTCTGTCTGTGCCCTCCAAGAGTCTATTTCCCAGTCCTGTGTAAGTTTGGTGGCTCTATGGTGGGTTTAATGACAACCTTCTCCAACAGGGCTTAGGCTGTACCCACTCCCAGAGCCCCTGCCCCTGTGGCAGTCCACCGCCGACCCGCACCTCCACAGGAGATGGTCAAAGACAGTTCTGCCTCAGTCTCTGTGGGATTCCTGGGTCCTGGTGCTCACAAGGTTTGTTGGAGCCCTCTGAGCGTCTCTGATGGGAATGGGGTTTGATTCTAAACGTGAATTCACCCCTCTTACTGTCTTGCTGGGGCTTCTCCTTTGCCCTTGGACGTGGGGTATCTCCTCACAGCTGCTCCAGTGCCTACCATCTTACTGGGGTTTCTCTGACCTTGGACCTGGGGTATCTCCATACGGCTGCTCCAGCGAAGCACAGGAATCCCTTAGAAGAAATGGAGTAGCCATCATAGTAAACAAAAGAGTCCAAAATGCAGTACTTGGATACAGTCTCAAAAATGGTAGAATGATCTCCGTTTGTTTCTAAGGCAAATCATTCAATATCACGGTGATCCAAGTCTATACCCTGACCAGTAATGCTGAAGAAGCTGAAGTTGAATGGTTCTATGAAGACCTACAAGACCTTCTAGAATTAACACCCAAAAAAGATATCCTTTTCATTATAGGGGACTGGAAGGCAAAAATAGAAAGTCAAGAAACATCTGGAGTAATAGGCAAATTTGGCCTTGGAGTACAGAATGAAGCGGGGCAAAGGCTAACAGAGTTTTGCCAAGAGAACACACTGGTCATAGCAAACACCCTCCTCCAACAACACAAGAGAAGACTCTACACATGGACATCACCAGATGGTCAACGCCAAAATCAGACTGATTATATACTCTGTAGCCAAAGATGGAGAAGCTCTATACAGTCAGCAAAAACAAGATGGGGAGTGGACCTGTGGTGCAGATTATGAAATTCTTATTGCCAAATTCAGACTTCAGTTGAAGAAAGTAGGGAAAACCACTAGACCATTCAGGTATGACCTAAATCAAATCCCTAACGATTATACAGTAGAACGGACAAATAGATTTAAGGGACTAGATCTGATGAAACAGTGCCTGATGAATATGGATAGAGGTTAGTAACATTGTACAGGAGACAGGGATCAAGACCATCCCCAAGAAGAAGAAATGCAAAAAAGCAAAACGGCTTTCTAAGGAGGCCTTACAAATACCTGTGAAAAGAAGAGAAGCAAAAAGCAAAGGAGAAAAGGAAAGATATACCCATTTGAATGCAGAGTTCCAAAGAATAGCAAGGAGAGATAAGAAAGCTTTCCTCAGTGGTCAGTATAAAGAAATAGAGGAAAACAATAGAATGGCAAAGACTAGAGATCTCTTCAAGAAAATTAGAGATGCCAAGGGAACATTTCATGCAAAGATGGGCTCAATAAAGGACATAAATGGTATGGACCTGACAGAAGAAGAGGATATTAAGAAGAGGTGGCAAGAATACACAGAACTGTACAAAAAAGATCTTCACGACCCAATCATGATGGTGTGATCCCTCACCTAGAGCCAAGCATCCTGGAATTCGAGTCAAGTGGGCCTTAGGAAGCATCACTATGAACAAAGCTAGTGGAGGTGATGGAATTCCAGTTGAGCTATTTCAAAGCCTGGAAAATGATGCTGTGAAAGTGCTGCACTCAGTATGCCAGTAAATTTGGAAAACTCAGCAGTGGCCAGTGGCTTCCCTGGTGGCACAGAGGTTAAAACGTCTGCCTCCAATGCGGGAGAGCCGGGTTCGATCCCTGGGTTGGGAAGATCCCTGGAGAAGGAAATGGCAACCCACTCCAGTACTCTTGCCTGGAGAATCCCACAGACGGAGGAGTCTGGTAGGTTACATCCACGGGGTCGCAAAGAGTCGGACATGATTTCACTTTCACTTTCAGCAGTGGCCACAGGACTGGAAAAGGTCAGTCTTCATCCCAATCCCAAAGAAAGGCAATGCCAAAGAATGTTCAAACTACTGCACAGTTGCACTCATCTCATACGCTAGTAAAGTCATGCTCAAAATTCTCCAAGTCAGGCTTCAACAATATGTGAGCTTTGAACTTCCTGATGTTCAAGCTGGATTTAGGAGAGGCAGAGGAACCAGAGATCAAATTGCCAACATCCACTGGATGATTGAAAAAGCAAGAGAGTTCCAGAAAAACATCTATTTCTGCTTTATTGACTATGCCAAAGCCTTTGACTGTGTGGATCACAACAAACTGTGGAAAATTCTGAAAGAGATGGGAATACCAGACCACCTGACCTGCCTCCTGAGAAATCTATGTACAGATCAGGAAGCAACAGTTAGAATTGGACATGGAACAACAGACTGTTTCCAAATAGGAAAAGGAGTACGTCAAGGCTGTATATTGTCACCCTGCTTGTTTAACTTCTGTGCAGAGTACATTATGAGAAACGCTGGGTTGGATGAAACACAAGTTGGAATCAAGATTGCTGGGAGAAATATCAATAACCTCAGATATGCAGATGACAACACCTTTTTAGCAGAAAACAAAGAAGAACTAAAGAGCCTCTTGATGAATGTGAAAAAGGAGAGTGAAAATGTTGGCTTAAAACTCAACATTCAGAAAACAAAGATCATGGCATCTGGTCCCATGATTTCATGGCAAATAGATGGGGAAACAGTGGAAACAGTGGCAGATTTTATTTCTGGGGGCTCCAAAATCACTGCAGATAGAGACTGCAACCATGAAATAAAAAGATCCTTACTCCTTGGAAGGGAAGTTATGATCAACCTAGAGAGCTTATTATAAAGCAGAGTCATCACTTTGCCAAAAAAGGTCCGTCTAGTCAAGGCTATGGTTTCTCCAGTAGTCATGTATGGACATGAGAGTTGGATTATAAAGAAATCTGAGCACCAAAGAATTGATGGTTTTGAACTGTGGTGTTGGAGAAGACTCTTGAGAGTTCCTTGGGCTGCAAGGAGATCCAACCAGTCCATTCTAAAGGAGATCAGTCCTGGGTTTTCATTGAAAGGACTGATGTTGAAGTTTTAACTCCAATACTTTGACCACCTGATGCGAAGAACTGACTCATTTGAAAAGACCCTGATGCTGGGAAAGATGAAGGCAGGAGAAGGGGACGACAAAGGATGAGATGGTTGGATGGCATCACCGACTCAACAGACATGAGTTTGAGTAACCTCCAGGAGTTGGTGATTGATGGGGAGGCCTGGCATGCTGCAAGTCTATAGGGTCACAGAGAGTCAACATGACTGAGCGACTGAACTGACTGACTCATAAAATGTCAATAGCATTGACTTCAGTTTCTACCAAAATTGCTTTTACTCTTTCGCCTCACAAAACAGCATAATAGTAAATTGTTTCTTCCAGCAAGTGAATCAGATGGTATATGAAGTCCAGACATCATTTGGCCCTTGTATGAAAAACAAATCATTATTTTGTGAGTAGAGCTGGTTGATCTTCTTGCAACTAACAGGAAGAGTAAATGCACTCTTGGGGGAAAAAAAGACTGGAAAAGGCGTAAAGATTCTAAGATGAATTTGTTACATCCCAGAATTTACTTGTTAAAGCCCAGCATCTCAGAATGTGACCGTTGAAGATAAGATCATTGTAGATGTGATTCGTTGAGGTCATGCTGGTGTACATGTCTGCATGCTAAGTTGCTTCCATTTTGTCTGTCTCTTTGCGACCTTATGGACTGTAGCCAGGGGATCTTCCTGACCCAGGGAGTAAACCCATGTCTCTGACATCTCCTGCATTGGCAGGCAGGGTGTTTACCACTCGTGCCACCCGGGAAGCCATGCTGGTGGGTCCCTAATCCAATATGACTGATGACCTTGTAAGAAGGGGAAATTTGGAAGGTACACACACACACAGGGAGAATGGCACATGAAGATGAAGACAGAGATCAGGGCGATGCTTCTATAAGCCAAGGAAAGTCAAAGATTACTCGCAGACCACCAGGAGTTAGGTGAGAGACTTGGAACACATTCTCCCTCTCTCTCTCAGTCCTCAGAAGTAACCAGCCCTACCAATACCTGATCTCAAACTCTTAGCCTCCAGAACTGTGAGATGATGCCTTCCTGTCATTACTCCTCCATCTGTAGTACTTTGTTACAGCGGCCCTAGGAAACTATTACAGATTGCAGGTGGAAGCAGGCACAGTTGGGATCACCATAGCCACTCATTGTTTTCACACAGTGGTGGTAAAAAAAGGAAGGCTTACCAAAAAAGAAAAGGTGCTGGCAGTATTGGACTATTTACCAATGTCGTCATAAGGAAGCATAGTTATTAAAGGATCTGCAATCACTGGGTAATTCAGCCCTTGACTTTGATGGATGGAACTTGGCTTTTCCTTTCTGCCAAAGCTGCTGAGTGGATAAATGTTTTATGCATGAGGCCCAGGGCAGGAAGGGATGCCAAAGGTTTAAGAATATTTTAAGAAACTCTCTGAGACATCAGGCAAGTTGTCAGGAGGTGTTAAGAAAGGAAGCTGAGGTACTCCATCAACCCAGCTGGGCAATAAACCCCTTGCAAAGACTAGAAATGATGCCTGTGGTCTTGGGAAGCCATTCTGTTTCTCTTTGTGTGTGTTGTATATATTTTGCATTGACTTGTATTCACAGTCAAAGCTCAGAGAAGTAGAAGTTCCTGCTATGGTTTGAGGGTCCTTTTGCCTCACTCAGGAGCCCAGTTTACCCAGTTTGGAGGTGAGTCACAGACCTTGAAGTTCTGCCTGCTCATGAATCTAGTTTCAGGGTCTTTCCCCTGGATTGGCAACCACCTGAGCCGAGGGAGTCGTTTAAGTGACAGCAAATAGCTTTAGCTTAAAGTCTCGGGAGGCCCATTAGCCACACATTTTAATTACCTATTAACAAAACAGTTTTTCAAATTCTTTAGCACAGCAGACTATTTTCTGCTATGAGGAGAGAGAGCAGCTTAAGTGTGGACGAGATGGAAATATGACTCCTATCTTTACCTCTCTTAAAAAAGTCTTTCGTGTAATAGCAGGTTCTAGAAAATAATGTTTGGACTTACTTAGACAGCATTAATGATGCAAATTCTGAGTATATGCAATGAATTTCATGAAAATGTCCTGTGTCGTTTAATTCTCTATTAAGGTCAAATAATTTAAATAATTTATAATATCTATTAATAAAGTTTTAAAATAACTTGGAATCATATAAGAGAACCAAGAATAAAGTGTGGCAATGACATAGCTGTCAACCCAAGCATTTTCTTACTGCCAAGGAAACATGTGCCCAAGTCTACATGAATCTTGCACATTTTAAAACTCTGTTGAAACCATACCAGGTTAAAATGAAGAGATCAAATAGAAAATGTATCAGTGGATTAAAGACAGACAAGTTCTAGGTATCCATTGTTCTTTATGTTTGGGGGTGGTTTCTGTATTAAAGACCCTGAGAACTTTCCTTGGATTCCTGGGTAGAAACAAATCAAAGAGAAGAAACTGACAGGGACAGCCTCTCTGAAACATGCTGTCAAGATGCATCAAAATATGCCATGGTATCCTCCCCTTTCTATCTGTCAAAGCCATTGATTATTTTCAGTAAAGAAAGCCAGTGACAGTTGGTGGAATTGTAGAACTCAGCATAGCAAGAGGTGATTCCTGTCACTCTCTAAATAGACAGGTTAAGAAGAAAATTTACTCACTGCATCAGAAGCATTATTTTGGAAGCATGATTAAATATAGTTTCATAAAGGATGACAATAAAACATAAAGAAAACAAATATCTATTAGACCCCAAGATTCTTCCTGGGTTTATTGGAGGTTTCCATGAAACTGCTTATTTTATATTTCTAAGAACAGACAACAAGTTAAGAACTTACTCGAACATCTTAAAATGTTTAAACTTTGTCCTGTGTCTTTATTAGATTAAGAGGTACTTTGGTAACCCTAGAGTTGTCAAGTAATCTAGAAATGTCATGATTCCTTGGAAGTGCAGCTGGCCAGACACTGCTGATCACAGGAGTCACTTTGGATCTGGGTTATGTGGGAGCAGTTGAATAGCTTGTGTACATAAAACTGTTCAAGCATACATTCCCTGGTTGTCTGGTTTCCCAGAAGAAGAACAGAACCCAAGATAAAGGTTTACTAAAGCCATAAAAAGTAATGAACACGGGGAAGTCTTGCCAGCAGCAACAGTGGTATGTCAGCAATAGCCCATTTCCGGGGGCAGCAGGGCTATCACCCAGGATCTGGGAACAGTGACGTGATACAGGAAAGCTGTGTGGAGGTGAATGTCAGGGTGCTTTTGCCAGGGTGGGGTGAATCCCAGCCTGAATCCCATCTTCCCAGGTTCCTTTCATCCTGAGCCTGGTTCTTCAGATTGTTTTCCATGAATGTGAGTTTCCCAGTTTTCTTCCAGTAAATTCCTATTCTGCTTCTATCAGCCACAGTCTACTTATCTTTTTTTTTTTTCCTTAGAACTATTGAAATCCTACTGATGAAATATTGTGACTTCATCTTCCTTGAAAAACCTCAGAGGGCTTAGAATGTAGTCAGGTTAGAGTAAAGCGATTAACTGCTGCTGCTGCTGCGTCACTTCAGTCGTGTCCGACTCTGTGCGACCCCATAGACGGAAGCCCACCAGGGTCCCCTGTCCCTGGGATTCTCCAGGCAAGAACACTGGAGTGGGTTGCCATTTCCTTCTCCAATGTGTGAAAGTGAAAAGTGAAAGTGAAGTCGCTCAGTTGTGTCCGACCCTTAGCGACCCCACGGACTGCAGCCTACCAGGCTCCTCCATCCATGGGGTTTTCTAGGCAAGAGTACTGGAGTGGCTTGCCATTGCCTTCTCCGAAGCGATTAACTAGACCCTACTATATGAATATAAGGTGGAATTTGGTGTTTTTTTTCTCAGCGTCAGGTTCAGTTACTTCAACATGCTCAGCCAATGCTAGAGTGCCAGACACTGTGCTAAAAGCCTGTATAAAATTTGTATTGAATCATCTCAATCTGAAGTACTGTTATCAGTACAGAAGTACTGTTATCACCACCATCCTATTTATGTAGAGACTGGGGCACAGAGAGGTCATGTAACTCGCTGAGCAGCACACAGCTAGGAAATTTGAAATGAGTTTGAATCGGAGAGCTGTCTGATGTGTAAGTCATGACCCTCAAAGGGAAGCCTGGCGTGCTACAGTCCATGGGGTCGCAAAGAGTTGGACACAACTGAGCAACTAAACTGAATTGAAAACCTTGTGTACACTTAGTCATTCTACTTTTGACTATTAAAAAAACAGAGTTTCAAGATAGTGCTGCTGAGACCTTGAGAGAAAATAGGTCTGCAAGTGATCTTTAATGAATTGTATGTAAGATAACCCCAGAAACAGATTGTAATTTTGTATGTCTAAACAGGCATTTAAACAAAAGACATACTGCTTGCTTTTTATGATTAAAAAAAAGGAAGGGAGTGATCTTTGGGAAGGTAGGTGAGGACAGGCTGGGGAAACAGGGGATATGGTGTATAGTTCTGAAACGTTTAGGTTTACTAGTTATATTAGCTGCCATCACCCAAGGGGCTTCCCTGGGTGGCACTAGTGGTAACGAACCCACCCACCAATACAGGAGACATAAAAGATGTGGGTTTGATCCCTGGCTGGGGGAGAGCCCCTGAAGGAGGGCACGGCAGTCCACTCCAGTATTCTTGCCTGGAGAATCCCATGGACAGAGGGGCCTGGTGGGCTACAGTCCACGGGGTCACAACGAGTCTGGCACAACCAAAGTGACTTAGCACAGCGCAGTCATCACCTAGTTGTATCTGCAGCCAGCTAGAGTTATAGGCAGAGCAATATGTTTTTTGAGATCTGCATTGGTTTCAGAAAAGAAAAAAGACACGGTGAAGGTGTTTGCCTGGTACGTTCTGGTGCAGTCTCACTTGGAAAGCACAGTATCCCAGTGTTTCGCACACACTGTTCTGCCACTAGCTACATGCGCAAGCGACTGCATTATGGAAGACATTTAAAGTATATAAACATCAATGTATCTACTTGGAATTCACAGTAATGAGCCCGCTCAAAAGGATAATTTAAAACTCTTCAGAAGAAAGATGTGAAGGATTAATAGCGCTTAATTGAGGAATAAGTACATTGGAACATATCGGTTGGCACGCTCTAATGGGCATTGTCAAAGAATCCCCTAATGCTTGTTTGGGGAAAATGCTATCTAGTTTATGTACAACATTTTAAACATTTTATACAGTTAAAACATGGAGCCCTTGGAGATTTTCTATCTTCAGCTAAGCAAAAATGTGTTCTTTTTTTTAAAGTTTCCTTAAAATATTTAAAAACAAATCTATTACAGAAATGTCAAGAAAAGCATCCCAAGGAAGAACTAGCTTACATTCTAAGAGTAAATGTAAAATACACCCATCTCTAAAATAGATTATATATGTTAATTTATGTATTAGTTAATTAAATGTCCTATATAATATATAAAATGAAAATATATCGATACATACATGTGAATACATATGTGTTCTATATAATAGTCCTAATATAAAAAATTAGTGCAATATAATAGATCAGAACTGGTTCATACTCTTGTTTGTTGGTTTTCTCCTGGTGTAACTAATTCTGCTTGTCTTTAGAACACATCAGACCATTAAATCTTGTGATAATTTGAAAGAAGTATTGCTCCCAGCTGCTGCTGCGTAAGCAAACCAAGAGGATAGTTTAAACTGGCATGAGACGAACTTCCCATACTAACTTCGTTAGTAAGAATTCCCTCTTCTGCACTCAACGTTTGCATGCTATTGTTTGATGTTTAGCAAAGGCAAAATCCCTAAAAGGGTAATAGAATGGGGCAATAATCCGTGATCACTGCTGAAGTACAAATGCCAGAGTTCGTGTGTGTGAACTAGCTGTGTCTGATTTGCCTTCTAAAAAGGCTTTCACTTCACTTATACGTTTTCTCTCCAGTCTCCATTTTTTTCTTCCTTCATTGTGCTGTGGAACTAAAAACGCTTAAGAAAGTGAAGAAATATCAGAGCAAATATTTTGGATTTAAAGACATTAGACTTGAAAGAAGAGTGTTAAAGTAAATAGAACTCAAACTATATATAGTGTGATATAATGGAATTTGTGAGCCCAGAAATGCTATTTTTTTTGAGGGAGGATAAGGGAGGAGGGAGGTGGGAGGGGGGTTCAGGAGGGGGAACTCATGTGCACCCAGGGCGGATTCATGTCAATATATGGCAAAACCAACCAATATAATATTGTAAAATAATTAGCCTCCAATAAAAAAAAAAAAAAGAAACTCGTGCAGAGACTTTGGTAAATACTTGGATGATTGATCTGCAATGAATTAACAAGCAAACTAGGAGTAACTTGGAGTTATTGGGAGAACTTTGACTTCATGGATACAAACTATCTCCCTCACCAGAAAAGGAATAACTTCCTGAGTAGACAAGTTAAATCTGACTTGATTTACTTCATTTATTCATGACATATTTATTGGATGTCTGTTGTATGCCAGGCTTTGTTCTTGGTGTGTGATGTATGATACAGCCATGTTCCTGGGCTGAATAGGGCTTAACTTTGGGGGGTAAGAGTGATTATGATATTATGTGCTGAATTTAAGGGCAAGTAGAGGATACCAGTCTCAAGGACCCAAGGAGGTCTGCAGGAGGAAGGGGTTAAGCTGGCGTTTAAGGGAATCAGTGGGAAAGGTGAGGGTTGGTGGGTAAGAAGGTTCCACACAAAGGGGAAGCCTGTGTGGGTGCTCAGAGGTGAGGGAGAGGCTAGGATACCTGAAGATACAAAGGAGTCCCCTACACTGCAGCTAGTGACCTAGACACACATTGCAGTGGAGTGAGGAGAGCTGTGGAAACACACGGCACCAGCCCATAACAAATGCCTTCAATAACCAGTAAAGGGAAGCAAAAACAAGTGAAAGGAAGCCAAGTCACTAGGCTAGACTTCAAGACTAAATGAGAAACTCTGCCTGGATGCTGGGACAGACGGACTGCACGTCACCGAGATGGATTTACTGTAGTGGACACAGGAAGGCTGGCAGTGACAGACAGTGTTTGGGGAAATGGCTGAGCGTGCTTGAAACACCATTCATTCAGGAACAGGCCTCAAAAGGCTGACATGGTTGATGATGATGAACATGGAAAAAGTGTATTGTTTTGAAGATAGATGGGGGTGAGGGTATATAAAACATGACTTTCCTTTTGGAGGAAATTTGGTAGGTTTTCTAGGGAATCTATTATCAACTCCCAGCAGCTTCTACTCCATGTAACTCTGGGGTCACGATTAGTTATCTGTGATTGGCCTATCTACATGAAGAAGACCACTTACTTTTAGAAAGTTCTTTTTAAAAATTAAGTGAAATCTTTCAATAAGTATAGAGAATTGCCCAGGAAACATCTTTGTGTCTTCCACCCAACTTTACTAAATATGACTGGTGCCAAATTTGTGTAAGATACTTTTAAGAAATAAAACATCAGGTTGATTTTCCATGTACAACACTCTCCAAACCCATTCTTAAAAATAATTTTACTACATTTGCATCTATCCTTAAGGAATACACAGAACTGATATTTTTATAATTGTAAATGGCATTGTGCTTTAGATATATATCATTCTGCTTTATTCTGCTTTTGTGACTTTTCGTGTTGATACAGTAAGCTACAGTTGATACCAAACTATTCAGTAGTATTCCATTCTCTGAACATAATATAATTCAACACTTGCTTCTGTTAATAGATATTTACATATTTTTTGAAAAATTTGCTGTTATAAATAATTGTGTGGTGGGAATCATTTGACTCACTTTCTTGTGAAAGTATTGACTGGGTGTGTATGCCTGCATGTGGGATTTCTAAGCCACAGGAAACATCCAGTTACTATTTTACTACATACTGCTCTCCTAAGTGATCTTATCAATTTGCACTCCTACCAGCTGCATATGGAAGTTCATATTTCTCTGTATTTTCATTAGCACATCGTTTTGTCAGATATTTCAGTTTGTATTGGTCTAAAATCGCATGGACAGAGGAGCCTGGTAGGCTGCAGTTCATGGGGTGGCTACCAGTTGGATACGACTGAGCGACTTCACTTTCACTTTTCACTTTCACACATTGGAGAAGGAAATGGCAACCCACTTCAATGTTCTTGCCTGGAGAATCCCAGGGATGGTGGAGCCAGGTCGGCTGCCATCTATGGGGTCGCACAGAGTCGGACACAACTGAAATGACTTAGCAGCAGCAGCAGCAGCAATAAGAATCAAATGATCAATGTCTGGCTAGGAACATTCTAGATCTTTCAACAAAGGAAGGTTAATACTAGGAATTGATTAGACAGTTGAAAAGCAAAACAGATTGGTGAAAAATCATTCACAACATAGGAAGCCACTGTCAGCCTTAGGCCTAGAGAGAAACTCGGCCAAGTTGGTAGTACCAGAGACCAGAAGCTAGGGTCCCTGCCAGAAACTAAAACTGGGGTGGGAGGCGGGAGTGGGGAGCTGAAGCCATGGAAGCTGCCAGAGCTGCTACTTGAATCACAGAAAAAAGGGGAGAAACCTCAGGCTCCCCCTCCTCTTGTGCTGGAATCTCCCTTTATACCTCTCACTGGCTACTCGTATCCGGAAATCATCAGTTACCTGTCCTTTAGAAAGAGCAGAGGAAGAGAAGGTAATAGAGCTGAAAGCAGACAGTTCCACAGAGCAAATGCTGTTGCGTTATGGTTTTAGCTTGCGTGTCTCTTGAGTGAACCTTTTTAAAAAGGTTTGCTGGCCATTTTGTTTTCTGAGATTTTTTTTTAATTCCTATTCTTCCTGTTGGCTGTCCATTTCTAATTTCTTTTCAGGGATTCTTTAAGATTCTGATGCTATTCGATTATATGTATTATGACTGTTACCTAGCCTGTGGCTGATGTCCCACTTTGTTTATGGTGGTGGTTTAGTCACTCAGTCATGTCCGACTCCTGTGACCCATGGACTGCAGCCTGCCAAGTTCCTCTGCCCCTGGCCTTTTCCAAGCAAGAATACTGGGGTGGGTTGCCATTTCCTTCCCTAGGGGATCTTTCCGACCCAGGGGTTGAACCTGAGTATCTTGAACTGCATAAAGATTCTTTATTGACTGAGCTAACAGGGAATTCCCTCGCTTATGATAAAAAGTTTTAAAATCTAATATACAAACTCATCAGTCTTTACCTTTAAGGTTAGAACTGTGTTTTGTTCAAGGAGTTCTCCCCTATCCTGAGTTGTACTCCACTATAATTTGTTTTAAAGAATTAATTTCAGTTTTTATATTTGTTTTTAATGCACTGGGGGCTCATTTTGTTTATACTGTGGTCTAGATCTTAAATTTTTCTTCTGTAAAGATAATCAATATTCCCAGGCCATTTGAAAATACTATTTTATTTAATTTTTTTGCTATATACGTGTGTGTGTGTATTGGTTCCTTCTGGTATCATACTATTTTGGGGCATCTACTCTGTGTCTTTGGTGTAGTTTATGTCCATGAACCACAACTCACTGTCTTAAAACAATTTTGAAATAAGACCTGATTTTTAGTAAGGTTAGTATATTCACCTAGTTTTATTTCATATTTGGCTAGGATATTTCAGAATTTTTGATGCTTTATATGAATTTTAAGATTCTTTTTTCAAGTACCATGAAAACCTGTTAAAATTTTAATGTATGTTTTGCTGAATTTATAGGTTAATATGAGCAAGATGATCACTTTTATAATTTTATCTTCCCATTCATTAATATAATGTATATCTCTCATTGTTTAGTCATCTTTTATATTCTTTTGTTTTCAATGTAAAAAACATTATATATATTATAATTTCCTCCACAAAGTTATTACACACTTTTGATTTTTTCTTGATATGTGATAGTTTGGATTAGCACTAAAATGGCATTTAAAAAATAACATTTTTAACGCATTATTGCTTGTGCCAAAGAACATAGGTAATTCTATGGATCTACCTAACATCCAGAAATCTTGCTAAACCTCTTCATTAGTTCTCACCATGTGTATAGGTTCTCTTGGATTTTCATGAAGACAAAATCATACTGAGTCTGAATATGGTAAATTTATTTCTTCTTCTCCAACCTTATGCCTTTGACTGACTTTTTGTGTCCTACGCTGGCCTGAACATTTTGAACAGACATGGTGACAGCTGCTTGTTCCTAGGTTTGAAAGGTATTCTATTGTTTCACCATTGATGGAACTTTAACTCTAGGATTTTTTGGTTAATTTTTTTTCATCTTACAGTATCGCTTTTTTCCCTCATTTGCTGAAAGTTTTTTTTTTTTAATTTAATGAAATAAGTATCATTTATATCAATTGTGTTTTCTGCATTTATTGAGATGATCACGTGCTTTTTCTGAAGAGTTCTTTGAAGAATGATGCTCTGCTGGAGTCCAATCTAAGCTTGAAAAACACAAAAATCAATACTATGTATTTTGTATGAATATGTGAAAAATGCTTTTTAAAAGGACTGTAAGACTACGGGAGGCCTGGCGTGCTGTGATTCATGGGGTCGCAGAGAGTCGGACACGACTGAGCGACTGAACTGAACTGAACTGAAGACTACGTACAAAAATGATTATGGCTGGTCCTTTTGGTGGAGAAAGAAAAAGAGATTGAAAGGAGATGGGTGGAGACAGGACAAGGATGGGGAAAAAAGACTCATTAGCTTTACCTGTAATGGTTTAATGTTTCTTTTAAAGGGGGATGTGTTCATATCAAACTTTCATAATTGTTTTAACAATGTGTGTGCAGAAAAAGCTCAAGTATCAAATTAAAAGTGATAAATTTTGAGTCACAGAGATATGGGTGAACACTACTCTTTGTTTGTACCTTGCAATACCTTTATAATTTACAAGAGCAACAACAACAAAAACAAAGTATTATTCATCTTGATTATGGGTGGCGTACGATTTAAGTTGTGCAACTTCAAGTTTGGTCTTAATATTTGGAATCAGGAAGTTGAAAGTGTGAACTTTGCTTCTTCATGCACGTCGTCAATCAATTGAAACTCATGTATTTAAATACGTAATTGAGTATGGATTGGGCAAGACAATTATATAGACTTATGTGAAGAAAGCTGATCGCCGAAGAATCGATGCTTTTGAACTGTGGTGTTGGAGAAGACTCTTGAGAGTCCCTTATACTGCAAGGAGATCCAATCAGTCCATTCTAAAGGAGATCAATCCTGGATGTTCATTGGAGGGACTGATGCTAAAGCTGAAACTCCAATACTTTGGCCACCTCATGCGACGAATTGACTCACTGGAAAAGACTCTGATGCTGGGAAAGGTTGGGGGCGGGAGGAGAAGGGGACGACGGAGAATGAGATGGCTGGATGGCATCACCGATTCTGTGGACATGAGCTTGA
Organism: Moschus berezovskii; assembly: GCF_049115385.1. Lineage (NCBI taxonomy): Eukaryota > Metazoa > Chordata > Mammalia > Artiodactyla > Moschidae > Moschus > Moschus berezovskii. The sequence continues at coordinate 18,703,019 of NC_142483.1, forward strand.
GTGAACTCCGGGAGTTGGTGATGGACAGGGAGGCCTGGCGTGCTGTGATTCATGGGGTCGCGGAGAGTCGGACACGACTGAGCGACTGAACTGAACTGAACTGAACTGATCTAATAACCAAAGTCCATCTAGTCAAGGCAATGGTTTTTCCCGTGGTCATGTATGGATGTGAGAGTTGGACTGTGAAGAAAGCTGATCACCGAAGAATCGATGCTTTTGAACTGTGGTGTTGGAGAAGACTCTTGAGAGTCCCTTATACTGCAAGGAGATCCAACCAGTCCATTCTAAGGGAGATCAATCCTGGGTGTTCATTGGAGGGACTGATGCTAAAGCTGAAACTCCAATACTTTGGCCACCTCATGCGACGAGTTGACTCACTGGAGAAGACTCTGATGCTGGGAAAGGTTGGGGGCGGGCGGAGAAGGGGACGACGGAGAATGAGATGGCTGGATGGCATCACCAACTCTGTGGACATGAGTTTGAGTGTACTCCGGGAGTTGGTGATGGACAGGGAGGCCTGGCGTGCTGTGATTCATGGGGTCGCGGAGAGTCGGACACAACTGAGCGACTGAACTGAACTGAATAATATAGGTGGAAAATATACGCAGACTTTTTTTTAAAGAAGTGTTAAACCAACATGTGAGTCAAAAGTGAAGTATTGATATCTCATACGAACCAATAACAGTGTTTCTTATCTGGATGTAACAATATTTCAGGTGTCCAGTTGGTATTCCCTTTATAGTTAAACAGTGTACTTTTCTCTGGGAATGTCTGTCTTCCTTAATTGTTATATTTTCCTAAGTTTGGAACCCAGGAACTGGAAAAATCAAGCTTTTCCCTCATGTATGACATAGAGTACCCACTGCTGGCTTGTCCAACTAGCAGACTGTCAGCATGAACATGGGCTTAGCCTGCTAGCACAGCATTGATCGATAGAGATATACACACACAGTACATATTTGTGTGTATAGACACATACACACATATGTGTATGCCTATATATATATGTGTAGGTATATCTGTGTGTGTATACACATATACACCTCTATATATATGTAAATATGTGACACTTCAAGGAAAAGTGGCTTGCTTTTTGGCTCAGACAGTAAAGAATCCTCCTGCAATGCAGGAGACTTACTGGAGACATGGGTTCAATCCCTGCATTAGGAAGATTCCCCTGAGAAGGGAATGGCTACCCACTCCAATATTCTTGCCTGGAGAATTCCACGGACAAACCCTGAGGGCTATGGTCCAGGGGGTCACAAAGAGTCAGACATGACTGAGTGACTCACACTTCCTCAAGTAAAAGAGTGAAAGTAACCATGTTCAGAAAAAGTAGAGTTGGGTTCATGCTTGTTTTATGCTCTGTTCTTGATTTAGTTTGGGATGACATGTGAGGAGGGAATAGATAGGGGAGTGAGTATCAACCCTTCCAGTGCGTGGGCAGTTAAACATTTAAACCTGGCCTTGTGAGCCTGTCTGCTAGTGAGCAGAACAAAGGAGAAAGGGACTTGGTGAGAATTTTTTTTTTTTTCTGGTGGTAGTCCAGATATTTGCAAAAGGTCTGAAGTGACCTGAAAGCTGTATCAGGCAGGATGTACACAGTGTGAAGATGAGGCGGGTCACAGAGCTGTGTGTGTGCGCACATGCGTGTGTATAAAATATAGGTTTAATCTTCAACACAGTGAAAAAATAATCAAATCTTCTCTGATTAAATGTCAAATGGCTTCAGAGAAAAATGTTTTCCCAGATGGTAATAGAGGATTAGCCTATGGAGGTGAAATCAAAAGCTAGACTCTGAGCATGTGGGGATCGGAGAGGGGAGGCCATGCTGGCTACTGTGAAAACGCATCCAGGGAGAAAAGTGGACAAAGGCACGAGGAACAGGCTGGATGGCATCCACTCTAACTCTTTCTCTTCCGACACCCGTAATCGATGCTTCTCCCTGAACTTGTTCACGCTTCTCAAAACCTCATCCTTTATGATGTTTCCCAACCCCAGAATCCATCCTCATGTGGTCGAAATAAGTCCAGGGGAGTGAGGGCTCCGTGCCTGGGCTGTTAATAACTCCACACATCCCTGTTAGATACGCACATGATGGGCAAATAGGCTTTTTTTTTTTCTGGGTATGCACAGAGCTTGCGGGTATGTTTTTCACACTTTGTCATGCTGTTTGTGGTTACAAACAAAAAGAAAAGAAATTGGAATTTGTTAGGCTTGCATAATATCAGGAAGGATATTTTATTAAAACATCAAGTCTGCAGATATTAGAGACCTAGGTTCATCTTAACCTTTGCTCTTAGGACTATTATTGCACTAGACATCAGGATAATAGCGTTTTCAAAATACCAGCAATGTTGCTTTATGTGGTTTCATAAGGACGGACACATGAGCAAATCACGTGGCTAGAGTCAAGTTTGAAACCCAGAGCTGTACTATATTCTAGGTGAGTAAACTTAGACAAGTTGTTTCATTACCTAGAGCTTCAATTTTCTCATGGATAAAATGTGATAACCACACCTGTCTCATAAGTTTCCTATAAGGAATATAATGTAAGAAAATTCAGCATAATCTCATGCACAATGCAAAGTGCTCAGAAAATAGTGGCAGTGATACTGAGGTGGTCATTACTAACATTGAATTTATCAGTAGTGTATTTTGTGCTTTTATGGCAACTGTACTGCAAGCAGTGGCATATACACACATCCAACTTCAGTGACTTAAAACCAAGTGCTGGCATATTTTTCTCATGTACAAGGAGAGGCACCCCAGAGTTCATATGGCTAATAGAGTGAATCCTGAAATACCCAAGCTCTTCCCATTTTTCTGTCGCACCACCCTGAGCCAATGACCCTAAGCTTCACGGCTGCAACATTCTCCTGACCCTTCAGAAATCTTGCCCATGATCCAGCAGGAAGAAGAGAAAGCACAAATGGCGGAAGATGTGAGCCAGCTGAATCTGTCCTTTATCCATCTGGAAAACAAAGATTCTAGAAACTCTACCCAGTGGACTTCCTCTTACACCTCGCTGGTTGGAATTTAATCACAGGAGCATCCCTGGTACAGGCAGCCTGAGAAATCATCTCCCTTAGCTAAGAAATTTGTTTCCCCAAGCAGAACTGTGGTCCTGATAGTAAGAAAAGAAGGAAGAATTGACATCAAATAGGCAACCAGCAGTGTTTGACATAGTTTGACATTAAGAATTATTTGCTGCCTGCCCTCTCCAAATGTCTATGGCCTTAGTAGTGAGAGGGAGGGAGGGAGGGGGAGAAGGGAGAGAGAAGAGGAGACATAGTATTGTCTGGTTTAATAGAGGAGCATGGCAAAGCCCGGTAACTTCTAAGAAGTAAGCAAACATCAAATGATAAGCAAGAATTTTTCGTTCCTCCTAAATGTTCTCCTGTCATAACCTCATGGTGTATTGGTTAAGAATGCAGTTCATAAATGAAGCAGTCGTGACTTGGAATTCTGGCCATGTCCCTAGTTCAGTGTTCAATGTTGGACAAGTTATTTAATCCTCCTATAATATAAACTCCTATTAGGACAGTAGCTTTATCGGTTTTGTCACTAGTGTATCTCCATCCCCTAGGGAAGAACTTTGCTCTCGGATATTTGTTGGATGGATGGACTTCTTTGAACTCCTTAGCAATGACAGGAATTAATAGAAACTATCTTCAGAGGCCATCGTGAGGCTTAAATGAGAGCGCGTGTTGTATAACTCTCCGTTGACTGTATTGTTAGAGACGTAGATTTCACTTGGAGCTCCTCCAAGGCTCCCTGAACCTGGGAATCTCTGTGTGCTTGTGTTTTGTTTTGTTTTTTTTTTTCTCTCCGCCTATTAGCATGGGAGTTTTGATCTGCTCCATTTCTTACCAGGGCTGATCCAACCCTCCTTAGGCAACCTGGTGGTCCCCTGCTGCCAGGAGGTAACCACGTTGATGCCAGACTTAGTGTGATGCCCTACCCACACAGCACCCTACGGCCCATACCTCCTGGGCTTTACCTGTCCTCCTGACCCACCTCACTTTGGAGCAATAGGCGTTTGCAGGGCTATGTGCTTTTTTTTCTAAGGCAGCAGTTGATTTCCAAGTCTGTTGGTTTCTTAGATGAGACACACTATTATGGTAACATTTAACTTTAGTACTATTGTGTTTAAAGCAAATATCCATGAAGTGCATTTCCAAAATGTATTGGATGGTGGGATGAAGGTATATGGCCATGCATCTGTGTACCAGTCTGTATACATACTTGCGTTTGTGACTTTATTTTAGAACGTTTGCTGAGCTTTCAATATCAGCTGTTTCAAACCTGGCTTCTTGCTAATGAAGGGTTAGCATGCTAAATTAGCGGTAAATTAATACTCATTTTTGTGCTAGCCCACTGGAGTGGCAGGGAAATTACCTAAATTAGATTCAGATAGTGAAACTCATCACAGCCAAGAATAATGGAATCTAAAAGGACTTTTTTTCTGTGAAATACTGAGAATGAGGGATATCCATATAACATCAAAAACTCTGGTACCCTTATTTAGTTACTTACAGTAGATGAGTCCTTAAAAGTGGTGATTTAAAAGAAAATCTCCCTCAGTAGCACGTGCCAAGTCACACAACACTTAGCAGAGGCCAACTTAGAAGGTTTATGGGAAAATTCAGAATTAAGGCTCAGACTGGCCTCATGCTGACAAAGCGGAGGTCGCCAACTTGGGTTGCAGCGCAAGCAAATGAAACACCAGCAGTCTATCAAAAGCCAAATTATTCCCTAACATTCATGAGCCATTTCAGGAGAGTTCACCATCATCAACTCCTCTCCATTACACAGCAGGGGTTCAGCACCAGTGCCAAAGCTGGGATACCGTCTTTGGGGATAGTAGTCCTTGCTTATGCTTTCTAATTTGAATTATTCATTGCCTAGGCATAGCCATGTTATCTGTGGCCCTTTAAAATGTGTTCTCCTCTGTCAGAGTAGACAGCATCACCAAATGCAAAAGTAACTACAACCAGCTTGATACCATATTTCTTCTCAGAAGAATGACTCACTTCTCTATAGAAGCTGACAATTTACAGAGGTTGTTCACGTGTATTGTGTCTTCATGAAAAGACATAATTTCCAACCCATGGAACACCAGCTGTGGGAAAGCATCAACCCATGTCTGACCATGCCTCTGAGCTCTGTGGTTCTTGAGGCCTTGTCTGGCCAACTCTGGGGTCTGGCCCCATGGGTTTAGGTCTGGTTTGTGTTTCTGCCCCAGCCATTCACCCTGCTCTGGCTCTTCCTGAGACTACTGACCAGTCATTGGCCAGGTCTGGGCAGGCTGACTTTGCGGTAATTATGAGTGAAAGATGTCAGTGACAAAGCATCACATTCTGGATATTTCTACACATAGTCAGTATCTGCTTTTGTAAGCGTGACTGAGCTCCAAATGGCTTTGTAGTCATAAGGGAATGACCAACTGAATAGCTATTATTTCATCCAATTGATGCTGTGCTTTTTGTGCAAAGTGAAACAGGAATGCAGAAGCATGCACATTTTACACCCGCCTGGTTCTTGCTTTCAATAGCTGCTGAAAAATATAAGCCATTCTCCCTAGGAAGCGAACTCCTGGGGAAAGGCTGTATGCAGCAAGTGGAAAACCATGTTCATTTTCAGCAAATGGTTAACCAAAAAAGATAGAAATTTCTACCAGAACTTAATCATTAGTGCACTTTCTTCCAACGGAAATATGAGTATTTATTTCATGGAATCTCCTGAATCCTCCTCCACCAGTAAAATAAAGCTGAGGAAATAATTCAAATTAAAACACAATATCTTATCGGTCTTGTTCAAAGTCCATGAGTCCAGGCAAGGACAAAAACAAAGCTTTCCATCTGATGACAGGCTGTTGGATACTCTGAGATCAGTCCATGTTCATAGAGAAGAGAACATTCTCTCTCTTTCTCTTTTTTCCTTTTAATTGTGAAGTATAGTTGATCTACAATATTGTGTTAGTTTCTGGTGGACAGCAAAGTGATTCAGTTATACAGACACACACACACACATTCTTTTCACATTCTTTTCCATTAAGTTTATCACATAATTTTGAATCCAATTCCCTATGTGGTACAGTAGGACCTTGTTGATCTGTTTTATATATAGCAATTTGTCTTTGCTAATCCTAAACTCATTTATCGCTCCCCTACCTGCTTTCTCCTTTGGTAACTGTAAGTTTGTTTTCAATGTCTGTGAGTCTGTTTCTATTTCATAAATAATTTCAGTTGTCACATGTTAGATTTTACATATAGGAGAGTGAAAAGGTTGGCTTGAAGCTCAACATTCAGAAAACAAAGATCATGGCATCTGGTCCCATCACTTCATGGGAAATAGATGGAAAAACAGTGGAAACAATGTCAGACTTTATTTTTTTGGGCTCCAAAGTCACTGCAGATGTTGATTGCAGCCATGAAATTAAAAGACGCTTGCTCCTTGGAAGGAAAGTTATGACCAACCTTGATAATATATTAAAAAGCAGAGACATTACTTTGCCAACAAAGGTCCGTCTGGTCAAGGCTATGGTTTTTCCTGTGGTCATGTATGGATGTGAGAGTTGGACTGTGAAGAAAGCTGATCGCCAAAGAATTGATGCTTTTGAACTGTGGTGTTGGAGAAGACTCTTGAGAGTCCCTTGTACCGCAAGGAGATCCAACCAGTCCATTCTAAGGGAGATCGATCCTGGGTGTTCATTGGAAGGACTGATGCTAAAGGTGAAACTGCAATACTTTGGCCACCTCATGCGACAAGTTGACTCACTGGAAAAGACTCTGATGCTGGGAAAGGTTGGGGGCGGGCGGAGAAGGGGACGACAGAGAATGAGATGGCTGGATGGCATCACCGACTCTGTGGACATGGGTTTGAGTGAACTCCGGGAGTTGGTGATGGACGGGGAGGCCTGGCGTGCTGTGATTCATGGGGTCGCGGAGAGTCGGACACGACTGAGCGATTGAACTGAACTGAACTGATAGTATATGGTATTTATCTTTCTCTTTCTGGCTTACTTCACTTACCGTGATCATCTCTAAGTTGAAACGATACATGCTCCCCAGTGTTTATAGCGGCCTTATTTACAATAGCTAAGACATGGAGGCAACCTAAATGTTCATCTATAAATGAATGGATGGAGATGTTTTACATGTGTGTGATAGAATATTACTCAGCCAGTAAAAAATAATGGAATGATGCCTAGATGGACCTAGAAATCTCTTTTATTTTTTTTACATTCTAGATGCCATTGTATGCCAGTGCCTCTTTACGTTTTTTTAATGTGGACCATTGTTTAAAGTATTTTTTTTTAATTTGTTACAATATTGCTTCTGTTTCATGCTGAGTTTTTGTTTGTTTCTTTGTTTTTGCCTGTGAAGCACTTTGGATCTTAGCTCCTTGACCAGGGATTGCAGCTGCACACCGTGTATTGGAAGGCAAAGTCTTAACCAGTGGACTGCCAGAGAAGTCTCCCCTTTACATTTTCAGGATTACTATCCAAATATCTAGAGATTGTTTTCATTTGCTCTCAATTATCTTGGTAATGAAGGCTTAATGATTTTAGCAAATAGTGAGAGTGGTTAGTTGGCACCTTTCAAAGCCACATTTCCCAACTACTGAAATGTCTAGAAAATGAGAGATGGAGGGAGTAAATTTGGAGGTCATCATAGTCGTCACAAGAACACACAGCTATTAAGTGGCAAAACCAAGAACTAGCTCTAAAGAGGACACTTTCGATGACTGTGTTCTATAGTCTCTCCACTACAGGCTTCTTGTGGCAGTAAGACGAGTTAACAGTCGTGGCCGTATAAAAATAATAGTAATAGTAGCAACAGTAGCATCAGTCACTGTTGGCTCTCTCAGTTCTTTGACACATGGCTCTCTCCATAAGACAGCTTATTTCATCAGGGTGAGCAAGGAGAGTCTACTGACAGTATGGGGCTGACAATTCTCAGTGATGTAATCCTAGAAGTGACATCACATCACCTTTGCTGTAGTCTATTGATTAGTTGCCACTCCTGCTCAGGACTCAGCAGGAGGGAATTAGAAAAGTGCATGATGAGTTCTGCAGTCTTGTATCAACACTCAGGAGTGCAACATGACATGATACCTTCCATCAGAGGGAAATCTTGGGGCTGACTTTGTGAGTTAGCCACTGTTGAAAGTTCTCCTATGTTTGGGTCATAAACAAAGGCTCAGAGAATCTGCTGCTGCTGCTGCTGCTGCTAAGTCACTTCAGTCGTGTCCGACTCTGTGTGACCCCATAGATGGCAGCCCACCAGGCTACCCCATCCCTGGGATTCTCCAGGCAAGAACACTGGAGTGGGTTGCCATTTCCTTCTCCAATGTGTGAAAGGGAAAAGTGAAAGTGAAGTTGCTCAGTCGTGTCCGACTCTTAGCGACCCCACGGACTGCAGCCTACCAGGCTCCTCCATCCATGGGATTTTCCAGGCAAGAGTACTGGAGTGGCTTGCCGAATCTAGTACAATGCTATTTCCTTAATTAAACAGATGAACGAGAATTGCATTTTGCAGAGTGGGCTTTAAGTAATAAGGCTAATTTAGGATAGTTCTGTCTATAAAAGGAAATGGCAACCCACTCCAGTATCCTTGCTTGGGAAATCCCATGGACAGAGGTGGGCTATGGTTCATGGGGTCACAAAGAGTTGGACACAACTAAGCAACTAAACAACAAAGGTAGTTCTTAGGAGGGGACTTTGCAGTCTATTCTCGATTTCTGCCACACTCATTGCCTCTGCTGTTGCCTTTCTGTTCAGTGCCTCCTTGAATTTTTCATCTCACATTTTTCTGCATGAGGACAATAGTGTGTGTGTGTGTGTGTGTGAGAAATATTCATTTTTAATTACACACGCTTGGTAATAAGTGTGTAGTCATGTTGGATCAGCCTCAGATGCAAAAATCCTTATTTTCAGCTGATTATATCTTGAAAGGATTTGTGACCTCGGGCATCTGGAAATTGGAATGCATCACTGTTTACTAGTTGAACATCAAGGGACAGAAATTAAAAGAGAAGAGATGACAGTGGCAGTTGTGGCCCTTAAATCAGCTGAGATGAAGGTGGATTGATCGACATTTGATTACTTGGGGTGGGGGTGGGTCCAAATGTCCACCCTGTTGCCTCCTCGTAATGGCATGCAGTGGCAAGCCACAGCCAAAGGTACCACAGGCCCTTCCCACAGGGAAGGGTTAAGAATTAGGTCAAGCACGATGGGTTAGAGTCTAGTGTGATGCGGCAGGCAGGACCAGGCGTGGAGGGCAGAACTGCCCAGGGCAGTGATGGGTGAAGCGAGGAATACCCATCTCGCCAGTCACAGAGGCCCGAGGCCCCCTCTCCCCACCTTTACAGCTTGACTCCTGCCGTGTGACCATGTGGCATCAAGAGAGACCCCGGTCTCTGAAGCCATAAAAATAAAGACCTGGAAATAGGAGGCTCAGACCAGTGGGTAGAGAAGCAGTCAGAGTCATTGGTTCTTAGACCCAGAGGGAACTTTTTAATGCCTCTCTACCTAATGTGTTCATTTGGCAGACAGGGAAATTCAGTCCAGAGGAACTCGCGTGAGATCCCACAGGCGGAGCCCCGGGAAGGCACACGGCCTTTACAGCCTTTGCCCCTTTTAAGTGAGCGTCCCCGCATGCTGGCACCTCTGCGAGCTTCACCAGCATGGAGTGGGGAAAGCTAGGTTTTGTTTCGTTTCTTCAATCCGTGTTGTGGCTGGGTTTCTGGCCACTTCTAGCCATCATGGACTGTGTAACCATCTCATCGTGTCTTCCAGTGGCCTTCCCGGTGAATGGTGTATCTTGCCCCCATTTAACTCCAATAGTCCAGGTGACTTGTTCTGGCCAATGAAATGTGAGTAAAAGGACAATGTTTCTCTTACGAGGCTACTCAAGGTTCTTTCTGTCTTTTCCTTTGCCTTGAGATGGGCAGTGTTCCAGACAGAGGCTGACCCGTCAGCCTGGATCCCAGAGGGAACATGACGCTGGACAGGGATGTGGCCAGCTGGTGATGGATCGGCAGTGTGAGCCGCCTTCATTACGGAGATTAATTCAGGCTATCACCACGGCAGGAACCGGCCCTTCCTGTCTGACTCGGCGTGACGGGTGGACTGCATACACTCATACGTGTGTGTGGACTCACTTTTCCCAGATATCCAGCCTCTCTCCAGTGTACCTGCGGTCGTCACTGCTTCCCCTTCTCCTCCTCCCTCCAGCCAGCCAGCAGGTGCTGCATTTCCACTTTCTAAGTCTCATCTCTCTCCATCCCCACTGCCTCCGCCCTCCTGCAGGCCCCTCATTGCTGCTAAAGCTCATCCTGCCCTCCCCAAGCCATTCTCAATCAGCAGCCAGAGGGAGCCAAGGGTTGCTGCAAGATCAGATTTAGTGTGGCCGCCACAGTCCTTCCAGCAGTGGCCTGCTTCTCCCTGTGATCCTACCGGGACCCTTCTCTTCACTCTTGGACAAATTCTCTGTTTTATTATGTTTATTTGTTTGTCAGCCGTCTGACTCTACCTCCCGCCTGCGCCGCTCCGTCCCTGGATGTCCTCGCGCCACCCCCACCCCGTTTCCTTGGTGCGTCCTACTTCCTCTTTGAACCTCGCTCTTCAGGCCTCAGTGAGGAGCCACCCTGGCCTGGGCAGCCGTCCCTGGCCACCGGAGCGAGACGCAGGCGCCAGTCCCCCGGTTTGCAGCGCCCAGTGCTTCCCTCGTCCCCGCCCTGTGTGACACTGTGCTGAGATTGTCTGACGCCCGACTGTTCCCCAGTTAGACTATACCCACTGCTGGGTCCTCAAAACTTTGCAGAGCAGTACCTGGCACCTAGTCGCTGCTCCTTCAAGGTTTTTTTGTTTGTTTGTGTTACTGAATGTTGATTTTTATCCTAAAACAAAAGAAAAGCATGTCCAGATACTGGAATAAAGACTTTATCTTGAAAATATATATTTTGTTATACCAGCTGTTTATGTTTCACATGGAGGAAAGATAAAGTTGTTGGAAAGAACTAGAATTTCCAAAAATACATGGAATGAGCTACATATATTGTGAAATATGGGTCGTAGTTCTGTCTGCTTTGAGGGCACAAAAATCACATTATTTTAAATCAAGATAAATATTTAAAACCAAATGTTAAAAAAAAAAGCAGCCATAGGTGCTTGGGGAGTTTGGCTAGGAGTGTGAAGTGAGGGAGGAGCAGAGAGTGAGTAAGAACTTGTTTGGTTCTGTGGGTCCTGGTGGACTCAGTGGGGGGTTTGTGTGCATAACAGTGTTTTATTTTTTAAAGAAGTACTTCCTCCAGAGACTGTTCACCAGGGAGTCCAACCTTTCCTTTCCTGTTCTGCAAACTCAACCTGGTTCAGGAAACAGATTGGAAGAGATGTTAAGAAATAAGAATCAGTGGAGTCATGGAGGAGGAGAGAGCTGGGAGACCAAACGTGAGGCAGACCTAGGGGTCCGTGAGGGCCTCCTGGTATCTGTGGCCTATGTGCTGGGTAAAGAAACTCGCCTGGGTAGCAGTCTTCATCTCAGTGACTCTTAGGGGACTGTTCCCAGCACATGCTGATTCATGTAAGAATTATGGGTCAGTTTTTATGGCTAGAGTGTCCCCACTTCTGTCAGTCCAGAATGTAAGGCACCGTGGCAGCATCAAGTTTCTCAAATAGGAGAAACATGAGCTGTGGGCTGACATATTGTGACTCTGAATGGCCATAGGGCCTCCCGTGCATTCATGAGAAGAATCCACTTGGGCATAGCTACTAGATAAAATGACTTTGTCGGTACGTAGGTAAGTAGGTAGATACGTACACAGACAGGCTGACTGACGGATGGTAATATGTAACTCTGCAGGGTTATATACGAGTAGATAAAAGAGGACTTCATAAGGAGCACAGTCATGGAAATAGAATCCTCCATGACACACATCTGTGATTTATTAAAAGTCAATACAGAAAGTCTAAATAAATATGAAGTCCCACCAGAGGCTTAATTGGATTAATCCAAGCTTTAAAACATCTATAATTGATTTGTATATTCAAAGCATGATCAATACATCATTTAGAATGAGGTACCGACCAGGACACATTGATAAATGTAAAAACCCCTTCGTCGCGGCATGAGAGAATTTCTCAAGTGACAAGAGAGCTCATTTCTTCCCGTGATAACACAATTGGTCTCCACTCATAGAAAGACGTAAGCAGCATAATGAACAGATTAGGGGCGGAATCATCAACAAGGTAACGGACCTGCTAAAGCAACTAGCCCTTTGAGTTGACCCCTGTGAGAAACGGACCCAGGTTACGTACAAAATGCGAGGGCTGCATGCGAGCTAAGCACGATGCTTTGTCCACAACCAGCCGCAGTGTGGCTGCCCTCAAAGTGCACGCAGGAGGAGGTAGATTCGACGCGGCTCTTGCCCCAGAACCAGGAGTCCTTCCTTTCCTCCTGCAGTGGCCCTACAGGCTGTGTCAGCCCCCTGCCTCGCCCTTCTTCAGAACACAAACCCCTTTCTCTTTAGGTGAAAGGGTTAGTATCTCAGTTGCATCCTACTCTTTGTGACCGCATGGACTGTAGCCCACCAGACTCCTCTGTCCATGGAATTTCCCAGGCAAGAATACTGGAGTGGGTTGCCGTTTCCTGCTCCAGGGAATCTTCCCGACCCATTGCAGGCAGATTCTTTACCATTTGAGCCACCAGGGAAGCCCTTGCAATCACTGGAACCAACTCTGAGGTTCTAATCCTGGCTGCTAATCCCATGACCCAGACTCAGAAGTAGACACACAATGATGCCAGGTGAACAAGTCACAAAAAACCCAGGTTATGAGTCAAGCTAATCAGAATTCTTCGTGGGGTGTTTCTTTCTAAGGGGATGGAGACCTTTCTTCTCTAGTAGTAAAGCCATGAGGATTGGCCATTAGGGAAATGAAGCCAATGTGCAGAAAAGAAAATGAGCAATCAGCTTCCAGATGACATTGGAGTCCCTGAAATCCCTCCATTGGCCCCATTCTTGCCCTCCTGAGACCTTGCTGTTGGGCATGTGCAGAGCTGTGAGCTTCCTCCAGTGTCCTTTCAGTAAGTACGAATTATCTTAATTTGATCTATATTTGTGTCATTTGCAATGAAATGAGTCCCATATTGCTTCCTTCCTATCACACCTGTTGTTGAATGCCTACATTATGGATGAAGAATCCCCCAAATTTACCCTGAAGAGTGTCATGCTTCATGAAGGGCAGAGAAAGAGACATTGATGACTTCTTGTTTAAGACAGCAATCGGTGTTTCCTGAAATGTTAAAACTTCTGTCCACATATAAAAATCCAGTTCAGGTTGTAATATGGTGACGTTTTCCTAAAGTGACTTTTGAAGATAAATACTTCTCTTGCGTCTCACAGTGTGAGTTGGTGTTTTAATTAAAACATTTGAAAACAAAAGTTTTCTGAGTGAAAGAAGTATGGAAAATACCAAGTTATGCAAACATATGCTGCAGGAACTTTCCGAGCCTCTAAAGCTAGTGCATTTTGGAGTATTGAAGAGAGGACCTGAGTGCGCAGAAAAGGAACACGGATTTCCAGCACACTACTGGAAAGCCTGAGATTAAACTTCAGTGACAGAGAGCAGAGCTTCCTGTTGGCTCCAAAGTTTACCTCTACTGGCTCCAGGGGCACAGAGGAATTGAACTCAGGGGAATGGAGACATTTCTCTGACACTCACCGCAGTACCTTGGGGCAGGATTTAAGATTGCCGTCTCTATTTTTAAGGAGGCAGGAGCTCACATTTCCCATTTATATTCTAGCTCATTTTCTCAGTTTCGTGTACCTTTATGCTTTTGCTATTTATTGATTTGACCAACGTGATTCACCGTTGAGCAAACAGGGCCGCATTAATGCGTTAAAAGCTCATTATGAGGATAATGGACACGAAGTAAAAAGGAATCAAATGATGCCAGTGTAAAAGGTTTTTCCCTAGACAGCTGAAAATAAATTGAAAACAAATTCAATTAAAATAACAGTCAACCTCTTTATTCCCTCCTTGGTGTGCTTCCTCTAAGGGAGGGGCCCAAAGTCAGCACATTGGTTTGAAAGGCCGCCCCTCCTGACCTGGGCAGACCCAGGCGGACTAGAGGGGTCGTGTGCTGACCAGGGGGCTGGTTCAGGGCACTGCGCTCGAAAGCCATGTGTTCTTGCCTCTCCCACACGTCTCTGCCTCTGTTTTCACACCCCTCTCTACTTTCTTTCGGTGAGGCCTTATGCAGTTTTCTGGAGGTGAGGTAGATTGCCTGTCATCCCATACTCTTTTTCATCTCAACCTTGGGGCCCAACCCGAAACCTTGCCTGACCCAGCCTGTGCCCCCACCCCCCAGCTACATGCATGCACCCTGTGGCTGCTTCAGTTGCCCTCAAGCATGATCGCAAACCTCTACCAACAAGATTTTCAAGCCAGACCTGGGAGTTTTTCACTTCTTTCCTTTCCTTGTTTATTCTTCCACTTCTTGTTATCATAAAAGTAATGCTTCCTCTATTAGCAAGACAAATGATGCAGTGGTGTCTTTTGAAAGAAAATCTTCATCTGCCCTTTGTTCCCGCTAACCGAAGTGCTTCTGCATGGCCTGCCAAACATCACCGATGTTACTGCTTTGGTGTCAGCCATGTCAGCGTCTCCTTCCCTCTTTCCTGTATCCAACCAGCCCGTCACAAAGTTCTTCTGGTTCTACCTTCCAAACTGTTTGACATCAGTGCATCTTTTCCCTGCTCAGTTATGTATCCTCCTCGCCTTTGTCACCCTTACAAGATGTGTTAGGTGCCTAAGGCTGCTGTAACAATGGCCCAGAAACTGGGCAGCTGAGCCAACAAAAGAGTATCATCTTGCAGTTCTAGAAACTCAAAGTCTATAAATCAGAGTCGACAGGGCCATGCTCCCTCTGGGACCTGCAGGGAAATCCTTCCTGGCCTCTTGCTGGCTCCTCAAGGTTTGCCGGCTATCCTTGGCATTGCCTGACTTGAGGCTGCATAAATCAGTCTGTACCCTGGTGGTCAGGTGACATTCGCCCTGTGTTTCTGTCTTCACGTGGCCATTTTTTCATAAGGACACTAGTGGTGTCGGATGTGACCCCCATCAAAACTAATTACATCTCTAGTGACCCCATTTCCAAACAATGTCACGTTCTATAGTGCTGGGGATGAGAACTTCAACATATCTGGAGAGGAAGGGGAGACACATTTCAACCCATAACATGAGGCTACAGGTGACTGCCCTCCCACCCCCCACTTTGTACCTCTTATTTTCCCAAATTAGAGCATGCGCAGCAGTCAGAAGGGTTCTTTTAGATTTGCGTCAGATCCTGGCACTCCTCTGCTTACTGCTGCGGAAAGGGTTTCACTGGAACCAAGATACAATCCAGGCTCCCTGATGTGGCCCAGGCGCTGTGTACTCAGGATGCCTCCCAGCTCTGCTGCCCTTGTCCTAAAGCGTCTTCCTCTTCCACCCCACCCCACACTCCCCCATTCTGCCTGTTGTTTTTTTTTCTGCATTCATCAAAACTTCCTCCATCAAATTACACTGTAGATGTTTCTTTTCCTTAGAGGCTTCCCAAACCCCTCCAAAGTCATTCCCCAAAATAGATTGTTTTTCTCCCTTCCTCTGCTGTAGGCTTATAACAACTGTGAAAGTGATAGTCCTTCAGTCAAGTTTGGCTCTTTGCAATCCTGTGAATTGTAGCCCACCAGGCTCCTCTGTCCATGGAATGCTCCAGGCAATCCCCCTTCTCCAGGGAATCTTCCCAACCCGGGGATCGAACCCCGGTCTTCCATATTGCAGGCAGATTCTTTACTGTCTGAGCCACTGGGAAAGCCCTATAACATCTGTACTTAGGTGATTATTAGGATGCTTGCCTCTCTAACACAGGACTTGACAAACTGTAGCTCACGGGATAAATTTGACCCATGGCCTATTTTAAAAGTTCCCTGAGATAAGAATGATTTGTACAGTTTTAAAAACCAGAAAAAAATTAGGCAAAGGGAAATATGTTACTGAGTCTTCACGTGGCCTGTACAGCCTCAGATATTTACTGTCTGGCTCTCTGTAGTAGCTTTGTTGGCCCTTGGTCTTACCCACTGTTGGCTCCCTGAGTCTCTGGAAAACTTTATAAGGTGCCAGACACCTAGGAGGTCCCAGTAGGTAGATGATAGTGAAATAAATAAGTTGTTCAGTAAATGGTTGATTCCCCATGACTACTGGTTAATCTAAGAGGAAAAAAAAAATATATATATATATATATATATATATATATATATATATATATCTTTTAATAACCATCAAAGGGAATTCTGTGGTAGTAGGTACAGATTTTGAAAATCTGGTAATGCAGTCATTTAATACTTAGTGAGGACTGGTACTGTTTCAGACAATGGGTTAGAGTCCTGGGAAGGAGAGTGTTAAAGCATTTCCCCTGGGAACTAAACTAGAGGGGAAGAAATAGAGTATAGGGAAGGTTTTAAGCAGGGAAGCACATGATGAACTGGTAAGAAATTGTCACAGTGGATTGTTGAAAGGTCAGCTCCGCCTCTGTGGTGGGAAACAGAAAGTAGGTAAAGAAAGGGAAAACCTAATTTATCTTCTCAACACAAAGAAGTCCTCCCCCAGCGACAGCCAAGTCCTGCCCAAATGCCCAAATCGCCGCTTTGCTCAAACAGGACTGTGTCTCCTGAGTCAGTCCCCTGGTTGGTTCCTTGTCCCCAAGGAGCAGCTGTAGTGGACAAAACAAAATGCTTAGCATTCTCAACCCCTCAGAGTAAGAGAGAAGGCTCCTCGTCTTGTGCCTTCCATGGAAACTCTTGAGGAAACAGCTGGAGGCTGCAGCCACCGGCCACCATCTCTCCCCACGGGGCGGGTCAAGAAGGCTGTCACGAGAAATGCTGCCTCCGCTTGTATTTTTCTTTCTGGATTGCTGCAGTTCTAATCCCTATTTTCAGAAGCAGGATGAATCTGAGATGCACAATTTGCTGGGTGACCTAGCTTCTTATAATTCATTGATTCATTTCAAATTTGGTCTCTTGAGCCGCAAGGAATCAAGCTGAAGGGTAGCATTAAGCTATGCGGGGGGTGGGGGGGGGTCATTGTTTTTTCCCCACTTTTGGCGAAGTTAGAGTCCCTTTGTCTTGGACTTAATTCAGAACTTTACTACAGAACTTACCAGGATCTTTTATTTCCTGCCTGTATTTAAATGTTCTTTTTAATATAAGTCCTGAAGAGGTGCCTTTGTCTTGCAAATGTGCAGGAGTGTTAGCACACAGCCGGCATTTCCTCCCTCTGCCTCATCTGGCCCTTGCCTTCTCTTCCTGCAGGTCTCCCTTTGAAGCTACACCCTCATCCCAGGGGTCTTAGTTCAACAGGAGATACTGAACATGCCTGTTTTTTTTTCTTCCTTTTTTGAGGCTCTCGGCTAAAGTGTATTAGTCACTCAGTCGTGTCCCACTCTTTGCAACCCCATGGACTGTAGCCCGCCAGGCTCCTCTGTCCATGGGATTTTTGAGGCAAGAAAACTTTCATCTTTATTATCAGTGCCCAGATTTCAGAATATTTAAAATATTTGAAAGTGAAAGTGTTAGCCACTCAGTTATGTCCGACTCTCTGCGACTCCATGGACTGTAGCCCGCCAGACTCCTCTATCCGTGGGATTTTCCAGGCAAGAATACTGGAGTGGGCTGCCATTTTCTCCTTCAGGGGATCTTCCTGACCCAGGGATCGAACCCACATCTCCTATGTCTCCTGCATGGCAGGTAGATTCTTTACCATCTCAGCCACCTAAATTATATTATTTATGTACAGCAATATAAAATACAATAAAGCTCAAATTCATTTATTCACAAGATGATGGAGAATTTCTTTTATAGAAAGAACATGTAGCATAATAAGTCCTGTGCTTTGATGGTGAGGTCCTCCATTAGAGTTGCACGAGGCCATCACCATCCTTTGGTGTCAGTTTCCTCCTGTGCCTCTGTGGGGATCCTCACCAGAGGTGCCATTGGCATTGGCCATCCAAGGCTCCTGGAAATGAGGGCCCTGGATCCACTGCGCTGGTCATCTTCTCTGTGGCAATAGGTCTCTGACTTTCCTATTATTCTCCAGCAGAGTGTCCTGTTTATTTTCTTTAGAGCATGTTTTCTGATGTATGACTATCTTATCTATTTGCTTGCATTCTGTCTACCCCTCCACTAGAATGTAAGCTTGCGAGAGTGGGGTTCAGAGGGTGCCAGTCACCCCAGTATCCTCAGTGCCCGGCATCCAGTAGTGGGGATGGGATGTCTGTGAGCCCCATCCCACAGTGGGGAGGGTGGCTGTGAGCCGTCTGCAATGCACAAGGTGTGGAGGTGGCGCCCCAGCTGGTGTGGGACAGTGGTTCAAACCACAGCCAAGCGCCTGGTCTGGCAATGAAACCTCCATTTGTTTCCTTAGCGGCGTTGTCTCGGCTGCTTGGGTGCACGGCTGAGATAAACTTGTTCGGTTTTCAGGTTTTACATGTGAAGCATTATAGGAGTCTTTGGCCTTGATCTTCATTTTCTTCCTGTCCTCTTGCTTTCTGCGGTGACTCCTCTCGGACTCTCCCTGGTTTCTGCTGTCATCCTGTTTCCCAAATCCCTCTTCCTTTACTCCAACCATCACCATCATGACTGATCCTTTCTCTGTCAAGCTGGGTCCTTGTTGTCAGGACAGGGGGCTGGTTACCTGGATCTCCTCTGCCAGTGACTTGGGGCTCCATCATCCCATGACCTCTCTATCTGATGGCAGTGTTTGGCCTTCAGTGTTAACTAAGTATCTAGATCAAATGTAGAGAAGGGAAATGTGACTTCAGGAGGCAGACAGACTTGCATCCCAGCTCATCCTTAACCGGGTGAATCCTTGTACAAACTGCTTAACCTTGCTGTGTTTCAGTCCCCTCACCTTTAAAATAAGGACAGTAATAGTATCTTCCTCATAGAGTTGCTGTGAGGATGAAATGCATTCCAACGTGAAGCACGTAAAACAACATCTGGAGTGTAGTAAGTGCCCAGCATGGGTCAGCTTCTGTGGCATTCACTCGTCTGCACATTTGGCTTGGGAACAGCCTCTTAAGGAGCCCTCTTGTGGGGCGCTGGGAGCCTGACATGGTATGGGAGGATGTCTGGTGCTCCAGCAGTCATTGGTTTAAATGGGGGCTTGGCCTGCACTCCTGCCTGGGGAGGAGAGCTGAGGACCTTGGCAGCGACCCCTGGACGTCAGCATCTCTCTCCACCCGTCTCACTGGGGCGGGGCAGTGGCCACAGCTCCGTATACCTCTCTCCTTGATGTGCCACGGGGCCTGACACACAGCTGAGGCCCTAGGGAGACGAAAGGAGAAAGCAGAGGAGACCCGGAAGCCGTGGTGGCCTGAGCCCAAGCCACAGCCAGGAAGCAACAGGCTGTGATGAATTGCTAGGCCGGGAGTGGGACAGAGCGCCAAGGAGCAGCGTGAGGAGTACATCGGGCCTGCTCCCTGCTGAATCGTCATCTGCTTCGCAAGTAGCAAAGGCAGGTGCTGTCTTGAGAGACGGGGGGCTAGTGCCAAATGCCACAGACCCAGTGGCACAGCACTGAGACTCAAGCTGTGAGCATCCAGAGATCATCAGTGACAACTGATTCCTCCACACCCCCTGGATCCCCAAACATTGGACAGAGGACTTTCAGCCCCATTGCAGCTTTACCACTCCCAGTATTTACACGGCTCTCGGCAGCTTCCCCCAAGCAGTTCTCAGAAGCAGCCAGCAGATGGCGCGGTTTCTCCTGTGTTCCAGCCAAAAGTTGTCTAAGTCCGGCTAAGAGTTTTCGCTGCTGAGGACCAGGAATAATAAATACTGGTAATAATTTGAATATAAAATGTAACAAGCAAAATACATTGGAGGTCACACATTGGGATGTCTTTCAATTTTTTTTTTAATTTTGTAGACACAAGACGGAATATTCATTAGAATGTACAAAACATTTTCACGTTCATTATCTTGCACGAAAGAGGTATTTTTAACTCCCCTTTTGAAAAACAGGTAGGCTCCATCTGAGTCCTCCATCTGCATTTAATTGGAAGACTTTAAATTAGATCATTCAACCCAAGATTGTGTGGCAATATCATCATTGCTGTAATAATATTGATAATGATAATTGCAGAAATGATAGCTATTATTTATTAAATGCTGCTGCAGATTAAACAGTTTACATGAATTATCTTGTTTAATTCACAGAACAAGAGCACAAGACATGGATCACATAGTGATTTTTCTGACAGATCTTAAGAATATGTCCATATTTATGCTCACTGTCTCAGAAATAACCAGGAGCATCTTTAAAACATAACGCTATTACAGGGTGTGTGAATGTGTGCTATGTGGCTTCAGTCGTGTCTGACTCTTTGCAACCCTATAGATTGTAGCCTGTCAGGCTCCTCTGTCCATGGTATTCTCCAGGCAAGAATACTGAAGTGGGTTGTTATTTCCTCCTCCAAGGGATCTTCCCGATGGAGAGATCAAACCTTCACCCCTTCCATCTCCTGCATGGGCAGGTGGGTTCTTTATCACTAATGTCACCTGGGAAGCCCAGAATTACTGGGTAGGAACTCTTTAATCATCAAATCGCTGATGAGGGGGATAAGGCCCAGAGAGGTTTAGTAATACTTCTAAAGTCACACAGCTAGCAAGCAACAATTAACTCCAGAGTGTGCACTCCATCAGCTGCTAAGTTAATGGCCCTCAGATCTTAATTGCCTGAGTGAATCTGCCTCTGTTTAGTTCTTGGTTTCACAGCAGTTTCTTCATTAGTCCGCAGTTTTACTTATAAGAGCATTTTCTCTGTGCTCTACCCTCTGCCTCTCTGGGGTTTGTTGGATTGGGGTTTGTCTCTGAGCTTCCATCCACATGGCTACTGAACCGAACATCCAGCCCCAGTTGGCTAGTCCAGACTGGTGTTTGAAGCACACACTCAGCAGTCCAGAATAATCCCTTTTTTCTGGGTTATTAGAGGGATTTGACTGCTTGGCAGAGCACAGGGGTATGTGAGATGTTCGCCTAGCAGTTACTCCATGTCCTTTGTGAGTGTCGCTCCTCTGTCTCAGGTGCAGGGGATCCTGCTGCGTGCCTCCCCGGTTGTTTGAGAATCAGCACAGGGCTGAGCAGATGGTTCCTGCCTTCTTAACTCGGGTCCACCCTTCGTACAGTCTCCCTTCTCTTTCTCTTCTCTGTCTCTTCCCATGCCACTGTCCTCCCCTGTTTGTGCACTTCACTTCCAGACACACATTTGTGCTTCCATTTGGATGAGAAGGGGCTGGTTAGATGCGTGCTTTTCAGCTTCCCATGCGAGCTTTCTCTTATTGGCATTTGGGTTTTGAAAGTGCCTCATTGGCATACAGGATCGAATTTTTGTCAGAGGGCTTATTTTGAGGACTACTGAGAATTTCTGTCTGGAGAAGACAGCTGTTTCTTACTAATACAGTGAATCATCCCCAGTGCCAAGTTAGGAATCCTGTTGCCTCTGCAAATGGGGCTGTTGCTGGTATCCCAATTACCAGCCCTCCCTCAGCCTTCATCAATGGCTCCGTCCTGGTTTCTACAAGTCTCAGTTGCTAAGGCTCAGATGGACCACTTCCTTCCTGCCTTCTGCTGGAGTGAGAATGTCCTGTGCCCAGGAAGATGTCCTGGTTCAGAGGTCGCCCTTCAAGTGGGAAGCAACAGCGCATGTCCTGGAGCTGAGGGAGCCGAGAGGAAGCAGGAAAGGCAGGTGGCGTGCTTCCAGTTCCATCTGTGTGGCCAGAGGAACATTCCCTGGTGTTCCGTGGAGTGATATTGGGTGCCTCATGCACACACATACATACACACAGGGAAGCAAAATGGTTTTCTGGTCCAACCCCCTTGGGACCATTGGGTCACAATGCTTTCTTTCAGAACCCTTAGTTCTAAAAAGAGGCCGTAGCTTGGAGCAGTGTCTACATTTTGTAGGCCAAGGAACCTCTTCTGGAAGATTATTTCATGGGGCTGATAGTCTACGGAATGCATGCTTAGGTAGTAAGAGGTTTAAGGGCATGAAGTAGACAGTGGACTCTCAAATGACTCATAAAAACATGTTCTAACATGGATGTGTGAAAAATAAATGTTAGAAATGGGTGAACCTGGATACAGATTATATAGGAGTTCTCCATATTTTGTTACTTTTTTCAGTAACTTTGGAATTATTTCTAAATACTCTCCAAGAATTTGGTTGTTTAGAAATAAGGTTCACCTCTGTGATAGGAAAACACACACCACTAACCCTGAGAAGCTGTGGATATGGGGTTACATATTGGCCTGGCCCCCTAGATGGGGAGCCCCAGTGCTCCATCCATGTGGCCTCTTTCAGGAGCTGGGCAGAAAGCTCGACGCTTTCGGTCTAGGCTCGTGGTGGGAGGTGTTAGCTTGTTCTCTTCCCAGAGGACATTAAAGAGGACTGCTTCTGCTCCTGATGGTTGGGATTGGGCTGAAAGTGTCAGTAAAAGAGAATAAAGACATCACATGGCAACAGCTACTTCGGTGGGGTTTGGGAGATCCTTTCCCTCACCTAGAGAGTTCTGCAGGTTTGGATGAATGCTAATTTCATTACAAAGTTTATGGATTCCAAACCAGCGTTTTCGGTCTTCTGATTCTATGATTATGATGTCAGAGCATTTGTTGTTGTTCACTCGCTCAGCCATGGCCAATTTCTGGCGACCTCATAGACTGCAGCACACCAGGCTTCCCTGTTCCTCTCACCTCCCAGAGTTCGCTTAGACTCATGTCCATTGAGTCGGATGATGCCATCCAACCCTCTCATCCTCTGATGACCCCTTCTCCTCCTGCCCTCAGTCCTTCCCAGCATCTGGATCTTTTCCAGTGAGTCAGTTCTTTGCATCAGGTGGCCAAAGTACTGGAGTTTCAGTTTCAGCATCAGTCCTTCCAATGAATATTCAGGACTGATTTCCTTTAGGATGGACTGGTTTGATCTCCTTGCAGTCCAAGGGACTCTCAGGAGTCTTCAGCACTGCAGTTTGAAAGCATCAATTCTTAAGATGTAAGAGCATAAATGATCAAACTCCATGGCCATTTATGATCCCATAATTAGAAATTGGCCACCCAGATACTTCCCCACATGGCACCTCACATTTGCTTCTGGCCGGATCTGCGAGCTGCTGTCTATCCTGTCTGCCTCCCCTATCTTGGACCTGCCACCCCGGGTCCAGCTCTCCACGTCAATTAGTGCCAGGCCGCTGGGCAGAAACTTCCAGGCATCAGGGTTGACCTTGAGACTCCAACAGGGCTGACTCCCTATGCTCCTGGAGCTCTCAGTCCTGGGTGCCAGGATGTGGCTGGCGCCAAACAGTGGCAAAAAAGAAGCTCTCTTCCCAAATCCTCTCATAGTTTGTCCCTTGGACCTCAAGGCCACCCTAATCATGCCCAGAGTTTCCCCACTTTTCTCAGGAACTGTGATTCTGCTCTGAGCTAGAAGCTTGCCAAGACTCATACATGAAACACTAAGTTCACAAATAAATATAGAACAGACAAAAGGACCGTGTCTGTCCTCTGACAGAACAGTCTCAGACTCTGCCCACTATCCCACTGCGGACACACCCAGCACTGGGTACTTCCTCCCCGCTTAATGTTTCCCACCCCAGACTCCTCTCTGCTCCCGGACGCGACACCTGCTGTGTGCACTGGAGGAGCCCTTAGGAGTCGGTGGGAGAGTGAACACAGCGCGAGGAACCATACTTGCCCCGCTCGGCCCCTTTCTGTGTGTCTCGCTCAATGCAGATTGCATTCCTGTCGCCAACTTCTGGCTGCCTTCCCATCTTTCAGATGACAAAACTGAGAGGGTAGATAACGTGCTCGGGATCTCACAGCTAGCCAGCACTGGGACCTGAACAAGCATCCAGAGCTGGTGGACCCCAGAGCCTGTGTCCTTAGTCACTCGGTGATTTTGCCCCCCTCTCCCAAACCCCAGAACTGATGGGGTGCTGTCTTCCAGAGTCTGGGCTCTGGGGAAGCCTGCCCCAAATGACCTGTCCCCATTGCTCCTGTTATAGGGGCCTTTAACTCTCTTATAGGAGAGTTATAGGGCCTTTCTTAGTCATTCTTATCCTCACTAATACCTGGGTCACAAATCTTAATGATGGAGTTGTTAAAACTAGTCAACTCTTAATAATCTAATGGCAACCAGCTAAACACCTTTTGTATTTGACTTTGGGTTACATTAAGGCTTTGAGGAACAGCAGACTCTCTTCCTTTGTCTCCTTGGCTCTGACTGATATTAAACTGAGTTTGTCTTCCCAGGGTGCCAGTGAATCCAAAGAAACATGAATAGCTCAAAAGGACATTGAGACCCCAAGAAGAGTTGGCCTGGGAGTTGACCATCTAAAATAGATAACCTACCATGTAATAATTTGAAAGCGGATGGTGGAGATTTCATGTGGGTTGCCAAATGGGTTTCAGATGAGAAACCTGTTGCTTCTCTGTCTAGTTGGGTTCTGAATCCATGCAAGAAAACACAGGTGAAATTCTGCTGACAGACACTCATTCATCCTCCGTTTTGTCCCCATGATCTACACTTGTCTTAATTTACTCTCAATTATTCTCAGACATTAACTAATACTGACTAACTGCAACTGAAAATAATTATTGCTATCTGTTCCCTCTGTAAATATAACTCGAGCACAGAGCTGGAAGAATAATGGCGTATTTACAGAAGGCAGCTAATTAAACTGAGTTCCAATTGCTTTCACTTTGCCAGAAGGAGCCGTTTTCACAGCAAAAATTGGGTGGATGCATGCATGCTTACCGGGAACAACTCAAGGTAACATAATTCAGGGTTCCCAAGACAAAAATTTAGCACAAGACAAATTTACATGAGCAATAAAAATCTCATTAAGAAAGATGTGAAGATCTTTTTTACTGCAGCGCAAGAGCCTAAAAAGGGTATCATTCCGGTGGGTTTATTTAAGGAATAGTATATATTTCATTGTTTCATAACAGAAGGAGTTACAAGGGACTCTTAGGCAATCTTTGAAGAACCCTTTAATCTTGTTTTGAATTTCTCCTTTTCAGTTTATGAAAATACTTCAGCATTCTTGGTCTCGTAATTTCTAAACTTTCTAACATATCTGAGCATTGCTGAGCTCAATGTAAAAAACTGTGAAATTTGGACCTCTCACCCTTTTGGTCTTAAACACCCCTTGAGAAAGGTCACGTTGCTCCAGTGGTTTGGTTCCTGGAGTTCAGTGAAGCTCATTAGAAACGGGCACATGAAGGAAGCTCTGACAAATCTGGGTTTGAAAAATAGGACCTTTCGTTCACCCTTTCTTTTGGATTTGTTCAAACTCAAACCAAACATGAACCACAGCTTCCCAAAACAACATCAGAGAAGCCCCACTGGGCGGTGTGAAGGTGCTAGATTCCATCCCTGTAAGGAGGAGTGCTCCCCTTGTCCCGGCTTCAAGGGAGGAACTCAGAAGCCTGCTGGCGTGTTCAGACTGGTCCTTTTACAAAACCTAGTCAGTGGCACCTCTCCGCTCTGCTTCCAGATGCTGTGTTGATTTTCCTTCCTGCCTGCACGAAATTCCTGACCTTGTTCCTACCTACTGGAAGTAGTGATTTGGCAGACGTGGCACTTTTTCCATGTTTAATTAATGCCTCTAATTTTGTGGTAAATGAGAATAATGGGGCTTAATTTTGCTGTTTATGTAAAATTGATTGGTGATAATAGAGAGCACAGGGGATTTGGCTTTACAAAGGAAAATTAAGTGACCTCTCCATCACCGTGCCTTGGCACGCCTCATTCCCTCACCTGGAAAAAGCAGAAACGGCAGCACAGCAGATGTTGGGTGGGAAATGAATGTAGTTTTTGTGGCCTTTGCAGCACTTGAAATATGGAAGTTTGCGAGATCTTGTTTAGCGTTTAAATGAGCTCAAACTGGACTCATCTTAGACGAGAAGATATGCAGACAAAACCTGTCTGGCTGGGTTTTCTCATCTCATATTGGGTACAGTTTGGTCAATTTAATTGTAGTATATTCCTGTTCACTGTGCTCTGAACAAAGCAGGAGGAGGGTGAAGGAGAGAGGGGTCTCTTCCTGGAGGTGCTTTGTGTTAAAAGGAGAGAGCACAGAAGATGGTCTCAGGGTAGAGGGTTTTAGAGTTCTCTCGCTTTTGAAGCTTTGCTTACAGCTCCAGATGATCACAGATTCTCCGCAAATGATGCATGGTAAGTAATAAGAAATAGGTAAGGTGTAGTTTAGTTCCTAAGTCCTGTGGGGCTCTGTGACCTCATAGACTGAAGACCGCTAGGCTCTTCTGTCCATGGGATTCTCCAGGCAAGAATACTGGAGTGGGTTGCTATGCCCTCCTCCAGAGGATCTTCATGACCCAGGGATCAAACCCATGTCTCCGCACTGCAGACAGATTCTTTACCACTGAACCAGCGGAGAAGCCCTCGTGGTTAGGTATAAGTAGGATTTAAGTATAAACATCTGTTATCTATATGGCTGTATCTGTCTCTGTAAGTCTGTCTTTTTTGCTCTCTCTTGGCTTTCTATCTGAGAAGACTTCAGCACCTGACTGTTGTAACAATGAAAATTATTATCCTTAAGTATCAAGATTTAGTTATTACCAGGGTGTATTTTTTTTTTTAAGAAATCAGGCAAAGGGGGTTGCTTTTGCTTCTGTTTGGCACCATCAAAACTCAGTTCCTTACTGGACAGCGTTCAAAGTATGGCTGAATGGCAGATAGGACTGGAAGAGACAGACTCAAAAGATGAGGCAAATCATGCGTCTTCTTCCTGATAGTATGGCCTGGAAATTCTCAGGAAAGAACATTGAATCCTGGAAGCTGATGCCAAACCCCAAAAATCCTCTGGAATGGACTCGTATTATTTAGGCACATAAAGAAAAGAAAGTGAAGTCGCTCAGTCGTGTCCAACTCTTTGCGACCCCCATGGACTGTAGCCCACAAGGCTCCTCCATCCATGCAATTTTCCAGGCAAGAGTCCTGGAGGGGTTTGCCATTTCCTTCTCCAGGGAATCTTCCCAATCCATTCAGGGATCAAACCTGGGTCTTCCACATTGCAGGCAGATGCTTTACCTTCTGAGACACCAGGGAAGCCCATTTAGCCACATAGAGCTATTTAAAATTATTGGAGAGCTGGTTTGGTGATGCTGAATTCCCTCAGCTTTTGCTTGTCTGTAAAGCTTTTGATTTCTCCTTCATATTTGAATGAGATCCTTGCTGGGTATAGTAATCTGGGCTGTAGGTTATTTTCTTTCATCACTTTAAGTATATCTTGCCACTCCCTTCTGGCCTGAAGAGTTTCTGTTGAAAGATCAGCTGTTATCCTTATGGGAATCCCCTTGAGTGTTATTTGCTGCTTTTCCCTTGCTGCTTTTAATATTTGTTCTTTGTGTTTGATCTTTGTTAATTTGATTAATATGTGTCTTGGAGTATTTCGCCTTGGGTTTATCCTGTTGGGGACTCTCTGGATTTCTTGGACTTGGGTGATTATTTCTTTCCCTATTTTAGGGAAGTTTTCAACTATTATCTCCTCAAGTATTCTCTCATGGTCTTTCTTTTTGTCTTCTTCTTCTGGGACTCCTATGATTCGAATGTTGGAGCGTTTAACATTGTCCCAGAGGTCTCTAATATTGTCCTCATTTCTTTTAATTCGTTTTTCCTCTCTGTTTCATTTATTTCTACAATTCTATCTTCTAGTTCGCTTATCCTGTCTTCTGCCTCTGTTATTCTACTGTTTGTTCCCTCCAGAGTGTTTCTGATCTCATCTATTGCATTATTCATTGTATATTGACTCTTTTTTATTTCTTCTAAGTCCTTATTAAATCTTTCTTCCATCTTCTCAATCCTTTTCTCCAGGTTATTCAGCATCACCAAACCAGCTCTCCAACAAATGCTAAAGGATCTTCTATAGACAGGAATCACAGAAAGAGTGTATAAACTTGAACCCAAAGCAATAAAGAAAATGGCTACGGGATCCTACTTTTCAATAATTACCTTAAACGTAAATGGGTTGAATGCCCCAACCAAAAGACAAAGGCTGGCTGAATGGATACAAAAACAAAACCCCCATATATGTTGTCTACAAGAGACCCACCTCAAAACGAGGGATGCATACAGACTGAAAGTGAAGGGCTGGAAAAAGATAGTCCATGCAAATAGAGACCAAAAGAAAGCAGGAGTAGCAATACTCATATCAGATAAAATAGACTTTAAAACAAAGGCTGTGAAACGAGACAAAGAAGGAAACTACATAATGATCAAAGGATCAATCCAAGAAGAAGATATAACAATTATAAATATTTATGCACCTAACATAGGAGCACCGCAATATGTAAGACAATTACTAACAAGTATGAAAGGGGAAATTAACAATAACACAATAATAGTGGGAGATTTTAACACCCCACTTACATCTATGGATAGATCAACTAAACAGAAAATTAACAAGGAAACACAATCTTTAAATGATATAATAGAAGAGTTAGACCTAATAGATATCTATAGGACATTTCACCCCAAAACAATGAATTTCACCTTTTTCTCAAGCGCACACGGAACCTTTTCCAGGATAGATCACATCCTGGGACATAAATCTAGCCTTGGTAAATTCAAAAAAATTGAAATCATTCCAAGCATCTTTTCTGACCACAATGCAGTAAGATTAGATCTCAATTACAGGAGAATAACTGTTAAAAGTGCCAACATATGGAGACTGAACAACACGCTGCTGAATAATGAACAAATCATAGAAGAAATCAAAAGAGAAATCAAAATATGCATAGAAATGAATGAAAATGAAAACACAACAACCCAAAACCTCTGGGACACTGTAAAAGCAGTGCTAAGAGGGAAGTTCATAGCAATACAGGCACACCTCAAGAAACAAGAAAAAAGTCAACTAAATAACCTAACTCTACATCTAAAGCAACTAGAAAAGGAAGAAATGAAGAACCCCAGGGTCAGTAGAAGGAAAGAAATCATAAAAATTAGGGCAGAGATAAATGCAAAAGAAACAAAAGAGACCATAGCAAAAATCAACAAAGCCAAAAGCTGGTTCTTTGAGAAGGTGAATAAAATTGACAAACCACTAGCCAGACTCATCAAGAAACAAAGGGAGAAGAACCAAATCAATAAAATTAGAAATGAAAATGGAGAGATCACAACTGACAACACAGAAATACAAAGGATTATTAGAGAATACTATCAGCAATTATATGGCAATAAAATGAATAACCTGGAAGAAATGGACAAATTCCTAGAAAAGTACAACTTTCCAAAACTGAACCAGGAAGAAATAGAAAATCTGAACAAACCCATCACAAGCACGGAAATTGAAACTGTAATCAAAAATCTCCCAGCAAACAAAAGCCCAGGTCCAGACGGCTTCACAGCTGAATTCTACCAAAAATTTAGAGAAGAGCTAACACCTATTCTACTCAAACTCTTCCAGAAAATAGCTGAGGAAGGGAAACTTCCAAACTCATTCTATGAGGCCACCATCACCCTAATCCCAAAACCTGGTAAAGACCCCACAAAAAAAGAAAACTATAGGCCAATATCACTGATGAACATAGATGCAAAAATCCTTAACAAAATTCTAGCAATCAGAATCCAACAACACATTAAGAAGATCATACATCATGACCAAGTGGGCTTTATCCCAGGAATGCAAGGATTCTTCAATATACGCAAATCAATCAACGTAATACACCACATTAACAAACTGAAAAATAAAAATCATATGATTATCTCAATAGATGCAGAGAAAGCCTTCGACAAAATTCAACATCCATTTTTGATAAAAACCCTCCAGAAAGTGGGAATTGAAGGGACATACCTCAACATAATAAAAACTATATATGACAAACCCACAGCAAACATTATCCTCAATGGTGAAAAACTGAAAGCATTTCCCCTAAAGTCAGGAACAAGACAAGGGTGCCCACTCTCACCACTACTATTCAACATAGTTCTGGAAGTTTTGGCCACAGCAATCAGAGCAGAAAAAGACATAAAAGGAATACAAATTGGAAAAGAAGAAGTAAAGCTTTCACTGTTCGCTGATGACATGATCCTCTACACAGAAAACCCTAAAGACTCTACCAGAAAACTACTAGAGCTAATCAATGATTACAGTAAAGTTGCAGGATATAAAATCAACACACAGAAATCCCTTGCATTCCTATACACTAATAATGAGAAAATAGAAAGAGAAATTAAGGAAACTATTCCATTCACTGTTGCAATGAAAACAATTAAATACTTAGGAATATATCTACCTAAGGAAACAAAAGACTTGTACATAGAAAACTATAAAACACTAGTGAAAGTAATCAAAGAGGACACGAATAGATGGAGAAATATACCGTGTTCGTGGATTGGAAGAATAAATATTGTAAAAATGAGTATACTACCCAAAGTAATTTATACATTCAATGCAATCCCTATCAAGCTACCAACAATATTTTTCACAGAACTAGAACAAATAATCTCACAATTTGTATGGAAATACAAAAAACCTCGAATAGCCAAAGCAATCTTGAGGAAGAAGAATGGAACTGGGGGAATTAACCTGCCGGACTTCAGGCTCTATTACAAAGCCACAGTCATCAAGACAGTATGGTACTGGCATAAAGACAGAAATATAGATCAATGGAACAAAATAGAAAGCCCAGAGATAAACCCACGCTCCTATGGACACCTTATCTTCGACAAAGGAGGCAAGAATATAAAATGGAGAAAAGACAGTCTCTTTAACAAGTGGTGCTGGGAAAACTGGTCAGCCACTTGTAAAAGAATGAAACTAGAACACTTCCTAACACCATACACCAAAATAAACTCAAAATGGATTAAAGATCTAAATGTAAGACCAGAAACTATAAAACTCCTAGAGGAGAACGTAGGCAAAACACTCTCCGACATAAATCACAGCAGGATCCTCCAAGACCCACCTCCCAGAATATTGGAAATAAAAGCAAAAATAAACAAATGGGACCTAATTAAAATCAAAAGCTTCTGCACAGCAAAGGAAACTCTAAGCAAGGTGAGAAGACAGCCTTCAGAATGGGAGAAAATAATAGCAAATGAAGCAACTGATAAAGGATTAATCTCCAAATTATACAAGCAGCTCCTGCAGCTTAATTCCAGAAAACTAAGTGACCCAATCAAAAAATGGGCCAAAGAACTAAACAGACATTTCTCCAAAGAAGACATAAAGATGGCTAATAAACACATGAAAAAATGCTCAACATCCCTCATCATCAGAGAAATGCAAATCAAAACCACAATGAGATACCATTTCACACCAGTCAGAATGGCTGCTATCCAGAAGTCTACATGCAATAAGTGCTGGAGAGGGTGTGGAGAGAAGGGAACCCTCTTACACTGTTGGTGGGAATGCAAACTAGTACAGCCACTATGGAGAACAGTGTGGAGATTCCTCAAAAAACTGGAAATAGAACTGCCGTATGATCCAGCGATCGCACTCCTGGGCATACATACCGAGGAAACCAGAATTGAAAGAGACACATGTACTCCAGTGTTCATTGCAGCACTGTTTATAATAGCCAGGACATGGAAGCAACCTAGATGTCCATCTGCAGATGAATGGATAAGAAAGCTTTGGTACATATACACAATGGAGTATTTCTCAGCCATCAAAAAGAATGCATTTGAATCAGTTTTAATGAGGTGGATGAAATTGGAGCCAATTATACAGAGTGAAGTAAGCCAGAAAGAAGAACATCAATACCGTATATTAACGCATATATATGGAATTTAGAAAAATGGTAACCTGAACCCTGTATAAGAGACTGCAAAAGAGACATAGGCATTTAGAACAGTCTTTGGGACTCTGTGGGAGAGGGTGAAGGTGGAATGATTGGGGAGAATGGAATTGTAGCATGTATATTATCATAAGTGACCAGTCCAGGTTTGACGCATAAATTTTCCTCTGTTCATTTCTTTGCATTTGTGCTTTTTTAATAAAATTCTTTTTTAGAAATAAAAAAATAAATAAATAAAAATAAAATTATTGACAGTGTATTTGTTAGTTGCTGCTAATTACTCTACATATTGTACATCTTTCATTTTTGGAAGTCCTGAGGATAATACCTTAAAATTATAATTATTGCTTTTGAAATAAGTAGGATATTTTTATCAATACCATGCCTTGTGTGCTAGTCTTATTTTGTACCACAGTGGAATGGACAGAAATATCTGGTAGTATTATTTTCCCATAAGTCAATTTTTTTTTTCTCCAATAAAATAATTCACCCTACCTGTACTTTGAAGGTCAACACAGAATTATAGGAAGATTTGCATTTAAGAAAGCTTCTGCTCCTAACTGAAAACATGAACAGAGTGCCTGGAACACAGACACGGCCAGCAGGCCCTGCCCTGCTTTGGTAATTCGCTGGCTGTGGTGCATTTAGAATCAGATCGTCAGTGATCAGCCTCAAATTTCTAAGTGCTTTAGAACATTCCATCCACTGAGGTTTAGGTGGAAAGTAGAGTTGAGAAAACAGAGAGACCTTGGGGATCAATTGCAAATATCACTGCATAATTAAAATTATTTCCTTATTTTTTTTTTTTATTGACTCCACACCTGTGTTCTCCCAGTATAGTTTTGATAACATTAAAATTCAGGAACTAGCATTGCCCTCCTGAAAAACAAATTTAAAGCACTCAGACAAACACCCAGATTCACTTGTCCAGATACACTTCCTTCCTTTAAAAAGCTTCTTCATGGTAAGTCAAATCAGATAATCATTTTTGCTTGTTGAAACTACTGAATTAGAGGATTAGGGCAAGATATGCAGTGGCTGTGAAATGTTTGGATCTTCTGGAATCATCAGGTAAAATCAGACAGAGAAACTAGTTAGCGAAGTCAGAATCCATGGAATAAACCTGAAGGAAAACAAGGTGACAAGGTATCCAGAGTCCTCAGAAGACAGGTAGGCGTCAGTAAGTGTCTGGAGTGGAGGAGGGGACAGAGGCAAGCAACAGGGCATCAGAAAGACCTAAGAACAGGAGGAAGAGCCCCTGAAAGATCCAACAGATACTATGGATACATGAAGGGCTTGCCAGGCCAGTTTTAAAGTGGCAGCTAACACTGGGAGTTGTTTCGCTGCATCCCATTGCAGGGAGAATTCTGCTAGCTATGAAGAAGCTAGAGCAATCTTTCCTATATCAAAACGGACCCACACAGTTTTGTTCTTTTTTCAGGATAGGGTACTAGCCAAGGAGAAACTGCTGGAAGTGGAATCAAAACTGAACAGGAGAGGGTCAGTAGATACAAAAGAAAGGGAAGATCCAGATAACATGTGAGATGAGAATAGAGATAGAAAATCCAAAAAAGCAGGTCACCGTAGTTTTAATACTACATTCAACAGTGGTTGAAAGTACTTAATACTACTTGATTCATAAGTAGTAGTTCAGTTGACTTCCCAGTTTAACTGAACTTAACAAAAAAAAATAAAGTTTTCCCCAACCAGGCTTCCTTTTAAAAGTTCAAGGAGACTAATTTCACATAGAAAAAGACCAACTGAAAATATCCAGGTTAAATCTCATACAAAGTTGTTAAAGAGGGAATAAGTAGTAAAATATATCCTTTTAAAGTATGAAAGTGTGACAGAAGTATATGATCAGAAAACAGATCAAAATTGTGACATTCTATTTCAAAACAAGCTAAGACATTAAAAAATTATATAAGATGTGAAAAAAAAACAACAAAAATCAAAATTAGAAAAATTCAAATTACAAGACAGAACTCAAGAAAGGATTAGAAATAAAAAGATAAAAAAAGATTTTAGAAATACAGTTAGTGGCTAAACTAGAAGAACCAAAAGAGTTAATAAAATAGTGTCATAAGAAAATAGACTAAGAAAAGGAAGGCATTTTTTTTTTTTTAAAACAAACAGCCTAGAGGATTTGCATGGAATTGAGAAATACTGAAGATAGGCAAAGAAGCTTCAATATATGAATAATGAGTGTTCCTGAAAAAGAAAACTGAAGCAAAGGACCAGAGCAAATACCCAAAACTGTAACTGAGATTTTTATGGATTTATAAAAAAATTTAAATGCATATTGAAAAGGCATACTTCTCAACATTCACCAGCAATAAGATATATTCCAATAGAAAGACTAAATTTAAGAAAGAAAACAACAGGAAAGGAAAAAAAAAAAAAACCCTTGGGCATGTAAGCAAAAAAAAAAAGTATGTTTTATGAAGGAAAGGAAACGGATATTAGATTTCATCAGACTTTTTGACAACACTGTAGTTCAGAGGGAAAGGAAAGAAAGAAGACACAGGAAAGAGTTCAGTTAGTCAGTTCAGTTCAGTCGCTCAGTTGTGTTCGACTCTTTGCAACCCCATGGAGTGCAGCACGCCAGGTTTCCCTGTCCATCACCAACTCCCAGAGCCTAGTCAAACTCGTGTCCATTGAGTCGGTGATGCCATCCAACCAACTCATGCTCTGTCATCCCCTTCTCCCACCTTCAATCTTTCCCAGAATCAGGGTCTTTTCAAATGAGTCAGCTCTTCATGTCAGGTGGCCAAAGTACTGGAGTTTCAGTTTCAACATCAGTCCTTCCAATGAATATTCAGGACTGATTTCCTTTAGGATGGACTGGTTGGATCTCCTTGCTGTCCAGGGACTCTCAAGAGTCTTCTCCAATACCACAGTTCAAAAGAACCAATTCTTCGGTGCTCAGCTTTCTTCACAGTCCAACTCTCACATCCATACATGACTACTGGAAAAACAATAGCCTTGACTAGATGGACCTTTGTTGACAAAGGAATGTCTCTGCTTTTTAATATACTGTCTAGGTTGGTCATAGCTTTTCTTCCAAGGAGCAAGTGTCTTTTAATTACAAGGCTGCAGTCACCATCTATAGTTATTTTGGAGCCCCCAAAAATAAAGTCTGTCACTGTTTCCATTGTTTCCCCACCTATTTGCCATGAAGTGATGGGACCAGATACCTTGATTTTAGTTTTCTGAATGTTGAGCTTTAAGCCAACTTTTCCACTCTCCTCTTTCACTTTCATCAAGAAGCTCTTCAATTCTTCTTTACTTTCTGCCATAAGGGTGGTGTCATCTGTATATCTGAGGTTATTGATATTTCTCACAGCAATCTTGATTCCAGCTTGTGCTTCATCCAGCCCAGCATTTCACACGATGTACTCTGCATATAAGTTAAATAAGCAGGGTGACAATATACGGCCTTAATGTACTCCTTTCCCAATTTGGAACCAGTCTGTTGTTCCATGTCCAGTTCTGTTTCTTCTTGACCTGCATACAGATTTCTCAAGAGGCAGGTCAGGTGGTCTGATATTCCCATCTCTTTAAGATTTTTCCATGGTTTGTGGTGATCCACACAGTCAAAAGCTTTGGCTTAGTCAATAAAACAAAAGTAGATGTTTTTCTGGAACTCTCTTGCTTTTTTAATGATCCAGCGGATGTTGGCAATTTGATCTCTGGTTCCTCTGCCTTTTCTAAATCCAGCTTGAACATCTTGAAGTTCACAGTTCATATACTGTTAAAGCTTGGCTTGGAGAATTTTGAGCATTACTTTTCTAGTGTATGAGATGAGTGCAATTGTGCAGTAGTTTGAGCATTCTTTGGCATTGCCTTTCTTTGGGATTAGAATGAAAGCTGACCTTTTCCAGTCCTGTGGCCACTGCTGAGTTTTCCAAATTTGCTGGCATATTGAGTGCAGCACTTGAACAGCATCATCTTTTCGGATTTGAAATAGCTCAGCTGGAATTCCATCACCTCCACTAGCTTTGTTCCTAGTGATGCTTCCGAAGGCCCAGTTCACATTCCAGGATGTCTGGCTCTAGGTGAGTGATCACACCATCATGGTTATCTGGGTCATGAAGATCTTTTTTGTACCTTTCTTCCATGTTTTCTTGCCACCTCTTCTTAATCTCTTCTGCTTCTGTTAGGTTCATACTATTTCTATCCTTTACTGTACCCATCTTTGAATGAAATGTTCCCTTGGTATCTCTAATTTGAAGAGGTCTCCAGTCTTTCCCATTTTATTGTTTTCCTCTGTTTCTTTGCATTGATCGCTTAGGAAGGCTTTCTTATCTCTCCTTGCTGTTGTTTGGAACTCTGCATTCAGATGGATATATCTTTCCTTTTCTCCTTTGCCTTTATGTTGTCTTCTTTTCTCAGCTATGTGTAAGGCCTCCTCAGATAACCATTTTGCCTTTTTGCATTTTTTTCCCTTGGGGACAGTCTTGATCACTGCCTCCTGTACAATGTCGTGAACCTCCATCCATAGTTCTTCAGGCACTCTATCAGTTCTGATCCCTTGAATCTATTTGTCACTTCCACTGTATAATCCTAAGGGATTTGATTTAGGTCATACCTGCATGGTCCAGTGGTTTTCCCTACTTTCTTCAATTTAAGTCTGAATTTGGCAATAAGGAGTTCGTGATCTGAGCCACAGTCAGCTCCTGGTCTTATATGTCTTGGCAGACATAGGGGAGAGTTAATATCTACCAAAAATAATCTTCCAGCGTAAAGTGCACAGACAGTTATAACATGTGAAAATTCAGAATATCATCCCATTTAAATGAATCTCCTAGAGTGTCACCTTTATGTCACTCAGTTCAGTTCAGTTCAGTCGCTCAGTCGTGTCCGACTCTCCGCGACCCCATGAATCACAGCACGCCAGGCCTCCCTGTCCATCACCAACTCCCGGAGTACACTCAAACTCATGTCCACAGAGTCGGTGATGCCATCCAGCCATCTCATTCTCCGTCGTCCCCTTCTCCTCCCGCCCCCAACCTTTCCCAGCATCAGAGTCTTTTCCAGTGAGTCAACTCGTCACATGAGGTGGCCAAAGTATTGCAGTTTCAGCTTTAGCATCAGTCCCTCCAATGAACACCCAGGATTGATCTCCTCTAGAATGGACTGGTTGGATCTCCTTGCAATATAAGGGACTCTCAAGAGTCTTCTCCAACACCACAGTTCAAAAGCATCGATTCTTCGGCGATCAGCTTTTCACAGTCCAACCCTCACATCCATACATGACCACGGGAAAAACCATAGCCTTGACTAGACGGACCTTGGTTGGCAAAGTAATGTCTCTGCTTTTTAATATACTATCAAGGTTGGTCATAACTTTCCTTCCAAGGAGTAAGCGTCTTTTAATTTCATGGCTGCAGTCAGCATCTGCAGTGATTTTGGAGCCCAAAAAACTAAAGTCTGACACTGTTTCCACTGTTTTTCCATCTATTTCCCATGAAGTGATGGGACCAGATGCCATGATCTTCGTTTTCTGAATGTTGAGCTTCAAGCCAACCTTTTCACTCTCCTCTTTCACTTTCAACAAGAGGCTTTTGAGTTCCTCTTCACTTTTTGCCATAAGGGTAGTGTCATCTGCATATCTGAGGTTATTGATATTTCTCCCGGCAATCTTGATTCCAGCTTGTGCTTCTTCCAGCCCAGCGTTCCTCATGATGTACTCTGCATATAAGTTAAATAAGCAAGGTGACAATATACAACCTTGACGTACCCCTTTTCCTATTTGGAACCAATCTGTTGTTCCATGTACAGTTCTGACTGTTGCTTCCTGACCTGCATACAGGTTTCTCAAGAGGCAGGTCAGGTGGTCTGGGATTCCCATCTCTTTCAGAATGTTCCACAGTTTATTGTGATCGACACTAAAATGACTATAAACATCATCACACAAACCAGCGGAGGGCATTAGATGAACTGTAACTTGTATATCTTTAACTAAAAAGGAAGAAGATGATGCTAAATAGTGGCTCTATGACCTGACAATGCAGATGTAGTACAACCCTAAGATGGGAGTGGGGGAGGTGTTTATAAGATGTATGTAAAAGAAGCATTTTAACTATTTTTTGGAATAATAATTGGCGGTGTTAATATTGCTGTTCTGAGACTTAGGTGTGTATATATAGGTGTAATCTAGAAAAAAATGAGTAAAATTCCTATAGGCCTGAATTTGAGTTTTGTGGTCCCAAATTGTTGCACATTCATGAGGTACTCAGGCGCTGAGCATTAATGACTGCCAACATCAAGAAAGAGTAAAAACAGAGCAGCACTTGTCTCCAGGAAAAATTGCATGCTCCCACTCTTCACTTTGCTAAAGGAATTAAACCTGATCTGACCAAGCCTCTGGGTTTGACTGTTATTTTTTAAGAAATACCAAAGACAGAGGAATATACCAAATTGCCCTGAGTGTACAACCAGCAGAACTCCAAACAATAGGAAATTCCACAAGTCAAATGCACAGTTTCTCCAGCAGGTACATACTGAAGGAAAGAAATGGATGGAGGCAATGATCTCAACTTGGAAACCTTCTCCATCTTGCTTATGTATTGGAAAAATAGTAGGAGTATCTAAAAACTAACACTTCTGGAATTATTTTAAACTTTGGTAGCAGGATAAGAGAATTTAGGAAAGATTTGAGGATTCAGTTTATGACAGTGATAGAAATAGCTGTTATTTATGGAAAGTGTATCATGTGACTGTTCTATAATTAAGAACCATAGATGTATTATTCCCAGTCTTCAAAAGTACTGTGAAAGAGTGACTATTTATCCCCATTTTATAGCTGAGAAAATAGAGACACTGACAGGTTAAATAAACTGTGCAAGTGCTTAACTAACATTTAGCTGAGCTGACACATATTTAACCCAGGTCTATGGACTCTCCATTGCCATAATTTTCAACTACATCATGTAAAAATTATATTTAAAAATCCATATTGAGAAACCTACCTTGTAACCTTAATGCTATCATTTAGGAATTTTAAAAGGCTATTTGTGTTAATATCTTTTGTTACTATCCAGACATAAAGCTAAAGACTGGTGTGGGATTATTATTAATAAATACTTTAGTCTTAACCAAATGGTACTGGAATTGAATTGCCAGTGTACCAGAAAGAATTTATTTTGGATATTAATTTTCAGCTCACTTGAAATGTCATATTTTTTAACTCTTATTCTGAGCTTTGAGAATTGTCAGCAACAGCTTCTAAACATTTTATCACCATCAATCTTATTTTGCATGTTTCATTTCATGGAGATTTTGTTTAACTACTTGCTTAAAATCTTGGTTTCTGATAGAATCAGAACAAGAAGATTTTGATGATGCCCCTGAAGGCAAAGTGAGAAATCCTTAAACAGTGATCAGTATTCTATAACCCATCCCTTGTACGAGGGAGTTAAGCTTGAAGAAAAGAACTGCTGAGACGCTAACCCAGTGTAACTGGTTCTCTGCTTAGCACAGGCCAAATATTCCATGTGGAGTAAGCAAGGAGCAGTCTCAGAAAATGGCACTAGTTTCAGGAAATTTCTCACCCTGGTTGGGTGGCATATAAATTTACAATTTATTCTACCCCATAATATCTTCATTCAGATGCCACCATGAGAAACGGCATGATCTGAGAGCATCGTGGACCACCCCAGAGATTTCTGGAGGAGATTGCAATAATAATATTTCAATTTACTGTAAGACCAGGAGTTTCAACTATAGAACCTTCCTCTTCCTTCCTATTTCTTTTCCTATCCAACTCATTCGCGCTGAGCTTAAAGCCCATCTTGAAATGGTGTTAAATCTAATACCACTCTCGGATTTCATCAATCTTTGAAGCTGGCCAGGACTGCATAGAGTAAAAAGGCAAGCAGAAACAGGCCCCTGAAAAATTAGAGATTGGCAAGTATTCATTAGAACACCCAGATTCTGAAGAAACTTTCCCCTACAAAATACAGGGATTGAAAACTGAACTGGTTTTCTGCTCTGAAATGCCTCAGTAAATTTAAAAGTCTCCTTTGTATTGGTGTGTGAGACCCTGTGTCTCCATGGCTCATACTACCTTAGTTTCTTTATTTTCGATTTAAAAACAGAGGTGGTAACTTTCACTGCTTTACAGATTTAACAGAATCCCATATTTCCCCATCATCTGCACGTTGTTGATTTAGTCCCTGTCGTGATGGCTTTTGCATCCTACAGAAAAGACGTAGATGAACCCCGCCCAGAAATATGGAGAGCCACAATGCAGCATTTCACACTGAAGATCAGTGCATATTCAAGAATATAGAAATAAACGATTAGCCACAGATTTGTTTCAGGTCCAGGAAAGATGAAGCCAGAGGAAGAAAACCACCCTCTTCTCCATAGGAGATTTTATAGAGAAAGGGGATTTTTTTTTAGGAACTGTTTAAATGATGGATGAGAGACCGGTAACTTCACAAGGATTCTGTATTGGTGAATAAAATAGCTTCAAATCACTTAGGTATTATGAGAAGAGTACTACAAAAATACACAGGCAGATCTAGGTTAAAAGTGGTCCTTTAAATTTGATCACCCACCTATTCTTTAGATAATCTAATTCCTCTTCTGAATGCCGGTATGTATTTGTGATTGTGTGTGTGGAGTATCCAATTTTGGTTGCTGCAGGCAGTAATTTTAAGGATGATAAAAAATAGTTCCATAGGATCTCTGGAGAATGTAATAAATTTGCAGAGTGAAGTGTCTTTGGGACTGATGGGGGCTATTTTGCATGGCTTAGTAAAGGTGAAGTGTCACCTCTTCTTCTCTTCAGAAAAAATGAGTTTAGTTATCTCAATGAAAGACTTTTATGGACAACGATCATATGCTTTTCTAGTATAAACTTTCAGACCGTAACTTTGATAGTGGTCAGGTGTCCCTAATTACGTTTTATTTGAAAATCTGACTTTTTCTTTCAATTCTTAAGAAGTGATCAATATCAAAACCTTATCATCTTTAGTAAATACCCTTAATCTCCGTGGTTCATTCATTTATAAGCTATAAGTAAGAAAAACACCAGAAACCCCTGAAAGATTTAATCAAAGTTTCTAGCTTTAGACAAAACAGTGTTTGAGTTCTTTCGGTAAGTCACTTATCCTCAGGCTTCAATGTTCCCCTTTGTGCAAAATCCAGCACATCTTCCACCCAAAACTTACTCTCCCAAATGGATAAATGTATGAATAGATGCACGAGTGATTCATGGATGGATGGATGGATGGATGGATGGATGGGAGAACGAATGGATGCAGCGTGGAGTATGTGGACAGATGTGTGCTTGAGTGTGTAGACGGATGCATGGCTGGGTATGTGGGTGACCATAGGTGAATACAGGTTGATGAGTGCATGAGGGGATCCACGGATTAAAGGAGAGTGGGAAGGAAAGATAGGTCCCAGAAAATGAAATATTTTTGTGAAAATAAATTCAGAAGAAAAATGTGCTGAAATACAGATGGAGGAAGCACTATAATTCATTTATTTAATGTGTCTTCCATCCCCAAAGATACTAAAGTGCCTAAAATACTTCAAAATCTAAAAAATATATATTTGTGCCAATCCCCATGCTAGATGTTTCATATGTTCTCATTTGTAGGAAGCCCCTGTGGTTTCTGTGACTGGCACTTCATAGTGAGAATCCTCCATCATTAGAACAAGATCTTCGCAGTTGATCACTTCTTAGTATTTGTCTTATGACCCAGTCCAGTTCATTGCCTGATCTGTAAAGAGAGGTACTAAACACGAGTCAGAAGGGTTCCTCAGTCCATCTAGAGCCCCACGGTATACATAAAGCCCACCAGGAGAGCTCTTGTTGTGTTAATTTGTTTTGTTAGATTAATGATTCTTCTGTTAATATTTAACCTTCTGTCAAATTGTGATGCATAGGTTTGTACATCTAGATCAATACAAATGAATAATGGGACAGGCATTTTTTTTTTCCATCTCATTTCTTTTCCCACTAGTACACAACACTCTGCTTTATGGGCAGTGTGTTTTAAATGGTGCATAATTAATTAAACAGAAGATGACGTATGCTTTCACCACATGAAAAGAAACAACCATATGCAGATTACCAAGTCCTCATTCTTTCTGTGAAGCAAACTGGGACCAATGTATTTAGCTTTTCTAAGACATCTCTCTGTAACCTTTCCTGAGGATTTGGAATATTGAAGGAATCTCTCTAAGGTCTGGATTGAGGGGAGAGAGGCAGTATGCTTCATGGAGTGCATGCAAATCAGGTGTCTGGCAAAGCAAATCTGAAATCCTCTGTGTGTTTAGGTGATTAGCAACATCCAGGACATTATTCCCCTTCCCTCCAGTGGCTCAGATGGTAAAGAATCTGCCTGCAATGCAGGAGACGAGACCCAGGTTCAATCCCTGGGTAGGGACGATCCCCTGTAGAAGGAAATGGCAACCCACTCCAATATTCTTGCCTGGAGAATCCCATGGACAGAGGAGACTGGTGGGCTATAGTCCATGCAGTCACAAAGAGTTGGACACACCGGAGTGACTTAACACTTCCCACTTCCCTCCAAGTAGACGGAGTCAGAGGGCATTATTGGCAATGATACGAAGTAAGAAGTGAAGAATACTTGGGGTTTCTAATAGTGTAACCTACATTCTACAGTTATAAAGCCTTCCCCTAAAATAGAGAAGAAGTACAGGTGGATCCCTCACAATATAATTTTGCCAGCTCTTAATTATAAGAGCATTCTTGTTTATTCATTCTCTTAACAGATTTTGTCAGGGCCAAGTCCTCTCTCCACATAGTACCCAGGATACACAGCTTAATGGCATGGAACACGGCACACACTGACAACCTCCTCTGCTGTTTCTCTTTTTCTTGAAGTGGGGCCATGTCCTTGAATTGCTGTAGTTGAGAACTTCTTAGTCTTCCCTTACATGCTAGGTCCCTGAGATTTGACAAATGAGTAGAGAAGTGTAGAACCAAAGTGTTTTGCTTTGGTGATCATTTCTTCAATGGCGAGAATCACGAGGCCATTGTCCAGTGCTGTTCATTCCCTGAAAAGGTGATTTTTATACTGCCAAGGGTGCCTGTGACCATGAACACTTACCTGGAATTTAGCTTTGTAAACTCTGCCAGACTGAAGAAGTTTCAGCTCAGGAACTGTCTCCCAAGTCCCTGTGAACAACAGAGTCTTGTAGGACCCGTTTGTTCTTTCTGACTTGAGACTGTGACCATTGGCTGCATTTCCATAATTTCTAGCTCCAAGATGCACCATTGCTTTTCCTTTTGCATTGCCAGTCTCAGAAGCAGGAGCCATGGGGTCTTAATGTTGAAGGGCAATCACATCAGCCTGTTTCCAGTGACCT
The DNA here is from genome assembly GCF_049115385.1 of Moschus berezovskii. NCBI lineage: Eukaryota > Metazoa > Chordata > Mammalia > Artiodactyla > Moschidae > Moschus > Moschus berezovskii. Next base: position 18,746,240 of record NC_142483.1, read on the forward strand.
GTGGGCTCATGCTTCCTGCCTGAAGGCTGACCTAGAATCCTAATGAGCTGAATTCAAGCTGAACTTGCTCTTCCGGTTGATGTGTTGGCCATCTATTGACCTTCTGTAGCTCAGGAAAGAGTTTTAGCCCTGGCAGCACAGATAAAAGAGACATGGGTTGTATCTGCCAGCTCGCCTGTGTTTTTTGCACTCTTTACTTTTTTCACTTCCCAAGTCAGTGAGCAGCAAGTTTAAGCTGCGTAAAGCATTCACTGTTTGCATACTTGGTGCACTTAGCTGTTTCTCTCTTTAGACTATAGAGCCAAAATGATTCCGGTCTTATGGGGTTCTGTTCAACAATACTGGTGGAATAAATGAAGTGATAGATGAATGAATAAATAGTATTCAAATGAATTAAAGGTGGTTTTGCACCCATAATTATTGTTGAAGTTGAGGACTTTTACCCAATGTGGATGCACCAACTCTGACCCTCTAGTCTGATCTAACCTACCTTCTTTGAAGATAACACCGTGAACTACATTAGTAGGACAACAGCCTTGAGTTCTTCCAATTGGTGGTGAAAGAGCCTATCAACAGAAATCCACTGTTAACTAGCTTATGATTATTATGGTCACATGTAAATGGCTTCCTGGTTCAGGCAAGCAGCATGTTTGTATAATGGCTCCTCCACTCTGCCTTTAACTCTAGCTTCTCTGCCCCAGCCTCCCACTCTGAACTCCTGACTGCTGCCTCTGGAGTGTACACACCATGCTCCAGGGAGCCAGTGTCGTTCTGGATGCTGGGCCTCTCCCCGTGCTCAGGCTTCCTTTGCGCCTGCTCCAGTGCTCATACAATGCTCCTGTATTCTACCTTGACAACTTGCGTGGCCCTTAGCTTTGCTGCTCTTCAGATCAGGTCTGTGAGGTTGTTATCAGCAGTAATTACTCCTCCAAGGCTTCTCTGCTGGCTCAGTTATAAAGAACCCACCTGCCAGTGTAGGAGACTGGGGTTGGATCCCTGGATCAGGAAGATCATCTGGTGAAGGAAATAATAACCCAAGTAATCTTGCCTGAGCAATCCAATCGACAGAGGAGCCTGGTGGGCTAGAGTCCACGGAGTTGTGTAAGAGTCAGACATGACCAAGCAACTAAACAACAATAACAATTTCTCTTGGGGCCCTTCAAGCCTATATTCCAGAGCTTGGCTTATCCCTTAAAGAGTAACATCCAACAAGCCCACACTCAAGGGAGAAGATGACTGTGACTCCAGGAAAGAACCATAGACTTGAACTAACAATCAGAGAGTACAAGCTACCCAGAGCTGACATGCAGACAGCATTGAGAGTGCTTCCCATTTGTGTCATGGTGTTTCTGGGACTCTTCTTCATAAAGGCACTGTTTGCTAACACACTATAAAATTTTGTGCAATAATAGCTATTACAATTACTGAATGTTAATGTACTGAGCACTTCCTATGTCCTAGGCTCTTAATTTAATCCTCATAAAACGTTGACATGGTATACTCTATCAATTTAAGACCTAGGAAAGTGAAGTTCAAAGAAATTTTGTATCTTGACTAAGAACACAGAGCTAATGAGTGAAGGAGTCACGCTCTGGACCTAATCTAGTGTCCTTAACCACTATCGCCACCAATTCTCCTCTTCCCCCCAAGAAATGAACCTCTCTGGGCAAAAATATCTTCTCATTTATAACACAGAGAATTAGCATTATAGCATTTCAGGTCCCCAGGAAGACTGCAAATATCAGGAAATGCAATTGTTGTCAAGTACTATGCATATAGGAAATGCTAAATCAAGTTAAATTAAATTCAACAGAGTTCTAGACAGTTAACAAGCCTTTATTAAACCCCTGCTGTGCTGGGCACCCAGCCGTGACTTGGGTTAAGCCTAATACTACTCAATTTATGAAAATGCTGCTATAATTATTCGGTTTCTTAAATTTAGGTGCCCTTAAGAAGAAAGTACAATTTATAATTAAATATAAATTATTTATCCCAATTCTGATTTCCATTCCATATAACACACCTTTAGGAGGTACCAGATGTTAGTAGACACATTTTAGAGGGTCTGCCTAGGTCACAATTCCTGCCTCTCTCCCACAGTTACCCCTCCCTTGACACCGTGTGGAGGTGGGTTACTTACAGCCATGTTGGAGCATCTGTTCTAAGTAGGGCCATTCAGGTTCATTCTTCCATGACTTAACTAAAGTTCAGAATCTGCTCATCAGTTTTTTTACATGGCTGACATCTACCTCTTGAACTTGGAGAGACTAGACTATTTTGGTGCCATTTAGCTGGAGCCACAGGAGACCAGAGTACAAAAGAGGAGAGGGGGCACAATACATTTGCAGGAGACAAGCAAAGATAAGAAAAATATGCATCTAGAGACACACCCACAGAGACGAACTGACCGGAGCAAGAGAGCTCAGAGCCATGATGAGAGATGTGGACTTGAAAATGGAAATTCTTAGCATAGTCCATACGTGGTGGTAAAGCTCGCCACTCTTAATACTGTTCTTTGTAGAGTGAGGACTTTGTCCTGATGAAGTTTATTGAGAGCATGGATAGAGAAGGATGTCTTTAAGAACCGGCGAAGTCATACTTCAAGGAACTAAGGAAAACCTAAACTTGATCCTTCTTTTCTGTCCTCAGACAGAGTCTTAAAATTTTATATCATGAATCAGAAGGAATTCCCAGGTGATGTTTTACATCTGATTCAGCATCATCACCAGTAATGGCCTAGGCGTTACTAAAGGATACTATTAGGACTAGCCATTAATTACCACTTTGCTTCCTGTCTCCTCTCCTTAGCCCTTTTGATATCAAGACTAGCTTTCTGGTTTGAGTACTGCTACTTCTTTGTAAAATCTGTGTAAGGAGCTCCTGGCCAAGGCAGAGGGCATAGGGAAGTATTGGAGAGCCACCTCTCCTTCCCATCACAACTAGGGTTTCCAGAATGGCCTCAGCTGTACTGGTAAACCCTTGCTGCTGTACCTGTGCCTTCACCTGCTTGAACTTCTGACCTGTGTCATCTTCTGAAAGTTCTCCTCCAAAGTTTCTAACTGCATTCTTGATGTACTGACTGCTCTGATCTGGGCCATTTCTGGTCTTCACAGTCATTACAGGACATTTCTGAGGGCCCTGGAAAAGGAGCTGGGGATAGGTCCCTGCCTTCGTGGTGTTGATGGCATACAGAAGAGACAAAGAGGGAAACATATGAGTACACCATGGAGGGTGACGGCTGCCATGTTGGGCTGTCTGAGCACCCTAGAGGGTGCCCCTCTGAGAGACACAGAATGTCTTAGGAGGCTCTCTAGCAGAAGCAGCTGGGTAAAGGGTGAGTGGATGGATGATGTTCAAGGGTGAGGGGCCGCCTGTACAAAGACCCAGAGTTAAGAAGTGCATGGTACTCTGCTGACCAAACATAATTGGTCAAACTGGGGCCTTGGGCTGTAGGAGAGGGAGCTAGGCAAGTTGGTGGTCTGATCATGAAAGGTCTTACCAGCCTTGTTAGAGGGCTTTTGACTTGAAAGAATTGAAGAGTGGTGGAAGAGCAAAGAAAGTCACACACACATTTTGGCTTGAATGTTCCAAAGATCCAAGTGGTTGAATTGAATCCAGAGCCACTGGGCAATTGAACTTACAAGACAACCTACATGTTTGCCTCGGTTGCAGGAACTCTCTCTCTCTCTTTTTTTTTGGTGACTGTAAGAGGCAGAAGTCCTGAGAAATTAAACATAACAGGTGTTTTCATTTTGGTCTTTTTACCTCAGCTCACCAGAGAAATCAGTCATGTTGTGTTTGCCCTATGAATGCTTCTCTGAATTTTCATTTCCATGGCAATATCTCAAGAGACAATCAGAAAGTTGAACAAGCAGGATCTGTGGGGCATAATCACTGGAGCAACTTTATTTTTGTCTGACTCAGACCACTTAAGATTCATTGAGTGGAAGGCATTCTTCCAGTGTTGCTAGTTGAAAGTTCAGCCATTCTCACAATTTTCTGATCTCTCTAAGCATTGTAATCACTTTAAAATTTCACAAATAAATTTAGTGACTTAATTTAAATGTTTCAGTCTCTGGGGGAACAACTTGCCACTCCATTCAAGGCCGCAGTCTGGGAAGGGATGTTTAGTCGCTAAGGAGTGTCTAAGTCTTTTGTGACCCCAGACTGTAGCCCACCAGGCTCCTCTGTCCATGAAATTCTCCAGGCAAGAGTACTGACTGGAGTGGGTTGCCATTTCCTCCTCCAGGGGTTCTTCCCAACCCAGGGAGCGAAACCGCGTCTCCTGCATTGCAGGCAGATTCTTTACCACTGAGCCACATGGGAAGTCCAGTATTCTACACTGTAGACTTACAAGCTCAGTGCAGCATGTTGGGAAGGACCAGGCACAAAGGAAAGGGGTGTTTCTCATGCTCCTTGCTTATGAAAAATGGGTATAGGACAGAGAGGGATTCACTGGCAGAAGTTAGGGAGAGCTTGAAGGAGGGAGACGAATGAAACAGAGAAGGAAGAAATCATAGCAAAAGTGCACTTTCAATGGATCTTTTGAGAAACACTCTTTCAGGAGACGAGTCATTGCTCTGGCTAGAAGTCATAACTGATCAAATAGATATGCTTAGTTGGAGCCTTGGTCTGTAGCCTAGAGTGTTGTTTTAGTTTTAGGGAAGCATCCCAGGGATTCCTGAGAACACATAGCTTATAAAAGAGCCTTTGGGTTTGTAAGAAAAAGTCTCGCTTAGGATTCCTCAGCAGTCAGGCAGACCATTAGCTTCCTCCATCCCCAAAGGACTCTATATTACATTATAAACCTTCCCAGGTGGCACTAGTGGTAAAGAAATCTCCTGCCAATGCAGGAGACATAAGAGACATGGGTTCCATCTCGGGGTAGGGAAGATCCCCTGGAGGAAGGTATGGCAACCCACTCCAGTATTCTTGCCTGGAGAATCCCATGAAGAGAGGAGCCTGGAGGGTTAAGGTCCCTAAGGTTACAAAGAGTCAGATGCAACTGATGAGACACACACACATAAATCACCTCACTGAAGACCAGAAGGCTTAATATCAGGCCTGACGCTCAACTCTGCGACTGGAAAGCATTTGTAGTTTTACTTCCCAATTTTTGCTTTTCTCTTTCGTGTGCATGATATTTGGGGCCTTCTAAACAGAAAGCATCTGGGCAAAGCAGAGTCATCTTGTGTCTTCAGTAAGATGTCTTCTGGGGTACATGCACTGTGGTCCCAGGAAAGGCCACAAAGTCCCCATTCTCACCAGAGTGATGGTGAGCAGCCATGGTCCACCCTCCACGACTGGCAGAGCAGCCCCCACTGTACCCGGTCTGGAGGGCAGAGCAGAAGTCCTCCCTGGAAGTCTCCAGGACTGGGCTGCTAAATAGACTTTTTTTTTTTTTTGAGTGTCAAGATCTCAGTGGTAAATTTTGGCATTCAAATTACCAATTGCATTATCCCACTCAGAAAACAAGTAACTTATGTGGATGAAAACTGGAAGGTCAATTTAAATTCATTTCATAAAAACTCTTATTGACTAGGACATTCTATTTATCTTTATTCAAATGCCTATTCCTTTCCAGGTACTGTGTCAGCTCATATATTCTTACAAAAGGTAGTGAATACATTTTGAGTGTGTCCTTCCAGGTCACTGGTCCCCCTTAAACTAACCTCGCTATCAAAAGCAGTAGATCTCCTCCACAGGAGCCATCCTGTATGGAATGACCCTCTGCCCCAACCTCATCAGATCAAAGCAAGCTTGGGTACCATCTTACCCTAGCTGGACCAATCAGAATTCCTTCCTTGTGATTGGGAATTGAGATCAACAGAAATCAGGGGGGAATCTTCTTCATGTGGCTGGACAGGGAGCAGCTGCGTGCAGAAACCCTGGTAATGCTGGCTTCTGCACGGAAGCCTGGTAATGTCCGGAGCAAAATGAGAAGCCAACGGATTGGGGAAAGATGATGTAGATTCTCAGAGAGAAACAGTCCAGAGATGGGGAGAGAGCACTGGATGAGTCCCTGGCAGCATCCCATGCCCAGTGTCAGCCTTTCCTGAGGCCTGGATACCCTCCTGGCCTTACTCTCCATGGAGGGTGACAGCATATTCTGGTTTGTCCAGTTCAGTTATCCTGGTGATCCCTTTCATTGTTCAGACAGCACGCAGTTACCCTATTTCTCTGAGGCCTTAATTTTCTCCTTGTAAGAGAACCCCCTTTTGCCCAAGTTAGCTCAAGCTGGTTTTTCTTACATACATAAGGGCCAATGCATATATGAGGACCAATGCATGTAACAGCCTGAACAAATATTCATTTTAGGGAGTTAGCTCCATCGTGCAGATGAGAAAACTGAAGCTCTGCAGAGTTGGATAAGTCACCCAAGATCAAACAGCTAATAAAGGATTAAGCTGGAATTTGAACCAGATCTGGCTGTCTCTAAAGCCTTCAGGTTTCAGAGTTTCTCAAGGACACGGACTTGGGTTGCTTTTGTAGTCAACGACAATTTTGTCTGTCTCAAAGCCTCTGAAGACAGATTGGGTGTCCAAAAAATGAACCTCAAACTTTTCTGATTAAATATCTGCTTTCCAATCACTCTTTGAAATATGAGATAGAAAATGGCAATGCTGATGAAGATGAAATGAACTCAGGCGGAAGCCTGAGCTGAATTTGGGAAAGATGATTAGTGAATAGAGTGCTGGTAAGAAACAAGGAGATTGCTTGCCTTTTTCCTATCATCCGTGTGCTATTGAAGAGGCAGACGCATTCCCGCCTTAGAGCGCTCTAATTAAAAAGGTCTTTTGGATGAGGATCCAGATGCAACAGAGGGACAATAAATTAAAGTCTATGTGTTTTTTGTACCGTTCTGGTTTCATTAGCCACTGGACCACATCTTCTTCTATTACACATCAGGGATCGTTATATAGAAGGGTGGTGAATGCAACCACTCGCTGAGTCTAGAAAGGCCCATTAGACACTGATTCTTAGATTTTCTCCTTTCTATGTAGTCACATCTTTCAGAAATGAGTCATTATATATATTTTAATTAACCTTAACTGGGTGCCACTTTTTTCATATAGGTCAGCTCTGACACAGTACGTATAATGTGGCTGGCTTGTCTCTGCAGAGATGACCTGGTTCTGCTTAGAACTGCAGAAAGCGTTTTGAACTAGACTTCCCAGGTGGCACTAGTGATAAAGAACCTGCCTGCCAATGCAGGAGATGTAAGAGACACGAGTTTGATCCCTAGGTGGGGCAGATCCTCTGGAGTAGAAAATGGCAACCCACTCTAGTATTTTTGCCTGGACAGTCCCATGGACAAAGGAGCCTGGTGGATACAGTCCATGGGGTCTCAAAGAGTCAGACACAACTGAGCAACTAATACTATATCACTATGTCCCTAAAAGAAGCAAGGTGTTCTCAGAGATGGACCCGAACTGCCACCAGCGGGAACCCCATCCTGTCAGTACCACCCAAAAAATCCCTCCACCTTTCCTGATACATCCATTGTTGGCCCCAGTCAGGGATCCTGGAAGCTAAAAAATCCCAACCCCAAGAGGATGACTGTTGGCATACTTATCTGAGTAAAGTGCTTATATTTTCCCTTCCATTTCGCCCTATTCTCTAATGGTAAAGGAAGTGGCACTAACTTTACTGGTCAGCAATCAGCAGAGATTAATAAGAGATCAGAAGTACCAATTTGTAGGAGAGGTGTTCTTTCTTAAATAGCACGTCAGACTCCAGAATTACCTTAAACTTTTAAGAGCCAAGAATGGGCAAACCAGGTTTCATGACTTTTTCTTCTTTCTTCTTTTTAATACATTATCATTGTTTTGTTTGCTAATATAATTTGCTCTCGCTGTTTCCAAAGGGGAAAGGTTGTGGGAAGGAAGGAAAAGAAAGATGAAGGGGCTGAGGGGTGATGCAAGGAATTGGGAAAATCCCATAAATGATCAGGGCCCAGAGGATGACATAATACCAGCTAGTAACTTTAAATTGTCTGGCAGCGTATACATTGCTGACTCTCTTAATGGCTGGTCCTCACTGAGAAAGATCAATTTAATGCAAATTTGTCATTTCATTACAATTCTCCAGTTAGTGTAAATCAAATTTCAAGATTTTTTTCAACCTTGAGCCTAAAGTCACAGACAGAGAACAGATACAGTTCAATGCCTGGGACAATTTCTCCTCCAGTAGGCCCCTTTCCCTGAACAGAGTTGTCCAGTTTTGCTGTTTCACTGATCAGGCTTTAGGAAAGGGGCCCCAGACCCATGGAGCATCTTTATTTATATGGCACACCCTGGATGTAGAGTAAATGGTGGTGGGGATCTGATACTGGAGGAGAACAGTATAGAGTAAGCATGACGACTCTTGATCTGCCGGTTGGTAAACCAAAGTGTGCTATCCCCGTTGATGGGAAACACACTGGTAAAGGGGTTCCTGGGGCCAGGAGAAGAAGCATTTGGTTTTTCAGAATATTCTTCACATTTCGGTTTGGAGGAACATATATCCCTGTTGTGTTTTTGCTATTAGATATTCCAGAAGAAGGAGGGGGTGGTCAGGTTATTTAAAAAAATAATAACAGTTGTCTAAAATTGGAGTCAGGGCAAATCATGCTTTGTTCACATTTGAAGGGAAAGGGCCCTTGAACAGACACATGCAAAAGTAATTCCCAGATGATTCTGTTCCTTCAGCTTAAGATATTTCTATGTGGTGAGAGTCACACATTCTCAAATATATTTACACCTAAATTACTGTACCAACATTTAGATCATTCCCAAGTAACAGTGTGAAACCAGCAGCCTCAGAAATATTTATAACCAAGCCACGTGATTGGTGGCACAGAAATTGCTTTATAAAATACTACACCTATCATTTTCGATTGCTGACTTAAGGTGAATGATCTGTATACAAATATAAATTATCTGTGTTAAGGAAGTGGTGATTAAATATGGGCTTTGTGTATTAGTCATTAATCTTTCCATTTAAATGCAAATTCTTCATTTCAACCACTACCTAAAGATACTCACATCTAATAAGAAACAAGTTGGATCTTCTGATTTATTATTTCAGACAAGGCTTTTAAAAATAGGCATTTTCTTGTCACAGGGAAGGGTGGGTTCTATTTACATTTAAAAAATATGCACTCCTAAAAACCCAGCCAACCAAATATTACATGCAACTTAGATATAAACTTTATATTTTTAAGTTGTGACCATGGGGTGTGTGTTTGAGACAGGAGTCTGGTGGTGGATATCCTTTCTCCTTTGGTGATTTGCAGGTCATGGACTACTGGGGTCTTGGAATTAACATTGGATTTTGCCAACACTTGTCCCCTCCAGGCATTATCTTAACAGTCAGAAAAGAATTATGTCTGGCCTACATATTTTAATAGTAATTAATAGCATTGTATGGTAGAAGGTCACCATATCAAACTCTCAACTAGAGCTCCTCATTTAATCCTCGAAATGGCCCAATGATGTGGGTGTTATTTTTATCTCTAGTTGACACATCAGGGGTGAGACCCAGAGATTAAGGAGCTGGACTAAGATTACATGGATGTTGGAAGAGCCAGGACTCAAGCCCAGAGCAGCTGACAATCTGCGAATTTACCTCTAGACCCTGCTGCCTTCCCAGATTAAATTTTACTTAAAGGCATTTCTGGCTAATTATTATTTTTTTTTAATCAGTGTTTAAAAAAATATGGTTCTTAAGTCTGAGAAGCCTGGGAGCCCTTCTCTGAATGAGGGTCTACAGTTAATTGACTTGGCTGTTATCAGCAGGACGCTTCCTGAAACTCGGAGGTCAAGATAAGATGGGGCAGGGAGCAGGCGATGGTGTGCAGCCATTTATTAGCTAGCTCACCTGCCACTCCGAGGCCATGACACAGACTTCACAGCAGGTTCTCAGGTACCCTTCTGAGAGATGAACCATAGAGTCGTAACTCATAATGAACAGGAATATAAGCTCTCCTGTTCCTTACTAGGTGACCAGGGCAAGATGGCCCCAAAGCAAAAACCTGTTACTTGCCACCTTGGGAAAAAATGTTAGTAGCATCATCTAGTAATGTGTGGTGAGATTACTCTGTGATACTCCGACCAGTTACTCTGTGATAGCCCTACCTGAAGCATCCATAGAATGGACATGCTTTTTTTTCTTTTTTAACCCAATGATTTCAGAGGTGAGATCAAACAGAAGAAAGACCGTGGTGCCAGCTTCTTGGGAATGGCTTTGCCCTGACAGTGTTAGGATGGAGCTTAGAGCTGGCCATAATGTGAGTATCACTGACTCAATGGACATGAGTTTGAGCAAACTGTTTGAGATGGCGAAGGACAGGGAAGCCTGGTGTGCTGCAGTCCATGGGGTCGTAAAGAGGTGGACATGACTGAGCAACTGAACACCATTTCCTTGGAAATCAGCAAGTTCTATAAATCCCGGGCTGCTGCCCCAGCCTCCCTCTTGCTTCTCTCCACCCAACCCCGTATGCCCCCCACCCCCCAGCCCCACATCCAGTTGATCATGAAACGTTTGCCAGCAGAGCCACTGACTCTTCTCTGCCTCCACTTGGGTGATTTTGGGCAATAGCGTTCTGTGCAGAGTACTTCAGTGTCTTTGTCTATAAAATGGGAATAGTAATCCTAGTGGCGAATCATCTAATTTTGGAGTGAGTTAAATGAGATCAAGGTGAAACATGCTTCAGGGTGCTTGGCACCTGGTCAGTACTTGAGGAGTTTTGGCTCATTCATTCTCATTGCCATTCATTGAAGAGAATGGACATGGTCTTTCTAATATAGACTCTTTCCCTGTGATTTCTCTACTTAAATCCTTCAGTGACCCTACCTGGCGCCTTCCCTGCTCATGGGTCTCAGCATCTAATCATAGCTCCTTAGTGGAGAAAATGAAGCAACTGGCCCATTTGGGAGGAAACCCAGTGGCCTTCACCTCCCACTCTAGAAGGAGCATTTCCTCTTGGCTGGTAAAGGCCACAGAGGCTCTGGTACTATTTAAGGCTCTGTCCTTGGAGTCCCTAGGAAGTGATAATGAAGGACAAGAAGGGCTATTGTGGCTCATTTTGTGGGTGAGAATCCCTCCAGGTGTGCAGTTGCAGAAAAAGGTCAGAAACTGGCAAAGGCTTATTTCAGAGACTCTTTAGGACCCTGGTCTACATGCTAAGTCTCTTCAGGTGTGCCAGACTCTTTGTGACCCCAGGGTCTGTAGCCCGCCAGGTTCCTCTGTCCATGGGATTCTCCAGACAAGAATACTGGAGTGAGTTGCCATGCCCTCCCCCAGGGGATCTTCCTGACCCAGGGATCCAATGCATGTCTCTTATATCTCCTGCATGGCAGGCAGGTTCTTTACCACTAACACCACTAGGAAGCCCTATAGGACTCTTAGGTAGCTAATAGACTAGTCCATTCCACCCACAGGGTTTTGTTAGGCATCAGAATGTCTTCAGCTGAGAGTTCACTCCACAGCCTACTAACTGCATGACGGTAGCCAGGTTTCTTTAAAGCCTGTTTGAGCCTTGGTTACTCTTCTATACAAGGAGCAATCAATTGCCAGCTTCATGGACTTGTCATGAGGACTGCATGAGAGTAACATCCAGAAAGCCCTTCAGCCCAGTGCGGGCTAGCTCCATCACTCACTGCTCCTTTATCACCCCTCCCTGCACAGCGGCAAACCCAGCGATGGGAAGGGGGCTATTCCACTGCATTTTTCTTTGTTCACTCGGATGAGACATCTGTTATAGCTACCTCTGTGATTCTAGAAACATTCCCTTTCTCTTTAGGCATGAGCTGACACCAGCAAGAACCAGTTAGTAGCTTCAGTCAGTGATAAAAACAAAATAGTTCCTGTGTCTAGTGCCTGTAGAGATCAGCCTATATCTGACCTCTCCAGTGTTCCCTTGGTTTCTGCACCGGGCAGCCCGACCCCACCCTGCTCCAAGCATGGCTAACCTGCCGTGAGAGCAGGAAGTGGGCAGCCTGTGAAAACACAAATGATTATAAAGGTTACAGCTGTTCATGGGGTTACAATTAACGGCTCTATTAGGTGTTTTACAGTCTCGGCACCACTGCAGACAGAAAATGTTTAATCAGGATGGAAAGCACCTCCGAGTTAATCCATTTTCGTGGTGGAAATTGCAGTGAAGTTACGAAATCAGGCACAGGAGAAACAGCCAGCCCATCTTCCTTGCTCGTTGGATCCCCATTGCTGTCTCTCCTGCTGTGGGTGGGAACTTCATCACTCAGAACTGTCCGTGCAATGGAGTAACTTTTTGTTATAGTAAAGTCTTCGTATCAGCCCTTTTTGAGGTCAGGATTCTTAACAGTGGCTCCGCCATCAGAGTTCTGTAAGCCTTGAGCTATGTGGAAAATAACAGTGCGCAACCTGGTCAAGCTGGAAAGATAAAGTGGGTTTTACCTCTCCTCTTGGCCTTGGACCTCTGACCCTTCCCTGCAAGAGCACAGAACCTGTTCCCCTGTCTCCATCCAGCCCTGCCCAAGGAGGGGGAAATAGGTGCTGAAAGTGCTCAAAGGTGGCTGAGCCCTGGGCCCCAGTGGCTTTGGGCTCTGTCATCACACACATAACGGCCCTGAGTGCAGCTGGTGCAAGACTGACCAGCAGTCAGCCTTGCTCTTACAGGCTCCACTGCTCTGCTGCTGGGCTGGGCCAAGTCATTTAATTGCTCCACATTCCCTTTCTTCACTGTAACAATGACTTTGTGGGACTCTTGTAAGAAACAGAACTACGGTATAGCATGTACCCCACACGTGGAAGCCACTGGCTTCCCCTTGCTGCAGCAATGAATGAACTCCATTGTGTTCTGCAACAGAGAATATTTATTGTAGATGCCGCTGTTCCTATTAATATAACAGCTATTTTGATCAACTTTGTCCTAGATAAAGGACAAAGGCCACCCTGTTTATGTAATAATATTATTAATACTCTCAGACAAATGTATTCGCTGACTTAAAAACCTCTTAGCTTTTACACAGGCAAAAATAAAGATGTACCATAAAAAATTAACCCCTATTATTTTTTTCAGTCACATCCTCATCTTTATTTTAAGAATAGGAGGTCTTGTCCTTGGTGGTGATGAACTTCTAAGGAGTCATTTGGACAGCCTGTCACTGCCCAGCTGATGGGCAGTTTGAACTTGTTTTCTAGCACCTGTGCAATGCAGAGCTCCCTGTGCAAACCCTTGACTGGCTCTGGATGGGGAACAACCAGGCTCGCGAGGCATTCAGGTCTGGAGGGTGCCAGGTCATCTCTTTGTATAGTGCATCTGTCCCTTCCTGCAGAAGGTGTTTGTTTTTAGCTCTTCACACTGTTTCTAGCACCATCCCTCCTTTGGAGGCCTACAGCTTATTCAAGGATCTTAAACAAGCTGTTAAAAGCAAGAAACTCTGAAAGTACAGAGGCAGCCGAGCAGCTGAGTAGGTGATTAGAACAGAGTTCACCTTCCGTGTTAGAGGCAGCAGGCAGCTTGGGTGGAGTGTCAAGCAAGTTGGCCAACAAAGTTTTAAAAAATGGCCTTGGTGACACTCGCTTGGAGATTTAAAGAAACAATGCTTGAAAGAACCTGAGAGCATGAAGGCAGCCAGGCACAGAGGCTCAGGCTGAATGTGCGACTTCTCACAAATAGCAGGACTCCTGAGCTCAGACTGCAAACGCCAAGGGCAGACGCAGGGAAAGAAATCCAGGGTCGGTGACATTCCCACAGGGCCAGCTGGCTGGTGCCTGTTCAGGCTAATTCGAGGTGGCGGGAGGTCTGTGTTTGAGATCACAGCCCTGGTTGTGATGTTTAGTGTCAGAAGCCTGACACCACCCAGACAGTCCCTGGACACCTGCAGGGGACAGAGCTCCAAGGTTAAAGAAATCAGCAAGGACAGAATCTCCGAGCAAGTTAAGTCCCCCAGGGTGAGATTCTTTGCGGCAAGGAAGGAAGGGGGAGAGGCTGGGAACATTGCCTGCCGGAGGAGTGCCAGTGTGCGGAGTGCCCTTGATGAATATTAAATAGCAGTGGTGACATCATATGCCACAAGGTGTGCCTGCAGGGCTCAGGTCAGCCTGGCCAGGTCAGCTCGCACTGAGGGCTGTGACAGTCACCAGGGGGCTTGAGCCCAAGAGTCTTCAGCACAAAAGGGACAAATGGGAAGCAAGGCAGTAAATCCCAGAGGCTGTGAGGACAGCTGCCCATCCCAGACCTGCTGTGGACATGAAGGAGTTCATTACCACAGCCACTGGGCATTAAGCTGGCTGCCTGGCTGTTGTCATCTGTAGCAGACACAAAGGATGTGAGTGGATTCACAGAGCATACAGGGAAGCAGGGGAGAGGGTGGTCCTCCCTCCCAAAGGTGTGTACCCCTGGGTGGGTTTCGGGACAGGTTCAAAATCCTAGAGGCAGCTGAGAGGAAGCGTGGGCTTTTGGCTGCTCGAGAATATTGAAAGAAATACATACCCTGCTGCTAGATAGTGAGGCAAGCATTCTCCTCCGGTTAGGAGAGACCAGCAGAAACAGGACACTGACCTCTCAAAACGTCAGAGCGTTCTCCTTTTGAGCTCCTTGCAGTCTCAATTTATGACCATTTTTCTGAGGGTGAGGTGTGCATGGGTAGTTGACTGACTTTCCTGGGTCATGCGGCAGCCAGTATGGCTGAACCCCAGTGACTCGGTTGTTTGGTTGTGAAAGATGAAAGATGTTCAACCTTAAAATAAGTGAGGTAACTGGACATCAAGTCACCCAAAAGCTGAGTTGGGCAGGGGTGGTGGTGGCAGTTTTGAGATCATGGCCTTAGAAATCAGAGTAAACTTCAACTCAAACCCAGGTCTGTTGTTTACTAGCTCCATGACTGTGGATAAATTCCTCAGCCGCTGAGCCTCAACTTCCACATCTGCAATCTGGGGAGAAACCATGCCAGCTTGGTGAGGCTAAGAGATAATGTGTGTCAGACACGGTGGAGTGTCTGCCAAAGTTGCCATTCAGTTGATCCTCTCGATCTATGCTAAATAATTAAACCAAAAAGAAAGCAGAATCCAAACAGCCATGTTTGTGGTCAGAATCCACAGATGAGCTGAAATAGGCTAAGGACCCATGGCTGCAGATTGTGTCTTATGGTGTTCAAAATGACGTCACAGTTACTTAAGTACCCACTGTGGATAATTCTCTAGAGCAATGTGTTACAAGCAAATGACACTATATTCCTGGTGTTTACCAGTTAATCTATTTCATGAAAGAAAGAGAGAAAGTAGGAGAGTCTGGGCCATCGAGGACAATCATGTGTGGATTTGTGTTTTTCAAGTTGTTTGGGAAGGTGGGTAAATAAATAAATTAGTGGTGCTGAAAGACAGGTTCTTCCAGCCATGGGCAATGGGAAATGGAGAGGAAGAACGGTTTCCAGCCACTTGGAAGGGGGAGAAGGGCAGAGCAAGGTAAAGACCATCCTGGGGAGGCATCTGAGAGTCAGCACACACCATACACAAAAATGAGTCTGGGGATAGCTGAGTTCTTCTCATGGGTCTTCTGAGCATGATTGTGAGTGAAGTGCGGAGTGTGAGTTTGAAATATTTGAACAAAAGTCAACATGGGAAACCAGGCAGCATCCATCAGCTCAAACTGGAACAGGGGACTTGGGGAACATGGAGCCTACTAGATATGAACAACCTATATCATCATCGTAAATATTTTATATGGGCACATATGAGCAGGTGCCATATTTCATACATTCATTGTAAATCTAAATACTTTATTGTTGCCAGTTTTACCATTGCCCTCCACTGAAATGAGCCATTTTATTGAGATTGACAGTATTTGCTTATATTACCAGTGATTATTCCTGTCAGCAATTGGTCTGATAATTTCTCCCAACAAAATATTTGCCCCCTACTGGCAAACCCTGGAGACTTATGGGTGTGTTTGCCTTAAAGTGATTTCTGAAAGATGTACCACTATGTGCGTATAGTAAGGAAAAGGCTTATCTTCTAGCATATAGTAAATTGAGAAGAGCCGACTCACTGGGAAAAACCCCAATGCTGGGAAAGATTGAGGGCCGAAAGAGAAAGGGGATGATGAGGATGAGATGGTCAAATGGCATCATTGACTCAGTGGACATGAGTTTGGGCAAACTCCAGGAGATTGTGAAGGACAGGGAAGCCTGGTGTGCTGCAGTCCATAGGGTGGCAGAGAATCAGACAAGACTGAGTGACTAAACAGCAACATTATAGAGGAAATCATTTACTGAGCTTTATTGAAGTAAAGAAAAGGCCAAAAAAGGCTCTAAATGAAGACCTTGATGTAATTTATATTTCTGTGTAAAATTGTGAGTATGAATAAATACCCAAATCATGGTATATCCATAAGCTGGAATAGTCTCCCATGATAAAAGAGAGTGCTGTGCCCATGCATGCTACAGTGCGGATAAATCCCAGAAGTATTATGCCAAATGGAAACAGCCAGGCACAAAAGAGCCGAATACTGAGTGATTCCATTTACGCAGATGTCCAGAACAGGCAAATCCACAGAGACAGAAAGTAGATTAGCGGTTGCCTAAGACTGGGGACAGAAAGAAGGAGTGACTGCTAGCAGGCACTGAGGTTTCTTCTTTCAGTGGTTGAAACAGTCTAAAATCAAATTGTGGTGATGGTTGCAGAACTCTGTGAATTTAATAAAAGATTATTGAATTTGTGCACTTAAAATGGAGGACTTTTATGGCATGTAAATTATATCCTAATAAAGCTATTAAAATGAAAAAAAAAAAGGGAGGATGACTTTTGCTAGATGCAACTGGAAGATCTGTTTAGAGCCAAGGTACTGAAAGAAGTTTTGAAACTTCCCAGAAGGATAATAAAGCGGGGCACTGGCTGAACCAAGGATTCTGTTCTTCCTGGTTATAACAGCACCCTTCACTGTCTGGCAAAGATATGACCAGTTTCTCTCAAGGTTGGCCCACTGGCATCTGGACTTGAGTCAGTATAGTCAGTAAATACACAGAGACAGATGCTCCAGCTCAAGGGAGAAAGGAACACAGTGAAAGTGGGTGGGGCCCATCCTCATAGGGTGGGCAAAGAGGCAGGAACAGCATCAGGAAAAAAAAAAGGAAAACTGAGTCGGGGAGACACAATCCCAAGATAAAAGAAGAATTCAGCAAGAGTCAAAAGCCCAAATTGAGTGCAAGCCAGAGACAGTTGTATTACAAGCAGTGCTTCTATCCTGGTATAGCACCACAGCGCAGAGGTGCAAGGTTCACTGCCCAGCACAGGAAGAGGCGCCTCACACAGTATCTCCCCACCAGTGTGACGTCCTGCCAGAAGGAGCAATCCAGCTTGTTATTCATAAATGTGATTGGGAACCACACTTGGGTATTCTTCCACATTTATCTAATTAAATGTAAGTCCCAAAAGGCAGAGACCAGCAGGAGCTCCAGTTCATGCTCTCAGCAGAGTTTTTGGTGCTGGATAAATATTAAACAATAGTCTAGTAATAAAAGACTAGCATTTTCCACAGGGCTTTTTTCGCGGATGTGAAAAGAAACCCTTTGAATGGAGTAGCAGGAGTTCCTCCTGGTTTTCATATTTCTCAGCAAGAGGCTTGCTCTCCATTGTCAATCACATTTTTCATACCTGGTAAACCAAGCTGACTAAGGATTATAAATGAAATAGTTTCATGTTTGAGGATAGCTTTGTAAGACCTCAGGTGATAACTAGTTCTTGTTAGAACTAGGAAGCAACTGAGGAGTCAGTTCATCATGTCAGTTCCTCTGAAAGAGGTTGACTCGGCTCAAGCTAATGCTAGCTGGGCACTGTCTAATGGCTTTTTTGTGATGCTGTAAGTGTCCTGTAACATAGATATTGCATGCAGCTGGTCTAGTGGGACACTAGAGGTCCTTAAGTGAGAAAGATTCAACAACTTTTTGGTAATGCACATCAAAGTTCATTTGTATACAACGATGAAAAATCATCAGTAGAAATAATCACGATAATCTCTCCTGTCCATTCAACAAATATTTATTGCGCGATTTCTGAATGCCAGGCCCTCCTTCAGACTCTGGAGATACCTCAGTGAAAAACATGCACACACACACACACACAAACAGAAAAATACAAACAAAAAAATTGGCAAGATGCCTCCTTGCTCTTAAGGAGTTTATGGAAGCAAAATAAAGCTGAAGGGAAGAAGCAAATGAACGGATGGTTACAAATAATAATCAGTGTTTTCAAGAAGCACATAAGTGGTGAGATAGATACTGAGCTCCTTTAAGCTGATCGGGGGAGGCCTCTTTGAGAGGTGGATGAAAGCTTTAGTGGAAAGAGAAGCGGGAGGGAAAGATTGTTCCAAGCAGAGCAAGTATGCTACAATGAAACCCCAAGCAGGGTGGAAGAGCTTGAGGCAAGTGAGCAGCTAAATGAAGGTGAAGGGCGTGATCAGTGAAGAGGAGAGAGGAACAGGCTGTACTGGTGACATAAGGCAGGAGGCAAAACATACATGGCTCTATACTCTGTTAAGGTGCACTGGAAAGTCTTGGGAGGATTTCACATAGAAGACCGACATCAACAAGATATGATGCAGAGGTTTATTCTGACTGCAGAGTGGAGGGTGACTTGGAGGAGGACAGGAGAAAGAGTGGGGACAGCAGTCAGGAGGCTGCTGTGGTCGATAAGCGAGACAGAAGTGCTGGTATTGAAGTGAGAGTCTGAGCTTGGACATAAAGGTTGGGGATGGATCTGAACAATGATTTTAGGAAAATGATGGAACTGACTGATGGACTGGATATTAGAGCAAGAAGACAATGGAGGAATCGAAGATCATTCCCAGATATGGGGTTTGAGAAACTGTTGGACTTCTGGCATCACTGGTGATATTAGAAATGGAATGGAGATCTCTCTTCCCACGCTAACACTGTCTTGGCTTTGCATGTCCGCTAGTCTTTCACTGATTGTGCAACGTTGAGTGATAGGAGGAACTGAGTAGGACCTTCCCGTTTAGTGCTGACGTGTTTCTGTTCCCAGACTCTCCCTTAAAAGTACCTTTTACATGAAGTGTTACTTGCTCAGTCGTGTCCCACTGTTTGTGACCCCAGGGACTATAGTCTGCCAGGCTCTTCTGTCCATAGAATTCTCCAGGCAAGAATACATGTATACATATATATATATATATATATGGACAGGGAGGCCTGGCTTGCTGCGGTTCATGGGGTCACAAAGAGTCGGACACGACTGAGCGACTGAACTGAACTGATCCAGGGAGAGAAGGAGCAGTGTGTGGTCAAATGGGGTAGCACCTTCCTCTCATTTTGTGCTGTATTCTGGAAAGCTTGTTCCTGCTCTGTGCCTTGTATCACTTACCCCAGGCCAGCAGGGCCTGTACTGATCCCTTTAGTGCATTATCTCACCTTGATCTTCGCAAAAATCCCATGAGACAGACTTCATGTTTTATACTGTTAACTGACAGGGGTGCTGAGCCTTCAACAGATAAAGAGTAACCTTACTTTGGTTATCCACTGATTAAGAAAATATATGGCAACAAAACTGCCATAAATTCAACAGTGGTTTTGGATAAGTTTGTGTCTCATTCCTTGCAACAACGTTTTTCTACTTTGGAAAATTAGTTACAATGACATTCACATAATATTTTAATTGTGTTTCGAATGTCAAGGATTTGAAATCCTCTGGCAATTATCATGCTCCTCCCAGGGGTCTTATGGTGAAGATTGACATCTTCTTATCAAACCAAGCCCAAATTACTTGAAGTAATTTTAGAAAATTAAAATTTAAAGGGGGCCAGTGATTTGGCCAAGGGCGAAGAACTTGCTGATCGCACAGTGGACCTTCCAGCTTTCTATTCAAAATTATTACTACTGTGTCTCATTCCCTTGTAAGGGAAATAGGTCATCTGCTTAAGACCTTAGAAAAGGATGGTGATTAAATGAGCCTCTCCAGGAGAGTTGAAAATCCTGCTGGTAGCCGTTGCCTGGAGAGTATCGGAGAGTAGGATCCAGAGGCCCTATCTGAATTCACTGGAGACCAGTGTTGTTCAGTCGCTCAGTCATGTCTGACTCTTTGGGATCACATGAAATGCAGTGCACCAGGATTCCTTCTCATTCACTATCTCCCAGAGTTTGCTCAAACTTATATCAATTGAGTTGATGATGTCATTCAACGATCTCATCCTCTGTCATCCGCTTCTCCTCCTGCCCTTAATCTTCCCCAGCATCAGAGTCTTTTTGCTCTTTGTATTAGGTGGCCAAAGTATTGGAGCTTCAGTATCAGTCCTTCCAATGAATATTCTGGGTTGATTTCCTTTAGGACTGACTGGTTTGATCTTGCTGTCCAAGGGACTCTCAAGAGTCTTCGCCAACACCACAGTTCAAAAGCATCAATTCTTCAGTGCTCAGGCTTTTTTATGGTCCAACTCTTACATCTGTACATGACTACTAGAAAATCCATAGCTTTGACTATACAAAACTTTGTCAGCAAAGTAATGTCTCTGCTTTTTAACATGCTGTCTAGGTTTTCCATAGACTTTCTTCCCAGGAGTAAGCATTTTTTAATTTCATGGCTGCAGTCACTGACCACAGTGATTTTGGAGCCCAAGAAAATGAAGTTTCCATTTTTTCCCCATCTATTTGCCATGAAGTGATAGGACCAGATGCCATGATCTTAGTGTTTTGAATGTTGAGTTTTAAGCCAGCTTTCTCACTCTCCTCTTTCACCTTCATCAAGAAGCTTTTTAGTTCCTCTTTACTCTCTGCCATTAGGATGTCATCATCTGCATATTGGAGGGAGGTTGTTGATATTTCTCCCAGCAATCTTGATTCCAGCTTGTGATTCATCTAGCCTGTCATTTTGCATGATGTACTCTTTCAGTTCAGTTCAGTCACTCAGTCATGTCCTACTCTTTGCGACTCCATGAATCATAGCATGCCAGGCCTCCCTGTCCATCACCAACTCCTGGAGTTCACTCAAACTCATGTGCATCGTGTTGGTGATGCCATCCAGCCATCTCATTCTCTGTCGTCCCCTTCTCCTCCTGCCCCCAATCCCTCCCAGCATCAGAGTCTTTTCCAGTGAGTCAACTCGTTGCATTAAGTGGCCAAAGTATTGGAGTTTCAGCTTTAGCATCAGTCCTTCCAATGAACACCCAGGATTGATCTCCCTCAGAATGGACTGGTTGGATCTCCTTGCAGTCCAAGGGACTTACAAGAGTCTTCTCCAGCACCACAGTTCAAAAGCATCAATTCTTCTGCGATCAGCTTTCTTTACAGTCCAACTCTCACATCCATACGTGACCGCTGGAAAAACCATAGCCTTGACTAGACAGACCTTGGTTGGCAAAGTAATGTCTCCGCTTTTTAATATGCTTTCTAGGTTGGTCATAACTTTCCTTCCAAGGAGTAAGCGTCTTTTAATTTCATGGCTGCAATCAGCATCTGCAGTGATTTTGGAGCCCAAAAAACTAAAGTCTGATACTGTTTCCTCTGTTTCCTCATCTATTTCCCATGAATGATGGGACCAGATGCCATGATCTTTGTTTTCTGAATGTTGAGCTTCAAGCCAACCTTTTCACTCTCCTCTTTCACTTTCATCAAGAGGCTTTTGAGTTCCTCTTCATTTTCTGCGATAAGGGTGGTGTCATCTGCATATCTGAGGTTATTGATATTTCTCCCGGCAATCTTGATTCCAGCTTGTGTTTCTTCCAGCTCAGCATTCCTCATGATGTACTCTGCATATAAGTTAAATAAGCAAGGTGACAATATACAGCCTTGACATACTTCTTTTCCTATTTGGAACCAGTCTGTTGTTCCATGTACAATTCTGACTGTTGCTTCCTGACCTGCATATAGGTTTCTCAAGAGGCAGGTCAGGTGGTCTGGTATTCCCATCTTTTTCAGAATTTTCCACAGTTTATTGTGATCCACACAGTCAAAGGCTTTGGCATAGTCAATGAAGAAGAAATAGATGTTTTACTGGAACTCTCTTGCTTTCTCCATGATCCAGTGGATGTTGGCAATTTGATCTCTGGTTCCTCTGCCTTTTCTAAAACCTGCTTGAATATCTGGAAGTTTACGGTTCACATATTGCTGAAGCCTGGCTTGGAGAATTTTGAGCATGACTTTACTAGCATGTGAGATGAGTGCAACTGTGCAGTAGTTTGAGCATTCTTTGGCATTGCCTTTCTTTGGAATTGGAATGAAGACTGTCCTTTTCCAGTCCTGTGGCCACTGCTGAGTTTTGATGTACTCTTTATATAAGTTAAATAAGCAGGTTGACAATATACAGCCTTGACGTACTTCTTTCCAAATTTTGAGCAGTCTGTTGTCCCATGTCTTGTTCTAGCTGTTGCTTCCTAACCTGCATATAGGTTTCTCAAGAGGCAGGTCAGGTGGTCTGGTATTCCCATCTCTAAGAATTTTCCACAGTTTATTGTGATCCACACAGTCAAAAGTTTTAGTGTAGTCAATGAAGCAGAAGTAGAGGTTTTTTCTGGCATTCTCTTACTTTTTCTATGATCCTATGAATGTTGGCAATTTGATCTCTGGTTCCTGTGCCTTTTCAAAATTCAGCTTATACATCTAGAAGTTTTTAATCCTCATACTGCTGAGGTCTAGTTTGAAGGATTTTGAGCATTACCTTGCTAGCATGTTAAATGAGTGCAATTGTATAGTGGTTGGAACATTCTTTGGCATTGCCTTCTTTGGGATTGGAATTAAAGCTTACCAGCATCATATTTTTGGATTTGAAATATCTTCCTGATGTGGTGATTGATTTATGATTTCTTCCATGAGTACTTGACTTGGAGTTAAGTCACTTGTGCCATGCTTTTTGGTGTGAAATAGTTCTGCTTTTGTGGCTTTTAGGTGAATTTAGGCTGCTTGTCTTCATAGTGTGGATCTGAGCTGTACAGAATTGCACTAGTTCTGGGAACTGAAAGAAATTGTCCATGTCCTTTCTGTCCCACTCATCAGCTTATGATTTTTTTTCCTTACAAGCAGACACTGGCAGTAAAAAAGTTCCAAGCCCAGTGTACAAAAATCTTCTCTGGCAAGGAAACAGTGGATAGGCTGAACAGAGAGAAATGGGATTATGATAACTACAGGGTTGCTTTTGACATTTATTTAGAAATTTAAGTTGAAAAAAACCAAAGAGTAGCATTTAAAATTTTTGCCACTCCTGCTTACCTCTAAACAGCAATTGAGTATCTGAGTATACAGCTGTGCTTGTACGTATCATTGGGAAAGCAGAATTTTCAGTAGGAAACCTGAAACCCAGACAGAGGTATTGACCAGAAATATAAGGGCAAACTAATTCAATTACTTTCAGTGGAGTTTAACCTATAATCTTCACCCAAGCACAGGGGTACCTGAGACAAAGAGAAAGAATTCTTAAAATGGATTGTTACCCCAGGAAAGAATGAGCAGGAAGCTAGCCTTGTGTGTATGAGGTTTCTTTGGACGGTCAGAAATCTGTTTCTGTCAACACAGGATAAACCATCATGGAACTCAGAAAGAAGTGAAAATCAAAGTGAAAGTTGTATACTCTTTTTTTTTCCTTTTTTTTTTTTTTTTTCAGATGACCTGGTATAATTACTAAAATGCTGAATTGCTTCTTCTAAAGGTTTTCCACTAGAAGGAAGAATGTCAGGGCCACTCCCTTAAACCTGCTCACTTTTTCAGAACATCTGTGAGAGAAAATAAGATGAAAAATGTATTTATATTCTGTTTTTCTTATGAGGGACTGGTAAGCAATTTGATCTCTTTTATCTGAAAGTTTTGCCAATGTTTTCATCAGTTCCTGCGGAGATGGCTCTGATTCCACTTTTCCTTTGAACAAAAAATAAATTGGGTTTCTTAACAGTGAAAAATAGAAGGCTTGCTAAAAGCACTGACTTCAAAATAGTGCTTATGGTACATTTGGGGAGAACATATTGAAAAACCCGTGCCTCGTGCCGCCTGTACCGAGAAGCCCACTTTGGCTTACATTAGGCAGCTGTGATCTTCTGAAAGAAGCCCGAGAGATGTATTCAGCTAGAGCCAGTGTTGGTATTTCGCTTGGACTCACTTTCTGACTCGTTCATTCTTGTCTCCATTAGCAATTTATTTTTAATTCAGTGTTCTGTTGGAGAAAGCATCTTGCTGGGCACATTTTGGGTGCATATGCCTGACACGTTGAGAAATGAGTGTAACGCAACTCCATACTCAAAATAAACAGGTTGTCTTTCCCTTTCCCCACCAAACGATATTTATAAACCTCCAGGATGAGATTGCTAACGTATTTTCCACTGTCAGTACACTTTCCACTGTCAGTATACCTGACCTGGCTGTGTAAATGCTTAGTCGTGTCCTTTGAAAGAACTCGGTTCTGCCCTGACCACCCAGGTGCAGGGGTCACTGACCGTCAGGAAGGCTGACCTTCTCCAGGTGACCTGGATTAAGGATGGCAGTGCTTCAGTGCTAATCTAAGAAACTCCCTTCAGTTTCCATGTTCCTAGTGGACAGTCTTTGTGTACTTGGCTTCCTTGTAGGAATCACTTCCTCTGGGCTCTACACATTCAGTAATAAACTCCATTAGCACCCAGCAGATCTGTGGTGAATTCCAATTCCACTATTCTCTGAGATACTGCAAGGAGATCCAACCAGTCCATTCTAAAGGAGATCAATCTTGGGTGTTCATTGGAAGGACTGATGCTAAAGCTGAAACTCCAATACTTTGGCCACCTCATGCGACGAGTTGACTCCCTGGAAAAGACTGATGCTAGGAAGGATTGGGGGCGGGAGGATAAGGGGACGCCAGAGAATGAGTTGGCTGGATGGCATCACCGACTCTAAGAGATTGAGTGAACTCCAGGTGATGGACAGGGAGGTCTGGCGTGCTGTGATTCATGGGGTCGCAAAGAGTCAGACACAACTGAGCGACTGAGCTGAATGGAACCAAACTGAAGGCAGGTTACTCTTCTGTTTTAAAATCAGTATTAAATATATGTTTATACACACTCTTATCTTAAAAGGCTGTTTCAAGGATTAAATGGGAAGATGCTTGTAAAGTGCTTAGCACAGGGCTGCACACATTCATAACTGTTTGTTGCTAAGCTGGTGACTAGATAACATTATTGGCATTTATAAATAGCTTTGCATTTGTTTACTGTCTTGAACAGCATCTGGAAAACAATTTATCCACATTAACATCCCTACTGCCATTTAATTTTAATAGCATAGATGATTTATCTGGGCTGGATTCTGAAGCCCATGTTAAGACAATTAGACTGCAACTGAGCCTACTTCCTCCAGGGCCCTGACCTACTGGGCAGTCACGATGTTCTGAAGAAAATTGCTGCTTCTACATACTGGCCTTGGATTGAGTCTCTGGGACTCAATCAAGTGCAAAAAGGATTTTTTTTTCCCTAACAATTATCACTGCAGATGCTGATTGCAGCCATGAAATTAAAAGACGCTTGCTCCTTGGAAGGAAAGTTATGACCAACCTTGATAGTATATTAAAAAGCAGAGACGTTACTTTGCCAACCAAGGTCCGTCTAGTTAAGGCAATGGTTTTTCCCGTGGTCATGTATGGATGTGAGGGTTGGACTGTGAAGAAAGCTGATCGCCGAAGAATCGATGCTTTTGAACTGTGGTGTTGGAGAAGACTCTTGAGAGTCCCTTGGACTGCAAGGAGATCCAACCAGTCCATTCTAGAGGAGATCAATCCTGGATGTTCATTGGAGGGACTGATGCTAAAGCTGAAGCTGCAATACTTTGGCCACCTCATGCGACGAGTTGACTCACTGGAAAAGACTCTGATGCTGGGAAAGGTTAAGGGCAGGAGGAGAAGGGGACGACGGAGAATGAGATGGCTGGATGGCATCACCGACTCTGTGGATATGAGTTTGAGTGTACTCCGGGAGTTGGTGATGGACAGGGAGGCCTGGCGTGCTGTGATTCATGGGGTCGCGGAGAGTCGGACATGACTGAGCGACTGAACTGAACTGAACAATTTAAAAAGTCTGCAAAGGAAAAAAAAAATAGTTGTCTGTACATTCTCCAGCTGAGTATTAGTGTCTCTTCAATTATAGACAATTCTTCGCCCTCTGTACATTCTTCTTCTGAAGCTTCTATGAAACATTGGTTTGGAACCAGTCCCTCTTGTCTCTATATCTGTAATGTATTCTGAATGGTATTCCGAGTGGTTTCTTCAATTCCAGTTTAATTCTTTTTTTCCCCCAGTGTATCTGATATGCTGTGAAACTTGCTGATTATGGTCTTAAAGTTAATGATCATAATAGGTTCTGTTGGAAATACTATATTTGGTTCTTTTTTGAATCTTCATGTTCCTTGAAAAATAATATTCTTTCTCTAGAGTTCCTCTACCTTCTTTATATTTTTGATTTTGAACATATTTACTTTATAGTTTCAGTCAGATGATAATCTTCAGTTCTTGAGATGTGAATTCTCCAACTTATTGTATCAGCTGATTCTCCCTCGTGGTTTTTATTATTATTAGTTTTTTTTACTATTATTTTCTTGTGAAGATCATCTTTAAAAAAAAAAAATCATTAGACTTATCATTGGTGTTGGGGTGAGGTAGGGTGGAAACTTCTCAGCAAGTTCTTCATGTCCTGGATTATAGAAATAACACCATGGAGCAGTTACACATGGGATCTCCTATACTTATTTTTAGGTTTATTTCTAAGCTGGAGGTTCCCACATCACATGGCAGTCTGGACTATCCCTGATCACCATGTGATGTAGGCTGCAAGTTTTGATGTCTTTGTGTATAACTATTTCTCCCTCTCAAAACTCCGGCAGATTGACGCCTTATATGCTGTAACTGTAGGCAAACAGAGCAGGTTTCTAGTCTTCCTCTCAGAGAAAGAAAAGTACTTAAAAACTTCA
This sequence comes from Moschus berezovskii, assembly GCF_049115385.1. Taxonomy (NCBI): domain Eukaryota; kingdom Metazoa; phylum Chordata; class Mammalia; order Artiodactyla; family Moschidae; genus Moschus; species Moschus berezovskii. Next base: position 18,773,122 of record NC_142483.1, read on the forward strand.
GTATTTTTGTTGTGGGCTCAAGTCTAGTCCCCAGCCTCTCATTATCCAAAATGGTCCCCATGCATCCGGTCTATTCAGATTCTGTGGCCCTCCTTGTTTCTGGGGATTACCTCTTGCTCACAAGCTCTGATATGTAAGTACTTACTTGGTTTGTTCTTTCAATGTTTTTCCCCTCCGTTCCTTGTGTTTATAATAGGATTCTCTTCTGGGTACATTTGGTGTTCCGGCTTACCCTAGAAACTTTTCTTAGTACTGCTCAGGCCTGGCATAACTCATGGAAACTGCCCACTCAGCACATGGAATCCAGAACTGATCCAGTGCTTTGATGGAAGCTTTGGACCTTTTGCTAAAGCTGTACCATTGTTTTCTTTAATTAGTTGTCTTGAAAGCTATTGTGTGCGAGTGCATGTATGTGTTAAAATGCCCTTGGCATTTAATCATTAAAAAAATACAAAGAACAATTTCTCATGAGGATACTTCCTTGCCTAAAGAATGGACTAGAAATGCAGCTATACACCAGCTCCAGATTGTCTCAAAATCTAAAAGATTAAATGAAAGCAGGTTTTTTTTCCCCCTAGTACTGCAAGTCAGTGTTTGTGTTTTCAGCAGTAAATAGATCCCGTCACTGGTGAGTTAGTTTTCAGTGTCCAAATGGTATGTAAGGTATGAAATCTTTATGAAAACTTTGCCTACAAAGGCCAACACCCTTTCTTATTGACATGTTTTATTGACCCAGGCATCTCCATAGTTCTTAATCTGTAGAAACATTGTTTGAGTCCTAGAAATATTCTGTTGTTAACAACAATAATAAACTAGTTCATTCTTATAGACTTTTCTCCTTTCTCTTAAAAAAAAATACCTATGATATAAAATAGCCATGTTTCCCTGGAGTAGAACAAGCATAAGATGAAAACTCAGAACCTAAGACTTGGGAAGTTGGGGAAGAGTAGAGAAAGAATGATAAGGACCTTTCTTTCTAGGAGCTGGGACAATAGGACCAGGATGAGGTCAGGCAAGTGAGGTGTTTACCTCAGGCACAAAATTTAGAGAGACTTCAAGAAACTCAGTAATTAATGTAAATTATAATTTTTATGTAATATATTTTAAAAATTGGCAAACCGTGAGCCTCAGGGCATGGCCTTCTTTGGTAAATAACATTTTATTTTACCAAATCCTCAATCAGGTGCAGGATTAGGCTGTAGTGAGGAAGATATAGCTAAGTGCAGGGTCAGATACTGTTCTTATTTAAATGTTAATACGATGCCCATCACTTTTTTTCATTAATGATTTTTAAGATAGTGCCTTAAAATATTATCTACCTTCATTACCCCTTTTATTTATTATTCAAGGGGAGTGCCTTATTTATGTCTCTGTGGGCCTTGCCCTTGAATGGAAAACTATCACAGAATCGATGATATTCCAACGGTGATGGTTAAGCAGTTATATTTGCGTAGCTACTGATAACAGCGCCAAGTCAACACTCTGGGCGGTATGAACTTCAAGGTGTCTCAGCCTCAGTTTTGTCATCTGCAAAATGGTGGCAATGACAGCACTTCCTCCACACTGAGGATTAGGGTAGGCTGTTCAACACAGTGTCAAGCACATGGGACCAGTGGCTGGAACAGCAGTCATAGAGAACAAGGAAAACAAGTTGAGTGATTTCCGAACAAAGGCCTCGGTTTGTTTAGGGCCTCAGTTGTCTAAGGACCTTTTTTATTGGGGGTCAAACATATATAACATAAGATTTACCATTTTAACCATATTTTAGCATACAGTTCTGTGGCATTAAGTACATTCCCATTATTCTGTAGCTATCTCCAGAACCTCTAAAGGGTGTGAACTCTATCCCGCATGCTTGAAAGGACCATCAAAGGCTTTGGAGCAGGAAACTGGACTAAGGGAACAGGTGGGGAAGATGAATCTGGGAAGAGACCTGATGAGGATGTAGAGGAAGAAAGAACAGGAAACAGGGAACCGTTAGGTGGGCTCTGCAGTGGTCCAAGTGTGGAAGAGCCAAGGCATTGACTAAAGTACTAAGAAAGAGCAGAGAAAGAGGTAGGTGACTGTCTCGAGACAAGGAGAGAAGGGTGGGAGAAATCAGATGAGTGAGTGCGGTCTTTAAAGAAGATACAGCTCATCATAACGTTCCCTTAGGCATAGAGACAGCAGAGCTGTGAGTTACAGACATGCTTGGCTACCAGCGTGGCATACTGTCATCAGCTCCTACTGGTGGAGCCACTTCTTCAATTCTCAGGAATTTTATGAGCCACTTGTTAAACACAACCTTAATTAAAAATTAAATATACATTTAAAATTAAGTAAATTACATTAGGAACAAAGGTTATAAAGATTCCATACCTATCATTTCCTAATTACTTCACTACTTTTAGTATGATCATTGCTTTTGAGGTTATTTAATCTATTCTGTTTGAGTGAACTCCAGGTGTTGGTGATGGACAAGGAGGCCTGGCATGCTGTGATTCATGGGGTCGCAAAGAGTCAGACATGACCGAGCAACTGAACTGAACTGAACTGAATCTATTCTGTTAATATATGTATAGTAAAATACTATATAAGGGTATGTCATGGAACATCTTATCACAATTCCACTTTCATTGACATTCTGTTAGTAGCTGGAAACTGACCTTGGTGAGAGTATTTACACCAGGAAATTAGCAAGCTACAAATTGGGACTGGATTCATTTTTACATTGACTGTCTAAGATCTAAGAAGGAGATAGAAAAATGTTAATAATGCTGATTACACTTAGGGGTGTGTTGTATCAGTAGCCATTATCCTAGAAATATATTTTAAATCAACATTTAAAAGGTTGAATGGCTATGAATAGAAGAGATCAGCAAAAATAAAAAGAACATTCTATAACAATCAGTTGAAATTTAAAATATGGAACATTGTATATTTTACTATCACTTGTAAATTGCGTACTGCATATACTTTGTGGGCTTCCCTGGTGGCTTAGTGGTAAAAAATCTGCCTGCCAATGCAGGAGATATGGGTTTGATCCCTGGATTGGGAAGATCCCCTGGAGAAGGAAATGACAACCCACTCTAGTATTCGTGCTTAGAAAATCCCATGAACAGAGGAGTTTGGTGCTCTATAGTCCATGGGGTCACAAAAGAATCACATTCAACTTAGCAACTGAACAACAACAGATAAACTTTGTGTCAGTAAAACTTATTGTTGCCGTTTAGTCACCCAGTCATGTCCGACTCTACGTGACCCCATGGACTATAGCATGCCAGGCCTCCTTGTCCCTCACCATCTCCCTTATGTAAAACTTACAATAAGTAATTGTACAGTAAAACTTAAAATAAGATTATCTTTATTTATGCATAATTATTTTTGGCAAATCAGTTGTTGGACATTTACCAGCACACTGCTATCCATAATCTAATCTGATAAAGAGATTTATTTGCATAACATGAGTTAATCGTTATCTCAACTTTAAGCCTGTCTTTCCAAAGGACAAATGACTTGTTCTCCAGTAAAAATGAAAAACCGGACATATCCTCTACCTAATCAACACTGAAATTATTTTTCTCCAGGCAACCACACTGTTTCAGCATCTTACTTGTTTTCCTCTTACCTCCAGCGAAAGTTAGCATTGTTTGAGCACCAGTATACCAGGCACTATGCAATGTGCCATATTCACTTTTCAGTTCTCACTTGCCTCTTCAAGTTTCCAGTGTTCCATTTTATAGACAGAAAGAGCAAGGTAGCTTTATTCTCCTATGTTTGTCTAAGTAGTAAGTAGTGAGGGAGAGATTTGAATGCAGACCTTTCTGGTTCTTTCCGATGTCTTGCTTCTGATGCCTTTTCTACCATGTTGCCTGCAAAAAAAACTGTCTACTTACATATAGTTATATTTGGCAACAGTGAGTGATCACTGACTATGCCCCAGGTGCGGTGCTGGGCACCAGGAAATTGACATGAGAAATCTCCGAAGTGTCTTCTGACTCCCAGGAGTTTGTCCTGCTCCCCAGTGCTTACATGACCAAGTGGCCCCAGGTCTTCAGCAGCTGCTGCAGCTTTGCAGTCTGAGAAAGCTCTTCCCAAGCAAGATGCACTCTCCTCACAGGCTAATTCCAGTCTGATTTCATCTGCTCCAAGGTGGAGACATTCATTTCTTACATCCCTTCTGCTCACCTCCTTAATCTCCCTTGAAGATCTGCCTCTCAGCGAACGCTGATGCAGCAATGAAGCAGTAGGTGCCTCCAGCCAGAAGGTCCACACAGTGGTACAGTTATCTTTAGTTACAGGGCCTTCTATGAAAACCATGTGCTGCTGTGCATGCTCTCAGCTCCTCTACATGAGACGTATCCACAATAAGACATTTCAAGGGCTACCAAGCACCATCATTTCTCAAGTGGATCAGTATAAAGATAATTTAACATTGGAGGCTTAGAACTAGGGACTTGGTAGAAGAAGTTTTCAGTACTGGCTCTTCCTGAGCATCCCCTTCCCCTGCGATTCCAAAGCTGGCCTGGATTCCAAACACCTCGATTCTGGTCCTTGCCCTGGTTTTCCTCTCTCTCCCTGTCTCCACTTACCAAGACATTCCCCTCGCCTTTGCTTTGAAACTAGACCGCTAATTAAGAGAGGAGTCAGAAATCATGTTGATGCCTATCTGTGATGCAAACAGAAGCAAGACACAAACAAGCTCTGCTAAAGATAGAAAAGCAATCCTTCTGTTCACCAGTGACTGAGACATAAAGATTCTAAAGCATTAACAGTATAAATAAACCAAAGATAAACAAGCATATATATTGAGACCTACATAAAAGTTGGAGCAGGCCCACGTATAATGTAATGACATTTAGTCTTTTCTTTTTCTCAAGAGAAAAAGGGCCATTCACAAACAGGAGAACCCACTATGTAAAGGTCTGTGTGGATGTGCCCTGTGTTTTGAATCGGTATAAATACAGAGCTGATCCTTGTCCTTGAGCCGTCTGCAGCCTACATTTCCCAAACTGGGAAATACATGCTGGTTTGTGCAGAGCCTCGCATCTCCAGGAGTGAACGTTTTCCTGTTCACCAGCGATCATCTGTGTGCCAGGCTCAGGGTAAGTGCTTCCAGTGTGTGGTCCGACCAGTGCCCTCTCCCCATCGTACCCAGAGGCGGGGGCGGCAGGCATCTCACGTTCCAGGCATGGGAGGTGGAGGGAGCTCGTGCTGTTCGTTCGCCCTTGCAAAGCCGATAATGAGGCGAGGCTAGAATTCAAACCCAAGTCATCTGGTTTGGAGGCTTGGCACTTGGCCTCTATGAGGCGGGGGCCCAGAGACCACTCAGACGTGGGTTCAAAGCCCTCTCTGCCTCCTCCTGTATTAATGTTGGTGGTGGGGATGGGAAAACAGACTTAGGTTTCCTTCCCTAGCCTCAATTTCCTCCACGGCAAATAGAAACCAACCTCCCCAGGTATCCTGAGGATGGCAGAGAATGCGAGGGAAGAGCTTCCAATAGGGCCTGGCAGGTAGCTGACAGTAATTAGTCACTGATTTGGATGACTAGCTCTGCTGTGAAATACTGCCCAGACTTCAACCAGTAAACATTAGATGTGCGTACAGAGAGAATTGTTATAAAAACCTGAATTCATCTGATGTCGGTTCACTCATTGTTTGCTCCTCTGTTCATCCATTCAACAAATATTTATTAATCATCTACTCTGGTGTGAGACATTTTTTTCAGGTTATATGTGTAGTAATTTTTTTTCATGCAATCTGAAAATCACAATGGGCAGGAGATAGGATTTCTGAGGCATCTTTTCAGCATCCACCAATCTAAGCCTTTGGATCACCTGTCGTATTGCAGGTACCAAGCTTGGCTCCAGGGTGACCCAGATGCACTCCCAGCTATGTCTGGGGGAGGGCTCCTTGTGGATCCCAAGAGCCAGCATGTGGCATCTGTAGGGGTGCGAACAGAGACTTCTGCATGCCAAGCAGAGGCAGGGATTCAGAGGATGGAAGACTTCACCTCTAATACAACTTTTGAAGGTATTGGGGAGACAGGCGGGAGCAGGCAGGCCAGGGGAACAGTGAGAAACCCAGTCTGGTTGAAGCATGAGGTGCAAGGCAGCTTGGGGGTGGAGCATCCATTTATCCTTTGGAATCCAGTCTTCCTGTTGGCATAGCAACTGCTGCAAAATAAATTCAAGGTGGTACTTCAGATGATGCCTTGGAGACTGTCCAGGAGTCATTTAAATTGCTTGTTTGTTATGTGTAAGAATTTGCCTAACCTCTAACCTACAGTTGCTGTTTGGCAATCTCTTGTTTATGGTGCTGATATTGTTTCTTGGGTCATTATCTTCCTTAAACCTTTGTGTGTGTGTGTGTGTTTTATTCTCCCTATCTCAAAAATATGCCCAGATATCATGTTGATTTTTCCCGGGCTCCCATGAGATTCCCTCGGCCTTCTCCCTCTTGCTCTGATGGAAATGCTGTCAGGGTAGTGTTTGCCATCTCGTTTCTCCCTGCACTGAGCTGTGGTGGATGTCACAGTGCACTCAGCAACCCCCTCCCCAGCCTGTGGGATTCCAGAAATGGTCTGGAATCCAGGATCCTCATAGGAGGATACAGGTTGCTCCTTCTTGGCTGGGGAATGGCAGTCCGTGCTGATGCTATAAAAGTCTCCTGGATACAGAACTGCCCTGCAGACCAGAGCCACATGTCTGCTGTCCCTGACTGATTCCAAAAGCAGAATAAAAGAGAATTCATGAAACACAAATGAATGATTTAGGGTTCCTTTCTGACTGGGGTTCTAAAACCAACAGAAGTCTTCAGCTTCTTAGATCAGTGGTGGATTTGCCAAAGCAGAAGAAATGTCTAAATCTCCTCTTACTTCTTCTCGTAAGTGTGTGTGTGTGTGTGTGTAAGAGACTCACAGACATACAGACAAACCATAAGGACACAGTGTTGGGGAGGAGAGGCTCGGAAGGAGCCAGTGTGGCTTCTACCTTTGTAGGGAGAGTTGATGTGCACCCCTCCAGGAAACACTGAGTAAAACTTTTCCGGCACAAAAAAAAAAACCCATATGTGGACTCTTTGGGGATTCAATTCACACCTTTCTCTGCTTTCTTTCTCCATGTCTCTCTTGAACTTCAGGGGAAAGCATTTCCTATGCTGCCCGCTTCCCTAGCTCTCAGATAATAAAGAGAAAGAACGAAGGGGCTTAAATATCAAGATTTGTAAAACTGGGCAAATTGGCTTCACAAGGTTTGGAGCCAGAGTGGTCAGTCTGCATCAGGCTTGGTGGTAATGGGAGGGGAGTCAGGCGGGCAACACACACAGCAGACCCTTCTCTCGCCCTATTCTGGTCCAGGTGGTGTTCTGAGAGCTCTGCACGCGTTAGTTGTCTAACTCTCCCGACTGTCTTACGAGGTAATAACGTTATTAGTGTTGCTCTATGTCCTTTGTGCAGATGGGGAGACTGATCTCTGATATGTAAGTAAGGTGCCCAAGACCTCACAGATAAAAAGTATGCATGCTGGAATTTGAATCTCTGCCTCCAACTGTAGATGAGTGGTTTTTCAGCTGGGGGCAGTTTTTGCCTCCCTGGGGCATGTGAGACAATTTTAGCTGCCATGCCTTGCTGGAGGACTGTTACTGGCATCTAGTGGAGAGAAGTGAGGGATGCTGCTAAACGCCCCATTTAACATCCCTAAACGTCCTGGGTTTCCCTAGTAGCTGCATCTGCCTGCAATGCAGGAGACCTGGGTTTGATCCCTGGGTTGGGAAGATCCCCTAGAGAAGGAAATGGCAACCCACTCCAGTATTCTTGCCTGAAGAAGTTCATGGACAGAGGAGCCTGGCGGGCTACTGTCCACGGGGTTGCAGAGAGTCGGACATGACTGAGCGACTAACACACACACAAACATCCTGAGGGCTGAGGCTAAGGGCCCCTGCCCTGGATATGTCACATCGCACAGTGCTGGTACCAAGCAGGATGGTGGAGGCTGAGCACCAGATATAAAACTCGAGGTCAAATGCTTACTCTGTGAATAGCCCAAATCCCCACTGGCTGGCCGGGCCACCCCACTTCTGAGTTCTATGATGCAGGGAACAAGGTTATTCTGAATGACTTCTGCTTGGCTTCAGGCTGAGCGTGGCAGGGATCTGTTGGCTTTTTGCCTAAGTCATCACAGGGGACCTGGGTTTGGAATCTCAAGACCACATGGTAGGGAACAAGAATTCCTCACCTGCCTGTCCCCCCCACCCCCGCCCTGGAATCTTCCATATGAGAAGCTTTCTAAGTGGGGGTCCTTAGGAAACAGTCCGTGACTTTATAGGAAGCAACTTCAGAAGAATGGAGACCTATGCCGTCCTTCACTGAGGGATTTTTTAAGAGCTTCATCATGGCAGTTTGCTTTCAAGTGTTATAGGAATCAAGGTTTCTCCCTGGGTTCCCCAAGGGTTTGCTTCCCTTGACCTAGAAAGGCTTAGTTTTAAGACTACCATCAGGTTTGTTGTGTTCAATCTGAATTTCCCATGTACTTTTGGTGAAGCATGGTCCTTGGCCCAGCGGTCCTGGCATCACTTGGGAGCTTGCTAGAAAAGCATCACCTTCGGCCATGCCCCAGATCTACTGAATTAGAATTTATAGTGTTGCCAGGCCCCAAGTTTCTCATATACACTGGTCTGTAGAATTTTGATTTTCACTTTGAAAATTGTTCTAAGAACTGTGGGTTCAAATAAATGGGAACTCTCCTCTGTGTAAGCCCTGGATTCTGAAATTACAGAATGTTTGTCAAAAGGGCTCCAGGGCCTTACTGCAGCTCAAAAATGCTATGATGTCCCAGATTCAGGCGATCAAATAGTTTCCAAACAATCCTACCAATGAATCAATGCAGAAATGTTTGAGCTGCTTCACCAGTGATATTTCCTATGCTTTCATTTGAGCCCCAGGGCTCCTTGCAGGGACCCCTTCCACTGAGAAGGAAGATTTCCTATTAACAGCCACTCTTTCTGGAACATGCTCTTAAAAGTGATCCCTATTTTTTTAGTTTAAGGTCTAGTTTTAAAAGGGGCTTCCCAGGTGGTGCTAGTGGTAAAGAATCTGCCTGCCAATGCAGGAGACCCAAGAGACATAGGTTCGATCCCTGGGAAGACCCCCAGAGGAAGGGCATGGCAACCCACCCCAGTATTCTTGCCCAGAGAATCCCCATGGACAGAGGAGCTTGGTGGGCTGCAGTCTGTAAGGTCATACAGAGTTGGACATGACTGAGCAACTTGGCACGCACACGCTAGTTTTAAAAACCTTGCTCCAACCAATGTTTCCACCCTCCATCTGAATGTGAGCACATGTCTCATAATCTCTGACATGTTAGACTCACTCTTCCCTCTCATTTAGGCCACAAGGCTGTAGGCTCTGCCTTTGTCAACTGAACAGTTGACGTTGTAACATAGATCTCAACTAAGGCAGCTACTGCCCTGGTGAGATCCTGGGATCATCAAAGAGGTGCGGCTGGGCAATGCACATGGGGTCACAGGAGCAGTGTCTGCGGGGACCACAAGGAAGGGGCAGCGCATGTTACTGCAGAGTCTGTGGGACTCTGATAACCCAAGGGGCAGATGGAGAGGTGGCATGAGGCATGTGTACAGTCCCAGCTGGTTGTTTCCAGACAAAGAGCATCAGTGCCTTTATATGATCTGATTTATTCTTTTTTTTTTTCAAGTGCTGTGTGTGCTCGGTTGTGTCCAACTCTTTGGGACCCCATGGACTGTACCCACTAGGCTCCTCTGTCATGGAATTCTCCGGGCAAGAATACTGGAGTGGGTTGCCATTCTCTTCTCCAGGGGATCTTCCCAACCCAGGGATCACACCAGCATCTCTAGCTTTCAGGAGATGATGCAAATTTAGCTTGTGACATCTTCACATTTTAAAATATTGGTTATAATTCAGTCTCCTTTTGTTTTTTTTCCCCAAAAAACTGGGTGGACAGAAGGAAGGTCTCACATCTGCAGATCTGAGTCAGACTTCAGGCTGATGGCAACGAGTCACTTTCTGCATCTTCACACTGACGCTGTGAGGAAGGGCACATTATCATCCCCATTTGATAGGTGAGACAACTGAAATGAGGAAGCTTGCCCAGCGTTGTAATGCTAGTGAGTGTCAGAGCCAGAAGATGATGCTGGTGAGCCGAGTCATGGGGACAGCTGAAGTCCAGCCAGGGTCAGGGTCAAGGTCAGCACTTGGAAGTCGGGTGGAGATTGGCCCTTCTGTGGCCTGCAGATCCTAGATCTCTGCTCTCATCACCCTTTACTTCCCAAGCCCAGCTAGGAACAGCTTGGACTGTGACAGCCAGAGCAGTAAGTTACATGGACTGCTCCTCTGTTTGACAAGAATTACCCAAGAATCAAGGAGAAGGAACCCTCAGATAGGCAGAAATTCTCGAACGTTCCCCCTGAGAAAGAGCAACACTTTGCCGGTGAGCTCACTGTGCACATTTGCTGCTCTCTGGATGGGTCCCAGTTGGGCCAACTTCTGTTCCTGGCTGTTTGTCTATATCCTGGCAGCTCAGAGGTGTGATTTCTCCAAATGCCACATTCCTGCTGAGCCCATGGGATGCATTGTGCAATTTCAGGTGAGCGCATCTTTAAACCTTAGCAAGGGCTTATAGTTTCTCCCCTCCTGCTTACACGGCAGGCTCCACTTGGAAGATTGAGGGCCTGCGAGGATGCAGGGCTGAGAGTGGAGAAGGTGAGATTCTGGCTGGAGACTGGGGAGGACGGCAAGAGGGGTGTGGAGCAGCACTGACTACCCGGGCAGATGCCGGGCCCCCACTTTGAGAATCGGGGTCATAGTTTATTGTCTGAAGTTTCCATTCATTCATACATTGAGTTGTAATAAATATTTTCTGAGTATCTGTTGGGAGCCAGATACTGCTGAGTATCTGGGGGAATCTTAACTATTAGGAAGGCGTGCATGCGTGCTAAGTTGCTTCAGTCGTGTCCAACTCTTGGCAACCCGTGGACTGTAGCCCACCAGGCTCCTCTGTCCATGGGATTTCCCCAGCAAGCATATTGGAGTGGGTTGCCGTTCCCTTCTCCAGGGTAGCTTCCCGACCAAGGGAGCAAACCCTCGTCTCGTATGTTTCCTGCGTGGGCAGACAGGTTCTTTACCACTAGTGCCTCCTTAGGAAGGCAACTCCACATTATTATGAGCGTGTATGACGGGAGGTGGAGGTGTTGACTTAGTCAAGGAGACCAGGGACACCATCTTGGGATAATATGTGACCCCGCAGTGAAAGGAAGGTCAGAAGTGGTTAATATGCTCCAGAGGAGCAAGAAGATCTGAGACAGAAGAAACAGCCTGGGGAAAGGGCAGGCAGAGGGCCCCTGAGTGTATGAGGAGCCTGAAGAGGACCTGACTCCTCCATGATCCATTTCTGAGCACTGACCAAGTGCTGGCCCTGAGCCGTGAGCTTTGCAGACGTGGCAATGAAGAAAAGGCTTGTCTCTGCTTGTTTAATGGAGTCTCTCTATTCCTCGGAGACCTACTGACTTCTACAGGTTGGGAATTGAAGGACCTAACAGGTCAGTACTTTGCAGAGGTCCACACATTTGGCAAACAGGGACAAGAGAAGGAGCTTAGCCAAGGAGACATGGTCGTTAGCCTAGATTTGAAGTCTGTCTCCTCCCTCCCTTCCTAGCAGTTTGATTCTCTTTCCATATCAGACATTGTGGCGGGTGCTTTTCTGTATTATCTCCACTCATTCCTGCCAGTCACCTGTGAGGTAGGTTTTTTTTATCTTGAGTGCACTTCCCTAGGGAAGGAGAGTGAGGCTCAGAGAGGCTAAGTGTCTTGCCCAAGGTCTCCCAGCCAGGAGGCTGAGAACCACATCCTCACTCCCCCGTGAAGCCATATAAACTTGATGGCAGGTGCAGATTCTCGCTCACACAGAGAATCCTGAGGAAGAGCAGGCCTCCTTCTCATGTGAGTAGAGTCAGCGGTCAGTCAGTCTGGGCACAGCAGTACCAAGTCCAGGGCAGGGCACGTCCTGCCCTGGGTATCAGCCAGCTGTAGGCAGCCCAGCCCAGCTCCTCGCACACCGGACTCTCCTTGCAGCGTCTGCCAGGGGTGTCACCCATGCTCACCGGAGGCCTCCTGGGAACCCACAGAGCAGGGAGCACAGCATGGGTTTGAGGCCAAGGGTTGTAATCAAATCAAGTCCCAACTGGGCCCCTTAGAAGCAGCATCTTGGTACAGGTTTCACAATCTCTCTGATTCTTACTTTCTTTGTGTCTAAAGTGAGAATCATAACAGAATTCAGTTCACAGGTTCGAGTGAAGTTTTAAATAAGCTGATAGTATAAAATAGCACACACAGTGCCTACCACTGAGGAAGGCCCCTAAAATGGTAGTTTCTTCTAACTGCATCATCTTCATCATTATCGATCATCATCATCAAAGACCTCATGGAAACAAGCCTTTGACACTCTTTTAGGAAATCGCCACAGACATGCAGGGGAAGGGGTGGGGAGGCCCCTCCGTGGTGCTGGAGGGCTGTCGAGGCAGTCAACCCTAGCTCCAGCAAAGCAGCACTCAGGTTACGCTCTGAGGGTACACTTTATACCAGAGCAGTGAACCCAAGGAACACATAAAAGGGCATGGGCATTTCCAGGGCTTCCCCAGAGAGCTGAATTGCTTGTTTATTTCTCTCCACGCCAAAAGGCAAGCTTTCTGAGGAAAGGAACTTTGTCTTACGTCTTCTCAATTCTTTTCTGCTGGAACAGTTTCTCAGTCACTGTAGGTACTTAATGCTTCCTGAGTGAATGAGGGGTTGAAGGAATGAGTTACCCTCTGGCCTGGTGCAGAGACCATTTTGCTAGAGAATCAGGAAATGGAAATGACAAATTACTCAAGAAGTGGGGAGCATTATGTGGGAGACCTGGGTTTGATCCCTGGGTTGAGAAGATCCCCTGGAGAAGGGAAGGCTACCCACTCCAGTATTCTGGCCTGGTGAATCTACTACAGTCCATGGGGTCGCAAAGTCCACGTGACTGAGCGACTTTCACTTCACTCATGTCATCAGTACATGGGCGTAGCTTGCCATAAACTGCAACAATTACTAAGTCTTATTAATTGCCTTTATTAATACTTAGTGCTCAATGTGAGTTATCTCACAATACTCAACACCTATGAGGGACACATTCTTGTCATCCCCATTTTACAGATGAGGAAAATGAGATTTGGAAAGCTTAAGCAGCCTATTCAAGATCATATGTCTGTGAAGTGGTAGATCCTGGGTTGGTTCCTGACTCTGATTGCAGAGCCTGTACTTCTAAGCCTCTCTAGCCTTTCCCTTTCCCAAGTCAAGATCAAAAAAGCCTTAGACTCAGCCTCATTCTTTGCAGGGCATAAGGAGGCATTTTGGGAATGACCGACCATGCGATATTGGGAGTCCAGGTCATTTTCTGGTCCTCTAGCCTGTATCGTGCCTCCTCCCTGCAGCAACCAAGTTTGCTCTTTGTGGAGCCAGGCACACAGCCGCGTGTCTCTACCCCCAGCCCCAGCTCACGTATCAAAATATGTCTGTTCAGCGCCCCATTTCTTCCAAGTTTCTCTGTGCCCTAGTTCTTCCAAGCAGCTAATTTGAGCCAAGTTATTAAACTGTTGTTTCAGACAGTTTCTCCAGTCTCTAGTGCATATCACCAGAAGGGATTCGAGAACCGAGGGCCGGAGCTCCCAGCCTCCCACCCTTGCTTCAAACAAAAGGGCTCTGCTTCTCACTCACCTCCGTCCTCTCCTTTGGCTTCTGCATGTAAAGAAAGGAGTTTGAGGAGTAAGTAAGGAAATAAAGAACTTCAAATACTGTTGGCTTACTGTAATCCTTAGTTCAATCATTTAGAAATATTTTGGGGTGCGTTCCCTGTGCTTGGCACTATTGTCAACTTTAGAGGGGAACAAGCAACGTGGTGGAGAGATACAAATTTAACTAACAAGCGATTTGATATGGAAATAAACAAGAACACCAATAGGCTTAAACAGAAGGCTGAAAACAAATGACTTGCCATGGTGTAGTTAAATAAAAATATATGTCTGAGTCCTAATCCCTGGGACTTAAATATTCCCTTCTATGGGAAAAATATGATACAGTTAAGAATCTTGAGAGAAGGAGCTTATCCTGGATTATCCAGGTGAGATATAAATGCAGTCACATATATTCATGTAAGAAAGAGGCAGAAGGGGTTTTAATACAGAAGAGAAACAGAGAAACCACGGAGGCAAAGATTGGAATGATGCAGTCACCAATCAAGGACTGCCTGGACCCCCCTGGAGCTGGAATTGTCCCAGGAAGGATTCTTCCCTAGAACCTTCAGAAGGACAGGGACGGTGCTCATATCTTAATTATTTGACCTCTGCCTTCCAGAACTGAGAAAGAAAGATATCTGTCATTTTAAGCTATCCGTTTTGTGGTCGTATGTTACATCAGCACCAGGTAATTTGAGGTAGCAGCCATATATATGGCTGCTTTAGACCAAGTGGTCATGAAAACCTTCTCAGAAGAGGTAACATGTGAGTAATATATCAATTACAAGAAAGATCCTGTCTATGAAGATCTGGGGGAAGAACGTTCAGATGGCAGAAGCAGTCAGTGCAAAGGCCCTAAGGCAGGAATAAGACTGGCTGTTCCAAGAACTCGGAGAAAGAACAGTGTAGTTGGAATATCACATGAAAAGGAGAGACATGCAGGAAGTGATGTTGGAGATGAAGGAAGGAAACAGATTACAAGAAGTTTCATTAAGCTGGAAGGACGAGTGTGGATTTTATTCTAAGTGTGAGGGAGATCCAGTGCAGGTTTTATAGAAGAGGTTGGTGTGTTCACTTTACATTTTTAAAAGGTTACTGGCTGCTGTATGGAGATTAGACTGAAAGAGGCGAAGTTTTGAGCAGGGAGGCTAGTAGAACACTATTACAGAGTTGTGCCTCTGACTTGAGATAAAGTGGTCACTGAGAAGGGAAAAGTAAATGGATTTGGAATGGTTGTTCTTATTCAGTCACTCAGTTATGTCCAACTCTTTGTGACCCCATGGACTGAAGCACGCCAGGCTTCCCTGTCCATCACCAGCTCCCACAGCCTGCTCAAACTCAGGTCCATCGAGTTGGTGATGCCATCCAACCATCTCATCTTTCATCATCCCCTTTCCTCCTACCTTCAATCTTTCCCATCATCAGGGTCTTTTCCAGTGAGTCAACGCTTCACATCAGGGGCCTAAAGTATTGGAGCTTCAACTTCAGCATCAGTCCTTCCAATGAATATTCAGGGTTGATTTCCTTTAGGATTGACTGGTTTGATCTCATTGCTGTCCAGGGGATTTTCAAGAGTCTTCTCCAGCTACTTTTTAATAATGCTTTTGTTATTGCTTTTGGCTTATAGGTTTATAGGTCTGTCATTGCTTTTCTTCCAAGGAGCAAGCTTCTTTTCATTTCATAGCTGCAGTCACCATCTGCAGTGATTTTGAAGCCCAAGAAAATAAAGTGTGCCACTCTTTCCACTGTTTCTCCATCTATTTGACATGAAGTGATGGGACTGGATGTCATGATTTTTGTTTTTTGAATGTTGAGTTTAAGCCAGCTTTTTCACTCTCCTCTTTCACCCTCATCAAGAGCCTCTTTAATTCCTCTTCACTTTCTACCATAAGAGTGGTATCATCTGCATATCTGAGGTTATTGATATTTTCCCCCACAATTTTGATTCTGGCATGTGCTTCATCCAGCCCAGCATTTTTCATGATGTACTCTGAATGTAAGTTAAATAAGCAGGGTGACAATAAACACCCTTGACGTACTCCTTTCCCAATTTTGAACCCAGTCTGTTGTTCCATGTCCAGTTCTAACTGTTGCTTCCTGACCTGCATAGAGGTTTTGCAAGAGGCAGATAAGGTGGTCTGGTATTCCCATCTATTTAAGAATTTTCCACAGTTTGTTGTGATCCACACAGTCAAAGGCTTCAGTGTAGTCAATGAAGCAGAAGTAGATGTTAGGTCATGGAATAAAGTCAATGGGAATTGTTTCTGGAATAGATACGATGTTGTGGGGAAAATAAGAGAAGATTTGGCTTGTACTGCAAGGAGATCCAACCAGTCCATCCTAAAGGAGATCTGTCTTGGATGTTCATTGGAAGAACTGATGTTGAAGCTGAAACTCCAGTACTTTGGCTACCTGATGAGAAGAGCTGACTCATTTGAAAAGACCCTGATGCTGGGAAAGATTGAAGGCAGGAGGAGAAGGGGATGACAGAGGATGGGATGGTTGGATGGCATCACCGACTCAATGGAGGTGAGTTTGAATGAACTCCAGGAGTTGGTGATGGACAGGGAGGCCTGGCGTGCTGCAGTTCATGGGGTCACAAAGAGTCAGACACTACTGAGCAACTGAACTGAACTGAACTGAACTGAACTGGAGAGAGAATGGCGATGCTCACTGAGAAGGAGAAAGAGCAAGCTGGGAAGAAATCAAGAGATCCGCCCTGCATTGTACCGGACAGACTTCTCAGGTGGCGCTAGCGGTAAAGAAACTGCCTGCCAGTGCAGGAGATACAAGAGCTGTGAGTTCGATCCCTGGGTTGGGAAGATCCTCTGGAGAAGGGCATGGCAACCCTCTCCACTATTCTTGCCTAGAGAATCCCATGGACAGAGGAGTCTGCCTGGCTATGGTCCATAGTGTTGCGAAGAGTCAGACATGACTGAAACAATTAGAACACACACATGGGCTTCTGAGTTTGGGATTAAAAGCTGAATTTGTGTTGCAGATGTAGATTTGGTATCCATTGACAGACATCTGTACTATGGGACTCAGTGAGATTGTGTGGAGAGAGAGTATAGACAGAGAGACAAAGGGACCAAAATAAGGCCCTGAGGTACCAACCTGAAGAGACCAGGATGATGAGGAAACAGGGGAGCAGGCAGACTGGCAGACACAGCAAAAAGGAAACAAGTGGAGTGTGAAATCTCAGAAGCCAAGAGGAGGAAGAGTTTCTCTAAAGAGGGAGTCATCAACCACATCAAAATGAGTTCTTCTTGCCTGGTAACTTACATACATTTTCACTGGGGAATTAGTGTCTTAGGTTTCAGGCCAATAGGTTTCTCCTCAACTGTCATGTCATATAACTGGTAGTCGCTCTCTAGAGTTCTGTGATGATAAATATTCTGGTGTCTTACCTGAGCTTGGCAGGAAAGCCTGCTATGATCCTTTGGTGATATCTGTGTGAGAAGTTGGGGCAAGAGTTCCATGTATTTTATGACCCTGCCCAATCCAAAGCAAAGACATGAGCTATGACAATTTCAGAGACTTTAGTAAGTCACAGGAGGTTAATTGAAGCTAGGGCAACCCATCAAATCACATGTCAAAAGTCGCATCCATCTTTATGTAAGAGGCATCCTGCAGTGGATACAGGCCTATCTCTGAAAGAGGGACATGTGGAGGGACAGAATCAAGAGTGGAGGCTATGATTTAACCGCCAGTGAGGCGATCCCCTGGAGAAGGAAACGGTAACCCACTCCAGTATTCTTG
Organism: Moschus berezovskii; assembly: GCF_049115385.1. NCBI lineage: Eukaryota > Metazoa > Chordata > Mammalia > Artiodactyla > Moschidae > Moschus > Moschus berezovskii. The sequence goes on from NC_142483.1 coordinate 18,790,651, forward strand.
CCTGGAGAATCCCATGGATGGAGAAGCCTGGTAGGCTACAGTCCACAGGGTCGCATAGAGTCGGACACGACTGAGCGATGGAACGGATGGACGGAGGCATCAAGGGGCTTCCCCGGTGGTGCAGTGACAAAGAACCCACCTGCCAATGTCAGAGACACAAGAGACCCAGGTTCAATCCCTGGGTCAGGAAGATTCCCTGGAGAAGGAAATGGCAACCCACCCCAGTACTCTTGCCTGGCGAATTCCGTGAACAGAGGATCCCGGCAGGCTACAGTCCATGAGGTTGCAAAGGGCCAGACGTGACTGAACACACATGCATGAGACATCAAGGGCTTTGGAGTCTGATGTTTTGATTTAGCTCTGAATATGACGATATGGGTAAGGCCATCGAACCTCCCTGAGCCTTATTTCCTCATCTATTGAGTGGTATTAATAGGGTTGTGGCCACAGAAATATATAAGACCTTGTCTCCTGGGGATTCTAAAGCAAGATCTGTTGGTTGAGGGTGTGACATCCTTACTTTGGGTTTTCTGTGATATAGTGAAAAAGGCCACAGCACCCACCTTATAGAGAATCTTAGACATGACAGGTTCTCCGTAAATGATCTGACAGACTTGCATTGCCGTGTCATTGATTGCATGCTATTATGACATACGTTATCAGATTTCCTTAGGTAGCAATCCCTTATTAAAGTTAAAACGCAAAGCATGTGACTTTGCTTTTCTTATGCTCCTGGGCTTTTAGGAGGGTGCCATGTTGACGCTAGTGGATCGCTACCAGCTGTCAGCTCTCTGTCGGTCAGATCGAGGTAATGGGTAGAGAGGCTGAAGGGAAGAAACTTACAGAACAGGAAGCAGATTTCTCTACACAAGTCAGCATGTGGAGCAAGATGTGGGCTGAGGGCAGACATTACCTAGAAGTCTGGAGGAGGGGGCTGAACAGAAGGGGAAAGTGAGAGGTGTGGTCAGCACGGGCCAGACCACGTGAAGACAGGCGAGGTCACTGAACAGCTGTTAACACCAGGCAGAAAGAGACGTTGGGGAAAGAGATCTCTAAGAAGCTGTTTTAGGAGGAGTTTTCAGGGTGTGTGATAGAAACCCTCTTTGCCACCTCAAGGGCCATTCAGTATAAATGTACATTGCTTTTCAACACTTTTTGGAATTGTGGTGTGTGTGTGTGTGTTTAATAACTTTGTACTGAAATTGGCCTCAAAGTGGCCCAGTTTTATTTAGGTTCCATTGATGATAAGGTGTCTTCATGCTCATCTTCTACTCTGACCTTCGTATCACATAGCTTCTGCAAAAACTTAACAGGCTTTAGTTTTAAATTGTTTGCCATCCAAATAAGGGGGTAGTCAGCCCTGTGCTATGTCTTTGAGTTCGCGATCGGCAGGCTGTAGACTAATCCCAGGCCTCCTGCCCCTCAGAGCAGTGGCTTCTCTGCTCCCCTCCTGCCATCACCCCCGTTCCTCTCCGCCTTCCTCTCTGTCCTTGTCCCCTCTCCCTGCTTCTAACTCTGCAGGCAATAACGTTGGCAGTGAACCACAGGCGGGAGACATTTCCTAACCTGCTTCCTTCCGAACTTTTAGCTGAAAGGTTTTAGTCCCAGAGTCCAGAGCAGTGTCTTTTGGGGAAGAAGAAGGCCTGTGTACGGTGCTTAAATCCATGATGACGCCAGAAGACTGACCTCCTCGGTTTTCAGCGGAGAGACTCACGGAGAGCAGGCTCATGATGTGTGCATCTCAACACTTGGTCTCCGCAGGCAGAGGACCCAGATCACATGGGGATTTGACAGCTTGCTTGGGCCAAGCCGACTTGTAATAACCCGGGAATGCAGAAACCGTCTTACAGGCTTTTGTGCTGCCGTTTAACATGCCATTCCATCTGGGAGAGCTACTGTCCCCTGGGGTCCACACGCCTGCTCTCCTCCCCCTTCCTTGGGCTTCTAGAAGAGCCCATTCATGTGTAGTTTGGCTAAGAAATATCCTGTTGCCTTCCAAGTGGATGCTTTGTTGTTTCTGTTACACAAACATCTGAAAAAATCAGCATTTCCCGCTCAGCATCGAGCCCAAATCGACGGCTGTCTCCATATAATAAAGCGGCACATTTCCCTCCTCTCTTCTAATTGGAAGACAGAAGGGCTCAACAGAGAGAGAGAAGGGGTTTGTTTTTGATCAAGTTTCACCCCAGAAACTGGGCTGCACCATGGGGACTGAGCAGAGAGTGAGAGAGAAGGCCGATTTTGAATACCCTGGAAACGCTCCTTTAGTCGCATTAATGAGCAGGGGCCTGCGAGGTGCCTGGAGCCCTCATGCGAATGAGCGAAGGGAGGGTGTAACATTTTATAATGACCCCCAGATTCACCGGTAAGTGGAAGGGGAAAGGACTGTTCATTTCCTGAGTGGCCCATTCTCTTTGCTTATTTGAAAATGATTTGGTTCCCCAAATGCAGAGTGAATAAAATGCTCACGAACGCAGAGACGGGCCTGTAGGCTTGTAGGGAAAACGGGAACTCTTCACTGTGATCTCCTAAAAAGCCTCAGAAGGATAGAATCTGGGGATACAGTAGTGCATTTGAGCAGAAGCCAAGCAGAGATTCACCCCTGGCCCTGGACATGAAGCCAGGATGCAGGAAGGATCCAACTTTTCCTTCTGCAGACTTGCTCCCTGCTGTCCTGGCCTCACCAGCTCACTGAGCCAAGTAAGCCTGCGATTGGCTGGGTCTGGCCTCCAGGGCCCCTCTGTGGTCCCTTGAACCCTCCAGAATTAGCTTGCAGAGTCTCAGGCATGGACTGCTGATAGGGGGAGGTGAGCCTCTGGTAGAACCCACTGCTGATCCTTTCCAGCATCGGTGGAAAGCAGAGGGCACACCTGCTCCTTGCATGGCTTCTGGCCTTGGTGGCCTGTCAGCTTCCCTAACCCATAACAGCTGCCTTTTTATTTGCTGTACCCAGTGCTGTCAAGTCACCTTCTTTACAGACAAACCTCTGGGGTTACTTCTCCTCCAGTTGCAGAACAGCTGTTGTAAGATCTGAGCCTTATTCCCATCAAGAACATGAGCAACCATCAGATCAGATCAGTTCATTTCAGTCACTCAGTCATGTCTGACTCTTTGCGACCTCTTGGACTGCAGCATACCAGGCTTCCCTGTTCATCACCAGCTCCCCGAGCCTGCTCAAACTCATGTCCATTGAGTTGGTGATGCCATCCAACCATCTCATCTTCTGTCGTCCCCTCCTCTTCCTGCCTTCAACCTTTCCCAGGATCAGGGTTTTTTCCAATGAGTCAGTTCTTCACACCAAGTGGCCAAATCATGGAGTTTCAGCTTCAGCATCAGTCCTTCAAATGACTATTCAGGAGTGATTTCATTTAGGATTGACTGGTTGGATCTCCTTGCAGTTCAAGGGATTCTCAAGTGTCTTCTCCAACACCACAGTTCAAAAGCATCAATTCTTCAGTACTCAGATTTCTTTACAGTCCACCTCTCACACCCATACATGACTACTGGAAAAAACATAGCTTTGACTAGACAGACCTTTGTTGGCAAAGTAATGTCTCTGCTTTTTAATATGCTGTCTAGTTTGGCCATAGCTTTTCTTCCAAGGAACAAGCGTCTTTTAATTTCATGGCTGTAGTCACCATCAGTAAGTGATTTTGGAGCTCCTCCAAAAAATATAGTCTGTCACTGTTTCCATTGTTTCCCCATCTATTTGCCATGAAGTGATGGGACCAGATGCCATGATCTTAGTTTTCTGAATGTTGAGTTTTAAGCCAAATTTTTCACTCTCCACTTTCACTTTCATCAAGAGGCTCTTTAGTTCCTCTTCACTTTCTGCCATAAAGGTGGTGTCATCTGCATATCTGAGGTTACTGATATTTCTCCCCACAATTTTGATTCCGGCTTGTGCTTCATCCAGCCTGGCATTTCGTATGATGTACTCTGCATATAAGTTAAATAAGCAAGGTGACAATATACAGCCTTGATATACTCCTTTCTCTGTTTGGAACCAGTCTTCCCATGTCTGATTCTAACTGCTGCTTCTTGATCTGCATACAGATTTCTCAGGAGGCTGGTAAGGTGGTCTAGTATTCCCATCTCTTTAAGAATTTTCCAGTTTGTTTTTATTCACACAGTCAAAAGCTTTGGCATAGTCAGTAAAGCAGAAGTATAAGCTTTCCTGGAACTCTTTTTGTTTTTTGATGATCCAACTGATGTTGGCAATTTGATCTCTGGTTCCTCTGCCTTTTTAAATCCATCTTGAACACCTGGAAATTCATGGTTCATGTACTGCTGAGGCCTGTCTTAGAGAATTTTGAGTATTACTTTGCTAGCATGTGAGATGAGTGCAATTGTGTGGTAGTTTGAGCATTCTTTGGCATTGCCTTTCTTTGGCATTGGAATGAAAACTGACATTTTCCAGTCCTGTGGTCACTGCTAAGTTTTCCAGATTTGCTGGCATATTGAGTGCAGCACTTCCACAGCATCATCTTTTAGGATTTGAAAGAGCTCACCTGGAATTCCATCACCTCCACTAGCTTTGTTCATAGTGATGCTTCCTAAGGCCCCCTTGACTTCACATTCCAGGATGCCTGGCTTGAGGTGAGTGATCACACCATCGTGGTTATCTGGATCGTGAAGATCTTTTTAATATAGTTCTGTGTATTTTCTTGCCACCTCTTCTTACTCTCTTCTGCTTCTGTTAAGTCCATACCATTTCTGTCCTTTATTGAGCCCATCTTTGCATGAAATGTTCCCTTGGTATGTCTGATTTTCTTGAAGAGATCTCTAGTCTTTCCCATTCTATTGTTTCCCCCTATTTCTTTGCACTGATCTTTGAGGAAGGGTTACTTATCTCTCCTTGGTATTCTTTTGCGTTCAAATGGATATATCTTTCCTTTTCTTCTTTGCCTTTAGCTTCTCTTCTTTTCTCAGCTATTTCTAAGGCCTCCTCAGACAGCCATTTTGCCTTTTTGCATTTCTTTTTCTTGGGGATGGTCTTGATCACTCCCTCCTGTATAATGTCATGAACCTCTGTCCATAGTTCTTTAGGCACTCTGTCTATCAGATCTAATCCCTTGATTCTATTTGTCACATCCACTGTATGATCACAAGGGGTTTGATTCAGGTCATACCTGAATGGTCTAGTGGTTTTCCCCACTTTAATAAATTTAAGTCTGAATTTTGTAATAAAGAGTTCATGATCTGAGCCACGGTCAGCTCTGGGTCTAGTTTTTGCTGATTGTATAGAGCTTCTGCATCTTTGGCTGCAAAAAATGTCATCAATCTAATTTCAGTATTAACCATCTGGTGATGTCCATGTGTAGAGTCTTCTCTTGTGTTGTTGGAAGAGGGTCTTTGCTATGACCAATGCATTCTCTTGGCAACACTCTGTCAGCCTTTGCCCTGCTTCATTCTGTACTCCAAGGCCAAACTTGACTATTACTCCAGGTATCTCTTGACTTCCTACTTTTGCATTTGAGTCCCCTATAATGAAAAGGGCATCTTTTTTGGGGTGTTAGTTTTAGAAGGTCTTGAAGGTCTTCATAGAACCATTCAACTTCAGCTTCTTCAGCATTACTGATTGGGGTATAGACTTGGATTACCATGATATTGAATGGTTTGCCTTGGAAACTAACAGAGATCGTTCTGTCATTTTTGAGATTGCACCCAAGTACTGCATTTCAAACTCTTTTGTTGACTATGAGGGCTACTCCATTTCTTCTAAGGGATTCTTGCCCACAGTAGTAGATATGATGGTCATCTGAAATAAATTTGCCCATTTCAGTCCATTTTAGTTCACTGATTCCCGAAATGTCAATGTTCACTCTTGCCATCTCCTGTTTGACCACTTCCGATATGCCTTGATTCATGGACCTGCCATTCTAGTTTCCTATGCAGTATTGTTCTTTACAGCATCGGACTTTAGTTTAATCACCAATCACATACCCAACTGGGTGTTGTTTTAACTTGGGCTCCATTTCTTCATTCTTTCTGGGGTTATTTCTCCACTCTTCTCCAGTAGCATATTGGGCACCTACCAACCTGGGGAGTTCATCTTTCAGTTTCATACCTTTTTGCCTTTTCATACTGTTCATGGGGTTCTCAAGGCAAGAATACTGAAGTGATTTGACAAATCAGTGAATATGTAATTTAAATACACTGAGAAATTGGGCTAAATATTGTAATGAATTAAGCCCTGATCCCAAAGTCAGAAGATCTGGTTTTGAGTTCTGACTCTAAAATTGAACTGAGGGAACTATAGAGGAAATTTGGTTGTGAAAATTTTTATTTAATCTTTTTTTCTTGTATTTTTTTCTCATGGTTTTTTTTTTAATTTGTCAAAAAGTAGAAATGTAATATTTACCATTTTAATAATTCTAGGTATATAATTTAGGGGCATAAAGCACATTCACTGTATTGTACAGTACAACCATCATCACTATCTCCTTCTAAAACTTAATCACCCCAAATAGAAACTCTGTATCCAGAGCAACAGCCCTCTATTTCCCCCAGCCCTGATAACCTCTAATCTATTTTCTGTCTCTATAAATGGACCTATTCTACTTGTTTTATATATGTGGGGTCATGTAATATTTGTTCTGTGTATCTGGTTTACTTCACTTAGCATAATGTTTGTAAGGTTCATCCATGTAACGTCACGGTTGAGAACTTCATTCCTTTTGTGGCTGAATAATATAGCATTGCATGTACATTCCACGTTTTGTTTATCCTTTCAATTGTTTAGGACATTTGAGTTTGTTTTTCATTTTGGCTGTTAGGAATAGTACTGCACTGAACACTGGTTTACAAGTGTCTGCATCTCTGCTTTCAGTTATTTTGGATCTAGACATAGGGATGGAAGTCCTGGGTCTTTTGGTAATTCTAGGAGTCAGCTCAAAGGAGAATTCCTCGGTCTTGACTCTGGGGAGAGGCAGTGGGCCCAGGAACCTCTGGGAAATGTCTGAGGGAGAAAAGCAGAAGCTCACAGACTGGAAGGGGGGGAGTTGTCCCTACCTGTCTCCTGCATCGCGCTCTTCATTCTTTATACCTAGAAGGAAAATGCTCCAACTTAGGAGGAGGAGAAAAAAGGAAACACACACATACACACACACACACACGCACCCCTTTATCAGCCTTACAGTGAGGCAGTGTGACTGGCAGAGTCGGGAGCAGAAGCACTGGGTACGATCAGTTCAGTAATCAGGAGAATGGTGAGGCTGGGTCTCCTGGGTCCCTGATGATCATGGTGACAACCCTGGCTCGAGGGAGGGCAGAGCACTTCCTCCTAAAGCAGCAGAGTAAAATCCTCTGCTTTGCACCTTTGCAGCCAGGTAGGGGTTTTGTGGTACAGAGGGAAGGATAAACCCTCTCGTTACGGAACTTCAAAGCACCTGGCTGAGGAGAGCTAGACATTGGAGTCCTAAAGGCTAATTCAACAATTTCTCCACTAATTGCTAAAGAGGAGGTTCAGGTTAGCATGGATGTAGGCTAGTGCTTTGAGGTGTCTATAGGTGGAGGACGCTTCCTGCCAGTAAAGGCCAGAGGCCACTTGCAGTGGAAAATTGTTATTTGCTATCTGCTGAAACAGAAAATTAAGCAGTCACCTAAGAGCATTTGGCGAGCTGTTAAATGCAAAAACAAACAAACAAACAAACAAAAGAGGGGGAGACAGAGAGAGGGAGAGATAGGTAGGAGAAGTGGTAATGGAAGAGAAGCGTTGACTGTCAGTCCACTGGCTAGTGGATGCCCATCGCTTTGTCCAAACATGGCACCAGGCTGTACAACAGGCTCTGGTGCCAGGCAGCAGCAGAAGCATTCTGCTGTATTTTTTGTAACCCTTTGCCTTGCCAAATGCCTGTGAAGGAAGCTCTCCCCTAGCCCGTAAACAACCAAGACTAACAGAGTAATTCTGGCAAGGGTTGTTGGCAGAAATGTCTGCCATCTCAAGCGCTGGGCTCTAAGGAGGGACCCAGTCCCCTCGTTACACAAGCAAAGTGTTGGCAGGCCAGAGAGTGGAAAAAGAACCAATGCAAAAATGTATACTTTTGGAGGAAAAACATCTCAACTTAAGCCATATTGTTTTTATCGTCCCTGGAAAAACCTTTCTACTGTGTGATTTTGGAAACCATTTGAGGTGCTCTTCTTTCTACTGGAAAAACAGGGATAGCAAGGCACGAAGGAAAACAGGCTGAGAGCCAGGGAGAGGGAAGGTCACTGTGCTCAGACCTGATCTTGTCCAGCACTGCTGTCTGTTGGGAGCAGAAGGTGGGCTGGGCATGGCAGGCCCTCCATGTCCTTCTGTCTCCGGGCAGTGGGTCAGCAGCATGTGCCCCCAGCCCTGGGGAAGCGGTGTTCACTTAGTAAGGTTGGTGGCTGCCCTGCACTACGAAAACCACTGATCCCTGTCGCCATGTCTAGAATTGGCCGTGGGGCAGCACAGGACTGGGGGTGGCGGGCCAGGCTCCAGAGCTGAACTGCCTGGGCTTGCCTAGCTCCACTGGCCCCTTGCACAGGGACTTGGGGCAAGTTACCTAACTCTCAGTGCCTTGATTTCCTTCTGTCATGACAGTGTAGCCAGGTAGTTAATAGTGAAGGTTCAGAGCCAGGCTGCCAGGGTTTGAATCCCCCACTTACTGGCTGTGTGACTATGGGCAAAACTTACCTCCTTGTCCTGGGTGGCATTTTTTCATCTGGAAGAAGGTGACTGTGATAGGGTGTCTGGGAGCCTGGTGTGAGCTAATAAGGGGGAGGGCTGAGAATGAATGGGCACTGGTGGGCAGGGCTAGGCCCGTCCTCCCAGCCTAGTCCCGCCTCTCTCTAGACCTCTCTCCCTTCACTCTGGCTACGCCTGCCTCCCTTCAGACTTGGAACAGCCTGGGCTTTCTCCTGCCTGAGGATCTTTCCTCAGACTGTCCCTTCTTCCCACAGCACTTGTCCGCCGACTTGTGACTTCACTTCTGCCTTCAGCTCTCAGCTCCTACATCACCAGGCAGGTTTTTCATGAACTCCTGGACAAGATCAGGCACACTGCCCCCACCCCTCATTTCGTATGTTCCCCTTTATCCCGTGTATCACAGTTTTCATGCTTTCACTTGTCAACAGATTGTCCCAGAGTCCTTGTTAGAATATCAACTTGCTTCTTCACCATTGTATCCTCAGCGTTTTAGTACATGGTCCTTGCTGGGTGTTTGTGGGATAAATGGAGAGTGAGTGAACATATGGAGAAATGTACCCTTCCCTGGAGCTGGCCTCTCTCCTTCTTATCTAAGAATGAGAATTGGGTTGTCATGGAGCCAGGCTTAAATCCACTCTGATTTCTTGCAAGGATGAGTGTTAACAATAAAGTCGTTTTGGCATTAGGGACAGACACTAGTGATGGCTCGGAGACACAGTGGTACACACTGGTGCCCCTGAACCTGCAGGGGACAGAAAGGTGGTCCTGGACTCAAGAAGGTAGTCAGGTGGAATAACTAAGAATGTGGGTTCTTCAAGCAGACTGCCTGGGCTGGAATTATCACCAGCCTCATTAGCTGTGTGGTCAAAATCTTGGTCAAAATCTATGCCTTAACTATGTTCTCATTGACAAAAAGCTTCCTGGAGTCATTGTGAAGAAAAAAGTATTTGTATACAAAGCATATACTATATCCTCTATAAATGCTAGTGATTTTTTTTTATTCAGGTATTATTTTTTCAAACACTCAGAATCAAATCCCAGGGACAGAAAAAAGAAAAAAAAAATTTGACATTTCTGAACCCTGGTCTCATTTAATGTGTCAGATTCCTGACTCTAGCTGAGTGGAAATGTAATTAACAGAACCATTTAAATTTATGTGTGTTCAGGATAGCATGGTTGATGTTAACCCAAGCGTTTATGATCCCTTAAGGTATGTTTACAGTAGCTCCTGGAAAAAATGTAAAATGTGCACAGTGATTTGGAAAGGCAGGCTTTGGTGTCTGCAGCCCCCTGGAGCATGCAAATAAAAATTCAGCCCATCCAGGTGAACGTGCCTGGTGCCTCGAGGGCATCATTGAAATGCATGCATCTGTCCTCAGACCACACTTTTCTTTCCAAGGTTGCACAGCTAAGCCCACTGAAGCGTGATCTGCCTGGACATTTGGCTAAAGACTGATATTTCAAACTGTGTACCACTGTGAAAAGGTGTTTGGTTTTTTTCCTGCCAGTATCAACAGTTCTTCAGCCTGCTGTGGTTATTCAGTCACTAAATCATGTCCAACTCTTTGCGGCCCCATAGGCTGCAGCACACCAAGCTTCCTGGCGCTTCACTGACTCCCGGAATTTGCTCAATAGGCTTCAGCCTATTAGCAGCGGAATTTTTCGCCGTTGCTCCTTCACCACCATCTCCATTTTCTAGAGAGAATAGCCCAATGTACCCAGTCTGCTAATGACCTGTGTGCAGCCTGAAGAGGACGGGCCCTTCTAGCCTCAGCCTCCCAGGAACCTGCCAGTGCTGTGTTTCTTTGGACTTTGGATGGAGGCTACAGGGTGGCTCGTCGTATTCCCACTGACTAATTGCACCTCTGAGTTACTGGAGCCAAAAGAGTGTCTGGATGGTGCCTAGAAGACTAATGCTCATTCCATGTTGGCTTGCGTGGGTAGTGCATGATAAGCAAAGTTTTTGATTAATTGCTCCATAGCCCCATTTATGTATGGATTAAATACTGTGGTGTAGGCAAGCATTCTGATGGAGAAATTACTCAATGTCTCCAAGCTCACTGATTACAAAAATATGTATTGAGTCTCAGCTACATCCTAGGGACTGATCTAGTCTCTGATTACTCCGTGATGAACAAGATAAGCCAGATCTCTGCTCCTAAGCAGCTTACACTCTAAGCAGGGATGTGGATGATAAATAAACTAACTGAAATAAATAAGCAAAAAGGTAATTTCAGGTGTGGTACCTGCCAAGCATTTAAAGAGACTAGATGGCACAATGGGGTGTTGCTGCGGTTAGAAGCAAGTAATTGTAGTGCTGGAGATGACTCTTGAGGGTCCCTTGGACTGCAAGGAGATCAAACCAGTAAATCCTAAAGGAAATCAACCCTGAATGTTATTGGAAGGACTGATGCTGAAGCTGAAGCTGAAGCTCCAGTACTTTGGCCAACAGATGGGAAGAGCCAACTCGTTGGAAAAGACCCTGATGCTGGAAAAGACTGAAGACAGGAGGAGAAGAGGGTAACAGAGGATAAGGTTAGATAGCATCACTGACTCAGTGGACATGAATTTGAGCAAACTGGGAGACAGTGAAGGACAGAGGAGGCTGGCGTGCAGCAGTCCATGGGGCTGCAAAGAGTTGGATAGAACTGAGCAACGACAGGAGCAACTATATGGGCGGTGAGACCCCTATGGTAGAAAGGAGCCAGGGTTAGGAGGATCTGGGGAAAGAGGCTTCCATGCAGGGGAAGAGCAAGTTCAAAGGCCCTGAAGACAAAAAAGAACTTGGTTCTGTGAGAGAAGTTAGGAGCCTACCTGGGTGGCTGATGTCTGGTGAATAGAGGGAGGCAGGAAAGAGCTAGGTCAGGTGGAGCCTAGTAGCTACTGTTCAGGAGCCGGGTATTAATCCTGAAGGTAGGGGCAGTATTGTGGGTTTTGAATAGGGATACAACATGACCTCTCTGAACCCTGTAACAGACCACCCTGGATGCTGTGGTATCCTGACAACAGGGGCTCCTGCACGCATTCAGATCTGTTTTTCCATCTGCGATCCTATTCTGAAGATTGACATAAAAATGAACTACTTTTCCTCTCAGCAGTACCAGTGAAGCTGCTCAGTTATGTCCGGCTCTTTACAGTCCCATGGACTGTAGCCTACCAGGCTCCTCCATCCATGGAATTTTCCAGGCAAGAGTACTGGGTTTCCATTTCCTTCTCCAGGGGATCTTCCTGACCCAGGGATCTAACCCAGGTCTCCCACATTGCAAATAGATGCTTTACCGTCTGAGCCACCAGGGAAGCCCCTTACTTTTCCTCTTACTTTGAAATAATTATTTGGTGCCCTGATATTACCCAGTCACTGTAAGGACCACGTTCTTATGCTTCCAAAGCTGCTGGCTTTGGCTTAGGTTTAGGAGTATATTTGATTTCTCTTATTTAAAGTCACCCTGGTGGGGGAGGGGGTAAACCCTTTATTTCCAGAGGGGATCTAAGGAGTATTTTTGCAGTGCATCAAGTGGAGAAAATTGATACAAGCAGTGAAGAAAAGGTCTACGTAAAATAGACAGTGCCTGCAAAGACATTTCTCAGCTAGTTCCATCTAGTGGTCTTAGTAGAAAGGAGTCAAACAAATGCAGACTCACAGTAGTCCAGGTCATGATTTTTCTCTCTTTGGAGCCTGGAGAGAGCTGTGTGGAAGGCAAGTGGATTTAACTCCCAACAACGAGAGTGGTTTCTTATGAATGAGTATTTTTAGAGATGACTTCTGGATGATGGACATCTGAATGTTTGGTCACCCATAGGCTGGAAGGTCAGAGCTCCAGTGACTCTACCCATCTGGTCCATCACTGTCCCTAGCACTTCATAGATGCTCAATAAATGCCTACTGGGAATGAATGGATTTCTCCTGTGCATTAAGTAGCTTGGCAGGAAATGATGGCAAGGCCATTTGCCCTGCAGTGCTTGGAAAGACAAAAATATATAAATATATCCTCTTCTCATCAGATTCAAGATATGACCTGTGGGTAGGTAACAGACAAATGGCACATGGAAGAGTGACTCATTGGAAATGAAAATGGTAGACCCTGAGATGTCATGGTGTAGATGGGTTGTCACAAAAAAAAGCAGGGGTTGGGTGGAGTGCAAGTCCCTGATTTAGATAGCCAAATGTCTGATGCGTGAGGAGGAAGGGTCAGTATATGACAGTGATGGGTGTGGCAGGTGGTAGAGCAAGAGGGTGTTACACTTCAGTGGCACATGTATCAGAGGATCACAGCTTTTTGCAGCTCCTATGGGGTTGAATTGCTGTGAGCTGTTTTCCAGGCTTTCTGTCTACTAGACCACAAGCTTCTTGAGGGTAGTGACAGCACCTCATACAATGTTGAACCCCCTGTGCCTGGACCATGGTATGTAATCAATACGTCTTTGCTGAACAACAACAACAAAAAAGTATCCCTTCCTGGTATGTTCACCTGGAAAACTCCTTCATGATTCACCAACTCCTGGTCAGCCCTAGCAGTGAGCTGCTTAAGTCCCCTCTTCTCAGATACTTGCCTCTTTAAACAGCACTTTTCTCCTCATTTGTGATTACTTACTTTTGTGACTCTCCTATAAAACAGCAGGCTCTGGGACCAGGAAATTGTCCCAGTCATCTCTGCAGTCCTGTGCTCAGTGCATTAAGTGCTATTTAGTAGATGCTAAGTGGCTTCCGGAGAAGGCAATGGCACCCCACTCCAGTACTCTTGCCTGGAAAATCCCATGGGTGGAGGAGCCTGGTAGGCTGTAGTCCATGGGGTCGCGAAGAGTCGGACACGACTGAGCGACTTCACTTTCACTTTTCACTTTCATGCATTGGAGAAGGAAATGGCAGCCCACTCCAGTGTTCTTGCCTGGAGAATCCCAGAGACGGCGGAGCCTGGTGGGCTACCATCTATGGTGTCGCACAGAGTCGGACACGACTGAAGTGACTTAGCAGCAGCAGCAGCAGCAGCAAGTGGCTTCCAGCCATGAAATTAAAAGACGCTTACTCCTTGGAGGGAAAGTTATGACCAACCTAGATAGTATATTAAAAAGCAGAGACATTACTTTGCCAACCAAGGTCCGTCTAGTCAAGGCTATGGTTTTTCCCGTGATCATGTATGGATGTGAGAGTTGGACTGTGAAGAAAGCTGATCGCCGAAGAATTGATGCTTTTGAACTGCGGTGCTGGAGAAGACTCTTGAGAGTCCCTTGTACCGCAAGGAGATCCAACCAGTCCATTCTAGAGGAGATCAATCCTGGGTGTTCATTGGAAGGACTGATGCTAAAGCTGAAACTGCAATACTTTGGCCACCTCATGCGACGAGTTGACTCACTGGAAAAGACTCTGATGATGGGAGCAATTGGGGGTAGGAGGAGAAGGGGACGACAGAGAATGAAATGGCTGGATGGCATCACCGACTCGATGGACATGAGTTTGAGTGAATTCCGGGAGTTGGCGATGGACAGGGAGGCCTGGCGTGCTGTGGTTCATGGGGTCACTAAGAGTCGGACACGACTGAGCGACTGAACTGAACTGAAGTGGCTTCCCAGGAAGCTCAGTGGTGAAGAATCTTCCAGCATTGCAGGAGCTGTAGGAGACACAGGTTCAATCCCTGGGTCCAGAAGATCCCCTGGAGGAGGACATGGCAACCCACTCCAGTATTCTTGCCTGGAGAATCCCATGGAGAGAGGAGCCTGGAGGCCTGCAGTCCATGGGGTCGCAGAAGAGTCAGACACAACTGAGAATGCACACGTAAGTAGATGGTTAGTACCTTCAGTTAAAAATAAAGTAAAAGATTTTAAGGACATCCTACATTTTTCCTATCCTCTAAATCGAAAGATTTAAGTTGGCTTAAGAGTTTTTCTGAGAGAAAAATGCGGTAAACCCATAAGATTGAGTGTTAGTCACTCAGGTGTGTTTGATTCTTTGTCACCCCACCAGGCTCCTCTGTCCATGGAACTCTCCAGACAAGAATACTGGAGTGGGTTGCTATTTCCTTATCCAGGGGATGTTCCCGACCCAGGGATTGAACCCAGGTCTCCCGCATTACAGACAGATTCTTTACCAACTGAGCCAAACCCATGTGAAAGAGATGAATTGACAGAACAGAATGATATATGGTGAGAACACCCTACAGTTCACAGTGTTGCTATAGGAGTCATCCGTATATACACGTGACCTGCCCAATGTGTGTATAGTTCTGACCTTCCAGGAGATAAGCAGATCAGAGAATGTACAGAACACATAGATGCGTGAATGGACGGTGGTGGCAGTCTTGAGTAGACTTTGACAAGTGGAGAAATATGGCAGAAGCAGAGTGTGAACTGAGCCTTCCCCCGGGGTTCATTGAGAGTGAATTGAGAGATGTTCTCTGATAGCTGTTGAAAGCCAGGGTTCATCTTGAGTAGATAAAGCTTTTCAAGGTGCCACCAGTAGATGAAGGAGCTACGGAGATCAAATCTGACTGGTGTCAGTCTCAATAAGCTCCCCTGCTCCCCACAGAAAGGACACGCTCATTCTTCCTCTGCAAGAGTAAACTCTGCTATGTAAACATCCAGTTAAATGCATCAGGCACCTGCAAGGATGGCCAAGAAATTGTGAAATGTCCAGGGAGGAAGGGCTTCTTGACCCTGGATTCAGTCTGATTTCACACTAAACTGACTCATGCCAGGTCCCCATCCCTGTATTGGGATTAACAGGGATTGGGATTAACCTAATGTGGTTTCCACTGGCCACCTCCAAAACTGTTCAGAAGGCTCAGCTGAGATCACCACTAGTACATTCTTGCTCCAGGAGATATGCCAACCTTATTTTACTCAGTTAAGAAATGCACACTAAACACCAAGTGCTAGCCAAGCATTAGAACTGCAGGGAGCCTTGCCGGCCTTCAAGATGGCAGTGGGGAGGGGGAGACACCGCCAGGTCTAATGAGCTGTGATGCGGCAGCGGTGCATGGTGGTTTTGCCTTTTAACTCTGGACTGAGTTAGGCCTGGGTTTCAAATCTCACCTTCTACTACTTACTACCTAGGTGATTCCAGGTAATTTAAATACCCTCTAGTAGCCTCAGGCCCACGACGTGTGGTGGCTGTTGTCGTTCAGTGGCTAAGTTGTGTCCCACTCTTTGCAACCCCACGGACTGTAGCACACCAGGCTTCCCTGTCCTTCACTATCTCCTGGAGCTTGCTCAAGCTCATGTCCATTGAGTGGGTGATGCCATCCAACCATCTCATCCTCTGTCTTCCCCTTCTCCTCCTGCCCTCAATCTTCCCAGCATCAGGGTCTTTTCCAGTGAGTTGGCCCTTTGCATCAGGTGGCCAAAGTATTGCAGCTTCAGCATCAGTCCTTCCAATGAATATTCGTGGTTGATTTCCTTTAGGATGGCCTGGCTTGATCTCCTTATTGTCCAAGGGACTCTCAAGAGTCTTCTCCGTCACCATGGGTAGAGTGACGATAATAACTGCCATTGTAAGGACTCAGGAAAAATAATGAGCATAAAAGAATTAGCCCAATTTCTAGAAATAGTCAATGCTAACTAGATCTATCTTCTTCTCTTCCTCCCCCTTTTATTATGCCTATTACCGTTCCCATCCCTCCTGAAATGGTTCCGATTGCTTCGAGTATTTCGCTCCTGCTGCACAGGGTGGAGACTAAGTAGAGGAGAGAGGGTGGAGGATGGGAAGAGGACTCTCACAAAGCTTTAGGATAAAGAAGTGTTAACTTCAGATCTTAGAGAATGAATACAGTCTCCCTAGGAAGGCAAGGGGTATGAAGTCATCTCGGGCAGAAGAATCAGTGGGACGTACCTACCTACCTACCTATGCATCTACAGGCAGATTCTTTTTTTCCATGTGTTCAGCTCATATTTTCCACAGATCTACTGAGCACGCAATATAACTTCTACAAACTCCTGCCCTGATGCTCTCCAGACAGACAGACCTTATTTGAAAAACCAGAAAGCACAATTTCTAAGGTCCAATGCCTCCTGCATTGGATGCATTTTCGAAAAGTAACCTGTCAGTTGATTTTTCATAAATTGGATCAAACGGTCAAGCTTTCAGATGGCCCAGGAGAGCTTTCTACAGAAATTCTATGACAGACCTTCTAATGAAGTAGAAAATCCTTACATGATGTGAAATGTCATCAGTCTTGCATTTATTTGTTGATAAACCGAAATATTGGGTCCAGTCTCTCCTCTTACCCGAGGTATGCCGAGACACATGTTCAGCCAAATGGTTAGCTGTGCTGTGCCAAGCAGAGAAAAAACATACTTCTACAAGGAAACATCGTTTAGAATGGGATTTTGACATTTGTATCCTGCCTTTTTAATTTGGTTGGCAACATCGGAGCTAGTTCCTTAGAGTGAACCAATGAAGGACATTAATGTGGTTCATTGTAGTTTTATAAATCTGGAAGCTGAAAGGTGGGAAATGTATTAATAATTTGGTCCGTGTGGTACCACAGCCAGCAAGGATGAAGTGTAGTTCACTAGTTCACAACTTCTGATTCCAGCAGCAGCCAGGACCTGTGTGGGTGCTGCTAAGACTAAACTTGTGGGTGTGTGTGTGTGGGTGGGTGTGGTGTGGTATGGTGTGTGTGTGTGTGTGTGTCTGTGTGGCTAATTGTAACTCAGGTTTTCAAAGGTAACTCAGGTTTCAAATACTGAAGAAAGTGACTAGCTGGGGAAAGAAGCAGTTAAGGGATTTTTAAAGATTTGAGGAGATTGAAAGGAGAATTGAAAGACTGAGGAGATTTCTAAATTAAGTATTTTGGGCTCATAAGTTAGAACACCACATAAACAAAATATAAACATAATCTAAAGATAAATACCTATTTGTCTTTAGTGTTGCATGTTTTAAATTTCTCATTGCTGATGTATAATGGAGTGTAATCAGAATTTCCATACAGGACTATTTAGGAAAGGAACCATTTTTGCTGTTTCCACTTTAGCCCACAAATCTTGAAAAAGACAAGGTATCAACTTACCCCCAGGGATAAGGATCTTTGGAGATTTTTTTAATAGTCATAAAATGGTGTTGATTATTGCTTAGATAATAGGAACACATGCCACAATTATTTCAAAATGTGATGTTTATGTATCAAAACATTATACTGCAGGTTTCTTGCCCAGTGGGGATAGACAGTGATCTAGTCTCTCAGGAGAACTTAACATCTTTAATCATTAGGATAGCTCACAACCACGTGGCCCTTTGTGGTTTTATACAGGACTTAGAACCATATTGTTTTATTTATCCCCCACAGCAACCTATGGCTGGTTAGTTATTGCCTTCATCATTTCATAAGTAAATCTGAAGCTCACATGGGTTAAGTCTTCTGATCAGGGTAACAGAATAATAAGTGGAGTGCTATCGACTAAACCGTGTCCTCATTTCCAGCCTCTGAATGGGAAGCTAATTTCTGGGGGGTTGGGGGAACATGCCTTACTCCCTTTATCCTCAAACTCCAGCCCAACCTGGAATTCTGCTTCTTCTGTGACCCTCTTAGATCTGTTTGTGCCTCAGTATTTAGGGAGCTCTACTTCCTTTAGACACAGAACTCTTCCACCAGATTAAAAGTCAAAAAGAGCAGAAATGGCAAATCGGCTGTTGCCATGTTGCTTCTCTCGGTGTTGAACCTGGTGATGGACGCCCTGCCTGTGTTCGCTCTTGGCCGTTAGCTCACTGCTTGTCGCTTTACTTCATTTGTGCTCATTTATTAGCAAAGATTGGAGTCAGCAGCGGGTGTCTGTTTGAAATGAGAACAGAGTGAGGTTAGGTTTTCATTTTTATTTGAAGTCGGAGGCGAGTTTATTAAAGATAATTAGGTCTTTGGAATTGTGAAATTACAATCGACACAGGCCTCTTGCCAAGTTAGGCGAGCACAGTTTTCCAGTTACAAAGAGGCACGAAGTATCCAAAAGGAGTAGGATATCTTCAGACCCTCAGGCCTCCTCCATGCTTTCAGAGGGGATTCAGTTCAGGTCAGTTCAGTCACTCAGTCGTGTCCGACTCTCCGCGACCCCATGAATCACAGCACGCCAGGCCTCCCTGTCCCTCACCAACTCCCGGAGTTCACTCAAACTCACCTCCATGGAGTCAGTGATGCCATCCAGCCATCTCATTCTCTGTCGGCCTCTTCTCCTCCCACCCCCAATCCCTCCCAGCATCAGAGTCTTTTCCAGTGAGTCAACTCGTCGCATGAGGTGACCGAAGTATTGGAGTTTCAGCTTTAGCATCAGTCCTTCCAATGAACACCCAGGATTGATCTCCTTTAGAATGGACTGGTTGGATCTCCTTGCAGTATAAGGGACTCTCAAGAGTCTTCTCCAGCACCACAGTTCAAAAGCATCAATTCTTCGGCGATCAGCTTTCTTCACAGTCCAACTCTCACATCCATACATGACCACGGGAAAAACCATAGCCTTGACTAGACGGACCTTGGTTGGCAAAGTAATGTCTCTGCTTTGAAGTTCCTTTTATTCAGATGCTCTCTCTGCCTGGAACATTCTCCACCTGGAATTTAAAAGAGACTCCACCCAGAGCTGGACTGAAATGTCACCTCAAAGAGAACTTCACTGTCCAGGGCAGATAGCCAGTCGTGTTTAAAATCCTATTACGACATAGCAGCATTTGTTGATCATGTTCATGCCTATGTCTTCTCTGTGCCATTAGACAAAGACCCGTGAGAACAGGGCCTTTGATTCTCTGCTCTTCGCTGTATCCCCAGAACCTTACTATATGCCTGTCAGTAAATGTTGAATGAAGGGAGGACCTTGAGGATACAAGCCAAATCTCTCCTCTTTGATTGCCCAATGTGTTTTTGTTTTAAATAGTTTTATGTATTTATTTCTGGCTGTGCTGGATCTTCATTGCTGTGCAGGCTTTTCTCTACTTGTGGTGAGCAGGATCTACTCTCCAGCTGTGGGTCATGAGCTTCTCATTGCAGTGGCTTCTCTGGTTGCGGAGCGCAGGTTCTAGGGCATGCAGGCTCAGTAGTTGTGGCTCTCAGGTTCTAGAGCACTGACTCAGTAGTTGTGGCTCATGGGCTTAATTGCTCAGTGGCATGTTAGATCTTCTTGGACCAGGGATCAAACCCATGTCTCCTGCATCTCCTGCACTGGCAGGCAGATTCTTTACCTCTGAGCCACCAGGGAAGCCCCTGCCCGATGTGTTAACTATTGAGTTATTAATTTGCAACATGCTCCCTGAAAACACAGTGGCTTAGGGTAGCAACCATTTATCATTCATCATGCAGAGGGCAGGTTGAGTGAGAGCTGTCTAGTCTAGGCTGGGCTTGGCTGGGGCAGGTCCCTAGGGTTGATTTATTGAGGTGAGGTCCCAAAAAGCTGGGGCTATAGTTGACACTGTCAGTCTGAGGGTCTAGGTCTGTTGCACAAGTCTCCCATCCTTGGACAAGCGGGCCGCCTGGGACTTGTGTTTCTCAATGTAATGGCAGAGGTACAAGAGAGCAATCTATGAGGCCTCTTAAAGCCAGGCTTGGAGTGCCCACTGGCGCTCTTGCACGCATTGCCATCCATTTAAACAAGACAGATGACCATGTCCAAATCAAGGGATGGGAAGGTACACTTTGCCCATGATGAAGCTATGGCACAGTTGTGGATGGAGGGAAGGCAGAAGAACGGGGCCAGTAATGCCACCCACCACACCCAGAGATACAGAATAGTCACACATGCGTAATACAAAAAACAAAAAAAGACAAGCACGCACATGGCTCTGTGCTGGGTGCACAAGGCTCATCTCCTGCGTTTCACTGGTGCCTGGCGTTCTTCTCCTGCGTCAGTCTCAGATGACATCTTCCTGTGTCTTTTCTCTTTTCCTCTGTCCCTCTGGCATTAATGTGCTTTTCTTGAGTTTTGCTAGCATTTTCTTCTTTCTAACATCTTAGCACTTTTATATCGTCTCTTAAATAAAAAGATATTTTTATTTTAATGGTATTTATGTCATAGTTTTAAATTCCCTATTACAAAATTTAAGAGACAAGTGAAACAGTTACACTAAATTCAGCAGCTTTTTATTTAATGTAGCTTTGTATTGATTTTTCTATGTGTTATTTATACTCTGTATAAAACTACCTCTTTATCTGATACACATACATGCACCTTACATAAAATGCTTCTCTTCTTCCAGACATTGTTGACGAGAATATAAATTGTAAGCCCTCTCAGGTGGACAATTTGGTAGTCCATTTCAAAATTTAAAACACACGTACGATTTAACTCAAAGTTCCCATTCGAGAAATTTATCTGACATGAATATTTGTACATGTACTCAAGAGTGTTCATTGCAGCACTGTTTATATTGAAAAATAAATCTGTAAAGAATGTAAATATCCATTAATAGGGGGCTAGTTAGATAAAGTGTGTTACATCTACACAGTGGGAACTCATGTAGCCTTTTAAATGAATGAGGTAGTTCTTTATATGACAATTTAAAAAGACCTCCAAGGCATATTATTAAGTGATGAATTCAGTGCATAAACTATCCACGGTATAGAGTGCACAACAGTACTTAAAACAGACACACAAGTTTGTGCATAAATGCTTAAACACATGTATATGCTTTTGTATATGTATGAACATTTTCTGCAAGAATGAGTAGGGAACTGTTCACAATAGCTGTCTTTAAGTGACTCTTGTGTAGAAGAAGAAACTTTTTTCATCAGGTATTTTGATGACTTGAAAATTTAATGTTCTGCTTTATTCTTGAATAAGAGTTAGCAAATTGCAGCCCATGGGCCAAATCTAATCTCCTGTGTCTTTCTGTAAATGAGCGTCCGTGAGAACCCAGCCCTGCCTGTTCACTTAAGCATTGTCTATGGCTGCTTTCAGACTCTGGTGGCAGAGCTGAGTAGTTGTGACAGAGATTAGTGAAGCATAAAATACGTGCTATCTGGCCTTGCACAGAAAACATTTGCCAAAAAGCTCGCCAAACAGACTTGAGTTCTAGAGAGCTGAAGAGTAGACTCTAGTAAGAGTAGAGGAAGGTTCATTTCTGAAGGGTGAACAAAGAATAATCTGTCTTGGGGAGAGATTTTTTTCAGTGCAACAAGCAATGAACATTTATTGAGTAACCACCAGGTGTTGCCAGAACTACTCCGGAATGTGTCGGGGAAAGACAGAAGGATGAATAAAACGTGCTGTCTTCCCTTAAGGTGCTCACCATCTGGAGGGGGAGAAAGACACGCGCTCATACAGGGTTTCATAAAGTCAGAAATAGGTGAGAATGTATCATGCCATCATGATCCTCCTTTATCTGTGAAAGCAAAGGTTTCCTCTCTGTAGCCACTCTGTCAGTAACCTTCAGGTAAGGTTTGAAGGGCAGGCATAAAGGAGAGGTTTTGGGAACATGAGGGGCAGGCACGCCTAGCTCGTGTGCTCTGGGGCATCCTTGGTGAGGACAGACCCTCTGAACTGCCCTTGAGAGTTGTGTTTTCTGACGAGGGAGCAGAGCATGAATCAAGGACAGTGTGACCATCAGTGCCAAGCGCCCCTCACCACTGCGGGTGGCACATAGTTCGTGTCCCATGGTCTGAGCCCCTCTGCTTGTGGAAGGCACCATCTGCTGGGAGGATGGACAGCAGATGTTGGGACATCCACCTGCCTGTCTCAGATTCAGAGGATCTGGGGCTCCACATCGTGAATAGCTTCCTCATATCCCTCCCCACATATAGGTACATATCCCATGCCCACTCCATATGGCACCTACCTTGGCTAAGACTCTGGGTGGAAACCACTTCAGAATAATGTAGATGAAAAGAGAGGTTTAGCTTAAGAAAGCAGGGTATCTCTGGGAACCTCGGAGCTGAGACGCATCTGAATTAAGGTATAGGGAGGCCTTTGGATCCAAGACTGACCCTCTCTTTATCTTTAAAACTGTATAATCTCTCATCTCTGTTTACTCTTTGTGTGTTCTCAGTTTTAACTTACTGGCTTCCTTTGTTATTCCCTCAATCTTGAGTTTGCTTTTCCCCCTACAGATAGTCAGGACAGGCTGAGGTTATGATCTATTGATCCAGTGCCAAATATGATACAAGAGATCGTTAGATTGGCCCACCTCATGGCAATCAGCTGAGGTCCAGGCCAGCGATCATGTAGCATACGTGGCTTCTAGGGACCCAAGTCAGGTGTGTATGTGTGTGTCCCTGTGTGTACAAAATATTGCTCTACCTCAGCATGTAACTAGAAAGGGTCAGAAATTAAGCACCCCATTTTTCAAAACTTGCCAATCTTGCCAGTCAGATTAATATCCATAGGCCTTCTTGACAGCATGCTTGAATTCCATTTAATTACCTATAATCTTTGGTATGGACTTGGGCCAACCTTCCCCTTGTCCCCATATAAGTCACAATTTTTTTAAAAAAAGGTGGTGGAGACTTCTTCCTCTCTTAAAAAAGGCATAAACATATGCTTTTAAAAAATGTTTTACATTTCATTATAGTTTTGATTTGAGGGACCGTAAATTGCACAGCCATCCTGGTTATCTTCCAGCTCTCCTGGTTATCTTCTCAATCTCACATAGACCCTTGTGATTTCAACCCAAAGTTTTGGCATGTTTCTACTAGAACAGGTTTTTAGACGTTTGAACTGTTCTGTTACTTATGAGGTTTGGGGACAGTGGAGAAGGCTGACACTTTTAATTAATCATAGGCATGACAGCCTAATCTATCTTCTTGACTGTGAACCCCCTCGGGGTCAAGAGTCAATCCATAGGGCACTGCATCCCAGTTAAATAAGTTAAATAAACACTTAATTGATCAAATGGTAAATCAAAAAATCCCTTTATTTAAAAGTCCAGCTTTACCTAAAATTGTAAGTTATGGCAATGCTCTGAGATTAGATGAGATTCTCCTTAAGAAAACTGGCTGAAAAAAAATTCAAGTTTTAAAACCACTTATTTAGACTAATTATTAGACAATGCTGTCCAAATATGATCCAAGCCACAAGTTGAGTTTTAAATATTTTAGTAATAGGCACATTAGAAAAAGTGAAAAAAATAACCAGGGAAAACTGATTTTAATACTATATTTATTCAATTTACTGTATCTCAGATATCATTTTATAGTCATTATAAAAATTTTATAATGACTATATGAGATATTTTATGCTTTCCTGTATATATTTTATTCTTAAAGGCCATCTCAGTCTGGACAAGTTGCATGTCAAGTGCTCAGTGGGCACATGTGGGTAGTGCGTACCCCATGAGTCAGTGTAGCTGTAGCAGCTCATGGCATTTAGGCAATTATTCATCATAAGATCCTTCTATATCAAGTACTCTTTCAGAACATTTAAAATAAATTTCAAGTCACAAAGGTGAAATTTATGTTAGAGCCTTTTAAGAATGACTCCATTTCATAGAAGAAAGTAAACTTTAAAGTGAAATATTATGGAATGGAGTTAAAGGCTCACCTTTAGTGTGGATTACTGATAACCACATCACTTCTGAAGGAAAACTTAAGTATTTTATTTTATTTTTGTGTGTGTGTGTTTTTTTTTTAATTTTATTGGAGGCTAATTACTTTACAATATTATATTGGTTGGTTTTGCCTTACATTGACATGAATCCGCCCTGGGTGTACATGTGTCCCCCTTCTTGAACCCCCCTCCCACCTCCCTCCTCGCCTTATCCTCCCTCTGGGTCATCCCCCTGCACCAGCCCCAAGCATCCTGTATCATGCTTCAAACCTGGACTGGTGATTCATTTCACATATGATAATATACATGTTTCAATGCCATTCTCCCAAATCATCCCACCCTCACCCTCTCCCACAGAGTCCCAAACACTGTTCTGTACACCTGTGTCTCTTTTGCTGTCTCGTATACAGGGTTATCATTACCATCTAAAAGGAATCCAAATTGGAAAAGAAGAAGTAAAACTTTCACTGTTCACTGATGACGTGATCCTCTACATAGAAAACCCTAAAGACTCTACCAGAAAACTACTAGAGCTAATCAATGAACACAATAAAATGGCAGGATATAAAATCAACACACAGAAATCCCTTGCATTCCTATACACTAATAATGAGAAAGTAGAAAGAGAAATTAAGGAAACTATTTCATTCACTGTTGCAACAAAAAGAATTAAATACTTAGGAATATATCTACCTAAGGAGACAAAAGACTTGTACATAGAAAACTATAAAACACTGGTGAAAGTAATCAAAGAGGACACTCATAGATGGAGAAATATGCCATGTTCGTGGATTGAAAGAATAAATATTGTCAAAATGAGTATACTACCCAAAGTAATTTATACATTCAATGCAATCCCTATCAAGCTACCAACGATATTTTTCACAGAGCTACAACAAATAATCTCACAATTTGTATGGAAATACAAAAAACCTCAAATAGCCAAAGCAATCTCGAGGAAGAAGAATGGAACTGGGGGAATCAACCGGCCGGACTTCAAGCTCTACTACAAAGCCACAGTCATCAGGACAGTATGGTACTGGCATAAAGACAGAAATATAGATCAATGGAACAAAATAGAAAGCCCAGAGATAAATCCACACACCTATGGACACCTTATCTTTGACAAAGGAGGCAAGAATACAAAATGGAGAAAAGTCAGTCTCTTTAACAAGTGGTACTGGGAAAACTGGTCAGCCACTTGTAAAAGAATGAAACTAGAACACTTCCTAACACCATACACAAAAATAAACTCAAAATGGATTAAAGATCTAAATGTAAGACCAGAAGCTATAAAACTCCCAGAGGAGAACATAGGCAAAACCCTCTCCAACATAAATCACAGCAGGATCCTCCATGACCCACCTCCCAGAATATTGGAAATAAAAGCAAAAATAAACAAATGGGACCTAATTAAAATTTAAGTATTTTAAACAAGGTTCAGAAGTTATAGAGCACTTTGCTGGTGGTGAAACAGCATTTTTAACAGCAAAGGCCTCTTCCAGCATGTGTGTGAGAAGGGTCTGGAACCATGTCCTCTCTGGTGTTTAATGGGCAGCCTGTCAGTGGCACTTCACCCACTTTAAGCCAGAAATGAGAAACTTTAAGGGCTGTTGAACTCTTAGAGAATTTTCACAGTGGAGTGGGCAAGATGGTTTGTGCGGAAGTTGTGTAAATTGTCATGGGCTGGGAAAAGTCTTAATGCCAGTGGCCTCAAACCCCTAGCTGCCTTGTGGATGAGTAGCAGGCAGTTTTCACGTGATGAATGGGGACACGAAGCCCTTGAAACCAGTGGTGGCCCCCAGGTTCTCATGATGCAATGGACACTCCCCGATCACACAGTGTCATGGTAAGATCCTGGACTTTGAGCCAGAGGAGCTAGGACAAAGCTCTTGGCCTGCCACTCTTACTGTGAGAGTGAAACAGCCATTGAAATTTTCTCCATTTTAGTTGCTGTCTTTGTCAGTGTTCTTGAGATAGAGAGATTTATCATAAGTATTGGGTCATGTGAATAAAGAGGCTGAGAAGTCCCATTGCTGTCTGCAGGCTGGAGACACAGAGGGAGCAGTGGTGTATTTTGAAGGTCTGATAGCTGGAGAGCCAGTGATGTGGACTCCAGTCTGAAGGCCTGAGAATCAATGCTCTCTGGAGCATTGAGGGCAGAAGAGGATCCATGTCTCAGCTCAGCATTCAGACGGAAAGTGAATTCAACCTTTCTCTGCCTTTTTGTTCTGTTCAGGCCCTCAGAGGACTGGATGGTGCCCACCGACCTTGGGGAGGGCCACCATCTGCTTTCTGCCCAGTTCAGCTATTCAAATGCTAATGTCTTCCAGAAACACCTTTACAGACACTCCTCAAAGTAATGTTTAATCAGATACCTGGGAGTCTTCAGCCTAATCAAACAGACACACAAAACTACCCATCACAAAGTGCCTTATCTCAAAAACAGGAGGATTGAATAGGATCACCTCCAAGGTCTCTGGTGTCTCCATTATCTGATTCTGTGAGTCCAAGGGAATTGTGTTAGTGGATGTGGGCATGTGAATGTGTGTGTACCAAAATATGGGAAGTGTTAGCCCCTGATATGAGCAAAGAGCAGTTAAACAGCAGGTGAACAACTCAGCTGAGTCAATGATGCAGGTTCATGGGGACTCAGAAATAACTGAAATTCTATTTTTTGGTCCTTTTAAAAATTTATGTTAGTAATATATGTATAACTCTGATTCAACCCATGTAGAAATATATATTGGAAAACAATGAAAAGTTTCCTTCACCTTTTCCTACTCCAACTCAGCTTCCAAGAAGTAACTACAATCACTGGTTTAGTGTGCATTTTTTTCAATCCCTTTCAATGCACTTAACTGTATATTTAGGAACTATACATACTTTCATATTTTTAATATATGTGGCATCATATTATATGTGCTATCCTGTAAAGTGTTTTGGTTTTTTTTTTCACCAATAGTATGTCTTTAGAGATCGTTTTGTCAGTAAATATAGGTCAACTTCATCCTTTTGAACAGATTCCATAGAATTACTGCCAGTTCAGTTCAGTTCAGTCACCCAGTCATGTCCGACTCTTTGCGACCCCATGGACTGCAGCACGCCAGGCCTCCCTGTCCATTACCAACACCCAGAGTTCACCCAAACCCATGTCCATTGAGTTGGTGATGCCATCCAACCATCTCATCCTCTGTCGTCCCCTTCTCCTCCGGTCCTCAATCTTTCCCAAAATGAGGGTCTTTTCAAAGACCTTGGTACATAATTATGACAATAATTTATTTAAACATTCTCCTAAACTAAGATCATGGCATCTGATCCCATCACTTCATGGGAAATAGATGGAGAAACAGTGTCAGGCTTTATTTGGTGGGGGGCTCCAAAATCACTGCAGATGATGATTGCAGCCATGAAATTAAAAGACGCTTACTCCTTGGAAGGAAAGTTATGACCAACCTAGATAGCATATTAAAAAGCTGAGACATTACTTTGCCAACAAAGGTCCGTATAGTCAAGGCTATGGTTTTTCCAGTGGTCATGTATGGATGTGAGAGTTGGACTGTGAAGAAAGCTGATCACCAAAGAATTGATGCTTTTGAACTATTGTGTTGGAGAAGACTCTTGAGAGTCCCTTGGACTGCAAGGAGATCCAACCAGTCCATTCTAAAGGAGATCAGTCCTGGGTGTCCATTGGAAGGACTGATGCTAAAGCTGAAACTCCAATACTTTGGCCACCTCATGCAAAGAGTTGACTCACTGGAAAAGACTCTGATGCTGGGAGGGATTGGGGGCGGGAGGAGAAAGGGCCGACAGAGAATGAGATGGCTGGATGGCATCACCGACTTGATGGAGGTGAGTTTGAGTGAACTCCGGGAGTTGGTGATGGACAGGGAGGCCTGGCGTGCTGTGATTCATGGGGTCGCAAAGAGTCAGACATGACTGAGCGACTGAACTGAACCGAACTGAACTGAACTGATGAGTATTTAGGTTGCTTCCAGTTTTTTCCTGTTATAAGGTTGCTATGAATACCCCCGGGATCTCATTTTTTATGTGTATGTATATTTCAAGAGATAAAGTTCAAGGAATGGAAATTCTAAGTCAAAAAGTCTGGCATTTTTACTTTTGATGAATACTGCTAAATTACCTTCTACAAAAACCCCATGCATTTATGCTCTTAAAACAGTATATGAAAAGGCCCATCTCTACACAAAGAACTAACATACTAACGGTCTTTTTAGAAAAATTTTCTAATCTTAATGTTGTCTTTTATAATTCCCTAACTTCTGGAGAGCTTTGGATCTTTTCAAATATGATTTGGACTTCTGCATTTTCTGTGAGATGTTCTCGTCATGTGTTTCTAGGGAGTTATTTGTCTATTCCTTACTGATTGACAGGAGCACTGGTCATAGTCTGGACATTAATGGTGTCCTTTGTCTTTCAAATACCTCGCATAATTTTTTTCCAGTATATGTCTACATTTTTTTAACTTTATGGTATACTTTGCCACATAGACATCTTTAATCTTTACCTGTTTCTTTTTTGGTTCTTGCTTAGTTTAAGATTATTTTGCAGTAATCCTCCCAAACTTTTGATTCTATGGTTCTGAAATGTAAATATGCTTATATTTTTATATATTATTGTTGGTGTCAAAATAATGGTTAGGGACTTCCCAATAGGCATCATGGCTGACATTTCTGAAGATCTCTTGTCAGTGGGAGTGTACTGTTTTTCGCATGCCCATCCCCTCCTTCCTCCTGGCAGCTTACCTTCCTCCTGCTCTGGCCTCTGGAGAGAACAAGCCCGAGCCCACGGTGAACGTCAGGGGTTAAACCTCGCCCTCCAGTCGCTTTTGCGGCTGACAGTAGCAGCTGCATTTACTCCAGCTTTGTTTTCATAACCAGAATATACTAACTTCCATCCTCCTGAAGAGTCTTTGCCCCCACCCTCTTTCATTCCATCCATCCCTCCTCCTCTTCCTTGCTCTTCCTCTTTTCCTTCCTTCCCTTTCTCTCCCTGCTTCCTTCCCCGCCTCCTCTCGCTTCTCTGCTTGCCTCCCTCCCTCCCTCCCTCCCCCGACCCCTTCACATCCACACACCGAGTGAGCAGCCTCAGTGTGTTAGAATCTGTTCCCGGTGCTCTGGGGACACATCAGTGAACAAGGCAGACAAGTCCTGCCCTTGTGGAGCTCACACTGGGTTTTACCAGCACTGCTCTATTTGTCAGGCTTGCAGTCTTCAGAGCTCACATTCAGACACACCACAGAAGCGGTGAAGGGTATAGGTTTTGGCATCTGAGTGATCTGAGTTAGATTCTGGCTCTGCCCCTGAGATTCTATGTGACTTCAGTCAAGTTGCTTCAGTTCTTCCGGAGTTTCGGTTTGCCTTTTGCATTCGTGCTGTCTGATGGAATGTGTTTAATTTGTTGTAAAGCCCTATATGAAGATCTTGAATGATGAGTTAAGTACTATTAACCCCCATTTTGCAGATGAAGAAACTGGGATTCAGATAAATGAACCTATGTGCTTGTGATCATAGAGCTGACAAGTGACAGAGCTAAGATTCAGATCTTCTGAAGAAAGTATTTAAACGATGCGTTATTGAAGTGAAAATATCCTGTGAAGGAAACAGGTGCCTGAGCCTTGTGGTTGGCTTTCAGATTGGATCCCTTCTCTCAGCCCACATAGAGGCTGAATGGTGTTTCAAAGGCATGGCAGGATCATGATTGATGAGCTAGAGGAATTCTAACCCCCTTCCATGTTCATATCCCTTGAATCTAATCTCCACAAGACGCCACCTTCTCCTCTGTCTGTGTGCTAACATGAGGGGTGATTCTTCCACAACCCTAGGATGTTTAGACCATCCCTGAGAAGGTCGCTTACCTTCCTGCCTAAGCCATTGACCTGGGCTGCTGCAGGGCATGAAAGCAGCCCCCAGAGGCTTTCTCTTCCAACCCGGGTGGCAGCCGGAGATGCTGGAGGAAAGTGAAAGGACTCTTGAGCCCAGGAGAAACTGAAAGGCCTGGGTAGATTTTGCCTTTTAATTATCACTTTCAAAGTCCCCTTTATCTCACTACCTCCATTCCAATGGTCTTTTGAGGGCAGGGCATCCACATGTCTTTTCATGCCTAACTGGACTGATGGGAAAACTTTGCAAACCAGGAACACGACTGCAGACAACGTGGGGAGAGAAGTTATTTAATGTCCCCTCTGGCATTTCCCCTGATTACCAGACGAGCCCAGGAGAGTCCTTGCTGCGGCAGTGACATGCAGCATGATTAAAGAATAATTAAAACACTGTTGAGTCATTTCTTCACCTCTGCTTGCTGAACTCCCCAGAGCAGAGTAGGGGGACCCGCCCTGCTGGGGAAGGGGTGGGCGGAGAGAGGAGCAAGGACAGCTGGGTGAGCAGAGCCTGTGCAGTCACATGCACGGCCCCCTCCATGCAGGCCCAACAGGCCCTCATGGTGGGTGGGGAGGGGCGAGCCTTGGAGAAATAAGTTGCATCTCCCACCAGGCCAGTCTCTTCAAATGAACCTCTCTTTTACTCAGATCAATTCATTTCTAGTCACTGCAACAGGGTTGTGAACAAAATAAGCCCAACAAACAGTTGCTTGAAAATCAACAACAATAACAATTCATGTTTCTGTTGAAAGGTTTCTAAGCTTGGGAAGTTGTTCTTGTTCCTTATCTGATTTCAGCCCTCCGTAGGATCTTATTCCTATCTGCTACTCCTGCTATCTTTTTTTTGGGTCTGTGTGTGCTGTATTTGAGCTTGCTTATTCTTAATCAAGGAGATAGCTTCCAGAATATAGCAAAAAAAAAAAAGCCTAACAGATGAGCTAGCGCTATTGCTGTGTGGCTTTGTACAAACTCAAAAAGCGTGTCCCTGTCCCTAGATGCAGGAAGTCTTACTCCAGGATCCCTGTCTTGAGGAACAGAGGAGGGGGTGAGGCTGCAGCCCCCGGCTGTTCTCAGTAGGCACCCTTGTTCAGGGGAAACCAGGCATGAACCCCTGTCTTGATTCATTAAAGGCCCAACAGAACTGAACAAGGATGGGGCCCAAGGGCCCACATTTTCCACTGACAATACTGGATTCTCAGGTAGGTTCTTTGGTTATGTAGATATGTAGATTCTTGAGTCGCTAAGTGGTGTCTGACTCTTTGCAACTCCATGGACTGTAGCCCTCCAGGCTCCTCTGTCCATGGAATTTTCCAGGCAACAATACTGGATTGGATTGCCATTTCCTCCTTCAGGGATCTTCCCGACCCAGGGATCGAACAGGTAGATTCTTTACCACTGTGCCACCTGGGGAGTCCCTTGAGCAGTACAGTGGAGTTCAAACTGGCCTTTGAAGACCCTTTCACATTCCAAACAGGAGCCTCAGGGGCTGATACAAAGAATGAGGTAGGGGGTCAAGACCATGTCTTTTTCATCAATTCAAACATTACGACCAGCACAACATTGAGCTCTGGGATAAAAGTGGTGGGGGGAAGGGATCCTGTGGCTACTAACAGATTGAACATAATCTAGTCTGTATTTCAGGTCCAGCTGTCTAGTGGGAATCTTCTGGGAAAGGCTGTGTGTCCTTACCACTTACGCTGAGCATAGGTACAGAGCAGGAGATTGTTTACCACCTTATTTTCTGGTCATGATGATCTTTTCCAGATATTTCTAGGTGTTTCCAGATGGGGAGGAAGAGAAGAGTTTGTGGATGCTCCAGAGTTGGGTGCATCCTGAGGTGGTTTGCAGGCTTCAGTGTCTATGGCAGCTGGTCCCCTGCTCATCCAGTGTGCCTGGTTGTGAGCAAGAAGGAGCCGTGCCAAGTAATGCAGCCTGTGACTCAGGGATGGACTGACTCCACTGTTCATTGCTGCGTGTGTGAGGTGCACTGCCGTGCCACCTGCTAAAATGTCATCAACGTTAACTATCCCAAGGGCTGGTAAGTGGAACTTGATGCATGTTTGCTTGTCTTCAGGTGGCAGGTATCCCAGACAACCAGTTTGCTCCAAGAAGTCCACAGATAGAGTAGGGGGCTTGGGTCACTCCTTCTGGAGTAACAGAGTTTCTTTTGGAGCCCAGAGGACAATTCAGTTGGACTTTGTTTCCACAGACAATTGAATTGCACTTCCAATTCTGAGCACCCGGTCCAATTGCTGATGACATGTGACTGTCCCTGAGGAAGAGACTGAGCTCCGGTGGGTGTGCTCTCTGACCCGCTCAGCTGTGGTCCATCCACCCTGGGCTGAGTCACTCAGCCTACTTTTCTCATGGGGACTAGTCTGACAAGAAGCTGGGAGATGAAGGCTGGTTTGTGGCCCAGATTGTCCCATGTAGAAGCTGTCCTTGGACTTAACCCAGGTGGAGCTGGAGCTTTCTCAATTCCACCTGGTAAATCACACAATAATCTCAATCTGCAATGACTCATATGTAATAATTCCTCAGGCTTCTACACGGCTTTTAGACTTACTCTCTTATAAAATCTTGGCTATGGGAAGGCTTACTTTCATAACTTTAGGCTATTGTAGACCAAGAAGAAAAAGTGGAAGGAGGAAGAAAAGAGAATAAAAGACAAAGTAGGAAACTGATCAGTGGCCATGACTTCACAGCTCTTGAGAATGTGTGTCTCCCTGTTCTCACTATGTATGTGGGTATGCTCAGTTGTGTCTGACTCTTTGAGATCCCATGGACTGTAGCCTGCCAGGCTCCTCTGTCCATGGAATTATCCAGGCAAGGATACAAGAGTGGTTTGCCATTTCCTCCTCTCCAGAGGATTTTCCCGATCCAGGGATCGAGCCCGAGTCTACTGTGTCTCCTGCATTGGCAGGCAGATTCTTTACCACTGAGCCACCTGGGAAGCCCTGTCCTCATTACAAATCCTAATGATAATAAAATCATATCACAACCACCATTTATTGAGTGCTGACTCCATTTTGGAGGATGCCTCACAAGCATTAATTAATCATTTATTTGTACAACAAGCTTTGAGTTTTCTGTAATCTGAGTACCGTGCTAGCAACTGGGATTTAATAGTGTGCAAAAATAGCTAGAGTTCCACCTTCAAGGAGATCACATTTCTGGAAGGGAAACTAACAGTCAAATGATTTATCAAAGAAAGAAAATTTTAAATGAGGAAGGTGTTATAAAAAAGGAGTGTGAGACAGGATTGGATCTTCATGGGGGCACTTAACCCAGTCTTGGAATGTAGATAAGCTGGGATGCAAATGGTAAAATGGCCAAGGAAGATGATGAGCAAAACACTCGTAGTTTGTAGGTTTGCAGGTATCAAGTAGCAGCTGGGCAGATACAGGTGTGCTGAAAGTGACACAAAACAGAACATGACAAATACTCTGGGATTCAGAAGAGGGAAGCTTCTCTTCCAGCTGGATGGGATGTGAGATTCTGATGCCAAAGGGGCCCTGAAAGGGGCCTTCATTGCACCAGGTGTGAGAGGGCTGTGCCCACCCTGCTACATGAGACATTTGGGTGTGCTTCCTCTGTGTATGGGTTTGGCACCTTGAACAATCTCACAGTACCCTACGGCAGCAGTTCTCAACAGGGTCAGCTTTCTCCCCAGGAGACATTGGGCCAGAGCTGAAGGCATTTTTGGTTGTCACATCTAGGGGTGGGGTCAAGTGTCTTTAGAGCCGTTTAGTGGGAAGAGGCCAGGGATGCTGCTAAGCATTCTATATGGCAGAGGACATCTCCCTACAACAAAGTTCAGTTCAGTTCAGTTCATTTCAGTCGCTCAGTCATGTCCGACTCTTTGTGACCCCATGAATCACAGCACGCCAGGCCTCCCTGTCCATCACCAACTCCCAGAGTTCACTCAAACTCATGTCCATTGAGTCGGTGATGCCATCCAGCCATCTCATTCTCTGTTGTCCCCTTCTCCTCCCGCCCCCAATCCTTCCCAGCATCAGACTCTTTTCCAGTGAGTCAACTCGTCACATGAAGTGGCCAAAGTATTGGAGTTTCAGCTTTAGCATCAGTCCTTCCAATGAACACCCAGGATTGATCTCCTTTAGAATGGACTGGTTGGATCTCCTTGCAGTCCAAGGGACTCTCGGGAGTCTTCTCCAGCACCACAGTTCAAAAGCATCAATTCTTCGCGATCAGCTTTCTTCAAAGTTACTGGACATAAAATGTCAGCCTTTCCCAGAGTGGGAAACTTGGCCCAATGACTTCAGCAGGTCATGGGATCAGCAGTTAGGAACTAATGTCCCTGGTCTCTATAGTACCTTTCAGAGACTTAACCAGTTTCAATGTCTTTCCCACTATAGGCTGCTTACCTGTATTAACTTTATGTTAATAGTTACTGAAATGTTTGTTGTTATTGTTTAGTCACTAAATTGTGTCCAAATCATTGCAACACCATGGACTGTAGCCCACAAGACTCCTCTGTCCATGGAGTTTTCCAAGCAAGAATACTGGAGTGGGTTGCATTTCCTACTCCAGGGGATCTTCCCAACCTAGGGATCAAACCTGTGTCTCTTGCACTGGCAGGTGGATTCTTACCATCGAGGCCCCAGGGGAGCTGTGAAACATTTGTTACTGAATCCTATATTATTCATCTCTCTAGTCCCTATCATAGGACTTTCTATGAGAGAAGAAGGGAATGATAGAACCATTAAATGGATGAATAAATGAATGAGCCACTCTTCCCTTTGACCTTTGAATGTATGTACCTCTTAAGATCTTTCAAAGACTGCTAGAAAAATGAAAATTCTAGCCGGAACTCTTATTTGCAGGGATTATCTCAGATCAACTTCAGTTGGTCTTAGAATCATCTTAGACATCTCTTTCCCTCACACCCTACATCCAATGTATCAGAAAATCCTGTGGGTTCTATTTGAAAATATATCTCACATCTGACATCTACCCCTCCCCGCACCATCTGGTCAGAGCCAATGTGAGTTCTCATCTGGATTTCCTGTTCCTTCTCTTTTCCCCTTTCCCTACAATGTCTGCTTCTCTGCTCACTGGCTAAGGCTCTGACTCCATCTCTTATCCTCAGCCCTGCATACTCAGTTCCAGGCTGCGGGCCTCTTTTCTGCTTCTGGGATGTCTATAGCTCTTTTCCTGCCTCAAGGTCTTTTTCATATGCTCTGGCCTCTCCCTGGGACAGACCTTCCCCTGGGACTCTCATGGCTCATTGCCTTACCTCATCCTGGTGTCTGCCCATCACAGAAGTGTTTCCTGACTTCCCTCTACAAACTGGTAGACCTCATCCTTTTCTGTCCCCTTACTCTGCTTAATTTTCCTTCATAGCATTCAACGTAACCTGACATGATGTTCTGTATCTATGCTTTTATTCCTTCTCTTACACTGGTTCATATGTTACATGAGGCCCAGGACTTTCAGCCAACCAGACGTATTCCCACTAGGGCCCAGCATGGTGCTCCATAAAGTATTTAATAAATGAATGAAGGATTCAACTCCAGTCCATGGGAACAAATGGGGCCTTGAGAGGTGGGACAGGAAGGACAGGAAATGTAAGGAAGAAGAAAGGCTTCAGTTCGGGTCTAGCAGTGGGCAGTAAAGTGAAGGGTGGGTCAGAAAGTCCCTGTAAAAGCTGCGGGGGGTGTGAGGCCTCTGAGCTTGTGCATGAGGACAGGTGTGGTTGCCCTTCACCGACAGCAAGGGTACAAGGGCTGCCAGGACCTACTTGACAGTCTTGGCACATGTCACCCATTGGCTCTTTCTCCATTCCAAATGTCATGCTGCTTGAGGTGGTCTTACCTTCTGCCAGGGATCAGAGGCCAGCTTCCCTTTGACTTTATCCTAGAACACTGTCAATATCAATTTAATTAGCATTTGCATAATCATCACTTTATCTTTTCCAAGTCTAATTTATTTTAATTTCATGTGTACTGATTTGATGATCAAAGAGTTTGTTTGTGCTTTGTTTCCATTCAAAGCATGGCATATTTATACTCCTTTTAAAACTATTATTCCCACCTGTCTCCATCAAGACCCTCTTAGAACATAAAGAGACATGGCAGATTGGGATGGTTCATCGCATTTAGAATCTCCCTGATAAGTTTCTTTTTTCCCCCCTGTAAGCCATCAAAGGGAACCCATTTACAGTAGGGCGCTTTTAAAAAATGGATGAGTTTGCTGTGAGTGTTTCTGCCTCCCTCAACTTGGAGTATCTTTCAGAACAGATTCCAGATCTTAAAGCTTTAGTCTCCTCATATGATCGGAGAGTTGGAAACAGGATAATGTCATGATTAAGAGCACAGCTTTTACAGTCAGGCAGATCCAAGTTTAAATATTTGTTCTGTACCACTGTGCTCTTGGGCATGTTACAGAACTTCACTGAGTACCTATTTTGTTATCCATCATTTTTTTCCCTTCATCATAATAGGTGGACAATAATGGAATATTATGGATCTGTTTGGCACTTATCTTTTAGTTGTGCTTTGAATGCTCTGTGGAAAGAGATAAAATATGGGTACACAAATGTTCCATTGATATTCACTCAACGTTTATTAGTGGCTACCATTTTTGTTTGTTGTTTCACACAACCAGACATTGCAGTTCATCTGTGGTAGGTGTGAAGCCATATGCAAGGGATGCGAGAAATGTAAGCATTACACCCTTCACTTCACATGTTGTGTTCACTCTCGGTTCAGTGGGAAGACTGGCGTGCACTCTCAAGGTGGTGATAGAATGAGCTGAGTGCAGTGATTGAGTTCAAGGTCAGTACTAGGTCATGAGGAGCTCAAAGTAATTGCGGCATTCTAGGGGAGAGGAGACTGAGGGTGGAGTCACAGAAGGGTCAGCATTTACATTCAGGCCTCAGAGGATGAGTAGGAATCGGCGGAAAAGGGAGGGAAGGCTGCAAGGATGTTCCATGTGGAGGAGAGTCAAACGCAGAGGCTAGCCCAGAACTGGAGTGCTTCTGAGAAGGCACGGGCTCCAAACCTTAGGTCCCCCAGATGCCCAGAAACTGCCGAAGAACAGACTGTACCACGTCAGACTATTGGACACATTCGTCATTAGAGAGTTGGTTCAAGATCCCCCATGACCACGTATGTCACACTCAATTCCTGAAGTCCTTGTCCTTATTGATTTCCTATCCTTCCAGAAGGCAAATATACTCACAGAGGTTTGCAGTGACCGACAGTGACAGCTGGGAAGTTTCCCATAGGAACTGAACCATTTCTGAAAGATCCCCGGTTCGTTCTTTGATGAGACCGTTTCTTTTTGACATTTTGAACTGGCGTCTAAAGACCTGTCAGTATGAGTCGGAATATGAGATACATTGAAACCCTTTCATCCTCTCAGGAGTTTTAACTTACTTTTTAATTGGTAATACATGTGTTTATCAGAAGGTTCAGTCACAGTATAACATTCCAGCACTGGCCAGCGACCCAGAGCAGTCCATGTGGGTTCTCACATCTACTGCTTTGTTCTCTCCCTCCTCTCACTTCTGTCCTTTCCAGCCCAACTTTTCTGCTCCCTGTGATGTCCTTTTCAGCCCATGTGGTCACCCTTCTGCTAATGGGCTTCCCTGATGTTACTTTAAAAAAAAAAATAAATGGAAGTTTTGGGGCAACCCTGCCCCGAGCAAGTCTATTGGCGCCATTATTCCAACAGCATCCCTTTGCTCACTCACGTTTTGGTGATTCTCACAGTATTTCAAATTGTTGTATTTGTCATAAAACTTTAATGGATGAGGAGTTGCTTCTTGCTGCTGCTGCTGCTAAGTCACTTCAGTCGTGTCCGACTCTGTGTGACCCCATAGACGGAAGCCCACCAGGCTCCCCCGTCCCTAGGATTCTCCAGGCAAGAACACTGGAGTGGGTTGCCATTTCCTTCTTGAGCAAAGAAAGTGATTTTTTGAGAGGGAATCTGTTCATGATGGGGATGCAGTGAAGATGGTTGAAAGGACAATGAAGGATTTAGAATATGACATCAACTTAGTTGGTAATGCAGAGGCAAGTTTGAGAGGCTCCACTCCAATTTTGGAAGAAGTGCTAAGGCAGGTAAAATGCTGTCCAACAGCATTGCATACTAGAGAAATTGTTCATGAAAGGGAGAGTCAATCAGTGTGGCACACTCCAGTGTTACCTGGTTTTAAGAAAGTGCCACAGCCACCCCCATCTTCAGCAACTGCCACCCTGATCAGTCAGCAGCCATCAACATGGAGGTAAGACCTTCCACCAGCAAAAGGACTATAACTCCCTATAGGCTCAGAGGATGGTTAGCCATTGCTAGCAACAAAATATTTTAAATTAAGATATGTACATTGTTTTTAAGACATAATGCTATTGCATATTTAATAGACTACAATTTAGTATAAATATAGCTTTTATATGCACCGGGAAACAAAAAAATGTGTGACTCACTTCATTGCAATATTCACTTTCTTGTGATCTTGAACCAGACCTACAAGATCTCTGAGGTATGCCTATAATGCTGGTGGGAGTAAAATTGGCACAACTCTCATGACTGTAATTTAGCCTTGTTCTCATGACTTGATGTTGAATACCACGGGGCAAGGTGATGCCAGTTCTAGGAATGTCTCTTAAATAATCTTTATGTTAAAGATTTAACCGGAGATATGAACTTGGCCCACTTGTTTAAAAAATAGAAAATTGAAGAGGAAACTCTTTAGTAATGATTAGTATGGGCTACCATAAATTATGGTATATCATAAAGGAAAATGTTGGCTTATATTTAATGACATTGAAAAAAGTCCATGTTCTACTGTTAGGTGACAGAAACAGATTACCAAACAGTGTATTCAGTGTGATGCCATTCTAGTTAACAAAAACAGAACTCACTCTTACTATAAATAGTTATAGATGTAGATGTAAATACATAAATATGTGACTACCCTTTTCTTCTTTCCTATACTTGTAAAAATGCCTTTTAAAAAAATATTACTTTTAAAATTAGAAGGAAAAAGGTGATGTCCATTTTAGAAAGAAAAAGCATGCCTCTGGGTCTCCCTGACCAGATACTCTAGAAGCCATCTTGATTGCAACTTCTTGTTAGCCTAGAGTCCAGGGTGCACACTGGTCTTTAGAATTCCCTAATGGCTTCCTTGATGGAGTGATCAGGTTTTTCCCCCAGGAAACCTGAAAATAAGTAACTCCCAGCTTTCTACTCTGCCTGGGGAGAGAGTTACCCTCAGCAGACGCCTGAGAAACTCAGCCTTAGTGCGGACACAATGGTTTTTCTCCCCCTAGTTGTGGGAGGCTTATCATCTGAGTTTAAAAGAAGGACTTATGTTATGGTTACCGGCAATTTCTTTAGCACATGCATTATGGTCTGATAAGTGCCATGCTGCTTCTTGTAGTCCAAATAAACCCTTGTCCTGCGATAGTTCCTTCGCAGTGGCTGAAATCGTGATCTCAGTATCTTCCCCGTACAGGTGGGGTGAGCAAAGCTCACTAGAGAGCTGGCCACTGCTCCTCATATCATGGTTCGTTCTGTAGCCTGGAGCTTAATGTAATCTTCCCTCCACACGGCCCACTGAACTTTGAGGATTTCAGATCCTCAAATTCAGAATTAGAAAAGGAATTACATGAACAGTCATATGTTCAGCCCTTCCTGGGCTTTGCCAGAATCTGTTTGTGCCAGAAGAAGGAAGGGGCAATGTTTTTCTTTTGGAGCTGTCATACCTCTGTCATATCCTCTTTTGTGGGTTCATAATTAAGGACAACAACAAGCATTAATAAGCTTTTCTCTACCAATTTACCATATGCTTTTGCATCCATCACCACATCTGAGCCTTATAATCACTCTCTGAGTCAGATATTATAATCCCTGCCATTTTCCAGGTTAGGAAACTGAAACACACAGAAGCTAAGTTTTGTGCTCAAGGGCATTGATCAGGACGCCTTCCATTGCAAATCCAAAAGCAAAAAAGGGAATTTATAAACTTGTGGAAGTCCAAGATAGTGTTAGTTTCAGACCCAGAAGAATCCGGGTGCCCGGGTGATATTGTCACACTTGCCCTCCATGTCTGGGCTCTCTTTCCTCTTTGTTAGCTTTGTTTCCAGCAGATTCTTTCCATACAGTTTGGAGTGGCCACTACAACTCCAGGCTGTGTCCTACGAGCTCAGCAATCCCAGCAGAAATAGTTCCCAACTATCTTATATAAATTCCTAAGACTGCTATTTGACCCGTCGTTGGTTCTTCTGTCCAGACTGGTACCTGTCTCTGTGCCCAAGAAATGGAGCATTCTGCATAACAGCCCCCGGGTTGGGTGAGGTCAGCCCCGTGGTGCTATGTGAACTAAGAAGAGGGCAAAGGAGTTCTTCAAAGTGAGATTTGGTGCTGTTTGCCAAAACGGCATGAAGAGGAGGCAGGCTGGAGCACCCGCTTTCTACTGTACCAAGCTGGAGTGCTAATAAGTAGTGAGCCAACACTCCTCATAGAAGGCAGCCTCAGCGAGCCTCCACAGGAAATCTGAAGGAAGACTAGAAACCACCGTGCTCTCTGGTCCCTGACCCTTAAAGTACTTGACCATTAGATTATCTGGATAACCTTGGATTCATATGATCACTCAGTATTTTCCTCTGAATTAATGCATATAGCTATGATTGGTAAAATATAAATTGACCTTAAAACATCACTGAGTCCACAATGGGTTTTGGTCATTATGTATTGTTCTTAATATACAGAAAATGTTTAGGTATTATCTTGTTCAGGATTTCTAGAAATATTTCATCTCTAAAAGGAAGTCTTCTTATTCAAATTACTTAGGAACTCCTAAAATATTGAAAGAGTGAAAAGCCATCTGAAACAGGAGTAGGAGCTCTTCTCTACCATTTTTCCTAGTGACTTAATGTTCCTTGGGCCTCAGTTTCCTGACCAGTAGTATGGGCATAAACTCTCCTGTCTACTTAAGGTTATAGTGAGGCTCTTGTGTAGAAGTGGAAGTATAACAACAGAGCTGCTATCAAGTGCTTTTTTTTTTTTTTAACTTGTAAAATATTACTGTTGATATTTTCATTTGATTCCATGTTCAAGAATATTGCACTTAATGTGTTCTGGAAACCACTAATGGCCCCCAATACAAAAATCTGTTTGTCCATTTCTCATATGATTGTGCAGATCAATGAAGGTCTGTCTCACTCCATGATGAGCAAGAAGTTTATAGATTTTTTTTTTTAAGATATTCTTCTTCCAGTGGTATATATTCCAGGAAGCACATTGTATCTTCCTTATACCAAAAGCACAAGAGTGACTGTAAACATGATCGACCACTTCAGCTTTCTGTTTCCTTTCCTCTTATAGCATAACATACAGAACAGCACATATATTTTAAGCACACTCTTGAATTTTCATAACTTAGCACATCTGTATATCCAGCACCCAGTTCAAGAAAGAGAACATCACTGAATCCCCAGAAGTATACTTTGGGGTCTCAAGCATACTCTGTGGTCACTTGCTAAACCCCTCCTAAGAATAAGCTCAACCTGACTTCAAATAGTATAAATTTGTTTCATTTGCTTCTTGAGTCCATCTAAATGAACTCATTTTCTGTCTAGTGTCCTTTTGTCAACACTGCATTTGCAAGATAAATTTGTTTTGTGGAGTGATAGATGATGCATTTTTTTATTGTTGCATAGTATTCATCTGTGTGTGTGCGTGTGTGTCCATCACAATCTATTCTATTTATGGGTATTTGAGTGATCTCCAGTTTGGGACAATTCTTGAAAACTCTGTTATTGATATTCTATTACTGGTCTAAATTACTCATAGGTGTAATTCTTTCTGGTCACAGAGAATGCATAAGTGTCAGCTTTAGTAGATGCTGCTGACAGCTTTCCAAAGCAGGTGTACTGATGTATCATTCCGTACTTGCTGATATTTGGTGTTTTCTATCTCTCTAATTTTTGCCGTTTTACTGGGTGTGCATACTTTTAATTTGCAGCTTGTATTTTTGCTTTTAATTTGCATTTTCATGATGAGTAATGAAATTAAAACAATTTTTCATATTTATATTGGCCCTTTAGACATCCTTCTTTTGTGGACATGAAGAAATGCAAACAAGCAAAATGGCTGTCTGAGGAGGCCTTACAAATAGCTGTGAAAAGAAGAGAAGCGAAAAGCAAAGGAGAAAAGGAGAGATATAAGCATCTGAATGCAGAGTTCCAAAGAATAGCAAGGAGAGATAAGAAAACCTTCATCAGTGATCGATGCAAAGAAATAGAGGAAAACAACAGAATAGGAAAAACAAGAGACCTCTTCAAGAAAATTAAAGATATCAAGGGAACATTTCATGCAAAGATGGGCTCGATAAAGGATAGAAATGGTATGGACCTAACAGAAGCAGAAGATATTAAGAAGAGGTGGCAAGAATACACAGAAGAACTGTACAAAAAAGATCTTCACGACCAGGATAGTCACGATAATGTGATCACTGACCTAGAGCCAGACATCTTGGAATGTGAAGTCAAGTGGGCCTTAGAAAGCATCACTACGAACAAAGCTAGTGGAGGTGATGGAATTCCAGTTGAACTATTTCAAATCTTGAAAGATGGTGCTGTGAAACTGCTGCACTCAATATGCCAGCAAATTTGGAAAACTCAGCAGTGGCCACAGGACTGGAAAAGGTCAGTCTTCATTCCAATCCCAAAGAAAGGCAATGCCAAAGAATGCTCAAACTACCGCACAATTGCACTCATCTCACACACTAGTAAAGTCATGCTCAAAATTCTCCAAGCCAGGCTTTAGCAATATGTGAACCGTGAACTCCCAGATGTTCAAGCAGGTTTTAGAAAAGGCAGAGGCACCAGAGATCAAATTGCCAACATCCGCTGGATCATGGAGAAAGCAAGAGAGTTCCAGAAAAATATCTATTTCTGCTTCATTGACTATGCCAAAGCCTTTGACTGTGTGGATCACAATAAACTGTGGAACATTCTGAAAGAGATGGGAATACCAGACCAGCTGACCTGCCTCTTGAGAAACCTGTATGCAGGTCAGGAAGCAACAGTTAGAACTGGACATGGAACAACAGACTGGTTCCAAATAGGAAAAGGAGTACGTCAAGGCTGTATATTGTCACCTTGCTTATTTAACTTATATGCAGAGTACATCATGAGGAACGCTGGGCTGGAAGAAGCACAAGCTGGAATCAAGATTGCAGGGAGAAATATCAATAACCTCAGATATGCAGATAACACTACCCTTATGGCAGAAAGTGAAGAGGAACTCAAAAGCCTCTTGATGAAAGTGAAAGAGGAGAGTAAAAAGGTTGGCTTGAAGCTCAACATTCAGAAAACAAAGATCATGGCATCTGGTCCCATCACTTCATGGGAAATAGATGGAAAAACAGTGGAAACAGTGTCAGACTTTAGTTTTTTGGGCTCCAAAATCACTGCGGATGCTGAATGCAGCCATGAAATTAAAAGACGCTTACTCCTTGAAAGGAAAGTTATGACCAACCTAGATAGTATATTCAAAAGCAGAGACATTACTTTGCCAACCAAGGTCCGTCTAGTCAAGGCTATGGTTTTTCCCGTGGTCATGTATGGATGTGAGAGTTGGACTGTGAAGAAAGCTGATCGCCGAAGAATTGATGCTTTTGAACTGTGATGTTGGAGAAGACTCTTGAGAGTCCCTTATACTGCAAGGAGATCCAACCAGTCCATTCTAAGGGAGATCAATCCTGGGTGTTCACTGGAGGGACTGATGCTAAAGCTGAAACTGCAATACTTTGGCCACCTCATGGGAAGAGTTGACTCACTGGAAAAGACTCTGATGCTAGGAAAGGTTGGGGGCGGGAGGAGAAGGAGACGACAGAGAATGAGATGGCTGGATGGCATCACCGACTCTGTGGACATGAGTTTGAGTGAACTCTGGGAGTTGGTGATGGACAGGGAGGCCTGGCGTGCTGTGATTCATGGGGTCGCGGAGAGTCGGACACGACTGAGCGACTGGACTGAACTGA
Source organism: Moschus berezovskii (assembly GCF_049115385.1). Classification (NCBI taxonomy): domain Eukaryota; kingdom Metazoa; phylum Chordata; class Mammalia; order Artiodactyla; family Moschidae; genus Moschus; species Moschus berezovskii. Next base: position 18,834,688 of record NC_142483.1, read on the forward strand.
ACTTACTCAAATATTTTGCTTATTTTTTTATTTGGGTTAGTATCTGTTTGTTGGTTTGTAGGGAGTAGTTTGCCAGTTTGTTATGCCTATTTCTTCAGTGGGGATTTTTTTTTTAATTTTAATGTTCATTTTTTAATATAAAATCTTTTCAATATCTCCCAGTCCTCATGAAAATCCCATGGATGGAGGAGCACTGAGAGACTTCAATTTTACTTTTCATTTTTCATGCATTGGAGAAGGTAATGGCAACCCACTCCAGTGTTCTTGCCTGGAGAATCCCAGGGATGGGGGAGCCTGGTGGGCTGCCGTCTGTGGGGTCGCGCAGAGTCGGACATGATTGAAGCGACTTAGCAGCAGTAGCAGCAGCATCAGGGCAGAAAATTTATTGAGCGCTCTTTCTTTGCAAGGACAATGCTATCTATTAGCTATACAATGGTAAATAAAATGAATGTGGTCCTCACCCATATGGCACTTACTATCAAATGGAAGGGAAAGACCATTAAACAAATACATATGTCACTGAGAGTTGTGGCCAATTACAGAAGTACCATGAAGGATTCAAATAGGGTTGAGGGTGGGGGTTGTAGATTGGAAAGACTTCTTTTCAGTTCCAAAAGCTTGTCTGTCTTTTAATCTGAGATCTGAAGGCTAATGAAGATGCAGTGTAAAAAATAAGGGAAGATTATTCTGAACAGATAGAGTGGGTTATACTATTCCCTGAGGAGAGGAAACACTCTACATATTCTGAGATTTTTAAATGAAGCAGTATATCTAGAGCCATGCTGTGCTAAGTCACTGCAGTCATGTCTGACGCTGTGCGATGCTATGGAGTATGGCCTGCCAGGCTCCTCTGTCCATGGGATTCTCCAGACAAGGATACTGGAGAGTGGGTTTATTTAGAGCACAGGTCAGCAAACTTCTGTAAAGGGTAAAAGGAAGTATCTCAGGCTTTGCAGAGCACAGACCAGGTCTGCGTTGCAACCATTCAACTCTACTCTTGTATTAATAGCATAAAAACAGACAAAGACAGCATGCAAACAAATGAGCATGGTTGTGTTCCAATAAAACTTTATTTACAAAGACAGGCAATGGACCAGATTTGATCCATAGGCCACAGTTTGCAACCCCTCATATAGACAATGGAGAAAAATGTCAGTCTGTTTCTTGGACTACCTTTGTAGGCTCCAAAGCTAGCCTTCCAGCCTCCACTCTTAAACTCCCCTACAATTCACCCCCTGTAGAGTATCCAGAGCAAATGTTTGAAAGTCCTAAATTATACGATGATACTCTTCTCTAATTAAACCTCTCTGGAAGCCTCCTGTCAAACCTAGACCAAACTGTAAAGCAGAGTCAGGCTTGGGCTAGATGGGATAGGAATTTGTAGCCATTGATTCACAGCCTTTTTTTTTTTAATTTTTATTGGAGTGTAGTTGATTTACAATGTTGTGCTACTTTCTGCTGTTCAGCACAGCATATCAGTCATACATACACGATATCCACTCTTTTGTAGATTGTATTCCTGTATTGATTCAGTCTTGATTTCATAGTGTATCACTAAACCTGGCCTTACATCCCTGTGCTTGGGCTCTGTGATGATGGTGGGCATGGAAGGGAGGGACGGGATGTGATACAGTGTATCGTCTCCAACTACTCTTCAGCTCAGAGCAATCTCCCCTTCTTCTGAAAGCCCACACATATCTGTGCCTATCTTGTTGTATACTTTCTACTGTTCACTAATATGAGAAGCCCTCTAATTGCTGGCTTTTGTCTGGTCGGTCCATATCCACAGTCCAACAGCAGAAGCATGGTACTTGAATGAATGATGAATATTACTTGTGTTCTAACCCCTTCAAGGATAGTGAATAAATCACCGAATAAGAGAATGAGTAGATCAGATTTCGTAAATCAGATTTAGCAGAAGTAGATCAGATTTTGTAGAAGAAAGAAGCAGCAAAAATGATCCTGGAGTTTGAGGCCTGAGGGACAGGGATGGGTGTGTCATAATTGGGAATTGGGAAGTCAGGTGAAGGTCCTGACTTGTCAGGTGTCGGAGATGATGACAGTCCAGTGTGGGCCACCAGTAGAGTCCAGGGGGCAGGTAGAAATGACATCTGGAGCTTGGGAGAGTGATCTGGGCTGGATCTATAAGTCAGGAATAAACTATCAGGGTAAAAACATTACAGCTAAGACTGGATTAAATGCTGAGATATAGAAAGAAAAGTGATCCCAGGATGAAAACTATGTTAAAAGGTAAGATGTGAAAAATAGAAAAAAATTTCCAGGAATGACAAAACTGAATAACTGTAATATTTCTAGGTTTTCAAATAATAAAGTTGTTCAATAGGAGTGAAAGCCTGATTAGTCCCTCAAGTTCAATGCCACAGTTGTTTACTTACTTTGGTGTGAAGTTACATTCAAATTCATGAAATAGCAGGGAAAGTCATGAACCTAGATTCTCAGTGAGAAACTCACTTTCTTAAATGAAAAAAATAAAAATAACCATCTCTTCTTCGTTCTAAATTAGCCTACTATGAAAGGGCACAGGATACTGCATCCTTAAAAAACTAGATTTAGAGTCAAGTAGGGCTTGAGGTCAAGTGCTGACCCTGCTATCACCAGCTTCTTGATCTTAAAAATATCTTCACTATGTTAAGCTTCAGTTGCTACTTCTTTAAAGTGGGATGATAGCATGTTCCTCAGAGCATGGTTATGAAGATTCAATGAGATGATCTGTATAAAAGGTCCTGGAACTAGCAGGGCACAAAGAAATAGATGTTAGCCATTATGACTTAAAACCCATCTTCATCATGGCATTGAACTCTGTCTCTGGAAGTCCTTGATTAAAACAGACCTTACAGCATAAGGGTGTCCTCTTGTTGTTGTTGTTGAGTCGCTAAGGCATGTCTGACTCTTTGCATCCCTATGGACTGCAGCATGCCAGGCTTCTCTGTCCTTCACTATCTCCTGGAGTTTGGTCAGCCTCATGTCCTTTGTCAGCAAAGTGATATCTCTGCTTTTTAATACACCATCTAGGTTTGTAATTGCTTTTCTTCCAAGGAACAGGTATCTTTTAATTTTGTGGCTGCAGTCATCATCCACAGTGATTTTGAAACCCAAGAAAATAAAATCTTCCATTGTTTCCACATTTCCCCATCTATTTGCCTACTTCTTATAGCAGAGTGACCTGAACACTGAACTTAATCTTTCAGTGTCCCCACCTGTAAGTGGGGCAAATAATAGCATTTCCTTCCCAAGAATTAAAGTGCTCAATTAAGATTGTTTTGCAGTTTGATCATTTTCATCATTACTAGATAGATCAGAGGACAGACACACTGAAATCATAATCACAGAAAACTAGTTGATCTGATCACATGGACCACAGTCCTGTCTAACTCAGTGAAACTAAACCATGCCATGTGGGGCCACCCAAGATGGACGGGTCATGGTGGAGAGGTCTGACAGCATGTGGTCCACTGGAGAAGGGAATGGCAAACCACTTCAGTATACTTGCCTTGAGAACCCCATGAACAGTATGAAAAGGCAAAATGATAGGATACTGAATGAGGAATTCCCCAGGTTGGTAGGTGCCCAGTATGCTGCTGGAGATCAGTGGAGAAATTACTCCAGAGCTGGGATGGATTGGGGGCGGGAGGAGATGGGGACGACAGAGAATGAGATGGATGGATGGCATCACTAACTCAATGGACATGAGTTTGAGTGAACTCCGGGATGGACAGGGAGGCCTGGCGTGCTGTGATTCATGGGGTTGCAAAGAGTCGAACACGACTGAGCGACTGAACTGAACTGAACTGAACTGAACTAGGAGGACTTCAAGAAGGATGATCATAACATTCAGCGTCTCAAACTCAACAAATGATTTCTGACATCTTTTCTTAAAAGTCCATTAATTTGCCCCAATCAAAGTAGCCAGGTTGATAGGAAATCAGAGGAGCATTTGCAGCAGGAAGGAGCACCCAGGTCTGTGCTTCACGGGTTCTCGTGCCCAGATGTGAGACCCTGTCGCACCCCCTTCTCTCCATTCCCAGCACCCCTAGTGGAGGGAGATGCCCTGTGAGAGCCTAATCCGAACGATGGGGCTTATAATCCTACTTGCCTCACCCTGTTGAGAGGATGAAATGACAGGGAGCGTGAAAAGCATGTAGCACAGATCCTATGGATATCAAGTGATCCATAAATAATAATCCTTACAAAAACTGAGACCCAAAACATGATTCCCAGCGGAGAGGCAGAGGCATGGAGTTAGCTCAGCAGGGGTCTCGAGTCTGCAGAGTCAGACTCACACGAGGTGAGATTTGGAAAGGGCCGTCCCACGCTGCGGAGGTTTCCATCCACTGACTCTCCTGCTGAAGGGTCTCGGCCACACCTCTGGGCTGTCAAATTATCAGTAGCTAAAATGAATGCAACTCCTATCACATGATGAACTCCTAACATCATGAGCACTGTGTGGGTGCACGGGTGGGAGGAGAGGGGATTGGGCAGGGAATACAGACTGTTTCAGGGTCACCCGGGAGGCAGTGGTTGCTCCTTAGGGCGGCGGGTCATGGCCTCTATACACCCACATCCCCTAGTGATTAACACAAAACACTTTGCCTTCTTTGCTGGGGGAAAAAAAAAAAAAAAGATTCATAAGGGAATTAATAAACAAGCCAAAGAAAATTCTCGTCTGCCTTTTAATTATAGGAGAGTGATTGCTATGCTAATCATAATCAGCATCAAGGTCAAAAGTTTCCACCACTCCGGAATGAACATTTAGAAAATAAATTAACCAGAATACCAGTGCTATTTCTGAACTCCCAGCTCACATGGGTTTGAAATAGAATGCTGTATCTTTTAAGTGTCTTTAAAGAGGAACTGTATAATATTCATACACTGTTTGAATAAATGTCACTCCAAACCTCCTAATGCCCAAGGCAGAGAACTGTGAGGAGGCCCATGATTCAGCGTGACTGCTTGGACTGCTAAAGGAAAGGCTGGTAATCTGTTGGTCTCACCTCATCCTTGGCCGGTGTCACTACAGAATGTGTTGAAAGTACTTACATCTCTGGCTGAAGTGGGTGATGAAATACACATGTACGTGGAGAATTCTTTTTCATTCCCCCTGCCCCGTCCCAGTATTGGTCTCTACAATATAATAAAATAACCCTTGAAGGGGACGACAGAGAATGAGATGGATGAATAGCATCACTGACTCGATGGACATGAGTTTGGGTGAACTCCAGGAGCTGGTGATGGACAGGGAGGCCTGGTGTGTTGTGATTCATGGGGTCGCAAAGAGTTGGACATGACTGAGTGACTGAATTGAACTGAACTGAATGTCTATGGTTTTATAGACTTAGACGCCTATCTCACATCGTATACAAAAATAGATTCCAATTGTAAAACAAAGCAAAATAAAAGTATGTTATCAATACAATGAAATATTTTTCCACAGTAAAAAGGAAAGGTGTACTGATATGCCCTACAACCTAGATGAACCTTGAAAACATTATGCTAAATAAGAGAAGCCAGACCCGTAAGGCCACACATACATTTATAATTCCATTCACATGGAATATCCAGAAGAGGCAAATCTACAAGAACAGAAAATAGATGAGTGGGTTCCAAGGACTGGGATGGGAGAAAAAAAGGAGTGACTGCTAATGAGTTTGGGTCTCCTCTGGGGTGAAGAAAGTGTTTAGGAATTAAAAAGAAGTAATGGTTGTGGTTGTGGAGTGCTGTGAGTGTTCTACATGTCACTCGGTTGTGCGTTTAAAAATATGCAATGACTGGTTTATGTTATAAAAGTCTAAGGACATTAAAATATATAGTGTAATATTTGTATCATCTTTAATGGTGGGAGAGGGTGGCTTCTTACGTAAGGCAGAGACCTCAAGGCCATCAAGCAGAAAAGGAACCTATTTCCACATGTGAATTAGAAGCATGTATATAGCAAAAGATACCATAAGCAGTGTAAGAAGACAAACAGTAAACCCAAAAAAAGTTCTAGGAGACCAAAGAAGGTACAATATGGCGACATCAAAAAATTCCTTCAAACCTATAAGGAAAAAGACAAGCTCAGAGGAAAAAACAATGGAAAATAATACAAGTAAGCAGTTCAGAGAAGGTGGCATGTAAATGACAATAAACACTTCAAAAGATATTTCATTAGTAGCCAAGGAGAAACAAAAGAAAAATAGAAGCTTTGCCCCTCAATTTGGCAAAAATTTAATTGTTTTTGATGATGTAAGGAAAGGGCATGCTGACAGAGGTGTGACAGGTCAAAACACGCTTGGAAAAAAATGTCATAGGATCTATACAAATTTAGATGTGTACTTCTTTAACACAGCAATTCTCTTCTTGAAAATCTACTCCAAGAATAAAACTGTAGTTATAATTTTTATTATAGCATTATTATTAGTACATGGACGGAGAAGCCTGGTAGGCTACAGTCCACGGGGTCGCAAAGAGTCGGACACGACTGAGCGACAGAACGGAACGGAACAGATTATGAGTACAATAACAAGAGACTGTCTGAACATCCACCAGTGAACAGTTAAGTAAATCTATACCTACATATGGGGCTTCCCAGGTGGCTGAGTGGGTAAAGAATCTACCTGCAATGCAGGAGATGCAAGACATACAGGTTCTATCCTTGGGTCAGAAAGATCCCCTGGAGGAGGGCATGGCAACCCACTACAGTATTGTCTGGAGAATCCCATGGACAGAGGAGCCTGGCAGGCTACAGTCCATGGGGTCACAAAGAGTCAGACATGACTGAAGTGACTGAGCAAGCATGGATGCACACATACCTACATATATCTATGTCATGGAATATTAAGAAACTATTAAAGTGTTAAAAACATACTTATCCATGTGGAAAGGTGTCCATGTTATACTGTTGGGTTAAAGAGAAACGAGTTTCAGAGTAATAATCTTCAAAAATATGAGAAAAGAAGAAAATTAACATATATATATATATATTTATTTATTTATTTACACACACACGTTTTCCTCTGAAGAAGAGTCCTGGTCTGCCCCTCTGGTGTGTTAGAAAGACCAGCAGTTACAGTGAATTCAGCTCCTGGTGCTGACCATGGGGGCTACGTGAGTGCACTTTGTTAGCAGGCCAGGCTGTGTGTCCACATTCACAGCAGCTCATATGAACCTAGAGCAAAGAGGGGAAGAAAACATACCTAGTGGTGGGAGGCAGAGAACAGGAAGAATATTCTTTTTTTTTTTTTTTGGTATATACTTTGTATTCTTTAAATTTGTTTGATAAGTCTGTATTATTTTTGAAATTTAAGGGAAAAAAACCTCTAAATAATATGTACATCATGACTGATTTATACCTCCTACAGTGATCATTTACAAGCTTCAGACACTTTTAATGGTCACTATTTGCCCATGGTTACTTAGAGTTTCTTTAAAAGAACATAAAAATGGAAAATACTATATTTTGCCTGATATTTTCCCCTGGCTGCCAGAGAGAATGACCTGAATGAAGAAAGAAAGGCTCCGGGAGATGGCAGACTTAGCTGGGGGCTCCAAAGTCTCCTCAACCCGCACCTGTCCTGATGCTGAAAGTCCTGCTTCCCTGTCCAGGATCCATAGCATGCATTTCATCCCGGGATCTTCTCCCTTCTCTGGATGGCCTGTTCCAAATTCAAAAAACTCTGCCCTCTTGAAAATTATTATTATTTTTTTAACACTGAAAGCATTTTGTGTTGTGGTATAGCTGATTAACAGTGTTGTAATAGTTTCAGGAGAACAGTGAAGGGACTCAGCCACACATATACATGCTCCCCCAAACCCTGCTCCCATCCAAGCTGGCAAATAACATTGAGCAGAGTTCCATGTGCTATACGATAGGTCTTCGTTGGTAATCCATTTTAAATATAGCACTGTGTACATGACCTTCCCAAATTCCCTAACTATCCCTTACCCCTGGCAACCATTAAGTTTGTTTTAAGTCCGCGAGCCTCTTTCTGTTTTGTAAGTTCATTTGTATCATTTCTTTTTAGATTTCACATATAAGGGGTGTCATGTGATATTTCTCCTTCTCTGTATGACTTACTTCACTCAGCATGACACTCTCTAGGTCCATCCGTGTTGCTGCAAATGGCCTTATTTCTTTCCTTTTAATGACTGAGTAATATTCCGGAACGGAACGGAATATTCCATTGTATATATGTACCACGTCTTCTTTACTCATCCCTCTTGATGAACATTTATGTTTCTTCCATTGGCATTGTAAACAGTGCTGCAGTGAACACTGGGGTGCATGTATCTTTTCAAGCTATGTTTTTCTCTGGATATATGCCCAGGAGTGGGATTGCAGGGTCGTATGGTAGCTATATTTTTAGTTTTTTAAGGAGCCTCCCTACAGTTCTTCACGGTGGCGTACCAATTTATAGTCCCACCAACAGAGGAGGAACATTCCCTTCTCTCCACACCCTCTCCAGCATTTGCTGTTTGTGGATTTTTTGATGATAGCCATTCTGACTGGTGTGAGTTGATACCTCACTCTAGTTTTGATCTGCATTTTTCTAATAACTAGTGATGTTGAACATCTTTTCATGTGCCTGTTGGCCATCTACCTGTCCTCTTTGGAGAAATGTCTGTTCAGGTCTTTTGCCCATTTTTTGAGTGCGTCATTTTGTTGGTGGTTTGTTTGGATGCTATTAAGCATCATAAGCTGTTTGTAAATTTGGGAGACCAAGCCCTTATCAGTCACATCATATGTCAATATTTTCTCCCAATCTGTGGGTTGTCTTTTAGTTTTGTTTATTGTTTCCTTTGCTGTGCATAAGTTTTTGAGTTTAAGGTCCCATTTGTTTATTTTTGCTTTTATTTCTATTCTTCTGGGAGATGGATCAAAAAAGATGTTTCTGTGATTTATGTCAGAGAGTGTTCTGCCCATGTTTTCCTCTCCAAATTTTATAGTGTCAGGTCTCACATCTAGGTCTTTAATCCATTTTGAGCTTATTTTTGTGTATGGAATCAAGGAATGATCTAATTTCTTTTATTTTTTTTTTACATGTGGCTGTCCAGTTTTCCCAGCACCATTTGTTGAAGAGATTATCTTTCTAACATTGTGTAGTCTTGCCTCCTTTGTCATAGATTAATTGACCATAGGTGCATGGGCTTATTCTGGGTTTTCTATTCTGTTCTATTGATATATATTTCTATTTTTGTGCCAGTACAATACTGGTTTGATGACTGTAGCTTTGTAGTATAGCCTGAAGTTTGAGAGCCTGACTCCTCCAGCTCTGTTTTACTTTTTCAAGCTTGCTTTGTCTATTTGGGATCTTTTGTGGCTCCAGACAAATTTTGAGACTTTTTTTTGTTGTTGTTCTAATTCTGTGAAAAATGCCATTGGTAATTTGATAGGGATTGCGGAGAAAGCAATGGCAAGCTACTCCAGTACTCTTGCTTAGAAAATCCCATGGATGGAGGAGCCTGGTAGGCTGCAGTCCGTGGGGTTGCTAAGGGTCGGACATGACTGAGCGACTTCACTTTCACTTTCACTTTCACACATTGGAGAAGGAAATGGCAACCCACTCCAGTGTTCTTGCCTGGAGAATCCCAGGGACGGGGGAGCCTGGTGGGCTTCTGTCTACGGGGTCACACAGAGTCGGACACGACTGAAGTGATGCAGCAGCAGCATTGAATCTGTAGATTGCCTTGGGTAGTATAGTCATTTTGACAATATTGATTCTTCCAGTCCACAAACATAGTGTATCTTTCCATCTGTTTGTCTCCTTTGATTTCTTTCATTGGCACTTATAGTTTTTGGAGGACAGCTCTTTTATTTTCTTAGGTAAGTTTACTCATAGGTATTTTATTCTTTTTGATACAATGGTAAATGGATTGCTCCTTGAATTTCTCTTTCTGATCTTTTGTTGTTAGTGTATAGAAATGCAACAGATTTCTGTGTATTAATTTTATAACCTGTAGCTTTACCAAATTCATTGATGAGCTCTAGTAGTTTTCTGGTAGCATCTTTAGGATCTTCTATGTATAGTATCATGTCACTGAAAATTCTTTTACCTTGAGTCAGATCTTCTTGCTCAAGGGTCCCCATCGCTGAAGCGGTTTAGAACACAGACGTTGAATCAGAGGTGCAGGACTGTGCCCTGGCTTGCCTAATTAGTGCTGTGTGACCTCATGCAGGCTTCTTACCCACCCTCTGACTCCATTCCTTCACGCATAGAAGAGGCAGGGCCACATGTCACTCACTGACAAGGAGGGTTAGATTTGATCACGTCTGGCAGATGCCTAACCCAGAGCGTGGCATGTTGAAGCCTGCAAGTAAATGGCAACTGCTCTGTTTCATCCTGGAGCCAGATGTAGGTGGCTTCTGTCTGTCCTAAGACACAGCTCAGAACTAGCGCTTTCATTCAGTAACCCGCACATTTGTTTTTTCATTCATTCATCCATTCGGTGAGTACCCAAAGGCCTTACGGGGCCTGCTGTGTCCTGTACGGTCAGGCCGCACACTCTCAGCTCCCTGCCACCCTTCCCTGCTTCTTACTCATCCACTTTGGCCCCATGGGCCTCCTTACTGTCCCTTAAACACACTCAACATGCTCTTGCCTCAAGGCCTTTGCTCTGACTGTTGGCTCTTCCTGAAATACTCTTCTCACCTGTCATTTCATCCACGTGTCTGCTCTCCTGTCACTCAGAGAGAAAAGCCATCCTCGACAGCAGCACCAGGGGCCATCATTTCAGCCCTCGTTGTTCTGCTCATTCTCCTTTGAAGCACTGGCATCTATCTGTCTTTGTCTATCTCATCCGGTTAGAATGTAAGCGTCACAATAATGGGACTATCTTCCCTCCTTTAGGTCCCCAATGCCTATAGAAGAACCTGGCACCTCGTAGGCACTTAGTAGCAATCGCTGGGTGACTGTGTTCTCCAAAACGCGTGCATATCTCCTGTGAGCCACACGTGCTCATGCAGCGGGGAACAAAACTGGCGAGGTGCTTTCTGCTTCAGTTATAACAATCCTGAACTGACACAACATGGTTTTAACAAGCCAGCTAGCAGACTGTCATAGTAAACGTTGTTTATGTACAAGGCATCTTTATGCTGAGGGTAATAAAACAGCCCTGCGGTGCCAAAATCCTCAATCGGAGTGACTGGTTAACGGTTAGGCCATAAATAATTCGAGTCGGGGAGAAATACTCTCACTTCAGCATGCAGCAGTACACTGTTACTTTCCTGGATCCCATCTGACAACACGTTGGCACGTTATAGACTAGATATACAGCCCTAGGGGGACCATGGGCTGGCACTGGGGGCCTGAGACAGAGGAGGGTGGACCCTGACAGGTGAGGGGTGAGGGGCTGGACCCATGGCCAGGTTCACCAGCTGTATTCACTGTGTAGGTTTGTGTAGGCAGCAACTCGGGGACCATGGTTTTATCCAGGTCAGTGGGCCCTGCGGACACTGCGGGGGTGGGACAGGCACTCATCAAGACTCCCCTCCTGGACAGGAAAGCAGCTTGTCATTCTGTTCTGCTAATGCTTAGGCAGCTTCTTCCCACCAAGCCCGCTGACCTGACTGTGCGTGGGTCATGTTCTCAGCACTCTGAGCATTTCAGAGCTGGAGCATGACAGACCTGGGTTTAGGAAATCAGGTTTGGCTGATGGTTACCTGCGTGCCCTTGAGCAAGGTAGCTGACTTTTCTGAGCCTCAGCTTCTCCAGCTCTAAAACTGGATGAAAACAATTATGATTTCACGAGTAAGGATTCAACACGATAATGCACATCAGGCATGTGGTAACATGACTGTCACGTTGCCAGGGCCCAGCTCTCATAATCACATTCGTTCAGATGAGCTTTAACATCTGATTTCAGGATCCCCTCCCATATCCAAAATGAATGGTTGCTTGTATGTCCCATAAGATAAACATGAAACAGACACAGACAGATGTAGACATGTTTCTCTGACGGCTAACGTCCTTGACATTGTCTCCAGGAGGGTACTCTCGGGGCAAAGAATCCCTGTGGGGTAGACAGGATTCAGTAAGGCCCCCAGTCACTTCCACACCAACCAGTTCAGCTACAGTGGCAACCATGTCAACTTAGCGAGTCACATGATGCATGGACACAGTATAGCAAGAGACACAGCCCAGGGGCTGGGATACTGGCTGCACGTGACCACTCGGTGGCCTTGGAGCTCCCTTTCCCTCGGAGCCTGGGTTTCTTCAGTGTGTACGAAAGCTGTGTAGCTATAAGTTTTATTTTGAAGCAGCCATAGAATACCATGGACCCAGACTCCCCTTGATTAGATACAGATTCACCTTCTGAGTCAAGGTAACAAACAGATCTGTAACATATATTACTATCACTGAGGTTTTATATTAAATAAGATTAAACATTACACACATATGATTAGAGGTATTAAAGAGGAACCCTATTAAAATAGGATTTGGCACCTGGCAGCAAGCAAGAACACTCGAATTTTCCATCCATCCTTCCTGTGCCTCTGGAGAACTGAGAGTTATCCTAAAGGTGAAATTGTTTGAAATCTCCCACATCCGCATATAGAATTTTCGTTCTTGTCTTTACTCTAGCTTAGTGGTCCTCAGACTGTAGCCTATTTCAGATTTGCTATCCATGCCTGGTAACATAAAATAAGCATTTTCTACTTCATAGGTGTTTAAGGGATTTTTAATGGCATTTTGCCCATGTGTTGTACAATTTTTCTCTTGCTTTAGATTGTAGCCTCCGTAGCACAGGGCCCCACAATGAAACAAACAAAACACTGAATCAGATCATTTCTGCTGCTTCTTCCCTGCCCAGAAAATAAAGGTAATAGCAGTGGCTGTTTTAGAGTAAGACACTGAAAATCAAAATAGGTCACCTCCCAAACCGGCCCAGGGGCAGGCTGTAACACAGACGTTTCTGAAGCACCTGAGCTGCACCCCAGCCCTGCGGCGAGGAAGGGAGAGTGATCTGGGTAGGGCTGCCTTTGAAGACCCTGATGCAGGATGAGCAGCGGACAGAGGTGGGCTGTCAGCCCGCGGAGCAGACCTGGGAAGGTGGGCAGGGGCTAGGTGCTGCCTCGGGTAGCAGAGGGCTGGCCCAGTGGGAGATTCTTTCCTTCTTTCCTAGTGCCAGAGGGTTAGGAAAGTGGAGGGAGAGGGAGTGTGGGAGAGGCTTCAAGGATCTAATCCGAAACCTGGATGCCTGGCTCCCAGGCATCTTGGTCACGAGTCAAGGGGGAACCTCAGCCAGAGGCTCTGTGGCAAGATGCACCTTAGAGGGCCCTCGAGGGCAGTCCCTGTAGGGGGCTCAGCAGCCAGGCCCCCAGGCTCAGGACACTCGGGTCAGATCAGTGGAGTCAGTCCCCGGAGGCTCTAGGCAATGCCTTGGCAGGTCCTTTCATGTGGATTCAAGTTCTGGCTCTTCTTCCTTGCGCTGTCATGTGGAGATGTGACTAAGAGCATACAGCTGGGGTGGGGAAATGAGGCTTGCAACAAGCTTTTCAGCATTTTGCAGAAGTTTGAGGCAGGAATCCCACTCAGGATGAAGGGGAGGCTTCTCTGAAATAGAATTTAGTTGAAGAGCCAGCAGAGTCTGATGTTTATACACATTCCTGCAAATGGAAGTGCAGAGAATGTTAAACACTTTCAGAAATGATGACAGAAGCACTGAGTTTAGGAGGCTGAGGCAGACCTAGGTGGAACACCTGGAATCCAGCCTGTACCTTGAGGGGGGCAGCTGTCCCTACGCCTAACCTTGCAGGGTATGTGTGCAAGTGTGTGCGGGTGTGTGTGAGTGTGTGCGGGTGGGTGTGTGAGTGTGTGCTTGTGTGTATGAGTGTGTGTGTGTGTAGATGGGGGCATGTCTTCTTGTTGATCTGAAGGCCTGCAGAAACTTTATACTCACTGCATAGGCTGGTGTAAACATTAACTGAAACCATGAATATAAAGCATTTGGCACAGTCTCTGGGCTATATTAAGTGTCTAATCAATGGGAGTTGTCTCAGTTGCCATTTCATCTGGTGGGATTTGCTGGGAGGGAAGAGTGAGTCACAGGAGGATGAAGCTCCCCAGTTAAGGGTCCAATTCCTCCTTTATTAATGATATCAAATCCCCGAGGGCAGGGAAAGCCAACACCGTGGTGTCCACTCTGTGTAGAATATGGCTCAAAATCAAGATTCCCTCTCTTTCTCCCAACTTGTGGCCTCTCTCCATCTTGAAAAATGTTTAGCAGAGCTTAGCAGAGAGGGGAGCAGAGCCGACCCCACAAACCCCAAAGAGAAACCACCCCCTTCACCCCAGGACTGGCTCCACCTCACACGTTCTGACATATCGCCCATGTTTACGAGAAATGAATATCTTCTGCCTCATCCCTCACTTTGGGGATTCCCATCGTAGTTCAGTGGCTGATGCTTGACAGAGAATAGCGTCACCTCTTGCCATCTTTAAGTCTTGCTGAAAAGCAAACACAAACTGGACCCAAGGCCTACGAGTTTGTTGCCGGCCTCTCAGGACGTGCTCTGTCCTCAGTTGAACTGACAATATGAAAGGCTTCAGTTCAGTTCAGTTCAGTTCAGTCACTCAGTCATGTCAGACTCTTTGAGACCCCATGAATCACAGCACGCCAGGCCTCCCTGTCCATCACCAACTCCCGGAGTTCACTCAAACTCATGTCCATCGAGTCGGTGATGCCATCCAGCCATCTCATTCTCTGTCGTCCCCGTCTCCTCCCACCCCCAACCTTTCCCAGCATCAGACTCTTTTCCAGTGAGTCAACTTGTCGCATGAGGTGGCCAAAGTATTGGAGCTTGTGCATTTTCTGGGTCGGTGTCCGACAGCAGTTCTTGATTCCCAGGCCACGACAATGGGAAGTGACAAGGACGTTTTCCTGGCAGCGCAGGTCATGGCAGAAAAGGGAGCTGACATGAATGCATACAGACCCCAGACAGGTCCAACCCCCAGGTGACACAGGGACCATGCCATCAGACTCACTGGAAGTGTCTTCCTTTAATCTTTTCTGTATCACTTGCGTGTTGGAATTTGGTTGCAAGCGACAGAGCCCAAGTCTGGCTGACCTGTGCAGACATTAGCTTTGCCTTGAAGGAGGGATGGGTAGCTCACGGAATCGAGGAGAAGACAGACAGCCCGGCCTCAGAAAGGACAGACTGGAGCACGCAGAAGGCTGAGTTAGCAAAGGGCCCCTGTTGGGGCTTATACCCCCCACCCCATGATGCACGTCATCTGGATTCCCTGAAGATAAGGCTGCCTGACCCCACATGACCCCAGGGCCAGTAGAAAGTGGAGCAGTTCCCCCCAGGAAGTCCAAGTACTTGAACCACAGAAGCAGCAGAAGGCTGCCAGGCGGTAGTATCTATGGAAAGGTCTGCAGCCAGCCCTCCCTCGAGACCCACGGGCCCCTTTCAGCATTGCTCCTTCAGACCAGGTTAACCAAGCAGAGGAATATTTTCAGTGCTGCCATCCCCTAGAGAAAGTAAAGACCCACCTATTCAGAAGACTCTGTCAAGAGCTGGGTTCAAAGGGCACATCTAAACCACCTCACCTTCCACAGCCTTTCCTACACGCCTAGCTGGACTAAAACCTTGTTAATTTCTTTCTGCCTAACCTCAACCTCTTTGGCTGCTGAATAAAATCTTTCTTATAAAGCATGACCTAGACTTCTTTGGAGAAGGCACTGGCGACCCACTCCAGTACTCCTGCCTGGAAAATCCCAGGGACTGGGGAGCCTGGTGGGCTGCAGTCCAGTGGGTGGTTAAGAGTCAGACACAACTGAGCGACTTCACTTTCACTTTTCACTTTCATGCATTGGAGAAGGAAATGGCAACCCACTCCAGTGTTCTTGCCTGGAGAATCCCAGGGATGGGGGAGCCTGGTGGGCTCGTCTATGGGGTCGCACACGACTGAGGCGACTTAGCAGCAGCAGCAGCAGACTTTGATAATGGCCATTCTGACTGGTGTGAAATGATACCTCGTTGTAGTTTTGATTTGCATTTCTTTAATAATAAGTGGTGCTGAGCATCTTTTCATGTGCCTCTTGGCCATCTACGTGTCTTCTTTGGAGATATATCTATTTAGGTCTTCATAGGGAACTAGGGGGCTTCCCTGGTAGCTCAGTTGGTAAAGAATCCACTTGCAATGCAGGAGACCTGGGTTCAATCCTTGGGTTGGGAAGATCCCCTTGGAGAAGGGCATGGCAACCCACTCCAGTATTCTTGCCTGGAGAATCCCCATGGACAGAGTAACTTGGCAGGCCCCAGTCCATGGGGTTGCAAAGAGCTGGACACAGCAGAGCGACTAAGCACAGAACAGCACAGCACTGGGAACTACACCAAATGCTTTGTGGTGACCTCAGTGGGAAGAAAATCCAAAAAGGAGGGTATATATGTATACATATGATTGATTCACTTTGTTGTATAGCAGAAAACACACTATAAAGACATTATAAAGCAACTATACTCCAATACAAAAATAAAAGAGAAAGAAACAAGGAAGCTCAATCTACAGGACAGGGTAGACTAAAGAGAAGGGATCCTGTATTTTGAGCCAGAGAAACACATGCTTCTCTTCTTCCCGAGTCTCTGTTTTCTGCTCTGTGAAATGGGAATGGCCATTTCCTGTACCACCTCACAGGAAGGAAGAGAGAATGGAATGTTCTTGAAAGTTCTTTACAAGCTCTGGTTTGTGATGTGTCTGAAAGGAGAAGACCTGATCAATATCTATGAACAATAGTGAGCACGGATGTGATTTATCAAATGAAAGGTCACTTGAAGCACAGCGGAGGGACAAAGCAACAATCTAGGTGCCATGCATACCTGAAGATAAAATTTCGAGAATTCTGTAGAGACTCAAGCAAATACTGGCAAACAGAAGAGTTGAGGGCACTAAAAGAAATTAATTTGAGAGTAAGGAGCTATGGAGATCAGATGTCTTTCATCCATTTATTAGTTTACGCACCAAATAAACAAAGCATCCGTCACTTGATAGACATTTTATTGAATGCTGGGGATATAAGGTAAATAACACATAATCTCCTGACCCAGGAGGAAAGTTGGGAGTTTTGTCCCTAACGGGTATTGTCAAGGTTTGCTAACACAGAGGGTCATCCCAATGTCTTTGTAAAGAAACTAGCGGAAGAAAGGAGATGCCAATGTAGTACTGAGATGCCTTGTGCCTTGGCTTCCCTGGGTGGACCTCTGAGAAAGAACCCGAGGTCTCTCCCCAAAGGAGGATCTCTCTGGGAATCTCTTTAATCCCCTAGGAACTACCATGTTCCCACAAAGTCAGGGGGAAGTCCTGCTAGGTATAGAAGCAGAATGAAAATTTGAATAATGAATTGTCCATTTCTCTCTTCTTTGAAACTAAACAAAAGTGCCCTAACCTTTGGAATCAACTATGATTTTCAGCACCTGTACCCACTGTGTAGTTATAGCAGGGTGGCTGATGTATAATATAGGAGCTAGTGGATGGATCTTTATTTAAACCAGTATTTTTCAGGTTTGGACTTAATTTTATTTTGATATCTATGGAAAGCATTTGGAAGCCCAAGCTAGTCTTGGGCTCTAAAAAGTTCTCTTCCTTTTTAGTATATAGGACTCAACTAAGATGATTTTAATCTCCATGTTGTTAGAGAAATGCTTGAGGTTATTACATACTTATCAGAAACAGTTAACAATTGGCCATCACTGTAATTGTTTAGCCACTTTCTGAGAATGACTTCGGTTGCCTCTATAATACCTTTGATCGTGCCATTCTCTAAGAATGGAGATGATTGATCATTCTGTTAACTTGACCCACAAAAACCATGTCAGTCAATGACATATATGTGCCTTTATAGTCTCTGGACTAATGAAGAGTATAATTAAATCAAAAGGGAGCTTTTCCAAATGAGTGCTTCAGGACCCATGCTGAATATGTAGACGTGTGTGTGCGTGTGTGTGTGTGTGTGTTTCTGTTTAACTAAAGAGATTTGGACCAGGTAAAGAATCCCTTGACAGTGTTAAATCACACAGTAAATTACAGTGAGCTGTCTTCTGCAGCTTCACGTGAGTGATAGGAGCATATTAAATGGAACTGAGCCCACGGGATGTGAATGCAATAACAGGACTCCTACAGTAAGATCTGTGATTGCAACATTTTAAATAGAATGTTTAATTACCTTTGACTCGCTTCCTTTCCTAACCTCCCCCTTTCTTTTGCCCTGATAGAGAACTGTTTAACAAAATGAAGAATATTCCAGAGAAGGGGAAACAAATAAATACCCTTTAAAAAGAAAGCAAATTAGCATATTACTGTTTCAAATACAGTAATGCCCATTCTCCTTTTTTACCTAAAAGTAGCTGGCCTCATATTTGACTACCATTTTATTACCAAAATATCACCTCAACTTGGCCCCTTCTGTGTGCTTCAATTCATTGCAAGTAAAATCCAAGGTAAAAATTTAAGCAAATCCACTCTGTGACAGTTTAGTGGGGTGGGATGGGGTGGGAGGTGGGAAGGGGGTTCAAAAGGGAGGGGAAATCTGTTCACCTATGGCTGATTCATGTTGATATATGGCAGCAATGAGCACAATGTTGTGAAACAATTATCCTCTAATTAAGAATAAATACATTTTTAAAAAATAGCTATTTAAAAATTTAAGTAAATCCAAAATTCCATCATCTTGCAGAGAGTGATTTAGCAAAAATGAAATTTGATTTTAAGCAACATCACGGATGTTCCCATTTGCTCGTTTAGTCACTTTAAGTGGCAGTGAGAGCCCAAGGACTTTAACATAAAGCAAATCAAACATGGCAGTTTTCACCTTGCCTTACACTGACGTTTAAAGTCCCAAAGTAATATCCTTTAAATTTTGGCAAAAAGAATTCTCAAGAGAACTTTGCTGTTCACATATAAAGGCAGCTGACCTTTCTGAGATATTCATTCTCAATATTTGAACAAGCAACATATAACACAAAAATACCCACTGCTATCCCACTATCATCCCCTGCAAATTCCCCTCCAGAGATTTCCTAGATCGAGAAGGGAGGCAGTGATGCTGAAGCTCAGTGATGAGAAAGCCCCCTGAGCCTCTCAGACTCACCAACTTAGAAACGTGGCAATTTCTTCCAGTCTCAGGTATGCAGATGACAGCAGTCCTTCTCTCCTTCTTGACCAGAATAGGATAAAGATGGTTGTTGGAAATTATATTTAATCAGGTTACTTTATGAGCTCAGAGTATTTACAACATTTCAACACCGAGTTGCATGAAGAAATTACCCATTTCCACCTCCATCAGCCATGTGGCCATCCCTCCCCACAGATGGAAATGAAAGATGTTTTGGGAGAGAAATAAAAGTTGGCCCCGGGGACATTTCACAGAAGCCATGGAGAAAATGAACTTTGTGATGTGCCCTAGAAAGTCTTAGACTGACGTTCGTGTGTCAGATCCACAATCTGTTACTCACAAGTCTTTCTGCTGTGTTGACTTTTCTTGATAAGTTAATAGAAGTGAAGCCACTCGGGACTCTTAGCTAAAGTTTTAGATGAAGATCAAAATTTCAAAGTCTCTTCCTGTTTCTGAAGTTACCTTAAGTCTGGTTTTAGGAGAGGTAACGTGTTACAGCCTGACCCCCAAGCCCCTGCCAAAGGAATGTGAGACAGGTTTAAACATGCCATCTGCTGTCTCATGATGGGGTATTTCTCTAAGAGAGATGATGAAATGGAAGGGTGCAGGGGAGAGCCTGGGGGTGGGGAGGTGGCCTGTAAATATTCTCATCTTGACTTGAGAGAGGTGGCTTGCTGCTGCTGCTGTTTAGTCGCTTAAGTCGTGTCCAACTATTTTGGACACTATGGACTGTAATCCACCAGGCTCCTCTGTCCCTGGGAATTCCCAGGCAAGAATACTGGAGTGGGTTGCCATTTCCTTCTCCAGGGGATTTTTCTGACCCAGGGATGGAACCTGAATCTCCTGCTTGGCAGGTGAACTCTTTACCACTGAGCCACTTGGGTGGACCCCAAGAGGTGGGTACCAAGGGACAAATATGTAAGCATTCAGAAAAGGAGCATTTCAGATGTTTCACTTTGCTCTATGTGCACTTTACCTAAATGAAAAGGAATAGAAGGACAGGGGGAAAAAAAGAGCATCATAGTAAAAATCACACATAGGTGCATGTGTGAATAACAGCCCCTGAAAGATGTCCACATGCTGACCCCTGGAGCCTGTACTTAGGTGATGTTGCCTGATACGAGAGACTCTACAGACCGTGATTACATTGAGGATTGTGAAATAGAGAGATGGCCCTGGATTGTCCTGCTGGGCTGATGTCATCACAGAGGCCGCTAGGAGGAGTCGGCAGGAAGAGATGGAAGGACAGAAGCAGAGGTCGGAGGGGCGCACTCTGTGGACAGAGGAAGGAAGGCGCTGAGAGGCTAAGAATGCCGGCAGCCTCTAGAAGCTGGGGGAAACCAGGCAAGCACTTTCTCCCCTGGAACCTCCAGAAGGATCACTGCCCCCACCACCACCTCGCTGTTAGCCCAGAGAGACTGGCATCAGTCTTCTGACCCCCAGAACTGCAACATAATAAATTCATGTGTAAGCCAGCCGGTCTGTGGTCCCTGGTAACAGCAGCAATAGGAAGATCAGACGGGGTGCACCACTTGCTAGACTCATACCCGAGTGCTCTGCCTCATCTCAGTTCACCTTCCCAACTGTCCTGGGACTCAGGCCTATGCCATTATTATACTCATTCTGTAAATGAGGAAAGTGAAGCTCAGACAGGTCAGCATGCACCCCCTGGCCCCCCAGATCCCCCACCACTGAAGTGGAGCAGCTGTGATTGGAGCCCATATGCCAGAGCTCCAGGCCTTTGTCCCTCGCGGCCACCCCTGGATGGGAAGGGCAGAGCTGCAGAGGTCGTGGCCTGTCCCCACGGGCATGTGCTGGCCTCAGAGTTGGCTCGTCCAGCCTGTGGCACTCACAGCCCAGCCTCCAGGATGCGGGGCTGTGAGGCAGAGATGGGGACCGCAGGGTTGCTGTAATAGCGTTGGGGACTGGAGGCTTGCTTCTGGGCCATGGAAACATTTCACGTGTGCCCACTGGGCATCGCATTTCACAAACGTGTGTTAACTCAGTCCCCTAAAAATCTAAGTCTCCCTGGTTTCCCTGCACAACCGCGTGATGCTGTTGCTGTCGGCTGTGGCGTGCGCAGACGAGCATGTGTGTCTGGCTGCGTGAGTGAGGGAATTCTACCAAGCTCCTGGCTCTGCCTCCCCTGACCTTTGCGACTCTTCAGATCAGACCCATCTTTATTTACCAAATGGGCGGTCAGAAGACAGGACAGCCAGTCTGTGCAGAGAATTCCAGCAGCTAATATAGGAGCCAAGCCCGTGACATTGGCTTCCTGAGCTCCACATTTATCTCAGCTGAGCGTAGGATAGTACTTGCCCAGTTAACAGCAGGAGATGCACATTTTTCTCTCTGCCTTTTGGATGGTTCCTCTGGATCACACAGAGTGGCTCTGTTGCCTGCTTTCCCTTTGCCCAAATATCTGGGCAAACTGGTTAGGATTAAGGACTTTAGGGACAATCAGAACACCAGCTCCACTTCCCACAGGCTAGGTAACCATGGCAGGTAACCTATACCTGTCATACATGGAGGGTCTGAAAGAGGATGCTCTCATTCTTCCAAACCCAAAAGAAGGTCAGATTTTTCAAGAACCTCAGAGATCATCTGGTCCTGTTTCCACGTTTTGTAGATGGAGAAATCTGACCAAGGGCAGAGGTGAGTAGACAGGAGAGAAGTGGGTGGCCATCCCCACTGTATGGTCGGCTGTCACTGCAAGGTTGACTGATGGTGAAAATCGCCTTCCCATCAGAAGCACTTCCAGTAGACGATTAAGAACTATGATATGATAATCATTTGGACAACTATGGTTATTAGTCTTATTTGCAGACACAGCGTTCAATTATTCAGAGCACTCTAGTGCAATAGTCCCCTGGAAATTTCTCAGCCATCAGCACAGAGAGTCTATTTTAAATGAATATATTCAGCACTTTCCTAAGACCTACTTATCATACACAGGAGACCAACTACCTATGGAAAATCAGCTCACTACAAAAGGAGGCATGGGAGCTTTAAAACAGTTCTTATTGCACAGTAGCCAAATAATTTATTGAAAAAAAGAAAAAGAAAACACAGGCTTACCTTCTTGCCTTTGGGGCTGTCCAGAAGGCTGTATTCAAATCTCTAAGTAAGCAGAGGTTAGTTTCTCAGCCTTGTTCTCCAGAACATCCCTACACGAAGAGATCGATAACTCAATGTCCATGGAGCCCTCCTGATACTCAGAAACTGGTCTTATGTGTTTATTTGCAATGTGAGGGGAAGCAGGCTTAACATAGGCAGCTCTACCAAGACCAGAGCACGTCTCTCTCTCTCTCTCTCTCACACACACACACAATTCAATAGCTGTATCCTATGGAAATGCTTCTGGAAATCTCAGAAGCCAAACCATCATGTCAAGCTTCTCAGACCCCTGTCAGAGCCACTGCTCTCACTATTGAAGCAATAAACCATGTTTACCAGAGTCTTCCTTTCACTGGCTGAGTTGCCCCACTTCCCTGCCACGGACTATGAGCCAGCCAGAGCTCCTCCAAGAAAACTTAAACAGAAGAACCCTTGCTCACTGGGAGCTTGTCAGAATTTAGGGAGGTCTCAGTTCAGTTCAGTCACTCAGTCGTGTCCGACTCTTTGCGACCCCATGAATCAGCACACCAGGCCTCCCTGTCCATCACCAGCTCCTGGAGTTCACTCAGACTCATGTCCATCGAGTCGGTGATGCCATCCAGCCATCTCATTCTCTGTCGTCCCCTTCTCCTCCCGCCCCCAACCTTTCCCAGCATCAGAGTCTTTTCCAGTGAGTCAACTCGTCGCATGAGGTGGCCAAAGTATTGAAGTTTCAGCTTTAGCATCAGTCCTTCCAATGAGGTCTGACCATAGGAAAAAACTGAACAGTGTATCCTACTTTGGACTCGGGTGATTTTTTTTCAAATATCTTCTATAAAACTGGCCCAAGTGGTACAAAGGGATGAGGGACGGGGCTCAGGCTTGGCCTCTCGGCTGGGTCAAATGCACACCATTGATGGGTATGGCTGCAGTGGAAGTCCAGAAAGCACGGCTCTGGGTTTCACTTTGTGTCCGGCAGTGAAGGGTTGTAGCTACCTCGGCCCAGAGGCTGGGATGACAAGCTTTTCAAGTCTGTGCTCTCAGCTAAAGAAAAGGCAATGCTTTCAGGGTAGGGAAATTAACAGGAGCCTTTTCTACAGGTTCCTTTCAGGTTAGCAAGGATTCGGTTCAGTGAAGAATCCGTGAGTAGGATGTCTGGGGAAAACTTTTGAGTAGATCTGGGTATTCACATGGCTTGTCCTCTAGAGGAGCCCAGCAGGAAATCTGAGAAACACCTTTACCATAAAGATCACACCTTTCTATACCCTCACATTCTCCCTCTGTCAGCCTCACTCCCTGGTCTACCCATTGCATTAGGGGTGCTTGAGGTTTCCTAAGCAAGGGAAGAATGGTTGAGGGGGCGTCTCCCATTGCCCAGGAGCTTATCCACCTTATGGATGTCCTACTGACTTCGGACACATTGGTGTGATGAAATCCAGTCCCTGGGGAAAGCACGGCAATACTTGCTATTCTAAAGACATTTAAAAAAAAAATTTTTTTCCATTCCACTGAGCATTTGCTCTGTCCTGTAGGAAGAGTCCTGTGCTCAGAGTTTGGGTCCCGCTCAGCTATGAAGGCAGCCATGGGGTACTGGATGGGAAGGCTGTGCTGCTGGGAGGTTGTCAGCTCTTTGCTTACTCGTTTATCCAATCTGCACATTTTTACTCAGAATTTCCCATGTGTCCCTTTGTTAGGTGGTGTGGACGCAGCATGAATAAGAAGGTCAAGTCATTGCCATCATGAAGCTTACAGTCTAGTGAAAGTCAAAGTGTTAGTTGCTCACTCATGTCCGACTCTTTGCAACCCCATGGACTATATCTTCTGTCCATGGAATTCTCCAGGCAAGAATACTGGAGTGGGTACCCACTCCCTTCTCCAGGGGATTGCCCCAACCCAGGGATCAACCCAGGTATTATGCATTGCAGGCAGATTCTTTACCATCCGAGCCCCCAGGGAGGCTTAGTGAGGGAGGCAGTAAACAAATATACATGATGTTTCCGGAGTGTTATACAGGGTGGAGGAAATAAACAAGAGGAGGACATGGCAAGTACTGGAGAGAACCCCCAGCAGAGCGTGAGCAGAGAAGATCTCTAGGAGGCAGTAGTCATGGTGAGTCTCGAACCATGGGGGAAAACCACCTAAGACTCAAGCCAGGAAAAGAACATTCCAGCCAAAGGAAAATAGCAGGTGTCAAGGCGCTTGGGAAGAAGACATTTTGGTATATTTGAGATTATAGGAAAAGCCATCTAGTAAAAGGGGGACTTGCAGAGGAAAAGGAAGAGAACCATCAGAGAGGTGTGCAGGGGCAGGGTCCTAGGGAGGTGTGGAGACCAGGGACCAGGACCAGCATTCAGGTTTCAGCCTGTGCAGCAGGGACCCCAATAAGGTTTCAAGTAGAAAATGATGGACTCCAGTTGACTCCGTCTAGTGAGACTCTGGCTCCTTTGTGGAGGATAAACTAGGAGAAGATCAGAAGCTGGGAGAAGGGGCTGGGAGGCTGTCACCAAAATCAGGCCAGAGGTGACAGTGGTCCAGCCCAGGGCCGTGATAGAGGGGAGGTGACGGATTTGCACAGAAGGAGCCCCCACATGCTGGCATAGGGGGTAGTATGCAATAGGTGCTCAATCATGGTTTCATATGCAGTGAACCCACTGCTGGAATGTTAGGCTAGAATTAAATGTTCATCTCTGATGCACCTTTGCGCTGTAGGAAAGGAAAAATAATGTTCCCTCTATCCTTCCGGGTTGTTGGCTGAGACCCACCTGTAATAAAAAGGCAGATTAACATGAGAAAGAAAATGGAATTACATATGTACCAAAAGGAGCCTCACAAAGATATGAGACTCAAAGGCAGCTGGGCAGTGGAGGCTGATGTGCCATCCCGAGGGAAAGAAAGGGAGGGGAGCCCGGGCTTCAGAGGCGGGCAGGCAGTTCACAGCGAGGTGAGAAGAGATGCTTGGTGAGCCGGGGTCTTCCTGCCAGGCACATAGGTGTCTCAGGCTGAAAAGTCACATCTGGTAAGAGCTCTCTTCCTGGTACAGGCCCCCTGTTGCATTCCTTTAGGCAGATAAGAGGGAATGAAACGTTTTTATCCTGAGTCCATGTATGCGTGCTCAGTTGTGTCCAACTCTGCGACCCATGGACTGAAGCCCACCAGGCTCCTCCGTCCATGGGATTCTCCAGGCAAGAAAACTGGAGTGGGTTGCCATGCCCTCCTCCAGGGGATCTTCCTGATCCAGGGATCAAACCATGGTGGGTCTCCTGCATTACAGGCGGATTCTTTACTGCTGGGCCACACTGGATCTGACTGCCTTCAGTTCCATGTGCCTGAATTACATATTTTGGGGTTACACCTTCTGCTACCCCACAGGGAAGATCCTCTTATTTCTCTCAGTGAGGGAAGAGTGGGTCTGCAAGTTCTTCCTAAGTGGCCAGCCACCCACGCAGGGGATGGATGTTTCTGGAGACGTCTGTTGCTGCACTGATTCTACCCGGGGCTCTTGGCACTCAGTGACCAAGGTTTAACTGCAGGTAACTGGGGAAACTCTGCATTTTATTTCCACCTCTAAGACATTACTTTGCCAACCAAGGTCCATCTAGTCAAGGCTATGGTTTTTCCATGCGGTCGTGTATGGTTGTGAGAGTTGGACTGTGAAAAAAGCTGAGGGCCAAAGAACTGATGCTTTTGAACTGTGGTGCTGGAGAAGACTCTTGAGAGTCCCTTGGACTGCAAGGAGATCCAACCAGTCCATTCTAAAGGACATCAGTCCTGGGTGTTCACTGGAAGACTGATGCTGAAGCTGAAACTGCAATACTTTGGCCACCTCATGTGAAGAGTTGACTCACTGGAAAAGACTGATGCTGGGAGGGATTGGGGGCAGGAGGAGACGGGGACGACAGAGAACGAGATGGCTGGATGGCATCACCGACTCGATGGACATGAGTTTGAGTGAACCCCAGGAGTTGGTGATGGACAGGGAGGCCTGGCGTGCTGTGATTCATGGGGTCGCAAAGAGTCGGACACGAATGAGCGACTGAACTGACTGAACTGAACTGAACCCTGATTTTGAGCTTAACTCCCCATGGGACCTTTCTACAGAGGAAAGCAAGTGATTCTCCTTGACCTTCCATCACTGACTTTGGAGGAATCTGCCCAGAACCTTGTCAACTCAGATGCTCATTTGCCTGATGGAACCAGGCTGCTTCCACAGTCCCATCTCAAGAAAATCAAGGGACACCTCGGGGGTTTGGGGGGCTCATCCAGCATGGAGAGCATTTGGGTACATGGCTGATTATATGCTTTATTATGGATGCTAACGTGTGCTGGACACTTGTACCGTGAGTGTTAGCATTTAGATTCAGTTAGACTTTATTTTTTTGGGCTCCAAAATCACTGCGGATGCTGATTGCAGCCAGGAAATTAAAAGACGCTTACTCCTTGGAAGGAAAGTTATGACCAACCTAGATAGTATATTCAAAAGCAGAGACATCATTTTGCCAACAAAGGTCTGTCTAGTCAAGGCTATGGTTTTTTCCAGTGGTCATGTATGGATGTGAGAGTTGGACTGTGAAGAAAGCTGATGGCTGAAGAATTGATGCTTTTGAACTGTGGTGTTGGAGAAGACTCTTGAGAGTCCCTTGGACTGCAAGGAGATCCAACCAGTCCATTCTAAAGGAGATCAATCCTGGGTGTTCATTGGAAGGACTGATGCTAAAGCTGAAACTGCAATACTTTGGCCACCTCATGCGACGAGTTGACTCACTGGAAAAGACTCTGATGCTGGGAAAGGTTGGGGGCGGGAGGAGAAGGGGACGACGGAGAATGAGATGGCTGGATGGCATCACCGACTCTGTGGACATGAGTTTGAGTGTACTCCGGGAGTTGGTGATGGACAGGGAGGCCTGGCGTGCTGTGATTCATGGGGTCGCGGAGAGTCGGACATGACTGAGTGACTGAACTGAACTGAACTGAATGCCCAACCTTACAGTCCAGCTGCACCAGTGCCTCCAGGTCATGGACGCTGAGTGTGAGAAACACGCCCACCAGCCCAGACTCAAAGAATGGACTTGGAGACTTGAGGTGCAGCGGGAGGTGAGACCTTAATGACGCTCTTGCAAGATGGGGTGTCTGGTGGGCAGGCATATCCAAAGTCATTACATGGAGCAAGTTATCCCTGGGACACAAGTCCCTCCCCCAGTTCCTCATAGCTGAGTACTACGGGGCGGACGATCTTCCCAGATGTCGCCTAGGTGTGTTCCCTCCCTCTTTATGGGCTGGCCCCTCCCTGACATCTTGTTTCCTCCTTTCCCGCACACTTAGTCCCGTTCTTATGTTTTGAATTCACCAATAGAATGAACCCGTGTGAAAATCCTAGGCATCTCACCCTCCCTTTGTTTGCCCGGAATTTATAGTTTTGTAACTCTACTGCTGCTGCAACTAATTCACTTCAGTCATGTCCGACTCTGTGCGACTCATCAGTAAGCTATTCTTGAAAAGGGACCACTGTAAGTTTTGCATTATATGCCAATCTTTTGGCAGTTTCATGGAAGGCAGTTCTTCCATAGACCATGGGATGGTTTCAGGATGATTAAAGTGCATGACATTTATTGTGCACTGTATTTCTATTATTATTATATCAGCTCCACCTCAGATCCCTGGGTTGGGAAGATCCCCTGAAGAAGGGAATGGCAACCCACTCCAGGATTCTTGCCTGGGAAATCCCATGGACAGTGGAGCCTGGTGGGCTACAGTCCATGGGCTCTCAAAGAACTGGAGACAATTTAGCAACTAAACACCAACAATGAAGTTGAGTACTCAGTATATCACTGAGCTCACAGTCTCTCCGCTAGGCTGAAACAACTTGCTGTGGGAAACAGAGCAAGATGGTGTTGGGAGAACACATGCACAGAGTGAATTTCTTCCGTAAGTCTGGGCCGTCTCCCATGTAGCCTTGCGCTTGCACCGTATTGATGTGAGATTATTTTCATTGGGATAAAACCCTGGGCTGTGTTAAGAGAGGAGTGTGGGGTTGTTGTGATTACTTCTTAGCATAATCACAAAGAGCCCCCATGTGGCCTCCAGCAAAGCCAACTGGAGCCCTTCCTTTCTGTGGTTTCTTTCAAGACGGTCTTTGTGTTTTCAGACGAAGAAAAGGAAAGTGGCGTGCAAACGCATTCAGCGTGTCCCCCTTAGCGCTTACATAAGTTTAATCCTCGCTGATGACTTGCAAATACAGAGGATACACAAACTTACTTTTGACCTTTACAGTAAAGAAAGTCATCTATTTGCTCTGCTCTCACTGGTGTTAAGAGAAGTTACACTTGTGAATCCCTAATACATCAATGAGATTACAGACTCCTGGGGGAGCCATTTAATTTTTTTACAACTATATATATATATTTAATGTTGAGCTGAAAGAAAGTAGAAAAAAATTTTTAAAAAACGGATGTCCTGTATAAAGAACAACTTAGACTGACCTTGAGTCTTAGGTATTCTTTCTCAGAGCACAGCTCCAGAGAGTGGGTCCCCAGGACGGTCTGGTAGGGGAGGGGTTGAGTTGATGGGGCCAGTTCCCGGGGCCCCACGCCTTCTAGGAAGGCTGGTTTGATAGTCTGCCTGAGTCCTCATCCTTTATCCCCACCCAGGACGTCAGTCTTGTTCTCTGTCCTCTAATGGGACGTGGCAAAGGCTCCTACTGCCCTGGGCGTAGTCGAATAAGGGGCTGTCTTTCCTTATGTACCTGCAAAAAAGCAACCACCATGCTAAGTGCTTGAAATGCAGCGTTTCACTCAATCCTCACTGGGGCTTCCCTAAGACCAGCAAGCCTGGTCCCCAAATCTCAGATGAAGAACACACAGATGACAGGGAAGTGGCTACAATCAGCCTGATCGCCAAGCTCAGATTGCCAGCCTTTTCTTTAAAGGCACATAGCACTGTGTTTGGCTCTGCCAACCACAAGCTCTTTGTCACAACCCACTTTTGTCCTTGTGGAGGGAAGGCACCATTGACAATATATAAATGACAGATATGGTCACATTCTGCTAAAATATTTCCTAAAAAATGTGGGTAGCCGGATTCAGCCAGTCAGCCAGAGTTTGCTGATGCCTGTCCCTAAATGCTTGCTGTTTTTTGCTCCTCCAGGCTTTTCAGTGAGGACCTCAGGCTTTGGAGTTCCATAGAGCTGGGCTCACACTTAGCCTCTGCCACTTGCTTGCTTTGTCATGTTGGAGAAATCACTTTACCCCTGTGAGCTTGGTTCCTCATTTGTGAAACAGGCTAAAGGACAATCTGAGAGCATAGCCATATGAGAGAATGGGTGTGAAGCATTGAACCCTGAGCTTGATTCTGGGATAGATGGTGACTGTGGCCTCCAACCCTTAGAGATGCTCTGATGATCCAGCTCCTGACTCTCAGGAGAAAGAGTCAACCTAGGTTGGTGGTCCAGGGCTCTCCTGGTGGCTGAGTAGTGAAGAATCTGCCTGCCAAGCAGCAGTCATGGGTTCGATCCCTGGGTTGGGAAGATCCCCTAGAGGAGGAAATGGTAAGCCCCTTTGGTATTCTTTGGGCTTCCCTAGCAGTTCAGACAGTAAAGAATCTGCCTGCAGTGTGGGAGACCCAGGTTCCATCCCTGGGTCAGAGAAGAAAATGGTAATCCACTCCAGTATCCTTGCCTGGAAAATTCCATGGATGAGGAGCCTGGAGTGATATAGTCCATGGAGTCGCAAAGAGTCAGACACCACTGAGCGGCTTCACTTTCACTTTTCTGGTATTCCTGCCTGGAGAATTCCATGGACAGAGGAGCCTTCCGGGCTACAATCCACGGGGTCCAAAGAGTTGGACACAGCTGAGCAACTGAAACAAAAGAGGCTTGTTGTCCCCCACCGATGCGTGTTCAGAGTAAGCAGGGAACGTTCCAGGTCCACGGACCAGCTTTCAATCCAGTCTGTCTCCAAAAGAGCAATTTGGCATCAGGGAACAAAAGTCAGAATCTTACAATAGGAATTCATGCCGCTAAGATCCCAGGAAACATGCAGTCCAATACTAAAGCGTATGGGGGAAAGCAAGGCCTTTTAAAAATGCTTTTTAGAGAGTAAGAGACACAAAGAGCCCCTCACTGCTTTACACTTGTAAGGAGACCCCTGCTGGACTCCCAATTCTAATCTGCAGCAAAAAGCCACAGGGCTTCTGGTTCCCTTGACTTGCTTTCTTGTTTCACCAGAGCCTCTGGCAGGAAAACTCAAACCAGAGAGGTGCCTTAGAATTGGCTTCAGCAGGGCCTTTTCTGTCAATCTGCTGCTGACACTGGAAACATATAGGTGGTGACATGACACAGTTTGTTATTTCTTTTTCTTCTGATACGATCATCCTAGAGGAACCATAGCCATCAGCTGTGTACTCACAGCTCCCTTCGGTATAGAGCTCTGGAAAATTAAACCATAGGATCAGGTTGAAATAATGGTAATGGTGATGATGAGAACACAGAGGGCTGGGGGAACTGGGGTCCTGGCTCCGCTTACAGAGGCAGGGTAAATGGGGTGGGTCATCTTGTTTAACAGTGGAAAAGTGGGGTCATGCACATGAATCTATTTATTCCTTCCTCTCCTACCACCTGTCTTGTAGTTGTTTAAGTGCATTTATTAAGCTCACATAATTTAAAAGTCCAGGGGTCTTTTGGTTTCAGGTAGGGTTAGATCCAGGAAATTCAAACTATGCCATTAGAGTTTAGTCTGTGTGTGTGTGTTTCCTTCCCAGCCCCCACCTTTCTACCTGTATCTCTCGCTTACTTATTCATGAAGAAGTTAAAAATTAAAAGGTCTCAATGACAATAACATCTCACACTGAGGTACAGTGTTAGGTGGGGGGTAGTCTAAGAAGATTTATGCTGAAGGAGGAAGCATCTGAGTTTGCGATTGTAACCCCCAAGGAGGAGAGTGATCTAAAGAGGCATTGTTCAACCTGTGCTCTCTGAATACCCACCGAAGAGCCTGCTGTGCTTGCTGGTCATGATGCAGTTCCCTGGGCCTTGTCCCAAACCAACAGAATGAGATTCCTGGAGGGGCAAGGCCCTGGCAATGCGTTCCTTTAGCATGTTCCATCCGGATGGTGTGTGCATTCCAGTTTAAAGCAACCTTCCTGAGTCGTGTACACAGACCACCTTGACTTAGCAGTGAGGTGCGCTCTAGGCAGACAGCCTCCCTGAGGCCCTAAACAGTGGCCTCTTTTTCATGCAGCAGTGCAGCAAGCATGGGTATCTTGTGACGAGCCCGCCTCTAGGTAGGCATAGGAGATGTGAGATGCACAGGAAGTTTCCACGAGTTCCTTTCAACCATCATTGCAGTTTTGGAGAAGGAAAGTGTAATGTCCCTAACTCATGTATCTTCCCGCTCTACAGATCCTAGCGTGGGCTCTGAAGGGAGGTGGCTGGATTCACGATTCCTGCCCTGCCCCTTAGGTACAGTCCGAGTGATCTTGAGAAAGTTAGTGGTATCTGAGTCTCAGTTTTCTCATGGGCGAGACCTGTGCCCCAGACGGTGGGTGAGGATTAAGAGATGAATCTCTGGAGGCATTTAGCATGCTGTCTGACATCTAAGAGGTGCTCAGTAAACCTCAACCACTGTGATTTCATTGTTCTTATTTGTACTTGATCTATATTCTGCCCAGAGAGGAGAAATAAGATTTTAATCTGAGAAAGCTACCAGACTTCTACATCTTCTGCAAACTACCATAGGGTCAATAGAACCTTAGGGAATGATTTGACTTCTCTGCTGGCCTTAGTTATGTAAAATCAACTGTGGATAATCATATAGAAATGATAATGAATATTTAGTTCATTTCCATCTGGGACTCAACAGAGCATGGTAGTGAAGAGCAAAAGTTTTAGTGCAAAACAGATACACGTGTGAGCCTGATTCTGTCACTTACTAACTCTGTGACCTCGGGCAAGTTACTAAACTCAGTTTTCTAGTCCATACAACGGGGAGAATAATGGGGTTCTTCTCTCTGGCTTGTTGTGAGGATTTACTGGTTGCTGGACATAAAGCACCTATTTGCTCCATAGAAAGTACTTTACCATCACCACCACCAACCTCTACCACTGTCTTCAAAGACTCTGTCAAGTGGGGTGTGCTCCACGTACTGTATGGAAGGAGACTTTAGTTAGGTTTAATATTTTTCATATTTTAAAATGGTTATGGAGTAAGTTTTGAAAGCTTATTCGGTTCAGTTCAGTTCAGTTCAGTTCAGTCGCTCAGTCGTGTCCGACTCTCCGCGACCCCATGAATCACAGCACGCCAGGCCTCCCTGTCCATCACCAACTCCCGGAGTTCACTCAAACTCATGTCCATCGAGTCGGTGATGCCATCCAGCCATCTCATTCTCCGTCGTCCCCTTCTCCTCCCGCCCCCAACCTTTCCCAGCATCAGAGTCTTTTCCAGTGAGTCAACTTGTCGCATGAGGTGGCCAAAGTATTGCAGTTTCAGCTTTAGCATCAGTCCCTCCAATGAACATCCAGGATTGATCTCCTCTAGAATGGACTGGTTGGATCTCCTTGCAGTATAAGGGACTCTCAAGAGTCTTCTCCAACACCACAGTTCAAAAGCATCGATTCTTCGGCGATCAGCCTTCTTCACAGTCCAACTCTCACATCCATACATGACCACGGGAAAAACCATTGCCTTGACTAGACGGACCTTGGTTGGCAAAGTAATGTCTCTGCTTTTTAATATACTATCAAGGTTGGTCATAACTTTCCTTCCAAGGAGTAAGCGTCTTTTAATTTCATGGCTGCAATCAGCATCTGCAGTGATTCTGGAGCCCAAAAAAACGAAGTCTGACACTGTTTCCACTGTTTTTCCATCTATTTCCCATGAAGTGACGGGACCAGATGCCATGATCTTTGTTTTCTGAATGTTGAGCTTCAAGCCAACCTTTTCACTCTCCTCTTTCACTTTCATCAAGAGGCTTTTGAGTTCCTCTTCACTTTCTGCCATAAGGGTAGTGTCATCTGCATATCTGAGGTTATTGATATTTCTCCCGGCAATCTTGATTCCAGCTTGTGCTTCTTCCAGCCCAGCGTTCCTCATGATGTACTCTGCATATAAGTTAAATAAGCAAGGTGACAATATACAACCTTGACATACACCTTTTCCTATTTGGAACCAGTCTGTTGTTCCATGTCCAGTTCTAACAGTTGCTTCCTGACCTGCATACAGGTTTCTCAAGAGGCAGGTCAGGTGGTCTGGGATTCCCATCTCTTTCAGAATGTTCCACAGTTTATTGTGATCGACACAGTCAAAGGCTT
This sequence comes from Moschus berezovskii, assembly GCF_049115385.1. Classification (NCBI taxonomy): domain Eukaryota; kingdom Metazoa; phylum Chordata; class Mammalia; order Artiodactyla; family Moschidae; genus Moschus; species Moschus berezovskii. The sequence goes on from NC_142483.1 coordinate 18,868,193, forward strand.
TGGCATAGTCAATGAAGCAGAAATAGATGTTTTTCTGAAACTCTCTTGCTTTCTCCATGATCCAGCGGATGTTGGCAATTTGATCTCTGGTGCCTCTGCCTTTTCTAAAACCTGCTTGAACATCTGGGAGTTCACGGTTTATATACTGCTGAAGCCTGGCTTGGAGAATTTTGAGCATGACTTTACTAGTACTAAGCTTTTTTACTAACTACATTTTTTTTTTTTTTTTTACTGCGCCAAATCTTAGTTGTGGCATGTGGAATCTTCAGTCTTCATTGTGGCGCGCGGGTTCTTTAGTTGGGGCGTGTGAACTCTTTCTTAGTTTTGGCACGTGGGATCTAGTTCCCTGGCCCGGGATCGAACCCGGGTCCCCTGCATGGGGAGCGCGGAGTCTTAGCCACTGGCCCACCCGGGGAATCCCCTATCAACACTCTACAGAAAGGAACTCTACCAGCCAGAGAAGAGACGCTTGGGTTAGAAGAATGGGAGCAGGGGATGGAGTGACTTTCTCAGGCTGTTCCAGGGCTGACCTCCGGACGTGGGGAAGAGGAGGGCGTGATGAGGCGCTACTGGACCCCCTTGGGAGCTGTGTTTCTCTCCCTCCCCGTTTCTTGTCCTTCCCTTCTCTTCCCTTTTCTTTCTTTAGATGAATATGGAGATTTAGAGATTTTTTCCCCCCTGAGATTGGGCCATCGCTTTAGATTCTGGCAAAACACAGAAGTGCCCGTTTGTTTCCTCCTGTGTCTTCGTTCTTGCCACAAAATAACACGGAACAGAGGGAAGCACTATCTAAGGCATTTCTGTTCGAGGGAAAAGCCTTCAGTGATCACTGCTACCGCTAGAGGTTTCTTCTGCCTCTCTGACTGTGTAATGAGATGGTTCTGAAATGAGTCTGTACTCTGAAATGATTCTCTGGTGTAATCGTTTTTCTCGCCTTGAGTTGTTTTTATTTTTTTTCCCAGTTTTCCCTGAGGCACCTGAACCTGAGATAGTTTCCCCCTCCCACCCACTCAGGACGTGCCCGTCACGTCGGAAGCCTCAGAGAAGCCGCATTTGGGCCGCGAGATGCTCAGCCAGGACACACACCGCTGGGTCCATGTGGCCCCCAGTGGGGCAGTAGAGGTATTTTCAGGGTCACTGAACAAAAGATCTGACCCCCCTCCTCCCAGTCACAAGGTGCGAAGTTGCTCTCCTCCCACTTGCCTGTCAGTCCTCCAGGAGAGGACTCTGTCTGCCCTGGGTGTTTTCACAGCTCCCTAACACTCCCTCATGTCCCTCTATAATGAAGTCAGGAGGCAGGCCTCTCAGCAGCTGACTGTATGCAGTTAGAATTTAATACCTTTATATATCCCTCCTTGCGGTTACCATTTATGGCAAGAGACACTGGTTTTCCATTTGCCACAGTGACTTTTAGTTTCCTTGAACACTTGGGTCACAGAGAACTGGGTAAAAAGATTTAAGCAAATAACCTAGGTGACATGTAGGTACGTCAAAAATGCTGGTGGCTAGGGAGGTTGTGAAGGATGGAAGCTTGGGGAAACTGAGCTTGGTGCAGTGACATCCCTTCCCTCCTTGGGGTTCACGTCCAACGTGGAGCCGCCATCTCTTGAAGCCAGTTGGCTCCATGCATCTGTTGGTGAGAGTCTTTACGAACTCACAAAGCCCAGCTCTCCAGAGGGGCAAAGGCGTGGTGCTGGGGAATATCTTTGTGTTGGTCCTTGGTTGTGAATGAAATAGTCCCAGGAGGCTCTTTCCCTGGGATGAGAGTCAGAGCAGCAGGGAGATGGGAAGTCAGAGCTTGGTCACCTTGGGTTTCTATCTAAGCCAGGCAAGTATCACCATAGGTTCTGGAGTCACGCCCCTTGGGTTCAAATCCAAACCTGTGCTCTGGCACTTATTAAACTGGGCAACCACAGGCAGGTTGCCCATCTTTGGGCTGCAGTTTTCCCATCTGTAAAATGGGATACTAATAGAGCTTACTGGTAGGGTTGTTGTGAAAGTTTGAGTGAAGAATACAGAGTACCTATTAAAAAGAACATAGTTCATGGTAAGTGCTTAATCAATCTCAGGTGCTATCATTGTGACTATTTTCATCGTCATCACTGTCCCTCCTTGGTTGTAACATCGGCCAGGTATCAAAAGATCAAAAAAGATCAGTGGCCTCAAAAGATCAGTGGCCCATGGCTGATCCACAGTAAATGCTGACTCCCTGCCATTCCCTTCTCCTGCAAATGATAGACAGAAGGCTGGTGCAGTCTTGCACAGATACAGATATATGCGGCTTTGGTGCCTGACTTACTCTGAACAGTATAATGAGCACAGTGCAGCTGCCTCCTAGGCACCATGCCCCTGGGATGTTGGGTGTACACAGTTCTGGGAGGCAGATTGAATGTCACTCATTGAGAATGGTACTCATGCCTTATGATGGAGCTCTCTGGCCAAGCCGGCCAAGCCAGGCCACCCATCTGTAACAGTCCTTTTGTAAAAGCACATTCCAGCTCTAGCAGGAGTGGTCTCCTCTCCTCTTAAGATCTTTAAGATAGAAACACTGACAATGTCAGTGTCTTCAGCAGCTAAGCCCAGGTTTAACCCCAAGCTACTCCTCTAAGTTGGTAGTGAGCTGCCCCATGTTCCCTTTGTTCATCTACTATCGATCTAAACTAATCAGTTAATTAGCCCAGACGAGAAGTCTTCTGCGGTGTTAAATAACTCTCAAAATCTGCTGGAGATGCCTGAGTTACCTGATTGGCTATAACTTGAAGTTCATTACTTCTACACAAAGAGATGTTCAGTGCAGGGTCTGGATAACAAGCTGGAATCCTCACTGACATCAAATTCTGTTTGTTTATAGGAAAAACAAAATCGTCCCTTTAGATCAGTGGTTTTCAAAAAGTGGGCCCAGAGACACCAGTATCAGCAGCATCTGGGAATGTGTCAGGCCCCACACATGACCCTCTGAATCAGACACTCTGCAGGCAAGGCCTTGCAATCAGTTCCTGAAGCCCTCCCAGTGATGCTCACGGAGGCAAAAGCTTGAAAACCAGTGCTTTCAACTGTCTCTTCAGATTACAGATTTGTTTTGTCTTCTGGCAGAGAGAAGAGAAAACAGGAAGGATGAAAAAGAGAAGGAGAGAGGAGGCGCAGGAGAGGAAATCAGAAAGATGGGGAAACAAGACCCGCGCCATATGGATGGGAAGTCTGTTTACCAAAGTGTGACCTTGAAGAGCAGCGTGGGGCTCATTTAACATCTGGGACTATTATTCCAGAGCCTTAGAAACAGCATGGGAGAGGAAGATATTCATCCCCAACCACAGTGAGTGGACAGGGCACAGAGAGTGACCAAAATGCTGCTATCTTGTCAAAAGCGTGTGAGAGGACAGTGGGGTGCTTGCAGTGAGAATAAAGAGTGGGGAAAGCCCAGTGGTTCTCGGGGTGGACTCACAGAGGATATCAGTAAATGCTCTTTGAGTTGACAGAGACGAACCTTCATGGCCTAGACCGAGTTTCCCCAGCTTGTTTGGATCTGGAGAAAGCAGGTGGGTTCGCTGGGCCTGGTCTGCAGGGGAAAGCAGGAGGTGGCCATCGGGCCTCTGCTGTGCCCCCTCCCGCCGCCTTCTGCGACCCAGCCTGACTTAGGGGAAGGAGCCTCAGGCTTCCTTCAGCACAGGGACACCCGCTGTTACTAGTGTGTGACCTTACCAAGTCACGAACTCTCTAACTTCAGGCTCCTCCTCTACAGGAGGAGGAGAAGAGTTGCTTCGGGATGTTTATGCTCAGCATTGTAGCAGGGATGCCTACCTACACAAGCAATACCTGGCACACAGCAGGTGTTGAGTAAGCATTTATTAAGTAAAAGAAAAAGAAAGGGAGGAAAGAAGGAGAATCGGTTGATTTTTGTAAGACTTGTATGAAATACGGCTTTGAAAATGCTTGGCGTAATTCTTGATACAACGATGCACTGGAAGTGGTATCTATCATGGTGAAGACAAGGAGAAAGCAAGCAAGCCTTCTAGGTGCCTAGAACTGAGTCTGTATTCTTGCTGAGAATGTAGCTCTGCTCCTCCCATTCCTCTTTGTCTGCAGTCCATTCTCCAGCTTTAACTTTGGGGCCCGCTCCCTTTTGGCACTGAGTTCACAGCCTTCAAGTTCAATGCATAGTAGGTGTTCCAATGATCATAGAACTGAAATGGACTGCAAGTGTGTAGCCACATTTGAGGTTGTTGTTGGTGGTTGTTCCAAGTGGGACTGACATATTTTCAGTCTCTATAACTAAAGAATTACATGGTATTTTACCTTGTTTTATTTCGAAAATAGGTACTCATCAACTCCAATACTTTGGCCACCTCATGCGACGAGTTGACTCACTGGAAAAGGCTCTGATGCTGGGAGGGATCGGGGGTGGGAGAAGAAGGGGACAACAGAGAATGAGATGGCTTGATGGCATCACCGACTCGATGGACGTGAGTTTGGGTGAACTCCGGGAGTTGGTGATGGACAGGGAGGCCTGGCATGCTGTGATTCATGGGGTCGCAAAGAGTCGGACACAACTGAGCGACTGAACTGAACTGAACCATTTGGCTAACACATTTGCCTCACAGTCACAGTAAGCATTTTTACTAACATCCTTCACCTATGTGATAAGTTACAGAAATGCCATTAGTTGCTTTCATTTACATAATTAAAAGGATGCTCTCATCGTGAAATTTTTGGATATTCCCTGCCTTCCCCTAACCACACCTTCTTGCTTCCTCTTTGAACATCAGTACAAAGGACCAACCTGCCAAACTCAATACAGGAAAGAAATTGGAAGTGGCATTTATTACATTTGCTAAAAGTCTTTGGTTTTCAGTTTTTCTCCAAAGAGCATACATAGGTTTGGGGAATCAGGCCTAAATGGATCCCAAATCCACCTACTATTAACTTTGTGACCTTGAGCAAGTTCTCTAACCCCTCTGAGCCTAAATTTGCATCTGTATTCTATGTAGATTTTATGTGGATTAAATAAATAACATTTGCAAATGTATCTACAATAAATACACACCAAAAGTTAGTTTCCTTCTTTCACCAGCAAGTCATGCAAGTATATTCAACAAATATTGGCCACTGGCAAAGAAAGTCATTGCCCAGACCTTGGTTTCAAGCTAGGACACAGAGAAGGATTCATGGGAGTTTATGTTCCATGAGACATGCGGCTCCTTCTCACCATCTGAAAGAATTGTTGGGGTCTGAGAAGTATTATTCTGTAATCTGCGATCAGCTGTGGCAAAGACACTCAATGGGGAAAAGTCCTTTCAGGCTCCTTGCCAAAAATAGAGTATCGTTCTCTTCTGCATTTTGAATTCTGATGGCAGGTGGACACCGAAGATAAGGAATGGGCTTAGCGTTTGAAAAGTGAGCACTCAAAGCTCATCAGAAGACACACCTTCCTTTAATGCTGTTAACATAGTCACTGCTGTGCTGTTTTGCGTGACAAGCACGGCACTGACCATGGAACCCCCCACATACACACACGCACATACAGTTATCCACTGTTTACCATAAAGTTAGCAATTCTCCAGCTCTTGAGCAAAACAGCAACACCTCATGGGTATTTGTGCCCAAGGAGAAATCACAGAGAACAAGGAGTTTCTCCCAGGGACATTGTTTTCCGTTGCCTTTTGCAGTATCTTCATGCAGACCAGACCCACCTTAGCAAATGGAGTAATAGCTGGTTTTCCCCTGTTAGTATCAGTAGGCTTTGTAAGTTCTTGAAACATCTCTTATAAAGTCACCCTGAACGGTCCTTGCTGGGTCATCGTGCTTCCCAGCTAAACATGGGCTCGGGGGCCTTCAGGGCTGCCCTTCTCACCCTCAGCCTCCACAGCCTCCCAGCCACGGCAGGGTGACCAGAAGACATGGAACTGAGGAGATGCATGGGAGCACAGGCAGAAACAAGGCTCCTGTGGGGTTTTAACTGCAGCATGAAAAGCAAAACTGCAGGCGGGCTTCCAGTATGACTCAGCTATCTGTTGCATCAGCGACTAAGTGTCTGTTCATTTCTTTGGCCAAAAGCCAGCGAGAAAAATGTGGCATTAACCTGGAAGGCAGGGACCAGGGCTTCTGGGGACATTTGCTGTTAAAACTGGATGGAATCCATGTTTGACTTGCTAGGGATAAAATTAATTGGTATTTTTTAGGGCTCTGCTTTGGACCACAAAGTGGCAAGCCTAGAGCTGGGGGAGATGACCAGCATTGGCCATCTTCCCTCGCTGGCATTTTATCTTCTGAACACATCCTGTTCAGCTAGGCTTGGGAACCGGAAGGCTTCCAGGTCTCAAGAAGTCACTGCCAACAATGACTAATTCAGGCTTTGGCAAGGAAAGACAAGGAGATTGGAAACGAGATGTGGGTCTGCCGTGCTCAGTCTGCCGGCTCATACTGTGTCAGAAACAGTCAAAGCAGTGCGTTGAATGGTAGACCCCTAAAAGCTACATCCATGTCACACCCCTGGAATCTGTAAATGTCACCTTATTTAGAAAAGGAGGCTTTGCAGATGTAATGGAGGTAAGGATGTTAAGATCTTAAGGGCATCATTCTGAACTATCCGAGTGGGCTCTGAGTCCAATATCAAGTGTCCTTATAAGAGAGGCACACGGGGGGACACGCACAGAACAACAGGGGCTGTGACAAGAGAGGTGAGATGAGAGTGAGGCCCAGGAACTCCGAGGCTGCCAGCAGAGCCTCTGGAGAGAGACTCCCAGAGCCTCTGGCAGGAGCCCAGCCTGGCAGGCCTGTGGACGTCTGGCCTCCGCAGCTGGGATGGACACACTTCTGTGTTCTAAGCTGCCTGGTTTGGGGTGAATTTGTCACAGCAGTCACAGGAAACACACACACTATGTTGGGGATGGCGTCGCGGTCAGAGCAGTCCATAAGCCAAGAGATTCTCAAGGAGGCTTTTTGTGAAGAAGAAAACGCCTGCCTTTGGTTCCTTGTAGCAGTGCCAATAGTATGTTTTATTTTCCTTTATAAACTCTAATCCCCTGTTTTATTAATCTGCCAGAGGAAAGAAAGGGCCTGCTTCTGTTGTCCTTCCTTAAACAAATTGACTGTCATGGGCAAGGGGCGTGCTTCCTAAACCAACACTGAAAACCTTCCCATTCTTTTCCTTATGTTCCCGCCACTCCAGCACCCAGACCAAGGTGTCTGATCCACACGCACCATATCGACCAGTTTCCTGAAGCTGATTTTGCCACCTCAAGCTGTCAGCTCTGTCTCTCGGCACCCAAGGCGAGAAGAGAATATAACCGAGGGAAGGGCGTACATGCCTCCTCCTATTATCTTACTTACCTCCGTGGAAACTGTCAATCTTCTCCCAGCCTCTGCAGACCGTTGGTTTACAGGAAGCATGGCGGGTCTGAGGGATCAACACGCGCATTTGTGAGGCCCCCAAACATCAGATTTTTAAGTTAGCCAACACGCGAGATAAATATTTTAACTAGCATTTTTATTTCCCATCCAGGCCAAGGGACAAGTTAGAAAGGTTCTATTCTAAGTGCGGAGCTGAGGAAGTGTGGAAGGGCAAGTGGGTGCCGTGGTTTTGAAGGCAGCCTGTCAGTCACGGTGATTGAAACATAACCCCGTTGGCTTCCACAAGCATGAGAAAATTCTTCGCAAAAGGCTGTCGAATTGTAGGACGTAATAAAGTTTGCTTAGCTGCAATTCCAAGGCCGGAGGGCCCTGAAGCACGAGGCCCGTTTCCTTATGCCTGGGGATTTGTTCCTGTTCTTCCGTGCCTGGAAATGACAGGACATAAAACCAGACATTTAGTGAGAACAAACAGCATTTTTAAAATCATGGCAATAAACACAATGTAAGTTTGCTCACTGCCGATCTCTCAGGTGGCCATTAACATGCTGCTGGAAGCCACACAGATGCAGGTATATGATGGGGTGTGGGCCCTGCTAATGCCGTGCTCCCTGGATCCCCACCTGCTCTGTGCTTTCTGTCCACAGCTTAGGCCCCAGCGGTCAGTTGCACAGTCTCTTAATTTGTTTTCTGGACACACATCTTACATAGCAAATGAACTAAATTCAGACCTTGAATTAGGTAAGAATAGACTCCCAAGTGGAGCCTTTATCACAAGTACCCAGGAAGCTTGTTAAAAACACAGATTTCCCCAGTCTGTCCTCCACATTCTGAATTAGCAGGTGCGGAGAGAAGGCCAAGACTCTGTGCTTGTTAACAAGTTCGCCATAGGAGTCCGAGGCACCTGCCCCCAGGCTGGGGAATTCTTGAGTTCGTATGTCTGCAGTGTGCAGAATCAGTTTGCTGCAAGGCGAGTTACCTGAAGGATTTAGGCTGGGCCTAATGCAAATGAGTAATACTTATAAAGAAGGAAAGTTGGAGGAAGCCCTCTCATCTTATTCCTAGGTCACAGAAATGCATTTCACAGCTCTGACACCCTCTTCACCCTGGAGGAGAACTTGTCAGAGCCTTGGCTTCTGGGCCTTAGTTACTGTGATCAGTAACATGGGTGTTCATTGGAGGGACTGATGCTGAAGCTGAAACTCCAATACTTTGGCCACCTGATGCGAAGAGCTGACTCATTTGGAAAGACCCTGATGATGGGAAAGATTGAGGGCAGGAGGGGAAAGGGACGACAGAGGATGAGATGGTTGGATGGCATCACCGACTCAATGGACATGAGTTTGAGGAAACTCTGGGAGTTGGTGATGGACAGGGAGGCCTGGCGTGCTGCAGTCCATGGGGTTGCAAAGAGTCGGACACAACTGAGCCGTCGAACTGAACTGAACATGGGTGTGGTCAGGAGTCAGACTAGCTGGGACTGCTTGCTTGAAGGACATTGAAAAGGGCAGACCATTCCAGGAAACAGAAATTTAAATAAGAAGGGAAGAAAGAGGAGAATTTTACAGCCGAGATTCCATAGTTTGAGGGAGGTTGGGCAGCTACCACATATGTGATAGATGAAGAGATTTTGAGAAACATTTTTAAGAAGGACAAAGAGACTTCCCCTTTGGGGTTTTCCAGAAACCTGAGTGAAGATTTACATCGCTTTTCATTTCCTGTTTGCTATTTATGGCTTTGAGTCCAACACCTGGGAGGCCGAGGAGCAAAGGCCGGGCTGCCCGCTAACTCCAGCGTGTACTTCCAGGATATGCTCAATACAGGCCCATTCAACCCACTGGAGAGGACATGCCGGTGCCCACTTCAGCCTCTGGCTCATGGAGTGAGTTGTTAGTGGGTCCAGCGCTATACATTTTTTGCAAGGTCTTAAGAGAAGCAGAGAGCAAAGGGCAGGCAGGGCATTCCTTTGGAATTACATCCGCTGCCTTCCAGGATCCAGAACACAGCAGCACACTCACTTCTGCTTCAGCCTTCATGTTTTAGCTCAGGGTACACTCACCGCCTCCCCAGGTCCCGATGTCTGTGAGTGAGGCGGGTACCCATCCATTTGCACCCTTCCCGACCCCGCAGAAGGGGGCCTCTCTCCCTGTCGTCTGACACTGGCATCCTCCCCAGTGGTTCCCAGTGCCGCCCATCTCGCTGGGACACCCAGGTCATCTCCTGGTCATTCATCATCACCCTGGTCCTTGAACAATTATTGACTTAGAGTCAGAGGCACCTGTGCGGGCCTGGAAATGGATGTACCCTTTCTCCTCCTCCACCTCGCCTGTCCAGGGCAGATTTATGTCCTAGGAGAAGTTTCCCTCAGTTTTATTTTTGGTCTCTTGAGCACTGCGGCCCTGTGTTATTTCCTTCCCCCACCCTTCCCTTCGCCTGCCCTTCCCGGCACCAGCCCTGTGATTTCTGCCTCTCCCTGGATGCCCGCGTCGGTTCCCGAGCAGGCTTCCTGTCCGTCCACTTCCGATGCCTCCTGCATCGTATCCTGCTCCCAGACGTGGTGATCACACCGTCTGCCTGGCTGCTGGAGGCTCCGTCTTCAGCAGCTCCTTGTCTCCTACTCGTCTGGAAGCTCGTGGGGCACAGTGTCCATTTCTCATGTCAGAGACAGCGAGTGAACAGGCTGAACTTTGAGAAGGGGGGGAGTGTCATTTCCTGGCCGCGTGTCTCTGGGTGACATGACCCGTGCGTGGTGGGGTGATGGGGAGGACAGAGGGAACACACACAGGTGCTCAGGGCAGCGCTGGCAAATCAGATGGACCCACTGCTGAGCGCCTCGGTCGTCTTCACCGTTGTTCATGCTCCAGACGGAGCTGCCAGTCAGGGCCACCAGGCAGCAGGCTCCCAGGAAACGTCAAAGCAAGTGGAAGTCAGCGCTCAGATACACAGGGAGTCAGCCTCATTGTCGAAGAGGGTGCATGCGGGCGACATACTCACCCCCGTGGCATCCTCTGGTCGGACCTCACCTATCAGCGCCCTTTGTGTGTCCACTTCCCTTTGGATCTCACCTTTAGACGGCGGTGTTTTCAGTGTTTACACGGGCATATCAACAAATGTGTATACTGAAGTGTGAGGGAGGTTCTTGCGAGGGTGCAGACAGGTGAATAATGAGATCCTCAAAGTGCTCCCAGCTCCTTTGGGGAACCGCCTCACCCTGGGGGAGGTGAGACAGCAGGTCATCAGGTGCCAGGTGAGCAGTCCAGAAAACGGAGGCTTCTGGAGTTCCGAGAACAGGAGCCCAGAATGTCTGAAGTTTGACTGATCTCCCCCCGAACACGTGCCTTTCAAATATTTCTGTGCTCCTAAGAATCACAGGGCAGATGAGCTGAGACTGTCCCCTCCCCCACGAGGAGGAGGAAGCGGTGACATCCCCAAGGTCAGAGCAGGGCTTGGTTTTGCAAAGCAGGGAGTGAAGGCAGAAGGGAGGCCCTATGGCCCTGGATGGTGGAAGAGATCTTTGGGGATGGAACCTTTGAATTAGGAAGGGAAGTACACTAGTCTGATGGAGAAAATTTAAATATGTTTATATGTATATAATTTAATGTATTTATTTATTTTTGGCTTTGCTGGGTGTTCGTTGCTGCAAGGGTTTTCCTCTACTTGTGGTGTGCGGGCTTCTCGTTGCTGTGGCTCCTCTTGCTGTGAAGCACAGGCTTCAGAACACAGGCTCAGTAGCTGTGGTGCCTGGGCTTAGTTGCTACATGGAGTGTGAGCTCTTCCCAGATAAGGGATCGAAGTCAAGTCTCCTGCATTGGCAGGCGGATTCTTTACCACTGAGCCACCAGGGAAGGCCTCAGTTAGGTTTTGTGTAAGACCTGCTGTGGGCTGTTCACCCATCTCTCCCGAAAGCTTCAGGAGTCTCTAGAATCTATCTACAGTTTGTTGTCGTGACTGAGTACAGGGTGAGTGCAGGGGTCAAGGAATCCCAGCTGGGGTCTGAATGAATCACTCCTGACTTCCCCATAATATGTGGGAGTCACCGGGCTCCATAAAGTCTCTCTTCAAAAAATACATAAAAATGGGCAGAATCCTTTGTTTTAAACAGAGCCAGCCTCTGTGTGTGTGTGTGTGTTCAAGTCAACCTCGCCTCACTGTGTCAGTAAAGGAGGCTCCTCCCTCTTGACCCCATCCCTCCTGCATCCTAGAGGCCAAGGGAGACTTGAAACTAAGAAAACAGATCACTGTCTCCCTTCTAAAGAGGAGCCTGGGTGGGAGCTGCCCCCAGGTGACCTAACTGGTTGTCTCTGTTCATTGTCCGGTCACTGAGTTGTGTCCTACTCTTTGTGACCCCGTGAACTGCAGCAAGGCAGGCCTCCCTGTCCTTCGCCGTCTCCTGGAGTTTGCTCACACTCGTGTCCATTGAGTCGGTGGTGCCATCCAACCATCTCATCCTCTGTTGCCCCCTTCTCCTGCCATCAGTCTTTCCCAGCATCAGGGTCTTTTCCAGTGAGTTGGCTCTTCACATCAGGTGGCCAAAGTACTGAACCTTCAGCTTCAATCCTTCCAATGAATATTCAGGGTTGATTTCCTTTAGGATTGACCAGTTTGATCTCTGTGCTATCCAAGGGACTCTCAAGAGTCTTCTCTAGCACCACAGTTTGAAACCATCAATTCTTCGGCGCTCAGCCTTCTTTATGGTCCAACTCTTACATCCATACATGACTACTGGAAAAACCATGGTGATTTAGGTTTAGTTGCTAAGTGATCCCATGGACTGTAGCCTGCCAGGCTCCTTTGTCCATGGGATTCTCTAGGCAAGAATACTGAAGTGGGTTGCCATTTTGGCTTTTTAGGCAAGATGATGTCTCTGGTTTTTAATATGTGGTGTAAGTTTGTCAGCTTTTCTTCCAAGGAGCAAGAGTCTTTTAATTTCGTTCTAACTGGGTAGAGTGTGAAGGGAACATTTGGGACCATAAAAATGCACTCTGCTGTCACCTTTCTTTAGGATATTGTTTCTCACCTGTAATACTCTGTGGGGATGCCCTGGGTGGTCTAAACACTGCCAGGCCTCCCCTCCACATCAGAGACTCTGATCTAACGGTCTAGAGTGTGGCCTAGTTCTCTGGCGGTGAATTACTGGGCATGAAGCCTTCAGGCCAGTTCCAAAGTGTGCTCCCAATAGAATGCTCTGAAAGCCCCCAAGCAATGTAGGTGCTGGAAACAGGTTTCAGGAGGCTTCTGTGGCAAATATTCAGCCTCTGCTCTGGTTGTCTGTCCTCTGCTTTCTTAGCAGAGCCACATGTGCAGGGCAAGTATTGTCCATCAACAGTAAGGCCTCTTGCCTCAAAGAGTGAATGAATGAACTCGTGTTCCTTCCTTCCCAAAGCTGACACAGGAATGGTTTTAAAACAAAGGCAAATATTGTGTATTAACACATGTGAGTGGAATCTAGAAAACAGTACTGACGAACCTAATTGCAGGGCAGCAGTGGAGATGCAGACATGGAGACAGACTTGTGGACACAGTGGGGAAGGAGAGGGTGGGATGGATGGAGAGAGCAGCATGGAAACACACCCTACCCCACACAAGACAGATCGCCAGTGGGAACTGTGCTCTGCAACGCAGGGAGCTCAGCCCAGAGCTCGGTGAGGGGTAGGAACGGGGTGGGAAATGGGAGGGAGGCTTAAGAGGGAGGGGACCTATATACCTGCGGCGGATTCATGTGGATGTATGGCAGAAACCAGCACGTCATTGTAAAGCAAATATCTTGCAATAAGCAACAACAACAAAGTAACTACACTCAGGCACAAAACAAAGCCACGAGACACTAACATAAAATTCCTCTGTAACAGGTCTCTGTTATAAAAGTAACTCTTGGTTTGCAGCAGGCCTGTGTACAGGGCAGACAGGCAGGGAAAGTCATTCCGCTCACACTGAAAACAAGGTGAGCAATTTTCTAAGGGCAGGCACCCCTGACCCCTGCTTCTCAGATTTTTTCCGTAATAAACTTGGTCTGAGAAATTGGACCACAAGAGCCGCTGGTGGCAATCTCTTACAGCACGTAGGTAAAGAAGCAGCTGGGGGAGAAGGGACAGGATCAGAGAGCAGCTCTGATTAATAACCCAGGTGATGCAGTTGTCCTGCCTAGAGGCAGGAAGGGGTTATTCTACCCAAGTGCAGGCGCCAGAAACCCAGTGATGTGGGGACGGACTTGAGAGAGTAGGGCAATTCCAGCACATTTTCTCACTCAAAATTGCCCCTCTGCAGATTAATAACAGCTTCCTACTACCAGAGGGTGTTAATTAACTTCCCTTTAAACAGGGTTGGGAGGGAGGTCTATTTCCCAGTCCCGTGTGTTTGTCATCTCAAAGAGGGCACAGAAAGCAGCTCCGGGCACCATGTGGCCAGCCGCCCTCAGGAGGAGTGGCACAGACCTCTCTCTGCCCTGCGGCGAGGTCAGGCCCACCCCCAGGCAGAGTGGCCACAGGTTCAGCATTGTCACTTTGCTCTCTGAAGGGATTAAATCAAACACAAAGGACAGTGAATATGCAAGAAACATGATGCCAGCGCTTGTGGCTGTGAGTGATTGTGCAACCCCGCAGGGCTTGTCGCCACTTTGATCCCATCCTGTCATGGCAAATGAGACTACACCCACTTCGAGGCTTGGTGAACCCACCCCTAGGCAACTATTGCTACTCCCGGGGCAGGTTCTCATGTCCCAGTTGAAGGTAGTAAGGCTATTCTCTCCCCTCTTTGGTCCATAGATATCACCTCCTTGTATCTGTACCTTGAAAAGGCTCTCCCTAAAAGGCTTTCTCATCCAGACAGAGTTTATGAAGAACCGGCTTCTTTATTTGTCTCTAAATCTGCAGCTTGATATTACCTTTCCCCAAGACTCAAGTCGAAATGAAAAAGGATTACTTTATATTTACTTCCATCTTTCATGAAAGAAACTAATTTCGAGAAAGAAAGTCCCTACAATGTGAAACACATTCCCTCCCTTCAAACCCTCTGAGGGGCAGAGGCAAAGCTAGGAGGCCTGCGTACTGTTTCATTTACTCTGTCTGGCAGGGACTGCTGCTCATTGTGCTTTTGAGGGTCACCTTCCCAGCACTCTCCTCGGCTCTAGTCGTGCACTCCTGTTAGAAGGGAATTTTCAAGCCGAGCATGGAGCAGGACACCTTGGGTAATGAATGGCTCTGAGGGTTTGCTGAGTGTGTTATTTAATTAATGGCACTTGCGTCTGGAGTGTCTGCAACTCCAGAGTTGAATAAAAGGTATATTTGCTGAGGGATTACAGACAAACACTCAAGAATTGTCACAGTGAGAATTTGTCGGGGTTCAGCACATTTAACAGACTAATGGGGTTATTATTTTTTTTTCCTTTCCACCCTTTAAAAGGTACTGAAGTTGATAGAACTCTGTTCCCTTTCTTGTGTGTGAGCTGAGATTACAATCCAAAAAAAAAAAAAAAATCCTTAGGCAAATGGATAAAAGTCTATAACCCGAAGCAGAGCCTCTCACCAAAAACAGAGATGATGTGTTTAATGTTGTATTGCTGAGAAACTGATGGTCAAATAGGTTATGGTTTACTTCAGTTACAAGGAACTGAATTGCATGCAAGTTGTATATGGCACCCAAAGAGCAAGGGTTCAAAACCCTTGAAGAGAACACTACTGCAGGGTGTAGGGAATAGAGACTGTTTCCCACTGCCCTGCATCTCCTGAGGGTCTAGTGCTGAGAGCAGACATGCAGACGGTGAAAAGACAGAGATGACGCCGGCCGCACAGAGGTGCCGGCCGCCCGTACGGGGCATGTGTGTGGCTCCACCTCTGTGTATGTTCAGACGGACTGTAAATACAAAGGGTAGAGTTGTAATCCTGAGCGTCACTGTGTGCGCCCGGGCAGCTTATATCTAATCTCCAGACCACGGTCTCTTCCTGTGCAAAACAACAGGTTGAATTCTATGTTCTTTAAACTCCTTTCCAGCCCAAAGATGAACAGTCTCTGATTTTTCTCAGTAGAGAGATGGAAGCTTTCTGCGCCTCTGATAGAGCTGATCGCTCACTTTGGGGATTTAAGGGCCATTTAGTCCAGGACAAGACCCCCTGGGGGAGGGCATATGCAGGGCCCCCTACACGAGGGCTAGAAGGCTCAGCTCTACTCCAGAGCTCAGCCTGGTCCAGGGGACGAGGCATCGGCTTGGGGCCTATCTCCCCGACTCTGTCCCTCCCACTGCAGACCTCGCCACCCTGGCAGACAGTGGGGACAGAGGCTCAGGAGGCTCAATGGAGTGAGGTGAGGGGCCCCAAGGCTGCTCTTTCCTGGGTGGGAAGGAAACCCATCCGTCCAGGGTGTCATCTGGCCAGCTGCTGTGCTCAGGGGTGTGCAGGCCTGCATGTGGAAAACTCCTTTAATCTTCCCATAAGTCCCGCGGGGTGGATATCAGAGCCCCAGTTTACAGCTGGAACGAGGTCACACAGTAAGTGGGCCTGGAAGCAGACCCGCCTAACTGCGGAGATCAGCCCCTTCTCAGCACTGCAGTGTCCAACGTGGTGGCAGCCAGCAGGCACACGTGGGTAACAGCACTGACAGACGTGGCTCATCTGAATGGAGGCTGGGGAAAGAGTAAGATATCTACTGGCCTTCAAAGACTGACTCTAAACAAAGAACTGATAACATCACATTTTTAAAATACTTATATAATTTTTATATTATTAAGATAGTGAAATGATAATATTTGGATATATTGGGTAAATGTATGAACACTAATTTGTCCTTAATCTCGGAGAAGGAAATGGCAACCCACTCCAGTATTCTTGCCTAGGGAATCCACTAGGAGCCTGGTGGGCTGCTGTCCATAGCATTGCACAGAGTCGGACACGACTGAATCGACTGAGCATGCGTGCATGCATTGGAGAAGGAAATGGCAACCCACTCCAGTATTCCTGTCTGGAGAATCCCAGGGACGGAGGAGCCTGGTGGGCTGCCGTCTATGGAGTCACACAGGGTCGGCCACAACTGAAGCGACTTAGCAGCAGCAGCAGTCCTTAATCTGGCTTCTGGAAAATGTCAAAGGACATGTGTAGCTCACATTCTCATCCTGTTGGTCAGCACGGCCCTGAGACAGTAGCCTGGGGCCCAGGCTCTGGAAACACAGGGAAGCCAGTCCGGGGGCAAGGGGAGCCCTGGGAATATCTACAGAGTTGACTTAGTATTTAAGCACTGGGTTCTGCACTCAAGTTTGCCCTGTGACTCATTAGATGTGTTATCTTTATCAAATTACCTTCTGGGCCTCAGTTCCATCATCTACAAAACAGGAAAATAGCATTTATGTCACAGAGTTGTTATGAAGACTAAGGATGAAACAGGTGAAGCACTTGGCATAGTACCTGGCCCCGAGAAAGTTCTAGACTCGACAGAACTATTGTCACTCATTCACTCACCCAGTGTTTCTGAGCACCCATGAGATGCCAGGGGCTGTTCTAAATGCCAAAGACAATGGCCCTGTCCTCAGACACTTACTTGCTGGTGGAAGATACAGACAAACAAGTGAGTCTCTAATATGATGACAGGAGACGCTGAGCACTATGAAGAAAAGGAGGCAAGTTTAAGGAGGAAACGGGGCTCTACTTTAGATTGGGGACTTGAGGAAGGCCTTTCTGAGTGGGTGGACATTTGAGTTGAATACTGAATGGAAGAAAGAAAGAAAAGAATTCCAGGCATAGGGGGCCAAAAAATGCCACGGCCCTGAGGTGGCAGCTTCTGTGATATAACCTAGGAAGAGCAAGAAAGCAGGAAAGCTGGAAGCAAGAGTATGGGGGAGAGTTGGAGCCATGAGACTGGATTTTATCCTAAGTCACTGGCTGTGGCCTACACGGCCCACTGTGATTAGGCCTGGCTGGCTTTACAAAGTATGGGGAAGGAACACGATCTGATGGCCCATTAAAAGGATTACAGTCTTAACAGATATACTATTTTAGTATGTGCATTCTTTTTTATGACTTTGGGTGAGTTTGTAGTTTTAGTTGCTAAGTCATGTCCGATTCTTTTGTGTCCCCATGGACCACAATCCGCTCCTCTGTGCATGGGATTTCCCAGGCAAGAATACTGGAGTGAGTTACCATTTCCTTCTCCAGGGCATCTTCCTGGCTCAGGATACATTGGCAGGTGGATTCTTTACTGCTGAGTCACCATGGGAGCCCTGATTGAGGGTATAGATGTGCATTTTAAGAGTCACAGTCACCAGTTAAAATAAGATAGTCTATATAAAGAAGGTATATTTCTACCTGCAGTACCATGAAACCTCACCTATAATGAGGGGAATTCTTAGGCTTTACCGAAAATAATTTTCTGTTAAACTCTTACACTACTTTTCATTTCCATTAAGTGTCATTCTTTTAAAAGATTAAAGAAATAAAAAGTAACCACAAACAAGATCTTCAAACTTAAAAAAAAAAAAGCACCAAAAAACTGCCCCAATAGATAACAGATCCTTAAAAAGAGAGTAATAAAGCAAACCCTTCAGAGGAGTGTCACAGATAAATGCTGATGCACTTCATTGCACATATTCCTTGCTCAAATTGATAATTCTGGAATCTGCAGGAGTCACAGAGAGATAAGAAAAGGGGCAGAGTTCTGAGAGGAGCCCTGAGCAGCCCAGACCGGCATTCTGCCTGTTAGAATGCTCCCCTTTCCCATAGCTCTCCGTGACTCTGGCTTATCATTTCTAATTAAAAAAAATGACTCTTGCAATATCATGGGCTTTCATTTCTCCAGAACAATACCACCCCATCAGCTTGCAGCTCAGAATCTCCACAGTTCTGTACTGTTTTTTTGGAGCCTCACTGGAATATGGTATGGAGCTCTAGCAGAGGAAAATTGCTAAGAACATCTAATTACATTCTAAATCATTTTTTTGGCCTTTCTTAAAGGAATGAAAATGATCTGCCGGTTTTTATAGCCCTTCTTGACCTAAAGATATCTGCTGGCAGAAAGAGAATCCTCAATTGGGCTCTTTTAATGCTTTAATTATTACGTGATCTATCATCTTATGCACTGACTTGCACACTTGGAAAAATCTCTTAAAGACGCATTAAAATTGATTGGCTAATCCTCGACCGTGGGGGTGGCTCTTGGAGGGCATGTAATTGTCTGTGGGCATGGGAGCTGAGACAGGATTGACACCAAGTCAACTACATCACGATGGGATAAGGGAGGGAAATGGATTTGACCCCAGGTAGGGTTGACACTGCACTGCCGACCTGCTCAGAGTGCAGTTACATGCGCTCTCAGTTGCTGTCAGAATTCCTCTCCTCAGTTTATCTTTAGTCTCCCTTTCCTCTGGAGGCTTCTCCTGCATTGCTTTTCCAAATGAGGAGCAAGATGACTGCCAGAAGTCTGCAGTCTAGTCCACGTCACCCCTGAGTCCACATACCTCATGGTAGAGAGGCTAGCCTGGCTAACTGGTCAAGCAAGCGCCTACAGCTGTGCTTTCTGGACGAGACTGGGAGTTACCAAGCCCCATGTCTGCTGCACCTGTCCTACTTTCTGCTTGACCCTCTCAACAGTCTTCTAAATGTTTTGAAATCCAAGGGCTAATTACAGACCCTTGGTGAAAACCCCCTATCTCCAAAGAAAGCTCGAACCTGAAGGTCTTGAATGGAGCCCCTGAGGGTCCCCACTGATCCCAAGAGTGCAGCATCTTGTGCGTTACGGTCCAGGGTTGAGTGAGTGTGATCCACTCCTCTTCATCAAATGCAGGTGTATCTTCCAGGCAAATATTCAGTCCATAATTGTTGTTGCAAAGGGAACCGGGGCAGCACCGGCTCTTTGGCAGGGTGGCTGCGGACAAAGTGACCTACACAAAGCCCCTGAAATCATAGAAATCACAAAACATTGGTACTTTTCCTGAAGTTAGTGAAGAAGCAAGAGTACGCTGTATGTTGCACCTCAGCTTCATCGTACAACTCTCGTGTTCAGTTGGCTCGAGTTTAAGCAGGGGAGGACATTTCTATACAGAGAACCACCAATGTTAGTGTAAAGGAAAGTGCGGGCTCCACACTGGGTGGCCCTAACTCTCCATGTATACCCTGGGAATCCTGGGAAAAGTCCCAGAGCAACCTTAAGCTTCAGTTTCTACATCTGAACACTGGGACGATACTAGAGGATGGCTGTGGGATTTCACCTGGGAAGTGCTTCGTATAACTTGCCCCTAATGAGATCGCCATAAGTGGCATCATCAAGGATCATGAATAATGAAGCATCACCTGTGCTGGTTTTTCCTGCTCAGCTCCTGAAATGATGATCTTCTAGGCCAGTGTGGTCCCTTAAAGTCTGGGAGGGTAGCCAGGAGGGGAATGGACTCAGATGCAGTAATGCACTGAATGTAGAGTCTGGCCGCTCGCTGCTCAACAGCCAATAAAGAGGCCAGGCTGGTGGAAAGGAAACTTTGCTTTATTTTGAACGCTGGCAACCTGGGGGTGGGCTCCTATCCAAAGGCCGACTCCCCGCCCCCTGCAACCTCCAATGACAATCAATGGACAAGAGCTTTTGTAGACAGAGGGAGGGGGCTGCATGCAGAAACAGCACAGTTAGCTCTGGCAGTCATGTTGACGTTGCTCATCAGTGGTCTGATCAGTGTCATCTCGATTGTGTTAAGTACAGTTAATCTTCCGTTCCAGGGTCAGTTTGTTTCCATTTCCTTGAGGTCAGTTCTTGGAACTGTGGCAGCTTATGTCATGGCTACAGTCTGGTCATCGTGTAGTTAACTTCTTCCACCTGGTGGGGGTTTCAATATCTATAAGACAGCTCGCGGAATTTTATCTATAGCACTGGAGGAACTAAAGGCCCCTGACTTTGTTTACAGACTAAACTGTTATTGTTTTGACCTGTTTGACTCTTCTTTGTTTCGGCATTTTCTCATTTCTCTGATTAAACTTATTCTTTGGCTAAAGTTTTCTTCACAGACAAAAGGCAGGCTGAGGATATGGGGTTGGGGGGCGGGGGTGAGGAAGGAGCATATAACCCTGCTCTGTTTCAGAAGCAAAGTGTCGGTGAAGATTATATGCGACAGCTGTTCTTTGCTGTTTAAACTTACTCTGGAATAACTGAATATCCAGCCAGCAGTTAGACCATACATTAGAGTCAATCTCTCCCTGCCTTTTTCTTTTCTCCTTAACTCAAAATTTTTCATGTATCTGATTTATATATAGCCCTTTTTTACCATGAAATAGGGGCTTTCCTGGTGACTCAGATGGTAAAGAACCCACCTGCAATGCAGGAGACTCGGGTTCAATCCCTGAGTTGGGAAGATCCCTGGAGAAGGGAATGGCAATCCACTCCAGTATTCATGTCTCGAGAATCCCATGGACAGAGGAGCCTGGCGTGCTGCGATCCATGGGGTCCCAAAGAGTCAGACATGACTGAACAACCAACAGTAACTGTGAAATATAACATATGCAGAAAAGTGTTTATATATATATATATATATATATATATATACAGACACACACAGACACACACATATACACTCAGTCCGTTCAGTCGCTCAGTCGTGTCCGACTCTTTGTGACCCCATGGATTGCAGCACGCCAGGCCTCCCTGTCCATCAGCAACTCCCGGAGTTCACTCAGACTCATGTCCATTGAGTCGGTGATGACATCCAGCCATCTCATCCTCTGTCGTCCCCGTCTCCTCCTGCCCCCAATCCCTCCCAGCATCAGAGTCTTTTCCAGTGAGTCAACTCTTCGCATCAGATGGTCAAAGTATTGGAGTTTCAGCTTTAGCATCAGTCCTTCCAGTGAACCCCCAGGACTGATCTCCTTTAGAATGGACTAGCTGGATCTAGAATTAATATAAAGTAAACATGTGTTTTGCCACCACCGTGACAAGGAATAGAACACTGCCAGCCCTTCTACCCTCCCACCCCACACTCCTCTTCTGAATCACAGGCTCGTTCTTCCCTCCTCCACAAAGATAACCACTGGGCTGATTTTTATGGTGATGGATTCTTTGCTTTCCTTTATAATTTTACTCCCTAAATGAATGTATCTCTAAACACTATAATTTAGTTCTGCCTGTTCGTGAACTTGATCCAAACACAATCACGCAGTATGTGTTCTTTTGTGTTTCTGTTTTCTACATTCTTGCAGACACTTGATATTGTCAGTCATTTAAAATTTTGGCTATTGTGGGTATACAGTGGTATTTTATTGTGTTTAAAGTATGTTTCCCTGATGACTAAAGATTATTGGCCAGTCCAAGACCAATTTTCTACAAAGTGCATATTCAAATGGTTTTGTAGTTTCTACAGGGCTGTTGACTTTCTGTAAGTGGCTTACACACTTTTTTTCTCTTTTTCTTTAAAAATACTATCTTGTGGATACTGGCCCTTCATTGGTAATAGTGTGGCAAATACCTTTTCCCACTCTGTATCTTGCGTTTCTCACTCTTACTCTCTCTTAATGGTGTTTTTGATAAAATTAATTTGAATATAGTCTAGTTTATCCATCTTTTTTATAATAATGCTTCTGTATCCTAGTTAAAAAGTCTTTCCTATAGCATGACCATGACAATATTTTCCTATATTCCCTTCTAAAGTTGCACTTCAGACTTTGAACTGTTATCTACCTGGAATTGACTTTTGCATATGGTGTGAGGTGGGATACAGTTTCATGACTTTTCCACATGGATATTCAATTTTTCCAGAATAATTTATTGGAAAGATTTTCCTTTCCCCACAGTTCCTGGATGTCACTTTTATCTTGTATCAAGCGTTCGTCTATGCCTGGATTTGTTTCTGGGCTTTCTGTTTTGTTTCATTAGTCTGTGTATCCTTGTTCCAGCATCACCCTCTTAGCTTTTGTAGCCCTGGAACAAGTCAGTGGGAGAAGGCAATGGCAAGCCACTCTAGTACTCTTGCCTAGAAAATCCCATGGACGGAGGAGCCTGGTGGGCTGCAGTCCATGGGGTTGCTACAAGTCAGATGACTGAGCGACTTCACTTTCACTTTTCACTTTCAACATTGGAGAAAGAAAGGGCAACCCACTCCAGTGTTCTTGCCTGGAGAATCCCAGGAATGGGGGAGCCTGGTGGGCTGCCGTCTATGGGGTCGCACAGAGTCGGACACGACTGAAGCGACTTAGCAGCAGCAGCAGCAACAAGTAAGCCCTCCTGTGCATCTTTTTTTTTTTTTTAATAGTCTCAGGCTACATTTCCATAAGCATTTTAGAATTAACTTTTAAATTTTTACAAAAAAAGAAAAAAAATAAGAAACCCATTACCACCAACAAAAATTACAGGAATTTTGATGTGAGTAGCACTGAATTTATAGGTAAATCTGAGAAGACTTGAGTCTTTATAAAATTGAGTCACTCTTATCTCCATTTATTTATTTCCTCAGTAATTATTCTTAGTAACATTTTATGGTTTTCTACCTAGAAACTTGCATAAATTTTCTTTTTGGTATTTGATTTCTGATGTGTTAATATAAGCCAACTTTAATTTTTTTTTCATATTCTGTGTGGCTGTTATGGATTGTGTCCTTCCAAAATTCACAGGTTGAAGCTCTAACTCCCAACGTAATAGGACACATGGCCTTTAGGAGGTAATCAGGTTTGGATGAGGCAGAGGCCCCATGATGGGATTTGTGTACTTTTAAGAAGAGTGAAATTAAAGTTCACTCTCTTCCTTACATGAGGACACAGTGAGCAGGTGGCCGACTGCAGAGCAGGAGGAGGGCTCTTGCCAGAACCCAAATGTACTGGCACCCTTATCTTAGACTCCCAGCCTCCAGCACCGTGAGGAATAATCATCTTTTATTTAAGCTACCCACTCTATGGCATTTTGTTAGGGCAGGCTGAGCTACAACAGTAGCTGAGAAATTCAGAACTTAATAGTCACAGGCCTTGCTAAGCTTTCTGGTTAATTTCAATCGTCTCTCAAGTACATTCTTTGGAACGTTCTGCATGTATCGTTTTGTCTATGAGTAACAGCAGTTTTATGCTTTCCTTTTCAATCCCTCTAAGTTTCTACTTATGGCTCTTGCTTTACCGCACTAGCTGAGACCTTGCGTACACTGTGAAACAGCAGGGCTAATGGCGAATATTCTTATCTCATTGGTAATCTCAGATGAATAGCGTTCAACATTTCATCCTTAACTGTAAATCCCTTCCTAGATCAAGTTTTTCTAGAACTTTTATATTTATTAAGTTGGAGGTTGACTTCTGTCTTTTCTTTCCCAGCATCTACTGCGATGATTGTATCATTTACTCTTTATTAGCCTGGTGAAAGGCATAGGATTAGTCTAATGTGAAATGTGTCGCATTGGTCATAATGTCTCACTCTATTCAGATTGCGCACACACACACATGCAGTTTATCTGTATGCCTGCCTATCGACCCATAAGGTGCTGTGAGGACAGTGGCATCTGTGTTTCCATGTGCAATTGGTCTGTAGAATTGCTTTCTGTTATGTGCTTGTCAGGTTCATGTGTAAGGCAACTCATACAGCAAATTGAGAACTGGGAGAGGTTTTCCTTTTTTTTTTTTTTCCTTTTCTCTGCCAGAATTTGTTCCAGCAGTCATAAGATTCTCATTGAAAAGCTTACTCAGATTCTTCTTTCTTAATTGTGTGGTAGGATTTACCAGGACAGTTATCTGGGCCTAACACTGTCTTTGTGAGATGGGTTTTAGTTCAGGTTTGAGTTCTTTCAGTTCAGTTGCTCAGTCATGTCTGACTCTTTGTGACCCCATGAACTGGAGCACACCAGGATCCCCTGTCCATCATCAACTCCCAGAGCTTGCTCAAATTCCTGTCCCTTGAGTCAGTGATGCCATCCAACCATCTCATCATCTGTCGTCCCCTTCTCCTGCTTTCAGTCTTTCCCAGGATTAGGGTCTTCTCTGACTATTGAGTTCTGTAATAGTTATCAAACTATTCATATTTTATTCTTCACTTTGTGTCACTTTGGGTAAACTGCATTTTTTCTAGAAATATGAATTTAAACCCAACTTTCAAATTTATTGGTCTAAGATTATTCATTATATGCTCTTCTCCTTTTTAATGAATGCAATAACCAGGAAGATGTTTAGTATTTAGCATAACTTTTAGCTTTTTTCCCAATAAATGCATAAGAGTTATAATCAAAAAGTAAATTACCCTCTAGATATGGGGGAAAGAGAACCCTCTTGCACTGGTGGAGGGAATGTAAATTGATGCAGCTACTATGGGGAACACTATGGAGGTTCCTTAAAAAACTAAAAGTAGAATTAATATCAGTTCAGTCAGTTCAGTCGCTTAGTCGTGTCCGACTCTGCGACCCCGTGAACCACAGCACGCCAGGCCTCCCTGTCCATCAACAACTCCCGGAGTTCACACAAACTCATGTCCATCGAGTCGGTGATGCCATCCAGTCATCTCATTCTCTGCTGTCCCCGTCTCCTCCTACCCCCAATCCCTCCTAGCATCAGACTCTTTTCCAGTGAGTCAACTTGTCGCATGAGGTGGCCAAAGTACTGGAGTTTCAGCTTTAGCGTAAGTCCTTCCAATGAACACCCAGGATTGATCTCCTTTAGAATGGACTGGTTGGATCTCCTTGCAGTCCAAGGGACTCTCAAGAGTCTTCTCCAGCACCACAATTCAAAAGCATCAATTCTTCAGCGCTCAGCTTTCTTCACAGTCCAACTCTCACATCCATACATGACCACGGGAAAAACCATAGCCTTGACTAGACGGACCTTGGTTGGCAAAGTAATGTCTCTGCTTTTTAATATGCTATCTAGGCTGGTCATAACTTTCCTTCCAAGGAGTAAGCGTCTTTTAATTTCATGGCTGCAATCAGCATCCGAAGTGATTTTGGAGCCCAAAAAATAAAGTCTGACACTGTTTCCACTGTTTCCCCATCTACTTCCCATGAAGTGATGTGACCAGATGCCATGATCTTCGTTTTCTGAATGTTGAGCTTCAAGCCAACCTTTTCACTCTCCTCTTTCACTTTCATCAAAAGGCCTTTGAGTTCCTCTTCACTTTCTGCCATAAGGGTAGTGTCATCTGCATATCTGAGGTTATTGATATTTCTCCCAGCAATCTTGATTCCAGCTTGTGCTTCTTCCAGCCCAGCGTTCCTCATGATGTACTCTGCATAGAAGTTAAATAAGCAGGGTGACAATATACAACCTTGACGTACTCCTTTTCCTATTTGGAACCAGTCTGTTGTTCCATGTCCAGTTCTAACTGTTGCTTCCTGACCTGTATACAGGTTTCTCAAGAGACAGGTCAGGTGGTCTGGTATTCCCATCTCTTTCAGAATGTTCCACAGTTTATTGTGATCCACACAGTCAAAGGCTTTGGCATAGTCAATGAAGAAGAAATAGATGTTTTTCGGGAATTCTCTTGCTTTCTCCATGATCCAGCAGATGTTGGCAATTTGATCTCTGGTGCCTCTGCCTTTTCTAAAACCTGCTTGAACATCTGGAAGTTCACGATTCACATATTGCTGAAGCCTAGCTTGGAGAATTTTGAGCATGGCTTTACTAGCGTGTGAGATGAGTGCAATTGTGTGGTAGTTTGAGCTTTCTTTGGCATTGCCTTTCTTTGGGATTGGAATGAAGACTGACCTTTTCCAGTCCTGTGGACACTGCTGAGTTTTCCAAATTTGCTGGCATATTGAGTACAGCACTTTCACAGCATCATCTTTCAGGATTTGAAATAGCTCAATTGGAATTCCATCACCTCCACTAGCTTTGTTCGTCGTGATGCTCTCTAAGGCCCACTTGACTTCACACTCCAAGATGTCTGGTTCCAGGTGAGTGATCACGCCATCGTGATTATCTTTATCGTGAAGATCTTTTTTGTACAGTTCTTCTGTGTATTCTTGCCACCTCTTCTTAATATCTTCTGCTTCTGTTAGGTCCATACCATTTCTGTCCTTTATCGAGCCCATCTTTGCATGAAATGTTCCCTTGATATCTCTAATTTTCTTGAAAAGATTTCTTGTTTTTCCTATTCTGTTGTTTTCCTCTATTTCTTTGCATTGATCCCTGAGGAAGGCTTTCTTATCTCTCCTTGCTACTCTTTGGAACTCTGCATTCAGATGCTTATATCTTTCCTTTTCTCCTTTGCTTTTCACTTCTCTTCTTTTCACAGCTATTTGTAAGGCCTCCTCAGACAGCCATTTTGCTTTTTTGCATTTCTTTTCCATGGGGATGGTCTTGGTCCCTGTCTCCTGTACAATGTCACGAACCTCCGCCCAGAGTTCATCAGGCACTCTATCTATCAGATCTAGACTCTTAAATCTATTTCTTACTTCCACTGTATAATCATAAGGAATTTGATTTAGGTCATATCTGAATGGTCTAATCGTTTTCCCTACTTTCTTCAATTTAAGTCTGAATTTGGCAATAAGGAGTTTATGATCTGAGCCACAGTCAGCTCCTGGTCTTGTTTTTGCTAACTGTATAGAGCTTCTCCATCTTTGGCTGCAAAGAATATAATCAATCTGATTTTGGTGTTGACCATCTGGTGATGTCCATGTGTAGAGTCTTCTCTTGTGTTGTTGGAAGAGGGTGTTTGCTATGACCAGTGCGTTCTCTTGGCAAAACTCTATTAGCCTTTGCCCTGCTTCAATTCCATGCTCCAAGGCCAAATTTGCCTGTTACTCCAGGTGTTTCTTGACTTCCTTCCTTTTACAAGGACGTCTTGTAGGTCTTCATAGAACTGTTCAACTTCGGCTTCTTCAGCGTTACTGGTTGGGGCATAGACTTGGATTACTGTAATATTGAATGGTTTGCCTTGGAAACGAACAGAAATCATTCTGTCGTTTTTAAGATTGCATCCAAGTACTGCATTTCGGACTCTTTTGTTGACCATGATGGCTACTCCATTTCTTCTAAGGGATTCCTGCCCACAGTAGTAGATATAAAGGTCATCTGAGTTAAATTCACCAATTCCAGTCCATTTTAATTCACTGATTCCTAGAATGTCTATGTTCACTCTTGCCATCTCCTGTTTGACCACTTCCAATTTGCCTTGATTCATGGACCTAACATTCCAGTTTCCTATGCAATATTGCTCTTTACAGCATCGGACCTTGCTTCTATCACCAGTCACATGCACAACTGGGTATTTGTTTCGCTTTGGCTCCATCCCTTCATTCTTTCTGGAGTTAATTCTCCACTGATCTCCAGTAGCATACTGGGCACTTACCGACCTAGGGAATTGCTCATTCAGTATCCTATCATTTTGCCTTTTGATACTGTTCATGGGGTTCTCAAGGCAAGAATACCGAAGTGGTTTGCCATTCCCTTCTCCAGTGGACCACATTCTGTCTAGCAATCCCAGTATTGGGCATATACTCTGAGGAAACTATAATTCAAAGAGATACATGCACCACAGTGTTCATCGCAGCACTATTTATAATAGCCAGGATATGAAAGCAACCTAAATGTCCATCAACAGCGGAATGGATAAAGAAGATGTGGTACATATATACAACAGAATATTACTTGGCCACTAAAAGGAATGAAATTGGGTCATTTGTAGTGACCAGAAAATCAGAGTAAAGTCCGTCAGGAAAACAGATACGTCCATTAACACATACATGCGGAATATAGAAAAAAGGTACAGATGACTCTATTTGTAAGGCAAAAATAGAGACAGAGGTGGAGAATGGACGTATGGACACAGCAGGGGAAGGGGAAGGGGAGCGGGGGACGGACTGGGAGAGCAGCACTGACATATACGCACTTCTGTGTGTAGAAGGCAGCTGGTGGGAAGCTGCTGCGCAGCACAGGGAGCTCAGCTCGGTGCCCTGTGATGACCCAGAGGGCAGGATAGTGGGGTGGGACGGAGACCCAAGTGAGAGGGGAGGTATATATATTTAAGTAGATTTTCCAAGCAGGGATATGGAGTGGGTTGCCATGCCTGCCTCCAAAGGATCTTCCTGACCCAGAGATAAACCCCCGTCCCTTACATCTTCTGCATTGGCAGGCAGGTTCTTTACCACTACTGCCATCCAGGAAGCTATTGCCTTTGTCTAATTATTGCTCCTTTGAAAGTAAGTTTGTTTGTTTGTTCCTTCTTACTATTAAATCTCACAAGCTACTCTTTGATTTTCTGCAGTTGGACCATGATGTGCCTAGGTGTGCATTCTACACCCCCACCCTGGGTTTGCAGTGTTCTTGAATTTCTGGATTGGTGACTTGAAAAATTCTTAGCCACTATCTATTTAAGTATATCTTCCACTTGAATTCTATTTTGGAATTGTGCATATCTATTAGACTTTCTCAGTATATTCTATACTTCTGACCCCTCATATTTTTGCCACTCTCCTTTCATCTCTTCGTGGTTCTTTAGGAATATTTTCATTTTGTTGTTGTTTAGTTGCTAAGTTGCGTCTGACTCTTTGCGACCCCATGGGCTGCAGCATGCCAAGCTTCTCTGTCCTTCACCATCTCCTGGAGTTTGCTCAAACTCATGATCATTGAGTTGGTGATGCCATCCAACCATCTCATCCTCTGTCATCCTCTTTTTCTCCTACTCTCAATCTTTCCCAGCATCAGGGCCTTTTCCAACAAGTCAGCTCTTCACATCAGGTGGCCAAATATTGGCGCTTCAGCACCTTCCAATGAATATTCAGGGTTGATTTCCTTTAGGATTGACCAGTTTGATCTCTGTGCTATCCAAGTGACTCTCAAGAGTCTTCTCCAACACCACAGTTAGAAGAAAGCATCAATTCTTTGGTGCTTGACCTTCTTTATGGTCCAACTCTCACATCCGTACATGACTACTGGAAAAAGCATTGCTTTGACTATATGGACCTTTGTTGGCAAAGTGATGTCTCTGCTTTTTAATATGCTCTCTAGGTTGGTCATAGCTTTCCTTCTAAGGAGCAAGCGTCTTTTAATTTCATGGCTGCAAACAGCATCCGCAGTGATTTTGGAGTCCAAGAGAATGAAATCTGTCACTGTTTTTCCACTTTTTCCCCATCTATTTGAGATGAAATGATGGGACCAGATGCTGTATTTTCATGGCTCATCTGTAAGTTCACAAAATCTCTTCTTGCCCGCCAAACTCAGGCTGCTAAATTCATTCATGGAGTTACTGTATTTTTCAGTAACAGAATTTCTATTTGGTTTTTTTCACATCATCTCTGTATTTTTAATAGATTCTAGCTTTCTGTGGAATTGTTTTTGAGGGGGGCATAATCTAGTCCTTTTCATTCCAAAAGAAAGTAAACAGATTTATTTTAATGGCTGTCTGGTGATTCTAACCTTGTTTATATTAAATTTCCTCCTCATAAGTTGTGTGTGCATATGTATACTGGTATCGGACATTTCATTTGAAAATATTTATAGAAATAATTTAAGATTTTGGATGGTATTATTTTCTTCCAGAGGTGGTTTTTTTCTTTGCTTCTTCCAGGAACTGAATGGGACTAGCAAATCAGAATCCCATTAATTCAGTGTCTGGGTCTGGTCTGTTTAGTAGTAGAAACGGAAGTCACACTTTTTTCTTGGTGGTCTCAAAACAGCCTGCCCTACAGGTCTTATTCTTTAATTACTTCCTGAACTAATTTCTTACCACTCAAACATTTCCATAATTTATTATCTCTAAAGTGTAATAGGAATCAGAGGGAACATAACACATCTACGCATTGGCATAGCCGATGGGCCCTCGCAGTTTTCATGGCTCACCACTCATTATAAATTGGAGATAGTAGAACATACTTCAGTGTCTTTTGGATCCTCAGAGAAGAAATAAATACAGAAGGAGCACAATTTAGAGCTACTTTTGCTAGCATATCCTGAATTGATTGGCTGTGAACCTACATGATTTTGCGAGCCCACATGATAACTTGGGTAGTGCCGGTGGAATGTCAGAATAATGGAGCACTTACTTTATAAGAGGTGGCTGAGGGACAGTTTAGGCATAGGATAGAGTGAACTGCATAAATACTAGCTATTATTAAATGATAAGTCAAAGATGATTCAGGTGAAATTTCATAGCTTTTCTTCATATTAACCCCCATGAGCTCTGGGAGGGTCTTCTGTGCTCCCCCAGCTTCCTTTACAGCAGAGATAAAGGCAAAATGCGAAAAGTGGAAGAGAAGAGAGAAGCAAGTAGACAAAGAAGAGTCTTGGGAGTGGGTAGATATTTGTAGAAGGTTTTGGCCTTATGCGACTATGCAGATTGACATGTGATAAAGCATCCATTTCTGGAAACGGGATAAGGATGATGGTGAGGATAGAGTTTATCATCTCACAAGATACAAGTAAAGCTCGAAACTTGAAAAAGTTCCTTTTGGCATTTGGACTGCAGTGTTCTGAAAACGACTCTGTGCTGATGGATCATGTAGTTCCAAGATTCAGAATGGTTAAAATTGACTTATGGACAGAAGTCATTTCTATGAACAGTTGAATTAAATCTCAGATGAACAGTTCTGTAGATTCTTTAGCCCTTAGAGGCCTGGAAAGCTTCTGCCTGAACTATTGGGTACATTTTATAGAAAGCTGGATCTTGGTAAAACATTTTAAAAATAATGAAACTGAATTAAAAACCCATTTTGGAACTATGAGGTGGACTTATTTCAAAGAATATTTGTAAAAGGGAGGGTTGAGGTATAACTAAATGGTTTTTCCTTGGAGTTATGATAAAATTATTTAACGGGATGTTGTTGCTTGGTCACTCAGTTGTGTCCAGCTCTTTGTGACCCCATGGACTGCAGCACACCAGGCTTCCCTGTCCTTCACCATCTCCTGGAATTTGCTCAAACTCATGTCAATTGAATCAGTGATGCCATCCAACCATCCAACCATCCAACCATCTCATCCTCTGTTTCCCCCTTCTCCTCCTACCCTCACTCTTTCCTGGCATCAGGGTCTTTTCCATTGAGTCAGCTCTGCACATCAGGTGGCCAAAGTATTGGAGCTTTAGCATCAGTCTTTCCAGTGAATATTCAGGACTGATTTCCTTTAGGACTTACTGGTTTGATCTCTTTGCAGTCCAAGGGACTTTCAAGATTCTTCTCTAGCACCACAGTTTGAAAGCATCAATTTCCGGTGCTCAGTGTTCTTTAATGGGATATTAGATTTTATTATTTCTAAAGTCTCTATGATTCTATGGTTTATACTCCCAGTTTAGACCATAGGGACTTGATTTATATTTCAGTTCAGTTCAGTCACTCAGTCGTGTCCAACTCCTTGCGACCCCATGAATCACAGCATGCCAGGCCTCCCTGTCCATCACCAATTCCCGGAGTTCACTCAAACTCATGTCCATCGAGTCGGTGATGCCATCCAGCCATCTCATCCTCTGTCGTCCCCTTCTCCTCCTGCCCCCAATCCCTCCCAGCATCTGAGTCTTTTCCAGTGAGTCAACTCTTCGCATGAGGTGGCCAAAGTATTGGAGTTTCAGCTTTAGCATCAGTCCTTCCAATGAACACCCAGGATCGATCTCCTTTAGGATGGACTGGTTGGATCTCCTTGCAGTCCAAGGGACTCTCAAGAGTCTTCTCCAACACCACAGTTCAAAAGCATCAATTCTTCGGCGCTAATCCAAATAACTGAATTTTAAAAACCTTGCTACTGAAATTTGGTTCTGTAAACACATTCTACACAGAAGGAAGGGAGAGGCAGCATAATTCAATAGAAACATGCACAGCAGAGAAAGAAAAAGCAAACTAAACTATCTTTTCTTGCTTTACTTACGATGATGGATCCTTTATCTAGAGAGCTTTAGAACATCATACTAAAGTATCAGTAGGGCAAGGGGGCATCTCTTACTCTTTTCAAGTATCAATTTGGGGATGGGCTGAAAGAGTGATGGCAAAGACTTTCGCAGGTAATGATGATGCCCCAAACATGGGCCTTACCTTGCAGGTTTAGGCCAAAGAGCTGAAGTTACTTTTCCTCCCCCACAAGGAAATAGGAGTACTCTGACCTGCTCCTTGGGTCTTTTTCACGGGAGGCTGCAGAGCTGAGAGGACCTCGTGGAAGAGGCTGAGATTTTTTTCTAAGTGGATGGGATAGATTTCAAAAGGTACAATTGAGTGATCAGAATATGTACTCAGTAAGTAAACCTGTCCTTTCTTGTCCACCTCGGCTGTCCATGAGTATGATATTATATGTGTGGTCCAGTGGCTGAAATTATGGTGATTTTTCAAAAATTCTAGTGTCAAGATTTTGCTTTGACAGTGTATCTGTAGCTACTAATCATGCTGTTTTGGGCTGACTCAGTTGCTTTGCAATTGCAGGGCTCTGTTCTGAGTAAATGAGAGGCAGCCAATTATCTACGAAATAATGGTGTGCGCAGAGGAGGGTGAATCGCAGATGATCACTGCTGACACAACAGGGTGTGGAGACCCACTCCACTCTGACTTGCTATCAGAGTCGGGGCGATACTTGCAGATTTTACAAACAACACACCCCATTAAATTCCATCACGGGGCGGGAGTGGGGACAGGAAGTGATACTATACAATGGTGTATAGAGGCAGCCAACCCAAGAATTAAATACCTACAGGGAAATTTAAAAAGAAAAACAAAAACCACTGTGAAACTGTGTTCTAGGAAGGGCTTCACTGGTGGCTCAGCTGGTAAAGAATCTGCCTGCAATGCGGGAGACCTGGGTTCGATCCCTGGGTTGGGAAGATCCCCTGGAGAAGGGAAAGGTTACCCACTCCAGTATTCTGGCCTGGAGAGTTCCATGGACTAAACAGTCTCAGACATGACTGAGCGACTTTCACTTCACTTCAGGAAGGATTGCAAAGTTAGATAAAAAATGCAGATCCACTGCCATGTAATGTGATTTAGAACAAAGACTAAAAGCTGTCGCAAAACACCTTCCCAGGAACTCAGCCCTGTGTGGGGAGGCGATGCATAAATTCACCTAAGCAGAAGGCACATGCTGAATTCCTGGAAACAGAGGATTGCTGACCTCATCAGGGATCTGTCATGTGGACGGTGAGACCACCACAGCTTCATCCATAACCCCTAGGCTGTTGTTGGCTCTTCCTCTGAGTGCTGAAGGCAGCATCTGCTTTGTACTATTGCTTAAGCAACTGCCAACTCACAGCCACTCTTCTGCTCAGCCAAGGATTCAGAATGGCCAAAACACCAAGGCATCCCTCAGGGTTATATGGAAAGATCAGGAAAAGTCTTCTGCACAACTAAGCCCATGTTGGCACTGTGGTGGTTTCAAGAGGCAGAGGACACGGTTTCTAGTTTGGGAATGCTTGTCTCTGTGGTCGTGAGGTGGTCAGGCTGAGGATTAATCTGGGTCGATGCATAAGGAAGCTGTAGCACAGGGTTGGTTACTTACTGAGGGGTTGCTAGGTTTTCCCACATCAGACACTATGCAGAGAGTGGTTGCCTGTCACAGACCCGTTTCCTAGCTGGGGCATCTCCGAGCCGAAGGCTGCACATGCTGCTCTGCAGTATGCTCTCCACTAAGGCAGATGAGTGGCAAACAAATAGATCCAATCGGCCCAGAGACTGAGGGTGCCCGTGGGGGACAGCGGGGTGTGGATCAGGACTTCCTGCCTGGAGTCCTCCACTTCTCGTCCCCAAGGAAGCTCACTCTGGCTTCCCCCATGCACTTGTCTCCTCCCCGTGCTGGGTGAGACTCAGCAAGCACTAGCTCAAGGGTAGGAACAGGTCTCGAGTCAGCTTTGTCCAGGTTTGGACTCTGACCTCTACTGCTGTTTTCCCAAGAGGGACATCACTGGTCTAAGATCGTTTTAGCTGATGTACATGAAACCCCTCTGTAGGTAATTCTCTTTTAAATCCTTTTGATTGGGGCAAATGGAGAGTCTTGGTTTGGTGCCACCCTCTCTAAGGGTGACCAGCCTCTCAGCTTAACAAAGAGGAGAAAGAACCTCAGTCTGGTAGCTCCAGGCAAGCAGCTGTGCAGAGATGGGATTCATCAGCACTGTTTCTCTTTTATATTTATTTTTATGCTTAACTTCTAATGATAAGTAATAAGTAATATTCATTTCTCTTGTGGCTAAGATAGAAAGTTTAAGATAAACTGAATTTTTAAAAGTGAATCAGGTAAATAGTAACTGGTACACAAAGACTGAAAAAAGCATGCCAAGATGGAAAGAAATGAAATTGGTGAGACACTTACATGCCCAAGGTCCCATGACTTAGGCGGGTGGCCAAATGGTGGAGAAAGGGGGCAGACAGCCCAGGCAGGAGTCAGCACAATGTGGGACACTGTCCAAGCAGAGTGAAGTAGTTGGTTCAGCCCATTAGGGTTCCTGTGGCCTGGCTGCAACGTGACCAGGGAGGCAGGTACCCGAGTGGGTGGGATTGACAGTAATGGTAAGAAAGTCCAGCAGGGGAGGGGCGTCCTCACAAAGGAACCAGGGAGACCAGCAGACCAGGTGAAGAGGCTGAAGACACAACTTGGGAGATACAGCAGAGCTGGGAGAGGGTGGCAGTGTTGACTGGAGCCACAGGCTCTTCTTCGCAAGGTGAAGAGTAAGAGATGAAGGGAAAGCCCTTTGAGGTGGGGCTGTGTGGGTGCAAATCTGAGCTCCACCACTTACTAGCCATTTACCTTGCAACAGCACTTAGCATCCCTGAGTCTTGTCATTCAGTGACAAAACATCATTGAGTTTTGCCATCACCTGCAAGGAGGGATAATAAGAGAACCTCTGTTGTCTATCAAGTCTCAGTAATGTTGGTGGTAATCGTCCATTCCGGGGCTGAGCCCTGCCGTCCCTGCCTCCCTGCATGCTGTGAAGTGTGCGGCCGTGCAGAGTGAGCGGCACCAGGGTCTTCAGACCGGCTCTGCCCGACACTGACTTGCTGATGAGGGAACACTCAGGAAAGCCCGGAGAGGCCAAGGGTACTGGATTTCAGATACTGTGTGAAGTCTAGATATGTCCTATTTATTAACCAACTTCAGAAAGTTCCCTGAACCCCTTAACACTGTAGAAACATTTGGTGCATCGATGCATTTTGAAAAGGGAGGAGAGTGGGTATCAAAGAACCAGATTAACCAACCCCATGATCGGGTTTCCTGAAAGGAATGTTTCCTTTCCCCTTTGTCTCTAAAGAGAACTACACCTGGTCTCTCTCTCTCATACTATAGGAGGTGATGCCCTTGGCAAAATCTGTGTTGCTGTTCAGTCGCTCAGTCATGTCTGACTCTTTGCGACCCCATGGACTGCAGCACACCAGTCCTCCCTGTCCATCACTATCTCCCGGAGCTTGCTCAAACTCATATCCACTGAGTCCATGATGCCATCCAAACCACCTCACCCTCTGGCGCTCCGTGCATACTGGACACCTCCCGAGCCACGGAGCTCACCTTCTGGTGTCATATCTTTTTGCTTTTTCATACTCTTCATGGGGTTCTCGAGGCAAGAGTATGGAAGTGGTTTGCCAACCCTCCTCCAGGTGGTGAAATCTTAGGCCTACGTTCAGTCCCTTGCCTCCAAGTTACTCATCCTGTGCTCTTTGGCCTCCCTTCCATTTCCACTTCCCACATCTGGCTGCTGGGAAAACTGAGGGTGATTTGTTTGATCTGTAGCCAAACATCCTTAAAGAGAGATATCACTGTGAGTTCATTCAGAAGCCCACAGGCTCTCTGGCAATAGTTTGTGTAACAAGTTAAGGGGAATATCTTTCTGAAAAGACTTACAAGGCAAGTTGATTCACCTGAAAGATAGGCAATGTGAGGCCCCAAGGCAAGACAGAAGCAAAAACTGACAAAGCAAAGCATTCCAGAAACTCAGGTATGAAGCTTAAATTCTCTTAAACAGTCTAGAAAGCACACTGTAAGATAGGATCCTACAACTGAGCAAGCCTCAAGAAAAGCCTGCAGGGTTCCTGCCTCGCCCTGGAAGTGCCTGTTACATAAGAAAGCCAGAAAGGGGAAAAAACAAAACAAACTCAGCCTAGAAAGTGGTGACACCGTTTGAAGAGGACACAGAGCTTGCAGAAGAGGAATAGAGAGACTATAGAGTCATGCCCGTAGGCCTGTGTTCTTAGGTAAACTAGCTTGGGCCTAAGGTGGGGAGAGAAGGGAAGAAAGGGAGAAATGAGAGGTGAACAGTGGTGGAAAAGATTAGAAATAAAATATCAGTTCATATTGATGCATGGCAAAACCCATCACAATATTGTAAAGCATTTATTGTAAAGTGATTATCCTCCAATTAAAATAAATAAAAATTTTAAAAGTCAGCTTCCGTTCCCACCATGCTATATCCCTTCAGGCCACTGGGTACAGAGCTGACAAGCCACTGACGTGGAGAAGGCAGTACGGTTTCTATAATGACAAGGCCTGAGACAGCAGCGATGTGACCAATCCCTGGGGGTGTGAGGGAGTGGGTATTTGATACTGGGTCCCTAAGGAATTAGAATATTATTAAAAAGAGGGTGGCAGGGAGAAAGACCAGGAAATGCACATTTATTTTAAACTAACTAAAACAGACTTACATCTCCAAATGAAAACCTAATACCACAACCAATGTTTTGTAGCTAAAAACCATGCTCATTAAGTGCTTGATACAATTTTATATAATGCAATTGCTACCAATATTTGTTCACTAATTGCATTTTTAATTTGTATCTGATCTACTTCAGCTGCTTATAATATAAACACATTTACACAAGACCAGCTGAAGCAGACAGTTTTAAAACAGAAAAACAATGTAGAGAAGAGGCTCCTTATTTGGGGTTCATAATCCCTGCAGAGATTTATTAACAGGGTTGTCAGATAAAATAAAAGACCCAGTTTAATTTGAATTTTAGATAACGAATAATTCTTTTACTCAAAGCAGGCCCCAATACTGTTTATTAATATCGATACCTTTCAGGAGATGCCTGAACTCCTTAACATTGCGTACAAACATGAAAAGGAGATTAGCTATCTCTTTCTATCCGTCTCAAATCTGTGATCTCCCAGTAGTTAACCATCATTAATGTGAAGAGGTAATTCTCTTTCCCTGTGGCCTGATCTTCTTAACAGCCAAAGCTGAAGGGAAATAGAAAGATAATTTACCAAACAGCTGCCAGGAGAGGTGTGTGTGTGTGCTTAGTCTCTCAGTAATGTCCATCAGTAATGTCCAACTCTTTGTGACCCCATGGGCTGTAGCCTGCGAGACTCCTCTGTCCATGGGATTCTCCAGGCAAGAATACTGGACTGGGTTGCCATGCCCTCCTCCAGGGGATCTTCCCAACCCAGGGGTCGAATCCAGGTCTCCTGCATTACAGGTGGATTCTTTACCTTGTAAGCCACCAGAGGAGAGAAGGCAGAGCCTGCCTGAGCCTGGCTGAGCTGGTTGTGAGCTCTAAGCTGCAAACTTGAAACAGAAATCTGTGACTTGAGCCTAAGGGCAGTGTGACTTCCTGGGAGGGTTTGGATTTTTTATTTTTTGCTTCATTGGTGAATAATTGCTTTACAATATTGGGATGGTTTCTGCCATACATCACCATGAACTGGTCATAGGTATACATACGGTCCCTTCCCTCTAGAACCTCCCTCCCGCCGCTCTAGACTGTCTCAGGGCGTCTGTTGTATAGCAACTTCTCAGTAGCTGTCTATTTACACAGGGCAATGTACATACTCCAGTGCTGCTCTCTCAATTTGTCCCGCCCTCTTATGCCCAGTAGTCGGATGGCGAGTCATATGATCGTTTAATTCTTAGCTTTTTAAGAGGTTTGCCTTAGAGACTATCTCCGGTTGCTTTGTTGAGACTGGACTGGAGGGGACAGAGGGGACAAGGGCCTGGGCAGGAAGGACAGGGACGGAGGGGAGAGGTATAGAGGTGGTGTGGAAGTGAGGCCCCGAGGGTGGAACAAGTGCCTCAAGGGTCAGAGTCCTCCCCGCTCTGGTTCAGTGTTCGTGCAGCCACCACTGGTGCCATGGGGAGCGGGCGGGGCTGCCTCCCTGAGCCCCCACCCGTGCTGGGCAGCGAGCCCCGTTTGCTGGGGAGGCACCAGGAGGGTCTGCGCGATGCTGAAGTAAACTGCAGTCTTACCCGCGTCACTGAAAGTAGCCCCTCAGCGCTGCAGCCTCAGCCGCCATTTCCTCCTCCGACCGCCACAAGGCTGGGGCGTCTTTATCCTCTCTGTCGTGTTTCTGGAGCTTTGGAGAAAGAAAAAAAGAAAAAAGACTCCTGTGGGATCTTCTTTTGGAACAATTATTGTGGGGCAGCAGAACAGCATTTCCAAATCAGCGGCTGGGGCACATATCTTTTCATTGTATTACGTGGCTAAGAATCCCCCTGCGATTCAGGAGACCCAGGTTCGATCCCTGGGTTGGGAAGATCCTCTGGAGAAGGGTATGGCAACCCACTCCAGTATTCTTGCCTGGAGAATCCCACGGACAGAGGAGCCTGGTGGGCTACAGTCCACGTGGTTGCAAAGAGTAGGACAGGACTGAGGGACTAAGCACAATTACTTGCTGAAATCCAAAAATGGGTAAGGGTTTTGTGTAAAATTCCACATTTCTAACTTCTGTAACACAATAACTAGATTAGGCTACGCTGGGGGCGGTTCACCACCTTGTAGTGATCCACTGAGGTTGGAGTGGTGATCACAGACTGGCGGGCATCCTGCCATTTACCAAAACCCCCATCACCTTCTAAAACTATGCTCGACCAGCATCATCCGTTCTTTTTACTTCCCAGCCCCTGAAGACACTGCGCTGGCCACCTACCCACAATCATTTCCCAAGCTCGCCTGTGGTTAACCTACCTTCTCTTCAGCTTAGCCTCTCTTATATGAGCTCTGGGCAGTTTTGCTCACTGAACCAAAATGGCCCAGGCTAATTGATGATAATAATAGAAGGGCCGTGAGTATTGAGTGAGAAATAAGAGTCGGTGCTGCTGCTGAGTCGCTAAGTTGCATCTGACTCTCTTGCCACCCATGGACTGTAGCCCACCAGAGTCCTCTGTCCATTGGATTCTCCAGGCAAGAGTACTGGAGTGGGTTGCCATTTCCTACCTCAGAGGCTCTTCCTAGATTCTTTACCAGTGAGTCACCTGGGAATTCTGAAGAAATAAGAGTATGTACATTAAAACAGGCTTCAAGCCTGCAAAAGGTAAAAAAAAAAACAAAAAAAAAAGAGGAAAATAATTAAATGAGGAAGCTTCAAAAAACACTTGGCCTTAGTCAAAATAACCCTTTTAAACTCCTCTTCATATACCCATATTTATTTTAAAAATATATTTTGTGTATGTCTCAGGTTTACATAGTGAGTGAATAAAATTTCAGTTCTATCAGGGGTGGGGGGATGCTGTCAGAATGTTCTTCATTAGAAGAGCTCAATCCCCCCTTAATCTCCTATGCAGTTTAGTTTTATTAACTAGATTTGTTATTCCTGTCTGCAGCTGTAGACACTGTAAAATGCTGAGGGTATACATTTCTCCACAGGAGGCACAGTGCAGTATTTCATGTTAAGTCATCTGAGGAGACTGGGGCCAGCTATTTAACAGCACCAACGATGGCTCATATTTATGATGCGAAGGGCCGTTTCTTCCTCTTCACGTATTATTTCCTCGTGCATCATTTCACTTAGTTCTTACAATAGCCGATACACGAGACAGGCGCTTCCTCGCTCCTTCTTCAGTTCAGTTCAGTCGCCCAGTCGTGTCCGACTCTTTGCGACCCCATGGGCTGCAGTGCCAGGCTTCCCTGTCCATCACCAGCTCCTGGAGCTTGCTCAAACTCATGTCCATGGAGCCGGTGATGCTGACTCCTTACCAAGGAAGAAACTGAAGCCTGAGGAAGTTCAGTCACCTATCAGAGATCACCCGGCTAGGAGCAGTACTGCCGGGGGTGTTCCCCACAGCTTTTGCCTTTTTAAAATCTCTCCTGAGGAAGTGCAGTGCCAGCACAGAGCCAACAGTTCCACAGCTCCTGCCCCCCAGGTACCATGCATGACCCAAAGGTCAGATCCTCCGACAAAGAATCTTACCGGCTCAGGCAAGTTGCACAATTCAAATAGCGGAGTTTGCAATCTAAGGTCCCAGTCACTCCCACTCTAACCCAGAGACCCCCACCCCAGCAACTTGCAGCAAATGGAGAAATGTCCCCATTGTTTCAGAGCCAACTTTGATTCAGAAGGAAAAACAGTGAGGGGACCTAGATGCTGGTGGGGCAAGTTTGAGCCTAAAAGAGGCTTGTTAGCATATACCCCAGCCACGAATATGTTTATGAGGGTCATGGATCTTCTGCTGCATATCTGGCTGCCAGCACGCTGGTTTTACACTTTGCCACATAGATTTAATTTCCCTTAGTGGAAGAAAACCACATTAAGAAGTCATTTCCTTCCTTGCAGAGGCAGAGATGACGCAATGGCTACAGGCAAGTCAAACGGGATTGCTATTTTTCTCCTCAAGAACTAATTTTCATTTTGATACTAGCTTTAGGTCTGTTATAAATCCATCTTGTAACTATTTCAATAGGATGACAGAGAACAATGCAAAGCCCAGAAAATATGGCCTCCCCACTTCTGGTACTGCCGTCGGAAGACGCAGAAATCAAGCATTAAGTGGCCTCATCAAGGCAGATCGCACCAGATGAATCCAAATAATTTAGAGCCTGCAAACGTTAATGCCTCCTTGGTTATCAGGCTACCGTCTGTTATTGTCATATGCCTCCCAGATGGCAGCATCATGCCAACGCTTAGAAGTTGTTTATGGGAAATAGGAAATAAGTAAAACAAAAACTAATGGTATTTGCAAAGCACTATGGTATATGGTTTTTAAAACGTAGGGGTTTCTAGTCCTAAAAGTCCCCGATGGAAGCATGTGGCTTTCTTCAGAACAGCCATGCTCAACCCCGGCTGCCCACAGGAATCACAGAGAACTTTAAAATCGACAGATGGGGGCTCTGACCCAGGTTTCATTGGTCCAGGGGGGCAGTCTGGCGGTGGGGACTGTTTTCAAACCTCTCAGGCAATTCTCAGCTGCACTTGCAGTCAAGAAACAGTGTGTTTGGGAGAAGTTTGTGTGCACAGGTTGAACCCATATATATTACAGAAAGAACATTATACATTTGCCTTTAAGCCCATTGCTTGCGACTCAACAGTATGGTGGCTTTCCTTGGCAAACTCTGCTCTGGAACTGCCCTTCTCTATCCAAGGATCGTCTGAGCCACAAGGCTCTTTTCCCAGCAACATCACGATGCTGGTCTGGTGTGGGAGCTTTTGAATGCATGTGGAGTCTGCAGGAATAGGGAGCCTGGGAGAGGCCTGGTGGGCAAGCCTCATGTCCTGGAAGAGCCGCCCGGGTGACTTGGAAATGAATCGTGCTGTGGGTCAGAGTAAGGTTCTGTTTCCCCAAGCAGCCCAAGAACCTGGTGGCTGGAAACCACTGCCGAGCTAACTAACAGATAAGCCCTAATCATGACTCTAAAAAAACACCTTATCCAAAGGCACTATTTGCCTCAAGTGACCTTCAGTGGTGGAGGAGGGGCTGGCAACTCATTCAAGTATTCTTGACTGGAGAATCCCATGGATGGAGGAGCCCGGCGGGTTAGAGTCCATGGGGCTGCAAAGAGTCAGACATGACTGAGCACGCAGGTACCCATGAGCTTTAATGGACGGGTTTCACTTCAGAGGAACTTTCCAGATTACCTTAGACCATCCACAGGGAAAGGCAGTGACTACTTATTCACCCACCAGATACTTATGGTGTCCTTGCAATGCCAGGGCAGAGCCCGGGCACAAATGCACCTACCCAGACTGACCCCTCTGCTGTCCTCATGCACCACCCAGGTGGGGAAGGTAAACACCAAATGATTACTTACAGATGAGATGGGCATTCCCAAGTGAGAACGTGCTGGGGGGGGCTCACCTAGCCTGAAAGGCTTCTGAGAAGTGACTTAGTTTCACAAGGAAAGAAACGGACTGTTCGAATAAAGAGCGATGGTGGCAGTGGGGAGTGGTGATTACCCTAAGGAACAGCCAGCAAGGGCTCTCCAAGAAGATGAGCTTAGGCCCAGACACGAACAATGAGAAGTGCAAGCTCTCTGACCTCTCTCTGCCTCAGCTTCCCCCTCCGTAACAGTAGGGAGGAGGTCTCTATGCTGATATGCATGACACACAGTGAGGGGTGCTGGGGGTTTGCAGCGGCTGCTACTATTACTCTCATTATAGCTGTTGCTATAGGCTGGATACACTGTCCCCTGACAGTGACCAAATCAACCCACAGAGGCTGCCTCTATGCATGAGTACCTTTACTATCTTCATGGTTTTCCAGGGCCCTTTATCTTTTAAACCTTAAAGACTCTGCTGCTGGGAAGGATTGGGGGCAGGAGGAGAAGGGGATGACCGAGAATGAGATGGCTGGATGGCATCACCGACTCTGTGGACATGAGTTTGAGTGAACTCCGGGAGTTGGTGATGGACAGGGAGGCCTGGCGTGCTGTGATTCATGGGGTCTCGGAGAGTCAGACACGACTGAGCGACTGAACTGAACTGAACTGTGTGAAAGGATTAGCAGTCATCATCGGAATTAAAACTGAACCAACTCATCTAATGAGACATTCAGGTCTGAGGAGAAAATTCAGCCCCTTCAGTCATGAAATAGTGGCAATAACCCCTTCCTCTCGGAGTGGTGGTAAGAAGCAAATGAAGTATTCATGGAGGCTCCTGACTGGTAAAGGTTAAGCCCCTGGAGTGAAAGCATGTGGAGAAGGTCAAATGCAGTCACCATTGCCCTGGGAAGACAGATGCCTGATTCAGCAAATAGAAGTGCAGGGCATCCAGATAATTTGCTTTTAGTATATCTCATGCACTATTGGGGACACACTTATACTAAAAAATATTCCGAGTTGATCTGAAATTCAAATTTAACTGGACATCCTGTATTTTATCTGGCAACTCAGTCTCAGAGACCCCTTGGACAGTTTTATTTCAGTTTTATTCCCTAGCTGTGAATCCTGGAAAAGATAGAGAAGACTGTCCGAAGGAAGGTCAGATTCAAGACTAGCATTTATGCACTCTGGGGCTTATTATTATTTTTGCATAAAATGCAGAGGAAATTACCAGCACTCTTTAAATGGCAAAGTTCATCTGTTCTCAGATGCACGGTTGGTCACATTTTAACATCTCTGAAATCACAGCATGTCCTACCATCAATGGTCTGACATAATTTCATTGGCAGTGTTTTTCTTTCTTATTAGTACATAAAATAACAGTTTGAATTAACTTCTTTCAAATACAGCGTCTGGGATTCAATGTCCTAGGGTTCCCCCTCTTGCCCCTCTGCAACGGGGCCACAGCATCAAATGATGAATACAATACACTCAGCACCTAGGCGCCTGTAACACCTGTGCCTTCCCTTATGTTTATGCAACAGTGAGACTCTTTTCAGAAGCATGGTTCTTTGGAGGAAGGCTCATGCCAGAGTTACAAAGTTTACAGAAACTTGAACCAGAATCTTTGTTCACATTCTTCAGAGGGGAGTCTGTGAGGGCTCTGGAAGCGAATTCTATTTCTATACAACTTTGAAAAGAGATGCAAGAAAAAAAATGTATCTGCAGTCATCCTGCTTTATCTGCCTGAAATGATTTCTGGGGAAGGTAGTGTTAACAGGATTTCTGATTAAAGTGGGGATACGTGTCAACTTTGACACTGGGCTGCTTCCTGTCCTTTAAGTGTGTTCTCATGAGGCGTGAGGGGCAGTGATTAATTCCCCGATGTATTGCTCAAACTGCCTTGACTATTGACATCTTTATCGCTCCATAATGGAATACAGTAGGAGGAATGATTCACAATAATTTAAATGTTTTCTCAGAATTTAGAACTAATCTGTAGTAGAATGCAGAAGTGTCTTCAGAGGGCAGACAAACAATTTAAAGCCACTCCTCAAAGAAGCCAGTGACTGAATACAAACTTGGGTGTTGTTCTAAAATTCATTAGTATTTTTCCTTGTTAGTTTTATAAAACAATATAAAGAGCAGAGAAACCAATTCTTATGGTTGGTGGTTCTGTTTAGACCAGGTGTTTATATAAAGATTTCAAAGAAAATAATTTCAGTGGGAAGTAAATCTTTATTTTGTTTTAGATCTGATTCTCTATTATTGCTTTCAGTTTAGACAACAAGCATTTCTTGACCACATGATATAGTCCAGGCACTGTTCTAGGTCTTATGAAAGTTATAAAGATGCAGGAGACAAAAATCTTTGCCTGCTGGAGTCTTGCCACCCGACAGGGCAGAGAGATCCATACACACATCACTTAGTCCAAGTCAGTATGGTATAAACACTGGACCAGAAGTTCTCCCATAGTGCTCTCAGGATATATGAAGGAAAGAGTAATTCTTACTGGGCTAGGGTCTGCAGTTGACTCTAAAAAATCAGGATTTGCCCTGGCTTTAAAAATGGTGATGGATTTTAAGGACAAAGTTTTTTGGGGGGATGAGAATACCTTCAGAAAATGCATGAGGCATTTCCCAGCTCTCTTGTAACTTGTGCCCATTGCCAGCTTCACCATCCACTTATACTGGTCTTTC
This sequence comes from Moschus berezovskii, assembly GCF_049115385.1. Lineage (NCBI taxonomy): Eukaryota > Metazoa > Chordata > Mammalia > Artiodactyla > Moschidae > Moschus > Moschus berezovskii. Next base: position 18,913,007 of record NC_142483.1, read on the forward strand.
CTTCCAGACAAATCCTGCCATGGCATTCCTAGCCACACCTGCCTGTCTGTCAAAGTTGCTGAGAGATCATGCACTCGGTTGCCATTTTGTGAAGCCTTAGCATTCCATTGTTAAAAGGTGAGGGGATGACCCAGAGGGAGGATAAAGGGAGGAGGGAGGTGGGAGGGGGGTTCAGGAAGGGGAACTCATGTACACCCGGGGCGGATTCATGTCAATGTATGGCAAAACCAACGAATAAAATATTGTAAAAGAAAAAAAAAAAAGATGGGACCCACAGCCCAGTGGCCCAGAAAACAGCCTCCAGTCCTGCAGTTCAGAGCTGCACACACGTTAGTACCCTATCAAGACAGATGTGTGCGTGCGTGCATGCAAGGTTGCTTTAGTTGTGTCTGACTCTGTGCGACCCCATGGACTGTAGCCCGCCAGGCTCCTCTGTCCATGGGATTTCCCAGGCAAGAATACTGGAGTAGTTGCCATTCCCTTCTCCAGGGAATCTTCCCAACCCAGTGATAGAATCCATGTCTCTTACGTCTCCTGCATTGACAGGTAGGTTCTTTATCACTTAGCGCCACCTGGGAAGCCCTACTGAGATAGATGCTCCATTCCTAATCACCTGTCTGCCGAGTAATCTAGGTTTCTGTTGGTACCAGCTTGCCCTGAAGATGGTACCAGTGTGACTTCTACCAGAATGACAGTACGATCCAGACTCTAGCTAGAATACAAGACGGCTTTGTGTGGATCTTACTTATTTGAGGCTTATCTCCCATTTATGATGTCATCTCAAATTTCCCTTTAAAGTAAATTTAAGTTACAAATGAGTCGATTTAGACAATGTATTAGGTAAAAATATGGGAAATATGCCATAAAACACAGCATTAACCTTGGGAGATGGTCCAGAGGTGCGAGAAGTGCTCCAAATCGTGATGCCTGGGCCTTTGAGAACATGCACCAGACACGAGTGTGGTTGTGTCTACTGAGTTGAGCAGAAGGCATCAGAACGTTTTTTTTAATGATAGATGCTTAGAAGTCAAAATGATGTCGTAGTATGAGGTCTGAGGAGAATCAGAGCATAGTGATGTGCAGGGGTGCTAGAGCTTTGGGCAGGGGGTTTGGAGCAAGGTCTCACACAGAGGTGACACTTCAGCTGCAACATCAGCAATGATTAGACGTCCATGAAGCAAGAGGCTGGGCAGACAGCAAGTGCAGAGGCTCGAGGGAAAAGGAAGTTTGGCATGTGGGTAACTGGCTAGAAGATTTGCGTGCAGGAGATAGCTGGTCATTTACAGCTGGTGGGAATGGCTAGGGGGTGTGGGTTTTATTTTTGGTGTGATACTAGTCACTCAGTCCTGTCCGATTCTTTGCAACGCCATGGACTGTAGCCTGCCAGGCTCCTCTGCCCATGGAGTTCTCCAGAAGAGAATACTGGAGTGTGTTGCCATTGCTTTCTCCAGGGGCTCTTCCCAACCCAGGGATCAAACCCCGGGCTCCTGCAGTGCAGGTGGACTGTTTACCGCCTGTGCCACCAGGAAATTGATGAGAAGATGTTAAAGGTGTAGAAGAAAAGAAGTGAAAGCACCGGAGTAACTTTTCATCGAGAGAAGCCTGGCTGGGGCCGCAGAGGGAGACAAGCTAGTGCAGCAGCCAGAGAAGGGGCGGCGGGAGCCGGGAGGAAGGGACGAGGAAGCGTTGGAGGCGGGTGAGCGCGGCGCGTGCGGTGTGTGAGCGCTGGCCTCTCCCTGTATACGGACATTTATTTACATTTCCCTCTGGTGCTTCTTTCCTCTGGGCACTCTGTGAGGCACACATTGATCCTGGGCTCCCCGGAACCAGTGTGAAAATCACTCTGTTTCTGCACATCTCTCTGTAAGCGTACACTCCCCGAAGAACCCTTCAGTCCCCATCCAGATGGGACCAGGTGACGGTTCAGATCTGGATGCTGTTTCACTGTCTCTGGGGCTCTCAGACACATACCGTCAGTGCCCGAACACTGAATACCAGTGCTGCTTATTGAGCAGACTGTCGCCACTCTGGGCTTTCTTGGTGTCCAAATGAATCACCTCTTGCTTTCATTGGAGGCAAAAAAAAAAAGTGTCATCAAACTCTTACTTCCGCTTGTACTTAGAACCCTGAGATTCTTCCACTTGTGCAAAACTACATTAATTTCTTCCTTTCTCTCTCTTAATGGGAGGGATCCTGTAACTGTGGACTACACGCTAGATAATTGCAACCACATTATCTCTGATTCCCTCTGTTCACTGTGGAGTTTCAAAGCCCAGGTCTTTTCTCTTTCTGGAGAAATTCTAGTAATCGATAGAGCATTCATCATCTGATTAGTTGCCGGAGCTTTCACTTGAGTGTTAACGTGCTTGAGTAAAAGCAAAAGTTGCTTTAGTGCTGCCAATGGGCCAAAATGCTGAAATAAGCTATTACATTAATTAATGGCATCCTACTTTAAGGCGTACAGAGTGTTGACGTTTAAGAATTTGTAACCCCCCAAAGTATTTATGAACTAGAAAATCACAGCAGTGGAAAATAATTATGCCAAACCACTGTACTATAACAGAATCCAATTGCTTATCCAGTTATACATTAAAGTATCACGTTGTCAAGCTGATTGCCAAAGCAGCAAATGAGACTGCCTGCATCACAGTCTGGATGGGATACCATCAACCGACTAAACTGTGAGTGGTCTTCACAGCACCCCTCGCACCCGCTAAACCCGCACTAACCAAGGCAGACAGTTCTGGTTTGCCAGAGTACACACCCACCTACCGTCACAACCTCACTTTAATTGGCAGGACATTAAAGTTTGCAGGTTTCCATAAGAAGCTTGTTAGGAACAGTCCAGCAAAAAGCAGCTGTGGCTCCGGGCCCTATGCAGAGTTGAATTTGATGAAAACATCAGTGGGATCACTTCCTGTGAGGCGAATGAGCAGTGAGGCCAACCCCAGGTGGGCATCTGAGAAGAGGTGGCTGACCCGGATCCGTCGTGCTGAATCATGGCTGGCTGCCCATCTAGAGCTTCCTGACAATGTGACATCAGGGCCACTGAGTAACAGGACTCAGCGACAGGGCTGCAAGGGAGTATGGGGGTTTCTACAGGGGTCACTACGTTTGAGAATCATCAGCTTAGACTGAGGAAAGAGTCTCTAAATTTCTGGAAATACTCCTTCCACAGTGTTGCAAACATGCGTGATAAAGCAGTCCAAAAGAAAGCCAAAGTCGCAGACAGAGATCAGCCTCTGAGCTGGGGTCAGGATCTACCCGGAGGGGCCTCCTCCTGGGGGGAGTTGTCTCCCAGGGGACACGGTTTGCAGGAAATAATCACCAAGGCCTCACCCCAGGCTCCATGCTGTGTGCGCTTTCCTGGTTTTTTTGTGGGTAGGAAATTAGAGAAGGAAATGGCAACCCACTCCAGTATTCTTGCCTGGAGGATACCAGGGACTGCGGAGCTGCTGGCGGGCTACAGTCCATGGGGTTGCAAAGAGTCAGACACGACTGAGTGAGTGCAAGACCGCAGGACATTAGTCAGGTCACAGGGACTAGAGACGTCTACCAGTTTGATTGCCTCAGGCCTTCTGTTTCTAGAAACATGCTCACCAAGAAATGAAAAGCCCTCTCCATGGGAGGTTTGTGATGAAGCAAACTGCAGAGACGGAAGCATTTATTCAGAAAGCAATTTCCTCAGCTGGTCATGTACTATAAGCCTCCCCACCGCCCCACCCTGTGTTGAGGACATTGGTGTTTAAGCTGGAGTGTTCACCCTTGTTCCTAGAGGGATGTCAACCTGAGGTGCTCAGCATGAGGAAAGGGAAAAGGCAAAGGGTTTGTTTCTGGTTTTGTTTGAATCTCCTGAGCACTTCATTCTCCATTCGCTCCTGTTACAGTATGGCTTCTTTTTCCAAAGACACCTTACAGAACCTTTAGCAGTGAGGTCCAAGCAAGACAACCATTCCCAAGGAGGGTGCTGAGCCAGGACACAAGCTAGCCAACACACAACCAAAACCACGCCGCCACACACACAGCTTCAGAATCCTGCTAACACAGTGTATCCGGTGGCAGTAACTGGGACCTCAAAATAAAACCCATTTGGAGAAGCCGAACTTGAAGAGATCGTGGATCTTTCAAACACGGGAATTTCATTTGTCTATAGAACTCATTCGATTATTCAACAAATAGCACTGTGTCTTCTACTTGCTGGCACGGTACATGGCGCCAGCACTGGTTAGCAGGCTGGGCAAGGCTGTGAGCGTTCAGGAGGCTTACATTTCAGAAGAGTAGGCAGGCAAATAGCAAGGAATCAAAGCTGTTAGAACCATGAGTGATGGGATGGTCAGGGAAGACTGCCTGGAGGAGGTGACAGGGAGGCTGAGAGTGATCAGCAAGTGCAGATCCCCAGGGAAGGCCAGAGGTGTCTGCATGGTCTCTGAACTGGCTGAAGGCTGGTTACTGAAGCCACGTAAGGAAGCACCCAAAGAGAGGGTAACAGAGGCAGGCGCTTGTCCCTCCCTGTGGGACCAGCCATACAAGTGCTGGGAGAGAAGAGGGACTGGATGACTGGTTCCCCTCACCCTTGTTCAGCAGCTACTTCCTCTAGCCTCAGAAGAGTAGTTATCGGGTGAAGGCGCAGGAAGTTCAGATGCAGAGAGGTGAAGGAGGGGTGGCCAGCCTTTCCTCTGAGCCCGGGCAGTGCCACTTCCTGCCTTGAGGTCTGCTCACAGGCTCTCCCCCTCACTTGAGCATCAGCTCTTGCTGACTGGAAACCTTGCATGGAAAAGCGGGTGAGATGGAAGTTATTTGCATACGTGGTGACTAGCAGGAAACAGCAAGGACGCAGGCTGACCTCAGAAACTCCTCTCCAAACGCCCAGCCTCTGTCCGGCAGAGCTGAGAGAACTTGCCTAGCACCAGGGCCAGTGCCCAGCACCGAGACTACACGTTAGCAGGTGTGAAGTGACTAATGGAAAACCTACATTCTGGGGATGCTCACCCCACCCTGGATTGCTCGTGCTTATTTCTCTCTCTAAGATGATCATTCTGCCACTGTACCCTCTGAAGCTGCTCTGCACCCCTTGGAAGTCACCTGCCCTCTGTGACTAAGGAACCCACTCCTTTCTGATGGAGCGGTTCCAGTGCCCTTCAAAGAACCTGCTCCGTGTGTGTTGCACAAACAAATGAGGAGCCAGCCTCTCCCAAACGCGTCTGTTTCATTTAAAAACCTTCTTTAATGAAGACATAAAGCCTTGGATGTGGCTGAAATGCTAAGCTTAACAGGCATGACAACAGCTCTTTGTCACAGAGGATTTCAAATGCCTTAACAAAAAAAAGAGAATATTTAAAATGAAAGAAATTGAGATGGGGCTCACTTGTTCATTTTCTATACTCTATAAGTGGCCATAACTCAAAAGTCAGCACAGACAATAGAGATGTGGGGCGACTGCAAACACACACACACACACACACACACACAGCTTCATCAGAGTGAAAAATTAAAACACAAGCATCAGACCGAAAAAAGGGTGTCTTCACCTTTTTCAGGTTCTCCTTGTGTATCTCGCAATTATTTATTACCGAGATAATCAACAGGCACTATACACAGGCACATACATACACAAAAATCCTGGGCTTGGCACACACACACACACACACGACCTGATTGTAAAATATTAGTATCTTTGATGTTCCCATTAAAGCTGAAAACATCATTGTTGGGAGTTATAACTTTATGTATTAAAAAAAACATAAAAATCTTTCAAGAGTCCTAATCTTTTAATTAATCTCACCTCAGTACTGCTCAAGGGTTTCAAGGAATTTATTTAGTTGGCTTTAAACGATAAAAGATTCAAAATGCTTTAAAATAGCATCTTATAGTTTCAGGTATCTATTTAAAGGTCCAGAAACAAATATTTGAAAACAGCTTGATGCTAGAATCAGGGTTTGAAACACATTTGAAAGCTCTCTAGTCTAAATGCCCACGTGACACCTGTACCCCTTCAGCCTCATTGCGTCCCAGGGGCGGGCATGCCCTGGGCTGAATGTTCCGGGGCTGGACAGCTGACTGCTCCTCTGACAGTCTGACCCCTGTTGACAAGGTGTGCTAGCAGACCATTCTTCCTCAGCCTGAGTCTAAATCTCCCTCCCCACAACTTCTACTCGTGAGTCCAAACTTCAGCACTTTGAATCACACCACACAAAATCAAGTTACCGTAAACATATTACTTCTAAGTCCTGACGACTTTGAGCTATACCTAAATCTGGCAGTATGGTGGGCGAGGGAGGATATAAGCCTTCAGGAGGCTACAGCATTACCAGTGAGAGAGCAGATCGGAGCAGCATCTTTGGAAAACCGTTTGCCATGGTCTCCGAAAGCTGACATCCATGACTCCCCCAAAGCCGGCAATACTATGGGCCCAGCTTTGTACTTGAGAGAAATTCTTGGCCACATACACAAGAATCTTCCAAGTAGCTCTGATTAAAATAGTGAAAGCCTGGACCTGACCACAGACATTCTGAAAGTATGTGAGTAAAATGTGACATATTCATATGATGGAATATTGCTCAGTGATCCAAATGACTGCTTGCTAGAGACAACTAGCCCATAGGGACTAAGCTTTATAACATACTATTAAGGAACAAAGATAATTCCCCAAAGATAAGATGCAGTATGATACTTTTTTATAAACTGAAAAGCATATATTTTTTAGTTGTTCTCTAGGAATGCATCAGTTCAGTTCAGTCGCTCAGTCGTGTCCAACTCTCCGCGACCCCATGAATCACAGCACGCCAGGCCTCCCTGTCCATCACCAACTCCCGGAGTACACTCAAACTCATGTCCACAGAGTCGGTGATGCCATCCAGCCATCTCATTCTCCGTCGTCCCCTTCTCCTCCCGCCCCCAACCTTTCCCAGCATCAGAGTCTTTTCCAGTGAGTCAACTCGTCTCATGAGGTGGCCAAAGTATTGGAGTTTCAGCTTTAGCATCAGTCCCTCCAATGAACATCCAGGATTGATCTTCTTTAGAATGGACTGGTTGGATCTCCTTGCAGTATAAGGGACTCTCAAGAGTCTTCTCCAACACCACAGTTCAAAAGCATCGATTCTTCGGTGATCAGCTTTCTTCACAGTCCAACTCTCACATCCATATATGACCACGGGAAAAACCATTGCCTTAACTAGACGGACCTTGGTCAGCAAAGTAATGTCTCTGCTTTTTAATATACTATCAAGGTTGGTCATAACTTTCCTTCCAAGGAGCAAGCGTCTTTTAATTTCATGGCTGCAATCAGCATCTGCAGTGATTTTGGAGCCCAAAAAAACAAAGTCTGACACTGTTTCCACTGTTTTTCCATCTATTTCCCATGAAGTGATGGGACCAGATGCCATGATCTTTGTTTTCTGAATGTTGAGCTTCAAGCCAACCTTTTCACTCTCCTCTTTCACTTTCATCAAGAGGCTTTTGAGTTCCTCTTCACTTTCTGCCATAAGGGTAGTGTCATCTGCATATCTAAGGTTATTGATATTTCTCCCAGCAATCTTGATTCCAGCTTGTGCTTCTTCCAGCCCAGCGTTCCTCATGATGTACTCTGCATATAAGTTAAATAAGCAAGGTGACAATATACAACCTTGACGTACACCTTTTCCTATTTGGAACCAGTCTGTTGTTCCATGACCGGTTCTAACTGTTGCTTCCTGACCTGCATACAGGTTTCTCAAGAGGCAGGTCAGGTGGTCTGGGATTCCCATCTCTTTCAGAATGTTCCACAGTTTATTGTGATCCACACAGTCAAAGGCTTTGGCATAGTCAATGAAGCAGAAATAGATGTTTTTCTGAAACTCTCTTGCTTTCTCCATGATCCAGCGGATGTTGGCAATTTGATCTCTGGTGCCTCTGCCTTTTCTAAAACCTGCTTGAACATCTGGGAGTTCACGGTTTACATACTGCTGAAGCCTGGCTTGGAGAATTTTGAGCATGACTTTACTAGCGTGTGAGATGAGTGCAATTGTGCGGTAGTTTGAGCATTCTTTGGCATTGCCTTTCTTTGGGATTGGAATGAAGACTGACCTCTTCCAGTCCTGTGGCCACTGCTGAGTTTTCCAAATCTGCTGGCATATTGAGTGCAGCACTTTCACAGCATCATCTTTCAAGACTTGAAATAGCTCAACTGGAATTCCATCACCTCCACTAGCTTTGTTCGTAGTGATGCTTTCTAAGGCCCACTTGACTTCACATTCCAAGATGTCTGGCTCTAGGTCAGTGATCACATTATCGTGACTATCTTGGTCGTGAAGATCTTTTTTGTACAGTTCTTCTGTGTATTCCTGCCACCTCTTCTTAATATCTTCTGCTTCTGTTAGGTCCATACCATTTCTGTCCTTTATCGAGCCCATCTTTGCATGAAAAGTTCCCTTGGAATCTCTAATTTTCTTGAAGAGGTCTCTTGTTTTTCCTATTCTGTTGTTTTCCTCTATTTCTTTGCATTGATCACTGAGGAAGGCTTTCTTATCTCTCCTTGCTATTCTTTGGAACTCTGCATTCAGATGCTTATATCTTTCCTTTTCTCCTTTGCTTTTCGCCTCTTTTCTTTTTACAGCTATTTGTAAGGCCTCCTCAGACAGCCATTTTGCTTTTTTGCATTTCTTTTCCATGGGGATGGTCTTGGTCCCTGTCTCCTGTACAATGTCACGAACCTCCGTCCAGAGTTCATCAGGCACTCTATCAATCAGATCTAGTCCCTTAAATCTATTTCTCACTTCCACTGCATAATCATAAGGGATTTGATTGAGGTCATATCTGAATGGTCTAGTGGTTTTCCCTACTTTCTTCAATTTAAGTCTGAACTTCGCAATAAGGAGTTCATGATCTGAGCCACAGTCAGCTCCTGGTCTTGTTTTCGCTAACTGTATACAGCTTCTCCATCTTTGGTTGCAAAGAATATAATCAATCTGATTTCGGTGTTGACCATCTGGTGATGTCCATGTGTAGAGTCTTCTCTTGTGTTGTTGGAAGAGGGTGTTTGCTATGACCAGTGCATTCTCTTGACAAAACTCTATTAGCCTTTGCCCTGCTTCATTCCGTGCTCCAAGGCCAAATTTGCCTGTTACTCCAGGTGTTTCTTGACTTCCTACTTTTGCATTCCAGTCCCCTAGAATGAAAAGGACATCTTTTTTGGCTGTTAGTTCTAAAAGGTCTTGTAGGTCTTCATAGAACCGATTAACTTCGGCTTCTTCAGCATTACTGGAGAGACGCCGGCCCCGGCGGCGCAGACGCGACGCGAGAGACGCCGGCCCGGGCGCAACGAGCCACGCAAAGAGGTGCGGCCGTGAGAAGCTACCCCACCCCTGAGGCCAGGGCCAGCGGCCGAGAGGAGCTACCCCACGTCCAACAGGCGGTGGCTGCGCGGGCGCAGGAGGGCCGAGAGGAGCTACTCCGCGTTCAAGGTCAGGAGGGGCGGCCTTGAGGAGATACCCCTCGTCCAAGGTAAGGTACAGCGGCTGCACTTTGCTGGAGCGGCTGTGAAGAGATTTTCCACGACCAAGGTAAGAGAAACCCAAATAAGACGGTAGGTATTGCTAGGGGGCACCAGAGGGCAGACAAACTGAAATCATAATCACAGGAAACTAGCTGATCTAATCACATGGACCACAGCCAAATGTGGTCCACTGGAGAAGGGAATGGCAAACCACTTCAGTATGCTTACCTTGAGAACCCCATGAACAGTAACAAAGGGCAAAATGATAGGATACTGAATGAGGAATTCCCCAGGTCGGTAGGTGCCCAGTATGCTACTGGAGCTCAGTGGAGAAGTAACTATAGAAGGAATAAACGGATGGAGCAAAAGCAAAACCAATACCCAGTTGTGGATGTGACCAATGATAGAAACAAGGTCCGGTGCTGTAAAGAGCAATATTGCATAGGAACCTGGAATGTTAGGTCCATGAATCAAGGCAAATTGGAAGTGGTCAAACAGGAGATGGCAAGAGTGAACGTCGACATTCTAGGAATCAGTGAATTAAAATGGACTGGAATGGGTGAATTTAACTCAGATGACCATTATATCTACTACTGTGGGCAGGAATCCCTTAGAAGAAATGGAGTAGCCATCATGGTCAACAAAAGAGTCCGAAATGCAGTACTTGGATGCAATCTTAAAAATGACAGGATGATTTCTGTTCGTTTCCATGAATCATAGAGATGCCTAAAATGACATAATAAGTGACGGGGTGGGGACCGTAGGATTCAGGGTGATGGACAGATGAGTGTCTGAGAGCAAGTGTGGGGTATAGATCTATCACGTGGTTAGACGAAGGATGTGGTAGATATTGACAATGGAATACTGTTCAGGCATAAAAAAAGAACAAACTAATGCCACTTGCAGCAATGTGGACGGACCCAGAGATGGTCATACCAAATGAAGAAAGACAAAGGGAACTATGATGTCGCTTATATGCGGAATCTAAAAAAATGGTTCAAATTAAACTTATTTACAAAACAGAGAGTCGCAGATGTAGAAAGCAAACTTATGGTTACCAGGGGCTAATGGGAGAGGGGAGGGATCAATTGGGAAACTGGAACTGACGTACACACACTCCTATATATAAAATAGATAACTAATAAGAACCTAGTGTACAGCAGAGGGAACTCTTATTAAGCGTTCTATAATGACCTACATGGGAACAGAATCTAAAAAAGAGTGGATATATGTGTGACTCACTTTGCTATACACCTGAAACTCACATAATGTTGTAAATCAAGAATACCCCAACTGAAAAAAAAAATAATGTATGCCTCAAACACTGTGCTGCATTTTACTGCATCACAGGCTAGAAGCAACCAAAATGTCCACAGGCAGATGGATGGATAAAGAAGACACGGTACATAGATACACAATGGCATATGACTCAGCTATAAAAAAAAGAATGAAATAATGCCTTTGCCAGCAACATGCATAGACCTGGCAATGCTCATCGTAATTGGAGGAAGTCAGATAGAGAAAGACAAATAGCCTAGGATATCACTTAGGGTTCAAATAGAAAAACCGGTACCAATGAACTCATCTACAAAACAGAAACAGACTCTCAGAAAGGTAACTTCTGGTCACCAAAGGGGAAAGGTGGGGTGGAGGGAGGGATAAGTTAGGTCAGGTTTACCATACTCACAGTAACACATGTAAAGAGATCACCCACAAGGACCTCCTGGATAGCACAGGGGACGCTACTCAGCAGTCTGTAATCACCCATGTGGGGAACGAGTCTGACATGTATCTGTATCACTGAACCAGGCTGCTGAACACCGAAACACACTCCCCTTGGTAAATCAACTCTAGTCAAGCATAAGATAAAAATTAAATTTAAAAATGAAAGGCCAACGATATTCCCTGCAGACCTCGGTGACCTGGGCTGCTTGCACATCCCTGGAGCCTGAACAGCCCTGGGTGCTAAGGTGGGCCTGAGGGAGCTGGGGAGGATGTGCCAGAAAAGGAGACCCCCCCACCCTTGGACCTGGACTGATTGGGCCCCTGTGGATGGGACCCCGATCTCCAAATCCAGGCGGGCCCTCCTAGAGCTCAGCCAAGCCTAGGGCACCCAAACAACAGTGGGCCTGCTGGGCAGGAAGAGCTTTGACACAGCCCCTGGTCTCCAAGTCTACTGGGGTGGGGTTCCCACCGGCAGTCTCCTTCCAAAGAGTCTCCCCACCTAAGTACCACAGCACCCTCAGCAGGGCAGTCTGGGGAGGACTTGGGGTTTCTCTGGGGTGCAGAGGAAGGGCAAGAAAGCATTAGATACAGCCCTGGCACATTCCACTCTCTTCTACAACCCTGCAAGAGGACTTTTTCTGGGGCTCCAGTGCCTAAGGAACCCAAGTGGAGTATGAAAAGGGCAGCCGCCTTGCGGACATTTCCTGTAATAACAACTTGAAAACGGGTGAAAGTCCAAGTGTTAGTAGCTCAGTGTGTCTGACTCTTTGCAATCCCATGGACCATGGACCGTAGCCCGCCAGGCTCCCCTGTCCATGAAATTCTCCAGGCAAGAATACTGGAGTGGGTTGCCATGCCCTTTTCCAGGGGATCTTCCCGACCCAGGGATTGAACCCCGGTCTCTTGCATTGCAGGCTGATTCTTTACTGATGAGCCACCAGGTAAGCCCCTGGTAATCAAAAAGCAATTCAAAAGAGGACTGACATTCAAGAGGCCAATCTCAAGAGGTCAATTTAACTCACACTGTTGGTTTTTTTTTTTCCCTTTTCTTTTTGGAGACACATGAAAAGATGTTTCACATCGCTAAATATTAGAGAACTGCAAATTGAAGCTACAAAGAGGTATCAACAAACACTGGTCAGAACGGCCATTCTCAAAAAGACTACAGACAGTAAAAGTGGAAGAGGGTGTGGAAAAAGGGAACCCTCCTACTCTGTTTTTGGGAATGTAAATTGGTACCAGCTACAACGGAGAACACTAGGGAGCTTTGTTAAAATGTAAAAACTGAGCTAACTACAGGATCTGGCATTCTCACTCCTGGGCCTCTATATGGAGAAATTGTGAAACTGTGCTTCTAAAAGGCACAGGCACCCCAATGTTCACTGCAGCACTATTTACATTAGCCAAGGCTTGGAAGAAACCAAAATGTCCATCAGCAGATGGATAAAGATGATGTGGTATACACACACACACACACACGCATACACACACTGTCTATTCTTTATCCTGTGGTAGATATACCACATCATCTTTATCCATTTGCCAGGACAGGGAAGCCTGGTGGGTTACAGTCCATGGGGTCGCAAAGAGTCTGACACAACTGGGAAACTGAACAATAACAACTCTATATCTATACACACACACACACACACACACATATATATGGAATGTGACTCGGTCATAAAACACCGGGAGCTAGCAACATTGACGGACCTGAAGATGATCATACTAAGTGAAGGAAGTCAGACAGAGAAGGACAAAGAGCCTAGGATATCACTTATGGGTCGAATAGAAAAATTAGTACAAATGAACTAATTAGTACAGACTCACAGACTCAGAAAAGTAACTTCTGGTCACCAAAGGGGAACGGTATGGTGGAGGGAGGGATAAGTTAGGAGGCTGGGGTTAACATATACACAGAAATACATGTAAAATGGATAATCCACAAGGACCTGCTGAGCAACACAGGGAACTCTACTCAATGCTCTGGAATACCCTAGATGAGAACAGAGTCCAAAGATACTACAGACACATACATGTGTCCGTGTAATTGAACTGGGTTGCTCAACACCCAAAACAGACTCCACTCGTAAATCAACTCTACTCCAACATACATAAAAATTAAATTTAAGAGAAAACAACAGAAAAGCCATGCCAAGAGTGTTCCTCTCGGGCCTGGGTAACCTGTGCTGGTGTCACATCCCTGGAGCCTGAGCAGCCTTGGGTCTCAAGGTTGGACTGGAGTGGGGCAGAGCTGAGGAAGCTGGGGAGGATGTACCGCAAAGGAGTCCCCATTAGACCTGGAGTGACTGGCCCCTGTGAATGGAACCCCAATCTCCAGATCCAGTCGGGCCTTCCTATGGCTCAAGCATGCCTAGTGCACTTAACGATCTGTAAACCCTCTGAGCTGCAAGAGCTTTGAAAAGTGCTCCCAGCTAAGGTATACAACACCCTCAGCATCACTGTTTCAGCAGGACTTGGGATCTGTGTGGCAGTGTAGGGGAAGGGGAAAAAAGTAATGACACCGGAGCCCTGGCATTTCCCACTCTATAATCTCCAAGATTGGGGCCTGAGTTTCTCTAAGGCTCCCGTTGCTAGAGGAAACCTCATGGGGCATGAGGAAGTGCTACTGCCTTGTGGACATTTTCAGTAACAGCCACTTGAAAAAATGGTGCTCAAGGGATTAGAGCTGAGAGAGTGCCTAAAGAACTACGGAAAGAGGTTTGTAACACTGTACAGGAGACAGTGACCAAAACCACATCCAAGGAAAAGAAATGCAAGAAGGCAAAATGGTTGTCTGAGGAGGGCTTACAAATAGTTGAGAAAAGAAGAGAAGCAAAAGGCAAAGGAGGAAGGGAAAGATATGCCAAACTGAATGTAGAGTTCTGGAGAACAGCAAGGAAGGATAAGAAAGTGTTCTTAACAATGCAAAGAAACAGAAGAAAATAATAGAATGGGAAAGACTAGAGATCGCTTCAAGAAAACTGAAGATACCAAGGGAATATTTCACGCAAAGATGGATACCATAAAGGGCAGAAATAGCAAGAACCTAACAGAAGCAGAAGAGATTAAGCAGTGGCAAGAATACATAGAAGAACTGTACAAAAAAGGACTTAATGACCCAGATAACCACAATGGTGTGGTTACTCACCTAGAGGCAGACATCCTGGAGTCTGAAGTCAAGTGGGCCTTAGGAAGCATCACTACGAACAAAGCTAGTGGAGGTGATGGAATTCCAGCTGAGCTATCTCAAATCCTGAAAGATGATGCTGTGAAAGTGCTTCACTCAACATGCCAGGAAATTTGGAAAACTCAGCAGTGGCCACAGGACTGGAAAGGTCAGTTTTCATTCCAGTCCCAAAGAAAGGCAATGCCAAAATTGTTCAAACTACCATCCAATTGCACTCATTTCACAAGCTAGCAAGGTAATGCTCAAAATCTTTGAAGCTAGGTTTCAACAGTAAATGAACTGAGAACTTCCAGATGTCCAAGCTGGATTTAGGAAAGGCAGAGGAACCAGAGATCAAATTGTCAACAGCCACTGGGCCATAGAAAAAGCAAGAGAATTCCAGAAAAACATCTGCTTCATTGACTATGCCAAAGCCTTAGACTGTGTGGATCACAACAAACTGGGGAAAATTATTAAACAGATCAGAACACCACACCACCTTGTCTCCTGAGAAACCTGTATGCAGGCCAGGAAGAAACAGAACCGGACATGGAACAGTGGACTGGTTCCAAACTAGGAAAGGAGTACCTCAAGGCTGTATATTGTCACCCTGCTTATTTAACTTAAATGCAAAGTACATCACTGGAAATCCCAGGCCGGATGAAGCTCAAGCTGGAATCAAGATTGCCAGGAGAAATATCAATAACCTCAGATATGCTGATGACACAACCCTTATGGCAGAAAGTAAAGAGGAAATAGCCTCTTGATGAAGGTGAAAGAGGAGAGTGAAAAAGCTGCCTTAAAATTCGACATTCAAAAAACTAAGATCATGGCATCTGGTCCCGTTACTTCATGGGAAACAGAAGTGGAAACAGTGATAGATTTTATATTCTTGGGCTCCAAAATCAACTACTGATGGTGACTGCAGCCATGAAATTAAAAGATGCTTGCTACTTTGAAGAAAAGCTATGGCAAACATGGACAGCATATTAAAAAGTAGAGACATCACTTGGCTGACAAAGGTTCATGAAGTGAAAGCTATGGTTTTTCCAGCAGTCATGTATTGATAAGAGAGTTGGACCATAAAGAAGGCTGAGCACCAAAGAATTGATGTTTGTGAATATAGTGCTAGAGAAGACTTGTAAGAGTCCCTTGGACAGCATGGAGATAAAACCAGTCAGTCCTAAAGGAAATCAACCCTGAATATTCATTGGAAGGACTGGTGCTGAAACTGAAGCTCCAATACTTTGGCCACCAGATGAAAAGAGCCGACTTATTGAAAAAGACCCAGATGCTGGGAAAGATTGAGGGCAGGAGGAGAAGGGGGTGACAGAAGATGAGATGGTGGGATAGCATCACAGACTCAATGGACAAGAGTCTGAGTGAACTCTGAGAGATAGGGATGGGCAGGGAAGCCTGGTGTGCTGCAGTCCATGGGGTCACAAACAGTCGGACACGACTGAGTGACTGAACAACACTAACAGAGGTCACTTAATAGTCACAAAGCATGCCAGATGGTAAAGAACACCTGACCTCAAGCAATGTCCTGCCCATAGGTAAATGAAATACAATTCAAAATACGGGGGACCTTCAAGAAGCCAATCTCAAGAGGACTTTAACTAACACTGTTTTTGCTTTTTTTTTTTTTTGAGCCACCTGAAATGATGCTCGACATCACTTATTGTAGAAGAACTGAAAATGGCAACTGCAACGAGGCAGGACCTCACACCAGTGAGAATGCCCACCCCCAAAGAGCACAGGAGTAGTTCTGGGGGAACCGACACCTGGGAATGTATGATTGAGTCTCTGCTACACACCTGAAACTCTCACAACATGGTTAATGGGTTACAGTCAAGTATAAAGTACAGAGTCAAAAACGAACGAAAAGAAGACTACAGAGAGTAAGTGGAGGAGACGGCATGGAGGGAACAGAGCCCTCCTATGCTTTGGGGGGAGTGTAGATTGGTCACAGTGACAACAGACAACAGTATGGAGGTTCTTTAAATAGCTAAAACTAGAGTGACCACATGATCCAGCCTTCTCACTCCTGGACCTCTATGGGTGGAGGGGGGGGAAACCTTACAATGCAAACCCACATGCACCCCAACATTCCCTGCAGCACTAATTAGCAAAAAAAGGGGAGCACTCTAAGTGTCCACAGAAGAGAGATGCATCAAGAAGCTGTGGTGTGTCTATACAATGGAATATGACTCCATCATAAAACAGAATGAACTAATGCCTTTGTCAGTAACACTGATGGGCCTGGAGATGTTCATACTAAGTGAAGGAAGTCAGAGGACAAAAAACCTAGGGTATCACTTATGGATCAAATAGAAAAGTCGATACAAAATGAACTCACCTATAAAACAGGAACAGACTCACAGACTAAGAAAAGAAAGTTCTGGTCACCAAAGGTTCAAGGTGGGGTGGACGGAGAGGTAAACCAGGAGGTCAGGGTTAATATGCAACTGTAATATATGTCAAACAGATAATCCACGAGGACCTACTCGATAGCACAGGGAACTGTACTCAGTCCTCTGGAGTGGCCTATATGGGAAAGAATCTAAAGAAGAGTAGATGTATGGATAACTGACCCACTTTGCTGTACAGCAGAAACTAACACAGCAGTGGAAATCAACTACAATCAAATGTTTCTAAAACAAGAAAGAGAAAAAGTCCAAGCTTTTGTTTTGGGTAATGGGTGTGAAGATACTTATCAGTCTTCAAGCACTGCTGCTGCTGCTGCTGCTAAGTCACTTCAGTCGTGTCCGACTCTGTGCGACCCCATAGACGGCAGCCCACCAGGCTCCGCCATCCCTGGGATTCTCCAGGCAAGAACACTGGAGTGGGTTGCTATTTCCTTCTCCAATGCATGAAAATGAAAAGTGAAAATGAAGTCGCTCGGTCGAGTCCGACTCTTAGCGACCCCATGGACTGCAGCCCACCAGGCTCCTCCATCCATGGGATTTTCCACAACTATTTAAGTAACTATAGGGAAGCAGGTCATGAATGAAAGCAAACAAAGACACCATCCTTGGCCAACACTGAGGATGACAACTCTGGATGACAGCAATTCCCCTCACTGTGGAAATCCAGCTTCCACTCTGAGAGCCTCTGTAAGAATTACGACATAGCAGCATTTGCCATGTAAAAGCACTGACATTATTAATTGGACTCCAGATGTCTGAAATTGATGTATCCCTTCACCGAGTGCCCCCCTCAGGATCTATTTTGGGTGTAACACCTCACACAGGATGCTGTTCTTAATTAACAGGGCTCTGCCTTAAGAGCTTTATGTCTGAGAGAGTCATCCAAACACTCTCTTCGCCATAAATTTGCTCTGATGTCCTATTTCTGAAGCAAAAGTAATACTTACCTGGATTTTAATAAACATGTCTGCAGTAGTAATATAAATTGCACATGCTTTCTACATTTCAGAATATCTCTTAGTCCCTTTCTCTCTGCTGATTGCCACGCCTAGACCGTATTTTAAAAGGTCTGTAGCCGCTCTGTCTCCGTTTCTGCTGCCCACCACCAGGGACAACGCACCGTATGCTGATGGCTGTTTAGGTAGGAAATACAGACATGATGTTGGAAAAGCCATTAAAATATCCGAGCTGTTTTGTTCCTCTCCGTCTTTACTGTTTGATTTTGACTCCAAGTCACTGACGCTAGACTGAAGCGGAATAACTAAGTTATCTGTCCAAGATCTGCGAGTGTTCCTAATTGGTTCTCAGACACCAAATTAAACATTTTTTAAATGAAACAAACTGTTTCTGTACCCAGGAGGCAAAACAACGTGCTGATGGACTAGTTCTTTCACTCTGCAAACAGCCTTGGGTGGAGAGGCAACTCATCCACTTATAAAAGGAGTCACATTCGGGACTTGATTCTTCCGCCAAAACTCAGTTGAATCAGGAGGAGCAAACACTGCTCAACGGCGGAGGAACCCCGCCCATGGCTGGGGGCAGAGATGCTCTTGGTCTGGTACTAGGGACACTTCTGTTCTGGGGACGTGGAAACGTCAAACGACGGGAGCCCAATAAAGATGGCCTGACTGTGCTATTGTTCTGCTAGTTCTGTTACCATTGATGGAACGCTGTTGAGTGCTTGCTGAGTGTACAGACAGGATGTCTCATTAAACCCTCTTTAGAGCACCACACGTGCTGCCAACCCCCTTTTCAGATGAGTGGACTGGGGCTCAGAGACATGCTCCTCCAGCCCACAGGCAGTGGGACCGGGCCGCTCCTTCAGCCAGCATTCCCTGCCTCATAAAGCAGTGCCGAGCATCTGCTGAGCAGTAGAGCTTGGCTGAGGTGTTGCCCTCAAAGCACTTTCACTTATGGAACCTCCTTGGATGAGTTTTGGGGTAGGGAGAGGCACAGTGCTATTATTTCCGTTTTATAGAGAAGGAAACAAAGGCCCAGAGAGTTGAGGTGAATTGCTGGGTCTTCTGCAGTCTTGGACTGAAAGCCAATGTGTTTCTCTACTGAAAAGGACCCTCAATTAAACAATAACAGGGTGGCCTGCCTGTAGTTTCTGAACTGCAGCATCACAACTGAAGTGTGTATTGGGGTGTCTCTTATGAGGAAACAGAAAGTGAACTCTAGGCCCTGGGCCAGGGCTGTTTCAGCTCAGTCTTTAAACCCTCGCCATCTGCGCTCTGGCCCTGAGATACTGGTTCTTGACACGGCTTTCTTGGCACGGTAGGCCCCCCATTTACCATTTCACCCTCCTCTCTCAACCCTTTGCACTGTTTCCACCCTATCTGAGTGGCAGTGGTTCTTTAGACAACGTGTCTCCTCTTACCACCAGCCCTTTGCATGTACTATTCTCTCTGTTAAGAATACATTTCCCCTCTTCCATCAAGGCTAGAGTAGGTGACTCCTCAGTATGGTTCTGTTTGAAGACACTTATTCAAAGTATCTTCCCCACTAAAATTAAAGGCAAAGCCATGCCCATGAACAATGTTGATTCTTCCCTTAATCTTCAAAGCATTACTGCCATTTGGGTCAATCTAATATCTTAGCCAATGACCTTACCAAACCAGAACTAGACAGAAGTTCACTAAACACTTCTTGCCAAATGAACCAACTATAACAGATATTTAGAAGGGTGACACAGTTATCACTATCCTCAGTCCTCAGAGACAGGTTTGATTCTGTTCTCTTAAGCCAAATGTTATAAGACTAATGCAGGAACAGAGATGCACCCTGCAAAAGAGGATTGAGAACAAGATTTCTTTGTAGTCCTCATCAACCTGAAATGTATCTTTCTTTGCCTGATGGCATTTCTATGGTATATAAACTTAAGAAGAATCTGAGTAGAGAGCCAAACATTGGGTGTCCCTAGTCTTTGCCTCAATGGACCCTCAATGGCATCTCCCCTCTTTCAAGAACATCTGGAGAGAAAACAACACAGCAAGTAGAAGGGCAAATGAAAGATATGTTTGTGGCCCACTTAGAGGTCAGCACCCCGCCCTTATTTGTGATACACAAGTAACAGTCATTTCATGTTTTCAGAGTCTGGAAAAACACCAACGCAGCTGACTTCAGCTGTCTCATGGCTAATCATACTTTGAAGGAGAAGCTTGAGAGAAAACAAACAACAGGGTGGCACCCAGGCTGTGGTGGGGAGTATGCTTCGGGTGGGCCATGGACATCCAAGGCCCAATCGTCCTGCTGAGCTGACCCTGTCCTGACACCCTCTCCTCTTGTGTTTGGTGAAGTGGCATTAGTAGGCCACCCTGCAAAGACCTGGCATGATGCCCACCTGTGTCTACAACCTTCCTTCTCCTTGTGGGCACTCTCCTATGTGGATTCCTGTTTGTACACGAGCACAGGCTATGTCCAAAGGAGTTTCCTTTGTCTGTGCTCACAGCATATTGCATTTTTAATCAGTATATATAATTACTTACCACAAGCTGCCAGGCCAGATTTTCTGAGCATTAGTCTAATTAACTTAAGCGTGATAATTATGTTTCAGATACCATAGTGGTACACACAGAATTTATAGATTACACCACCGGTGTATTTGATTCCAGTAACATGTCTTCTCGGGCAGTGGGTTAGTTTTGATTTTCTTTTTTAAATGGCTGTCTGATAACTTAGGTTTCAAAGTTTGCCCTCAAAAAAAATCATTCTGCAATTTAAGATAACTTCTCAGATAATTAACACAGACTGCACTGAAATTATAATATCTGTGCATTTTTACACACACACTTTTTAAAACTAATATCAGCACAAGCTGATGAAATATTAAAATACAAAGAATTCTGGTGGTCAGATGACAGAACCTTCCATGTTTGGACTGGTCTTTGTTTTGCCTTTTCCATTTATACTTGCTTTGGGGTTGATGAAAAGTAAGAGGGAAACAAAAAGAAAAAGAAACAGAAATCCTTTAAGACTTACTCAGATGGTAAAGAATCCACCCCCAATGCAGGACACCTGGCTTTGATCCTTGGGTTGGGAAGATTCCCTGGAGAAGAGAATGGCAACCCACACCAGCATTCTTGCCTGGAGAATCCCATGGACAGAGGAGTCTGGTGGGCTACAGTCCGTGGGGTCATGAAGAGTTGGACATGACTGAGCAGTTTTCACTTTTCTCACTTTTTTGGGTTGATGAAAAATAGGAGGAAGGAAAAAAAAACAAACATAAAAGCAAAACAGACAAAATCTGCAAGACTTGCAGGCAAGAAAGATCAGCTTCTGGTTGAATTATGGAATGATAAATTCTTGGGCTCAAAAATTACTGTGGACAGTGACCACAACCACAAAATTGAAAGACGCTTGCTCCTTGGAAGAAAAGCTATGACATCCCTAGACAGCATACTAAAAAGCAGAGACATTACTTTGCCGACAAAGGTCTATATAGTCAAAGCTATGCTTTTTCCAGTAGTCTTGTAGTGATGTGAGAGTTGGACCATAAAGAAGGCTAAGCACATTGATGCTTTCAAACTGTGGTGTTGGAGGAGACTCTTAAGAGTCTTATGGACAGCAAAGAGATCAAGCCAGTTAATCCTAAAGGAAATCAACCCTGAATATTCATTGGAGGACTGAAGCTGAAGCTCCAGTACTTTGGCCACCTGATGCAAAGAGCAGACTCAAAGGAGAAGACCCTGATTCTGGGAAAGATTGAAGGCTGCAGGAGAAGTGTGCGACAGAGGATGAAATGGTATGATGGTGTCACTGAGTCAATGGACATGAGTTTGAGCAAACCCCAGGAGGAAAGACAGGGAAGCCTGGCATGCTGCAGTCCATGGGGTTGCCAAGAGTTGGACAACAACTGTGCCACCAAAATGAGCACACCTGAAGGCTCCTTAGTCAGTGTCTCCTCTGCCTGCAATGGTGGCACACACACTGTCCTTTCTTTCCCACGTTCCTCGTCCATCTTGTCTGAGGTCTCCCCACTGTAACGTTTTCAGTGCATCTGCATCCCCGATGTACCTTGGATGGAATTCCAAGTGAAATTCCCTTCCAGGCAGTCAAATGGGGCAGGCTGTGGATAGAGCCATGACAACAAGCGCCATGCCTGCCTTCCCAGAGGTCATGACCCTGAAAATGATCCCCTCCGACAGAAAGTGCGGAAAATGCTGTGAGGAGGACAGCGTGGGCAGCTGTGGGCAGCTGTGGGGCACAGAATCACAGAATCAGGGAGAATGAGCGAGCCTGTGTGGGAGGGGCAACAAGATGCGTATCTCTGCATTATAACAACCCCCGCCCCCCGAGATATCAGACTGAGCTCAATGCTGAGTGTCTGCAGTTTGACCTCCGTCCTCCAGGACATTTCAAATTCACCTTAGAGCACTTTCTCCCCTGTCCTTCTTTTACTCAGCTCCTCCTGATCCTCTGGGTTCCAACTTGAATATAACCCCGTTTCAAAGAGACTTCCTTGCATCCCCTAACTGGCTACCCGCCTCCAGTATCATCATGGTATGTTCCCAGCCGAGGGTGGCTCTCGGCAGCCTTGGACTCCCGTGTGGACCACAGAACAACACCGTCTGGGGGCGTGGTAGAAACGCACTGTCTGTGACTCCAGCCCAGTTGAGGGTTAAGTACTGTAAAGCTGCCTTGCCCAGCAGCGGCAGCCACCAGCCCCAGCTATTTAACTGAGCACACAATAGAAATTTAAAAAAATAGAATGAGGCACAGAACCAGTATGTGGCCAGGACTTGAGCCTGGTTCTTTCTGTTTCCCCAAACTTGCAACCTCTCCTGCTGTATACCACATGAGGTCTCTGACCAGCAGCGGCATCTGGGAGCTCGTTAGACATGCAGAATCTTGGGTAGCATGCAGACCCACTGAATCAAAGACTCTGTACTTGAACAAGACCTCCAAGAGATTCATGGGCACGTTTAAGTTTGGGAAGTACTGCTCTGGGCTATAATTCCCAGTTAAGACTCTGCTTATTCACTCAACAAGTAATTAATGTAACATCAGTCTTTCCCCCGAGCTCTCTGTTCAACCCCCTAATACAAGAGCCAATTATTTCTATTCTCCCCAGTAAGGGCCTGGGGGTGTTGAGGTTCTGCAGTAAACATTACTGTGCTGTGTCTGAAAGGGCCCTTCTCCTGCCAGGTTCAAACCGCTGCAACGCAGGAATGACTTCTCTGCCCGGAAACCTGCTTCACATTCTATGCTGCTTCTAGCAGCCTGGCCACAGGCCTGCAGGACGCAGGAGGTCAAAAATCCACTCCTAAATACTTTTCCTCTGGGCGCCTACCTCTATGAATGGGTTTTCCTCTGTGTTTTACACAACCGTGGCTCTGCACCACCAAAACCACACATCCATTCCCCCATGGAATAGCTCAGGCACCTTCCTTTCTGATTCAACAGATGAAAGCAAGTCATCATCCTACAAACCAACTAAAATTCTCTCCCCATGGAATCTTGTCTTACTCGCTGCCTGGCTCCACGTTTCTATGTTCTTTGCCTAACTGTTTTCTTAGAGATGACCCATTCCACAGTACATCAGAGGACCAGGGCGCTTCAGGTTAGCACAGCATGTTCCACTGCATTCCCGTTTGTCACAGCAAGAAGTTTCCAATTGTGGTCATCAGTCGGACACTTTAAATTAGAAAAAGACTGATTAGCATAATTCCTAAAAGTCTGAACTCTAAACTCACAGATGGCCTCTGAGAGGATTGATGGCGCATAAAGGAGATTAAGGTAAATCTAATTAGTTGGGGGTGTTTCTGTTTCTGGAGTCAAGTGGTGAGCGATGGAGAAATGATGGATGGACAGATGGATCTAATGAAGCCCTATTAAAGTCTTTACGATTCTCTCTTGCAGTGACGGAGCATATTATCCCATTAATGGTCCTCTGAGCTAACACAAAGTTTGGCGCAGTGACCTCGAAAATGAATCTGAATTGCCTGTCCAGCTCTTTACACGTGTCCATGGGATTTAAATGAGCCTGAAAGCTCCATGTGCCTTTCGTGGAGGCCTCTCTACAGCAAGGGACTGCAAGCCCCACTAGGGACCACCTTCCTCCTGGATAGCTTCTGAAGGCACTCAAGCAGAAACCCCCAACTTTTCTGTTCCCACTGCTCTACAACTTGACTTTCCCAGATCAGTGGTCCCCAACCTTTTTGGCACCAGGGACCGGTTTTGTGGAAGACAATTTTTCCAAAGACCAGGGGTGGAAGATGGTTCTGAGATGATTCAAGAGCATTTACATTTATCATGCACTTTATTTCTAATCCAATGCCACCACTGATCTGACAGGAGTTATTGGCACCTGGCACGGAGGCTGGGGACCACTGTCCTGGGAAATGCGCTGTGCTGTGTTCATTCTGATGTGATGAGGTGTGGATCACTGTTGTTCTTTTCATGGGCGACACATTATCACTACTGCGTGCTGATCAGGGATATAAGGGCAGGTTCTGAGGAAGAAAAGTGGAAAGATAGTGCCCTTCTCTTGAGGGTCTCATGCCTCAGTCACAAACATGTGAGATAAACAACAACATGTGATGTTTCACACCTGGTGCAAGACGATAGCCAGATTGGCTCCAAGGCTCAAAGAACAGACTGAAAACACTGGTGGCCCATTGTGGGGGGAACCATGGAAAGAGGTGGGCTCCCCCATTTCTCCCTGAGATGACTGCCTAAATGTCTCCATTATTCTACTGTCGGGCCGCCAATGTTCAGTGTCATTTAAAAGTGTAAATCATATCACATGACTCTCTCCAATAATAAATCAGAGTTGACATTTATTGAACACTGACCGTTCACTCAGCACTGATCTATACATACTTCCTACATCATCTCAGTGAGTCTTCATCGCAGCCCTGTGTGGAAGGTACTAGTAGCATCTATTACAGATGCGGAAAGGGAGGTGCAAAGAGGTACCCTGCCCAGTAAGTAGCAGAATTCATAGACACACTCAGGCATCCTGCCTTCAGAACTCAGATTATCAAGCCCTATAACTCCTCCTGTTTGGTCCCCACCCTCCCATCACACATGGAATGAAATCTACACTCCTCTCTGACCTCACTGTGCTTCATTTTCTTCCACTCTCGCTGTGTTCTAGCCAGGACTCCAAGCTAGGTCCTCTTTGGTCCTTTTCACCTGTAGGACCATCTGTCTGCCTGGAAAGTTTTCCCACTCTCTCAAATTTGACCTGGAAACATCAGATCAGCCTAGATTCTCAGCCCTTGACCTTTCTCTACGCCCTTTCCCACTCTAGCAACCTCATGGCCATGGCTTTGCATGCCATCTCCATGACTCCCAAATGTGTTTCTAGTCTGGACTCTCCAATGAGTTCCAGTTACATATGTTCCACTTGCGTGGGCAGTGGGCAACTTGTATTTCTTATAATCAAGAGAGAACATTGTAGCTGCCATCCTAGATCAGCCTTTCCAGGAAATACCACTAACCATTAAGGCGGATTGTGGTTGCTTAGTGGCTGAGTCATGTCCGACTCTTTGTAGCCCCATGGACAATAGCCCACCAGGCTCCGCTGTCCATGGGGTTTCCCAGGCAAGAATACTGGAGTGAGTTGCCATGCCCTTCTCCAGCAGATCTTCCCAACTCAGATATCGAACCCACGTCTCCTGCATTGGCAGATAGATTCTTTACTGCTGAGCCTCTGGGGAAGCCCCGTATTCAGCTGGTTACTCAAGCCCAATACTAGACATTCCTAGTCTCTGAGAGCCCCCATTCAACTCTATCAACAAAACCTACTTCTGTGTTTCGAAACACATTGCAGAATAGCCTGCTTCTCTCTACCTCCACTGCACCATTATCTCTACCGTAACCACTGTGACAACCTCCTAATTGGCCTCCCTTCTTGAGTTTTCAGCTGCTCTCAACCCAGCCAGAGTGACCCCTGTAAGCCTTAGGTCACGTTGTTTCCTTGACTAACACCCCCGGTTCCAGCCTCATTTGAGACCTGCAAGAATTCAGGCCACTGCCTGCCTCTGTAACCATATCACCTCTGCGTGCTCACCAGGGTTCCAGGCCGATGGGTATTCATGCTATTTCCCAAACATGCCAGGCTCATTCTGAACCTGGGGCTTTTGCAATTGCTACTTTACTGGAAAACTCTCTGCCCCCAGGTTCTCCAGATTTGCCTCTTGGCCGTTACTCTTCAGTTAAGACACTACTTCCTTGGTGAAGCCTCTTCCGACGTCTGTTTGAAGGCATGCTTTTGTCTGATTACCCTGTTTCTTCTCGCTCCCTGAAATGATGGCTGTCTGTGTTCACTCATTTTTGTCTGTCTCTCCTAAGAGTCACCTCTTAAGGGCCTGTGCCTGATCTGGCTTGCTCACCACTGTGTCCCTTGCCTCCCGTCCCTCCTTGCTTTCGTGGTGGTGACTGCTTGGTCTCCAGGGAGCCTTCAATTAGACTACTGAGCTGGTTCATCCCTGGGTGTCACCATTTACACAAATAAGTCCTCAGTTATATGAGGGAGGCATAGAGAGTGTGTATGCCTTCACCTCATAAAAACAGCATTTTTTTTTTCAAAACAGCAGTTTCTTCTGTATATTGACTAACTGAGACTGCCAAAGGTATTTTAATACAGAGCAATAAAAGGCCTAGATCTTCTGCTCTGGACACGCCGAGTCAGCCTTGCTCCCATTCCAAGAAGTCCTCAAGCGCTTCTCCCTCCTGGGCCATCTCCCCAGTTCCTCTCCCTCCATCTCCATTTCAGCCAGACCACAAGTGTACAACAGGGCCTGGGACCCTCAGCTCAGGCAGCAGAGAACACACGTGCTTAGAGCCTTACCATGTTCCCAACACAGCAAGGTTCACAGAAACGTAAGCAGCAAAGAAATGATAGGGAAACTCCCAAACCATCAGAGCACCAGGATGCTGAGAGGCATGGTCACGAACGTGCAGGGATACAGAGTTAGTGCCCGTCTCTATGGGAAGAAGAATAAAACCGACTTTGTGGAACTTCTTCTGGGCGAGAGGCGTACTGTCCTCATGGCTTTCACCTGCCATGCTACTGAATGTTTTCATCATCCCAGCAACATCGGTATTTCTCGTCCGTAATCTTATAGACACTCTTATCTCCTCAAATGAGGACACACTACCCACACTGAAATGCTGCGGTGGGAATTCAACAAGATATGCTGTATGTCAAGTCTCTAGTCAGCCTAGGGGTTGACACATAACGGTTCAGTGGATGGCAGCTGCTGTCATTATGGCTTCGTCCTTGTTACAGATGAAGAAATAGAGGCTCCGTGGGTTACTGTGGCCAGTCCAAGCTACAGAATGTGTCACAGTTGGGACTGGACCCAATATGTCTCATTCCTTCTCTAGTCACAGGAAGGGATAAGGAGGGTATAGTGGCTCCACCCTCCTCTGCTCTCTGCCTTTTCGGCTTTAGCCCCAGGAGTCCCAGAGCTTTCTCAGGACGGCCATAAATTCTGCTCTAAATGCTACACAAAGGTTAGAAAATAGATTATACATCCATTATATTGTACATGCTAGACTTCTGATACCTAATATATAATATATTTAAATAGAATATATATTTATGAGTATATATAATTAGAACTCAAAGATATGGCTCAGCAGTAAAGAAACTGCCTGCAGTGTAGGAGCCCCAGGAGACACATGTTTGATCCCAGGGTCAGGAAGATCCCCTGAAGGAGGATATGGCAATCCACTCCATTATTCTTGCCTGGAGAATCCCATGGACAGAGGAGTCTGGAGTACTACAGTCCATAGGGTCACAAAGAATTGGATTTGACTAAAGCAACTTAGCAGCAGCAGCATAAACAGAACTCAAAGGTAATTCTTTGCATAACAGACTAGAATATGGATCCTTCCCTTAAAAATAAGTCCTTTCTACACTGAGTGCATGTATGTTAGTTAAGCCAGTTTTCCTCTTCCCAGGTAAAGACCCTTAGAATCTTAAAGGCAGTAGTGGTCTGCGTTCCATGAATAGGGCCTGACTTGGAATGATATGTAAGATCACTAGTGAAATGGGTCCCAAACATGCAGCCAAAGGTCTTTAAAATGTCCAGACATCCTTGGAAAATGAAAGCATTGCTGGGCATATGACTACCAAGCCTGAAAGGCCATTGCATTTGCCAGACAGATGAGGCAGTTTTGCAAAGGGAAGTAGAGATGCATTTGCTAGCTAACTGTGTCCCTTGGCCTGCTTAGTGGTGTTACTTGGTTCATAAGCCAGGGATTAAGTCAATTTTCATTTCGGCATTTTATTTCACCTTTAAGCAACCCCTAAGGTTTCCAGAAGAATTCTGTTTGACCTTTAGCTAAAGTTCAACCTCTACCAAGTTACTGAGTTTGGATGGTCCCTGAGTGATCACTTAAGACAGATTTCACTATAATTCAATGAAAAGATAATCCCTGGCCTAAGAGTTCACAAAGGAAGGACTCTTAGTAGGTTCAGGGATGCAAAAGTTACGAGTTTATCCCTGCTAATGAATTTGAGTGGTATTTTCATTGTGTAACATCAATCACTGAAGTCAGCCTGGGTACATCTGCTGGACATTGAACCCAGGGCATTTCTTTACCCTCACCTAGTCCCAAAGGAGGGTTCTCTCAGGGAGGCAAAGTACTCTTGGCCCTAGAAAGAAGATGGGCCTACTGGACATGACGCCTTTAGAAGCTGTCATTAACTCCCAAAATTACCGTGGGAAAGTTAAACCCATCACTGGACTTGGACCTTGATGCCCAAACTAAGGGTTTCTTTGCTGCAAGCGGATATACTTTAGACCTGCATTTCTCTAACATCTAGTTTTCAAAATTTCTTAGCCACACTCAGGAGATGTGGAGGAGGGTGGTGGAGCAAGAAGCAGGCTCTTCTGATTTAAAGGAGAGAGTGGAACTCTCAAGGTGTTTCCTTCTCATCTATCCGGACTTACGTTATCTACTAGATCTGCCTGATTCTTCAGGAGGTATGTAAGAGTTTCTCAGTATGTGTATAAATTTAATCAGAGTTGTTTCTCCCCACCCACCCTCACATATTTGTGATGACGTAGTTACCAACTATGGAGAAGGAACCAGCAACCCACTCCAGTATTCTTGCCTGGAGAATCCCATGGACAGAGGAGCCTGGTGGGCTACAGTTCATGGGGTCAGAAAGCATCAGACATGAGTGAAGTGACCTAGCATGCATGCCGTTAGCTAGTAGGTGCTGCATGTTTACCATGGAGATGGCACCACCTGTGTTCCCACTCCCAGTCTGCATGAAAGGCGATTCGTTCCTATCCACAGATGGCATCCAGTGTCCAGCTCACTCAGGAATCAGAACAGGATGTCTGCTCACAGACATAGAAAAGAAAGGTATGGTTACCAAAGGGCAAAAGGAGTTGAGCAGGATAAATCATGAGTTTGAGATTATCAGATACAAACTGCTACTATATAAAAACATTATACATAGGGACTTCTCTAGTGGTCCGCTGGTTAAGAATCCCCCTTACAGTTCAAGGGACATGGGTTTGATCCCTGGCCCAGGAACTAAGATTCTGCATACCGTGGGGCAGCTAAGCCTGTGTGCCACAGCTACTAAAGCCCATAAGCCCAGAGCCTATGCTCTGCAACAAAAGAAGCCACCTCACTGAGAAGCCCTCGCACCCGAACTAGAGAGTATCCCCTGCTCACCACAGCTAGAGAAAGCCCGCGCAAAGCAACGAAGGCCAAAGCCCTGACCTGAAAAACAGACAAACAAGGTCCCACTGTATAGTTTCCTACAGGGAACTATATTAAATATACTAAAATAAATCATAATAGAAAACACTATGAAAAGAATGTATAAATTTATAACTGAATCACTTTGCTGTATATACCAGAAATTAATGGAATGTCGTAAATCAACTATACTTCAATAGAAAATTGAAAAAATAAAGAACAGGGTGTCTGTACCTGCCACAGTGCCCCCTCCCGCCCCCAGCATCTCCGGGGACAGGAGGATGCTCATTTTAGAGGAAAGGTTCCTAGCTTTCTGCAGAGAGTTCAATGCCGTGATGTGTCAGATTCAGCTTCCTGCATTCTTTTTCTTCCTGATTGGCATACCTCAGGCTATTAGGTTTATTAATTACATGATAATTTTTTTGGGGGGGTGAGTATACAAAGAGATAAAAGTCTCACAAATAGCCTCAAAGCTTGAAGGCAGGAAACATGCAGGGATTTACAAAGTGTTTATCTTCCTGGCATTTTTTTTTTATAACCCGGGAAAAAGTAATCACTGCTACCATTTTCTGAAAACAGAGATGCTTGTTTCCTGAGAGGGCCTGCAAACTAGCCAAGAAATTCCTGAAATTTCAATACACCTGCTGGAGTCCTGGGCTGAGCGAGCTGCCCCTGTGGATGCACTTGAACTGCCGATAAAGAATCACCCTGAGGCCTTCTCCATCCTCATGAGAGTTGCCACAGCAGAGCCCGAGGTATCTGAGAGCGAGTGTGGTGGCTTACTCAGAGCTGCTGCCTCTTTGATGGACCACCCAGCCCTAGTGTGATTCTAATCCTGGACACCCTTCCCCTCCTGTTTCCACATGTCCATTCTCTACTTCGGCATCTCTACTGCTACCCTGCAAATAGGTTCATCTGTCCCATTTTTCTAATACATATATGTGGGATCTAGAAAAATCATTCAGAGAATATTGAGTTTGGTGTTTCTCTGTCATTCACGTGGCTCTAATGCTTGATGGTCTCCTATTTTGTACCAGAAAAAAAGCACACTCTTCAGATCAAACCACAGGATCCAGAAGAAATTTAATAACACCATTTTATTGCTCATTGTATTTCCTTTTGTAGTTGCCTTCTACTTATGGCATGTTGCACTGCTTTTCTGTTACAAGAATGACAGAATCTTTCCTTTTTCAAAGAATTGAAAAAGCAGGCAAAGGAAGTTGATTTGAAAAAACATAAATAGTAATAGAAGTGGTTCCTAAACTGTTGCAGAAACTGTGCTAAGTGATTGACTTTGGGGAAATAAGGAGTTACCTGGATTTACATCAGGCTCTTCCATATTGATGCTGTAAAGAGCAATATTGCATAGGAACCTGGAATGTTCAGTCCATGAATCAAGGTAAATCGGAAGTGGTCAAACAGGAGATGGTAAGAGTGAACATTGACATTTTAGGAATCAGTGAAATGGATGGGAATGGCAAATTTAATTCAGATGACCATAATATCTACTACTTTGGGCAGGAATCCCTTAGAAGAAATGGAGTAGCTCTCATAGCCAATAAAAGAATCCAAAATGCAGTACCTGGGTGCAATCCCCAAAATGACTGAATGATCTTGGTTAATTTCCAAGGCAAACCATTCAATATCACAGTAATCCACGTCTATGCCCCAACCACTAATGCTGAAGAAGCTGAAGTTGAAAGGTTCTATGAAGACCTACCAGAACTAACACCACAGAAAGATATCCTTTTCATCACGGGGGGCTGGAATGCAAAAGTAGGAAGTCAAGAGATACCTGGAGTAACAGGCCAAGTTTGGCCTTGGAGTACGAAATGAGGCAGGAGTTCTGCCAGGAGAACGCACTGTCATGGCAAACACCCTCTTCCAACAACACAAGAGATGACTTTACACATGGACATCGCAACACCAAAATCAGACTAATTATATTCTTTGTAGCCAAAGATGGAGAAGCTCTATACAGTCAGCAAAAACAAGACCGGGAGCTGCCTGTGGCTCAGATCATGAACTCCCTATTGCAAAAGGCAGGCTTAAATTGAAGAAAGTAGGGAAACCACTAAGCCATTCAGGTATGACCTAAATCAAATCCCTTATGATTATACAGTGAAAATAGATTCAAGGGATTAAATCTGATACACAGAGTGCCTGAAGAACTATGGAAGGAGGTTTGTAACATCATACACGAAGTGGTCATCAAAACCTCCCCCAAGAAAAAGAAATGCAAAAAGGCAAAATGGTTGTCTGAGGAGGGCTTACAAATAGCTGAGAAAAGAAGAGAAGAGAAAGGCAAAGGAGAAAAGGAATGATATACCATTTGAATGCAGAGTTCCAAAGAATAGCAAGGAGACATAAGAAAGCCTTCCTCAGTGATCAGTGCAAAGAAATAGAGGAAAACAACAGAATGGAAAAGACGAGAAACCTCTTCAAGAACATTAGGGATCCCAAGGGAACATTTCACTCAAAGATGGGCACAATAAAGGACAGAAACGGTATGGACCTAACAGAAGCAGAAGATACCAAGAAGAGGTGGCATGAATACACAGAAGAACTATATAAAAAAGGTCATAATGACCCAGATAACCACAGAGGTGTGATCACTCACCTAGAGCCAGACACCCTGGAATGTGAAGTTAAGTGGACCTTAGGAAGCATTACTATAAGCAAAGTTAGTGGAGGTGATGGAATTCCAGTTGAGCTATTTTATATCCTAAAAGATGATGCTGTTAAAGTGTTACACTCAACATACCAAGTTGGATAACTCAGAAGTGGCCACAGGACTAGAATCCCAAAGAAAGGCAATACCAAAGAATGTTTAAACTACCATCCAACTTTACTTATTTCACATGCTAGCAAGGTAATGCTCAAAATCCTTCAATTCAGACTTTAACAGGACATGAACTGAGAACCTTCAGATGTCCAAGATGGATTTTAAAAAGGCAGAGGAACCAGAGAGTGCCAACATCCATTGTATCATAGAAAAAGCAAGGGAAACTAAAAAAAAAAATCTACTTCTCATTCATTGATTATGCTAAAGCCTTTGACTGTGTGGATCACAACAAACTGTGAAAAAAAACCCTAAAGAGATAGGAATACCAGACCACCTTATCTGCCTCCTGAAAAATCTGTATGCAGGTCAAGAAGCAACAGTTAGAATTAGACATGGAACCACAGTTCCATTCAGTTCAGTCACTCAGTCATGTCCGACTCTTTGCAACCCCATGGACTGCAGCATGCCAGGCCTCCCTGTCCATCACCAACTCCTGGAGTTCACCCAAACCCACGTCCATTGAGTCGGTGATGCCATCCATCCTCTGTCGTCCCCTTCTTCTCCCACCTTCAATCCCTCCCAGCATCAGGGTCTTTTCAAATGAGTCAGCTCTTCGCATCAGGTGGCCAAAGTATTGGAGTTTCAGCTTTAACATCAGTCCCTCCAATGAACACTCAGGACTGATTTCCTTTAGGATGGACTGGTTAGATTTCCTTGCAGTCCAAGGGACTCTCAAGAGTCTTCTCCAACACCACAGTTCAAAAGCATCAATTCTTCGGCACTCACATTTCTTTATAGTCCAACTCTCACATCCATATATGACCACTGGAAAAACCATAGCCTTGACTAGATGGACCTTTGTTGGTAAAGTAATGTCTCTGCTTTTTAATATGCTGTCTAGGTTGGTCATAACTTTCCTGCCAAAGAGTAAGTGTCTTTTAATTTCATGGCTGCAGTCACCATCTGCAGTGATTTTGGAGCCCCCTAAAAATAAAGTCTGCCACTGTTTCCACTGTTTCCCCATCTATTTGCCATGAGGTGATGGAACTGAATGCCATATCTTAGTTTTCTGAATGTTGAGCTTTAAGCCAACTTTTTCACTCTCCTCTTTCACTTTCATCAAGAGGTTCTTTAGTTCTTCTTCACTTTCTGCCGTAAGGGTGGTGTCATCTGTATATCTGAGGTTATTGATATTTCTCCCGGCAATCTTGTCTCCAGCTTGTCCTTTATCCAGTCCAACACTTCTCATAATGCACTCTGCATAGAAGTTAAATAAGCAGGTTGACAATTTACAGCCTTGACATAGTCCTTCTCCTATATGGAACCAGTCTGTTTTTCCACGTACAGTTCTAACTGTTGCTTCCTGACCTGCATACAGATTTCTCAAGAGACAGGGCAGGTGGTCTGCTATTCCTGTCTCTTTCAGAATTTTCCACAGTTTATTGTGAGTCACACAGTCAAAGGTTTTGGCATAGTCAATAAAGAAGAAATAGATATTTTCCTAGAACTCTCTTGATTTTTTTGATGATCCATCGGATGTTGGCAATTTGAACTCTGGTTCTCTGGCTTTTCTGAAACAGCTTGAACATCTGGAATTTCATGGTTCTCATATTATTGAAGTCTGGCTTGGAGAATTTTGAGCATTACTTTACTAGCGTGTGAGATGAATGCAATTGTGTGATAGTCTGAGCATTCTTTGGCATTGCCTTTCTTAGGGATTGGAATGAAAACTGACCTTTTCCATTCCTGTGGCCACTGCTGAGTTTTCCAAATTTGCTGGCATATTGAGTGAAGCACTTTCACAGCATCATCTTTTAGGATTTGAAATAACTCAACTGGAATTCCATCATCTCCACTAGCTTTGTTCGTAGTGATGCTTCCTAAGGCCCACTTGACCTACAGGGTAGTTCAAAATTGGGAAAGAAGTACGTCAAGGCTGTATATTGTCACCCTGCTTATTAACTTATATACAGAGTACATCATGGGAAATGCCAGGCTGGGTGAAGCACAAGCAGGAATCAAGATTGTCTGGAGAAATATCAACAACCTCAGATATGCAGATGACACCACCCTATGGCAGAAAGTGAAGAGGAACTAAAAACCTCTTGATGAAAGTGAAAAAGGAGAGTAAAAGAGCTGGCTTAAAACTGGGACTTCCCTGGTGGTCCTGTAGTTAAGACTCCTCCGCCTTCAAGTGCAGAGGGTTTGGGTTTAATCTCTGGTCAGGGAGCTAAGATACCACCTGCCTTGTGGCCAAAAAACCAAGACATAAAAAAAAGAAAAAAAAAAAGAAAGCAACAGATTCAATAAAGAGGTAGACAAAAACAATAAAACCTACAACATACAGAAAACTAAGACCATGGCATTCAGTCCCATCACGTCATGGTAAATAGACGGAGAAACAACGGAAACAGGGACAGACTTTATTTTCTTGGGCTCCAAAATCACTGCAGATGCTGACTGCAGCCATTGCTCTTTGGAAGAAAAGCTATGAAAAACAGCGAATTTAAAAGTTAGAGACATCACTTTGCTGCCAAACGTGCTGTCAAAGCTATGGTTTTTCCAGTGGTCATGTACGGATGTGAGAGTTGGACCATAAAGAAAGCTGAGCGCTGAAGAATGATGTTTTTGAACTGTGGTGCTGGAGAAGACTCTTGAGAGACCCTCGGACAGTAAGGATATCAAGCCAGTCAATTGTTAAGGAAATCAGTCTTGAATATTGGAAGAACTGATGCTGAAGCTGAAACTCCAATACTTCAGCCCTCTGATGCGAAGAGCTGACTCATTTGAAAAGACTGTGATGATGGGAAAAATTGAAGGCAGGAGGAGAAGGGGACGACAGAGGATGAGGTGGTTGGATGGCATCACCAACTGAATGGACATGAGTTTGAGTGAACTCCTGGAGCTGATGATGAACAGGGAGGCCTGGTGTGCTGCGGTCCATGGGGTCGCAAAGAGTCGGACACGACTGAGTGGAACGACAACTTCCACATCTGTCTTTCCTGTCACTCTGACTTTCTAAGAAGGTGGCTTGGGCAAGAGCAGAGGGACAGGGCTGTGTCTGGTAATCTCCTGGGTATTCTTAGGAGTTGATGTAGACATCACTCCATCGACATCTGAGTAAGTCCCCCGCCCATGTGCTGGATACCACCCTGGACATCCCCGTCATTGCCCTGCGATTTGTGGATTCATGACTGTCAACGTTACTGTGGTTTCCACAGTGCCTGGTAAGATCGTGGCAGGAACAAGATGCCAGAAAGATATGTCTTGGTTGGATGAATGAAACGGAGAGAAGCATGCATCCTCTCTCAGCCAGGTCTGGCCCACACCAAGAGAAAGGCAAAATGAGGTAACCAGAGAATCGGTGTCAGTGAAGACGGTAACCCATTTCCTGGGATAATGGAGATGGGGTTGATGGGAATGACAGGTGCTGCTTCTGCTTCTCTTTCTACTCGGAGCAGCAGAACTTGACCTCTCTGGGCCACTGAAACACTCTTGTACCTTGGCCCCATTGCGTCTTGAGTCCAAACAGGGAACACCACAAAGAACACATGGAAACCAGCCAGACATAAGCCTGCTTCATCTTGCTTTCTACCTGGCGCTTTAACCTTTACAGATTTGTAACACTTGAAGGTATGTTTCCCCAGCCAGTTCTGAATTGTAACAATTCCTTTTTTCCAACTGACAAAATCTGAAACTTAGCCTGGAGCACTTTCCTGCCAAGGAGGGAACCGTGTCAAGCTCGCAATGCGTGATAAAATACCACGGTAATGTGGAATAATGCTTTGAAATGTTGCCAGGGCGAGCATGCATGCAGAATGATTGAGACCTCCCGCAAATACAAACGGTAGCTCTGTGGCTCATCTATAACCTCGACGTAGGAAAACTGAGATGTTCTTCTCCCTCCTCTGCAATTCTGCGCTGCCTCTCGTCGGAAACTATGGCAATGATGCCACTGAAAGTTACAGCGGCGTTTACTCCACACACAGATTTTCGTAACGAATACAACCTCCTGGTGGAGTCGTCGGTCTTGTGAGGGTCCCTCGATATGCCAAGCTCTTCCCACAGACGCTGCCCCGAATGGCTTATTGAAATAATCACAGCGCTAAACACAAATGCTTTGTGGGAGGGGGTGGAGGTCAGTTTTTCAGGGATGCAAATAACACCCACTGTGCTCAGCTTAGAAACAGGCTATATAATTCAGTGGGATTTGGTCCCCACTTCCTATCTTCCCTCCTTCTCCCTCCACACGCACAACGGTGAATTCAGTGGGATTCATCAGCTGGGTGAGCGGCATAATCATCAGAGCCAACATTATGGGGTACTTACTTTTATGAGTCAGGCACTGTGCCCTGTTTAAGGTGACTCTCATGACATACTACATGATACATAGAAATGTCTCCATCTTAGCGCTCAGGAAACATAGAAGGGATAACTGATTTGCTCAAGTTTTCATTTGGTAACTTGTGTTCCAGTCAGGATTTACTCCAGGTCTGTCTGGCTCCAAAGCTTGAATTCTTTTCATAATGAGCATTTGTTCAACTAAAGCCAACCCTTCTCCTTTATTGAGTTGTGCTTAAACCTTCATTATCTGTGGATCTTAAACATTATTTGCTGGTTGTCCTGTACCCATAACTAGCAGGATACATGAACCAGGGAGAAGTCACTTATTCATGAAAAGCTGGTAGCCTAGGTAATTTCTCATGCACAAAATATGAACAAGCAGTAGAAGAAAAAGATTTCTCAGCATATTTCAGGGACATCTATCTGAATTTTTCATGAAAAGGGAAACTTCTTTTCCTTTTTCTACAAATGGAAATTAGAAAAATCGAAAAATGAACTTAGTGACTGAGTAGTTCAATTCTGCTAAGGTAATAATGAGCTTCCCTGGTGGCTCAGCAGTAAAGAATCCACCTGCCAATGCAGGAGACAGAGGTTTGATCCCTGGGTCAGGAAGATCCCCTGGAGAAGGAAATGGCTCCCCACTCCAGTATTCTTTCCTGGAGAAATCCACGGACAAAAGAGCCGAGTGGGCCATAGTCTGTGGGGTTGAAAAAGAGTCATACATGACTTAGTGACCAAACACCAACAAGGTAATGATAGTTACTATGGATCAGGCACTTCCTTATGCCAGGAATCACACAGAGCACTTTACATGAAGGATAATATAATCCTTATGACCCAGAGATGTAGGCCCTACTGTCAGGCCCCTTGGGCAAATGTGGAAACTGAGGCTCAGAGCTTGAATGTCTTGGCAAGGATGGGCAGACAAGTCGGGATTCGTCCAGCTCTCCTGATGACGTCAGTCAATCCCAAGGGCTTCCTGGGCACACAGATAAGTGTATCCAGAGCTGAAATTACTTCCCTAGTCACCTCACTCCTGCCCGGGCTCCAGGCCCCTGACCGTCTTTCAGCTCTCCACAGGGCTCCCTGCCACTTCAGAACCTACGCACATGCTGCCCACCTGCCGGGACCACCCTTCCTCCCCCTCCTCCTGAGGCTGGCTGCTTTGCCACCTTCACGTCTCAGCTGCAGGATGCCTTGCCTGGCCCCTTGACTAACAACACCGAGTCGCCGTCATCATGGCTTGACCCTTTGCATGGTAACAGTTCCCTGAACTGGCTCCTCTTTGTTCAGATGGGTCAGTGCTTGGGTCTCCCACCAGACCCACCTTTGTGTCCCCAAGCGCCTAGCCCACAGTCTAACTCAGGGGAGCCTCTCAAAACCTGTTGGTGGAAGAACTGGCACACTGATCGCTACCCACACCTCCTTTCCCATGCTGACAAGGGCTAAGAGAGAGGATGGTAAACCCATTTCCAGCAGGGTTCCAAGACCAGGTCTCCTCTCCATCCACCAAGCAATGGCCTAGAACCATGCTCTCTGCTGAGTTCATTTTCATGCTTTTTTCTCCCATCTCCAAACAGCAAGTGATCTTGCCAGTCAATGCCTGAGACCAGAGACTTATGGAATGTTTAGAAGATTATGCACATAATGTACCAACTATGACAGCCACGCAAAGAAGAATAGTAATACTGTGCCGAGTGCTAGTTTATCAACCTTTGCCACTTACAAAATTCACAGCCAATTTAATTAAAAATATAACAGCTCTGAAAGCTGGTAAAATGACTACAACAGCAATCAATCATTTTGTAATAGTGCTGAAGATCCATTAGGGACGTAGCACTAGATGCCAAAAATTTTTAAGCCCCGATAGTAGGGGCATTTCATTCTGCACAATTAATGTCACCACATTAAAATATTGACTGTCTATAAAGAAGAAAATACTGAACATCTTTATAACCCACATTTTTTATGCTCAAAACTTGCTTAGAAAGGTGCTTTGAATTTATTTGTTATAAGCGCACATTTCACATTCAGAAAATTGAAATGGTTTCTACTGACTAACTCATTTAATCATTTAGTTGATTTAATGAAAAGCACTATGCATTTTTCTCTTCTAGGTTGCTAAGATGAATACTTTCTGTTCATTAGCAATCAAATATTGCAGGAAGGTTTACATCTTATTCTCACTTAACTCATTGCCTTTTATTCCCCCAAAATTCTAATAGAGTTTAAATGGTATCTTTTAAATCACTTTGAAATTTTTCTCTTGGTAACTCACTTCGTCTTCTGGAAGACATTGCTAGTAGTGACACTGAGACGTTTATCCCCAACTTCCTTTTCCAATCTTTCTTTTTTGAGTTTGGGGGGTGGCATGTATATGGAGGAGAGAGAGGGTAGACTTGAGAAAAAATGATGAGTCTAGCCTTGAGTGCCCCTAATTCATTAATACATCAGCAACATCAGAGCATCCCTTGAAAGTCTGTTAAGAAGGGCTCTTTGATTTATTATTGGGATTTTATGAGCTACCTGGGAGAATGAACCTATTAAAAATGTTAACTATAAGCATCTGGCTTTCATTTAATGAAGAAGTGCAGCCACAGTGTAGAAGAGAATCCTCACATACACAGCATACCTCTCGCCTCAATTACAAAGATTCCCCTCGGAAACGCCGCTTCATCAGAGGTGTGGTCCACAGCCGTGGGCTCCTCCCTGCTCCCCGCCCCTATTCACAGGCTGTGTAAGTGGGCAAGTCAGCTCCTCACCCTGGAAGTACTGACAAAGGCAGATTCTACAGTGGAACCTTTTCGAGACCAGAGTGATTATGAAACCGTATAATCAATTTAAATTCCTGAATAACGGAGTCAGTAGTTTAAAAGCAGCGTCTCCAGATTTTCATTGCCTCCCTATCAAAGAATGTGTACTGAACCCCAAATGCTTGATGAGAGGAAATGAAAAAAGGTAGATGATAGTGTTTATACCGAACGGAAACACTGGTTTAAGGATGCAGGGTGTAATAACAGAAGCAAGCACTGAATCTGAACCGCTAAGAGGCTGAGGACAGATTAACCACTTGGGTTGTGTGCAAATGGTAGTTTTCAAAGAGGCAGCCATCTAAGTACAGGAACACATGTTTCCCTATTTTTTACTGTTTCAAGGTGTTTTCTGCTTATCTTGTGTGAGGCCATGCCCTTGAATGTGAGTAAATGAATTAAGCCAATTTTCTCAGTGTATTATTGTATTATTGGTTGGTTGTGGGAGAGGGAACACGCCATGTTCTTTCCCACTTTATGACTGGGAAAACTGTAACACAAGGCACCAGTGTGCTTTAACCCTGCCACAGTGATTTTTCCTTCTCAGCACTTCTGGAAAAATGATTATCCTATCATTTGTGCAATTACTGGTTTCATGTTTCTCCCCCCACCCCCCCATAGATTTTAAGATCCATGAGAGACAGAGCAGTGCCTGTCTTGTTCGTCCCAACTGTCCTGGCACTGACATGGTCCCAGGTACACAGCTGGTAGATGCTAAGTACATTCTTTTTGAACAACAGAATATTATTTTCCCAGGGCATTCCTATTGGATCATTAGCACAGCAGGACTAGACCCCAGGTCACCTTCCTGTAGTATTGTTGACTTTTTATTTGCCCTTCAGGATTCTGTTCAAATGCCACCCCCTCTGTGAAGCATTTCTGAGCTTTCTTTCCCACTGCTTTTCTGGAGCTCCTTTAATGCTTTTTGCCCAACCCTCTGCATGCCCAGCTTTCCCTCTGCCACCTGCTTTCTCAAGATCCTCTCTCTTTTTTTTTTTTTCCTGTGAAACTATTCCATTTTTTTGTGCTTAGTTGCTCAGTCGTGTCCCACTCTTTGCACACCCATGGACTGTAGCCCGCCAGGCTCCTCTGTCCATGGCATTCTCCAGGCAAGAATACTGGAGTGGGTTGCCATGCCCTCCTCCAGGGGATCTTCCCAATTCAGGGACTGAATCCAAGTCTCTTGCATTGCCGGCAGATTCTTGACCATCCGAGCACAAGGGAAGCCTTGTGCTTTACATGGGGACGATTCCATTTCTGCCTGGCTTCAGGGTACACTCAGGATCCATATATCATTTCACAGGGTACCCCATCCCTCTGGCAATGGTTCTTGGTTCAGCAGTGGGCCTGTGACACAAGCTAGGCCAGAGTTCTCTGAGCACATCTGAGAAAAGCAGTCTTTCCACTGTAAGTTAGTGAGATGGGTTCAATCCCTGGGTCAGAAGATCCCTTGGAGGAGGAAATGGCAACCCACTCCAGTATTCTAGCCTAGAACATCCCATGGACAGAGGAGCCTGGCAGGCTACAGTCCATGAGGTCACGGAGTATTGAACATGACTGAGCAGATAAGCCTCAAGCTGCTGGCATTTATAACACCTCCCTTGGGGAGAGGCCCCCTGAAAGCTCTGCCCCTAGATCCAGCCATGTCTCTATCAACTCTTCCATTAGACTTTTCTGCTACATGAGCTAATCCGTTCTTTCTTTTGCCCTTTTAACAGTTTGAGTTGGTTTTGGTCACGCGCAGTCAAAGGAGCTCTTCATTTCCTAAGGCTGTAGTCTGCTGACCACGGCTTCTTGAGAGCTGGCCTGGTTCTTTCCTGTAGCACCAGAGCCTGGTACATGCCCTGTTCTCATGAAAACTTCCTCAATGAACAGACCACACACTTCCAGGGCAAGGACATGTCCATGCAGTCAGGTATTTGGTGGGGAGGTGGTGGTGGTTATCAACAGGAGCTGCCTGGGAGTGGGGCTTTGTATATTTTGGATCAAATGCTCATATAATAAGGAAAAGATCACATGGACACTCAGGATTGCAAGTGTCAAGGTCAACTGGAAGAGAAGGAGAAGGGCACTGAGCCAGACAATGAGGATCTTACAGGAGCTTAGAATAAGACAGTATAGCTAGGCAGCCACAAGATGGATTTCACATTTCTGCATTCCTACAGTGACTAAGTCTTAATCATTATGACAGTATTTCTGCAGCAAATGGAATTAACAACCCCACGTGCTTTGGAAATGTTAAACTGTTAATAAATCCCTTAGAGCTTGGCCTCTTCTTTGAACTCCAGTACTGGTTCAGGGCCAAACATAGGTGTGTTAAACCATCTCACTTTGAACTGGTAACTCAGGGCTTCTCAATGCCTAGGAGAGAATTCCTTCCACTGTCGGTGGAGACAGATGATACTGACATTTGATTCTTGTTTTTAAATCTAAAGCCTGGCCATTTCTGGCAAAAGAAGTCAAGAAAACATGACTTTCCAACCTGTTTGGAAGGTGAGGGTTCTAGGTATCCCTTCACCATGATCCAAAAATCTATACTATAGCAAAGCTTTGCCCAGATTTGGGTTTCAATCCTGGATTTGGGGGCTGAAAAGACCTTAAACAGATAACTTGACGCCCATATGCCCTGGTGGTCTCATGTGTAAAACAGCACTTCCTTGCAGATATTTTACAAAGACTACATGAGACTGCTGATGTTAAATGCTTCAGTTCAGTTCAGTCGCTCAGTCGTGTCCGACTCT
This sequence comes from Moschus berezovskii, assembly GCF_049115385.1. Classification (NCBI taxonomy): domain Eukaryota; kingdom Metazoa; phylum Chordata; class Mammalia; order Artiodactyla; family Moschidae; genus Moschus; species Moschus berezovskii. Next base: position 18,955,157 of record NC_142483.1, read on the forward strand.
TTGCGACCCCATAAATCACAGCACGCCAGGCCTCCCTGTCCATCACCAACTGCAAGACAATAAGTCCACAATAAGAGCTCTATGTACAGCAATGATGATTGTGATGGCAGTGATCAACATCATTTCAAAGCTTTAAACCAGCCTTTGCAGTGCTGGATGCATTAGCGATGGCTGAGCACCCTAAGTGTGTTTTCCACCTGCTGCCATTTCTCCAGGCATGGCCCACACCAGTGCCATGCATGTCAGATGCCCTTTCCTTTTGTTCAGAAGTTCTTAACCTCTGTTTAAGGTCATGAACTCTCTTGAGCTTCTGACGGAGGCTGAGTGAGGAGCTCCCTCTCTCAAGTTCCAAAAGCACCTTGCTTGTTCCACCTGACCCCACCATACCTCTCAACTACTGCCCCATGAGTGCCCATTTACTTGCTTCTAGCATCTTCCTGATTAAAACGGAGGTTTGGGGGACTTCCCTGTTGGCGCAGTGGATAAGAATCCATCTGCCAATGCAGGGGACACGGGTTCAATCCCTGATTCGGGAAGATGCCACATGACGCGGAGCAACGGAGCCCATGAGCTGCAGCTGCTGAAGCCTGCGTTCCTAGAGCCGGTGCTCCGCAGCAAGAGAAGCCACCGCACGGCACACCCACAAGGAAGAGCAGCCCCCCCCTGCTCACCGTAACTAGAGAAAGCCCTTGCAAAGCAATGAAGACCCGGTGAGGCCAAAACTTAAATGAAAATAAAGAAACAGTTTTAAAAAACACAATAAAATGGAGGCTCTGAGGGGTCATGTACTGTCTTTACTCAGATCCCCATTTTATTTACGATGCTGACCTCAGTATTTGGCATAGATGTTCGATATTCACCAAGTGAATAAATGAAAATAGTAGAAATTCCCCTTACCCCTTAAATATTCACCTGTACTCAAGCTTTAGCAGCTAATTTCAGGGTCTGTCTGGGGACTCCAGGGTAAGGACCTCTATTTTAGGTGATCATTAAAAATGAAGTAGGGCAATTTGCAAGACAAATAAAGAAGCAGACTTTCTTTATTATAAACAAAGGAAAGGGCAAATCAAGCATCAGTCTCAAGAAAGGAAGGGCAAAGATGGCGCTGACACAGTATAATAGATGCAGGAAAACTTCGTCCAAATCCCTCATTTTATTCTAGGTGACAATGAGAACCAAGTCGTCCCCAAGGTCACGTGACTGGTGGCAGTGTGGACCCAAGCCTCCTGGCTTCCAGACCAGTCTCATCAAACCCTCACCTTTCCTGTCCCTTGCCACCTTCCCCAAAGCGCAGTCACTGCAATAATTCAATATAGCTTCCCTTCAGAGCATTGCCAGAGGATAATTTGAGGAAATGCACGATTTGCAAGACCTCGGTCTCATCAGGGGACAGGCCTTTACAAGAAAGAGCTGATTCAAATTTATGAAAATCTCGGGAGTAAAGTGCTTGCCTTACCGCCTCATTTGAAAGATGATACCATTCTCTATTTTTTACTGGTGGGAACGTGACTTCAGAGGGCAGAAGACCTAGTGCTTGAGAGCAAGCCCAGTAAAGGCAGCGATCTTCTTCTCCTCCTTCAGGTCCAGTGGGACTGTCAGCCTGCCCCATACAGCACCCCCATAGCACTTCTCAACTGGGCTTGCCCATCACGCGAACTGTCAAGGAACTTTGTTACATGGTCCACGTTTTCAGAACCCATGAATCTCACTGCCCCATATGCTGGGTGCTTTGCATAAACTTAGGCAGAATTTTTTTTTTTTTTCAAACAGAGAAAAAAAGAAACTTTACATCCCTCATCATACCAGATGCTCTATCAGAGAAATATCACACAGTTTTGTTTTCTTTTTTTTTTGAGAGAGAGAAATATTATGTGATTTGAGAACATCTGCATTTCTCTAGAACATATTGTTGTCAGAAGTTGACTTAAACTCAGTATTACACATCAGACTTTCCTTCAAAGGTCTTGCACTAAATTTCCCCATTACAGCGCAAATGGCTTCTTTGAAAGAGTATCAGACAGAATTAGAAACGTGCCAGCCTATCAGCATTACCACGACTCCATCTCGGATACATTCACGTTATCAATAATGGTGCTCATTCCTGTCTCAGAAATGAAAATGTTGAAGAGAGATGAATGACTTTTCCCCAGTTGTTTAACAAAAGATTTGCAAAGGGTGTTATAAATGCAAGCCACCCTTTGTTCTTAGATTAAGAGTAGCCATCACTTCACTTTTCACAGAGGGTCTGGGAGAACCCCAGGCTGTGTGCTAAGTGCTTTACACACGGAGCCTTCCTAATCCCCTCAGCAGTCCCATGTGATGATGATGCATGGCATTATCTTCCCTCCAGGTCCCTGAGGACCAGTGGCCAAGTGACGTGGTTTGCAGAGAACTTGCTGTGTGCTAGGCACTCTGCTGTGTGTTTTATCTAACTCTCACTTAATCTCACCAAAACCCTGTGAGGTCAGTGCCATCAGGAATTTACAGCTGAAGAAACCAAGATAGGTCTCAAACCCAGTCCCAATTTACTCCAAAGTTCAGGCACACTGCTCCTTCTGACACTCAGTGGGAGGGTCACTTGTTGGTTAAGGGTCAGGACTCTGTAGGTCAAGCACCTGGACTCCACCCTTGCTGACTGCATGGACGTGGGCATGCACTGGTTCAACTTTCTGTGGCTAAGTTTCCTCATCTGCAGAGCAACAAAATAATAGTGCCCACCTCACAGGGTTCAGAGGATGCCATGCAAATGCAAGTGTCTAGCACATAATAATTACTCAACAAATCGTTACTATGATACATAATAATAATGACAATAATAGCTCTTTTCTTATTTTCATATAAAATAAGGCTACCTCCTAAAGCATATGGGGATTAAAATAAACCAGTACAGTCGGTGTCAGATTTTGTGTTGATGACTGGGTATGGCTTTGTGTGTAAAGAGACGCTTCACGAAGCAGAATGGCGCCACATGCAGTGAGAAACGGTGGCTGGAAAGGCGTGCCTTCTCTCACTAGTTCAAACAGGCTCCTGTATCTCCCTCCTTTCACGATGTCATATGTTGCTCAAGGCTTGCTGTAACGCACAAGAAGTGTCTCTGCATTTTCATCTCTGCCAGAATCTCTACTGAGTGTCCTTCCCTGTGGTCCCAACTCTGGTGCTGGGGTACATTCCAGTTCGTGGCTCTAGGGAAGAGATGGAGACGAAACACCATCTCTGCGCTCCAGAGGGTCGCAGCGTGTACCGGCAGCAAGGCACGGTTCACTCCAGGCGGCACTGGAGACAACCGTGTCCACTGGCTGGACGCATTCACACTGTTGTGGGGGCAGGGTGTGCGGTCTTCTCTCTGTGCCCAAAATTTACTGGGTGAGGTCACTCCTTGCTTATGCAGATGACACCACCCTATGGCAGAAAGTGAAGAAGAACTAAAGAGCCTCTTGATGAAAGTGAAAGAGGAGAGTGAAAACGTTGGCTTAAAGCTCAACATTCAGAAAACTAAGATCATGCCATCTGGTCCCATCACTTCATGGCAAATAGATGGGGAAACAGTGGCTGACTTTTATTTTCTTGGGCTCCAAAATCACTGCAGGTGGTGATGGCAGCCATGAAATTAAAAGACCCGTGCTCCTTGGAAGAAAAGTTATGACCAACCTAGACAGCACATTAAAAAGCAGAGACATTACTTTGCCATCAAAGGTCAATCTAGTCAAAGCTTTGGTTTTTCCAGTAGTCATGTATGGATGTGAGAGTTGGACTATAAAGAAAGCTGAGTGATGAAGAAATGATGCTTTTGAACCGTGGAGTTGGAGAAGACTCTTGAGAGTCCCTTGGAAAACAAAGAGATCCAACCAGTCCATCCTAAAGGAATTCAGTCCTTTATATTGATTGGAAGGACTGATGCTGAAGCTCCAATACTTTGGCCACCTGATGTGAAGAACTGACTCACTTGAAAAGGCCCTGATGCTGGGAAAGATTGAAGGCAGGAGGAGAAGGGGGCAACAGAGGATGAGATAGTTGGATGGCATCACTGACTCAATGGAAATGAGTTTGAGTAAGCTCCAGGAGCTGGTGATGGACAGAGAAGCCTGGCGTGCTTCAGTCCATGGGGTTGCTAAGAGTTGGACACGACTGAGCAAACTGAGCAACTGAACTGAACTGAACTGAACTCCTTGCTTAATGCTCTCTGAGGGGTGTTCATTAAAAAGAGAGAGAGAGAGAAAAAAAAAACAAAACTCCAGACCCTTTCCACAGTCCTGCCCATCCTGCCTCTCTCCTTTCTCCAAGACCCATTCATGAGTTTCTCCTAAACACAAGGGCTCCTTCCTTGTGTCAGATCTTTACACCAGCCCCTCCCCCTCTGTCTCTGCTTGACTCTCTGTCCCAAGATTTTTCATTGTGGCTCCTTCTTCTGGACCTTAGCTCAAAAGTCCATCTTCAAAGAGACCTTCCGTGCAACCCTGCAAACCATCACAATTCTCTTTATTCTTTTCTTCATGGGATCCACTGCTACCTAAAATAATCTTATTTAGTATATGTGCTAAGTATTTGTGCTGAAGCAAGCACAAAATCTTCTTATTTATCTGTGAGTTTATTGTCTATCTCCTCCTCCAGAATGGAGATTCCCTAAGGGAAGAGATCATGCCTGTCTAGGCCATTGCTGAATATCCTGTGCCTGAAACATAGAAAGTGCTCAATGGATATTTCTGGAAAACAAATGAATGAAAACCAGACAGAATGATGAAAAGACCAAGAGTCAGGAGCTCTGTCTTTTCATCCTAAATGACTTGTTACCAGCTCTGGGCCCTGATTCAGTCCCTCCCTTACTGAGTCTTGCTAAACAGGACTGATGATGCTCATCCTTTGCTCACAAAATGTCTTTGGTTAGCAAATGAAATTCAAATGTATAGGTCTATGAAAATATTTTATAAATTGTGAGTGATTAACAGGAATGCAAAAGTGAAAGTTAAAGTCGCTCAGTCCTGTCTGACTCTTTGTGACCCCATGGACTATACAGTCCATGGAATTCTCCAGGTCAGAATACTAGAGTGGATAGACGTTCCCTTCTCCAGGGGCTCTTCCCAACCCACCCAAGGATCAAACCCAAGTCTCCTGCATTGCAGGCGAATTCTTTACCATCTGAGCCACCAGGGAAGCCCACAGGGATGCAAAGTAGGTTACAATTCCCCCATTAAATCCTATAAGACAGGTTTACATGAAGCACAGGCCTATAAGAGACCCCAAGGCTGCACTGTTCTCAGTGAGAAAGGGTGCAGCAATTGCTTAGTCATGTCTGCTGTGAGACAGGGAGAGGGGATTAGAGGTGTGTGCGTCATACATGTGTTCCCTGTGCCAAACAAACGTCAAATATGAAAATGCAGAACCCGATCATTTACAAACGGTTTTCTCAGCTTTAACGAGGACCATGCTGGAAAGTAGGGTTTGCTGGTTTACCCTCTTCCCTCCTCACAGTCGCTGCTTGCTCCGCTGACCGTACTACTTTTGTACTGCAAACAAATTATAAAAAACTCTTCAATGATTCCATCCTACATGCAATATCACTGCTAAACTTCCAACATTACTTTAGCAAATCTTCGGAAGAGAAAACGTATAGCAGACAGTCAAGGAAGAGAAAACAGAAGTTTTCCCTGTGTAACAGTGTAACTCACCGCAAAGTCTCCTTTTGATATAATGAATTTCCTGAATAGTCAAAGGCAGACGAGTGTTATTTATCTTTCCTTTCAAACGAAGCACAAATGTATAAGGGAGATGTTTTAAAGGGTTTCTCCTCTTTTATCCCTCAGCAACCAATCACAGCATTCCCTCTGACGCCACTGTTACATAATTGTGAAGACATTCAGACAGATTTTAATTCATTTAATAATTAGGTCAATAAAAACCATTATAGCTGAGAGCTCCATTAAAAGCCCATAATGTTACCTTAATGGGGGAAAAACTAATATAGTTCTGCTGGAATTTCTCCATGAAATTAATATTAGCAAATTTTAGTGGGTGTCTTAAATAGCTTCAATAGACATTTTTATTAACGGAACTAATCATGGATTTAAAAAAATGAAAATCATTACATTTGTGAAGATAAAGTATCCATGTTCTCAGGATTTTTATCAGGACTGTTCCTGTAAAGAACCTGAACATTTACCACCGCAAGAGCAGTCTATTAACCTTGCCTGGATGGCTGCTCACGGCCCCTGGAGGGTGCCCACTGTGTTTTGGTGATCGCCCTGTGAACACTACGGCTCTTGTTTCTCAGAGCTTCTCTGCTGGGAGATGTTCCAGAATCACGGCCGCCTCAAATCAAAATCCTCCTCTCAGGTCCTTTCTCTGGTTGGTAATGTGAACCCCACCTATGAGACCTAGGACATCTGAAACAGCTCCGAGAAAGCCAAGACACAGAATGGAGTCGACCCTGCCCAGAGATGCTGTATTCAGGAGCGTAGTCACTAAAGGTAAAGAACAAGATGAAGCAGACTGCAGTACAGGATTCTGTGATTTGGGTCAATTCTGCGCTAGATCCTGGGAGGGAAGAAAACCAAAGCCACAGTTCACTCTCTCACCACATGAACCCCAGGATCCTATGAGTTACTGGAGCACCTAAGTCCCTGTGTATGGCAGCACCGCTGCTACTGGGCTATTGGCGACTGCTTTCCGTTTTCATAGCCACACATTATGGCTTCCCAGCTGGTGCTCCTGGTGAAGAATCCGCTTGCCAGTGCAGAGGACGTAGGAGACATGAGTTGGATCTGTAGGTAAGGAAGTTCCCCTGGAAAAGGAAATGGCAACCCACTCCAGTACTATTGCCTGGAGAATCCCATGGACAGAACAGCCTGGCAGGCTACAGTCCATACTGAATGACGGGGCACACGTGTATGGATTCAGGGGTGACTGAAACTGATCAAAGGCCAAGGTCACAGAGACACGTCACACGTTTCTGCATTGACAGGACTTGCACTGATACACACGAAGGGGCCGTGGCTGGAGCACGGGTGGGCACACGATGAGCACGGGATACTGGGATCGAAAAACCTGCATTTAATTTCCGCTCCTCTGCTCCCAGCAGTGTGACCCTGGAAAGTCATCTCGCCTCTCTACCCTTCAACTGAAGCATCTGGAAAATGGGGATAAACAGAGTCTGTGATGGTGGGGAGATTCGTAAGAGACTGCTGACGAAAAATATCTAGAACTGTGGCCAGCAGAGAATAAGCCGTGTTTTCCTATGGAAAGGGAGCCCTCTACAAGGGTACTTGCACAGATTCCAGGCCTTATTTTTCAGGACACATTTCAAATATGAATGGAGCACATGGGACAGAAGCTTCAGCTGATCCCCAGCTATACTGGTCTGTGCTCAGATAGCGTATGCATGGCCAGTCACACTGGGACCACGTCAACCAGAGGGAAGATGGATGTCTCTACCATCACTCCATCTCTTTCCCTGGGAAGATTTTCAGCAGGATGTGAATCCTACCAAAATATTTTGATTTATTTTTATTTGCTTTTAAACAACATTTGTCAGAAAACCCCATCTTATAGTTAAAAGGTCTTCCTTTGAAGGTGCGTAGAGGCTGATACAGGGACTTCCCTGGGGGCTCAGTGGTAAAGTATCTGCCCGTGATTCAGGAGACACAGGAGATACCGGTTCATTCCCTTGGTTGGGAAGATCCCCTGGAGAAGGAAATGGCAAACCACTTCAGTATTCTTGCCTGGAGAATCTCAGGGACTGAGGAGCCTTTCGGGCTACAGTGCATGGGGTCGTGAAGAGTCAGATGCAGCTGAGTGGTTGTGCACAGCACAGCATAGCACACACAGGCTGATATGTGTGTAACATTTTCAACCAGTCAGTAGTTCAGGTGACAAAGCAGGTCTTGGGAACCGGGAGGCCCAGAGAAAATGAACAACTTGATTTGATTTTCCTGACTTCTGATCAAGAGTTGGTGCCTGGGAGGACACAGACAGGTCATCTGGGGTAAGGTTATTGCTGTTGGTGTTCAGTCACTCAGTTGCATCCGACTATTTTGCAGCCCCATGGATTGGAGCCTTCCAGGCTCCCCGGTCCATGGGATTTCCCAGGCAAGAATACTGGAGTGGGTTGCCATGTTATAAAACCATGCAAAGTGGAGAGAAAAATATCTTAAGGAAAACAAACAAAACAACTAACGTAGAACTCACGCAATTCCTTTCTCAAGGCCTATAATCTTCAGGGCACCAAGAAATAGGAATCCTCTGTGTGTTTTGTGCAGGGGAAGTAGAAGATAAAAAGTAGAAAACATTGAAATAGCAACATGGTGAAGTCTCATATTTGGAAACCAACTGGGACATGTAGCTGAAGCAACCAATTCCTGGGAAGAAACCTCATAGCTGCAAAGTCCCATGAAAGAAAGTTTTGGAATCATCCAATAAACTTTATTTTGGAGAGGGGGGATTGCAGAGAAGAGACTGTTTCTACAATTTATTTCCTTTCATTTGTGATAGCACTGGGCATTAATGTGGGATTCACTATTCCTGTGGCAAGTACTTACTTTTGCTAAAAATTACCAAATATTCTGTGGAACAGAGAATCTTATCAGAAAATTGATCTCTAATACATAAAGCCATCTTGCAAGAAAAAAAAATCCTTTGGGGGGATTTTTTTTTAATGGTTCACTGCAGGCCTTTCACAATCTTATGGAAATTTGGAGATTGCTCAGATATTGTTTCCATGGAAGGAGGAGAAAAGGGACAAAGGGAGACATAATACTTGTGACTTGAGAGGCTACTACCATTTTTTCATTTATTCAGGGGGGGCAGCAGAGGTTAATAACAAAGAAGTAAAAACCATTCAGGAATACAGAATTATTTACAAAAAAAAACCAGTTTGCACATTGCATTCTTTCCTGTCACTCCACCAGTTGCCGAGAAGTGTGACTGTGCTTGCTCAGTATTATTTAAATTAAATTATCAAATGCAAATGCTAAATATGAACATCTCAGCAAAGCACTGGATTATAACACCACATTCCCTATTCAGACTAAAAGCTGATTACTGGTTCTGGAGCTATAAACATGTCAGACAATAATTTAATTGCTTTGCAGGTAGACGAATACGCAGCATTCTTGTTCTCATTCTGGAACTCGATGAGACTCTTAATACAATATAATGATCATAAACACACACACAGTCTTCACTTGACACCTGCTTTATGGCAAAAAAGAAGCGATAGCAGATTCCAGCAAAGCTCAAAGAACTAGGCTGTGCCAGGCTTTTTCATCACTAAGCAAAATGGGTTTCTCACCAAGAGGCCTAGGCTTTTCACTCTGGCTTATAGACTTATAGATGCATTTCCAAAATGGGTTTAAATCTATAATGAATTTCAGGTGCAAAGGACTACCTTCAAACAGCTAATTTGCTTCCTGTCTTCAAACGAGCTGCTCACCAGAGGCAGCCAACACATGCACCCGTTCTTGGACCACAGATGAACCCAAACGTCACCATCAATACTCATCAACTCCAGGATCAGGATCGGAGTGGTACTCAGGAAAAGCGGTGGGGTCTAAAATGTAACTGGGAGGACTGTGTAAGAGTGGTCTGAATACTCCAGTTGCTGAGGGTTAAACCCAAACAGGAGAGGAGTGGAGAGGTCCTGGGAGGGAAAGCGGAGGTGGGAGAGGTGGGGAGATGAGAGAACAACATTTGGTGACTTCCTCTGTGCCCGAACTCTCCTGGAATCTACTCATGAAATTCCCAAGGATCCTGGGAGGCTGGTAGAACCACTCACGTCTTGCAGACGGGAAAACAGAGGCTCAGAGGGACTCATCTCATAGTACACCGTTCAGAAACGCCAGAGCTACATCATGAGTCAAGGTCATCTCCCCATTTCCAGCTGACCACAAACAGGCGGTGACTCTTTCTGTGCCAACTGGGGGTGAAGAGGAGACCTTGAAGTCTAGGGTCCAACTTGCATATTAGACTTCTACCAAGTGCTGTATGGAACTTATCTCTAGAATCGTACAATGGTACCTCTAATTTGTAGCTCACTGCAAAAAGTTTGCTTGGGGTTTTCTGTAACATCTTATGGAAAAACCCAGATGAACTTTTTGGACAACAACCCAATGCTAGGATCTAATGCTGACTGAGCACCCTTTGCCAGGCCCTGTGCTACTTAGATGCTTATTTAATGCTCGAAGCAACCCCATAAGCTTACAGGAAACATCCATTCTTATATCTGTAATGCATATAAGGCTGTCTGAAATGATACACATCCAATATAATTAATGTTAGGACATAAATATTCAATATAATTAATTATCTTAGGACATAAATGTTTGTCTTTAATTTTTGTACTGTATTATTTTTAAACACTTTTTTATGGATATGTATCATTTTTCACAAAATCAAGAATAATTTCTTTTTCACAAAAGAGTGGATGTAAATACAGATCTGCTAAGAGCTTAACGATGGCTAAGTTAACTCTGCTTGGTAGGAAAGTGTATGTATTTGTGTTAGTCTATCAGTCCTGTTCGACTCTTTGCAACCTCAGGGACTATAGCCCACCAGGTTCCTCTGTCCATGGAATTCTCTAGGCAAGAATACTGGAGTGGATTGCCATGACCTTCTCCAGGAGATCTTCCCAACCCAGGGATTGAACCCGGTCTCCTGCATTGCAGGCAGATTCCTTACTGTCTGAGCCACCAGGGAAGCCCGGGAAAGAAAGTAAACGATCATCTTCTTCTTTGTACATTTCAGAATATTTAGCCTTCATAAATAAGTGAAAGCAATCTTTAAAAAAGACTTTTTTTTTTTAGTTATGAAATACAGAATTTTATTTTAAAACTGCTTAAAGTAGGGGAAAAAAAACACCTTGTCAAGAAAGAAAACTTGGTTCCCAATAAACTGGAACTTTAGGGCAACTAATACCTACATGGCCACAAAAAAGAGATAGCACCCTGTTATTTGAACAGTGACCCATTACTTTAACTTTGGGGCATTATAAATCATTGTCTCAACTTTCAATATTTATTGGAAGGACTGATGATGAAGCTCCAATACTTTGGCCACCTGATGTGAAGAGCCAACTCATTGGAAAAGACTCTGATGCTGAGAAAGATGAAGGCAGGAGGAGAATAGGGCGACAGAAGTGGAGACAGTTGGATGGCAACACAGACTCAATGGACATGAGTTTGAGCAAGCTCCAGGAGTTGGTGATGGACAGGGAAGCCTGGTGTGCTGCAGTCCATGGGATCGCAAAGAGCTGGACACAACTGAACAGCAACTAAACAATAGACTAGGAGGAAGAAATTTGACCTCCAAATCTTTTTGATCTCAAAAATAAGAGGGTTTTTTTTTGGAGGTGGGGAGTGGGATGGGAATGTGCTTCCCATTCAATCGCTAGCTCAGCCTGGTAGTCCTTTATGAAAAGTAAAATGTGCTTTTATTAAAGCAAGCAGATCTGCTTCTGTGAGTACCACAGACATAACTGGGGTTTGTTTCATGGGTTGTCCCAGAAGACCGGGCAGACTTCTGGCTCCTGTGGGCACAGGAGGGACGGGATGGCGTCAGCTCTGCACCTGAGCAACAGTAATCACTGAGCATGAGCTTTCCTCGGAGTCCCGCACAGCGCATGCGCTACAGAATTCTACCATGAAATGCCTGCTCACTGAACACACTTCAGGACAAGCTCAGGAATACATGGATGCTGGCGTTCTCATTGTACAGAGGAGGATGCGGACGTTTCAAGCAGGTCAGTGGCCTGCACTGGGTCACTGAGTATGAGGAGTCCATTAGCTTCTCTGGCCTGAGGTTCCATGGCTGCTCCCCTGACCCTTGTCAGACCCTGGGCTCCCATGACCAGAGTCCTTGGCCTTGTCTGACCACGACTCCAAGATCCCAGGTCCACACGTCTGCTCACTCTGCTCTTGGAAAATCCCTGTCCTGCCTCCGTCCATTCCTCCAGACCCATATCAAATGTCCCTCCTTCCACGAGATTTCCCCGAGACGCCTGGCTGTCCTGAACGCACCCCTCCCCAACATTCCCCAAGGTACACCGCAGAGGGTGCTGAGCAGCAGGCTCCCAGCCAGTCCAGGCCCTCCGAATGCTTCAGACAGCTTATCTAGCATTTGGAGAACTTAAAAATAATGATCAATACTCACAAATTATCGAGTGGCCCAAGCCCCCTAGCTTGACAATCATGACTTGTAGCTAAGTGACCATGGCTCTGTTTAGATAGGAAGTGTCGGCTCCAGTTCTAAAATCTTCTCTTCATTCTGCTTATCCTTGGCCCAGGTCTCATCACTCACTGCTACTGCCTGACCCCTCTGAGCAGGTATGTCTGAGGCGTCTGAGCACAGCTTGCCAGGGATCATTGTTTTGGAGGTACTTTATCTCCGCCTCTATACCCAGAAACGAACCTGGTATATGTCCGGTGTTCCCTGCCCTCCTTGGCACAGCACAAAGTAGGTGCTCAGCGAAGACCAGAAAACACTTAATCATGACTGCTCTAACCCCAGGGACAGAGAACAGGGACGCGAGAGATAAAAAGAATGACTCTTTGGAAATGACAGCTTTTATCCGTTTCTTTTAACACTTTCTGCCTTGGGCGGTGACAATGTGGATGTGTATCTCACCTATTCTACCAGCCTGAACCCTCCCTAAAGCATTGTGAGGGCAGTTTTCGCCCTGCGACACTCCGAGTGCAGCCCAGAGGCATGGTGCATGCGTGCTAGGCACCAGATGGACATTATCATAAACTTGAATCCTGAAACCCAGCACTTAATGTTTCCACTACATTTTGTTGTTTTTTAGTTGCTAACTTGTGTCCGACTCTTCCAACACCACAGACTGTACCCTGCCAGGCTCCTCTGTCCATGGGATTTCCCGGGCACGAATACTGAAGTGTGTAGGCATTTCCTTCTCCAGGGGATCTTCCCAACCTAGGGATCAAACTTGGGTGCAAGTGGATTCTTTAATGCTGAGCCACCAGGGAAGCCCCATTCTGCTACATTTAAAAAACAACAAAACACACATCCTTCCCTCCCACTCATTCAACTGACAGCTCAATATATCGATTATCTGAATTACAGTCAAGAGCCTAGGCTACTCCTTCCACTTTGTAGATGGGGACTGGCCCGATTTTTCCCAAGTTGTTGGGACAGAAAGAAGACCAGAGAATGATGGCCTTAAAGGCGGGCATAGGGCAGTCCGGGTTTCGGTTTCCCTGTCATCTCACGAGCTCATTAGTGACGCTCTTCATCTGGGTGAACAGAAGTGTCTTCTTTGATGGGGATGTGAGCTGCCTCCTGTCACATTAATAGTCCCTGAATGTGATTTGGCAGCGGCACAGGTCTCATTAGAGTGGAAAGGCGTGCGCGAAGGCAGCCGGCCTCCCCTTTCTAAGGAAACACTTTGCATGTGAGCAAAGGTGGATGGCTGTCAGGCTTTTACAGAGCATCTGTACCTCACTCATCACTTGGCAAAGTCCTCCGGAGACCCCGCTAAGTAAAGAACTTTGTGACCTTTTCAAGCTATCAAAGGTGACCCAATAAAACTCAGGGGCCTTTGTTCCCCAAGTTTCTTTTCACCGGTTGCCTCCGACAACCAAGCCTGAACAAAACAGCCTCCGGGAGACCGCCACATAATAACTCCCTATTTGCTTCAGCAAAGAGCAGCTCAAAGAGAAGATTTTTTTTTTTAAAGAAGAAAAAGAATATCAGAATGGAAGGAGGAACAAGAAATCTGACGATTCAGGACACACAGATCCTGAGTAGTGATGCATGTACCCAGGGACCGACTGTCAGGGTGAGGTCTCCGAGCATTTCTAACAAGCAGCCTGGCATCCAGCAAGATGTGGATGTTCTTCACTGGTGTGACTATATTCCTGGAAGATTCTGCATTCTTGAGCAGAGAAGGGCCTCAAAAGCATCTTACAGGGTGACCATCACACCAGGTGATACCCTTGCTTTTGATGCTTTTGGGGAAAGAAGGGTATCATAGAAACCACAAGAGGGGACTCACAACTTCTCACGTGTGAATCCAGGCAGAGATGTTGTGGGTTGGTCAAGTTAGAAGAAATGTTCAAATGTAGAAAATGGGCCATACGTTTCCTACACCATAGCAATGCAGGGGCGATATCTGTCTGTCTCCTCATCCCACATGGCTGGGTTTTCCCTTGAGGAAGAAGGCACAGCCATCTTGGTCTCACTGAGCAACTCCTTGCTGACTCTTGTTCCCAGGAACAGTTAGGCAGATCCTTTATACACGCCTATTTTTAAATTAATTTGTATTGGAGTGTGCTTGCTTTACAGTGTTGTGTTAGTTTCTACCGTACAGCATGGTGAATCAGCCACACATTTCTGGATTTCCTTCCCATTTAGTTCCCCTCAGCACTGAGTCGAGTGCCTGCGCTGTACAGCGGGTTCTCATTGGTTATGTCTTACACGTACTATCAATAGCGTGACTGTGTCAATCCCCATCTCCCAGTTCATCCCCATCCATGATCTTTCTCTATTTGGACTGGTCATGGCTACATCAGAACTTTCAGCGTGGAGCTTCTAGATCCCCCGGGGGCATGTCCTCCCAATGTGACGTTCGTCCACGGGCCCCTCTCCCATCAGCCATGGTCACTGCTGCCTCATTTGAGCGCTGCAGGCTAACAAACAACACACGTCCCCACGGGCAGGCCCCGGCGTGGCTGTGGAACATGAGGCAGTCCTCCTGGCCTGGCCCCACTCACCACTGGAGCAACACACAAAAATATCTAATACAGACTGCAGATCACAAGCCTATGCCATCTCAAGATAAAGGCAAGGGAGAGAGACCTTCAGAAATCCCCACGGCACAGTCACAAACAGGGCTGGGGGGATGCGGAGAACACCTAGATGGAGGTCTCCCCTGGACCGTCATAGGCTCTGACTGTGCCTCCTCCCATTCAAAACTCTACAGGGACCTGTTTGAGGACATGCAGAGATTTCTGGATCTCAGCAAAATCAGAGGAATATAAATAGGGTAGATATTGCAATCAACTTCTAAAATTTTATTTTGGAATGTTGTGCCATATCTAATTATATGGGATTTCATGAAAATCCCAGGGAAGCTTTCATCTGTCCTCCCAAAGCAGATATCATTCATTTGGAGTGGGCCGGGTGAGGGAGGGCAGATCTCCCTTAAGGCTGGTGAGAGTTGCAACCCCTTGGCTAACTTTCAGCTGGAGTTGCGGTGGGGAGGTGAGGAGTGCTAAACAGGAATTCACTCTTGGGTGCCATCGGCTGGAATAAGGTCCAGAGCAAGGCAGCAGGATATAAAGTTTGAGAGTAGAAAAGACATTGGAGGTCCTTTCAATTTACAGGTGAAGAAACTGAGGCTCAGAGAGGCTGACTGACTTTTTGAAGGATGCACAGTGAATTCAATTTAGGACCCAGGCTGAGACCCAGACGTCACAAGTCCCAGGCCAAAGCAGGTGATTATTCCATCACAACATATGCCAGCCGTGTGTCACAGCAGCAGTAAACCCCAGGGGCAGTGTCATCTCAGAAAAGCAGTGGAAAAAGGGGTGCATCTAGTGGAAGTTGCCCACCCTGGATAAGGGACTTCAAAGATGAACGACTGAAGGAAACAGAGTGACTCGTCTGGAAAAGCAGAGATACAGGCGTGTGATGACGCCTGCAGAGGCAAGGGAACAAAAGCTGGCCCTTTAAAAGGCGGCCCCACGGACAAGCAATTAGAGCTCAGTTTGGTTTCATGGGGCAAGTAGAGAACCAGTGGGTGGACTGGAGGAAGGTTTTGTTTGGTTTTGCTATTGTGGGGAAATGCACGTGACACAGGGCTTCACCGGGGGCTCAGCAGCAAAGAATCCACCTGCAGTGCAGGAGATGAAGGGGTCGAGGGCTGGATCCCTAGGTCGGGAAGATCCCCTGGAGGAGGGCATGGCAACCCAGTCCAGGATTCTTGCCTGGAGAATCCCTGTGGACAGAGGAAGCCGGCAGGTTGCAGTCCACATGGTCACAGACTTGGACATGACTGAAGCGACTGAGCATGCAGGCACACGTAACATAAAATTCACCATTTTATCCAATTTAAAGTGTATACTTCAGCGATATTTAGTACAGTCACCGTGCTGTGAAACAATCATCACCATCTAGTTCCAGAAGGTTTTCATACCCCAAAGGGCAAGCCCTTAGCCATTAAGCAGCAATCCCTCCACTGGCCCTTCACTCCAGTCCCTGGAAACCACTCCTCTGCTTCTGTCTATCCATCTGCCTGATGGGTATTTCATATAGATGGAATCACACGGTAAGTGGCCGTTAGTGTCTGGGGAAGCCGGTGTGCCTTGTACCTAGCATGGCAGGAGAATCGTGTACTCTGAGAGGGTTCTGTGTAGTCAGTCTGAGTACTATGATCCTTGATTTCAGGCAAGGCTAGAAGCTTGTGTGGTGGGGGCTCAGGCCCAACAAATGGGTGAGAAAGGATGGCTAGTCAGGGCTTCTGGACAAGCCCCTCCCTCCCCCGGGCTTGTCACTGCCTCCTTCTTCACCATGCTGAGCCTGCCCCTGCGGCCACCCTCGGCTGTACACCCCAACACCTCGATCCTCCCCGGCCCCCTCCCCTGACGCTCTCCTCCCACTCCTGTCCTGTTGACACTTGCCTGCAGATTTGCCTGATACATCCCAAAACATCTTCTCACTCAGGTGTTTGAGCTGAATCCACAGCTTTCTGCAGAGCTGATTTGTAGTTTCAGCTAGCTGTGGGTGCAGCCAGGGATAGAAAAGGGACTTCTGGGTGTCCTGATGTAACCCAATAAGCTCAGAGACCGTCTATAAAGCCCGGCAGCAAGGGCAATAAAATGAGCTGCAGAGGGACTGCAGGGTAGCAACATTATCTCCAACTGCTCAGGGCCAACACCCCATCACACACAAGAGCCACTATAAACACTGATGCAAGTCTTCCAACAGCTCGGAGGACAGGCAACATGCGTGAGAAGCTAGATTAAAACATCAGAGAGGATCTAGGGGGAATACAGAAGGGTCACTTTCCAGGTGGCGATAGCAGATTTCATCCATGACCTGGAAACCATTTTAGATCAAGAACATCAGCCCTGCTTTGTGTTTAGGATCACAAGGTAAAAAGCTCTTAAAAAAAAAAACGTAGCTAAGGGGACTTCTCTGGTGGTCCAGTGGTTAAGAATCTGCCTGCCAAAGCAAGAGACACTGGTTTGATTCCTGGTCCAGGAATATCCCACGTGCCCTGGAGCAACTAAGCCTGTGTGCCAAAACTACTAAGCGTGTGCTCCAGAGCCCAGGGGCTGCAACGAGAGAAACCGCAGCCACTGGAAGCCCACACACCAAAACAGAGAGTTACCCCTGCCCTCTGTGACTAGGGAAAGCCCAACCACACCAGTGAAGACCCAGCACAGCCAAAAATAACTATAAACAAATAAATGAAGCTATGTTGCACATGCAACTAATCCATTGAGTCTTGTGTCTTTTGTGTCCATGTAACAGAAGACAAGATCAATGCTTAAAAAAAATATTAGCTAAGGAACATGTAACTGGGTTGAACAGAGTCTCCAAAAACTCATGTCTCTGTGAAACTTCAGCGTGTGACTTGATATGGAAATAGGGTGTTGGAGATGTATTTAGTTACGTGAAGTCATACTGGGTTAGACTGGGCCCTGAATCCAGTGTCCTCAGAAAGAGAAGGGGATTTGAGGCCGCACAGACACCCTCAGAGGAAAGGAGGCAGAAATTGCAGTGATGCAATTTCTATAAGCCAAGAGAGGCCAGGCAGCGCCAGTCACCTCTGGAGGAGAGGGGCAGAAGAGCAAGAACTCTTCCCCAACAAGAGCAGGGGGAGCGTGGCCCCCTGATGCCCTGATTTTGGACTTCTGGCCTCCAAAATTCAAAGAGAACCACTTCCTGCTGTTTCAAACCACTCAGCATGTGGGGATTTGTTCCAGTAGCCCTAGCAGACTATAGAGAATACTCCTGATTCTCTCTTTTAAACAACTGTTCAAACCTATTTTAAAACCGGTGGCAAAGACTAGCCCTTACATTACATTTGGAGTTCGACCTCTGAACACAGCTTCAGAAACGAGCACAGCGTCTAGTTCCTCTGACTCAAGAAGGGCTTTCTTTCTACAGAGCAGGACTCATTTTATTTATTTGTCTGGTTGTTTGGTTTGTTTGCCAGTGAAGGCAAGGACTGGTCCTCAGATCCACAACTGCTCCTCCCTCTCTGGGATCCAGTTCCTTGAGTCACCAGAGTCTTGCCCATTGCTGGTCATCCTTTGTGCTGACTTCTCTTTCTCCAGAGACAGACCCAGACCTCAGAGGCAAGCCCGCACTGGGCTGGCTGAGCTGTGATTCCTCCATGTTGATTTTACTTTTTCTCTCATTATATGGGATCCCTCTGGTGGTTACTAAGAGATACGTCAGTTTGGAGAGATTAGAGGCAAAGGAAAGAGTCTTCAAATCCAGAGGCTAAGGGACGTGGGCTTTACCAGTTCCTGCGAGGCAAACAGATGCTCAACTGCTCTGGGCACCTCCCTGGGTCTATGAGAAAGTTCCTGGGGCCCGAGCAGGGTTCCATTTATCTGGGGTGTGACAGGCTGCATGGGTGATGCTTGAAAGCCATCACCATTGCGTTACTGGGAGCAGTGGATGCAGAGCTGTCTGGCCATAAGAAAAACAGCACAGAGGATCCCAGTCACATCTGAGTGGTTTCTGGCTGCAGGGGCTCAGAGATAGTGACACAGAAAGATCGAGGTGAGGTCCATAGGAACACATGTTGGCATGGGGCGTGTTTCTAAGCATCTTGTCAAACGTCTACACAAACTTCTCCTGCTGCTGACCCTCCGAAGTCAGTCAAAGCCAGCCCCCTTTCTTACTTATGGCTTCAGTATAAAAACATCCATCTGGCAGGACCCGGCCTGTCCCTTGGTTTGTCATAGTGACAGAAGGAGAAATCACTTACGAAATAAGTGCATTTTTTTGAACGGCTGGGCACTCTGAGTTGATGCTGGGAAGACTTTATTAAGATGCCTTTATGTCCTGAGATGAATAGATATATTCATTTATAGCATATTCATCAGAAGACCTAAGTTAATTGCTCTCTGATGAATTGTATAACACCTCCTCTCTGCTTCCCCACCCTCCCCACCTCAAAGTACACTGAAAAGGTCAATGGCACTCTCACATGCAACTCACTTCAACTTCCTTCCAAGCTTATAATTAAAGCTAATTAGTAGTTTTGGTAATTAGCACATGTAAGCTCTCTACTCTCTGAATTAATAAGACTTACTGAGGTTTTGAGCCATGTAGACTTTTTAGTCCCTGGTTCTGAGTCCTGAGCTGCCTGTGGTTGGTTAATTTAAAGTATTTCCCTCGGTCAGGAAGATCTCCTGGAGGAGGAAATGGCAATCCACTCCAGGATCCTTGCCAGGAAAATCCCATGGACAGAGGAGCCTGGCGGGCTACAGTTCATGGGGTTGCAAAGAGTCAGACATGACTGAGTATGTCCAAAGTGGAATACTGGGAAAACGATTCCTTTTTAGGGCCTGCCCTCAAGACACAGTGTGAGTTAGCAAGAGGCAAAAGTTGAATTATTGCCACTGGATAAGATCAGAGCCTTTTAGCGTCTCTAGGAACTGATTAATCTCAGCCTCTGGATGTGAAATGGTTGTATCCAGTTACCATGTCACTTGCACTCAACCCATCTCCAGAACCCTCTGCTTCACCGTGTCAACCACTGCCAGCCACGTTGAACACATCAGACCTTCTTTAATAAAATGCAGAGGTAATGGCTTGGGGTGTCAAGAAATAACTGCTCATTTTGTTTCAAACAAAAATCCAAGAGAAGAATCGTTAGTCAAATCAGCCTCTGCTTTTGTGTAGACAAAGTGATTCTCCAAATAGCTTCATAGGTCTTTTTTTAGTCAGCATGAGGGCATCCTGCAGGCCCAGACAGAATTAAGGGTGTGTGTGTGTGTGTGTGTCTGTGTGTTTTAATCAAGAAATCTAATCTATATTCTATTGAAAGGAAAAAAAAAAAAACCTCTGTGATTTGTTTTCAGACTTTAGAAACAGTTTGAGAAAAATCTTCCATGGGTGAGCTCCTTGTGCCTTCCCTCTCGCCTCAATACAAATCTTAGGTGGAAAAAAGAAAAAAAAAAAAAGAACAGTGATTTACTAGAGTCTTTATAAATCTACAACAATAGTGGTGGTTGCTCATAGCACCAGTCATTTTGAAGCATAAGGGAAAGGCAACAGGCATTTCTACACGAAGGAGACTACAAGGCAGACCTGGGTCACCTAAGTGAATGGTTCTGATTTTAATGGTATAGTTACCATGGCTGTAACAGCCACATTTGGACCCATAAGGAGCAGTGATATTATTTAGGAGCAAAGACACATTCGGTCCCATGGATGGCTGCGATGTGAACATGACCGGCACTATGGGTTTCCATAGCCTCCTGGTCCAGTTCAGTGGGGAGCCTTGTCTCCCACTGACTGATGCCCATTCCAAGACACAAGTAAGTAAGTCCCATAAACAGCGGACCTCAGCCAGGGGTGATCCTGCTCCCAGGGGACATCAGGGAACGTCTGGGTAGATTAGTGATTGTCACAACTCTAGGGGTTTAGTGAGAGTTCCTATGGACATCAAGCGGGTGGTGACCCGGGATGTTGCTAAACATCCAACAATGTGCAGGACAAACCCTGACAATGAAGGTGATCTGGGCTCAAGAGCCAATAGTGCAGAAATGGAGGCACCCTCATACAGAAGGTCTAAAAGGATCTGACCCTCCTGACATTCACTGTGGAAGAGTCAAACATGAGCCTTCTTGCTTGATGTGGACTGACCTTGGCCTTCTAACAGTTGGGCCTCCCAGGTGGCATTAGTGGTAAAGAATCTGCCTGCCAAGGTAGAAGATGGAAGAGGTGTGGGTTTGATCCTGGAGAATCTCCCATGGACAGAGGAGCCTGGTGGGCTACAGTCCTTAGGGTTGCGAAGAGTTAGACATGACTGAAGCAACTAAGCAAGAGGGTGCCCCGGAAGGACTAGAGCTGAGCCAGGCAGGAAGCAATGGTCACACTGGGGTAATCCCAGGCACCCGGAAGCCAGTGTGGGGCGTCTTTCCCCCTGCAGCTTAGGTGGACACCTTGCATTATGGATGAGCTCACATGCCATGGCGAACAGTTTAAGAACGAGGCTTTTATTTAATGACTCCTAAGTGGTTGATTACTAAGGGTCAAGTTCCCGCTTCCTGTGGGAATTTGACATTTATGAAAAGCCCTGTGCATTAATTATTCAGCAGAGACGTCCTTCCTATGGAAATTCACTATCCTGATGCACTTGACACAGCCCTACCATTCCCTGTCTGCACCAGCTACTTTGTTGTTAATCCTCCAAGCATTAATTAAATAAAATTTACAACTGAGCCAGGATGCATTTACCCTCAAATATTATGCAAAAAAGATGGCTAAATGCTCTTTGATTTTTTCCATCTAGTGGCCAATCATTACCCATAGCTATTTACGTTCTTCCTTTTGTTCTTTAAAGCATAAACCTGGTATCTCTTCCCACTGAGAAGAAAATTCTGCTTAGTAATTAAATTACACCGCATTAAACTTACTTAACTTAAGTTCACCAGCAGGGAAAATTCCATGCCCCTGGGTTTCACAATAACTCCTAATCGCACTGGCAAGCCCTGTCTTTTCAGCAACTTGTTACAATTTTCGTTCCTGGAATTCCATTAAAAATGGTAATGTCATTACTCCTGTTAATGCTCAAAACCAACAGCATAATCCTGCATTTTAATTAGTAATTATAATTAATCATTATTTCATTAATGAAATGTTTAGTCGGTAATTGTCTTTGAGTACCTCGCTCCCTAGGCTTACAAGCATTTCGTACCATCGAATTCACTGCCTCTTTCTGATGAAGTGGTGCTGTCAAACTCATTTTATTTTAACACTTTCACGTGGCTCTGCATCTCAGGCCCGTGACCTCGCCCGCATATTTACACTTAGGAGACGTGTGGTTTCTGGCTCTCGATAAGGCCTGCACAAAGACTCACCCTCACACGCGGCTCTGCCAACTTAAGAAGGCAAGTCATCACATTCCCAGTGAGCACAGCGTGTGAAGAGAAAAGCAGTTCTTGGAACCCTTCATTAATAACAAATGTGGGATCCAAATTCACGGATTTCTGAGAGAGGATTCAGCAAGGATTTGGAGGTAGTCTTTAGAGCATGAAGGTTGATTTCAGAGCTTACAGAATTAAGAATAAACTGAGAGATGTCAAGAATTTCATATAAGGCAGGATTTTTGTTGATCCTTTTGCAATATCACAGATATTATTTACTTGGATTTTTTTGTTTTTTGAGGGGAGGGGAAAAGCCTGTCTTCTCCATGAAAATGTAAACACCGAGGTACGGGTACCTCCATATGACTCGTACCTGACTGCATTCTGCCTCCTAGAGCTGAACCCAGGATACACACCACTCAACAACCAGATGTGGGAGTAACTCGTCCAGGGTGCCATGTGGTTCGGCGGTGGAGAGGGCGAGGTGCCAGATGTAACGAATTCAGCTGTGGTTTTCTGATGGGAGTGAGTTGTTGGATGCTAAGGGTTAGCAAACTGGTGGACTGGCATGCTGGTGAGGGACCTGGGGTCAGAGCCGTCTCTGGGAATCCTCAATGAAGACAGATTCATCTTAATGGCCTCCATGTAAAATATATCTTAATGTGTGTGTGTACACACACACACACACACACACACACACACACACACACCCCTGTGTGTATGTACACACTGCCCCCCACACACACCCCACATAAACACCCAGCACACACTGAACACAGAGAATCATTCAGGGAAGGGAACTTTGCTATCCTGAGAAAATTACGCAAGGTAGGTTTGAACAAACCAAGGATGTTCTGCTGATATCTCAAGGAAGAACTCACAACTTCCAAGGGAAGCTGAGATATAATATCAGGCTGGCTGGAAAATGCTCCCTGTCTGTTATGTATGTCAGGCAAGGCAGTAAGAAACTTCCAAACATATGTTAAGAAAGAAATGATGGCCAAGAGCTTGGCCTTGGCCCAAATATCAGAGTATGTACAGTTGTGGTCTGAAGTGACAGAAAGTTGGGCTCTAAGGTCCAGAGCTTCCCACTGGTCATCTTCATTTTACAAAATGAACACATATCTGAGGAAAGGTTACATTTTTGTCATCTTTTCTGAATATCTGTATTTAAGTTAGTGCTTCAGCACACAGAAACCATATGACAACTCATATGAAATAGCATCAAAAGTCAAAATGAGAGATGCTTGTTGAATGGGAACGGGGGCCAACTAGACCTCCAGCCTTGGTCTCCACGCAGATTCTATTTCTTCTCAAGGCTATGTTGAGATAATACTTTTCCCGTACCTGTCCACTCAGTTTGCATCCAGTGCCCGACTTGTTCTCAGAGCTTGAGAATGGAGGCCTTCCCTCATGAAGCTCCCAGTCTGGAGCCCATTTCCCTCTGGTTTCCTGCCATTGGCAATCACCTTTTCTTTTCTAGCTCCCTTTGCTGACTCTCTGCTTATCATCCAGGTCTCACAAAGGCTACGTGATGGTGGGGGGATAAATATGAAAAAGCCACTAAGATCATGACGCCCACGGGTTCCTGTTCATGAAGTTAGAGCAGGATTATCGATACAAACAGATGTGGTCTGCTGCTCATGCCCCAGGCGTGGGTACTGTCCTGAGTACCCCACATGAGTCACTGGGCTCAGTTGGCTTTGGAGACGCCGAGCACAGTGAAAACTGGCAGCAGGCCCCTTCCAAGTATGTCCAGGCCTGTCCCGTGCTTCGCTAACTGCCTGGAGGTGAGCTCCTGCTTGTTAAACTCTGACTAGAACTGAGGTCCAGACCAATGGGGGGAGAAAAGGAACAGGGCCTCACAGATGCCTTGGCCCGAGTCGAGCAGAAAGAGTAAGACAAGTCGACTCCAGAAAAAAGCATGGCCTCCTCTCAGGGGAGGAGAGAAAACATGCCGCCATTTCCAGCTGTTCTCATGAAGGAGAATCCGCTTGCCTGTTGAGCAGATCTTGCTGAACAAAGAAACAGCGAGGTCCTGACCAGTCCTTGTGTGGGACCTGTACTGGGAGGCTGCGTCTCATGGAGACTGACAGCATGGACTTGGCTGCAAGTCAGCTGGTCCTCCCTGATCCTACCAACCCCTGTGCCTCAGTTTCCTTCCATGTAAAACAGGGACAGCAAGGCCTAGATCCCAGGCTTGCTGGGATGATGACATGAAATCATGTGTATAAAAAGACGTGAATGCCGTACCTGACACATGGTTAACACTCAACTGTTATCACACCGTCATCTTCAAGGCGATTGGCTGTGGCCCTTCTGCTTCCATTAAAAATGTGAACAGCAGCAAGGACAGCACTAGTCACAATGGACTTACGTTTATAAGTCTGTGGGCTCCCTCCTTGGAGCGATTTGAACAGGAGGGAGGGACACCCCCATGATGCTCTGAGGTCCTGGGGAAGATATGACAGAGAATTCTGCTGTCAGCCTCATCTGCTATTGCCAGTGGGATCAAGAAGAGCCACTGGAGTGATCTAAATGCAGTAATAAGAGCTGGAAAGTAGAACACTGGTCGACAGTAGAAGGTAGGCATGCACACGTACTAAGTCGCTCATCGTGTCCAACTCTCTGTGACCCTATGGAATATAGCCCTAGGCTGCTCTGTCCATGGGATTCTCCAGGCAAGAATACTGGAGTGGGTTGCCATCCCCTTCAGGGGATCTTCTCGACCCAAGGATCAAACCCGAGTCTCCGGCATCTCCTGCATTGGCAAGCGGATTCTTTACCATTAGCACCACCTGGGAAGCACCAGAAGGTGGGGGCAGAGATAATTATTTGCTATATAAACACAAGACAGGAAAACTGTCTTCTCCAAAGTTCCACGGCCATCATACCCTTCTTAACATGCCAACCTTATCCCTCTCCTGAACCATATTCCTGTCTTAAGAGCAGGTCACCCTAATGATCACATTCAAGGATTGACAACTGGTTTATGCTCAGGAAATGTTTGCTAAGTAAATAATCTGAGGGTCTGCAGACCATCAGCACCAACCACCACCGCTGTTCCCAGGGAAACAACAGGGATTCGAGTGAGAAAACCGGGGTGGGCCCAAAGTTCTCTTGAAAAGCATTTGTTCAAGGCTGGGATGGACTTGCAGGAAGTGGACCAGAGTGACCCCGATCAGTGATCTTTCAGTAAGAAAGATTCCCAGGGATCCAGCTGAAGCATATGGAGCCGGCTCCACAGGCCGCCTGCGCTCCCTGCAGACCCCAGAGTTTTCGCAGATCGGAGGTTTAGCAGATGGTGTTTCTGCATTAATTGTCTAAATTACCATCTATAAGATCCTCTGTTTTCTAAAAACTAGTTGCCTTAAGCCTTTAAGGTTTGAATTTAACTCAGATGTTTGTGTGGAATGGCAGCATACCTATTTTGCAAGTTTTCTGTTGTGCAAAACAGGTACACAAGGGGTTGTGCGGGGGATCTGAGGCAGGTGGGTTGGCAGCAGAACCCGGCCTGTAAAGCTGTAGTCTGGATTCTCACTGCATTGCCTGCCAAGCAGTGGGGAACCGGCCTCTGAGTTCGGCCCAAGAAGAGCCGCGGTAGCACGGTCTCCTGCATCGTGGCTACTACAGCATCAGTGTCAGAAAACAGACAAATTCTGGAGCTATGACACGAGTGGTTCCAGAAACTGTCCTCCAGCTTTGGGGAGGCACTGAAAAGCCTTGTTCACACTCACAGTAGCTTTCACAGCAACTTGGGATGCGAGTTTCATTAGTTTTACTCACAACAGTTTTTTCTCTCCAATTCAAACTCCCCTTTCTTTTTCTTTTCCCCTTTCTGGAGGTGAGCGCCAAGAAAAAGAAAAAGAAATCTAATAGTCCTTGTTTTCCTATCTAAAAAGGAGGCTGCAGAGCACTTCAAAGAGCCAGTACCGAAGCTGAGGTTGACAGCTTCCAGGGGGGTTCCAAAAAAGACCACCAGAAGGAGCAGGAAGGAGGGGGAGAAACCCGAATGAGGAGAGTGTTGGCACCCCCACAGGATTCTGAGCTGGTGGAGAGGGGCGTTGTGGGACCAGAAGAAACATATCATGAGGAGGGCACTGTATTAAGACTTTATATGAATTCTGGAAAGAGAGAAAAAAAGGCCTTTGATCCACTCCAAAGAAGGAGACACAAAACTTCAAAGCCGAGTAACAATCTCCGGCACTTTGCCCTGCGTTCAATACAAGGAGTATTATTCACTGTGGACCAGCTCACCTGACGCCCCCACCACACACACACACACACACACACACACACACACACACACACACACACGTGGCGGCTACAGACATGAAATTTGGCTAGTTCAGCCTCTCTGAGAATGCAGCACGTG
Source organism: Moschus berezovskii (assembly GCF_049115385.1). Classification (NCBI taxonomy): domain Eukaryota; kingdom Metazoa; phylum Chordata; class Mammalia; order Artiodactyla; family Moschidae; genus Moschus; species Moschus berezovskii. The sequence continues at coordinate 18,981,590 of NC_142483.1, forward strand.
CTAGGTTTAAGAATATAAATACATGAGGCTGCCTGGTCCTAAATGGGATCAATTCACTGGCCCCTCTGATGCTGAAGGAATCCCCACCTACGACAGTTGCCATTAAATACTAACCTCCTTTGCAAGATTCAAAAGAAGGAGTGGCATTTTGTCTCCCTGACAGGTGACAGGGAACTAAATTATAGTTCATAAAGAAGGCTGAGCAGAGAAGAACTGATGGTTTCAAACTGTGGTGCTGAGAGTCCCTTGCATGACAAGGAGATCAAAACACATCTATCCTAAAGGAAATCAACCCTGAATATTCATCAGAAGGACTGATGCTGAAGCTCCCATACTTTGGCCACCTCATGTGAAGAGCTGATTCACTGATGCTGGGAAAGATTGAGGGCAGGAGGAGCAGGGGATGACAGAGGATGAGATGGTTGGACGGCATCGTCGACTTAATGGACATAAGTTTGAGCAAATTCTGGGAGCTGGTGATGGACAGGGAAGCCTGGCATACTGCAGTCCATGGGATCACAAAGAGTCGGACATGACTGAGCAACTCAACAACAACAAAATAATAGTCCAGGAGGAAGAAATTTGATCTTCTCAAAATCTTTTTTAATCTTCTTTTTAATCTCAAAAATAAGAGTTTTTTGTTTGCTTTTTAGGGGGGTAAGAGTGGGATGGGAACGTGCTTCCCAGTCTCTAGCTCAGTCTGGTAGCCCTTTATGAAAAGTAAGATCTGCTTTTATTAAAGTAAGCAGATCTGCTAATGTGAGCACCACAGACATAACTGGGGCTTGTCTCCCGGGTCATCCCAGAAGGCCCGGCCGACTTGTGGCTCCCACGGACTCGGGAACTATGGAATGAGGTCGCCTCTGCTGCACTACTTCCTTCTGAAACAGAGCTGTCACCTGGACAGAGTTGGGGGGACGCCACACACAGGAGATGTTCTCCTCCGCAGCAAGCCCCCCATGAGAGAAACCAGACAACTCGTCAGCACCTATCTGAGAGCAGCACTCAGAGTCTTATTTTCTGCAATGACTCACTTGTATCAGAATCAGAATCAATCAAAATGGCAATGCAGAGAAGACAGAGATAAAAAGAAACATCCTGGAGAATTCTCCTGGTTATTTTAAAAATATTGTCTCTGTTGACTTGACGTGTAGAAACAGTTCCATATGCTGTGTTTCTTTTTTTCCCCACTGCATCTTAGAGTTTAAACTTAGATCTTCTATCGGATACAACGTCTGTTAACAATATGGCCTACTAGGTTAGCAAAGGAACCGTGTTCCCTGACAGGCTCTGGGTTTGGGAGGGCTGCTAAATCACTGTCCTGATTCCCCTGCTCAGGTTTAATTGCGGAAAGCATTACACTCAAGTTCTTTGCCAGTCCATTTCTGTAACACAAACTGAAACGACATACTTGTTTCTCTGGGTTCTTGCCTGGTTTGGACTCAGTTAATTCCCCGAAATCCCCCATCTTAGCAAGTGTGTCTCTGTTCTTGTATATGAGACAATATATTTGTCTGTGTTTCATATTGTGTCCTGGAGATACTTACTGGTGCTTCTTTACTGTTTTATTTCTCTTAAAAAATGTTTTCACTTCTGCAAACTAATTTACTCACATATTTGTATAATACAGCTGTAAAACAGACACAGATTAGAATCCCCTTTCACTACCCTGCCCTGGTCTCATGCCCTCCCTGGAGGTAACAGTATTATCAGATTGGCTCAAATTCTTTTAAACATTTTTCTGTATATTCGCACAGATCTGTGTGTATAGTCACGTGTCTTGCTTTTGTTGCTATTGTTGATGGAGAAATAGAATCAGACCCATAGAATGCATGCTTTATGATTTACTTACCCGCTCCACTACTGATGGGTTATATACTTTGCCTATTAGTTCACTAAAATCCTAGTGTCCGGTTTGAACCAGGCGGGAGTTGTGAAAAAGAACACAGAACTCGACTGGAGTTTAGTGCAACCCTGTTGCTAATGTCCAGGTGGCCTTGGGGAGTCAATGTCACCCTAGGATCAACCTCCTCTGTTGGAGGTGGGGGGAGGGTGAGCACAGTGGCCATCAGCCTGTCTGGTCCAGCCCCAAACTAAAGTGAAAAGTATTCGTTGCTCAGTCATGTCCGACTCTTTGTAACCCCAGGAACTGTAGCCCACCAGGTTCCTCTGCCCGTTGGGTTCCCAGGCAAGAATACCTGAATGGATTGCCATTCCCTTCTCCAGGGGATCTTCCCAGCCCAGGGATTGAAGTCGGGTCTCCTGCATTGCAGGCAGATTCTTCACCATCTGAGCCATGAGGGAAGCTCCAGAACTAAGGCCAGACTTTTCACATTGCAACATGAGTGACTTAATCTAAAAGAAACATATTTCTTATTTGTGAAGAATGTAAACATTATTATTTGTGAAAAATGTACCCATATTCTGTATTATTCAAAGGCTTCTACTCTTAGAATTATGCAGGTTTTATAGGGGTTGGTGGCACCACATTCTAACTCATAGGGCAATGACTTGATGGATTGTGGAGTCTATGGACAGATTGTCTCTGAGTCATGCAGAGGTTTTAACTGATTTAGTTATCAATATTTTAAAATCAGGATATTTCCTAGAAAAAAAATGTCTTATTACTTCTCTTGGGAAAAAATCATCTTTAGTCAAAAGAGGTTTATACTCCTAGGCAAAGAAAAGTTACTAGTTGTATAAAAAAGATGAGATCTCACGCTTTAGAAAGATCTTGGTGATGACTCAGACAATGCGGAAAGCAGGAAAAAAAAAGAAAAAGGAACAATTTAGAGTGATTAAGACAAGTATGGAGCTGAGCAATTCTCCCATCCACTCCCCTAAACCTTCCCCAGTATCCCTAATCCTCCTTTGCTATTTTATTTTTCTCCCATCACTTCCACAGGCCATCTGATATGTCTGATCTTTTATTGACATATCCATCTAGTGTGTCTCCCTTATTCCAAAAGTAGCTCCATGAGAACAAACATTTTTATTCATTTTCCAATCTCAACATTAAGAAGGCCTGATACATAGCAGTCACTCAAAAAAAAAAAAAAGTTATTGAATTCATAGAAAATACATGGAAGGATGGATGGGAGGAAGAGAAATACAGTTACCCGTGGCTCGATCCTGGCGGCTATCTTTAGATGGGCCATTTGTCTTTAAGATGGCTACCAGCTTTGCAGCCCATTCTCCTCCTTTAGGTTTCCTTCTTGGCTGACCCTAGAGGCATCTGAGCTTGAGATGCCAGTTCTAGGATCCCTTTATTGAAATATACCCGAGTAGCTGACCAGGAATCAGCTCCCAGAGAGGACCTTAGCAGCAGGGGTGGCCACTACAGTGAGGCGAATGAGGCTGGAGGTCTCTCATTCTCAGGGAGGCACTCCCCCTCAGGGTGGTCATCCAGGTGCAGAATTGACATCTACGCAACCCTGAGAGAAAGTGCTTCTTTAAAGTTTGTTTCCTGGGCACCTCACCAGGCTTCCGCCCCAGACCCACCCCAGCTAGCAGAGCCTGGGCACAGACAGCCTTGAATGTCGGTTCATCCCCGCTCGGTGCAGGGGGCCTGACAGGCACGGTGATGTGGAGATGCTTCTATCCTTGAAGAGAATCACAGTCCACCTAGTATGGGAAACACCTGTGCGTGCAATTACTGAGAAAAAGAAGATGAGAAGCAGGAGCATTATTAGCCAAGTGTTAGCACGGAGTAGGGGAGAGAGAAATTTAGCCAGAATCGATGAGGGGAGAGTCTCAGAAGAAATGATATTAGAACAGAGCCAGAGCGGAATGACTAGAATCTCTCCACCTAGAGAAGAGCTAAGAAGTACATCCCACGAACATGCAGCTCAACGTGCAAAGGGGAAGACATAGGAGCATGCCTGGAGGATCGGAGAACACCACCCACAAGCTGGTGGGCAGGGCGTGGCACGCTGCACTCAGCTGGCTTGCACAAGGGAAGAGGGTAAGGTGAGTGACACGCTGGGACAGAATCCACAGCCCTTTCTAGTTGATTGAGTGTATGAACAGAAAGTAGAGTCAACAGTTTCTTATTTCCAACTTGGAACATGGGGGAATGCCACTAACCAAGATGAGGATTGTGAAAGGAAAGATGTTTGTGACAAGGTGAGTAGAATCCAAGTGAGGGAACTTCTGAATTCAAGGTGGAGATAGGGACTTCCCTGGCAGTTTAGTGGTTAAGATTTGGTGCTTCCAATGCAGGAGGCCTGAGTTCGATCCCTAGTCAGAGAACTAAGATCCCACATCCCATGCAGCATGGTCAAAAATTGAAAAAAAAAAAAAAAGTGTTGATAAAGATGCCCAGGAAGCAAAGAGAATATGGAAAAAAAAAAAAAGTATGGATAAAGATGCTCAGGAAGCAAGGGAATATGAACCTAATCATTAGGAAAGAAGCAGGGGCTGACAACAAAGAGTCAGGTGCTGCTGTCAAGGAGTGGGATCAGAGTTCATGCAGATACCAGAGCAGACTAGACCACACTGGAGGCAAGTGGGTTCAGGAAGGGATTCTGAGAAACCCCACTGGCTAAGGGTCTGGCCAAGAAAAAACCGACAGAGTGGCAGTGAGAAGGTAGGAGAAACTAAAGAGGAATAAATAATACTAGCTGGAATCAAGATTTCTGGAGAAATATCAATAACCTCAGATATGCAGATGACACCACCCTTATGGCAGAAAGTGAAGAGGAACTAAAGAGCCTCCTGATGAAAGTGAAAGAGGAGAGTGAAAAAGCTGGCTTAAAACTCAACATTCAAAAAATGAAGATCATGGCATACAGTCCCATTAGTTCATGGCATATAGATGGGGAAACAATGGAACAGTGAGAGACTTTATTTTCTTGGGCTCCAAAATCACTGCAGATGATATATGCAGCCATGAAATTAAAAGATGCTTGCTCCTTGGAAGGAAAGTTATGACCAACCTAGACAGCATATTAAAAAGCAGAGACATTACTTTGCCAACAAAGGTCCACATAGTCAAGGCTATGGTTTTTCCCGTGGTCATGTATGGATGTGAGAGTTGGACTGTGAAGAAAGCTGAGCGCTGAAGAATTGATGCTTTTGAACTGTGGGGTTGGAGAAGACTCTTGAGAGTCCTTTGGACTGCAAGGAGATCCAACTAGTCCCTCCTAAAGGAAATCATTCCTGAATATTCATTGGAAGGACTGATGCTGAAGCTCCAAAACTTTGGCCACCTGGTGCAAAGAACTGACTCATTGGAAAAGACTCTTATGTTGCAAAAGAGTGAAGGCAGGAGGAGAAGGGGACAACAAAGGATGAGCTGGTTGGATGGCATCACATACTCGATGGACATGAGTTTGAGTGAGCTATGGGAGTTGGTGATGGACAGGGAAGCCAGGTGTGCTGCAGTCCACAGGGTCTCAAAGAGTCAGATACGACTGAGTGACTGAATTGAACTCAACTGAGTATTTGTGGAAGCGGAGCAACTGATACTGGCTCTGGTGGATTGTCTTTGCTGGGCTCAGGAGGCATGCGCAAAGGAGAATACCCTGGAAAACCAACCGGGTGCCTCCTGCCTCCTGTGGAAATGTCCGGGGAAAACACCCGCCACCCATCTTCTGCAAGGAGGCAGCGGCAGTTTTGCCTTCTCGTGTGGTTTCCTCACACCCACCCCCTGGGAAGTGCGATATAATCTTCCCATGGAGCAGATGGGCTGCTAGCCGGAGCTGCTCCTGCCCAGCAGAGTGCTCCCCCAGTGCAGTTCTGACAGTGCCTTGTAGAGTAGATGAGGCTGGTGCACCAGTGCCCACGCCCAGGAGCCATTGTGCCAGCCCTGCCTGTGTACGCTTTATACCAACCGACAAAGCGTCCAGTGCCAAGACTGGGACTGCTTCCTTTTGCTCCCAATTCTTAGACTGTTACCTTCTTCATATATTTGGAGAGAGACAGAGACCAAAAGAGCAGAGGAGAGACAGAGGGAAAGAAGGAGCGAAGGAACTACAGAAAAAAAGGAGGGACGGAGAAGGGAAAGAATAGAGGCAGAGGGTTGCAACTGACCAGTGGAGGAGCCAGGGACCTCGCACTGGGGGTTGACGTGCATGAGCCGAGTGACCTTGAAGGTGCCAGCATAGGCAAGGCCTCTAGCACAATACTGGACATATTCTGAGGCTCAACATGTGTCTGCTATGACTATGGGGCTGAGTATCCAGGAAAAGCAGGTTGGCCTCTGAATGGAGAAGACCGTTTGCTAATTTTCACACAGCCATGGAGCAATTTCATCTTACCCGAGTTGGGGGAATTCTACCTTACACTACGTTATTTTAGCACTCTCAGTGGCAAGAGTTTTTGGCTTGAATGGAAGTTGATACTTTAAAAGTAGTAACTTGAAAGAATGAAATAATGCCATGTGCTGCAACCTGGATGGACCTAGAGATTGTCCTGAGTTAAGTCATACTAAGTTATACTGAGTTAAGTCAGATGGAGGAGGACAGATATCCTATGATATTGCTTATATGTGGAATCTAAAAAAAAAAAAATGGTACCAGTGAACTTATTTACAAAACAGAAATAGAACTACAGATGTAGAAAACAAACCTGTGGTTGTTACCAGAGCAGAAACAGCAGAGAAGGTATAAACTGGGAGATTGGGATTGATATATACACACTACTGTATATAAAGCAGATTAACCCACAGGGACCTACTGTATAGCACAGGGAACTTTACTCAGTACTCGGCAATGACCTATATGGGAAAAGAACCTAAAACAGAGTGGAAACATGTGTATGTATAACTGATTCACTTTGCTGCACACTTGAAACTAACACAACACTATAAATCAACTCTACATCAATGATTTTTTTAAAGTACTAACTTGCTAAAGCAAGACACGAGCCTACCTTCCTTTATTAATAAAGAGAAATGACAACTATATTAAGACTATGAAGATCCAGTGTGCTTTATCAGTATGTTGGAAGTACTTTAAATGCCCAAGGCTAGCTTCCAGCTGCTAACTTTACGCTGTCTTCCCACCTCGACCCTCGCTTTCCCCTTTGTTTTCCACTGCTTTTTCCTTATTCTTTTTATCCGTTCTTCTTCCCATCCCAGTTGTGGCAGACTGATTTTGTTGTTGTTGGGGTGGGGGTCGACTTCCTAAGCCTTTGAAAATGTCTCCCTTTGGGAAGCTCTGCTATTAAGATCTTCCAGCTAGTTCTGCAAAGGTACTTTCAAAGAACTTTTGAAATTGGCAGCTCCACATATGTTTTGGTAAAAGGAAGCGAAGGTTATGTTTGTTTGGTTCGGCATGCTGTTTGAAGTGCCTCAGCCCTGCTCTGCAGCCGCCTACCATCTTCCAACTGCCCCCTCGAGAACATCCTTTTCTGCTGGCTTGAAGAGAGCAGGGTTCTTTTTCAATAGTGCATATGCTGCTGTATTTTGCCTGTTGGCTTTAGTTCATATTTCTTCTCCGGATGGATTTTCTATGAAGATCATCCCTACTCATTTGATCTTTAATTTCAGATCTTGTCATTTTCTTTTCAAACGTGCTTCTTTTTAAAATGGATGTTTCTTTTGGCACTACAGCTTCCGATGGGCCTCCGCGGGTGTTAATGGCACTTTCATTTATTCTCATCAGTTCAGTTCAGTTCAGTCGCTCAGTCGTGTCTGACTCTTTGCGACCCCATGAATCACAGCACGCCAGGCCTCCCTGTCCATCACCAACTCCCGGAGTTCACTCAAACTCATGTCCATCGAGTCGGTGATGCCATCCAGCCATCTCATTCTCTGTTGTCCCCTTCTCCTCCCACCCCCAATCCCTCCCAGCATCAGAGTCTTTTCCAGTGAGTCAGCTCTTCGCATGAGGTGGCCAAAGTATTGGAGTCTCAGCTTTAGCATCAGTCCTTCCAATAGACAACTTCAGTTTCTAGTGGGGGCAATCGAGTTCTGTTGTGGTTCACAGGTGAAACAAACCCTCTGGCAATTCTGGCCATTGTATTTCACTCTGTGGCCTCAGAGAGGGAGAGAACCTGAGAACACTGGCTGTTTATGTCCACAAAGAGTTCTCTGTTATTCATTTGCTCCCCAGCCTGGAGTACTGAACACTCAGAAAAGTGCTCAGACTCACCTAATTCACTGGGTCTGTAGAAGAGTGAAACCATGGCAAAGGCACACAGACAGTTTAAGAAACAGGCTTTGACAGAAAGCCTCAGTGTATCTTACATCACTGAGCCTCACTCCAGAGATGACTAATGGCCTCCATGGGGGCCTTCGGTGGAGAAGCAGATAGGTCAATGGACTGACACTATGTTGGTCCCAGAAAACCATTTTCCCATTGTCCCCTGGGCAGGTTTTGAGAAAGCTCTCAATCAGAATGAGCTGAATTGATGGAGTGATTACAGGTGAACACAAAAAATTTTAATATTCTTTCCTTATCTTTTAATGGTCATTTTAAATGGCCGTTTTATACCTACCCACCGACCCATCCATCCATCATTAGTGGTAATACCCCTACAACTGCTTTCTTGGTTAACACAGGGAATCTTAACAGCTAACCTAGTGAAACTCATTCCAGTATCCTGTCACATTATTGAGCATCTTCCAAAACAGGAGTGCTTTGACTATTTCCAATTGAGTTCCACAGTATGCTTCCATATCCAGAAAAACATGAGTGGATCCACATCTCACTCAATTATTCCCGTCTACTCTGAGCCCCCCTTTAAACCTGCAATATAACTCGTTCTCCAGCAGCCCCCATTCTCCAAAACCTATCTGTTACTCTATCACACTTATCACCTCCAGCCTAACAGGTACTGTACTCATTATGTTTATGGCTTCTTGCCCGTTTCTAGCATGTCAACTCCGTGAAGGCAGGGCTCGCTGACTACTCGCTAATATACCATAAGTAAGTGACACACGGTTTGATAAATATGCTTGACTAAGTCTTAAGCTCTACGAGGGTATGACCCTCCGGTGCTTCTACCCAACACTCAGCGTGTTTCCCGACTCCATGCTGGCATCGTAGGAGAGATACACCCTCTGCGCTCGAGTCTCGGACCTGCTGCAGACACGCAACCTGCTTGGTCGCTGCGCACCAACTGCCAGCAGAATCCCCACTCCTATGGGCAGTGCAACAATTAAAAACATGCCCGCATGTTTCCAAATTCCCCGCATGGCTCTGTAAGGCTGTGCTTGATAACTACAGCAAGTCTTGGAACAAATCTATTTTTTTTCATGCTGGAGTCCTACTTAGTGGGTAACGTGTCCACTTTATATCATTTTAGGGGTCCTCTCAGTGATGATACACTCTCCCACCTCACTCAACAGACTTCGGGATCCTTTCGCACGATTAAAGAGAGTGATATTTTACAGTAAAACTCGGCTGCCATACATGTTTTCTCTGTCAGTTGTTAACAGGCCGGTACACCAATGTTTACCAAGTGCTTTGGGGTCTGACTCCATGCTGGGCAATGTGTATTTTCAAGAACAAATGACACCCTACCCACCGAGGTTGTGCATATGCAGGACTCTTGGAGGTCATCATCTTATCAAATCCTTCCCCACATTTCAGGGGAAATCTCAGATACTGCAATCAGAGAACAAGTAACTGATTTCTTCTCACTGGGCTGGTCAGTTATTCAACCGTGACAGACAAACTGATGAGTTAAACTGGATAACACAGTCCAAGAGAATGACACCTGAAGTCAGTGTCGGCAAAAATAACAGACATTTCTATGACAGAACATCAACAAATAATTACTGATTGTCTACTGGATACAAAGTACTGTGCTACAGAACACCAAAAGGTGTGGTCAACATGGCATCAAAGGTCATTCTGCTGGGTGACAATGAAATGTGTGCATGGACACAAATACAGACACGCCCATACTGACAGCAGCTATAGGAATGCTGGACGTGTTCCATCTCGGCTAATTGCTGACATGGATACTACATGCTGTGCTGGGTGTGCTGTGCTCAGTCATGTCCAACTCTATGCGCCCCCATGGACTGTATCCCACCAGGTTCATCTATCCACGGGGTTTCTCAGGCAAGAATACTAGAGTAGGTTTCCATTTACTCCTCCTGGGGATCTTCCTGACCCAGGGATCAAACCTGTGTCCCCTGCTTTTCAGGCTGATTCCTTACCCGCTGAGTCATTCATCAGGAAGTCCAAAGTGTCTGGGTTTTGCAGAAGAGGAAAATAGAGCACAAATAAATAAAAGAACAAGGTCTCACTCAGCTGGAAATTGGTGGGGCTGGTAGTTAAGTTCAAGTTTGTTTGATGCCCAAGAATTAAGTATGATGTAACAAATGAGCACTTTTTTTATTGCCTGAAATGGTCAGTTTTTGTTTACTTTGGTTGTACTGAAACAAACACAAGGCGATAAATTACATATATTTTAACTTTTTAAAAGCAATGTGTGTTGAATGCTCTGTAACTTACAAAGCATGTAAATCTCTGTACCTCTAATATGTTAGTTTCTGCAAATTTGACATTTGATCATAAATTGCCCGTGTTGAAATGAATTACAACTTCCCACATTAAAGAAGCACTTAGAGATCCATCTCTATTCCATTTGAAGGGAGTTCTATATGAAATCTTTTTGATCTTTCCTAAAATTAAAATGAAAAGCCAAACTCTGGCAACATCATCGAATAACACAAGTGTTTAATTCTGTGAATGAGGCTGAAGCATAATCAAATATTTGATGTTTAAGGCACAGATTAACTTGTTTCATTTGCTTTTTCATTTTGAAACTCTACTGTCAGACCGTGATCCTTTCTATCTTCACACAGCTTTTCTAAAATTATCATCAAAAATAAGAAACAACAAAAAAAAGAAATAAGCTGTATTTTCTTTGCCTGCAGGATTTAAGACATTTTCCTCTTCGCATGCATCCTAATAAGTAGGAAAATCTAGAATGAAAGTTGCAGTGTCGCTTCAGTAACTTCTATGAAATCGATACAATTGTGGTTTTCTACTATAACTCTCAGGAACATTTGATGAATCTCTTAGTCACTGACAGCTCTCTTCACATTCTATCCTGACCAAGTGTATGTGCCTACACATGATAAAGGGAGGTGTTTTTTTTTTAAATAAGTTTACATTTTTCTAAAGAGAGATGCAAAGATCCCAGACAAATAACTAGACATGACATGCCCCACAGACCTTATCAAGCACTTGCCTGATTTCTTGGGTCAAATTCTATTAAGTCTTTGGGCAAAGACAGTTAGCTTGCCACTCACTGAAAAACAGTTTATTAATGATGTCATATCCTTGGGTAAGGAGCTTTATGGGAAAATCTCTAATACTATGTGATGTTTCAAAAATAAGCAGTTTGTTGAGTTTTTGCACTTTAAAGGAATAAAGGGTTTTTTTAAAACAGCAAAGACGCTTACTCCTTGGAAGGAAAGTTATGACCAACCTAGATAGCATATTCAAAAGCAGAGACATTACTTTGCCAACAAAGGTCCACATAGTCAAGGCTATGGTTTTTCCAGTGGTCATGTATGGATGTGAGAGTTGGACTGTGAAGAAAGCTGATCGCTGAAGAATTGATGCTTTTGAACTGTGGTGTTGGAGAAGACTCTTGCGAGTCCCTTGGACTGCAAGGAGATCCAACCAGTCCATTCTAAAGGAGATTAGTCCAGGGTGTTCATTGGAAGGACTGATGCTAAAGCTGAAACTCCAATACTTTGGCCACCTCATGCGACGAGTTGACTCACTGGAAAAGACTCTGATGCTGGGAGGGATTGGGGGCAGGAGGAGAAGGGGATGACGGAGAATGAGATGACTGGATGGCATCACTGACTCGATGGACATGAGTTTGAGTGAACTCCGGGAGTTGGTGATGGACAGGGAGGCCTGACGTGCTGTGATTCATGGGGTCTCAAAGAGTCGGACACGACTGAGCAACTGAACTGAACTGAACACACATATACACACACACCACCAAGTCATCTAGCTAACAGGTAAAACAATTTGCTCAATTCACTTGGTATTATGTAAACTTTCCAAGAAAGAAAATCTTAATAAAGTCCTTCAAGCCTCTCTAGTTTAATGACAATGCCTATGAAGAAACAACCAGAAAATAAATAAAAATGAAAGATAAATACTGTAAAATAAAATATAAAAATAAAATACTTAATAAAATATAAAGAAATAAAAGATGAAAGATGTAAATGTGAAACATAAATACCATAAAATCAATAAAATATAAAAAGTAAATAATATGAAAGATGGAAAGCAAATGTAGAATTATGTTTATTTTACATGTATATGGTACCCATTGGATACCACAAAGTAGGTAATGATTAATTACAATAACCATTCCAGGTCAGTTAAAAAACATGGAACTAACAATATGAATTTCTATGGGCAAGGATACCAAATAAGTTGAGGCAACCACAGCATAATTAATGATATATATAATTCTAGAGCTTTGGCTTCTGAAAATTTATCTTGTGCTATATGCAGGTCAAGAAGCAACAGTTAGAACTGGACATGGAACAACAGACTGGTTCCAAATTGGTAAAGGAGTACATCAAGGCTGTACATTGTCACCTTGCTTATTTAACTTATATGCAGAGTACATAATGAGGAACGCTGGGTTGGAAGAAGCACAAGCTGGAATTAAGATTACTGGGAGAAATATCAATAACCTCAGATATGCAGAAGACACCACCCTTATGGCAGAAGCAAATAAGAAATAAACAGCCTCTTGATGAAAGTGAAAGAAGAGAGTGAAAAACGTGGCTTAAAACTCAACATTCAGAAAACTAAGATCATGGCATCTGGTTCCATCACTTCATGGCAAATAGATGGGGAAACAATGGATATAGTGACAGACTTTATTTTTCCAGGATCCAAAATCACTGCAGATGGTGACTGGAGTCATGAAATTGAAAGAAGCTTGCTCCTTGGAAGGAAAGTTATGACCAACCTAGACAGCATATTAAAAAGCAGAGACATTACTTTGCCAACAAAGGTCCGTCTAGTCAAAGCTATGGTTTTTCCAGTAGTTATGTATGGATGTGAGAGTTGGACCATAAAGCTGAGCGCAGAAGAATTGATGCTTTTGAACTGTGGTGCTGGAGAAGACTCTTGACAGTCCCCTTGGACTGCAAGGAGATCAAACCAGTCAATCCTAAAGGAAATCAACCTTGAATATTCACTGGAAGGACTGAAGCTGAAACTCCAATACTTTGGTTACGCATCAATACTTTGATGCAAAGAGCTGACTCAGTGGAAAAGACTCTGATGCTGGGAAAGATTGAGGGCAGGAGGAGAATAGGGCAACAGAGGATGAGACGGTTGTCTGGCATTAACAACTCAATGGACATGAGTTTGAGCAAGCTCCGGGAGATAGTGAGGGACAGGGAAATCGGGTGTGTTGTAGTCCATGGAGTTGCAAACAGTCGGACATGACTTAGTGACTGAACAACAACATTTCTATGATAGCAATTTATCCCGATCATCTACATCATCTATTAAAATAACCAAACTCATCTGAGTACTACAGTAGGACACACATGCCAAACACCAAACGTTTATTTTCATACCTATTCTAACAGAGGAACTCTAGACAACCAACTATAAGATCGACATTTCAAGGCGGAAAGAAGGGAATTTCAGGGAATTTCCCACTCTCATGGGACAGCTGTTGGGAATAAGCATATGACTTTGATCGAGGCATTTTCAGATACTCAGAGATACCCTTAATGGTACGCATATGCATAACTGATTCGTGGTTTAGGGACTTTAAAATGTGCCCTGTCAAAACTGTTTCCTGAGAATGTTACACTGCAATTCAGAAAGCAAAGTTTGTTGAAAAATCTCTAGGAGTTTACAGTGTGCAGTTTTCTTTGACAGGCCTAAAACGAATCATTAGAAAAACCTTCCAACTCTCCCATTCTTCCATAGCCTAAACCCTAAACACCAGATCGTAATTCTGCAGATATAAATTCCCTCATTATCTGTGGACTGGGTCAACCACGGCACAGACTGCCAACCCCAGCTGACCTCTGAGCGGGGCCTTTGGCAAAGGCAGAGCGCTGGCCCTCAAAGAGCCTCACAGTCAAGCTCGACAGGAGGTTCCAAGCTTGCACAGCAGCCAACCTTTATAATTGGGCCATTTGTTCATTGGGTGATTTATACACAATGTGAACTCCAGGCTGATGTTCTCAGAATAGCATGCCGGCTTTCCCTCAGCCACACAGGATGAAGCAGGATGGGGGTGCCTGTATTTACAGCCTGTGCAGTCACTCTGGACCCAAGGAAACACTGAAATGAGGGGGCTGCTCTGTGAGAAGCAGCATGTGCAATGCTCATAGCCTGGACTCTGGAGCCAGCCCACTAGGGCTGAAAGACCTAGTCCATCTCTTCCTGATTATGTCACCCTGGCAAGCGGTTAACCACTTGTGAACCTTAGTTCCTTCCTCTGTAAAATGGGGGGGTTATAATCCGACCTACCTCTTTGTGGTTCTTGTAAAGGTATGCTTGAGAAGAGCTCAGAAGCCTGCCTGGTACAGGGAAGATGTTTGGTAACTGTTAACCAGGCATGTTGCTGAGCATTACTGACATGAAACATCAGCAATGCATTATTGGTAGAATTATTTTCATCCTCATTATCCACAGTGATGGTGATGATGTGATGATGATGATGATGATAGTAATATTAATAGTAATCACTTCCTAAGTGCTTGCCATGTGCTTGGCACTCTAAGTGCCCTATGTGGATTATCTCATTGAGTCCTCGGGGCAACTCTTTAGACTGTTATTATCTCCTTGATGGATGAAGACGCTGAGACTCAGGCAGGTTAAGAAGCTAGCTCGAATCAGAGAGATAATGAAACCAGAAGAGAAGCCAGGCAGTCAGGCTCTGGAGCGCTGCCCTGTGTCACCACTGCACAAGCCTGTGTGGACCCAAATGCAGCCACAGCTGTTAGCTATCCTGACACTGACTCGGCACCATCAGTTTTCATAGGATGGAGCCAAAACTTACTTAATGTACCCCAGTTGCCAGTAGCAAGAACCTGCTAGAGAACTACAATGTCTAAGTGTCCTGCTTCCTTATTCGAGCTTGAAAATCGGGGTCATAGGGGATGGCAATTCTGCCTGGAAGTAGAACATTTGCAATGGGAAAGGGTAGGGAAGGGGCTGCACCAAACAGAACTGCCAGAAATACAGGGCGGACTTCAAGGGTATCGCTCCTCTGTGGTTCCTAGCGTGGGATTCAGTCTGTGGCCAAGAGATGACTTGGAGAATGGAGCAAGCGGCTCCTTTCATCCCCTGCTCCTACCACCTCTTAGCAGCTGTCTTCACCTCTTCTTCCCTCCACCAGGGACTTAAGCCAGTTATCCTCTCACCCAGTGTCACCCAGGGATCCGCTTGCTCCCCTGTTTGGTTCAGAAATTCTAAGCACACAGAGAGAGTCCCGTTGGGAAAGGCCTTGGCCACCCCTATGTCCAAGTCTAGCCGGTCAGCCCATCCTTTACCACACTGCCTGCTTCACTTCATTCTAGTCTGTTGACTAGAATATTCTTCTAGAATATTGAGTTGTTTCTCGTCAATTTCTGGAGCCCTGGGGGCAAGACAAGAGGCATGAGTTACTTGTCCTTTTTCCCAGTCATTTCTCAACCACTGAGTCATAGGAGGTTTATCTTCCATAACTTAACCCCCACCTCATAGTGGTAGCTGGCATTTTTTTTCCAACCCTTTATTCTTGGTCCAAGAGAATTATACATCTTTACATTAATTGTTGAGCTTCCCAGGTGGCACTAGTAGTAAAGAATCCACCTGCCAAAGCAGGACACTTACTCTAGTATTCTTGCATAAAGAACGCCGTGGACAGAGGAGCTTGGCAGGCTATAGTCCATAGGGTCAAAAACACTCAGACACGACTGAACTGACTTAGCATGTTATCTGTGCCTTCCTGCCACATTGTCAGACTTGGCCACATGACTTTCCTTGGCCAGTGGGATGTAAGCAGATATAAAAAACCCCAGGTCCAAGCAGAAACGTTAAGTGCAATTCCAGGGCTTTCTGTTCTTTGCCTTTCTGTTCTCTGCAGTGAAAACAGTGTGACCCAGAAGGGGGCTTCTCTAGCCTGGGTCTTGGAAAACCAGAAACAGAGCAGAGCCACTGCTGACCACAGACTTGTGAGAGAGGAATAAAAACCTATTTATTTGGAGGTGGTTACTGTAGCTAAGTCCGGTACACAGAATACTCGGCAGCAAGAGCTTGGTGCCCGCACAACACACAGAGAGACAGAAGGCGGAAAGGAGGCGGCAGGCTTGCGTGGTCACACATACTGGCTGAAGGTCAAGATGACCCAAGCTCAAGGTCTAACTAGTCTGTGTACATTAGATGACTTCGGACTCCAATGTCCTTACTTCCTTGACTGGAATATCCGTTGCTGCATTCATGATGTTTTATAAAGATTACACGAGGTAATGCACTAGAGGTGCTTTTCACTGGGCCTGGCAGAGAACACGTGTCAAACAATTGATGAATAGAGACAGACACACCTAGAAAGACTTACCAATGCATAAGTCTATAGATACAAAGATCTATATCTCTATGTAGTTATACAAAGTGCAATTTAAAATGACTGGAAATCAAATAATCAGTGAACCTCCTTAACAAATTCCCAAATAGTTTTAAATTAATTAACACGTCGTGTTGGTGGCTTTCCTGTTTTTTCCTACACTGAATTTGATCAACCCAAGTTTACAGAGATATGGAAACCTGTTATGCCAACATCCCACTTGACTGCTGTCACAGAGGCAATCTTTCCCCAACAGTTATCCAGTCTGCTCTTGCCACACTGATTGCATGGATCAGAGACCCTTTGACTCACCTCAGCCTGGGCCAGAACAGTCATTAAAATACATTTCACACTTTCCCTTTTTAATGGACTCAACATTTAGGATCTGGATAATAGTTTAGAAGTCAAATCAAGATCTGAAAATTCTTTCAGATGCAGAAGAAAGTGAGACATAATATTTCCTGTTTTTCGTCATTGGGGTTCTCTCTCTTGTCCTGCCTGTCTAGCCAGTGAAATTCTGCACTCAGTATTAACTTCCCCAGCCTTCACTAACCTCCCTAATAAGGAGAATCTTTGTGTGCATTATTTCTTATCTGCTTACAAAGACAGGCGAGGTTAATGGAACGCTAGAACTGTTGACATTTTTATGGAGGCCAACCATAACTCATAACTCGCCATGATTATCATGAGCAAACCTAGTTCCACTGGTGACTCTGACCAAGTTTCACACATAAAAGATCTACCAAGAGGCAATGCCTGGAGTAGTCTGAGGACTTAAAAACATTACTCTCACTGTATCTTCCTCAGGAACCTAGGTCAGGACTGCATATCTCCCTGCCATGAGAATTACTCTATTAAAAAGCACCCATATGAGATGGTTAGAGAGAAACAGCCTCATACTTGAAGACTATTAGCTTAATAACTGGATTAGTTCCTTGCCATCTTACAAAGACATTTCAGGGTCTTGAGGGAATGAGATATTGGATGATTAAATTTGGATCAAGCAAGGCATTACTAAAGGAACAAGTAAGAAGAAGGAGGTTGCCCTGATAGCTTGAAAATGAGTCAGTCAAGGGGGCACAAATCGTCTAAGAGGTCAAGGTTCCCAAATGGTCCTTGTCTGGACAGGCACCCAGATTTTTACCATTCTCCTTTACTCCCTAGAATGCCTTAAATCAAGAATATCCATGGATGCCAACAAAGACAGCAGTCCCTCCAGAGAGTCTTCCCCTGAGTTAATTAAATGGATAGAACCCACAAGTCAGTAAGACTCAACCTCGAGTGCAGAGGAGCAAGTTTCTTGCTAGATACTGCAAGAAAAGTAGAGGATGAGCACACAGTTTGTGATTCTCTCCATATTTCACAAGCTAGGCTCCTTTGCACCACCCCGTACTGTCAGGTTGGGCCTTCTCATCCTTTGTGATGGCTGCACAAGAAAGAAAGTGAGCCATACTATGTCTCTTCAAAGAGACTTAGTGCTGGCTTGATGTGCTTGTTAGCAGGATCAAGCTAACTCAGTAGGAGACACAGTAGGTGAGTAGCTACTCGCAAGGATGTCAGCGGCTGGAGGACCCAGGAAACCCACTCGGGATTCTCTCCTCCTTCCTGTTGGCTCTCAGGTTTTCCCTCTGCCTGAGAATATGGAATGTGCCCTCTGTAGGGGTGTCATTAGAAAGACTACTGCTTCACTGTAGCAATTGAAGTCCAAATTTTTTGAGAATAATGGGGCCGGGGCTGTTAAAGGGGGCAGCCACTTCCTTCTGGTGAGAAAGAACACCCGCCATGCATGTTACACACGGTGGACTCAGCAGGAAGCTGCCCGTCAAGAGGGATGCAGAGCCTGGGCGGAAGGAGGAACACGATGCTAAGTCTGAGTGATGAATGGATGAGGCTCCCTGCAAAGGCAGGATCGGCCCCAGCTCCTGATTGAGACACTCTCTTACCTCCAAACGGTTGGGTTTTACTTGTAGTGCTATTTCTGGTCCCAAACTCACAGAATGTTTATGACACTGTTTCCTAAATTATACCGCATATGACACTTGTGTTTGGAGAAGCACAAGCGAATCTGCTGTGAGAAAAGAGTTCTGTTTTACATCTTTTCTTGGGAAACCCTGCGTTGTGTGGGCTCCTTCTGGCAATTCTCAGGGTTCATCATCCCATTCAAGAGAGCCTGAAAGGTCCTGGATTGCAGAAGCATGACAGATTCAATCATTGTTTCTCACTCCAATGTATATTTGCAATGATAAATGTCCCATGGATTATTAGTTGAGAAAGTCCGGCTGACACAAGTAAAAACACAAAAATAGAGACAATTGGATTTCCATAGCAAATTTGGCAAAGACCTCTGCTCCTGTCATGGCACTGGATCACCTTCTATGAGATGTGGCTATACTGTTCAGGGCTCACAGGAAGTGATTTGGGACCACACTGTGTGGGTTTGAATACTGTCCCCACATCCACTAGCTTTGAGACCCTGAACCAATTCCCAAACCTCCTTATGGCTAGTTTTCTCCAGTGAGGAACAAAGAGAGTTGCAGTATCTTCTCCAGAGGATTCTGGGCAGACTCACTCAGGCAGTCAGTTAGCATACATACAGAGTTGAGATAGTGCTTGGAACCCAGGAAGCAAGAGGCCACTGTTTACCATCATTCCATCCCACCATCACCAAAATCATCTCACCGTCTCTCACTTGTTCTCTCAAATTCCGATTCTGAAAGGTGTTCTGACTTTGACTTTCCCTTCTTGATCCACTTCCACCCAAGCTGCACTAGCCTGATCAATTCCCTAGTGCGTTTAGGGTCAAAGTAACCATTAAGAATTGATGCTTCCAAACTGCGGTGTTGGAGAAGACTCTTGAAAGTCTCTTGGATAGTAAGGAGATCAAACCAGTCAATTCCAAAGGAAATCAACCTTAAATGTGCATTGGAAAGACTGATGCTGAAGGTCCAATACTTTGGCCACCTGATGTGAAGAGCTGACTCATTGAAAAAGACCCTGATGCTGGGAAAGATTGAAGGCAGGAGGAGAAGGGGGCAACAGAGGATGAGATGATTGGATGGCATCACTGACTCAATGGGCATGAGTTTGAGCAAACTCCAGGAGACAGTGAAGGGCAGGGAAGCCTGGGGTGGCTACAATCCATGGGGTCACAAGGAGTCGGACACGACTTCACAACTAAACAACCACAAAGCACCATTAAGTAGGAAAACAAACAAACAAAACACAACAACAGCAACAAAAGCATGCCAATCCAAAGAAACACAGAAGAAAACCACCATTCTGTGTAGGTTGGGACCGACCATGAGAAGCACACACAGCCTCACTCATACACTGCCTTCCACGGCACTTGCTCTAACGTATGACCACACTGCCTATCTCCCTGGATGTTTCCTGTGTTCCTTAGGAGCATGGCTTGAGTTACCTCTAAACATTTAGTTCCCTGAATCCCAGGGATGGGGGAGCCTGGTGGGCTGCTCTCTGTGGGGTCACACAGAGTTGGACACCACTGAAGTGACTTAGCAGCAGCAGCAGCAGCAGCCAACTGGGAAGCCTCTTGATCGTTGAGCCACCAGGGAAGCACTGGATGAAGTTAGGAGTCAGCATTTTATTCATTGATACTTTTGAGTATGTTATAGAGTGATGGCTTTTAATGAACATACGCAAGACATATAACCATTGCCACCTTCAAAGTAGTTACTCAGAAATGCTGGTTTGTTGTCAGAGGCTTAAAATTTTAGATTTCTAACTTTCTGAGGTGATGTCATTGATTTTGAAATGGTCTAAACTTACTTGACGGAGAAGGCAATGGCACCCCACTCCAGTACTCTTGCCTGGAAAATCCCATGGATGGAGGAGCCTGGTAGGCTGCAGTCCATGAGGTCGCTAAGAGTCGGACACAACTGAGCGACTGCACTTTTACTTTTCACTTTCATGCATTGGAGAAGGAAGTGGCAACCCACTCCAGTATTCTTGCCTGGAGAATCCCAGGGATGGGAGTGTGGTGGGCTGCCATCTATGGGGTCACACAGAGTCAGACACGACTGAAGTGACTTAGCAGCAGCAGCAAACATTTAGTTCCCTCCATAAGGGCTTAAATACTTCCCACCATCTTGCTCCCCACCTGCTTCACCAGAAATCACCCATTTCAAATTCAAGCCCACTACATGACTCCCTTTCCATCCCCTGAGCAGGAGGCCCAGGCTCCCATATATCTGCTCCTCCCCACCTCTGGCAAGATCTCCTTCAGCCTCTGCCCCACGATCTTTCTCTCCTAGCACAAAACACCAGCCAGAGAAGACCCTCTGAGCTCTGCATTTCCTCAGCAGGATTCAGAGGATCACAGATATTACAGATGAAGGAGAAAAAATATCCATCAGGACATCTCAGCCTCTCCTTATGCAAAATGGTTCCAGCCTGAACATTTTCTAAATATTTGTCAGGCCTGGTATTAAAGGCTTGAAGCGACAGGGCCCCTCGGGGGAGAAAGTTGGTGTCAAACCTCACTCTTTAAGATGATTTCTTCGATTGACTTTTCAGCCTCCCATTTCACCACTGAATCTTATCTCTCACTTCTAGTTAAAGGCCTTCTCAGTACACGGGCTGTGATGAGAGGTGACTAGAGAAAGGCCACAGGAGGGGTCAGAGGAGAACAGAGCCATCACTCTGTGGGCTGCATGCCCTCTGGCTCCAGGAAATTAAAAGGACGGGCAAGGTGAAATCCTAACCTCCTGTTTCAACTTCTATCCTATGGAAAAGGCACACTCTCAGTCTTACAGATCTCTTTTCCATTCAGAGAGCCAAAATGCAATCTTGTCATTACAGGCATACCTCAGAGATATAGTGGGGGTTCAGTTCCAGACCACCACAGGCAAGCAAAGATTGCAATAAATCGAGTCACATGAGTTTTTGGTTTTGCAGTGCATGTAAACATTGCGTTAACACTGTACTGTAGCCTCCTAAGCATGCAATAGCATTATGTCTGAAGAAACAATGTCCATTCCTCAATTTTTAAAAATGCTTCATTGCTAAAAATTGTTATCAGTATATGAACCTCCAGGCAGTCACCATCTTTTTGCTGGTGGAGGGTCTTGCTTTGATATGTTGATGAGCGCTGACTGATAAGGGTGGAGTGGCTGCTCAAACTTCGGGTGGCTATCTCGATTTCTTAAAAGAAGACAATGAAATCTGCTGCATTGATAGACTTTGTCCCTGCAGCATATGATGCTGTGTGATAATATTTTACCCACCTGAGCACGTCTTTCAAAACTGGAGTCCATCCTCTCAAATCTGCCCCTGTTTTATCAACTAAGCAGATGTAACATACTAAATCCTGTGTTGTCACTTCAACCATATTCACAGCATCTTTACCAGGAGTAGATTCCATCTCAAGAAACTACTTTCTTTGCTCATCCACACAAAGTAAGCACTCATTTGTCATACTTTTATCATGAGATTGCAGCAGTTCAGTCACATCTTCAGGCTCCACTCCTAGTTCTCTTGCTATTTCTATCACATCTGTGGTTACTTCCTCCACCCAAGGTTTGAACCCCTCAAAGTCATCTGTGAAGGCTGGAATCAACTTCTGGCAAATTCCTATTAATATTGGCATTTTAATCTCTTCCCATTAATCATGAATGTTCTTTGTGGAACCTAGAATGGCAAATCCTTTCCAGTAAGTTTTCAGATGAATGCCATTAGAGGAATCTAATTCCTCTAATTCCCATTAGAGGAATCTCTAAATATGGCAGCTACAGCCTTATGGAGTGCCTTGGGTTGGTCAGAAAGTTAGTTCGGGCTCTGGAATACCTGTAATAAACTTTTTAGCCAACCCAATATTTCTTAAATAATATGACTTTAAAGTTGAAGTTACTCCTAAATCCACAGGCCACAGAATGGATGCTGTGTTAGCTGGCGAAAGGACAACTTGAGTCTCGTTGTACATCTCCATCAGAACTCTTGGATGATCAAGTGATTTGTCAGTGATTAGCAAGATTTTGAAAGGAATTTTTATTTTTATTTTTCTCCCTTAGCAGTAAGTGGGTTTAAATATTCAGTAAACTATTTTATAAACACTATAAATTTAAATGGATGTGTTGTCATCCCGGCTTTGTCATTCCATTTATAGAGCATGGACAGAGTAGATTTAGCATGATCCTTAAGGGTCCTAGGATTTCAAAAAGGTAAATGGCTTCAACTTAAGGTCACCAGCTGCATCAGCTTCTAACAAGAGAGTCAGCCTGTTTTTGAAACTTTGAAGCCAGGCATCAACTTCTCTCTAGCTCTGAAAGTCCTAGATGGCATCTTCTTCCAATATATGGTTGTTTTGTCTACATTGCAAAGCTGGTGTTTAGTGGAGCCACCTTCATGAATCATCCTAGCCAGATCTTCTGGATAACTTGCTGCAGCTTCTACATCAGCACTTGCTGCTCCACCCTGCATTTCTGTTATGGAGACTGTTTCTTTCCTTAAGCTTCATGAATCAACCTTTGTTTACTTCAAACTTTGCTTCTGTTGCTTCCTCACCTCTCTCAGTCTTCACAGAAATGAAGAGAGTTCGGGCCTGGTTCTGGGTTAACAGAAGGGAATGGTGTGGCTGGTCTGATCTTCTCTCCAGACCACTTGCATTCTCCATATCAGCAGTAAGGCTGTTTCACGCTCATCATTCATGTGTTCACTGGAGAAGCACTTTAAATTTCCTCATGAGCTTTTCCTTTGCATTTACAACTTGGCTGTTTGGCTCAAGAGGGAGGCCAACCTTTTTGGCCTGTCTCAGCTTCCGACATGCCTTCTCACTCAGCTTAATCATTTCAAGCTGTTGCTCTAAAGTGAAATACGTGACTGTTCCTTCCAGTTGGACACTTAGAGGCCACTTTGTTGTTCTTGTTGGTGTTTAGTGGCTGCATTGTGTCCAACTCTTTAACGACTCCCATGGATGGGGGCAAGCCAGGCTCCTCCCATGGGATTCTGCAGGCAAGAATACTGGAGTGGGTTGCCATTTCCTCCTCCAGGGTATCTCCTGAACCCGCATTGGCAGGCAGGTTCTTTATCACTGAGCCACCAGGAAATCCCACAAAGGCACTTTAGGGTTACTAATTGTTCTACTTTCAATACTGATGTGTCTCAGGGAATAGAGAGACCCGAGGAGAGGGGCAGAGACAGGGAACTACAGGCCAGTAGAGCGGTCAGAACACACACAACATTCATAGATTAAGTTCTCTGTGTTATATGGATGCAGTTCACGGTGCCCCCAAATAATTATGATGGTAACATCCAGGATCACTGATCACAGATCACCATAACAAATATAATAATGATGGAAACAACTGACGTGCTAGACAATTACCAAAATGGGACACAGAGACCCTAAGCGAGCAAATCCTGCTGGAAAACTGGCCAACTCAAGGCTGCCCAGTGGAAGGTTGCCACAAGCCTTCAATGTATAAAAGTGCAGTATCTGTGAAGTGCAGTAAAATGACATATGTATATACGACAATGAGAAAGTCTTAAATTCATGTCCCTACTGAGATGACCAACTTATATACCTAAAGGGGCCCTCAAGACTGGCAAAGAGCCAGAACATGGAAGCAACCTAGATGTCCATTGACAGATGCATGGATAAAGAAAATGTGGCACATATATAGAATGGAATATTACTCAGCCATAAAAAAGAATGAATTTGAATCAGTTTTACTGAGGTGGATGAACCTAGAACCTGTTATACTAACTTTCTGAAATAAGTCCCAAAGAGAAAAACTAATGTAGTATATTAACGTATATATATATGGAATCTAGAAAATGGTATTGCTGAACCTATCTGCAAGGAAGGCGTGAGATGCAGATACAGAGAATGAACTTGTGGACACAGTGTGGGAGGGAGAGGGTGGGCCGAGTGGAGAAAGCAGCATCAACGTATCTACACTCTTGGGTCTGAGATGAATAACTAGTGAGAAGTCTCTGTGCAGCCCAGGGAGCCCAGCCTGGTGACGACCTGGAAGGATGGGGTAGGTGGGGGAGGGAGACTCAGGAAGGAGGGGATGCATGTACTGATTTGCATTATCATACAGCAAAAGCCAGCACAACACTGTAAAAAAAAAAAACAAAGATGGGCAAAAACTCCACTTTCAGCAGATTGCCACCTCCCAGGAAAGCATACCCTGTGTTGCCAGAAATCCAGATTTCAATATGAAATGCTCTAATTTTTAAATGAATATTCAGGGCTGATGCCTAATAAACAAACACCTTACACCCCAGACTCCCTCTCACCACTGCCTCTGCAGAACCCAACCTATTACACACATGTGCAGAGACAGGCACACCCAGTCTTAAAGCCCTAAGAAGCCTTTAAAACCGAGTCTTTCTAAAATAGGAAGCAGTCAAGGTTGGTCACGAGGAAGACCAGTTTTGCATGGAAATCCGTAAGTTTTATAGTCAAGACGCATCTACAGAGTTGGGAAGGAATATCAATTCTACTTTAACCTCTCTGTATTTACAGAGAGGAGATGCCAAGAAGATAAAAAGAACACAGCCCTCCCACAGATTTCTGGATCTTTGAGTACTTTCAGCAATATTTGTGTCTTCTAAAATAATGTTGGTGCTTTGGGAAATTATGTTTAATAATACAAAAATAATAAACGACTCTTTTGTTTTAACACTCAATAATTTCCTCTCTGAAATCCCCAAAGTATTCATGGTTAAGGGAATATTATGGGAAGGAGATAATGCAATGCAAAGATTATTCTATGCTGAAGTGTTCCAGCTTTGTTACTATGCAATGAACATGTCATTCAACCTGTTGCTGTTCAGACTGGCTAAAAGGCCTCTGCAAATGTGGTACCATATAAATATCACTGAAGAGCTCTACCAGAAGAGTAGTATTTCAAAGATAATTTCTCACATTCCCAAGAACAATAAGATACTGCAGGACAAAGATTCCATGTCAGAGTCCGTGTGTCTCATCGTTCACCCCGAGCGCACAGCTGCGTCTGTTATTCTCTGTCGCCTTTATATTGTTTTGCTCAAATATCTCCTCATCTTCAATGGAAGACATTCTGTTATCACACAAATCCTATGTAGGACAGTGCTCTCACATAGCAAGGTCAGGTTCCCATCCTTTTGGAGGCCGTTTAAGCGAATATATATAGTTGGTTGTTTAAAAATAAGATTTTCTCTTTGTAAAATGCATGTGAAAAAGATAAAATGACAATGCATGCAAGATGGACTGCGACTAAACTACAATCAAATTGAGGCAAAATATCAAAATGAATAGGAGTGATATCTGGAAACTACCCTCAGCCTCCAACTAATAAATATATGAGACGTGGAAGAGACCTGGCTTCTGGGAATCTTTTCCTCAAATCTTTTCTAACAGATGCCCCCGAGGGACTGTGGGGAAGAAATGAACAGGAGGGTCCCGTTTACTAGGAAGGAACTACTTGTTTTCCAGTATGACCAAAATATCTAAATCTGTCTAGTTCTCTAAAAGGAAGATTATTGTTCTTTAGTCGCTAAATCACGTCTGACTTTTTGCAACCCCATGAACTGTAGCCCACCAGGCTCCTCTGTCCATGGAATTTTCCAGGCAAGAATACTGGAGTGGGTAGCCATTCCCTTCTCCAGGGGATCTTCCCAACCCAGGGATTGAACCTGGATCTCCTGTATCAGCAGGTGGATTCTTTTACTGCTGAGGCACCTGGGAAGCCAAATGAAAGATTAGCATTGTCTTCAGAAATAAAAATGAATTATTCTGAAAGGATTATATATAATCATATAAATATGAGTAGCTAAAAGACTGAGGTATGTATTAATTCTGCAGTAAAGGTAAAGTCTCATTCCATTTTGGACAGAGTTCAACAATATTATAGGAAAATATAGTAAGTACACAGAGGCTACTTTTGACTTTAGTTCTTTACAGTAAATGTACATAGGCAACTGTATATATGCACAATCTCAATGATAAGCCATGCTGGGTTTTGTGTCACATAGTTTTCATTAGGTATATGTTTTATAATGTCTTTTGAAATGATTTTCTAGGACCAAAGGCTAACATGAAATTTCCTGCATGCTGGCAGCTAATTCAATAAAAATTAGATAGGTGAAGCTCTGTTCCCTGGAAGGGGAAGGTCTTAACACAAAACATTAATTATTTCCATGTAAATTGCAAGAGAAAAGATGCTGGATTTAGCACCGAAGCAGGAGGAAACTGTCACTTTTCATTATCGGTAGAAAAATGTTTGAATTTGCAATATTCCCCAGCAGATTTTGATTCGGCAACTCTATCTCTTTATCAGCATCTACCTTAATCCATTAATTTGCAACTTCACAGGTACTATGTCGGGCCAATGACTCTGGGTACTTCTCTTTGAAGGAATGGCACCCTATGTTCCTTTTCTGGCACTGTCTCATTAAAATGAAACTCTGACTCGGAGTAACCCTGGAAGACCTAAGCCCTCCAATGGAAAAAAAAAAAAAAGAGCAGTATGTCTCTCCTCTTAAATTACGCAGCAGAAGTGAAGCCTGGGACATCACACAAGGCAGAGAAGCTAAAGGCCACACTATTAAAGTTAATGAGCTGATGCAAGCTCAGGGTCTAACCAGAGAGGTGAGGAACAGGGAAGATGGCCACCGCTAAGGAACTTTCTTTAAAATATCAATTAAAACCGTGTCAGCTCTCTGTTCAGCTTCCATACTCAGCACTTGACACCAGCTATATGGGGCGATGACTGAGGACTCACGCAAGTCTGAGAACAGGCACCTTGGAGGGGTGACCTGCCACAAGCAAGAGCCTTTCTGCATTCACACGTAAGGCAGTGAGACAACAGGGCAAGGGGAAGTGGAGGTGGCCGTTATGGCATTTCAGGAGCCTGGTTTTTGTACTAATCGGCTCTGACCCAACCACAGCTCTCCTTGACAATGACCAGATGGGGGCTGAAGGTATTCACTAACAGTCTTTCACTCTTGTTCCCTCACAAGAGTTGGCCAACCAAAGACCAGATAATGGAGCCAGGTCTTCTCCATCCTGAAGCAAGATGAAGTTATGATGTTCTGATTCAGGACCAGACGGCTCTTCTCGGGTCCTGGGACAAGGTCAACCTGGCTGAGTCCCTCAGCTGATGTCTCACATGTGACATCTAAAGGCGATGGTGATTATAGAAGTGGTGGTAATCCTCGTGGCTCAAAAACTAGCGTAGCTTATTAATTATTAAATCTGAACTGCCATAGCTCATTAGCTGTTAGTTAAATATCAGTTACAATGTAAGATTTAATTATGAATCATGAAGATTAGAAGTAGCAATTTGGAGCACTGGAGCAATGGAGCTCCAAAGCAATGGAGCATTTCTTATGCAAGTCCTTGTACTATTTTACATACGTTCTTGTATTTAATCCTCACAACCTCCATGCAAGGGACTTATTTTTAGCCTTATTTTTATAGACAAGCTGAGTGTGAGAGATTCAGTAATTCATCTAAAGTTGAACAACTTTTGAGCGGTAGACTTGAGGCTCACCCCCAGGTCTGGCCAAGTCCATGGCCATTTGATATCACTTGATACCCGGCCTCTGCAACGTTTAGCTTTATTCTCAGTCACCTCTACACCATAGAGAAGTTCCTCTCACTCCCCGTATCACGCATATTAAATATATCTGTGTTCTCCCTGTGTGTGTGTGCGTGCTTAGTCACTCAGTCATATCTGACTCTTGGCAACCCTATGGATTGTTACCCGCCAGGTTCCTCTCTCCATGGGATTTTCCAGGCAAGAATACTGCAGTGAGCTGCCATTTTCTGGGGATCTTTCTGAGCCAGGGATCAAACCCGTATCTTCTGTGTCTCCTGCCCTGGCAGCTGAGTTCTTCACTTCTGAGCCACTGGGGAAGCTCCATGTTCTCAACAGACAACAACATGTTGCCCAAAACAGCACAAAGTGTCACCATCCAAAGTTATCTTTCTCACCAGGATTCATCTTGACCTCTAGTGAGTCTATTGTCCTTGTCAAGCTAGTTTCTTCATGGAAGAACAATGTTTAAACTGCAAGTTTAAAGCTTTTAGAAGCGTCTGACAATATGAAATCAGGCACTACTTTGGAGTTATTTTTTAAACAAATCAGTAGGAATATTCCAATTAAGAGACAAAGAGTAGTCACATGTACCTGTAGAACTGATTCTAATTTACACCTTAATCTTGTTTCAATACACACTACATGAATCTCAGCTTAGACAGAGATAACAGTCACCCAGTAGGGGGATATTAGTCCAAGTATTTTAATTAAAAAAAAAACAACTATTATACTGAAGAGCTTCTGCAAATCTCACATGAATGACAGTGTACATGGAGTCCTGGTCTTCAGTATATGGCCCCCCCAAGCAGCCACCTTCCGTCTCCTTTGCAAACTAGGAAAAGACCTTCCATGTAAACTTTTTTTCATTTTTTCAACCTTAAACAACACTGTTTTTCCTGGAGTAGAGAGTAGAGCAAGGGCTGAACCGCCAAACGGTATACCATTGGCACAGTGGCTAGCATTCACAGCGTACTTACTAGTACCAAGACATGTGTTACATCCTTTGCATGAATACTCATTTTCTTTAAGGAGGCCCACAGGATATTACCATCTTCACTCTATAGCCGAGCAATCTGACACTCAAAGAATGCATATCTCACATTAGTCACTACACGCTTCAGAGGAAAGCTGTGAAACCAAGCTTAGTGAATTTCATAGCCTGTTGATATCATCACTGCAGTAAGATATACTTAAAATACACCATCATATAACAAAGTAGAATCATTGGCCCATCCGATATCCTCTACTTAAAAAATAGCAAGCTCAAAGCTTAATCCAAATTGACAAAAATTTAACTATCATCATGAGGGAACAGGGTTTTAAATGGGGAACAGGGGTTTATAGTTTCCAGATTGAGAATAATTTCCATGGAGATACTTTTATTTTCATCATGCTCTATTATGTGAGTGTGTGTAAAAGAGAGAGACAAAGAAACCCTTTCCTCTTATGCTATGTTGGAACTTTCCAGACACAATTAACTCAGCTACTTAATTTCCATAAGTATCGAAATAAAACTATACTTATTTAGACTATGGAGTTCCTAACTGTCATGCAGATTCTGGAGTTGAAAAGCATGGGAGACATGGAATGCCCTCATTTCTTTCCTGCAATTCCATAGTCCCGCCACAATTCAAATCTCATCAATAGATAACATCATCAGGAGCTTCTTAGTCCCTGTATAAAGGAAAGCCAAAGAAAAGACTTAAAAAAAAAAAATTCCTCTCCTCCCCCCAATCGAACCAACAACAACAAATCACTGGAACCATTGAGTAGTTTGAGGACGTGAAAACCGTGAAGTAAATTAATTAGCTTTGCATCGATTGGTATCAAAAGTCATTATCCTGCACCGCAAGGGAATCCCAAGAAGCCTGAATGCAGGAAAGAAAAGTCTGAGAAAGAAATCAATCTGTGCTCTTCAGCAGTGATGCTTTAAAGGGTCCCCGCTGGATAACTTGCCCAGAGGCATTCCGGGGGGAAGATCCCGTGGATTTATATCTGCTACACGTGTCACTGAACACAAATACAGCTGATAAATAATTGAAGCTGGGTCGAGAAGACTCCTCCAGTGTGCTCACATTGCATGGGCTGAAGAACAGGGAGGGGAAGGCAAAGAGGTCAGATTGCCCATGTGAATTTCCACTTGGCAGCCCACTCATCAATTAGATCATTGCCTCACGCAAGCATCAGCTCATTGTCTTAGGGAATCCAGGCTCCCGCATCATAAATTCAGCCAGTGAAGTTTCCTTCTTTTCCACATGATAGAACTCTTTTCCTGAGTCCAAGCCCAGTTTAGGACATAATTCATAATCATCACAACTATCTTGTGATTTTTACAGATGAAGAAACTAACACCTGGGGACAGAAGGCTGTGTATCACAGGGCACAAAGCTAGTAAGAAGGAGGGCAAGGATGTGAACCCAGGTTTCAGGAAACGCTAGAGCCTGTATTATTTCCATACCAGCCATGCACCCTGAATAACATTTATATCAAGTGAGTAAGGCGGCAGCCAGACTGCTCAGGAGCCTTCAGCATTAATATGAAGAAGACTAAGAAGCTCATGGGTCCAGGTCTCTCATGCAATGGCACTTCCTGGAAGGGGCAGGTGGTCTCTGCTGGAATCTCTCCACTGACAGGGAGCTCTCTACCTCATGGAACTTGGTTACTCAGAAGACATCAACTTGCTCTTCCATAAATCTGATATCCAGTGATCTCAGTTGTCACTTCTAAGCAGCTTGATCCAGCACAGCTTAGCATTACAGAAAGATCACCTTACTTTGGAATATGCCATTTTCTTAGCTGTATGATGTATGGGCTTCCCTGGTGGCTCAGAGGGTAAAGCGTCTGCCTGCAATGAAGGAGACCCTGGGTTTGATCCCTGGGTCAGGAAAATCCCCTGGAGAAGGAGATGGCAACCCACTCCAGTACTGTTGCCTGGAAAATCCCATGGACAGAGAAGCCTGGTAGACTACAGTCCATGGGATCATAAAAAGTTGGACACGACTGAGCGACTTCACTTCACTTTCATGATGTATGAAAGTTATCTAAACTTTCCAGTACTTAATCTCCCTCTCTGAAAAGTGGTGTTTTCATATCTATTTAATTCTGTGACAATTAATGAGGTAAATAATACAAAGCCCTGAGCTCAGTGTCTGGAAGCAACAATAAGCAATAATGAGTCATAGCTGCTATTTATCAAATGCTTAGTTACTTAGCTCAGCACTTTTTTTAAAAACCCCTTTGAATGCTCACAATCTCCAGAAAGGTAGACAGTATTATCCCCACTTAAGGAATTAAGTAACTGAGTCAAGAAGAATTTCAACAACTTGCCCAATGTCACACAAATTGCAACAAGCCAGGCTAATGCAACAACCACATACAGTGTGAACACCAGTGCACCACGAACACTTCCAGTTGGAGGCACTGGCTGCTACTAAGACACAGCACTTCCTCTGAGAGGCACTCTAGCTCCTTCCATGAGCACAGGATGTGTTCAACATTTTTGGGAAAGGTAGTTTTCAAGTTGGGGTTTGATTTGTGACATGTGAGATTAAATTGTAACATTTCTACTGGAAAGGCTTCAGAGGGCAGGAATGAGTGATGCACTGTCATTTATCCATCCCTGCATGGGGAACCTTGAACATTCATGAGATCAGACATGTCGTGGTAGCTCCCTCCACTCCTACCACAAATTCTAGGTCAGATTTTTTTCCCCCAACATACTGGCCACTTGCTTACCCACCTGGGACTCTTTGCAGATTCCTGAGATATAAAATTTATGATAACTTCCCTTAGGTAGGGCTTATGACTTTGTTCCATTAAGGTTACCAAGAATGTTGCCAATAATACGTTTCATATTTTCCTAGGAAAAGATTATTTAGATAAACAAGCAATCTAGGAAAATGAATGAGAGTTCTCAATTGAAGGAAAAGATGAATGGCAGGAATCTTATGAGGCTTGGGGACTCAGCTGGCTTGAAAAATTAGTAGAGGAAATACAGTGTTCCACTCTATTCTTCCCCCAGAGAAATCTGCCCATCGATTAGACACAGTGAACTAACAAAGATTCAAGAATCAATTTGCTCTGTGAGTGTGGAAAACACAACCCCTGTTAAAGATTACACAGTGACACAATTTATTACTATGCTTTGCAAGGTGCTTTCTTTGTATCTTAAGAGGCTTTATGTGTGCCTTTGTAGTACTAGTTCCTAAGAAAGGAAAACAACACATTGAGTTAGTTTCTCACCATTTAATGTCCAGAGTGATACTGGAAACTGTGAATGTTAACATATTTTCAAAGAGCTTTGATAGAGAAAACAATATGGTGAATGACAGTATTAAACAAGCCTGGAAACAGAAAGATCTTGAGCTAAACCTCTGGGTCCCAGCTGCGAGTCCCCTGACACCACCACCCAAACCATCCAGCTCTCTTCATTTTCTCTAGGGTAAGAGCTTTATGCCTAGTTGGCTCAGTGAATATTCTCAAATGAGCTCTGTTTTCAACTACGCTGAGACACAGCCTTGGAGAGAAGTAGGTAATGCTGAGAGAGTAAAGGAAAGTAAGTGGATAGAGAAGAAAGATTTGTTCATTAAACACAAATGCATCTGTGTTGCGGGAAACATTTGGGAGATTCTCAAACCCATCCATCAGTGAAAGAGCATAGTGATCTTCCCTTCCCTTCATTTCCCACCTTCCTGTTCCTTTCCATCCTGGAGAGAGACAACAGCATCTTAGGAGGTGGGTGGGGAGAGGGAGGAGTATTTGGTGAGTGAGAGTGGCAGCATGGGTAGCTGAAGCGGCAGTGTAAGGAGGGGATGTCGCATAGAGTGGGGCCGTGGTGTGTGCTGTGTCTGAGAAGGCAGAGTAGAGAGGATGAGAGCAGAGGGAAGAACGACAGAACTTTTAGGAGAGTCCTTACGCTTAACAAATGAGTATATATGTTGAGGAGAATGAGAGCCAGGTTCCTCTCCTGTCTGAGAAGGGATCTGTAACCAAGGAAATGGGAAAGGAGATTTGATTTGGCATAAAAGCATGACAAGAAGTGCATGTAAACGCATGCATATTCATACACATATAAATGATGATACATATATAGGTAAACATATATGCATATATTTTCTAGCTCTGCGCTAGAGCAATGACATCCCAGGAGCCATGAGCACACTAAGCGCTGAGATTCTAGTCTCTAAAACCCTCTTGCACTAAAAGGAACCAAGGCTGCTTAGAGAAATGAGTGTCCCAAGGCTGGACAGGGAAAGAATAAGATGATCCAGGAACTTCTCATGTGGTACCAGAAAGTAAAGATATGCTTAAGAAATGATGAGGAAACCTGGCAGACACCAACTACCCTTGATGATCAACTGAGGGGATTGGTAATTGTAGTTTGTCTTCCAATGCCGTACAGTGAGAAAAGCATCATTACTCAGCATCATTACTGCACAATTCCTGCTAGGAATTTATGCAAGAATACATGACTTGAATCTAATCATGAGGAAATCTTGAAAGATCCATGTAGAGGGTCATCCTACAGGGAAACGTGAGACAATGAAAGACTGAAAGATGGTTCAAGATCGAAGGGAACAGATGAACACTAACTCAGTGCAACACATGTTCCTGGATAGGATCCTAGACCAAGAAAATAAAAGGAGTCATTGTTGAGACTGTTGGCAAAATCTTAATGGGGTCTGTGGATTGGACTGTAGGGCTCTATCAGTGATGTCCCAGGCAGGATTGTTTTTACAGCAGAAATGAGAAGACAGTCCTTGTCTGGGAAAGACAAATACTGATATCTAGGGTTAATAGGGCAATATATCAGAAAAGCATCTGTACTATGTGAAAAAAGAGGAAGAAAATAAATGAATTACCATGCCAGAAGTTGAATAATCTGGGTGAAAGAGATGTGATAGTTCTTGCAGTTCTTCTATAGGCTTTATACAGTTTCAAAATAAAAATAACTAGCAAAAGTTCTGAGTTCTAAAAAGAAGAAAACAATATATGTTTCAGGGGGAAATTACATTATATATGGCTAGAATCCCTTCTGTGCTTTCTCAGAAGTACAGCTCCTAAAGAAGACTCTTTGTCGGGAATAACTGATATGCTAACAGAACCTTTAAAGGTGAGCCAGATGACTTAAGAAAAGGAAAGGCTCAGTATAAGGAAAGGAGAGGAGAGTGGTTGGGTGTGTGCATAAGAAAAAAAAACTGATAGAGACACACACACACACACAAACCACTGCTGGAGAGAATGGAACTTCTAGGAAAAGAAGATGGTTACATTAAAGTTGAATGCACTCAGTTCAGCTCAGTTCAGTTCAGTCACTCAGTCATGTCCGACTTTGTGACCCCATGGACTGCAGCACGCCAGGTCTCCCTGTCCATCTCCAACTCCTGGAGTTTATTCAAACTCATGTCCATTGAGTCGGTGATGCCATCCAATCATCTCATCCTCTGTTGTCCCCTTCTCCTCCTACCTTCAATCTTTCCCAGCATCAGGGTCTTTTCAAATGAGTCAGTTCTTCGCACCAGGTGGCCAAAGTATTAGAGTTTCAGCTTCAGCATCAGTCCTTCCAATGAATATTCAGAACTGATTTCCTTTAGGATGGGCTGGTTGGATCTCCTTGCAGTCCAAGGCACTCTCAAGAGTCTTCTCCAACACCACAGTTCAAAAGCATCAATTCTTGAATGCATTGGGGTGTATAATATAGTCCTTCCATTATTCCAAGACTCCATCAATAACAAGCACATGATTCATCGATACCATTTTGACGAATATAAATTTACAACTTTGTTTGCTGGGTTGGTTGGATGACTAGTATGAGGCTGACTGGAGGGCAGGTGTTGAGCGCACACAGGGCAGCCCAGAGCGCACGAGTACATTTGAGTGTCATATACAGAGGGAGATAAAATATAGTCATAAGTGCCCTAGCACGAGGCAGGAGACTAAGGCCGAGCTGCCAGAGATGGGCAGAGGCAGTGTGAGAGGACGTCAAAGGGAATAAAAGGGAACATTCCAGTTCCTGGAGCTCCCAACCTGGACCTGGGCTTTTATATCTGCTGTCACATTTCCTCCTCACAGTATTCTTCGGGGATGGAAATTAGATACAGAAAATGGAAGACACGGAGTTTCAGGAACAGACCAAGCTCCCCCAGCTTGTAAATGGCAGGACCGAGGGATGACTCCCATGCTCAAAGGACCACAAAGATCAGTTTTATTCCATCCCGGGAGGCTGTCTTCTCCCTGAGCTTGGAGAAGGTTGGTAAGGGAGGGAAGGCTTCATGGAGGAAGAGACACTGAATAGAAACGCACAGTAGCCTTCGACCGGCTGGCGGGACGAGAAGAATGGACTCCTGGCAGAAGATGAAGTCAGCACAAGTACCTGGAGGTAAAGAAGCCTGGATCGGGGAATGGGGGTGCTGAAATCTGTTTCAGAGATGGCGAGAATACAGGATGATCCGTTCCGGGGCAAACACAAATGACAGGACCAAACACAGGGACGATGGTGGTGAGGAATGTTGAGTTACTAGTGATGCTGACTGAGGGGCTGTAGAACAGACAGCGTTGGTGACATGTCTCCGCACTCCCCTGCTACACGCTGAAGCTTCAGGTCAAAACCACGTGAGCACTAACGCACAGGGAAACATTAATTTTCAGACATCATTTAAGGAAAGCAATGACTGAAAGACTGAAAGTGCCAATTTTCAAGGTGCTACTTCTGTAACTGCAGAAACTTCCAGTTTGGATTTTTTTCTGAAAATTTCCCTCATCATTATTAGCACTTCTGTGGGATAATCACATCCCTAAAAATATTCCTTCCTTGATAATGCACGAATGAGATCTCTTCACTGAGGGGAAGCAATGAGAGGAAGGTGATGAATTGCAAATCAATCATAATTTATGCAGATATTCTACTGAAAACTACATTCATCACCTTTTCCAAATAGCACCACATGAATTTCCTTGAAGTACAAGAAGTCTGTTTTCATAAATTGGACCCTAATTTATTTCTCTAATCAATGTATTTTTATGCCCCAAAGTCAAATAGTAAACAGTGTATTTAGGGAGGGAGTTATGAACTGGAAGGACATGAAACATGTTGCTCAGAAGGGAAAAACTGGAACAGCCAAACACATTTTCTATGGCCTTAATTCGGCTTTAAAGTGCTTTTCTGAAAAGAACTTTGTGATGTAATTTGCCCTAGTCAGGCTGAATATGAATACAAAAAATGCCAGATTTCTACAGATGCATTTGGGCAAAAGACTGCAATTGGTGTTACTATGTACTCTGTCAGCTGCAGATATGACTACGAAATGAACAGAGTTCTGCTGCATGGCAGCCCACTCCAGTATTCTTGCCTGGAGAATCCCATGGGCAGAGAAGCCTGGGAGACTATAGGGTCGCACAGAGTTGGACATGACTAAAGTGACTTAGCACGTGCAAACTATCAAAAGTGTGGTCACAATTGAGACTGGCATCTGAGGACCAATGGTCACTTAGCAGGACATGCTTGCTGTTTCTCTCTCAAACAACTTTCTGTTTTCTTTTCCTCTTAGCGTCTCATTTGTAAAGGGGCAGCCAAAGAAAAATTCAAAGGCCTTGGCTCTGGGGATTACTGATTACACATCTATATACGCTTGTCTCGGCTGAGTTCCTCTAAAGCAAATCCTAAAATGAGATTGAGAGCAAAGAGTTGGGTAGGAAGGCGATTCCAGAAAACACCAGTAGGGGAGAGGTGAAGTGTGACTGGAGGATTATATCTTTCAAGTGTGTCTTTCATCAAATAGGTTACTGCTTTGGCCAAGAGGAAGGCAGTGTAGATGTGTTTCAGTTATTTCACCAAGGAAGCAAGGAAACCTAAGTATTTATCCAAATTCCACTGGTCACTGGTGATAGCTGCTACCAAGGGGAGATGGGGTGATGGGGAATTAAATTCCCAGCACTTTCGGTCCATTTTGTACCACACAGAGATGAAGGAGACACCAGTGGCTACAGAAAGCCCTCAACCAGAATGGCATGATTCGAGATGTAAGCCAGTATCAACGTCTAGCGGAATGTCAAGGTCCAGGCGCTGTGGGCAGGGGTCCTTTTATGCTGAAATGCTCAGAAGCCTGGGTCAACATTTGATTCTAAGCCAATGAATGCAGTGACTGTCTGTCTCCTCCCCCGCCCCACCCCTTCTCTTTCCAGGATAAAGTCTAACCAAGCATCAGTGAGACCATCAGATGTTCATTTCAAGAAACACAGACATAGATAACATACTGGTGGACGCAGTGAGGGAAGGAGAGGGTGGATCAAATGCCAGAGTAGAACTGAAACATATGCCATGTGTAAAGCATGGTAGCTTCCAACTTGTCGCGGAAGTTGCTATATGATACAGGGAGCTGAATCCAGTGCTCTGTGACAACCTAAAGGGGTGGCAAGGGTGGGAAGTGGGAGGGAGGTTCAAGAGGGAGGCAACAAATGTATACTTATGATGCTTCATGTTGTATGCAGAAACCAACACAACACCACAAAGCAATTGTCCTCCAATTACAAATAAATACATAAAAAGACCTGATTTGAGATGCACATTACTGCTTAGACTCTTCTGGTGCTCATCAGTGTCTTAAAGACCAAGTAGTGTCAATTATCTGTGCCTTTGTCTAATTATCTGCTTAAAGGACTCAAAACTGTTAGTTGATTTTGAAAAGTCACGTAAGAAGTTAGAATGCTTATATGTATAACTTATTTATTGTTGGGTGACTCCATAGCCCCCTACACATCTCCTTCCTTTATCCTTCATCACATTCGCAATTATTTCTTTTTTCATTATCTGTCGTCTCTGAGAAGCCATAAACTCAAAGGGCCCAGAGGCCACATTTGATTACCCACAGCTCTATTCCCTGTGTCCAACACAGACTGAGGACTCCATCATCTCTCCTGATTGGGATGAATAAAGAATAAGAATAAATGAAGACACCACCATCACCCATAAGGCAAAAATGGATTATATATCTGAGGCGTTGGATGGCTGCTACACATGAGGAAACTTTCTAGAAATCAGACAAAGGTATTCCTTACTCAAAGCAGATCAAGCCCTAAGGCAGGACTTGCTGCTTATCAGAAGGAATGTGGACTGGAATCCAACCCCTGTGTACCCACCCATCAGCAGGGTGTCAGTCAGTTCAGTCAGTTCAGTCGCTCAGTCGTGTCCAACTCTCCGCGACCCCATGAATCACAGCACGCCAGGCCTCCCTGTCCATCACCAACTCCCGGAGTTCACTCAAACTCATGTCCACAGAGTCGGTGATGCCATCCAGCCATCTCATTCTCCGTCGTCCCCTTCTCCTCCCGCCCCCAACCTTTCCCAGCATCAGAGTCTTTTCCAGTGAGTCAACTCGTCGCACGAGGTGGCCAAAGTATTGCAGTTTCAGCTTTAGCATCAGTCCCTCCAATGAACATCCAGGATTGATCTCCTCTAGAATGGACTGGTTGGATCTCTTTGCAGTATAAGGGACTCTCAAGAG
The DNA here is from genome assembly GCF_049115385.1 of Moschus berezovskii. Classification (NCBI taxonomy): domain Eukaryota; kingdom Metazoa; phylum Chordata; class Mammalia; order Artiodactyla; family Moschidae; genus Moschus; species Moschus berezovskii. Next base: position 19,020,156 of record NC_142483.1, read on the forward strand.
TCTTCTCCAACACCACAGTTCAAAAGCATCAATTCTTCGGCGGTCAGCCTTCTTCACAGTCCAACTCTCACATCCATACATGACCACGGGAAAAACCATAGCCTTGACTAGACGGACCTTGGTTGGCAAAGTAATGTCTCTGCTTTTTAATATACTATCAAGGTTGGTCATAACTTTCCTTCCAAGGAGCAAGCGTCTTTTAATTTCATGGCTGCAATCAGCATCTGCAGTGATTTTGGAGCCCAAAAAAACAAAGTCTGACACTGTTTCCACTGTTTTTCCATCTATTTCCCATGAAGTGATGGGACCAGATGCCATGATCTTTGTTTTCTGAATGTTGAGCTTCAAGCCAACCTTTTCACTCTCCTCTTTCACTTTCATCAAGAGGCTTTTGAGTTCCTCTTCACTTTCTGCCATAAGGGTAGTGTCATCTGCATATCTGAGGTTATTGATATTTCTCCCGGCAATCTTGATTCCAGCTTGTGCTTCTTCCAGCCCAGCGTTCCTCATGATGTACTCTGCATATAAGTTAAATAAGCAAGGTGACAATATACAACCTTGACGTACACCTTTTCCTATTTGGAACCAGTCTGTTGTTCCATGTCCAGTTCTAACAGTTGCTTCCTGACCTGCATACAGGTTTCTCAAGAGGCAGGTCAGGTGGTCTGGGATTCCCATCTCTTTCAGAATGTTCCACAGTTTATTGTGATCGACACAGTCAAAGGCTTTGGCATAGTCAATAAAGCAGAAATAGATGTTTTTCTGAAACTCTCTTGCTTTCTCCATGATCCAGCGGATGTTGGCAATTTGATCTCTGGTGCCTCTGCCTTTTCTAAAACCTGCTTGAACATCTGGGAGTTCACGGTTTACATACTGCTGAAGCCTGGCTTGGAGAATTTTGAGCATGACTTTACTAGCGTGTGAGATGAGTGCAATTGTGCGGTAGTTTGAGCATTCTTTGGCATTGCCTTTCTTTGGGATTGTGACAGTCATAAATACACTGATATTTCAGGTTTTCCTTCTTCCTAAACATCTATTTCTGCTTCATTGACTATGCCAAAGCCTTTGACTGTGTCAATCACAATAAACTGTGGAACATTCTGAAAGAGATGGGAATCCCAGACCACCTGACCTGCCTCTTGAGAAACCTGTATGCAGGTCAGGAAGCAACAGTTAGAACTGGACATGGAACAACAGACTGGCTCCAAATAGGAAAAGGAGTACGTCAAGGCTGTATATTGTCACCTTGCTTATTTAACTTGTATGCAGAGTACATCATGAGGAACGCTGGGCTGGAAGAAGCACAAGCTGGAATCAAGATTGCTGGGAGAAATGTCAATAACCTCAGATATGCAGATGACACCACCCTTATGGCAGAAAGTGAAGAGGAACTCAAAAGCCTCTTGATGAAAGTGAAAGAGGAGGGTGAAAAGGCTGGCTTGAAGCTCAACATTCAGAAAACAAAGATCATGGCATCTGGTCCCATCACTTCATGGGAAATAGATGGAAAAACAGTGGAAACAGTGTCAGACTTTATTTTTTTGGGCTCCAAAATCACTGCAGATGCTGATTGCAGCCATGAAATTAAAGACGCTTGCTCCTTGGAAGGAAAGTTATGACCAACCTTGATAGTATATTAAAAAGCAGAGACATTACTTTGCCAACCAAGGTCCGTCTAGTCAAGGCTATGGTTTTTCCCGTGGTCATGTATGGATGTGAGAGTTGGACTGTGAAGAAAGCCGATCGCCGAAGAATTGATGCTTTTGAACTGTGGTGCTGGAGAAGACTCTTGAGAGTCCCTTATACTGCAAGGAGATCCAACCAGTCCATTCTAAAGGAGATCAATCCTGGATGTTCATTGGAGGGACTGATGCTAAAATTGAAACTGCAATACTTTGGCCACCTCATGTGACGAGTTGACTCACTGGAAAAGACTCTGATGCTGGGAAAGGTTGGGGGCGGGAGGAGAAGGGGACGACAGAGAATGAGATGGCTGGATGGCATCACCGACTCTGTGGACATGAGTTTGAGTGTACTCCGGGGGTTGGTGATGGACAGGGAGGCCTGGCGTGCTGTGATTCATGGGGTCGCGGAGAGTCGGACATGACTGAGCGACTGAACTGAACTGAACTGAACTGAAAAATGAAAGGATCACACCTCCCTGTTCCCATGAAATCAGGTATGGCCCTGCGGCTTGCTGGGCCCAATGAACAAAAGCAGAAATGAGCTACTAGGAGGTATGACCTTCAAGAGTTATCATTACCTTCCTGATAATGGGAACTTCCCTGGGACTTCCCTGAGAACATCGTTGGGACTTCCCTGGTGGTCCAGTGGTTAAGAATACCCTTCCAGCGCAGGGGAAGCAGGTTTGATCCCTGCTCAGGAAACTAAGATCCCACATGTCTTGGAACAGCTAAGCCTGAACGCTGCAATTATTGAGCCCACAAGCCACAATAGAAGAGTCCATGAGCCACGATGAAAGATCCCACACAACAATGAAGATTTTGCATGCTGCAACTAAGACCCAATTAAGCCAAGTCAATAAATATTAACAACAACAACAAACAAAGAAGAGTTACCATAGTCATTTCCTTTGCCACAGTCACCAGCAATTCCCTGGATAGGAGAGCATCATTCTGCCTACATTCCCAAAGGGAAAGAGACATATTAAAGAATGCCTAACTAATCTACAAAGGATTTGTGGCATACAGTAGAAATATCCTTCTACTGTTTATATACTGAGGCCGTTAGCTATTATGGCACCTGTAGCCCATTCTGATAGAGTGGACAACCTACAGCCCCGTACTCCGTGGCCCTGGATAGAGTAATGTGACTAGTACATTCTCTGCTCCCAGGAACTAGACCCTCATGCACTTATTCATCTCCTCTCTGCAAGCAATAGAACGCTCTAACCAGCACTGCTGTTCCAGGTAGAGAAGAAGACAGACAGGGTATGAGGCGTGGGCTTAACTTCTACTCAGAGAGGCACTTCTGAAGTCATGTGATGGAGAAAAAATATTCCACACGCTATTCATTTAGAAGGGAGTCCTGATTCTTCCATCCTCCTGTAATCCCCAGAGCAATTCCTACACCATCAAGGCTGCCACTCCCCAAGGGGTCAGGGCTGTGGGCTCATCATTAGTTGTACTAAGCCTAATATCGCTGCTAATTAATGCTCGATGTGCAGCTTAAATTGAAAACTGCCCATTTCTGCCTCCTACACTCTAAGTCAAATAGACAGTTCCCCATTTCCAAACTGTGCACTTTATCTTAATAGTGCAATTTCCTTTAAAAAAAAATTAAAGCAAGGAAGAAATGACATTCTCCAAACTAGTTAGTTGGGTTATCAAAAGTAAAAGCATAAAAAAATTAATAATACAGGATTAGTACTATTAGAGAAATGCATTCAATCTTTTATTAAAATACAATTCTTTTAAACCATGGCTGTCACAGTTAAAATGTTAATAGTATTTAAACATAAATCCTTCTCCCCATGAAGCAAGAATCATTGTGCAGGCACGTTAGCTATTCTATTCACTTGGAGATGCTGCCTGGAAGAACATTTTAGCGGAAGCCTTGTCAGTGTTAATCCTGATGTCTGACGCTGAGGTGTGTGGTATATTACTTTATGTAACTGAAAAATGGGAAGCCTTTATGTTGGATTACAGGCTGAAATAATGACCTCCCCTAGGAAGCGGGGCCTGGGACATAACGAGATGCCAAATGGGATTCTAGGTCGGAGCCTCTGCAGGACTTGAAAGAAGCCAGGTCTCTTGTTAAGACACATTCAATCGGTAACAGCATGCTTTTACCCCATGCTGCCTACTCACGGCTCATCTACAAAGCATAAGCAAGCGAGACAGACCTGACTCACGGGCGGATGACCAGCTAAGTTTTGCACCTGAGTGGACAACAATGGAAATGTACCAGGCTGCCCCTTCCCCACCGTGACCAGCGGTCTATTGCTATGCTGTTCAAACTCTGTTCATGGAGTCCAAGGTGGTGTGCGGGAGGAAGAGGCCACGTGGGTTCAATGCCTTTTCCTCCACATACAGAATCCACGAAGGTTCTGCTCACATCTTTTTTAGACACCAATGTTTTGTGAATGATTGCCTATGCAATTTGCTTCTACCTTTAAGATAATTCACTAGTCCATAAACATTTTCTAGGAACAGACAGTAAACGCCTAAAAAGTGAGAACATTTTAGATAGTGATAGATGGTATAAGACAAGAAATCATGATGACAGGACAAGGAGAAGCTGGGATAAGTACCGCTTAGTACCGTAAGTACCGTACTTGGGGGTGGAGAAAGCCTAGCTGAAGGGGTGGAATTTGAGGGGAGACATGAATAACTAGGGGCTTCCCAAGTAGCACCAGCGGCAAAGAACACGCCTGCCAATGCAGGAGACGTCAGAGACACGGTTCAGTCGTGGGCTGGGAAGATCCCCTGGAGGAGGGCATGGCAACCCACTCCAGTATCCTTGCCTGGAGAATCCCAAGGACAGAGGAGCCTGACGGGCTACAGTACAGGGGGTCACAAAGAGTCAGACACGACTGAAGTGACTTAGCAAGCAGGCAAGTAATGGATAAGTCGAAATCAGCCACCATGTGAGATCCAGGAGAGAAACACTCCAGACAGAGGAAGCAGCCAGTACAAAGACCCCCAGGGAGGAACAGGCTCCGTGTCTGCAGGAACAGGAAAAGGGTCAGCGAACAAAGGCAGACGTGGAAAGACAGACAGACCATGGAGGACGGACCATGCGGGGGCCCTGTAGACTCAAACAAGGACTTTGTATGAAGAATGGAAAGCAATGCAAGGTTGAAAAAAGGGGTATGGCGAGATCAAAGTTTTAGAGACTTCTGCCACAGGTAAGAAGACTCCTGGGGACAGGCAGACTCTTGGAGCAACAAGAAAATTTATACACATTCAGGCAGGAGAAAATGAGGCCCAGAAGAGAGACAGGAGCACTGCAGATGATAAAGATTGCTTGCACAACAGTAACTCGGATAGGGTGTGATGACAATCTGAAATTACTGCCCCCGATTTCAGCAGGGGCGGGTGTACGCTATGTGTGGGAAAGGAGGAGGGGACGGATGCTGCTCAGAAAGAATAGAAAAACTGCCACTTCTGTAGATGTTGGTCGCTCAGTTGAGTCTGACTCTTTGCAACGCTATGGACTGTAGCCCGCCAGGTCCCTCTGTCCATGGGATTCTCCAGGTAAGTACACTGGAGTGGGTTGCCATTCCCTTCTCTAGGGGATCTTCCCAACCCAGAGATTGAACCCTGGCCTCCTACATTGCAGACAGATTCTTTGTGGCCTGAGCCACCCAGGAAGCCCTACTTCTGTAGATAGCTTCTTGCTAAATGATTTGCTAAGGATCAGCACATCATCTCTGAGCTGAGACTAGAATATTCTGCCTCTTTTTTTCTTTAAAGATTTCTTTCTTTTTCTTTATTTGTACTTGGCTGTGCTGGGTCTTCATCGCCGTGTGGGCTTTCTCTAGCTGTAGAGAGTCGAGGCTACTCTCTAGTTGTGGTGCGGGAACTTCTCACTGTGGCGGCTTCTCTTGCTGTCTGGAGCACGCTCCAGGTACAGGGGCTTCAGCAGTTGATGGACTTTGCTGCCCAGAGGTATGTGGGATCTTCCTGAAGCAGGGATCGAACCGGTGTCACCTGCCTTGGCAGATAGATTTTTAACCACTGGACTACCAGGGAAGCCCCGGAATGTTCTGCCTTTGTCTCTTTTCACCTAGTTCATGCTTCCTTCCCAATCTGAACAAGAATTAAGACGATTTCACAGCACCACAGCTTGAACTCTTTTTGTGTTTAGATTAGCTCTTCCCTCATTTGAAGGTGGCCATAAACAGAATACATTCTTCTTCGTATGACAAATGAGGGGTCTGTGAACTTCAGTAACGTAGGGACTACATTTTTTTCCCCCAGTTCACAACCATTCCATATAAATAGTATCTAATTAGTTAAAAGACTCTACAAATTATACCATCAGAGCAAAGTATGGCAAAGTCTGATGGCTCTAATTATCTTAATAATCACCAGGACCATTCTCAACCTCATAAGAGAATAAATCATATATGGCAATTTATGAAGATTGCTCACCTTCTCTCTTTTTGCTACGGAGTTTGCCCTTTCCAGGTTAAAATTTGGAAGTACTTTCTATTTGCATCTAAAAAGGCTGATTTATAAGAAGTTACTGAAGTAATAGAAGATCAAAATGTAAGTAATAACCGCATTCATTCTCAATTAACATTACCACAAAAGGAATTCATTGTAGAACACATAATTAAGTTATAAATGAAATCTCAAGACAGAAACGGCCTCCCCTTTTAAGATTGCTCATTGTCCGCACACTGAGAAATGGAAACAAGGACATTCTCCTTCTGATCCTCTATCTACCCCTGAAATGGTGACTTCATTGCTTTCCTGCTAGTTGTTTTATTTTGTGATTACCTTATCTTATGCCCCTCCCATTTCTTCTTTGTGATTGCTTTAATCCTTTTATCTAGAACCAGAGGGAAATCTATTCCCATCACCTTTTTCAGCTGCTCTTCAGCTGAAGACAAACTACTGTGTAATTCAAAATTAGTCCAAAATTTAGGACCAAATATCATGCACTACACACTTTCTAAAACTCTGATAGTTTCACATGAAATTCATGAACAAAAACCTCCCCTATCAGGTCATTTCAGTTGCTCAGTGCTGTCCAACTCTTTGCGGCCCCATGGACTGCAGCCCGCCAGGCTTCACTCTGTACCACTAACTCCCAGAGTTTACTCAAACACATTTCCATCAAATCAGTGATGCCATCCAACCATCTCATCCTCTGTCATCCCCTTCTCCTCCTGCCTTCAGGGTCTTTTCCAAGAAGTCTGTTCTTCGCATCAGGTGGCCAAAGTATTGGAGTTTCAGCTTCAACAGCAGTCATTCCAATGAATATTCAGAACTGAATTCCTTTAGACTGACTGGTTGGATCTCTTTGGATCTCCCACTACCGATCAAAACCATCAATTCTTCAGCACTCAGCTTTCTTTAGAGTCCAACTCTCACATTAATTCGTGACTACTGGGAAAACCATATCTGACTAGACAGACCTTTGTCGGCAAAGAAATGTCTAAGCTCTTTAGCATGCTGTCTACATTGGTCATAGCTTTTCTTCCAAGGAGCAAGCATCTTTCAATTTCCTGGCTGCAGTCACCATCTGCAGTGATTTTGGAGCCTCAAAAAATAAAGGCTGTCACTGTTTCCATTGTTTCCCCATCTATTTGCCATGAAGTGATGGGACGGGATGCCATGATCTTAGTTTTCTGAATGTTGAGTTTTAAGCCAGCTTTTCCCCTGTCTTCTTTCACTTTCATCAAAAGGCTCCTTAATTCTACTTCACTTTCTGCCATAAGGGTGGTGTCATCTGCATATCTGAGGTTATTGATATTTCTCCTGGCAATCTTGATTCCACCTTGTGCTTCTTCCAGCCTGGCATTTTGCATGATGTCCTCTGCACAGAAGTTAAATAAGCAGGTTGACAATATACAGCCTTGATGTATTCCTTTCCTGATTTGGAACCAGTCTGTTGCTCCATGTCCAGTTCTAACTGTTGCTTCTTGACCTGCATACAGATTTCTCAGGAGGCAGGTAAGATTTGCTGGTACTGCCATCTCTTTCAGAATTTTCCACAGTTTGTTGTGATCCACACAGTCAAAGGCTTTGGCATAGTCAATAAAACTGAAGGAGATGTTTTTCTGGAACTCTCTTGCTTTTTCGATGATCCAACAGATGTTGGCAATTTGATCTCTGGTTCCTCTGCCTTTTCTAAATCCAACTTAAAATCTGGAAGTTCATGGTTCACACACTGTTGAAGCCTGGCTTAGAGAATTTTGAGCATTACTCTGCTAGCGTGTGAGATGAGTGCAATTGTGCGGTAGTTTGAGCATTCTTTGGCATTGTTTTTCTTTGGGATTGGAATGAAAACTGATCTTTTCCAGTCCTGTGGCCACTACTGAGTTCTCCAAATTTGCTGACATATTGAGTGCAGCACTTTCACAGCATCATCTTTTAGGATTTGAAATAGCTCAACTGGAATTCCATCACCTCCACTAGCTTTGTTCATAATGATGTTTCATAAGGCCCACTTGACTTCACATTCCAGGATGTCTGGCTCTAGGTGAATGATCACACAATCGTGGTTATCTGGGTATGAAGATCTTTTTTGTATAGTTCTTCTGTATATTCTTATCACCTCTTCTTAATATCTTCTGCTTCTGTTAGGTCCATACCATTTCTGTCCTTTATCAAGCCCATCTTTGTATGAAATGTTCTCCTGGTATCTCTAATTTTCTTGAAGAGATCTCTAGTCTTTCCCATTCTATTGTTTCCCTCTATTTCTTTGCATTGATCATTGAGGAAGGCTTTCTTATCTCTCCTTGCTATTGTTTGGAACTCTGCATTCAGATGGATATATCTTTCCTTTCTCCTTTGCCTTTAGTGTCTCTTCTTTTCTCAGCTATTTGTTAGTCCTCCTCAGACAGCCATTTTGCTTTTTTGCATTTCTTTTTCTTGGGGATGGTCTTGATCACTGCCTCCTGTACCATGTCATGAACCTCCATCCATAGTTCTTCAGGCACTCTGTCTATCAGGTCTAATCCCTTGAATCTATTTGTCACTTCCTCTCTATGTTCGTAAGGGATTTGATTTAGGTCATACCTGAATGGTCTAGTGGTTTTCCCTACTTTTAAGTCTGAATTTGGCAATAAGGAGTTCATGATCTGAGCCACCCTAAGTGTAAGTGTGTCTCCTTCAATAACCTCTTGTACTGACAAAAATGATTCCAAGGAAAAAGTAAGGACTGAAGTCACACAAAAGGCTGGTAATCATCTGGCAACTAAGGCCCGACATATTTTACTCTTTGTTAATGCTCTTTTAGTCTCAGTGAATGAACTGCTATTGAAACATTTTGAAAATAACTTGTGTCTCTTTCCATTGTGTTTCACCACTGTAAAGAACATGGCCCTACTGGAAAAGCTAATTTTAATATTTTAAAAAATTAATCTTCTCAAAGAATCAATATATCCAAAAGGTGACCCCTTGTCTCTCTACACATCTATATACCAAGACACTATTCTCTACAAACACACTTTCTGGATTTGAAAGCCAGGAAATTAATGTTCTTCCATTTCCAACTCACAGTATTGCATGAAAGAGTAAGATTAGTGTTGTGTCATTTCCATACAAAAAAATTATTTTCTTCATAAGCCTTTCAGTGTATGTGCTTAAAAAATGATAATGGAGAATGTTTAATACCAGGAATTGTTCCTTATTGATGGATTGTGAAAAGAAAATTGGCTCATGTATCCCTTGATGCAGAAAACACATATGAAGACTTGAATTGCAGCTTCTTGCTGTCAACATTGTTTCGCTGCAGGTCAAGTCAGTTTATGCCTCTCCCCCATCCAGTGCCACTTGGTTTGCCGTGCATTTCTCTGACAGCAGCTCGGGCCCCAGACATGTGTCACTCCCGCCTCCAAACCAACCAACATCAGGTGCAAGCTCTAGTCCTGAACTCCATGACATTTGGCAACTCAGAAGAATTCCCCTCAGATTCACTATCTCTTCTATCTGATTTCCTATGGGTATTGGGCTAATTTCATAGTCAAGTTGGGTGAAGAGCCTGTAGGAGGAAGTGGATGGTTTTTGCCATTTCAAGGTTGAATTTATACCAGGACAATGAGTCTAGATTGAAGGAGAAAGAGAAGAAAAATTCTCTTTCTTACTATTCATATGTAAAATTCCAGGAAAATAGTCTGATGATTCTGTTTGAATCGTATGCTGACTTCTTAGTCCAATTGTTAGGTAGTTAGAATAGGAAAAAGAAGTCCAAAATGGTGGTGGCTAAAAGACAAGGAAAGGGAAAAGCCTGCGAAAACAGAACAAAGGAAAATCCATGGACGGGAATGAGAACTGCAGGTGAAAAAAACCACACTCCCTTCTTGGCCAGCCCAACTTGTATAGGGCAGGCTCAAGGCAGGGAGGAGACAAATGTATAAAAGGAGGAAGCCAAGATGATTGAGGTCTTTCCTTTTGGGTCGGCCTGCCCTCACACCTCGAGGGTGTAATATCCTTTGCTTGCCAAATAAAACTGAGCTGTAACCGAGCTGTAACACTGGTCCGCCATTTCAAATCTTTGCTGCAGTGAGACAAAGCCAAGGAAATTACACACTTCCTGACAACAAGCATTGTGGCCAAGAGATGGAATGACTTGATTATATATGTCTGGTCAGGGCTTCCCTGGGGACTCAGAGGTGAGGAATCTACATTCTTGCCTGGAGAATTCCAAGGAGAATGGAGCCTTGTGGGCTACAGTCCATGGGATCACGAAGAGTCAGACATGACTTAATAACTAAACTACCTCCACCATGTGTCTGGTCACATTCTCGTCCTACAACTTGGGAAGGGGAATACTATGACTAGTAGACCCCCCAAAAAAGACCATATGAAATGTGGGAAAAATTGGTAATCCAGGAAGATGGGGTAAAGTACTGCCAGAAGTGTTTAAAAGTTATGCCTGTCACATAGAGATAACAGGGGTTGTCTACGATTTCCAATAGGTTTATTAAGAAAGGAAAACCTGGGCCCTCAGTTCCAAAATTAGAAGTTAAAGATTTATCATAAGCCAAAAAACTCAAAGGGTTCAGTTCCTTCTAGTAGATGAATCAAGAAGCATAAGCAATGCACAAGAGTCTCTCAGGTTAATCTTTCTTTTCTGTCTAATTCCATAACTGCATCCACAAGGTTTTCAGTACTTGATAAGTTTCTTAACTTACATATCACATTAAGGAAAACAAACATACCCTTTATCAGGTTTTTGTGTTCAATGCTGAATGCCTGTATTTTCATGTACTAGTCATTGGCCCACCCATCCTTACAGTACAGTCTCCCTTTGATCTAAAGGTATCAGATGAAAGCAAAAGTGGCACATAGTTTCCAGTGTTTAGACTTATCTCAGACGAGACCCTCCAGTTACATTGCTGCTGCTGCTGCTAAGTCGCTTCAGTCGTGTCTGACTCTGTGTGACCCCATAGATGGCAGCCCACCAGGCTCCGCCGTCCCTGGGATGCTCCAGGCAAGAACACTGGAGTGGGTTGCCAGTTATATTAGTCAAATACAAAAAATGTGCCTAGCAGGAAGTTACTATGTAAGCCATCATTATATGTCTTTTAAATTTTTTAATTTTATTTTTAATTGGAAGATAATTACTTTGCAATACTGTAATGGCTTCTGCCATACATCAACATTAATAATCCATAGGGGATTATTTTATACATATACACACACACACACACACACATATATATATCTCCTCCCTATTAAACTTCCCTCCCACCTCCCTCTCCTTCCCACCCTTCTAGGTAGTCACAGAGCACCAGTTTTGGGTTCCCTGAGTCATATAGCAAATTCCCACTGGCTATCTACTTTACACATGGTGTTGGAGAAGACTCTTGAGAGTCCCTTATACTGCAAGGAGATCCAACCAGTCCATTCTAGAGGAGATCAATCCTGGATGTTCATTGGAGGGACTGATGCTAAAGCTGAAACTGCAATACTTTGGCCACCTCATGCGACGAGTTGACTCACTGGAAAAGACTCTGATGCTGGGAAAGGTTGGGGGCGGGAGGAGAAGGGGACGACGGAGAATGAGATGGCTGGATGGCATCACCGACTCTGTGGACATGAGTTTGAGTGTACTCCGGGAGTTGGTGATGGACAGGGAGGCCTGGCGTGCTGTGATTCATGGGGTCGCGGAGAGTCAGACACGACTGAGCGACTGAACTGAACTGAACTGAACTGAATGTATACATTTCAGTGCTACTCTCTCAAATCGTCCCACTTTTCTCCCTCCCCCACCATGTCCAAAAGCCTGTTCTCTATGTCTGCATCTCCACTGCTGCCCTGTAGATAGGTTCATCTGGAGAAGGCAATGGCAACCCACTCCAGTATTCTTGCCTGGAGAATCCCGTGGACAGAGGAGCCTGGTGGGCTGCTGTCCATAGGGTCGCATAGAGTCAGACACGACTGAAGCGACTTAGCATACATGCATGCCCTGGAGAAGGAAATGGCAATCCACTCCAGTATTCTTGCCTGGAGAATCCCAGGGACAGAGGAGACAGGTGGGCTGCCGTCTATGGGGTCGCATAGAGTTGGACACGACTGAAGCGACTTAGCAACAGCAGATAGGTTCATCAGTACCATCTTTCTAGATTACATATATATATGGGGGTCTTCCAAGGGCTCAGGGAAGGGGAGAAAAAATGGCAATGGAGAAGGAGGTTAGGAAATTTGGTTTCATCTTGGGGTTCATAGTACTCAAACACAACCTCATACTTAGCAGGTAAAAGATCACCTGAGCTCAGACAGTTACAGGAAGAAGCAAATGACCATAAGAAGCAGCAGCAACACATGGAAGCTTGTGAGGAGAACAGGGACACAGGTGAGGGGACTGGCTTTTACTCCTTGTGACTCAATGTCGAAGACAATCAGTTCAGTTCAGTTCACTTCAGTCGCTCAGTCGTGTCTGACTCTCCACGACCCCATGAATTACAGCACGCCAGGCCTCCCTGTCCATCACCAAATCCCGGAGTTCACTCAAATTCATGTCCACAGAGTCGGTGATGCCATCCAGCCATCTCATCCTCTGTCGTCCCCTTCTCCTCCCGCCCCCAACCTTTCCCAGCATCAGAGTCTTTTCCAGTGAGTCAACTCGTCGCATGAGGTGGCCAAAGTATTGCAGCTTCAGCTTTAGCATAAGTCCTTCCAATGAACACCCAGGATTGATCTCCCTTAGAATGGACTGGTTGGATCTCCTGGCTGTGTACCCATGTATGCTTGATAATGAGAAAAAGTGAAGGTGAAATTCACTACATGAATGATCTTTGAAATTCCAGAGGGACGGTTCTTTTGGGGAATAATAATGTCTATATATCAGTAACAGAAGAGTTTCAGGGCTGAATGCAAAGTTGTCCACTAGGTCACACAGCAAGAGACGTATCTAGAATAGATACATAGCAAAAATAAATAAAACCCCACAAAAACCAGTAGATTTCAAGATGTTTCTCAAGAAGACCAGAGATTCTGGGCTCAGCAGATCACCCTATATTCCCTAGCTGTTGCAGGGATGATACTATACCCTGCAGAGTTTCAGCTCAGAGGCAAAAGTGGCTTCTAAGGGGGGCTTCCAGCATCCTGTTGTTCCTAGGCTTCAAACCCACATTTCCAGTTGCCCGTTGGGTGACTGCACCTTACCTGGCTAGCACGCTGAACTCAGTAGGTACAGTTAAACACATAAGTTTTTGCTTATCAAAGGGGACTATTTTTACATCACCAGGCTCCTTCTTAGATTCAAAATCTAGAAGTAGTCCTGGACACCTCCAATCAACTTTACAGCCCAAATGAGTCAATTGCAGCTGGATTAGACATTCATTTTTGATAAAATATCCTCTCCCCCCTTTCTATCTTCTGAATATATTCTTGTTTATGTGCTCATTGCCTTTCTTCTACTTGTTTCCTTATCTCAACTGACCACTCATTTCAATCTACCCTTTAAAACTACCTTTTAAACAATCTACCCAATTCACTTCTGTAAAGCCTACTTCCACATTCAGCAGTCAGCACTTTGCCTGGCACAGGGTGGGTATTTAGCTTACAATTGTTAGGCTGATGGATGGATGGATGGATGGATGGACAAATAGCATATTCACTGATTCTTTACCATAGGCCTGACAACAGGCTATGCAGTGGAGATGAAGCAGCAAACAAAGTATTTTCTAACAACACACTTTTCTGCTCTTTAGTCTTCAGTGGCCAGTTACTATCTACAGCTCATCCTAGTCCCAAACTAACTGTCTGACCCTGATCACCTAACTCTCTACCCAGACTCTAACCAACGGTTCTGCAGACATCACCAAGTAAATATTCATCATCAATCAGGACTGTAAGCAAAATACTTGTTCAAAATATGTTTAAAAAGCCACAATTATCCCCTACAATCCTAGGGCATGAGGGAGTTAAACAGAACATGACAGAGTCATCTGCAACAGAAACTAAGAACAAAATAAAGATAACTTGCTTCTGCAGAATTAGCAAGAAGTATGGAGACTCAGATGGTAAAGAATCTGCCTGCAATGTGGGAGACCCAGATTCGATCCCTCGGTCAGGAAGATCCCCTGGAGAAGGGAATGGCAATCCACTCCAGTATTCTTGCCTGGATAATGTCATGGTCAGAGTTGCTTGGAAGGCTACAGTACATGGGATTTCAAGGAGCTGGACACAACTAAGGGGTGTCAGTGTGTTTTTTATAAATTTATATAAATTTATTCACTTTTAAATAAATTTATATAAATGTATTCACTTTTAAAATAAATTTATATCTTCTGGGGTAGATGGTGAGCGGGATGGTGGTAAATAGATACTTGTAAGATAAATCTTTGAGAAAGATGGAATAAAGGTTAAAACACAGCAGAACCAATCAATTTAAACCACCCAAAAATGCCTTGGTGTTAAATAATTGCAGCGTCAATACACAATTACAAGGCTGGCTCAACCCTAAGCAGGGTTCTGGATAACCCTGTTGTGGGAGGGCTGTCCTGTTCGTTGTAAGATGTTGAGCAGCGTCCTAAGCCTCCACTCACTTGATGCTAGCAGCACGCCTCCCCACACCAGTTGTGGCAACCACAGACACCTGCAGACAATGTCAAAATTCTCTAGGGAAGGGACAGTGGCAGATAGGGGGTATAGGGAGTAAAGGGGTGGAGATGACAAAATCACCCAGTTGAGAACCACTGGTCTAGGGTGAGGCCCAGTTTCTACCTACTGTCCCAGAGAAATTATTTACTAGCCCTGCCCTTCACTTTCAAAAATGTCCCAGTTTGGAAGACAGGTTATACTATCTCCCTAACTTCTGTCTCCCGAGACATTCTTCTTCCTTCATATATGTGGTTCTGGGAGGCAAAACTGCCACCACAACCTTTCTGCAGGAAAATATGAAGATTGTAAACCATCCCTGCCTTTCAAAACAGAGTCACATAAATGTTTACAACTTTTCTCAAGAAGCTGTATATCCCATAGATACCCTTCAGTGTTATGCGAACCTCAAATGCCTCAAAAAGTTGAAAGCACTCAAATCCACTGACCATCTTCTTTTCTAGGCAAGAAAAGATTTCATTCCACACATTAATGCCAAAGGCTCATCCGCTACTCATGAGAGAGGCCAATGCACTTTGTTAAAAAGTTTAAAATGGGTCAGTAAATTTGAATAGCACAGAGCTGCTCGAGCTTTACTGTGACCCGTCTTGTGGTCCCTATAGTGGTCCTGTTAAACCAGAGACTGCATAGCCTCACTCTCAGACTTCAGGAAGTCAGAGGGGTCAGATAATCGGCATTTATAACAAGTACCCAGGTTGATACTGCTGGGCCATTGATCTAGAAGATGCCAGCTGCTCTCTGCTTATTTCCTCATATACTGAGAGGCCCTTCACGGGGTGGATTCGGGGAAGAGTGGAGGGAGGTCAGAAATTGAAATCAGGTTGCTTGGTATTTGAATACCTGAATCAGATTCAGGTATTTGTTATTCAGTCACTCAATTGTGTCCAACTCTTTGTGATCCCATGGACTGCAGCATACCAGGCTTTCCTGTCCTTCATTATCTCCCGGAGATTGCTTAAACTCATGTCCATTGATTTGGTGATGTCATGCAACCATCTTGTCTTCTGTCACCCCCTTCTCCTCCCGCCCTCAATCTTTCCCAGCATCAGGCTCTTTTCCAATGAGTCAGCTCTTTACATCAGGGTTTAAAGTACTGGAGCTTCAGCATCAATCCTTCCGATGGATTTTCAGGGTTGATTTCCTTTAGGATTGTCTGGGTTGCCCAAAGGTGTTTCTGTGACATCTTACAGAAAAACCCTAACAAGTGTTCTTGGCCAACCCAGTGTTTGTGTTTCAGATAATCAGGAGAAAGTTTTCCATCCATGCCTGTGCCAGACACCATGCGAGGCCCTGGGGATGGGGGGAAAACAGGACAGATAGGACCTCGTCCATGCACTGACTTCCCCCTGCCCACCTAACCACTGGTTCCCCTTTTAGAGATGGAAGCCCTGCTATGGGCTGCTATTCCATCATTTCCCTGCTATTCCATCCTTTCCAGCACCCTGTTCTATTTATCAGCTGCTAATCAGAAACTTCAATCACTTTCTAGATCCCCATAAGACAGGTCCCATTTTTCAAAATCAAAGCCAAAGAAGCCAGGATAACAAAATGAAACAGAAAACCAAGAGTTTCTAGAATCATCTGTCTCCTATGTTAGCAAGTGCCTCTCTTTTTCTGTGACTCTGATCATATCGTGGAAAACCCTTACCAGCACTGTGCATACTGGTCACATCCTTTAAGTTCACTCCAGAGCCAGGAGGGGCATGAGTCTACTCCTCATTTGTCTGGGGTCCTGAGGAGAGCTGTGCTTTGTTCCCATACTGATGATCAAGTCTGGAGTGCAGACTTGTTTCCAAGGAACAGTAATTCAGACTATGATTTAGGATGTTTCCTTTCTTCTGTCACTGTAACCAAGGCCTCTGGGAAAGCAATCTACATTCTCGTTGACCTCTGAGGTGACTGCCAGAGGTGTCCATGTTTCTCCTTAATGACTCCTCACTGTTTACTTTTTAAGAGCTTCCATGTCCCAGGGAAGACATTTTTCTGGCTCACCTTGTCATCATCATTCAGGTAGGCAAGAGGAAGTGTGGGCTAAGGCTCTCTCACTGGAGTCATCAAGACACTTATCTCATGCTGGGCTCTTTCTGGATCTTTGTTCAGGGAATACAGAAAGTATCCTGAGATTTGTAATCCTTCCAGTGCAGTGAAGGAGAAGCCTTTAAAATAACTACATATATATATATATATATATATATATATATATATTGCGATATTAGGAGCATCCAGATGGTTTTCTTCACTCTCAGTTTTTAGGGAAGGAAAATGGGCCTTTCTTTACAACTAGAAATGTGTTTTAGAGACAGTTATTTTGGGTTAACTCTAAATTAACAGACACTTAACCATGTTTTAACAGCACAAGGCAGGGGGGCTAGTTTTGGAAATACTCTATATGGAAAGATGGCTCATGACATGGATTATTAAGGCATCCATGGGTCATACTCTGAGAGAATGCACAGTAGAAAGAAGGGAAGAAATTATATTCCTCACGACAATGTTTGTGCCAATGAGATAACTAACCATGAAACACCCTACCTTTGAATTTATTGGTTGAATGTTTTGAATTAGGAATTCTATAATGTGCAATCAAGAACATTTTGTCTAATTGATTCGGAATTGTGATTCCTTCATGTATTCCTTGAGTCATCAAAAAATGTTTTGTTGGAACTGGCAGGCTACTGTTGTCCATGCCTTTGGAAAGTTAAGAGAAAGCTGATAGTACAGATGGGATAGGCGTCTTTGGGAAAACAATGTTATAACACTGGTGAGTACAGAGAGGATGAAGGTGGCTTTGGGAAAACAAGAGGTGATGATCAGGGAGGCCCAGAGCAGCGACCCACAGCCTGAAGTGACAAATGACATCAGAGATGAACTTAAGTGACGTGAAAACAAGCCCTGGGAATCTTCAGAAATAAGACCAGAGGGGAATTCACCTAAGACATTGACCTCATTTAGACATACAGAATAGCAAGGAGAGGTAAGAAAGCCTTCCTCAGTGATTAATGCAAAGAAATAGAGGAAAACAATAGAATGCGAAAGACTAGAGATCTCTTCAAGAAAATTAGAGATATCAAGAGAACTTTTCATGCAAAGATGGGCACAAATAAAATACAGAAATGTATGGATGTAACAGAATCAGAAGATCTTAAGAAGAGGTGGCAATCAATGAAGGAAAATAAAAGCAAGGTGAAAAGACAGCTTCAGAATGGGAGAAAAAATAGCAAATGAAGCAACTGACAAAGAATTGATCTCAAAAGATATACAAGTAGCTCCTGCAGCTCCATTCCAGAAAAATAAGTGAGCCAATCAAAAAATGGGCCAAAGAACTAAACAGACATTTCTCCAAAGAAGACATACAGATGGCTAACAAACACATGAAAAGATGCTCAACATCACTCATCACTCATTATGCAAAGCAAAACCACAATAGGGTACCACCTCACGCCAGTCAGAATGGCTGCCATCAAAAAGTCTACAAACAATAACTGCTGGAGAGGGTGAGGAGAAAAGGGAACCCCCTGACACTGTTGGTGGGAATGCAAACCAATACAGCCACTATGGAGAACGATGTGGAGATTCCTTAAAAAAATGGAAGTAGAAATGCCATACGACCCAGCAATTGCACTCCTGGGCATACACACTGAGGAAACCAGAGTTGAAAGAGACACGTGTACCCCAGTGTTCATCGCAGCACTGTTTACAATAGCCAGGACATGGAAGCAACCTAGATGTCCATCTGCAGATGAATGGATAAGAAAGCTGTGGTACATATACAGAATGGACTATTACTCAGCCATTAAAAAGAATGCATTTGAATCAGTTCTAATGAGGTGGATGAAACTGGAGCCTACTATACAGAGTGAAGTAAGCCAGAAAGAAAAACACCAATACAGTATACTAACACATACATATGGAATTTAGAAAGATGATAACGGTAACCCTGTATATGAGACAGCAAAAGAGACACAGATGTATAGAACAGTCCTTTGGACTCTGTGGGAGAAGGCGAGGGTGGGATGATCTGAGAGAATAGCATTGAAACATATATATTATCATATGAGAAATAGATTGCCAGTCCAGATTTGATGCATTATACAGGATGATCGGGGCTGGTGCACTGGAATGACCCTGAGGGATGGGATGGGCAGGGAGGTGGGAGGGGGGTTCAGGATGGGGAACACATGTATACCCATAGCTGATTCATGTCAATGTATGGCAGAAACCACTATAATACTGTAAAGTAATTATCTTCCAATTAAAGTTTTAAAAAAAAGAGGTGGCAAGAATACACAGAAGAACTATACAAAAAAGATCTTCATGACCCAGATAATTGCGATGGTGTGTTCACTGAACTAGAGACAGACATCCTGAAATGCAAAGTCAAGAGGGCCTTTGGAAGCATCACTATGAACAAAGCTAGTGGCGGTGATGGAATTCCAGTTGAGCTATTTAAAATCCTGAAAGATGATGCAGTGAAAGTGCTGCACTCAAATGCCAACAAATTTGGAAAACTCAGTAGTGGCCACAGGACTGGAAAAGGTCAGTTTTCATTCCAATCCCAGAGAAAGGCAGTGCCAAAGAATGTTCAAACTACCACACAAGTTTACTCATCTCACACGCTAGCAAAGTAATGCTCAAAATTCTCCAAGCCAGGCTTCAACAATACATGAACCACGAACGTCCAGATGTTCAAGCTGGATTTAGAAAAGGCAGATGAACCAGAGGTCAAATTATCAACATCCATTTGATCATCAAAAAAGCAAGAGAGTTCCAGAAAAACATTTCCTCCGGCTTTACTGACTATGCCAAAGCCTTTGACTGTACAACAAACTGTGGAAAATTCTGAAAGAGATGGCAATACCAGACCACCTTACCTGCCTCCTGAGAAATCTGCAAGCAGGTCAAGAAGCAACAGTTAGAACTGGACATGGAACAACAGACTGGTTCCAAATCAGGAAAGGAGTATGTCAAGGTTGTATATTGTCACCCTGCTTACTTAACTTCTATGCAGAGTATATAATGAGAAATGCTGGGCTAGAGGAAGAACAAGCTGGAATCAAGATTGCTGGGAGAAATATCAATAACCTCAGATATGCAGATGACACCACCCTTATGGCAGAAAGCGAAGAAGAACTAAAAAGCCTCTTAATGAGAGTAAAAGAGGAGAGTGAAAAAGTTGGCTTAAAGCTCAACATTCAGAAAACTAAAATCATGGCATCTGGTCCCATCCTTTCATGGCAAATAGATGGGGAAACAGTGGAAACAGTGGCTGACTTTATTTTTTGGGCTCCAAAATCACTGCAGATGGTGACTGAAGCCAGAAAATTAAAAGACACTAACACCTTGGAAGAAAAGTTATGATCAATCGAGACAGCTTATAAAAAGCAGAGACATTACTTTGTCGGTAAAGGTCCATCTAGTCAAAGCTATGGTTTTTCCAGTAGTTATGTCTGGATGTGAGAGTTGGACTCTAAAGAAAGCTGAGTGCCAAATTTTTGAACTGTGGTTTGGAGAAGACTCTTGAGAGTCCCTTGGACTGCAAGGAGATCTAACCAGTCCATTCTAAAGGAAATCAGTCCTGAATATTCATTGGAAGGACCGATGTTGAAGCTGAAGCTCCAATACTTTGGCCACCTGATGCGAAGAACTGACTCATTTGAAAAGACCCCGATGCTGGGAAAGACTGACAGTGGGACGAGAAGGGGACGACAAAGGATGAGATGGTTAGATGGCATCACTGACTCAATGGACATGAGTTTGAGTAAACTCCAGGAGTTGGTGATGGACAGGGAGGCCTGGCGTGCTGCAGTCCATGGAGTCGCAAAGAGTCAGACATGTCTGAGCGACTGAACAGAACTGAACTGAGACATGCAGAATAGGGACTAGGGTTACCATCATCAGATAGTAAAGAGAAAGGTAAAGGCTGGAAGCAGCAAATTTGGAGGCTGTCAGATAATATTGGCTGGAAACAATCTCATAATATTACCTTTTAAGAAAATGAGAGATTCCGATCTGATTTCCTGCATCTCTCTTTGTATCTTCTATAATGATATTCGTCATCAGAATGACAAATCAAAAGGGTTACACTCAAACAAATGGAGAGGAAGACCCTTCCCCCGCAATGAGTTTGGTAACCATGCTGGTGATGCAGATGATACCAAAAATGTTAACACTCTCACTCAGGCCTGGGCAAAGTGTGAAAAGATAAAACTGGATGGTCAAAAACATGGTTTTCACTTTAATGGTTTACTTTCAGCTCTTCGTTAGAATGCGTGCATATAGGAAACTATTAAGGAATGAGAAGCTATATTTCAGGTTAATAGCTGTACCGTGATGGGAACTCCTGGATCATACAAATGCAGCTAGGAGCATTTTCTGCCTGTTAAAAAATATTATTAATATAATGAAAGGAATGATTGATTGCACTTGGCATATTTTCCTCTCTGTGGTTGTATTCCAGGGCAATTACAAAAACATAATATAATTTTCCCACAGGCCATGGCTACCTGACAGAAGCATTTGAAAACAAACTCTCCTTTGGATGTCCAGGCATGTGTGCGTGTGTGTAGTCTGACAGATCAGAGGAGAAACTCGTATTTGACTACCAGGGTCCTGTCTTCCTGCTTCAAGGGGCTTCCCAGGTGTACTTACGCTATTCTTGCCCAAGTTTCAATAAAATTGGTCTGTCAGAGATTCTTACTAGCTCTAACTGACAGCTTTCCATTGTACCCAAGACTGTCATCTTCATCGCAAAGTTAGAAGCCCACTGCTGACTCTCAAGTAGTATAACGAAATGTTGCCTCCAAAAGTGAAATTCTGTCTCAAACATGTTCACCCTTGAAGCACCAGACAGAAGACAGACCTTTCAAAAGTGCTAGAAGTTTAACGATTTCACAGCATCAGGAACACAGCTTGGGAGAACGCAGGAGAAAAACAATAAAAAGCAGCAGCAACTGTGTGATCACACACAAGTGGGGCATTCAGATGCTGACCTCATGGTTTCTGGTGGGGGTCTGGAGACAAACATACACCTGGTGATACTGATGAGAGATGGTTTGGTAGCAAGTTTTAAGTGCAGAAGGTGGGAAACTAAGCTCCGTGACCATGGTTGCCAATGCTCTAGGTTCGAGCACCCTGCACGTGGTTATTTCTACCCACCCTGCTCATAGCTTATGCTGTGATTAAACCAAACCATTCTGACTGTAAACCCTTTTGTTCTGTCTCACTATTTCACAGAGGCTTGGTGTGTTCATCAAACTGTCAGCAAAGAGCAAAAAAGAGAGGAGAGAGAGCACATTTTCTTCAAATGAAGAAAAATTTGAGCTTTCTACAATAAACACATTTTCCAGCGGATGAGCTTTTCACAGAGTAATTATTTCACTTCTCCCCAAGATTACTGATTACATCACACAGAAAAACTAAGAGAGGCCTGTTTTATCTTCCCCATCTATCTATGGTTCTTGTGCAAACTTATCCTTGTTACCATGAAAAATGACAAATTTGCCATCTGATCAAAATGTTAACAAGGTAACTGTCAGTGAAATAGATCTCTGACTGTCACTGCAAGCCAGAACATGAGGATACATTGATATTTCTCAAAACAGCCACTGCTTCCCCAGTGTTCACTAACAACATTTCCACAGTGAGAGTAATAAATCACCTGGAAATAACAAGCTATATAAGATCTCTGGGATATGATAGATTCATCCTAACAGCACTATCTGCAAGGTAGAAAACAATTGATAATGATCTAAAGAAAGCCCTAATCAACTGCCATTTGCCATAATGGGGAATATGAAGCAAAGATATGAAATCTTAACTGTGTAATGCATGCTGTGACAAAATTGAACTGCCTGGAAAAAAAAACACAAAACAAAACGCATGACAACAAATAAAACACATATGAGTTAACATTCTATGGGGTCAAATAAGTGGAAAATAAAGTTAATAACAGAGTCCAGATACAATCATTACATTAGACACTGGAAGGAATGGGATAATCATAGCAATTGGTAGGTTCATAAGTAACCAACTCATGGAAGGTTCCTCATATGACACGGATAATGACTCTGGCTCACTACTTGGTTTAATAGACCTTCCTCCAGTACTTTTATGTTCCTTAAGACTCTCTGGGCCACACAGTTTCTGAGCCTTTAATTCAATAGTGTAACTGATGAAATCATTTTTGTCCCACTAGCATTACGGCCAAGTGCCCCAACAAAGACATAAACAGAGAAGAGAAGGGAACATCCACATGGAAATAAGAAATAGGAAATGGACCACAAGAAAGGAAAATTCTATAAGAAGATCATGACACTGGGTCACTCAGACAAAGAAATAAGACTTCAAACTGCCAAAGAGATGCCCCATACCCACGTCCTTTTAGGTTTTAAGAGTAAGACATTTTCACATGGATACAGCCTAACTTCCCTGCTTGTTCATTCCTCTTTGGCCATTCTGACTTCGGCCTTTTCTAGACTACTCCGTTTCTTCCTTCCCAGGGCCTGTGTTTGTGCTTCTCTCTGTTGGACCTGTGTCTCTTCCCTGGCTCCTCCCCTTCCTTCAGTTTAAAGCCCCTCCCAGGGTTCTTCCATGTCCATTTGTTTCGAAACAACCTTAACTTCCAGCCCCTTTAGTTCTGCTCACAGCCTCTTCTTTCGAGGCAGAGGGAACCATGTCTGTCTGGATCCTGCCACGTCTAAGCTTCTAGCACAATGGCTGTCACAGAGAGGGACTAGGCGCAATCCAGATCCTGGGCTCTGAGAGATGAGACTGCCCACTTTTGAGTCTTGGTGCCAGAGCACAGCAGACTGTGCTGTGTAATCCCGTGCAAATCCTCAATTTCTGCCTGCCTCAGTTTCCTTTCTTATAAAATGGGGAGAAGTGTGATGCCTACTAACAACAGTCCTGTGAAGACTAAATGAGATCACTGATGCAAAGATCTTCAGATAGTAACAGACACACAGGAAGCTACTGCAAATCATTAGCTGTTCTGATTGCAAGAACAGAAGCAATTCTAACATATTTAACTGAATTCAGTCATGATTAGGTCAATGAGCCATCTTCTTCACTGTGATTTTGTCGCTAAGTTGTGTCTGATTCTTTGCGATTCTGTGAACTGTACAGCCCACCAGGCTCTTCTGTCCATGTGATTCTCCAGGCAAGAATACTGGAGTGGGTTGCCATTTCCTTCTCCAGGGGATCTTGCTGACCCAGGGATTAAACCTGAATCTCTTGTGTCTCTTGCATTGACAGGTTGATTCTTTACCACTGAGCCAACAGGGAAGCCTCTGGGATTACTATAGCACATTATATTTTACTAATAAGCAGAGCAGCCAGTAATTGAACATTTTTTTAGAAATTTCTCTGCTGGTACCTAGTGGAGAACTCCAAACTTGGCAACGGAGTGTAGTCTTGGAGAGACTTAGTGATGCTATCTCAGTCAAGGGGAGAGATAACTCTCACCTTCCCACAGAGCAAACTATTTCTGCAGAAGACTGTGAAGGAGAGAGGAGGGAGGTCCCGAGAGGTTAGGCGCTCCGAACAACTTCAGATCAGGGGGAAGAAAGTCTAGAAAACCGAGCCATACTGTGAAGAGAGAGGCAGATGCTGTCGCAAAGAATGGTTTCCTTAAAATGCCTGACATCTTGGCTCTTTGGTCCTTCTTTCCTGTCACAGCCCTGGTTGTCACAGGCATCATCCCCAAACATTGAAAATATGAGTCTAAAGCCGATCCAAATTTTCCTGAGATCATAAAAAATAAAATGAAACTGAAACTGGCCATGAATGTGCTTCCAAGGAGAGAGTGATGATCAAGTTTTCAGTGGAAATTATTTTCTTGGGAGCATTCTTACTAGATCAGTTTCATCCTTCCCAAACTTTCTGAGTCTCCTGCTTATTTTGTCATTCACTTCAGTAGGCTACAGTGATGTGCTGGAACTGGTTTGAACTGGCAGCTTAAAAGAGCTATTTGTAGAATTTTGAGAAATTTTGCAAGTTAGCTGTTTAAACAATCATTAAGAATCAAATTTTATAACACAGCTAAATAATAAAACAAAGATAATAATTGAAATTTCTCACTTCTTATTTCACTACATTTTACCATTATCTATGCTTTTAGGTTATTTATGTCTATCTGTACATGGAAATACTGTAATATCGTGTGCTACTGTCTGTCTCTTCAACTTTGTGCAGTAATGTCAAATTTGTAGTTTGAAATCAGCCATTGTGATTGGCAGACATTATAGAGTTATTGCCTTATTGGTTATCTAACCTTGAGGAAGTGATAGACAATATATTAATAATCAGACTAAAATTAAAAAGCATGTTGTGTCTTTAGCTGTTACATTGTGAATAGCACAACAAATTGAGAAAATATTCTCCCAGTATCTTAAACCTATCTCATTCAGCAAAACGTCACTCCTGTTATTGATGTATGAGTAAAGTTTCAACATCTATCTTCATTGTTTCATTTTTGTCTTAAGTGTTAATATAACCAAAATATCACCTAACATGCATATCCAAAACACACTTGTTTGTCAAAGTTTTGCTGAATTGGATAGTGACCCAGCAATATTCCTCATCTGGATTTCTCAAGCTGAACTGCAACCAGAGGCTGACTACAAACACAAGAGTTCAGGCAACATCACAAAAGCATTCTGTGAGAATCAAACTGTGTGCTGTCCATACTTTGTATCAGTCAAACTTGAGATAAACTTGAACATATGGATGGAGATGGATATAGATATAGACATTCACATACATTTTACTTTCCCTGAGAGATGGCTGTTAAACTATTACCATCACACAACTGGATACAAACACAATAAATACACTTAGCAAGAGATGATCATTCAACTCTCCCAGGGACAATTTTATTACGGTTGGAAACTAGAGGCTTGGAGATTTCCTGGGTCGTGATGAAAGTTCAATGAAGTCCTCTTACAACTCTAAAGTTAGTTATATTGGGCCGTAATATCAGCTATACAGCTACTTCCCCAAACAGATGGTGATGGACCCCAAATCTCCTCCTCTTACTTTGGGGGTTCACAGAGGGGTCTGACTGGGGGATGGTAGGTAAATTCATGGTTAGCGGGCAGGGGAGAACAGGAGAGGTCAACACCTTGCAGCTGCCAGTAGACTGTGGAAAAGTTGCTTCTGGATGTGATGGGGAACACTGAGCTGAAAGGTCATGAATGTACAATCCTTGGGACAATATGTACTTCGTGTTGAAATACTATTAAAAGATCCTGTTTGGCTTTTGACTATATTCAAAACAGTTTAGAACTGTAATTAATGTGATTTCAAGGAGACGAGAAATCCTAAGTCATCTATTGCCTGTGGTTTTATATTTTAGAAAACAGTAAACACACACACACAGCCCCAAAAAAACAAAGCAGCAAAATGAGATACTAAAATATACTTGCTAAATTTTTAAAATATTTCCAAGTAAAGACTCTATTTACCCTTTCTTTCCCTTATCATCCTCATGTCCCCTAAGGAAACGTACCAATTAGAGCCATTTAGAGGGACCAGATGTACATTTCCTACCAACCCTGAGAAGAAACAGGACAAGCTTTGGGCTCAGCTGCTGCAAACCAGAGCTCCATCATGGCCGAGGCTAAGCTTCAACTGCATAAACGCTGCCTAAGAAATGTAAAGGGCACGGGCAGCCTGCTACATGTTTCCTCTACTCAGAAGAGGCTGAAGAAAGCCCTCAGGAAGACAGATGCAAAGTGCTTCTAGCAAAGAACACAGTGCTATACTTTTTCTTTTAAACTATTTACCTCTCTAATTTGACTTGCTCCAAGCTCTTTCAGCTTCTGTAATGGAAGGAGAACTCCAAGAGCTGCAGTCTGTGGGAAGCGTCTGCTTTAGCAGAGTGTGTGCTAGATCGCCTCAGTGGTGTCTGACTCTTTGGGACCCCATGGACTCTAGCCCATCAGGCTGCTCAGTCCACGGGATTCTCTAAGCAAGAATATTGGAGTGGGTTATACTCCAGGGGATTTTCCCGGCCCAGGGATCAAACCTGTGTCTCTTACATCTCCTGCATTGGCAGGTGGATTCTTTACCACTAGCGCCACCTGGGAAGCGGAGTGCTGTGCTCTTTCTAAGATCCAGTTTCACCTCCCAAGTACATCCTCCTTGCAAAACTTCTATTTGAACGCTGCCTTTTCCAGTCCCTGAAGTACATATGCCTGTGTTACCAACAGGTGGGGTTCTCTTAGACTTTCCTCCACGGAAGTTGCAGGTAAGAAGGATGAGATGTCTGCCTTCATTTTCCAAAAGAAACCAACTTTCTACTGGGAATTTCAAGGATGTGCCAGGTCCCTGTGATGGCTTTTAAGAACTCCCACATATTCAGGATGGGTAAAAGCAGCAGAGGTGGGTCTTGGCCAAGAAGACATTGCCTAATTTGGCTTGAAGTTTTCAGAACTCAGACCCCAAGAGAAAGCACTGTCAGGCATTCTGACTTGTAAAGGACAGGAGGGTCATGGGATGAACATTCAAGGGGAGCTCTCTACTGGGCAATACTCCTCTAATATGGAGGTTCTGAGGCCATTTTTTCTGCCTCTGAACACCAGCATCCTTCAGCTCTGTGGTTACGCTTAACATTTTCTGCTACGTGAAGACAGCAACAGAAGCCAGGCACTCCACACCCCCATTGTATATGATGGAGTGGAAACTCTCTCTTCCCTGAAGCAGGGAAAAACAAAAGTACCCCCCATCCCATTCTCCCCTCTCCTTAGCTCCACTTTCACCTGAGCATCTCAGCCCAAAGGGCTCAGAAGAAACAAGGAACCTCAGGCACATGATTTTAAGGGCCAACCACCGACCAGGCCCTTCGCGAGCACTGCATCATTCAGCAATTCACCCCACGGCCCTGTAGGGGTGGTATTTGGATCCCTGGTTTGCAGATCAGGAAAGTAAGACTCTTTCACTAAGTAAATATATCTTTATGGAGCACTAACCTTTTGCCAGAGACTCTGCTGCAGGGTTTCCAAAGAAGAGAAAGAAGGGGCCCCGGCCTTATAGAATTCACATCCCAGTGGAGCTCCGCAACTAAGAAACTTCTGGCTGGCTGGGTAAATGACAGAGAGGCAGGATGAGAAGAAGGGGGACAGCACAGGAATGGAAGAAAAGGGACGAAGCAAAGGAAAGGACAGCAACTGTCCAAGGATGCCCAGGTACGAAGTTGAAGATCCCCAATTTTATATTCTAGACTATTCATTTTCCACATAGCCATGGGGACCATCACCCTTGTCCCTTCCCTGCCAACCTCCACTGTGGTACATATACACAATGGAATACTACTCAGCTATTAAAAAGGATGCATTTGAATCTAGAGTTCTAATGAGGTGGATAAAACTGGAGCCTATTATACAGAGTGTAGTTAAGTCAGAAAGAAAAACACCAATATAGTATATTAATGCATATACATGGAATTTAGAAAGATGGTAAAGACAATCCATGTGCTTTCAATCCTATATGCAAGATGGCAAAACAGACACAGATACAAAGAACAGACTTTGGGACTCTGTGGGAGAAGCCAAGGGTGGGAGGATTTAAGAGAATAGCATTGAAACACGTATATTACCATATATGAAATAGATGACCAGTCCAAGTTTGAAGCATGAGACAGGGCACTCAAAGCCGGTGCACTGGGACAACCCTGAGGGATGGGATGGGGAGGGAGGTGGGAGGAGGGTTCAGGATGGGGGCATGTGTACACCCATGGCTGATTCATATCAATGTCTGGCAAAACCACCACAATATTGTAAAATATTAAAATAAATTAATTTAATTAATTAAAATAAATTAAAATTAAATAAATTATTTAATTAAAATAAATCAAATTACTTAATTTAAATAAAATTAATTAATTTAAAAAAATAATGAAAGAACAGTAGCTGAGGGACCTTTTCCATGGCCTGACTTCATGCACTGGAGTCTGAGCCTCATCTTTGGGACAAAAGTTTTCTTTCACAGCTGTGAGAAGAGGAACTGAATTCCAGAGTTAAGGCGGAGCACTGGAAAGTTTCAGAACAGAGCCTGCCCTTTTAAACTTCTCTTTATTAATATTCTTCAGGCACATAGGTGCAATGAGAAAGTGCAAAATATAGCTCCCTCTGGTTGCAGCAGCAAGGAAACCAAAAAAAAAAAAGAGAAAAGAAGATGGCACATCATGCCATCCTATTATAATAATAGATTAAAAGGGTACAAACAGGGTACTAATTAGTGCTCATAAAAACTCGAAGCTGCAGATTGCTCATCTTCATAGCTGGGCACTAAAAGTGCCACGTGTGCAGATGACATGGAAGTAAAACAGCAGAGAGTAATCTCGCAGGGTTCAGGCAGCAACAGCCAGAGGAGGCAGTCAGCTCCAGCCACACCACCTGTATGCACTCAGGAATCCAAAGACATTCAGATGACAGCCCCAGAATGAACAATCAGCCAGCCCAGACAGAGGCAAGCGTCTCCGAACTCAGCAAGGGATGCTGGGGGACCTTGCCAACTTCTGATTGATTGTCTTCGAGTCCCTGTCCCCAAGATGTATTCCTGTCCATGGGCTCCCCTGGATTATATGCAGAGGGCTACTTCTGAGAAATGAGATGGTTTTATTAGTATGCAGAGGCCAAAGTGTAGCCTGAAGGAGAGATACCTTCATCAATAAAATCTTTTTTGATTAAATTCAGCCTTTCTTCTTGGGTCCACTCAGAGTTTAGAAAATAAGCCAGGAGTGCTTTCTAACTTTTGTCCCCAATTTGTTCCCTGAGGATTTCAAGGATTCTGTTGCCATTAGAGCAATCCATAAGAACAAAGAAAGGAGTCTGCTTTCTTTAACTAGTTGCCTCTTTATAAATTCAGACCCAGTAACTCAGATTTGGAAATCCACAGCACTCAAATATCTACCTTAGCCAAGTGACTATGTATTCCAGGCTAACCAATTAATTCATAAATGACCATACACAGCACATATGGAAAGCCACCTTTTTAAAAAGAATGTGAACCTTTTTTTAATAAGGAGAAAAGTACGTCCATGCATGCTCTTTACTGCCTGTGAAACTGAAGCTTAGTGATTTCCTTTTAGGAATGCACAATAGTTAAAAGGGCTAAACTGAAGGCAAAAAAAAAATGAGGCGAACGAACTATGCAATAACCACTCTCACATTCATTTTCAAAATTATAAGGGATATGTATTATTTAATGGTATATACTCACTGTGCCCTGAAAAATGTAGAGGATTAGATCAAGACTTTTTTAAAACAATACAAACAAAAAACATCAGTTCTACCCTAGAATAAAAAATATTCCCATATTTATTTATTTTCCTCCAGAAACCTGGGTAAATATCACTGGGATGGACTGAGTCCTAGTCTGTACGATCAGTGGTCTGACCGGCTCAGTAAGAGCCTTTAGAGGGCTCAGCTTGTGTTTCTCATCATGCTCCCTTTGCCTTAATGTGTCCCTACTGCTGGGAATGACATTCAGAAATGTTCGACAATATGTGAACACTGGCCAGTCAGAATGGGACCAGATGCCAGGAAATCAACAGCCAGTCCAGGCTACCCAGCGCACATGGCCTGTATATCCATCCAACCCCAGCTGGTGCAAAGGTTCTGATGATGCTGTGGGCTCCTTCCCAAGGACCTGTCTTCTCAACTGGATGCCTAAAGAGACAATTCATGAGTGTCCAGTGATGATAACTCTAGTACATGTGCCACAGGCCCGTAGGAGAACCATTCTGACCCCATGAAGACTCTTCAGAGCCTTGAATTACACCATAGGAGTGAAACCCTCACTGTAGTTCTGACACAATGGGCAACCATGGCCAAGCCATTTACACTCACCACAAAAACCTGTTCTCCATAACAGCTTTGGCCCTGCTTTTCCTCAAAGCGATGGTAAAAGATCAGGTAAGAGAAGATACTGAAATGTGCTTTGAATGCTTCTGAAGAGAAGCACTTCCTAATCCCAAGCCATAATTGCTAACAAATGACTTCTCTTTAACATAAGGGTTAAAGGATTTTTAATGCATATATTCTTTGGTGCTCATTAAGAAGACGCTAATTCTTTATGGGTTCATAAGCGCATACATAACTGAGAATAATTTGCAGCGACGGTGCAGTAATGAATGTAAAATCCTAATGAGAGAACGCACATTGGCTGGAAACAGGTACTGTTCTTTCTGGCCTTCCTTTCTTTTGTCAGAAATATTGTTGAATTTTCTTCAGAGGGTTTATTAGTGTCTGTTTAACATTATCCTTCTCTTTCATATGAACACTTTCATTAGAATCTTAGGCAAAGCTTTAGGCTTTCGATGAAGAGGTTATTAAAAAATAATTAATATGTGAACGGTGCTCAAAATACCACATTGCAGCTAATCAACAGGATTGTCACAAGGCACAGAGATGGAGACAATATTAAATACCAGAGAACCCACCCTGATCCATCAGCAATTTCACTATTTCTAAGCACAAAATTAACTTCATTTTTGAGAGGGGGGAGACTTAATAGAGCTTCTGAAGGCTTCATTTGGTCGAAGCAGATGATTTCCTTGTGGGGACTCCGTGGTGGGAGTTAAACCTGAGTTTTTAGTGGTTTCCAAGGCTGGTTCTCCACTTTTCCTATTCGTCAAGCTAGGATTGCCTTTAGTACAGTCCTGGGAATCACCCTGGGACTCTTCCGGATTGAACAGAGTCAACCACTGGGAAAGAATGGCCACCCATGAGCCTCCTACTTCATTGGAGGGACTCAAGGGGAGGCTGGCCTGAGGGTCCCCAAACAACCAAGGCTGCCTCACTTCATTTCCTGTTCTGAAGCTCATTTGTTAGCTTCACAAGGAAAATGGTTACTTTATATACAAAATGAGAACCAATTCAATCTTTCTCTTTACTACTGTGAAATCAGCCAAACCAGTTAATGAATCCTAGCCGTCTAAATCAGCAGTTCCCAAGGATGATCCTTCAAACACTATTACCACACAACTGGAAGGCAGGGAAGAAGAAAGAGAAAAAGAAATACCATGGTTCAGAGTACTCTTGGAAATGCTGCTTATTTCATCTCTTTTTAAAGTTTCAGGAAGAATCTTAAGGTGTGAGAATTTCTGCAATTAAGAATCATATTTAATTTTGTTTAGCTCTGCATTTTACAAGGTTATTTACCACAGACTTTTCTTCATTTTCCCTCTTCTGCTTCACTGCAGAAAATATCACTTTGGGACATGATGGTCTAAGGTAACTTGCACCTGTACCCGGCATTAGGTGACTGCCATCAATTTTGATGTAATCACACAAACACACACTCAGCATTCCTCCAACGTAAGGCGAGAATGAAGGCAGTGCACTCTTCAAGGGTAAGTTCCCAAACTGGTGTGACTCACACCAGCCCCTCCAAGGACTTATATACTTTCCAGAATCCTCAACATCTATGAGCTGAAGACTATTAATCCAACCTTCCAGCTGCCCAGTAGAGGTCAAGGGCCAACTCTGTGGTAGTGGAAATGTCAAGAACCAGGGAGACGGATGGGAACGTGCTGTGACCTCCACCATTGGGAGTTCACCAGGACACAGTCACAGACCACTCACCATAAGATGTACGGTGCAGAAAAAGAAGGGGTACATTCTGCATGAGGGCAGAGGGAAGTTGGAAAAGACAGTGACTGTCTGGTGGGCTAGACTCCAATGTAAGGATTTTTCTAGATGGAAGATGACAGATGAGTAAGCAGCATGCTGAGCAGTATCGAAGCCATAGACGTGAAATGGACGGTCCTTCCAAGATGTTCATCATCACTCCATCGTCACAGGGGAGCCAACAGTCTTACGGGGTCTAGATCGTAAGAACACCATGCTGGGTGAACAAATGTTAGCTAATTCCTTCAGGCCAGGAAGGGGCTTCCCTGGGGGCTGAGACAGTAAGGAGTCTGCCTGCAATGTGGGAGACCTGGATTCGATCCCGGGGTCAGGAAGACCCGCTGGAGAAGGGAATGGCTATCCACTCCAGTATTCTTGCCCAGAGAATTCAGTGGGCAGAGAAGCCTGGTGGCTGCAGCCCATGGGATCACAAAGAGTCATACGTGACTGAGCGAGTAACACTTTCAGGTCAGGAAGCCACGGCACATCTCACTAGACGGCAGGCATGGAGTGAGCCTCTGTGCTCCCCTCATACTGATCCAGCAAGCCTCTCCATGTCTGTCACACAGCAGCAAGCTTTCCATCTGAGTCATCTCTCTGATGGCCAGCAGCGTATGGAGAGGCATTTGTGCCTTGCCTTCTAAAACAAAGGGTTTCCCTGGTGGCTCAGATGGTAAAGAACCTACCTGCAATGAGGGAGACCCAGGGTCAATCCCTGAGTCAGGATGATACCCTAGAGAAGGGAATAGCTACCCACTCCAATATTCTTGCCTGGAGAATTCCATGAACAGAGGTTATAGTCCATGGGGTTGCAAAGAGTCAGACATGACTGAGTGACTAATACTTTGTGAAACGAAAGGGTTCTTAAAAATTGGATATTCTTGAATGTCATACATGAAATTATTTTACACATCCATGAAGAATGACCCACGAAAAGAATTCCTGTATTGAATTATCTGGGAAGCAAGAAATCACATCCATTCTGATTTTCCTGAATAGAACACATTTCTTTTAAGGGACTATTGAATTTAGAGCAACGCTGTTTAGTAGACATATGAAAAATTCACTGTTTCCAAACTAGAGAGAAAAAGATAAAAGTAGACTTAGAAGCTACACGTGTCATTTGACAATGATTTGATGTGAAATCATAGTCCCATCCATAAAGTGAGTGAGCAAGGTTCATATCTTCTGGGACACTTGAATTGCCTCAGGCAGTTCTAAATAATGACCTCATAATTTGCAAGTTGAAGAATGGTAAGAGTGGAACTAACAGATTTTACATCATTGGGAGGGACACAGCCAAACAGGCGGTGGTATTTGAGCACAACAGAGTAAGCTCTGAACCTCTTAAGCAAACTGACAAATTGCCCTCTGGAGTCCAATTTCCCGCCTCAGCACCACTTTGCCATGATGGCTTGTCTCTTGCCTCTCCTGCCTAATGGCTCTCCATGCCAAGAAGGGCCATCCGTGCAATTAAAATAACCATCAACAAAATAGCCCAGTAATTAGCTGTCTTCTTTGTTAAATATAATTCTGGTCAGCAAGATTGATAGGTTCCTTGGTCATTAACAATGTATTTAACAACTGTAAATTTGAAGTCATCACTTTCTTGAGTCCCAGCATTGAAGAGGTTAGGGAGCAGATGATACTCAGGCAAAGTCAAGAACTGGAAAATTAAGCCAGATGTGAAAATCAAGAGTTACAAAGTATTATTTCTCAGAGAGTACTGTGGACCTACATGCAAATAGAGCATGATTAATGCTAGGAAATCTGTTCAACTACTTTTTTAAAGGGAAAAGAATCTTAATCCATGCCTTATGCCACAGTTGTATAACTTAGAGGGAATTGGAAATCCTTAAAGACCAAATCCAGCCAAAATCAAGATTGTATTAAAAATGAACCACTGATCCACGAATCATAAAAATATCCATGCTCATGCTCAGTCACTCAGCTGTGCCCAACTTTTTGTGACACCCTGGACTGTAGTCTGCCAGGCTCCTCTGTCCATGGGATTTTCCAGGCAAGAAAACTGGAGTGGGTTGCCATTTCCTCCTACAGGAGATCTTCCCAACCTAAGGATCAAACCCATGTCTCCTGTATTGGCAGGCGGATTCTTTACCACTGAGCCATCAGGGAAGACCCCTTCTCATGCCTGGACATCCTGAAAACATTGATCCCTGAAAAGTATTTTTTGTATTTTGCATAAAAATAGGTATAGAAACTTTGAAAACTAGTCTTAAAATCATATTTTGAAAGATGAAACACCATTAGACACAGTCATTATAATTCACTACATTTTTTAAATATTCAGTTTTAATGTTTCCATGAATAAACCATTCAAACTTTGTACATATCAGTATAGTTATAGAACACCTCTGTCTAGTTATAAAATGCCTCAATTTTTCTTTCGATCAATTCAGGATTCCAACTCACTTTCTCAGTCAGCTAGAGAACTCCCTAAGGTCTCAGTACTAGGAATTGCTGTGCTTCTAATTTTTTTTTAATTGGGAAAATTGCTTTACAAGGTTGTGTTGGTTTCTGCTATGCAACAACACAAATCAATCATAATTATATATATATATATCCTCTCCCTCTTGAGCCTCTCTCCCTTTCCCCATCCCACCCCGCCAGGTCATCACAGAGTGCCAAGCTGGGCTCTCTGAGCACATTTTAAAACTGCATCTATAAAATTCACAATTTTATAGTCAGTTGTGTGGTCCAGGTCCAGTTGGTGGCATTATTATCTTCATGTCACCAAACTCTGACCTTACAGTTTATATAACCGGTGCTTGCTGTTGGTCCACTTGTTTTATTTGATGTTCATGGATCATCCACAGGGAAAGATACTTAACTCTTCCACTGTTGGATTTACTAGTTGCACAGAGAATCAATCTCAGGCTTCAAAGTGCCAACTGATGACGAAGCCCAGTTTTGCTCTACCAGGAGGGAAATCATGTGGCAAGAATCAGAAGCAAGGCCATCTCCCCAGCTGTCTCCTCACAGCCTTCAGGATCTAGACTGCTGTACAGAGCTCTTTCTAACTCAAGAAGAATATAACATATACTAAATTAGTGCAGGAAGCTAAACTGGATTTTGTTCTGATCTAGAACAAACATTACTGGAATTGATCCTCAAAGGTATCCCCCACCAATGGAGACACTTGGGGTCATCTTTGAGGGTCAAAGGGTGGGACCAGCAATATAGCAACATCACAAGTCTGCTGAATGCCACCTTGGTAGAAAAGGTATTCTACCTGCCTTTGTAAAATGAAAAAGGGAAATAAGTCAACAGAGCAGGAAAATACTAGTTCTATTGATTAAATTTCAGAGGAACCTAAAATGTTACTTATGAGAAATATGTCAGCCATTTTTACCCAGCCTTACAAATTAACTGGACATTAACTCACATGTATCTATAGCAACCCCACATTCTGTCTCAGAAGAATTCAAACCTAGTACTTGAGGAGAGAGAACAAAGGTACTGATGGGCAAGTAGGTTCTCTAATATCAAGTCTGATCAAGCAGTAGTGGCCTGTTTTGAAAATGATTCTAAGGCTATATCTGGACTCACTGAAAAATAATTACTTGATCAATTAATAGTGCCTCAAGAGGCAGTTTTACACAGAGGTTAAGAGCATGGATGCTGAGGACACATTCATGTTTGAATCCCAGCCCTAAAACTTTGGGGCATCCCCAGTAGTGCAGATGGTAGAGAATTTGTCTGCACTGCAGGAGACCTGGTTGGATCCCTGGGTTAGGAAGATCCCCTGGAGGAGGGAATGGCAACCCACTCTAGTATTCCTGCCTGGAGAATCCCATGGACAGAGGAATCTGGTGGGCCACAGTCCATGGGGTCGTAAAGAGTCAGACATGGCTGAACAACTGACATGTACACTTTCTTAAACTTACCCCAGGTCAAGACATTTAACCTCCATTTACCACATCAGTTCAGTTCAGTTCAGTTCAGTTCAGTCGCTCAGTCATGTCCGACTCTCCGCGACCCCATGAATCACAGCACGCTAGGCCTCCCTGTCCATCACCAACTCCCGGAGTACACTCAAACTCATGTCCACAGAGTCGGTGATGCCATCCAGCCATCTCATTCTCCGTCGTCCCCTTCTCCTCCCGCCCCCAACCTTTCCCAGCATCAGAGACTTTTCCAGTGAGTCAACTCGTCGCATGAGGTGGCCAAAGTATTGGAGTTTCAGCTTTAGCATCAGTCCCTCCAATGAACACCCAGGATTGATCTCCTTTAGAATGGACTGGTTTGATCTCCTTGCAGTATAAGGGACTCTCAAGAGTCTTCTCCAACACCACAGTTCAAAAGCATCGATTCTTCGGCGATCAGCTTTCTTCACAGTCCAACTCTCACATCCATACATGACCACGGGAAAAACCATTGCCTTGACTAGACGGACCTTGGTTGGCAAAGTAATGTCTCTGCTCTTTAATATACTATCAAGGTTGGTCATAACTTTCCTTCCAAGGAGCAAGCGTCTTTTAATTTCATGGCTGCAATCAGCATCTGCAGTGATTCTGGAGCCCAAAAACATAAAAGTCTGACACTGTTTCCACTGTTTTTCCATCTATTTCCCATGAAGTGATGGGACCAGATGCCATGATCTTTGTTTTCTGAATGTTGAGCTTCAAGCCAACCTTTTCACTCTCCTCTTTCACTTTCATCAAGAGGCTTTTGAATTCCTCTTCACTTTCTGCCATAAGGGTGGTGTCATATGCATATCTGAGGTTATTGATATTTCTCCCAGCAATCTTGATTCCAGCTTGTGCTTCTTCCAGCCCAGCGTTCCTCATGATGTACTCTGCATATAAGTTAAATAAGCAAGGTGACAATATACAACCTTGACGTACACCTTTTCCTATTTGGAACCAGTCTGTTGTTCCATGTACAGTTCTAACTGTTGCTTCCTGACCTGCATACAGGTTTCTCAAGAGGCAGGTCAGGTGGTCTGGGATTCCCATCTCTTTCAGAATGTTCCACAGTTTATTGTGATTGACACAGTCAAAGGCTTTGGCATAGTCAATGAAGCAGAAATAGATGTTTTTCTGGAACTCTCTTGCTTTCTCCATGATCCAGCGGATGTTGGCAATTTGATCTCTGGTGCCTCTGCCTTTTCTAAAACCTGCTTGAACATCTGGGAGTTCACGGTTTACATACTGCTGAAGCCTGGCTTGGAGAATTTTGAGCATGACTTTACTAGCGTGTGAGATGAGTGCAATTGTGTGGTAGTTGGAGCATTCTTTGGCATTGCCTTTCTTTGGGATTGGAATGAAGACTGACCTCTTCCAGTCCTGTGGCCACTGCTGAGTTTTCCAAATCTGCTGGCATATTGAGTGCAGCACTTTCACAGCATCATCTTTCAAGACTTGAAATAGCTCAACTGGAATTCCATCACCTCCACTAGCTTTGTTCGTAGTGATGCTTTCTAAGGCCCACTTGACTTCACATTCCAAGATGTCTGGCTCTAGGTCAGTGATCACGTTATACAAAATGGTAAAAATAGCAACAATGATGTTAAAGAACTGTTACAAGCATTGAATACATATTATACTTCAAGCAACTTTTACAATGTCTAGCAGATATTTGTTGTTTAATAAATGTTAGCATCATCATCGGCAGGACTAATCACCACTGTTGTAACTGACATTGCAGAGTAGCACTGTGATTTGTCTTTTGCCCCCAAAGCTGACTAGGTTCTAGAATCTGCTTCTCAACTCAAAGAGTAGAACTGGCAAGTACCATCCTCTGAAGTCAAGGTGGTAGTGGAGGGGTGGAATAAATAATATCAATATAGTTCTTTGTATGATGTAATGCATACATAACTTCGTAGAACTAATCTCCAAAATGCAATGTGTTATACGTGTGGTGTTTGTTATAACACCTTTCGATTGTGAAAGTTCAAAATGTCTTTCAATGATTCATACTTTCAGTGCACTACAAAGTGCTCAAAATTGATGCATCTTGATTTAAACAATCACTTAAACGTCTAGGTTACTGATAACATGCGATTCCACATTTCTATGTTCAACCAACCTAATAAAGGATCAAAAGGAGATGGGTTCCATCTCATGCGTTACAGGCTGCCTTCATGTACTGTACTGCCTTCATGCTCTTACTAATAGGCAAGGGGACACTCTCATACCTGACAGGTGATGAGAACAGGCTTCTGAACTTGACTGTATCAGGGCTTCTGCTGCTTTCTGTCATCAGGCAACATGAGTTGGAATTAAGGCATGACTTCTCCATTTGCCGTACTGGGCATATTCAATGATGTCTGAACAGATTTTTGGTTGTCACAACTCGGAAGATGGTGCTGGTGGCACCGAGTTGGTAGAAACCGGATGTGCTTCGAAACATCCTACTACGCACAGCCCCACTTCTACAGCTAAGGATTATTTAGGTCAGTCCAGAAATAAACCCATGCACTTAAGGTCAATCAGTCTACAACAAATGAGGCAAGAATATACAATGGATAAAACACAGTGGCTTCAATAACTGAAGCTAGAAAAGCTGGACAACTACATGTAAAAGAATGAAATAGAACATTTTCTCACACCATAGAAAAATAAACTCAAAATGAATTCAATCATCTGAAGTCATATAACTTCTAGTAGAAAACACAGAACAGTCTTTGATATAAATTGCATCAATTCTATTTTGGATTTCTCTCCTAAGGGAAAGGAAATAAAAGCAAAAGTAAACAAATGAATGTAATTAAATTTAAAAGTTTTTGCACAGTAAACGAAACCACTGATAAAATTAAAAGACCATCTACTGAGTGGGAGAAGTATCAGCAAATGATAGGACTGAAAAGGGGTTAATATCTCAAATATATTAACAAATCATATAGCTCAATATCAAAAAGACAAACAATCTGACTAAAAAAATGGGCAGAAGACATGAATAGACATTTTTCCAAAGAAGACAGAGAGATGCACCAGCAGGCACACACAGATGCTCAGTTACACTAATTATCAGAGAAATACAAGTCAAAACCACAGTGAGCTATTACCTCACACCTGTCAGGAGGACTCTTACCAAAAAGTATACAAATAACAAATGCCAGCTAGGGCGTGGAGAGATAGGAATCTTAGTACCCTGTTGGTAGGAATTTAAATTGGTGCAGCCACAGTGCAAGAAAGAATATATCCGTCCTATGATCCAGAAATTCCACACTTGGGTATATATCTGAAGAAAATGAAAACTAATTAGAAGGTATACATGAAGCGCAGTGTTCATAGCAGAACTACTGACTACAGACAAGATATGGAATCAACCTAAGTGTCCATCCACACACGATTGGATAAAGAAGATGTGGTAAATGTGTACGTGTGTGTGAGATTACCCAAACAAAAAAAGAACGAAATCCTGCCATTTGCAAAAACGTGAAAGGACATAGAGGGCATTATGCTTAGAGAAATACACCCTGCTTTTGATCTTGGCTTCTCACTTCCATCCTGCACTCTGGGTAATAACCCTTTCCACCAATGAGGCACATCATCCCTGTGTTTAAGACGCGCTGAAGTCCTTGTATGCTCACTCAATCGTCTCCAACTCTCTGCGACCCCGGTTCCTTCTCCCCTGAGAGTCTGTGCTATGGCTTGGAATGCTCTTCTTCCTAATGCTTCTGTGGCTGGCACTTGCACATCATTCAGGACTTAGCTGAAAGTCAACTCATCCAGGAGAAATTTTCTGACAACACAGAATAGAGAACTGCCTCCTCCCTGCCTTTATCAGACAGATCACTTTCTTTTATTGCTTTCAGATTATGAGGCACAGTCGGCAAATTTATTTTTTATTTGTTCAGTTACACTTGTGCATCAGCCGTGCCTCCCCCATTAGAATGTCCACTCAGTGACAACAGGAAATCTGACTGTCCTGCTCTCTGCTGCATCTCAAACACAGTCCCTGGCACAATGTAAGGATACCAGCTGAATGAATAGAGCTCTGAAGAATGAATGGATAGATATGTAAATGGGTATGTAAACTAAGTGCAAAAAAGACATCATCTGGAAGGAAATATGTGTTAACTGTCACTTGCAGGAGAGTTTCCCAGCATTTCTAAATTAAACCCCAAATCTCATCCTTTGTTTAACTGAGATCAATCCTACGTAAGACTGATCATCAAAATAATACAGAAAAGTGGTTCATCAATACCAAATATAACTCGGAAATAAAATTAACAATTTTTATTATAAATCTCTCTCAGTCTCTTCATGAGAACTAAATTAAAATCATCCTACATTTTTAAATCTCTTACTGAAGTTGAAGCTCTAATACTATGGAACCTGATGCAAAGGGTCGACTCA
This sequence comes from Moschus berezovskii, assembly GCF_049115385.1. NCBI lineage: Eukaryota > Metazoa > Chordata > Mammalia > Artiodactyla > Moschidae > Moschus > Moschus berezovskii. Next base: position 19,060,881 of record NC_142483.1, read on the forward strand.
CTGGAAAAGATCCTGATGCTAGAAAAGATTGAGGGCAGGAAGAAAAGGGGCAACAGAGGATGAGATGGTTGGACGGCATCACTGATTCAGTGGATATGAGCTTGAGCAAGCTCCAGGAAATAGTGAAGGACAAGGAAGCCTGGCATGCTCCAGTCCATGGGGTCACAAAGAACTGGGCACAACTTAGCAACTGCTGCTGCTGCTAAGTCACTTCAGTCGTGTCCGACTCTGTGTGACCCCATAGACGGAAGCCCACCAGGCTCCCCCGTCCCTGGGAACAACAAGCAAAGAGATAATGAAAGTACAATGGTTTTAAGAATACTAACTATATAACCATAGCAGTGAGTTTACAAGTTTCTAAATATGGTTCAGCAATGAGGACCAGCATAGAATGAAAAAAAAAAAAAAAATTGGGTGCTTTCCTTTTTTAATTTTTGTTTCTGTGAAAAACATCATTAAAATATTTAATATTCACAGGCCGTATCTGAGGCAAGAGTAAGTGTGCCACCCTTTGCAGAAACCTGGAGCATGTACAAGTATAATGCTGCTTTTTTTTAGAGTTGTGTGATATATTTGAACATATAGCAGCTATAAGAAAAACATGCTGCCAGTATGTTGGTAATGGTTGGGAGGATGGTTAGATGGCTGCATATTGAATAAAGCAGAATCAAGGTCGAGAAGAACAAGGCTGAACCGCCACACACACATCCTTACTGCTTCCCACCCACCTTTCTGACTCCAAGTATTATTGCTCCAGTAACACCCCAAAACTTACAGTGTTCTGAACTTGATAGTGCCTTGGGGTATCTGTATTTTTTTTGATACCGTAATTCTTGATTGACCATTAGAATTTTCTGCATTGTCTCATATGGTAGCTGCTAACCATATGTGGCCACTGAGCTCCTGAAATGTGGCTTACGCAGCCTAGGAACTGAACATTTCATTTTATTTATTTATTATGTAATTTAAATAGCCACATGTGGCAAGGGGCTTCTAGTGGTTGCATAACACAGGCTTACATGGCTCCTTTTCTTCCTTCCCTAACTGGTCCAGCAAACTCCTGTGTATCCTTCAAGACCCAATTCAAATGCCCCTTCCTCCAGATTGCCCTTCCTGTTTCCCCTATAGCAGGTGCATGAACCTCCAGAATTTACACTTATTATACTGTATTACAGTTCTTTTAAGACATGTTGATCCTCCAACTAGGTGAGAATCTCTTGAGAGAGGGAAATCTGTCTGGCTCATCTCTAGATACTTAGTTGAGTGCTTGGAACATGAGAATTTTTTGACAAATATTTGCTGGATGCTCAAGTGAGACAGTGAAACCATCTTCAGATATGAACAAATATAAGCAGAGCTTCCCAAGAAAGTTCATCCCCAGAGAAGGTTTTACTGCCTTCATACAAGAAGCTGCAAACCAGTTATGACCTTCAGAGTTGGTACTATTTTGTCACGTGTATTTTTTTAATGGAAACTGCTTTTCAGTGTTAAAAAGTTTTCCAACATTTTTAGGAACAATAATTGGCTCTGGCAATTTTAGTCCCACATTCCTGCTTGGCAACAATGAAACAGAATAGAACATGCAGCTATGTCTTTTAAATAAATACAGCCTATAGATTCTCTTTTCTTACTCCTAGCCAACTCTAATCACTCATTGACTCTGTCTTTCTTCTGTGGGCATTTTACCTTTCAACTTCAGACCCTGAATGAAGAGCCACAAAGCTCAAGCTCAGACGCTGTCCTCTTGCTTACAAAAACAAAATAAGTTTCAGAATAGGAATAGCAACACTCTTAACAACACAGCAAAAATAATGGCTGCTGATCAGTCCTGGGTGTTCACTGGAAGAACTGATGCTAAAGCTGAAACTCTAACACTTTGGCCACTTCATGCGATGAGTTGACTCACTGGAAAAGACTGATGCTGGGAGGGATTGGGGGCAGGAGGAGAAGGGGATGACAGAGAATGAGATGGCTGGATGGCATCACCGACTCTGTGGACATGAGTTTGAGTGAACTCCGGGAGTTGGTGATGGACAGGGAGGCCTGGCGTGCTGTGATTCATGGGGTCACAAAGAGTCGGACACGACTGAGCGACTGAACTGAACTGAACTGAACATTTAGTGAGCATCACAAGCCAGGTATTCTGTTAATATTAGGCAATGAAGAAACATTGTCAGATGGAATCTTCCAAACCACCCCAGGACCTAGAAAATACTCTTAGCCTCATTTTATAAATGAGGAGACCGAGATTCCGATGGGTGACACTGGGCATCAGCAGGAAGTTCAAGCCCCTGGTCTGACTATCACCTGGGTCCTTGCTGACATTTCTCCATGATAAAGCCACATCCCTCCACCTTTTCCCTGACCTGGATTGCACCCTGAGTGTGATTCACTTGACCTTGGGCAAGTGACATAACCCCTCTGTGCTTCACTCCTCTACCAGCAATGAACTTCAGAGATAAGAGCGAAGGTTACTAAAGGCACATGTGGGCACTTGAAATCATGCAGGTAAAATGTTGAATTTCTTAGACACTTTAACAAATAGAAAATGATCTCATCTGAGTAGGTGGATAATGGCTGGGGGGAGACTGACATCCTTGGTCTAGGCATACAGGAGAGGTTTAAATCATTTAAAGAAAACAATGGCACTGTGGCTTCTGCCAGCACCTAGCCGTGAGCATCAGGCACCCTCACTAGGGAAAGAATATCTCAGTGGATCTAACAAAGATTTGACTTCCCAAAGGGTAATTGTAGCTTTGTGCCAATTAAGTAACATTAAAAAAGATGCAAATCAATGGAAGTTTCAGCTGTTGTGGGCCCAGCACTCTGTCAGACTAGGAATCAGCAAGCTTTTTCGGTAAAGATCCAGAAAGTAACAATTTAGGCTTTGCAGGCCATTTGTGAACAAACAACCATGGCAGTGTGCCAATAAAACTTTCTTTACAAAAGTAGGCCAAGGGGCCACTCGCCATTGTTTGCTAACTCCTGAGCTAGGCAACAGGAAGGCAGAGCAGAGACATTTCACCTGCTCTTCACCGACACTGAGCACAGTAACAGGGACGATATAAGACACTGCCTACTGGACTCATCTCTCTGTGTAGCCAGGCAAATACCGAGACTAGGGGTGGCTTCTGCTGAAAGCCAAATAGCTTGCAGCCTGTGTCGTTCTCCCTTGATGTGATGATCCTGAACTCACTTGTCATTCTTCCTACTGTGTGACCAACGTGATTCAAAGAAACAAAAATGCACAACCTGTTTTGTCTGCTAACCTGATCTCTCACTGTCCTTATGCTTTTAGTCTTGCTCCATTTGACCCTGCCTTCCTTTTACAGTATCAAGTCTGCTTGTTTCTACACTACCTTTTGAACTTTACTATACTAACGTATGTTCTACTGTCATCTTGATTCTTCACTGTCTTACTTTTGAAGTGAAACGATGGTAAATATAAGAGGAGGCACACTATTGGGAAATGCCCTTGTCTCAGAGTCAGAAAGCCAGAGCTTCGGTCCGAGTCTGTTCTTGCAGTCTACAGATACCTGGGCCAATGAGTGAACATCCTCAACTGCTTTACCTACAGCAGTAAAGGTAAACATGCCAATCCCAGAGATTTTTCAGGGTTAAATGAGTTAACTATGAAGATTTTTCAAGAACATATAACTTGATTTTTAAAAATGGGTGCAGGATCTGAATAGACATTTCACCAATGAAGTCACACAAGTGGCTAATAAGCATGTGCAAAGAAGATCAACATTATTAGCCATCTGGGATGGCCAATCCAATCACACTACAATAAAATACCACTTCACACCCATTAGGATGACTATAATCAAAAAGAAAATAACAAGTGTTGATGAGGATGCAGATAAATTAGAACCTTCATAACTACTGGTAAGAATGTAAAACAGTAGCGATGCTTTGGAAAATAATCTGACAGCACTTCAAATACATAGAGTTACCATATGGTCTAGCAACTCCACTCCTATATATATACCCAAGAGAAATTAAAACATAGGTCCACATAGACATGCATAAATGAATAGGAGCATTTATAGCATCATGGTTCATAAGCAGCATTCACAAACAATGTTATTCATAAACATGTAAAAACAATGCAAATGGCCACCAAATGATGAATGGACAAAAGACAAGATGGAAGAGCCATACAACGGAATATTATTTGACAATAAAAGGAAATGAAGTATGGATTCATGTTACATCAATCTATGAACCTTGAAAATGTGTAATTTGGATTTGCATCAACATTCAGAAAATCAAAATCATGGCATCCGGTCCCATCACTTCATGGCAGATAGATGGGGAAACAGTGGAAACAGTGGCTGACTTTATTTTTCTGGGCTCCAAAATCACTGCAGATGGTGATTGCAGCCATGAAATTTAAAGATGCTTACTCCTTGGAAGGAAAGTTATGACCAATCTAGTTCAGTTCAGTTCAGTTCAGTCGCTCAGTCGTGTCCAACTCTCCGCGACCAATCTAGACAACATATTAAAAAAGAGAGACATTACTTTGTCAACAAAGGTTTGTCTATCAAGGCTATGTTTTTTCCAGTGGTCATATATAGATGTGAGAGTTGGACTATAAAGAAAGCTGAGCACCGAAGAACTGATGCTTTTGAACTGTGGTGTTGGAGAAGACTCTTGAGAGTCCCTTGGACTGCGAGGAGATCCAGCCATCCTAAAGGAGATCAGTCCTGTTCATTGGAAGGACTGAGGTTGAAGCTGAAACTCTAATACTTTGGCCACCTGATGCGAAGAGCTGACTCATTTGAAAAGACCCTGATGCTGGGAAAGATTGAGGGCAGGAGGAGAAGGGGACGACAGAGGATGAGATGGTTGAATGGCATCATCGACTCGATGGACATGGGTTTGGGGGGACTCCGGGAGTTGGTGATGGACAGGGAGGCCTGGTGTGCTGCGGTTCATGGGATTGCAAAGAGTCAGACACGACTGAGCGACTGAACTTAACTGAACAACACCTTCCACCCCGATCTTCAATAATAGATTAGGGAAAGAATACAAATAAAGATTTCTCTCTAATTTCACCCATAATCAAGACAGAAATAGCCTGAGAACCTGATTTGGGAAACTTGGGAAAGTCCCAGAAGAAGCCTCGGAGAGTAGAATCCTGAGACTTCTGTCCAGCCATGCATAGGAAGAACCATGAGGGGTGTTTGGCAGGAAACAATGATGAACAAATACAACTTGGTGAACAACAAGTTCTGTCTCAAGGACAAAATTCAAGGAAGAAGCTGATGCTGGAGGTGCATCAAGTTTTCTGAACTGGATCATTCAGAATGGGGGTGCCAAGAGTAAGCATGGGCAGAATGAGCGGGGCATTTTAAGGGAAAAGGGGATGTATTCTCTTTTCAGATGCTTGAAGTGTGAGCAACTTATCTCTTGAATTTAAATGCCTGAATGAAACTAACCTAGAAGCTCCCAAGTAGTAAGCCTTCTAGAAATGAGGTGACTATACAGAAAATGTTAATTGAAAATGAAAAAAGATCGCAGTTGCAAACTTAGATATTTTAAATCACTTTTTCCCCCAACCACTATGAAATCAACAAGCTCAACAACTCTGAAAAATTTTAAAATTTCAAACTGTATTGTAGATATTACAGAGCCACAATCTGAGTCATCTTGCACTTAACAAATAACCATGACAAGCATATCAGAGAATTTTTTAAAAATGAGTATGTAACTTCACTGATAGAAAAGACAAAAAATCCAATTCTTACAACTTATTTAAAGACTGTTCAATATTTCAAGAAGATTTATGATAGGTAAGTTTCAAGATAATTGTTTTCTATACCTAGATTATATTCTATAATCCTAAGACATCAGAAATCAAGTCAGTTCACAAACCCAAAAATGCAAATATTAATGCTTTGTGGAACTGTATGACCTGCGTTTTGGAAGCTACTGTGTGATTCTGAAACTGAACTTTTAATTAAACAGAAGGTGAAAAATCCCACCATCAGATGGTTGGTGGGTTCAACCATGGGCTCACTAATAGAACTCACTTCCCCACATCTAGGGAATATTTCCTTTTCAAAAGACCCCATTCTCTCTTCACATCCTCTGACACTTGCTCTAAGAGAGAATAATTTAATAGCTGAACCTTCTTAAATGGAGAGAGGTGGATCTTGAGTGGACACAGTGAGTCATAAGGATGTGAACACAATTCCTTGACTGTGTCCTGTGTGTATACATGTATGTACACGTGACTGTGTGCATACAACTTCTGGCACAAAATCAATCTTATTAGTTTCCTGGACTTGGAGAACATTCTTCTCTCTAACTCATTAACCTGAGACTTAAAAAAAAAATACTAATATTAAATGCAAATCTTTAAGGTATCTGTGTAAATATTTAAATTTTTTCTTAGCTAACAACTCCCCAGTCTTCAGCAGCATTCTCAAAGGCGTCTGTACTCTAATGGATCGAGAACCATAGACTGCGGGAGCCCTAAAAATCAAAGACACTGAGAGTGTATTTAGTGACTGCATGAGACAAAGAGCCAAATTGACAGTGATTCTTGGGATTGGTTCCTGGAAGCCCCAATCACTCAGTGGTGGGGTCACAGCTATGTCTCAACTGCCCCCATGATTGTGTGTATCTGCTCATTCGCTTAGTCATGTCCAATTCTTTACGACCCCATGAAGTGTAGCCCCATTAAGCTCCTCTGTCCATGAGATTTCCCAGGCAAGAATACTGGAATGGCTTGCCATTCTCTTCTCCAAGGGATCTTCCCAACCCCGGGATCAAACTTGCATCTCTTGCATTGGCAGGTGGGTTCTTTCCCACTGAGCCACGTGGGAAGCCCCACTTGTTTGATTTTCCCTCCCTATTATTCTCATATCCAATGAATTATTATCTTATTTCCAACCATAAAATAAAATTCCAAGGGCTTTAGAATCAATCTTAGAACAGTCTTTCCTCCTTTCGAAAAAGACTATTGTTGTCACTTTGAAAACTGTAAATAGCATTCATGATGATATTTAATTTTTCCTTTGTGCCAGCATTTAGTGGAAATGTCTAAGTTTTGAAATAGTAGGGAGCTCGCATTCCATCTGGTGTGTTTTCATTTCATCTCTCCTTCTCAGTGAATTTTTAAAAGTCAACTGCGGTGTCAATATCCTTTCCGCTATGCTAATGTGGCCTCCATGCGGAAATCAAAGGGAAGGAGTCCTCAGGGCCAGTGGTTCTTTCTCAACTGAACTAGTTAGTGCCATGGAATTGCAGAGTGTCAGAGCAGAAGGTATGCTTAGAGGTGACCTGGATGAGATGAATGCCTCTCAGTTTGACGACAGGGAAACTGAACCCAGACAAAGGGAACTGACCAGGGTCTCATTAGCAGTGGAGCCAGGACATGAGCCTCTGCAGGCGGGAGGGAAGGTGGTCATTTTGCGACTGGACCTCTGTCACAGCTCACTGCCCTGCGGTACTCAGGGGTTCCTACTCTCTCCATAGCTGCTGTCGCTCATTTCTTGGCCAGAGGAGGCAAGTTGGTATTTCAAAGTGCTCACTGACATTTCCTTTCGTTCCTGACACTCTGCTGGCTGAGTGGACGCGTCTCTACTGGGTAACGGTAGTCTCCTGCCCTTACCAACTTGGCTTCTAAGTGCAAAAGGCACTGTCCCAGTGGGAGAGTGAAATAATTCATGCAGGAATAAGGAGGTGGGATAGCTCTACCTGCCTATGCCCAGACTTGAAAAAAAGAAATAAAACAGGAGTTTCAAACTGAAGCAGGATCAGAGTTTTAAGAGAGAGAAACCCAGAAAGAGAGAAAGCAAGCATACTAGGGCAACACACTCTACTCTTCCTCCTACCCCGAACTCCAGGCTGAATCCTGAGTTTTCCTGATACAATAAGTCCCCTATGTTCGAACGAGCTCTGAGAGCGTGTTCATAAGTCCAATTTGTTTGTAAATCCAAAAAGGTTAGCCTAGGTAGCCAACAGACACAGTTGGCTGTATAATACTTTACTGTAATAGGTTTATAATAGTTTTCAGCACAAATAATACATAAAAAACAAACACAAAAATAAAGAAGACACTTTAAATCTTACAGTACAGTACTCTGGAAAGTACAACAGTGCCAGCTACATCACTGAGGATTTTACACTGGCTTTTGGACATCCTGAGCTTGAATGAAAGAGGCTGTGCCGCTGTTTTCTATGCGGTATGGCTGTAAAGCACACGAAGCACAAGAGGACTCACAGATGTGACAATGCACACCAGAGAGCCGCTTCCATTAGACAGTGGGATTTACTGGGTATGAGGAGGTAGTGAACACCTCTGGGCATTCTCAGAGGCAGCAGAGTAAATAAGAACTCAGACTCTGGAAAGAGAAAGCCTGACTGTGAATCCCAGGTTTGTTTCTTATTCTTTCTATGACTTTGTAAAAATTACTAGGTCTTCATATACCTCAGTGTTATTATTATTTATCTGTTGGAGGTAAACGTGACTCCCTGCTCCACCTTGTATTTCATTGGATGCACTAATTCACCAGCATGCTCAGTCATAATCACACCACGTTTTCCCTCTCCACTGAACGGGGGTGACCAATCAAGGACATCTAACCTCTAACCTTGTAATTAAATTAACAAGTTTCATTCAGCCCTAGACCAGATCACCAATAGATGAAACCCCTTCAGGCTCCTTAAGCTCTTGATTCTGAGATGAGTTCTGAAAGAAGCAACGGAATCCAGGGCCCCAAGGAAGGAAGGTAAACAGTAGACACATTATGTGGATGGGAAATGGTCTAAGAAGACAGGTCAGATGGCTCATCACGTCATTTCAGGTTGCTAAAAATATTCAGCCTCTGATTTAACAGCTTGTTAGGGTGGGGGTCCCCAACCCTCTAACCAGTCTGCAGCCTGTTAAGAACTGAGCCGCGCAGCAGGAGGTGAGTGGCTGGCAAGTGAGCGAAGCTTCATCTGTCATTCCCCATTGCTCTCATTACTGCCTGAACCATGGAAGGTGAAGGGAGGCTGTGTTAGGGAACTGTTGATAGAAACCAGCCACCTTGGCCAGGCCCGCTTGCCTGAGTTGTCTCACAGCAGGAGATCCTGGTAAGGAATAGGGTGCTGCCACTGCAAAGTAATTGGGTGAACTGAGGAGAGGCCAAAAGAGGGAGGAGAATATCAACTTTCCAGACTCATTCTCACTGTCCATCTTGGCTGAGAGATGCACGTGCCACCAGGGAGGACTCTCAGTGAGACTATGGGCCAAGCAAGATGACCAGCCAGACATAACCCACAAATTTACTCCATTATCATAAAGCCTGAGACTGTGAGCCACGTGGCAGAGCAGTTCTCCTGGGTTCCCTTACCCTGCTGCTCTTCATCCAGGTGCCCCTTCTTAATAAAGACTCTTGCTTTGCCCGCACATGTGTCTCCTTGGACAATTCATTTTGGAAAGTTAGACAAGAGCCCACTCTTGGGCCCTGGAAGGGGTTCTCCTTCCTGCAACAGTCTGGTATGGTCAAAATTACTGGAGAAGCTAGCTCAAAGTTCATACATAATTTGACCCAAACAAGCACATTTCTCTTTAATACCTGAAGGGTTTGCTAAGAACTAAAATTCTTTGAAAGGAAAAAGAAGATGCTGGAGCAAAGCTTCATTTCAGTGCAAAGGGAATATTCTATGAGTTCCTTAGTTACTGCTAATGTAAGAAGGATTCCTAACAGATACTGGAGCAGTTAGCCTAGAAGATATTTATGGTCCAGTGAGAGTTGTAAGCAAGGACTGTTTCTTTTTTTTTGGGGGGGGGGGCGGGAGGCAACAATTCCCTTTTAAATATTTTAGTGTGCTACCATGAATGAATACATTATAAGGCATGCAAAAGTATTTAAGAGGTTCAGTGCGCAAAACCAACTCAGAAACGATGACCTTGGAAAGTGTAGAAGCTTGGCTAGAGTGTGTTAATGACTTCCTCGTGTTAAAAAAAATGCAAATAAACTATAATAAAGTTTCTAAATGGGGAGCTAGAGGCTTATATACTAAAAGCAGAGAAAATGTCTAATTCTGGAAAATGCCAATTGCTCACATTTTAAATCTTGCATACTTGATTAGCATGTGTCAAGACCTCTGGGGTTTAGTGCAAAGCTAGGATGTGAGGTGTATGTGTATGTATATGTATGTGTAAATGTCTCTAAAATTGAAAACAGTTCTGGAAATTGTTCGAAGTTTAGCGCTGGAAGGTAGAGCCTCTAGGAAAAACACTTGTTTCATTATCCTTGAGCTTTCCATGAAAGGGAAGTTAATATTTGCCTCAGACCAAAGGCTTTGTAGTCAAACAAATTTCAGTATAAACAAGTTTGCCACAAGCTGGTTAAAAGGTAAGTAAGGCAAACACCCTCTGTGAGACTTTAGCTCTGTATAACGGTATTAATGATACATATCCAGTAAGGTTTATAAAGATTAAAGTAATATATGCATAGCACCCAGCACAGACTCCAATCCACTGTGGACTCTCATTAAATAACAATACTAATTCTATTATTATTTTTCATTAGTCCTCTCCCTAGGAACAAAGATGAAGAACTAGAATCGTTTATTACTGATAATCTGTTGTCTGTCCATTAGCCCAAAGCTATTAGATTTTTTTCTCCCCATTTCAATATGAGGAACATGAAATACATTGAGATTTAAATAGCAAATCACTATTAAAGAACTTGTTATAAATTACTGTATTGATCCAATGCATAGAATCTAGACCTATGCATGTGTAGGAGCCTTTTTGAGATTTTTCATTAGAAAGAAAATAAGGCATCTTTCAACTTGCTCTTTTAAGTCGGGGGGGCGGGTCATAAAAATCTCTATAAAGCACTGCTTGCCACAAATCTAAAGCAATTTGAAAGACAGAATAAAACCCTAAGTCAGAATTTCTTCTTCTTGGAAAGGAGTCCCTCACTGTGTTTGAATGTCTGGATAGTGTGGGCTGCATACTTGGGGCAGCTTAAAAATTTAATGTGCTCACAAATTACTGAGCTGCTGTGTCTGCGAAGGCTTCTCACCCACAGGCATGCATGATAACGGTCAAAAGCAATGACACTGAACCTGTATGATCTCCCCTTAATGGGTTCTTTGGATTTCAAAAATCTCTGGGGTCTCCAGAGAAGGTGGTCTCTGGCCCATGAGACTCCTCATCACTCACACCAGCTTCTTAGAATGCTTCCAACGTGCCCGCAGGGTGATGATGGTGATAACATCAATAATTATACCAATTATCAAAGCCAATATTTACTGAGTGATAACTGTCCACCAGGCATTGTTTTAGGGCTTTACATGTAATAACACTTAATTATCATGGCAGCCTCATCACACTCCCCATCTTATAGATGAGGGAATTGAGATACAGGAAAAGTTGGGCAACTTGTACAAGAACACAGAGTTGAGAATGAACACCAGATCTGGAATCAGAGCCCCAGTCTCAACCCCTAAATGATGATACTGACTCAAAAAGCCATTCAATGTGCTTCTTTTCAACAGTGGAACAGGAAAGTTAAGCCATCTGAATAATGTTTAACTGGGCCACCCATAGAAAAGTGATGACCTTCAGAAACAGTAGTTAAAATGGTCCTCCAAAATTCATGGATTATTCTTGGAGCATCCCTGAAGATATTAGTAGCAGAAGGATAAAAAAAAATAATAAAAAATAAACTCTGTGTAGCGGGATCCATTTGGTTATCTTTGAGGTCCTTTCAACCTTTAAAACTTCAACAAAGTCTTCATCAAGGATGACGGAACCTAACCCAATTGTTACATGACATAATTCCTATGTTATCATTTTCAAGACCAGGGAAAAGAAATGACTGTCCTCTGGATGTGGAGGACAAGGGTGAACAAACTGAGAGGTTTTATATCAAATTACACCTTATGAAAACTAATGAGGCTAACTGGATTTGAATAAATTGTGGAACTGCACCACCCAGTTTGGGAGACATTAACCTCATGGAGCTAGTCTGAGTTGAGCTGTGCTGGAAAAGCTACAAACATTCGATTTCAAGAACTTAAACAAAAAAAGATATGCAACTATCTCACTAACAATGGCTTATATTAGTTACACATTTGATAATATTTGTGCTATACTGGGGTCAGGAAGCAACAGTTATAACTGGACATGGAACAACAGACTGGTTCCAAATAGGAAAAGGAGTACGTCAAGGCTGTATATTGTCACCCTGCTTATTTAACTTCTATGCAGAGTACATCATGAGGAACTCTGGGCTAGAGGAAGCACAAGCTGGAATCAAGATTGCTGCAAGAAATATCAATAACCTCAGATATGCAGATGATACCACCCTTATGGCAGAAAGTGAAGAGGAACTAAAAAACCTCTTGATGAAAGTGAAAGAGAAGAGTGAAAAGGTTGGCTTGAATCTCAACATTCAGAAAACAAAGATCATGGCATCTGGTCCCATCACTTCATGGGAAATAGATGGGGAAACAGTGGAAACAGTGTCAGACTTTATGTTTTTGGGCTCCAAAATCACTGCGGATGCTGACTGCAGCCATGAAATTAAAAGACGCTTATTCCTTGGAAGGAAAGTTATGACCAACCTAGATAGCATATTAAAAAGCAGAGACATTACTTTGCCAACCAAGGTCCGTCTAGTCAAGGCTATGGTTTTTCCAGTGGTCACGTATGGATATGAGAGTTGGACTGTGAAGAAAGCTGATCGTCGATGAATTGATGCTTTTGAACTGTGGTGCTGGAGAAGACTCTCTAGAGTCCCTTGGACTGCAAGGAGATCCAACCAGTTCATTCTAAAGGAGATCAGTCCTCGGTGTTCATTGGAAGGACTGATGCTAAAGCTGAAACTCCAATACTTTGGCCACCTCATGCGACGAGTTGACTCACTGGAAAAGACTCTGATGCTGGGAAAGGTTGGGGGCAGGAGGAGAAGGGGACAACAGAATGAGATGGCTGGATGGCATCACCGACTCTGTGGACATGAGTTTGAGTGAACTCCGGGACTTGGTGATGGACAGGGAGGCCTGGCGTGCTGTGATTCACGGGGTCATGGAGAGTTGGACAGGACTGAGCAACTGAACTGACTGAACTGGGTTAAAAATTATATTATTACAGTTGATTTCACCGAGTTCTTTTCTCTTGTTTTAATGTGAGAGCTGGACCATAAAGAAAGCTGAGAGCCAAAGAACTGATGCTTCTGAATTGTGGTGCTGGAGTATACTCTTGAGAGTTCCTTGGACTACAAGGAGATCAAAACAGTCAATCCTGAAGGAAATCAACCCTGAATATTCATTGGAAGGACTGATGATGAAGCTGAAGCTCCAATAATTTGGCCACCTGGTGTGAAGAGCCGACTCATTGGGAAAGACCCTGATACTAGAAAAGATTGAGGGCAGGAGGAGAAGAGGGTGGCAGAAAATGAGATGGTTGGATGGCATCACCAACTCAATGGACATGAAATTGAGCAAACTCCATGAGATGGTGAAGGATAGGGAGGCCTGGTCTGCTGTAGTCCAGGAGTCACAAAGAGTTAAATACAACTCAGCAAGTGAACAATAGCAAATGTGGCTCTTAAACATTTTTAATTGTGTATATAACTCATATTCTATCTATATGGGGCAGTCTTGCTTTAGAATACAACGTGCAAAGTACAGACTGGGGGTACTGAAAATAGATGTAACCCGATAGCAACAAAAGCACACCCACACTGCGGTCACCCAAGCTGCTATTTCAAATGCCAGGCTATGTTTCCAGGGTTCTATGTGCCATTCTCTGAAGCTGGCAACTCAGAGGCCTATTGTTTATCTCCGCTCGTGTACAAGACATGATAGTTTCAAAGACTGAGCCCCGCTCCAAGCTAAGGGGTAATGGGATTTATTTATAAAGGTTATTTGAATAAGTTCATCTTTCTTCGTTTAATGAATGACAGATGAGAACTGAAAAACAGCAAAAGCCTTTTCAAATGCTTTGGGGCTTCAAAATTGTGCTTTTATATTCCTTTCTCCCCTAATTCTTGTGTATTTTGCTTTTCTGCTTTAAAAGAGAGATCAAGCGAACTATTTTGGGGGCTTTCCTCTTTGAGGCCGTTGTAATTTATATTGATAGAAATGTGTCAGTGCTTAACCCATATCTTTCCTCTTCTTGCTGTATTTATCCATTTCTGCTCATCACTTATTCCTCCTATAACTTTATTTCTTATCCCCATTCCCCACACTCTCAACTCTCTAAGTAAAATGGATTTGAAAAAATTTCTTATGGGTGACCTTTAAAAAATATTTAAAATTAAAAAAATAACTTCTTTATTAAAAATATTTATTTATATATTTATTTGGCTGTGCTGAGTCTTGGGTTGTGGCATGTGGCATCCAGTTCCCTGATCAGGGTTGAAACCAGATTCCCTGCATTGGGAGTAAGGAGTCTTAGCCCTGGAACCAACTGGGAAGTCCCCTTATGGGAGATCGTGATAGTTGGCTTTAGTGGACCATGAGCTCCAAAGTTATCAGAACTTTTTCAGACACTCCTCGTAAGAGACTGTTCACTGATAGCTATGCTAAGAACTGTGATTATAAGCCTGATTAAGACTATAAAAAAAACACAGACGTCTCAGTCTTCAAGTCTTGATATTAACTGAGGTTTGACACAATTAACAGTAACTAAGAACAGAATCGTGAGGAAAAGACAGACAGACAGAAAGATACCCTCGCAACAAGACTTCTTAGAACAGATATCGTCCACCTTAACTAGCAAGTACCTTATACGTTTCTGCTGGAATGTGTCTGTCTCTAGAGAGAATATTCACAGTGGAAGGCACACACAAAGCCTTACTTAGGAAATAATGAGGGAGGGCCACGTGGAACAGTTTGACGCAGTGGTTTCACTTGGTACTAGGGAAAGACTAACATGTAATTCATTTTCTCTTGCTTATTTCTCACTAACATGTAGCTGAGCATATTCAAATGAGAGAGAAGAGCAGCTTTGGGAAACCCCAGGGTAGCAGTCCTCTGGAAACCGACTCTAGGAAGAATCATAGAGGTGGCATCGTTTGCCTTTCAACTCATCCTGCAGACCCTTGTCCTCTCATTGTCAGCTACTCTTCTGCCTCTTTCCTTCTTTTTCTCCTAAGTGACCAGTGATGTCATGATTTGCTCTGGAGGCCCCCAGCCCACTATCATATCCTTCCATGCTTTTCAACATTCCATATGTGCAGACTCCACCAAATGTGAATAATCTGAATTACATCCTCCCTGAATTCTTATCTCTACTAGGAAAAATAGGTGGAAATAACTTTTAACCAGAAAAAGTCTACTCTGCTAACTGTGTTTCTCTAATCTAAAGGACATACAGATTGAACTCAATAGTAATCTGATATAGGTAAGCATAAACCAGCTGTCTACTAAGTTCTTTTATCATTAAAATAGCTATCAGAAGACCCCTCGGAGATCCACTCAGTGAGAATTTGAGGTCACAGATCATTCAATTACCACTATTATGTATTTATTTGTTGGTTATATCATGCCCAGCTTCTTTGAATTAAAAGTTCTCATGAGCTGAAGAGGAAGCAAAGGTGTATCCTTAACAAGTGGTGCTGGGAAAACTGATGAATGACTTGTAAAAAAATGAAACTAGAATACCTCCTAATACCATACACAAAAATAAACTCAAAATGTATTAAAGATCTAAATGTAAGACCAGAAACTATAAAATTCCTAGAGGAAAACATAGGCAAAACACTCTTCGACATAAATCATAGCAGGATCCTCTATGACCCACCTCCCAGAATATTGGAAATAAAAGCAAAAATAAACAAATAGGACCTAATTAAAAGCCTCTGCACAACAAAGGAAACTATAAGCAAGGTGAAAAGACCGCCTTCAGAAGGGGAGAAAATAATAGCAAATGAAGCAACGGACAAAGAATTAATCTCAAAAATATACAAGCAACTCCTGCAGCTCCATTCCAGAAAAATAAATGACCCAATCAAAAAATGGGCCAAAGAACTAAACAGACATTTCTCCAAAGAAGACATACAGATGGCTAACAAACACATGAAAAGATGTTCAACATCACTCATTATCAGAGAAATGCAAATCAAAACCACGATGAGGTACCATTTCACGCCAGTCAGAATGGCTGCTATCAAAAAGTTTACAAGAAATAAATGCTGGAGAGGGTGTGGAAAAAGGGAACCCTCTTATACTGTTGGTGGGAATGCAAACTAGTACAGCCACTGTGGAGAACAGTGTGGAGATTCCTTAAAAAACTGGAAATAGAACTGCCATATGACCCAGCAATCCCACTGCTGGGCATACACAGCGAGCAAACCAGAATTGAAAGAGACACGTGTACCCGAATGTTCATCGCAGCACTGTTTATAATAGCCAGGACATGGAAGCAACCTAGATGTCCATCAGCAGACAAATGGATAAGAAAGCTGTTGTGGTACATATACACAATGGACTATTACACAGCCGTTAAAAATAATACATTTTAATCAGTTCTAATGAGGTGGATGAAACTGGAGCCTACTATACAGAGTGAAGTAAGCCAGAAAGAAAAACACCAATACGGTATACTAACGCATATATATGGAATTTAGAAATATGGTAACGATAACTCTGTATGCGAGACAGCAAAAGAGACACAGATTTATAGAACAGTCTTTTGGACTCTGTGGGAGAGGGCGAGGGTGGGATGATTTGGGAGAATGGCACTGAAACATGTATATTATCATATGTGAAATGAACTGCCAGTCCAGGTTCGATGCATGATACAGGCTGCTCAGGGCTGGTGAACTGGAATGACCCAGAGGGATGGGATGAAGAGGGAGGTGGAAGGGGGGTTCAGGATGGGGAACACATGTACACCCGGGGCGGATTCATGTCAATGTATGGAAAAACCAATAAAATATTGTAAAGTAATTAACCTAAAAAAAAAAAAAAAGAAGAGGTAACAAAGTTTTCAAGCCAAAATTCTCAAACACCAAAAAAACGCATTTATCAGTATGAAGACATCATTGAATCCAGAGAAAAAAAGCTAATTAACTGTCTCAATGAAACAGTCCTTCCCTTTTGGAGAGTCAACTGGGGACTCATGGACTTTGAGCCCATTGTCAAATGGTGTGTGAAAGAGATCCAAGTTCAACAATAAATATTATCAGCAATAAAATAGTTTTCTGCAGCTCTCAGGGCCAAATGACCTGCATTTTAGCAAATTGATTTTGCTCATGCATTGTGTTTAGCCAAGCAATCGTTTCCCATGATATGCTTGAACCCACAGTTGCTCTGTCTATGAAATTCATGGTTGAGTTTTTCCAATTGCTGATTGCCAGTCCCATTGGCTTTAATGATAGTCACTTGCTTAGTCAGTAATGGGTTTTATACACAGTGCACAATCACAACCATTCAATGTCACCCATAAACATTTAATGAATTGTCCAATACAGTTATGAGAGTTGCTTATTTGGGACACAGCTAGGGCAAGCCTTACTGGCTTAATGAGATGATGCAGCACGGCATTAAGCAAGGGGTGTTTCCATTCCCCACATTAGCTGTACATGATCTCTTATCCAAGGACACATTTATGTCATTATCATAATCTTCATCAACTTGTCAAGATAATGGAGGGTCCACTGACTTCAGAGAAAGTCTCATATATTTCATGGAAATTTAAATAACTAGAAAGGGTCTAGGAGCACCATATAAATAAGATCTGCATGGAGAACTGCAAAGACACAGCTTTACGAGACATCTTGCCTTGGAAAGGATGGAGCTTGAACTGTTTTGAGGCAGAGGAGAGAGACTAATCTTCTGAAATAAGGATTATAAATTATTGAGCAAAATGCATAAGGGAAAACTCAGGACAGAGAGCTGGAGGAAGAGCAGATGAAGATAAACTCAGAAATGATAATCAAGGTTGGAAAGAAAGGAGGAGAAACTTCCATCCTTGTTGTCAGCAAATCCCACATATGTGTTTGTTGGAGACAAGCAAGTTTGGGTTTGAGAGGGGTTTCTTATCAGCTTTGACATTGCTTAGCAATCAGACACGTTTATAACTACTTCACCAAGCCCTTCTGATGTACACTGATTTCTGGTCAACAGACTTCATTCCATCAATGCTCCATTACATTAACCTCAGACGGCTGATAACACCATGTCAGAATCTCACCTAATGTAGCTATGAATTAATAAATTGACCTTCTGGAAAGCAAGATGTTCTCTTCTTTTAAATTATATAAGGACTAGTAGGGAATTTCAAGTTCCTCTATTTCAACGCCCTGTTCTTTCAGGTATTCATTCATATAACAAGTATTTACTTACCTGTTCTGTATCAGATTAGGTCCCTGTTCTCATGGCTTGATAGCACAGTTGGGGATGTGGGCAGTGAATAACACACTAAGTTATTTTGAGTGTGGTGTTATGAAGAAATAAGCATGGAAATACAATAGTCTTACCACAGAGGGGAGAGGGGATGATTAGCTATCTTAGATGAGGTGGAGGAGGATCAGTAAAAAGAACTCTTGGAGGAAGTTATATTTGTATTCGAATCTGGTCAGCGATATGGGAGTCGCATGAAGAGGAAGAGAAAACGGAAGAAGTCACAGGGGAAGAAAACAATATATAGAAAGTTCCTGAGGTGGGAACAAGAATTAGACAAAAGCAAGTGGTGAGAGAGAATGAGACTAAGAGGAACTGGGGATGTGGGCAGACCCACCGTTGAAGTGAAAGGACTCACCCAGGCGTTGTAAACAAGGGAGCAAGGGAGCAAGGAGGTGAAGCAGATGTTCCAGGGAAGTGGCATGCGGGCTGGATGGAGGATACTGGGGACTAGTAATATTTGAGGAGTGAGCCATGACACAGATTTCAAACTCCAATGCCTTCAAGGGCCAAGCAGGTAAAAACAAGTGAGGCAAGTCGGGTAAGAGATCAACAGTGGTAGTGACCCAGAGAATGAGTGACATGCCTAATAGCATCCAGACTCATTAAAAAATGTGCTACAGGCAAAATAGAGCCTGTCATTACAAAATTCTTCACAAGCAAAATAAAACACACATGAGGAGGCAAACAAAGCCCATGGAACATCAAAGGCAATGCCGAGCTAGAGGAAAACCAGGAAGGAGGCTGGGAAGAAGATTAATCGTTCAAGTAATCTCATGTAAGTCCAGGAAGAGTTATTGCTTATATTTCCATGAACTGAACAAGAAAGACTGTCTTTTATTAGGAAGCAACCCAAATGCTATAATACTAACAACAACAAAAACCCTAACCCTAACCCTATTTGTTACAGAACTTATGTAACCTAAAAATGGAAGCAATCATCAAATAGCCAGATATGTAAAAACAGGAATCACAGAACCATGTGGCCCATCCAAGAACTGGATTGATAAGTCCTCCCGAAGAAACACAGCCATTCTCTCCATGCTTGCATAAGTTCAATGATGGGAAGCTCACCCCCTCGCAAGGCACTCTAAGCGTTTAGAAATTTCTATCAATTTGACCTGCTTTTCTGTGGAACTGGTAACTGCCTCCTTGACACCTAAGAGTTCCAGATCTGCTCTCTGGAACCATTTAAAACAGCTTCAATACCTTTTCTACCTGCCAGCCCTTCAGATATTTAGAAACGGTAATCTGTCACTGCCTTCCCTCTACGAACCACACATGTTCTTCAGACAACACATCTTCACCTTCAGCGACTCCCCAGGTAACTGTTTCCAGGCTCTGTCATCCCCATCACCTTCCTGTGAACCTTCTCCGATTTGTCACCATCCTTCTGCAAATAGCGCCTGGGGAGAACACAACATTCCTAGCCCATTTATAATCCAGAGCTTCTGCAGGCATCATTTTCTATTTCTGCAGCAGTAGGAATAAAATTACGTTTTATGGAGCTCAGTCTCCCGCTGTCCCTGCTCCACTCCCAGCCCTCCCAGGCAGTCTGTTTGTTGTATTTCATGGAGAGATGCATAATCTGGAGCCAGTGCTCCCATCAGGATAAAGAATGCTGCCCCTCATCACTCCATCATGTCTGATTAAGATCACTCAGTCGAATGTCCGTTACGTCTTGTACCAATAGTGCCTGTGTAATGCCTCATGTTTCTCGTGCTGCTTTCTAGACATTATCTTCTTATGTACTTAAACTGGAAATGTATTTTTGTACAAAGAGGAAGATGAATCTCAGAATGAGTGATTTAAAACAGAGGGAAAATTGGAAATCTGACCCTTGAAAAATGTGCTCAGTGGGGGCAACCAATGACCTGGCTTCAAATCCAGGTTCTCCATTGACCCACTGTGGCTGTTTTTGTTTTTGTTTTTTCGAAAAACAAAACAAATAGCATTAATAAGAAGAGAAACAGTTACTTACTAATAAATGCTTAGTATGCACCAGTCTCTGCAGTAAGCTTTCCATGCAGTCCCCAACCTTTTCGGCATCAGGGATCAATTTCACGGAAGGCCATTTTTTCACGGACCATGGGAGGAGGGGATAGTTTCCGGATGATTCAAGCATGTTCCATTTGCCGTGCACTTTATTTCTAATCTAATGTTGCCACTGATCTGACAGGAGGTACAGGTTTGCAGTCTGGAGGCTGAGGAGCCCTGCAGTCACGCCATATATTACACGCAACAACATTTTGAAGTGTATGTTTTATGTATATCTCCATTTTAAAGGAAAGGGGATTAAGTGACTTGTCCAATGTCACACAAGCAGTAGCTGGCACTGGAATTGGAACCTAACTCTGGCTGTCTCCAAAGTTCAATCTCTTCAAGTTTCTTAGCACAGTTTCCCTTACTGGGTACTTATAACTCACCAAGTAATGGGAGAAAAAAAAAAAAAGAAAACTCTTTTAGCACTTACTTCTCCGGAGACACTTCTCCTAATAGGTAGAAGCTAGGGACATGTGCTGCTTCACCTGTGGGGCTGGAGCCCCGGGGAGAGGGTACGCAGGATAGCAAAAGCGTAAGGGGAGAGAAAGGCCACATGCCAACCTTGACCTTGAGCTCTGTGTCTCCAATAGGGCTGAAATGCAGCCCTGCAGCTTTTGGCATGAGCACATTTGGAATACAAACAAGATTTCAAGGTGACAGTTCAGTCTAAGAAAACAGTATTTTCAAGTACTTTTAATACCACTTTAGCAGTATTCACTTGTATATAAATCATGTGCTAATTTATTCATTAAAATAGCCTGTACTTGGCAACATTTTATTAACCTTAGTTTATGCTAATAAGATCAGTACTTGGATTTTTTCAAAATGCATCTCTTTTATAATTACTCCATAATTCTATCTTCCAAATCAAACTAAGCCCTTACTAACCCCCAAATTACATTCTACATCCAGTGAAAATGAATTCGGTTTAAAATATTATAGGACATAGCTTTGAGAAAGCACAAATTTGGGAGGAAAGTGCATTCCCAAACCTAGCCATGCACCAGAATCTCCTGGGGACTTTCTTATGCACACACAATTACTGACTCTTATGTGGCTCTGTAATATACTGGATCAGTATCTCTGGGAATAGGATCTCTTGAGAACTGAGATTTGCAGCAACTGGTCCACAGAGCAGCACTTAGGGACCAGTGATTAGAATGTGTCTTCTCTACACAGGTGGACGGCAGCCCTTGGAAAACACAGGATACCTAAGACAGCGAGAGATGCCCCAGACATGCTCACTCGTCACCTCAGAGAATCCAGTGACCCCCAGATAAATGATTTATAAGTACCATTACTAATTGCTGACCTCTTGATCTTAATTTTCAGGGTTTGCGTAGCCATTTTAATACCTAGTTACTACAAAGAAACCTTATAAATACAAATATATTTTAAAAATGCATAAAACCCCTACAAATTAAAAAAAAAAAAGGTTTCTGACTGCTGGAAACCAGGTGGGATCATCATAGAGGTCGAGTACCATGACAAACAATTAAAATTATAAAATGTATTTGAAACATCATTCTCAAAGGGATAGAACAAGTGTGTTCTCTCATATTTGATACCCATGGCAGACACTGCTAATCTATCACAGCACATTTCCTTGATGCATCCAGAACAGCCTCAGAACCCTTCCTCACTAAGCACTCCAGGCCCCCACTACCATCGGACCAGCTCTTACATGTGGGGAACATATGCACCCTTTCCTAGCTAAAGGAAGTAGTCACAATGAAATCATTTTTTTTCCCCTTCACACCAACACCTATCACAGACTACACAGTTCACAAAGCACAGACAGACATGCCAAGGTTCTCATGTAGACACAGTCCTAGGAGCAGATCACCTGGCTCTTGCTGTTCATCTCTACACTCGGGTCACATTTATATCTTTGAAGTGGAGTAATCAGTTAACCGCTGAAATGTTTGTGACACAGGGTTGTACTCTTACTGGGAGGTGAAACACTGGCTGAAACCACCTGCCCTGGCCAGGCAAGACACTTAAATGAGTCACTTGCATGAGTTACCTTACAACAGGAGGTCCTGGCAAGGGACGCGGAACTAACAAACTACCATAAACCCGAAGAAATCAGGAAAGGTCCAAAGGAGAGAGGAGACGCCAGTCCATATGTCTTACCAACCCTCCAGAATCCTCCTTGCTGGAATCCATCTTGGCTAAGCAATGCGTGGGCCACCCAGAAGGACTCTGAGTCAGAATGATTGGCCAGAGACAACCCGAAAACTAATCCCATCACCATGAAAGCCGAGGCTGCGAGTCATATGGCAGAGCAGTCCTCCTGGGTTTCCTGACCCTCCTGCCCTCCAACTAGGCGCCACTTCCCAATAAAGTGTCTTGCTTTGTTACCATGTGTGTTTCCTGGGACAATTCATTTCTGCTTGTGAGACAAAAGCACACTCTCAGGCCCTGGAAGGGGTCACCCTTCCTGCAACATTATCGTTCAAACCAACCTAGTTTCTGCTGACCACAGTTCAAAGTTCCACTCTGAACAAATGCTATTAGGAAAGACAAACTGGATTTCAAAGTGGTTTTTTACAATTAAATGTAGTATTCAACTAAAAAAAAATCACACATCCATCTGCTTGGTTTCCATTGGTGGCACTCTAAATTACCTCCTATGGAACTTCTGGGCTGTATCTCCATGCAAATGTTTAGTGCCCTGGTAAATGTGACAAGTTGACTCATTGGAAAAGACTCTGATGCTGGGAAAGGTTGGGGGCGGGAGGAGAAGGGGACGACAGAGAATGAGATGGCTGGATGGCATCACCGACTCGATGGACGTGAGTTTGAGTGAACTCCGGGAGTTGGTGATGGACAGGGAGGCCTGGTGTGCTGTGATTCATGGGGTCGCAGAGAGTTGGACATGACTGAGGACTGAACTGAACTGAAATGACAGGGCAGAAATCACAAGGATACCTGGCTTCTGCCAGATTTCATTTGCAAAAGAAAATCATTATAATTCATTCGCCTTCAGTCTCTGCAGTGGCCATTCTTGGCTTCTTGGCCTCTACGGCCCCTTTCCAAGTCTTACTGGGTAGAATACCACTGAAGACCATACCTCTTCCTGATTCATCAGGTTGATTTCATTACACTGATGGCACCAGTGATCAAACAGTAAGATCAGAGAGAGCAGACCTACCTCATCATAGATGCTGTCGTTCCTGTGAAAGTCTCCAGCCTTCCTTGGAAGAACGTGGATGTGAACATGCTGAAAAAGCAAAAGAAAGAATAAAATGTGATTATTTCCTCACATATTTCGAGACTTGACAGCAATGCTCTCGTGAAGTCCAATTACTCCACATTAGTTCCTGCTGGATTATTTTTCAGAGGAAGATGATTATCCTCTCCAGTAACCATATCTGAAACCTGCAGAGAGGAGAGAGGCAAAGAAACAAGACAGGACAATGTGGTGGCGTATGTGAGAGTTTGAGTGAAATGCGTGTTTCTGTGGAATTATTCATAGTCGTAGGTCTCGGTTGTATTTAGCCAGTGCTTTGAAATGACAGCGTGTCTTCAAAGGTGACGTTGGCGACTCTGAAACTGAGAACTAAGAACTGGCTAACAGAGAACTGCACAAGCAAAGAGCAGTTGAGCGAGAGTAGAAGAGACTATGAACCAAATTACAGAGCCAGGACGCCAAATGATAATCGTACAATAGCAACTCAAATAGCTCTCACTTATTAGGTGTTGAATTACTGTAAGAAAGCACTGTGCTTGTCTTTTGTCTCATTTAATGATTTGAATAACCCCCTACAAAGTTCTACTTTGATCTCCATTTTACAGATGAGGGCACCTATACTTACAGAGGTCAAGGGTCCACCGGAAGTGGTAGGGTCAGCACAGGAAGCCCACCCATCCGGCTCTGACTCCCACATTCTTCATCAGCACGTTAACACTGATTCTGTGAAGTTAATCTTTTAAACAGCCCATTTCTCTAGTATACTAAAGCACCCAGGTAATAGACTTAGCAATGCTATTATGCAGAGATCATGAATCAAAGCGCACTGCATATCTAATCCAATATATCCTTCAAGGCTAACTTGCCATTTGAAAGTTTTATTTTCCAAATAGACTCTGTTGTGCCTCAGCTGAAGTTAAACCTCACGCCTGCCCTTGAGCTATGTCCCCTCCTTTATTACAAACCAGGGGGAGGAATGCGAAAAGGAAAAGCCTAAATGTAGAGAGGCAGACAAAGAATCAGACTCAGTCTCTGATCATACCCACCCCTTCTTGATTACAGCGATCAGGCTCCAAGCCTCCCAACAGCCTCTGGAGACTGTGAGATTAAGTGTCCCTGTGGCTTTGCTGCAGGAGGAGGGGAAAACGATACGCTATTAAAGCAGAGGCAGGGAGCAAGACCGTCCAAGGTGAATGAAGCAGAGAGGAGCTTCACAACAGCCTCTGAGCACATGGTCCCCAAAGAGTCACGTGTTTTCCCCAGAATATTCTCCAGTTAATGAGAAAGCCATTTATGGATTCCTTAGCACCTGGGACGAGCACATGCCTAAGTCACAAAGACAAGGCGAGCAGTGGGAGAAAAAACAGGGAGAAAAAACAACCGGGGGGAAACCTATCACTGACTGTCCATGGAACCAGATTCTTAGGAAGAACCAGTGCTGGATGAGCGCACGCTGAAACTGACTGACACACATAGGCTAGCTGACTTAACAGCAAGACTGGAAAACTGCCACGGTACGTGGAAACAGCCTCTCCTTCCCTCCCTCGTCACTTCCGAAGCCTGCAGCTACCCTTCCCATCTTCTTTCCTCTTCCCTTCCTTTTCTACTTCTTTCTTCCTGTCCTCCTTGCCTCTTTCCTTCCTTTCTTCCATCTATCCGCCCACCCACCATCTACCTTGGACTTTCTAATAATCAGGTATTCCAGACCAGTGTTCTGCAGCCAAAGGGCCTAAGGCAACTCCTGGAACTTCCACTTACTAGCTTGTGTGGTCTTGTCTCATAAGTTCTGAATCTCAGTACCATTACAGATAACGGGGACTGCAACCATTTCAACCGCACAGTTGTTAAGGGGATCAAATCAGCTAACCATGTCCTTAGCTGGCTGCTTAGTACATAGGTAATACACATGACTGCAGTAGTATTACTCTTACTTTTTAGTAATGTTTATCATTTTTCTAACTGGAAGATAGAGTAGAAATCACATTCAGGGGTGGGTTCCCATACCAGAAGGGAAAATACTTATGAAGCTTCTTGAATGGAACACAGTTAAAGTTATCCTGTTGCTAAAGCTTATTTCTGTTGCTTTCCGTTTCATTCTGTCGCTCAGTCGTGTCCGACTCTTTGCAACCCCGTGGACTGTAGCCTAACCAGGCTTCTCCATCCATGGGATTCTCCATCCATGGGATTCTCCAGGCAAGAATACTGGAGTGGGTTACCATTTCCTTCTCCAGGGGATCTTCCCGACCCAGGGATCGAACCCGGGTCTCCCGCATTGGAGGCAGACGCATTAACCTCTGAGCCACCAGGGAAGCCCTCTGTTGCTTTGACTCCTGGTTTTCAAATCTGAGCATGCATCTGCGGCTTGGTGAAACACCAAGCACTAGACCCTTAAATTTTGCATTTCTAACAAACTCCCAGTGATATCAATGTTGCTGGTCCAGGGCCATACCTTGAGAACCACTGGTTCAGACAATCCACCTGGTTCCTGACCTCCTCTCCTGAAAACATGCTAACATGGGCCTCAGAAATCACTCAGTACTTTGCCTGCCCCATTGCATTCTGGGAGTCATATTACTGAATGCTTGCCTGACTTCCTTCTTGCTGGTCACCCTCTGTGCCTTGTCCTTAGGAATACGCCCATCTTCATTCACAAAGGACATATAGGAAGTTGTGAACTTACATTAGAGGCTCACCCCACACCTCGGTTCCTTTACCTTGCTCTCCTGGGTTTAGTGTTCAAGGCTATCTCTATAGGCTCAGTTACCACCCAGTCCTGGAATGCCACTCTTGATGACCAGTAATCACTTCAAATTCACATTGATGACATTGATGAAAGCAAACAGCTCACCATACAGGTGATTTCCCCCAAGGGCATAGATCTCAACCCAGCCTGATGGCTTGACTTAAATTCTTAAGTGACAGATTGATCACAAGATCCTGACAACCCCCTCAACTTCTCAGAAAAGGGAAATTATGATAAAATCAGCTCAAAACCTTGCTGTTGTGAAGGAACATCATTGCCATCGCCTTCCAATAGAATGGCCTTCTGATAAAGCCCCCACAAACAGCACATACAGGGATAATTTGACCTAATTTGTTCTTAGTGAATTCATGTTGAGCTTTGGTGATCACAACTGACTTTTCTAAGTGATAATAAAACCTCTAATTAAATGTTGCAGTATAAGAGTATTTTTTAAAATCTATGATGTACTATATACCAAAAAATTTTTCATGGTCTACAGTTTCACCATGCTCACTAGTATACTGTCAGAGAAGATACACCCAAAAGACACACAGCTAAATTTGTTCAATTAGCAATCCAGAAGCTTATTTAATTACAGAGATCTCTGTTCTTTATTCAGATAACATTTGTCTACACTTTTTAATACATTTATTTGTAAAAAATATTTAGAACCAGGTGTTATTCTAAAAACCAGGGATATAGTAATGAACAAGACAAAGTCATTGCCTCCTTAGAACTATACTGCAATGGGTGATGCAGAAAATAAGCAATTAAATAAATACACAACTTAATTTCAGGGGGATATAAACGTCATGCAAAAAATGCAGTGCACAGAGCTACAGAACTGGAACACTTCAACATTTGAAGTTTGGGAAGAGACATAGTAGGACTAAGACTAAGGATACAGCAAAGAGTGAGGCCAATCAAGAGAGGGTAAGTTCTAAAATTGATGAAAGGAGGAATTTCATGGAGAGTATAATCAACAGAGTCAGCACTGTTGAAAGCCTATGTTGATTTCGATGAAACTGGTAAAATAAAAATTTAACTAAAAAGCACATAAGATGTTCAACATCATCAGCCATTAGTAAAATGAAAATAAAACCACATTGAGATATCACTTAGCAGTCAACAGGATGGCAATATAAAAAAAAAGAGAAAATAACAAGTGTGTATGAGAATGTGGACAATTAGAACATTCAGAGGCTGTTGTTGGGACTGTAAAATGACGCCACTGATGTGGAAAATAGTTTGGCACTTCCTCAAAAAGCTAACTTGGGCAAACTCCAGGAACAGTGAAGAACAGGTAAGCCTGGCGTGCTGAAGTCCGTGGGGTCACAAAGAGTAGGACACGACTTAGCAACTGAACAACAAAAAGTTAAACATAGAGTGACCATATGATTCAGGATTCTACTCCTAAGTACCTACCCCAAAGATCTGAAAACATGTCCACAGAAACACTTGTACATGAATATTTATAGCAGTATTATTTATAAGAGCCAAACAGGGAAAAGAACCCAAGTGTCCATCAAGTAGTGATTGTATAAACGAAATGTGGTATAACCAGACAGTGGAATATGATTTGGCCATAAAGAGGAATGAAGTACTGCTACATGAAAGAATTATACTAAGTGAGCTATGCTAAGTGAAAGAAGCCAGACACAAAAGGCCAGATAGTGTATCATTGTGTTTATATGAAATGTCCAAGACAGGCAAATTTGCAGAGAGAGAAAAAAAATTAGCAGCTGTCAGAGGGAATGGGGAGTGACTGCTAATAGACATGTCGTTTGTTTTGGGGAGGATGAGTATATTCTGAAATTATATAGGCATTATGGTTGCACAAATTTGTGAACATACTAGAAAAACACAAAACTGTATAAAGAGAGTGAATTTTATGGTATGTGAATTTTATTCCCTGGGTGTTCATTGGAAGGACTGAGGCTAAAATTGAAACTCCAATACTTTGGCCACCTCATGCGACGAGTTGACTCACTGGAAAAGACTCTGATGCTGGGAGGGATTGGGGGCGGGAGGAGAAGGGAACAACAGAGAATGAGATGGCTGGATGGCATCACCGACTCGATGGACATGAGTTTGAGTGAACTCCGGGAGCTGGTGATAGACAGGGAGGCCTGGCGTGCTGTGATTCATGGGGTCCCAAAGAGTCGGACACAACTGAGCGACTGAACTGAAGTTGTAATTTAAAAAACTGAAGTGGGTTTAAGAGAGAGTAGAAGGTGAAGAAAAGGAGATAAATAAGCATGAATGACATTTCTAAGGAAAAGGAGTTTTGCAAAGAAATCAGTGGCAGTGGATGTAGAGGAGGAAGGAAATACAGGTTTAAGTTTCCTGAATCTTTAAGTCTCTACAATTATTATTATTATCCTTCAGTTCAGTTCAGTTCAGTTGCTCAGTCCTGTCCGACTCTTTGCAACCCCATGAACCACAGCACGCCAGGCCTCCCTGTCCATCACCAACTCCCGGAATTCACTCAAACTCATGTTCATCGAGTTGGTGATGCCATCCAGCCATCTCATTCTCTGTCGTCCCCTTCTCCTCCCACCCCCAATCCTTCCTAGCATCAGAGTCTTTTCCAGTGAGTCAACTCGTCGCATGAGGTGGCCAAAGTATTGGAGTTTCAGCTTCAGCATCAGTCCTTCCAATGAACACCCAGGATTGATCTCCTTTAGAATGGACTGGTTGGATCTCCTTGCAGTCCAAGGGACTCTCAAGAGTCTTCACCAGCACCATAGTTCAAACGCATCAATTCTTCGGGGATCAGCTTTCTTCACAGTCCAACTCTCACATCCATACATGACCACAGGAAAAATCATAGCCTTGACTAGATGGACCTTGGTTGGCAAAGTAATGTATCTGCTTTTTAATATGCTATCTAGGTTGGTCATAACTTTCCTTCCAAGGAGTAAGCATCTTTTAATTTCCTGGCTGCAATCAGCATCTGCAGTGATTTGGGAGCCCCCCAAAAATTAAGTCTGACACTGTTTCCACTGTTTCCCCATCTATTTCCCATGAAGTGATGGGACCAGATGCCATGATCGTCGTTTTCTGAATGTTGAGCTTCAAGCCAACTTTTTCACTCTCCTCTTTCACTTTCATCAAGAGGCTTTTGAGTTCCTCTTCACTTTCTGCCATAAGGGTGGTGTCATCTGCATATCTGAGGTTATTGATATTTCTCCCGGCAATCTTGATTCCAGCTTGTGCTTCTTCCAGCCCAGCGTTCCTCATGATGTACCCTGCATAGAAGTTAAATAAGCAGGGTGACAATATACAACCTTGACGTACTCCTTTTCCTATTTGGAACCAGTCTGTGGTTCCATGTCCAGTTCTAACTGTTGCTTCCTGACCTGAATACAGGTTTCTCAAGAGGCAGGTCAGGTAGTCTGGTATTCCCATCTCTTTCAGAATGTTCCACAGTTTATTGTGATCCACACAGTCAAAGGCTTTGGCATAGTCAATGAAGCAGAAATAGATGTTTTTCTGGAACTCTCTTGCTTTCTCCATGATCCAGCGGATGTTGGCTATTTGATCTCTGGTTCCTCTGCCTTTTCTAAAACCTGCTTGAACATCTGGAAGTTCACGGTTCACATATTGCTGAAGCCTGGCTTGGAGAATTTTGAGCATGGCTTTACTAGCGTGTGAGATGAGTGTAATTGTGCAGTAGTTGGAGCATTCTTTGGCATTGCCTTTCTTTGGGATTGGAATGAAGACTGATCTTTTCCAGTCCTGTGGCCACTACTGAGTTTTCCAAATTAGCTGGCACATTGAGTGCAGCACTTTCACAGCATCATCTTTCAGGATTTGAAATAGCTCAATTGGAATTCCATCACCTCCACTAGCTTTGTTCGTAGTGATGCTCTCTAAGGCCCACTTGACTTCACATTCCAAGATGTCTGGCTCCAGGTGAGTGATCACGCCATCGTCATTATCTTCATCGTGAAGATTTTATCCTTAGTAGTAGCAATTTTTTTTGTTAATGTTTATTGCAAGATCACTACATACCAGTCCTGTGTATCATTACTTCAATTAATCCTTACAATGCTGCCCAGAGGTTGTTAATAAATGCATCACCATTCCCAAGAGACAAAGGAGACCAAAGAGGTTAAGCAACGAGGTCAAACCCCTGCAGGGGGTGACCAGGAGCTGATATCTGACTCTGAGTCTGTCATCAGAGGCCAGAACAGATGCTCTTACCACGAGTGATACCGTATCTCAGGAGGCCACCCTTCTCTCCCGATTCCAAATATAAGGACCCCTCTTCAACATGGACTCTTGATGCCTCTTCCAACTCCCTGACTTCTCAGTCCTGTCTTTGATCACATCTCTGAGTTCTCTCAGACTTGCATACCCCAGGGGATGGAACCTGCCTTTGCCCTGAGACTTCAGATCACTTAAAGCAAGGATGTTACATCTTAAATTCCACTTTCACCTTACATCTTCCTAGTTCAAAGCCATGCCAGGTATAATATGGATTAGACAAGTTGGTCAATATCAAGCCTTTTGCCCCTAATCTACTAACTGTATATAGTTTGTACCAAGCAGTAAACCCACCCTTTCCTGGCTCATCTGCTTGAGAAAATTTTAGCTTTAAAAGCCCTTTCTGTTATCTTTTCCTCCAAATGTAGGCTCTCTCTGATCATTAATACCTTAACAACATTTTTTATAGGTTCTGCCTCTTTCATACTACTGCGTGTCTCCTTCCATGCTTTTGAACGCACCTAGTTTACCCCAGGGATGGGGGAGCCTGGTGGGCTGCCATCTGTGGGGTCACACAGAGTTGGACACGACTGAAGTGACTTAGCAGCAGCAGCAGCAGCAGCAGTTTACCCCATACTCACCTGAGGACAGTTAGTGTAGTCACATGGATGCATTCTGTCCTTTTCAGAATACATTCTAATTTGGTTATAAAGGATAAAATCATGGTGGGGGAAAGGGCAGGCAAGACTAGAGACAGAGAGATACCCTGCTCCATAACTGGAGACCAGCAACCTCCACCAATTGCCCCAGTGTGAACACCTCTCCCTCAGATCAAAGAATAATCACAGAAGGCAAGTCTGATTCTAAAGAATCAAAGCAAAAACTGCTGTGGGAGGCAGACTGTGGGCCCTTCAGTATCCTAATCCCAGGGCTGCTGAATATACTAAGTTGTATAGCAAAGGAGAATTATGATTGCAGAAGGATTAGCACTGCAACCAGATGATCTTAAAACAGGAAGAGTATGAATGGCCCAGAATTATCCATCTGTACCCCGTGTAATGAACAAACTCTAGGAAACAGTGGAGGACAGGGGAGCGTGGCAGGCTACAGTCCCTGGGGTTACAAACAGTCGGAGATGACTTAGCGACTGAACAACAACCCAGTGTAATCACAGGGGTCCTTAAAATTGGAAGAAGGTGAACATCACCAAATTTAAAACTTTGTGCTTCAAAGGATACAGTTAAGAAAGTGAAAAGGTAAACCACGGAACGAGAGAAAAAAATTTCTGCACATCATCCATCTGATAAGAGACTTTGATCTACAACATGTACATAACTGTTCCAGCTCAGGAGTAAAGACACAAATCCCAACTATCAAAAATGAGCAAAGGAGGAACAGGCATTTCTCCAAAGAAGATGCATAAAAATGGTCAATAAGCAGAGGACCAGAATGTGAAGTCTATCCCTTCAAAACTGCCTTCCTCCCTTCTTCCTTTCTCCTTTGTTCCCCCCCTTGCGGCGGGGGTGGAGAAGACAGTTAAGACTGCTTAAAACCAGCAGAAATCAGGTTTCCCAACATGAAATACACTATTGGTTAAGGGTGATATAGTTTGTTGTCCAAAGGAGAACTTTTGAGACTGAAAGGGTCATTGGTCATCACCGCATTGGCCTGTTTATAACTACAGATGGGCCCTGACTTTCGATGGTTCTACTTAAAATATTCTAACTTTACGCTGGTGTGAGTACAATAAGCATTCAGTGGAAACCATACTTTCATGTTTTCCTGGGCTAGCAATCAATATGTGGTTCCATATTCTCTCGTGACGCTGGGCAGTGGCATTCACCACCGCTCCCAGTCAGCCACTCGATCACAAGGGGAATCAAGAGGTACACTGACAACCATCTGTACTAGACAGCCATTCTGTTTTTCACTTCCAGTATAGTATTCAACAAGATCCATGAGCTATTTCACACTTTGTTATAAAATAGGCTTTATGTTAGGTGATTCTTCCTAACTGTAGTTGAATGTAAGTGCTCTGAGCATATTTAAGGTAGGCTGGCTAAGCTATGATATTCTGTAGGGGTGTATTAAATGTATTGTCACCTTAATTATATTTTCAACTTACAATGGGTTTATTGGGATGTAACTGTGTCATAAGTCAAACAAGATATGTACAGGTCTAAAGTCAGACTTCTTCAAATAAACCAGGGCATACACTCACCCAGATATTAGTTGTTTACGTGGGAAGGATGATAGCATAATTAGATTGGGATTTGATATCCCCTCAACCTGGCTTAGGGGCTTCCCAGGTGGTGCTAGTCGTAAAGAACCCACTTGCAATGCAGGAGACCCAGGTTCGATCCCTGGATCTAGAAGATCCCCTGGAGAAGGGAATGACTACCTACTCCAGTACTTGTGCCTGGGAAATCCCACGGACAGAAGAGTCTGGTGGGCTACAGTCCACAGGGTTGCAAAGAGTCAGACACGACTGAGAGACTAAGCACTAAGATGCATGCTGCTGGCTTAGAATCCCAGACCTGCCACCTTGACCAGTTGGTGGCCTTTGACAGTTTACCTGCCCTCTGGAAGCCTGAGTTTCCTCATCTAGTACAAGGGAGGCAGCAGGAGTTCCTGCGCCTTAATTTTCTGGGGAGGAAACGGTAATGCATACGCAGTACTGTGCACAGTTACTCATTCGGAGTAGTGGGTGATGCATTTATTTTCTGTGCAACTGTCAGTGAGGAAGAAAACTTTCTTCAACCCTTCTAGGTTCTTCTGACTGCTCTAAGAATTAACTGGACATAAGACAGATTAATAGAAGAAAATTAAGTGTAATATTGTACCTATGGGATCCCCAGATATACAAGAGGGTCAGCAACAGAAAGTTAAAATGAGGTACATATGCTGTCATGAGCTAAGGAAGGCGATCAAGAACTTCAAGGACAGGAGGGTCATCCACAGGACAAGAAGAAGAAGAGCAAAGTTTGGTAACTAGATGTCTCCCTTGCCGTCTAGAATGAGCATTTAGAAAATATTTATCTCTGGTAATAACTCTTTTTCTGGGACAAGTCCCCAAATGAAATTCTTCTAGGTAGTTTCAGGAGGGGAAGTGGTCTCTCTCGAGCCCATGAGGTCTCCACTGTCTTTATCTCAAAATAATCCACTTGCCAAAGTGCACATCTTGGGGAGATCTGTGCTGAATGCTTCCATTACATAGATTATACACTTAAGCCTCTAGAACAGGAGAAAATATGCTTGGGACTTCTTTTTGAGACAGTAAGTGGTTCTATTTGATGAAAAGAGGATGTTCTGCCCTTGGGAAGTCATGGAGAGGTAGGAGGTAAGACGCCAAGAATCTATAGTAACGTGAGACTTAGAATCTCCTGGAGGAAGCCAGAGGAGTGAAAAAAACTAGAGGCAAAGATAATAGGGACAGAGCCTGTGTTAATAGATCATGCCCAGATGCTTCTCTTCACGTGGCAGTAACTCGTCCACCACTCTTCCCTTTAATTCACTTAGTAAAGGAAAACGGGAGAAGCCACTTGAAATATAATTGTCTCTCGCTGTTCCTGTTTGAGTCTATTATGCAAACAGTAGGGAGATTTCTCATTTTGTTCTGTTTACTGGAGTAGGGTTAAAAAAAAAAAAGGAGTCGGAGCAGTCCTATCAGCACCCGCTTTCTTAATTGTCAGTGATTTCCTTGCTCCCAAAAGTGAGTGGTTTTTAAACAAAGCAGACACATTCTCATAAGTGACACTGCCACCTTATAAACATATTGTTACAGCAGGAGAGGGGATGGAACCATGACAATAGGTCCCATTTCCTGCTCAAGGTCAGTGGTCCATATGTCACTCACCTTTTCTTTTTCTTCTCACTTGCAACCAGTGCGTCTTTCACTTTACAAAGACAAATGATAGAAAAGCTGTTTTCTTCCCCATGTCCTGTTTTGAATTTGAGAGCAGTGGGTAAGGAAGTTGATCTACTTTTTATCTGTCCTATTTGTTCTACATTTCAGAGGAGGAAAGGCTTAAAACAAAGAAAACAAATTTCTCCTGGGTTTACCCACTGCCTATTGCAACATCTCAAGTGATGCAGCTCTTTGTGATAAAGATAAAGCTAGTCTTGCTTGCACTGTGGAAGATGGGGGAAATTGATTGGCAAAATAGATGCACTGACACTAGCTCATGTTTGTTCAGTTCTCTGGGCTTCTCTTCTCCTGGAGGAGGAATTGAAGAAGAGCCTGCCGATTATTTCCACCTCATGAGCTTAAAAGCTAAAGGCAAATTCGCATACCCAGCTTTTCAGAGTTCGGTGACCCTCTCTACAGCATCAAATTTCATCCGCTTGCTTTTATTTGACTTGAAAAAACCTTAATTTGTAAAAAATTTGAAATTTAAAGTTATCTGGTCAGGAGAAGCTCCTTTAAACTCTCATTGTGGTTTGGAGCCATGCATCATCAAAGCCGGGATGCTCAGATGATGTACTGCTCCCATACATCATTGGAGCGCCTTCCCTCTCATGATATATTATTACAACTCACAATTGGAACACCGCCAGTGATGTATGGCTGAAAAACACAATCGTTAAGCCACGAGACTCCACAGGGTCTCGACAAACTCAGGGTTTTATTTTTTATTTTCTGGAAACTAGATTTGTTCTCTATCTTTTACTTTTTCTTCAAATTTCTCAGCTTGACTGGGACAACTGGGGCACCTGGAACACCATGCGTTGCCCCCATTACATGACAGGGACATCAGCTGCATATGCTACAGGAAGGATTTTGCTAACACAAGGACCAGAAACTATCGTCATGCCCATGCCTTTTGACAGATGACTATTTTCACTCCTGAGTTGACAGTGCCAAGGTGTCCGCAAGGCCCTTGAGCAGAAGCACTTCCAGGGACATTTATTTTGGAACTAAGAAGCTGGTAGTGTTTTCATGCTGACCTTAAGCTTAGCAGTAGAAGGTGAGGCCTCCCCAAGCCGAGTAAGGAAGAATCCAGCCAGGAAGAAAACACAAGTTTTGGGGTTGGTGATGTCCTGGAATGGAATCTTCTTAGCAAAGGTCCCTGCAGAACCAAGCCTTCTGATTGAGAGGAGCAGCAGGTTGCCTAAAACATTTTCAAAACTACTACTGTATAATATAGTAATAATAAAATTTACTGAATCTTTGGAATATACCAGCATTAGTCTATATACTTTATCAATATATTTCAAATAATCCACAATAACCTTATGCATTTTCTTCCCTGGTGGCTCAGATGGCAAAGAATCAGCCTGCCAATGCAGGAGATGCGAGTTCGAGCTCTGGGTTGGGAAGATCCCCTGGAGGAGGAAATGGCTATTCACTCCAGTATTCTTGCTCAGGAAATCCCATGGACTGTAGCCCACCAGGCTCCTCTCTCCACGGCATTGCAAAGAGTTGGACAGGACCGAAGCAATTCAGTACACACACACAACATTATGCATTAGAATACTAGTTTTATCTCCACTCGAAAGATGAGGCAAAATGGAGAGAGTTATAGATAAAGAAATGGAGGCCTTGGGAGGCTAAGTGGATAGATTTTCTCAACTCCAAAGTCCAAGTCCAACATTTTCTCTTGGCATTGTGGTATAGTGACACACAGCCCAGCAGAAGGCATCACCCTGCTACCCCAAATACTACTCATTCTCAGGCTACCGACCATGAGTGTGAGGAGGTCCACGAGAGACTAGTTCTCTTACAAATTTGAGATCAGTCTTGTAAAACATTCCATATTATCTTTTGTCCCATGATTGATTTTCAAAGTGGCACAATAGCTTCAAATTCTTAAAACTATTTAACAAAAAGAAAGTAGAACTTGTAATTATCACTTTTAAAAAAGTTGACCAGCTCATGCAAGATCTGCAAAACAATGACATTCTTCAAATCGGGTCATTTCTACAACATTAGGTTATGCTCCTGCAACAAGGCAGGTGGAATCCCAGGTAGACCCTTGCAGGACTAAGAATCTTCCTGTTGACCCACACTATTCTTGTGGACAGAGGAGCCTGGTGGGCTACAGTTCATGCGGTTGCTATGAGTCAGACATGACTGAAAGTGACTTAGCACAAACGCACGTTGACACACCCAGGCAGGAGGTCAGAGGTTCTCTGTGAAACTGATTCTGTTTGCTGTCTTGCAGGGAAAGCACCTTAATGAGGTTTCCAGCAAAACAACCTTCAAGAGATGCAAGAATGTTTCAGGATTTGTCATCCTTGTATTTTATGAGCTATCATTGTAGCTGTTGCATTTACATATTCTTGGTAGAAAAAATTAGAAATTGGTCATCCCTCCATGTGGAGTTCCTTTCTCTCCTATCTTCCTCTCGCTTTTTAAGGGTCAGTTCAGATGCCAACTCTTCTGTGTGATGTTCAGACTCTGCAGGGCTCCTCTGATTATTCGTATCTATCTCAGTAACTGCTTTCAGCACAAAATATCCAGAATTATAGTTCTCTCTGTTTCATTAGTCTGGACCTGTAGGTGAGTCTTTACCATATTTTCCTCCTGATTATTCATTTCCCTCTCCTCCCAGATTCCTAGCTTTGAGAATACATTATGCAATTGTTGGAAGGATAAGGAGATGAGCAGATGAATGGAGAAATGAACGGATGGATGGACAGATAGGTGGCTAGAGAGATGACTGTGTTCTTAATCTGTTCACTTGCTTTAAAAGAAAGAAGGGGGGAAAAGTAACCTCATACACTCAGATCCTCTTCACCACTCTGGTCTTCTTCCTCTGCTTAGGAGTTCCTGCACATGTCAGACTGTGGTCTATGCAGCGACATTCTGACTGCATGGCACATGCCTTTCTTCCCCATGGAAAAGTTTCTTTTTATCAAAATGTAAGTTTGAAGACCTCATCCTCCCAACTTCCTTTTAAAAAACTGCTCAAATATGCTTGAGTGTCTGAAGCAAATAGCTTATCCTGAAAACAATCAGGACCCAGCTGACTGTCAAGAGGACAGATTCTTTGTTCAGCATTAACTGTGATAAGAGTCACTGTGACTCTCTCTCAAGAGAGAAGCAGAAACCCACCCTTTCTTTGGATACCTTCTGACCTTCACAAATTAATTCTAGGATGCATTATTCGCTAGCAAGCATACCTAGAATATGTACTTTCTATTTACACACCGTATCAGAACATGAATCTGCAGAGCTGTTCCCTCGGGGTGCCTTTCTGTCAGGTACACAATAAAGGCTTTGGATGCAAATGAAAGAGTGATGGCGTTTTTCCTTGTCTTACTCATTTCGTGACAAATGCACATTGCTTTACTGTTTGCTGTGCACATAATTACAGTTCTTTAATTTATGTTTCAATAAAATGCATAATAATAAACGTTTACTGCTCCATGAATAAACATTCAAATGAAGCCTCTAATGGAGGTTACATGTTTTGAAGCAGTTCTGTGGCTCTCCAGAATCTCGCCCTCTACTTAATGAGCATCATTTCCATAATCTGTGCATTATTGCTTAAGCCTCCCTTTAGGAATATTTTACAAAGCCAAAATTTTTATGAAATATTATCCATCCAAAGGGGGGGAAATGTGAAGGGGATTAGCGACTTGTCCTGTTAAAGGGACAGGACAAGCTTTCATGTCCCTCCAGAGATACTGACACGGTAATTACGGAGATGGTGTTTCCTCATTATCTCACTAGGCAAGTGTATCACTGGTATAGTTTTTGCCTTTACTATCTGGTTTAAATAAAAGGAATGAGAAACTCAGAAAGGTCAGTCATGAAGGGCAAGCTTGTGCTAATTCCTTTCCCACTGCTAAGAAAGGGACCAGGAAGTAGATCTGTAAATTGAGGGAAGGCTAGGATACCATTCAGTGACTGCAGCCATGAAAATAAAAGATCCTTGCTCCTTGGAAGAAACACTATGACAAACCTAGACAACCTATTAAAAAGCAGAGACGTTGCTTTGCTGACAAAGGTCCATATGGTCAAACCTATAGTTTTTCCAGTAGTCAGGTATGGATGTGACAGGTGGACCATAAAGAGGCTGAACACCAAAGAACTGATGCTTTCAAATTGTGGTGCAGTTGAAGACTCTTGAGAGTTCCTTGGATGGCAAGGATCAAAGCAGTCAAACTTACAAGAAATCTACCCTGAATACTCATTGAAAGGACTGATGCTGAAGCTGAAGCTCCAATAATTTTGCCACCAGATGCGAAGAGCTGACTCATTGGAAGAGACCCTGATGCTGGGCAACACTGAGGGCAGGAGGAGAAGGGGGCGACAGAGGATGAGATGGTTGGATGGCATCACCAACTCAATTGACATGAGTTTGAGCAAATTTCGCGAGATAGTAAAGGACAGGGAAACCTGGCATGCTGCAGTTCATGGGGTCACTAAGGGTCATACATGACTTAGCGACCAAACAACAACACAATAGGATACCATAGACGGGACATTTCTGAACATGGAAACAGTCACAGGACTTGAGCATCAAATGGTCATGCTGAAGCAACTGAATCCAGGCAAGATCGTAGGCTGGGCTTCAACTTGATGGTGTCACACATTTCCATCAGTGCGAGTTATTATTTAGGAAAATGACAATATAATTTAATGGTGTTATCATTTCAAGTGGTTAAAAATTCAAATGATTTTTGTAAACTGTTCTTAAAAGCAGGTGCTTTTAAAAATGACCAAAGCGTAATGATAGATCTATCTATTGGCTCTTTGTCCAAAAGTTAAGACTGGATTGTTTAGGAGAAAAAATGTTACCAGGAAAACTCAAGAAAAAAAGATCCTTGGCAGTGTGCTAAGATCCAGATACTGGGCCTCTCCTGAGAGGTGATGAAATGCGTTAAAGCATCAACTGTCACTTCAGGACATATTAGCCTGCTTTGGTAGGTCAGGACAATTTATTTAAACTTAGGAGGCACTCATTTACACACTTGGAATAACTTTTGAATAACTATTGCTGGACCTGCGTGCTACATCATGAGACTGTGTTGTTATTTGCAGTAGGAACTACAGCAAGGAACTAAAAGTTCCTAAAAGGAGATGTACCTTCTCCTAAGATTTATCATTTGCCTTAAGCTACTTTGCTATATGCTCCTTTCACTGTTACTGCAAAATTTTTCCAATGAACATTATCTTTCCTTCACATGAGTTGAATTCAAGCTTTCTACCACTTCAATACAGCTATTTTCACATAAGACTTCAACGAAATAAGACATTCGGCATAAATAGAATTTAGCGTGATCCAAATTTTATCATATTTCTCCCTTGGATTGCTTTTTTTGTTATTCACATCCTGCTTTCTCTTGATCCATATGCTGTCTTGTTCTCTAATGCTCCTGAATTAGAAAGAATTAGGCAGAACCATCTTTTAGAGCATGACATTTTCCTCCTCACTCAAGTGAGCAGGTATTTATTTCAGAGTCATGCTTTAGAAGTGACATCCTCTTTGAGGATGGAGTAAATCTCAGCCTACAGAACTGCTAAGTGGAGCTGCTACTTCTTGAAAGGGTTCTACCCAGATATGCTACAGAGAGCATTAACTTCATAAATGAGATTCTTTTCAAAGTAGTCACTGTAAAATATACCAGGAAAACCGCCCCCACCCAACTCCCTGCAACCCATGAGCATGGACTTGATAGCTCAAGACAGGATGAATGACTCCGATTAGGCCAATGATCCCTAGTTTTATAGGGCCCTCCTAAATCACATCTCAGTTTGGGTTTAGAAGGAATGCTGCTGGGAGCATCCAGAGGGCTGCATATCATCTCAGCCTGGCTCCCACACATGGAGCCAGGGAGATTTGTGGGACCCTGTCTGGTAGCTTGGAGGCACAAGCGATGAATACTACTAAGGCAATAATAATAAAAAAGGAAATAGGCAGTGGGGAAACCCTGGAACCATCTCTCATTTTTCTCCTAATATACTTTACTGTTCAATGAGACAGAATGATTCCACAGACAGAGCCCAGAAATTAGATAATATGAGACACTGATAATGTTTCTTTTTCTGAATGATTTCAGTGACTGAGGCCTGGGATTTCTGTTGACTAAACTTCTTTAATTCTTTCATCCAGAATGGAACACTTGCTAACGTCAGCTTCCCTGGTTCACCATTCATGGAAGACACGCTGCCTCGTGTCCGAATCCTCCTTTACAGTCTGAATCCTCCTTTACAGAAGGAATTGCAGTAGAGTTTTAATAACATCTTAAATTTGCCGGGACTCTGGCCACAGACCTAGGATTTGTAGTGATGGAGACCTTTTAGGAACATTTAGCATGAATGCGCCCTCATGGCACAGGTCAGGATTGCCTGTGTAGGCGGTGAGGTCAGAGGAAGCGTTTATGATGACTTTCCTGTGCCTCTTAACCTTTGGAATTAATTTTTGGTCAAGAGGACCATCCAATGGTTGACTGTGTGTTCAGTTCAGTTCAGTTGCTCAGTCGTGTCCGACTGTGTGTTACTGTACAAAAATAAAAACATTTCTTTGCATTGGTTTAGGACACTGTCTGGCCCTGGTTACTGCCCGCATTGGCTTAATTCATGAAGGTGATTAACCAACAATCCATCTCTTCAAATGAGTTGCATGAGCAGGCCATGCCAGGCTCAAGGATGTGAAAGTTGGGGGTCATATTCTAAGGAACATCATACATACACCACCAAGAAGTCTAGACAGAGAGCATCACAGGTTACACTGAATGAATGAATAAGTCCACATACAGGGCACGTTGTCAAGTGCCGACAACGGACACACAGCCACCAAGTCCAGAGCACAGTATTCACTTTAAACCAAGCGATGGGGGATGCAGTCTATGGCAGTTCCCAAATCCAGTTTCACGGGACCACAATGCAGAGATTCTGCAGCTAGACCACCTGAGCTCAACGCCTGGTCCCGGTTACTACAAGCTGTGGGAAGTCACCCATCTCAGAACTCAGGTTCCTCCTCTGTAAGGTGAACCGACCCCATGGGGTGGCTGAGAGGACCGAACGGGTTAGTCTTGCAAAGTGTTTAGACTCTTCTCAAGCTTGGAGCTGAGTCAGCATCCACATCAGCGTCTGCAGCCATCACTGCTGTTGCCGCTGAAGCCCCCACCTCTACTCCAGCTGCCTGATCACCCCAAATGCTAAATTTTATTTATTTATTTTTCCAAATGCTAAATTTTAAAATAAAATAAATACTCATGAAATAAGTCATCTTCCAACTTTCTTTTGAGTTCAACCCATTATTTAAAAAATGTATTCACTTGAATCCTAACCTCTAAGGCAAACAGAAGTATTCCTAGAAACACATTCGAGACCCCTGCACACACATATCCTGGCCCCTAGAAGCCCTGGGGCTCCCATAAAGCACCACGTGAAAACCTTTGCTTTCAACCCCCTGGGGAATGAGACTGAATGCAGAGACCTGGGGGCCCCTCCCTTAGGGATACAAAGCCTCAGGCAGCGGAGCTTGATGGTTAAGAAAGCCAAGTTTCAAGGTCACATGACCTAGGGTGACATTCCCATTCCCACTCTCACTGTCTGAGTGACACAGGCGGATACAACTTGATACGTGTAAGCCTTGGGTTCCACCCATATAAAATGAGGATAACAACGCACGTTCTTCAAAGGACTGCCAGGAGGATGAGATAACGCACAAAGAGCCCTCAGCACAGCTCCTGACACCATAAGGAAATGCGCAGCCCATCTGAGCGGCTTTTCTGGTTATTGTCACTGACATCTCTGTGCCACTCTCAGCTCCTGCTATAAGCTTGTGTGCCCCTAAAGTTCGCATGCTGAAACCCTAACCCTTCATGTAACCGTACAGGGAGGTAGAACCTTCGAGAGGTAATTAGGTCAGGAGAGTGGGCGCCCTTGTGAATAGGATCAGGGATCTTATAAAAGACACAAGCAAGTTTGTCCCCACACGTAAGGACACAAGAAGGGTGTCATATGCACACCAGGAAGCAGGCTCTCACCAGACACCAGCTTTGCGGGGGCCTCTATCATAGACTTCCCAGCCTACACAACCTTGGAACATGCTGCTGTTTAACACACCCAGCCAGCCAGTGGTGCCCTGTTACAGTAATCTGAACCAAGGCACCTCGCTGACAAGTGCTCCCCTCATTCCTTCATGCGAAAGAAGCCCCCATCATAACACAGTCTCCATGACACAATCCCCTTTCCCTTCTTGTAATTACGGTCTGCGTTTGTTTACTTTTTAAATTTTCTGACATATTCATAGCGGTGACTCCAGCACCTGAAGTGATGTGTGGCACCCCGAGGACACTCAGTAGATAAGCACAGAATGGACCGATGAAGTGAAATAGGAGGAGGAGCGGAATGTCGATCTCCGCTCAACATTCAAGAGATCACAGGAATGGGCCTCTTCATCTTGAATCGTTATTGGACTTGAAACCAGGGGGTGCAGTTCTTTATAGAAATAGCAGAAATAAATGTGATGGCATGTACTTTTGTGTATACAGTAGGAAAAGATGATTGTGTTCACACTCAACTACACTTAAAACAGTGTTCTCTGTGGTGAAGCGTAGGCAGTGGGGAAATCAAACTAAGAGGTTTGCCAAAATCAGAGTCCAGTCAAAATAGCGAGGACACAAAGCACCAGTGTTCCCAGCAGCCTCTCACCCTTTGCTTCTCCTGAAAAGTGCGGGAGACAGATAGAGACCTCTCTCTCTTTCTCTCTCTCTCTCTCTCTCTCTCGGTCTCCATCTCTCTGTTTTGCTCACACTTGGCTTATTGTATCCAAGCAAAAGGGCTCCCGTGATGTCACATATTTTATTTTGTCCTAAAATATTGTGTAGCTGCCTGTTGTGGGTTGTGTGTATACAAGTAAAGTTGGGACTCTTCACTGGCTTTATGTCTACTTGGAGAATGTGTGATGTATTGGGATTCAAAACATGCTATCAGACACTGGAAAGAGCATATGAGACCCAGAGCCGCAGGGCAGCCACCAGGCTTTCATGAGGACCACGAGAGGCGGGTACTGCTGCAGGAGACCCAGGAGATGAAGGCTCATGGCACCATCAGATCCCGAGGGCAGATGCCCCCAGTCTTTCCTGACAACAATCTCAAGCACATGGTTTGTTAAGGTGAGAAGGGTTGTACTGCAGCGAGGACAGTTGATCTGGGAAGGGTTCAGAATGGGGAGTCTGATCACGTGTGGCAAGTCGTGTTACTTTTGAGGGGCCCTTACTCTGGGAAATGACTCTCTTCCCTCAGCTGCCTGGCCCCATACCATGGTCAATGAATCATCCTAAGATCCTAGGGTCTGGACTCTTCTCATGACCTCAAAGTGGCCTCAGAAACAAGGGGTGATGGGTTCTTGGGAAATGACTTGGCACCACTACCATCAGGCAGTCTGTAGGCCCCGGACAGAGGGTGTCCAGTTGTCCTGTTTGATCCTCTATTCTGGCTCTGGTAGCTCCAATCCCCCCATCTTGCTCTCCCAGCTTCAGCCTCCATGCTGTACATCCATATTTATCAATAGAGTCTCAGCCTGAATCTTTTATATGTGGCCCTTCCTACAGGTGGCCTCTTAGTTCTCACGCAAACCTGATCCC
This sequence comes from Moschus berezovskii, assembly GCF_049115385.1. Classification (NCBI taxonomy): domain Eukaryota; kingdom Metazoa; phylum Chordata; class Mammalia; order Artiodactyla; family Moschidae; genus Moschus; species Moschus berezovskii. The sequence continues at coordinate 19,104,992 of NC_142483.1, forward strand.
GGACCCCACCTTTTCAGAGATCTGTAGAACCTGTGCCCTGTGCTTCTTGCAGGAACCACCTTCTTCCCAACACTCCCATGCCTTCGTTTGACTCTCCAAACCCGGCTTGGTGTCACACCTCATTTGCGCTTCCCAACATGTCCTGGCGTGCTGTGATTCCTGGGGTCGCAAAGAGTCGGACACGACTGAAGTGACTCAGCAGCAGCAGCAACATGTCCTGGCGTGCTGTGATTCCTGGGGTCGCAAAGAGTCGGACACGACTGAGCGACTGAACTGAACTGAACATGTCTATGGATGTTTTCTATCAGATTGTTGGCTAAATATTCCACCAAGAATAGGGATGGACGAAGAAATCTCATTTACGAAAGGCTTTCCCTTGAACAGAACAAAATAGTCACTCACCTTTTCCCAGGTGGCCTCAGGAGCACATTCCTGCAGCAGACCTCTTCCCTCTCTCCCCCTCAGCAACTTAGCTCTCTGCTAGGATTCTAGCTAAGCAGTTCTGCCTGAGAGATTATGATAGTTGAACTGGTTTCAACCAGAAAGCTAAGCCCCACTACTCTGAGCACAGACCTGCTCTTCTAGTAAGAAGAAAAACCAAGGCATTGCAATAAATCTGTGGGTGTGTACTGGAGGATCACAAAGCTTTGCTCAGCTTTACTCCTGGCATCCCACGCACATAGATGATACAGGTAACAAAGCAGAACACGGGGATCAGAGGGAGGCAAGGAGAAGGCTGACAACACCAAGCATCTTTAGGTTGACAAAAGTCAATGATTTTTTTTTTTTAAGCCTGGGAGGAAAGGGAGATTAGGCCAGCTGGACAGGGAGTGGACAAAGAACTATGTTCCACCACAAATAAATCAGTATGGAAACTGGAGGAGGATTTCTATCTCAGGGATGGAAGAGGAAGAACACTCACACCTACTTTATTTGAAAGGCCCTTGCCCTCCCAACCCTTCTCTACAGTGAGTATGAGAAGTGGGGCCCTGGGAACTGAGGAATGTACTATTTCCTGCCTTCGCAGTAAGCAAGGATGGCACAGTCTTCAGGGACTCCAGCCCTCCAATGTGGCCTCCTGAGCCCTAAAGGCAGGAAAAGAATACCTGCGATCTAACAGCCATCACGTTGTTTAGCCACTCCCTACAAGGAGGCCCAGGGGAGCTCAGGATGTTAAAAAACACAGAATACTGGCCCCAGGATAGCTGACATACATATGAAAGGAATGATTTCAGGAGCCCGGACTCTTATACCTTCCCATATATAGAAAAGCACTAAATTCCTTAACTTGGTATTGCTAGTTTTTTTTTAATTCAGTTCAGTTCAGTTCACTCGCTCAGTCGCGTCCAACTCTTTGCGACCCCATGGACTGTAGCACACCAGGCTTCCCTGTCCATCATCAACTCCCGGAGCTTGCTCAAACTCATGTCCGTCAAGTCAGTGATGCCATCCAACCATCTTAGCAATAATCTTTTGATATTCAAACTACCAGCCCTTTGTGGCAAAATTTCTCTACAAGCTGGTTCCTCCTCTAGCATCCTCAGAGCGGTTTTCTCAGGGTTACTTAAGATGCTGTCTCCTGGGCTTGAAGTTCTAAATACTCCCACCAAATAAAACCTAAGTCTTCAGGTTATGTCTATTTTTTAAGTCAATGCCCCTTATATCCACATTTCCACCCCTCCCCTTAATGGTTCCTAACCCCTGGCAATCAATAATCTGCTCTCCAACAGTATAATTTTTCATTTGAAGAATGCTATATTGCAACCATACTTTATTTGACCTGTTGATGTTGGCTTTTTTCACTTAGCATAATGCCCTTGAGATCCAAGCTTTGCCTATACCAACAACTCATGCTTTTTTGTTGCATGCAGTGCCTCCAAGGCAAAGATGTAGCATATTGTGTTAAACCATTCACCCATGGAAGGATGTCTCGTTGTGTCCACTTTGGGGCTACTCCAAATACTCTACTAGGAATACTCATGTATTGATACACATGTTTGTGTGCACTTACATTTTTATTCTCTGGGTAAATGCCCAGGAGTAAAACTAACGAGTCTCATGGTTAGCCTTTGTGTTTTTAAGAAACTACAAACTATCTCTCAGACTGAGAGTAGCATTTTCTTTTTAATCCCCACCAGAGAGATTCAGTTTCTCTACAACTTCACCAGCATTCGGTGTTGTCACTTTATTGTCTCTGTTCTAATCTGTGTGTAGTGACATCTCATGTAGTTTTACTTTGCATTTCCCCAAGACCTAGTGATGCTGAGCATCTTTTCATATGTTTATTTGCCATCAGGTGTCCACATCAGGGAAATGTTTCCTTAGACCTTTGTCTATTTTCTAATTGGATTTTTCATGTTTTTCTACTACAGTTTTGAGAGTTCTTTTAGTATTCTAGATAGGAGTTACTTATTGGTAACTTTCAGGAATCCTTCCTTGGTCCCTTCAGCTAAACTCTTATTTTACTAATGTCTTTAGAGAAGTGTCACTCAGGATCTTACTGCTCTCTACCTTGACTCTTCCAGAGATAACACTCCTAGCTGCCTCACTAAACTATAAGCAGAATCCGTGCTGTCTTCCCCTTAGCGCTTTGCGAAGACTTGGGCATCTACCTAGCTTTCCACTGATATCCACCAAGGGAGTGAATCAAGCACACCTTTTCATTCAGTCACTATAAGACTTCAACCCAAATTAAAAAAAAAAAAAAGGTTACTATGGATACACAGCTTGGGAGGAATGTAAATCATTTAATACCTTGGAAAGGATAACTAATTACAAGAAGAAATACACAGACCCAGATGTGTTAGCGATTAATTTCTTCTCGGCTGCCACACTTCCAGCTAACACGGCGACACACGGCCGTTTATTGAGGAGTATCTATTTATGCCAACCTGGAGCTCACATTTGGCTAATTAAGCACACAGGCATTTTAGAAGTTGTGATCTGTGGGCTGTGTTTACATATGAACACTATATTCGATACCCAGGCAATTGTTTCACACCTCTAACCTATTTCAAGCCTTATATTTAATTACATTTCTTATATTTAATGAGGACAAGTTGCTGAGGGGAATGCAGGGGATGGCTTTGAATTAAATAAACGCCTATCTTCCTTACAAATTGCAACAATACATAATTAAATAATGAGATATCTGAGCTTTGTAGTCTTTCTTCCAAAGGAATTAAAGCTCCAAAGAAGACCAGGTCACGGGGGAGCTGCAGAAGGCGTGTAAGAAAACACGGGGCTGGAGCAGATAGATTCCAGCCTGCTTTCTGGCCTCCCTGGGTCTCCGTGTTGTCACTAGTAAAATGAAGACACCAATAGACTCCTTTCCCCCTTTCTCTGCTGTGGGTGTTCTAAGGATCAAGTGTAATAACAAGCACATTTCTTTGTTAAAAGAAAGGCACAATATAAAACACCAGAGATATCACTGCAATTAGTTATGTGAATTGCATTAATTTTGTTTTACATGGCAGCCAAGATACAACTGCCATTCAAGGAGGCTCTCCATGCCCACCCCCTCAACTCCCTCCCAACCTCATCTCCTGTTCTTCGTCCCCTTGTTCGGTCACCTTTACCGAACTGTCTTCCTCATAACACCAAACACACTCTGTCCTTGGAGCTTCCACACCTGCAAATGCCCTTCCACAGGGAACCTTCCCCTGACTCACTCTCTAATCAACACTATCACAGCCCCTCCTTTTACACACAGTTCTTATGACTATCTAAAAGCATTATGACTGATTCGCATTGTTTTAAGGCAGAAATCAAGACAACACTGCAAAGCAATTATCCTCCAATTAAAAAAAAAGATTTTTTAGTTAAAAAAATAATAATAAAAGCACTTTGTTTCTTTGCTTACTTGCTTTCTTTTCAGCTCCCCACCCTCCAGCTTCCACCAGCATGTGCAGGAGCAAACTTGATGGCTTGGTGTCACTTTTATGCTAAGACCTCAGAGGAGCTCACTGGAGTCTTCAGAAGGGGAAGGCATATTCTGTTCTCCAGGAAAGACCTTATAGGCACTGGGCAAAAATCTTCCTTTTACTCTACTTGACTTTGGAAAATATCATTGATAGCCACTATTTTCCTGTTGAGTTCTCAATAGATCTAAGAATCTTGCAGCCCATAAATGAGACAACTTCACATGAGTAAACCGCAGCCCTCAAAGTAATAGTATTATTTTGAATCATATGAAATGGATGAGATTCGCTGTTTTGACCTAAATATGTCCATACGGTTCCACAGTAACAAAAATAGCAGCAGGAGCCCTTGCTATGTGTCAGGCTTTGTAATAAGAGTTTGACATCAATGTTGACTGAAAAAAATTCACAACCTAAAAGTTGATAATTATGTTTTATTCTGCAAACATGCTGAAGATTTAAGTCCAGGAGACAGTCTCTCCGACAGCTCTGAGGGACTGTTCTGAAGAGGTAAGGGGGGAGTCAGGATGTATAAGAGTTTTGCAAAAAAAAAAAAAAAAAACTAGGTTGCTGAATATCAAAAGATTTCTGCTAACTAAAGAAAAAGCAGACATGCGTGTGTGACCCAGGGATTGAACCCAAGTCTCTGACATCTCCTGCACGGGCAGGCAGGTTCTTTACTACTAGTACCACCTGGGAAGCCCATAAAAAGCAGACGACTTAAGTTAACCAATTTACTATTTTTCTTTGTATGGAAAGATTCAAGAGTCTGGGCTCACTGAAATCATTGATTTGATATGAAACTTAACCATCCAGGGCCAGTATCCTGTTTTTATCCATCTTGAATCCTGTCAGGATCCACAGTCAGGTGTGGCTGCAGTGACTGGTAGCTTTTGAGCCACTAAACTCAGCAAACATCCTGTTTACTGATGTGACAGGAGACATTCTCGGTCCACACCATCTCAGCTTGTACACTTCTTGCCACAGTCCTATAACCTATTACTATCATTCATATGTTACAGAAGAGAATACCAAGGTTTGTGGAGGTTAGGACATTTTCCCAGAGAAGATACGGCACCATCAGGCTACAGAGTGGGACCCCTAAACTACACCGACCCCCAGAATTATATGAGTTGACAGAATTTCATGACCACAGACTCTGCTTCCAAAAGGAACAGAAACTGTTGATAAAATGGTATAGAAATATACATTAGCACTTCTTGTTGATGGTTCTTAAGACAGAGAAGAACTCTGAAGATGAGCCTGATACTAGCATGCAACGCCTCAGTCACCTCTGCAGCCTTGGACACTCGCAACCCTTCAGTCACCTCTATACCTTCATTCCAGGAGAAAGACCTAAGGCCTCTCACCTTGGGAAGGTGACTCTTCCTGTCCCATGTTGCATCTAGCCTCCCACCAGAACTTTAGGGTTTCTGAGCCCCACGCAGACCTCCTAACCTTTTGCCTCCCTCCCTCCCTGGATCCACAACCACTGTCTCCCTGGAAAGCCCCTGCACCCAGCAATCCCCAGTTCTACCACCCCTCCTTATCCAGTTCTTCAAATGGCTCACCTTCCCCAACCACAACCTTGGCATCTCAAAGCTAAGAATTGGGACAGGTCTTCTCTCGCTTATAATGTCCCTGAGAACACTGATCTACAATCTTCACTCAATAGTCACCTCCTTTATTTATTTATTTTTTTGTGTGTGTGTGAAAATAGATTTAATGAAAGATACAAACTTCAATTATTTGGAAATAGTCACCTCCTTTAAACTTGCACTGTTGGGTCTGTAGAACCCTTTTCAGTCTTGCTGATGTGACCACTGGCCTCCAATAGCTTTCCCCAAATTCTTCTCATGGGGCCTCCCATAGTCCTCATCTCTGCCTGGTCCAGGATCTCGTACAGGGCATCCACAGTGTGGCTATTATAGCATCGCCTAGAAGCTCTTGTGTTCCTTGATAGGCAATGATTTCGCTACCCTCTGTTGCTGCTGCTGCTGCTAAGTCACTTCAGTCGTGTCCAACTCTGTGTGACCCCATAGACGGCAGCCTACCAGGTTCCCCCGTCCCTGGGATTCTCTGTTAGGTAGTTAGAATAGGAAAAAAGGAGTCCAGAATGGCGGTGGCTAAAAGACAAGGAAGGGAAAAGCCCACGAAATAGAACAAAGGAAGGTCCGAGGACTGGAGTGAGGACCTCAGGTAGAACAAACAGCACTCCTGGCTGGCCCAATTTACATAGAGCAGGCCCAGGGGGGGGGGAAAAACATATAAAAGAGGAGCCAAAGGGCAGGGCTCCCCTCTCTTCTCTTCACGTCTTTGGGTCAGCATGCCCTCACACCTCGAGGATGTATTTTTTGCTATTTTCTAAATGAAATTGAGCTGTAACTCGGAGCTGTAACACTGATCTGTCTAAGAGCTATAATACAGTCTGTTCGAGACCTGAGAGCTATAATATGGTCTGTCCAAGACCCGAGAGCTAAAACATGGTCTGTCCAAGAGCTATGACACGCTGAGGTCTCCAATGTCCGTCGCTTCAAATTTCTGTTGAGACGAGACAGAACCGAGGAGAATACACTTGCCTGACACCTCCATTTAATTACTATCCTCATGGTGTTTTAACATTGGCTTCATTATTATTTAAGTGTGGCAGAATCAACAGATCAGAAGATGATTGCCATTGAAATGAAAAGACGATTCAAGAGAGAGGGGACATATGTTTACTCCTGGCTGATTGATGTTATACGGAAGAAACCAACACAACCTTGTAAAGCAATCACCAATTAAAAAATAAATGAAAGAAAATATAAAATATAGGTGAGAAGCAAAATAATAAAACATGGAGAAAAAAAAAAGTTCATTATACTCCAAAGGAAGGAGGGCAGGGGACAGGCCATGTCATAGCAGCCACGTGGGGAAAAACAGATTGGTCAGGAGGCAGGGTAATGGGGAACCAAGAGTAAGAGCCTTTCTCTGGTTTCCATGGAAGGGAATAGGGTAAGGCAGGATAAGCAGGTTTAGGATCGGCTAGTATGAATAATTTCAGCAGGCTACAGGGCAGGGGCTGCCCCTAGCTGTCTGGTGCCTGGTTCCAGGGTGACCAGAGCAGGTGGATGGTGGTCTAGGATGTAAGAGCCGTGTGAGAGCCTCATAAGAAAAAGGTGGTAGGGGTGAAAGGGCTCTGAATTGGTTGATGTTAATATGAAAGGCTTACACACAGGCTAGTCTTTCCGTGTCTCTAGAAACTGGCTTGCCCAGGATGAACAGTCCCTCCAGGGTCACTAAAGTTCCAGAAGTTAAAGCATCAGAAATATAATACGTTAAAAACTAAAAGACATGTGCTCACTTTGTGTCGTGAAGAGTCTTTCATTGCATGTTTATGTCCAGTAGACAATTAATACGTGACTTCAGTGATGTACTTAATATGACGTTTATTGAGCACTTACTTGGACTCAGGTTTTGCTCTGACTCAATTTCTGTAACACCCCTATAAAATAGGTACTAAAGTCTTTACTCTCTGATTTCTGAGATGAGGGCACTGGAGCACAGAAAATGCATTAATAAAAATGCCTCGAGTAAATTGCACGAGAAGCATAACAATAAAAAGTAAATAAAAGACAAGGGAAACACCTCTGGACACACTCTGGTTTTTTCTCATCATCCAAACTGCTCTACCTCCCAAGCTGAAAACTCCTTAACAGCCTTTTCTGAAACAACCTGCTGAGTATCTCTATAAGAACAGCCAGACTGCACATTAAGTTCACCAGGCGTAACACTTAGGTTGTCATTTCATCACCAAAGCCAGTGTTCCAGACACACCAGGTTAGAGACCCTTGGGTCACACTGATCAATCCCCGCTCTCCCCAGCCAGTCAGCTAAAATACTAGGCTCCATGGAGTATCTTTCTTCTCATGACCATTCCTTCAGCCACATCCAGTGTGACAGGCATCTCCAGGTGCTGATTTTCCTGACCAGATAGAGGCATGGCCTTCTGATGGTCTCCATTTCTCATTTCACCCCATAGAGACCACGGTCATGCTCACTAATATGTTTGATCATTTCAAGCTACTCTTCACTTGTATAAGATGAGGTTCTGAAAATAGCAGCAAGGTGAAAAGTGTGGATGGTTAGGCTGCTCTGAAAAGATCCCTTAAGTGAGAAACTTAAAGTGTTAGTCACTCAGTCATGCCTGACTCCTTGCGACGCCATGGACTGCAGCCCACCAGCTTCCTCTGTCCATGGGATTTTCCAGGCAAGGATACTAGAGTGGTTTGCATTTCCTTCTCCAGGGGATCGTCCCAACCCAAGAACTGAACCTGGGTCCCTGCACTGCATTGCAGGCAGATTCTTTACCAACTGAGCTACCCGGGAAGCCCAAAGATCCCTTAAATCAATGTGCACTCCATGAATGGATTTCCCCTCGACAAGTCTGAAAATTCCCATTTTTCTCTCATTGGAACCAAGCACTGCTTCTATAATTGAGCACCAGTTAGAGTCCTGGCTTGGGTTGAGGGGGCAAGAGGAAGCCAAGAAAATACCCACACGCCCACAGCAAGATGCTCACGTGTGACAGGTGTGAGGGACCAGGACCGCGGCCAGTGAAGGCGACGGTGGCCACCCTGGAGCATGTGTTCCGTGACTGACATGCAGAGGCTCACTCCCTTTCTCCCTGTGTTCGCCTCTATTCATCATCACTGCATCTGGCTCTCCATCCCCATTTCTGTCTTTCAAGTGTGTGCCTCTCTGATTCCCCTTGACCTTCTCCGTCTGTCCTTCGGGGCTCCCTTCCTGATGTCTGTCATGCGTTTGTATCTGTGCGTGCACGCTTGTGTGTCTTCATCTGCATCTCTCTGTATTTGTGTGTGCGTTTCTTTGTGTCATTGTCTCCCTGTGCATACGTTTCTCAGGATGAAGGTGCCTGCCCAGCACTCTGAGCTGACTGATTTCACAAACGTTAACGGCACACAATCCTGAGCCACACTCAGTCCTGTTCCCTCCTCACAGCCTCAAGGGCTCCCTGGGTGGCAGGGTCAGGTCAAATCCTTTAGCACGGCTCACCAGGCCCTCTGCAACCTGTCCCCATCAGGGGTGCCAGCCCCATATTCTGCATCTCCATATGGATGGCACAATCTGGCTTAGCAAATATATTTTTAGCAAGGTACACTTCCCTTCTTTTCCCCAAAAACTCATACTGAAGGAATCTTCATGAATAAAAGGGAAGGGTGTGAACTGCAGCAGGTAACTCACATGAGGATGGGGGGCCAGAGCCATGCTCGGCTCCCCTCAAATCCCTGAAGACAGAAACCAAGTGAGTCCCCAAACCACCACTGCAACCTCTGCAGCCTCTGCAACTTCTCTGCTGTTCTGTGTATCGGGGAACATAGAGAGCTCCCGAGTCAAGCTCATGTGCCAACCAGTGGCATGCTGGTCTCTGAGTATTTGCCCATTTGCTGATGCACCTTCATGGTGAGAGGTCCTGGCACCTGTAAGAGCCCAGTGAGTGTGTGAAATGAGTGTTCTGCTTCAGCTTTTACGACCAAACTGCAGAAGTGTTGTCTGTCCTTTTGCCCTCTTTGTGCCAAGGGGCAAGTCTCTGTGAGGGAGCTGTATTCTGGTCTTAACGCTCAAGTTAGGAAACGGCATGAGCAAGAGAACATCAGTTAAGTGAAGAATGGAGAAGAGAGAAATAAGCAGGAAACTAAATGCGAGAAGCAAATCGGCAGCCCTTGTGGGGACTCCAACAACTGATGATAGTCTCAGTAATCCAGGGAGGGAACCTAACATTTTTAGAGGATTTAGTTGTTGCTGTTGCTGCGTTTTGCTTTTCCAAATGTGTGTTTGTGCTCCCTTGTTAAAATATAGCTCACATTCCCTAATTCCTTCAGCTCACCTGAATGAATCCTCTGAAAGACCAAGGGCTTTCAGAACACAGACCTAGGGATTTCATAATTTACAAACGATTCAATTCAACAAAGATCATTTGAGAAAAGCATTGTGCTTTGACTTACTGTAGATGTACAAGGAAGGAGTATGTATTGTTGAAGCCTACTTCAACAGTACTTGAATCGAGAACTTCAGGATGCTCAAGGTGAATTCAGAAAAGGCAGAGGAACTAGAAATCAAATTGTCAACATCAATTAGATCATAGAAAAAGCAAGAGAATTCCAGAAAAAACATCTCCTCTGCTTTATTGACTATGCTAAAGCCTTTGACTGTGTGGATCACAACAAACAGTGGGAAATTCTTAAAGAGATGGGAATACCAGACCACCTGACCTGCTCCTGAGAAATCTGTATGCAGGTCAGGAAGCAACAGTTAGAACTGGACGTGGAACAACAGACTGGTTCCAAATAGGAAAAGGAGTACACCAAGGCTGCATATTGTCACCCTGCTTATTTAACTTGTATGCAGAGTACATCATGTGAAATGATGGGCTGGATGAAGAACAATCTGGAATCAAGATTGCTGGGAGAAATATCAATAACCTCAGATATGCAGATGACACCACCCTTATGGCAGAGAGTGAAGAGGAACTAAAGAGCCTCTCGATGAAAGTGAAAGAGGAGAGTGAAAAAAAGCTGACTTAAAACTCGGCATTCAAAAAACTAAGTTCATGGCATCCAGTTCCATCACTTCATGGCAAATAGATGGGGAAACAATGGAAACAGTGACAGTCTTTATTTGGGGGGGCTCCAAAATCACTGCAGATGGTGACCTCAGCCATGAAATTAAAAGATGTTTGCTCTTTGGAAGAAAAGCTATGACCAACCTAGATAGCACATTAAAAAGCAGAGACGTCACTTTGTCAACAAAGGTCCATCTAGTCAAAGCTATGGTTTTTCCAGTAGTCATGTATGGACATGAGAGTCAGACCATAAAGAAAGCTAAGTGCTGAAAAATGGATGCTTTTGAACCGTGGTGTTGGAGAAGACTCTTGAAAATCCCTTGGACTGCAAGGAGATCCAACCAGCCCATCCATCCTAAAGGAAATCAGTCCTGAATGTTCATTGGAAGAACTGATGTTGAAGCTGAAACTCCAATACTTTGGCTACCTGATGTGAAGAACTGACTCATTTGAAAAAACCCTGATGCTAGGAAACATTGAAGGTAGGTAGAGAAGGGGACGAGAGGATGTGATAGTTGGATGGCATCACTGATTCAATGACATGAGTTTGAGCAAGAATCAGGAGTTCATGGCAGACAGGGAAGTCTGGCATGCTACAGTCCATGGGGTGGCAAAGAGTCAGACACAAATGAGCGACTGAACTGATTGAACTGAGAAGGAGAAATCATGGTCCTTTGCCTCTGGCAGCAAACTACCTAGGGACAAACACACATGCACACTCAAACACTCATACCTCCTCTAATGTTAACTGTGATAAGTGTTAAAGGGCATGAGGGGACCCTCTTATTTTAAAAGATGGTGTGATCTGAGATTCAAAGGGAGACAGGAGTAAAGGACATGCCAGGTATAGGAATAGCCTGAACAAACACCTAGAAAGGAGAGTGTTTGGCATATTCCAGGCACGTACAATGAAACTTACACTAAATGAGTTTATGGTGAACATGTTCATGTTGAATGTGAGCTCAAGGCCAGCATGGCATCGATAAGCAGAGATGTTTCACAACTTCCTTTTGGAAGTTTCCTATATCACGTTAATAAGATTTAAGTTAAACTAAAATTAAATGCAAGTTCAGTTCAGTCGCTCGGTCATGTCCAACTCTTTGAGATCCCACGGACTGAAGCATGCCAGACTTCCCTGTCCATCACCAACTCCCAGAGCTTACTCAAACTCAGGTCCATCGAGTTGGTGATGCCATCCAACCATCTCATCTGCTGTCATCCCCTCTTCCTCCTGCCTTCAATGTTTCCCAGCATCAGGGTCTTTTCAAATGAGTCAGTTCTTTGTATCAAGTGGCCAAAGTACTGGAGTTTCAGCTTCACCATCAGTTCTTCCAATGAATTTAGGACTGATTTCCTTTAGGATGGACTGGTTGGATCTCCTTCCAGTCCAAGGGACTCTCAAAGAGTCTTCTCCAACACCACAGCTCAGAAGCACCAATTTGTTGGTGCTCGCTTTCTTAATAGTCCAACTCTCACATCCATACATGACTACTGGAAAAACCATAACTTTGACTAGACAGAACTTTATCAGCAAAATAAGACCACTGCCTTTTAATATGGTGTCTAGGTTGGAGTTGGTGACAGACAGGGAGGCCTGGCATGCTGTGATTCATGGGGTCGCAGAGTCGGACACGACTGAGCAACTGAACTGAACTGAGGTTTTTCATAACTTTTCTTTCAAGGAGCAAGCGTCTTTTAATTTCATGGCTGCAGTCACCATCTGCAGTGATTCTGGAGCCCCAAAAAATAAAGTGTCTCACTGTTTCCATTGGTCCCCCATCTATTTCCCATGAAGTGATGGGACCGGATGCCACAATCTTAGTTTTCTGGATGTTGAAATTTAAGCCAACTTTTTCACTCTCCTCTTTCACTTTCCTCAAGAGGCTCTTTAGTTCTTCTTTACTTTCTGCCATAAAGGTGGTGTCATCTGCATATCTGAGGTTATTGATATTTCTCCCAGCAATCTTGATTCCAGCTTGGGCTTCATCCAGCCCAGCATATCTCATGATGTACTCTGCATACGAGTTAAATAAGCAGGGTGACAATATACAACCTTGACAAACTCGTTTCCAGATGTGGAACCAGTCTGTTGTTCTATGTCCAGTTCTAACTGTTGCTTCCTGACCTGCACACAGGTTTCTCAGGAGGCAGGTCAGGTGGTCTGGTATTCCCATCTCTTTAAGAATTTTCCACAGTTTGTTGTGATCCACACAGTCAAAGGCTTTGGCGTAGTCAACAAAGCAGATGTTTTGTTGGAACTCTCTTGCTTTTTCGATGATCCAATGGATGTTGACAATTAGATCTGTGGTTCCTCTGCCTTTTCTAAATCTAGCTTGAACATCTGGAAGTTCATGGTTTACGTACTGTTGAAGCCTGGCTTGGAGAATTTTGAGCATTACTTTGCTAGCGTTTGAGATTAATGCAATTGTGCGGTAGTTTGAACGTTCTTTGGCATTGCCTTTCTTTGGGATTGGAATGAAAACTGACCTTTCCCAGTCCTGTGGCCACTGTTGAGTTTTCCAAATTTGCTGACATATTGACTGCAAATTAAATGCAAAGCATAAATTAAATTATAGTAAAAATCTAGGAGGGGCATTGGAGATTTTTTCCCCAATCTCATTCTTTCAGAAATGAGGAAGCCACAGCTGCAAGGTGCAGAAATGAGATTATAACTCAAAAGAACTCAAGTGAGATTAGAACTCAAACTCTTCCCAAGTCACTTTGGATTTAAGTATCTACCAATCTAATATGAATTTAGTGGCTTCTCTAGTGGCTCAGATGGTAAAAAAATCTGCCTTCAGTATGGGAGACCTGTGTTTGATCCCCTGATTGGGAAGATTCCCTGGAGAAGGGAATGAATTTAAGTGATTAAAATTGGCATTGCCATTTGCTACTTTTCTGCACCAATACCACTGGGAGAGAAAAATGGTGAGAAATTCATACCCTTGAGCTGCCAGCTCCAGTTCTGAAGGCTTAGCAGGCCACTTACAAAACATGTGAGCATGGTTATATCCCCACCACATGGGGCCTTGATCTTCTCGTCTGTTAAAGAAATGATCCTAGCAGCTGTATACAGAGTGGTTGTATCGATTTCATTAGACCATGTACCAAAATGACTCTTATCAAGTTCATCAGTGATGGCTAAGCTCCCGAGTTCAGTGGTCATGCTTTGGTCCCCATGTCACTAGGCTTCTGGACAGCAGTGTCTGACGCAGCTGACAGCTCTTTCCATGGACACCCACCATCCCCCTCTGACTTGGTTTAGGATGTCGTTCTTTCTTGGTGTTACTTCTTTCCAGTGGATACTCCTCAGACTTCTTCGTTGATGACTTTACTATACAAACTCTCAATGTTGGAGAATCTCAGGGTTTGGTTCTATATCTTCCTACCTTCTCTAGCAAGATACTTTTCCTAGTTGATCCCATTAAACCCCACTGCTTTAAGTACCATCCCAACCCAGATGACACCTACATTCTTAGCCTCAGCCCCTACTTCTCCTCTGATTTCCAGGCTCAAATGTCAAACTAACTCCTTGGGAGCTCCGTGTGAAAGTCATAGAAAGGTTTCAAGCCAACATGTCAATGACCAGACTTTTCACTGCCCCATTCCTACACTTTACTCTTCCCCGTCTTGATAAGTGGCACCTCTGTTCAACCACTGTTCAAGCCAGAGCCTAAAAGCCATTAATGGTCCCTCCATTACTCCCTCTCTATATCCGTCACCGGGTCATAAGGATTCCACCTCCGGAACACAGGGTAACTCCGTGGACTCTTTCTCCTCTCCCCTCCCCCGCTGACTGCAGGGCACTAAGTGGCCTCCTGACCCCACTCTTGTTCCCCTACAGTCACTTCTGCACGCAGCAGCTGGCGTGACTTTTAACAAGTGGGATTTGCATCCCAGGACTCTCTTGTTCTACACCTTTCTACGGTCTCTTGCTGCTCTTAGAATAAAGGACAAAACCTAAATACATCTTCAGAGTTCTCTACGAATGACTCACAAAACTCTTCTATCAACACTCTCCTTGATAATGTCGCTACATCCCTGCTTGCCTATTTCCTATTTCTAGAATACATTACCCTTTCTTGAGGCAAGACCTCCACATGTGCTGTTTATTCCTTAGCCAGCAAATTCTTCTTCCTTAACCTAGTGCCTGAGAGCCCCAGGTCAAACTGTCTTACTGGCTGTGTGGCTAAGGACAGGCTCTTTAGTATCTCTGTGCCTTATTTTTCATCATCTGTAACTGGGGACAACTGTATCTAACTTATATCATTGTGAATATTACATTAAATATGTGAAGCCCTGAAAACACTACCTGACATAACGTAAAACAATAAATGACAATATGATGTTTTGACAATACAATGAATGTATTTATGACTCAGTAGCAAATCGACCCAATGCACATTGCCCAAGAAACAGAGAAAAAAAAATACCTGAGTGACATGAGTGCTTCTCAACTGTGACACCAAAGTAGAATGTGATTAGTGAGGAAAATCTGAGGTTTCCTTTGTGGCCAAATAGTACTCGTAGGACCTCTGTTTATATCAAGTGCACAATGTTGGAACTTGATCAGTTTTATGACAAACTATTGGATATATAACAAGGAAGAGTAGGCATTTTATGCTCAGTAAAAAAAAAAAAAATTTCTCCGACTTGAGATAGAATAATGAGTAAAATATTGTACTTCTAATATTTAGACCCCAGATTTAAAAATATATCCTTCAACATGGATGTGTGTGTGTGAGTGTTTGGGTACACACATGTGAGATGTATACGTGTGTGTGTGCATGCATGCACATAATTTTCCCCTTGACTTATATGTCATCATCTACCACGGGTGTGAAGTGGAGAGGAGAAGGCACCTGATTTATATTTGCTCTCCTGAATCAGATGTCTCGAAGTCCTTTCCAGTGTTAGCTTTCTATGACCCTCTCCTCTTTTCTGCTCTTTCCTTACTCTTGCTCTCACAGTTGAGAAGAACAAGTCAGAATCTCCTGAGAATCCCAACTTGCTCCTCCAGTGTAAAGTCAAGCCAGACTCGGTCTTCAACCTCAGGACTCAAAATAGCAACCTCTACCTTCCATCTGGTGTCATTCTAATCGTGTGTGGCTTTGGTAATACACACTGAGGATCAGGACCAGTGTGCTGACTATCATTTAAACAATCAGACGACCCTATATTAGACAAAGCGAGGTAACTGCTGGAGCCTCAGGTTTGTGAGTGACCTCCAGGGTCCTCTCCCGTGGCAGGAGGCAGGCCGATGAAGCACCAGGAATACAGTACCCACGGCGCGTGTCACGTGTAGTTACAATAATGCAATGCAGTGAGGACGGGTCCATGTTCTGCTCTGCGGATGGAGCGCCAAAGCTGTGGAGCTCCTCCTCCACTTCTCGGACGCCTCTCAATTGCTACCACTGCTGTTTTTCAGTCACAAACTTGTGTCCTGCTCTTTGTGACTCCATGGACAGCAGCACACCAGGCTCTTCTGTCCTCCACTATCACCCAGAGCTCGTTCAAACTCAAGTCCATTGAATCGGTGATGCCATCTAACCATCTCATCCTCTGTCCCACCCTTCTCCTCCTGCCCTCAATCTTTCCCAGCATCAGGGTCTTTTCTAATGAGTTGGTTCTTCTCATCGGGGGGGGCCAAAGTACTGAAGCTTCAGCTTTGGGACCAGTCCTTCTGATGAATATTCAGGGTTGATTTCCTTTAGGATTGACCGGTTTGATTTCCTTTCTCTCAAGAGTCTTCCTCATCAGCATAAGTCAAAAGCATCAGTTCTTTAGTGCTCAGCCTTCTTTATGGTCCAACTTTCACATCTTTACATGACTACTGGAAAAACCATAGCTTTGATTATCCAGACCTTTGTTGGCAAAGTGACGTCTCTGCTTTTTAATACACTGTCTAATCATTGTCATCAGTTCAGTTCAGTTCAGTTCAGTCGCTCAGTCGTGTCCGACTCTCCGCGACCCCATGAATCACAGCACGCCAGGCCTCCCTGTCCATCACCAACCCCCGGAGTACACTCAAACTCATGCCCACAGAGTCGGTGATGCCATCCAGCCATCTCATTCTCCGTCGTCCCCTTCTCCTCCCGCCCCCAACCTTTCCCAGCATCAGAGTCTTTTCCAGTGAGTCAACTCGTCGCATGAGGTGGCCAAAGTATTGCAGTTTCAGCTTTAGCATCAGTCCCTCCAATGAACATCCAGGGTTGATCTCCTTTAGAATGGACTGGTTGGATCTCCTTGCAGTATAAGGGACTCTCAAGAGTCTTCTCCAACACGACAGTTCAAAAGCATCGATTCTTCGGCGATCAGCCTTCTTCACAGTCCAACTCTCACATCCATACATGACCACGGGAAAAACCATTGCCTTGACTAGACGGACCTTGGTTGGCAAAGTAATGTCTCTGCTTTTTAATATACTATCAAGGTTGGTCATAACTTTCCTTCCAAGGAGCAAGCGTCTTTTAATTTCATGGCTGCAATCAGCATCTGCAGTGATTTTGGAGCCCAAAAAAATAAAGTCTGACACTGTTTCCACTGTTTTTCCATCTATTTCCCATGAAGTGATGGGACCAGATGCCATGATCTTTGTTTTCTGAATGTTGAGCTTCAAGCCAACCTTTTCACTCTCCTCTTTCACTTTCATCAAGAGGCTTTTGAGTTCCTCTTCACTTTCTGCCATAAGGGTAGTGTCATCTGCATATCTGAGGTTATTGATATTTCTCCCAGCAATCTTGATTCCAGCTTGTGCCTCTTCCAGCCCAGCGTTCCTCATGATGTACTCTCCATATAAGTTAAATAAGCAAGGCGACAATATACAACCTTGACGTACACCTTTTCCTATTTGGAACCAGTCTGTTGTTCCATGTACAGTTCTAACAGTTGCTTCCTGACCTGCATACAGGTTTCTCAAGAGGCAGGTGAGGTGGTCTGGGATTCCCATCTCTTTCAGAATGTTCCACAGTTTATTGTGATCCACACAGTCAAAGGCTTTGGCATAGTCAATGAAGCAGAAATAGATGTCATAGATACTATTTAATGACTTCTTACTATAAATAATCAGTATGCCAAGAACTAAGCACAGACTATTTCATTTAATCCCTTCAACCACTGAACCTATAAGACAGTACTGCCTTTGTCTTACAGAAAAAATGAGGTCTAGGGAGACAGTGTAAGTAACATACAAGTAAGAGATTCTAACAAACTGCTCTGACTTGGAACCCATATTCCTAAATATTTGGGATACCATTTCTCATCTCAATGCATGAAATACGTGGCAAGGCACCGAGAGAGGTGAAAAATCTTGCAGGAAGTAATGTGAGTTGTTTGTCCATTCATTCATTCAACCATCCATCCATCATCCATCACTGCATCTCCATTCATTATTGCTTCAGGGGATACTCACATGCACCTATTCATGTACTTGGCACTGGGACACAGTGGTGAGTGAAACAGGCAAGACCCCTGACCTCACCGAGTCCCAGTCTAATGAAAGAGCAGACATTTATTGATGGTATGAATGTATAATCACAAATTAACTTCTTTCTTTAGGGAAAGGAATACAGTTCAATGAGAGCCTATGACAAAGAGGGTAGACTCAGGCTGGGAGTCAGGTCTGAAGAAATGAGGCCCAAGATGAGAAGTAAAGGGTGAGTCAGCATTAATTAGATGGAAGAAAGGTGATAGAATAAAAGTAGGGCACTGCAGAGAGGAAAATAGTATATGCAAAGGCCTACGAAGGAAGTGACATGCAGTGTTCAAGGAGCCGATGGGCTGTGTGGCTGAAACAAGCAAGTGAGGGGAGCGGTGATAAGATGGGGCAGTGTGATGAGGGGAAAGTCTGCTAAAGTCAGTGTGAGTCAGATGAAGTTAAGGCACATGGGCTGCAGTGGGAAACAATGGGAAGATTTAAGAGCACGAGACATCGAGAGGGAGGGAGAAAGATGTTGGCAGTAGTACATTTTCATAGTCAGTCAAATCTCAGGGGGCATAAGTAATATAGAAGCATGGCAGGGACCATATTCCAGTGATCAATGAATAGGCCACCCAGTGGTTCAGATAAGAGAAGCTGGCAGCTTTGACTAAGTGGTGGCAGTGGTAATGAGCAGAAATGGACAGATTTAAGAAACATAATGAGGTAAAATCTAAAGAATCTTTTGATGAATTGGTTTAGGGAAGATGAGAAAACAGGAGGAATCAATGGTCATCCCTAGATTTCTACTTGATACTTAGGTGGTAGCATTCACTGGTAAGAAACTCCAGAAGGTAGTCCCACTGACTTTGGGGTATGTTTTAGGGTCCCTAGTAGAGAGGATACGCTGTTAGGTGACAGAGGTCAGGAGGGAGCAAAGAAGTCTGGGATGGTCATATTATCTTGAGAGTTCACTATATACAGAGACAGATGGTTGTTGAGGCCTCTGGGAATAGAGAAGGTTACTATGGAGAACAATGTTCATGGAAAACTGGGTAAAACACACTTTCCAATTAACCGTATTCTTCTAATTATTTTCCTTTTGTTACAAGTACTTGCATCTTTCTTTCACGTCCACATTAACAGACCTTTCAATTGTCATTTACCTTTCCCATTGATTTTAAGTTTTAAAGTCTTTTTGCACATAGCTACTGCAGCTTTTTAGAAATGAGAGAGAAAGGACCAATCACTAGCCATCAGTATATCCAGATGAGACTCTAAGAGTCCGATTACCCCGACAGTTAACACAGCAAGCAATAGATTAAATTCCCTAACAGTGCATTCAAAGAAATTGTCTTTGAGATGATCTTTGATGCCTTCCTGTCATGAACACCAAAATGTTTAAAGTGGTGGCTATGGGGAACTGGATCCAGAATTTGATGCCTAAGTGATTCCCCAGTGTTTGGTTTTCGGGTGGATTAAATTCACCATGACTAATTCAAAGAAAATTCAAAGATGTTAGGACATACTGGCTATTACAGCCATTTTCCTCATCTTCGAGCTTACTGCTTGATTGATTTATAGCTCAAACTGATAGTTAAGAGAAATGGAAATGAAAAGATAAAGCGGTCCCCAGAGGAGGGGGAAAAAAATCCTAGAAACCTGTAAACATGATACCTGTACCAAGTAACGAGTTCAATCCAGTTAATTATTAGATACTAAGCACTCACATTTAATCAACACCTGGTACCTCAAGAATAAAATCACTCAATTTCATTGTTCTCATAGCCCTCTATTATGCCTTTCACAACATCTTAAAGCTCACTTTTTCACATTTTTCTGAAGCTAGGCTATGAGTTTTCTGAGGGACAGGATGTGGTTTCTTTTTTTTTTTAATTTCCCAGGCCTAGCAGTGTCTGGGACACAGCAACTGAATTAAAGATACCACTTGAGCAATAGTTCTCAATACACAGCAGAAAAATACCACAAAATAATCCATTAACAAAACTAATAGATGTTCCATTAATACTTTTTGAACCAAAATGTTTAATTCAGCAGCCCTGATCACATCTCAAACAAAAGGAACTCTTTCACTCGTATTTTCATCTTAAAACCCAACTCATATGGCAAACTGTTTACAAAAAATATGAAAATAGTGAACAGAGTCAGTCTCCTGTTTTTGAACAAAAACTCTACCAACTAGAGTTGGGGTTTTTAGAAAATACTTGCTGCTGCGCATTCTCTCTCTCTCACTTTTCTTAAGACCTACTTTGTCCAAAGTTTAGTCAAAATAAAAGAAAGCATAATCTATTTACAGTAAGCCAATACTCCACAGGATTACCTTACTGTATTTCAGCTAATTGCAAGTGTCAATCAACAGTTCTGAAAAGGAGAAGGCTCTGGAAAGGAAATATGATATGCTTGTCATTGGAGTGAGGGGGTGTTAAGGTATTAAATTATTATTGTCCTAAGTGAAAGGATGGCTAATGAGCTCCTAAATTACAGAGTTTAATCCCCAGGCTTATTGACTACAAGGTTATAGAGCTCTCTTCATTTCCATCATTAAAGAGATATTTAAACATGAATGTCTTTTCTAACCTTGCAAGCAAACTGACAGAAAATGGTGACTATTTTCTCAGTACGATTTTATTTTCCTTTAAATTTTAGTTAAATATTAAAATCCAACTCAAAGCAATTATTCACATATGTGTTTGCCAGGTCAAAAGCACCAACATCTCACGGCGGGAAGAGAATCACACACAGAAAATAACAGAATAGCTCAATGCATACATTTTTCTAATATACGTTAAGTATGCATTTTGCATTATGCACAGAACTCAGGACTTCCAATATTTTATTTCTAACAAGCCAGGTACACAATAGAAAAATCATACAAGTATTGCTAGTGTTAAATGTTTTCTGGTGTTTGCATCAAAAAACTAAAGCTCATGCTCAGTCATCCAAAATCCAAATCTATATTCTATGAGTTAAATACTAGTAGAATTAGAATGAACCTTCATTGAGTATCTATCAGGTTTCACTGAGCATCTATTATACCCAAGTACCTTCTATTTTACAACCTTATTTATGGTGGCACTAGTGGTAAAGAACTCTGTTGTCAAAGCAGGAGATGTAAGAGACCAAATTGGACCACTGGGTCAGGAAGATCCCCTAGAGGAGGGCATGGCAACCCACTCCAGTATTCTTGCTTGGAGAATTCAATGGACAGAGGAGCCTGATGGGCTACTGTCGATAGCATCTCAAAGACTTGGACACAAGTGAAATTACTGAGCAGGCACACATGCATCATGTTAGGACCTTTCTTTTTTACATTCTTGTGCTGAGCTGTGTTGTGCTGTGCTTAGCCACTCAGTTGTGTCAGACTCTGCAACTCCGTGGACTGTAGCCTGCCAGGCTCCTCTATCTATGGGGATTCCCCAGGCAAGAATATTGGACTGGGTTGTCACGAAGTAGAAGCTGAAACTCCAATACTTTGGCCACCTGATATGAAGAGTTGACTCATTTGAAAAGACCTTGATGATGGGAAAGATTTAAGGCAGAAGAAGAAGGTGACGACAGAGAATGAGATGGTTGGATGGCATCACCCACTCAAAGGACATGAGTTTGGGTAAGCTCCAGGAGCTGGTGATGGACAGGGAGGCCTGGCATGCTGCAGTCCATGGGGTCACAAAGAATCAGACACGACTGAGTGTCTGAACTGAACTGCCACGCCCTCCTCTAGGGGATCTTCTCAACTCAGGGACCAAACCCAGGTCTCCCTCATCGCCGGCAGCTTTACAAAGTTATTTATTCCTAAAAATTGAGTTTTTGAAAAATAGATTTCCCAGAGATTATTCATGAAGGAGTATTATTATTTCAAGGACAGATCTGTCAGACTCCATGATGATGTCTCTTTCCATAAAGCTGTACTACAAAATGGGGGAAATGGCTCATCTTAAAATAACTTGTGTATAGATAAATGAAGTTTTCATGGAAATATAGGCAAGGAAATGAAGAGAACACAGTTTAGAACGTTGGATGTGAATTGGTTAACAGATGCATGACACTAAAAAGTCACATTTTTCATCATAATAGTTTTCTGTCTGTTGGCAAAGACCTCAGCAAAGCTGTTTTCATACAACAGCAGCACAGCTGGTTGAAAAAGGAATAAATCTGGTCAACCAACTAAAGTTTTCAATTCATTTAATGCCAAGTATCTGTATGAATTTTTTTTTAAATAAAGCAATCCGTAAGTAAACTGACCCATAATAATTTGTGTTTTGTTTTTTTGTACTTAATGACTAATTTTTTGGTCAAGGTCTTTATTAATAGACTGTATGTTATTCATGGTAAAAGCTCAAATACAGTATACTAAAACTGATTTTAGACTCAGGAAAATTCCTTTTCACAGAGGTATGAAACCAGAATATTTGAAATTAGCTTGAGATTTTGGTATATTTCAGATACAACATGCTATTCATGCTCACATGTTCTATTCTCCACGAACAATGGGCTGTGTGGACCAATGTTCATCATCTTTAACCCACTGCTTTATCAATTGACAGGTAGTATACAAAGTATGTTCACATCCATTATCCCATGTGATGGGCATTTAATTCATTTTCAGAGTGTAACATAAAACTATAAGGGTTTATACTTCATATGTGTATGTGTGCTAAGTTGCTTGAGTTGTGCCTGACTCTCTGTGACCCTATGGACTGCAGCCCACCAGGCTCCTCTGTCCATGGGATTCTCAGGCAAGAATACGTGAGTGATAAATATAAGTTAAAATATATATATACACACACAAAAGAATGCTGGAGTGGGTGGGTTGCCATGCCCTCTCCAGGGGGATCTTCCCAACCCAGCTATCAAACCCGTGTCTCTTATGTTTTCTACATTGGCAGGGAGTTCTTTACCATTAGTGCCCACCTGAGAAATCCTATACTTCACATATTAAAGCTAGTTATCTAATTTTTCTTTAGGGTTTGGTTAACTAACACAGAAGTCTCATGCATGCATATGTATGAATTATAAAATGCCCCAACAAAGCCCACGAAATAAATTATAACAAATAACAGCAGCACTCAAATACTGAACATTTAGGAAATAACAAGAGAAGACACATATCACTACCTATTCCCAATTAAAAATGTCATCAATTCAGAGTTCTGGATTTAGACATTTATGAAATGAATCACATGATATTGAGCATAAATCTTAATTTCAGTGTGCATAAGCATAAAAAAGTATATTGTATATGTATAATTATTCAGTGTTATTATTTTTAAAAGCCCTATATATCATACCAAAACAAATCAATATAATGCCACCGATGTGAATATCATTAGGCTCAGCATCTTGAACTCAGCATGAAATCTACCAGACCATAAATTTGAAAGGAAGAAATTCAACATCAGTCCCATAAATCAAATTACCATCAGGATAAAATCTATCAGAGCAAACAGTCTTATTCAGGGGAAAAGGATGTTCTCGGGGTTGGGGCAGGGAAGATGGTTTGCGTGACACTGCTCTATTAATCTCATATCTTGGGAAATATCTAATTATACGAAGGTTTTAAGGCAAGTAGATCATAGAGTTAGCAAAACAACACTTACATCATGACAGAAATTGATAGCGTGCATTTTCACTAAACATTACGTCCTAAATTTGTAAGGCTTTAACTTGTCCAGCAGAACACACCATGAAATACAACACATGGATGCAGGTATCTGTGTTGATAGAAAATACAGACTCCATTAAGGAGATGTATCTGAGACACACACATGCATATATGTGAGAATATATATGTAATGGTATACTAAATCTCACAGAGCTATAGAAATATCTCCCTGCTTGCTTTTTACATTTACTATAAGAGAATGTTATTTGAGAGATGACAGTATTTACTGTTTATTTTGTCTCTTGCAGAATTGTGTTCTCTTTGAGCTAAAGAATAAAACTTCTTGGCAGCATAACATAATGTAAACTCTTAGAGTTTACATTTACACACCTATGACTGATCAACTTTCTTTCATCCTCATCAAGAGAGGGGTAGACCTTCCAAGTCAAACGTAACAGTGGGGTTCAAGTTTATTAGACAAATTCATACCTCTAAGTGATTCTTAAAGAAACTTTTCAAAGAAGATTAAGTACATCCAATTTCTAGCACACACAATACAATATCCATGATTATAACTATCTTCATATTAAAGTCGATATTCAAAACTATAAATATTAAATATCCTTCAATCTACAAATACAAGTAGATCATCAGAAAAGAAGTTGAATCAGCTTCTAATTTCCTGCTTTCTGCTCTGCCAAAAAGAATGATCAAGCTAGAAAAGGCAAATCCAACTGGTCACCCAGAGAACCAATGGCCAGACTGGGAAAGGAGACCACAAGGGAACATGTCATGTTTAAAGGCCTTTCTAGACTGGATGAATGGAAAGAATCTGCAGATGAAACTGTTGAACTGATGTGAGGGTCTCTGAGAAAATGTCACCATGTGCAAATGTGTCCAAGAAACGAAAACCCTAGAACTGGCAGATAAAATTGCTAAACTGCTTTGGGAGCCTGTGACGAACCAATGTCATAAGCAGAGGTCTCCAAACAGGGATGACTGTATCACTCAACCTTCTACTGGGTTAATACCAAGGTGGCAGAGAAGGGAGAAAGTGCCCTTTTTTGGTCCCCAGGTCTGGGGCTTACAGTGGAAGCCTCAATTGCTCTGCATCCTCACTTCCACTTTGGCCAGGAACTGTCAGGCCAGACAACCTGTGCAACCCACACACGTTGACCTTGATCTAAAAGAACCAACTACAGCCTAAAAACCTGACAAAAGCTATGTAAAATTCTAAAACACATTGCTTATAAATTGTATTTTGGCCAAGATGTTCAAAGTTTTCGCAGAGTTTGGCAAAGATGCTCACTAAGAATAAGCATGGTTCCTAGATGTACCTCAGTTTCTATGTGTGCTGGATACGCTTGGTAAATCTAAGGAATGTGACATAATATCACGTAAGGTGTTTAGAGCCACCATAATTCTTTATTAGGGAAGGACAGGGGAGAGAAGACTCAAAAAAAAAAAAAAAGAAAGTAAAAGAGCAGAAAAGGAGAAGGAAGGGGTGGAGGGGCAAAAAAGAAAAATAGAAGAAACAGAATGGAGAAAATGAGATACTTAGGAAAATAAAAAAAGGAAAATGGAGTAGAAAACAAAGAAACAATTAAGGCATATAACCCCATCTCGCACAACAGCATCGCAAAGAATGTCACTTCAATCCAACAGGGCAGAACATAAGCAACAAAAAGACCCTGATGCCGGGAAAGACTGAAGTCAAAAGGAGAAGGGGGTGGCAGAGGATGAGATGGTTAGATAGCATCACAGATTCAATGAACATGAATTTGAGGAAACTCCGAGAGATAGTGAAGGACAGAAACCCTGGGGGGGGGCTAGAGTCCATGGGGTCGCAGAGTTGGACACGACCTACAAATGAACAAAAACAGCTATTCTAAAGGATCAAGGGTAGGTGGGAAATTTTCATCCTTCATCAATTTGGAGAGACACTGAAATCAGGAAAAATACCACCTCTCTCTCTAAGGAGGCATTTTTAATATATATGGAAGGCTGTGGAAGGCAAACTTCCTTTAGGTGGTACCCACTGCCAACCTCAACTGTGTACTTTCCTACAAAGGTCAGGTGTCCAGGACTCTCAGCTGCAGGTGGTGAGATCAAACTCTTTCAATTTGATTTCACAATGTAAACTAAGTGTGTTTGACAAAGTGAAGATACACCCAGAGAGAAGGCAGAAACCTTCGAGAAACCTGAAGCAATTCAGGAAGCCCAGATGCATTTACAACCTATTTTAGACCCAGGGAAATGGGCTACAGGAAAACAAAAATCAGAGATGCATCATCCAGGTATCTTTTATAGGAAGGCTGTTCCACCAAGAATCAGGCTATTCTTGATTCCAAAGATCTGATACCAGCACCCTCACAAGGCCTCCAGTTATATAGCTCTGCAATTTCCTATCAGGGTTCTCCGTCCTCCTAGAGACCCACAGAAACAGCATCTCTGCACTTTTAATCCATTATTCCCCATCAAGCGCATCAGCTACACAAGCCTATAAGACGTCACTGTAGGTCACCATTTGCCAGTGTGTTTCCACAAACACTTGTGCTGAATGATGCAAAAACACGTTCTGTGAACAGAAGGACTTGCTTGTCAAACAAGTTTGAGAGATGCTGGAATTTAACAAAGCTAAAGTTGTTTATTTACTGCTAGATTTCTCAGTGCCTTTAGGATGCCAGTAGAGCCTGTGACTGTCTAAGAGTGCTACTTTGCCCAAACATGCTTCACGGGGGTCTCATCACCTTTTCATTTTGCTAAGCATCCTGACAGACAAGTGTTTTGTCAAACACATTTTGGGAAATATGGAGACAGAACAGGTCAGCTAGATGGGAGGAGAAATCCGTATCTCACATATTGCTTGCACATTTAACTTTTTGCACAGATGAATTATGTAATTATCCTTCACTTCTGTGAACAAGAAGTCCTTTGTACCTAAATACACAGGGATATGACCTGCTCTATGCATAGGTCGGAGAAGGCAATGGCAAGCCACTCCAGTACTCTTGCCTGGAAAATCCCATGGATGGAGGAGCCTGGTAGGCTGCAGTCCATGGGGTCGCTAAGGGTCGGACACGACTGAGCAACTTCACTTTCACTTTTCACTTTCACACATTGGAGAAGGAAATGGCAACCCACTCCAGTGTTCTTGCCTGGAGAATCCCAGGGATGGGGGAGCCTGGTGGGCTTCTGTCTATGGGGTCACACAGAGTCGGACACGACTGAAGTGACTTAGCAGCAGCAGCAGCAGCAGCATGCACAGGTATGATGTTGCTTGAGAATGTCTGGCTATTTTTTTAATTCTAATTTTCATTCCATCATTCAAAAAAAGAAAAAGTTAATCACATTGTCCCTAACCCTTTCATTCCCTTCACATGTGTGTGGTAGCAGGCTTTAAGTGAAATTCCTTGAGTGTTTTTCAAGGAAAGGTTTTACTCATGAGGAATAGCCCTCCAAAACTCCATATTTGGGGACTCCAGTGTGACTTAAATGGAAAAGTCAAAGCTAATATTTCATGAATCCTTGAATTTCACCCTGACTTCTGCTGGGCTCTACTCTTTCTACAGTCCTCGGCTGCTTTTCAGTTCATCAAGAGCTCTGGTTAAATAGATGCTAAACTAACAGCGACAGGAACTGTGTTCCATATAGTGTGGGGTCATCATCAGTGACTTTAGGTTTTATTTGTACACTTGTGTGCAGTATATGCAACTCTGTTAAGCTCACCCGAGGACACTGCCCTCAGCAGGGATAGACTCATGGTGCCTTTAAGGTGACTTCTGTGACTACAGCTGCATCACTTATACTAACTAACACTCCCTCGATATACTGCAAGATATTTCCTCAAAAGAAAAATAACAAAATGCTCTGCCTGCCAGATACTGCAGGGGACACTTAAACTATCATAAACCCTGCAAAAGGATCACTGAAGTCAACCAGCCTTGAGAATTTCTGATGTTATACCTCCCTCTGGTAAAGCCATTTCCAAAGATTGTCATTTCAAACGTGCCTCTCTGTCCAGCAAACTTTGTGTTTCCTTTACACACCCCACCCAGGACAGGGCCAGACATCACTTTGCTGGGGCCCTGTCCTCCCTCTCATTCACGTCTCATCCATTTGCATTTAACCACAATCCTCAGCGGACACCACTGCTTTGCCACATGTACCTCTGGGAGGACAGAAAAAGGATGGTCCTTATGAACAGATGGTCTTTTCAAGGAAAAGTAGCTACATTTAAATACAGATAAATGTACTGTAAATAATGGCTTAAAAGGATTTAGGTCTTTAGGGGGAAAAATATGGGAGCATAAAATACTATTCTTTAATTACATGAGATTTTTTTTTCCTTCCCTTGAAGACAAAACCAATTCCTAATGAAGCATAATGAATCGTAAAGAGGCACCAATGCTCATTCCAACAGATGTTTATTGATTAGTGTTGACTGAACACAAACAGCCAAGTGCCGCTTGCCACCGCTGGTTAAGTGGTGGGAAGAGGCACTGGCTCCCCTTACCCCGCCTTATGTTACTTCCAAAGACAAGTTGACTTTTTTTTTTTTCCGCCTCCAGCATCTGAGCTCTTATTTTTAAAGGGCTGCCTTATAACTAGGAAAGCAAGTGGAGGGAACAGGCTTTCCATGTCCAATGCGTTATCTGGCAAGGACAGATTGTTTTAGGGTGTAATGGAAAAGATTTTTCATGAAACTACATTTCAAACGAGCAGCATATGCTTGATTTTCCCTTCTGCTACTCATCCTGCCATTTGTTAATTTTTGTTATTGTTTTTCTCTGGGACTCCTAAATTTTCATACAAGCTGTCTCATCTGAAGCTAACACAGCTTGGGGTGGATTACCGCTTGGGATACAAAAACCTCCACCTCCACTCTAGCCTTTTTGTTTGTTTGTTTGTTTCCAGATTTTCCATATTTAACCAGTGTTCACTGGTGAATGAGTGATTTCTAACTGAACAACTTGGGCGGGAGGTGGCGGGGGCACTGAGGGGTTGGGAATTTTCCCTTTACATTAGCTGTCAAAGGCTGAAATGTGACTTTAGGATACGTGAGGACTTCTCAGCCACCTAGGCTGCCCACACTTATGGGGTCACAGCCCAGAACAGAGGTCTTGAGCAATTCTGAAATTGGGAATTAGAGTGAATTTTTTTCCCCTTTAACATTGTAATGCTTCATATTAATTTAAATGATTCTCTCAGAATGATTCTGTGGCCCTGTTAAATAAAGTTCAAGGAGATGAATTTCCGTCATGCAATCTGAGGCCTATTTGAAAGCAGTCAGCTTTACAAGATTAAAAAAAGAATTACAGCGTATAGGTAATCTATGGATAGCAGGTACTTCGATAGAAGCAAGGATATTTTTCTTAAAGATGTGAACACACTTGGGAGAGGGGCACCTTTGCTTGGAAGGCCTTCTAATCAGAATCATCTTGTGTTTGGAGACTCAAGGCACAAACAGGGTCCTGACTCCAGGGGTGATTTCACTACAATGGAATCTATGGTTGGAAGGGTTTATAAACTCTGCTTGGGGCTAACATCCTGTGATCAGCTGAGGAACCTGGGGAGGCTCACTCCTCTATGTGGGTTCACTTACAGGAAACAAGCTGAGACAGAGTTTGCCAAGAGACAAAGAGAATGCCCTGACGTTTATTTCTATAACATGTGCATCAACCAACTCTAAGAAAAGGATCTTGGAATCTGCCCAGTGTCTTTGGTTGGCTCTGGGCTTTTCATTCCTAGATTTCCCCATTCATATGTTCTATGACTGTGGGCAAGCTAAGTCAACTCCTTAAGGTTCAGTTCCCTCATCTGTTATACGGGCAAGATCATGTCCATTTCAAGGGTCACTGGGCAGATGAAATGAGTTAGCAAAGGGTCGAGCACGCAGGAAGGGCACATTAAACGGTAATAAAATATAGTCATATATATCACCACTGTCATTTCCTTACTCTATTTCATTTCTCCCATTTAGTTCATCTGGTCTAAACGCTTGGCTGTCTTCTAAACTCTCTCCTTTCCACTCATATTCTCTAGTCTGTTTCCTACTCAAATACTACAGTGACCTTATTGAGAAACAAATCTGATTCCTTCTGTTTCTGGCTTCTCAGTGGTTTCCCACTGTCCATGAGATAAAGATGAAGATCCTAAACACAACCCAGAAGACCTTAATTGGCCCTGCTAGTCTCATCTGACATCTTCTGCCTTCTCTAATCCGACGCTCTCACTGTATCCGCCCCTCTCCCTTGCCACAGGGCCTCTGAACATGCTCCCTGGCCTCATCTACTGGGTTGGCCGAAAAGTTAGTTTGGGCTTTCTGTAAGATGCTATGGGTAAATCTGAGCAAACTTTTGGGCCAACCCAATACTTCCCCCATCTCTGATTCGACTTAGTGAACACCTATCTATCTTTCACATCTCAATTCAATCATCACTTTCCAAACAAGATCTCTTATGGCCTTCCCAGTTAGGCAACTTCTCTTTGGTTAAAATCTTCCAGCATTAATATACCTTCTTTAAAGCACATATCAGACACATAATTGTATGTTTTTGTATTTTTTTAATTTATTTCCAGCTATCCTATGAGACTGTAGACCTTCTGAGTGTATGGAGTTTTCATTCAACATTTCATCAGGAGGGTTCTGCATAATATGTATAATAGTTGCTCAGTTAATATCTGCTGACTGGAGTTATTTGGGCCAGAAGTGAGGTTTTTTCTCCTTATCCCACCACTTTCTGGCACATAGGAGGCTGCATACTTTACCTACACTAATAAAAATATGAGTATAATGTCTAAACGTTCCCTGTTTCTCCTAGTATTGCTATTAAGTAGGACGACAGCAGCAATACTTCACAGGGCACTGTGGAGGCTTCCTGTATAAAATTTTTTGGGGAAAAAATCTAGTCAGTGCCATATAAAAGGAACAATATGGTCCTCTTGGGCCACAATGGCATTTCTCAACAACTGATATGGATTGCTTCATAATTGCTACAGCCACAGCAATCTATTCTGGCCATAAAGGCAGGCCAACGTGAACTGTTATGACTCCTTTGCCTATGTTTTGCCAAGTCGTACCCCAACCCCAAAATGATAGATGGTTTTTTACAAATTGTCCAAGTAACAAAAGAAGTAAAGTTGTGCACGGTTTTACCTCCATTTACATAGTAAGTCTAGATACTCTTGTGTTAGAAGTTCTCCAAGAGCAAAGACAGTGAACTTGTCCTCTTCAACTCTGCTCCTCAGTGTGGTGGGTAGCAGCTCCCCTTCTGTGGTTAAACACCTACATAAAGACTGCAGGTGTGTAGGCCACGATGGCCGAGATCTGAAACAGGAGGGAAGGGGCCAGGGCACAACCTCTGAAAGAATGGCATAGCCCAAGACACAACACAGACTGAGTAGAACCCAATGAGTCCAAGGTTGAGGACAAGTGACTTCCACTAAACCTTGAGCCTCAGTATATGCTCATTGTAACACATCAGCAAGCTAAGTGACACACCCACAGGTGCCATGACAGTTCCAAGGCCAACCATCAAAGACCAAAAAGTGGGTAGGGGCCCAATTCCTGGAAATTTCCACCCCTTCCCCAAAATAGTATAACAGAATAATCCTCCCACTTATTAGCATATGAAATAATCGAGCCCATAAAAACTAACCACATCATATTTCAAGGGCATTCTCACCTTCTAAGCTGATCTGTACACTCTGATGGAATGTTTCTCTAAATAAACCACTCTTTTTTTTCAAACTTTAAACATTTATTTTGCATTGGGGTACAGCTATTTAACAATGTTTTGATAGTTTCAGGTGAATAGTGAAGGGACTCAGCCATGCATATATGTATTTCCATTCTCCCCCAAATCCGCTTTCCATTGAGGCTGCCACATAACATTGAGCAGAGTTCCTTGTGCTACACAGTAAGTCCTTGTTGGTTATCGATTTTGAATATACCAGTGTGTACATGTTGATCCCAAACTAAATAAACCCACTTCTTATCTATCACTTTGTCTCTCTCTGAATCCTTTCTGTGATGAGACATCAAGAACCTGAGCGTCTCTGAATCCTGAAATCAGGTGCCTGATCTCAGAAGACCATGGGTTTTGACAGGGTTCAAGTCTCAGCCGCATGCGTTCACGTCCCAATCTAAGTTACACAGTTTCCATTCTACTGACCGTTCCAGTGCACAGAAGCCACCTTTACCCAGTGTGAGAAACAGACAGGCTCCTTCCGAGCTCATCTCTCATGCATCTCCTTAGGCTTGATGCTGCCGCATATGACACAATCAGCAAATGCAGTGAAGGATGGTTTTGTGAAAGGCAACCACGCTTGCAGGCAGAGAGGACTGACTTTCCATACATACAAATGCCAGCACTGTGCACGGCAGCCAAGCCCAATAGATGCTATATCTCAAAACTCCCATTAGAAGCCAAATGGATTTCAGGCAGGTGATTCTAACATCATGTTCCAAAGTTGTCTAATATACAGTGGTTGAAGGGGTATGTGAAAGCAGAGTACAAGGAAGAGAGAAAAGTATGTGTTACCCACTACTGAACTTAGCAGTGGTTGGTAGAATGAGGACAAGAGCAGGTCTCACCTCTACCACAACTATTCATAAACAAGGATTCTAGTTACACGTAATACTCTGATTCTCTGGCATGTCGTAGCCTCTGTTCTGACTTTATTTTTCTCCACTGCCTTTACCATCATCTGACACAAACAACTGTACCTATTTCATCTTTTTTGTGTGTCCTCACCCCCTCAACTGGGATGCAAACTGTATCATGGAAGGTTTACTCTTTGCTTTTTTTTTTTTTTAATCAGCTTTATTACTGCTGTATCCCCAGTGGTTGGGACACAGGAGACTCTACATGATTATCTGTTGAAATGATGATGAGTCCTTACCATTTGCTATGCACTGTGCCTATTGCTTTTCAGGAATCAGGATAAGTTGGTAAAAACAAGGAGCCAAGAACTTGGGCTCCAGAATCATATAATCTGAGTTCTAAAATTTAAGTTCTGATCTTGGACAAGTAACTTAACCTTTCTGTGCCCCAGTGGTTACCCCAAAAATGGAGCTGATGAGAAGGGAATCGTCTCAAAGGGCTGGTATAAAATGTAATGAGATGAAAAGTGTAAGGTGCTTTGTATAGTTCCTGGGTGCACAGCAATTATACAATACACACTTGCAATTATTCTTACAGTCTGTTATTATTTCATAATTATTAATAACTATTATAACTCTCCAAACAACCCTAAAAGGTAAGTGCTACTATTATTTTCATTTTCAGTTAATATTTTAAAGAGTAGGATGATCTTATAGTAAAGTGGTAAAAATAGGAAATGTTAGCAAAGAGGGTGAGAAGGAGAGAGAAGTAAGAGAAACAGATAGAAGCAATGGAAAGAAACAGAATCGCAGACTTAGAAAACGAACTTATGGTCACCACAGGGGAAGGAGGTGGGGAAGGGATAGGTAGGGAGTTTGGGACTGACATGAACACGTTGCTATTTTTAAAATGGATAACCGACGAGGACAGGGAACTCTGCTCAGTACTCTGTAACAACCTAAATGGGAAAATAATCTGAAAAAGAATAGATATACGTAACTGAATAATGGATATACATATCTGAATCACTGGGCTGCACACGTGAAACTCACACAACAGTGCTGATCAACAATCCTCCAATTTAGGGGGAAAAAAAAAGGAAGCATCGTAAACAGAGCTGTTAGCCCAGAAAGAAGAGGATTCATCGTGGAGAGCGTGATGAAGGCTGGACTGGCCTGGAGCATATATGTGCCAGGAAGGCCAGCGATGACGCACATCTTAGCGGGTTTGGAGCTGGGGATGCTCTGGAGAGGGCCAAATGGCGAGGTGGGGACTCACAGGTTGGGCTAGGAATCCAGGCCTCATGACTTGCAACTCTGATCCCCTGGCTCCATTCCTTTTACACTCAAAAAGACGGACAGCTTCAGTTCATTCTCCAGCATTAGAATGTTCCAGGACTGCCCAGGATATTAGTGAGAGTGTAAGCTCTGTATTCACATGGACTTGGGTTCAAGCACAACTTAATCACTTTGAAGTTGAGTGAACTTGGGTGAGTTACTTAATCCATCTGAGTCTCAGGTTTCTGGTTTTCTTTCATGTGCAAAACAGGAGTACTAACTGTATCTTCTCCCCAGGGTTGGCATGAAAATAAAAAGAGATGATTCCCGAAAAGTGTTCTGTGCTGTGTGTGCGGAAAGAAAATTTGCCATAATCACACAAACAGAGGCACCATTCCATTTTGCGGAGCAAATGCTTTTCATAAAATCAACAAGTTTCCACTTCCCTGTCCTGACTCCCCAAGTATGCATGCTGCTGCTCCTGCTGCTAAGTCACTTCAGTCGTGTACAACTCTGTGTGACCCCATAGATGGCAGCCCACCTGGCTCCCCCGTCCCTGGGATTCTCCAGGCAAGAACACTGGAGTGGGTTGCCATTTCCTTCTCCAATGCATGAAAGTGAAAAGTGAAAGTGAAGTCGCTCAGTCCTATCCGACGCTTAGGGACCCCACGGACTGCAGTTTACCAGGCTCCTCCGTTCCAGGCAAGAGTACTGGAGTTGGTTGCCATTGCCTTCTCTGCTCCCCAAGTATAATAATACCAAGTAATATATGGCATTTGTTGTCATTGTGTTGTCGCTAGGTTGTGTCTGACTCTTGCAAATCTAAAACCAGCCTCCAAAATCATGTGAACAGTCAGCAGCTATCTTTCTTAACATCTTGGACAAATTAGCCCAGTTTCCAAACACAAAAACCTCTCAAAGAATTAGGTACTCTACAAATTAAAGTTGGAAAGCTTTTTTAGGAACTTTGTCTTAAGAACCAGACAAACCCAAACACTGTATTACGCCCTGGGGGTGGTCATAAAGAAAGTAGGAAAGCAGGAAGGGAGGTTCAAATTCTCGTATTCAATATCCTCATGCACACAGGGAGAAGGCAATGGCAACCCACTCCAGTACTCTTGCCTGGAAAATCCCATGGACGGAGGAGCCAGGTAGGCTGCAGTCCATGGGGTCCCTAAGGGTCGGACATGACTAAGCGACTTCACGTTCACTTTTCACTTTCACGCATTGGAGAAGGAAATGGCAACCCACTCCAGTGTTCTTGCCTGGAGAATCCCAGGGACAGGGGAGCCTGGTGGGCTGCCGTCTATGGGGTTGCACAGAGTTGGACACGACTGAAGTGACTTAGCAGCAGCAGCAGCATGCACATATTCCCTCCCCCAAAACAGCCTTATATCACAATCAACCAACAAACTTGATGCTTGAAATCTGCCTAAAATAAATCTAGGTATGCCTTGGCACTTTCCAAATATCTTCATTTCTCAACTGATCCTATAAAAATACTGACAAGGAAGAGCAAATTTCAGCTTAGATTCTAAGGCCAGTCATTTCAAAATGCCAAGTGAAATAGCAAATCCACCGTTGTGTTGATAAACTTAGATACAACAAAGAGATCCTGACCACAGAGGTCAACCATTTAAGCATGGGAACAAGTATGCAAGGGGTTTTTCCCAGCACAGGAAGAAATATTTTGGAGCCAAACATGGCTTAAAGGTACCATTTACAGGGAGTTTTCAATGAAGGCTCTGCCCACCAGCAGGGGATCTCTGAGTGGGGTGGGGTGGGGCAAGTGAGAACCTGGTGAAATGGTCTGGGAATATGCTTTCTGTTCTGTTTTTGTTTTTGGTAGAGCTGGGGCATAGCTTTCGTCAACTTATCAGAGGGGTTCCAAGAACCAGAAAAGGTGGAGAACTTCAAATGTAGTTTCAGCTCTCATTGTGCAGGGAGTACAACTGAGTCCCAGAGAAAACAGGAGAGCTTCTCTCAACATCATGCATCTGCCAATGGGCATGGCTTCGCCACTAGGCAAGTACCCCCCAGATTCCAGCCTGCTCTTTCTTCCATCTATCAAGGCCTCTTTGCAAGCTACTTGGAGGGCTTTCCTTGCAAAGACAACTACAATTTACCTTCCTTTCCCAACACTTTGATTTATTCCTAGAGAAAAAGTAGGCTCTCTCAAGGACTTATTTAAAATAAAGCCAGCCTGCCAAACCAGCAGTGAAGTGAAATCGGAACAGAAGAATCCACCATCAGCCACAACAATAGCCAAACAAAAGGATCCTACAAAGAAGAAATGCATTTATGTTTCCAAGCTTCAAAGAGATGGTTACATATGACGGCAGGTCTTCTCTTTGTGCTGAAGTTGAACAAACAAACTGGATTTAATTCTACATTTTGATGACAGTAGCTGAGATAGAGTCATTGTGTTACCTAACAATTAGAAATAGGAATATGATACGTGAACAAGCTGAAAGCACTTTCTCATGCCAGATGTGAATATATTTATAAATATTTATCTGTAGCTCCCGGACAAAAGACTCACACATACACACACAAATGAAGCCATAAAAATAAAGGCTATTGACACTTTTTGGCCAAATTTGTAATACCTCTAGTTATGCTACTCATTGATTGATTGAGACTCAGTTGGGGAAGAGAGAGAATGAAGTAAGAAGATGGGCAATTGGCCAGCCTGCTTTTCAGCATCACTCTTTTAGAAGGACAGCCGTGAAATTACAAGTTAAGAACATCAGGCAAGTATACGATATTATTAAATCTACCTAGCACTTCACTTTCACTTTTCACTTTCACACATTGGAGAAGGAAATGGCAACCCACTCCAGTATTCTTGCCTGGAGAATCCCAGGGACGGGGGAGCCTGGTGGGCTTCCGTCTATGGGGTCACACAGAGTCGGACACGATTGAAGTGACTTAGCAGCAGCAGCAGCAGCAGCAAGCATTAACTGTGTGTCAGACATTATGCTCCGTATGTTTTTTTCATGCACCATCTCAGTTAACCCTCACAATAACCCTTGTACCATTCATTGTTAACTCCATTTTACAGATGAGGAAACCAGGGCCCCCAAACAGGTTAAACAACCTCCTCCAATCGAATGGCTAATAAATCAAAATCTGGATTCAAACTTCAGTCTGTGTGTCCTCTCTTACGATGCTCTTTGGTCATGGCCAGTGAATTTGGAGAAGTCCTGCTCTAAAGCTGTGCTCATAGGGCCACCTTGTGTGCCAATTAAGAGTGTATTTAAAATTTAAAGTACTTAATTTCTTCCCAAAAAGGGAAATAGAACATGAGACACCTCTAACATAACTATGCTGAAGTCAGAGCCTTAAAATCACTCATGTATAATTAGCTATACCCATGATCTGAATATTTAAAATATCATTAAAAACCCTGCTATAAATATTAGAGACTAGAATAAAGATCTAATTAACTATCTGTGCACTTCTTTTCACCTCTTATCATTTCTCTAACTTAGTTCTCGAAAACAACCAAAACCACTCTCTTCGCAGAAGCTTAGAACTGAAGGGTCCTTATATGCACCTTGGAGGGTGGGGAGGGAAGGGACTCCATGCTCAGAAATTACTGAAAAACAACTACAGAGACATATGTAAATTTTCTCAGGATAAGTCCAAAGCTACACTTGAAAGGGTCGGGGCCTAAAAAACAAAAGCTAAAAACTCCACTCAGAGGCCAAGATATGTGTAAGACTGTATGTGTGTGTTAGTTGCTCAGTCATGTCCGATTTTTTGTGACCCCATGGACCGTAGCCCACCAGGCTCTTCTGTCCATGTAATTCTCCAGGCAAGAATACTGGAGTGGGTAGCCAATCCCTTCTCCAGAGGATCTTCCCAACCCAGGGATTGAACCCAGGTCTATTTCATTGCAGGCAGATTCTTTACCATCTGAGCCATCAGAGAAGTCCTTGTAACACTGTATATCCTGCAAACTAGATTACTTCTCCTCAGGCCCTGCTCCTCTGAAAGAAATACATGTTTTCAAAATTACGGCAAATATTTTGAGAAACAAGTATAAAGCTAATACCTGAAACCACCCCCACCCCCCATGAACAGCTCCTTCTCATGTGGAATCTTGGGAATTCAGCAGACAGATGCATCCACACCGTTCTGTGGACCTGCTGGAGGACTGCTCTCACCCGATCTTGTTCTGATTTCCCATTAAATATCTGGAGATCACTTTGACCTACGTTATGAAAACTGTCACACCAACACTGTGACACCCCAGGGTGAGGACCCAAGCCAGGCTTCTCCAAATCACCTCACCCAAGTACTGAGGACGGCCCTGACATGAGGGAGATGAGACAGCATTGTCTACACCCCAACTGCTTGTGTGCTTAATGCAGTAACACCTAGCTCATCAGAGCCAGAGGCACATTCATCAGCTACTGTTTCCCTCAATGCATTTTTATCACATATTTTGCACATTTCTATTTCCAAGATTCATGGAAAATGAGACGTTTAGTTGAAAGTGTTTACAGTGGGGACCTTATAAATTACTTGATAGTCTTGGGAGACAGAAGTATTTTGCAAAATACCAGCTACGGGAATCAAATACCAATATCTTACAGAGTCCCTTGGGATCACTTTTGTATGGAGATAAAAATTCTTCCTAAATAGAAAAATCTCAAGTGAGCCTAAGAAAGTGTTGATAAAGCCCACTTAAGACTTGCATGCCTTCATAGAACATCTCAGGTGACTGGGGCAGACTGAAACTCCAGACTAAGATGTG
Source organism: Moschus berezovskii (assembly GCF_049115385.1). Classification (NCBI taxonomy): domain Eukaryota; kingdom Metazoa; phylum Chordata; class Mammalia; order Artiodactyla; family Moschidae; genus Moschus; species Moschus berezovskii. Next base: position 19,143,225 of record NC_142483.1, read on the forward strand.
AGGGGCTGTTTTGTGGGGGTTTACTGCATGAGTGAGGAACAGGTGGGTCACTGAGAATCCTGGGCCTCTTACAGGTCATTGAGTCCAGTGAGTTTATTTCCAACTTAACAGATACTGTGAAAATGGATACCACCATGTCCCCACCTAAAGCCCATCGGTGAAAGCAAACTGGGTGCGTGTGTGCATGCATGCTTAGTCCCTCAGTCATGTCTCCTTCTTTGAGACCTGATGGGCTGGGTCACACCTGGGTCTCCTGCACTGCAGGTGGATTCTTTACCATCTGCGGCACCAGGGAAGCCCACACGGAGTTCATCACCTTCTTCATGGGGCGCTCTAGTCACCCGGGGGTGGGGGATGGATTAGCAGCTCTGCCAGCCCCTTCCCAACATATGAAGGTCAGCTGGCAGCAGTGCTCAACAAAGAACACTTAATGTGTCTGACAGATGGCAAATACACCATATTGACTCTTCCTCCTAATTTAACAAATTTGAATCTTTTGTCAAGTTTATTTCCCCAGCAAAAAGATGTTCTAAAGCACCACTTAAGCTTCCATTGCTCTTTGCCCCTACTCCCCCTCTCACGTATTATCTTTGACACTGTCTCAAGAAACTGAAACCAGCTTACTAAATTAACTCATCTTCCCAGCTTCCTTTGTAGCTCAGTTGGTAAAGAATGTGCCTACAATGCAGGAGACCTGGGTTCGATTTTTGGGTTGGGAAGATTCCCTGGAGAAGAAACTGGCAACCCACTCCAATATTCTTGCCTGGAGAATCCCAAGGACAGAGGAGCTTGCAGGTACACTCTACGGGGTCGCAAGAGTTGTACATGACTTAGCAACTAAACTACCTACTACCTCCCAGCTATCAATGATCATCGCAAATTCTGACATTGGCCTGAGTGTGTATTCCTCATTTTTGTGAACTACTATGAAGCTCTGCATCAGGCGAGGGGTAGTTAACTAACAGACAATGGGATCCTTGAACACTTAAAAATAACATGCAAAAGCATTTGTATTCTTCACTTGAAGGAAAGAAAGGGACCATAGTTTATCAGATACCCAAAGGTGTGGTGCATCTGCTTTGGCTGGAGGTTATTACATGGAGCCGAAACACTGCAAGCTCTGTTGGGCTTTGGGATTTCAGAGGATTTCCCTATGTCAGGTGGATGGGGTGAGGGCAGGGAAGGGCTTTGGGCTGTGGTAGAGCTCTCTGGTGGAAAAGGCAACGGCAAGCCACTCCAGTACTCTTGCCTAGAAAATCCCATGGATGGAGGAGCCTGGTAGGCTGCAGTCCGTGGGGTCACTAAGGTTCGGACACGACTGAGCGACTTCACTTTCACTTTTCACTTTCACACATTGGAGAAGGAAATGGCATCCCACTCCAGTGTTCTTCCCTGGAGAATCCCAGGGACGGGGGAGCCTGGTCGGCTGCCGTCTATGGGGTCACACAGAGTCGGACACGACTGAAGTGACTTAGCAGCAGCAGCAGCAGCAGAGCTCTCTGGAATGCCAGGCTGTATAAGGAGCATTAAATGACATCAAGTTCAGTGTAGAGGAGTCATGGTCAAGGATAGCCTGCCTCCACAAGGTAGTGAAGGGTCCCTTCCACCACGGCTGGTGGTATTCGAAACACCACCACAAGCCGCCCCACAGGAGTTAGAGAAGGGCTTCAAGTAGGCCTGGGGGAAACTTGGATGGGCTGTGGAATTAGGCTATGAATCTAGATCTGGCAGAGTCTTCACTTTAGATTTCAGAAGCAGGGGAACTGCACCCTAAGAGGTGCCTCTGATTTCCATCCTTCCTTTAAACAGCAGTTCCTGATCCTCCCCATAATGGTGGCGATTCCTTTCACTTCCTTCCTGCGGTGTTTTGTGATGCTTACCCCTACCACACGCTCTTACTCTGAGGTGGGAACCAAGTCCCTGCCCTCAGATAGCTTATACTCTGGGGTGTGAGTGTGTGGAGTAGAGATGGGTGAAACAATTTCCTTTTTTAAAAAATAAAATAAAGGAAATATTCTGATAGCAAAGGCTGCTCAAAAGAAAATAATATAATAGAGGAACCAACTGGAGAGTTACCCAGGTGGGTAAGAGGGGATCAACAGAGGCTCTGATGAGTGGCACAGGGAGAAAGAGCTAGTCAGAAAGGGGAGCCCTGTGTAGAAATGTGGGCAAGAAAATTCCAGGCAGAGGGAACCCCAAGTACAAAGGAAAAGGGAATGCACTGTGTGCTTCGTGAAGAGAGAAATCGCCAGGATGAGTTCAGCATAATAAAAGGGAGAGAGTGACCCCAGCAGAGAGAGAAGCGGTGCTGAGCTATGATTCAGAAGGTATGTCTTACTTGAACAAACACTGGAAGCAAACAGAGGGTTTTAATCAAAAAGGATGACATGAATTGATTCTGTCTCAAAAAGGATAATGATGACTATTTATCATAAGTTCCAGGGTGAGTTAAAATTAAGTTTAATCCTAACTATAAACCTAAAATTACAATGAACAACCCTTTTCTAATAATATCACTAACGTCTCCCCAAAATCTCGGTAGTTATATTACCAAAGAGTGACTAGAGACTAAGCATCTACAGAGCTTTGTGTTTCTGTGTAAATGTTACTAAATGATCACCATGGACAATCAACAGTCCTTATGGAGTTTCTAGTATGATAAATGGTTAAATAGAGAAGTTAAACAAACATAAAACATTTAACATGACATGGCCTAAATATACCAAATTAGCCTTATATGAACCTGAAAGACCCGGATTCTGGAATTAGTATTAATTATTTTCAGGAACTCAAGGAAAGCCTGATATGGTCAATTTTCAATCATATTTTGTGATAGAAAGCAATACAATCCCACAGGATTCAAGGTATCCACTCGTTTACATTCTTGCCAGGGTTAGCAAAAAAAACCCACTATTGATCAGCTATTAAAAATCAGTTGACTTCACTACTCTCTGAACAGGTCCTCTCCAAACGCTGAGCACTGGCTCATCTTACCTCGCCTAGTGACAGCATGAAGAGATAAATAGACTATTCAAAGGGAGCTCTTCACATCCCATTAGCTGAATAAATAGTGATGTATGTGTTTCTTTTCTCAAGCACTACTTTAGCTTGCAGAGATGAGAGCCAGAAAGATGGGGCTTTACAAATCCTATTAGAATATCCAAACCAAACACAAAATAACTTCCCTGAAGATCATGGTTTAAAGGAGGGGGAAGAAGAATATTTTGTCTTTTAATTCTAACTTTGGGGGCAACAAAAAGGTCTATGCTAAACCTTTGAGGTTCAGAAGCTATACAAAATCACAGAAGAAAAAATTGTAATTTACTGCTTTATGAGCAATATTCAGAAGAAAGAGGATGAAGGCCCAGTTGCACTTCAGCAGGTAATAGATATATCACAAAACAATTTGGCTAAATCAAAGTGTATTATCAAAATAACAGCTTTGTTCTGAGATTATTGTAGAATGGTTTTTACCCTCTAGAACCTGTTCCTAAGGATGCTGTGCTCAATATCCAGGGCAGACCAGTTGTTACAGAACAGGAAGAATTTCTGAGCCAGGGTGAGTGACAGTGGCTGATCACCAATATATGAAAGCAAGGTAATCAGTGCTTTGAACAGCATCATGTCCATTAGAAGCCACTGCACACACAGAAAGGGAGAATGTACTCAGTAATGACATCAGCCACAGTACATCTGCTCTCTAAACTGTGAGTCCAGAACATTGCAGTGGCTTCTACATAAAACTGGCATCATTGCCAAATCCTGAGTTTTAGTAAATGAGAGATCATGGCAAGGAAAAGGAACAGATGAAGCCCTATGCATCAGGCATTCATCAGGATTCTTTTGGACCAAAAGCAGTGGGTGTTTTTAATTGATTCATACGAACATGCCCTAGAATGACCAGACAGAGCTGGCAGAGGCCTTTGCCTTTCTGGGTTTTGGCTTCATTGTCTCAGAATAAAGATGGCAGCCTGATTACAGAATGTGGTCTCAGGAGGTTCCCAATCTTGTAACCAGAAAGGAATGGCAGAATGTCCTCATCGGCACCAGAAAAGTCCCAAATAAGCAAAAGGGGGTCCTGACCTGGGTCAAGTATCCATTCCTTTATCACCACTCTGGCCAAAGGGGATTGAATTACTATAACTAGTCTGGTGAGGAGAGAGGAAGGGGCGCCGGGCAGGCCAAAAACAATAGCACTCATAGACCAAAAGAACTCGGTACCAAATACACCTTTATGAATTAAGGTTAACCAAGTATACAACATATGAGAATGCTTTACAGGATCAGTACATATGACTTCTTGGTGAATAATTTTTTGCCTCATAACTAGCATGCTATTTTTAAAATACCAAAATGAAATCCTGAGTCACTGGTAGCTGAGTAGGCTGTCCAAAGTTGTCTCCCCAGTTACAGTAGTAGATATGCTTAACTTCTGATTCTGTTCCTTATTGCTTTCTTATTAGTGTCTTAGACTGCATTCTCCAGAACAGACCCTGTTATAAGAACTTAAGTGTCGATAGATTATTTGAGAGATGCTCTTGGAAAGCCCCATAAGGAGAGTGGAGGGAACAGGAAAGAGAAGGGAAGAAAGCTACTACAAGGTATATCCATAAGCAGCTTACTACTTCAAAAAACTGGAGCTCAATCTGCTGGGACACTCTAGGACATAGCAAGGAACAGGCCTCAGAACTGCCCATTAAGGGGCAAGGAGGCTGGAAGACATATCCTTCCACTCTTGTTTGTCATTGGCAGAGGGCCACTCTTGGGGAGGCATCAGCTCCCCAGAACTTCATGCCTGCTCCCTACAGTGGTGACAGAAAGAAACCCTGAAGTGGGGAGGATAAGAAACGTGTCATAGGACGGCCTCAAAATGAACATGAAGGGTGAGTCACGGGGGATACGGCCAAGGCACACAGCTTTGGCTCCCACCAGTAATACACATGTATGAAAACATGCCGTCATTGATTCAACATCTACTTATCAAGCTCCTATCATGTGCGGACACTCTTGTAGGTACTGGGAATACACTGAGGGGCAAAACAGAGATTAGAGTCTTATTTAATACCCAGAACAACTGGGCTGGGCAGAGGCAGATTCTGTGGGCTACACATCACAATCTGGTTTACAGCATTGGCTTTAAGAGGAGTAGCAGGGTCATCATTATTGGTCTTTCCCATCAGCAGTAAAGGTATGCTGTGGCCTGTGATCTACTTATGACCTTGAATCAAGAACTGGAGCAAGAGGGCTTCCCTGGTGCTCTGTGCTAAAGAGTCCACCTGCCAATGCAAGAGACATGTGTGCAATCCCTCCTCCAGGAAGACTCCACATGCTGTGGGGGGAGCTAAGCTCAGGCACCATAAGTACTGATCCTCTGCTCTACAGACCAGAAGTCAAAGCTAGAGAAAAGCCCATGCAGCAAGGAAGACCCAGCACGGCCATGAATAAAGAAATAAAAAGGAACTAGAGCAAGCAGATAGGTACTGGAAAGAAGTAGAGTTTTCCATTAAAGGACAGTGAAGTGTATTTTGCTTTCAAACTCTTTGGGGAACACCTTGCCTGGAGTAGCTTATGCCCAAAAGCACCGCAGAGCTTCTTGCTATAGTTATGACAGCTGAGCAGGGCGTGTAGCCTCTGGACATGGAAAGGCCTCATGTTAGCTTGACCACTTGGGGATTATACTCACATCAGCCACTTCACATATGCCCTGCAGAAACTAGGTGATCTCCATTTCAAACAAACAAAATACTCTGCCTTCCAAATGATACAGAATTCTATTTTATCTGCATCAGCCAGGTAGAACCAAGTATTGGCCAGAACTTTAGATGTGGGTTGTTGTTTATAAAACCTTAGAAGATCGTTGTGTTGTTTTAAATAAACCATTACACTTACAAAGAAAGCAATAAACTGTGAGATTCAGGTGAATGACATGATATACCTCTCTGAAAAAAATATATAAACAAATAAACATTCTTCTATTGTACCCTCCTATGTACATACTTTAGAATATGGTAAAAGTCAATTTTTACCTACTCTGGTGGACTTTTCCATTTGGCATTTCCCATCTCATGGAAATGAGGTCAACTTAATAGGTATTGCTTAGCTCTGAGTATTCTAGTTATATTTGATTAAAGATTGTTAAGATAAATAAAGAATAATGGATTTCCCCAGTGGTATAGTGGTAAAGAATCCACCTGCCAATGCAGGAGATACAAGAGGTGCAAGTTCAATCCCTGGACAGGGAAGATCCCCTCGAAAAGGGCATGACAACCGACTCTAGTATTCTTGCCTGGAAAATTCCATTGACAGAGGAGCCTGGCAGACTACAGTCCATGGGGTCACAAAGAATTGCAAATGACTGAGTACACACACCCGCTGGATCATGGAGAAAGCAAGAGAGTTCCAGAAAAACATCTATTTCTGCTTCATTGACTATGCCAAAGTCTTTGTGTGGATCACAATAAACTGTGGAAAATTCTGAAAGAGATGGGAATACCAGACCACCTGACCTGCCTCTTGAGAAACCTGTATGCAGGTCAGGAAGCAACAGTCAGAACTGAACATGGAACAACAGACTGGATCCAAATAGGAAGAGGAGTACGTCAAGGTTGTATATTGTCACCCTGCTTATTTAACTATGGTGCTGGAGAAGACTCTTGAGAGTACCTTGGACTGCAAGGAGATCCAACCAGTCCATTCTGAAGGAGATCAATCCTGGGTGTTCATTGGAAGGACTGATGCTGAAGCTGAAACTCCAATACTTTGGCCACCTCATGCGAAGAGTTGACTCACTGGAAAAGAGTCTGATGCTGGGAGGGATTGGGGGCGGGAGGAGAAGCAGACGACAGAGAATGAGATGGCTGGATGGCATCACCGACTCGATGGACATGAGTTTGAGTGAACTCTGGGAGTTGGTGATGGACAGGGAGACCTGGCGTGCTGTGATTCATGGGGTCGCGGAGAGTCGGTCACGACTGCGCGACTGAACTGAACTGAACTGAGTACACACACACACAAGATAAATAGAAAACAAAGTGTCAATGGGATCTGGTAGGAGTCTAGCGTGCCCTACAGCAGGATGAGCAAATAAATGTGGCATGCGCCTTGGACAGACAGCATTCATGGATTACAACTCATTCTCCCAACATAGTCCTCCAGACAACCTTGACTGATCTTCCAGAAGTGGACCTCAAGATGGAACCTATTTGATATTCATGAGGTGTTTAAAAAGCCTGATCCCCTTGATATCACATCACCAGGAGCGGGGCTGGGAGGAAAATAGTGAAAGGGAAGGAGAAGGAGGGAAGAAGAGAAGGAGAGAGAGGGAGATGGGAAGGAAGGAGTGAGGTAGGAAGAGGAAAAGGAAATACTTTTAAAACAAATACCTCTTCCTTTGTTCCCTGCAAAGACTACCGATTAGGGGTTCAGAGTGGAGGAAATGAGAACATGCTCCACCAAAATATGCCTCTTGCCAGATTAATTATTTTCACTGAAAGCAATTAACAAATAACACATGCAGGAAGGTCTCTCTGATTTCCTCCTTTTACAGAGCATACATTTTCTGTGAGAAAGCTATCCTCCCTGTACCAGGAAGGAGAAAACATTATTATCACCAAGAGTTGATGCTGAATTGAATCTATTCAAACAAACTTACTAAAATCATGCTTATCTTCCATTGGTTTCCTCCATATATTTCCTGGTCATCTTCCCACAGTTTATTTCCCATAGAACAAACCCCATTTTCCTTTGTCATTTCATGTCTCCACACTTTCGTTTTTATTCAAACGCTCTCTAAGCTCTCAGGCCTATCTGCTTCTTGAGTCATATATCTATATATATACACACACATATATATACCTCTGTACATCTAAAAATATTACCATCAAGTAAAATGTAATGTTTTCCTCCTGCTTATCTGTCTTTTATCAGCTTAATTTTCAGGCCTAGACACAGAACTTAGGAGAAAAGTCTTTCTCCCCCTACCACATGTTATGACTATCCACCACAAAACTGTATCAAGCTAAGTTTCTTTAAAAAAGTCAGACACACTCTGTCTTTCCAGAATTAAAGAAAGAAAAATGAAAAATGCCCACGTTCTTAAGATAACTGAGCAATTCTCAGCATGAAGAAATTGTCCAAATACAACTCAGTGACATTCTACCTTTAGAAGGATGGACAAGACTAGATACACAAAAAAATGTTTAAAAGTCCCAAGACCATATTCTCCCAAACAGTTCTCATTTTTTCTGTACTCTCCGAAGAACCATTCCTCTGCCTTATCACCCCGCTGGCTGTGACTGGGTCTCCCTCAGAGCCCAAGGGACTCTGGGTAGGAGAAAGTAGTATAATACATATTTTTTTCCTGACTCTCTGTAAAAGTTTTCCTCATACCAGCTACTTTTCGTGGTGACCCAGATCATCATTCACCTGGTATAAATGAGCTTGGCTGTGAACAAGGTTAAGAATTAGACCAGAGGATGATCTATTAGTTCATCTTGCTTGTCTCATGGGGCAAAGCAGAATTGTTTCTCCGGAGAGTTTTCTTGAATTCTTTTTCCAAGTCTAACTTGAAATCTCATTCAAAATCTTGTGACTTTCCTCTTTCTTGCATTCCACTAGTAATTAGTTGTTTTAACACTTGAACAGCAATGATAGCCAATCAGAATCTATGGCTGATTCGTGGTGAGGTTTGACAGAAAACAACAAAATCCTGTAAAGCAACTGTCCTTCAATTAAAAAAAAAAAAGAAAAAGAAAACTGTATTTACACACAACGTCTCCTGGTTCTGGACTGCAAGCTCACTTTTAGGCATTATTTGTTTTCATAAACTGGAGCTAGGATGACTCTTACCTCACTGCCTTTAATTAATAAGAAAAGCTTAATATGCACTTTCCCCCCCATCAATCTGGCAGGAAAAATGCTGAATTGCTTTTGTGGTAATTTGAAAGGAGAGTTTGGGGCTATTAGAAGAAATTCACATCAGGCATTTCTTTCCATGGCCTACTTATATTTTTCAAAGTGAAAGAATGTTTCAAGGAAAATGAAAAAACTTGGGGTACTAGGAAACTCTGCCCCATCTAAAGCCCTATTTTTCGATTTTCTACACAAAGACGCCTTATGGTGCATTTTAATAATGCAACTTGAAATATATTTTGAAAGAAGGAACAAGTCATAATCTGACCCAAGACAGAACAATGCCTCTTGTAGATTCTTGAATGAATATCTGACTATAGGAGCCCTGCTCTTTTGTCTCATGGTAATTATTTCATTCATTTGGGGGGTTTAAAGGGAACACGTTTGAGCTTTTTAAGTAAAATGGTGTGAGGTTCTATTTCTGGCAATCTGGAGGAAAATGAGAATATGAAATTAACAGGTAGCCTTCAAAACTGAACCGGAGACCCTGCAGGTCACCTTCAGTGCTGAATATTCCAAAGTTACCTTCGTTAAAAATAAAGAAACAGCTGGAGAACATACCTGACTTTACCTTTTAAAAGTAGAATTAAAACTTTAAGAAGCTTCATGAATTTCTCTCCAATCAGAAAGGAAAGTCCTCTGAATGAGATCTCTGTCTCCTTGCTCTCAAGGGCGCTATCTGGCATTATAAGAAAGAGAGGAAAAGCGCGAAGGCTCTCAGCAGGCCCGGCTGCTTCACTCAAAGTGCTTTCTAATTCTGTTTCCTGTGGATTTTCATCAGTTACTAGTTCATTTAAATCAGCTATTGAATGAATACATGTGAGATCTTAAAATACATTTAGAAATGGTATATTGTTTCATATTAAGCAAGCAGTCAGTGTTTCCGATTATTTGCAAGCACATGAGGGGCATCGGTTCTCACTTACCAGACCTCAGTCCACTTTAAAAACTGCTTACCCCTCAACTTCCCTCCCTAATTAGAGCATTTTATCTTTGTGAACCTTCACTGTGACCGCGTCGTGATAACTCTTGGCTGATACTCTGTGAAGAAATTGTTGCTAATAATCCACGCCAGCCCGAAGCAGATAGAGCAATGTGAGCAAAGAACTAGGTTGGTGTGAACTGGCTCAATGGCCACTTGGGGAAAAACACTGGAAGGGATTTATTGACCAACATGCTTTAACAAACGACACTTAAGCGATCTATTGGCATACTAGAACAGAGGTAAGATTAGTGACCTACTGAGTCATTTTAAAAACAGTTATGATAGGGTTTTTGCCATAAATCAAGAAAAAAAGATTTCAGGAAATAATTTTTCATGAAAAATTTCAAACACATATAGTCGGGTTGAGAGAAGGAGTATGGAGCAGAATAGGGCTATTGATTATATTTTCCAGATGTCTTTCCTAAAAATCATCCTTATAAGAATCAGGATGAGCTGTTTTAGGTAAATGTGGGGGTTGAGAGACCTTGGAAGACTATCAGCTTCATGAGGTTAGGGGTCACATGTGTCCCATTTACAACATGTGTGTACAAAATGCTAGGCTGTGTTTTGACCCTGGATGCTCCTCAGGAGATGCTCGGTAAACACTCAACAAACAAATGAACGAGATTTCCTAGCACTGCCTGATTTTGCAAACAGAAAATCACAGCCTTTCTGAATTTAAATTTACAGGGTAAAACTCAGTACTGTACAGGCTGTTAAAGAGGATTAAGACCTTCTTTAGGTAAAATGATGCATCACCCAGTATTTGCTGTTTGATCTGATTTGGCCTACAATGTAAATGATCCTGATAGAATTCTAGGCTCTATGGGGCTCTACTAAAATTCTTTAGCTAATGGGATCTTGAATTTAACTCATATTTATCACTTCCTTATAAATTCACTTGCCTTACCCTGGCTCTGTTATAATCTCTAGAAGATACTGGAACCAAGCAAGTGAGTGAATATTCACCAAATGAATAACAATCCTCCTGTCAGTGCAGAGGACATGGGTTCCATCCCTGGTCTGGGAAGACTCCACAGGCCATGGAGCAGCTAAGCCCACAACTACTGAAGCCTGTGTGCCTAGAGCTCTTGCTCTGCAAAAAGAAATGTCGTGACAACGAGAAGCCCTCGCAGTACAAGGAAGAGTAGCCCCTGCTCATCACAATTAGAGAAAGCTTGCACAAAAGAATGAAGACCCAGCATAACCAAAAGTTAAATAAGTAAATAAAAGTATTTAGAGAAAGAGAAGAAGATAGATCCTTTAGTACACCAGGCTTCAGGCTTGTCCAGCTCACTGCTATCGCGTCCTTCTCTGTGGAGTATCTTCCTTCTCATTCTCAGTCTATTTCTCAGTATCTCAGTGGGTACTGAATGCTTTTGGAATGAAACTGAGATGACACACCTTGCCTCTTGAATATCTGTATGAACAGACTCCAAGCCAGCTAATGAGACACCCATCTCCCTGCTGCTCCTTACACAGACATACATCAGCAAGGACGCTTAACTCACCACGGCCATCTCCACACTGAGATGAATGCCTGTTCCTGTGATTTACAAGTGACGCACAGAAAGAGGAACACACAGAGAAAGAGAGGGAAACACTGAGGGCGCTGGGCTCCTGGATCAAGCCATACCTGAAGCCATCCCTCGATCTGGACTCTCTCATTGTGGCTCTGTAAATCCTCCACTTACATTAGCCAGTTTGAGTATTCTGCCACTTGAAGCTCAGAGTCCTAACACATGTAAGAAGGAGGAGATGAGGGAAAGGGGGAAAATGGTAAGGAAGAAAAAGGAGGCAGAAGAAGGGAAATGAGAGAGTTGTCCAAGGTGATAGGACTTGCCAGTATGGAATAAAAATCCAGAGCATTAAGACCAGAGTTTACTCTCTTTTCCCTGCTACGCTCCTACACAAATAGTTCTATTATTCTGGCGTGCTGTGATTCATGGGGTCGCGGAGAGTCGGACACGACTGAGCGACTGAACTGAACTGAACTGAACACATAGTTACTTTGAAGCTAAACAAATGAGAACTGGTCTGCCAATAAGATCCTACAAATACAAGGCGTACATCAGCCTTGAGTGACTTGTATTCTGTTTTCCTGGTGTTGTACATTTAATAATTGCTTTCATAATTAAGCTTCCCAAGGGGGATACAGATGACAGTTTTAATTTAAAGAAATACTAATGCTAAAATCAATTTGTAGGATATTTCAATTGGATCAATGGATGTCTTCGCCACTAAAACCAAATTATTTCCCTACTAACGCTTCTTTGTAAGTATGTACCAAGACCAATCAAAATATCTAGGAAGCTGTTACAAAGGCAGTATTTCCAGTGCCTAGATCAGATGGCCAGTGATCAAAACATAAGGTGAAATCTAGTATTTCATCCTTGAATGCAGAGCACTTGCATTTTATTAAACCACTTATTAGAGATTTTACATAGAATATGGGCTTCCTGGGTGGCTTAGTGCTAAGGAATCTGGCTGCCAATGCAAGAGATGTAAGAGACATGGGTTTGATCCCTGGGTGGGAAAGATCCCCTGGAGGAGGAAGTGGCAACCCACTCCAGTATTCTTACCTGGTAAGTCCCATGGACAGAGGAGCCTGGTGGGCTACAGTCCATGGGGTCGCAGAGAGTTGGACACGACTGAGAGACTGAGCACGCGTGCGCGTGCACACACACCCACACACACACACAAGGTCGTGTGCCTCCCTAAATTCATCTTCCAAATGTTTCATGATGCTGTGTGTGTAGCATAGCAGAAGAAAGGCTCTAGAAATGGATGTTATCTGTGCAATTGATATTGATAGCAGCTGAGTCACAGAACAGACAGAACGTGTGAGAATCACCACCGCCACTTTGCAACTGTGTCAGCAATCAGGACCCAGGCCCCCAAACATGACGATGGACTGGGAGTGTTTCTGGATGCAATGCTGATAAGTCTGCCTCACAATTACTAACTTTACTCGTGCTGATGTGCTTCTTTAAAGACTGGATGTAATGATTCTACTTTTAAGATGTCCAAGTTATTAATGAAATGACGTGCTAAAATCTAAAAACAAGCAACCACAGTTCATCCTTCTAGTGGCTGCTGCCTCTAATACTTCCCACAGGCCATTCATTATCCTCTCTTTTTCTTGTAGAACAGCTTCACTGACACAGAAAATTCTCTTACATCCAGGGAACTTCCCTAATCATCTGAATCCACAGTCTTTACTTTTGACCTTGAACTTAACGTGTAGTCCTTATGACATGCCTCTTCTCAATTTTGCCTATTTTTGTGTGTTTCACATCCTTCCTACAAACTGCAAACACCTGGAGGACAGGTACTGAGTCTTACAGAACTTCTAAATCTGAAGCACAGAACAACACCCTACGAAGGATGTTACTGTTCATCACACACTCTTTTAGGTTAGTAGTTGATCATTTTTTAAAAAAGATAAAACTGGTTATACATGGGCTGTATTTAAAAAAAAGTGTTATGCATATTCTTAAACAATATCCAAGTGTGAGCATGTAATGTGTTTTTAACTGAAGAGAGGTTTGCTGCTGCTGCTGCTAAGTCACTTCAGTCGTGTCCGACTCTGTGTGACCCCACAGACGGCTGCCCACCAGGCTCCGCCATCCCTGGGATTCTCCAGGCAAGAACACTGGAGTGGGTTGCCATTTCCTTCTCTAAAACATGAAAGTGAAAAGTGAAAGTGAAGTCGCTCAGTCGTGTTGGACTCTTCGCGGTCCCATGTACTGTAACCTACCAGGCTCCTCTGTCCATGGGATTTTCCAGGCAAGAGTACTGGAGTGGGTTGCCATTGCCTTCTCCAGAAGAGAGGTTTAGGACATCTCAAATACCAGTTTACAAAGCCCTCTCTGCCTTCTCAGATTAGAAAATGTTACCTGAGAGAGACTTCGCTGTAAAGCAGACTTCCAGATCCCATTCTCCTCGGACCCAGACAATGAAATGTTGTGGTTTAAAAGCTATCGCTGGGAGCTGTGCTTATCAGCCGCATTCCGAGGAGGCTGGGGTTACAGAAACCAGGCTGTGTGAGTGAATTCAGTCGGACTCGGCCAACGTTTTCTCAGTAAATGAGATGTCATGGGTCCGTATTTCCATTCAGCTGTGCCTCTGATTGGATTCTAGCCCCTGAGCAAGTCACCTTTTTTTCCCTCTGAGCCTCAGTCACCTCACCTTTTAAATAAAGATAAAATGCACACTTCACACAATGTTGGAAATATAAAAATGTTTTATAATATAAAAGTATTATAATGGTGCCTGCAAAGCCAGGCACTACCATTATCACCTTTTTACAGATGAGGTAACTGAAGATCAGAGCTGTTAAACAACTTGCCCAAGGTCACACGGTGATTAAGGAGGACAAGGATCTGAACCTCGGCATTCTGGTTACAAAGCCTGATCCTCTTCACTATTCTGCTGCATGCAAAAGAATTAAAGCACGTGATGTGAAGCACTTTTATAACTTGCCATTTATTTTAAAAAAGTAAAGTATTATTATTAATACAAATAGATGCTCATTGTGTTTTTTCAAAACGTGACGTAACCAACAATTCTCTTAATGAAGGTGCACACACTTTTGTCAGTGATACTGACAAGCTACTGTCAAGGGAAACAATTAGAACTGAACTAGCATATCATCGTAAAAGAAGTTCCACTGACATCATTTCAGCCAAAGAACTTATTCTTCCCTGGAACTTAAAAAGGGAAAAAGAAATCCATGCTTCATCTGACAAGAGGAACACATTCTTGCAGCTCTGACAATGCCAAGTCTCGGAAAAAAACAGGTTAAGGGAGGTGCTTCCATGGCAAACCATGAGTCCAGCACGAATTCCACAGAGGGATTCACACCACAATGCCAGTTTCTACCAGCAGGTCAAATGCCAGCCCCAAGCATCCTACCATAAAGCCTTGGGGTACCGAACTGGAGCCCAAAAGAACACGAAGGGCCAGCCACTGAGGAGGCACAGCATGGCTGGTCCAGGCTCCATGGGTCAACGATGAAGCTCAAACCAGAGCGGGCTGTTTTCCAATCCTCCCTTCAACTTGTTTACTCACTAAGCTGTTTTGACACCACACCTGTTTCTGGAATAGCCTGGAAGCCCCCACAGCACAGCAGATGGCAGAGTGTTTGCATAACAAATATTCTCAAGGGTCAGCCTGTGGAAGTGGCTGCGGGGACTGCTGAGGGTGGGGCCACACCCTCGGGGGGCCACACCACAGCCATCAGTCCCAGACTTTGCTGGGGACGCATCCCACCATGTAAGGGTTGCATGAGTCTGAGCTCTGAGTGCACCGGGCTCTGCTCTTCCTCTGACAGTGCTGTCTGCTGCTGCTGCTGCTAAGTCACTTCAGTCGTGTCCGACTCTGTGTGACCCCATAGACGGAAGCCCACCAGGCTCCCCCATCCCTGGGATTCTCCAGGCAAGAACACTGGAGTGGGTTGCCATTTCCTTCTCCAATGTGTGAAAGTGAAATTGCTCAGTCGTGTCCGACCCTTAGCGACCCCACGGACTGCAGCCTACCAGGCTCCTCCATCCATGGGATTTTCTAGGCAAGAGTACTGGTGTCTAGGATAATAAAAACCCATGGCTGTAAGATGAAGCTACAAAGGAGATCTTTGTTGATATTTAGTTGCTAAGTCATAACAGACTCTTTTGCGACCCCATAGAATGCAGCCCAGCAGGCTTCTCTGTCCATGGGATTTTCCAGGCAAGAATACTGGAGTGGGTTACCATTTCCTTCTGCAGGGGATCTTCCTGACCCAGGGATCGAACACCCGTCTCCCACACTGGCAGGCAGATTATTTACCACTGAACCACCTGGGAAGCCCACAAAGGAAATCTAGTAAGGACATTAAGAACATACATACATACATAACACACACACACTCACACACACACATATGAAAGAACGAAACCGTATCAATTTTAAAACCTAACTTCAAACATAATTCCAGCTAAACTTCCAGCTTTGCACTCCTGAATTTAACTTGAGATTTAACTCAAGTCTAAACTTTGTAACTCTCAAATTTCAATTCCTAACTCTCAAAGTTTCTTAATTGTAATGTCAAGTCACGCTTAGTCTTTTGAAGAGGGAAATCAAATTTAATAGCTGACTGGAATGAGTTCTTATGATTTGTAAGACTGGTTTAAGGCCATACCTAGTCTTCAAAGGTTAAGAAAATCCCCACTTCATGTTGTAGAGTTTGGTGCCAGAATACTGTCCTATCTTGGCAGGGCTATGGAAGAAATGGTTGCTCAATCATTCAATTGTCCATTAAAAAAAAAAAAAAGAACCCATGACGCAAGAAATAGCATAAAGCTCCTCAGTGGAGCAGATAGCCATCTCAGGGGCCATGCTTCACAGACAATCTGCATATCTGGAGAGGCTATCCACCTTACCCTCTCCCCCAGTGACACCTGATGGACTACAGTTTTTCAACATGAAGAACTAGTTCTGCATGTTCAGCTCCTTTTGACTAGTGAGTCAAACTCAGGATACTTGGAAACCAGTGTGTTCAACATCAATAAGAATCCGGGGCCCATTAACAGGGTGAGTTGAGAGGACTGGAAATAAACTGAGATTCACCCTTACTCCTCTCCCAGGGTTTCCATTGACTCTCTGATCAGCCTTCCTTCACCCAGGGGTGATGGTAAAACCGCTGAGGTGATGATGACGAAGCAAGTGAGAAGATGCTCTCTGAGGGCAGGGACCACCTCTCTTTGTTCTCTGCTGTCCTAACAGAAAGTAGGAGAGAAGCTGGCCTGTGGCTGGGTTGCAATAAATAACTGATATATGCAAATAGAGTGCACCAAGAAAGCCATTTGTGGCCTCCTGAATTACTCACAAAATCCTATGCAGGAGGGAACTGTATTCTTATTTCAGTTTCAGGGTCAAGAAAACAAAGCCAGAGAGAGTATCAAGACACTTGCCTAAAGCCACATAACTAACAGTGAGCAGAGCTAGTCTCAATCTTCAGAGCAAACAATTCTTATAAGTGAGAGAAATAGTTTATAATTTCAAATCTCTCAGATGGGGAGGACATGGCTCTTTGTAACCTGCCTCAAGATTCATCCCATCAATTTAGGTTAGTGATACTAACTAGGCTAAATACTGAAGTGGAAGACAACAATTCAGGTAAATTCAGTTGAAGAATCGGTGGACTGGTGTCGGGGGCAAGGAGAGCTCCCAAAATTAAATGCAAACATTGTATGTATACCTGAATTGTTCTACAGAAAATGCCCAGAGCTTTTAACTGAAAAGATTCTACGACCCTGGCAATGTTTAATGAATTGGCTGCTTATCATTAAATTATGCTTCAAATTGTCACCCCAAGCTTGCCCCTTGGAAGAAAAGCTATGACAAGCCTAGACAGCATATAAAAAGCAGAGACATTACTTTGCTGACAAATGTCCATCTAATCAAAGCTATGGTTTTTCCAGCTGTCATGTATGGATGTCAGAGTTGGAACATAAAGATAGCCGAGCACTGAAGAACTGACACTTTTAAACTATGGTTTTAGAAAAGACTCTTGAGAGTCCCTTGGACTGCAAGGAAATCAAACAGTCCTTTTTCCTAAAGGAAATCAGTCCTGAATGAATATTCATCGGAAGGACTGATGCTGAAGCTGAAGCTCCAATACTTTGGCCACCTGATGCAAAGAACTGACTCACTGGAAAAGACCCTGATGCTGGAAAAGATTGAAGGCAGGAAGAGAAGGGGATGACAGAGGATGAGATGGCTGGATGGCATCTGACTCGATGGACACGAGTTTGAGTAAGCTCTGGGAGTTGGTGATGGACAGGGAAGCCTAGCATGCTGCAGTCCATGGGGTCGCAAAGAGTCGGACATGACTGAGTGACTGAACTGAACTGAAAGAGTCCAATGGGCTCCAAATGCCTTTTGTATGCCTGCTATGAGGGAAGTAACTAGCATGAAAGCTTAGTGAGTATTAGGTACGAGAACAGTCAGTGTCTGCAAATACCCCAGCTGTGGAAAAAACCCTCAGAGATTGCTTAAATAAGAATATTAGTTCACAATTGACTCTGCTGTTAGCATTCATTCACAGTGAGACCAAAGAGCAAATCTATCAATAACCAATTGATCTTGAGGATGGTGTACACCATGGGACTCCATATCAAGGAACAGACTTGATGGTCTACAAAAATATGGAAAGGAGACAAGAAATTCCACCTTATAGCAGGGCCTGCCAAGAGGATCTTTCTAACCATTTAATTTTCAATGATCTTCATCTGCAGTAAGAATATCCAGCCTTAGGTAAGGCTTTGTACTTGGGGAAATCACCCTCAAGCTTAAGACACATACAAGATGTTCCAAGAATGGCAATACCACTTGTTTCTATGTCATCTGCAGAATCCCTTGTGATTCTAGTCAACACGTTTAACCAAAAGAGTCAATAAACAGACAACATCTAGATGTGGGGAATCAGTCTGGCAAATTGCTGCTGGCTGCGTATACAGTTAAAGGCACCAATGAGTCCTTAAAGGAAGAAGGACACATTTCTTTCAAATCCTACAGGTTTTAAGAAAGGAGAGAAAGTACAGAATCAATCCAGAATGCCCAGACTCCAGAGAGAAAGATGAAAGAGTAAACATTCCGCTCTTGCCATGCTGATTCACAGAAAGATAAAAGAAGAAGAAGTAAAGGAGGAAGAGTAAGAGGGAGAAAAAAGGAGGAAGAGGAAATTTAAAAAAAGCAGCAGCAGCAGCTGTGGCAGCTACAGCAAACTTTTCTAACTGTAGTTCTCCAAACTGGAATAAGATGGCTGTTAAAAAAGTAAGCCAACCATCACTGTAGGCATTTTACATGGACTTATATGTGAACTAGAGAATCCCATGGACAGAGGAGACTGCTGGGTTGCAGTCCATGGGGTCACACAGAGCCGGACACGACCAAAGCGACTTAGCATGCATTAGCATATGTGAACTAAACCTAAGACTATAAAATAGAGAGGATGATAAGTACAAGATGCCTGTACGAAAACACCAAGAAACAAAGGCATGTAGTCAGCGTGCGATCCTTTCAAGCTAGTACTATGATGATGCAGTTTACAGAGAACAACGATGTTCACAAATGAACTCATCGCAAATTACATGCTTACCAGGTCTATTAACGTAATGACCTTGGGAGTTGACTCAGAGTCTTCCTTAACCTAACAAGCATGCTAAATATCATCAATTAGGTTGGTAATTAAAATTATAATTTATCTAACACATTTCCCTCGCCCAATTCCCGCTTCTTTCTACGGCTCAAGAAGCTGTTGGGGGATCAATAGCGGCTCTTCGGCTACGACGCTCACTCATGCTCTTGCTCTCTCTCCCTTTCCTCTCTCTCTTTTAAGCATTTCTATTGTGGATAATTTATTAAACCTTAAATTTCTTTCCTATTTGTAAGTTTCAGCAAAATGTAGTCAGGTTTCAACATAGAGTGTCAAGGGATAATTAGGACAGTTAGCAGTAATTTATCATTTCTCAGCTGGGTTTTCAAGCTTCCGCTGACTGTCTGCAAAAGTCCGTCGGACAGTTCCACACAGATCACTATGACATCTCGTTTACCTTTGTGCAAATCACTTTTCCATTTAACTGAAGTGAGTTGAAAGAGAGTCAACCCATTCCTGAAAATCTAGCCACCAGTGTGTGCATGTGTGTGTCACTGGAGTGTGTCTGAGGCCGGAGCATCCAGTGAACTCCTATAATGGCTAATGGGTGTTACAATGCCAGGGCAGCTTTTTCCACCTGCTATGTGTTAGAACTGTAAATCAGGCAGCCCAACTTCAGGTTAGATCTTCGGAAAATATGCGTGGGAACCTACGGAGAGGCCGACAGCACATTTTACAGAGGAAATATCACCTCACACACAGTCCACCAAAGATGGAAAGCCTGGAGAAGGCAGAGACAACAGTTTTGCACCACTTCCATGGAGAAGAAGGATTCTATTAAGCCGGAGCTGAAAACGGAGGACCTTGTGTTCCTTGGAGAGACTCATTTACTAGATGGTGAAAAATGAATGCTCTGGGTAATTTCATTTTGAATTGATTTATTTCTAAATGGGAGAAAATTGACACTTGGTGAAGAAAGTAAAAAGCAAGTCTCTGGGAAGAACCAGCTAGTCTCAGGTATAACCTAATTATTTGAACAAAGGAAATAAGAACAGAAGGCAGGGTGCAAGGTCACCCAGGAAAGTCATTCCTTGAGATGAATACCTTCTTTTTCCCCTCCCGACAGACTCCCAGAAAAGTGTAAACTGACCCCTATCTCCAGTTTATTTCTGACACCTAAAACCTAATCAAAGTCACTTTAAAAAAAATCTAATAGTTATTCTCAATTAGATTGCACAGCAAATTAAATCATAAATTTTTCTCTCCTAGCCCTGGTTTGTCACATTCCTAAAATACAACTTTCTACCCTCTGGCACTTTATTTAAATCTCTGAGGCCAGGTTCAGAAGCAAGTTATGGATTTGATAATTTGCTAATGTGGCCACAGTCATTGTTCTGAGCCATATTTATGATTTTATTGGATCTTAGAACAATCAATAATAATCCATCGACGTCCCTGACTCTGGGGTTTTCTCACAGTCCACAAATGGGGTAGTGGATTCATTTTTAATGTACTCACTTAGCACTCCTTCCCTGAGAGAGTGTCCTGCATATATTAATAAAGGCCAAGGAATGAATGGCATCGGTGCATATACCTTACCCTGAAGAATTAGCTGCAGGAGAAGATTTAACACAGAAAGAAGGGGAAGAATAGACTAACAGGGCCCATTTTGTACAGCACCAGTCATTAAAGTTAATGGAATTACCCTGTGGTCATGCACTAAAGGGAGCCTTTGGGAAGTTAAGCTCTTCTAGGGCCATTGATTCGCAGACTTTCACTCCACAATCCCCATTGGCATCTGATGAGTATTGCAGATATGCAGAAACACTTTAGAAATTGTTGACTCAAACTGCCAGTTAAGCATACTCAGGAGTAACAATAACAATATTTTAGAGGAGATGATCAAATGGAGGATGGTTTTCATGGACAGTAGCAAAAAGTTCAAGTCTTCCTGGACGAAACAAAATGGGGACTTTATTAAATCATGTAACCAAAAAGTCTGGATGTCGAACAGGATTCAGGCCTGGTTAATTCAGAACCCCCAAAGAGGTCACCAAGGATCCAACTTCTTTTCATCTCTGCCATTTGGTCCTCAGCATATGGTTCATTCTAAAGCAGCTTGCAATCCTAGGAATACTAAGATGGTGGCCAGCAGCGTCAGGGTCAGTGCCTTCTTATTTACAAGCATCCCTTCCCACAAATCCTCCAGGATCTAGGAATAGCCATTTCTGAAGGCGAGGGAATTCTACTCTCTAAGTGACTTAGGTCAGGATTAATCAAAGTCATCACTGTGGCAAAGAGCTGACTGAAGCCAGGGATGGGCAGGTCCTGGGCCAAATCTTGCTCACTGTGCTTTTGCAAATACAGTTTGACTGGAATATAGACACACCCATTTTTACAAATTAATTTACATACTTTGAATAGCTATCTTTGTGCTATAAAGGTAGTTGTATAATTGTGACAGAGACCATCAAGCCCTCAAAGCCTAAAATGTTTACCATTTGGGCTTTTATGAAAAAACTTGCCATCCTCTGGATTAACTAAATGAGGTTAGCACCTGGAGCTACAGATGGATTCGCATGCATCCTGTCTCCTTGGCTGCTAAATAGCAGAGTATGGAGAGTATGCTGGGGAGATAAGCAGTGCCCAGAAGAGATATGATACCAAATTATTCAACTTCCTAGAAACTTGAAAGCCAAATCACTTTAAAGGATTTTTAAGACCCTCTGTCCATAGAATATAATCCAAACAATAGGTAGATTAAAAATAGAAGTACGACTCCTTACAGTGGTGTTGGACTTAAGCTGGTAGAACAATCCTTCTGCTCATCTCTTCAAACGTATCTTCTATCATCACCTCGCTCTCTGCCCTGAAGCCCTGCCCACCCAGTCTCCAACAATCTCCTTGACTTTGCCAAGCTCATCTCTGCTGCTGTTTCCTCGGCCCAGAAGTTTTTTCCTCCCCAGCTCTTTCCTTGGCTGGACCCTGCTCATTCCTCAGGTCTCAGTTTATGGGTCACCTTTGCAGTGGGCCTGTCTGACCACCCTACCTAGAGCAGCCCATTCCCCCATTCCCCATTGCCCTCCCTCTCGCCATCTTCTCCTCTTCCACAGCACCATTTACAGCCTTTCTAAAACTCCTCAAAATCTGCAAGTATTTTATTTGTTCATTTTCATGTAGAGAAAGACAATAAGGTGAGAGCTATTCGTTGGCAGTCTTTCCTATCATTGTATCCCAGTTTCCTGAAGTGCTGGAAACATAGTAGGTACCTAGTCAACACAGGCAGAAGCAATTAATATGAACTGTACACCTGGGCTTCCCTGGTGGCTCAGTGGTAGAAAATCCTCCTGCAGTGCAGGAGATATGGGTTCAATCCCTGGGCCAGGAAATTCCCCTGGAAAGGAAATGGCAACCCACTCCAGTATTCTTGCCTGGAGAATCCCATGGAGAGAGGAGCCTGGGAGAGTGCAGTCCATGGGGTCGCCAAGAGTCAGATGGGACTTAGTGAGTAAACAACAATGCACAACTTCTACAACCTCCTTAGTCTTCCTCTCTTATAGCCCTTATTTTACCTGTCCTTAAAGACAGACAAGGACTACGCCTCATTCTTCTTGTTCTCCCAGGACCTGTACCAAATGTGGAGCACAGTAGGCGATGGACGAATAAATTAAAGAATGAATCCTAGATACTGGGTTGGCCAGAAAGTTCATTCCGGGTTTTCTGTAAGATGTTATGGACAAACCCCGAAGGAACATTTTGGTCAACCCAATATAAAAGCATGAGCAGGCAGGATGTTCATTTCCTGTGGGGCCGTAACAGGATACTGTTGGCAGTGAGGGAATTCTCACCCTCAATCACAGAGCAGAGCGGTTCCAGGCTGGAAGCAGCGACCGTACAGCACAATGGGTTCCCAGGTGTAGAGAAAGATGTAAGACCGATTTAAAGTCTACAGAGGGGGAACATTTATGGGAAGGCAGAGATACTACATGACTGTCAAGGCCACATGTCTGTCTGGGGTTCTCTGAGTCATCCCCTGCTCTGAGGTTCTTCCTCAAGAATGAGTTTCATCCCTGGTCATGTGACAGAAGAGCTGAGCTTGGAATCACATTTATTCCTTCTAAGATTAAACAGTGTCCTCAGAATTACCCTGCTAGAACTTGATTACATCTGGGAGTTCATACCATTTATAACCGACAGAAGAATTGAAACACAAATAAAAGGTCCTGTTGGGTCGATTTTCAGGGCACCTGTCTAGAAAGTATGATTAGAAAAAATTGTTTTCAGGGACCAAACACTGACACACAGACCCTGGGGCAGGGGGCAGAGATGTGAATATGAACACGAGGATAAATGGATTTCGCCACAAAGTAAAAGAATATGTGATGCGTTCACTTTGTTCACTCTTTGTTGGTTATCCTTCTAAACCACTTTAGGCAAGGTCAACGTCCTAAACAACTTCATGTTTATTTTTCATGTAACATCAGGAACAAGAAAAGCATATTCAAAACTACAGGGGAAAGAAATGTGGGTTTTCATTACAAGAGCCAAATACAATTATCTTTATGTTGAATGAGCTCAGATGGATTGCAAACCATCATTTTGATCCTTTCCCTCTGTGGCGTGGGATTAATCTGATTCAGAAGGCTTCTAGCAATTTATGTCTCACTTTCCCTCATCTTGGTGGCTGAGCGGCTCTTCCAGAAAGAGGATTTGCTGAGACTGAAGGTGTAGGATTGATGTTTCGTGACACTTCAGGTTAAAATTTCAAAACTATCCTTTCTCAGTACTAACATATTTCACGAATAAATTGGAGAAGAATTTCTCACTGTGTTTGGCCCCATAGCCATTACACATTCTCACCAACCCATGTTTTTCGCTCAGATGTCATTAGAAAGGTCATTATTTGAATTCTTCCATGTATGTGCCTCTGCACCTTGCCATGTCTATTATTCATTACCCTGCCTTCCCTCTGACCCAGGCTTGGTAATCAAACCCTTAAGTCTTCCAGCTGCTTTTCAAGCCTTGAGAATCACTTTAGTAATGGCTTTGGCATAAAGGACAAACAGAAGCCTCTGTAAGAACTGAATCTAGGTCATCTAGATCAAGAATCAAAATGTATTAATATTAAACAAATAAAACAGTAGTTCATAAATCTGGGTAACCACCAGAATCAATTGCAAGTTTAGGTCACCTAGACTGAGAATCAAAACATATTTAGGTACACAAATAAAATGGCAGTTCATAAATCTGTGTAACCATCATAATCAATTGGGGACCTTTCAAAAAAACATTTTTTAGGGGCTCATCATCAGAGCCCCGGAGAAGGCAATGGCAAGCCACTTTAGTACTCTTGCCTAGAGAATCCCATGGATGGAGGAGCCTGGTAGGCTGCAGTCCGTGGGGTTGCTAAGGGTCAGACACGACTGAGCGACTTCACTTTCACTTTTCACTTTCACACACTGGAGAAGGAAATGGCAACCCACTCCAGTGTTCTTGCCTGGAGAATCCCAGGGACGGGGGAGCCTGGTGGGCTGCCGTCTATGGGGTCACACAGAATCGGACACGACTGAAGTGACTTAGCAGCAGCAGCATCAGAGCCGACTCATTGGAAAAGACTCTGGTGCTGGGAAAGATTGAGGACAGAAGGAGAAGGAGGTGACAGAGGATGAGATGGTTGGATGGCATCATCAACTCAATGGACATGAGTTTGAGCAAACTCTGGGACGGGAAGCCTGGTGTGCTGTAGTCCACGGGGTTGCAAAGAGTCAGACATGACTGAACGACTGAACAACAAAATCAGAGATTTGAACATAGGAAGTCTGAGCACTAGTTATGTGCTTAAGATAAAGACAGAAGAAAGAATGGATGAGCAGAATCATGTCCCAATGGAAAATTCTTCTGACGGGATGCCTGTGAAATAAAAATTACACAGATAGTTTCCTATATTTCTTCATAAAATATAAATAATATAATGGAAAACCAGGAACCTATTAGGGAGGCAGTGAAAGGTCCCTGCACTCTGGACAACCCAGGGTGCTGCTTCCACCTGGTCCTGAACTCCAGGGGCATCGCGACACAATGTTGCCTGTTTCACTAAGCAGTATATAGATCCACACATTTTACACTCAAATAGATGTCTCCTTTTATATTTTATTATTTTTATTGAGTACTGAAACAAATGTTTTCAGTTTTGTCTGGATCTGTTTGAGCTGAAATGTCCAGTTTCAACCAAAGCACCCATTATTTTAGGGCTTTCACTCCCTGTTCTGTATTTAAGGTGTGTAACATGGCCTCTAATAAATTAATCATCTGAGAAGACTGAACTGACCACTCATACTTAGTCAAAACTCTTCAATCCTTGTCACAGGATTCATCAGAACAAGTTTAACTACTTTTTTTTTTTAACAAAATAAACATTTTACCCAAGCCAGTTATTTATATGTCACAGGTTTAAAACTTTAAACTTAAAGTGAAGAGGTTACACGGAGTTAGAGAATTTTATGCACATTGTTCTAGACCTGAAACGTATACAGCAAAATAGTGAGAGAATAGTATCTTCAGTGATTACTAGTACTTAGCACCTAGTATTTCACAGCAAAATGACAGAGAATAAGTGCCCCAACTGCATCAACAGAGGGAAGAAGGTGAGTCTGAATAATAATACCTTACATTTACGTAGCACTTTAAGGTCTATAAAGCACTTTGCCTTTCACAGTATACCTGATTTGACAGTGAGTAAAATAAACCCCCAAACTCTGAGCGTCAGGTGGAAAAGACAGTCCACCGGAACCTGTAAAACACTGACATTAAGAAAGCATTGAAATATTTGCCACATTTTTGTGTCACAGATCCCAAAATAAATTTAACAGCCAATACCCACTTTGCTACATGTCAGCACCTCCAATTACTAAAGGAATTTGTTTGGTAGCACTAATGAAAAATTAAACATCTAAAACATATAATTCTGCTGTAAATTGACATCCAGCAATAAAGTAGCACTTAGGTCAGTTAACCTTCACCTGTATAATAAAATTACAGAGAGAGTCCCCTGGGTAGTTTTAGATGGAAGTCACATTATTCTAAGCAGCGAAAAATAATGCAGATGAATCTGTGTTGAGGGAGATAAAGTATTTACAAAACATCTCCGTATGTACCTTTGGCTATGCTTATAGAGTGCAAAGCAGTCAATCCTAAAGGAAATCAACCCTGAAAATTCACTGGAAGGACTGATGCTGAAGTTGAAGCTCCAATACTCTGGCTACCTGATGCGAAGAACCAACTCATCTGAAAAGACCCTGATGCTGGGAAAGACTGAGGGCAGGAGGAGAAGGGGACGACAGAGGATGAGATGATTGGATGACATCACCAACTCAGTGGACATGAGCCTGAGCAAGCTCTGAGAGACGGTGAAGGTCAGGGAGGCCTGGTGCGCTGCAGTCCACGGGGTCGCAAAGAGTTGGACACGACTGAGCGACTGAACAGCAGCAACTGAGCACAAGGTGTTTTGAGGATCAGCTCAGATGATCTAATGGAAAATCAGACCTTCAGAGAAGCCTGGGTTTGAATCCCAACTCTCCTATCTGTAACTTGTGTTGTTGGTCTTATTGCCGTTGTTAAGTGACTGCCTCCATAAACCTTAGTCTAAGTAAAAGATATCAATGCCCCACTTTTAGACTCATGAGGATTAAGTGAAAATTATAAACCAATATCAAATATTTATAGAGACTTTCCCGTGTGTCAAGTGCTATGTCAAAGACATTTACATGTAATCTGTTTGGTCTTCACAACACGTCTATGAGGCAGGATACTATTAAGACCCCCATTTTATAACCTTATAAATAGATGAGGCTAAAAAAAGGTTGACTTTTGTAAGAGTCATAGAAATGATAGGTGACAGCTCTGGGAAGGAAACCAGGCCATCTTGCTCCATAGTCCTCCCTCTTGCTTCAGAGTCCTCCCTCTTCATCAGGAGTGTAGTCCTGATGACATTTCCCTTCCACCCTCACTCTATCTGCAGCATTCCCCTCCAATCCATCTCAGCTGCCCTTGAGTTTGACAGGACAGGGGAAAAATTAACAAATAGAAATGCAAGAAGACCAGAGAGTTTGGTTAATTTTTCTTTCAGTGCTTTGACCCAAATGGCATCATGCGATTCAAGGTTAACTAATTAGAAATGGAAAAACTTAGTGATTTGATACTCACTTAGAAGAGGGCTTAAGGGATTAGAAGAAAAAAGAAAGAAACTTTCCCACAGGGGAAAGACAGGTTCATTTCCCTTCTCCTGCCTAGAACGCCAGGGATGAGGGCTTTTGCCTCCAAATCACCAGGCAGGGAAGGAAAGTCAAGGGGAAGGACGTGATTGGAGGTGTCCACTCCTACCTGTACACCCAAGCCATCCCCTGAACACCAAACTGAATTTCGATTTGCCAAACTCAGGCAAACTGGGTTCATTTTCAGGGCAGAGATGCAAATTGTAAGGCAACAGCAGAAGATAAAAGTGATTGCATCCTGAAGACACTAATTCTTCAGCAGTAGACACAAGCATTAGATATAAACATAGGCAAGGTGATTTTCCTCATGGCTTTAATCAAATGATAAAAGTTCTCTGGCAAATTAAAGCTCTCATGAAATTTCTTTCCAGATGAAAATAATAAATGCCAGTCAAGTAAGAATCCTTTTGATTTTTAAGATGATGGTTTCTCCTTTCTCTGCACACCAAATATGAGGAATTCTTCTGGATTGGAAAGCAAGCTGCGATGTGGACATCCCTCCACATCCCATCACTTCTTTGCTAAGCAGCTCTGCACTGGAGAGATCCGTACATGAACATCACTGACCGTGTCTGTTAAAATGCAGTACCCTGGGTCTCACATCAGACCTACTGAGCCCGTAGAGGGGGCAGACAGGTTTCTGTCCTACTGAAACCTACTTTAAGCAGTGGTGAAGTGCACTGTTGGTTCAGGAGCACAGCATACTCATTACCACCAGGGGGTACAGCAGAGGCAGAAAGTTATCGGGGCTGAGATTTCATACCCCAAGTAATAAGGCAGATGTCTGAATGTTCAAGTGGTCAATTCTGTAAGTTCAAACTAGATATTCAAATTATGCAAGTGATATGAGCAGAACAAAGTGCTTTTTCCCCCCCAAGAATGTAAGCTAAAAGGCAGTAATTAATAGTGAGAGAATTTACTGTATGAATAAATGAACTGGACACGGCTGCAAACAACCTGTATACCACAAACAGTCTCATAAAGTGACACCTTAGCCTGTCTTAAGGACAAGAAAACTGAGAGTAAAATTAAAATGAACAAAAACGTGGACTTCCCTGGTGGTCCAAGAAGAATATGCCTGCTAATGCAGGGGACACGGGTTTGATCCCTGGTCTGGGAAGATCACACATGTCTTGGAGTAACTAAGCCTGTGTGCCCCAACTACTGAGCCTGCACTCTAGAGCCCTAGAGAGGCAACTACTGAGTCCACATGTCCTAGAGCCTGTCCTCCGCAACAAGAGAAGCCACCACAATGAGAAGCCCACACACCACAGCTAGAGAATAGCCCCCGACTCAAGTCACTAGAGAAAGCCCACACAAAGCAATGAAGACCCAGCACAGCCAAAAATTAATTAATAAAAAAAAGAAAGAAACATGCATAAGGCCCTAGGGATAAGACGTGGTGGGCTGGGCATTCTATTCCCATCTTCATATTGGTTTCTTATCATCACTCAATATATTTGCTAGGGTTTCCCCCCATTTTAAATATGAGGAAATAAATGTTCATAGAGGTTAAGAGGCTGGCCCAAACTCATAAAGCTAAAACTTCTACGGAGCCTCTTACTGATGTCAAAGTGTATTAGCTCCTGGACTTTCAGTTCAGTCCAGTTCAGTTCAGTCGCTCAGTCGTGTCTGACTCTTTGCGACCCCATGAATCACAGCACTCCAGGCCTCCCTGTTCATCACCAACTCCCGGAGTTCACTCAAGCTCACGTCCATCGAGTCGGTGATGCCATCTGGCCATCTCATTCTCTGTCGTCCCCGTCTCCTCCTGCCTCCAATCCTTCCCAGCATCAGAGTCCTTTCCAGTGAATCAACTCTTTCCATGAGGTGGTCAAAGTATTGGAGTTTTAGCTTTAGCATCAGTCCTTCCAATGAACACCCAGGACTGATCTCCTTTAGAATGGACAGCTAAAATGTCCTCTAAGCTCATGAATTGCAAAGATTAGCAAATCTTGTGGAAAGGACCTAAGAAACTCCTCAGTGAATGGAAGAGCTTTTTTTGTTGCTATTTTAATTTGTAAATCACATTGCTTTAAAGAATTTCTTTCTTTGTTCTTCCGAAAGCAATCCAAAAAAGTAATCACTAATGTATCAACAGTTAATAAGAGACACTTCCCAAGGCATTAACACTATAAAATTAAATCTCTAAGTAGAGGATTCAAGCACCATAAACACAGAAGAGTGTAAGCAAGCATATTTTATAAATAGCTCTTATAAAATTCTAAATTACCTGCCTGCCATAAATCTCTCTCTTTAATATACCTAAAGCACTCTCCCAACTAAAGACGCACATAGTAATTGCTCTAAAAGCTCACATTAAACTTACTCAGTAGCATCTCTTTCAAAGGGCAGAACATTGCCTTAATGATGTGGCTAGTTGAAATTACATTTTCGAGTACGATTTAGAAATTGGATTAGTGGAAATTCTGGTCTTTGTCAGTGATGGCAGAATAAGGGAGATTCTTGACAGAAACTCCAGAAAACCCACACCTCCGACTGCACATTGAAATACAACACATCATCTGCTTCTGTAAGTTAGGAGTATAGACTTGTTCTATCATTAGCATCTCCACCCTCCTCCCCATTCCACCCAAGAGAGCCACAGTAATCAATGACAAAATGCAGGTTCTCATGAAGCTTACATTCTCCAGGGACTAAAGAAACAATATGGTACAGGAAAAAAAAAAAAAGTAACATACCAACAAATAAAAGACAGTGAAGAAGACCCTGAAGGAAATCAAATGAGGCATGGACAAAGAACATTGCCTGCCATTAAGCCATCAGCTATTGCAGCAGCTCCTACATTGTACCCTGAGGGGAACTCAGGAAGGAGAAAAAGCGGATATTGGCCCTAGATAGTAAAGATGTGTATCAAAGGGATGATTTCAACAAGCCAGACTCTTGCACCTTCCCATACATAGAAAAGTGGTAAAATCATTACCCTAAGATGACGGTTTTTTTGTGTGACTATCAGTAATCTTTTGATGTTCTACTACATTTTTTCCAGTAAAACTCCTATATATCCTGGCTTCTCTTTTATCTCTTTGGAACAGTTCGTCTGAGCTATCTGAGAGGCTGTCTTCCCAGGCTATAGTCCTCAGTAGGGTCTCAGAATAAAACATAACCCACAACTGTTAGGTTACGGGGTTTTGTTTTTAGTTGACAAAGGCAAACAGGATATGGAGTGTGGGGCTTAGGAGGGCTACTTCACTTCAGGAGTGTCTGGGAGGGCTAATGATAAAGCAACATCTGGTTGTATATGTACATGATGAGGTGCCGTGCACTTCGTTGCTCAGTTGTATCTGACTCTATGGTCCCATGGATGGTATCCCACCAGCTCCTCTCTCCATGAAATCTTCCATGCAAGAATATGGGGGCAGGTTGCCATTTCGTACTCCAGGGGATCTTCCCAACCCAGGGATCGAACCCTCATCTCTTGTGACTCCTGCATCAGCCGGTGGATTCTTTACCACTAGCACCACGTAGGAAGCCCCTTGTACATGGTGATATGTATCAATAGATGCATATGGTGGTGCATGGTTGAGGCCAGAAAAAAGGGATCATTTCTCAAGCCTGGAGGATATTCAAATTGCTTCAACAATCACCTGGTGGATAACAGTGCCCTCTAACTTTTAAACTCAAACAGGAGAGTGAATAATCAGCTGAGCAGTAAGAGGTTACTTTTTTAGTTTGACATTTCCATTTCCTGTCACAAATGCCTCTCTGAGTAAGTTAGTCCACCTTGTTCTTTGCAAAGAAGAATTTAAAGCCCACAAAACAAAAAACCCTAAAGGGGCACCATGTTCAAGAGGCTCACTCAGTGGCACACCTGGGCTTATTGCTGTTACCACGCAGTGTGCGACAAAAATGGTTTAGGACCCAGGCATTAGGTGGGATGTCAAGAGGCAGAAGCAAAGATGAACAAAACAATCACTGCGTTTTCTATGGCAGGTTGTCAAATACTGCCTCATAATATTCGACTGTGTGAATTTCAAAACCGGAAACGCTCAGTCAGATTTTGTTTTCAAAACCCAATAGCTCGGGGCTTCCCTGGTGGTCGAGTGATTAAGAACCCACCATGCAACGCAGGGGAAACGGGTTCAATTCCTGGTCTGGGAAGGTTCCACATGCCACAGAGCAGCTAAGCCCGTGCAACACAACTACTGAGCCTGTGCTCCCGAGCCCAAGAACCGCAACAAGAGAAGCCACCGCAATAAGAAGTCCTGCACCACAGCTAGAGACTAGCCCCTGCCCACCGCAGCTAGAGAAAAGCCTGCAGCAACAAAGACTCAGTGCAGCCAAAAATAATAATAAATAAAAAACCAAAACCCAATAAGCTAAATACTGACAATGCAGTTTTGCTCTCTGGCAGGGCTGACTTCTGGCTTCCTTGGGTCAAGGTTATGGGGCCATCACCGCGTACTATTTTATCACTGTGGAACAGCAAGACTAGTAAATATCTACAATCTGAGAAGACTCATAGGATGCACATGTTAACAGTGAAGACACAAAAGCCCCAAACACGAAGATTCTAAGTCAGTAGATTTAGAATAAAAACGGAATCAACCTTTCTATTAAAGTAACATGAAAAGTAATTCTTAGGTAGGTAGATACGACTGAAGTGACTTAGCAGCAGCAGTATAAGAATCATACTTAGAAAAAATAGATTAGACAACTTTTGATACGTAGACTTGTTCTAAAAGGACAGTTTTCAAAACGTTGTCATCCACCGAGATTATAGTTGTATGTACGGGCATGCTCAATGGCAAGCCACTCCAGTACTGTTGCCTGGAAAATCCCATGGACGGAGGAGCCTGGTAGGCTGTAGTCCATGGGGTCGCTACAAGTCAGACATGACTGAGCGACTTCACTTTCACTTTTCACTTTCACACATTGGAGAAGGAAATGGCAACCCACTCCAGTGTTCTTGCCTGGAGAATCCCGGGGACCAGGGAGCCTGGTGGGCTGCCGTCTATGGGGTCACACAGAGTCGGACACGACTGAAGTGACTTAGCAGCAGCAACTCTTTGTGACACTATGGACCGTAGCCTACCAGGATATTCTGTCCATGGGATTCTCCAGGCAAGAATACTGGAATGGGTTGCTATGTCCTTCTCCAGGGAATCTTCCTGACCCAGGGATCGATCCCATGTCTCCTGTGTTGCAGGTAGAGTCTTTTCTGCTGAGCCACTGGGGAAGCCCAGTTGTATGTACAGCTGAATCTTAAAACCTGGGGGTTAACAGTTCCAAACCTCCCTCAAAGTGGAAAATCCATATATAATTTATAGTCAGCCCAGATACATGTACTTCTGCATCTGCAGATTCCACCAATCACTGATCTGTATTACTACAGTATTTACTACTGAAAAAATGCCTATATATGTGAACCCTCACCATTCAAACTTCTGTTATTCAAGGGTCAAATGCATGTGGATGTTTTCTTTTAGCCATTTAATATTACACAAAGGGTTTGAGGTGGCCCAGATGATTCATATGGCAGAAATCCTGCGATCACAGAGGAAACAACTGAAAGATGTCCAAAAGAATATAATCCACCAAAAACTGTAAAAAAAATTAAAAATTTCCAAAAACTGTAATCTAAAAACAAACGAACAGCTTAAGGTAAAATACAATGGCAATGATGATAAGAACCACATCCAGCAATTTATATCTGAGTGCTATACTCCAAAAATTACTCCATCACCACCACCAAAGCTAACAAAATCATTAAAAATTTTGGCCAGATCACTGGGACATGAAAAAGTAGTCACTACTAGAGTCAGAGGTTTACAGCCATGGTAGTCAACCATACTAGATTCGGGACTTGTTGGGGTTTTTTGCTTTTTTTTAAGTTTTATTGCCATTTTTAATTGAGATATAATTCAAATAACATAAAAGTTACCATTTTCAAATGCACAAGTCAGTAGGTTTTAAAAATATTCATAATGTTTCGCAACCATCACCACTAATTCCACCACTAATCATCCTCAAAAGAAATTCGTACTCAGTAGCTATTTCCCATTCCCTTCTTCCTACAGCCCTTGGTAACCACTAATCAATCCACTTTTTGTCTCTATTCAGTGCCTGCTTGTCTAGGAAACAGTTTAATGTTCCATTCAGAACCCTGAAATAAAACTTTGAGATCGTATAACCTATATACCCATACACACTTCAGCTGAGTTTCCTTTGAGCACTCCATCAACCTGCGCAAGCCTCTTGACAAGGTCTGAATTCCTCCCCCGTTACTCCCATGCCTTTGCAGCGTCACTGTGAATGGCTGAAGGAATGCAATTAAATAGATACTGCACAAAGTAAGCATCTAACTCATCTGCTAGTTTGGGGATTTATATTTGACTATTGATTTTTTTTTAAAGGTCTAGCAACTGGGTTTCTGTATTTCGAAAAACAATTTTGAAATGAAGTTACTCCTATTAGACTGTTGTGGTGGGGTTTTTTTGTTTTTTTTTTTAAACCATCTGCATGTTTGGAAGCCAGGCACAGAGGTTGAGAAAAGCTGAGAATCCTATCTTTATCACACTGTGTGTCTGGAGCAATCCTAAGCTCTTTTTTAGCATAAGGAATTACATTTGCTCCTTAAAGAACTTCCCAGAGATTCTATGTTAAAAGCCCCGTGGTAGCTGTGTTAAGCATTATAGCCACATGCAGATGAGTATCAAAGGTGCATTAAGTTTATTTGGCATTGCTTGGAACCAAGCATTACCTTACTTGCTCACAGCCAGTCTCAAAGCCATAAAACCTTATTTCACAAAAATGTAACATTAACACCCCAGTTAGACTTGCTTCTGATTTCTAACATGGAGGGGGGAAAAAAAGAACTTTTCTATGATTTTGGCTTAGGAACTAACTGCATAGGAATTTGCATTTGTACGGAGACTGAAACTCAGCTTCAGAATCCTCCAGGATTTCATTCTCTTATTTTATTTTATTAAGAAAGCAGAGACTCTCCTAATAAATCCTCCTTCCCTCTTCTGGCACACTTAAAACCCATTTCTGAGCTCCACTGACTACAAGTTGAACTTTGGTATTAAGTACAAAGGGAGGAAGAGAGGTGTGTGGGTGGAGAGAAAGAGAACAGAGGGGAACACAGGCCGAGGAGTGAGGGGACAACCCAAATGCGGGGCCCCTACATGAGCAAGCCCTCCGCTCAACATCAGCAAAGCGGCAATAGATGGCACAGAGAACTGGAAGGCTGTCAGAGGGGCCCCGGCCTCACAGGAGACACAGCCACGCAAACCCCACGTCTGTGCTGCTTCCTAGACACCACCTCCCATGAGCTCCCTGGGCTCTGGCTTGCATTCCAGGACTCCATGATTTAGTTTCTGTTTAAGCATTTGGACAATAATAATTTTACTACAAAAGGTAAATGTCTTGTAAACTAATGGGAAACATATTGCTTGGCAAAGTTTATAATGTCAGGATTTATGGCTGTAACACCGAGGGTCTCTCTGACCTCGAAGATAACATAGTGAAACAGTAATGTGCTCTAAATGACTCAGTGTGATTTTTTATTAGTTCTCGTAATCACCCGCTATTAATTTGTATGCACATAATAA
This sequence comes from Moschus berezovskii, assembly GCF_049115385.1. NCBI lineage: Eukaryota > Metazoa > Chordata > Mammalia > Artiodactyla > Moschidae > Moschus > Moschus berezovskii. Next base: position 19,178,103 of record NC_142483.1, read on the forward strand.
GCACTCACCTTCACAGTCTGTCCGGCTTCGGGGCCATCCTAGAAATAGGAAAACAAAGGAGGAAAAAAAAAAAATAGGTGAGAACAGATAGATGTTATCTCCTGCTTATTCAGAAATACAGCCCATTAATAATTTAGATCCAATTTCATTGTGTGTTAATTTATAGTTTCCTCATGGGGACCATGAGCTTCAAATGTGTGGAACCTGACAGTTCTCCATTTCTGTCTGAGAGTAAGTGAGAAGTTAGGCATAAAAATGATACAAATTATCCAGTGAGCCAACCCCCTTCCTACTTTTCATGCTCTTTGCTTTTGGCTATGGTTTTAATTGCATTAAAGGAAGACTGGAAATGTTTGGGGAGGTGAAGTATCATACCTCATGGTTATCTTTAAGCCAGATGTAATTTAATTAATGTCTGATGACTTTAAGTCTCAACTCAGGAAATCTGCAATAAACATAATCCACTGAGCAAGAATATGGGCTCTCACATGGCAACAGCAGGGAGAGTGGGCCCTTCCTGGCTGTTCTGACCTGGAGAGAAAAGGTGGAAGTGTTATTCTAGCTGGACTCTGCCTATTCTGGGTTCTCCCCTGGGATTTCTGAAGCTATTTCGACAAAACTATTTGTTGAAATAGTAGAAAATAAGCAAACAATTCCAGTCATTAGCCATGATATAAAGCAAAAGTAAGTGTTCATCTGGTTTGGAATAGCAGAACAAGCAGTGTTTTTAAAATCAGAAATTTCAAAATTAAACTAGAACTCTGCAAATTTAGGAAAGTCTTTCGACTCCTAGGACCCAGACTACTTGGGGTGAGAATTTGTGCCTGGCTGTAACCAAGATGAAGCAGACCTGTGTCATCAGTGGTTTTCAGACCCGCTGGTTCTCAATCCATTAGTGGGTCCTGAAGTCAACCTGATGGGTTGTGATCTGCACTACAAACTACAGACAAAAGAAATCATGTAAGAGGGAAAAACAAAAGAAAAACACAACTACTGTGTTGGCCAAAAAGTTTGTTTGGACTTTTTCTTTTTTATAACATCTTACAGAAAACCCTTAACGGACTTTTTTGGCCAACCCAGTATCAGGCTGCATGTGTGCTCTGTTGCTCAGTCATGTCCGACTCTTTGGGACCCCCATGGACGGTAGCCCGCCAGCCTCCTCTGTCCATGGAATTCTCCAGGCAAGAATACTGGAGTGGGGTAGCCGTCCCTTTCTCCAGGGGATCTTCCTGACCCAGGAATCGAACCCAAATCTCCTGCATCTACTGTGCTGGCAGGTGGGTTCTTTACCACTGAGCCACCTGGGAAGCCAATATTAGGCTGCACAAAATGGGGAGCACTGTCATGGGAGAGAGTTCAATGTGAAAATGTAAAAAGGATCAAAAATAATTTCTGAGCTCTCTGTATACGCACCTGCATGGAAAACGTCAACGAGGTGCCCTGGAAATGCTTCTCCACCACCGAGCCGACCCTCTGTGCTGCCTGAAACAAGTCAGCCACTTCTTCAGGACTCATGTCTCGGAAGCGCTCCACTGGCCGGAGGGGACACACGAGGACATCTGCAGTCAGGTCTGTTAAGGTACATTCTGCTTGCTTTAGGGAATGTTTTCTCCAAGAAGTTTATACCCATAGCGCTGAATCAGGCCCAGGGCCTGAACTCAACAAAGGCTAAGGGATAAAAGAGCAAATATTTACCAACCACTGAACTCCAAGGAGTTCAAACAGAGCTGACAAACACGGCTAATTATACTCTGAAGGAGAAGCTGTGGTGCCCTGAGAAAGTTCTTTTAAGAGAAAAAGACATCAGTGTTCAAAAAGGCTTAAGTGCTGGCTGAAGTAATTATGCCACCAGGCACAATCTATTCTGGACCGTTATCTCCTGAACTCTATTCTGAAGCTCAGTCTTCTCAAGGAGCCAAAGGCTCTGGGTTGGAAAAGCAACTGGAATATTTATTTGGTTTTTCTATGAAAAGCATCATGGTTAAGACTTTAACATCAAAATCTCTCTAGAAGAATAGTTAATGAAAAGATAATAGCAGTTTTCTTTTTTAAAGGAGTAGAGACATTCTGAAAATGTACAGCCAACTTCATTTATAGCAAGGAGATGTGCCACATGGTTAAGCAATTTAGGTTGTCTGATCGTGCAATTGAAACCATCTTAATATATTCTATTAGTCAGACTATCAACATATTTACATTATTGGTCTGAACAAACAAGAGTCTAGAGAAAAAGGACACATGTTTGATCATTTGTGGGTGGCAAATAAATAGAGTCACATCATCGATAACATTTCACTTCCTTCTTGTATTTGAAATCATCATATATGTATGGGTATACACATAGAGACATGTACTCATACATATGTATACACACACTAGCTACACTGAATTTCTTGTTGATTTTTCAGGTACCAGCAGGAGAAAAAAAGCTAATGTTCTTTTCTGTGTCTTTTGTTTTCCTTGTTTTAAAAAAAAGCATGCTTCTGCCTTGAGCCAAGGAGCTAAGGGGCATAATAAAACCACAAGTTTGCAATTGCTAGTCTCACCAGAATATCAAGCATTTTAGCTCCCCATACTATTGGTAGGACTCAGGGCCCAGGGGGAAATGCACTGAGCTCAGCTGGGCGGGTTTGATTTCCATAAGACAAGGGGGAAAAGAAAAAGGGAAAACTGATTATTTTTGCTCATAACCAGGAAATTCATGTCAATGGTAAACTAGGAAAAGGAGTATTTGTTTAATCTCAGTTCATTTTTCAAGAGAGGAGAAGGGAGGCCTTTACCCACAGGGCATCTGATACTTAAAAAGATAATTATCCTTCTTTGCAGGGCTGCTTTATTATCATGGGTCAATGAACCGTTTAGAAATGAAGAATTTCCTTTCATTTCCTTCTAGCAGATTGCCAGCCTCCACTCCCACTGAGTTGCTTTTTTTTTTTTTTCGGTCGTTGTTAAAAGAGACCTTTCCCAGTCTTCCTCCTCTCTGCTTTAATTTACACCCTCCCTTAGGCTCTGACTTCACCAAACCACAGCAAGATGACAACTTTGCAAGCTTCCAACAACATTCATAATTACTGTGGTTGGCAATGTCTACACACAGCAACTAGGTGGGGAAGGGAATAATATTTTATTTAAACAACTGTTGACTGTGAAACTGGGTGGAATGAATTTGGCAATCTTTGTGTCTAATGTAACTTTGGTAATATGAATAACATCTAAAATGTTTTTCATTTTCAATGTCATAAAAATCGCAATACCTGTTCATTTTGCTTGCCTAATGCTAAAGGCTTAGCTTAACCTAATGTTTAATGACTCCAACTGTTTATGAAACTGAACCAAAATGGCTGAATCGAGGTATTTTATCTTGTGTATACCTAACTGCAGGGTGATACATCACATTCATTTATCATTTTAACTGAATATTAGTAATACAACATGTCACAAAACAGTTAAACAGACTTAACACTTTCTCATTTAGGTAAACATTTTTCACCAACCCATTTAGGCAACACTGTCCTGATGTAATATTCCCAGCAACCCAACCCTTTAATAAAAAAGTCATCTTATCTGCATGTAACACACACACACACATATCTTGATGCAAAAAAAAAAAGTGAAATGGAGATTACTGTCAAACGTGTTTACTTTGGCTGGTGGTCATACGTATGATCACTTCTTTGTTCTGTTGGGACCCTGAGGATGGCCACACAGGCATCTAAACCCAGAAATGACCCGACACGTCACTCTACAGGGAGGCAGTGGGGCCTGGAGTTACACATAGTGGGGGTCGGCAGCCCCTGGGTGCAGTGTGAGTAGTTGACCTGGCCAGTAGCAGACTTGCTCAGCAACACACTCCCTGGGGTCATTTCAGGCACTCATTGGGCATCAGAAAGTCAGGATCAACTATCTTCTCTCAGTTCCTTTACAGCCAGAGCAGAGCCTGAGTCTCACCCTCAGCGTAGGCTGCATCTTGAGTGATGCTTACCCACCTTCCGAGTCTCTTTTTCCTCACCACTCTCCTGTATACTATGTTTTTGCTGTTTAGTTGCTAAATCATGTCTGATTCTTTGAAACTCCATGGACTGTAGTCTGCCAGGTTCCTCTGTCCTTGGGATTCTCCAAGCAAGAATACTGGAGTCGGTTTGCCATTTCTGCCTCCAGGGGATCTTCCCCACCTAGAGATCGAACAGCATCCCCTGTCTTGGCAGGCGGATGCTTTTCCACTGAGTCACCTGGGAAGCCCTTGTATACTAACCATCTGCGATATTTGCTTTCTTTCTGTTCTTCAAACACACTAAGCTCCTTCCTAGATTTGGGGGGTTTCATTCCGGTTATTTGTTCTGACTGGATCAATTCCCCCTGATCTTCTCATGGCTGCTTCTAATTCAGATCCTAATCTGAATGCCAGTCTCTCAAAAGAGCATTTAACTGCTAGGGTGTTTATCTGCTACCTATACTCACTCTCCCATACCCCCATTTTAATCTTTCCATAGCCCTCGCCACCAGCTGGCACTTTTGTTGCTTCATTACTATGTATCCAGATGAGAATGGAAGCGCCACACAAGCGAATCATGTGTCTTGTTTACTGCTAATTTACCACCGCCTACAACACCAGAGATACTTAATACGTCTTGCTGGAACGAGGGAATAAATAGCAAGCCAGATCTTTGCATCAGACACTTCCGAGTATTAAGATCCTGACAAAACGGTGATGACGTCCAGTTACTTTACAATCATCTACACGAGTAGATGTATCTGGTATAGTCTGAAATATATGTTTTTAATTCAAAGAAGTTTATCCTTCAGATGTAGCATGGTTAGAACTAATGTTGGATGAGAGCTACAGAAATGTCAACTCATTTTTAATGTAAACTAATTTTCATGTGAGCCCAAAGGGAAATAAAATTATAAAGGTAAAATCCTTTTTAAAAAAAAAAAAAACTCTTTTATACCTGGAAAACAGTAGTCCCTACCTAGAATACTCGGGGTCTCAGACACTTTATCTATTAAAGCTCACACAGCAATAAAGACCCAGCATATTCAAAAATCTTTTAAAAATGAATAAATAAAATTAACTCACGACTCTCATATTAAAAAGAAGAAAATAGCATACTACCCTAAGACAGTAAGCGCCGTGTGCTACATGTTGTTCCTAGAGAAACAACCCAGGGAAAGCAAATTAATCTTGAAGAAGAGCAGACAGCTCTCGAAATTCTGCTGCCACTGTTTATATGCCAATTGGTTTAAGGTAATATCACAGAAGCAACATGATTTAATTTGAAGACTCTTAGGCCTTGTTAGTGGGCAAATCCCATATTACTCATAGGCTACAAGAGCACCCTTTCTCCTGGGTACTCTTGGTGCATAATTAACACCTCTGAAGAGACTTTTCAGCCAACATGCATGATAACCCTCCAAGAAGGTAATCTACTCTGTTGAATTTAATATGTTTATCCAGTATTCATCATGTCTGAAAGGCTGTGAAAGAGATTATCAAATGGGATGTAGCCTCACCGTATAATCTAAAGTATAGACATTCATTTAGTAATAACTTTTTTTTTTTTTAAAGAAGAGAAGATCAACAATCATGATTTAGTTCCTGTGGTCGACCAAGGGATTTCTCATAGCTGAAGAAAATCAACAAAGGCATTTAAGTTCAGATGAGATTTATAGTGGACTTCACAAATAGGAGTGAACCAACCAGAGGGTTGGCTGGCAACCCATTCATCCATCCATCCTATGTCTATAGCCTGCTTTCAGTCTGGGGTTTGTGTGAAGATGCCAAGATGAATGCAACAGAGTAACTGACTTTGAAGAGTTCACTCTCTATTATCCCAAACTGTCATGTAGCATTAACAGATTCTATGACACAGAGAAAGCGCAGTGTTAGTCGCTCAGTCATGTCAGACTCTTTGTGACCCCATCGACTGCAGCATGCCAGGCTCCTATGTGGGATTCTCCAGGCAGAATTACTGCAGTGGGTAGCTATTCCCTCCTCCAGGGGATATTCCTGACACAGGGATGGAGCCTGGGTCTCCTGCACTGCAAGCAGATTCTTTACCATCAGAGCCACCAGGGAAACCCATGATGCAGTGAAGTGAGTCTCTCAGTCATGTCTGATTCTTTGTGACCCAATGGACTAAACAGTCCATGGAATTTTCTAGGCCAGAGTACTGGCGTGGGTAGCCTATTCCTTCTCCAGGGGATCTTCCCAACCCAGGGATCGAACCCAGGTCTCCCACATTGCAGGTGAGCCACCAGGGAAGCCCCGTGATGCAGAGATGAGTGCTATTGATAGGAATCAGTACAGGCTGTTGTGGCAGCACAGAGGAGGCAGATCTAACTGACTCGGGGTCTCAGATCAACTTTTCAGTGTGGTCCTGCATTTCCATCTCCTAAAATCAGAAAGTATTTCTCCAAATTTGGACCAAAATATTTTGTCCTTGAAAACGCCCTAGCAATGGATGCTTCAAAGTTGCCGGGCATTCTTCCTTTGGCCAAAATCACCGTTTTGCTTATATGCGTACTCTCTGTCTCGTTGACTTCATCTTTCCAACAAATCAGTGGAGGACTATTATAATTCCTATTTTTCAGATGAGGAAATTACAGCTTACAGAAAATAAGAAATATGTGCAAGACAGCACACTCCAGATGAGACTAAAAGTAGAATTCAACTCAAGCCTGTCTGAGTCCAAAGTCCATGTTATTAAGTAAAGGTCAGTCTTCATTCCAATCCCAAAGAAAGGCAATGCCAAAGAAGGCTCAAACTACCGCACAATTGCACTCATTTCACACGCTAGTAAAATCATGCTCAAAATTCTCCAAGCCAGGCTTAAGCAATATGTGAACCTTGAACTCCCAGATGTTCAAGCAGGTTTTAGAAAAGGCAGAGGAACCAGAGATCAATTGCCAACATCCGCTGGATCATGGAGAAAGCAAGAGAGTTCCAGAAAAACATCTATTTCTGCTTCATTGACTATGCCAAAGCCTTTGACTGTGTGGATCACAATAAACTGTGGAACATTCTGAAAGAGATGGGAATACCAGACCACCTGACCTGCCTCTTGAGAAACCTGTATGCAGGTCAGGAAGCAACAGTCAGAATTGTACATGGAACAACAGACTGGTTCCAAATAGGAAAAGGAGTACGTCAAGGCTGTATATTGTCACCTTGCTTATTTAACTTCTGTGCAGAGTACATCATGAGGAACGCTGGGCTGGAAGAAGCACAAGCTGGAATCAAGATTGCCGGGAGAAATATCAGTAACCTCAGATATGCAGATGACACCACCCTTATGGCAGAAAGTGAAGAGGAACTCAAAAGCCTCTTGATGAAAGTGAAAGAGGAGAGTGAAAAGGTTGGCTTGAAGCTCAACATTCAGAAAACAAAGATCATGGCATCTGGTCCCATCACTTCATGGGAAATAGATGGAAAAACAGTGGAAACAGTGTCAGACTTTATTTTTTGGGGCTCCCAAATCACTGCAGATGCTGATTGCAGCCATGAAATTAAAAGACGCTTACTCCTTGGAAGGAAAGTTATGCCAACCTAGATAGTATATTAAAAAGCAGAGACATTACTTTGCCAACAAAGGTCCATGTACTCAAGGGTATGGTTTTTCCAGTGGTCATGTATGGATGTGAGAGTTGGACTGTGAAGAAAGCTGATCGCTGAAGAATTGATGCTTTTGAACTGTGGTGTTGGAGAAGACTCTTGAGAGTCCCTTGGACTGCAAGGAGATCCAACCAGTCCATTCTAAAGGAGATCAATCCTGGGTGTTCATTGGAAGGACTGATGCTAAAGCTGAAACTGCAATACTTTGGCCACCTCATGCGACGAGTTGACTCACTGGAAAAGACTCTGATGCTGGAAAGGATTGGTGGTGGGAGAAGGGGACGACGGAGAATGAGATGGCTGGATGGCATCACCGGCTCAATGGACATGAGTTTGAGTGAACTCCGGGAGTTGGTGATGGACAGGGAGGCCTGGTGTGCTGTGATTCATGGGGTCGCGGAGAGTCGGACACGACTGAGCGACTGAACTGAACTGAACTGAACTGTGATGTTATACTTTTTATAGGTTTCACGACTCAGTCTCTGTGAATCCTCTTATTAAAAGCGTGCCCTCCATTGCCAGAGTCCTTCTGTTCATGGAAGAGATTCATGCTTTTCATGAAATACAAATATACTGTGCAAAACTGCTAAGGGCCAGAGACAAACCCAACTTCAAATGAAGAAAGGAGACATACAACCCTACAGTGGAAGGGGGCTCAGTGCTGGGCAGAGGAGGCCTTGAGAATGCCCTTGTTCTACTAGGGAACTGTGAACAAGGGGATCAAGAATAAGAGACTATCTCGTATCAGCGGGAGCAAGCCAGAGGGAGGCAGAGCCTGTGTTCTCACCCTTTTCCATCTTTAAGCTTCAGTTTCTTCAAGGTATCTTGGGCTCCCTTGGGCTGACAGATCAGAGGAAGATTAGATATTACAGTCAATGTCAATGAGTCAGGCTGTCAGATGCACTGAAAATCCCATTGCTTGTTAGACAGTCTAATTATTGGGAGACAATGACTTTCTCATAGCATCATTTGTATCACCAAGGACTACCAGAAACTGGATAATGCCTTTTCTTTCCCTCTTCCTCTCCACTCTCACCACCAGTCCAGAAGTGACTGTCTCTGTCCTTTTGGATGAACATGTAGGGAGTTTTTGTCACATTAAAGTGAGGTGGCAACATTCCAGGCCCTGGGCTGAACTCTTACTGACACACAGCCAATTCAGAATACTACAATTCAGGAAAGAAATCAAGTGAAATGCCTAAAGATACTGTGCAAATTTATTTACCAATACAAACACAAGAACCCCTCCCATGCTACATGTCCTTCTGCAAAGTGATTTTGCTGCTCTTCTCACCAAGAATTGGAGTCTATTTCCCTTCCTGTTCAGTTTGGGCCGGGCTTTGGTTTGCTTTGATCAGTGGAAGGTGATGAGAGTGTTGCTAGGTGACTTTCCAAAGTCAGGTCTTTACGCACTTTGCAACTTCCAGGGTTTTTGTTGTTGTTATTCTTTTGGAAAGCTGAGACCAATATGCTATAAAAAATCCCAACTAGGCTTCTGCAGAAAAATCACTAAGTCATGTCCCATTCTTTGTGACCCCATGGACTGTAGCCCGCCAGGTTCCTCTGTCCATGGGATTTTCTAGGCAAGAATACTGGAGTGGGTTGCCAGTTCCTCCTCCTCCCGGGGATGGTCCCGACATAGGGATTGAATCCACATCTCCTGCATTGGCAGTTGGGTTCTTTACGCTGAGCTACCAAGGAAGTCCCACCTCTGAGCAGTCACCACCCACTGGAGTGTGCTTGTCACAGGAGACCCATATATTCTCTCTGGGGCTTCCCATACCACTTCATGAACCAAAAAAAAAAAAAAAAAAAAAACAACAACAACACTGCACAGGTCTGGTGGAGTTGAAAACATAATGAAATGCTGTAAAAGTGAGAACTGTCCCAACTATAGCAAATGATCATTATTGTTGCTGCATTTCTGTTTAAAAAATTTTTGATAAGTTTGGAATTTGCTCATCAAGGATAATAATTGATGATTTAAAAATAATCTTATGAGCATTTCCATGACGAATATGAACTATTTAAATATAGAGTCGTGACAGAGAAATGGAAATGTACTGATTCTGATGATTAATTAAAGACGACAAGCAGAATATTATTCTCAGAGTTGTTCAGGCTTGCTCCCATTTATTTTTCCATATCTGATCTATTCTAGGGATTCAGAATAGAAAAGTCACTAAAATAAATCAAACCATCAAAATATTACTGATTCTGATGAAGCTGATTAGCATGTGTTTGTATGAATATGGAGAAAGTCAGCATCAAATATGATGAAGAATTAAGAAAAAAAGAATCAGTCATTCTTCTGAACTAATTAAAAAAAATCTGTATTCATCTCTACGAAGATCAGTATGTAGTTTAATGACAAGCAAGGAACATTCCAGCTTGTACTGCAGACTTCCACAGACCCTGTAAAATGAATTATTTGCTCTAACAAATAATCCTAGTCCTTGCAAATATTTAAAATAATTCTTATTTCACTTCAAAAAACAACACCAGGATGGCCATGAAGTATTTTTAAGAAAGATTCAATTAATTTTAGTTAAGTAGCACAGCTGAGAAGTACAGTTGCAGAGTTTTGAATCAAAGTAGGTGGCATCTCAAAAGTCATCTCCTACTCACAAAGTAGGCACTTCTGTGACATTTTTTAAATAAGAAAGTTAGAAATATTACCCCAAAAATTAACTAATATAATTCTAAAGAAGCATATTGACAGTTTGGGCCATACCTTTCTTTACTGGATAATAACATATCCACTTCAGTAACTCAGGACTTCATGGAATATTTATCAACCATCAACATAAATGGCATGAATGTAATTTTAACAAAATTTAATTTCCAGAGTATGATATATTCCAGGACAATGGAATTAAGATAATGATGGTATTCTGCTCATACCTGGATCTCAGGGCAAGCATCTCACAAGTTTCCTCTAGAATTCTAATGTTGTGTCCTGGAGAAGGCTTTGAGCCAAAGACACAAGCCCTTAGTCATCTGTGGGAAAAGAATTAGATATCTTTTTCCTGACAGATCTGCCCTGAGCAAACCCCAAAACTTCTGCACTGATTTGGATGCTCACAGGGGATAGCCACATTTGTAGGGAGAAGTAAATGGGTGACTTTCACAGTTGAAGCTCAACATTGAAAAAACAAATAATCCAATCAAAAAATGGTCGGAAGACCTAAACATACACATATCCAAAGAAGATGGCCAAGAGGCACATGAAAAGATGGAGAACCTCACGAATCATTAGAGAAGTATAAATCAAAACTACCACCTCACACTGGTCAGAACGGCCATTGACAAAAAAAAATCTACAAACAGTAAGAGAGGGAATAGAGAAAGGCAACCCTCTTGCCCTGTTGATAGGAATGTAAATTGATTCAGTCACTTTGCAAAACAGTACGGAGATTACTTTAAAAATTGAAAACAGAACTACTGTATGACCCAGCAATCTCACTACTGGGCATATACCCCAAGAAAGTGAAAAGTGAAAGTCTCTCAGTCGTGTCCAACTCTTTGCAACCCCACAGACTGTAGCCTGCCAGGCTCCTCTGTCCATGGAATTCTCCATGCCAGAATACTGGAATGGGTAGAAAACTCTAATCCAAAAGGACACATGCACCCCACTGTTTACTGCAGCACCATTTACGGTAGCTGGGACATGCCAGCAACCTATATGCCCATCAACAGATGAATGGATAAAAAAGACGTGGTACATACACATGATGGACTAAGTCAGCCATAAAGAGAACAAGAACTGGGTCATCTGTAGAGGTATGGATGGATCTAGTGTCTGTCAAACAGATTGTAGTAAGTCAGAAAGAGAAAACTATCATATATTTAAGCAGATATGTGGACTCTAGAAAAATGGTACTGATGAAACTATTTGCAAGCAGGAATAGAGACACGAGATGCAGAGAAGGAATATGTGGACATGGGGTGTGGGGAGATGAATTGGGAAACTGAGACGGACGCATGTGCCCTGCCATGTGTGAAACAGATAGCTAGCGGGAGCCTGCTTTATAGTACAAGAAGCTCAGTGCTCTTTGATGTACAAGTGCTCTGTGATGACTTAGAGGGGAGGGATGGGGGCATGGGTGGGATGGAGGACCAAGAGGGAGGGGGTACACACACACACACACACACACACACACGAGCCAATGCATTTTGTTGTATACCAGAAACTAATATAACACTGTAAAACAATACCCCAATAAAAAAAAACAAAAAGAAATAAAAAACCTAAACAATAACAACCAAAAAAAAAAAAAGAAAGTAAAATGAAAGAGGAGGCTTCAGTCAGAAAACATTCTCATTCAGATTCTTTGGTTTAAATTTCACATACTCTGTGACTATTTCAAGGAAAAAGAATCCTATATTATCCTAAGAGAATTAGAAAAGAAAAAAGAAAAAAAAAGTTACATGCTTATATTAAACTAAGTATGTGGGGGAGACAGAATATCAGAAAGGGAAGGAAAAAATAACACAACACGTGTTTGCTGCCTACTATGTCCCAGAGATGATCAGCAATCATGAGGTAGATAGTATCACCCTTATCTTCCCACATTCAAAAGTAGAGAACAAAAAAAGTGAAACTGCACATCCCAGGCCACACAGTAATAAAGTGTAAAACCTAAAATAGAGTCATGCATGAAAGTCATCCATGCTGTTTCATGGCCTCCCAAGGTCACAGAAGTCTCCAGGTACCTGGTAGAGTGTTTACTACAGGGGTTCCCCAGAACACTGCTCCCATGAGATGTTAACAGATAGTACACAAGAGAAAACACAACACTGGTGTGGTCAAAGAAAGTTAAGAAACACTGAAATGAGGTAAAATAGGTTTCTGTACAGTACAACTCATAAAGATAAACTATGTACTAATGTGTATTTCTGACTTCAAAAAAAAAAGAGAGAGATACTAAACAGTTTTTCTTATTTTTTTTAACAGTAAGACTAGTGTTTTTTTGGTAGAATATTGTATACAGCAAGTGTTTCAGAGGAATTTTGGTCTACTGAACTTCTGTTAGGAATACTGAGCATCCTTTACCTATACCAAGAGATGCCTGAAGATTTCTGTGTTGTAACCAAAAAGTAGAGCACATATCCTAGTAATACGAGCAAAGCAAGAGGGCCTTCTGCTTCATGAAATTCACTGAGAAGCTGAGCATTAAAATACATTGAACAGGACATGGCAGTCATTGGGGCAAAAGGCTCACTATTTCAATTTTTGTCAGGTCTAGGCATGTGACAGAATTATACTCTCAGAATCCTCACAATTGGGTAAAGTTGAAGGAATTCCAGCCAAGGAGTCGTGAGCAAAAGTGACTATGTCACTTATAGACTAGAGCATTTAACTGCCAGTATGAGACCTCAAAGCTCTTCTCCCTTCTCCAAGCCAACCAGCAATGTCACTGTGTCTTTGAAACTAGGAGTAGGACCAGCCAGCCAGCGGGGTGGGGGGCTCTGCTCATCACCTGTTCTCCTAGCACAACACCAAGTTTATGAAATGGGTTTCCTCTCTTCTGCTAACTCCAAGTAACCTGTGTAGCTGCTTAGAGCAGTCTGTTGAAGAGGACTCTGAGGCCTTGGTAGGGATAAGGAGGGAAGAATGGGGAGATTCACTAGTTCAGTGATGGACAGAGAAACCTGTTGTGCTGCAATTCATGGGGTCGCAAAGACAGGATTTAGCAACCGAACAACAACAGCTGCCATGAGGGAAGGAAGAATATCAGCATACAAACGATCTGCCATTCTCTAATTATGGCAAAAGGAAAGACTTTCCAAGGCTCTTTTTCCTCTTTCTTAACAATATGGAATCATTTCTCACTCTTACAACATCTCTAAGTAATTGTTATAAAAATCCAGTATTCTTGGTATGGTCTCAGAAATATACAGAAGCAAGTGAACTTTAAGTAAGTATGGTGAAGAGAGTACTGACAAAGAAATTTACTGCCACGCAGAAGTATCTGTCCATGATGTGCCAACACAGGCGTAAGAACACAACATAATGACAACACCATAAAAATGCTCTTAGGGGTTAAGAGTTGGAGAAGAATTTCAATAGAAGAGGAATGAAGTACACTCAGCAGCAGAAAGAAATATTTAAGGATCATTCCCAATGAGAGATTTAAAAAAAAAAACAAAACCTACATATACACTCTGCTGTGACAATCACTTCAAAAAGTCTGTGAAAAGCTTTTTCGTCTAGTATAGATCAGAAAGTAATGCTAAAGATCTGCAATTCATGGGAGAGCTGCTGGAAAACCACAAGCAACATTAATAATTTAATAGCACTTTAGCATGTACACATTTATATTCTACCCAGTTTGGGAATAAGGAGAGCTCACATTCAGTATCTGCTTCTAGAGGGTGGCCAGATTGAAATCCAGCTGTCTCCCTGTAGACAGAATCCATCCAGGGCAAATTCCATCAGGTCCTGAAAAGCACAGATTTCAGCTTCAGGCTTATTTATGCCCCTCAAGAGCCACTGAAAGTTCCATTTCCCGGGAGATCTTCAGTGCGGATGGACAAGCCAATGAAGCACCCTAATATCACAGTTCACATACTATGTGAAAGCAAAGAGCAAGCAAGCTATGAATTATAGAATAGCAGAGACTCCTTAGGAGAAGGAAATGGCAACCCACTCCAGTGTTCTTGCCTGGAGAATCCCAGGGACAGGGGAGCCTGATGGGCTTCCGTCTATGGGGTCACACAGAGTCGGACACGACTGAAGTGACTTAGCAGCAGCAGCAGCAGAGACTCCTTAATGGGAGAAAAGAAACAGAAAATGAGAGACAGAAAAAAGGGAAGAAGACATTAAAAGGGAATATTTGGCAGGTAGAGTATTCTTAGAAGATAGGAAACATTCCCTAGCAGTCAGGTTCACCTGGCATCCGTGGTGTTCAATATAGGACAGGCCTTTAATGAATATTCAATGAATAAATGGCATGGATGCTTATTCAATGCTTAATCTAGAAAACCTTTCTTCCTAAGAGACTATAGAAACTGACCAGACTCAACTTACTAACATGAAAATTACTGAGGGAAATACACTTAAAAAAGGAAAAAAAGCTAAGTCCTAAATTTCTAATCTAAAAGACACCCAGTTAAATGTAAATTAGTGCAGCCACTGTGGAAAATAGTATGGAGGTTCCTCAAAACACTAAAACTAGAACTACCATATGACTCAGCAATTTCACACCTAGGTATGCATCTGGAAAAAAAAAAAGAACACCAGTTCGAAAAGATACATGCATCCCAATGTTCATAGCAGCATTATTCACAATTTTCAAAGTATTTAAGAAACCTAAGTGCACGTCAACAGATGAATGGGTTAAGAAGGTACGGTGTGTATATATACACATACACGCATACAATGGAATGCTAATTAGTCACAAAAAGAAATTTTGCCATTTGCAGCAACATGGATAGACTTGGAAGGCACTATGTTAAGTGAAATAAGTCAGAAAGAGAAAGATAAATACTGTATGATATATGAACCTAAAAAACATAACAAACTAGGGAACATGATAAAAAGAAAAAGAAGCAGACTCACAGATACAGACAACAAACTGGTAAACCAGGCCTGTTCCCCTGGAGCTGGCAGTTTGGATTAATTCTACATGCCGCAGAGAGAGAAGAGGAACTAAAAAGCCTCTTTATGAAAGTGAAAGAGGAGAGTGAAAAGGTTGGCTTGAAGCTCAACATTCAGAAAACTAAGCTCATGGCATCTGGTCCCATCACTTCATGGGAAATAGATGGAAAAACAGTGGAAACAGTGTCAGACTTTATTTTTTTGGGGTCCAAAATCGCTGTGGATGCTGATTGCAGCTGTGAAATTAAAAGACGCCTACTCCTTGGAAGGAAAGTTATGACCAACCTTGATAGTATATTAAAAAGCAGAGACATTACTTTGCCAACAAAAGTCATGTAGTCAAGGCTATGGTTTTTCCAGTGGTCATGTATGGATGTGAGAGTTGGACTGTGAAGAAAGCTGATCACCAAAGAATTGATGCTTTTGAAATGTAGTGTTGCAGAAGACTCTTGAGAGTCCCTTGGACTGCAAGGAGATCCAACCAGTCCATTCTAAAGGAGATCAGTCCTGGGTGTTCATTGGAGGGACTGATGCTAAAGCTGAAACTCCAATACTTTGGCCACCTCATGTGACGAGTTGACTCACTGGAAAAGACTCTGATGCTGGGAGGGATTGGGGGCAGGAGGAGAAGGGAAGAGCAGAGAATGAGATGGCTGGATGGCATCACCGACTCAATGGACATGAGTTTGAGTGAACTCTGGGAGTTGGTGATGGACAGGGAGGCCTGGCGTGCTGTGATTCATGGGGTCGCAAAGAGTCGGACACGACTGAGCGCCTGAACTGAACTGAACTCAACTGAGGGTTGCCTCCAAAAAATTTCAGCCAGTGGGGAGTGAAGGTTTGTGACAGAATCTGAGTTCTCTTTTCAAAAGATCACTCTATATGTTGTGTAGGAAAAAAAAAAAAAATACATTTTGATCAAAGCAAGGATGAAAGCTGAAGGCCACTGGGGATGTCTTGACCAGAGACTAGATAAGAGATTGAAAACAGGCCTGGACGATGGTGGTGGCAGTGGGGATGCAGAAATTTTAAGACATATTTCCGAGGCAGGAGCAGTAGGATTTACTGATGGAGGTGGGGAGCAAAGGAGAGAGGGGGAATCAAAGAAGACTCCAGGGTTTTGGCTGAGGAGGTGGGTAGAAAGTGATGTAATTTAGGAGATAGATGGATGGAGTCTATGTCATATGGCTCACCGTTTAGAGACTCTGGCTTCCTGAATTTGCAGATTTCCTGGAACCAACTAAATAGACTTTCCTAACCTGGGTGTCTAGATGGACTCCAGAGCTCCTATGAATCTCCTGAAACCGTTTACAAAACGGAATAAGGTGTGTGTGCTTGGGTGTATCTATTGTTGTCCTTTGGTCTTCATCACACAAAAAATTATTAGTCTCTGGACCCCAACAAAGGTAAGAATCACTGATTTAAATTAGCAGAATTATCTGAAATTCATCCCCGAGAGTGATTACAAACAAGCTCATGCTTCTATTCATTTTAGCTTAGACTCTAATAGACCCACTCCTGAAGAGTGAAAAAAGTTTACTCTGTGTCTGAGCAACTTGTTCACAAGAATGAACCCTCCACAAAAGACATACTAAAGATTTTTTAAAATAGACTAACACTAAAGTCATTTTAATCTGATTCAGCAGTGAGCAATTTAAAACATGTCTCTTCTAACAAAAGACAGCTGGACACATAAAGATAATTATGTGATTCATTCAAAATTAAAGAATGGGCTAAATCATTTACAACAATAAAAATGCAGAAAACCCTACCAGGAAAAAAAAAAAAAGGATGAAAACTCTAAGTAGCAAGTGATTTCCAAATGCTTCCAAAACAAGAAGCAAAAGACATTTTATTGTCACTCTGGGACTTCCAGACTAGAATAAGCTAATCAGGCATCCTCTAAAAACAAAAAGATAATTCATAAAAAAAAAAAAAATCAGCAATGAACAGTATTGCCAAAATGTCAAGAAAGCAGGGTTTTTCAAGATAGTGATTTGTATGCAAATATAGCTCAGCGTTTATCACTAAACCTCCAAAGCCTGCAAAGGGAAAAAGTTTTGTTCTTTTCATCTGCTTAGACTCTTCTCCTAATAAAGTCAGCTACCAACGACAAAAGAAGCTCTGATATCTCTAAAATAATAATAGAAGAAACGCATTTAGAAATACAGAGTTTCAAACCAGAAACACATTCAGAGTCACTCTTTCTTCCTCAAATCTCTTAGCTTGGTTTCATTGTTAACATATTTATACCAACTTTATGAGGGTTATAAGATTTGGGGGTTTTGGAGCTGTGTTTGCTTCCCTAGAGGTTCAGATGGTAAAGAATCTGCCTACAATGCAGGAGACCCAGGTTTGATTCCCAGGTTGGGAAGAGCCCCTGAAGAAGGAAATGGCAACCCACTCCAGTACTTTTTGCCTGGAGAATTCCATGGACAGAGTAGCAGCACAGACTGCAGTCCATGGGATCACAAAGAGTCGGACACGACTGTGTGACTAACTAACTTACTTTTTGCTTTTTAAGAATAGTATATTTCAGGCAATAAGTAAACGTTGAATAATAGTTAAGACCTTCTGTTCAGCACAGCCCTCTTTGCCTCTTGGGTATGTGACTAAAATACTGTTGCTCACCATCACTGATGCTATCATTTAGAACCTAGAACCTCAGTGATTCCACATTTTAAACTTCACCCTTATTCTTCCACAGTCCATTCTTTCATATTATCTCTGTCAGCATTTTCCTTCCCTTTACAATCTAGAACATCACTGGAGGCAAGGTCCAGGAATCAGTTATCTTATAATTTATTTTTCCTTTCTAGCTTTAACTAAATTTTTCAAAACAAGATTTTTATAGAAAAGACTCTCAAAACACAAAACAAGTTCTGCAGAAATATTTAAAATACCTAAGTTCATTTAGAATCCATACCTTTTTCCGACCTTCATTTTTCAAGTTCTGTGCTTAGACAGCAGCATATTTAAAAGCAGAGACATTACTTTGCCAACCAAGGTCCGTCTAGTCAAGGCTATGGTTTTTCCCATGGTCATGTATGGATGTGAGAGTTGGACTGTGAAGAAAGCGGATCGCCGAAGAATTGATGCTTTTGAACTGTGGTGCTGGAGAAGACTCTTGAGAGTCCCTTGGACTGCAAGGAGATCCAACCAGTCCATTCTAAAGGAGATCAATCCTGGCTGTTCAATGGAAGGACTGATGCTAAAGCTGAAACTCCAATACTTTGGCCACCTCATGTGAAGAGTTGACTCACTGGAAAAGAGTCTGATGCTGGGAGGGATTGGGGGTGGGAGGAGACGGGGATGACAGAGAATGAGATGACTGGATGGCATCACCGACTCGATGGACATGAGTTTGAGTGAACTCCGGGAGTTGGTGATGGACAGGGAGGCCTGGCGTGCTGTGATTCATGGGGTTGCAAACAGTCGGACACGACTGAGCGACTGAATTGAACTGAACTGAACTGAATGTTTCAATTAGGAGACCAAATAAACTAAAAGGAGCTACAAAAATACCAACGAAAACATAAGATTTTGTAATATTTTAATTTCATTTGTATATAACTGAAAAAAAATTTAAGCATGCCTAAGGAAAGCAAAAATTGTAGAAACAGATGCTCTGGCAATTCTGTAAGAGCTTTACGTTTATACATTGTCATGCCTCCCACAGGATCCTAAAACTCACTCCCATATTCTTTATATGCTTAGATAATACAAACATATCCTTGTCACCCAACAGTTTTCTGGCATGGAGACTCAGACACAGGCCTCAGTCTATCTCATTACCAACATTACCATCATCACATCACTTAAAAGAAAGCTGAAATTTATTTTTTGTTTGCTTGTTATGGCTGAGCCACACAGCTTATGGGATCTTAACTCCCTAACCAGGGATCGAACCTGTGCCCTCAGCAGCAAAAGCATGGGGTCTTAACCACTGGACTGCCAGGGGATTCCCCAAAATTGAAATTTCTTGACTCTCTATCATTGGTTAAATGCCATATATTTCTTTCTGACGACTAAATGTTTCTCCAGTAGGCTGCAATTTCAAGTACTATGCCACAGAGTAGAGAGGTTCCATCATTAATATTTCTATATAGAAAAAACTCAAGCCTCTTTATGAAAAGATTGCTGTTCAGTAGCTAAGTTGTGTCTGACTATTTGTGACCCCATGAATTGCAACATCCCAGACTTCCCTGTCCACTATCTCCTGGAGTTTGTTCAAACTCATGTCCACTGAAAAAATATGCTTACTCAGAATCTCATCTGGTTCAGCTTAATAGATGAAAAGGGGGCCAAAAAAGAAAAAATGAAAACTGACAGGAAGCAGTATTATAGATTTTCAGTGTTACCCATATCCCACGTCACTTCTTTCAAAGCCCTATCAATGACTGGTCACTTTGCATCTATCAATTCAGTCACACACAGCCAGCAAAATATGTAGTTACCGGTCTTCTACTAATTAAAACTATAAAAATAGACAATCAGAAGAGGCAATTGGCCAACAAATATGAAAGCACAACAAAGAAACAAAAAGTGATCATGCTGGAAGTGAAATGTGAGTTGCAAGTAAATGATGTTACAAATGAAACAGCTGACTATGGGAATCTGTGCTGTTCAAGAAACTGGATATGCAACCAGATGAGCTTAGTGAAGGCAAACTTACGGAAAAAAATGTAGGGGGTGATTATTGTGAAAAGATGGAAGATGGAAGCGATGCCTGTAAAACACTCAACAATGTAAAAACAAAACCTTCACATTTTATCCCATTGAGAGCACAGAGGATGAAAGACTGGAAACTGACCCAAAATTAAAGTTCTGAGTATGAAAATTTGCCAAGGTATAGAAAAGATGCTCAGTCTGACTTGAGAGTCATACTATCAGAAAAAGGAGGCAGGTGTTGTTCAAACTACTCTTGATAAGTGTTTTCCAAAGGGAAAAAAAAAGTCCTTTAATTATAATATTTCTAATACTTTAAATTCCACTGTACTAGTATTAGTCAGCTGTATTAGTCTTATTATCATTATTTTCCTATACATGTTTAACAGACAATAAAATAGGACAGAGAGGCCTGGTGTGCTGCAATTCATGGGGTCTCAAAGAGTCGGACACGGCTGAGCGACTGATCTGAACTGAAAATAGTTTTAATTGCTTTAATGAAAATTTTAAAGGTCATGGAACCTACACTTGTCACCATCTATGATTTTGATTGCTTTCTGCAGTTCCAGTTTGCATGGATATCCTTCGGTCCCACACTGCTGCACACAGTACCCCATCTGTACTTCAAATTCATGAAAAGCACTGAGTGGGACAAATAAAAGTTATGGCTAGTGGGTCACAAATTTAAAACCTGTGCCAGGAACTAGAGTCTTACTCAACGTGCACCCCAGTGATAGCAGGAGAGAGTGGGCTGAGATATTCAGGGACGATACCTGGCTTTAAAAAGATGTATTCATCCAACATGCTGTCCAGGAAGGATACGCCTATTGTCACACATTCCTGAATTCTCCCAACAGACTGTCTGGCAAAAATAAAGTTGATTATTATTATTTTTTTATGTCCAGATAGCTTAGTTGAGAGCTGCATGGTATCAGACCACCTGACCCCTGCATGCATCATTAAATCTGCTGTTAACTATTAAGTTTTCTCCACCAAATATTCTCTTGTCTACAACACTGTGAAGGGAGGGGATTATATAACAGTGATATCAATGCATGTCCTCCATTTCTTATGGATGATGAACAACAAGCAAAATTCCTGCCAACTGCTTGATTTGAGACAACTAAGAAGATACAGATGCAGCTATATCCTCCCCCTTACAGTGCTCTATCCGAGGCCCTTTCCATAGAGTATCACCTGCCACCAATCTGAAAACTCTTCAAAAACAAAGACCACATCTTATTCTTCCCTCAATCCAAAGGCCAACACTTGGAGCCCTGGCTAGGTCTCAGTTCAAATGTCACCTCTTAAGGGATGTGTCTATTCCACTGAAAGCATATTTCTTCCATATCTCTTCATAGGCTTGTATCTTTTAGAACCTGTTTCAAATGCTGGAATTGTAGTATTTACTTATGTGTACTTGTTTCCTATCTATAATATAAACTGGACTGAGCAGGAGTCAAATTTTCTTCTCTCTCCTGGAATCCAGCTAAATTCTCATTGCTAAACATTGAATGGGTAAGTGGATGGTTTGAATAAATGTCTGCTTCAGTAAATGACTACTTGAGGGAATGTCTGTTGAAATGACTGATTAATAAATGAATTAAAGTGAAACTATTATCTTACTTTTTAGGGCTTCTCAAGTGCTCAGGGGCTTCCCTGGTGGCTCAGACGGTTAAGAATCTGCCTGTAATGCAGAAGACCTGGGTTTGATCCCTGGGTTGGGAAGATTCCCCTGGAGAAGGGCATGACAACTCACTCCAGTCTTCTTGCCTGGAGAATTCCATGGACAGAGCAGCCTGGTGGGCTATAGTCCATGGGGTTGCAAAGAGTCAGACCCAACTGAGTGACTAACACAAGTGGCTCAGTGGTAAAGAATCTGCCTGACAATGTAGGAAACTTGGGTTTGATCGCCTGGGTCAGGAATATACCTGCAGAGAAAGCAATGGCAATCCATTCCAGTATTCTTGCCTGGGAAAGTCCATGGAGAGGAGCCTGGTGGGCTATCAGTCCATGGGGTCTCAAAGAGTTGGACACGACTCAGAGACTAAACAACAACACATGACCTTACTTCAAGAAGTAAACGTTCAGTTGAGTTCAGTTCAGTTCAGTTGCTCAGTCGTGTCCGACTCTTTGCGACCCCATGAATCACAGCACGCCAGGCCTCCCTGTCCATCACCAACTCCCAGAGTTCACTCAAACTCATGTCCATCGAGTCGGTGATGCCATCCAGCCATCTCATTCTCTGTCGTCCCCTTCTGTTTCTGTACCCCAATCCCTCCCAGCATCAGAGTCTTTTCCAGTGACTCAACTCTTCGCATGAGGTGGCCAAAGTATTGGAGTTTCAGCTTCAGCATCAGTCCTTCCAATGAACACCCAGGACTGATCTTTAGAATGGACTGGTATAACTGTTATTCTTCTAGATGATGTTTCACACCCACAAAAGAAAAGTTTTCTAGGATATCTTCTTTCTCCTGTTTTGCCCTCAGATAAATTTCAAAATGAGAATCCTTCCAGTCTGTGAGCCCTGCATCTAGCCGACCATTGGCCAAGCTACAGGATGGAGGAATTTCACTTCACAGCAGCATGTGCGAAAACAGCTTGGAAATTTTTGTTGAGAATAAGCTCAAGATGAGTCGACAGAGGAATGTTGTTTCCACAAAACACATTTTATCTCAGACTGTGAATGCGAATCTGGTATGGGGCTGAGGGATGCGATTTCTCACTCTGATCTTTGTTGGCAAGGCTACTCATGGAGTTTTCTGTCAACTGGGGAACCACCAGGGACGGTGTACAGCACGTTCACAGAAGGGATAAGCATAGATGTGGAGGGACAGAGAAAAAGAAAAGGAATATACAAGGTCGCTATTGTTCAGTCGCTAAGTTGTGTACAACTCTGCGACCCCATGGACTGCAGCACGCCACGTTCCCCTGTCTTCCACTGTGTCTCAGAGGAGGAAACAGCAAAACCCACCACACTATTCTTGCCAGGAGAACCCCATGAACAGTATTAAAAGGCAGTAAAAATATACAAGGACCAACTTCAAACCACATCAGTGGACAGGTGTCCCTTAGGAAGGAGAGAAGTGAAGTCGCTCAGTCGTGTCCGACTCTTTGCGACTCCATGGACTGTAGCCCCACAGGCTCCTCGGTCCATGGGATTTTCCAGGCATGAATACTGGAGTGGGTTGCTATTTCCTTCTCCAGATGCAGGTTAACTGACAAGTAAACACTAAAACAGAAAGTACTAAATGGTACACAAAAAGAGAACTTGACTCTTGTGTGTGTAATGTTGAGTGACCCAATATGAATTCATGTGATGTGCAGTGACTCAATGTGACTTTACCTCTACCACGTTTTACCTAATTAACTTTGAGAATATAAACTCTGAGTCTCAGTGATCTTATCTGCAAAATGGGTATCATTTATTCTGTTTGAACTGTGTATTTCAAGGTAACCAAAGAGTTCCAGAGACAGAAAATTATTAAGTTTCCCAGTTCTAAAAGCAAAAGGAATAACAGACTTATACAAGCCACTATTTTCAATCCTTAATGAAACAACTGAATTATGTAAAATTATTAATAGTTGACTTAGGGCTTAGGTCAGGGGTTCTTAACCTGTGGGGGGCATCAGGAGGTGGGTAGAGTTCCAAGGACACTTAAAGAAAGATGCATGCAGAGAAGAAGGAGAATACATAAAGATGAGAGAGAAAAAAAGAGTGCTTATTTGTTTTCACTAACTTCTGACTGAAATTTTACATCTTCTTAAATTACAAATGTAAGCAACAAACCATAGTAACAGTAGTGCTTATGATTTTTTCATAATATTTATCACACATATTTTTAAAAATACAAAGTGATAACTTTATGGTTATTGCAGATATCTTGAAGCATTATTTACTCCACAATGATTCATCAGCTCTATGAGTATTACAAAATTCTAGCAGTCATTATACCTGCCAACAGTTCTGGTTATTTACTGTGTAATAAAGTAGTGTATATTTCAATGTACCATAAATTTGCCTTTAATATTATAATAACCGCTATTCAGTAACATCAATTTCCTTTGTGTTTTTATAGACTTAATTTTCCTCATATAAAAATGTTTTCAGGAGAAGAAAGCTACAGGTTTCACAAAGTGACAAATAGGACCCCTGATTAAAACCATTAAGGGCTCCTGCTTTAGATGAAAGATTGCTGGGAAATTCATAATGG
This sequence comes from Moschus berezovskii, assembly GCF_049115385.1. NCBI lineage: Eukaryota > Metazoa > Chordata > Mammalia > Artiodactyla > Moschidae > Moschus > Moschus berezovskii. The sequence goes on from NC_142483.1 coordinate 19,202,200, forward strand.
GGGGACCTAGGTGTCGCTACCTAAATGTACTGATCAGTTTCAGGATTCTAGGAGCAGGATATCCAGACACTATGCCTCCTTGAAAGATGTGATATGAAGCACATAGTTCAGTTCAGTTCAGTCGCTCAGTCGTGTCCGACTCTCCGCGACCCCATGAATCACAGCACGCCAGGCCTCCCTGTCCATCACCAACTCCGGGAGTTCATTCAAACTCACCTCCATCGAGTCAGTGATGCCATCCAGCCATCTCATTCTCTATCGTCCCCTTCTCCTCCCGCCCCCAACCCCTCCCAGCATCAGAGTTTTTTCCAGTGAATCAACTCGTCGCATGAGATGGCCAAAGTATTGGAGCTTCAGCTTTAGCATCAGTCCTTCCAGTGAACACCCAGGATTGATCTCCTTTAGGATGGACTGGTTGGATCTCCTTGCAGTCCAAGGGACTCACAAGAGTCTTCTCCAACACCACAGTTCAAAAGCATAGATTCTTCGGTGATCAGCTTTCTTCACAGTCCAACTCTCACATCCATACATGACCATGGGAAAAACCATAGCCTTGACTAGATGGACCTTGGTTAGCAAAGTAATGTCTCTGCTTTTTAATATGCTATCTGCTGCTGCTGCTGCTGAGTCACTTCAGTCGTGTCCGACTCTGTGTGACCCCAAAGACGGAAGCCCACCAGGCTCCCCCGTCCCTGGGATTCTCCAGGCAAGAACACTGGAGTGGGTTGCCATTTCCTTCTCCATTGTGTGAAAGTGAAAAGTGAAAGTGAAGTCGCTCAATCGTGTCTGACCCTTAGCGACCCCACGGACTGCAGCCTACCAGGCTCCTCCATCCATGGGATTTTCTAGGCAAGAGTACTGGAGTGGCTTGCCATTGCCTTCTCGGAATATGCTATCTAGGTTGGTCATAACTTTCCTTCCAAGGAGTAAGCATCTTTTAATTTCCTGGCTGCAATCAGCATCTGCAGTGATTTTGGAGCCCAAAAAAATAAAGTCAGACACTGTTTCCACTGTTTCCGCATCTATTTCCCATGAAGTGATGGGACCAGATGCCATGATCTTTGTTTTCTGAATGTTGAGCTTCAAGCCAACTTTTTCACTCTCCTCTTTCACTTTCATCAAGAGGCTTTTTAGTTCCTCTTCACTTTCTGCCATAAGGGTGGTGTCACCTGCATATCTGAGGTTATTGATATTTCTCCCGGCAATCTTGATTCCAGCTTGTGCTTCTTCCAGACCAGCAGTCCTCAGGATGTACTCTGCATATAAGTTAAATAAGTAGGGTGACAATATACAGCCTTGATATACTCCTTTTCCTATTTGGAACCAGTCTGTTGTTCCATGTAAAGTTCTGACTGTTGCTTCCTGACCTGCATACAGGTTTCTCAAGAGGCAGGTCAGGTAGTCTGGTATTCCCATCTCTTTCAGAATGTTCCACAGTTTATTGTGATCCACACAGTCAAAGGCTTTGGCATAGTCAATAAAGCAGAAATAGATGTTTTTCTGGAACTCTCTTGCTTTCTCCATGATCCAGCGGATGTTGGTATTTTGATCTTTGGTCCCTCTGCCTTTTCTAAAACAAGCTTGAACATCTGGAAGCTCACAGTTCACATATTGCTGAAGCCTAGCTTGGAGAATTTTAAGCATTACTTTAGGAAAACAATAGAATGGGAAAGACTAGAGATCTCTTCAAGAAAATTAGAGATACCAAGGGAACATTTCATGCAAAGATGGGCTCAATAAAGGACAGAAATGGTAGGGACCTAACAGAATCAGATCACTAAGGGAAAGCAAACAGAAAAATTCAGATTATAGAATGGTCCACAGGGAAAGTTACCCAGCCTTTTAAAAAAAAAATCAACATCTATAAAAGATTGTACTAAAAGAGTACTAAAATAAATGATCCAATATAATATGAGGGTCTTATTTGGATTCTGATCCAACCATTTTTTTAATTATTATTTTAATTAGAGTCTAATTACTTTACATTATGTGGTGGTTTTTGCCATACATTGACATGAATCAGCCATGGGTGTACATGTGTTCCCCATCCTAAACCTCCTCACACCTCCCTCCCCATCCCATCCATCAGGATCATCCCAGTGCACCAGCCCTGAGCACCCTGTCTCATGCATCGAACCTGCACTGGCGATCTATTTCACATATGATAACATACATGTTTCAATGCTGTTCTTGCAAATCATCCCACCCTCATCTTCTCCCACAGAGTCCAAAAGTCTGTTCTTTACATCTGTGTCTCTTTTGCTGTCTCACATATAGGGTCATTGTTACCATCTTTTTAAATTCCGTATTTATGTGTTAATATACTGTAGTGTTTTTCTTTCTGACTTTCTTTGCTCTGTATAATAGGCTCCAGTTTCATCCACCTCATTAGAACGGATTCAAATGCATTCTTTTTAATAGCTGAGTAATATTCCATTGTGTATATGTACCACAGCTTTCTTATCCATTCATCTGCCGATGGACATCTAGGTTGCTTCCATGTCCTGGCTATTGTAAACAGTGCTGCGATGAACATTGGGGTACACGTGTCTCTTTCAAACCAACTGTTGATAATAAAACACTTTGAAACAACTGCAGAAACTTGAATATAATACAATATCAACAAATGACTATTAATTTTGTGAAATATCATGGCATTCTAGTTTAGGATATTTCTTTAGCTTTTAAAGATGCACACCAATGTATGCAGAGTTAAGATCAAATTATTTCTAAGAACTGACTTAAAATATGTGAGCAAAAACAGAAGAGTAAAGATGAAGCAAGTAGGCCAAAAACCTAAATAACCACTGAATCTGATTGAAGGTAAATGGGTATCCTTAATAATATTCCTACTCCTACTGAGGCAAAAGGAGAAGAGGGCAGCAGAGGGTGAGATGGTTGAATTGCATCACCAATTCAACAGACATGAGTTTGAGCCAACTCTGGGAAATAGTCAAGGACAGGAATGCCTAGCATGCTTCAGTTTATGGAGATGCAAAGAGTCAGACACAACTTAGTGACTGAGAACATCCTTTTGAGTACTTTGATGTAATCTATAATAATTTTTAAAGTGACCATGCAATGGTTACAGTGACTACACATAGTAGGCACTCAATAAATATAAATAAGAAGCTGTTGGCATCATCATTATCATCCATGAGTCCTAAAGCCCCTATTTGTTATTAAGTATAAAAATTACCTTTTGGCTCAGTGTAAGAGCAAGCATTTTAAAAGTAAAAGGTCTATGAAGATGGAGATACACTGTCTCCAGAGGTGGTGGCCCACAGAACACTCATAATAAAAAAATCAGCAGCATTTACTCAGCACTTATAATGCAGACATGGGTCTAAGCACTTTCCACATATTGCCTCACTTAATCTTTGCAACACCACCAGAAGAAAGGTACCCTTACTGTCCCCAGCAGAGCAATGCCAGCAGAGATTGATCACTTAGGGGGAATGCTGCAGAGGAGGGTCAAGGTGAATGGCTTTGCTAGTTGCCCTTTACCATCCCTGACAACCCTGAACTCTTCTGATTCAATGAACATGTCACTCAAATGAATTGTGCAGGCCAAGCCAGCTGGCTTGTGCACAGCCAGGGAACAGGCAGATATTTTTTGTTTTACTTATTGGAAGGTCTTTAAACATCACCTTTCCCCTTCAGGCTGGAGACTAAACCCCTCAAGAATTTAATTATCTGTAAGCAAGGGGATAACATCATCGAGAAAAATGCTACACTTCAACTAGCTCGTTTATCCATTTTCAAATTCCCCATAAATTAGTGGGAAGCATTTTCCCCAGTCTGCCATTTGACCAGGAATGTCCGTGGTATGTCTTTGTCAACAAGTTTCAGAATGTAAATCCATATTACAAAAACTAAAGTTGATGTAAAAGCTGTCGTCATATATTATATTATTTGGAAAGAAATACTGGTGACCTTATCCAGTATGACTGTTATAATAGTAATAAAATTGAATCTTGGAAGATTACACTTCTGGTCAAAGTAGTAAAATGTGACCTTATTCTATTCAACATTGACATTTATTATATTAATTCACATGTAAAAAGCTGCATTAAAATGCTATTAAATCCCTGGTAAGGAATGGGAATATTTAAGAATTTCAGAAATAAGATTTAACTTTACCAGTCATTCACAGCATTAAGCCTGTTTGATGCAAATCAAACTAAATCTACTTCATCAATATCTGGTTCAGTTCTCACTTTATTATTATCTCATTCATACAGAGTTGTTTTTTTTTTCCTGATGTCTCTTCAAACATTTTATAAACTTTAACTCATTTTCATCACACTCTGGAGGAAAAGGTAGCACAGAACAATGAATACACAAACTTGACTCAGAGGATCAAGACATTTGCTCATGACAGAGAGCTCCTGTTCACCCCAATAAAATCACGCTTAGTGTTAAGTTCTATCAGTCACTGTACAAAGCCCCAGGAAGAGTGCCAAGGTGCAGGGGTAAATGACCACAGTCAGGCAACTAGGCGGACTTCACTGAATGGCCACCACGTGGAAAGAAGGCAACACTTCGGATGTTACACCAGCAAAGTGGTTTATTTCTTAACGCTGGTCCAGGTTTTACAGGAAGTTCCCTCCCTTAAATATAAGTTCTCCAAAAGTTTCAGTCTAGGGGTAGAATATAAAACAGCACAGAGAATTAAAGCCAAAGCCCAGACACAAGGTTTGCTTTCTCTTAATCATTAACCCAAAGTCCTAGGCTTGCTCTGGCAGCTCTCAGCTCTTTCCAACTTATTTCTCCCCATTCGCACTAATGGTTCTAGGCTCCAACTAAAAGCAACTTTTTGCTGTGTATTTTTTCATACCTTAGTTAATACTGTTTTCTGTTCCGAAAACAGTACATTTGTTCTTCATATCATTAGATTAGATTAAGTATTGTGGTGGTAACAAGCAAGTGCTTTATAACAACAAACTTCCTAACTGTTACTGGTCCACTATGGCCAGTAGGCCAGCTCTGTCCACATTTTTCCCTCAAGCATCCAGGCAGACAGGGCGACCACTGGCTCTAACATCACTAGGATACCTCCCAAGGCAAAAGAAAACTCCATAAGATCTTGCACCAGAAGTCAGGTGCTCAGTCCCGACATGATGCATAGCCATGACTAGTCAGGAACCGGAAGTGCAATTCAACCACATGCCTGGATGGAAGGAGAAGTGAACACATCTGACCACCATCGCCAAACACTCGTCATTTGCACACCTCCCAAGTCTTACAGTTCTTCCACTTACAAGGTGACTTCTGCTTCCTCAGAAAGACAGCCCTGGTGCCTCCTGCTGAAAGGCAACTGTTAATACACACAGCAAGTTATTCAGCTTCTTAAACTCTTAATACACACAGCAAGTTATTCTGCTTCTTAAACTCTTAATACACACAGCAAGTTATTCTGCTTCTTAAGGCCCTTGTGATGGCGTCTCCGCTGGAATTCCATGCTTCCCAGAATGCCTTGCCAGAATGATGGAACGAGGATGTCTGCATAATGAGAGGTTCAACTCTAAAGACTTCAAATACCCTGGAGGCTAGTAACATTTGACATGGAATAAAGCTTTAAATTTATTTCCCATTTATATCACAAAGATGCTTAAAGCCACCTTAAAAAGACCATAAAGATGAAATAAAAATAAGCCCATAATCCCACCACCCTAAACCAACACCTGTTTTCATTTCTTTTCCGTCAAGACTTGCTTAAAGAATATCCATGTCCTTTACATATCTACGTGCACAGAGGGGCAGGGAGAATTCTAAATAGAAGATGAGTGACGGCCCCAGTCAACATGCTTGTTACCCTTCCCCAAGACAAGAAGACATCAGTTCGAATCGTAAGACTGATTTGTATTTTCTGCAATATGAGCGTCAGTGACTTAAAGATTCCCAGGTGTGTAACAGTCACCTTCATTCAGGAACAACAGTATGTTTATATCCTCCATCACCAGTTCTACTCCTTGACTCAGCTCTGGAAGACATTGCCTCAAGTGATAGAAGCTTGGTCACCATCATTAGAGGAAGAGAAAAAAGACTGTGTGCTAAGTCTCGCACAAGTGTAGAGAATATCAGTGGAAAGAAGAAAACTGCAGTGTTACCACATTTTGGTTCATTGTTAAGACACGATTAACAAGACCTAACAGCATGACAGTTTTAACCACACTCTTGAATTCATCTTATTTTATTGTCCTTCTGTTTTATTTGACTCATCTACTTCATTTGTTTTTAAATATGGCTCTAATGGGGAAGGTAGACAACATGTAGGAACAGATGGGGAATGTAAGCAGAGGGGAGTTTCTAAGCTGATGAGTTACTCTGTATGACACATTAATGGTGAACGCATAGCACTGTGCTTCTGGTTTTTGTTGTTTTTTAATTTTTGCACAAATTTCTATCCCTTTCAGTCATTTCTCCGACCCACCACCCTGTCTCTGGTAACTACCAATCTGATATGTGTATCCATGAGTTTCTTTTTTTGTGTGCTGTTTTTTTGATTTTTAAGATTCCACATATAAGGCAGATCATATGGCATTTCTCTGATTTATTTCCCATAGCATAATGCTGCTACTGGTGCTGCTGCTAAGTCACTTCAGTCGTGTCCAACTCTGTGTGACCCCATAGACGGAAGCCCACCAGGGTCCCCCGTCCCCGGGATTCTCCAGGCAAGAACACTGGAGTGGGTTGCCATTTCCTTCTCCAATGTGTGCAAGTGAAAAGTGAAAGTGAAGTCGCTCAGTTGTGTCCGACCCTTAGCGACCCCACAGACTGCAGCCTACCAGGCTCCTCCATCCATGGGATTTTCTAGGCAAGAGTACTGGAGTGGCTTGCCATTGCCTTCTCCAAGCATAATGCTAGCTACATCCAAACATGCTGTCACAAACAGATTTCATTCTTCTTTTGTGGCTGAATAATATTTCATTTATACACACACACCACAATGCCTTTATCCATTTATCTATGTAAAGACACTTTAGTTTTTCCATATCTTGGCTATTGTAAATAATGCTGCAATGAACATGGAAGTGCATATATCTTTTTGACCTAGTGTTTTCATTTTCTTTAGGTAAATACCTAAAAGTGGAATTTCTAGATCATCTGGTAATCCTGTTTTTAATTTTTTTTGGAACCTCCATACTGTTTTCCATAGTGGTTATACGAATTTATATCCCCACTCGTGGTTCATATGGTGAAGAATCTGCCTGCAATGCCAGAGACCCAGGTTCGATCCTTGGCTTGGGAAGATCCCCTTGAGAAGGGAATGGCTACCCACTCCAGTATCCTGGTCTGGAGAATTCCATGGACAGAGAAGCCTGATAAGCAATAGTCAATGGAGTTGCAAAGACTCAGACACAACTGAACTACTACTGAAAGTGCACAAAGCATCCTTTTTCTCTACATCCTTGCTGACACCTGTTATTTCTTGTGTTTTGATGACTGCTATTTTAACAGGTAGGTATAAGGTCTACCCTCATTGTGGTTTTCATTTGCATTCCCTGATGATTCATTATGTTAAGTATTTTTTCATGTATCTATTAAACATCTGTATGTCTTACTTGGAAAAATATCTATTCAGATATTCTATTTTTTTAATTAGATTTTTTTGCTTTCTTACTATTGAGTTGTATGAGTACCTCATATATTTTAGATGTTAACCTTGTATGAGACTTGCAAATATTTCTCTCATTCTTGTTCATGGTTTCTTTTGCTGTGCAAAAGATTTTTAGCAGGAAGTTATTTCCACTTGCTTGATTTGTTTTTCTTGCTTTTGCTAGTGGTGTCGGATTTATAAAGTCACTGCTAAGACCTATGTCAAGGAGCTTATCATTTAGGTCTTCTTCTAGAAGTTTGATGATTTCAGGTCTTGCATACAAGTCTTTGATCTATTTTGAGTGCATTTTTTGTGTATGGTGTAAGACAGTGGTCCAGTTGCATTGTTTTGTATGTGGTTGTCTAGTTTCCCCAATACCATCTACTGAAGACTCCTTTTCTGATTGCATATTCTTTCATCTTTGTTCCCTCCTTAATAGACCACATATGCCTGGGTTTATTTCTGGAATCCCTATCCTCTTCCATTGATTTATGTGCCTGCTCATAGGTCAATATCATACTGTTTCATTTGCTACAGCTTGGTAATACAATTTGCTATATCTTTGAAATCAGGGCATGTGATGACTTCAGCTTTGTTGTTCTTTTTTGAGATTGCTTTGGCTGTCTGGGTTTTTATGTGGCTCTATACAAATGGCAGTTCAGTTGGTAAGGAATCTGCCTGCAATGCAGGAGACCCCTGTTCAATTCCTGAGTCAGGAAGGTCTGCTGGAGAAGGGATAGGCTACCCACTCCAGTATTCGTGGGCTTCCCTTGTGGCTCAACTGGTAAAGAATCTTCCTGCAATGCAGGAGACCTGGGTTCGATCCCTGGGTTGGGAAGATCTCCTGGAGAAGGGAATGGCTACCCATTCCAGTATTCTGGCCTGGAGAATGCCATGGAATGTACAGTCCATGGGGTCACAGAGTTGGACAGGACTGAGCAAATTTTACTTTCATAAAAATTTTAGGATTGTTTGTATTATTTCTTTTAAAAATGCAATTGGAATTTTCATAAAGATTGCACTGATGGCTTTAGAGTTTTCTGTATATAATATCATGTCATCTGCAAGCAGTGAGTTTGCTTCTTTCTTTTCAATTTGGATATCTTTTTTCTGTTTTTTTCTTGCCTGTCTGCTTTGGTAAGCCTTCCAAGACTAGGCTGAATAGGATTGGTGAGAATGGGCATGCTTGTCTTTTTCCTGATCTTAGAAAGAAGGCTTTGAACTTTTTAGCACTGAGAATGATGTCAGGTATGGGTTTGTCATACAGGCCTTTATTACTTGAGGTAAATTCCCTCTATATCCACTTTGTTGAGAACAGTTTTCATAAAAGAGATGTTGAATTTTGACAAATGCTTCTTTTGCATCTACTGATAAGATCGTATAACTGTGATCCTTCATTTGGCTAACATGATGTATCACATTGACTGATCTGTGGACCATCCTTGCATCCCTGGAACATCCCACTTGATCATGGTGTATGATCATTTTACTGTATTGTTGAATTCAGTTTGCTAATATTTCGTTGACAATCTTTTTTGCATGTATGTTCATCAGGGATTCATGCGTGCATGCTCAGTCACTTCAGTCGTGCCCGACACTTTGCGACCCCATGGGCTATAGCCTGCCAGGATTCTCTGTCCATGGAATTTTCCAGGGAAGAATACTGGAGTGGGTGGCCATTTCTTCCTTCAGGGGATCTTCCTTACCCAGGGACTGAACCCCATCTCCTGAGTTTGCTGCAATGGCAGGTGAATTTTTTACCAATGAATCTGAGAAGCCCTCATCAGTGATATTGGCCTGTAATTCTCTTTTCCTGTGGCATCCTTTTCTGTCTTTGGTATTAGAGTAATTTGGTAACATAAAACAAGTTTGGAATTTTTCCCTCCTCTTTTAATTTTTGGATGAGTTTGAGAAGGACAAGTTATTAATTATTTTTCAAGGTTTGGCAGATTCACCAGTGAATTCTCATTTACCAGTAAGCTTTTGGTTACTAAATTGGTCTGTTCGGATTTTCTATTTAATCACCATTCAGTCTTGGTAGGTTATATACTTCTAGGAATTTAAAATTTTTTCTAGGTTGCTCAATTTGTTTGCATGCAGTTGTTCATCATAGTCTCTTGTGGTCCTTTGCATTTCTGTGGTATAAGTTGAAATGTCTTCTCTTTTCTGATTTTACTTATTTGAGTCTTCTCTCTTTTTACTTGGTGAATCAAGCTAAAGTTTGTCAATTTTGTTTCTCTTTTCAAAGAACCAGATCTTAGTTTTGCTGCTATTTTCTATTATCTTATTAGTTTCTATTTCACTTATTTCTGCCCTAATCTTCATTATATCCTTCCCTCTACTAACTTGAGGATTTGTTTTTATCTTCTTTTTCTAGTTCCTTGAGGTATAAAGTTTGAGACTTTTCTTGTTGCCTTCTGTAGGCACTTATTGTTATGAACTTCCCTCTTAGAACTGCTTTTGCTGATCCTACAGGTTTTGGTATATTTCCATTTCTATTTGTCTCAAGGTTATTTTTTGACTTTTCCTTCTATTTCTTATTTGATCCACTGGTTGTTCAGGAGCATAGTGTTTAATCTCACATATTTGTGAATTTTCCAGGTTTATTCATTTAATTAATTTCTGTTTTTATTTCATTGTGTACTTTCTATTTATGTAAGATGAGTTGAACACTTTCTTGAACAAGTTAGAATACCCATACATAGTACAATTTTTCTGTTACCCATACTACCAAACAGGCACTAAGAAGTCTTACCAGAATTAATACGAAACTTAGTTGGTCATTTAATCCATTTAGTTTACTTAAGAGCAAGTAAGTCTTAAACTGTACTCAGAACAGCTTCTATACTAAGCAAGAAAAATTAGCCAAACATCTTGAAATCTTATTAAATTTCATAGTAGTGATTTCTTGCCTACTTTATATTTTAAGTTGGTAGATAATTACATTTTCAAGGTTTAATATTTTTAAAATTTTGTGTTCAGCTTTCGCCACCTCCACGAGCACATATAATTTATAATCTTACATTTTAAAAAGAGTTTTGTTATGTACCATAGTTATTGATCTAAATAAAATATTCCTTGCCTGTTTCAAAAGAATACAGTGGGAATACAATGTGACTATTTACAAATATTTACCACTCTACAATTCATACAGAATCTTCCAAACCTATTCCATTATAAATAATATTGTCTATTTTTCTAAGAGTTTGATAATAGCTTCTTCAAATATAAACATTCTCTGGGAATTCTTTAAAATGAAAGAACCATCTTCTCACAAATGACGATAGACAATTGCTAGTACATTTCTCTTCAATTTTAATACTGTTTCAATATTCATGAAACATTCAACAGTTCAATAACTGTTTTCATGAGCTGTGCCTTCATTAAAATGCAAAACATTAAACACCTGAAATGCTGCTCAAGCTATTCCTAAGGGAGAAATTTTGGTAATAAATGAAAGGGATACATGTTTTAGATGAAAAAGTCACTCACTGCTGATAAAGTATTTATAGCAGAATGTTCCAATAGAGTAGAAGAAAGCAATATGAAAAGAAAAGCAATATTCACTGATAAACAGCTACCACAATATGAAACAAAGATCAAAAAGCCTAAACAGTGATCACATTTCTATACAAAAAATTAAATACACACAGAACCTATATTTCCAGTTATCTAAATCTGCATAATGAAATACCACAAAACTCAGAGACTTAAGTAACAGTTGTCATTCGTTACTTCTCTGGTTTCCTTAGATCAAGAGTTCTGGAGCATCTCCAACAGCATGTCTTTCCCTGGACCTCTGATGAGGCTGCAGTCACACAATGGCTGGTGCTGGGTTATATCGAAGGCTTCTTTGTACATGACTAGCTGTGAAGACCCTAACCATGAGGGGCACCCATGTTTAGTTTTACACGGCACCTCCTTGTGGTCTCTCCAGCACAGTCACTTCAGGGTGGTCAAATTTCTCACATGTTACTTTGGGACTGCCAAGACATATGTCCCAAGAGAAAGAATAAACCAAGTGAAGCCAAAATTCTTTAAGGACCCATCCTTAAAACTCACACAGCCTCACTTCTGCCACTCTCTGTTGGTCAAGGCATCTACAAAAGTCCACCCAGATTTAAGTGGAGGGAACATACAACTCTCCTCTTGATAAGAGTATCACTGTCATACTGCAGTAAGAACATGTAGCATATTACATATTTTGATGTGTTCATACCTCTGGAAAATCCAACCTACCATGCTTAGCCAAACAGGACACCTACACTTGGAAAATTGATCAACAATATAATCTGCAAGGAAAAAAATTATACCCAAACTTCAACGTCTGCTTGAGGTTTACAAATTGAATTGGGAAGAATAAACACTTACTAACTTAAAATACCAGACTTGATCAGAGTCTCAGTCCTTGAAAATATTATTGTTATTATTGTTTAGCTGCCAAGTCATGTCCAACTCTTTGTGAATCCATGAACTGTAGCCTGCCAGGCCCCTCTGTCCATGGAATTTCCCAGGCAAGAATACTGGAGTAGATTGCCATTTCCTTCTCCTTGTAATCTTCCCTACCAAGGAATCAAACCACCACCTGCCCTGGCAGCTTGGTAATTTACCACTGAGATACCAGGGAAGCCCTTGAAAATATTAACCTGACTAGAACTAGCATGAAAAGGAAACTATAAGATTGAAACAGCAATTATAATTCAAATACATTATCACTTCTTCTGGAATATCACTGGCTTTAACAGATTCATTTTGAACAGTTAGCCCTGGTGATATCTGTGTGGAGAGGTGCTTGTTTTTCTTTGGGGAAGGCATTAGCTTCCTTTTGAAATTTTTGCTAAAACAAACCTTAAGTTGAAAGTGACAAAGCTATAAAGTCAAACTGATTCAGGACAGGGTGACCATCCATTCATCCATCCATCCATTATTTCCTAGGTATCTACTACAAGCCAAATACTGGGCTAGGCACTGGAGACACAGCAGTGAGTAAGTGATACAAAAATCTCTGCCAGCATAGGTCCTATATTCTAATATGTCACTAGTTTTCATGTTGCTGCAGAAAAGCAAGTGTATTGTCTGGGTCAGCCATGAGAAGAGAAGGCAACTGAGGATGCGGCCAGGAGGAGCTCCAGCATCCTGATGGGTTGGTTTGAGGAGATGCACCTACAAAGAAAAGTAAAAAGGAATTTCCAGGACATAGGAAAATAGGAGGAATGGGAGGTATCTAGGAAGTCAGGAGAAAAATATGGTTCTAGAAAAAGGGAGGCTCAAGCATATTAAGTAATATGAAGACAAAACACTACAACAAATAGAGCTTGGCAAACTCTTCTGCTGCTGCTGCTAGGTTGCTTCAGTCGTGTCTGACTCTGCGCAACCCCATAGACAGCAGCTCACCAGGCTCCGACGTCTCTGGGATTCTCCAGGCAAGAACACTGGAGTGGGTTGCCACTTCCTCCTCCAAAGCATGAAAGTGACAAGTGAAAGTGAAGTCACTCAGTCGTGTCCAACTCTTCGTGACCCCATGGACTGCAGCCTACCAGGCTCCTCCATCCGTGGGATTTTCCAGGCAAGAGTACTGGAGTGGCTTGCCATTACCTTCTCCATGGCAAACTCTACTACAGGATGATAGGAAATAAATAATGCCTGCTGCTTCTAACAGCCTCTAAATGGGCAGAAACAGGACTATTTTCTCACCCTACAGAGAAGGAGTATTACGTGAATACTACAGAATTCTAAACCGCATTTTTGTGGATAAGATGCTCTAGGGAAGTGTTTCTTAACCATGGTTCCATACCACAAGTGGCGCCGTTAGGTGTAAGGTGCATCTCACGATGTTTGAAGAGAGAGGAGGAGTAGAGATCCAGCTCATGTACCAAGACTTACACTTCCTGGGCAATTATGCCTGACCCGCAGAGCACCCTATATTCAGATCGACATCAACACATGTGTCAATGAGCAAAGTATTCTGGGAACCACCCTCCCACAGTGCCTGACAGGTATTGGGCATGGGACGATCACAGTGAAGCAACTATGTAAACTACTGAAGCGAATGAGAGAGAACCCACAGTGTCACATGGGACGCCAGGAGGTACTGAGTTGGGAAGTAGAAGGAGCGATCAGGAGCGTGGTTCTGGCCAACCCTTGCTTCTGGCTGTGTGGCTTTAAGTAACTATGATTAATTACATTAACTTCAGCATTAGATCGTCAGCAAAGTCTGTCTCAGTGAAAAACAAAACAAAAATGTTAAAAGTCAGTGGTTTGAATGGGGTCTAATGCCCCAGATTTTCACAAGTTAAGGTGATGGGCTTCCTGGAGAATTCAGATACTCATAACGATAACTAATTAAGATGTAACTGAGAGCTGGTTTATCACAAATCCAAGACCTTTTGTACATGTATGACGGTTGCACTAAGTATATCGTTTTCAATGTGTCTTATATTCAGCCCAGCCTTCCGGCCTGGTTCCTGGCTCTCTTAGGCTGAAAAATGGGTAAAAGTGGCTCAAAGGGCCTAAACAGAGAAAAGAACTAGGGGGCTAGGCCTATATTATAAGGATTCTGGATTGTGGAAGAGGAAGCAAGAAGAAGAAATCTGGACCAAGGAAGAACTCGGGGGAGAGATCGGCAAAGTGGTGTTTGAATGACTCTGGAGGACCCCAGAATGATGGGAAGTGGAAAAATACCGCTGAGGGAAATGAACTGGCTCTTGCTTTTTTTTTTTTTCTCTTTGAGAGAAGCAAGACTGAGTTTCCCTTGAATTAACCTTAAGCATCTGAGCTGCACTTCTTAAATGCAGCTCTGTATAGGGAATGAGCCACCCGAGGACCTCAAAAATGTGTTCAGATGTCGCAGTTCAGATGTCAAGCCTACAGCTCTCCTACAAGCTGAAAAGGGAAGTTTACCAAGTAGACAATCTGGGAGTGACAAATATGTACCCAAAACCCATCCCTGAAGGGTTTCTATACATAGAGAAACTCCCGATGTATTTTAAAATAAGTCACAGAACCAGAAATAACTACACATAGAATGCTCTAGCCCATCCCATCAGCAACCCACGAGCCATACTATTAGCAACCTATGCTCAGACACCCGGCAGGATCCTACATAGGAAGACAGTAGACCCCACTGCCCTCCGGCGCCTCCCCCTCACACGGGGTCACCCTGCTGCATGGGGGGCATGCGCTGCCTTGATGATAAGCACAGAGGAGGAGATAAACCAGCCCAGAAGTACTTTGATCTTCTTTTTTATTTTGTCGCTTGTATTTTCCTTTTGGGCCAATGACTTCTTTGAGACACTAATAATTTACACTTCAGGCAGATGTCAAAGCATAGGAATGCCCTGAATAATAATTAACGCCCTGGTGAGAGAATCAAACCTCTCAAAGAAACTGCAAGTTAATTAGCTACAGACCTATTTACCTTTAGGACAGAGAAGAAGGCAAGGGATGGTGGATTAGAACTTGCCTTTAATTTATGGTCTTTATTAATTCTAGCATCTCAGTCAGTCTGTGAGACCTGATTTCTGTCAATCCAGCAAGGACCAGAATAAGGAAGGGGAAGAAGCATTCTCGTGGGCAAAAGACACCAATTGAGCATCAGGATACCCAGAGGAGAAACTTGAACTTTTGTTGCTTTCTGTCAGTATGTTCCCAATGATTCTGCAATTTTGTTTATCGTTACAGGAAACGATCTCTTGTAACCTTACTGCAATACCCGTACCTATGTTTTGGAAAAAGTTTAAGAGGACAGGTTGAGAAATAAGATTTATAACCAAGGGAAGAGAAATGTTAGTTGCTAAATCATGTCTGACTCTGCAACCCTATGGATTGTAGCCCATCAGGGTCCTCTGTCCATGAAATTCTCCAGGCAAGAATACTGGAGTGGGTTGCTGGTCCTCTCCAGGGAATCTTCTGAACCCAGGTCTCCCGCATTGCAGGCAGATTCTTTACCATCTGAGCCACCAGGGAAACCCAAAAATCTATTCAAAATCATGTTTCTCTGAGTATTTTATTCTTATCACTCCTAATTCTTATTCCCGTTTCTGAGAAATATTTTATTTAGCATTTTGGAAAAAGCCACATTTTAAAGAAGCATTTGATAAGACTCTCCTTCCGTGTTTACATGTTTCTGCAATGATGGCTGCTTTTCCACATGACCCTCTCAGAAGAGGACCCACTCTGCCAGCTGATGTTGGATGTTACCAAAGGTGTGGACAAGCACGCCTCCTGCAGAGGGCTGCGGGCTGTTTCTCCCAGGTTTATTCTGAATTCTTATGTTCAAGCAATCCCCTAGGAGAAGGCATTCGAAATTTATCAGAAGCGGCTCCTGTTCTCAGTTGCAGAGAAGAAACTATATGCTACGAATATATCCACACTGAATGAGCGTCTTGAATAGAAAATAGAACCTCAAAATTATTTTTTTAAAACAGTCCTACTCTCAATACATCCTGTGTTGCATTTGAGCAAAACAGTCCTACTCTCAATACATCCTGTGTTGTATTTGAGCTGGATTAGTTTGCTGAGGCTGTCCTTACAAAGTGCTACAAAGTAGGTGCCTTAAACAACAGAAATTTGCTATCTCACAGTTTGCAGGTTAGAAGCTCAAAATCAAGGTGTCAGCAGGCTGGGTTCCTTGTGAGGCCTGAGAGGGAGGGATCTACCTTTGGTCTGTAAATGGCTGTCTGGAGATTGCTTCCCTTCGCGATCTTCCTGTCGCGACTATCTCTGTGTTCCTATTTATTTTTTAGTAAACACACCAGTCACATTGGATGACAGCTAGCTCTAATCACCTCATTTTAACTGGATTCCCTCTGTAAAGACCCTATCTCCAAATACATTAATAGTTACTTTCTAAGGTATTAGGGTTAGGACTCTAACATACCTTGTGTTTTTATTGGAGAGGACACAACTAACAGGGACCAAAGGAAAAAAAAAAGCTGATTTTAAAAGTCACCTGTCAAAGAGAAGTGATGTCACTGATACTCACTTCTTGCACTCTTTCTTGGCTTGAATAAGCATCTGTTCTACGCTGTGTGGTGGGAAATGGGGAAACACCATGGAATCCCCATGCTCCTGAAGCCACCTCCTCTTAGAGATGTGGGGGACCTGAAGACCAGTCTTCACGTTGTCCTAGAGTCTGAATTTCTGTTTCCTTCTCCCCTGCTCTAGTTAAAAGCGGCAGCATTGCGGTGCTGGATAGAAAAGGTACTCAACTCATCAACCTTGAACAATGGATTCATCTTGTGAGTTCATATAGAAATAACCCTTCTCCTCTCACCAATTTCCTTGGGACATTAAGCCCATGATAATTATGTTAATAGAACTGTGTGTAAACCAATAATGATGCCAAACCACCCATTTTTATCCCTGGTTGATAACAAGAAAAGTGATACTATCATCCATTTTCCCCCAACACTTTCTTTCAGACACTGTCAGGTAAGCACTATGCACAACTTAATGCCCTTTTCGTAAGATGAGACCGTCATTAGTGTCCTTTCACAGATGAGAAAACTGAGTCTTGGGGAGATGAAATATCTTGCTAAAACACCTGCTAATACACAATGAAGGTAAAATGTAAATTCAGGGTGTCTGAATAAAAACCCCATACTCTTGAGCTCTATGTTATAGAACCCAACTTAACCTTTGAACATCTGTCATTTGCCCAGTATTATGCTTACATGTGTATGTAGAGATGAAGTATATATTTTCACCCCCCAAATCTGTGAGCATTGCTTCTCTTTTAGCAATAAACCTTGCATTCATTAAAAAGAAACTTGTGACTTTTTCTCATTTCTATACCTGTGACATAATTCAGGCAAAAAACCATGAGCCAACTGATTAGTATTTGTATTGAAAAGCCTAATGGCTTTTTATGTGAAACATCTGACAACATGCAGCTTGCTTAATCACTTGCTGGATTTTACAACTTCAAAAGAGTAAAACAAAATGATCTAAATGACTGGCCAACACGGTGAGTGATATTTTAACATCCAGTCAACCCTCAAACTGTGAAGCAAAACTACTTATCTAAAATCCAATACTTCCAATTTTTCTTTTAACCGTTATAAGTCAAAACCAGCTCAATTGATTTTTTTTTTCCTTTGACTTCTGCTAAAAAGTTCATTCCCGAACAGATTACATGTGCTGCTTTGTAGCCCAGAGGACATTTTCCAGCCAAGTAAAATCCTGAAATCAGGAAAATATGGGTTTACTTGAGAAGGTGGAAGAATTTGACAGCTCTTTAATTATAAGAGAATTATAACAGATGAGTTGCCTTGTATGAATAAGACTTATTTTTAACTCCTCGACTGACCTTTGCCCATTGACATCCTAAAAAGTTTTGGGGTAATGTCTTTAAACTTTCTGCCAACACATGCAGAAAGCCCTGGAACATTGTTCAGTGAATTTTCAGTATGTGAATCCAGGGCTCCCTCCCCTGCAACACCGCAAAGCAAATGTTATTCCTCTCATGTTTTTCTACGGCCAGGGCACTGAAGTGTCTCTAATGCGCATGTGATGACAGTGATGGAGAAGGACGGGGAGGGAGGAAGAGGAGGAAGAGAATGAACAGTGGACATCCAGCATGCTGACGCGCCTGACGACACGGGCACCTAGAAATCGACCGACCAGATAAAAACCAAGAGGTCATATGATGCAGGATTCTGCAAACACTCACTCATAAATAAATGATGAAAATGAGACTCACACTCAGATTCTATATCTCATTCTCCAGCAGCAAGCTCTCACCTAAACGGTAAATTGTCAAAAACAAACAAAAATGACTATCCTGGGCCATCTTCCCTTCTGTACAGATTGCTGAAACGAAGGCAGTGTGAGACACCCAGTAAAACCGCTGGGAAGAGTCCAGTGCCAAGTCCTGGGAGCACTGGGAGCTGCTAAGGCCAGGGCCATGGATGAGCAGTCTCGCTTAAAACTCATCATTTAGGCACGTGTCAAAATAAGCGAGTGCTGAGAAACTGACATCACGTTGACCTAAAGTTTTATCCACCTTACTCTGCTTGACCACACTGTCCATTAAAAAAGAAAGGGGGGGAAGGAAGAAAAGAAAGAGGGGGGGAAGAAGAAAGTGAAAGAGAAAGGAAGAGAAGGAGGGAGGGAGAGACTGTTTAGGGGCACAGAGCTTCAATTTTGCAAGATGAGAAGATTCCGGAGATCTGTTCTACACTGTAAGTGTCCAACCCTCCAGGACTTTACAGGCAAAAACGGTTAAGATGATAAATTTTGGGGGATGGAAAGAGTGGACCTATCTGAGCAGCATTTAGGAGGCAGAACTGAAAGAATGGGATGTATTGCTGAATGTGGGGATGCGGGTGAGGGAGGGCGAAAGTGATTTCCAAGTTTCCTGAGAACCACAGAATGACAGTCAGGGAGCCCTTGCACAGGAGAGCAGGGGTAGAAGGGCCTGTGGGGTTTGGCTCTGTGGATCTTGAGCTTAGAAAGGGGAGCGAGAATGGAGATTCTGCGTCCTTCTCCTGAGAACTCTAATTTTGGGTTGCAATCAAATCCTGTGCCCTCCAAAAATCTCCTGTTCCAATCATTAATGATGAGCACGTACTTCCGGATGTAAGTATGAGTTTATATTATGTTTCTGATCCAATATTTCATATATGAACAATATTGTACAGGCATTGAAGCCATGTGTGTGAATTAAGAACAAGCATCTATTCCAACAGAAACATTTAATGAACTTGCTTTTCACATACTTCATTTACTAGTCCTCAATGGCTTAAAAAAAAAAAAAAGCTGTTACCATCTCATACATGGCCAGTTTGTCCATTTCTTCAGAATCAAATGCTGAATTTAGGCAAACACAGGTGTTCAATCAACAGCTGGATTTCTAAGAGAACACCAGTCAATTCAATAAGCATGGTCAAGGCAGCTGTACCTGTCGATGTGATAATCAGCACCTGGCAGCATTTGCTCAGGCTGGCTGGCCATGGGTGTTTACACATTGAAACGGAAGAGGGCTCACCAAGCAGATGCAAAGGCCTAGGCAGCACCTGTCTCAAGTATATATGACCACCTCCAGGCAATCCCATCAGTCCTCAACTCGCATGGACACTAGGACGTGTTCAGAAATTTAGGGGGCAAATAAAAAAGACAAAAAGAGCAAGCCTCTGGCAGAGAAAGGGCACTTGAATAAGAAGCACCTCGATATGGGAAACACACAGGGGAGGAGGGAGCGAGAAAGGAGTGAAATCACTACACACCGCCAGTCATCGTTCACAGGTAGAATAGTTGAGCTCCAGAAATTAGGCTGAACAACTTTTTTTTTTTTTAATATCAGAGATATTCTTGAGAAATATGCCCAAACTTGTACCAGGCTTTCTGATGCAAGTTCTTTAAGGTATATTGCCATCCAGGGGGTAAGTACTTAAAATGGAACTTTGTAACCTGTTTATCTAACACTGTAACAGCTTTCTCAGATCTAACGACCTCTTTTATGTATCACGAGATAACAAAAGGTTAGGTGATTTTAGGAAATTGAGCACAGAAACAGAGATATTCTCAGCATACCCAATGAAGATTAAGTGCCCACTTTTATCTCCTTGACTTGCAAAGGTAACCAGCTTAAACATACTGTTGAGATTTACATTCAGAGTGACACTCTGATGAGAATTTATTATATTTTAAAATGCAAGAGTATTATAGTACTGTTCCACAAAACAAAAGAGAGGGTGAATAGCAGGACTGCCCTCTGACTTATGAAAGCTAATTCTATCCACAATCCCTTCCAGAAGAAATATATAATATTAGAGATATGACCAAATGGGAAAACTGTACTGTACTGTTACACTGCTGGTTCTATCTGAAGCAAGTGGCCGCACATAAGGCTAGGGGTGTGTGTGTGTGTGCGCGTGCATGTGTACGTACGTGCACGCACGTGCTCAGTTGTGTTTGATTCTTTGTGACGCCATGGACTATAGCCCACCAGGCTCCTCTGTCCATGGAATTCTCCAGGCAAGAATTCTGAAGCAAGTTGCCATTTCCTGCTCCAGGGGATCTTCCCAACCCAGGGACTGAACCTGGGTCTCCTGCATTACAGGCAGATTTTTTTACCTCTGAGCCACAGGGGAAGCCCCTCATATTATAGTAAGGCTCGACAAAACACAACAGTGAGGGGATGGCAGTACTACCCTCTGGATTTATCCCCTCAGTGAGGTTTATTATACAGGAGCTAGTTTTGGATTTTCTACATTTAACAGGTGCTGAGAACATGATGTTTAGAAATGATGTTTATCAAAAGAATGAAGGGCCTTCAGGCAAATGTCTTCTGATTTTTTTTTTCCGTGCTAATGTCCTCTGATGACTGTGTTTAGGAGTTCCCAGTATGATTCAGTTTGCTGTTTTAGAAGGAACATCAACTGGGCTATTTGAAAACGTGATCATTAAACCATAATTCTGCATTAAGATTCCAATTTTGTCAGTGTTTTGAGCAGAGCTAATTCTCACTGGTTTTTAAAAAATATTTTTAAAGATTTTATTTTTTAAAAGAAGCTTTAGGTTAGGTTTAGAACAAGTTGAAAGGAAGAAACAGAGATTCCCTACATGCTCCCTGTCTCTGCACACACATATCTTCCCCCATTATCACGATCACTCATCAGAGTGGCACACTTGTTACCAAGGACTGGCACATCATAATCATCTGATGCCCACGGTTTACCCTAGGGCTCACTCTCGCTGTTGTACATTCTATGGATTTGGCCAAATGTACAATGGCATGCCCATTATCGTATCACCCAGAGTAGTCTCATTGCCCTAAAAACCCTCTGTGCTCCACCTGGTCATCGCTTCCTCTACCCCGGCAACCACAGATCTTTTCATCGCTCCCCTTGTTTTCACCTTTTCTAGAATGTCATATATGTAGTTGAAATCATACAGTATGCAGTCCTTTCAGGTTGGTTTCTTTCATTTGCAGTATGCATTGAAGGGTTCTTCCATGTCTTTTCATGGCTCATTTATTTTTAGCACTCAATAATCACCATCTGGATGTACTTCTCATTGCTTTCTGTCTTAACCCTAGACATCTATAACCGAGTTGGGTAAGCACCTTGACCTGCAGCATGCTAGAATCCTCGGCCTTCTCTGGATGTCACTCATGTTTTCTCTGTTGATCCCTCCCTTCTGGATCCTAGGCTGCCTAACTCTACAGATATAGGTGCATTCCTCTCAAATATTTCCCATATATTTAATTACACGCATGAGTTACTTGTGGAAAAAAAAGGTACTGACTTTTTTATATGTTCAATGGATGTAAATAGTATCTTACTATAAATTTTGTTCTTTTTTTTTATTCTACCATTTTGTTATAATAAACACCTAAATATTACAGGTAGCCTCCATCTTTGCTATCCAGTATGGCAGCCATTACTCATATGTGGCAAGTGAGCATCTGAAATATGGTGAATGCAAATAAGAAACTGAATTCTTAATTTCTAATCAATTTAAATTTAAAAGCCAGTATTCTAATCAATGACCAGGACTCTTTTAAGTATTTTTGGAACATCCCAAGTATATAAATCTATTTTTTTGGCAGTGCATTTTATGAAAGCTAAATAAGTATCAATAACTTCCAATGAAAATTTAGTTTTTGACTTAGCTGTGTTATACATGTAGAACTCCCATGGGCTTCCCAGGTGGCTCAGTGGTAAAGAATCCACCTGCCAATGCAAGAGACAGAGGAGATGTGGGTTTGATCCCTAGGTCAGGAAGATCCCCTGCAGAAAGAAATGGCAACCCACTCCAGTATTCTTGATTGAGAAATCCTATGCACAGAGAAGCCTGGCAGGCTACAGTCCATGGGGTTGCATAAGAGTCGGACACAACAACAACAACATGTAGAATACAAGCCAGATTTTGAAGACAGTATTAAAAAAGTAATTTAAAAATCCTTCCTTAATAATTTGTCATTGATAATTTGAAATGATAATACTGGTTATGTTGGCCTGAATGAAATATAAAATTATTTTCACTTGTTTCTTTGTACTTTTGTGATGTGGCTACCAAAAAACTTCAGATAACACATGTGGCTCACAGTAATTCTTAACTGGACACTGGTGGTCTAAGTTTTAACCACACCCCACCATTTGACCAATGCACAGTATTCTCTCCTAAGGGTAAATAAAAATTTTACTTCTCTATTACCCTATCAACAGGCAGGTAAACTGCTTCTAAATCTTCACCAAACTAAACAACCTCCCAAATTCCTGTTCTCATGCATCCTCAGGTATATTTCTAATTATCTGATTCTTTAATTTTTTTAAGCTACATGGTGGGTACAGAGAGACTAGTCTCTCTCATTTTAATAGTCATGTTTGAATGCTAATGAGACTGAATATTTCTTTCAAAAACATCCTAGCCATTCATATTCCCCCTCTATAAAATGCCCACCAACTTTTGCCAATTTAAACCTCTGTTTACCAATTATCAGATGCTTTTTAAAAAGTGTATCCACAGTACAAATCTCTTTCTAGCTCTTAGAGAGAGTGTTAGTATTTTCTCTGTTTGTCCTCTGTTCATTTTTCATGGCTTCCTTCACTGAACATGAATCTTTAATTATGACTTAATTAAATTCCTCAAGTTTTAGCTTTATCACTTTAAGGAATTCTACCCCTGAATGAAATTGTAAAGACATTTCTTATCTTTTCCATTTCCCTTCTTTACTGTCTAGATCTTTAGTTCATCATGAATGTCTACTGCTCTTGCGGCAGATGGTCCTCAATAATTCTGACTAGAGTCGGATGCTTCTCCTTTGAGATTGTGATCAAAGCTCTAACTCTCTCACCAGAAGAAAGAACATGCATATGAAACTGTGTACACAATTCCAGTGAGTTCTCAGACCGCCACCCCAAGCCCTCTCACATCAATAGCATCCTGTGGTCCATAGAGCCCAGGTTCATGATCCCTAAGTCTTATCACTCCTACCACTTATTCTAATACTTTACTGCATTTCCTATGGCTGTCTTCACTATTGATATTCTGAGTTATCTCCTATTCTCAACGGGTTTATGAGCTCCTTAAGGGCAGAGACCTAGATTCAGATATCGCCAAGATTTTTCATAGTGCCTGACAGCAGGAAGGGCTCAATAAATAAATCCTTTAGTGATAGATATCTCAGAAATTGGACTCGGGGCAGACTGTGGCTTATTAACCTGACAGTTACTCTAAAGAAGCCTTGCAGTTCACTCACTTGTTCACTAAGCCAGACCCTGGACTAGTCACCAGAAAATCAAGGAGGGAAAATGCACAGTTTGTGCCCTCAGAGTGTTCCTAATCTAGCAGGGAGGACAGAGGCGAGGCCGTGGTGACACGTGGCATAAATGTTCTGCTGCAGGCAAGTGGGGGACTTTGGGACTGCATGGGAGGAGGCCACCTGGGGAAGCACGGGTTTCTCAGGAGGAGCCGCATTTTGAGACCCAGAAAATAAGACAGGCAGCTCACCCAAGAATAACAGGAAGGAAAAGAGGGATTCCTAGAAACCACCCTGTAATTAATATTGTGAACCAACTACAACATCGTTCCTGTTTCTGGGAATCAAAAAAGTAGCACGTGAAACAGTCAGCCAGGAAACCAAGTGGACTGATCTTTCACAAACATACATCAGCTCACAGTCCTCCCCACTTGCAGGGTTGCCAGAAAAAAATACAAGACATCCGGTTAATGTGACCCTCAGATAAACAACAGATATTTTTGTTTGTTTGCTTTTTAGTATAAGTATGCTCCAGGGACTATTTGGGCCACACTCATACAGAAAAAGCATGTGTTTATCAGAATGTCAAATGTAAATAGGAATCCTGTGCTTTTGTTTGCTAAATTGCCCAGCCCAATGCAGTGAATACTGCACTTAAAATGCAATCCTCAGGGGATCTGGCTCCTTTATGTTTCTATTCCATATCAGCCCTCACTCTGCCTTGCTCCCCGTGCTCCAGGCACACTGACATTCTGGAAGCATGAGAACAGGCCTTGCTCCTACCCGACTCAGCACCTTGGTTGCTGTTTCTTCTCTCCGCTTGAAATGCTCTTCTTTGCTCCTATGCAGCTGGTCCCTTCTCACCTTTCAGCTATGAGTTTAGATGACATCTCCTAGAAAGGTCTTTCCTAGCCATAACATCCCAAACAGACCATCCAAATTGCTTCCTGGAAGAAAAGCTATGACCAACCTAAGCAGATACATTACTTTGTGAACAAAGGTCCGTCTAGTTAAAGCTATGGTTTTTCCAGTATTCATCTATGGATGTGAGAGTTGGACCATAAAGAAAGCTGAGCACTGAAGAACTGATGCTTTTGAACTGTGGTGCTGGAGAAGACTCTTCAGAGTCCCTTGGACTGCGAGGAGATCCAAACAGTCCATCCTAAAGGAAATCAGTCCTGAATATTCATTAGAAGGACTGATGTTGAAGCTGAAACTCCAGTACCTTGGCCACCTGAATGGAAGAACTGACTCATTGGAAAAGACCCTGATGCTGGGAAAGATTGAGGCCAGAAGGAGAAGGCGACAACAGAGGATGAGATGGTTGGATGGCATCACCAACTCAATGGGCATGAGTCTGAGTAAACTCCAGGAGTTGGTGATGGACAGGAAGGCCTGGCGAGCTGCAGTCCATGGGGTCGCAAAGAGTCAGACACGACTGAGCGACTGAACTGAACTGAACTGAATCATTCCCTTTCCTCTCCAGATATGTAACAGCCCATTCCCTGGTAGCTCAGCTGGTAAAGAATGTGCCTGCCATGCAGGGGGCCCCAGTTCAATTCCTGGGTCAGGAAGATCTGCTGGAGAAGGGACAGACTACCCACTCCAATATTCTTGGTCTTCCCTGGTGGCTCAGCTGGTAAAGAATCTGCCTGCACTGTGGGAGACCTGGGTTTGAGCCCTGGGTTGGGAGGATACCCTGGAGAAGGGAAAGGCTACCCACTCCAGTATTCTGGCCTGGAGAATTTCGTGGACTCATAGTCCATGGGGTCACAAAGAGTCAGATACAACTGACTTTCACTTTCATATTTATTTGATATATATTTTTTAACTTGCTTCCGTATAGTGTCAGGGCCCGCTTCTACCTTTTATACCTTTGCATCCCAAGTATTTAGGAGTGTGCCTGCTGCATAGGAAATTCTGAAAAACTCTTTATCAATAAAAGAGTATCTTCCACAGCTTGCACAGGGAAACCTTCTCACATGCTCAAGGGAAGATAAAAGGACTACCCAGATGGAGGGAGGTTAAGACGCTTTCAACCTTGATGCCTTAGGAAGAACATTTCCAGACACATAAATAGTTGGAGAGAAATCAAGCCATGATTTGATAGCACTCTAAGTAAAGTCATACTCAACTTACGCCTAAGAGACTCAGGCTGTGTTTGCTCAACATTCTTCATCTCTTACTGCTTCATCTCTTTCACTTCACCTCCTTCAAACAGTCCTTTCCTAATGTAACCTTGCATGATACTCACAGGGCACAAAAAGCCCAAAACAGGAAAACAGTTTTCTTGAAAACATATATCAGTTCAGATAGACACACAAATATATACAATTAAATATTTTCTTTCAACATGCTTCTACTTTTACACTGACAAATGTATCCACAGCCGTATTCAAACTATGCATTTGATACATGTAAATCAGAAACCATGTACACTACAGTCTTCCAGAGATTATTCTGAGAAAAAAAAAAAAACCCACTTGCATTTACTGAGAGGAGAATAAATTTAATGACTTTATTCAGTCATTGAATAAATTTTATAAAATGAGCTATTATAAGCAGAAAGAACAGTTTAAATTGATAATAACTCTACATATGAGTTATTTAGCTTTTTACTCATAAAATTTACAAAAGTTTTGGATTAGATTCAAATCTCCTTTTGGAACCAAATGACAAGTTTGCAAACAATTATTGGGAAGAAATAGGAACAGACAAAAGGAAAAGAAAGCAGGAAGCTTCCAGACTATAAAATCATTTTAAATCACAAAATTAAAAAAAAAAATCTAACACAGAACCTGGGAAAAACTTTATACAACTGTGAAATACATGAAAATGTCGAGGTCAGACTAGAAAAAATACAAGGTTTCTCCTGTCACATAAATGAAAGAACAAATGTAAATGAGTCTTATGATCCTGTCATCCATGGATGCTGCCTGATATTCCCACCCCAAATTCCCAGTCAACACTCTCAACAAGCATCATCATTTTGAAATTATTAGGAAATCTATGACGGTGATGGCGCAAAATAGTTCATTCAGTATCTTGACAACATTATATAATTTTCCTTAGAGATACTACTGAGAAACTGGTAGTAAAGTTTCTGACCAAAATGAGCATTTACTGAGCTTTTCTGAGGTATCAAGTGCTTGCTGAGCATAGGACAAGAGTCCATGAGTGCAACCTTCTTTTTTGTGTGATGGTTAAACCGTTAGTCGCTCAGTTGCCATCGACTCTTTGTGACCTCATGGACTGTAGCCTGCCAGACTCCTCTGTCCATGGATTCTCTGGGCAAGAATACTGGAGTGGGCAGCCACTCCCTTCTCCAGGGGATCTTCCAGACCCAGGGGTCGAAGTCGGGTCTACTTCACTGCAGGCAGGTTCTTTGCCATCTTAGCCACCGTGATGGTTGCTGTAGTTTGTGTCTTCATATCTCTTTGTACACTAAGTCTTTTTAAAAATTTTTTTTGGAGTATAGTTGATTTACAAAGTTGTGTCAGTTTCAGGTGTACAGCAAAGTGAATCAGTTACACATATAAACGTACCTACTCATTTTAGATTCTTTTCCCATAAAGGTCATTACAGAGTTTTGAGCAGAGTTCCCTGTTCTATACAGTAAGTCCTTATTAGTTATCTATTTTATGTACACTAAATCTTGATGTGAAAAATTTTAAATCCCAGCCTTAACCTCTACCCAAATAGTAGGATTTCATTACCTGTCACTGGTAAGAAATGTATTTTTTAAAAATTATGTAACAGTTAAGTGAGAAAGGATGCCTTTGATCCGTGCTCCAAATTCTTACAAAAGGTACCACATGCATCACTACAAACAAAGCTACTGGAGGTGATGGAATTCCAGCTCAGCTATTTCAGATCCTAAAAGGTGACGCTGTTGCAGAGTTGCATTAATATGCCAGCAAATTTGGAAGCTCAGCAGTGGCCACAGGACTGGAAAAGGTCAGTTTTCATTCCAATCCCAAAGAAAAGCAATACCAAAGAATGTTCAAACTACTGCACAATTGCATTCATTTCACAAGCTAGCAAGGTAATGCTCAAAATCCTCTAAGCTAGGCTTCAACAATACACGAACTGAGAACTTGCAGATGTTCCACCTGGATTTAGAAAAGGCAGAAGAACCAGAGATCAAATTGCAAACATCCATTGGCTCAGAGAAAACACAAGAGAGTTCCTGAAAATCAACTACTTCTGCTTCATTGACTACACTAAAGCCTTTGACTGTGTGGATCACAACAAACGGGAAAATTCTTAAACAGATTGGAATACCAGACCACCTTACCTGCC
Source organism: Moschus berezovskii (assembly GCF_049115385.1). NCBI lineage: Eukaryota > Metazoa > Chordata > Mammalia > Artiodactyla > Moschidae > Moschus > Moschus berezovskii. The sequence continues at coordinate 19,230,312 of NC_142483.1, forward strand.
TCCCGCCTTACACAGGTCAATAAGCAACAGTTAGAACTGAACATGGAACAACAGACTGGTTCCAAACTGGTAAAGGAGTACGTCAAGGATGTATATTGTCACCATGCCTATTTAACTTCTATATAGAGTACATCATCAGAAAAACCAGGCTGAATGAAGCACAGACTGGAATCAAGATTGCTGGGAGAAATATCAATAACCTCAGATACGCAGATGACACCACCTTTATGGCAGAAAGGGAAGGGGAACTAAAGAGTTTCTTCATGAAAGTGAAAGAGGAGAGAAAAAAAGCTGGTTTAAAACTCAACATTCAAAAAATTATAATCACGGCATCCGGTCCCATCTCATCATGCCATCGGTCCCATCTCTTCATGGCAAATGGATGGAAAAATGACAGACTTTATTTTCTTGGGCTCCAGAATCATTGCAGATGGTGACTGCCACCATGAAATTAAAAAATGCGTGCTCCTTGGAAGAAAAGCTATGACAAACTTCAACAGCATATTAAAAATCAGAGATATTACTTTGCCAACAAAAGTCCATATAGTCAAAGCTATAGTTTCTCCAGTAGTCATGTATGGATGGAGAGTTGGGCTGTAAAGAAGGTTGAGCACTGAATAATTGATGTTTTTGAACTGTGGTGTTAGAGAAGACTCTTAAGAGTCCCTTGGAGGGCAAGGAGATCAAAACAGTCAATCCTAAAGAAATCAACCCATCATTGGAAGGACTGATGCTGAAGCTGAAGCTCCAATACTTCGGCCAACTGATGTGAAGAGCCAACTCATTGGAAAAGACTCTGATGCTGGGCAAGATTGCAGGCAGGAGGAGAAGGGGACGACAGAGGATGAGATGGTTGGATGGCATCACTGACTTGATGGACATGCGTTTGAGCAAGCTCCGGGAGATGGCAAAAGACAGGGAAGCCTGTCATGCTGCAGTCCATGGGGTCTCAAAGTGTCAGACATGACTGAGTGACAGAACAAGAACAAACCTACATGCCTCTGTGTGTGTATACGTGTGTGTGTGTGTGTGTGTGTGTGTGTGTAAGAGAGAGAGTATGTTTCTTTGATCAGAGAAGACATTAGCCCAACACAGGAAAAAAATCTTGTCACAATCTGATTCTCTATAGAAGTAAAAAGAATACATTCTCCCCATTCCAAGACATAGCATCCTATCTTTGCATCCTCCCTGAAACACTTTCCTCCCATATGTAGAGAGGCAGCCTTGACTTTGAGGTGCCTCTCTCTCCTCCTGACTCAGACACATTCCAATCCACCATTCTGGTTTTACCAACAGGATATGATTGTCAGCTCTGGTGTGCAGCACAGTGAAGTGACATCTCCAATGGGCCCCTCCTTGTCACTTTTCCCACTCTCTGACAAACACAAAATGCCTGTCAAGCACTATCTTACACACATGTCTTCAAGGATAGGAAATAATAAATAAATATGAAAGACCAGCTAGAAAAGGCAAAGAGATGCCAACTGAGAAAAGCATGACGATAAGTTTTCTTCTTTCCTAATTCTCAGCTTTATCCATGTGTTTCCTGACCAATTTCTACATAGTAAAGATGGTAATGCACAGAGCTTATGAGCTTTGGCATTTGCACCAAGAGAAATTGTGCTGCAAACTGGGAGAAGAAAGAAGAGAAAAAAAATATTTTCTGGGCCCTTGTTACACAGCAAACACTATGCAACACATTTAGAGAACATTATTTGATTTTATTTACTCTTGGGGACCAACTTGTTGAAGAGGTAGGCTTATCATCATTTCACAGAGAGGCAAACTTTAGCTCAGAGTGGTTGGATGACTTGCCAAATGTCACACAGCTTAAAGGAGTGGGGAGGGTAACTTAGAGCTGATTCCAAAGCTTATGCCCAATTTCCTGGACCACAAGTCACTTCTAGGCAGCCTTGAGGACACTGAAAAAGGGCTCCTGAGGACTCCATGAGCCTTGGATCAGCCAATCCACATGGAGACATTGCAGTATCCAGGTACTCAGTAAGAAATATCAGCTTTAAGATGGGAAAAGAGCCATTTCATGAACAACCAAATCTCATTCATGTCTTCCAAAAACAACTCATGACTAGCCCCGTTCTACAGGAAGATATCTGAGAACACATCTCTGTAAGCGCCAGCACCATTATGGAATTTTCACAGGCAAAGTTTCTAAGGCAGTTCAGGGTGAAAGGTCAGGATACAATACTTCTGCTTTACTTCTCTTCAGTTTAACTTGCCTACAGCTCTGCAGAGACCCACAGACAGAATGGATTCTGCAGAGGACTTCCCCCAGAAATGATGGAGTTGATTGGAAAGCTCAGGTTGCCTATAGTTCTATTATTTTTGATTTATTTGGAACTGCAAGATTTTCTGCCTGAAGGTAACCATTTAATATGTTTGGGGGGTGGGGGAAGAGAATAAGAGTGCAGGATACTGTATTCCGTTTTTGCTGTTCCCACCACCACATCCGGATTCTATTATTTCCTGGAAGTTCTTTAACAAAAACTCTTCTGTACTCCTGACTGTGTTGCAAACTTAGATGAGCCCAAACAATGAGGAGTTAGACTCCAAGCACAGGCTTCCGACTCGAGTGCATTAACAGAGGAGGGGTTGTGCTTTGCTCTGTCGTTCCTCCGGCCATCTCCCTTGCAGGTGCTGAAATGATACCACGATGGTCTCAGAGTCGTGCAGATTTTACACCCTGATAACAGGAAAGCATAAGCACTTCTCAAAGAGTCCTTCCTGGCTGGGAAGGAAGACAAAAATTGCTTTTTATCAAAATGAAAAAGATTTTTTCATGGGAAGCAGCAAAAGCAGCCTGAAAGCAGGGCAGACACTTTTATCTTAGAAAAGGTCTTTTCAGGATGGCAGACAGAAAGGCAGGCTTTCCTCCCTCTCCTGAGATCAGCCTGACCCATGGAGCCAGCTATGTCCAGCTCATGTTAAGGGTTACAAGGAGTGGTAAAACCCCAAGGCCACTCTTGCCGGTCGGAGGACAGTGTCATTCCTGCCTGACAGTTCTCAAACCCGTGGCTTGGGTGCTCAGGGTCCTGTTTTATTTTTTTTCCTAGACCATAAGAGAAACACACCCACCATTAAGTCTCTTCATTTTTATCAAGGACGGGGATTCTGGGAGTGGGATTCACTTTCTGAACACCTACTATGCGCCAAGCCAGGCACATCCTGTGCCTTGTCTCAGATAAACATCACAGCAGGCCTTTAAGAGGCATTACTACGTTCAAAGATGGAAGATGACAAAGAATTGGTTTGGGAAAGTCACTTAAAAATGTCAAAGGTCATACTACTACTAAGAAGAATACTACGAAAATCTAGAATATGACCCTCACTTTATCTGTTGCTTCCGAGTCTTCGGGCCAAGCTGCTTTATTGTGCCTTTCTTTCACTAGAGAGCCTGGTTTAAAATGTCATCCCATGGATAAACAAAATGTGTGTGTATACATATATGTATACACGCCATGGAGTACTATTCAGCCATAAAGAAGAATGACATTCTGGTACTTCTACAACATAGAACCTTGAAAATACCTTTGACCATCCTTAGTCAAATAAGTCAGACATATAAAGGACAGGTGGTTCCACTTTTATGGGGGTATCTAGAGTAGATTTATAGATAAAGAAAATACTTATAAGTTACCAGCTGGTGGGAGGAGGGAAGGTTTGGGATTCGAAAAATAAAGTTCTGGCAATGGATAATGATGATGGTTGCATGACAATGCAAATATACTCAATGCCACTGAATTGAAATGATTAAGATAGTAAATTTTCCATTATGCATACTTTACCATCATAAAAACAGCAGTATTCCTACTTTTCTCTGACAGAATACACATCTGCCCTTTTCCCAAAGCTCTGTCTTAGAATTACTTCTTATTGGTGGTTAAGAGACAAAAGATTATCAACTTTAGGCGCATCAACTCTAATCCATTTATGTGTGCATGCATGCTCGGTCATGCCAGACTCCACAACCCCATGAATTGTAACCCATCAGGCTCTGCTGTCCATGGAATTTTCCAAGCAAGAATACTGGAATGGGTTGCCATTTCCTCCTTTAGGGGCTCTTCCTGACCCATATCTCCTGCATTGACGGGCAGATTTTTTTTTAACACTGTGCCACCTGGGAAGCCCTAACTCATTAATAGTCCTGCCAAGAACGTTATATTAAGGAGGATTCTGAAGATGCTTCCAAGTACAAAACGGGATAGATATCATGATTGATTTTTAAAGTCCTCTCACTAAGACACACAAAAATATCAGATAAAATACAATAAAATATTTTAATTGCTCTTGGAAACGTGAATTAGGAGAATTAGACTGTCTAAGATTTCAGGCAGAGAGGTTTTGGTACAGAGAGGAAGGATGGAGAAGTAGAAGCTGACCTTCCTAGGGAACCGGAACGAAGTAAACAAGAAACTCTTGGGAGCTAGAAAGTAGAAAATAGCAGAGGTCATCTGTAACCATGAAGTTCATGAGGGAGACTTGCCTAGAGTGTACTCGCTACCTTTCACTTTTTCCTGGCACTGCAAGAATCCATGCAGCCTTGCAATGAATCTCCCCTCCCTTCCTAACACTTTACTATTTATTCCTTAAATCGAAAACAGTCCAACTTCAATGGGGCCTCAGTAGGTAGTAGTCATATAATGTGTCATCTGCAGAGAGCAGTTTCAATTCACAGGCATTTTACTATGCTCTGTGAGCTTTCTGTGCTGTGACAGAAAAGATGCTTGGATGTATGGAGAAAAAATGGGTAGCTGTCCAATTTCTTATTACTGGTAGGAACACGGCAATAGGAAAGTGGTACTCTTAACCCTGGGGAATCTCTAAAATTTGTCTGAAGCATAAATAAACATGAAGAACATACTGGAAATTATCATTAGCATTTGAGAAATGTTTGCTAAATTCCACCCCATGTTACATGAAAAATTCTTTCCTGTAAAGAAAGAAATGCTTCAACTCAAAAATCAACTTTCTAGCTATCTAAAAATCAACTTAAAATGAGTTTAGATCACAGAATCAATCCTTCAGGACTAACCAAGGATCACTAAACCCTATGTTATTGATTACCTGGACTATCTTTTTAAATATGCATCACATAACATAGTCTTCATTCCTAAAACCATTCCCCAAATCCTACCAACACGTGGTCTATGTAATGATCAATCTTTCGCACTAACTGCTTTATATGTCATAAATATTGGAGTGCATATTAACTGTTCTTGGTAAACTATTTCATATAGTTTGTCCTATAAAGTGCTGTAGCAACTTTGAATGTTACATGAAAACTGCTGTAGATTTGGGGGGGAAAGTAGCTTATTAGGAGAAAAATGATATTTTGAATTATAAGGAATCAATGCATGGTTGTCTCAGACATTTTCAGGTTTAAAAAATGTACAACCAGTTTTTGCCCACAGTGTAATACAAAAATCAATTCCTCTGTTCTTTATTTTTGTTTTCCTTTTTGTTTAAGCTGGGGAGTACTTGTTGCCTTTAATCATAAAGAAGAATCTTGTTTTGATTTTCCTCCATCAGTTATTTCTTGGAAAAATACATTGTCGCAATCCTCTTCAGAATCTCAGATATAAAAATGTTTTTCATTTTTCAAACTGTAGCACAGGTGGGGTGAATGTGCAAAGGAGCTAAAATCTGGATGTATGGAAGCTTCTATCTCTGTGTCCTGATAGCTCAGCTGGTAAAGAATTGGCCTGCAATGCAGAAGACTCTGCTTCAATTCCTGGATCAGGAAGATCCCCTGGAGAAGGGATAGGCTACCCACTCCAGTATTCTTGGGCTTCCCTGGTGGCTCAGATGGTAAAGAATCTGCCTACAATGCCAGAGACCTGGGTTTGATCCCTGAGTAGGGAAGATCCCCTGGAGAAGGGCATAGCAACCCATTCCAGTATTCTTGCCTGGAGAATCCCCATGGACAGAGAGCCTGGTGGGTTATAGTACATGAGGTTGCAAAGAGTTGGACATGACTGAGTGACTAAGCACAGCACACATCTCTGTATCCAGGGAAGGGCTTTTTCACTCTGGTGGAAATCAAGGAGGCGCTATCAGCTAGTACACACAACGTGTAAGCTGTAGCTGTCATGCACCACTCAGGTCGACAATTCCATCGAAACCTGTCCCTTCAAGAATGCAAACGTCAGTTTAAAAACATTCCCAACCTAAAAGTTGAGAGTTATGTTTTATTCATTGGGAATTTTTAGGACTTCAAGCCCAGGAGACAGCATATCAAATGACCCTGAGAGAACTGCTTGGAAGAAACAGTGGAAGAAGGTTATATAAAATTTGCCACAAAGGACAGGTAGGCTTGAATCTTAAAAGTATTTTTGTGAATTAAAGAAAATCAGACATCTCAAGTTAAGGAATTTAGTACTTTCCTATGTATGGAAAGATGCAAGAGTCTGGGGTCACTGAAATCATTCCTCTCATATGCATCTCAGCTATCTGGGGCCAGTATCCTGTGATTTTTCACATTTCGATCTCTTCAGTGCTCACCATAGGGAGTGGCTGCAGCCTGGTGGCTGCCAGATCAAGCAGGCAATTCTTCTCTTCTCTGAGCACCTGGAAGACTGGAGTCACTGATGACTGTAACATCCTCATTCATTGATATGGCTACAAATATTCCATTTCTCACGAAAAAATGGAGGGATAAAGAGCACCAGAGTCAGACATTCTATCACAAGAGCCCAGTAGATTTCTTCTTTTTTATCTAAGAAATTTCAATGGTTTCAGAGCAGATCCATAGATGCAACTCAGTGAAAGCTCTGGCTCAAAATCACAGGGAGAGTCTGGGGTAAGAGAGGCAATGTCATGATCCTGGGCCATCCTCTCCAACTCTAAGTCCACATCACAGTATCTCCTTAAAAACCTTTTTGAAAGCCCTACAAGTTTCAACTGTGGTTTGGGTCTTATTGCTGCAGAGTTAGTTTGTGAAGATGGAGATCTGACTAAGCGAGCTTTCCTTTTTTATGCTCTCTCCTGAACTGAGGTTTTTTTTCACATTTCAAAATAAAATGCAAACCGAGAGGATTCTGTATTTTTGCATTTCGATTCCCTGTTTTGTCAGTGAGTAATTATAGCAAATAAAATATTGCAGCTGAATGTAAATTGTTAGGCAACCAGATCACACCAGGATATTTTTCTTCCACAAGTTTTACATCATAGCGTGTTAAATATTAAAATATTGCAAGTCAAGTAAACAGAGAGGGTTCTTTGCTCAAAGCATTAATTTTAAACAAACATTTCACTGTTATTCAGATCAGATGCTAGGAAACAAATGATGTTTTCTTTCAAACAAGATGAATATGTCTTCTGGAGGGAAAGTAGGCAGGAGAATCACATAGCCATAAGGGTATTTATGACACCAGAGATGAATTTCAACCAGAAGAACAGGAGAGAATTCATGTGTAGGTGAGAAAGAGAAAGACTAATAAATGGGAATTTGGAAAGGAGCAAGAAATGAGAAAGATTGATTTCTCCTTAGAAGGAAAAAAAAAATGAAGATAAGTTTCATGTCAGAGCATAGGAATCTGAGTCAAAGTAAGGCAGGCAGGCAAGAAATCAAACATTTTCTAATAGAGTGAATTTCTGCATCTTTAGGTCGTTACCAGGAAGGCAAAAGGAAGAAGAATTTTCAGATCTCTGAAAGACTGTCAATCAATAAAATACCAATCAATACTGGAGGAGTACCTAATGTGTTCTTGACAACCAGAGAATGAGACATAGTCTTCTCCTGAGACACTTTAGCATGGGGTTAAGAAAAGGAAGCATTGAAACAATGAGCAGTGGGAACGTGTGTGCATTCAACACGGTGAATCAACAAAAGATGTCACCCGCAAGGAGCCCAAAGACATGGACCCCGAGGGTAAGTTAGAGCTGTGGTCTTAGCACCCCCATTTTCTGAGCACCTCCTACCTTCTAAGCCCTGGACTTGATGCCTGAAGTTTATGATTCCCAGTGTTTAAAACAATTCAATAAGAACTACCCCCTGTAGATTACTGAAGAGGATTAGGTTCAAAAGTTAAGTTGCTTGTGTTATGTGAAGACTAGGGAGTGGATTTAACCCAGGTTTCCCTTTCTGCAAAAGTCAAGTTCTTTCTTGAAATGCTAGATTTAACCTGAGAAAATCTTCCTCTATAATCCTTATAGCCGAATAGCAACCAATTAAAAACAAACAGAAAAGCAGCATGGGAAAGTTTCTTTGTATGGGAATGCTCTCAATATGATTAAAGGAATGAACTAGTAATGATACAGAGGCTCTTTCTATGCTTTAACTTTTTTTCCATTTATTTATTATTTTTTGATTTTTTTTATTGGAGGCTAATTATTTTACAATATTATATTGGTTGGTTTTGCCATACATTGACATGAATCCGCCCCGGGTGTACATGTGTTCCCCTTCTTGAACCCCCCTCCCACCTCCCTCCTCCCCATATCCTCCCTCTGGGTCATCCCCGTGCACCAGCCCTGAGCATCCTGTATCATGTGTCAAACCTGGACTGGTGATTCGTTTCACATATGATAATATACATGCTTCAATGCCATTCTCCCAAATTATCCCACCCTCCCCCTCTCCCACAGAGTCCCAAAGACTGTTCTATACATCTGTGTCTCTTTTGCTGACTCGTATACAGGGTTAAGGTTACCATCTTTCTAAATTCCATATATATGCGTTAGTATACTGTATTGGTGTTTTTCTTTCTGGCTTACTTCACTCTGTATAATAGTCTCCAATTTCATCTACCTCATTAGAACTGATTCAAATGTGTTCTTTTTGATGGCTGAAAAATACTCCATTGTGTATATGTACCAAAGCTTTCTTATCCATTCGTCTGCAGATGGACATCTAGGTTGCTTCCATGTCCTCGCTATTATAAACAGTGCTGCAATGAACACTGGAGTACATGTGTCTCTTTCAATTCTGGTTTCCTCGGTGTGTATGCCCAGGAGTGCGATTGCTGGGTCATATGGCAGTTCTATTTCCAGTTTTTTTGAGGAATCTCCACACTGTTCTCCATAGTGGCTGTACTAGTTTGCATTCCCACAAACAGTGCAAGAGGGTTCCCTTTTCTCCACACCCTCTCCAGCATTTATTGCATGTAGACTTTAGGATAGCAGCCATTCTGACTGGTGTGAAATGGTATCTCATTGTGGTTTTGATTTGCATTTCTCTTTTTCTGCTGTAACTTTTTTTCCTTTGGGAAAACACGTCATATTTGATTGAAAGTCAAGGCTTTTAAACCAGCTGAGACTTGAGGATTGGAAGGCATGGACGTTGGTGGTCATCAAGTCTTCACGGAAGGAGGCAAATCTTTGCCAAAGAGCAACTAGGAACAGGTGACAGCGAAGTAAGTTGACCTCTTATTTCTTCAAGTTTGCCACTAAGCTTGAAAAAAGGACTGGAGAGATGATTGCAATGGATAAATGTATATAATTTGCACCTCATGTTGAGTGGAGCAAAATACTGTACAACATGTAGACAGAGGACTCAAAGAAATTTACAGAAGGTGTGGAACAAACTCTTACAGATGACAAAATTGCTAGTTTGGGTCAATTATACTTATATCTCTATGAGGAGGCCCCCACTGACATGTGGAATATAGGATCAATTCTCTGGCAATAAGGTAATTTTGTGGACAATTATTAGATGAGATTGAATATAAGCAAAAAAAAAAAAAAATGATCTCGCATTTGAAGAAAGTGATATAATCCAGATACATCACCATACCTTATGAGATTTCTTTAATTAGAAAAATAGCCCAGCTAAATTCATGTTAGTTGAGGAGAGCCAGAACCCGACCCCTGTATTCGCTGCACTTCACAAGCCTCCCTTCTTCTCTGAAAAGTGCTATAAGCAAAAGCCCAGAGAGATGGCTAAATCAAACCAAACAGACAAAACATTCTTAATTTTTTAGAAAGCTACTGAAAGGCAAGTAAATGAAGTTGGGGGAATGTGATGAGCAAGGGATACTTCGCCTACTTGTTTTTTAAAAGGGGAAATTTGGTGTAAGCTTTCTTGGATGTTGGACATTTAGCTATTTCTTATCAGAATGGCAAATTCGCACACTCTTTAATCTAGTGCATTCACAGTTAAGAATTTTCCCTATAGATAGACTTTGAAAAATATGCAGAAAGTATGCAAGAATTTTCTTTGTAACACTGCATATAAAAACAAAAAGTTGGAAGGAATCCATATGTCATCGGTTGGGTTTAATAAGATATTCTGGCTCATCAATACAAAGCAATAGGTATGGCTCTTAAGAGCAGTGAGGTAGGGCTGCTCTTCAAGATATAGTATGATGTGAAAGAGCAAGGTATGAAGAATGTATATAATATCATGCCATCTCAATAAAGTTTTAAAGGCTCTGTGTGTGTTGTTTTGATTCAAGGTCAACATCCGTATGACTTATCCTTGTGAAAAATTATAGAATAAATTTCACAATGGTAGTATTTGGAGAAGAGGCCAGAAAATCAAAGTAGGAAAAAAAAGGATACATTCACTTTTCTTCTTAGGTCTTTTTTTTTTTTTTTCTGTTTGGAGTTCTATTATGTGCATTTCTATTTTGACTCAGATAAATAAGTAATAACAATGAAAAATGAAAAAGTATGGGGGACAAAGTTTTATAGCACACACCAGGTGAACTGCCAATAAAACAAAGCCCGAGACCTGTTGCAGCTACAGCTAACTTGAGTTCACACAGTGGACGTGTGACAAAGCAAAAGAGAGTGTGCATGCGGGCACTTACACATGTGTGAACAATGGGAACACAGAGGCCCATGTTCCCTGGTGCTTCAACCATTTCCACAGTTATCAGTTACCTAGCACCTACCCGGTGCCTCGCTACCCATCATGTCAAGCACTTCGTGTGCATTATCTCACTTGTTTCTCATCAAAAAAGCCACTGGTTTGGCTCCATATGCCGTGGTGATCTGCCTCCCTTGATTCAGTCAAACTCCCAGTCCCCTGAGCACAATTCACTCAACCCATGATTAGGAGGAAAGCAAATCATTCTAAAATGTAATTGGAAAAGAGTCACAGAAACTTCAAAATGGAATTTACATTTTAAAGAGATGTTTTTCTAACCTAAATGAATCGAGGATTAATGTCATTCCAATGAGGAAAATATTAATAGTTAGGGTCAGTTCCCCTAAGCTGGTTTTATTCTTTTTCCACTTTTTCTCCATAAGGTATTTAAAAGTCATAGTGTTGTTTTTTTTTTATTATTTTTTTCCCCATAATGATTCCTAAAGCAATAGGAGTGGAGGATTCTGGTTCAAAAGGTAGGGCATGGGTGGGATACTCATTTCTATGTATGGGTAGAGTATACAGTAGGGTGGGATACTCATTTCTATGTATGGGTAGAGTATACAGTATGTGTTTATGACAATTGCCTGTTTAAAACAGAGTAAAGCTGTTCACCAAATCAGAAACCCCTATGAAGACGTTTACATTTAATTGGTTTTTACATAAGCATTTTATATACTTACAGCATGCTTATAAAATAATAAAGCATGATATATTTGATGAAAGCTCAACATAAAAAAGCCATTGGTTAATACTATGATCTTCTCATTGCATATGAATAAACTAACCCTTAGGAGATCATGTAACTTTCTAAAGTCACTTATTTAGCAAGTCACATATCAAAACTGGGATTCCAATGCAAACACAACAGGCCTCAAAGCCAGGAGAGTACACTGCATTCATTCCTGGTTCCAATCTCATCCTTTGACCTGAGACTGTGTAGTCGAACACAGATCAGGCAGAAAGCAATCCATTCACACAGCAGAGGACTTTCTAAACACAAACTGTAAAGTTTTGAAAAATGAAAACTGTGAAAACATTGGTAATATATAAACAGCCAGGCTGTAAAGATAGAATCCATTCAAATGTGAAACTGCCCTGCAAGCTATAAAGCTTAGTGCTTAAGAGAAGGGTCTTTGGTATCAGCCACCTAGGATGAACCCTGACCCAGCCACCACCTAGATAGGTCACCAAGAGGCAGTTACTTAACCTGCTCCTAACTTTGTTCCTTTCATCTGTAAAATGGAGAGTGTCACACTGCCTGCCTCACAGGAGTGTGATGAGGACTGAGGAAGAGCATGCATATTAAGTACTTAAAGTACCTGGGACACAGTACTCTCTTGATAAATGTGCTACGTTTGTTATGAGAAAGTTTTCAGCCATTATAAAAGCATCGGAGGGCTTCCATAGTGGCTCAGTGGTGAAGAGTTTGCCTGCCAATGCAGAAGACACAGGTTAGACCCCTGATCTGGGAAGGTCCCACGTGCCTCGGAGCAGCTGAGCTCACGCACCACAACTATTGAGGCCGCATGCTGCAACTACTGAAGCCCACACACCATAGAGCCTGTGTTCTGCAGCAAAAGAAGCTGCCCCAATGCGAAGCTGGCTCACCACAACTAGACAGTAGCCCCCGTTTGCCTCAGCTAGAGAAAAGCCCACACAGCGACAAAGACCCACCAGCGCCATAAATAAATAAATTTTAAAATAAAAATAGTTCTATTTTTTAAAAAAAGTATCTGAGAAATTCTACAGTGCTGTAGCAGGAAAACTTCTTAAACTATAGATCATCGCTTGTTTTCCACAGCAAGAAGGGTAAACCTGATCAACCAAAGGATGAATACCACTTAAAGTTAGACTTCTCAGTGTTAATTTTGTACTAAATGCCACCTCTGCAAAACTTCCTGTAGCAGGAACTCTTGGTGGACTCATCCACTTCTCATTCCCAGCCCTTTCTCTCCTGTCTCTCCATCCCATAGCAAACTAACCACTCTCCCAGCCCCCATGGAAACCAAGTGTGAGTGTCACAGTAAAGTTCTTTCTTATCAGTGACAGGTAAACTCAAATCTGTCAGCAGGTACTCTGGGGAAGTGTGTGCTTTTCCAGTACAAAGAACAGACACTGTTCCTGCCACCTTTCTCTCTTTCTTCCTAACATGAATTTGATCAACATGTCCAGGAAACAGGGCCGTCATCTTGAAAAATGATAGGGAAAAAAAAAAAAAAGAACTGACATCCTTATGCCTGGAGGACTTCTTGTCACACAAGAAAATATCCCCCTGTTTAAGACACTGGTGGGCAGGTTTTCTGTTACATGCAGCTGAACTCATTCCTAAATGACAAAGCTTCTTTTCCCATGGATATTGACATGCTCTGGGCCCAGGGGTTGGCAGGTATTAGTTCAAAATCTGAGGACAGTATCCAGGTGTCTGGGAAATCCCTAGATGTGAGAATTCGATTTCTCTTTCCTTTTTCCTAATTCAAGCAGTTGATTTTCCGCTTATTTTTGAAGCTCAACTCTCCTCTTGTCCTCATTTTTATCTTGATCCTTAAATTTCCCAAAGATATTCAAGAGTTTCCCATTCTCACACTGACCCAGAACACTTCAGAGAATTAGATGTTCCTGAAGCTGAGTTGTTGTTTTACTTGATTATTAATGTTCAACTAATTAGAGCACTTGGTCAATAACTCCATGCATACCTTGCACGCTCAGGTCCACAGCGTGTGTTTGAAACATGGGAATAATGAGATGGGGATTTACACTGTTCTAAGCCTCTTTATCTCCCTGCCTCTCAAAATGCTTACATAATTTGGTCACAGAACCCTTCTTGTAGTGTCAATTAACTATTTGTTAGAAGTCCAATTTTACTCCTTGATCAAGTTATAAACCAGGGGGTGTTGGGAAAGCATTTTATAATTTTTTTCCTAGTCATTCTTAGCGTCTGTCTCAGTGGTAGGTACTTCAAACATTCTCATTAAGTACCACCCTCCTCTACCAATAAACACAGCTTAAGAAAAGACCCAGGCTTCCATGGTGGCTCAGTTGGTAAAGAATCCGCCTGCAACACAGGAGACCCAGGTTTGATCACTGGGTGGAGAAGATCCCCTGGAGAAGGAAAGGGCAACCCACTCCAGTATTTGTTCCTAGGAAAGTGCCTGGATAGAAAAATCTGGCAGGCTACAGTCCATGGAGTTGCAAGAGTCGTACATGACTTAGTGACTAAACCACCACCACCACCAAAAAAAGACCCATGGCTAAATGTGCCCAACTCTGGCATAAAACTGTTCATGACTTTGAGTCGTTAATCATCTGATCAGGTAATTGAGTACTAAGGTTTAATGGTAAAGATAGATTTATGTGAGGGAAAATACCTTACACAAGGGTACTTATAGGTACATTTTGCTATACAGACATGAAAAGTGTATACTAAGGCTTAGCATATGGCAGCTACATAACAGCCTCTCTATAAATATGAGTTGAATGAATGAATAAGCATACACATGCACATGGCAGGAATACTCAGTATGGATGAATGTTCTTTTTTTTCTAAAGATAGATAATCTTAACTAAAATAGTTGGGCAGTCAAAACTCCATACTCTGATTTAAGCCGGCAAAGTAAAAGAAACCTCTCTTTCTTCTTTGCTCTCTTCCTTACATGATGTAAAATGTGAAGGACTTGCTCGTCACATTTGTCAAGAGAGCCCACAGGTACTGTCTGGCTCATCATGACTTATCAATTGCCTTTGTTGTTTGGTGGATATTGATCTGGGAAGACCTTGTATCTTGCGAAAATCACTTGTACAGCATCTCTTCACCTTTTATTTTTACTCCACGTGAAGGCTCCCATAAGGCTCCTGTGTTGTGGGCTTCTACCCGGCAGGCCCCTTCCGACATTAAACACCAGGTTAGAGCTTTTTATCTAGACGAATGTACCAATTAAACCAGCACAGTCATGCCAACACGCTTACAGTGGCAACAAGTTCAGGCCCACACTCTGAGAGGCATTTGCTGATGTAGAAAAGGGGCTGAGGAGTCACGAGTTTAGTTTTGTTTCGTTCATTTGTTCATTTGACAAAACATTTATCAACAGGTTTCAATGTCTATTTCTATGCTTAACATGGTGTCTGCTTTCATGAAAGGGATGTCTATCTTTGCTAATTTTTCTCAACAGCACAGTTTAACTGATCCCAATGGTGAACCGTAGATCTTGAGAATAGGGGAAGAATGACAATAGTGACACCATGGAGAACTCTGGACATCAAGGTGGTTCCACGCGGTTGTGTGGGCTGTGCACTATTCAAGTGCAGGGCACTATTGCCTTAATTATCTGTGAAGAACTGGGGAGTGATGGGAAGCCCATGTGCTTGTTGGGGCAGCATACCCTTGGGTTGACAGTGTTCCCTGGTGTAAAGGGCACAAACTATTCCATCCTCCAAATTATTTCATTCTTCAGTTTAGAAACCAACTATTTATTGTGTACATGAAATACATGATTCCACAGTATATTTATATTTCACAATTAAATTTTCAAATGAGGGGCCTCCCTGGCAGTCTAGTGGTTCAGATTCCATGTTTCCAATGCAGGGGGCCCAGGTTTGATCCTGGTCAGTGAACTAGATCCTACATGCTGCAACTAAGAGTCCACATGACTCAAAAAGGACCCAGCACAAATTTAAAAAAAAAAAATTTTTTTTTCAACTGAGTAGGTGCCAACTAAAACTGCATCATAGAAACCAATCTACTCTATACCTGATTTTTAGTAAAAAGAGACCAAAAAGCTCAGGAAAACAATTGAATAACAGAAATGCTATTCTTTTTAAAAAATTCTTAAGTCCTCAGAATCTATGCCACATAAATACATTAATGTGCATGAAATATATGTACCAGGATGTTGATGCAAACACTGTAAGTAAATCACTAAAGCAGAGGCGTCACTAAGTAAATGATGGTTCTTTCATACAAGAACTCCTATGAAGTCCCTGAAATGAATGTGTAGCCTTATAAATCCCCTCCCAAGGACTCAGCTCCAACACTTACTCCTGGGGCAAAAACGGGAACAGAACAGTACAAATAGTGTGATCCTGTCAGGATATGTCTTAAACTCTCTGTGTTGTCCATGAAAAGATGTTAAGGAACAGAATAGAGTGTAGAAGGATACAGGATGCAGGGCAGTCTTCTGACAGTGGTAACTTCTGGGGAGACACAGATAAATAGAGGAATTTTATGGCCTGTATTACAGAATTTGAAATATATCTTTTTTTTTTTCTTCTGGTAATGTGAAGTATTAATGTGTCCATTGCATTAGGAAAA
Organism: Moschus berezovskii; assembly: GCF_049115385.1. Lineage (NCBI taxonomy): Eukaryota > Metazoa > Chordata > Mammalia > Artiodactyla > Moschidae > Moschus > Moschus berezovskii. The sequence goes on from NC_142483.1 coordinate 19,246,448, forward strand.
AAATAGTCCAAAATGACAGAAAACTATAGCCAGGGTAGTTTATGTGTAGTTTAATCTCAACAATTAAAATTCAGGACAAAACAACATGTTGTTTCAAGATAACATGCCCCCTGCTAACTTTCCACTTCAATTACCGCCCCCCCCCAACAGCTGTGTGCGTGGAGCACACACACTGGTCAAACACGCTCCAGGTCCAAGAAATAAACAGGCTAGGTCTTTTGGAACCTGCCCTTTTGGAGCTTTAATCCAAGCCAGTGAAAGAGGTATCCGTACTGGAGAGAGATTTTCAGATTAACTATTACTTTCCTATTAAATAATTAACCACAACATCCTGGGCCCCGTGACTGAGGGAGAGGTGTGCTGTGATTCCGCTCAAGTTCCTTCTCAGAGACGTTCTCTGCCGCACAGCTCATTCCCTGCCCATCAAATATTCATCGCTCACCCATCAATCAACCTAGGTTCCCTCAAACAGAATCCATAAAATAATAACGCTTTACATTCGTAGAGGACTTTCTACCTTTCCAAACACTTTCACATACACGGCTTCCTAGGAGAGGGATGGTTATGATGTGGGAGCAAGGAAACATAAATTTCTGATATGAAAAGCTTCTACTGCCTGGCACAAGTTTCTCTCTGCTGTCTACTCACCCAACCTGTCCTTGTCCTCCAGTTTATAGCTGAGATGTCACCTCTTCCAGGGAGCATTCTGAGCCACAAGCTTCCATTGCTTTCTCGTGCTCCATCTCCCCAACTCTACAGGGTACTGACCATACTGTTATGTGATGGTGACAGCTTGGTGTCCCTGGTCATGGCATTGAGGCCAGAATCACCTAGGAGAGCCTCTGCAGCCCAACCTCAACTTCAAGTTCTGACAAAGATAGGGGAAGATGTGACAGTCATCATTTTAAAAGCTTTCCAGCTGTTTTGAAGCAGTTAATCCCAAGAAATTATCATGGAGGCATAGACGGTGTCTGTCTCCACATTACCAGCCATTGTACCAATTCCTTCTAACAGCACATGTATGTTTTTGGTGCCCAGTAAAGTTGCTCTTTAACCCTCTGGTTTTTTCAGCACATACTAACTGAGCACCTTCAGGATAGTGCCAGACTCCTATTGAAGATGAAATGAAATGAACCAAAGTCACAACCCCTCCATAGCTCTCATCATTAAGATGAAGTTACCTGATACTAGAAGCATCTGCTGCTGCTGCTGCTAAGTCGCTTCAGTCGTGTCCAACTCTGTCGACCCCATAGACGGCAGCCCATCAGGCTCCGCCATCCCTGGGATTCTCTAGGCAAGAACACTGGAGTGGGTTGCCATTTTCTCCATAGAGGCACCCAATTGGTACATGTGCCCTGGAGTCCTGCGACCGGTGGATCAGAGAAGACCAATAATGGTTTTCTTACTGGGGCCTTAAGTTATGATCCTTAGAGGCCAGTGTTCAGATACTTCCAGGAGGGTGACAGTGGGTCCCACTGCTCAACTGTGTTTGGAGGTAAGATGCAAGCAAGGGAGGTCGGCACAGGCCAAGAGGTTCATTTGGTTTTTGAGCCTTCATTCATCAGAAATTCTGATGAGCATCATGTGTATCTTCTGTTCTTTGGGAGCTGTGCCCATAATCTATAAACACTTCTGTTGTTGGTCCAGCAACTGAAACAAACCCAGACCATGGGACACTAAGTCAGAAAACACAAAGACTCAAATGCAGGGTCTGCTTTGTTCTTTCCTGGCACAGAGCTCAGGATTGCAGAGCTTATTTCCAGGAAGCAAGTTTCCAGCCACTTAACTGGGAGCAGCTGAGACTGGGACAAAAGGGTACATTAGCCTAAGATGTACTGAAAACACATGATGAGAGCAAAGAAAGAAGTGTCCTGCATACCAAGGACCATGGCTCATCAGTCAGGGAAAATAAGCAAAGTACTGAAGTCTTAAACTTGATCCCATCGGAAAACAAAGTCAGCCTGGATTCCTCATAACCTTTCATTTCTCTAAGCACTCAGAAAGACATGCCAGGGTCTTTTATGGAGCTCCTTCTTTTCTGCCTTGCAACTAAAACTACTATCGCGTCTACCACTCTACTGTAATTAATACTGACAGCAGCAAAAGCAGCAACAGCTCACACTGCACCCAGCTTTCTCTATCCCAAGCCCTTCCCCAAGGGCTCTAGGTATGCTACCTTCCTTCATGTTTATAACAGTCGCAAGTACTATTTTTATTCTGCTTTAAAGATGGGGAACTTGAGATATACTTGAGACAATTAACCTGCCCCAAATGACAAAGCCAGTAGGTGCAGTTAACCATCCTTCATTTGCCAAATATTTCAGCTTCCGTTACTGTGGGTCAGGGGCTTTGGCAACTGCACTTCCAGCACTTAATCCTTACCCCCAATCCTGGACAGGAAGGAGAATTATTCCTATTCTTACAGAAGTAGAAACCAAGGCACACAAAGGTTAAGGAATTTGTCCAAGATCACTCAGCTAGGAGGCAGTGGAGTTATGCTTGAAAGGCAGGTCCCTGGTGGCTGATTGGCTGGAACAGACTCAATCAATAGACTCTGAAGGAATGAATGACCATCCATGAAGCCAGCGTTCTTATCCAATGGGGAATATGAAAGAAGTTAAAGCAGAAAGCCCTGGGCATTCTTCTCACTTGACCCATACCTCTTTCACCCCAGGCTGCCCACTTCTTACCCCACTTCTGAATTTTACACCCAATTATCTGGTCAACCCAGGACCATGCTCTTGGGGGAAACCTAAAAGAAATCCACACTTAATATTCCAAAGCACCATCCTGCAGGAGGCAAGGAAAGACTCGTCAGTGTAGAGTCTATATCACTTCAATAACAAAACAAAAACCCAACCAAGCCAACAACCACAAACCACCACCACCATCAATGTGCATGTTTCTTTACATGCCGGACACTATTCAGTATTTTTTATATATCAGTTTACTTAACCTTTTCAGTAACTGTGTGGTAGCCAATTTTACTACCCCTATTAAACAGATGGAGAAACAGAGACTAAAAAAGGTCAAGTAATGTGCCTAATGTCACAGAGCTAATAGGTGAATAAGTCAGGATTTGAACCCTCAAAATCTGATCTCAAGTTTTGTCTCTAACCCTTTCAGCATCTACCACTTATCTGTGTTGTTCTCTCCTGACAGCATCTAGCTAGCACTCTATGGGCATAATCCTTTCTTAATGAGTCATTATTTCATTTATGCTAGCCTTCTCTTCCCAGCCAGAATGGCTACTGGTTAAAGAGAGAGCTTCAACTAATGCCCCCATATTGGCCTTTCCTATTTGGATCCCAAATCAATGGGCCCTATTTTGAGCTCTTGGTCAGTATATACTCAGTGGAAAACAGCATTACCTCACGAAATCCCAGGGAATAGAAGGAGCCCCGATGACTTAAACACTCAAGGGGATAAAATCTCCTCTCTAATCACCCAGGGTTGAAACTATTTCTTCTTTGCTATTGGAGGCAATGTCTGCAGGTGTGAGCAATTAAAGTATTAAACATTAATTAACAACTCAAGTGATTGTGTTAGTGAGTGGCTTGTCAGCCACACAGGTAAATATTGTGCCCCCACGTAATGTTTGAAAATACAGTTTCCCGAACTTTTTAAGGAGTAGGGCGTAAATAATCTTCTCAGGATTGAAGGGTTCAATGCACCCCTCAGCGTGTCACATTTAGAAGTTTTTGTCTAGCAAAGCTATTGAGAGAGAGGATGGCCTTACTCATTAACCTTGCCTTAGCACCTTACAAAATATTTTATACTGAATGAAAGACAAGGCTGAAAGCTTGATTTTAACCATCCATGTCTCATTATTCTGGGACACAAAATGACCCCGGAACCAGCCTTCTTTGAATATAAGCCTTCAGGGCATATGTGTGTGCCTCTTCTCTCACTTCTGCTCTTGTTTCAAAACCACTTTTCCCACCTGCCCTTCATGTTTTCAGAGGTATTGAAACTAACTGCCTCTGCTCCACTCTCTCTAGCTTCCTACAACCTGGCTGCTGCTTTGATTCCTCTACTAAATCTGTTTTCTCAAAAGGTGTCACAATCAGCGCACTCCATAAATGGTTTTGAAGCGGTATTCCTAGCTCCCGTCTGCGCTAATGGTTCTGCGGACCCCGATTCACCTGAAGAACGCACTCCATGCGGATCCTTCGTGCTATTATCTTCTCTCTCCCCCTGCAATCTCCTTTACCCTTTTAGGACCTAAAGTCCTCAGCTTCTCAACTGGTTTCCAGACACACAGAATATTCCCCACTGAGGTAGATCAGACTGTTATTCAGAGAACATTGCTGGGAGGAGTATATTTTCTCCTCCTTTGAATAGAAGGCTTGATTTGGTCAATGGGATATTTAGAAATACGATGTAAGTAGGGCTTTGAAATATGACGGGTTCCTTTCACCCTAAGAACGTGTCCTGGTTTCTGTTAGATCTCGAAGGATGTGAGCTACACAGACCTAACTTGCAGGCTGGAGCCCAGCCCTGACCAGCTGACCCAGAGACACAGGAGTTACAATAAATGATTACTGTTTCCAGGTACCAATGCTGGGATGGTTTGTTACACAGCTGTATTTTGAAATATCTAACTGAGGTACTCATAAAAAATATTAAACCTTTGTTCATTTTTTTTCCTTTCACCTAAAATATTCCCTGCTGACCCCTATAGAAATCTTCCTCTGTTTCTAAACTTGCATGGCGCTAGTTCTCCCTCAGTGCTTTTCTACCTTTGCATCAGATCTCCTCTGCCTTATTACATTAGAAACCCTACTAGGCAAAATACATCTCCTTCATCTCTGGACTTCAGAGCATCAAACACTCCTCCCTCCAGACAGAGCCAAATTAAAATCTGTTCAGATCCTCATCCATTCAGCAAATGGCTATATTTTAGAAATAAATCTCCATCTCAAAGGCATCTAATACCACACCTGGCCCTGCCTTTCTGGATAGGAGGAGACACATTACATCTGATGTGATGACGTCATTGTTTTGGGTATTCCTGCTAATTACTTATATGGTGGGGGGGGGGGTGGTGGAAATGACATTTACTTTAAGAGCATGATATTCTTGTTGGTAGAAACCAGAAAAGTTTATTCTCTTGATATTTATTCCCCCACTACTTTTCTCAGCTTTCCATATCTGATATCTCATTATTCTCGTTCTTTTTAGCTCTTCCTAACTTTCCCGAAGTGTTATCCCTGGAAAACGTCACTGTATACACTAGCATTCATTTGGATAAGCTGATTTACTCAAGGTCACTGAATCTATGGCCTCTTATTACACTTGATGCACCCCCTTCCTTCCAATGGATCCAGGACACAAAGAAATGAATCCAAATGAGCATTACGGCAAACTCAACCAAAAGTTATTTTGGATGAATTCAAGAAGTAGACCAACATGCTAGCCAATTACAACCCCTTTTACATGTCACTGTTTGGACTGACAAAACTCTTGGCAAGATTTGGAAGCAAAGTGCCTATGACCAGAAACAGCTGAAGATGTATTTGTCATACACAGGCAAGAAAGACATATTCTTAACTAGAACTGATGGGTTGTCTGTGAAACCAGCAGGCTGTCAAGAGAACCAATGAAATAACAAATTGCTATATTTAAAGTGAGAGTTTTTTTTTAAATGCTAGGACTACAGAGTTTGAGTGTAAAGTAAACAGCTGTGAGCGAACAGTCCCTCAGCCAAGGTCCACAGATGAAGCACCAGTGTGAACAGCACTAGGCCAGGAGTCTAAGAAAAAGGGTAGTGTGACCTTGAACCAGTCACTTTTCATTCACACTATATAAAAACATAATGCAAGAGTATTCTGTGGATTTAATTCAATTCAATTCTCTATTATTCAAATGGTTGGCCTAAAATGACATTTCTCCAGGCAATGGTCAAATGCATTTGAGAATCATTGGGTCAAAGGAGGTTAAATGGGTTTCTTTATCAGGGAACTTTTCAGAACCTTTAATACTCTGCTGTGTGTCATAAAGCTCCAAGAGCTGGTGGATCTGACATACAGTATTTCCCAAAGTGATGTGATCAAACTTCCCTGTGAGCAGGGATCATCCTGTAGAAGGATGTTCTATACGACATGTCCTGGTATTATATGAGACACAGAAAAGCTAGGAGAATGATCTCCTTGGTTCCTAGTCCTGAGGGCTGCCCTTTCCACAAAACCCAGCTTACTCCCTTCCTTTCATGGTAACTGCCACATCTCTGAATCCTTATAATGATGTCTCCTTTTGCTGTTGAGATAGTTTAAACAAAACGATAGTTTAACTAAGGAAAATATGTATATAGGTGTTATGGGTGAATACTGCTGATTTGTTCCTGTCTGCAGTGGTCCGTCACTAGGGCTGAAACAAAAGTACCAGGTAAACATGATTGCCAACTTGTTCTGGGAATCTCAGTCCTTGAGCTGAAATACTTTTATATGCTAAGATGCAATCATCTCGTTTGGATATAAGGAAAGCCATTAAGAAATACCATTACTACGAAAACTTAGACCTTTTGCGGGAGAACAGACAATCATGATTTCCATTAAAAGCGCTTCCCTTTTACTTGTTCGCCTTCTTCTACTTTAAAATGAAAGTGACTTCATTTTCAAGTGACCTTTTAAAAAGTCCAAACAGCAAGCACCATAAATATTCAAAATATTCAGAATGAATCCCAGTACTGTACTATTAAGTTGGATATGCCTGAAATTCAGAAAAGCCTATTGTTCTTCCTCTAAAGAGCCAACCTAGGAAATGATTCATATTTTCTTCATAGACTCTCATTATGTTACTTCTGGAGGAAAGTTAGTTTTCTTTTCTTTTCTTTTTTTTTAAACAAACTAAACCATAGGGTAATAAACTGGACGAGAAGCCTTCAGCTTTTTGAAAGAATCTGCTCTTCTCTTCCTCTTTTTTTTTAAGAGATGATTTTTAAAGACAGATTGTGATTAGCAATGCATGTTTGTATAGAGAGAGACAGATTATGGGTGGTTATTACCTCATGTCACCTAATAGTGATAATAATGGTACTTTAGCACAGCTGTTGAGGATTCCTAGGAGTAAAATAATTATTTTTAAAAATAATTTTGAAAAGAAAAACGAAAGAAAGAAAGATTGAAAGCATTATAGCAATCTTGATCAAGAGAAAAATCAAACTCGCTGTTTTACTCCTAAGAGAAGCATAAACAGAAAAAAGGCACCAAAGTGATGTATGTTTTAAATGTGGTGGGAAAATTCATGTTCTCCTTCCCTATGAAACAATAACTGAAGAAAATTTAACTCCAAAAGCTAAGCTGATTTTCTATGTGTGGAGGCGGGTGGGGGAGTTTGGGGACCTGTATTAAATGCGGGTGATTTGTTTGCAAAAAAGAAATGGCTTAAAAAGATAGATAAAACTTAGTAGACACAGAAATATATTTTTCCCATGGGGAAAAAATAAAGTATTCAAAAGTATTATTGAAAACAATGACTGCTAAAGATTACTGAAACTGTTTGATTGCTATTTCATGCAGAGGGAGAGGAGCCTATGTAGGGCTTATTAGTGACAGAAAGAACCACTGGGAACTTGCAGCTTTTAACATACAAGCTGAAAGACAGACAGAAGGAGACTGTAAAGGCACATTCATAGCTGTGTCCACACACGGGCTGAGAAGCAAGGATGCCCCGGTACCAATAATCACACTTGACATCCAGACCTTGATTTCTAACTATCACTCCCCAATAGAAAGAACCAGAGTTCCCTGGAGAAATGACGGATTTCAGGGATGGGATAGGAGATGAACTAGAAGAGCCTGAAATAGCTTGTGGTGACAGAAAGCAAGAAATGGCTGGAAAAAAAAGTTACAGAGGGGCAGCAAATTGGAGATACACCAGCCAGCATGGAAGGGCTCCCCTGGCTAAACCTGGGACAATTTGAGCACAACAGAATGACAGTAACTAAGTATAACCCGTAGGATAAAAATAAAGCTATGAGTCAATACTAACATAAATAAATGAATAAATAAAAAGATGAGAAAGGAAAGATTTTTCCTCAGAGTAGAATCCTAACATACATACAAATGCAATGATTAATTAGAAAATAACGATTTGTCAATCATCACAATAATTGTTTCAGGTAAGAAGCATCAGTGAATTCTACAATGAATGGGCAAGACTATAACACAGAAGATATTTAAGTTGTCAAAAACATATGCCTGTAAGATACTTACTCATTGCAAAGGGAAAAATAATGACTTTGTAGTGGAGAAACTAGAAGACACTCCATTAACCAATGATCAGTATTAACAAGTGTCACCAAGAATGGGACAAATAGATACAACAGGTCTCCTGATGTAATGCATTAAGAAAGATGAAATATTACTTGTGTGGTGTTCCTGCCAAAAATGCAAAATTTGACTCTGATTATGAAGAAGCATCACGCCAAACAAACCTAACTTAAGGAACAGATCCAAAAATGTCAAGGTCACAAAAGACTAAGAGTCTGAGGAATTGTTTGAGATTAAAGAATGCTAAGACACATGACAACTGTATGCAAAGTATGGTCCTGGAATCGATCATGGACCAGAAAAAAAAAAAAAGGCATTGGCAAAATCTTAATAAGATTTGTATTATCAGAAAGTGTATCAGTATTAATTTCCTGGCTTGATTAGTGTCTCTGTTCTTGTAACAGAATGACCTTCTTTTTAGAAATTACATATTAAAGAATCAAGGGACATCATCTGTAACTTGCTTCCAAAGGTTTCACGAAAAACAATTTGCATAGAGAGAGGATATGATGAAGTTAAGTTCAGTCAAGAATTAACATCTAAGAATCTGAAGGAAGAGCACAGAGGAATTCTTCCTATTATCCTCCCAACTTTTTTGAAAATTTAAAACTGTTCCAAAATTAAAAGGTAGAAAAGAGAGCCAACCAGACAGACACCCATACTAGAGTTCACATATCAGCTCTACCACTTAAAAGTACGTGTGTACTGTTGGTGGGAATGCAAACTAGTACAGCCACTATGGAGAACAGTGTGGAGATTCCTCAAAAAACTGGAAATAGAACTGCCATATGATCCAGCAATCGCACTCCTGGGCATACACACCGAGGAAACCAGAATTGAAAGAGACACGTGTACTCCAATGTTTATTGTAGCACTGTTTATAATAGCCAGGACATGGAAGCAACCTAGATGTCCATCTGCAGACGAATGGATAAGAAAGCTTTGGTACGTATACACAATGGAATATCACTCAGCCATTAAAAAGAATGCATTTGAATCAGTTCTAATGAGGTGGATGAAACTGGAGCCTAGTATACAGAGTGAAGTAAGCCAGAAAGAAAAACACCAATACAGTATACTAACGCATATATATGGAATTTAAAAAGATGCAAATGATAACCCTGTATACGAGACAGCAAAAGAGACACAGATGTATAGAACAGTCTTTGGGACTCTGTGGAAGAGGGGGAGGGTAGGATGATTTGGGAGAATGACATTGAAACATGTATATTGTCATATGTGAAATGAATCACCAGTTCAGGGTCGATGCATGTTACAGGATGCTCGGGGCTGGTGTGCGGGGATGACCCAGAGAGAGGATAAAGGGAGGAGGGGGTTCAGGAGGGGGAACTCATGTATACCCGGGGCGGATTCATGTCAATGTATGGCAAAACCAACCAATATAATATTGTAAAATAATTAGCCTCCAATAAAAAAAAAAAAAGTACATGTGTACATCTGGCCTCAGCCTTTGCTACCCTATGGACTGTAGCCCACCAGGTTCCTCTGTCTAAGTGATTCTCCAGGCAAGAATCCTAGAGTGGGTTGTCATTTCCTTCTCCAGGGGATCCTCCCGATCCAGGGATCAAACCCTCCTCTTCTGCCTTGGCGGGTGGATTCTTTACCACTGAGACACCTGGAAAGCCCAGTTAAAAAGTACACTTGAACAAATTACTTTTGTAATTAAGTAATTACTTGGCCTCACTTGGGCTCAAGGAGCTTCAGTCTCTCCTCTGTTCAGTGGAGTTAACGTGACTTCATTGGATTTTGGTGAGGACAAACCAGACCCTGCAAAGATCACAGCACAAGACCTGGCTGCTGCTGCTAAGTTGCTCCAGTCGTGTCCGACTCTGTGCGACCCTATAGGTGGCAGCCCACCAGGCTCCCCCGTCGCTGGGATTCTCCAGGCAAGAACACCGGAGTGCGTTGCCATTTCCTTCTCCAATGTGTGAAGTGAAAAGTGAAAGTGAAGTCGCTCAGTTGTGTCCGACTCTTCGGATGGACTGCAGCCATCCAGGCTCCTCCGTCCATGGGATTTTCCAGGCAAGAGTACTGGAGTAGGGTGCTATTGCCTTCTCCAAAGACCTGGCTGAGGACGACTTTAACAAGTACGGCTACTGTTGTTTTTGAGAATCTAAAAATACAGCAACGTGACTAGGGGCCACTACTACTTTAAAAGCGATCTGGCCAGCACATGAGGTCATGTGAGCCCAAGACACAATGCTGTTTTGTCAGCAACAGGAACACAGGTGTCTCACACCTGCTTCTAAACGCCTCCCACCTCCTCACTTTTTAAAAATGTTTCTACACAATTGAAGACAACATTATTCTTTCCAGAGTGGGAGGCTGAAGACGACTGTGGGTGGGGGCTTCTTTAGAAGAGGTATTGAGTGCTTACTTTTAAAGCAGTCTCAGAGCATTTAAAAATAGGGACTCCCTTTGCCAAGCCTCCCTGGGCTTCCACTCCCCCAACAGCTGCTCTCTACAGGCCTTTTCTGCTTTTTGCCCCCTCCTCCTTCCTTTTTGCTTCTAATCACTCAATTGCCATCCCCTCGAGAAAACAAGAAAAAAATAACCTATCTTCTCCCCTCTTATTGTTTGCTATTGTTTTGAAAAATAATAATTCCAAATGAACAAAAAAGATGCGTGGGAAGGAGATGATTTGCGAGCTCTTAGTTATTCCACCAACTGCCAAGTTTTAAGTTCTTCCTGCAGCTCACACTAACCTCTTGAGCAACCAGAAATTGCAGTTCCTTACTAAAGCCTAGGTGATTCTAAGTAAAAAGCAGAACATGAATAAGGGGCAGGGGGTGCATTCAGATTATTCATGAGCTCTGAAAAATGCCCAAGAATATTAAAAACTTGTGGGCTTCTTAGGTGGCTCAGCCATAAAGAATCAATCTGTCAGTGCAGGAGATGTGGGTTAGGAAGATTCTCTAGAGAAGGAAATGACAATCCACTCGAGTATTCTTGCCTGGGAGATCCCATGGACAGAGGAGCCTGGTGGGCTACAGTCCATGGGGTTGCAAAAGAGTCGGGCATGACTCAGTGACTGAAACAACAACTAACAAATTAAAAAGTTATACCAAAACTGTACTAATTATAGATTTTTCCATTTTAATGTGTTTTCAACATTGAAACCTCTCATTTACTGTCATTATTTTAATGATGGAGAATGCCTAGAACTCAATCTGGGTTAATCTCCAAATGTAGACTCTTGAAAGGGTGGGAGAAATTTTTCTAGCTTATTTCATTGTAATTTCCCATTATGTGTATCCACCAAAAAAGAATTTTTTTATCCTTTAATTTACAAAGGTCTAGAGGGTTTAAGTGGAGAAGGCAATGGCAAGCCACTCCAGTACTCTTGCCTAGAAGATCCCATGGATGGAGGTGCCTGGTAGGCTGCAGTCCATGGGGTCGCTAAGGGTCGGACACGACTGAGCGACTTCACTTTCACTTTTCACTTTCACACATTGGGGAAGGAAATGGCAGCCCACTCCAGTGTTCTTGCCTGGAGAATCCCAGGGACGGGGCAGCCTGGTGGGCTTCCGTCTATGGGGTCACACAGAGTCGGACACGACTGAAGTGACTTAGCAGCAGCAGCAGCAGAGGGTTTAAGCAATTAACAAGATATATAAATCTCAAAAACCACTTTCATGAAATATCTTTCTCAATTTTGGAAACCTGAGAACAATAGAAAAACCCAGTAGTTTGCTTGACAATGCACCTGATTACAGCCTATGTTTGGGAGTCAAGGACCATCTGTTTGGAGGGGAGTAAGCTGCCACATACACATTCAAATCTGATTAAAAAAAAAACAAACAAAACTTATCAAATCAAATCTCTAAATAGAATCCATTTCTAGATGGGATGAATTTGTTTCAGGTAGATAAAATATCATGAGGGCCTTATAGTTCTAATTAGCAGATAGTAACATTTCTGAGGTTCCTCCACCCTGCTTCATTTCATGTAAACATTGATTATTCTATTCATTCTTTATTCACCAAATATTTACTGATCACTTGCTGCTGCTGCTGCTGCTAAGTCACCTCAGTCGTGTCCGACTCTGTGCGACCCCTTAGACGGAATCCCACCAGGCTCCCCCGTCCCTGGGATTCTCCAGGCAAGAACACAGGAGTGGGTTGCCATTTCCTTCTCCAATGTGTGAAAGTGAAAAGTGAAAGTGAAGTCGCTCAGTCGTGTCCGACCCTTAGCGACCCCACGGACTGCAGTCCACAGGTTCGTCCATCCATGGGATTTTCTAGGCAAGCGTGCTGGAGTGGCTTGCCATTGCCTTCTCCTTAGTTATTAACCAAATACTGTGCTACTTTGGGACATGATGAACAAGACAGGCCAGGCCTCATGGAGCTGCCAGTCTGTCATAGCTTATCTGATCATAGAATTCCTGAGAAGGATGAAATAGATGAGGATTAGCAACCCTGATAGAAGATCACTTAGAAGAAGCGAAGGGGGAAGAAGGAAGTGACACCATGGTTCCGGACAGCCCGGGAGGGCGTTCCCAAGGTGTGGTTTACTTGATGGTGAAATTGGCCCAGAATTGAAGCCAGTGATTTCCTTAGATGCAAGCATTTGTGACAGTGACAGAAAGGAAGGGGGAGAGAGACAGGGAGAGAGAAATGCGTTTGTGAGCTTTGCGGGACAGAGCGGGAACTACAGGAGTGAAGGCGAAGGCCCGAGTGCTGGTTTCCTTCCTGGGGGTCTGTGCGTGCATGTGTTCAGGGCACCTGCCATTGAACGTGAGTGAGACCTGGAGACCAGGTAAAAGAAAGCAGAGAAGAGAGAAGGAAAGTCAGGGGGTTAGGGTATAAGTAGATAAATGCAAGAGGAAGCCAGTACTTCTCCACGTTTGGTCCAGGAACTGCCCCCAGCAGAACACCTGAGTGGTTGATTTAAAATGCAGATTCCCAGGCCCCCAACCAAATCTACTGAAAATGAACCTCTGGGTCTCAGATCCTCGGATTGGCATTTTATACCAGCTTCCGGGTCATTCTAGGTATTAAAATTTAAGACCCAGCCCTCTGACAAAACCCAGGTTCTCTATTTTATTGTCAAGTTGGCCAAGGCCTGCAGTTAATGGATGCCTTCAACGCCTCATCATCCTCCAGGAAACCTGGAACCTTCCCTGTGTCACATCTTCTTCTATTGAACTGAGAAAGCCAGAGTGATCTTGAAGTCAACTCAAGTTCACCCAGGCTAGCACTCCCCTCTGGTAACAAGGACCTGTTCAAGAAACATCTGGCTGAGCATTTATACTTCTCCTGAGATGCCAGCATAACATACGCAAATAGTAACTGTGGATGAATTCCAACCAGGAAATCCAAGACTGCATACTTCACACAGTGAGCTACTCACTGAGTGATGGTAATAAACATGGGTAATTACTTAATCATGCCCTGGTTTAGTAACTGTGAAAATAAACAGAAAGGCCCTTTTTATTAATAAACAAATAGATGTGAGGAGTATGTGTCTGTGTGAGCATTTGAGAATTGTTAACAGAATATTAAGTAGTGAAACTACGCTAATAATAATGCGCACAGACCAGGTATCTTCTCTCTCTCCTTTCCAGGTACCTGGATCACTTGTTAAAACTTGCCAAAAGAAAGAGGAAACTCAACTGTTAACAAATACTAAGTGATTTAGTGTTTCCGTTAACTCTACTGCATTATCCCTCATAGTGGATCCTGGCCAGGCCATCAAGATAGAGATAGCCCTCACCAAAGGTAAGCCAACATTTTTGTTTATTTTAAGCCATGGAGTAAATATTTTAGGTTTTGCAGGGCAGATAGTCTCTGCAGCAATATCACAACTCTGCCAGTAAAGCATAAAAGTTGCCATAGACAATATGTAGGCAAATGAGTGTGTTTGGATTTCAATAAAATTTTATTTAAAAAGACAAATGGTGGGCCAGATTCAGCCTGCAGGTTATAGTCAGCTGAGCCCAGCTGAATTCATCCTCAGGCAAAAGCTAGGCAGCTATTAATAAGGGCAAGGCCATGCTCCATTGTACTGTTTATTAAGCTACAGTCTCTCCCCATCAAATTCACCCTTCGGTACTCTCATCTGTGATAAATACATTGACAAGAAAGATGTCCTTAATATATTAAGCGGGAGAAAAGATCAAAATGTTGATAGCAATATCATTTGTTAAACAAGAAACAAAATATAATTGAATGTTTGTGTCTGTGTGTATTATGCTATGCAATAATTGTCTATTTTTAGGGAGAAAAATAACAAAAGGCTCAGAGGAGCAACTTCTGGAATGAGGGGTTGGGATGAAAAGATCGTCCTTTCACTCTCCTCTCTTTGGGTAACTTTTGTTAACCCATTTCTTCTACTTCCTACTTAGGCTTTATATGGGATGCTGTTGTCAAGCAATCATTCATCCATTTATTTCACATATGTCTGGAGTAACCACTGCACGTGAAACACTGACTAGTGGTGAGGTTTCATGAAGTTTAGCTTCTAGCTGGGCCAACAGACATCCATCAATTATACAAGAAAGCTAACATGCCAGTTGAGACCAGTGATACGAAGGAGACTCGGTATCATTCACTCCTTTACTAAACTATTTGTTGAAAACCATAGCCCATTGTTGTGGGAGTGTAACATCCATGACCGTGAACACAGAAAGATGACAGAGGGGAAGGGACAGGAGTAAACATTCCGGAGCTTAGACTCGGCACACAGGAGTATTGTGCCTGGCACACCATCTACTTACAATATTTTTGAAATCACTATGAATATGAAAATACGATTGCTATTTTAAAAAGATTTAAATTGAAATTCCAAGATACAAAGCAAATAGAAGCCTTCCTTGGCGTACTTCCTGCACTGACATTGCCTGTTCTTTTCACGGTTTCAGAATTAGAGACGGTAGAGACGTCCTAACCTTATAGCTACTTCTGTCACTTCTTGTCAGCACTCTCCCTAATGAGAGACCAGAGACAGGGGCCACATGTTCTCTGTGCTGGGGCACCATCTTTTAGGTTGCATGCCCAGGGCTTTCTCTGCAAGTGGCTTTCCCTTTCCAAAGGGCTGGGATCCCCACAGCCATGTTTGTGTCATCATGAGAATGAACTTGGAGATCTGATCCCAGCTGGGCCAGAGTCCCTTCACATGGCTATTTAGAATAGGGACAACAGAGAGTGGTCTGGATTTCATAATATGCCAACTCAAGAGATGTGGGCCTCCCTGTGGGGCACTGTGTGGACTGAACACAGGCAGACCAGCGACCTCAGGAAGAAAAGACTGGTGCGGACAGAAGATGACCTAGGGCAGATCATTTCACACAGGTTTCTATCTTTGAAGAGCGAGGTTCTTCCAAAGGCCCTGCAACATCTTTCACTTGGGTTCCAAAAGACACTATTCTATACTTAGAGTAAACCCTCATTTGTCACATAAGCAGTTATAAACCAAAAGAGCAATTACTTTCTTGATGGTGAGCGTTTTTAACTCGCAGTATTTGGAAGCCAAAACAAATCCCAAGGTTCTTTTCTCTCCAGAATGTTTTTTTTCCAGAAAGTTTCCATCAGTCAGATAAAAGTTGGATGCCAGGTGGTGTCATTTCAGAATCTCATATATTCTTTAAAAGCCAGAAACATAGCAATCAGGGAGCAGATCAGGAGACACTACTGCAAAACTCTCAAAAGGGCCGCTCCTCTGCCTCTCCATGGTTCTCTTATCAATCCTGCCAGTTACTGGCTGTGTGACCTTGAATAAGCTGCTTACCGTTGCCTCTTTTGTGTGTAGACAATAGTACCAAATTTACAAAGGTACTGGGAAGGTAAGTGAAAACCCACTAGAAAAGTGCCTCATAGATGGTAAGCTCTCAGGTAAAGGTGGCTCTTGATATGAAGTTTTACCTTTAGAGATACCATCTTAGAAAGATCTCATGGTACAGTGGCAAGGACACTTGACACTTGAATGCTAATCAGGGAACCTGCATTTCAGTCTCCTGCTGTCACCAACTACTTGCACGGCCACGATGGTTACTTCTTCCCCCAAAGTGTATAATTTTGTGTAAAGTGCTATCCCTGCCATCTGAAATGCTATCCCACATTATCATGTCACAGAAACCCTAATTGCAATTTACAAGTATTTCAGTCCTGACTTCCTTGGAAATGCCTCCCTGCTTTCCACAGTCAGAGGCGAACACTCCTTCTTTTATATAAACAAACACCGTGTATGAGCCTCTCTTACCAAAATTATGAGACTCTGACCTAATTTAGAAATGCAACAGTGTTCCCTTCTATTTACTTTATTTAAAGACAATGCATCCTCTGAAGTCACGTAAGAACTAAAATCTTATCTATCCTCCACTATAGATGTCCAACAAATGTACCTACTTGGACGATGAAGTTGATCATCACTAGGTTTAGACATACAATTCACTATTACTCTCCCACACCAGAAAAGTGCCTGGCACATGACAAGTAGACTCAATATTTGTTGAACGAGTACATTCATACTCAGACTTGATCAAGAAGGAGTACAGAAGGTAATATTTTCAAGGAATTGTGTTTTTATGCCAATGCAGTTTGTCCAAATGTGGGTTTGAGGTTGAAAAGAAGCTGGGGACTTATAAGAACAAGTGGCTCCAAGCATGATGACAGGCACCACGAACTATCATTTATGAGATGGAGTCCATCATGTGGGGAGAACAGATGACAGCTGGCCACTTAATTCCAAATGTTTCCACAAAAGGTGATTTTGGATATGGGGAATTATTTCAAGCTACCTTCACATAAAGAGCTAACATCAGTGGTCCAAATAAACACAAGTAATTAATCTTTGTCAACTTCACAGTACACTTACTTTCTTTAGAGCACTTTTCAAAGTTTATAGTATTTTTTAAAAAATATGATCACTATTTCTTCTTTTTTTTTTTTGGGCGGGTGGGGCGGGGGTGGCGGTGGCACCCAACACATAACAAACTCTATGTAGGAAGAAACTCTCTTTGGTCCAGTTTTGCATGTCCACTGTCTGGCAGAGAGTAGATCAGGCTCAATAAATGTTGAATGAATACATGTGCAGATGGCATCCTGAATGGGTGGCAGAGTGGAAGGATGGAAGCCAGGAAGCCAGCCAGTAGGGCCTTCTGGGTAACAGATCCCAATAATGAAAATAAGTCTCAAGGATGACAAAATCTCAGTCTCCTTACATCACAGGAGAAGTAAAGACTCACCCACCTACAGATGACAGGAAAACAACAAAAACATGTTTCTTTTTTTTTTTTTCCTCATGTTTTTATTAAAAACATGTTTCTTAAAACAGGTGAGACAGCAATAGAAAAAAGCAATACTAATAGCAGTCAGCAATTACGCAGCACATGCTGTGTGCCAGGTGCTATTCTAAATGCTTCATATACATAAACTCTTAATTTTCCATGAGAAAAAAGTGAGTATTCTTTCTTGATCCAGAGGCAAAATTATATCAATCAGGGGAATCTGTCCATGGCCACGCATGGCCCACATAACACACACATACACACACCCACCTACCCACCCAATGGTCCATGATCACCTGGCAGCATTTAATTCTAAAAGCAAATTTAAACCCTCACTAAGTGTTTAGCCAACAAGACTACATAGTTTTCAGGCCTGGAAATCTGAAGAATCAATCTGCAATTTGTTTCCTGCAAAAATGTCACTGCCTCCTTCATACCTATCACTGGAGAAATTACTTTTCGGACCCTTCTACGGCTTGGGAATATTAAGTAAGCCCTAATGAGTTCAAAAGTTGGTAATGACACTGCTAATTTGGTGGCTTGCCTGGCAGCCAGTCAGGCTCTCCTCTTCATTGGAAAAAACAGGATTATCAAGTGTGCTAGAAGAACTGTCTCCCCATGATTGATGGGAAGAAAAAGTAATCACCTTTGAAGTGCCACAACATATAATACCTCTGCAGTGTTCTCTTTCTTCTTCTGACACCCATGAGTAATTGAAGGGAAGGGAGCTTCTTAGAATGACCAATGAAGTGAAGATGACAACCCTCTCTCTGCCATCTACCGAGAAACTGACACGCTGAGGTCTTAGACAGCGGAGAGCTGATATGATGTACAGTGTCTCTGATGGGCTCCTCTGATGCTTGGCTCAGTGTGTACCTGCTACCAATCAGACTCCATAGGTTTTGAGTAAACCATAGATCTGAAGAGACAAGAGTTACTGCTTCTTAGAGGTCAATGGCCCGTGGGCCTATTGTGAGAAGAGCAGCTTGAGGGTGAAGGTAAAGTCCTCAGGGTACAAGTGAATGAAATCAATGAGCAAAGCAAGATGGAACAGGTAAGAAATGCTGCATGCTACTTCAAAATATTATCTTAGCATACTCACATACTCAGCTATTGTGGCTGACCAGCCCCAGTATTCAGACTGACAATCAGAAGACAATTAAGTTCTTGGCCTCAGCTCACTGACAAAGAACTAGATGGTTTTCCCCTTGGAAAATGCACTATCCTAAAGCAGTTTAATTAGTAAATGTATTTTCACAAATACAAATAATTCAGCTGAAACAGAGCTGACTTTCGGAAACCTTAAGAAGCTGGAATGATCAGGCCAGTGAGAATTTTTATTCTCACAAGCTTACTCTTTCTGAATTCTGCTAAGGCTTGTCTAGACAGTCTGATTTGCAGTAAAAAATAATGCTTGGAGGATAGATTTATAGGAAGGAAGAGTCTTTGTTGATAAGTAAGTAAAAAAAGAGAGAAAAAAAAAACTTTCTGGTTTTATAGACAAAATGTCACCTAAAATACGCCTGACCATCTCCTAGATCCTGTTGGATGCAGAACAGATAGCTGACACTGGTTGGCAGCATGGGGTGGTCAGGGGCTTGGGAGGGATGGGACGGTTCCATGTCATCTGGCTAGAAAAGTCCTTTCTGGGGCATCCCCTATATAGAAGAGAATTAGATTGATTTGGAATATACCATGATTCCCCCAGAGCTTCCCAAATGGCTCAGTGGTAAAGAATATGTCTGCCAATACAGGAGATGTGAGTTCAATCTCTGGGTTGGAAAGATCCCCTGGAGAAGGAAACGGCAAACCACTCCAGTATTCTTGCCTAAAATATCCTATGACCAGAGGAGCCTGGCGGGCTACAGTACACAGGGCTGCAAAGGGTCAGACACAACTGAGCAGGCACGCACTACAATATCCCCAACCTGCTAATCAGCCTCAGGTAGCTGCTTTTGGTTCTTGCTACTCACAGGCCCTCTTCCTCCTGACTCAATAAGAAAGACAAAGATATTTTAAGAAACAATAGATCAAGAATCTCCTCTAGATAGACCTGCAACCAAACGACAGCCAGCCTTCTCAGAAGCTCTTCCTGGCATAAGCAGACATATACATATAGTGTCCTGATTTTAAAGCTGGTTGGTGCAGAGCTATCAAAACTTTGTTCAGTTACTTTTCTTTTTTAAAATGTCTTTGCATGCTGTTTAGGGTGTCCTTCCTTAAATAACGGAGAAGGAGTAGGAGAACCTTAGAATTTTTGAGGGAATAAAACACCAAAACTTGCAATGTACTGTAGCAAAGTATTTTACATGAATGACAGAAATATTCTGAATTTTAAAAAACTGAACATTGTTAAAAACAATGTGTTAATATGTAATAAATTTATTTTTCATGAATCAAAAAACATCTACATGCTGAATGAATGATTATATAGCACAGTCATTCCATAAATACAACTATTTTACACTGATTCAAATGTCTGTGTGGTACCATGTGATATCTGATTGTGTAAAGACCTTCAGTCTTTGCATGGCATGGCCTCAGAACACAGCCAACATCATCTTCTAATTCTCCACTCAAGAAACAAACAGTAATCTATTCCAAAGATAGGAGCAGACCAATTATGGAAAAGGTAGAAAGCAGTGTTGGATCTATGTAGTAGTTTAGGGATGACGTGGAATATTTTCAAGGTAATTTTTTTTTTTTACTATACACAATTTCTAAGTTAAGGCACCTCTTTAAATTAAAAACATGTACAACCTGGTAGAATTTCTTGATTATTCACTCCAGTGTTGCCTTTATCTCAGACATACATTGGAGACAAAGGATGAGTCAAGTGAGAACAAGTTCTTCAAGAAACCATCAGGAGAGGATTAAGAAGCAGAGGTAAAGCAAAGCAGAGTGAAAGAAGGGCAAATTCCAGTGTAACAGGGTGCAAGCTAACCGAGCTAGGCGGCACAGCAAAACAGTAACACAAATGACAACAGTAACAGCCACATTCACTGTGACCGAGGACTCTGCCGGTGAATAGAAAAGATCCGCCTTAGAGTCTTAATAGCTGACTGTAACTAATTCCTTCATGTGTTCTCGGGGAGCAGGAAGGAGAAAACAGACCGCGTGTCTGCTCCAACTGAACATATTGAATGCTAGAACCAGCTTAGTGCCAACAACAGCTCTGTCACACAGAGGGAAGAATTCCAAGCGGGAAAAAAAAAATTCTACTTTATGCTCCAACATTATGAATTCAGGAAAGCAAATGAAGAAACCACTGGTTCCCTTAGGAGGAACTAACTGCCTTAGTTTCCTACGACTGCTGTGTCAAATGACCACAAACGTAGTGGTTTTAAAGAGCCCAAATGTAGCGTCTCAGAGCTATGTATGTTGAAAGTCGGACACAGGACTCAGTGGGTTAAAACCGAAGTGTGGACAGAACTGAAATCCTTTCTGGGGGTTTCTTCCTAGCTTTGAGATGCACCTACACTCCTCAACTGACAGTCCATTTCCTCCATATTCAACATCAGCCGTACTAACTCACGTCTTTTCCACATGACATCAGTTTGATGTCCTTTTCTACCTCCCTCTTCTACGTTTAGGGCTCCTATGATGACATCAGGTGCACTGGGATGGTCCAGGATAACCACCCTACTTTCAGGTCAGTTACTTAGCAACCCCAGTTTCACCTGCAACCTTAATTCTGCACTGCCACGTAAGAACATTGATCCACACTGTCCACGGATTAGGACATGGACACCTCTGGGGAGAGGGAGGGTATTCTGTATTCTGCCTACTAAAGGAACCAATATTCAGAAGTAACTTCATTTTCAAAAAGTCTGTTCAACTACTACGAGGACAGATGAGGTCTTCTCATTTGTATAAATTGCATATATATATATATTATGAGAATCATACTTGCCAGGCAGAACAGAATATACATACTTTAAAAAAAAATACAGGAAACCAAAATTAACAAATAACACTGGAAAGAAGGGGAAGATGATAGTGTGTGCTAAACGTCTGACTTCTCTGGACACAGGTTCTAGGGGAGTCTATCACTCACAGCCTTTCCCCATCTAGCTCTCAATCACTTATTTTGTTCTATCTCATATATTTAGAATATGATTTCTAATGAGTTTCATTGCTATTAGCAGTCTAGACATTTATGATAAATGAAAACCCCATTAAGTGTGAAGGTATCAAAACAATAGCAGATCTGCCTTCCACTGAATATATTTTAGGATAACAGCTCTGCTTCATCCGACTCCCTTAACAAGAACAACTCATCACAGTCACAGTTCTAAAGACAGAGCACAGCCAGCACCTATTTCGGTAGCACCTGAGAAAGAAAGAAAAAGCAGCAGCGGCAGTAGCAGCTCATACAGGCAGTACATCTGGCTCGGAAATGAAATTAAACACAGTACTATTGAGGCATCAGCCACTCAGATCCATTCCGCAGTTTCCTATGCAGAGACACCCTAATCGAAGGTGGCATGAAGGTTAAATCCCAGCTCTGACAGCATCTTGTGTCAGACACCTGTCAAAATGTAATAAGACACCTGTGAAAGGGAAACGGATGCCAAAACTGCATGGCGTTTCCCTGCAACATGACTCCTGACTTGGAGAGTTCACGTCACCAGGCACACAGGATGGCAGCTGGGTGCCATGGGGGCTGTACCATCATTTGCAGGCAAGGGAGAGAAAAAGACAGAAAGACAACCCCTCAGAAGGAAGTGCCACAGCGTTTTAAGTTTAGTAAATTATTATGAGCATAAGAGGGCAACTCTGAAGGAGCTTAAACTTCAGGATTCAGCTGGAGTCTTGATCCCGGGTAGAGGCAGGGAGTTACTATTTTTTTTTTAAAATATCTGTTTTACATAATGAAGGGACACTGGCTTTTATGCAGAAGAGTGCTTTGAATGTTCACAACACCAAATGGGCTGCATTAGCTTAGCTGGGCAATTATAAAGCAGGAAGTGAAAAACCAAGATAAAGTCTTATCTTCAAAAACGTCTGAAGCAGGATGTGCTAATAGTTAAGAGGCGATGACGATGCATTTTCTACGTTTATTCACTTGGAGGCAAAACTTCTATAGCTCTTGATAGCTTTGAAAGCAGTGCATACATCTCATTTAAGCCCCAAATGAGAGAAACAGGTGGTGTGTTTAAGACCCTGCAGAAAGTCTTGAAGTATTTCCCAAACATTTGTAGGTTTTACCAAGCCTTCCTCTGTTTGTTCTAAGTGCCTTTTCTATTGTTTTCCAATTGCTTTTCTCATTTCCCTCCCTTGCACATTTCAAAGGAAATTGGAGAGCTTAAAACGTGGCTAAATATAATACCCCACTAAGCAAACAGTGAATAAAACCTTCAGAAATTCTTTTAGATGCATATCCCTCCTCTTCTGATTAGGAAACTGCAGTATCACAAATAAGTCTTGTTCAGGAGAAAGGCTATTTGTTTACCAGGCAGTCAGGCACCAAAGAGGGGAAGCTCTGGCTGAAAGGACTAAATTCAATTCTCAACTATTTCAATACAGACGTTCTTCTAGATAATCAGTCACATATATTTGTTGAAGAATCAGATTAATCACGTCTTTCAGGGGCTGAGAAAGGCAAAAAACACAGCCTGTTAGCTCCACAAGGGACCATCCAAACTGGTCTAATCTGATGTAGCCACCTCATTTAAAAGACGAGATACTGAGTGCCACAAAAGGTTACTGATTTAGTCCAGAACATCACCAAGTCACTAACAGGATTAAGTCCCAGAGTCCCTGTTTCTCCTGCTGGACTTTTTGCATTCTTCTGCGCCACCTCCCAGGCAGCCGGCTCCGAGAGGAGGAGAGTCCTAGAGAGATTAGGTTTACATACATGCCTGGAAGGGGTCAGCTGGTAGCTTGTTTTCTGCATGTTTTCTTTCTCCCAGGCATTCCAGTGGCAACTTTCTGTTTCGTTTTTGTATGTTTCCCCTCCCCTTTTCCCAGTTCCTACTGAAGAAGATGCGCTGTGTTGTGCTCAGTCATGTCCAGCTCTTTGAGACTCCCTTAGACTTTAGACCGCCAGGCTCCTCCGTCCATGGACTTTTCCAGGGAAGAATACTGGAGTGGGTTGCCATTTCTTCCTCCAGGGCATCTTCCCTACCCATGGATCAAACCTGCGTTTCCTATATTGGCAGGTAGATTCTTTACCACTCAGCCACCCGGGAAGCCCACTGAAGAAGATACACAAACTCGAAGGAATGAAGTACTGGCTAAAAATGAAGGCCTCTCTCCTCACAGCATTTTACAGAGCAAATGGTTTGAGGACCCAGAGACTAGGAAAAGCTCAGACTGGGAAAGGAAAAGTATCACACAAGAGGGCCAACTCTAGGGTGTAGAAAGAATGGGAGAGCATGAGTCTTTAAAGAGTTAGGGTCCCAATCTAGAAGATCACTTCAATCTCAAGTGAGGACGTCGGTCAGCGTCCCCAAACTGCAGTCAAGGTACCAGCCTCAACCTGGATTGACTCATCCACTATGGATAATTCAGCACCCTGTGGTCGGGGAGACCCATCAGCACCCCAAACTTACATACAACAGTAAGAAGGGGCAGCTTCAGTCTCGCCTCCAGGATGGGTCTGAACAGAATGAAAGGAATTTCCCCAGGAGCCCAGGGTGACAGTGTACAGAGGGGACACCTTGCCTCTGGTGTGCACTGTATTCATTTGGTATCTTGCTCCAGTTTTCTAGGACTTAACCTCCAGTAAACATTCGATTAGCTCACCACTTTGTTATCTCCTCTCACCTGCTGCTTGATCTGACTTCTAACATGGAAAGGTGAGTTGTTTCATTTAGTAGACTGTTTAGATCTGTCTGGTGACCCTGATACTCAAGACCTCTCCAGACCACTGCACCTGCCCTTCCAACCTCCTCTCTGTGACCCAAAACCAAATCCTCTAGTCAAAGGAGATCAGGTGCAGTTGCCAGAATATGTCCCACGTATGCTTATACTAGTGTTTGCTGATTTAGGTATTCCTATCTGAAAGGCCCTCCCTACATTTTCTCATCTCTTAATAATTTATCCATCCACCAGTTAACAATTTTTGACATTGAGATGATTCACAAAGGGAATGAGAGGAGGAGGAAGAGAATCTATCACTGCAGGTGTCCAAGGAGGATAAGACAGCAAAATGTTAAGATTAAACAATAAAAATACAATAGCTTCTTGGTGTCTGAAACTAGACTCAGAATGGATCATACAATATCCTCACAACCACCCCAGGAAGGTGGTACAGTGATCCTCACTTTATAGGTGAGGCCCAGGAAGGTAAAGTGTTCACTATCACACACCTCTCTAGGTCCCTAAGAGTCTTTCCAGTGCTGGAATCCTGGGCTCTTATAATGGCATTGTTCCCATTCCTTGGGGCCCTCTCTGAGTGCCTCAATGGCGGTGTCAGCGCTCCTTCCTTCGAACACCCTTAGCTCTTCTTTGGTAATGTTCTCACCAGCATTACCTGATGTATTTGCACATGGTGTTACCTCATCTCAGCCTCCCTGGTGGCCCAGATGGTAAAGAATCTGCCTGTAGTGTGGGATATCTGGTTCAACCCCTGGGTCAGGAAGATCCCTGGAGAAGGCAATTGCAACCCACTCCGGTATTCTTGCCTGGAAAATTCCATGAATAGGAGCCTGTCGGGCTTCAGTCCATGGGGTTGTGGACAGCCAGAAATGATTGAGTGACTAACACTTAACTCATCTCACCAACTGCAGTGTCAGCTCCCAGGAAGCAGCTCCTCCAGAGCATCCCTCCCCAGAGCGCTCACAAAACCTGAGGGACAGCAGACACCCAAATGAACACCTTTCACAATGCTTTGCACACCCAGTACAGTCCTTTACTAAGGGTCCTGTGTGCTCCTTAGCTCCCTTGCTAAAGATCACCTCTCAAAGTACTGTCAGGAATCAAGGTCCCCTTTGCTGGCTGAGAGCACTGCCCTGACCTTGACAAGCTGGCCAGCTGGACGGTGTGTTCTCATCAGGCTAAGGGAAAACCAAGAAGCTTTCTTCTCCAGCCAAGAAGTGGCATTTAAAATTTGTTGTGAGTGTCTGAAGCCGTAAAATTCTTCACTGGTGCCAAAGTGCAAACGAAATCATTTGCTTTTGGCATTTGGACAAGTCCAGAATTGCATTATTTACAAAAGCTGTTTTTTAAAAATCCTAAGTGGTTTCCACCTGCACGCATGTTCAGGGCAACCTTCTTTGGATTACCACATGACCTTGAATTGAGCAAGCTCTCTCATTCTATGGAGTCTTCTCTATGGTTGTGCATCAGAAACATCACAAATGACCAGGAATGCTCTGTCTTGGAGTCAAAGGGGCTGTGAGGACAATGGTTACTTGGACATTAAAATGAATTCATTCCCCTCTTACTAACAGTAAAGTCATGACTTCTTTTCTTACCCCTGAAACTGACAGGTAAAGCTATGTTAGAGCAATCAGGCAAAATTAAAGCAAAGATGGATATGCCCTTGTTTCACCTAATTTTATTTTCCTATTATGGTATGTTTGATATTAAAGACCCACTTTCCCTTTCTACTGCAGAATAGTTACATATGAAGTCATTTATAGCTAAGGTCCTGATTCTGCCGGCAAAGAATATTCACTAGTTCACATTCCTCTTGGTTTTATTTCCAAACTATAGTCTGAAATTGTCTGTCTCTTTCCATCCAAAATTCCACCACCCCAGTGCTAACCGCCACAGCCTCTGACCCGGAGAGGACTGCCACATCCTCTCCCGAATGGCCTCCCAGGGTCCCCTCATGCCCAGTGCATCCCTTCTCCCTACAGCAGTCAGAGACAAAGGTCAATCAGGTCACTGTCACCTCCGCCTCAATGACTTTGTTCTACACTGAGAATAACCTAGCTGGCCAGCAAATCCTTGTGTGCTGTGATGTGGCACATGTCCAGAAGGCTATGCCCACCTTGGGCCACTCTCTGTCACACTGCCTAGGCCCAGGCTGCTGGTCTCCTCGCGCAGCTTAGCACTCGCTGCTCCCAGAGTTCCCTTCTCTCACCTCTCACTTGCTGCCTCCTGCTCCTCCTTGAGGCCCCAGCTGAGTGTCACCTCCTCGGGATGTCCACTCTGACGACCCTGTCTGCAAGTACCTCTGCCTTCTCACTCTACTTCTGCTATTTTCTGTACGTATTTTTCTTCCTGGGATTCACTACCCAGCTTTCAATTATTGTCCTTATATATGTATACGGATTTATCTTCAGTTTTCCCTACTGATCTGTAAGTTCCATGGGACATAGATTTTGTTAGTTTCATTTGACACTGCATCACCCATTGATCCGAAATTTATCACATATATGCAAATAATATCCGTGAAAAGAATAAACCAATGAACCCACGTTCCATCACAAGATCTGTAAAAACCTGGGCTCCTGCCTCTCTTTCCAGCCTCATCAACCAGTTACATATGGTGCACTGAGTCCTTTGCTTTCACATGAGCAAGTCGCTCCTTTTTCTCGGCTCTGTAATTCTGTGTCAGCTCTTGCCTCTTGCTGGGACATCTTTTCCT
The DNA here is from genome assembly GCF_049115385.1 of Moschus berezovskii. Lineage (NCBI taxonomy): Eukaryota > Metazoa > Chordata > Mammalia > Artiodactyla > Moschidae > Moschus > Moschus berezovskii. Next base: position 19,273,512 of record NC_142483.1, read on the forward strand.
CTACCCAAATCAAGGCCTCATCTGCTCAAGGCCCAGCTTAACTGTCATTTCCTCTAAGACTTCAAAGGAATTTTGATGGTCCCAAGGACTCAGCAGCAGCAGCAGCAGCAAAGTAAAGTTAAATGCAGCTACAATATGTTAAAACATCTGCCTTCCAGTGGGTGAGTACTAAGAGTGTATCCAAGAAAACTATATCATACATTGATCTTCAGCACAAAAACTGGTATGCAGAAGGCATTCAATACATGCTAAACACATGAGTGAGTTCAGTTTAACTATCATTTATTGAGCACCATCCATATACCAGCCACTCGGCTTAGTGAACGATAAGGTTGAGGATTCCCAAGGCTGGGAGCAGCAAAGTTGGCGCCATTGAACAGTAGACCATTTAGTGCTAAGTACAGAGTGTTGTGGGTGTGTAGGAAAGGAATAAATTCCCGATGATACACACGGGGACAGAGGGGAAGCAGGCAACACTGAGCACATAGCCAGGCACTTATTACGTTCACTTCTAGTGCTTGGAGACACTTCATCCAAAATGATCTGATGTTCCTTACTTGTGTTTCTAGGAGAGCCTCCGGGACCCTGAGCGTATACACCCATAATCCAAAACTCCTTGAAGACGTAAGGTGAGAGTCTTCAAATTCAAGGGACTTGACATGCCCATTAAGCTGTTTTGGAAAATTAATGCTAAATGAGTAAGACTTTAAAAATAGCCTTCATCTTTAGTGCATAATAGAGCATCTCTGAGCAATAAAGGTCACTGATGTCAATGACACTCCCACTGTACAGCTTCCTTTCATTCTCATTCTTAGATTCATAACAACTATTGTCACTAAGATCATTATAAAATTCAAGGGAGAATAAAATGAAAAAGGAGAACTTTTTTTAAAAATAAAGAGAAATAACACACCTACATCACAAAGTACTTCAGTCTTGTGTTAGATAAAATCATAATTATAGTCAAGGATACATTTAACTGCTCATACATTGAATGCACTATGGGGAACTGTCAAAAATCAAACAATCCCCAAACTCTTTATTTCTGAGCCCATGCAACAGTTAATACTATCCACCACTGCAATATGAAACCTGCGATGCTACTGGTCCCATTCCTCTTTCTTAAAAAAAAAGTAGCGTATAGCACACCTGTCAGATTGATCTGGACCACCCTTTTTCCTACATTTTCCTTTCTAGGTAGCTTTCCCTCCTGTTGTGCTGAGCTCCTATGGTAACAGATGTATCTTTTTGCTTGATAGATACATTGCATATATTTCCCCCCCCATAATATGTTTTCATTTGCCTTTCAATTGAATATTAAGTTAAATCAACGTTAAACATATCTTGCAGGAACACAATCCTATCACTTCTAAAAAGGGAGATCATTTTCTGAATTAGAAGGCGTATCCTTGCAGGCAACTTTGAGGCAGAAAGAAAGCAATGCTTGTACATAATGGGTCTTTGACCAGATATGTGCTTATATTTCTGTTCCAAACTTATATTCCGTGATTCCTAAATGGTTTTTTGGGAGTGAGAAAGGGAGACTCTTTTACAACTCTGCCACAATGCACTCTCCCCGCTCAAAAACGGGCTTCCCAGTTGGCACTAGTGGTAAAGAACCAGCCTGCCAATGCAGGAGACATAAGAGATGCAGGTACAATCCCTGGATTGGGAAGATTCCCTGGAGGAGGGCATGGCAACCCACTCTATTATTCTTGCCTGAAGAATCCCATGGACAGAGGAGCCTGGTGGGCTATAGTCCATAGGGTCACAAAGAGTCAGACATGACTGAAGCAATTTAGCACACACTCATGCCCACCCTCAAAAGATACTGTCACCAAACCCATATTCTGCAGACTAAACAATGTGAACAACGGTAAGTTTTCATTTTGTTTTCGTCACCGAATGGCATTTGGAGCCTTGAGAAAGCCACCTTGTTAACCCACCATCAACCAACCCATGTTCATTAAATGCCAACTCTGTGCTGGAACTTACTTGATGTAAAGAAATCTATTTAGTTTTCAGTGTCTTTGTTCTGTGCCGTGGTGGTAACTATCTTTGAGATGACCTTAATCATTTCAAATTTCTATAACTGACTCTGTCGTGAGTAGCATGAGATTGACTTGAACACACAGTGAGGACAAGTTGCAGGGAGCATGAGTTAAATGCTACCTTTTACTATCAATTGTCTTCTAGAAAAGAGAGGAAGAGAGCAAGGAGGGGGACGTGTCTTTATCACTGAGAGTTACAATGTGATCCTAAAGGACACGAAAAGAACAATCGCTAAAAGATGAAGGGTTGAGAATTCATACTAAAAATGGCATTGAAATCAAGCAAGATTCAATTAATAACCTCTGAGAATGTGAGATCAGAAAGAGAAACTAAGACCTTTTTAGACCTCCCTTTATGCCAGCTTACATTTTGTTATCCACAGTGAAAACCAGGGAAACCAGCTACCTCATAAAAGTTAAATTCAAATGTAGTCACTTAAGTCACCCGGAATCCATTCAACTGAGTTGCCAGGGGAACTGAACCTCCTTTTCAGAAAGGAGAATAATATTTCTTTTAAACTCCACCAGCTTTAGTCAGTTAAATCCAAGATCAAAGAGGGTTGTTTAATTCCACTCTTGAAGCTCTTACTGTCTTAGTGAATTTTAAAATAAAATAAAAAGCCAACAATAAAAGAGTACAGTTAAGCCTAATTTGGGTGCTTCAACATCTGGCTGAGTGACTGCTCCCCGCACTTCACATATGTATTGGAAAGCACTGTACTTTTTAATTAAGACCACTTCTGTTTTCCCAACCAACAATGAAGTTACTGTTTGGATACAAAACTCTCCAGGAAAAGGTGTAAGGTAACAAAGTGCCAATCAAACACTGGTTCAGAGTCTAGGCTGCCTGTCCAAACGTAAAGCCGCTGTCAACTTTATTTTACAGACACTATGTAGAAATAAATGTACACAGATGGGCAGACACACACATACACATACACACACCCAATCTCTCAATAATCCTGCAAAGTAAAAGAGCTTTGTGCTCTATCTCAATATGGAGCAGAATACCTGGAAAATCACAGAGAAATACCCTGATTTGGGGGGGATCAAAGATATCTGCAATGTCTCTACTTTGCTGGGATTTATATTTAAAATACCTGGTGAAGGGAATGGCTACCCACTCCAGTATTCTTGCCTAGAGAATTCCATGGACAGATAAGCCTGGCGGGTTACAGTTCATGGGATCTCACAGAGTCAGACATAACTGAGGGACTAACACATATTTAAAATATAGGAAAGCAGACCTCACCTGACCTATTACAATGGCTTTAGTGATCAGAATAGATCACACAGAAGAGTATAAGACTCCAAAGCTGTGCTTTCTCCCCAGCTAACGGTACCAGTAAAGAAATATCTCTTCATTAGCTTTACCCTGAGCTCAACTTCCTCTGATCTGCCATGGATAATTACATATGTTAGCAAGACAGAAATGTGAGATGCAGTAGCTTTCACACCCAAATTTTCAACTCCAAATTTGTAAAAAGATAAATGTGGGCTGTTGTTTTTTTTTTTTAGTTGAAAGCCCATCTTGAAGAATTTTATTTTGACTCTAAAAACTTCCAACGATACATTAAAAGAGGAAAAGGGAGGAAAGGGTATGATATTAGTGGCAAAGGGATGAATTTTCAGAGAAAAGAATGCTACATCAAACCAGAAGATGCCCAGCCAAGGACATGGACAAAATTCAGAAGAGGTGCGAATCCCTAATCCTGTCTCTCAAGGGTACATGTGGTGCCTGCCCCATTCTCTGGTCTCCCACTTTTAGGAATGAGTCTAAAAGCCACAACGTTGAGGCAAGTCAGAAAACACCCAGCACTCAGGCAATGAAGAACCTGGAAGGCAAAATCCTGCCCCACCTTTATAGTACCTGCACATGATTAATGTAAATAAAATTTTTTTTCATACTTTTTGACTTGGAGCCCTTTAGAAATGTAAACCTTCCTACTGAAAATTTCTGTATATATAAAGAAATGAACCATTTTGGAATATAGGGCTCTCCTATATTCGTGTCTCACGTATGCAAGCTCAGCTGTATCGCCTGCCAGGTTCTTCTGTCCATGGAATTTTCTAGGCAAAAATACTGGAGTAGGTTGCAATTTCCTTCTCCAGGGTATCTTCCCAACCCAGGGATCGAACTCACATTTCCTCCATTGTCAGGCAGATTCTTTACCGCTGAGCCACCTGGGAAGCTAAATATAAGTGAGAAAGATGAGTGGTAATTCACATTGGTTCTATAGTAAGCGAATAAATTCCTTTTTAAAAGCGTGGTATTTTACCTACTTTTGAAAATAAACCTGGCCAGTATTTTCCTAGGAAAGGACTTATTTGATTAGACAAATTTTGACCTTTAAAAGTCTTAATACTTTATTCCCCCACAACGGATGAATCAATCTACACATTCAGAGCATATAACACAGATAGAACTTTACAGTAAACTATCTTGTAGAAGATAGGCTTTCTTACAGATAAAAATGAAGATATATAATTCATACTCTTATCAGAATAACCTACCAAGAAGGAGATTAAAAGACTTTAGGAATGCAAATAATTTTTCAATATAATCTTTTGTAAATACCAGAAAGATGTGGACACTCTCAGTTTGCTTTGAAAAAGCAATATTTATTTGATGAGACACATCAATTTTAATGATTTAATTAAAATACACACACACACACTATTCTGGGAAAGCTTTGAAAGGGTAATTAGAGTACCTAAAAGGTCTTATAAAATGTCTTCAAGGTTTCATCTTCAGGTATGCATTAGTTTGATTACTTGGACAGATTGGTCAATTTCACATTAATTCAGTGTTATGGATTTGGAGACTGGTTTTGCTTGATTTTTACCATATGCATCATCCCAGTAAAATTACTTGCATGCTCAGTCACTCAGTCATGTCTGACTCTCTGCCACCCCATGGACTGTAAAAGTTAATTCAGTGAGTACACTTGACAGTTATCTTTATAAAACAGCATTATTTTTCGCCCCCTTGGAGTTTTTCGAGGGAGTCCCTCAGAATTGAGGAAGAAGACCAGAGTTTTAGATACAATTTAAGATTCTGTACTTGTAGGAGCAACTGTTTGAGGACTCCTGAAACTAGTCCAGAGGTAGCTCAAAAGTTGGTTCTAGGACTTCCCTGGTGCTTCGGTAGTTAAGAATCCACCTGCCACTGCAGGGAACACGGGTTCAATCCCTCGTCCAAGAAGATTCGACATGCTGATTAAGCCTGTACTCCACAAATACTGGGCCCTTGCACTCTATAGCCTGAGCTCCACAACAGGAGAAGACGCTGTAACGAGAAGCCCACACACCACATCTAGAGAGTAGTCCCCGCTCACTGCAACCAGAGAAAGTCTGCGAGGGCAACAAAGACCCAGTCAGTGCAGCCAAAAAGAGTAAATAAATAAATACCTTAAAAAAACCTGGTTCTCAGTCATTTAAGCCAAAACCAAAAGTAAGTCATTTCTGTGTATTTGCTTTGTTTTTATCAAAGAGCTTATCCAGTACTCACCCCATCCTATTTTGCTGCAGTTGTTCCTGTGTGGACTCCTGGTTGGATACCCAGTGCCTATTTCCCATTACCAGCCATATCCTTCCCACTTTCCTGCCAAAACCTGAATAGCACAGAGGCCTCCTGGCCTGACTGATTTCTCTAAAATGTGTTGTCGTTTTCATTTCCTAGCTATCAAACCCACCTGAGTTTCTTCTAAGCATTGCCTTTTGCATGGTAAGTCAGTTCAGTCATGTCTGACTCTCTGACCCTATGGACTGCAGCCCACCACTCTCTTCTGTCCATGGGATTCTCCAGGCAAGAATACTGGAGTGGGTTTCCATGCCCTCCTCCAGGGGAACTTCCTGACCCAGGGATTGAACCTGAGTCTCTTATGTCTCCTGCAATGGCAGACGGGTTCTTAACCACTAACGCCACCTTAGCCACTTATATTCCTGAGCTTTCACTGTCAATCTAGCAATTCTCCATTTCCTAAAGACAATCCGGGCCAGTCTGCACACTATCAGAGGGCCACTTGGAACTGGAAGAGCCACACCTGCTGTTAATCCTGCTCTAGATGCATAAGAGAGAGCAAGGGGAGGGAGAGAGAGATTAAAATGACAACAGGGAAAGGCTTTTTCAGCTAGGATGTTTCTTCAGCCACACCTCAGGTCTGAAAATGGGGCTCATTTTCTAAGTTCAGCAGAAGAGCCCAAGAAGAAATACCAGTTCTTCTGTTAACATCACTCACACGAGGAATTTGTCAGCAAAGTCTGTATTTGAACTTGTCAAGTCACTTCATGCGTCTCAGAGGGTATTAAGCTCCATAAAACTCACTTCCAAAAGTGAAATAATTTTCCATTTGACACTGTAAGTAAGCCTTAGGGAGTGGAAAAAAAGAAATGAAACTATCTCTGGCTTATTCCTAAAGAGAGAATAAATAGGAGATATTTCTTGGGCAAAATAACTGGAAACAACAACCCTTAGGGTTCCTAGTCCAAAGGCCTCCAAGTCCCAGCAGGTCTAGCAAAGCAGAACAGAGAAGGGGCTGGGCACAACCAAGTGGTTAATGGTTTTCTTAAATGCTGCAGAAAATGGCTTGTGTGTAAATAAGTATCTTATAGTATTGAGACTTAACAAGATGAAAAGGTGAAAATGGAACTCAAGGGGCCCAGAAACCCTGTTCTCAGCTAGCCTGCTTGTGTCTGCAGAAATCTGACCTTTCTGTAGGTGAAGCTTTTTGTCTTCCTTACAGTCAGTAGCTGAAGCTGAAGCTGAAGCTGAAGCTCTCTGTTGGTTGCTAACCCCCTGGAGCCACGAGAAGTAAACCAGTGACATGTTTACTGTAGCCCTCTCCCTTTCTTTAAATAAGACAATAATTGCCCAAAGTGGCATTTTAAGCTGACTGTTCTGAAAGACACTTTTTTAAAAACTACAGAGAAATGTTAAAGGACTTCTGTTTTTGAGGCTTGGATCATAAATTCAATGATTCACACAATTGAAATAGGCTAAAATTGGTCATGTATGGATGTGAAATTTGGACTGTGAAGAAAGCTGATTGCCGAAGAATTGATGCTTTTGAACTGTGGTGTTGGAGAAGACTCTTGAGAGTCCCTTGGACTGCAAGGAGATCCAACCAGTCCATTCTAAAGGAGATCAATCCTGGGTGTTCACTGGAAGGACTGATGCTAAAGCTGAAACTGCAATACTTTGGCCACCTCATGCAACGAGTTGACTCACTGGAAAAGACTCTGATGCTGGGAAAGGTTGGGGGCGGGAGGAGAAGGGGACGACAGAGAATGAGATGGCTGGATGGCATCACTGACTCTGTGAACATGAATTTGAGTGAACTCTGGGAGTTGGTGATGGACAGGGAGGCCTGGCGTGCTGTGATTCATGGGGTCGCGGAGAGTCGGACACGACTGAGCGACTGAACTGAACTGAAAATTGGTCCAATGTAAGGGCTGTGTAGAAAACAGAAAAACTATATTCCAAGGACAATTTCCTTGACCTTTCTGTCCTCAGGGCCCTCTCCTGTAAATTGAGGGGGTTGGGCCACCTCTCAAGAATGATGATATGGGTCTGTGATCAGAAAGATTTGGAAAAGTGTTGGGTTAAACATCAGGGATTTTCTAAACATTTGATACACAAGCATGCAGTGTGAATCTCTCAGCAGATAAAAGAGGCAGAGTAAGTTCAGTTCAGTTCAGTCGCTCAGTCGTGTCCAACTCTTTGCCACCCCATGAATCACAGCACGCCAGGCCTCCCTGTCCATCACCAACTCCCGGAGTTCACTCAAACTCATGGCCATCGAGTCGGTGATGCCATCCAGCCATCTCATTCTCTGTGGTCCCCGTCTCCTCCCGCCCCCAATACCTCCCAGCATCAGTCTTTTCCAGTGAGTCAACTCGTCGCATGAGGTGGCCTAAGTATTGGAGTTTCAGTTTTAGCATCAGTCCTTCCAGTGAACACCCAGGATTGATCTCCTTTAGAATGGACTGGTTGGATCTCCTTGCAGTCCAAGGGACTCTCAAGAGTCTTCTCCAACACCACAGTTCAAAAGCATCAATTCTTCGGCAATCAGCTTTCTTCACAGTCCAACTCTCACATCCATACATGACCACGGGAAAAACCATAGCCTTGACTAGACGGACCTTTGTTGGCAAAGTAATGTCTCTGCTTTTTAATATGCTATCTAGGTTGGTCATAACTTTCCTTCCAAGGAGTAAGCGTCTTTTAATTTCCTGGCTGCAATCAGCATCTGCAGTGATTTTGGAGCCCCCTAAAATAAAGTCTGACACTGTTTCCCCATCTATTTCCCATGAAGTGATGGGACCAGATGCCATGATCTTTGTTTTCTGAATGTTGATCTTCAAGCCAACCTTTTCACTCTCCTCTTTCACTTTCATCAAGAGGCTTTTTAGTTCCTCTTCACTTTCTGCCATAAGGGTGGTGTCATCTGCATATCTGAGGTTATTGATACGTCTCTGGCAACCTTGATTCCAGCTTGTGGTTCTTCCAGCCCAGCATTCCTCATGATGTACTCTGCATAGGAGTTAAATAAGCATGGTGACAATATACAACCTTGACATACTCCTTTTCCTATTTGGAACCAGTCTGTTGTTCCATGTCCAGTTCTAACTGTTGCTTCCTAACCTACATACAGGTTTCTCAAGAGGCAGGTCAGGTGGTCTGGTATTCCCATCTCCTTCAGAATTTTCCACAGTTTATTGTGATCCACACAGTCAAAAGCTTTGGCATAGTCAATGAAGCAGAAATATATGTTTTTCTGGAACTCTCTTGCAGAGTAAGTTATGACCTACCAACTCATCTGATGATTATTTGATCATTTGCAAAGTTCTTTCCTGGAACATGAAGAACTCAACGATCACCATAGCCCGTTCTTGCTTTAAATAAATTTACACTACTTTCTCATTAGTACAAAAGGACTTAGAGAAATGATTAAGAGAGCTAAGAGTGTCTTCTTAAAAGAATCCAAAGATTACTAGACAGACAACACTGTCAGTCATTTAGTGACATAAAGAAGGTACACTTCAGAACCAAGCATACAGAGTCAAATCCTGGTTCTGCCTTTTGCTGGCTGTGTTCCTGGATAAACCCTTAACATCTCTGAGCCTGTTTCTGATCTGTAAAATAGAGATACTAATGTGACTTCCTACGATTGTTTAAAATAAAAATTTTTAAGATAGCAGGTGCCATGTCTCATATAGTGTTAATAGTGTTCTTAACTTTCAGTTATATTCATTCATTTTAATCATCACTGGGGTTGAGACCTGTTCATCATCACCTGTTTAAGGAAAGGAGCTGGCCATAAAAGTCATTCAAAATATATCCCCCCCCCTTCCTTTAGGAATTAATGATTAGCTTTAAAATTTGCTGAATATTGCATGTATAAGTTTATTAAGCCCACATCTTATGTTCCATCTACATCAATAACATACCCTACCTAATCCCCGCTAAGCTTTCTCTACTTTACCTGCCCTGTGGGACAGTTACCAAAGCCTTGGCGAGTTCTCCATAAGGTAGCTCTCAAAATGATGTGAATCTGAAATAACAACCACATCCACACTGTCAAAGGTAAGCTACGACATGTATCAATTACACTAAAGAGCAGCCTGCTATGCCAAAAAAAAAAGTATAAATTGTTTCTCTACCAAAGAATGCCACTGAATATTGATTTCGCCAGTCTTCTAAATAGTCTCTGTTTAGAATTTAGACCAGGGTTACAAGAATTCACTTACAAATGCATGTAAATAAAGTTAAAAGCTTAGCTTAAATCTAGAATAAGCAGAAGCAAAGAGAATAGTTAAAGTTAAAAATAGCCTTCTGATAAGATAAACATATGCTCTTTAACCAACGGTGAAGTTAAAGCTCAGTAATAAAAGCTGATGGTGGCATCCTTCTAAAACTGAGAATGTGTGATAGACTTCTGGGCTTGTGGAGAGATGTTTCCACCCCAAGCAGAGGAGACTGCTTTCAGGAATGGGTCAACTGGGTTATCTTGCCTTTAATAGGCATTTGGGAAATATCTTTTATGTATATCACATTTTGCACTAATAAAACATCTGAACTGCTATACATGGTTGTCCTTTAATTAAATACTTTGAAATTCAGTATTTTTGTCTTAAAACAACAACAAAAACAAGAACACCAACTCGCAAACAGACTGAAATGTTGACAAACTGACTGCCGATGCAGGAGACATAAGAGACATAGGTTTGATCCTTGGTTTGGGAAGATCCCCTGGGGAGGGCATGGCAACCCACTCTAGTACTCCTGCCTGGGAAATCCCACGGACAGAGGAGACTGGCGGGCTACAGTCCATACGGTTGCAAAGCGGAGGACATGACTAACGTAACTAAACTCACACACGTACTGCCTCCTGGCTAGCTCTTGAACTACTGCTTTGTGTCTACAAACCTTACTTTTCTGTTCAGGATTTTGACTTGAAGAGCCGAAGCCTTCCAGGTACTTCTACCCAGACGGCTAAAAGAGGTCTCAATTCAAACACCACCCTATTCTGGGCCTGAAGCAACATTCCCCAAGATCCTCCCAGGATTTTATCCTCTCATCTCTAATATCTACATCTCTAAAAGCTGTTTTTAGCTGCGAGAAAAAGAAGACCCCAAGTAAAATGACTTGAACAATACAGAAATTCATCATTTTAGTAATATGCTGCTGCTGCTGCTGCTAAGTCACTTCAGTCGTGTCCGACTCTGTGTGACCCCATAGACGGAAGCTCACCAGGCTTCCCTGTCCCTGGGATTCTCCAGGTAAGAACACTGGAGTGGGTTGCCATAGGATATGATAAATAGCTGCTTTCCGGATAGCTCAGCTGGGAAAGAATCCTCCTGCAAGGCAGGAGACCCTGGTTTGATCCCTGGGTTGGGAAGATTCGCTGGAGAAGGGATAGGCTACCCACTCCAGTTTTCTGGCCTGGAGAATTCCATGGACTGTATAGTCCATGGGGTCGCAAAGAGTCGGACACGACTGAGTGACTTTCACTTCACTGTCTGTAATGAAGTTACCAGCAGGGGTCAGTCCTTTCTCTTTGCTCTCTTTGTCAATTCTTTCTCAAATCAATCCCACCAAACACAGGGAAGGTACAAGGAGATGCTTTCTCTGAGGCGATCTCAGAGCCATAATGTGATCAAGAACCTGCCACCATCTTACTGGCCTCTGGACATGCAGTGAAGTGAAAAAGCCATATTTGCAGCTATAGGTCAGAGCTCAAGAAGCCAGATCAGAGCTCTGCCAACACTGTTTCTGCCACCTCCATCATTGCTTAAATCTCACAAAGCTGGAGAACGGACAAAGGAATGACTGCAAGGAATTCCCACATTTTCAGCCACGCTTGCCAATCAAAATAGCAAAAGGAGGGCTAAAAATGGCCTCCACCTCACTTGTACCAGTCAGACATCCTAAGAATACACTGAACTGGAGGAACCCTTTCTGGATCTAGAACCTGACTATGAGAGAATCTGAGAAACATTGATTTCAGATTCCCGACCAATCTAACTTGACTGAGAATAGAATGGAAACTCGGTAAACTCATCTAGAATAGACACAAAAACCAGCATCCTGGAGTCCCAAGTAGAAGCACAGCAGAAGTCAGCAGCTGTCAAGCCTGCCTGAGCCTTTATGGTCCAGCAGGAGAGAAAGAACATGCCCCTCCCCAGTAACCGTACACACAGCTTTCCTGTCCATCTTATTTGGCCAACTTGGGCTGCTTACCAACTCGTGGCAAGGCTATGGGCTTACTGGCTTGGATGGGACATTGGTGGAGAGTCAACCACAGTGTCCTCTACAGGTCTGTGCTTGAAAAAGACAAGTGAAAGTAGCTCAGTTGTGTCCAACTCTTTGTGACCCCATGGACAGAGTAACCTGGCAGCCTTGCCAAATTCTCTAGGCAAGAATACTGGAGTGGGTAGCCATTCCCTTCTCCAGGGAATAGTTCCAACCCTGGGATTTAACCCAGGTCTCCAGCACTGCAGGCAGATTCTTTACCATCTCAGCCACCAGGGAAGCCCTCTGCTTACCCATCATCTAATAAAGGAGACCTTTCCTTTCATTTTTAATTTAGCTGCTAAACTGATCTAAGAAGGATTTCAGAGTTGTAGTAATGATGTTTATATAATATATGAGTGATAGTGTCTTTATTTGTATATCTAAGTTTATTGAATGGCTAATATATATCTCACATAGTTATAGGTCATGTAGTTACAGAAGTAAAAAGAGAGACAGATTCTTCATGGAGCTGTCTAAAGTAGCCTCTCCTACCCCCTGAATGCTGTGTCCTCTTACCCCATGGCCAAATCTTCACATTACTTATGACGCTCTGCAGTGATCTTTCTCATTTAATTCTCTGCTTATATATTATCTTCTTTCCTTACCAGGAAGTAGCTCCATGAAGAACCTGTCTCTCTTTTTACTTCTGTAACTACATGACCTATAACTATGTGAGATATATATTAGCCATTCAATAAACTGTTAGATATACAAATAAAGACACTATCACCCATATATTATATAAACATCATTACTACAACTCTGAAATCCTTCTTAGATCAGTTTGGCAGCTAAATTAAAAATGATGAAAAAATAAGAGCTGTTAAATTTGTGTGTGACCTGTACAACTAACCTAGTAAGTGGGGCTTAATTTTCTGGGATTTGTTGTTTGTCCTATAACATTTCGGTCACTGCATCCTGCTCTTCAGTTCAGTTCAGTCGCTCAGTCGTGTCCGACTCTTTGCGACCCCATGAATCACAGCATGCCAGGCCTCCCTGTCCATCACCAACTCCTGGAGTTCACTCAAACTCATGTCCATCGAGTCGGTGATGCCATCCAGCCATCTCATTCTCTGTCGTCCCCTTCTCCTCCCGCCCCCAATCCCTCCCAGCATCAGAGTCTTTTCCAGTGAGTCAACTCGTCGCATGAGGTGGCCAAAGTATTGCAGTTTCAGCTTTAGCATCAGTCCTTCCAATGAACACCCAGGATTGATCTCCTTTAGAATGGACTGGTTAGATCTCCTTGCAGTCCAAGGGACTCTCAAGAGTCATCCTGCTCTTAGCAGTGCATAAATCAGGATCATTGACCCCAGTGAGCTCCAATGATACATGAGGATTAGGAGTACAACCTGACAGCTGCTATGGAAAATAGTAGGATAGTTTGCCCCAAAATTTAAAACAGGATTACCAGATGACCGAATTCCATTTCTGGGTATTTACCCAAAAGAACTGGAAACAAGGTCTTGGAGAGGGATTTGTGCACATGTTTTAGTAGCAGCATTATTCACAACAGCCAAAAGGTTGGAAGCAACCCAAGTGTCCACTGACAGAAGAATGAGTAAACAAAACATCGTATAGACATCAAACAATGGACTCAAAACATAGTATAGACATCAAACAATGGACTCAAAACATCGTATAGACATCAAACAATGGACTATTATATAGTCTTGTAAAGAAAGGAAATTCTGACACATGCTATATGATCCTTGAGGGTATTATATTAAACAGCATAAACTAATCACAAAAAGCCTGTATGATTCCACTTATATAAGGTACCTAGCACAGTCCAAGTCATAAAGGCAAAAAGCAGAAGGGTAGTTGCCAAAGGGGAGGCGAAGGGGGCAGAGGGAATGGTTGTGTTGAGTGTACAGTTTCAGTGTTGCAATAAGAAAAAAAGTTCTGAACACAGCTTGTACAACAGCATGAAGGTACTTACTACTGAATACTTATAGTATGGTTAAAATGGTAACTACTATGTTATATATATTTAACCACAATGAAAACTTTTAAGAATTAAGAAAAAAAGACACATTATAAGTCAAGCACAATAGTTTATGTAAACTACTTAATTGATTATAAAAGGTATCTTGAGAACACTCTTATTTTAAAAATTTGGACACAGAAAAAAAGATAAATTAACTTGATCAAGGTTATATCTAGCTGGGGGCAAGACTGGGACCAGAGTTTAAAATCTTCAAAGATCATGCTCTTAAGTACCATATAGATACCAAAGGAAAACAGTGCCATGTCCTTAAATGGTATGTGTGGGTATGTGTGTTCTCAGTTGGGTCCGACTCTTTTGAGACCCCTTGGACTAAAGTTTGCCAGGCTCTTCTGCCCATGGGATTCTCCAAGCAAGAACACTGGAGTGGGTTAGGGTTAGGAGCCATTCCCTTTTCCAGGGGATCTTCCCAACCCAGAGGTCGAACCTACGTTTCCTGTGTCTCCTGCATTGGCAGCTGGATTCTTTACCGTTGAGCTACCTAGGAAGTTCCAAATGGTCTATTACCCTTTTACTTATTTATTTTATTCCTATGAAGACAAAATTTCCCTCTGTTTTTACAGATAGGCCATTAAGTACATACACTAGTATGTACAAATGCTGCTCCTAAATTAAGTGAGAACATTAGAAAGCTTCCATCATGAGATAAACCTACCTTTGGGGGAAAAAAATACTTTAAAATAACCAGTGAAATTATAATAGTTGGAAGCATATTGATCTAAGGATATTTAGGTCAATGGACAGAAGAGAAAGGCCAGAAAAAGACCATATGGAATGTAGCCTACCAGGCTCCTCTGTTCATGGGACTATCCAGGCAAGAATACTGGAGAGGGTTGTAATGCCCTCCTCCAGGGGATCTTCCAGACCCAGGGATCAAACCTGTATCTCTTATGTCTCCTGCATTAGCAGGTAGGTTCTTTACCACTAGCACCACCTGGGAAGCCCCTAGTGTACATATAAGTCACAGTACAAATCTCAGAGAAGAAAAGACTACAACAAATAATGGCAGAAATATTGGTTGACTATTTATAGGAAACAAGTTACATCTCTTTCTCCTGTCAAATGCTAAAATAAATCACACATCTACTAATGAAATAAAAGCAGAAAACGGAGCCATTAGATAAGAAGAAAAAAATACAACTTATTTATCTGGATCAGAATGAATTTTTTAGCAAAATGATGCTAAAATGACAATGGAAACAATGATACATATCACAACTGAAAATTAAAACCTTCAGCTCCCCAAAACCATTACAAACATAATGAAGTGAGAAAACTGTGGGAAAAAAATGTATTTGAAAAACGTATTCTATACTAACAACTAATGTCTTTGGATAAAGAGCTATTACAAAGCGATAAGATGCAAACACTTCATTAGAAAACTAGATTAAAACCATGAAGAAATAAGAAATATAAATGGATAAGTACAATATGAAAAATACGTTCAACTTCACTATGTTCAATTAACCATAGTTTTAAACAATGAAATAGCATTTTTTATTAGGAAAAAGGCAAAGAATTTTTTCCAATAAAGATATTCAGATCCATGGAAGCGACAAGGAAACAGGCACAAATATACACTACTATTAAGGGCAAATTGGCAGATAATATCAAAATATTTATCCACAGCCTTCAAAAATTTATGCCGATATAATTATCAGAGATCAAGACAAAGATTATTTGTAAGACATATGTCACAATTTTATGTATAACAATAACAAAATTACTAAAAACACGGACAGTTAATTAAACTTGGATATGCATTGGAGAAGGAAATGGCAACCCACTCCAGTGTTCTTGCCTGGAGAATCCCAGGGACTGGGGAGCCTGGTGGGCTTCCATCTATGGGGTCGCACAGAGTTGGACACGACTGAAGCAACTTAGCAGCAGCAGCATGCAATGGCTAATATTCAAAAAACATTACAAAATCAGGTTTTCAAAGAATACTTAATAATGTGGAAATAAGTTGACATAGCTAAGTGTAAAAAAAGTAAAAAAAAATGTACAAATATATGTGACTGCATGACAAAAGACCCCCCAAATGCATATTTGCAGTTGGTTATAGAACAGTGGGCCACCTGATGTGAAGAGCTGACTCATTAGAAAAGACCCTGATGCTGGGAAAGATTGAGGATAGGAGGAGAAGGGACGACAGAGGGCAAGATGGTTGCATGGCATCACCGACTCACTGGATGTGAGTTTTAGCAAGCTCCAGGAGATGGTGAGGGACAGGGAAGCCTGGAGTGCAATAGCCCACGGGGTCACAAAGGATCAGACACGACTGAGCAACTGAACAACAATAGAATGATGGGAGGAAATTAACCTGATTGCTAAGAATGGTGACGTCTGAGAAGCAGAATTACTGTGCACTTGTTTCCTCTATTTATTCTTTCTGTATTTTTCAAATATTCCTTAATAAATAGAACCATATTTAGAAGACCATAGTTTCTGTGATATCATAAATACTCTCTCTATATATTAAATCTGTTAACCTTTATTGTAGATCATTATATTGTGCTAAGAAGAAGGCAATGGCAAGTCACTCCAGTGCTCTTGCCTAGAAAATCGCATGGACAGAGGAGCCTGGTGGGCTGCAGTCCATGGGGTCGCTCCTAGTCGGACACGACTGAGCGACTTCACTTTCACACATTGGAGAAGGAAATGGCAACCCACTCCAGTGTTCTTGCCTGGAGAATCCCAGGGACGGCGGAGACTGGTCGGCTGCCGTCTATGGGGTCACACAGAATAGGACACGACTGAAGTGACTTAGCAGCATATTGTGCTAGGAGACTGTGACAGAAAAAAAAGGAACAGTAGACATAGAAATAACTACTGAAATTTTCTTGGAAAAGAGGCACATGGTGCTGTAATGTTTTCACTGTAAGTAAAGCAGAAATAGAAGAATAAAGGCATGGGAACTGACACTGTAATTGAAAGCCAGGAAGGCTTCTCAGAGGAGGTGACATACAAGCTTGCTATGAAAAAGGCTGGAGCCCCATCTGGTGGAATAAGGGAAATAATGGGAAATAAGGCTTTCTCAACAGTAAGCATCACTTACTACTTAGAGAACCCCAGATTCTAGTAAAAATAATAAAGTAAAGCTTCAGGGCCTCCTTTCCTTGCTTCTCTGTATGCAGTTCCCTTCTTTCTCAGCCTCCTTCAGCCACTGTTTACTGAGAAGTGAGACAATCTACCTTTCAGAGTCCATCTCTGACTATTCCTACTATCAGAGGAAAGAAAAAGTCCCTTCATTCATTATAACCTAATGTGAAATCAGGTTCCTAAACTAACTCTTCTTGGTATTTGTGATTATATTCTTAGTCTACCTAGTCTCTCGTGGTGAAATAAATGGTGTACGCAATCTTAGAGTAATTTCAAATACCAGGTAAGCAGGTAGGAATGTTTAGCCAAGAGGACAGAGCAAGCAAAATCACACCATATGGCTAATGACTATGTCTCTGTTTATTACTTAGTTGATCAATTGTTTGTTGTTTAGGTAATGTTGACATACTCCATCTTATTTGGCAATCAAAAAATTAAGGGATACAACTAAATTCACCCTCCACCTCATTTAAAAAAAAATTACTTACTGCCAGCGATCTCTTCCTATGACAAAATTTACAACTGAAAGGTGTTAATGAAAATATGCACAAAACTAAGCATGGGTTAAAAGAAATAAAGATTTAAATACAGGAAATAATCTTTGTTAAATATGTCTTCTAGGGAGATCTACTGTGTCCCAATCCTTAAATGAGAAAGTCAGCAAAAAAGATGAACTGAACCCCAGATGTTAATTGCACAGGCTTACTGGATTAGAACCAGAGATAATTAATTGCTCAATTTTAATATGCATTGGACTAAACGGATGATAAGATTTCCAGTAGTTGGTTTTGAAATCCAGAATGGAAAGATTATTTCTTTACAGGTCTGGGAGCCCTAGGGGCCAAAGACATTTAAAATGTCTGTATTTAGTGAATAAAAATCTAGGTAAATAGCAGAAGAGGTTAGGGAACAGGGTAAATTTCTAGAAAAAGAGTACAGAGATTCAAGTTCAAACTGCCTTTTCCTGTTTGAAATGTAGAATACAATTTTGTATGAGAAAGGTTTTAACATTTCTAAGTTTTTATTGCAGCTTCAATGATTAGCATTCCTGTCCTATACTGTCAACATTAAACCCAGAGAGAGGCAAACCCATTACTTCCTACCTGAAAAAGAAAAGGACAGTGTTTATAATCTACATAATTAGATTCTTTTTATGTTCTTAAGATTTCAGGAGCATGCTATGGTTAATTGGGAAAATTGTGAATTATGTCTAAGTTGTATTCTTTTTTCTTTTTCATTAAACTTGTACCAAAGCAAATGATGAAGAAACAACAATCTGCCAATGTTGCATATCCAGACAATGCTCAGAGAATCCACAGAAGTTGATCCCATTAAAATGTGGGATATAAGGGTGAATGATAAAGTTGGGAGGAGGCAGAATTGGAGAAACCACCAGTAACCCAAAAAACAAAGTCCCCGACCCCCTATACCACATTTAGGCTGTTCAGGAGATCAATCCTAGGTGTTTTCTTTGGAGGGACTGATGCTAAAGCTGAAACTCCAATACTTTGGCCACCTCATGCGACGAGTTGACTCACTGGAAAGGACTCTGATGCTGGGAAAGGTTGGGGGCGGGAGGAGAAGGGGACGACAGAGAATGAGATGGCTGGATGGCATCACCAACTCTATGGACATGAGTTTGGGTGAACTCCGGGAGTTGGTGGTGGACAGGGAGGCCTGGCGTGCTGTGCTTCATGGGGTCGCGGAGAGTCGGACACGACTGAGTGACTGAACTGAACTGAACAGAAGGAAGGAGCAGGCAATGGCAACCCACTCCAGGGATGGGGGAGCCTGGTGGGCTGCAGTCCATGGGGTCGCTAGGAGTCGGAGACGACTGAGTGACTTCACTTTCACTTTTCACTTTCACACGTTGGAGAAGGAAATGGCAACCCACTCCAGTGTTGTTGCCTGGAGAATCCCAGGGACGGGGGAGCCTGGTGGGCTGCCGTCTGTGGGGTCGCACAGAGTCGGACACGACTAAAGCGACTTAGCAGCAGCAGCAGCAGAAGGAAAGACCACCAACTGTAGGATCCTATGCTGATCCCCTAGAATCCGTGTAAGGCTGTCCAGGCCCCTCAGATATCAAGTCTGCTCACGCATCAGAATCACCTGTAGAGCTTATCAGGAAGTTGAGATTCCAGACCCCATTCCTCAAAAGTCCTGATTCAAGAGGTGAAGTTAAGACCAAAGATATTCTTTTATATTTTGAATAAACTTCCCAGTGAATATGGATGAATAGCTAGGTTTGATCATTTCTTTAGATTTTCCCCACTCTTTAAAATTCAGCTAGAGGTAACATTTGATGATCTTTCATTTTAGCTTTAATTATGGGATGTGCTAAGGGGTGAATGACATGATAGAGGTAGAATAACATCAAGGGTTTCCTATAGTGCTTTTTATCAACATACTTCAGGATCTTTGCTGCACTTCCCACCCTGTAGAGGTAAAGTGACTGTCCCAAGGCTGCAGAGAGTTAGCATACAAAAGTGGTAAAAACTCTACTATTCGGGACTGGTAAAAATTCTAATATTAGAAAGTATGTACCAGTTACGATTACTTGATTGTCCAATATACTATAAGTTAGTAAATGCTAATAACTGAAGGGTGACTGCCCTATTTCCTAAATTTTAGGATGCTTATTTTTACATTGTTTACATAAGTAAATGGAGATGCATCTTATAATTGACTTAGGTGTTTAATATGTTAGCATTTCTTTTTTACCAAAACATTATGCAGTCAATGGTGTTCTTACAACCAATAACATCACAAAATCAAGGACGTGTGATGTATATGTGCTGTGCATATATATCATTTCTCTGAAACAAGGTTTCATAATAATTAGTTCTGTCTCTGTACGGTTTATTGTCAATGTCTCAGTTAAAGAAATCAAGACATACACGCTACCATGTGTAAAATAGATAGCTGGTGGTAAGCTGCTGAAGAGCATAGGGAGCTCAGCTCAGTGCTCTGTGATGACCTAGAGAGATGGGATGGGGAGGGGGTGGAGTAGGAGAGGGGCTCAGAAGAGAGGGGATATATGTATACTTAAAGGTGATTCACGTTATTGTACAGCAGAAACTAACTCAACATCGCAAAGCAATCATTCTCCCATTAAGAAATAAATTAAAAAAAAAAACACCAAGGTGGGGGTGGGGTACTCACCTGGGGTAGAAACCTGGAAATAAAACTTTTGGGGAGACCTGCCTCCTACTGTAAGTATCTCTCACTGAGTACTGGTGACTCCATTTCTATTTTATCAGCCTTTTCTCTCCTTCCCAGTTTTCCTACTTCAACTTTTCCCTATACTGTAGCACTAACCCAATCTCCCACCGAGGGGCCACGTTCAATCTCATGAAACATATAGTTGATCATGTTACTTCCTTTCCTAAAACCTCTGGTGGCTACCCTGGGCTTTTAAAATGACGTCCAGAGCCTCCCAAGTGGCATTTAGGATTCTGTGAAATGTATGCTGCTCTACCCCTCCAGCCTCATAGATGTCCCTTATCTCTCTCCTGGTTAATCAGTCAAATTACTATTTCTAGAATTTTACAGCCTTTTGGACACATTTCTACTAACTGAAACTTTCAAGGACTGGCTCAGAAGTCACACTGTCCATGAAACTTTTCCAGTCCTCCCATCAAAATAAATATCTACTACCTCACTATTCTCATAGCACAGAGGACTGCCAGTCTGAAACAGCCGAAATCATGTCATGTGGTACCATCTGTCTATCCAAATAGATGGTAAGGTTCTTGACAGCAGAAACCAGGTCTTAATTTAGTTTCTTCCATAGAGCTCAGCACAGTAAGCTGCAGAGAATGGGCAGTGAGTGAACACTAGTCTTTAACAAAGCCATAACATGTGCTAAAGTCACATGACTACAGGTTAAGGATATCATAAGGAAAACTTCATTGAACTGAAATTCTTAGTCTCCCACTGGGCACCTGAAGATTTTTGTTAGGTTCCATTACAAATGACATAATTTTAGTTAATATTATGCTGATGCTGCACAATATTCCCTCTCAATCTTGGCCAAACCCAGGAAAGTAATTTCCTATTTGATTGAGAATATGACAGTAGCATGAACTGGATTATAAAAATTTACTATAGGGTTGAGAATGTAAGGCTAACTATGGATCAAACTGGAAACATTCCAACATTTTTTAAGAAAGTATGTGAACAGCCTAGTTAAGAAAATGCAGTATTCATCTTTAGCATTATTCCAAGCTTTGGTAACTACCTAATTTCAAGACAGGTACTTATTCTCCTTTCTATAGGATCAACAAAGGGGGTAGTAGTGGTTCAGTGTCTCAGCTTATCAATTCTTCCCTTAGTTATATCTCAACTAGATGATTTTTACCATTTGTTTACCTAGCACTGAACAAATTTTACAACACGTTAGTCTTCACATAGCAGTTTCCAGATTTTACCTTTAGATTCACACTTATGTTTCACGATAAGATTTAAATGAAGATGCCTTCTCCGTGACATGGAAATTTTCAAAATCTTTCTAAAATCCTAGGACATTCTTTAAGCTTTCCTCCTCTACCTAAACTCAAGAAATCCTCAAAGGATCCCATCTGAAGCCACAGTGCTGGCTCTGCACCCCAGCCCTGCAACAATGAAATCCAGGTGATCCCACTCCATCCCTCTAAAACTGAAACTCAACTTTATGGTTCTAAGTCTATGAAATGTCTCACAGAAAGATTTCCTCCCTAAATTAAACTTTCCTCCCAAACCCCAAGCTCTATTACCAGTTCTTCTCTAAATTCTGATCAGATTTTGGTATCTTTGGCCAGCAAACAAATTGTTGCGGGGGTGGGGGGGAGTGGGTGGGGGCTGGCTTCCCAGGTGGCTCAGTGGGTAAAGAATCTGCCTGCAATGTGGGAGACTCTAGTTCAATCCATGGGTCAGGAAGATCCCCTCGAGAAGGGCAGGGCAACCCACTTCACTATTCTTGCCTGGAGAATTTCATGGACAGAGAAGCCTGGTGGGCTACAGTTCATGGGATGACAAAGGGTCAGACACAACTGAGTGACTTTCAATTTCACTCGAGGTTTGTATGAGAATCAGAGGTAAATAGATATAAAACACCACATTCATAAAAGCAATTTAGTAAATGGTCACTTTTATTATTATAATCCCAATAAAGATAATACATTAGTGTGACATTTGCCATTTAGAAAGAAATTCTGCTCACAACCATCTCATTAGATACAATTCTGTGTTATGTGTTATCTGACAAAAACAGGAATTTGGTGAAACACAAAACAAGTTTGTGCTGAATCCCTTCCCTCAAGGAACATGTGAGTTCATGAACTAAAGCTCAGAAGAAGTGAGCAAGATTTGTTTCACCAGGAGTGCAGGCTGTATCCAAGAAAGACAAATGCTTTGAAAATCAACTAAGAGCCTGGGGTAGAAATCCAGGGGGTATGTAAAAAGAATCACAAGAGAAGTATAAACATCTAAGAGATAATTTTACAGGAAAAAAGCAGCTGTACCTGAAAAGTTGAGGACATTTAGGACATAAATGAGAGGCAGGGACCTGTATTCAGAGCCTGGAGAAGAGACAGTATGATGGAACTTTTTCCAGAAATGGGAGCCTGAAAGAAGCTACTGGTTTGGAAGCTGCTGAGCTGAAGAAGCCTAGTCAAGTCATGAAAAGACAGAGGCAACTCGTCACAATTTATACCAACAGAAAGCATTTAGAAAGAAAGAATAAATGTTAGTTAAACTTTAAAGATTAAATTACAAATTTACTCAAGTGATTTAAACTTTTACTACACAAGTAGCAATTTTAAGTCATAAGGGATCTGAAATGTTTCCAGAGGTTTAAAACCGACTATTTTCATTCTAGTAAAAAGAGATCTTCTCTTCCAGCACGAGCACATAAAGCAAATCCCCCGCCTTGTAATGGGCTGCCGGAACTGCAGAGTTTCATGGAAATCATTTTACTGCTAACTTACTAGTTTTCTGTTAACTGTCATTTCAGAATACTAAAAACTATTACTTTTAAAACCGACATTAAAGTGAGCTTAAGCAAGCATGGAAATGGAAGGCCACAGAAGAAAAAAGAAAAAGATGCAATTAATACTAACAGTTATAGTCGGATACTTGTTCATTTAATAAATCTTTGCAATATTAGCAAGATGGATGAGATGTAGTACAAATGAGAAGCACACAAGATAAGTGATCATTTGTTATCATTACTGAGATGTAAAGTGTGATTCAGTGTTTCATAATGGATGTTAAATTTGATTTAACATATGGTTGACTCATTTGCTGAGAACTATCCTTAAAGACATAAACGCATTCTAAAGTCAAAGCCATTGTCTTAATAACAGACTATGAATTATTTCTCCATAAGAGAATGAACAAACTCAGTAAATACAAGCTTAGCAAGAGGATGTGCAACAGTTCTTTGTCCAAAAAAAAGAAAAAAAAAAAAAGCATAGACTCATGGAACAAATCATAGAAAATATTGTTGCCTACACTGAAAGAATAAAGATTTAACATATATTAAATACCAGTACAGACAGAATCTATGAAAACAGATGCTCAAAAGATCAGTACAGAAACTTGTCACTGTTGGAACTGCTCTATCAGCTACCTAAGAAATCCTCCTTTGTCAATTTCATCTCTGTAATCATGAAAGAGCATCAGTTCCCACTTTAAGTTCCACGGATTAAGCAGATCATTGAAAGTCCTGTTAAAACAATTTATAACCTATCATTATACTTCAGGAGTGATGTGACCTGGAATGAGAGACACTCAGAAACATTTGTCACATGAGTGTGCTCTTATGAGTCACTCAATTTTGTCCACATTTGCAGTTCTATGAGGAGAAATTCATCACTTTTTTTGAACAATTTATCTGCCACCAAGAGACACAAGACCAGTTTGGAGACTAGAGGTCTTTAGTAGTCCTGGTGTTGAGCCTGTCATTGAAGGCTTATTTTTGCCCTAGCCAGTATTGGCACCAAAATCAGATTCATTAATAAAAGGTCCACCTTACAAAGGAAAATGGCATCTTCTGTTTTCACTGATGACAGTGTCTTTCCACATCTTTGGGTGTCCATTATTATAATTCAACCTACACTCATCTGCAAAACCTGACTGCTAGCAGCTCCACTATCCTGCCTTCGAAAATGACCCAGAGGTGGGGTGCAGTATTTCACACTGTTACACGCATTAAATCACTATCTGTTGTTAGGGTGCATCTTCTCTGATCACAGTGTCATCTAATTTACATTTAGCGATCAGGAGCACATCTACAAAAGAGCACTTAAGTCAAATAAGCTTTATGCACCCATTCTTATGTTACATACTTCAGTGAGTGTCACTCTTATTTGATGCTGATTTTAGTTACTGACAACATGAAAACATTGCCTTGTATCACCAAACAAGTCACACTGATTTTCTGAGCATCATTTCTTCCCTTTGTAAAATTAGGAGTCTGGGTTACATCAGTGATTCATGAAAGCAGAGTTCACTCCCAGGCTGGCTACCCTATCCCTTAAGGATTTTGCAAGGAGTCCAATACAATAGATTAGACCTGGTGGAGACTCTCAACGTTCTTCATTTTAGTTAAGTTCCCAGATGATTCACACTGGTACCTCTGATAGGAATAACGGGCTATCTACAGCTAAACCCATCTACAATAGTATTTACTGAATTCATTCAACCATTAGGTGAAAAAAGAAAAAGCATGCTCAGTCAGATCAATAATCCTTTCTGTGGAGTCATACAACCAGGATGAAGTGATGAACGTGAGGATCCTAGCAGCCAGCATTTGGATTCCCATTCTACCCTCTGTATGACTCTGGACATGTCTGTTAATCTCTCAAAATTTAGGGCTCCTTCTTCATAAAATGGGGATAATAAATCCTACTTTAGAGGGAGATGGTACAAATTAATGGGAAAAAAACATACATGTAAAGTCATTTAAAAATGGAAGCACTGTGGATACCCAGGAGGACTAAGGCTGTGCTTTATTCATTGTTCCAGGCTTTATGGCAATTAGCACACAGGAAGTGCTAGGAAAACAATGGTTTGAAGGAACACAATTTAATTCAACTACCTATGAGATGCTATTTATTCAGCATCTTTTTATTGAGTGCCTACTCTGTGTGAGACACTGTAACAGTTGGGTTGCCCCTTTGGATCCATCCCTCCACTTACTGTCCTGTTCTCTGCTCCAGAAGGCTGACCTGCATCCGCTACGCTGATGGAGTCCCTTGCCTCTGGGCTTCCCGAGTCAACTGGCTGGAGAGGGTTCCAGCAGGAGATCAGATGAAGAGATAAAAGAGAAGTCAAGTCCCATTCCCAAAGCTCCCCAGCTCCTCCAAAGTCAGCATGCTCTTCCAATTCTCTTTCCTGCTATGTTGCAGGAGCACACCTTCCCCTCATCTCTCTGGGTTTCAGTCATGAGAACTCTTCTGTAGCTCCCTCCACTCCCTACGGTTCTTCTCCACCTGAGCCCCATCCCTCCACATATGTCCTTGGAAAGAATCTCTCCTGAGCTCATCCTCATTCAAGTGTGCCCTCTATCTGGGAGTCCAGGGCAAGCACTGAACTTGGACTGGGAGTTGGGGGATAAAGTATTAAATGACAACAAAAAGTCATCTTTTGCCCTTCCTGGGTTCTAATAATGATCACTATCATTCCAAAAATCATAATAAGTAGCTACCATTTCCTGGACACATATCCCATGCTAAATTCTACAGAAACTGCACTGAGGTTGGTACAATTATGGTATTTATTTAGAAAGTAAAAAACAAAAACTGAAGCTCCAAAATATAAAGATCACAGGATTAAGCATCAATACTTAGATTCAAGCCAAGGTCAACCCAATCTAGAGCACATCCTCTCAAACACAGCAGTGTTGCTGAGTTGTCCTCAGCAACGTCCCTGACAAAGGATCCTCAGTGTGAATGATAAGAAATTCCCTCAAACCCCTCTTCAGACCCGACCACACTCAGAAAGCCCAGTTCATCCGTTAGGGAGAATTGAAATCTATCCTCTTATTACTTCTATATATCCATTTGCTTACAAGTTCCCTCCCTTGTAAGCTAATACACACCTGCATTTTCCTGTAACTAGCAGGCTTTGTTCAACCTACTGAATCTGACATCTTCTTACACAACTCAAGAGCGATGCAGAAAAGCAGTGGAGAGGACTGCGGATGCTGGGAGTGTGTCCTGGCACTTGGTTGGCCTGCATGGTGAGGTCAGGCACTTTCTCCCACTTGTCTGAGCTATCCCTCTGTATTTAAGGTGGTCATCCTCTCCGACCCAGAAGCCAGAGAACTCTGCTCATCTGTGTTTTTAAAATAGACACCCTAACCCAAGCTAGTCTGACAGACACACAGCTGAATGAACTTTATTAATTAGTACCCAGACCTTCTGAAAATTGATTTCCACTTTGATCCCAGCCTGTGTGATTTTATCTCCAATATCTAACTAGCAAATCATGTTATCTTATAATTAAGTGATAATCTTTATGACAGAGAAGATGACAGGACTATAAATGGCTTATGCAAGTGATTAAAATAACTTCCTCCCTTTTCTCTCCCAACCATGGAAATGTTCTCCAACTTCACAGAGCTATTAGTTGTTAATAAACTTCTCTGACATCATGATATGACCCTCATTCCGATTCAACAAGATCACATACATACTAACTCACTCTCCAGAAACCATATAGGCTTCACTTGTTATGCTTAAATAAGTATACCCTAATAGCTTTGAGGAGCTCACAAATCCAGTAAAAACAATTGACTTTACCACTTTTCTATTCTCCAAGCCAGGCTTCACCAATACGTGAACCGGGAAATTCCAGATGCTCAAGCTGGTTTTATAAAAGGCAGAGGAACCAGAGATCAAATTGCCAACATCCGCTGGATCATCAAAAAAGCAAGAGAGTTCCAGAAAAACATCTATTTCTGCTTTACTGACTATACCAAAGCCTTTGACTGTGTGGATCATGACAAACTGTGGAAAATTCTGGAAGAGATGGGAATACCAGACCATCTGACCTGCCTCCCTCTTGAGAAACCTGTATGCAGGTCAGGAAGCAACAGTTAGAACTGGACATGGAACAATAGACTGGTTCCAAATAGGAAAAGGAGTACGTCAAGGCTATATGTCGTCACCCTGCTTATTTAACTCATATGCAGAGTACATCATGAGAAATGGTGGGCTGGATGAAGCACAAGGTGGAATCAAGATTGCCAGGAGAAATATCAATAACCTCAGATATGTAGATGACACCACCCTTATGGCAGAAAGTGAAGAAAAACTAGAGTCTCTTGATGAAAGTGAAAGAGGAGAGTGAAAAAGTGGGCTTAAAGCTCAACATATAGAAAACTAAGATCATGACATCCTGTCCCATCACTTCATGGCAAATAGATGGGGAAACAGTGGAAGCAGTGGCTGCCTTTATTTTGGGGGGCTCCAAAATCACTGCAGATGGTGATTGCAGCCATGAAATTAATAGATGCTTGCTCCTTGGAAGAAAAGCTATGAACAATCTAGACAGCATGTTAAAAAGCAGAGGCATTACTTTGCCAACAAAGCTCCATCTAGTCAAAGCTGTGGTGTTTTCAGTGGTCATGTATGGATGTGAGAGTTGGACTCTGAATAAAGCTGAGCGGTGAACAATTGATGCTTTTGAACTATGGTGTTGGAGAAGACTCTTAAGGTCCCTTGGACTGCGAGGAGATCCAACCAGTCCATCCTAAAAGAAATCAGTCCTGAATATTCATTGGAAGGACTGATGTTGAAGCTGAAACTCCAATACTTTGGCCACCTCGTGCGAAGAGCTGACTCACTGGGAAAGACCCTGATGCTGGGAAAGACTGAGGGCAGGAGGAGAAGGGGACGACAGAGGATGAGATGGTTGGATGGCATCACGACTCAATGGACATGGGTTTGGGTGGACTCCGGGAGTTGGCGATGAACAGGGAAGCCTGGCGTGCTGCGGTTCATGGGGTCACAAAGAGTAGGATACGGCTGAGTGACTGAACTGAACTGCCTCTCTTTCTAATGGTTTATTTTTACACTGATTTTTATGGGTCTGCATTCAACAGTGAAGGTAAATTAAATGAATTTCTGGAGACTGATCAGCAGAACCATTGTAGAAAAAATTTTTAAATCAAAAATTCCAAAAGTGGTTTCTGAGCCTACCATCTAAGTGATATTTAGACACTGCCATGAGTGATATTTAGAAGAACATCACAGTTAAATGTGCTCCTGAGTTATATTACTGGAGATAAATGAGATTCTGAAATAATAACTAAAAACAAGTGAATATAGAAACACCTATCCAGTAGAGAATTTAAAAAACAAAGAATTGATTTTGTACCTACTGAAATATGAAATAGGACGGTAAGATCAGAATTTAATGTGGATTGGTATTATAAAATCTGATGGAAACATGATAGTCTTTATTACTGTGATGGAACATACTTCATGGCTCTGAAAACATCTGAAATTTCGACTGCCATGGTCTGATGGTAAAGACATGAGAGTCAGTGCTGCTTAGGGAGGGTAGACCCCAAACCCACGAACCTCAAAATCAGATATGTTGAGCTGAAGAAACCCCAAAGGTCTCCATGTCTGGACTCTACTGCACGCCACCCCACCAATTTCCACTCTTCCCTCTCTAATGAAATACTGAAGGGCAGTCATAAAAGACTTGGGGGACAGCTCCTTGTCAGGACTTCTCCTGTACAGAGGGATGTACAGGGCAAGGGTCAAAGTAAGCAGAGATCTCCGCTGTCCCCATCACACATTGGGAATAACAGAGAATATGACTCAGTGTCCCAGGCCTCTTGTGTAACTGGCTAATGAGATGAATACAGAAGGGAAAGGGCATTTCCTAAAGGTGAAAGGCTCCTTTGTTTTATTTCCTTAGTTCCATCCCCAAGCAGCCCCCTCCCCCCCACCCCCCACCATTTGAAGGCCTGAGGACAGAATTCAGAGTCAGGGATAAGGCTGGCCGTGTGGCAGCTGTAGCAGCAGCAAAACCAATCCAGGCACTGGGCAGAGCCCTCTCAGCAATAACCACGACCATAGCTACCCCATCCAGTTTTAATCTGAAAAGAGGAAGCATTTCAAATGACCTAAATTTAAAAATAGGGTACTTCATGCTCATGACTATTTTAAACAGCATCTAAAGTAAAGGGGAAAAAAGAACAACAACCCATGTTTCCATTTCTGTGACTTCCCCTCCCCCTTGAAAAAGAGAAAATACTGTAGCTTGGTTGTCATTCAAACTCAAATCAGACTTTGTGCCAGCTGGAATCCTAGGTCTATTTATTACTGTGCACAGTTCTTACATTAACCGTTTGTTAAGGACTGATTTTACTACCACTGAGACATAATAATAGAACTGAAGATCACCATGTGGTACCAGAAAGATTGATTCAAGTGTGACCATTTGGGAAAATATGCTATTAAAGGACAAGTTTAGCGATACTACTCAGTAACCGATCTAACTGTATTTTTGGAGAAATCAAATTTAAATGTAAATAACTGCTTAATGAGTTTGGGCCAAGATGGAGACAGGAAAATATCCCTGGCATTTGCCACATTTGCATAACAGGTTCAGAAATAAATTCACAACTTTTTCATGGTCTGTAACACAGCTTTAGAGACACCTGGAAAAGGTAATCTAATAGGAACAGTATCTTATTCTCCACTTTGGAGAACTGTTCACATTTGTTCCTTGTGAGAGTTCTGAATGTAGTGGTTCTCAGCTCAGGTTGTAATTTTAGAAAGGAGAGAATCAGAATTTCTGGGCATGGAGCCATATGCCTTTACAAAATTTTCTAAGTTTATACCTTCTCAGCTCATAGATTGAACACAACAGACAACCCAATAACTGTGTCCAGGGACACACTACATGCAGCCAAGCCTGACTTAGATTTATAGGTCTCCGAAGGTCTGACTTCTGCAAGAGTAGGTTCCTGCTCAGACTCTCTTGCCAGGGAGAGAGAGAGAGATGGACGTACACTCCTCCAGCCCTAACGTTTTTATCAAGCTCGCATTCAATGAATATGAGATGAAGTAGAGTGGGGTGGAGTGGAGGCAAGGGGAAGAGAAAGGAAGGGAATGATGGACAGAAAGGAGAGAGGGAGGCAAGGAAGCACCAGGGAAGTGTGAAGTGTTAGTCCTCGGTCATGCAGAACTCTGCAACCCCATGGACTGTAACCTTCCAGGCTCCTCTGTCCATGGGAGTCTTCAGACAAGAATACTGGAGTGGGTAGCTATTCCCTTCTCCAGGGGGATCTTCCCCATCAGGGATCAAACCTTGGTCTCCTGCACTTGCAGACATATTCTTTACTGCCTGGGCCACCAGAAAAGCCCAGCAGGGGACAGAAGGAAGCAAGAGGCTACTAAGGAAGTAAATACCCAGCTGAGAATAGAAGAATCAGTTCAGTTCAGTTCATTTCAGTCTCTTTGCGACCCCATGAACCGTAGCATGCCAGGCCTCCCTGTCCATCACCAACTCCCGGAGTCCACCTAAACCCATGTCCATTGAGTTGGTGATGCCATCCAACCATCTCATCCTCTGTGGTCCCCTTCTCCTCCTGCCCTCAATCTCTCCCAGCATCAGGGTCTTTTCAAATGAGTCAACTCGTCGCATGAGATGGCCAGAGTATTGGAGTTTCAGCTTCAACATCAGTCCTTCCAATGAACACCCAGGACTGATCTCCTTTAGGATGGACTGGTTGGATTTCCTCGCAGTCCAAGGGACTCTCAAGATTCTTCTCCAACATCACAGTTCAAAAGCATCAATTCTTCTGCGCTTAGCTTTCTTTATAGTCCAACTCTCACATCCCTACATGACCACTGGAAACACCATAGCTTTGACTAGACAGACCTTTATTGGTAAAGTAATGTCTTTGCTTTTTAACATGCTGTCTAGGTTGGTTATAACTTTCCTTCCAAGGAGTAAGCGTCTTTTAATTTCATGGCTGCAGTCACCATCTGCAGTGATTTTGGAGTCCCCCAAAATAAAGGCAGCCACTGCTTCCACTGTTTCCCCATCTATTTCCCATGAAGGGATGGGACCGGATGTCATGGTCTTAGTTTTCTGAATATTGAGCTTTAAGCCCATTTTTTCACTCTCCTCTTTCACTTTCATCAAGAGGCTCTTTAGTTCTTCTTCACTTTCTGCCATAATGGTGGTGTCACCTTGGGAACCAAGAAAAAGAAGGAAGTGCTCCAAGGCATTGTCCTCAGAAAGACAAAAGAGGAGAGAAAACTGGCCACAGGAGCTATAAAGCCAAATGCTTTCAGAAGAGATGGGGAGATTCCTAAGATGGCACTCACTGGTGATGTCATTTCCCTGCCAGGAATATGTGCAAACAAATGAATTCTGCACCTAGGACTGTGTTGATCAACAGTCACATCTTCAAAATGCCTCCAGAGATCAAGCAAATAGCATCCCTATAAGACCACAGGGGAGAGGATGCTTGAATATCAAGCACAGTATCTATTTAATGGGGAAAAAAAACTGCGCAGACCAAAATGCTAAGCCCAGATTCTGTCCCCACAGCCCAGAGCTAACAAATCAATTCAATCCAAATACTTGTGAAACATCTGCAGTGGGGTTTTAATCAGAAACCTTTACTTGAATAGCTGCAACCTTCACCCTCTCCAAGCCTCATCACAGAGAGAAGAGCACAAGCATTTCAGTGTTTTTGAATCAGAGGCGAGGTTTTTATAAGAAGTAACCCAACTCCCATTTCTTAGTACTGGGAAAGGAGAACCAACCAGCTCATACCTGGCAGAGCTTCTCATCTTGGGCATTGGTGGTGGGCAGCAGTCTCCACAGCAAGAGCCTACAAAGCCCCAAAAGATGCCACAGAGAAACCAGCACATTGGCTGCAGGAACTTCTCTGAAGTTAATTTGTTGATTTTCTCACTTGATAATGTTGGAACACTTTAGAGTTTTCCACCAGCAGGAATTTGTTTCCTGCATTCTCCTATTATTGATAGAGTGTCTCAAGGACTCTAAATCCATCCAAATAAGTCCCCACCTCCAACCCAACACTGTTCTCGCTGTGTCCTGTACTTTTATCACAAAACTTCTTATCATTTGTAGTAATGCATTTACTTGTCTTGGTTACTGTCCATTTCTTCCACTAAATTCGAGTTCCAAGAGGTCAAGAACAGAGTCCAGCTTTGCTCATCACTGAATCACTCATATTTGGCACAAGACAACATGGGATAGATATATATTTTCTTTGCTGGTGGTTTGCCTGGAAAACAGCAAAATGTTACCTCTTGCTGCTACTTGCACTGTTGCATCAGCACACCTCCACCAGTGCCAGGCAGGAGGACAGACAGGGAGGCAACCTGAGAGTTCAACGGCAAGGTTATGTCCAGAGCCTCCATGTCTCATGTTCCGTGACTGGGGATGAACTTCCCCCTTTTCCTAACACAAACCTTCCTGACATGCTGCGAGATTAAGGCTGAGCCACTATCAAGGTCTGTTCTTACAGAAGGTTTTCTTTTCGAGTACCCTCACACATTCCCAGTGCCGGACAAGTGCATAAATTATGTTCCCATACAACGTACACAATGCTTCCCAGGTATTCCCAAGTATTTGCCTACTCATGCAGGAGAGGCAGGAGACCCAGGTTCAATCCCTGGGTTGGGAAGATCCCCTGGAGGAGGAAATGGCAACCCACTCCAGTGTTGTTGCCTGAAAAGTTCCATGGAGAGAAGAGCCTGGCAGGCAACAGTCCATGGGGTCACAGAGAGTCGAACACGACTGAGTGATGGCACACACACAACTCACACGTGACCTTGAACATCTAATACTGGCGACTGTAACATGAAGGTGTGGAGATCACGCAGTGCTGACCCATGAGACATGCTTGGGGCTGACATTCAACTGGGCTCCTCTCATTAGGCCATGCCCCTCAGTGTGGGGCTGTGTCCCTAGAAGGGGTGTGCACTTTTTTCCCACAAATATGCTCTATGGTCTAGTAACGGTACTGATTTTTTAAAAAAAGAAGAAAAGGTAAAACTCAATAGCATGTCGCAAATAAAACCCAGTGACTTAGTAAGATATATCATATCACTTCTAGTTTAATATGTTATCTGCTCTAATTAGAAAAAAATATTCACTAGGCACTTTAAAAGATACAGTATCCTTTTGGCATTAGCAAGGATAACTCCAGGGACCTGTATTATTCAAACAATTTTCTATTTCAAAATACACAGGTAGTGAGAAGTAACAAATTATTATATTTCTATTAAATGCACAGAAACAACAAAAAGTTAATTAAGAAAACACTGAAGCAGCTTTTCCCAAATGGTACTCTGCTTCCCTAGGGCAGAAGGATTTCCTTGTAAGGAATTCCCCCACCTGATGGTAGAGCCACCTTGTATGGGTAATTAATGATATTTTAACCTTTAACCACTGAACTCACTTCTCATTTCCTTTCACAATGGGAAGTGAAGGTGATGAGGGGCAGAAGTCCCCTTGGAATACAAAAGGCATTTTTTCAAGAGCTTCTAAAATCCCATTTCAGTGATACAGCTGTATCTTCGTGCTTAAACAAAAGTTAAAAATAACAATAATAACTAAATTGTGAGTTAGACTGGAAAAACCACCTACCATCTGTGATTCCCACTCTGGCAGAGGGCTGATTAAGTAGCCTGCTGTCAATCACTCTTGTCTCAGCAATCCTGTGACTAAGATGTGGGCTGGTGTCCTGATGAATGAATGTAACGTCCTTAAATGAAGCTAAATCAGGGTACTGACACTAATAGGGCCAAAGGCAGGAGTAGGTCAAAGGAGCACCAGATAAAAATCGAAATATCATCTCTCTCAGGCAAGGTCTCCTTGTAGTTGAAAATACCTTAAAATTTTCCAGCAAACCTGAGGCCTTTGGATCCATATTTAAAGGGAAGAAGCTGGAAACTAGACTCACAAAGTCAGTATCAATGCAAACAAGCCAATCACACTGAGTCAACAACTTCACCTGTAAAATGGGGACAGGAAATGGCTACCTAATGGTGTGCTATCGAGATAAAGTTATGTAACACACAGAAATATTTTAACAATGCCTGTACCTAAGAGACCTTGATTAATATCCATGGAAATAAAAGAATGGCTACCTGTTTATTTTATCTTTTGACTCACTGAGTTAGTCAAACATTTTCTTAACTATCACCGCCTCCACCTAGGTATCAACTACCTGAGTGTAGGGCTTTCCTATTGCGTAGCTTGATGCTCCCAACAACTTTGTGAGGCAGCAATGATTACACCTATTTTAAAGGTAATAAGACTGAAGCTCAGTTCACACTCTCAGAGGATTAGCATAAAGGTCTTTCACTGTAACAGCCTGGTCCCTGCTTACTTATCCCACACTGGGACACAGGTTTTTGGCTCTAAAAAATTTCACTCTTCAGCTGATTACAGGAAGTCAAAATTTACAGTTTTCCAGTCCAGAGACCCGTACTAATGAAAAGTGATTGCTGTTAAGTATTTGTGAACCACATAAGTGAGTGACTAAAGCCAAAGAAAGACACTTTGGCATTAGCTGGCCATGGCTGAGAAAGGGTGAGCCATATGGAATCCAAGAAACAGTCAATCAAAAAAGGGAGAAAAAAAAAGACACTTTCTTTCCTGCTCTAAGAAGATGCGGGAAAACATTTTTTTTCTTGATTTCAACAATATTTCTTATAGAGAGAAATTTTCTAATCTAACAGACAAACCACAAGTTCAAACTAGTTAACCCTCTACCCCAAGATACCCTTCCCTCAATAACTTGCCTACGTGCCTTTGCTCAGTGTATTCTCATGAAAAACTCAAGAGTCAGGTTCTGCAATCTTCACGTTTTGGATAGAGACTGAGGCTCAGAGGAGGTGAGTGGTTTTATCAGTCAGAGTCGAGCTGCTCCAAACAGATAAAACAAGCTGATGTGACACATCAAAGTCACTGGGAGGGCTGGCAGTGTGGACTCCGGGAAGACACTCAGAGTGACTCATGAGCAGCGCTGCTACTCCTGCCACCATTAGGAAGACAGAGAGTCAGAGCCACGGACAGAACCACTGACATGAGAAACATATCGCCAGTATCGTGAACAGGGTTCAGAAAGCTGCTATCTTCAACATCTCTGAATTTATAAGAAAACCATACCAGCCAAAAAATAGGCTCCTCATGCTTTGCTTTTCAATGACCCTTAGATCCAGTTAGAGACTGGATGCTGAAACACTGTTGCCGAAAAGCCCAGGGTGTCCGCCAATGTTCTAGCCAGAAACTGGAGAACAGAAAAAGACGGCCTCATCACAAAATTCAATATCAAAAACGCATATAACCCAATTGAAAAAAAAAAAAAATGGAAAAGGACCTGAACAGACATTTTTCCAAAGAAGACAAACAGGTACATGATCAGGTATTCAGTGTCACCAATAATCAAGGAAATATAATCAAAATCACAGTGATGTATCAATCTACACCTGACATACATACATTGCTATGTACAAAACCAACAAGGACCTACTGCATAGCACAGGGAACTGTACTTAATACTTTATAATAACCGATAAAGGAAAACAATTGGAAAATATAGGTATATATGCATGTATAACAATCACTTTGCTGTATACTATACCTGACACTAACACAATATTGCAAATCGACTGTACCTCAATTAAAAACAACAACAAAAAAGCATCAATATGGAAAAAGAAAACAACCTAACCTTAACTCTAACCAAAAAAAAAAAAAGACAAGAGATAAATTCTCATCAAGATATCGAGAAAAGAGAACGCTTGTACACTGTTGTTGATAATATAAACTGGTATAGCACTATGAAAAAATATATGGAGGTTTCTCAAGAAATTAAACACAGAACTACCATATGATCCAGCAACATTACTTCTGGATATTCATCCCAAGGAAACAAAATTATTATCTCTCTTTTTTTTTTTTTTTGCTGAGACTTTTATGGAGTCTCAAACTTTATTTTATTTTTTATTTTTTTTTATTGGAGGCTAATTATTTTACAATATTATATTGGTTGGTTTTGCCATCTCAAATAGATATCTGTACTCACATAATCCCTGTAGCATTATTCGCAATACTCAAGGTATACAAACAATCTAAATGGCTGAATAGATGAATGGATCAGAATATATATGTAAAAAACAGAATGCTATTAAGGTCTGAAAAAGAAGGAAACATTGTCATCTGCAACAACATGGATGAACCTGGAGGGTCTGTGTGTGCATACAGTCACTCAGTTGTGTCCAACTCTCTGCAACCCGTGGACTGTGTAGCCCACCAGAGTCCTCTGGCCATGCAATTCTCCAGGCAAGAATACTGGAGTGGGTTGACATTCCCTTCTCCAGGGGATCTTCCCAACCCTGGACTGAACATGTGTCTTAAAATGGTAAAGGCAGGTTCTTTACCACTTGAACCATCAGGAAAGTTCAAATACTAAATGAAACCAGACAGAGAAAGACAAATACTGCATAGTTTCACTTACATGTGAAATCTTAAAAAAAAAAAAAAAGTTGCCAGGAACTAGGATGTGAAGCAGAATAGGGAGAGGTTTAGAATACTACAAACTTTCAGTTAGAGATGAGCAAGGTGCGAGGATCTAGTGTGTAACATGGTGACTACAGTTAACTACAACTATAGTTGCATAATTCACATTTTCTGAGAGAGTAGAACCTAAAGGTTTTGACCAAAAAAAAAAAAAAAAAGGAAGGGAGGGAGAAAAAGGTCTGCGACTCAATTCTACCTATGAAAACTCAAATTCTTCTAACTGGCAAAAAATGGATGGTATCCAGAAGCCTAGCTGTAGGGGAGTATGGGGAATGTAGCTGTTCAGTAGAGGAAGGCACAAGACCACAGGTTAGAAAGGCTCCTTGAAGCCCAATCACCATGCCTACCGCAGAAGGCAGGACATCCAGTAGGTGGCTCAGAATGAAGGGGTGTGAGAATGAAAAAAGCAGCCGAGACCAAGTGTATGACTAAATGGATGGAGACGGGACAGGTGAGGGGTTAGCTGAAGAGCCAAAAGGATTTAGAACAACTAAAGTGAGGGGTCCATTTGGCAACTTTGCAAGAGATGAAGCAGAAGAGGCATAAGAAGGGCCAGATGATGCAGAGTCACTCACCTCAGCTAAGAAGCACCCTCAGCCTAGGCGAGACATCCCTCTTGAGTGTCCAAGAAGCCTGAACAATCCTGAGCTACTGCAGTTATCACATGGAACTGCAGTTACTCATTGTCTTGTCTTCCGCACTAACTCCTTTGAAAATAAGGACCAGAGGTCAAGGGCAGGGAGGAGCTATGTCATGTTTTGTTTCTCCAGAATATGGAAGAGTCCATGGCACATAACAAATGTTCAGTAAGTGTTTGTTGTATAGAGTGACATCCCAGTTAAAGTTCTTTCCAGAATGCATATCCCATTGGCTAAAATATAATTAATCGTCCACTTAGAAAAAAGAAAATGTCCCCCTTACTTTAAATGCCTTTCATTGTTTAAAAAAAATCAGTTAATAACAGATTATAGATTGGTAACACAATTAAGAATATATCCCTGTAGTTTATTTTTGCGTGTTTATATATTGTAGTGAAAGTCACGCAGTCGTGTCCCACTCTTACAGTCCATGGAATTCTCCAGGCCAGAATACTGGAGTGGGTAGCCTTTCCCTTTTCCAGGGGATCTTCCCAACCCAGGGATTGAACCAGGGTCTCCTGAATTGCAGGCAGATTCTTTACCAACTGAGCTATCAGGGAAGTGACTAGTATTTCTGTTCACTGAGCAAACATTCCTGCATTCTGCTAATAGCACTTCTGTTTTCCTGTAGGAAGGCACAGCTGCACAGCTACTTCCCCCACAGGAAGGAATTAATTTGAGGTTTCAGGTGGGCACATGATTTGGATGAATAAATGAGAGTCTTATGTGATATCCTAGCAATGAGTTAGTGAGTAAAGATTTTTTTTCTGCTGAGATCGATGCTACTGGTAGGATGGTAGCCTCAGACTTCCAAGGGCCACCATGAGACATAAGGTCTCCAACCAAGAAACTAGCCTACATAGTACCATCAGAGTCCCAAAATGGAGAGATAGAAATTCTTTTTAATCAGAGGATAATTGCTTTACAATATTGTATTGGTTTCTACTGTATAATGATGTGAATCAACTATAATTATACATATATCCCCTTCCTCTTGAGCCTCTCTCCTAAGTCCCTACCCACACCTGCTCCAGCCCTCTAGGTCATCAAAGAGCACCAGTTTGAGCTCTCTGTGCTATATAGCTGCTTCCTGCTAGAAATCTATTTTACCCATGGGAGTGTGTGTGTGTGTGTATAGTTGACATATATATATATATATGTCACCTAAAAGTGGTTACCTGGATCTAGGGTGTCAAAGCTACCACAGGTCAATAGATTCCATTTAGGGGGTTAAAAAGTCACATATGGTTACTGTCTTCTCCCACCAAAAAGAACTCACATTTTTTTCATTTATCATAGTTATATTATTGATTGAAGAAATGACTAAAAGCAGTAGATGAATGGAACCCAGTTTGGGAGACATCAATCTGTCAGTGATCTACCTAGCCCGTCATTCCAACGACACACAATCATCACGTGGCTGGTCTTAAGAGAATTAAGGAAAAACCACAGGAAGCCCTTCACCTGTCTCTATGCACAGATAACTGATTAACAGAAAACAACCTTTACTAAAATGGCTTCAGAGATGTTCAGGGTTGTGCAAACTACACATGATTTGAAGAAAAAGAGATTACTTCAAGTGTCTCCCCAAAACGTTACTTGTAGAGTAATTAGTGATAGTGAAACAGCAGGATGCCCACTTAAAAATCATTGCAGACTTCCCCCAAAATGTAGCCGAATGTGATACTAAGAGACCAAAGCAAGAAAGCCTCATCACTAAAATCACATAAGTACAAGATCAGCCATTAAAACACAGAAGAGCTGTCGCCATCCAAAATGGCCTTTGCTTGCCATTCACACTCATATAAAATTCCTAAAGTCTGTCAGTGCAGTAGTTTCTAAGTGATATGTCAACAAATACATTCACTGAGAACACTTATTCTGCCTAGAGCCAATGTTTTTATAAAAACATCCTAAAGAGTCAACTGTTAAATCAATAAAATGAATGTTCAGCGCAGGTGTTTGGAATTGTGCTG
Organism: Moschus berezovskii; assembly: GCF_049115385.1. Classification (NCBI taxonomy): domain Eukaryota; kingdom Metazoa; phylum Chordata; class Mammalia; order Artiodactyla; family Moschidae; genus Moschus; species Moschus berezovskii. The sequence goes on from NC_142483.1 coordinate 19,312,661, forward strand.
ATTTATCCATATTTTCCAGTTTAATTTCCACATTTACCACCAAACTTCTGCAGGAAAACATAAAATGTACCCGGAAGTATTATGCTCATCATAAATACGAGGACAGTTGTGCTAAACCTATCTCTGCTGGTAAGGGGGATTCATAAATCATTTTCATTTGCTTAAATTCTTAAAGTTTTCTGTTCAACCCACAGTGATTGGAATGCCAAATGTCATACAGTTTAAACGGCATTTTTAAGCCATTTGCAGCTGATGTTTTCATTAGGTATATTTATAAGACAAACAAAGGAAAAAAAAGAAGGAAGGAAATCTGACTCAAGGACTCAGGAAAGAAGAAATGAGTTACTATCCATTTCTTTTATCTTTTTCTTTAGCACATCTGTCTAAAGCAGTGTAATAGTGATCAAGAATGTGAGCTCAAAAGCCAGCCTTCACCAGCTCAAATCATAGCTGTGGCATTTACCACCTGCCAGACCCTGAAAAAGTTGTATAAACCGCATTTGCTTTGAAAAGGATAATGCCAGGACATACTTCATGAGGTTGCTGGGGGAATGGATTCTGGCATCTCTCAAAAAAACATTTTGCATGGAGTTAGAAGAGGAAAGAAGTGTTCAATAAACGCTAGCTATTATAATGCTATGTTATTTCCAGCCTTGCCTACTGGGTAATGAATAGTGGCAGGAAATTGTTGTTTCAAATTTTATTTATATAGTTATATTTCTTTCTGCACAAGAAATGATGTAAGACATTCTTAAAAACATATGAGAGACAATAAAATAGTCCAATATAAGAATCATATGTATTTAACTACGGTTAATGACAAAGGTTAATGACAAAAATAGAGATAGGAATGAGACAAACAGTAAGAATCATAGAGATATGGCTGTTACAATCAACTACAAACTTGTTTTAAGCTTTCTGGCATCCAACATGTGAGATAATGGAAAAAATACAGATTTCTTTACATATTCACAATATTTATACAGATTCATATCAATATTCTGTAGACAGATACATATCTGCCTCAGATTTCTTGTACACAGCTCCTAAAGCCCTTATAACTTCGTAAGTGATAAGAACACTAGAAGCATCTTTTGTTTAATCTTTGTCCAGAGTTCCTGACACGGGGCTTCTGAAATGTTGGAATTCAGTGGGTGATAGGAGTATCTTCTGTTCAAATGGGGAGACTATGGGTGGACTCTTGGGTGGACGCTGGTCACTACAAAGACCAAGCCATGATTAGAAGCTTGGAATTTTTACTCCTCACTCCCAGCCCCTTCTCGTGAGAAGGGACAGGTGCTGAAAATGGGGTTAATGATTGATGATGCCTCCTTGAGGAAACCTCCAGAAAAATCCTCATAGAATGGGGTCTGGAGAGTTTCCAGATTGTCAGCCGTCCATGTGCCTGGAGGATGATGCACCCCAACTCCACAGAGGCAGAGCTTCCTGCACTTCGGAGTCTCCCAGGCCTTGCCTTTGTCTCCCTCCCTCTAGTTGTTCATCTGTATTCTTCACCACACCCTTTAATAAACCGGTAAATGAAAGTAAATGTTTCCTTGAGCTGTGTGAGCCACTCCAGTAAATTAATGGAATCCAAAGTGGGACAAGGTCATGGAAATCTCTGGTTTTCACCAAATCAGGCAAAAATTGCGGGTAACCTGAGGATCTACTACTGGTGAGTGGGCACTGTCTCCAGTTAGTGCCGGAACTGAGTTAAATTGTAGGACACTCAGCTGGTGTCACAGAGGACTGATTGGTGGGGGAAATTTCTACATATTTTGGTGATGGGAAGTGTCAGAAATGTTATGACTATCAGGAGTAGAAGAGACACAAATGAAGAATGACTGGATTTCTCTAACATATTAATTCAAGAAAGAAAACTGAGTCTGCAGCACAAATTTAGTACCCAGGAAACTAAAATACACTAAATGCCTAAGAAGAATATAGTGATTTTGTGAGAGACAGCAAACTGATGCCAACAAACATAAGATATTTCTGGGGGCACAGAGTTAATAATCATGGTAATAACATTATTGACCATAGTTCTTTACCCATCTTTGCATCAACATCTGTAATACGGTCTCTAGGTCTACATATAGTCCCCGTACTTTGAACTTGGTTCTAAGATTTTCTTTGGCCTTAACATATGGGTGGAGATGGTAGTATGTCCTAACTAATTTCCAGTTCTCGGCCTTAAAATGTCTCAAGTACATCTGCCTGCCCTAATGAATCTCTGCCAAAGCATGAGACATAAATGGCAGGGCTAGTCTGGTGGCTCGTCTAAGGAAGACAAAAGACAGGTAGCAGAGTCAGACCATGCAGCACGGAGAAGAGTCACCGCCAAGCCCAGGCTAGATCATCCAAACCATAAATTATTCACACAGACACAACGAATAAAGACTGATTGCTGTTTTATATCTCTGAGTTTTGGGGTGGTTTGTTATGCAACAGTGGCAAACTATAACACAACAACCAGATAATGACAGTTCTGTAGCAGTATATGCACTGGCAACTATAAGCCAAAAATAGGTATGAATTACCACGGCCCGGATAAAAAGCAGCATAAAGCAGATTAGTACATATCTTCATAGCTTTAATTTGTTAACTCACTAACCTCATTATCGTGATTTCTGACACCATAATAGTTAATATAAATAAAATAAAATTTCTGTGCATCATTCACCATAGTGTGTTGGTAGTTTAGTCGTGTCCCACTCTATGAGACCCCATGGAGTATAACCCGCCAGGCTCCTCTGTCCATGGGATTCTCCAGGCAAGAATACTAGAGTGGGTTGCCATTACCTTCTCCAGTGGATCTTCGAGACCCAGAGATTAAACCTGGGTCTCTTGCACTGCAGGCTGATTCTTTACTATCTCAGCCACCAGGGAAGCCCACTTTCACAAACTTCACTATTATATTTCTGACACCATAATAGTTAACGTAAATAACACTTCTGTGTGTTGTTCACCACATTAGATGAGCAATGCCCAGGTAATCCCCAAAACTGAATGATAAGTTTGAGGTAATTAATTAGTCTCTAAATTCATAAACAAAATTCCCTGGAGGGTGGGATATGATGGGGGAGTAGGTTATACCTTTCAGAGCTTGGCCAACAGCTTCCACAGAAACACAGGGCATAACAAGTGACCATGTGCCCGGAGCTCAGTAGAGATGCCATGTGTATGAAGATGTTGGACAGAGAAATCAAAATCTCCAAATGTGCGACCTGTTTAAAAGTCACAAGGACACATGTTCCCAATGGTTGTGTTGATCTAAGATGAGGTGGTATCTCACATGGCCAAGTCTACCTGGAGGGCACAGAAAAGAAGTAGTTGGGATTTATTTATCCAACCACACTAGTTTTATTAAATTAGTTCTTTTTTCTCATGAGAAAGGCTGGTACCTATAATAAGAATAGCTAATACCTATTTGTCAGTATGGATATGCAATACAATGTGCTAAGCTCTAGGCATAGTTTATCCCATTCAATTCAGGTAACATTTATGATAACCCAAGATGGCAAGTATTTTTCTCCCCTTCTTTACCCCACGTGCCCTTTTCTTTCACAGCTTTTACAGACAGGTACTATGAAGTGACTTCTTATGGCTACGCAGACACTTCTCATCTAAGAGGACATACAGGGAAAATCAGGATGGCTATACTTGATTACTGTTTGCTTTACATAAATCTTGAACATTTTCTGGGTTGATTTACATTTTAATTCTTTTTTCTTGAACCTAAAGCTTTCCTATTTTCAACTGGTCTGTAAAAATATTTTGCCAAACAGAAAGCACTTTGTAAACAGAAAGAAACATGATACACTGTGAATACTGCCCAGTTTTACAGAGAAAAGATCAATTTCAATGACATTATTTTAGAATACCCCCACTGATCCAGATTGACTAAAAGAACCATGGTCCAATCCCTCAATATGACCCTTCATCTCACGCTGACACACAGGGGATCCTATTGTTGTGTTCTTATTGTCAGATGGACAACCTACATCATTTGTCTCCTCCGAATTATCTTCTACTGAATATAATACACAAATGTCAGTGATATAAAAAATTGCATTGTTGAACGTGTAAGGTTTTTTTGTTTGTTTGTTTTGTATACTTTTAAACTTTGTTTCTTCTTTGGCAACTAAACAGATGACAGATTTTGCAACTGTATTATATGTAAATTATGTACAAGTTTCCCCACTTGGGCTTGCATAGTGATTTTCAAACAGTGGCATGTGGGACACATGATAATACCCAGCCATAAATCATTAGAAATTAAATTCAAACCCAGTTAACACCGGATGTAAGCATTTCTTATGCATTATGCCTCAAAATTAACTCAGATGACTAAAAGCAGACCTGTGGGACTGTTTAAAGGAACTAAATCCCTGCAAAATCCTATAGTTCTTTGAGATGTGCACTCTGCTCCAAAATATTCAGCAATTAGCAGAAACTGAAGCAAGCAGAGTTCACACATGCAAAGTGATAGAAGGGATGGGCCTACTAGACACAGCAGCTTAATTCAGCTGATTATTAACGGCCCAATGTGCAACTTGTTAACCACACTCACCCTGGTCAACTTTATTTCAGACACAAAGTAATAGTCACTATTGTCTCAAAAATCCCTGCAGCCCAGGTACTTCTCTCAAAGGTTATTAATCTCACATTGTAACCATTGACTCACAAAGCAAACAATTTTGTTCCTTTCCTTTGCCATTTAAAGGCTCCCCAAAGACAGTAAATCTATCAGATTGTTACAATAACTCATTAAAACGTTCTAGAAATTTCACAGTACTTCTTTTTCATATTTTATAACACCCAATAGAAGTATGCAGCTCTTTTTTAAAAAAAAGTATGCAGCTTTTTAATCAAAAGCTGCATTAGTTCCTTCATCTGATCAACATACATATAAAAGAAAGATATTACCATAACAGCAAAAATAAATAACTCGGTCAAACTATAACTTGGCTGGCCATGTATTACATGTGATGGTAAATCAACTCAAACTAACTTAAGTAAAATAAAGGTAGGGAGATAATAGGGATTTAATTAGCTCACATGACAAGAGGTCCTGTGGTTTTATTAAAGGTGGGCCCAGGCAGTGGTGGTTGAGAAATGTTTAACCATATCTCCTTCCTTCCTATGTAGGGGAGCTGATTTGTGACATTTGCCAATTTCAAGCTACCAACATGTCATCAAACAGCTCACAAAATTCCTGAAAATTTAACAGAAGGCCCATGTGGGCTGGTATGAGTTAGCTCCAGGACATCATTCTCAAATGACATCACTATTAAACGGTACTCAAATGGCATCATAACCAGCCCCATTCCCCCTCCCCTTTCTGCTTCACTCCATCTGATTTCATTCCCAGGTTGATTACAAGGTAGCAAGGATGACAGCAGGGGCATGCGGTCAGATGGGCTCTAAACAACTTGGCTTCTGATCTGCTCTCTTAGAATCAAACACAATGGCCAGGGAATAAAATATTCTCATCACTCAGCTTTGGAGATAGAGAGAATGAGGTCAGCTACCTTTGAATCATAGGTATTAAGCAGGATTCATCTGCAATGAGCAAAGGTTAGTCCTAAGAAAATGTGCATATGACTACCATGAAGACCATCTAAGTTTTAAGAGGTCTAAGATTAAATCTACAGCAACATGTATTCCATTTCCAGATATGTAAAACAGAATTCTCTACCAGGTGTCCACTTTGGATGGAAATTTGAGGCAACAGTTTAAGATCCAAGAAGATGAGACGTGTCTTGAAGAAAAATATGCTCTTGCAACATAAAGAAGCTGTCTTCAGTCATGGATAGATTCAAAATGTGAAGATTATATAATTGCTGCATAAATTTATTAATAGAAGTGCTAATGTCATAACTCATACATCTCTATTTGGACACACAATCTTTTATTTTCCTTTTAAATGAGGAAGGAATATAAAATATAAAAAATAAAGGAGTGGAACTGGTAATATTGCTTGCAACTAAATTGGATTTTCCACCAGAGAAAGCTGTTCAGAAAAAGCTATTCGCAAAAGCAGAGTAGTACTCACAAAAAGGTATTAATGAGCCCAACCAGGAGGAAAAAGCCTCCAACAATACAAACAAACATTTGCAAAACCTCTTTCAGTACTGGAAGCTAAAGGAATGATTTGAAGTTTCTATCTGTGCAGAAAAAAATCTCACCGGCCAGTCAAGTAAAGCCGGTTGAATTTTATGAGTAACTCTTATAGCTACAAGTCTTACCAATGATTCAAGAGACAAGAACTCAGCAGCTCTGGGTTTAGAAGGAAAGTAACATACCCTGCCCTCAAACTGTGAGGCAACATAGGAACCAGATGTAGACTGCACGGTGTGTTTGCATTCCTGCCTTGACTGCTGAGGATGTCATACTGTAGAGGTTCAGTCAAATCCAAAACAAGCAGGATCAAGTGAAGCCTGTGGCTTTATCCTGGATAGCATTTTTTTTTCACTGCTTGTCCACAGAATTTGTTTTGTTTTGAATGTTCTTTATTCTTATCTGTCTATTATCAAGAGAACAGCAACAACAGAACGATGGCAGGAAACTTAGCAAATTAAACTTAGGCTTTATCCCCCAAGAACAAAGGAATTTGTGTTAGGCCACCTTTCCACTGTTTCTCCGTACCACTAAGTCAGCTACCGGAATATACCTTCTATAGCATAATGTGCCACAGGAGGCACATTTGTCTGCAGTTACAAAATGACACCACGGATGCTCATTATTAAACAAATCCAGGCCTCTTTATGCATTTTTTTCCAGGTCTGTCACCATGGTGCCAGAGTGCTTAGCCAGCCCACTATTAGGACAGTGGAAAATCGGGCTGCAAGGCTATGCATACCACAATTGACACCAAGTATTCTCACTGATGGAGAGGCTCCCTGTGGGAATGGAACACTAAAACTACCCCTTCTGTGTGGGATACAGATTAATGCATCCAGCCAGAGGGACACGTGGTGCTTGCTATGTCATATTCATAGAAAAGAAAAGGAAATTTTACCTTCAGTGACAAGGGCACACTGGAAATAATGCTAAATGCCGGTTCTCTCATCAATATAGTGATAGTATTTGGTTGGCCAAAAAGTTCATTTGGGTTTTTCTATACAATCTTACCAAAAGTCGTGAACCAACTTCTTGCCCAATCCCTTATTATAAGACCTTGTGTATTAAGAAACCCAAGGTTCCCATACTGTGCATGCTATATGGATAAATATATGGCATATAAGAAAAGTAGTATTTTAAATGGAATATTTTCATCAGATCAGGGATGAGGCAATTGTTTCAAGATGGAAAAAATAAACATCATCTAGCATTACCTGGTGAGAAAAACATGGTATACGGGACAGAGGAGGAGCTGCAACATAATTCATTTTTATCCTCTTAAATTACACCTGACCTTTCTGTTAGAAGTTCACCTTTGTATTTACTAACACTGTATATAGTCTCAGCAGCATATTTTATTTAAAACCACAAATATTAGGTGGAAAAATGTGTTGAGGGAGATTTGCCAGACTGTTTTCATAGGCAAAGTAATGAGACTTGGCACCTGAAATGTTTGACAGGTCATACTACATTGGCTCCAAAGGACACATATCTGTCAGAATCCCCAGCAAGAAAAGATAACTGAAATCAAGGGTTACCTCTTGCAGAATCAAAACCTTAAGATTCTTTCAGAGCCTGAGCACATAACTCTTGCTCAGAAGAGGAATATGGGCTATTTAAATTTAAAAAAAAAATTTTTTTGTCTTGAATATGACCTGTTTGAGGGGCTTCCCGTGTGCCACTACTGGTAAAGAACCAGCCTGTCAATGCAAGACACGTGAGACGTGGTTTGAACCCCAGGTTGGAAAGATTTCCTGAAGAAGGAAATGGCAACTCGCTCCAGTATTCTTGCTTGGAGAATCCCATGGACAAAAGAGCCCCAGCAGGCTACAGCCCACGGGGTCATGAAGAGTCAGATACGACTGAAGAGACTTAGCATGAATGCAAGGGCTGTGTGAATAAAGGTAGAATTTCTCACTTAAAAATAAATTTGGCCTTAACAAAGTGTAAACATGCCCCTAATTTTCATTCTGCCACCTCTTCTTCCCTGCTGTGAGCATTAGCTACTGTTTTTTGACCTTGGACATATAACAGCAATCCGTAGCGTGAGTTCTCTTCTACCACCCAGAAGAGGAGCCCCCCACTGTGGTAACGTTGTTATTGTAGTTGTTGACATACAGGGTAAAATATTCCCTTTAGACACAGAAACCTTCTTCAAAACTAGCTCCAGCAACTCGCCTAGTAGGATCTTAAAGGTCTGAAACCCCCCTGGTATGAGAACTTGAATACAGTTAAGTTCTTCTTTCTTTGTCTTCCACAGCATTTTTCCACTCATTTTCTGGCAACTATGTAACAGGATTTAGAAAAGAGAATTACAAAAACAGGCACCATCAATGTCTGCTTCCAAGATGGAAATCTGTATGTGGATCACAATAAACCACAGCAAAGAGGGGATTACTGAATATACTCCAACACTTTTTCAGGATCAACATTGATGGGCTCTGTTGAAAACAAAATGCATTTCTTCTACTGTGCTGTTCTGAGAACTATCAAAGTTTTACTTCCTTTGTTCCTTATAAGGACATACCAAATAAAAAGAACTTGTGGTATTTCAAGCAAAATATCTCTGTCACTCAAATGAGGGGTCCAGAGTTCCATGAGGATAACTCACAGAAGGCAGGTAGCCTGAGGATGCCATGATGCTATCACAGGGCAGTGAACACCTTGCTCCCCACGGCCCTGTCCCCCTTCTTCCAGCAACAAACCTGGCATCAACTGCAAACCGAATCTACTCCAAGTCTGTAAGTAGGGCTCCATTCTTAGGGATCAAGAATGAGTTTGATTATGAAAAATAATTTAAATATTAATTTAAAATAGTGTGCAGGTATGCTCAGTTGCTAGTGACTTGAAGAAAATCTATAGATGCCATCTTGATATCGACAGCCATAATGCTACCACTAGTTAGTCCAGACAAAGTATAAAGGCCTTCAGCATGTAGTGGGGCCTTGCAGGAATGCAGACTGACTGTAGTCAGTCTCTCTTTAGGGATAAAACATATTGAAGTCAATTTCAGTTGCCCCTACACTAACTAGAATGTGGCAATGGTTTAAACCCCTGGGACAAAATCCAGAACTCTCTACCTCAGAATTTCATCAAGCTTTGGTCATTTTCTGGTACAAATATAATGCTTAGCTTAATAATAATAAAAAGTCAGCATGAACTTATATTTACTTCACAGTGGACGGCAATGGCACCCCACTCCAGTACTCTTGCCTGGAAAATCCCGTGGATGGAGGAGCCTGGTAGGCTGCAATCCATGGGGTCACTAAGAGTTGGACACGACTGAGTGACTTCACTTTCACTTTTCACCTTCATGCACTGGAGAAGGAAATGGCAACCCACTCCAGTGTTCTTGCCTGGAGAATCCCAGGGACGGGGGAGGCTGGTGGGCTTCCCTCTATGGGGTCGCACAGAGTCGGACACAACTGAAGCGACTTAGCAGCAGCAGCAGCAGCAGACTTAAAGACTTTCAATAAGTCATAATAGGATAATATGGCAATATTGTATTTTGTCAGGTATATACAGCTGAATGAATCTGTACTGGTATCTTTTCAATGTTTTAGTAGGAACATAAAGTATCTAAAGGATGCTGATGCAACAGATGGGACATGAGAGTCATCAGAGCTTTGTAACCCTGTCCATCCACTACCCATTTAGTCCGACTTAAGAACAAATTGTTCCTACCTAACCAAAACTTAGGTTCCGAAGCCAGCATATAAACCATATAATCATGTGACATGCCTTGATCATATTCGCATTCCTAGATTATATAATTTGGTACAAGATCCTCAAACTACATCAAGATTCTGATCGGCTCTCACCATCTCCAGCAGTATCATCATACCCAAGCCACCATCACCTCTTTTCTGAATTATTCCCAAAGACTGTAGCCAATCTTTCTTCTTTCAAACTTATTCCCATAATCTGTTCTCCACAGAACACCATAAAATTCTTCTTTTTTTGGTAATAAAACTAGTCAGATCACAACACTATTTATCACTCCCCACTCTCTTCCCATTGCAAATTCGTTATCAGAGCCTATAAAGTTCTCTTGACTTAATCTGGCCAGGCCTAGCCATCCAACTTCAATTCTTGTCAATATCACAAAGCTCCAGCTCCACTGGCTTTCTTCCCATTCCTTCAATATCCCAATCTCTTTCATATCTGAAGGCCTTCATATTACTGAACACTTTTCCCCTCGATGTATCCAGGGCCTTCCCCTGGCTTCATTCACCTCAAATATCATATCTTCAAAAACATGTTATTAAACTCTATTAAAACATTTTTAACACTCTATTAAAAATAGTGTGCATGTGAGCTCAGTTGCAAATTCATGTCTGCCTCTTTGAGACCCTATGGACTGTAGCCCATCAGGCTCCTCTGTCCACAGGACTTCCCAGACAAAAATAATGGAGTGGTTTGCCATTTCCTTCTCCAGGGTATCTTCCCAATCCAGGGACTGAACCCACTTCTCCTGTACTGCAGGCAGATTCTTTACCAGTGAGCCACCCGGGAAGCCCATCAAAAATAGCATCACTTACTAACACTCACTATTCCCTTATTTTTTTCATCCACAAGGATCACTATCTGCAACTACATTAATTTCTTGCTGACTTGTTGATTATCTTCTCCACTGAGATGTAATCTCTATGGGCAGAAGGATTTTTGTTTGTCTTATTTGCTGCTGAACCATAATGCAAAGAAAGGATCCTGGCACATACAAGTTACTCTATAAATACTTGGCGAATGAATGAATGGATCAGTGCATAAGTACATTCTTCCATAAAATGATCCAAAGGTAAACCAATGTTCAGATACTACTGGATCTATTCATGTGATAAAAGACGCAGGTATCCTCAATACAGCTTAGTCAACATCAGTGCTCAGTGAAAGACAATCATATTTCATATTTGAAAGTTTGTAGGCAAGGTGATTTTATTTTGAGGCAGTGTAATAGGAAATAGCATCCCTTAATAGGTAGTACACACACACACACACAAATGGTTTCTAATATCTTAAATAATTTGACTACATTCTTATGTAAAAAATGCTTTGCGATATTAGTAATGTGATAGTTCACCCAGAGAGAAAAACATATTGAGCTTTCTCCAAGACAGAAAGGAGATCATAGCCACTTCCAGAGAGTCAAAAGATCAGGGCATGTCTTTATGAGACGTGTATGGATTGTTCTGCCCACAGGCAGTTTTCAAACAATACACAAACAGAAAAAACCAACATGCTCCCAATCAAGAGAAAAACCAAGAAGTTTCAAGAATTGCTCTGAACCCAAATGCAACACAGTGAAGGAAGACTTGAAAAGCTACAAAAGGTAGTTATCTTAAAACCTTGCCACAACTCCCCACCTACGTGGTCTTTTACACATTGCTTTGCCTTCGATCTGTACTGCATGGGCTTTCTGTACCCCACCAGGAGGGGATGAGAATACCCAGTAAGTTTCACCCTTGTCTATGATGAGGCATCATGATTTTTTAAAAAGTGGTTTTTTAATAAATAGATACTAACATAGAAAAATAGAAACTAGAAACTAATATAATATTGCAAGTAACTATACTGTGATTTAAATATTTAAAAAACCATTTCCAAAAGGATAGTTCAAAACACTGTATCTCATTGCTTTAATGTGGATATCTTTAAGTTGCTTAAAACATAATTTCAGTATCACTCACACTTTCAAGTTAAAAAAAAAAAAGTGTGGGGGGTGCATGATAACTGAAAGCTCCATAGGAAAGCTAGATGAAATCTTCAATGACTGGCATAATGAAAAATTAAGAGCTGCTCCTTCTGCTTGGCCAAGAGTCAATCCAGGTTGCCCCTGGGAAGTTCTTTCTTACTGCTATTCTTCAGTTCAGTTCAGTTCAGTTCAGTTCAGTCGCTCAGTCGTGTCCGACTCTCCGCGACCCCATGAATTACAGCACGCCAGGCCTCCCTGTCCATCACCAACTCCCGGAGTACACTCAAACCCATGTCCACAGAGTCGGTGATGCCATCCAGCCATCTCATTCTCCGTCGTCCCCTTCTCCTCCCGCCCCCAACCTTTCCCAGCATCAGAGTCTTTTCCAGTGAGTCAACTCGTCAGCAATACCTTGCATCTGCCTTACAATTTACAAAGTGCATTCATTTACCTTCCTCAATTATCTTTACAAAAATTCTGTACAATGTACAAGACAGATGTCTCTGTTCTCCAGATGACATTCAAGGAACTGAGATTCCCTCGGTCTTTCAGTAAGTAAGAAAGACTGTACCAGGACCTGTGTTGCCAATGGCCTGCTGAAAGCTCTCTCTCCACCATGCCATATCTCTGTTTTCACACCAAGTGAAAGCACAGTAAGTTCCACACACAATTCACCATTTTAAAAAAAGGCAAAAAAAAAAAATGTCCCAGTTTTCCCAATGCTAATCCTCTTCTCCCACCTTCACAGACTCAACTCCAACTAAAATTACCTTCCTGTAACTTCAAGGCTACACCCAGCTGAGTATGTTTGCTTTCTATGAGCTTTAACAAAAGTGACAATTATTACATTGAAATTCTATTTTGAGGTTTATTATGAATGTCGGCTTCAACAAAATTCTTAATTAAGAAGTGTTAGAAAACACAACTCTCACTCAATTGTCAGGAGACACAATACCAAGGGACTCTTTCTGTTCCTTGTTTTCCCCAGTCTCAGGGACACCAAGCTAGAGTGAATTAAATTCAGTGATATCCAAGGGCACAGAATGACTTCAGGATACATTTTAGGTCCAGCATTTTATCATTCTGCCTAGACCCCAGAGTTAAACTGCACGGAAAGATCACGTAGCTTGAACAGTAATTCACCCTCCCCAGGTTCTTCTAGCCTAAGTCAGGATCCAGTGAAGCAGTCCGTGTACATTGAGGTGCTGGGGGCACAATGAAAAAGGTAGATGCTGTTCCTGATCTCTAGAGATGTCATACTAGAGAGAAAACGAACAACAGGCAGATAAACAAACACAGACATAATTGCTCACACGTGCTCTAAAGGAAATAACCAGCAGTGCTAAAGGAACCTAACGAAGGGCACTTCTTTGGTTATGGTGTCCAAGCCATGGCTCCCTGGGGAGGTGAGTCGCTGACAGAACCTCATCACAGAGCATCCCTTCCTTGACCCATACTCCCTATATTCCTTCCCTTAGCAGTTGACGAATGAACAGGGATAAGACCAAAGAGACCATGGTGCGATGGTACCAGGGTGACCAAAAGGTCCTGCCATAGAAATCTGTCATAAAGGGCTATTACAGCCTAAAATAAAATCAACACAGAAGAACCAGGAACTCCAACTGGTGAAAAATAGCCTCTTTATATTCCATCAAGGAATCGTTTCTCCAAGATGACAAGAGGTATATTGCCAATAAATCCACAATTCTGTTTCCAATTAATGCAAACTTATAATATTCCAAGCTGTTATTAGATTTCAATTAATAACCTGTGATGCCTCATTAATGCAAATACGCTCCTAGTGGTGCTAAACCTTCATTAAGTGAAACGGGTCCGATGACATGACTGTTTCATATGATAATGGAACTATGATTAAAAGGCACAATTAATCATCTTCAGCTATGAAATGATCTCTGTGACGGTTTACTTATTCCTATATGAAACATTTGCTTCTTCCAAAAAGTCAATTTATATTTAAACTATTCAGTGGCAAAGAAAAAAGGAGAAACATCACCCTGAAACATCTCTAATAGTGGCACAGAATCCCAGAAACAAGTCAGGTTCTTCAAGAATAAGAAAGGTCATAGAGCTGGCACCACTATCCATTTCATGTAACATGTTGTGTAAAAGTATAAAGTGTAAGCTGCAAATCTCAGTCCTACAGCTGAATGACGGTGCTTTATAGATCTGTCTGTGTACTTTTCCATTCCTTAAACTCTGAATCCCTCCACCTGCAGCTTCAGGCTGGTCACAGATCCTGAGTTCAATGTGGCAAAAGCAGGACACTTTCCCAACCCCCACCTCCTCCAGCACTCCACAGGGGCAGTGAGACACGAAGCAAAACTGCCTGCAACAGATTCTGCTATTCCTTCCCACCCAGCATCCTTTCCCAATTCTGACAATAACACGTGGTTTTGCCTTTGCAGAACTGCTCCTCTCTTATACCTGAGTGGTCCTAGTTCGGTGGTCAAATACAAGTCTTTTCTCACGTAAGCAGACAGGAAAGTCATGAATCAGCCTGGCCCATCAAAATCCCCCAACACTCAGCAGGGTAACTGATCCAGGTGTGGGCGTCTAAACCCAATACAGTCTCTCGGGTCTTTCTTCGGATTCCTTCACCATAACTCGTAACGTGGATCATTGTCACTCCATGTTTTAGCTTTGGTTTGTTGTTTGTGAGTTTTCTGGAATCCAAGAAATAAAAGGTAAGCAATTTAATAGAGGTACCTGTCCTATCCCAGCAAACGCCTCGGTAAAGCCCATCCCCTCTTATTCTTCCTCTCTGTCACTTATGGCCAAGAGACATCAAATGTGCAAAAGCCATATGTTTCTCCCTCTAAAGTAAACAAAATCTTTAAGAATTCGTTGAGATTTCTTTTTAATTGTTGCTTAGTAACCATCACAAGATTAAAACTATTTTCTAGCTTAAGAAAATAACATTATAAAAAAGAACATTTCAATATTTAAAATTAACAAACTGTCTTAAAATGGGGTTGTTTAAAAACTCAGTTATTACAGTAGTCTGACATCAGATACACAATCCTAAAAATTAAAAATAACACAAAAGCTTCAGGTATTCTTACAAAACTGTAACTCCATCCCTTTTCAATATTTTGTATAATACTGCACACATTATGACTCTTTCCCCTAGGTAATGAAAGTAATATTTGGCCTTAATTAATGTCCATTAAAATGCTAGAAAAACTACACTTCTTCGATATATAGATACATATCAGATATGTAAGACACGAGCATTAGATATGGCACTGTGATTAAAATGTACCTGTATATTTAAATAGCTACCCCTTACTAAGGAATAAATACTGATGTATAAAGTGTGCACGGTACAGAAATGGTATCAATGCATATGCCAGCAATGACTGATGGGTACAAGTTGGTGGAGCGTAGCACTGAGGATCGTCAGATGGCCTGGGTACTTGGTTGAAAGGAACGCAGTGAGTGATTAGTCATGCCTGCCGAGGATGTAGGATTCAAAGTGGTCGTAGGCACACCAAGCGTCTTTTTAATCCTGTGCAGCGTGGAAAAGTCCAGCTTTTCCGCCAGAAGCTGCTTGACCTTTGTGAAGTCCCGGTTCTCCGGGTCTCAGTGTGCTCATCTTTAAAATGAGGGTTTTGATTAGATGACCTCTGAGGTCCCTTTCAGTTTGAACAGTCTGTGATATTCTCAGGAAAGAATAATAATAGCCCTTGTATGAGAAGCCAGAGCAGTATGGTATGTGGCCAACTATAGAGGCAGGCAGCAAAGAGAGCCTGCATGTGAGAGCTCAGAAGAAGGGGGAGAAGGAAGGAGGCAAACCTGCAATAAACTGTCCCTCATAACCCTGGCGTGGAGAGTAAGACCCAAAGAGCAAAATATTGCCCTGTGAATAAATAGTGCATCCTCTTTCCACTGAAATATTTTCAAAAGTTCTTCATAGAATTATTTTGCAAAAGGAATTCATGTCCATGATTAAAAAAAATTCTTTTGTTTTCTTTATATACAACATTTCAGATAGGTGTGTACCTCACAGAAGGGAATATGCAAGAGCATTAGTCAGGAGGCTCTCAGCTACAGAGCCTAGCAAGTCACTAACTCCCCAAACAGGAAGTGCAGGGAGCAGGCAGCCGCAGTGACTTGCCACGTCATTGGTGGCCTCTGACCTTTTGAGCTCTCTGCTCTATAGACCTGGAGAAGGCTTTGTCCTAAGGCGAGTTCCCCACATGGTGATAAGATGCCTACCAGGACTAACTGGTGCCCTGTGTTGGTTGCCTATTCAATCCCTAAAGCAGACTAGCTTTCATCCTCTGAAATCCTAGCCAGCTTATCCTTGCTGCTCCATGGCAGCAAGGTTCAGAGCAGCTCATCTTTGAATCAGAATCTGGTGTGATTCATGGAAATACTCTGGGGAGGAAGGAAGGAGGAGGGAGAATGTTGGTGGTGGGTGGGCGTCAGGGCGGAGGGGAATAAAGGGCCCCAGACCTCTGAGCACTGGTCTGACCCAGCCCACCTCAGTGTGAGAAGCTAGTCTGGCTTGCACAGCCAGGCCATACTACCCTCCTCGTGGACACAAACAACCTCACAGAACACGAATGACTCAGGAAAGGTCACTCTGAGATCAAGTCAAGTTAGATAAGACCCCTTGACGATTTTGTCTGAGCACAGACAGAAACAAGGTTACTGTACAACTCACAAAATACTGAACATTGCCCTCCCTTGGCTCATACGAGTGAAAGATGCTTCTTTATGAGATAGCTTCAGCCTCACTCTAGTCTTCCCTCCCCACAGAGAGGATTTATTGAGATACCCAGTAATAGAATTGCCCCAAACTTAATGACAGCATGTGACCCAGAATGAACCTCATCCCCACGGACGTTCCCTAAATCACCCAAACAAAGCTTAAATCCTTTCTAACACACTCTTACTCAGACGCCCCATGGCTCCCCATGGTGGGTGTTCTCTCTCCTACAATCAATAATAAACCCAACTTGCTCCACTCCAGGTGTGTTCCCAGCAGTCTTCAGCTGAAGGGTATCAGTACTGGTTTAAGACAGTCTTCCAAAAGTGTTTTTTTTTTTTTAATCTGAAGAAGCTCTTCAGACACTTTTTCGCCTAATCATCCTCAACCCATAAAATATTAAAACCACAGATACACTGAATCTCTATTGTATGTACATCTGTGCTGTATACATACAAGGAGGGCAATCTTGTCAACACATGCACACACGCATTCATGAACCAATTTTCACATAGTTTAGATAAAATTATGTGGGGGTAGCATAGATGTTTGGAGAAGGCAATGGCACCCCACTCCAGTACTCTTGCCTGGAAAATCCCATGGACGGAGGAGCCTGGTAGGCTGCAGTCCATGGGGTCGTACAGAGTCGGACACAAGTGAAGCAACTTAGCAGCAGCAGCATAGATGTTAAAGAGTCTACCACAAAACGTTTAAAAAGCACAAACCCTCTCAGCAACATAGCTCTTTAGCACAGTAGTGATAGTAACAGTTAACATTTTGTAGTGCTTTCAGTATACCACTCACTGCTCTTATGTATCTATTAATTTCTACATGGATTAGCTTTTTCACCCATCCTAAAACCTCTCTGGTTGGTTCTATAATTATCCCCGTTTTGAAGCTCAGAGAACTGAACCATAAAGCAACGAAGTATTTATTATGTCCAAGTCACAGGGTTCATAAACAGTGGAGACCACTGCATGACGGTACTTCAGACTCCAGGGAACATGCTCTTAGGCTTCAGGATACACTGTCCATCACTCAGCAACGCTTGCATAAACACTTGCTAACCACTATGAACAGACATACAAGCCAATATGCAGTGTGAGTTTCATGACAGTACTTCCAAACACTCATGAATAAGGCAGTGAAAACTTGAGAACATGGGATAAGAGCTCAAGGTCAGATTGCTGTAATACAGAAAAAAGCATTTCAGTGGAAATCTTTCAGGGGAATTTTTCACATTGCACTGCCAGTGTTCTGGAAAACTAATCCCATTCTGCGTGTGTGTTTGCTTGACCAGAAAATGGCTTGGTTAAGAAAGGGACTGAGGGTGCGTCCCTGGTGGTCCAGTAGTAAAGAATCCGCCTGCCAACACAGGGGACGTGGGTTCGATCCCCCGGTCTGCGAAGATCCCACTTACCGCAGAACAACTAAGCCCGTGTGACACAGCTACTGAAGCACACGCGCCCTCGAGCCCAGGCTCCACAGCAAGAGAAGCCACAGCATTGAGAAGCCCACCCACTGCATCGGAGACCCAGCACAGGGGGGAAAAAACAGTTAGGGCGGGAGAGGAGGTTGGGTATTTTTTCCCCTAAAAATCAGGAATTGAAAAGTGATGATGCCATCACACAACTGCCAGAGGTAGCACAGTCCGGCCTCTCCACGGCCGCTGCAGCTCACACGTGCTCAGTCTCACAGCTGTGCGGCCACCGAGCCTGTCCTCCCCAGGGGCCACCACATCATGTTGTGTCTTCAGAGCGTTTCTTTCACATAAGAAACCAGGTTAGCATGGTTGGCTTTTTCACAACTGCCTTTCTGTTGCCAACATTGCCAGAGAATTCTAGATCAAAAGCAAAAGCAAAAAACATTTCCCTTATGAGGTCAAGCAAATCACTCCCAGGACTTGTGCTCTCAAGTCAGAGCCTTTAGCGAAACTGGTTTTACACAATCAGATGGGAGGAGGAAAATGGCTTTTGTGATGAGCATCTGCTGTTTTGTTAAAAATGTGGTTAAAGACATTAACAAAAGTGACATTACCAGCTGTTCGAATGTCAAGCAGCTTAGCTAAACTGTTTTTTATCAAATGACAACATATGACACCCAAATCAATTCCAAACCAATAACACATTGTTACTTGTAAAACGGAGCTGAGGGAGAGGGAGATGGAGCTCCGGAGCAAGAGAACACAGGAGCAGGAGCAAGAGAAGTTAATTAAAACACAGATTCAAATTTCTCCTG
Source organism: Moschus berezovskii (assembly GCF_049115385.1). Classification (NCBI taxonomy): domain Eukaryota; kingdom Metazoa; phylum Chordata; class Mammalia; order Artiodactyla; family Moschidae; genus Moschus; species Moschus berezovskii. Next base: position 19,331,452 of record NC_142483.1, read on the forward strand.
TCGTAGGAATGACAAACAATATGGTGCGGATCCTTTCCACAAATGTTTTTACCTCTATTTCCAACAAAGCAAAGGAGGACCATTAGCTGTTCCGTGTTCTGACACAGAAACACGTGTTTCTTTTGTGACTCGCTTGTCATGGCAGAAAAACACGACAGGGAGGTACTGGCCAGGTGCAGTCTGGCTTGGCTTCTGCCCTTGAGCCACAACCCTCCTGAGGAAAGTGACAGTCAGGAGGGCAGAACTGTCTTGTGTGGCTGCATTCGCCTCCTCTATTTTTATCTGCCCATCATTCTGAATTATCAGGCCATGAAAAAGGTGGCGGGTCTACAGCATTGCCAACTGTGTCGTCCTTATGGCTGAAATGTCTGTGGCAGTCGACAGGATGAACACCGGCTCACTCTTTGTTACAGAGCTTTGTGAAAGCAAAAATGCCTGCCACAGTCACGTTTGGACTCCTGAATAAATGTTTAGTTTCCATGACTGTGACCAGGACACGGCTTGAGTTGTGTCCAGTGCTTAGGGTTCCACAGGCATTTCGTTTGCACAATTATTAATAATGCAATTCACAAATGCCAAGTCCACTAATGAGGCCTGAGCTGGGTCCCGCTTCTAAAAGAGTTAAAGCGGTTTAGTCAACAGGAAAGAAGACACATCCAAGGGCATGGTTCCTCCTGGAATGGAAACAAAGGGGCCTGCTTTGGGGAAAGGAAGTTTGCCAGGAACAGAAGGTGCATGTGCGTGGAAAGAATTTCAAGATAGGTAACGCAGGAGGGACCTCTATTTGGGGGGTGGGGCAGGGGGAGAAATTGCCAGAACCAAAAGAAGAGGCAGAAATAAGCAAGCAGCTGTGCGCCTCTGCTTCTATTAAATGAAAAGAAGACAGAGCTGAAAGTCACAGTCAGCATATGGAGACACACACAGAGGGATCACCCGGGAAAAGTCAGTGTGTCTCGTGCAGGCTCCATGGCACCTGCCTGCTCTCAGATCGCACCATGTAGGCACATGGTGGACACAGTCACCCTTATAGGCACGAGTGGATGATGTGTCTCTGCTGAGACTGGATAAAGGCCACACTGATGACAACAGCAAGAAGAATCTCAATCTGATGTTGGAAAGAACTTTCAACAGCAAAGGGTGCAACACAGCACAGATCTCAGGAAGAAACAATGTTAGGGAAGCAGGGGGAGCCCTTCTGAAATGCTAAAAAGAGTCCCGCTCTGTGAAGAGATAGAGGGATGGCAAGACTGACCTCTTAAAGGTCATTCCAACCTTATTTCTATAGGAAAGAAAAGCTTTTGTGAAGGCACTGGGTTTTAGATTTCCATAGAGGAAAGACCATTTTGTAGTTATTTTTCAAAACTATTTTGGTTGTCTTCTAGTAACATCTAAGGCAGGTCTTTTCATTTCACTTTTGAAATCAATCTTATATTTTCTACAGTCACATCTCTAAATCCCCTAAAATTTAAAGGATAGAATTTGGACCAAACGCCAGAAATAGTGGTCAGCTGCTAATATTCACATTTGCTTCTTCATTCCTGATTCATTTATTCACTCATTATGTAACCAATTAGAGCTTGCATTCAAAACTCAGTTTCCCTAAGTATTTATAAAAGAGATTCATCATGATTTGCCAACAAATATGTTTAATAATCAGCTAAAATTTAATCTCTGAATATTCAAAGGTTAAACTAAAAGCAAAGATAGAAAGAGAGTGAGACCTGCCATGGGACTCACAGTAGCGGGAACTTTGACTTTCTCTTCTCAGACAGCAGGACTTGTTGCAGTGCTCTACGCCCTCTCAGCTGCCTTCCTAACATGAACTTTATGAGATGTGTTTCATCTTTAGCCTTTTTTTTTTTTAATTTATTATTTTTTTAATTTTACAATATTATATTGGTTGGTTTTGCCCTACATTGACATGAATTCGCCCCAGGTGTACATGAGTTCCCCCTCCTGAACCCCCCTCTCACCTCCCTCCTCCCTTTATCCTCCCTCTGGGTCATCCCCGCACACCAGCCCCGAATATCCTGTAACATGCATTGACCCTGAACTGCTGATTCGTTTCACATATGACAACATACATGTTTCAATGTCATTCTCTCAAATCATCCCACCCTCACCCTCTCCCACAAAGTCTCAAAGACTGTTCGATACAACTGTGTCTCTTTTGCTGTCTCGTATACAGGGTTATATTTCCATCTTTCTAAATTCCATATATATGTGTTAGTATACTGTATTGGTACGTTTCTTTCTGTCTTACTTCACTCTGTATAATAGGCTCCAGTTTCATCCACCTCATTAGAACTGATTCAAATGCATTCTTTTTAATGGCTGAGTAATACTCCATTGTGTATATGTACCAAAGCTTTCTTATCCATTCGTCTGCAGATGGACATCTAGGTTGCTTCCATGTCCTGGCTATTATAAACAGTGCTGCGATGAACATTGGAGTACATGTGTCTCTTTCAATTCTGGTTTCCTCGGTGTGTATGCCCAGAAGTGCGATTGCTGGGTCATATGGCAGTTCTATTTCCAGTTTTTTGAGGAATCTCCACACTGTTCTCCATAGTGGCTGTACTAGTTTGCATTCCCACCAACAGTGTAAGAGGGTTCCCTTCTCTCCACACCCTCTCCAGCATTTATTGCATGTAGACTTTTGTATAGCAGCCATTCTGACTGGTGTGAAATGGTATTTCATTGTGGTTTTGATTTGCATTTCTCTGATTATGAGGGATGTTGAGCATTTTTTCATGTGTTTGTTAGCCATCTTCATGTCTTCTTTGGAGAAATGTCTGTTTAGTTCTTTGGCCCATTTTTTGATTGGGTCGTTTATTTTTCTGGAATTGAGCTGCAGGAGCTGCTTGTATATTTTGGAGATTAATCCTTTATCCGTTGCTTCATTTGGTATTATTTTCTCCCATTCTGAAGGCTGTCTTTTCACCTTACTTATAGTTTCCTTTGCTGTGCAGAAGCTTTTGATTTTAATTAGGTCCCATTTGTTTATTTTTGCTTTTATTTCCAATATTCAGGGAGGTGGGTCTTGGAGGATCCTGCTGTGATTTATGTCAGAGAGTGTTTTGCCTACGTTCTCCTCTAGGAGTTTTATAGTTTCTGGTCTTGCATTTAGCTCTTAGTCTTTTTTTTTTAGATGGGAAGCTGTCTAGAGAAGAAATAACAGCTCATAAGAGAAGTCTGGATCAGAATCCAGGACTGGCTTCAGAGCTAGTACCTTTGACCAATATATTTCTCTCCATTGACTGCTGAAAACCCATGTCACAAATAAACTTACTCACCAATATATTCCTAAGCTAGAAAGCTCCCCTGTGGTTCCTTGGCTATTAGGAAACCGGAATTATAGTTGGAATTTTCAGCAAAAGTAAATAACTAAACCACAAGATTCTACGAGGTCTCTCCTATGAGGGAAATACTCAGGCTCACAACAAAGCTGGTCACAGTTTAATAGGGTGAAGGACGTTCTGTCCTTAATTGTGGGACACAGAACTTCAAAAAAATCTATAAAAAGCCTCAGGTTCCTATGCAGTCCTCCTGATTTTTGATAAGATCCCTTTAGCCTGCTGCTGCTGCTGCTAAGTCACTTCAGTCGTGTCCGACTCTGTGCGACCCCACAGACGGCAACCCACCAGGCTCCCCTGTCCCTGGGATTCTCCAGGCCGTCCATGAGATTTTCTAGGCAAGAGTACTGGAGTGGCTTGCCATTGCCTTCTCCTCCCTTTAGCCTGAGTCAGGACTAAATATCAGAGTGGAAATTTCTGCAGAAGACACAGGGCTGGAGTTCTCTCTCTTACTTTCCACGTGGCCTCTACAAGTCAGCATTATAACCCCTCATGGAAATGGAGGGCGGGCCAAGTCAAGCAACATGTCCAAACTCAGCCAGGGCATAAGAAACAGAGCTGGAATCCCAGCCCAGCCTCAAAACGCAGTTTCTTTTCTGTGGCAACACCCGTTGCTGGGTTACTTCCAGAAGCTGGGGGAGGGAGGGTCTGCTTTTACCACACTCAAGTTCTTGAATTCACCTTAGGCCTCATCTCATATGACAAGCCTGCACGACCCTCTGGGGCCTTCAAGGCAGCTAGTGGCCCATAGCCTCTGCCACCACCCTCCCGCTGCCCACCCGCCATCACATTCAATCTGATGTCTTTGTGTCCAATCTCTTTCAGCTCTTACCAGACTCCATGCCTCTTCCTTGTTCATATGTCGTCCTGTCTAGAACTCTTCCTCACCCATCACCACCACCCTGCTAACTCCTACCCAGCCTTCAAAACTCTGATAAGGAAGCCTGCTTGTCATCCCAGGCCTGTTTCCAAAGCTCCAGAGCAGTTCTGCAGCCTAGGCGTTACTGCTAGTGGGGCCAGGCAATTCCCTGGTGTGGGGCCTATCCTGTCCAGTGTGGAAGGTCAGCCTGCTAATACAGGAGACATAAGAGACGTGAGTTCGATCCCTAGGTCAGGAAGATCACCCAGAGAAGAAAATGGCAACCCATTTCAGTATTCTTGCCTGAAGAATCCCATGGACAGAGGAGCCAGGCGGGCTACAGTCCATAGGGCTGCGAAGAGTCGGACATGAATGAAGCAACTGAGTACTCACAGAAAATTAGCAGTATTCGCAAGATGCTAGAAGCACACACCTCTCAGTTTTAACAACCAAAGAAGTCTCCAGACATTGTCAAACGACCCTGGGAAGCCAGGTCACTTACAGCCGAGAGCTTGCCTCACCTTCAGAGCGTCGACCTGCACTTGATTATGTGGTTATTTGACCCCAGTGCATTCCCATGTGCTGGTTTATGTGATAATATGACCATTTCAGCGACTTGACAGTGAGTCCCACGAAGGTATGGAAAGGGTTGGCATTTGTTTACCCTTATTCACCCGCTGTTAAAGGGTAGTACCTGGCTCAAGTGAGATTCCAAGAAAAAACAAAGACTTTTTGAATTTGTACCTAGTCGATTATCACATACTTAAGTCAAACATTACTGGACAATTGCTGGGCTTCCCTGGTGGTTCCGTGATAAAGAATCCGCCTGCCAATGTAGGAGACATGGGTTCAATCGCTGGTGCAGAAGGATATCACAGGCCAAGGAGCAGGTAGGTCCATATGCCACACCTGTCGAGCCTGTGCTCTAGAGCCCAGGAACCACAACTACTGAAGCCTGCAAGCCCAAGAGCCCGTGTTGCTCTGCAGCAAGAGAGGTCACCTGCGCACCACAATTCGAGTAGCCCCCACTTGCCACTACTGGAGGAAAGCCCACGCAGGAACACAGATCCAGCAGAGCCGAAATAAGTAAAATTAAAATAAAACATTTAAAAATTATTGGACAATGGCTGAAGTTTTCTGGAACAGGAAAATAATGCTCCCATATTTGGGCTCTGGGCAGGATGGATATTAGCCCAATGAATATCAGGAGAACTTCCTGCTGAAGGAGTGGGTTAAGGTTATTAACCCACAGGTTATTAACAGGGTTCCTGGTAGCACATGAAGATTACAGAATGACATCCCACCAAAACGTCAGTGGTCTCCTGATTAAAACAAGAGCCTGTTCTGTGCCAAGAGTTCCCATGCAGCCATGGCACTGCTCGGGCAGCGTATGGCATACCACACCAACCCGAAAGCACGCAGCACAACCTGGCGCCTCTGCCTCACCATTCTTTGCCTCCCTGATGGAAATGAGAAAATAACGTAACCTCAGCTGACAGGTTTATTAAGACACAGAGGACATTACAAAAGCCCTTTGACATTATAATCTCTAACGCAGTCAGGGAGAGATGCAGACTTGCCATCATTATTGAAAGTAATTGGTAAAAAAAAAAAAAAAAATGCAGAAAAGGAGAGCATTCCTATAAAGCTGTCAAGTTAATTATCTGGTCTACAGGTGTGTTCAGGGATCTTGACTCTGCCTCTGACGGTGTTTGCCAGCCCTGCATGATCTCCTGCCAGCAGGCTACACCCCTGCTCGGGGGTAGTTGCAGGGCACAATGAAGGCAGAATTCTGTCTTCACCAAAGTTTCTCTTTGACCAATTACACTGCCATGCTGATTTAACTCTTGAGACTCCCCTATTGCTCTGCCATGTTGACACTTCAAACACCAATTTTCCAGGACAAATAACCCAGATAAAAACAACCCAGGAGTTTGAAATGCCACACAGGGTCACAAAGCAAAAGCAAGTTTTATTCAGATTGAATTTAAGTGCTTAGGAAGTTTAGATTAGTGACCAGAAACCCATTTGGTGATCAGAAACCCATACACTTTCAAGAGTCAGGCGGATAACCCACATGAGTCAAGCAAGCCAGATGGAAGTGAGAGGGGAGTGGCGGGGACTATGAGACACGGGAAGGCAGATGACCATCTCAGGGTTACTAGGAAACCCTTCTGTTTCAGGCAGGCTGATGATGCTCCTGACCTGAGCCAGCATCTCACGCAGAACACATGCTCACCTAGTCTTGGCTGAGTGAATGAATTCTTGTCTGAGGGTCCACCCTCTTATTTCCAGGCCCTGCGGTCCATCACCAGAACACTTTTCATGTGTCCACTGATTCACTGAGTGCCAGCAATCTCCAGTGCCTTTAGCACAACTGTTATTTGCAAAGTGTTGAACGTACTTAAGAATTAAAAAATGAAGCCAAAGGGTGAGTGGGAGCCACTGAGGCGTGTAGGGGACACCATTAATGTTACTTCCAGAAATTCAAAGTGCATACAGCTCATTGTCATGAGTGATTTTATTTCCAACTGGTTACAGGTGGGCATTACTCAGAATAATGTAAGAGAGCATACAGTTTTGCAAAAGACTCAGTAGCTTGTCAGGTCTACAAAAATGAAGACAAAGGATGTCGCATGAGATTATGTTTTGCTCAAATAAGGGAAGGGAAAAAAGCGCTCCTACACTCTCCTCCTCTCCTTAGAGATAGTCGCTTTTCCCTCACCATTTACTACTCACAAGGACTAAAATACAAATGCAAGTATAAATACGCTCAGAAACCATAAAATGCATGTTGGAAGAAATCTCAAACAGTACAGAATAGCATAAGAAAAATACAGACTCCACACTACTCAGAGGTGGCCTTGGTGAGCAGTGTCAGGGTGTGGCATAAATTGGGTTTCCCTGGTGGGTTAGTGGTAAAGAACCCCCATGCCAAGTAGGAGATGCAAGTTCGACCCCTGGGTCAGGAAGATCCCCTGGAGAAGGAAATGGCAACCCACTCTAGTATTCTTGCCTGGGAAATCCCATGAACAGAGGAGATAGGACAAGACTTTAGCAACAAAACAACAACAACAAATGACATTAACAGAATCAGACACACACAGAGCAACTGCTTTTTCTTCAACATCTTGGGCATCTTTCTATGTCTATAAATACATATCTACTTTGCTCTTCTTATCTCCTGCTTAGTAGAAACCCACATTACAAGTATCTAAGGTCCATTTAGGGCTTCCCAGGTGGCACTAGTGTTATAGAACTCGCCTGCTAACAGACTTGGGTTCAATCCCTGGGTCAGGAAGATCTCTGCAGGAGGACATATCAACCCACTCCAGTATTCTTGCCTGAAGAATTCCATGGACAGAGGAGCCTGGTGGGATACAGTCTGTGGGGTAGCAAAGAGTCAGATACAACTGAAGTGACTTAGCATGCACACATGCAAGGTCTATTTATCTCTATACTCAGCATGGGAAATCTTCTATAATATGGGCTTTTTCTTATCTCTCCAGTATTATGGTACTTAAATCATCAGAATCAAACAGCAGTGGCTGTCATGGTCTGGGTTTTGTTGTAAAGATTTGATTTTACTTAATTTGGGCTGATTAAAAAGAAAACTTAGAAATGCCAGTGTATGAGGGGATGAGGAGAGGTACGAGGTAAGAGGAGCACTCCACAGGAGTGTAAGGAAGGAGAAGGGTATTCTTGAGGAAGGATCTGGAGGGCGAGTTACAAATTTGAAAGGTTCAGACTACATGCCAATTATTCCAAGGTACACATTGACTACTTTACATACATCATGTAAGAACTGGAAAGTATACTCATCTTTGGTTTCTGAAATAGTTTGCAGGGATATTTGTCCACAGGATTAGGATTTAGCACTGTGCTAAGCACTGCCTACGCTCTATGTCATTATTTAATCCTCACTCTTACCCTCAGAATATGGTACTATTACTTGCCCCAATGTAAAGAATAGGAAATTAAGGCTCATGGTTATACAAAGATTGGTGAAGCAGCAAAGCTGAACCCAAGCCATCAACTTCAAGATCCTGAACTCTACAAGCATCACATTTAGGCTCTTCAAAAGCCAGAGATGTCTGGACAGAAAAAAAAAAGAAAACTGTGAGACTTCATGTCTTGGGTTTTTCCTCTAAATATAAAAACAATGCAAAACATACTTTTGTTTTCCCTTTGCCTAAGTAAATTTCCATTTTATTTGGCTAGGGGTAGTGAGGATAGGGGCTTAAGGCAGTGCCTTATTGGCTTCAATTAACAACAAAGATTTTTCAAAGGGGTGAGAAGCAGAGAGGAAGAGCAGGAAGACCTGTGAAAATGATTTGTACCCAAGAGAGGAGAGGTGACTTGTGTCACTGTGGCAAAGGGTCCAGCACTTTACTCACGCTCCTCCGAGACCACCTGTGGCTCTTCTGATACATCAAACACACCCAGTGCCTTGCATGAGTGAGTCCTGCCTGGGAGACTCCCCTCCCACCCCAGTTTACTCACATGGGGGAGCCTTCACTTGTGTCAGAGTTCTGCTTCTCCTTTCTAGAAGAGTTCTGCTTTTCCTTTCTGCCTCCACTCCCTATCCCATAACCTACTCAATGTAAGTCTTAATACTTACATGGAAACATTTAAGTAATTTGTGATGGTCACCCTTACTGTAAACCCCGTATGTGTCCACAGCTCCTGGAACAATATCAGTACAGACTCAATAAATATTTGTTGAATGAGAAAATATGCCATTTACTAGTCTGAAACGTCTCTTTTGGTGTTCTGATGGGCATTCTAAATCAAAGGGTGTGTATCTCTGTACATACAAACATATATATATATATATTACATATACACACATACATGTATGTTTACATTTTGAAATGTGTATGTTTATCATCAATAAATACTTTTATTATGATTATTATTATTATCACCAGCATCATCAGTAACACTCGTAATCCAACAAACATCAATGAATTGAATTAGAAGCACAGAACTCACAGGTTACTTGGACATCACAATGACTTTGAAGGAGGACAGTGGTTAATTTGCAGGTAACAATATTGCATTATTTATAAATAAAATGTTCGACTGTCATGGACTTCGTGGAAAATCTATCTCCTGCTGCTTATTCTACTATGAAAATGAAGATTTTCTCAGAGTCTTACTTTAGCTATTACCATTTATAGAAATTTAAATTTATTATCAGATCTTGCTGAACTGATCAAGTCCCTATGGTTAACCAGCATTTTATTTCCCATTTGGTAATCATGGTGACAGAAGCTCCAAAAATCCCTAGTCAGCACTCACTGGCATTCAACGGGGGAAGAACTGGCAATAAACACTTGAGAATCCCCTTTCAGAAGAATGAATGAAACAGTAGACAGGCTTCCTGTCTCCAGAGAGTCATCTTCTACCCCTTCAATATGACCATTAGACTGATGGAATGAATCAAACACATGGAACAGATTTCACCCTTCATTTTCAAGTACATTGTCTACTAACAGTTTTCATGAGCACTCTGATTATGCAAGGCTCTTGTCAGTGGATCCCTGCCAATGCCAACCATCAAGCTAATGACCTGTGCTTGCCAGCTCCAAGGTGAAGGACCACTTTTGGGCATATCTCGCCAGAACTCAAAGAGGAATCGTCTCTGCAAATGATCTCAGAGTAGCAGGTATCCACTGCCTTACTCCCCCCAGAGGTTGCCTGAGCTCAGAGTGGGGGCATTAAGGGAGGGGGAAAGAAAATCTACTAATTCATAGTGGTTTAGATCACTGGCTTTACTTTCATGGATGATAAAATTAAAAAGCAAGAGTCTTGATTTTTGGAAGGTGAGACTGAGAACTTTAACCTGCATTTTATCCATGTCATTATTTTTATGTTGGGCAACGGAATATATCCTGGGACTTGTCAATGGCATCACACAGTGAAGCTGAGAGGTTGTAGGTTATTTCTATAATGATTGATACTTTCTGCCACAGCAGTCTAGCCCCTGAAGTTTCTTCCTTTTCTCCTCTGCTCTGGTGAATCCTGTTTAAAGTTGGGTGAAAGAGCTGCAAACCCCAGCAGACTTCAAACCTTAACCACTGACTTGACCATAGCAGGATGTGTGATGCTATTCTCTGCCTAACTTCAAGTACCTTCAGGAGCACTTGAAACACAGTCAGAGGGTTCTTTGAAAATGGGGTAAAGGTGCATGGATGACCTACATTGTCACTGGCGTCTCTTCAGCCAAACACAAAAAATGCCTTGGGTCAGAACTCTTCCTTAGCCAAAGGAAAGATTGCCCAAAATCATGAGGACCAGAGTCATGGAAAAATGTGCAGACAAGTCAGTCCATGACTTTCCCTGCCCCTGTCCTTTCCATTTTACAAATCTAAATCCAAAGACCAAAGGGAATTCTAATGAAATGGAATGCACATGAAGAATCCCAAAAATCCTTGTGGGGTACTATACTACCCTTGAATACAGTGCGATTATTTGGGGCCTCCCAAATACTGTAAAAATAAACATGCATTTTGTATAGGGAAAGAAAGATGGATAAAAGCTGCAAAAGTATGTTTTCTGTTTCATAAAATTCACATACAGCATTCTTTGCTTCAGTGGATGGCAAGGCAAAGTGTAACAAAAATCTAAAAACTTTTTCGGGGGAGTAATCACTTTTTAAAAACTGACAAACTGTAAGCCAAATTGAGATAATCTTTCTAACTCCACAGAGAAACAGAAAAGTATTAAGTCCCTTATAACATCACTATCCGTGTTCTACCATCAAAGGTTAGGATAATCCTCAGTATATTTCAGGAAAGTAATGTCTCAAATCAATAAAGGGTCAAAGACAGTGGGGGATCTTACACATCTTTAGGACACAAAAGCCCTCTGGGGAGGAGAAACCAGGTTGCCTCCTGATATTCAGCAGAAATATTTAAGCTGTTAGAAGAACTTGGATCCACATGGCCACTCACACTTCAGTGTAAAAACGCATCTGAGGGAAAACATAATCCCCAGGAGGCAAAATGAACACTAAAAATGCTAACAGCAATAACCTATAGTATTAATCTGTAATTCTGCTTCAAGCTGCGAGGAAAAAAATGAAGTAGCACAAATGCCAGAAACTGTAATGCTGCACTGAATAGACACACTCTGTTTCTGATTATCCAGCATCGATTCACCTATCATAAGTCATTCCCTTGGCGAGAATCATTTTTTGTTGACTCTTAATTCATACAATTTGAGAGGGGGGCTTCCGAGCACAAGTACAGGATCAAAGAGAAACATGCCCTCCTCTGACCTCATTCCCCCATAAGAGTTGGTCTAAGAGATTGTGTTGAAGCCGTTAGAAGAAAGGTTTCCTTGATGACGGTTTAACATGATAGTTGGAGGTAGACAGGGTGACAGCTAGGCACGTAGAGAGGTGACCGTTTTTGTTGTCATTGAAGAAAATCTTTCAGAGAATAAAGGTATCACACAAGAAAGTAGAGCTGAGAGGTGGCGGTCACAGACTGTTTTTGCTTTGTTTAGTTGCTAAGTCATGTGTGACACTTTTGTAACTCCATGGACTGTAGTCAGCCAGACTCCTCTGTCCATGGGACTTCCCAGGAAAGAATACTGGAGTGGGTTGCCATTTCCTTCTCCAGGGGATCTTCCCAACCCAGGGATCGAACCCACATCTCCTGCGTTGGCAGGTGGATCCTTTATTGACTGAGTCACCAGGGAAGCCTGATGGCCAGAGATACCTGATGACATATGAGTCCCTAAATACAACCAGAAATGAAACTAGGTATTCTTGGTTCTTGAAATGATAACTTCTCTTGTTTGTCTAGGTAACTTTTACATGTTTCTGTCACTTGCAAGTGATAATACATTTCACACAAGTAAAATGTGGGATGTTCTTCACAAGAACAAACAGCCTCACCAAAAGCACCATGTCCTGCTCATCGGTATACCCCCAACCCTTAGAACAGTGACTGATGGCAGAAGACTGTGTATAATCGTTCAATGAATAGATAATTTTTAAAAACATGAATCTTTGTTGACTCAAGAATTATCTCCCAAGTTCACAGTTTCAAAAAAAAAGCAATGAAACATAAAACAAATTTCAACAAAGTCCCAGAAAGATCAAACACTGGAGAAAAACACATTCTCCTATATATGACTCACAACAAATTATTACTTCCACACAGTACCAATTTTTGACAGATATTAATGAATGGATAATCTACATAGCAGAGAAACCCAGTAAGACAGTAGGCACTGAAGTGGTTGTGAGGAGATATCCCACGTACAAGAGCAAAGGAGAAGTCCCAGCAAGATGTTAGGAGGGGCAAATTCGTGTTTATTTTTTTATTTATTTTTTTAAATAAATTTTAATGCCATTTATATTATAAACCACGAGCTCCCCATCACAAGACGGGAACTGCTTTTGTTAATTCATATATATATATATGACTGTATCACTTTGCTATACACCTGAAACAAACACAACACTATAAATAAAATATAGTACAATATAAAATAAAAATAAGTAACAGATCTTTGGGGCTTTACACCGAGTTAGAGTTCCTATCAGAGGGATAACAGCACCACAGCCGCACTGAATCCTCATGAAGGAGGCACACAAATGACTGGATTACAAGAGTTACAGGAATGAGAGCTGCTCACTTCCCAGAAACTACAGCTCACAGAAAACCAACAAAGGCACCAGATACAGACCATTCACTTATGAATGTGTAAAACTCAAGAAAGTCCACATCACTCCTACAGCATGTCGCAAGTGCCTCAGAATTCACACAATACCAACTTTCTCATGGTTCTGGTTAAATTACATATACCAGCTTATAACAAATGGCAAAATCTGTAACTCTGTTCAAAGTTTTAAAAAACAAATTCGTGTTTAGAATCAAACCCTATTCCTTCCAGAGATGCTCAGAGGGCTCAAACAACCCTTGTGTGCCCCAGGACCCAGGGACCCCACAGAGACTGAGACAGAACTGTGTGTGACCATCTCCTGTGGAGGTACAGGTCGGCGGTGGACTGCCACAGGGTCAGGGGCTCTGGGAGTGGGTACGGCATAAGCCCTCTTGGAGGAGGTCACCAATAACCCCACCGTAGAGCTGCCAGAACTTACACAGGACTGGAAAATAGTCTCTTAGAGGGCACAACAGCACCTTGCGCACCAGGATCCAGGAGAAAGGAGCAGTGACCCCACAGGAGACTGTCCCAGACTTGCCTGTGGGTGTCTGGGAGTCTCCTGTGAAGGTGTGGGCTGGTGGTGGCCTGCGGCAGGGTTGGGGACACTGAATGTACCAGTACATGCATGGGCTCTTTTGAGGGAGATCACCATTATCTTCATTCCGTTCAGTCGCTCAGTCGTGTCCGACTCTTTGCGACCCCATGGACTGTAGCCTACCAGGCTTCTCCGTCCATGGGATTCTCCAGGCAAGAATACTGGAGTGGGTTACCGTTTTCTTCTTCTCCAGGGAATCTTCCCGACCCAGGGATCGAACCTGGGTCTCCCGCATTGGAGGCAGACACTTTAACCTCTGAGCCACCAGGGAATGGCCCCAGGTAAATAGCAGGGTGGGAACACAGCTTCATCCATCAACAGAAAATTGGATTAAAGATTTACTGAGCACAGCCCCGCCCAACAGAACAAGACCCAGTTTCCCCTCAGTCAATCTATCCCATTAGGATGCTTCCATAAGCCTCTTATCCTTCTCCATCAGAGAGCAGACAGACTGAAAACCACAAGCACAGAAAACAAACCAATCTAATCACATGGACCATAGCCTTGTGTAATTCAATGAAACTATGAGCCATGCTATGTAGGGCCACCCAAGATGGATAGGTCATGGTGGAGAGTTCTGACAAAATGTGGTCCACTGGAGAAGGGAATGGCAAACCACTTCAGTATGCTTGCCTCGAGAACCTCTTGAACAGTATCAAGAGGCAAAAAGATAGGCCACTGAAAGATGAACTCCCCGGGTCGGTAGGTGCCCAATATTCTACTGGAGATCAGTGGAGAAATAACTCCAGAAAGAATGAAGAGACGGAGCCAAAGCAAAAACAACACCGAGTTGTGGATGTGACTGGTGATGGAAGCAATGTCCGATGCTGTAAAGAGCAATATTGCATAGGAACCTGGAATGTTAGGTCCATGAATCAAGGCAAATTAGAAGTGGTCAAACAGGAGATGGCAAGAGTGAACATCGACATTCTAGGAATCAGTGAACTAAAATGGACTGGAATGGGTGAATTTAACTCAGATGACCATTATACCTACTACTGTGGGCAAGAATCACTTAGAAGAAATGGAGTAGCCATCATGGTCAACAAAAGAGTCCGAAATGCAGTACTTAGGTGCAATCTCAAAAACGACAGAATGATCTCTATTAATTTCCAAGACAAACCATTCAGTATCATGGTAATCCAAGTCCATGCCCTAACCAGTAATGCTGAAGAAGCTGAAGTTGAATGGTTCTCTGAAGACCTACAAGACCTTCTAGAACTAACACCCAAAAAGGATGTCCTTTTAATTATAGGGGACTGGAATGCAAAAGTAGGAAGTCAAGAAACACCTGGAGTAACAGGTAAATTTGGCCTTGAAGTACAGAAAGAAGCAGGGAAAAGGCTTATAGAGTTTTGACAAGAGAATGTACTGGTCATAGCAAACACCCTCTTCCAACAACACAAGAGAAGACTCTACACATGGACATCACCAGATGGTCAACACCGAAATCAGACTGATTATAATTTTTGCAGCCAAAGATGGAGAAGCTCTATACAGTTAGCAAAAACAAGACTGGGAGCTGACTGTGGCTCAGATCATGAACTCCTTATTGCCAAATTCAGACTGGAATTGAAGAAAGTAGGGCAAACCATTAGACCACTCAGGTAAGACCTAAATCAAATCCCTAACGATTATACAGTGGAAGTGAGATTAGATTTAAGGGACTAGATCTGATAGACAGAGTGCCTGATGAACTATGGGCAGAGGTTCGTGACATTGTACAGGAGACAAGGAGCAAGACCATCCCCAAGAAAGAGAAATGCAAAAAAGCAAAAGGGCTGTCTGAAGAGCCCTTACAAATAGCTGTGAAAAGAAGAGAAGCAAAAGCAAAGGAGAAAAGGAAAGATACATCCATCTGGATGCAGAGTTCCAAAGAATAGCAAGGAGAGAAAAGAAAGCCTTCCTCAGTGATCAGAAATAAAGGAAAACAATAGAATGGGAAAGACTAGAGATCTCTTCAAGAAAATTAGAGATACCAAGGGAACATTTCATGCAAAGATGGGCTCAATAAAGGATAGAAACAGTATGGACCTAACAGAAGTGGATGACATTAAGAAGAGGTGGCAAGAATACACAGAAGAACTGTACAAAAAAGATCTTCAAGAGCCAGATAATCATGACGGTGTGATCACTCACCTACAGCCAGACATCCTGGAATGTGAAGTCAAGTGGGCCTTAGAGAGCATCACTACGAACAAAGCTAGTGGAGGTGATGGAATTCCAGTTGAGCTATTTCAAATCCGGAAAGATGATGCTGTGAAAGTGCTGCAGTCAGTGTGCCAGCAAATTTAGAAAACTCAGCAGTGGCCACAGGACTGGAAAAGGTCAGTCTTCATCCCAATCCCAAAGAAAGGCAATGCCAAAGAATGCTCAAACTACCGCACAATTGCACTCACCTCACAAATGGCAACCCACTCCAGTGTTCTTGCCTGGAGAATCCCAGGGACGGGGGACCCTGGTGGGCTTCTGTCTCTGGGGTCACACAGAGTCAGACACGACTGAAGTGACGCAGCAGCAGCAGCAGCAGCAGCAGCACACGCTAGTAAAGTCATGCTCAAAATTCTCCAAGCCAGGCTTCAGCAATATGTGAACCGTGAACTCCCAGATGTTCAAACTGGTTTCAGAAAAGGCAGAGGAACTAGAGATCAAATTGCCAACATCCGTTGGATCATCAAAAAAGCACGAGAGTTCCAGAAAAACATCTACTTCTGCTTTATTGACTACGCCAAGGCCTTTGTATGGATCACAATAAACTGTGGAAAATTCTGAAAGAGATGGGAATACCAGACCACCTGAACTGACTCTTGAGAAACCTGTATGCAAGTGAGGAAACAACAGTTATAACTGGACACAGAACAACAGACTGGCTCCAAATAGGAAAAGGAGTACGTCAAGGGCGTATATTGTCACCCTGCTTATTTAACTGATATGCAGAGTACATCATGAGGAACGCTGGGCTGGATGAAGCACAGGCTGGACTCAAGATTGCCGGGAGAAATAGCAATAACTTGACATGCAGATGACACCACCCTTATGGCAGAAAGCAAAGAAGAACTAAAGAGCCTCTTGATGAAAGTGAAAGAGGAGAGTGAAAAAGTTGGCTTAAAGTTCAACATTCAGAAAACAAAGATTGTGGCATTTGGTCCCATCACTTCATGGCAAATACATGGGGAAACAATGGAAACAGTAACAGGCCATTTTATTGGGCTCCAAAATCACTGCAGAGGTAACTGCAGACATGAATTAAAAGACGCTTGCTCCCTGGAAGAAAAATTATGACCAACCTAGACAGCACATTAAAAAGCAGAGACATTACTTTGCCAAAAAAGCTCCATCTAGTCAAAGCTATGGTTTTTCCAGTAGTCATGTATGGATGTGAGAGTCAGACCATAAAGAAAGCTGAGCGCTGAAGAATTGATGCTTTTGAGCTGCGGTGTTGGAGAAGACTCTTGAGAGTACCTTGGACTGCAAGGAGATCCAATGAGTCCATCCTAAAGGAGTTCAGCCCTGGGTGTTCATTGGAAGGACTGATGCTGAAACTGAAACTCCAATACTTTGGCCACCTGATGAGAAGTACTGACTTATTTGAAAAGATCCTGATGCCTGGAAAGACTGAAGGCAGAAGGAGAAGGGGAAGATAGAGAATGGGATGGTTGGATGGCATCACTGACTCGATGGACATGAGTTTGAATAAGCTTCAGGTATTGGTAATGGACAGGGAAGCCTGGTGTGCTGCAGTCCATGGGGTCACAAAGAGTCGGACATGACTGATCGACTGAACTTAACGGAAAGAACAGCAGCTACACAAACTCTGTGGTAGGAACAAGTGGCCAGTGGCTGGACACCAAGACAAAGCTGGTGTGAGATGGGAAAGAAAGGCTGGGTGTAAGACCTTCTAGGATGCTTCAGGACAGAGGTCTTTATCCTGGGAGTGATAACAAGGGTTCAATTTCTTCATTAAAGAAAAAAAAAAGAACTGGTTAAATTCAACACATTTTCTGTATAGCTAACCAACATTTCAATAGAACTGATACAGAAAGTTCCGCCTCATGTTCTCCTTGCTCCACCTAAATTATCTAAGTCCCCTACACACAAAATAAGTTTCCTTCTGAGAGTGCATTTGTAAATCCAACAAAGTTAGTCTGGGCACTCAACTCCGTGCAGTGCTAAGTCGCATCAGTCATGTCCAACTCTTTGTGACCCCGTGAACTGTATTCTGCCAGACTCCTCTGTCCATGGGATTCTCCAGGAAAGAATACTGGGGTGGGTAGCCATGCCCTCCTCCACGGGATCTTCCTGACCCAGAGATCGAACGCACGTCTCTTCTGTCTCCTGCACTGGCAGATGGGTTCTTTACAACTAGCACCACCTCAGAAGCCAAGTACCCAACTAACTGTACTGTAATAGGCTTATAATACTTTCCACACAAATAACACATAAAAAGCAAACACAAAAACTAAAGAAAATGCCTTTGGACGTACAGTATATCACCTTGAACAATACAGTGTAAGAGCTGATGCAGGGGCTGACGCTGAGTGAACAGGGACGAAGTTATTGACTGGATGGGGAGAAGGTGGGGGACGGTAGAGCTGAAGGGTCGCTGCCTACACTTGTGTTATCACAGAGAAGAACCCATTATCAAATCCAAGGTCATGATGATTTTTTCCGGTTGTTTCCTCTAATACTTCTTATGGTTTTAGATGTTATATTTAGTCATTAATCTACTTTGAATTAATTTTTATGTTGTGTGTGGTACCAAGGTCCATGCTTATAATCTCTAACCTATATAAAAGGCTGTTTCCAAGCCTGAAGTAAAGGTTATCTTTTGAAAATGAAAATGGGAAAAATGAAATCAGCCCTCTGTACGAGAAGCCTATATCTATAAAGAAGTGGGAAGACATTTCTAGTTCTTCTCAGAAAGGATTTTAGGGTTTACATGCTGTTAGTAAGGATAATATGTGGCCAACAGACAAGTTCTATTTGGCCATCAGTATGTGTACATGTTTTACATTAGTAGCTAATACAAAATGAGAAATTTTTATGTAAGAATTCAGGCTTCCTACTCTCTTTGGAGTAATGGAAGTTCTGGCCTAGTTTGCTGTGTGCTTTGAACCCTTGAAGAAAGAAAGTCTTTTCAGTGTATCACAGACTTCAGAAGGCCTACTTAATTAATTGTTCATTAATTAAGTACAGGCCCTTGTCAACAGGCCCTTGTCAACATTTGGGTTGTAAACTGTGCCTATGAAAAAAGTCATATATTATGGCCTGATCAATCTTTCTTCTGAAGAAAGACAGCCATACAAAGAATGAGTGAAAGTCACTCAGTCACGTCTGACTCTGTGACCCAAGGACTATGCAGTCCATGGGATTCTCCAGGCCAGAATACTGGAGTGGGTAGCCGTTCCCTTCTTCAGAGGATCTTCACCAACCCAGGAATCGAATCCAGGTCTCCCTCATTGCAGGTGGATTCTTTACCAGCTGAGCCACAAGGGAAGCCCAAGAATACTGCAGTGGGCAGCCTATCCCTTCTCCAGCAGATCTTCCCGACCTAGGAATCGAACTGAGGTCTCCTGCGTTGCAGGCAGATTCTTTACCAACTGAGCTATCAGGGAAGCCCATACAAAGAGAAATCAAAGGGTAAAAACTGTTGGCCTCTAAGGGTAGGTCCATGAGACAAGTACATTTCTAAGATGAAGATGGCGGCAAAGGGACTCCCTGGTTGTCCAGTGGCTAAGACTTCACGCTCCCAATGCAGGGGACCCAAGTACAATCCCTGGTCAAGGAACTAGATCCCACATGCTGCAACTAAAAATCCCATGTGCTGCAACTAAGACCCAGTTCATCCAAATAAATAAATAAAAATCAATAAATTTTTTAAAAAAGATGGAGGTATAATGGTTTGGTGAAACTCACCAGTAACATTACGGCTCTGCCCTGTCCACCTAGAGCTTGTTATGAGGTTCTCTCTGTCACTGTTCTTTGTTGGAACAATTGTTTCCCCTTCACATCTCGAAACAGATGTCACTTCCTCCAGGAGGCCTTTCCAAATCCTTCATATCTGGACTAAGGAACCCTCTCACGTCCCACTACAATACTGTTCCAAAATGGGCAACATAATTTGGAGAGCCCGGTACAAAAAGAAAATCTGGGGCCTCTTGTTCAAAATTCTTAAAAATATCAAGGCAGTGACAGTGGGCACTGAGCCAAGTGGGGGACTCTTCTAAACCTGGGGCTCTGGGCAGCTACACAGGTCACAGGTCTAGGGCGTAGACCTGGCAATTTTCCCCTGCATCATGGCACTCACTTCTTTTCACTGCCGTTGTTTCCTCTAGACTTTGAATCACCCCAGCAGAAAACACAGTGCCTGGCATGTAGTAAAGTTTAAGAAATAAAGTTTGACTGGATGAATGAGAAGATGGAGGTGGATAATGATTAAGCCACTGTGAAATCCGGAGCTATTGTTCTAACATCCATTGTCAGCTGCTCCACAAATGTTCCTTCAAAGTTTATCTTCTGTAACAATGACACTATGTCAGCCTATCCAGGGAACCCAATCATGGTAATGCTGCATGTTAATAAAAATCCCTGCCTTTCCCCAAAGAGCTATTTATTAACATGAAGTTTTAGAACCTAGATAATCAGGGCACAGTACACTGGATGTCCGCACAGTAAAACTGTGCAAAGCTAAGCTAGACATATTGCTACATTAAAAATAGAACTAACATTACCTGAGGACCTAAAGAGGAAAATATGAAACTGTGAGTAGGGTGAACCTTGTTACCAGCCCAGAAATGATCGCCTGGTACTTAGCTTGTGCTATGGGGTATCTCAGGGTCTGAGATAATGCCATAATTCCGCACACTAACTCTTCCTAGTTTGGTATCTTAGAAACTGGAAGATGTGGAGAGGAGGTGGGAAAAGGTAAAACTAAACAAAAAGACTAAATTAGTTTTATACAATATAATGGCTCCTTGGAAGGTCTAAATAGCAATGTTAGCAAAATTACAAAGTATACCCCAGGAAAAAAAGAGAGCAGATAGCAGACAAAATTTTATTTTATTATATATTCCACAAAGGATGATGAAGATAGGAAATGCACAATTTTTCAGAGGTGCAACAGGATGAAAACCTTCATCTCCTTTAAGAATTAAAGTGAAAGTGAAAGTGAAGTTGCTCAGTCCTGTCCGACTCTTTGTGACCCCATGGACTGTAGCCCACCAGGCTCCTCCATCCATGGGATTCTCCAGGCAAGAGACCTGGAGTGGGTTGCCATTTCCTTCTCCAGGGGATCTTCCCGA
Source organism: Moschus berezovskii (assembly GCF_049115385.1). Taxonomy (NCBI): domain Eukaryota; kingdom Metazoa; phylum Chordata; class Mammalia; order Artiodactyla; family Moschidae; genus Moschus; species Moschus berezovskii. The sequence goes on from NC_142483.1 coordinate 19,352,248, forward strand.
CCCAGGGATCGAACCCAGGTCTCCCGCATTGTAGCAGACACTTTACCGTCGGAGCCACCAGGGAAGGGTACCACTAAATGCTAAAAGGAGTTCTTCAAAATGGAGAAAAAGGACATTAATTAGTAACATGAAAATATATTACACACTGAAAAAGGTATGTACACAGTAAAATTCAGAATACTCCAATACAGTAGTGTGTTAACTACTTTAGTAAAAAGACTAATAAAGAAAAGTATTAAAATAACTGTATCTACAATAATTTGTTAATGAATACATCATATAAAAAGAGGTAAATGGTGACATCAAAAACATAAAAGAGAGTAAAAGAGTACAGTTTTGTTTGTGATTGAAAGTAAGGTCTTATCGGCATAAAATAGACTATAACTAACTTAGAGTTATATCTATAAGATGCCTTATATAAGCCTAATAATAACCTCAAAGCAAAAACCTGTAGCAGATACACAAAGCACAAAGAGAAGTGAATCAAAACATACCACTACAGAAAGGCACCAATTCACAAAAAAAGGACAGTAAGGAAGGAAGAAAGGAACAAGATAATTACAAAAGAGCTAGAAAACAATAAGATGGCACTAGTACTGAAGCGACTTAGCAGCAGCAGCAGCTGTAGAAAACTAGTCAGCAAATTGAAGAAGATGGAAATCACACCAAGTAATGTTAGAATGGTATGGCATTACTAACTAATAGGAGGAAAGCTGAGGAATCTAAAATCATGTGGGAACTAACCAGTACCATTCTGAATAACCAACCAGTTAAAGAGAAAAATCAAAAAGGAAATTATAAAAAAAAATCTCAAAACAAATGAAAACAGAATCACAGCACACATCAAGATCTATAGGGTGCTACAAAAGCAGTTCTTAGGGAGAAATTTATAGCAATAAATAAATATAAGAAAATAAAAAGATCTCAAATAACCCAGCATTACATCCCAAGAACTAAAAAAATTCGAACAGAGTCTGTAGTTAGGAAAAGGAAAGGAATAACAAAAATTAGAGCAGAAATAAACTGAGACCAGAAAAACAATAGGGGGAAAGAGAAAAAACAGAAAACAAAAAAACACAAAATCTAAAGCTGTTTTTCAAAAAAGATAAAACAAAATCACAAACTTTTAGCTTAGACTAAGAAAAGAAAAAGCAACAGGAGACAATGAGACGTCACCTCATGCCTGTTAGAATGACAATTACCAAAAAAGACAAGAGACTATGCATCGGCGAGGATACAGAGAGAGAGAACCCCTGTGCATGACTGTCAAGAATGTAAATCGCTGTAACCACTGCGGAACACAGTATGGAAGTTTCTCCACCACATGATGCAGCAATCCCACTTCTGGGTATATAGCAAAGGAAATAAAATCTTGACCTCAAAAAGGCACGAGACCTCATGCGACGAGTTGACTCACTGGAAAAGACTCTGATGCTGGGAAAGGTTGGGGGCGGGAGGAGAAGGGGACGACGGAGAATGAGATGGCTGGATGGCATCACCGACTCGATGGACATGAGTTTGAGTGTACTCCGGGAGTTGGTGATGGACAGGGAGGCCTGGCGTGCTGTGATTCATGGGGTCGCGGAGAGTCGGACACGACTGAGCGACTGAACTGAACTGAACTGAACTGACCCTACATTAAAGGCAGTGTTACTTATAATAGCCAAGATTAGGTAACAACGTAAATGTCTATCTTTGGATGAATGGATAAAGAAGATTTGGTATGTGTAAACCCTGAATTATTATTCAGCCATGAGAAAGAAAGAAATCCTGTCATTTATGACTATGGAAAAACCTGAGGTGATTATGTTAAGTGAAGTAAGTCAGACAGGGTAAGATACCACTTATATGTGGAATCTAAAACAGCTGATCTCACAGGAGTATATAATGCTGGTTGCCAGGGGCTTAGGGGTGGGGAAAATGAGGGGATGGTGGACAAAGGATAACAAATTTCCATTACAGTTAACAATATTGTATTCTATACTATGGACATTGCTAAGAATAAACTTTAAATGTTCTCATCACACCAAAAAAAAAAAAAAAAGTTATTGTATGAGGTGATGGAGGTGTTCACTAACTCTATTGTAGTTATTTCACGAACTATGTGTATATGAAATCATCACATTGTACACTTTGAATTTAAACAATGTTATATGTCAATTATATCTCAATAAAGCTTAGGAAAAAATAGGGAATCACCAACAAAGCAGTCACAGACTTAGAAGTCAAAGTATTAATAGGACTCAAAGCAACTAACAATGGCATACCTTAAAGCTAGCAGAAGCCAGTGGACTTGATGAATGTTAATTACTTGAACAACAGAACCTTCTGTGATAACAGAAATATTCTATATTTGTCCTGCCCAAAATGATAGCCACTAGACATATATATATATATCTTGAGTATGTGAAATAGGGAAAATGATACTAAACAAAAAATTTATTTTACTCAATAGTTACCTATTTAGGTTTAAATTTAAATAGTACCATGTGACAAGTAGTTACTATACTGGACAGAGAAGCTTGAGAGAAACAGAACAGTGACCTTGACAAAGCCCAAGGGATAATCTCTGTGGACTAGTCAGATAGTTAACAAGTAAAGAAGTGGAAATACTCTCAAGCAAAACTTTACTGCTTTTCATAAAGACAATCAAAATAGCCTTATGAAAGTGTTGAAATGATAATTCCACAAATTGTGAGGCCTTTTAATGTATAAATAAACATCTGGTAACTGACACATGGAAAGAGACAATCCTCTAGGCAATCAAGGTGAGGAAAATACAAGTCAGGTAAACCAGAGAGCTCATGGTGAGGCTGGTGGCTGGAGTCCCAGGGATTTGCAAAGGCTTGAGGAATCAGCTTTCCCCAGGAGGCTGCCACCTAACATGATGAGTATGGGTAGATGCTAACATTAAGACATCTCACATATTCAGGAAGCTGGTTTAACGTGAAGAGCTGTAGTGATCTTGTGTCACTGGACATCCAGCTGTGGACTTCTATGTCAAGTCATAAAATTGGTTCCTTGGAAACAAGAATCCCTCTTGCTTTTTCTGAGTCTTCAAATTGTGGGAAGAGAGGCCATGGAAAGAAAATGTGGAAGGTAAAGCAAGAGCAAGAAATCCAAAGGAGAAGACCAGGAACAGGAAACAAATTAAAAAATAAGATATCAAGAGGCAATGAAAATTTCATAAGGAGATGGGATGCTCCCAGGGAGAAGATGATGAAAAATCAGAAGGGGGAAAGCATGCCCAAGCAGCTCACAAGGACCTCTGTGAACTTATGTACAAAATCACAAATTACACGCATCCCAGGAACTAGAAATGTTACACAGAAAACTAAACATTTGCTATTAAATAAAAGGAGGGGAAAATGATACAATAAGACAAGACCAAAATAAAAACAAACCAAAGTCTAGGAAACTTGACCTAGAATCTGACAGCAGTGAGTTGCTTAATGCAGAAAAAATTAAAATGATTGACAAACGTACTCGCACAGTGGACTGAGACAAAACTGAATGTATTAACAGAGATATTGGTAACCCAGAGGAATCGCTTATAATCAATTTCTCCCTAACACTGTAGTTTCCAATTAAAAAACACGACTAAACAAAACCTGAAGGATAAGCTATGCTTCTAAATGCAGTCCCTTCACACAGCAGTAGGTCAGAACAGAACAGGCTTACCAGGGCTGGGAAACAGACAAATTCCACCTCACAGCACACCATAGAGGAAGGTGTTCATTGAAAGTCCAGACTTTGGCACTGATGTTTTGCACCTTGAGATGAGTGCTTTGTGAATCACTTCCTGAGGTAACACTACATGACTGTGCAGGCAACAATGTCAGCTGAGACATAATTATGCCAAACCTACGACAGGCTCATCTTTCGCGGGTTCAGATCAAGAGCTCTCTTTCGACCAAGATATTTTTCCCCCCCTAGAAATGATTACAACAAAAATAGCATTATTTCCTTTGCTGGATCCCAGTCACATTTTGGTACAAGCTGGACTGGGTCAGGGCAGTGAATCTGAGAGGAGACACATGACGAAAGTCCCCAAGCATGTTTGGTTGCTAATATACTACTCAGAGTTAACAGTGCCATTCAAGACAAACAGCCTGAGCTATGGGAATGGAGATCAGATTTGGTTTCACAGCAAGCTGTAGCCTTGTAGACTTAGATTTAACATAAAGTGCTCCGATGATCTACTTTACATAACATCGAAAGGAGACATTTCTACTGAGGAAGAATTTAAGAGAATTGAGGAAGGGCAAGCGGTTGATTAGTGCCAAAGACACAACTGAAGTTTCCGATTCCCACTTGCTCATTCAGTGTACACCACTTGTGATGAAGTCCATCTTTTCACTTAACAATTGTAAACGTCCCAAAAGGGTTACTAGGGGAAAACCATCACTAGTTTAAAAAGCACAGATATGTCAAGCCAAATACACCTCATCAACTCTGAGTTTTATATACACTTAATTCACAAAGATATTTTTCCCCCCTGAAAACAAAAACCAAACCCTTCTTCTTCAGCGTCTTGTCCCATAAGATGTATCTTGAAGAAAGGCTCTTGCAGATCAAATATGGTAGGAAATTTTGGATACTAAATTCTCCTTCAGGATACTTACCAAGGAAGGAGCATATTAAAAACTCTGAGAAGTTCCAAAGTAAAGAAATCAGATTTTGCTTCAACATTCTCCCTAAGTGTTTGGTCTTGAAGCCACCTTTCCTTTGTTCTCTCTATAAAAGTCCAATTATTATTGTGTATCTAGAATACCATGGGAGATTCAGGATATACTGAAGTACCGATAAGATAATTACACTGTGAGACTCTTAAGACATAGTAGGTATGCAAAGAGAGACTAGAAGAGGCCAAATATTCCTCAGACTCAGCTGTTTATGGGCAAACAAGAAAGAGATCTACTGAAAACAAGAACAGGAACAAGAAAGATCTGGTCCCATCACTTCATGGGAAATAGATGGGGAAACAGAGGAAACAGTGTCAGACTTTATTTTTTTGGGCTCCAAAATCACTGCGGATGCTGATTGCAGCCAGGGAATTAAAAGACGCTTACTCCTTGGAAGGAAAGTTATGACCAACCTAGATAGTCTATTAAAAAGCAGAGACATTAATTTGCCAACAAAGGTCTGTCTAGTCAAGGCTATAGTTTTTCCAGTGGTCATGTATGGATGTGAGAGTTGGACTGTGAAGAAAGCTGATCGCCGAAGAATGGATGCCCTTGAACTGTGGTGCTGGAGAAGACTCTTGAGAGTCCCTTGGACTGCAAGGAGATCCAACCAGTCCATCCTAAAGGAGATCAATCCTGGGTGTTCATTGGAAGGACTGATGCTGAAGCTGAAACTCCAATACTTTGGCCACCTCATGCAAAGAGCTGACTCACTGGAAAAGACTCTGATGCTGGGAGGGATTGGGGGCAGGAGGAGACGGGGACGACCAAGAATGAGATGGCTGGATGGCATCACCGACTCGATGGACATGAGTCTGAATGAACTCCAGGAGTTGGTGATGGACAGGGAGGCCTGGCGTGCTGTGATTCATGGGGTGGCAAAGAGTCGGGCACGACTGAGTAACTGAACTGAACTGAACTGAACTGAACACACCATCTACTGTGTAGTGGAATTTCATTTACTGCCATTCTCAAAGGTGTAAATCGTCACAATGATTCTATGGTTTATATCAACTTTCTCTTACTTGCAGAAGAGGAAACCAAAGTTCAGGAATGCCAAACAACCCACTCAAGGTCATATGGCCAAGAGATGACAAGGCAGGAATTTGAAAGCCTCACACTCCATTTCCTGTATCACACAGGTATAACCTTTCCATGGATTACACAGATTTCTACAAAACTAAACATTCTGAAAGAGCTGTCCTGTGTGACATCACATGATTGTTAGTGGCTTCCCTCTGCTCCCAACTGTCCCCTTTAGTATAATGAAGAAAACCATTTAAATGGAAATCCAACTTGTTCTGTGACCTTGTCTTGTTAGAACATGCCAAAGTAAATCAACAGGAAGTTTTTGGAGGACATGTTATTTATTAAAGAATGGCATGCCAAGACAGAAAAAGCTGTAGAGATTAAAATATACTGCTACAGAACCTCAGATATCATTTTGCAGTACAAGTTTCTTTCAGTTACAAGAAACAGGCAAAAGGATACTTTAGGTTTAAGAAACCCAACAGCAGGAAAAAAGGCAACAGTCTGGCGTAAGGTACAAGATTTTACAACACTAAAGAAAATTCAAGCCATCTTTCATCTCCTTCTGACATCTGAGTCACCCTACACCGCTTTCCTTTATCTACTGATCAGTAACTCTCCAGCAAATCTCCCTTCTCATATGTGAGACCAGGTCGATTCGGAATGGTATCTGAGCCACAATTCTAAATTCTTTAAGGGAGGGCCCCAACTTTGGTGCCATCTTCCATAGGGACTCTATACATGGCCAATGGAAAATCCATGAAATGGAATGGGAAAAAACAATCTCCAGATAGGTTGGGGCAGTGCCCATACAGCAACCAAGGTAATCTATAAAGATTTGCCCCCAAGGCCATAAGCCCTTCAATAGAAAAAGTACATGGTAATATTCAGGTAATTTTTAACTAGGAAGATCAGGGTGGGGAGGGGATGAAGTGAGTCTAGTTTTAAATGAAAAGTAGAGAAATTTATCATGCTGTTGCAACAAAAATAACTCAACGTATGCTAAAGTTATAAAAAGGAGGAAGGGAAAAGCTTTTCACACCTGCAACAGAATCATTAAAACATGACAGGATGGTTGGGGTTTGTCAGAATTAAGGACCACCTGCTGTTACACATTTCACCTCATCCTAGTCCCAGCCTTGAAAAGAAAGCTGAAGGAAAGTTCACCGAGACAATACCAAGCAGAGAATGGATCTGCTGAAGACTATTTTTTCTACTCTGGAAAAAATGTTGTGAAGCACTGTTTCTAACAGTTTCGTTTTGATTTTGACTCTTTCTTTTGTTTGTTTGTTTTGGGCATCCAAAAGGACATCTGTTTTATTTTTTTAATTCTCTGTTAGAAAAGCAGGGAATACGTTGTAAGATTGCAGAGAGGTTTCAGGTCTGAGTCGGTGTTGATGTTCTTTCAGAAAAAAAAATAATGAACATTTCTTTTTCAGAACCCAAATAAAAGACCAAATGTGAAATTTGGAATTCAAGTCTGCATCCAGGCAGAGCCAGCATAATGGTCACCATTCCTCTTTAAATGACTAGGTTTCAGGATTAAATACAGAGCATCGAGCATTCCAATATTACTTTAGAGTGCATTTACAAAATTTAAAATACTCTATATATTTCAAACAAACTAAGCAAAACTGCTTCTACTTCATGATCCTAAAATTTCTTCTATTTCCTATTTTAAAATATTATTTAGGAAGAAAAATCACAATCTTTTCAAACTATCGTCAATTAAACTGCGACAGTGACGGAGCTCCTTACAAAGCAACTACGTGAAGTCACAGAATAAAGAGCTTTATGAATAAAATGATTAATCTCCATAATGATTCTACAGATTCCAGATTATTATCTTCATCTTATAGATGGGAAAACATAGGTTTAGGTAAAGGGATTCCTAAGGGACAAATAGCTAAGAGGCTGAACCATCCCTGTTACCAGTGACATCTTCAGAGCAGAGGAGCAGAGGCTAGGTTGTTGGTAAAAACAGATGAATAAGTACAAAGCCTCTTTGTAATAATGGAAATTAAAAGTCGATGCAGTCGTGACTTGCTCTCATATTGACAAGTTAAAATGTTTCAAAGCATTCCTTCGGCATTTATTGATGTTAGTTTCTATTTCCATAGCTCTTTATAGCCTATAAAGAATTACCACAGTATTTCATTCTGACAATATTATACCCTTCATATTTTAATTGGTATTGATTAATTTATTCTGTCTCACTCCAAAAGGAACGTGACATGTATTCTATTCTTGATACACAACCTTTCATTGTACCCTAGTTTCTCTTACTTTCCTCATATGCATAGGTCTCAGCAACCCAACCCACCACTATGATTAAAAAAATAATAATAATCAGAGACTTCCCTGGTGGTCCAATGGTTAAGACTCTGTGTTTCCAATGCAGGGGATGTGGGTTCAATTCTTGGTCAGGCCCTAAGATCCCATACACTATGTGGCACAGCCAAGAAATTAAAATAAGAACAATAAAATATATTTTTTTAAATCAGAAATAGGTGAGAAGAGAAATATTTTGCAATATTTCTCAGTGCAAGAGAAATATTTTGTTGCATTGTATTCCTCCAGGTTTCCAAGGAATCATCAACTGTTTTCAGAATATACCTAAAGCCAACAACTCCGTGAATGATGGGTTCTGTCACAGCTGCACCTATTTGCAACTTCAGACAATGTGAGACAGGCCAACAGACCATCCTCATTCATATTTAGATGTGTCCAATCATAGTAGGTAAAACCTTGGTTGGTGTTCTTTCTTTCATAGTGTGAAAGTGTTAGTCACTCAGTGATGTCCAACTCTTTGCGACCCCAGGGACTGTAGCCTGCCAGGCTCCTCTGTCCATGGGATTCTCCAGGCAAGAATACTGGAATGGGTTGCCATGCCCTTTTCCAAGGGGCATCTTCTTGACCCAGGGATTGAACCCAGGTCTCCTGCATTGAACGTAGATTCTTTATCTTTACTGTCTGGGCCACCAGGAAAGCTCTTTTTATAAAAGTTGCTCAAAAGAGTCAGTAGGTTATTTTGTTATTCTCTAGGAATGTTGTGGAAGGAGGGGGTATGCATATAAAGCAGAAAATTAAAATCAAAGAAAATAATGAAGAAGTTTCTCCCTTCTCAAGGAGATCTTATCAAGAACTACCTTTTGGACACATTTAAGGGGAAAAAGGACAGTCTTTTCTCTCTCCTGGTCTCTCATAGAAGGCATCTCGTCTTCAACACAACCAATTGAAAAGTAAAATATCCAGAAAAATGGGTGGGGGGGAGATAAGCATTGTTGTTTTGTTTTGTTCAGGGTCTGCACCATCACCAACATGTTTGATTGACATTGTCCTCAATCAAAACAGATAGACCCAAATACTCTACAAACTTAAACAAAGGGTCCACAGACCCCCTGAGGACTTTTCAGTGAACGTTCCAAAGGTTCAAATGTCCAATGTTCCACTCACTGTTTTCAAAAACTGACAATGTCTTAGTTGTAAAACAGTGATAAAATGATGTTGACCCTTCTCTCCCAAACACTGTTTCCAAATGAAGCCCAGCTTTGTCCAATCACTTTTATATGGGCAAGAAAAAAAAAAAAACTTACCTTTTGGGCTCGACTGTGATCCTATATACCTACTTTCTTTCTGTTTTTTAATAAGCCTTTTATATTAGAGTAGTTTTAAAACTACACACAAAAAAAGTGAAAGCAGTACAGAGTTCCTATATACCCTATATTCAGTTTCCATTGCTATTGACATCTTTCATTTGTACAGAGTTGTCACAATTATTGAACTACCACCAATACATTATTATTAACTAAAATTCATATTTAATTCACAGTTCCTTAGTTTTTAACCTAATACACCCCCTTTTTCTTCATGATATCACATTTAATATTGCTCATTATATCTCCCTAGCCTCCTATTGGCTAAGATCGTATATTCAACATTCCTTTTCTGCACCCTGATAGTTTTGAGAAGTAATGGTCAGATATTCTGTACAGTTTCTCTCAGCTGAGAGTTGTCTATTGTGTTTCTCATGATTAGATCTGGGCTATGGGTTTTAGGGAAGAGCATCACAAAGGTAAAGTTCTACTGCCATCACATCACATCAAGGGTGCATACAATCAACGTGACTTATCACCTTCACCTCTGACTGGAGTCATCTGGCTGAGGTAGCATCTTTAAGGTTTCTGTTCACTAAAGTTTTTACTACTTTCTGCCCTTTTCAAACTGTTCTCTTCGGACGAACACGCTATGAACGTTCCATAGTTAAGGAATGGAGAGCTATGCTCCACTTTCTTGAGGGCAGAATATCTACAAAAATTATCTAGACTTTTTCTGCATAGATTTGTCCACTTCCATTTATGTATATCTATATATACTCACATATAACTATTTCATTCTTTGTGTTATAGTCAGTTCAGTTCAGTTCAGTTCAGTCGCTCAGTCGTGTCCGACTCTCCGCGACCCCATGAATCACAGCACGCCAGGCCTCCCTGTCCATCACCAACTCCCGGAGTTCACTCAAACTCATGTCCACAGAGTCAGTGATGCCATCCAGCCATCTCATTCTCGGTCGTCCCCTTCTCCTCCCACCCCCAACCTTTCCCAGCATCAGAGTCTTTTCCAGTGAGTCAGCTCTTCGCATGAGGTGGCCAAAGTATTGCAGTTTCAGCTTTAGCATCAGTCCTTCCAATGAACACCCAGGATCGATCTCCCTTAGAATGGACTGGTTGGATCTCCTTGCAGTCCAAGGGACTCTCAAGAGTCTTCTCCAGCACCACAGTTCAAAAGCATCAATTCTTAGGCGATCAGCTCTCTTCACAGTCCAACTCTCACATCCATACATGACCACGGGAAAAACCATAGCCTTGACTAGACGGACCTTGGTTGGCAAAGTAATGTCTCTGCTTTTTAATATACTATCAAGGTTGGTCATAACTTTCCTTCCAAGAAGTAAGCGTCTTTTAATTTCATGGCTGCAATCAGCATCTGCAGTGATTTTGGAGCCCCAAAAAATAAAGTCTGACACTGTTTCCACTGTTTTTCCATCTATTTCCCATGAAGTGGTGGGACCAGATGCCATGATCTTTGTTTTCTGAATGTTGAGCTTCAAGCCAACCTTTTCACTCTCCTTTTTCACTTTCATCAAGAGGCTTTTGAGTTCCTTTTCACTTTCTGCCATAAGGGTAGTGTCATCTGCATATCTGAGGTTATTGATATTTCTCCCAGCAATCTTGATTCCAGCTTGTGCTTCTTCCAGCCCAGCGTTCCTCATGATGTACTCTGCATAGAAGTTAAATAAGCAAGGTGACAATATACAGCCTTGATGCACTCATTTTCCTATTTGGAACCAGTCTGTTGTTCCATATACAGTTCTGACTGTTGCTTCCTGACCTGCATACAGGTTTCTCAAGAGGCAGGTCAGGTGGTCTGGTATTCCCATCTCTTTCAGAATTTTCCACAGTTTATTGTGATCCACACAGTCAAAGGCTTTGGCATAGTCAATGAAGCAGAAATAGATGCTCTTCTGGAACTCTCTTGCTTTCTCCATGATCCAGCGGATGTTGGCAATTTGATCTCTGGTGCCTCTGCCTTTTCTAAAACCTGCTTGAACATCTGGGAGTTCACGGTTCACATATTGCTGAAGCCTGGCTTGGAGAATTTTGAGCATGACTTTACTAGCACACTACTTTATTGCTCAAAGTGATCTATATTTGGTTACCATGAGCTCTTTGAGTCAGTTCCTGTTTCCTTTGGCCATACCCCCATTACTGTGGATTTAGGCAGGGGCATTTTCTTCTTTATTGCCACTACAAGATGCTCCAGGATCATCTTATACATTTCTCATCCCAGTAGAATCAGCCGTTTCTTCAAGGAACTCTGGTTTCTCTTATTGTAACACAGCATATGAAAAGACATTCCACATCTCATTAAAACAATGAGATGCTACCACACAGCTATTAGAGTGTGCTCTAGGAAGGGCAGTATGAGCTTTTTTAATTTAACCAGTCTAATAGCTGTGTGTTGGTGGCTCTGTTTTTTAATTTGGATCCTCTGTCGACATATGATGTTGAGCATCTTTTCATATGGGCATTTTTTCCATCTGTATATTTTTAATGAGATATCTATTAAGGTCTTTTGCTCATTTTTAAGTTAACCTCTTTTGTTACTGTTGAACTATAAGAGTTCTTTCTATATTGTGGACACAAATCCCTTATCTGATGCCTGACTTGTGTTTTTTGAAAAGAAGTTTTTAATCTTAATAAAATCCAACTTACCAATGTTTCGTCCACAGACTGTGCTTTGCGTACACTTATCTATATTCTCATCACCAGACCCAAGCTCACACAGATTTTTTTTGTATGTTTTCTTCTGAAATTTTGTAGTTTTACATTTTGTATTTAGTTTTTTCATCCACTTTGGATTAAATTTTGAGACATTTTCAGGTCCATGCCTAGGTTCATAGTTTTGTATACAAATGCCTAGGTATTCCTGTTTTGAACTGTCTTCAAGTCTTTGTCCAAGATCAAATTTGTATGGGTTAATCAATCTTTCTTTCTTTTTTAAAGTTCGGCATTGGTGAAAAATCAAAGAAAACAAAGAGATTCAAGTTCAAGACAAGAGCAGCTTGATAATAGCAGGTCACTGTCATCACCACTGTGTATGCAGGTCAGACCAAGAGTGTTAAGATAATCAGAATGGAACTAGGCCATGGACAGAATGTTCTGGATCTCCTCAATGACTCTTAATCGCTGATGAATGCTCTGCTAGTATAGGTGGGCCTCATTAGCTCTGAGAGCAAGGAGAAAAGCTGTCAAACTGATAATGCTAAGGGTGGGAAGAAACATTAGAGCAGAAAAGCTGTAGAAAGGGTGGGAAGTGCCCTGCCCCTGAGTGTTACAAATGGGATATATCAGAATATCTGAACAAATATGATCATCTCTTCACTTCCTCCCTACCTCCCACGTTCTTTCAAATTAGGAGACACCAGAGATTGAAATTCCAGTGGGGTCTTTTTTTTTTAACACCTTCTACTTTTTCTTACTAAAGCTGTGTGATCGTTTTGTATTTCACTAGTGCACATCTATGTAGAATTCATTTTATAAAAAATGAAAGAGTTCCTGATTAGAGCCTGCTGAAAACACGCAGACCAGACAAGGTCAAAGCAACCTTTCTGTCTTTCAGAGGGGCCTGTTGGGGATCCAGGGCTGCAGACTATGATTCGCTTTCCAATTCCTCTTTTTGCATGTTAGCCACAGAACACAAAACAAAAAGGATGGCTGGAGTCAGCCTGAAAAATGTGAAACCCTCTAATGTCAAATTGGAATCAACACATCATAAGCCTATCATTAAAATGCTTTCATGAAGTTAAAATGAAAAGAAAGATGGATGAAATAACCATAGATAATACAGATTTAAAGGGGATGAGGCTGAAGTTTAGATGAGAGATTTTACTATAAGGATCAAACTTGGTAAGTTTTTTTTTAATTGGGCCATCGAAGAGAAGCCTAAGATTCTTTAATTACTGGTGCTGGGTTTCCCTGCAAATCACTACATAGTAAAACAGCAAGTGCAGAATCTGATCCCATCCCCATGCTAATCATAATCAGTCTTCAGTTTGCAGAGTATGTGATCACTTACAAAAATGGCAGGCATCCCGCTGAACCCCCAGCCCTGCCTATCACATGCACCCTGTTCCTGCAGGGAGCCAGAACAACCCAACAACGAGCGGCAGATAAATTTCAATAAACAGATTCATTGTCCTATTTCAATACAAATCACACTCTGTTAAGAATAATGCACTCTAGACCAGGTTCTGACAGTCAAAAATGCTGATTTAAGAAGAGATTTGCGTTCCTAATTTAATTCATTCATTTGCATGTCTCTCCTCTATGCTATAATTCAGGCTTACTGATCAAAACTGGTAATCACTCCTTCTTTTAGTGGTCCAAATTGAGCTTTTAAAATCACAACTCTACTTATTTATTTAGAGATTTTTATATTTAATGACTCTAGGATGAACGCTTATTAGATGATGATAATGAAAATAAAGGTTATTCAAAGTGATCTCTGAAATGATCCTATATATTTTCCAAAGAACATATAGGTATTACATGGAGCTTCGCAGAATCCTAGCACATTTTCTGTAACTGATGACCTGACCTGGTCCATTTTCACCTTTTCTCAGCACCGTCTTCTGATGGCATAGCAAAATCTGCTTGGAATCAAATAGTATCAGGCAGCAATGAAGCTAAGGAGTCTTGACAATTTCATTTTTTTTTTTTTTAATCATTACAACCTTAAAGGAAAACAGGATTCAGTTCCTTCAAATTAAGATACTTTCAACCTGTTTATAGCTTCTTTTCTTCTTCTTGGCAAAAAGGAACACATTATATTGTAGATACTGACAGGCTTCTATCACATATTACATTTCTGGTGGGGTGGCATTTTTTAATTGAAAGACTGACTATGTTCTGTAAAATTAGATATGATGAGGAGTTTAACTGGATTCAACGTATGTAAGCTTTCTTCTGAAGGATTCCTTTTTTTATGCCCATCCTTCAAACATAAAATCCTTAATGAGCAAAGAAAGTGTTTGACCCAGACACAGATTTTACAAAGTTTCATATAGTGAGGTTGCCTCACTATGGTGTTGCCTTCATTATCTTTCATATTTTGACAGAAACCTTTTTCTGTTTGATGAAAATTTGTAAATTATATCACAATCTATATGATATTATGATGAGAAACACTGCATCTATTTCTGTTAAAGACAAACAAAGGTTTTCATCTCAAGTTCAATCTTGAACAGGGATGCAGATTTCTTAAGAAAAGAAGTAATAATAAACCACTTAGTGTTCTTAAGAATGCAGAATTTCAAAATGAGATATTATCAGACCATGTCTCACAAAGCAATTTCTTTTTATCTGCAGGGTACCCCAGTAGATGTTAAAAATAGATTACACTTCTATTCATCCAAAAGAAGGACAGTAATATGAGCGCAGTAGCTTTCTGCGTCTCAGTAAAAATCAGAAATGATCTGCAGCCCTGTGTATAAAGTTGACTCGCTTATAGAATACCAGCGTTTCTCTCCTAACCTAGCTTTTTAAAGCCAGCCTGAAGCAGCCCTTGCCTACAAAATTGCAGAGGAATTACTCTCAATTACAGGCTTCTGTCTGTTAAAAAGTAGAGTTGGTGATCAGTTTTGACCTTTTTCCTCTGACAAGACAAAGAAATGAAAGGTGGGGAAAAAATCTGGCAGGTATTCAATTTAGAGGCTGAGGATGGGACAAAGAAGGTGAGGGAAAAAGAAAGAAAAGCTCGTATCACAAAACTAGACCTCAGGTTTGTTTGTGAATCTCTTTTTGTATTATTCATCGTATTTTAAAAATTCCTTTCAAGCAAAAAAAATACACGTAGTAATGTCATTTTGCTGAAAGTCCCTCTCTTAATGTTTTAATTTGCATATCATTTACCCAAACCTTGCCACAATCAATCATTCAGGATTTTAGTTTCACACTCTGGGGTACTTTTGCTTCATGGTGAAAGTGAAGGTTTTAGTCACTCAGTGTGCCCAACTCTTTGCCACTCTATGGACTGTCGTGCACCAGGCTCCCCTGTTCATGGAATTCTTTAGGCAAGAATACTAGAGTGGGTAGCCATTCCTTTCTCCAGAGGATCTTCCTGACCCAGGCATCTAACCCGGGTCTCCTGTGTTACAGGCAGAGCAACCAGAGAAAACCAGGCTCTTTACCGTCAGAGCCACCAGGGAAGTACAGCTATGCTTCCCTCCCCAGTGCCCCCTGACCCCTACCCCTACCCTGGCCATCTTCTTTCTTATCAGCGGGTTATAAATGACTACAGAAAAATGACTTTTCTGAATCCCTGCTAACACATCAGCATCATTGCTTATAAATACCAGTGCCAACATTTTACCTATGTCTGTAGTCATTGCTGAATTGTTGGTTGAGATTGGGTTTAATTGAATGGGAAGGTTTTAGAAGTGGCATGAATAGGTTTCCATTCTCTCTGACATTGACCCACGATTTTCCATTTTAGAAGAATACTTTGCTGAGGTCTGAAAAAGTTGTTCTGATGAAAGCTAAACTGAAATAGTCTGTATTCCTGGGAGCTGGTTAAGTTCTTGATAAGCTAGCACTTAGGCAACAAAACTGAAAATTTGAGATGGAAGCCATGTCTGCACTGAGCAGTCACCTCTCCAAACTTCAAAGAGGAGGAAAAAAAAAAAACAAAGAGCCCACTTTTGCCCCGGAATCCATCTGAGGTCAGTTAATAACAGTTCCCACTCAGATCTGAAACATGTTGCTATTAAGTCAGCTGCTTTTCAGTAGGGAAAAACTATTTTGAGAAGAATGAATGATTCTAGAACATCATGCAGAAGCCAGCCAGTCAAAATACCACAATCCTAAACAAGGCTGCAAACAACACTTGGAAATTCAGATTCTGATTGACTGATGACATCACAGAACCAAAATAATGTCCCATATTCTCTTCTTACTCTGCTATTTTTGTTGCCTTTAGAACAGTCAGATCTGCTTTTCTGAGATGGGTGCGATAATGTGCTCAGAAGTGACACATGAAAGTGCCTGATGGCCAGAAAGTGGGAAGCTAGAAAGAAAGTAAACCAGAAGAAAATGCGTGAGAAAGGGCCACAGATAATGTACACAGCGCTCCAAAAGCAGGGAAAGATCACCACCGGAGAAACACAGCGAGACTGTGAAGTCTGGAGTCTTGTTTTCTGTTTCTTCTCCTAAAAGCTAAGCAGAGCTCATTGAGGATCTGCTCTTTCCTGGAGGCAGGGTCTTCCTGATAGCTCTTTTCTAGCTTAAGTGTGGTGCTATCCTACAAGGGGGAAAAAAAGGTCACTTGTTATGAATAGGCAGCCGGAGATGAACTAGAGAACCGCACACTGACATACACTGCAGAGCTGGCACCAACACTAGCAAGTCAAAGGGACAGTAGCAAAGGAACGCAAAAATGTATGCCTCCTTAAGCAATGCTTGGAGAAGGAAATGGCAACCCACTCCAGTACTCTTGCGTGGAAAATCCCATGGATGGAGAAGCATGGTAGGCTACAGTTCAAGGGGTCACAAAGAGTCGGACACGACTGAGTGACTTCACTTCACTTCAAGCAATGCTTACATAACCCATTTTGTTAAAGGCTCCAGAAAGAAGCCTTTCTGAAGAAAGGCTTTAAATTAGAAAGAAAACAGTTTTCTGGACCTTTGTAACTAACCATTTGTTGGTTAGCCTGTTCCTTTGGGAAGGGCAGGTTGTCACCTAACATAACACCCAAAGCCTTCCTACTAGAAAGTGTGCTGACCTGAAAGGAATGTACTGTAGGAACATACAGGCGATTTTCATGGCTCACATGCAAAAATATAAAGCCATAGGGATTAAAATAATATTGCACTTGCATATGACCCAAAGGAAAAAATAGTAGATGGTAAAGATGGCATTTCAAATCTGTGGGGAGAAAATAGTCAGCAAATGGCATTTGGGACCATGACTCCACTGAAAAGAATAAATTTGATCTCTGTCTCAGATCTTAGTTGAAATACATTCAAGACATATCAAAGATATAAACATTAAAAATGTTATATTTACAACAGAAAAACCTTACAAGTACGTGAAAACAAATTAAACCTTCCTACAGTGGTGTTGCTGTTTCCTAAAAGAAAAGAGTGAAAATAAAACCCAATCACACAAAAACCGAAAGCTCAGTACAATCGTAAGCAAATAAACAGAAGATAAACAAGCCAATAACCCCCTCAGCGTACATGTAAAAGACAAACAGACAAAAGCCGAGTGAGCCTGAAGCAGAGGGGTGCAGTAAACTGGGCCCCACGGAAAGCCCTAGAGCAAGGAGACAAACGGGGATGCACGCGTGGAACTCTGCAGACAAGCAGGAGACCTGGGAGTGTGACAGAGGCTTTTCACAGAAGCCAGCAGAGACCACGCCTCTCTACCTACCAAACGGGCACAGAGGAGCCCAGTGACCCTGACACATACTGTGGAGGTGTGGGGTGTTGGGAATAGCAATCTTGTTAGAGTGGTGCCCTTTCCCTATCAAAATCCTAGGCCTGCTGCTGACATGTCCTCATCTTTTCTGATTAAATTAGGTTGGTTGCCTTCCTATTAATGGTACTTGGTTGAGAACTCTTAGGAGAGCTGTCTATAGAGATGATAAAGAATGCTTTGGGGATAAAGAGGGTATTGAAGAGGAGGAGTGGATAGGAGAGAAAACAGCATACACCTTTACATGCTAGGGGTAAAAGGAGAACATTCTGGGAAAAAAAGAAAGCACAGAACAATTTTGAACAGTTTGAAAATAAATATACAAGATGAGGTGTTTTGGTTACATTATTTTTGAACTGCAAGATCCCTGCATCTTCTCTCAGGTTCTGGCAGATCTAAACCCCGAGTGGCCTCAGTACCAGCAGGAAGCACCTGGTGAAAAAAAGACTAGCTTGAGAAGAGATCTGACTGGCCTTGAAGCCTGGACCACATTCTCCATCCTACCTACTCAAAACATGGTGCGACCTAATTAAAGTTAAAAGCTTTTGCACAGCAAAGGAAACTACAAACAAGGTGAAATGACAACCCTCAGAATGCGAGAAAATAATAGCAAGGAAACAACTGATAAAGAATTAATTTCCAAAATACACAAGCAGCTCATACAACTCAATACCAGAAAAGCAAACAACCCAATCAAAAACTGGGAAAGAGACCTGCAGAGACATTTCTCCAAAGAAGACGTACAGATGGCTAACAAAGACATGAAAAGATACTCAACATCACTCATTATTTGAGAAACGCAAATCAAAACCACAATGAGATACCACCTCACACCAGTCAGAATGGTCATCATCAAAAAGTTTACAAACAATAAATGCTAGAGAGGGTTTGGAGAAAAGGGAACACTCTTGCATTGCTGGTGGGAATGTAAACATACAGCCACTATGGAAGACAGTATGGAAACTTCTTAAAAAGCTAGGAATAAAACCACCACATGAACCAGCAACCCCACTCCTAGGCTTATACCCTGAGAAAATCAAAACTGAAAAAGACACATAAACCCCAATGTTCACTGCAGCAGTATTTACAACAGCTAGGACATGGAAGCAACCTAGATGTCCATCGACAGATGAATGGATAAAGCAGCTATGGTACATATATACAATGGAATACTACTCAGCCATAAAGAGGAACATATTTGAATCTGTTCTAATGAGGTGGATGAAACTAGAGCCTATTATACAGAATGATGGAGAAGGCGACGGCACCCCACTCCAGTACTCTTGCCTGGAAAATCCCATGGATGGAGGAGCCTGGTGGGCTACAGTCCGTGGGGTCGCTAAGAGTAGGACACGACTGAGTGACTTCACTTTCACTTTTCACTTTTATGCATTGGAGAAGGAAATGGCAACCCACTCCAATATTCTTGCCTGGAGAATCCCAGGGATGGGGGAGCCTGGTGGGCTGCCGTCTATGGGGTTTACACAGAGTCGGACACGACTGAAGCGACTTAGCAGCAGCAGCAGCATACAGAATGAAGAAAGTCAGAAGGAGAAATATAAATGTCGTACTACCGCACAATTGCACTCATCTCACACGCTAGTAAAGTCATGCTCAAAATTCTCCAAGCCAGGCTTCAGCAATATGTGAACCGTGAACTCCCAGATGTTCAAGCAGTTTTAGAAAAGGCAGAGGCACCAGAGATCAAATTGCCAACATCCGCTGGATCATGGAGAAAGCAAGAGAGTTCCAGAAGAGCATCTATTTCTGCTTCATTGACTATGCCAAAGCCTTTGACTGTGTGGATCACAATAAACGGTGGAAAATTCTAAAAGAGATGGGAATCCCAGACCACCTGACCTGCCTCTTGAGAAACCTGTATGCAGGTCAGGAAGCAACAGTCAGAACTGTACATGGAACAACAGACTGGTTCCAAATAGGAAAAGGAGTGCGTCAAGGCTGTATATTGTCACCTTGCTTATTTAACTTCTATGCAGAGTACATCATGAGGAACGCTGGGCTGGAAGAAGCACAAGCTGGAATCAAGATTGCTGGGAGAAATATCAATAACCTCAGATATGCAGATGACACTACCCTTATGGCAGAAAGTGAAGAGGAACTCAAAAGCCTCTTGATGAAAGTGAAAGAGGAGAGTGAAAAGGTTGGCTTGAAGCTCAACATTCAGAAAACAAAGATCATGGCATCTGGTCCCATCACTTCATGTGAAATGGAAAAACAGTGGAAACAGTGTCAGACTTTATTTTGGGGGCTCCAAAATCACTGCAGATGCTGATTGCAGCCATGAAATTAAAAGACGCTTACTCCTTGGAAGGAAAGTTATGACCAATCTTGATAATATATTAAAAAGCAGAGACATTACTTTGCCAACCAAGGTCTGTCTAGTCAAGGCTATGGTTTTTCCCGTGGTCATGTATGGATGTGAGAGTTGGACTGTGAAGAAAGCTGATCGCCGAAGAATTGATGCTTTTGAACTGTGGTGTTGGAGAAGACTCTTGAGAGTCCCTTGTACCGCAAGGAGATCCAACCAGTCCATTCTAAGGGAGATCGATCCTGGGTGTTCATTGGAAGGACTGATGCTAAAGCTGAAACTGCAATACTTTGGCCACCTCATGCGACGAGTTGATTCACTGGAAAAGACTCTGATGCTGGGAAACGTTGGGGGCGGGAGGAGAAGGGGACGACCGAGAATGAGATGGCTGGATGGCATCACTGACTCTGTGGACGTGAGTTTGAGTGAACTCCGGGAGTTGGTGATGGACAGGGAGGCCTGGTGTGCTGTGATTCATGGGGTCGCGGAGAGTCGGACACGACTGAACAACTGAACTGAACTGAATACTGACACATATGTATGGACTCTGAAGAGACGGCACTGATGGATTAGTTTTCAGGGCAGCAATGGAGAACCAGACACAGCGAACAGACCTGTGGACATGGTGGGAGGAGCGGAGGGAGAAGAGGAGATGTATAGAGAGAGTAACAGAGACATTTACAACACCATATGTCAAATAGTCAATGGGAATTTGCTGCACAACTCAGGGAACCCAAACAGGGGCTCTGTGACAGGCTGAAGGGCAGGGTGGGGAGGGAGATGGGAGGGAGGTGTGGGATGGAGGGGACATGGGTGTACCTGTGGCTGATTCTCAATGATGTATGACAGAAAACCACAAAATTCTGTCAAGCAATTATCCTTCAATTAAAAAATTAAAAAAAAAGAAAAAAAAACATGGTCCCCAGACCTGCAGTGTTGGCATCACCTGGGAACTAGCCAGAAAGGGCCCTACCCTGGGAACAAGTGGATCAGATTACGTATTCTTACATGGACTCCAGGTAATTTGTATACACAATCAAGTTTAAGATTACTCTGTCCTTGAGTGTCTGGGGTCCATCCGCTCCTAATAAACTGAGCAGGCCTGTGATGATATTGTTGATTTATCCTCTGAGATCTGTGCCTTCCTAGTTGTCACATTCATTCCTAATTCTTAACCTTTCAGATTTAAGAGCAACTTGCTTTCTGTTTGCCTAAGTGGTATTACCCTGCTTCTATAGTGGTTCTTACTATACACCATATGGTTCCACTGCCTCTTACTCTGTATTTAAAAACAAACAAACAAAAACCAACAACAATGACAGGTTTCAATTTAATGGCCAGTTTTGATCAATGTAGAAAATGTCTCTGTTGAGAGGATTCCAAGGCCACGTACATCAGCTGAGTGAATGAGATTTCCTAGTTCAGTCAGCCACAGGGGAGTCGTGGCCTGGGTTACATATTTGCATCTTCATTCTGCACGCGGCTTACCTACCCAGGACCTCAACTTGTGTATTTCTATTTGACCCTACACTCTACCTCTGAGTCTTAACTCCCTACCTTCTTGCAGGACTCCACTACCACTCATGGAAGTAGAGCTGGTAAAAATAATAAAAACTACATGGCTCACATCGGAGAAGGCAATGGCAAGCCACTCCAGTACTCTTGCTTGGAAAATCCCATGGATGGAGGAGCCTGGTGGGCTGCAGTCCGTGGAGTCGCTAAGGGTCGGACACGACTGAGCGACTTCACTTTTCACCTTCACTTTAATCACAAGCCACAAGAAGCTTTTTCAAATAACGGCTCCTATTTTGTGTGAACTTTATACTATTAAATGGCACAAATTCCTCTCAGAGTGACTGGTCCCATCACTTCCAGTGCAAGTGAAAGAATACTTCTAATGCCTTTTTATTTTTATTTATTTGTTTTAACTTTTCTTTTTCTTTTCTTTTTATTGGAGGCTAATTATTTTACAATATTATATTGGTTGGTTTTGCCATACATTGACATGAATCCGCCCCGGGTGTACATGAATCATTCATTTCTAAATGACATTGGGTTAAGATGACCACAAACTAAGCAAATGACATTTTGCTTAAAAGGTAGCACAGTAAATACCAGACTGAACTCAATAGGAAAATGAAAATTTCTCAGTTTAATATCCCTCACCTTGTGGAGCATAATTAAAAAAGATACACTTCAAAAGTATGAACGCTTAGAATACATGCAGGCACTTTATAAGAATAGCCATCATCTTCTCCAAACCCTAATGCAGGGATGAGTGGAATCACTGGCTAGATGAAGGAATATAGCTACTGAAAACAGACCTGCCTCAGGCCACACATTGCAGAAAAGAGATAGTCTCGGTACCAGTAGGTCTCAGTGGGTAAGACCATATCCAGGCTATATCCAATGACTCAAACACATGTTTTCCCAGGCTGGAGAGGAGGAGATAATTAGACTCTACATCAACTCCCAGTAAAACTCTGTAAAGTGATGACAATTTTCTAAAATAAAACCAAATGAAAGAAAAACATCAACAGTGTTTAGTTGGCTAGAGAGTGCTCAAATGTCACTTGCCAAGAAGGTTTCAGACAATTTCAGAAAGTAAACGGACAGTCTTTGCACCACTCTGGAGAGGATGGGAACAAAGGAACACACACACACACCTGTGACTGTGTGCTTCACAGGCCATGTATTACAAGGTAGGATGGAGGTCTTCATGCACTTAGTTAACACATTCAAAAACTTCAGGGGGCTGAGATTATAGAGTTCCCTGGTCCTGCAAACAATCTAGTGGGGAGACAGGCTTAATTACATCTTCCTGCACCAGAAAAAGATATATGCAGTGTCAAGGCCAGCATCGAGAATGGTGGGGGCTAAACGTGGAGGAGGCCTCATCACAACCAAACTATTTGGTTGACCAAAATGTTTGTTCAGGTTTTTTCCTTACATCTTACAGAAAAGCCTAAAGGAACTTACAGGCCAGGCCAATAGTTAAGAAAGTCTCCCAAGGTAAGAGCTGCTTGACTTAGGTGCCAAAAAGTCTTCTTTTCCAAACAAAAGAAGTCGAAAGTGATGCATTTTTAACCATCCCACTGCTCAGGATGGGTGTAGTATTAGTTTCCTATTGCTGCTATAGAAAAGGACCGCAAACTTAACAGCTTAAAACAACACAAAGTTCTCTCACGGTTCTGAAGGTCAGAAGCCTGAAATGGACTAAGATCAAGATGTCAATAGGGCTGTGTTCCTACTGAAGGCTGGAGGAGAGAATCCATTTTCTTGACCTGTCCAGCTTCTAAAGGCCACCAGCAGCCCTGGGCTTATGGATCCACCCCTCTACCATCCCAAGCTAGCGGCGGCACGTCAAGGCCTGCTCACGTCACGTCACTCTGACCTCTGCCTCCATCACCACGTTTCCTCCTCTTGGCTCTCCCTGACACCTGTACCTCTCCCCATTCATCTGTAACAACCCAGTGACTACACTGGGCCAATCCAGATAAAACGTGAAAGCATCCCCACACCAAGATATTAACCTAAATCACACTCCCCCACCTTTGTGTCATTTAAGGAAATATTCATCGGTTTTGGGAATTGGAATGCACGCGTCTTTGGGGTGTCTTATTGTGCCTGCCACAATTGGTTAGATAACCCACACTGGCCCCAAATGGAAATAAAAGAGGCAATGGCCTGAAATATTTGATCTTCAGGGGAGGTCCTAACCCTCAGCTCAGGTGGCTGATACAACTGGACTGGCTTCAGCGATGCAGAAAACAGTAAGGAATTTGATCCCACTAATAAGTGTACATGAGGGTATCACTTCCCAGGTGGCTCGGTGGTAAAGAACCCACCTGCCAGTGGAGGAGACGCAAGAGATGCAGATCTGATCCCTGGGTCAGGAAGATCCCCTAGAGGAGAAAATGGGAACCCACTCCAGTATTCTTGCCTGGAGAATGCCATGGACAGAGAAGCCTGGTAGGCTACAGTCCACCGGGTCGGGTCGCAAAGAGTTGGACATGACTGAGCATGCGTGCACATATATAGCATCAATATTTAAGTATGTTATACAGATACTATATGAGTAAACATTTTATTTGTAAAAAATACATGAAGCAGGATTACATGGATCTCTTTCTCTTAAACTCTGTTATGTCTGTATATGAGTAAAAGAAAAAAATGTGTTTATGGCTCATGTGCTGTTATCATGAATATGATAGCTAACACTATGATCAATAGAGCATGCACTGACCATATGTGGCTCTCAAGCACCTAAAATTTGATATAGAGATGTGCTGTATGTATAAAATGCACACAGGATTTCAAATTTCAGTATAAAAAAAATAAGATTTCATTAAAAAATTTTAATGACGGGGGAGCCTGGTGGGCTGCCGTCTATGGGATCGCCCACAGTCGGACATGACTGAAGCGACTTAGCAGCAGCAGCAGCACATGTTGAATAATAGGATATACTGGGTTAAATATAAGACAGTGTAATTAATTTCATCTGCTTATTTTTCACTTCTTTAATGTGGCTACTAGAAAATTTTATATGTGCCTTGCAGTGCATTTTTATTAAATAGCACTGACTTAGAACAAAGCCAAAGTAGTCCTTTGGTTATAAAAAGGAAACTGAGCTGAGGTAAATGATAGTAAGTTAGCCTAAAGACATCACACTTATTTTGAAACTTGCACGTTAATAACTGATGCTTAGTACTACTACATACCATTGTTGGACAAGAGAATCCAGCTTTTGATTATTTTCTGGGAAAGAGATCTTAGTACTTTTGAAGCTATTTAATCCACTGCCAGGTAGGGCCAACTGATAAAAAAAAATTTTTTTTTCTTTGTATTTACTGGAAACCTGTAAATCCTTTGTAGATTTCTCTACATTGACCTTAGTTCTGGCTGATAAATCAAAAAACAAACCTACTCTCTACTTCCCACAACAAACTGGTCTTAAGCTTTTGAACTTCCAGTTTGAAGGCAAAAGGCTCTTGTGAAACTAACTTTATAAACTTGAAAGGCCACGTTGCTGGAGAAAGATTCTCACTGCAGGTGCTGGCATTCCCCATTGATGAACTTAAGTCAGTTACTATGAGCTTCTGTACACACTTTCTGATGATGGATAAAACAAATGGATATGCCTCGGAGGCACAGCAGGAATTAAAAATACATTAGTTCATTGAAAGTTCAGACTGGGGATTGAGGAATGTTTGGATGATTTTTTTTTTCAAATAAAGTTTAGATGAGGCAGGAATTCAGCGTGAAGCATAGTTCTGAGACTCCCCCAGTCCAACTGAGGATTTGGAGGGGTATCAGACACATTTTACCTCAGGTATGGCACTAACTTCCATCAAAAAATTATCATATGCTCAGTCACAAATGGTTATTGTAAAATCTTTATTAACCTAAGTGCATATAAAAATTGTGAATTCCTAATACAAAGCAGTATTTGACTTTTAAATTTCATTTTAAGCTTGGCCCGTTCACTTGGAATGTGATTACAGAGTAAATTAAAAAGTAATCACATGTGAATTACATTTCCTCATGAATGTAATGACTTCAGGAGGCTGATTAATGTTAAACAGTGCCTGTCCTACTGCATGCCTACCTTCCCAGGTGACATAGGCAAGATAGCTGTCGTGAGTTGATTTAATTTTCTTTCACCAGCATCCCAGAGAGAATACCTGCTCACGTAACAGGCTCCTCACGTTCATCAGGACTGAGGATCTTCTTCCCTTTTGTCTTTCCAAGAGGCACCAGGAAAACACCATCACTGCCAACTTATGGTTATAAGAAGTACCCAGTAGAAGGGGTCCAGCTCTGGTTATCATTTTCTCACTAACCAAGTCTCAGTTTCTGAATCTCCCTCTCTTGTTGGCAAATTCTTCCAATTCAGATAGAATAATTCAAGAGCACCACTGAAAAATGAATTTGTACTGGTGTAAAGGTAACAAATTGTCTCATAAGGAATGAAAGCTTATTCATAATCTACAGCAGTATTACTGCAGAGAACAAAATTTGGACTATAAATTTAAACCATGTGGAGCACAAGATCATTAAAATGTTTCCCTCTTGGGTAATGAGGTATGGAGAAGGCTCCACTATTTACTTCTTTTCAGTATATCCAAGTTGAGGTATTGTTTTCTAAAAAGAAGTCATCAAAGACATCACCCTATTGTCAGCAGTGGGAAAGGCCAGTGCTTCTGTTATTCTCAGCCCAAAGAAGAGCAGATCCGTACAGAGGATTTGGTAATAAGCCAAGTAAAGCCAGATACTGAGAGTTATTTCAGGTTCCGAGTTAATGTTCATGCCTCTGATTCCCCCACCATTGTGGGGGATGATGAACTGGTGCAGTACCATTAGGTGGACATTTCACATCATAATCTAGGACATACAGGCAGAGAGTTGATGCCATAAAATTGTCATAAACAAACACCTACTCTTAATGTAAGGGATACTCTCAGACATTATCTATTCTGTAGTTTTATTTGTCTGTTTGGTGAGCCACATTAAATTGAAATCACATTCCATGAACGAGTTATAACCAACACTTGGAGACATTCTAGACCAGGGAAACTGGGGAAGCATCCGAGCTGGTTGATCAACATGTCATTTTACTGACATTTAATTGTGGGCCCTCAGAGGAAACTGCTCCAAATGTCAGGTGTTCCTAACTTTGAGTGGGAGGACAGGGAAACGGTGACAGGGAGAGATTAATGTCAGGAGAGGAAGACAGAAAAGGCACAGAATTGTGTAGTTCCTCCTAAAACTGACCTTTAGGGTACCTTTTAATTTTTTTTTTATTTTTCTGTTTTTGTGCGTGTTAAATATTTTCAGCCTGGGTATATGAACTTCTCAATTGTCCCGTGTGACTTTCAAGAATAGTAGAAATTCTTGTTTAAGTATAAATTTTAAAACACTCAGGAATTAAGAAGAAATCCATGACAACTCTGAGCAGATGACTTGTACTTATCCTACATTAGGGAGAGGATGGAGATAATTGTTCTACTTTATATTGGGGATGCTGGATGTAGGTGACTACACATGTACAAGGATGTTCCAATGTACAGTAATTCTACTACCTTAATTTGTGTAGAGAATATCAGTCCTCTTTTATTATACTAAAGATTGTATTTTCTATCCTGTTTTTCCTTTCGGGCTGTTGAAGCTGGAACTCCAATACTTTGGCCACCTGAAGCGAAGAGTTGACTCGTTTGAAAAGACCCTGATGCTGGGAGGGATTGGGGGCAGGAGGAGAAGGGGACGACAGAGGATGAGATGGCTGGATGGCATCACCGACTTGATGGACATGGATTTGGGTGGAGTCCGGGAGTTGGTGATGGACCGGGAGGCCTGGCGTGCTGCAGTTCATGGGGTCGCAAAGAGTCGGACACGACTGAGTGACTGAACTGAACTGAACTTCCCTGTGGGCTAATTTGCTTCAGTCATGCCCAGCTCTTTGCAATCCCGTGGACTATAGCCTGCCAGGCTCCTCTGTCCGTGGGATTCTCCAGGTAGGAATACTGGGGTGGGTTGTCATTCCCTTCTTCAGGGGATCTTCCCAACCCAGGGACCATACCTGCATCTCTTGTATTGAAGGCAGTTTCTTACCACTTGAGCCACCAAGAAGCATCTAAGCTAAACCCTTTTCTAACAGAGGAGGGTGATGAAGACATCCAGATAGAGTCCTTTTATGTCCAGAGGAAGGTGAAGAAGACAGTGAAAGAGAAAACACTTCATGCAATAGTGGGTGAGAGAAGAAACTGATCACATTTAACACAGACAAGGTAAGACTCGGGCACCATGAAAGACTCGGAGCTCTGCTCCTCCATCCAGAGGACAGTGCTGAATCAAGGTTATGGAGGCAGAGACACCACGTTAAGGATGCCCCTGAAGTGCTAATGAGGGCTGTTACCCACAGGATTGGATTCATCAGCTCCCCTGCGACGCATCCCCCCATCCACAAACTGAAGACTGATAGCTAACACTTTTTCCAATTTTTCAGGCCCTGATGTCTGGCAGTGGCCTAAAAAACCACATGAATTCTACAAATTCTCTTCTATCGCATTCGATCTACCACTGTGGACACTGCTGAGCAGAAAACAACACTCCCTAACATGCCTATTTTCAGCCTCACTCTTCTCCCAGGATCTGTCACTGGAATGATACTACACACTACCAAAACTGTTTCTTACCGGCTGGAAGTTAGCATACAGTGGGTCCAGAACAAGGGAAGGTAATCACTCAAATGTGAAAAGGACACGATCTTACCTTTACCCAGCATTCATAGTTGGCATAGCATTAAACTAGGAACCAGTGATTTCTTTTGGAGTCAGAACACTTGTTGCCACATTTTTTAAAGAAAGACTGTCACTGAACTTTTAATTAGGTTCCAAAAATGCTACCTGAGGCAATAATAGAATGACCTATTTTAATGCTACATCGCTCTAAATGGTATCTGCTTACAAATGGGCCACGCTTTGAAATGCTCTGCCGTCACACTCTGACATCTAAAACACTGAGAGTACTAATTCCGTTTTATTTCCTAAGGTGCCTTTCTTGATTCCTTTGTTCAGCCTCACACCCATTTATTTACTCATCCGTTCAAACAACATCTGCATATGCTGCCTGGCATTAAGGAAAGACAAGCAGTGAGAAGAAAACGGTCCCTGTCTCCAACAGAGCTTATTCGAGTCCAGTTGAGAAGGCTACCGCTCACCTAACTTAAAATAAAACGACATGTGCAATTTCGCTGGTGGTCCAGTGGCTATGAGTCCACATTCCCAATGAAGGGGGTCTGGGACCAATCCCTGGCTGGGAAACTAGATCCCACATGCCTCAACTAAGAGGCAGCACAGCCAAATAAATTTTTAAAAAAGCAACGAGTATTGTCAGTACTTAGCCACATTTGAAGAGACTACAATTTCTAAGTTTTGGTCTCTCTAACACAGATCCCACTCTTACTTTAGCCATTTAGTCACTGTTACTTCAAACACCCTGCACATATTTCAAATGTCCCACATCTGCTCTTATCAATCCCGAGGCGACCAGCCTCCCTATGGAAAATGTAGCTCCCTCTGGTGTTGTAAATGGCAACATGGTCACCCAGAGACAATTTCAATCATTGCTCTCAATTCTACGCTGTGGATTTATATTTCTGAGAGCTCCTACGACCCTAATAACATTTTAAAGTACTATCTAGAGCTGTTTAGATTGAAGAGAGATGCCAAATTAGGCAGACAATCAGACGAAAAGAATGATTTAATATTCCCAGAAACTGTCCCTCCACAGAAAGAATAGAACAGCCATCTGTCAGAAAACAAAATCACTCATACGTAACTATTCCAAAATCAAGATTTGACCACCTATTTCAGTACTGAAAGCCATGACATGAGAATTTATTAGGGCTTCCCTGATGGCTCAGTGGTAAAAAATCTGCTTGCCCATGCAAGAGACATGGGTTTGATCCTTGGGTCAAGAAGATCCCCTGGAGTAGGGACCAGCAACCCCTTCCAGTATTCTTGCCAGGAAAATTCCAAGGACAGAGGAGCCTGGAGGGTTATAGTCCACAGGGTCGCAAAGAGCCACACATGACTGAAGCAACTTAGCATGCATGCACTTATGTCTCTAAGAGCATTCATCAGAAGGAGCTAACCTTGGCCAGAGGCATAGGGCAGTGGGTAGGAGCTAATGGTAAAGAATCCACTTGCTAATGCTGGAGCTGCAAGAGACATGAGTTCAATTCCTGGGTTGGGAAGATCCCTTGGAATAGGAAAATGGCATGTCACTCTACTTTTTGCATATGTTTAAAATATTTCATGAAAACTTTGTTTCTAGACAGTCATTGCACAGGAACAGCTGAGTTAGTCCATAGTATATTGGATGTAGAGATTACCCAAACTTTCAGCCAAAGCCTAGCTAGATCCCAATTCAACTTGTTTTGGATCCCTGGGGAAAAAAAGAAAACTAAAAGTTTTAGAAAACTGTGAATCATGTCATGTTAGCCTAGCATAAGAATTAGAGCCATCAAACCTACTGTTACCAGTCAGATGTCTATTTTGAGAGACAGCTGCCTGTCCCAGGAGCTTCTATGTCCCCTCAGAATAGTCGAGTAACAGAGAGAAGAAAAACAACCTTGGAAAATTGTGTAGGCTATTAACAGGCTGTTAGGACTTTTTAATCCACTGATCTAATGCATAAAAATGAGCAGAGTACTACAGAGTAAGAGCAGAAAGAACATCTTTCCAGAGGAAAATCCCTGAATTTTAGTCAAGATTTTGTCACTAATTATCTTTGTGCCTTGAAGTATAGCACTTCAATCTTCAGGACCATATTTACTGACAAGAAAATTTAAGGAGTTGAACCTAAGAGCTGGGAAGGCAGATTTCTGTGTCTTATAGCTGATGTAGTCCATGGACACTATAGCAGAAAGTATTACAAGGCTGCATGTCCAGGGGGATCAGCAATGCTCCCTTCTCTTCTCCTGACACTATTAAAGTACCTGAGATGCCCCCTAAAGCTGAAACTGCAATACTTTGGCCACCTCATGTGAAGAGTTGACTCACTGGAAAAGACTCTGATGCTGGGAAAGGTTGGGGGAGGGAGGAGAAGGGGACGACGGAGAATGAGATGGCTGGATGGCATCACCGACTCTGTGGACATGAGTTTGAGTGAACTCCGGGAGTTGGTGATGGACAGGGAGGCCTGGCGTGCTGTGATTCATGGGGTCGCGGAGAGTCGGACACGACTGAGCGACTGAACTGAACTGAACTGAACTGATGCCCCCTAGGACAAGTGGTAAGAGAGAAGGGAGGTGCATGTGTGAGTGCTTAGTCGCTTCAGTTGTGTCCGACTCTTTGCAACCCTATGGACTGTAGCCCAACAGGCTCCTCTGTCCATGGAATTCTCCAGGCAAGAATACTAGAGTGGGTTGCCATGCCCTACTCCAGGGGATCTTCTCGACCAGGGATCAAACCAGCATCTCTTAGTCTCCTGTGTTGGCAGGCAGGTCCTTTACCACTAACGCCACCTGGGAAGCCCGGAGAAGGGAGGTGCTGTCTCCCAAATACACATTCTTTGTCATGGCATGTGGTCTGATGCTCGTTGGCACTAATTTACTTATTCACAGTTGCACATGAGGCATTACTTCTAAAGAGTAGGTATGGTTGCCTGATTGCAGATATGTAATTAATTTAGAAAAAGGCTGCTATAAAATTACAATCCAAGTAATCTCAGGAGCTGTCATTGTACTTAGAAGAACGTATCTTTCCACAAATACCCATTATTTATTTATTTCTTCTTAGATAAGAGACAGTCCCTACTGGCCTGGTGAAGAAGCACTGAACCTCATTTCTCATTAGAAAGCCAAGATGCAGCAACCATGGGCTCTTCAGAGAGCACCTTGTGTATGCTCTGCCTCCATGTGCATCTGTGGGACGCTGTACCAACCTTGAAGCACATTTCTTCATTTCATTTTAAGGTCATACACAGAAGGCATCCCAGATTATCGCTCAAAAAACTCCTTCAACACCTCACTCTTTCTATGACCTCAGTTCTACCTACTTTCACTTGTGAAACTGGAGCATAGAATCTAAGTGATAGAATTTGTTTCACACATTAAAGTTAAAAACAAAATAACCCAATTAGAACTACACACATACACATGTGCTCAGAACTAGTGAAATGTGAATAAATTCTGTGGATTAGACAGGTAACGATTTCCTCACATTAGCACTATCCTATAATTAAGCTAGATACCAACATTAAGGCGTCCATGTGAAGTGTACACGGGGCCTCCCTGTCCATTACTTGTAACTCCTGGGAATCTACAATCATTTTAAAACACAAAGTTTAAAAAAATAAAAAATGAGAGTCCACAAAACGAAACTCATACATTTAAAAATTCAAAAAGCAACCAGAAATCCCACAGAATATCTTTCCTTCCAAATATATATACATTTGTCATGATAATAAAATTAATATCCTTCAATGAAGTCATAAAAGTCACTCCAGGAGACAAAGACTATTTTTAAAATATTTATAGGCCCTGAAATGACCTTCCCATCCCTAGATTACACAG
This sequence comes from Moschus berezovskii, assembly GCF_049115385.1. NCBI lineage: Eukaryota > Metazoa > Chordata > Mammalia > Artiodactyla > Moschidae > Moschus > Moschus berezovskii. The sequence goes on from NC_142483.1 coordinate 19,384,406, forward strand.
AGTGTTTACTACTGAAAGCTCTTTCTTAAAACTAATAGTTGCAAAATTATAGTATAGTCACTCAAAATACTGAATTAGAGTTTTCAGTTGCCTTGAAACAATTCTCACAAATAATTCTTGAAAGAGAAAAGTCAATAGAATCCCAATATTGTAAAAAAGTAACAAAAAACCCTTCCATGTATGTATGTGTAAATGTTGATTAGGCACATGTGTGTGTTATTATACTGATAATATTAGCATGGTTAAAGATATGGAGGCATAACCTTAAGTTAGGACTTTACAACTATTTTCATATCTCAGTACAAATATACAAGAAAAACTTTTATATGTCACACCGGGGTAAAAGAACTGAGATTATGCATGGTCAGAGGTGTCCAGTCCAAGGATCCAGCCACCAGTGAATGAACATTTGAGCACAGCAGATGGAAAGCTGTACCAGAACTTGTTCACCAGAGGTGATCTGCACAGGGCAGAAGTGGGACGGATGGTGGGTGTGGATGCTGAGGGTGTTGAGAATGGTGAGGGCACAGCAGTGAGAGAAATCGCGGCAGGGAGGGGCTGATGATACAGAAATATTTCACACATGTGCGTACGTATATTTACATGTGTGCATGCGTATACATAAATTGTGTGATATTTATGCATTTTTGTGAAACTATGTTTTAAAACCTTATTTTATGTCTTAAAAATAACACAGAAGATGAGTTCAACTAGATGATCCACAAAGAATTTCTCCCTTGAAATTTTCTTTTCTTGCTGTTGTTAAAATAAGAGGGCACAGGGTTTCTCCTTTCTTGCTTCTAAGACCAAGTGCCTGTGATGTAAGAAATGTGCTCTAAGATGTCTCAGGTAAGTGGTCCTGTGTGTATAAGTTTCAAAGGGAAAGTGGCTCTTCAGGGCTCCAGACTCACTGGAGTTTGTAGATGGCCACCTGGCAAATCTGGGGAGGTGTTGAGTTTCTCCGCAGGTAAAGATTTATTGCCAAAATCACAATCTTTTCCCTTTAGTTTTGACTTAATGTGTCAGAAAAACAAGACTGTAAGAATTAAACCAAATCCATTACAGCTAAGCTCTCTAAGGTATAAACGAGGCAAGGGTTGAACCAAAACAAATTTATCAATCATGCAGTGCAGGGCCACTGGTATGATTAGCATAATTCTTTACAATAATGCAGAACAGGTAGGCAGTTCTGCCATTAAATTATCCTGTTTAAGGAAGATGAAGACTTGGCAAGCATTTCTAAGTGGGACAGTCTTAGTTTCAATACAGTGCTTCTCTGAGTATGTGCGTGTCATGATAAAAAGAAGTTGCCTTTTAAAAATTCCCACACCATTAACATTTTTGTTGATTTAATTTAAAGTCAATCATACCTTTAACAGTTCATGCGTCATGCTAAGTCACTTCAGTCATGTCCAACTCTTTGCGACCCTATGGTCTGCAGCCCACCAGGCTTCTCTGTCCGTAAGGATTTTCCAGGCAAGAATCCTGGAGTGGGTTGCCATGCCCTCCTCCAGGGGATCTTCCCATCCCAAAGATCAAACCTGCGTCTCTTGCATCTCCTGCATTGGCAGGATGGTTCTTTAACAATAGTGCCACCTGGGAAGTCACCCCGCTTTTTCTAACAGTTCACTTCTGTTGAAATCACTGTTGCAGTTTAGTTTCACATATACTGTCATCTTTTCATTGAAACTCTTATCTCAATAAAAAGAAAATATGCTCCCCATTAGACTCACCTCAAAAGAACATCTTTGTGAAGCAACACACAGACACAGAAACACACACACATATACATCATAAGTGTGCTGAAATTACTGCTTTTGAATTGCGGTGCTGGAGAAGGCCCTCGAGAGTCATTTGGAAAGCCAGGAGATCAAACCAATCAATACTAAAGGAAATCAACCCTGAGTATTCATTGGAAGGACTGATGCTAAGGCTGAAGCTCTAATATTTGGCCACCTGATACAAAGAGCTGAGTCATTGGAAAAGACCCTAATGCTGCCAAAGATTAAGGGTAAGAGGAGAAGGAAGTGACAGAGGATGAGATGGTTGGATGGCATCACTGACTCAGTGGACATGAATTTGAGCAAACTCCAAGAGATAGTGAAGGACAGGGAATCCTGGCATGCTGCAGTTCATAGGATCGCAAAGAATCAGACACGACTTAGCAACAGGAAAACAATACACTTTAGGGATCTGGCAAAAGTGTTTTCTAAAAATATCTCAAAACACACCTAGGAAAGCCAAACTTACTTCCTTATCCAGCAAAGTGCCATCTCAGACATGTTAAGTAAGTAGAGTGCGAGTGTGTGTGTATACCAATAAATACCTGGGGGGAAAATCAATATAACTCTTTAGAAAATTTCAAAAAGATATGGAATATATCTACATGTAAATTTCACTTATTGCTCCTTAAGAAAACCTTTATGATGGGTTTCTTTAGGCATTACGCTGAGAACACATGAAAAATGTCAGGCACCCCAAATATGAAAACTGAGGATACTGGTTGGTGAGGGTATGAAAGGGGCTATGTCTCCTTAGAACAGGGACTGTGTTCTTCTTGCAGATGAATTTGGGATTTTTTTTTTTTTTTTTTTTTTTTGAGCACAAATTAGAACAAAGTATCTTCCCAGGATCAGTTCACCCAAGGGGAAACCAGAGGGCTAGTGAACGCGTGAGGCAGGAGTGTGGAGGCCCAGCTGAGGTAACAGACCAGACTCGGGAAGCACTCCGTGCTTTTACTGGAAATGTGTGGCCTGTGCCATTTTACTAGCAGTTCCTCTAGGACCGGCATACATTTAAATCTGTCATTTTAAATGCGTTCACACTTAATCTGTGTACACGGATTGCTGACCAAACCAAGCGTGACATGTCATGCTGATGATGTGTTAAGCTGAGGAAATTCAAAGTGCCACAGGCGAAACCTTAACCTTAGGAAACATTTTAATCACATTTTTGCTGGAGAAGCTTATTAAGCGATACAAGTTTTCAGAACTTGACAAATTTTCTTTATCCTGTGCCAGGTCTGAGGTAATCCAAGTGTACTCTAAAATCACCTACTCAAAATTGTAAACTCATCTTCAGAAATTAGATGTTGGCATTTATGTGTCTTATAAAAAGTCAAAGTTTCCTAGGGTTGTTGAGAAGTTTAATATCCTAAATGCCTACATTATGGGAAGAGACGTTAAGACAGAGACCAATACAGTGAATAAATTTAAAATTGAGTTTATCTACTTTGCTGTGTTAGTCACGTGCTAAGAATGTACTCATTCTTTTATATACAATGTATGTATTTAAGAAATAGTCCTTTATCTTTTCAAAGCAGTGGTTATTATTTTCCACAAAAGCTTGGTTTTTCAACAGTATGATTTCATGTTTGTGGACTATAAAAGTATGGCTCTGATAATATAAAAGAATATAATCGCTAGGGAAGGCAATGGATTTCTGTGTGGGCAAAAGTTTTAGACCTTTCTTTTAGCTGAATGACATGAGCGAGCCATTGAGATCTAAGTTTCCATGACAGACTGTAAAATGGAGATAGCATTCATTCACTCACTTGATAAATATTAAGGGAACATCTGCATTATTTCAGGTACAGAGCAGGGTGACAAAGAACACACTGATTCTGGCTTTAAGAAAACTTGCTATCTACTGCTTTCCATCTACTTCAACTCAGAGACAAAGAATGTTTATAAAACTGATTGAAAGTCTCAGAATAAAAGTACTCTATAGAGAATGCTCAAAATTCAAAGAGGACTCAAAAACAAATACTAAAACATTTATCCAACATATTCAGGCTTTATGAACCTAGCAATTAATATATTTTTAAATAGCTTATTTTAACCACACTATAGTTAGTTTGTCTGAAGCAGGAAATGGCAACCCACTCCAGTATTCTTACCTGGGAAATTGGACACAGGAGCCTGGTGGGCTAAGTCCAGGGGGTTGCAAAGAGTCAGACACAACTAAGCACCTGCATACACACACACACACACACACACACACACACACACACACACACACACACAGTGTATAAAAAAGAAAAAAAGTTGATTTCTTTGAAAACCACAGTAAGTAGCACTATGCCAGCTAAGTACTCTTTTGCAAGCATTTACACACCTGTGATGTGTCTAGACACTGTACAAATGGCAAGGGGCATAGGACACATTAGAACCCTGTGACCTTGAGTCCCGAAAGGAAACCTAATGCATTGTTGGTTATGTGATACCCATCCCCAACTCTGCTTCACTCCATCTCTTCTATATAACTACCTCAGATTTAGTCCAGGCAATCCACTCCCCTCCACCACCCCGAACAGAGTCTAAGGCTTTCACTCTGATAATAGTAGGAAACCCATCTCCTTTGCAAGGCACTGGCTTTGGAAAGGCATGTGACCAAGTTTTGGACAATACGGAAAGTGAGGGCAAGTCTGTTAAATGGGGATTTTGAAGACCTTTCTTCACTCTTTATAAAAGTAGATGAATATTTAGAACGTGGTATTTAGAATATGAGAAATATTGAATCCAACTGAATATTTAGAATATGATAAATATTCCATCCTCCAATTATTGGTGGGAAATAGAGTTTTTAATGACACTCTGGATAATCAGTCAGTCACATGAAGAAAGATAAAACCAGATCAATTTGTTGGACTATCAATCAGGCTAAGTTCTAACCGGATCAAGGAGTTAACTATTAAAGGTGAAATTAAGTATTTGAATAAAACAGACATAAATTTCTCAATAATCTATGAATGAGGAATCCTAGGATTCCTAACTGTGAATTAGTTAAACCATGGGAATTCTAACTATGATTTAAAATGCAGAGGCAGTGAGGGCAAGGACAGAAACTTGTGATGAGATTAAACTTCTGTATGGTAAAGATTCAAAACCAGACTGGAAAGAGATAGTTGTAACTTATTTTAGAGACAAAAATTCCCAATTTATACAGGACTTCAAAGATTAGAAAAGAGATCAACAATTAAGAGTGAAAAATAAGTTAAAAATATGAAATGGTCAGTCATAGGCAGATATATACAAACGGATCTTAAGCACATGAAAAAAATCAACTGTGTTTTCAAGAAGAGAAATGCAAATTAAAAGTATACTGAGATGACATTTCTTCCCTATCAGATAGGCAGATCTTTTAGTTTGACAGCATAGTATTTTGGCCAAACTTGTGGAACAGTAAGTCTCATATAGTTCTGGTATGAATGCAGTGTGGCACTTACAAACCCTATGGAAGGGAATTTGTCAATACTGAGCAAAATTCCATAGGTATTTACCCCCTGACAGCAATTCTACTTCTTAGAATCCATTCAAAGACATACAGGCCCAGCAAGGAGGGGTGGGAGGGGGCGAGCAGCAGGGCAGGAATATGTATGCACAAAGCTATTCACTACAGTATTATTTATAGTAACAAATACTGGAAAAAATAAAAATATCTGTAATAGAGGATGTGTTGCATAAAACATGACAAAAACTACACAATGGAATACTATGAAACTGTAAAAAAGAAATATGCAGAAAATGTAAAATATGCAGAAAATGTAAAAAAGAAAATGCAGTGGAGTGTTCTCCATTTTTGTTAAGGAAAATTGAAAGCCCAAGAAAACTGAACAGGAAACTGTCCTAAACTTACCAAAGAGAGGATGCAATGCCAAGAGTGTGTGTACATACACATATGTGAATATGTACAATACACACACATATGTACAACTCTATCTATATCCAAATATGTGTTTGTCTTAAAAGTAGAATAAAAAATGAATACAAATCTGTGGGAGGAAGAGACAGGATAAAGGGACGAGAAAGAAATTAGACTTCTTTGAGTATAATTTGTTTTACAGTTTTGATTTTAGAATCATGTAGTAAATTTTCTCTGTAATTATAAAATAAAACTAAATATAAAAAAGCAGTCTCTATAAATCAGAAGTGAAATAAGACAAATGAACCTAATTTCACACTTAGTTGGTTGTAAGTATTCACAGAGGGACTATTCCAAGTGACTTTATTTAATAAGAAGGTAATTTGGAGAAAAAAAATTGTAAACTATTCATAGTAATTAACAAATGCATCATCAACTCAATGGACATGAGGGTGAGTAAGCTCCAGGAGTCGGTCATGGACAGAGAAGCCCGGAGTGCTGCAGTCCATTGGGTCACAAAGAGTCGGACACAACTGAGTAACTGAACTGAACTGATTCATAGTAATTACATCATTCATGGTAAGACTGGCATTGTTATTCTGAGAATCTTGTGCACGTACTGTGGATAAGCCAGAGGATCAATTACTATAATAGTATCATTGAGTACTGAGGGGAATTTTTTTGTTTGCTTGCTTGCTTTTGTTGTAGTTGAAAAGGTGTTCTAACTGGAGAAACTCACGTTCCTAAAGTCTATTCTACAAATTGTCTTAGCTTCCTCCACAGATTTCTTTATTTCATGTTATTGCCATGATATCTATTCTTGAGCTGTTGTTTATTTTTCATACAATAAGGTCAATATGTGTGCACACAGAAGTATATTTAATATGTATATAGACACATGCATGCATTTATTTAGATAACATCCTCTTACGTGTTTGTTACATTTTTGACTTGAGGAAATCTCTCTCTGGCTCAGTTCTCCCAGGGTGAGTGTCAGAGTCTGCTCTTGCCCAACATCAGACATCACCTTCTTCTCACCAACTTCTAAGTTCTTGGCTCCTTCCAGTCAACAGGCAGAAAACGTTTCTCAAATGTGTGCCATCTTTCTAGCTTGAATTCATCAATGTGGATTTCAGAGCCACTAGTAGAAACCAATTTAAGGTATGAGTTGTAGTTAAAACGAGTCCTGTTTCCAGCCAAACTCTTATCTTTGGGGAAGATAGGAGGGAAACTAAAGCACTCCCAACATCAGGACACACAGCCAAGAAGTCATGTGATGTCCATTGGTAGAAGGGCCAAAGGTAAATGAATGTGGAAAACGTGTTTGGACATTGGCTTGGGTTTAAAAGGTTTAGCCTGTGTATATCAGACCTCCAATTACTAGAAGACAGACTCTCAAGACCTCAAGGAATAGCAGAGATTCAGGTAGAAGACACCTCTAGAGACAAAACTTTTATCTATTTCTAGGACAGTTTAGGACAGTGGCTAAGACTTTACCTTCCAATGGAGAGGATGCGAGTTCAATTCCTAATTGGGGCACTAAGACTGCACATGCCCCAGCGCTAAGATCACACATAAACAGAAACAATATTTTATATTGTTATTTTAACAATATTAAGTTATTAAATATTAACAATGTTAGTATTTTAACAAATTCAATACAGACTTCAAAGATGGTCCACATCAAACAAAGGAAGTAAAAGAAAAATCTAAAAAATTAGTAAGAAGAGAAGAAAAAAAATATATCTATGTGCAAAGTAACTGTAATCATTTAGTTTGGAAAAATAAATGTTAAAAGAAGTAATACTGGAAAAGAAGCTATAAAGGATCATACAAGGAAAATCAGATTGAAATGGAAGGCGTGCAAAGTTAAAATAGACTTCAGGAAAAAGAAATGGGGGAGCCATCCTGAGCACTAATGGTTTTCCAAGAGACAAAGAAACAGTGGCTGTTGGGTGACACATCCATTAACCTGAAAGCAAAACCAAAGAGAAAGATCTTTTTCTCTTTGAAAGTACATAGTGCCTCATACTGTAAGAGCTCAATATCCTTCAGCAGTTCGTTGTATTTATTATTCACGACTCCATGGTTGCAGATGGCAAGAAAGCAAATCAAATTCTCTTTGGCTAGAAAGAGATTTCATTGGCTTACATAAGTAGGTGCTCTAAAGATAGCAGGAACATCAGATAAATCTGGATCAAGGTACATACCATGCCTTATTTTTTCTCCCCTATCTCCAAATTCTCTTTGTTTCTTATTATTTTGGGGTTTTGACCTCATATTCCTCTTCGAAAAGCAGACTGTGAAACCCCAAGTCCACAGCTTTCCATTTCAAGCCTTCTTTCTTCTTTTACCAGCTCTCATGGAAGGTTCAGAATCGTTCTACTTACGAAATGCAAGAGCTCACCAGATCAATCATTAAGAGTATATGCCTGTGGTAGCAAAATTGTCCCGGAGAAGGCAATGGCAAGCCACTCCAGTACTATTGCCTAGAAAATCCCATGGATGGAGGAGCCTGGTAGGCTGCAGTCCGTGGGGTCGCTAAGGGTCGGACACGACTGAGCGACTTCACTTTCACTTTTCACTTTCACACATTGGAGAAGGAAATGGAAACCCACTCCAGTGTTCTTGCCTGGAGAATCCCAGGGACGGGGGAGCCTGGTGGGCTTCTGTCTATGGGGTCACACAGAGTCGGACACGACTGAAGTGACTTAGCAGCAGCAGCAAAATTGTCCAGGCCTAAGGTCAAGTAAGTGCCCACCTCAGGCAGACAGGACACTGTGCTTGCCAATTCCATCAGAACCACACAGGATGAGGAAGGAGCAGTTTTCCAGTGGATCCCAACAACAGATGCTTCTTACTATCCCTTTAAATCTTAAGTAAGATTATCTGCCCTCTAGGGACAGGGTTATCTCGAAGTTGTTTGGCCTTCTCTACACCTTCCTGCCACACTTCCCTAATACATGCCTTGTGAGGAAGCAGACATGACCCAGAATTTTCACAAATTCATTGACTGCAATCACCTAACTAGCAGATGCAAACCGTTCAGAGTTTAGGGAGCATAAAAGAGGCAAGCTGAGACTCCAATACTTTGGCCACCTCACGCGACGAGTTGACTCACTGGAAAAGAGTCTGATGCTGGGAGGGATTGGGGGTGGGAGGAGACGGGGACGACAGAGAATGAGATGGCTGGATGGCATCACCGACTCGATGGACATGAGTTTGAGTGAACTCTGGTAGTTGGTGATGGACAGGGAGGCCTGGCGTGCTGTGATTCATGGGGTCACAAAGAGTCGGACATGACTGAGCGACTGAACTGAACTGAACTGAAAGGAAGCAAGGACATGTACATTTAAAAACACCATCATTAGAAAGCAGGGTCTATCCACACTCCCCATCTCTAAGTCATCACCTGAAATCATTTAAAATACAAAGATTTTTAGAGATGAAAACTGGATTGTTCACATAATCCTGGGACCTTGTAGCAGTGGTGTGTGGAGCACAGGGGTTGTACAGCATTATCTCCTGGAGTGAGAAGTTCATAGAGCGCTTACAGGTAGGGAAACAAGGAAGACACTAAGCAAAAGAGATTCCTGACCTCATCCTCACTACAAACAGCAGGTAAAAGATTCCATTTCTGTCTTATTTGAGAGGGTCACATCAGCCTTTGAAGAAGGCTACAAACGACAAACCAAAAAAAAAGAAGAAAGAAACTATACAAACAATCAAAAGACTGCTGTATTTGGCTAATCACTTCATTTTACCAAAGAGAAAACAGCTCTTATAGCTCTTAAATTACAGGCCTAGACTCAATATGTGGAGAAGGCACTGGTACCCCACTCCAGTACTCTTACCTGGGAAATCCTATGGACGGAGGAGCATGGTAGGCTACAGTCCATGGGGTCGAGAAGAGTCAGACACGACTGAGTGACTTCACTTTCATGCACTGGAGAAGGAAATGGGAACCCACTCCAGTGTTCTTGCCTGGAGAATCCCAGGGACAGGGGAGCCTGGTGGGCTACATCTATGGGATCGCACAGAGTCGGACATGACTGACGTGACTTAGCAGCAGCAGCAGATTCAATATGTGATCACCCAAATCTCACCCCAGGATTTATTTACTTCACCAAGGTGTGTTTCCTAATTCAATTTTGCAAAAAAATTTTTAGAAGCACAGACTTTGATGCTTGAGTCCTTAAACTACATATAAATATGTGAATTACATAAAATTCTTACCAGAATTTAAGAAGTCTTCCTGAACCCCAAAGTTCCTAAAGCAACATCAGTTTCAAATATGAACTTAATAAGCAAGAATTATCTACCTACCCATCTAATGAAGTATTGATGTACCTATTTAGTAAATGCTTATGAAAGGATACTTAATCAAAATGAATAGTTCCAGCAATCACTCTGGTTGACAACATTTAGAATCAAAAGTAAGTAATATTTAAAGATCATTCCTTGATGCTTCTCTTCTGTTTTCATACAGATAACATGGATGATCCTTGGACTTGGTAATATAAAATTTCCCATAGTCTTTAGGGGATCTTTCAAAGACTTTATGATTGAAGAGAATAAATTTTGGAATACATTTGAATCATTTTCTAAAACTAAATGATGTTTTAAAGGCTTAATTATCATGAAAATAAATGCATATATTGGTACAGATAATGATAATAAAATGAACATGCCCTACATCAAGCACATTTCTCTAAGTCAAGATGGCAATTAAGACAACTGTTTCCACAAGCAGTTCACATTACTGAGAGGTTAGGACCAAGACTATATTTTTGAATGCCAACTGAAAGCTTTGACCATGGAAGGGAAGAAATATTGGCCTGTTGCCTAAGAAATCCCCTGCTATATGGGATTTTAATTCATTTCAAAAACAAGAGAATTTGTATATCAACTATGGACAATTACAAGAAGGTTTTTGAGTAATCTCAGCAGATAGTCCTAAAGAACCTGTCCAGGACAGCTACATGCAGTTCCTTGTAAGAGTCAAATATGTTTGTTTGTTAATCTTGTTCTTCAGAGATAAAAATCAAATACTAAACATGTAAGAGTTTAAACTAAAATGCTAGTTCAGTGAAAAGCTAAAACTCTGAAGATTTATTGCATTTTACCATGTCTCAAGTTCTTTTTAACAGTGATAGGTCAGGTTCTATTTTCTCACAGGATAAAGATAAAACAGTGCAATGGTCCAAATGTGTTAGAGCCACAAGCAAAAACTTTCACAAATCATTTCTAAAACTACTCAATGTACTGCCTTTCTACTACTAGGCTGAAACACACTGATCAGAGCAAGTGTGAAATCTACTAATCCTATGGCTTGTATTTAAACAAGACTGGTTGGATAGATAATCCAGACATACGCAGGGTTCCATAGCACAAGTTATTTTTGAATGTCTTAGGCGATCACTTAAGCCACAGGAAAAATTGATTTTTCCAGGCATGTTCCAGTGTATGCTCACCCTTTTCTGATACCAACTGTCATCTCACTTTCCTGATAAAACTTTTGACATATTCTGCACTATCCTCTACTCCTTTCCCATTCTAAACAGCTGTCTCCCCTTGCTGGCAGGAACTCCCCAACATCTGGACACTCAGAATGGCTACTCTTATGATATACAGATTCCATTTTATCCAAATACCCAGCCCTGAGAATGTAAAATGAGCCTAAAGAGGGAGAGTGCAAACACTTCACGTGTTAAACAAACATTAGTTCAAGGAATGACTGCATTGAAGCCATAGAATTGAGAAAAATTTCTTTTAAACCACAGTATTGCGACATCTGTAAGATGGCAAAGAATATAAAATGCTGTGATTCTAAAAGGATAAATGATGACACATTTCCTAAGTTTCTACCCAGGTGGTGAAAACATGTCCAAACTCCTAACTCAAACAGAATTTCTACTTCATGGTCTAATTTGATGTTTGTTTTTGTTTCCCACCCCCACTAGATTTAAGAACAAAAACATCTGTGTTCTATGAAAATGGATGAGTTGAAAAATAATAAAACATAAATCATCTTCCTTAAGCTCATGGCCCATATCCAATCAATCACTAGTTCCACCTGGTACAACTTCCTAAACATGTGTGATCTCTCACATATGCTGCTACAATAGTTTTTGTAACTGTTTTCCTGTAGCCATTCTTCCCAACACTTCATTCTATTCTCTGTAAGCAGCTAGAGTGATGGCTCTTTTAAAGTTCAATTTGGGTCATGTCATCCTTAATAGTCCCTTCCTAAATCCCATTTATGTTTCCTCACACTTGTCCACGTGGACCCCAAATCCTTGCATGACCCTGACCCCAGCTTCTCTCTTCAGCCTCACCTTGAGGCTCCAGTCTTCTCATTCAAGATAATCAACAGTGGCCTATCTTTCACCATCCAAAAACATCAAACTCCTTTCATGTTTAGGGTCCTCCTATGCTCTGTTCTTTGCCAGGTTGCCTCCTGCTCCTGTTCAGATCTTGATTTATGCATCATTTCCTAAGAGAATTACTCTTTGGCTCATGGAAATATGTTAGGTATCCTTTTATACCTCTCAAGGGATCATGTAATTTTTCTTTGTGGCAGACTTTACAACTGTATTTAATTAACTTATTAAGTCAAACATTAAAGAGATTTGCAAAACTATAAAACAATGCCATTCTCACATTTTTTTGTATTCAAAAGTACAGGTGTCTTTTAATGTAATATTAATCTATAATGGTTTTATTAATGATATTTTAAATGAATATCTTAAACATCTCTGGGTATTAATTTCTATTATAGTAAATATCAGTAGATAGCATATAAACACAAACCTTTTGGGTCTTCACTTTTTAAAAGCATAAAGGGTCCTGAGACCAAAAAACTTAACAACCACTGGATAAGAAATTATCTGACAGTTTAAGAAAGAACAAGATAGTGATTTATGATTAAAAATAAATCTTTTAGAAATGCTTATTTTAAATTTTACTTAAATATACTTTATGTGAGAAAGAATTTCATGTAATATTGCTAACTTGGAAAAAAAAAGTTCTAGTCTAATACATGGCTAACTAAATTATAATGGGATCGGATAGGTTTGATCATAAGTAATATGCTCATTACAAGAGAGTTGATAAGAAAATTCAACTTCCCCTAATAAGCATAGTTTACAGCTTGAAATGAACAATTTGCTCCTTTAAAAGCATTCTAACAAATGTCACCTTTAATAACAACACATATAAGGGCTTCCCTGGTAGCTCAGATGGTAAAGAATCTGCCTGCAATGCAGGAGACCAGGGTTCGATCCCTGGGTCAGGATGATCCCCTGGAGAAGGGAATGGCAATCCAGTATTCCTGCCTGGAGTATTCTATGGACAGAGGAGCCTGGCAGGCAACAGTCTATGGGGTTGCAAAGGATTGGACACAACTCAGAGATTAACACACATAATTGCCTCAAACTTTTGAGGCAAACAAGCTTGAAAATCACAAATAAAACAAACCTTTTGGGACTTCTTTGGTGGTCCAACAGTTAAGAATGTGCCTTCTAATGCAGGGTACATGGGTTCTGATCTCTGGTCAGGGAACTAAGATCCCACACGCCCCGCTATGAATGGAGCAAATAAGCCCACGCAATCCAACTACTGAGCCTGTGTGCTCCAGGCTCCAGGCACCACAACTAGAGAGTCCAGTGTGTGCATGACTGCACGGAAAAAAAGGAAGGTTCCACATGACGCAATGAAGATCCCACCTGCCACAGCCAAGACCTGACTCAGCCAAATAAATAAATATAACAAAACACCCTTTTGATTTGTTTTGATCTGCCTAATACCACTAAGTGGTGCTTGTGGTAAAGAACTCACCTTCCAATGCAAGAGATGTGAGAGATGCAGGTTTGATCAGTGAGTTGGCAAGATCCCCTGAAGGGAATGGCAACCCATTCTCCCCTGGAGAATCCCACAGAGGAGCCTGGTGGGCTATATAGTCCATGGAGTCGCAAAGAATCGGACACGACTGAAGAGACATAGCATACACACCTAAGAACAGAAAAGTTCTCAACAGAAGAAACGATTTTTTGATGACAAGAGAGAAAAATATGTGTTCATAGTAATGCTGATAATTGTTACCACAGAAAAATAGTCTCACGTACACCACCACTCTAATAGCCCTGCAATTTTTACTTACTAAACCTTCGCTGGTGGCTCAGATGGTAAAGAATCTGCTAAAAATGCAGGAGACTCTGGGTTTGACCCCTGGGTTGGGAAGATCCCCTGCAGAAGGGAATGGCAATCCACTCCAGTATTCTTGCCTGCAAAATCCCGTGGACAGAGGAGCCTGGTGGGCTACAGTCCATAGGGCCCTAAAGAGTCAAAGTCAGACATGGGAGAGAACAAGACGGTAGAGGAATAGGTCCACGTGGAGTACGTCTTTCTCTGAATACATCAGGAATACACCTTCCGACACAGAAGTGCATGGAGAACACCAGCTAAGAGAGGACAGGAGTACCTGACCAGTGGAAAATAATTTATAGAACCACGCAAAACTCGGTAGGATGAAGGAAGTAGGGGGAAAAACAGGAGTGTTAGGAGGACTGGACCTGCCCTCGGCAGGTGGGGGAATTGAAGCAGGGTTCTAATCCCCACATTGGGGCAATTGCTGAGTCAGAGAAACATTTAAGGCTGAGGGAAACAGCTGATGTGTGACAGCCTAAATAGAATGAGAATCAGACAGTCCTTGCTGCAGCCATACATATCCAGTGACTCAAGAAAAACATTTATTCTTCTTCTGTTTTGACTTGTCCTGTAGATTCTTCTGGATGTTTTTCTTTTCCTTTCTGTTATAGTTATCAATTTTATTGGCACTATGAAATGTAATTAAGCTTTTGAGCTTTGTTTCCCTCCTCAGTCACATTTTTTGTTGTTATTATAAACCTCTGCCTCTACATTGGGCTTTTGCAGTATGGTTGAGTTTTCCTCTTTTTTCTTTTCTATTTTTTTAATTTTAATTTTTTTAAACCTATTACATTTTTCCTTAGTTTACTTTTCCTACTATTCTTTTCCCTTTGCCATTAATCTTTAATGTATATAAATCTTCTTAATCTACTCTATTTAACTATGCATAGCTATTCTTTCTTCCTTTTCTTTCTTTCCTTTCCTCTCAACATATTTGTTATTTTTGTTTTCATTGCTTTATTCCCCACTTGGCACCTTGCTTTAGTTTTGTTTTCCAGTTTGTGATTTAGTTTTGTTCTTAACTGGTATTTATTATTTGTGACTTCCTTTGTTTGCTGAGTCAGTCTACCTACTTCATTTTTGTTGGATGGTTTTGACTTTGCTCATGGGTGCATACATATATGTGCATATTCCATTATTTTAATTATTATTTGCCTGCTTTTGTAACTGCCAATTGTCTGGGATTCATCTTTGGTGTCTCGTTTTTGGATATATGTTTTAATCTCACTTAATGCCATAGGAAACCACTTGTGGAATCTTCATTCCTGACCAGAGATCAAGCCCTGAGCCTTTGGAGTGGGAACACTGACTCCAAGACCCTAGACTATCAGAGAACTAACCCTGCTGCTGCTAAGTCACCTCAGTCGTGTCCGACTCTGTGTGACCCCATAGACAGAAGCCCACCAGGGTCCCTCGTCCCTGGGATTCTCCAGGCAAGAACACTGGAGTGGGTTGCCATTTCCTTCTCCAATGTGTGAAAGTGAAAAGTGAAAGTGAAGTCACTCAGTCATGTCTGACCCTTAGCAACCCCATGGACTGCAGCCTACCAGGCTCCTCCGTCCATGGGATTTTCTAGGCAGGAGTACTGGAGTGGCTTGCCATTGCCTTCTCCGAGAACTAACCCTAGGGAGTATCAAATAGTGAGAACTCACATAAAGTAAACCACTAGAATACAAGACCTGGCATCACCCAACCACCAGTAGCAGCCTGTGCAGGACACCTCATCTAAACAACAAACAAAACAAAAATACAAATCAAATTATCAGCTGACAGGATTACCACCTCACTCAGCCTTGCCCATCAGAGGAAAAACAAGCAAACAAACAAACAAAAACTCAGCACAAATCTCAGCCTACATGAAGCTTACACAAACCACTGGACCAACCTTAGGAGGGAAGAAACCAAAAGGAAGAAAGAATCCAATCTTGAAGCCTGGGAAAAGGAGACCTCAAACACAATAAGATAAAAAAAAAAAAAAATGAAAAGGAAGATAAATACTCCACAAATGAAGAAATAAAATCAATACACAGAAATCACTTGCATTTCTATATACTAACAATGAAAAATCAGAAAGAGAAATTAAGGAATCAATCCCATTCACCATGGAAACAAAAATAATTGAATATCTAGGAATAAACTTACCTAAGGAGACAAAAGAACTGTACACATGAAATTATAAGACACTAATGAAAGAAATCAAAGATGACATAAACAGATGGAGAGATATTCCATGTTTCTGGGCAGGAAGAATCAATATTGTGAAAATGACTATACTACCAAATGCAATCTACAGAGTCAATGTGATCCCTATTAAATTACCAATGGCATTTTCCACAGAACTAGAACAAAAAAAAATTTCACAATTTATATGGAAACACAAAAGACCACTAATAGCCAAAGCAGTCTTGGGAAAGAAGAATGGGGCTGGAGGAATCAACTTTCCTGACTTCAGATTATACTACAAAGCTACAGTCATCAAGACAGTATGGCACTGGCACAAAAACAGAAACACAGACCAATGGAACAAGATAGGAAGCCCAAAAATAAACCCATGCACCAATGGGTACCTTATTTTTGACAAAGGAGGCAAGAATAAACAATGGGGCAAAGATAGCCTCTTCAATAAATGGTGCTGAGAAAACTGGACAGCTCCATGTAAAAGAATGAAATTAGGACACTTCCTAAAACTCAAAATGGATTAAAGACCTAAATGTAAGACTAGAAACTATAAAACTCTTAGAGGAAATCATAGGCAGAACACTCAATGACATAAATCAAAGCAAGATCCTCTATGACCCACCTCCTAGAGTAATGGAAATAAAAACAAAAGTAAACAAGTGGGACCTGAATTAAATTTAAAAGCTTTTGCACAGCAAAGGAAACTATAAGCAAGGTGAAAAGACAACCAGCAGAATGGAAGAAAATAACAGCAAATGAAACAACTGACAAAGGATTAATTTCCAAAATATACAAGCAGCTCATACAACTCAGTACCAGAAAAACAAACAACCCAATCAAAAAGTGGGAAAAAGACCTAAACAGACATTTCTCCAAAGAAGACATATAGATGGCTAGCAAATACATGAAAAGATGCTCAACATTGCTCATTATAAGAGAAATGCAAATCAAAACTTCAACGAGATATCACCTCACACCGGTCAGAATGGCCATCATCAAAAAGTCTACAAACAATAAACGTTGGAGACAGTGTGGAGAAAAGGGAACGCTCTTGCACTGTTGGTGGGAATGTAAATTGATACAGCCACTATGGAAGATGGTATGGAGACTCCTTAAAAAACTAGGAATAAAACCACCATATGACCCAGCAACCCTACTCCTAGGCATATACCCTGAGGAAATCAAAATTGAAAGAGACACATGTGTCCCATTGTTCATTGCAACACTATTTACAATAGTTAGAACATGGAAGCAACCTAGATGTCCATCGACAGATGAGTGGATAAAGAAGTTGTGGTACATTTATACAATGGAATATTACTCAGCCATAAAAGGAAGGCATTTGAGTCAGTTCTTAGGAGGTGGATGAACCTAGAACCTACTATACAGAGTGAAGTAAGTCAGAGAATGATAAATGATGAATGATAAATTTATCATAAATGATAAATATTATATTCTCACACATATATAAGCAATCTAGAAGAATGGTACTGAAGAACTTATTTGCAGGGCAGCAATGGAGAAACAGACATAGAGGATAGACTTGTGGGCCTGGGTAAAGGGAAGAGAGGGTGAGATGCATGGAAAGAGTAACATGGAATCTTACATTACCATCTGTAAAACAGACAGCCAACGGGAATTTTCTGTGTGGCTCAGGAAACTCAAACAGGGGCTCTGTATCAACCTAGAAGGGTGGGATGGGGAGGGAGACAGGAGGAAGGTTTTAAAGGGAGGGAATATATGGGTACCTATGGCTGATTCATGTTGAGGTTTGACAGAAAACAACAAAATTCTGTAAAATAATCATCCTCCAATAAAAAAAATTAATTAAAAAAAGCATATGATGCTAGGAAGAAAATGGATCTACTCACAAAAAATAAAGGACACTGGAAATTGAAAAAACAAAAGAGAGTCAGATATGACTGAGTGATTAACCCTGTTATTTTCACACTTTCAAATCTTTCCTACAACCTTAGATGCTATTATTATCAGCTCTAGTACATGGACCTTGCCCCAAGTCATACAGTTAAGTGAGAACAAGAATTGGGATTTGAATATTAATGTTGTACTAATGAGCATTTTTATATATAAACAAACCTCCTTTCTTATCCTGTTTATAATCAAAGGTAAGAGCTAACCCAATCCAGGCATTATTTTCTCCAAATACTCATTCAAGCAGCTTCAAAGACTCTCCTGAAGCTTTGCTGTAACTAGTAATCTCTGATTTTACTATAATTTGAAAGTGAAGTCGCTCAGTCATGTCCGACTCTTTGTGACCCCATAGACTGTAGCCTACCAGGTTCCTCTGTCCATGGGATTTTCCAGGCAAGAGTACCGGAGAGGGTTGTCATTTCCTTCTCCAGGGGATCTTCCTGACCCAGGGATCGAACCTGGGTCTCCCGCATTGTAGGCAGACGCTTTACCGTCTGAGCCACCAGGGAAGAATACCATAAGCAATGCCAAATGAAATGATTTATAGCTTAATAGAATTTATTTACCTAAGATCTATCCACCCACTTCTCTGTGCCACACACACAAAAAAAGAAAAACACTAATTTTCCCGTTACATCTGGTTTTCTCTTTTTAGGTTTTTATCACTCCTGAAGATTTTTCTTCGTTTTGACAATGCTGAGTTTCTGTCTACTCACCATTCTTTCTTCAGGCATTCAATATCAAATACTAATGTTTCTCAGCCTTCAGACTGTAAGAAAGCTATACTGTGAAACCTTTGCTTCCTTAATAGTCGGATTCTTTGTTCAATATCTATTTCATCTGTTTTGTAGCATATACTGTAAATAACTAGAGTTGGGAGTCTCCAGTAATTGAAAGAAAATTTTATCCAAGGTCAATGCATTTATGTAAAACAGAAGGCAGTTTGCATTACTGAAATAAACACAGTTATTTCTCTTGACATCTTCCTGATTAGAATAGTAAACGCTGGATGGAATAAGGAAGCTTGAAAGTAGTCAAAAATTTTTACGTAAAGTATCACTTAAACATATGTAACCAGATAAGAGGGCTTCCCGATTACAGAACCGCATTTTTTATTTTCTCTGTTGAAATGTCAGTGTAAATGATACCTCTGTATCCCTCAGCATGTCTCCAAAAATACAAACTACGCTTTCTCCTGTGAGGTTTTTTTTTTTTATTACTATTCCCCTTTCACTTCATCTCTTCTTGTCCTCACCCAGAGGCTAATGAAACTGAGATTTCAGGTGCCTCACTTTAAGGCCCCCTCCAAGACTCTGTATCTAATTGAGTGGTTTTAATTTTGTATGCTTTATGCTATGGAGCACTCTAAAAATTGTGTAAGCTTCAGATCCTACCAAGCCTGCATTTGCCTCATCTAAATTCTAAATATTTCAGTGAACTTACAGGTACTGAAAATATTTATCTACTCATACTTTTGTTTACCTGGAACTGCATCCAGGGAAAACCCTTTGGTGTGACTCATGGACATTAGGTCCCTTGGCTACAAAAGCTTATTTCAACAAGAAATTGTCAAAGTATTACAAGTCAGAATAGGGGGTAAACATGAAATTTAGATCGACATGTGTAGCAATGGGTGATTAGATTTAAAATAAGATAATGAAAGATGGACCTATTTTGCAGGGCAGGGATAGAGAGACAGATGTAAGGAACAGCAGTGTGGAGGGGGTGAATAGGGAGATTAAGACTGACATACATAAACTACCATGTGTAAAACCGATAGCTAATGGGAACTTGCTATAAAGCACAGGGAGCGCAGCTCAGCTCCCTGTGATGACCTAGAGGGGTAGCATAGGGATGAGGAGAGGGAGGGCCATCAGGGAGGGGATACATGTATACATCCAGCTGGTTCACGGTGTTGAAACTAACACAACATTGTAAAGCAACTATATTTCAATTAAAAAATAATACAGTAATTTGCATTAAAAACCAAGTGGATGCTTCTGGTCCTAACTGGGCCACTGTAATTTAAAAACAACTGAAAAATTGGGGGATTTCACACAGAAATCCAAACATCAAGCTTCTTTCAAAAAATTAGAAGATCTAACAGAAGTGGACAAAAATATGCTTTGGCCTGAACATGTTTCCTATCCATTGCTACTGCTGCTGCTGCTAAGTCGCTTCAGTCGTGTCCGACTCTGTGCGACCCCATAGACGGCATCCCTCCAGGCTCCCCCGTCCCTGGGATTCTCCAGGCAAGAACACTGGAGTGGGTTGCCATTTCCTTCTCCAATGCAGGAAAGTGAAAAGTGAAAGTGAAGTCGCTCAGTCATGTCCAACTCTTTGCGACCCCATGGACTGCAGCCCACCAGGCTCCTCCATCCATGGGATTTTCCAGGCAAGAGTACTGGAGTGGGTTGACACTGCCTTCTCTTTCCTATCCACTAGTCTTCACTAATTTCTATTGCCTGGGTCTCATTTACCACCCTCAAATGATATGAAAAATATCCAAGAGACATTATTAAGGAAAAAAAAATCAGCTGCCAGTATAGCATTCATCGTATACTTCCACTTTCATTTTAAATGACAAACAAGATAAAATTTAAGATTAATGCAAACAATACATGTTTATTATGGTACACAACTTTTAACATTCAGGGTGAAAAGTAAAAATACAATTTTAGATTTTTTTAATAAAAAAACATTTCCTACCATATTTAAATACAACTTCAATATCAACTGCTATGTTGATGATTTAGCCAGAAGGAGGACAAGGCAATAGTATATGCTCATATCCAGGGACTGGGGCACCAAAAATTTATTTTCCAGGCCAGAGCACAGATGGAAGAAGCACAGATTAAGCACTGAGAGTTGGCACTTTCTTCACAGCATTATGAGAAAAGAAAAACCACAATAGATGCCATTTCTGTCAAGCTGCCTCCAAACCTTTCTGGATCCCAAATAACATCCAATTAACCGATACCACTAGAGCAACTTGTGTGGATTGTTTTAATATATATTCACAGCATGTGTCATTATGGCTCCTGGCTGCTATTAAAAGAGTGGGCTAGCAACATGAATTAACAATAAGACATGTGGTATATTATGGCTCCATAATGCCTAAAGCATTTAGCCAATGTCCTTATTATTCTTAATGTACCCTCACAGCTCCTGAGAATAATGTAACTGTGAATTCAACTGGTCCCAAATGATAAATGGAAAGTGAAATATTTTGTAAATGTATTTTTGAGTAACCACTCCACCTACCTCTCTTCCTTTCTCATCCACTAACTCAGTGTATGTTATGATCAACAGACAGGTCCATTTTCTAAACCTTTTTTGCTTTGTTTTGGAAAAACAGAAGATTTTTTTTTTTTTTGGAATACAGTTGCTTTACAGTGTGTTAGTTTCCACTGTACAGCAAAGTGAATCAGCTGTACACATACATATATCCCCTCTTTAGATTCCCTTCCTATTTAGGTCACCACAGAGCATTGAGTAGCGTTCCCTGTGCTATATGGTAGGTTCTCATTAGTTATCTATTTTATACATAGCATCAATAATGTATATATGTCAATCCTAATCTCCCAGTTCATCCCACCCTACCCTTTCCCCCTTGGTTCAGTTCAGTTCAGTCGCTTAGTCCTGTCCAACTCTTTGCAACCCCATGGACTACGGTACACCAGGCCTCCCTGTCCATCACCAATTCCTGAAGCTTACTCAAACTCATGTCCATAAAGTTGGTGATGCCATCCAACCATCTCATCCTCTGTTGTCCCCTTCTCCTCCTGCCTTCAATATTTCCCAACATCAAGGTCCTTTCAAATG
The DNA here is from genome assembly GCF_049115385.1 of Moschus berezovskii. NCBI lineage: Eukaryota > Metazoa > Chordata > Mammalia > Artiodactyla > Moschidae > Moschus > Moschus berezovskii. The sequence goes on from NC_142483.1 coordinate 19,406,192, forward strand.
GGTAGGTTCTTTGCATCAGGTGGCCAAAGTATTGTAGGTTCAGCTTTAACATCAGTCTTTCCAATGACTATTCAGGACTGATTTCCTTTAGGATGGACTGGTTTGATCTCCTTTCAGTCCAAGGGACTCTCAAGAGTCTTCTCCAGCACCACAGTTCAAAAGCATCAATTCTTCGGCACTCACCTTTCTTCACAGTCCAACTGTCACATCCATACATGACCACTGGAAAAACCATAGCCTTGACTACTGGACCTTTGTTGACAAAGTAATGTCTCTGCTTTTTAATATGCTGTCTAGGTTGGTCATAACTTTCCTTCCAAGGAGTAAGCATCTTTTAATTTCATGGCTACAGTCACCATCTGCAGTGATTTTGGAGCCCAAAAAATAAAGTCAGCCACTGTTTCCACTCTTTCCCCATCTATTTGCCATGAAGTGATGGGACCAGATGCCATGATCTTAGTTTGCTGAATGCTGAGTTTTAAGCCAACTTTTTCACTATCCTCCTTCACTTTCATCAAGAGGTTCTTTAGTTCTTCTTCACTTTCTGCCATTAGGGTGGTGTCACCTGCATATCTGAAGTTATTGATATTTCTCTCAGCAATCTTGATTCCAGCTTGTGCTTCATCCAGTCCAGCATTTCTCATGATGTACTCTGCATATAAGTTAAATAACCAGGGTGACAATATACAGCCTTGACATACTCCTTTCCTGATTTGGAACCAGTCTGTTGTTCCATGTCCAGTTCTAACTATTGTTCCTGACCTGCATACAGATTTCTCAAGAGGCAGGTCAGGTGGTCTGGTATTCTCATCTCTTGAAGAATTTTCCACAGTTTATCATAATCCACACAGTCAAAGGCTTGGCATAGTCAATAAAGCAGAAATAGATATTTTTTTCGGGAACTATCTTGCTTTTTCAATGATCCAACGGATGTTGGCAATTTGATCTCTGGTTCCTCTGCCTTTTCTAAAACCAGCTTGAACATATGGAAGTTCACAGTTCACATACTTGAGGAATTTTTGAGCATTACTTTACTAGCCTGTGAGTGCAAGTGTGCGGTACTTTGAGCATTCTTTGGCATTGCCTTTCTTTGGGATTGGAATGAAGACTGACCTTTTCCAGTCCCGTGGCCACTCCTGGGTTTTCCAAATTTGCTGGCATATTGAGTGTAGCATTTTCACAGCATCATAATTTAGGATTTGAAACAGCTCGACTGGAATTCCATCACCTCCACTAGCTTTGTTCATAGTGATGCTTCCTAAGGCCCACTTGACTTCACATTCCAGGATGTCTGGCTCTAGGTGAGTGATCATACCATCATGATTGTATGGGTCGTGAAGATCTTTTTTGTACAATTCTTCTGTGTATTCTTGCCACCTCTTCTTAATATCTTCTGCTTCTGTTAGGTCCATACCGTTTCTGTCCTTTATTGAGCCCATCTTTGCATGAAATGTTCCCTTGGTATCTCTGATTTTCTCGAAGAGATCTCTAGTCTTTCCCATTCTATTGTTTTCCTCTATTTCTTTGCACTGATCTCTGAGGAAGGCTTTCTTACTCTCCTTGCTATTCTTTGGAACTCTGCATTCAGATGGTATATCTTTCCTTTTCTCCTTTGCTTTTTGCTTCTCTTCTTTTCCCAGCTATTTGTAAGGCCTCCTCAGACCGCCATTGGTATCCATACACTTGTTCTCTATGTCTTGGACAAACAGAGGAACTCTTAGGAGTAGATAGTCAAGATTCTGGGCAGGAGAAAAATGAGTGTGGGAGAACAGCAGCTCAATATAAAGGGAAAACCAGAACATTGCCACCACCCCCCAACCTTATTACCAGTCTGAGTCATTGAGAGGGTGCCTTAAGGGATGTAATTGATCCTATCATACTTCTTTAAATCTACTCTCCGTTCAACAGCCAGAGTCATCTGTGAAAACATCAGACCATACCACATCACTTCTCAGCTTAAAATTCTCCAGGGGCTTTTATACGAACTTAGAATAAAATGCAAACTTCTGCTCAGTGTCTACAAGGCTGCTCAATGATCTAGCCACTTACTTACTTTCGAAACTTCTTTCTGCACCATTCTCATCACTAAAACATGGCCAATCCTTGCCATTCCCACCTCCTGACATTTGATGCTCCTTCAGCCTGGAATACTCTTCCAACAGTTTTTTTTTTTTTCTTCTTTTAATGGACAGTCCCTCCTCCTTCTTCAGGTATTAGCTCAAATGTCCTGGTTAAGATTTTTCACTGCACTTTGAATGTGAAATCAATTTGGTTAGCCAAAAGTTTTGTTCAGTTTCTCCATAAGATGGTATGAACTATGCATGTTAGTTACTTTGTTGTTGTTCAGTCCTTCAGTCATATCCAACTCTTTGCAACTACATGGACTGCCATATGCCAGGTTTCCCTGTCCTTCACCATCTTCCGGAGCTTGCTCAAACTGATGTCCATTGAGTCAGTGATGCCACCCAACCATCTCATCTATCTGTCATCCCCTTCTGTTCAGCCAACGTTATGGTCCAACTATCACATCTATACATGACTACTGGACAAAAACTTAGCTTTGACTATATGGACCTTTGTGGGCAAAATAATGTCTCTGCTTTATAATACATGTCTAGGTTTGTTCATACATTGGAGAAGGAAATGGCAACCCACTCCAGTGTTCTTGCCTGGAGAATCCCAGGGAAGGGGGAGCCTGGTGGGCTTCCGTCTATGGGGTCACACAGAGTCGGACACGACTGAAGTGACTTAGCAGCAGCAGCAGCAGGTTTGTTATACCTTTTCTTTCAAGGAGTAAGTGTCTTTTAATTTCATGGCTATAGTCACCATCTGCAGTGATTTTGGAGCCCAAGAAAATAAAGTCACTTCAGTTCAGTTCAGTTGCTCAGTCGTGTTCGACTCTTTGCGACCCCATGAATCACAGTACGCCAGGCCTCCCTGTCCATCACCAACTCCTGGAGTTCACTCAAACTCATGGCCATCGAGTCGGTGATGCCATCCAGCCATCTCATTCTCTGTCATCGCCGTCTCCTCCTGCCCCCAATCCCTCCCAGCATCAGAGTCTTTTCCAGTGAGTCAACTCTTCGCATCAGGTGGCCAAAGTATTGGAGCTTCAGTTTCAGCATCAGTCCTTCCAATGAACACCCAGGACTGATCTCCTTTAGAGGGGACTGGTTGGATCTCCTTGCAGTTAAGGGACTCTCAAGAGTCTTCTCCAACACCACAGTTCAAAAGCATTAATTCTTCAGCGATCAGCTTTCCTCACAGTCCAACTCTCACATCCATACATGACCACGGGAAAAACCATAGTCTTGACTAGATGGACCTTGGTTGGCAAAGTAATATCTCTGCTTTTTAATATGCTATCTAGGTTGGTCATAAGTTTCCTTCCAGGAAGCAAGCGTCTTTTAATTTCATGGCTGCAATCAGCATCTGCAGTGATTTTGGAGCCCCCCAAAATAAAGTCTGACACTGTTTCCACTGTTTCCCCATCTATTTCCCATGAAGTAATGGGGCCAGATGCCATGATCTTAGTTTTCTGAATGTTGAGCTTCAAGCCAATCTTTTCACTCTGCTCTTTCACTTTCATCAAGAGGCTCTTTAGTTCCTCTTCACTTTCTGCCAAAGTCAGTTAGTTGTATCCAATTCTTTGGGATCCCATGGACTTTATCCCTCCAGGCTCCTCTTTCCATGGAATTCTTCAGGCAAGAATAGTAGAATAGGTTGCCATTTCCTTCTCCAGGAGATCTTCCTGACCCAGGGATCTAATCCAGTTCTCCCACAGTGCAGGCAGATTCTTTACCATCTGAGCCAACAGGGAAGCCCATAAGATGGTATGAAAAAACCCCAAAGAAAATTTTGGCCAACCCAATGCTTTCTTTTCTATGCGTTTTCTCACTGATTAGCTCTATGCAGACACATGTGTACACACACAGAAGTTTACACTGTATCAGGACAGAGGCCTGGTCTATCTTGCCTTTTATATTTATTTCCCAGCAACCAGAGCAGAGTCTAATAGGCAGTAAATCTTCAAAACACAGAATCTGGCAAGAAGAAACGAACCTGCTAGCTTAGCAGTCGCACTCAGAGGATAAACAAGGGAGTGAGAGCTGAAATTATATGAGACTCAGCTGGTTGCAAATTGCATCTAACACAAGAAATAATATCTTCTTTCTGTGCAAACAACCCTGGTCTCTCTTCCTAGGATGGGAAAAACACAAGCTCTAGGGAAGAAAACTGATTCCTCCACACTCCCTTGCATGTTACCCAAACTTCAGTCATTCTCCTTCTCTCATGTACAGTTTGCGCCATTTCTCAGTACCACATATACCGATTATTTATTCATTTTTTCCACACATATTTTTACTTACATCTCACTGCTAATCAACAATACTTGGAAAATAATAGTCTTTCTGGGAACTATTAATATACATATATATGTGTGTATATATGTGTGTATATAATTTTTTTCCCAAATTACAATTAAACTTTGGCTATTAGAACACACACATTCATGTGCACCTAGTTAGTTTGTCATCCAAAAGGATCTTTTCCTACACTTGAGGAAATAGTTCATTACAAAAGAAGCGAGACCCTCTTCCTGGGGTTCAAGTTCCCTTCAGGCACACATAACACAGCAGAGTTCCTTGGGGAGAGCTGATGATCACTAAGCACTAGCTCTGTGGCAGGCCCTGGGCAAGCACTTTATTGAAACGCCCCATTTGAGGAGGTACTTACCTGTTTTGCAGGGGAGGATTAGGTACAAAGAGCTTAAGTATTTGCTCAAGGTCATTGCTATGGATAGAATGTCTGCTGCTGCTGCTGCTGCTAAGTCACTTCAGTCGTGTCCGACTCTGTGTGACCCCATATATGGAAGCCCACCAGGCTACCGTCCCTGGGATTCTCCAGGCAAGAACACTGGAGTGGCAGAATGTCCGCACCCCCTCCTAAATCCATATGTTGAAGCCTTAACCCCCAACAGGATGTTATTTAGAAATGGGACCAAAAGGCCATGATCAGATTAGGTCATGGTGCCCTCACGATGGGATCTGCGTTCTCTTCACGAGAAGAGCAGAGTGCTCACTCTCTGCCATGTGAGGACATAGCAAGAGGGTGTCCATCTGCAAGCCAGGAAGAGGGGTCTCACCAGAAGCCACCACGCTGATCTCAGGATACCCAGCTTCCAGAATTGTGAGAAATAAATGTCTGTCGCTTAAGTCACCCAACCCATAGTATTTTATTATAGCAGCCCAAGCTAAGACAGTCACATAGCTAGGAAACAGCAGAAGTAGGGTTCAGATTCAGGTGTGTCAGGCACTGGAATCTGTTCTCTTAGCTCTGTATTATACAGCATCTATGCAGTGCATAATCAATCCGTGCTTTGTTTCATAATAGAAAAACTTATTTCCTGAGGTACTAAGAGGAGAGTTTTCATTTACTAATGTAAAAGCTACACACACACAGCTGACTTCCCTTCACGACTTTTAAGCAACAAGCTTATTGCGACTCTACAAACTCAGCCCTCTTTTCACTATTCAATGATTTTAAGTGTCGCTAATCTAATCACTGTCTTTTCATAATTACTGGCTGCCAAGGGCTTCTTCCAAAGCCCCCTGCTAAGTCTCCAACCCAGATAGAGGTGCACATCGCTTTCTTAGCACCACTGCGAATTCTCTGAGAAATGACTGAACCTTTGGATCTCAGTACCTAGGAAAGACCTCTGGTTTCTTGCTACCTCAGCAGCCCTTGGAGGAAGGCAGACCTCTCCACAGCTGAACTGCCTGCCCCCAAATCTCCTCTCCTCACTCTCAAATATCCTAGTGGTCCAGTGGTTAAGACTCCATGCTTCCAAGGGGATGTGTGTTCCAACTGGTCGGTGAACTAGGATCTCTCAAAGCCACTCAGCATGGTCAACAAATAAATATTTTTAAAATATCAAAGTCCAGTTCTATACCTGTGCTTTGTCACCTTTGTCAAAACAACATGGTAAGCTTAGTAGCTTTTTTTTTTTTTAGCTTTTATTTTCAGAACATTCAGTTCAGTTCAGTCGCTCAGTCGTGTCCGACTCTTTGCGACACCATGAATCACAGCACGCCAGGCCTCCCTGTCCATCACCAACTCCCGGAGTTCACTCAACCTCATGTCCATCGAGTCGGTGATCCCATCCAGCCATCTCATTCTCTGTCGTCCCCGTCTCCTCCCGCACCCAATCCCTCCCAACATCAGAGTCTTTTCCAGTGAGTCAACTCGTCGCATGAGGTGGCCAAAGTATTGGAGTTTCAGCTTTAGCATAAGTCCTTCCAATGAACACCCAGGATTGATCTCCTTTAGAATGGACTGGTTGGTTCTCCTTACAGTCCAAGGGACTCTCAAGAGTCTTCTCCAGCACCACAGTTCAAAAGCATCAATTCTTCGGCGATCAGTTTTCTTCACAGTCCAACTCTCACATCCATATATGACCACGGGAAAAACCATAGCCTTGACTAGACGGACCTTGGTTGGCAAAGTAATGTCTCTGCTTTTTAATATGCTATCTAGGTTGGTCATAACTTTCCTTCCAAGGAGTAAGCATCTTTTAATTTCATGGCTGCAATCAGCATCTGCAGTGATTTTGGAGCCCCCAAAAATAAAGTCTGACACTGTTTCCACTGTTTCCCCATCTATTTGCCATGAAGTGATGGGACCAGATGCCATGATCTTTGTTTCCTGAATGTTGAGCTTCAATATAAAAATATACAATTTTTCCTTTTCAAAAATGTTTCATAAAGTGCGCACATGTGTATGTTCAGTCATGTTCAAGCCTTCTGAGACCCAAGGACAGTAACCCACCAGGCTTCTCTATCCATGGAATTTCCCAGTCAAGAATACTAGAGTGGGTTGCCATTTCCTTCTCCAGGGGGTTATGCTCTGTAGCTATAGGTAAGAAGACTTTGAAAAAATGAGAAACAGAGTCCGGACTGGAAGGAAGCAAGAAAGGGAAACAACAGTTGTGACCAGAGCCTAAAAATAAGAGAGAGGAGCAGTCAGGGAGGGGACTCAGGGGAGGGTGTGTATGCCTCTAGGGATCAGAATGAACAGTAGTAATCACGCTGCAGTCCTTTTTCCCTAACAAGTGCTGGCTTCTTCTGAGGACACTCAGGTCTCAGCTCCTGTCTAATACTGTCCTAGCCCTCCATGCGAATGTGAGTCTTTCTCTTCTTCAGCCAGGACATCTATCTATCTAATGTGGTAATTGAATCAGATCTAATTTGAAGGAAAATCAAAAGTGCTCTCAAGGCATTCACAAAAGGAAGCAGTTGATCTCAATAAACTAGCAGTTAGGAGGATGAGAAAATGTCCAAGAGCTCAGAGGTATGCAGCAAATCAAAACCCTTCCCATTCGTGGGAAAGAATAATGCCAAAATAAGCTTTCCTCTCTGACTGAATCATATAACATAACACATAATAAAGAGAGGGGTCGGAGCAGTTAGCTGCGACCATCCATGATGTGGTGGGATTCCCAAACACTACCCACCAGTTTCACAAAACTACACAGGCACCAGAAAATGACATTTACTCAGAGTCTAAATAAAATGAACATATTTGGCTGTTTCATATATTTTTGGATTTTTTTTGGCATACATTTCAAAACTCAAATACCTTAACTCTGCCTGTGAGACAGGGGTCCCCACAGGACCACCCTCCCACCCCTGAAAATATTTTCATTACCCAAGTCTGAGTAAGTGAGGAAATGAAAGTGTCCTGACTCTTGCCAGGTAAATAGTTTAATTCAGGAGTCTTACATTTTCATTATTTGTATTTTCCCTTGAAATGTGAGGGCTGTCTGCAAATCTTGTGGCATCCGTTTTTCAACCTGCCTCTGTTCAGTGATTCTCTGGGAGAAGGAAGAATGTGACCTAAGTGAACTAATGTGGGATCCTGCTTTCATATTTACAGTATTTATCCCCAACTGGGTTAACTATGGATCCTTATTCAAAAATATTCTTATAAAGCTCTTGAATAAAGCAAGTATTATATAGCAATTAGTTCTCTGAGTTGGGGCCAGTCACTTATGGTCTCTGGGCTTAATTTATCTGATGTTGAGAATGAAGAAAGTTGACTTCCCACATGGCTTCCAACTTCAAGAGTCTAGACAATGCTGAACTGACACTGGTTTTCTGCTGCTTTTGCTTTCTTTAATTAGTCTTCTTTATTTTTGCCTCTTCTTCTTCTTTTTTTTAATATTTATTACTTATTTGGCTGCCTTAGTTGCAGCATGCATGAAATTTAGTTGAGATATGTGGCATCTAGTTCCCTGACCAGGGATTGAAACTGGGCCCCCTACATTGAGAGTACAAAATCTTAGCCATTCAACTACCAGGGAAGTCCCTTTGCCTCCTCTTCGTCATCATTTTTTTTTTTTAAACAAAATGGAAAATGTTTTACAAATCATTTATTGAGTTTTAAGAACTATGATAATGGTGGAGATGGTTACAAGGGAGAGAGTTGCCAATTTTTGTTGTTGTTTTTAATCATTTTTTTAATATTATAAATTCATTCTCTATAGCTCTTGACTTAAACCACAAGGAGATGACACTATCACTCCAGACTGTGTTTCACAGTGGCAATACAATGATAAGAGTACAAACTGTTCATTTTCAAACTCCCACTATGTGGCAGACCTTTACTGCTACTGACTTCTTACTGCGTTCCAGGATCTTGGGGAGATAGCCCTCAAGAGGGCCAGAGCCTGTAATGGTAGAGAAAGGACAATGCCCAGGAGATTAAGGAAACGAAGGAATAGGTGCGTTGGTAAGAATCCACAAGTAGGGTTTTTTGTTATATATTTAAGAACCTTAAGACCTCCTGCTATCTTTACAAGTGGACTTATCCACCAGAAGACCAGACTAATGAGGCTGAGGAAAAAAAAAAAAAATCTAGTAGATAAACTTACAAGAATTTCTATAAAAATAATTAAGCACAATCAGACACTAACCTGAACTCAAAACACTGTATTTTACTTACATTTCAAAACTCATTGTCCAACACTTTAGCCAGTAGTCAAATGTAGCTATTTAAATTTAAATCAATTAAAATCAAATAATACTAACATTTTTCTTCTCAGTTCATGAGGTACATTTCAAGTTGTGTATTAGCCACATGTGACTAGTGGCTACCATACTGGACAGCACAGATAATAGAAAACATCCATTATGGCAGAAAGCCTTGCTGGACAGTTCTGGCTTAAAATATAAAATGACATCATCAAAAGTCAAATATTAAGGGGAAATATAACATTTTATTTAATATACTAAAAATAGGTATTGGAATCCACACAAATATCTAGAAATAAAACTGTTCACCTTTATCACTATAAAATGATAGTATACTTTAATATTCTTAAAAAAATATAAGATGATATTACTCTGCTGCAGATGTAGGATTTTTTTTCTTATTAAATTGCTTTCCTAGACTCTGTCTTATCACAGAAAAGAAAACGCAAGTAGCCTAAGACAAACAGGTAATGAGCATGCAAGCTCACTGCATTTGTGTTTTGAAAGAGACAGCTTAACTGGCTTTGCAAGGAAAAGTTCAGTTCATAAAGGGAAATTCAATTTCTCTGGGCCCTGAGTTAATAGTCTTGTGAGAATAATGCCTTTTTGTCCAAAAGAATTCTCAAACTGTTTTGATAACCATTCTATTTTCAGTAGATACAGCCACAGACACTGCTCAGAAATAATCTTAGGAGATAGGGTCAAATATGCTAATGAAGGCCCTCTCCCATCTTTCCTCTTAGCATTGTCCTCTGGAATTTGGAAGGAAAGAGTTTTCTACTTACTGCCCTACTGTGAGGTGATAAAAAATACATCCACACCTTCACAAACAACAAGGTTATTTACCCAGTGAGTGAAGTCGCTCAGTCGTGTCCAACTCTTTGCGACCCCATGGACTGTAGCCTATCAGGATCCTCAGTCCATGGGATTCTCCAGGCAAGAATACTGGAGTGGGTTGCCATTTCCTTCTCCAGGGGATCTTTCCAACCCAGGGATCGAACCCGGGTCTCCCACATTGTAGGCAGATGCTCTACCATCAGTATCTATCATCTAATTTTATTTAAACTTTTATATAATTATAGCTAGTATACATATAACTTCAATGAATTTTTACAATCTGAGCACTTCCATATAATCAACACTCAGAATCAGAAACAGAATATATCAGCACCCCAAAGCCCACCTCATGGAGCCTTCCAGAGACCACTCCCTCAAGAGGAATCAATGTCTTGACTTCCATCACCACTGATGGCTTCTGACCATTTTCATATCTTATATGCATGGCACTTCTTTTCTACCTTCTGTCATTAGACAAGTGACAATATTTTTCAGATGTAATTCAAATTTTTAATCATTTGATTTTAAATTATGGGGCTTCCCAGGTGGTGTGAGTGGTAAATAATCTGCCTGCCAGTGTAAGAGATGTAAGAGATATGGGTTCTATCCCTAAGTTGGGAAGATCACCTGGAGTAGAGAATGACAACTCGCTTCAGTACTCTTGCCTGGGAAATCCCATGGGCACAGGAGCCCAGCGGGCTACAGTCCATTGGGCCACAAAGAGTCAGACATGACTGAATGATTGAGCACAGCATTCCTGGGGTGGGACTGATTTAGTTAAACAGAAGGCCTCAAAAGCAAGGTGAGGCTTCCAAGAAAAAGGAGAAGAAAAAGGATGAGGTGGGGAGAGACTTTTTCTGGAATAAATAATAATGAGCAATGATCATACATTAATTTATACTTGCTAATTATAGATGGTAAACCAATTCAAAGACCAGTGTCTGCAGAACAGTTTTTAGTGGGAACTAATAGGAGAAATAGTGGGGATCATAGTTATTAAGGTTTCTAGTTTGTTTTCTTTCCCCCAAGCCAGTTCTGATGTCCTATATTCTTGTATACTGTTCCTATAAGTAAACTCTCAATTTTCAAATCCTTGGTTTTGATTTCAGGTTCACAAAGTAAGGTCACCATATTTGTGGTAAGCCGGTGGAAGGAAGTGCTACTGGACAGCCAGACGTCTCAGACTTGTTATTATCTTTCAAAGCAATCACTGTGGAAAGCTTTACTTGAGTGGACCTGAATACATTTCAAGCAAAGCTCTAAGTTTGTTTGTTTGTTTGTTTTTGTTTTTAAGAGAACAAACTATTTTCTCCATTATTATATTCCCGTTAACATACATCCTAAAGCAGGATTAAAGATGCCATTCACCTTTTCTTTTTCTGTTTTAAGGCTGATATAAACATCATTTTCTATCATCAGAGGTGAAATTAAGGCGAAAACAAAATTTTTAATTTCCCCTTCCACAACTGTTCCTTCTCAAGTCTTCTCCAATCAATTGTTTTTCCCCCCGTCACTCCGTGACTGAAGCCAAAATTATAGGAAAGACCAGCAAGTGGGTTTTCCCTCCAAGCATGTTCCAAAACTGGCCACTTCTCTTTGCCTCCATCATCACACCCTTGCTCAGGCTACACTGATGCCAAACGCAGAGAGTCACTAGGTGATCTCCCAGCTCCTACTAAGCTTTCATACCTACAACAAGGTAGGAGCTCTTTTTTAAATTGGAAATTAGGTGCTATAACTCCTCTGCTTACAGCTCTCAACTGAGACTAGATATTTGATGACACTAAAGAATTACTAAAAAGTTATAGGTGTGATTATGGAACTGTGGCTATGTTTTTAAAAAGAGTTTCTATGTTTCAGAGATATATAGTGAAATATTCATGAACGAAATGACAGGTTGCTAGCTCCAAATAATATGATGGGGTTGAGGAGAGAGCATTGATAAAACAAATTGGCCATGAGTTGCCAATTATTGAAGCTGGGTAATGGGTACATGGGGAGTCATTTTATTTTCCATTTTCACGCATGTTTGAAATTTTTGTAATAAAAAGTTTAAAAATCTCCATCGGCTCTTGAATGCACTTAGAGTAAAACTGCAAGAGCTTGTCTTGATCCAAAAGGCCCCGTGTGATCTCACTCTTGCTCACCACTCTCAGATCGCTCCCAGTACCAGCTCTGCCCAGTAACTACATAAAGAGCTACAAGAGTTATCCCTATGCCTTAATCATACTGAATGTTTGGACACTTCAAGGCCTCGAAGGAGTTCTTCCATCAGTCAGGAGGGCTTTCCCCAGATGTTCTCGTGGATGGCGACTTCAGGTGGCATCACCCCTCTGGAGAGCCTTCTCTCATCATTTAAAGTCATCTTCCCTCCTTGCCCTCTCCCACCCACCTGATCCACTCCCCTTTCCCTGTTGCTGTTCAGTCACTAAATGGTGTCTGACTCTGCGACCCCATAGACTTTAGCCCGCAAGGCTCCTCTGTCCACGGGATTTCCCAGGCAAGAATACTGGGATGGGCTGCCATTTCCTCCTCCGGGGATCTTCTCAACCCAGGGATCAAACTCACGTCAGATGACAACCCACTCCAATATTGCTACATGGGAAATCCCAGGGACAGAGGAACCTGGAAGGCTACAATTCATGGGGTCACAAGAGTCAGATGTGACTTAGCAACTAAACCACCACAATGAATAATTAAATGCTTAGGTATATTACTAAAATTAATTAATAGTTAATATTTGCAAGTTACCTTTGAATTACATACAGTTATCCATTCACATACATACATAGTATTATTCCGACACCAAATATCTGATGATTACTGGTTGATATAGAAATGACAGTTTGCAATTGCTACACTTCCAGCAAAAGATTTTGCTGAATGTATTTTTGCCAGACTTCAGACTTTAAAATTAATTTTTAAGATTCTTAGCTGGTGTTAAACCATGTCAGCATAATAAGTACGTTTTGATTTCCTTTCAGATGTTCCTGAAAAATTGATTTTTAAGATTTTTCCCAGTGACCTATAAGGCTGTGAAGAAGAGAATTCTTCTTAATCTCAAAGATCCAAGCTAAGCTTAAACTCCCTGGCCATTGTTCAGGTGTCACCTTCCATGTTCGCCTCTTTATATATCTTTGAAAAAGCAAGAATGTATTAGTGATATAACACTGACTGGTTGGTTTTAAACTGTCTTTAAATGAACCAACTTACAAAACAGAAAAAGAATCACAGATGTAGAAAACAAACTTATGGTTACAAGGGGGAAAGGGAAGGGAGGGATAAACTGGGAGACTGATACATATACACAACCATGTATAAAACAGAGAACTTATAAGAACCTACTATATAGCATAGGGAAAAACCATAGCCTTGACTAGATGGACCTTTGTTGGCAAAGTAATGTCTCTGCTTTTTAATATGCTGTCTAGGTTGGTCATAACTTTCCTTCCAAGGAGTAAGCATCTTTTAATTTCATGGCTGCAATCAGCATCCACAGTGATTTTGGAGCCCCCAAAAATAAAGTCTGACACTGTTTCCACTGTTTCCCCATCTATTTCCCATGAAGTGATGGGACCAGATGCCATGATCTTTGTTTTCTGAATGTTGAGCTTCAAGCCAACCTTTTCACTCTCCTCTTTCACTTTCATCAAGAGGCTTTAGTGTTCCTCTTCACTTTCTGCCATAACGGTGGTGTCGCTGAAGAATTGATGCTTTTGAACTGTGGTGCTGGAGAAGACTCTTGAGAGTCCCTTGGACTGCAAGGGGATCCAATCAGTCCATTCTAAAGGAGATGAATCCTGGGTGTTCATTGGAAGGACTGATGCTAAAGCTGAAACTCCAATACTTTGGCCACCTCATGCGAAGAGCTGACTCACTGGAAAAGACTCTGATGCTGGGAAGGATTGGGGGCAGGAGAAGAAGGGGACGACAGAGAATGAGATGGCTGGATGGCATCACCGACTTGATGGACATGAGTTTGAGTGAACTCCAGAGTTGGTGATGGACAGGTGTGCTGTGATTCATGGGGTCGCAAAGAGTCGGACACGACTGAACTGAACTGATATAGCATAGGGAGTGCTACTCAAAACTCTGTAACGGCCTTTGTGGGAAAATAATCTGAAAAAGAGCAGATAGTGAGATAATTGAATCACTTTGCTGTGTAGCAGAAATACAACACTGTAAACCAACTATATTCCAATAAAATGTTATTGAAAAAATACATACAATGCCACTGACAGAACATTCAAAGCAAACTGGCTTTCTAACTGGTAAATCTTAATGAGGCAGGAACAGCAACAAAAGGAAGACACAGCTTCCCAAATGCACCCATTTCTTTAAAACCAGATCAGGCTAGATCCTAATAATTTGGTGACTGGCAAAGGCCATCCCCCCCCTTCTTCTCTGTCAAAGCAGTTAAAATATCACGTATTTCAATCTTCAAATAAGTGGCAAGACAGTTCTCTGTTAAGGAGTTTATAAATGTATATACTACGAAGTATTTTCTTGGCTAAACACTTAAAATTCTACCCTGGCCAGTTCTTTAAAAAGAACCCACAGTTATACTGTTCATTTAAGAAATCTGACCTAATATTACAACAAAAATCTATGCTGAGGAAACAAAATAACTTTCATATCACTCAAAGAGCTCTATTAAGAAAATTTTAAGAGTCATGTTTTTTAGCGCTAACGAAAATGAACAGAAAAATGCTTTCTAAAATGTTGAAAAGCACGAAATGAAAAGTTAAAGTATTTCACTATGAGTATGTTATGCTGGAACCTTGAAGCTACCACCTACACAAAAAGGTACTTTAAAGATTACTTGAATGTGTTTTCTGAAAATATGAACTGATCCATTCATTTTTAAAACCCTTAATGTAGTAGTACTGTTACTTTGCCTGACAGATGACAAGGCTCAGGAAAGGGAAAGATCAGAGCTGCAGGAGCAACAACAAAAAAAGCTGGCACCAAATCTATTTCCCCTTCATGCCAACACTTTTTCTCCCTTATCATACAACAAAGCAACAGGAAAAATACTGAATATGAAAAGCAAAGAGCTTCCACATGACTGAGCCTTGGCAGGTACAAATGCATTAGTAATGGAGCTGACTCCTGTGACCTTTTCAATTATGATAATCCCTCAAAGAAAATTAAAACCATTTTCTAAAACATCATCCAAGGAGTTCCACAGATAATTGAAGGAAACATTTAGGAACATCCCTGACATTTTTCTAAGTATGTATGTACTTAACACACGTCTGTTCTCACTCTATATAGGCTTTCCAGGCATGATTATTTGTGAGCAAAATGTCAAACTTGAAATACATTTTTTTTAAACCTGTATTTCCAGAGTTTTTGACTTTCCTTTTCCTATTATATATGTATTTGTGTTTTGAAATGGGAAGATCTCGAGAGAGGAGGGAGGTTGGGGAATGAGTGAAATGGGTGAGGGAAGTTTAGATGTACAAACTTCCAGTTACAACATAAACGAGTCATGGTGATGAAATGTACAGCATGGCAAACACAGTCAGTGGTAATGTATGGTGAGAGATGGTAGCTAGATTTATCACGGTGATCATTTCGTAATGCACAGAAACACCAACTCACTATGCTGTGTACCGGAAACTAATATAGTGTTGTAAGTCAACTATCCTTCCAAAATCAAACTCTTAGTAAAAGAAAGAAGATTTGTGGTTACCAGAGATGAAGAGTTGGGGGGAAGGAAGAATCACAGGAAGATGATCAAAAGGTACAAACTTCCAGTTATAAGATAAATAAGGAATAGGGATGCAATGAGTAACATGAAAAATAGAGTCAGCACTGTTGTGTGTTTTATATACAAGATGCTAAGAGAGTAAATGTTAAAGAGTTCTAATTACAAGGGAAAAATAAATTTCTTCTCTTTCTATAACTTCTTTAAATTTTTTAATCTACATGAGATGATGAATGCTCACTACTAAGGTTATTGTGCTAAGTGTGTGTGTGTGTCTGTGTGTGTGTGTGTGTGTGTGTGTAAGTCACTCAGTCGTGCCTGACCCTTTGCGATCCCATGGACTGCAGCCCACCAGGCTTCTCTATCCATGGGATTTTCTAGCTAAGTATTTTATGATATATGCAGGTCAAATCATTATACTGTACATCTCAAATATACAAAACATTAGTCACTCAGTTGTGTCCAACTCTTTGCAACACCACGGACTTTAGGGTGCCAGGCTCCTCTGTCCATGGAATTCTCCAGGCAAGAATATTGGCATGAATTGCCATTCCCTTCTCCAGGGGATCTTTCTGACTCAGGGATCGAACCTGGGTCTCCGGCATTGCAGGTGGATTCTTTACCATCTGAGCCACTAGGGAAGTCCAAGAGTGCTATATGTCAACTATATCTCAAGCAAAACTAGAAGGAAAAACTATTTAAGACACTGTTATATAGCATCCTAAAGCTAAAAGTGTCCTATATGGATTATTTTGCAGATAAAGCATTTCAGATACAGTCTAAAATTCTGTAAATCATCATTAAAAATACACAGAAAATGGAAATAGTGCATCTGAACACGGTGTTTTTTTTTAACTTTTCTGATATTTTTATAATTAAAATGAACATTTAAATATAAAATAGTATGATTTTTAAAAGGGTGACTATGTGTACTCTTTTGGACATGAATTTGAGCAAACTCTGGGAGATAGTGAAGGACAGGAAAGCCTGGCATGCTATAGTTGATGGGGATGCAATCAGTCAGACACGACTTAGTGACTAAACAACAACAATGTACTCTTTTCTGCTTCATGAGAACTTGAAAATCAGTTAAGCAATTAATACTTCATTTAACATGTATCCTTTAGTTGGGGATATGACAAACATGTAAAGTGACTTTCCAGTCCCTAGAATGTTCAACAACTTTCTAGTCAGCAAAAACATTGCCAAAGCATAGCAACATGTATAGACTTAAATTTAAATAAGGTTTAAAAAAAGAAAAATGAGCCACCAAGTTTGACCTTGTTCAATTTCCACTAAGTGAGTAAGTTGACTGAATATTTAAGGAAATCAAAGATCACTTCATTGCTGGACTGAGTAAACTGACTTCACGTGAGTGCCCAAAAGAGAAGCCACATCCATAGACATAATATTCAAGAAACCGAAGCCTTGGTTCTTCACGCATCTCTCCTCCTTATTGGCCTTATGGAAATTAGCTGGGTATTCGACCAGTGGGAGCCGCCATTTCTCATGAACTGAATGGGAATGCTGGCATATGCTATCATATGGATCAGTCCAGAAAAGTTTTGAAAATCATATAATATTATGGAAACAAGCATACGGTGCTATCATTACCAGTTCTGGTTTATACTCTCAGTATCAGTAGCACTGATCTAACAGAGCAGGTCAGAGACAAGTCACCCTGCACTGGAAACTATAAAATGGATTCTGATCAACAGAAGCCATTCTACTGCTTTCTGAATCTTCCAAGAGAAATTGAGAGACTTCACTGGAGAGAATTGAAAAAAAAAACAAAAACTTTGTCTCAAATTTATATTTCTGTTGCTGATACCTATTAAGAACCAGGACTGTGAAAGTGTTAGTCACACAATCGTGTCCAACTCTTTGCCACCCCATGGACTGTAGCCCCCAGGCTCCTCTGTCCATGAATTCTCTAGGCAAGAATACTGGAGTGGGCTGTCATTCCCTTCTCCAAGGGATCTTCCTGACTCAGGGACCAAACCTAGGTCTTCTGCACAGCAGGCAGATAGCTATTAAGCTACAGTTGGCAAGTTTAAAACAAACAAATGAACCAACCAACAAAAAAATGACTACTAACTCAGTCTTTTAACTTCTACCATCAGAACAGAAGATCAGTCTAAAGCACATGCTACAAAGGATGCAAAATGACTAACGATGACTTCAGTTTCAGGATTGTGAAAGTCGCTCGGTCATGTACGACTCTTTGCGACCCCATGGACTATACAGTCCATGGGATTCTCCAGGCCAGATTACTGGAGTGGGTAGCCTTTCCCTTCTCCAGGGGATCTTCCCAACCCAGGGATCGAACGCAGGTCTCCTGCATCGCAGGCAGATTCTTTACCAGCTGAGCCACAAGGGAAGCCCTACTTTCAGGATTAAGACCCTTCATTTCAATAGGTGTATGTTCTGTTTTTAGAACTGTTGCATAATGAGAAAAACCATCATGGGAGCACAAATGACTGCCTCATAAAAGAGTACTTAGCCTTGGTCCAAGAATAATTTTATTTTTATCTAATTCAAATACTACAGAACAAAGCACTAGGAGGAAAAGGGATGACAAAGCAGAGCACTTTAGCAAGAAGCTGGTCCTGCATGAAGTGACATAGGTGGGAAAGGACCACGTGACCAGTGCTTCTGTGTTGGTGGAGACCAAGAAGGGACCAGCTGGCAGGAAGTAAGAAGATGTTGCCTTTGCAATTCACTTCAAAATCTATCAGCAACCCTCAGATCCAAGACTTATAACTCTTAAATAAACAGTGGGAAATGGAGAAGAAGTAATTTCATTGGGAGAAAAAAAATAGTTTACAACTGTTAAAATATGCCAGGGTTTTTTCACATAGGAAGAATTAAGGAAATTATTTTAAAATTTGTGGGGACTTTTTGCTACAAAGCAGACTACTTGCAAGAATCTAGCTGTACATATTCCTTTCTGTGAACTCATCACAGTAAGGACTTTTTGACCACTGAAGCTAGTAAGGCACCTACAAGACATTTTAGGAAAATGAGTAGGGCAGTAGCCACTTCACCAAAGAAAATTTAAGTACACGTTTGTCTATGCATTTTGTTTCTTTTCTAAATTCTTTTTGATCATCTCAAAAGGTAATATTAATGAGATTTGCATTCTTTACTAGATACCAAGGAAACAGAGACAATATATCTAATGGTAAGACTAGACGTGCCACAAACAATGCATGCTGCAGAGGGTATGGAAGGAAGGGGACTTTCCTACACCATTATTTTTTATATATATATACTGAAAATTCTGAACCTTTCAGGGATTTGAAATACTCTTCCTAACATTTTCCAGTCAGGAGGATAATGAACATGTAAATAAATACATTTGTTTACATATGTTTATTATACATCAACCAAGAAGACGTTTCTAAATCAATTTCTTGTGTCCCTCCTATAATCTACAGCGTTTGCCCTTTCCACAAACGTTGAAAGGAAAGGAAAACAATGCGTTCTGAGTAAGAGTCAAGACAAAGAGAGATGGTAGAAAAACAAGTTCTCAAGTGTCGTCACCTGGAAAGAGTGCTGAGTGGGAATGTAAACTAGAAAGCCACTATAGAAAACAGTATGGAGGTTCCTTAAAAAACTAAAAACAAAGCTGCCATAAGACTCTGCAATCCCACTCCTGGGCATATATCTACAGAAAGCCATGGTCCAAAAGGATAGAGGCATCCCAATGTTAACTGCAGCACTGTTTACAACAGCCAAAACATGGAAGCAATCTAGATGTCCATCGACAGAGGAACGGATTAGGAAGATGTGGTACACATATACAATGGAATATGATTCAATCACTGAAAAGAATAAAATAATGCCATTTGCAGTGACATGGGTAGACCTAGAGAGTGTCATACTGAGTGCAGTAAGTCAGACAGAGAAAGAGAAATATCACATGACATCCCTTATATGTGGAATCTAAAAAGAAATGATACAAATGAATTTATGTACAAAACAGCAACAGACTCACGGACCTAAAGAATGAACTCATGGTTACAAGGAGGGAAGGATGTGGGTAAGGGATAGTTAGGGCCTTTGGGATCAACAGGTACGTACTGCTTTATTTAAAATGGATAATCAACAAGGACTTACTGTAGAGCACAGGGAACTCTGCTCAAAATTATGCGGCAGCCTGGATGGGAGGGGAGTTTGGGGGAGAACGGATACATGTATATGTATGGCTGAGTCGCTCTGCTGTCCACCTGAAATTATCTCAACATTGTTAATTGGCTGTACTCCAATATAAACTAAAAAGTTTAAAAAAAAAAAAAAACTGGCTGTGAAGCCCCATGGTAAAGATCATCAGCATTCATTCTCCAGATCTTCGTTACTTTTGTCCAACAATCGGTACACAAACGGCAACACAAAAGAACTGCCTATTTACTTGTCAACTTCTTCCAACAAGCCACCAACTCCAGCAGATCAGGGTTCTCCACCTACACCCCAGTATCAGCCCTGTGCCTCACACACAGAGAAAGCTCACACATATGCTGGGAAGTTTTGTTGTTTTAATTATCATCACCGGGGTATTACTTTTTTTTAAACTACATTTACATCGAAAATCTTGAATTTCTCAGGGATTTCAATATCTCGTCCTAATATTTTCCGGTAAGAAAGATAGTGAACATGGAAAGAAATACATTTATCTCCATAAGTTAATTACACATAGGCCAAGCAGATATTTCAATATCAATTTCTTGTGTTCCTTCTAATCTACAGCTTTTTCCTTTTCCACTAAAGTTGAAAGGAAGAGTGAAGCAATGGATTACAAGTGGGAGTCAAGGCAAAGACAGACAGGAGAGAAACAAGTTCTCAAATGTTGAAGAATCACTTGGAAAGTGTGTTGAACACCTGGGAAATTCTGATTCCATGGACCTATCCCCAGAGAGCTACTCCATACTCCTAAGCACTGAGAGGGAAGAGTTGAGCTACAAGCATCCATAGCTAAGTTGTTGTTATCTGGTCACTAAGTTGTGTCCAGCTCTTTTGCAACCCCATGGACTGTAGCCCTCCAGGCTCCTCTGTCCATGGAATTCTCCAGGCAAGAGTACTGGAGCAGGTCTCCATTTTCTTCTCCAGGAGATCTTCCTGTCCCAGGGATCGAACCCATACCATCTGCATTGGCAGGCAGATTCTTTATCCCTGAGTCACCCGAGAAGGAGTTAGCTTTTCATGCTTTTGTTTTTTAATTTTAGTTTCAGAACAAAGAGGATTGTGATAAAACAGGAAGATGTGGGGCTTACTGTAATTACATTGTATTATTCTCCTGATCACTATCACCTCCAGTAATTTCATAATTCATTATTGTTATTTACTTAAGTTTCCAAAGGATTTTAATATTAGCTTCTAGGTAGAGAAGGATTTTGCTAACAAACTAATGACTGATTATAATTATCGATGAGGAAAATGGAAATCACAGTCATAATGTTTTTAATCACTATAAACAGAAGCTATGTAAATTACATGTCAAAGGTTACAGCCTCTTTAATACAAGGGAGTAACTAGAAAATAAACATATTACACATTTTCCTATTTCCCATTTTCTGTCCTCTCTTTTTTCATAATATGAGTAAAAGAGCATTACCAAAAACAAGGAAAACCTTGTAGCAACATATGAGTAGGTTTTCTCCTATTCATAGTTGAGAATTTCAAATACAATAGATATTTTACTTACTTTCACAGCACATTGCTTCTAAATCCTACAATGTTTCCTTTTGATTTGAAAGTCTGTGTTTCACCCTTAAATCATTTCTCAGTACTTAAATTCTTTTTCATTTAAAATTTCATGAAATCTATATGAGTGTTTGCTTTTTCAGCAAAGTACATATTACTATCAGACATGTCATCAATATCTCTTTAGTTCTCCCTTCTTTATAATGGCATTTTTGTTTTTTATCTGAGCATACAGTGCCCTGAAATAGAGACACATCTTCCAATCTCAAACTGATGGCCTTTTCCCCTCTCTTTCCTTCTTCCTGCCAGATAAAATGTGGTCATAAGCTTCCTTGGTGGCTCAAAGGTTAAAGCGTCTGCCTCCAATGTGGGAGACCCGGGTTCGATCCCTGGGTTGGGAAGATCCCTGGGGAAGGAAATGGCAACCCACTCCAGTACTCTTGTCTGGAGAATCCCATGGATGGAGGAGCCTGGTAGGCTACAGTCCACGGGGTCGCAAAGAGTCGACACGACTGAGCAACTTCACTTTCACTTTCAATACAACTGAAAAGTTGTATCGAATAACACTAGATTATTCCTCTTCCTAGTATAGGTACATGTTCACGTATATACATTATATGTGGACATGAACACATACAAAAGAACTTCCCTGTGCTCCATCTTCTTTTTTCTCAAAATACCAACATACTGGGAGAAATATTAATCTACTCCCTAAGCTGATAGGCCTTTTCTTGAATCAGTAAGAACATTTTCGAGTGAGCCCATGACATTGAATCAGTTTTTTCAGGCTATCGCTATGGATTGTTTGCTTTTTTCTCTTTCTGCTTCGAGCCACACATTTGCCACTGTTCAAACAGAAACCGCAAGGTTATCTCTAGGCATCCTTATTTTGCCCACTTGGATGACTACTTGATTAAGTACCCACAGGACAATGAAAAGAATAATAATTAATGTAATATAGTCATTCATTCAATGACTGAACAAAATTGATGCAGTTCCTGTACTTAAAAAGCTTACATTCTAATGGAGGAAAAAAAGAGATAAGCAAAAATATAATAAATTGTCTTAATAGAATTAGACATGACTGGCAAATGTCCAACAACTCCTTGTCATGAGCGAGTGGAGGTAAGGTGTGCTACTTGGACTGTGTTTGTAAACACTGTACAGACTACAGTTAAAATCAGGACTTTCTTTAAGCTCAATAAATGGCTATGGCTTCTGACTAAATTCCACCAGAGGCTCTAAGCTACTAACCTCCTTTAGAAGACTGAAGTAACATCTCTTATGTAATCTACAGCATCAATTCAGTGGCAGGACCTGTTATCTTGAACAGGGCAACATTTATAATCATGAGGAATGATAACTACCTTCCTATACTCTGAAGATGTAACGTGACTACAGAGGTAGCTGATGCTTTACATTGTTTTACAATAGTAGTCAACCACCCAGTTCTATGATAAACTTTTCCTTTTTTCCTTTTTTTAAGCCAAGAAAGGAGATTGAAAAAAAAAAATCAATGCGTTGTCAACACAGAGCAGACACACAAGACCAGATGTATTCTGTAAATAATGTTCTACAAGAGTCCACAGGAAAAGTAGAAATCATTTATTCTAGGAATCCTGACAGTTACCATCATCTAGATTGTGTTAAATTGTTTGCATTTTTTAAGAAAAATTTAGATGAGTCTTTCACCATTCTGTGTACTTCTACCACTTAAAGAAATTCAATAAAAAGCTGAAGTTATGGATACTAGTTTTTGCTAAGGAAAGATATTGAAGGTGGCATTTCTCATCATAGCATTTCTCAGAAAGTTTAGATGCAATGATAAACCTAAAAGTACAATGTGATATATTTTCAACTGTTCATTCCAATGTTCAATACTTCAACTACTGTACTTCATAATTCACCCTATAAAACAGCAAACAGATATTGTCGACCACACAAATACATATAAATACAAATATATTAATATGTATATGTATGTACCAAGAGATAAAGATTTCTGATTTTTTTTTTAGAGAGAGAAGAAAGGTCACACCATTGTTACTGTCTAAAAATAATTTCCCAGGTTCTATAATCTTCACAGCTGTGCTGAATTATTCATTTAATCTTATTAAAACTAAAAATTTAAGTAATACCTCTGAATATAACTCAGAATAAAATAAGATAATCATGAATACATCACAGAAGTTCATGTTGATTAATAGTAAATAGCTTTTGGACTGACTGATTTCTGTTTAAGAATGAGAGCATCATCTAAACAAACTCTGTTGCCAAAAAAGCCATAAAATTATAAAAGCAATTCTTTTCTGAAATGATGCCTCAGTCCAAAGTGTAATCCTTAGGATCATTCTCCATCTTCTGAATTGCGCACAAGAGTATTTACTGTACATGTTGTTTATTTATAAGACAGACACTACAAACAACATCCAGAATGAGAGTTTTATCTAAAATTCTATATATTTCACATGTTTTAAAACAGAAGGTCTTATATTTGATCAGCTTGGTTTTAATCTTAGTTATAATGATCTTCAAATATGCTAAGATATCCCTGACATCTCAAAAGAACGAATTATTACTGTCTGTCAACCCATTTTTAGGAAAGCTATATCATAAAAAATGTATAGCCTCACATAATTAAAACAATTCAAGCAGTGTGCATTGACTAAAGTAATATGGACTATTAAATAATTCAAAATTGTGTTTAGCAGCAGCAGCTGTTTAATTAAAAGGTAAAAACTGCAACTAATCCACTACGGTTGACAGAAATACAGCCTATATCAGTAGTGAGATCCCCTAGGTCAGATAATATGGATATGAATTCCAGAAGTCATGAGCTTCATTTAATGAATATAATGAAAATAACTACAATAAATCTGTAAAGAAACATATTTTACATCAAAGATCTTCAATGTTCCCTTGCTTTTAATTTCCTTGAAGCTAATAATTCTGCATTTCAATGTAGCAAAAAATCCTCTAATGTACATATTGTTAATCATCAAGGCATACAGCTTATATCAGAGGGCCCACAAACTGAAGTTCAGCCTACAAGGAGACTAGAAAAACTCTCAGGACCTATTGTGCCTTGGAAGTTCTGATTTTCAGGTTCAGTATTCAACATATTTGCTCATAATTGCCCCTTCTCCTGGAGTCACACAACTGGTCAACAAACACATGAAAGTATCCAACCTAAGCAATAACTGGTGAACTTTACAACTTTATTGAGAAACTATTTTCACCTACAATATTATAGGGGGAAACTCTTTGGTAACTGATAAAATGGAGAGTGAGGATGATATAAGTATTTATAAAGATGATTAAGGGATATGCATAATGCTTCCATCCCTTGATCTGGAAATCCCATTCCAGTTATCTTTCTTCTGAAATAAGACAGGCAGGCATAATGTAATGTATAAAAAAAACCCAACAGCAGAAATGTGTTTAATATTTATTCTTTCCAATTTTTTCTGATATCAATCTCATTACTGGGAACTGATCAAGAAATTTTGTCACAGTCATACAATGTACCGGAGAAGGCAATGGCACCCCACTCCAGTACCATTGCCTGGAAAATCCCATGGATGGAGGATCCTGGTGGGCTGCAGTCCTGGGGATTGCTAAGTGTCAGACACGACTGAGCGACTTCATTTTCACTTTTCCTTTCATGCATTGGAGAAGGAAATGGCAACCCACTCGTGTTCTTGCCTGGAGAATCCCAGGGACGGCGGAGCCTGATGGGCTGCCATCGATGGGGTCACACAGAGTCGGACACGACTGAAGTGACTTAGCAGTAGCAGCAGAAACAATGTACTAGTAGACGGCCATTACAAATCAGCAAAACTATCTGTATGCTTATCCTCTATATGACAAAGAAGTCAATAATTGAATAAATTAGTTTTTATCAAATAAGTAATCATAAGATCAAAAGACAAAAAATACAAAGACTAATTCATAACTTGGCATATGTTTAAGCTAAAGTAAATAACATTAACTCACTTCATAATTTTCTGCTAAAGAATGCTTATTTGTGTAAGTTTCCCAGTTTACCCTGGCTGTGCTTTAGAAAGCTGTGTTGAAAAGTGTGAAGTCGGGTGGCTCATAAGAGGCACTGCATTAATAGAAATGAGTGCAGAAGAAATAAAATGAAAAGCCATAGGGACATGAACTATTATTTCAGAGCAGTTACACTAAAAATGCATACCTGATCAAATACACACACACACACATACTTGTCTTGTTTTCTTTAAAGGAGAAATACCAAACTACTTCTATAGGGTTTCTTTACTTCTAAAAGGAAAGGGGAAAAGTCCTCCTAAAACAGAGAGGTGAAAAAGGGAAAGGTCCCTTTTATGCTTTACAAATGAGAAAGATAAATGGTTTACAGGTTGTTTTAACATTCCCATCATATGTCCTGTGGACTTTGTTTATTTGCAAATTATGGGGCCAGCAGAGCAGAAAATGGAAGTCTTTAATTAGGCAGAGCAGGTGGCTGAAAGCCACAAGGTGAATATTGGTCATATCTCTGTCCAGTGCCAAAAATTACGGACTTGAACTACAGAAAGCATTTTAAGGGTGAGAGTTAACTGTCTCTAAGCAGTCCTCTCTTGAGTGGAGTTCAAGCTCCGTGGCTGGTTTGCTAAATTATGTTTACTCTATTTAATGGGAAATGGTTTGCTCTTCAGCCTCAATTGGAATTTACCAACTTATAAATTATGAAATTCTCCAAACAGTCTCCAACCCTCCTTGCTGCAGTTGAGACAGATTCTTGAACTGCTCAAAAGTTCTTTTCCTCTTATTGGATTTTGGAAATGGCTCTTCTAAACAGTTTAATGGGTTTCCCTTGTGGCTCAGCAGTAAAGAATCTGCCTGCCAATGCAGGAGACCAGGGTTTGATCCCTCCGTCAGGAAGATCCCCTGAAGAAGGTCATGGCTACCAACTCCAGTATTCTTGCCTGGGAAACCTCATGGATAGAGGAGCCTGGAGAGCTGCAGTTCATGGAGTTGTAAAGAGTTGGGACACGACTTAGCGACTAAACAACAATAAAAAAACAGTAAGTATTAGAAAGTTAGAATGAGTTAATGTATGGCATAAAAATACTTATATACATGGAACACAGAGGATTTTCAGAGCTTGAAACTACTCTGATATAGTAATGGTGGATACATGGCACTATACATTTGTCCAAATTCAGAGAATACACACTACAAAAGTGTACCCTAATGTAAACTGCAGACTTTGGGTGATAATGCATTGATTTAGGTTCATCAACTGTAACAAATATACCACTCTCATGAGGGATGCTGAAAATGGGGAGCAAATATACGGAAAATCTCTGGACCTTCTGCTCAATTTTGCTGAGTCTACAAGTGCTCCAAAAAATAAATTCTATTAAAAAGACTTACAGATAGATAGAGATTTACCATATCTTTTCTGCCATAAAAAGACTTGGGGTTACAAAATCCAACATTCTAACATGGTTGTCTAAAAACAGCAGTGATCTTACCTTAAAGTGATAATCGTTTACAGCTTCAGATTCTCAATTGTACTGCTCTGTCACTTCTGGGCAAATTTTTCATGCACTGAATAAATAGCATTCCCTATTAAAACAGGTTCATAACCAACTGTCATAATTTACCACTTGCGTGGTCTTCGGGAAGTCCCCTAACATTCTATGACTTAGTTTCCTCAACTATAAAATGGGAGAGATAATGGTACTGACTTCACTTGGTTGTCAGAAAATCACATGAAAGGTGGTGGTTAAAAGGGCTCAGTGAAGTGTGGGGCCTCTGAGTATTACAAAATACCAAAAACTTATTTTGTAGTGATTAACCCCCAACTTAATACCAGTAAACCTCTTTTATTTTTACCAATATCAGTTATAGTCATCAGAGGAGAAAAATGGTGTCTTCAAGAATGAATAGGAAATGTTTGAAATTCATTACTTCAGTAAAGAATATTTACTGTGTTTCAGTTTTGTAGTCAGACTTATTCAGTATAATAAACCACTAGATGAATTACTTAATACCATATCTAGAAATTGTAATTCTTTAGTTCTTCATCTGGATTTGAACTGCTGCTGCTGCTAAGTCACTTCAGTCGTGTCCGACTCTGTGTGACCCCATAGACGGCAGCCCACCAGGCTCCCCCATACCTAGCTGTAAAAAGGCCTCAAAATAAATAATTTCAGTTTTTCTCTTTATGAGTTCAAAATCTACTCCCTGGTTTATTCTTTGATTCAGGAAACTTTCAAAAGCTGATTTGCTGATGATAACAAATTTATTTTCGGGAATAATATTTCTGATCTAATACGAGACAATAAATAATTCAGAAGCTTTGCATTATCAGGGAATTGCATTTAGGAGATCAACTGGGGATCGGTGTAATGAGAAGCATTCACCTTGCTCAGACTGCTACTCTGCATTTAATCTTATAATATTCCCTTCAGGGTGTACAAGACAGCTTGTTGGAAAATAGAATGATTCTTGGCTGTATTCAGCAAGAGAACAAAAGAGAGAAGGCAGGTAAAGGACATGGCACCATGGAAATGACATTTAGTTTCCATTTGAATCCTCAAGTATTGAACTTTTTAAAATCTTCATTTGAAGAAATTCTGAGAAATTTGTCAAGAGTCAGAACAAAACAGGATATAGCCTGCCACTGAAGATAGGGTGCTAAAAAAAAAAAACAACCCTTAACAATTGTTCAGCCTAAATGGTTGGTGATCAGTGTTCATTTCGCTATTCTTGCAACTCTCCATATGTTGGGCAATTTTTAACAACAAAAAGTTCAGTGGGGGAAACCTGTTGCTTAAATAGTAGGTAAAAGATTCCGTCCAGTTTTCCCCTTTGACACAATTAATATCTATTCCCTCTTCACTTGGGAGTAGCATCTTTCCCCTACAAAACCCATGTGCTCTAGGGGGTGGGGGGCAGTGGGTGGCCGCATGCATCACTTGGACATCCACACCTGTCCCTACGAACAGTCAGCATTCATCTGTCCCCCTGGCCGTTTGGACTGGCTCAGAGACAGGCAAGAGACTAAATTTGGACCAAGTAGAAGGAAGCCCAGGATTTTTGTTCCACAGTTATGGGAAAAGCCTTTACTTTTCCTAGTCAACACGAAAGGAGGAAAGATAAAGGCCCAGAGAGTTCACCAGAGACTGAACTCAGTAGCAAGGAAATAGTTGACAGAAAGACAGACAGACAGACACACACACAGAAAGCTACTCCTAGGATGTCCCTGGTGGTACAGTGGATAGGAATCTACCCATCAGTTCAGGGGACACAAGTTCCACCCCTGGTCCTCTAAGATTCCACATGCCACAGAGTAAAAATTCCACGTGCCACAATTACTGATCTTGACCTCTAGAGCCTGTGACCTGCAATTAAAGAGCCCGCATGCTGCTGAAACCGAAGCCCATGTGCCTAGACTCTGCTCTGCAATAAGAGAAGCCACCACGATGAGAAGCCCACATACCACAACGGAGAGTAGCCGCCACTAACCACAATTAGAGAAAATTGGTGCCCAGCAAGGAAGACCCAGTGCAGTCAAAATAAATCAATCTTTAAAAGAAAAAAGTTACACTTCCGGCCAAATCTAGAACTTTTCAATTATTTGAGACAATAATTGTCACTGTTTGCTTAAGCTAGAATGGGTCTGTTTTTCTGTTGTTTGCAAGTGAAATTATCCCTACAGCAAGACAAAAACAGTCCAAGCAATGATTAAAGGAGCCCATTTTTTACCTCATATGCAGACACTCTGAGAGCATAATTGTATCATTTGCTGCTGAATGGAGAGGAAAGTTGGTTCCTAAGGATCCCCTCGGCCAAAGACGTACAAAACATCTGCTGAAGTCATGAGTGACTTGTTAGTGAAGTTCAGCAGCAGTAAAGCTGTCTAAAAAACACATCTATTCTCACCAGTGGGTATTTATATAATTAGGGTCAATTACAATTTAGAATTTCTGGGGCATGGGGCTAAATTACAGTGACATTTAAGAGCTCTGCTAAATTTTCCCCATTCATGGTAAGATTTCTGGAGTAACTATGTTGTAATTAAGTAATTTCATCTCTTCATTTTTATTATAATTTTCTTCTTCAGGCTTGGCAGTTACCCACTACTCCAGGGTACCTTCCTTCAGAGGAAAAGAGGAAAAAGGTCACTGGATTTTTAACCAATGCTTGGATGAGGTTCTGTTGCCTTCTACATGATGAATGCTGATGTGTGCAGCATCCTTGAAATCAGTTGTTCCAACAAGATTCTTTCAGCTCCAGACCTCCCTCCACTAGAAGCCTTCCTCCAAATAATTAAGTTGTCTGAGTGGGTAATCAAAACCAAAACAAAAAGAGAAACCTGACATGATGATTATCTGGCATTCTTTACCCAAGAGGTCGAGTTTTCAGTTGTTTTAGATGCTAGCTCTTGTCCAACTCTTTGTGACCCTATCGACTACAGCGCATAAGTCTCCTCTGTCTATGGGATTTCCAGGGCAAGAATACTGGGGTGGGTTGCCATTTCCTTTTCTAGGGGATCTTCCTGACCCAGGGATGGAACTCACATCTCCTGCATTAGTAGGCAGATTCTTTACCATAGACCCACCTGGGAATCATGAGTTTTAAGTAGTCCCTAGGAAGTGTGCAAGCAAAGCCCATTACTTGCCTGTGGGTTTCACACTGGCCTCACCAGTACAAGTTTTATGAAGATACACCTTTTGAGCTTAAAACAAGAGAGAGAGAGGAATGATAGCTCTCATTGTATCAAGCTATTTCCATTGCATTTACTTCTAGCAACAAAGTGCATCACAGCCATAAAAAATAGCCAGAAGCCTTTAAATTTTAAGTCAATAGCACTTGACTATTATATGTTCCTAAGAGAAGATATAATAAATTGTGTTGATGTTATAGAATATTCAGCTTTCTACCAAGAGGGAGTAGGAAGGGAATATTGATGACAATGACACCAATTACTATCAACCTCCAATAAGGATTCACTCCATCCAAGCACCCAGTCCCTTAGAGGAAACATACAAGCAACATTCGGGGGAATATGAGAAAAATATTTTTTAAAAAGTTGGTTTGTATTTTTGAGTTCATGAGTGAAAGAATCAAGACTGAAACCTCATCACACTGATTAGCAAGCCTGCATTCTAAATTGTAGTACAAGGGTTGAAACCTGAGCATGAGAGTAGTTATTCTAGTTTCTGACTCCATAGATGATGTTCATGTATGTTGCAAGTAACTCTAAAAGCATCATCCTTGATCAAGCCTAGACATTTCTAATTAGAGATTCCTTCAACTAATTTTATCCTCGACCAGCCTCTTAGGTTGCTGCTCATTCCATGGCTTCTACGTGATATACACCTTCCATTCCTACCTACAGAAAACTTACTTGTAACTAAAATCCATGCTATTCCTTCATCCCACAAGTATTCAGCAGGTGCCAACTACATGCAAGGCATGATAAAGAAGTAAGAGACAGACATAGCTCCTTTGTCATACACTATACAGTAACACAGGGCAGATGACAGTGACTCTGAGTTTATGAAGGCATTCCAGTGCATTCCACCAAGAGCTAAAATTCACACTAAATCTAAAAGTGTATTCCAAAGATGACCAACTAGAATAAAAGAAGACTTTTACTTCACAAATGCCAAACATATGTCAGGTATTTCCATATGCATCTAAATTAATCATTAGACAAATTTTGGATGCAAACATATTAATACATTCATTCAAAACTATTTGGCAACACCTACACTCTTTAAGATGCTACCTTAGACACTAGATGTCACACAAAGATGAATCAGAATGAAGTGAAGTCAGCATAAATAGTCAAAGCAAAGGCAGTGTTTTGTATTGGGAACTGCAAAAAAGACATGAGGGTACTCTAATGTCATTTGCTTCTTGCTAGTAAGGAGAGCTACCTCTGAAGGATCCCTTCAGCCCTAAAAGTTTACATCTGGAGAAGTTCTGAAGCTCCTGTAGGACAGGAATTGGATGCTGGTAAGCGCTACCCTGGTGGCTCACTGGTAAAGAATCCGTCTGCCACTACAGGTGACGCAAGAGACGCAGGTTTGATCCCTGCATCAGGAAGATCCCCTGGAGAAGGAAACGGCAACCCACTCCAGTATTCTTGCCTGGAGAATCCCATGGATGGAGGAGTCTGGTGGGCTACAGTCTGTACGGTCACAAACAGTTGGACACAACTGAGCACGCACACACATGTGCACACACACACACACATATTTTTATCCCAGTAGCTATCACCACAACTGGGAAACAGTACTTTCTCAAAAAATAGTTGGATAAAAGGTAGAGACAGAGCCCTCATGGACTTTCTAGTCCAGCAAATTGCTTAAGAAACAAAGAATGTTGTAGTGATCAAACTACTTACATTTCTAAGCTTTCATTTCCATTGTACAGTCAATTTAGCAAATTAAAATACCTACACCCCAAAACATCTAATCATAATTAATATAAATTTTACTTATACTGAAGGGTAACATTAGTAAATCATTAATGAATGCCAGAAAGGGAAGATTATTGCAGTGTTCTGGATAAATATTTTAAGAGGAAAAGATACTTGGAAGAGAAATATTGCAACCTGTTTCCAGTTATTAAAAATAAGTATTTGAATGGCAATTGGGAAAGATGTGCAGTGAAACAAAGGATACTATTTATTATAGTTAGGGTGCAACTCAGTTGGCAATAATCTATAAATGAATGGCAGTAAAGATGTGGGATCAAATCCAGGCAGAGTCAAAATTGCAAATAACACAGAAAAACACAAGCATGGGATATACTAAAACAGTCACACTTTTCTCTCTGTTTTGCTAACACTGGCTTTTTCCTTTGTCTTCTCCAATACTGTGAGCTCCTCAATAAAGAGATTGTATATGTTCACCACTAGATCTCTAAAAACAAGGGAGGAAAGAAGTCAGAATTTCACTCTGAAAATTAGTACAGTACTCATTCTACCTTATTATCAACCAATATGTTTGCCCTCAGGAAGCAGCTATCAAAGAACTGGTGAAAGAAAAGACCAGGACAAAATATAGTATCTTTCTCCAGAGAGTGTAAGGAACCTGTGAATATTACCAGTAATTAAATATATTTGGTATATATCCCCAAACTGGCCAACCCCACTGTGAGTGACTAATCTGGTCACAAATGCTCCTTTTCTTTCAACTTTTTGTTTTGAAATAAGACAAATCTACAATAAGTTGCAAGAGTAGTTAAGAAATATCTCTTCACTATATCCTTCATCGAGTATTCACATTTGGCTCTATCTACCTTCTCTCAACACACATGGGTCTGTGCACAATGCACACATTCACTGTCACATCCTAATCATCTGTCTTCCTGTTTTCTATGGCAGGATGGCTTAGGTATTCCAGAGAAGAAAATGAAAGGTTTTATCACCCCTACAAAACAGAATGAGATGAAGCCTTGCATGAGATGTTTTCAGTACCTTGCATAAAGTTGTCTCCCTGACGTGAAGAGTTTAGTACAGTGGAAAGTGGGAAATATAACTGGAAAACAGGCGGGAAAGATGCAAGGACTCTAGATGTTATCCAACAGACCATTTTTTTTTTTTAAAAAAAGCATTGTAAGATTTTTGAGCAGGCTTGCGATCGAACATAAATGTTATTTTCCTGAAATAATTTGGGGATGACACACCAACGACACAACAGAAAAAAAAGAGAACAGTGACAGGACAATACAGCGAGTTCAAAACACACAGAGTATTCGCAAAAAGATAATGCAACTGGATTATTTCCATTCCTATAATAAAAGAAAGCTAAGGAGGTTTGAAAAGTCACTGGCCAATAGTTTTTAATATAAATATATTCAAATAGTACATATTTCAATTAATTAGGTTGTGAGAGGACTAACGTGGTATTTGGATTTGGACATTAAATCAATATTGGCCTTACAGATAGTCCCCGTGTTCTTCAGCCCTCCACTCCAATCCCTTCCCCTCGCCAGAAAAATCAATACAAAAACCTTCTATCAGTCAAAAAAGACTGCACTATTTAAGTGGAAATAGCTATCTACATTACAATTGTAAATGTCTAAAGCTCATAAGTCTGGGATTTTCCTAATGGAATATATGATCTGACTTCTTGTTCTTCTTATGGTTGTGTTCACAAGAACATCACAAGAGCGGTTTAAAGGCCTAAGTGCCATAAATTAGATTTTCTTTAAGAAATCATGTCCTTGACATATTTTTTCATTATCTGAGAAGAATGAAACAGATTTTTCGGTTAATTAGTGCTAAGGCATGTATTTTGCATTAGCATTAAGTTTACCAAAATGGCTTTAAAAACTTGAACAGATGGCTGAATTATAATAACTTTTCCTTATGATTTAGGTTAAGAATAAAGTGTCAAGAGAATTCTCCTAACTTTTCTGTAAAGTTAATGCAGTGAATAGATATGATGTACTGCTTTTCTCATAGAGGTGTAAACAACTCTATCTCACTTTAGATGAATATAATGAGTTGGGGGAATACATTTCAGTATTATCTATCTAGGGTAAAGGGGTTTCCCGGGGCTTAAGCATGAGTCTACATAGAAACAAATCTAAACCCTAGACGGTAACTGAGTGGGATTGGGCGTGGATTGCAAAGATCAAGGTCTACAGGGCCCTGGCAGGTAAAGTGAGTGAGTTGAGTGGCACTGCTCTAAGAATAATAGGGAAGAATGGGGACTGCAACAAGCTGGGCAGATCAGGTATCATCCAAAGGTGGTGGGATCTAGGCCACTGACAAGCTGCTCAGAGGAGGAGATTTTTCCAAAGTGTAAAATCTTAAGTGTAAAATTTCCCAATTAAAACTTTGGCAGCTATACCATATTTTCTTTTCTTTTAAAGTAAATAAATAAAGCCAAGAGGACCAGGGAAAACAGTCTGTGGCCTCCAGTTGGCCATGGAGACCTCAGTCTGTAACCCTGGATGGGCAAGAACAGATATCTATAATTAGAGTTTATGGTCAGTTGTTGTTTAGTTGCAAAGTCGTGTCCAACTCTTTTGTGACCCCAAGGACTATAGCCCTTCAGGTTCCTCTGTCCCTGAGATTTCCCATGCTAATACTGGAATGGGTTCCTATTTCCTTCTCCAGGGGATCTTTGTAACCCAGGGATCAAACCCATGTCTCTTGCACTGGCAGGAGGATTCTTTACCACTGAGCTACCAGGGGAAGTCATTATGGTCAGAACTAGGACTTAAGTCAATGACTTGGAGAAGTCAATGGCACCACACTCTGGTACTCTTGCCTGGAAAATCCCATGGACGGAGGAGCCTGGTAGGCTGCAGTCCATGGGGTCACTACGAGTCGGACATGAATGAAGCGATTTAGCGGTAGCATGACTTAAGTCATGCCCTGTCCTTACCGGGAACTCAGCCCCTGAGTGAAACACTAAGTTAGCACATTCGGATCTACTTTACAGCCTGGTTTTCAAAAGCAAATTGTAGTGAGAAATGCCTGAATTCTAGTCAGGAGATCACCGTGATACCCTATAGAGACGATCCTGAGTTTAGAGAATTTCACTGCGCTTACCACTACTCAGCTAGCTCTTCATTGTCTCTTGACTCCTTAAATTCTCTATAGCACTATTCTAAACTCTTACCCCATGTCCCTAAAAAGTCATTAGTAATTGAAATTAGAAAGTAATGAGAGAAGCTGCACATTCTCCTAGCTTTCATATGCTTTAACTTAACTGCAATATTGACTGACTCATCTCTGTGTGTCTCTCACCATCAACATCAAGCCTCCGAAATTTCCTCACCCCACTAAACTCACCCTTCTTCCTTGAACATTCTCCGAATCTCTCTCCTCTCATTGCTTGGTTAATACTTCACTCTTGGATTCTTCCTAGATCAACTCTCTCCATAAAGAATAATTTGATAATAAAGGATAACAAACACTACCCATCACACCTATTTTTCATTGACTTATTCTTGACTAATTAATGGAATCTTCTAGCTTTAAACTCTTTTTCTCAGGTAAGGATTTTATTCACTGTTTGGTTTTCACCCTTACTCTGTTCAGGATGACTCCCAAATCAGTCAATATGTTAAAATTCATATTCCCCTAATCCAAGTTTAAAACCTTAAAGACGAAAAAAAGAGAGAGAGAGAAGTAGAGATGGAATAATAGTAACAATAGCAGCTAACACTGATTGACCTTTTACTGTGAGTCAAGCTTACTTAATATGTTCAGTTCAATTCAGTCACTCAGTCATATCCGACTCTTTGCAACCCCATGAACCGCAGCACACCAGGCCTCCCTGTCCATCACCAACTCCCAGAGTCCACCCAAACCCAAGTCCATTGAGTTGGTGATGTCATCCAACCATCTCATCCTCCGTCGTCCCCTTCTCCTCTTGCCCTCAATCTTTCCCAGCATCAGGGTCTTTTCAAATGAGTCAGCTCTCCTCATCAGGTGGCCAAAATATCAGAGCTTCAGCTTCAACATCAGTCCTTCCAATGAACACCCAGGACTGATCTCCTTTAGGATGGACTGGTTGGATCTCCTTGCAGTCCAAGGGACTCTCAAGAGTCTTCTCCAGCACCACAGTTCAAAAGCATCAATTTTTCAGCGCTCATCTTTCTTTATAGTCCAACTCTCACATCCATACATGACCACTGGAAAAAGCAGTGGTAGTATTTAATATGTACTACCTCATTTTTCACAAAACTAGAAGATAGGTTTTAGGGTTGTTTCAGAGATGACCAAACTCAAGCTAAGAGTTCAAAGTCCCTCAGAGTTGTGTGAGGTCACCTGATAAGTAGGTGGATCCAGGACCCAAATATGGGAATAGTTTTGGCCACTATGTTTGTCTTCTTCCTTCCTACATGTAAATCAACTAATAATTTCAGTAGGCCCCAGAGTGGCTTAGTAACTTGCTGCTTTCACTTGGTTCCACTCCAGAACCATTGCCCTAGTCACAGCCTTCAGAACTCCTCTCTTTTGGACACTGCAAAATCTCCCAACTGTCCGTTATGCATCTAGTTTCTTCCTTGTCAAACCAAATTTCCACACTGTGGTGATCTTACTAATATCCAGCTTATAACAAATCCTTTAGAAAAACAAAGTATGCATTGGTGGAAAGCAACCCACTGCCTAGCCCCGTTCAGTGTTTTAGCTATTTTACAACTCTGTAAGTTACAGGTAACTAACAGTAATGAAAATATTAGGCATGAAAATTATTTCCTGTCTGGTAGGCATTTAACTGACTTCCTGCTTACTCCATCTTCCCTCATCACCTGCAGAAAAACCAGTTTGGATGCCATTGGCACATTCATCTCAATATCCTCGTTCTATAAATGTGAAAGCTTCTTCAATTCTCTTTTGAACCCATTATATCTGCATGTTCCCTTATGAATTAACTAAAATCTTTAACATAGTTATTTATATATATATATATATATGTATAACAGTCATGACTTCAGATTACAGAAAATAATTTTTTAAAAAATATCCAGCTTGTAATAGTTCCATTCTTTGCTCAAAAGCTTTTAATGGACACTGTTTGCCAAATGAATTAAGTCCACAGAGCTCAATGTGCAGTTCAAAGTCTACATTACAATCTAGCCTGTCAGTTTTATATTCGTTCTACTTTTCTCACCTATTCACAACTTCCATACAGGCCAAGAGCAATTTCTTGGGTCTCAGGTACACATTTCACTCTCCAAGTTTTCTTCCTTTGTTGATGCTAATTCTTTCACCTAGAATGTATTCATCTAGAGTTCTATATAAATAGCTGATGTGGAGGCTTTAGGCCCATGTTTCTCAAATATTTTCATGGAAATAAGGCAGGCAAACAAAATTACTATTTGCTTCACAAGGGTGAAAGATAGGGGAGGAGGAGAAAATAAAGTGGACTAACAGAAGCAGAAATTTTATAAAGTTCCCATGCTTCACTTTAAAGATGTACACAATTTTTATCCATTCCATAACATATCAATCTTTCCTGAAAAATAACAACTCCATACACACATAGTATACTACAAGTGACATTCCAGGAAGGTGATTTACCTAACCTGTGGATTTACAGACCCAGGTAAATTATTTGATGAAGTGGAACTTTATACCATGCTATCAGAAAAAAGGAAAGGTTAAGAAACCCCCTCCTACCCTACCTTTTTATGAAAGACCCACCCTCCCGTCTTCAAAAGGATCCCCTTATTTACCTGCCTCTAAATTGAAGAAAGTAAGGAAAACCAATAGACCATTCTGATATGACCTAAATCAAATCTGTTACAATTTACAGTGGAAGTGAGAAATAGATTTAAGGGAATAGATCTGATAGAGTGCCTGATGAGTTATGGATGGAGGTTCATGACATTGTACAGGAATCAAGACCATCCCCAAGAAAAAGAAACAAAAAAGTAAAATGGCTGTCTGAGGAGGCCTTACAAATAGCTGTGAAATGATGGGAAGTTAAAAGCAAAGGAGAAAAGGAAAGAATGCAGAGTTCCAAAGAATAGCAAGGAGAGATAAGAAAGCCTTCCTCAGTGATCAGTGCAAAGAAATAGAGGAAAACAATAGAATGGGAAAGACTAGAGATCTCTTCAAGAAAATTAGAGATACCAAGGGAACATTTCATGCAAAGAT
The DNA here is from genome assembly GCF_049115385.1 of Moschus berezovskii. Classification (NCBI taxonomy): domain Eukaryota; kingdom Metazoa; phylum Chordata; class Mammalia; order Artiodactyla; family Moschidae; genus Moschus; species Moschus berezovskii. The sequence continues at coordinate 19,444,095 of NC_142483.1, forward strand.
GGGCTCAATAACGGACAGAAATGGTATGGACCTAACAGAAGCAGAAGATATTAAGAAGAGGTGTCAAGAGTACACAGAAAAACTGTACATAAAAGATCTTCATGACCCAGATAATCACGATGGTGTGATCACTCACCTAAAGCCAGACATCCTGGAATGTGAAGTCAAGCGGGCCTTAGAAAGCATCACTATGAACAAAGCTAGTGGAGGTGATGGAATTCCAGTTGAGCTATTTCAAATCCTGAAAGATGATGCTGTGAAAGTGCTGCGTTCAATATGCCAGCAAATTTGGAAAACTCAGCAGTGGCCACGGGACTGGAAAAGGTCAGTTTTCATTCCAATCCCAAAGAAAGGCAATGCCAAAGAATGTTCAAACTATCACACAATTCCACTCATCTCACACACTAGCAAAGTAATGTTCAAATTTTCCAAGTCAAGTTTCAACAGTATGTGAACCATGAACTTCCAGGTGTTCAAGTTGATTTTAGAAAAGGCAGAGGAACCAGAGATCAAATTAACAACTCAAAGAAACAGACAGTAGAAGGGTGGTTACCAGAGTACGGGTAATAGGAGAAATGGGAGATATTGGTCCAAAAATACAAACTTCCAATTATAAAATGAGCAAGTTTCAAAGACCTAACATATATCATGGTGAGTACACTTAAAACTATATATTATGTAGTTGAAATCTGCTAAGAGTGCCTCAAGTATTCTCAGTAAATGCACTAACCTGGTAAAGGGAACTATGTGAAATGATGGATATATTAATTGGCCTGATTGTCGTAGCATCTAACAATCTGTACATCAAAATATACCAAAATACTATGTTGTATACATGCGACGAGTTGACTCACTGGAAAAGAGTCTGATGCTAGGAGGGATTGGGGGTAGGAGGAGATGGGGATGGCAGGAATGAGATGGCTGGATGGCATCACCGACTCTGTGGACATGAGTTTGAGTGAACTCCGGGAGTTGGTGATGGACAGGGAGGCCTGGCGTGCTGTGGTTCATGGGGTCGCAAAGAGTTGGACATGACTGAGCGACTGAACTGAACTGAACTGAACTGAATACCTAAAAAGTATGCAACTATACCATTTTTATATATCAATTCCACCTCAAACCCAGGGGAAAACGTGACTACCAAGGTTACAACTACCTACACAGGACTCATTGAGCAGGCCAGGCATTGCTGAGGCTGGGGAAAAGGAAGTACACAGAGACCCTTCGTAAGATCTTTAAGATTTCTGAAAATTAAGATTGTTAGAAACAGACACTAGTTTTCACTCTGCTTCTGTCAACAAATATTGTTAGGACATAGATGAGGGGCTGGGAACTAGAGATACCGCTTGTTCAAGGGAAAGCTATGGAATCTTCCTTAAACCTTTGAAATTCAAACCAAAGATATGGTTCAAAGGATGAAGATGAATGGGGGTGGGTGGGGAAATGGTTTAGGGCTTCCACAAGACATCAAACACTCTGAGAACATGATGGAAAGAACTTCAGTTACGGAAACGCTTGCATTAAAATAAAAAAAAAAACTTAAAATATGCAGGAACTGGGCTAAGTAATTTATATTCATTACCTCACTAAATCCTTAAAGTAACTCCAAGAGTTAAGTACTATTATTATCCCCATTTAACATAAAAAGTAACACAGCCTCAGAGAGGTTAATAACTAGCCCAGGGTCTTGTAGACAGTAGGCAGGGGGGCTGTCCAACTCAAAGCCATATTGCAATAATGCCTCCCAGCTGCTCCCATAGGGCTTTCAGAAAGTGTGTCCATGTAAATTGGAGTCTGGAATTGGGAGAGAAGGGAAAAAAAAAGTAAACAGGAGGTCAAGCCTCCTATTCCTCACCAGTGAGCCTTAACTTCATCCTGGGGGCTATGAGAAGATAAGCAAACTCCAGCGAGAGGCAAAGAATGGGGGTGGAAACTAGCAACCTGGATGAGGCCCATGCAGTCCTGTGTGGACTAAAAGTGGGTCCCCTCCAGAGCGCCAAAACCAATTAGAATCAAGGAGAATGCAACTGCAGGTTAACGGTCTGCAGTAAGTACAAAGTAAGAAAGAATCTGAGAGATACCAAAATACGTCACTCCAAAATACATCTTTTTGGGCGATGGATTACTTGGAGATAAACTCCATTTGAAACCAACAGACTCAGGAAAAGCTCTAAAAATGGGATTACAAACATGTAAAGGAAATTTTCATGTATAAAGGAAGTTTCCATATGTGAAGTTGTCTCTCTTTCCCACACCTGGAAGAGCTGGACTCTTAAACACTCTTATCAAGGGAGAAGTGTGGAAATGTTAGTTGCTCAGTCATGTCCAATTCTTTGTGACCCCGTGGATTGTAGCCTGCCAGGCTACTCTGTCTGTGGAATTCTCCAGGCAAGAATACTGGAATGGGAAAGCATATGATTAAATCTTTGTAACAAACCTTACTAAACAACTCCTACTGGTCACTTTCCTATAATTTGCTTTCCCCACTCAAAAATCCAAAATCTGTTTTCCTTTAGCCTAAGATGGTACGTGGGTTTCCCTGGTGGCTCACTGGTAAAGAATCCTGCCGATATAGAATACATGAGTTTGATCCCTAGGTTGGGAGGATCCCGTGCACAAGTAAACGGTAACCCACTCCAGTATTCTTGCCTGGGAAAACCCATGGAGAGAGGAGCCTGGTGGGTTACCGTCATCCATGGGTAGCAAGAGAGTCAGAAATGACTTAGTGACTAAACAACAACAAAGATGGTTTATAAGTACAAGTTCTAACCAGCACTTTGAGTTACTCATCTCTGGGTACCCCCATGTTTTACATGTGTGATGCACCTGTTAATAAACCTATGTTTCTCTCTTAATCTACCTTTGGCCAACCTCATTTATAGGACCCCAAGTGGAGAAACTAAGATGAGTAAAGAAAAAGATTTTTGTCCATCCATTCTAAAGGAGATCAATCCTGGGTGTTCATTGGAAGGACTGATGCTAAAGCTGAAACTCCAATACTTTGGCCACCTCATGCGACGAGTTGACTCACTGGAAAACACTCTGATGCAGGGAGGGATTGGGGGCAGGAGGAGAAGGGGACGACAGAGAATGAGATGGCTGGATGGCATCACCAACTCGATGGACATGAGTTTGAGTGAACTCTGGGAGTTGGTGATGGACAGGGAGGCCTGGAGTGCTATGATTCATGGGGTCGCAAAGAGTCGGACACAACTGAGCGACTGAACTGAACTGAACTGAAGCTTTGTGATAAAACAATATTCAAAACATCTTTAAACACATGTGAAAACTCAAGTCTGAATTTTGTGCAACTAACTAATTTTGTGCAATTACAATTACCTGAGGCGGGGAGGATGTGTTATTATGGAAGACCTAGCAAAAACATCCTACCAGTTCTTAGGGCTATTGAGGTGTAGGAGGTTGGTTCACACTTGAAGGTGTGCCAATTAAATATGATGACTATGGCAAATTAGTAAGTAACGCAGTAAGATATTTAAGTACCTTGCTTACTGGATTACTGTCACTGTGGGAGACTTTTCTCTCCCTAAAAGCACACACACAAAAAAGGGTGTCAGGAGAGGTAAAGTGTAAAATACAGAAGTTATTTTTCCTACTCCAAGGTGGGAATATTAGGAAACTTGGTATATTAACTTTTATTTAGAAGTTTGCAAACTTTTAACATATGAGTAGACTACCAAACTAAAAACAACTTTTTTATGGTTTTAGATTTAATATATTGTTTTATATATAAGTACTTTTGGAATCCTAATGAATTCTAATAAAATGTTTCATTATGTCACTTTTTTACTTACGCTTAAGACACAGAAGAAAAGAAAAATAAAATACATATTTTCCATCAACTCTAAGATGGCACTGACTGTAAAAAACACAATGATTTCAAAGAGGCTAAAAATAGCGGGGGGGGAGGGGGAATGCACATCTCAGAATTTTTAAAATGCAATGTTATGATCACCATTATCAGTCTGGCTGACCCGGGGCGGATTCATGTCAATGTATGGCAAAACCAACCAATATAATATTGTAAAATAATTAGCCTCCAATAAAAATTTTAAAAAAAAGTAAAATGAAGGAGTTTTTAGCAAGGTAATCTATTCAAATATAAGAGATCCTGATGATGATTCAGGAGTGAAGCAGATACAAACTTCAAGACATACAGAGAAGAAACCAGTCAATGTCAGTGAACTTGAAGCTCCAATACTTTGGCCAACTGATGTAAAGACCCAACTCACTGGAAAAGACCCTGATGCTGGGAAAAACTGGGGACAACAATCTTTTGGAGAAAGAAGGAGGACGACAGAGGATGAGATGGTTAGATGGCATCACCGACTCCATGGACGTGAGTTTGTGTAAACTCCGGGAGACAGTGGAGGACAGGGGAGCCTGGCGGGTTTCCCAGTCGGTGCTAGTGGTAAAGAACCTGCCCCCCAGTGCAGGCAGATGTAAGAGACATGGGTTTGATTCCTGGGTAGGGAAGACCCCCTGGAGGAGGACACAGCAACCCATTCCAGTATTTTTGCTTGGATATCCCCACAGATAGAGGAGCCTGGCATGCTGTAGTCCATGGGGTCATAAAGAGTCGGACATGATTGAAACGACTGCACAACGTCAGATCAGATGAAAACTGCTCTTACGGTAAACTAAATCGAGGAGATACTTTAAGGGATAAACTTGGCTTTATAAATGTGACTACCAAACTAATATTTGGTACATGGCACGATCTAAAGCATATCAATGCATAAGGTTTTAAAGTTAAGAACATTACTTTCAACAAATACAAATTAAATGTCAAAAATTAATTTATGTTATTAATGAGAGAACCAACAGGATGGCAAGGTGTATCAGAATACACCAATTCTTTGGTATGTGGATTAGTTTGAGCCAACAGACTCAGGAACCAGCTTTTTTTTTTTTTTTTTTAAGACACAGGCTTTCCTTTTCTAAAAGAAATTTTCATTTATAATGGAAATTTCCATTTGTAAAGATCTCTACACTCTTGGCAGTCTTATGAGTGGAGAAGGCACTGACTTCAACATGCTAACAAGCCTTATTAAACAACCCTTGTCTACGATAGTTTTCCCGGTAATCATCCCATAACTTGCCTCCCCAAACTCCCTTTTATTTTAGCCTAAGATAGTATATAAACCTAGGTTTTAACCACCTCTTTGGGTTACTCTTTGGACTGCAAGGAAATCAAACCAGTCAATCCTAAAGGAAATCAGTCCTGAATATTCATTGGAAAAACTGATGTTGAAGTTGAAGCTCCAAACTTTGGTCACCTGATGCGAAGAACAGATTCATTGGAAAAGACCCTGATGCTGGGCAAGACTGAAGGCAGGACAAGAAGGGGACGACAGAGGATGAGACGGTTGGATGGCATCACTGACACGATGGACATGAGTTTGAGCAAGCTCCAGGAGTTTGTGATGGACAGTGAAGCACGGCATGCTGCAGTCCATGGGGTCACAAAAAGTTGGACATGACTGAGCGACTGAACTGGACTGGGTTACTCATCACTGGTGCTTCCATGTATACATGTACAATGCCTATGTTAATGATTTCTGCTTGTTTTCAGTTGTTATCTGTCTTTGGCCAGTCTCATTGAAAGCACCCTATTTGGAAAACTTAAGATTGGCAGAGGAAAAGAATTTTTTTCCCCCTACAATGTTAATATTGGTTCAAAAAGAATTAGAGAGTTAACTAAAAAATAGGTAATGACAGCATCCAAAATTATCTAACTTCTTGCTTCTGGAAACCAGTGATAGTTGAGAAACCCCTTCAATTTTTTTCTTTTCCAAGAGCTCCTCACCTTTCTGTCTCTTGGGAAATAACGTAGGAAAGGAACCAGCCTTGCTAGTATGACTTAGATAAGACTTGCTCTCATAACTTCCATAAGATGGCATATGTTTACCTGTGTCAAGGCCAGACACAGACCCTTCTTCTTTTATATCTAGCCAACTTCCCATTCTTGGCCTCAGGATTAGCTGAGATTGAAACCCTGTGTAACTCCCAAATCACCTCCACCCAAAGATACACATTTCCTGTTCGGCTAACTGACTGCACAGCAACCCCAACTAATGTTTAAGATTTCAGGTATTTTTGATGATTTGGTCCCTTCATCACTATGAAACGACTCTCTTTATTCCTGCTACTATGCCTTCTCTGAAAAAATGACTAATTATAAAACTTACATGAAATCACAAAGGAAATGACCAAATCAATTTTGAAAAAGAAGAACAAAGTCTGAAAAATTAACACTACCTAGTTTCCTAATGTAATAGAAATCTACAGTAATCAAGACAGTATGGTTATTATTTTAAAGATAGATATATGCATAGCTCAACAAAACAGAAAGAAGAATCCAGAATAGACCCAAATATTTATGGTCAATAATTTCAGCAAAGGTGGCAAGGTACTTCCAATAAATAAAATAAATATTTTTCAATAAATGGTCCTGGTATAAATGGCTACCCTCTCAGAAAATCTCAATCATCTTTTTTGCTCCATACACAAAAGATGACTCAAAATTAATGGTAAATCTCAGAAAGTAAGCTAATACCATAAAACTTTCAGAGAAAAAAATTACAGCAGAAAATATTCACAACTTTGGATGAAACAAAAAGTCCTTGGCACATAGAATGCATAACCAATAAAGAAAAAAAATGACTCAGATTTGCAGAAAGTTTAAAACTCTAGTTCCTTAAAAGACACAGATGAAAATTAAAAATGTAAGTTGCAGACTAAAAGAAAATACTTCTAATGTATATATCTAATAAAGGACTTATATCCAGGATAATAAATAACATACACTCAATAGTAAGATAGCCCAATTACAATGAGCAAAGAGTTGAAATGACCACACACACACACACACAAAATTCTAAGCACAAGAAAGTGTGTAGTTGCTCAGTCTGTCTTTTTGGAACCCCATGGACTGATTGTAGCCCACCAGGCTACTCTGTCCATGGAATTCTCCAGGCAAGAATACTAGAATGGGTTGCCATTCCCTTCTTCAAGGGATCTTCCCCACTCAGGGATTGAACCCAGGTCTTGCATGATGCAGGCAGTTTCTTAGATATCTAAGCCCCAGTGAAACCCAAGAAAGATGATTATTATTAGACATTAGGGAAATGCAAATTAAAAAACAATGAGATATCACTATAATCAATAGAATGGCTAAAATTTAAAAGTCTGAAAATATCAAGCATTGAGAAGGACAGACAGCAAAGTTTCATGACGTATAAATTGATAAAACCACTTCACAGTTGGCAATTTCTTATAAAAATTAATTATAAATACATAATATGACTCTGTACTCATACTTCTGGGTAATTAATAAGAGAAATGCAAACACATTCTCCAAAATGACTTGTACGAAGACAATCATAACAACTTTCTTCATAGTAGGCACAAAACAGAAAGAGCTCAAATGTCTACTGCTAGATAGCTAAACAAACAGCATTATACACAATACTATACACCAATAAAAAAGGAACAAACTATTGACAGACGCAACAGCAGAACAAGAAAAGAAGCCAGACACAAGGCACATGCTGCATAATTCCACTTATGTGAAATTCCAGAAGAACCAAACTAACCTACAGTGACAGAAAGCAAATTAGTAGACGTCCAGGTTGGGATGGAGGAGTTAGACTGCAAAAGTGTTTGGAGGAATCATTGGGTTGGCCAAAAAGTTTGGATTTGTGCATAAACTTACAGAAAAAAATCCGAAAGAAATTTTTGGCCAACACAATATTTGGTTTCATGGAATTATTCTACAGCTTGTGTGGTCACACGTATATACATTTCACAAAATTCAACACATTGGTACACTTTAATTGGCTGTGTTTTCTTCTGTATAAACTGTATCAAAAATTAAAACTAAAGAAATAATGTACTTGGCTTTTACACATTTTTCAACCTGTTCTTCCCTTTACAATCTAGCTGATCATACTGGAATAATTTGCAGCCTCCCTTGAAACAGGTCAGGGAGAAAGTGAAAGTAACAATTTTTTTTAATTGAATATATTTTAGATTTATTTTGGGAACTTCAGCAATGATCTGAAACATCGGGGTGGGGAGGGATTTCTTTTGACTCATTTTGATCTACTGAAATTAAACTTGTTATATCCTGAGGTATTTGGCTGAGAATACTACCAACAAAATATGCACTATCATCTTCTACTGTATTCACCAAAATGGGCGGGGGGGGAAATAATAGAGATGAATCCAAAGAGAAAACCTCCCATCAAATTTGCCATTAATCCTTAATTTTCAACATTTAAATTCTTTGGGGGTAGGGGGTGCAGAATGTTCTCCAAGGACTACCCTGTGGTACTACCAAGTGGCACCCTAGTAGACAAATGTAACACTCTTCTGTACAGACAGCATCAAGCAGCAAAAGCAAAATCAGGAACAGACATATTTAAGCACTAAAGGGATTTTCAGTTCTTTTAGCTGTACATTCATTAATAAAGCCCTTCTACCAATAATTTACTTCACATTAGACATATCAAAACCAGTGGTTAGAAAAGCTTTAAGAAAAAAGACGAAGTAGTCTGAGCACGGAAGGTTATCACAAGGGATGTGATTTAAGAAAAGATTCAGAAACCTCCCATGCACACATCTCACCTCACCACTAAAAGATGCAGGCTAGAGCCTGCCTGTCTTATTTAATCCTCATAAAAACTAAATATATATCTATTAAAAGATATTAAGGTAATAGATAGCTCATATAAAAGTGCAAAGGAGCAAATACCACAAGTGAAGTCTCTAGAATTCTCTGCAAAGTGGGAATGACTTCAATATCCAGGTGTTGGATATAGATTTTTGTTGTCTTCCTTTATTTAGGTAGTTCTGAAATGCTCAAGTGAATTTGAGTTACTATACAGTGTCACCTACCAAAATCACTTAAACATCATGGGCCACTAAGGAATTTCTCAAGGAAATTTTGAAGGAATGTGATTTTCACCTAACCTAGAGCTTCTAAAGTTTTTATTCATATCATGTCCCTAATGAGCCTTTTTAAACATTTTCCCCTAATTCTTCCCCTAAAGTTTTAACACCACAGATTTCCTGTGCATCTGTTTATGTACTATATCCTTTATACATGAATAAAAGCAAGTTGTTTATTGCTTTCCAAAACTAATTTTACCCACTAAAGGGTAATATCACTCCCACTGAGAAAAAATATGACCTAATGTGATCTCTAGCTTAATCGTGCCCTCCTCTCATACCTTCAATGGCTTCTTTCAAAGGAAGGTCTATTTCCAAGAGCCTTCTTACTTGGGTGCACATACTGAAGTTTGTTTTCTTAACACCAGTTGTTTCTGAATTTTTCTAACAAAGCACATGTTGGTTGTGAATAAGGATTGCTCACTGTGAAGATGAAAACAAAGGAAACATATTTGGTCTTTAGTATCTTAAAACATTATGTGATTTAGGAAAGAACTGTCTTTTTAACAATGATCCTGGAACAAGTAGATATCCACATGTAAAATAATACATTTGGGCACCTACCTCACATCATATACAAAACTTAAGTCAAAAGGGATCAAAGGTCTAAATGCAAGTGTTTAAACCGTAAAACTTAGAAGAAAACATAAGTGTAAACTTTGTGATCACAGATGAGGCAATGTTTTCTTAGATGTGACATCAAAAGCACAAGCAACAATAATAACAAAAACAGATAAAGTGAACATCATCAAAATTTGAAAGTTTGTGCTTCAAAGACATCACCAAGGAAGTGAGAAGACAACCCAAAGAATGGGAGAAAAAAAATTTGCAGATCATATGTCTGATAAGGAATCTGTGTGTAGTATATGTAAAATTCTTACAACTCAATAAATACATAGACACCCCAATTTTTGAAGAATGAGGAAAGGCTCTAAATTCTTTTCTCCAAACATAACAAACGACCAGTAAACACAGGAAAAGACACTGAACATCATCACCTGTTAGAGAAATACAAATCAAAAGCACAGTGAGGTATCGCCTCCCAGGCATAAAAATCGCTATAACAAAAAACAAAAGTTAACAAGTGGTGACAGTTGGCAGAAATTAGAACCCTCTGTTGATGATAATGTAAAATGGTACATTCACTGCTGACGGTAACGAACAATAGTGCATCCCCTTTGGGAAACATTAAGCATTTCCTCCAGAGGTTAAACATAGAGTGACTATATAATCCGGCAATTGCACCCCTACGTGTATGCCCAAGAGAAACAAAAATCTCTGTCCACACAAAAATTCGTGCACGTTTATAAAAACATTATTCACAGTTATTTGTATTTGAAAAAAGTAGAAAGAACTCAAATATTTATCAATTGATAAAAAGATAGAATGTAATATTAGCAACAAAAATAAATGAAATTTCTGATATATCCAATGTGGATAAACCTTGAAAACATGATACTAAGTGATATTAACAGGCATAAAGAGTCACATATTGTATGATGCCATTTACATGAAATACCTGGAGTAGGCCAATATAGAGAGTCAGAAAGGTGATTAGTGATTGCCTAGTGATGCTGGGGTTAGTGATAAATGGCAAGTAAATGCTATGACAAGGTCAGGAAGCAACGGTCAGAACTGTACATGGAACAACAGACTGGTTCCAAATAGGAAAAGGAGTGCGTCAAGGCTGTATATTGTCACCTTGCTTATTTAACTTATATGCAGAGTACATCATGAGGAACGCTGGGCTGGAAGAAGCACAAGCTGGAATCAAGATTGCTGGGAGAAATATCAATAATCTCAGATATGCTGATGATACCACCCTTATGGCAGAAAGTGAAGAGGAACTAAAAAGCCGCTTGATGAAAGTGAAAAAGGAGAGTGAAAAGGTTGGCTTGAAGCTCAACATTCAGAAAACAAAGATCATGGCATCTGGTCCCACCACTTCATGGGAAATAGATGGGCTAACAGTGGAAACAGTGTCAGACTTTATTTTTGGGGGCTCCAAAATCACTGCAGATGCTGATTGCAGCCATGAAATTAAAAGACACTTACTCCTTGGAAGGAAAGTTATGACCAACCTTGATAATATATTAAAAAGCAGAGACATTACTTTGCCAACAAAGGTCCATCTAGTCAAGGCTATGGTTTTTCCCGTGGTCATGTATGGATGTGAGAGTTGGACTGTGAAGAAAGCTGATCGCCGAAGAATTGATGCTTTTGAACTGTGGTGTTGGAGAAGACTCTTGAGAGTCCCTTGTACCGCAAGGAGATCCAACCAGTCCATTCTAAGGGAGATCGATCCTGGGTGTTCATTGGAAGGACTGATGCTATGCTGAAACTGCAGTACTTTGGCCACCTCATGCGACGAGTTGACTCACTGGAAAAGACTCTGATGCTGGGAAGGTTTGGGGGCGTGAGGAGAAGGGGACGACAGAGAATGAGATGGCTGGATGGCATCACCGACTCTGTGAACATGAGTTTGAGTGAACTCTGGGAGTTGGTGATGGACAGGGAGGCCTGGCATGCTGTGATTCATGGGGTCGCGGTGAGTCGGACACGACTGAGCGACTGAACTGAACTGAACTAATGGAGTTTCTCTTTTGGGTGATGAAAATTGATTGTGGTGATGGTTGCATAACTCTGTGAATATACTAAAAACTATGGAATTGTACATGTTACATGAGCAACTGTTATCGTACGTGAATTAGATTTTAATAAAGCTGTTACCTAAAAAAAAAAAAATCAGAAACAAGAAAGAAATGATCTGATTCTCAGATCCTCCTTCCACTCCCTAGAACCAGAGGGATGCCATGACTTTACCCTGGTCAATGACTCCAGCTTTATCCTTACGGAGAATAAAACAGAGGTTCTCTGGACTTGGAGGATGCTAGGCATGTTAACCCACTCCAGTGTTCTTGCCTGGAGAATCCCAGGGATGGGTGAGCCTAGTGGGCTGCCATCTATGGGGTCGCACAGAGTCAGACATGACTGAAGCGACTTAGCAGCAGCAGCAGGCATGTTAAGTGAAGAGGAACTCAAAAGCCTCTTGATGAAAGTGAAAGAGGAGAGTGAAAAGTTTGGCTTGAAGCTCAACATTCAGAAAACAAAGATCATGGCATCTGGTCCCACCACTTCATGGGAAATAGATGGGGAAACGGTGGAAACAGTGTCAGACTTTATTTTTGGGCTCCAAAATCACTGCAGCTGCTGATTGCAGCCATGAAATTAAAAGACACTTACTCCTTGGAAGGAAAGTTATGACCAACCTAGACAGCATATTAAAAAGCAGACACATTACTTTGCCAACCAAGGTCCGTCTAGTCAAGGCTATGGTTTTTCCCGTGGTCATGTATGGATGTGAGAGTTGGACTGTGAAGAAAGCTGATCGAGGAAGAATTGATGCTTTTGAACTGTGGTGTTGGAGAAGACTCTTGACAGTCCCTTGGACTGCAAGGAGATCCAACCAGTCCATTCTAAAGGAGATCAATCCTGGGTGTTCACTGGAAGGACTGATGCTAAAGCTGAAACTCCAAAACTTTGGCCACCTCATGCGACGAGTTGACTCACTGGAAAAGAGTCTGATGCTGGGAAGGATTGGGGGCGGGAGGAGAAGGGGACGACAGATAATGAGACGGCTGGATGGCATCACCGACTTGATGGACATGAGTTTGAGTGAACTCCGGGAGTTGGTGATGGACAGGGAGGCCTGGTGTGCTGTGATTCACGGGGTCACAAAGAGTCGGACACGACTGAGCGACTGAACTGAAGTGAACCGAGGCATGTTAATAGCAAGGCTCTGGGAAGAGAACTCAGGAATATGGAAGTGACAACACTGGAAGTGTGTGAACATCTGGAGAAGGAACTGAGACAGCTGGTGAAGAGTTTGGGGCTGAGAGAGTGATAATCATGTTAAAAGAGGTGACTGGGAGTGAAGAAGGAGGAAAGATGTTACAGACTTTGCTTTTGCAAAATAATGAAAGCTGTAGAATGATTTGATTTTATACATACATATAGTCAATGTGAAGTGCTTGTAAGTTGTATAATGTAATAATAAATCTCAAATGCCTTTTTGCCATTATTAAAAAATCTTACGTGAATTTTGTTCCCAATGATGCTTTTATATATATGTAAGGATTTTCATAGTAATAGAAAATAACTTATTTAGCAGGTAAAATGTTTAACCTAATTCCCTCAAATATTGAAGTAAAACTGCTTTTTAAGAAGATTTGCAATGTTTATCCTACGTTTCTGTGAGCCTTTTAACATGATGACAATTATTGCTATCTATAAAATCTCAGTTTGAGACACAGAAGGAGTTAACCAGCATCTGACTATTCTTCTATACTTAGCACTTTCTAACTTATATATCATTCACTCATTCATTCAGCAAATACACAAGGGTTTAATAACAGTAGATTCAGGTGAAAAACAAAACAAGCAAAAAACACCTGGCCAAGGATTGCCTTTGACACATTTTTCTGGCATTATATTTGTGGCTAGATTGTCAACCAACATCAACATATGGGTGCAAACCCACTTACAGAGGCTGAGTTTGAAATTTTATGAAACTTGGACTTCAGATCCTATGAAGCTATTATATGCACACATATTTGAAGGACATTTTAAAAAGTGCTAAACTATAAATATTCTGATTCACTGCTCTTTCACACCTACTAAAAATGACTTCGCACAACCACTAATCAGGAAGAAGGTTTTGGATCTCACTGAAAATGTCACTTAATAAATAACCTTCAAATTTAAATGCAAACTACGAATATCATTCATAGGTCCTCAAACTTGTCCTTGAAAGCTAAATGGGCAAAGAAGGCAACTAAAAAATTATTTTCTACCATTAACATTCTATTGCTTTAACTCTTTAAAAATGAGTCCAAACTTTAAAGTTATTAGCATAATATTCTTATGTTTAAAAGTCTGTATCTCTTACAGCACTTAGAATGAGAACGCTAAATATGACTTTGGGATAGTTTGCAACTGTCACTTCTCTGATTAAATCACTATCAGTTTTGGGGGAAATTATGCCTATATTTTATTTATAATAATATATTATCTAGACAAAAAGTGATTTTTTTAACAATATACCCCAATATACTGAACATAAGTGTGATGTAAACAGTAGATGCTCAGTGGTGCAATCCTAAAATTATGGCTAGGAAACATGACCTGGGATGGGCACAGTCAAAGACTAAGAGAGTGAGTATTTGAGTAAATGGTGAGGGAAATTTTGAGACAGAATTTGCTACCAGATACGAATTAGATTATCTGGAGTTGGCTTTTTCATGAGATTAAAAAAAAAAAAAAACTTGATTGTAAAAGAGTGTATTCCTTTATATCCTCCACAGTACCTATATCCACAAGGTCTGGTTGGCAGAATAATGGTCTCCTAACTGAACTGAACTGAAAGATGTCCACCTCTTCACCTCTGGAATCTTTGAATGTGCTGCCTTACATGGCACAGGGGCCTCAAGTTGGCAGATGAAGTCAAGACAGCTCATCAGCTGACCTTAAAATAGGAGATTATCCTATATTGTCTAGATGGGTTCAGTGTAAACACAAGGGTCCTTAAAACATGGAAGAAGGAGGCTGATGAAGTCACAGAGAAGAATGAGAAAGACTTGATTGGACCTTGCTGGCACTGAAGATGGAGAAAGGGGCCATGATCCAAGGAATACTAGCAGCTTTTAACAGCTGAAAAAGGCAAAGGAATGAATTCTCTTCTGGAGCGTCCAGAAAGTAAGTGAGCCCTGCCAACACCTTGATTTTAGTTCAGTGAGACCTGTTCCAGACTTCTGACCTCCAGGACTACAAAATAAGCTGTTGTTTGGCTTCTCTGGCGGTCCATGGGTTAAGAATCTGCCCTGCAATGCAAGGGACACCAGTTCCGTCCCTGCTCCAGGAAGATTCCATATGCTGCAGAGCAACTAAGCCTGTGAAGCCCAGCTACTGAAGCCTGCAAGCCCCAGAGCTGCAACAAGAGAAGCCACTGCAATCAGAAGCCCACACACCACAACCAAGAAAGACTGGACATAGCAACAAAGACCCAGCATGGCCAAAAAATAAATCAATAAATAAACCATTTAGGCCACTGAGTTTAGGCAATATGGATACACTAGAAAAGGAATACAGTTTTAATCAGTAAATACTCTCAAAATAAAAATAACAACTGAGAAGAAAACAGCTAAGAAAATAAATATGGCTATTCAAGGCATCTTCATTTTGCTATATCTTCAAATTACTTGGAACCGTAAGTTGGTACATTCAGTCACTGAAATGTTATCCATTGATCCACTCATTTGAAATCTCCAATTTGCATTGGAAACAGTTTTTTCCCACTGACCTACAGCTACAGCATCTGGGAAAGTAGTTCCTGTGTGCGCATTTTCCTAATGCTCTGGGACTGCACTGTGGGCAATACATCTCAACAACATAAAAAAGTGTTTTTGCTCATCACTTTAGGTAGATATTTTAACATCTTTTCATTGTTTATGCTTTAAACATAAAATAGATTTTACAGACTATGAGTACAAAGAAACATCTTTTGATATAAACAGTTCATCTTTTGTCTATTTCTTCACTTGACCAGCATTTACTAAAATTACAATATGCTCACATTGAGAATCTGAAGGCTTGAGGACTAACGAACACATGGTCACTGTCCTCGAGGATTTGGTGTCCTCAAGAATCTAGGCAAGTTGAAGGAGACAGGAATGTCTTAAAGCAAAGGTTTAAAAATGGAATTCACAAAATGTTATGGGAACTCAGAAGGAAAAATTATCAACTTCATTAAAAGATTTATTCCAAAACATAAAAAATAAGAGGGAATACATTTATGGATGAACGTACTCTGAAGCTACGATTTGTCTGAAACAAATATATTCGATAGAAGATTCTTTTTAATGTCTCTGTTGGCCCATAATCATTCTCTTAGAATGACCCGTTCACTTGCCTCTGCACACATTCAGACTAAAATGACTGAGGGTTACCTCTGGCCTACATAGGCCAGACAATCAGATTCTTTCAGTCTGGAGAATTTATAACTAGAATTCAAGGACGGAGTTCATCTCTGCTGATCAAGTAAAGTTGCAGAGAGGCAGACTTGTTTGTCTATAACAGAGAATTCTTATGTTGTTTCAAGTTATTCTGTGAGTTCTATTGCTTGCCCAGTGAGGTAGTTCTATCTTTATGAAACAGATCCCACATTTCTCTAATCCAGGCATTCACCTCAATGACCTCTCCAACTATATGGGGATAGGGAAGCAGTTTCCCCTTTCAGGGATCAGGTAGCAGAATTCAGATAAAGCTGGGCAGGTACAAAAGCACTTGAACTCTAAATTATCATACAAATGCAAAACTTCAAAAACTGTGACTGGTTATGAAATATTCACAGAATGACTCCTATTAAAAGCCAAATGGGATTTTTCAGCCCAAAAAAAGAGGCAGAAAAAAAAAAGCTCAAATTAAAATTGGCTACAGTAGAAAGCAGAGCTTTATATTTGACTTCAGAGATTAGTGCAGGTTTGGCCATTTCGAAGAGTGCGAGAGAGATGGGAGAGGAGGAGGTAATGGTGGGAAGAGAAACCACACAGAAGCCGAGGGATGACAACTGGAAAGGAGAAAGCTGTTTTTTCTATTAAACATGTCATGCAGCAGACAGCACAAAAGATGGATGGCATCACCGACTCGATGGACATGAGTTTGAGTGAACTCTGGGAATTGGTGATGGACAGGGAGGCCTGGCGTGCTGTGATTCATGGGGTCGCAAAGAGTTGGACACGACTGAGCGACTGAACTGAACTGAACTGAGCAGACAGAAATGGCATCAAAAGACAACTTTTAAAAATCTCCAACTAGAAAAGGCAGGGTGTTCTACCAAAATCGGCAGAATGGGACTAATGTCCGACCTACAGGGGATGTTCTTCCTATTGTGTATTATCAAGAATCGATAGAATGACATAGAGGCACAGCTGCTGTTTGGGGGACTACTTTATGCCGCCTTATCCTTGATGTTCTGATGGCTTGTTATCTTTGAGGCCAGCATAGACAAGGAAAATAAGAAAGTCAAACCTTATTTTATGCTAGCACCCTATGAACATCTCTGATCATAGGCTTTTTCAATAAGGAGCTAGAAATTGGCTAAAACAGAGTTGAGCAATGGTCTAAAAACAATTTCATGTACTGATGCTACAAACCAGATCTCTATACATTAAAGTGTTTAGTAACTATCTAGATCAAATGACAGACATTTTTTGGTATATATGCTCTCGTTTACCACAGAGTACACTTCACCACATCGCTGCCACAATGGAATAAAATTTATGCCACAAGAAATAAAACTCCTTGACATGGGTCTTATTAATGGTTTCTCATAGATAATACTTTCAAGTGTCATACGCAACAAAAGCACATGTAACAACATAAACAAATGGAACTTGGTCAAACTAACAAATGCTCTATATAGCGAGATAAAGTATCGATGAAGTGAAAAGAAAACCTACAGACTGGGGGAAAATATTTGCAAATTAAGTTTGTAATAAGGAGTTAATATCCAAAA
Organism: Moschus berezovskii; assembly: GCF_049115385.1. Lineage (NCBI taxonomy): Eukaryota > Metazoa > Chordata > Mammalia > Artiodactyla > Moschidae > Moschus > Moschus berezovskii. The sequence continues at coordinate 19,461,640 of NC_142483.1, forward strand.
TACATAGGAAACTTATGCAACTCAATAGCAGGAAAACAAATAACTCAGTTTTAAAAATGGGCAAAGAACCTGAACATTTTCCTTTAGAAAAATGATATATGAAAGTCCAACAGGTACATGAAAAGATGCTCAACATCACTAGCCATAAACTAAAGGCAAATTAAAACCACAATGAGATATCACTGCACGCTTGCTAGAATGGTGATCATCAAAAATATAGCAAGTTAAAAAATGCTTGTGTGGATATGAGAAAAGAGAACCCTTCTGCAGGTGAGATTATAAACTGATACATCCACTATGGAAAACAGTATGAAAGAGACTCAAAAAATTAAAATGGAACTATCGAACCATCTAGCAGTTTCACTTTAGGGAATATATCCAAAGGAAATAAAAACACTAACTCAAAAAGTATCCAGATTCTCATGTTCATAGCAGCACTATTTCCAATAGCCAAGATATGGAACAATGTTAAATGTCTACCTTTGTATGAATAGATAAAGAAGTTGTGAGATGCACACACACACACACATATATATAAAATCACATATAAATAATGAATATACAGTGGATTATTAGTTAGCCATTAAAAATGAGAAAATCCTACCATTTGTGACAACACAGGTGATCTTAAAAGCATTATACTAAGTGAAATAATTCAAAAAGAGGACAAATACTCTATGATCTCAGTTTTATGTGAAATCAAAACAGCAATGACAAACATACAGTTGTAAGATAAGTAACTCCTAGGGATGGGACGTCATATACCCCATAGCGACTACAGTCAACACTGCTATAGGGTACAAAGCTGTTAAGAGAGTAACTCCCAGGAGCTATTATCAAGAAAAGAAAAAAAAAGAGACTTATGTTACGCCAGGCTGAGTTTTTGTTGATGGTGTTGATCCTTCCTCTTCTGTTCTATGAAGATATTTAGCCTTCATTCTTGCAGTATCAACACTTAGCATCGCACAGAGGTGATATTCAAACAACATCTGCATATGCTAAGAGAGTAGACAGTAATGTTTAGGCTATATGCACATTCTGAATTCCTGTGAGCTCTCACTACACTCCAGGTGTAAAGCACTACTTTTAGTGTATTGCTTCATTAAATCCTTACAACAACCTAAGGGGAAAACCGAGGCAGAGGAACCAGTCTAAGGTCATCAAGGCAGCTACTTGGAGTGGAGACATACATCCAGTCAGCCTAACTCCAGACTCAAGCCCTACACCACTCTTCAGTGCTGTCATTGATATTCCAGTCAATCCATCTATGCTTTGCTGATGGGCTAGCAGATGGGCAGTGCTCTGAGGGATACAAAAACAAACAGGAATGTCTGTAATCTTGCTCTTAAGGAGTTACAGTGGTGTTAACACGACTTTTTCGGTAGGAGGCAGAATCTGACAAGCACTCCTAGAAATGAGGCTCAAGGTGTATCAGACAGAAACACAACTCTTAGCTAGCACAGACCAGTGACAATGGCCTTGGCCTCAGGAATATAGATACTGAAGGATTTTAAAGATTTGCAGACATGGAGGACCAGATAGTATTCAGCAAAATCACCACACAACAGGAAAAGCAGGGTGTTTGGTATCACGTGGGGCATAAGACACCTATGTTGTGTGTGCTCAGTCTCTCAGTCATGACTGACTCTTTGAGACCCCATGGACTGTAGTCAGCCAGGCTTCTCTGTTCATGGGGACAGAGACATTCTCCAGGCAAGAATACTGGAGGGGATAGCCACTGCCTTCTCCAGGGGATCTTTCTAACCCAATGATCGAACCCAGGTCTCCTGCATTGCAGGCAGATTCTTTACCGTCTGAGCCACCAGGGAAGCCTAAGACACCTCTAGGAAGAGCTAATGATGAGTTCTTTGTAATTCATACTCTACCTGTGGCATACAGAGGTGGACTCATTAAGGACTCCAAAACTAAGCAGAGAATACTCTGATGTTCTTTACTTTAGTGACCATGAAGATGTCAGTAAATGGTTGCTTTTGTACAAACTGAGTCTGAAGTTATACAGACAGAAATGTTAGAGTTATTAACATAGTCCCTAAACTCAGTAGAGAGGGAGATGGATGTACCTATTAATGAAGACAGACAAAATCTCCATTACAAATGCCACATCACCCACTTGTGAAAGGCTTTGGATTTAGAAAAGGCAGAGGAACTATAGACCAAATTGCCAACATCTGTTGTATCATAGAAAAAGCAAGAGAGTTCCAGAAAACAATCTACTTCTGCTTTATTGACTACACCAAAGTCTTTGACTATATGGATCACAAAAAACTATGGAAAATTCTCCAGGAGATGGGAATACCATATCACCTTACCAGCCTCCTGAGAAATCTGTAGGCAGGTCAAGAAGCAACAGCTAGAACTGGACATGGAACAATGGATTGATTCCAAATTGAGAAAGGAGTACATCAAGGCTGTATATTGTCACCCAGCTTATTTAACTGATATGCAGAGTACATCATGAGAAATGCCGGGTTAGATGAAGCACAAGCTGGAATCATGATCGCCGGGAGGAATATCAATAACCTCAGATATGCAGATGACACCATCCTTATGGCAGAAAGTGAAGGTCTAAAGAGCCCCTTGATTAAAGTGAAAAAGGAGAGTGAAAAAGTTGGCTTAAAACTCAACATTCAAAAAAATGAAGATCATGGCAAACGGTCCCATCACTTCATGGCAAATAGATGGGGAAACAATGGACAGTGAGAGACTTTATTTTTGGGCTCCAAAATCACTGCAGATGGTGACTGCAACCATAAAATCAAAAAGCATTTGCTCCTTGGAAGAAAAGCTATGACCAACCTAGACAGCCTATTAAAAAGCAGAGGCATTACTTTGTCAACAAAGGTCCATCTAGTCAAAGCTATGGTTTTTCCAGTAGTCATGTATAAATGTGAAAGTTGGACTATAAAGAAAGTTGAGTGCCGAGGAATTGATCCTTTTGAACTGTGGTGTTGGAGAAGACTCTTGAGAGTCCCTTGGACTGCAAGGAGATCCAACCAGTCCATCATAAAGGAGATCAGTCCTGAGTGTTCATTGGAAGGACTGATGCTGAAGCTGAAACTCCAATACTTTGGCCACCTGATGTGAAGAGCTGACTCAATGGAAAAGACTGATGCTGGGAGGGATTGAAGGCAGGAGGAGAAGGGACAACAGAGGATGAGATGGTTGGATGGCATCACCAACTCGATGAACATGAGTTTGAGCAAGCTCTAGGAGCTGGCGATAGACAGGGAAGCCTGGTATGCTGCAGTCTATGGGGTTGCAAAGAGTTGGACATGACTGAGTGACTGAATTGAACTGAACTGTTCCACTAAGTCAAGTGTAAATAAACACAGTGACTTTGAAAATGGAACTCTAGAGCTCCATCCATTCACACTAACAAAAGCAGGTGACTGACAGTGATGGTTAATCGAGTGGTATCCTTTGAATTGGGCCTTGGATGGGCTCTCAAAGTAACCAGTGGCTAAGAATTCAGTTTCAGCTTAAATGACTCACTGACACACTCAGTGAGCTAATGTGCTCACTATTTTTCTAAAAGCCAAACAATAGGTTGATGGAAAAACTACACATACCAGGCCTGATAAGGTATTATACTCAAAATGTAAGATTTACAGAAAGAGAATTTGTATGGTAAGAAATATTTGCTTGCACAGGCAATTTTATCACTGCCTCTCAGTTAGCTGGAAAATGAAGATTTAGAGATTTCGGGATTTCTCTAATGTTCTGCATAAGCACAAGGTAAAAGTTTAAAACTTTCATTTCTTTGAAGTAATATTCAGTTCTCTTTTAGAAGAAATTGCATTAATTTAGAAATGTGATTCTTCTGTTTAAAAGAAAAGTTTCACAATTCTTTTTGATTTGTAGTGTGTTTCTAGTCACTGTCAATAAACAAAGTTACAGTAAATACCCAGGTATCAGTTCAGTTCAGTCGCTCAGTCGTGTCCGACTCTTTGTGACCCCACGAATTGCGGCACGCCAGGCCTCCCTGTCCATCACCAACTCCCGGAGTTTACCCAAACTCATGTCCATAGAGTCGGTGATGCCATCCAGCCATGTCATCCTCTGTCATCCCCTTCTCCTCCTGCCCCCAATCCCTCCCAAAATCAGGGTCTTTTCCAATGAGTCAACTCTTCACATGAGGTGGCCAAAGTATTGGAGTTTCAGCTTCAGCATCAGTCATTCCAATGAAAACCCAGGACTGATCTCCTTTAGGATGGAAAATAACCATGTATAGGTATCAATTAACATAACAATACCTCCTAAGTTCTAGGTTTGTTTATTTAACCTGAAAGCGCTATTTCTCTTGGCAGGTGAGAATGCTCATCTTTAGGAAGAACATGTTAAAAGACCTTCCCAAATGTTTAAAATCACAAAAAGAATAATGTTCTAAAACACAGAGATATTAAATATTAATAGAAGCATTTCATTTCTATAGAGTTTAAATATCAAGGAGTATTTACATAACCTTCGTTAAAATAATTAACATTTTAAGACAACAATTTAAAGCACACTATGAGAAATCACATTTCGGCAGTACTGACTGCTCCTTGAGTACTACTTTTTTCTTCTTGAGGGGGTTCCTGCAAGTCTGTCTTCTCTATCTAGATACATTAATGTAGCTATACCTTTCTATAACATCAGATCACTCTTTTTTCACACCACTTACTGGAGCTCTGATACTACAGTTTCAATCTCCTTGATGCTTTATCATCTTTCTCCCTTACTAGGTCACAAGGTCCTCGAGGGAAGGCATTGGTTCCGTCTTGTTCATCACTGAGTCCCCAGCTCCAGATCCCTAGCACTCAGAATATACACTGTCATGTACATATCAGTCACTCAATGCACATTTGAGGAAGGAATGGACCAAAAAATATTTACCTGAATTTTGTCCCCAAATATATCTTATATATGCTGCTGCTGCTGCTAAGTCACTTCAGTCGTGTCCGACTCTGTGTGACCCCATAGACGGCAGCCCATCAGGCTCCCCTATCCCTGTGATTTTCCAGGCAAGAACACTGGAGTGGGTTGCCATTTCCTTCTCCAATGTGTGAAAGTGAAAAGTGAAAGTGAAGTCGCTCAGTCGTGTCCGACCCAAAGCGACCCCAAGGACTGCAGCCTACCAGGCTCCTCCATCCATGGGATTTTCTAGGCAAGAGTACTGGAGTGGCTTGCCATTGCCTTCTCCGATCTTATATATGGGGTGAGTGAAATAAATTCAGCATTTATTATGCGAGTGTGTGCTAAGTTGCTTCAGTCATGTCCGACCCTTTACAACCCTATGGACTGTAGCCCTCCAGGCTCCTCTGTCCAAGAGATTCTCCAGACAAGAATACTGGAGTGGATTGCCATTTCCTTCTTCAGGGGATTTCCTGACCCAGGGATCGAACCCACATTCCTGCATCTCCTGCATTGGCAGGCGGACTTTTTTACCACAGCGCCACATGGGAAGCTGTCATTTAAATGTTATACTTCACTTTTTAGATTTGAGACTAGGAGTCATAAGCTGGGCTTCCCTGATGACTCAGCAGTAAAGAATCTGCCTGCCAATGCAGGAGATGCAAGAGACCCAGGTTTAATCCCTGGGTTAGGAAAATCCCCTGGAGAAGGAAATGGCAACCCACCCCTATATTCTTGCCTGGAAAATGGACAGAGGAGCCTGGCGGCCTGCAGTCCATGGACAGAGGAGCCTGGCGGCCTGCAGTCTATGGACAGAGGAGCCTGGCAGCCTGCAGTCCATGGGATCACAGAGTCAGACACGACTGAGCGACTTAGCACTATGAGTAATAAGCCATGTTTACAATGAATGAATTTTATGGAAACTAAGATGTACCTATAATAAAAGTGTATCTATCAGGGAGGAGGAAATTTTCTTTTTTCCTTCTAGATTATTCTTGCTGGTTTAAGATTTAAATTGACATGAGACAGATTAACAAGAAAAAATCAATGATCTTCAGCTAAAGACAAAAGAGGATGTTGGGGATAATGGTTTTGGATTTTAGGGGAGGAAGGCAATTCACATGTAGATGGAAAAGCAAATGTTTTTAAACAAATTTGCTAACAAATTTTGTTTACAAGTATTGCAAACAAAAGTTTCCTGGGCCATGCAGAGAGGGCAGGACGGAGAGTGGACTCTGATCTCTAGGTCCTGTGGAATTTCCCCTCCATGCCTACACCTTACTCTGCAGATCTATCTGGTGATAGCTCTTTTCGGGAAACAGGCCCTCTACCTACATTTCTTTAGGAAGTTAGAGGAAAGATCAAAAGTTTTTCCTGAGTCTCTAGGCCTTGGTGTGTTAAGCTCCTACTAATACATATGCCAGAATATTTTGGGGGTGGGAAATTTTCTTCTCCTACATATCCATAAAAATAACAGTAATGAAAACAAATGATTCCAAAATTAAAGCTGTAGCCCAGATATCTCAACTAATTTGAGAAGAGCATAAATCTATTAAAATGAAGAGAAGAGAACTGGAGTCAAGGAACGAGTCGAGGACTGAGTCCACTCAGGTCACCGAAGACAAGTCTTTCAGAGAGCCGTTAGAAGTGTGCACAAGCCAGGCATGAGTGCCCAGCAAGGAGGTGAGGCCCAGCCCAGCAACAGCACTGAAGACTTTAGTGAGAACACTCATGTCTGCGAATCTAGAATGGGTCATTGCAACTTTAATAGGCTGTAAAAATGTTTTATTAAAAAGGCCTATAACTTTGCTACGGGAAAAAAATTCCGTTTTAATTTGCATCCCCAAATAGAATTTTGCTAGAATAACAAAACACATTTCCACACATTCATCTAATTATAAGAAAAAGTGAGAGTATCAACAAAGGGAAACTTTGTTTTCTTTCATTCAAGAAGGTAAAGATTTTGCCTTTTACTTAAATCCTCCTGATGGCTACACTTTAAGAATTTAAGTTCACTTATTGTGACAATTACCAACAAAGCTAGTGGAGGTGATGGAATTTCAGGTGAGCTATTTAAAATCCTAAAAGATGATGCTGTTAAAGTGCTGCACTCAATATGTCAGCAAATTTGGAAAAATCAGTAGTGGCCACAGGACTGAAAAGGGTCAGCTTTCACTCCAATCCCAAAAAATGGCACTCACTTAAATATAAGATCATCCTTCCATACAGATGGCTAATAAACACATGAAAAGATGCTCAACATTGCTCATTATTAGAGATATGCAAATCAAAACTACAATGAGATATCACACTAGTCAGAATGCCCATCATCAAAAAATCTACAAATTAATGCTAGAGAGAGTGTGGAGAAAAAGGAACTACCTTGCATTGTTGGTGGGAATGTAAATAGATACATCTCTACTATGGAGAATAGTATGAAGATTCCTTTAAAATCAAGGAATAAAACTACTATATGACCCAGCAATCCCAATATTGGGCATATACCCTGAAGACACCATAATTGAAAAACACACGTGTCCCAGTGTTCATGACAGCACTGTTTACAATAGCTCAGACATGGTAGCTAGATGTCCATCGACTGATGAATGGATAAACAAGTTGAGGTATATATATATACGATAGAATATTCCTCAACCATAGACAGGAACACATTTGAGTCAGCCCTAATAAGGTGGATGAACCTAGAGCCTATTATACAGAGTGAAGTAAGTCAGAAAGAGAAAAACAAATACTGTATATTAATACATGTATAAGGAATCTAAATAGTACTGATGAACCTATTTTCAGGGAAGCAGTGGAGACATATACAGCAGACTTGTGGACACAGTGCAGGAAGCAGAGAGTGGGATCAATAGAGAGAACAGCACTGAAATATATACATTCCGTTCCGTTCCGTTCAGTCGCTCAGTCGTGTCTGACTCTTTGCGACCCCGTGGACTGTAGCCTACCAGGCTTGTCCGTCCATAGGATTCTCCATGCAAGAATACTGGAGTGGGTGACCATTTCCTTCTCCAGGGGATCTTCCCGACCCAGGGATCGAACCTCGGTCTTTGACATTGGAGGCAGACGCTTTAACCTCTGAGCCACCAGGGAAGCCCAAACTACATGCAAAATAGATAGTCAGTGGAAATTCACTGTATGACTCAAGGAGCTCAAACCCAGTGCTCTGTGACTGCCTAGAGGGATGGGATGGGGAGGAAGGTGGGAGGGAGATACAAGGAGGAGGAGACATATGTATGCCTATGGTTGAGTCATGCTGATATACGGCAGAAACCAACACAATACTGTAAAGCACCTATCCTCCAATTAAAAATAAAATTAAATACTTCTATAAATCACTTAAAAGGGAATGAAAAGACAAGCCATGGACTGGTAGAAAATATGTATAAAACACATATTTGATAAAGGACTTGCTTCTAAAATATATAAACAACTCCTAAAACTCAACAGTGAGAAAGAACTCAATTTAAAAAAGGGGAAATTACCTAATGAGACACTTCACCAAAGAAGACATGTAAGTGGCAAATACGCATAGGAAAAGATGCTTCACATCACATATTATGAGGGAACTACAAGTTAAAACAAGGAGCTATCACTGAACAATTATTAGAATGACTAAGATCAAAACACCTGACACAACCAAATACTAGCAAGGAAGCACAGCAAAAGGAACACACATTTATGGCTGGCGGGAATGTAAAGTGGGACAGAAACTGGAAGACAGGCAGTTTCTCATAAGCCTCAATATAGTCTTACCACAGAATCCAGTAATCACACTCCTACACATTTACCCAGTTGAGATGAAAACTTACATCTGCACTAAATCTACTCAGGAATGTCTATATCAACTTCATCCATAATTTCTCAAAACTGGAAGCAATCAAGATGTCCTTCTATAGGTGAATGTATAAACAAACTTTGGCGCATCCATACAATTGGAATGTTCTGCTATAATAAAAAGAAATGAACTACCAATTCTTGGAAAGGCATGAAGGAATCTTAAATGTACATTCAGAAGTGAAAGAAGTCAGTCTGAAAAGTCTACATGGTATGATTCCAACTATATGACTGACTGGAAGAGACAAAACTACAGAGACAATAAAAAGACCAGACGTTACCAGAGCTTCAGAGGAAAGGAGAAAGGGATGAAGTGCAGAGAATTTTTAGGTTAGTGTCACTATTCTGTATGATACTGTGTTGGTCAGATATACAAAAAAAATACATTTGTTAAAAGTCACAGAACTGTACACTTATGCAAAAAGTCAACCTTATTGAAACCTACAGATCGTAGATAATAATAATGTGTCAACAGTGTTTCATTAATTATAAGAAAAGTACCACACTAGGATATTAATAAGAGAACCAGCTTATGTACAGAGGGTGGTGGTAGGGGTTAAAGAAACTGTACTGTGTGTTCAACTTTTCTGTAAGCATAAAACTGTTCTAAACAATAAAGTCTATTCTTTTTTTAAAGAAAGCACACCTAAAAAAAGTCACTGGCGATGCTCTTTGGGAGTGGGATCCAGGAAAATCTGTTGCAAGCAGCTAGGAAGAGTTTTAAGGCTGTTAAGTTTCAGTCCATGGCTTCAGTTATACCGTGCTTCAAGGTAGATACAACAGTCAGTTTGAAATAGATTTAGTTCCAAAAATAGGACTTGAATGTGAAAGAATAGAGGGAAGCTGGCTGGCTGTTTAGAGGTAACGGATGGCAGAGCCAAATTCCCTTAGGCCAAGTCATTCTCAATGAAAAAAGACCGTAGGAGATGCTCACTGGTGTAAACATGTCCTGGGTTTAGGTTCTTCAGTAATATAGTTTTACATTGGATGGATTTCATAAGCAAGTCAAAATTCCCTTCACTAGAGATGTGGAAAGAATTTATTTATGACAGTGAATAACACCTAAAATGTATGTGCCTATACATGTGGGTGTGAATTTGTCATATCAGGAAATGCTCAGCTTTGCTCCAGAAATGTATGCAGTCCAAATATTTTTAATTGAGATACATATAAAAATCCATATACATATATGTGTATATATGAGTATCTGTACAAAATTCACATACCTTAAAACTCTTTTAAAGTATAAAATTCAAAGGTTTTTACTGTATTTACAAAGTCACATACCCATTGCTGCTAAGTCACTTCAGTCATGTCCGACTCTGTGCGACCCCATAGACGGCAGCCCACCAGGCTCCCCAGTCCCTGGGATTCTCCAGGCAAGAACACTGGAATGGGTTGCCATTTCCTTTTCCAGTGCATGAAAGTGAAAAGTGAAAGTGAAGTCACTCAGTCGTGTCCAACTCCTAGCGACCCCATGGACTGCAGCTTACAAGGCTCCTCCGTCCATGGGATTTTCCAGGCAAGAGTACTGGAGTGGGTTGCCATTGCCTTCTCCCACATAGCCATTACCACTACCTAGTTCCAAAATCCAACTTTTGTTTTTAACAGCTGCCTCAAACTCAGAGTATACAAAACAAACATTCAGTTACAGGTATGGCCAGTAAGGAGAATCACTGATGTTTTTCAAATATTTATTAATACGCACATTAGTAAGTCTACATCCTTCCAATATTTAGGAAGATTTTCTTTCTCTCTAACAATCATGAAGGCTGATGCGTATTAAAGTTTCCACACAGAAGACAGTGATTCTCACCTGGGAAAAAATCTAAGTGTAAAAATGTACATATTTGGACTAAACAGTGAAAAAGAGGTTGAAAGAAAGTACACAGGAAAAGGCAGAAGACGAAACCATGGGCCAAAGGTATACAACAGGGAATATAAAAAAGTTTCTAGGGCACTGCAGAAAGACAATGTATTCTAGTGATTACCTTTATTAGACTCTATTGGATCAGGAGCCAATTCATTAAACATTAATGGCAGGGGAATGCCATCCATATATTATAAATAGCCATTAAGCTGAGATAGACAGCTCTGCACAGGGTCAGTATGAATTAATAAAAAAACTGAAGCTGGCATTTCAGAATCATAAAAGGGTAGATTTAGTAGAAAATATTCAATAAGAATAAGGAAGAACAGTATATATTACACTATTTGTCTAAAGAAGAAACTAGAAATTAGAATAAATTTACTATAAACCTAAAAATATCCTTCATAACGAAACACTTACTTCTTCAAAATGGTTGTCAATTACATTTAAGAATCTTTGCAGTTCAATGTGTGACATTGGTGAATGGTAAATGCAAAGACAAATGAGAAATAGATATTCAGGTGGAAATTAGACAAAATGTTAATGAAACCAGAATCATCTTACTGAATACAGCTCCAAGAATATGTGACAGCAGCAGAACTGAGATTATTAAATATGAGGTCTAATTTCAAATTTCTCTCCTGAGTTAACTCTGAAATCTATTCCACTTGATAGTATTTATAAGGCAGTTCATCTACAAAGTAACCATAATTTTGTTAGTTTTACCATCCATTTTTTTGTTAGTTTTAACTGTGGGGCTGGAGAAGACTCTTGAGAGTCCCTTGGACTGTAAGGAGACCCAACCAGTCCATTCTAAAGGAGATCAATCCTGGGTGTTCATTGGAAGGACTGATGCTAAAGCTGAAACTCCAATACTTTGGCCACCTCATGAGACGAGTTGACTCACTGGAAAAGACTCTGATGCTAGGAAGGATTGGGGGTGGGAGGAGACAGGGATGACAGAGAATGAGATGGCTGGATGGCATCACCGACTCGATGGACATGAGGTTGAGTGAACTCTGGGAGTTGGTGATGGACAGGGAGGCCTGGTGTGCTCTGATTCATGGGGTCGCAGAGAGTCGGACACGACTGAGCAATTGAACTGAACTGAACTGAACTGAACCATCCGTTTTCATGGTTTAAAGCTTCCCTGGTGGCTTAGATGGTAAAGAATCCACCTACAATGCAGGAGACCCCAGTTCAGTCCCTGGGTTGGGAAGATCCCCTGGAGAAGGAAATGGCTACCCACTCCATTATTCTTGCCTGGAGAACTCCATGGACAGAGAAGCCTGGAGGGCTACAATGGGGTCGCAAAGGTGTCAGACACGACTGAACGACTAATACTTTTCACTGATTTTAGTGAAACGATGTGATAAAAAAAATATGGTACTGATAGATACTTAAATGGGTCGCTACATTTGTATAACTTATTTTTCTTACCTTCTTTGCTAAGTTACCCCCACATTTCCCAATACTTTGAAGAAAGAACCCAAAGATTCATATGGGATTCTTTTGTTCTTAGTATTTCTAGGACAATAACACAGGGAACTTTTGTAAGCATGTCTTGTGCCAGCTATTCTAACACAAAACGTATCACGTCACTTGTTAAGAAAGATTATCATCAACTTGGGAGTGAGGCAAGCATAGCAGTGGTGGTGATGTGTGGCACGTCCTTTCATCATGATACTAAGAGCAGTCAAGAAACTCACTGAAGGACTTCATTGTCTAGGAGAATAGACCTGTATCTGATTTTGTTAAGTACTTTTTGATTATTGTACAGCTACTATGAAGTAACAAGTCAACTTGTAAATTTTTGTCTCCGACAAAAACTATTACTGCCCTGTAGGACAGTAGCCAGTCTTCTATCTAACCTAGCAGTCCTGTTATAGTATTCTCTCTGTGTGTCGTGCTTACCCCACTCTTTTGTAAAATTGTTTATAACTGCCCAGGTGCCCAGGTCCTCAAAATGCTCTGGACTACATTGGTTTCCTCGTTGAAGACTTAATAAAACTTGTTACGCATGTGTTCTTTATGTGTACTACAGTCATATTTTTAACTCTCTGAAAATAATACTTTGTCCTTCATCAAGCACCTGTGTAACATTTTTTAAAAAATAAGCCAACACCTCTCTCATGAATCTGCACAAACCAAGGCTTAAATGAATTGCCTTGTGACAGTCAAGCTGGAGAAAAACTGACAGCAGGTAACAGCATTATTTATTGACAAGGCAAAAGCTTCAATTTAAGGGCTTCCACTGAAAATATAATTTTAGACGTGCTGTATCAAATGCAAAAACTAGAACAAACTCCATTTTGCTTTTGCCAGTATTTTGAGAGGTAAGTCAGCTGCATTCAGGCATCACTAACGATGCCAAAAAGGTTTATGAGTCATCCTTACCGGGGCCTGGCATTTCACCCTTTCTAGAAGCGTATCTTTGAGTCACAGTACAAAATGAGAGAGGTATACTTAATGCAATATTTTTAACTTATGACATTTCCACTGTCCCTGTGATGGCTTTTTAATATGCCAATGTAGCTACACTGAACTATAATCCCCAGTTATTCAATCAAACACTAATCTAGATGTTGCCGGAAAGGGATTTTTGCATATGCAATTAAAGTAACTAGTCAGCTGAGTTTAATTTGGGGGAGATTATTTTGGCTGAGCCTGACTTAACCAATGAAAAGTCCTCTTAAGAGGACTTTGCAAGTCACTTATTTGATGTTGGCTTCCAGCTGAGACCTTGGCTGGGGTTGTTGGCTAGAAGGTTCATACCTCATGGCTAGCCTCTCCACATGGTTAGGGTCCCCTCACAGCAAGGTGGTTGGATTTCAAAGGACAGCAGGCCAAGAGGTGGGGGGCAGATGGAGGGAAGAAGAATGAGGAGGGAGTAGGAGAGGGCTCGGGAGAGAGAGGGGAAGTGAGAGAGAAAGAGAGAAATAGAGAGGGGAACAAGCAAGGGAGTGGGATCAAGCACCAACTCCTATTAACAGGCAGTCACACAGTCCCACCAAGCTGCAAGAAAAGGAGAAACACACCTCACATCTCAGTTAGGCACAGAGGCAAGAACCAGAAATATAGTTGTGGCCACTTTTGGATAACATAATAAGCCACGATATTCTTTGGCTATTTTTCTGCCTGATTACTGATCATTTTCATCATGACTTCTAGAAGCTTTGAATAAATTAGGGAATTTAACTTTATGAATGACATGAATTATGAGCAATTGTCTGTCAAATAAAAATATTTGGGGCCTTATTTTTACGTATCTTTCTCTTTTCTAACTCCCTTGATAGGATGCAGATTTCATTGAGTAGAATTGAAGTTTTAAAAGAAGTTTTTATAAAGGACATTTTCAATATTAACGCATATCAGCTAAGTCATTTACTATATTCTCAGTGCCAAATTTTTCTCCTAAATAAACTGATATTTGCAAGTTTAAACATATTTTGGTTTAAGTCCCCCTTCTAACTAGCAGGCTAATCTACTACAGAACCAATAATAAAAATGTTTCTTAAAAATGAGACAGAAGCACAACAGGAAAAGTCAGTGTTTGGCTATTTAAATTATGTTTTTATATCAACAGGCTTAGAACACTGCAGATGTATCATTTAGTTTTCTTTCATTTTAATGTCATCAAAAGGTCAAGGGATAATCTAGAGATCAATTCACCACCCAATGCACATAGCTTTCCCCAGTTTGGGAATATAAATTAAATGTAAGATGGTCTTTACTCAAGGTCTTCCAAAAAATTTTAACAGCTCAAATCTTTTTATATCTAGAGCAGTAAAGAAGGCACTACTTCAAATAAATGCTGTACAAATTAGCCCGGTGACTCTCCTTTTATCTTTTAATACTTTTATATCTGCAGGATAGATTAGCTCAAATCAACAAGAACAGGTTCTACTTTTGACTCTAACACAGAAAAACTATCCTGCTTCAGCAAGTCTCTTTAACATTAAACTCAGTCAAGTTATCCAGAAAATGGGACAAGTCACCTCTCTGCATTCCTGACAAGGTGACTGAGGGGATCAAGTGAATTTTATTTACTTCCTTGTCACATTAGGTTGGTAAAAATATAACACACATGATTATTATTGGGATTTATTTCAATACTTAGAACCCCATAGAGAATACATATTAATTGCTTAGTATATGTTACTTTTTAAAATTACATTGCTTGACTTTCTTTAACAATTAAAAGGGATTAAGTGAGGATATAGATGATCCACACTTCATCAATTGTCAATTTCTGTGTACCTGTGGTATGTGACAGGAAGAGGAGGACTCAAGTCAGGAAGAGGAGGAGAAGGGACACAGGGCACCTGACTATCTAGAACACTACTGTCCTGCTAACATAGGGAAAATAGACACTCCATCAACAACAGCTGCATGGCCATCCGGCCTCAGTTATTTACGAGTTATCCGACCTTAGGAAAGTTCCATAAGCCCTCTTTGTCAGTTATCTATAGCCATTTAACAAATTATTTCCCAAACCTAGGAACCTAAAACAATGATAAAGGATTATAGTCTTGCACAGTTTCTGTGGGTCAGGAATTTTGTAAGGAGCTTAGCTCAGTGTCTTCAGGGAGGTAGGAGTCAAAATGTCTACCAGTACTTGAATCATCTGTAGGCTCAACTAAGGCTGGAAGACCCACTTCAAAGATAGCTCACTTATACGGCCAAGAAGCTGGTCATGGTTGCAAGAAGAAGACCTCATTCCTTGCCTGGTAGACCTCTTTATAAGACTGCTTAAGTGTTTTCAAGAATAAGGTGATTAGCTTCCCCCAAGCTCGGGGTTTCCCTGGTGGCTCAGTTGATAAAGAATCTGACTACAATGCAGGAGACCCGGGTTTGATCCTTAGGTCGGGAAGATCCCCTGGAGAAGGACATGGCAACCCACTCCAATATTCTTGCTTGGAGAATCCCATGGACAGAGGAGCGTAACGGGCTACAGTCCATGGGGATGCAAGAGTCAGACAAGGCTTAGTGACTAAACCACCACCACCAGCTTCCCCCTAAGTGAGTAGTCTTTTGTGACCTGGCCTCATAAATCACACACTGTTGTTGCCACTGTATTCTATTCGTCAAAGAGATCAACCTGACACTGTTTAGGAGGGCACTTCACCAGAGGGTGAACACAATGAGGTGAGGATCACTGGAGGGCATCTTGGAGGCTGGTTATGCCAACTAAGTCTGATTCGACACCTGTAAGAAGACAGAGATAATACAGGTACCTCACAGGGTTGGTGGAAAGATTAAAGGATGCCATCTATTCAAAGCGCCTATTGTCTAATTATGCAACAACCTAAATGGGGAAATAAATTATATATATATATATATATGTAATCACTTTGCTGAACACCTGAAACTAACATTATTAATCACCTATACTCCAACATAAAATTAAAATGCCTATTATCCACCACTTGCTCATTGAATCTCAGGTTCCTTTACTCTTCATTCCTTCCAGTGTCCAGCACAGTGTGTGTGTGTGTGTGTGTGTGTGTACCTGATGGCCACTTGATGAAGCCTATACACTGCTTCTAAGAACTATATTTTTTAAATAAAGAAGTACAGAGAACATAAACTATACTGAAATATAACTATCAACATATTTCAAAACATACTTGTGATATAGCACATTTGTGACATCAGTTTAGTCAGTTCAGTTGCTCAGTCGTGTCCAACTCTTTGTGACCCCATGAATCACAGCACGCCAGGCCTCTCTGTCCATCACCAACTCCTGGAGTTCACTCAAACTCATGTCCACAGAGTCAGTGATGTCATCCAGCCATCTCATTCTCTATCGTCCCCTTCTCCTCCTGCCCCCAATCCCTCCCAGCATCAGAGTCTTTTCCAGTGAGTCAACTGGACGCATGAGGTGGCCAAAGTATTGGAGTTTCAGCTTCAGCATCAGTCTTTCCAATGAACACCCAGGACTGATCTCCTCTAGAATGGACTGGTTGGATCTCCTTGCAGTCCAAGGGACTCTCAAGAGTCTTCTCCAGCACCACAGTTCAAAAGCATCAATTCTTCGGCGATCAGCTTTTTTCACAGTCCAACTCTCACATCCATACATGACCATGGGAAAAACCATAGCCTTGACGAGACGGACCTTGGTTGGCAAACATATTTGTGACATAGCTTCTTTATTATTCATAAGACTCCAAACAATGAAACCCAATAACAAATCTAATGATTACTGTGTTTTCAAAGAAATGATAAGGCAAATGATATTTGGAGATATTTGCAATAGCCATAATATGATTAAACAATATTGTTTTTACCATTGGTGACAAAGTCACAAGTTCTACCAATATTACTATATTCTTATGCCTACATTAATTTTTAAAAGAAATGTTAAACTCAAGTTAGAATTAAATGTGAATGAAGATACATTTTTTTGCCAATTCAAGTTATCAAATCTCATGAACACTATTTAACGGGGGTCACTGAACTAAACTTCTAGCCATGCTAAACTTTAAAAAAAGGGGGGGAGAAAGTAAAAATTGTAGTCATAATGTTTAATATCCTCTACAAGTAAAATAGTTTTGCTCCTACTAAATTTCCTATAGCACACACGAATTTCTAATGTCTTCCGTGGCATTCTCATTTCAAAATGATCACCCTTTGAATTGGACATATAACTCTATAATGCTTTCATTTAAATGGATTTTAATGAATCTTTAGACCCAGATAAATGGATTTACAGAAGTGGTACATTAAAAGGCCATTTTAAGTTTGGGATTGAAAGGACCTCTAATTTATAGCTCCAGAAAATATCCATTCTCTGGCTCAAAGATCCTTGTGGATTATAAAAGAGGAAACGACTAACAGAAAAGGAATTATTCACCACATTATTAAACATGACAAAAAGCTTCTGAATTGGAGCTTAAAATGGGCTATTTAAGATTCCAGCAATCCCTGGGACTTTGGCAACAAAAATGTTCAAAAGCCTTTTATAGTTGCTGTCAGATTTCTGTAAAGCATTTGAGATTCCTGTGAACTTATTTATATAACAAGCTAAAACCTGAAGCTGACTTGAAAGTCTTTCTATTCTAATTATGTAGAATTGGAAATGCCTAGAAATGATGTTCAGTGTTCTCCCAAGAATATCGTCCTGAAATGGTTGTTTCAGAACCGGGTGTTTAGAACAAGGAATGAGAGTATAGCTGCGATGACTTATTACAAGGAGCGGTTACGGCAGATATACAAACTATAGCTTGGTAAAGTGGTTTCAAAGAACTGCCATTTAGCAATTCTCCCTGCAGTGGCACAGTCTAAATGACTGCTCATAGTGTTCCCTCCTGGCCTACTATAATGGTTTCTTTCTGAAGCTCTATAGTTCATGTGTAATCACGCAACAAAATAATTCAGGAGATAATGACCCACCAGAATATCAGCTGATTTAAGTTCTTATCACGATACAGTTCCTGACTCTCTGAGGCTTCCCAAGCCAGCTCTAACTCTCTTATGCTTCAGTATTCCAATTTGACATTTGGTCCTTCTGTGCTCAGAAGACACAACGGGAGACAAAAGTCAGTACATACCCCAAGCTAGAAACACTAGATGATACTCCAAAGAAAGATACTAAAATGGCTTTGAGGGAAGGGTACTACACTTAGAAGCTCCTAAAATGACTCCTAATGATCCCACCCTCAGGAGTCACATTCTTGTGTAATATTCTCGCTTTCTGATTATATACTGGATCTTGTGACTTCTTTTCGATAAAGCGAATTGGCACAAGTACTGGAATGTTTGCTGTGAGATTAGTTTATGGAAACACATCTTTTGCACTCTTTCTCTGGATCTCCTCACTTGCTACATCAGAAGAAGCAAGGTGCCCTATGGAGAGCCCCATGTGGCCAGGAACTGAGACCAAGAGAGTAACAACCCTAGAAGAACTGAACCCTGCCAACCACTCTGTGAGTGAGCTTGGAAGTAGATTACCTCCAGTTCTCACCACAAGGGACAGACAGCAGTTTCAGAGATAGTAAATGACTCGTTTGAATTTCACAGGTAGCAAGGGAAGATCTAGAATGGAAAAAGAAACAAGCTCTTCCTAACTCCAAAGCCTTTGCTTCATTCACAGCATTATACTCTCTCTCCAAGTAAAAGTGAAAGTCACTCTCAGTCGTGTCCAACTCTTTGCGACCCCATGGGCTATACAGTTCCTGGAATCCTCCAGGCCAGAATACTGGAGTTAGTAGCCTTTCCCTTCTCCAGGGAATCTTCCCAACCCAGGGATTGAACCCAGGTCTCCCACATTGCAGGTGGATTCTTCACCAGCTGAGCCACAAGGGAAGCCCAAGAATACTGCAGTGGGTAACCTATCCCTTCTCCATGGGATCTTCCCAACCCAGGAATCAAAGCAGGGTCTCCTGCATTGCAGGTGGATTCTTTACCAACTGAGCTATCAGGGAAGCCCCTCTCCAAATGAATTCTGTTTCAAATATTGGATTGTGGGTTGCCCGTTTGGAAGTTAGAACACCTTTCCCTAGAGATGAAATGTGACTGAAACATACAAGGCTTTAAAACAACAGAAAAGAGGGGACAGCAAAGCAGATACAAGGGTGAGGAGAAGTGAATATTTACGTAGGATAGACTCCTTCACCAAAAACTCCTGAGTCTGGCAGTCTCGTCCAAGGGGCCGCACAGAAGTAGAGGAATGGAGGCAAGTATAAACGCCTGGAGAACTTGAGAAAATCAAGGGGCCTCAACCTACACTTCCTGACTTGGAGTTTTGACTATATCCTAGAATCTTTGCAGATGTAATAATTAAGGTTATCAAAATGAAATAATCCAAGATTTAGGGTGGGCCTTAACTCCAAGGATTGGTGTTTTTAATAAGAGAAAGGAGGGACAGATTTAGATACAGAGAAGTGGCAGGAAAAACAGAAGCGAAGATTAGAGCTAAGGTGTCACAAGTAGAGGAACCTGAGGAGCCACGAGGAGCTAAAGGAGACAAATAAGAACTTGTAATCAATGGGTGAAAAAAATTTATATAGGATAGTGTAAGGGATTTAATTAGAAAGAATAAACACAAACCAAGATGTGTATTATACTATAGTTGAATATCACCTAAAGATTAGCATAGTGCCAGGCACAAAGAGGATCATCCAAAGGGGAACTGTCCTTGCCCATCAGGAATAAAAGTTGAGGATCCTGAGAAAATCTGATGGTTGCATCCTAACTTGGTTGTTAGCTGCTGTTCACAGCTCTTGAGCTCTTTTATTTTAAATATTGTTAAACCAAACCTTTATAGGATATCATGCTTTAAGAAAATGTTAGGAGACAGGATAAGGGAATATCATACCTGGGACAAAATGGTGCTGCTAGAGCAAGATCATTCTACCTGTGATTTCAAAGTTCAGTCAGTTCAGTTCAGTTCAGTTCAGTCGCTCAGTCGTGTCCGACTCTCCGCGACCCCATGAATCACAGCACGCCAGGCCTCCCTGTCCATCACCAACTCCCGGAGTTCACTCAAACTCATGTCCACAGAGTCGGTGATGCCATCCAGCCATCTCATTCTCCGTCGTCCCCTTCTCCTCCCGCCCCCAACCTTTCCCAGCATCAGAGTCTTTTCCAGTGAGTCAACTCGTCGCATGAGGTGGCCAAAGTATTGCAGTTTCAGCTTTAGCATCAGTCCCTCCAATGAACATCCAGGATTGATCTCCTCTAGAATGGACTGGTTGGATCTCCTTGCAGTATAAGGGACTCTCAAGAGTCTTCTCCAACACCACAGTTCAAAAGCATCGATTCTTTGGCGGTCAGCCTTCTTCACAGTCCAACTCTCACATCCATACATGACCACGGGAAAAACCATTGCCTTGACTAGACGGACCTTGGTTGGCAAAGTAATGTCTCTGCTTTTTAATATACTATCAAGGTTGGTCATAACTTTCCTTCCAAGGAGCAAGCGTCTTTTAATTTCATGGCTGCAATCAGCATCTGCAGTGATTTTGGAGCCCAAAAAAACAAAGTCTGACACTGTTTCCACTGTTTTTCCATCTATTTCCCATGAAGTGATGGGACCAGATGCCATGATCTTTGTTTTCTGAATGTTGAGCTTCAAGCCAACCTTTTCACTCTCCTCTTTCACTTTCATCAAGAGGCTTTTGAGTTCCTCTTCACTTTCTGCCATAAGGGTAGTGTCATCTGCATATCTGAGGTTATTGATATTTCTCCCGGCAATCTTGATTCCACCTTGTGCTTCTTCCAGCCCAGCGTTCCTCATGATGTACTCTGCATATAAGTTAAATAAGCAAGGTGACAATATACAACCTTGACGTACACCTTTTCCTATTTGGAACCAGTCTGTGTTCAAAGTTAGATGTAATTAAATTGCTGGCCAAGATACTCCACACCCAAGCAATTATAAATACTAACTAATGAAGGTGGGAAATCAAAGGATGAATACGTAATAATATGAGTAGGCATATCAAAAAGATCAGAAAGCTTTCTAGAAAAAGTGTGCAATTCTTTTATAATGTTTTCTCTTACAAAGTCATAAAGTGAAATAGAAATGTGTATTTTTTCTTGCTTATTGGCTTTGTTTCAAATGGATATTATTAAATCTTGATAGGCAATTAAAAAACATTCACCAAACTAAAAATGTACTGAAGTATATGTATATAAGCATGCATAAATATATTATAAACTACTGAACTGAAACATTAAAATATTCTCCATAGCAACCCTAAATCAAACTGATATTTCCTTTTGGTTCCCCTGATGCCAGTATATATAATACATTAAACCCAGTGCTTTCAAAGTATAAAAATGCCTTTGAAAACACAAGCAATGTAGAAATGATGTTCAAATATACTATAATGTACACCTTGGATTATAGCTATTATTTCTTTTCCAAGATTACATTTCTATGTGAAAACCTCAGTCTAAATATAATGCTGGGTCATTAATTGTAATAGTGGAAAGAGATATTTTTACTTTTCAAATTCTGACTATTGGGGTTTCTATGCCCATAGTGATAATTTATTCATTTCTAATTTGCACTTTTCCTAAAAAGCTCAAGTCAAATACCACAGAATTTATAAACTATAAAAGTTAAGGAGATAGCACACTGGTGCTACCTAAGAAAAATGTGAAGATCCTACTCTTTGACTTCAAAGTCACTGTTCTCCATAGAAATGAAGAACGCATATAGTTTATCAGCCTTCCGTAACAGCAGAAAATGTTTAATAAATGTCTGTTAACTGAGAAAGAGGTCAAGTATATATCTTAAAGTCAACTCACTACATGCTTCCTTCCCAGTATTACAGGGCATAAGAGAAAAGACAAATATACCTGCTAGTTGGCTTTGAAAATAGTGCCATGTTTAATGCCATGGAAACCATCCTGAGAAGGTGCAATTCTTAGTCTGCTCCCTTCCAAGGATTTAGGGAAAATTAACAGTGAGCTCTGGACTAACTCAATTGACGTGAAGAGTCATGGGCAAGTTAAGGGTTCACAAAATGTACTTAAAATGTCAAAAAACATGTTTTAAAATCACATCAACTCTTTGATACGAATGAAGCCTATCTGAAGCTAAGATCCATAACCTTGTGAAAAAACCCAAAATCTAAACAAACAGAAACAGTTCAAAATACGAACTACGCCTAGGTACTGCCATGACATTTTTTAGAAGGTAAAACCACTGATAACTGCATTCTAAAATGCAATCTAAGTAACATGGTCTACCCTGAAACCAGCAATTCCTCTCCAACCAACATTCACTCTGAGTCCTTTCCAGCACCCTTCCATGAGCAGCCCAGCACTCTTCAGAGGCACAAGAGGGGATCTACTGTACTTAGAGAACTCTAACTGCAAGAGGGGAATTGGGGGTCTTGACCTTTGGGATGATGAAAAGAAATGCTAATTAAGTTCCACACATTAAAATAACCCATGCAAAAACATTCCTGATGAAATAAAATAAATAACATAACAGACTCACTGTTGCATGTCTGAGTGTACTTTTGAGATGCTGAAATGCAATTGATGCATTCAAACATGAAACCATCAAATTCTACAGCTGGAAGGGACCTCTGACAGCAATTATTCCAAAACCCTCAAGAGGAGCCTAAGTTTCAGTAAATATGAAGAACACAACCAAGGTCACAACTTAATAGAAGTTGGACCAGAATAATGAACTAGTTTCATTATATCACACTTTTAATTTCTAAACACCAATTGGCAGGAGTGCAGAAGCAATGACTATAATCACATGCTGTGTCTAAAATAACAATCACAAAAATAAACCTGCAGCCTCAGTTAAATCATTCACTTTTGTATGTTTTTCTCCCAAGACAGAACATTCCCATTCTTAAAGATTCCTCGTATCGCCATTTGTGACCAAAGCCATTTCCCTTCCACCACAGTTCCCCGTCCATCCTTAAACACCTGCAACCACTCATGTGTTCTCCATTTCTCTACTTCTATCATTTTAATAATATTGTATGTGGATATATGGAATCATACAACATGTAACCTTTAGAAACCGGCCTTTTTCAGTCAGTGTAACTCTCAGGTGATACATGAAAGTTTTTGTGCAGCTTAATAGTTCATTCTTCTTAGTGCTGAATAATCTCCACCATGTAGACATACCACATTTCATTTACTCATTCATCTGCCCAATCACATCTAGGTTGTACTTTGGGCAGCGGTCAAACCTGTCCACTTTACTCCATTGGCCCTAAATCCTTAACGTCTCTTATTAAGGGCATGGTACTGGTTTCCCTGATTTCAAGCTCATTTCTAAACAGTATTCACCTTTCCAGTACAGAAATCAGATCTCCTCAAAATATCCTAGATTCTCTAGGGTTTCTTAGATTCCTGGATCCGACACAGAGGCCTCCCCACTCTCAAGAATCTCATCTGTTCATTCATTCAAAACAGTGACATGGTTTTCCTTTAAGTGATTTATTCTAAAATAGGAATCTAATCTAAAAATTATTCTAACTCTTTAATAGTTTTATGATCGACAAGATAAAACATTGGTGTTTTAAAATGGAAAAGTAACTCTGCGACATATGGCATTAGTATTGCTTCACAAGAACAAGAAGAATTGGAAATTTATAGTAGAGCTAGTATACTTCATCAGAAGAGTCTTATGTATCACTTGAGAATGGAAATATCAACGGTATATTGCAAATCTGTACTGACTCATGAAACAAAGAAGCTGTACCTAACCAAAGCATAATTACAGACTAAGCTTAAAATCCTCATCATTAGTTCATTCAAAGTCATGCATTTTCCTCATAGACTCAAAAACTGTTCCAGAAACTGCCTACTTGACATGTTCTGACAAATATCTACTTAGAACGTCACAAGAATATTTCTAGCCCCCTAAATCTTCTATTACCCTTTCTCTAATTCTTCCCTTTGAGACATCCCACAGCTCTGATGTGTGTTCACTCTTACTCCAAACCTACCCTGGAATTCAAGTATGCTCCTGATGATTTTTAGTCATTCAGTTCAGTTCAGTTCAGTCACTCAGTCGCAGTTTTGAGCAAAACACAAACACACACATGCAAAATTCAGATCTAACTTTATCTAGCTATTTTAAATGTTTTACCTTTTTTATTGGAGTGTAACTGATTTAAAAAGTTGCATTAGTCTCTGTTTTACAACAAAGTGAGTCAGTTATATGTATACATATATCCCCCCCTCCATTGTGGTCCTCCCTCCCATCCACCTCCCATCCTACCCATCAGATAGCACCAAACTGAGCTCCCTGTGCCATACAGCAGATGCCCACTAGCTACCTATTTTACACAAGGTGGTATATGTCAATCCTAGTTTCCTCACTCGTGCCCGCCCCGCCATGTCCACATGTCCATTCTCTGTGTCTGCCTCTCTATTTCTCTCCTGCATGTAGGTTCATCTGTACCATTTTTCTAGATTTCACATATATGCATTCAGTTGAGTTCAGTTCAGTTGCTCAGTTGTGTCCGACTCTTTGCGACCCCATGAATCACAGGACGCCAGGCCTCCCTGTCCATCACCAACTCCCGGAGCTCACTCAAACTCATGTCCATCGAGTCGGTGATGCCATCCAGCCATCTCATTCATTAATAGATGGGATTTGTTCTCCTCTTTCTAACTTACTTCACTCCATGTGACAGACTCTAGGTCCATCCACATCTCTAGAAATGACCCTAATGTTCCTTCTAATGGCTGTTATACTCTATTGTATATACGCACCACGGCATCTTTACCCATTTCTCTGTTGTTGGATATTTCGGTTGCTTCCAAGTCTTGGCTATTGTCAACAGTGCTGCAGTGAACATTGGCACACCTAACTGTTGAGCCTCTTGATAGAGCAGAAAGCCTGAGGGCAAGAGGGAGGGAGGGTGGGGGTGCAGATTACTCTATTTTTCTGTAGCACCTGAATTGTAAACAATGAAAATGAGCTTGTATATTACCTCTGTGGTTTTAAAAACATTAAATGTTAAATACAAGTCTTATCAGTTAAAACTTAGGAGAAATATTAGAAAAGAAAAAAAAGTAGTTTACTCTCAGGAGATAAACTCACTGACTACATGTAGAGTGGTTATGATTCATCGTCAGACAAATATTTTTTTGCATCTATTTTAAACTGCATTTTAAAAGAAATATCAGGAGGCTCCAATTAGAAATGAACTGAAGGCCACTTTGAATCAGTATACTGTGGGAATTAACTGATGCTATTGCTGTATTTTTCTTTTTTTTTTTTTTAATCACTAAGAGTTGAAAGGAAGCTTGGTTTTCACTGAAAGAGGCAAAAAAGCAGGTTCTGATTAAGTGTCTAAGGTTTCAATGTGGGGTCCCCTACATCCCCTCTCTACTCCTGGCATATCTAATCAATGAAATGTTTGGTGATTTTTTTTTCCCTACAGCGGGCCCCCCTTTTTTTTTCTCCTTCACCCTGAGCAATTGCTCTAGCCTTAGCTCCTCTGACTTTTTAATCACAAAAAACAGAGCTAACCAGTTGATTATGTATTTTACCATATCTTTCTCATTCCCCAATGTCTCAGTTTCTATTTATAGAAAATTCCTCTGCAAGGAGATACAACCAGTCCATCCTAAAGGAGATCAGTCCTGGGTGTTCATTGGAAGGACTGATGTTGAAGCTGGAACTCCAATACTTTGGCCACCTAATGCGAAGAGCTGACTCATTTGAAAAGACCCTGATGCTGGGAAAGATTGAGTGCAGGAGGAGAAGGGGACGACAGAGGATGAGATGGTTGGATGGCATCACCGACTAGATGGTCATGGATTTGGGTGGGCTCCGGGAGTTGGTGATAGAAGGGAGGCCTGGTGTGCTGCGGTTCATGGGGTTGCAAAGAGTTGGACACGACTGAGCAACTGAACTGAACTATAACTCAATGTTCATCACAGTATCTAGTAATCTGCCTTGAACTGAACAGCTATTCAAAGAAAATACTGGCAACAAATCTTGCTGATTAAGACTGGTATGAACAACCGAAAAAAAAACCAAACTTGAAATATAATTCCCCAATTCAAAGATGTCTTGACTATTCTCCAGTCTTCCAGGAATCAGACCTCACTGACATATAACTCATACTCCTGACCTGAGAACATTCTCAGGCTCTTTCCCTTCATCACAGTTAATTGGGAGAAAGTGTCAGTCACCAGAAAAATTCCAACTAACTGAAGACTGAACTGAAATGGCCAGGCTCAAATGCGATCTGAATTTCTCATCAAGCAGCACTTTAAGGTAACACAGGCAAGATTGCCTAGAGCTGGAAAAAGCTTTAATACCATCAATTTTACACTGGGATAAAACAAAAACAATTTTCAACCTTTATTGCAAGCTTTGTTAATAAGTTTCTCCCCTTTTCCTCACAGTTATGAAAAACTCCTAATACTTGGGTTGCATGGGAATAAAGCTAGAAAGGACTTAAATTTCAGGCCAATTGGAGATACATTTAAAAAAAAATATTATCATCAAGATTGATAATTGGGATACCTGGAAACTACCTTTTCCCAAATCACACAGAGCCTGGAGTGATGGTAAATTCAAATCAATAAGCCTGTGATAAAGACTATCCGAATAATCTGTTTTACTGATTTCTAAAACTCTGATCACTGTGCACGACGTTCAAATTCCTATCGCAGTAGATGTTTTCTTTGGCTTCTGGGAGCAGGGCAGCAATGGCTAACAGGTTTTGGCTCTGTTGCCAGCTTTGACTGCCAACTACTGCCCGCCACACAGTGAAGAGGGATGTTAAAGTTGCCGCTGGGCTTTGTGGAAGAAAATAGCAAAATCCATTCCATCAGCTACATTCTGTCAATGCAGCAAGCTAGTGCTAATTGCTCTGGGTCCTCTCTCAGAAAGTGCACTGCTTGACACATGGAAGGCTATGTATGTTTCAGAACCCCCTTTGCAGCTGGATAGGGTCACATGACCAGTTTGGGGCCACAGGTTGTGATCAGTGTTAACACGTTCCACTTAACTGTCCACATGCACCTGTCCATGCCTCTTCTCTACAATCGTGGCAAACCTTTAAGTCTCAAAGATTCCACAAGACAGCTGTGGACTAAACTGATGAGGTGCTCCTTGGAGAAGAGCAGCCCTGGAGAGACCCCTGGAACCATGATGGAAATTGCAAGGATGAGAAATAAATGATGGTTGGTTAAGACACAGAGATTTTGTGACTGCATTATAGCCCAGCCTGCTCTAACTTCTACACCGACTCCTAGGGCAGGAGCAGGCATTTCTTAGGGGTCACAAGTGAATATTCAGGGACACTGGTTGATCTTTCATTTAAAACATCTACCAACCCCACTGTGAATTTCCATCTAGTGTAATAAGAATTCTTGTGATCACATTGCTGATCTTCATTGCGATTACTACCAACTGTGACCAGCACTTTGGCTCATACCTGGCTCCTTTCTCCCTTCTCTGCTCTTTTCTTAAGGACACATATGTTCCAAAGCAGACTTGACATCTCATGATAATAAATATAATGGGCTTCTATAAAAAGCCAAAGGAAAAGTTGCCACCACTGTGGCTCTTTTCAATGCCTGTAAGAAAGCTAACATTTTGAACTTTCATGTGTTTCAGTCACAGGGCCACTTGTATTTGGTAAATGAACTATACCTGTTGTCAATGACGTCAGGGAGATTCCTTCCACAGTTTTACATATCTGTAACAGCATCTTTCCAATAGGAAAGATGTCTAACATTGGAACGAATGATCATTTGAGAACCAAAGCTTATGCTTCCACTTACTAGATGATAGGAATCATTCCGTGAGCTTTACCGGTATCAATGTGTTCAATATCCCCAATGGCCTTGGGAATTTTACTGTCATTTGACAGATTAAAAAAACTAGTGGGTAAGTTTACATGCTTGCAAAAAACACTGATCTTTTATCGTCATAAACTAGAATAAAGTCCTCAGATGAAACATAGAGTGAGCAATTGAATTTTCAGACAAATAAGACTTTAAAGTAAATATGTGCCATGTATCATGTGGGATATATTTATACTAAACAAATTTAACTGAAATTTAACAAGAACCAATTTTGCATTTTCCATCTTTCCTTTGCTCTACTCTTTTATAACTGTTAATCTTAATAATTTCAAAACATCTTCACTGAAGAAACAGATATTAAAATACTCTAAAATCTAAAAAAGAAAGATTAATTTATTTGAAATTCAAATTTACCTGGACTCTTGTATTCTTATTTGCTAAATCTGGCAACTGAAAATTAGAAGCAAGATTTGAAATTTTCATTAGTACTCAGTATTTGTAACTTTATTAAGCAGCTAAGTGGACCATACATGTCTCTATCAAAGAAAGTTAAAGAAAGTATGAGGAAAAATAAAATCTTTCAATCTAGTCTATGATAAAATGCCAAAATACATTTCATTTTAAAATGTGTTTTCCCTTTCCTACTTCTCAGCCTGCAGCATTTGAGAAGGATCCAGATGTTGATATGTGATTCTGCTAGTTGCCACCTTTCATGTCTAAATTGGTGAAAGTCCTATCTGTGAGTCTCCAAGGCATTCACTCTGTTTGAATTTGGGGGTGAGGTGGTTCTCAAAGAAACAGAATTTTTTTTTCTTTTTATTACTTTTACAACATGAATATTCTAGCTCAGGCAGAGATGAGAGGACATAATAAATAGGAAACATTGCTTTCCCAATGTAGTCCTGAAAAAATCCTTGCCAATCATATTCAGTAAAGTGCATCAAAAATAATGCTTACCCTGGCAGGAGCCTGTGCAGAGTTTAACATTCTGGGGACAAATAATGAAATAGGTGTAGAATGAGACTAATAAAATGTTCAAATCTGAGGTTCCTCTGAATAAAGTGCTTCCAGAGACTCTTAATAACATCATTTTAAACTCTTGGTCTCCCTTCTGGGATCTGTTTCATGCAGGGCAGTGAATTATTGCCAACAAGTTAATATCTACCCTCAGCCCGAGCACAGTATGCCTCCCATCGCCATTCATCAAGAGCTTCAAAACAATGTGTTTATCTTTCTGCTTGTTGTGAATATTAATAAATTAAGATCTTTAAACTGTCTAGAAAGAAGTAAGAAATAACTGCCGAGAGCTTCGGTGCCGATGATGTATTTACATACATTAGAGAAGTACCATTAACAGTAATTAATGGTGCTTTTACATCTCAAAATGCATTGCAATTGACTACCGATTTGTTTTGGAGGTGTTTGCAATCATAAAATAAATCTCATCCTAAATGGATACTTAGTAATTTTTGATAATTTTAAACTGTGATGCTCTATTAATGCTTTAGCAATAACACACTGTTTTATGAAGACAGTTTTTTTAATTTAGACTTTTTATTGGACTTTATTAAAGTTAATGAGACTGCATTACTTATGTTCTATCTTAATTCAGAATGTTTTTAAAGGTCACAAAGGCTAATTTAAAAATTTGTATTTTGGAAAAAGCAAATTCAGTCAGTTAATGACTGTACAATTAAAATGTAATTCTACTACGTTCTTTTATGGGTCCACTAATTTTTAAAGGAACCCACGTTTAGTAACGTCATATGTCTTTGTGAGCACTTTTTAACATGAAAAGTTTAGTATCATTGTTAGGAAGTAGAATGGACACAATGCTGAGGAGAATTTCACTAACTTCCATTCTCTTCTGGACCTCGTGTGCCTTTGGATTAGAACTAGAGTACTCCGGTGGCTCAGTGGTAAAGAATTCACCTCCAGTGCAGGAGACACAGGAGATGTGGGTTTGATCCCTGGGTCAGGAAGATCCCCTGGAGGAGGGCATGGCAAACCACTCCAGTATTCTTGCCTGGAGAATCCCATGGACAGAGGGGCCTGGTTGGCTACAGTCCAAGGGGCCGCAAAGAGTCAGACACTACTGAAGCAACTTTGCACGCACAGAGTGCACAGGGCCTAGAAACCACCCTGAAGGATGTGTATACCAACTGAACTTCTAAGGAAATTAAAATTAGAAAACATATCTCACTAAGTCAATACATCCTGCAATATTTCACTAGTGACTTCCATCTCATTTTTGGTTGAGAAAACTAACAGGAAAATGAAAAATATATTTGCTTTGAGGGTGCCAAGGTCATGTGGAATAGAAATTTGAGCTAAAATACTTAACCCTTTCCACAGCCTTTCCATGCAAGATGGAAACTGTAAAAACAGATGGCAGCAATCCTGATGCGAGTTACTGTCATTTTTGCCAGGCTCTTCAATGTCTCTTTCAGTCTATTTTATTTCCAGTAGGAACAACTGTTCAACCCTTTAAGAGTAGTTCTTCACAACCATTCCTCACAACAATATATGTGCAAAATTAAACTGAGTTTCTTTGAACTGTTCACAATATATTGAGAGAGTTTATAAGGCAATAATTCTAAATATACAACAACAAAAAATGTTTCACAATTTTACAAATTTAAGGAAATATGTAGGAGGAGTACCAAACACACTTGGCATGTTTAAAAATACATTTGATGCTTGTCAGCTCTCAAACAGCACAGACATATTGTTTGCATTATCAATAATAACAGGAAGATCATAAAGAATTAATCATGAGTATTTGCCTTCATCTTAGGATCACAATAACAAGACCTACATGCTGCATTTCTCTTGTGGTGAGGCAAAAGGAGTCAGACACAACTTAGCAACTCTGAATAACAGCAACAACAAAAATATAACACTTGTATATATTATGAAGACAAAGCTACTCATTTTTATGTGTTCTTAAAGAATTTCAAATCAAGATAGCACATCTTCCTTTTGACATGGATATTTCCTTCTACCCCACACAAAAAAGATGATAGCATAAAGATAAATTTTTGATACATCTGAATAAGTAAATAAATCTGAATAAGTAAATGTACATATGCTGACTGCAACAAGGCTCTCAGTATAAGGAGATAAGGAACCAGTATAGAAATGTGTCTCAAGTAAAGTATTTCCTCAAATTATAACTTCCTTAATATCTACAGAAAAATCTCATTTCTAAAAAGTGGCAAATTCCCACATCATTTTGTCATTTGACCTTTGACTTCTGTCCCTTTGACACTCCCTAATTCCAAAACACAGGATTGATATTGATGGTTCCAACATCACATCTGCTCAGAGCAAGGCAGTGAGATGATATCCGATAAAAGACCTGAACGTTTCAACCCCATCATCACTGATAAGAAGGCAATATGAACTCTAGGAAGAAAAGACTGAATGCCATGCTTGGATTTTTGCCACTGTGAAAAAGTGACCCTAATAGGTGTTGGATGACACTGATCTTTACTTTGAGTAGGTTTTTAAAATGATTCCTGCTACAGTTATCTTGGATTCATGGATCCTTAAACCTTTATAGGTAATAGCAAGGGCAAATCTTTTCACAAGCTACATGGCACTGTTGTTTTGTTCCCAGAGGGAAGAGATATTTGACCAAGTATTGCACAGCCTTTCTATTCCTGGGGTCAGTTAAAGCTTGTCATGAATCTGGCTGTCCATCACCACAGTGCCAGCTGTGGAAGGAGTCAGACTCAAGTCAGTCCCCGCTCCATCTCAGATACAACCTTGGGTAAGTTACTTAACATCACAAAGCCTCAGTATCCTCATCTATCATTTGTGGATCACAGCACTACCTACCCTATATGTATCAGAAAAAAACATTTCAAACTTTGAAATAGGCAAATGAGATTAACTGGATTCCTTCAGAAAAGCGTCCCCAAGGCTGAGCATCACTTACTGTTTACAGGACTGTTTTACAACTCACCTGAAGAGTAAATTGTGTGAGCTTTTATGGATCAGCTAGACATGATGCTGTTTTGTATCTGGCCCAACAAATAATTGTATACGCACACATGCACGTACAGACACACAGAGACACAAACACACATATATTTTTATGAAAAAATCTTAAATTGGGGCTGATTTTAACATCCTACTAGGTCCTTCACCCTCAAATAATAAGCTGGGTAAGATCTTGAATTGTGTTTATAATCGTACAACAGCCATGAATCCGCCCTTCAGAAAACTGATTTTTAACACCAGATTATTTCGAGAATTAAATGAGACAATACATATGAAATTTTCAGTGTAGGGGCTGTCACATATGATTCAACAAATGCCATTCATTGCATCATTGCTATGATCATCTCAATAACTGTTATCACCACTACCATGCTATTTAAAATGTTTAATGTTCAGAATATTCTGTTTACTCATATTCCAATATTAACAGGGGTTAACACTGAAGAGTTAATAACTAGTTCTGAGACTAGCTCCAAAATGACACTGTTGTTACCCAGAGCTGAAGCTACTTTAAAATCTGGCCTTTAGAGAGGTTATCTTGCAAACCACACACAGAACAGAAATGGCAATTTTAAGGGATACATTTTCGATGCACAGAAGGGTGTGCATCAGCCGGCTGCCCGTCACCTCTGTTAAGTAGGATTCATTAGAGTGATAATTGACAGTTGTTTCCCTTCTAAGTGATTGCTCTGTAGTTCCATTATGTTCTATCAAGGAAAACTAGTCATTAATTACCAATAAACTGAGCACCAACTTTGCTTGCAGCAGAAGGGTTGGACCTGTTAATTGTGGGGGTGGTGAGGTAGCAGGGAGAGGATAAACGCCATGGTGCAGGAGACTCCCAGAGACAGGATGTTATTACAGGCATGGGTGGGGATGGACACTGCTTCTGCAAGGAGGAGAGACCTCTGCTTTTGAGGCTCCTAGTCCACTTAGAAAAGCAAAAAGGAAGAAATCTCAAACCAGTGGCTCAGAAAGTATGGTCGACATTTAAAAAAAAAAAAATTTTGAACATGAAAAAATGAAAACATAAAATCAAAGTACTGAAACTATTTCTAAAGTAACAACAGAACTTTTTTTTTTTTTTGCTTTAGTTAAATTCAAAGTGTGTGGCAGGTGAGTGGTCAGGAAGTATAACAGAGGCTTTTTTGCATTTCCAACTAAAACACTTCTGTAACTCTCCTCTTTGGGAAAAAAATATTGTAAGTCTAAACCAGGCCTTTTGTGAAGATGCAGGCTGAGACCCAGGGGTTGAGCCCTCTTCTCTCACCCCTCAGACCCTGAGCTCTGATCTTTAGCCAGCCCTCCGAAATCCTGTGCCCCAGTGCTGCTCTCTTTTCCTGCTTGTTTTGTCTTTCATGATTGAGCCATTAGGGGCTCTTTTGAGAGAGCCTGGGAGACACATTCTAGCTGCTCTCCAACTTTTTGCATTAGTTCCAGCCATCCCTGCAGCCACAATGGTCTCCTGGTTTCTCCAATGCCTGCCGTGTATTACTTGCTGTAATTTTTCTGAATGCACTTAATCATACAAGCTGTCAGTCGGTTTCACATTCAGGCATCTCACCTCATCAATAAGACTGCACCTTCCAAAAGACAAGGATGTGGCTTCGGAGGGTAATTAAGAATTACAGAGTGCCACTGCTTTGAAATCTGTCTGGCCATGTGGGCACTTGACAGAGCAGACAAGCAAGAACCACCTCTGTTTATTCCTCCAGCATTCCTCTGCCATATGAAAGGAAGATCACTGCTTTTTCAAAATGTTTTTAGAGGTATCTATGGATTTCTGGCTTCCATAGAGACTAAGTCCTACCATCAGAAGCCTCTGGACTCCCTGGTATGTGCGAACATCTGCTGGTAACTGAGTCCCTGTTCTACAGTGATTTTCAAAAGAGGATCCTGAGTTTCTTTCAAGATCAAAAAAGAGCAGAGCGTTCAAAGTCTCAAAGCAGTCTCGAAGAGCCTGGTGCTGAAAGGTGGGAGGATTTAGCTAACAGGGCCGAGAGGTCAAGAACCGGGTAGAGATTAAGGTCAACCAAAGACCAAGTGAGAAGGACTAACGGAACCAGCTAATCACTAACATATCTGGGCACTAATACATCTGGAGCAAGGGTAGGTATGACAGAAAAGGGGCAGACCAGAAGGCCTGAGGGCAGAGATAGAGAGGTCCAGGAAACTAGAGAATACTGGAGGCTCCAGCTTGGCCCAAGCTGGCATTATACTGGCACGGCCTCTAAGGCAAAAAGCACTCCAGGAATTCTGGGAACAAAGGGGTACAATCAGAGGAGAGAAAGGGAAAATGGGGTCATTTCAAAACTTTTACTTTGGAATTAATTTCAGTACATCCCCCAATTTCAAGAACTATAATAACATAAGGAACATCTATCTACACTCCAGATCCATCTACTGTTAACATTTTTCCTATCTGCTTATCATCTGCACTTTCTCCCTATACACACACTATTTATTTCCTGCCCTTATTTTGAAAATAAGTTTCATTCAGTACGCATTTACAAATAAGGACAGTCCCTCTTACCACCACACTAAAGCAAGCAACTTCAGTAAAGGTAACATTGGTGGCATGTTTTATCTAATCCACCAACTTCTCTTTCCCAGTTCTGTCCATTAAACAGCAATGTCCCTTATGACATTCTCTTGGTCCAGTGTAAGACTCAGCAAACAATCTCATTTAGTGGTCATCTCTCTTATCCCCTTTGATCTCAAATGTGTCTTTGTCTCTCTTTGACTTCTTCTGTTTCACAGTATGTCCCTACTTCTATCTTCCACATACATTTTTTTAAAATAGAACTATTCCTTATTGGGGTTTCTCTGATGTGTCCTGGAGATTGCATTTCTATTGCGTATTCCTTGGCCAAGTAGCACATGGGTCACTTTGTACCCTTCTCAGGGCAGCGCATCTGGAGGGGCATGATGACCGTCTGCCTTTCACTGGTGATGTCAATTCTGATCACTGGTCAAGATGCTGTCAGCTTTCTGCACTGTAGTGTTAGCATTTTTCTAAACAGAAGACTGCTTAACATTCTGATTGTGTGTTAGACAGGAAGAGGATTTAGTTCACGATGTTTTTGTTGCATAATGACAAAGTATACACATTTTAAAAAGCTTAAAGGTGCGTTGTGTTTTAAACAATGACACAAGTTTAGGACCTGCACTGTCTACAACTCTGAGCTGTGAGCTTTTATTATGCAAAAGCTGTGGTTCATGAGCCATTGTTTGCCTGTGCTCCTTCTCAATAAAAACTACACTTACAATAACCAATGAACAAGCCCTTCTAAAAATCCAGTCCAGAGATGGATTTTCACATTTTAAGATGCATCACAGGTTGTTCAAGCTAACTAAGAGACAATTTCAGTTAATTGATTCATATACACACTTTTACAGGTGAGAAAAATCAAGGCCTGGGGAGGAATAAAAGGTTGGTCCAAGGTCATATAACACAATGGTTCTTTACTAACCCATTATGAAATCACTTTGAGGTGCCATGGCTGGTATGTTTTAAATTGAAACAAATATCTGAGGGCTCAGTATACAGCAAGGGTAAATACTGTTTGGCACAACTTTTGTTTTCATTACATGTGTTTATAAATACATATGTTCCCCTTTATTGGGTAATGAAATTAAATCTATTTCTTACTGAACGTCATAGTTAAAAATCTTAAAAAAAAAAACAAACTCCGTGAGAACTTTGGTCTTCTAAATGAAGAACCAGTAGTCACTCTACTAGAAAAATGCTCCTTTAACTTTTGTGTGAAAATAAAGGTTGAAATGTAGTTTCTGTTTCAAAAGTTCTGAGATGGGATCTGAGATTCTGTATTTTGCATTGACCTGTGGGTAATGATAACAGCGAGATTGACTTGTGGACACCTTTGAAAAGCCTGATGGAAACACTACATCCTAGGAGGGACTGAGTTTATTGTGAAGACTATCTACATGAAGTAGGTATCAGATCTATATCTATCTATATATATATGGTATATATTCATATTTAAATTGTTAACACGTGGATATATATATATATAGGCACACAATTCTAGAGTTTGATGATCAGATTCATTTCCTCTCACTCATCTCAGACCCATACATACATACATATATATATATATATATATATATATATATATCTCCCCATTTGTTAGCTATTTAAATATGAATAATTAATTCTGGGAAAAGTTTAAATTAAAACAAAAACCGAAAAATGCTCTATAGAGAATAAGCTCAATTCACAGCTGAGACAATGTGCTAACTCTGACAGTCCTAAGAATGTGGGGACGTCTAGAATTCATGATACTCCACACATGAGACCCAAAGGATCAATAAGCCTGCCAGTTGAGACTGCTGCTGCTAAGTCACTTCAGTCGTGTCCGACTCTTCGCGAACCCATGGACTGCAGCCCACCAAGCTCCTCCGTCCATGGGATTTTCCAGGCAAGAGTACTGGAGTGGGGTGCCATTTCCTTCTCCAAGTTGAGATTAGTTCCCCCAAATGACAGATGAACAAACAAATTCAAACACCTTATTTTGTCTCTGCTTGAGAGCAGACAGGAATAGATCAGAATCCACCCAATCCCTAAGGTCATGCTCTGTCATACTCACTGACCCACACACAGTTATTATTCACTCACATGCTTTAGACTTGAGATTTATTTAAACACACATACAGATATGCACATTGGCACTTTAATAAGCAATCTAGAGTATTCAAGGTTCAGAGATGAGTGAGAGAAAACAAACGTGCTCATCAGACTCTAGAATTGTGTGCCTTCTGATGTGGCTCAAGCAACACCATTAACGTTGTCTAAATTAAGTGACGTGAAAGTTGTTCAGTCATGTCCAGCTCTTTGCGACCCCATGGACTATATGGTCCATGGAATTCTCTAGGCCAGAATACTGGAGTGGGTGGCCTTTTCCTTCTCCAGGGGAACTTCCCAATCCAGGGATTGAACCCAAGTCTTCTGCATTGCAGGCAGATTCTTTACCAGCTGAGCTGTAAAGGAAGCCCAAGAATACTAGAGTGGGTAGCCTATCCCTTCTCCAGCAGATCTTCCCGACCCAGGAATCAAACCTGGGTCTCCTGTATTGCAGATGGATTCTTTATCAACTGAGCTATCAGGGAAGCCCTGTCTAAATTAAAGGGGTCTCATGGAGACAGTGCCATTTGGGCTTCCCTGGTGGTCCATTGGCTAAGACTCCATGCTCCCAAGGCAGGTGGCCTAGGTTCAGTCCCTGGTCAGGGAAGTAGATTCCTCTTGCCACACCTAAGACCCAGTGCAGTCAAATAAATAAATATAAAATAAAGAAAACCAGTCCCATTCGATGGGGTGGCAGGGGGGAAGTGGAGGAACTAACATAGAAGGCTAGGGGGATAGAGTGAGCAGCAAATGACAAGCACTACAAACAAGATTCCATCATCTACAACTTAGACTCCATGCGGTATATTTAGTTCAAATCCTGGCACTTTATACAAATAGGCTGTCATGTAAAGTGCAAACAACTCTCTTTTGACAAAGTGATACGGCTTTGAAGCTGGGTTGACGGCTTTATATACCACAAAGCTCTTTAAGTGACAAATGAAAGCAGGGTCTTGAAATTATGGTGATATGGAATTACTGCATAAATCCTTTCTGGTTCTGCAGGGGGTGGAGGGGAGGGAGTCAAAGGATAGCAGCGTTTTGCAATTAATTGAAAAGAAAAATCTGAGAGGATGAGGCTAGATTTTTCTAATCTTGACTCTGTAGAATGGACTTTGAACTTCCTGGCACAGAAATGAGATATGGCCCTGAAAATTTCAAATGAGATGTACAATGCTGCTTGAAGATCTGGCTAAAGTGCTTCTCTTGACCTAAATTATGCCAGGCACGGGTGTAATAATTATCTCTGATAGAGACACTGGGTGTGCTGACACTAAAACCTTTTGATATGTTTGATAATGCAGCTTTTTGTGTACACAAGCTGCTTTCCCAAGCTGTCCACATTAGTGGTGTGTTCGAATGGAGCTGAATAGTTTAAAAAGATCTGCTTTCATGCTGGTTTTATTTAGCTTGAATAAACATTTCCAGTCAATCTCAAATAAAACCTCACTTCATAAACGCAGCTGCTCTGTGCTCATCTCTTAATAAGGATTTGTACAAAGAGACCTGTTGGGTAACATAGTTCTGACAGATGATTAATAAGAGATACAGGGTTTCTTTCTTAAAAAAATCATACTTTGACTATAAGATGGCAAATTCATTATCCATGAATCAAAAGGAGCAAAGGATTTCAGTTGTATCAGAAGCCTGATCTGACTTCAATCTGACAGTTAACTCTAGGACGTAAATGATTAAATAAAAGTCTAAGTTCATCCAAGCCTGGCAAAAATAAAACTCAAAGCCCAGAAACTTCAAATAACACAAGAAAAAGTCACTGACTTTTCAACCTCAAAAAGAAATGGAGAGGAGATACAGGATGGAAACTGTGATTTCAGATGGAGGGTCTCTTTTGCTGTTTGTGTTTTTCAGAACTAGATTTAAATTTTGCAATGCTTTCCAACAGAAAAGAAAGTTTTGAGAGTAATGTGACTAACTTTTTAACAAAAACTTTAAAATTGAGATATAGCATCTGTACAGGGTGGCCACAAAATCTTCAGCATCTCTCCCAGTAAGAAGTAGGGGGTCTGTCCTTCCATTCCTTGAGTCTGGTGGGCTCAGTAAGTGCTCTGACCAAGAGAATTCAGCAGAACTTACTCTGTCCAGGTCTTAAGAAACTGATGTGTCCACTTGATCTCCTAAAAGAGCAGCTCTTACAGTCATACATTGCTCTAATGTAAGAAGTCTGACCACCTTGAGGTCAACATATCATGAGAAAGTCCATTTAGATAGTCACGGGGAGGGAGGGGAGACAGAGAGAGAGAGAGACCTAACCAACTTTCCGCCACTGGAGTTCCTCCAGTCCCAGCATCAGACTTCATTAAACTGAAATAAGCCAATCACTCCTGCAGTATGCTGTCTGAATCCCTGCCCCACAGCCTTGCAATGTATAACAGCAACAAGCTGCTTTCAGCTGTTTATACACAGCCAATGGCAACCCACTCCAGCTTTTGGGTGGTTTATACACAGCCAATGGCAACCCACTCCAGCATTCTTGCCTGGAAAATCCCATGGAAGGGGGAGCCTGGTAGGCTGCAGTCGATGGGGTCGCTAAGAGTCGGGCACGACTGAGTGACTTCACTTTCACTTTTCACTTTCCTGCATTGGAGAAGGAAATGGCAACCCACTCCAGTGTTCTTGCCTGGAGGATCTCAGGGACGGGGGAGCCTGGTGGGCTGCTGTCTATGGGGTCACACAGAGTCAGACATGACTGAAGTGACCTAGCAGCAGCAGCAATGAGTATCCAAAATATATAGGAAGATGGGATCATCTTAAATGTTATTGTTGCTGTGTAGTCACAAAGTCTTGTCTGATTCATTTGCAACTCCACAGACTGTAGACTGCCAGGCTTCTTGGTCCATGGGATTTCCCAGGCAAGAATATTGGAGAGGGCTGCCATTTCCTCCTCCAGGGGATCTTGCCAACCCAGAGACTGAACCCACATGACCAGCATTGGCAGGAGGATTCTTTACCACTGAGCCACCTGGGAAGCCCAATCTTAACTTTACAGCTCTGCATTTTTGCATTTGTATACACACTGCTAACCAGGACGCAGATCTTGAAGCACAGAGTTTCCATTACTCCAGAAGACTCCTTCTGCCCCTTTCTGGACAGTGCCCTTGTTAAACCTGCCTACCACCCGCGCGTACACACACGCACACAACTGCTGTTCTAACTTCTATCTCCAGTGGTCAGTTCTGTCAGTTCCTAAGTTTTGCAACATTACATCATTACAGCAGGCACTCTTCAGCAGCTAGCCTCTTCCCTGTCTGTGAAGTTCATCAATGCTGCTGTATGGGGCAGTGGGTGGTGTGCTTTAACAGCTGTGAAGTGTCTCATTTATAACTCTACTACATTCATCCATTCGGATGCTGATGGAAATTTGGGCTGCTTCCATTTGGGGCTTTTCTAAACAAAGTTGTTATGAATGTCCTTGTATAGTCTTTTGGTGGATAAATGCATTCAGTGTGGGGGTATAAACCTAGGAGAAGGACTTCTGAACTTCAGGGTGGGGTATATGTTAACCAAAATATTAGTTCAGATTCTGAGTACTTAGGGATCTGCTCGTCGGGGGTGTTGTTTTTTTCTTTTTTTATCCATCTATCTAGTGAATATTCAGAAATAATCACACCAAGCATTAAATTAAGCTATTTATGATTTGTCCTTCCATATTTGACCTCTCCTGACTAACCACACAGTAGTATTGTTGTCAACAATGTCTACTGTCATGAAAATGACACTGTTCTTGGAGAAATCCTATCAGGCAAAGTCAACCTCTAAAATAGCATTGTAATAAATATGCAGAAATGTCACTTTTTGCATTAGCCCAAAGGTTTTGTATAGCTTAAGGATATGTGCAGTAAGCCAACTATAAAAATAGAAACTTGACAGTGGGGATGTATGTGTGTGTCAAAATAATATTACTCTTTCTGGGAGTATGGCAGAAAAAATGACACTACAACCACCAGCATGATTTTTATAGATCTGCCTCTTTGCCAGATGTCACCTTTTATAAACTGCTTTATAAAAATATGACAGTATAAGTGCAATAGTGTGTTTATTGCTTGATAAACTTTAGTAATAAACTTAAGATAGACTGGAAATTAAAGCCTTAGAGAGCCTATTCATTAAGAATTTAGGACAAGTGAATAAGCAAAAAAATGCAAACCATTAAATGCTCAGTGTATGCAGATCAAGCAAGCACTATTTCTTGGTAGGTGTGTCTTACAGAAATATCTGCCAGTTGCCTTGTCATTGGGCTAAACACACAGCCGCCACATCCAAAGGATGCTGGCTGCAGTGCTACAAATTTGAGTGAAATCCAGAACCTTACAATTGCCATACGCTCCCTCAAAACACACAAAGCCTTTTTCTAAAGTGTTCTTTAACTCAGCACGGCCTGTGTTCAAATGGCAAACGGTCTTTCTGATAACTGTTTTTCAAAAAAACCTTTAGGAATTTCTTAATTTCATAATACACACTACTTTCTTTACTGAGAGGATATATATAGCAATGCTTCTTGAAGAATATCCTGAGGATCATTGAATTACCTAAGCTATGCTGTGCTCATTCGTGTTCAACTCTTTGTGACCCCCCCTGGAATGTAATCCCACCCGGCTTCTCTGTTCACGGAATTTTCCAGGTAAGAATACTGGAGTGTGTTGCTATTTCCTCCTCCAGGGGATCTTCCCAACCCAGGGATCAAACCCACTTCTCTTTAGTCTCCTTCATTGACAGGCAGATTCTTTACCACTGTGCCACCTGGGAAGCCCTGAATTATTGATAGTGATTGCTAAAAACAGAAATTCCAGAGGCTACTCTTAATTGAATGAAGCAAAATCTCTAAGGTAAGGGGTCCAAGAAGTAACTACAACAGGAAAATGTATAAACCACAATATCCAGGAATCTTATAATAAATTTCATGGCAAAGTACATGGTTCTAGCAGACTGTCAGTTTTAAGTGGATAGTATAATTCTCACTCTTTTACTCAACTTGTTACTCTACTCTGTACTTGAAAAAAAAAAATTAAACAATTTGTATCAATTTTAAAAGTCCTGTTTTTGGGTTTTTTTTTTTTCCCTTATAGGTGCGTATGAGAATTGACAAAACAAAGTTTGGTTAAGGACTTTTGAAATCAGTCCCCATAACAATTTCCCTTGCTAACGTTCCCTAAGGATTCTATTTATCCTGAGACTGACATTCATAATCTTTGATAAACATGGAATGCAGCCATTATTAAAATTAAACCATCCCTCTAACGGAGGGTCTGGTAGAATTCCTCTGCTGCTCATTGGATTTTTCTGTTGCTTGCTACTCAAAGAATCCCATTCATACTCAAATAGTGTAATAGTTAAGTATCACAAAGCTACCAATACATAGATTTTGTGGTATGGAAGCACATAAAAATGCTGCTAAATAAAATAATGATACTGCTTTTCCATTAGCAAATCACTGTACCGATGTGACAACTAATACGTTGGAAAAACTGTCAAAACATCCTCGGTGCTACAGAACAGTGTTACTGCAAATTACTATACTATTCCAGGATTCCGTACCAGCCATCTAAAAATGCTCAATACCTCATGACACAAATGCGGCGACAAAGCAGTTACAGGACGTTTTGGACAAGAGATATCCTGAAACTTCTGCCCCCTACTCCATCCTCCCATCCCCGCCCCTGTTCAAATCCCAGTAAGCAGCATAGAGTGCTGACTCTTTACTTGCAAATTAAAACAAAGCAGTGGCCAAGACAAAGGTAGGCTCAATTTCAGCTAGCTTTAATTTTCTTCTCCAAAAAGAATAGCACTGAATCAAGAGTGAAGTAGAAATCAGAAAAAGAAACTGTGGGGCAACTTGAAGAGAAAGGTATGGGAATAGCAGAGGGAAATACATTCAGTTGTTTTAAAAAAGAGAAAAAGAAAGAAAAAGGAAAAATAACCTTCAGGAAGCAATGAAATACATCAAGTAAATTCCTCCCAAGTCTCTGTTCCTTTGGGCCTTGTCACAACCCACACACCTCACCAGAAGGTCAACACCACAATTGCTAGCATCCTGATCATGAAAAGTAGTGGAGAGAACACTGCATTCCTGGTCAGCAGAACTATACCCCGTTAGACTGAAGTTTATGAATCTCTGTGTTAGGTTCCTATTACTGCTGTAACAAGTTCCTGTAAACGTAGTGGCTTAGAATGACACAAATTTATCCTCTTACAGTTTTGGAGACCAGAGGTCCAAAGTCAGTTTCACAGGGCTGAAGGTAAGGTGTTGACTGAGCTGGTTCCTTCCGGAGGGTCTAAGGGGAAAATCCATTTTCACGCTTTCTCAGTTTCCAGGGGCTGTCTGCGCTCCTTGTTCTGTGACCCATCCAGCAGTCTTCAGGGAGCGTCACTCCAGTCTCTGCTTCTCTTGTCCCGTTTCCTCCCTTCTAATACTGACTCTCTTGCCTTCCTCTTACAAAGGCCCTTTGATAATGTTGTGCCCACCAAGATGATTCAGGGTATCTCCTTATCTCAAGATTCTGAATTTGGGGCAGCTTCCCTTGTGGCTCAGCTAGTAAAGAAATCTGCCAATGCGGGAGACCTGGGTTCGATCCCTGGGGTTGGGAAGATACCCTCAAGAAGGGAAAGGCTACCCACTCCAGTATTCAGGCCTGGACAATTCCATGGACAAGTTCATGGGGTCGCTAAGAGTCGGACACAGTTGAGCAACTTTCACCGGGAAGCCAAGGATTAAGAATCTGCCTTTCAATGCAGGGGACATGGTTTTGATCTCTGGTCAGGGAACTTAAGATCCCACAGCCACGGAGCAATGAAGCCTACCAGTCACAACTAGAGTCCGTGTGCCGCGATGAAAGATCCCACATGACTCAATGAAGAACCCACGTGCTACAACTAAGATCTGTCACAGCCAAATAAATAAATATTTTTCAAAATATTCTTTTTTTAATTTTTAAAAAATTTTTAAAATTTTTATTTAATAAATGGTACAAGCACAATGCCAAAATAGAGGTCATTCGTGTGTCTCCTTCATGAGGATTCAGTACGGCTGTGGTGCTGTTATCCCTCTGATAGGAACTCTAACTCGGTGTAAAGCCCCAAAGGTCTGTTACTTATTTTTATTTTATATTGTACTATATTTTATTTACAGTGTTGCGTTTGTTTCAGGTATATAGCAAAGTGATACAGTCATATATATATATATATATGAATTAACAAAAACAGTTCCCGTCTTTTGATGGGGTGCTCATGGCTTATAACATAAATCAAAATATTCTTAATTCAATCATATCTGTGAAGACCCTTCTGCCATGTAAGGCAACATTGACAGGTTCCAGGAATAAGATGTGAACATATTTGCAGGCCATTACTCAGCCTCCATAATCTCTGAATTTTCCCTTTAAAACTTTTTCATTTACTCATTCCCACCCACCTACCCCTACTTCACGCTACAGGAGTTGGTCAGGCCATACAGCATAGCTGAACAAACTGCACGCTATGAAATTTCAAAAGACGTGCTGACTAATTCTGATCAATAAGCAAAATTGATTTTTACTTCAATTGAGTATGCATTCTGGCAGGATGATGTTTCTTAGAAACAAACAAACAAACAAATAAACATTAAGCAGAGGAGGAGATAGTGTACTGTATAGATTAGGATAACTAGCTGCCGGTAAAAGGGCAGAGACAGTGCTTGACATTAAAGCAGTATCTAGAGAAATGCATCAGATTTTCTGGAATGTGTAGACTGTGTTTACAGGAAGATACAGGAATTCCCTTATGAGCATGTAAAAGACCATGGCAAGGACAGCAAGTGGCCCAGCTGGAACTGTAGCAGGTCCACAGTGAGATCAGCTGAATAAAATGATAACTGGGGAAGCGTCCAGAGATGCTGGGGAAGTTGTTGCTCTGCAGGTGACTGCACTGTGATTATCACAATGTGTTTTGGGTTGACATTTTTGTTTTTTTCAAAGCAACATGGACCTTGGTCCTGGGGAGAGGCATCTTTCCGTGATCTTTTGGGTGAAAGCTGGGAATATGGGGTGGAAATGCCTACACATAACAGGATT
This sequence comes from Moschus berezovskii, assembly GCF_049115385.1. NCBI lineage: Eukaryota > Metazoa > Chordata > Mammalia > Artiodactyla > Moschidae > Moschus > Moschus berezovskii. The sequence goes on from NC_142483.1 coordinate 19,506,260, forward strand.
CTGTTAGGAAGATAAAGAGGGAAACTCCTCCAGATAGTCCACTAAGAGGGGGCACCACAGAATCTCTGCACGAAAACACAGTCACTTGAGGCCCTTCTGTACCTCGGTTTAAAGTGTTCCACAGGATGGCAGTTTCTACCCGAATTTCTCAAACACAAGGTCCCTCTCAAGTGAATGTCCATCTGCACCTATCAGTTCATAGTTCAAGTAAAACCATTTAAAGCAAACTTTTCAAATTCAGTAAAAAATCAGCCAGTCACCCTCACATGTTCACGTTGTTTATGTAGAAATGAAAGCAATGACAGTGTGAAGCTCCCCCTTTACTTTTTGTTCCTTTACCCTGTGGTAGGTTCTAGAAGCAAGCACAGTCACGAAGGGACAAGAAGAGCTGGAGGAGGCGGGGCAGGGAGATGGGGAAATCCTACTGTGAGCCAATGGTGGATGAGAAAGTACTTTCAGGACAAAACCTCAAAATAAAACTTGAGTGCCGCGAGGAAACACAAATGAAGCAATCGCAAGTGACAAAAAGTGGCTAACTGGAGATAAATTCTCTCCTGCACTTTTAATCACATCACAAACTGTCTCCAATAAAGAAGCATCTTAACAGGTGCACACTAAAAATAATGCTTTTTACTTTGATTTAAATTCATGTGTTACACCTTGTCCAATAACTATTATGGGAGAAAGACTGTATATCCTGACTGTTACATTTGAGTTAGGTGGCAATTCTCTTCCTGGTTTCAATTTCAGACATTTATGTAAATCTTATAAAATGACAAAGTTATTGAACTGAACTATAAACACCCAATCAAATAAACACACACATTTCTATAAACTGTGTGCAGTAAATCAAAAATTACAAGTGATATAAAAGGAAAGATGGATATTTATAATTAGTGAGATTATAAATTTGAAATGGGGGGGCATATTAATATTTTGATATTTCTAAGAGGAAAAGGGGACGACAGAGAATGAGATGGCTGGATGGCATCACCAGCTCGATGGACATGAGTTTAAGTGAACTCCAGGAGTTGGTGATGGACAGGGAGGCCCGGCGTGCTGTGATTCATGGGGTCGCAAAGAGTCGGACACGACTGAGCAACTGAACTGAACTGAACTGAACAATTCTTTCAAATTACCTAATATTTTTATACCAGCAATTATTGCCTCAAGGACTCAACTGAAAGCCAAATCATAATGATCACCCATTTAACTAATTTATTAAATCAAACATGTTCAATTATACACTAAATCTAATGATGTGGCCAGAATGATGATAGAGCAACAAATTTCAGTGAGAGTTAGGAAAATTATTAAAGGTCTTTTAACTTGTTATCTGTTGAATCTGGGATACACCAAACATGCCTGGCTGAATTAGTTCTGTAGGACTGGGGCTTTCCTGAACAATTATAATAGTTACCATAGCATTTGCTACATGGTACCCAGCTTTCAAAAGACAGCCAGGATCTCATCTAATCTGTCCAGCAAGTTGAAAGAGAGGTGTCCCTGTCCCCACTTTTGAGATGAGGAATCGAGCATTGAGAGATTCAATAACTTACTCATGATTACAGAACTAGTGAGTCACAGAAGAACCCCAAAGTCTAGAGAGAAATTGCTAGAGTCCAAGGACTTCCTATATATAAAAGGTACCTGTCAGGGCTTCTCAACACTGATTCCACATCAGAATTTCCCATAGATGTTTTTAGAAACATACTTGTTCAGGAAGCAACCACAGAAATACTGTGGTTTCAGTGTCTTGTTCTAATGATACATCTTCGTGCAATCATGATGCCTACTACATGTACAGAAGTCCTAATCTCTGTATTTCAAGAGCTGATGGAATATACGAGGACTAAAACTTCTATTTCTTTTTTTTTTTAGTACTACTACATCACGATGGCATTATAACTACATGAAATAGATGGCATGCCTACATGTTAAGGCATGCAGGCACATGTGACCACAGATTACACCTCAACTTGTCAAGGGTGACAGGGAAAGACTGGTTGTTATACACAATTAAGGTCTGAGCCAGCTGGCACAAAGGAAGCATCAAATTCTTGACCTTGGAGGCAGCTCAAACATTCTATCACCCAGTCCTTCTGTTGCATTAACAAGAAGTCAAAGGCCCAGGGAAGAACACCAACTTTTTCAGTATCACTCATCTAGAAACCCAGGGTACATGGGCTTCCCTGATGACTCAGATGGTAAAGAATCCACCTGCAATGTGGGAGACCTGGGTTTGATCCCTGGGTTGGCAAGATCCCCTGGAGGAGGGCATGGCAACCCACTCTAGTATTCTTGCCTGGAGAATGGCCATGGACAGAGGAGCCTGGTGGGCTACAGTTCATGGGGTCGTAGAGGCAGACATGACTGAGTGACTAAAGACATTAGAATTCAGCTTCTATAATTTCAAATGCAGTGCATTTCTTCTAGTACCCACATGGCCTGCCTGAAGCCTTCTTAACTCTAAGTACCATTCTCCCATTATTTTCACTTTGCCAATCACACAGATAATAAACAGAGAATGAGGAATTTTAGAACTGAAAGATTCCTAAGGGGCAATTTTGAGTACTTCCTGAGGACCATACACTTTCACATGTTATCTTGTTAGAGTAGAGAGAATACAGTGAGCCAGTGTCCCCAGAGATGCAGAAAATGTCACCCAGAAAGGCTGTGCGACTTGCTCCAGGTCACACTGCAGGATGAAGGCAAGGCCAGGAGCCTGAAGTCTCCAAACTCCACACCAGGAGGCTGAACTCACTGGCAGCAGCTCCCCACCTACAATCACCTTGTCCCGCACCACCTCCCCCACCCCCCCCCCACACTATCATTGGGTGTCTATTTTCTTTGCATCTGCTCAGTTTGCCTTTAAGTTACTTTGAAATAGTGGAAATGTTCTATCTCTACTGGCAAACCAGTATCACCTGCCATAGACAGAGAGTTAACCCCGTTAACCTTGAAACAAAAGAGATGTTAAACTCTTGCTAGGAGGGATCCTTGCCTGAGGCTCTGAGCCTGGGGCTGGTGCACCGCTGTTGAAAAGATTACTGGTGTTAGAAAGGTGATAAAACTTCCCTTTGGCTAATGAGCAGAACAGAAAGAAGACAACTTCCCAAGCTTGCAGGAAATGCCAATTTAGAATAGTGGTATTGACAACTCTGCTGCTCTGCTTGAAAGGGGATTCTGGAGGTGAAGCTCTGCCTCCTTCATCTTCACACAGAAGCTCTGCTCTGCAGTTATGAACAAATGACAGATGAAGAGCCTTTGAATCTACTGTATGACTTGATTACTTGAGGATTATTCATGATTTTACATAACCTTCTGTTTTCTGTAAGGTAATCGCTTTTAACCCACTCCTCTTTTTAGTTGGCTGATGTGGCTCAGTGGTAAAGAATTCGCCTGTCAACGCAGGAGGTGCTGGCTTGATCCCTGGGCCCTGGATCAGGAAGAATTCCTGGAGAAAGGAAAGGCAACCTGCTCCAGTATTCTTACCTGGGAAATCCTATGGACAAGAGGAGCGTGGCAGGCTACAGTCCATAGGGTTGCAAAGATTCGGACACAACCCAGCAACTGAGCACGCAGGATGATAATCTAGGGCATTCACTTCTTTTTGCTGTTTTGGTTAACATGGTTACTATACCAGCACCCTCAGTGGATTAAAATCCCTTGGAGAGTGAGATTTTCCCTTTTCTTGAATATAGCCATCAGTGACGAGCATCTGATGATCTGAGCCTTCTAGACATTTATGAATTCACTGCAAAGGTCACATAGCAGTGCCAGGTTATTTCCACAGTGCTAATATGTCCCTCTAATTCTCATTCTTAGAACTTGTCAAAGAACACATCAGCACTTTATACACAGAGAGTGAAACGACGAACTGGAGTTTTTTCCATATTATTCATATACATAATTTTATAGATGATTAAAAGAAGAAAAACAGGATGGAGATTCAGAAATATGAAGGCATGATGCATATTTTATGATTACATTTTATTGCATTCTGTTAAGTGACCAGAGGGTTTTGAAGACAAAGATGCTTTCAAATTAAGTTATTATTATTAAACCCCTTAAGCCTCATATTAAGTTTAGACTGTCACTAGAAACTTTTGATAAATTAAATAATATGCAGTATATAAGCACTAGACCTAGTTTAATATATTTAAAATAGATTCCTTACACGTCTATAAGTGCAAACTAAGACCTGAAATGTTTTAAATAAATTTTTCCTTTAGCGGAAGTGTTTTGTTTTAAATTTGTTTTTCAGAAATCTAATTAATGAAAGCTACAGAGCAATAATCTAGCATAGAGAAATGCCTTGAGAGTTGGGATTTTTTAATGCTTACCTCTAAATTTATTCAGTTGCTGAAAATGATTTTTTTTTTTACTTTGGATCTAATAGGATTTGGTGAATAAAATAATAATGTGAATATGTAGCTAAATTTCCAATAGTAGAAGAAATTTCAAATGTAATAAACCAAGCCAAAAGGGGATTAATAATACAGAGTCAAACTACAATGGCCACTTCAGAATGAAATTGAATCAGTGTTCCTTGTCCTGCATGGAAGGCATTCGTTGGTCCAAGAAGAAGATTAGCTTTACAAGATAATCATGTTATGTTACACTTTTATTGAATGTACTTGCATTTTGGACTATACACTTGTTTTTGTAATGTTTCCAAATGTATATCATCATCAGTTATGGAATTGCAGGTTTCTACCTAAATTTTGCCATCAAAGGAGAACAGGCTTCAAATACATCTAGTGTGGACACTTCAGATCACTTAAAACAGATAAGTGTTTACCCATCAACTAGCAGTACATTTGCCAATGTACTAAATTTTACACACATCCCCTTGCCCCAGCCTACAGTAAATGGTGATCACGTCACATTGAAGAGATGCAGTCTCCCTCACCAGAATTCTCTTCGTTGCTAAGAGCGGCCAGTGGTAGTAACCATCGGCTGAGGGTGGGGGCTGGAGTAAAACATATGCCTTCCCTAGCCGTGGGGTCGCTAAGGGTCGGACACGACTGAACGACTTCACTTTCACTTTCCACTTTCACACATTGGAGAAGGAAATGGCAACCCACTCCAGTGTTCTTGCCTGGAGAATCCCAGGGACGGGGGAGCCTGGTGGGCTTCCGTCTATGGGGTCACACAGAGTCGGACACGACTGAAGTGACTTAGCAGCAGCAGCAGCAGGACCCTACCTCCCCTCTGCTGAAGAGACATGTAAGAAATGCTTCCTAGAGGAAGCAATAATTGAAAAGTTATTTAGTAATTGAAAAATCACATTCTGCTTTTTGGATTTAAAATTGATAGAATCCAGCAATGTTAATTATATAAGTGAGAAGAGACAAGAGGTAGAAAGTGCAGGAAACAAATGTGGAAAACGAGGTTCAAGTCCTCTTCACTGACTCTTCCCAGCCATTCTATGTACATTACAGCACCCTGTGCTCCCAACACTGCCCATCCTCCTTCCTGGCTTTATGTCTCTCCCTTGGGCTTGTCATTCTATAACACAGTGTCTGCTTTACACCTCGTCTTCCTTATTGCCTTCTGTGTTTCCCATAAAATGCATTCCACCAGGGAAAGGACATGGCGTTGTCCGATTCACGGCTGTGTCCCCAACATAGACTACAGACGATGGCTGCCTTATTGACAATGTATCCCCAGGATCTAGTTCAGGGATCTATTGCCTTTTTCAGTTCAAGCATCAGATGGCAGACAGTTCAGGCTTTGCAAGCCACATAGTCTATATCGTAACTATTTAACTCAGACACTGATGAGCAAGAGCGGCCATATGTAAATGGACGGGCATGGTTATGTTCTAGCATAATTTTACTTTAAAACAGGCAGAGGGCCAGATTTGGTCCAGGGCTACAGTTTGGTGACCCCAATCCACACTATATCTTCCATACAGTAGGTGCTGAAGAAATATTTGAGTAAGTAAATGAGCATGACATCCTTAAACAGGTTAGATTTCCTGTTTACTACCCAGATCAAGGCAGACTCTCAGAAGACAACTACTACCAGCTGCTTTAATGTAATAACTATTAAAGGATACTAAAATCACAGGGTAAGCAAAATATGCAGTTTGTCCTGCATAATGATTGGGGATGGTCTCTGCTGAAAGAAAATCAGTTGCTTGTCACCAATTGGTCTGTTTCATTTTTGATGAGAATAGCCAGTTTGCACCTCACATGTGATCATAGAGAAAGAAAAACAAAGAACAGATGCACAGGAAAAAGTATCAAGTATTCAGTAAGCATTATTACTTTGTTCTGACGCCAGGGCTTTTCAAAATTTTAGAACCACTCGGGAGCTTCTGTAAAAAGCAGATTCTAGAAACTCACTTCAGATATACTGAAGGATTCTCCCAAAGATTAGAGACCAAGAATATGGATTTTTAAAAACACATCCACGTTTGAGAACCACTACTACATCCTGACTGAATACCCTGTTGTTACTGCATTAGGTTCCCAGAGGAAGAAGTAGCCACCTCAGATGGTCCAAACGAAGAGACTCTGTGAAAGTTTTATTAGCAGAGGAGCAGGCAGGGAAAGGGATCAGCACGGGACACGGAGGCACTCAGAGTAACAGCAGCAGGAAGCTAGGGCGTCCCTAGGTCTCAGAGGGCAAGGGGAAGCAATGGTGACACCAGAGCCCAGTGAGGGCTACAGGCAGGCAACCAAGAAGGGTAGCTATGGTGAACTGCCATGCTCCATCAAGGAAAGAACAGGAAAGAGAACTCCACTGCTTTCTGCTTCAGTCCTCTGACTTGTCTAACCCTCGCATGAGGCAATCCTAGATCCAAGGGAAGCTGGGCAGCATGGTCCACAGGATAGAAAGAGGAAGAAACTGGACAACAAATAAGGCAGAAGGAGGGCAGAGACAGGGATGTGGGAGAGAGTGGCAGAATCATCAACTCACTGATGGATGACAATCAATACAAGATCATCCTGGTTGAACACAGATATGAATCTCTGAAATTCCATACCCTCCTACATGGAGGATTACAAAAGAGACCAATGGTCAGGATGTTCCCCACGGGTGCATAATCACCTACTCCAAGCCAAAACTCTGTCTTGATTTATGTGCCATGGTCTATTCTAGGGGCAGCTTCCCCACCCAGGTCACAGTATTCCAAAACTGGAACGAACAGTCCTCCTAGAGTCAGCCATAAATGAAAATGGTGCCTTCAATTTCAAATTATAAAGTAACACGCTGATGAATAACCATCGCATGGTTAGTCGATTCAGGACCTCAATTCACAATGGAAGAATCCATCCATTATCTGCTCAACGTAATTCGTTCGTCCCGGCAACTTTACATAACAACCGAGGAAAATTACTGTCCCTTAGTGAAGCCTTGTGAATTTCATATGCATTTAATTAGGTAACTGCCAGCTCAAGGACGAGAACCATGACAAATAGTTGTTCTTTTCAAATTAGAAGAATAGACTGCTCAATGAGCAATATTGATGTTTCCCGCATCTACTTATACAGGAGTTTTCCTATCTTGTTTTTTTCCTTTTTAGTTTAGCTAACCATTTTAACATTTAATGAAGCTTTCGTGACCACGGTTCTCTAGCTGAGAGTTCTAGTTGTTAACTTTTAAAAGCATCCAGGAGCAGCCTCCCGGTGGGTGAGATATGCCTTGCATCTCATCAGAGGCCAATCGTGCTCCACACAGCCATGAAACGATTTTAACAAAAACACCTCTATGAGCAAACGGAGAATATGGATCACCAGGCAAGGCCCTCTACTCATCATAAAGGCGTTTACCTTAAGCTATAGTAATGACCCCAGTCCAGTTGCTCAGAGCAGGCTGACCGCACCACGTCTTTTAAATCAAGGAACAACCAGAAGTGTGATAAATGAGTTAGGACTTGGGGAGGAGGTTTAGTGGGTAATTAACAGCAGCAAGTGCGAAATTTTGAGATGATACTGATATTCCATTTGCATTTCTGCCTTTCCTCAAGGGAACGTCCACTCGGATAGGGGCAGTGCGAACCGAGAGGGCCCATCCTATTTGCTGTGACTCCCTATATCCTAGTGGTGTCCCCGCTCCTCCTCTGATGCACCTGCCCTTCCAAACACAGAAGAAGAAACTCAGAAGATGAGAGACACACTTTGTCATTACTAGCAAACATCCTATATATGTGTTTACATGTCTATAGACCTTAAAAGTTTCTTGTGCCAAATATGGCAGGTGAACATTCCTATTGAAGTTTGCTGTTTAGTTGCTAAGTTTTGTCCAATTCTTTGCAACCCCACAGACTGTAGCCCACCAGCCTCCTCTGTCCACGGGATTTCCCAGGCAAGAATACTGGAGCAGATTGTCATTTCCTTCTCCAAGGGATCTTCCCTACCCAGGGATCGAACCCACATCTCCTGTACTGGCAGGTGGAACTCTTTACCACTGAGACACCTGGGAAAGCCAGCTCCTCCTGTAGACCAGGGCCAAAAGGCAAAGACAAAATCATCTTATTCAGTACGATCAAGATTAAAACATCATTGCCTTGGAATTTCAAATAGTTTATAGTTGAATGTGGTCAATTACATTTTGGATACAGGGTCTGATGAGCTCATCAATTTGTTTAGCAAACATGGCTGCGCCACGTGGCAATAACATGGTTCCAGTCCCTTGATCTTCTTGATAATTCACTCTTGTGTTTTACAAACAGTCGGGCTCCTAGGTTTCCAAGGGATTCTGAGCACATCGCTCAGACTGACAGAGCAAGTATTCCAGACAATTGGTTCCCTGAGGGTCAAGACAGTGATGCTCGATCAGGATTCAAACGGGTCATAAACCCTTCATGGATCTCTCTCAAGTGGGTGGTGATGTCTCCCCAGGGCCGCTCATCATTGCTGCTGCAGTCAAGCACTTGTCATTACAGACAAACACCCCGTCAGTCTTCGGTACTCATCCAATCAAGTCTTAACCACAAACAGGGAAGAGAATCAGCAGTACAAAGAAGTCCAGAGAGAAAAATTAGGCATGCGTGCCCACCCAGGCATGACGGCTCACTGTACACTTCATTTCTGTATCTGCGCTTTCGGCGTTGCCGCACGATTCAGCACCTGTTTATCTACTCTGATTACAGACATCCAAACCATTCTGGGACCACATATATCAACCCCCCTAAAACACCTAACCCATTTCTGGGAATTTATCCTAAGGAAATAATTGGACAAGCGCCTAAGAGATGTATGTACAAGGTTGTTTGCTGCCGCGTTCTTTATAGAAGCAAAAGATTGGAAACACATCAATCTCAGTTTCATTGTCCTCCAAGCCAGATTGCAAAATCTTATTTACACCTGTTACAATTACATCGTGCCACCTAACGCCAGGAGCAGACTATATACGGCTTTCAGCTAAAGGAACGTCGCAGTCCTGAGGGCTTTGGAAAACAGAAAGCCGCCATCCTACCTATTTTAAAGCAGAAGATCCAGCATCCAGTCTTGCTCACATCTCTTAGTTCTCTGAAAGGTGGCCAGACCTAAGTTTCATTGCACAAAGAGGGCCTCAGCCACTCCTTGTTAAAAACCCTTTTAAGTACTCCTAGTGTTCCTCCGCACGCCAGGGTGTGGGTTTGAAGACACTGCAAGATCTAAGTCCTGCTAAGTCTGCAGCCCGCCCACTGCTGCTCCTCACCCATACTGCGCTCCAGCCCCACTGGGCTGCACCAGGCGCTCTCATCTTTAGACCTCTGCTCATGCCGTTCATTCATTTGTCCTTGGCCTAGAATACCCTTCCCCTGGTGGCTCAGATGACAAAGAATCTGCCTGCCAATGCAGGAGACCCGGGTTCAATCCCTGGATTGGGAAGATTCCCTGGAGAAGGGGATGGATACCCAGCATTCTTGCTTGGAGAATTCCATGGACAGAGGAGCCTGGCGGGCTATAGTCCACAGGGTCGCAAACAGCCGGACATGACTCACTGACTCACACTAGCACCCTTTCTTAACTCCTCAGCTCAGTTTCTCTGACCTGCCCTCCCTCTCTCAGAGGCCTGGCCTTACTCCTCTCGCACTCCTTCCATGACTGGACCCAGATATCCTCTGCCCATGCATGGGTTTTCACGTTTGTTATTACTTTACACATGATAGTTTAGCTGTCTGTTTTCTTATCTGTCTTCCCCAAGGGACTGTTAAGCACTTTGGTGTGAGGGAATATGACTTGCTCATGTTTTGGAAGACAAAAAAAAAAAAATCTGGGCCCATCTCCAACCTCTACTCCCACACTTGCCCTGAGATGCTAGTATTCAGTGGTTTCGTTCTCACTCCCAATTCCATAATCCGGAATAGACACCACGGACTCAGGAAGACTACCCTCAGAACTGCTTCTTCTGCTTCTCCCGCATTATTAAGGTGCAATAGTCCTGAATGCACGGACCCCTTCTTACCAGTTCTATTACCTACACAAAATTAGGGGTGGGCTGAACACAGGAGATACAAAGTAGCATAAGTCCATTCGGCTATTTTACTCCTCAGTGTTTCTTAAGCATCATAACTCCACCGGTGTGCGTGGATTCACCTCTACGATGTGTCAGGTGCTGCTCTAAGCACTTACATACATTAGTTAGATACATTAGTTCACAACCACCTGAGGAGGCATGTCCCACTACTATCTACATCGGACGTGCTCATGTCCGATTCTTTGCGACCCTTTGGACTATAGCCCGCCAGGCTCCTCTGTCCATAGGAATTTTCAGGCAAGAATATTGGAGTGGGTAGCCATTTCCTTCTCTAGGAGATCTTCCCAACCCAAGGATCGAGCCCACATCTCCAGCATCTCCTGCCCTGTCAGATGGATTATTTACCACTGTGCCACCTAAGAAGCCCTCTACTTCTGACAGGAGAGAATAAAAAAAAAAAAATCACTTACAGTCTCCAAGCTTCTAAAAGGCGAAGCTGGGTTTGAATCCAGATAGCCTGGCTGCTACATCTGGGCCTTTAAACATCAAGCTGTGCTGCCTCTCCAACAGACCTGAGGTGGTTTAGCCCCTGGGCCAAAGGAGAGGGGTTAGAGTACACCATCAGAGCAATGGAGGAAAATGTTAGACAAGGGATCATTAAAGAGGAAAGTGACTCGGGCCGAGGAGCAGAGAGGGAAACAAATGGACACAGTGGAGCAGAAATGGATAAAGATGAGAGGGACAAAGTACCTCAGCAGCCGCATCACTTTCCTCCCTGAAGGCTGGCATGGGCCGGGAACAGATGATAGTAATCACAACGCCCCTGAAGCTCACACAGGCAGGCAGAGTGTGGGGACGCCCCTAAGGGGATGAAGCGATGGCCAAGGAACTCACTGGGTGATTCTCCTCCCAGTCATCCCAGGAATCCCCTGGTATGAAAATGCAACTATTTCAGGGAGAACCACGTTTAATAATACATTACTTCAGACAACCAAATTCTATACCTCTAAGCCAAACTGCCACTCCCTCCACCTCTAACACAACCAGGAATTTATTATCCAGAAACAAAGATGACAGATATAAAAGCAGAAACACAGAGATATTATCACAACTGACTCAGAGAAACATTTGTACCCCCTCCCGTTATCTGAAAACTTGCCTTGGCCGACATCATGTCTGCTCCAAGACGTCACTTAACAAAAGACTTTAGAAACTTCAAGAACAATTTATTTAAAGAAAACTCCATTTCCAGGATCCTATGACTGTATTCCAAGGTAATAAAATATAAATGAGAATAAAGAACAAGCTAATAAACTGAATTGAAGGCTGCATTTCAATAATAAGGTTTGGGAGCCATTTGCTCGCCACGTGTCTCTCACTCTCCTGACTTATAACATCATCTGAATTACTTAACAGAGATGAAAGCTGGTGCTGCTTCTGTTATCCGATGGAGATGCTTTTTGGAGTTGAACAATGTGACATGTGCTTCAGAGCGCTTCTATCTGATCAATACGTAATGCTAAATGTGATTTAAAGTCAATTTAATTGTACTGCTGCTCTCCCCAAGAGTCAAGAGGGAAACAAAGGTGACATCTGAGATATCAAACCGTTCAACTATTTCCCGAAGAAGGCATAGATCTCTTGCTTCTAATGAAGTCCAAGACATAGATACAGTTGGTTCATACTACAAACTTCACATTAGGAAATGAATTGTGCTGAAGCAGCTAGGATACTGTACCTTGAAAGGTATAGGGCAACTCTGTTTCTTGTTTCCAACCCATTTAATTATTAAAAGCTTCTCTACTTGCTATAAAAATTTTTTTCCAAATTACAGGAAATGTAAAAAGAAAAAAAAAGTCTAATAATACATGTAATACATATATTTAATTTCCTATAGTATTAAATATTTCCTAAATATTCCTATATGTAATTCTTGCTGTCCTACATATTTTCCATATATAATTTGTAGTAATTAGACATAGAGAGCTAACCTTGAGTGTTTACAATGGTCTGGACTTGGTGATACCAAAAGCATCCATCCATTTGACCAATAGTAACTGACTCCCAACTCTGTGCCAGGTTATATTATTTACACTCAAGGAATATTAGCTTACAGAGAGTTTAAAAGCAGCCAAATTGGAGCTCAAATATCTTTTGATGCAACAGAATCTAGAGACTCTATATGTTTACACAACCAAAACAACCAGTAAGTTTCACCTGAACATCAGTCCAAATCTCAAGCTTCTTAACTTGTAAAAAATTACATATTAATTAAACCAACTGACTATTCATGGTTAACAGTAGATATAGCCTCAGTAATAGTTACTATATTTTTTCCTGTCTGGGATTCAAGCAACTGTGCAGTTATGATACTTAAAGAGCAATTTTTAATGCCTTTTCTAGCAGCAATTGAAAATAGCCCTCTACAACATACCCATGAAAAAATATGCTTTTTTTCAAAACTTGAATTTAATTTACAAAATTATAAAATAACTAAATAAAGCTGTATTAAAAGACCACCTAAAGTACTAGTAGTAGTTAATCAAGATAGAAGTATTTTGCTTTATAAGAATAAAGCAAATGACTCAGTTACACTCACAGGACAACCCACCCTTGTGATTTGTAAAGTAAAAAATAAAAGTAGTTCCCCCCCAAATTTGCAAGTTTTGTGGTTTTTGTGTTGGAATAGACAAAATGATATTTCATACACTTAGAATTTCAAAATGTCTTTAGAAGTTTTCATCACAATTTGAACAAGGAAAACTTGAATTGTACCAACAGTTTCTAAAAAAAATTTTCTCCCTAAGTATGTTCTGACAAATGGTCCCAGTTTATTGTTCCCTCTTAACCACAGATTCAGACTACACTGGGTTGATGTCAGTCAATGTAGTAGCTCTTCTGCTGGGTATTTGATGATCCCTGTTTTCCTTTTGGCAAAGCACCCTCATAGGTTCAAACAAGGTTCACTATGCCCTGAACAAGGACCCAGAGTTATGCTGTCCAGCAGGGTAGCCACTGACCACACGCCACTATCGTACACATCATATGTAGCCAATCTACATCACGTGCTGTTAATCTAAAATACACACTCAATTTCAAAGACTGATCACAGAAAAAGAATAAGAATATCACATTAATTTTTTTAAACTGATTACACATTTAAGTATTTGAGATACCAGGTTGAATAAACTATATTAAAATTAAGCTCACTTATACCTTTTTACTTTTTAAATGTGATGGTTAGAAAACGTAAAAATTACCTTTGTGGTTTGCCTTTTATTTCGACTGGGTATGGGTATAGAGGGTAAGGAAAAAAAAAAAAAGATGATGAGCTCCCATTTCTGGCTAATATTTTTTAATTTGTCATGTCACCAGTTTTTTTTTCAGATTAAACATGCACATTTTCACACAGAACATTCTGACAGAAGACATGGGAAGCGTGCACTTGCTATCATAATGATTATTTTTGAGATAACAGCAGCTGTTTGCCTGCACAAGCAAGAGACTGTTTTTCCACATACCACCAAGTACTAGCGTTCAATCATGAAAGAAACATAATTCTCCCTGGACTTTCCCCACATGGTACACATCAGTAGCAAGCTGTGCACGCGTATGTAGTCTGAAAATATGAACCAAGTTGGGGCCGCTTTCTGGCTGACGACTTTGCCCCTTCTCTCTTAATATGGCAAATACAGAGTGCTCACATCGGGCTGACAGAGAAGCAAGTGAATCATTAAGGCCTGTACAAAACCCACACAGGATAGGTGAGCACCATTTCTGTTCTTCCTTGCAGAGCAGATTAGAAGACATTTATCCCCTAATGGGGTACGAAAACACTGAGTAAAAGTCAACTATTAAAGAACATATAGTTTGTTTTATGACACTTAAAGAGTCACTTGAAAGTCTCACAATTCTCAAGATTCCATCAATTATATTGTGTAATTAAAAATGCATTGTGGGGCTATCATAAAAAAATCTACAAATAATAAATGCTGGAGAGGGTGTGGAGAAAAGGGAACCCTCTTTCCTGCTGGTGGGAATATAAACTGATACAGGCACTGTGGAGATCAGTATGAGAGTGCCTTGAACAATGAAAACTAGAACTACTGTATGACCCAGCAATCCTGCTACTAGGCATATACCCAGAGAAAACCATAATTCCAAAAGGTACATGCCTCCCAATGTTCAGTGCAGCACTATTCACAAAAGACATGACATGGAAACAACCTAAATGCCCATCAACAGAAGAATGATAAAGAGGTGGCACATATATGCAATGGAATATTACTCAGCCATGAAAAGGAATGGACCTGGGTCATATATAGAGACATGGGTGGATCAAGAGACTGTCATACAGAGCCAAGTCAGAAAGACAAAACCAAATACTGTATATTAATGCATTTATATGGAGTCTAGAAACATGGTATAGATAATCTTATTTGCAAAACAGAAACAGAGACAAAGGCATAGAGAACAAATGTATGGACCCCAAAGGAGGGAAGGGAGGTGGGATGAATCGAGAGATTGAGATTGATATATATAAGCTACTTGTACTATGTATGAAATGGTAACACATGAGACCTTATCGAATAGCTCAGGGAACTTTACTCATTTCTCTGTGGTGACCTAAATGGGAAGAAAATACAAAAAAAGAGGGAATATATGTATGGATATATACATACACAACATTGTAAAGCAATTATACTCCAATAAAATTTTTTAAAAAACCCTTCTGTCAAAATCTAATTCGATTGGTGCTATTCAAAATGGAAGCCAACAGCCACATGTGGCTATTTAAATTTAAATGAACTAAAATAAGAAATGCAGTTCCTCAGCGTAGGCATTAAAGTTTTATTGAAGTATAGTTGATTTACACATTATGTTAATTTCTGCTATACAGCACAGTGATTCAGTTATACACATATACGTTCTTTTTCACATTCTTTTCCATTATGGTTTATCACAGGATGCTGAATATAATTCCCTGAGCTATACAGTAGGAGCTTGTTGTTTATCCATCCTATATATGACAGTTTGCATCTGCTGATCCCAAACTCCTAATCCTTCCCTTCTTCTCCCCTTGCCCCTTCACTCCAGGCAACCACAAGTCTGTTCTCTATGTCTGTGAGTCTGTTCCACAGATATGTTCATTTGCATCACATTTTAGATTCCACATGTTGGTAATATTATATGTTATTTGTCTCTCAGTGGGTAAATTTCAAGTATTAAATAATCGCACGTGGCTGGTGGCTACTACAGAGGATGGTATAGAACATTTGCATCATTGAAGAAAGTTCTGTTGGACGGGGTCAAATTAGATAACTTGCAACAAATTAGCAATCCAGAAAACTTAAAAAAGAAAGAAGTAAGATGGAGACAGGCATGTGACTGGAATGCAAACCAAGGGACTATTTTAAAACAAAACATATTCCATCACCGGAGACAAAAAAGTAAAGTAAGTGGACAGAAATTTCATTTATAAATACTGGTTTGATACTCGCCATGCCTACACTCAGACTACAAGTAGGCAAAGACACAGCTACTGATGAACTCCAGCTTTCCTTTTCTGAAAGAGAAAGCTAGTCTTGGTGATATTTTCTCCTGGGCAACCCACTCCAGTATTCTTGCCTGGAGAACCCTATGGACGGAGAAGCCTGGTAGGCTACAGTCCACGGGGTCGCAAAGAGTCGGACACGACTGAGTGGAACGGAACGGAAGTTCGCAGCTGAGACACTGACTCTCTCCTTAATGAGATACACTGTGGTGTTATGCATGCATTAGAGAATAAATGCTTTTTTAAAAATCAGTAGGTAGGAAAAACAACAATACTATGTTTATTTTCCCTTTCTTCTCACCTACTAGGAAGAACGGATGCAGTATCAAGGAGTTAAGTTAAGACAATGGTTAAAAGCCTGGCTCTGGAATTCAGGAGACTGGTTTTTAGGGCTTCACTTTTCCAGTTATGTGAGCTTGCCCTATGCCTCCATGTCCCCACCTGCACAGCCTACAAGAGATAACATCTGAAAAGGAGTGCTTACCAGATGCAACTCATTTTGCTGCTAATTATTAATTTTAAAAATGCCTAGCAATTTAATCATGGTGGTTTTGTGTCCAACTCTTTGTGACCCCATGGATTGTAGCCCACCAGGCTCCTCTGTCCATGAGATTTTCCAGACAAGAATACTGGAGTGGGTTGCCATTTCCTTCTCCAGGGGGTCTTCCCGACCCAGGGATAGAACCCAGGTCTCCTGCATTGCTGGCAGATTCTTTACTGACTGAGCCACCAGGGAAGCCCAGTTGGGTCACAGTGGATACAAATAAGTACAACTTAAGGGACAATATGACAAAATGATGGCAGTAATACCACAAACTGCCTGTATCCCCCACAGGCTGCTTTCAAGTGGCACAAGCTGCTAGCATTGTACTGTATGCATTTCCAGTACAGTGAGTTGCTCTAAAAACTCTGGGCTATGTTACTAGCAGAGAGGACTAAAATGAGAAATGAGACAGATACTAAAATCTTCCTTGAGACCACCTGAGATACAGGATCACTTAGGATTTCCAAAGAATTGAACGTAGCACAAGCATGAGGCCCTGGAACATTTGAGAGCTTCCTAAAGAAAAGTTATCATCCACGGCCACTGGATACAATCAAATTTAGAGAATTCCTTG
The DNA here is from genome assembly GCF_049115385.1 of Moschus berezovskii. Lineage (NCBI taxonomy): Eukaryota > Metazoa > Chordata > Mammalia > Artiodactyla > Moschidae > Moschus > Moschus berezovskii. Next base: position 19,523,354 of record NC_142483.1, read on the forward strand.
TAAAGACACTGAAGTGCACCATTACTGTCAAGCCGGAGCATTTCCAAGTTTGAAAAATCACATATCCAACTTGTCTTTTGTAAAAAAAAAAAAAATTTAACAATTTGTTCCCATTTGTGTAGAGACCTCGAGAGAAATGTCATGTCCCACCAGCAGCAGCAGAAGGCAAGATGAAAGAAATTTCCTACAGAAGCTTCGACAAACAGGATCATAAATATGTTCTGCATCAATAAAATCATCATAGGAAACTGCCCCAATTCTGCCACATTCCACTTCAAGACCGTAGCTTTCCCATTAATTGCCACTACCCTGGAGACATGCCTACCATTGTAACAGTGCATGATAGACCACGTGTGCTCAATTTTCTACAACAGTCTGTACTACAAAAAACGATCTTACTCTCTCCACAAATCATCTAAACATTCAAAAATTTCAATAGTTTAATATCCAAACTGTGTACACCAGATCATCTCTTGTACCTGGAACTGACAGAAAAATCCTTCATCACACCCTGTCTTCCAAAAGTGAGTTCAGGAAAGACAGTAACGAGTTCCAGTTACTAAACTTGTTAGATTCGGCTCAAGAGAGACACAGCATGTGCTGTTTTCTGTATGATATGCCATATCTGCACAACTCCAGTGAACACAGAAAACCATGACACATCACGGTAGCAGTGTCCTGGGGACTGAACAGTGGATTTATTTATTAGAGCACAGAAGTGACCAGCTGGTAGATAGAGCACCAACTGCAAAGTCAGCCTTCCCTCAGAAGGAGAGTGGAAAGACGTTGTGGCTGTGGGAGTCAGACAGGTCTGCCTCTAATGGTCCCCCTTCCTTAAATACATAACCCTGTGTGATCTCAGTTTCCTCAACTCTGGAGAAAAGGCAACAAAGCATCCTTTCCAGACTTCACACGGGAAGCGGAGAAGGTCACCAACACGAGAACAGAAGATGCCACCTGATATATAAAGGAACGATGGATTGGGCAATCCATTCCCCATGTCCTAGCAGGTGTCACTTACCAGTCTCCACATCTTCTATTTCTGTTATGGATGTGCAAATGTACACATTTACATATTTCTATCAGAGTTACTCAGGTGGCTCAGTGGTAATGAATCTGCTTGGCAATGCAGGAGACGCAGGTTTGATCCCTGGGTCAGGAAGATCCCCTGGAGAAGGGACTGGCAAGCCACTCTAGTATTCTTGCCTGGGAAATCCCACAGACGGAGGAGGCTGGTAGTCTATAGCCCACGGGGTCACAAAGAGTTGGACAGGATTTAGCAACTGAGCACAGCACAGTATGTATATTTCTATTTTGATGGATTTAATCACTGAAATGCATGCATAAGCAAATTTGTATGTGTATAATATGCACTTGTGCTTTTATATATAAAATAACGGACTTTTGCTCTTTGATCTTCAAATATTTTCTTTGGATAGCAACTTTTCTTTTCTGTTTTGTTTCTGGATTTGGATGACAAGATCAAAAGCAACCTAGCTCTCTCCCCACCTCCCTACCCAAATCCCCAAACTCTCACAAAAGTGAAAGTGTTAGTTGCTCAGTGGTGTCCTGACTCTTTGCAATCCCATGGACTGTAGCCTGCCAGGCTCCTTTGTCCATGGAATCCTCCACGCTAGAATACTGTAGTGAATTGCCATTACCTTCTCCAGGGGACCTTTTGGACCCAGGGATCTAAAGCTGGTCTCCTTCATCGCAGGCAGTTTATGATCTGAGCCATCAGGAAAGCCCACCCCCACCTCACAAATCTCTCTCATATTTGTTAACTAAGAAGTCATTCATTTTGAAGCAACATGCTATATTTCTTTTCCATACCTTAAATCAGAGGAGAATGTCTCAAAATAAAAAGTTTATTTCGAGCTCTCACCTAATAAATCCATGGACGATAAGAAAGTTATCAGACACCAGTCATTTCTGTAATTCTACCCCCAAAGTGCTCAGCACACACAGCTTTTCTGTTGCAATCAGCTCTCAACACCTCAAGTATATGTCAGAGGAATTCTTGAGCCCATCAACTCACCCAAGCTCCTTACTTATTCTAATTTACCCTCTTGAATTTTATTTCCTCCCTCAGAAGAAAAAAGAAGCCCATCTGCTAGAAGGAAATATTTGTAGCCAACATGACAAAAGTGGAATCCTTGCTTCCTAACAGCTGTGAATCAAAACAGGAGTGACTGAAATTAACTCCATTGTGCTCTGGAGCAGATGCAAGCTCAGATACTGACTCAAGCTCTTTTGTTTCCAGGCACCCTGTGTAAATCATCCATAGGCAGCACAGTGGGTCATATTCTTACCTCACTGTTATTCGTGATAATTCTTAATGTCCCTGAACTACTGCAGACTTCAAAATTCTTTAAAAATAAAAAGTTTAGGATCTTTCTCTCTTTTTTTTTTTTCAAAAGAGAGATTCTGAAAGTTGCCAATCACTCACTACAAGTCTTGACTAAACAGATGGGTTTTGACACGTCTGGTTTGATTTTAAATGCAAACATGTCAATTTATGCTCTGGCACAGGTTCTTCTGTCTCTAAATCTTTTGGGGGGTATAGAAGGTTTTTTAAGTTTCATTTTCTAAATTCAGTTGTTCCTATATTAGCAATAATGCCAACAGAGATCTCATCACAGAAACAGCTATATAATCCCTATATTTTCATCTAGTGGTCTTAAGGAATTTTAAATTGTGAAATGAAAATATTTCCTGCCATATCAATAAACAAGAAATGCCACAGCCATCAGCGATTTCTAGCCTCCAAATGTGAATGAGGGCTCCCAAAACTGAGATCCAGTGGATGCTACCACCCCACAAGGTGTTTTCTGAGGAGCTGGGGGAATGCAAGAAGCAAGATGAAGAAGGAAATAGGATTGGCCCCAGATAGCTGAGATGCATATGAAAGGAATGAATTCAGTGAACCCAGAGGCTTGCATCTTCCCATACATAGAATGCAAAATTCCTTAACTTGGTACCTGATCTCTGATGTTCAGACGGCCTGCTCCCTTTGTTGCAAACTTATATATAGCCTGACGTCCCCTCCTGCCTCCTTGGAGCAGATTTCTCAGAACTACGGAGTTGCTGTCTCCAGGGCTCGGAGTGCTAAACATTCCCACCAAATAAACTCTCTACTTTCAGATTGTGACTATATTTTTTTAGTCAACAAAATCATTACTAAAAACTCAACAAAATAAACTCCAAGTGAGAGAAGAGACACACGCAATTGAAATTACACATTTATATGAATTTAAAGGTACGCCAAGGTCCGTCTAGTCAAGGCTATGGTTTTTCCCGTGGTCATGTATGGATGTGAGAGTTGGACTGTGAAGAAAGCTGATCGCCGAAGAATTGATGCTTTTGCACTGTGGTGTTGGAGAAGACTCTTGAGAGTCCCTTGGACTGCAAGGAGATCCAGACAGTCCATTCTAAAGGAGATCAATCCTGGGTGTTCATTGGAAGGACTGATGCTAAAGATGAAACTCCAATACTTTGGCCACCTCATGCGATGAGTTGACTCACTGGAAAAGAGTCGGATGCTAGGAGGGATTGAGGGTGGGAGGAGACGGGGATGACAGAGAATGAGATGGCTGGATGGCATCACTGACTCGATGGATGTGAGTTTGAGTGAACTCCGGGAGTTGGTGATGGACAGGGAGGCCTGGCGTGCTGTGGTTCATGGGGTCGCGGAGAGTCAGACACGACTGAGTGACTGAACTGAACTGAAAGGTACCAAAAAAAAAAGTCAGGTTTGCTGTCTTGGTGACTCTTTCTGTACTCAGTAAATATGTATTATGTTCCTACAGCCAGAACTAGCAAGTAAGAGGAACTTGACCTCTAATTTTTGTTCCTGTTCCCATGACAGACACTGGGAATCCACTGTGGTACTTCTGCCATCATTGCCTTCCAGATGCACCAGACTCAATTAGCTACTCTTGTGAGGTATTGTTAGGGGAAGCACACTGACGGAAACCGCCCACCCTGGCCAGGCACCATCGTAACCATTTGCGTGAGTTGTTTTACGACAGGAGGTCCTGCTAAGGAACATGGAACTAATAAGCCACCACCAACTGGAAGAGTTCAGGGAAAGTCAAAAGGAGACAGCATATGTCTGCCCACCTCCCAGAATCCTTCTCTCTGGCATCCATCTTGGCTGAACAAGCCATGCACCACCAGGAAGGACTCAGATCAGAATGGCTGGCTGAAGACAACCCATCACCAATTAAATTAATCCCATCACCAATAAAATCTCCTGCTTTGTCAGCACATGTGCCTCCTCGGACAATTAATTTCCAAGTGTTAGACAGGAGCCCAGTTTCGGGCCCTGGAAGGGGTCCCCCTTCCTGCAAAAATATTACCTTAACATCAAATACTAAATTATCCAGTTAGAAAGATGGAATGTGCACAAATGAAATGACTTGAGAATGTTCTAAGCAAAACGTCAAAATATGTAAGATGATAGACTACAGGATAATTACTAAATTATTGAAAGAGCCTGGTTGTTTTATTCCAGCATGGAGCGGTGTTGTTTTGGGGCTGTTTATGTCCACAGAGCACTTTAGTTCAAGTGGCAATTCTATAGTAAGCCTTTCTTCGCAGTAATATATTGAAATTATTATTTTACTTTAAATGATTAAATACGCAGTATAATTTTAAAACTGTAAAATTAAATTTTTGTTCAATTACAGCACTGTATTTCAAAGTCACAGATATGGGAATTCAACAGAAGTCTGAAGAATTGGGTCCACATGAAAATAATGAACAACAGAGAGTGGGAAAAACAGTTTCTATCACAAATCAGAAGCACTTGTATAAAATCTTTTTTACTGCACTCTAAACTCTGTGTTAGGAGCTGCGCCACTATTTATTGCTTCTCCCCGTTTTTCCTAAGACATCTTTTTCATAGGTGGAAGACAGGAAATGCTACGTGCTTAACTCTGAGAATACGCCTCTAGACAGCTCTCTCTGCTTTACAATTACTGTCATTCTTTCCCAAATTCTAGGTTAACTCCCATCTTCATTACGGGTGTTACAGTTCTTTGTTCTTTTTGTGTTTCTGGGTATTTTAGTGAGAGGTAGGCAAAGGCTGCCAGAGAAATGCTCACAGCTCCTGGTCAGTGGTTGCATGCAGCCTGAGCTTAGGAAGCAGTTACCGAGTGAAAACCTGCATGAGTGAAGTTTCAAAAGCAGAGACAGATCTCTGCAGAGCAGACGGCTGACAGCTTGGTATGATCAGAAAGGTGCTGAAAAAACTGCCTTTACTCCTTGATCTAGTAGATGTTATAGAGTTCCTGGGATGCTTACTTCACGAAAAAAAATTGCATTTGGGCACCAAATGTTCTGTTGTCATTTTGTTTGCTGTGTTTTTTGGTAAAATATATGTGTGTGTGTGAAAGTGTTAGTCACTCAGTCTTGTCTGACTCTTTGCAACACCATGGACTGTAGCCCACCAGGCTCTGTCCATGGAATTCTCCAGGCAAGAATACTGGAGTGGGTTGCCACTCCTTTCTCCAGATTCTCTTCTCCAGGGGATCTTACCGACCCAGGGATCAAAACCAGGTCTTCTGCATTGCAGGCAGATTCTTTACTGTCTGAGACACCAGTAAAGTCCCCAGGGAACCCATATATATACGTGTGTGTGTGTATATATATATCTCCAAATTTACCATTTTAACTATTTTTAAGTGTATAGTTCTGTGACATATATATTCACATTAATGTGAACCATCTCTTAAAATACAGATTAAGTATCTTTTCTTCTGATCAATAGCAAGATGATGCACATAATTCTGTAAAAACTCTGAGTTGCCCTCTCCCTCAAATAAAACACAAAGATTCGAAATCAACATGGAACATGGGAAGAGAAGAACTTGGAGACTGATAAGATTTTTGTCTTTGAATAAGGAGCCAAAAATTTAACTGAGGTTTAAAGGAGGTAAAAATATTGGCTGGAGGCATTGAAAGTTGAGCATTATAGTGGCCAGAAATGAAGAAAAATAGATTAGAGGGAAAATTAGAAATAAACTCACATTTGTTGGCTTTTTAAGCAAATGTTGTCACAAAGATCTCTCTCCCAACTTTCTCCAGCAATCCATCAGCAGCCCTATTTTTACATCTAATTTTGACACAGAAAAGTCACAGTACATGCCCAGAACAAATAAGGAGGAATATTTAGATTCAAGACTTAATTGTTAGATTCCCACTTTTATGCTTATTAAACCCTGCTCTATTGTCATCACATAAGAAGACTGACATTTTTTAAATGAAAAATAAGCATCTATAGATGTTTGTTTCCAATATCAACTGACAGTTACCCCCTGATCTCTTCTTCTTTCCTTTGTCCCACTCTTTATCAAGAAGTTGGGCCACTGTGTATTCATTTCCTTTGGAGAAGAATGTGACAATGCAGAAAAATGAGGAAAAACAGACAATCTCTTGACTTTTGTGAATCAATATCCAGGATATGAAGAAACAAATTGGGTTACCAAAACAAAACAAAAAGAAAACACCATGATTAAGATCATGGTTTCTCCTTACCCAATCTATACAACACTCTCTCCATCTAGATAACTTAGACTAGAAATAGGGAAAAGCGTAGCATGAAAGCAAGGATAACAAAGAATCAGATACCTGGCCAACTCTGGCCAGGCCTGGGAGATGGCAGAAACCTCAGCTGACATGGGGGAAGAGTAGAAAGAAGATCTGATCCTTCCTTCCATAAGGGAGAGCCCTATGAGAAGGGCACAGTCCTTCTTTCAACCCTTTTCTTTCAGGATGTTATACACCTAGCATTCCCACCTACATTTCTTAGTGTTCTAACAGCATGCAAGCAAATGAAAGAGCCCTGTGCTCTAACTAGCACCATGGACAGAGCAGGAACCGCATGACCCAGAAGCTTTGCAGACCCAGCTGTATGTGGGTCCAGAAATGGCAACCCACTCCAGTATTCTTGCCTGGAAAATCCCATGGATGGAGGAGCATGGTAGGCTACAGTCCATGGGGTCGCAAAGAGCTGGACACAACTGAGCGACTTCACTTGATTGATGCCACAAAGAGGACCACACAGGACCCAGGTTTCTCCTTGATGCCAGAGTGGACAGGTGACATTGGGGACCACATAGGTCCCATCCCCATCCCTGCCTCATCCCCATAAAAACCCAGGAAAGAGGAAAGAGAACCCCAAATATATCAATATCATTTCCTCCCACCACCCTAATAGAATATCTAAAATAAAAATGAAATGACAGAAAATAGCTACTTTTGCATATCTTAGTTTGTGCAATGAATCATATCTACTATACTTTAAATGTAACTCAATATACTGAAATATTACAGACTGAGCATAAATTGTTAGCTATGAGTGTCTAGTACACCAACACAAACATTTCAATGGAAATTTTTTTTGTACAGTCTGTTGAGATACTGAAAGTCGCCTGCAGTTCTGTAAGTGTGGAGAATGGAGGTTGAGGGTGGGGCAGAGGGTTGGGGCAGGAATGTATCTAATCATAGATGAAAGTGAAAGCTGCTTAGTAGTGTTGGACTCTTTGCAACCCTTTGGACTATACAGTCCATGGAATTCTCCAGGCCAGAATACTGGAGCGGGTAGCCTTTCCCTCCTCCAGGTGATCTCCCCAACCCAGGAATCAAACCTAGGTCAATTTAATCAAACCACACTGCAGGTGGATTCTTTAGCAGCCGAGCCACCAGGGAAGCCCAAGCTGATCTAAATGGATGCATTCTCTAGCAGTCTACGGCAAAATTACAGGAAGGGAGCACACAATGAAAAGGGAGAGCTGTAACTCTATAGTTATAGCTCCAGTTATATATTCTGCTGTTTGATTAGACTTCATCTGGAACAGAATACATAGATGTGGGGGAGAGAGGGAAAGCATTAATTATTCTAAATGCCACCTCCCCATATATGTTACTAATGCCACCACAATCTCCCCAACACTCACTCTCATACTACCCTGTAGTCTAATTAATAATGCTTTCTTTTTTTACACTGGCCTACACTACTATTTGGGGCTTCCCAGGTAGGAGTCGGACACGACTGAGCGACTTCACTTTCACTTTCATGCATTGGAGAAGGAAATGGCAACCCACTCCAGTGTTCTTGTCTGGAGAATCCTAGGGACAGGGGAGCCTGCTGGGCTGCCGCCTATGGGGTCTCACAGAGTTGGACACGACTGAAGTGACTTAGCAGCAGCAGCAGCAGGTAGTGTACTGGTAAAGAATCCACCTGGGCTTTCCTGGTGGCTCAGATGGCAAGGAATCTGCCCGCAATGCAGAAGACTTGGGTTCAATCCTGGGGTCAGTAAGATACCCTGGAGAAGGGAGTAGTTACCCACTCTAGTATTCTTGCCTGGAGAATTCCATGGACAGAGGAGCCTGGGGTATTACAGTCCATGGGATCACAAAGAGCCGGACATGAGTAAGTAACTAATACTTTTCTTTTTTTTTTTTTCACTTTCAGGCTATAATTTAGGGCTTCCCAGAGAGCACAGTGGTAAAGAATCCATCTGACTAGCAGATCCAAGGAGTTTGACCCTTGGATCTGGAAGATCCCTTGTAGGAGAAAATGGCAACCCACTCCAGTATTCTTGCCTGCAAAATCCCATGGACAGAGGAGCCTGGCGGGCTACAGTCCATTGGGCCACAAAGAGTCAGACATGACTTAGTGATTAAACAGCAACAGCAAAATTTAAAATTAGTTAGACCTGTATCATTTTCTACAGTAAAATCTCTTTCTTTCCCCTATTTACACTCTAATTCACTATAGATGGAACTGTCCACAACAGGAGAAAAACTTCCCTTTTCTGTTTGAAAGACCCCTTTTGAAAGTCCTGGATCCTGTTAATTTTTGATGGAAAATAACTTCTAACATTGGTGGACAGCTAGAATTTCAATAAGCCTGCTTTGGCTGACGTGTTTATAAAATCATGTATCACTTCCTCTTGTGACCTGTCATAAACTGTGACACAACTTAACGTGACAGCTCCAATTTTAAGGATGGCATTTTGTGTTCTGCTTTCAAACTCTACAGTTTCACTTACCCAACAGAAGTTGGCTGACCTCAGTGGAGCAGACGGGGAACTGTTAAAGGTTGCCAACTTTAAATGAGTGTGGAGCAGCTTAGCGTATCTCTAGAATAATTCCTTTAAAATACAGTTAATCATCATTTCACATACGTCCTCAGTGAAGTGTATTTTCTTTTACTTATAGGAGGCATTTTGTTGAAACCTGTCTTTTCAAGCTCACAGACAAAGATAAATCATTAAGATCTCTGCCGTAAGCTAGGGCTCATAGGCTAGACAGAGGAAGGGTCTAGAAGATAGACAGACTCAAGCTTGAGACTAAAAGAGGACACTGTTCCTTCAACCTAATTCATGAAAGTAGACATTTGTTTAAAAACAGTAACATAATTTTTACCTCCCATTACTGGGAACAAAGTAATAAGACCCCAAACCTCAGGAGTTCACTGAGTCTCAGATGACCTGAATGTTAAGACCCATCACTCTTTTATGTAATTTAGGAAAATAAGCTTTTTAAAAAACTATGCCATGTTATCGGTTATAAGAGCCTGATTTCACAAATGTTACAACACAAAAAGTCTATTATTTCTTTTAAGATAACATTTGTTATTTGAATTTGCACTAGTTATTTCTAATAAAATCACTTCTCAATCTGAGGATAGTTTTTCAGTTTTATTGCTGTACAAAATGTGACATTACCTCTTTTTCCTTTTTATATTTCATTTCCACCAAAGTAATCCTTAGGGCAATGGGATTAAAACAATAGAGAAAGTCCTGGCTAGGGAAGAAATGCCCGTTCCCTGCTAATGCTTATCTGTGCCCAAACCACAGTGACTGCTTTAAAAGAACCCAAAATAAGTTCATTATTTCATATTTTTATTCTTAAAGGGCGGTGCCCTTGACACTGAGGCAGGAGACAGATGGGCTCCAAGCCAGACATTTATTATCAGCCTACTGTTTACATTTCCTGAGGAAGGATGCAGGTGGGCTCTAGGCTAGATATTTATAATCAGCCTCTTGTTTGTACTTTGAGATGGAAATAACAACAGAAACAGGAAAAATAGCTGGGTTCTGTCTCCTGTGAACACTTTAACATAATAGTTACGGCAGGGACAGAGGGGCTAAACCCTTTTGGAGCAAAAGATCAAAAGGTCACATATTCCCCATCCTTGGGGAAGACAAGGGAGACACTGTACATGCACAGAGAGGTTCCTTGGGAGTCAAAAAGAGAGGACACCACACCAAAATATGTAATGCCAAGCCCCAGCTCCCCCATAGGACTTTGGAATGGAATCCATGTTGGATAAAAGGTGTACATTCATGTCAGGGAGGATCCTAGGGCAGGGCAGGTGTGGAAAACAAAGCAAGATAATTGGCCAAAGGTAAACAAAGACCTGGAAGAATCGCCCTGTATAAATGATTTAATAGCCTTTTTACTGCACTCATCTTCCTTGGGGGGACGCCCATACCCTTTTCTTTCCAGGTATCTCTGCCTTGCTTCTGTCTTGAACTGTTTCTCTGTGTACTCTTCCACTTGTACCGTGTCTCTAATAATAAAATTTTTACCTATTTTTACAGTCTTCCTCCTTGAAACATTCTTGCTTTCAAATGAGGGTAAGAGCCAGGGAACTTCTAGCCTTTGCTGGTCAGTGGCTAGGATTCCTGGTTTTCATCCAGGCTAAGATCTTGCTTCTGCTTACTGCTGTCTCTCCAAAATGAGCTCTGGAGATTTAGAAATTCTGCCAGTGCAGACTGACTATGGTACCCATATCAGAAGGGGGGAGGGGGTGGGCGGAAACATTTGGCAATGCCATCTTGTTTTTACTGATCAGAACAGCCATGAGCTTAAATAAAGCCATTGAATTACAAATATGAAATTAATAATAATAACAATATTAGATTTGTCACTGGAATATTGAGGAGTAAATGCTTATAACATTTTATTACAAACAATAAAGACACTTGGGATTCGAAGGTGGAACTGGTAGTTGCCACCAGACTCCACTGAAACAAGATGTAACGTGCAAGATCATTTCTGACACCAGTATCTCCTTTTGATAAGGCAGAGAATCAAAGCCAATGAGGTCAAATTGAAAAGGACATGAATTTAGTTTAGTTTTTTTCTTTTTGATGCAATCCATTGCTCAGAAGTTGCTTTTGTAGAATTTTATATCTTATAATGCTACTAGGCTTCCCTACGGCTCAGATGGTAAAGCATCTGCACGCAATGCAGGAGACCCAGGTTCGATCCCTGGGTCGGGAAGATCCCCTGGAGAAGGAAATGGCAACTCACTCCAGTACTCTTGCCTGAAAAACTCCACGAACTGTCTGCTGAGGAGCCTGGTAGCTGACAGTCTGTGGAGTCGCAGAGTCGGACACGACTGAGTGATTTCACTAATGCCTCTGCTTAAAGTTACCATGTATTAACCCCTATGCTGAGCCCTATACATGTATTATATAAGCTATCTCTTTTAATTATTTTAAAAACGTTTCAATACTACTATTAATAAGAGAAATACGTAACTGTGCATTATACGTCAAAAAAAGAATTTTATATCTTAAAATAGGTTTTCTTTCTTTTCTTCTTTATTTTTAGAGAAGTAATATTGTTCCCTTTATAAGTGTCCTATCTTGATATCTTTGATAAGGCATATGCATTTGTAATACAATGCCTGCATTAAAAATACATTACCTTATAATTTGATAAAAAAATAGTTGGGGTTGCAAATGTGCTTTTATGATGTTCTTCTTCTTTTTTTTAATGCAAAGATTCCCAATCCGCCTACCAACTAAACTGTTCTGGTCATGAAACATTACCTTCTCAGCATGTGGTATGCCCATCAGCAGAAAAGTAGTAAAGAAGAACAGACTAACTTTATTTATTACATTTCCATTGCCTACAAAGCCATTTACTTAATGGATGAGTCTCATTAGCAGTCCAACCACAATATAAAGAATACAATGATGTGTTTCATAGGTTCATTAAAATAATATTTCAAAGGAGTCATTAGAAAAGAAGAAGCTAAAGATTCAACAGACAGTAAGTTGTCTGCAAATAAATGAGATGGAAACATGTTTTCAAGTAAGTTAAGAAACATGTTTACAAATATATTACAGCCATTAAAAAAGGAAGCATCAACTTAGCAAGTGCTGGGGGTACAATTACTCATGCAATTTACAAAAAACAAAACTAACACTTTCATATCAACATTTATTGTAGATGCAAACAGCTGTAGGTATTAAAAAAAAAAAAAGTATCTGAAGAAGGAAAAGTCATTCCATAGCCCCAGGATGATTATCCTGGCTAAAGCAAAATTTAAAATATCCAATCCCTGTTTTGAGATCGCTACTGTATTTTTGGACATGCATTTGTATTATTTATCCCCAATCTGCCTATCTTTTAATTAAAAAAAAAACACCATAATAATTAACAAAATGGATAGTCCTGTCAAGACAGAACCTACACCAAGAAAAACTGGGCTTATTTATACCTCTGCATTCAAAAACAAAGTTCTTTAACCATGCCTAAGGGTTAACAAATGTTTGTTTAACAAATGAATGGATGATTGAAGGAAAGAGCAAAACAATTATTTAACAAAGAGGAGTTTTTAGGTTAAGCTGTTAATTACTGCTCTTTGATAGAGTTTTTTTTTTTATCTAACATTTACCTTTAAACAAAATAATCATGTTTTATAGACAGTAATGTTGAAGTCCTTTCACATTAAATAGTGTCAAAGTTTTCACTAAAATCATAGCGTCTATATTAAAAGAAACAATTTCAAAGGAAATCACTTCTAGATTTTTTTCACAAATACAAAGATGTACAGTAAAATCTCTAAAGAAAAAAGGACTGTAGCTATTTATTAACTTCCAGTCTTTGAAATGGCTAGGTTTTCTAGCTCTACAAGGGGCAAAGACTGTATTATTTCCTCTCAATGTGTTTCTTAGCAAACTCACTTAGACTCTTTGCGACCCTATAGACTGTAGCCTATCAGGTTCCTCTGTCCATGGGATTTTCCAGGCAATAGTACTGGAGTGGATTGTCATAGCCCCTGCAAAAATCATGCATATTCTTTACTGCTCAGTCACAGTTCTGGCTGACCCCTGGGACTTCTAAAGATTTAACTAGGTAGCCCTTATTCCAAGAAGGCTTCCTTAATAACTCAGTCTCTCTTATCACTACATCTCTAACATCCTGCGTTACCTCTATTATTTCACTCCAGGCCTTGGATAATTACCTCTTCGGGCAACTATCTTACCCACGAGAGTAATTTCTATTTGGGATGAGGGACCATGGCTCTCACATTTGTACTCTCAGCACATACTCTGAACACAGTAGGTGCTCAGTAGATGGGAAGTGAAGGGTAGACAAATGAATGCCAATGCCCAAGCCTGTGCCGGAGCTAAGGGAAGCCACCTAACCATGATAAAGCAACAATGAGCTTGGATAATGCAAGGGAAAATATACAGAGAACTTTGAAAACACTTAACCTGTTAGCAGTGAGCCTTGAGGCAGGGGGTCTTCAAAGATAAATGATCTAAACAGAACAATAGGAAGCTAAGAATTTTACAACCTAATACTGAAAATTGTAAGAAATATTATAGGCACCCACTATACCCAGATGTAATTTTTTCATTCCTTGTTTCAAGCAATTAATGCATATCATTGTTGTTCAGCCGCTAAGTTGGGTCTGATCGTTGCTGCTGCTAAGTCGCTTCAGTTGTATTCGAGTCTATGCGACCCCATAGACGGCAGCCCTCCAGGCTCTCCCGTCCCTGGGATTCTCTAGGCAAGAATACTGGAGTGGGTTGGCATTTCCTTCTCCAATTCATGAAAGTAAAAGTGAAGTTGCTCAGTCGTGTCCGACTCTTAGCGACCCCATGGACTGCAGCCTTCCAGGCTCCTCTGTCCATGGGATTTTCCAGGCAAGAGTTCTGGAGTGCGGAGCCACTGTCTGATCATTAACTGATATCAAATGTAAAGAGTTGTGCCTTTCTAAGAACATTTCTTCTTAGATTCCTTCTCTTCTAATTGTGTCACTTATCAGCAAAGAAGGGAGCTCCCTCTTGTCAGAATGGCCTTGCAACCCAGTGAGGGAGATTCAGTTCTCTAATCTCACCCCCTTTGGAGATCAGTTCCTTAAAGTGCAAGAGATGATTTGCCAGACAGTCTCCATTTTCAGTTGAATAACCATGGTTTGTATAAAGGGCAGTCCTTCACGTTTATTTCAGTGGTTTAAGAGGATAAACTTGAAACCATTCCTCCTGAAAAAATGTCCAGGTGATCTTAATGTTATTCTGCTACTCCTGCTATGACTCCTTCAGAGTAATAACAATAAATAAAGTCAACCCTTTATAAATGAGATGGGCAAAGGTAACAAAAAAATCACTACACAGAAAATATTATTCCAGCAGTTGAAAAACAAAGGGGAAAAAAAAGCTATCTCAATACACAAAAACTCACATGGAAACAAGACGTTAGATTCACTGTTAATATTACAAACTCTCTTTAAGTTAAGACACATACAAGGAAAAGAACATTCATGCAGTCATGGAGAGGCTGATAGCTTTTCTGAGGAGACATATGGTAGCACACAGCAAAAACCTGAACACATTGTATACATTTGTCCTAACTATTCTACTCCTTGGAACTCTAAGGAAGAAAGCAGATGTCTAGAGATTTATGTACTGGAATTGTTCAATCATGATCATGAGCTGGATCATCTAAATGTTCCATAGTAAATAGTTGGTAATATCAAATATGCTGTATGGTACAATGGCTACTAGGTTATGAATAATAAAGGATCTTTTTAAAGGCAAATGACATGCTCACAAATGGTGAGCAGAAGCAAGTACCAAACATTGTTTAAAATACAATTTCCATTTTATTTTTAAAATGTATATAAATGCATAGGAAGGTATATATATTAACATGCTATTATCAGCTATATGTGAAAAACAGACTTATTGGTGACACTTTCTTCTTTATAATTTTACTTGAAACTTTTCCTACCCAGGTATGTGTAAGCCCAGCTCCAGTTCAGTCACTCAGTCATGTCTTACTCTTTGTGACCCCATGAACTGCAACATGCCAGGCTTCCCTGTCCATCACCAACTCCCAGAGCTTACTCAAACTCATGTCCATCAAGTCAGTGATGCCATCCAATCATCTCATCTTCTGTCGTCCCCTTCTCCGCTCACCTTCAATCTTTCCCAGAATCACGGTCTTTTGAAATGAGTCAGTTCTTCACATCAGGTGGCCAAAGTATTGGAGTTTCAGCTTCAGCATCAGTCCTTCCAACGAATATTCAGGACTGATTTCCTTTAGGATAGACTAGTTAGATCTCCTAGGTGTCCACGGGACTCTCAAGAGTCTTCTCCAACACCACAAGTTCAAAAGCATCAATTCTTCAGTGCTCAGCTTTCTTTATAGTCCAACTCTCACATCCATACACGACTACTGGAAAAACCATAGCTTTGACTAGACGGACATTTGTCGGCAAAGTAATGTGTCTGCTTTTTAATATGCTGTCTATGTAGGTCATAGCTTTTCTTTCAAGGAGCAAGCATCTTTTGATTTCATAGCTGCAGTCACATTCAACAGAGCCATAAAAAAAGAAAACTCCAAGGCATAGGATCAGAAAGCATAAAGTTCCTAGGACCTGCTAAGTAAACATTCAGTTTTAATGATATTATCTTAGGCTCTGACAGAGGGTAACTCTCCCCAAAACTCCAGGCCAACCAAACCTCAACAGTATTTCATTCTACAAGATTTAATTAATACATTTTCACAAAGGATGTGAAGAAACAGGGAAAGTATAGATACTCAGGATCCAATACCAGTTAAACCACTTTCACCAAATTCAATTATAATAATAGGTCCATGTTGAAGAGCAAAAGTTCAAGTCATTTAGCATTACAGAGGATTAGCTCATTGATGAGTGAATATGAAAAACAATTCCAAATTTAAAACCAGTAATTCAATCTCACTTTTAAAGGTCAGCAGATTCAGTTTCCTCAAATTAAGCAGGTCCAACTGTTGGTACCCTGATTCTGTTTAACTCTGCTAAATATATATATCATTGTGCACTTTATTCGGTTATTCTTTGGTATTTTGTAGTGATTATAAAATTGGACTTAACTTTGATGACAGCATAGGCATGGTAAGGGCAGATGACCCTATGGCCTTTTTCAGTCCTGTGGATCTGTGATTAGTTATACTGAAATATCCCCACTAAACTTATGTTTTAATTATACATCACTAACCTGTAAACTAAGATTTAAAAAAAATTTGAATCATAAATCTTTTTAGTCATCAATGAATTATACTCTCTGCATCTGTTAATAATTCAGCCAAACAAAATAATGGTAATATAGTCATTATCTGTGTCACATAAAACATGTAAATACACAGAGTAAAGGATTATTTGCTCTCAAAGGATATTGTATAATCTTCACTCACTTGTCATGTAACCCTGAAACAAAATGGTTACATTAATTGCCAAAATCAAGCTTCACTTCTCAATTTATAAGCTTTTCCATTTTATTTTATAAATTCTTAGCTGTCATGGACTCTGAAAATTATTACTGTCATCAATAGAAAGTGTTTTAGTGGTGCAGATGGCTGTCCTTTTATAGGCCAACTTAATGACTTGTTCTTATCTAATCTGTCATCTGTTATTTAGTTGTCATTATGAACTTTCTGGGTTTCATATCAATCAATTTTCCATGTTTACTAAACAGATGGCTTTATTTAAAAAAAAAAAAAGCAAAGCAAGAAAATGACACTAAATGATAAAATAAAAAGAAAAAAACTCCAAAGGCTACATACACTTTCTAGTGTATCTAAATAAAATTAAAAATTGCTATTACGAAAAAGTGTATTTCAAGCCAAAGTGAAGTAGGTTTTAAAACTCAATGGACATGCAAAGCAACAATCAGCAGCAGCTGTCTACAAGGAGAGTTACATGGAAATAGGGATAGGTTCTTCCAATTTTTATTAGAAACATTCAAAATCTATGCTGACAAAAACAACAAATGTCAATTGATATAAATCATCAATTCAGAAGAACTTTTTGTTGCAATTCACAGGTGTATTTCCTTTGCTAGTAATCTTTTTTAGAGGGTTGGTTAATTACATAAATAATTTCATTAGTGAAAATTGTTCTTTATCTTTGCCATTCTTAAGATTTTTTTGTTGAATCATGAGGTTATTATCAAATCGACACCCAAGCTCAAGAAGCATAAAAGTAAATTTAAAGGGTGTGTATCAATGAGATTAGAGTTTAGACAGTAAGAAGTGGCACTGTATCATGAAGAGCACTGTTAGTTGAGGCTGTACTATAGGAAACTTGATAGTTACAGGTAACTAAAATATGCTATTGCAAAATAATCTTTGCTATTGTTGTTCTTTTACTAAGTTGTGTCCAACTATTTGAGACTACATGGACGGCAGCACACCAGGCTTCCCTGTCCTTCACTATCTCCCAGAGTTTGCTCAAACTCAAGTCCATTGACTTGGTGATGTTGTCCAACCATCTCATCCTCTGTCATCCCTTTTCCTCCTGCCTGATGCCTCCAGCATCAGAGTCTTTCCCAGTGAGTTGGCTCTTCACATCAGGTGGCCGAAGTATTGTATCTACAGCTTCAGCATCAGTCCTTTCAATGAATATTCAGGATTGATTTCCTTTAGGACTGACGGATTTAATCTCCTTGTGTCCAAGGGACTCTCGAGAGTTTTCTTCAGCACCACAGTTTGAAAGCATCAGTTCTTCAGCATTAGTCTTCTTTATGGTCTAACTCTCACATGACTACTAGAAAAACGATAATTTTTAATCTATGGGCCGTTTTTTAGGAAAGTGATGTCTCTGGTTTTTTAATAGGCTGTCTAGGTTTGTCATAGCTTTTCTTCCAAGGAGCAAGCATCCTGGGGGTTACTGTATCAGTAAACTTGTTACAAAACATAAAACAAAAAGGTCATGAAGTCAGGGGCAGAAGTTTATCAGTGCTTACACAGCCCTAGGGACACAGTAGGTAATTAGTGAACACAGGCCACATAGGATGGATTATACACAATACCAAAAACTATCCCCCATAATTCCTGCTTGAGAATTACTCAGCAGAGACTTCACCACTTCACAGAACTGAGTAGACTGACTTGACTTTACCACACCTGGATGACAAAACTGAGAAAATTAAATTACCCAAACTCCTAATTGTTCTAAATATTAAAAATCTTTTCCTAAATCTCTGACAGCCTGCACCCCCATCTCCATAACAACCCATCAGTTCAGTTCAGTTCAGTCGCTCAGTCGTGTCCGACTCTTTGCGACCCCATGAATCACAGCCCGCCAGGCCTCCCTGTCCATCACCAACTCCCGGAGTTCACTCAAACTCATGTCCATCGAGTCAGTGATGCCATCCAGCCATCTCATTCTCTGTCGTCTCCTTCTCCTCCCACCCCCAATTCTTCCTAGCATCAGAGTCTTTTCCAGTGAGTCAACTTGATGCATGAGGTAGCCAAAGTATTGGAGTTTTAGCTTCAGCATCAGTCCTTCCAATGAACACCCAGGATTGATCTCCTTTAGAATGGACTGGTTGGATCTCCTTGCAGTCCAAGGGACTCTCAAGAGTCTTCTCCAACACCACAGTTCAAAAGCATAATTCTTTGGCGATCAGCTTTCTTCACAGTCCAACTCTCACATCCATACATGACCACAGGAAAAACCATAGCCTTGACTAGATGGACCTTTATTGGCAAAGTAATGTCTCTGCTTTTTAATATGCTATCCAGGTTGGTCATAACTTTCCTTCCAAGGAGTAAGCGTCTTTTAATTTCCTGACTGCAATCAGCATCCGCAGTGATTTTGGAGCCCAAAAAAATAAAGTCTGACACTGTTTCCACTGTTTCCCCATCTATTTCCCATGAAGTGATGGGACCAGATGCCATGATCTTCGTTTTCTGAATGTTGAGCTTCAAGCCAACCTTTTCACTCTCCTCTTTCACTTTCATCAAGAGGCTTTTGAGTTCCTCTTCACTTTCTGCCATAAGGGTGGTGTCATCTGCATATCTGAGGTTATTGATATTTCTCCCAGCAATCTTGATTCCAGCCTGTGCTTCTTCCAGCCCAGCGTTCCTCATGATGTACTCTGCATAGAAGTTAAATAAGCAAGGTGACAATATACAACCTTGACGTACTCCTTTTCCTATTTGGAACCAGTCTGTTGTTTCATGTACAGTTCTGACTGTTGCTTCCTGACCTGCATACAGGTTTCTCAAGAGGCAGGTCAGGTGGTCTGGGATTCCCATCTCTTTCAGAATGTTCCACAGTTTATTGTGATCCACACAGTCAAAGGCTTTGGCATAGTCAATGAAGCAGAAATAGATGTTTTTCTGGAACTCTCTTGCTTTCTCCATGATCCAGCGGATGTTGGCAATTTGATCTCTGGTGCCTCTGCCTTTTCTAAAACCTGCTTGAACATCTGGGAGTTCACGGTTCACATACTGCTGAAGCCTGGCTTGGAGAATTTTGAGCATGACTTTACTAGCGTGTGAGATGAGTGCAATTGTGCGGTAGTTTGAGCATTCTTTGGCATTGCCTTTCTTTGGGATTGGAATGAAGACTGACCTCTTCCAGTCCTGTGGCCACTGCTGAGTTTTCCAAATTTGTTGGCATATTGAGTGCAGCACTTTCACAGCATCATTTTTCAGGATTTGAAATAGCTCAATTGGAATTCCATCACCTCCACTAGCTTTGTTCGTTGTGATGCTCCCTAAGGCCCACTTGACTTCACATTCCAAGATGTCTGGCTCCAGGTGAGTGATCACACCATCGTGATTATCTTCGTCGTGAAGCTCTTTTTTGTACAGTTCTTCTGTGTATTCTTGCCACCTCTTCTAAATATCTTCTGCTTCTGTTAGGTCCATACCATTTCTGTCCTTTATCGAGCCCATCTTTGCATGAAATGTTCCCTTGATATCTCTAATTTTCTTGAAGAGATCTCTTGTTTTTCCTATTCTGTTGTTTTCCTCTATTTCTTTGCATTGATCGCTGAGGAAGGCTTTAACAACCCATAGACACTCCTTTAACCAAGGAGACAAGAGATTCTGGTGTTTATTACCTGGTCCTTTTCTTCTTCTTGAAAATCAAGCAGAAAAACAGACAAACAAAAAATTCCAACCACTTGTAATCTACAGATAAAAGATACTGCCCCAGGGAGAAAAGGTTAAATAGAGTCAACATGCAGTGTGTAACTGAGTAATTATTTAGTATTTATTAAAGGCTTCCCCTGTAGCTCAGCCGGTAAAGAATCTTTCTGCAATGCAGAAGACCCGGGTTCGATCCTGGGTTGGAAAGATCCCCTGGAGAAAGAAATGGCAACCCACTCCAGTATCCGTGCCTAGAAAATCTCATTGGACAGAGGAGCCTGGTGGGCTGCGGTCCATGGGATCACAGGGTCAGGCACACTGAGCGACTAACACTTACTTACTTAACATGTAAAGAGATTTTTCTGGGAGGAACCAGGAATAAAAGGATGGGTTCTTCAGGATGCAGTGGCAATGATTCAGAGTTCCTCTGGGCAATTATTGGACCAGTTATCAAAATAAATGAGGTAGTGACTTGAGGATCAAACAAATGAAAGATGAGAAAAGCAACACAACGTTATAGACATTAGCACTCCACTGGCCAAAAGAAGAAAGAAAGGGCTAGGGAAGGCAGCTCTAATCCTCAGTGACAGTGAACACAGAGCTTATTACTTTTGAAATAAATATTCTTATCACAACCCCTCCCGACCCCCAGAAACACTCAAGAGTGGCAGGAGGATAAGTCGTTTTGAGGGCAGCAAGCTTTAATGTCACCTCCTACGTAACCTCATGTGGATCCACTCATGGGAGAGTCAAATCCAGAGGCCTATTTCATTACAGACCTCATTTAAAAAAAATATCCTCCCTCCATTCTTAAAGCAAGTGACACAGGTCAGTTCAAGATCTGCAGCATCACACAGCATCTCAACCAATTTGCACACAAATCTCCTGACACGGTGCCCTGAATCTTCAGTTGAAACTGATTTATTTCTTAGAAGCTCAACACATGTCAAGTATGAACGCTTTTCTGCTTGAATTTTGGGAAGGGAGGGCCAGAACATACTTTCATCTCTTTTTCTGATCCAATTAGTTGTTTGTTTGTTTCTACTCCTAATGATACTACCAGGTGTGTGCTGTGTGCTCATCAGAGAGAAGAAGGGGGCCTTCCTCCTCCCCACCACCTGCACAGTGCCTGGCATTTAAGTGTGAGATTAATCACAGGAGAGGAGTAAATGGCATGCATATGTTGTAGCGCATAGGAATACTTCATCACACAGGTGAATGAGGCTGAGCTCTTTTTCTATTCAATGGTACCTCCAGTTTTATGGATTCTTCCATGACACTGTTTCTTCATCAATAAAACTTGCCTCAATCTGCCTTGCCCATAGGTTGTGATGGAGGATTTACCGGGTAAGATATACAAAAGCCTAATGAGACTTTCATAAAAGCCAATGAAATATGGAACAAATACATGCTTTTTTGACAAGAAGTTGAACGACAGTGATGATAACTATATGTAACAGAGCCTCGGAGGTACCCCAAGCCTCTCAGGAAGCTCTTTCAACTTACTCATGTTGGGTAACTCTGCGAATCAAAACAATGTTTTGTCTAAATGTAGATGATGGTTAAGAGACTTAGGGTATGTATGTGCTGTCGCTTCAGTCATGTCCCACTCCGTGCAACCCAGTGGACTGTAACACACCAGGATCCTCTGTCCATGGGATTCTCCAGGCAAGAATACTAGAGTGGGTTGCCATGCCCTCCTCCAGGGGATCTTCTCAACCCAGGATCGAACCTGTGTCTCTTATGTCTTATGCATTGGAGTGGGTTCTTTACCACTAGCGCCACCTTGGAAGCCCCAGAGAAGCAGGGTGGATGACAGGTGCAAGTCTTCAGGGAAGCTGATGTGAAGAAAACAGGTAGGAATCCCAGATCCCACTTGCCCATGAGAAAGGCTCACTATTTTCCTAAAGAAAGGCCAAGCAGAAGATGGGAAGAAGGGAAGAGAGTTGATAACGGTGTTTTCCTTCCTGGGAGGTCACCTCTGTCTGGCTTCCTCAATGGAGGGTCACAGTCTTCTCAAGGCAAGCTCCTCCCCACACCTTGATCCTTTGTAGTGTCAACACCAGCTCCCTCCCCATGTCCCTTCATGTCAAGAAATAACAGCTCTGTTATCACTGATTCCACTTTACACATTTTCTGTGGTTTCCCTAAACTCAGTCCACAACTGATAGTGCCCTTGTAAATAAACTCTTCAATTCATCATGATTTTGAATCTGCCATCTGTTTCCTGTTGAGAACCCAACTGATAGAGCCTTGCAAATAGTACTTTTGGTCTAGGAGCACCATACCACCACTGTGCTCCAGACATTCTGAGCTTTTCTACAATGTCTGTGCATTCCATGCTGGTTTTAAGGTGAAGACTTTTCCACTCCTGACTTTCTGACTTTTCAAGACAGTTCTTTTAATCAAATCTCCTCTGATCCTACCATGGGTAGAATTAGGGGCTCCTTCTGTCATACTCTACAACTTTGACAACACATTATATTGCGTGCATGTGGGGAATGGCTAGGCTAAGTCTCAACATCTACCACTACACCTGATCGCCAGTAGATAAAAGCAAATGAGCATTGAATGCCTATATTGCTGTTACATATATTCTTCATACAGTTTTACTCGTTCAATCAACTGTTACTGGCAATCCATTTAGCAACATGGAAGCACCAAATACTGAGAGTTCTGAAACTGAGTTCTTGGGAACTCAAAATTCACCATAGATTTAAGATTTCTTTATTAAAAAACACATAGAGGAGGCAAATAAGACATGCTTTGAATCTAAGCTTGCAGGTTACGCATTTTCTTTAATAGCCTGATTTACGGAAAAAATATATGACAAACTGTTGAAAAACGAAGGTGGTTTTTCAGCAGTTACTGAGTTTTAGGACTTTTTTTCTCCACTATTTCACCCATTTTTTCACTATTAACATCATATATACACAAATATACATACATATATATTAAAATAATAGCTGATTTAGACTCACCTGAATAGCTTAGATTCATTAATACAACCTATTTCGTTAAGTAATAATATTTTCTCCCATCCCACAATTCATTTCTTATTTAGATTTTTCCAAGGAAGGCTGTTACTGTCACAGACCCTTCTGTTCTGTTCTTAGAACTCAGAAGGTCATCTCTTATAGTGGAAAATGTCTGACACTTACATGAAGACTTACAAAGATTTAGCATCTTTCTTAGTTCTTAAGATCTACTATGATATCATTGCTCAGAAAGTTAATTCCTAGCTAAGAATTTTAAAATAATCTGACTCTGGATATTCAGAACTTTAGCTGGCTCTCAAATGTTACAGTTGTGGATTTTTTTTACTCTTCTCTTGAAAATACATAGCAGTAAAAGACACCTGATTAACAGCCTAGTCCAAGTGGCATGCAAAATTCATAGATGCTAATGCCTCTTAGCAAGCAGGACACTTAGTATTTACAAATCATTTTGCCTCCATTTAATGACCAGAACAGTGGTGTTCTAAATAAAACATATACAATGTGGCAACAATTTACTTGCCAATGAATGGCTATTGCTTTCCATTATTCATTTCAACTTCAGAAAATGCATCCTCAAGAAATCCTACAAACCACTTTTTGTATAGAGCTGAGTTTTTGGAAAAGGATGAAGGGACTATCTTTAGTTAACACAGTATAGGCTAATTAGCACTTTTCACATAATATTTCATTTCATCCTTCAGCAACCCTTCAAGACAAGGTCGGAAAAGCTAAGAGACTTGCCCAAGGTCCCACAGTTCACAAGCAGTTAAGTCTGCAGTGCTCAGTCTCAAGGTCTTCCTATTATATCATGCTGACCACAAGTGTAGGTTAAGGTGACACGTGCAACTGAAAATACCCATGTGATAGGGTCAGCCTATGATTCTTCTTAGCCGCATTATGTCTGCCTTCTGAGGAGAATGGGGGACAGGAAGAGATTTTTTTGTGTCAGTCCATTATCACTGATTCTTATCACCAGAGAACTATTCTGGAAAATGAACACAATCTTCCCCTAACAATGCTAAATGCTAGCAGACCCTGGTCTGGCCCTTTTGCTTTCATTCTCAGAGGATCAGTGTTCTTAATGTTGTAATATCAATTCTTTTCAATTAAGTCAGGTCCTATTCCTGCCTGTACATTTAGCTCTCAGACAAATGGCTTCAATTATCCAGGGCCTGTTTCTCAACCAGCAGCCAATTCCCTGGGATAAAATAACTAACGTTCCTCAATGTCCCTCCAGAGTATTTTTCAAAAAAAAAAAAAAAAAAATTTAAGGATATAACATTTCAGTGAATTGTCTAGGGAATTACCTGTTTTTATCGGAGAGAAATTTGCTAATTCTGCTTCTTTCTGAAGGCAACAGAATTTCTAAGCAAACCTTTATCCTAAAAATCCATGAAAACTAGTAAAAATACAAATCAAATCATAAAACAAAAAATAAACCCGCCTAGATTATGTTCTTAGCCAAAATACATTTGATGGATGTGAAACACTGGATATGTTAATGAACAAACTTATCTTGATTTATTACACAAAATCATCATTAGCAGCTTGGAGTATTTCACTGCCTGTTTTAAAAAATTCTGTATCTTTAAATTATTGAGGTAAAAGTTGCATGTGATGAAATAGATTTTATACTGTGTATACACATGTGAAACAAAGACTTGATTTGAATCAAGTTAGGGAAAATTTCCATCACCCTAAGAAGCTTCCAGTGGCCCCTTCATTCAAGCACCATCACCTCTATCAGCAAATACTGATGTGATTTAATCCTTACATGTGAGCTTTGACTGTTTTATAATATAAATGTAATCATACAATATATACTGTCTTTCATCTCCTTCTTTCAGCTGTTTAAGATTCACCCATGCCTTTGTGTTTATCAGTAACTGTAATTATGATGGCTCAATAGTATTGCACTATTCAAACGCTGCTGCTGCTGCTGCCAGTCGTATCTGACTCTGTACGACCCCATAGATGGCAGCCCGCCAGGCTCCCTCGTCCCTGGGATTCTCCAGGCAAGAACACTGGAGTGGGTTTTCATTTCCTTCTCCAATGCATGAAAGTGAAAAGTGAAAGTGAAGTCGCTCAGTCGTGTCCGACTCTTAGCGACCCCATGGACTGCAGCCTACCAGGCTCCTCTATCCATGGGATTTTCCAGGCAAGAGTACTGGAGTGGGGTGCCATTGCCTTCTCCGCTATACAAAGGAGCACCCAACAATTTATTTATTCTCTTGAAGGAGTTATGCACTATTTCAGTTCAATTCAGTTCAGTTCAGTCGCTCAGTCGTGTCCGACTCTTTGCGACCCCATGAATCACAGCACGCCAGGCCTACCTGTCTATCACCAACTCCCGGAGTTCACTCAAATTCACGTCCACAGAGTCGGTGATGCCATCCAGCCATCTCATTCTCTGTCGTCCCCGTCTCCTCCCGTCCCCAATCCTTCCCAGCATCTATTTAAGGTATAGGGGAAAAAATTAATGAATAAAGTTACTATGAACATTTGTATAGAAAAATTTTTTGTGGATGTTTTCATTTTTCCTGGGTAAATACATAGAGAGAAGCATTGCTGAGTAATGAAGTCATATGTTTAACATTATGAGAAATGGAACCACTTTCCAAAGTTGTTCTACCATTTTGTATTTTGACCAGCAATGTGTAAGAGTTTCTGTCACTCATAATCATCACTCACCACAGATGTTAATTGTGGCTATTCCAGTGGGAATCAAGAAAATTCTGGTTTTTTTCCTCATAGTCATAATAACTAATGATATTGAACACCTTTTAACAGAATCTTTGGTCATATATAAAAAAAATACTTATACATTTAGATAATGCATGTTGAAATCTTTTTGCCCTTTATGTAAATTGAGGCTTTTTTGGTTATTCAAGTGTAGGAGCTTGTTGCTGTTTTTTTAAAATATATATTCTAGATATCTGTCCTTTATTAGACATATTGTATAAATATTTTCTTTGAGACAGTAGCTTGCCTTTTCAGTTTTCTTAACTGAGTCTTTAGATAAGCAGAAGTTTATAATTTTAATGAAGCCCAGTTAATCAGTTGTTCTCTTCTGTACTTATTGCTTTTTCTTTAATCTGAGTTATCTGTCTAGCCCAAGGTCACTAAGATATTTTCTACATTTTGCTCTAGGAACTTAACAGTTTCTTTTTTTCCATTTAAGTCTATGATCCACCTCAGAATAATTTCCTTTTTTTCATTCTTTTTTCTCACTGTTCTTTAGCTTGGGAAATTTCTATTTATATGACTTTAAGTGTACTAGCCTCTTATCATGCAGAATCTAACTGGCTGCTAATCTCTTCTATTACATTTTTCATTTCAGCCACTGTACCTTTCAATTCTAGTATTTGTTTCTTTTTATAGCTACCATTCCTTATCCAAAATTCCCCATCTGTTTATGCAGTACATCAAACTTTTCCTTGATGACCTTGAACACTGTTATAATAGCTATAATTCCAGTACCTTGGCCATTGGTCATCATGGCATTTGTTTCCAATGACTGTTTGCTTTCTTGATTGAATATCATAGTCTCCTGCTTCTTCACACATATGATGACACATGATGCACAACAATGTGTCTGGATTATTTTTTCTTCCCTTAGAGATATTAAATATTATTTGGGTGTTCAATTAAACTTTTGGCAGATCTTTTTGATCTGGTCGCTTCCCTTGTAGCTCAATTGGTAAAGAATCTGCCTGCAATACAGGAGACCTGGGTTCGATCCCTGGGTCAGGAAGATCCCCTGGAGAAGGAAGTGGCAACCCACTCCAGTATTCTTGCCTGGAGAATCCCATGGACAGAGGGGCCTGGCAGACGACAGGCCATGGACTCGCAAAGAGCCGGACACAACTTAGCAACTAAACCACCAAACCACCTTGATCCTGTCAGGGTTTTTTTAAAATACTCTGTTAGGGAGGGCCTATTTGGTTTTATTGTTAGTTTGAAGGAAATGATCCTCATTCTAGATTGCGATTCTTACTCTTAAAGTGTTGCTTTTCTAAATTTTCAATTCAGTTTCTCAGCAGCTCAGCCAGAACTTTCAACAACTAGCCCAGATTCCAACATCTCTCATCACTGTATGACTGGGAATCTCTGTTAAGCATTCAGTCCTACAGAAGTCATCCTTGGCTAAGGCTTAGAGAGTCCCACTCTGGTCTTGCACAGCCCTTGGAAAATGATGCACAGGGAATCAACATGGTCTGCTTCTAGGTCTGTTCTGCCCAGATTCCTCTCTCCAGTACCCTGAATGTCAAATTTCAGCCACTTTAGCAGCTCTGAACTTTCAACTTGAAAACTTCAGAGAAACCACAGCTCTCCACTGTGACCTCCCCTCCCTGTATGGATATCAGGCAATCTTGCCTGTTACCTTCAAGGAGCATATCCATACTAGCTGTTTTCCATTGACTCAAATCAGTTGCCTTATACATTGTGTCCAGCTTTAGAGTAGTATGGTAAACCGCACCAGTTATTCTATCATGGTTGAGACAGAGGTTGATAGTCAATCTTAACATTAAACTAGTAGGCAGTAGACCAACCTCAGATATGCAGATGACACCACCCTTATGGCAGAAAGTGAAGAGCCTCTTTGATGAAAGTGAAAGAGGAGAGGGAAAAAGTTGGCTTAAAGTTCAACATTCAGAAAACTAAGATCAAGGCATCCGGTCTCATCACTTTATGGGAAATAGATGGGGAAACAGTGGAAACAATGGCGGACTTTATTTTTGGGGGCTCCAAAGTCACTGCAGATGGTGACTGCTGCCATGAAATTAAAAGACGCTTACTCCTTGGAAGGAAAGTTATGACCAACCTAGATAGCATATTAAAAAGCAGACACATTACTTTGTCAACAAAGGTCCATCTAGTCAAAGCATGGTTTTTCTAGTAGACAGGTATGGATGTGAGAGTTGGACTATAAAGAAAGCTGAGTGCAGAAGAATTGATGCTTTTGAACTGTGGTGTTGGAGAAGACTCTTGAGAGTCCCCTGGACTGCAAGGAACTCCAACCAGTCCATCCTAAAGGAGATCAGTCCTGGGTGTTCATCGGAAGGACTGATGTTGAAGCTGAAACTCCAATATTTTGGCCACCTGATGTGAAGAGCTGACTCATTTGAAAAGACCCCGATGCTGGGAAAGAGGGCAGGAGGAGAAGGGGACGACAGAGGATGAGATGGTTAGATGGCATCACTGACTCAATGGACACAGGTTTGGGTGGACTCCAGGAGTCGGTGATGGACAGGGAGGTCTGACATGCTGTGGTTCATGGGGTCAGAAAGAGTCGGACACGACTGAGTGACAGAATGAACTGAGAACAACGCAATGTATTTATTTCAATTGATCACCTCTGCTCAAGTGAAATTCTAATCAAGGTAACTGTCTAATCAAAGACAGGCTGAAGAGTATTTTATACAATGTCTTTAAGTCACAAAGAAAAAGTCACCATTAACCATGTTGGCAGTAATTTCTATGCTATGCAAAAAAGGTGTCTGTAACATATGTGTATTGGCCTAATAAAGAAAAGTGTCTGTTATAGCAGTAAGTGATTCACTGCCTATGTCAGAGAGCATTGGAACCTTCATTCTTCATACATAGTGTCATTTTTTCATAGTATGTTGGAAGAGTCGTTAGAAAAACTTATGTCAGAAATATTAAGTTTATGGATAGTTGCTTGATTTAACAACATATTTGGCATAGATTCAAAATGATTTCATGCTTTTTGAGGTCCAGTTCAGTCAGAACTTGAGGTCAAGTAAAAAAAAAAAAAATCAAGTCTAAAAACTGACAGAAAAATAGATTTCCTCTCCATCCTCTTTCAGGTAATAATTAACTTCACTGAGGGTGTTTTTCTATTTTAACTCCAGATCCTCTCCCTGAAAGAAACTCCTTGTAAGACTCATGAGCATCAGCTCGTTGAAGATGCCTGAATCAATATTCCAAGGTCAACCCTTCCCCAAAGTCTAAATATTCACCTAGATATCCACCTTGAACTCAACATCCCCAAAACAGAATTCCTTCTCTTCCTACAAAAATATGTACCTTTTCCTGAACCTCCATTCTGGCTAAACTATGAATCTAGTCACCTTGACGTCCACTTCTTTCTCTCTCTCACTCACCTTTTCATGTCTCCAATCCATTACTAAGTCCCAGGAGTTCCTGGCTTTCATTATATTTCAAGTTTGTCCTCTTGTTTCCATTCCTGCTCTAGTGAAAATGTTTATTCATTGTTTACTTAATCTGTTTCCACAGCCTTTAAACGGTCCCTTCCCTTCAATCTATTCACACCACAGCTCCCAATTGCTCTAAAACACCAATTTGACCATATATTTTCCTCTTTCAAAAGGCAACCAAATACTTTCAAACATCTCCAGCATAAAGTTCACATTACTTCTGCTTCTTCCTATCTGTCCTGCCTTAAGTCCCATATATCCTTATTGATAATTTATACTCTAGCCATACCAAACCATAGAGAAGTTGCTTGAATGTATCATCTAATTTCCAGATCTCAACCTTTTGCTACAGCCAAGTCATAGGCCTAAAATAAAATTCCTACTCATCCCTGGGACCCAGATCAAATGTCTCTTCCTCTGAGTTTTTTTGGTAGAATAGCCCGGTTCTTCTAGCTTCTGTTTTGTCTTGATCCATTTCTTTGCTACACTACATTTAAAATGATCTGTTGGTCCCCTACTAGATTGTAAATGCCTTGTAGAAAGCAAGTGTAACAAATGTATCTTTCCTTACTCATGATCTAGCACAATGCTTCACCCACAGGGTGCCTCCAATAAATGCTCGGTGACAGATGAGTTACAAAAAAAATATTCACTTCCATTAAAGCACAGAGGGAACACTGAAACTGCTCTCAGTGGCAAGCCTGATGTTCGGGGAGTTGCCCAGTGGCTGCGACTGAAGCTATTGAAATCAACATCAGTATAACAACTGGCACTTCAAAATTCAGAAAAATGTAATTACTGTCATGACCAGCCACTGTCTTCAGGCTATATTTCCTCTCCTTACTTAAAATATGACTAGACCAGCTTTCAAATCCATGTAGTTTTTAACTCATGACATGGTGGCCGTTGTGCTTAGTCGCTCAGTCACATCTGACTCTTTCGTGACTCCTTGGACTGTAGCCTGCCAGGATCCTCTGTCCCTGGAATTTTCCAGGCAAGAATACTAGAGTGGGGTACCATTTCCTTCTCTGAGGGCTCTTCTTGACCTAGGGATCAAATCCGAGTCTCCTGTGTCTCCTGCATTGCAGGTGGATACTTTACCTGCTGAGCCATAAGGGAAGTGTGTATGCATCTATATATATAATATACGAATAGATGAATACGTATTACACATTTTTAAAAAACTGAAACAATCTAGAGATAATAAATGTTAGGCTTTTCTCCTTATCTTGTGATGATCCTTTGGCAAATGATTTTAACGTGTCAGTAATTACTTTAAAATATTTGAACTGGCAAACTAAGAGCATGGATCTGCCCAAAAGGAGTATCTTTGGTAGATCTGGACTTCACACCTCACTTTCCATTTTTTACCTCAACATTCTCTCTAAATCTTATACTTATTTTATAAAACAGAAAGCTAAAGAAAACTAGAAAATTGTTCTAGGGGGTCTACCCTGTTCGTGGCAGATCCAGAACTACAAGCTATACAAAGAGCCTGGAATGGGTCCATACCTTTAGGGCAGATGCCTTTCCAAACCACATAGTAGATGCTCAATAAACATTTGAATGGTTGATGATGCTAATGATATTAGTTTTAGTTACTCTTAATAAGCACTAATGGTGTGGGAAGCTGCCTGTTGAAGTGTCTCATATGCACTGTCTCATTAGTCTCAGGTTAACTATGAGAAGGAGAAGAAAAGCAAAACTCCAGCAAGAAGACCCAAGTCTTATCCGGCCTCTGATAGCAGCTTCCTCTTCAGGGACTAAGGCCAGACTGTCTCTAATGCTGCTTCTAGCTTTAGCATTCCAGGATCTGAGTCAAAGCGTTATTAAAATAGTTTGCGAAGAGAAACAGAGGTCGTGCTTTATAATAAAATCTCTATTAAAAATGCATTTTTTAGCATAGTAAACCTTAGCAAAGGAAATGAAGAGGATTAAATCAAAGTAGTCTAACATCACTAGAAGTACATAGACCGTGTCCTTGTCAGTGGCAGTTTTTAACAATAAGACGATACAGCAATTGCTTCAGGGCCCTTCCTGTTCTTTTTCAATATTATTGGAATGAAAAGTAATAATAATTTCTAATATTAAAGTTATCATTCTTTTCTACGATTTAATTTAGAAAATATTAAAAAATCACAACACTATTTCCAAAATGTGTTTAAAAAAATACACCCAGAGAGATGAACATTCACAAATTACTGGATGGTTATTTGCAAAGGGAGGAGCAGGACTAAGTGTGAAAGAGGGGAGGGAGAGCAATGACTGGTTATTTGAGAACTTAATCTTGATTTTTGGGCTGTTTCTTTTGACTCAAACTGTTTCCCTAACAGGTTATTATTTCAAGTTAGGTTTCTGCCCCTATCCCATTAAAATTCTCATTAATTTTCATAATACAATCCTCATAAGTATATAGAAAATGGCCAAGTGCTGTTACTGACAATTATATACTTTTACACCTTGAGGCCAGGATAAGAGAGATGCCAAAAAGAGGCATCTTCATTACATGTGTCACTGTCTTGCAGTGTACTCTCTGGGATGGCTTAAATGCTTCCTCGAGCTTTACCCAAAAGGATCTGAACACAAGTGTTGGTATAAATCTCAGTGCTAGGAAATGGGAATGCTGTTAACCAAACCAGCAAGACTGGAAAATGCTGAATGTTCTACCTCTTTCTCTGAAAAGTCAAAAAACAAAGAGACCTTTGAAGCTCCATTTAAACCAATCTTCCCGATTTATCTGAGCAATGACAAAGAGCCCTTCACCACCATCTTTTTCCTTCCCTTCAGAATACCTACTTACATTCTGTAGAACATAAGTGAAGGATTAACCTATGACCGTGACTTATCTGTAGTTTATCTATTTAGTATAATATACTATATTGTAGATTTAATGTCAGTGTGTTTGCCTGTCTTTACCTCATTTCTCTCTTCTCTTCTTGATCTCTTTTCCTTCTTCCACCTCCACACTTGCATTATTAATTACTGGTCCAAGGCCAAAATAAGTCAGGAGTACAAATGCAATGAACAAACAACCCAAAGCTCTTAACTTCCTGATGGAAAATTTATATGAAATTAGTGACATCTACTTCAATATGCATTAACCTCCATCTCACAAGCTGCTGCTCGTATCTGCAGTTCTCAATATGCTTCAGGATGTCTTTCATTTCTTCCTTATCTCCGCTCTTACTTCCCCCAAAGACTTTTAAAAAAACATGTTTGGTGGTTGATAGGATCGGTGCACTTCCTCTGAAATCAGTTTCTTTGGATATTGAGCTCAGAACATTTAGAGTGGAAATCAAATGACTTAGGCTGGCTATAAAGATTAAAGCCAACAGTGAAGAATTTAATATGCTGGTGAAGAATTTAATCAAACAGAGAAGAACCTGTTTCTGCTCTAAAATCTTCTAAGCCAAAATTTCAAAATGTCTACATAATTATACTAAATTCGTATCAAATAGAAATATTAAAAAAACAGTTAGTAAAGGACTTTAAGTGCCAGGCACAGCTTTGGGTTCTGGGCATACAATGCAACCTGCATAGACATAACTCTTGATTTTAGGAGTTTTAGTCTGGCAGAGAGATCAGATATTAATTTTACAATTAATTGGTAGTGATCTAATTAACAATTATGATCACTGCCATGAAGGCAAAAACTGAGCTGATCTCACCCAGTCTGTTGCAGGGGAAAGTGAGTGAGGATGGGATCAGAGAGGGATGACCTCAGAAAGAGGCATTTAAGCCAAGACTTAAAGAATGAAGGGGACTCTGTGAACTTCCAGATAGACAGAGCAGCATCAAATGGGAAGAAGCTTGCCATGTCTGAGAAGAGAGAAGGTCAGTGTGGTTGCAGTACAGAGAGCAAGGCAGAATGGTGTCGGATTGGTGAGAAAATAAGCTGGGCCATCATCATAGGAGCTCAGAGGTCGTCTTAATAATTTAGGACCTTAGGTGAAAGCAATGGCAAGTCATCAAAGGTCTTCAAAGCAGCAGATGAAAATGACCAGATTCTCCCAGCTCAGAGAAGAGATGCAACACTTTCTGATGAACAGGGGGGAAGCCAAAGCTTATTCCCATGTGCATGCATGCATAAGTTGTTTCAGTCGTGTCTGCCTCTTTTTGACCCTATGGACTGTAGCCCGCAAGGTTCCTCGGTCCATGGGGATCCTCCAGGCAAGAATAACACAGTGGATTGCCATGCCCTCCTCCAAAGGATCTTCCTGACCCAGGGATGGAACCTGCATCTCTTATGTCTCCTGCATTGACAGATGGGTCCTTTCTTTACTACTAGCGCCACCTGGGAAGCCCACTTGTACCCACAGTGTCTATTCATTATTGGAAAAACACACCACTGCATACACACAAAGAATAAGCAATCTGAGGAAAGAGTATAATTTCAATGGAATTACCTCAGCTTCCACCCTCTAACCAAACTGCCATTCTTAAACCTATATTTTCAGTTTCTGGCACAAACAGCTCTGGCAGCCACGTGAGAACAGGTCAAAGGCAAGTAAGTAGGACTGAAAGCCAATGGACTAATTAGAGGGTTATCACCTATGTAAGCAATCCTGGTGACTCAGGGGCAAAGTGAAAGGACAGGAGCCACACAGGAGGCAGAATCTACACTACATGGTGAGTCTCTTCATTGGGATTATTACTTTCAAAAAAAATTTCTGATTTCTTTTCCTCTTGAAATTCATATGATATGGGCATATGCTCACAAATTCTAATTACTTTTTCAAATATGAAACAAAAATTTACCTTATCAGATGCTGAAAACAAAGGAATAAAGCCAACAAATATTTAGTTGATTTTAAATCCTTTGGAACTTAACAAAACAACAACTCATAGTTTAATTAGAAACAATCCTCACCTAATTATTTAAAAAGATATATTAAGAATGTGTGACAGGCAACACAGTCTAGATTTACTTTTTGCAACAGGAATTATTAAGTCCTGGGCTGCTGCTTCTTCAAAATCAACTTTCTCTCACACTAATACAACTCTGTAATGTTTTACTTAATGTTACTCTACATAAACTGGACTAAAAGTATTAAATTGAGTGATAGTATATCTTTCAATAAAAAATAAACCATGTGAGTTATAATAACAGATTTTAGAGACTGAAAGGTATAATCAGTGGGATCTTCCTGATTCTGGCTTTCTTACTTCCAGTGTACTAAGGAAAAAAAAAAACCCACTCCCTAGACTACAGGATAGCCTCTCAGGGAAAGTAATGACATTTACATAAAAATAATTCCAGCATAGAACTATAGAATATGGATATCAAAGCAACAGCTTGGTTCTAAAACCTGTGGAGACCAAAGGCAAGACCAACTAGCATAATCAAATTTCCTATAAGCATGTAGAATGTTTCCTTAATGTTGAATTGCGATAACAGTTGAGTGGCAGGATCTTTTTGAAAAAGTCTATTAAGGAGGAGAGACTGCTACTCGCTGAATCAGCACTTGCAGTTTCCTTTGTTTTCCAATAGCCAGAGAGCAGGATATCATCAAAAAATGAAAAAAATGAGAAACAGAACAAATTAAAGCCTGTGATAAAAAGCTGAGTTAGCCAAGATTTCTAAGACATCTGGAATTCTGGAAGAAAAAACAGAGCCTTTAAGGGTGGTAGTGATACATGTCAGTGAACGAAGGGAGAGTATGGTGAAAGATCTCTTCACATTATGAAAGAATTCCTTTTTTACTTTTTTTGCAAAAAAAAAAAAAAAAAAAGAACCCTAATAAGATTTTTAAATGCTTTTGAATTATTTCGGATGCCAGATTTATTATTCTTTCAATGTAATACCATCCTTAAGCAAAGCCAAGTAAGACATAATTTTATATGGTTACAGTAATATTGCAAATGCCAATACTATTATACCTTAAAATAGCAAGCATGAAAAAATGGCAAATACCATTCTAAGAACATAACAGATCAAGTTTAATACAGTTTATCTCCACATGCTAGAGCATTCCTCTACCAAGACTGTTCTCCCCTCTATCCCAAATTGTCACTGGGTCATTGCCTACTCAGATATACCTAAGTTTAAACATCTGTTCTGCACAGAGATCCTCTCAGAAACTATAGTTACAATGCTGTCCAAGAGGATTCCCTGAAATGATAAAAGCGTTCTAGAGTCATGTTGTCCAGTATGGGAGCCTCATGGGATCACTGAACACTTGAAATATGGTACTAGGACTGGGAAGTGCAATTTTAATTGTAATTAAATATCTTTAAGATCAAAGAAATCTAAATTATATTTAAATAGCCATGTGGGACTAAAGGATACAAAATCACAGCAAAGATAAGCCTCTGTTCTATTATTTCCTTACTATTCCACTTGTCTTCTTTGTAGCCCTTGCCACAAAGACTACAGTCATATAGTATATATACCTATTTGTTTAATGACCATCGTCCCCACTAAACTGTCCAGATTGCCTTGATCCCACCCTGATAGTCCACACCTGACACATAGCGCCTACTCAAAGAGCTATTGACTGACTTATTTAAATAAAACTTGTCATTAATTTATCACTTAATATTAGATGGCAATTTGTTGGTTATATAAATAACAAGGGTTGATGTAAGAAAACTGAAACACCAGCTGTTTACAAGTTGTAAAGTCCAGATAATGCTACCAAAAATTATCAAAATCTACAGGAAAATGTGTTTGCCACAGATCTTTCCTAAACACACACACACACACACACAGCTGCCTTCAGAAAAGTCTTCTGTTTTGCTCTATAATCTATTCTGGCAGTGAAAATGATGACACTTTTCTGCAAAAGAGAAAATCCAATGCAAAGCAAATTCACAATTTAGCACAGGATGGCATGAGAAAAGTGAGACAAAGAAGCTGTTCCTCCCTAGTTTAAATGAACATCTTATCTTCAGAGCAAAGTAGCTAATTTTCTTAAATCCTTTTAAACATGTTAACTTCTTCACAGGCAAATGTTCAATAGGTATTCTTTGTCAACTTTGAAAACGAAAGAAAAATATATCACTGTAATATAGTATGCAGAATAGATATTTTAATGCTCCCAGTGGGAGTGGCAACAGACAGGCCTGGACAGTATAGGTGAAGATACAAATTCCAGAGAAAAATGGTGACTGTAATTCATGGGGAAATATACGCAGTCTCTTCATTCTTAATTCACTGGTCTGATGATTCATCCATATACACAGCTCTTCCCACACAGGTCTGCCCTTTACAGTTACAGTATCTTTCACCACGGAACACACAGCCCATGTTCAAAATCAAAAGTACACAGGCAACTAACATATAAGGCCAGAGGGAAAGCTGCCCTCAAGAGGAGTTCACAGCTCATCCTGGGGGGAACCATTAAGATAAGACGGATCTCTCTCACAACAAAGAGAGATCCCAGCTACTTCCATTAAGAATTTCTAACAACAACAAAAAGGACTTATACACAGCTTTCCAGCTCATCCTGAAGTCCTGAATTGAAAACATGGGGTGGGATTGGAGGAACACACACAAAATTAATAATGTGGATGTGTTACATAAATTCATGGATTAATGATTAAGATGATTAGTCAACAGTTTAAATATATAAGAAGGGAGCTCATTGCAGCAATGCTTTTTTAAAAAATGAAGCAATGTGGGGACCATTATTATAAAAACTTGTATGATTAACCCAAATAAGTTCACTATGAGGAGTGAACAAAAAGCATACAGTTATAACTCATGTCTAAATTTTCTTCATCTGTATCTTTTCAGGAGGCTTAGCAGGTAAAGCTTAGAAACCTAGACCATCAGGGCACAGGCGAGCTATTCATGTCTCTTCTCATGATGGGTATAGAGACATTTAATCATTTAAAGGTTGAAATACTAAGAAATTTCTGCCAAACGCTATTACCATTCAGCAATCACTTAAACAATGGAAGCACTGCTCAAAAAGTATAGACCTATATACACACACTGAACATGTCAAACCAATATGATAAAATTATTTTACTATTAAGGCAATTTTAAGATGGGTGTGACATCTTACTTTGTCTTCTTCTAAAAAATGGCTTTGAATATTGTTAGAAGTTCTGACCTGCAATCACATTGGCGATGGAAGTAATGCAGAGATCATGGTGATCATCACCACGTGAATCTGAGCCCCAAGACCCTGGATGGGAAGTTCATTCTGTTATCACTAAGCAACTTGAAGGGAGATTCAATGTGGATTCATGAAAATAAAGCAGGCAACCAGCAGGAGAACCCCATTCCCTACTGAAAGCATTACAAATCAAGTAAGTGTTGCACATCCTGAACCCTGGAGATGTGTTCATGTGCCCTGGCTGAAACTGGTCTTGAGAGTTTGACTTTTGTCTTTGGCTGTACAATGATAAAGAACACATGTAATCCCACAGCAGTGAAAACGAGAGCATGTCACTACTGTGGGGTGAACAGCTAAAGGTTAATTGAGTTTTAGATACTCATCCCTAATTGTTCAAGATTTTATCCTAATATCAATTTCTGCATTAATGCACAGGCACCCTGGGCCATAAGGAATATAAGTCATTCTTAATTTAAATACATCCTTCCACCTGAAAAGAGAACCATTTCCCCCCCCAGATAACTCTCATAATCAGAATGTAACTTCTTAGACGAAATAGGTCAAATTAATCAAACATTCCTCAAAACACTGCTTTAAGTGAGTGAATGACTGAAAGAGTTATCTAGTCAATCCAAGTACTATACATACTCTATGTTGATAATTTGAGACATTAAATATAACTATGAAAATACACAGTGTCAACTACAAATGGGCCCTTGCCATCTACCTTTACAAGGATTAGATCATGTGCTGCTGCAGCTGCTGACCTTCAACACCCCCTGAAAGGAGTTCAGGGTGGAGAGCAGAAATGAGGCACTCTGTGCTCAGGGAAAAACCTGGCAAGACATGTCTTCGGAGAGTTAAATATTTTTAACAGCTGATTTTATGAATCCAATTCGTGTATCTCCCCATATCTAGGAAAGCACTAAAATCCTTCATGGTGATGACTGTTCTTCGTGACTAGCAAAACTTCACAAGACTAGTAGAAACTTTCTGGAAAAATATGTGCTTGATTGCATGAACTGCCCCTTCACAAACATCTCATATATACTGACCTGCCCCGTGCCCCTTTGGAGCAGTTTATCAGAGCTGTCTAACGTGCGGTCTCCTGGGCTGCAGTCCTCATTTTGCCCCAAATAAATCTTAACTCTCACGTTGTACACTTTTTTAAGTTGACAACAACATACAATCTTTCTTAGGGAACTGTATTTTTAAACCACTAACACTTCAACTTAAAAAGTTAGAGACATTTTTCTTAAGTAGAAAACTGAGTCATCTTGGTTCAGTGAGAGGAAGCTTAGCATGCCATTTACTCCAGCATTCAAGGTAGGTCATTATTAAAAAAAAAAAGAAAGTAAGAAAGAAGAAAAGCTACCATAAGTATATTAAGTCATTGGGACATGATTTTGTATAATCAGATAATATCTTAAAAGATACACCTATTTACTGTCACAATAAACCATCTGGTAAGTTTGAGAGAGCCATTTTTAGATGTCAGAATGTGCCTAGCTTTCAGAACACCTGGTATAAAAACTCTTAACAAACAACAAAATTAAGGAAGATTGATTCGCATGGCAGAAGAACTCTCAGGTTATGGAAAGAAAAAAAAATCCCTGCATTTGTATATTTGAATTTATAGTATCATCATTAATATATAACCTTTAAGATATACAAAAGCAGCCACATCGATACCAATAGCTACACTTTATAGAGCAATTCAAATGGTTCAGGCACTATGATGAATCTATATATTTATTATTTCATTTAAGCCTCATAGTACTCCTAAGTGTTAGGTGCTCTTGTTACTTCCCTTTAAAAATGAAAACAATGGGACTTAGAGGAACTTCTCAAGATTACATAACTTGCTGGAAAAAGATAATAAAGCAAAAATAAATTTTAATATTTAAAAGGCTTTAGAGGAGTGCTACCATGAATATTTACATACTTTCGCATATGTCAAAGTTCAATCATTTGACTGCAGATGTATTTTCCATCTTTTCAGATATCTTTCAGAAATAAAAACCAATTATCAAATCATTATCCTTACCAGCTTTCAACCACCCTGAGCCTTTTGAATTGATAAGGGAAAGATGGAGGGATGTTTCTTAAGGTGATTTCATTCACCTTATGGTATCCACTAGAGAACAGGGAACTAGCAATGTCTAGGTTCAAGCATGATTAGAAGCTTTATAATCTCAAAAGTATTTACCAGTTGCAATCACTTCCTAGTTCTACCATGCCAGCAGGGTGGTAACCACATAGCAAAAGAGTTTCACAATGGTTTCTGGTATTTATTTTCAGGACCAAGAACCTTACATCATTTGAGAAGCCATGATGTATGACGAAACTAAATAGTTCATGATTAACACCTTGGTGTTTGATGTCATGCAAAAACAATTCTACATTTTCCAAGTATGCTGTTCTTGTGACTTGCCACCAAGCTTCTTTCCCAACTTAGTAGAGTTGTGTTAAATTGCTTAAGAAAGAATATAAGGTTAAAAAAATACTATTATATACAAAACAACAAAAAACACATAGATGAATTGCACTCCACAGATGCAAGTTCAAAGAACAGTGAAGAGAGTGGATTTAAAAGTAGCTGCCTGCATTAATTTACCTTTCCTGCTTTAATTTAATTTTCAATATCCGAGATGCCTGTGTTTAACATTGTGCTCAGTCACTCAGTCGTGTCCAACTCTTTGCCGCCCTGTGGACTGCAGCCCACCAGGCTCCTCTGTCTGTGGAAGTTTTCAGTCAAGAATACCGCAGTGGGTTGCCCGTTCCTCCTCTAGGGGATTTTCCCAATCCAGGGATCAAGCTTGGGTCTCCTGCATTGACAGGAGGATTCTT
This sequence comes from Moschus berezovskii, assembly GCF_049115385.1. NCBI lineage: Eukaryota > Metazoa > Chordata > Mammalia > Artiodactyla > Moschidae > Moschus > Moschus berezovskii. The sequence continues at coordinate 19,563,638 of NC_142483.1, forward strand.
TACCAGTGCCACCTGGGAAGTCCCGTGTTTAATATCAGGCCTTCCTAACCCAGACTTCCCCAACCTTAACTTACCAAGACTGTTGGCATCAGTTCAGTTCAGTTCAGTTCAGTCGCTCAGTCGTGTCCGACTCTCTGCGACCCCATGAATCACAGCACGCCAGGCCTCCCTGTCCATCACCAACTCCCGGACCCAACCATTATTCTTTTTCTGTCCAAGTGGATAGACAAAAGGCTTTGACTAAGTGGAGAGACTAAGTCTGTGATAACTGCTCTGTGAGTATGGTCTGTTTCAAAGACCCAGAGTAACCACAATCACAGGTCCACAATTGTGTCTGAAAATGTTTCTCAAAAGCCTAGAATTGCACTGTCCAATATCATACCTGGTAACCTCAAGTTTCTATTTATATTTAAATTTCATTAAGTAATTAAAATGTCATTCTTTGGTCACACTAGCTACATTTCAAATTTTCAATAGGGATATGTGGCTTCACGGCTACTATGTGGAGGGGTGACACAAATGCAGTTCTACTGAACTGTTCTGGCATAGAGCAACATTTCCTCACTTGCTACTTTAACCAGGGTTTATGTCAAGACCAGTCAGTGGGTTTGGGCTAACATGCCAACACTGGTCACTTCAAATTGGCTTCCTTGAGTAGGAAAAATTTGCAGTGCCTGAAACAGTAATGTCTCTCTGGGACATAGAACTGGGACATTAGGCACATACGTCAAACAAGACCTCTAAAGACCTTCTATTAGCAGGTCTTTATATAAATATAAAAATGAAACTACCAAATATCAAAAACTAAGACTAATAGACCTCAGAGATTACCCATGTCTCTTCAAGGGCCACTTTAAAAATAAGCATGAAAGTTTTTCTCCCAGGCGCTTACAGTTAAATAACGGTTTTAATACCATCCCTAATCACAATCTGGGCTTGCCTGGAGGCTCAGTCGGTAGAGTCTGCATGCAATGTAGGAGACTCAGGTTCAGTCCCTGGGTCAGGAAGATCCCCTGGAGAAAGAAATGGCCTCCCACTCCAGTATTCTTGCCAGGAGAATCCCACGGATAGAGGAGCCTGGTGGGCTACAGTCAACGGGGTCGCAAAGAGTAGGGCATGCTCGAGTGACTAACACTTTCACTTTCAGAATCACAATCTAGGTCTAATCCAAGACAGAGCAGTCTTACTAATTCAGTCAGAAAATACTCTACAGAAGGGAAATAGAGACAAAACTGATAATTTTTTTTAAATTCATGTTTACCTGTAAGTAGCACTCCTCTGTTTTCTGTTTGGTAAACAACTGTGCCACTGGTAACAGCTCCAACCTAGCCTCCATAGTCTTCCCTGACAGAACTCAGTAATCTCATCAGAGTTTCTTTTCTCCTCACTTAGGAATCATTCTAGGGTCCTCTGACTCCAAAAGGCCTCTTGTAAACCACACAGAACTGTACAGTTCAGTTCAGTTCAGTCGCTCAGTCATGTCCGACTCTTTGCAACCCCATGAATCACACAGCACGCCAGGCCTCCCTGTCCATCACCAACTCCCCGAGTTCACTCAAACTCATGTCCATCAAGTCGGTGATTGTACAGAGCATACCCAATGCAGCATCTGGTCTAGCCAGGCATCTGGAATTAGGCAGAGAACGAGAAACCAGGCCTCTAGCTATCAGTGGCAATCATCTTCCCAGACACCGCCTCCACTCCCTGCTACACCACCTTTACCTGCCAGAGACCTCGAGCTGATGTCACAATTACCTGGTCAAATCGAATTTAGCAGTACACAAGCATCAAGAGCAACATTTCTCCTTTCATGTTTTCATTCACTAGGAAGGTATGAACTCTACTTAGGAGGCAGACGCTCCATTATCTGCTGCAAGTCTAAACCGTTTGAGTTGCATTACTAAAATGAATTGGCACTCAAAACAAAGTAATGAGGATGTGTACCGACAGGAAAGTAGGTAGGTAGGGACTAGGGGTCTCTATTGTGCTGAATGAATTTCCAGTGAATGCTTAAAACTTCGATGAGGTCAAAGTGGTGTAGTTTATTTCAGCTGGGACCATTGGGTGAAATTTCGTTTTATTAAGGCCTGAAGCATTTGCCAGTCACAGTTGTGGCTGGTAATGAAACATCAGTCACTAGGAACTTGAATTAGGTATTCCTGTATCTAAACCTCTATACCAGCTGTTCTCAACCAAGGGCCGATTTTCCCCCTTTCTCACCCCTTGGCAGTGCTCGGCAAGGCCTACTAACACTTTTGCTTGAGGGTGCTACTGGCAACTAGTGCGTAGAAATCAGAGATGCTGTCAAACACCCTGCGGCGCACAGGCAAGTTCCCGTCACGGCAAAGAAGAATTCGGCCCAAAGTGTCACTAACTCCAAGAGCGAAAATCATCCCCTGAGTCTGTGCGTGGTCTCTATCGTTTATTTGATTTTTAAAGGATTTAACAATTAGCATGGACATGCACTCTGTCAGGAGGGGAGATCCCTTCTGTCCATTCACAGATTTCAAAAGCTTAACAAAGTCACTGTTACAATTGGTAAAAAGATACATCTATTAGTAAAAATATTTTTCATCGTGGGCTATTTTACCATTTGTTCAATCTTTTCTAACTAATTAATAGGCTAATTTCATTTTTAATCTATCATTGGCATTTAAATATTGTTGGATCAAGTCCTTACTGCCAAAAAGACATTCATTACTAAAAAAGCAGAATACGACTGACCATCTTGACAAACAAGATATTTTCTGGAAAAATGCCAAAACTGCCTATAATTTTAGAGAAAGTTTTTTAAAAAAATTCTAGAAGTACTACTTAATAATAATGCCCTACACAGTTCTTAAAGTTCATAACAGAAATGATGGCATAAAGCAGAATTAAGTGGTACTAAGTTATTACTCATCTTTGAGAGAATCCAACTATAGCTGGAAGGTTCAGTGTCTCTGTGCCGGTTCAAGAATTGGGTAGAGTACTTTTCTCCCACGGCGAAAGCAAACACATAGCAGTTAACCCCTAAGAGTTTATCTGTCCTGTTTTTGCTCTGTCAGTTTCTTGCCATATAAGAATCAGTGTTATGTACACACATATGTGGTACATACACATATGTACAAAGAATGAGAATCAATATTCCTCAGCACTTTCTACCATTAAAGATGTAATCCTAAGCCTTTATTACCAGTAAAAGAAAATATCACAGTTTTAACTGCAGAAGAAAATGTTTGCACTTTGAAGGTAGGGTCTAAATCCTCAATAATAATTGAATACAGCAGACTGAACTATTCACTGAGAAAAAAATGATACCACGTATGTGCTGTCATCCCCAGACCTCACTTTTTCTCTCAATTTTCATATTATTTCATAAAATACCAGTCTTGAGTAAATGAATAAGTGACTCCAAGATACCTTTGTTTGGTTCAGATGTAAGTTCTGATGTGTATGATATATTTATCTTAAAAATAGGAATTAAAGCTTCAGAAGGAAACTGGATCTTCCAATGTGGGAAAATAAAATGATACTGAAGAATTTATTTACAGGGCAACATTGGAGAAACAGACATAGAGAATAGACTTGTGGACCTGGGGAGAGGGGAGAAGAGGGTGAGATGTATGGGAAGAGTAACACGGAAACTTACATTACCATATGTAAAAATAGATAGGCAACAGGAATTTGCTCTATGGCTCAGGAAACTCAAACTGGGGCTCTGTATCAACCTAGAGGGGTGGGATGGGAAGGGAAATGGGAGGGAGGTTCAAAAGGGAAGGGATTATATGTATACCTATGGCTGATCCATGTTGCAGTTTGACAGAAAACAGCAAAATTCTGTAAAGCAATTATCCTTCAATAAAAGATAAATTAATTTTAAAAATCAACATTTTATGTGTGGATTCTGATGTCACAGTAGAAACAGAAAATATGCAAAGAGGAAGCAGGCTTTCACTCATATGAATTTTGCCAAAGGATAGCTCCATTTTGAATCACTATGGAACCTAATTACAAAATCTTAAAAAAAAAAAAATCACCACTTTAAATGGTAACCCCTCAGCACATGCAAAAGATACACGCTTGTTCAAAAAATGAAACAAACTTTCTATTCATTTCCCAAGTACATATAACACGTCAAGACAAACGGGGTGTGAGAGAACAAAGCTAGAAGGTAGTTATATACGAGCAAAAAAAAAAAAAAAAACAACAAAATCCCAGACATCATTTAAATGAAAACCTGTTGTCAAGAGTCTAATTTTATGCTCAATGCATTCTCCTCCTTCTCCTCTATGCAGCTTTTAAATATGCTCATCTTCTGTTAATTGCTCAGTAATGGACATCGTTTTCTAAGCAAAACCCTATTATTACAGCAAAGAAAAATGAACAGGTAAGCTGTTAACATAACAGGCTCTTGTTACAGTTAAAAAGAAAAAAAAATCAAGCAAAATAACAGTTCCTATATAACTATCACCTAGCCTACCCCAGTGTCCTACACAAGCCTACTCTTCATTCTGCAACTTAAGGAGGAAGAGAAGAGAGAAATGTCTTCTCCAGCTGACTAAAAATACAAGGCAGCCATTAAGTCTTGTGACCACAGCCAACCAGCCTCGGTGGAGAGGTATCCACTGAGGGTGAAGCTCTCAAGTCCTCAGTAACTTTTGACATGCCTCAAATAACCCACAAAATGCAGACTACATAGGTCTGTGTATACAATTCTTAAATGTAGTAATAAAATCTATACTGCTGGGCACAGTAAATAAAAAGCAGTCCATCTGAAAGCTTAATTTTATAGTATTTAATTACCACACTTTAAAGATAAAGATGCAGAAGACTGAAAGAAGAGAAAGAAAACAGCAGCTCTGAACAGTCATATACATGATTATATATAACATGTGAGTTATCCTAAAGGCATGTAGAACACAATTCTTATGGGTTAAACATTAATGTGATTTTACAGTATTACTCTAAGAGGTCACCTTGAATTTCTTCAGTGCTCTGGGAAAACTGTAAAAGGTTGGGAGTATCCTTCCTTACATGAAATAATAGAAATAATAACTAACCTGGACTTCCCTGGTGGTCTAGGGGTTAAGAATCTGCCTGCCAATGCAGGGGACATGGGTTTGATCCCTGGTCTGGGAAGATTCCACACGATGCGAGGCAACTAAGTCCAAGCACCACAACTACTGATGAAGCCCGCTTTCCCTAAAGCCCGTGATCTGCAACAAGAGAAGCCACCGCAACGAGAAGCCCAAGCACTGCCAACTAGAGAGTAGCCCCCAACTCTCCACAGCTAGAGAAAAGCCCTTGTGCAGCCAAAAACAAATAACTAACCCTCCAGTGCCAATGCTGTAGCTGGTGATGCTATACATGTGTTAACTCAACCCTAGGTTACGCATGAAGAAACCGAGCCATAGGGCAAGTAACTAGAGGCACCCAACAAGCATGCAGCAGAGCCAAGATTTAAGGCAGGAAGTGTGGTGCAGAGATCACGCTTACTGGTTTCTTCTGCCTCCAGAAGATCCCCTCCCTTCCCACATTCTTCATGCTCTCCCATCCTCCCACTGTTTGCTTAGCACCGAACAGCCATGATCCGAAGCCCAGGATCCACAGTCGTCATGTGAGAGCTGCACACTTGTCAAGAATCACTGTTCTGGCAGCACATTGAGCGGTTCAAGGACACAGAACACCATGAAACAAGTCAGCAGTACTGATAAGGCAGTAACTCTTGAAGGGCAACCTCACCTTACAGTGTCCATAAAAGTATCTGCAGTTATTGTACTATTCTCTTATTCCTCTTCTTTCTACTGTTTCAGTAGAAACCAGTGACTGCCCTGCCAACTCCCTCAAATATCCAGAGAACAAGAGCCACACACTTTTAGGTAAATAGCAATCTTTCTTCCAGCTGGCGTGACCTCGAGGTCCACTTATTGTCTTTTCTTCAAGCAATGTCTTGTGTTTTACACACTGCTACCATCACAGTATACATGGCTGAAACCACTAACCTAAAACCCAGGACTCTACCTGCAAAAGAATAGCACCCAACAAACCAACAAGCCCACAGCCTCATTAAGGAAGGGCCTACTGTGTACCATAGTGGTATTGGGGTAAAGAATCTGCCTGCCAGTTCAGGAGACGAAAGAGACATGGGTTTGATCCTTCAGTGGGGAAGATCCCAGGAGTAGGAAATGACACCCCAGTACCCTTGACTACAAAATTCTATGGACAGAGGAGCCTAATGGGCTACAGTCCACAGGGCCACAAAGAGCTGGACACGACCCAGCATGCACACAGGCACTGTGTACCCCCGGCAATAAATGGCACATGCCTGACATGCATCCACAGTCCTTAAATCAGAACCACCTCCATTACAAGCATGAGTTCACTGCGGGTTTACAAAGGATAAGCAATATGTCCAAGACTTCATGGCTAAATGGGGTTGAAGGCAGGATTCTAACCTGGATTCTGTTCTAGAAAGCCCACACTTGATAACACTGTTCTTTCCCCTCCTTTGCCTAAGGATATCTTAATTACTCTTCAATTTCTTTCCCACTTGTCTGCGTTCTCCTTGGAGGCAGTGAGTATGCTTTCTTCACACTCACATCTATTATATTGCCTATCATGGGTGCTCAGAACTTCCCAAACAATCAAAATACAGGAGGACAGCAGCCACCTCATGCGACGAGTTGACTCACTGGAAAAGACTCTGATGCTGGGAAGGATTGGGGGCGGGAGGAGACGGGGACGGCAGAGGATGAGATGGCTGGATGGCATCACCAGCTCTATGGACATGAGTTTGAGTGAACTCCGGGAGTTGGTGATGGACAGGGAGGCCTGGCGTGCTGTGATTCATGGGGTCGCAAAGAGTTGGACACGAATGAGGGACTGAACTGAACTGAACTGAAGCACCTAAGTGGTTATGGTACAAATGGATGTACATAGATGAGGGTTAACAGTAGAATCAGAATTAGTATAGTGTGGTATTAGAATACTAATACAGTATATCTAGAATACTAATAGAAACACTGAATCTAACTTGTGTCCAAAGCACTGTTGCACAACGAGAGCCCCGAGTCTCGGGTTTTCTGTCCCCTTCCTATCTCTGTCCTCACTCTTCTCCATCGCCATCTCTCGGTGTCTTTCTGCTTCTTCCCTCTCTCCCTTTCTCTCAGTCGGTCTGGTTCACGCGCCATCACAGTTGCCACTAGTCACTGAAGCTACCGCATTAACAACCATACACCCAGTCAACAGTCTCATGTGAAATATTCCTCACATTTGAGATAAAACCCTACTCTGTAAATCACAGTGAAATGGAACATGCTTCAGGAGATGGGGATACCAGACAACCTTACCTGCCTCCTGAGAAATCTGTATGCAGGTCAAGAAGCAACAGTTAGAATTGGACATGGAACAACGGACTGTTTCCAAATCAGGAAAGGAGTACGTCAAGGCTGTATATTGTTACCCTGCTTATTTAACTTCTATGCAGAGGACATCATGCAAAATGCCAGGCTGGATGAATCACAGCCTGGAATCAAGATTGCTGGGAGAAATATCAATAAATTCAGATATGCAGATGACACCACCCTTATGGCAGAAAGTGAAGGGGATCTGAAGAGCCTCTTGTCGAAAGTAAAAGAGGACAGTGAAAAAGTTGCCTTAAAACTCAACATTCACTAAGATCATGGCATCAGATCTCATCACTTCATGGCAAATAGATGGAGAAACAGTGAAAACAGTGACAGACTTTATTTTCTTGGGCTCCCAAATCACTGCAGATGGTGACTGCAGCCATGAAGTTAAAAGCCACTTGCTTCTTGGAATAAAAGCTATGACCAACCTAGACAGCATATTAAAAAGCAGAGACATTACTTTGCCAACAAAAGCCCATCTAGTCAAAGATATGGTTTTTCCAGTAGTCATGAATGAATGTGAGAGTTGGACTATAAAGAAAGCTAGCACTGAAGAATTGATCCTTTTGAACTGTGGTGTTGGAGAAGACTCTTGAGAGTCCCTTGGGCAGCAAGGAGATCCAACCAGTCAATCCTTAAGGAAATCAGTCCTGAATACTCATTGGAAGGACTGATGCAGAAGCTGAAATTCTAATACTTTGGCCAGCTGATGCGAAGAGCCGAATCCTTGGAAAAGACCCTAATTGCTAGGAAAGATTGAAGGCAGGAGGAGAAGGGGACAGCAGAGGATGAGATGGTTGGATGGCATCACCAACTTAATGGACATGAGTTTGAGCAAGCTCTGGGAGTTGGTGATGGACAGGGAAGCCTGCTGTGCTGCCGTCCATGGGGTCAGAGAGAGTCCGACATGATTGAGTGACTGAGCTGAACTGAATGGTATTGATATGATAAAGAGCTCGCCTCAACTGCACTTCAGGTAGCTTTCTGCACAAGACTTCTAGGCTAAGTAGCCCCAAACCTGAAAACACGTGATGCCTTTCCATCTCTCCCATATGTGTGTGTGTGTGTATAGTCTGAATGTGCCCACACAAAATTCACATGTTTGGATCTGTGCAACCGTTATGATAGTGTTAGAAAACAGAGCCTTGGGATGTGATCAGGTCATGCGGGTTGTGCCGCCATGAATGGATTAGTGCTCTTATAGAAGAGGTCTCACAGGGTCTTCCCTGGTGGTCCAGTGGTTACGAATCTGCCTTGCAATGTCATGGATTTGATCCCTCGCTGGGGAATTCTGCAGGATGTGGGGAACATCTCACATGCCGCCGAATAACTAAGCCCTCACACTGCAACTACTAAGCCCACGCACTCTAAACCCCATGCACCACAACAGAAGATCCTGCTTGACAAAACAAAGAGCTGACGGAACTAAATAATTAAGATTTCACAGATACCTCACAGAGCTCCCTGGATGCTTCCAACATGCGAGGACACAATGAGAAGTCTGCATCACAGAAGAGGGCCCTTACTCAGCCACGCTGCCACCTTGAGTCCATGCTTCCAACCTCTGGAACTGTGAGAAATACATTTCTTTTGCCTATGAGCTAGCTAGTCTGTGATATTTCGTTACAACACCCTGAACAGACGGAGATGTGCATGCACTGATACACAGTTACACTCCTTTGGAACACGATGACATCTTTGCAAAATAATACAGCTCACTCTGCCCGCCAGTTCTTATTCAAAAGTTTTTCACACGTCCTCTCATGGAAGCTGTCTCCAAGTTTCTCCAGGGACTACAATCACCGGCTTGTGACAGATGAGGAGGCCGAGGTGCACAGTGGCTCGGTAACTTTCCTAAAGTCACAAGGTTACCAAGTTGAAGATACTCATTCCTAGAACCCACCTTCTGAACCCAGTTTCCTGCAGCACCACTCTGGCTGCTTTTGGTCAGCCTGGTGGTACTTTGTCAGAGAAGGCAATGGCAAGCCACTCCAGTACTCTTGCCTAGAAAATCCCTGGTGGGCTACCGTCCATGGGGTCGCTACTAGTCGGACAAGACTGAGCAACTTCACTTTCACTTTTCACTTTCACACGTTGGAGAAGGAAATGGCAACCCACTCCAGTGTTCTTGCCTGGAGAATCCCAGGGATGGCGGAGCCTGGTGGGATGCCGTCCATGGGGTCGCACAGAGTCGGACACGACTGAAGTGACTTAGCAGCAGCAGCAGCAGTGGTACTTTGTGTGGCAGGAAGTTCCTCACTAAGAATTACCCTAATTTCCACTGCACTGGGATGGCGTCGTGCTTGTGTAGGTGCTAGATTTAGTAATTCATTTGCATTCACTAATTGGTTTTGTATATAAGATGTTGGCTAAGTGTGGTCCCGAGACCAAGAGCGTCAGCATCAATTGGGACTGGGTTAGAAACGCACATCTTCTGGCCCTTTCCCAGACCTACTGCATCACAAACCTGGGGCTGGTCCCCAACCGTGTCAGACTGAATAAACCTTCCAGGTAATTCTGATGCGTGCTATAGAGTTTGAGAATTACCACTCTCCCCCCACATTTACTGAATGGTTTAGGTAATGGTCTCTTTGAAGACTCCCTGTCAGAAATGAGGATAGAAAATGCATAGCGAGGCATCTTGCTTCAGTAACACCCAGGGGCACATTCTGTCTACAACTCCTCACACTGTCATCTGTCCTCACACATTAGGCTTTCTGCTCATAATTTCCAAATTATAACTACCTAACAGCTTCTAAAATGAGTGTCTGGCTTGGCAGATTTCAAAATGCTATAAGAGTAAGTATCTTTGCTTCAAGATTGGGCTCGTCCAATGCAAACAAGAGGCAAGGCCACAGCTGACCCATCACTCCACCTGTGAGAGCCAATTAATTAGCTCTCAACATAAGTATCATATTTATGTGCCAAGTATGGTCTATAATGAGGTCCTTACCATGCAACCATATTTCAAGCAATCGTTCAATTAAGTAAACACTTAATTACAATCATTTCTTTCATTATTTATTCACTAGCCTACAATACACATGAAAAAAGAAGCACTTCTTGCTTGATGTCTGTCACCTCCTTTCTGGAGTCCTGTGTATACCTCCACCAGCCCCACCTCCCTATTTTCTCTCTTAAGCACCGCACACACTCTTGGGGACTTGCAGGCCACTGAGGTGGCTGAGCAACTCCAATGGTTGGTGGAGACTTGGATCTGCTCTACTGAGAACCCTTTTCATACGTTCTCATAGTACATCTATCAGCTGCAATTAGGGTGTTGCAAAGCTGTTGGTGATAAAGTGACATTTGCTCTAAGCATTGTCACTTTGAAGAATACCCAAGAAGCACAAGGAAAATCAATATAATTACAAGTTATCAGCTTCAGATTTGATTCATTCACTTGCTTCAAAACGGCCAAATGAAAATAATTTCAGTTTACCTGTGTAACAATAGATGGATATTCAAATGGTATAAAAGCTTAATTTTGAATCTCAATTTCTAATATTAAAAAGAGGAAAAGCACTCACTCCAATTTTCTCTAGTCAGAAAACTCTAATTCTTCACAAAATACTTGCAATTGAGGGCTTGCCTGATAATTCACTAATGTAAGTATTGAAATGGATGTTTTAAGCCAAATGCTTATTAAACTCTCTGCTGCTGCCTTTACAAAAAAAAAAATTTTTTTTTAATTCTAATCACTGCTTGGGACAGAAGGTGGCACCCAATAAGGTATTATTTATTGATTTATTTTTGACAGAAATGGGTTTGTTTATTTGGAATTTAAATTTCACTGGTGATCCTGTATTTCATCTGGCCGCCCTGCCAGAAGCATTCTATTTTACAATGAAACAATGCCAGTCAGCAGCAGCCTCAGTTTCATGATGAAGTACTGATAACCAGTGAGACATGCATTCTTTGGAAGAAGAACAACACACAGCAAAAACTTATCATGATACCATAGTCTATAGCAAAGTAGGAAACAAACTCCCAAGGGAAAATAAATTACAATTCAAAGATCCTAACTGATGTGAATAGAACCCCACTGGGTTCCAGTATCCTCCTAAATTATTCACACGTCATACCACAGAGATAACAAGTCATCCTGAATTTCCTCCTTGGAGCAGAAGGGACTTGGGCCTGAGGGCAGGATCCTGGGTGAGCCATTTAGAATGGCTTTTCTGGTGATACATGAAAGTCCCCAGCTGATGGAAGGCACTGTGACACTCAGGATACATGCAGGATTTGAGCCCAGAGTGGGTGCGTCAGTGAATACTGAGGTTCCCACTGTGGCTGAAGGCCTTGTCACAGAGCTCACACTGGAAAGCTTCTTCTGGGTGTGGGTCCTCTCATGAGCAGGCAGTACGGAGATGCTGGTGAACTTCTTGGAGCACAGATCACAGCAGTATGGCTTCTTGCCTGTGTGGATCTACTGGTGAATCCAAAGATTCGAAGGCTGCATGAACCTTTGACACCAATACTGCATTTAAAGGGTTTCTCACCTGTGCGTGTCCTCTGGTGCAGAGTAAGCTGAGATTGATAAGGAAATTTCTTCTTGCATACCCTATACTCATAGGATGCCCTACCCCGGGCTTCTTTTCCTTTAGGAAGACTGGTGGATCCCACAGTGCCAGGTGAACCAATGGAAAGAGACCCAAGTTTTCCTGAGAATTCTTTGTCCAAAGATGTGGTTTCTTCTTGACACACTTCTTGGAATGTGGGGCTGTTGGTCCATTTCCTTTTGAAATATCTGTGACTCCTAAGAGAATGTCTTCTGAATCCACTATTAGTTCAAACTTCTCCCTCAGGACCCTTCAGAAGTCCAGGCTCTTCAGATTGATGGGTTCTGGTCTCTCCCATGTCTCCCATCATGTCCTTCTCCAAGTTCTCCTTGGGTCCTAGACCCTCCCTTTCACATGTTTCAGGAATGGTCTTGGGCAAGGGACTTTTCTGGTCCTGCTGGCTCTTCTCTGGAGGTATGACACTGGATAGGTCTCTCTCGTCATCCATGTCCCTGAGCTCAACTTATAATATCTCAACATCTGAGTTTTGCACCAGAAATTCCTGTCCTTGTATGCTGAACGTGTCTCATTTTTTCAGTTTCTATTATTTTTTAGCACATTCCCCAGGTCTTTACAAGTCTCCACACCACTTCTTTTTTACTCAGACCTGGCACTCTGGCAGCATGCAGATCATGAACCACTTCAGCACCAGCTTTTCCATCATCTACTCTTTGGTGTGAAGATCTGGCCTCAACCAGAATTCACAAAAGTCTTCTCAGATCCCGGATGGGGCTGGATTCCTCCAAACTGCTAAATGTTCTGAAGCTAACATGCCATTTTTCAGGGTCACAGTCTGGCTTTTCCAGAAGTATGCCTTGGTGTGGCATGGATGCTGGGGACTGATACAGGATGGCCTGGGACATTTCCATGACCCCAGAAAACTGTCTGGTCCTCAACCATAATGATGAAGTAAATTTGCAATAGGACTCTGAGCAAACACTTCTAGCAACTGGTGCCTAATTTTCTCCTATGGAAAGGGATTCCTTCTTTTCGTCAGCAATTGTTCAGTTCACAAGTCTCCTTGAAGTCCTCTTGCCTTCATTCTCCTTAGCTGGGGACTTGCTCTCAAACTGTGAATGTATTATTTATGATCAATTCAATACAGTGAATGGTTTGATTACCTGGTATTTGATTCTACTATGCCCATAGTTTTTGTACCAACTGTTGTGAAAAAAAGATACGCTCACAAAAGCAACAACTAAGGATGCGTCTCTTCAAAACTCAGAAACTCTAATCAAATAGACAACGTCTTCCAGCAGACAGTATGGGCCACTTCCAACTGATGAATGTGGACAACACACTGCTTAAGAAAAGGCAAAGCCCAAAGGCTGCCCCATACAAATTTTGTTTACTCGCGTATAATTAGTTTTGTTTTTATTTTAAATTAACTGTCAACCTTAAAAATTCAAGAGACTGCACTGAAAATACGTAGATTTTTATCACCTCTTGGAAAACTGGTAACAGTGAGCTTTTCACCACATATGGCAACAGCTGGCTGACTTCACTCCATGCTTCCTGTCTGTTTTCCTGAGAGCCTCTGAGATGGTCATCCTACTTTTGTGTTCTGTGGTAGTTGGAGGAACATTATCTTATTATCAGCTTGGAGTTATCCAAAAAGATACTAAAAAGAGTTGGGACAGAGGGTAAACTTTGGAGAATTCACAGGAAAGAAAATGGGGAGTGGAAGGGGGGTGTGTCTTAGGATATAGTTATGTGCAAACAAGGCCTCCAGAGGAAACACGCGGGATGGATGTTTAAGGCGGGGTGCGACAGTGAGTGGGCTGGTCCGGCTGGCTGAGGTGTAGCAATGGAGTAGTACCAGGATGGCTTGAGAAGACTAGAGGGTGATCGAAGAGAGCCCTGAATGCCAACTCAAGGAGCTTCTGGGACACTGTCCAAGTTAAAACTTTTAACTTCTTTTTGAGAAACAAATCAACTCACTCTGCGTGCAATTTCAGTGTATTTATTTGCCCACTTAAGTGTGGACAACACGTGCCACCTCACAATCCCTGGTCTTTTCAGTCACGGAATAACATTTATTAAATACTATAGTAACCTGGAAGCAATGGTGCCCAAACTCAAGGAGGCCTGGCAATAGGAGCAGAGAGAGCATTTGGTAAGGAAGGAGAAAGGCTAAGACGCACCAGACAGCTTTAAGCCCACAGGCACCCAAGTCGTGGGCTGTGTGCACAGTCTGCCACTACCAACTCAAGGTCCCACAGTCTTCTGCTGCTGCTGCTAAGTCGCTTCAGTCGTGTCCGACTCTGTGCGACCCCATAGACAGCAGCCCATCAGGCTCCGCCGTCCCTGGGATTCTCCAGGCAAGAACACTGGAGTGGGTTGCCATTTCCTTCTCCCCCACAGTCTTCTACAGGGCATTTAATATCTCTGAACCTCAGTTTTTTCATCTCCAATGGAAGAAATAGTAACCACATAAGAGGACTACTGTGAGAATTAAGTGAGGTGATACACTTTATGTTGTAGCTGTTCAATCACTAAATCATATCAGCTCTTTGCGACCCCATGGACTGCAGCACGCCAGGCTTCCCTGTCCTTCACTATCTCCCAAAGTTTGTTCAAACTCATGTCCATTGAGTCAGTGATGCCATCCAACCAACTCATCTCTGTCACTCCCTTCTCCTCCTGCCCTCAATCTTTCCCAGCATCAGGGTCTTTTCAAATGAGTCAGTTCTTCACATCAGGTGGCCAAAGTATGGGAGCTTCAGCTTCAGCATCAGTCCTTCCAATGAGTATTCAGGACTGATTTGCTTTAGGATTGACTGGTTTGATCTTGCTGTCCAAGGGACTCTCAAGAATCTTCTCAGGCAACACAATTCAAAAGCATCAATTCTTTGGTGCTCTCTTTATGCATATACTTTACAGATACATAAAATAGTTCCCAGCACAAAGAGCTCAAAAAACATTAGCTGTGCTGCTGCTTTCTATGTCATTACCACCACTACCACTTAGGAAATTGCACTGAGTCCTGAAAGATGGTGTCTGAACTTTCATCTATGATCTTGGACATAGAAATGTAAATAAACAAATGACAAACAGGTTCTGAGGTAAGAATATTTATAGGACTCAGTTATTTTAGAAATGTGGGGGAAAGAGGTATTCAGAAGTATTCAAAGATCACCGTATGAAGCTAAAGCTGGGTGACACAATAAGACAGAGATAGAAAAGGTCAGAAAAGATGATCATCTTTGAAGAAGTCATATTTAAAGTGACAGCAGAATGATGGAGTGCAACAATTCAGAAAGCAGTTGAAAAGGCAGAAATAGAATCCAGTGGAAAGAAGATGTAACAGCTAGTAATGTTAGGTGAGATTAATTTCCACAAGATAAAGAAATGAGGAGCCACATCATCACATTCATTATTACCAGGTAACTTTCACTGTGGGCTTCCTTGGTAGCTCAGGGGTAAAGAATCTGCCTGCCAATGCAGGAGATATGGCCTAGGCCGGGAAGATGCCCGCAACCCACTCCAGTATTCTTGCCTGGAGAATCCCATGGACAGAGGCGCCTGGTGGGCTACAGTCCATGAGGTTGCAAAGAGTTGGATACAACTCAGCAAGGAAAAACATTCACTATGTGCACGAACGGCCCTAAGCATTTCACACAGTCTATCTCGTTCAGCCCTCAGCATAACTGCCTCCCCATTTTATAGATGAAGACAGTGAAGATGAGAGAGGTTAGGTGCCAGCTTTTAGGCAGTACAGATGAAAATGAAAATCCAGAGCCCTGACTCTTTTCTACATGTCTTCCCATAAAGGGAAGGAGAAACCCCATGTGCTTTTATAGGCAAAGAGAAAGATATAAGATGTCAAGAGGCAAAAGTGACGGAGTAATGCCTCTGAAGAAGAGGAAGGTAATAAGTTTATGAGCAGTGAGAAAGCCATCACAAGGCTCACTTGTGTTCTGAACACAGAGAAAAACACGAAAAGAAAAAGAAGAGGAGAAGGAGCAGGGAGGATCAGGGGGCTAAAAGGCAAATAGGTAGACTTGGTAAGTTGAACTCTAGTTAAGAAAGCAGCTCATCCAAAGATCAAGTGCCAATCTGCATTAGATTGTAGAACAAGTGGCAGGATTTCATTTGCCTAGTTTCACACATACACAAAAGCAGTGGGTATCATTATCCTGAATTCACATTCATTTACAACAGAATTCTGAAATTACGTGTTGTCCTTTTCACCAGCTTGGACAGAGGTATCATATTTTGCTTGGAAGGTTGCCAGTGTTTAGAATTTATCCTTATAAAGACACTGGGCTCAGAGACACATGTCCTGTGGTAGCAAATAACATCGAGTCCACAATCACCACCACAACTAACACACCACCCCAACACACCACTCAGCAACTACAACCACAAACCATACACAGCACCGTACCGTAACCACAGCAAGAGCTAACACACCGAGCAGCTAACACAGAGCTGACAGCCCATCAGGCACCACACTAATTGGGGCCAACACCACATTTCATTTAATTTTGCAGCTACCCCCTTGCGGCTAGTCCCATGGTAGGCCACATTTACAGATAATGACCTCAGGCTCAGTACACAATTAACATCCTCAGTAAGTGGCCAAGCCAAGTCAGTCTTTAAAACCAGTCCTATCTCCCTCTGCTACGCATCCTGTGGCCTTCTTTTTGATATCTGGCTAAGTCCCTTGGAACTGGAAACATCTATTTATTCCATCAGAAATTTGAGAACTTATTTGTTCTGACAGCCACTACAGCATTATATAAAGTTCACGGTCACCATACATGCTCTCTGTCACTCACAGATAGGCATCTAGAGAAAGCGGCTATGTGGTGTGGGAAAAGAGAAAGCTGTCTTGCTCTCTGGCAAAGTTTGTAAAGGAGTGACACAAAGATAAAGAAAAATATGTAACGAAGATTCTTCCTGTGCTTTGAAAGAAGACAGTGCTTGCGGGGAAAAAAATCACTCTTGTGCAGAATGAAACGATCGTAATTGCCAAGGACATTTTTGATTAGGAAATAAACACAAGATTAAATTATAGGTACTAAGCGAAAGGAGGCAGACACAAAAGGTTATATATTGTATGCTTCCTTCTATATGAAATATCCAGAAACAGAATACAGATCAGAGGTTACCAAGGGCTGGGAGGGTAGGAGGATGGGGAGGAACTGCTCTCTGGGTGAGGGGTTTTAGTCTGGAATGATGGAAACGTGCTGAAACTAGATGGAGGTGCTGATGGAAACACCTTGAAAGTACTAAACCCAACTCCAAAGTGGCTATTTTTCTATGAATTTCATTTCATTAAATTATGTTTAAAAAGGGAAACGATTAAATTCTAGGACGCAGACTAATCCAGGGGTCTTCCACATTTTTTCCAGAACATTTTTAAAAATTACTATGAAAGATGACAACCTCTCATGTTTGGGCTCAATTTCAGGGTAAGTCAGGAAGCACCGTTTCCCTCCCTCTCCCCCTCCTTTTACCCCTCCCCAACAAAATCATATATACAAAAGGTACCACGGCAACAGCGAAACTTTTCTATGGGTTATAGCCAAAGCTCCAATATAAGAATATAGGAAATTAATCACATGATTAAACCAACTCTTTACTGTGAAGATGGTACCCACTCCACTCCAAGTGTTCAAAGAGTAACTTCAACTGCAGGAAAAAAAGACTCCTTTAAAAACAATTTAGAGGAAGAGCTTAGTTTGTTATCTGTTTAAGTTCAGGTCTGGCCAACAGACACTGGGTCAAACTTTAATACTCAAGAGGTGTATTGCGGGACAGAGAGGAAGAGGAGGAGCCAGCAGGGAGGGCAACTTCCAGATCATGAAGCAGGTCTGACTACTGGGAAGGAGGGCAAAATGTAGTAGGTTTGGTAAAGAGGAGTCTCAAGCTCCTGAGTAATTTGAAGAAAGGTTTGGCTTGGCCCAGAAGAAGCTCTTGAGCCAGTCATCCAAAGGAAGATGCTCACTTATCACAATTATAGGTGTGTTCTACTAGCTCACCAGCATTCATTTCTTAGCTACAGTTAGTGTGGACCTAGCTGGATTCAAAACAGCAGCAACTGGGTTTTTCAATCAATTTTGCTCCATAGATCTAAGCAGCATATTTTTGTAGAACTACATTTACATATTTTCAAAGTCACTGTATGTATAGACTTGCCAGTGAGTGAGCTCTCTACTTCTTGCAGCAGTAAGAGACAGAAAGGTGTGACTAACTGAAAAGTGAAATTGATACCCAGTTTTATTTTAAGGAAAAGTTTCTGCAAGTTACCTCCTCTAAATCCGTGAGATATATTGCTGAGTTGGGAGGGGAAAGAATACACACAGCAATGAAAGTATAATTATCCACCTCCTAAGCAAAATTTCAGGCAGTGAAGAAGCTAACCAAATGAGCAAGTGAAAACCAAGGGTGTAAACCACACAAATGGCAAGTCAGATCCTGCACATCAAGTGTGGCAGTTAATTAGCATTAATTGGAAGTTTTACAAAGATACATGGATTTTTTTTTTGTCCATATAACTATATGCAGAACAGGGTCACTCACATGAAGTGTCAGCACTCCCCCCTCCCAAATGAGTAATAAACCTGTTCTATTAGAGTAATCTATCAGTTCTGCACTTAGAATTTTTGTCTGAAATCTACAGAGATACTTATGATATGTTAGAAAAATATTAAGCTTCAGTTCAGTTCAGTTCAGTCGCTCAGTCGTGTCTGACTCTTTGCGACCCCATGAAACACAGCACGCCAGGCCTCCCTGTCCATCACCAACTCCCGGAGTTCACTCAAACTCATGTCCATCAAGTCGGTGATGCCATCCAGCCATCTCATTCTCTGTCGTCCCCATTACCATGACCTAATAAATCAAATCACATGGGAGGAGTAAGATACCTGGGATCGATCTATATCATTTCACAGGAATAAAAGTATTATTTGCATAGTATATAGGCAGAAACAAAGTCTATGTTTCAGTTCAGTTCAGTTCAGTCGCTCAGTCGTGTCCGACTCTCCGCGACCCCATGAATCAAAGCACGCCAGGCCTCCCTGTCCATCACCAACTCCCGGAGTACACTCAAACTCATGTTCACAGAGTCGGTGATGCCATCCAGCCATCTCATTCTCCGTCGTCCCCTTCTCCTCCCGCCCCCAACCTTTCCCAGCATCAGAGTCTTTTCCAGTGAGTCAACTCGTCTCATGAGGTGGCCAAAGTATTGGAGTTTCAGTTTTAGCATCAGTCCCTCCAATGAACATCCAGGATTGATCTCCTTTAGAATGGACTGGTTGGATCTCCTTGCAGTATAAGGGACTCTCAAGAGTCTTCTCCAACACCACAGTTCAAAAGCATCGATTCTTCGGCGATCAGCTTTCTTCACAGTCCAACTTTCACATCCATACATGACCACGGGAAAAACCATTGCCTTGACTAGACGGACCTTGGTCGGCAAAGTAATGTCTCTGCTTTTTAATATACTATCAAGGTTGGTCATAACTTTCCTTCCAAGGAGCAAGCGTCTTTTAATTTCATGGCTGCAATCAGCATCTGCAGTGATTTTGGAGCCCAAAAAAACAAAGTCTGACACTGTTTCCATTGTTTTTCCATCTATTTCCCATGAAGTGATGGGACCAGATGTCATGATCTTTGTTTTCTGAATGTTGAGCTTCAAGCCAACCTTTTCACTCTCCTCTTTCACTTTCATCAAGAGGCTTTTGAGTTCCTCTTCACTTTCTGCCATAAGGGTAGTGTCATCTGCATATCTGAGGTTATTGATATTTCTCCCAGCAATCTTGATTCCAGCTTGTGCTTCTTCCAGCCCAGCGTTCCTCATGATGTACTCTGCATATAAGTTAAATAAGCAAGGTGACAATATACAACCTTGACGTACACCTTTTCCTATTTGGAACCAGTCTGTTGTTCCATGACCGGTTCTAACTGTTGCTTCCTGACCTGCATACAGGTTTCTCAAGAGGCAGGTCAGGTGGTCTGGGATTCCCATCTCTTTCAGAATGTTCCACAGTTTATTGTGATCCACACAGTCAAAGGCTTTGGCATAGTCAATGAAGCAGAAATAGATGTTTTTCTGAAACTCTCTTGCTTTCTGGGGAAAAATCTGGATGTGTAACAAGAAAAGGCTTTAAATTTTAATATAAATAATAAAAGCATTTAAATATGCACAAAATATGTACATCCCTATATAATTTTAAAAATAAGATGGTTTAGAAGAGGAAAAAGCTATGAATAAGAATGAAATTTATCCTATTATGAGAAGTAAATACTGGGTTGGCAAAAAAATCTGTTCAAGTTTTCTGTAACCTTTATAGAAAACCTGAATGAACACTTTTGCCAACCCAATACTCTACTTAACATGGAGTATTTTGAAAGCTAATGCTCATAAATCTATTTGAGGTCAGATAATCAGTCCCTCTTCAAATATAATGCACTTTCTGTCGCCTTTCAAGTCTTTGTAGGAATAATTTGCTACACAGGAACTAAATAAACCACGTTAAAGTACATCCTAAAGTATTTCATTTATATCCTAAGAAACAAAACATTTTGAATTGTTCAGTTCAGTTCAGTCGCTCAGTCGTGTCCGACTCTCTGCGAACCCATGAATCACAGCACGCCAGGCCTCCCTGTCCATCACCAACTCCCGGAGTTCACTCAAACTCATGTCCACAGAGTCGGTGATGCCATCCAGCCATCTCATTCTCGGTCGTCCCCTTCTCCTCCCGCCCCCAACCTTTCCTAGCATCAGAGTCTTTTCCAGTGAGTCAACTCGTCGCATGAGGTGGCCAAAGTATTTATTGAGGAAAGATCTCTGTGGAGTTTTGTTTTTCCAACAAGATTATTTTCCCCCTAGTTTAAAGTGAATATGGGCTTCCCTGGTGACTCAGAGGTAAAGAATCTGCTTGCCAGTACAGGAGACATGGGTTCCATCTCTGGGTAAGGAAGATTCCCCTGGAGGAGAAAATGGCAACCCACTTCAATATTCTTGCCTGAGAAATCTCATGGACAGAGGGTGGTGGGCTGCAGTCCGTGGGATTGCAGAATCGGACATGACTGAGCGACTCAGTAATAGCAACAAAGTGAATATAACAGCTTCTTCAGTTTTTAGCCCTGTGATGAAGGAAATCATATCCTCCAATATTTTGTGAACACTGCTGCTGCTGCTGCTAAGTTGCTTCAGTCGTGTCCGACTCTGGGAGACCCCATAGACGGAAGCCCACCAGGCTCCCCCGTCCCTGGGATTCTCCAGGCAAGAACAGTGGAGTGGGTTGCCATTTCCTTCAACTTTCCCTCAAAGTTAAGTTCAAGGAGACAGATACTGAGACTATCAAATGCCTATGCATTCACTGTCTCCCACTGTGACCAAAAGCCAGGATGCTGACTGCAATCTGATTACACATCTGTCTCACACTGAGCTTTGGACTAGCTTCACCTGGGGTCTGAAGAGTAGAAATACCTATTTCCTGGTCAGCAGTAGTCCAACAGTCACGCATACAATGGAGCAATCAAAAACGTTGGACGGGTGAATATCCCCTTTTAGAGGATAAATTACCTTTTCCTGGAAAATGATTATTGGCTGACAATGAGGTGGCAATTTACTTCCCTCCAGGCTATAATAAACAAAAATACAAAGTAGGACACCATTTACAACAGCTGTGTGGGTGATTATAATCACCTTTTAGCCTGGTAACCAGTCCCTATCTCATCAGCTATGATACATAATTTTCCTAGCCTTGCATACCTTCCAAAAGAAAAGCTTTTGTGTATCCATATCTCATCAGTCATGAGATATTTTAAACATTTCTATGCTTTCTAAAGTTTGCTTGGGCAAACTCTGGGAGACAGCGAGGGACAGGGAGGTGTGGCGTGCTGCAGTTCACGGGGGCCCAAGAGTCAGACATGACTTCGTGGATGAACAACAAAGTGCTTTCTAAAAGGAGAGCTTTCATGTGTCTCAGCTTGGTAAGCTGTCCCTGCTGCTGCTGCTAAGTCACGTCAGTTGTGTCCGACTCTGTGCGACCCCATAGACGGCAGCCCACCAGGCTCCCCCGTCCCTGGGATTCTCCAGGCAAGAACACTGGAGTGGGTTGCCATTTCCTTCTCCAATGCATGAAAGTGAAAAGTGAAAGTGAAGTCACTCAGTCGTGTCCGACTCTTAGCGACCCCATGGACTACAGCCCACCAGGCTCCTCCGTCCATGGGATTCTCCAGGCAAGAGTACTGGAGTGGGGTGCCTACCTCCCCCTATTACCAAACTCTTTAGAGTTGGAGATTTCTTTTGAGGTAAATCCTGTTTCTCAGTTCAGAACACCCTCTTGCTCCTGCCCTCAGGAAGGCAGTTCGGTTATGGGAACAGGACAAGAGAGCAATGATTGAGCTGGCTGCTCTAGGAGGATAACAGCATTCAGGGTAGAAAAATAAATGTTCTTTTAGGTAGGCCTGCTTGTTTCAGGGGTGAGAGGGGGGCTCTTGGTGATTTAAGAGACTAGACCAAAGCAGGAGACATTGCAACGAAGACTGTGACAGTAGACAGCACAGGGATTTGGGAGTTGTCTCTAGGAGCTGTGATAAAGTAGGGGGACAGTACATGTTGGGGATGTGGAGGATATGGAAGACACCCTGAATCAAAAGCAGAAGGTGGAGGACCCTGACTCCTAAGAAGAGCTTGAGGAGAAGCTCCAGTGAAGAGGATGGCCTAGCTTGTGCCAGCAGACTTTGTATTGTCAGTGGATTCTGCTTCGTCATAGAATTACCCTCTGCTCTCTCAACACCTCCAGGAAAAAAATCTCTTAGAAACAATCACTTTAGGTGGGTAATCTAGGGGACTGGAGGAAGAGGTAGAGATGCGCCCGTCACCAAAGGCTGAGTGGGGATGCCGGCCTGGACAAAGCAGGAATCTGGAACAAGAGATGTGAGAACAACACAGCAGTAGTGCGGACTTCCCTGGTGGTCCAGGGGATTAGACTCTGTGCTCCCAAGGCAGAGCTCAGGGTTTGATCCCTGGTTAGTGATCTAGATCCCACATCCTGCATCTTAAGAGTTTTCACTGCGCAACTAGAGATCTGGTGTGCTGAAACTAAGACCCGGTGCAACCAAATAAATAAAGACTGAGGGAGAAAGAAAACCACCAATAGAAACCTCAACAGGAGGGACCTCACACGCTTGGAGTTACTGGGGGTAGGAGGCCGGCCTTCCTGCATCAAGTAAGGTTAGGTCATTGCCTTTGGAACAGGACAAAGTGGCACTCAACAGACCAAAGAGCTTCACGGCATCAGGATACAGTGAGAAAATTTGTTAGTCTAAACTTGAGGACTGTGAAAAGCAAAATTCATTCGATTGCTAATATTTAAAAATGAGTTGATTTAAGAAAAATCCATCTATTTGATTCTATGGTTAAAAAAGAGAGAGAGAGACTATCTGAAAATGTCAGGCTTGAATTCCTAGGTGTTGCATAGTGACTGTTGCCTTTACTGAGAGCACGAGCTAAAGAGTCTGTAAGAGACCTGGTGCTGACTTCCACCTACCACCTAGCCCCGTTTACTCAGTTACGTGGTCCACCTGCCCCTGGATGCAGTAGTTCTGCAAACCCCAATAACACAGGACTTGAAGGATCCATCTATAAGGAAAGCCATTTCCTACGCATTGACAATGGTTATTTTCACCTTGCCCCATAGTGTCAGATTAATATACCTGTAGTAAAGTCTTTGGTTCTGAACTTGCAAGTGAATTTCAAGTTAATCCACTAACATTCATGTGATCTTCATACCAGTTTAACATTAATGAAAGGCAGGTATGCGGCCATTTGTCCCCAGATCCATTCTCTGTCCTTCCTGACCTGTGTTCTGCAAAGTTATTTTCTATGTATCTACCAGACCCATGTATCCCTTAACGGGTTAGGTTTGGCCAGTGAGAATCAGCAGCAGGATATGGCGGCCAGGAAAGGAGAAAAGATGGGTAATTCCTTGCTCCCGTTTCTCGTTATGCTCCAGTAATGCGTGCCTGCTCCCCTTGGACAGAGTCAGCTCTTGCGTGCCTCTGGCAACACATATGCCCCTCCTGGGCTACAGAAGGTTCCACCTTCTTGCCAAGGTTAGTCCCCTGATTCTTCTCCACTCCCTGTAATTCCCTGAGCCCTGCTCATACCTCACAAATAGTCCCTTTGCTCACATTCCTCCCACTAAGTCCTCAGGTTGTGCCATCTGTTTCCTGCTATGACTTGCAAGTTCAGATGTGAATCCCAAATCCGGGCACAAAAGCATCTGGGGCTGAAAAAAAAATAACAAAAGGTAGAGGAAAAAAAATGTAGATTCTGAATGAGTGTTGAAAAAAATTGGGAGAAGTGCAATCTTGCATTTTGGTCTTGACAAGGCTTCTTCGCCTTCATCAGATACTCAAATAGTTGAGTGTTCTGGATCATTTCTTCTCTGAAGCCTTTCATTTCATGTCTAATTAGAAACATGCCAATCTGTAATGATGGCAGCCTTCAAAATGGTCAGTCTGTCACTTTCACAGCCCTAACTCCAAACACAATTGCCTGCCTGATTACTAAGAGCCTTATTAAGGGACTATTGTCTCCACCTCCCTGCCATCTCCTGATCTTTATCATCTTCCATTCTACTTAAAGAAGGGTTTGAAAAGAAGATAGAAAATCCCACAGATATGCGATCAGACTGTATTCATAACTGGGGTAAAGTGCATCTGGTCTTGTCACTCACCAGTTTTGTTTCTCCATCTGAATCTAAGAATAATCTGCAATTGGTTGTAAAAGAGGACGGAAGTTTTCCAAGGAGCACGTGGGTGGCAGAAGTCAACCGTAATGGAAATTCCAAAGTCAAGAGTCAGAATTGTTGGATTCCACTATAGCGGCCAGTTAACTCTCTTAACTCTTTTGATTATGATATTTAGTGTTATAAACTTTAGGTATAGCTACTATCCTTGGTAAAACAGCAGATCTGGCAGATAGTGTCTCTTGAAAAGGATACATTCTAAAAACTGCCTGGTTTCTCTGTTGGATAAGATGGAGAAAAATAAGCTTAATTTTTTGTAAGTGATTAATCCTACTCACTTAAAAAAAAGTCTATTACTGCAACCATATGTAGTAGATTTCTCACAGACACCTATCTTCAAATTATCTAAGTTTCAGAGCAGAAAGCCTGATGCTGGTTTAGAAAATATATTTTACCTGAAGTATGATTGCACTGAGAGCTAGGAGTAGTTCAAAAGTGGAACAGATTTTTTGTTCCTTGAGGATTGAGGATGTTAGTCACTGTATCTTCATTGATAAACACGGTGCCTGGCACATAATAGATGCTCAATCAATGTTTACTGAATGAAAAGAAAGCATTTGTGGCCAACCGTCTGAGGCTTCACACACTCTCAAGTCAACGCTTGGACTAAATATCTACTCTTAAAGAACCACTTTTCATAGTGTTGCTCATCCAGAAGTCAATCCTTATTTGACAGAGATCCGACAGTACCACACAAAGGTTCTCACTGGCTCTCTGTATAGTTTACAAAGCACGCATTGTAGCCCACAGAGGGTAACGGGAGCCCAAAGTCCCCATCTTCCTCAAGTGGTGCTGATTTCCTCTGAAAACAAAAGCCCAGGTAGGCAAAGACAGAAAAACAGAAGCACTAAAATGACCAGTGTGACAAAGCAGAATTGTTATGACAAAGTGAAGCAAAAAAGGAGGTCTGTCTTCATGCAGCTTCAAAGTGCTGGTTGTTAGAACTATCTCAAGAGCTGCTGGCACTTGGATTTCCTTTCCGCACACCTGGAACTATGCAATGTTTAAGCTCCTTTCCTGAGAAGCAGCCAGTGAAATTCAATAGGCACAAACACGTATATCTACTTCTAGACGACCACGGTCAAGAGCTTCTAAGCTTTCTTTAGTATCAGAACAAATGCAGTAGTGAAGATCAATGGCTATGGTGAAAGATCTTTTTGGTAGTACTGAATCCTTTCAGAGACAGTTACACTTGAAAATTTGTATGGTAAATACACATATACCATCAATCATCATGAATTAAAATTATTTTCCAACAGCCTAACACATCTATTAAGAAATAACTTGCCCTTCAGTAAGGATTTGTTCCAATTATATCAAAGAGGGAGAGGCTTACCTAGGTGCTAAGTTTTCATCACCACCCACATATCTTTCATCTATGTTGTTAACCTCCATTTGAAAAAAGGAAACTTCTGTAGCTTAGAGGTCCCTTGGCAGCATCAAGAAACCCTGTGGCAATGAAACTATGACAGCCCTCGGAGCAGAAAAACTGTCAACACTTGGTAAGTCATCAGAACTGTGAAAAGAATTTAAAATCTTCGATCTAAGACTGAAGAGACTATTCATTACCTAACAAATGAACAAAAAAAAGAATACATTTTAAACTGGGCCTCACAAGAATGAGAATCTATCATTTTAAGCCATCAAGAATATACTAGTGGTTGTGTCAGGATTTAGCAGGAGCCAAGACTCTTTTCCTGACTTGGTGGGGCGGCGGGGGGGGGGGCGGAAATTCATTCATTCTTCAGGACAAGGTTTAAAGTCACCTCCTCTGGACACATTCCCTGAGCCCAGGTTGATACGCGTTTCACTGAATTTACATGGGTAGCTGTTTGCCCCGTCTCCATCGTAGCATTGAGATCACATTATTATTTTATCTGTCTCTAAGGAGACAGTTAGCTCCACAATCTTCTGAATTTCCAGTACCTGCCACTGTGCTTGGCTTTTAGGAGCAGTAGATCTAGAGTATGTCATACAGAGTGAAGGAAGTCAGAAAGAGAAAAACACTGTATACTAACGCACATATAAGGAATCTAGAAAAATGGTACTGATGAACCTATTTGCAGAGTAAGAATAGACACGCAATTGCAGAGAACGAACATGTGGACACAGAGGGACAGAGGAGAGTAGCGCTGACATATATACACTTAGGTGTAAAACAGACAGCTAGTGGGAAGCTGCTGTATTACAGCACAGGGAGCTCAGCACAGAGATCCATTAGTATATTTATTTTCCCCTCATGCTAGCTAGAATAGGGGTCTCTAACTATGTTCAGTTTTGCCATCTTGGTCCTCTCCTCACAATGTCTATGGATATTCACCAATTTTTACAGACATTTTTGGCTGTCAAAACTGGAAGGATACTACTGGTGTTTAATCAGTAAAGATTTTTTTTTTTTTTTGCAACCCTGTAGCTCACAGGCTCCTCTGTCCATAGTATTTCCCAGGCAAAAACACTGGAACGGGTTCCCATTTCTTTCTCAAGGGGATCTCCCCAACCCAGGAATCAAAATCAAAGCTGTGCCTCTTGCACTGGCAGGCAGTTTCTTTACCACTAGCCACTAGGGAAGCCCCGTGAAGGCCAAGGACAGTGCTGCATACCCTGCCGTGCAGAGAACAGTTTTCCCTCCATCCCTAACACCTCCTCCCCTGCCAAGAGAATGTCCATAAATTAGAGGTTGAGAATCCCTGTGGAAGACTAATTTTTGTTGTCTGCAACTAAAAATGCCCACTCGTGCCTTCTAAGCCAAAATTTCCTCATCAGTAACGAAGCAATGATAATCACATTCATAAGTGTTAAGTGGCTGCCTATTAGGTAGCAAGTGCTCATTATTATCAGATATTTGTAGTAACCATTATAATAAAAATCAACATTTATTCTGCACTTACTATGGGTATCAGGTACCATGATAATTATCTTAAAAACTGGTGCTATAATTGCATATTCCCTAGTGCTCCAAACACACTTGGTGGATTTATAAATGTTGATGAATGACTGTTTATTAAATGGTTACACACACAGTCATACACATAAGACATAAAAATGTTTATTGGGACACAATGCTCAAAACAGCAAATTAAATTCCTCTTATTCCATAAAGAATGCTTTCCTCTAAAAAGTTCCTGATCTTTAGAACAAGATAATCTTAACGGCAAACTCAAAGCTGTTTTGCCCTTCAGTTCAGACAAAATACAATCAAACAAGGCGTGGTTGAAACCTATTACTGCTGGCCCAGCAGACCGCTGGAGCCAAGGCAGCCACTAATTCAGTCCTGCTACATGCAGGAAAGTGAAAGAGACACAGGGCACTTCAAATAAATCAATTTCCTTATTAGCTTCCTTTCTTTATCGTTTGCTTTTACTGTATGTTTTGTGGATCAAGTTAATCATTTTCATGTAAAGATCAATCTCAATATGCACTTTCACTTCAAAGTCGTCGTCAGATTTTGAGGAGAAGCCAAATTCTAAAGAAGGAAGAGAAATTACACACTAGATTTTTCTCTCCAGCAGCCCAACTATTTGGATTGCTTTTTGACAATCACATCCCCAAATCACCTTCTCTGCTTGTGGCAACCAATAGTGAATATGTGTCCTTGCCAAGATTGAGCCCATTTCCCAATGTATGCCAATTGGATACTCGCCCCTTGAAATCTAAATCTTGATTACAGTAACCAAAAGACTCTAAAGAACTGAAATTTTTTTTTCCATTAGTGGTATCCTCATAAAACCATTAAGCCGCACTTGCTGTCTGTAACCACGTTTGTATCCTGTGTGCTCTCCATTCCCAAGTCTCATCTTCCGATCTCCTACAACCTGTACAGTGAACCACACAAGACACTGTCAACATTAAGTCATTTCTTGCTTTAACTACAATCTACCCATGTTTGGTTAAAATGAAGGTAATGCTATTAACAACTTCCTGGTAAAGACACCAGATGCCTTAGGACATTACAAAACTCTACTGATACAAGCAGATGTGGATTCAGGGTATGATGCTTCTTTTTCTCCTTCATCTGACCTGTTATCCATCTCGTGCCTCAGTTCATAGGTCTGTGGAGCAATAAACACTGAGGAAGTGTGACAATGAGAGTCGCTTAGTAAGCCAAGAAAGTTGCCATTACAAAGGTTCTATTGATCAGTCTGCTTGAAGTCATAAGCAATTGATTATATCTTTTTGAATATTGTGAAGTTTATCTAGATCAAACACTTATTAAGAAGGATTGTGCAACTTTTAAGAGAAATAATCAACTTCAGACAATACTCAAAAGTAAGATACATTTTAAAATATTTGTGAAAGTAAAAAGTGAAAGTCATTCAGTTGTGTCTGACTCTTTGTGACCCCCTGGACTATAAAGTCCATGGAATCCTCCAGGCCAGAATACTGAAGTGGGTAGCCTTTCTCTTCTCCAGAAATCTTCTCAACCCAGGGATCAAACACAGGTCTCCTGAATTGCAGGCAGATTTTTTACCAGCTGAGCCACAAGGGAAGCCCAAGAATACTGGAGTGGGTAGCCTATCCCTTCTCCAGCAGATCTTCCCACCCAGAAATTGAATGGGGGTCTCCTGCACTGCAGGCAGATTCTTTACCAACTGAGCTATCAGGAATATTTGTAAATTCATATGAATACACATACATATTTTAACAATACTTAAAGGTTTTTTTTTTTCCCTTTCATGAGGTGTTGATCTATAAAGCAGAATTTCTAATAATCATTACCTGATTTGTTGAAGCCACTCACAGTGAAAGCCATATATCAGTTTCTAAGTATCTATTAACTACTAAACAAAGGCTCTACTGAAGACAGTACGTGTCTCATTTTGAAAGTATCTAAGAAAACTTATTTCAAGTTTCTTCTATCAGTATCTATCAAGTAACTTTTTAAAAAAACACAGGCTAATTTATATATAAATATGTAACATTTATTCTGTAAACACTCATTTCAAATAAGTTGCACTGGGAACATCATAACCTGTATCAGTTAAGCTCACTAAACACATAGCAGATGATGTCAAGTTTCAACATTCTTCCTCAACTGAGACTTAAACTGAAAATTGGGGTTTTACTGGGCTTCCAGACTTAGACCTGAACATTTAAGACCTTGATTTTAAGCAAACATAAGTAGATTGTAGTTAAAGCAAGAAATGACTTAATATTGACAGTCTCTTGTGTGGGTCACTGTACAGGTTGTAGGAGATCGTAAGATGAGACTTGGGAATGGACGGCACACAGGATAGAAACGTGGTTACAGACAGCAAGTGCTACTTAATGGTTTTATGAGGATAACACTATGGGAAACAAAATGTCCCATCCTAGGTCCCTTCCCACATTTGCCTACTAGGTACCCTCTGGGACAACTACCTACATTCATAATACTTAAGAATACAGATGTCCTAGAGGTTCGTTACATGTGAAATCCAATGTGGCAAGAAATCACAGGCAAAAGAAATGAACAAAGAGAACGAGATTTGAGGATCTTGAAAGATAAATGACAGAAAGTGAGGAAACAGAGGAAAGCTAGAAAGTCCCGGCAAAGTCAAGGGAAGAATGAAATGAGGGGGATGGAGACAGACAGTCAGGGAGAGAACCAGGGGTGATAAGTGCTTAGGCTAGGAATAATTGACAGTAGAAAATGAAGGTCAGGAATTCCAGCCAAGTTTGTCATTTATCAATTGAGTATTTCCTAAGAACTAACAGTAAAGTTGACACTACAGAAATTAGAAAAAAACAGTATTTTTAAATATTAATATTAGTATCAAAACTTTGGCATTGATGCAGTTATATCTTGGCATCTGCCTCAAAGGAAAGATCGATTCCCATTCCTGGGGATGAACCTTTTTTTTCAGTTCAGTTGAGTTGCTCAGTCGTGTCCGACTCTTTGCGACCCTATGAACTGCAGCACGCGAGGCCTCCCTGTCCATCACCAACTCCCGGAGTCTACCCAAACCCATGTCCATCGAGTTGGTGATGCCATCCAACCACCTCATTCTCTGTCGTCCCCTTCTCCTCCTGCCTTCAATCTTTCCCAGCATCAGGGTCTTTTCCAAGGAGTCAGTTCTTTGCATCAGGTAGCCAAAGTATTGGAGTTTCAACTTCAACATCAGACCCTCCAATGAACACCCAGGACTGATCTCCTTTAGGATGGACTGGTTGGATCTCCTTGCAGTCCAAGTGGCTCTCAAGAGTCTTCTCCAACACCACAGTTCAAAAGCATCATTTCTTCAGCACTCAGCTTTCTTTATAGTCCAACTCTCACATCCATACATGACTACTGGAAAAACCACTGCCTTGACTAGACGGACCTTTGTTGGCAAAGTAATGTCTCTGTTTTTTAATATGCTGTCTAAGTTGGTCATAACTTTCCTTCCAAGGAGTGTCTTTTAATTTCATGGCTGCAGTCACCATCTGCAGTGATTTTGGAGCCCTGAAAAATAAAGTCAGCCATTGTTTCCACTGTTTCCCCATCTATTTGCCATGAAGTGATGGGACCAGATGCCATGATCTTAGTTTTCTGAATGTTGAGCTTTAAGCCAACTTTTCTACTCTCCTCTTTCACTTTCATCAAGAGGCTCTTTAGTTCTTCTTCACTTTCTGCCATAAGGGTGGTGTCATCTGCATATTTGAGGTTATTGATATTTCTCCCGGCAATCTTGATTCCAGCCTGTGCTTCCTCCAGCCCAGCATTTCTCATGATGTATTTTGCATATCAGTTAAATAAGCAGGGTGACAATACACAGTCTTGACGTACTCCTTTTCCTATTTGGAACCAGTCTGTTGTTCCATGTCCAGTTGCTTTAAATGATCCCAAATGTCTTTCCAGAGAGTATTTAGAAGAGTTACTTGCCATAGGTTAAAGAATGCACATCCTTCAGCAGATAAAAACAAGGAACTATATAGCACAGAGATTAAATATTGGGTTGACCAGAAAGTTTGCTTAGGTTTTTCCATGTTACAGATAAATCCAAACAAGCTTTTTGGCCAAGCAAATACATGAGTCTCAAGTCTGAAGTCATGCTTTCTGAACTCAAACCTCAACAGTGTATCTTATCATGTTCTTGAGGCTCAATTTTCTCCTCTGTAAAACAGAATACCTACTTCATTGGATTCTTATAAAGATTAAATATGATAGCATATATTAGAAAATTAAATAAGTTTCAAGTTCTTTTAGTCTCTCTTGATTAAAATTATAATTAAAATCACTGGCCATTAATTTCAGAGCAGTTAGTGAAAAACTAACTAAAGAAATTGTTGACCCAAGGGCTATTGCAAATAGGAGTTCTAGAGTAATCATAATCCTTTGTTTAGAGAGAAAGAAGTGGTCTAAAGCGAGACAAATTTAGACAAATTTGTACTTTCCAAGTTCTCAAGTTGAATATTTGCATAATTCAGTTTACTGATGGTGGCAATGATCTATATATAAATTGAAAGATTTGCTTTAATAAATAACAGTCAATTTGTAACCTTGGACTCTGAGTGTTTGTAATGAAAAACTACATTTGTTGAAAAGTTTGTATTACATAGGAAGTTAGTTTTTACCTAATCCTATAATAACCACTGACTAAGACCTCAATGATCTAGTTATAACTTACTCGAGCTTGTTTAAAAACCAGACCATGTTCTGGCTTTCAGTAATTCATCTAGTCATCCTTCCTTGGGAGAAAGTTATTTTCCAATCAAAATAAAAGAGAAACAGAATATCATCAAAGCAATGCTAAATCTTCCTTTTTCACAACAATGCAATTCATTTCCAAGTGAAAGTTCATTGCACAATTGTGTCCAACTCTTTGTGATCCCATGGACTGTAGCCTGCCCAACTCCTCTTTTCATGGAATTCTCCAGGCAAGGGAGTACTGGTGTGGGTTGACATTTCCTTCTCCAGGGGAATCTTCCTGATCTAAGGATTGAACCTGGGCTCCTGCATTGCAGGCAGTTACTTTACCAACTGAGCCACTAGGGAAGCAATCCATTTAGCACCCCTAAGTATTCCTATGCAAAACTCAACTATTTTATGGACTTCACAGATGTCGCTAGTGGTAAAGAATCCAGCTGCCAGTGCAGGAGATCCAGAAAGGAGGGTTTGATCTCTGAGTCAGAAAGATCCCCTGGAGAAGGAAATGGCAACCCATTCCAGTATTCTTGCCTAGAGAATTCCATGGACAGAGGAGCCTGGCAGGCTACAATCCACGGTGTCCCAAAAAGCCAGACACGACTGAGTGACTTCACTTTCAAATTATAGTAAAATCAGAGGTTGCTAGTTACAGCAAAGCTGGAAAGGTGAAAAAGCTCAATAAGTGGACGCCTCATGAGGTGACCGCAAAATGAAAAAGTCAACATTTTTGAGTGTCCTCTTTTTTTTAAATATACAACAACAATGAATCATTTCTCAGTCAGATTGTGAAGTGCAAAAAATAGTGGATTTTATATGACAACCAGTGAAAACCAGTTCAGCGGTTGGACCGACAAGAAGCTCCTAAGCACTGCCTAAAGCCAAACTTGTAGCAAAACAATTCATGGTTACTGATTGGTGGTCTGCTGCCCATCTGATCCACCACAGCTCTCTGAATCCCAGCAAAATCATTACATCTGACAAGTATGCTGAGGAAATTGATGAGATGCACTGAAAACTGCAACACCTGTAGCCAGCATGGGTCAACAGAACGGGCCTGATTCTTCTCCACAACACCCGACAGCATGTCACAAAACCAATGCTTCCCAAGTTGAATTGATTGGGCTAAAAAGTCTTGCCTCATCCACCATATTCACCTGACCTCTTGCCAACCAACTACACTTAAGGCATCTTGACAACTTTTTTCAGGGAAAATGCGTTCACAATCAACAGGAGCAGAAAATGCTTTCCAAGAGTCTGTCGAATCCTAAAGCACAGGTTTTTAAGTCACAGGAATCAGCAAACTTATTTCTTATTGGCAAAAATGTGTTGATTGTAATGGTTCCTATTTTGATTAATAAAGATATGGTTGAGCCTAGTTATAATGATTTAAAATTCACAGTCCAAAACTGCAACTACATTTGTACCAACCTAATAGGTTAATCTCATTCTAACCAAGCAAGTATCAATAGATTCTTATAAGGTCTTATTGTGGATAAAAGTACTGCAAGAAATGGTTTAAAATACTGTGGCAAAAGATAAGCTTACAATGTGTTCAAACTGCTTTTTTCACTTTGAAGATAATTGACATAAGCAGATAACACCTTATGGATAACGACTCAAAATATACACTAGTGACTTTTCACAACATTGTATTAAAAGTCAGAATTGAATTTTCATATGTAGGATGAACAGTATACTCTTCATTTTATTTTATAAATGCAACAGAGTTAATGAGTTAAGTAATTTCCCTGGAAAATTACTGAACAGGACAGAAGATGACTTTTCAAATGTTATTTAAGATGTTTATTGGGTTGACCAAAAAGTTCCTTTGGGTTTTTCATAATATCTTGGAAAAACCTGAACGAACTTTTCATCCAACCCAATATATATATATATACATATTTATATATAGTGAACGTGTTAGTTGCTCAGTAGTGTCCAACTCTTTGCGACCCCATGGACTGTAGCCCACCAGGCTTCAGTGGGCAAGAATACTGGAGTGGGTAGCCACGCCCTTCTCCAAGGGATCTTCCTGACCCAGGGATCAAACCTGGGTCTCCCGCATTGCAGGCAGATTCTTTACCGCCTGAGCCACCAGCCTCCTCTCTCTCTCTCGATATATCTATCTAGATAGATAGATATATTAGAACTAATTAAAACTAATTAAAAGAAACATATTATCATCACAACAACTTTAAATCTTCCTTTTTCACAATAATGCAACTCATTTAGCATCCTCGGTATTCCTAAGCAACACCAAACTACTTTAGGTTTTCTCCTGGATGTGTGTGTATGTATGTATATACATATAGGTTTGCTCCTCTTCCCATAAACATTCTGCTTACTCAGTGACTCCCTGCAAACACACAGAGCAATCCAAGATCTTCCCTATTCCTATATCGAGTAAAAGGACAAAATATTTAAAATTTTAAGTCTATGCAAAATACATGTACCTTTGGGCTAACCAACGGTTCTAGGATTCTGAGTTAGAAAGGAAAAGCTCAAAAGTCAATGAGAAGAACTGGTTTTATACATCTGTGTCTCTTTTGCTGTCTCGTATACAGGGTTATCATTTGCATCTTTCTAAATTCCATATATATGCGTTAGTATATTGTATTGGTGTTTTTCTTTCTGGCTTACTTCACTCTGTATAATAGGCTCTAGTTTCATCCACCTTATTAGAACTGGTTCAAATGCATTCTTTTTAATGGCTGAGTAATACTGCATTGTATATGTACCAAAGCTTTCTTATCCATTCATCTGCAGATGGACATCTAGGTTGCTTCCATGTCCTGGCTATTATAAACAGTGCTCAATGAACACTGGAGTACATGTGTCTCTTTCAATTCTGGTTTCCTCGGTGGGGAGAGCATTAACCTCTCATACATACCTCTAAGGCTTTATGTTACATGTGTTATACACACATAAAGGACTTTCACCTGCACCAGTGTACAATGATCTCAGTTCCAAAGTAACCCGGATTACAAGATTTTGATGTCAATATTCTTCACCAATCAGAAAATTCTTAAATTAGTGAAGTCCGATGAATTAATTTTCCCCAGTCTATTCAGTAAGACATTTTGCCTCCCAGTTAAGAAGGAAAGCTTATCTTATTTCAACTTGGAAAATATCAGAGAAACCAGCATCTGCTACAGGAGAAAAAAAAAGGCATATTATTTTTCATAATCTCTCCTCCTCTAAGAAAGTAATCCACTTAATGTGTCCAGAAGGACAATAATCCTACTACTATACTGGGGAGTGCAGACTCCCAAGGAACCGAGCCATTTATGAAAATATTAAGCAACTGCCAAACACTGAAGGGTTCATACAGTCACTGCTAATTACTATGTATATTGTAATTCTGGAACTACTGGTGATGTATTGGCTGATCTTTCTGGATTGTGTCTTTCCAGCTGAATGTTGTTTATTTCCTGCATAATGCAAATGACAGGGAGGGTGTTGGTTTATTCATGACTGGCAAGGTAAAAACTTAAAAGTCATGTTTTAGATTAGGTTACAAAAAATGTGCCAGATGGTCATTATGAAAAAGAAAGTGCTTTCAGCAAACCTCACACATTTTATAATTTGGGGTAAAATACAAAAGGTTATGAATTCCTGCCATAAATGCACTTGAGCTGGACTTACTTGACAATGCTAAAATCTCTAGTGGAAACAATTTCCCAAAAGATGTGAAAAGTTTTCCCCACTGGAAAACTCCTGGATGATGCCTTAGAAAAGTGAAGTTGGAAAGCGTGTTTTAAACATTTTTCAAGGGTAGTTTTATATTTATTACTTTGAAGGAAAGCCTCTTCACTGGTGTTATCATCACTTTGAGGATTTCAGTCTGGCATGTTCATCAAAATAAAAGGAGGGCAGTGTATTATCATTTATTTAAGAAGAATCATGAGGAGGGAAACGGGCACATATTAGTCTGCATTCTTCATAATTCATTAGCAGGTACTTTTCTCAATAGTGTATGAGGACCGAAAAATAAGACTACTTTCATATTTAGGTCCCTAAGAGACACACAATCTGCATCTCCTTTCTGTCTGCCATGATTTAAATTTTAATTTTTAACGTAGCATGTTACAAATCCCCTTCCCTCTGTAGCTTTCCTAGTCTCTTTCAAGTTCATGGGGACTGTGCCCAACATATTTCAGTGGTGAGGACCATCCAGTGAGAACCAGCGACGAGCTGGGTAAGCTGAAAATCTCACTTCATTCATTCTCACAACCACACCAGGAAGGTTTTTTTTGTTTTTTTCTACTCTCCACTTTACACGTGGACAATCTCTGGCTCAGGAATGCTAAGCATTGAACTCAAATTTTCTTACCTAAGAAGGGACTGAGATGAGATTCCAAACCACTTCTAACTCCTAGACTTGCTGATGATAATGATAAAAGGACAAAGTCCACTTCTAGAAGTCTCTTAAGTTCTTCTACCTACATGCGACGAACGATTTTCACCAGCCCTTTTAGAGGAGATTTGAAGGGCTAGTCAGACGGGAAACCTATCAAAAATAACAGAAAGCCATCATGGAATTAATAAATTCAAGGGCTTCGTGACGAATGAAAGAGGGGAGCCGGACATGGGCCTGGACAGGTGAAGGGGGAGGGCGGTGAGGCACACTGAGGGACACAGCGGCAGAGCTGTGGAATAGCTTTCCCGATTTCAACCTTCACAATGAGAGTGGCTCAGAACACTGGAGGTGCTAGGCCAATGGAATTAGAAATCTTAGTCAAGAAGCATCATGCCAACTCCAGTACTGGCTGCCTGACACTGACACGAGCACGTTAGCTCCTCAGTAAGTGCGTTTTAAGTGAAATGAACAGTCTCTCCTGAAATTGAAAATACATTGCCAATGGATTTGAAAGTTGCAGAGCAAGTTGGATGCAGGAAGCAGTGTGTGTGTGTGTGTGTGTGTGTGTAGCAAGTAAATTATCCTTACAAATTAGTTATGAAACTAGTAGTGTGTGGTTGTCTACATAAATAACAAAAAAACAAGCAAAAAATGCAGATAATAAATATAATCTCATTGACTTCATTAACCAATCATTCACTCATCCATTTGCTCAAGTATTTATCTAATATCTACCACATGCTTTGGAATTGTGGTGCTGGAGAAGGCTCTAGAGAGTCCCTTGGACTGCAAGGAAATCAAACCTAAAGGAAAATCAACCCTAAATAGTCATCGGAAGGACTGATGCTGAAGCTCCAATACTTTGGCTACCTGACATGAAGAGCTGACTCACTGGAAAAGACCCTGATGCTGGGAAAGATTGAAGGCTAAAGGAGATGGGGAAGGCAGAGGAAGAGATGGTTAGATAACATCACTGACTCAATGGACATGAGTTTGAACAAACTCCGGGAGACAGTGAAGGATAGGGAAGCCTGGCGTGCTGCAGTCCATGGAGTCACAAAGAGTCAGACATGACTTAGTGAGTGAACAACAGCCACGTGCCAGGTACTGTGCTGTGTGCTAGGGGACGTTGGTGAAGAAGATAGGTATGGTTTTAGTAATTACAAAGCTTATGATCAGGGCTTCCTTGGTGGCTCAGAGGATAAAGCGTCTGCCTCCAATGCGGGAGACCCGGGTTCGATCCCTGGGTCGAGAAGATCCCCTGGAGAAGGAAACGGTAACCCACTCCAGTATTCTTGCCTGGAGAATCCCATGGACGGAGAAGCCTGGTAGGCTACAGTCCACGGGCTCGCAAAGAGTCGGACACGACTGAGCGATGGAACGGAGCAGAAAGCTTACAATCTAATTCAGAAAACAGATGAGTTTCAGTAAAACAGAAAAACATATACAACTATAAATCATGATAGAGTATAAAGGAAAAAACTGGGTGCAAAGCTAAAAACTGGCAAGGCAGGTGAGTGGACCAGTGAGAGACAGATTTAGACCAGGTGATAAGGAAATACCTTAGACTAAACATCATGAGGAACGCTGGGCTGGAAGAAGCACAAGCTGGAATCAAGATTGCTGGGAGAAATATCAATAACCTCAGATATGCAGATGACACTACCCTTATGGCAGAAAGTGAGGAGGAACTCAAAAGCCTCTTGATGAAAGTGAAAGAGGAGAGTGAAAAGGTTGGCTTGAAGCTCAACATTCAGAAAACAAAGATCATGGCATCTGGTCCCATCACTTCATGGGAAATAGATGGAAAAACAGTGGAAACAGTGTCAGACTTTATTTTTTTGGGCTCCAAAATCACTGCAGATGCTGATTGCAGCCATGAAATTAAAAGACGCTTGCTCCTTGGAAGGAAAGTTATGGCCAACCTAGATAGTATATTAAAAAGCAGAGACATTACTTTGCCAACCAAGGTCCATCTAGTCAAGGCTATGGTTTTTCCCGTGGTCATGTATGGATGTGAGAGTTGGACTGTGAAGAAGGCTGATCGCTGAAGAATCGATGCTTTTGAACTGTGGTGTTGGAGAAGACTCTTGAGAGTCCCTTATACTGCAAGGAGATCCAACCAGTCCATTCTAGAGGAGATCAATCCTGGATGTTCATTGGAGGGACTGATGCTAAAGCTGAAACTGCAATACTTTGGCCACCTCATGCGACGAGTTGACTCACTGGAAAAGACTGATGCTGGGAAAGGTTGGGGGCGGGAGGAGAAGGGGACGACGGAGAATGAGATGGCTGGATGGCATCACCGACTCTGTGGACATGAGTTTGAGTGTACTCCGGGAGTTGGTGATGGACAGGGAGGCCTGGCGTGCTGTAATTCATGGGGTCGCGGAGAGTCGGACATAACTGAGCGACTGAACTGAACTGAACTGAAACTCTGGTATCCAGCTGTTTCTCAGGCTTGAGCATGCATCAGAATCACCGAGAAGGCTTGCCGAGAAGGCTTGATACTAGGTTGCTAATCTAGTTTCCTCCATGTTTCTGATTCACCGGCTCTGGAGTTGTGCAGATAACTTGCATTTATAATAAGCTACCAGGTGATGCTGACAGTGATGTCATTGCACTGGGAAACATTGAGAACTGGTTCAGAACACGGTGCATGAACAAAAGCTGGGAGCTGAGGAAGGCTGTAGATGTCCTTACAAATGATTGCTGACAGCATGAGTGCCAAATTAAAACACTGTTGAGGAGTTTGAGTCAGTCTAGATGATCAAGACAATAAAGACTGTTTTCCTTTCTAAAAGGACGGACTCTATTACCCTCTTCTATGCTAAGGATCTATAAGAAAACTGACCAGGAAATACAAAGAACCAACTCTACAAAGCGTTACTAAATTGATATATCATCTATCATTCAAAAACCTTGATGCTATCAGAGCATATTTAATAGAGAAGATAAAGGAGTTCAGAGGGTGACATTATAAGGATTATGGCAAAGATGGCATTTCTCTTGAAAGAAGAGGATATGATCTTCTGATTATTGTCAGAGGAATTGAAGTTACATATAAAGAACATACCCTTGACCTCATATGGTTTGAAATATTTAACTGGCTTTCAAAGGAGGATAATCTAATCCTTTAAAATAATTTAAATGCTAATTTAAAAATTAGCATTTTAAAAAATAGAAAGCCCCAAGAATTTTGACATTCTGGTAGTTCTCAAAATTAGTCTGCCCCAAAGGATCTGGGAAATTTGTTAAATTTGTTAAATTTCCAAGATCATACCTCAGCACTTGATGATTAAATCATAAGACATGAAGCCCAGGAATCTGCATTTTAATAGATATTCTCAGACATTCTGATATTGGTAAACTATGGATTACAGTTGGTGAGAAACAAACCAAACCTTTTAGGGCCAGGATCCCCATAAAAGGCAAAACTCAGATGGATTATCTTTTACACCTTCGAAAGAGATGCAGTTGTTATTGAAGGATTACTATCTGCCTCCTTAGAAATCTGCATGAAGATCAAGAAGCAACAGTTAGAACTGGACATGGAACAACAGACTGGTTCCAAATCAGGAAAGGAGTACATCAAGGCTGTATAGCGTCACCCTGCTTATTTAACTTATATGCAAAGTACATCATAAGAAATGCTGGACTGGATGAAGCACAAGCTGGAATCAAGATTGCCGGGAGAAATATCAATAACCTCAGATATGCAGATGACACCACCCTTATGGCAGAAAGTGAAGAAGAACTAAAGAGCTTCTTGATGAAAGTGAAAGAGGAGAGGGAAAAAGTTGGCTTAAAGCTCAACACTCAGAAAACTAAAATCACAGCATCTGGTCCCATCACTTCATGGCAAATAGATGGGGAAACAATGGAAACAGTGACAGATTGTATTTTGGGGGGTTGCAAAATCACTACAGATGGTGTAGTCAGAGTTATGAAATTAAAAGACACTTGCTCCTTGGAAGGAAAGTTATGACCAACCTAGAGAGCATATTAAAAAACAGAGACATTACTTTTCCAACAAAGGTCCATCTAGTCAAAGCTAAGGTTTTTCCAGTAGTCATGTATGGATGTGAGAGTTGCACTAAAAAGAAAGCTGAGCACCAAAGAACTGATGTTTTTGAACTGTGGTGCTGGAGAAGACTCTTGAGAGTCCCTTGGACTGCAAGGAGATCCAACCAGTCCATCCTAAAGGAAATCAGTCCTAAATATTCATTGGAAGGACTGATGGTGAATCTGAAACTCCAATACTTTGGCCACCTGATGCGAAGAACTGACTCATTGGAAAAGCCCCTGATGCTGGGAAAGATTGAAGGCAGGAGAAGGGGTCAACAGAGGATGAGACGGTTGAATGGCATCACCAACTCAATGGACATGAGTTTGAGTAAACTCCGGAAGTTGGTGATGGACAGGGACGCCTGGCGTGCTTCAGTCCATGGGGTCACAAAAAATCGGACACGACTGATCAACTGAACTGAACTGATGTGCCAGGTACTGTGCTGGGCACTTCTCAAAAGCATCTCCTTTAATCTTTAACAGCTGTATTATTCATATTTAAGCGAGCAATGAAGAAAATGGGACCAAGCAAGGCAAAACAGCATCCAAGACCAGGTAACAAATAAGTTAGGGACCCAAGATGCAAATGGGAGGTTTTTGACTCCAGTGATAGATACTTCAACTACACTGAACTCATGATTGCAAACCTCTGAGAAACTGCAACCATCACAAAGTGATTTTCTGGCACCCACAGATCCTCTTAAAGTAGTACGAGAAATACACTTGTAAAGAAGTGTAACTATGTCTTGAGACTTTGGAATATCCTTGGAAACTTGAAAATGAACAGAATTTCATTTCATAACTTGAATTTTTTTGCAACTCATATTTCACTTGACATGGTCATCCTGCACTGGACTCAGAGCCGATGTCTTTAACAGCAAAGGGAGGGACTGGAGACAAAGGCCTGTCTCTTTCATGAATCAGCTGTGTTGTTGTGAGTAAGTGATTTAACCTCTGAGTATTACTCTCCTTATCTATAAAATGAGATAATGTCAATACTTACCAGGGATAGTTACGATGCTTATATAATATTTGTGAAACACTCCACATAGTACCTCACACATAAGGAGATGTTCAATAAATGTTATTCTTTACTTCTTGTTTATTAAAATAAATAATAATAAAATAAACTTGTTATTAAAATATGATCCCCGAGAGGCATGTGATACAGTTACAAAACTAGAGAAGAAGAAATGCAAAGGGCCAAGAAACATGAAAAGATGGCCAATCGTATTGGAAACAAGAAAAGGCAAAAACAAATCAGAAGAGCAAAATACCATTGTGCCGTGAAAGTGAAGTCACTCAGTCGTGTCCAACTCTTTTAGCGACCCCATGGACTGCAGCCTACCAGGCTCCTCCATCCATGGGATTTTCCAGGCAAGAGTACTGGAGTGGGGTGCCATTGCCTTAAAAGTCGACTTTGATCATGTGAAAAAAAATCATTGTAGATGTAGAGGAATAAATATTCTCTCTTGCACACTGCACATTTATACAACTATTTAAAGAGGGGCATTTTCAGTTTGTTAATTTTTTTAATGCTATGTGATACAGAAGTTCTGTATCTTGTTACTGACCTTAGAACAGACATCAGGAAACTTTTTCTGTAAAAGGACAAATAGTAATACAGTAATAGCCATAGTTTACACTTTGTAAGCCCTATGGTCTCTGTGGAAACAAGTCTGCTATTGTTCAAAAGCAACCATAGGTAATAAATAAATGAACAGATATGGCTATACTGCAAGAAAATTTTATTCATAGGTACTCATATTTGAATTTCATATAATTTTCTCCCACTAACAGTACAAAAAGGTTCCTTTTTCTCCACATCCTCTCCAGCATTTATTGTTTGTAGATTTTTTGAAGACAGCCATTCTGACGGCTATGAAGTGATACCTCATTGCAGTTTAGATTTGCATTTCTCAGTCACTATGGAAAACAGTATGGAGATTCCTTAAAAAACTAGGAATAAAACTACCATATGACCCAGCAATCCCACTACTGCACATATACCATGAGGAAACCATAATTCAAAAAGACACATGTATCCTAATGTTCACTGCAGCACTATTTACCAAAGCTAGTACATGGAAGCAAGCGAGATGTGCCTTGACAGATGCATGGGTAAAGAGGTTGTGGTCCACACATACAAGGGCATATTATTCAGCCACAAGAAGGAATGAATGTGAGTCAGTTGCAGTGAGGTAGATGAACCTAGAATCTGTTATACAGAGAGAAGTAAATCAGAGAGAGAAAACCAAATACTGTATATTAATGCATATATATATAAATACATGGAATCCACGAAAATGGTCCTGGAAAACTGAACTGAATAAAGATGCAGACATAGAGAATGGACTTCAAGGACACAGTGGAGGAAGGAGAGAGTGGGATGAACTGAGAGGAGCGCTGACGTGTATACACTGCCACGTATAAAACAGACAGCTGGTGGGAAGCAGTTGTGCAGCGTGGGAAGCTCAGCTCAGTGCTCTGACCTTGCGGGGAGGGATGGAGGGGGTAGGATGGGATATATGTATACTTACGGCTGATTCACACTGTTGTATGACGGAAAGTAACACAACATTGTACAGTAGGTATCCTCAAATTACAAACAAATTTTCAGTAAATGAATAAAAATAGGAAGTAAAAACAAGAAATATTATTCATCTTTTGAAATTTAACTATTTAAAAATGTTAAAACAATTCTTAGCATGAGGGCCACACAGAAACAGCAATGGGCTGGATTTCGCTAAGTGGCTCGTCACAGTTTCCCAACTTAACAGTGGTGTTTACACACACAAACCAAGGAGGCATGGACAGAGATATTCATTAAAGTGTGAAAACCTGCAAACAGCTATCAGTGCATCAACAAGGAATGGGGCTACATAAACTGTGGCATATCTATACTCTGGAATACCATGCTAGTAAAAAAGAACAAAATGATTCCAAATATACTGAGAAGAAGACATTCCATAAACTGTTCCCCGAAAAAGCTGATACAATATGATTCGACTAGCTAAAAACAAAAACAAAAAAACTCCTAATTTGACAAAGCTATAAATTTTCTACTGAAAATTCTACTGAAATGCAAATACAACTCTTCTGAAAGTTTGGCCGAATCAGCACCAACTGTCTCCAGGGGTAGGGAAGGGAGGAGGAACCAAGATGAGGGTTAGGGTATAAAAGGATAAATCACATCTATATCCTTTCCATATAGTCGAAGGAGACTGGATTCATGGGAAAACACTGGATTCATGGGAAAACCACTGAAAGAGCTGAGCGGGGACTTAAAGCACAAAGGCTCTAACTCTTGCATCACAGCAGCACTGAGAACATTTGTAAAAGCGTGAAGTGTTTCACCACGGGTCAGACACTCTGAGATCCCACACACAGAAGCAGGCCATTTGCTGGGATTGAGTTACCTGCTATTCACAAATGTGTGGATTTGTCTCTTAACAATTAACTGACAAATCAGATACAGACTGGAATGAGAAAAGAGGCAAAGGAAAAAAAAAAAGAACACCAAGGAACACGCATTCATTAAGAGCACTCCTGGGGACTTTTGGACAGATTCCTTCTGTGCTTTTATTGTGAATGTCACAGTACTCAGTGATCAAGAGACTGATGACAGCAAAGAAAAAAAAAATATATATATATATATATAATGCCGAATAACACTACAGTGTTGATGCGGGGTGGGGATCAGATCAGTACTTGCTTGTC
Source organism: Moschus berezovskii (assembly GCF_049115385.1). Lineage (NCBI taxonomy): Eukaryota > Metazoa > Chordata > Mammalia > Artiodactyla > Moschidae > Moschus > Moschus berezovskii. The sequence goes on from NC_142483.1 coordinate 19,608,121, forward strand.
TAACCAAGTCAGAGAAGAAAGTGGTCACAGCAGACACCCTGTCTCAGCTCATTACTCAACACCTGTTAAACGTGATTAACAGCCCTGGCTAATTGTGTGTTAAGAGCATCTTGAGCTGTAATGGATCCCAGAGGTCTGTGAAGTTGACTTCATTTACATGTTTGTCTCCTTTCACAAGGTCTCAGCCAAACGTCATCGCAAAAATCTCCTGAGCATTTTATGAACTCCTATGTGATCAACTCAGAGTTTCTAATATGCTCTGTCTTCCCTACAAAGGACAGAGTGCCTGAGATGCACATTTGCTTCATTAATAAAACAGGCAAGGTTTGTGTTTTATGGGGCACAAATGGACCTCTTGTTGCAATTAATGCTAGAAAAGATTGCTAATCTGTGTAAATTATTCATTACATTTTGTGACCTCAACTAAAAGACCTGACAGCATTTAGGTGGCAGTATGCACCCAAACCCTCCTCTATTTCACAGTAGGAAAACCAAAACTGAAAAAAATCATATATTAAGAGAAGATTTAGGCAAGGCTTTCTGTATACGGGTGTGTGTGCGTGTATAGGAATAGATCCATAAAGACAAGACTATTATGTCAAAGGCAACATGTATTTTTAATTTAAAATGATAGGGCCGAGTAATACTCCATTGTGTATATGTACCACAGCTTTCTTATCCATTCGTCTGCAGATGGACATCTAGGTTGCTTCCATGTCCTGGCTATTATAAACAGTGCTGCGGTGAACACTGGAGTACATGTGTCTCTTTCAATTCTGGTTTCCTTGGTGTGTATGCCCAGGAGTGCGATTGCTAGATCATATGGCAGTTCTATTTCCAGGTTTTTAAGGAATCTCCACACTGTTCTCCATAGTGGCTGTACTAGTTTGCATTCCCACCAACAGTGTAAGACGGTTCCCTTTTCTCCACGCCCTCTCCAGCATTTTTTTGGACTCTGTGGGAGAGGGCAAGGGTGGGATGATTTGGGAGAATGGCATTGAAACATGTATATTATCATATGTGAAACGAATCGCCAGTCCAGTTCTGATACATGATACAGGATGCTTGGGGCTGGTGCACTGGGATGAACCAGAGGGATGGGATGGGGAGGGAGGTGGGAGGGGGGTTCAAGATGGGGAACACATGTACACCTGGGGCAGATTCATGTCAATGTAAGGCAAAACCAATACAATAATTTAAAGTAATCAGCCTCCACTTAAAATGAATAAATTAAAAAATAAAATGATAGGGCCAAACTGCCAACACATTTCTGCATTCTAAACAGCATGTTGTTATTGCTCAGTCACTAAGGTGTGTCCGAGTCTTTGAGATTCCACGGACTGCAGCACTCCAGGCCTCCCTGTTCCTGTCTCCCAGCAGTTTACTCAAACTCGTGTCCATTGAGTCCGTGATGCTATCCAGCCATCTCATTCCCTATTGCCCCCATCTCCTCCTGCCGTCAGTAAAGCTATGTGCCATGCCATGCATGGGACAGGTCATACCGGAGAGTTCTGACAAAACATGCTCCACTGGAGACAGGAATGGCAAACCACTCCCATATTCTTGCCTCTACCCCATGCTTTGTCACCATCCTATCTCTTCCTTGTCCCTCTTGCTTTGGAAGCTCTAATTTTTTCTCCTCTATTTCCTGCTGGACTAAGATTTCTCCCAATCTCCCCAGCCTTTTTTGGTCCCTTTATCGAAAAGAAGTATAAAGTTTTGACTGATGACAGTTGTGATGAGATGGCTAGAAAAACTGCTTTGCTTCATTGGCATTTTAAAAATATTGCTCAGTGGTTTGGGACCCATTTGTTTCTACCACTGCCATCTATCTTCGCTTTATGGCTTTTGACTTTTGTGCCTTTAACTCCACATGCTGTTTTGCTCCACTTCCGCTGTTTAGCTGCCAGGTTGCGTCTGGCTTCACTGATTTACTGAGTCTAACCTCACTCCCTCTCTGGGCTCGGAATCCCATCCTAGAGAAGGCTGCTTCCAGCTCCTCGTGTCATCTCCCTTATTGACTGGATGGAGTTTAGGCCAATCAATAAACGTTTTAGCTCAAGTGGGTTCAATTCCAGTAGCACAGATGTTTTCAGACAGTTTCAGATGGTGAGACCCAGAAATTTTAATTATTTTTGCAAAACACCGTTAAATCATGACATATTAAATTTCATCCTATGAACTAAAAAATGTCAGCTTCGGGGTAAATCATGATACAGACAGATACAATAAAGCATCATTTCATTTATTTTATATTATATATTCTATTTATTACTATAGATATATTAAGCTATTTACTACTATTGAAGGATTATTATAATAAAATACCAGGCATGGTCCTCCCAATTTAAGTTTTTAAACATCTTCCAATTTTTTTTTCTTATTAGTGTCTATTTGCTAGGCTGTGCTTGTTTGGGAGCTAAAATCAGATATTTAAGAAAATATTGAGGTCGGATAACTAGAAATGGAGGCCATTCTGTTAAAATCTTAAACCCTGAGAATGGAGACAGCTCAACTTTTGTGCCTCATGGGTGAGAAAAATCTCAGGAGAAACAGAGAAACTAGTTCAGAGACTGTGGCAGAACTTCAGCCTGGAGCAAGGTTGTGGCAATAAGCTAAGAGAGCCACTTTAAAGGGAGGACTATTAACAACATGATTTTCTGAGACTTCTTAGGCAAGGTGCAGAGAAGGCAATGGCACCCCACTCCAGTACTCTTGCCTGGAAAATCCCATGGATGGAGGAGCCTGGTAGACTGCAGTCCATGGGGTCGCTACGAGTCAGACACGGCTGAGCAACTTCACTTTCACTTTTCACTTTCATGCATTGGAGAAGGAAATGGCAACCCACTCCAGTGTTCTTGCCTGGAGAATCCCAGAGATGGGAGAGCCTGGTGGGCTGCCGTCTATGGGGTCGCACAGAGTCGAACACGACTGAAGCGACTTAGCAGCAGCAGCAGCAGGCAAGGTGAGGATATTTTTTCCCATTAAAACCTTAATCTATCTATCCTTGCTTATATGGATGTGGTATCACTTTTCTTTGACTTCACTGCGCAAACAAAACAGCACGTTTCAGCATTGAAGTAGTTCTCATTCTTTATCACATGACCCAAAGTCCAAACACTAGCGGTACAAAAACACCCCAAAGATGTAAATACAGAAGGCTCACATGTGAAGAGAGAACAGGCAACAGATTCATTAACTGAGAAGTTTTGCAGAAGAATCACTCCCACAGCCAGTGCTGCAATGCTTGTGATCAAGCCGCATTCAGATAAAAATACCTGCATGTTCCCCGATAAAGCACATCCTTTATAGCTGCTCCCTCTTGTAACTATTCTAAGGTTTCTGAAGCTCCTCTCATATCTTATCACATTTTAAATACCTAAAAGAATCAACATTTGTTCTTTACCACATTTTGTTTTTTGTTGTTGTTGCTATTGTTGAAGGACGATCAATTGTGATTTGCATAAACTCAAGGGCGACTTAAAAGACAGCCGCAGTAACTAAGATTGTAACCAGCATGGCTTTCCCTGGTGAGGTGTCAGACACAAAAATGGCTTTCATTTCATAACGGAGAAAAAGAGTGAGGTGTCTCAGACACACCACTCTGCTGTCTCATCTTTTCTCCAAACAGTAGCCTTGGTGACCTTTTAAACATGAAAATTATATGTGATTCCACATACTGAACTTTTCCTATAGTTTTCCACTGTCCTAAGGATACGATCCAAATTCCTTAAAGTGGCGTACGAGACTTTACCTTAGAGCTCTCAGCCCTATTGGACTGATCCCATTTTAACACAAATATTTTGTAATGCCCTATTTAGTCTCTGGAAATGAAATCCACCATTAAATAATTTAACTGCAGGCTTCAGGCAGTGTCATAACTTGAAAGTCATTATAATGCCTTAATTTTACTATAAAGGAGAAAGACTAGAATAGAACAGAATGTGTTACAGAAGCTCTTATCTCTCTGGACATGCACAAGGCAACATGTGGCCTCAATTACCCTGAGCAGGCATCCCATTATGAGGAGCCAGGACAAGATGAAGCAAACTCTCCACAGCAGAGCAGAGACAGAGAAAACCCAGGTTCATGGTGACTTCACAGAGATGCCCATCAACCAATCCTGAAAGCCATACTATGTTAAACCTTCCGAAGATCCAAGCCAATAAATTCCCTTAAGATGAAGCCCTCTGAACTCTTCTGCCCATGACACAAAACATCATAACCAATACATCCAACTAAACACAGAAAATGAGGAACAGAGTGAGCTCTCTCTCTCAAGAGTGTCTAAAGTATGCTTTATACGATCACCCCCAAAAGGTAAGAAAATCAGTGCTTTTCTCTGATTGATGAAATATTATGAACTTCCTAAAAATGACATGTTATTAGAATAGCCTAACCTATTAATCTAAATGTTTAGGAACATGTCTCTTCCTAATAATCTCTTAAAGGTTAAGATACAAGTTTTTTGATTCTTTATGTGCTTTAAGCACATAGCCCGACTATTCACTGAAAGGACTGATGCCGAAGCTCCAATACTTTGACTACCTGATGTAAAGAGCTGACTCATTGGAAAAGAAACTGATGCTGGGAAAGATTGAAGGCAAAAGGAGAAGGCGGCAACAGAGGATGAGATGGCTGAATGGCATCATCAACTCAATGGACATGAATCTGAGCAAACTCTGGGAGATACTGAAGGACAGGTGAGCATGGCATGATACAGTCCTTATGGTCACAAAGAGTCGGACACAACTTAGCAACTGAACGACAACAGCAGTGGTGTGTCAGGGCAATGCTGCAAACAGTAAACAAAAGTTCCTGGAGCTGGTTGCCACACCTCCTCCAACTAGTCCTAGGGCAGCTAAGTAATGCAGTTGAACACCTGAAATCCAACATTACTGTGGATTTCCATGGGTGGGGTGAGAAAATGAAAAGCCCGTATCAACTTCATATAAGCGAATATCTATTATTTCCATAAGTATAATCTTCCTAATGTCATCATAAAATCATATCCCTCATCCTTTCCAAAAAGTAAAATTGCTACTAAAATAAAATATGTAACAACTTACACTGCACTCCTCCCTGACATTATAATTATTCTTCAATAATTACAGAAATGAGAGCAAACTCTTGAAAGGAACCATTTGTGTGCCAGGTATCTATGCTGAACACTTAGAAAACACTTCTTCAATTTCGTTATAATGCTTCAAGGGTAACTTATTTTGTATTACCATTTTACTGATGAGAACTCTAAGGCTCAAAGAAATTAAAACTTACCCAAAGTCACACAGTTGTAAGAAAAGATTTGAACAGAGGGTGAAAGTGAAAGTGAAGTCGCTCAGCCATCTCCGACTCTTCGTAACCCCATGGACTGCAGCCCACCAGGCTCTTCCACCCATGGGATTTTCCAGGCGAGAGCACTGGAGTGGGGTGCCAGTGGTCTTAATCATTACACCACTGTCTCTCAATACAGAACATGCTGGGGGTGGGGGTTGGGCGGGTGGAAACTCAGTGATATAGGAAAGCATGTCTTGAGATTATTTAAAGAAAAATGACCTTGTGGCAATCTCGAAACCTTTAGATGCAGGCAGATAAATACGATTATACAAAGAGAACAAAGGTAAACAAAAAGTATTTTGTGAAGAGCTTTCAAAGCTCAAGTAAGAAAATCCTCACTATTCTGTTTATCGGATCATCTTTAAATTTCCCAAAGCCAAAAAGCTTTGGTTTCAAGTCAGTCACAATTTCTTGCTCTCTGACACACTCGCATTTACACACTCAACTCACACTGTGCATATATGCACACATACACAGTGCACAAATACGTACAAATACATGGGAGAAAAATACAATAAAATCAGCCCTCTTCTCTTTGCTGTTGATCAAATGTAGCTAGAGTCAGTGGGGGATAAGTACCTTGATGTGTACTTCATGTACAAGTACTTTGAAGAAGAACACAGAGGAGTAACTTGTTATGTAGCATTCTGAAGGGAAAAAAAAAAACCCATAAAATCGAATCCCCCTGAGGAGTGTCATTTCTAGCAATGGGTTTGTTTTTTTTCCCTGCAGTGCCTCTAGGTGATCAAACCAAAAATAACTGATTCCTGGACTCAGAAGTTTTCATCAGTAATCACCTTTTGCATTCATAAATAAATCAAAAAGTAATTTTAATCCTATCTTCCCTCTCCCTCCAAACATTGCAGCAGATACTTTTGTAACAGGCAAGGGGCAAGTTAAGGGACGTTCTCAGATACAAGTGGGCAAGGATGGACATCCTTCACTGGATTTCCTTTCCTATATGGGGGAAACACATGGACTAAAAAGTGGAATGGGGGGCTTCCCTGGTGGTCCAGTGGTTAAAAATGTGCCTTGCAATGCAGGGGACATGGATTTGATCCCTGGTCGGAAAATTATGATCCCACATGCCATGGAGCAACTAAGCCCATGAGCTCTAAATACTGAGCCTGCACAGCACAGCTAGAGTCCCCACACTGCAATGGAAGATCCCACATGATATAATGACCCAACTAAGGCCCTAGGGAGTCAAACAAACACTTTCAAAATAAAAGCAGAAAGCCACATCTCCATCAGGGCCAATTCCAGTTATCTGAAGCACCCCCATACACTAGGGAATGGAAAATGTTACCCTGCAGTGGGTCTGAACACAGGGCCTGACCATGAAGACAGAAACAATCACTAAGCTCAATTATTAACAGTGATTGGCACCGTCAGAAAAGCAACTATTTTAATTGCTTAAAAACAGCAAAGAAAATACCAGTAATACCAGCAAGGGGGTAAAAGAACGACAAGACTTCTGCCAAAGTTGACTGATTTTCCTCTCCAATGTTCAGTAACATTGACTCAAGTCCATGGTGCTCTCTTACTACACACCTCCATCATTTGGGGATTAAAACACAATCCAAGAAGCCACAGGGAATCATCGCCTTTCCCTAACTGATAATGATTCTCAGAACTATGATATGCTCATTCTCTCTCTCTCTCTTTTTTAATTAGGTGAAATCTATTTTATAAAGCAAGAAACTCCTGAAAGAGGTCACAGATTTATCATGACGTTGAAAGTCATAAAATCACAGTTACAGGCTAAGTAGTTAAATCCAAATTACATACCACCCCATTAATTTTATAATCAATAGAGATTAAAGGAAATGAGGAAGTAAAGTAAATGATAGGATCCTAGCTTAAGTCAAATCAATACATATTTATTGGCATCTATTACGTTTAAGATGCCGTGAAGGAGGAAGGGCAGTGTGGAGTCCTGTCCTATGCCTTCCAGGAGCTTACCATCTGGCCGGAGAACTGATGCAGAGGATGAAGAAGGATTCCCAGTAGAACAGTGACAATGACAAGGGTGTCACAAGGCATCCTACAAGTAATGGCCAAAAGAACCATGCACAAACGACCGCGAGTGATAGCGCAATGGTTAAGACCATGGGGCTCTGGGACTGAGCCCCAACTCCACTATTTACAAGCTCATTGACCTTGGGCCAGTTACGTATTGTGAGCTGCTACTTGCCAAGTGCTTACAAGTAAGGACTGGCACACGATAAGTGCCATGCAACTGTCTGCTAAATAAGAGAAAAATATGAAGAGAAGAGAGAGATACCTGTCACTCTGCAGTTTCCTAAGGTGCTGAATTCAGGAAACTCAAGTAGAATTCGAGGAGGGTGAGAAAGCACAGTGTTCATTTCCCCCATTCCACTGATTATTTCCCTGTTGCTACAAACATGCTAAAAAACAGAAGTGATAACTGGTCCTCTACTATGTTAATTTCCTGTAAATATCCTCTCTCTCCTTCTATTCAAGGATAAACTTTCTAAGACTCTCATATGCATGCACATATTAATTGTTCATGATCATTCATTTCCCTGCCACTCAAAACCTGACCCTAGGCCCCACCACTCTGCTCAGGGCACTACAAAAAGCTTAACATCTAAACCCAACATTCCCCTCCCCCTAAAATTATTATTTTTTTTTTTTAGTATAGTTGCTTTACCGTGTGTTGGTTTCTGCTCTACAGCACAGTGAATCAGCTGTATGTATACATATATTCCCATATATCATTTTTAGATTTCCTTCCCATTTAGGTCACCTCAGAGCACTGAGTAGAGTTCCCCGTGCTATACAGCAGGTTTTCACTATTTTATATACAGTAGTGTATATACCAGCATCCTTTTTTAAAAATCAGTCAGCATCCTCTCACCTCTCTAGAATATTAAAAACTATTCACCATTCTAGGTTCTGTCACTGTCACTAGAATCTTGACTCCTAGAAGCAAATGACTTTCATACTCAAACTTACATCTCCTGGAACTCAGTAGTCTGTCAAAAAAAGAAACTGCTTTGCTAGACTGTGCTTTCTGCTCTGGGGGAAGGACATTTCTAAGACGTCCCCAAGAAACCCACCTCTGCTGTATATAACCCATAATCATGGGCAGGACTCTGATATGAAGTTGTTCACTCCTGAAATGAGGCTATGTCATAGGACAAAGGGATTCTGCAGATGTAAGACCCCCCAAATGAGTTAACTTCGAGTTAATCAAAGGGGAGGTTTTCTTGGGTGGGCCTGGCCTAATGAGGTAAGTTCTTAGAGGCTGGGCCCTTCCAGACATGAAAAATTCTAAATCTAAAAAATATTCTGCTGCATCCCATGATAAAAGTAAGCTTCCATGTAGTAAGAGGGTGTAAGAAGAAGGCCTTGTGGCAAAGACCTGAGAACATCTTCTAGGAGCTATGAGTGGTTACTATCCAACAGCTAACAGGAAAATGGAGAAGTCAACCCTACAACTTCAAGGATATGAACATGTGGGAGTTTGGAAGTGGATCTTTCCTTAATCAAGTGTCCAGATAAGAACACAGAGAACTGACACCTCAATTTCAGCCTCTGAGGGGCCCTTAGCAGAGCATCCAGGTAATAGATACCCAATTCCAGCCCATGAAAATGATGACATAGCAAATGTGGGTTCTTTCAAGCCACTAAGTTATTACACAGTGATAGCAATCTAACCTGCCACATTCCCTGTTTTCCTCTGCCTTCCACAGTCTCCTCTGCTGACTCTATTGTCTTTAGCTAACACCTAGCTGTATATTGTTTTTCTTCTCTCTCACAATTCTCCAAACTTATCAGGTCTAGTTGAATCATTTTAATAACCATCCATATGGAGCTACCTCTACATCTCTGAACTATCCTTCTCTCTTAGGTCCAGGTCTTATTTTTCCCATTGCTTGATGGCCAGCTTCATGTGGCCACCAAACTCCTTATTAGATGGGTCCAAATATGTCTTGCTATTGCCCCATCTGCCTCTTGCTCAGAGTTGGTCGTCCTCTGACATGGGCTGCCGTGTTCACAACAGCGCCATCTGCCCAGCATTTTGTCTGCAAGCATCCCTGCAAGACTCACCCTCTCCCCTTTGCGTGATTAGAACCAATGACTGGCCACGTTCTGTTTGGCTTTTAATAAACACAGCTCACATTCAAGCCCTGTTTTCTATTCCCAGTGGAATTTAGTCTCTTATTACTACTGTACTACTGGTCTGGCCTTTTTCCTGGTTTATCCAAAACCTATTTCAAAATCTCTAAGTATTTCAAGTAGAGGTCTTTAAAAAGGCAATGGAACTAGCATTGCCTCCATTGGGCTCTTAAAGTCCACACATGTAAATTTCAAGTCTCAGCTCTGTCACTTAATAGCAACGGCCACATAATATATTTTAATGTATCTGGGCCTCAGCTTCCTATCTGATTATTGGGGAAGATAACATTTATTGTGAGGATGAAAAGGAATCCAATAAACGAAGACTGTTGTAATTATTACCTAGAATATTGGCAACAGGACCAGTTTTCCTGTCAATCAGGATTGAAAGCTTACCAAGGTCATCAATATGCTTTTTTCTAAGTTCCTTTACTAAACCATCAAGGTGACCTCGACTGATGTCTTGCATAGTAACTTCATCAGAGCGTGTTTTGAGGCACCATTCAACTTGTAAACTCTTGGAGAGCATTAATAACTCTGCTTGTTTGCCCTTGTCTCCCTGAACACTGACTACTAAATGCTATGATAAACATTGGAAAAGAAACTGAGAAGTGAATAAAATGGAAACTTGGGAGCAGAAAGGAGGACGGACAGAGAAGAAAGTGAAAGGCATAAAGTAATGGGCATGCTTCAACTCAGCAAAAATCAGTTTGAAGCAAAGATGCCCCTGTGTGTCTCAGGTTACTCTTAATAAGCAATTCCCCTTGGAACACATGAGTCATTACTGAAATCAGTTCTTCTTCTGAATAGTTACAATTTTCCCATGGGAGGAAGGGGGCAGGTTTTAGTATCATTCCACTCATCGGAGAAGGCAATGGCAAGCCATTCCAGTACTCTTGCCTAGAAAATCCCATGGATGGAGGAGCCTGGTAGGCTGCAGTCCGTGGGGTCACTAAGGGTCAGACACGACTGAGCGACTTCACTTTCACACATTGGAGAAGGAAATGGCAACCCACTCCAGTATTCTTGCCTGGAGAATCCCAGGGACGGGGGAGCCTGGTGGGCTTCCGTCTATGGGGTCACACAGAGTCGGACACAACTGAAGTGACTTAGCAGCAGCACTCATCACATGCCACCAAAGAAAATACCCAGTGGAATATCACTGAAATTCTTCTGTTATAAAGGGAAAGAATGAAGTAATTGGATATGCCTGACAACTTTCAGTTAGCCCATTTGCCCCAGAAGTAAATAGTTGAAAATCTAATTTTTTTCTTCCTGAAGTTGAAAAATCTCTCAATGATACAATTTTATTTTTTGCCAAACACAGGGGACATGATATTCCTAAAAATTTCTGGTTGGTTCTAATTTATGAGGAAGAAACCAGAAGACATCAGTTTAAAATTTTTTTAATATCTTTCCTTAGGAGCTTTAAAAAAAAAAACCCTCATTGATTTATTTGAGAATCAGAAGAAAATAAAAGGCCGAAAAGTGGATATGTGCTGATCAATACTGGAGCATACAAAAACTGTGTATAGAAAGTCTGAAAGAAGAGAAGGGGCTGAATATGCAGATAAAATTAAGAGAAACAAAAGCAGGAAGGAGGTAGGGAGTCAGGGGGCACAGTAACTTGAGATCCTGTAGGGGATGGGGAAACGAGGAGTGAAGGTTCTAGTTGGCTTTGCCAGATAGATTGGCAGAGAAAACAGCAGGGCCCAGACAACAGCACCTCCAGGCAGCAACCTGCTCCTGTCGGACTGATGTACATCACATAGTGGTAGACACACTTTGATGACACTCTTCAGGGGACGAGGGAGAGCAGGACAGAACTTATAAATCAGAGATGCTAGGGATGCGGGTCAGAAGGTCAAGAAGAGGGAATAAAAAGGTTCAGACATTGAGAACACTTAGATGTGACTTTAGACACATGATCCCCACAACTCGCTAAGGTACTCATCATGACACCCACGTACAGCTATCAAAAGGCCGAGAAGGTGAGTTGTTTTTGTTTAGTCGCGCAGTCGTGTCTGACTCTCTGCGATCCCCATGGACTGCAGCCCACCCGTCTCCTCTGTCCATGCGCTCTCCCAGGCAAGAATCCTGGAGTGGGTTGCTGTTTCCTCCCCCAGGACATCTTCCCGACCCAGGGATTGAACCGGCATCTCCTGCATTGACAGGCAGACTCTTCATCGACTGAGCCACCAGGGAAGCCCAAACGAAGTTACGTTGAGCAAGCATCCTTTTCTTTCCCTGACATCCATGAGAGAAGCTTACCTCTCTGAGAGGCTTTGACGGTGGACTTGGTATGTGACTTACATGGGCCCCCAGTGGAACACAGCACAACATCCCTAAGCTTACACCCTAGGAAGTTTCTGCCCTGTTCCTCTGGGAATTTCTGACCACCGTGAGAAAAATACACTTCAGAGGTTCAACCGTGAAGTCTTCATCATGGTGTCAACACAAGACACGTCAGCAGAGCCACCCCCACCGGCAGGCTTGCAAAGTAGAGGTACGCAGAGATGGAAGGATACAATGATACTGTCACATCCCAATGACTAATACAGTGACAAACCAATTTAGTGAGGTGTCTAAAAATGATTTTTTTTTCCATAATTGCCACGTATTAGCCCTTGGCACCACGGCTGAAACACAGAAGCGATTTTCTAAACAAATGCCAGTGTTCTTCTTGCTCAGAAAAGAGCAAGAGAAGTTTAATATAGAAACCTATTTCTGATTTCCACCTCACAGGTTCTAAATATAGCACACTTCTTATTTGGTATGTCTTACTTCTGGGCAAACTCGATTCTTACAGAGTGAACCTCATTATGCTTTGGCTTCTTGTGGCTTAGAAGCTGAGTTTCTGGTTTTTCCGCCTCTCCCTAAAGCTGCCTGCTTGTGCTGTTATTTTTACAAATCACATTAACTAAGAAGATTGCATTTTATTCTTTTACATCATTAGCTCCCCAATCAGTGCACTTTACTCTTCACCATATTTTTGTAAATCTCATCTGCTATTTTTTTATGTTTCTGCTTCCTGCACTTATCTCCATCAAGTTTAGATAATAGTCACTGACTATTTGATGACTTGAAGCTTTTACTGAACATTGTGGGATTACATCCATAAAAGGTTTTGATGTACTCTGCTAATCAAAGATCTCTTTCTATCACTACCAGAAGTTTTCATCCTTTGAGATTAAGCCAATAGTTTCAAGGGCAGTGGGCTTCAGGGCAGCAATAATCAACTCCCCTGAAGTTAAGACTGCTCCCTTTTCTCAGTCTTGGCTTTCCTGAATACATCTTCCTTTGCTTTTCCTTTCTTACTCAACCTCTTGATTAAAATTAAATTAATTTCACTCTGTCCCCTGCATCCAACACCCTTGCTCCATAACTCCCCTTTATGATGTTGGCCTGAGAGATTACTGTTTCTTTCTTTTTTTTTTCCTGACAAACTGATTAACAGCTAACACAATATAGGAGTGTGGAAGCTTTCTGAACTTAAAATCCTCTGTTTGCTCCCCCCATCTATCAGATCAATTCTGATCTCCTTGGCCTGGTTTATCTGCCTGTTGTACTGGCCTCATCTTTTGGCAAAGACCCCTCAGCCACCAACTCTTTTCAACACTTCCCACACTTTCCTAAAAATGAACTAATGTGGTTTTAGTGTATTATTTTAATTATTTTAAACTATTTATCATTTTATTAGTGACAGAAAAAGGCTGAGCCAAGCAAAATATCCTGCCTGAGGCCACCCACCCAGTCAATGGCAGAGCTATCATTTCAAAGTCCCTTGTCATCTCCTAAGCCTTCCCCTCCTGGGCCTTGGTTCTCAAACTCCCCCTCCAGTGATCACTTACTGACTCTCTAATGCCAGCTGAGTCTTCTCTTAGCACATTTTCACATCCACCCTGAGATAAAATGAACCACTGGTCCATTCGTGTACCCAGGGCGCCTTGCCTACTCCTATTAGCGGAAGAGTAAACCCGTGTGTATGTATATCAATATCTTTCTACTCCAGCTCCTTGAAGCAGGGCCCTCAGTTTTAATTCTTGGAGCTGACTGTAGGTCCTGACATGTTCAGAACATGACTGCTGACTCCAGTCTAGATACCAGAGAAAAATGAAGATAGTTGTCACAATTATCAAAGAAAAGGAGAGAGTTGGGGGTGGGAGGACATGTGTGAATATGTATCCATATTGTCATTTGTTGTTTGTCACTAAGTCATGTCTGACTCTTTGCGACCTTGTGGACTGTAGCTCGCCAGGTTCCTCTGTCCATGGAATTTCCCAAGCAAGAATACTTGAGTGGGTTGCCATTTCCTACTTCAGAGGATCTTCCCAACCCAGAGGTCAAACCCAGGTCTCTCGCGTTGTCAGGTGGGTTCTTTACCACTGAGTCACCTGGGAAGTCCTGTATCCATTTAGGTTAGGTTATATACTAATGTATAACATGGAGTATTCATGGGTTGTATATAATAATATGTGGATTATCTGTATAGATAATCCATTAGGTTAACAAGGTACTATAGCTATCCCACATGAATTATCTATAATATGTTAATGGGATAAAGATAAAAATAGAGCACAAAGAAAAACAGTGGCTAAATATCCCTTTGACATTTTTACCTTAACACAGAAACTCTTTTAAAAAGACTTTGAGGACAGCTTATCAATATTTTATAAGCAAGAGGTGATTAGAGTGCCGGCCACTTTACAAATAAACTTCTAATTTTCATAACTCAACAATTGAGAAGAGTCGTGGAATCCTTAAGACAAGTCTTTTGCAGAAACAGAGTCCCGGGCTCATATAACTCATGGAGTTCTACTTGGGAAAGAGTTTGAGATAGAGTAAAATTACAATGTTCCCCCACTACACAATTTGTATTCTTAGATTCTGTCACCTAATATCACATGACATACACTCATTTATATTTGATACTGACTGAATGTTTCTTAAAAATGCTTCAGGTTTGTTTCTCACTCAAAAGACAAGGTCAGGGGGGATTGAAACATAAACCAGAAGAATTGTCAACGGCACTTTAAGTGACGGCTGGTGGCTATCACACACCTCTTCTGTACTCTCCTTTTCTCTCAACATTTCCATTTCCCTTTGGGAACCCTTCAATGCTGCATTCCCACTTTCTACCTCTCAGCAGTTGCAGAAGTATTTTCTCTTCTAGGTCGCTATTGACAGCAAAAATTCAATGAAAATATTTATGCTTATAGTCACTTTGAAAGAACCGGGGAGTTAAAATACTCAGCAGGAATCCAAGGACCCACAGCTCTACCTTTCTCTTTTTGACATATTCTCTCCCTTTCCTCCTCCCTCCATCCTCTGGGGTGAGGACCTGTGGGGGTGCATATGAAGTAATTTCAAGGTGTACATCAATCTGACCCACGAGGGCAAGAATTATCATGCCCCTCTAGTCCTCCAGAAGGCTGTCTGGACTGATGTGGCCACATTTATCTGTCACTGGACATGCTGCCTGATGTACATTACCTTGTCACCATTTCGGGTTTTAATAATAAATTCAAACTGTCTTTTCAAACCATTTTCTTTAATGCCTTGACAGACTTATACCAGCAATGCTCTAGATAAATGCATGCTTCATCCCAAAGAGATATCAGAAAGAATAATTTCTCTTCAATTTACTCCTGTATTTTGCCTGTTAATTATTTTAAACATTTTGCAGCAGATTGCTCAGTCTCATTAAATAAAAGCTCTCTCTTCAATTCCTTACCCACTCCCACCCACCCCCCCAATCATAGTTTTTACACTTTGTGGTGTCAGTTTTGAAACAACATTTTACTAACTACAACATTCACAGATAAACCAAAGGAGAGACATCATTTGTAACAATGTTTTTCTCATCTGTAACATCAGAGGTTTTCTTTTCCAGTTTATTTTATATCACCTTCAAACAGATAAATCTGGGGTTACAATAGTATCCCTCCTTTTCTAGGCTGTGCAAAGAAAAAGGTAATTTACACAGTGCATGGCTAAACTATACTGACTGCACAGGATCGATGGTGCAGGAGGAAAGCAGTAATGCATCACAGCACCACCCCTTATCCATCAGTCAGAGCAGAGATGACAGTGCCAGTGGCAAGCCATCAGCATACACGTTTTCCTCTGTGATCTGTGCAGAAATGTAAGCTGTCCAGTTCATACCAGCCTTTGGCCAAAGCCTCATGAAAAGTAACTACAAACCACAAAATTCCCATCCTCTAAGAACATTTTAAATGGATAAAGTATGCAAATACAGCCACTGACATTTCCAGGGAGTCTAAACTGTAAATGACCGAGTGTTAGTCAAGTTGATTTTTAAATGAAAAATTTAGGTATGATAGCAAGGCAGTTTTTCACAATCCCCTGATGTTATCCAGGAGTTGATGTAGTATTGGGGAATTATACAAGATGATGTAATTATTTTTAAAAATGTGTTTTGGTTTTTTTTTTTCCACCAGCTTGGTTTATGAAGAATGATGCACACGCCTGCTGAAGTACCAAAGTAAACACTTCATCTGTGTAAGTGAGGAAGCAAGAAGGCTAGTGCTTGATAAGCACATAAAAGCCTAGACTTTCCTCTGTTTCCTTTTCAGATTGGAGACAAAAAGCCAGACTGAGTTACTTCCATTCAACAATCTAATCAACAAACATGTTTTCATACCTACTATATGCCAGGCACTGTCATAGGTACTGGGAACACATAAGTGAAAAAAACACATTAGAAAATAACTAAAACCCTACCTTCGTGGAGTACATTCTAATCAACCTACTTCGTTCATCTTCACAGATCTGAATCAAAAGATATGTATTTTCATCTCTAAAGTATTTCATATTGAAATTAATTCAACTAAAATTTTATTCCCTTTCCTAAAGAGTATGGATTTTTGAGAGTTAATCATCTTCAAAAAATGTTTGCCTGATGTCTACAAAAAGCATTTTTGGCTTGAAATTCTTTTAACTACTCACCTACCTTGCAAAATGCTATCCTGTGAATGGAACTGACCAAAAAACAGGAAAAGTAAACTTTTTTCCCCCAAGAATAAATGAAGCAGAACATCTAATGTGTATCTATTTTGCATTTTCCTATTGGATTTTATTTTTTATGACATCCATTTCTGCCCCAAGTTCACAAATGAAGCCCATTAAAACCTCCAATTCAGTACAGCTTTCTTGAAAATTTGCAAAATAACAAACAAATTGAGATGATCATCTACCTTAAAAACTCATCACAGATGCCATTGATCAATAGCTGGTATCAGTAAATCTCAGACAGACATGTGGGCAAGACTGTTGGAGCCAGGCAAGGATATTTCTTAATATGGATACTGATGTCATTTAGGCAGAAAGAAGCTGGGCAGATTTGCAATAAAAGGAAAGTGATTATATAATACATCCAAGCCATAAATACACACTCCATTAAGTTATAAAATTCTATATGTCTTTAGGAGGGCTTCCTGTCAGCCACTTAACTTAGAGAAAAAAAGAGGAATGCTCCATTAATCATTCATTTGGTCGAAATTTACTGAACCCTTACTCTCTGTCCAGCACAAGACATCGCCATCATCAGTACTGGGTGTTGAGTTCACGGTGTACCAGACACTGTGCTTGTTGGCTGCATGTCTCATCTCACACAATCAATGAGTAACCCTCCAAGTTGAATGGAAATCTTATCCTCATTTTATAGATGAAGCTTATGATACTCAGAGAGGCCATTTGTCTGCTTGTCATCAAACAGCAAGCTAAATATTCAAGCACCAAACAAGAGTCTGTCAATCTCCTAAACCCATGGTCTGCCCTGGCCCCCCATCAGCTTTGTTAACATATATTTGACATTTAACAATGTTAAGTTTAAGGTGCACAGTGTGCTGATTTGATACACCTATACACTGCAAAATTACTGCCACCCTAGCATGAACCACTTTCATCATGTCACATGAGAACAATTTCTTTCGTGGCAGGAGGGCACTTTTAAGATCTATTCCTTAAGTCTTTTACTGATCCCCATCACTTGCTAAGGTACTCTCACCCCTGCTTGTAGATCCGGAGCCCCACAGCTCTTCACACTCATGTTCAAAGCCCTGCAGGTTCAAATGTGACCTTGTCCCTTGAGTCTCATTTTATAGAGACAATGGAACTAACAGCATTATTCATTAACAAGTGAAACATTTCCTAAATAATCAAATGGTTCCTAAGCTCTCTCATTGGTGCCAGCAACAACTCACTGCCCTGGACTTGCTTCTCCTCCCCATTCAAATTCCAGACTAGATTCTGGTATTTACCCCACCAAGGCTAGGTTTTCTCCCAATCAAGGGGAAACTGGGCTTTCTGCATTTCCAAGTCATTTTATTCTGAATATACAGCTGCCCGTCTCTACGTAGAAGATGACATATAAATGAAATCATTTATACAACAGCCATTCTAATTTTTTAAATAAACCTTCAGTTCAGTTCAGTCGTTCAGCTGTGTCCGACTCTTTGCAACCCCATGAATCACAGCACGCCAGGCCTCCCTGTCCATCACTAAAACCTTAGACATGTCAAATTAGGCATATGGCATATAACAAAAATATACTAAATAATAAGAGACCATATATTGAACATTTACTGTGTACCATGTCCCATGCCTAGAACTTTACTTGCATCATCAATTAATTCTACCAGCATTCCTATGAGAAATGAACAATAGCTATTCTGTCATGAGAAAGTGAAAGTCACTCAGTCATGTCCGACTCTGCAACCCCATGGACTGTAGACTGCCAGGCTCCTCTGTCCATGGAAATTTCCAGGCAAGAATCCTGGAGTGGGTAGCCGTTCCCTTCTTCAGGGGATCTTCCCAACCCAGGGATCAAACCCAGATCTCCTGCATTGCAGGCAGATTCTTAACCATCTGAGCCGCTGGAGAAGCCCAAGAATACTGGAGTGGGTAGCCTATCTTTTCTGCAGGGGATCTTCCTGACCCAGGAATCGAACCAGTGTCTCCTGTATTGTAGGCAGGTTCTTTACCAGCTAAGCTACCAGGGAAGCCCAGTCATGAGAAAGCTAAACTAAAAACCCTGCCCAGGGAGTTTCCTGGTTATCTAGTGGTTAGGATTCAGCATTTTCACTGCCATGGCCCAGGTTCAACCCCTGGTTGGGGAACTGAGATCCTGCAACCCATGCAGCACAGCCAAAAAAAAATTTTTTTTTAATTAAAAACATTGAAAAATGTTTGTTGTTTTTTTTAAACTCAGGGCCGGTGCACTGGGATGACCCTGAGGGATGGGATGGGGAGGGAGGAGGGAGGGGGGTTCAGGGTGGGGGACACATGTACACCCATGGCTGATTCATGCGAATATATGGCAAGTTTTTAATTATTAAAGATTTTTTTAAAAATCCTGCCAATAGTCAAAGGGAATGTGAATTTATGACAAATTCTCAGTTCAAACTACACAGCTCATAGAATCTCAAAATGTTACCAAATAAGTAAAATGTATTCACATCCACAGTAGTTTTTCTCTTGACTTTCTCACTGTTTCTACAATATTCAATAGGGCAAAAAATCTCTAGAATGTCTCATTTCAGGGTATTTTCATTGACTCAAGTTCTTCATACAAACACTATTAGTATCTCTCCGGTGGTTCAACTGGTGAAAATGTACCTAAGTGCAAGTAACACAGGGTGACGCACTGTATTTATCACTTACGGTACTTTCATGTTTACAGTGGAACATGATTCTGACACTCTGGTAAACTCCAACCCAGAAAGAGCAGCATACTATAAATATCTAAGACATAACAACCAGTTTTATGAAATCATCTTTTCTTGGAAAACTGTAAGTTCATCTTTTTTTTGTTGCTATTGTTCCGTTCTTAGAGTCCTTTCAGAGTCCAACAACGTAGAAGCAGATGATATCACTCTCTTTCCATGATGGAGCAGGTAGAAAAGCAGAATGATGCAAGAAAAAAGGGCAATTTTACACTGAAAGAACATAATTCTGAATATTTCATCAACATTTGTTGAAACACTGATGAACTCAAACTCTAGTTTTATCCTCTTCAGATTCCTTCTAGATAGTGTTACTAATAAGTTTGACCAAATCACTTGTCTGCTAACAGAATTGCCAACAGGAGGAGTTAATTCACCAAACTGTACAAACTACCAAAAATGTACCGATTACCAAAAATGGCACATTGTTTACCTTCTGAGCCACCAGGGAAGGTGTAAAAATGGCTAGCAATGTCTAAACAATAAATATAGATACTCTTCTTGAATATTTTCTTGGAAGAAGGAAGAGTGTCCACTTAACAATAGTTTAATGAATCATTTTAAAAGTGGCCTGGAGAAAACAATAAGATCTTTAAGACTCTTTATCATCTCAAACTTCTTAAACAACTGTGCCACTCTTTTTGTGCACCTTAGAGAGCACAGGAAAAAAAAAATCACTTAACCCGTGGAGATCACAACACAGAGACATACTTTTAAAAATATCCACATTCAAGCTGGTTAAAATAACAAGGCCATGGTTGAATCACTGTTGGAAATCTTAGACCAAGAATTTATAAGATAATATTATGTATCACTGATTCTATATATGTATATATATATGTATTTTGTATGCATGTATAAATATGAATATATAACACATATTCTTTTAAAAAAATACCTTTTATGATACACACAGAGATGCCTTTAAAAGTTTGACTCCCTGTCCCAAGTATCCATTGTCCCTCTAAAAGCTGTGTTCTCCAAGTACCACTATTCTTATCTGTCATTTTAGGTCATTTTTTCCTCCAAGTCACTCTTAAAGGAATAGGATTCTCTCTTTTTTCAAAAGAGATATGAATTTCTCACAATGCCAGATTGCTTTATTATCTAGTTGGGGTGCCTGATTCATCTTCCGAAGTAATAAAGATTTTTTACATAGTCTTTATTTACACAGTTATCTTTAAAGATAACTTCTTGTGATTGGTGAAGGAATGGTCTATAGGAAATGCAAAATCAGACTCAATTGTCTTTTTTTTTAATCCCCTCTAATATATGAGAACGATCATATGGTTTTTCTGATAGTGGAGAGACTGCCCAAAGACCCTAACTCCATTAGATTAGAACACAAATAAATGAATAGAGAGACATTTTCTGGATATGGTCGCAACAGTGTCACCAGGTGTGTGCCTTAGGTACCCTGGCCCTGTGTAGTGACTATGTGTGGATTATCACCAATGGTCTAAAGCAGTGGTTCTCCAACATGAAACACTTGAGTATCACTTAGAGAGCTTATTCAAACAGTCTCCTGAGAACCATCTCCAGAGATTTCAGTGCACTGGTTCTCAGTGCAGCCCGTGCATTTGCACTGTTAACAAGATCACAGGCGATGCCAAATGCTAGTTTTGAGATCACACTTTGAAAGTCACTCTAGAGCACTGTGATTCCAAAGCACTTAGGGTAACCTGCACCCTTGCTCTGCTTCTAAATTCCTGTTCTGGACGATCCTGCTCTGCTGCTTTAAGCAGCACTTGTTCTTCAAGGAAAGGACACTGTGCGAGTGGGAGGCTATCCTCCTTTGTCTGAAGAAATAAATAAAAAATTGGAACTTGAAGTAATAGCTCTTCACTTGGAACAGAGAGCAAGCTGACACTGGTTTACAAAGGCCTATCCCATTTTTGATCCTTTATCATTTGAGAGAGATGTGAGCAGTCCATGTCAAAAATGCACATTGCACATTCCCAGAAAGCCACTCACAGGGCCAACTGTAATTTTATTTAAGCCTGTCTGAACTTGCTTTTTCTCTTTTTTTTACCCCTATAGCCACCCATGATATTTTTTTTCCCTTGCAAGAAAGAACTCAGAAACCAATAAAAAAACAAAAATCAAGCATTTCTGTTTATATGAAGATTTACACTATAAACCCCTCTACTTATCTTCCGATGCAAAAAGAAAACGTAAGACCATAACAGTCATTCTTCAAAAACGATTAAGTAAAAAACATCTGAAAGACGGATTGTCGGTAATATTTCCTCACCTTTTGTGTGCAAATCCATATGGTGGTGGCTGGAAGACCAACTATCTAAGAATAAAACAGATATACTCCTTGCTGTAAAGCAGCAGTTGTAAACCCAAATGCCTACAGCATAAATAATGTAATTTAATGGATCAAGCCAGGAGTAAGACAAAAGAGAAAGGGACAATGGAGAACTTGAGAGCTAGCTTCATCTAAAGGAAGCTGCTACTCCTTGGCTGCAGACCAAAGTCCAATTTCAGTAACATCCATAATCGAGTCATTCTTTGGATTGCTACTGCTTTCCATTTATCGCCTAGTCCTATTTCTTAGTGTATTCAGCGATTTTAAGTTAAATTACAGATGCTAAGTATGAAAAATTAGAGAGAAAATGGATGATGATAACTTCTGGATAAGGTTCATCCTCATCTGTGATAGGCAGCCTGAGATGGGACGAGTCTCATTTCTCCAATTTAGGACTTTTTGTGACCTGATGGTGTGCAGCCAGCCAGGTTCCTCTGTCCATTGGATTCTCCAGGTAAGAATACTGGAGTGGGGTGCAATGCCTTCCTCCAGGTGACCCATGGATGGAACCTATGTTTCTTACATCTTCTCCATTGGCAGGTGGGTTCTTTACCACTAGCACCACTTGGGAAGCCCACAATTCAGGGCTGAGTGCATAGCTTTCTATGTATGATCTTTTGCCTGGCTTCTCAGCTTTTCATTACAACCCCAGGATCGGCAAGTTCCCTGAAGGGAAGGGTAGACAGTGGAATACTGGCTCACTACTTCACAGTTCACTTGTTCTACAAGTCTTGGTTTTCTTGGCAGTTCTTTGATTTCTTCAAATTAGGTATGTTTCAGATTCTGTTTATATTTGGCTTTTCTACTGTTTTCTAAGAAGCATTGGTTGGCCATAGGCCACTCTAACGTATCAAGAAGTGAAGTTCCCAAGTTAATTCAATATGGTAACATATCTACTTCCCTAGGAACTAAGGCTTTTATTCTGAAATTTGGTGTTTAAAGTCAAGGCAATTTGGTGTTTAAAGGCCTAATCCACAAAAGCTATATAGCAATTTTTTTAAAAAGAACTGAGAACAGATGTCATTACTTATGCATGTATATGTATTCAATTTCAAACAAGACATCAACTAATTTTTTTTTTGTTCAGTACTCTCCTTTAAGACAGATACGTTAAGCAATTTTTGTAATTTGTCAGCAGCCTTAAAAGAAATTTCTAACAGCCACAAATCAATGTTATGGTTTAGAGTACTTGAGATTCTCTAGATAAATATTTGATGATAGATGGACGGTAGGCAGAGGAATGGTTTCATCCAACACAGTAATAAAAAATAAGTGACAAGATACACACCCTTATGCTTATCAGGAAACAAGATGAGAATGGTGCGGACAGAACATCACTCTCTCAGTTGCAAGTAACTGGTCCCACTTAAAGCTAAGAGATAGAAATCTAAATATAAACACTGTCTGCCTCCAGCCTTTCTGTGTAATACAGTGCTTCGATGAAGAGGTACATAAGAGGGATGGTAAAATAACCAAATTATTCCCATTAGTATGTGTCAATTATAAATTGGCACTTGCCAAGAGCGTTTTCCACTAACTGAACAACAAGGGCGTCTGCCATCTGCCTCTGCGGAGACTGAACCGTGTGCTGCTGCAGCTGCTGACCTCCAACGCCCCCTGGGCGGAATTCAGGATGCAGTGAGGCCCTCTGTGCTCCAGGGAGACAGGGCTTTAGATAGCTAGGTATTTTCAGCAACTGATTTCCTGATTCCAATCCTTGCATCTCTTCATATCTAGAAAATCACTTAAATTCCTTCATGGTGACATAAGCTCCTCCTGACTAGCAGGAAACCTTGTGTAAAGCAAGCGCTTGATTGCACTGAACTCCCCCTTCACCAAAATCATATATATTGACCTTTCCCCACTGCCTCTTTGGAGCAGTCTCTCAGAGCTATCTGAGGCACCGTCTCCCCGGCTGCAGTCCTCCTTTTTGCCTCCAAATAAACCTTAACTCGCGACTTTCCTGTTGTGCCTCTTTTCAGTCTAATACGTGTGCTATGTCCAATGGTGGTTTCTGATATTCCTGAGAATTCACCTCTAGAAGAAAAGTAAAAGAGCAGCCACAGATTCTCTTTATCAAAAACGTTGAAGGCTCTCTGAGATTATTGCACTGTTAGGGCAACTAGTTTAATGACTAAGGAGCTCATCACCATGTAGGTAGCTTGAGAATATAGCCAAGGCCATGGTATGAGATTGTCCATTATGCATGCTGGCTTAAGCTCCTCTTGGATTGTAACTTACTACACGGTGGGTCTCTGCTGAGAGGGCTCTAGTCATTTTCAATAACAGGCCTGTACGGGATATAATTCCTAAGAGCAAATAGCCAGACACTTGTATGATGGGGATGTGCGAAGACATCACAGTACGGCACATTTCTTGAACTAACTGCTTGATTATTATCTAGTCTTAAGATTGAGGCATGCTTGTGGACACAGCGGAAGAAGGAGAAAGTGGGTCAAACTGAGAAAGTAGCATTGACATATACACTCTACTCTGTATAAAATAAAGAGCTAGTGGGAAGCTGCTGTAAAGCATAGGGAGATCAGCTTGGTGCTCTGTGATGACCTTGAGGGGTAGGAGGTGGGTGCTGTGGGAAGGAGGCTCAAGAGGGAGGGGTACTTAGAGCTGATTCCCAGTGGTGCTAGTGATAAAGAATCCACCTGCCAGTGTAGGAAACATAAGACACATGGGTTCAATCTCTGGGTTAGGAAGATCCCCTGGAGGAGGGCATGGCAACCCGCTCCAGTATTATTGCCTGGAGAATCGCATGGACAGAGGAGCCTAGTAGGGTACAGTCCATGGGGTCAGACACGACTGAGGTGACTCAGTACACACACACGAAGCTAATTCACTTTGTTGTACAGCAAAACTAACATACCATGTAAAAGCAACTATTCTTCAATTAAAAAACAAACAAACAAAAAAAGATTGAGGCACCCAAAAGACCTCTGCCTAAAAACAAACAATAAATAAAAATGACTTTAGCTTGGTGTGCAGTTTCCACGAACAGGACAAAGGAGCATTACCCGTATGTAGCCAAGGGTATTACATGGAATCTGTTCATCTTCACAACAGTTCTGCAAGGTAAATATGAATACTGTCATAATTCTCATTTTTACAGATGAGGAAAATAAGGCACAGAGTTGTTTAATCATTTATTCCAGGTAGTAAGTACCAGAGAGCCGACCAGAAACTAGGTCTCTGGTTACTACATCTCCAGTCCTTCGCCACACAGCTTTATTGGCCTCCTGGACTGAACTGGTCATCTTAATGCTTAGCTTGTAGTCTCTGTACTTGAATAATGTGGCTACATATTAGACATGTGTCTTTCCTTGCTGTCCTTAAATTCTGAGCTAAATGTAAAATTAATGACATCCTGGGAGCCGTGATTCTTCCTTAGCACATTGGACTAAGAACAGGGTTTATGAAATCTTTATATTTAGTTCATCTCTGGGCTTTCTATTTTGTTCCATTGATCTATATTTCTGTCTTTATGCCAGTACCATACTGTCTTGATGACTGTGGCTTTGTAATAGAGCCTGAAGTCCGGCAGGTTAATTCCCCCAGTTCCATTCTTCTTCCTCAAGATTGCTTTGGCTATTCGAGGTTTTTTGTATTTCCATACAAATTGTGAGATTATTTGTTCTAGTTCTGTGAAAAATATTGTTGGTAGCTTGATAGGGATTGCATTGAATGTATAAATTACTTTGGGTAGTATACTCATTTTTACAATATTTATTCTTCCAATCCACGAACACGGTATATTTCTCCATCTATTCATGTCCTCTTTGATTACTTTCACTAGTGTTTTATAGTTTTCTATGTACAAGTCTTTTGTTTCCTTAGGTAGATATATTCCTAAGTATTTAATTGTTTTCATTGCAACAGTGAATGGAATAGTTTCCTTAATTTCTCTTTCTATTTTCTCATTATTAGTGTATAGGAATGCAAGGGATTTCTGTGTGTTGATTTTATATCCTGCAACTTTACTGTAATCATTGATTAGCTCTAGTAGTTTTCTGGTAGAGTCTTTAGGGTTTTCTGTGTAGAGGATCATGTCATCAGCGAACAGTGAAAGCTTTACTTCTTCTTTTCCAATTTGGATTCCTTTTATGTCTTTTTCTGCTCTGATTGCTGTGGCCAAAACTTCCAGAACTATGTTGAATAGTAGTGGTGAGAGTGGGCACCCTTGTCTTGTTCCTGACTTTAGGGGAAATGCTTTCAGTTTTTCACCATTGAGGATAATGTTTGCTGTGGGTTTGTCATATATAGCTTTTATTATGTTGAGGTATGTCCCTTCAATTCCCACTTTCTGGAGAGTTTTTATCAAAAATGGATGTTGAATTTTGTCGAAGGCTTTCTCTGCATCTATTGAGATAATCATATGATTTTTATTTTTCAGTTTGTTAATGTGGTGTATTACGTTGATTGATTTGCATATATTGAAGAATCCTTGCATTCCTGGGATAAAGCCCACTTGGTCATGATGTATGATCTTCTTAATGTGTTGTTGGATTCTGATTGCTAGAATTTTGTTAAGGATTTTTGCATCTATGTTCATCAGTGATATTGGCCTATAGTTTTCTTTTTTTGTGGGGTCTTTACCAGGTTTTGGGATTAGGGTGATGGTGGCCTCATAGAATGAGTTTGGAAGTTTCCCTTCCTCAGCTATTTTCTGGAAGAGTTTGAGTAGAATAGGTGTTAGCTCTTCTCTAAATTTTTGGTAGAATTCAGCTGTGAAGCCGTCTGGACCTGGGCTTTTGTTTGCTGGGAGATTTTTGATTACAGTTTCAATTTCTGTGCTTGTGATGGGTTTGTTCAGATTTTCTATTTCTTTCTGGTTCAGTTTTGGAAAGTTGTACTTTTCTAGGAATTTGTCCATTTCTTCCAGGTTATTCATTTTATTGCCATATAATTGCTGATAGTATTCTCTAATAATCCTTTGTATTTCTGTGTTGTCAGTTGTGATCTCTCCATTTTCATTTCTAATTTTATTGATTTGGTTCTTCTCCCTTTGTTTCTTGATGAGTCTGGCTAGTGGTTTGTCAATTTTATTCACCTTCTCAAAGAACCAGCTTTGGGCTTTGTTGATTTTTGCTATGGTCTCTTTTGTTTCTTTTGCATTTATCTCTGCCCTAATTTTTATGATTTCTTTCCTTCTACTGACCCTGGGGTTCTTCATTTCTTCCTTTTCTAGTTGCTTTAGATGTAGAGTTAGGTTATTTAGTTGACTTTTTTCTTGTTTCTTGAGGTATGCCTGTATTGTTATGAACTTCCCCCTTAGCACTGCTTTTACAGTGTCCCAGAGGTTTTGGGTTGTTGTGTTTTCATTTTCATTCATTTCTATGCATATTTTGATTTCTCTTTTGATTTCTTCTATGATTAGTTCATTATTCAGCAGCGTGTTGTTCAGTCTCCATATGTTGGCACTTTTAACAGTTATTCTCCTGTAATTGAGATCTAATCTTACTGCATTGTGGTCAGAAAAGATGCTTGGAATGATTTCAATTTTTTTGAATTTACCAAGGCTAGATTTATGTCCCAGGATGTGATCTATCCTGGAAAAGGTTCCGTGTGCGCTTGAGAAAAAGGTGAAATTCATTGTTTTGGGGTGAAATGTCCTATAGATATCTATTAGGTCTAACTGGTCTATTGTATCATTTAAAGATTGTGTTTCCTTGTTAATTTTCTGTTTAGTTGATCTATCCATAGATGTAAGTGGGGTGTTAAAATCTCCCACTATTATTGTGTTATTGTTAATTTCCCCTTTCATACTTGTTAGTAATTGTCTTACATATTGCGGTGCTCCTATGTTAGGTGCATAAATATTTATAATTGTTATATCTTCTTCTTGGATTGATCCTTTGATCATTATGTAGTTTCCTTCTTTGTCTCGTTTCACAGCCTTTGTTTTAAAGTCTATTTTATCTGATATGAGTATTGCTACTCCTGCTTTCTTTTGGTCTCTATTTGCATGGACTATCTTTTTCCAGCCCTTCACTTTCAGTCTGTATGCATCCCTCGTTTTGAGGTGGGTCTCTTGTAGACAACATATATGGGGGTTTTGTTTTTGTATCCATTCAGCCAGCCTTTGTCTTTTGGTTGGGGCATTCAACCCATTTACATTTAAGGTAATTATTGAAAAGGAGATAATAGTTGAAAACTTCCCTAAAATAGGGAAAGAAATAATCACCCAAGTCCAAGAAATCCAGAGAGTCCCCAACAGGATAAACCCAAGGCGAAATACTCCAAGACACATATTAATCAAATTAACAAAGATCAAACACAAAGAACAAATATTAAAAGCAGCAAGGGAAAAGCAGCAAATAACACTCAAGGGGACTCCCATAAGGATAACAGCTGATCTTTCAACAGAGACTCTTCAGGCCAGAAGGGAGTGGCAAGACATACTTAAAGTGATGAAAGAAAATACCCTACAGCCCAGATTACTATACCCAGCAAGGATCTCATTCAAATATGAAGGAGAAATCAAAAGCTTTACAGACAAGCAAAAGCTGAGGGAATTCAGCATCACCAAACCAGCTCTCCAACAAATGCTAAAGGATCTTCTATAGACAGGAATCACAGAAAGAGTGTATAAACTTGAACCCAAAGCAATAAAGAAAATGGCTATGGGATCCTACTTTTCAATAATTACCTTATATATTTAGTTCAAATGTGTTTACTAAGTCTTGCCAGGAAGTTCATTCTATGGGGATATTACACACGGGACACGGAAATGGCCACAAGGGTCAAGAAGCCTTCTTTCCAACCAGCCGTTTACCTCCAAATAAGTAAGTAGATTTGGAAAATGAAGCACCTGAGTTATTCCCTTTGACAAGTCACTAGGCCTGCATAAAGAATAGTCCCTTAATACAAAAAGGTTGGGAAGATTCCATGGAGCTGGCCTCCCTTGACAATGATGCAAAAACACACATTGGTGTTTAGATCAAGCATCTTTGAGGAGGCAAAAGGACTACACACTGAAAATCTGCTTTTCAAGGGGAATTCACTAAGCACCAAAGGAAAGAGAACTGGTATCCCTGTCTGCAGGCCAACATCTTGTTTCTGGGTTTTCTATTATCTGTGCAACCGAGAACAAGTCCCACTGTGAGCCTCCATTTCCTCTTCAACAAAAGTTGCCAACCTGCCTCATGATGTTTTGCAAAGGTGGCACCTCTGGAAGCAATTACTATTCACCCATGTGCTATGCTGTGCTTAGTCACTCAGTTGTGTCCAACTCTTCAACCCCACCAGGCTTCTCTGTCCACGGAGATTCTCCAGGCAAGAATACTGGAGTGGGTTGCCATGCCCTCTCCCAGGAAATCTTCCTGACCCAGGGATTGAACCCAGGTCTCCCACATTGCAGGTAGATTCTTTACCTGCTGAGCCACCAGGAAAGCTCACAAATACTGGAGTGGGTAACCTAGCCCTTCTTAAGGAGATTTTCCTGACCCAGGAATTGAACTGGGGTCTCCCGCATTGCAGGCAGATTCTTTACCAGCTAAGCTACTACGGAAGCCCACTACTCACACATAAGATAACATATATGATATATGCATATATACAACATATATACACACACAGACACAGCACCAAGGCTAAGCTGTGCATATTATCCAGATTCCAAGGACTATATCAGCAACAAGGCAGAAGGAGAGCAGACAAGTCCACTAAAGCCACCCCAGAAGAAGTGAGCCTGAGAGAAGATCCTGGGTTTCCACAGTGATGGGAAAAGGGCAGAGTAATCCAGGTAAAGGAATAGGAAGGGAGAGGAGTACAAAGATTGGCTACAGAAGTGGGTCCCGGAGAGCCTTGCTAATGTTCACTGGATAAGTATGGAATTCTGGAATGAACAACAAGACTTGCTCATGAATAGAAAATCATTTGTAACAGAAAAATCTGTGTGAGAGATAAACCAAAAATACCAACATGCAGGATCCCACCTGATTCTGATAACAGGTTCATGGAAGGTATGCCTTTGGCTTACTGATCAGGTACCAGAGGCCCTGAGCAATGTATCAGTTATTGTCAGGTCAACACAGAGAGTGGGAGGTAGAGGATGGGTTCAAAAAGGGGGTCTGTTTGACTCCTGGACCCATGCTTCTTGCCCACTTTGCTGTGTTGCCTCTCTTTATACCACGTCCAGGATATAAGCCAGCTTGTGGGCTAGCCTGTATTTCTGTAGATGAGAACGACTTTGTACTTAAATGCATGGGGAAAAAATGAGGCATGATATACACTCAAATGTTTCACAGTATTTCTGTGTTGTGAGATCACAGGGGACTTTTTCAACATCCTGAAGTATAATATTATCTTTCTTAATGAGAAAGAGAAAACAAATAAAATATTAAAATACATTGGCGTCTTTCCTCCTAAAGGATATTTCTATTTTTGTTTTTGCTTTGCTGTGTTTTTGTTGTTGGTTGCTGTTGTCTTTCAAAGTGATTCAGAACATCTGTGTCAAAAATAGAAATGAGGGAGTCAAAAGGGAGAGCTTGTTTAGGGTTTAACAGTATAGATGTGATTTTTAAAAAAAATGATTATAAGTATCTATGGGACATGAGTAAGCAGCTGAAAACATCTGAGTGGACCTAGTCTAGTAAGGGGTTGGACTTGGGGTTCATGATTACAGTGGGCAGGGATTCTCAGGGGCTGGGGCAGAGGGTCACTATGTAGCTCTTCACAAACTCGGTATTCCCCACCTCAAGACTCTCCGAGGAAGCTTTAGTGAGAACCACTCATCTAGAATCCGCTGTGCTGGTGGGAATAAGCAGTTACACCTCAAATATGTGGGCCTGGAGAATAGCAAGGAATCACTGATATACAAAGAGATATTTGCTAGAGAGCTATTCAATTAGATGGGCTTCCCTGGTGACTCAGTGATAAAGAATCCACCTGCCAAGTAGGAGACATGGGTTCAGTCCCTGGTTTGGGAAGATCCCTGGAGGAGAAAATGGCCAGCTCACTCCAGTATTCTTGCCTGGGAAATCCCATGGACGGAGGAGCCTGGAGGACTACAGTCCATGGGGTCACAGAGTCAGATACGACTTAGTGACTAAAACACACACACAAACACACACATGCAATTAGATAAGACAGTACAGGGAGAAGGTAAAAGAAAAGTAGGAAGCTCAGGGCAGACCCAAAGGAGCTCCATATTTGGAGACTAGAAAGAAGATAAAGGGAAATGAAAGGTAAGGGAGAAAAGAGAAAACAGAAGCGTGGGTGGGTAGGAGGGTACTCAACAGAACATTCTAATATGAATCCTTATTGCTTAAGATGAAGGGAAACTTCAGAATGTAAAACTATTTTCAAAAGAAATATTTCACAACATATGTAAATCTTCACCTGGATTAATAGAGAAAATGAAGACGTTGGCTCCCATTTAGCAATATGGAAATTCATAAGCTCTCACAGTATTGGGAGGGAACCACAGACTATTTCAATGAGATTTATAAGCAGATAAAACTTTTTCCAAATTAGTTGTTTCTAATAGTTAAGAGTTAATGTGGATACTTGTAATCTGTATAATGAAAAGCTTGTTTCCAGGACTTCTTAGGGCAACAAAGAAGGCAATCACAATATTAATTAATATTGTGCTTTAAACACCAATGAAACAGCAATTAACAAAAAGCCCATTATGCAGTTATTACTATTCAGAAAAGAACCTTTTTTACAAACAGTTTTATGCATTTGGCAGTCTTGAACTTAATCTGAGCCCTGTACTCATAGAAAATAGCCAAGGTCAAGAAATCCTTACCCTTTAGGGAAACAGTCAGAACCACAAGGACCAGTGTCCCCTTGGCTATTCTAAGACGCTTCCTCAATGTCCACCATGTTTCATAAAACCTCATCTTTTTTCTTTCTTGAGACATTCTTCATGAATGAATGTTCCCCCTATTAAAAGGCCCTGAATGAAGTCATGTCTTTAATTGTCTGGTACATTTTTGTTTGACATATTCCACTGTTTTCCAGTGAGATGAAGCATGCTTTTTCCATGCTCTTTTTCAGAAAGATGTGTGAAGGGAAAATATCAGCTAAATAAAATTTCACAAAGGATATCAGTTGATGACACTAGTGTGACAACTCCAAGAAAGAATGAGTATTTAAGTAAAAATCTCATTTTGCATGAAGAGAAATCAGTACAAATGAAAATTGTTTCAAATTTCTTATTTAAATAACAAGGTAAACAATAATAATAAGGAAGTCTATCTTCCCAGCAACAAGAAACACTCCCAACTTTGCATAACCCCACAGGTGGTACTGGGCCATTTCATAAGAGCCAGCAGGATTGACCACTTCTAACAATGTGGGAACAGAGAAAAATCACAATCTCAGCCAAGCAGCAAGGTCTTAACCACGAAGATGACTTAAAAATAAAAACTTTAGGCCCACATGGAACTCAGGAACCACCTAAATTCAAATTTATGCAGCCTCCTGCATTACAAAATCCAAATACAATTCAGTGTAGCAAATCCAACTGATGTTTTAAGCCTTGTGATTTTCCACTCCCTGGTTTCAGGCTGTACTGCAAAGCTACAGTAGTCAAAACAGCATGGTATTTGCACAAAAACAGGTATGTAGATCAGTGAAAGAGGATAGAGAGCCTTGAAATGAACCCACATACTTATTGTCAATTAATCTACAACAAAGGAGGCAAGAATATACAATAGGGAAAATACAGTCTCCTCAATAAGTGGTGCTGGGAAAATTGAATAGCTACATGTAAAAGAATGAAATTAAAACATTATGTAATACCAGACACAAAAATAAGGTCAAAATGGATTAAAGGCGTAAATGAAAGGCCAGAAACGATGAAATTTCTAGAGGAAAACATAAGCAGAACACTCTTTGACATCAACCGTAGTGATGCTTTTTGGATCCTTCTCCTAAAGCAAAGGAAATGAAAGCAAAAATAAACAAATGGGACCTTATTAAACTTAAAAGCTTGTACAGAGCAAAGAAACCATTGACAAAATGAAAAGACAACTTACAGAATGGGATAAATACTTGCAAATGATTTAACTGATAATGGTCAATATCCAACACATATGAACAGCTCATATAACTCATCATCAAAAAAACAACCCAATTTAAAAATGGGCAGACTAGCTGAATAGATATTTTTCCAAATAAGAAATTCATAGGCTAACAGGCACATGAAAAGATGCTCAACATTGTTAATCATCAGGAAAATATAAATCAAAATCACAATGAGATATCACCTCACACTTGTCAGAAAGGTTATCAACAAAAAGAACACAAATAATGAATGTTGGTGGGGATGTGGAAAAAAGATAACCCACCTACATTGCTGGTGGGATTGTAAATTGATGTAGCCACTGTGGAAAACAGTACGGAGGTTTCTCAAAAAACTAAAAATAGAACTCAGCAATTCCATTCCTGGGTATACATCTGAAAATAAAGGTAAAACACTAATTCAAAAAGATACACACACCTCACCTCGATGTTCATGGCAGCAGTATTTACAATTATATGGACGCAACCTAAGTGTAAGTAAATAGATGAGTGGGTAGAAAAGATGTAATATATACGTACATATATACACACAATGAAATACTATACTATTCAGCCATAAAAATGAAAGAAATTTTACCACTTGCACCAACATGGAAATGACTTGGAGGATATTATGCTAAGTGAAACAAGTCAGACAGAGAAAGAAAAATACTGTATGATATCAGTGTAATTAGTGAAAATAATAAAGAAGCAGACTCAGAATAAACCAGTGTTTACCACTGGGGAGAGGTATGGGGTAAGAGATTCAGAGGTACAAACCATTATGTATGAAATAAACTACAAGGATTCATTGTACGAGGAGAATACAGACAATATCTTATAATAACTATAAATGGAATATAAACTTTAACAAGCGTGAATCACTACATTGTACACCTATAACTTATGTAATACTGTACACCAATGACTCTTTAATTTTAAAAATTAAGAAAAAAAATTGTGATTTTTCTGTAAGTTTATTGTGCTTAGAAGGAAATGATTAAATATACCACACTACATTTCTATATTTCTCATGAGATTTCTCATGTGAATAAATGCTTACTTCCATGGGGGAGTTAAAATAGTCTAACGACATTCATTTTAGGTTCTGCAGAATTAAATTCACACCACAACTTTAAGGCAGAAAAGTGTGCAGTAGAATTGGCCACATTTGATAACAAAATTGGCCTAATTTGGACTAAATGTTAGCAACCTATTTCCTGAATACTGCACCAAATTATGCATATGGTTTATCTCAGTTAAGTCTCAGAAACCCTGACCAAGATTTCATTTGACAGATGCAAGGATGACACTCAGAGAAGCTTTTCTGTGTGCCCAGGACAACCAGGTTGGTAGGAAGTAAACGGTGAAAAGTGAAAGCAAAAGTTGTTCATTGTGTCTGACTCTTTGCGACCCCATTGGACTACACAGTCCATGGAATTCTCCAGGCCAGAATACTGGAGTGGGTAGCCTTTCCCTTCTTCAGGGATCTTTCCAACCCGGGGATCAAACTCAGCTGTCCTGCATGGTGGATTCTTTACCAGCTGAGCCACAAGGGAAGCCCAAGTAACTGGTAAATAGAGATTATTAAGAAAGGATTCAACATACAGCATTATTATAGTGGAAGGACAATGAAATTTGTATGAGACCTACAGGATGTAGCCAAACCAAACTATTTAAAGTGATCAGTTTAATTAATTCAAAACAAAGATAAGTAATTAACACATCAATCTTTGGAATGTCAATGGCTAGTTCTAAAGTGCTGCCGCTTGCTTGAAAAGTTTCTTCTCTTGAGTTGATTAAATATTCTTTCCAAAATCTTGTTTACATTATTAATTTGCTCAGCAACCCCTGTCTGCAGAGAAGCACAAATTTCCACCTGGTCCCCAAAGAGTCAGCACATATTTCTAATTAAAATGGTCTTGAATAAATTGAGTTGTTATTCTCACAGGTTATAGTACTAATAGTATTAAGTCCAAATACTATAGCAGAATAATATAGAAGGTTAAAAAACAAAATATGTAGGCAAATATAGGTGCCTTGGACATTGAAAGATACACTATACCTCAAACAAAGATTAAACTCCAAGTTATGAAAAATGGCCACTAAGTCATTTCTATTGTTTTCATGAATGATTCACAGCAGCAAAGAATGTAAAAAGGTATCAAAACTTCACAAGTTTAAAGTACAAACTGAACAGTTCCTTTAGGAAAAGCTAAAACAGAATTAAACACCATTAGAAAGATTTTGACACTTTGCTCTCTTATGTTCTAAATTATAGTAACAGAGTTGTGTACATAATGATGCAATTATATGCTGTCATGAACAGTTTAATTAGTATATGCCTGAGTGGATTTTTAAAAAAATATCAAGTACCCCAAAGAACTTCTACACCTGAATGCTTCTCAACTTGGCTTTGCCACAGTTTCACTATATTCAGTTTTCTATGGACACAGAGGAGTGGTCTTTAAAATGATTCTACTCAAAATTATTTCACTTGACTTTGAAGTCCTTAATGATTAGGTGCCATTTTGTCAGCATCTATCTGCAGAGGGGCTGAACTCATTCATTCTCTCTTTCCAACATCTGAATGCCTCCTACACACCAGATTCCAGGTTGGGATGTGAGACGGACATATGAAGGAGGCCACGGGGTTTTACTGACAAAGAAGAGGACTGGAAACAGAGAGGCAACTTTTGAGTCTTGTCTGTGCACTTCAGTCCCATAGTCAGATCTGGTTTATTCCTAGGTCTGACTTTAGATGCATTACAGAACTCTCTAACTCAACCTCTTCATGGGGAAAAAAAAGGCAAAAGTCTCTTCTTCACGAAGTTTTTGTTAGGATTAAATGAGATGATGATAATGCCAAGCTCTTCTTAATATAATTCCTGACACAGACTATATGTTCAGTGACTACTGGCTGCCATAGGATGATCATTATATTATTATCAATGTTATTAGGTTTTTTTGCATTACAGTAAGTGTCATGATGAGCTACGTAGAGGATGCTAATCGGAGTGCCAAGGAAGACCAATAAATCTTTCTGGAGCAGCTGCTCAGCCTGAATGATCAGAATTGTAGAGGAGAAAATATAAAATAACGGGTCTTCAGAGTTTGTTCAAGAAAAACTTTTAGGAAAAGATGTCATGTTCGTTTAAATGACTGTTTTGTCTTAAGAAAGCAGCCTGCAGCTACTGATCAGACCGGAACCCTAGCCACGCTGATGTTGATTATCATCATCATCCATAAATTCATTTGCTGCACCGCATCTTG
Source organism: Moschus berezovskii (assembly GCF_049115385.1). Classification (NCBI taxonomy): domain Eukaryota; kingdom Metazoa; phylum Chordata; class Mammalia; order Artiodactyla; family Moschidae; genus Moschus; species Moschus berezovskii. The sequence continues at coordinate 19,643,962 of NC_142483.1, forward strand.
GCATACAAATGCTCATTTGTTACAATTATCCTTTCAGTTTGACATGGAGAGAAAGCAACCAGAAAGCAACTTCTATTAGCCTGGGAAGCTCCTCCAAATAATTAAAATTCTGAAGCTCTCCTCAAGCTGAAGGCAGATCAGACCCTCATTGAGGGCACGTTCTATTAAATAAGCAGACTCTTGTCTGTTGTTCTTCGGCACAAGTCCTTGAGGCTCGCAAATCCCAAAACACTGAAAGTCATTATTTTTTAACCTAATTTAATTTTTAAAGCTCTGAATCTTTTGAAAAGGTCAACATTTCTTGCATAGGTCTTGGGCCCCTTCTGGGCACTAGTCACTGTGCTAGGATTGTTACACATGGAATCTCATCACCTATCTTCTTTCCAGGGAGACGCTGCTATTACTTAGAATTCCCACGACAAAGAAACTGATGTACAGAAAGGTGAAGTCATTTACCCAAGTTTCATTAGCTGAAACATACTATTAGAGCTATAGTTTGAACACAGCTTTGAACTCAATGTCCAGAACCACTGCATAGGCATCTTGAGGACAGATTATAATTTCTTTCTTTTCTTCAATTTTTTTAAAGTATAATATTCACTTTCAAAATAAAATTAAGGTAGAAGTGAGGGTAAACTGTGGTAAAATGAATTGAGGTGGGGTGAATGATGGCCAAAGGAAAATGAAAGCAAATTATTCAGCCACTATGCGTGCTGTACTTAATCACTCAGTTTTGTCCAACTCTTTGTGACCCCATGGACTGTAGCCCGCCAGGCTCCTTTGTGCATGGGGATTCTCCAGGCAAGAATACAGGAATGGGTTGTCATGCCCTCCTCCAGGGGATCTTCCCAACCCAGGAATGGAACTAGGGTCTCCTGCATTGTAGGTGGATTCTTTACCAGCTGAGCTACCTGGGAAGCCCTGTTGTCACATGTGAAAGTGCAGTTCAGGAATGACGCCAATCTGGTTGGATTTATCATGAAGATTAGCCAGGATTCTCTTTCTAACCAGACACTAAACTCAGTTTTGAGTCAGGGTCCTAGACAACAAGCGCCACACACTTCCTGGAAGACTGTGACATTTACCCCTATCATTTCCCCACAGTTTTGCCTTGCCCATTTACTTGCCATTTGCCTTGCCCCTTTACTGATCTGTATACCAGAAACCTTCTCCCAGGCATTTACAAGATAACTGACTAGCCTTCCTCATAAAACTGGATGAAAGCCACTTATCCACATGCAAACTTCCAGGACCAACTCATCGACAATAATAGACGAATACAAGGTTGCCATAAAGATAAAAATGAGACAATGTTTTGTTTAGAACAGTGTCGGAGGCACAGTTGACACTTAACACATGTTTGTTCCATGGGGACAAGAGATAGGGGGTTTGAGATTGACATATACACACTGCTATATTTAAAATGGATGAACAACAAGGTCCTACTGCATAGCACATGGAACTCTGCTCAGTTGTTATGTGGCAGCCTAGATGGGAGGAGAATTTGGGGAAGAATGGATACATGTATATGTGTGGTTGAGTCCCTTCTCTGCCCACTTGAAACAATCACAGCACTGTTAATCAGCTATACTTCAATATAAAAGTTTAAAAAATAATAATAATTCTATGGATATTATCATCATTCCTGAAGAGAGTCACTTAACTAGCATGAGAGTAATATCCCATCTCATCTCAAATGCCCTTTTCTCAAGGTAACTAAGGTTTAGAAGTAACTAAAACAAATGACTAGCTTCTGCAATGGAGGAGTCCAGCAAATGATTCTCCTGTTAGACTTGTGGTGACAGCCACATGCTCCACCAGAGGAAAATTACTTTAATAGAACTTCACAAATGGAGAGAAATAGGTCAGAATCAGGCTGGCCTCAGAGATAGGAAGTTCATAAAGGGGGAAAAAATAATTTTATTTTAAAGGATGAAAATCCATGGCTACACATACCTCCTTACCAAATGCAGTTCCAATTAAATACCACTAACAATTAGATAAACTGAGTCTAACAGGGATTAGATTTGTGTAATGAGCTGATCAATTTAACTAGTCTATTAATTTAAAGATATCCAATCCATGTGCACAAAACCACTGCCATGAGCTAGATAAGCAGAAAGAGTTGGCATAGAAAAGGCCCCCAGACTCTATTAATTCCCATTTCATCAGATGCCCCTGGATAATGTTGGCTCACAGCTGGATTTGTACAACACAAAATACACAGAGCTGCATTTAAATATTTATACTTATAAATATTTTAAAGGGTGTATCATTTTTACTTATCATGCAGCTCACAGAAAAAAGATTTCAAAACTCTTGGAAAGCTCAAATGAGGGTGAAAGGGAAAGTTGCTCAGTTGTGCTCAACTCTCTGAGACCCCATGGACTGTAGCCCACCTGGCTTCTCTGTCCATTGGTTTCTCCAGGCAAGAGTACTGGGGTGGGTAGCCATTGCCTTCTCCAGCGGATCTTTCCGAGCCAAGGATCGAAACTGGGTCTCCCACACTGCAAGAAGACTCTTTCCCATCTGAGCCACCAGGGAATCCCCCCAAATAAGGGTGGCCACCAGTCTTTCTCCAATGAACTTGAAGAGCATGTATTTTACCCCTACCCAGCTGCCAAGACAAAAACTGACTAGTTACTTCCCTTCCATACTGACTCTAGACACAACTGTCAATTGTACAAAGTCACACTTTGGGGAATACTGAGTCTCTTAAACACAACACTAATTACAGACCTAACCTGCTTAGCTTCTTGCCCGAAAGATTTCAGCATTTAACTTGACTCTCCCATAATTCACTGTAGTGCAGCAATTAAATTAATGGCAAAGCTACAGCATGGAATCCTTTAAAGCCCAATGGACTTGTTTCTTTGATTAGACCAGATCAAGGAAGCTGCAGCTATTTGCAGGCAGATTAGAGGGGCTCCCTTTTTTATTGCCATCAGTGCTGAAGATTGAAAGGTCATGTGTGTTGACATCTCACCTATATCCATCTGAGACAGTGTACGTTTAGGTTATTCTTTTCTCTTTTTTATTTTTTAACTTATGAAAGTATAATAACACACTTACAGGAGACTTAGAAAATACAGAATCAAGTTACATGTGAAAAGTCAAAGTGGAAAAGAGATTCCAAAAATTCTAGAAAACATATTTCAGTGTATAGTAGTAAACAGATTTTTCAAAAAACAGAGTAGGCTCTTTCCTCTCAGTTCTTTACACTCAATACTAAGTGTGGGTTCAGTTCAGTTCAGTCTCTCAGTCGTGTCCAACTCTGCGACCCCATGAACCACAGCACACCAGGCCTCCCTGTCCATCACCAACTCCTGGAGTTCACTCAATCTCATGTCCATCGAGTCAGTGATGCCATCCAGCCATCTCATTCTCTGTTGTCCCCTTCTCCTCCTGCCCTCAATCCCTCCCAGCATCAGACTCTTTTCCAGTGAGTCAACTCTTCGCATGAGGTAGCCAAAGTATTGGAGCTTCAGCTTTAGCATCAGTCCTTCCAATGAACACCCAGGACTGATCTCCTTTAGAATGGACTGGTTGGATCTCCTTGCAGTCCAAGGGACTCTCAAGAGCCTTCATCAACACCACAGTTCAAAGGCTAATTATAATGAGTAAATTAGAACTCAAAGTTACATTAGTTAATGATTAACTTAACTCTAAGGCATCACCATTCACTAATAGCTTTCCTGAAGCTAAAGAAATGAAACACACATGTGATGATTGTACATTACATCCAAGTTTCAACAACATTAAAATTCCCTGGGCTCAGGTGAGATGAGAGACTCTGATGTCATACAGAACCCAGCAAAGTCTGTTTGAACAGGAATACATGTGCCAGCCATACAGAGTCCTTCTGCAGAAATGCAATTAGCAGAACAAGAGCCCTACAATATATTCTAGATGCAGATAGCTTGGGAATCACTGCCTACTACTTCCCTCTTTCCCACACCACTGTCTTCATAGATTTATAATGCATTTTCAATGCATACACACACACTACAAAATATGAAAGTTAAGAAATCTTTGGACAAAAATACCAACTGAACTTGGCTTAAACTTTCCTTCTTACCCTTTGGGGAATAAACCATATCAAGACATATTATGAGAAATAGTAAATTAAGGCCACGTTTCTCGGCTACACTAATTATGAAATTCTTTGTTTAAGCATCACGTCTGTTTATAATGAGAGGTCCCTGGGGAAAGGAGCTCTATGTCTTTGGAATTACCACAGGAATCACAACTTCCAAGGGTGCTAAGACCCTTTCGTGTTGTTGTTTATTGGATTTTTAAAAATGAACCATGAGAAAACAACCGCGAAAGCCATTATTTATTCTAAGGAAACTTTCAAGTTGAAAACATTATTGAGCATATAAAATGCATGATAATTTGACAGACACTTTTACAGTTTTTAATTATTTCAGTGGTAAGATTAAAATCTAGGAAGTGTTTATTCAGATTCACCTTGGTAAAATAAAAATATTCAATAAACAGAGGGTACAGATAGCTTTATTTTTCACATGTGGGCTGGGAGGATTCATTTCTCCCAAAACATGTATCATCCCATATGTGCTGTGATTTACAATCCCCAAAGCATTAAAGCTTGAATTGCGAATCTACTGTTTTGGAATCATTGGAATTCTGATCCCATATTCACTCTAAAATAGATTCAGGCTAGAAGAAAATTTCCCACATTTCAAAGCCAGATGGCCTATATCAGCTAAATATTTTTTCATGGCTTGTTCAGAAAATTCCTGTTGGAAGTAGTGACTTAATTTCAGTAAATATGAACTTAAGGGATCCTTAGTCATCAATCCCAAACTTGGAACTCTATTTCAAGAAAATAGATTTATTTAATTAAGTTAAAAAATAACAACCACAAAAGTATACATACTACAACTCTGGAACAGAAAATGTTTAAGAAAATTACCTTAATGTGGAGGGGGAAAAAAAGTGAAACAATGCTTGCTCATTCCATTGTGTGATCAAATAAAAATTCTTCTTCACGCTGAAAAATGAGATCTTTATTTGAACTACTTCTGAAAGCAACAAAACAAGGTCTGATTATTTCATTAAATTCTCTGATTGAATATGTTAGTCCCTACCCCTAAATCTAATTTTTAAACAAGATTTCAGTTCAGTTCAGTTGCTCAGTCGTGACTGACTCTTTGCGACCCCATGAATCACAGCACGCCAGGCCTCCCTGTCCATCACCAACTCCCAGAGTTCACTCAAGCTCATGTCCATCAAGTCGATGATGCCATCCAGCCATCTCATTCTCTGTTGTCCCCTTCTCCTCCCGCTCCCAATCCTTCAAAATGCAGTTCTACCACTTCTAAATTTAGACTTCTAGAAACCCAGGACCTGGATTATACTATGCAATATTCATAGCTTGTATTCATAAACCAGCTCTTAGGCTTTCTCTAGTATAGATACAAATAGAGGTATACCCCAGAGACATTGCATGCCTGGTTCTAGACCACCACAATAAAGCTATTATCACAATGATGTGAATCCCACCAATTTTTTTGGTTTCCTGTGTATATAAAAGTTATACTTACACTATGCTAAGTGTACAATAACATCATGTCTGAGAAAAGAATGCACATTCCTTAATTAAAAAATATCTTATTGCTAAAAAGTGCTATCATCAGACAATGCAGGGTTAACACATTTTTAAATAGTAAAAAATGCAATATCTGCAAAGCACAAAAGCCAAGTGCAATAAAACAAGGTATATCTGTACGTGTAAATATATATAGAAAGACTCCCCAACACTTTGAGAGGCATTACGACACTGAGTGATTCAGCTAAACGAAATCAAGCAACTAATAAAAAGTACGGCAACTTTGTTCTCTTCACCACATTTAAATCTTTTTTAAGATGAAAGAAGGCTGCCACATCATAGCCTTAAAAAAGCACAGTAAGTTATAGTGGGATCTTTTCTCTATCACTGTTAGAACCATTCATTGTGCATGACATAATCACATCAAATTATTTCTTATTTAAAGTAAAAAAGTTGGAAGCTTTTCCTTTCTGCAAGTTACATCCATGTTTGCCCAGTAAGCATTCAAAGTTGGTCTTTTACTTTCTAAGAGTCTGAGAAAATATATCATCACTTTATTTAGGGCAAAGGTCTTCAGAAGCAGTCAGAGACAGGCTAAGGATGGGAAACCCCAAAAAAGCTATGCTCTGCCTAACTAGAGTACCCCTACTTGGAATGCTGATAACTTACTATAAGTGATAAGGAATGTGCAGATTAAAAATAAAGATCTGAATCACTGATTTAGTGGAAGCAGGACATGGATCATTCGGAGAAGGCAATGGCAAGCCACTCCAGTACTCTTGCCTAGAAAATCCCATGGATGGAGGAGCCTAGTAGGCTGCAGTCTGTGGGGTCACTAAGGGTCAGACACGACTGAGCGACTTCACTTTCACTTTTCACTTTCATGCATTGGAGAAGGAAATGGCAACCCACTCCAGTGTTCTTGCCTGGAGAATCCCAGGGACGGGGGAGCCTGGTGGGCTTCCATTTATGGGGTCACACAGAGTTGGACACGACTGAAGTGACTTAGCAGCAGCAGCAGCAACAGGACATGGATCCAAGACAAGACTCACCCTTGCATCAAGCTGAGGGTTTTAGGTAGGAGGTCCTGTTTGCTGAGATAGCCCCTGTACCTAAAGGTCCATAAGAAAGGGCCACATTATGGAGAGTGCCCTGCCTGCCAGATAAGAACCAGCGACAGTTCTGTGCTAAGAGTGTGGCTCTGAATCCTAACTCTGAGTACTGAGTCAGAGGTTGAAGTGTTCAAGTTTGTCTAAGGCTGTATTGGCCTCCATAAAGGCACAGGCAGAATGGGTGCCATTAATTAGCTAGGCATTGTGCTGGGAACAGGAGCCATCCTTGAACCACAATAGTCCCAGTCTGCCTGGAGTTCAAGTCTAACAAAAGTACACTCATTAATCAAACAATAAAAGACATAACCAATAATCGGCCCCTTCTCTGCATCGGTTTCCCTGGTGGCTCAGATGGTAAAGAATCTGCTGGCAAAGCAGGATATCATGTTCAATCCCTGGGTTGGGAAGATTCCCTGGAGAAGGGAATGGCAACCCACTCCAGTATTCTTACCTGGAGAATTCAATACACCCCATGGGGTCACAAAGAGTCGGACACAACTGAGCAAATAAGCAACTAATGTATGCATCAGGGACCATTTGAACATCAACTCACTCAAACCTCACCACACCTCTAAGAATGAGGTCCTATGACATCCTCACCTTAGAGAGGAGGCGTGGAGACAGAGCATCTGGGCAGAGCATCATGGTTGGGGGAAGGGCAGGGTGCGAACGGAGAACTGAGATCCAGCCAGTCAGGCCAGAGAGCACAGAGAGGGTGGTGTGAATGGAATGCTGATCACAGGAGGCAAGAGGGGAAAGGTGCATTGAGGCCATGCTGGGTAGATCCCTGTCGGCCACCGTAAGGCGTTTTCATCTTTACCCCAAGACGAATTAATGGGAACTCGCTACCTGGAGGTCACTTGGCCATACATGTGTTTTTGGAAGTTCTCTCTGGGTTAATCTACACACCTTTTGACCACAGGCAGGATGTACATGGTATGGTCTTCTCTACAGACTGACCAACACAAAACCAACCCCACTGTGGGTCACTCTGAATGTTCCTGATGCGTCTGCACAGCCTGCCCTGGACTGACCACCCCAGTAGTAACTCATCCAACTAATTTCTACCTCAATATCACCATGTGGGAGCATACATCAACTCCTTATATCTTACCATGGAAGGGGAACTTTGAGAACAGAAAAGTTTAAAAACAATGCTATTCTCTTTAAGATCTTTTCGTCATTGGTAGGTGGTAGAAAAAGACAGAAATCATATCACATTATGGAATATCATGGGAGATTTGTTCACACTTTCAGGTTTTCAGGTGTTATTACAGGTAAGTGCTGAGAAGAAGAAAAATTCCTTTTTTAAAAATCTCTTAGGAATCAGGTTTTATTTTTGAAAATACTCCTCAAATTAACAGAAAATGATATATCTGCATGTATCTCACTGAAGAGAAAGTAATTTTTCTTCTTTATAAGGGTTTAATCGCATTTATAAAGATTTAATCACATAAGACCAACCACTGAACCCCTGGCCAAGGGCAGAATTCCGTGGGACTCAGTCTTTGAAACAGAACTCCTATTTCTAAAACCATAATTCCATTGACAGTGATTAAATACTCATTACTGCACCTCCATCCATTCCTCCCTCTCTTAAGAGAGAAAAGAAATTTTACTACCAATAAATCCATTATTTATTAGGAGGCAGAAAGCATCAAATCTTGAATTCAAATAATCGTGATCCTGCAAAACCTTCTGTTCAGGAGAGGTTAGTGTGTCTGGAGGGATGACCTTGGACATGGACATGAACTTTCATTGAAAGAAACTGGACTTCAGGAGAGGCTCTGGCTTTGGACAATTAACTTAACCCTCTGGGCTTCAGTATCTACATAAGTAAAATGGAAAAGGTAACAACATCTAAGACTGTGGTAAGATTAAACATTTAGCACAGGGCCTGGAAGAATAAAGGGTAGTGGTAGCAGTTTTTTATTATCACCCACAAATCCCCTGGAGGAGAGCCTGGAAACCCACTCTAGTATTCTTGCCTAGAGAGAATCCCATGGACAGAGGAGCCTGGTGGGCTACAGTCTATTGGGCTGTAAAGAGTCAGATACTACTGAAGTGACGTAGCATAGCACCTAAGAAATAACATCCACTTTGAGAGGGACCCATGACCCTTCAAGACTGTTGCAAAGAGAAATATCAGAGAGTTCTTCTGTGAGAAAATATATCATTTGCTCTTTACCTGCAGAGCTTGAGAGTGCCACCACAACATCTTCATTTTCCCTTAAATCCTTTGGAAGCGTAGAAGTAAACAGAAGCAAAACCACCTGCTTAACAAGCAGCACTACAGCAGAACTGAGCCCCATAAGACATCCTTTAGTCTCTTGCTCAAAAAGCCATGACCCAAGGAAAGGAAATAGATTTTTCCAGGTTCTCCTGCATTCTTGACAAAGATATAGAAAGCCTCTGGGCCAAGTCCATGCTTTTGAATCTTGCACTGTTGAATCAGAAGAGGGGCAGAGTCAAATTTTAAACAAAGGGATGAATTTGGTATTAGCCACATTTTTACTAACTTATTAAGCCAATGTTATATCAAAATGGCATCAGAAGAGTTGATCTTTTAAACAATTCACTCTTAGGCCCATTTATTTCCTCAAACTAAATTCCCAGTCATTTGATTCTGAGAAGTTTTGTACAATGCTCTGTTGTAAAAAGCAGTCTAGTCTTTGCTGCCTTTCAACTTTACATTCTTTGTTTTCTCATAGAGAACATAAAAAATATTCATAATCCTTCAAGAACTTCTGAAAGGATAGGCAAATGACTTTATGTGTCCAAAACCCCCCCAAACCCAAGACATCTCTAAGCAACTTAAGTTCGGGGAAAATTATTAAATAGCAGTAATTATCATAACTCCAATTGCAAGAAAAACAAGTGCTTCAAATACCATTATTCATTTAAGTTTTCTGACAACCCGACATTTATCTCTTTTGCTGTTGTGTTACAGAAATGTCTCTTATTATATTCATTTTACAGAATACTTTTAATGCTAATGAGATACATGTCCCAGAGTTGATCCTTTTCTGTAAGATTTTTTTAAAAATGTTGCAAAAATCTAAGATTATTATGCTAACTACAAACCAAAGTTTGTTGCAGTAAATGATGCAAAGAAAATGTAACAAATAGGAATATGCACTTGAAATCGGTACTTCTCTACTGTCAAGGTGCTGGTTGAAAGATAAGCATGAACACTGAGAAATCCATCCCCATATAGATGGCCATTTCTTCAATAAAATTTAAATTGAATCCAAGAGTAATTAAAGCACTTAATTTGTATGAGCACTGTTCCAAGATTAACTAAGGGCTGCGGGAGCTGGAGGCGAGGAGATCAATTAGGAACCTAGGAAAATATTCCAAGAGAGAGTGGGGGTGGAGAGCCGGAAGAAGGGACGGAGAGAGAGGGAGAAGGGGAGGGAAGGAGCGCCAGAGGAAAGGGGAGGGAGACAACCCAGCCTTGGGATACAGGAGTGGACATAGAGGCCGTGAGAGACAGTCATGAGAGGACGATTAGGATCCGGACAGAATACAGGAGAGTGAAGAACATTTCGAGGCTTCAGAATTGTGACAACGGGAAGGCTGTCATCCAAGCACACAATTGGAAGAAGCATCGTGTGTGGTGGGAAAGAGTTTTCTTTTGCATGAAATCTGACATTTGACCTCATGGAGAATCACATTTAACAGCACTGAGAGACATATCAGAGGTAGAGATGTTGTTTTGGGAGATGGTTACAGAAACTTATTCTCCAAAGGGGAACTGGAAAAAAGACATCTCCATAAATCCCAATGCACTTTTCCCCTAACACCAGCAGTGACACACAGGATGGGGACTGTCTGCTTACCCAGCAATCAAGAAAGATAAAGCACCTAAGACCCATAGAGGAAGGAGGGTCCATCCTGGCCAGACCAACACTAAATGTGAGGTTTTCTTCTGGTAGAGGAAACCTAAATGATTTTCTTCAGTAAACTTTTTTTCCCCCATCCAGGGAAAACGAAGATGTGTTCACATTATAATAACTTGAAAAAATCAGAATTAATGAAAAAATAAGCTTCAGAATCTTAAATCAACTGAACATAGCAACAGAGAATGGATGAAACCCCAAAAGGCTTTGGTCACACTCATGCATAATAAGAACACCAGTCATGTTTATAGACCAATTTTATGGGCTAAATTAATGAGTAATTTTGGAGTGTTCTGGAAATTCTATGATATTCATTTTTATATTACAGCTGGTGCATTTAGTAATGCTTGGATAAGAAAATCATTAACTACAACTTCAAAACAGTAGAAGTGAGGCACAGGAGGCTCCATTCCACCTGTGTGTTACTCTTAAAACATAACTCTAATTTTTACATAGCATTGTTTAAATAGCAAACACAACTGACTTTTACAATGAGCCATGTTTGAATTTGTTGCCATTTCCCACATCGAGAACTTTGCTCACCTCGGAAAACATATGACTTATACTCACTTCAATATAAACCAGCTGCTTGGGAAAGAATGAAGAACTAGGAATAAAAATAATAATAGCAGCAAGAACCGAGGAGGTATTTACTATGTGCCAGGCACGCGGCCAGACAGAGACTCTGTGTTCATCATCTTTTTAAATTTCATTTCTATCAATCAGGTATTCTGTGATAGCCACTGAACAGATGAGGAAACCAAAGGTCATGGAGGTTAAGAACTCAGTTACATAAACATTTTTCTCTTTGGATAAACTGACATATGCCACAGGGGTATGGGCTTTCTTCTTCTATCACTGTATTTCAGGAATGTGGAGCTCAAGCAAAGATTAATATTATCACAAAGAGAACTATACATATATAGTTACGTACTTTTAAGGAAAGAACTTATAGTGATAACAGATTCAAACCATCCCCACTGGTATTTTTTTCACCTATAAAAATAAGAAATCTGTAAGAGGTTAAAAGGAAAGTATCTCTTTAACCCATGGGGGTGGGGGGAACAATTTTAATGACTTGAGGACTTTATAAATGTCTTTTATATTTTTTTCATTTCTTCTTTGAATGCAATTTCATTAGAGTGTTTCACAATCTCAAATATGGCAAATTCTAGAAAAATGGTTGATGCATAAAAGAAAGCTACTAAGACAAACTGGGGCTTTCCTGGTGGTTCAGATGGTAAAGAATCTGCCTGCAATGCAGGAGACCTGGGCTTGATCCCTGGATCTGGAAGATCCCCTGGAGAAGGGAATGGCAACCCACTCCAGTATTCTTGCCTAGAGAATTCCATGGACAAAGGAGCCTGGAGGGCTACAGTCTATAGGGTCGCAAAGATTTGAACACGACTGAGTGATTAATGTACACACACACACACACACACGCACGCACTCTCTCACACACACACACACGCACTCTCTCTCTCACACACAAACACACACACGCACTCTCTCACACACACACACACACACGCACACACAAACACACACACGCACTCTCTCACACACACACACGCACTCTCTCTCACACACACACACACGCTCTCTCTCTCTCACGCACACGCACGCGCATGCGCCTGGGAAATATGTCCTTCCTTTCCTGTCATTATCTATTCATTGTTTTTTAAGTGAGACGCCAGAGGGAATCTAAGTATTTACATCTCTCTTTGGGTTTCAAACAGAGTTAGGTCTTCTATTAAGTCTTCTTTGATATGATTATTAGCTTATGTATTTGAATGTGTGCTATCTTGCCAGGTTTCACCCTAACCCCATTATGTAGTAATTACTGTAGACCTCCACACAGTCCACTGAGGGTAGTACCATCATTAAAATGTTTCATATAAATTTTTGCATTCTAGAAGTATTGCAAAGAATCATAAGTTATTATTCTGGTACACAAATTTAATGCCAAAAGGTTAATTAAAGTTTTCATCTCTAACAATCAGATGGCATGTAGATATAATCACATACAGAACATAAACTTGCAGGATTCACGGATCAAGTAGAGGATATTTTAAACATTTTTATCTCAGTGGGCAGGAAGTTCAGAGTTTGATTTAATGACCAGTCTAGAACCCATAATGATTTCACCCCAACTTCTCTAATAGGAGAAGGGAACAGCATTGTTTTACTCTGTTTATGCTGTGAATAAAAGGCAAATTATATTGATCTGGTTAGAGAACTGCTTGCTCAATTCACAAAGTAGAAAGGACAAGCATACAGAAACATGGAGGCCCTTAGTTGGGCAACAGGCAATAAACTGGTCCTCATTGTAGAAATAACAATAGCAACAAAAATAACAGCCACTAATAGTAATAACAATTAGGGCAATAATAAAAATTGTGGCATAAATATATTGATTGCTTATGACTTGCCAGGCATTGGGTGAGTCACATACTTTATAATCAAATTTAATCCTTCCAACAAGCATTAGTCTTATGATTCCCATTTTTTATGATCCCCATGTAGAGATGAAGGAATGAGTGAGTGTTAAGGTTACACAGCTACCAAGAATGGGAACCAGGAACTGAGCTCAGGCAGTCTGACTGCAGAGTCAAGGCCCTTCAAAATAATTGGGCTGAATGACTTGGGTCCTATCATGGTCAATCTATCAGCAAATAATCTTGACCCACAAATACAAGGGTAAGGGAGTCTAAAAAATTAGAATGAACTTCATTTATTGAAAACATAGAAGGCTTTGATATGATGTTGTCACCTCTAAACCAGTTACCTAACCGTGATCATTTCATTTCTTAGTCCCTCTCTCAGCAAAGAAAGTACTCTCTACATAAACAAGAGAATGAAATCTGGCAAAAACATTGGAAACATGATGATGATGGTGATGATAGCTAGAGAAGCAGCAACAAGATTTTCCATTAAAACCATCATTTACGTGCCGGCCTCTGTGGTACGAGCATTATGTATTGCCTTTTCCCCCTATGTTGCATGTTCACTCACCTTGCAACAAAGACTCTGTTATTTCTTGCATTAATAAATGAACAAATGAAAGAAACAACATTATAGTGAAGTTATACAAAAATCATTTGTAATACATGCTCAAAATTCTCAATGACACAGAGTGTAATCATACCACACATTAAATCCAAGCCACATACCATGGAGTGTGCCACTGAAATGAAATGTAATATACCTATTGCCTTGGGAGTGACAGATGGAATCCGGTAAAAGACACTGTATTAATTATATTGTTTTCCATGGAACTTTTCTCAGGTTGCCCAGGACAGCAAGACTGTAGAACATTCATGATGAAACTGTCAAAGAGGACTAGACTGAAGGGGACCTTTGGGAGAAAAGAGATTTGAAAATAATGTACTGCCTGTCCGTGGTTTAGACGTGCCTGTCTCTGCAAGTATGACCACATTATTGATTCTCCAAGGAAGAAAGAAAATATGACTTTGTCCCTTAACTGACATCAAAGTTATCACGCTATGCAACAGTGCCCAAAGCATTTGCAAATATTTTTATTCAGACACAAAGCCTCAGTGTCCTAGGAGTAGACTGTAATTCTCACTGATCTAAAATGCAGTGGTCAGAGGCACTCGGGGTGGTCCAGGAGAAAGGCGGGATAAGTCAATATTTTAAATAGACCAGTCTCTAGAATCAAAGGCTTTGAAATTCTATGACAAAACACGGAACCCTCAGAAATTTCACCTTGTCATGTACACAGCCCAAACTGGTCATTAATGGCAGAGAGACCAGAAAAAAAAAATAAAAGTCTGTCTCTGAACTGAAGACATAGCCATTCTGAAGAGCACTTTCCCCATCATTACTCATTTGTCTAAGATTTTATTGACCAACAGGAAGTGGAACAGTAAAGGACATTCCCATGCATCTGTTAGAGACTGTCCTTGTTCCAACAGCTCTCTCTCTCTCTAAACTAATAAATGCTTCCAACTCTAATGGGAAGTGGAAAAGGTACTATTTCCCAAGCATGATAGAAGGTACAATATATATTGACATAATGTTTTAAATGAGTGCAACCTAAATAAAAATAGAAATCAAATGACTCAAAGCTGACATTGCTAGTTCAGTTCATTTAAGTCGCTCAGTCGTGTCTGACTCTGTGTGACTCCATGGACTGCAGCACACCAGGCTTCCCTGTCCATCACCAACTCCCAGAGCTTGCTCAAACAAACTGACATCCACTGAGTCGGTGATGCCATCCAAACATCTCATCCTCTCCCACCTTCAATTTTTCCCAACATTAGGGTCTTTTCCAAGGAGTCAGTTCTTCACATCAGGTGGCCAAAGTATTGGAGTTTCAGCTTCAACATCAGTCCTTCCAATGAATATTCAGGACTGATTTCCTTTAGGATGGACTGGTTGGATCTCCTTGCAGTCCAAGGGACTCTCAAGAGTCTTCTCCAACACCTCAGGTTCAAAAGCATCAATTCTTCAGTGCTCAGCTTTCTTTATAGTCTAACTCTCACATTCATTCATGACTACTGGAAAAACCATAGCTTTGACTAGATAGACCTTTTTCGGCAAAGTAATGTCTCTGCTTTTTATTATGCTGTCTAGGTTGGTCATAGCTTTTCTTCCAAGGACAAATGTCTTTTAATGTGATGACTGCAGTCACCATCTGTAGTGATTTTGGAGCCCAAAAAAATAAAGTCTCTCACTATTTCCATTGTTTCCCCATCGATTTGCCATGAAGTGATGGGACCAGATGCCATGATCTTAGTTTTATGAATGCTGAGTTTTAAGCCAGCTTTTGCACTCTTCTCTTTCACTTTCATCAAGAGGCTCTTTAGTTACTATTCACTTTCTGTCATAAGGGTGGTATCATCTGCATATGTGAGGTTATTGATATTTCTCCTGGCAATCCTGATTCCAGCTTTTGCTTCATCCAGCCTGACATTTCACATGATGTATTCTACATATAAGTTAAATAAGCAGGGTGACAATATAGAGCCTTGACATACTCCTTTCCCAATTTGGAACGAGTCTGCTGTTCCATGTCTAGTTCTAACTGTTGCTTCTTGACCTGCATACAGATTTCTCAGGAGGCTGGTAAGGTGTTCTGGCATTCCCATTTCTTGAAGAATTTTCCACCATTTGTTGTGATTTACACAGTCAAAGGCTTTGGCGTAGTCAATAAAGCAGAAGTAGATGTTTTTCTGGAACTCTCTTGCTTTATTGATGATCCAACAGATGTTGGCAATTTGATCTCTGCTTCCTCTGCCTTTTCTAAAACTAGCCTGAACATCTAGAAGTTCATGGTTCACATACTATTGAAGCCTGGCTTGGAGAATTTTGAGCATTACTTTGCTAGCGTGTGAGATGAGTGTAATTGTGCTGTAGTTTGAACATTCTTTGGCATTGCCCTTCTTTGGGATCGGAATGAAAACTGACCTTTTCCAGCCCTATGGCCACTGCTGAGTTTTCCAAATTTGCTGGCATATTGAGTACAGTACTTGAACAAGTCTTGTGGCCCAGACAGTATGGCCCAATGTGCACAACTAAAGCCACCATGCCACTCCCTAATCACTGATACCTGCTTTCACCATTCTGCTAAGACACCAACCAGAACATCTGTCCACTTTAATGATTCTGTTCTCATCTCAATTTACACATGAGCTTTT
Source organism: Moschus berezovskii (assembly GCF_049115385.1). NCBI lineage: Eukaryota > Metazoa > Chordata > Mammalia > Artiodactyla > Moschidae > Moschus > Moschus berezovskii. Next base: position 19,660,211 of record NC_142483.1, read on the forward strand.
AAACTTTTACTGCAAAAAAAGCAGTCAATATGTTACTTTTTGAGGCTCTCTATTTTCATTAGGCTAACCCTAATTTCTTTTTCCTCTTTGGAAACAGGGCTTCTGGTTATTTTTATCACCAAATATTGGCCATGCTCACATACAACCCAAGAAATATGAGGAATTCCTTCTACTTCAAGTTTCTCAGGCACAAAATGGAGGGCATCCAACTATTATCATTTTCCTGACATCATTTTTATTTCTGAGTCAGCTACATCACATACTGGGCTTTGGTGTTCTTCAAGTATTAAATGAAGTGGATGTGGGACTTCCCTGGCAGGCCAGCGGCTAGAACTTCCAGCTTCCACTGCAGGTGGGGACAGGTTTGTTTGATCCCTAGTCAGGGAACTAAGATCTCACAAGCTGTGTAGTGTGCCCAGAAAGTCAGGAAAAAAAGTGGACAGTAACACTTCCAGTTTTAATATTGAATATGCTTGCTGCTGCAGCTGCTAAGTCACTTCAGTCGTGTCCGATTCTGTGCGACCCCATAGATGGCAGCCCACCAGGCTCCCCCATCCCTGGGATTCTCCAGGCAAGAACACTGGAGTGGGTTGCCATTTCCTTCTCCATGTGTGAAAGTGAAAAGTGAAATTGAAGTCGCTCAGTCATGTCTGACTTGTAGCGACCCCATGGACTGCAGCCTACCAGGCTCCTCCGTCCATGGGATTTTCTAGGCAAGAGTACTAGAGTGGTTTGCCATTGCCTTCTTTTACCAAATAGGCAACAAATCTCAAAGTATAGGGACACGGTCAAGTTTTAAAGCTCTGAAAGAAACAAATGAACACTAAGGACCACATTTTCCTAGTAATTAGGTAATCACAGGCTAAGATGTTCAATAGTCATTATGTTTCTGTGAGTCAGACATGTGTTTAGCCAATCTTACTTGGTTGTCTGTATTAGGCAAAAAAAAGCGAAAGTCGCTCAGTCATGTCCAACTCTTTGCGACCCCATGGACTATGCAGTCCATGGAAATCTCTAGGTCAGAATAATGGAATGGATAGCCTTTCCCTTCTCCAGGGGATCTTCCCAACCCAGGGATCGAACCCAGGTTTCCCACATTGCAAGCAGATTCTTTACCAGCTGAGCCTCAGGGGGAGCCCAAGAATACTGGAGTGGGTGACCTATGCCTTCTCCAGAGGATCTTCCTGACATAGGAATTGAACCTGGGTCTCCTGCATCACAGGTGGATTCTTTACCAACTGAGCTGTGAGGGAAGTTACCAGGCCAAAAAAAAAAAAAGTGGTAAGCTGCTATTTTCATAATAGCTAACCGTTAAAGGAGTAAAAAGTTGCATTAGACATCATTCCTACTTCCCTCCAAAAAACTTGCACTTTCAACAGGTTAAAAAAATGTGATATAGGTACCATAAAAGGAATAAATAGCTACTGAACTCTAATTGTGTTTCAGATGTATATTTTATTTTCAAATAAAAAGTAATATTTATTTCTAACAACTGATTATTTATTTACCGTAATTATCCTTCATTCTAGAAAAATGAAAACCAAGTTTATTTTCCCAAGGTCAAAACCGTAAATATTCAAAGCCCAGGTATCTTCCTAAAACGTCTCATTTTCAAATGACTTGAATGTGGAAGGAATTCAAGCAGTGCTTTCAATCATGTTTCACTTGATTTGTACAAAGAAAATTTGACTAAAGTTTCAGCTCTTCTCTTTCTGACTAAAACTCTAAAGTAGGAATTTAATAACAGCTAGCACTTACTGAGCGCTTTTTTGGCTCCAAACTCTTCATGTGATTTAACTAATTTTCAACTCAACCCTATAAAATAGGTATGTATCTCATACATACAAACGAGTTCCACTCAGAGAACATGCTTGTAAGTCCAATTTGTTGCTCAGTCTAACAAAGTTAGCCTAGGTACCCAACTAACACAGTCAGCTATATAGGACTATACTGTATTAGGTTTATAATACTTCTTGTACAAATAATACATAAAAAAACAAAATAGAACATTTTTTATCTCAAAGTACCTTGAAAAGTACAGTAGTAGACTACAAGAGCTGGCATACAGGGGCTAGCATCAAGTGAACAGGCACTTTACTGGCTGGAAGAGGGAGAAGAGGTGGAAGACGGTGGAGCTTAAGGATCATCAACCTCAAAAGGAGAGGGAGGGCAAGCTGCAATTTCACTCACATCTGACGTCGATGGCACAGGTTCTGGTTCCTTGCTGGGCTTAATTCTAACTATAAAGTACTGTGCTACAGTAGTCTGTGAAGCCCTGTAAAATATCCAGAAACATAGCCACTATATAAAGGATGCATGCACATGACAAGGAATGCCAGACCTGTAAACTAACTTACATGACTAGACACACAAATAGACATTCATACCTTTGAAAGTTCGCAACTTGAAGGTTCACGTGGAGGAGGCTTACTATATTATTGTTACACTATTTTAAAGGTGAGCATACAGGTACCAAGATGTTAAGTCACTCACCAAGGTAGCGAATACAGGCCTCTAACCAAGGCACTGTGGGTCCAAAGTCCATGCTTCCACCCTGTGCGACATTACCCTTAGCCTCCGAAAACAAAAGTTAATTATTGCAAAGCGGAAGAAAAGAAATGACGTTAGTTTTGAAGCAAAAAACTAGCTCTCCTAACCTGGAAAGCACGCCCTGCACTCAAGCCCTCCTTACACTTCCAAACTCAGGAGATCTATTGATTTCAAGGTAGAAGGCAATCTGGTGGTTCAACAATGCTGTTGCTGCTGCTAAGTCACTTCAGTCGTGTCCGACTCTGTGTGACCCCATAGACGGCAGCCTACCAGGCTCCCCCGTCCCTGGGATTCTCCAGGCAAGAACACTGGAGTGGGTTGCCATTTCCTTCTCCAGTGTATGAAAGTGAAAAGTGAAAGTGAAGTCGCTCAGTCATGTCCGACTCATAGCGATCCCAATAAGTGAATAAAATCAAAGAGTGCTCAGTTGTTCATTAAAAACATGTTAAAACACTTATCAAATCAACTCAGATCTAAGAAGCAGACAATAAGCTACTGAAATGGGATCTTACAATTGAGCAATAGCAAACTAGAGTGTATTTATAGTTCAAGAAAAAAATGAAAATAATTCATTAACAAGACAAAATAGAGTCAGTCAAATTGGCAGTTTCCTACCTCTATATACACTTTTCTTTCTCTCACCTAGTAGCCCTACAAAAAACAAGGTTGTAACGGAAATGCGACACAACCAACCTTAAAACATATCATACTGAAAGCTATAATTATATCTTCTAATTGTATACTGGGTGAAAGAAATGCTAACCAGAACAGAAACATAACTAGCTAGCAACAGTCCATCAGAATTCTTGGATTATAGAAAATGTATAAGAAACACTATTATCTTCAGACACAGCCAGAAGATGTCAGACAATCAATTCATATAACATGCCAGCTTAATAAAATCTGCATACAAAATTTATGAAGGCAGTAATATTCCTTTTTATCACAAGTTATTAATGGTCAATTTAATGAACATCTACAGCTGGAGTGATTTGGTTCTGTATGATATTTTAATCATCTTTAGCCATAGATTTAAGTGCATTTCATTTTATAACCATCAGATACACAAGATAAGAATGCTTTTACATAAGTAAAGGTATTTGGGGTAGGCTACCAATTTCATCTTTATACTGTTATTGATTTCCTTGAAAAATTTTTTTTTTATTTTTTATTTTTTTTAAATTTTTATTTAATAAATGGTACAAAGCACAATGCCAAAAGCATTAACAGTTAAAATGTCACCAAATGAAAAAAATACTATAGAATACACAGTTGCAAAAAGCTACATTAAGTTATTTTACAACTGCCTTCAAAGTCATCTCAATAATCTGGATACTGAGCAAAAGTCTTTGGAATCTAAGTTATGATCTTAAGGTCAAGAGTTGTCTCGTTGAACTAGGAAGACGCAACAATCACTAGTTAACTGTACATAGCCTTGTGTGTCTTTTTTCACTCATTATTCCTTCTGTTGTTGCAATAATTTCTTTCTGAGCGCCTGTCAGTTAATTTGTGCTTGCTCTAGGGGAATAAGTCCTCATCTTAAGGATCTAGTCATCTAAAATGGAAAATGGATCACAGTGTGCATATACACACACTTGTTTTTAAAAAAAGGGTTAAGAGCCTGGAGATGTACAAAGTGGGGATTCAGAGTAGGCTGTTGCTATTTATAGAGAAGAGAACAAGGGGAAACTTTATAAAATAGGACAGTTGGAATTTACAGGAAAATAAAAAATAGGGGTTCAGTTCAATTCAGTCGCTCAGTCGTGTCCGACTCTCTGCAACCCCATGAATCACAGCACGCCAGGCCTCCCTGTCCATCACCAACTCCTGGAGTTCACTCAAACTCATGTCCATAGAGTCGGTGATGCCATCCAGCCATCTCATTCTCTGTTGTCCCCTTCTCCTCCCACCCCCAATCCTTCCCAGCATCAGAGTCTTTTCCAGTGAGTCAACTCGTCGCATGCGGTGGCCAAAGTATTGGAGTTTCAGCTTTAGCATCAGTCCTTCCAATGAACACCCAGGATTGATTTCCTTTAGAATGGACTGGTTGGATCTCATAACTTTAGGTAAAGGGAATAACATGAAATTGACTTAAGGATAATACAAAGGAAAAAAGTGCTAGAATTTTAGGCTTGAAACACTGAGTCTCAACAATGAATAAAACTGTAGATGGCAGGCATTTTCCAAATTTCTCTAGTAAGTAGGATGTGCCTATATCCAGGAAGATCACAATTCATTAAATTTCATGTTAAGCTTCATGAATCTGCCTAAACTTTCTCATCTTATCAGGCAAGCCAATATATGCTTACACTGTGAGGTTAAAGCAATGAACTTGTGAAGAGAACCTGTCAAATCAAATTATCAACAAGCAATAATTCCACTACTGGGGAGTATCTTAGGCTCAATGTCAATTTTAAAGAAGTGTGCTTATATTTGCATTTTAATTAGGTCACACCTTCAACATCATCATATTCATTTTGGTTTATTGCTCTGTTTCATTGTCATTTCCAAAATGACATTTTTGAATGTGGACATAAAGGAAACAAAAAAAAATCTCTACTTCTATTTTGACAATTCAAATACTAAACTGAGTAGTATGAATAGAGGGTGGGTATGCTCAGACACAGTCATGTCTGACTCTTTACAACCCCATGGACTGTAGCCTGCCAGGCTCCTCTGCCCATGGGATTCTCTCAGCAAGAATACTGGAGTGGATTGCCATTTCCTTCTCTAGGGGATCTTCTTGACCCAGAGATGGAACCCAAGTCTTCTGTAATGGCAGGTAGATTTTTTACCATTACTGCCACCTTGGAAGTCCAAGTATGAACAGAGATATGACTATGTCTAAAATTCTAAATATTTAGAATAATTGGATTTTTAAAATGTTTCAAGAACAAATTATTAGATTCGTAAGTAAGAGCAAAATGGGAGTCTTGAATGGAACATGAAATTTAGGTTCTTGTGAGTCACCACAAGCTAAACACAGACAGCTCATTAAGAAAAAACAGGTAAATGTCACTTTGGTCAAGAATTTTCCATTAGAAGTTAGACATTATTTGTATTGTTCTTTAGGGAAAGGGACATGGATGGACAAACTAGCAGTTCTTCCTCTACACTTAAAAAAAAATACACACAAATACATTTTTTAACAGTGATAAATTTCATCAACTGAAGCTTTTTGAAGTGTAAAATTCAATGTCATTCAGTATATTCATATGTTGTGCAACCTTCATCATTATCTGTTTTCAGAATGTTTCCATCATCTGAAAAGGAAACCCAAAGCTCATTAAGCAGCAGCTCCTACCAAGAGCTTCTCGCAACACTAATCCTCCATCTATGAGTCTTCCTATTCTTAATATTTTATATAAATATAATCATATAATATCAGGCCTTCAGTGTCTGGCTTCTTTTACTTTGCATAATGTTTCAAATATATTTTAACTAAGAATATCTGTGAAGAAGACATGGTCAAATCCTTCACTTTTCAGGTTTTTGGGGTTGTTTTTTTTTGCATTTTTCTCTTCCCAAAATTATTCCAAAATTGTATGAGGCTTTGTGTTCACTGTTTATGCAGCAAATAAATAGTTTTCATGCCCTAATTTTTCCAAGCTAAAAAGTTAATGACAAACATCTATTATATTAAAAATCCAAGCCATTATTGACATCAGAACTTGATTCTACAAAAGGACAAAAGAAGACTTACGAATACAGAGACCATGGCCAGGAAAATCCAGTATCACCAATATGGCAGTTTTCCCTAAATTAATCAATCAATGTCATTCTCTTTAAGAAAAATCTCAACAGGTTTTTCCACACAACTTGAAAATATGGAAAAAATACACTTGAATGAATCAAAGGTAAAGGCCAGCTGAAAAATGTGATAAAAAATAAGGAATAACTTACCCTTCTAGACATAAAGATACCTGTCAACTATAGTAAATCAAAGCACTACATAATTAAAACTCAAAGAGACCAACCAAACTTGGGCAGGCAGGAAACAAACCTACACATATTTACATCAAGACCATGGGGCAAGAATGAACTCAAATACTGTTACCTACATGAGGCAAAGTGGCTTTGTAATTCATACTACATATAAAAATATTCAGATGATAACAAGGCATACATAAAAAAGAAAAATCTTTATAAAAATTATAGCAAAATACTGTTATGACCACAGCATTGGGAAAAAATGTTCTAACCTGTATTTAAAATGCATGGAACATAAATGAAAAGCTAAATTTGGCTATATTAAAAAATTTTTTTAAATCTTGATTATCTAAAGGTTTGCACACAGACATAAACTCACTAAAAACCTAAGCCAAACTCAGAATCTAATTTGAAATGCATCTAATCACAAACTAGTTCAACCTTGAAAATATAAAAATATAAACTAGTTGAAAACGATGACCCAGTGGAAAAGTAGACAACACACATAGGCAAGTGATGGAAAAAAAAGGTATCTAGAGAACAAATGAAAGAATGTTTGCCCCACAGATAATCATGGAACTTGAATGAAAATTAAAATGGTAATGAGATTAACATTTTATACCTACCCACCAGAGTAGAAAAAAATTTTAAATTACACTGATGCAAGTGTTGATGAGGTCACGAAAAGTAGGAATTCTCACACCTTTCTATGGAGTGTTAACCAGTTCAATAATTTAATTGACACTGTGAAATTACTCTCTAAAGCTAAAGAAACGTACTCCTTCTCAAGTGGAAATTCCATTGCTAGGTAAATATTCTAGAGATTCAGTCACCAACACACCAGGAGATACATACAAGGATATTCACTTTACATTGCCTTAATGAAAAAAATTAGAAAAAAAATAAAGGGAAAAGTAAATTAACTCGTCATCTAGTCAGACAATGAAATAGCCTACAGTAGATTAAAAGTCAAAGAATTGGATCTTCAGTTATCACTGTGGCTGTATCTCAAAAACAATGCTGAGAGAAATAAAGTATGTACAGAAGGTCACTGTTCATGAAAATACCAAATAAATAAAACTATTTGCTTTGTAGGGATACAGACTCAAATAGGAAACAAATGAACTTCAGCAGGTAGAAAGACAGAAGCTTCTGGATAGCAAATACCTCTGAAGAAGTAGTTCTCACAAGGACATCTGTTGTTCTCACAAAGACATTTTTGTCTACCAAGGATATTTAGAAACATGTGGAGACATTTTTGGTTGTCACAAGTAGGAAAGGTCATGTATGCAATGTCTAGTAGATAGAGAACACAGGTGCTGCTAAAAAACCTACCATGCAGGACAGCCCTCCACAAGAAAGAAGATCTAGTCCCCAAACGTCAGTGGTTCCAGAGTTGAAAAACCCAGCTTTAAAAAGAGAGGAAGGAGCCTAAGATATTAGTGGACATGGGCATATTTAAACCACTCTTTTTAAAAAGATCTAAAGCATGCACAGAAACACATTTTTAATAAAAATCTGTGTAGCACACAGACATTAGTCTGTACATTTTTTTATATTTGAAGTATCTCATAAACTTTAGAAGTTTAAATAATTTAACGTATCAGCACAGGGTTAATATTTAAAATTGATGGTGGTTACATGTATCTTTTATTGGCATAATTCTGCAAAAATAATTTTGGAAAAATATTCTCACACTCATGATCAAATGTTACTTGCACATTTTTTTCTTGTTCATTCCATACAGTGCGACGTGGAAGAACTCAGGATTTATCTATTTGATCACAGTTGCAGGCAAGAACATTCTAAGACCATCCCCAAGAAAGCTAATTTAGTCATTTTCCGTTTTCCAGCATACTGTCATAATTCTAGCCAGTTTTCTGAAGAAACTGATTGTCTACAATGGTGGACCTTTATAACACATGCTTTCATGTTTCCTTAACTAGATGCCCCCCCGTGGGAGTTTCCCCCAGCTTTATGGATTCTAGGGGTTCCTTAAACCTGCTTTGAAATGAACCAGGGCACATTTTTATTTTGAGGTTGGCAAACATTTTCTGCAAGGGCCAAATAATAAGTGTCTCAGGCTCTGCAGGCCGTGTGGTCTCTGGCACAACTACTTAACTCTGTCACTGCAGCACGGAAACAGCCATAGACACACAGGAAGTACCAAGTGCAACTGGGATCCAGTAAAATTTTAGTGACAAAAAGACAGAGTGGAATTGGGCTCCAGGCCATAGTTTGTACATACCTGGAGGGTAAGCAAAAAATATAAATAAACTTTATATAAACTTTTTATAAACTTCAAGTGTTACAGAAAATTTACACAACTAAAAATGAACTCACAAAGATGAAAAAAGTCCATAAATGATCAAAATGTTAATTTTATTTTTACATTTACAGGACACCAGCTTCTCTCTGGAAGTGTGTTACACAGTCTGATTTACCAAATAACTAATTATAATTAATTCCATTTGTTTAAATTATGTTATTAATGGCTCTTTGTAGTAAAATAAATACACATATCTTTTCTTCAATTTGAACTAAAGGTTGGAATGACAAGAACAGTGAGACTATACTCCCTGCACAAATAATAGCTTTCTATTAGATTTGCCATTTCACCTGAATAATTCCTTATAATCATGAATAATGATGTTATTCGACAACCTAATGATATCATGGTATGTAGCTTCCATCCATCTGTCTTTGTCAAGAAGGTCAAATATTTGTATTCCACCGCACTAGGCCAAGTTGAACAAACAGTTAAATAATATCATGGCCCTCAGTTATTTCTCCAAATAAAACCAGCAAGCTCCATTTTACATTGTAGATGTATGCACTACAAATCTACTTCAAAGAAATTGAATGCCTACTCAGTTTTACTCAGTTTTTAACCCAAGTTTAAGCTCAACTTTTTTAAACATGGTTTAAAGCCTGAAGATTGTGTAAGGATATTCTTAATTGGTTGCTGGAAACTTACTCGACAATAGAGATTTGTAACTCAACTCTCAAAATATAGCAGGAATCTTATATATAGGAAGCTGAATAATAGGAATATTATATAGGAAGCTGAAATACCCAATGTGGTTTCTTGAAATTGGCACAGAAGTTACGAATAAAATAATTTATGATATATCCAAACTACAGCATTAATAAAGAAATGCTTGATAGTGTTGCCTTGCTTGGAGAATCTATGAATGACTTCTCCTGGAAAACAAGGCCAAATGGCAGATGTAAATGGACAAGTCTCACTCAGTGTTTCAACAGGACTCGTACAAGACCCGGGCCCCTGGGCATGGAGAACAGTGTGAACAGCAAGGACATGGGGAAACCTAACTGAAGTGTGTGTGTGTGTGTGTGTGTGTGTGTGTAAACCTGACAGTGCAGGAAGTGTGTATGTGTGTGTGTGTGTGTGAATCTTCTTTCATTCTTTGAATCCCAAGGTTTCTCACTCCACTAAAATAAAGTACCTAGAAGGCCTTATAAATCTGGTTCTCAGCTCTGAAGATTTACCCATTTCCTTGTCAGGCTTCATGCACATAGGTTTTCTTTCTGTTTTCCAAACATTCTCGAGCCTGTAAACTTGGGTCTGTCCCAGGAATTTTCCTCTTGTCTCTCTCTATCTGGAATTCTCTGTCACTGTCCTTTATAGGGCTTCTCTCTGTGTTACTCAGTTCTTAGATCCTAGATCACTTCCAAAGAGAAGCCTTCCATGACCACTCAGGTTCAAGCAGTCATAATCTAACAGCATATTGTTCATGACTTGTGGGTTTCCTCTTTCACTAACAGCCTCTGCACACAGGAATAAAACTAGGACCCTTATCTGCCTGTTGCCTGTCGTATACCCAGGGCCTGGCACATCAGTTCAGTTCAGTCGCTCAGTCGTGTCCGACTCTCCGCGACCCCATGAATCACAGCACGCCAGGCCTCCCTGTCCATCACCAACTCCCGGAGTACACTCAAACTCATGTCCACAGAGTCGGTGATGCCATCCAGCCATCTTATTCTCGGTCATCCCCTTCTCCTCCCGCCCCCAACCTTTCCCAGCATCAGAGTCTTTTCCAGTGAGTCAACTCGTTGCATGAGGTGGCCAAAGTATTGCAGTCAGTCCCTCCAATGAACATCCAGAATTGATCTCCTTTAGAATGGACTGGTTGGATCTCCTTACAGTATAAGGGACTCTCAAGAGTCTTCTCCAACACCACAGTTCAAAAGCATCGATTCTTCGGCGATCAGCTTTCTTCACAGTCCAACTCCCACATCCATACATCACCACTGGAAAAACCATTGCCTTGACTAGACGGACCTTTGTTGGCAAAGTAATGTCTCTGCTTTTTAATATACTATCAAGGTTGGTCATAACTTTCCTTCCAAGGAGCAAGCGTCTTTTAATTTCATGGCTGCAATCAGCATCTGCAGTGATTTTGGAGCCCCAAAAAATAAAGTCTGACACTGTTTCCACTGTTTTTCCATCTATTTCCCATGAAGTGATGGGACCAGATGCCATGATCTTTGTTTTCTGAATGTTGAGCTTCAAGCCAACCTTTTCACTCTCCTCTTTCACTTTCATCAAGAGGCTTTTGAGTTCCTCTTCACTTTCTGCCATAAGGGTGGTGTCATCTGCATATCTGAGGTTATTGATATTTCTCCAGGCAATCTTGATTCCAGCTTGTGCTTCTTCCAGCCCAGCGTTCCTCATGATGTACTCTGCATATCAGTTAAATAAGCAAGGTGACAATATACAACCTTGACGTACACCTTTTCCTATTTGAAACCAGTCTGTTGTTCCATGTCCAGTTCTGACTGTTGCTTCCTGACCTGCATACAGGTTTCTCAAGAGGCAGGTCAGGTGGTCTGGGATTCCCATCTCTTTCAGAATGTTCCACAGTTTATTCTGATCCACACAGTCAAAGGCTTTGGCATAGTCAATGAAGCAGAAATAGATGTTTTTCTGAAACTCTCTTGCTTTCTCCATGATCCAGCGGATGTTAGCAATTTGATCTCTGGTGCCTCTGCCTTTTCTAAAATCTGCTTGAACATCTGGGAGTTCACGAGGAACTAAATACTTACTACATGATAAATGAACATATTCATTCATTCTCAATAGACAACTATGTCCCTAATGTGAGGTCAGCAAGTTGTGACCCCAGAGGCCAAACCAGCCTGACATCTATTTTTATAAATAAAGTTTCACTGGAACACAGACATGTTCATTTATTGACTCATTGTTTATGGCAATTTTCACATTACCACATAGTTGAGTAGTTGCAACAAAGATTACCAGAAAGTATTTATTACCTGTTCTTTTACAAAGAATGTTTGCTGACTCCTGGCCCAGGGCACAGTGTATCTTCTGTATACATAAAATTAATGAAGTACTGCCTTTGCTTTTAAAGGGGTTAGAGTCCACTGCATGTTTTTATTCAAACCCCTTTGAATTAAAATCCTCTAACCCAAAGAAAGTTCCTTCAAAGCCGTGTCATCTAGCAAGAAATGTAATGGTGTTCTACTCATGAGGCTGTTAGCTGAAAGTTTGTCAAGTAGGCCTCACCCGAAGGAGGCTTGAGACAGGTCAATGAAAGCAATGGTGAAAAGATTGATCTGGAGGTTCACTGTTGAACACAGTAGCCACTAAGATCTGTGGCTATTTAAATTAATTAAAATTAAGTTAAAAATTCAATACCTCAATCATAAAATATTAGCGACATTTCAAGTGCTCAGAAGCTACCTGTGGCTACTGTGTTAAGATAGAATAGATTTATACTACTTTTCCATCATCACAGAAAGTTCTAGTGGCTAGCACTGGTCCAGAGTTTCAAACATGTACACCTGATGGGTTCAGTGGACAGTGTGAATCCCTTAGAAGCTAAAAGGGAAGCCAGGATCATGTGGCTCTCATATTTTCAGGAAACTATCCCTGAATAACACAAATCAAAACTGAATTATGGTTTTAAAAAACTCTGAAAAATATTGCATTCTGTTCTACATATAATGTTCCAAGAGAATAGAAATCACGCCTTCCTGTTAATCAGTATAATTTTGAGGTTAAGAGGAAAAGTGCCAGCATTTCTCCAAAGAAGATATACAGGTGGACAGTAAGCATATGAAAAGATGCTCAGCATCACTAATTATCAGAGAAATGCAAATCAAAACTAAAACGAGGTATCACGTCACACTAGTCAGAATGTGTGTGTCACCCAGTCGTGTTCAACTCTTTGTAATGCCATGAATTGTAGCTGGCCAGGCTGCTCTCTCCACGGAATTCTCCAGGCAAGAAGACTGGAGTGGGTTGCAATCCCCTTCTCCAGGGGATCTTCCCAACCCAGGGATTTAACCTGGGTCTCCTGCACTGCAGGCAGATTCTTTACTGTCTGAGCCCCCAGGGAAGCACATTCACACTAGTCAGAATGGCTATCATTAAAAAGTCCACAAACAATAAATGTTGGAGAGAGTATGGAGAAAAGGGAGCCATCCTATATTGTTGGTGGGAATGTAAATTGGTGCAGCCAACAAGGAAAACAATTTGGAGGTTCCTTAAAAACTAAAAATAAAGTTACTGTATGATCCAGTCATTCCACTCCTGGGCATATATCCAGAGGAAACTCTCATCTGAAAAGATGCATGCATCTCAATGTTCGTAGCACCACTGTTTATAATAGCCAAGACATAGAAGCAACCTAAATACCCATTAATGGGTGAATGAATACAGAAGACATGGTATATATATATACCATGGAATATTACTCAGTCATAAAAAGGAATGAGATTATGCCATTTGCAGCAACATGGATGAACCTAGAGATTATCATACTAAGTGCAGTAAGACAGAGAAAGAGAAATATCATACTTCACTTATATGTAGAATTCAAAATATGGTAAAAATTGACCTATTTACAGAACAGAAACAGACTCACAAACATAGAAAACTTATGGCTACCAAAAGGGAAGGAGAGGTGGGTAAATTAAGACTGGGATCAGCAGATTCACATGACTATATATAAAAGAGATAAATAACAGGGTTCTACTGTATAGAATAGGGAACTATATTCAATATATTGTAATAACCCATAAAGGAATATGAAAAAGGATATATATATATATATATATATATATATATATATATATATATATAAGAATGTAGGGCTTTCCTGGTGGCTCAGATGGTAAAGAATCTGCCTGCAGTACAGCAGAAGTGGGTTTGATCCCTGGGCCAGGAATATTCCCTGGAGAAGGAAATGGCAACCCACTCTAGTATTCTTGCCTGGAGAATTCCATGGACAGAGGAGCCTGGCAGGCTATGGCCCATGGCATCACAGAGTTGGACATGACTGAATGACTAACATTTCCACTTTTTCAATAAACAGAATTAAAAACAAACAAAAAAGAGTGGGTCAGCAGCATCAGGCTGCTCAGGCTATTGTCCACCTAAGGCAGACAACTTAACCCCTCTCAATCTATCTCCTTATTTGTTAGATGGTCACAACAACTTAAATGTTTTTTGTGAAAACTAAGTGAGTTAATATAAAGAAAGCACCGACACAGCACCTGGACTGTAAGTACTGTATAAGTGGTGGATTTTAAAAAAAAAAAATTAGAACAACTAGCATAGGACTTGGCACACAGTAGGTAATCTTCAAGATTTGTTGAATTGAAACAGAACTGAAGCAAACTCTTTTGAGTCAGAGGCATTAACAGGTCAACTTGCAGAATGAGAAGGCAGAAAATGGACTTATCTAAGAATAAGCCTGGTGGCTCAGAGGTTAAAGCGTCTGCCTCCAATGCGGGAGACCCGGGTTCGATCCCTGGGTCGGGAAGATCCCCTGAAGAAGGAAACGGTAACTCACTCCAGTATGCTTGCCTGGAGAATCCCATGGACGGAGAAGCCTGGTAGGCTGCAGTCCACGGGGTCGCATAGCGTCGGACACAACTGAACGATGGAACGGAGGGGAAGAATAAGCCATACTGGAAAACAGGCTGGTCCTGAGAAACCATCTCTCACCACCCTTGCCAAAGAATAACAAAGTAATACAAGGAACCAAATTTCTATACATAGAAAACATTTTTGATAACTTATATATAGTCACTATTTGAGTTATATAAAGATGCACAAAGACAACATTTAAATAATTCAAGCTCCAGTCTTCCAGAATGGTCAAGCTATCCTATAATACTCATTTCTGTAGATCCTTCATTTTAATTAAGAGACCCCCCTAACCTACATTTTCACATCTCTCAATCATTATTAACTTCTGTACATTTTGTCTCTCAACCTCGAGTGTCCAGTCCATCATCGCCTCTCAGAGTTGTTTCATGGATGCACATTTGAAGTGTCCGGGGTGATTTGCTTGTTTTAACTTCCAATTCCTGGACCCTACATTCACCTTTTCAATTCGGAATCCCCAGGGTGGAAAAGTCAGAGCACAGACCAGGAACAGGCATTGTCACCAACAAATTTCAGGTGATTTTTAGTCCTCTTGGCATGTTGTTATTTTAGATCAAGATTTCACATATATGCAATGAGAAGAAATGCCAAGCAGTAAAATACTGTGGAATCACTACTTTGCCCTTTTGGAAAGGCAATGGAGTGATCAGATATGCCTTACTCACAGTCATTCATGTATATTACATACATAAACACACACAGTACTTGTTGGTGCAAAGTATTCAAAGAAAAGCTAAGCCTTTTTGCCGTCAATGAGCTTCTTGAGTAAGGTGCATACACATAAGTGATGCTAACAAATGTTATGATGATATATGATTGAGAGCTCAATGAGTGCATGTTTAATAAGATTTCAGAGGAAAAAGCAATCAAGCCAGTCTAGGTTGTCAGCAATGTGAAAAATGGCCTTCTTTGGATCTGGTAGTCGGGGCAGGCAGGAAAAAAGTGATAGTAGATATTAAACTCAGTGGGTTTCCCAGGACTTTGTTCTTCTCTCAGTTTAGAGCTTCAATCTTCAGACATAAAAAGACTAAAGCAAACACGGCAGCCTTCCTAGTTATTAACCTAAGCGGCCTGGGAAAGATTACTAAGGCTTCATAAGATGGACAAAGGAATTGCACCTCAGTGGTCATAGAGGAATGATACTCTGGGGCACCATGAACTGAGGCAGCACGCAGCCCCCAGGTCTAAGAGGTTGTCCTGCAAGACCTCGCACAGAACAGCACGCTCTTATCTTCCCATGGTATCTGCAATAAAAACCATTGGCTGGTCTCTTCATTTGACATCTAATCAAATACTTCATCCTAAAGTAACATTTCTCATGGTTCAGGTCTTAACCTCCAAAGATCCTGTCAAGTTCTTGAAAGACAAGTAAGCATCTTATTTCTTGGCAACTCCCCCAGTGCCCAGCACAGTGATCTCACACATCAAAAAAAGGTTTTGAATGAATCATTTAGAAAACCCTGATGCAGCACCTACTATCCTGCACAATTCAGATTGGTGAACTGAATGGTGTGAATTGTATGTTAATAAAGCTGTATAATAACAAAAGTGTAAATAACATCCAGATAAATAATGGCCAAAGATGGTCATAGCTTATAAGTCTACTTGGTAAAGGTTTAGGGGAAAAAAAAATACAGAGCTTAGTCATTGCTATTTAGACTTACTGTGATACATTGATAATATTTGATGACATTGTATGTAAACACTGAAAAACGGAATGCTTCTAAGAGACAACAAAACAATAAAACTAAGTTTATACAATTCTGGTTAAGTACACAGGCAGTAGAATCAGAAAAACATGGGGTCAACTTATGGTTCTCTTCCTTAGTGGTGTGACTTTGATCAAATCACCTAGCTTATCTGAGCTGCAAATTCTACATAGGTAAAATAGAAATATACTTTTAAAACATGCTCAACCATAATACACTTCTAGTAATTAAATAAATGCAAATTAGCATAGCACCATTTGCACTTATAAAACTAGCATAGATTGTTAAAAACTATTTAACATATGCAACAAACAGCAAAATATTTTCCTACTCTGCTTCTGGATAAAAACTTTATGATGCTTGCAGCACGATTCATAATAGTAAACATTCAGAAACAAACTGAACATTAAATACTTGATGAAATAAATCAATTATGGAAAACCCAATTGATGGAATATTGTGAAGCCAATGCTAATTAACAGTTTTAATAAGAAAAAATCCTGTGCTACTAAAAATGAAGGAATATGTTATAATATTATATGCAAAGTATGATGCTAGCTTTACTTAAAACTGTTTAGGGGAAGATCAAGAGAAAAGAAAACATCTTAAAAGATTAACAAGGATTATCTCTGGATGTGGAATTATCAGTCTTTTTTACTTATTTCTTCAGAGTTTTATGGATTTAAAAAAATGAACAGCATTAAACTTTTGTTTATTTAATTCATAATAAATACATGCAGTTACCCATTTGTAAGAACTGAAAAAGAAAGCTTGTTTTTTACATGATGGTATCAGATTATATTATAAACTGAAGTTAATTTTACTATACAGATCAATAGTTACATGGCACAAATGATCAAAATAAGAAATGTGAAGTATATTCTCAAAATATAAACATACCTGCTAATCTAACCATTTTCACAGGTACCAATGTCAAGGGTTGTAGTATTTTTTAAACTTTTGGTTCAAGAAAAGGTCATAAATGGGTAATTTGAAAGTCTTTATTGTTAGGACCAATCTAGACACCATATTAAAAAGCAGAGACATTACTTTGCCAACAAAGGCCCGTCTAGTCAAAGCTATGGTTTTTCCAGTAGTCATGTATGGATGTGAGAGTTGGACTATAAAGAAAGCTGAGCACAGAAGAATGTATGCTTTTGAACTGTGGTGTTGGAAAAAGACTCTTGAGAGTCCCTTGGACTGCAAAGAGATCCAACCAGTCCATCCTAAAGGAAATCAGTCCTGAATATTCATTGGAAGGACTGATGCTGAAGCTGAAACTTCAATACTTTGGCCACCTGATGTGAAGGGCTGATTCATTTGAAAAGCCCCTGATGCTGGGAAAGATTGAAGGCAGGAGGAGAAGGGGATGACAGAGGATGAGATGGTTGGATGTCATCACAGACTCAGTGGACATGAGTTTGAGTAAACTCTGGGAGTTGGTGATGGACAGGGAGGTCTGGCATGCTGCAGTCCAAGGGGGGTTGCAAAGAGTTGGACACAACTGAGTGACTGAACTGAACTGAAACATTTCACATCATAGCCATTTGTCAATTATAAAATAATGGTTGTGATTTAGTTTCTAAGTCGTGCCCACCTCTTTTGCAACACCATGGACTGTAGCCTGCCAGGCTCCTCTGTCCACAGGATTCCCAGGCAAGAACACTGGAGTGGGTTGTCATTTCCATCTCTAGGGGATCTTCCCAACCAGGGATTGAACTTGAGCCTCCTGCATTGGCAGGTGAGTTCTTTATCACTGAGTCACCAGGGAAGCCCTAAAATAAAGGTATAATACAGTTAATAAAAAAACTGCCAAACACAATATTGATCTGAGGAGTCTCATGAAGCTTGCACAGCTTCAGTGATAGTACATAATGTCTGTACTCAACCATGACCTCCAGAAGTAAAAGTGATTAACCAAATAATGAAGGAAAATATGAAGAGCAAATACACTTTAAAAAAGATTTTCTTAAAAATAATTTATGAAAAGGAACCGATAGTTCCTTAAGATCTTATCACTGTTAGCTACATGGCTGGGTAAGTCTTTCCGCCCTATGGTAAGCCTGATAACAGAAATAAAATTTAGCCGTGATTTAATTTACAATTAGTTTTCAGACTTCAAGGAAAAGAAATAACTACATTATGTTCAATGAGCTGAACAAATTCTGAACTCTGAGTTCAGGGTAGACATCAAAATGCTGTATGCTAGGATAACATCATGAAGATGGTACCAGCGGGTTAGGGGGAAGAGTTGCTTCACTACTCCCCATCATCCCAAAAGGTCTGGTGCTCTAGTGGTCCTTGGACATTTATCATGGCTATTTTCTCCCTACCTATTTGGATCATGGGCCATAAAACCAGAGGAAGGAAAACAAAACACCAAGAGACAGAAATTCATCTGAAACTCACAACTTTTTTTTTTTTTTCTTTTCTTAAATAAGTCAAGGACTTAACTGGGTCAGCCTGGCTACCTAGAATAAAGCTTGTTCCCAACCTATGATATGGTCCAGTGGTTAAGGAAATGATTTTTGCAATTGGAGTTGCTTCATTCATATTGGGACTCCACTACTTACAAGCCAGGTAAATTTGGATAGGTTACTTCCCTAATGTTAGATTTCTTTCTGAAAATATGTAATGTTCTGAATATATGTAAAGTTTTCAATATGCGGTAGCAGTTTAATTAATGAACATGAAAGTTTCATAGAAAAAGACTCTATTAATAAATGTTTATTATTAGAAATAAAATTTTCCCTAAGATCCATTTTAAATGTTTTATATCAAAGTTACAAAAATGTTTTTAGCTATTAATGCAAATCCACATTCTCTCTTACATTTACACTTTTCACCTTCATTTCTCTTCTGGACGAGATCACCTCTTGAGGTTTCTTTCAGCTCTATCATTCTATGATAATCGGACTGGATGGGGAAAGCATATTATTCAGGCTCTGTTTTCGATTGCTGTTTTTCATGTGGTAAATCTCAGAGAGCTGCCCAAATCCCCTACTGATTGTCTTGGTCAAGATGTTGATAAACTCTCAGAATTCTGCCTCCAATGGCACTCACGTTCATGGACAAATGGCTGTTTTCAAATTCTGAAAAATTCTATACCATCTTCTAATGCTAATAACTTTTAATTTGGTGACATTAACGCCAAGGTTACCGAGTATGGTCTCCCCTTGTCAACCCATCTCAGTTTTTTGTAGAAGAGGCCATTACCAAGTCAGATTTGATTACTTTTCATTTTTAGCCAGTTTTATAACTACAACCAACTTTACCTTAAGTCTTATCAACAAAAGCCTTTAGAGAAATGTGAAAGCTTGATGACATTTTCTAATGATAATATGCTTCATAGTAAATAGAATTGAGCTATACATTCCACTCTACAGCTTCTTTTTCTATAGTGAGTAATAATGAAAGAGTCCATAAATACATGTCATACATGACTGGTATCTTTTTTTTCCCCCACAGTACATTTTTGGGCATGGTGGATAGATGGGAAAGGATGGACTGATGTATTTCCCAGGATCTGTAGCACAAATCCGAAGCTCATTTCATTTTGCCAGCCAACTCTTCAACACTAGTCACCTGAGAGAAATCATTTATAATCTCCTATATTATAGAGACTCTTTGTGTTTGGCAAATCCAAGTATTTAGCTAGTATCAGAGACAGATATTCTTTGGTCTTAAGATCTCGGACTAGTTTATTTACCCTCTATCAGAGACAGCAGTATTTACAAATTTATTCTCTTTGATGTACTGATAACAGGATGGCCACAACTTGTTTGGTCCACAGAACATGAAGAGCTATTACACATGGCCCTTCTAAGCAGAAGCCTTCAGTATGTGCACATGGTCTGGCTAACGTGATTCAGATAGTGCCTGCTTCTTCAGCCTGGGTAGAGAGTAGAAGATGACAGATGGAAAAGATCCAAGCCTGCAAGAGCCACAGCTGATACGCAGGCCTGTGTGCAGGAAATTCATGGTGATACATGTAAACTACTGAAATGAGAACATCCTCTAATACTATATACAAAAATGAACTCAAAATGGATTAAAAACCTAAATATAGGACCAAATACTATAGAAATCCTTGAGAAAAACATAGGCAGAACACTCCTTGACATAAACTACTGCAATATCTTTTTCAATCTCTCTCTCAGAGCAATGGAAACAAAAACAAAAATAAACAAATGGGACCTAATTAAACTTAAAATCCTTTGCACATCAAAGGAAACCATAAACAAAATGAAAAGACAGCCCACAGAGTGGGATAAAATATTTGCAAACAGTGCAACCTACAAGGGATTAATTTCCAAAATATACAAATAACTCTTATAGCTCAATACAAAACAAAAAAGCAAAACCATAGTCAAAAAGTGAGCAAAAGATCTAAATAGTCATTTCTCCAAAGAAATCACACAGATAGCCAATAGGCACATGAAAAAATACTCATCATTGCTAATTAATAAAGAAATGTAAATCAAAACTATAATGAAGTATTACCTCACACCAGTCAGAATGGCCATTATCAAGAAGTCTACAAATAATAAATGTTAGCAAGGGCGTGAGGAAACAGAGACTCTTCTACATTACTGGGAATGTAAACTGGTACAGCCACTATGGGGAACAGTATGGAGGTTCTTTAAAAAGTAAAAATAGAGCTACCACATGATCATTCAATCCTACTTGAGGGAGGCCTATACCTGGAGAAAACTATGATTTGAAAAGATACATTCCAATGTTCACTGCAGCACTATTTACAATAGCCAAGACATGGAAGCAACCTAAATGCCCATCAACAGGTGGATGGATAAAGATGTGATACACACACACACACACACATACACACAGAGATACACACACAAAACTACTCAATCATAAAAAGGAATGAAGTAATGTCATTTGCAACAACAAGACTGGACTTAGAGATTATCATACTAAGTAAATGAAACAAAGATAAATATGATGTCACTTGATGTGTGAATCTAAAAAATTACGCAAAGGAACTTATTTACAAAACAGAAACAAGACTCAAAGCCATCAAAAAGAAAATAATAACATGGTTACCAAAGAGGAAAAGGGAACAGGGATAAATTAGGAGTTTGGGATTAGCAGATACAAACTACTACACATAAAATAGATAAACAGCAAGCTTCTACTGTATAGCAAAGGAAACTATACTCAATATTGTGTGCATGTGTGCTCAGTCACATTCAACTCTTTGGGACTCCATGGACTGTAGTCCGCCAGGCTACTCTGTCTATGATATTATTCAGGCAAGAATACTGGAGTGGGTTGCCATTTCCTACACCATATTGTTCAGTGGCCTATAATGGAAAAGAATCTGAAAAATATGCAGATATATTGATGTATAACAATCACTTGGCTGTATACCAGAAACTAACACAACATTGTAAATCAACCCTACTTATAAACAAATAGTGAGTCTTTGTCTTGAGTGCAAAAGAAGCTGTCAAAGGATTTTTCCTGGGGATGAAGTGAGGGATCCTGTAATTAGATTTAAGTTTTGTAAAGTGTTCTCTGGCTATTACAGAGAGAAAAACCTGAAGAGAAGGTAAATACAAGTTTAGATGAGAAATACTGAGAGCTTGATTTCAGGCACTAGCATTGGAAATTAGAAAACCAGATGGGCTTTTGAAATTAGGAAGTAAAACTAGCAAGAATGACCCTGTGAATGTGAAGGGACAAAGGATACTCTATAATATCACCAACTATTAAAAGACACATCCTACAATAAAGAAGGACTACAAGAAATAATGTCTCTGGGTTATGAGTTTGACTAAGTTTATCAATTAATTTGACTACTTCAAAATAACCCATAATGGTAGGCAAATTAAACTCCCTGCCACTGCAGTTACAGATGGAAATTTTATTACTGAATAATGCTGCTGCTAATTAGCTTCAGTTGTGTCCGACTCTGTGCGACCCCATAGACAGCAGCCCACCAGGCTCCCCCGTCCCTGGGATTCTCCAGGCAAGAACACCGGAGTGGGTTGCCATTTCCTTCTCCAATGCATGAAAGTGAAAAGTGAAAGTGAAGTCACTCAGTCGTGTCCGACTCACAGCAACCCCATGGACTGCAGCCCACCAGGCTCCTCCATCAATGGGATTTTCCAGGCAAGAGTACTGGAGTAGGTTGCCATTCCCTTCTCCATACTGAATAATGATGTATACATCAATCACAACTGTTAATCTCAGGAAGAAACTTTGAAGAAGTAGATAAATATCAACATTGATTTATTTAGAAATTAAATTTGAATTTTCTACTTTAAAATGTATCATAATTTTAGAAAATATGTAAACAAAAATATAACTATATAGACAAATTCCTAATGATCATCTCAGTGGTACTAAAATGTACCTCAACACACCAACCACTCTGCTCCCTGACTTAGCTCAAATTCTATTCGTCTTACATAAGATTTGGAAAATAAATCATTTTTTGTGTGTCCTAAAATTTCAAAGAAGAATTCCAACAATCTTTGGAGTAATGGCTCATGGAAACATAGTTTAGCTTCTGAAACAGACAACTATAAAGCACAGTTGTCATCTGTTTAAATTCTGTGTGCTTGGATTAAAAAAAAAAAAATCTTAATTCTACACCCGGCTCAGAAAGCAGACATGGATAATTTTCACAGAATATGCCCTCATACATGTACACACACACACACACAAACACATATCTCTGGTTCAACTTCTCCTCAACAAACCCACAGAGCAGACATCTGTGTATCCACCAACAAAGCTTCTATTCGCACCCAAATTCTCTCAGGATACCTGTCCTCACTCATACCATGCAGTTCTGGTAGACAGTCCAACAAAACACCTCACTTGCCCCAGGCAAGAGACTCAGGCCAGGCCAAACAGATGGCTCTGGGAATCTGACTCTTGGCATTTCTGAGTGATCCCAGGACGTACATGGCTGCATCATTTCAATGGCACCATCCTGAGGAGACTGTCATTTCTACAACCAAGATGCCCAGAGCCACCCCCATTTCACTTATTTCTGAAGCCCGCTACTGTTCAGCTTTCCCTTTGGATTCTGTGACCTGTTTCCCATAATTTTCAATCCATTCCTTTTACAGAAGTAGAGGTTGATTCTCAGAGAGGATAACTAAATTGTCCAAAGTCACATAGATAAGAATGCCTGCACTGGGATTCACATTTCTGTTCATCTGATCTCAGACCCATGATCTGATACGGTTATTATATTGCTTCCTCCTGTCATATTTCAAATTGAATTTGCAAAAAGACTGGTAACATTTGTTTATTGCCCTAGTGTACTGCATAGAACTTCCAATGAAATGTAACTACATCAGCTATTTTGCCATTTGTAAGTGACAGGTGACTGAAAAAGCATGTCCACGTTAACTAGTCCTCTAAAACCATTTATGTTTTCCTGTCACCTTCAGATGACTTTTCTGTGGCTGTCTTACTAATTCAGAACTATCTTTCATCCTCTGTTGACAATAATAAGTTTCAATTTCAGAGATAACTGACCAGTGAGCCCTTTAAATGTTATGGATAAGGTCTTCCTTTGGAAATGGAAATAAAGAAGACATGATATTTGTTTTCATTTTCTGACAGATTCTTCTTGCACTGAGTACTGCATGGGCCTGGTTGGGAGAACTACTAATTCAACCCTTATCACCATTACCACTTACAGACATGCCAGTGAGAGAGATAAATCTCAACAATTTCAGGCTATAGCTTTGTGAGGTTGACCACCAAGAAAACTCATTCCCAGAGTCACTAGTACTCTTATTACCCGTCCTTTACACTTTCGTCTCCTGACAGTCAATACAATGACAGCTCTGATAGCAAACTACTGTGAAACTCACAAAACCAAAGTCAGGAATGAAGAATGCAGGAGATCTAGGGTAGAAAAGGAAATCGGAGGCCTGAGCAGGGCATCTTCTTAGTGAGAAGGAAAGGCCGAGTCAATGCTGAAAACCAAGCACAGTAAGGCTAGAATTTATGGGCAATGTCTTCAATACATGATTCATCTGAAATTCCAATCCAATTTCACATATTCTGAAAGCCCAGATTAGTCCAGTTGTCATTAAGTTTCTACAAGAATTTGGTTAAAACAGCCATACTTCATTTTTGTTCTCCTTGCAGGGATTTTGGTACCCCCAGGAATTCTTACCTCTTTCCCATTTTATTTTTACACCTTGAATTTGCAAAGAGTTATCTGCTCAGTATAATGGCCTTTATCTCTGTCACTTGATGTAAAGTCAGTCAAATACCTACCCTTCCACTAGGATCAGTACCAAAGAACTGGACGGGGCAGAATTTCATTCAAAAAAAGAAATGCCATGGGAAACAATAAAGACCAGGCTTCTAACACAAGAATATCTGGTGCAAGTGCCAACCCTAGTATTTACTAGATGACATGCTTCAGGCAATCGTCTCACCTTTCTGAACCTGCTTATCTCACAATATGGATAATAGTACCTAACCAGAATGACTGCTCTAAGAATTCAAAACAATAAATGTAAAGATTTAGCACAATGTCTGGGCACATGGAAATCATGATGATACCGCATTATTAAAAATTCAGTGAGAGCATTTATGTAGCATGTACTGTATACATGCTGTGGATTCAACTGTAAATGATATAAGGGTGATCTCCAACATCTCAGATCCTATACATCTAATGTGAAAGACAAACAAGAAGTAATTCCCATAAGAGATGCAAAGTGTTCTGATAGGGAGATTAAAGATTGCATTTTTAGTAATTATAAAGTGCATATACAACATAGAAGTTAAGAATCTGAACTCTTTTCAGACAATGTGGGTTGCAGTCCATATCTGCCTGTGAATATCAATGTGACTTTACAAAAGAACTTTCAACAGTGAAATAAAAGGTAGTAGTAGGGACTTCCCTCGTGGTCCAGTGGTTAATACTTTGCATTGCAATGTAGGGCGTGTGGGTTTGATTCCTGGTCAAGGAGTTAAGATCACAAACGCCCAGGGTCAGAAAACCAAAACATAAAACAGAAGCAATATTATAACAAGTTCAATAAAGACTTTAATGGTTAACAACAAAAAAAAAATCTTTAAAAAAGAAACTAGTAGTAAAATTAAAAACTAGCATTTTTTTATGAGAATTAACAGAGAAAACATTCAAAGTACTTACAACAGTGCTGGATTAAGTCTTTGTGACCCCTGAACTGGAGCCCACCAGGCTCTTCTATCAATGGAATTCTCCAGGCAAGAATTCTGGAGTGAGTTTCCATTCCCTTCTCCAGGTGATCTTCCCAACCCAGGGATTGAACCTGGGTCTCTGGCATTTTAGGCAGATTCTTTACCGTCTGAGCCACCAGTGAAGCCCACTTAATTCTTCAATAAATGTTAATTATAATACTAGCACTACCACAATCCTGTCAGTACTGAGCTCTACCAAAATGATTATCACCCTTCAGAATACCTTTTTCTGAGCAAATTAACATTCCTTCATGTGTTTTGAGCCATTCAAGCTGTAACTAAAACAAAATCTAAGGTATCTCTGAAGATACTTTCAACTCAGACCACTCATTTTATTTTCAGAAGTTTACAAATGTTGGTGTTGTAACTGAAATCATTTTGAGTGTACTGTGGGATTGTAAAGTAAGAAGGAAGAGGGATACAAATATGAAATAGAATAAAGTGAGAATGGACCTCCCCCCATGGTGTTGGATTTTAAAGATGACATCAGTATGAACCCATAATTTAGACTATATACATATACACATACATATTTTCTAATCCTTTCCATAAAAAGGGTCTACAAACAACATCATCCCAGTAGCAGTGTTTCTAAACATCATTATCTACTGAAATGAGCCACAGTGCTTTGGAAACTGCTAATTCCAGGTCTGGAGCAGAGAAAGTGTAATAGCAACTTGAAACATTTTGTGCCAGAAAATAAGGAATTGCTCAAAGGCTGACTGAGGTATGTTCAAAGGGCACAGGAAGTTGTATTGGGGGTATCTGTTGCAAAATGGAGTTAATCTGTATGTTGAAATAATATAAACTATGGATTATAATACCGTTAATTTTAAAAAACTTGAGTTGAATACGTGAGCAGAGACAAAGTTAAAAAAAACAAAGCAAAACAAAGAGTCAAGTTCTTCCTTCCAGAAAAATGCTACATATACCTATGTGAAAGTTGCTCAGTCATGTCTCTTTGCGACCTCTTGGACTATACAGTCCATGGCCTTGTCCAGAATACTGGAGTGGGTAGCCTGTTCCCTTTTCCAGGGGACCATCCCAACAAAAATGCTAGAAAATAAATGTATAAAAAATGATAGAATTAGATAGTCAACACCTTGTTAAGTCCCATATTCTGGCTCAGGTGAAGATTATCTATGAATGCTAAAACTAAATTACTAAAAGAAAATTATTGGGAAAAAGATATTCAGATTTGAGTTCATGTTGCCATAAGCCTAGGAAAAAACAGCTTGTTTTGTAGCCATGGTAACAAGCAGCTTCCAGAATCAGACTGAAGCCTATTCAAATAACCCTCTTTTGCTAGTCAACCAGTTACAGGCTTTTGTTGATGAAAGCAGACACTCAGAAACAGACTCACATACCTCCAAGTACCAACTAATCAACTCAATTTCTCTCTCACTTAAGTAAACATGCTTCCAAATACCTTATCAATTCACTTAAAGCTACAAAAATCTACCAATCCCTCACTCCACACTCCTTAGTTTAATCAGCTCAGAGAGACTGTAGTTGACTAATCCTGCTCTTCCTTACATAAATTCAGCTCTATCTTTTTATTTTAGTGGCACCATTATCCCACTAAATATTAATTAAGAATTTTAAAGATGTGTTTTGTTTTGTTTACAATATGAGAGTCACCATCTACCCAAGGGGTCAAGTCTGGTGGTTCCAACAGTAAGTAATTCAACTGGCCAGATATGATATGCCCAGGTATGATACGTGGTAAATAGAAAACATCACCTATTTGGTGTCCTTGCCAGAAATGTCTGACATTAACTGAATGATGAGAAAATTATCGATGGATCAAGAAAGTAAAATATTACATGGGACAACTGGCCTGGAGTCTTCAAATGATTTAATGACACCAAGAACCAAGGGAGGAGGTAGGGACATTTTATAGATTAGAAGATATTAAGAGGATTTAATAACCAATTGCAATGAATTGACCTCGACTGAATCATGTATCATGAGGAAAGAAGAAAATGTGAGCAAGGAAAGTATGTTGTTATCACTGAATTGATTTGGATTTTCTGTAGCAATGGTGGGTGTGGTTTTATAGGTTATTCTTGGGAGAGACAGACTGCATTATCGGAGTAAAGTGTCTTTATGTCTACAGTTTCTGTTGGATGGTTTGGAAAAAGGGAGAGTCTGACTGCAGAGAAACACTGTGGGTATTACCAAGAAGGCAAAGTTAATGGATTTTGATTAGAGAGAAACAGGTGACCATGAAATTGCTTTTTTTCCCCCCCAACTTTAAGTTAAAAAATTTTAAATCCTCATTTTTATTTTGAAAACTATATTTCCAGATATTTCCCTGCTGCCCCAATTTCTCACTTACTATCAAAATAAATCTGTTATGCTGCAACTGTTTTTGTAAGTCAGCTCCTATCTTTATTGGCATAAAGTACGGTCCAAATAAGCAAAGTCCAAAATATTTAATTCACAAAATGATTTTCCTCGCACAATTGCAAAAAAAAAAAAGACACATATTTTTCAGTTTAGAATAGCTGAGATAAGATTCTCTTTGGAATTTAAATATCCTCCGGTCTTTATCACCGACATTTTATTTCTAATGTCAGTTATGTTGCTGGAAGTCAGTGAGAGGGGAATCTTCCTCAATCCCTCAGTGGAAAAGGAGGCCATCTGGATGCATTTGGACAGACACCCAGAGATGCCATGGGCATCAGTGGACCCTGAGGAGTCTCCCTCTGCTTCCTGCATTGACACTAGTCTTTGGTATTTCCATGAGGAGTCCCTTGTGGAAAGACCAGCCTTAATCTGACAGAGTTGCATATGAACAGAGGCCACCTGGCAGGAATGCAGCTGGTTGCCACATCCCCCAGAGGGAACAGGAGACGACTGAAAAGATAAAACAAGCTGGATGAGAGAGTCGGTGCTGCAAATGAACAGACCAACCACTGGTGCCTGGAGAAAAACCCCTGTCCTCGGAGCCCAGGACTGTGGCTTGAGAAACATGCTATTAGGCAAAGATTTTATGATTCTAGTGTGAGCTAGAGCCATGAAGAAAGACAACCGTGTGCTCTGGAGTGGGAGGCAGCTTTGATTACAGCAGGCAGGAAGGCTGCAGAGCCTACTGCATGCACAGGAGGTCCTGTCCCTGTTTACAGCTGCTGGTAAGTCACTTCAGTCGTGTCCGACTCTGTGCGACACCATAGACGGCAGCCCACCAGGCTCCCCCGTCCCTGGGATTCTCCAGGCAAGAACACTGGAGTGCGTTGCCATTTCCTTCTCCAGTGTGTGAAAGTGAAGTCGCTCAATCGTGTCCAACTCCTAGCGACCCCATGGACTGCAGCCTACCAGGCTCCTCCGTCCATGGGATTTCCCAGCAAGAGTACTGGAGTGGCTTGCCATTGCCTTCTCCGTGTTTATAGCTACCAACTATATAAACAGCGATACTTTATATGGTGGCCAAAAGAGGAAAGAAAATCTATATGTTTACAGGATGTGAATCAGAAACAATCGAGGGAATTCCATGGGGGAGGAGGGTGATAGCTTTAGTATTTATGGATTTGCAGGAAGAAAAGGCATTCTGGTAGCAATGCCACCCCAAAAGGAACTAACCACACAATTAAAAAAGGAAAAAGTCCACTTTCATAGACCCTGTCCCGCTAAGGAAAATAGACTAGAAAGGGAGGTTCAGGCTTTAATAATATTCAAAAAGAGGAAAAGGAAAACTTTAAGAACCCTATGGAATAGTATGTCACATTTCAGTCTTCTCAGTTCAGTTCAGTTGCTCAGTCGTGTCGGACTCTTTGTGACCCCATGATTCACAGCACTCCAGGCCTCCCTGTCCATCACCAACTCCCGGAGTACACTCAAACTCATGTCCATCGAGTCGGTGATGCCATCCAGCCATCTCATCCTCTGTCGTCCCCTTCTCCTCCTGCCCCCAATCCCTCCTAGCATCAGACTCTTCCAGTGAATCAACTCGTCGCATGAGGTGGCCAAAGTATTGCAGTTTCAGCTTTAGCATCAGTCCTTCCAATGAACACCCAGGACTGATCTCCTTTAGAATGGACTGGTTGGATCTCCTTGCAGTACAAGGGACTCTCAAGAGTCTTCTCCAGCACCACAGTTCAAAAGCATCAATTCTTCGGCGATCAGCTTTCTTCACAGTCCAACTCTCACATCCATACATGACCACGGGAAAAACCATAGCCTTGACTAGACGGACCTTGGTTGGCAAAGTAATGTCTCTGCTTTTTAATATGCTATCTAGGTTGGTCATAACTTTCCTTCCAAGGAGTAAGTGTCTTTTAATTTCCTGGCTGCAATCAGCATCTGCAGTGATTTTGGAGCCCCCAAAAATAAAGTCTGACACTGTTTCCACTGTTTCCCCATCTATTTCCCATGAAGTGATGGGACCAGATGCCATGATCTTCGTTTTCTGAATGTTGAGCTTCAAGCCAAACTTTTCACTCTCCTCTTTCACTTTCATCAAGAGGCTTTTGAGTTCCTCTTCACTTTCTGCCATAAGGGTGGTGTCATCTGCATATCTGAGGTTATTGATATTTCTCCCGGCAATAGAAACTTAACAAAATAGCTAATATCTGACCCTTCATACATTCCAGGGCTGGAGTAGGAAATGGCAAACTCACTCCAGAATTCTTGCTTGGAAAATTCCATGGGCATAGGAGTCTGGCAGGCTACAGTCCATAGGGCCACAAAGAGTCGGACACGACTGAACACACACACACACACACACACGTTCAATGGACCATTTAAGCCTATTACATATGTTAGCTCACATGATGTTCAGAGCAACCCCATGAGGTAGATACCATTACCCCTCCTTAAGCATGAGATAACTAAAGCAAAGACAGCTTAAATAATTTCTGGGTTGAGAATCCTACCCATCAGGAGCTGAGCTAGGGATCACACAGAGGCATGGGCTACAAAGCTTACACTGCTGTGTTCCAAATCACCTATGCCCTTGGGAGATAAGCTTTGTGAAATTAAAGCAGCAATATTGAGGACAATAGGAGAAACTAGGGCTGAGGCAAAGGAGTGGCTGCAGAGGAGCAGCCCACAAAACTTTCAGTCTTCATACTCCGTAGAACTGTTGAAAATGATTGATAACACCAAAGAGCTTGTGTTCGTGTGGATTGTACCTACTGATTTTAAGTAGAAATTAGAACTGAGAAAATATTATCTAATGATTCAAACAATAAATCCACATCATGTTAACATAAACAATATTTTTATAATAAGCGTATTTTCCAAAACAAACAAAAATATTGCTTTGCAGAGTGGCAATATTTTACAGTTTCGTCAAACTCTCATGAAGGACCTTGATGAAAGCCTACATTTAGGAAAAATCATCTAGCTCAAAGCCTACTTTATAATAAAGCACTGAATATCTCATGTAATTTATTGACTCGTGAACTGAAAGTGAAAAAAGGAACGGTGGTCTGGGTTGAAGAGTATCGGTTGCTAATCCTTGTGACTGTGTGGCTGACTGGGAGCTGTGGTGGCTGCCAGCGCTCAGCAACATGACAGAGCGTATTGCCAGTCTGGGAAAAGACCACATTGAGAATTCTAAATACGGTTTCTACTGAATGTGCATCACTTTTGTACCATATTAAAGCCCAAAACTCATAAGCTGAACCATCTTCAGTCAGGGACCATTCGTATTATTTTTTATAGAATGAGAAAGCACAGGTCTGCTTCTGGAAACAGGCTGTCTGATGCCGTGCCCCACCCCCAGTCTCTTCACTGATAACTTGGGAATAGCAATCTCTACCTCCTTCAAAGGGCTGACAGCAAGATAAAGTGAATTTTTAAAGCATGCCTATGAAGTACTATGAAATTCTTGGTGTTAGTAGACTAAAAAAGAAAGAGAATATTTATTTTTAAAAATGCAGAAAATAAATATTTAACTGATCTCTGTGTAGAAATGCTTTGTAAGCTTAAAAGAACTGGAAAATCTCACAAATGATAAAGCTGACAAGCTTAACTACAAAAAAACTGAAATGTCTGTATGTAATTATCATAAATAACTGAAGAGGATGAGTCCAAGTTGGAATAATATTTGCAACAAATACAATAGGGAAAGGGCTAATTCCTAGACGTTCTCTGAGTTTTAATAAATATACCAATAGGACACTAATAGTCAAGTCATTAAAAATAATTCATAAACACACTGAAAAGTTCACCGTATCATCAATTAGGTAATTTAAATGGAAAACAATAACATATGTAAAATCTATCGCATTGGCAAAGGTTAAGAGAAGCCCCTACACCTTAAACTTTCAAAGCTGAAGAGACTATCATGAGATGTATGTTTTCATGTGCTGCTGGTATAAAACAAATTTGAGGATATTTGTCGGTTTAAATACTACATAACATTGTATCAAGTCATTCCAGTTTAAGAAATGTATCAGGAATGTGACCGAAGATCTTTCACTAAAATATTCCTTACATGTGGTTTGAATAGTGAATATTACAGCAGATCCATAGGGTACACTAGAACTTCATTAATAAAAATCTCAGTGTTATTAAAACATCAGAAAATGTCAACAATAGCTTAAAAATCAGGTTATAAAATATTTATCTTTCCTAGAGAAACACAAAAAAATTGGAAAAAAAATTAGATAGAAATAAACTGCAATTTTGGAAGGAGTTGTTTCTGGGTAATGAGATTATGGATAGTTTTTATTTTCTATAATGGAAAGATATTCTTAGAATTAGAAAAAATAAATGCAAGATTTAAAAATCTGTTACACCTGATATAAACTAGATTGCTTTTTACAGGGACATAATTTAAACAAAACATTTATTTAGCCAAGCAATTCATTAGCTGGTTACTAAAAGACTGCAATGAGAATACTGAATGCTTTGAATATAGGTTAACCTCTTCTCAGTAACATTTTAGTAGTTTCAGAACTCCAGAGTGCTGAATACCTACTGTGTACTGATTACTATATTTAGGACACTGAGATGTTAAAAAAAAAAATAAAAAGACATGAAGAAAAGAAAGAAAAGGGGGAAAAGAGTAGTTTCATTGGAAATAAAGTGAGTCAGTTCTGGGCCCAACCACTCCAGCATGTGTAGGTTGAACACTGCAAAACAAAGGACTATTGCTTATCAGCAAATTGGTAGCAATCTTATTGCCCTGAGGCTTGCACAGAGATGCTTCACTTAAAAAAAAAAAAATCCATTAAAATTAGTTCAAAGAGCAAGACACAAAGGTGGTGTGAGGGGGTCATTTTTCAGTGCTGTGTGTGAAGGAGAGAAATGTACACAGTAACTCCCATTACAATTAATGAGAGTGGAGCATCCAGACCCCTGGTTTAGACTAATCTAAACCCCGGGAGGATTCAACAATCATCCTGGCACAGCAACTCTCAGCCATGAATGAACCCCAGGATTGCTCACTTATATATTCTTCCCAGGCACTAAAGACAGTAGAAAATAATTTTTTTAACCACATCTTACAGGGAAAAAAAATAAAAAGGCTCATAAAATGTCAAATTCTCATCATTTTGTAGGTTTATTTTAAATCCTGGGTATTATTTTAATGCCATTCTTAATTGAGTAGTTTAAAAGTGGGTTTTGGGTTATTCCAATTGTTATGTGATATTCCCATAGAAATCCAGAAATTAATTTGGTTTAAGCTTCAGTTTTATGAACTTTGGGCCAAAATTAAATGGCACCCCTTATCCAATCCCAAGCCCTTGGTTAGCCTCCAAGTGTCAGGATAATGACAAAGAAAAAAGTGTTATTATTATGCCATTTCACAGGCAAATCCATTCATCCTTCTGACTTACACATCATCTTGATTTAGTCCAGAAAGGCATCTTTATTTTTAGATTAGGGGAAAAAAAAAAGATGAACTCACTTGACTAGAATCCCCAAATGGGACTAAAACCAGTTCTCCAACTCCCTGTCCCAAATTCACTGGTAGTTTCAACAAGTATAAATGGTTCTGCATGGGAAGAGGGCACACAAAATATTAGACCCGCTAGCATAGTCTTTCCCCTCCAGGTCACAGGACAGGAAGAGAGCCTCTCTAATCACCACTGATCATTGTTCTCCATGGTTTGAGTTCTGTAGTGGGGTCAGGGAAGGCCTCTGTGAGGAGGTGACAACAGAGCAGATGAGAACTGGGGAGGCATGCATGAGAGGGTCAGAGGGAAGCTCATTCCTGGTGAAGACAAGGCTGGTACAAAAGGCCAGTGGCTGAAACAGCTCACTGAGGCAACAGCCAGAAATCCAGGAGGCCGAAGTGAAGACTTGAGATGTTATTCTAGTTGAAAGAAACAAACACTGAAAATCTTAAAGCAAGGGAATAACGTAGTCTAATATCTATGTTAAGAAGCCCATGCCAGGTGCTATGTGATGTTACATTGAAGGGCAGAGGAGGGAAGTGGTTGGGAGGTGTAAGCAAGGAAGTAGAGAAGTGACTGTGCCTGGTCCAGGCAAACTTGGGCAGGGGTGGTGGACATGGTGAGCAGTATTGTAAGGACATATTGAGGACGCTCTCAATTACAAGTTCCAGCATCACTTCCATAAGGAAAGAGCAGCAGAAACTACAACTGATCCCTGTTGTTGCTCACGTTTCTGCACTTCCTGAACACTTCCTGTTTTTACCTCAAGGAGAGTATCTCTCTCTCCTTCCTTAGGTTGGTGCCAGAGAGTTCAGGGCCAACTCTGGAACCCATCTCTGACAACTTTATGGACATTTGGTATCTATTTCATGCACTACTTTCACTTTTGGCTCCATCTTACTTTCCTTATTTTCTTTTTGACTCTTGCTTGTTTGCTCTTATTTTTAAAGCACTTAATCTTACTATTTCACTACACTTTATTAGTCAACTTAAGTCATTTTCTAAACACTTTCAGGAGGTAACCAAGTAGACAAACTACCTCAGTGATGCCCTGGTTACTGTATAAATAACAATAAATCAAAAAAAGGCTTTATCAAAGGAATTCATTAGAAACAAAGATGTATAAATAAGTATATATGTAAGAGAACCTGTATGTGTGAGAAATGAAGCCAAGAAGAAGGGGCCATAAAAATTGATTGAAGGACTGAAGAAATGGCATACACACTTGCCCTAGACGCCCCAAGGAAAGCAAGATGGTGAAAAATAAAATCTTGGGAAATTGAAGTCCATCATCTGCTGAGATACCAAACCCTGTTTAATTTGTGACATTTAGGAGGATATTAAGTATCACCTCTGACACAGGGCCGAGCCAAGAAAGGCTGGTTTCACTGGCCTGGCTGCAATCTACACAGAAATCTTCAGCCACTGTGCTGGGGTGGACAGAGGGAAGGTATTTTTTTTTCATGCTGAAGCCACCTGTTAGTCCTCTCTCTCAAAGCCAGGCACTTTGGAACAATAAATTTCAACTATGCATCCACATGTAAGTGTGTGCGTGTGTGGAGATGTGTAAAAATGCAAGCTGATGCTCCTAACCACCATACTGAATTGCCAGGTATAAAAATTTATCACATTATTCTACTTGCTAAGTGAGGACCCTTGTCTTTTTGGGGTTTTAAAGCTAAAAATTTCAGCTAGTCAACCATAGTTACTCATTGAACAAATATTTACTGATTGTCTGTCACATGCCAGGCATGTGGGGATGCAGTCATGAATTCCCATACTCACAGCAATTCCCACTTTCACAGAGCTTGCATTCTGGTCAGCCTGAGACAC
Organism: Moschus berezovskii; assembly: GCF_049115385.1. Taxonomy (NCBI): domain Eukaryota; kingdom Metazoa; phylum Chordata; class Mammalia; order Artiodactyla; family Moschidae; genus Moschus; species Moschus berezovskii. The sequence continues at coordinate 19,695,256 of NC_142483.1, forward strand.
AAATGAGTTATATATTAAGTTGGAATATAATTAATGCCACAAAGAAAGTAAATGTGGTACTGAAACCTTAAAGAGGAAGACCATCCCGAGATGATGCTTGCATACAAGGTGTGTTCAACAATCCAATCTCAGATTAAAATTTCCAGTCCTATCTAACACGGATTTGAGATGGAAACTTGAGCAGTTAGAGCTCTCTACCAACTGCTCCCCCATTCCTGACTGAGCTACTCTGGGATTGGAGGCGGAGTTCTGTGTCAGCAGGTGAAGAGCAGGTTTCCCTGGCCCCATTTCAGTTCCATCTGCAGAGAGTTTCTGCAAATATGGTGGTCTCTGCATGGTTCAGAATTCACAGACTTGACGGTATTCAAGTCCCACCCTCACTCTATCTGCTTCTGAGAACCCAGTCACAAAAGGATGGTCATGTCTCCCTTTATAACTTTGCCAACAGCTTATTATCCAATCACTGTCTCCATAGGCCAGTGCCTCAGTTGGAACAACAAATCTACCTGACCACCCTTGTGGCACCTACTGCTGATACTCATGGGTGTTTATAAGAACCAGGGGAGGTATCTGTGTGTTTCCTCCAGGGGCTGTGGAAAATTGGGATGGAGTAGAAAAGTTGCTCCCATCTTCTTCTCAGAAACATTATTCTCCTTGCCCTGCAAAAAGCCACTCCCAATCTCCTTACCCACTACTCAGAAATAGGCAGATAAGAAGCAAGCACTGGCCTATGTTTGGGTGCAATCCTAATGTCTGGAGGGCAAAGGGGAAGCCTCCTATGGCCCTAAAGAGTCTGCGCTTGCACTGTGCCCCCACTGTGTAGATAGAAGTGTCAACACAGCCTGCACGTTCTGCTCAGCCAGCATCACTCCAAGGAGCAAGATGGCAGCATCCTTTCATCACAGATGAAACAAGCCCCTGCTCAGGGCATTGAGCACATGACTCTCGGTGCGGGGTGGAGGAGGAGGGGGAATAATCACTCTAAAAAGAGGTAAGAGAACAGCTTCTCAGCATTCTTCATTGCACTTCGCTTCTCCTGACCACTTCTCCCCTTACAAGGCTTGTGAACATGGAGGTGGCATTCAACAGCTGGGTCTGGTTCTGCTGCTGCCATGAGAGTGTGGCTATCTCTCACACATGGGTATCTCACCAGAAATGATGTCAACTTTTCTGTTTAGGTTCACACTCCAGGGCAGTATGAAAAGTCCCACTCAATGTCTGTTCCAGCTCTGAATTTCAATTTCATTATTGCAGCTACAGCTCCATGACTTAAAAGCTTCTAGGAGTCACTCGGTCCCTAAACAGAATAGAAAATACTAACTAGTATAATATTAATAGATGCCGGCATGAGAAACATGCTTCAGAATTTAATGTAATTTCTGTTGATACATTTTATCTTGACATATCTTATTTAATAAATTCGAAAGCAATCATCTTTGGTAAATGGAAGGGGATCATGGTTTACTGTTAAAGTATTAGCACTCAACAGACAATTGTTAGTTTCAACAAATCTCTTGAACTGGAAATAAATCTTGAAGATGAAAAGATCTCTTGGTAACTACAGCCATTTTAAAACCTATTAGAAAAGAGAAAATGAAGAGAACCAGCTGAATTTCACTCTTCCTGGGCTCATCTTACCTGGGAGTGAATATGCTGCTTGCCAAGCAAGGTGTTTGGCCCCGCACTCACAGCGCTGCAGAGTCATGCTTAAGCCACATAGGTTTTTCAGAAGTCCTCAAAGTTAGTCTTATTCCTAAATGATGATGATTACAACCAAACAACAAAGACAGCAAAATGACAGCAAAGGTTATAAATGACAGAGTGTGGACTGACAACAGTATAGCACTGGAAAACAGGAATAATGGAGATGTTTAAGACTCCAGGGAACAGAACTCCTTAAAACCAATGTTACAAAAAGGTTTGTAGCACACGGGACAGCAACTAGAAGTGGCAGAAAGAGAACAGAATGAGGATCCAGAGTTTTGGGTGAAGTCTTGACTCCCATGAAGTAGGGCCAACACTGGCCTGAGACTCTGCCTTCCCATTCCAACTGGTCAGAGGGGATAGAACAAAATAGTGACCTCAACAATGCATTGCTCATCATAAAATATTATTTAATTCACTTATTTCAATTTCAGCATCAGCTGAAGCTCCAATACTCTGGCCACCTGACGCAAAGAGCTGACTCATTAGAAAAAAAAAACCATGATGCTGGGAAAAACTGAGGGCAGGAGGAGAAGGGGGTGACAGAGGATGAGATGGTTGGATGGCATCAATGACACAAGGGACATGAATTTGAGCAAACTCTGGGAGATAGTGAAGGACAGAGAAGCCTGGCATGCTGCAGTCCATGGGGATGGCAAAGAGTCGGACATGACTGAATGACAACAACAAAAACGTCTTTCAATTAATTTATGTCTATGACGTTATTTTCAATAAAAGATATAAACAAGTTGAATGCACGTATATACACACTCTTCATCCCTACCACATTCACACACATGAGAAAGACAGACCAAGAAAATACGGCCTCAATCCTTTCCTGCTACAGTTAAGCTTTCCCCTATAATGGTGTTAGGCAGTTACCATTCCACTGTGAGGAAGCCAGCCATTTAAAACAAAGAAAGAATTTTGTTGTTTTTAATTCATTGGTGACTCTGCTATTATATGCCAGTCTCCGTGGTGTTTAAGAACAAATACCAGGCGTGAGCCACAGGATGTCAAGGAAGCTTCCTCCTATCAGTATTCATTTCTAAAACCAGGGCTGCAACTGAGTACATCCACAGGCAAGCCCATTCCTGTTATTAAAATATTATAACAGTTTTGTCCATACTGCCTCCTGGGAGCTGCTCACACTTCTCTGCCTCATCCCCTGGGTCTCTCCAGATCTTCCCACAAAGCAGAAATTAGCAGGATGATGTTGTGACAGAGCAGAGAACTTCCAGGAATTACACTGACATTAGGACATTGGTCACTGCTATGTGTCATATTAATCACTGCATCTAAAAATAATTCCTCTGCCTAAGACATATCCAGTCATATCCCTGATCCCCAATTGTGGGTCCATCTAAGCCAAGCCAAGACTCTTGATGCATATTTAAAGCCTGGAACAGAAATCTCAGGAAAACAATTTAGATTGCAAAACTAGTTCAGATACCTACTATTACAGAGAGTTCTGAGGATAAGGCCAATTTAGGATTTGTACCCAAGAGCTATTTGCAAATTTATAGTTATTTTTTCAGTCGATTACTTTGAGAAAGGAAATGGGAGCTAAGTAAATAAATTAGATCATTAATTTGCAATAAATATAAATTAATTATGCTAATTATAAGACTGGAACATATATATAAATTATGTATATATAATAAACAAGGCATGCACATAAGACTCTATTAGCAAAAGAAAGCCATCTTGACTTATTGTGTTGTGGAAAATCCATGTATATTCATTCAACAGATTTTAACAGTTTTGATATGTGTATGAAAATATAGGATAAACATTAAACTGCCTACTGATGTTCTAACAAATCTATTTTCATTCCAAATGGAAATTAGGATATATTTTGCATTATCTGAGTTAATTACATGACATTTCTTGTGAATAATGATGTATTATTCCATTCATTACTTCTAATTATGTTCTGTTACAAGTGCAAGGCTGGCAACACCATGACCAGCCTTTTCCTATTGCTCACAATCTGATAGCTTGCATGGGAAGCAGGTCAAAAATATGCCCAGAATATAATGAACGAGTTCAGATACTGTTAACCATGACAGTTCAAAATTACCTGAGGAAACTTTCACATGGAAATAAATAGAAATGGGGAATGACATTCTACAAGGGATATTCATTTTTGCAATTAATGTGAAGAATATTCAAAGTGTTATTTTAACACACATAATTATCATCCCACCATTTGCTGGAGCTGGAGACAGAGCATCTCCTGTTCCCTAACTCACTCACACACACACACACACACACACACACTAATAGAATTATGTTCTGTGAGAGATTGGCAGGTGCAAAGGTATCTTTTTCTGGTGGTAAAATAATTCTGTGGGCTTTGTGCAATTCTAAGAGAATACAGAAACCTCCTAAAAGCTCTGATTACAAAGCCGTCAGGACTTTCCTCCTCAAATGCATCACCATGGTCAAGCCAGCTCATCTCACCCCACTCACAGTAGGTCCTGAAGCTAGAAGGTAAATCCTACTACGGAGAAGCAGTCAAGGTCAAAGGAAAGCAGTCACAACTAAGGGACAAAGTGTAGGGGCAAAGTGAACCACAAAATCACCACTCACCAGTATCCTCACCCACCAGTAGGCTGCAAGGAGCCGGGCAGAGACGGTGGACAGCAGCAAGGGGGCTGGATGAAACCTAGAGACCAGTGTGAACATGCCTCAGGCACACTGTTTCATGGGTGAGTCACCTTTATTTGAAGTCACTGGGGCAAAATATATAAAATCCACACATTTTTCTCCGTCCAATTTCAAATGTTCGTTGCACACACACACACACACAAAGAATCTATTAAACCCCTCAGTGTCAGGTGCCAACAATCCATCATTCTGTCTATAATAAAAAATAAAGATGCCAGTCTCAGCTCCAAGGATGAGAAATAAACCCAAGAGAGGAAGAGTCTTGGCAAGGAGCCTTTCTACTCTACCTGTGGCAGTTACTGCCCGCTGCCCCTGCATACAGCCTCAGAATCCTACTCAACACTGTGAGCTCACTACCAACCCAAGAAACAGCATTTGAGGTTCCCATATTTTCTCTCTGAGCAGTAACTCCTCAGATGACAAGCCAAGATAGATGACAGTCACACAAGGTTTGTCTTGTAACGGGGGCTGGCAGGATCCTCTGTGCTAGGTTCTGGACACTGAAAAAAGATATCAGTCAATTTAGTGCAAGCCAAAAGCATAGAAGAGCTTTCTGTGTTCTTCCTGATGAATGCTGTAAAAAACTGTTCAAGCTGGAGGCAATGTACTCTACTGACCCAAAAGTAGGCACACATTTATATGGAAACCTTTCCCACAGAAACAGCATAAGAACACTCTGAGCAATCACTGCAGATCTTTTGGACACAACAATCTGCCAAATAAAGTCAAGAAAAATATGGCCACAAGGAAACCAACTTTTCCCACTACTCAGCTCAGGACAAAGGGTGCATGCTCAGCTTTGAACACGTCTCCTACAGTATTTTAAGCTGGGTAATATACAACAGGCCCAAAGTCGGTGCGGGGCAGGCTGGGGAAGCATATGCTTAGGGAAATTTCAAGAGCAAAAAGGTCTATCTTTAGTAATAAAGATATAAAAATAGTGCTTGCACTCATTTTATTTGCACAGGAAGGTTTTAAAAGAAACTCTTTTTCAGAAATGAAAAGATCATGAGATCACTAATAACTGCAGTTTCCTGAACAATTAAAGAAATTCACAAGATTACAACCTACTCAGGAAATGACAAATATTTCTGATTTTTACGGAAGGACTAAAAGGGCACTTTTATCTATAGCATCTATTCCGTAAGAAGCACTGTTAAGTAATGAAGCTATTTTTATTATCTGTTCCTTTATTTCAAGAATACTCAATATGGCAATGGCCTGAAAACAGAACACTGCTCGCTTAGGGAGGTAAAATTTTGTATTAAAAGGCAATTGCCAGATTTTTCTTTTTTATCTATTGAAGTTGGAACTTAGAACACAATTTCCCTTGCACCAAACTTTTGTTTCTAATATGTCAGCAGAAATGTCCTTTAAGTTACCTAGTCTAATTCTTCACAAATACACTTTGTAAGGCTGTCCTCAATATATCATCCTAACGTGGCTTGGCCCTGATAACATTCTGTGTGTGATGCTCCCGCTTGGAAGAATCTGCTCTTTTTAATAACAGATTCAATAAACTGTTGACAAATGATTTGTATAATATAGTATGGCCAGCAAGCAAGGTTTGTTTCTGTCATTACACAATGCATTCAACCTGTCCACAAACGTGGCCATGTTCCCCTTATGTCAGAGCCCCGTATGCCATTCTGAATAGCAATTCGAAGATCAATACACTGTCTGCTGAAAACTACAGGACATAACAAATGAATAATTTTATATACAATAAAACCCCCCGTCCCCAAATGGATTCCACTAATGTTAAAATTAATTTTTCATGCTCAACTGAAGATGAGAGGTAGACGCAGCCCGATGCAAGGGGAGCAGAGTGGAGACAAGTATTAACCATGTTGACTCAAATGTTTTCAAGCCATGAACAATAGCTGGGCTGCACCAAGTACATGAATAAAACGTTCGCTGCAGAATTCTTAAGATGCAACCTCCAAAATGCTTCTGTTCACTTTCCAAGACTCCCTGAAAAGCATTTTCCAGCAACAGGAAATTAAGGGATTAAAGACCTTCAGACATCTGCTTCCAGAGTGTTGCACCACAGAGGCCAAAGCCTATTCAATCAACTTTAAACACTGTTTGCAACAAGCAGAAGTGTCTGCTTTAGGTGGGGACGAGGAGGGACGTAAGTGGCTCTTCTGAGAATGGAAGCAAACAGTCTTGCTTCAGAAGCATATCAGCAGCCCCTGAAATGACGGTTCTTTTCCTCCTCAGGAAGGTATAAAGCGAGCCAGTGAGCAAAGTCAAAAAGAAAAGAAGGTTGAGGAGTGGGGAATGTTGAGAGAGGACACAAGTTCAAAGATGACATTTACAAGTCTCTTCTGAATGACACATTCCCCAGAGGCCCCCTCAACACTCTTTTAAAAAAGAAATCATCAAAAACACAAAATGGAATTTTCCAGTTCACAACAAGATATCAGTATACTGCCCTTAAAATACAGACTCGTCCATTGGCCAATTAACACACAATCAGAAAAAAATGGAAAAGAATCTCTTCCCATCTGCCATCAGTCCATTCACTGCATTTAGACTTAACACAGGACACTCATAACAGCAATGAAAACAGGACTATAACTGACAGAGCTTGCAGGGAAAGTTGGATGAGATACTAATAAATCTGGGATAAAATGGTGACAAGACATGGCTTTGTGCATGGGGATACAGGAAAGGCAGGATCTCAGGATTAACTGAAACTATCCACAAGCTCCTGATGTTTACAGATTCACTTTAAATTCAATCAACACAATATTCTGGGTGCTAAGGAAAAGAGACGTACTAAGAGTAGATTTTGCCGCCACCTCTTCCCAGGAATGCAACTCCACACACAGACAAACAGAAACGAACACAGCTCTGGTCTGGGGCAGACTGGGATTAGTGTTTGGCACGGTGCCTGCAACAGGGTAGCGCAGTAATAAACTGTTGAATGAATCAACATGCGAATAAGGAAATCAAGTGTCACAAAAACGATGGAATTTTTTCTTCCCTAAGAGGGCAGGACAGGTATTGAAGTAAGCACTTTAGTTCAAGTGAAAAGGAAGGGAAGGACCTCGAGGTGAAGAGAGAAGCAGAAGGAAGAGTGGGGGTCAGCAGGTAAATACAACACCTGTTTAAGGAAATAGCTGGAAAGTGGGGAGGGTGAGTTAAGATAATGAAAATCTTTTAAAGGGATGCTAAGAAATTTGGACTTTATCCTCAAATTGGAAAAGACCCTGATGCTGGGAAAGATTGAGGTCAGGAGGAAAAGGGGACAACAGAGAATGAGATGATTGGATGGCATCACCAACTTAATGGACATGAATTTGAGTAAACTCTGGGAAATAGCGAAGGATGGGTAAGCCTGGTGTGCTGCAGTTCATGGGATCGCAAAGAGTCGGACACATCTGAGCGACTGAACAACAATTCTCAAATAAATTGAAAGAGACACATGTACTCCAATGTTCATTGAGCACTGTTTATAATAGCCAGGACATGGAAGCAACCTAGATGTCCATCTGCAGACGAATGGATAAGAAAGCTTTGGTACATATACACAATGGAGTATTACTCAGCCATTAAAAAGAATGCATTTGAATCAGTTCTAATGAGGTGGATGAAACTGGAGCCTATTATACAGAAGTAAGCCAGAAAGAAAAACACCAATACAGTATACTAACGCATATATAGGGAATTTAGAAAGATGCAAATGATAACCCTGTATACGAGACAGCAAAAGAGACACAGATGTATAGAACAGTCTTTGGGACTCTGTGGGAGAGGATGAGGGTGGGATGATTTGGGAGAATGGCATTGAAACATGTATGTTGTCATATGTGAAACGAATCACCAGTTCAGGGTCTATGCATGTTACAGGATGCTCGGGGCTGGCATGCGGGGATGACCCAGAGGGAGGATAAAGGGAGCAGAGAGGTGGGAGGGGTGTTCAGGATGGGGGACTTATGTACACCCGGGGCGGATTCATCTCAATGTATGGCAAAACCAACCAATATAATATTGTAAAATAATTAGCCTCCAATAAAAAATAAATAAATTAAAAAAATAATAATAAAAAGAATACCCATTATATCTATCAGTGATTTTTGGCAAAGGAAGAGGAGAGTGGTAACATCAGAAATGTGGTTTAGAGAGAGCTGTGGGCTGGGCTGGGGAAGCCCAGGGACACAGAATCAGAAGATCCAGAAGACCCACAACAAGGGGCTTATTTAGGGCAGGCAGAATGGAGCACTGCAGAGGACGGGGGGCAGTGATGGTCTGCTGCAACCATTTCACCATTTATTTTATGAAATGTTAGTAGGCAGAGCTATTCACTGTTTCAATTTCCAAATCACAGGACAAAAGAATATTACTTCACACAAGCAAATGAGTAACTTATTAAAATTCTTCTCACAGTTGTCACCTAAGAGAGTTTACCAAGGTAAAGTAAAATAAAAAGTTTCAGAATCATCATATAAAAAGGATTGCTTGAATCCATTATCCACTGCCCCTGAAATTACTTTAAACACTGTAGATGTAAAAGAGCTTTACAGAGTACACTGATTGCACCGAGTGTACCATTCTCAGCCTTGGAAAGAGCTGAGTCCTTCTTGCTACCTTCCAAACAAACTGAGGCTGTTGATTTTAATACAATGCTCCCCTTGTCCTTGGCATTTACTCAACGAGGTGATAATCAACCAGGACTCATTTTCAAAATGGCAATTTCAGTGCCATCTGGAACAAAACTAGTCATCATTCACTAACTGCTCACTGTTCACTATAAATATTTTCCTTGAAGCAGACACCTCTATTTCAGTTCAAACACATATATGACCCAGGTCTTACACAGCACACTTTCAGAGGTAGTTAAAAAGACCATGAAAAATCAAGTTTCTTACCATCAATATAGGAGTTAAAAAAAAAAAAATCAAAGTTCATTTCATTATCAACCGTTTTTTAAAACATGCATCTCTACAATCTCATATTCTGTCAGTCCGAAGCATTAAGATTCGTTCATCTAAATTTACATTTTCATCCCAAATTCACTCAGTTCTTGTACAAAAGTCAATTAAAACTGACACCCAAAGAGAGATGGCATTTAAACAGTATCCTTTTGACACTGGAATTCGACATTTTGCTTAAAAAAATATTCCTCAAAGGAAAAAGGCAACCACAGACTTGCAGCAAAATCAAATGAGAAAATAAAATGACTGTATTATTTCAAGAACTTCAAGGTCTTTTGGAGAAATTCAATATAAAATTGTTACACAACTTAAAAACTGTCATTTTATAAGAGCATTCTGCATCATTTTAGAGTTTTTACTTTAATAAAAAGAAGATGAAATTTTCTAATCTTATATACTTATAAAATCAAATATTTTTATAAATTTAAAAGTTAAATATTATCAAGAAAAATATATATCATTTACTAGCTTATTGATATTATCATTAGTTTTATAAATTTATGAAATTTATTTAGGCTAAAAGTTCAAATCAAGAAATTTGGGAGTCTACCACAAAAACCACAATTATCTTTTGCTGCATGTTTTATCAGTAGTTACATGGTCAAGAAAGAAGATGATTCATCAAGTTTTCAAGCATTTTCAAAAATCCCATTAAAAAAATTATAACTCACTCTTGGAAAAAATCTTGACACCTTTATATACTCAAAATTACTGAGAAATTTATTTCAAAATAGAAGCATGTCTCAATGTGGAAATGCTTATTATCTTAAAATACAACATTTCATACTTTGTTGCCCTCTGCATAGTAAATTAAGTTGGGAGAGGAAATAAAATTTTTGAAGAGTTAGTACAAATGTCATCCATATCCAGTCACGAGTGATACTTTCAACAACATAAAAATAACTCTCCAGAGCATTTCACCAAATTCTGCCTCTCCCACTGCAAAGAATAAAGCTTCTACTGAAATCGATGGTCAGAGGGAAATAAAATACCCCACACCACTAATGGCACCAGACAATGATTTAGAAGCTGGGATGTTTTCCAAGAGAAAATGCCATCTCAGACTCTAACATAAAATATATGTATATATATATATATAGTGTAGTATATTTATGTGTTTGAATGCAATTAAAATTCATAGCTTGAATGATCTCCAAGAGGTAAAGAAACCAAGCCAGTCTCAAATCTTCATGGAACAGCTTACTTCCATATCACAAGTGTGTCACCCAATCTCTTACTATTAAAGTGCACACTTGATACCTGAAAACAAAGTGCTAATAAGGATATTCATTGGATCCATTTTAGAAGCACCTATTTATTTACACAACTACAACTGTGAAAAGGTCAAGCAAAAACTCACCTCCAAAGCCACAGTTGCTAAGCAACTCTTTTTCAGAAGTTCTGCAGCATCGATCAAGCATATTACTGGTGCCACCAACTGGATTCAGAATAAATGTGAATATTGTCCTATCTGGTTTCTCCAAAGGGGGAGGCAGGAGGATTCCTTGCTTACCTTTTTGGTCAGATACTAGAGGTTAATGTTTGTGTTCATTTGGTCTGTTTTCTCTCTTAAAAAAAAAAAAAAAAGGATACGTCCAGGTACCACAGGCTTCCGGTTCACCAGGGCAAAGGACAGTTCTGTTTTGAGAAACACCACTGAGGGCTTGATGAGATGTTGGCCAAATCTGAATGACATTTCCTCAGGTTGAACTCTGGAAGAGAAGAGGATGTAGAAAATGGACATTCATCAAATTCCATTGAGAAACTCAGATCACACACAAATTTAAAGAAAGCAGAGTCTATTACTACAGATCTTTAGCTATCAAGAAGACATAATTTAAGCTGCCCTACATTTAATGTTCACTAAGTTTGAGTGAACTCTGGGAGTTGGTGATGGACAGGGAGGCCTGGCGTGCTGTGATTCATGGGTCGCAGAGTCGGTCACGATTGAGCGACTGAACTGAACTGAACTGAACTGAACTGAAGATGTATTCTGGGTAAGTCCTCTTAAAATATCCCACTCTCCCCACCAGCGTTGGATTTAGTGTTTTCAAGCAAAAGCTCACACACAGACAACAAAATAGTCTTCTTAAATCCCTCTGCTCTTCAAGTAGCCACCTTAACTCAAATCCTCTAGGTCCAATCCATCAGGTACTGTTTTTAACCATCTGTTTCATCATTTTTGCTAAGCTGAAAATTTTCATGGTTAAGCATTGACTATAAACCTTCTAATTCTTAAAGAGGTATCTCTGGGGTCTCTCTTTTCTCAAATGATTTTATCTTTGTTTATCTAAAAGCAATTTATAAAAAGTACAAACTCTGTTTGACCTTGTGCACGATTACAAAAACATGCGTGTACTCCCAGAGAACTATTATAGCAAACTTTCAAAAATTAAGGAGAAAAAAACTCTGAGGAAAAAGAAGAAGAAACAAAATAGAGTTCAAAATGAAAACAATTCCTGGTTGATGTAGAGATAGTATGGAGCAAAGTAGGTGAAGTGTTTCATATCCTCTTTCCTAGGGAAGGCCACAGGCTGGGGTTGGGTAAGAAGATGGGGAAAAGCACGATTTGACACTTGACATCCAGGGTACCAAGGAATGATTTTTTATGAGTCAATGTCTGTACATGACAGAGTTTCTTTCTGAATGAAAGAAAACACACATCCACCTTGGGAAACGACTGTGGCTTTCTAATTCAGGAACAACCCTACTACAAAACTGATGAAAACTGAATCCTCATGGGAAAACAGAAATAGGATTACAAAAAGGATGACATAAGAAAATGGAGGACTGTTTTATAAAGCATACCAATAAATGTGCAGTTGCTTAATGGCTCTAATGTTTTCAGTGACCCAACAGTTACAGAGGACTATGCAAAATCCATCTACTTTAGAAGTACCCATATAGCCAGAATTTAATACATTTCAGGTACGAAGAAATAATATGGATAATTTGCCTCACTATACAAATACTGCTTTCTAGAACATCAATAACCTCAGATAGGCAGATGGTATTACCCTTATGGCAGAAAGAAAAGAGGAACAAAAGAACTTCTTAATGAAAGTGTAAGAGGAGAGTGAAAAAGCTGGCTTAAAACTCAACATTCAAAAAAAGATTATGGCCTCCAGTCCCATCACTTCATGGCAAACAGACGGGGAAATAATGGAAACAGTGGAGAACTTTATTTTGGGGGGCTCCAAAATCACTGCAGATGGTAACTGCAGCCATGAAATTAAAAGATGCTTGCTCCTCGGAAGAAAAGCGATGACCAACCTGGACAGCATATTAAAAAGCAGAGACAAAGGTAAGTCTTTGTCAAAGTTATGGCTTTTCCAGTAGTCATGTATGGATGTGAGGGCTGGACTATAAAGAAAGCTGAGCACCAAAGAATTGATGCTTTTGAACTGTGGTGTTGGAGAAGACTCTTGACAGCCCCTTCGACAGCAAGGAGATCCAACCAGTCCATCCTAAAGGAAATCAGTCCTGAATATTCATTGGAAGGACTGATGCTAAAGCTGAAGCTCCAATACTTTGGCCACCTGATGTGAAGAACTGACTCATTGGAAAAGCCCCTGATGCTGGGAAAGATTGAAGGCAGGAGGAGAAGGGGACGACTGAGGATGAGATGGTTGGATGGCATCACCGACTCAATGGACATGGGTTTGAGCAAACTCTGGGTGTTGGTGATGGATAGGAAAGTCTGACATACTGCAGTCCATAGGGTCACAAAGAGTGACACAACTAAGCAACTGAAGTGAGAACAAGTACAACTATCTCACAAAAATGAAAGGTCATTGTGGATATTGAAAATCATCTAACCAGAGGTTTTCAAGGTGTGTTCCCTGGAGCCATAGTATGAACATCACCTGGGGAAATTAGAAATGCAAATTCTTGAGTCCTCCTTCAAAGCTACCAAACCAGAAACTCTGGGAGAAGGGCCCAGAATTCTAAGCTTTAATAATATGTCTGGATCATTCAGAACCACTGGTTAAACCCAACTCTTCTCCCAGTCTTTTCCTACAAAATCTTTGCCAGGTAGCTGGCTAGCCTATACTTGAATATACACAAAGAAATGAAATTCACTAACCAATCCTTTTCAGATAACCAGCTTCAGCAATTACATAGTTGCCCTTCCTACAAGTTCACGTTTTTTATGGTTTGACGGATCATATGAAACAAGTATCATGCAAGTGGAAGTGCTTTAGTTATTTGAAGTTAACCTGTGTTTTTTATTTCCCCAAGTTTTTCTAGAATGAGCGTGCAATTCATTTCAATCATTCTTCAAACAGCATTAATTCAAGTTCTCTAAAGTTACTTGTGTATTTTTGCTCCCTTAGCATCCATTTTCCGTAGTTCTGGTCATATCACCATAATTTCTGTTTGGGTAGTATCCCACCGTATTCCATATGTTGGGTTCTTCCTACTGCCTGGTTTTAGGGATGGGAAAATGACGCAGGCACCCTTAGTCCTTTGTCAGATGACTGATTCAGGGGTGCTCACAGGAGAATAAATGGACCAGCCAAAGAAAGGATATTCATGAGAGGATGACTGCTCATACTATAGGGAAAGTGCTTTCTTTCTGCTTAGTTGCCGTGAAATTGAAAGACCTAAAGAATACCCTTGAAAGATTCTGCCTCTTATCAGAGCTAACACAGAGGCCAGGAAAACCAAAATACAGAGAGAGACCCATACCTGATGACACTGGTTGAGTATCTGAATCTAACAGTTCTGAAAGGACTAACATCCGAGGACTTTGTTTCCTCTACTGGATAGTTTTAGAGTTGACTTAAGCAAACGCTTGAGTTGATGAGCTACTATTTCCAATCCATGAAAGACTCTCTTCTGGTTTTCATTTTTCTTATTTTCACTTCATCCTCTATGCCCAAACCCATTCCTTCCTTTCCTAGCCGGGGCTTCATTTTTTTTTTTTCTTTTTACCAAATATAATGCTATATTTATAAACTTCACTGTATTTTTTTTATAAATACATGGTAAAGAGTCTGCCTGCAATGCAGGAGACCCAGGTTTCATCCCTGGGTCTGGAAGATCTCCTTGAGAAGGAAATGGCAAACCGCTTCAGTATTCTTGCCTAGAGAATCCCATGGACAGAAGAGCCTGGTGAGCCCCAGGCTACGGGGTCAGAAAAAGTCAGACACGACTGAGCAACTAACACACACTAATGCTGTATTTATAAGCTTCACTGTATTTTTCATAAATACTTTATGTGTCAAAGGATTTCCCTGGTGGCTCAGATGGTAAAGCGTCTGCCTACAATGCGGGAGACCGGGGTTCGATCCCAGGGTCAGGAAGATCCCCTGAAGAAGGAAGTGGCAACCCACTCCAGTACTCTTGCCTGGAAAATCCCATGGACAGAGGAACATGGTACCCTACAGTCCATGGGATCGCAAAGAGTCGGACGTGACTGAGCGACTTCACTTCACTTATATGTCAAACTCCATGGTTTTAAAATTTGTACAGAAGTTGTATCATGCTTTAAATCTGTCTTTTTCTCTCACTGCTGTTTGAGAGAATGTTATAAACAGATGTAATTCACTCTTTCTCACTGCTTATTCTCTCACTGTACTCCACTGTCATTGTGCTAATCTATTCTTTCAGTGCAGAAGAATTAGCTTTCTCAGTCTTCTCACCACAAATAACACTGAGATAATCATACTTACATATATTTCTGTGGACATCTATGCTAGTCCCATTATTGGGTTTTAGGTTATATAGATACTTATAATCTTAAAAACATTATGGATCATTTTGCATTCCTAGAACCAATATATGCAGATTTCTATTTTCCCACACCCTTGTCAACACTTGAGAGTATCTGATTTCCAAGGTTTTACTTCTATGATAGGCAAAAAGGCATTTCTGAATTTTAATTAGCTAGTCTCCAATGTGAATTTGCCTGTCAATGTAGGAAACACAGGTGTGATCCCTGGGTCGGGAAGATTCTCTGGAGGAGGAAATGGCAACTCACTCCAGTATTCTTGCCTGGAATCCCATGTATAGAGGAGCCAGGTGGGCTCAGGGTCACAAAGAACCTGACACGACTGAGCATGCATGCACACAGTGCAATCTGTGTATATGTGCATTTCTCTTTGTATGAATCACCAATTCATACTTTCCCCTCTTTTGTCTTGGTTTTTTCCCTATTTTCTGATTTTTTGGAGTCCCTTGTATATTTAAATATTAATCTTAGTGTATTAAACATGACAGTTGTATTTTCACCATCTGTTAGTTTTTCTATCACAGATTCCATTGAACAAAAGCATTCATTTTGATGTATTCATCAACTTTCTTCTCATGGTTTGTGCTCTGTGAACATTTCACAACAAACCCTTTTCTACTGTAAGATTACAAAAATGTATTCTTAAATTTTCATCTACCAGCTTCATATGTTCACTCTTAACAGTTAGGTATTTAATCTACTTGGAGCTGTTTCTGACATACAGAAATGGTTTCATTTTTCTCTTTTTGTGTACCAACTTTCCTAGCACCAACTGCTGGAAATGATTACACTGAGTCCCCCTATGTACACAGGAGTGAGTCTAGACTTTATTATATATCCTTTTCTATGCTAGATGCTAGAGAACAGGAGGAGACTTTTTTTTCTATAAAGGGCCAAGTTCAGTCTATCTTGTCAGCATGAAAGTAGCCACAGACAATAAATAAAGGAATGGATGTGGCTGTGTCCCAATAAAACTTTATTTTTAAGAACAGAAGGCAGGCTGCATTTGGCATGTGGACTGTAGTTTGCCAACTTCTGCTATATATATATATATATTAATGCCTTGCAAAGTGAAGGTCCTTCTTTATCTATTTATTCTCTTATATAAATATTAGATTCAATTATACCCCTTCAAAACAACTCTTGTTCAGGCATTGATTAGAATTACAATGAGTTTAAATTTTATTGGAAGAAATACAATATCTTCATAATATTCAAACTATTTATTATAAATGCTGCATTTATGGTCTATAATTCTATAATAAAACCCTTGTAATAGGGTTTTAAATTTCCCTTATATGTTTTATGAATTCTTTTGTAGATTTATTCCTAGATAGCTTTTAGTTTATGTCAGTATTATAAATGGTATCTTATCATAGTTTATAATTGGTTACTCCCAATACAGACAAAAGCTGTTGATTTATTTATGTTGCTCTTATGAGTTGGCAACCTAGCTGAATACTTCTATTGCTAAGTTTCTGCTGATTCTCTTTGGTTTTCTAAATAAATGATTTTATTATGATTAATAATTATATCTTTCAGTTATTCTACTGATATCCATTTGTCTTACTACATTGGTCAGGTATCTGGTAATACATTGATAAATAGCAGCAACACAAGTGTTCTTGTCTTGTTCCCAATCTTAACAAGAACGAGTTTAAACTTCTGTCTTTTTCCATTAAAAATGACCTCTGCTATAGATTCTTAGGATAAAGCCTTTATTAAGCTAAAAAAGTTTTCCTGTTTCCAGTTTGGTAAGAGCTGCTTCTATTTGAAAAAGAAAAAACTTTATTAAACGCTTTTTATCAATGATCATGCAATTTCTCATTCTTTGCCATTAATGTGGTAAATTACAGTAAAAGATTTTTTAAAGCACTGAAACATCCTTTCACCGTTATGATTAATTCAACTTAGTCTCAAGGTACTATTAGTATTTTTTAATACATTGCTAGATTTGAAATATTTGTGTTTTTAATGTCATAAGTGAATCTGGTCAATTTTTTTTACTTGCTTTTTGTTTTCAAAATTAAAATTAAAAGTTGGCTTTTATTCTTTGTTCAATAAGAAGCTGTGCAAACAAGAATTTTCTGTTCTATAAGAGTTAAATAGAATTCAGTGGTCAAACTGTCTGGGCCTCTTTTTATATTGCAGGGAAGATTAAGTTTTGATAATCATTACATGCAATTTATTTAATCGTTGTTAAGTTTTTCTTCCATCAGTTTTTTTTAATCCATACATCCTTTTCATGTAAATGTTCATCTGTACTGGTAAAAACGTACATCCTTTTTAACAGAATATTATATCCAATTTATGAAATTTTTCAGAGGACTACATTTTGGTTCTTTGCTTTTATTAATTTTCTCTGTCCCTTATTTTCCATATTTATATTTGTTTCCCTTTTTTTCTTTCTTTGTTTTCTTCAGGTTACCATGTTACAGTTTTTCTAATTATTTGTGTCATACATTGAGCTTACAGAGTTGCAGACTTTCTAGTTTTTTCTTGAGTAACAAAAGCTATATATTGCCATCAAAGAACTCCATAGCTATCTCTCTCAGTTTTTGAACTACTGTGCTTTTATTATCACTCAGCTTTAAAATTCTGCTATTCTTGTTATCTTTTCCTATTTAACCTGAGGGTTATTTCATAGTATGTCTTTTCATTTCAAACATATGGAACACTTTTGCTATCTTACTATTAATAATGACTGATTTGAAAGTACTGTAGTTAGAGAAAAGAACCTCTATAATGTTGATTTGGTAGAACGTGAGGCTTCCTTCCTGATGCATTAAAATTTGAAGCCTGTGCCTAATCCACATGCCCTCCAAGATACAACATATTCTGCATTGGTTGAGTAAGAAGTTCTGCATACATGGTAGAGCAAATCATTGCTTGTTTTCCACATCTTCCTCTGCTTACTTTTTGTCTCGTCTCATCAGTTTCTGAAAACACTGTATTAGATTTCTAGCAGCAACTGCTTCATCAATGTCACATGCCAGAAATTACTGTTTTCTACATTATGGCATGGGCATATGTCCCTGCTTAATTTATTCCCTTCATCTGTTGTCCCTTTTTCTTTTTGTCTGTATTTGACAAGCGTGAATTTTTCCATCCCCTTATCTTCCACCTGTGTCCTTTTAAATTTTTTTTTTATAAACATAGCATTTTGCTTTCTATACATTGGATAATCTGTCTTGATTAGTTTAACCTCCATACATTTATCTTTTTGTTTCACTTTTTTTCTCCTCCCCCTACCTTCCACAGACTAAATCAAGCTTTCTCCTATGTTACAAAAATTACACATTCTATTTTGTTTCAATAGTATTATTCTCATTTTATTACAATCCATACTAATGCTCAATTTCCTCATCAATATCTAAAAGCAGACCAGTATCTCTATCCTTAGCATATACTTAACATCCCTGGATCTCTTTCAGATCTTATCCCCCATCTTCCCCTTGTCCAATTTCTGATGTTTTAAAATAACATGATGCTATAATTTCAAATAGTTACTGATATGCTGGTTTTGTTTTTTGGCCACTACTTACTCTAGGGATCATAATTTTCATATATCATATTTTCAGAGATTCCCTTACACCAGGCAGCAGTGGGCTCAGCACTGCTTCCTCTTGTAAATTTTAGCTCCCTCTTTGGTTTTTGTCCCCATGCCTTTTTTCAAAGCTCAACTATGCTTTTGAGTAAATATTTGTATATTTTATGTACTATTCCAAATTACTATTTTTAGGGAACAATTTTCCAATATCTACCCTATAATATTCCTGGAGACAAGTTGTCACTGCAGCCTTCTGTGGTCTGTTCTTATAAAGACACGAGTCATTGATTCAGGGCCCCCTCCACCCCAGGATAACCTCATCTTAACTAATTATATCTGCAAAGATCCTATTTTCAAATAAGATAGTTCTTTCAGTGATGATATTATTCATCCCACTACAGACTATGTTCCTGATTTCTACCATTTGGATGTCTATTAACCTTTTCCACATAAGGTCTTTAGTTTTCAGTGGATACTTTATATTCTTGGTTGCTATTCTTTCCAAATATTCCTTGACCTCAGTTTACTTCTCTGCCTTTCAGGGATTCTATCTGTTGGGGTCCTGGAAGGCCACCCCAAAGTGTGCCTCAATGGCATACTGATCATTCTGTATTAAAGCTACTTAAGCAATAGCCACTGTAAGAGGGACACTCTGACCCTCACCATCTGTGTCCCTGAAAGCAGGAAGTAAATCTCCCCTATGCAAGGTGCCTTCCTAGAATTTGGAGGTAGAACTCCCTTATCCCCAGAGATAGGGAATTCAGGCCAAGAAGCCTATATGAACAAACCTTGTTACTTGTTTAATTTACTAAGGCAAGTCTAAACTGTTTAGATTCTTCACTGATTGAACACCCCAAACCTGTTTATTTGTCTTGTCAATTCCTCACACATTTATCTAAAAAGTATAAAAGCTGCCTGCTTTGGCCACTTCTTAGTTCCTAGACGATGATGCACACAAATGAATATTATTTTTTCCTCCTGTTAGCTCTCTGGGGTCACTTGTATCATGAGTCCAGCCACCAGAATTCAAGAGGGGTAGAAGGGGAATTTTTTCCCTCTCCAACATTTCTAACATCTCTATTCCTTCTCCCTCTCAAGTCTTTCTTCAGTTTTCTCATATTTTTTTTTCTTCCTGATGTCTTTTGGGAGATGGCCTCAATCCATCTGACTGCTGATAAGTATCAGCATGAACATTAAGTCTTCAAGGATGCTGGTTCCTAGTGTTCATGTTAGGTTTAATTATGACCCATCTCTGCTCTACTTGAGGCTACTTTGCCTCTCACTTGCCTCCTTTTCAGCCATCACTCTTGCCAAAGAGCTCCTTTATTTCTACTTCTCTTCTTTTCATGAGTTTAGCTTGCCAACGATTTGAAATTTAACTGCTCTCTTCACTATTCCTTCCTTTTTGGTACATCCAGACAACTCACAAACTACCCATTGTTGAGAGGAAGCATCAAGAGGTGGAATAAGTGTCCAAAGCACATAAACTAGAGTCTTGGTTCCACCACTCCCCGATCCTCAGTGATTCACTGAACTTCTCACTCTCAAGTGTCTCATCTGAAAGTAAGAGATGGCAGATACTATACAGCACTGGAGAAGGAAATGGCAACCCACTCCAGTATTCTTGCCTGAAGAATCCCATGGACAGCGGAGCCTGGCAAGCTACAGTCCACGGGGTCACAAGAGTCAGACACAACTTAGAGACTAAACCACCACCACCACCACCATACAGCACTGGGAGCTACACTGAAATCTTGCAATAACCTGTGATGGAAAAGAGTCTGAAAGGGAATGTGTGTGTGTGTATACATGTAGAACTGAATCACTCTGCTGTACACCAGAAACACAACCATTGTAAATTACCTGTACCTTTATAAAATTAAAAAAAAATAATGGATGACAGAGCACATCTCACTATGTCTGTTACATGACATAGGCAGCCCAAAATGGTAATATTTTTATATTTCCTTGCTCACAACCAATTCTGCCTCTTCTGCCCACTTGCAATGCTAGCAGACATGCTTCCTCAAGTTTTAATTTCAGTGGAGAAGAAAAGTACTCCAGTAACTATAAACAGAACAAAGGGAGAAAAGAATAAGAGCCAACATTGTGTGATGGGAAGATTCCGACATCTCCAGAATCTGAAACTGTCTGCAATTCTGAGATAAATGTTAAATACTTCCCTCTCATATGAAAAGTACAGAAAGCAATTTATTTTACGGGAAAGTAAAACCGTTGAATCTTTTTTAAAACCAAGCAAGATGGCTGAATGTACCATATTTTGTGAAATTCTCAGGGAAAAATCATCTCCTGGGATCTATTTCTTAATAAATGTGAAGAAGATAACTTCTGCCATCCAGAGAACCAAGAATTGTGTCAGAGACCTCAGTGTAAGGCTTCAGACCTTAGTCCTACTCGTGGTCTTAGCTAAGACAGAAGTAGAAGGGACTAGGTTCATTCCAGAAATTGACTGAGGCCTGCATGTGTCTCTATAAAAATAATGACAGAAGTAAATATATTAAAACTCAAATCATATTTTTAGCCAATTAATTTTTATTTTTTTTAACTTTATTTTTAAAAAATTTTTTTTATTGGAGGCTAATTATTTTACAATATTATATTGGTTGGTTTTGCCATACATTGACATGAATCTGCCCCAGGTGTACATGAGTTCCCCCTCCTGAATCCCCCTCCCACCTCCCTCCTCCCTTTTCCTCCCTCTGGGTCATCCCCGCACACCAACCCCGAGCATCCTGTAACATGCATCAACCCTGAACTGGTGATTCGTTTCACATATGACAACATACATGTTTCAATGCCATTCTCCCAAATCATCTCACCCTCACAATTAATTTTTAAATTTGTATTTCTTAGTAACAAGTCATTCTGAACTAAAAACAATCAACTTTCAGGTATTTAATGAGTCTCCATTTCCCATCATTTCGGCTACAAAATCTATCTGTACCCTCTCTTGATCTCTCACCTTCTATAACCAATCTCTACCCCTCTATCTTCCATAATTTTTACCAGCTAGTAGCATCATACTATTTTTAGAACATCTTCAAAATTTAGTCAACAGAAAGGAAGTAATGAAAAGCTCTCTGCTATTCACATTTAATTTTGTGACTCAGTGAATTTTATCAGTCACCTCTTCAATAGGGCTAGATAGGTGACCCAACATGTAGTGGGAAAAGTTTCAACAGCCACAAAAGCAAATGCCTCAAAATGTGAAATTTCCCCTATTGACAGCAGGAGATGACAATGGCTCACTTTAGAGTAGATCAGATTTCTTCCTGATTTGCCAACAAACGTTATATTCATGTCCAACTAAAATAAGTATCACAGGCTTCTAACACTGAAAAAAAAAAAAGTCAACCCTAGGATGCAACTAGAGTTTGTCAAACTAAGTGAAATCAGAAAGAGAAAGACAAATACCATATGATATCACTTATAAGTGGAATCTAAAATGTGACACAAATGAACCCATCTATGAAACAGAAACAGACTCACAGAGAACCGACTGGTGGTTGCCAAGAGGGACAGCAGTATGGGAGTGAAGGACTGCGTGTTTGGGGTTAGCAGACATAAACTATTGAGTATAGGATGGATAAACAACAAGCTTCTACTCTACAGCACAGGGAACTATATTCCCTGTGATAAAACATAATGGAAAAGAATATTTTTAAAAAATGCCTATACATATAAAACTGAGTCACTTTTCTGTATGGCAGAGAGAAGGCTCAACATTGTAAATCAACTGTACTTGAAAAAAAACAGAAAAATAAAAATCAGTCCTAGAGTTTTGAACATAAAAGGACCAAAAAGATTATTTAAATCCAGTCCTCTCATTTTAGAGATGCTGATTAAGTCTAGCAAGTGACTGACTCAAAGTCATTTGGACCCTTATTGGGTCCCCTTCAGAGGACCCAATTGTTTACAGAGGACAAACTTGGTACTTTAGGACTTCAGAAACTCCACTTTCAGAAAGGATGAATTAAAGTTAACTGTCACTTTAGGGGATTCCTTAGTGTGAAAACCATATGACAATACCTTCTTATATCAACTGGTGATCCAGAATATATGTCTGTTACTTTCACAATATTTCACTAAATGGAGAACCCAAAATATAAACTCCTTTTTGAGAATGTGCATCTTAAAGACTCAACAACT
Source organism: Moschus berezovskii (assembly GCF_049115385.1). Classification (NCBI taxonomy): domain Eukaryota; kingdom Metazoa; phylum Chordata; class Mammalia; order Artiodactyla; family Moschidae; genus Moschus; species Moschus berezovskii. The sequence continues at coordinate 19,718,033 of NC_142483.1, forward strand.
CAAGTTTGAGAAACTCGGGACTTCAGCAGATGACCTAAAAGGCCAAGTTCATGAGGATGTGAAGTTCTAACCAACAGACCATTATTCCATGATTATCTTTCCCTACAGTAAATGATTTCTTTGGGATAAATGAAACGTGGAACTACTTCCATAAGCACCATGGTAGACTGGCTACTCAAAATGTGGTCTGCTAGTCAACATCTGTGTTACCTGAGAGTTGTTACAAATGCATATACCCACCCCAAATCTACTGCATCAATCTGTATTTCAACAAGCTTCCCAGTTGTGTTATATGCACAGTAAAGTTTAAGTATTTCCCCAAGCACTAGTTCCAAAACTAAGTTTATTGAAATTATCTTGGGAGCTTTCTAAAACAATAGATTTTTTGAACAATAGAAATCTCTATCGTAGCCCAACCCTCTAGCAGAACCTCTAGGATGATGAGGTTAAAAAAAAAAGCTCAAGAGTCAGTCTGTGAAACAGTGATAACAATACTATCGCTTCTCAAGGACAGACATAAAGCACTTAGTAAGTATTCAGTAAATGCTGGTCATTGTATTAATGTTAGCATTTTACCCTGGCAAAAAGTAATATCCAATTTTATTCAATAAACAATTGTTACTTGTCAACTAACAAGTCGGTTAATGGCAAGTTGCTTGGAATAGTGCTTTTCATATACAGGATACATAATTTTTAGTTACGCAAAATTTTTTTAAAAAATTTGGCACTGCACTACCATTAGATGATTGCTGACACCTCTCTGTATTAGAGACAGAGCAATGTCAATTAAAAAGTAGCATATGATTCAAGGTAGATGTAACAACTAACAGTAACTCCTTATTTCATCATTCTAGAAATTTCTTTATAACAACGTAATCTCCTGAAAACCCTATGAGGAAGGTCCTTCATACATCAACATTTATGCATCTCTTTGATTACTTCTCATGTATCAATTCCTACATTTAAGAATCACTGTGTTCAAAGGATAGTGACCTTTCAAGGCTATGGATATGTACTGCCAAATATCTCTCAGGAAATGTTTCTATAAATTTAATTCAAAACTAATACAGGGAGAAGGGCCATTTTCCCATAATTTTGTCAACACCAGGCATTCTGATTCCACAAATCCCTAATAAAAATTGCTGTTACTTAAAAATATCTTGTAGTATAGTTAGAAATGACTTCTAAGTATTCTAGCTAAAACAATCTGCTATGAAAACTGACATCTCCTAGGCAACCAAGAAGCCAGACATGATGAAAAGGAAATATTGTTCTTTTGGTTTAAAGAATAAAAAACATGTATTGGAGCTTGGTTTATTCCATAATGGGAAAATATGTGTATTTTTACCTTGAAAAATAAACATTATTCAATTATGGCTAGGAGTGACAAGATCTACTTTAAAAATAATCTATTTTTATATCCTGACATGATTCAGCAAATAGCAGCAATCTAAACCAATCCTAGAAGACATGACCAATCCTTTTGGGGGGTCATTAGAAGAAATCTACTGCAAATAACTCCAGACACTTCTACCAACAAGTAAGTAAGTTTCTATTTCAATGCATTTCATTAAAAAAGGAGGCTCAACTGTTAAGCAAAAATGTAAATACATTTGAAAGCTACTGGCTAACGGATCCTAAGACTAAACTCAACAGGAAAAATGACTTGTCATCTGAGAAACAACAGCATTTCTGATGGCCAGGCTCTCAAACACATTTTATTGATGACTTGAAAAGCAATCAAGGTGTATAAACGGATAGCTGGAGATAAACATTTAGGTTTAGATGATTGATGAAACATTCTAGGCTTACAGGCAAACATCAAAATTCCACAGGAAACAATCTAAGAATATCCCACAAGAAGAACAAAAAGAAATAGAAGACAGCTTAAAGTGTCTCAGAATTCAAGCAAACAAAAGTAACATTTTAACACAAAGAAGAAAACCCAAATTTTAGTAAAATGTATTAATTCATCAACCCATGGTGTCACTAAAGACAAATTTTCAGTTGTTAGCAAGTAAAAAAAAACAAACAACTGAAGCTCAGCTATTTATAAACAGAAAACACACAGATATTTCAAAATGCCAACTACTACTTCAGTGTCTCATTTCATCAGCTCCTCCCCTCCCCGCATCACCTTAATGTTTTCCAGCATTTCCTTGTGCAGCATCTCTAATCTCACTCTCACTGGTTCCTTCCCCTTCTCAAACAAATATCTTCAGGGATTGATTACACTGAAAAAATCTTTCCTTGAATTGGTTGGTCCCTAAACGGAAATCACTAATTTATTCATTCAAGAAACATTACATACTTGCTGTATTCTAGGTACTATTCTACTGGTAAACACGACAGCCCTGCACTAATAGAGCATTCTAGGGGTAGAGAAGAGGGACAGTAAGTGGTGGAGACCACAAATCAGTCAGCAAAGCAACAATGTTTCTGATTGTGAAGGAAATAATCAAGAGCAAAAATAGGTAGAGAATTCGAGGGGGTGGAAGGGATTGGTTCAGAGAAGATGGAAAGGGAAGATAACATCTGACCTGAGACTTGAATAAGGAACAGTCTGTATGTTCCTCTGGGGACAGAAGTTTCCTGATGGAAGAAACAGCAAATGCCAATGCAAGAATGAGATTCGGGTCTGAGAGGAATGGAAGGAACAGTGGGATGGCAGGATCTGAGAATAGAAAGCTAGACAAAGAGGTGATGGGCTGGAAAGGTGGACAGGGACCAGACCAGAAAGGGCCTAGACCGGTGTTCCAGTGAGTGAGTGATGAGAAATTTATAAAGATTTAAGCTACAGTGTGTTCAGTTTTCAAATTTCAATTGAAAATAAAAAAGATATTTACTATTGTGCATAAAAATCATCTCAGCAGCTTATAAAAGATCCCCATACTCCAGTATCTTTTCCAAAGGTTTTTAAACATTGAGATACAATTCACGTATCTTAAAGTTAACCATTTTAAACTGTATAGTCCAGTGGTTTTCAGTATTTTCAAAGTTTTGCAATTATCACCACTATCTAGTTTCTGAGTATTTTCGTCATTCCCAAAAGAAACCTCATGTAGTTAATCCACACTTACGGCTCTCTGCGGGCCCTGGAAAACATTATTTTGTCTCTATGGACCTGCCTGGACTTCCCTAGTGGTGCAGTGGTAGAGAATCTGCCTGTCAATACAGGAGATCCATGTTCGATCCCTGGGTTGGCAAGATCCTCAGGAGTAGGAGATGGCAACCCCCTTTAGTATTCTTACCTGGAAAATTCCATGGACAGAGGAACCTGGTGGGCCACAGTCCATGAGGTTGCAAAGAGCCAGATACGAATGAAGCACGCACACACTCATGGCCTTGAGCCTACTCTAAATATTCCATGTAACAGAAGCCCTTTTGTGTCTGGTTTCTTTCACTTCTCAGAACGTTTTCAGTGTTCATCTAGGTAGCATTTTTCAGTCGTTGATCCCTTTTAAAGACTTAATAATATCATATTTCAAGTATATTCTACATTTTTTTAGTCCATTACTCAGTTTAGGACATTTGGGTTGTTTCTGCTTTTTGACTATTATGAACAGTGTTCCTACAAGCATTCGGGTTTAAGTTTTTAATGTGGATCTATGTTTTCAGGTCTCTTAAGGTGGTGGTGGTTTAGTCGCTAAGTTGTGTGTGACTCCTGTAACCCCATGGACTATAGCCCGCCAGGCTCCACTGTCCATGGGATTCTCCAGGCAAGAATACTGGAGTGGGTTGCCATTTTCTTCTCCCTCAGCTCTCTTAGGGATGTAGCAATACTTAGGAGAATTGCTGGGTCATACGAAAACTCTTCTAGGGAACAGCAGAACTGTTTTCCTTGGTGATCCCATCATTTTACCTCACCACCATCAATGAATGAAGGTCACAATTTTTCAGCATCCTCACCAACAGCCCATTACAATATATTTTAATTTTATTGGTCTGGCTGAGAACTGGACATTAAGGGCTTTTTTTTTTTCTAGTTTTGTTATTTTTCAGAGTTCCCACAGTAATTCTATTGTTCATTGAAAGCCAAGAACCCCACTGCCAATTTCCTGACGAGTATTTACACCTATTCCCTGAAGTGCCCCAAAGCTCTTTGGACCGACACATTCTTGCCGCCACCCAACCCTCAGTAATGACATCTGATTTGTAGCTAATGAGAGAATGAAAAATGAATAAGGAGGGAAAAACCTTATATTTATGAAATACATAACCTTTTATTTATATAATTATATGTATAACCTTGTATTTATATAATTACAATAGAACTTGGCACTCATGCTATACAAATATGTCATTTATTTTCAAAGAAGAGCAAGCACACATATTAAACTATTTTAAAGTCATTTGCATGAAGGTGTACATGTACTTACGGGAAGCCTGGAAGTTAAGAATGCTTTTCCTCTGAGAAAATCGGTTTGGAATCAGTTCTATTACCTTCTCTGCATATTTTTAATTTCTGCTATGACTATGTGCTAGAGAAGATATTTATGGATTTTTTTTTTTTTAAATATCCTTGTGTAATATGAATTGCCAACCCTCTTCTCCCACTGATCCCCTGGGGACATGGCCTTCAAAAAGAGCCTACCAGCAAAAATATTTGCTCCTAGAGCTCTCTTCATCAAGTAGAAAAATATATAGGGAATGAATGGATGACTTCTACATGTTTACTTTTCAACTTGACCTTGAGTATTAAACACAATACCATATGTACAAGAATGTATAAAATCTAAAATTATTCACATCATTTTAAAAATGCATCCTGCCAAAGCAAACACAGGTGGCGACAGTCTTTAAGAACAGCATCGAGGCCTGGAGCCATTTAGAAAATCAACAGCCTGTCCTTGTAGATAACCAGCTCTGGTGGCAAAGAGAGAAGCCTGAATTAAAAACTAAGATTTCTCAAGTGAAGGACAAAATACAGCATGCCTTCTCAGTCTGATGGAAGCTGAGATTCATTCTCAGGAGGAGAAATCACCCAAACCATATCTTCAGTGGACTGCAATGGCAGAGGGGAACTTACAGGTTATGGTTTGAAAACAATACTTCTGGGGAGCTCAAACCTGTGCTCTGTGACAACCGAGAGGGGTGGGGTGGGGTAGGAGGAGGGAGGGATGTTCAGGAGGGAAGGGACACATGTATACCTATGACTGATTCATGCTGATGTATGGCAGAAACCAACACAATATTGTAAAGCAATTATCCTTCAATTAGAAACAAATAATTTAAAAAAAAAACAAAACAGTACTTCAGGAAGAGAATTACAGGTTGAACAATCACCCTAGTGTCATTTTATCTTTCTCGAGTAAATTTTCTACTGCATTCCCATTCTACAGTATTCTTTACATCGTCATAAAAGACTCTCAAGACTTCATCCCCATGGATATATATGTTGGAAGATCTACTTAGAACTGATGCCAGAAGTAAGGTAAATCTATCAGCCTCGATCTTCCAGAAGCAGGAATTGCATGTTATCATCCCTTCATCAGGGCACAGGCTGCTCAGAGGTTAAAGTGAAAGTTGATCAGTTGTGTCCAACTCTTTGTGACCCCATGGACTGTAGCCTGCCAGGATCCTCTATCCATGGAATTCTCCAGGCAAGAATACTGGAGTGGGTAGCCATTCCCTTCTCCAGGGAATCTTCCCAACCCAGGGATCAAACCAAGATCTCCCACACTGCAGGCAGATTCTTTACTATCTGAGCCACCAGGGAAGCCTAGAGGTTAAGAGACATCCAAGTTCCTTTACTTTTAAAAATTTTACTTTACCGTAAATTTTTAAGGCTTCTGGTACATTAAAAAAAAGATGCCAAGGCAAACTTACCCAAATTGTGTTACATTTTAAATGTTAACAGTGAACAAATTAAAGCTCCTGACATGAATACAAAACAATGATTACCATCGCTTCACAGAGGAAAGATGGTTTCACCACTTTTTTAAACTAATGTGAAGTGCCTGAATTTTTGTGATGAAGCAATGTCACTCACAGGTTTTCACTAAAATTGGAACAGTAAGGCTAATTACAGTGTCAATTATAGCTCCTGTGTCACTAGCGATTTACAGATGGACATACTTCTATTTTAAGTGTGTTACCATATTCAGGAATTTCTAATTGTGCTATTCAGAAGATAATTGCATGATGGATAAAACCTAGTAACAGTCTGCCACAGGTGGTATGATCCGGTAAAGGTACAAGTTCAGACATGCATGAGGATCTTCCTTCAGTCCTGTTCAATAGCATATGGGAAGGCCATTTAATGGTAAGATCTGAGTTCACATCCCTCAACCCAAGGCCACTCTGGACCACCCATCCAATGGCTTCTCCCAGGTCCTCAGAAGATGTTGACTAAACGAAAGCACAAACCATCAAATACAGCCTCTAGTTAGGTCCTCACCAGACCTACAGCAGCAGCAGATAATCAACAGAAAGTCTCACTCACTAACCCCACTACTGCCTATTTCACTATCGACAAAGACTAAAACATGAATCTGAAGTCAGTCTGATCTTGATCCTTCTTCCCTCAGAACAAATTCTGCAGCACAGCATCACCCAAGGTTCCATCTGGGAGGTTTCGCTTTCCATTACCTAATACCTGCTTTCCCATTTACCTGTGCCACAGAAAACAGGCACTTCTCAGAATCCCAAGGAGTGACAATGGTGTCTTTTTCATTTTCCTCATCCTCTCACCATGATCGGCACTCGTCAGGGGATCTCCATGCCTATCCATCTCATTACCTCTTCATTCTATTTGTCACCATTTGGAATCTCAGGACTCTTAATTATTAGCTTACTCTTATGAACAGTAATGAGGCTCTGGCTGCCTACTGGGGAGCATCATCCAACGCTAATGAGCGTACAGACTGAGACCCAAACCTGAATCCCATCACGTGGCTCCACTGTTCAGGCCAGGTGGGATGCTTCTATCTGCAGGCAAGCTTCTGCAGGAGAGCTGGAGTTTGCAGGGTGGCTATTATGCAGTCACTTTGGTCTTATGATTCACACTGACTCCAAACAGCTTTCCTCTGTGGTGGCCCTCATTTACATTCTGGCTATCACCTCCCTTATAATAACGCCACACTGTTTCATTCTTCCCTATCCTCCTCCTCACTTGTGTGAGGGCTTCCTGGAGCTGAGTGTCCTCAAAAGGGAAGACTAATTGGTCATTTTCTTATTGCCTCTCCTGGTTTCCTTCTGACCGCCAAAGAAAAATGAGGCTCTTACGGTTATCTAGGTGATCTGGCCCCACACATACATTCCTTCCATGACATCTCCCACAGTGTCCAGCATGTTGCCTCGAACACAAGAGGAGCTGGATAAATGTTAATTTGACATCTATACAGAACGCCCAGGAAAGACAAGCCCAGATCCATAGGAGACTGAAATATCCAGCTTGAAGAATGAACTGGTCCCCCCCGAAACTATGACAAGGATGTCTTTGTAGTTAATGGAGGAAAATAGGACTGACCTGAAATCCATTTTTTCCTGGACTTCATATCTGTCAACAGTAGCAAGAGCCTTGCACTAATGACAAAAATGAGCATTGATTGAATCCTTTTGTGTGCCATGGCCTGTACTAGCTCTTGGTTTGCATGAACTCATTTAAACCCCAAGAGCCTATACAGTATATATGGAGGAAACAAACCCATGGAAGTGAAATGACTTGATCAAAGTTATGTATTAGCTAAGACCTCCAAGCTCATCTCAGTTGACAAAATTGGCTACCCAAGCATTGCTCAGAGAAGGGCAGGGCAAGATGAGGGCATGGGGTGGGCTTTGAGGAAAGGTGATGGAGGCCAGGATCAGAGGTGAGGAGTAGTGGCCTCACCCAGGTGTGACACTCTACCTGTGTCCCGTGTAGCTGCTTCCTCACACCCACAATGAACAACATGCTGAACACTGTCTAGGAATGACTGTGGTACAGGGATAAGAACATTCTTTCCATAGCTTTATAAAGCTCAGAGAAGCCATTCTGAGAATAGTACTCAGGGTCACCATTTATACATGTGAAGTCAGCAAGCACACTTCATACAGATATCCATTGTGTAGAGATAGTTAGACTTCTTTAGTAACTTACTTGAAATTGGCATTTGTTAATCATACGAATAATGAGCTAATAGTCCCACAGCCTGTGCTATAAACCAGGCACTATGCTAAATGCTTTATGTAAGTATCTCACTTAATCTTCTTAATAGACTTGTAAGGAGGTATTTTCATTATCCTGGTTTTACAGAAGAGGAAAGCACTGAGAAGTCACTTGCCAAAAGCCACAGAGCAAGTAAAAGGTGAACCTACGATTTTTACCCATCTGACATCCTCCTCCTCCTGACCTCCATCAGTGCTAGGACCTTCTGCCCACACGACACCACTTGTACTCTCTTCAATATAAATGTCTACTTCCAGGTGGGAGAGAAAAGGAGGTGAAAGAAAGGACACAGAAAAGAGTGTGTTGTCAGGAAAGGAATTACTTTTCAAATGCACAATTGTTGCTGCCTACAGTAGTTAGCCCTGGGGCTTTCCAGGTGGCTCAGCAGTAAACCATCCACCTGCCAGTGCAGAAGAAGCAAGTTCAATCCCTGGGTTGGGCACATCCCCTGGAGAAGGAAATGGCAACCCCCTCCAATTTTCTTGCCTAGAGAATCCCATGGACCGACGAGCCTGGCAGGCTGCAGTCCATGGGGTTGCAAGAGAGTCAGACATGATTTAACGACTGAACAACAAGTCAGTCATGGGAAAACATGAGTCAGTCTGGTTTTCCACAAGTGGAAAGAGATAACTCAGAGCCCGCCACGTGACCATGTCATTTCTCTGCAGGCCAAAGGAACAGGCCCAGGGCACAGTGCAGCTCTTCCAGACCCTGCATGGCTCTGCCGTCTCTGCTCGCTTGGTTTCCCCACCTCGTGAGACACATGAAGAGTGAGGGGCAACTTTCTTTCCAGCCTGGACCATTGTTAGGGGTGATTTATGGCATCTCTCATTGCTAACTGGGCTGAGCTGTGCAACACAGTAATTAAAAGGCAGACAAGCAATCACTAACGAAGTGCAAATACACAGCTGAATGCATTTTGAGTCCTCAGAAAACCGATGAGGAGTGTACTCCCAAAGGAGCATCTCTAGAGCTCGGTAGCCTTAAAGGCTCTTGCTTTCAAAATAACATTTCAAATGCCAGCGATTAGTAACCATATATGTGAACCTGAGTCTGATGACCAGTGTGAGGAAGGCTATTGCTTTTTGAAAACTAAAACACAACAAATGGACTTTAAAAAAATTCTCTTGGAAAGGTTTATACCAGTTTCAAGGGATTTTGTTCAAATGATGCCTACTTCAACAGCCCTGCTGGAACAGAAGCTTTGTTGAAACACAACAGAAACCAACCAAGCTCCTACATTTGCTGCCCTCCCCTCTGTGTGCCAGGTGCAGGCTGCCAGACGCCACTGGCAGAACCACTGCTGACAGAGAGGTGTCCCCTCTTAGCCCAGCCCCAGCGCTTTTCTGTTTTCAGGAAACAGACTCGGAGCCACTCCCTCAGCCCCTGGTGAGCTCCCTGCCCTCCTTCCCTTTGCATACGTGGCCACAGGAAGCCTCTTCATGGCTCAGGCCAGAGTTCCACTCAGCAAGCTCTTTAGAGTTCCAGCACGGCATTGTTTACTTCTCATGCCACAACATCCAGGAAGAACATCTCAGCTTCTAACCCCAGATTCTCAGGAGCTCTGATGCCCGATGAAAAGTGCAGAAGCTGCTTGGGAAGCTCACTGCCCTGGTCTGTATCAGGGAAGGCCCATACCTGGCACTCGGGCTATGGCTTTCTCCTCTGGTACCCAGGACCGACATCACTGACCAGCTATAACTTGTTTTCTGGGAAGAGCATCTTAACAGAACCTTTCAGATAGGTGTTGCCAATCGGCTATAATTGCAGCATGACATGCAAAACCTACTTTTCTTGCCAGGTCTAGGCTCAACTCTTTGAATTAGGAACATGAATAATAAACTTCAAGCGCTGAAATAACATGTCCTATGGTAATCCTCTGACAAATCACCTTGTTAACAAATATCTAAAGACTACATTTTTCTTGGGGCTTCCAGCTTCCATGGGAACATTCTGATGGTGACATAATTTTTAAATTAGTAGGTTTATTCATAGTTTTATATTAGTAAATGTCAAGCTTCTTGCTAATTAGCAAATTCTGTAAATCCACAGTAGTATTAATTATCAACTGTAGAGGGAATTAATATTAGGGGGAAAAAAGAAATAGACAAGTAACATTTCCCTAGGGCATTTATTTCTATGAAATTCTGTACAAAGCAAGAAAACATTAACCCGTTTTGAGGGTGCACTGAGAAAGGATTATAAAAGACGTCACTGTCACCAAGGAGGAGTGAAGTGCACGTTTGCTGTGGAGCACTCTCAGCTACAACTAAATTTTCTGATGACTTCTTCTCAGGTTGCAGCTGCTAAGATTACCCTGCTTGCCGTCAATTCTGTTAAATGCACTTTTCCAGAAGTTTTCAGCTTAACAGGGTTTTATTATTTCTCTACTGATGTTTCCACTCAAGTTGCTAATGTAGTTTCTCTGGCTTTAGAGGACAATGCACGGTATGATGTTCTGATCTTCAAACACGGCCCCACAAGACGTCTTTGGTTCTCCAAGCACGCGCTAATATCAGTCTCACTTTCTCTACTGACTCATTGACAGGGTGAAAAACACACATTGATCTGGGAGGTTCTTTCCCAGATAGGAGCACAAGTGTGTCTCTCCTACCAGCACTTATACCATTTGTTTACAAAGCCATCCTACCAACGGTGTTACAACAAACCTGCTTGCTTTTCCAAACTCTCCTTCAACGGCCTGAGCCTGCTGCTAAAATGCTGGCGTCTTCCTGCGTTAGTAGTTCACTTGTCTGGGCATAGAATATAGAAGTTTCAGGATGACGGCTCCCAGAGGTTTCAGATCACAGTAAGTGAGGCCTAGATTCAACTGTAACATGGGATGTTCTGCTGAGAAAGCTGTGGTTTTTAGGTATACAAACAAGACAGTGCACAGACAATTGTAGCTGATGTGGAGGGGCAACTTCTTTCCTTTACCATGGCTATCGAGGATGCCCTCTGTGGCAGAATGAGATCTTAATCCATTAGTGAAACACATGGAGAAGCTCTCATACTATAATTACACATTCGATTTCCCACCTCACATACTAGATATTGATCTCCTCAAGGGTAGGGAATGTCTGAGGTCAGGGTTATCTATCGGTCCCCGTCCCCAAACAGACCCAGAAGTCACACAGAGAAGCAGGAACAGCTTTGTGAATGGCTGGGTCGTTCCTAGAAGTCTCTCAATTCTCCCAAGTCAACAGTACATAACTTAGTTCAAGCCAAAAACTGAGTGGGCCTTCCTGCTTCCCCACCCCAAGACCCCAGGCCACAAGGCTCCCCCTAGTCCAAGGCTGAAAATGATCATTGGGAGGAATCAGGCAGGCCACACACTGAGCTGGAGAATGACAGTATGCCCTTCACAGCTATGGGCAAGTCCAGGAGAAAGAGGACAGGCTGGAGTCCCTTTTCCGCTGTTAGGTGATGAACTTCTCCCTACGAGCACAGAGGCCACAGCCCAGAAGATGCCAGGCAGCTGCCTGGCAGGGCAGTTGCTACTTTTCCTGATGAAAACAGTGCATGTGTGTGTGTATCTAAGAAAGAGATGAAGGGAAGGAAGCAGCCAGAGATGAGACAGAAAAATCTGTTCATAGAAAGAATGAAGATTTCCATCTAACATTCCCATATGCACAGCAGGCAGCAGAGTGCTAAGCAAATAGTGAATAGGCAATAAACATCAGCTGAGTAACGGATTTAGTCACCGCACTCTTCAAATCTTTATCTCTAGAGAACAGTTACTTTATATATACAGTAAGACCCTACTCTTTTAAACCAAACCAATACAGTTATCACCGTTTTGGTTTGTGAGGATGAATTCTTATTCTCTTTACCCGGGATAGATGGTTACGTGACACGGGAAGGAGGGTGAGAGGGAAGGGGGGATATCTTTTACCAAAGTAACAAAGGTATGAGACTTTTTAACGTTTCAGTATCCTTTCTTTTCTTTCTTCCTGTTACTTTCTTGAGCCAACCTGGGGCCATAAGAGGGTTTCCCTCCTGGCTCAGATTGTAAAGAGTCTGTCCACAAAGTGAGAGACCCAGGTTCGATCGGTGGATCAGAAAGATCCCCTGGAGAAGGAAATGGTAACCCTCTGCAGTATTCTTGTCTGGAAAACCCCATGGACAGAGGAGCCTGGTGGGCTACAGTCCATGGGGTCGCAAAGAGTCGGACATAGAACTGACTAACACTAATACAGCAGAATGCCCTGTAGCATTGACTCCGACGTTGGAATTAGACCTCACGTGACCAATCAGAAATATACAGAACAGGACCCATGTGAAAACCAATCCCATCCTGGAAACAGAGAACAAAGCCAATATTCAAGGCCAAGCTTTCTGTTTAACTGTTCTTACAAAGCACCTGGACTACAGGACAACAGATTTTAGTCCCATCACTCTTTTCCTCTTCCATGTTTAATCTAGTTTCAGTTGAGTATAGAAGTGGAGCCCTCAGAAACGTTACTGACAGAGGAAGAGACAGTCAAAGAATGCTTGAGACATTTTTGCTAGCCTCACATGCTGATGAAATGAGAAAGAAAAAAGAATAACCATCTGTCAAGAATGCTGAAATGAGAAAATCTGCAGTAGCCATTTGGGGAAAGGACAAAGCAACAGGCCAATTTTCACAGTGATGAAAAAAAGTTTTAAGGCCATTATCCACTGTAACTTGAAAAGGCAACTCAGTGAATGAACTCTGTGGCTCTGGTATCACTGAAAAGAAAAAAAAAAAAAAATGACAGGTAAAGAATGGGGACTGATGGCTCACTCTTTCAGGAATGTTTGTGCCTCTGCTCAGAAGTGTCCATGGAGAATGGCTTCCAATCAAATGGGACAGTCTTCAAAAGCCTCTCAATAATATATCGCCTCCATACCCCCCAAAACAGTCCTTAACAATTCTTAATATCAACACAAAGACTGAGGGAGTATGGAGACGATCGTACCCTAACACCTGTCTGCTGACTTGATCCATTAACTATTACTTTACAATACTCCTTCCCTATGTTTAAGCTGAGTTCTCATTCACTTACTCAATGCCTACTATGTGCCATGTTCTGTGTTAGGTGTTGGAGAAACAATGATAAACAAGAAAGAAATGGCTCCGTCACCAGGGAACTAGAGTCAGTCTGTCTCAAATTAACTACTCCATATTATTTGATCCAGCAACTACAGTAAACACTGCCTTTTACGGTTATGGAGATATAGTATTGAATAAGACGAGCTAAACTGTCTTCTCTAACCAGGGAAAAGACAATAAGTAAAATAAGATTTTCAGATCATTGTGAGAGATGGAAAAAAATAATGAAATGGGATAATGGAGCTGAGAGAGATGGGCAGTAGGATCACTGATTCCAAGATCTGATGACCAGGTGGAACCCCTCTGACCCACTGGAGAAGGAAAGCCTCACTTGAGAGGGACAAGTTAAGAAGTCAGTCATCCAGGCAGGTTGCTAGTGAGGATAGGCTGCTTTTCTTTACCCCCAGGTTTCAGGAGGAGACTGGCACTGAACACTTCACAAGGTAAGTTAGTTAGCCTTAGTAGGGAGTTGAGTATCACATCTTAATATTCAAGATGTGGTCTGGAGAGGAACAGTGTCAGCACTACCTGGAAGCTTGTTGGGAATACACATTTTCAGCTCCACTTCTGACCTACTGGATCAGGATATTCACTGAACTTGATAGGCAGTTCATATGTGTATTAATGTTGAGAATTCCTAAGCTAGTCCCTTGCCTAAGATCTGATGCCCTGTCCACCAAGCCTGGTCTCATCAACCATTCCTAAAACCATTTAGAGTTGCTTTAAAAACCAAGAGTGCTCTGGTGCTGTGTGGAGAGTGGTCTATAGCTGGACAAGCTTAGAAAAGGCTGCACAATTAAGTCAGGGGCTTGAACCAGTGAGGCAGCACTGAGAGAGTGAGAAGCGGTCATATTCTGGACACATTTTGGAAAAAGATCCACATGTATTTACTGGTGGATGGAGATGCGACGGGACAGTAAAGGCAAAGGGAGTCAGAGTAGCCATGAGTGCACTGGGAGGCATCCTGGTGGACACACCACCCCGGCTGCCTGAGCCCCACCTCCTGACGAGACACATCAGCCTGATGATCAGTAACAATCAGCAGGGCTGATCCCTTCTACATCATATGAGGATTCATAAGCAATACAATCTTTTCATTAGCTAGAGAATGCCAGAATGCCTGTTGTTGTTGTTTAGTCACTAAGTGTCAGGCTCTTTTGTGACTCCATGAATTGTAGCCTACCAGGTTCCTCTGTTCATGGGATTTTTCAGGCAAGAATACTGCGGTGGGTTGCCATTTCCTTCTCCAGGGGATCTTCCCAACCTAGGGATCAAACCTGCATCTCTTCTGTCTCCTACATTGGCAGGCCGGTTCTTTTCCACTGAGCCACCAGGGAAGCCCCGCCAGAATGCCCAGTTTCTACTTTATTTCTCGCTCCTGGATTCTAACAAGCATTACTCCTTCCTTGAAAAATATTATTACAATGGATTTCATTGACTTAAAAAAGAGATAAATGAATATTAATTTAAAAACAGAACAAACAGTAATTCAAGCAAATACTTCAGGCAACTGCAGACAAAGCCAGCTTTTTATTTATCTTAAATATTTAAGATAATTCAGTCTCCCAGCTGATATTTGGCAATAAGAAACAGATTACAAATCGCTACATACCAACACACAACACTTGAGGAGATACTGAGTGTCTAACTACTAAAGCTAAGCTAACTAAGCTCTTCTCTGGAACTCAACCTTCAAGCCTCTAGAAAGGCCAGTTTTAATGGGCTCCCTTTCAGCTCTGAGCTGAGCTCGTCTTTTTGAACTCTATCTTTATTCAGAAAGGGGAGCACAGAGGCAGAGCAGCAGCGGCCACCAAGAGGTCAGCCATGAGCATCTGAAGAGACAAAGCGTTCCTCTCAGGAAAGTCACCATGCTGCTCTGGGGACTTACACCTTCAGCCTTCCTTCCAGAAAACACGTTCATGACAATTATTGTGAAGAGGCTCATCATTTCCCTTTGTGTTTTCCTGGGACTGGTCAAAGTAGATCTTCCATTCAGACGTGCCTTATTCCTGACCTGCAGCCAAAACCCAAACATTTCTCCCATTATAGTTGAACTATCTTTGTGTGTGTTTTTATATCCAAATTCAGTAGAGGGTCGACAAAGGTTAACATTCCAGGCAGTGTCTTTTAAATAGAATTCTATTTTTGGGTTCCAGGATGTGGAAGAGTTGGTTTTGAATTTCTAACTTTGATACCTGCATGTCCCTCTTTCAATGTGCTTCTGAGAATGCCTCCTGGCTACCAGAGATGACTGGCTCAGCCCGTTTCAGTACTGTGATAAAGAGCCTGAGGATTTTATTCCCAAGGAGGCTAATTCCTTTATCTTGTCCTAAAGCCAATGACTTTGCAAATTAGATTCATTGGTTGTATAACCTGACATGTCAATGGCATGTGGATAGATGGGAGCAAATCCATCACTACTTCTCCAAGCATATGCTGTGGAGTCATGGGATAGCAGAATCATCTCCATGTTTGAAGATAGCCATGTCCTCCTCCAGGAGATCTTCCCAACCCAGGGATCGAACCCACATCTCTTACGTGTCATGCATTGGCAGGTGGGTTCTTTGCTACAAGCACCACCTGGGAAGTCCTTGAAGGCAATAAGATGAAGTAATTGATAAGAAAAAACTCTGGGGTCAGACTGCTTGGGTTCTTCGTCATCCCAGGCTAGCTATGAGAGTTTGAGTATGTCACTAAGCTTCTCCAAGTCTCAGTTTCTCCACTTAATTTTTAGCAGTTCTGTACAAATTAATCACCGAGGATTTTTACAACAGAAGAGCTATATTGGGATATAATTTTACTTACCATAGGATTCATTCAAAATGTCCAATTTAACGGTTTTTATTCTATTCACAGAGTTGAAAAATCATCACCATAATCAATTTTAAACCATATTCGTCACCATCTGGGGATTTTTTAAAAACCCCAAAGCCCAGTTTATGCTCCTCAGATCAATCAAATCACAGCCTTTAGTGCTGTGACAGAGGCATCAATAGTTTGGGATGCCCACCAGAGAATTCCAATGTGCAGACAAGTTTGGGAAGTAATGTTTCATGGGACCATGGTAAGGATTACAAATCAAGGACTGGGAGCTGCTCAGCCCAGAAGCTGACCTGTAACAAGGGCTAAGGAGGTAGTAGGAACAACCATACTGGGGAAGCAGGTAAAGGGAAGGAATGTTCGGAGTTACACTGGACTGTGACTGGAAAATATCGCATGCCTGCCTCATCAATAAATAAAGGGTGCTCAGCCGTCACTTTACAGCCCCCGGGATGGTGAGCCCTGAGGGAACTCAGGATGGAGGCAGGATGTCCCCCACCCATCAGTCTAGCAGTCAGCCTCTGCAGCCCAACAGTGCACCCTGAGGAGACCCAAGATGAGAAGCACAGGATACTGGCCCCAGAGAACTGGTATGCATATCAAAGGCATAATCTCAACGAGCCCAGACTTCGCATCTTCCCATACATAGGAAAACTCTCAATTCCTTAACTTGAGATACTTGGTTTTTCTCATTTAATAGTCATCTTTTGATAGTCTGAGTACCTGGTTTTTGTTGCAAAAGCCATATATATCCTAGTTCCCCACCTGTCTCTTCAGAGCAGTCTCTCAGAGTTATCTGAAATGCTGTGTCCCAGGGTTAAGTCCTCAGCTTTGTACACAGAATAAAACATAGCTCTCAGCTTCTGGGTTGTATGTTTTGTCTTCAGTTTGAGGCAGGAGTCAGATGGGCCCTAGGCTGAACACTTTCTCCCTTGTGGACAGAAACTCCATAAAAGCAGGATGATGGAGGAGGCTGGGCCCTGCCCAGATAAGAGATAACAGACCACACATTCCTCAAAGTTAAGGAGGCCGCCCTGACTATACATGTGCCGAAAGGCTCCTTGGAGGTCCAAGGGGAGGGGGCATCACCTCACAGTAAGTGATGCAACTACCCACAGGCCTCTTTGCTGGATTCCATCTTGGTTAAAAGATGTGCATACCCATGTGGAGGACCCTGAGGGATACCAAATACAGACTTAGAACCAGGCAAATCAAGATGATCAGTCAAAGGAAACTCAGAAGAAATGCCCCATAATAGTGATTCAAACTACCAAGAGGGTAGAACTCTGAGTGTGTCTATCCACACATAAATGTACGTTTTTAACACTTAACTTGTTTCACTACTTTCCATCTTCGTGGGAATTCTTTTCTGCAAAGGAGAAGGGCTGGGGCTCTTGTCGCTGACCACTGGTCTACTGGCTAGGATTCAGTGCTCTCATCCCTGTGACCTGACCTCAATCTCTGGCCAGGAACCAAAGTCCTGCTTCAAGTCGCTGAAGGCTGAGGCCACCCAAGATCAAGTTGATAGAAACTTGATCAATTTGGATTGAAATGGTGAATTTGTATGTGCAACATTTGACAATAATGTATTTTCCACGTATGGCATATTCTGAGACAGTATCGAAATGGGAACAACAATTTTGGAAATGGGACATGGACCATGAGGGCGTGGAAGTCCACAACTTACCTACCAACTTCAAGGAATTACCAAGTTTCTTGGCTTTCTGAGACGCTACTTCTCTAAGACATTTAAGGACGCCAAAGTGCTTCATAAAGAATTTATAATAGCCAGGACCTGGAAGCAACCTAGATGTCCATCTTCAGACGAATGGATAAGAAAGCTGTGTTATGTATACACAACGGAGTATTACTCAGCCATTAAAAAGAATACATTTGAATCAGTTCTAATGAGGTGGATGAAACTGGAGCCTATTATACAGAGTGAAATAAGCCAGAAAGAAAAACACCAATACAGTATATTAACACATATATATGGAATTTAGAAAGATGATAATGATAAACCTGTATACGAGACAGCAAAAGAGACACAGATGTATAGAACAATCTTTTGGACTCTGTGGGAGAGGGCGAGGGTGGGATGATTTGGGAGAATGGCATTGAAACATGTATATTATCATATGTGAAACGAATCACCAGTCCAGGTTCGATGCATGATACAGGATGCTTGGGACTGGTACACTGGGATGACCCAGAGGGGAGGGATGGGATGGGGAGGGAAGTGGGAGGGGGGTTCAGGATGGGGAACACATGTACACCCGGGGCAGATTCATGTCAATATATGGCAAAACCAATACAATAATGTAAAGTAATTAGCCTCCAATTAAATAAATTTAAAAAATAATAATAAAAAAATAAAAATTTTTTGGATTAAAAAAAAATAAAGGAATGTACTTCTTTTTGTGTCTTACCCTTCTGAACATCACATAATATAGCACTTAACACCTTGTGTCATGTTCATTTTGAACCTGGTCTTTTTCACTGGAACTCTTCCTGGGCAGCAACAATGCCAAATACATTAAAAAAAAATAAAAAAGAGCACATGTTTTGACACTGAGCAGACAAATGTTTGTGGGATTGAACCACACTGGATTCACATCAAATACTGACAACCATGGAATGAAGAGAACACTGGTTCCAAAGTTCTCAGAAGACTTAGTGGCCTTTGTAGCTCACAGGAGATTGGCAAACAAGACCTGCAATTTCATTCTTTAAGGCACATCCTGAGAGCCTTGCTAAGGGTACTTAATAGCTTGAGTGAATGAGTGGCACAGCCACAAGTCTGTTATTAAGAATACTGAATAATGTGTTACCAAAACTGAGGTCAAGAAACAAAAACTGTCATCCAGGGGAAAGAGATTAATTAATATAAATTAATTTTCTTTTACAGTAGTAGATTGTGCAGGCAATTTTCACCTTCTGAGAATCTGAGAAAATCCTACAGTGCATAGAAACTTGCATGTTTTCCGGGAGCAAAGAGCAGGTCCTCAGATTGGTTACCTGGGGTTCTGTTCAAGAGGAAGAACAAAAGACAGTGATATTTCTGCCAGTGTAAAGTCATGGGGGTGGGAATAAAAGGCAGGCAAGCTTTGGAGGGAATGGAGAAAGCTGTGGATTTAAAAGAAACAAAATTATAATTACAATAGAGCTTACGTGGTTACACAATATGCAATACATTAAGTACCCTCTACGGAAAGAGAGTGTTCTTTGAAAACCAAAATGCAGGAGAGATCAGAAAACAAGTTAACAAAAGCTATTAAGTAAAGTCCATGAGAGGAAAAATTCCCTTTTATTAGCTTCTTCCTTCGGTTACAAGATAATAATGTTTGATTTGGAGCACAGGCAGAGAATTTGAGGGCCTCATCATATAGCAAACTTGGGAAAATCATCTCTCTGGCCTTTGCTTTTCATTTCTGAAATGAAGGCTTGGAATAAGATAGTGTTTCCCCAAGTTTGTTCTGGCAGATTTAACAGGCATTACATGAAGAAAATGTTGCATGTTCAAACAGATTTGGAAAGAGTTGAATAATCCAACTACACAGGTTCCTTCCTTTTAGAAACTGGCAGAAGTTAACTAGTTTAATGTTGCTTCCAGGAGGACACTATAATCTACACCATTTCCCCCAAGCATGGGATTTTTCAGGGACAGACTGTGTCAAGTGACTAGCATTTTTCTGAACTCACATTAGAAAATTTGGTATAAAGAGCATGCAGGTACCTCTCTGGGTTTAGAGTCTGAATTCTCAATAATGATCACTTGAAATCAATACTACAAGATAACCCATCAATAGCCAACTGACTAAGATAACAATTAGTAGTATTTGGACAGAAATTAGATGCAAAATCTCCAATTTCAAAGCAGTACCAAAAAAAAAAAAAGGGGGGGGGGAGCCTGAAGGGCTACAGTCCATGGCAATGCAGAGTCAGACATGACTGAGCATGTACACATGCAAAGCTAAGTGACAGGCCCAGGAGCTGCACTTGCATCTCTCCAGGGTCAGAGCACAATCTTTTCCCCCGAAATGCCTGACTTTGTGCCAGAAAATGCAGACTTCAGAAGGTTAAGTCCCTCACCCAGTTGCAGAGGGTTGACCCAAATCCTGAGACTACCAAGGCACACTGCCCTGGAATTATGACCATTTCCCTCAGAAACTTTCTTCCCCTGTAGAAGTCCCTTCCCAGTCTCACTGTGGATCTGAGTTTCTGCAGAAGAGCAGATATTTGTTCACAAATGTTCCACCATATTGCAGCCCCGCCTCCTGCACGTTTTCTCCCCACGTCAGATCCCCAAACTAAGTATCCACAAGGAGAACAGGAAGGAGAGGCCCCAGCACCACAAAACTCTGCCTAAAAGACTTGTACGCTTCCCACCCACCTCTAGTTTGAACTCTTGTTCCCTAGGAATCTGCGTGTGCCCTTCCTGAGCCCAACACTGACCTGCAGGTTCAAGAGCAGCTACAGCAAACAGGAGACAGGGCACCCATTCTGCTCTCGCTGAGGCTTTTCCAAAAAGGAAAGGAAGGGAAGGTCAGTCAGTCAGTTCAGTCGCTCAGTCGTGTCCAACTCTTTGCGACCCCATGATTCACAGCACGCCAGGCCTCCCTGTCCATCACCAACTCCCGGAGTTCACCCAAACTCATGTCCATTGAGTCAGTGATGCCATCCAGCCATCTTACTCTCTGTCATCCCCTTCTCCTCCCGCCCCCAATCCCTCCCAGCATCAGAGTCTTTTCCAGTGAGTCAACTCGTCACATGAGGTGGCCAAAGTATTGGAGTTTCAGCTTTAGCATCAGTCCTTCCAATGAACACCCAGGACTGATCTCCTTTAGAATGGACTGGTTGGATCTCCTTGCAGTCCAAGGGACTCTCAAGAGTCTTCTCCAGCACCACAGCTCAAAAGCATCAATTCTTCGGTGATCAGCTTTCTTCACAGTCCAACTCTCACATCCATACATGACCACGGGAAAAACCATTGCCTTGACTAGACGGACCTTGGTTGGCAAAGTAATGTCTCTGCTTTTTAATATGCTATCTAGGTTGGTCATAACTTTCCTTCCAAGGAGTAAGCATCTTTTAACTTCATGGCTGCAATCACCATCCGCAGTGATTTTGGAGCCCAAAAAAATAAAGTCTGACGCTGTTTCCACTGTTTCCCCATCTATTTCCCATGAAGTGATGGGACAAGATGCCAAGATCTTTGTTTTCTGAATGTTGAGCTTCAAGCCAACCTTTTCACTCTCCTCTTTCACTTTCATCAAGACGCTTTTGAGTTCCTCTTCACTTTCTGCCATAAGGGTGGTGTCATCTGCCTATCTGAGGTTATTGATATTTCTCCCAGCAATCTTGATTCCAGCTTGTGCTTCTTCCAGCCCAGCGTTCCTCATGATGTACTCTGCATATAAGTTAAATAAGCAGGGTGACAATATACAACCTTGATGTACTCCTTTTCCTAGTTGGAACCAGTCTGTTGTTCCATGTCCAGTTCTAACTCTTGCTTCCTGACCTGCACACAGGTTTCTCAAGAGGAAGGTCAGGTGGTCTAGTATTCCCATCTCTTTCAGAATGTTCCACAGTTTATTGTGATCGACACAGTCAAAGGCTTTGGCATAGTCAATGAAGCAGAAATAGATGTTTTTCTGGAACTCTATTGCTTTCTCTATGATCCAGCGGATGTTGGCAATTTGATCTCTGGTGCCTCTGCCTTTTCTAAAACCTGCTTGAACATCTGGAAGTTCACGGTTCACATATTGCTGAAGCCTGGCTTGGAGGATTTTGAGCATGACTTTACTAACGTGTGAGATGAGTGCAATTGTGTGGTAGTTTGAGCATTCTTTGGCATTGCCTTTCTTTGGGATTGGAATGAAGACTGACCTCTTCCAGTCCTGTGGCCACTGCTGAGTTTTCCAAATTTGCTGGCATATTGAGTGCAGCACTTTCACAGCATCATCTTTTAGGATTTGAAATAACTCAACTGGAATTCCATCACCTCCACTAGCTTTGTTCGTAGTGATGCTCTCTAAGGCCCACTTGACTTCACATTCCAAGATGTCTGGCTCCAGGTGAGTGATCACGCCATCGTGATTATCTTCGTCGTGAAGATCATTTTTGAACAGTTCTTCTGTGTATTCTTGCCACCTCTTCTTAATATCTTCTGCTTCTGTTAGGTCCATACCATTTCTGTCCTTTATCGAGCCCATCTTTGCATGAAATGTTCCCTTGCTATCTCTAATTTTCTTGAAGAGATCTCTTGTTTTTCCTATTCTATTGTTTTCCTCTATTTCTTTGCATTGATTGCTGAGGAAGGCTTTCTTATCTCTCTTTCCTATTCTTTGGAACTCTGCATTCAGATGCTTATATCTTTCCTTTTCTCCTTTGCTTTTCGCTTCTCCTCTTTTCACAGCTATTTGTATGGCCTCCTCAGATAGCCATTTTGCTTTTTTGCATTTCTTTTCCATGGGGATGGTCTCGATCCCTGTCTCCTGTACAATGTCAGGAACCTCCGTTCATAGTTCATCAGGCACTCTATCTATCAGATCTAGTCCCTTAAATCTATTTCTTACTTCCACTGTATAATCATAAGGGATTCAGTTGCCTCCAATTAATGGCTGATGAGGGGGCGGAGTCAGAGAACTCTCATCACCTGGATTCTGACCTTTCCCTCTCAAGACAGAAAGCTCGAGATTCTCCCACTGGTGAGGATTCACGGTGTGTTCATTTAGATCTTGCCTACTCTCCACTACTGTGTTCTATTTCTTAGTTAAAAAACAAAACCCAGTGGCTGGGAGAGCTAGAAAGGGCCAGGGATCGAACTCGTCAAGACTTCCAAGCCCTCTCCTTTCTTCCTGCCTTTACTTTCTCACTCTCTGCCTTTTCTTGCAGAGTGACAAGGGAAGCAACCTATGTGAAGTGACCTAAGACCGCGGTTTAGCTCAAAAATTATCAGCTGCAGTTTTGCATCTTGCTCTCCACTTTCTCTTTTTACTTTAGCTATTAAAAAAATAATAATAACTTTTCCAACGAACGTTGAGCATAAGTCAAAATAACACTGACCAATGCCACATTAGCTTCAAACAGAACCACCTGTCCCTCATCTGCTAACCAGGTACCCTGAAAGCAGGTGCTAATAAGCTCTTAGAAAAGCAACCAGTCACAGCTGGAAAAGATGCATTGCGGAGTACCTGTGAGTACTATACTCCCCTCCTAGCCCCTCAAGTATTACAGATGGGGAATGGAAACTTCAGGAAACTTCAGGATTGTGAAGAATCCATTCGGGACAAAAATTCATACTTTGATTACACCATGGTCCAACTGACTACTTTGGAACCAAAGGCTTACTTAAATGTGTAGCCCTGGATACCCTCTGTAAAAACAAACCAATGAAACACAAACCTCCGTCAGCTGACCAATATTTACGAAGTGCCCCTTGGTCATCTTGTCATTCCTCCCACCAGCCAGGGTAAGAAAAACCAGAACCCAGCCTTCTCAGACCTCCCTCCTTCCTCTTGCCTCATCGACGTCTTGTTATGGCCCTTTTCACACTGTTCCCCATTCTGATGTGCTGGTCTCTCTGGTTTTCTGTGAGCTTCTTGAGGCTGGAAACACTGTTCATCTCATCTTGATAGCCCCAAGGACAGAGATGACAGCAAAAGAATTTGAAGGAGTGGGAGTGAATAAATAACAAGAAACAAAATTTTCAAAAATCTTAGTCTCCAAAGACATTAACTACCTTCAGGATTGTGAGACATACGGTGAAATATATCAGACATGGAGGCAGGTGACAAAGGCCAGAATAAGAAGTGAAGGAGGAAGGGGTCTCTGGATTTGGCCAAGAAGGTAGATGGCAAGCTGGTCAGGAACATGAGTACAAATCAGATGTGCACTGGTATACGAAGAGGGATGAGGGCTTCCCTGGTGGCTGAGTGGTGAAGAGTCCGCCTGCTCATGCAGGAGACCCGGGTTCCATCCCTGACCTAAGATGATCCCACATGCCACAGAGCAACAGAGCCTGTGCACCACAGCTACTGAGCCCGTGCTCTAGAGTCCAGGGACTGCAACGACTGAAGCGTGCTCACTCTAGACCCCTGTTCTGCAACAAGAGAAGCCCCGGCAAAGAGAAGCCTGTGCCCTGCAACTAGAGAGTAGCCCTGCTTGCTGCAACTAGAGAAAAGCCCAAGCAGCAACAAAGACTCAGCACAGCCTAAATAAATAAATATATATATTTTTTTAATTGTAAAAAAAAAAGGAAGAAAGAAGGATGAGAAGGTTGTGCTTGCAGGGAAGGAAATCTAGGTCCAGGATTTGATAGGTCCAGGATGATATAAGGGAATCAAAAAGGCAAGCTGAGACCCAGACGCACAAAGACTTTCACTACCAAACAAAAAGTGTATATATATATGTATATTTTATTTTATTTTTTTTTTTGTCTAGACATTAGACAGGGGTGTATAAGGAATATAAACCTAGTTGTGATGTCCAAGAGGATGCAGTGGACTGGAACTGAAAGCAGAGAAACCCATCAGACACAGAAATCAGCCTACCCAGCAGCAGAGGAAATCCTCACCAATCACCTATTTTAATCAAACAAGACTTTCATTTGATAGATTAAAAGAGTTAAGAAAAATTAATATTAACAGAGAAGAGGCATCAGAGACAGAGGCTATGGGTCAAATGGGAACTTACAAACATAAATTCTAATTAAAGTTCTCAGAGAGATCAAGAACACGCCACAACTGTACGTCGAGAACAGGTTGTCCATCCACCAGGAAACAGAACTTATTCCTGACGGTTCCTGTGAAGAGTCTTGAGTAAAAGTGTGGACAGTGCTAAAGAGCAAATGGTGGGCGTGGGCACCAGACACTAGCAACATGGGGTGCCATCACCACCCCCTAAAGGAACAGGGGAAGAATAGTTTTACTCAAAGTGCTATCCCGAGACCAAGCTGCCCAGAGGGAGCTTCAGTAACAGAGGGACACAGCTCTGCCTAGAGATGAGGCTGTGAGGAAAAAGTCATGCGGTGAAAAATATCCCAACTTTGTTCTCAACATATCCTCCAAACTCACAGTGATGCCACCCCCTGGGCAAACCAGCAAGGAAGTGCAGGGGACGCAAGGCAGGGAAGACGGAGGAATGGACCTGGAGAAAGAGATTAATCAACATAGGTGTTAGGAGAGGGGGAAATGAGTGTAAAATTAAGAATATGATTATTACAAATAAAAAATTTAATAAACCAAGAAGTGGAAGGCAAGATACAGAAATTTTCTTAGGGCAAAAAGATAAGGGGATGGAAAACCTGAGAGATTTGGAAGAGGGGTCCCAGAGAGAGCTCTGTGATTACTAAATGCCAAGGGTCTGGTGTCTGGGGATGCTGCAGGGAAAAAAACATAGCAAAGGGGATGCAATGAAACCTGATCATTCTTTAGGATTCAATAACAGTTCCTTTGCCCCTGAGTCCTCGGAGCATCAAAAAATCTGGGACAATCTGTTATCTCGCCACATCAGAAAAGCAGCTTTTTGTTTCAAAAGGTCTGTGGTGAAACACAATTCCATGACGTTAATCAGTTTATTTCAATTGAGAGTGAAACATAAGTGAAAGGTCCCCATTTCAGAAAAGGCCATGAAAATGTGAAGACGTGATTATTTCCAAGCTGAGAGAAGAGGCGAGATTCTCTGCCTGGCCCATTTCAGAAAGGTTCAATCAGACAGGGCCGGGGAATAGATTTAAAATAGAAAAGTAATGGGAAAAGGGCTTTCCACGTACGGAGATGGTGACTGATGAAACACCATCTCTCTGGAGCTAGCTCTATTAATACCCTTTTTTCTAGGCAGTTTGGAAAGTTTGAAAACCTGCTCCCCATTTCCTACAGCTTGTGAGTCTAAATACATATTTGTATCCACAAATACATTTGTGTATACACAGTGGTCTCATTCTCTGATAAGTGCATATCCAATATGGAGATCACCATCATAAAACAGGGCTTCCCAGGTGGCACTAGTGGTAAAGAACCTAACTGCAAATGCAGATGACGTAAGAGATGCAGGCTGGATCCCTGGGTCAGGAGGATCCCCTGGAGGAGGACCTGGCAACCCACTCCAGTATTCTTGCCTGGAGAATCCCATGGACAGAGGAGCCCAGTAGGCTACAGTCCATAGGGTGGCAAAGAGTTAGACATGACTGAAGCGACTCAGCATGCATGCACACGTCTTAAAATAGATCTAAATATGGAAAAAAAAAATCTGCATGCTGTTTTTCAAAGAAATAAAAAGGAAAACAGTGGCTCCAGACTATAAGCCCAAATTTGGCCCCAAATTCGTTGGTTTATTCATTCATTCAACAGCTATTTATTGGGCATGTACCTTATCACAGACATAGGGCCTAGCACTCCATGGTTCTGGCTCTTTTAGATGAACACTGAGCCAGGTCAGGAAGCGAGATCTCATCTGCCAAATTTTAGAGCTGCATTTCAGCAGCAATTTGAAAAATCAAGGGCATAGGCTTCCCAAATGTCTAAAAGCTATCCAGATCCCCTCCCTTTAATTTATTCCCCTATACTTAGGTGCCCCATGGTCTCCTGTAGGTCAAAAATAACAGGGACAATTCGATGCCTTATGACTGCCCATTAAATATCTAAATTAGGAGTATTCAGATGGAAGCTGCAGTAATATTTTAATAAAAGTACACTAAATAAGGCAGCTCATGATAAATTTCTTAATAAACATGTAGTCAGTGGTGCATTTAATTTGATGGCAGAGTCCACATTCAAATGACCCAAAAATTGCATTTTGTAAGAATAAAGATGCAGAGTCCACCTCTCTCATGCTGTTTTTAAGAAATGTATTTGCACACTTAGAAGATATCAGTGCTAAGAAGCTTCCTTTCACATTTGAATGTGGTTGGAAACCTTTGTTACTTATTTCAAGGAAAAAAAAAAAAATATATATATATATACTTGTTCAACTACCCCAGGATATTTATGAAAACAAGATGCTCTGTCTTAATGAGGTGAGCTCTGGAGTGACGTTTGAATCATTAGATGCCTTATGAGTAGCTACGAAAACAGACTTCAATCTTCTGCTTTCCATTCTCTAATATTAGCTAACAATACTTCATTTGCTTCAATAACTCCAGGTGACTCCAATTTCATAGCAAGCTCTTTGAAAGGCTAAAGAGATCACTGTTAGTTACTAAAGGCTTGAGACTAAGTGTGTTTAAATCGCTCTACATGGATCTAGCCCAGTATCATGCACTAGGGGGAAGAAGATGATGAAAAAAGACCAACATATCTTCCAAAAGCCACTTGTGAATACAGAGAATGGACATTTAAATACACAGAGAGGGATAACGAATTGCACTCCACGTATGTATCTAGTTTATAAACATTGACATCATCTGCCCTTCCTTATTCAGCCTATTGTTTAAAATGGGGGGAGGAAGATCTTATTAATTATCAGCATAATTTCATTTCCTGGAAATTAGCCAGCTTAATTCCTACCTTATGCAGAATACATTATTTTCATATGGCAGACATTTTAAGCATAATTTAAAAGAAAACTAGTTGAAGAGTTAATACAAAACAAGCCAGTTGAACTATTTACAAAATAGATAAATGGCAATGACCTGCTTACAGCACAGGGAACTATATTCAATATCTTGTAATAACCTAGAATGAAAAGGAATCTGGAAATATATATTATATCTATATATTTGTATACATAGATAAGTATCAATTTTCTGTAGTACTAAAACTAATATGTTGTAAATCAACTATCCTTCAACAAAACACATACACACAGACACACAAACCAACAACAATGTATTTGACTCCAAAGAAAAAATGGGTCTTGTTGATTTTTATGTTACTGTCATAAAAATAAATGAAAATTTTAATGTAGGAGTAATATTTCATCATCACTGAAGAGTCCCAAGGAATTTATACAAATGTCCCTATATTTATTTGTACAGACATAATTCCAAATTTCCTTTTTGATTATTGGAGAGAACTAATTCCTAGAAAGGGCTTCCCAGGTGGCTCAGAGAATCCCCCTGCTAATTCAGAGAGAATCCCTCTGCTAATGAAGGAGATGCAGGACCATGCAGGTTTGACCCCTGGGGTGGGAAGATTTCCCCTGGAGGAGGGTATGGCAACCCACCAAAGGATTTTTGCCTGGAAAACCCCATGGACAGAGGAGCATGGCGGGCTACAGTCCATAGGGTAGCAACAAGTTGGGCGCGACTAAGGGACTGAGCATTCATAATCCTAGAAAACATTTCCTAGATGTCTTCTTTCATATACCATGCCTTTGGACATGAAATTAATTCCAAGCAAAGAAATACTCAAAAAAGGAAAGTAGCTTTATGATCTGACCTTTAATGTTATTTCAAGAGACATGTAACAGATCTTTGGTTCTGGTTTTCATGCATCTGCAATTATCCCTCCACCCATCTCTTGTGGCACAGAGTCAAACATACTTGTGTGTGGAAAACTTCCAAATCATAAAAATGATGTGATATTGACTACGTTAATGCACTGAGGAGAGGATGGTTGTTTCCTGGAAATTCTGAGAACAGTGATTATGGTTTGGTTAAAGTAAATATACACACATGGACACACAGGTTACACATATATACATATACATGCATCCCTATACGTGTACACCCAGAAATCACTGCATAATATGGACACAAATACATAGATATATATATATAAATATATAGTGTTATACATGTATATACAGGTATTTTAATATATAGTTTTTTAAATTAATAGAGCCTGGTTACCTAAAGCATTATTATAGCTTGGAATAAACCTGAAATGTGAAAATTGGGAATCGCCTGTTTCATCTTGAGAAGGATAAATTTTGGTATAATCTCCAGAGTGGAATAAGAAGCCCCGATGTGTCAGCCAGCCACATCAGAGGAACATTAACATCTTGAGAGTTCTAGCAAATTAACGGGCCAGGTAACAAAATGCACGGAACCCTGGCCTGTCTCTTACTCACTCGGTTGGATCTGGCCACTTCTCCATGTATTCCCACCACACTAAATGGAGCATGAGTCATTTGAGTAATGAGTCAGAAAATGTTTAGGAGCCTCAGTGCAACAGCAGACGTGATGCTTAAGATAAATTTCAGAGGTATTAGGGCAGTGTTTTCATTTCTGCGCTAGGCAGACCATATCTCCTGTTGGTGATGAACAAAATTCTTCCTTCCTTCCCAGGAGACAGAAGCTGGATCCTATGCTATCTCAAGGCTCATCCCAGCCTGAGCTTTAAAATTTCAAGCAAAAATAATTGAAAGAGGCAAAGGCAGTGTACAAATGTCTCAAATCAGTGCCCTGTTTGGTGTTAGTTTTGCAAAATGGTGTCTAATGGGTTCATTGGCCACTTCAGTGACTCCACCTTCAAGTACTACAAGTTTTTGTTAATTAAAAAAAAAATGTTTAATTGAAAAAAAGTATGAAAAGAAGTGAAGTGTAGAAATCAGCGGAATTAATGGATCAACACAGATTCTTTTAAATTCACGATGCCTAGTTTATCACAACAGGAATTTCCACCAGGCTTTGGGTTTTGATCATACAAACACCGTTAACTGATTTTAACCTTCATGTGTCCATGATCAGTCACTAAGTCATGTCTGACTCTTTTGTGACCCCATGGACTGTAGCCCACCAGGCGCCTCTGTCCATGGGCTTCTCCAGGCAAGAATACTAGAGTGGGTTGCCATTTCCTCCTCCAGGGGATTTTCCCGACCCAGGGATAAAATTCATATCTTCTGCATTGGCAGGCAGATTCTTTCCCACGTGATTTTAACCTATTTCTTTTCAACTTGAATGATACTGCTGAATCCTACTTTATCCTTCTGGCTAATATAAATTACCTTTTTTTGACCTACCAGTTGTTGTGAAAAGCCAGCCAGACTATAGCTGTATAGTCTGACTATAGCCAGCCAGACTATTACTGAATGACATTGTGGAAGCAGTGTAAGGTAACGTACAGTATTACCAGTTGGAAGTTTATGAGCCCTGAAATGGGAGTCGTGTTTTGGCAGTACTGTCTTTCCAGCTCAGGCAAGTCACTGTTCCCGAGCAATAAGTTTCTTCTGCTATAGGTAGTATCTTACTTGTCAATTCCTACCAACTAGTTGAAGCTGTCTGGAGTGGTTAGGCAGGATGCTGAGGGATGAACTGTCATGTTTGATGACTGATACCTGCCAAGGGTGTTATATAGAGTGGTGGCAATTTTATTTTGTGTTTGCCACTCATTGACTAGAGAAGTGCTGCTCTGACGTGTACACAAATCACCAGGGATCTTTTTAAAATGCAGATTCTGATTCAGTAGTTCTGGGGTGGTGAAATCACACCTTTCTAACAGGATCCCATGGCAACCCACTCTTGTTCTTGCCTGGAGAATCACAGGGACAGGGGAGCCTGGTGGGCTGCCATCATTGGGTCGCACAGAGTCGGATACGACTGAAGTGACTTAGCAGCAGCAGCAGTAGCAGCAACAGGATCCCAACTGGTGCTGATACTGCTGGTTCAGGGACCACAAGAAGCAAGGTAAGGTCTCTTTCAGCTCTTAACCTCTTTCTCCGTCTCTCCCTCTCTGTGTGTGTGTGTCTCTCTCACACACACCATACTTTCTTCCTATTATAATATATATATATATATAATCTATGAAAAGTGAAAGTTGCTCAGTCCTGTCCAACTCTTTGTGACCCCATCGACTATATAGTCCATGGAGTTCTCCAGGCCAGAATACTGGAGTGGGTAGCCTTTCCCTTCTCCAGGGGATCTTCCCAACCCAGGAATCAAACCCAGGTCTCCCACATTGCAGGTGATTCTTTACCAGCTGAGCCACAAGGGAAGCCCAAGAATATCGGAGTGGGTAGCCTATCCCTTCTCCAGTAGATTTTCCTGACCCAGGAATCAAACAGGTGTCTCCTGCATTGCAGGCAGATTCTTTACCAACTGAGTTATCAGGGAAGCCCCTATATATGAAAATGTGCTTACCAAATGCCAGGAATAGTGATAAGCATATTAATTTGTGATTTCACTTCAGTTCAGTCGCTCAGTCGTGTCCGACTCTTTGTGACCCCATGAATCACAGCACGCCAGGCCTCCCTGTCCATCACCAACTCCCGGAGTTCACTCAAACTCATGTCCATCGAGTTGGTGATGCCATCCAGCCATCTCATTCTCTGTCGTCCCCGTCTCCTCCCGCCCCCAATCCCTCCTAGCATCAGACTCTTTTCCAGTGAGTCAACTCGTCGCAAGAGGTGGCCAAAGTATTGGAGTTTCAGCTTTAGCATCAGTCCTTCCAATGAACACCCAGGATTGATCTCCTTTAGAATGGACTGGTTGGATCTCCTTGCAGTCCAAGGGACTCTCAAGAGTCTTCTCCAGCACCACAGTTCAAAAGCATCAATTCTTCAGCGATCAGCTTTCTTCACAGTCCAGCTTTCACACCCATACATGACCACGGGAAAAACCATAGCCTTGACTAGACGGACCTTGGTTTACAAAGTAATGTCTCTGCTTTTTAATGCGTGATTTCACTTAACTGACTTAATTTTCAACTCTCTTACCACCCTACCAAAAAAGTTGACTGACAGTCTCCAGCAAAGGAAATAAACACTAAAGGAGGGAAACTAATTTGCCTAACATTACACAGCTGATAGGTAGTCTAGACAAGATGTAAACCCAGGGGAACTAACACAGCAGTATCTCTGTCCTTGACCTCTATTATATTTTGCCTCAATATCATAACAACATCAGTATGCCTACTTGTGCCAGCTACTAGGATGCCTCAAACACATTATCTCTTCCCTTTCCTTAACAACCTTAGGAGGTAGGTAATATCATTGTTTTTATATTACAGATAACAAAAATTAATTAACCTTCCTTCAATAGCCTCAAACTCAGAAACAACTGTAGCGATGCTTATTTAAGTAAAAGATTAGATCAATAAAATATCTATAATGAACTAAACACAAGAAACAATATGTTAATAAGAAGAAAATTTTGCAGCTTGTCTAATCACCAGGCTAAAACAAACAAAACACATGACTGTCAGTGAATACACAGAAAGAATTCCTTCATAAATTCAGCTACCTCAATGCATTTTTGTCAGGTGAGCCCAAATGCCTCTGTGTAGTTTAGCCATGACATTATCAAAGTCTAGATAATTACTGGTCCCAAACAGAGCTCATCAATGGGATTTATAGTTGGAGAAGCAGCAAAGATTCCTTTCTTATCTTCCACTTTTACTACCTAAAAGATCCTTCTTTATTAACAAGCAAATGAAAAAAGATTGTATCAGTAAATTTCCCTAGAGATGAGACTCCAATACAAGCAGGTGACAACAGATGCTACCCTTACACATGCTTTGGAAGAGCAAACATCATAGTAACATGAGAGCAGGGTTTCTGCTTTACTTTGTTTAAAAACAAGCTTGCTTAAAAACCAAAAGGTTTGAAGCTGTGATTGTCACGCTGGGCTGTAGGCTGAACTTTGTGTACAGTGTGTGGGTTGTTGTTGTTGTTTAGTTGCTAAGTCGCGTCCAACTGTTTTGCGACCCCATGGACTATAGCTCACCAGACTCCTCTCTCCATGGGAATTTCCAGGCAAGAATACTGGAGTGTGTTGTCATTTCTTTCTCCAGGGGGTTCTTCCCAACCCAGGGATCGAACTCATGTCTCCTGCATTGGCAGGCAGCTTCTTTTATAACTGAGCCATGGAGGGGACTTTAAAAATAAAATACTGATTTCCAGATCCCACCCCCAGAGAGTCTGACTTAGTTGAATAGAGGTGCAGCCTAGGTATCGGGATATTTTAAAGTAACTTAGTTTCATATTGCTTCATTAAAGCAATGCCTGTGCCACACAGTAGGGATGGAAGATGGCTGTCAAAGGAATGCCATCATCAGATCAGAGCAGACCTTGGAGATTCTGGGACAGTGAGAGAGTTTTCTTAAATTTCATAAACAGATACATTGTATCAGAAAAGAATTATACAGGGCATTTGTTGCATAGTCTTCACTAACAAAATGATTTTCTCCCCTTATCAGAATTGTTTCCACTGGAGGGCAGTCTCCTCTTGGGAAGAAATGAATGGGGACACAACCTTCTCACCAGACCAATGTTTTAAATATTGACTGAGACTGTAACACTTGCATGAGTTTCTTTTTGAGACAATTTCCTAGAGATGGAGTGTTGGGCATGCAAAGAATTCGTGTTATACGTCAAGATCCTGCCAAATTAAATATTTATCTCTGTCTGCTAAAACTAAAAGGATAAAACCTTAACCCAAAACATAAATATGCACATGTATGGGAAGCCCTGGGACAGGAAGAGCCCCTAGAGAATGAAATGGCAATCGACTCCACTATTCTTACCTGGAGAATTCCCATGGACAGAGAAGTCTGGCAGGCTACAGTCCATGGGGTCACAAACTGAGTGACTAACATTTCCGTTCTCATGGGAGTCCCTGAGGTATACAAACATAGTAAGACTAATAACATAATAACAACAAAAAGTAACAGTTATTACATACTGTGTGTCAGATTCTGTGCTAATCAATTTAAATATTTTACTTGATACTCAGAACAATTCGATGTTTTATAGATGAGAAAACTAAGATGAGAACCATTCAAAGAAATGTGCCCACGACCATATATCAAATAAGGAGCCAAGCTAGGACATGACTCCCAGCTCTCTGACTCCAAAGTCAGCCCTTGTAAGTGGTGTAGACGGTACAGTGGTGAGTAAGGCTGCCTTCCAAGGCCAGCCCTTGGAACCATTAATGATCCTCCTTTACTGAGCAGAAGCATCAGGGTTGCGGGGCAGCAGGAGACCATCTAAATCAGAACATATCAACCTGATAGCACAAGAAGAAAACTTTCTTCATCTCAGATTATTAAAACAAAACAAAAAAACCTGAAAGGAGATGATTTGGGCAAAGTGAGAGATACGTTATGCTCCTTGATGTTTTTCATATTTTGAGACATTTGTGGTTCTCTCCACTTCCTTTTGCAATGCCTGTCAATCTCATTATGGATGAATTCGGCTTTCCTATGCTATGTCTTTGGTCACCATACAGAACTTTGAACTACTGGTCACATTTCCTCAGAGACTTGTTCCCTAGATCAGGGGTTGGCAAACATTTTCCACAAAGGGCCAGATAGTAAATATTTCAGGCTATGCAGACCCTGTACTCTCTTTTGCAACTATTCAACCTTTCTGGTATAACATAAGAGCAACCAGAGATGATATGATAACACAGATGACATGAACGAAAGAGCAAGGCTGTGTTCCAACAGAACTTTATTTATGATCACTGAAACTATCATTTTCATGTGACACAGTTATTACTCCTCTTTTGACTTTTTTTTTAACTATTCAAAAATGTAAAAACCATCCTTAGATCATGAGCCACATGAAAACAGGCAACAGGCTAGATCTGGTTGATGGAGCAACATTTGCCAGCCTCTGTCCAATACTCCAGTACTGGAGTGGGTTGCCATTACCCTCTTCAGTGGATATTCCCAACCCACGGATCAACCCTGGGTCTTGCGAACTACAGGCAGATTCTTTACCATCTGAGCAACTGGGGAAGCCTGTCCTACAAGACAAAGCATCCTATATTAAAGGCATTAGGCATAATGCAAAGTTTCGTCATGTTCAAAGATCTCATCTGTCAACGGCTCCATGCTCAAAGAGCAGAAGTATCCACAGGTACCAGTGTGTCAGAATCACTTGCCTTCCCTAAAACTACGTTTTAGTATTTTATACATATTCTCTAAAAGTAGACAAGTTAAATCACCAGCTCTCTCGGAAGCATTAGAAACAAAAAATAATATCAATATAAACTGATATTTAAAAACACTTCATCACACACAATTACAATGTATTCCAGCTCTAAACTTTTCTTGAGAAAGGATTCTAGAATCTGGGCTCTGAAAGGCATCTTAAAGAGCAGATCAGCCAGTTATTTTCAAATGGCTTTCCCCAGAGTCTGCGAGGGCCTTAAGGGTGTCTGCAGAAACAGCCCCACAAGATGACCTGGGGTTAAGGAATTTAGCAAGGGTGTGCTGGAGTTCGCTCCCACTGGCTCATGAGAACTGCTTGTCACATTTTCAGGATATTGTGAACAACTGATGTCAGGCTGATAAACTGAAATTGGCCACATCAGGAGCATTTACTCCATCAAAGTCCCCAAATCCTCCAGTGCTGCATATCAAGATTGTTTTTTCCTCCAAGAGCCAATTATTAAGCATTTATCAGGACACGGCTGCCTATTACCCCCTTCCAACAAAGATGGTCCTCTTAGATCTGTTTTATACACACACACACACACACACATGAACTAGGGAGGCAATATCAGTGAGTCTAGATGAAGTAGGGATTGCCCCAAGCCATAAACAAGTGGACAGAAGAGGATCAAGCACTGTTTTGTAGCATCCTTAAGCCACTGTTCCCTTTAGAGTCTCAAACATACTCTCCTTTTGTACTAAACATGGTCAACTGGAGACTAAGGAATTCAAACATTTTGCCTAGGACTAAAGATTTATCAGAACCTATTGTCTCCTCTAATTATAAGTGTTTATCTAACATGGAAAAGGAGAAAGAAATTACAGAGGACCACACTCCATTATACAACTGTAATCAAAAATGTGGCATTTCACTTCCTTGTAATGCTAGCTAATTATCCACAAAGCTCCAGCCCATTTCCCTTTTTCTTTATTTTTGCTGTTGTTGAATGAAGATCCTTTCAATGTAATAACTAGCAATGCCCTAATGTTCCTGGACTATATATGTTTGTTCTTAGGCAAAAGGCTCTCTGATTATTCTTGGTTTTTGGTCTCACTCTGCTAAACTACATGAGCCCATAAACCTAATCTAAACAAATCATTTTGAATTTACTTTTTCTGTTTTTGCTACCTTCATCTTAGTTTTGCATCACTTCAGGCATCAACAAAACCATTTTAGTACAGCCCTTTCCTTTTTAGCTTTGCAAGGTTAGAAAATAAAAAGAACATTTACAGTTACTAGTTGAACTGGAATATCTAAAAGGGGGTTATGTCCCTGTTTGTCAGTAAATATGATAACGGTTCATATAAGAGTAGGCTGAAGCTGAGTGGTCTATACCTAATTCTGAAACAAATTTCTAAGCATTAGAAAAGAATACCCAGGACTCGAATATTCTTGGAACTTCACAACAGCATATTCATGCATAATCAGAAATGTGTAGACTCTAATAAATCTACCTCTCCAATCTTCAGAAAGCAATTTTTGGAGCCAGACACAGATGTATTTCGTTGGAGCTCTATTGAAACTCTTTACATTATATGGCCACGGTGGTTTTCACCCTGGGGTTATTCACACACAATTTTAATTATTTATTTATGGACTCACATGGTGTTATTTTTCATTCAGATCCATGGCTACTTACACATTCTGCAACAAAATATTTAAATGAAATTCTGAGACTCACAAAGTCTTGCAGTGGAAGCAAGAAAGATCCATCAATACTCTGTGAGT
Source organism: Moschus berezovskii (assembly GCF_049115385.1). Taxonomy (NCBI): domain Eukaryota; kingdom Metazoa; phylum Chordata; class Mammalia; order Artiodactyla; family Moschidae; genus Moschus; species Moschus berezovskii. The sequence continues at coordinate 19,754,629 of NC_142483.1, forward strand.
CAACAGAGGGCACCTACAAATTAAACTGGGCTTGGTACTCAAATGTACATCTCAATGTAAAGTTAACACTTCAAGACATAAATTCTAATTCCAGTTGCTTTTCAAGACACAGTTTCCAGGAACCAGATTCTCCTACTTCTTTGATTGGTTCACAAATAATACAGCGGGATCAATTATTTAGAGCCTTTCCATAGTCTATGAAAATACTTCCCAACCTGGGTTCTGTGGAACATGATCATGAGAAAGAGATTACAGGTGTGTAGTATTTTTTAAATTTGTAAGTCTGAGAGACGCTGAATTTAGCCATTTTTCCTTCCCTTGGGGAATTCTCAGAGCCTTTAAAATCCTTATGTGCACTGAGATATCCCCCAAGGAGGGCAATATAGTGTACAGCATCTTCCACACATTTTAAACCAAAGAAACTTTCTTGTTATGGAGCACCTCAAGATGTGAGTGTCCCATGAACATAGGAGCAGGCTGGATCATAGAACACAACAGAGATTTAAATATGAATGTCAAAATTAGAGCGATAGAGAGAGGGAAGAATCATCTGAGGTCTCTCTCGTACAAGCAAAAAGATGCAGTGAGCTGACACAATAGAGACGGCTGAGCTCTTCCTCCCCCATTCCAGACTCTATCATAGAAATAAAGAAAGGGGAGGTCAGGGTGGGAGCTCAGCAATCCAATAAGATGACCTCCTCACAACCTATTTGACAGTTCCCCTGACTTACCATTTACACATCAAAACAATCAGATGTGTGCTAATTCATCAGAAACTTCAAAGAAGCTAGGAATTAAGGAAAAAGGAAATTAACTTCACTTGCAGCTAAAGAGAGTCAACTGGAGACAGAAATTCAAATATCCTGCACAGGGAGGATCACAGATTTAGAGAAAAGACTTCCTTCCGTCTAAGTTCTATTAATACATACACCTTTCGTATGTATTAATAGACCTGTTATGCACTGGGGTTTTAGGGGGAAAAAAAGGGAATTTTAAAGAGCTGTTTTGATTTGTCCCTAGAGTTTAGAGGCAAAACAACAGTGAAGATGAACAAGTTATGTATTTCAAGTTTCTTATTTCACAAATGAAGCTCAAGGAATTTAATGGTTTGATCAAAGTCATGCAAGACATTACCTAGTGGCCGCTTTGGAGGCTGCTACTCAGATCTCCTGACTAATGGGTCCATTGAGCTAAAGGGAGGGACAGACAAGCCCATGTTATTATCTCTTTTCTATTTCCTGCTCCTTTTGAAAACAGTTAGCCATCATCTATTGAGCTTCTGATAAATGCCAGGCACTGTGCTAAGCTGTTTACATATAGTCTCTCATTTTCTCTTGTGACCATGTTTTAATGTGGTCAGTTTTAGCTTTATTTCTCAGCGCAGAGAAGTTTCACACCAAGTTCATCACCACATAACTTGCCAGGGGTAGAATGTGTATCAGGGGGCAAGTCAGCCTGACTCCAGAGCCCATGCACTTCACTTGACTTTCTCTTTTGTCCCATTCTCCCCCCACTTCTGCCCCTCCTTCTCCTTTCATTTCCATTTAAAAGCAGTTGTGATTAAAATCAAAGGTCAGCTGCCCATAATTTAATTCAACTGTTCTTCCTTCCTTGCTTTCAGAGACATATTACTATCTTCCATCATCCACATGGACTGAGAAGGATTTAGGCTGAGATGAGTGTGCATAAAATAATCTGGGTCTCCCGCAAGCTGGGCACCATGGAGGGGCCATTCTCTGTCTTAAGGAAACAGAATTTGGTCATACTTCCTTTCTCCTCATATCTACTAAAGATCAACCAATACGGAATGGATGAACTTGCTAATAATTTACTCCTGATTTCTTTAAAATATGTGTCATCAATAAAAGATGCATAGAGTCAAATGACTGGAATCTAGGGACAGGATCTGAGAATTATCATTCTCCGAATTTCTCAGACAGGAGGGAGAAGTGTACAAATACATCACTTGCATCAGAATCCCCTGAGAGTGAGGCCTCCTGACCCCATCCCAGACCAAGTCAGTCAGAACCTCTGGAGTCAGCATTTGAACACGCTCCTCTGGCGATAATTTTCACCAAAGTCGACATAACCTAAGAAGTGAGCTGGAAATGTGCTGCTTTTGTGACTCAGTTGATTCCCAAGTTTCCTTCAAGGAACAGAGTTCAGCTGCAGAAGGAACAGAGTTCAGCTGCAGGAGGGACTGGTAATCAATATAATACTGTCACGTGTGGGAGGCAATGTCCGCTGAGCACAGACAGAGTGATGACAACTTTCTCTTGAGAGAGACTGCTCTCTGGGGTGGACGGGATCTGCCCGGCAGAGATCGTCTGGAACAAGGCTATGTGACAAGACCACCTTCCCTGTTGCTGACTTTAAACTCCACAAAGCTCAACAAGAAACTGTTCAAGTGTCATTTTAACTTTTCGTTTTCATGAAAACAGATAACACGCAAGCACAGGGTAACACATTTCAAATAGATGTAAACCAAGCACTTAGAGTGAAAACTGAGTCTCCTTCCCACCCCAGCCCTTCTAGGCATAAACACTTGTCTCCTGCTCTTCAGAAACACACTTTGCAAAGTAACACATACATGTGTGTATCCCTTTCTGTTAGTGCAATGGAAGGAAGCCCATTAGACAGATAGTTCCGTATCTTTCATTTTCACCTCAGTAACAAATTTTGGAGTCCATTCTCTACCTTACACACACACATATATATATAAATAACATATAATCTCTTTAACAGAATCACAGTTCATGATATAGATATACCATAAATCATCTGACCAGTTTAATTTGGATAGATACTGAGATTTCTTCCATTCCTAGAATGATACTATAAGGAATACCCCTATGCATATGCCTTTCCTCACATGTCAAGATTTATCTTGAGGATAAATTTACAAAAGCAAAATTGCAAGGGCAAAGAACACATGCATTTTATATGAAATATTGCCAAACTTTCCCTTCAGAGAGGTTATAGCAATTTAAACTTCTATTAATGGCATCTGATACTGCTTGTTTCCCCCACACCCTCACCAGCACAGTCTATTTCTGATTATAATTTAATTTGCCACAGTGACTTCTTACTGGAGAAAGTGCTGACCGGATAACATGAATGTAACTTGGCAGCTATATTTCTCCTGGAGAATGAATACACTGGCATTCTAATTTATCATCTTCTTATGAGTTAGGAAGCATGACTCAGTGGCCTTGACCCTTCTCAACTCTGGGTAAATGTACAAACTTCAGTTTCTGGACTTGCAAACCTAGGTAAATAGTGGTGCACCAAGGACTATTGAAAGGAATCCTTTAATTTGCTCTTCAAATTCAGAAATAAATTTCAGGGCTCCCCTGGTGGTTCTTTGGTAAAGAATCTGCCTACCGAGGCAGGAGACACAGGTTTGATCCCTGACCTAAAAAGATCCTATATGCAGCGGAGCTACTAAGCCCGTGTGCCACAACTACTGAGCCCGTGCTCTGAAGCCTGGGGGCTGCAACTATTGAGCTTACTACCGTGCGCCCCAGACCCTGTGCTCTGCAGAAACAGAAGTCACTGCGATGAGAAGCCTGTGCCGAGCAACCAGAGTGTAGCCCCTCACTCGCTGCAGCTGGAGAAAAGCCTCAGTAACAGCAAAGACCCAGCTGTCAAAAATAAAAGGAAAGAAATTTCAAAACTAAAATATTTATTCTCATCAATTAATCATTTAAAATGTAAGTAAACTCTAAAAACTTTTTGAATTACTATAAACAAGTTTTCCTAGGTCAAATCTGCAAGAGGAGGGGAATCCTGTTGGATGCTTCAGGATCAAACCTCCTGGAAAAACAGAAGGAATCCGGTTCAAACAAAAATCTACCATAGACTCAACACTCTGCTTCACGGATTCAAAAGTTAATGAAAATTCATAGTACAGATGTTGTCACCCATTGTCACGACAGAAAATCAGAAGCTCTCTTCACCCATCACCTCTATACTCTGCCCCCAGGGAATAACAGAGTGTGCTGCTTCTTCCAGTAATTCTCAGGATGTTATCGATTTATTGTTTATCCTTCACTAAGTCCATGCACTTAGGAGGAAACAGGGTGTAATATATATGCTCTTTCAGAAAACTGCTTTAATGTTGTAAATAACATCCCAAACCATTAATGAGTCTTTCAGAAGGGTCTGCTTTGCAACAGAGAATTACTTAAGCACTGGAAATCCAATTGACTAATATTTATTTTGCAACTTCTATGCGCATGCCTGAAAATTTCACCCATAAGTACAACAAGTCCCTCTGGAAAAATGCATTAATTCAGCACATATATTTCCTGAGTATTTACTATGGGCCAGGCACTGAGCTGGCACCATTGCTCCCAAAGGAAATAAGGCAGATTCCATGCCCTGAGTTAGAAACATCCAGATGGAAGTCACAGCCAAGACTACAGAAGACTTAGAGCACAGGATGTACATGATAAGATCACAGGAAAACAAGGCTCCTAATCAAGCCTTGAGGGAATACAGGAAGGCTTCTAGGAGGAGGCAATCTAGTAAGATTCCTAAATGGGATTCAGCCAAGACAAAGAATGAACAGAGTCGGGGAAATGCTGCTTCATCATAGAAATTCCACAGAAACCAAAAGAAAGTCGACAATGGAGCAGTATCCACTTGATATACTGAGCCAGGGTTAGAATATATGCACGTCTCATGACATAAATCCCGAAAAAGTTTTCTGAGAATCCGAGGCCTCCAATGAGGGTAAAAGAAACACTTAGCACCACATATACATATGCTCAAGTTATAATAGCTATATGTATGCATATAGCTGATTCAGTTCCCCTAACAGTAGAAACTAGTACAAAATTGTAAAGCAACTATGCTGTGCTGTGCTAAGTCGCTTCAGTCATTTCCGACTCTTTTTGACCCCATGGAATATAGCCCACCAGGCTTCTCTGTCCAAGGGATTCTCCAGGCAAGAATATTGCAGGGTTGCAATTCCCTTCCCCGGGGGATCTTCCCAACTCAGGGATTGAACCTGAGTCTCCTGTGTCTCCTGCATTGGCAGATGGGACTTCCCTTGTGGCTCAGCTGGTAAAGAATCCACCTGCAATGCAGGAGACCTGGGTTCGATCCCTGGGTTGGGAAGATCCCCTGGAGAAGGGAAAAGCTACCCACTCCAATATTCTGGCCTGGTAACTGTATAGTCCATGGGTCGCAAAGAATAGGACTAGACTGAGTGACTTTCACTTTCACTTTCTCTACCACTAGCGCCACCTGGGAAGCCCAAAGCAACTATACTCCAGTAGAAATTAAGTAAAAAAATAATAATAATAAACACTTTTCATTACATATAATGATCCCATACATTTTCACCAACTCTGAACAATCAAATGGACTTTTATAGACTCTAGAACATTAATTCATTAACATTCTCAGTCACGCAGTCATGCCTGACTCTTTGAGGCCCTGTGGATTGTAACCCACTAGGCTCCTCTGTCCATGGGATCTCCCAGGCGAAAATACTGGAGTGGGTTGACATTTCCTACTACAAGGGATCTTCACAACCCAGGGATTGAACCCATGTCTCTTGTGCCTGCGGCATTGCAGGCAGATTCTTTAATCACTGCACCACATGAGAAGCCCACAGACTCTAGAATGTACTCCCTAATTCCCTGCCTGTGCCCCCACCCCATTAAACTGCAGCATGAGCATCGATTTTGAGCCCACCTTCTCTGCACTTAAAACTTTCAGAACCTAATTAGCGATCGTCATAGAGGAAGAAGATAGGCTTGATGGACTGAGATATATATTTTTTGTCCCTGGTGTTTATATTATTTTGACAGCAAGGAGGCCTAAAGTAGGAACTGGTTCGAGGCAAACTCCCCAGAGACTGTCAACAAGGAAAAATAGCCACTGAGCTGTATAAATCCACTTGCTACAGACTCTTACACACACATAATAACCAGGAATGAAGTTTAATCCTTAACAGGAAAACAATTCAAAGTCCAGGTATGCTGATTTGGCCCTCCCCACATCTTAGAGGACTAAAGCTACTTCTTCAAAATGCTGTGCCAGGAAACAAGATGAAAATGGCAAACAGGAAAATGAAATGAGCCTTCTGAGATTCATTTGTTAGTTTGCTCATTCAAATATACTGTAGGAGAGAGTGCTTTCCATAAAGAAATTATTCAGTTTTGAACACTAACTGGTGCTGTTTGGGGAAGAACTGCCTGGCTCCACTTAATAAGAGACATTTCCAAGAGTCTCCAGTTATAAAGCTTTGGGAGAAGGAAGACTTTGGGGAGGTTGAAGAAGAGGAACATTCACTGCCACTATATTGAAGTGACTTAATAGGAATCAGTTGAGGTTGCTACAGTCACTCTGCTTATATGGTCTATATGCCAAGTGCAACAGCTTCCAATGTGTTCTTTTCAGAAGTTAAGCACAGAAATCAGATTTCAAATCTGCCCTTTAATGAAAGGTTGTTAAAGTGATTTATCTTAACAAAGTGACCCTCAAATTAGAAGTTGCAAGTATTCTTATAACATTTTGAATTACACGTATCCTATCAAAATTAGGGAGGTAAAAAATTTATACATATAAATAGATATATATACATAGACATTTATGATTTTCATATATACATATAACTATATGTTGTTGTTATTTAGTTGCTAAATCGTATCTGACTCTTTTCCTACCCCAAGGACTAGAGCCCACCAGGATCCTCTGTTCAAGGGATTTCCCAGGCAAGAATACTGGAATTGGTTGGCATTTCCTTCTCCAGAAAATCGTCCTGACACAGGGATGAAACCTGCGTTTCCTGCATTGTAGGCAGATTCTTTACCACTGACCGACCAGGGAAGCCCCATAATTATACATACACACACACAGACACACACATATGTATATTACAGATATGCTGTGTATTTGTGACATAATAATATTTTGAGATGCTGAAAGGAGATACAATTATACATATGTGTATACACACACACACACACACATATATAGTCTATTAGTTAGAATCAGACATAACTATATAATATTATACACAGACATACAGACACACACACACTTCAAAGTAACAGGGGTTTAAGCAGACATATTTTCCTTCTGCCACATAAGTCTGGGAACCAACAGACCAGAAGTGGTCTGACCATTTATTCTGCAGTCATCTAAAACCCAGACTACTTCCACCAACCCTAGAGAATGGTCCTCACTCTCATGGTCCAAGATGGCACTCCAGCCATTCCATCTACTGACTAGACAGCTGGATAGAGGCAGGACTGACCTCCAACCTTTAAGGATATGTTTTAGCTGTTGCATACATCACTTCTCTTCACTCCCATCAATCAGAATTTAGTTATACAGCCACATTTAGAAGCAAAGTGGGTTGGAAACGTAGTCATTATTCTAGGCAGTTAGGTAGGCTCACAGAAATTCTTTAGCTCTTTCAACTGGATTATGTAAGAAGTGAAGACATCACATGTAGGAAGGTGACCTGAGAATGGAGAAAGAGAGTGCAATCTTGTCTTCTTCCAACTCCCAGCACTGGCAGGACTCGCTGTGTATGTGCCCAGTGGCCAGCCTGACCTGATGGTGACAGTACAGGCCCTGGGGAAGTGCTTGGCATGAAACAAGTAAACTGTAGCAACAGCAAAACCTGACCTTGAATTGACGGTTGAGACTAGGACAATGGGCAGCTTGGCCATCACCAAGACATCCTGAAGGCCAGAGCCCCTCTCCAAGCTCTGGGGAACAGATCAGCTTTCACTAAGTGAGCATGAGTTGTTTTTCCAGTAGTAATATACAGTTGGTATCTAGTTAGACTCTCTCACTTTGTACCCTTGAGACCACAGGCAAGAGTGTTTTCGATCATAAATAGAAAGAGAAGGCCATTTTTTTGTCCTTATGATACCAGCTAGCCCAAGAAATGTATTACTTTGAATTGCTATTATAAACAAATCACGCATGCAAGTGATATGACACTTCTCCATAATAATTTCCCCTGCACATTAGTTTGTACATGCAACATACATCAGTGAAGAAAAGTGTTTGGAGTTTCTACCAGAAGAACAGACTTGAAAATGCTTGAAAACATTCACAGGCATGATTTTATCCCACCACTTAGTTTTCTACATTGGTAACTTTCAATGTTTGCTGCTCAATGAAATTAATAAATAGTTTAGTGATTTAAAAAAATATTCTTGTAGTGCATTATAGCTCTGTGTTAACTGGAAATGACTGCCATCTACAATAGGGCTTCCCAGATGGCTCAGCGATAAAGAATCTGCCTGCAAAGCAGGAGACACAGGAGATCTGGGTTTGATCCCTTGATTGGGACAATCCCTTGGAGAAGGAAATGGTAACCCACTCCAGTACTCTTGCCTGGGAAAATTCCATGGACAGAGGAGCTTGGTGGGCAACAGTCCATATGGTAGCAAAGAGTCAGACAGGACTGAGTGACCGAGAATGCGTATGTGCCATCTCCTACTGTCTGACACCATGTTTGACTTTCTGTTTCTCCATCCTCTTGACCTTTCCCATGAACAAAGCAGAGGATATCCAAGTACATCTCTTTTAAGAACACACTGTCTTTCCTGTGAGCTGACATCTCTAGAATTAAGAACTCAGAGCCAGCCAGTGTGTAAATACACTTCTCCCCAGTGCCACACTCTTAGGTGGGTCAGAAAGTCAATCAAATTATACTTCACAAATAAAACTAATTCCTATAATATGAGATGGGAGGCTGCGTTAATATTTCTAAGACCAAATATTCTCCCTCAAGTCATATAAATTTATAGCTGTGACTTTTCCCAATGCTCTATCGACTGATCATGGTGTATGAAAGTAATTAGGCTGCTCTGAAAGCCACAGCTGCACTGAAAACTATATTTGAGTAAACACAAAAGAAGAAGCACTCTGAGTGTTACTTTTAATGTTTCCTTAAAAGTTAACATCTATAAAAATAGTGTTTCCAGTTTCTGTTTAGAAGCCAGCCCCCTTAGTTTCTGAAAGGGGATGTAAGAAAGTCTGTGGAAACAGAGTGCTGGCACACTGCCACCTGGAAGAATGCAGAGTTCTGAGATAATTTAGATCTTGCCAGACCACAAGTTCCAGCATGTCCTGCAAAACATGGTACATACACATAGTGAAAACGACCTCTGTAACCCCAGCCCATGAGAAACTGAATACACAGTGGATGATGGCCATACACAAAAGGGAACTCTGGCTCACAGTCTGCAGCAACCAGTCTAGGAAGCCAAACCACACCCTCTGAAGCAGTCAGCCCTACATAGTTGGTAGTTATTCAATAATGCCTAGTCTCCCCAATTTCTACACTTGGTCTCCAACTCAGCACAAGCCATAGAAAGTTAAATAAGTTCCCTTAACCTACCACAGGGGGTTCCCAGGTAGCCCAGTAAGTAAAGAATCTGACTGCAATGCAGGAGACACAGGTTCCATTCCTGGGTTGGGAAGATTCCCTGGAGAAGGAAATGGCAACCCACTCCAGTATTCTTGCCTGGGAAATCCCATGGACAGAGGAGCTTGGTGGGCTACACTCCATGGGGTTGCAAGAGTTGGACATGTTGGAAGTGATTGAGCACACACACACACACAACCTATCCGCTTCTCCCTTGCTGGTTACAGCTTCCCATGTCAACAACCTCTAGTCAGAGCACCCCTGGAGGCTTCACTTCTTTCCTCTCTAAAGTTTCCACTCCCATGATTGCCTTTATTGAAGTCGCTCGGTCGTCTCCGACTCTTTGCAACCTCATGGACTGTAGCCTACCAGGCTCCTCTGTCCATAGGATTTTCCAGGCAATAGTACTGGAGTGGATTGCCAAGTCTCTGTCAAATGCAAGTAATGGTGGTGGACACCCTGGCATCAGCAAGCTCTGGCTGAAGAGCCTTTGCTTGTCCTCATTTGGGCGAGCTTCGTGTATTTCACACCCTGTTCTCCCTGGTGTGTCTCCAGCCCACTGGACGCTGCGCTGGGTGCTTCCTTAGCTACAGCATCTTCACTCTTCCCTGTTGCCTGAGGCTGTCTTTCCAGAGACACGATGCTCCTCCTCTATTCTAGGCTGATGCTTCCAAGTGTATTTCCCCCAATATCTCTCCTCCTTCTTCCCTTTGTTGCCATCTACAGTGCCCTTTCCTGTGTCCCACAGACCTCACTAGCACAGTGAGGGAACAGTCACAGGCCACGCACTAGTACCAGAGGTCCCCAACCTCTGGGCCATGAACTGGTGCCTCCTGTCAGATCAGCGGCAGCATTAGATTAGAAACAAATTGCACAATAAATGTAATACACTTGAATCATCCTGAAACCATCTCCGCCACCCCCAGGGCATGGAAAACTCGTCGTCCATGAAAACTCATCCCTGGTGCCAGAAAGGTTGGGGCCTGCTAGGCTAAAGACAGCAGGGCTCCTATGAGGACAGGATATGGAAAGTCAAGACCTTGGCCTTGCCAAGAAAAGGGATCATTACAGATTGATTTACCTGCATTAAATTTTGAGCCCAAACTTGGCAGCCAAGACCTGGTAGCTAAGAAGAAGAAAAAAAAAAAAAAGCCAGGGGTCAAGAGCAACTGACTAAGGAGTCAGACGTGGCCAACATCAAGACAGTGGAGGAGACAGAGGTAAGCCAAGAGAAGAAGAATCAAAGGGGAGAGAAACCTCCTCGGGAAGAACACAGACCGCTCAAGATTAAGCCGAGGACACCATGTCAACCTCTGTTTTCTTTATTCTGAGTTTTGGCAACTCAGCAAGCCACATCATAAAGAAAAGGGATGCGGAGGGTCACCAAGCATTCCTGCCCAAAACATATTTTCCCTTACAATACAGTCTCGAGTTAAGCGTTCAAATCCCACATAAATGTGTAATAAAACACTTCTCCCCAGCTTCCTCCTCCATGGCTCAAAACATTCCCTTTCTTCCATTTCGTCTTGAATCTCCCCTTTTCCAGTGATTCCTCTACTAATCCCATGTCTCTTCCTTCTTACAAACAAAAGTGTTCTCATGCATGCCAAGCTCTCAACTGATTTTCCTCCTTTCCTTCTCCATAAACATTCTTGAAGGAATCATCTGAACACCCAAATATTCCTGTCTCCTCAGCCAGACACAGTGTTGGCTCCTCCCTCTGCCATTCTAACAGAATTGCTTTCCAAGGTCACTAATGACAGCCTCAGGTCCAAGCCTGCTGCAGCCCCAACAGGCTGCACACTCTCTTGGTCTACACTGACTTCCTCCAATCTTGGCTTCTCAGGCGCCACGTTGTCCGTTGGGACCCTTCTTCAGCTCAGCTATTTCTTGTCCTCACAGTCCTGCCCAGTTCCCTTTCACATCCCTCAGCCTCCTCTTCTATGGATATTTGACCTTGTCTCCAAAACCCATGCTAAATTACCATTTCCTCTGTCACTCCAGAAACAGACAACACCAAATACCTCCTTCGTTGTTCTTGGTGTTTGAGTCAACGTCCTATGTGTCTGGATAGTTATGTGATCTGCACCCCTGTGTTCTATTCTCCCTTAGCAATGTAAGCTCCTTGTAGGTAGTGAAGACTCAGGCTTATCCAGGGCTAACAACAGAACTGAACACATAACAGGTGTGGACTCTGGAGTCCGACCACTTACACAGTAAGTGTGATCAAAGTGTCTACCTCACAGCACGACGTCCAGGATGCTGGCTCTTATCACCATTACCTTCAAGAGATGAGAGTTCAGTTCTACTGAATCGAAGAATGTGGGGGGAAAGTATCAGTATTATTCCCCTGTGAATTTTCTACTGTATGATTTTAGAAATTTCAGGGTTTTTTTAAAGTTGTTTTAAATATCTGGAAGACAGAAAAAGCTCAAATGTACCAGATATCTTTCTGGTGTTCTGAGTTTTGTATGAACATACTGTTTCTCAAATTATTTTATACAGCACCATCCCCACCTCATTTTCTGACAAAGAAAGCCTGTAAGAACCATCATATATCAATTTATCCTAGAGAGAAAAGCGAAGAAATATGAAGGTAATGGGGGGTGGGGAATAGGGATAAGTGCAAAGAAAATAGTCAAAGTCAACTTCAGACAATATGGGTATTGAGAGAAAGATTTTTTTCTCACAATCCTGCATCCCAGAACCCCAAACACTTTCACTAACTGCCAATAACAACAGTGAACACTTCTGTTATGTAAGTATTTTTACAGCTGTTAAAAAGCATTAAATGTTTAATCATTATAACATACATAGGAGAATGGGATTGTTATTTTACAGATAAACTGGGACTCATAGATGTCCAATAGTTGCTGAAAGTCTTGCATCTAGAAAGTGGATGAACTAGAACATGAACTCTCATCTTTCCAACTCAAGATCCTTTACCCATTTTTAACCATGTCCATACTGCCTCCCCAAAATTGCTGTAAGAAAATAATCAATCACCACCCAAAGAAATTACCTAGCTCTTCCTCTGTAACAAACATGGGGTTAGAGGATCTGAGTGAAGTCTAAACCTGAATCCTCAGTTTCCAACACCAACGACCTGACATCAAGTGTTCATATTGTAACTCCTGAATCTTCTAAGGAAGTTTAAATGGAAGTTCACTCTTTAAAACTTGTAATCCACCTTTATGTTATAAATTTAACATCAAAGATTCATTCCTTTTGCTTTATTCAGACCCCATCTCGAAGTTCCAATGATACAAGCCCATACAATATATAATTGAAGGAGAAAAAACAACCAAGATATTCAGCAAGGAGCCACAGTCTAGCTGGTGAGAACACCACCACTAGATTTCCAGACGCAGAGAAAGAAGGAATAAAACAGAGAAACAAAATAAAGGAGCATTCACAACTGTCGGCATTGGGAAAGCTTCTCAGAGAAATTAGCATTAGGGCTAAGAATGTTTAGATCACATCCTTTCATCTTCAAATTCCAAAATAGTCTAGAAAGACGCACCATGAAAACTACCTACCAACCAACCGCCACAGTAGAAATTTAATTCCAGTATTCATGCCTCAAAGATTTTTTTTTTTTTTAATAATGGATAGCAATTGAGTAAACGTGTTCTTTTGCTTCAAAATCCCAGAAATAATTATTAGGCATAAAAGGTAACCATCAAGCAAAATGCTGACCATTTTTCAAACTGTGTTTCTTCTTCACTCAGCTATTAATAAACTCACCACATTTTGTTACGATATTCATTCACAAGGAATATTAATTTCCCCTGGAGTTGGTGATGGACAGGGAGGCCTGGCGTGCTGTGATTCATGGGGTCGCAAAGAGTCGGACATGAGTGAGCGACTGAACTGAACTGAACTGAAAATGATTAGGGTTGTAGTATTTAGAAATGAACTTCACCATCAGACATTGGGTTGAGTTTTTGAGCATGGATAATTCCACTGGGCAATGGAAGTTACTTAATCTTCCATCTTGTCACAAAAGCAAAGAAAAGCTACTGCATTTAAATGCTTAATTAGAAGTAAAACTAAGTTTATACCGATATACCACATGACCAGCTAGTAATAAAGATAAACATCTTTGTACATTATCAGCGCTGAAAAACACTGTCAAATTTTGCTTTGCCTACAGACTGCAGAAAAAACTTCTGTAGTATTACATGGCTTTTCAGATACTACATCTGAGTACGGTGGTGGTTTTTCTTTTTTTAAAGAACTTGTGGTTGGGATCATTTGAGGTATTAGGGTTTTGACAGTGACATTTCCTTGTAATTGAGAGAAGTTTATGAGGTTCAGACATGATTGTGTGTGCCTTTAGCAAACATACTGTTCACATTTTGAGAGAAACTGCTGATGCAGTCTGATGAAACTGTTTCAGGACTGCCAAATAGCCGACAGATGTGCTTGTCTGCCAAGGGATTTCCCTTGGAATGTTCTAATTTTCTTCTATCTGCTTAGGGAAAGTTCATTTAAAATCTGTTAAAATGTATTAATGTGCAGTGTTGCATTGTACCTGGTTATGGGCCTACTGGCAAAAGAGATGTTATGGAAAGACTGGCACTAGAGTATCTATCAAAAACCTAGAGATCTGTTCAAAGCAGAAGATTCCCTGGATCCAGTCTTCTGGAAGGGAGGGCTCGTGCATTCTGCATAACTTACACTGCATAACTGCATAGAGAGTTACAGCAAAAAGGGGCGCATCTATTCCTCCACACCCATTTAAAACATGCTTGTTGTTGGGCTTCCCTGGTGGCTCACTGGATGGAAGTCTGCCTGTCAATGCATGGGACGCTGGTTTGATTCCTGGTCTGGGAAGATTCCATGTGCCACAGGGCAATGAAGCCTGTGTGCCACAACTTCTGAGCCCATGCTCTAGAGCCCCTGAGCCAAAACTACCGAGCCCATGTGCTGCAACTACTGAAGCCCGCACACCTAGAGCCTATGCTTCCTCAACAAGAGAAGCCACCACAACGAGAAGCCCATGCGCTGCAACAAAGTGTAGCTCCCACTTGCTGCCATCAGAGAAAGTCTCTGTGCAGTGATGAAGACTCAGTATAACCAAAATATTAAAAATAAATAAGTAAAATAAAATTTTAAAATGTTTGTTGTTGTTGACACTGAAGTCTAGAGAGATTAAGTGACTTCTCCATAGTCACATGGTCACTTGTCCAGTGACAAACAATGGGGTCACTTGCAAATACCCATTTGATTAAGAGAACAATTCTTACATGTCAGTCTTGCACAAAGGATGTGAGGCTCTGAGGAGTAGCAGAATATGCCACCACCACCCCCAAAACACCCCACTTTGGTATGTAGATTGTTTTGAGCTGAAGACAACAGAGAGAAAAAAACTGTTAATCTACCCCTTAACTACCTAAGGGCTTCCCTGATAGCTCAGTTGGTAAAGAATCCGTCTGCAATGCAGGAGACCCTGGTTTGATTCCTGAGTCAGAAAAATCTGCTGGAGAAGGGATAGGCCACCCACTTCAGTATTCTTGGGCTTCCCTTGTGGCTCACCTGGTAAAGAATCTGCGTGCAATGTGGAAAACCTAGGTTCTATCCCTGGGTTGGAAAGATCCTCTGCAGAAGGGAAAGGCTACCCACTCCAGCATTCTGGCCTAGAGAGTTCCATGGACTACAGTCCATGGGGTTGCAAAGAGTCAGACACAACTGAGTGACTTTCACTAACTCCCTAAAAGAATTTAGACAGAGGGCCTAAAGATCTAATACCAGGAAGAGAGCTAATATCAAAGATAACTTTTTATATCAGAAAAACTCCTCTGCATGATATGGCAAACATTCATTCACAAAAACTCTGCTCTCATCATCTTCTATCTTCCTCCTCTTTGAATACACAGATCCCTACCCCCTTCTCCTTAGCTTAGGATGGCATACAAGCCTCAATTATCTGCCTTTGGATCTCATGTCTCTGGGGCTCCGTATATAGAAAACCTATTTTTTTCCTTCGGTTAATCTGTCTCGTGTCAATTTAATTATTAGGCCAGTCGAAGAACCTAGAATGACAAAAGGGGAATGTTTCCTGCCTATATAACTCAAAGAGAAGATCCTTTGAGTATGCAGCTAAAATTTTCATATTACAAAATCAATATTTTCCATCATTTCTATGGTGATTATTATGTAGGAATCTAATTTCAAAAACTTCGTTAGAGTTACAAACTTGACCACAAAGAAAATAATTAATGTGACTTTCTTTAGTGAATTAAAATTGACTTCTGGGTGTTGGTGCAGGGGATAAGACAATCACAGTAACTGTACCTCCAAGGAAGTAAAAAGTTTCATTATTGAATTTATAAAAAGACAAATTAAAAAATAAAAAGGAATGCAATATTCAAAGTCTGAATGAAACCAGTATATATACACTCATTCCTGGATTAATGTGAATGTCCTCTGCCAACTGAAAAGTATAACAAATAGCTACTGTTCCTGCCTATCTAAACTTCCTTTACGCGAGGATTTCTTCATCTCAGCACTACTGACATTCTGCATCAGATAATTCTAGGTCATAAAGTACTGTCTTTTGCATTGTAGATACTTATACCCTCTACCCATTAGACGTCGTAACATCACCTCCCCATTCATGACAGCCAAAAATGACTCCAGATGTTGCTAAATGTCTCCAGATGGTGCTGGGTGAAAAGGGGATAAATCACCCCTGTTGAGAACCACTGCTTTAAGAGAAAACCCCTCCTTGCTGCACTGGGTGGGCCGCCATTCACATCATATGCCCAGTACAAACTTGAAGTGAAAGTGAAAGCCACTCAGTTGTGTCCAACTCTTTGCAACCCCATCGACTATATAGTCCATGGAATTCTCTATGAGAGAATACTAGAGTGGGTAGCCTTTCTCTTCTCCAGGGGATCTTCCCAACCCAGGGATCTAATCCAGGTCTCCCACATTGCAGGCAGATTCGTTACCAGCTGAGCCACAAGGGAAGCCCAAGAATACTGGAGTGGGTAGCCTATCCCTTCTCTGGCGGATCTTCCCAACCCAGGAATCAACCCAGAGTCTCCTGCATTGCAGGCGGATTCTTTACCAACTGAGTTATCAGGGAAGACTTTAGTAATCTCCTGGCAAGGGCTTTCCCAAAGTCCATTAGTCTGTCCTGCTGAGGGCACCAGTTTCCAGTGCTTCATCTCTAGAACTTGTTCTTAATTTCGTATTCTACCCAGCATCCTCTCAGACCTTGCTTGTTTGGCTTTTTTCTGCCTAAGTTATGTGAAGTATACAATTTCTAACAACCTGAAAAGAAATCATGCAGATAAAAAACTAAGTAGAAAATAATCATGTTCATCCATGTTGGTAAAAAAAAAAATTGTAATGTAGTTATTGTATATTAATAATATTAATATTATTATATTAATTATATTGTTTTATATTATATATAAATATATTTATAAATATAAATATATATTTAATTTATAATATATTATATATTATATAAATATAATATATAAAATGTATTAATATTATTATAAAATTAATATTAATATATTAATAATAGGAACATAGAATCAGATACCCCCAATAACAAACAAAAATACTAAGGAAGTAATAAGCATTTTTAAAGGCTAAAGTTTTACTAGCAGTTATTAAACCAGGACAGTGCTGTGAGTTGATGCTAGAAATTTTTGAACTACAAGCTAAGAAGAGAAAATGAAGTTGTGGTAAAGTAACCTCGCTAACTCTCCCTACCCTAGTCCTACATGCACCCAGAGGCGGCTCTGTAAGGAAAGAGAGCAGACAGAATTCTAAAAAATACCCTCGAATTTGTAAAGTTACAGAGCAAGAGAAGAGGAGTGATTAGACAAACCTGGGCAAATTCGAGGAACACAGTTTTACTATAGAAGTGCTTATACATCATTTCAAGACATTTCAAGACCTTACTGGGGCCATTGGGCTTCCCTGGTGGCTCAGAGGTCAAAGCGTCTGCCTCCAATGCGGGAGACCTGGGTTCGATCCCTGGGTCGGGAAGATCCCCTGGAGAAGGAAATGGTAACCCACTACAAAGCCTGGTAGGCTATAGTCCATGGGGTTGCAAAGAGTCGGACACGACTGAGCGACAGAACGGACGAACGGACGGACTGGGGCCATTGACAAGTACTACAGATGTTCCTTGTGTGAAGAGATGCCCACTCTGGGCAGATCAGTTAGAAACTGGATCCTCTCCTCTGGGCTGATACAGCCCTGCACCAGACACACTCTTTGTCAGCAGAGTGCAGACTGGATGTTAGGCCCCTCTCAAGTCAGGTGTCCTTATGTAGGTCCAACCTGCACATTGGTTCACGGCAGCCCTGCCAACAGAGGCAGGAAGGAACCCCAGAGCTGGCTGATTTCCAGGATAACATGGTGAGTAAGGGAATGTGCTAAAGCCCAAACAAGTGGAATGATTGTGGTTGAGGAACAGGCCCAGGGACAGGACCTTAATAGGATCTCAGAAGACATAGCAGGGCTCAGCTTCTTCCAGATGAACTGTGCTCTGCACCACCACAGCCTTCCTGCTCCGTGTTGCCACAACACTTAACTGCAATGGCTTTCAAATTTTAAGATATGCCAGAACCACCTGGAAAGGTTGTGGAAACACAGACTCTTGGACCTCATGTCCATAGTGTCCAGCTTAATAAGGGTGAATGGGGGTCCCATAATATGCTCCATTAATTGATGTCGCTGGTCCCAGGACCGCACTATGAAATTCAATCTTTAGAAAAATAGGTAGAAAATAGCATCCAGTTTTCAAACTGTGGCTCAGAAAGGAGAAGACAAACTAGTCCCAAATAATTTGCAAAGAGATCAAGGAAGATCCACTCACATTAGTTCAGAAAACAAAAACAAGGGACTTTCCCACTGACTCCATGCTTCTAACGTGGGGGGTGCAGGCTTGATCTCTGGTCAGGGAACTAAGATCCCACATGCCTGCCACACAATGTGGCCAAAAATTTTAAAAATAAATAATAAAATAATTTTTTAAAGAAATAAAAACAAATCAAAGAAACCCAGAAACACCTATTTTAATTGTGAGCAGGATAAAAAGAGAAGGCATGACCACCATACAGACATACTACCTGACAGAACGGATGGAAAGGTGAGGGTGGAGAGCACTATAACCCACAGGACAGATGAAAAACTGAGCTGAAAGAAATGTGATCCAAGGAACAGAGACAAATACCCCATGAGGATTCTTTAATATTAAACAACTTAATAAGAATATCCAATAGAAGTTCAAATGAAAAGTTAAAAGGAAATTCCAGAGCCAAGGACCCACTGAAAAATATTACGTGCCACTGAAGATCTACTAAGTAAATTAAAAACAGAACTAGAAAAAAGTCAAAGCTAAAAGTCAAGCTAATAGAATGATAGAGAAATTTAAAATAATTATAATCAGCACTTAAGAAAAAGGCAAGAAACTTGCTAATGCAAACAGAAAGCATAGCATGATTATGTTAGATAGAGGAAACCAACAAAAATATTATCGGTGTCCCGTGAAATAGTGAACCAGAAAAAGAAAAACTGAGTTATCACATAGAAACATTCCCTTAGAAGAGAAAGAACTGAATACACAGATGAAAATGACATATCATATTGAGAAAAAAATGTAACAATCATCATTAAGATACTCTAATTAACCAAAATCACTGCGGCTGCTGATTGCAGCCATGAAATTAAAAGACGCTTACTCCTTGGAAGGAAGGTTATGACCAACCTGGATAGTGTATTAAAAAGCAGAGACATTACTTTGCCAACAGTTCAGTTCAGTTCAGTTCAGTCGCTCAGTCGTGTCCGACTCTCTGCGACCCCATGAATCACAGCAAGCCAGGCCTCCCTGTCCATCACCAACTCCCGGAGTTCACTCAAACTCATGTCCACAGAGTCGGTGATGCCATCCAGCCATCTCATTCTCGGTCGTCCCCTTCTCCTCCCGCCCCCAACCTTTCCCAGCATCAGAGTCTTTTCCAGTGAGTCAACTCGTCGCATGAGGTGGCCAAAGTATTGCAGTTTCAGCTTTAGCATCAGTCCCTCCAATGAACATCCAGGATTGATCTCCTCTAGAATGGACTGGTTGGATCTCCTTGCAGTATAAGGGACTCTCAAGAGTCTTCTCCAACACCACAGTTCAAAAGCATCGATTCTTTGGCGGTCAGCCTTCTTCACAGTCCAACTCTCACATCCATACATGACCACGGGAAAAACCATTGCCTTGACTAGACGGACCTTGGTTGGCAAAGTAATGTCTCTGCTTTTTAATATACTATCAAGGTTGGTCATAACTTTCCTTCCAAGGAGCAAGCGTCTTTTAATTTCATGGCTGCAATCAGCATCTGCAGTGATTTTGGAGCCCAAAAAAACAAAGTCTGACACTGTTTCCACTGTTTTTCCATCTATTTCCCATGAAGTGATGGGACCAGATGCCATGATCTTTGTTTTCTGAATGTTGAGCTTCAAGCCAACTTTTTCACTCTCCTCTTTCACTTTCATCAAGAGGCTTTTGAGTTCCTCTTCACTTTCTGCCATAAGGGTGGTGTCATCTGCATATCTGAGGTTATTGATATTTCTCCCGGCAATCTTGATTCCAGCTTGTGCTTCTTCCAGCCCAGCGTTCCTCATGATGTACTCTGCATATAAGTTAAATAAGCAAGGTGACAATATACAACCTAGACGTACACCTTTTCCTATTTGGAACCAGTCTGTTGTTCCATGTCCAGTTCTAACAGTTGCTTCCTGACCTGCATACAGGTTTCTCAAGAGGCAGGTCAGGTGGTCTGGGATTCCCATCTCTTTCAGAATGTTCCACAGTTTATTGTGATCGACACAGTCAAAGGCTTTGGCATAGTCAATAAAGCAGAAATAGATGTTTTTCTGAAACTCTCTTGCTTTCTCCATGATCCAGCGGATGTTGGCAATTTGATCTCTGGTGCCTCTGCCTTTTCTAAAACCTGCTTGAACATCTGGGAGTTCACGGTTTACATACTGCTGAAGCCTGGCTTGGAGAATTTTGAGCATGACTTTACTAGCGTGTGAGATGAGTGCAATTGTGTGGTAGTTTGAGCATTCTTTGGCATTGCCTTTCTTTGGGATTGGAATGAAGACTGACCTCTTCCAGTCCTGTGGCCACTGCTGAGTTTCCAAATCTGCTGGCATATTGAGTGCAGCACTTTCACAGCATCATCTTTCAAGACTTGAAATAGCTCAACTGGAATTCCATCACCTCCACTAGCTTTGTTCGTAGTGATGCTTTCTAAGGCCCACTTGACTTCACATTCCAAGATGTCTGGCTCTAGGTCAGTGATCACGTTATCGTGACTATCTTGGTCGTGAAGATCTTTTTTGTACAGTTCTTCTGTGTATTCCTGCCACCTCTTCTTAATATCTTCTGCTTCTGTTAGGTCCATACCATTTCTGTCCTTTATCGAGCCCATCTTTGCATGAAATGTTCCCTTGGAATCTCTAATTTTCTTGAAGAGGTCTCTTGTTTTTCCTATTCTGTTGTTTTCCTCTATTTCTTTGCATTGATCACTGAGGAAGGCTTTCTTATCTCTCCTTGCTATTCTTTGGAACTCTGCATTCAGATGCTTATATCGTTCCTTTTCTCCTTTGCTTTTCGCCTCTCTTCTTTTCACAGCTATTTGTAAGGCCTCCTCAGACAGCCATTTTGCTTTTTTGCATTTCTTTTCCATGGGGATGGTCTTGGTTCCTGTCTCCTGTACAATGTCACGAACCTCCGTCCAGAGTTCATCAGGCACTCTATCAATCAGATCTAGTCCCTTAAATCTATTTCTCACTTCCACTGTATAATCATAAGGGATTTGATTGAGGTCATATCTGAATGGTCTAGTGGTTTTCCCTACTTTCTTCAATTTAAGTCTGAACTTCGCAATAAGGAGTTCATGATCTGAGCCACAGTCAGCTCCTGGTCTTGTTTTCGCTAACTGTATACAGCTTCTCCATCTTTGGTTGCAAAGAATATAATCAATCTGATTTCGGTGTTGACCATCTGGTGATGTCCATGTGTAGAGTCTTCTCTTGTGTTGTTGGAAGAGGGTGTTTGCTATGACCAGTGCATTCTCTTGACAAAACTCTATTAGCCTTTGCCCTGCTTCATTCCGTGCTCCAAGGCCGAATTTGCCAGTTACTCCAGGTGTTTCTTGACTTCCTACTTTTGCATTCCAGTCCCCTATAATGAAAAGGACATCTTTTTTGGGTGTTAGTTCTAAAAGGTCTTGTAGGTCTTCATAGAACCGATTAACTTCGGCTTCTTCAGCATTACTCGTTGGGGCATAGGCCTGGATTACTGTAATATTGAATGGTTTGCCTTGGAAACGAACAGAAATCATCCTGTCATTTTTAAGATTGCATCCAAGTACTGCATTTCGGACTCTTTTGTTGACCATGATGGCTACTCCATTTCTTCTAAGGGATTCCTGCCCACAGTAGTAGATATAATGGTCGTCTGAGTTAAATTCACCCATTCCAGTCCATTTTAATTCACTGATTCCTAGAATGTCAACGTTCACTCTTGCCATCTCCTGTTTGACCACTTCCAATTTGCCTTGATTCATGGACCGAACATTCCAGGTTCCTATGCAATATTGCTCTTTACAGCCCCGGACCTTGCTTCTATCACTGGTCACGTCCACAACTGGGTACTGGTTTTGCTTTTGCTCCATCCCTTTATTCCTTCTATAGTTATTTCTCCACTGAGCTCCAGTAGCATACTGGGCACCTACCGACCTGGGGAATTCCTCATTCAGTATCCTATCATTTTGCCCTTTGTTACTGTTCATGGGGTTCTCAAGGCAAGTATACTGAAGTGGTTCGCCATTCCCTTCTCCAGTGGGCCACATTCGGCTGTGGTCCATGTGATCAGATTGGCTAGTTTCCTGTGATTATGATATCAGTCTGTCCGCCCTCTGGTGCCCCCTAGCAATACCTACCGTCTTATTTGGGTTTCTCTTACCTTGGTCGTGTAAAATCTCTTCACAGCCGCTCCAGCAAAGTGCAGCCGCTGTACCTCTGATGTCGTCGTCTTCTCAACCTGGTGTAGTGTAGTTTCTTCTCAAAAAAGTCCTTCCATCCAGGTTGGAGACAGTCCCTTAAATTATGTCTTTTTCTACAAAGATCCATCTAGTCAAGGCTATGGTTTTTCCATTGGTCAAGTATGGATGTGAGAGTTGGACTGTGAAGAAAGCTGATCACTGAAGAATTGATGCTTTTTTTTTTTTTCCGTAGCCATTTTCTTTATTGCTTTGGGTTCAAGTTTATACACTCTTTCTGTGTTTCCTGTCTATAGAAGATCCTTTAGCATTTGTTGGAGAGCTGGTTTGGTGATGCTGAATTCCCTCAGCTTTTGCTTGTCTGTAAAGCTTTTGATTTCTCCTTCATATTTGAATGAGATCCTTGCTGGGTATAGTAATCTGGGCTGTAGGGTATTTTCTTTCATCACTTTAAGTATGTCTTGCCACTCCCTTCTGGCCTGAAGAGTTTCTGTTGAAAGATCAGCTGTTATCCTTATGGGAATCCCCTTATGTGTTATTTGCTGCTTTTCCCTTGCTGCTTTTAATATTTGTTCTTTGTGTTTGATCTTTGTTAATTTGATTAATATGTGTCTTGGAGTATTTCGCCTTGGGTTTATCCTGTTGGGGACTCTCTGGGTTTCTTGGACTTGGGTGATTATTTCTTTCCCCATTTTAGGGAAGTTTTCAACTATTATCTCCTCAAGTATTCTCTCATGGTCTTTCTTTTTGTCTTCTTCTTCTGGGACTCCTATGATTTGAATGTTGGAGCGTTTAACATTGTCCCAGAGGTCTCTAATATTGTCCTCATTTCTTTTAATTCGTTTTTCTTTTTTCCTCTCTGTTTCATTTATTTCTTCAATTCTATCTTCTAGTTCGCTTATCCTGTCTTCTGCCTCTGTTATTCTACTGTTTGTTCCCTCCAGAGTGTTTCTGATCTCATCTATTGCATTATTCATTGTATATTGACTCTTTTTTATTTCTTCTAAGTCCTTATTAAATCTTTCTTCCATCTTCTCAATCCTTTTCTCCAGGTTATTTATCTGTAACTCCATTTTGCTTTCAAGATTTTGAATCATTTTCATCATCAAAATTTGAAATTCTTTATCAGGTAAATTCCCTATATCTTCTTCTTTTGTTTGTGTTGGTGGGCAATTATCTTGTTCCTTTACTTGCTGGGTATTTCTCTGCCTCTTCATCTTGCTTATATTGCTTTGCTTGGGGTGGCCTTTCCCTCTTCTTGCAGTTTGTGGAGCTCTCTTTATTACGTAGTTTCTTCGCTGTGTGTGGGGTTGGACGGGTGACTTGTCCGGGTTCCCTGGTTAGGGAAGCATGTGTCGGTGTTCTGGTGGGTGGAGCTGGATTTCTTCTTTCTCCTTTAGAAGACAAAGGGCTGCTTTTCTGGGAGTCTGATGTCCTCTGCCAGTATTCAGAAGTTGTTTCGTGGACTTTACTCCGCGTTCAAATGTTCTTTTGATGAATTTGTGGGGGAGAAAGTGGTCTTGCCATCTTATCCCTCCGCCATCTTGTTCCTTCCTCCCCAGAACACTGGATTCTTATATTCCACTTGGTCGTGGAGTATCTCTTCCCAGCTGCTCCAGCAAGGCGCAGCAGCTGTACCTTACCTTGGACAAGGGGTATCTCCTCAAGGCCGCACCTCCTGCTTTGAATGTAGATCAGCTCCTCTCGGCCCTCCGGTGCCCAAGCAGCCACCGCCTCCTGAACGTGGTACAGCTCCTCTCGGCCACCGCCCTAACCCTGGACGCGGGGTAGCTCATCTCAGCCACGATTCTGCACGTGGTCGGTTGTGCCGGAGCCGGGCGTCTCCCGTGTCTGCACCGCCGGAGCCGGGTGTCTCGAATTGATGCTTTTGAACTGTGGTGCTGGAGAAGACTCTTGAGAGTCCCTTGGACGGCAAGGAGATCCAACCAGTCCATTCTAAAGGAGATCAATCCTGGGTGTTCATTGGAAGGACTGATGCTAAGGCTGAAACTCCAATACTTTGGCCACCTCATGCGACAAGTTGACTGACTGGAAAAGACTCTGATGCGGGGAGGGATTGGGGCAGGAGGAGAAGGGGACGACAGAGAATGAGATGGCTGGATGGCATCACCGACTTGATGGACATGAGTTTGAGTGAACTCCGGGAGTTGGTGATGGACAGGGAGGCCTGGCGTGCTGTGATTCATGGGGTCGCAAAGAGTCAGACACAACTGAGCGACTGAACTGAACTGAATTAAGCTATTACACATCAAAATAAAACTAGAGTTATTTGAGCATCTAAGAATAAGAAAGCAAGTCAACTCTAAGAGGGAAAAAGAAACAGCCTGGACTTACACTTTCAGAGGGAAAGGCAACATTCAGAGGGAAAGAAAACCTTCAGAGGGAAAGAAAAGGTGTCCTGAGAACATTCTATCAGCCAAGCTATTATTCAAGTAAAAAGGCAGTAGGTCTATTCTCAGAAGTTAAAAACCTAAGAAAATATAACCCTAATGAGATAGCTTAGAAAAAAGTTCTTGATGAAGAAAGTTATACAACCAAGAGAAAAGTCAAAATAAATAAACCTGGGATGTGCAAACCACAGTAAAAAGACTAGTAATCAGCTGCTGCTGCTGCTGCTAAGTCACTTCAGTCGTGTCTGACTCTGTGTGACCCCACAGATGGAAGCAGAGTGGATCCAAATAAAAATCAACCTAGAACTAAACAAATGGGAGAAGTACATTGGCGAAACAGACTGAGGATGCTATAAACCCATCAGAGTAAATACAACACAAGGAACAAAGTGGAAGGGGATGAGAGAGGAAGCTGGAAGAAAGGAGTTACTTCTGCGTTACTTCCATCCTCACAAGGCTAATTCTTACTCTCTTTCTATCTTCCTATCTACATACGTGCCTTAGGAGACGCTCTTCAACTGTTCACAGCGAATAATTCTGGCAGGTAGCATTTAGGATGATGTGTTTCTTTCTCTTTTTTACAACTTTCTGAATTGCTTACATTTTTAATGATGAGCTTTTTACAAGTTACTTGTAAAAACATATAATCATCACTCTAAAATGAATGCATGAAATATGATACCACTTTTCTGACTTACTGAGTGTAAGTGGATTTTTTTATGACCATGCATCTTGAAATACCTCTGAATGGAGCATGGTTCTGAAAACTCATCCTCCTTGTAAAGTGCCATAGAAGGAAATGGCATGCAAGAATGAACTGAATGGAACCGAGGCAATTACCCTGGAAGTTGCTATGCTTTATTTTCTTAAATAAATTTCTAGCTACTGCTCCTGTAACTAGCAGTATCTAACATGACTGAGGGCCTACAATGTGCTAAGCAATATGCTAACATGCTTTACAAATATTTTATTATTTAATCCACAGAATAACTATAGGGTGATTCTAGTAATAATGATGATGATGATGAGAGTAATAACAGCTCAGATTTATTGAGAGACTACTGTGTGCTTAACACTGTTCCAAGTGGTTTGTATAGAGTAACAATTTTCAGTGGGAAGTCCTCATCACAACTGGAGCCACTGGGTATTAGAAGAGAAAGCCATCAAGGTTAGATTTTAGATAAATAGGATGTACATTAGTATATGCATTTAAAAATAACTGCACAGGTGAACCTAACCTTGTATGAAGAGAAAAGACAAAGAGGGAAAGCTGACAGAATTATGGAACTAATTGAATACTTTCGGCCACACAAGTGAATGGAACCAAGACTACAGTAGGACTCTAACCCTGTAGGTACAAAGATCTTGGCGGCTTCTGGTTGTCCTGGAAACAAGATTCCAACCATTATAACAAGATAAAAACCACATGCCAATATTAATAAATGAAACAGTAATTAGAGTTGGGGGCACACCCAGAGACCAATTCCATCTTAGGAGACAATCTAAAAGAAGCTTAAGATGTATTTTTGCTGCAAATAATTAAGTCCCGAAGGGAAAGAATTTGTTTAAGTGTGAAAGGGTGAGGTTAAAACAACAACATAGCTGGAGAGTTTTGCTGTTCTGAGAGCTGCTTCTCCTAGCAGCTCTGACCAATTAAGTGTAGGTAGCAAATCATGCAGCGACATGCAGTCTCCTGCTCCACTCCTCAGCTCTGCCCTTTGTAGGAAGCAGCATGGACCAGGAACAAGGAGGGGCATGCTCTTGGTGTCCTGTGTGATGAGCGCTAAGAATGCAGATCTCTGCTCCCTCTCCCTCCCCCTACGATTGCCCAGGAGGCGGGAATCTATGCAGGGTGGAGAATAAACCAGGAACCAAAAGGTTCGCTGAATCCTCATAATAACCTTAGGAATTACATTGCTGTCATCATCCCCATTTCACAGATTTCACAAACCAGTGGGAGTAACAGTAATAAGACGGTAAGTAATCTACCCACAGTGTATTTGAAGCAAGAGCTTTCTGACTTCATTCAGTCTCCCTTCTGTTTGCTTGTGATTTCTCCCTTCTCTTAAAACTTTATAGCAGTTTTTGTTGTTGCTGCTGTTGTGTGATTTCTATTCTTCCATACCTGCCTTTGTTCATATGATGATTTCTCCCAATAATAATGCCCATAAATTGAAAGCTTAGGGTATACAGCTTAATATGATTTGGTCTGGTTCAGTTTTAAGGAGTTGGCTTTGTAAATTAAAAGTGTGATCCCTTGAAACCACTAGGATAAAAGTGATCTGAAATCATACTATTGACAGTCATAATAGAAACAAATGCCTACTTACCACTGACAGCTCAGCTCTAGTGAGAACAAATCGATAGAGTGAAATGCCGTCAGCTTCTCAGAGAAAGGTTCCACCTGACAGATACCAGGAGATCAAATATTCACATTGCTTAGGACCAAGAGTGTATGGATTAGAACCTGTTTGAGGAGGCAGTTAGAGAAGGCTCTGAACAGAACCCAACCTTGTGAGGCCTCTGGTCACTATCCCTTTATCTTTCAACTTGTTCATCTCCTTGTCCCTATGCTATGTGTTTAAACTCCAGTAATAAAAGACCAGGTCCCTGCATCACAGGACCCCATCCCTCGTGGTCCAGTGGGAAATTGTGTAATAAGATTTTTATTTTTATTCTGGAAACACAATGAAGGAGCACCTATTTTTGCTTAGGGGGTTTTGAGGAGGTTGCCTGAAATGGAGTTTAGAAATTTTCACAGGAGATGGAAGAGGAGGAGAGAGAAAATGGTAAGGAATCCCAAGATTTGGGGCATATCAAACGTATTTGGTCACTCTATCCCAGGTAAAAACATACAAATGGAAGCCACTCTTTTTTTTGCCTCACCACGTGGCATATAGGATCTTAAGTTCCCCGATGGTACCCACACCTCCTGCAGTGGAAACATGGCATCTTAACCACTGGACCACCAGTGAAGTCCCTGGATACCATCCTTGAGGGCAGAGTATGCTATCACCCAAGTTTGCCTGGCTATCTTTAAGGTGGCCCAAGCTCTAATCTCTCAACGATTCTTGCCCAAGAGTGTTACTGGAGTCACAGGGTCCAAGTCTTTTTATTACTATCTAGCTTCCTGCCCAATGAACAATCCTCCTTTATGATGGCCTTAATGAATGTCCATCCAGTTTCTGTACTAAATATTGCTTGCTAATTTTTGGTTCCTTAGCTCCTATTTCCTTTTTGTAATCCTGGTTCCTTCTTGGGGAATTTCCCCCACATCGTAGGCAGTCTTTGTAGGACAGTAAATTAGGTGCCCTACCATTCTACTACAAAATTTGAAAGCATCCCTAGAAACCTCTGGAAGATATTCTGCTGTCCCACTCCATATGGACAAAGAATGAGCATGTACCCTTAGCTCAGCCAACTGGCCATTCTCTGACAGGATTTTGAGTCCTACCTAGGGTGACACATGACTCAGTCATTCACTCATGACTACAGAAGCACCTCAACAGCCAAGTAGACTCAATCTCCATCCATCTCCTATTTCTAAGGCTGGTCCTCCTGCTCTCATCTTGAGTCTGTGAGTTCCCAGATAGCCTTCTTAATAACTTTTTTAAACATATATTAGCTCAAGTTGATTGGTCACTTGCTTCCAAAGAACCATAGTTCAGTTTAAATCCTTCCATTAATAGTATTATCACTATTTTGTGAAAATTATCATTCTGCCAGTAGTCCTCTGCAATTGCTGTGAAGCTATTAATTCAGGCTAAAATCAGCTTGCAGCTTCAATACTTTGGCCACCCGATGCAAAGAGTCAACTCACTGGAAAAGACCCTGATGATGGGAAAGATTGGAGACAGGAGGAGAAGGGGATGACAGAGGATGAGATGGTTGAATGACATCACCAATTCAATGGACATGACTTTGAACAAACTCCAGAAGATAGTGAAGGACAGGGAAGCCTAGCGTGCTGCAGCCCACGGGGTTGCAAAGAGTTGGACATGACTGAGCAACTGAACAGCAATATCAGCTTCCCTTTTACTTGCATTCGTGATCAGGAACTAGGCTCTTCCTTATGACAGTCACTTTCATATTTGAAGACCATAAGTAGTTACCACACCACAAAAGTCAAGTCATCCCTTTCTCAAGTTGGAAACCACCAGCAATTTTTTTTTTAACAAGTTATAAATTCTAAGACCACAGAAACAGGAACCTTGGATTGCTGATGGATATCTTTCTCATTTTCATAGAACCCCAAGGTAAGAAGGCACTTACTTCCTCAGAGAGTCTTCTTGGAAGACGACACTTTCACATTCATTGTCTGCAAGGGTGGCTGAATGGTAGAATTCTTTCTCAAGATACAGAAGGCTTTCTTACGAAGTATCTATTAGTATCTCTATATTCCTCTCCAGTCAGCCCCCAATTAAAAGTATATTATCTTCGCTACTGAAATTGGGATAATTGGTAGTTATTTTCAGAGCAACTCATCAGCATGATAGAGATTGATTATTTTTAATTGAGGTAGTGGAGGTGTTGAACATTCGGTGGGCACTGAGTAAATGTTGCGAAGATTACAATTTTCCAAACCACGTGTCTCATAAACATTATGTCTTCAACATTTCCAGACAGTCAAAGTCACTCCTCCCCCTATCCAATCATTCCCTCTGCTCACTCTAACATTCAGTGTAACTACAAGTTTATGCTTCTATACACATTTCACTGGTTTAGAAAAAAAATGTCATATAAATATATCTATTCTTGAGAATTAGGTGAGAAACCTAAATTTCTGTGAATATCAGAAGAAAAACAGAAAGGATGGAGAGAGGACTGAATATTCTCTTTTGTACCACTGGGCTTCCCAGGTGGCTAAGTGGTAAAGAATCCGCCTGTCAATGCAGGAGACACAGGTTCCATCCCTGGGTTGAAAAGATCCCCTGGAGAAAGAAATGGCAACCCACTCCAGTAATCTTGCCTGGGAAATCCCATGGACAGAGGAGCTTGGTAGGCTACAGTCCATGGCGTCACAATAAGTCGGACACGACTGAGCGACTAACCAGTAACAACAACGAATCTCTAGGCTGATACTTCAGCAGCTTATCTGCCTCCACTCTAGGTTTCTCTCCTCCTGCCTCCATCTCCTTTGTACCTTCTCAGGATGAGTGAGGACTGCTGCTGCTGCTGCTAAGTCGCTTCAGTCGTGTCCGACTCTGTGCAGCCGACCAGGCTCCGCTGTCCCTGGGATTCTCCAGGCAAGAACACTGGAGTGGGTTGCCATTTGACTAAGGGCAAGTAATTCCCCCATTCCAGGGAGAAAGGTACTCCATTCAGAGAACTCTGCTTCCTTGTGATAGAGTCTCTCTCTTCCAGTGAGTAAATCTCTCTCTTGATCTCCAGCAGCCACGATCCCTAAGGATAATGCCCCAGACTGAGTAAGCTTGATGCTAAGTAGCCTGAACCAACACCAACCAGGCGTACTCTCTTGCTCTCTGGTTCTATTTCCTCTAGCGCTATGGTGTTCTACATTGATAGCCCCTCCCACTGCTCAGGTGAGATGTGACTCCTAAGTAGAGCAGAAGAGAAAGAGTCAGCTCTGGATCAAGCCCATTGAAGCTACTTGAATGCAGGTAAAAGAATGCACCAAAGGTTCAGTCCAACTTTCCAGGGTTCTTGTATGTGCAATGGTCCAAAGACCTAATAATAAAAGATGACTTAGCTTTCCCCGTGTGTGTGTGTGTGTGTGTGTGCACGCGTGCATCTGTATGTGTCTGTGTGTGGCTGTCTGTTTATCAGGAAGAAAAAGAGCTGGGCTAAATAGAAACTGGACCTGATGTCATTATACCAATATCACAAGCTCATGTTCTAGCGCAATGCCACATAACAAATTAATTTTTTAGGCTAATGAAAATGTATCTCATACAAAAGAAAAATCAAATCTTAAATGATGCGCATTCTAATCCAGCTTTGCCATTCAATGAGAGTCACATAAAGAGAGAGACCAATACTGGATATTTACGTGACATATGAATGAATAGATGAGAATGTAAGGAAATGGGGTGATGAGGCAGTGAATACCATGGCAGAAATATTGTTTTAATGCTAAAATAACCACTTCTCTTCACATTTACTGTTTCATAAATGAAAGTTATTTTCAAATGCTGTGCATATTTAATGTAGAGATTTTTAAAATTCTCTAATAGCTATATTATTGGTATATTTTAAAATTCATATTATCTCAGAACTATTAAAAATTTGGTAAATTCTATCCTTTGACCTCTGTACCAGAAACCAGCATGCCATAAATCCATCCAGGAAAAACTTCACAGGTTCAAAATAGTTTTCCTGCTCTTGGTGAAATTTTCTCCCTGGTGGCTTTTAGAAGGGATTCATCATGGCCCATGAGAGAGAGGAATGTCCTCACTGACAATGGTAGTAAGTAAGGTATGCGGAAGTCTTTCACCCTATTCCCCTCCTTATAAATTATGGGGCCCCCCTTCTGCCAGGTTTGAGCTCTTATCTCTGAAGCTTCCCTAACGGCTCAGACAGTAAAGAATCTGCCTGCAAAATGGGAGACCTGAGTTGGATCCCTGGGTTGGGAAGATCCCCTGGAGAAGGGCATGGCAACCCACTCCGGTATTCTTACCTGGACAATTCCGTGGACAGAGGAGCCTGGCGGGCTATGGGGTCACAAAGAGTCGGACATGACTGAGGAACTAACCATTTCACTTTCAAAAAATTTCTTTCTGGAGGAGAGAGCAGAACTCTGTCCTCAGCAGCAGGCTTGGTCCTAGGAGAGGAGAGGAGGCAGGGGAACTGGCTTCCTAATACTGATCCTCAGAATTAAATACACTCACTTGCCCAACTGCTCTTGTCTGGAGCAAATATTTTCTTGTCTCCTCTTTGAAATATTCCTATAAGCTGGCAAAAGAAAGTAAAAGCTAGAAATGCTATAGCTAGTGAATGGCAGGTTTGAAACAAAAGCCTTGCCCTCCCACCACCAGTCCGGGGCTGGTCACATAGGACAGTGTTGGTGGCACAGTGGTGAGCATAGCTGCCTTCCTACAGGCAGGACACACCACCATGAGGGCTGTAGGCACCGCAGAGGCCTGGCATTAAATAATCAAATCACATGATGAGAAATGTAAGAATATTTCTGTTTAAATTCCTGTTCAGTCGTTTTTATTATATCAAGGATCAGGTCTCAGTGCGGTGTCTCCCGTCTTAATGAGCTAACACTTGTGAATCTCCCCATTAACAAACGGAGAAGAGGCCTCAGATTCAGAGGCACAAGCAACACAACGATTAAAAATGCTGGTGGATTTTTTGGACTTCCATTGATGGACATAGTAATGCTTCCCATTAACGGGAAAGGCTTGAGTTTACATACCTATTGGGTAGAAATTGTATTTTTTTCTTTTGAGAAGATTTGGAAGCAATAGGATCTAACTAATCATGCATCAGTCTTTAAAGCGGCATGACAGTCTGTCCATAGACAGTTGTGCCTTATCTTTGTATGACCACAGATTTGTAGTTGTTGTTCAGATGCTCAATTGTGTCCAGCTCTTTGCAACCCCACGGACTGCAGCATGCCAGGCTCCTCTGTCCTTCACTATCTCCTGGAATTTGCTCCAATGGAGTTCAGTATTTTGTTTTCCCGTGGTAAAGCATTTTTCATGATTCTGTCCACTCAGCTCAAGCAGGTATCACCCTGCCTCACACACAGCACACCCATTCATTTCCTCCTGAGCACCCTGTTTATACTGTACCCCCAGCTGGACATGCTGCAAAGGTCTCATTTCTTAGATAACAAGTTGGGTAAAACTTCCCACCCTCCTTGTGTCAAGCCCAGAGTTCCTGCTATCAGAATAATACTGACTGCATACACAAAGCACATATATATAATAAAGAAATTTATTCCAAGACTTTGTTTGCAGAAGGAAGAGCAGACTGATTGAATACATTGTTCTACACTGATTTTAATTGTTGCTATAATCTGATCTGTCTCGAACCAGCCAATCAGTATTTAATCGGTTGCTATAATTTTATTACAAAGCAGCTAGAATGCAGCTGTAGCTAGACACCACACAAGTAAATAAAACGCACTATTATTTTTACTATATTTATGCATATGAGTTTTATTCTGCTTGTGTCAAAACTATATTCATTTTCATTCCCCTATTAATTTGTTTATATTAAACCATTATTGTGCATTTGCATGATGAGAACAGTTAGAAATGTCTATTGCCAAGTGTAAGCTATATAATAAGTTGTACTAGATGTACTCACCTTCACCTGCCAAATAATTTTGTGATTCATTTAAATATTTAAAAGGTGTTTCAATTATTGACATTGTTTCTATTTATTAGAGATATTGGAGTTTAATTCTAAGGAATAAATAAATACAGAGGTGAAAACAACACAACAAATACACACACACAAAAAGAATCTGACCTGATTGCCCTGAAATAAAATTCCATGCTAGAGTTTCCACACAGTTCCCTGGAGAATGAGGCATAACAGCATTAATAAAATTCTGAGTGTTTTAGGAGACTTTCAACATGGGCACAATAGGTTCCAGAGACCTATGTAAGTATTTGAACAACTTGACCTTGTTTCAGTTTCTTGAGAGAACTCTTAGGGACAGTCACAGAATCAACATGAAGTATTAAGAACCTATATAGTGCCTACCTGAAAGGGCTCAGGTAACTATGGCAAACTTTAAAAAAATGTTAATAATAAAATCAAATTACCTCAAGACTGCTTTTTTAGATTGCTATCTATTTTTAAGAGGTAATTTACCAGAAGCTCTCTTTTGTTTTCCCCTGTCATCTGGGCTGTACAGGGACACAGTGGCCTCCCCGCAAGTCAGTCTGCAGAACTCTGCCTCTCCCTCTCTCAGGACAAGAATAGTAAAATGGAGAGAAGACAGTCTCCCCACCCTGCTGAGAGTTATGGACTCAACAAATGTTCATGGAGCACCGATGGGGGCCAGATACTGGGCAAGGCACCTGGAACACAACACCGAAGGTCCAGGGTGAAACACAAGGGCCAGTTGTTCAAAGGGAGAGAGGATGATTAGATTTGCCTTTAAATAAAACATGCCCAGGTAGATATTCACATCAAAACCAAGCTTAGTATCACGGAAATACGCCATAGGAGAGCAGAGAAGGAACAGCCCCTTAGTCCAAGCTTCTCCTCATACATATAAGGAAATAAACTATTGTTCATGCATTAGCATCAAGGTAAAACCTGTTATTTTTATAGTACTTTGGAAGCTGTACGGCGCTTTTACGCATAAGAGGACCAAGACCCCCTACCCTTTAGGTCCATTCTAGACTAGGTTCAAAGACTCACCTGCCTGAGTATCACCGCCCCATCACTGAACAGTGAGTTTATCTATCAGGGAGAGAATGTCTAACAAAGATACCTGCAGAGAATGCAAGGCACATGGGTGTTTATAATAGTATAAGATGGCACTTTGGTTGTTACAGCAAAACCAAGTGTCTTTTGGTGGAATAATCCACTTGGTATAACTGGAGAAGGTGGTTTAGTATTACTCTTGTCCTGAGTCTTTAAACTGGTTCTACACACACACCACAGACATGACAGTGAGAGCTACTTGTGTGTGTGTGCTCCGGTGTGCACATGCAGTGCGGGCGGGGGACACTCTGGCTCTATTCCAGGTGGTCACACAACCCTCCCTTACTTTTCTCCTGTGGTCCATCCTGATACCATCCTGGTTCCTTCAAAGCTCTTGGTGACATGTCCCATTACTTACCTGGCCCTCACCTGCTCCACCTAATGACTCTCACCCACCGAATGGGGCTTGCTCAGCTGCCACTCATAGCTCCCCCCCACACATAAACCTATGGCTCCCTCTCTGGCAGTGAGCTTGTGTAGGCTCTTCATGGCCTCCAGAGAAAAGCAGTCAAATAGAAGACGGAGGCCCATCCTTTTATGCAAAAGAAAGATGAGTTATGAGCTAATTGTGAAGCCCTGAATAAGTCACACAGTCTCTGATCTTCATTCTCCAAATCACATGAATTGAAAGTCATCTAAATTGCCTTATAGGTCTCAAACTCTGTAGAAGTACATACATACATCCCTACAGCAAATATGTCTGTTATTGAAGCCAAACAAGCCTCACCTTCTCCAACTGCACCAAATGGATTATTCCACCAAAAGACTCTTGACTTGGTTGTAACAAAAAAGCAAAATACCTTCTCATACTATTATAAACAACCATGTGCCTTGCATTAGAAGTAGAGAATAACTATTTGGTTATTGGATAGTTTTTAACATGGGGGCAAAGGCTTCCCTTGTGGCTCAGCTGGTAAAGAGTCTGCCTGCAATGTGGGAGACCTGGGTTCAATCCCTGGGTTGGGAAGATCCCCTGGAGAAGGGAAAGGCTACCCACTCCAGTACTCTGGCCTGGAGAATTGCATGGATTGTGTAGTCCATGGGGTCACAAAGAGTCGGTCACGACTGAGCAACTTTGACTTTCAAAGGTATATCTGTTGCTTATTAACATATTCACCCTTCTTATAGTCAGGTTACCTGCAGCAAGGCTGAAGAAAATAAATCAGGATGATGGTGAAGGGCCATTACAGAACAAAAGTTTCTGAAGGGATTCTATTCCTCTCTGGCTATCTAAATCTATAAACTATCTGTGCAAAATACTAAATGTTCTTATAAAAAACTTTAAGATTGGATCAATAAATGCATGGCACACAGACCACCGCTCCCACCTCCTCCTGCTGTAGCAGATACTGCTTTCTAATCACAGAACTCTTTCCAATGTGTCTACACACTTTTCAAATGCCTCTCTACACAGAATTGCAGGTATATGCTGGCAACAAATCACACTTGGCAAGAATGACAAAAGCTATTTGGAATCCACGCTTTATGAGATTGACTCTATTACCCTCGCTGCCATTTCCAGTATTAAGAATCAAGAATATCAAAATGTCATTACTTATATAAAATAGGAAGGGGATCTTGCCTGCAGGAGCGTGGCTCTGAATATTAGTAGGAGATGTCAACCCTGAAACTCTCCAGAACTTTCTTGTCATTCTGATCTCTGATTTTTACTTCCCTGAGTCACCTCCCTACAAAGTATAAGAGTCCTTGGGTTGTTGTTGTTCAGTGGCTAAGTCATGTCCAACTCTTAGCAACCCCAAAGACTGCAGCATGCCAGGCTTCCCTGTCCTTAACTATCTCCCAGAGTTTGCTCACTCATTTCCATTGAGTTGGTGATGCCCATCCAACCATCTCATCCTCTGTTGCCCATTTTTCCTCCTGTCCTCAATCCTTCCCAGCATCAGGGTCTTTTCCAGTGAATTGGCTCTTCCCATCAGATGGCCAAAGCATTGGAGCTTCAACTTCAGCATCAGTCCTTGCAATGAGTATTCAGGGTTGATTTCCTTTAGGATTGACTGGTTGACCAATCAGTCAATTTAGGATTGACTGACTGACTGATCTCCTTGCAGCTTAAGGGACTCTCAATAGTCTTCTCCAGCACCACAATTAGAAAGTGTCAATTCTTTGGAGCTCAGCCTTCTCCATAGTCCAACTTTCACATCCATATATGACTACTGGAAAAACCATAGCTTTGACTAGATGGGCTTTTGTTGGCAAAGTGATGTCTAGGTTTGTGATGTCTAGATGTTAATACAATGTCTAGGTTTGTCATAGCTTTTCTTCCAAGGAGCAAGTATATTTTAATTTCCTGGCTGCCATCACTATCTGCAGTGATTTTGGAGCCCAAGAAAATAAAATCTGCCACTGTTTCCAATTTTTTCCCATCTATTTGCCATGAAGTGATGAGAACAGATGTCATGATCTTCATTTTTTTGAATGTTGAGGTTTCAGCCAGCTTTTTCATTCTCCTCTTTCACCTTCATCAAGAGGCTCTTTAGTTCCTCTTCACTTTTGGCCATTAGGGTGGTGTCATCTACATATCTGAGGTTGTTGATATTTCTCCCAGTAATCTTGATTCCAGCTTGTGATTCATCCTGTCTGGTATTTCGCATGATTGGGTTGAGTTCTGCCCCAAATTGGTAGCATCTAAGAGACTCACTGGAAAAGACTCTGATGCTGGGAAAGGTTGGGGGCGGGAGGAGACGGGGACGACCAAGAATGAGATGGCTGGATGGCATCACCGACTCTGTGGACATGAGTTTGAGTGAACTCCGGGAGTTGGTGACGGACAGGGAGGCCTGGCGTGCTGTGATTCATGGGGTCGCAGAGAGTCGGACACGACTGAGCGACTGAACTGAACTGAACTGAAGAGTCTCACACATCACAGGATAAGTGTAGTCTTGAGAGCTGGTTGTGAATGCCATGTGAGAGAGAAGGAAAGAGAGCCCATGTTGCTGAGGCAGCAGGGACAGTCTGGGGATAATCAGGAAGGGTGAGAGGTGGGCTGGAGCAATGAGGGCAACAAAGGCACCAAGAGAATGGAGTCAGAATTGCAACAAAACTAAGTGAACCCTGGAGTTTAGTAAATAAATGTGAAAATGTTGGCTCTTAAATGAAGAGCACTTTTTCACAGGAATTTGGAATAGCTTTCCTGGCTATAAATATATCTGGCGCTGGGAATCTGCATGTTACACATCCTCAGATTAAAACTACTATGGATTGGGTACTGTGTTTACAACCCGCAACTGGCTGAATCCATGGATGCGGAACGTGCTAACATGGAGTGCCTAAACGATGAGGTGACTGTCCTTGGATTACGGTATTTGCGGCGTGTCCTAGAGCCAGTCCCTGTGGAACCAAGGGACGCGTGCACCTTTCCTCTCTTTGCTCCTCAGCCCTCCCCTCCTTTCTGTGCTCTCCCTCCTTTTTCCTGCATGCCCTCTTCTTTCCCCATTCCCTCCTCTTTAACTTCCATTTCTTTCTTTTACTCACTTTCTCTCTTATTCCCGCTTGTCCAAGCTTTAGACACTCTTGCCCACCAGCCCTTGGGCATTAAAGAGCCACTGTGGCACCGTTGGAGGGGCTAAGGTGCTTGTAGTTTATCCCCCATATAGTGCGGCACGGAGGGGATTCTAAACACAGAGGGCAGTTGGGGGGCGGAGGCGCTCCTGGATGCTCTTCAGCAGAGGTGAGCTGAGTGCAGGTCACCTGCGAGAAGGAGGCAGTGAAGCAGAAAGCAAGGTGGAGAGTGTATGCAGGTCCACAAACAGGATCAGCAAAGTCCCAGAACATCGTTGCGATAAGGCTGAAAGAAAACCAACTGGGCAGAAAATAGCTTAAGGCAGATAGAGACGCAGGGTGGAAAGGGACAGAGAGAGAAATCTGAGGCAAGTAAGCAAAGCAGCAGCATTAATAAGCAGCTATGACTAGAAATAGACCTGGGGGGATGTATGTTAACAAGTAGGTACGCACCAAGAGTAACAAAAACCAAAGTGAAGCTGTGTTTTTGCAACACTTAACTCAAAGGAAAAGAGTATACCAGTTAAAAGACAGCACCAGGTGAGAAACTCAGTCGATATTTCTTGGTTTTATTTGAATTTTTTGAGCTAATATCACTTTGGTCTGAGATTTAAGAATAACCTAAATTAAGTTGAGAACTAAAATAACACCAATAACACCTATTTTATTGAGACAATAATGTGGACTCACAGCAAAGAAAATTCTTTGCTAACCCACCCTATTGAACCTGAAGGTCAATCCAATCATAACAGGGTTCCTTAGAGACTCATCCTTCCTAACTCGTTGCCAATTTGTAATAAAAAATCATAAGAGTGTCTTATATCAAATGATTGTTTCTGAATTGTTACCTTGGATCAACAGAGAGTAAATATTGGCATTTTCATATGGCAATCTGCTATCTGGGAATAATCTAGCCTTCCTGGAGGGATGGAAATAAAGCACAAAACAGTCATTTACCAATCATATAATATCAGACACCTGTAATTTGTCATTCACTGCAGTGTTCTAGAATCATTAGAGAAGCCATTCGACTGCTCTCAAACGTACCAGGTATGATGATGTAGGAAACGTGACTCTGCAGACTGAACACAACATGTCTACTAAGGCTTCATGACTCTGAACTGAAAGTTAATGACTAGTGCAAACCATCATGCTACTAGACTAGAAAAAAAACAGCAATAAAAAAATTTTAAAAAGGACTAATAAATCAGAAATTTAAGCAGGGCGTTCATTTTAGTTATAGTATTAGTCAGAACAAAGTGATGGTACAGTTCACTTACACAGTGAGTTAAATTGATCATAACAGTATATCAGGTAATATTATCCATTAATTAATTAAGCACACATTTTATTAGGACCTACTATGTGTATCATACTGTCAGACACTGCAAGGCATGTTCAGGCATAAAAGAATCTCTGCTGTCAATAGGATTATTATTCAACAGAGGAAGAAGACATTTTGCAGAACTCATATATAAATATGCTTATTTATTATAAGAGATGTACAAAGAGAATGTTTCAAGACTGTAGAAGGAGAACTAAATCATATGGTCACTTTATAGGTAAATTCAGGTAGAGCTGTATTTTAAAAATTCATTTGCACATGTGTTTAAAAAAAAGAGAAGACCTTGGAAAAGCCAAAGTTATAGGGAAAGGATATCCCTGTTATAAAAATTGGGATTGACATATACACACTGCTGCTGCTGCTGCTGTTAAGTTGCTTCAGTCGTGTGCGACTCTGTGTGATCCCATAGATGGCAGCTCACCAGGTTCTCCCATCCCTGGGATTCTCCAAGCAAGAAAACTGGAGTGGGTTGCCATTTCCTTCTCTATATATAACAGATAACTAATAACGACCTACTGTATAGCAGAGGCAACTCTGCTCAAGAGTTTGTAATGGCCTATATGGGAAAATAATCTAAAAAAGAGTGGATATATGTATTGTTGTTGTTGTTTAGTCACTGTCATGTTCAACTCTTTTCAAGCCCACGGACTATGGCCTGTCAGGCTCTTCTGCCCATAGAATTTCCCAGGCAAGAATAGTGGAGTGAGTTGCCATTTCCTTCTTCAGGGGATCTTCCTGACCCAGGGATCAAACCCACGTCTCCTGCACTAGCAGGTAGATCCTTTACCACTGACCCACCAGGGAAACCTGGACACATATAAAACTTATTCCCTTTGCTGTACACCTGACACTAAAACAACACTGTAAATCAACTATATGCCAATAAAAAATTTTAAAATAATAAATAAATAAGGGATATTGGATGATCTATTATCAATCCTGAATTATCAACTTCTTCTCAGCAATCTGAATTGCAAAGCAGACAGCAAGCCCTACATTTCTCAGAATATTCTTCTCAGTATGTATTCCAAAGGGAGTCAGCCAACCAGAAGTGAGAAGATATAAAAGGCAAAGAGATGAAAAAGCCATCCTTGGGAGTCAGTCAAGTGTGCACAAAAGTCCTCACTGTTGTACACTGAAAAATTTGGTGAGCTGGAAAAGGTTGCTTCAATATGGCCCTACTTTCTATATTGAAACTGTGATGGGTCTCCGAGTCACTACACCCTTGTCCCTTATATATCTTATCACTGAGTATGATCATTGGAATTGCCGTTGCCTGTATTCTTCTTTTTCACTTGCTTTGCTTCTGTGAATATTAATTGACTTACATATCTATACATATTCAGTTCAGTTCAGTTCAGTCGCTCAGTCGTGTCTGACTCTCCGTGACCCCATGAATCACAGCACGCCAGGCCTCCCTGTCCATCACCAACTCCCGGAGTTCACTCAAACTCAGGTCCACAGAGTCGGTGATGCCATCCAGCCATCTCATTCTCCGTCGTCCCCTTCTCCTCCCGCCGCCAGCATCAGAGTCTTTTCCAGTGAGTCAACTCGTCGCATGAGGTGGCCAAAGTATTGCAGTTTCAGCTTTAGCATCAGTCCCTCCAATGAACATCCAGGATTGATCTCCTTTAGAATGGACTGGTTGTATCTCCTTGCAGTCCAATATATATGTATATTATTTGGATGTCTTAGTCCATGGGCTTTCAAAAGAGTTGAACATGACAGTGACTAAACAACAACAACAATACATATATCCACACTTTTTTAGATTATTTTCCCATATAGGCCAATACAAAGTTTGAGTAGAGTTGCCTCTGCTAGACATCAACATGTCAATTTGGATGTCTATAACCCGAGTTGACTCACTGGAAAAGACTCTGATGCTGGGAGCAATTGGGGGTAGGAGGAGACGGGGACGACAGAGAATGAGGTGGCTGGATGGCATCACCGACTCGATGGACATGAGTTTGAGTGAACTCCGGGAGTTGGTGATGGACAGGGAGGCCTTTCGTGTTGTGGTTCATGGGGTCGCTAAGAGTCGGACACGACTGAGCGACTGAACTGAACTGAACTGAACTGAACCTATTAATTCACACAACACTTCTTATGAATTCATGAAACAATTCATGTCAATTAATAATATGAATCTGTACATTAGTAAGAATAAACAAAAGCAATTGCAAGCACTATGGGAAATTCACAAAAGTCATACCTGGTGTCAAAATATTTCATCGTATTTTAAAGATTATGATGTGTATAGGTCTGCTGGATCAGTTTCTCCTCAATCTCCTTTGATTCTTTTTTGATAAAACTGACCAACCTAGACAGCATATGAAAAAGCAGAGACATTACTTTGCCAACAAAGGTCCGTCTAGTCAAGGCTATGGTTTTTCCTGTGGTCATGTATGGATGTGAGAGTTGGACTGTGAAGAAACCTGATCACCAAAGAATTAATGCTTTTGAACTGTGGTGTTAAAGAAGACTCTTGAGAGTCCCTTGGACTGCAAGGAGATCCAACCAGTCCATTCTAAAGGAGATCAACGCTGCGTGTTCATTGGAAGGACTGATGCTAAAGCTGAAACTCCAATACTTTGGCCACCTCATGCGAAGAGTTGACTCACTGGAAAAGACTCTGATGCTGGGAAGGATTGGGGATGGGAGAAGAAGGGGACGACAGAGAATGAGATGGCTGGATGGCATCACCGACTCGATGGACATGAGTTTGAGTGAACTTCGGGAGTTGGTAATGGACAGGGAGGCCTGGCATGCTGTGATTCATGGGGTCGCAAAGAGTCGGACACGACTGAGCGACTGAACTGAACTGATACAAGTGATAGTGTCCTGAAACTAATAAGTGATTACAGCAGGGTGGTGGGATACCAGGTTAATAAAAGTAGATGACTGTCTTATACATCAGAATTTTACATTTAAAGCACAATGCCTTTTAGATTAATATCCCCCCAATGCAATACATAAGCAGAACTTGAACAAAATATCTCTAAGATCCATATGAAGAAAACTATAAAACTTTGATGAAAGAAATCAAAGTTGATCTTTAAGAAACCAGATTTCATGGAAATAGATAAGAAGACAATATTATCAAGCTGTTAGTCCCTCCCAACTTAAAATACAAATTAAATGCAGTCTCAATAAAAGCTTCAGCAAGCTAGCTTGTAGACATCAGCAAACTGATTCTAAAGTTTATATGGAAATCCAGAATACCCGACACAAAACTGAAGGAAAAGAACAAAGTCAGAAGACTGACAGTCTCAAACTTTAAGACTTGTTACAAAGCTACAATAACCAAGACAGTAGAGTACTGGCAAAAGAACAGACAAATAGATCAATAGAATAGAATAGAGCTGTCAGAAATAGAACCACAGAAATATAGTCAAATGATCTTTGACAAAGGAGCAAAGGCAATTGCATGGATAAAGGAATAGTCTTTTCCACAAATGGTGCTAGAACAACTAGACATCCCTATGAAAAGGAAAAAAAAAATCCAGACACAGACCTTCCTAACACCCATCACAAAATCTAATTCAAAATGGATCACAGGACTAAATATAAAATGTAGAGTCCTAGGAAATAACATAGGAGAAAAGACAGATGATTTGGGTACAGTGATGACTTTATAGATATAACACCAAAGGCATA
Organism: Moschus berezovskii; assembly: GCF_049115385.1. Lineage (NCBI taxonomy): Eukaryota > Metazoa > Chordata > Mammalia > Artiodactyla > Moschidae > Moschus > Moschus berezovskii. The sequence continues at coordinate 19,797,415 of NC_142483.1, forward strand.
ATTCATGAAAGAAATAATTGATAAGCTGAACTTCATTAAAATTAAAAACTTCAGCTCTGTGAAAGACACTGTCAAGAGAACAGGAAGATAAGCCACAGACTGGAAGAAACTATTTGCAAAAGGCGTATCTGATAGAGAACTATTATCCAAAACACAAAGATAATTCAAACTCAGTGATAAGAAAACGAACAACCCAAATGGGCCAAAGACTTGACAGACACCAGATCAAAAAAGATATACAGATAGAAAATAAGCGTATTAAAAGATGCTCAAAATCCCATGTTATTAGTGAGTTACAAAGTTAAAATAACATGAGATACCACTGCACGTCTGTTAGAATAATGCAAATCAAAAACATTAACACCGTCAAACACTGGGAAGTATGTGGAGCAACAAGAACTCTCATTCATTGCTGGCGGGAATGAAGAATGGAATAGCCACTTTGGAAGGCAGCTTAGCGGTTTCTTTCAAATCAAACATCCTCTTACTAAATGACTCAACAGTACCTCATATTTGCCCAAATGATTTGGAAACTCATGTCCATACAAAACCCACACAAGAAGGTTTAAAGCAGTTTGATTCATGATTGCCAAAATTTGGAAACAACTAAGATGGCCTTCAGTAGGTGAGTGGATAAACAAGCTGTGGTGACTCCAGACAATGAAGAAGAGAAGTACGAAGCCATGAAAAAACATGGAAGAACTTTACTAGCATATTGATAAGTGAAAGAAGCCAATCTGAAAAGGTTACATACTGTATAATTCCAATTATATGACATAGTGGAAAAGGAAAACAATGGAGATAAGTTAAAAAATAAAAACTAGTTGCAAGGTATTCAGTGGAACTAGAAAGTATGAATGGGTGGAATGCCGGGGAATTTTAGGGAAATGAAACTATTTTGTGAGATATTATAATGTTGGATACAGGTCATTAAACATTTGTCAAATTGAATGTATAACACCAAGAGTGAAACCTAATATAAACTACAGACTTTCGTGAATAATACTGTGTCAGAATAGGCTCATCAATTGTAATAAATGTACCTATCACACTAACACAGGATATTAACAATAGAGGACCTGGGGAGAGTGATGGGGTATATGGAAACTCTCTACGTTCTGCTCAGTTTTTCTGTAAGCCTAAAACTTATCCCAAAAAAAGTATACTGATTTAAAAAAATCAAATTAATACATGATTGCATTATTGATGCAAAAATCTCAAATCATTTAGAAGGCTAGACTAAAACATTTAAGCCCCAATGATTCTTTCACGTCAATTCTTTTTTCACATCTAAGGGTAAATGCTATTAATAACTTGGAATGCATGATTTCATTCTCCTTTTAATATACTTATATATGAATAGGGTTTCCCAGGTGGTGCTAGTGGTGAAGAATCCACCTATCAATGCAGAAGACACAGGAGACACAGGTTCAATCTTTGGATTGGAAAGATCCCCTGATGGCTGCTGCTGCTAAGTCACTTCAGTTGTGTCCGACTCTGTGCGACCCCACACATGGCAGCCCACCAGGTTCCTCTGTCCCTGGGATTCTCCAGGCAAGAATACCAGAGTGGATTGTCATTTCCTTCTCCAATGCATGAAAGTGAAGAAAGTGGAGTCACTCAGTCATGTCTGACTCTGCAACCCCATGGACTGTAGTCTACCAGGACTCTCCGTCCATGGGATTTTCCAGGCAAGAGTACTAGAGTGGGTTGCCATGTCCTTCTCCAGATCCCCTGGTGGAGGACATGGCAAACCACTCCAGTATTCTTGCCTAGAGAATCCCATGGGCAGAGGAGCCTGGCAGACTATAGTCCATGGGGTCACTAAGAGTTGGACACATCTGAAGTGACTTCGCACACATGCACACATATATGGGTATATGTCTACTAAGTTTTCTGAACATATAAGAATTCTTCCATAAATTTATTCTGAAATTTGCATTTTTTAAAGCATGTACTAGTGATCACACAGAGCATTACATGGAAAAATATTCTAGAAAACACATTTCCATGATTAACACTCTGTAGTCTGAAACTTCTTTTGTCTTCCAAGATGACTGTACAGTGATGGTCATATATCAGCAACTCTAGAAATGCTTAAGGTTGGTGCGTAATTGACAAAGTCAAGACAAAAAAAAAAAAAGAAGCCATTGAAATACTGCTACGCGGCCTGACAGATAAACTCTAGGGGGAATTAGCCCTTTGACTGAACACCCAGTATGCCAACAGAGTATCCATTCTCTACAGAGGAGAAACCTTTTCCTTTTTCTAAATGATTTGGGCCCCCAGGGCTATACACAATGTAGAGATTGGTATCCCCATTTTGGAGACAAAAATGCTGAAGGTCAGAGAGGTTATATTTCTAGCTCAAAATGATATTAATGGCTGGTAATAGGGCCAAGACTCAAGAGCCAGTCAGGCCTCCAAGTCTCACACTGCTGCTCCAAAGTAACTTCCACAGGTAAAAACACCCACTGGCCCTTTGCTCATAATCCTAAATTGGCTGATAAGGACATTTGCACCCAACACGGACAGGATCATATCCACATTTCACTCAATTATCATGGATCCATCTTGCTCTTTCTTTAAAGTGATCTACATTTCATAATGTGGATTTTTTTAAAGAAAGAATTCTAGACAGGGTTTTCATACAACCTGGTAGTCAGTTGCTTAGGAAACTGTTTTTCTTTTTCATTAGAGGTGAAGGATGACCGCACTGTTAAGTGAGAAAAAGGCAGAGGAGAATATATAGTAAATCCCGAGTGCATGTGAATTTCATCCACAGGAAACATAGCAAAATAATCACAACTCAATGGGAAAAAAGGAACTCTGAGAGGGTTCTGAAATAAGCTATTAAGTCATGCAAGTAAATCCAATGTCAACACCTCAGTCTGGGCTGACTGGATTTATGTATTGAAAATCATACTTAGTGAGGATTTAAGGCCCCTGAGGTTCTCAAGAGTTTTGGTTGTTGCTGTTGTTGTTGTTTGGTTGGTCTGTGGTTTTGTTGCTGTTGGTTTTTTGTTTTGTTTTTTCTTTTTGGCAGGAGTGAGGTCTCAGGGAAGGCATGTCTTCTTTAAAGTGGGAAGCACATGGGAAAGGGGTATCTGAGTCCTGCAAGGGTTTAAAAAGTACATCATTTCAAACCTTGTCCTGCATTGATAGTTTCAGCCTTTGGCACATTTCTGAGCTTTGTGTTCTAAACAAGCATCCTCTCTCCCTCCATCTAACTGTCCCAGAAGGCATCTCTGTCCATCTAGACAGGGATACAATGATCAGATGATTCTGATGGTATCCGCACCCTCCTAAGAGTCCCTTGGACAGTAAGGAGATCCAACCAGTCAATCCTAAAGGAAACCAACCCTGAATATTCATTGGAAGGACTGAAGCTGAAGCTGAAGCTCCAATACTTTGGCCACCTGATGTGAAGAGCCGACTCATTGGAAAAGGCCCTGATGATGAGAAAGTTGGAAGGCAAGAGGAGAAAGAGGTGGCAGAGGATGAGATGGTTACATAGCATCACCAGCTCATTGGATATGAATTTGAGAATACTCAGGGAGATAATGAAGGATGGCAGAGCCTGGCATGCTGCACTCCGTGAGATGGCAAAGAGTCGGAAACAACTTAGCAACCAAACGACAAACAACCCCACCCATGGCTTGGAGATGGTGCTGTGACAGCCATATGTCTTAACCTGTAAGTGACTGGAAACACAGACCGCCTTTTGCCCCATAAAGGCCATCTTTAGGAGCACTGTGAGACCTTGCCTATCTTCTCCAAGTCCATATTCAGAGTGCCTCAGCCAGCACCCGGCACACACAGTAGACACACGATAAACTGTCATTCATCTGTTATGTGAGCAAGAAATAATCTTCTGTGTTGTTATGTAATTGCATGGCTGGATCTATTTGAAACCAAAGTTCAGCTTCCTCAAATAAATGCCCCATCCTTATATTTTCAGTGTCATACTCAAGTCCTCCTGGCTAAGAAATGACTGTCCTTGATAGCTGCAAAAATGTATATCCTTTTCATAGGTATGGACTGTGTTCTGTCCTAATATGAAGTTTCATGTACACGCATCCCTCAAAGGCAGATACTGATGTTTAAGTCCAATACCTTTATGTTTCATGAAGGACTACAGTGTAAAAGACATTGGGTGATCCACAGACTTAGTTAAACCAGAACAAAAGGAAAAAGCATGAAGATACAGTATTCATGAAACACAAATTGAACAACAGTCAGAAATGGATTGTCAGGGTAGAAAAATCCTAGAAAGAGCAAAGAAGTGTCCATTCTGGAGTTTCTTTGGGAAAACCTTGGCTAGTTAATAAGTTGCCCTAGCCTGAACTGGTCTTTAGCTTGCCTGAAACCAGGTGAAGGGAGTGGAAGTCTTCTCTCAGCATCAATTATCTCCCTCTCCACCTCCTTCCGTCAGTATCTCCCATGCACCAGGCAATGTGCTGTACTGAAATGAGTGAGATACAACCTTTACTTTTTAAAACAAAAATCCTACAACACATAAAAAGATAGTCATGACAAAACATGGTTAGTGCAATGCTAGAGTTACAGAGATAAACTGTTTAGACTTAAAGAAGTCAGGTGGCTAAAACTTTGATCAGGAGAGCATTCCAAGGAGAAGGAATGATATGGATGCAGGGTAAAGACAAAAACCAGCACAGTGCATGCAAAGAACTTCCTGCAGATCAATGCAAACAGAACAGATAGCAAGAAGCAAAGAGTCAAGGTGAGAGATGAGCGGGAAAGGTTGGTTTACTTTCTAAGTGAGCCATGTTGACAAGCTTTGAATTTCATCTGACAGTGATAGATATATTTTTGGAGAGCTTAGGCAGAGGACTGGTAAAGTAGATGTGAAGTTTATGAAAATCCCTACAGCTACGGTAGGCTTGAATGCAATCGGACAGAAGGCCAGGGGACCAAGCTAGGAAACTGGTGCAAAATCTCAGCACAGTATAGAAACCTGAAGAAGAATAGGGATTATAAGAATGGGAAGAGACAATAGATTCAATAATGATTCAGAATGTAAAATATTTCAGAAGGGTGGGAGAGGATTTTATTATGGAGAAAAAGAACAAAGCAGCAAAAAGGCAGAACTAGAACCAAGGTTTCAGAATATTAAGGAAATTACTGAGCAATGTTAATAATTTTAAGTTTGCCTGTGGTAGGATTAGTAGGACTCTCATGTCCAATATGTTCTCTTTTTTGACTAGCTTCTTTCATGTAATAAAATGTCTCCAAGTTTCATCCATGCTGTAGCACACATTGCTAACTTAATTTCTTTTAATTGCCAAATAATATGTCATTGGGGCTTTCCAAGTGGCTCATGGGTAAAGAATCTGCCTGCTAATGCAGGAGACGCAGGTTCAACCCCTGAGTCAGGAAGATCCCCTGAAGGAGGGCATGGCTACCCACTCCACTATTCTTGCCTGGGAAATGCCATGGACAGAGGAGCCTGGCAGGCTACAGTACACAGGGTCACAGAGTCGGACACAAAGAGGCTAAAAACAACAATAATATGTCATTGAAAGGATATACCACATTTTACTTACACATTCATCAGTTGATAGACATTTCAGACATTCTACTGCTCGATATATACCCAAGAGATATGAAAATGTGTCCACATAAAAATTTGTCCATGAATTATACTTTTTGGCAAGTACACTACTATGGATATTCATGGACAAATTTTTATGTGGACACATTTTCATATCTCTTGGGTATATATCCAGCAGTAGAATTGTTGATTTTATAACACTATATTTAACCACATGAGTAACTGCTTTCCAAAGTGTCTGTACCATTTTACATTCCCACCATCAGTGTATAAGGTGGGACACACAACCATGTATCTAATTTCTCTACATCCTTCCTTTGATTATAGCCATCTTGTGGATATGACATGGCATTCTAACTGTAATTTTGATTTACATATTCCTGATGGCTAAAGATTTTGAACGTTCCTCCATATGCTGTTTATCAGGTTAACGAAGTTCCCTACCCTCCTGCTTCACTGGTTGTTTTATTATGAAAGGGTAGTTCATTTTTTTCAAATTTTTTTTCTGTATCTCTCCATATGATCATGTGTGTTTTGTCTTTTATTCTATTGATATGGTATATTATATTCATTTTTTTTTCACAAGTTTAACCAATCTTGCCTTCCTGATATAAATCCTACTTGGCCATGTTGTATTCATTTCATATGTTGCTGAATTTAACTTGCTAGTATTTTGTTGAGAATCTTTGTGTTTATATTTTGAGATAATGGTCTGTAGTTTTCTTTGCATGTGTTGTCTTTATCCAGTTTTGGTGTCAGAATATTTGTGATCAGAATGCTTTAGGAAGTATTCTTTGTCTAACTTTTAGAACAGTTTATAAAGAATTAGTATTAATTATTCTTTAAATGTTTGGTAGAACCCACCAGTGAAACTTTCTGTAACTGAGCTTTTCTTGGTGGGGTATTTTTAAATACTAATTTTATCTCTTTATTTTACTTATTATGAATCTACTCAGATTGTATATTTCTTCTTGAGTCAGTTCAGTTCAGTTCTTGAGTTAGTGTTCCTAATTTTCATATTTCTAGTAATGTGTGTATTTCATCTAATTTGTTGACATATATTTGTTTCTAGTATTCCCTTGTAATCTTTTCTTTCTGTAGAGTCAGTAGTAATGCCCCCTTCATCATGTCTGACTTTTGGTAGTTTGAGTTTTCTCTTTTTTTCTCCTAGGTCAGTGTAGCTAAAGGGTTGTCAATTTTGTTAATCTTTACAAAGAGGCAATTTTTGCTTATGTTGATTTCCTTTATTTGTTTTTCTTTTCTTTATTTCATTAATTCTTGCTCCAATCTTTATTATCAAATATTTCTGTCCTTCTGTTTACTTTGGATTCATTTTTCCTCTTTGTTTTACAGTTTAGGAAAGGTGACTGATTTGAAATCTCTCTTCCTTTTTAATACAAGTGATTAAAGCTATAAATTTCCCCAAGCATTGTTTCAGTTGCATCTCATGACATGTGTTCATTTTCATTTATCACAAAGGTTTTTTTACTCTCATTTTCTCTTGGGTAATTTTTCTTTAGCCCATTGATTATTTAGGAATGTGTTGTTTAATCTCTACAAATTTGTAAAGTTCCCAATTTTCTCTTATTGAGTTGTAATTCTACATTGAGTTGTAATTCTACAGTGTTCTGATCAGAGAACATGCTTCATATGATTTCAATCCTTTTAAATGTTTTGAGGCATGTTGTACAGTGTCGCTGGAGAACACTTCACATACACTGGAGAAGAATGTGCTTCACGGTTCTCTTTCAACTTTCTCAAAACCCCCCCTTCACCTCCCATCCCGCCACCATCTGTCGGGCTGTCTGCATCATTTAGCGTCACATCCAGTTGTTAGGCTTCACTAATTTCCTGCTGATCCATTATTTTCAATAATGCCTTGGGAGCACAAATTACTCCACAGTTTGATCCAATTAAACTCAGGTTCCTTTGCAAGGGTCGGTTTTGAAGCCTGTTTTTCAGTTTTTTCTGACTCTAGGAGGGCAGTTCTTCCCTGATACTCTCTGGTAAACTAGGAGAGGGAAACTTCAGCTTACTGTTCTCATGGAACTATTAGCCAACTCTTAATTGCTCACCACCATAATCCCTGGGCTTCCCTGGTGGCATAGTGGTAAAGAATGAGCCTGCCAATGCAGGAGACGTGGGTTCAATCCTGGGTTCAATTGCAAAGAGTCAGATGCAACTGAGCACACACACGCACAAATGCACACAATGCCTATTGTTTTGGAGAGCACCTCTTAGGCTTAAAATTCTCCACCATTTCAAATCAAGTGAGTTTCCTATGGTAAGCGTCACACCCCTCTATTGATTTTTTTTTATTTGTTTTGTTTTTTAAGTCTTTATTGAATTTATTAATTTATTACAATATTGCTTCTGTTTCATGTTTCGGTTACTTGGCAACAAGACATATAGGGTCTTAGCTCCCCAGCGAAGCTGGCAGCCTACCTTTCTCTTTCAAGGAAGAGATACCAGAAACCTTGACTAGAATCTGAAGGGAAAGGTAGCTCCATCTTCTTGGCCACAGCGGCCCAGAGTGAGCTTCCACCTGGCTTGGCTGGGTGGAATGGGGTAAGGGACAGTATGGGAGAGGAGAGGGCCTCCCTGATGGCTCAGCAGCAGTAAAGAATATGCCTGCCAATGAAGGAGACGCCGGTTTGATCCTTGGGTTGGGGAGATCCCTGAAAAAGGAAATGGCAACCCACTCCAGTATTCTTGCCTGGAAAATTCCATGGACAGAGGAGGCTGACAGGTAATGAAGCCTGGTGGGCTACAGTCCATGGGGTCACAAAGAGCCAGACTCGGTTGAGCATGCACACACACAGTGAGAACCTCCCTCTAGTGAGAAATTCCCAGTTATTTCAGGCTACTTACAATCCTTAAAACAAAGTCCCCATTCAAAGATGGCAACGTGGCCATCAGGAGAACAGGGACACATCTATTTTCTTCACCACAGTCTTCCCATATCCTAAAACACCACATGAATTGCCTGACACTTGTTAACTGCTTTCAAAATACAGTTTTTGAATGAATGATAACCTGTTACTGTTCCTTTGTCATACTGGCTTCAATGGAGATGAAAATGATGAGAAATATTCTTACAGTATTTTTCTGAAAGTATCCTCCCAGAGACCTGGGACACGACCTGACACCTATGCCTTCAGGGACTCTATGTATCAATAAAATATCCCAAGAGTCTTCTAGCCAAGAGGTCTGGCCTCATTCTCAGAAAGCAAGAAGCATATTCTGGAATCTGGAACTGGCACCATAGAACAGAGTGTGGTCCCTTCAGTTTTGTAAATGAAAAGCAGCATGAGGAAGCTGATCGCCAACAAGCTGACTGCCTGTTGAAAAGAAGGCAAATGATTCTAAATAATCGGCCCACAGATAGGTCACAGGGAGATCTAAATGCCTAGCAATCTCCTGGAAGATCACAGAGAATAGAGGCTTGTTCTCTTATTTGGAAATGAAAGAATCAGGTTTCTTCCCAAAGCAGTCAGAGCCCAGCCTTAAGAGGAACAGGTCTAGAAGTCCTAGAAAATTCCTAAAATAATAAGGGTTAAACTGTAGCTTTTGCACCACCACCTTCCTGGAAACCAACTGTGTTCTAGACCTAAGGATTGGGTTAAGTGCCTCTCTTATGTGGGACCCTGATGCTAACATCCACCTACTTAGTGAGTCTCACCCCAGCCTTTCTTGCAGACTCTGCCTGGCCCCCTGCCCACTCTTCCACGCTGTCAGCTTCACCAAGAGCTTCACCTCATTTGGATCTCTCACTCTTTGTCTGAGACTCACCCACCCCAGTCCTCGTCTGACTCCACTCTGCTCTAATTCACTTTTTATTCGTGAGGTCAACTAATTTGTCAATCTCCTGCTTGAGTCCCTGTTGAGATTCTGCATCTCTGTGTCTTTAACTTTTTTGGGAAGTAATCACATCTCAGATGTTACCCTCATATCTTCCCCAGGTCATAAAAAAAAAAAAAAAAAGAAAGAAATATAGAAAAATAAGGCAGTCCAGAAAAAACTGGGTGAGGGGGAAAAAAAACAACCCAGCTCTCAGTCTCTGCCCCTTGGTATCAGTTTTGAGACACCTGGCCCAGTACAGCCTGTGCTAAGTTTCAAAGAAGAGGCAGATAACTTTGAAGATTTGATTTCACAAGGGACAAAAGATAAAAGTCTCTGTCAAGTTGTCATTAGATGCTTAATGCTATCCGTGGTGGGGTGCTGGAGGCGCCCCTCCTTCTCTGTAGACCTCTAGCAGATTAAGTTTCAGAGCTTTAATTTGAGGAAGGATTTACAGCTGTGAAGAGGTATAATATCATTTTGATTTGGGTTGTACCAGGCTGGGGAAGCCAGATTACATTTGTATGAAACTGTATTAGAAGATATGACTGAAACCACCAAAATCAAATAAAAGGAAAAATTTTCAGAGAGCCTGAAAATAGGGGCCTGTCTTTTCTTTCCAACGCCTGTGCTTTGTTTCACTATTATTCTGATTTACACCAAGAGGATCCAAGCAGAGACAGAGGAGGCAGATGGCAAAAATGCCTGTACTTGTCGCATACGTCCATTCATCAGTCTGTCATCAACCTAATCCAGAGGCAGGTTCCTTTAAAGAAACAAAAATTAATTAACCCTTAGAGAAGTGGGGAAGTTAGCAGGGGAGGGGAAAAAAAAAAAAAAACTCATGAAAAATACCTTAGTTTCATCTCCTGGGGCACTGTCTAATTCAGAGTGTCAGAGAAATCCATCAAATAGTCTCTGAAGTTTCTCTGGGCCTCAGTCCATCCACCACCACCATATGCCACCCTGTGTGTGTGTCGCTCAGCATCCCCAAGATAATGACTTACACGGAGACTGTGCCTTTCCTCCAGAGCAATCTTAAAACTGTTTTAAAACCTGACTCTGCTCATTTGCACAGCAAACAATAAATCACTTTGGGTACTGCAAAAACCCAGTTTTCTATAAGATGAGACACGGGAAAGAATTAGCTGTTGCTTGTAATTGTTTGTCCTACACAGCTACACAGAGCTGGATGGAATGTCAGCATCTTCTAGTAGGATTTAAAGATGCATAAGTGGAACACCAGGGGTGGGACTCCTAACTTTGGAATGACTGTGCCAAAGCTTCTGGCACAATAAGCTGAAGCTTCTAAGAAAAACCTTTTTATTTTGTATTTCAGTATAGCCGATTAACGGGCTTCCCCCTGGTGGCTCAGTGGTAAAGAAACCACCTGCAATGCAGGAGACACTGGTTTGATCCCTGGGTTGGAAAGATCCCCTGGACAAGAACACGGCAACCCACTCCAACATTCTTGCCTGTAGAATCTCATGGACAGAGGAGCCTAGTGGGCTACGGTCCATGGGGGTCGCAAAGCGTTGGACCGGACTGAAGCGACTGAGCACACACACACAAAGCTGATTAACAATGTTGTGATAGTTTGAGGTGCACAGTGAAGGGACTCAGCCATGCATACATATGTATCCACTCTACCCCAAACTCCCTTCCCATCCAGGCTGCCACATAACATTGAGCAGAGTTCCCTGTGCTATATGGTAGGTCCTTGTTGGTTAGCCATTGTAAGCACAGCTGCTGCTGCTGCTGCTGCTAAGTCGCTTCAGCCGTGTGACTCTGTGCAATCCCATAGACGGCAGCTCACCAGGCTCCTCCATCCCTGGGATTCTCCAGGCAAGAATACTGGAGTGGGTTGCCATTTCCTTCTCCAATGCATGCATGCATGCTAAGTCGCTTCAGTCGTGCCCAACTCTGTGTGACCCCATAGACAGCAGCCCACCAGGCTCCTCTGTCCACAGGATTCTCTAGGTAAGAATACTGGAGTGGGTTGCCATTTCCTTCTCCTGTAAGTACAGCAGTGTGTACATATGAAGCTTCTAGTTTCAACTGGAATGTCTCATGGACAGTTGGGGAGAGTTTGGGGAAGCGGGGCTGCTTCTTATCACCACAGGAGAACTGTTGGCCTGCCAAAATGGGGTAAACTACGAAGACAGTCACAAGCATCTCTCAGGGGTTACCTAACTGTTAGACTGTTAGCTCATCTAAGGATGGTTATAGTAGTCAGGGGGATGATAATGCATAAGGATGATCTTTCTGAACTGTGCCAGAAATTCTGATCTCTCAATTACCACCGGGGATGGAAGGAACAGGTTTTCCACAAGAAATACTTTTAGTACCTGCTTTTCATACCTGAACATCTCTTTAGATAAAACAGAACTGTCTTAGCTCCCAAGTTGAAATGGGCCCATTTACCAGAGGGGTCAAAGTCTTTGCTTTTGTAGTCACGGCCAGCTGGATTAACACAGGAGAGGTGTTAGAGAAAGGTGCCTCTTCTTCAAACAAAAGGTGAAAACACAGTTTCCTCAGGATCATAAAGCAGTTGCAAAGATGCAAAGTAAAATTTAGGTCCCCGCTTTCAGGTATGGTTTACTGACAAACTAATCAGATAAAAATGCACCCCACATCTCTCAGATTGCTCAAAAGAACTCCATCATGATGCTTTATAATATATTCTACAGTAATCAAGTAGCCATAAATTCTCCCTAATTCCCACAGTTATGAACAGGACACAGTGTTAATGTCTTTATCTTACTCTCAACTAACAAATACACCTTAGAATGAATGTCATTTCTTAAAGTCAGTGTCATCAAGAAAAAAGTTAAAAAACAAAGTTCTCTTCCTTTCCTTGTCAGACAATATAATAGAGGTTCATTCTAGACCTTGAGGGAAAAACAAAAAAACCACAGTTTCTTCAGCCTTGAGCACTAAGCAAGTTACTGATAATACAGAGTCTTGAATTTGATGCTGAACTCGGTCAGAAGTGGGTGCCTTGTAAGCAAAGGAAAATGGAGGAAAGAGGGAGGCGGTAACAAGACAGAGCCACGCTGCTGACATTTACTTCTCTGGGCTTCAGTTTCCTTCTCCAGAAAATGCAAGTGTAGACTACGACAAGCCTGAAACAAAAACCAATCTCTAATTTTAAAAATAAGTGAAAAGGCCTTTAACTCATAAGCAGAAAATGTTGCTCAAAATACTCTCATAGTTCATTAACCCGCACCAAGAAGGCACCAAGTACATGGTTAGAAACAGGGGATGTAAGTAACACCTGATTCCACATCCTGACTGGACCACTTGCTATCTGTGTGATGTTGGGAAAATTCCCTAACCTCTCTGAGTCTTAGTTTTTCTATATGTAAAAGGGAAATAATGAAAGCTTCTATATGGCAGGACTATTTCAAGGATTAAATCAAATGATACATATAAAGCTGTTAGCACAATGCTTAGTCCTCCAGAAAACACACAATAGACATTATTAGTCTATTATTAGTAGTAAGTTATCATTATTAGAAATACAATTAATAATAATTCTATTTTAATACAACAAAGGAGATATTGACATACTTAGAACATTCCTTACCTGATAATCTACAAAATGATCAAAACAGAGTTAAGGGGGAAAAAAAAAAAAGCATGATGTGATGTCCTTTAAAGATTAATAAAAATGCCAAATAAAGCAATCCAAATTTAGAACACTCGAGCTGTTCTGCAGTGACTCTACTCTGCCTGCTATCAGTTGGGGAAAGGAAATTCACGCTCCCTGTGTTCGGAAGAGCTGCTCGGAAATGCTAGCTGACCCCTGACAAACCTGCAGCCTCCCCAAGAACACAGTTAGGCAGCTTAATTTGAGCAAGCAGAGAGAAAGCATGAGCCCACACTCAGGCGCAGCCCCATTTCCATCTGAGCGATTTAAACAGGAGCCACAGTTCGCCTCTGCAGACGGCAAACCCAGCTGCCAGGGAAAGGTTTCAGACCCACCCTGGTGCCCCAGTGATTTCTAGTTCAGTAGAAAGCTGCAGAACACACGGTCTCACAGCACATGATTTCCTCATATTTCATCAGTTTCCAGACTTTAAACAATTTTAACCTTCCTTCCAGGTGAATGCAGAGATGGCTACGTTTTAAGTGGAAACAGAATGAGAAGCTTAAGCCGGTTTCATGTCCCTGAGTGGGTATCCAATTAGCAGGGTGACCCTGGCCAACTCCTGACTCCTCTGAGCTTTACTGTCCTCATCTATAAAATGGGCAAAAGCTGGGGAAATGTGCATTACCCCCCCCGCCAATGCCTAGATACCGTTGTTAATCTTTAAGGCTCCATTTATTTTCTGTCCTGAAGTGAAACAGGCTGACAATCTACACTAACACCCCTCTCTAATAATAATAATTTTTAAAAAGGTAGAAAAGAAAATTTGCCATCACATAACTTGGCTAGGGGCAAAGCAACTTCAGCAGAACAGCTGGTGTCCCACAATTTATTCCTTAATAACTTCTGCTGTAATATTTCTGGGGCACATCAAAGGACAATAACAGCCCGATGTTGGTAATCCTCTCACATATAAAAACTTTCTTTATGGAGTGTTAAAGGCATCACTCTGTATAAGAAACAGGAATCAATAGGAATTGGCCTTTATCCCACACTTCCTTACCCACAGAGACGGCTTTTTCTCCCCAGTGATGCACACTATTTGGCCACAGCTTCCTCTGATGGCTGGAGAAAAGCAACAAGATGAAAAGCCACTGTGATAAATGAAAAAAGGGGGAAAGAATTTCAGGAACACGTCCCTATGACAGACACAAAGAAAGGAGTCCATTCTAATTAGCCTAAATGCTGCTCGTAAACTTTGGCTTTGATGTGTGTTTAAAAGTCACCGGGATCCATTTCAACTTGGTTATTTTGATGCTGTCACATGTAAAAGATTTTTTATTCAAAAATGTTTTTAATGAGCACCCTAACAGCAGGATATTTTGGAGATACTGTGGCAGACCCTAGTAAATAACACAAACTAAAAGGGTCGTCAGTAGCCATTAATTTCTTTCCTATTATCTATAATGCAATTACTGGAGTCAGAAATACAACATTCCTTGCAGATTTTCTTTTTTTAAATTCAGCCAAACTATAGGATTCATTCCCTTGAAAGGATCATTCTAGATTCTCTAAAAACCCAGAGTCAGCACATACTTTCCCTTTATTATGAACATATAAAGGTCAGAGGCTATTCATAGCACGTCCCTAGTAAAAGTCATCAACAGACCACATCTTGCCAAAGCCAGTGGCCAATTTCTGGCCTCTCTTTACTTAGCCACTTAGCAGTATTTGACAGCAGATCATTCCCTCCTTCTTGAATCATCTTTTTTTAAACACACACACACACAAACCACACAACCAAACTACTCTATCCCTCTGCTATTACCCTGTTCTATTTATCAAAATTTGAAACCATCTCATTTATTTTTGTGCATGTTGGTTATCTGTCTCCAACTCTGTGCCTAAGAAGGAAGTTCCTGATACATCATAGACACTCCACAAATATCGGATGTCCAACTGACTCCTAGTATCTCTTTGTGACAAATAAAGAGACTAAACCTCAGAGGAGTTAAGTGACTTGCCTAAGACTGCACAGTAAGCTCTTAGACTGAGACAAGATTTGAACCCAAGGCCATGTAACACTGAGCCCAGACTCATGACCATTATACCATTGAAAAGAAGTCCTGGGTAAATGTCCAAGAGCAGAGTTGGTAAACTTTACAGTGAATGAGTAGATAGTAAATACCATTGGCTTTGTGTTTTGGCCCTAGAACCCCTGCAAATTCAATGATGATTTGTAGAATGAATAGATTTTACCTCTGTCCTTGTTGGGCGGCACCCAGAGGGGCCTACAAGTCCTGTGCTTCCCAGTTCTAAGACCAAAGAAAGAGCCTGGAGTCACTAATAGAGACATCAATGGTTTAATGAATAAGGGGAGCTTACATGTCTGAAACAAGGTCCTAGAGCAGCACCCCACTATGTGCAGTGGATGGTTGGCAAGACATGGCAACAGTCTTTTCTCCCGGTTGCAGAGGGAGGAGATCGCCAGTTATAAGCAGAGTCCATATCAGGTTGACTCACCAGCTACTGGGGAAACTAGCAGAGGGGCATGCCCCTCACTGCCTCTTCCATAAGAACAATCACCAGCCTGGGCCTGGGGCAAGCATGTAGGACGGTCAGTCATGTAAGTAGCATTCAGGTGAAGCAGGCACTTGTTGAATAGAGGATATTCAAAGAGAAGAGAACAGCCACCTTGAGTGGCCTGACCATACAGTCAGCAAGATCACTAAGGGCAAAGGTCAGATGTAGACACCTTGTGCTGCCGTGCTGTATCATGCTCAGTCATGTCCGACTCTTTGCAACCCCATGGACTGTAGCCCGCCAGGCGCCTGTGTCCATGGAATTCTCCAGGCAAGAATACTGGAGTGAGTTGCCATTTCCTACTCTATAGGATTTTCCCCACCCAGGAATCAAACCCGTGTCTCCTGCGTCTGCTGCCTTGGCCAGCAGATTCTTTACCACTGATCCACCTGGGAAGCCCACATAGGCAACTCCTGCAGCTAAAGTAGTCCACTTCCCACAATAGGGAGATGAATAGATTCCAAGAAATTGGTACATTTACTAAAAGGAAGTTGAAGCTTGGGCAATTCCCATTCAGTTAGAAAAAAAGTAAAGAAGGATTGGGAATGGCAAAGGCAAACAGTTGAAAACTCTGTGTTATCCCCTTTCCAATTAAGAGGTTTTGTGTCCATGTGGAGAAAGTAAGTAGCCCCCAAAGTGAGAGAGAGGAAAACACCTGCTCCTACCTCATTGGCTTCCCACACGCCTGCCCTGCTGAGACTGTCCTTTGGCGACTGCACAAAGAGCCAAAAAAGTGACTCCTTCACAGCATGAGGACACTTTCAGCTGAGGACAAGAGGACGCTTTCTCTCGGCTTTTTGTACAGTCATTCACAGGAAGGGACACCCTGTGACCTCACTCTCACTCTGAAGTAAGTGAGAGCTAAGTGGTTTGCTGCCTCTGGGTTCTGCAGAAACTCTCCCTTTGATGGCACCATTCTGCTCCTCTGACACCAAGTCCTCAGTAAGGGCACGTCTCCATTTCCAGAAGGGCTGGTCTCTTTGGGGACCGGCTGCTCACTAGGAACACTGGGCAGCACCAGAGGGAAGGAGCAGAAGGAAGAGAAGTCCCACGTGCAATCCTATGAGTTATTTCAACGAACCACCCTTTATCAAAAGTAATTCTCTCCAGGGAAAGGTGCTTAGGACAAAAATGTCGTGACGGCAATACACATGGGATGCTTAGATAGAAAACGTTTCAATGTGCCCATTTGGACAGCACCATTTTGAAGCAATCATTTTGATGATGGCATGAAACTACTTGAAATTTTAGTCCTTAACCTAGAGAAATATCTAAGTGAACAATTTTGGATCCATGATAGTAATTTATATTTGCCACTTTACTTCTTTTTTGTCTTTCTCCTTAAAGACATGACAACAGCTGTCTTGATAACCACTAGCAGCCAGTAGAGTACCTCACACGTAATTGTTTATTGAAAAGCTAAATGACTATTACTCATACTGCTGTGATGACTTCTATTTCTAGTACAATTACCACTTTTGCCAAGACTAGTGCTTAGTAGGTGCATAATAATTTGTGGAAAAAAATGAACGGCCAACTTCACTGCTACCATTATTGCTATATAACAACTAGTACTACCACCACCGGGGCTTCCCAGGTGGCTCAAGTGGTAAGGAATCTGCCTGCCAGTGCAGGAGACGCAGGAGACGCGGGTTTGATTCCTGGGTCAGGAAGATCCTGGAGGAGGAAATGGCAACCCACTCCAGTAGTCTTGCCTGAAAAATCCCGTGGACAGAGGAGCCTGGCGGGTAACAGTCCATAGGTTTGCCAGGAGTCAGACACAACTGAGTGGCTGAATACACATTCCTGCCACCACCCCACCGTTACTCAAGTTGGCTATCTGCTAAAAAACCAATGGGGCTAGCATTATGCAATCACCATACTCATTTTATAGATGAGAATACAGGCACAGAGAAGTTAAGTAAGTGTCCTAAGACAAACATGAAACAGGTGGTAGAACGAAAATAATGACGTGCTTGTTATTACTCTTGGGCAAATAAAGTGGGAGGATTGAGGAACAAACTGAGGATGCAGGAGCCTCTGCTTTGGTCTTAAAGCCTCTTTCTGGTCCCTTAAGCACTTCCTTCCTTTGGAAAAGAATCAGGGATCCTTGAAGAAATGGCTGATTTCAGAGCTGGGTCAGGATATGGACACAGTGATCTAGGAAAGTTTGTCACAGGAATCTATCAAAGACTATTGAGTCATATCAAAATGACTCAAAGCCAACTTGAAGGGGCTCCCACTGGCCAAAGATGGATTAATTTCAACATCAAACAGAACAATGATTATGGTAAAGTGAAATAGATCTACTTGATAAAAATCTGTGAGTTCCATAATGGTACTTTTTAAAATCACTGGTTACCTTTGCAAGTTGTGAGGGTAGCATCTCACGATTGAGAAAATACACAGAAAGAGAGAAAAAATGCTAAGCATTTTCTCTGCCTTTCCTGTATGGACTGCACTTCAAGGTAACCAAACAGGAATTACAAGTCCTTCTTTATGGAGGATTCACAGCTAAGAAGAGAAGGAGGAATAAAAGAAAAACTTCCCACTCTGCATCAATTTGCAACAAAGAACAATTGGAAAATAAAGCTGAAAGTACAATTCCATTTATTATGCCATCCCAGAATATGAAATACATACAAAACCTTTGCACTGAAACCTATAAAGCATTGCAGACAGAAATTAAAGGGCAAAATAAATGCAAAGATATAGCATATTCATGGATTGAAGGATTCAATATTGTCAAAATGGCATTTCTCTCAAAAATCAATCTGAAGTTTCAATGCAATTCCAATCAAAATCCCAGTAGGACTTTTTGTAGAAATTGACAAACTGATTCTAAAATTTATTTGAAACACAAATGAACTAAAAGAGCCAAAACAGTTTTAATAAAGGACTACAGAGTTGGAGAACTCACACTACTTGATTTTAAGACTGACTATAAAGCCACACTAATCAAAACAGTGTGTTATTAATGAAAGGATACACAAATGAATCAAGGGAACAGATTGAGGAGCCCAGAAATAGACTCATACAGAAATGGTCAATTTATTTTTGACAACAATGCAAGGTAATGCAATGGGGGAATACAGTATCTTTTTGATAATACTTCTAGAACAACTGGGTACCATTTTGGGTTGGGGGGGAGTTGCAGAATGCTGACCCTTACTTTATGCCATACATAAATATTCCATCAAAATAGATCATAGACCAAACTTTTAGTATAAATCATAGGAAAAAACCTATGCAACCTTGGACTAGAACAAGATTTCTTAGAAAGGAACAAAAGGAATAATAAGTGAAAATTTAAAATTGCTTTTTAAAAGCCACTGTCATGTAACAGAGGAAAACATCTGCAGCATACATATCTGACGAAGGATTTGTATGCAGAATACATAAAGAACTCCTATAAATCAAAGGAATAAAAGGAGGCAAAGATGTGAAGATCTCAAAAGAGTTTATACAGATGGCAAATAATAACATGAAAACATGATCAACATCATCAGTTATCAGGAAATACAAATTAAAACTGAAATTAGATTAAATTAAAATTTAGAAGAGCAACCTTCCCAAGGGTTGGCAAGGATGTAGAACCATTGCAAGGCTCATAAATTGATTCTGTGAATGTAAAATGGTACAACCCCTTTGAAGAAGTGTTATACCGTTTCTTTAAAATTTTCCATGTATTCATAATACACAACTCAGACACTTCATTCTCCAGTATCTGTTTAGCCAAGAGAAATAAAAATATGCCCACAAAAATATCTGTACTACAAGTAGTTTTATTCATAATAATCCAAATCTGTAAACAACCCTAATGTAAACCAATGAATGGATACACAAAATGAATAAATCGACAAAATGAGGGCTGCCTATATAATAGAATGGTTGTGAGCAATAAAAAAACAAACTAGTAATACATGCAGTTTCACAGATAATTATCTAAATCATACTCACTGAAGGAAGCCAGACACAAAAGAGTACATATCATATGACTCAATTTATTAAGAATTCTAGAAAATGCAAAAAAATATCCCCAGAGACAGAAAATAAATTAATAGTTGCCTGAGACCTGGGACTAGGGGGAGGGAATGACTGCAGTGTGAGACGAGGGAACTTTTCAGGGTGATAGAAATGCTCTGCGTCTTAATTGTGGTGGTGGTTTCACTGGCACATCCCTCTTTTAAAACTCACTCAACTACACATTTTACATGAGTGCAGTTTATTACATACAAAGTACACCTAAGTTGAGTTTTTTAAAAGATTTCTACCAAAGCAAAAACACACAAAAATCTGACAATCTGTGTGAATCCATTCACGTGAAGTAAAAAAAAAGAAAAAATATCACGGTGATAGAACAGTTGCTATCTTGGAAGGCAAGTGTACACATAATGACTGGGCCATTTCTGGGTTGCTAGAGATGTCGCTGTCTTTATCCGTGTAGTAGTTACATGGACAGTTCATTTTCTAAGCATTCAGTAAGCACTTAAGTTGGGCACTTTTGCTGTATTTCTGTTACTTCAGTAAACAAATAAAAAGTAGAGGACTGTTAGAAATTAGCAGACAATAACCAAATACAAGGTATGAATATTGTACAGCATGTGATCTGAAAAACTCAACTGTAAAAAATTTATAGAGAATGGAAGAAAACTGAACATGAACTGCTGCTGCTGCTGCTGCTTCTAAGTCACTTCAGTCGTGTCCGACTCTGTGTGACCCCATAGACGGAAGCCCAACAGGCTCCCCTGTCCCTGGGATTCTCCAGGCAAGAACACTGGAGTGGGTTGCCATTTCCTTACTACTTATTAGATATTAAAGAATCATCATTTCACTTCATTGTGTCTGTACTATGGTTACAGCCTTTATCTGTTAAAGAAACATACAACAGTACTTATAGGTGAAATGATATGATGTACAGGATTCACTTTAAAGCAATGGGCCCTAACCTTTTTGGCACCAGAAACTAGTTTCATGAAAGACAATCTTTCCAAAGACGAAGGGCTTGGGAATGGTTTCAGGATGATTCAAGTGAATTCCATTTATTATGTACTTTATTTCTATTATTATTACATCAACTCCACTTCAGATCATCAGGCATTAGATCCCGGAGGTTGGAGAACCCTGCTTTAAAGTATTTCAGGAAAAAAAATATATAGAGTCATTTCTATTTTTAAAAAAGTAAAAAAAAAAAAGAATGTAAAGTGAGGGTAAAGTTCAGGGATGGGGCAGAGAGTCAGAGAACGTGTGCTGATATCTATCGTGCATATGACCAAAATCCTATTCTTGGCACTCTGAAGATCAAAACGTTCACATCAAAATGGCTGCATCAAAATGTCCTGCTTCAGAACACACATCGCAAGAAAGGTCTCAGGGGCCCAGAAACATGACAAGCAGGAGCAGAATGAAATTTAAGAGAGTCCAATTAGGTTCTGAATGACAGCCAGGCAGATATATGATGACAAACAGTGCCCTTCCTTCCTCCGGAGAGAGGTCTATTTTGAGCCCAAAGTGAGGAAAGGGAGTGCATGTTATCCAGGGGATTTCACCACTGTTCTTCTGGTCCCCAGTTATCACCAACTGAGAAGCCTACCCAGGTATTAGGAGGGGGAGAATGAAACAGGAAGCAGAAAACAGATTCTGATGGTATCAGTCAGAATCTCAGCAGACAGAAGCCACATTCGACTGCAACTTTGAAGACAATTAAATATAGGAAGTCCTTTCAGAGGTGCAGGTAGGGTCACAAGTTAAGGATGCTGAGATACCTGGGACTACCTACCTGCAGCATGAGGTCTTAGCCTAAAAGAGCAAAGGAAGGCAATGTGTCACCAGAGCCTCGTGAGATAAGTGAGGCTGCAGCTACCACCATGAGCTGGAGACGTGGAGGGAAAGGGAGGCTGCAGAGAGAATGCCCTCCCACCTCTTTCTCTCTTTCTGTCACCTCATCTATTTCCAGGATCTCCCAGTGACTGAAACAAACCAGAAACTGCAGTCATGGCAGCCCAGGTGATATAGTCTACCGAGGTCAGTCTCCTGGGTCAAAGAGCGGAGAAGGGCAAGTTGTCTAAAAGACTAGGAGGCAGAGGATGCAGAATTCCTCCCATGGAGTAGATAAGGTCTTCAAATCTGCAAAGAGAACTTATCCATTTGATAAAATCCCTAATTCAGCTGGGCCTACGGCTTCAGATCCTTAGTTAAAATGGGAATATTTCTAAGCATTTTAGAGGTGGCCTGAGAACAAGTAATCAAAGATTGTTTCACAGAACATTCCGTTAAGTAGCCCCGCCTGCTCAGACTTGGACTTGTAAATTTAAAACTTTTCTTCCACATAAAACACTTCCAAGTTACATGGACAGAAAAGTAGAGAAAGCTGGTTGTATTTTCCACAGGGCTTTAACCTTCACTCTATTAAAGTCAGAGTCAAGTTACCATGGGTGGAAACCCAACTCCAAGTACTGATGGGGAGGAGCATCACCTTATGAGGCTAAGGATGGGATCCTTCTTCTGGCCACTTAGTCCCTTAAGGACTGACCTTTCCCTGCCCTCTGATGGGCAACTCCTATCACTGCTACCCGTACCCCCAGGGGCGTGCGGGACCGTTTTGGCTAGTGACGCCAATGCTTCCTCCCACCATGGGCTTTGCACCAAATGTGTCCTCTACACTTAACATGCTTCTCTCCATTCTCCTGCAAACTCCTACTTCCATCTCAACTCTCACTTCCCAAGGAAAGCTTTGCTAGCTTCCCTAATGAGCTCAAAAACCCCAAGACATACTCCTCTGAGACCCAGAACGTTTTCTTCATGGAAGAACTTTCACATATTTTGGTATGACTCTCTGTCTTACCTGGATGAATAGCTAGTTTCACATGGTAAGGACTGTGTGTACCTTTATGTGCCACCATATTTTGGGGACCTCATGTACTATCTGGCTCATGGGAGGCACCAATTATTGATGAATGAATGAGTCTTCACTACAAGAGAATATTCTTCCATTCAAGGAATAGTCTGAATTTTGTTTAATTCTTTTAATAGTGCAATACTGTAGGGTGTTTTTTTTGTCCCCAGAATTAAATTACAGGGAACTCTCGATTAGCTGATAGCTTCTACCCCACTTTTTTCTTATATCCTGTATAAGAAAATAATACTTAATGAGTTTTTTTTAATAATGTTTAAATTATGCTTAAGATTCACATAAATCCAACTTAATCTCATAGACTGTAATTTATATAACTGCTGTTTTAAGAAATTTCTTATAAGTACTCCAGAAAAGAAGAAAAAAACACACATCCTGGGTCCTATTTACTAAGGCAGGAAGTTAACCACACAATTCTTTAAAGGTTTTCAAGAGGAGCTGAAACCCAAAGGACTTTAGAATTCTCAATTAACCTAGAATGAGTGGGTATATTCTGGATAAGTGAGGTTTTATTGGAACTCAAGCCCAGTTTTAAAAAAGGTCTTAAAATTTTGATTCTAATGATAAGCAATAAATTCTTCTATAATTTCAATGCTTAAATGCCTCTTTTATGACTAACAAAATTGGTCAAATTTCTATTTTGTTTTATATCCAATTCAAAATCGAGTTGTCACATGTGTCAGGAGCTATATACTCGTGTGTCCTGTCTGGTACCGTATTTATCTCTGAATCCCCATACAGTTCAGCTGAGCGGACGGCACTTAGACACACTCAGAAAGGGTGCAGTGAACGAATGACAAGAGAGTAGAAAAGGAAGCTGACATTTGTTGAACACATTGTGTGGTAGCTGCTATGCAAGGAGTTTTACATAACGATGGCAAAGCTTAGTCAGTTTTATGTCAGGAAAGTGAAAGTCGCTCAGCTGCGTCTTTGCAACTCCATGGACTGAATTCTCCAGGCCAGGATACTGGAGTGGGTGGCCTTTCCCTTCTCCAGGGGATCTTCCCAACACAGGGATCGAACCCAGGTCTCCCACATTGCAGGCAGATTCTTTACCAGCTAAGCCACAAGGGAAGCCCAAGAATACTACAGTGGGTGCTACGCTAATGCAGACTCTATACGTGATCTCATGCGATAAGGTACTTTGTCCAGACACAGAGAGATTAAGTAATTTGTTGAAGGCTACACAGCCAGAGCTGGGATTTTTTTCCAAGCTTTTCGCAGTTGTCGCTCTGCCTCCTCTTCCTGATCTATCTCATTTTAATCTTGACAATACAAGAAGCAGGAAGACAGTGTTCAAAAACTTCATCTTCAGACATGAAACCTTTACTATAAATGAAATGTTAAGTAGAGCTCAATATCAGGCAGGATGAAAAAGAGCTACTCTTAGCTTACCAGGGGGTGATGAACCTAGAACGCTACCCAGCCTCTCCAAGTTCTGACACTGCATTTGAATAAGTTCTGGCAATCTCTGCAGCAAAATTTGGTAAACATTATAAATTAAGAAACTGGACTTGAAATACCAAGACTTCCCAAGGTTAATCATCTAATAAATCGTGGAGCAGTAACTTAAACCTTGATTAACTTGACTCCAATGTTTATTTACACATGTGGACAGATGGATGTTGCATAATAGTGATTTTAAGACATTTAAAACTAACCCCAAGTTCTCCTTGTATTTGGACAATTTTCACACAAAGAAAGATTTGGAAGTTTACACATTGTTTCTAAGTTACCCAAGATAAAATACACCAGAAGATATGATTTACTTGTTAAATGAATGATAAAGTGGCAAACACTTGGCAAAATCTCCTGACTGTACCAAGTAAATCCTAGATCTAGGATCACAAATGCAAAACGGTGTTTTGATGAAACCAAGCTACTTGTATTCTTTCCATGTACATGCTATGCACACATAACCTTGCAGCCAGGCTTAAAAAATATATATATATATATATATATATGTATATATATACACACATACATGACCATATTTTCCCACTACCTTTCCCTAGTAAGGCCCAGTTCTAGAACAACTTTGGGTTACAAATACAGTGTGAATACAGAAAGTAGAAGCTTCAAAACCATGTACTAGTCAAGCTGCTATCCTTGCCCCTGTCTCTCCCCTTCCCAGCCTGGCTCTGCTTCACACTGAAAACCTGCAGTGGGGTGATGACCACGGTGTTTTTCTCCTTCTCTTCCACACCCCCCTTGCTGTTCCCTCACTTTACTGTCTATTATTCGGATTCTCCCAAGGTTGAAGAAATTAAAGGACAGGAGAGCTCTTCCTTGTGCAGCTTCTGTTACAAGTTGGCTCTGCTCTCTCTGGGTCTCTCCTGTCTGGCTATGTATCCAGGAGTCATGTCTATATCTGGCTGATAATGAGAGCTCATGTTGAACTCTCCTGAGGGAACTTCCATGGACTCTGCAACAGTTTCCCAGAGGTTCCAGTTTGTTGTTTGTGACCCTCTTCCCGTGGAGGAATTTGCCTTGGACCTATCCTATCAGTATACCTGTTAGGATACCTATCAGTATCCTATCCTTCCGTTATCATAATGAACTAGACTCAGAATGATTCCTCTTTGGCTCTCTTCTCTGCAGAGTACATATCTGGTCCCTAGGAAACACATATCTCATGCCCTGAAGAAAAATTGGGAAAGCAGGCTAGTTCCCACACAACTGGCCAACCTGTCTTTGCCTTGGCTGTCGGATTTCCTAGGGTGAGTCAGACCCCAGTGTGTGGACCAATCTAAATTCCTCAGGCTTGATTCAGACATTGGGCCTCCGGGTCCTCCAAATGTAAGAAGTACAATTCAGAGCCCTTTGATGAGTCCTCTTGATGACCTCCTCTGACCTTGATGTTGCAAGACAGTACTCACTACTATTTCTCCCAAAAGGTGGTGACAACTCATTGCATGACCATGGGTCTCTCCAAAGAAACTTTGTCTCTAATCTCCTGTTGACTCATATATTCAAAAGCCACGGGGCAGGCTCATGACAGTCTACATATGGAACAGCTGGTCTTTCAATAGCTAGTTTTCAGGTGCCTCAGTGGAAACTGAGACAAGAAAAGACCCATTCTAACAGCCAGTTCCCTACCTGCCCATACATACCTGTGTGTATATGATATTATCATATACATAGTAACAATTTCAACTAATTAAGGGTGATAAAAGAGCCCTCAGTTCAGTTCAGTTCAGTTGCTCAGTCGTGTCCGACTCTTTGTGACCCCATGAACCACAGCACGCCAGGCCTCCCTGTCCATCACCAACTCCCGGAGTTCACTCAAACTCATGTCCATCGAGTCGGTGATGCCATCCAGCCATCTCATTCTCTGCCGTCCCTGTCTCCTCCTACCCCCAATCCCTCCTAGCAGCACTCCCTAATTCAATAGTAATCATCAGCTCTCACTGATCACTGCTGATTTGGGTGATTACCATCATTATAAAAGATTTTATAAGCAAAAGCATACTTTGAGAATTTTCCATTTCATACATTCTCAGATTAGAAAAAATAAAATCTATTTGAAATATGCAGACTTAAACTAATATTGCAAAATATTCCTTATACATTAAATTACTCTCAAATTACTAGCTGTCGGTGACATTCCTGATAGTGAGTGCCTAGGGCTTCCCTAGTGGTTCAGATGGTAAAGCATCTGCAGGCAATGAGGGAGACCTGGGTTTGATCCCTGGGTTGGGAAGATCCTCTGGAGGAGGAAATGGCAACCCATGCCAGTACTCTTGCCTGGAAAATCCCATGGGCAGAGGACCCCAGTAGGCTACAGTCCATGGGGTCGCAAAGAGTCGGACATGACTGAGTGACTTCACTTTCTTTACTTTTTTCAACATTCACAAAAGCCCAGATGGTCAGAAAGAGCTTTACAAAATTTGGATCAAATTTTTAATCAAATGATTTTTAAATATTTTTTAAACAATCAGCTCAGAGTTATATTCTACTTAACAGTATTTGCAGCTAACAGAATATGCAATTACCAGAAAAATCTAGCAAAGTCCTAGTTCTTATATCCTAAGGTGAGAAATAATGTGGGAAAACAATGTAAAAAATTATACGTATATATATTAATGTGATATTAAATCTAGTTTGTCCATCTGAAAGCATTCTATAAACTGCCTGTTTAAAAATAATAATTCTCCAATATACAGTTAAGTCAGATGTCTAACCATCATCCTTTATCTTGGGCCGAAAAATAAATTTTAGATCTATTCACAATAAAATATAAGGTACTTCCAGACTCCGTCCCTTTTAAGAGCTTTTCCTTCTATATATACTCAAAGATCTATAACAACTAGATTAATGAGCCAAAAAGTATATTTTAAAAGATTCTCTAAGAGGATCTTATAAAAAGTAGAATTTGATTATGTTTTAGGAGAGGAAATTTCTTTAACTTAGGGGGAGTCAGCAAATGTGAAATCACAAAAAATATTCAGATTTTTGAAAGGAAAAAACCTCACTAATGATCTGAGAAGGGGGAGGGGTGAAATTACTTAATTACTCAGCGTAATGAGTTTGAGTGAGCTCCGGGAGTTGGTGATGGACAGGGAGGCCTGGCATGCTGTGATTCATGGGGGCGCAAAGAGTCGGACACAACTGAGCGACTGAACTGAACTGAACTGAATTGAATGAAAACTAGAGGGTAAAGATGGGGGGAAAACACTTAAGAATAACTGTTTTACTCGCTTCACTTGGCCGTGATTTAAATCAGAACACTTTCTGCCCTGTATTACTCCAAACAATTTACCAAAAAGGAAAATATTCATTCTAAGTAACCCAAAGCACAAGTAGCAAAAACTGCAATGTTATCATACAGCAATTATGATGCTCTAGTTTATGTTTTAAATAGCTCAGAATTGCACATGCTCATGAAGTGGTCCTGGGTGCAGCAGGAGCTCTTAATTTTAATGCAACACTGATTTTCCCAGCAGTTTTCCTCTGCCACCTCATATCTTTCTTTCATGACCCTAGGTGGTCCTCCATAGAAATATCCCTTTAACCATGAACACTCAGGAAAACAAACCCCCTACACCCGTGGAAAGGCATGTGAAAGAATCCAGTATCTTTACTTTCTGCAGAACAAGGCAAAAAATATTTCTTTCAGGGTCACCATCCAATTGAGCTGAGTGTTTTAATATTGATACTCTGTAGCAGGTAATTTAATTTGTTTTTAGGAAGGATGAGAATTAAAAGCAACACAAAGAGTAATAATGAATCAGGGCCTAGAATGTTCTCCAAAGTTAGAAACTTTAAATATAGACTCCTTAAATTAGGAAGGGCCTTAACACTGAGGAAATCATTTTGCAGAGGGAAGTGAGAGAGACCAGAAGTGATCTGTCTACAGCTTCCTAGAAGGAATGATTCTCTCACCCCAGTCTAGGGTTCTTTCCACGACCATGCTTTTTCCTTTCCCCTTTCCTTCTGCTTCTTAATCTCTCTGACAAATGCTCAAAGCATCATTTAAATTAGTCCCCTACTCAAAATAATAAGGACTTGCCAAAGGAAGGCAAAGTTTGAGATACAGATTCCAATTAACTACCTCTGATTTCTGGATAACTCAAGTCTTCCAGAAATTGACTCCAGCAGCATGTGTTATTTATTTATACTCAACCCTTTTTCTATAAACAACTTGATATGTTTGCAGAAATATATAAAATGCAACCAGCTAAAAATAAATACAATGGGGAAATTATCACAAAGTGGGGGTAAAGAAAAGGATAAAGCTAGCCTATTAAAAGCACCAACAGTAGGATCTCGTGGAAAGGACAAGTATTGGTAGTCCAAAAGAAATCTCCTGGAGAAACTGTCTTACACCAAGAAAGTAACTTACATAACTGGTGGCTTGTAGCAAATATCATAAGCAATGCAACAACAGTGACATATCAGAGGGACTTCCCTGGCAGTCCAGTGGTTAGGACTCTGCCCTTTCAATGCACAGGGGTGTGGGTTCAATCCCTAGTTGGGGAGCTAAGATCCTACATGCCTCATGGCCAAAAGACCAAAACATAAAACACAAGTAATATTGTAACAAATTCAGTAAAGACTTAAAAACAATAGTGACCCACTAGAAATAAGTTGTGGATTGAAATGAAATGTTAATAAGAGTTTGTGAGTAGGGATGAGGCATAGATTTGTCTTTTAATGTCTTAATATGCAGGTTTTGGGTTTCTGAAGTAGGTAATTCCTGAGCCTTGCAAGGTTAGAAAGAAAAAAAAAACTGAAATGAGAAGAAAGAGGAGAAAGTTACAGAGTAGGGGGAGACAGAGGAAAGAACAACAGGTTGATGTCAACCTTAGCATCATTTGTTAAAGAACCAAAAATAATTTATCGCATAATTGGAGGCTCAAATTCATACATCACCTGAACTCAGCTGCACTTTCGCTATGTTATAATGCAATATAGTGTAAATCAATTGTCTCACAATTTAAAATTAGAGCCCAATTACCTGTGTAAGGGAATCATAAATCCAACTTGTATTTTTCTAACAGGGTTAACAACTCATGATGCCCTCTTAAACTTGAGAAAATCAATTTTCTGAGCTTAAGAGCAATGGTGTGTTGGTATTTTTTTCACCCTGGTCTACAGCCCCAGGTTGAAAGGCTGAAGGTATCGAATACAGTGACTGGGGGAGAGTAGGAGTCTCGAGTAAAGATAACAAACACAGAGCGTTGAATATGTTCAAAACACCAACCACAGGCAGGAAAAACAGGAGTGGGGGCACTTACGTGTAACAGGCAATCAGAACCTGGACACCTGCTATTCGGTGAAGGAGTAAAGGCAAAACACTCCTACTGCTTTTCCAGTTCAGCAAAAATTTCCCCCTAGGGATAAAGAGGAAGATGAAATACTAAGTCTGGGCAGAGCTTGCACTCTTGCTAAGAGCATACCAGACGCAGGCCTGCCTGCCTGAAGTCACACTTGCATGAAACCCAGAGAGTCCCCTCCCAGGGGGGTTTGCTGGCCTTCTCTTCTGCTGAAAACATCTAAGAGAACACTGCGTGGAGAGCAGAGGGCAGTGGAATAAAGCTGCGGTGATGGAGGCAGAAGCATCAGTAGAACAGCCTTCAAGGAGGATGGTTCAGCACTGCAGGTGCCTGTTCATATATCCCACGTGCCCATCATGATATCACACATACATGTACCTACATTCCGACACTGAAATTCCATCTCCATGAAATTCTGCCTGAGAAACAATTGAACCAGGTTGCATACATATACATACAAGGTTCCTCATTGCAGTGTTGCTTCTAAGAAGTCGGAAGCAGACTAAAAATGCATCATGAGAATGATTTAAGTAAATTTAAGCAATTTAATGATGTACGTAAATTTACGCATTTCACCCTATAGGGCAATACCGTGCTGAAAATGCAGATGATGATGTAAAATTCTATGGACATGGCACACTGTAAGATAACATTACAAAAGAGTGTTACTGGATATGTTGATTTTGAATGTTGTGTATGTGTGCACAAGTGAAGCAGACAGTCTGAGAGAAGATACCTCCACATATTAGTTAAGGTCATTACTGTGTGGTGGAATGCTAAATCATATTTATTTCTCAAAAAACTTCTCCTGTGGTGTTGGAGTTTTGAGTTTTAATTTTATAAAAATGGCAGGTATTCCTTTCATAATCTGAAAAAAATAACTACTATAGCAGTTTCTATTTTGGATTTTTTTTATTATTATTAATGAGGACAAGAGAAAGAGTAGCAAGATATAGAAAAGGCAAAAGCCCACATGGCCCACAAGGCTTTCCCTGAACAAAGCACTAGCACCGATCCCAAAAAAGATTTCTGTTTTTACAGAAAATTCCACTGACTATACATACTATTGAGGAGGGGAAACAGATGCACCAAAACAAATCATCTGTCCACCTTACCTTTGTATTCTGTAGGTAAAAATACCCCAGTCCATACTATGCTTCTGAGAGAAAGGGGTGTCCCTCCAAGACCCAAAATACAGCTAGAAATGTTGGCAGTTGTGCCTTTTACACCGGGCTTATTAGTGTCTCTGTTTTTCTCATCTTTCAAATGGACATGTAAATCTATTGCTTCACAAAGCCAAAGTGCTCTTTTTAAACCACAGAAAATAGCAAAGTAACATCCTAGTAGAACGCATGCTTCTCACTGAGTCATTTCTGTATTTTAGTTTCATCTGCTCTATGCCAGGGTAAGATATTCGCAAACTCATAGCAAAAGAATTATAAGGACCTTTGAGACCATCCAATGCGATGTTCTCATTTTTCACAAGAGAAAACTCAGAACAGTCCCAAGTGACTCAGTCAGGCCCAAAACCAAGGGTCAGCCTCACAATCTACTTACAGTTTATCACTTCCTCGCGAGTTCCAGCCAAAGATCCAACTGTGCTTCCCCTTTCTAGAGAATCTGAATATTTCTGTAGCTAATGCTGACATAAATCAGACTTGGTGAGATAGAGAAACAGAGAGAAAAGCAGTAAACCTAACATAATAGACCAGCGAGCTTTTCCAGATACATCTGAGAGATAGTTTCAATAACGGAAAACACTTCATACACTGCTTTATACAATCCACTCTTGATTCTGTGATAGAAAAAGGTAAAGAGTTCACATGGAAAAGCCATATGGGTCATTTGGTGACATTTTTAAAAGGTTTACTTTCAGACATGCATAATTTAAAGTGTGTTTTTTCTTTTTCTCCTCTCAAACCCAAGCATATTCAGTATAAAACACCTGGAAAGTACAATAAAACATTAATCAGTGGAGAAAGAAAATATATCACACTATTCTACCAACAAAAGACAACCACAGTTAAAATTTCAGCATAGTTCCTTCTTGTTTTTTTTTCTTTTCAAATGATTGATCAGTTCAGTTCAGTTCAGTTGCTCAGTCGTGTCCGACTCTTTGCGACCCCATGAATCACAGCAGCCAGGCCTCCCTGTCCATCACCAACTCCCAGAGTTCACTCAAACTCATGTCCACAGAGTCGGTGATGCCATCCAGCCATCTCATTCTCTGTCGTCCCCTTCTCCTCCCACCCCCAATCCTTCCCAGCATCAGAGTCTTTTCCAGTGAGTCAGCTCATCGCATGAGGTGGCCAAAGTATTGGAGTTTCAGATTTAGCATCAGTCCTTCCAATGAACACCCAGGATTGATCTCCTTTAGAATGGACTGGTTGGATCTCTTTACAGTCCAAGGGACTCTCAAGAGTCTTCTCCAGCACCATTGATACTGTAATATATATGTCATTTCTAGATTTCCATTTCACCTAAATTACATTTAAGCATTTAAATACTTGAGTAACAGCTATTTGTAAACATCCTTTTAATGTATGGACTGTAGTCCATGGTATAGATGTGCCAAATTTTACATTTTTTCCTGTATGTTATATCATTTAGGGTTTTGCTATTTTATATAGTTATAATGAGCATTTTGAAAAATAAACCTCCATCTTAATCCTTTATTATTTTCTTAATTTTAATTCCTAAAGTGGGGAATCAATAGGTTAAGCATTGTAGACATTTTAAAGTACCTGAAAGTTGGTACCAAATTTTCTTGTTTGTACCAAAGGTATATAAAAGTATTCATCTTATCATGCTTTCCCAATAATTACCATATTTTTAAATCTTTGTTAATCTTACCCTATTTTAATTTGAATCTGTCATTGAACAGCATCATATATTTGTTACAAATTGTGTTTCTCTACTCTTGAGGTCTTTGCCCATATATCTACCGAGTAAGAAGGGAAACATTTTTACTGAAGACATCCAATTATGTTTTCTTTAATAAATAAAATAAAATACAACTTTTAAGCAAGTTAATAGCCTTTCTGAATTCACTAAAGCCTAATAAAACAAAACTGCTTGCAAGATCAGTTAAGAGACATAGGGAAAATAGCAGAACCCTTTCTCCCCCATAAGTATATATGTTCTCTGGGCTCCATTTAGTGAGTGACATGTTTGTACAACTTTCTGTGACTGCTGATCCCAAGCGTCAGATTAACAAGCTGCTGAAAATAAAATGAAAAGCTGGAGGATGTGGCGTATGAAAAATCACACTCTCTTTTTTAAAAGAATGTGCTCTGGTTCACACTGGGGAACTAAGAAAACCCATTTTACCCCCTTTCTCACCCAAAGTTATTTCTAAATGATACTAAAGGAGCACAGAAGTGTTAACCCATAACCACAAAGAGAATGGGAAGAAGCCGTTAGAAGGTGAGTGATTTCAATAAAAGTCTGTTGACCTAGAAGCCGTAGCAAAGGAAACCACAACCTAAAAAGGGGTTTCAGCAAAGGAGAGAGCATACCGCCTGACACTAAACCAGAAAAACTCAATTCTCAGAAACAGTGAGTGAACCAGAGTGGAAGAGCTGAGAAGAGGGTTACTAATTACAATAGAATTGAATTCCCACCCTCTGGCTCTCCTGGTGGGTTGACCTAAAGCCACCACTAGGTTCAAGGCAGTTAAAATTTGTCTGGGCAGAAGTTAGACCATTATCATGGGTGTTAAAGCGTCACTCTGGCAAGTCAAGATCCTCCCCATCCCATTCCCATGCACACACTCTAAACTTTGACCCTTTAAGCATGCCATTTACAAGACCCATCCACCCTCTGAGGGTTTGCAGACAGCCCTTATGTTACCTTATTCTTTTACATATAACTACAGATCACCAGAAATCTAACATGCCAAGGAAGGCCAGCATAGAAAATAAAACAAGCAAGCAAAATAGCAGAAACTGTGACACCATGGAAATATGACAATTTAGGGAAAAAATACAAACTTACAAAAAAAATCAGGGACTTCCCTGGTGGTCCAGTGGTTAGGAATCCAACTAGGATTCATACCCAGTCAGTGAACCAAGATCCTACATGAGGTGGAGCAACAAGCCCCGGGGCTACAGCTACTGAGCCTGCACGCTCCAGAGCTTGCGTGCCAAAAACTAAAGTCCTTGCTGGTTGTAAGGAAAGATCCCACGTAACACAAAGGAAAACCCACTGTGACAACTAAGATCCAGCACAGCCTAAATAAATAAATAAATATTTTTTTAAAATAATAAAATAAGTATTCTAAAATAAATATTTCTAAAAGTAATGAAATCAGTTAATATATTTTTTAAAGTAATAGAATAAATAAATAAGAAAATCTTTTTAATATCCTCAAGAATCACTTGAGATTTGGTAACTGAAATAAAACCAAAGTTATATTTAAAAGGAATAATTAGATAATAAGAAGGATCCCTCAGGAGTTATGTGCTTGTGCTGAGTTGCTCAGTTGTGTCTAACTCTTTGTGACCCTTTGGAATGCAGCCCACCAGGCTCTTCTGTCCATGGGATTTTTCAGGCAAGAATATGGGAATAGGTCGCCATTTTCCTCCTCCTGGGGATCTTTCCAACTCAGGGATTGAACCCATGTCTCCTATGTCTATTGCATTGCAGGCAGATTTTTTACCCGATGACTATGATTACCTAAGCAAAAAATTCATTAGACGGCTTAATGACTAATTTAGAGAAATCTCCTAGAATATGGATTAAATGTACAACATGTGAAAAAAAAAAGATATATAGATGATTGATTCATGAGGTCTAGATGTGGACTAATAGAAGTTTCAGAATGAGAAAAACAAAACTGGAGGGCAAGAAATTACAGAAAATTTCCCTGAGCTAACAGGAGGCATGCATCTTCGAAATACAGGAATCTACTCAATGTCAAGGAGAATGAAAGGAAAAGTGTTAGAAAACTGAGGTTAAAGAGAAATTCCTAATAGCCTCCTAAAAATACCCCCACTCTCAGAAAAGGTAGCCTATAGTAAAGGACGGATAAGAATAAGAGCAGAATCAGCGGTAGCAGTGTTGGATGCTAACAGACGGTAGTGAAGATCTAGAAAGCAACCCACCTAAATGAGAGAAATGTGGCCATATAATGAAAAAGAGGGAGAAACACAGAATAGAAAGTCCAAATATGAGGTGGCTTCCCTGTTGGCACTAGTGGTAAAGAAACCGTCTGCCAATGCAGGAGACATGCATTCGGTCCCTGGGTCAGGAAGATCTCCTGGAGAAGGAAATGGCAACCCACTCCAGTATTCTTCTCTGGAGAATTCCATGGACAGAGGAGTCTGACTCCTATCTATAGTGTCAGATAGAGTCGGACACGACTGAAGTGACTTAGCACAGCACAAGTTTTGGAAAACCTGAAGATCTGACAGAGGCATGCCCTCAGGAAAGGCAAGAGGACGTCAGAAATTCCAGTAATATCAAGCACAGGTAAGCTTATAAGAAAGACTTAAAAGATATATTACACACACTAGAAGATGGTATGATTTTGACAAAATGACAAAGAAAAAGAACCCATTTGAACCTGACTCAAGACACAGGTTCCTTTGTGTATCACAGGAGTTGTGACACTGAAATCACGGAAACCACTTGAGTCGGTAGTAAATAATTTAGCCAAGTCCTAATGATGCAAATCCTTTTCATTACATTCAGTTTTGGAAAACTCACAAAGAAAGACCACTCTGGTGACAAAGCAAAAGTAAATTAAATTTGATAGTGCAAAAATAATGGTATCGTTGAATGAGAACTGGAAGTGAAGGAGGGAAAAGAATCGTGAGGAAAGGGGTTTGAGCACTCATACCTCATCTATGGTGAGAAGGTAAAGATGCTGACTAGACTGACAGACCATTTAAATGTGACCTAGGAGTGTTGAGACCAAAGATATGGAAGCAGCCTAGGTGTGCATCAACAGATGACTCGATAAGGAAGACGTGAGATACACTCACACACACAATGGGCTGCTGCTGCTGCTGCTGAGTCACTTCAGTCGTGTCTGACTCCGTGTGACCCCATAGACGGCAGCCCACCAGGCTCCCCCGTCCCTGGGATTCTCCAGGCAAGAACACTGGAGTGGGTTGCCATTTCCTGCTCAGCCATAGAAAGAATGAAAGCTTTGCCTTTTACAACAACATTGAGGGACTTGAAGGGTATTGTGGTAGGTGCAACAAGTCAGACAGAGAAAGAGAAATACTGTATGATATCACTTGTATGTGAAATATAAAAAATAAAACAAACTATGAATATGACAAAAATGAGGAGACAGATACAGAGAACAAACAGTGGTTACAGGAAATAAGAGGTACAAACTATTAAGTATAAAATAAGCTATTAATACAAGGATATATTGTATAATAAGGCAATATATCCAATACTTAATAACCATAAGAGAAGGGGGCTTCCCAAGTGGCTTAGTGGTAAAGAATCTGCCTGCCAATGCAGAAGACAGAGGAGACACAGGTTCCATTCCCGGGTCAGTTAGATCTTCTAGAGGAGGAAATGCCCACCCACACCAGTACTCTTGCCTGGAAAATTCCATGGGCAGAGGAGCCTGGCAGGCTACAGTCCATGGGGTCGCAAAGAGTGGAACAAGCCTGAGCACTCATACCCTCCTGCATAAACGGAGTATAACATTTAAAATTTGTGAATCACTATACTGTACACCTGTAACACATAATAAGTTATATCAACTATACTTCAATTTAAAAATACATAAATTTTAAAAACTAAAAGTTTTTAAAAGTTGGAAGAGCAATGGAAGTTGCATCCTGTTATTAGTGGGAAAATGTGAAAAGTTGATAAATAAGATAAATTTTCTTTCTTAGAAGAAAATCAGTATATAGTATGCGAAATTGATAAAAGATTAATCAGAAATATGGAGATAAAACCAGGGCTGGATTACAGAGGGTGCTCAGTGGTAAAGAATCTGCCTGCAATGCAGGAGACCCGGGTTTGATCCCTGGGTCAGGAAGATCCTTTGGAGAAGGGAATGGCTACCCACTCTAGTATTTTTGCCTGGAGAATCCCATGGACAGAGGAGCCTGGTGGGCTAGAGTCCACGGGGTCGCAAAGAGTCAGACAGGACTGAGTGACTATTACTTTCACTTGCACTTACGTAGGGCAATAAGAAGGGGAAGGGTAGCATTAGGAACTGTCCATTTTCATTATAAGTGTTTCTGAACTATTTGATTTGTAAACTATGTGCTGGTTGTTGCTTTCATAAAAGCAAAACAAAAAAGAAAGTCATAAAAGGAGCAAGTGCACTATGTCAAGCTCTTTTACTAAAAACAAAAATAAATAATTGAACCTGGATGAAATTGTTGCTTCTGAGTGTCTGGACAACTCTGGAGAAATAGTGAGTTTTGTATAACTGGATTTATTTACAAGAAGGGAGCAAAGGCAGTGACAGAGATGAGATACAATGTTTTGTGTTTTTTTTTTTCAACAGAACAACAGAGCATTCATTCAGACTTAATGACAGGATGACATTCTGAGGTTTGGAGGGTAAGCACATCCTCTTCATTATCAAATCGAAGATTTTCCAGTCTCAAAAGGGACCCTTCTTTCCATACTGGATTGTCCCTTGCACACAAACCCTCTCGCCTCACCCTACAGGCCCCGTCATGACCTTAAATAAAGATGAAAATAAAAGGGAGATATCATGCTAAAAAAAATAAATAAATAAAGATGAAAACTGAACAAAAAGTTTCCTAGTGCAATTGCATCTTCTCTAATTTTCTCAAGATTGCTGCCTCTTGGCTGTTTCATATTAATATCCCCAAAATGTTTAGCAAGTACATATTTTAATACCTAGCTAGGTACATTTCCCAGAATGTATTTTTAAATAGGCTGGTTGTGGGAAAGCTGGCAAGATAGTAGTGATTCGATGTTGGGGCTACCATTGAAGGCCTGGCATCCACATTATTCAGAAAAGCCTGGGTAACATTACTGAACCCTGTGTTCACAGAGACGGTTGGTTCTGAGTTCAATTACAATCGCTAGCAGTTTAAATGATAGCTTCTGTGCTATAATCTAAAATAAATTGCTTTTCTCAAGAAGCCATGTAAGCCTATGAACTGCAACTTAGCAGAGCTGCTGGTTTTATCTCATCTGAAATTCAAACAGGGTACAAAAACTGGGCCTCTGAACTCCTGTTTTTACCTTGAGTGGCATTCTTCTATATTCCAGGGTATTCTTCTCTCCCAGACTTCTACCCTGGAGCTAGATTTATGGGAAAGCAATGCTTCCATTTTCTTTGCAAGTCATCATTTGGTTTTTGTTTTTCTATTTAAATCTCACACTTCGCCTGGGCTCTTTTGAAAGAGCTACTACTGGGGGCAAGATTTGTTCTTCCCATTTTGATGGCTGGAAAGCTTATCTGCCACTATGGGCAAAGACAAGTGTGGAGACATCAGCACTCAAATGAATGCAGGTAACGTGTGCATGCATGCTAAGTCACCTCAAGTCACGTCTGACTCTTTGTGATGCTATGGACTGTAGCCCTCCAGGCTCCTTTATCCATGGGAATTCTCCAGGCAAGAATACTGGAGTGGGTTGCCATGCCATCCCCCAGGGGATCTCCCTGACCCAGGAATCGAATCCATATGTCTTATGTCTCCTGTATTGGCAGGTGGATTCTTTACCACTAGCACCATCTGGGAAGTCCAGGCACTCTGTCCAAATATATCCCCTTTCCTTCTCTTCATGGGAAAAGGAAAGAAACAGCCAGTGTACAGAACCTGAAGTAGAAATTCTGCCTTCTCCCACCTTCACTTACCCGTGAGTTTTACCCAAAAGTCCACGGACTCAAGCTCACCAATATTCCCCTAAGCACATTCAGACCAGTGCCTCTGAAGGGACACACAGCTGTCTCAGCATTCCTCTGACGGAGATGACTTCTGATCCCTCAGACGCCTTTCCACAAAGGCAATTAGAAAAGTTCCCAGCGTTCACCACATTCTTTCAGATTTAACAAGGCAACATAATTAACGCTGCTGTTTTTCTGCCAGTCAACAAGAGAAAATTGCCCTTCCAAGAGATGTTTTTCATGTTTACAAAAATAATCCATTAATATGTTTCCCTTTCAGATGTTTTTCTTCTACTGAGATTGAAAGAGCTTGGTTTGGGGTGTGCTATATGGTGTGTGCTCAGCAGCTTTTCTCTGAAAGGGGAAACTTCTTTATGTCCATCAAAAAGAACAAGCAGGACCAAAGGCAAAAGAGCAAGAAGAACACTTTAGACCGCATTGAAACAGAACCACTGTGAAGGCAAGGAAGATCTATTTCTATCACATGCGTGGAGCCATACCAAGGGGAAAAATGGAATGTCCCTCATGCGAATCCCGTAGTTCTGTTGTATGAATTCTTTGAACTTTGATAACCAGAGATGTAAGTATATTGGTTCTCCACCAGGATCTTTATGGGGGAACTAGGAAATGGTATGTGTGGTGGGTGGCGGTGGTAGTGGTGGGGATGTTTCAATGTCCCAGTAAGTGAGGGCAATACTGATATTTGGAAGTGAAGTGAAGTGAAGTCCTCAGTCCTGTCTGACTCTTTGCAACCCCGTGGACTGTAGCCCACCAGGCTCCTCCATCCATGGGATTCTCCAGGCAAGAATACTGGAATGAGACGCGGGAGACGCCCGGCTCCGGCGGCGCAGACGCGTGAGACGCCCGGCTCCCGCGGCGCAGGCGCAGACGCGGGAGACGCCCGGCTCCAGCGCAACCTACCACGTGCAGAATCGTGGCTGAGATGAGCTACCCCGTGCCCAGGGTTAGGGCGGTGGCCGAGAGGAGCTGTACCACGTTCAGGAGGCGGTGGCTGCTTGGGCACCGGAGGGCCAAGAGAAGCTGATCTACATTCAAAGCAGGAGGCGCGGCCTTGAGGAGATACCCCTCATCCAAGGTAAGGTACAGCGGCTGCGCCTTGCTGGAGCAGCTGGGAAGAGATATTCCACGACCAAGTGGAATATAAGAATCCAGTGTTCTGGGGAGGAAGGAACAAGATGGCGGAGGGATAAGATGGCAAGACCACTTTCTCCCCCACAAATTCAACAAAAGAACATTTGAATGTGGAGTAAAGTCCACAAAACAACTTCTGAATACTGGCAGAGGACATCAGGCTCCCAGAAAAGCAGTCCATTGTCTTCTAAAGGAGAGAGAAGAAATCCAGCTCCACCCACCAGAACACCGACACATGCTTCCCTAACCAGGGAACCTGGACAAGTCACCCGTCCAACCCCACACACAGCGAAGAAACTACGTAATAAAGAGAACTCCACAAACTGCAAAAAGAGGGAAAGGCCACCCCAAGCAAAGCAATATAAGCAAGATGAAGAGGCAGAGAAATACCCAGCAAGTAAAGGAACAAGATAATTGCCCACCAACACAAACAAAAGAAGAAGATATAGGGAAT
Source organism: Moschus berezovskii (assembly GCF_049115385.1). NCBI lineage: Eukaryota > Metazoa > Chordata > Mammalia > Artiodactyla > Moschidae > Moschus > Moschus berezovskii. The sequence goes on from NC_142483.1 coordinate 19,837,148, forward strand.
TTACCTGATAAAGAATTTCAAATTTTGATGGTGAAAATGATTCAAAATCTTGAAAGCAAAATGGAGTTACAGATAAATAACCTGGAGAAAAGGATTGAGAAGATGGAAGAAAGATTTAATAAGGACTTAGAAGAAATAAAAAGAGTCAATATACAATGAATAATGCAATAGATGAGATCAGAAACACTCTGCAGGGAACAAACAGTAGAATAACAGAGGCAGAAGACAGGATAAGCGAACTAGAAGATAGAATTGTAGAAATAAATGAAACAGAGAGGAAAAAAGAAAAACGAATTAAAAGAAATGAGGACAATATTAGAGTCCTCTGGGACAATGTTAAACGCTCCAACATTCGAATCATAGGAGTCCCAGAAGAAGAAGACAAAAAGAAAGACCATGAGAGAATACTTGAGGAGATAATAGTTGAAAACTTCCCTAAAATGGGGAAAGAAATAATCACCCAAGTCCAAGAAACCCAGAGAGTCCCCAGCAGGATAAACCCAAGGCGAAATACTCCAAGACACATATTAATCAAATTAACAAAGATCAAACACAAAGAACAAATATTAAAAGCAGCAAGGGAAAAGCAGCAAATAACACATAAGGGGATTCCCATAAGGATAACAGCTGATCTTTCAACAGAAACTCTTCAGGCCAGAAGGGAGTGGCAAGACATACTTAAAGTGATGAAAGAAAATACCCTACAGCCCAGATTACTATACCCAGCAAGGATCTCATTCAAATATGAAGGAGAAATCAAAAGCTTTACAGACAAGCAAAAGCTGAGGGAATTCAGCATCACCAAACCAGCTCTCCAACAAATGCTAAAGGATCTTCTATAGACAGGAAACACAGAAAGAGTGTATAAACTTGAACCCAAAGCAATAAAGAAAATGGCTACGGCATCGTACTTATCAATAATTACCTTAAACGTAAATGGGTTGAAATTTTCAAAAAGGCTAGGAAACAATTCTCATAGCCATCAATAGTTCAGTGTTGAGTTCATGAATAGTTTTTAAAGTTTGGGACAAACTGTAGTATTTGCTATTTGAAGTACTATTTGTAATTGGCATATTACGATGTAACATTGGTCTTCATTTCCATCTTAAAACGCCTAAAAATGCCTAACAGGTTTTTAGATTTGTGAATTTTAGTTGAAATGTATTTTACGATGTTACTAAACCTGCAGAAATATTGAAATATTTCAGAGAACTTATTCACTGTACATTTAATTTATTTATAAAAGTTATGAACTGTAGAAAGTTTTACTTGTTGGGTCAAATGCTTGTTGCTTCAAATGCTTGTTGCGTTTGAAGTGCTAGTTACAAGAAAATCAAATACCTTCAATGTATAAATGCTATTAAGTTTTTAAAGGACTCTGGAGTATAAGTAAGTTTGTTTAAAGAAATTTAGTCTGTTCAACTTGAAAAAAATAAATAAATAAAATTGGAAAAAAAAAAAAAAAGAATACTGGAATGGATTGCCATTTCCTTCTCCAAGTGATACCTGGAGGACATTCTAAATGTTGCTAAAAGTTCCGCAGTGTGTTATATCCACACAGTGTAGAACAGAATTGCCTAGAATGCCAATAGATCCCCTTTGAAAACACTGACCACAGTCGAGAAGGCAAGATGAGCTGACTGCCTGGGTCCTGTGTTTTCTCATTTTGCAAACCCTGGGCTCCTGGCAGATAATCAGTAACTGATGGAATCAACTAGCTAGGTTTAAAGAAGGTAAGTCACTTATTAATTCAACAAATACATATTAAATTTCTGCTGTTTACAGCACAATTTATACAATACATAGACCATAATTGGCCCTCTAACAAAGCTCAAAGTTTCATTTTCTCCATAAAGGCCTTCCTCATGACATTAATACAATACACCAAACTTATTTAGAATTCTCTAAATCCCAGTTTTACTTGTACTCATTTCATTGTGTGTGTCTGTATATGTATCAAGTTCAAAACAATTGTATAACCTGTGTAGGTTTGTGAATCCACCTCAGTCAAGATCTGAGCAGATCTAACACCACACAAGGATCCTTCATCTTGTGCTTTTATGACCTCACCCACCTTTCACTTGCCCTCCCTCAGCTCCATCCCTAAGCCCTGGAATCCTTAGCCTGTCTTCCATTTCTAAAACCTTGTAATTTAAACATGTCACTTACATGGAATCATAAGGTATATAATTTCATCACTTATATGTGGAATCTAAAATATGATTCAAATGGACTTATTTACAAAACAGAAACAGACTCAGAGACACAGAAAACAAACTTACGGTTACTAAAGGGGAAAGCAGGGAGGGATAAATTAGGAATTTGGAATTACCAGATAGAAAGTACTATACATAAAAACAGATAAACAGAAAGGCCCTACTGTATGGAACAGGAAACTATATTCACTATCTTGTAATAACTTATAAATGAAAAAGAATGTATACATATGTATACATACATATATATATCTGAAACACCTTGTTATATATCACAAACACAAAAACTGTAAATCAACTATACTTCAATTTTTAAAAATTGAAAAACAAAGAAACCCTAAAAATAAAATATGTAATTTATTGGGAATGGCTTTTTTCACTCAACCCAGCTCTCTGGAGAATCACCCAAGTTGCTGACTGTATCAGTAGTTCATTCATTCTGATTGCTGAGTAGAATTCCATGGGTATCACAGTTTATTTAACCACTCATCTGTTAGAAACATCTGGGTTACTTCCAGATTTGGGCTATTATGAATGAAGCTGTTATGAACATTTATGTAACAAGTTTTTACGTGAACATGAATTTTCATTTCTCTGAAATCAATGCTCAAGAGTGCAATTGCTGGGTCATATGGTAGTTGTATGTTCAGTTTTGTAAGAAACTGCCAGACTTTTCCCAGAGTGGCTGTGTCATTTTACATCCCTGTTAACGACATATGAGTGAATAGTTTCTCTGCATCCTCTCCAATATTTGGTATTGTCATTATTTTTTATTTTAGCTATTCTGACAGATGTGAAGCGATAGCTCATTATGGTTTTAATTTGTATTTCTCTGATGGCTAGTGATGTGGAATATCTTGTAGTGGACCTATTTTCCATCTGTACATCTTCCTCAGTGAAATGACTATTCATATCTTATGCCCATTTTCTAATTAATTGCTTGCTTTTTTATTTTTGAGTTTTAGGAGTTCTTTACATATTCTAGATACTAGTCCTTTGTGGAATGTGTGGCTTGCAAATATTTCTTCCAGCTTAGAGACTGTCTTTTTATTCTCTTCACATGGCTTTCACAGAGAAAAAGTTTTAGTTTTTTTGAGGTCCAATCTCTCTATTGTTCCTTTTATGGATTTATGCTTTTGGTGTGAAGTCTATGAATTATATGCCTAGACTGAGATCCCAAGACCTAGACTTAAATCTCTTATGTGTATATGTCTAATTTTTTTTAATAATTTTACCCTGTACATTTAAGTCTGTAATCCATCTAAGTTAGTTTCTGTATAAGGTATAAATTTAGATCAATGTTTTTGTTTGTTTTTTGCCAGTGGATGTCTAATGCTCCAACATCATTTCTTTTTTAAAAGCCTGCGTTTCCTCCATTGAGTTGCCTTTGCACCTTTGCCAAAAATCATTTGAGCGTGTGTGACGATCTATTTCTGGATCCTCCATTGTGTTCCATTCTGTCCTCTGCCAATATCTTATTGGCTTCATTACTATGGCTATATAGGTAGCTTTTAATATTGGATGGAGTGATTCCTCCTACTTTATTATTTTATGCCATGATATAGCTTAGTTGGTAAAGAATCTGCCTGCAATTCAGAAGACTCTCGTTGGATTCCTGGGTCGGGAAGATCCCCTGGAGAAGGGATAGGCTACCCACTCCAGTATTCTTGGGCTTCCCTTAAGGTTCAGTTGGTAAAGAATCTGCCTGCAATGCGGGAGACCTGGGTTTGATCCCTGGGTTGGGAAGATCCCTTAGAAAAGGGAAAGGCTACCCACTCCAGTATTCTGGCCTGGAGAATTCCATGGACTGTATAGTCGATGGGGTCACAAAGAGTCGGACACGACTAAATGACTTTCACTTTCACATGATTGTTTTAGCTATTATAGGGCCTGTATCTTCACATATAATTTTTAGAATAAGCTGGTAGGAATTCTTTTAGGAATTGCATTAAACTTTGGATTAATTTGGGGAGAACTTATATCTGTACTATGTTGAGACTTCCAACATATATTGGGAGTTCTTCTTGGATTTCTTTTGCCAGCTTTTTGTAATTTTCAGCAAAAACAAACCTGGAGTGAATTTTGATAAGTGTGTATATAATATTTCACTCTCTTTGGAACTACTGTAAATGGTATTGTGTTTAAATTTTTGGTTTCTGCATGTTTACTGTTAGCATATGGAAATACAATTAATTTGTGGATTAATTGCTGAACCCACTGATGAGTTCTGGAAGTTTTTGCTTTTTTAGCAGATTCCTACAGATTTTCTAGGTAGGAAATTCTGTCATGTGGAAATAGAGCTAGTTTTATGCATTCCTATCCAATCTGAATGCTTCCTCCTTTCCATGCTTTACTACAGTGGCTAGAACTTCCAGTACCATATAGAATAGAAGTAATGAGAGTGAACATCCTTGCCATGTTCCCAGTCTTGGATTTTCTTTATCAAGTTGAGGTAATTCACCTACCTTTATTCCTAAATTGCCAACAATTTTTATTATAAGTGAATGCTGTAATTCACCTTTATTCCTAAATTGCCAACAATTTTTATTATAAATGAATGCTGGATTTTGTCAAATGCTTGTTCTGAGTTAATAGATATGATCATATCATTTTTTTTCTTTAGCTTATCGATATGGTAGATTACAGTGATTCATTTTAAAGTGCTCAACCATCCTTGAATACCAGTGTTAAATCCCACTTGGTCATGGTACATAATTCTTTTTACACATTGTTGGACTTCATTTGCTAATATTTTCTTGAGTATTTCTGTGTTAAAGTTCACAAGAAACATTGGACTGGAATATCTTTTTTGTGGTCTTTTAGGAAGTGTTCCTACCTCTTCTATTTTCTGAGATTATGTAAAATTGATATTAATTTTTCTAAAAACATTTGGTGGACTTCTCCAGTGAAACGATGTGTTCCTAGAGAGTTCTTTGTGGGGAGAATTTTAAGTATCATTTCAAATCTTTTAATGGTTACTCATGATGTCCGTTTCATCCTGGCTAAATTTAGGTGGTTCATAGTTTATGAAAAATTGATCCCTTTCTTCTAAGTAGTTGACTATATGAAAATGAAGTACCTTGAACATAGTGGATTTGCCCTATGGATGAATACATGAATGAATGCATGCTTATGTATATTTTCTTTGGGGCTGTACAATGGAGCAGACCTACCTGTTAAGTGCACACCCCTGCAAATGAACACAGGAAAAACAGGTAAAATCTTGCTCAATGTGATTTACCAAAATGTGGCTCAGAACATAGGCTTACCTGGTCGTCAGCTCCCTCAGGTCATCACACTAATTTCTCTGCTTCCAGCAGATCAGAAAATGAGGTAATGCTGGGGCAGACCTCCTCACCATTACTTCCTTTATTACTACTCTCAAGCCTGTACCCTGAACACACATACACACACACTTCAAGCATCCAAATTTTCAAAGAAGTTAGGAAGTCAGAAAGGGAAATATGTCACATTTTCTTTCTAGAAATGAAACTACCACATCTCCAATAAAAAATGAGTAGGAAACACGGATACCTAATAACAAATACCACAGAACAATATTGCCGGGAAACCCCCAATTTTTAGAGCTCATAGAAACATCACTAAGGAGCTCATGTAAGAGGCAGAGGGCCCCAGGCAGGCCATGCAATGGAATGTAAGGCCAGGTCCCCGCTGAGGCTCAGAAGTAGGAGTGATGAAATAGCAAGCAAGAAGAGACCTTGGGCAATTGAGTTCTTCCATCGAGCAGGAAAGGTTTAAAAACAAAGGCTTTAGGAAGGAAAAGGCTAGATGCCGGACCTCTCATTTAACTATTGGACTCATGCATTGTTACCAATCAGTATGAGCTCTTGGCCTTTTAAGATCTTTAGGCACTCATATCTCATATTTACTGCACGAGTGTATCTCTATTTCGGTTTTGAGTTTTTGACAAACAGGAGTTTACTTTTAATGGAGTCAAATCCATGATGCTTTTCTTTTGTGATCTTTTCTTTTTGCCTCTCTCACTGTCATTGGGATAAACTTTCATTTCCTTTCTAGCTTTCTAATGATTAATTTTATACATGTATTTCCTTAATCCTGCTGGAATTAATTTCAGGGTATAGTGCAAGGGAGCCTATAGTTCTTCCAAATTGACAGCATTCTTTTTTTTTTTTTTTAAACTGATTGATAAGTAAAAAATAAAACTTAGTTTCTGGTGCCGTGAATGGACCCTCAGGCAGAAAACCAAGACCTACTTCAAGTGTTACCTTCTTTCAAAGTCCTGCATTGTCTGATAGTCAACTCCTAGAAATAGTTGCCTCGTATATTTAATCTAATTTTATAGCTCTTCATGAAAGAAGGTCAAGACTGGCACCAGACACTTCATTGCAGCTATGCAGAAATCCTTAATTCTCTGCAACCACTGCCTTTGAAAACTAAAGTGCTTTAATATCTTTCCTCACTACCATCTCCAACACCTGAACGTTGCAAATGATCCTCTTTCCCTGACCACCCACTGCTATACACTGCACATGAATGATGGATAATACTTCTCAGGTGAATTACCCAGGCTTCCTTTTCTCACTCCTTTCCCCATATTCTTGAATATCTGATTGACAGTCAATGTCTCTGCCTCAGGAATGGAGGAAGCCCAATAAAGGGAGAAGGGAAGCTCAAATTACTCCATAATTTTTCTTTTCAAAAACTCTGAAAATCAACTGGGTAGGATAAGTTTGACAATGAGATTTGGATATTACATAAAAATTTCAGTTTCTCTAACTCACCAGCTTCCAGCAACATCACCATAGTTAGCACTTTCCCGAAGGTAGTAATAATTATGTATTTATGTATTGGTTGTACCCCTATACAATAAACCCTCTATATCTGCATCTGGAGATTCAACCAAACACAGACTGAAAATATTTTTCAAAAATTCCAGAAACTCCAAAGAGCAAAATCTGAATTTGCGGCACATCAGCAACTGTTTACATAGCATTTACATTGTATTAGGGATTATAAGTAATCCAGTGCGTGCCTGCTCAGTGACTCAGTTGTGTCAGACTCTTCCGGACCCCATGGACTGTAGCCCACCAAGGTCCTCTGTCCATGGGATTCTTCAGGCAAAAATATTGGAGTGGGTTGTCATTTCCTCTTCCAGGTGATCTTCCCAACCCAGGGAATTAACTCATGTCTCCTGCACTGGCGGGCAGATTCTTATACCACTGAGCCACCTGGGAAGCCCATAAGTAATCTAGAGATGATTTAATGTATAAGGGAGGATTGTGGAGGTTATATGCAAATACTACCCCATTTTTCATAGGGGACTTGAACACTCATGGATTTTGGTATCTGAGCAGGGTGTCCTAGAACAAATATCCCACTGATACCAAGGGAGTATAAGCAGCAGGTTACACTCTTTACCAATGAACTGCATCTATCCCTGTGATAAAATCTGATCTCAGCTTATCAAAGAGCTTATCAAGACCAACAGCATTTAGTAATGACACTGCCTTCCAAATGTGTCTGGATTAGAATAAACTTTCTTTGTACCATTTTTAGCTTCTACGTGTTTGAATAAAGGTAAGCTCACAGCTAAATGAACCCTGAGAAAGCAGTTTCAAATAAGTAAGATTAAGTAGTTTTCCTTTTTAGAAGTAAAGGAAGACAATTGTTTAGGAATGTTCAAGGATTACTCTGCTTCTTTTCAACTCTTTATTGATTTTATCTTAAAGGTAAAACACAATACCTGGCTTGGGCTTTAAATACAGATAAACAATCTAAACAGGCTAAAGTTAAGTACATCATTCTTCAAAGATCACCTCAGAAAAGAGAAAGTGGCTCCCAACTTGTCACAAATCAAATACATTTAAGAAAAGCAAATGTGAATAGCAGGTAAGGATGGGGATCAGAGAGAAGTAGATTAGACACTTCAGATGAGCCCTTTCAGAAAGTTTTGCTGAGATACTTTGAAATGGCTCATATATCTACCTGACCAAAGTGGTACAATTTCTTTTCTTAAGTGTATCAATGACTATGCATTAGTAAATTATAGCTTCACCTCAAGTTTACTTTTACAAGGTGTATTGACCATGTTTAATTTTACTATGTATATTTGACAATTCCTCAGTTGTGCAGAATGTTAATGATCACGTTCCAAAGCAAAGAAACAAAGGGTGAGACTTTGTGTCATCAATAACCTAGAGAAAACAGCAATCTTGAGAGATAGATGGGAGGATAAATGGATGGATGGATGGATGGATAGACAGATAGATGAATGGATAGCTAAGATAACCACTAGGTTCACTTTTTGTTACTTATTTGCTCTACATTTTTTGGGGGAGTGCTACCAGGCTAGGGTACAGAGAAGAACCAGTTAATAGTTTCATTATGTAGCTTACAGTCTACCATAATAGACAGGATGGAAGACTCAAGATAGGCAGAAACCTCTAACATGTCACCAAATTCTTTGGTTAAAGAATGTAATCAAAATGATACCCAACAACTTACCGTGCCTGCTATCTGCCATTACATACATGCCGGTAAGAGGATAAAATATCTACAACCTCTCCTTGATGTGCTTTGGAGACATGGATCATGACCATGTCCTGTAAATCCCTACCTATACCCTTCAAACACAGAAAATTACTAAAAGATGTCACTATCACAAGTCTCTCAAGAACCCATTAATACCATCCAAACAATCAAACTGTCTAAGGCTTGCTTTTGCCTTTTCTGCTGTGGTCAAGTTGTTTAAAGAAAATCTAAATCAGATGCAAATTCATCATATTTCACTTCAAGGACAATTATCATAAAATCTGCTAATGTATATTTTTTGGCATATAAAATCATATTTGCTTATGGCTGATTTGCATTGTTGTATGGCTGGAACCAACACAATATTGTCAAGCAATTTGCCTCCAACTAAATATAAATTAAAAAATCATATTTGCCAAATCATTTATATGTTTTGCAATACAATCCTATTTTCATCTAGCAACTGAATGAACCCAATCTACTAGCAGGAAAGTAAAAGAAATCTTTATTTCCAAATCACAAGATGAATTACATATAATCATTTGGTGGAATGCAAAATTAGAAAGTATCAGTCTTGCAATTTGACTGGCCATGTAACTGACAGATTTTCCTGAAAGGAGGTCTCCAAAATACCATCTAATCTACAGCTGAACAGTTTCCAGGCCCTTATTCTGTGCTTCCTGTTTCAAGTCGCACACATGGAATCAGTTATCCACAGAAAGCCCAGGGCTGGGGTTATGGGGTAAACAGATTATGATCCTAACTTGCAAAAAAGGGTCAGTTTTCAAATGACCCTAATTCTGCCAGAAGAATTTCTCCAGCCTGTGCATGATGGCTGTCCGTAACAGACGTAGATTCAGTTCAGTTCAGTCCCTCAGTCGTGTTCAGCTCTTTGTGAAACCACGGGCTTCAGCATGCCAGGCTTCCCTGTCCATCACCAACTCTTGGAGCTAATCAAACTCATGTCTATTGCATCAGTGATGCCATCCAACCATCTCATCCTCAGTTATCCCCTTCTCCTCTTGCCTTCAATCTTTCCCAGCATCAGGGTCTTTCCAAATGAGTCAGTTCCTCACATCAGGTGGCCAAAGTATTGGAGTTTCAGCTTCTAGCATCAGTCCTTCCAATGAATATTCAGGACTGATTTCCATTAGGATAGACTGGTTGGATCTCCTTGCAGTCCACGGGACTCTCAAGAGTCTTCTCCAACACCACAGTTCAAAAGCTTCAGTTCTTAGGCGTTCAGCTTTCTGTATAGTCCAACTCTCACATCCATACATGACTATTGGGAAAACCATAGCTTTGACTAGATGGACCTTTGTTGGCAAAGTAATGTCTCTGCTTTTTAAATATGCTATCTAGGTTGGTCATAACTTTTCTTCCAAGGAGCAAGCGTCTTCTAATTTCAAGGCTGCAGTCACCATCTGCAGTGATTTTGGAATACAAGAAAATTAAGTCTCTCACTGTTTCCATTGTTTCCCCATCTATTTGCCATGAAGTGATGGGACCAGATGCCATGATCTTAGTTTTCTGAATGTTTAGTTTTAAGCCAACTTTTCACTCTTCTCTTTCACTTTCATCAAGAGGCTCTTTAGTTCTTCTTCATTTTCTGCCATAAGGGTGGTGGTTTCATCTGCATATCTGAGGTTAATGATATTTCTCCCAGCAATCTTGATTCTAACTTGTGCTTCATCCAGCCCAGCATTGCTCATGGTTTACTCTGCATATAAGTTAAATAAGGACAATATGCAGCCTTGATATACTCCTTTCCTGATTTGGATCCAGTCTGTTGTCCCATGTTCAGCTCTAAGTTTTCCTTCTTGACCTGTATACAGATTTCTCAAGAGGCAGTGATCTGGTATTCCCATCTCTTTCAGAATTTTCCACAGTTTGTTGTGATCCACACAGTCAAAGGCTTTGGAATAGTCAATGAAGCAGAAGTAGATGTTTATTTGGAACTCTCTTGATTTTTGATGATCCAACAGATGTTGGCAATTTGATCTCTGGTTCCTCTGCCTTTTCTAAAACCAGTTGAACACCTGGAAGTTCACAGTTCATGTACTGTTGTAGCCTGGCTTGGAGAATTTTGAGCATTACTTTGCTAGCATGTGAGATGAGTGCAAGTGTGTGGTAGTTTGAACATTCTTTGGGACTGGAATGAAAACTGCCCTTTTCCAGTCATGTGGCCACTGCTGAGTTTTCCAAATTTGCTCATATATTGAGTGCAGCACTTTCACAGCATCATCTTTTAGGATTTGAAATAGCTCAACTGGAATTCCATCACCTCCACTGGCTTTGTTCATAGTGATGCTTCCTAAGGCCCACTTGACTTCGCATTCCAGGATGTCTGGCTCTAGGTGAGTGATCACACCATCACAGTTATCTAGGTCATGAAGATCTTTTTTGTATAGTTCTTCTGTGTATTCTTGCTACCTCTTCTTAATATCTTCTACTTCTGTTAGGTCCATACCATTTCTGTCCTTTATGATGGTGCTCATCTTTGCATGAAATGTTCCCTTGGTGTCTCTAATTTTCTTGAAGAGATCTCTAGTCTTCCCCATTCTATCGTTTTCCTTTATTTCTTTGCATCGATCCCTGAGGAACTCTATCTTATCTCTCCTTGTTATTCTTTGGAACTCTACATTCAAATGAGTATATCTTTCCTTTTCTCCTTTGCCATTAGTTTGTCTTCTTTTCTCAGCTATTTGTAAGGCTTCATCAGACAACCACTTTGCCTTTTTGAATTTCTTTTTATAGGGGATGGTCTTGATCACTGCCTCCTGTATAATGCCATAAACCTCTATCCACAGTTCTTCAGGCACTCTATCAGATCTAATCCCCTGAATCAGAACAAGATTTACTATTTGTTTTTTCTGCTCTTTCCTCAGACTCTTCTAGTTGCAGACATATTAGTGACACAATAAATAACTTCTTGTTTTCTGTATTTAGGACTTTTATGCTTGCAGGTAATATGGAAACCCATTTTTGATCCTAAAATAGAAATCATGTGCAAACTTTCATCAGTAATATAAATATACAGCAGTAATCAGTCAATGATAAAAATTAGATACTGACTTGTGTTGGGAACTGTTTTAGGCTCTTTTCATTCATGATCTCATTAAACCCTTACAATTCCTATATGACATAAAAGTACTCCCTGTAGCCCATTTAAGTACTTTCATATAGAATTCCACCCACTATTTCAAGCATAGGCAGAAGTTGGCAGAATAGGAATAGGTAAAAGAGTAAGATTCTGTCCAGTTTGGAAAAAAACCCACAATCTTCATTAAGACTTACGAATTTTAGAAAGAGGGGGGAAAATCTGTTAATTATAATTATAGAAGCAATATCTGCTTGCTGTACCCAATTTGAAAATTAGAGCAAAGGATTTTTTAAATCATATATTAATTTATTACAGAGAGAGAAACACAGATCAAGTTTTTTTTATTTAATAAATGGTACAAAGCACAATGCCAAAAACATTAACAGTTAAAATTTCACCAAATGAAAAAAATACTATACACAGTTGTAAAAAGCTACATTAAGTTAACCTCATCTACGTGAGTATGTATTGTTCTCATTCATTCTTTTTGCTTTTCAAAAATCATCTCTTGGGCAAATATTTCATAATATGTATTCATTACACACTGGTGGGTATTTATGCTTTCTTGAATTATCAAAAAGACCCTGCAATTGTACGTATCATGCAGACATCACCCTGGGCACACAAGTCATGGGTTATGAACATGCCTTCAACTTTCTGGATGATGATGCCACACTATCTTCCATAGTGGCTGCACCAGGTTGCTCCATTAATGAAACTCCCGTTGCTTCACAAGCTGACCAACCCCTGGTACTATTCGATTTTTAAATTTATCTTGCTAACAATATGGATGTAAAAAGCTATGTAAGGGTGATTTTAATTTACATTTCCTGATCACTATTTTAGGTTGCACAGTCATCCATCGATTTGGCCACATGTATAGAATTCTACCGATTTTTCTATGCATCTTTAAATTTCTGATTATTTATAGTAACTGTTTGTATATTTTGTGCTAATTTTCAGCTGTTAAACATTTACAAATCCAGGCATAGCCTGCAGAGTGTCACCCTGGTTAACACTTTCCTGGTAAAATGGCTCTTGGTTTTTAGAATCCAAATTTCATAAGAGATAGTTTTCGCCAGTGTTCATTTGACAAAAAATTCAGATTTATGATACCAAACTTAATACAAAATTTTTGACAAAAGGATACACAGGAAAACCCTTGAGATATTTCCCAAACATGTTCAGTAGATTGTGAGAACCACATGCAGTATCTTTCCCTGTATCTGGTCTTTGTTTCTTCCCACCCCGATCCATGAATATCATATCATGTGAGATATCATCTGCCTGAAAAATCCTTGTGTGGATTTTGCCAAAGAATGCTCAAACTACCACACAATTGCACTCGTCTCACGTGCTAGCAAAATAATGCTCAAAATTCTCCAAGCCAGGCTTCAACAGTATGTGAACCGTGAACTTCCAGATGTTCAAGCTGGATTTAGAAAAGGCAGAGGAACCAGAGATCAAATTGCCAACATCCACTGGATCACTGAAAAAGCAAAAGAGTTCCAGAAAAACATCTACTTCTGCTTTATTGACTATGCCAAAGTATTTGACTGTGTGGATCACAACAAACTGTGGAAAATCCTGAAAGACATGGGAATACCACACCATTAGACCTGCCTTCTGAGAAATCTGTATGCAGCTCAGGAAGCAACAGTTAGAAATGGACATGGAACAACAGACTGGTTCCAAATAGGGAAAGGAATACGTCAAGGCTGTATATTGTCACCCTGCTTATTTAACTGATATGCTGAGTACATTATGAGAAACACTGGGCTGGAGGAAGCACAAGCTGGAATCAAGATTGCCAGGAGAAATATCAATAACCTCAGATATGCAATGACACCACCCTTATGGCAGAAAGTGAAGAAGAACTAAAGAGCCTCTTGATGAAAGTGAAAAAGGAGAGTGAAAGAGTAGGCTTAAAACTCAACATTCAGAAAACTAAGATCATGGCATCTGGTCCCATCGCTTCATGGCAAATAGATGGGGAAACTATGGCAACAGTGTCAGGCTTTATTTCCTTGGGCTCCAAAATCACTGCAGATGCTGATTGCAGCCATGAAATTAGAAGACACTTGCTCCTTGGAAGGAAAGTTATAAAAACCTAGACAGCATATTAAAAAGCAGAGACATTACTTTGTCAACAAAGGTCCATCTAGTCAAAGCTATGGTTTTTCCCGTGGTCATGTATGGATGTGAGAGTTGGACCATAAAGAAAGCTGAGTGCCCAAGAATTGATGCTTTTGAACTATGGTGGTGGAGAAGACTCTTGAAAGTCCCTTGGACTGCAAGGAGATCCAACCAGTCCATCCTAAAGGAAATCAGTCCTGAGTGTTCATTGGAAGGACTGATGTTGAAGCTGAAGCTCCAATATTTTGGCCACCTGATGTGAAGAGCTGACTCATTTGAATAGACCCTGATGCTGGGAAAGACTGAAGGTGGGAGGAGAAGGGGCCGACAGAGGATGAGATGGTTGGATAGCATCACCGACTTGATGGACATGAGTTTGAGTAAACTCCAGGAGTTGGTGATGGATTGGGAGGCCTGGCATACTTTAGTCCATGGGGTCGCAAAGAGTCAGACACAACTGAGCAACTTAACACTAACTGTAACTATGGATTATGCGGAACACTGTAGCTGTTTCTGTGTTTTTCCTTACCTTGTAGTCTGGTTCTGAATTAAGAGAGGAAAAAAAAGTAATTATGATAGAATAAAAAAAAAACTTTGAAAAGCAAGTTGAGCATCAAGAGACGAGACATATTTCAGACCTTGTAGGTGCTAAAAGATCATCACAGCATCAAGGTGAGCCAGCCCCTGCCACTGTGTTCTTGAACTAAAAGCATTTAACAAAATATTTACTTTACCTATAAATATTATATATAATTTGTTTGTGTCTCTGTTTCCTTCTGAAAGATTTCTAGAAATGATATCAGTGGATCAAAAAATACAAAAACTTCCTTTTCTAGGGAAGAAAAATTTTCTTTTGTATGCACAATATCACTGCAAAAGAATTCATGGTGGCTTTCACATCTACCAAAGAGTTAAGAAAATCTTAAAGACAACTGCAGAGAAGGAAGCAAAGCAAGTAAGAAAAGTTGCTACATAAAAAGAAAATGTTTTTAACAACCATTTAATTGTTAGGTGTTCAAGAATACAATTGTAAATTTTTTAAATCCTTGTATCATAGATTATTATATGTGTATTATGTATATTTCACTGTGTTTTACTAACATTTTAGGAAATTAGTTGGGAAGCTGGATTGACATATTACACATTATCCTTTTCTCTCAATTAAAATAATGGTTATTTGTCTCTAGGAAACTATTGTTGGGTAAAACATCTGATGACCGGGTACAAATTACTCACATCAAACAAGTGATATCTATGTTTTTTTCCTAATGTATTCTTTCTCTTCTGCTCTTTGCTTGATTCATCCTTTCCAATTCTACTTTCACACATTTTCTCATTTCATCCTGGCAACAACACTGCAAGGTAGGTATTATACTATGACCATAACTTAGGAATGAGGATCCTGAGATTCTGGGAGGTCTACAGCTGGCTGTATTCTTTTCCTGCCTGTGGTTGATATAACAAATTACCACAAACTTGGTGCATAAAAGAACAGAAACTGAAATCCTCACAATTCCGGAGGCCAGATGTCCAAAATCAAGGTACATTACTGAACTCTATCAATTTTAATGTTATTTTTTAGTTGCGTCTTGGAATTTGAAACATAATTATATCTTTTTAAACAGTAATGGTTTATTTCTTATGTCCATATGTAACTCATATTTAATCTTTTCACCTTAATCCTTTGGCTGGGATCATGTTGAATAGTGACTAGTACAATGTTGAAATAGTTACAGGAAAAGCAAGTAATCTCATCTCATTTGTGGCAGTAAGGGGAATATTTCCAATACACAACTTGCTATAGGTTTTCTGATATTTACTTTGTAATATGATTTGTATGTTCATCCTTTCCTAACTTGGATTTCTGCTGTGTCATTAATGGTAAAGAATCCGCTTACTGAATGAGTATTTTATTTTGTTGTTTAATACGAAAGAGGAGGCTATTAATTTATTACTTTTGTTTTCTGTAGAATGATCGTGTTACTTTCTTTTAACAACGAACGTTCTTAAAAGTTAAAAGTGAAAGTGTTATTCGTGTTGGACTCTTGCAACCCCATGAACTGTAGCCCACCAGGGTCCTCTAGTTATGGCTATTAATTTTCTGCTAAATGCAGCTTTGGTCGTTTAAAATGTGGATACATAGAGTTCTCATTTTTCTAACCATTTATTATACTAGGATTGCTTTTCTTTTGAACTTAGAATTCTTTAAGAGAAGTTTTTATTTTCTGTTTCTGTATTGTTGTTTTCCAAGTTGTTGAGCTTTGCATTTAAACTTCTATTATTAATTTCTAGTTTCATTTCCAGAGACGGCAATGGCAACCCACTCCAGTATTTTTGCCTGGAAAATCCCTGGACGGAGGAGCCTGGTAGGCTGCAGTCCATGGGGTTGCTAAGAGTCGGACACGACTGAGTGACTTCACTTTCACTTTTCCCTTTCATGCATTGGGGAAGGAAATGCCAACCCACTCCAGTGTTCTTGCCTGGAGAATCCCAGGGACGGGGGAGCCTGGTGGGCTGCTGTCTATGGGGTCGCACAGAGTCGGACACGACTGAAGTGACTTAGCAGCAGCAGCAGTTTCATTTCATTACAGGTAGAACATGTAGCCTGTAAACATTTTATGTTTCATAATTTAATACAGCTTTCTTTGAGGTATAATATATGATCAATTTTATTCTAAATGCTTCATTGCTCCTTGAAGTATGACTTTTATTTCTTAGGAACAAAGTTCAATAAATATTTATTAAATCAACTGTATTAGATTATTAAAACACTCTATGTATTCTATATTTATCTGGCCTATGAAAGATCAATAAAAGTGTATTGAAGTCTCAGACAACCATTCTAGTTCTATCAAATTTTCTTTATATTTCTAACATCTTGGTTTCATGTACTTGAGGCTATTAATATGTCAATGAAAATTCAACATTGTCTTATCTTCACTGTGAAGCCTAACTTTTTGAAAATAAATATAATCTTCTTGATCAAAATTAATATTTTTATGGTCTTTGATTCTATTTTGTCCAAATATTGCCAATATTAGTTTTTGTTTCATTTTGCTTTTGTCTGATAAATCTTGTCCATACATTTTAAAAAATCTTAATGTCATTTTTTTTTTTACTATATCTCTTCTCCATAGCCATGTTTAGATTTTGCTTGTTAGCTTAAATGGAAATCCTTTATATTTTAATAGACTAGCTAAGTGATTATTTTATAAGGAGATTCAGCTTCACAAAATGCTCTCATATTCACATCTGCTCTTCTCAATGTGTACGGTACATTGAAAATATCATGCCTACTTTACACATAAGAAAATTCAAACCAAATAGGGAAATATATTCAGGTAATGTGAACCAGTGTAACACTTAAACAAAGGATGACAATGCTAAAACCATGGCGTTTTGTGAATATATAACATACTCTTGCCGAACATCAATATTCAGGTGGACTATGTGGTCAAAATATCTGCCCTTTTTCCCAATAGAGGACTTAACGCTATTTACTTGTGTTGGCCTAAAGGATTTGTTGGGCTGCATCTTTATGATCTTATTTTATACTTTATTCTTCAGTGTTAATTTCTTTGCTTCATTCTTTCATCTGGTGATTTAGACTGCACATTCTTTTATCTCTCTATTGATTTGGAAGTCATGCAACCTACTTTTATTTCTAATCGCGATACCTGGTATACTAAAAAGAATATTAATATTTATTGAATGAATAGCAAATACTGTTGAAAGAATAAGTATTTGTTGAATGAATAAGTAAACCTTGAAACTACTAAACACTTGAAAATGTTGAGTCTACACATAGAAAAAAATGAGGATTTATCAGAGATTTATTTCTGGACACTCTAAATATGATCTTAGATTTTATTATTCTTGGTATCAAGTATTAAAACATTACACACTTATTACTTAAGTATAATTTTACATTACATATTTTATCTTTCAAAAGTATGATTTTGCATTTGTATACAGTGTTATAAAATTATAATTATTTAAATGTCACTTTTAATCGGTTTCATTATTAATTGTCAATTCCTTAATATCATTTACTTCCATTACCGAATTCTTAAATTTGTTTTCTCTCTCAGTCACCTGAACCAATACTTCCTAAATTTTAATGCATGTAAGAATCTCCTTGAAAAACTGCTAACATGAGATAGCTGCAATCCATCCACAGAACTTAGCTTCAGGAGGTATGGGTTAGACCTGAGACTCTATACTGGTTTCCAGATAACGCTGATGTTACTGAGCCCTGAACCTCACTTTGAGTAGCACTGACCTGACCTATATCTTTATGTCATTTCCCTAATAAAGAAGTTTTATGTTTTCCTCTTCCTTGAATATTTGAGAATTTCTTTCTGTTACTTTTACAAGTGAAAGAAACTTGACTCTATTTACCTTTCTTGGGCACACTCTTACAAACTGTTCCAAGCAAAATTTTTTTTAGATTTTATAGCAATAGCACCTATTATTATATATAGTATGACATTTTAAAAAGGGCCAGTCTGACTGCTGCTTCTTTGTAAGGTATATTGCTTTCCTTGCCTACATATTTAAAGGATTTTTTTTCTTTATTGCTGTAATTTAAAAAAGAAATTGCCAAGTTGTAATGGTATGGAATCCTTTTCAATAATGTTGCCTAGAGTACGGAAAGTTCTTTTGGTTTTGTTTTTATTTTAACTCAAAAGAGCTTTTATTAATTTTTGATTATCACTTGTGTGCCAATCATTGCCCCAAGTACATCTATAATTCTTATATTTTGTCTAATGTTTAAGTCTATGAGCTCTGTTTTCTGCATTTTTAATCTCTATTTCATTAACTTTTATTGGTTTTCTTTCTTCATTTTGACATGACATAACAATCTTCCTTCAAAATTAGTGATATACATATAGTTTAAATGATTTTTCTTCCAGCTTCTAATGCAGATTTTAATTGTATGACATTCTGGTTTCTTTGCCATGTTTTTTTGTTTAAGCTGTCTCCTTTTCCAATCATCTTGCTTTCTTTAGTCTTAGCTTATTCTCTCACATGTCTTTCTGTATCTTGAAGTTATTAAGGATTTTGAACTTCTAGAAATTTTTTCACATTCTTTTGGCAAGTCATGATGGGAAGTTACTCTGCCTCTCAGACACTGTTCCCTTTTTCTTATCCATCATGATTGTTTACTTTTCAGCTTATCATGAAAGAGCCAGTGTTTGCCAAGAAAGAAATTGTGACTGTCTTTACTTCAGTTCAGTTCAGTTCATTCACTCAATCATGTCCGACTCTGCAGCCCCATGAACTGCAGCACGCCAGGCCCACCTGTCCATCACCAACTCCCGGAGTTCACCCAAACCATGTTCATCGAGTCAGTGATGCCATCCAACCATCTCATCCTCTGTCGTCCCTTTCTCCTCCTGCCCTCAATCTTTCCCAGAATCAGGGTCTTTTCAAATGAGTCAGCTCTTTGCATCAGGTGGCCAAGTATTGGAGTTTCAGCTTCAACATCAGTCCTTCCAATGAACACTCAGGACTGATTTCCTTTAGGATGGACTGGTTGGATCTCCTTGCATTCCAAGGGACTCTCAAGAGTCTTCTCCACCACCATAGTTCAAAAGCATCAATTCTTCAGCACTCAGCTTTCTTTATAGTCCAACTCTCACATCCATACATGACTACTGGAAGAACCATAGCCTTGACTAGACAGAGCTTTGTTGACAAAGTAATGTCTCTGTTTTTTAATATGCTGTCTAGGTTGGTCATAACTTTCCTTCCAAGGAGTAAGCGTCTTTTAATTTCATGGCTGCAGTCACCATCTGCAGTGATTTTGGAGCCCAGAAAAATAAAGTCAGCCATTGTTTCCACTGTTTCCCCATCTATTTGCCATGAAGTGATGCGACCAGATGCCATGATCTTAGTTTTCTGAATGTTGAGCTTTAAGCCAACTTTTTCACTCTCCTCTTTCACTTTCATCAAGAGGCTCTTTAGTTCTTCTTCACTTTCTGCCATAAGGGTGATGTCATCTGCACATCTAAGGTTATTGATATTTCTCCTGGCAATCTTTATTCCAGCTTGTGCTTCCTCAAGCCCAGTGTTTCTCATGATGTACTCTGCATATCAGTGAAATAAGCAGGGTAACTTTACTTACGTATCTTTATTGAATCCCCGACAGGTGGATCATAATTTGCCTTGCAGAATTTATATCCTAATTCCCAGCCTCTAGTAAGTTTTTCATCTAGTGAAGCTCCCTGACTTGAGGTAGAATTTTTAGCTCCACTGCTTAGATCCATGTCCAATCTGAATACAAAAACAAACAAACAAAAGAAGAATCCCCGAGGCCACCTTCATCTTTAGCATAGCTATGGAGCTTTAACCATGACAGATATTGATGTAAATGTACTTCTAAAAATATTATACCCACATGTAGTAGGCAGGATAACGTCTGCAACCTAATCCTTAGAATTTGTGACTATATTAGGTTACATGACAAAGAAGAATTAAGTTGGTAGAACTAAGGTCTACCTTAGTAGACCTTAACTAAGGAACTAAGGTCTCTAATTATTTAACCTTAAAATAGATTATCCATTATTATTTAGGTGGACTCAATGTATTGCAAGGGTCCTTAAATATGAAAAGAGAGAGAAGGCTCAGAATGATAGAAAATGAGAAAGATAACTTGGCCATTGCTGGCTTTGAACACGAAAGAGGACCACAAGTAAAGGAATGCAGGCAACTTCTAGAAGCTGGAAAAGAGAAGGAAACAAGTTCTCCCTTCGAGACTCCAGAAAGAAATTCAGCCTGCCAACACCTTGATTTAATCCTGATGAAATCCATTTCAGACTTCTGACCTCTTGAACTTTAAAATAAATAAAGTATATATTTATATATGAGTAGTTAATATATATACACGAGTATTTTATAGCAAATTGAGAACAGTTATGTCAGGGGCTACTATCAGGAATAAGTTTAATGTATTCCTCGATCTCTTTCTGGGTAAGAGATCCTACTAATTTTGATCCTACTAAATTACTCCTTCATGAGTGAATACAGTCTGAAGAAATTGCACCTTTATATAAAATGAGCATGCCTTTCTAACTGTAAGAATTCTTTAACCTTTAAATTAGTAGAATCATGGCCTATCTATTTTAATTTTGTAGCACTATTTTTCCTTCGGGCAGAAGTAAAAGATCACATTCTCAAATGTTGCTCTCTCTCTGGATAGGAGCCTTCGAGGACTGAGATTTCCACATGTTTTGATTTGCCTCAGTAGGTATCTCTCTACTCAATGGTTCCTGGAAATCACCATGTTTACTCAAGATTTAACTCAAGAAGCTAAAATCATTGGTAAATATTAAGAGGAAATTGACAAAGGCACATTAAGTCCTAAGCAACAAACTATAATTCCTAAAAGAAACACATTATTACAGTTAACAAAGCACTGCTTTCTACCTTGCCAGTATTGAAGGTCATATGGCAGCCAACACTCTTCACAAGACCATGCTTCTCCTACAAAATTTCTGCCCAGCAGATAAAGGGCCAAAGCACAACACAGCTCAGTGAACAGCATACACTCATTCACCCATGTGTACTAGATCTTACACCACCATCAGGCTTCTCTTTGCTCCTGCTATAAGAATCACCTTATGCTCGTATGCTAGATAGAACTGTTCTAGATGCGTAGTTCTTTAGTTGGACCAGCACTGAATGAAGAGAAAGGTTCTCTACTATTAGTCTGCAATAGGGTCTAATATTTTTACAAGTGAAATTATCAAACAAGACAAAGAGGTTATATATCCAGGAGGATTAAGTCAAAACATAGATTGAGGAGACAGATAGAGGAGAGCCATCAATCTTTGTCAGGAAACTATGATTATTTGATGGCATTCATTGCTTAGTAGAGATGCAGAAAATACAGAGAAAACTAAGCAGGCTAATTTGAGAAGGATCAGAAGGCAAATTTGAGAACAGATATAAGGTAAGAACACTACGCCTTCCCTAGTAGCTCAGCTGGTAAAGAATCTGCCTGCAATGCAGGACACCCCAGTTAGATTCCTGGGTCAGGAAGAACCTCTGGAGAAGGGAATGGCTACCCACTCCAGTATTCTGGCCTGGAGATTCCTATGGACAGAGGAGCCTGGTGGGCTACAGTCCTTCAACTGTAGCCCTGGGGTCACAAAGAGTCAGACAGGACTGAGCAACTAAGCAGCAGCAGTAGGGAACACTAAGAGACTAAATTTTCTCTGGGCGTGACCCTGCCCTGGTGGAGGGAACTGGGAGGCTCCTCTTGGCAGTGTTAGACAATGTGAACTCAACATAAAGGAAAATGAAAAGCATCATGACTCTTTAACATCAAACAAATATTTTCACTCTTATGGGAGCCTATGACACAAGTGGTTAATAGCATAGGCTCTGAAGCCAAACTATGAAGGTTCAAACCCACAGTTTCCACCTAAAAGGAATGCTATGAAACTTCCTTATGCTTCATTTCCTGCATCCATATACTGGGGATAATATTGTTACCTCTCTGGCTATTTTGGGAGCATCAGCTATGATAAAACATGCAAAACTCCTAGTGTAATGCCTAACACCTAATAATTATTTTATATAGCTGCTGCTGCTAGGGAGAAACTGCAAAGCCTTCTGGGTAAGAACAGGATTCTGGAACAAGACTGTCCAGGTCCTGCCATTTAATATCTGTGTGATCTCAGGAAACTTATTTAACTCCTTTGTGCTTCACTTTCCCCATCTGTAAAATGCTGCTGCTGCTAAGTCACTTCAGTCGTGTCTGACTCTGTGCGACCCCACAGACGGAAGCCCACCAGGCTCCCCCGTCCCTGGGATTCTCCAGGCAAGAACACTGGAGTGGCTTGCCATTTCCTTCTCCAATGTGTGGAAGTAAAAAGTGAAAGTGAAGTCGCTCAGTCGTGTCCAACCCTTAGCGACCCCACGGACTGCAGCCCACCAGGCTCTCCATCCATGGGTCTGTAAAATGAGGATAATAATAATAGCCATCAGTTATTTTGAGAATTAAATGAGTTAATATTTATAAAACGTTTAGGAGAGTACCTGGCACATAATGTGTTGATTAATAAATTATTTAGCTCTCTTCAGCTTTTAATCTGTGATCATGGAAAACCAAGGTCTCGGTAGGGTACTCTGAGGGTCCATGTGGTAGAGAAAAGTTAAGGCACGTAGGGTCCAGCCCCACTTTCTATTCAAAAAGAATACCTTTATTTCACCTATTGAGCTTTTGGCAAGATTTTCTCTGAGTAAAGGGTCTTACTGTTTTAAAAGAAAAAATAAGGGGAAAAAAAGGAAGGGAGAGAGAAGGAGAGAAGGAGGCAGGAGAAAAGGAAAGGAAGAAACAATCTCTTCTATACTAATGCACCCTCATAAAATTTCTATTATCAGTCCAGTTTTTATAAAACATTCAAAGTTTTATATATATTATATAGAGAACTTAACCATGTCATTTTCAAGGTTCCTTCTAGGTAGAAAGTTCTCTGTCTCTTGAAACGTGAATCCCAGTAAATTCAAATTTTAAAGACATACATTCTCAAACTTCTTCTTTAGGGTTTAAAAAATCTCAATAACTCCAATTTACCATGCAAATCCTTATTATTCACCATAGTCAAATGAATAGTAAATCACTCCTGAGTTCAAGTGCTTGCCATGCAAAACTGCCAGTTTCCTAGAATATTCAGAAATCTGTTTTTAAATTGCTCTTTATTAATTTTGCTCACATGATGGTTTCTCTTCAAAGGAACTTGGGAAATGTGCCACCTTCAGTATTAAGGAGATAAAGGAGAAATGAGGAAAGAAAAATATGGTACCATTAACAAAAGGAAAGAAAGTCCATGGATCAGAGGTCGGGGGCTCTGGAAGACATTTTTTAAATGTCACCAGACAAAATTTATGATATAAAAGGGAATGTTCCTTCCTCATCCTGAGTATTGTTATCTACATGAATAATAAATCAAAAGGCTTTATCCATTTATGGCTGAACATTATGACCTTAGATAGGTTGGTGATGTGATTTATTCCACTGATACCAATGAAACTGAAACCCAGTGAAAATACCACTGGATTGGCCTAACATTCTCGAAAAACAATGAGGCTTGGGGGGGACAGTTTGAAGGAAGAGTATTTTAAAAATGCAAATATTTTTGGCACCATTAAATCAGTAAAGTCATTAAGATTTCTTTTAAATAACTACCCTTCAGCCTTTGCTACAGAGCAAACTCAAGTACATTCAAACTTAACAGGGTTGTCTTTTCATAAATTTATGGAGAGACGGCAGTAGTATTTATCCCCAAATTGGATTGATTTATTAATATTTTACTTTTAAAGGATTAATGCAGTGTGATCCATGTATATGAAACTTAAAACACATAAAACTTATAGTGATTAGAAGTATAAATGTATGTGTGCATGCTTAGTCCCTTCAGTCGTGTCTGACTCTTTGCGACCCTATAGCCTGTAGCTCGCCAGGCTCCTCTGTCCATGGGATTCTCCAGACAAGAATACTGGAATGGGTTGCCATACCCTCCCCCAGGGGATCTTTCTGACCTAGTGATCGAACCTGCATCTTTCTCTTTTGTTTTCTGCATTGCCAGGCCAGTTCTTTACCACTAGTGCCACCCAGGAAGCCCGCTAGTAGTATACCCATTAATGATTAAATAATGAAGAAATGAAATGAAATAATCATTGCAAAGAACAGTGTAGTGACTACCTCTAAGATGTCAAAGAAAGGACTGAGACTGGGAGGGTTTTCCTGGGACTCTTTGGACACTGGAAATATTCTAGGTCCTGATCTGAGTAAACCTTGACATGGGTGTTCATTTACAATTGTTTATTGAACTATGTCTCATGTATATTCACTTACACTAATTATATTTCACAACTGTATTTAAATAGGATATTCTATCTGAGATAACTCTCCAGTCTATTACATAGGCCATTTGTTGTTATTGTTGTTGTTTAGTCTCTCAGTAGTGTCTGACTCTTAGCAACCCCATGGAGTTGACTCCATGGACTGTAGCCCGCCAGGCTCCTCCTGTCCATGGAATTTCCCAGGCAAGAATACTGGAGTGGATTGCCATTTCCTTCTCCAGAGGATCTTCCTGGACCAGGGATCGAACAAAAGACTCCTACACAAGTCATAAAAGTATTCACTGTACATTTGAAATTCAAATTGAACTGGGAGTCCTTAATTTTATTAATATCTAGCACACACTTGCCCTAATCGGAATAGCAGTTAGATTATGAATACTTATTTAAAAAGGGGACACAATAAACCACAGATATAATGTGTTCTTAGAAGTCTTGGTCATACTTGTTTTATATTCTATTAATATGATAAATCTGTGTTTCATGGTTTGTGACTAACCCCCAGGGTTCTTGTGCCCAGGGACTTAAATAAAAGTAGGCACAGATGCGAATTATGATTTACTTGCTGCTGCTGCTAAGTCACTTCAGTCCTGTCCGACTCTGTGCGACCCCATAGATGGCAGCCCACCAGGCTCCCCCGTCCCTGGGATCCTCCAGGCAAGAACACTGGAGTGGGTTGCCATTTCCTTCCCCAATGCATGCAAATGAAAAGTTAAAGTGAAGTCGCTTAGTCGTGTCCGACTCTTCGTGACCCCATGGACTGCAGCCTACCAGGCTCCTCCATCCATGGGATTTTCCAGGCAAGAGTACTGGAGTAGGTTGCCATTGCTTACAGGGAGGCAAAAAAGCTGACCTTTATAAATACAGCCACAGCTTTAAGAAAGGAGAGCTTCAAGTCAGAAACACATCTGAAAAAAATTTTTAATCTGCTCTTTTTTTAAAGCAATGATTTGCCTTTTATTGTGTGCATTTGTTTGCACAGGAAAGGAAAAGACAATCAAATAGGTAAAATGGATGCTATATCGTTCTCTTATACATGAAGAATTACACATCTGTCTAACAATACTAACCACTCTGAAAGATAATTATGGATCAATGCTTTAAAAAATATCTTGAATTGCCTGTAGAAATGGCAAGGAGAATTCAATTAAATTGTTTGTAAAAGCCAGAGTCTTTTTTTTCCTATCCATCTGCTACTTGAAATGGGATGACCTTTCAAATAGTGCTTGCCGTTCTCAAAGCAAACTCTAAATAAAGAAGTGGAATGTGGGTTTTTTTTTTCCCTCTCCACCAGGTTCAGCATAGATAGAGCATTTGTACCGACATTCTACACCACTCAAAAGAATGCAGATTTGGCTTCCAGAAACTAAAAGATGCATGTTAGGAATATCAGTCGGGTTCTGTCCCATGCCTTCAGTCATGACATTTGCCTTCTAACAAAAAAGTGTGCAGCTTCTGAGATAAGTGTTTGAGAATTAGCGACATGAAGTAATTTACTCCCCAGGGAAAAACTGGAAACCCCACCCCCAAACAAATGAGATAAAGTAAACATGAAGTGAAGAATCCCCTGTTAAGCTGCCTATGGCAGGAGAGCCAATTCAGAAAGGTCAAGTGTTTAAGTACAAGAGACTCAAAACAGATTTTTCCAAAGTCCCCTCTGTAGGTCTTACATTATCAACTAACAGCTTATACTATGAGATTATTAACAGCAGTACTTTCTTCACTGAGTCTATATATTTTTTACCTTATTTTTCTTTTACTATTCTAGTTGCCCCTCTTAATTTTTTTAAACTTTTCCAATTCAGTCTTTTATGTCTTTTTTTAAAATCAAGATGTTTTAAGAGATACAGTGTATAGCAAAAGTACAAGAAGCATAGTTCCAAAAGTTAAAAAAAATACAGGAAAATACACAAGATAATCTATTACCACATCATCCAGAGAAAACTAGTGTTAAGTCTATTATGTATACTTCCATTCATTTTAATGTATAAATATATCTAAAGAGGGATCATACTATGCAATAATTGGAACCTAACACACCAATCAACTACTTTATGCATATCTCTCTATGTCATAAATGTGTGGAAAGGAAATGTTGACTGCATTCCAGGAAACAATGAATGTTGCCCACAATGTGTGTTCAGGGAACAAATGGAGATTTACCATCTTACACCATCGAACGTGAATTTTCATTATAACTATGTATCTTTGTATGTGTGGCTATACGTGTGTACATAGTTGTAATACAACTTCTAAATGTATTTGCTTAAACACTCTACTACTTATGAATATAGAGATTTACAGCTTTTTTCATTATTATAAACAAAACTGTAGTGAAAATCCACATGCAAATCTTCACAATTACTTCCTTAGCATTACTTTCTGGAAGTAGTGTGGCTGGACAGGAAAGTAAGAACATTATCAGAGTTTTTAAGTGAATATTGCCAAACTGCCCTCCAGAAGGTTTATCCAGTGTTGTACATACTCAGTGTTTAATACTATAAACTCTGCATAACAATGAGAAGTATTAATTTTTTTGACAGTTGACAATCTGAGAAAAATCTCATTATTGCTCTATTTATCATTGCTTTGACTAATGAAGCTGAAAGTTTTACTAGTGCTTTTATATCTTTTCCTTTGTGAATTACCATTCAAATATTTTGCCCATTTTTCAATGAGGTAAAAGCATTAACTTAAAAAACAATAAAACCATGAAGATTTAAGATAAATCCATACACATATAACCCTAGAAGAGGGCACTGTAACCCACTCCACTATTCTTGCCTGAAGAATCCCATGGGCAGAGGACACTGGTGGGCTACAGTCCATAGGGTTGCAAATAGTTGGGCACGACTGAAGCGGCTTAGCATGCACGCATGCATACACATATACAAAAATGTAAAAGAGGATTCATAATTACTTTAATTTTAGAAATAATACACACTCAAACATAACAAATAAAATAAAAAACACATACATGTGTATGTTAACAAATACGTTTTTGTTTAAACAGATTAAATTAAAACACATAAAATAAACCAATATTTTCCCCAGCTCGATTCCCAATCTCATTTTCCCATGGTAAATAATAAAATCAAAAAGTACAAGTACTTATTCATCCTTCCACATCTTTCTCTAGCTTCATACAAAATATATACAAACAGATTTGTATACAGAGGCACTCTTTCCTTTTAATTTTAATAGGCTTATACTTTCCTAAGTACTATTCAGTTACTTAATTATGGACACATTGGACATGACATATAGATCTACCTAATTATTTTTATTCATCGCAAAATATTCCATGGAACAGTTATAAATATGTTCAATAATTTCCCAATTAATCAGCTATTTTTTGGTTAATTTCAGCTTTGTTTTGTTTTTGCCACTACAAACGATGCCTCAAACATCCTTGACTAGACATATTTTATATGATACTGACTCCAAATAGAAGAGGTACCATGTCAAAGAGCAGGTATACCATTAATTTTGATAGCTACTTCCAGATCTACCAGGATATGAAAACTTTTGCTTCATCATTACAATATGAATTTGTATTTCCATAACTACTAGTTGGGTTGAGCAGATTTTCCTAAATCTGCTGATCATTTAAATTTTCCCGTTTCTAAAGTGCCATTCCTCTAGCCATTTTTTTTTTTTCAAATATGGTGTATAAGCATTATCTCATCAGCGTAGAGGAGAGCTCCTAGTTTCCTTATATTTATATTGTTTATATCTTTAATTCATAAATTTCATGCAGAAAATAGAAGGATATCATTTACAAAATACATATGAAAAGCCAACCTTTACATCAGTTTAGTTTAAAAACAGACAAACAATTCCTACTAAATGAAAAAGCCACTTTGACTATATATTTAGCTCATTTTTATATATTTGATTGGTTTCTGACTTTTTTCTATTCCAGAGATCAACTTCTCATGGCCAATAACATACTGTTTTCATAATAGCAACTCTATATGAAGTTTTAATATCTAGAAGGAAGAGTCAAAATAAAAATCTGTTGTCATTCTGACTGGAATTCCATTAACATATGTATTATTTTAAAAAGGAATGAATCTTATAATATTTGGAAACATTAGAAAATATAGTATGACTTTCTTTTCTTGCTAAATTTGTTACTAAGAATTTTATATTTCTGTTTAGATAAATGAATTTTTTCTAATTCTATGTAACTGGTTATTAAAGGTGCAAAAGTTTTGCTTTTCATATATTTACCCTGTGGCCATCCCCCTTAAATGTTTCCTTAATAATAGTCCATAACAGAGTCTTAACATTTCTAGGAACATAATCATACCTGAAAATGAAAATAACTGTGTGTAATTTCTTTCCAATGTTTATATTGCTTAATTTCATTGTTTAATTACATCATACAGAACCCACAATATAATGCTAAGTTACAGTGTTGACAGCAAATTTCTCTCTGCACTTTTCCTGATCTTAAGACAACTGGCTTTTAAATTTCATTGTTTGATATAATGTGACGGTGAGTTTTTATCAATATTCTTTATTATGTTTCATTAACTCCCATTATGCCTATTTTACTTAGGAAGTTGTTAGAAATTACTAACAAATTGTGTCAAATTCCTTTTTAGTATGTGTAGTGGGTTGAATAGAGTCCTCCCCAAATTTATTGCCTTCTGGTAACTTTATTTTGTAATGGGGTCTTTGAATATGTGCTTAGTTAAACTAAGATTAGGTCATACTGGATTAGGGCTCTAATCCTATGACTGGGCTCTATAATGTATCTACAGGCCAAGGAACCCAAAAGACTCCCAGCAACCACTAGAAATTAGGAAGAGGCAAGGGAGGATCATCCCTTTATACACTTCAGAGAGAGCTTCATCCTGTTAGCATCCCTGGCATCCAGGACTGTGAGACAAAAACATTCCTTTTGTTTTAAGTTACCCAGTTTGATAATTTGTTACAGCAGCCTAGGAAACTAGCACAACATGTATTGATATAATCATACTATCTTCATCTTTTAATCTGCTAATGTGATGAATGCTAATGCTCAAACTATGGCACAATTGCACTCATCTCACACACTATCAAAGTAATGCTCAAAAATTCTCCAAGCCAGGCTTCAACAGTATGTGAACCGTGAACTTCCAGATGTTCAAGATGGATTTAGAAAAGGCAAAGGAACCAGAGATCAAATTGTCAACATCCATTGGATCATTGAAAAATCAAGAGAGTTCCAGAAAAACATCTACTTTTGCTTCATTGACTGTGACAAAGTCTTTGACTGTGTGAATCACAACAAACTGGAAAATTCTTCAAGAAATGGGAGTACCAGACGACCTGAACTGCCTCCTGAGAAATCTGAATGCAGGTCAAAAAGCTACAGTTAGAACTGGACATGGAACAACAGGTTGGTTCCAAACTGGGAAAGGAGTATATCAAGGCTGTATATTGTCACCCTGCTTATTTAACTGATATGCAGAGTACATCATGAGAAATGATGGGCTGGATGAAGCACAAGCTGGAATCAAGATTGCCGGGAGAAATAGCAATAACCTCAGGTACGCAGATGACACCACCCTTATGGCAGAAAGTGAAGAAGAACTAGAGCCTCTTGATGAAAGTGAAAGAGAAGAGTGAAAAGTGGGCTTAAAACTCAACATTCAGAAAACTAAGATCATGGCATCCGGGCCCATCACTTCATGGCAAATAGATGGGGAAGCAATGGAAACAGTCAGAGACTTTATTTTCTTGGGCTCCAAAATCACTGCAGATGGTGACTTCAGCCATGAAATTAAAGGACGCTTGCTCCTTGGAAGGAAAGTTATGACCAACTTAAATAGCATATTAAAAAGCAGAGACATTACTTTGCCAACAAAAGTCTGTCTCACCAAAGCTATGGTTTTTCCAGTAGTCATGTATGGATGTGAGAGTTGGACCATAAAGAAAGCTGAGCGCCGAAGAATTGATGCTTTTGAGCTGTGGTGTTGGAGAAGACTCTTGAGAGTCCCTTGGACTGCAAGGAGATCCAACCAGTCTATCCTAAAGGAAATCAGTCCTGAATATTCATTGGAAGGACTGATGTTGAAGCTGAAACTCCAATACTTTGGCCACCTGATGCGAATAAATGACTCACTGGAAAAGCCCCTGATGCTGGGAAAGATTGAAGGCAGGAGGGGGACGACAGAGGATGAGATGGTTGGATGGCATCGCCAACTCAATGGACATGAATTTGAGTCAACTTGGGAATTTGGTGATGGACAGGGAGGTCTGGTGTGCTGCAGTCCATGGAGTCGCAAAGAGTCGGACACAACTGAGGGACTGAACTGAATTGAATGTGATGAATGGTATTTATCTATATTGGTACAGACAAGTTTCCAATTCTGAAGTAGTTTATTCGAAATAAAATATTTTATCTTCATAAGCAGATGGAATTTAAATTTTGATATAAAGTTATACTAGATTTACACAATTACTTGAGGTTCCTTCTTTCCTTCTCCATAGTCTTAATTGTTGGATAACCATTTGCTGTTGTTGTTGTTGTTCAGTCACCCAGTTATGTCCAACTCTTTGTGACCCCATGGACTGCAGCATAGCAGGCCTCCATGTCCCTCACCATCTCCCATAATTTGCCAAAGTTCACATCCATTGCATTGGTGATGCTATCCAGCCATGTCATCCTCTGATGCCCTCTTCCCCTTCTGCCCTCAATCCTTCCCAGCATCAGGGAATTCTCCAATGAGTCACCTCTTCACATCAGATGACCAATATACTGGAGTTTCTGCTTCAGCATTAGTCCTTCCTACAAATATTGAGGATAGATTTCCCTTGATTGACTGGTTTGAGGTCCTTGCTGTCCAAGGGACTTTCAGGAGTCTTCTCCATCACCACGTTTTGAAGGCATCAATTCTTCGGCATTCTACCTTCCTTATGGTCCAGATGTCACAACCATATATGACCACTGGGAAGACCCTAGCCTTGACTATATGGATCTTTGTCAACAGAGTAATGTCTCTGCTTTAGAACTCATGATCTAGGTTTCCTACCAAGAAGCAACTGAATTCTGATTTCATGGCTGCAGTCACCATCCGAGTGATTTTAGAACCCAAGAAGAGGAAATCTGTCACTACTTCCACCTTTCCCCCTTTTATTGCCATGAAGTAACAGGGCCAGATGCCATGATCTTAGTTTTTTTTAATATTTAGTTTTAAACCAGTTTTTTCACCCTCTTCCTACACCCTCACCAAGAGGCTTTAGTTCCTCTTTGCTTTCTGCCATTGGAGTGGTATCATCTGCATATCTGAGGTTGTTGGTGCTCCTCCTGCCTATCTTGATTCCAACTTGTAAGTCATCTAGCCTAGCATTTCTCATGATGTGCTCAGCATATAGGTTTAACAAACAGGGTGACAGTGGACAACCCTGCTGCACTTCTTTCTCAATCTTGAACCAATCAGTTGTTCCATACAGAGTTCTGTTACTTCTCGATCCACATACAGGTTTCTCAGGAGACAGGTAGGATGGTTTGGTATTGATAACCATAGGGAGCATCTATTTTTTAAGCTTAGACTTAATTTAGCTATAAAACTATTTGGGCCTAGTGCCTTTTTTAGTTGTATGTCTTTAATAATCTTCTACTTTCTTCTATTACTATTATTGTAAAATTTTTGACTTTTCTTATGTAAATATTGATATTGCATACATTTTTAAAGAATCACTATATCTAAATTTGCAAATGGATGGCTACAGAATTTTTTCAAAAATCTAATGATATCAGTATTCATTGATAGAGTTGCCCAGGAACCTAAGAGGGTACATACCCCATTCCTCCCCCACTACATGGGGACTGAATCAAATGAGGACAATCCTCAAAGAAAGGAAAGAACCACTCCTTAGTCAAGACAGAGCACTAGCTCTCATCCCTGGTTAGAATCTCTAAAGAAACCCATAGGGAATGTTTTCATATGCATCATTAGGAACGTGGCACAACAAAACCTAGATGGCTGGTCATCTGATACTCTTCAGGAGTCTTAAAAAAAAATTAGAAAAATCCTTAACATTTCCATGGAGCTACAATGAAGTTTCTATTTTCTGAAACACTTGACAAAGGAAGGATGGGATGAACTGGGAAACTGGGATTGGCACATATACACTATTGCTACTATGAATAAAATAGATAACTAATGAGAACCTACTATATAGTTCAGGGAACTTTACTCAGTGCTCTGTTGTGACCTAAATGGGAAGAAATTTAAAAAAGAAAGAAACACAGATGATTCATTTTGTTGTACAGTAGAAACTAACACAATATCGTAAAGCAACTGTACTTCAACAAAAATTTAAAAATAAACTAACTTGCATTAATCAAACATAAATAAAATTTAAAAAATAAACACATGAAAATAAAAGAATCACTCTTCCCTTATACTTGCACACATTTCAATATACCTTCAATATTTCTAAGATACAATCTTCTTTACAACTCAGACTTTCTACTGACAGCCTTTTATTCATAGCAGATGGAGAAATCAGAGTAACATATTTGCTCTAAAATCGTTAGTGCTGCATCAGCACTTCCAACCCAAATGGCATTTCAAGGGGTTATTGTTACGTGGATCAAGAGTTTGCTCTAGGCACTAAGAGACATAAAAACAACTATGAAACTTTTTTGCAATTAGCTTCCACATCTTAATTTCTTCAACATCAGTCTAGCAGGCTTTTAAGCACAAATCAAAGGGGGAGAAAACAGTGGTCCAAGTCAGGCACGGGTCATACTTTTTTACTGGCTAGTCTATGATAAATCATTTTCAAAAGCAATGTTCTCACAACTGACCATCAACTGCTCATTGATGGGTTCCCTGAAAGACCAGAAGTATATTCTTACCTTCAGATACCTGACTTTAACTTTCTGATACTTTAGCCTCCTGAAATGCCTAAAAGTAGGTGCTGAGCTTCAAATAACTGCTACAGTATCCAAGGACTAAACAGTCCCTGGCTTAAGAATAAGGCAATCCATGAGTATTTGTTAGCACATACCATGTTAAGTCCATTGTGAAAACTCTTTTAAGATTTCCCACACATCAGGGAAAATGCAATCTTGTGTAGATACAAGAACAATCACAGAAAATGATATCAGATAGCAACACATTCATACTTTATATTTCTACAGTGCATTACAATTTTCAAACTACATTCATGATACTTTTTGTACTTGATCCTCATAGTAAGTCTATAATGAATGCAGGATAAAAGAGGAAGGAGACATAAACAAAGAACTCTGGAGATGAAAGGGATATTGTAAAGACCATCAATAACTCTCTCTTAACAGATCAGAATGGAGACCAGAGGAACTGAGGGCCTTTGCCATCTTGCAACATCAGGCTGCAAGGCTAATAAAGTGAAGACTGGTCACCACAAGGGTTATGAAAAAAAAAGAGTCACAAAAATAAGGGAAGAAAGAGAAACAAGATGGGAGCAAAGGACACTAATACTGATTTTAAGTATTTTGCTTTCTAAAAAGCATTTCTCTTGAGCTAAAGTTTAAAATTCAATGTTGGTCTCTGAGGACCACTGGCTATGATGGTTTTGTGCTATTACTAGGTCCCTTGGAGAGAAATAAAATTTTGAATTCCACAGTTTTCAGTAAATATGTGCAAGCCTTTGAAGAACATATTCATTTAGTTCTAAATAGAACATACATATATACACTAAAACTGAAAATTCACTACATAATTATGGAAAGGAGCCTAAACATTCCACAGTGTAATTAAGAAGCTATTCATGCATTTCCTGCACATTCACCCTTAATCTAGCCTCTACTCTCCAATCCTAGCAAGTCCTAGTTAATTATTTTAATAGTGTGGCTTTCAATAAGGTTGGAAAATAATATTTCCTTTAAAGGAAAATATATTGTCATTGCTGTTGTTGTTGTTTAGTCACTAAGTCATGTCTGACCTTTTGTGACTTCGTGGACTATAGCCAACTAGGCTCATCTGTCCATGGGATATTCCAGGCAGGAATCCTGGTGTGGGTTGCCATTTTTTTCTCCAGGGGATCTTCCTGACCCAGTGATCAAACTCGCATCTCCTGCATTGGCAGGTAGATTCTTTACCACTGAGCCACTAAGGAAGTCCCAGGAGAACATATTAGAAGTATATATTTTCTGTTACAGTATTCTCAAAAACATATCTCAACAATGCATAGGCCAGGTCATAAAATCTTTTATTCAAACAACAATAGCCATTTTTCACAGTTTAGTCCAGAATAGTTTTAAAATCTGCATCTGGGATATCATCATAATTCTCAGACGAGGCAGCACTATAGAAAAAAGTGCAAAGCGAAATCAATATTTTAAAAAGAAGAAATTCACAGTGGTTGTAAAAGACCATATCAGGGTTAGAGGACAAATCTCTGTGTTAGAATAAACACTTATTTACTGTCAGAACACACAACAATAACCTCGACATTTTTAAAATGCTTTTTATCACCTTTTAAATGTCTGGCAATAGTGAATGTAAAACAGAATGTCTGACGCACCATGGAAAGTTTTATGATTCTGCTCAAAAGAAGGAAGAACAAATATCTCTATTTTCATTCCGGATCTGTACAATATATTCTTGCATCCCATTTGCTTGATTCATTTACATTTTGCTGAATTCTGTTTTTGTCCATTTTCATCACTCAAAAGATTAAAAAAAAAAAAATCAACAACAAAAAGTCCTCAGAAGATGCTTTCAGATGAAATCGCAAAGAAAATAAGTACATGAATTAGTGAAGCAACATCCAAGTGTATACAAATGTGGCAGTTAAATCTTTTCTCATCTTGTCCAAGGATTAATTGCATTGCTGAAATTAGACATCCAACCTGCTCCATGCAGACAGGAGCCCAAGCCGGAAGCAAACTCTGAATAACAACACTGCCTCCTGATTCTTTTCACATGGCTACATTTTTGACAGTTCCTTCAATATTCTGCCTGGTTTCAGTGTGACTATGACAAAAGATTAAGGTAGGCATGACTGGCACATCTGTAGTGAGTGGCAGGGAATGGAACAGTCAACGAGTCCCTTTAGTGGCTCCAGAAAAGCCCACAGGCATTCTGCAAACCTTTTGCGCATATGCTCTGAGGAAAGAATATAAGAAGTGGGAACCGTGATGACAATTTTAATCACTTGACAGGTAGTTCTATGATCTACTAGAACTTTATAATGACAAAGTCTCTGATACATGGGAGACTGACAGGAATACAGTCTCTCTCTGCTTCTCAGTCTCTCTAAATGTCTATATGAGGGTTTTCCAGATGGATGGAGATGACCTTAATGTAGTATTTATTCAATCTAGCCAAGGATGAATTATAAACGACTAAATCTGATTACAGTAGGATTTTCCTGGTTATTTTTAATTTGACTCAAATCACTTCTCTGGGCTCTAGAACTTTCTTCCAGATCCTGGTAGCTGTCAGGTGTCAGTAATCAGAGTCAGCCCATCTGTACTTAGTGTGACTAAAGTTCCGCCTACAATATTACAATTAGAATCAAGTCTGGAAATGCCAATTACTGCTCTTTGTCTTCCCTGTTGAATATCTCCTTAATGTAAGAATGACATAACATTTTTACCTTATCACACTGAAAAACATTATTTAAAATAGCACCTATAGTTGGCAAGAATGAAGAGAAAGGAGCATGCCCAGAGATGATCATAGGTATAAACAGGAACACTATCTGACACTACACACCATGATGCTTTTATCTTACAATATTCACTTACATTATTTGGGAAACATGATCCCATATCTTTAAATATTCTTCAAAACCAGACATTTATTGTCCATGTGGCATTTTATTATGTGAATATACTATAGTTTTTCATTGTTTCCACATTTGTCAACTGCTGTTTTCAACTCTGGTTTTTAACAATAATGCTACAACCCAGTTCAACCCGGTGTTCTGTGACAACCTATGCAGGGGTGGGATGGGGTGGGAGATGGGAGGAGGTTCAGGAGGGACAGGACATATGTATACTTGTGGCTGATTCATGTCGATGTACGGCAGAGGCCAACACAATATCGCGGAGCAATTGCCCTGCAATAATTGCATTTTGTTCTATATTCTCAAAAAAATAAATAATTTTTTAAATTGCTATAGAAAGCATCTTTATAAGTACATTCTAACATTACATTGTTTATTCCTTAGTATAGATGCCTAGAAGAGCAAATACAACCACTAGCAAGTTAAAATAACTTTGTCCTAGGAACTAAGGCATTATAATCAGCAAACCAGTTCCTAAACTAGAATTCCAGTAGATCACCATTTACTATGAGAAACATGTGATAAAACTGACTTTGCTTATTTCCACAGCCTTGATAATGGGCAACTCCTCTGAGGAAACCAAATCAGATAGCATGTATGACTGAGTAACCATTGACTTAGAAAGGACAAATCAGGTCCATCCAAAAGGACATTCATTTCAAGCAAAGGCACAGTCTGCTGAGTTAATTGCCTTCTGTCTGCGAGCAAAAATCCTCTTCACAAGGCCATTAACGTAAGCCCATGAACACATCATATCATCATAGGTTTTCATGAGTTTGCCTGTCTTTCAAAGCCAGATAAACAACCTGAGCTTCTAAAACTAAAAAGCCAAATGTTGTGAAACATTCTGAGGTTGCCAAACCTTACCACACAACTCCCAACCCCTGATGGTATGATTGGAGAGGTTACTGTCTGGAAGCTATTCTGAAGGAAAACATGACTGACCCTTAGAAGTCAATGAATAACAACATATCACTTTCTAAAGTATCATGCTGGAAAATATTTAAAATGATAACACTCATTGGCAAGGGAACAGTATATATATATTCATGTTCAAATAAGGGTAGGAAAGAGTGAGAGTTGAACAAAGTTCAAGATGAAACTTTAATGTGCTATTATGAACCATGACTCTCCATACGGGGCTGTAGCTAATAGCATTTCTAAACTTATTTATGGACTAAACACTTCTTGTTTTATGTCTCCTTTTGTACTTAGCTGCTCAAAATCTGTTGAAGATCTCAAGGCAGAACATTCTGTGAAACTACTTTACTTAATGTTTTCCTAGGCCAGCAGTTCCCAAACATTTTAGTCTCAAGATCCATTCACACTCTCAAAAACCTGTGAAAGGACCCAAAGAGCTTTTATTTATATAGGTTAAATTTAAGAATATGTACCACGATAGGAATTAAATGGCAATATTTCAAAACACTGCAATAATAATTAACTCAGGGCTTCCCTGGTGGCTCAGTGGTAAAGAATCTGCCCACCAGTGCAGGAGACATGGTTCAACCCCTGATCTGGGAAGATCCCACATGCGCGGAGCAGTTAATCCCATGCGCCACCACAACTGAGCCTGTGCTCCAGAGCAGAGAGTCACAGCTATTGAGCCCATGAGCCACAACTACTGGAGCTCATGCCTTGTAGCCTGTGCGCCACAAGAGAAGCAACCGCAGTGAGAGGCCCAAACACCACGGCTAGAGAGTAGCCCACATTCACCACAACCAGAGAAGAGCCCACACAGCAATGAAGACTCAGCGCAGCAAAAAATTAAAATCTAATAAAACTGAAAATAATAACCGCATTATATGTTAACCTGTATAACATACTTTCTAAAATGAAAAAGCTAGTGAGAAGAGTGACACTGTTTCAGAATTTTGAAAATCTTTTCAATGTTCAGCTTTATAGAAAGTTGGTGGATTTTCATATCTGCTTCTACATTGTGTCATAACTTATTGGAGAAGGCAATGGCACCCAACTCCAGTACCCTTGCCTGGAAAATCCCATGGATGGAGGAGCCTGGTAGGCTCCAGTCCAAGGGGTCGCTAAGAGTTGGGCACGACTGAGTGACTTCACTTTCACTTTTCACTTTCGTGCACTGGAGAAGGAAATGGCAACCTACTCCAGTATTCTTGCCTGGAGAATCTCAGGGACAGAGGAGCTTAGTGGGCTGCCGTCTATGGGGTTGCACAGAGTCGGACACGACTGAAGAGACGCAGCAGCAGCAGCAGCATGACCTATTGTTTTGGACTGATGTATGTCAAGAAAATCCAAGAGAACTATTTTTTTTTAATTGAAGTGTAGCTGATTTATAATATTACATTAGTTTCAGATGTACAAAACAGTGATTCAAAACTTTTATAGATTATACTCCACGGATGCTGCTGCTGCTGCTAAGTCACTTCAGTCGTGTCCGACTCTGTGTGACCCCATAGACGGAAGCCCACCAGGTCTCCCCATCCCTGGGATTCTCCAGGCAAGAACACTGGAGTGGGTTGCCATTTCCTTCTCCAATGTGTGAAAGTGAAAAGTGAAAGTGAAATCGTTCAGTCGTGTCTGACCCATAGCAACCCCATGGACTGCAGCCTACCAGGCTCCTCCATCCATGGGATTTTCTAGGCAAGAGTACTGGAGTGGCTTGCCATTGCCTTCTCCGATACTCCATGTATAGTTATCATAAAATATTGGGTATATTCCTTATGCTGTACAATAGATTCTTATAGCTTACTTTATACATCATAGTTTGTACCTTTTAATCCCCTGCCGTTTCCTTGCCCCTCCCTCTTTCCCCAAAAGGAGTATTTTAATAGCCTTTTCATTGATACTGCATGAAAATGTGACAAATGGGAGTTTCTTTAAGAGTTAGTTGCAGTGTGGAATCTGAAACTGTATCAATAAACTTTTAGTGCTCTATTATGTGAAAATCCATGGCCTCTGTTGCACTTTGAATGGATCCTTTCCCCATGCAGAAATTTGTAAAAGCATGCATTGCTCTAGTTGAATTTATTGGCTCACTGAATTATGCAGATCTTCTAAACGTTGACACATCTCATTACATGATTTAAAAAAGAATCACATTTGTTAATATTGCCATAGATCTCATCAGAAAACTCTTTAGGTATTTGGAAGCTGTCAAGTTCATGGTGGAAGATACAAGTTTTCCAAAATTCTAATTTTTGCTTTAAAGCTTGAATTTGATCATTGGCAACAAATACTGTCCAATGACTTGAGTTAGAGTGACAGGCTCACTTTATGCATTTTTTAAAAAAATGTCTGACAAATATTGAAGTATGAACAACCATATTTCATCTGGCAATCGTTCTTTCAAGTAGAAAATACTGTTCCATATAAAAGCAATGAGCTCAGCTTACAACCGAAACAGTCATACAAGTGCTTTTTCCTCAAAAACTATACTTCATTATGCCACAGCAATGCTTCATGTATGTTTCCTATATCAGCACACAGATGCTAAAAAGAGATGTGTTTCTGAAAATCAAAACCTAAGTAAATTAATACATTTTACTGCTTCATCAAGGATAGTTTTAGAAGACATTGGCCTTCTTTTTAACCATAACTTATGGTTGTAAAAAATAAAAGACCAAAAGCACAATTTTGTGCCATGCCTTGATCCATGCTACACTTTACCCACCATTGCTTTTGCACCATCAGTGCAAATGTCAACAGAGTAAAAAAGACAAATAACAACACAGTATTATGGCCATATAGTTTTGCCTTTGCAGTTACCCTAAAAAGGTCTCAGGTCCTATGAACCACGCTTTGAGAATTACTATTCTAGGCAGCTTGAATGGGAGGGGAGTTTTGGGTAGAATGGATACATTCATATATATGGCTGAGTCCCTTTGCTGTCCACCTGAAACAATCACATTGTTAATTGGCTATACTCCAATACAAAAGTGAAGTTGCTCAGTCATGTCCAACTCTTTACAACCCCATGGCTGTGGACTACAAGGGTCCTCTGTCCATGGGATTTTCTAGGCAGGATACTGTAGTGGGTTGCCATTTCCTTCTCCAGGGGATCTTCCCAACCCAGGGATTGAACCTGGGTCTCCTGCATTGTGGGCAGACGCTTTACCATCTGAGCCACCAGGGAAACCCCATACAAAGTAAGAAGTTTTAAAAAAAATTGCTGTTCTAGACGCAAAATCTGGGTGACAACAAACAATTAGTTGGACACAGAGGAAAGTATTCATCACCATGTTATACCTCATCTCCTGGGCATGTAAATTCAAGAGTGCCTGGTAGTAGCAGAGCCGTATTTCCTTGCAGTGTTCACACTGTCTGGTCCTTAGTAATTAAAGCCTGTTGGTTTCCTCTCAGGATCACACTCGTGCTTGCAGCAGCAATGGTATCCCTTAGAGTTAAAGCCAAAGAGAATCTATTTGACCTGCTGACAGGCAGAGATCCTGTGCTTCTCTCAGCTCCAAGACCCAGAAGTAACATGATGAATGCGATGGCTTTTCTACTGCAAAGCCAGACAAGAAAGAGATTTGGTTACTCGTTTGTCTGCAGCTTGGGAGTGCCTGAGCCTGTATAGCAACATGGGATCTCTCTGTCAAAAAAAGCATGGCCAACCTAAGTTAATCTGCTTAAATCTTCATCTGAATGCATAACCTATGGCCCCATTTAATAGTCCATGCATAGAACCTATTTTAAAACTACATTTCTAGAGCTATGATTCTCAAAATATGATTCTTAATCAGTGGTAACAGAATCATATGCAGTGCTTGTAAGAAATACACATTCCTAAACCGGTGCAGCCACTATGGAATATAGTATGGCATGTTCTCACAAAACTAAAAATAGAGTTGCCATATGATCCAGCAAATATACTCCTGAGCATATATCTGGACAAATCTACAATTCAAAACAAACAAAAACAAAAACATGCACTGCTATATTCATAGCAGAACTATTTACAATAGCCAAGACACGGAAGCAACCTAAATGTCCATTGACGGATAAATGGAAAAAGAAGATGGAATATTACTCAGTCGTAAAAAAAGAATGAAATAATGCCATTTTCAGCAACCTGGATGGACCTGGAGAGTATCATACTAAGTGAATTAAGTTAGAAAGACAAAGACAAATACCATATGATATCACTTACGTATGGAGATTAAAATATGACATAAATGAAGTTATTCACAAAAAAGAAATGGTCTCACAGACATAGAGAACAGACTTGAGGGAGGGATGATGAAGGAGTTTAGGATTAGAAAATGCAAGCTATTACATATAAAACAAGTAAACAACAAGATCCTATTGTATCAGACAGGAAACTATATTCAATATCCTATAGTAAACCATTGTGAAA
The DNA here is from genome assembly GCF_049115385.1 of Moschus berezovskii. NCBI lineage: Eukaryota > Metazoa > Chordata > Mammalia > Artiodactyla > Moschidae > Moschus > Moschus berezovskii. Next base: position 19,879,104 of record NC_142483.1, read on the forward strand.
AAGAATATATATGTATATATATATATGTTTCCATATTCATACATACATACATACTAACACATTGCAAATCTATATTTCAATAACTTTAAACTAAAAATAAAATTAAGAGAATAAAGGCAAAGAAAACATGCATTCCTGAAATCCCAGCTGGGCCTATTAAGGCAGAGTCTCTGAGGGTGAGGCAGGGCCAACCAAAAGACACTCCAGGTTGGGCACTGCACATCTCGCACAAAGATATACGATTGTTGAAGGCTGTGACTTGGAATTTGCATTTCTAACAAATTGTTTGTGTGAATCTTGGGCATCTCAGAACTGGAGAATCTCAAGTTGTTAGAATCTCTTGAAAAGAAGTCTGGGCATCTGTATTTCCAAGGCACTTCCTAGCCAGTTCTCCTACCAAAATATGAAGCCTTTTTTTCTAAACTAAAGATGTTATAGCTCTCTATAAGAAACCAGCTCTATGAGAGCTGAAGACAGTAGACACATTGAAGACAGGAAATTCTGGTATCATTGAGACAATCTATTCAGTAGCTATAAATTCACCTTTTAAAATATCCAAGAACTTTTAAAGTCCAATTTTCGATAATTCTATGATATCACAGTTCCTTTCATCCTTACTGTGGTACTGTATCTCAGCATGTATGTTATTCCACCAACAACTTGAAACATTTAGCAAAAGTTTTCTGGTTTCATAGGAATGCTAACTATTTATAGTCTGATTTAAGAAAAAAAAAAGAAAGGTTTTATCTTATGCTAGATCCTTAGTTCCTTTAGGCAAAAAGACAAATTTAGTTCGCTTTCAAATTAGCAAATTAACTCAGATTTTAAAAAGCTATTCAAGTATCATGTTTTATATTTAACATAAAAAATAGCTCAATGTAAATGTCATGTCTGGCAATGATCCTGTTCCTGGAATATTTTACTTGAAACAGAGTGGGAAGGAAGATTCTATGGCTGCCAAAATAGAATTAAACATGTGGAAACAAAGAAAAGAAACAAAAGCACAACTCACCCTTTCCAGACAACAGGGAAACATGCAAAGTAAGTCAGTGACTGTCCTTCAAGCTGAGTACTGAAGTAGGGACATGTAGGTTTATTTTATTTTATTTTTTGCTTCTTATTTTGTATTGGCATATCAGTTCAGTTCAGTTCAGTCGCTCAGTCGTGTCCGACTCTTTGCGACCCCATGAATCACAGCATACCAGGCCTCCCTGTCCATCACCAACTCCCAGAGTTCACTCAAACTCATGTCCATAGAGTCGGTGATGGCATCCAGCCATCTCATTCTCTGTCGTCCCCTTCTCCTCCCGCCCCCAACCTTTCCCAGCATCAGAGTCTTTTCCAGTGAGTCAACTCTTTGCATGAGGTGGCCAAAGTATCGGAGCTTCAGCTTTAGCATCAGTCCTTCCAATGAACACCCAGGATTGATCTCCTTTAGAATGGAGTGGCTGGATCTCCTTGCAGTCCAAGGGACTCTCAAGAGTCTTCCCCAGCACCACAGTTCAAAAGCATCAATTCTTCGGCGATCAGCTTTCTTCACAGTCCAACTTTCACATCCATACATGACCACAGGAAAAACCATAGCCTTGACTAGACAGACCTTGGCAAAGTATTGGGGTATAGCTGATTAAAAAACAATGTTGTGATAGTTTCACATGAACACTGAAGGTACTCAGCCTTACATATACATGTATCCATTCTCCCCCAAACTCCCCTCCCATCCAGGCTGCCACATAACATTGAGCAGAGTTCCATGTGCTATACAGTAGGGCCTTGTTGGTTATCCATTTTAAATAAAGCAGTGTGCAGTACTATTGCCTAGAAAATCCCATGGATGGAGGAGCCTGGTAGGCTGCAGTCCATGGGGTCGCTAAGGGTCGGACACGACTGAGGGACTTCACTTTCACTTTTCACTTTCACACATTGGAGAAATGGTGGAAATGGCAATCCACTCCAGTGTTCTTGCCTGGAGAATCCCAGGGATGGGGGAGCCTGGTAGGCTTCCGTCTATGTGGTCACACAGAGTCGGACACAACTGAAGTGACTTAGCAGCAGCAGCAGCAGCACATGTCCATCTGAAACTCCATAACTACCCCTTATCCCCAGCCTTACCCCTCGACTCTGATAACCATAAGCTCATTCTCTGTGTCTGTTTCTGTTTTGTAAGTTCATTTGTTTCCTTCTTTTTTAGATTTCACATTTAAGGGATGTCATACAATATTTCTTCTCCTCTGACTTACTTCACTCAGTTTGACACACTGTAGGTCCATCCATGTTGCTGCAAATGGAATTATTTCATTATTTTTAATGGCTGAGTAATATTCCATCATATACGTGTACCACATTGAAGAAGGGACATGTAGTTTTAACAGCTGTAAGAGTACCTGGCTTAAATAAAGCAAAATAAAAACTATGCTATGCTGTGGCCCTACATGCCAAAATTCCAAGTCTGTCAGTCACTAAAGAAAAGAACAGAGGCCCAGCAACTGATATTGACAAATTCAAAGACTGTGATTATCTTTGCGGACACAACAGCATTTCATTATCTCCATCAGACAGAACAACTGTTGAATGGAATGTCTAGAATTGAGAGGGAGAAAAGAGCTGTGGCAATTCTAAGGTCAAATTAGTTTAGAAAACCACTGAATGATACAGAATTAAACAAATTGCTTTACTCTGGGACTTTTCAGAGCCCTTCTGGGCCTTATATCTTTCCAAGTAGCAGATAAAGCACACAGCATTTTCTATGTTTTGACACTTTTACATATCATTTAGTTTCTTATTAGGCTAGCAGTCCCTGGGACACAGGAGTAAATACCAATACCGATGTCAAGCAGTTACATCAAATGTTCAGGCATATATCTGAACTGTAGGAGAAGACTCTAGATGCCACAGAAATGATGAACACATGCCCAGCAGCCAGCCCCAGTACATCAAGTCCCTAAGCCTTTCTCCAACGGCTGCTTCAGCTCTGAAAGAAAGATGATGCTTATTAGTAAAGTGCCTTGGGATGATTGGGCAGGAAACACTAAATAAGAGCCAATTATTGCCCTCATTACAGAGTAGATGATCTAATAAACCATCCCTATTACTTACAAAGTTCAGAGCCCTATTTTTTTCTTTAATTGCACTTCAATTTGACCTAAGAGATCTACGCTGAAAAGAACACACAAAATACTCATAAGGAAATACATCCAGAAACCATAATATAAGCTTTCTGATTGGACCCTTCTCTGCTTAAACATTTTTAATGGCTGCCAATCGCCTACAGATAAAATCCAAATTTCTTAGCCTGGTGTACAACCTCCCCAGTTTGTTTCCAACTGACTTTTTTATACCAACAACTCCACCTTTTGGGAGCCATAGTGTTTATGATTAATTAAGATCATGGGCTTTGGCAATGGGCAAACATGGTTAAAAGTGAAGGCTTCATGCCACCACATCTTCAGATTATCTCACTTCTCTAAGTCCTTGATTCTCAAAGTGTGGTCCATGGACCTGCAGCATCAGCATCATTTGGAGCTTATGAGACAGAATCACAGGCCTCACTGCAGACCTTCTGAGTCAGAATCTGCATTTTAAGAATATCATCAGGTGATCCCTATACACACTAAAGTTTGAGAGGGCTACCCTAATTCTCAGCTCCCCCAGGGGCTCTGTGGTAAAGAAAACACTTGCAACACAGGAGACTCAGGTTTGATCCCTGGGTGGGGAAGAATCCCCTGGAGAAGGAAATGGCAACCCACTCCAGTATTCTTGCCTGGGAAATCCCACAGACAGAGGAGCCTGGTGGGCTACAGTTCATGGAGTTGCAAAGAATCAGACACAATTGAACAACTAAACAGTAACAATATCACCCTAACTCTCATCAGCTTATCTGAAAACTAGGAGTAATGATAGCAAATGATTGTAAAGTTGGAGAGTGCCGTCATTTTCCTCCCTTTTGAATCCAAAGGATTTTATCATCTAAAAACCAAGTATCCCACCTCGCTTTCCCTGCATTATCTTAGGCCAAGTCATTCTCATTTCTGTCTCCTTCTATAGCAATGTCCCTTGACCTCATCACAACGCATCCTCTCTTGGTTCTCCCTTATTTGTTTCCCTACTGTAAACAGAGAGATCTAGGAAAATACAAATGAGATCAGAGCTTCCATGTGGTTTCAAAACAAAGGCCAGAAGCCTTTACCAGACCTGCCAACCTCAACATCTCACCTTGTCCCATGTTCCTCCCAGCTCCCTCTGCTCCAGAAGTACCATGTTCTTGTCACTGTTTTCAGTTCCTTAAACTCGCCGTCCTCCTTCCGAGCACAGTACGTTTGCAAAAGCTATCCTCGCTCTCAGCAGAGCCCTCCCTCCCGTCTCCACCTGCTTAACTTCTCCTCAGTCTTTACATGTCAGCTCAAATGTCATTAAGACTGAAATGACCCTGACTCTCCACTCCAGCAACCAACACACTGCCTGGTCCACTGCCTGCACCCTCTAAGTATGTCTTGAATAAGTAAATGTATGAATTGGGTATTCCCTGGTGGTCCACGACCAAGGTAAGAGAAACCCAAATAAGACGGTAGGTATTGCTAGGGGGCACCAGAGGGTGGACAGACTGAAATCATAATCACAGGCAACTAGCCGATCTGATCACATGGACCACAGCCGAATGTGGTCCCCTGGAGAAGGGAATGGCAAACCACTTCAGTATACTTGCCTTGAGAACCCCATGAACAGTAACAAAGGGCAAAATGATAGGATACTGAATGAGGAATTCCCCAGGTCAGTAGGTGCCCAGTATGCTACTGGAGCTCAGTGGAGAAATAACTATAGAAGGAATAAAGGGATGGAGCAAAAGCAAAACCAATACCCAGTTGTGGATGTGACCGGTGATAGAAGCAAGGTCCGGTGCTGTAAAGAGCAGTATTGCATAGGAACCTGGAATGTTCGGTCCATGAATCAAGGCAAATTGGAAGTGGTCAAACAGGAGATGGCAAGAGTGAACGTCGACATTCTAGGAATCAGTGAATTAAAATGGACTGGAATGGGTGAATTTAACTGGGATGACCATTATATCTACTACTGTGGGCAGGAATCCCTTAGAAGAAATGGAGTAGCCATCATGGTCAACAAAAGAGTCCGAAATGCAGTACTTGGATGCAATCTTAAAAATGACAGAATGATTTCTGTTCGTTTCCAAGGCATACCATTCAATATTACAGTAATCCAGGCCTATGCCCCAACCAGTAATGCTGAAGAAGCCGAAGTTAATCGGTTCTATGAAGACCTACAAGACCTTTTAGAACTAACACCCAAAAAAGATGTCCTTTTCATTATAGGGGACTGGAATGCAAAAGTAGGAAGTCAAGAAACACCTGGAGTAAATGGCAAATTCGGCCTTGGAGCATGGAATGAAGCAAGGCAAAGGCTAATAGAGTTTTGTCAAGAGAATACACTGGTCATAGCAAACACCCTCTTCCAACAACACAAGAGAAGACTCTACACATGGACATCAACAGATGGTCAACACCGAAATCAGATTGATTATATTCTTTGCAACCAAAGATGGAGAAGCTGTATACAGTTAGCGAAAACAAGACCAGGAGCTGACTGTGGCTCAGATCATGAACTCCTTATTGCCAAATTCAGACTTAAATTAAAGAAAGTAGGGAAAACCACTAGACCATTCAGATATGACCTCAATCAAATCCCTTATGATTATACAGTGGAAGTGAGAAATAGATTTAAGGGACTAGATCTGATTGATAGAGTGCCTGATGAACTCTGGATGGAGGTTCGTGACATTGTACAGGAGACAGGGACCAAGACCATCCCCATGGAAAAGAAATGCAAAAGAGCGAAATGGCTGTCTGAGGAGGCCTTACAAATAGCTGTGAAAAGAAGAGAAGCGAAAAGCAAAGGAGAAAAGGAAAGATATAAGCATCTGAATGCAGAGTTCCAAAGAATAGCAAGGAGAGATAAGAAAGACTTCCTCAGTGATCAATGCAAAGAAATAGAGAAAAACAACAGAATAGGAAAAACAAGAGAGCTCTTCAAGAAAATTAGAGATTCCAAGGGAACATTTCATGCAAAGATGGGCTCGATAAAGGACAGAAATGGTATGGACCTAACAGAAGCAGAAGATATTAAGAAGAGGTGGCAGGAATACACAGAAGAACTGTACAAAAAAGATCTTCACGACCAAGATAGTCACGATAACGTGATCACTGACCTAGAGCCAGACATCTTGGAATGTGAAGTCAAGTGGGCCTTAGAAAGCATCACTACGAACAAAGCGAGTGGAGGTGATGGAATTCCAGTTGAGCTATTTCAAGTCTTGAAAGATGATGCTGTGAAAGTGCTGCACTCAATATGCCAGCAGATTTGGAAACTCAGCAGTGGCCACAGGACTGGAAGAGGTCAGTCTTCATTCCAATCCCAAAGAAAGGCAATGCCAAAGAATGCTCAAACTACCGCACAATTGCACTCATCTCACATGCTAGTAAAGTCATGCTCAAAATTCTCCAAGCCAGGCTTCAGCAGTATGTAAACCGTGAACTCCCAGATGTTCAAGCAGGTTTTAGAAAAGGCAGAGGCACCAGAGATCAAATTGCCAACATCCGCTGGATCATGGAGAAAGCAAGAGAGTTTCAGAAAAACATCTATTTCTGCTTCATTGACTATGCCAAAGCCTTTGACTGTGTCGATCACAATAAACTGTGAAACATTCTGAAAGAGATGGGAATCCCAGACCACCTGACCTGCCTCTTGAGAAACCTGTATGCAGGTCAGGAAGCAACTGTTAGAACTGGACATGGAAAAATAGACTGGTTCCAAATAGGAAAAGGTGTACGTCAAGGTTGTATATTGTCACCCTGCTTATTTAACTTATATGCAGAGTACATCATGAGGAACGCTGGGCTGGAAGAAGCACAAGCTGGAATCAAGATTGCTGGGAGAAATATCAATAACCTCAGATATGCAGATGACACTACCCTTATGGCAGAAAGTGAAGAGGAACTCAAAAGCCTCTTGATGAAAGTGAAAGAGGAGAGTGAAAAGGTTGGCTTGAAGCTCAACGTTCAGAAAACAAAGATCATGGCATCTGGTCCCATCACTTCATGGGAAATAGATGGAAAAACAGTGGAAACAGTGTCAGACTTTGTTTTTTTGGGCTCCAAAATCACTGCAGATGCTGATTGCAGCCATGAAATTAAAAGACGCTTGCTCCTTGGAAGGAAAGTTATGACTAACCTTGATAGTATATTAAAAAGCAGAGACATTACTTTGCCAACCAAGGTCCGTCTAGTCAAGGCAATGGTTTTTCCCGTGGTCATGTATGGATGTGAGTTGGACTGTGAAGAAGGCTGATCGCCGAAGAATTGATGCTTTTGAACTGTGGTGCTGGAGAAGACTCTTGAGAGTCCCTTGGACTGCAAGGAGATCCAACCGGTCCATTCTAAAGGAGATCAATCCTGGGTGTTCATTGGAAGGACTGATGCTAAAGCTGAAACTCCAATACTTTGGCCACCTCATGCTACGAGTTGACTCACTGGAAAAGACTCTGATGCTAGGAAAGGTTGGGGGTGGGAGGAGAAGGGGACGACAGAGAATGAGATGGCTGGATGGCATCACCAACTCTGTGGAGATGAGTTTGAGTGAACTCCGGGAGTTGGTGATGGACAGGGAGGCCTGGCGTGCTGTGATTCATGGAGTCGCGGAGAGTCGGACACGACTGAGCGACTGAACTGAACTGAACTGAATGCGAAGAACTGACTCATTTGAAAAGACCCTGATGCTGGGAAAGATTGAAGGCAGGAGAAGAAGGAGACAACAGAGGATGAGATGGACACGACTGAGCGCCTGAACTGAACTGAACTGAACTGGTGGTCCAGTGGCTAAGATTCCAAGCTCCCAAAGCAGGGGGCCCAGGTTTGATCCCTGGTCAAAGAACTGAATACTACATGCCACAACTAAGATCCAGCACAGCCAAATAAATATTAAAAAAAACAATAAATGTATGAATTGATGAATGATCAATCATGTGGGTATTGTGATGATCAAATGGATTGATACCCTTAACACATTTAGCACAGTGTCTGGTAAACAGCAAGAGCACAGTGCTGGACCAGTTGCTATGTATTCTGAATATGAGCCTTGCTGAAAACTAGTCACGTTTGATGGGCCCAACAATTAGAATCATCTGGGAAACTTTTAAACCTCTCAGTGGCCAGGCTCTGTCCCTGACCAATTAGATTAAAATCTCTGTGGGTGGGACTCAGGCACTGGAGGGTTTTAAAGCTTCCGGTGGGTATTCTAGAGTGCTGCCACGGTGGAGAAAAACCACCTTACCGTTTTTCATATTGTGACCTCCCAGCTTTCCAGGGGAATGCATGCTGGGTGGCAAGAAGTGTCCTCATTTTTCATGGCATGAATCCAAGGCCTCACTTTTCCCATGGAAAGGAACAGCAGTGAGAATCCATGTAACAGAAAGTCCAGTAATTCATTTCCCTTGAGCTCCTTGACAGCAGCCAGTTGGTGGACATTTTCCATGTATCACCAAAGCCAAACTGAAAACTTTCTTAGGAAATCCAAGTTGCCTGAAACTACTGTTGGGAGGTGATAGGGTAACACATAAAGATGATTCTGGTCCTTAGGGTTAAGTGCTGATTTAACAAAACTCATCAGGATTCCATTAAAAAACCTGTCATAATTGTTTCTATGAAGCTGTTGCTTTATAGGAGTAATTAATTTCAACTGCTAAAAAGGTAGACCTCCCAAGTGTTCATCCAGCTTATAAGAAATATGTAGGCTGGGAACCACTGGAACTTACCTTCTGTCTCCTTCACTACTGAGACATTTGGAACATCAGGAAACTGAACTGTACTTTCATAAGCCTCCTGTTCCTAATGACCAACCTTCTGTGTATGCAAATATAAATTTAAGTTCAGATATATTATGCTATTGTTCTCACTCATTTTGAACTTTTCAAAATGTGATGTAAGTACTGAGGAGTATCCAAAGAAATTTTATGTCTTTTAAGGCCTTAAACACACACACAGTGAACCAGAATGCCTTACTCTACCAGACAAAGCAGAATGCAGGTCTCCAAAAATCTGAGCACCATTTAAAATTGAAACCTACGAAGGCAGAGATTACACTAAGCCAACATAAAGGCTACAGAATTATTATAAAAGGTACAGGATTGCTCTCTGGAAATAATATCTCAGTGGGCTAAATTCCCTCTCTTCCTGCTTTTCCATGCTGGTAAATTGCAAAGAAAAAAAAAAAAGCATGATTCATGAATATAAATTTTTCTTGGTTTTTTAAATCATACACTGGCATATTTCTCCTCAAACTTCAGCCAAATGAGAATACATGGATAATGACAATTTTACAATAAGTGGTTCCAGGATGCAGGCTTTTCATGATTCTCATATGAAAGGCACTATAAAAAAAGAGTATTATTATTGTTATTATTTCAAGCACCTAGGAAAACCACAATCAATGATTAGCCATAACAATTAAACTAACAATAATACATCTGGAATAAGCTCCATGGTAATATGTACTTCATGCTTAATAGTTCAAATTAATTCAATCTGATGGCATTAGACACAAGAGTTAGGAGCTGGAGAGCACCAAAATTCACATTAGCTTCCACTTCGAAAGATATTACGAAAAGCAAAGGAAGGAAATGAGGCTATAAACAGCAGTGGTAAATAGGAAGGACTCATAGATGATACGGTCAGGAATAACTCTCAGCTATTAGGAATTCAGCAATGGAAACATGAAGGCTGGCCATTTCTATCCTCATACATTCCTTCAGAGTCAGCAATTGGCAAGCCCATGTAAAGAATGGATCTAAAACCCCAAAATCAAGGCCATTATAAAAAATAAAAAAGCCAAAATCTAGCACCAATCAATGACATTTCTAGTTCTGGTCGGGGGGCTCCCTTTCTAATACAAGGGTTAGAAGTTGTATCACTCAAGATATCACTCAAGATTGATCAGATGGCTGAAAACATTTTGTCAACACTCCAAAAATTGCATTAGTGACTAGATGATGGATGAAGTGAGTCAATTAGAACTGGATTAGAAATCCAGATATGAAGTTAATTATTTCCAATCAGAACAGGAATTTACAATGATATGTGATAAGCAGCATCAATTTTCAAAACCTGAAACCCTGCCTCTGTTCGTCCCTAGGGCAAAATGCAAGTAAAAATAGCTTTGAAAAGACTGAACTTGAACTTGGGAACATTTTCCCAGATGTCTGAAACTTCTGCTTTCAGTAACTTACTTTGTTCCCAGACTTGGATACCTGGTAGGGAGATTCCCGTTAGTTTTCAGTAGAGAAAATGCAGACAAAGAAGTGAGTCGACTATTCCAAGTTCAAACATCTTTACAGCAAAAAATCCTACTTTCCTCACTTGAAGTCTGATTCTCTTTCCCTATACCAGCTGGGTCCTTAATAATAAACATGATAATAATAGCTGACATTTACTGAGTCTTATATTACACAGCACTCTATCTAAGCACCTAAAAGATAGCAATTTATTTAATCTAAAATGTATGAGATCAGTACTATTATTATTCTCATTTTGTAAAGGAAGGAAAGGAGATGCTGGAAGGTTAGTTGACCTGCATAGCAAATGGAGTGAGACCTTGAACCCTGCATATCTTTCCCCCTTAACAGTGTCTTGACATTGTCTCAGAACAGAAGTGACTAGATATATAAGGGTTAAGCCTGGCAAGACCAACTCCAAGTTGAGCCTTCTTTACACTAGGCAAACCATCTTCAATATATTTATAATAGCTTTATATACGAAATAACATTTTGAAGTTTATTTCCTCCCAACACAGCAACATCTCTGTATCTCCCCTGGGATTTTCAGCACTGTCTATTGCAGAGCTGGTCTGGGCTAACCTAGTATTGCTTTACCATTCTTAAATAAAAACCATTATAGAGAATGCAGAAAACAATTTCCCTTTCAGTTCCTCCACTTCTATACACATTGAGAAAGATGGATCCTTAAAGTGCTGAAGGAAAGCTCACAATATAATAAAACTTCAGCATCAGAAATGTTCCAGGTCCCTCTGCTCTCTCCCCATACTTAGGAAACTACAATTTAATATAAGGCTCAGCCCTCCAGAGAATCCAGTGTATCAAACTGCTAATACATTTTTATATATACTTAACTGAGATAAAAAAGAAAGAGATAGAGAAGCCAGGGCAGCTATGTCAAATACATAATTATGATAAGACTAATCCAGCTAACAGCAAAAGAGGCAGATAGTAACTCTACTGCAATGCTGTTGTACAGTTTGTATGGTCAGAGAACTATATCAATATAAAATGTCAATGAGGCACGAGCCCCATTACAGGAAAGCAAAGATAACTTACTCTGAGACTCCACAAAATAAAGCTTATCCAGGAAATCAAGGAGCATTTATCCTGTTTCTCAATTATCACCCAAATATATTTTATAAATTGAAAACCTGAATCAAATCATTTGATTATCGAAACAGTATTAAAAAGGAGCACACTGTCTATAACCAAATAGTCAGGGAAACCTTAATTTTGTTTTCCCTAACAGAAAACAAAATTGTGGCAAATATTTTCAATTCTGTAGATAACTTAAAAATTCTCCTTCCAGCTCAAAATTCATGGCTGTGCTATCAACCATGTCGTATTTCTCAGTCTTGACCACAGAAATACCTTGAGATACATATACACTGCTGAAATACACTATTTCTCAAACTTGACTTTATCTTCCACTCTAGTAACATGGTCAAAAAAGGAAGGTTACTCTAGTCACTTCATTTTTGGCAAATCCATATTAACTCATTTCTTAAAATGCTCATTAACATTTCTATTAATGATACTTCTGACCCTCTATACCCACCCTTTCAGACAGGTCAAAATGAAATTGTTCAGTTTGCCATTTAAGCTTAACTTTCAAGTCTTTGCAGAGATAAAATATCATAAACCAATGGTTTCTCTTCCAGCTTAAGATAGGAATTCCTTATTCTCTTCTAACTAAACTCTACTTTTTGCTAATCCCACAAGGAATGGAAACCCACATGGCTATTGTACTACAACATAATAGAAATAAATGAGTAAAGGCAACCTAGTTAAAAGAAAAATAGACACCAATACATGTGGCTGCATACTAAACACTATGTCCCTGCCCCTTATTTTTTGTCACAGAGACTTCCAAAATTTATTTTTCATTTTCTAAACTTCGCTAGAGACAAAATAATAAAGAAATGATCTCAATAGCACAAGCAGCGACTAGATGACAGTTGATCTTTGACCTCAAGCTTAGACATCAGGGAGAGGTGAAGACTGTGGCAAATTATCTGTCTGGATTGGCAGTTTCTGCTCACTTTCAGCCATTTTTTGCTGACTAGGAGTTTAGGCTCAATGTTGTAAGATCTTCCAGTTTTTTAATGCAAAGTAAGAAAACCTGCACTTTCTGTGAAAGCTCCATATTTTTCTCCTGTTTTCTAATGTTGCATAAGACCTTCCATATTTCCAATATATTCTATTCCTATATTCTAATGGAGTAGACATCTGGTTTTCTGTTTGCTTTTTGCCAGTGAGCTGAGATACTGAGACCTCTGAATTATACCGTCCTTCAGCCAGTAGCTTTTCACATTTTCACTACTAACTGCTACTCCAACCACCCATCCTTTCCACCAGTCTCTGCCCAGTTTAGTTCAGTCGCTCAGTCGTGTCTAATTGTTTGTGACCCCACGGACTGCAGCACACCAGGCTTCCCGGTGCTGGAAGCTATCTCCCAGAGTTCGTTCAAACTCATGTCCATTGAGTCGGTGATGCCATCCAACCATCTCATCCTCTGTTGTCCCCTTCTCATCCTGACTTCAATCTTTCCCAGCATCAGGGTCTTTCCCAAAGAGTCAGCTCTTTGCATCAGGTGGCCAAAGAATTGGAACTTCAGCTTCAGCATCAGTTCTTCCAAAGAATATTCAGGGTTGATTTACTTCCTTTAAGATTTTACTCCAGAAAATACTTCCAGGACTTCCCTGGTGGTCTAGTGCTTAAGAATCCACCTGCCAGTGCAGGAGGCACCCTTTCAATCCCTGCTTTGGGAAGATTCCACGTGCCACAGGGCAACTAAGCTCGTGTGCCACAACTGCTGAGCCCCCACTCTAGAGCCTGTGTTCCACAAGAGAAGCCACCACAATGAGAAGTCTGCACATCACAACAAAGAGTAGCCACTGCTGGCCACAGCTAGAGAAAGCCCTCGTGCAGCAAGGAAGACCCAGCAAAGCAAAAAGAAAGAAAAAAAGGATACTTCCTCTACACAACTTCCCCTGAATCATTCTACTCTTCCTTCCTCATGATCAAGCTGTTTTATTCCTTCAGCCTTGTTTATACATACACTTTGTGATCCATTTGTAAGCCTTCTAACTCCTTCTCTAATTATACCTAGACTACAAATCTCTGACACTGAGGATCGTGTCTCCAACCACCTTCACAATCCCTAAGGACTACTAAGCACAGTATCATACACCCCTCAGAAGGCACCTTTCTTACATGTATACTCTAGGTGAATAAACAGTCTACGGGCCTACTCTTGCTGGGCTAGTAGTTTACATTCTCAGGCCTAATGCACTTTTGAATCAAAATAGTATGTCTAAGTCAACTCTCCATAGTTAAGGCAATCTTCAGGATTCAAATACTAAGCTATACAGGCAAGGCAAAACAGTTTATCTGGGCAATGAGAGAAGAAGACATCTGTTGATCTGAATCATCAAGGCAACTGTCCCAGTCCTACAAATGTTCAGGGTTGGAACTTAGTTTGAAGATGTAAGCATGAAGGGAAACCAGATGATACAAGTGTCATCTCTTTCATGTCCTGGACTTGTGACAGACATCATTAATTGATCACGGCATTCTTTTCTACTGAGTCTAAATCCAACTTTAGAAACCTTTTTAATAGCATTTGAGATGGATTGGGCTTCTCTGGTGGTTCAGACAGTCAAGAATCCACCTCCAATGTGGGAGACCTGGGTTCGATTCCTGGGTCGGGGAGATCCCCTGGAGGAGGAAGTGGCAACCCACTCCAGTATTCTTGCCTGAAGAATCCCCACGGACAGAGGAGCCTGGCGGGCTACAGTCCTTCGACTGTAGCCTTTGGGGTCACAAAGAGTCAGACATGACTAAGTGACTAAGCAGCAGCAATAAGGAAAACTAAGATACTAAGTTTTCTTTGGGCATGATCCAGCCCTGGTAGAGGAAACTGGGAGGCTCCTCTTGATAGTGTCACACAATGTGAACTCAACATAAAGGAAAATGAAAAGCATCATGACACTTTAACAACAAACAAATATTTTCATTCTTACAGGAGTCTATGAAACAAGTGGTTAATAGCATGGGCTCTGAAGTCAAACTGCTGCCGCTGCTGCTAAGTCAGTCATATCCAACTCTGTGCAACCCCATAGACGGCATCCCCGGGATTCTCCAGGCAAGAACACTGGAGAGGGTTGCCATTTCCTTCTCCAGTGCATAAAAATGAAAAGTGAAAGTGAAGTTGCTCAGTCGTGTCCGACTCTTCGCTACCCCATAGACTGTAGCCTACCAGTCTCCTCTGTCCATGGGATTTCCCAAGCAAGAGTACTGGAGTGGGGTGCCATGCTTTCTCCGGAAGTCAAACTATGAAGGTTCAAATTCTGGGTTTCCACCTAAGAGGAATGGTATGAAACTTTCTTATGCCTCATTTCCTACATCCATAAACTGGTCAGGAAGATCCCCTGGAGGATGGCACGGCAACCCACTCCAGTATTCTTGCTGGAGAATCCCCATGGACATCACAAAGAGTCAGATACAACTAAGCAACTAAAAACTAGGGATCTTGTCTAAAAATAAAGTTGGTATGAGAGTGGGAAACACTATCAAATGGATCAGACGCACATCAACTTTACAGGTCAGAAAAAGAAAACATAGTATGTAACATCTGCTGCCTCTCCACTTCTCTATATTTTAGAAGCTGAATGACTTAGAATGGGGAAAGTTAGGTATCTAAAGTTGAAGAGTAAAGTAAGAACTAAAGTAGAAAAAAAATTCTACTTTAATAGCTATGCCAGATTTATCACAAATGTTAAGCTTTAATCCTGTATAAAAGATTTATTCTGTGATGAAGCTGCTTTTGTTATGCCTTATAAAATATACTGAAATATATGCAAGGGAAATAACTTCACAGGGATTGCTAGTATAAATAAATAAATAGCTACATTTATTTATATTTATATTCAAGATGACATTTTGTTTCTCAAACATTGAACCAAAACCACATTAAACAACTTAGACACAAAATGACCACCATCAAGATTGAAGATAAGAGGACTTCCCTGGCAAAGACCTGGTGAAGCCAAATAAAGTGAATAAATAAATATTTTTTAAAAAACTTAAGGGTAGTCATTTCTTTAAAAAAAAAAAAAAAAGAATTAGGATGAGGCACTTCCCTGGCTGTCCAGTGGTTAAGATTTTGTACTTCCATGGCAGAGGGCTCATTTCAGTCCCTGGTTGAGGAACTATGCCTTGTGGCAACAAAAAGAATAAAAAAGAATTATCATGAAAAGTCAATTATCTTTAATATAAGCAAATTTATAAGTATTTACTGAAACAAATGATCCCTAATACCAGAAAAAATAAATGTGGATGGGTTGATTAAACCTACTAAGAGACCAAAAGTTACTTTTCAGAGGCTCTGTGCCTTTTAAGCCAAAACCAGAGACAATAAGAAACCAGTAAAAGATAAATCAAGGCGCAAGCAAAAGACTGAGAAGCACAGTAGATGTCTACAAGTTCTGCTTGGCACAGCACGCATTCCTCGTCATGCCAAAGTCAGCATCTTGACTTCCCTCTGGGGAAACTCTTCTTTCCAACTATCTAGTCAGATGGTGTGGATGGAGCTAATTTCATGCCCCGCCATCAAGAGTGCACAAGTGACCAATCAGTGTTTTCCATTTAATGGATGAATGATATAAGGGCCATTCATTAATTCAAGTCAGTCCAATTCTACTCAGTCCTGAAATCTGGCCTGGAACTATTAAGAAAGAGAACTTTAAATAAAAATCCTGCTAGCACGCTCAGCTGCTAAGGTATACTTTGAGTTTCTGGTAGTCATCTAACTCCCACAAAAAGAGACCCTACCTCTGCACCAATCTGATGGAAGCAGAACTAAAAGATGAAAAAACTAGATCTCTGATGCTATCTTTGAGCAGCTAAATCCAGGCGTTCCTGAAGGTGAAATAGCTCTTAACTTTTCAGATAGGTAAAGCAAAATCCCATTACTTTCATTAAGTCACAGGTAGAGCTGAGTTTCTGTGACTTGCAAATAAGAATCAATAGTAAAAGCAAACACAGTTTATAATTTATTTTATTATCAGGTGTTGAACCTCTAAGCTTTTGCATCACTGTATTTCAAAACTTATATTCCAATACTGATGGACTATTACCTCATGCAGTAACCCTGGTAAATTCTCATTTCCTCCCAGTGTCTTTGTTTTCTCATTTGTAAATTAGAAATTTTAAAAATGGTAGTCCACAGAGAAGATATACAAACAACCAACAAGCACATAAAAAGATGTTCAACAGGACGCCCGCCTCCGGCGGCGCAGGCGCAAACGCGGGAGACGCCCGGCTCCGGCGCAACCGACCACGTGCAGAATCGTGGCTGAGATGAGCTACCCCGCACCCAGGGTTAGGGCAGTGGCCGAGAGGAGCTGTACCACGTTCAGGAGGCGGTGGCTGCTTGGGCACTGGAGGGCCGAGAGGAGCTGATCTACATTCAAAGCAGGAGGCGCGGCCTTGAGGAGATACCCCTCGTCCAAGGTAAGGTACAGCGGCTGCGCCTTGCTGGAGCAGCTGGGAAGAGATATTCCAAGACCAAGTGGAATATAAGAATCCAGTGTTCTGGGGAGGAAGGAACAAGATGGCGGAGGGATAAGATGGCAAGACCACTTTCTCCCCCACAAATTCATCAAAAGAACATTTGAACGCGGAGTGAAGTCCACAAAACAACTTCTGAATACTGGCAGAGGACATCAGGCTCCCAGAAAAGCAGCCCTTTGTCTTCTAAAGGAGAGAGAAGAAATCCAGCTCCACCCACCAGAACACCGACACATGCTTCCCTAACCAGGGAACCCGGACAAGTCACCCGTCCAACCCCACACACAGTGAAGAAACTACGTAATAAAGAGAACTCCACAAACTGCAAGAAGAGGGAAAGGCCACCCCAAGCAAAGCAATATAAGCAAGATGAAGAGGCAGAGAAATACCCAGCAAGTAAAGGAACAAGATAATTGCCCACCAACACAAACAAAAGAAAAAGATATAGGGAATTTACCTGATAAAGAATTTCAAATTTTGATGGTGAAAATGATTCAAAATCTTGAAAGCAAAATGGAGTTACAGATAAATAACCTGGAGAAAAGGATTGAGAAGATGGAAGAAAGATTTAATAAGGACTTAGAAGAAATAAAAAAGAGTCAATATACAATGAATAATGCAATAGATGGGATCAGAAACACTCTGGAGGGAACAAACAGTAGAATAACAGAGGCAGAAGACAGGATAAGCGAACTAGAAGATAGAATTGTAGAAATAAATGAAACAGAGAGGAAAAAAGAAAAACGAATTAAAAGAAATGAGGACAATATTAGAGACCTCTGGGACAATGTTAAACGCTCCAACATTCAAATCATAGGAGTCCCAGAAGAAGAAGACAAAAAGAAAGACCATGAGAGAATACTTGAGGAGATAATAGTTGAAAACTTCCCTAAAATGGGGAAAGAAATAATCACCCAAGTTCAAGAAACCCAGAGAGTCCCCAAAGGATAAACCCAAGGCGAAATACTCCAAGACACATATTAATCAAATTAACAAAGATCAAACACAAAGAACAAATATTAAAAGCAGCAAGGGAAAAGCAGCAAATAACACATAAGGGGATTCCCATAAGGATAACAGCTGATCTTTCAACAGAAACTCTTCAGGCCAGAAGGGAGTGGCAAGACATACTTAAAGTGATGAAAGAAAATACCCTACAGCCCAGATTACTATACCCAGCAAGGATCTCATTCAAATATGAAGGAGAAATCAAAAACTTTACAGACAAGCAAAAGCTGAGGGAATTCAGCATCACCAAACCAGCTCTCCAACAAATGCTAAAGGATCTTCTATAGACAGGATACACAGAAAGAGTGTATAAACTTGAACCCAAAGCAATAAAGAAAATGGCTACGGGATCGTACTTATCAATAATTACCTTAAACGTAAATGGGTTGAAATTTTCAAAAAGGCTAGGAAACAATTCTCATAGCCATCAATAGTTCAGTGTTGAGTTCATGAATAGTTTTTAAAGTTTTGGACAAATTGTAGTATTTGCTATTTGAAGTACTATTTGTAATTGGCATATTACAATGTAACATTGGTCTTCATTTCCATCTTAAAACGCCTAAAAATGCCTAACAGGTTTTTAGATTTGTGAATTTTAGTTGAAATGTATTTTACGATGTTACTAAACCTGCAGAAATATTGAAATATTTCAGAGAACTTATTCACTGTACATTTAATTTATTTTATTTATAAAAGTTATGAACTGTAGAAAGTTTTACTTGTTGGGTCAAATGCTTGTTGCTTCAAATGCTTGTTGCGTTTGAAGTGCTAATTACAAGAAAATCAAATGCCTTCAATGTATAAATGCTATTAAGTTTTTAAAGGACTCTGGAGTATAAGTAAGTTTGTTTAAAGAAATTTAGTCTGTTCAACTTGAAAAAAATAAATAAATAAAATTGGGAAAAAAAAAAAAAGATGTTCAACAACATTAGTCAATCAGTTCAGTTCAGTTCAGTTCAGTCCAGTCGCTCAGTCGTGTCCAACTCTTCGTGATCCATGGACTGCAGCGTGCCAGGCCTCCCTGTCGATCACCAACTCCTGGAGTTTACTCAAACTCACGTCCATTGAGTCGGTGATGCCATCCAACCATCTCATCCTCTGTCGTCCCCTTCTCCTCCTGCCTTCAATCTTTCCCAGCATCAGGGTCTTTTCAAATAAGCCAGCTCTTCGCATCAGGAGGCCAAAGTATTTAGGAGTTTCAGCTTCAGTATCAGTCCTTCCAATGAACATTCAGGACTGATTTCCTTTAGGATGGACTGGTTGGATCTCCTTGCAGTTCAAAGGACTCTCAAGAGTCTTCTCCAACACCACAGTTCAAAGGCATCAATTCTTGGGTGCTCAGCTTTCTTCACAGTCCAACTCTCACATCCGTACATAACTACTGGAAAAACCATAGCCTTGACGAGATGGACCTTTGTTGGCAAAGTAATGTCTCTGTTTTTTAATATGCTATCTAGGCTGGTCATATCTTTTCTTCCAAGGAGCAACTGTCTTTTTTATTTCATGGCTGCAGTCACCATCCGCAGTGATTTTGGAGCCCAAAAAAATAAAGTCTGATACTGTTTCCACTGTTTCCCCATCTATTTGTCATGAAGTGATGGGACCAGACGTGAGAGACGCCGGCCCTGGCGGTGCAGACGCGAGAGACACCAGCCCCCGGCACAACCGACCACGTGCAGAAGCGTGGCCGAGAGGAGCTACCCCACGCCCAAGGTCAGGGCAGTGGCCGAGAGGAGCTGTCCCACGTTCAAGAAGTGGTGGCTGCGCGGGCACAGGAGGGCCGAGAGGAGCTACTCCACATTCAAGGTCAGGAGGGGCAGCCTTGAGAAGATACCTCTTGTCAAAGGTAAGGTACAGCGGCTGCACTTTGCTGGAGCAGCTGTGAAGAGATACTCCACAACCAAGGTAAGTGAAACCCAAATAAGACGGTAGGTATTGGGAGGGGGCATTAGAGGGCAGACACATTGAAATCATAATCACAAAAAACTAGTTGATCTGATCACATGGACCACAGCCCTGTCTAACTCGATGAAACTAAGCCATGCCGTGTGGGGCCACCCAAGATGGACAGGTCATGGTGGAGAGGTCTGACAGAATGTGGTCTGCTGGAGAAGGGAATGGCAAACCACTTCAGTATACTTGCCTTGAGAACCCCATGAACAGTATCAAAAGGCAAAATGATAGGATACTGAATGAGGAATTCCCCAGGTCGGTAGGTGCCCAGTATGCTACTGGAGATCAGTGGAGAAATAACTCCAGAAGGAATGAAGGGATAGAGCCAAAGCAAAGCAAATACACAGTTGTGGATGCGACTGGTGATAGAAGCAAGGTCCGGTGCTGTAAAGAGCAATATTGCATAGGAACCTGGAATGTTCGGTCCATGAATCAAGGCAAATTGGAAGTGGTCAAACAGGAGATGGCAAGAGTGAACGTTGACATTCTAGGAATCAGTGAACTAAAATGGACTGGAATGGGTGAAAAATTTAACTCAGATGACCATTATATCTACTACTGTGGGCAGGAATCCCTTAGAAGAAATGGAGTAGCCATCATGGTCAACAAAAGAGTCCAAAATGCAGTACTTGGATGCAATCTTAAAAATGACAGAATGATTTCTGTTCGTTTCCAAGGCAAACCATTCAATATCACAGTAATCCAAGTCTATGCCCCAGCCAGTAAGCTGAAGAAGCCATACTTGAACAGTTCTATGAAGACCTACAAGACCTTTTAGAACTAACACCCAAAAAAGATGTCCTTTTCATTATAGGGGACTGGAATGCAAAAGAAGGAAGTCAAGAAAAACCTGGAGTAACAGGCAAATTTGGCCTTGGAGCACGGAATGAAGCAGAGCAAAGGCTAATAGAGTTTTGCCAAGAGAACGCACTGGTCATAGCAAACACCCTCTTCCAACAACACAAGAGAAGACTCTACACATGGACATCAACAGATGGTCAACACCGAAATCAGATTGATTATATTCTTTGCAGCCAAAGATGGAGAAGCTCTATACAGTTAGCAAAAACAAGACCAGGAGCTGACTGTGGCTCAGATCATGAACTCCTTATTGCCAAATTCAGACTTAAATTGAAGAAAGTAGGGAAAACCACTAGACCATTCAGATATGACCTAAATCAAATCCCTTATGATTATACAGTGGAAGTGAGAAACAGATTTAAGGGACTAGGTCTGATAGATAGAGTGCCTGATGAACTCTGGACAGAGGTTCATGACATTGTACAGGAGACAGGGACCAAGACCATCCCCATGAAAAAGAAATGCAAAAGAGCAAAATGGCTGTCTGAGGAGGCCTTACAAATAGCTGTGAAAAGAAGAGAAGCGAAAAGCAAAGGAGGCAAGGAAAGATATAAGCATCTGAATGCAGAGTTCCAAAGAATAGCTAGGAGAGATAAGAAAGCCTTCCTCAGCGATCAATGCAAAGAAATAGAGGAAAACAACAGAATGGGAAAAACAAGAGATCTTTTCAGGAAAATTAGAGATATCAAGGGAACATTTCATGCAAAGATGGGCTCGATAAAGGACAGAAATGGTATGGACCTAACAGAAGCAGAAGATACTAAGAAGAGGTGGCAAGAATACACAGAAGAACTGTACAAAAAAGATCTTCACGACGAAGATAATCATGATGGTGTGATCACTCACCTGGAGCCAGACATCTTGGAATGTGAAGTCAAGTGGGCCTTAGAGAGCATCACTACGAACAAAGCTAGTGGAGGTGATGGAATTCCAATTCAGCTATTTCAAATCCTGAAAGATGATGCTGTGAAAGTGCTGCACTCAGTATGCCAGCAAATTTGGAAAACTCAGCAATGGCCACAGGACTGGAAAAGGTCAGTCTTCATTCCAATCCCAAAGAAAGGCAATGCCAACGAATGCTCAAACTACCACACAATTGTACTCATCTCACACGCTAGTAAAGTCATGCTCAAAATTCTCCAAGCCAGGCTTCAGCAATATGTGAATCGTGAACTTCCAGATGTTCAAGCAGGTTTTAGAAAAGGCAGAGGCACCAGAGATCAAATTCCCAACATCTGCTGGATCATGGAAAAAGCAAGAGAGTTCCAGAAAAACATCTATTTCTGCTTCATTGACTATGTCAAAGCCTTTGACTGTGTGGATGGATCACAATAAACTGTGGAAAATTCTGAAAGAGATGGGAATACCAGAGCACCTGACCTGCTTCTTGAGAAACCTGTATGCAGGTCAGGAAGCAACAGTTAGAACTGGACATGGAACAACAGACTGGTTCCAAATAGGAAAAGGAGTACGTCAAGGTTGTATATTGTCACCCTGCTTATTTAACTTATATGCAGAGTACATCATGAGGAACGCTGGGCTGGAAGAAGCACAAGCTGGAATCAAGATTGCTGGGAGAAATATCAGTAACCTCAGATATGCAGATGACACCACCCTTATGGCAGAAAGTGAAGAGGAACTCAAAAGCCTCTTGATGAAAGTGACAGAGGAGAGTGAAAAGGTTGGCTTGAAGCTCAACATTCAGAAAACGAAGATCAAGGTATCTGGTCCCATCATTTCATGGAAAATAGATGAGGAAACAGTGGAAACGTTGTCAGACTTTATTTTGGGGGGCTCCAAAATCACTGCGGATGCTGATTGCAGCCATGAAATTAAAAGACGCTTACTCCTTGGAAGGAAAGTTATGACCAGCCTAGATAGCATATTAAAAAGCAGAGACATTACTTTGCCAACCAAGGTCCGTCTAGTCAAGGCTATGGTTTTTCCCGTGATCATGTATGGATGTGAGAGTTGGACTGTGAAGAAAGCTGATCGCCAAAGAATTGATGCTTTTAAACTGTGGTGCTAGAGAAGACTCTTTAGAGTCCCTTGGACTGCAAGGAAATCCAACCAGTCCATTCTAAAGGAGATAATCCTGGGTGTTCATTGGAAGGACTGATGCTAAAGCTGAAACTCCAATACTTTGGCCACCTCATGCGATGAGTTGACTCATTGGAAAAGAGTCTGATAGGAGGGATTGGGGGTCGGAGAAGACGGGGACGACAGAGAATGAGATGGCTGGATGGTATCACCGACTCGCTGGACATGAGTTTGAGTGAACTCCGGGAGTTGGTGATGGACAGGGAGGCCTGGCGTGCTGTGATTCATGGGGTCACAAAGAGTCAGACATGACTGAGCAACTGAACTGAACTGAATGCTATGGTACAGGAATTTTACCTCCATTTAAAAAATTCAATGAAAAAAATGGTAGCCTTTTCTGACTTTCACCATGGTTAGTACAAGAAATCCATGATGATGATTATAAAAATGACCACTCTTGGGAAAAGCTGAGAAAAAAAATCCATATAAATGTAAAGATCTATCATTTTTAAAGCTTCACTTTAAAAAGTGGGCAAACAAAATTACCAAATATATTTTCTCAGGTCACTTGGACTCCTTTGTATCAAGAAATGGTCAACAGATATCTAGCAGGCTTACATAAAAGCTGTTTGGAGACCTCTTGAGGTTAATAGCATGCAACATATTGCCACTGCTTCAGCCTGGCCAGGAATATTATTTATGCTACCCTTTCACAGCTGTATTGGTCTCCCATTAAACATTCAGAGTTTTCTTGTTAATAAACTGCATTATGATCGGGATGCATTGTCTGGATCAACTGTATTGTTCAAAATGCTCCCGAATTATTACGAAAATGCAGAACATAATTAGCATTCCTCTTTTCATGAGCCACAGCTTCCAAAAGTGGTGCCATATTATGAAGCCTTAATTAATAAACAAGAGTTGGGCCATGACCAGTTGCACTTTTCTGAATTTTATATTGTGAAGAAAGGCCTCTATTCAAATTCCATTTCCAAATATCTAAATTTGGGCTAGCCTACATGAAGACAATCTAAACAGTAAGCTTGCAGAGTCTGTGCTGCTAATAGCATTATGTTGGTACACCAACAATAGCAAACTATTAACTGCTGGGACATAAACCATCCTGAGAAATGCTCAGGGTGGGATGATGATAACATTGTATTTCAACTGTACTGTACGGTGCAATTCTTCTATTTGTTCATATGCATTTCCCATTTAATGGATGAAGGAACCACGGTGGCTCTTCATATCACCGTAAAGCCCTAAATGTGACAAAAGGGGGAAAAAATGTGAGCTGGGGGAAAAAAAAAAAATCTAAGTATGAGGTGGTGCCAGTAGGAGCAGGGTACGTCATGATGGAGTGTAAGTACACAGTTTTTCTCTGCATCTGCAGCTGCTTGTTATCGATTTTCCCCTAACCTAACCCCAAAGGAGAGTCATTTATGTAAGTCATGAGCATTGAACTAATATTTGGGACCATAATATTGAGTAGTCCAGTTTATGAGCCTCAACTAAAGGAGTATTTGCATTAAACTGTACTCCCCTTATTAAAATCTATCAACTCTACCATCTGGAGAATTAGATGGCACCTGTTACGCTCAGCTGCAAGTTCTCTGCGCACTGATACGACCGCAGTCAGAGGGCAGCAAGGAGCCAGACCCAGACCAGAGAGGAGAGGGAGGGGGGAGCATGGAACGTGTGTCGAAAAGCAGATCGCATTAAAGACCGCCAGTGCTTAAATCTGAAGAGTCCTAAGCCTACTGCAAATACAGAGCTGTGTGAACATGATAATTCTTTCAACAAACTCCGTAATATGGCTTTCCAGGGTGCTGTGAAAACCGGGTGGTGAGACGGTGTTACAGTTCAGCGAAGAGAGCCTGGCCCAGTGATGGACTGCGGAGTCCACAGGAAGCCTGGGAAACGGTCCCTGCCTCTGCAGAATCAGCTAGTGCTCATGGAGCCCGAGCCTAGGGGTTTTCACAGCCTGAACAAGCTGTCTTAGATCACTGCCCTTTCCATCAGCTCCAGGGCAACTGGCAATGGCTCAGAGTCCTATCGGTCTTGGCAGGACTTGTTCACTGTGACCACAAAGATGGCATTTGTATCAGTAATAGGCTGAAAGAAGCCAGTTTCATGCATGTGAAGAACTCTCCCTGAGACACTGGTTTAAGTCCTAGGTCTCTACCACCTAGCTATGTGATCCCGGAAAAACCGATTTGCTCATCTTTCAATCAGAGGGTGGAGTCAGATAATATATACCTGTGAAGTGAGTGAATAAGGGACTAAAACCCCAAACTGAGTTTTTCCACCTCAGTACCACTGCTATTTAGGGTCAGATCACTGTTTGTTGTGGAGTCTGAGTAGGGGAAAAGAATATTCCCTTCTACTTTTCTTGGTTCGGCAGCTGGTCTAAGAAATAAACTGACATAAAACACACTAACGGTAGAGAAAAAAAAAACTATTTTAATTACATGTATACCTACAGGAGCCCCACAAAGGTGTAAGACACAAAAGGCCAGGTGGAAGCCATAAACATGATGAAAAGACAGCCCTCAGAATAGGAGAAAATACTTGCAAATGAGGCAACTGACAAAGAATTAATTTCAAAAATATATAAATAGCTCATACAGCTCAAAATAAAAAAAAAATAAACAACCCAATCAAAAAATAGGCAAAAGACTTAAGAAGACATTTCTCCAAAGAAGACATACAGATGGCCAAGAGGCACATGAAAAGATACCCAACATTACTACTCTTTACAACCCCATGGACTGTAGCCCAACAGTGCAAGAGGGTTTCCTTTTCTCCACACCCTCTCCAGCATTTATTGTTCATAACTTTTTAAATTATGGTAATTCTGACCACTGTTGGTGGGAAGGTTAAATTGATACCGCTTCTATGGAGAACAGTATGGAGGTTCCAGAAAAAAACCAAAGCTGGGACTACCATATGACCCAGCAATCCCACTCCTGAGCACATACCCAGAGAAAACCATAGTTCAAAAAGACACACACCCCAAAGTTCCCTGCAGCACTATTTAAATAGCCAGGACATGTAAGCATCATAAATGCCCATTAATGGAGGAACAGATAAAGAAGATGTGTTAATATATATACAATGGAATATTATTCATCCAGAAAAAGGAACAAAATTGGGTCATTTTTAGAAATGTGGATGAACCTGGAGACTCTTGTACAGAGTGAACTAAATCGGAAAGAGAAAAACAAATATAGTATACTAACACATACAAGTGGAAATTAGAAAAATGGTATAGATGATCTTATTGACAAAATAGAAATAGAGACAAAGGTGTAAAGAACAAATATGGATACCAAGGGGGAGAGGGAAGGGGGATGGGTTATATTGGGAGACTGGGATTGACATATACACAGTACTATGGGTGAAATAGCTAACTGATGAGAACCTATTGTATAGCTCAGGGAACTCGACCCATGCTCTTTGGAGACCTAAATGCGAAGGAAATCCAAAAAGAGGAGATATATATAGGCTTCCGCAGTGGTTCAGCAGTAAAGCATCTACCTGTAATGCAGGGTATGCGGGTCTGATCCCTGGGTCAAGAAGATCCCCTGGAGAAGGGAAATGGCAACCCATTCAAGTGTTCTTGCCTGGAAAATTGCAGAGAGGAGCCTGACGGGCTACAGTCCATAGGGTTACAAAAGAGTTGTATACAATTTCACAAATAAAAAACAGTATAGCCGATTCACTTTGCTATGCAGAAGAAACTAACACAACATCGTAAAGCAACTACACTCCAATGAAAATTAATTTTTAAAGAAAAAGCCAGATGATCAAGGCTTATCTGCATGGGGTTGGTTCCAGGACCCCTGTGTATACCAACATCTGCAGATACTCCTTATAGTTGGCCCTCCATATTGGTGGATGCAGAACCCGTGGATACACAGGGCCAGGGAGCTAAGGAAAGGAAAGGGGTCTGGGACTCTGAAGATAGGAAAGCAATCATGAAAAAATGAGAGGAGGAGACTTTCGGTGAACGAAGGTGAGGGGTAGTGCTCAGTCATATTCTGTCCAACTCTTTTTGATCCCATGGACTGTAGCCTACCAGGCTCCTCTGTCCATGGGATTTCCCAGGCAAGAATACTGGAACAGGTTGCCATTTCCTACTCCAGGGGATTTTCCCCACCCAGCGATCGAAACTAAGTCTCTTGAATCTCTTTGTATTGGCAGGTGGATTCCTTACAACTGCTCCACCTGGGAAGCTGGAACAAAGGTACAGGCCCCTTTCTAATTCTCTTTACAAAAGCAAAACTACTGTTTTCAGAACTTCTCCTGTGTCTACACTTTCTTGAGATAATTGGATAGAAATAATCCTTATTCATGAGTGGCACATTTGGCATATTCTGCTATCCTTCAGGTGTTTCCAGCATCCCTGCCTCTACAAACTAGATGGCAGTAGCATACCCTCTCTCATTTATGACAACAAAATAAGTCTCCAGACATTGCCAAATGTCTCTCAGGGACAAAACTGCTTCTGGTTGAGCATCACCTCTAACTAACAAATTTAGGTTCCAGAAGATAAATTCATGCACCATGAAACTACAATAACGTCTAACTTGTAAGAAAACTTACACTGACATCTTCAATATCACTGGTAGTTCATAGTGACAAAATTTTTATTGAGCATTGATTATGCACCAAGTAGAAAGATGAATGGGAAGATACTGCCTCTGCCCCTGAGGAGGGCACAGACTAAGTGAAAGTGGCATTTTTACAGTGCTCCATCTCAGAGAAGGGCAATGCTCAGCTAGTCATCGTTCCAAGAAGCACGAGAATATCCTTCTATGTGACTAGACAGGGAAAGAAGTCAGAGCATACCTCTTTGCTGTTAAAAGATTAGCCTGTATATCAGAGTTGCTGTCATTTGCTAAGGTGACTGTATGGTCATTCAGACTCATTTTAGATGGTTGCTGCAGTTTGTTTTTTGATAGGTGGGGGAGCCTCAGACTGAAAGGGCTATCTCAGGAGGTTGTTTAGCTAAGCATAAGCCAAGACAGAGAGCTAGGGGATGAGACTGCCACTTACTTGCTGTGTGACCCTTGGCAATGCATTAACCCCTCCAATCCTCAAGTCCTTTCCTATGAAAGGGAGATAATCACTATAAAGTGGTTAGCACAATGCCTGCCACACGGCAAAACTTGGGCAAACAAGAGCTGTTAGCACTGCTGTGGGTATTGTGACTTCTTTATTTTATGATGGACAGATTGTCCTTCTTTTGTGTGCTAAAATACACATAACATAGAATTTACCATGTTAAGCCTTTGAAGTGTAGTGCAGCTTCATTAAGTGCGTTCACACCGCGGCACGACCTTCACCACCATCCATCTCAGAATATTTTCCATCTTCCCAAACTGAAACTCAGCCTCCCCCTCTTCCCCCGAGAATGTCTGCTTAAACAAGATCTTATCCGGAAAAACACCTCTGAGGATTTGAAGTCCAGGCTTTTGTTTGACAAAGCCTCTCTCTTTCACTAACCTGTAGTCAAGTTCCTCTAATCCCTCTGGGTCTTGACCTTGTCTGGGTCTGGTGGCTCCACTGTAGCAAGAATGTTGCTGATCAGTTTAGCAAAAAACCAAAAAGACAAAAACAAAAACCCACTCTATACCTAATCACCCTCAATATCTGATCAAATTCCCATCCCCCACGCTTGGTATTAGATCACTTTGGCTGGCCTTCAGCAAGAATCCATCCATCAGTTTCCCCTTAAAAAGTTCTCATTCACTAACCGCCTATTCTGTCCCTTGACTCTAAATCTTCGCTTGTCCATGTTTCATTTGGAATTGAACCCGGTTCTATACTGAGATTTCTTTCCCACTATTGCACTCATCTCACACGCTAGTAAAGTCATGCTCAAAATCCTCCAAGCCAGGCTTCAGCAATATGTGAACCGTGAACTCCCAGATGTTCAAGCAGGTTTTAGAAAAGGCAGAGGAACCAGAGATCAAATTGCCAACATCCGCTGGATCATGGAGAAAGCGAGAGAGTTCCAGAAAAATATCTATTTCTGCTTCATTGACTATGCCAAAGCCTTTGACTGTGTGGATCACAATAAACTGTGGAACATTCTGAAAGAGATGGGAATACCAGACCACCTGACCTGCCTCTTGAGAAACCTGTATGCAGGTCAGGAAGCAACAGTCAGAACTGTACATGGAACAACAGACTGGTTCCAAATAGGAAAAGGAGTGCGTCAAGGCACCTTGCTTATTTAACTTATATGCAGAGTACATCATGAGGAACGCTGGGCTGGAAGAAGCACAGGCTGGAATCAAGAATGCTGGGAGAAATATCAGTAAACCTCAGATATGCAGATGACACTACCCTTATGGCAGAAAGTGAAGAGGAACTCAAAAGCCTCTTGATGAAAGTGAAAGAGGAGAGTGAAAAGGTTGGCTTGAAGCTCAACATTCAGAAAACAAAGATCATGGCATCTGGTCACATCACTTCATGGGAAATAGATGGAAAAACAGTGGAAACATTGTCAGACTTTATTTTTTTGGGCTCCAAAATCACTGCGGATGCTGATTGCAGCCATGAAATTAAAAGACGCCTTCTCCTTGGAAGGAAAGTTATGACCAACCTTGATAGTATATTAAAAAGCAGAGACATTACTTTGCCAACAAAGGTCCGTCTAGTCAAGGCTATGGTTTTTCCCGTGGTCATGTATGGATGTGAGAGTTGGACTGTGAAGAAAGCTGATCGCCGAAGAATTGATGCTTTTGAACTGTGGTGTTGGAGAAGACTCTTGAGAGGCCCTTGGACTGCAAGGAGATCCAACCAGTCCATTCTAGAGGAGATCAATCCTGGGTGTTCATTGGAAGGACTGATGCTAAAGCTGAAACTGCAATACTTTGGCCACCTCATGCGACGAGTTGACTCACTGGAAAAGACTCTGATGCTGGGAAATTTGGGGGCGGGAGGAGAAGGGGACGACGGAGAATGAGATGGCTGGATGGCATCACCGACTCTGTGGACATGAGTTTGAGTGTACTCCGGGAGTTGGTGATGGACAGGGAGGCCTGGCGTGCTGTGATTCATGGGGTCGCGGAGAGTTGGACACGACTGAGTGACTGAACTGAACTGATTGCAATAGCTCCAGAACAAAAACTTTTTTTACGTTTTTAGCTACTATCAGGCTCTAGTTGTAACACACATGGAACTAAAGGCAGTTCCCACAGTACCCTGGAAACCAAACAGAAACGGCATTTACATTGGCCATTAGGGGTTATGTTGATGAGCTTAGTATCCATCACCCATCTCCTATCAGTAACATGTAAGTGATTCATCTATCTTCAGGCAATAAACAGAGGATTCAAAACTTGAGCACAAAGGCTCCTGTCCATCATATTTACTATCACAAAAGCACACACTGGGGGGAATGATCCAAATCTATTCTATCCCGACCTTGAGTGACTGAAGGGAGTGCAAACCTGAGGTCGTATTTCATTTCCCAAATGCATTCCGACATTAGGCATAAACTTCAGAAAATGGAAATGGAACCACACACCACTACCTCTCACCTGTCGGGTCTTTAATAACTGAGATATAGAGGAGGAAAAGCCAGAGAATAAAAAGGCCTGGAGGCAAGCCCACCGATGGGCTGCTGCCCTCCAGGGTCACTGGGTCAGCATGAAGAGTCTGGGCTCATTAGCCCAAGGAGACTCTCAACTGTGTCTAGTTTCACTTATTCACAG
Organism: Moschus berezovskii; assembly: GCF_049115385.1. Classification (NCBI taxonomy): domain Eukaryota; kingdom Metazoa; phylum Chordata; class Mammalia; order Artiodactyla; family Moschidae; genus Moschus; species Moschus berezovskii. The sequence goes on from NC_142483.1 coordinate 19,909,605, forward strand.
AATATGGTGTGCACAGGTCTAGCATCTGACACTTGCAACTAGAGCTCCTCCTTGTGAAACTGCTGCATAAACAAACCCGCTTGGCAACCGTGTGCAAGGAGGCTGTACTCAACGCCTCACTTGAAGATGGTGGCAGTGTGCTGTGTGCTGAGACTCGGAGTCTGGCACGGGAACACTCCATTCCCTCCTCACCGCCGCTGGGGTCCCTGTGAAGAGCCCCGCCTGTGGGCCTGTCAGGGAGCCTGTGCTCTATGGTGGGAGCTCACACCTCTCCATTCTTTGATAAGTGAATAAAGATTTTATTGCTTCTGAACAACAACAACAAAAGCACTCACTGGACTCCCTACTTCAGTTAAGACTGGAGCATCTAATCAATTATTGGGGCCCAGGATAAGTGTCCCCAAAATGTGACTCAATGGTATATTATTTTGAATTAAATTTCCTTAAGAAACAGCTAATGTAAGAGGGACACTCTGACCTCCTGTGTGTCTCCCTGAAAATGGGAAATAAATCTCCCCTGTGAAAGGTGGATCCCCTGGATCTGGAGGTAGAAGGAAGGACAGACACCCTTATCTCCAGAGACAGGGAATTCAGGCCGAGAAGCCTGGATCACAAAACTTGTTATCCCTTTAACTGACTGCCCCAAGGTCAAACTCTGTTCAGATCTTCAATAATTGACCACTCAAAATCCATGTTTCTTTGTCCTAGCAATATCTCAGAAATGTATTGTTTTTTTGTCTAAAAGGTACCTGTCTACCTGATCTGGCCACATAAGATCTTAAGAGTCCCATAAGATCTTGATGTACATGAATTAAAAATGTGTTTCCTTTTCTCCTGATTATCCATCTTGTGACAATTTTATTGTTACTCTGGTCACAAGAACTCAAGAGTGGCAGATGGAGAAATTTCCCCCTCCTGGATACAATATTATCCCAGAAGGAACTCTGTGAGCATATTTATTTGGTGGTCTGTAATTGGTGGGAAAAGACTACCCATTGGGTCTCAACTATGAAAGGAACTTACTTTTCCACATAAAGTAAATGAACCTCCTTTATAAAAAATCCACATGCTTCTGTGGAGGACTGTAGAGGGGGAAGCTTCGGGTGTGTAGCCAAGTTCACAAAATATATATCTGAAGAGTCCCTAATTTCACCTCAAACCTCTGCTTCAGCACCTACTGTGTTGTGTCAAGTTATTTTCTATCCACTGTCATTTCTGATCCTTTCGCAATTGAATTTAAGGCATTTGTAGACAGGAACCCTATATGAGCTGTCAGCACCTTGCCTGATCATCTTCCAGTAAGTGGTCAGGCAGAAGCACACAGCTAAGGATGCCCTGAAGCAGACTGTCGAGGAAACTGGCCAATGAGAGGAATGTCTGTGCTCCACGGTTGAAGCCAATTCCACTGCACTGCCAGTGGGACCTCCCAAGGCAGTCTCCCCTTGGACTCAGCGGATAGCATAGATGGTACATCTCTTACCATCTGTCCAGGCATTTTGACCTTGTAACATCCCCCAGGCACTTCAGTCTGGTGGCAGCTCTGTGACTTCTGCCTATGGATTACTTTGTCTCCGTGTCCTTTCCTCTTTCCCTTCTTATCCATGCATTAGGATGTCGCCAAAATGTTACTTCCTTTGAGATTTCTATTCTATACCCTCAAGAAGTGGAGATGGCTGTTTAGAAACAGAAACAAAGAAAAAACATTGAACTCTCCAAACTGAATCTGTTTAGTCGCTCAGTCGTGTCTGACTCTTTGTGTCCCATGGGCTGTAGTCCGCCAGGCTCCTCTGTCCACAGGAATTCTCCAGGCAAGAATACTGGAGTAGATAGCCATTTCCTCCTCCAGGGGATCTTTCTGATCCAGGGATTGAATCCAGGTCTCCCACATTGCAGGCAGATTCTTTACCATCTGAGTCACCAGGGAAGCCAAACGAAATCTGCACTTTGATTTATCTCAAAAGATGTGGTATGATGCACGGTGTAATGTATGGCAGCTTTTTCCAAGTCTTAGCCATACATCACAGTGACCTGGAGAATTGTTTCATATATGGATTCCCAGGCCCCACCCTGATTGAGACATTAGGCCACCAGCTTGTGGCCAAAAAGGTGTTTTGTTTTAAAGCTTCCCAAGATATTCTGCTATTCAAAAGTACTAGAAACAATAGGAAGGCATGCTAGCTATGTGACTTCAGCAAGTCGCTTTTCTTCTCTGAGCCTGTTTTCTCATTTGTAAAATTGGGGATAAGAATGCCCATCTCACAAGGTTTGGCATCTCACAATGATGGCATTGCCAACTCAATGGACATGAGTTTGAGCAAGCTCCTGGAGTTGGTGATGGACAGGGAAGCCTCGCATGCTGCAGTCGATGGGGTCACAAAGAGTCAGACTCGACTGAGCGATTGAACTGACTGAACTGAACACGACTGGAGTGCGAAATCCTTGACTGATGCCTCAGCAATTGGAGCTATGATGATGGTTACTATGGATGTCCTTAAAAAGCTGCTCTCCACGTCTCAAAACCGATACACCAGTTTGCCAAACCTTCCTCTATTAGAGAACAATTTACCAAAGAGTAAGAGGGATTCAAACCAGGATGACAGCTTGAAAAAAATAAAAAAGGATGTTGAGAAGAAGCCCGTGTAGAAAGTAGGACATTAGCATGTAATTAGGTTTTTCTGAAGGCCTATATTCTTCATTCCCATTGCCATTTTTCCTGATTAAAAGGTTCCCACAGAAGCTGAAACCATTAACTGAAGTCCATCAAATGGTAGCTGTTGTGGAGAGCTACCCCACTCTGTTAAATTGGTCAGGCTTTTGTGTCTCTCATAGGCTAATGCTTTAACACTTCTATAACTATAAGAAAGTATATGCACCACAAGAAAAATATGTTTTGTGACCAGCAGGCTATATAACACAGTGTTCTGCTTATAGGAGCCATGGGTTTAATTGTATGCTAAGCTAATGAGTCACCACTCTGGCTTTTAGTTAAGGAAGTCAAACAATGAATCTAAACCTCAGTTCAGAGTGCCCCTGAGTCTTAGAAAAAAATGCCTGAACAGAAACTGTTTTGTATCACTTAATGCATCACCGACTCTGTGGACATGAGTTTGAGTGTACTCCGGGAGTTGGTGATGGACAGGGAGGCCTGGCGTGCTGTGATTCATGGGGTCGCGGAGAGTCGGACACGACTGAGTGACTGAACTGAACTGAACTGAAGGTGTTGGAGAAGACTCTTGAGAGTCCCTTGGACTGCAAGGAGATCCAACCAGTCCATTCTAAAGGATAGCAATCCTGGGTGTTCATTGGAAGGACTGATGCTAAAGCTGAAACTGCAATACTTTGGCCACCTCATGCGACGAATTGACTCACTGGAAAAGACTCTGATGCTGGGAAAGGTTGGGGGTGGGAGGAGAAGGGGACGACAGAGAATGAGATGGCTGGATGGCATCACCGACTCTGTGGACATCAGTTTGAGTGAACTCCGGGAGTTGGTGATGGACAGGGAGGCCTGGCGTGCTGTGATTCGTGGGGTCGCGCCGAGTCGGACACGACTGAGTGACTGAACTGAACTGAACTGAACTGAAGGCTGTCAAACAGTAGGACACCAAGATAGCCATGACTTAATCAAAGCCCCTTGCTGAGTAATTCCCCTTAAAGAGGTGGTAGTAGTGAACTAGGAGCCCATGCCACAGCTCAGAGCTAGAGGGGAGAAAAAGCGTTGCGCAGAAGTAAAAGAAGGTTGCCACCTACCATATCCATCCTCTCCGATGTCCACCCTGGAGGCTAAACTGGGAGACAAATGAGACACCAGGCTTGGTGTCTCCTATTTAGAAGGGCTAACCCTTAGAGGGCTCATCCTGGATCCCTCCAGGATAGAAGGGAAGGGGGAAGGGCACAAACTTTAAAAGAATGACATAGCCATAGGACATGACAAAAGCTAGTTAGAACCAAGATAGCAGAAGATTCAATTTCCAGTAGACCTTGAATCTCATTATATATGCTCATTCTAATGTATTAGCATGCTAAGTGACACACCCACCAGCACCATGCCAGTCTTGAGGCCCTACCGCCAAAGATCAAAAAGTTAGCAATGGCCCAGTTCCTGGAAACCTCTGCCCTTTCCCCTAAATAGTTGGATTAATCCTCCCACTCATTAGCCTATGAAATTATCTAGTCAATAAAAACTAACCGTGCAGTATTTGGGGCCTCTTGCTTCTGAGATGTCCCACCCTGTTTTCTGCAGACCATGTTTCTTTCTAAATAAATCCACTTTTGCTTTCTGTGAGGAGACACCAAGAACCTGAGCTTCATTAAGCCTCAAGGCCAGGTATGTGATTTCAGTTAAAAAACTGTGGGTTTCAATCCCAATCTGGGTTTAGCTTGAGTTCGAGTCCCAGCCCATGGGTTCAAGTCCCTCTCTGAGTTGCACAATTTTAACTCCAGCCAGAGCCAGCAGAACAGAGGTCAAGGCACTGGAGCCTTAGGATTACAAACACTGGCTTTGGAGGCCATGCACCCAGAATCAGAATTCACTCATGTAGCTGAGTTACCAGCTCAGGTCACATTTTTTTAGGTTCTGTGTTTCTGTCTCTATTTGAAAAATGGGAATTTTTTTTAAAAATGCAGCTTCTAAGGTCAGGGTGCAAATTCAATTTTATGGAAAGTACTTAACATGTAATCAATAAAAAACAGTTGCCACTATTATTATTATTATTATTAATATTGAGGGACAATCATTAAATCTGGGGCTCAGTGCAGGTTAGTCAAGAGACATAAAGCTTTTGTTATGTGGAAAGCACTGTGTTAGGTCCTGGGACATAGGAATAAACAGGACAGACACAATCTGCTCTTTTATGAAGCTTATGGTGTGTTTGTATGTGTGCGTGCATGCATGCGTGCGTGTGTGTGTATTGGCCTGCACACTGTTTATAAACAAAACAAGACCAAACTGGTAGCAAACATCTCAAAAATGGGTGGCTTCATACAAAAGTCCAGATTTCTGGCTTCCTTTTGAAAACATCGGAAAAATCTGACAGGAAGTGAGATCTCTCTCCACAGGGCAACCTGCTCCTCCAGATCCCTCATAAATCGCAAAACACAGCCCTGCCTTCTGCCTGGGCAGGCCCGCCGGCTTCTCTAATTAAGAGAAAACTCTCGGGCTACATGTGATGGAGGGCCCCAAGGCATTTTGAGAGCCGAGGAAGCTGAGGACACAGACCCAGAGGACCAGAACTGAAACGTGGGGAGAGAGAGGAGAACTGGCCCCCGCCTGCTGTCTGCGGGTTTATTTGGCTCTCATCTCAGCTCGCTTTGTGCGGCTGGACACAGAAAACCCTGGAGGGGAATTCTGATTCCAGCTTGCTCTTTGCACAGCTAATTATTTGGGGCTCCCAGAAGGTTGAAGAGAACAATGACTCTCCCAACAGTTACAGTTGGACTAGCTTAGTTCCTTTCCTTTGCCACAGGGGTCAGAACCATGGAAGGGGAGCTATTAGTTTTGGTCTTAAACCAAATCTGCCCACGACACAGACAGATGTTCTGACCTGAGACCAGGAAAGCTGCTATTTCAATGCCTAACAAAATTCTCCTATTTTGTCTTTCTAGTCGGCCTGCATATCCATAATATGCATTTTTCTTGTTTAAACTGTTTACTTCTCTCCTGTGCAAATAGAAAGCAATGCTCAGAAATAAAAAATACTATCTGCCCAAGAATTGCATCCCTCCTCCCAAGTGAGATATTTCATGGTTTCTAGGAAGACAGGATAAAGACAAGCAGGGGGAGCTAATTGGGATGGAACAGTGAAACAAGGAAAGCTCATTTGTACACAACCTGCAAATAATTATCTACAACTTCATTCTAATAGGAAATGAGTGACAAGTCCCTTAAAAAACAAGAAACAGGAAATGAAAATACATGCTCCATAGTTGTGAACACTATAAGAGAGTAGAACAATTTTCCAGAAACTTCAGAGAGACTGTTCCTATATCTTACCAAAGCTATTATCATCAACGGTGTCCCCTCATTTTAAACAAAATGAAGCAGATTCAGTTCGCTGCTGCATGCTTTTTCTAGCCTTTCTGCCTCTAAAGACATTTTCACTCTTGGCTGTTCCAATAGAGATTCATTTGGATTTCCTGTCAACTATTGCTCAAAAACAAAGTAAGGCCTATTTTTCTGATTAAACTTATACTCAGTTTCATTTGTTTATCTAATACCTATTTATTAAGCACCTCCGCACAAATGCACTCATCTCACACGCTAGTAAAGTCATGCTCAAAATTCTCCAAGCCAGTCTTCAGCAATACGTGAACCATGAACTTCCAGATGTTCAAGCTGGTTTTAGAAAAAGCAGAGGCACCAGAGATCAAATTGCCAACATCCACTGGATCATGGAAAAAGCAAGAGAGTTCCAGAAAAACATCTATTTCTGATTCATTGACTATGCCAAAGCCTTTGACTGTGTCGATCACAATAAACTGTGGAACATTCTGAAAGAGATGGGAATACCAGACCACCTGACCTGCCTCTTGAGAAACCTGTATGCAGGTCAGGAAGCAACAGTCAGAACTGGACACGGAATAACAGACTGGTTCCAAATAGGAAAAGGAGTACGTCAAGGTTGTATATTGTCACCCTGCTTATTTAACTTATATGCAGAGTACATCATGAGGAACGCTGGGCTGGAAGAAGCATAGGCTAGAATCAAGATTGCCAGGAGAAATATCAATAACCTCAGATATGCAGATGACACCACCCTTATGGCAGAAAGTGAAGAGGAACTCAAAAGCCTCTTGATGAAAGTGAAAGAGGAGAGTGAAAAGGTTGGCTTGAAGCTCAACATTCAGAAAACAAAGATCATGGCATCTGGTCCCATCACTTCATGGGAAATAGATGGGGAAACAGTGGAAACAGTGTCAGACTTTATTTTTTGGGGCTCCAAAATCACTGCAGATGCTGATTGCAGCCATGAAATTAAAAGACGTTTACTCCTTGGAAGGAAAGTTATGACCAACCTAGATAGCATATTAAAAAGCAGAGGCATTACTTTGCCAACAAAGGTCCATCTAGTCAAGGCTATGTATGGATGTGAGAGTTGGACTGTGAAGAAAGCTGATTGCCGAAGAATTGATGCTTTTGAACTGTGGTGTTGGAGAAGACTCTTGAGAGTCCCTTGGACTGCAAGGAGATCCAACCAGTCCATTCTAAAGGAGATCAGTCCTGGGTGTTCATTGGAAGGACTGATGTTGAAGCTGAAACTCCAATACTTTGGCCACCTCATGCGAAGAGTTGACTTATTGGAAAAGACTTTGATGGTGGGAGGGATTGGGGGCGGGAGGAGAAGGGGACGACAGAGAATGAGATGGCTGGATGGCATCACCGACTTGATGGACATGAGTTTGAGTGAACTCCGGGAGTTGGTGATGGACAGGGAAGCCTGGCGTGCTGTGATTCATGGGATCGCAAAGAGTTGGACATGACTGAGCGACTGAACTGAACTGAACTGAAGAGCCAGGCACTGTGTTAGGTGCTGGAGATAAATGTGATTCAAAACAAAGACAGACCTTACCCTCAAGGAATGCAGGGGAAGGCAGATATTAACAGAAAGACCTCACTAATATAAAACTGACCCTCTGAAAGATGTTTCAGAAGAAGTATCTTGTACCAGGACGACTTATAACAAAGGAATTCAGTTAAAGGAAGTGTAACAGAGGCAAAGAAAGTGTCTCAGAAGAAATAACACTTGAGCTGAAGTGTACAGGCTGTAGGTTCCAGATAAGCAAAGGCCCCGTAGTGAGACCGAATGAACATAAGGACTGAGTGAAGGCCAGCCTGATTGGAGTGGAGAATCCACAGGGGACAGAGTGATGAATTTGAGTGTTAATGGTGATCATACAAGAATTCTGAGCAATGGGAAGCCATCTTGGGGTTTTAAAACAGGGTGTAGGGAGTTGCCTGGTGGCAGAGTAGATAAAAATTGGCCCTCCAATGCAGGGGACATCGGTTTGACCCTCAGTCCAGGAAGATTCCACATGTCTCTGAAAAACTAAACGTGTGTGCCACAAGCATGAAGCCTGTGCTCTAGAGCCTGCATGCCACAATACTGAAGCCTGCCCACATAGAGCTTGTGCATTGAGAAGCCATTACACAGCAATGAAAAGCAGCCCACACTCATCACAACTAGAGAAAGTCCACACAAAGTAATGAAGACCCCTGCATGCTAATTCGCTTTAGTCATATTCGACTCTTTCCGACCCCATGGACCGGAAGTCCGCCAGGTTCCTCTGCCCATAGGTTTCTCCAGGCAAGAATACTGGAGTTCGTAGCCATGCCCTCCTCCAGAGAATCTTCCCCACCCAAGGATCCAGCCCGAGTCTCTTGTGAATTGCAGGCAGGTTCTTTACCACTGAGTCATCTGGGAAGCCAATGAAGAAACATAAATAAATAAATAGGGTGCAGTGATAGTAGCTGATATGATGGTGTTTTATACTTTGAAGAAAAATGGATTTGGATAGAGGAGAGGCAGAAAGAGTTTGGGTAGATCAGTTCATCTAGATTTCCTACAGAAGTCCCAGGCAGAGTAATTTGGACTTGTATGGTGCTAGAGCTGATGGAGTAGAGGCGACACACTCTAACAGTACTTGGAGTGGGACCAACCCAATGAGCCAGAGGAATCTCAGTGGCCCAAGACAGGCACTAACTATACTTCCTGGTGCTGTGAAGCTGAATGAAGACCTGGGAAAGTCCAAACCAAATAGGACTTGAGAATCTCTCAGCCCCAGCAGCAAAGTGTGCTCTAAGTCATCACAGCTCTGTATCTGAATTTACAAATTCCGAGAAAGACTTCACAGGAAAACCAGTTAAATAGGCAGGGAAGAAAACACTCAGCATTGAGCACTGAAAAAAAAAAAAGATGATAACAAGCAGGTTTCAGTAGAAGTTGGTATAGTATTAAATTTCCATTCTAGTGTCATTAGCACTGATCCTGATTTAGGAAAAATATATATATTTGGGTTAATCAAAACTATGGGTCAATAATAATAGCTGCTCCATAATGACAGCTCCTGTGATCATAAATCTTTGCTATCGCCTGTGGCTGACAGGGTCTCAGTCCATGGGAGAATAAGCAGCAAAAGACTAATGTTTCTCTTCATTTCCCCCAAAGGGAGTTAGGCAATGAGTAATAAAAGGATATAAATTATTCACAATGCTTTCTTGAAGTTTATGATTCAAGGCTTGGGAGAAATAATGGACAGGGTGGTCAGCGTAGGTGACTCAGGGTGGGGCGGGGGACAGAATCCTGAATGAAAAAAAGTCTGTATTGAAAATGGAAGGATGAGTTTGTGAGGTAGACCCAAGTCACTACATACAGGGCTTTGGGTTTCAGCGGGGCAGCTTCTGGTTCATCCACAGGATGGTTCACTCATTCCTTACATTTGTTTGGACAATCCTTATTAACCTGGAGTCACTGAGGAGGGCTGTTTCTGTTAATACAGTTTCTCTAGACTTTGGTGAAGGTGAAGAGAGGGAGAGAAACAGACAGGAGGATTGGAGAGAGGTCAAGTGTGTCTGTGTGACAAAGTATGGAGGGAATGGAAGGATGGAAGTATTTCATCTGGTGGAGGAGACATAAAAGATCTACCTTTTATAAATAAAAGTGATAAAATATATTAATGTATGTCTCTTATATATTAATATAAATCTCTCCTGCATTTTTAAATTTTATTTTTAAAATTTTTTGGCTATTCCCTGCAGTATGTGGGGTCTCAGTTCCCTGACCAGCAATCAAACCTACACCACCTGCATTGGAAGTGTGGAGTCCTAACCAGTGATCACCAGGGAAGTCCCCAAGAGGACATCTTCTGTTTGGTTACTTTCAGGAGAAAACAAACATTGATGTAGTGAAAGATATGGAAGTAGACAGGAGCAGAAGGGTTGTGTGTTTGTTAGCTTTGATAAAGCTAATTTGATAAAGATTAAAAACATCAAAACCCACAAAATGGAGGCCACCGTAGCTGCCAGCCCATGTCACAAATCTACACCTCAGTTCAGTTCAGCTCTTCAGTTCAGTTCAGTTGCTCAGTCGTGTCCGACTCTTTGTGACCCCATGGACTGCTGCATGCCAGGCTTCCCTGTCCAACTACTGGAGCTTGCTCAAACTCATGTCCATTGAGTTGGTGATGCCATCCAACCATCTCATCCTCTGTCGTCCCCTTCTCCTCCTGCCTTCAATCTTTCCCAACATCAGGGTCTTTTCCAATGAGTCAGTTCTTTGCATAAGGTGGCCGAAGTATTGGAGTTTCCGCTTCAGCATCAGTCCTTCCAATGAATATTCAGGACTGATTTCCTTTAGGATGGACTGGTTGGATCTCCTTGCAGTCCAAGGGACTCTCAAGAGTCTTCTCCAACACTGCAGTTCTTCAAACATCAATTCTTTGGTGCTCAGCTTTCCTTATGGTCCAACTCTCACATCCATACATGACTACAGGAAAAGACATAGCTTTGACTAGACGGACTTTTGTTGGCAAAGTAATCTACACCTCAGTTCAGTTCAGTTCAGTTCAGTCGCTCAGTCGTGTCCGACTCTCCGCGACCCCATGAATCACAGCACGCCAGGCCTCCCTGTCCATCACCAACTCCCGGAGTACACTCAAACTCATGTCCACAGAGTCGGTGATGCCATCCAGCCATCTCATTCGCCGTCGTCCCCTTCTCCTCCCGCCCCCAACCTTTCCCAGCATCAGAGTCTTTTCCAGTGAGTCAACTCGTCTCATGAGGTGGCCAAAGTATTGAAGTTTCAGCTTTAGCATCAGTCCCTCCAATGAACATCCAGGATTGATCTCCTTCAGAATGGACTGGTTGGATCTCCTTGCAGTATAAGGGACTCTCAAGAGTCTTCTCCAACACCACAGTTCAAAAGCATCGATTCTTCGGCGATCAGCTTTCTTCACAGTCCAACTCTCACATCCATACATGACCACGGGAAAAACCATTGCCTTGACTAGACGGACCTTGGTCGGCAAAGTAATGTCTCTGCTTTTTAATATACTATCAAGGTTGGTCATAACTTTCCTTCCAAGGAGCAAGCGTCTTTTAATTTCATGGCTGCAATCAGCATCTGCAGTGATTTTGGAGCCCAAAAAAACAAAGTCTGACACTGTTTCCACTGTTTTTCCATCTATTTCCCATGAAGTGATGGGACCAGATGCCATGATCTTTGTTTTCTGAATGTTGAGCTTCAAGCCAACCTTTTCACTCTCCTCTTTCACTTTCATCAAGAGGCTTTTGAGTTCCTCTTCACTTTCTGCCATAAGGGTGGTGTCATCTGCATATCTGAGGTTATTGATATTTCTCCCAGCAATCTTGATTCCAGCTTGTGCTTCTTCCAGCCCAGCGTTCCTCATGATGTACTCTGCATATAAGTTAAATAAGCAAGGTGACAATATACAACCTTGACGCACTCCTTTTCCTATTTGGAACCAGTCTGTTGTTCCATGACCGGTTCTAACTGTTGCTTCCTGACCTGCATACAGGTTTCTCAAGAGGCAGGTCAGGTGGTCTGGGATTCCCATCTCTTTCAGAATGTTCCACAGTTTATTGTGATCCACACAGTCAAAGGCTTTGGCATAGTCAATGAAGCAGAAATAGATGTTTTTCTGAAACTCTCTTGCTTTCTCCATGATCCAGCGGATGTTGGCAATTTGATCTCTGGTGCCTCTGCCTTTTCTAAAACCTGCTTGAACATCTGGGAGTTCACGGTTCACATACTGCTGAAGCCTGGCTTGGAGAATTTTGAGCATGACTTTACTAGCGTGTGAGATGAGTGCAATTGTGCGGTAGTTTGAGCATTCTTTGGCATTGCCTTTCTTTGGGATTGGAATGAAGACTGACCTCTTCCAGTCCTGTGGCCACTGCTGAGTTTTCCAAATCTGCTGGCATATTGAGTGCAGCACTTTCACAGCATCATCTTTCAAGACTTGAAATAGCTCAACTGGAATTCCATCACCACCACTAGCTTTGTTCGTAGTGATGCTTTCTAAGGCCCACTTGACTTCACATTCCAAGATGTCTGGCTACACCTAAGTCAGCCCAAAACAGGATACACTTTTCAAGGGAACCTAACACACACCCATCACAATCCTCTGACTCAGCTTTACCCTAGAAAACAAGACCTGCTCTCCTTACAGGGAAACCCCTGACCTCTTAGCCACACATGCCATTTCTTTACTGCTGTTTCTCTAGTCATCTGTATAACTTACTCCTGCCCCAGATCTCCAAGGAAGGACCTTCCGCTGCCCTGCACTGAACTCTCCGTTCGTGGAGTGTTTTCCCTGAATAAAGGACATTAAGCTTCTTACTAAATCATTTCAATTTTGTCATTTGACAGTCTGATTGTGTATAAATATGGCCTGGATTAGATACATAGCTCTCCTTCACAGTTTCTAAGAAATTCAAGAAAAGGATTTCAACAATTTTGAAACTTTGCTCTCTTGCCAAAGTTTCCTTGACAGAAAGTGCTGAGACTAAGTCATGTGGATTCACTCTTTATAAAGGCTAGAAACACATTTATTGATCCCATCACGTGCAGGCACTGTACTGGGTGCTATTAATAATACAAATAATTGAAAAATCATTCAGATTCCAGCCTTGACTTACCTTCCTAGTTTTATCTCTTGCTAGTTCTCCTTCAAAACCAAGATCACAGCCTTTACTCTGCAATTCAGAACATTTTGTTTTGCTTCCCACTCCTTATGTATAAACACGTGTCTTTCTGCACTGAATGCTCTCCCTAATTCATTCAGAAGCACTGCCCCTCCCCACCTGCACCTAGCTAAAGCCTACGCCCCTCCTATCTCCCTTTAGATGTCACTTCCTCAGAAAGCTGTCCAGAATTCCAAGGTGAGTCAGGTGCCCTTACTCTAGGCTCTTGATGGGTTTACCTTAACTAAGTCTAGGTAGCATTCAATGGAATCAGATGGTGTGCGAACTTCTTGATAGCGGGGACTATATCTTTGTCATTTTCTATCCTCAGCCCCGAGCACACCAGGAGACACAAATAAAACACTCACTACATCTCTGATGAATGAATAAAGATATGCAATACTTCATGCCATACTTAAACTTCAAGGAAATTTCAGTGTCATTAATAAACATATAACCTTTTGAAATACAATAGCACTCCTGTCTGGAAAATCCCATGGACAGAGGAGCCCAGTAGGCTGCGGTCCATGGGGTTGCTAAGAGTCAGACATGACTGAGTGACTTCACTTTCACTTTTCACTTTCATGCATTGGAGAAGGAAATGGCAACCCACTCCAGTGTTCTTGCCTGGAGAATCCCAGGGATGGTGGAGCCTGGTGGGCTGCCATCAGTGGGATCACACAGAGTCAGACACAACTGAAGCGACTCAGCAGCAGCAGCAGCATACAGCATATAAAACAAGTGCCTTGTGTGTAACAAAGCAGGTGCTCAGAGAAAGCCAAAGATTAGTTTTGACTGAGGTGATGGTAGCAACAGCAGTTAGAACAAGCCTGTGTTTATGACACATGGGCTATGTTAGTTGTTTTCATAAATAGCCCTATAACATGGTAGTATTTTCCCCATTAACAAATGAGGAACCCAAGGTTCAGAGAGGTTAAATGATTTTTCAAAGTCACATAGATAGTAACCAGCAAAGCCAGGATTTGAATTCTGAATACAAGATTTCAAAACATTGAGACTGGGAAGGTGGGCACACCAGGCAGAAGAAAAACATAGATAACACACCAAGGTACTTGGGGTTCATCCATATCCCAGGGGCTAAAAAGAAAGATCAAGTTGACAGCCTGTAGGAATACTGGGGACACCAGTGCTAGCAAGTGAGTAACTAGATTGTCAGGAACCCTACATGTCCAGCTATGGAACTTGCATCAGGTTATGGCCACCAAGAACCATTGGTAGCTTTAGAGTAGAGGAAACGTGATCAGATTTGAGTCTTTGAAAGGTTTATCAAGCAGTGGAATACAGGATGGGCTAGGAGACGAAAGGAGAGTTTGCAGAGAAGGAAAAAACTCAGAGCATAATGCAATTCTTTAACTGTAAAGGCACTGATCTCTGGGAATGGAATAGAAAGGATGGATGCAAACCATCCTATGCAAGAATAAACAAATAGTCCTTGACAGATGAGTTATTGTGGGTCTGAAAGAGAGAGATAACTATTAATAAAAGTAGCTTAAGAGTATTAAGCCAAAATGACAGGGACCCCAATGAAGCAGTCAGCCAGAAGTGCCATACAAGGTACTGATTTGAGGAGAAACTTTTTAAACATGCTGAAAATAGACATTGTAGGGAAAAATCTTTAGGAAACAGTTGGAAATGTGGGACCAGAGAATGACTAGTACAAGAAATGCAACCGGGGAGAGGGGGGGAAGGCATTTGCACCCTAAGGTGCAAATGAAGCCAAAGAAAATGTGGATATGTCTTCAAGGGCTGAGGAGCAGAAAATGAGGGTGGGGAGGTGTGCAACAAATCTTAGTTAACTCTCACATTTAGATGGCAGGCACATGAAGAAGATTAACAAGTAAAAGATGCTAAAGAATTAAGATCTAAATCCCCAATACGAACAGGTGCTATGCCAGAAACTTTTTAAATGTTATTCTAGGAGGTCAGTACTATCTTTATTTTATAAACACTGAAGCTGAGGAGACATGTTATCTTGCCCAGGGCCATACAACTGATTACTGACACAGGTGGTGAGCATCTCAATTCATGTCTTGCTGTTTACCTAGAGAGGGCCAAGGTATCGCGGCCACTGGAATGGGAGAACCTTCAGAGTGGACAGGATGAACTCGGGCAAGAGCAATGAGGACTGAGAAGAGGCCACCGAGGAACTTCCCTGGTGGTCCAGTGGCTAGGACACTGAGTTCCCAATGCAGGGGGTTTGGGTTCAATCCCTGGTCAGGGAACTTGATCCCACATGCCTCAACTAAGAGTTTGCCTGAAGCAACTGAAGATCCTACATGCCACATCTAAGACCTGGCACAGCCAAGAAAATAAATAAAATTAAATAAATATTTTAAGAAAGAGTTTGAGGACTTGCCTCTCAGAGAAAGCTGTGGTATAGGACCTAAATGTTATATAGAACACTATAGAACCTCAGTGTTATTCACTGTCTTGACATCTGGGGAAAATCGCGATGGCCTCCAACGGCTCAACCACAGCTCTCATTTTGCTCCTGGGGAATAAGTCCCTTGGCCTAATAGCTCTCCTTATCATGAGGACCAGGCACAGTTCCTGTTTAACCCTGAGCAGTGGGGTTCAGTTTCCTGTCAGCCTCTGGAATGATTCAAACAAGCCAGTTAGACCTTTCTGCAGGAAGCACGGGTCACCCACCGCCTTGATGCTGCCTCTCACAGTCCCTGATTTGTCACTGTGTTCCCAAGTGCAACCCTCTAGGGACTTTGTGTAGTATGCGGCACCCTCCTTCCCTAGGCTGTGAGTACATGTGACTAATAAAGTTCTAGCAATCTCAGTTGTCTAGTGCTAGAGGTCATGGGTTTGGCCATCCGCATATCTCTAGGGTAGAAATCTCTCCTTTACAAACTAGGTGGACAGATAGTGATTAAGACAATAGAGGACTCTAAAGTGTTCACCGTGAAGTTACATGGGTAAAATACTTCATTTTAATAAGTATTTGGGACTTCCCTGGTGGTCCAGTGGCTAAGACTCCACACTCCCAATGCAGGGGGCCCTGGGGTTTAATCCCTAGTCAGGGAACTAGACTCCGCATGCTGCAGCTGAGATTGCTGCAGCTAAAGATCTCACATGCTGCAACTACGACTCTGCACAAATTAAAAATAAAAAAAAAGACACGAAAGTATTTGTTTCAGTACAAGTGAAGAGATGTGAGACATGAATGACTTTTCTAGTTTTATACAAGAGGAAACTGAGGGACAGACAAGTTAGATGGCTACCTTGTATATTACACAGTATTAAACTCTTCTTTCATTCTAATGAAATATTAAATATTTAATCTCCATTATTTTCTAGACAAGTTCTTGTCCAGATGCAGCATAAGAATCACATGCATCCAGAATTTACACAAAGTTATTATAAGCAATAAGAGAAAGGCAAAAGTCTCACAGAAAAACAGGAAGATATAAATAGGTAACTCCCCAAAGTAGAAAGAGACAATAATGGGGATACGTTCAATGTCATTATTAATCAAAGAAATTCAAACAAAATCACAATGAACCATTTATTTGCATATTTCAGGTTGACAAAGATTAAGATTTATACTACCCAGAGTTAAGGATGTTAAAAGGAATCAAAGACTATCATATGCAGATGGAATGAGCAGAAATTAGTATCTTTTTGGAAGACAGAGCAGCAACTTGAGTAAAATTTTTAATTATATTTTACATAATTTAATTTCTAGGATTATATCTCAAGGAAGCAACTTATCAAATCCATAAAGATGTATGTATAAAGATGTTTGTTCTATTCTTCGCAATATTGAAATTCAGAAAAAAATCTTAGTGTCTATCAACAGAGTACTGGCTAAATAAATGTGCTTTATGTATAAAAGGGGTTGCTATACAGTCTTTAAAAATGATTATGTAGATGCATATTTATCAGCATAGAAAAATTATATTAGGTTAAAGCTGCATGTAGAATATTATAGATATAATATAAAATTTTATATATTTCTATATACATGCACAGTGGGACATTTGGAATGAAATTTACAAATTTTTAATATCTCCAACTATTCAGTTTTCAGATAAGTCTTACTCTCTTTTTTAGCTTATCCCAAAGGCACATATCAATAATTGAGAGGGGAAGAAAAAAATTTTTTTTTCCATTTTTGGGGAAAAAAATACATTGAGCAATGAATATTTCCCTTTGGGAAAAAAAAACGTATACTTCAGGAAGAAATTATACAAATCCTACAGCATGATTCAATTTTGTACTTATATTTATTTTCCAATAGATAAATGTGAAGGCCAGCAAAGAAAGGGACTCAGCCAATGTACTAGATTTCTCATAGGAAGTATATATTCTAAACTGAGGCTTTTGTGCCCTTAGCAGGAGGCTGTGGATAAAAAGTGAAAACCGCAAGGAGCCTGGGTTCAGTAGGTGCTGGTCAGCCCCTCTCTGATTGAAAAGGACACCTCAATAGTGACCAATGAGAGTCCCACTCCAAGCTGTCAACAGTGGCTAATTTTTTGCCTTGACCTTGCAAACCATTCACACCTACAGCTCTGATAAGTCCCACTCTTGGAGCTTTCACCTCTTGACAGCAAATGTTGCGGTCTCAAAATCCCATTTGTGCCTGTTTCCTGTTAGAAAGTTTTGTGTAGGGCACATGTGACCTACAGAATTATGTTTTTCAAAAGTAAACTCTCTGAGAAATCGGTTACCAACTTATCTCCCAATTCTATCATCTAGAAGGGGACAAAGGGTGACAAAACAGAGCCCATAGAGAGTTTAATTCAGAAAGACAGACACTTAATTTAGCTATTCTAAAAAAAACAGCAAACCCTACTATGTCACTTTAGAAATTCCTAAAATAGAGATCTCTATGTATCCCATTTGGCGTCTGTCATGCACCCAATAATATTACTTGTGACAGCTCTAAGAGAGGCAATATACATTGGCCTCCCAGGTCTTTAAGAATGCACAACTTAATCCATCTGGAAACAGCTGTGTTGTTGACCCTAGGGTTCTTTATATTAGAACACACTCAGACACAAACCCTGAGACGGCTCTGGAATATTATATGAGGGTGAATTACAGGCAGTCACACAACCGAGCATTGTCCTTTAAAGTGTTTTTATGAGGCAGAGCCAAAGGCTGGCAAAGCTCTCCTTCACCACAGAGGAAATCTAGGTTAAAAAGGAAAATAAGAAGTTTATGAACTATTAACAAAAAATAAAGCTTCAGAGTTAGGGAGTTATGGATTACGTTCCGATCCATTAATTATTTTATTCCCTGACTTAGAACTGGCTGCTGAAGGAGTGTGGCCCTCTGGTGGGTGACAGAAACAAGTCCCTTGCAGTGGGAACCAGAGAGGAATGGCTGGCAGAGAAGGGGGTGGACCCACTCATTCAGATGATAATTTATACTGGAATCTGGAATTCAATAACCTCACATCCCTCAGGTAAGGGAAAGATCCGCTCCCCAATTTCATTTGGGAGTTCTATTACATTAAGCAATATTCTGTTTGGCCAGACATGCCATTCTTCTCTTGAAGAAAATTAATTTCTTGATTCTTCCAGCTAATATAATCCCAATTCAGTGCTTAAAGTTTTCTCAGGGTGCTATTAGATGAAATAAAGTTTAAAGCACTTCTTGTGGGAATTCACAAAGCACAGATGGAAACAACAGAGGAAAAACAAGTTGAAGAGGGGAAGGTGGGGGTGGCTGGAAGGGAGATGAGGTGTTAGATGCCCAGCAGGAGCCAGTACATGTGTTTGTTAACAGTGTTCTGTAGTCTGAACTCTTGGTTGAGTAGGGTTATTTTATGATTTCCATAGGAAATTTATTTTAAAGCATGTAAGACCACTGAACAGGATAAATAAAAGATTACAAGGAAAAAAGAAAAAGAAACATAGTGATTTCTGATTGTTTAAAAGGCAACTCAACAAGCCTTCACCTGCAAAAGGAAAAGGTCAGGATCAATGAAAGGACCTTTCCTTTGGAAAGGGATCTGCTTTCATTTTAACACAAACAAACCCTTGTGGTGGGCTTTCTGAAGACCAAGGAGACATCAAACTGTATAAGGGATCTGGCCTTGCCAGGTAAATAAAACTCCTCTGTTGGAAATTCCACAACAACATCAAAACAAAACAAAGCAGAAGAAACCTAACCCCCACCCCACCCCTTCCTCAGCCCTCTGTCTGATAGCCAAAGGCTGCTGCTGCTGCTGCTAAGTCACTTCAGTCATGTCCAACTCTGTGTGACCCCATAGACGGAAGCCCACCAGGCTCCCCCGACCCTGGGATTCTCCAGGCAAGAACACTGGAGTGGGTTGCCATTTCCTTCTCCAATGTGTGAAAGTGGAAAGTGAAAGTGAATTAGCTCAGTCGTGTCTGAACCTTAGCGACCCCACGGACTGCAGCCTACGAGGCTCCTCCATCCATGGGATTTTCTAGGCAAGAGTACTGGAGTGGCTTGCCATTGCCAAAGACTGGTTACCCCCCAAAATAAAAACAAGTCCTCAAATATAAATGTGTTACTCCTCATAGCTATAATTTTATTCTAAAAGAAGATTTTTGGAAGATATCATCTTAAGTGTGATGTTACAGGGGGAACCCTATGTATTAGGAGAGTCTGACTTGAGAATACTACAGGATACTGAGCGTCTTTGACGACAAAACATCCACTCTCATAGGTACCTTGGTCAAACACACTGCATCTCATTCTTCTAAGTCCAGCTGTCTTTGTAACGTATTGGCTCAACTACTATGAAGAGGCACTTTTACTGTCTTTTGAGGAGATAGACAATGAATGGCATTTTTTCTCAGCCATATTTTCTTTCACAAATCTGAATGCTTATTGCAGCGGTACTGTTATTCTTAACATCAGTCCTTTCTACACACACATGTACACATCACATAATCCACACACACGTACCCACACCATCCGTCCATACATACACTATACACACATACACGTGCACCATACACCACAGACCAACACACACACAATTGCTTTTCTCCTCCCACCATTTTATTGAGCATTGTGTTGAAGATTCTATCCAGGGCAATTAGGTAAGAAAAAGAAATTAAAAGACATCCCAAGAAAAGAAAAATGTAAATATCTCCATTTGAAAAAAAAAAAGACTTATATATAGGAAATCATAAAGAAACCAATAAAAGCTAACAGAATTAATAAGAGTCCAGTGAGATTTCAGTACATAGACTCAATATACAAATATCACTTATATTTCTCTGTACTAGCAATGAACATTCCAAAACAAAGTCTAGAGAAAAAAATGCATTAAAAATATTCAAAGATCATGAAACTTTTAGGTATAAATTTAACAGAAGAAGTGCAAGACTTGTATGCTGAAAATAGCAAAATGCTATTGAAAGAACTTGAAGATATAAATAAATGGAAAGACATCCTGTGTGTTCCTGGACTGCAAGACAATACTGTTAAAGGAAAATACTCCCCCAAATTGATCTATAGATTCAACAGAATCCCTATCAGCATCCAGCCACATTTTATTGTGACAGTAACCATTTTATTCTATCTCTTGTCATACCATGTGTCATGTGACATCTTAGTTCCCTGACCAGGGCCCACACACACAATTTTAATTGATGAGCGCATAAATCTGACTGTCGACCATTGCTACAACCTTAGCTATGCCCAAATCTTAGCTTTTACTACTATACGTTCCTCCCTTTTCCCTTTCTCTCAAGGAAGCATATCAGAATACAAGGAAACCAGAATCATAACCATAAATCTGCTCTTCAATTGTAAAAAAAAAAAAATAGTAGAAAAACTACTGGAGGTGTAGCTCACAAACCATCACTACCCACTAGTGAAATTCAGCATCAAATTTAGTATCCTGCCTGGAATGATCTCCCCTCACTCTCCCCAACACACTCTTTTTCAACCATACAAATCCTACCAGTATCTCATGGTCCATCTACTCGATGGATGAAAATTCTTCAGACTCCCCTCTCTAGACTCTACCAAACTCACAAACTCGTTTCCCAAGAGCCAGGAGGGGGGTTAATTTATATTGCTGTTGTTCAGCCACTAAGTTGTGTCCAACTCTTTGCAACCCCATGGACTGCAGCACACCAGGCTTCCCTGTCCTTCGCTGTCTCTCCTGGAGTTTGCTCAAATTCATGTCCACTGAGTCAATGATGCCATCTAATTTGTACACATCAAGCCTATTCTCAGGCATACCCATTCACTGCTGAGCAGTGGAGATGTGGCAACCAGAGAGCACTAACCCCGCCTGAAGGGGCAGCAGCCAGCAGCCCTGCCACTGCTGCCATGTGGGAATGCAGGTCCGTGGCCACCAGATCTTCCACTGTTGTAAGAAAAGCCAAAAATCGTCTGCATTTTCTGTGAAATATCCCAACTGTAAATATTGGCTCAGTTAAGAAAATTAAGACAAAAACTCTGTAAACTGCACTGGACCCATGGAACCACTAATGTGGAACTTCAGGTCTCTATTGAACATATGAAACCTAACAATGAATGAAGCTCATGTAAAGAGGTGTGGTGTATGTGTGTCACCAGTTAGATTAGTATGTCCCAGAGAGACACAGGCAAATACATTCTTTGGTGGAGCAAATGGTAAAAAATCTGCCTGCAATGCAGGAGACCTGGGTTCAGTCCCTAGGTGGGGAAGATCCCCTGGAGAAGGGAATGGCTACCTAATCCAGTATTCTTGCCTAGAGAATTCCATGGGCAGAGGAGACTGGCATGTTATAGTCCACGGGGTCGCAAAGGTGTCGGACACAACTGAGTGACTTTCAGTTTCACTTTTTTTTCATGTGATATGTAACTTGAAAATGAAGTAGGACTTTATCTTGTTATCATCAATGTTAAATTAAGTTTCAAATAATATAAGGAGGGACTGAGATATTTATAGTTTGAAAAGAAGGACACGTCAAAAAAGTTCAGGAACACTGATCCTGATGATAGGGTGCTGGAAGGCAGTAATTATACCCTAATCTATTTTATTCAGCATGTATCAAGAGGGCTAATTAGGGACTTTCCTGGTGTTCCCAGAGGTTAATAGTTTGCCTTCCAATGCAGGGGGCGTGGGTTTGATCCGTGGTTGGGGAACAAAGATCCCACATGCTATGGGGCAACGAGAGTGAAAGTAAGCCAAAGCATTAGTCATTCAGTTGTGTCCGATTCTTTGCAACCCCATGGGCTATTGACCCCCAGGTTCCTCTGTCCATGGGATTTCCCAGCCAAGAATACTGTAGTGGGTTGCCATTTTCTCCTCCAGGGGATTTTCCTTACCAAGAGATCGAGTCCACATCTCCTCTGTCTCCTGCATTGCAGACAGATTCTTTGCCCACTGAGCCATCAGGGAAGCTTCAAAAAAAAAATCACTCCCACAATATATTGGGAGGGGATGGGACGATGAGAATGGGATGGGGCAACTAAGTCCATGCTGCAACTACGGAGCTGGCATGCCACAACTAGAGAAGCCCGCGTGCCACAATAAAGACCTAACACAGCCACACACACACACACACACAATCAGAGTGCCAAATATACAGGTTTGAATGGAGCTGATTTGAGTATTTTAAGGAACTAGATTCTAGACAACCACTTCATGCCTTAGAAATTTAACTTTGCCCTATTGCCTATAGTTACCAATACATTTCCCAGCCATGAGCAAAGAATCCCATTCTAATCAGATCTTCAGTTCAGTTCAGTTCAGTCGCTCAGTTGTGTCCAACTTTTTGTGACCCCATGAATCACATCACGCCAGGCCTCCCTGTCCATCACCGACTCCTGGAGTTCACTCAAACTCATGTCCATCGAGTCGGTGATGCCATCCAGCCATCTCATTCTCTGTCATCCCCTTCTCCTCCTGCCCCCAATCCCTCCCAGCTTATCTGTGCCTAAATATTTTTACTTTATAATTTAATAGTTCTAATTCATCTACCAGAGAAAAGAAAAACACCTGGAACAAATAACACATTTGAAGCATATTAATTAAACTCAAGTAAAAAATAAAATAAACATAAGATGAAACTTCCCTGCCTCTTGTCTCTCTGCAGAGTAGAGACACAGCCCTGTGACTTGGACTTCTTTTATCAAAAGCATATCCATACCTTTTTGTCAGATAAACTTATTTGGTTTTCCTTGTGTAATAGGGTGAGTATTGTACAAGGTTTCAATGCCTTTTTTTTTTCGTCAACTCAAATTGTCCCTTAGAGGCTCAAGTACTAACAAAGTGCTTCGCTGCATGAAAGTGCTGTCTGCATTTGTCTGGCAAATATGATGCCAGCTAAAAAGCCTGATGGGTCTGTAATTTGTCACAGGTATAACTGAGCTCCAGGCTGCTTCAACCAGAAAGTGAATTCAACTTTATAAAGAAAAAGTGTGGACAGGAAAGTCTTCTAGCAAGATTCCCAATAACCAGAATACGGACATGAGATCCTAAAACTAATAAAACATGGATTGGGGAGAGGGTATTGATGAAGCAATAGCCTAAGGAGGGAAGTGGGAGGATTTGTGCCTATTTTTATACTGAAGGGAAAGTGATGGACACAGAGGTAAGACCACTATCACCTGCAATCCTACAACTCTAGGAATTAAACCACACTATCCCTGCAGCTACAGATGTGGATACAGGCTCAGAAAGGCTAGGAACTTGTCCACAGTGTTTCCCAGACACCTGGAGTTTGGCCAGGTCTTTCTGGCTCTAATGCTCAAGCCTAGTCACTATATAACACCAGCTTCCAACAGGTCACCAAGACAGCCAATGACATTCAATTAGCTATGCTATGAAACTGCAGATTGCAGATAGAGTATTGTTCATTTTTTAGCTTAATTTTGTTAAAGACATAATAGACCAACCATAAAAAGCAATCTGCCAAGCTATAGGAAATCAGCCCTGTTGCTAGTAAATGTGTTTTATTCAAACATACATCAAACACTTATTATATTTAAGATTCCCCAGATACTAGAGAGACAGAAATTCAAATACATTCAAGATAAGCTCTAGTAATTTTTTTTTTTTCTTTTGTAATGGCATAAGTGGAAAGGTGTTCTCATTGAATGGAATGTTTGCTTACTCAGTGGCCTTATGTTCATTGAGAAACCAGCTGGGTCAAAAATTGTCCTAGACTCTGAGGATGATTGAGTGACAGAGAAGACAGATAAGGCCCATAGCTGGAAGAAATTTGCTTTGCTTCAGAATTAGAATTCGTGCTAGTGGTAATGAACCCACCTGCCAATGCCAGGAGATGCAAGAGACACAGTTTCAATCCCTGGGTCGAGAAGATCACCTGGAGAAGGAAATGGCAACCCGCTCCAGTATTCTTGCCTGGGAAATCCCACGGACAGAGGAGCCTGGTGGGCTACAGTCAATGGGGTCAGACACAACTGAGCAACTTAGCGCACACAAACAAAGCAAAGGAGAGCAAAATGAAGGAGTCATTTATGGTTTGTGATAAATGCTGTGAAGCAAATACTGGGGTGTTCTGATAGAGAATAAATGGAAGGCATTGTGTTTTAGACCAGGAAGACAGGGAGGACTTCCCTGAGGTGGTGATGTCCAAATGACAAGTCAACCGTGTAACAGGTTGAAGGAAGGCAACCATGTAACAGGTTGAGGGGAAAATGGGTTTTCCCAGCAGAGAGTTAGGGACAGATGAAGAACCAGTGAGGACAGTGAGTTTAGTTGTTTCTGGGAAGCAAGAGCAGACCACCACACGTGGGTGCAGCAAGTCAGGGTGGGCTGGGGGACTATGAGAGGTGGGAGGGAGCCATTCAGACCATCGTGGGTATTGTACATCACTGGAATGAGTTTGGATTTTATTCTAAGCTCAGTGGAAAGCTGCTGAATGACTTGGTCTTAAACCAGGGACTGCTGTGAACAGATGAAAGGTTTTATTTCAGCTGGCTTGTGAAGAAGGGGTGAAAAGGGGACTCAAGCGGAAGTGGGAGACGAGGCCCTAGCTGGGAAGACAGCACTTGGATGCCCCCCATTCACTCCCCAGATCTGCCCTTCACCCTTTCCTATCCTGCTGTCTACCTCAGAGCCTGGCTTATACAGACCCTTGCCTTCTGACTTCCAGCTGGGTTCGGCCAATGGGAAGTCCCAGCCAGAGCTTAGAGGAAGTCAGGAGAGAGGAGCTGGAATATTTACTCCTCAGCTCCTCACCAGCCCAGTCCCCAGGGCTTTTCATGGGCCACTTGCCTCCCTCAGCCTCGGCTGCTGGTCCCACTGGTCGGGTGGTCTCTGCCCCATGGCCTCTCCTGCGCTCTCCCCCAGGGACCCAGTGCCCTTCCCTCTCATCACCTCCAGTCCTTGGGCGGAAGCAGAAAAGGCTGCTGTTAGCCTCAAGGCACTGCAGTTGGGGCCTTGTGGTTTGAAAATGATACCTTTATTAAACTCTAGTCAAATTACCCAATTTGTGTGTGCCATCTGTTTCCTTCTGGGTTCCTTACTGATGTAGGGAGAGGCAAGATTTGATTTAGAAAAGCTCAGTTACTGTGATCCTTGACTAATATCCTGTTCTGCTGATGCTCTGTGTTTGTGATATAAGGGTCACAAACCCAAAAAATGTTAGCAAGAAATCATACACCTCTTTATTTCTTTAGGAAATCCAATACCATAAATTGACCAAAGAGACAAAATGCCAAAATCACAGATGTGAGGATTTGGAAAACAAAACAGAATTACGGTCACTGATACCTGACTTCAGGCCAATTAGAATGAGCTCTTGCTTAAATATTTAGATTTATATTTCTCATTCAATTTTTCATTTATTTACTCAGTGTTTATTGGGTACCTAGTCCTTGCAGGGCGCTAGTTTAGACACCAGGGAAAGAGCAAAGACTATCCCTACTCTCACAGAGCTTACACTCCAGAGTAGAGTCAGGAAAGAAGTCAACAATCTCTTGCATGCTCATAAAAAACAGCTAAGGAGGACAGAGTGGGAGATTTATATATGAGCGAGAATATTTCCTTTCTTAAAAGGTGTTATTTGAGCAGAGAACTAAAGGAAGGGATGAAGCAAGCAATGATGATATCCAGAGGAAGCACGACCCAGGAGAAGAAGTACTAGAGGCTGTACTTCAGCAACAGTGGCAGGAACTGAGCAACTGTGAAAGGCCAGTGTGGCTGGAGCAGAAGTAGCCTGGCAGGACGAGCCCACTTGCCCCATCTAGGATTTTTGGCTTTTATTTTGAGAAAAGAAGCTATTAGGGTTTTGAGAGAGTAGTGACAGGATATGACTTAGGTTTTTTTGTTTGTTTGTTTGTTTTGCTTTGTTTATTTTTACTTTTTATTAATTCTTATTGGAGCACAGTTGCTACATAAGGTTGTGTTAGTTTCCACCGCACAGCAAAGTGAATAAGCTACATGAATACATCTATCCCCTCTTTTTTGGATTTTCTTCCTGTTTAGGTCACCACAGGGCAGTCAGTAGAGTTCCTTGAGTTATACAGTAGGTTCTCATTAATTATCTATTTTATACATAGCGTCAGTAGTGTATATATGTGTCTCACTTTTAAGAAATTTATTCTAGCTGCTTTGTTGCAATAAGGTAGCAAGTACAGAAAGCAGGGGCACACTAAGACAAAAGTATAGGGAAGAGATGCTGTTGTCTTGGACCAAGGTGGAAACATTTATGCTTGATAAGCTTTTCAGAGAGCTTCCCTCGTGGCTCAGATGGTAAAGCATCTGCCTGCAATGCGGGAGACCCAGGTTGATCCTGGGTTGGGAAGATACCCTGGAGAAGAAAACGGTAACCCACTCCAGTACTCTTGCCTGGAAAATTCCACGGGCAGAAGAGCCTGGTGGGCTACAGTCCATGGTGTCCCAAAGAGTTGGACATGACTGAGCTACTTCACTTTCACTTTCAAGCTTTTCAGATACCCAAGTGGGGATGAGTAAGGCACTGGGTATACACACAAAGTCTGGAGTTGAGAGAAGGCGTCTGAGTTAGGCTGGAGATAGGGAACTGGACGGCACACAGCCATAAGCCTGAATGAGAAAATCCAGGGAGTGAAGACAGGGAGAAGAGACAAGTTCTCAGCAGGGAGCATGAGACCCTGGAGATGGACAAGTCACAGAAAGGAGGAGGAACCTGTCAAGGAAACTGAAAAGGATTGGTTAGCAGCATAGAAGGAAAAACCAGGAGAGGTGCTGTTCCCAAAGCCAACTGAAAAAATGTATTTTGAGAAGGAAGAAGAAGTCAAGCTGTCATGTGTTGTTGATGGATCAAGTGAGAATTGTGGAACAGGAAGTAAAGCAATGGATCTGGCAAAGAAATGGCTGACAGTGACTCAGAGTATGTTCTGAGAAGCAGGGAGTTGAAAGTCTGATGGAGAGAACATGTGTAGGCAACTCTTCTTTACAGTCAATGGGGAGCAGAGAAATTGTGGTCGATGGAAGGGGTTAAGCAGGTTTTCTTTTACTTTCTTTTTA
This sequence comes from Moschus berezovskii, assembly GCF_049115385.1. NCBI lineage: Eukaryota > Metazoa > Chordata > Mammalia > Artiodactyla > Moschidae > Moschus > Moschus berezovskii. Next base: position 19,936,736 of record NC_142483.1, read on the forward strand.
ATTTGAAGATATTACAGCATCTCTTAATCACTGCTGGGAATTATCTAGTAGAGAGAGGAACCAGGATGATGCAAGACAGAGCAGATAATTGCAAGAACAAGAGGGGATGGGGTCCAGGGCACCAAGGAGGCCATGGATGGGAACAGAACACTTTATCCTCTGTAACAGAACATGAGTCCAGCTGTAGATAGGCTGGTGAGAGCTGGGGAGGTTTCCTCCTGAATGAGCTTTTTACAGCAAGTGGGGAGGAACCCCTGGGAGTTTCAGGAGAGAAGAGAAAGTGAAATAGTCATCCAGAGCAAGGGAGTGGAGTAAGGACCTGCAGTAGGATTGTACTGGCCAGTGTACTGGTCCCTAAACTGCTTCTGATGTGAATTTATAAATTCCATTAGTATCAATGAAAAGCATTAATCTTTAGCTCACATAGAGGAAAGAAGATACTCATGTGAGGAAAATGCAGAGGATATAGTCATCAGAAGCTTCAAGAAGGATCATTCCAAATACTGCATTTGGTGGTATACTCCTAAAGTCACCAAGTGAGGTTCTCACTGGACCTAGGTAAGAAGCATATGCAGACCACTCACTGTGACCGAAAGTGAGATAAACTAAAGGAGTTCCCAATTTTCCCAACAGATGAGCAATAGAACATTCAAATATATGGAAATGATCTTTATTTTGGATTCTTTCTCATTTAGCCTTTCAGATTATGAGAATTTGAAAAATAAATCTGAAACTCTACTTCTAAAAGCTTGCTTGTAAATTATTATCCCTGGTATATGAAAGCCCAGGTCTTAGATAGAACCAAAAAAAAAAAGATTAATGACCCCTGACATTAGAATTTAAAATGTCCTGCATGCAAATTCACTTTCTCTCCACTCTTTTGTAATGCAATAACCAGCGAGAATTAGAATTGCAAAAATGCCAAAAGAGCTACATGAAAATTATACAACAAAGTAGTTTCACAGTGATACTTAGAGAGGACTATGAAATGGATACAAGATAACACTGAGAGACATACAGTTACGTATGTGTGAGTGTGTGTATGTGCACACGCAAATCTGAAAGAGCAAGACAAAAAACTATTTATGTCTTTGCGTTGTTCTCCCTAACCAAAGTTTAAAATAAAAACACTGGTTGGGTCATATTTCAATAATGTGACATATGGTTCCTATTTCAGTTCTACATGATTTTTCATTAAGTAGTCTTTGAAATATTTACTGATAAATAAAGTAGATCTTTGGAATATCTGATTTAAAACAACAACAAAATGTAGCAATTATCAACACAAATTTTCCTGTACTCTCTGATACTATTTTCTTCCAGTGATTATTTCTTACATTCCTAGGCACCATAGAAAGCTAATAATATAAATGATTTTCTGTGGGCTTCAGCTAAACACTTCAACTGTGACAATGAAATGAGGTAAACCATTTCATGCTCTATAGCAGAAACCTATTACATAATTCAAACAAGTTTTGAAAAATCACTTGGATCATATGATGTATCAGCCACACGGGCATTACTGATGTCTGGCCCCTCCCCTCATTCTTATTTTCCTTTATGTGTCCCTCCCACCCACATAACGAGAGAAAGAGTATTTTATCTGCTTGGGTCATAAGGAGAGAGCAAAGAGAAACCACTGTCTAACAAATGTCTCCTTATTTTTCTACTGGCTTCCATCAATCTAAGGTAATTTTTTTAGATGCTGGACTCAAATATCCAAAGACAACTCAGTGATTAATTCAAAAGGTAGTGCAGCCGAGGGCAGACACTCCCTGGCATGTATGGTGAGCAATTTGGCGAAGCACGAAGAGTAATGACATGGCATCAAAACACCGCCACGCTCCTGGAGGGCATCTGTCCTCACTTTGTTACGAATCGAACCTTGATTTTCTTTGGAGTGACATTCATAACAAAACTAATCTCTTCAAATTCCTCGCATCTAGGAATGATCCAAAATATATTAATTGACTAATAAGATCAATAAGAAGTTGCGAGGCAGGGCCTCCACAAAAGTCTGCTGAAATGGGAAGACTCGGATGACACAAAACGGTTTGTTTGTTTTTGCTTTTTGCCTACTGCCTTTCCCCTTCCTCCTGCCTCCGATGGCCAAAGGTGGAGTGGCCAGTTTGTAAGCATGAGGCCACATGTCCCATGGCAAGACACAGCCAGGCAGAAAGACAGGAGGAGCTGATGTCTCTGAATTTGTTGAAGTATCCTGGGAAAAGTAAACCCCTCTTTAATTAAGCCATTTGTGATGGTTAAATTTAGGTGTCAACATGGTTTGGTCATGGTTCCCAGATATTCGGTCAAACATACCTGAATGTTGCTGTGAAGGTATTTTTTAGATGAGATTAACCTTGAAATTGGGTTTCTCAGGCGGCGCTAGTGGTAAAGAACCTAGCTGCCAACAAGGGAGATGTAAGAGACCTGGGTTTGATCCTTGGGTTGGGAAGATCCCCTGGAGGAGGGCATGGCAACCCACTCCAGTATTCTTACCTGGAGAATCCCATGAACAGAGGGGCCAGGCAAGCTACAGTCCATAGGGTTGCAGAGCCGGAGACAACTGAAGTGACTTAGCACGCATGAGCACAACCTTAAAATCAGGAGACTGTGAATAAAACACATCACGCTCTGTAACGTGGATGGGTGTCTCCAACCAGTTGAAGACCTTAGGAAAAAACTGATCCACCCAGAGCCAGAGGAAATTCTGCCAGCAGGCAGCCTTCATACTTGAGCTCCAACATCAACTCCTCCCTGGTTCTCCAGCCTGCCAGACTATCCTGCAGAGTCTGTCAGGCCTCTCACAGCTATATGAGCCAATCCTTAAAATAAATCAATCTCTCCTGTCCTCTCTCTATCTTTATACACACACACAGGAAATACATTTTCAAAGAGAGAGATCTTCCTTCTTGGTTCTCTTTCTCTGGAGAAACCAGACCACTGACCACTATACCACCATAACTGGGAGTCCGTTCATTGCAGCTGAATGCAATCTTCTCTGGCACATTTGAGATCTATCACTTCATGAGCTGCATAACTGTGTACATTTTTTGTGACCTCCAGCCTCCAGATCTTCAGAATGGAAATATGACTATTACTGACTCCACAGGCTGGTTATAAGGGATGCATGAGGCAACATCTGTAAAAGTGCTGTGTAAGTTGTAAAGCCCAGTGGAAATGTTAGGAAGCAATCATGACAGGCTCACTGCAACAATTCCTGAACATAATTGTTCTTCATTCATGGTTGCATTAATTTATAATAACCAGTACCTTTAAATTTGACCATTAAAAAGTCATTATATTATTTGTCAATCATATCTTAACAAAGCTGGGGGGAAAAGTCATTCTGAAACACTTGGAAGTTCAGAAAAGCACAAGGGAAAAAAATATTCAACCATACCCCCCACAGCTACTGTTAGCTATTAATAACTATCATTTATTGAGTTCTTGATGCTAAAGCTGAAACTGCAATACTGTGGCCACCTCATGCGATGAGCTGACTCACTGGAAAAGACTCTGATGATGGGAAGGATTGGGGGCAGGAGGAGAAGGGGACGACAGAGAATGAGATGGCTGGATGGCATCACCGACTCTGTGGACATGAGTTTGAGTGAACTCCGGGAGTTGGTGATGGACAGGGAGGCCTGACATGCTGTGATTCATGGGGTCGCAAAGAGTCGGACACAACTGAGCGACTGAATTGAACTGAACTGAACTAAATGACCAGGAAGCATGTGAAGCACTTTAATGCACTATCCTTACTCTACAGAGGCAGGTGCTACTTTGTCCATTTTGTAAATAATAAAACTAAAGATTAAAGGTGTCCCAAGGCATTCAGCTAGTAAGTAGCAAAACCAGGATTCAAACTGAGGTGTGAATGATGCCAAAGCCCATGCACGTAACCACCAAATTACATGGCAGGTGACAGGCTGTGTTCTCTGATAACATATTTGCTAAAGCAGAATGGCAACATGATCAGGTAAGCATTATGACTGGTTTTACTGACAGTGTCAGCACCTTGCCCAGCACATAAACAAGTGAAGATTCTCGTCTCACAGGGTTACTAGCTCTCTTGCCCAGGCTTGCATTTTATTCTGAAATGGAGTGAAAGGCTGCTCCACATTAGCTACTCTCTCATACTGCCTTTTACTTCAGACAAAGATATCCCTCTGTAGGGCACCCTGAAGCTTACTTGCAGAAAACTGGGTTTACCACCCCTTTCAAACTTCCCAAACAGTCACAATCTCACTTTATTTGCCCTCTAGCCCTCTGAGTTAAGAAGGGCATGTATTAGTAACTCTGCAATCCAGGTGAGAGAATGGACTCCTGGAGAGGTTGAGTAAGTTGCCCAAGGTCACACAGCGAATTGTTGGTACAAGCAGGATTGGAAAGCCCATCGGCTGACATCCAGCCCAGCACACTTTCCATTCTGCTGGGCTCCCTCCACCTGTTACTCCCACCAATCCCCGAAGGGCTTAGAATTGATGGGGCATACCATCAATTCCTCACGGCAAGACTGTCCTATCTGGGTAGGAAAATAAGTGTGTGTACACACACACACCACTCCCCCCCTCCCAAACACAGGTTAGATACACTGTAATTGTATCTGCCAAAATAGTTTTGCAACAATCCAGTCAAGGATGCAGAAAACTCCCAGGCTATCTTTCAGAAACAGAGCCAGAGGGTCCATTTCAGAATGAAACAGGATTTTTTCAGCTGTGAGTGGATGGGTGGGTGGGTAAGTGGACGGGCTGCATTAACAATGGCACAGTGGACTGCAGGGTAAAAGCTCTTGTAACTTCCATTGCTATTAAGCTGTGACAATGCAAATCCAGACTGGAAAAGAAGCGTGCCCAAGAAAGAATATGAAAACATGGTTCACCTTAACTCTTCTATAACTTCCTATTTCTAAATCATAGGATATTAAAACAGTTCTTTGGGAAAAACAAATGAGTGCTTTGACTCAAACTATATGATATTTATAAAAAGTAAAGCGCAAGGGAGCATTGACTAAGAAGGAAAAAACCAAGGATGAGACTAAGGTCATACTCAGTCATACTTGAAATCAAAGAAAGCACAAATGGAAGGAAAGTACCACACTGTCAAGTTAGCATCAAAGTCAGGATTTTCAGATGCAAACATCTGCCTTTCATAAGCTAGGCAAGCAGTCAGATTTTTGCCTCAACTGCACTGGTCCTGGCAAAGCAGAAGTTAACTTCCCTTCTTTCAGCTGGTTAGATGAGTGGATATCAGAAGGCAAACAGAGGAACTGCAAGATTTAAAGCTCAAAGACAAAAGACCGGCCCTGGGGATGGAAGTTCCTAGGAAACTAAAACAAGAAAACTCTAAACACGCTGTCAAAACCAGTGCCAGTGATCTCCCATTAAGTAAGGAGTGGCGCTAAAAGCTGTACCACCTAAAATGGTGCTATCTTACACATCATCAGAAAACCTCAAGTGGCCCTTTTTTTCTGCTACATTAGCAAAAGGAAGTTTAAGAGGTTTAGTCACCAGGAGAGTGGTCACTTTCTCAAAAAGGAATTTGCCACAGACTCACAGGTATTCCAAATGTGGACCAAGTTTCCTTTCTAACAAGAATTAATATCAGTGCTTAAAACAGAATGATGTCATCCAATGATTTGAAGCCCAGTAGTTTTGACTAGGGAATGAGGATAGTGGCAAAAGTTGAGGGAAAAGCCCGGCGGGGGGGGGGGGGGGGGGGGGGGGCGGGAATAGAAAGAAAGAAAAATGAAGAATTCAATGTGATTTCACTAAAAGTCCTGGGATCCATGTGATCCATTCATATTACCATGTCACAGAGAGAGAAATGCAATCCAGGATCCAGAAAGCTCTTCTCATTTTCACGCGGACACATGACAAACTGAAAGGAAGGAGTTCATTTTTAATGCATATAAAGCATATGAAACACTACAATGATTCTCGTGCATGGCTGCTTTTCCCAAGTTTCTTCATGTGGTTGGCAGCTGACTCACAAATGCTCTTCCTCCAGCCCTTGTTCAAATGCTCTTACCCAAGCTGGGCCCTGTGTCCTGCTTGCTCTCTTCATCTCTCAACTCCTTGAGAGGTTCAATGCAACCTCTCAATCTCTTTAGTTTTCTTCCACTTTCTTTAGTTTTGAGAGGACCTGGAAGTTTACCAAGGGAAAAAAATTCTTCCTGTGTGGAAGTCAGGGAAAATGTGAAGATCAGGAATACCCATACATTAATAACTTTAACCTGTAACACATTATCACAGTTTGTCCCTTGGGATTCCATTGTCCCAAACTCGAAAGGTAACACTTAACAGAGGAGTCTTTTCAAATGATACACCAGGAATTCAAGACTCCAAGAGATGCAAGAAATTGAAGTCTGACTCCAGAGATTATGGTCTTCCTATAACATAAAAAAAACAGTGGGAAATAGAGTTGAAAAGAGATTGTTTTTCCCTACATCGTTTTGATCAACTCAATAAATGTCACTATATGCCAGGCACCGATTTAAGTAGTAAAAAGACAGAGATAAGTAAGTCACAATCCTTTTCCTCAAAGAGGTCACAGTCTAATGTGATGAGTCCTGCCCCAAGGCCACAGGTGTGAGGCCCTGTACCAAGACCACAGAAGAGGAGCCCAGAATCAAGTTCACTCTGAAGCTGACTGAGCCCCACTGAGTCCATCTGTAACCTTGCCTAAAGACCTCCTGATCATCACCAGCAGTCTTCCTGAGCCATATTAGGAAAAAATGCTCAATCCAGTACTCGTTCTTATAGTGCCCTAACCAATCATTTAATGCCAACCTTTCAGCAGGAATTTTGTCTTGAGGCTATAAAAATTGGCTACTAACTCAGGGAATTGGTTGGCTCTCAACAGTCTGTCAGGAGTTCGACCCACTGCACTCACAGCATCTAGCTCTTAATAAACTTGTTCCCTTCTGAAATGTTCCAAGTTTGAAATTCCTTTCCAATCCACTCTCAGACTGCCTCAACATAATGCAGTTTCTCAAGCTGCATTCCTTAGAACATGTTCCCTTGTTAAAAAAAAAGTTCTGTGGCCCAAATACCTTTTTAGGAAATGTGGCACATTCAATATCCTTTTGGATGTTTTTCATATTCATCCTAATCCTAAATTAAAGAAACTTTGTGTCTTTATTCTGACATTTCCAAACTTAAATTTATCACTGAGCCATTTGCTTTGTAAAACACACATCTTGAGATGAACTTACAAATGTTAGCACAGATTCCACCTTTAGTTTAAATAAATAAATATTTGTCATTTATAAGATAGAATAATGATTATGGGAGCATTTTCAAATAAAGTAAATTGTATTTCAACCAAAAATGCAAGTTAATTTAAAGGTTGTCTCAGTCCACTCACTGAAATGAACAAGTGAGAAATGGGAAGAAAAGGAAAAACAACGGTAGGCTGGAAGCTATTTTGCTGGTGGAGGCAGTGGGAGAGGTGTCTTGCTTTCAGGGATCTTAGGGAAAATTGTGGTAAAATTAAATCCTTGGTATCTATTGGGGTTACAGTTGAGAAAACTTTCTGGGATTCAGTGAATGGACGGTGAAAATCCCCACATTAGTCAGCTCCATAGCATGGCTCTATAGCCAGTTGCTGTGTCAATAGACATTTTCTTACCAGGCCAATTCTGCAGTATAGTTTTGGGCACTAGTCCCAGAAGCTTAGCCTCAAGTCTGATTCTCTGGGATTCCCAGTGATTCTTTGAAATGCTGCAGTCTCGTTGTTCTTTAGTCGCTAAGTCGTGTCCAACTCTTTGTGACCCCATGGACTGTAGCCTGCCAATCTCCTCTGTTGGTGGGATTTCCCAGGCAAGCATACTGGAGTGGGTTGCCATTTCCTTCTCCAACGAATCCTCCCGATCCAGAGATTGAACCTGTATCTCCTGCTTAGCAGGCAGATTCTTTACCACTGAGCCACATGGGAATCTGAAATGTTGTATACCCCTTAATAAATTCATTTTCTATTTAAACTGGCCAGTGTAGATTCTGGTGTCTGCAACTAATACCCCTGACCGTATTTTCCTTCCCCTACTTCCAAAAGCCAGGTGAATAACTTACAGCCATTCACAACCTAACCTTTCCCTCTCAGGAAACTCTAATCTAGTAATATATTTCTGTGGACTCTCCATTGCCCTCTTTAACTTCTAAGCCCTAAGTAATGAATGAAACTGACTCTTATTTCTGGAATCCCACCTGCATTCCTTTTCCAACTCAATCTTCTTTCCTAGCCTAAGGCTAACCTACTTACTGTAAGAAATACACTTTCCTGTCAGGCAACACGGCAACATTTTTGGCGAGGTCAAAGCCTAGCTCTTAATTTATCTTTTGAGTTGTAAGAATATCCCGGGACACACCAGTGCTTTGAACCCAATTATTTATTTCTCTATCCCATTTTTCAAAAATCATTTAATCTCTAGAGCCCATGAGCCACAACTGCTTAAGCCTGTACACCCTAGAGTTCGTGCTCTGCTACGAGAGAAGGCACCGTAATAAGAAACCCATTCACCGCAACTAAAGAAAGCCCAAGCGAAGCAACGAAGACCCAGAGCAGCCAAACAAAAATAATTATTAAATAAAGTAAAAACAAAATCTTTTCATCTGCTTTTTAGGGTTATAATCTGAACAGCTCTTCCAAAGTGTTAAGAAATCTGTCAGATTAATTTCAAAATAGGAGCCGAGTGGTCTGGGTGTTAAAGCATCTGAGAATGCCAAGAATGGTCCCACTCCCTAGAGTGGTGAGTGACTAAGTAACTCAGGAAAAGTATAAGGGCCTCTATGGCAAATCCCAGTAAGAGGAGGGTTCTCACTTCCTTCCCAGGCCTCCAGTTAAAGAGCACATGGTCAAACTAGGTCACCAAACAAGGTTGTTTTTGTTTAAAAAGTGCTAAAGGAAAGTATTTGAATAGTCATGAGAGGGGAAAAGCATATTTCTTGATACAGTAATTAAAAAGAGATTTAGACCCAGTGTGTGAATTCCCACAGAATCCTACTTAGCTCCCTTATCTATGTCAACGCAAACTTAGTTTCACATCATTGGTGCTTCTCATTTATCTTAATGCTAAGGATTTATTTCTTATGCAAAATTGTTCATTTTTACCAGCCTGGAACTTAAAAAAAAAAAAAATCACATTCTCTTATTCAAGAATTTTCATTAAGCCAAGGTGTCATCAAACTGAAAATCTGTAGACACAATTTTGGCTCTTTTCCTTAAGCAAATCAGAGGAGTGCTCAATCCAGGCAACCAAGGATTAGTGCAGGCACTGATGACAGATTCTTAACAGTGTTGTAAGGAGAAAAAACAATGTTGGTACAGAATGATTTACAAAGATTTCTAACTCAAAGTTGAACCAGTAAGTTTGTCTAGACTGTCCTATGAGAAGCTGCCTTCTTCAGGGAAAAAAGCTACAGCTGAAACTCAGAATGATTTTGTCCCCACGATGTGTATACAGGACTTGGGTTAGTAATCTGGTACCAAGAAACATGCAGATTATCACTGAGACAAAAATTAAACAAACCGATGACAGAGTATGTGTATTGTTCACATCTCTTATTTATTTGTTTGTTTAGGTACCACAGATTCATAAAGTCACTAACCAGAGTAGGTAAAGTCACTGATCAGAACAAAATTATCAGTTTCCTATGGCGTGTCATATAAAGGTAGTGAGAGAATTTTCAGGGAAAATCATCAAACTTTAATCAAATATTTCAGGCAAAAAGATAGACATTAACAGTTTTGATCGGCTCAGCAATAGTCACATCAAAGAAATGTCAAAACAGTTGAAACCCAACAATTAGCCCAAGATCAAAACCCAGAATATCTATTTATTAGCACACTCTCTAACTCTGTGTTCAATTAAACCTAAGCATCTCCGTAGACTTAATCCCCCTGATCGTAGGGTGTCTAATACCTGTCAGTGCAATTTCTTGATCACTAATGTAACACTCTTTGTTTATTCCATTTGTCTCTATAAACACTATTTTAAATCATTCTCCCCAGCATTTTCCCCCAAATACCATTTGTGTGCCATTGCAGCATTTATGTTTTCCCTGAGTTTCAACCTTTAAATGTCAGTGGCCATTTGGTACTTCTTTTTTCTCATAAATAAAACCTTTCCAACATCTTGCAAATGACCAGGCAACTGTTTTAAAACTCTTGTTGTAACTTGAGCTTCCTACCGAGCTCTCTAATTAAGCCACAATATCATTGCTCCTCTAGTTTACAAGATAATCATCTAATTCCCTTTTGTTAAACTATTCGGCCTTTGGCCTCACGGTTTATTCACTTGGGAACTAGATTATAGCTTCCCAGATGGGTTACAGTGGAATTATTGTGACTCGTTACAAGTTTAATTAATGCCAAACAATGCCAGCCCAATTTCTGGCTTAATACCATCTCCTTTCATATAGTTGCATCCTCATTTTGCTTCAATAACCTTCTTGATTGATATTTTCCCAAGTGTTTCTATACTCAGTCCTCTTGTTGAATTAAAACATTCCTAAACCACAATATCGGAGAAGGCAATGGTAAGCCACTCCAGTACTATTGCCTAGAAAATCCCATGGATGGAGGAGCTTGGTAGGCTGCAGTCCGTGGGGTCGCTAAGGGTCGGACACGACTGAGCGACTTCACTTTCACTTTTCACTTTCACACATTGGAGAAGGAAATGGCAACCCACTCCAGTGTTCTTGCCTGGAGAATCCCAGGGACGGGGGAGCCTGGTGGGCTTCCGTCTATGGGGTCACACAGAGTCGGACACGACTGAAGTGACTTAGCAGCAGCAGCAGCAGCAGCAGCAAACCACAATATGGCTGCTCAATTTTAAGACTAAAATTTTCAGTCTAGGTTTGTAGTTTCATGTTTCATGGATGAACTTAAGAAAGGTATGAAATCTTCATGATGACATCATAATAGAACAAAGTCAATTTTATAAAATTATTTCATATACTTTATTTCAAGCAGAGTAGTATTATTATGTCCATTATTGATCACTGGTTTCCAAACTGTGTCAACGTATACCAAGCCCATGACATTGTTTCAACCAGAATCTTTTTTTTTAAAACAATCTAAGTAAGACCATCATTTCAACAAACAGTAACACTGGGTTTTAAATAAGGAAAGTTTTAAAACCTCTGTTATACAAGAAGAAACCAAAACTCAGCACCGAAGTGAGTTTACTAAAGTCAAATAGCGAATAATTAAAAAATTAGGGAAAACATCCAGGTTTCCTAACTCCAAGGACTTACATTTGTTTCCAAAACACTTATCCTCCCCAGGAGGAAGAATGCCAAATGAATAGAAAAAGCATTTGTGAGCCCATTCACACTAGTTTAATAATTCTTTTTAAATAGTCTTCAAACTCATAATATCAATAACCTCAGATATGCAGATGACACCACCCTTATGGCAGAAAGCGAAGAGGAACTGAAGAGCCTCTTGATGAAAGTGAAAGGGCAGAGTGAAAAAGCTGGCTTAAATCTCAACTTTTAAATACTCCAAAATCACTGCAGATGGTGACTTCAGCCATGAAATTAAAAGACGCTTGCTACTTGGAAGAAAGGCTATGACAAACCTAAACAGCGTATTAAAGAAAAGAGATGTTACTTTGCTGACAAAGGTCCATCTAGTCAAAGTTTTGGTTTTTCCAGTAGTCATGTATGGATGTGAGAGTTGGACCATAAAGAAAGCTAAGCGCCAAAGAACTGATACTTTTAAACTGTGATGTTGGAGAACTCTTGAGAGTCCCTTGGACTGCACAGAGATCAAACCAGACCTACATGAAGAAATTAAAGACCTAGGCAAAATCATTGAAAATGTAAAAAATGGCATATCAGATCCTACGGTAAGAAAGATTAGTAGGGAGGTTAATACAAAAAGAGCAGATAGAGTAAGAAAAGGAGAAGGGGTATGAGTCACAGGGAACAAGACCATCACCTACAGTACTTCACTACATTTCAGATTTAAAAAGAGATAAATTTACAGCCATTTGACTTCTCTAGGGCCCAATCTCCTCATGACAAAGTTCATATGACATTACTAGCTCTCTTAACTGCAAAGTCTACTATAAAAATATAAGATAAAATAAGTTGATGGCCTTTAGAAAAGCATAAACTCTTCTACAAATAAAGTAACAGGAGAGAGTACTGCTTTCCTGAATGTTGAAAGATGGAATAAAGTAATAAGCCACTTGCATAACTTATCCAAAAATTGTTTTATAGCATTTTAAAGGCAGTATCATTTTAAAAAACAGAGTCTCTCTCTCTCTGTCACTCAGTCGTGTCCAACTCTTTGCAACCCCATGGACTGTAGCCTGCCAGGCTCCTCTGTCCATGGGGTTCTCCAGGCAAGAATACTGGAGTGGGTTGCTGTGGAATACTTGACATAAAATTGCAAAAAAAAGAAAGTTAATCCCAAAGTTGAAGGACTTGTCAAAGGAAAATGTTAGGACCCCATGCAGAGGGGTTTCACCTCTGGTTCTCGGCCCTCAAACTAATTTTAGTATGTATCAGGATGAAGTCCATAAGACAGGTGATGTCACAGAGAGTGACTTACAAGGGGTTGGTAAGAAAGATGATCCTTTAGCTCAGGTGATAAAGGAAGGCCTTACAGGAGAGGTAGCACATGAGACTAGAATGATACAAGGGAGCCTGAACAGAAAAATCCCAGACGAGAGCTGGCCCAAGGGAAACCCAAAGACTAAGGCTGTGAGGTAGGGATCATTTTCTCACTGTGATTGTGTCGGTATTAAGGAAGCACAATCACAGGGAGAAAATTAACCCTATCTTGAGAGACAGAAGTTGTTTACAAGCATAATGCTAATCTGAGCAACCTTTCATTAGAGCCAAGTGCACTTGCTTTCTGCTTTGGCTAACTGAGTCAGGCCAGAAGTGGAAATCTGGAGCCAAACTGAAAAGGGGAGAATATGGGATCACTTGCCATACTTTATCATTGTGGGCCTATCAACAGGTCTCTAGAGGGTGAAGAAGCACCAACATGGCTTATTTAATTGAACACTTACAAATTAGTAAAGACTTGATATGATATGGTCTATAGTCAAAAGGGTCAGAGGAGTAAGGCTTCAGGGGTTGCTGATTTGTCCTGTCAGTGCAGGGGTGGGAGGTTCATGAGAGACTGATGACCCCAGGATTGGGTATGGTGACTGAGATCCTTGGTAACCAGGAGATGGTACACATCTTATGGAATCTGTAGGCTGATGGAAGTCCATGAGCTCGTTTCGTACACTGCAGGCAGAGAGTGCACCATTAAACCCCCATGGAGGGAAGTGACTCTTGATGCATTCTGCCAACATTTACAGTACTCCTGATATAAGCCAGGGACTGGTGGGGAATTTATTTACGACTGCTGCTTTGCTCTCAGCTGCATCTGAAAGCTGACCTTGGTTTCCTATGAGTTTCATCCCAGACAAAAGCACAACAATTAAGCAGTTTCCCAGCCACAGGGGGGAGGAATTTGAGAATGATAGAAAAACAGGATTCCATTCCTTCTTCTTGCCTCTGGGGTTGTGGTGTTGTATCCTGTAGTTGCAAAAGGAGTGTATGATGGGCAGTGGGTGATTTCAATTCAATTTAAAGCAACAAGTATTTACTGAGAATTTACCACGTTTAGTAAGGGGGACAGGTGCGATGGGAGACAGAACTAAATGAAATTTTCCCTTTCCTCCAGGAGCAAACAGCTTTAGGCTAGAAATAAAACCAATGTGCAGGTACCAAACAGTGGGGAAAAAAACTCACGATGCACATTTCATTAGTGACAGAAGTAGAAGGACATGCGCTCACCTTCTCCTTCGAGAAAAGGAAAGATATACCCATTTGAATGCAGAGTTCCAAAGAATAACAAGGAGAGATAAGAAAGCCTTCCTCAGTGATCAATGCAAAGAAATAGAGGGAAAAAATAGAAAGGGAAAGACTAGAGATCTCTTCAAGAAAATTAGAGATACCAAGGAAACATTTCATGCAAAGATGGGCACAATAAAGGACAGAAATGGTACGGACCTAACAGAAGCAGAAGATATTAAGAAGAGGTGGCAAGAATACACAGAAGAACTATACACAAAAGATCTTCACGACCCAGATAATCATGATGGTGTGATCACTCGCCTAGAGCCAGACATCCTGGAATGCGAAGTCAAGTGGGCCTTAGGAAGCATCACTAGGATCAAAGCTAGTGGAGGTGATGAAATTCCACTCGAGCTATTTCAAATCCTAAAAGATGATGCTGTGAAAGTACTGCACTCAACATGCCAGCAAATTTGGAAAACTCAGCAATGGCCACAGGACTGGAAAAGGTCAGTTTTCATTCCAATCCCAAAGAAAGGCAATGCCAATGAATGCTCAAACTACCCGACAACTGCACTTATCTCACATGCCAGCAAAGTAACGCTCAAAGTTCTCCAAGTCAGGCTTCAACAGGACATGAACCGTGAACATACAGATGTTCAAGCTGGATTTAGAAAAGGCAGAGAACGCAGAGATCAAATTTCTGGTAGGAAACCAAGAAACAAGACCATGACCCATAAGCAACTTCCGGGAATTTAAAACACCTTTAAGTTTTATAAGTTTATTTTAGCTGACATCTTAAACTAAAATTCCTCAAGCTACTACTCACAAGGATTTCAGCAAGAAATGTAAATATGCTTTAGAATGCAGATGGTTCAAACTCTAGCTGTGCTACTTGCCAATAACTGACCTCTAATAAGTTATTTCACCTAAGTCTCACTTCATCTATAAAATGGGAATAATAATAGAACCTACCTAATAGGGACATGAAGGAAAGTTATGACCAACCTTGATAGTACATTAAAAAGCAGAGACATTACTTTGCCAACCAAGGTCCGTCTAGTCAAGGCAATGGTTTTTCCCGTGGTCATGTATGGATGTGAGAGTTGGACTGTAAAGAAAGCTGATCGCCGAAGAATTGATGCTTTTGAACTGTGGTGTAGGAGAAGACTCTTGAGAGTCCCTTATACTGCAAGGAGATCCAACCAGTCCATTCTAAAGGAGATCAATCCTGGATGTTCATTGGAAGGACTGATGCTAACGCTGAAACTGCAATACTTTGGCCACCTCATGCGACGAGTTGACTCACTGGAAAAGACTCTGATGCTGGGAAAGGTTGGGGGCGGGAGGAGAAGGGGACGACGGAGAATGAGATGGCTGGATGGCATCACCGACTCTGTGGACATGAGTTTGAGTGAACTCTGGGAGTTGGTGATGGACAGGGAGGCCTGGCGTGCTGTGATTCATGGGGTCGCGGAGAGTCAGACACGACTGAGCGACTGAACTGAACTGAATAGGGACATGATGAAGACATGTATATCAAATGCTAAAAATGGTGCCTGGCATGGAATATGTACCTGATGTTTACATACAATTGCAATTATCATCTGAAAAAGCTGGTATTGTTCTAGACAAATGTGAGAGAAGATAGACATGAAGACATACACATCTTTTTCATCTTTGTATGATCAGTGCCTCACACAAGCCCTTTCACAAAGCAAAGATTTGACAAATACTTGTGAATAAAGAAAGAATGAATGAGTGTATGCATCAGTGAGATGATTTTCCCATTCCATCAAGGGCCATGTCTATATATTACTAAATTGATCTAGGAAAAAATACATTTTTATGTGTTTAAATACAATTCAGTGAGTTTAAAAATTAACTTCAGGACATTCTCTGAGTTTATCCACAAAGGGCTAGGAGAAGCCAGAGGCATTTTTACAGCTTAAAAATACTACCTGGTTATTCAAGTTCTAGTGAGACGTTTAATCCATGGGGAAAAATCAGAGGGTTTCTTTCATCTTTCAGAATCCTGGTAATCATCTTAAAAGGGAAAGCCAATTAAAAAAAAATCAGGGAGGAAATGAAGGAGTGGGGAAGGAAACATAATAAAAGAGAAGAAAATACCAAAAGAAAGGGAAGAAAAAGGGTCCTTCTATCCTAGAGACATGTTTTACTACCCCTCACAGTATGATATGCTATTTTGTCAGCATCTTCTACTTATGAAGGGATAAAGAGCAGGGGCTTCCATGTAATGACCTATGTGGGTGAAATCTTATCACAGGTGTAAAAGGAAATGCTTTCTTATATTGAAAAATTCATATTTATATAAACGGCACCAACTCTAAGAAGGATGAGCTAAGTATCAGGAAATGTGAGTTAGCAGAAAATCCCTAGTACAGCTTATTATACATACTAATATTTTCTGGCATATTTATCCATTCCCATAAGTACTGCCTTGGATCAGATGTTAAAGCATCTGGCTACAATCCAGGAGACTCAGGTTCGATCCCTGGGTTGGGACGATCCCCTGGAGAAGGAAGTGGCAACCCACTCTAATACTCTTGCCTGGAAAATCCCATGGATGGAGGAGCTGGTGGGCTACAGTCCATGGGGTTGCAAAGAATCGGACACGACTGAGCGACTTCACTTTCTTTCTTTTATGAGTACTGCTTAAATGTTACTTGCTCAGAGAAGCCCTCCTCCAGTCCTCAGCCCAGGATGGGTACTTTGATACATGCTCTAATAGTATCTATACCCTTTCACTAGGTTTCCAGGTGAGGCAGTGGTAAAGAATCCGCCTGCCAATGCAGGAGATGCTGGTTTGATACCTGGGTCCAGAAGATCCCTGGAAAAGGAAATGGCAACCCATTCCAGTATTCTTGACTGGGAAATCCCATGGACAGAGGAGCCTGGTGAGCTACAGTCCAGGGAGTAGCAAAGAGTCAGACATAACTGACTGACTAAGCATGCACGTACAGCATGTTTTAACTTTACTTCCAATGTTTTACATTGATTAAGATTTAAGTTATTTGCATTTTATCCATTAAAAACAAACACTAGGCAATTTTGAATTATATGCATCTCCAGAAGAAAGAGAACTTGTTTTGAAGCACTGCCTTTAGACAATTTCCTAAAGTGAACTAAACACAGGTAGAAAATCAAGTTGAATAAATATATATTGCACCAAGAATATTGATGTTAACTTGTTCTGCTTGCTTTCCTAAGATTCTCTGGATTATCATGTATTTATGGCAGGCAGTAAGCTGGAAGGTGCTAATCACTCAATCACTTCCGACTCTTTGCTACCCATGGACTGTAGCCGCCAAGCTCCTCTGTCTATGGAATTCTACAGGGAAGAATACTGGAGTGGTTAGCCATTCCCTTGGGGATCTTCCCAATCCAGGGATCAAACCCAGGTCTCCTGCATTGCAGTCAGATTCTTTACTGTCTGAGCCACCAGGGAAGCCAAATATAAATTAAAGCGTTTCTTTGACATTCAGAGTCTTTGGAAGCAATACCTACTAAATACCTAACTCTGTCTTCTTTGAATGTGCTCAGACGTTCAGTTGTGCCCAACGCTTTGGATCTTTGTGACCCAAAGGACCATAGCCCACCAGGCTCCTCTGTCCATGGGATTCTCCAGGCAAGAATATGGAGTAGGTAGCCATTTTCTCCTTCAGAGGATCTTCCTAACCAGGGATCTAACCCGCATCTCCTATGTCTCCTGCACTGACAGGTGGATTTTTTACCACTAGTGCCACCTGGGAAGCCTTTTCTTTGAATAACCAACAGTATTTCTTAGTAAAGTTTCTAATTAGATTTGTCAGATGAAAATGAAAATAGAAAAAAAAAATCCTTGTAAATGGTTCTGTGGAACTTCTGATAGTAACTAAAACAATTATACCACTAATAATTCACTGTTGGCTGAAAACCATATAATTGTGAGTGATTTGCACAGAACAGACTTGGCATATGTTGTACCACAGGTGGATCTGGGGTCACCAAGAAACCACTTCACAGTTTTCCCAGAAGTGTAGAGTCAAAAAGGTCACTTGTGGTAAAAGATCTTTTGGATTTGTCTTCTAAATCAATGCATGAATTAAAGACAATTTACATATAAATAGGATAATACTCTGCCTTTGAAATTAAATGAATTTTTAAAAGATTTAAGTAACTGCAGAAAAGGTCAGTTAAGCATTAACTGTACATAATGTGATTTCTGAAAACTGCTTGTCTTGTTGGTTTATTAATATTTTGTATTCATTGTCAGTGTCATTCTAAAAATTTCGTGCATAGTTAGCAGTGCGCCAAAGTCAAAGACAGGCTCTCAAAGTAAGGAAAATATTTTGCACAAGTCAGTATTTGGGAGGACAGGTCTAGAATCTGGACATGAAAATAGTCAAAAGTAACCTTTGCCCACATATTAATACACATTAGATTCAAATATATCACAACATATTCTAACAATGCACGGCACTGTTAAGGTGAAATTTACCTCGACAATTAGTTTCATTGATAAATTACAGCTCTTCTGAAGCACAAAAGCAGTAGATGGTCTTCTGAGTTGACAGAGGAGGATCATGCTCATCATTGGTAATCCCAATTTGCCTCTTTGACAATATAAATCTGGAGATTTTTCCAGTTGTGATAAAGGGACAAAGCAGAACTTTTACAGCATCAAGCCTGATCCCTGTCACCACCATCTTTGTGAATATTCAGTTCAGTTCAGTCACTCAGTCGTGTCCAACTCTTTGCGACCTCATGAATCACAGCACACCAGGCCTCCCTGTCCATCACCAATTCCCGGAGTTCACTCAAACTCATGTCCATCGAGTCGGTGATGCCATCCAGCCATCTCATTCTCTGTCTTCCCCTTCTCCTCCCACCCCAAATCCTTCCCAGCATCAGAGTCTTTTCCAGTGAGTCAACTCGTCACATGAGGTGGCCAAAGTATTGGAGTTTCAGCTTTAGCATCAGTCCTTCCAATGAACACCCAGGATTGATCTCCTTTAGAATGGACTGGTTGGATCTCCTTGCAGTCCAAGGGACTCTCAAGAGTCTTCTCCAGCACCACAGTTCAAAAGCATCAATTCTTCGGCGATCAGCTTTCTTTACAGTCAAACTCTCACATCCATACATGACCATGGGAAAAACTATAGCCTTGACTAGATGGACCTTGGGTGGCAAAGTAATGTCTCTGCTTTTTAATATGCTATCTAGGTTGGTCATAACTTTCCTTACAAGGAGTAAGCGTCTTTTAATTTCATGGCTGCAATCAGCCTCTACAGTGATTTTGGAGCCCAAAAAAATAAAGTCTGACACTGTTTCCACTGTTACCCCATCTATTTCCCATGAAGTGATTAGTTTACCTTAAAAAATGTTGGACCCCTCCACAAAATAACTCAAAATGGATTAAAGACCTAAATATAAGACCACAAATCATAAAACTCTTAGAGGAAAACAGAACACTCTCTGACATAAATCACAGCAAGATCATTTTTGATCCACCTCCTAGAATAATGAAAACAAAAATAAACAAATGGACCTAATTAAACTGAAAAACTTTAACGGAGAAGAGAAAACCATAAATGAGAGGAAAAGACAACCCTCAGATTGGGATAAAATATTTGTGAATGAAGCAACTGACAGGAGATTAATCTCTAAAATATACAAACAGTTCATGAAGTTCAATATCAAAAAAAAAAAAAACCCAATCAAAAAATAAAAAAAAAAGACAGAAGACTTTAATAGACATTTCTCCAAAGAAGACATACAGAAAACCAACAGGCACATGAAAAGATGATAAACATCACTCATTATTAGCAACATGCAAATCAAAACTACAATGTGGTATCACCTCCCACTGGTTGGAATGGCCATCATCAAAAAATCTACAAACAATAAATGCTGGAGAGGGTGTAGAGGAAAGAGAATCCTCTTGTATAGTTGATGGAAATGCAAATTGATAGAGTCACTATGGAGAACAGTATGAAAAAGACTAAAGTTAGAACTACCATATGACCCAGCAATCCCACTATTGGGCATATACCCTGAAAAAATATATATAATTCAAAAAGACACATGCACCGCAATGTTCACTGCAGCACTATTTATAATAGCCAAGAAATGGAAGTAACCTAAATGTCCACTGACAGGTGAATGGATAAAGATGTGATACATACAATGGAATATTATTTAGCCATAAAAAGAAATGAAATTGGGTCATTAGTAGAGTTGTGGATGGACCTAGAGTCTTACACAGTGAAGTCAGAAAGAGAAAAACAAATATCCTATATTAACACTTATATGTGTAACCTAGAAAAATGATACAAAGCCTGTTTGCAGGGCAGGACAAGATGCAGACGTAGAGAATGGACATGTGGACACTGGAGTGGAAGGGAAGGATCGGATGAATTGGGAGATTAGTATTGACATATCTATACTACCACGTATAAAATAGATAACTAGTAGGAACCTGCTAAATAGCATAGGAAGCTTAGCTCAGTACCCTGTGGCGACTTAGAGGAAGGCAATATATGTATACATGTGGTTGATTCACTTTGTTGTACAACACTGTAAAACAACTATAATCCCTCAAAAAAAGTATTGAACCCCAGGATAAACAGGTGGAATACAAGGCTTTTTTAAGGCAGTGAAACTATTCTGCATGATACTATGATGGTAGATACAAAACATTATGCATTTTTCAAAACACATAGAAGTGGAATAAATCACTATATATAAAACAGACAAACAGCAAGATCTTACTGTATAGCACAGGGAACTATATTCAATATCCTGTAGCAAACCATAATGGAAAAGAATATGAAAAAGGATATATACATGTATATATTTTTACTTGTATATAACTGAATTGCTTTGCTATATACCGAACACTAACATAACACTGTAAATCAACTATATTTTGACTTTTAAAAAGAAAGAAAGAAAGAAAAAAAAATATCTAGCTGTATTGTATATCAGGAAAGAAGATATTTTCCTCTACACTTCTGGCTGGTCTAAGAATTAAGTTGACATGAAACATATTATCAGGAGAAAAATCAAGCAATCGTTTAATAACATGCATACATAGGAAGGACCCAGGAAAACTAAGTAACTTGCTAAAAATGACCAAAACCCTCATCTTAAGTAGCAGTTTCAACTAAAAACAAATGAGGATGTTGAAGGCAATGGCTTGGGGCTTCAAAAGGGTGGAAGGCAATTCACATGAACATAGAAAAACAAATGTTTGATAAACAAATATTTACTGGAGTAGACAGAGAAAGCACAAAGCAGATTCTGATCTCTAAACCGTGCTGAGTCACCACTGCCACACTTAGCCCATATTCTCTGCAGATATCTCTGAAGATAGCTTTATTCTGGGAATATGCCCTGTATCTAAATTCTTTTAGGCAGGTAAGGGGAAAGTCAAAAATGTCTTGCCAGGTGTTTTGATTGTTTTTGGCTCAATATAATCTGCATTCCAAACTGACATTTTGGGGTGGTGAATTTT
This sequence comes from Moschus berezovskii, assembly GCF_049115385.1. NCBI lineage: Eukaryota > Metazoa > Chordata > Mammalia > Artiodactyla > Moschidae > Moschus > Moschus berezovskii. The sequence goes on from NC_142483.1 coordinate 19,958,066, forward strand.
GCTCTCTTATAAATACAAAGAGTAAATCCTAAAGTAAAACAGAGACTTTAGTAAATAATAATGTATCAGTATCAGGTCCCCAATTATAACAAATGTACAACACCAATGCAAGATGTTAACGATAAGGAAACTGGACGCAGGCTGGGTGGAGATATATGGAAACTCTGTAATTTCTGCTCAGTTTTTTTGTAAAGCTTAAACTTCTCTAGAAAAATAAAGCCTGTTTTTTCTAAAATGATGGACTAGATGTAATAATACACTCAAAGATACTTTCTTTAGATGAACAGCTAACAAGTCATACTCAGAGGAGCCCTATCAGTCCCAAGAGATGGTTCACTGACCACTTGATTTGGGAATGTTCAGGGAAATGGAGCAGGAGAGAAGAGGGAGCAATGACAAGGAGGCCACTGAGGCTGGGACCTCAACTTCCACTCATTTCAAACAAAGCAAGTCCCTGTTCATCTCTTGCAAATACTGTACACATTCTTCACACTGGAGTCCGTTAAAGAAAGGATTCCTCAGTTAAAGAGAAAAAAAATAAAGCATGAAAATCAATGATACAACAAAATACCTACCTAATCATCCCATACACTGATATTCTGGGCTGCTGAACAAATAAGGAAACATTTAACTCAAATTTCCCACTAAACCATCAACCTATGATTGAGCTAAGCAGACTTAAACACATATGCTGTGTGTTCAACTGACTAGTGTTCACTGAGCATCAACCATGAACCTAGTAGTATGCTAAGCTATGCAACAATGCTTTGCAGATACAAGTGAAATAAAAGGCATAGTTTCAGCCCTCAAGAAGCTTAGAATCTGACAGAAGACATAAAACTAAAACTTACAATAAAATGTGAAAACAATAGAAAATGCCTGAGGCACCCAGTGATATGAATGAGACAATCCTCAATTAAGTATCACTTTCCTAAATCTTTATCTCCCTTTACAAAGGCAAAGTACCCAGTGCAGTCAAATAAATAGATAAAACTTCTTTTAAAAATTCCTTAAAGGATAAATAAAAGCTAATAAAATCAGATAATCAGCAGTAGACAGCATCCTTGCTAAAGATGCAAAAAAGAAGGTAAGCACTACTTCATTATTTTGTTATCTTCAATTGCAAATTTCATTGTCTTTTCAAAATTGGTGCCTCCCCATTGGTACTCACTGATGAGTCAGATTCTAGGATCTTCCTGCTGGTGGTGTGGTTCCCAACAAAGGCACAATGGGCCAGAAGATCTGGTCACCCTCTCTCAGGGGCTGTTGGGAGACATCCTGACAGCAGAACATACAGGCTCCAATCTTTGTGGCTTCCTGCCCAAGACTTTCTCACCTTACTTCTGCCTAAAGAAACACCTTCAGTGGGGTTTTTCCCTGTAATACCCAGCACTATGCTATAGAGAAAACACTCAACTGTTAACGACAGGCACTGGGAAATTTTTTAAACCCTCTATGTGTGTTATGCTATAAATTACCCTGTTTGTGGGTGTGAGAATAAATATCCATGTATATGGATGTGTGTGCACACACACACATACACAGATACAGACAGAGTATGTTCCAGTTAAAACCATGCTGTCAAAAGCCACTCAAATCCAGAGAAATTTATGGTTCTAAATGCAGACACACATTCAGGATAAAGATAGGAAGATTATAAATACTGTACCAATTACCAGATAAACTGCCTGAGAAGCATAAAACATTTGCAACATCATAGCCTTGATAGTTCATACTGTCCAGCAGACCTGTCGCAAACAGGTAACTGGGAGATATGTGCATGCTGTCACTCAGTGGCGTCTGACTTTGAGACCTCATGGACTGCAGCCCGCCAGGCTCCGCTGTCCATGGGATTGACCAGGCAAGAATACTGGAGTGGGTGCCATTTCCTTCTCGAGGGGATCTTCCTTCTCCAGGGATCAAACTTGCATCTCCTGCATTGGCAGGTGAATTTTTTGTCACAGAGCTACCTGAGAAGCCCTAACTGGGAAATAAAAGATGATTAAAAATGCAAAGCTGCTGTGCCCAAATGACAGGCTTTATTTGACAATGAACTGTGGACACACAGACACCAGTGCAATCTAAAAGAAAAGTGGTCATTGGTAATTCATTTGTACACTGAGGTCCACTGCTGATATGTAATACTGGATGGTCTTAAAGAAGGAGGAGTTCACCATTACTAATTCCATCTTGATTTTATCCATCAAAAACATAATTTCTTTTTCTTTTAACTGAGAATTGATAGTTTGTTTCAACAGATGAGACAAAAAGTTGTCGATATACAAAAATAAACTCAAGATAGATTAAACACCTAAATGTAAGACCAGATACTATAAAGCTGCTAGAATGAAACATAGGCAGAACACTTTTTGACATAAATGGTAGCAATATTTTTTTATCTATCTCTAAAGCAAAGGAAATAAAATCAAAAATAAACAAATGGAACCTAACTAGATTTAAAAGCTTTTGCAGAGTAAAACTGACTCCAAGACCCTAGACAACCAGAGAACTGACCCTAGCGAGTATCAAATAGTGAGAACTCACAAAAAGGAAACCACTTGAATACAAGACTGGGCATCACCCAAGTGCCAGTAGCACCCTGTGCAGGACACCTCATGTGAACAACAAACAAAAATACAAACCTAATCATCAGGAGACAGGATTACCACCTCACTCAGGTTTTCTGTCACAGAAAAAATAAACAAACAAAAACTCAGCACAAATCTCACCCAATACGAAGCTTACACAAACCACTGGACCAGCCTTAGAAGGGCAGAAACAAAAAGGAAGGAAGAATTCAACCTTCTTCAAAAAAGAGTTCAACATTCCTTAAAGCCAGGAAAAGGAGACCTCAAAAACAGTAAGCTAAAAAAAAGAAAAAGAAAAGGCAGAGAAATACTACACAAATGAAGGAACAAACTAGAAACACAGAAGTTCAAATAAACGAAGAGGAAATAGGCAAACCACCTGAAAAGAATTTAGAATAATGATAGTAAAGATGATCAAAATCCTTGAAAACAAAATGGAGAAAATGCAAGAATCATTTAACAAAGACCTCGAAGAATTAAAGAATAAATGTACAGCAACAAACAACACAATTATTGAAATTAAAAATACTCTAGAAAGAATCAATAGCAGGATATCTGAAGCAGAAGAGAAAATCAGTGAGCTGGAAGATAAAATGGTGAAAATAACTTCTGAAGAGCAGAATAAAGTAAAAAGAATGAAAAGAACTGAGGACAGTCTCGGAGACCTCTGGGACAATATCAAACGCACCAACATTCAAATTATCTGGGTTCCAGAAGAAGAAGAGAAAAAGAAAGGTATGACAAAATTTTTGAAGAAATTATAGTTGAAAATTCCCCCAACATGGAAAAGGAAATAGTCACTTAAGTTCAAGAGTAACAAAGAGTCCCATACAGGATAAACCCAAGGAGAAACATGCCAAGACACATAGTAATTAAACTAACAAAGACTAAATACAAAGAAAGAACATTAAAAGCAGCAAGGGAGAAGCAACGAGGAACATACAAGGGAAACCCCATATGCTTAACAGCTGATCTTTCAGCAGAAACTCTGCAGGCCAGAAGGGAATGGCAGGATATATTTAAAGTACTGAAAGGGAAAAATTTACAACCAAGATTACTGCACCCAGAAAGGATCTCATTCCAAATTGATGGGGAAATAAAAAGCTTTTCAGACAAACAAAAGTTAAGAGAATTCAGAAGCCGCCAAAGCAGCTTTACAACAAATATTAAAGGGACTTTTATAGTCAAGAAATACTTGAGAAGAAATAGATCCACATCAACCACAAACAATTAAGAAAATGGTAATAGGAACATATATATCAATAATTATTTTAAATGAAAATGGACCAAATGCTCCAACCAAAAGACACAGACTGGCTGAATGGATACAAAAATGAGACCCATGTATATGCTGTCTACAAGAAACCCACTTCAGACCTAAAGACATGTATAGACTGAAAATGAGAGGATGGAAAAATACATTCCATGCAAATGGGAAGCAAAAAAAGCTGGAGTAGTAATCCTCACATCAGAAAAAATAAACCTTAAAATAAGGAAGATTACAAAAGATAAGGAAGGACACTACATATTGATCAAGGGATCAATCCAAGAGGAAGACATAACAATTGTAAATATCTATGCACCCAACTTAGGAGCACCTCAATACATAAGACAAGCACTAACAGACATAAAAGGAGAAATCGACAGTAACACAATAATAGTAGGAGACTTTAACATCCCACTCACACCAACGGACAGATCATCAAAACAGAAAATTAATAAGGAAACACAAGTCTTAAATGATACATTAGATGAGATGGATTTCAATGATATCAGGACATTCCATCCAAATGCAGAAGAATACACCATCGTCTCAAGTGCACATGGAACATTCTCCAGGATAGACCACATCTTGGGTCACAAATCAAACCTCAGTAAATTCAAGAAAATTGAAATCATATCAAGCATCTTCTCTGACCACAATGCTATGAGACTAGATATCAATAACAAGAAAAAAAAGTAAGAAACACAAACACACGGAGATTAAACAACATGCTTCTAAATAACCAACAGGTTACTGAAGAAATAAAAAAATAAAAAATCCTCAACAGAATTTGAGCAAACAGAATTCATCAACACATCAAAAAGCTCATACACCATGATCAAGTTGAGTTTATTCCAGGAATGCAAGTAGTCTTCAATATACGCAAATCAAGCAATGTGATACACCATATTAGCAAATTGAAAAATAAAAACTGTATGATAATCTCAATAGATGCAGAAAAAGCCTTTGAAAAAATTCAGCAACCATTTATTATTAAAACTCTTCAAAAAATGGGCATAGAAGGAACCTACCACAACATAGTAAAGGCCATATATGATAAGCCTACAATGAACATTATTCTCAATGAAAGCATTCCGCCTAAGATCAGGAACAAGACAAGGGTGTCCACTTTCACCACTATTATTCAACACAGATCTGGAAGTCCTAGTTACAATAATCAGAGAAGAAAAAGAAAGCAAAGGAATCCAGATAGGAAAATAAGAAGTAAAGCTCTCTCTGTTTGCAGATGACATGATGCTGTACATAGAAAATTCTAAACATAGTATCAGAAAATTACTAGAGTTAATCAGTGAGTTTATCAAAGTTGTAGGATACAAAACCAATACACAGAAATCACTTGCATTTCTATATACTAACAATGAAAAATCAGAAAAAGAAATTAAGGAATCAATCCCATTCACCATGGCAAGAAAAAGAATTAAATATCTAGGAATAAACTTACCTAAGGAGACAAAAAAACTGTACACACAAAATTATAAGACACTAATGAAAGAAATCAAAGATGACATAAACAGATGGAGAGATATCCCACGTTCCTGGGTAGGAAGAATCAAGACTGTGAAAATGACTATACTACCATACACAATCTGGAGATTCTATGGGACCTCTATCAAATAACCAATGGCATTTTTCATAGAACTAGAACAAAAAATTTCACAATTCATATGGAAACACAAAAGACCCAGAATAGCCAGAGCAGTCTTGAGAAAGAAGAATGGAACTGGAGGAATCAACCTTCCTGACTTCAGATTATATTACAAAGCTACAGTCATCAAGACAGTATGTTAGTGGCACAAAAACAGAAATATAGACCAATGGAACAAGATAGAAAGCCCAGAAATAAACCCATGCACCTATGGGTACCTTATTTTTGACAAAGGATGTGAGAATATACAATGGGGCAAAGACAGCCTTTCTATAAATGGTGCTGGGTAAACTGGACTGCTACATGTGAAAGAATTAAATTAGAACACTTCCTAACACGAAACACAAAGATAAACTCAAAATGGATTAAAGACCTACATGGAAGACCAGAAAGTATAAAACTCTTAGAGGAAAACATAGGCAGAATACTCGATGACATGAATCAAAGCAAGAGCCTTTATGACCCACCTCCTAGAGTAACAGAAGTAAAAACACAAGTAAACAAGTGGGACCTGATTAAACTTAACAGCTTTTGCACAGCAAAGGAAACTATAAGCAAGGTGAAAAGACAGCCTGCACAATGGGAGAAAATAATAGCAAATGAAACAACTGACAAAGGATTAACTTCCAAAATATATAAGCAGCTCATACAACTCAGCACCAGAAAAACAAACAACCCAATCAAAAAGTGGGAAAAAGACCTAAACAGACATTTCTCCAAAGAAGACATATAGATGGCTAACAAATACATGAAAAGATGCTCAACACTGCTCATTATTAGAGAATGCAAATCAAAACTTCAAAGAGATCACCTCACACCGGTCAGAATGGCCATCATCAAAAAGTCTACAAACAACAAATGCTGGAGAGGGTGTGGAGAAAAGGGAACGCTCTTGCACTGTTAGTGGGAACATAAATTGATACATCCACTATGGAAGACAGTATGGAGATACCTTAAAAAATTAGGAATAAAACCACCATATGACCCAGCAATCCCACTCATGTGCATATATCCTGAGGAAACCAAAATTGAAAGAGACACATGTATCCCCTTGTTCATTGCAGCACTGTTTACAATAGCTAGAACATGGAAGCAACCTAAACGTCCATCGACAGATGAATGGTTAAATAAGTTGTGGTACATTTACACAATGGAATATTACTCAGCCATAAAATCGAACACATTTGGATCAGTTCTGATGAGGTAGATGGACCTAGAACTTATTACATAGAGTGAAGTAAGTCAGAAAGAGAAAGACAAATATCATATTCTAAAGCACATATATGGAATCTAGAAAAATGGTACTGAAGAATTTGTTTACAGGGTAGCAGTGGAGAGACAGACATAAAGAACAGACTTATGGACACGGGGAGAGGGGAGGAGAGGGTGAGATGTTAAAAAAAAAAAAAAGAAGAAGAAAGAAAGAGAAAGACAGCATACTGCAAGGGAGAAAATATTTGCTAATGATTGGACTGATAAGGGGTTAATATCCAAATAACACTTTTTTTATTTTGTCTTTATTATTTGGCTCTTTCTGCATTGCTTCTGTTTATTTTGTTGCTCTTTTCTTAAATCTGATGTTCAATTTCTTTATCTTATGGAATGAATATGTTCCCCCTCAAATCTATATGTTGAAACTTAACCCCAATGTGATGATATTTGGAAGTGGGAATTTTGGGAGGTGACTAGGTCATAAGAGTGAAGCCTAATGATGGAATTACTGTCCTTATAAGAGACACCAGACAGTTCTCTAGTCCTTTTCTCCGGGTGAGGACGCAACAAGAAAACTACCTCTGTGAACCAGGAAGTGGGCCCTCACCTCCACAATTGTGGGAAATAAATGTTCACTGTTTATGCCACCTAGTCTGTGGTATTTTGTCACAGCAGCCTGAACAGACTAAGACACTTTATCTTTTGTTATTGCTTGTTACTTGGGTTTTAAGGCTCTAGATTTCCTTCTAAACACAGTTTCAACTGTAGCATGTAAGTTTATGTGTTACATTTTCATTATCAATGGTGTCCAGATATATTTCAAGTTGGGTTTTAATGTTTCTTTTAATTAAGAGTTGTTTATCAAAGCATTTTAAATGTCCAGATTGCAAAATTTTGATAAATTTAGGTGATGAGGACTTCATTATTTCAACTTTTTTGCAAATCTCTGTGATGTCTTTGTAACCTATAAAGTCCATGCACTACAACTTTTCCAAAAGCCCATGAAAAGAAGAATATTCTCTATTGTCAGTGTCGAAGCTTAAATATAACTATCTATTTCGTCATTATCAATTATTTTAATCAGATTATTTTTTATCTACTTGACTTTCCATAGATTCAAAGTTTAAAATGCTCCATTATTTGGTTTCTGTTCATTTCTCCTTGCATTTATATAGCTTGTACATTGTGTATTATATTACTCTATCATTTGATGTATCCTGAACCCCACACTTTAGAGGTGCCTCCATATCTCCACCAAAAATGACAGAAAACACATCAGACCTCTGTTACACGGGATTTGATGCTTGGCTCTTGTACAGTAAAACTAGTAATTTTTATTCTTGTGTTTAACATGGTTTAATGCCCTGGGAAAGTGCTTCTTGACCTCTCTTGCTTAATGTCACTGAAGAAAAGGTGACTGAATAATCTAAATGTCGAGAAAAGTTGTGAGTTGTTGGGCAGAGCAACTGCCAGACTGCAGGCAACAGACAAGCACACTGCTAGGTGATGCAGGTATGATTCAAGCAGTAAGAGGGCTTAAATGAGAGAAAGAAAAATTAATCTGCTAGATCCTTCCTCTCAGAAAGCATGAGTACAATCAATTCTTGCATTAAAAAGAACTCAGTTTCCAATAGTGCTGCACATCTTTCTTCTTTTATCAGAATCTTCCAGTGCCATTTCATACTTTCAGAGGTCTCACAAATGTAAGCAGACATAGTGGTTTATGCACATTTTGCAATAATAAATAATGTAGACTTTTTGAAACTTGAATATATGAAGGTCACAACATGAGATGCATGAAATTTGATATCAGTTCTTTACATCGATATTAGATAATAGATTGCAACGAGATAGACACTGGACATAAAACTGAAAATTACTGTTTCTATAAAACTAACAAGACTAAATTAAAATGTCAAAATATGGTGAAAAATTAAAATCTGGCATATTTAAAGTGACTTAAAATATTTATATTAATGTACTCTACATTTTGCCTTTTAATTCTAACAAGTAATTCTGAATATTTTACAAGAAATGTAATTTCTTAAAAACATTCAAAAAAGAACTCATTTGTTTATAATTAATTTAGATGCTTAATGAAAATAAATTCAAATTTTACACTCTGTGAGTACAGATGCAGTTTAGTTTTTAATCCTTTACCTCAGAAGTTGGTACATTTTTCTGTAAAGGACTGGATAGTAAACATTTTGGACTGTTGCAGCTGCTCGTTTCTGCATAGTCCCCATGTTAGGAGAATTCCAATGAAAGCACCAGCTTTTTAAATTCCCAGAGGTGTGGCTGTTCAGAATCCCCAAGTATAAAAATTAACTTTCTTATGGGACTGGGACCTTAATTAACCTCACTCAGTCACACCATGAGAGCTGGTACAGGAAAAATTGTGGAATTTTCTTAGGAGCTGAAGCTTCCAAGAAAATACATGTAGTTTAAGCTGGGAGAAAAGTAGATAAAAAGAATAAAATGTATTTTTTCTATTCATTAGTAAGTGCTGTTGTGCCGGAAGATAATCAATCACACAACAGGTTAGGTGTTTCTGTTTTGTTTTGTTTTCCTTTTTGTCATTTAGGTATTATCTATATTTCCAAAAAAGCTAAAAAATATCTTTTTTATTTTTATAGCACAAAAGGTGCTATAGATTACTGCAATAGCTTTTTAATTGCTCTCCCCACATGTATTCTTGCCCCTCACTCCAATCTATTTTCCACACAGTTCAGTTCAGTTCAGTTCAGTTACTCAGTCGTGTCCGACTCTTTGCGACCCCATGAATCACAGCACGCCAAGCCTCCCTGTCCATCACCAACTCCTGGAGTTCACGCAAACTCATGTCCATCCAGTCGGTGATGCCATCCAGCCATCTCATTCTCTGTCATCCCCGTCTCCTCCCACCCCCAATCCCTCCTAGCATCAGACTCTTTTCCAGTGAGTCAACTCGTCGCATGAGGTGGCCAAAGTATTGGAGTTTCAGCTTTAGTATCAGTCCTTCCGATGAACACCCAGGATCGATCTTCTTTAGAATGGACTGGTTGGCTCTCCTTGCAGTCCAAGGGACTCTCAAGAGTCTTCTCCAACACCACAGTTCAAAAACATCAATTCTTCGGCGATCAGCTTTCTTCACAGTCCAACTCTCACATCCATACATGACCACGGGAAAAATCATAGCCTTGACTAGACGGACCTTTGTTGGCAAAGTAATGTCTCTGCTTTTTAATATGCTATCTAGGTTGGTCATAACTTTCCTTCCAAGGAGTAAGCGTCTTTTAATTTCCACACAGTAGTCATATTCTAAAACCAGAAGTTGGAAACTATCACTCTTCTTCTTAAAACTCTTTAATTGTTTTCCATTACACTCAGGATGAAAGAGCATACGATACCCTCTAAAATCTTGCTCCTCCCCCAATTCCAGCTTCATGTTTCATAGTTTAATGACTCTCTTGCACTTCTCGGCTGCTAGTCGCACACAAGGTAACATGGCAGAAAATGGGGATCCTGAATGCAGGTTAGGTAAGAAGCTTCGGGTGACAAACTGCCCTAAGCTGGCTTCCACAACAACGGCTTGAGTGAAAAGTGAGACAAAAGGATATGAGGTGGGCCTCTGAAAGAGATGGGAATACCAGACCACCTGACCTGACTCTTGAGAAACCTATATGCAGGTCAGGAAGCAACAGTTAGAACTGGACATGGAACAACAGACTGGTTCCAAATAGGAAAAGGAGTACGTCAAGGCTGTATATTGTCACCCTGCTTATTTAACTTATATTCAGAGTACATCATGAGGAACGCTGGGCTGGAAGAAGCACAAGCTGGAATCAAGATTGCTGGGAGAAATATCAAGAAGAGTACAGTACATTAACTAGGTTCCTTAGATCTTTGGAGAATATGGCTAATCTGTCCTGCTGCTGCTGCTGCTAAGTCACTTCAGTTGTGTCCGACTCTTGTGTAAATGCCCTACCAGGAATTTTTATGGAGCTATAGCTGTCCTTTGCACTGCTCCTCTTAGATATCTTGGACTGTCTGCCCGATACGCATTTTCAGTCACGTCATGTGGCCCTACAGATCAAGATTAGCTCAAAGAAAAAGGATAATTAAATTATCAATCTCATGGCAGTGTCAAACTCTCTATATTTTTCTTAGTCACTGGCATTGATGACGTTATTTCATCCTTTGGTGATGATTAGATGTGGAATATTTCAATTAAAAATTCAGATACTGTCTATAATGACATCAATGATGAACTCTATTAGGCTCTCTGAACTAGTGTTGATTATAATATGTGTGTATTGAAAAGTGGTCCCTGAACACCATTTTTAATGGCAATCAGTGACTCCTTCCCCAACAAATTAAACAAAAATGACAAGTTCCCACACAGAAGCAAATCTGCAAGATAGCACATTTCCTTCAATTCTCATAGTCATTAAGAAGTATTGTTCCCGACAGTTAGAAACATATAATATTCAACCTTCCTGTTTAACAGAACCCAACAAGGACTCAAATGCACAGTTCATTATCGTCATTAAGGAAGAATTTCTGCCAACAAGTTACAGTCAGGTTACTATCATTCAATCATGTTGCTAATAGGAATAATTTCATGGTAATTGGCATGTTCTAGACAAGAGAAGAACATAAATAGCTGCTGGAATGATTTGTGCTGACTTTCATGGTAAAAATGACAGTATATTAGTTTACCAGATGCTGGATCAAGCCATGGGCCATTAACAGGAGGGTATTCTCGGAATGTTTTCAGAACAAATACCAGCTGGTTTATTTTCAGCTTGCAGACATAATCATATGCATCCCCTATCAGATCCACCACAATCCTGTCAGATACATCATAAATTAAAGGCTCAGGGGCTCATTTGGGGCTCTTATCCTTAAAAGCAACACACTGTCCTGCCAAGTCGGAAAATATTAAATGAGCATTTAAAGAAACTGCAAAATGCATTGCCTTGAAAAAATAAGACACCCCTTAAAACTATTTACGGTACTCAAGTATTCAAAATGTCCTTCATTGTCAAATTTGCATCAATCTCTATAAAAAAACAAACAAATTCCTGTCCTGTCAGGAAGCCTTTCAGGCTGTCTCTTAGGAATGGGGTGTGGGTTTAATAGTAAACTTAATATGCTGCATTCAGAAGAACAGAGGCACTGGCATCAAATAAAAAAAAAAACACCTCACTCCAGGAAATTTAATGTAAACTACATTAGTAACCAGAACGACTCATGTCTGCTGCACCAATACATTTATATAGAGAAGGAAAAAAAAAAACAAAACAGCAAAAACCTCCAATCTTTCCTGAATCTTCAGAATGAACGTAAAGCTTATTTAAATTCTCTTTCTGTCTTGCCTTTGTACATGGCTCCTCTCCCAATACCGAGCAAACCTACTGAAGACAAAGGGATGTTTGCAAAACAAGCCCAAAATACATAAATTTTTTTTAAAATGGAAGAGTTCCTGTTTTCAACTGTTGATTTTCAACTGACAGTCGCCATTTCTCAGGATCAGATTATCCACCTGGATAGTGTAAGAAAACAAATCTTCCAATTAGCACTTCTTGGGCAAAGTGCTGAGTTTCAAAACCTTGATTGGTGGGATGGCTCCTCAGTGTGTAAAAGCGCTGCAATAGGGCGAACCGGGGCCGCTGTTGCCCTGTATTCTGTTACCACGAGTGTGCGACACGATTTCTGTAACTATCGCCTATATGTACAGTAGTTGTTAATTAGCCAGCCGCTGCCAAAGACAGGATGGCATTCTTACATCGTGATTAGGGGTTTTGTGCGCATTTTGGGGTGGGGGACACTTTCTCACTGAAGACTCTTCCGCCTCATTCACGCTCATTCAGCTCTTTCTTGGGGAAGTTAAAAGCTGCAGTGATAATCCCCTAAGCATGACTTGGAAGAGTATAAAAAGGAGCAGTGTGTAAGCGACTGGATGAGGACGCCTTTTATGTGGAAAGTCACTGAATGGGCGGGAGGACAGCGCCGGTGGAAAGAGGGGGCCGCGGACTCGCCTTCCTAAGGTGGTGGGAGAAGCGGGTACAACCAGGGCAGCTCCAACGCCTTTCATCGTCAGATCATGCTGTTCCTGCCCCTTGTTTCACCTTGCTTCCCAGGGCCAACCAACCCCTCACTGCCATTTTGCTCCCAGAGCTGGAAGAGGGGAGCAAGGTGGATTTTTGGTAGGGACCCAGTTTCTCGCTGAATGCCAATTCAGCCAGCTGGCACCGAACAGGCCATGCCTTCTTCAGAGGGGGTCAGCAAAACCCAAATTAGCATGCTCCATTTTAAAAACTTGCTTTTATTTAAAGACTAATTCATGACAAACAGTGGCTCCCCCACTGAGGTCTGGCGCCCCGGGAGCTGGCACCCAACCAAACACATGCAACTAATTGCCACCCTTGGATGACACGCAACTAACAAGCTCCATTTTGAGGCTGTATATTCACTAAGAATGTGACCCCGGAAGGCAGCAGATGCAGAAAAGCTCCTTTCATAAAACCTGTCCTAGTCTAACCGTGACAGAAAAGTGCCTGAAAAACACTTTTGTTTCCCTGTACTAAGGATTTATCTCCACCAATGGCTGCAAACGTGCCCGACTTAGAGGAAGAGGACTAGCATGCTGGCATCCCCAACGTGTCATCTGAGGCAGGGGCTCAGCCCCTCTCTTTGCTCAAGGATATAAGAGAAGTTATCCACTGTCTCCAAGCTCTGTATTTTCTCCCATATGTAAATGGAATGGATATCCAGTACTTCACCGCCACCCCTCCTATACTTTCCTTTAGATCCTCAGACCTCCTTTATATAAGCAAGAACTCTGCAGCCAGGATGTCTAGGTTCAAATCCCAGCTCCACCACTGCCTACTAACTGGCAAGTAATTTAACCCACCCATGCCTCAGTTTCCCCATCTATAAATTGGGATAATACTAGAACCTCTGGAAAACAGAATGGCAACCCACTCCAGTATTCTTGCCTGGAGAAACCCATGGACAGAGGAGCCTGGCAGACTACAGTCCGTGGGGCCGCACAGAGTTGGACACGACTGAGCGACTACCTCGAGCCCATTTTGCAGGTTTATTAGGAGTGTGGAGGAGTTAATGCAACCACGAATGAAGGACAGTGTGCAGCACATCATCACTCCTTTATGAAGTAAGCTCTCTGAGTCTGAGATAGCTCAGCCTTACGGAGGGAAACTTCCCTTTGCATACTCTACATTTCAAAGTGCACGTCTCCTCCATAAATTTCCCAGAATCACACCTCTAAGCCTTGGCTCACTACTCCTTCCTCTCTTCAGCTGTCATTCCCACATTGGTCAACCCTACTTGACCAAATTCCATCTATCTTCCAAAGCCCTCCTTCAGTTTTCAACTCTACCAAGAGTCTTCCCTGCTGTTCAGTGGTGATGAATCCCTTCACTCTTGGCATACCTCCATGGCATTTCCACAAATAAATGAGTATTTTATGTGCCTGTTATGTTTCCTCTTCCAGACTGACAGCTCCTTCAGATCATAGTCTATAAGTTATTGACACATACTAGGTACTCAGTGAGGAGAAGGCAGTGGCAACCCACGCCAGTACTCTTGCCTGGAAAATCCCATGGATGGAGGAGCCTGGTAGGCTGCAGTCCATGGGGTCGCACAGAGTAGGACACGACTGAAGCGACTTAGAAGCAGCAGCAGCAGCAGGTACTCAGTGAACATTTGGTGAATAAGTAGATGTCTGAGTAAAAAATTAGCTCTGCATAAGTGAATAGCTTTACACCATGGTTATGCTTGGGCTTCCCTGATAGCTGAGCTGGTAAAGAATCCACCTACAATGCAGGAGACCCTGGTTCAATTCCTGGGTTGGGAAGATCTGCTGGAGAAGGGATAGGCTACGCACTCCAGTATTCTTGGGCTTCCCTTGTGGCTCAGCTGGTAAAGAAGCTGCCTGCCATGCAGAAGAACTGGGTTCGATTCCTGGATTGGGAAGATCCCCTGGAGAAGGGAAAGGCTACCCACTCCAGTATTCTGGCCTGGAGAATTCCATGGACTATATAATTCATGAGGTCGCAAAGACATGGACACAACTGCCTTTCCCTTTCCCTTTCACATGGTTATGCTGAAAGTTGTAAAAGTGAAAAAGTTGCTCAGTCATGTCCAACTCTTTGGGACCCCATGGATTATAGCCTGTCAGGCTCCTCTGTCCAGTAAGAATACTGGGGTGGGTTGCCATTTCCTCCTCCAGGGGATCTTCCTGACTAGGGATTCAAACCTCATCTCTTGTGTCTCCTGAATTGCAGGCGAATTCTTTACCAGCTGAACGCTTGCGGAAGCTTCACTCCTTCTAGGATATCAGTTCAGTTCAGTCGCTCAGTCGTGTCCGACTCTTTGTGACCCCATGAATCACAGCACACCAGACCTCCCTGTCCATCACCAACTCCCGGAGTTCACTCAAACTCATGTCCATCGAGTCGGTGATGCCATCCAGCCATCTCATTCTCTGTCGTCCCCGTCTCCTCCCGCCCCCAATCCCTCCCAGCATCAGTCTTTTCCAGTGAGTCAACTCAACGCATGAGGTGGCCAAAGTATTGGAGTTTCACCTTTAGCATCAGTCCTTCCAATGAACACCCAGGATTGATCTCCTTTAGAATGGACTGGTTGGATCTCCTTGCAGTCCAAGGGACTCTCAAGAGTCTTCTCCAGCACCACAGTTCAAAAGCATCAATTCTTCGGCGATCAGCTTTCTTCACAGTCCAACTCTCACATCCATA
Source organism: Moschus berezovskii (assembly GCF_049115385.1). Classification (NCBI taxonomy): domain Eukaryota; kingdom Metazoa; phylum Chordata; class Mammalia; order Artiodactyla; family Moschidae; genus Moschus; species Moschus berezovskii. The sequence goes on from NC_142483.1 coordinate 19,973,558, forward strand.
CATGACCACTGGAAAAACCATAGCCTTGACTAGATGGACCTTGGGTGGCAAAGTAATGTCTCTGCTTTTTAATATGCTTTCTAGTTTGGTCATAACTTTCCTTCCAAGGAGTAAGCGTCTTTTAATTTCATGGCTGCAATCAGCATCTGCAGTGATTTTGGAGCCCAAAAAATAAAGTCTGACACTGTTTCCACTGTTTCCCCATCTATTTCCCATGAAGTGATGGGACCAGATGCCATATGTTGAGCTTCAAGCCAACCTTTTCACTCTCCTCTTTCACTTTCATCAAGAGGCTTTTGAGTTCCTCTTCACTTTCTGCCATAAGGGTGGTGTCATCTGCATATCTGAGGTTATTGATATTTCTCCCAGAAATCTTGATTCCAGCTTGTGCTTCTTCCAGCCCAGCGTTCCTCATGATGTACTCTGTATATAAGTTAAATAAGCAGGGTGACAATATACAACCTTGACATACTCCTTTTCCTATTTGGAACCAGTCTGTTGTTCCGTGTCCAGTTCTAACTGTTGCTTCCTGACCTGCATACAGGTTTCTCAAGAGGCAGGTCAGGCTGTGAAAGTGCTTCTAGGATATAATTTACCCAAATCCTATCTTTCTGAATACAGACACAGAGTTCTATGTAGCCCTGGAAATTCCAACCAGGTTCTTGTGCCAGCGTTACTTTCTTTAGGCATTTTCTCATTTGAATGCTGTTACCAGCATAACACATACAGTTTGACTTTCTCACATTGTTTCAAATCACTAATTCCCAAATAGGCAGATCCCTCACATCAAATCTGTAAGCGAATGACTCCCATGGCATTTATTCATATCCCTCTCTTAAGACACTTAATACTTTTCACCTCATAGAGTAATGATTTATAGACATATGTGTCTCTCTTGCCAGATATTTGAACTTCTTAAAGTTAGAACTGTGTTAAATCCATTGTTTCTTCCTAACCAGTGTCTAGCAGGATGCATCACACAGCAGTCACAGTGGGAGTTGTCTATAGTTCACATAGACTTTTGGGGAATGTAAACAGCAGCTCTACGCAGCTAAGCAGCAGAAGCAACACATCACAAAGTCATCTGACTCCATTAGAGGGAAAGTCAGCACCTTAGAGAGATCAGATCTCCCTCTGCATTTTTAATCCAAAGCTTCTAGTCAGTTGACCCCGAAACACCCCACACCTCCGCCTTGACTTACCAATTTGTCTAAAATAATCAAGAGGAAAATGAGAGGCTATTAGCTCCACTTCCATTCTCTAGTCAATCATCATTCTAAATTATTAATCAGTTGAAGTATGGCCAAGAAATTTTCAGGCACCTTTCCAAAAGTATAGTCATTTTTCAAGTGAACAATTAGCCATTTTATTCACTTACAAGTCACAGAATTTATAGAAAAGCAGATTCTTTTCCTTCTTTTATTTATTTATTTATTTTCCTTTTGGACCCTGGTGGAAGGTAGGAGAGATACAGGTAAAACTTGAGTACAGCTTCCTTTCATTCACTCATTTATTGACTTGGTATTATAGAATCTAAGTTTATAAATGACGTTCTAAAGTATTTCCTGACCATAAGCATTTGTAACATCGTCCCAATACTATGACACTCCTGATTGATCACAGTTGGCAAGGACAAAGTGATTGATTGTCACACCCTTTCTTCCCCATGATTGATTCAGTAAAATCATAAAAAGCCATAACTCCTGGTTTCTTTGAGCTTATATTCTGAGGGAGGAGATATTCAAAAAGGAACATTAACCAAAATATAAATAAAACATTAGTGGCAACTTTTACAAAGAAACATCTTATGAAATGATGTACATTCTTATGAGAATATGTACTTTAAGTAAGATGTTAGTAGTGTGACTCATAATCCATGGATCAGAAGAATTCTGAAACTGGGGACTTAATATGTAATCAAATCCAAAGTATGAAAGTGGCTGGAGAATTTAAAAAGACATTTAGCTCTAGGCATCAACTGACCTCAGAGACTCCAAATTTCTAGAACATCTACTTCTCTGTCTCTTATTTTAGTTATGTGTTATTTTATTACTATTATCACAATTTCTTAAGGGTAATTTTCTGAGCAAGACCCATACTGTGCAATTTGCCTTGTCAATCTCATTTGATGCTCATTAACAATCCCAACTTTCCTGTTCAGTTCAGTCACCTAGTCGTGTCTGACTCTTTGCAACCCCATGAATCACAGCACACCAGGCCTCCCTGTCCATCACCAACTCCCGGAGTTCACCCAAACTCATGTCCATTGAGTCGGTGATGCCATCCAGCCATCTCATTCTCTGTCGTTCCCTTCTCCTCCCGCCCCCAATCCCTCCCAGCATCAGAGTCTTTTCCAGTGAGTCAACTTTTTGCATGAGGTGGCCAAATTATTGGAGTTGATGTTTAAAGGGAGTCCGATATGTAGCTAAAACTGTTTTTTCTTCTTTTACCTTTTTAGACTTTTATCCCCCTAGAGTGAAGGTGAGCAACAATGATTAGTTTCAACTATATCTTCAGAAGGTTGCTTATGCTTATTTTGATAGCCTTGTCAATGACAATGGAGTCCAGGACAATTAACTATCCTTTAATTTTTAAGTATATACTCTGGGGTACAAGACCTTCCTAGGTCCCAGGAACTTTTTCTTTAAGAGGCTCAATACCATGTTATATAGGATAGATTACAATAAACAACTGTTGGGTGTAAAATTTTTGAGAAGATTTTAATATTTTTGCATTTGAAATTATTCGGTTGTGTATAATTTGGTTTATAAAATATTAAAATTGGCTAAAATTTCTCAACAATCATCATGCAATTCAGACATTCTTAAGTGAGAAAAGCTAACTCATAAAATGTCCCTAAACATATACTGTTTAAAATTACTAAATTTAGTAATGAATAGCAATAGCGTAATATTCTATTTTGTTGACATTTCAATAAATATCTAATTGTTCTGACTCTACAATTTCTCTCTACTTCAAAACAAAAATCATTTGCTTTTCCTTTTAGTTCTCAATATTTTTCTAGGCCCTTGAAAAATGCATTGGCCCTAATCATTAACCTCAGTATCTAAATGTTAAAGAAGCTATGAAGTGTCTGTGCATTCCTGGGTCTCACATGGTACTAGACAGTGATGGTGATGGTGTGGGAGGTTACTCCTCCCACCAGCAAAAAGGCTAATGCTATTATAACATGAACAATCCCAGTTAGCCTAAATGGGTGTACCAAAATTCCTGCTTTTTTTTTTTTTTAAAGTCTACCCTGACTTTACTGTGATTTATGCACTTTCCTCTGAAGTTCCACTCATCTTCACTTTCAAAGATCATCTTGCTCTTGGAAAATTCTCATACCTTAGTACATAAGACTCACCTAGGACCTCTGGTTAAAAATGGAGATTCCTAGGTCCTGATTCCAAAGAATCTCATTGCATAGATATAAATGGAGCTCAGAAACCACAGTTTTTAACCCTCTGAAACCTTGCAGGGTTTATTGGTTGCTAAGTCACTGGGGCTTCCCTGGTGGCTCAGAGGTTAAAGCGTCTGCCTCCAATGTGGGAGACCCGGGTTCAATCCCTGGGTCTGGAAGATCCCCTGGAGAAGGAAACGGTAACCCACTCCAGTATTCTTGCCTGGAGAATCCCATGGACGAAGAAGCCTGGTAGGCTACAGTCCACGGGGTCGCAAAGAGTCGGACACGACTGAGCGATGGAACGGAATGGAAGTCAGTGGTTAATGCCTTGGGGTTGATGATAAGAGCTGTTAAATCACATGAATTGAAATGCTGGCTAAGTCGAGTCAATTTAGGCCTGTCTCTCTCAGCCCTGGCTCCTATTAGAATAACCTGTGTGTTAGTCACTCAATCGTGTCTGCCTCTCTGCGACCCCATGGACCGTAGCCCGCTAGCTCCTCTGTTCTTAGAATTCTCCAGGCAAGAATACTGGAGTGGGTTACCATTGCCTTCTCCAGGGGACCTTCCAGACCCAGGATTGAACCTGGGTCTTCTGCACTGCAGGCAGATTCTTTACCAACTGAGCCACTAGGGAAGCCTGGGGAGCTTCTAAAAACAGTTAGCCACTCCCTCCCCCACAAGGATTCTGATTTATCTGATCTGAGGCGGAGCTTGTTGTTGTTTAGTCACTAAGTCATATCCAATTCTTTGAGACCCCATGGACTGCAGGACACCAGGTTTCCCTGTCCTTCACTATCTCCCCGAATTTGCTCAAACTCATGTCCATTTAGTCAGTGATGCCATCCAACCATCTCATCCTCTGCTACCCTTTTCTCCTCTTGCCCTCAATATTTCCCAGTATCAGGGTCTTTTGCAGTGAATAGGCTCTTCACATCAGGTGGCCAAAATATTGGTACTTCAGTTTCAACGTCAGTCTTTTCAATGAATATTCAGGGTTGAGCTTGGGGACTGGTATTTTTTAGAGCTACCATACAAACAAATCAAACAGCCTAATTATCATAGGCTATGAGAGCCTAAGGGTGTCAGTTCTCAAAAGGGATTAACTCACCCACTGAGGTGATGATAAGGCCTAAATCTCCTAAAATGAAAACACCACAGCAGAGATTTAGCAAAGCTAAAACCCATCTTCCATTTCCAGTTTGTTTCAGCCCCAACACACCCAAGTTGGCCTTACAGCTGCAGCACAAAAAATTGAGCCCTTTACTTGGGTTTTCATCTGCTGGCAGAATGATTTAGTAGCTCTATTATAAAAGCAACTCCATTATAATTACAGTGTTTGAATTATAAACAAAACCAAAAAAGATGCAGAAGGAACAATCCTTTAATCAAAACTGTAAAACAGAACAATTTCTGGCTGCACTTAAAAGCAAACTCCGAAATATTAAGAGTAAGCGCTCCATTTTTTTTTTATTTCTGCCTCTTTACTGTAAGAGCAACACTACACATTTTTTTTCAATTAACCAGTTTGCCAACCTGAAGAAACTCACAGTGCGTGATTTAATGAGCATATACTACATGCATGGTAACTGGCAGGCTGACGGTTCATTCCAAACTGACAAAAGAACACCACGCATTAGTAAAAAGGTTTGGGGGTCTCTTTTCATTAAATAAGCTTTACACTTAAAAAACATTCCACCTGCATTGGCAAAGCTGTCCTTATCGGTTCCAGGGTGACCTTACTCTCTGTCACTCTCCAAGTCCTCAAATCTTGAAGAAATTATTTTTTAAGATGCAAAATATACATATTGAGATGCTGGCAGGGGTATGTGGAGCCTTCTGAGCCATGACTCCATTGGTGATTTCATATCACGTGAATTCTAATGCGCTACGTGCCAGTTCTGCACAACGACTGCTTTATAAATTGGAATATTTCCTGGAAATAATAAAAATAGTGCTAAACTTCTTCAATATTTTAGAAGCAGTATGTGCATGCTGTCACTGCAATCACGTCCAATCTTATTTTTAAATTGTCTATAAGCCATCACAAATAAGGTAGCTGTTACCTAGCTAGCTAATAATGGAGCTAGTAATAACTTGGATGTATGTCACTCGATTCCAGTCTAGGGACCCTCTCATATATGTATAGACATAGACATACCTACACTCTCCAGCTATGCTTTTGCTTTCACTGTGTTGAGCTTTGAGGCCACAATTTTATGAAATGGTCGTTACCCTAAAGTGATGAGCAACCTGTGCCTCTTCACTTACAATTGGATTATCCTCAAAAAATTCTAGACTCAAAAATACTCAAAGTAACCTCACCGGAACTTTATTAGGTATAAACACTCACTTATAATTTTTCTTTTCATGTAATGACCTATTTATTACTATCAAACACACCGTAACTATGGTAATACCTTTTGCCTTAAAGTTTAATTTTTCTGATACTAATATAGACTTCTGCTTTTACTATGGTGTATTTTTTCCATCAATTTAACTGTATCTTTATATTTAAAATTTATCTCAACAAAAAATAGTTGTTCTTATTTCTTAATCCACCCTGATAAACTCTGAATTTAGTCCATTATCATTTTTTTCTTATTTATTTTTTTATTGAAGGATAACTGCTTTACAGAATTTTGTTGTTTTCTGTCAAACCTCAACATGAATCAGCCATAGGTACACAAATATCCCCTCCATTTTGACTCTCCCTCCCATCTCCCACCCCATCCCACTCCTCTAGATTGATACAGAGCCCCTATTTGAGTTTCCTGAGCCACACATCAAAGTCCCATATGCTATCTATTCTACGTATGGTGATGTGAGTTTCCATGTTACTCTTTCCATACATCTCAGCCTCTCCTCCCCTCTCCCCACGTCCATAAGTCTATTCTCTATGGCTGTTTCTCCACTGCTGCCCTGTAAACAAATTCTTCGGTACCATTTTTCTAGATTCCATATATATGCATTAGATTATGGTATTTATCTTTCTCTTTCTGACTCACTTCACTCTGTATAATAGGTTCTAGGTTCATCCACCTCATCAGAACTGATCCAAATGAGTTCCTTTTTATGGCTCAATAATATTCCATTGTGTATACGTACAACTTCTTTGTCCATTCATCTGTGGATGAAAATCTAGGTTGCTTCCATGTTCTAGTTATCGTAAATAGTGCTGCAATGAACAACGGGTTACATGTTTCTCTTTCAATTTTGGTTTCCTCAGGGTATACGCCTAGAGTGAGACTGCTGGGTCGTATGGTGGTTTTATTCCTAGTTTTTTAAGGATCCTCCATACTGTCTTCCATAGTGGTTGTATCAATTTACATTCCCACCAACAGTGCAAGAGCGTTCCCTTTTCTCCACACCCTCTCCAGGATTTATTTTTTGTAGACTTTTTGATGATGGCCATTCTGACTGGTGTGAGGTGATATCTTTTTGAAGTTTTGATTTGCATTTCTCTAATAATGAGCAATGTTGAGCATCTTTTCATGCATTTGTTAGCCATCTATATGTCTTCTTTGGAGAAATGTCTGTTTAGATCTTTTTCCCACTTTTTGATTGGGTTGTTTGTTTTTCTGGTACTGAGTTGTATGTGCTGCTTGTATATTTTGGAAATTAATCCTTTGTCAGTTGTTTCATTTGCTATTATTTTCTCCCATTGTGCAGGTTGTCTTTTCACCTTGCTTATAGTTTCCTTTGCTGTGCAAAAGCTGTTAAGTTTAATCAGGTCCCACTTGTTTACTTTTGTTTTTACTTCTGTTACTCTAGGAGGTGGGTCATAGAGGATCTTGCTTTGATTTATGTCATCGAGTATTCTGCCTATGTTTTCCTCTAAGAACTTTATAGTTTCTGGTCTTACATTTAGGTCTTTAATCCATTTTGAGTTTATCTTTGTGTTTCGTGTTAGGAAGTGTTCTAATTTAATTCTTTCACATGTAGCAGTCCAGTTTACCCAGCACCATTTACTGAAGAGGCTGTCTTTTGCCCCATTGTATATTCTTGCCTCCTTTGTCAAAAATAAGGTACCCATAGCTGCCTGGGTTTATTTCTGGGCTTTCTATCTCATTCCATTAGTCTATATTTCTGTTTTTGTGCCAGTACCATACTGTGTTGATGACCACAGCTTTGTAGTATAACCTGAAGTCAGGAAGGTTGATTCCTCCAGCTCCATTCTTCTTTCTCAAGACTGCTTTGGCTATTCAGGGTCTCTTGTGTTTCCATATGGATTGTGAAATTTTTGTTCTAGTTCTTTGAAAAATGCTATTGGTAATTTGATAGGGGTCGTATTAAATCTACAGATTGCATTTGGTAATATAGTCATTTTCACAGTATTGAGTCTTCCTACCCAGGAATATGAAATATCTCTCCATCTGTTTATGTCAACTTTGATTTCTTTCATTAGTGTCTTATAATTTTCTGTGTACAGTTCTTTTGTCTCCTTCAGTTCAGTTCAGTTCAGTCGCTCAGTCGTGTCCGACTCTTTGCGACCCCATGAATCACAGCACGCCAGGCCTCCCTGTCCATCACCAACTCCCGGAGTTCACTCAAACTCTCCACCATCGAGTCGGTGATGCCATCCAGCCATCTCATTCTCTGTCGTCCCCTTCTCTTCCTGCCCCCAATCCCTCCCAGCATCAGAGTCTTTTCCAGTGAGTCAACTCTTCACATGAGGTGGCCAAAGTATTGCAGTTTCAGCTTCAGCATCAGTCCTTCCAATGGACATCCAGGACTGATTTCCTTTAGAATGGACTGGTTGGATCTCCTTGCAGTCCAAGCGACTCTCAAGAGTCTTCTCCAACACCACAGCTCAAAAGCATCAATTCTTTGGCGATCAGCTTTCTTCACAGTCCAACTCTCACATCCATATATGACCACTGGAAAATCCATAGCCTTGACTAGATAGATGGACCTTCGTTGGCAAAGTAATGTTTCTGCTTTTTAATATGCTGTCTAGGTTGGTCATAACTTTCCTTCCAAGGAGTAACTTTCCTTCCAAGGAGTAAGCATCTTTTAATTTCATGGCTGCAATCACCATCTGCAGGGATTTTGGAGCCCCAAAATTAAAGTCTGACACTGTTTCCCTATCTGTTTCCCATGAAGTGATGGGACCAGATGCCATGATCTTAGTTTTCTGAATGTTGAGCTTTAAGCCAACTTTTTCACTCTCCTCTCTCACTTTCATCAAGAGGCTCTTTAGTTCCTCTTCACTTTCTGCCATCCTTAAGTAAGTTTATTCCTAGATATTCAATTATTTTTCTTGCAGTGGTGAATGGGATTGATTCCTTAATTTCTCTTTCTGATTTATCATTGTTAGTATATAGAAACGCAAGTGATTTCTGTGTATTGATTCTGTATCCTGAAACTTTGCTAACTTCACTGATTAGCTCTAGTAATTTTCTGATACTGTCTTTAGGGTTTTCTTTTAACAGAATCATGTCATCTGCAAACAGTGAGAACTTTACTTCTTCTTTTCCAATCTGGATTCCTTTTATTTATTCATTTTTCTTCTCTGATTGCTGTAGCTAGGACTTTCAGAATTACATTGAATAACAGTGGGAAAGTGGACACCCTTGTTTTGCTCCTGATCTTAGGAGTAATGCTTTCAGTTTTTCACTGTAAGTATAATGTTGGCTGTAGGCTTATCATGTATGGCCTTTACCATGTTGAGGTAGGTTCCTTAGGTGCCCATTTTTTAAAGAGTTTTAATCATAAATGGGTGCTGAATTTTGTCAAAGGCTTTTTCTTGATCTATCTAGATTATCATATAGTTTTTATCTTTCAATTTGTTAATATGGTGTATCACATTGATTTGTGCATATTCAAGAATCCTTGCATCCCTGGAATAAATCCAACTTGATCATGGTGTATGAGCTTTTTGATATATTGCTGATTTCTCCTTGCTAAAATTTTGTTGAGGATTTTTGCATCTATGTTCATCAGTTATGTTGACCTGTAGTTTTCTTTTTTGTGTGTCTTTGTCTGGTTTTGGTGTCAGGGTGATGGTGGCCTCGTAAAATGAGTTTGGAAGTGCTCCTTCCTCTGCAATTTTTTGAAAGAGTTTTAGAAGGATAGGCATTAGCTCTTCTCTAAATGTTCGATAGAATTTTCCTGTGAAGCCATCTGGTCCTGGGCTTTTGATTTTTGGGAGATTTTTGATCACAGCTTCAATTTCAGTGCTTTTAACTGGATTGTTCACAATTTATATTTCTTCCTGGTTCAGTTTTGGAAGACTGAACTTTTCTAAGAATCTGTCCATTTCTTCCAGGTTATCCATTTTATTGTCATATGGTTGTTCATAATAATCTCTTATAATCCTTTGTATTTCTGCATTGTCTGTTGTAACCTCTCTTTTTTTATTTCTAATTTTGTTGATTTGATTCTTCTCTCTTTTTTCTTGACGAGTTTGGCTAAAGGCTTGTCAACTTTGTCTTCTCAAAGAACCAGCGTTTAGTTTTATTAATCTTTACTACTGTTTCTTTCATTTCTTTTTCATTTATTTCTGCTGGGATCTTTATGATTTCTTTCCTTTTACTAATCTGTTTTTTTTTTTTTCTTCTTCTTCTTTTCCCAGTCGTTTCAGGTGTAAAGTTAGGTTGTCTAGTCATTTTTCTTCTTTCTTGAGGTAGGATTGTATTGCTAAAAACTTCCCTCTTAGAACTGTTTTTGCTGCATCCTATAGGTTTTGAGTTGTCATGTTTTCATTGTCATTTGTTTCTAGAAATTTTTTGATTTACCTTTTGATTTCTTCAATAACCTGTTGGTTATTTAGAAACGTGTTGTTTAATCTCCATGTGTTTGTGTTGCTTACAATTTTTTTTTCCTATAATTGATATCTAGTCTCATAGCATTGTGGTCAGAGAAGATGTCTGATACAATTTCAATTTTCTTAAATTTACTGAGGCTTGATTTGTAACCCAAGATGTGGTCTATCCTAGAGAATGTTCCACGTACACTTGAGAAGAAGATGTATTCTTCTGCATTTGGATGGAATGTCCTGATGATATCATTGAAATCCATCTCATCTTGTGTTTCCTTATTAATTTTCTGTTTTGATGATCTGTTCATTGGTGTGAGTGGGGTGTTAAAGTCCCCTACTATTATTATGTTACTGTCGATTTCTCCTTTTATGTCTGTTAGTGCTTGTCTTATGTATTGAGGTGCTCCTATGTTGGGTGCATAGATATTTACAATTGTTATGTCTTCCTCTTGGATTGATCCCTTGATCATTATGTAGTATCCTTCCTTATCTTTTGTAATCTTCTTTATTTTAAGATCTATTTTGTCTGATGTGAAGATAGATACTTCAGCTTTCTTTTGCTTCCCATTTGCATGGAATATATTTTTCCATCCTCTCACTTTCAGTCTATACATGTCTTTAGGTCTGAAGTGGGTTTCTTGTAGACAGCATATACATGGGTCTCGTTTTTGTATCCATTCAGCCAGTCTGTGTCTTTTGGTTGGAGCATCTAGTCCATTTTCATTTAAAGTAATTATTGATATATATGTTCATATTACCATTTTCTTAATTGTTTGTGGTTGATGTTGTGGATCTTTTTTCTTCTCAAGTATTTCTTGACTATATAAGTCCCTTTAACATTTGTTGTAAAGCTGCTTTGGTGGCTTCTGAAGTCTCTTAACTTTTGCTTGTCTGAAAAGCTTTTTATTTCTCCATCAATTTTGAATGAGATCCTTGCTGGGTGCAGTAATCTTGGTTGTAAATTTTTTTCCCTTTCAGTACTTTAAATATATCCTGCCATTCCCTTCTGGCCTGCAGAGTTTCTACTGAAAGATCAGCTGTTAAGTGTATGGCATTTCCCTTGTATGTTCCTCGTTGCTTCTCCCTTGCTGCTTTTAATATTCTTTCTTTGTATTTAGTCTTTGTTACTTTGATTAGTATGTGTCTTGGCATGTTTCTCCTTGGGTTTATCCTGTATGGGACTCTTTGTGACCCTTGAACTTGAGTGACTATTTCCTTTTCCATGTTGGGTAAATTTTCAACTATGATTTCTTCAAAAATTTTCTCATACCTGTCTTTTCCTCTTCTTCTTCTGGGACCCAGATAATTCGAATGTTGGTGCGTTTGATATTGTCCCAGAGGTCTCCAAGACTGTCCTCAGTTCTTTTCATTCTTTTTACTTTATTCTGCTCTTCAGAGGTTATTTTCACCATTTTATCTTCCAGCTCACTGATTTAGTCTTCTCCTTCAGATATTCTGCTATTAATTCCTTATAGAGTATTTTTAATTTCAGTAGTTGTATTATTTGACTCTGTATGTTTATTCTTCAATTCTTCTAGGTCTTAGTTAATTGATTCTTGCATTTTCTCCATTTTGTTTTCAAGGATTTTGGTCATCTTTACTATCATTATTCTGAATTCTTTTTCAGGTAATTTGCCTATTTCCTCTTCATTTATTTGGACTTCTGTGTTTCTAGTTTGTTCCTTCATTTGTGTAGTATTTCTCTGCCTTTTCATTATTTTTTTTAACTTACTGTGTTTGAGGTCTCCTTTTCCCATACTTCAAGGTTGGATTCTTTCTTCCTTTTGGTTTCTGCCCTCCTAAGCTTGATCCAGTGGTTTTTGTAAGCGTCCTATAGGGTGAGATTTGTGCTGAGTTTTTGTTTGTTTTTCCTCTGATGGTCAAGGCTGAATGAGGTGGTAATCCTGTCTGCTCATGATTGAGTTTATATTTTTCTTTGTTTGTGGTTTAGATGAGGTTGTCCTGCACAGGGTGCTACTTGCGGTTGGGTGATGCCAGGTCTTATATTCAAGTGGTTTCCTTTGTGTGAGTTCTCACTATTTGATATTCCCTAGGGTTAGTTCTCTGGTTGTCTAGGGTCTTGGAGTCAGTGCTCCCACATCAAAGGCTCAGGCTTGCTCTCTCGTCAAAGACCAGCCTAGGTCCAATCTACTAAGAAGAGTTTCACCCAACATGAAAGGGCCTTTATTTGAGTTCCAAAAGTCAGTGCACAACATTAACATTTAATATGAAGCCTGGCATGCTTCAGTCCACAGTGTCGCAAAGAGTCTGACACAACTGAGCAATGGAACAATAACATCATTCATTATAAATAAATATGATTATCATGATATGGCTGCACTTTGAGCTTCAATTTCATTGCTTGGTTTCCTTTTGCCTCTTATGCTTTTTGTTCTCTGTTCAATCTTTCCTGCATTCTTTTGGGATCATTTTTAAAGTGCTTAGGATTCTACTTTATCTATTGGATTTTCAGTTATTGTTCTAAGCATTGAAATATACATTCTTGACCTTTTACAGTCTACTTAAGAGTTCATTTCATTACCACCCCATATAAAATTGAAAACTATACAATTATATAAGTCCATTTACTATATATCCCCCTCATTATTTATGCTATAATTGTCTTACATATGATATCTACACATAGCGCATTATAAGTATCACAAGGAGGTGTTATGATTTGGCTTTTAAATTTTCTGTGTATTTTAAAGATACTGAGATGAAAATACTCTTTCATATTTACAATTTCTGACATTCTTGATTCATTCTTGAAGATTTAAGATTCCATCTGGTGTTATCTCACTTCAGCTTGAATAACTTCCTTTAGCATTTCTTGTGTTGTAGGTCTGCTGGCAATGAATTCTCTTAGCTTACTTTTATCTGAAAATGTCTTTAATTTGCCTTCATTCTCAAAGGATATTTTCACTATACATAGATTTCTGGGTTAACAGGATTTTTCTTTTTCCTTCTCTGTACTTTAAAAGTATCATTTTACTTTTCCTAGACTCTATGTAGTTACTGATAAGAAGGCAGTGCTAATTTAAAGTACAGTGTCCTGGAAGGTAACCTGCCATTTTCTCTGACCACTACCAAAATTTTCTTTTTACTGTTGGTGTCCACCAGTTAGAATATGATGTGCGTAGGTACAGTTTTCTTCAAATGAATCCTGTTTGAAGTTCACTGAGTTTCTAGATCTGTAAATGTATGCATTCCATCAAATTTTTAAAAAATTGGCCATTATTTCTTCAAATATTTTCCTTTCCCATTCTCTTTCTTGTCTTCTTCTGAGATTCCAACTACATATATGTTAGACATTTTTACTTATGTTACATAGATCTCTGAGGCTCTATTTGTTATTGTTTAGTTTTTTAAATCTTTCCTCTGGGACTTACCCAGTGGTGCAGTGGTTAAAACTCCATCTTCCAGTGCAGGGGATGTGGGTTCAATCCCTAGTCAGGGAACTAAGTTCCCACATGCAGTGGAGTATGGCCAACAATTAAAAAATAAAAAAACTCTTTTCTTTCTGTTCTTAAGAATGAAATTTGCTTCTGTTCTATCTTTAGGTTCACTGACACTTTCTATTATTTCCAATGGATGTAAGCTCAGTGAATTTTTATTTCAAATATTATATTTTCAGTTCTGGAATCTCCATTTGTTTCTTTTTTGTAGTTTCCGTTTACTATATTTTTTACTCATTGTGATTGTATCTTTTTAGCCTCATTGAGTATGGTTATAATAGCTGTTTTAAAATCTTTGCTATATTCCCACCTTTGGGTCATCTGGGAATTAGACTTTTCAGAAGAGGTCACATTTTCTTGGTTATTCATATCTTATGTAGTTTGGGATTGTATTATGTGAATGCATGATGCAAATATTTTGGAGCAAAGACTTTAAAATCTGTTAGAATTCTGGGAAGAGTACTGATTTATTTGTTTTAGCAGGCAATTAATTTGATTATACTCAAGGTGAAAACTGTCTCTTGGGTGGCAGCTCAAACCTCAGTTCAGTTCTTTCATCTTCAGCTGTGCTAGCTTGTGTCTGCTCCACACATCCATGATTCAGGAGTCAGTCAAAACTTTGGGTCGCATTTATACACTGAATTGGGAGCTTCCCCCATCCATCTTTCTGCTTTCCAGAATTCTAGCTTAAGGGCTTCCCTGGTGGCTCAGTGGTAAAGAATCCACCTGCCAGTACAGGAGACACAGGTTTGATCTCTGGTTCAGGAAGATCCCACATGTCACAGAGGAACTAAGCACACGACCCTCAACTATTGAGCATGCTCTAGAGCCTGGGAGCTGAAATGCTGGGCTCAGGTGTTGAAGCTACTGAAGCTCATGTGTCCTAGAGCCTGTGCTCCACAACAGGAGCAGCCGCCTCAATGAGAAGCTCCTACACTGCAACAAAGAGTGGCCCCCGCTTGCCGCAACTGAGAAAGTCTCCAACAACAAAGACCCAGCACAGCCAAAAATAAATAAATAAAATTATTAATTTAAAAACAGTATTCTAGCTTCATTTTCCAGGGGCTGTTGTTGCACTGAACCTTGTTCCTGGGGTCTTCAAACCAAAAAGACTGTGGTTTTTCTACTGGAGTTAGTCACCCAGAGTGACATTAACCTCAGCATGCATAACCTCAGTCGAAAAAGCCATAAAATGGGGAAATCACTCTGCACTGAGCCTGTTTCTAAGTTTTGAATCTGAAGTCCCTTTCAGAATCTACCTACTTATTTTTACTCTCTAGGGTTGTCAGGTAGTTCTTCTCCCATACTTTACAGTTTCTATATGTGAAAATACCAGGCTTAGTAGCACATACTTAGCCATACTAGAAGTGGAAACAAGTGAAAAACATTTAGGAAATGCTCTTTTGCGTCTCCCAGTTCCTCTCCTCAAAATACTTAACCTTCATTCATTACCTCGCCTAGTGATATTTGGTTTTGGTTTCAGGTAGAAACATAAGTCAGAGCTTCCTTGATCATCCTGCCAAGTACATGAGAAGATGTGGAATGAAAGTACAGCATAAAGTTAAATGATAAAATGATAAAACATCAATCGGATCTGGCTGTAACACTGGCAGCACTTAATCTGAAAGCAATGAGGCTTATATGGGTTCATGACTACCGGAGATAATCTACATGGTACTTTGCCACGTTATTTATTTTACCTTAGTTTTTTGATCTCTGATATCTCTATATCTTGCCTCAATGAAAACTGCAATAGGTAATACCCGATGAGAAACAGAATACTGAAAATAATATCCTTAAACAGTGATACAGAATCAGTAAGTACACATTTCCTTCTTATAATAGTCCTTACCATCTCTTAAGAGCTTCTGTATGCCAAGTATCTTGCTTATCACTTTATAATAATTGCCATTTAATCCTTCATAAGCATTCTGTGAGGTAGTTCCTATAATTAGTCCTATATTGTGGAGGAAGATACAAGATACCAGAGTTCAGAGAGGTTAAATGAGTTAACCGAGATCACACAGCAAATGGCAGAAACCTGTCAGTCTGTTTAAAGAAAAGAAACAGTGAAGTATAGGTCTTCAGAATCATGAAGCACGTGCCTTTGACTATGAAGAGAGAAAAGAGAAGTCCTTCCAAGCAAAGAGAAATAGGTGGAGATGCTAAAAGTCAAAGTTATAGTCTGCAATTCCTCCTTCTGCTAATAATTAATATTAAAATAGTCCTCTTTTAGATCTATATATTTCATATTGACAGCTTTGATGTTAAAAAGAGCTTTGCTTCAGGGCTAAAAAACACTAACCAGAACCATAACACAAGGATCAAACAATTCTGTGCAAAACTCACACCAGGGTTCCATTTCAGCTCATTTCATTTACCATCCTTAAGCCTTCTACATCTTCCAGAAAATCCCTCTAGACAGGAAGGTGATTCAACAGAAAGAAGTCAGGGCTATCAAGAAGTGAAGATGCCTGACTCATCCCTCCATAATCTGCATTTGGTGAGTATTTCTAGAAAACACAGCAATGTGTCACAGCCCTACACATTTGAGGGACAGTCTTGCCCAATTTTGTAAACTTTACATAAATCTATGAGTTTTAAACAACTGTGGAATACGAGAGAATAGAAGGCAGACAATGTAAAATGGAAACAGGAGACAGGGTTGTGGCTAAAAGCATAATAAATGTTTGTGTTCTGACACACGGGGCTGCGCAATATTTATATTTATTGCACATGCTAAATTGTTAGCTGAGACTTTGGAATGGGGAGATACGGTGAGTGGAATAAAGATGAGAAGGCGTGAGAGGAGAGGAGAGGGGTATGCACACATGAGTTCCAAGAAGGGTTTAAATGAACTGTCCACAGATATCATGCCAGGGAACTATTACCCATATTCACATATCTCCAATCGTTTATTGTTACTTTTAAAAATGCATATTAAATGTATCCAGTGAAATCATTCAAATACATACAAAGATGAGTAATTACTTTGTCCTATCCTTAAGTCTATTTTATTAGATATATTCTTCACTGTCCCAGCAAATGCCACTAGAACTTCCTCAGACCAAGAAAAATCCCTTGCCATTTTAGGGGGTACATTTCGTGTCAGATGTGACCTCCTGCCACTACTAATGCCATCTCATCTCCAAGATCATTCTCAAAGCCATGCAAAGCCTAACAACTTGACTATGTAACCGTTTAACCTTACATTTTACACATAAAAATTATTAAATATGTGTAACTATCTGGTGGGGGGAGAATAATATAATAGATGTCAATCAGGCAACAGTTATACTACATTTCATAAAAGGGAAGGTAATGCTTTCTTCAAAAAGCAAAGTCATCACTCCTTATTTAACTGACATAATATTTATACTCTGAGTTTTAAATGGCAGCTACAAATAGAAGTCAGGAGAGGGTAAATTCTCTAAGGAAATGGAGCCCTGAAATTCTACCATTTTAAGAGTTGTATTCTACGTGTACATAGGAATCTTACTGCTAGATACAGATGTCCATAGTAACTCAGGTATGCCTAACTCTATGAAAAAAATCTTTAAGTAAACACTACCTGTCTGAAGACTGTTACTTCCTCAGAGCACTCAACAGAAGGGTGCGTGGAGTTTCTGCAGAGGCTGTCGGCAGGCTGGCAGTCCTAGAATACCTACATCAGAAAAGAGAAATTCAGATGATCATTTCTGCAGTGATCCAGATGGCTTATAGGTACAGCTTCATTAGGGACATTCAGCATGAATACTGAGCAAACAGGACTGCATTAGTACTGTTGAAAGGGTAGAATAAAGGCACATGTATAATGTCTAAGTATTGTCATTGGTCTGCACTGACCCCTACAAGATCACATAAAGGAAGAGGCAGAATGGTGCTCTGAAATTCCATCTTCCCACTTCTAGTCAGTCCTGGGCTGTTCTAGCTGCATTGTTATTTGACCCTCTTCATAGTCAGCCAGTACTGCCATTGGGGTTTTCTATTTTGCAGAAAGATGAAGCCAACCTGTCAGCAAGAGTACCTCTCTGGTTTTGTGGTGGTCTATGCCAAATCATCTGGCCTGTCTGAAGGGTACTTTGTGGGTAAGTTTACCTACTTTCTTTTGAAACCCTAGTGTCCATGAGAATCAGAAGGAATCTGACAACAGAAGGAACAAGGGTTTGTGGTCCTACTGGCCTGAGTTTGAATTCTAGTAACACATTTCACTATCTCTGTGTCTTATATAGCTGCTGAACTCCATTGAGCCTCACTTTTCACTTCTGTCAAATGGTCATAATAATATATATATATATGAAATGTATATTTATAAAGAGAGTATTTTTTTAATTAGGATAAAACACCAAGCACAATTTCCTGGCATATGTTAGGGACCTGTATGAAGGTCAAGAATCTACACTTAGAACTGTTCTTGGAACATAGAACAACAGACTGGTTCAAAACTGGGAAAGGAGTACATCAAGGCTGTATATTGTCACCCTGCTTATTTAACTTATATGCAGAGTACATCATGAGAAACACTGGGCTGGATGAAGCACAAGCTGGAATCAAGATTGCCAGGAGAAATAGCAACCTCAGATATGCAGATGATATCATTTTAATGGCAGAAAGTGAAGAGGAACTAAAGAGCCTCTTGACGAAGGTGAAAGAGAAGAGTGAAAAAGCCAGCTTAAAATTCAGCATTCAAAAAACAAAGATCATGGCATTCAGTCCCATCAGTTCAGTACAGTTCAGTTCAGTCGCTCAGTCATGTCCGACTCTCCGCGACCCCATGAATCACAGCACGCCAGGCCTCCCTGTCCATCACCAACTCCCGGAGTACACTCAAACCCACGTCCACAGAGTCGGTGATGCCATCCAGCCATCTCATTCTCAGTCGTCCCCTTCTCCTCCCGCCCCCAGCCTTTCCCAGCATCAGAGTCTTTTCCAGTGAGTCAACTCGTCACATGAGGTGGCCAAAGTATTGCAGTTTCAGCTTTAGCATCAGTCCCTCCAATGAACATCCAGGATTGATCTCCTTTAGAATAGACTGGTTGGATCTCCTTGCAGTATAAGGGACTCTCAAGAGTCTTCTCCAACACCACAGTTCAAAAGCATCGATTCTTCGGCGATCAGCTTTCTTCACAGTCCAACTCTCACATCCATACATGACCACGGGAAAAACCATAGCCTTGACTAGACGGACCTTGGTTGGCAAAGTAATGTCTCTGCTTTTTAATATACTATCAAGGTTGGTCATAACTTTCCTTCCAAGGAGCAAGCGTCTTTTAATTTCATGGCTGCAATCAGCATCTGCAGTGATTTTGGAGCCCCAAAAAATAAAGTCTGACACTGTTTCCACTGTTTTTCCATCTAATTCCCATGAAGTGATGGGACCAGATGCCATGATCTTTGTTTTCTGAACGTTGAGCTTCAAGCCAACCTTTTCACTCTTCTCTTTCACTTTCATCAAGAGGCTTTTGAGTTCCTCTTCACTTTCTGCCATAAGGGTAGTGTCATCTGCATAGCTGAGGTTATTGATATTTCTCCCAGAAATCTTGATTCCAGCTTGTGCTTCTTCCAGCCCAGCGTTCCTCATGATGTACTCTGCATCACTTCATGGCAAATAGATGGGAAAAAGTGGAAACAGTGACAGACTTTATTTTCTTGAGCTCCAAAATCACTGTGGACAGTGACTACAGCCATGAAATTAAAAGACGCTTGCTCCTTGGAAGAAAATTTATGACCAACCTAGACAGAGTATTAAAAAGCAGAGACATCACTTTGCTGACAAAGGTCCGTATAGTCAAAGCTATAGTTTTTCCAGTAGTCATGTACAGATTTGAGAGGGGGACCATAAAGAAGAGTGAGTGCCAAGAACTGATGTTTTCATAATGTAGTGCTAGAGAACACTCCTGAGAATCCCTTGGACAGCAAGGAAATCAAATCAGTTAATCCTAAAGGAAATCAACTCTGAATATTCATTGGAAGGACTAATGCTGAAGCTAAAGATCCAATATTTGACCACCTGATGCAGAGAGCCAACTCACTGGAAAAGACCCTGATGCTGGGAAAGATTGAGGGAAGGAGGAGAAGAGGGCAACAGAGGATTAGGTGCTTGGATGGTATCACTGACTCAGTGGACATGAGTTTGAGCAAATTCTGGGGGACAGTGAAGGACAGGGAAGCCTGGCATGCTGCATTTCAAAGCGTTGCAAAGAGTCGGACGTGACTTAGCGACTGAACAACAAAGAACATGAAACAGACAGAGAATAAGTAACCAAAACATATAAGGAACTACTAAAATCAAGAAAAAAGATGAACAAACATATAGGAAAAAATGGTTGTTCAAAGAAAAAATCTCAATGAACCCTGAACATTTAAAAGAAGCTCAGAATCACTAGAGTAAAATGCATATTATATTAATGGAATTCCATTTTTATTTTGTTAGAATAGTAAACACAGAAAAGGTAGACAAAAAGTCAGTGTTATCTAAGATGTAGGGAAAAAATTAGCACAATACTCTAGTTTACCTCTGGCCAAATCATGAATTGGTATATCTTTCTGGTGAGCAATTTCATTATATGTATCAAAAGTAATACTACAATATCCTATGGTATACTGATTTTTCCTACAGGGTATACTGGACTCAAGCAACTCGGACACAAGAAGACACATACTAAAATAATACTGAAGTGTTTTTGTATTTGTATAGCAAACTTTGGAAATGATCTAAAAGTTGCACTGGAAATGGAATAGGTCAATAAAATGCACTATATGTATAGGATGGAATATTATGGAGCTGTTAAAATTGATCAATTGATTTTTATGGCATCAATGCAGCTAATTTTTGTAAATACTGTGATGTTAAAAAAGCAACAAGGAAAGATTTAAACATGAAATATTCAAACAAAATAGTGTATATTGGTTGTTGGTATATATATGTGTGTGTACATAAGAAATATAAACAATACGCTAGTTAAAAACATCCTAAATTTATGGTAGGGAACTTTTGGTAGACAGATGAGAGAGTAAAGAGTGGAAGGAAAGCCAGATGTGGTACTTAACAGGGAATTTGGTTTCATCAATAATTGCTTTGAAAAGAAACAAACACACAAACTGGAAGTAAATCTGACTAAACATAAACAGATGCTCCTTTTTAGATAGTAGAAATACAGATGCTTATTACACTACCTTTTGGGCTTGTCTGTATCTTTAAATGAAATGAAGTCAAGGGAAAGGGAGGGAGGAAGAAAGGAAGGGAGGGAACAAAGGAAGGAGGGGAGAAGGAGACAGGGAGGAAGAAGTCCATCACCAGTTCCTGAGTCATCACCAGTTCCTGTGTACACTTGAACTGGCCCCGGGTGGTTGGTTTCTTTAAGGATGAAACTCAAAACTGGTTTCATTATCAGTGAGAAGGATGGTGATTCCTCCCTGGTTGGCTCAGCACAAAGGACTGAATTTAAGTTCAGCCAGTAGAGGGAACCATCTGTCATTTGGAAAGACACTCAGCCCGCAGCCAGGAGACATCCTTCAGCACATACCAGCACCTCTGGGAAGAGGGAACACGCATTTTCAGACAGAGTAAACTGAGAGCACACCATGGACATCTTTTCAACCTTTCTAAAAGGTTCGCTGTAATTTTATAGAATCAAGGGAACAATATGCTTGATTAGTTCTTCAGCCGACTGAGCAATTTTGCTTTTTATATTTCTCTCCTTGAAGCGAGTTTGCCATTAACCTTATATGTTCTAGGGTTTGAGATTAAATTCTCCCCCCTCCAAAATGGAATTTTTGGTTTAAAATAAAAGTTAGCTTTAAGATAATTCATTTCTACCAGTAATACCGAAAGACCCTCTTTGAGGCAAGGAGGTCATTCTTTAAAGAGTCTAGAATTGCACAGAATGTTTCTTCTCTTCCTGGAGGGAGAATCTGTGGAGGAAAGAAAAAAAGCTTGCAGGAAAGTTCAGTAATCATGAAGTGAAAGCCCCGATCCAATTCTTCCTCCTGGGCCAATACTGTGTTGAAAAATGCCTTCTATGTACACTTCCTTGAGAGACCTTAAGTTCTTGAAGAATCAGTTAGCTAAACTCTTAAAGGAAAATCTGGCAATCCCTGTATCTATATAATGCACCCATGAGGGCAGAAGGCACCAGGTCAACGCTGGACATGCCTCAATTGCTTTGCCGCATCACAGCCCTAATATTTAAATATTGCCATCCTTTTGTGTGTGTCATCCTAGAAGAAGGGACTTAGGTTGGTTTCTAACAACAAAACAAACAAATAATGTAGAAAGGGAATGTTACAAAAGAGTTACCAATGCAAATGTGCTATTCTGTGCCTTTGAAATTGGGTGATGATAAACATGATTCCACGCATGGAAATCAGACTTTGCAGAGGTCCTACATGGAATCATTTAATTTGTCTGAGTAAGTACTTATAATAATGTGGCCGCTCTGCACTGCAATAAACACTGGATTTTCAAATGAACAAATGAAATAGGTAAAAACTCCTTATTAACAGAACTGCAGCAAAGGACATTAACCAAGGGGGTGGTACACCAAAGAAGATTGGTGGGGGAAAAAAAATCATCCCACTCCAATGCTCTGAAAATGAAAATAAAGAATCTTATGACCCCTGATTCTACATTGTTTTTTTGTTTTTTGTTTTGTTCCTGGCTAAAAACAGGGTGGATGCCTCACAATGAAGTGATAGAGAACTGTTGCTATTTTGGGTTGTCACAGGTAACTTATCACACTGCTCAGGACACATGAGAACACTATCAATTTGTTCCTCCAGATCATAAACCAGAGGATGCTTTAGTAAAATAGCATAGGGAGAACAATTTTGCATGGTGGTTAAGAATGTTCATTTGAATCCTGGGCTCCACCAGCCAATTAAGTGCATGACTTTATCGGAGTCATCAATCTCCTTTAATGCTCATTTCCTCATTGGTAAAATGCAGCGAATAATTTTGCCTTCCTCATTGAGTTATAAGGGGTACATTTTATGTAAAGGGCCTGGAACATGGTTAGAATTTAACAGAAGTAGCTTCCATCACCTTTTTTTTTTTTTAAGCATCAGCATCATTATTATTAACAGTATCCTCGTTATTATATTTAACAGTATCCTTGTTTTCATCCATTATCCTCATTTTCATTGAAAGTTCATTAAAAGCACAACCCACCATGCTGTTTGGTAATTAGTGACTTCAATTCACTTAACAAAGTATTTAATGAGTATCTAGTAAGTGCCAGCGGAGAAGGCAATGGCAAGCCACTCCAGTACTCTTGCCGAGAAAATCCCATGGATGGAGGAGCCTGGAAGGCTGCAGTCCGTGGGGTCTCTAAGGGTCGGACACGACTGAGAGACTTCACTTTCACACATTGGAGAAGGAAATGGCAACCCACTCCAGTGTTCTTGCCTGGAGAATCCCAGGGACGGGGGAGCCTGGTGGGCTGCCGTCAGTGGGGTCACACAGAGTCAGACACGACTGAAGTGACTTAGCAGCAGCAGCAGCAGTAAGTGTCAGACTCTATGATACAGGCTGGGGTATGAAGGTGATGAAAATCAAATGTGATCTATGCCTTCTGGAGACTACTAGAGGAGACAAACAGTAGCCAAACAGTCCCACAGGGAGTGAGTACTTTCCACCTGAGGGAAGAGCTCCAGAGGAAAGAAGCAGGTCCTTTTCAGAGATACTAAAACAAACGAAGTTGGATTTAACGTGAGAACTGAAGTATGGCTTTCTGGGGAGAGAGACTACAACGTTCAGGGGCAGAGTAGAATCTTCATTGTTACTGAAAGTCAGTGCAAAAGTGTCCATTGAATGGTCCATTTTAATTGAAGAACTCTACCTCCACTACCTGGTGCTTCCCAGGTTACTCGGGAGTAAGGAATTCGCCTGCTAATGCAGGAGACACAGGTTCAATCCCTGGGTTGGAAAGATGCTTTGGAGGAGGAAATGACTACCCACTCCAGTATTCTTGCCTGGGAAATCCCATGGACAGAGGAGCCTGCAGAGCTACAGTCCAGGTTTGCTAAGAGTTGGACATGACTTAATGACTAAAATAACAACAGTCTCCAATACCTACTTGGCACTGGGCACCTGTGCTGAGCCCTGGGATATAACAGTAAGCAAGACAGATATGAATTCATGCCCTAAATCTTTCCTCCCCATACTTATTCCTCTGTTTGAAAACTGCACTAAAGTCAATGTTCACTTCGTAAACCAGTAAATTCCACCTTCAGTTTTGAGTCCAAAGAAATTCTACCAGAGTGAAAAACTATGATGCTTTTTCTGGTCAGACAAAGAAGGCTACGTAAATTAGTAATTCCCTTTCTGCCTTAGAGACCAGGAAACTTACAACCAAGTTTAGTTCTTTCATCCCATGGGCTCATACTAGTAAAGATGATCACAATTCTGTCTTACGGTTATTTTATTACTTGCACACTACCTTTAATTTAGTAAACAGCTTCAAATTCTTTGGGAAGTTGGCTAAAAGAGAGGAAGGAAGGGAAACTAAAGGAGGAAAATAAGGGGAGGTTTTTGAGGTCTGGAATTGTTCAAGGTGCTGTTTGCAGTTATCATAGCATCTCACACAGATGTTGAATGGAAAGCACTTAATAACTTTGGGCTGATGCACGGATCATCACAGAATACACAGCTTTCCTGGCTCAACATGGGTTCCATTATAGGGGATGGGAGGGACTGAAACTTGCCTAGTGAAGTGAAAGTCGCTCAGTCATGTCCTACTATTTTCAACCCCATGGACTGTATAGTCCATGGAATTCTCCAGTCCAGAATACTAGGGTGGGTAGCTGTTCCATTCTCCAGATCTTCCTAACCCAGCGATCGAACCCAGGTCTCCCGCATTGCAGGTGGATTCTTTACCAGCTGAGCCACCAGGGAGGCCCTGACACTTGCCTACTTCATTCTAATTTTCAGTTTGAGAGGGAGAGCTCAAAAAAGTAGGTGAAAAATTTAGCATGGTTGTCACTTGTCAAACATTTCAATAACCAAACAGAAGAACCATGGAGACCACAAAAAGAGTATGGTAAGAAAACGTTAAAGTATCCTGAGAGATTTATTTCAGGCAATAAGGTCCCTGTAATAGAACATTTCTCTCTCTTACTCTGTTGCTAGTCAAAACAAGAGAAATGTCATAGTTTAAACTGATGTCTAAGTAACAGGGAAAATGTTAAGTTTCTTTAGGACAAAATGGAAATATATTTGTAATTCTATTTCCTGGTGTTCTCTCACTTATGTTGGGGGGGAAAAAAAAACTGTTAGTCCTTTTGAGTTAAACTCCGCATTGAGATAACTAAACTATAATCTGTCTGGTTAACTACCAGGAAGAGGAGGAATACATTTCCAAAGAAATTTAGAAGACACCCACTTTATCAATATCAGAGCATTGTGGAGTTCAGTCTAATTTATAGCTAAATCCATCCCATTCTCACACACACACACACACACACACAAATGTTGCATTCAAGAGATATGAAAACATCTCATCCCTGTTCTTAGCTCGACATACTAATGAGAGTTTCTGAATTAATCTCTGATCATGAACTGTCTATTGATGTGATATAACACCAGTATAGAATGTACGGCTTGCTTCAAGTAGCTGGCTAAGGCCAGTTTCATAATGCTTCAGTTCTTTGACAGGTAGAAAATTAAATCATTCCTGTATTCACCTAAGATTAAATCATTTCTGTATTCTCCTAAGATTGAATCATTTCTACATTCCTCAGAAACTCTTCAGTACTAAAAAGTATATCACTTTTCCAACCAGTTGATAAGTTGAAAAGAAAATAATATTAAGGGATTGTACTTGAGGAAATAGTTAAAAGGGGAAACTCAGAAAACAAGCTACTGGAGATATATAATGAGGAGATTCTCAAAACGTCAAGGTGAGGGAGGGAAGGAAGGAATTAGAACTGAATAACATTTTTTTTTTAAAGGTAAGTTATTCCTTAAAGCAATTACCAAAATGTGAGAGTTCCTCTCATGGTTCTCAACCTTACACTCTGAAAGGGAACTTCTTATAACTCAAGACTAAGAGAGCCAATTACTTCAGCACCAAGTTACATCCTAAATCTCTGGACTTGGCAGTTAAAAAAAAAAAAAAAAAAACTCTTGGAAAGTGTTCTTATAAAATCTTCACTATAGCTCTGACTTTATAAATGTAGATTTTTTAAAGGATGAATGAAAACTAACCAATTAGATAGCAAAGTAGGGAAAAGAAAGCGCTGAATGAAAGACCCACCAGAGTTTCAGTTACGTCTCCACGAATAACTAGCTCTGAGACTTAGATTATATGTATAATGAAAACCATAATCATGGAAAATTAATAATCACACAACATATAGCATGCCAAAGACCTAATTAGCTAATATAGCTAATATAGCCCTTTTTACAGCCTGAGAAGTTCTCATGGAGCTGAGTATCTTGTCCAAGTGGACCCCACAGCCCTGAGTGGTGAAATGAGCGTTCGAACAAAAGACTCCCTGACCCCAAAGCCCAGCCTTTAATGACCCATTCTTCAGAAAGTTCAGTAACTTCTTAAGATGATCTAAAAGGTTTCTATCAGCAATGAGGTGCTAAAATTTATGAGGCAAGATACGATAACAGAAAAAGCTCAGGTTCTGAAGTGACTTTGTGGCCCAGGAAAGCAGCTTCTTCCCTAAGCCAGGGATCCTCAAATAACACTGCTTACTTTACAGGCTGTCCTAAAGCTTAGAGACAATACTAGAGCTACATGGACTATAGTCTGCCAGGCTCCTCTGTCCATGGAATTCTCCAGGCAAGAACATTGGAGTGGGTAGCCATTCCCTTCTCCAGGGGATCTTCCCAAGACAGGGATCAAATCCGGGTCTCTTGCATTGCAGGCAGATAGTTTACCATCTGAGCCACCAGGGAAGCCCAATACTAATGACAGCTAAAATTAACACAAGGCTTATTATGTGTTGGGGACTGAACCTTTTTCACACAGTAAATCATGAAATCACAGTGACCAAAAGAATACCATTATTTTTATTCCTGTTTTGCAGATGTGGAAACAGAGACAAAAACAGTTACCTGACTTAAATCATAGAAACTAAACTGCAGATCTTGGATTCCAATCCAGACAGACTGACTCCCTCAAGAAATCAGATGTATTGCATATACACATATTGATACACAAAGGACCTCTGCTATTTCCCCAAATCTACGTTAATCCCACCCAGAGTTCAAGATAAATTCAGGAGAACAGAACGATTCATACAGACATTCAGGTGGTTTGATTCTTGGGTTGGAAAGATTCCCTGGAGAAGGGAATGGCTACCCACTCCAGTATTCTTGCCTGGAGAATTTCATGGACAGAGGAGCCTGGCGGGCTAAAGTCCATGTAGCTCTAGTATTGTCTCTAAGCTTTAGGACAGCCTGTAACGTAAGCAGTGTTATCTGAGGATCCATGGCTTAGAGAAGAAGCAGCTCTGCTGGGCCACAAAATCACTTTAGAACCTGAGTTTTTCCCATTATTGTATCTTGCCTTCATTATCGTATCTGGCTGCCTTTTGGCAGTCAGAAAATTAGAAGAAAAAAAATTGGCCACCTCATGTGACGAGTTGCCTCATTGGAAAAGACTCTGATGCTGGGAAAGGTTGGGGGCGGGAGGAGAAGGGGACGACGGAGAATGAGATGGCTGGATGGCATCACCGACTCTGTGGACATGAGTTTGAGTGTACTCCGGGAGTTGGTGATGGACAGGGAGGCCTGGCGTGCTGTGATTCATGGGGTCGCGGAGAGTCGGACACGACTGACCGACTGAACTGAACTGAACTGAACTGAAGAACTAGCTAGAGAGTGATACATCACATATACCACATACACACGTGCACATATATGGCTAAGATTTGTTTCGTTCTCTGTATCCTGTCTGATTGCTCCCTTCATGTTGATATCTTATTACTTTCATTTTACTTATAAAATCACCATAGCTCCATAAAAGTTGCTTTCCTGCTTTCAATCTGGGAGAAATTCAGTCTCTTATAAAAATTTATTTTACTAATATATTTTATTTAACCCCATATATAAAAATATATCAACATGAAATAAAAATTAACAAGACATTTTACATTTACATATAAGTGAAGAAGGGCTTTCCAGGTGGCAATAGTGGTAAAGAACACACTTGACGATGCAGGAGACATAAGAGACTTGGATTATATTCATGGGTAGGGAAGATCCCCTGGAGGAAGGCATGGCAACCCACTCCAATATTCTTGCTTGGAGAATGCCATGGACAGAGAAGACTGGTGGGCTACAGTTCATAGGGTCACAAAGAGTCAGACACAACTGAAGCGACTCAGCATGCATGCACGCATAAGTGAAGTATTCAAAATTCTTAATATGTTGTACATTTACAACCCATCTCAAGTCAGACAAACCATGTTTCAATGTTCAGTGGCTGAACAGTGGCTACCGTAGTGGACAACACAGGGCCAGAGTGACTGGCTTCCTGGTTTGCATTTTAGTTCTCTTTTCTTGGGCTGGTCAAAGTCCCCAGAAAAGTGTTTTCCAGGCTCCTGCCTGAGTGCCATTGTTCGGGGATCCACATGTGGGAAAGAGCAGTAGCCCCCCTATACAGACTTTCACTTGATCCCCGTTTTTATCTTCATGGCTCTGTCCTTACTTATGCACAGTGACCCCCAGCACAGACCCTGACCTTCACCTTCTCCAGCGTGGAGGGAAAGGAAGAGGGACAGTTCCCAGGCTATTCAGGTTAGTCAACAACCCTGGGGATCGAATGGTTATTTATTGTTTTCTCAACATTCTTTTTTACATTCCTTCACTCCTACTTTCATAGATTTATAATGCCACTAATTCCTCACCCCTTCTGGAACCTGTACAGATGTCACATTTTTATCCCTTCTAAATCAGTCTCTGAACTTCTAAGGCAGCTTCTGCAATTACATTGTTATCTTCTCCTCAATTCTTTTTGTTCACATATTACCCCTTTTTATTTTTTTATTTTGCATATTTTTCCAATGAAACACATTCTTTTTTATATTTGAGTAATCCCTTTTTTGTCACAGTATATTATACTTTTCTTCCCACAATTTGCCTTCTCTTTTTTGTTTGTGTGACTTTTTCCTGCTATAAAGAAATTCAAAGTGGTTTTTTTTGTTTGTTTGTTTCTCCCAGTTTTAATATTTATGAGCTTCCCTGGTAGCTCAGATGGTAAAGAATCCACCTGCAATGCAGGAGACCCGGGTTCAGTTCCCTGGGTCAGGAAGATTCCCTTTATATCTTGACTTCTTTTGATTTGTTCTTAGAGTACCACTTGATTTGATTTGAAATGCTACTGCCATCATACTGGGGTCTTTTTCTGAGTCCTCTTTTTAATTAAACTTCTCATTTTGAGGTATTTGTAGATTTACATGCAAGTTGTTAGAAAAAACTACAGACAGACTTGAAGTACCCTTTACCCAATTTCTCCCGATGGTAACATCTTGCAAATCTATAGTACAGCAGCAGAATACTGACTTGAATACAGTCAAGATACAGAATATTTCCATCATCACAGCCATCCTTATACTGCCCTTTTATAGCCACACACATTCCCCTCCCACCTCACACTTCCTTAACCCTTGACAACCACAAATCTGTTCTTCATTTATATAGTTTTCTTATTTGAAGAATGCTATATAAATGGAATCATACAATATGTAATCTTTGGGGATTGGCTTTTTCCCCTATAGTCTAAATCCCTGAAGATTGCACCAAGTAGTTAGTTTCGTGTATCAATAACTCACTGCTGAGTAGTGCCGCCATGGTGTGGATATACTACTGTTTTTTAATCCATTCACCCAATATAGGTCATCTATGTTATTTCCAGTTTTTGGCTATTACAAATAAATCTACTATGAACATTCATGCACAAGTTTTATGTGAACATACATTTTCATTTCCTCAGGATAAATGCTCGGGAGTATAGTAGATGAAGATTTAGTTTGATAAGAAACTGCAAAACTATTTTCCAGAGTCCTGTTACCATGTCACATTCTCAGCAGCAATATATGAGTAATCCAGTTTGTCTGCATCCTCATTAGCATTTGGTGTGGTCAATATTTTTTTAAAGCCAGTAAAGTAGGTATATAGTGACATATCACTGTGGTTTTAATTTACATTTCCCTGATGGCTAATAATGTTGAACATATTTTGATGTGCTTACTTGCCTTCTATAAAACCTCTTTAGTGAAATATCTCTTCATGATTTCTAACTGGATTGCTTTTTTATTGTTGAGTTTGAGAGGTCTTTATATAATTTAGATAACTAGTCCTTTGTCAGATATGTGCTTTGTGTATGTCTTTTGATCCTATTATCAGGTCTTTTCCCCTTACTGGATCATAACCTTGTCGTGGTGAAGGGGCTTACATAACTCAATGAAGCTATGAACCATGCCATGCAGAGCCGCTCAAGATGGACGGGTCATAGTGAAGACTTCTGACAAAACGTGGTCCACTGGAGGAGGAGATGGCAACCCGCTCCAGTATTCTTGCTTCCAGAACCCCATGAACAGTGTGAAAAAGCAAAAAGATATGACACAGAAAGATGAACCCCCTCCAGGTTGGAAGGTGTCAGTAAATCCTAAAGGAAATCATCCCTGATGTTCACCAGAAAGACCGATTCTGAGACTGAATACTTTGGCCACCTATTGTGAAGAGCTGACTCATTGGAAAAGATCCTGATGCTGGGAAAGATTGAAGGCAAAAGGAGAATGGGGAGGCAGAGGATGAGATGGTTAGATAGCATCACCAACTCAATGGACATGAATTTAAGCAAACTCTGGGAGACAGACAGTGGAACAGAGGAGCCAGGTCTGCTGCATCCATGGAGCCACAAAGAGTCGGAAATGACTTAGTGACTAAACAGCAACAACCACAATCATGGTCTTTCACAGAGCACAAGTTATAATTCTGATGATATCCAATACATCATATTTTTTTTACTTTTATGAATTGTACCCTAATGTCAAGTCTAAGAACTCTCTGCCTACTACTGGATCCCAAGGATTTTCTCTTATGTTTTCTTCTAAAAGTTCTATAGCTTCATGTTTTATTTTTAAGTCCATTATACATTTTGAGGTAATTTTCACAGAACTTATAAGACTTAGTTTTCCCTCGAGAAGGATAATGCTCAAAATCATTCAAGTCAGGCTTCAACCATATGTGAACTGTGAACTTCCAGATATTCAAGCTGATTTAGAAAAGGTAGAGGAATCAGAGATCAAATTGCCAACATATGTTGCATCATAGAAAAAGCAAGACAGTTGCAGAAAAACATCTGTTTTACTGACTATGCCAAAGCCTATGACTATGTGGATCACAACAAACTGTGGAAAATTCTTCAAGAGATGGGAATACCAGACCACCATACCTGCCTCCTGAGAAAGCTGTATGCAGGTCAAGAAGCAACAGTTAGAACTGGACATGGAATAACAAACTGGTTCCAAATCAAGAAAGGAGTACATCAAGGTGGTATATTGTCACCCTGTTTATTTAACTTATATGCAGAGTACATCATGCGAAATGCTGGGCTGTATGAAGCACAAGCTGGAATCAAGATTGCCAGGAGAAATATCAATAACCTCAGATACACAAATGACACCACACTTATGGCAGAAAGTGAAGAAGATCTAAAAAGCCTTTTGATGAAAGTGAAAGAGGAGAATGAAAAAGTTGACTTAAAACTCAACATTCAGAAAACACTAAGATCATAATATCTGATCCCATCACTTCATGGCAAAAAGATGGGGAAACAATGGAAACAGTGAGACTTTATTTTGGGGGGCTCCAAAATCACTGCAGATGGTGACTGAAGCCATGAAATTAAAAGATGCTTGTTCCTTGGAAGAAAAGCTATGACCAACCTAGACAGCATATTAAAAAGCAGAGACATTACTTTGACAACAAAGGTCCATCTAGTCAAAGCTATGGTTTTTCCAGAGTGACTGAACTGAACTGAACTGAATGCCAGGATGAAGTACAGCATGTCTGGAGAAGCAAAGAAAGATAAAGTGGGAAGATAGGTAAAGGAGGGACCGTGGGGGACCCTCAGTTCAGTTCATTCACAGTCATGTCCAACTCTTTGCGACCCCATAGACTGCAGCACGCCAGGCTTCCCCCACCAGCTCCCGGAGATTGCTCAAACTCATGTCCATCGAGTCGGTGATGCCATCCAACCATCTCATCCTCTGTCGTCCCTTCTCCTCCAGTCTTCAATCTTTCCCAGGATCAGGGTCTTTTCCAATGAGTCAGCTCTCCTCATCAGGTGGCCAAAGTATTGGAGTTTCAGCTTCAGCATCAGTCCTTCCAATGAATATTCAGGAGTGATTACCTTTAGGTTGGGCTTTCCCTGTGGCTCAGCTGGTAAAGAATCCGCCTGCAATGCCAGAGACCTGGGTTCAATCCCTGAGTTGGGAACATACCCTGGAGGAGGGAAAGGCTGACCCACTCCAGTATTCTGGCCTGGAGAATTCCATGGATGGTATGGTATAGTCCATTGGGTCGCAAAGAGTCAGACAGGACTGAGCAACTTTCACTTTCACTTCCTTTAAGTTTGACTGGTTTGATCTTCTTGCAGTCCAAGGGATTCTCAAGAGTCTTCTCCAAAACCACAGTTCAAAAGCATCAGTTCTTCGGTGCTCAGTTTTCTTTACACTCCAACTCTCACATCCATACGTAACTACTGGTATAATCATAGCTTTGACTAGATGCACCTTTGTCGGCAAAGTAATGTCTCTGCTTTTTAATATGTTGTTTAGGTTGGTCATAGCTTTTTCCAAGGAGCAAGCATCTTTTAATTTCATGGCTGTAGTCACCATCTGCAGTGATTTTGGAGCCCCCAAAAATAAAGTCTGACACTGTTTCCACTGTTTCCCCATCTATTTGTCATGAAGTGATGGGACCAGATGCCATGATCTTAGTTTTCTGAATGTGGAGCTTTAAGCCAGCTTTTTCACTCTCCTCTTTCACTTTCATCAAGAGGCTCTTTAGTTCTTCTTTGCTTTCTGCCATAAGGGTGGTGTCATCTGTATATCTGAGGTTATTGATATTTCTCCTGGCAATCTTGATTCCAACTTGTGCTTCATCCAGCCCCTCGTTTTGCATGATATACTCTGCATATAATTTAAATAAGCAGGGTGACAGTACACAGACTTGATGTACTCTTTTCCCAATTTGGAACTAGTCTTTTGTTCCATGTCTGGTTCTAACTCTTGCCTCTTGACCTGAATACTGATTTCTCAGGAGGCAGGTCAGGTGGTCTGGTATTCCCATCTCTTGAAGAATTTTCCACAGTTTGTTGTGATCCACACAATCAAAG
Source organism: Moschus berezovskii (assembly GCF_049115385.1). Classification (NCBI taxonomy): domain Eukaryota; kingdom Metazoa; phylum Chordata; class Mammalia; order Artiodactyla; family Moschidae; genus Moschus; species Moschus berezovskii. The sequence continues at coordinate 20,006,540 of NC_142483.1, forward strand.
GCTTTAGCATAGTCAATGAAGCAGAAGCAGATATTTTCCTGGAACTCTCTTGCTTTTTCTATGATGCAACGGATGTTGGCAATTTGATCTCTGGTTCCTCTCCCTTTTCTAAATCCAGAGTGGACATCTGGAAGTTCTCAGTTCACATACTTTTGAAGCCTCACTTGGATAATTTTGAGCATTACTTTGCTAGCATGTGAGAAGAGTGCAATTGCACCACAGTTGGAACGCTATTTGGCATTGCCTTTCTTTGGGATTGGAATGAACACTGACCTTTTCCTGTTCTGTGGCCACTGCTGAGTTTTCCAAATTTGCTGCCATATTGAGTGCAGCACTTTCACAGCATCATCATTTAGGGTTTGAAATAGTTCAACTGGAATTCCATCACCTTCACTATATTTGTTTGCAATGATGCTTCCTAAGGCTGACTTGACTTCAAACTCCAGAATCTCTGCCTCTAGGTGAGTGAGCACACCATCATGGTCATCTGGGTCATGAAGATCTTTTCTGTACAGTTCTGCGTATTCTTGCCATCTCTTCTTAATATCTTTTGCTTCTGTTAGGTCCATACCATTTCTGTCCTTCATTGTGCCCATCTTTGTGTGAAATGTTCCCCTGGTATCTCTAATTTTCTTGAAGAGATCTCTATTCTTTCCTGTTATATTGTTTTCCTCTATTTTTTTGTATTGATCACTGAGGAAGGCTTTCTTATCTCTCCTTGCTATTCTTTGGAACTCTGCATTCAGATGGGTATATCTTTCCTTTTCTCCTTTGCATTTCACTTCTCTTCTTTGCTCAGCTATTTTTAAGGCCTCCTCAGACAACCCTTTTGCCTTTTTGCATTTCTTTTTCTTGGGGATGGTCTTGATCGCTGCCTCCTGTACAATGTCATGAAGCTCCACCCATAGTTCTTCAGGCAGTCTGTCTATCAGATCTAATCTCTTGAATCTCCTTGTCACTTCCACTGCATAATCATAAGGGATTTGATTTAAGTCATACTCGAATGGTATAATGGTTTTGCCTACTTTCTTCAATTTAAGTCTGAATTGGCAATAAGGAGTTTATGATGTGAACCACAGTCAGCTCCCAATCTTGTTTTTGCTGACTGTACAGAGCTTCTCCACCTCCTGCTGCAAAGAATATAATCAATCTGATTTTGGTATTGACTATCTGGTGTTGTCCATGTGTAGAGTCGTCTCTTGTGCTGTTGGAAGAGGGTGTTTGCTCTACCCAGTGCACTTTTTTTTGCAAAACTCTGTAGGCCTCTGACCTGCTTTGGTCTGTGCTCCAAGGCCAAACGTGCCTGTGACTCCAGGTAGCTCTTGACTTCCTACTTCAGAATTCAGTCCCCCATGATGAAAACGACGTCCATTTGTTGTTAGTTCTAGAAGGTTTTGTAGGTCTTCACAGAACCATTTAACTTCAGCTTCTTTGGCATTAGTGATTGGGGCATAGACTTGGATTACTGTGATATTGAATGGTTTGCCTTGGAAAGAAACAGAGATCATTCTGTCGTTTTTGAGACTGCATTCATGTACTGCATTTCAGACTCTTTTGTTGACCATGATGGCTACTCCATTTCTTCTAAGGGATTCTTGCCCACAGTAGTAGATATAATGGTCATCTGAGTTAAATATGTCCATTCCGTTCCATTTTAGTTCACTGATTCCTAAAATGTCAGTGTTCACTCTTGCCATCTCCCGTTTGACCGCTTCCAATTTGCCTTGATTCACGGACCTAACGTTCCAGGTTCCTATGCAATATTGCTCTTTACAGCATCGGACTTTACTTCTATCACCAGTCACATCCACAACTGGGTATTGTTTTTGCTTTGGCTCTGTCTCTTCATTCTTTCTGGGGTTATTTCTCTACTCTTCCCCAATAGCATATTGAGCACCTATCAACCTGGGGAGTTCATCTTTCAGTGTCATATCTTTTTGCCTTTTCATACTATTCATGGGGTTCTGAGGCAAGAATATTAAAGTCGTTTGCCATTCCCTTCTTCAGTGGACCATGTTCTGTCAGAACTCTCCACCATGACCCATCAGTCCTGGGTGGCCCTACACGTCATGGTTCATAGTTTCACTGAGTTACACAAGACTGAGGTCCATTTGATCAGTTTTGTTAGTTTTCGGGGATTGTGGTTTTCATTCTAAGTAAGGAGTTTAGACTTTATCCCAAGTTCCACGGGGAGCTGCCAAATGATGAACCTGGTGAACATAAAATTCAAAGCAGAGATTCCTACTGTTCCACCCTTTTAAAAGAGAACTTTTCAATGTATTATTAACATTATTTTAATAATCATCAAATTTAGTTTATATGCAATAGGAAGTGTTAATGGCCAATAAAAATAGAAGACTCAACCAAGTCTCTGCCTTCTAAACTTGCTGTAAACACGCTCCATCCTGACCGGGGGATGATTTCAGTGTCTCTGCGATCAATGTATGAAGCAGCAAGGGATGAGATCATGGCTAGATGGCAGCATATTAAGCAAGTGTTTCAGCTTTCCTGGAGCTTTGAATTTCCCCAATTTTGGTCAGTTTTTGTCAAAACTTTAGCATTACTTAACATTTATTTTGCATCATTTACTGAGTGAAGAAATTTCTAATGCCAGCAGCTGAGAAAAAAATATCATATTTATCCATAGAGTGTCAAATTCACATTCTGAGCTCTAGAAATGCCCGAGACCTTCAGAGACATGAACTTTTCCACTTTCCCCAAACTCATTTATTATGCTGACCCTTTCCCCAGCCACATCCTCCCTCCCACCTGCTATGAGCATCTAGAGTCTGCTCTAGAATTGAGATGGAATTTTTTTCTGGTTCATATAGGGGGGTATCATACTTTTGGTGATAATTTCAGACAGGTTAGAAACAAATAAAAAGCAGAATAAAACATCTCCATGTGATAACCTAGGTGCTTATCTAATGCCTCATTTTCTTTGCAGTCCAATATTCAAAAGAATTATCATGTCTAACACTCTGCATTTGTGCTCACTTGTGTCTGACTCTTTGCAACCCCATGGACCATAGCCTGCCAGGCTCCTCTGTCCATGGGATTTCCCAGGCGAGAATAATAGCGCAGGTTGCCATTTTCTCCTCCATGTTTAACATTATTGAATTGTATATTTTAAAATGGCTAAAATGGCATGTTTTATATTATTCATATTTTTCCACAATAAAAGAAAGTTTCAAAGTTAAAAAGGAAGGAAAGGAAAAGAAAAGAAGGTGAGAAAAAAATTGAGTGTCACATCCATGCTTTCTCTCAGAGGCAGAAACATTGTCCCTGCCTTGGAGTTAAAAAAGATGAGATCCACCCAGGTACTGGATCTAATTTAGTCCTGGTGGTGTGGGTTCTACACTTCAGTTAGGAACTCTCCGGCTCTCAGTCTTCATCAGAGCCTGATGCCTTGAAAAAAAGTCAAACTTTTTTAAAACAGAAGAAGAATATATGAAATTTTCCCACTGAAAATGAAGACACTGGACTTCCCTGGTGGTCCAGTGGTTTAACATTTTGCTTTCCAATGCAGGGGGTGCTGGTTTAATCACTGGTGGGGGAGTTAAGGTCTCACATGCCTTGTGGCCAAAAGAGCAAAACATAAAACAGAAGCAGTATTGTAATAAATCCAATAAAGAGTTTAAAAATGGTTCACATAAAGAAATCACACACAAAAAAAATGAAGACGTGAACTAGAATACTAACAGACAGGGAGTAAGGAGCCAAAAATCATGATGTTTATTAGGCCAATTCTCTTCAAAATGGGAAGAAAAGTGTTTGCATTCCTTTTCCATTAAAGATAATTTTGTTTTAATTCCCATTTATTTTATGGTGCGAGTATAAACTTGAATCTGCATGTGTTCCAGCTCTGTACTTTTTGATGAACTTGACAATTTGAATGGCTTAAGCCTTCAGATATGGAAAATTAGTGCCAAACTTCCTAACTTGTGAGAAAGTATCCTTTCTGTATACTTTTTATTTTATCTGGCTCCAAAATCACTGAGGATAGTGACTGCTGTCATGAAAGTAAAAGGCGCTTGCTCCTTGGAAAGAAAGCAATGACAAACCTAGACAGCGTACTAAAAAGTAGAGCCATCACTTTGACAACAAAGGTCCATCCAGTCAAAACTATGGCTTTTCCAGTGGTCATGTACAGATGTGAGAGTTGGACCATAAAGAAGGCTGAGCACCAAAGAATTGATGCTTTTGAGCTATGGTGTTAGAGAAGATTCTTGAGAGTCCCTTGGACGACAAGGAGATCAAACCAGTCAATCCTAAAGAAAATCAACCTTGAATATTCCTTGGAAGGACTGATGCTGAAGCTGAAACTCCAATACTTCAGCCACCTGATGTGAAGAGTCGACTCACTGGAAAAGACCCTGATGCTAGGAAAGATTGAGGGCAGGAGGAGAAGGGGGTAACAGGATAGGATGGTTGGATGGTATCATTGACTCAGTGGACATGAATTTGAGCAAATTTTAGGAGACAGTGAAGAACAGGGAAGCCTGGCATGCTGCAGTCCAAGGGGTCACAAAAAGTCAGACACAACTTAACGACTGAACAACGACAACATCCTTTCTGGAAATACTTTCCAATCTGGGCATGTAAGATTCCTTCCTACCTGTACGCTTGTTAATTAAATTTCAAAGGTTGTTATGTCAAGGGGGAAAAACACAAATCAACCCAGGAATCTGCTGTCTTGAACTATGTAAAGTGGCCATATTGATCTGGAATTAACCTATATGCTTCCCTCCATGCTCAACAGAAGTTTTTATTTCCATTGTATCATTCTTGACATCCTTTTCTACACTGCCTTGATGCCTTTCTTATATAGTTATGCAACAAACTAATCTGAATTATGTTCAAATCAGCAGGGAGGCTGGCTTTTTTTTTTTTTTTGTAGAAAACATGTCGCCTATCAGAAGTGACCGCCTTAATTTTTGCTCATTTTATGACATGACTTTACTGAGATCCCTGGAGTAGGAAATGGCAACCCATTCTAGTATTCTTGCCAGGAAAATTCCATGGACAGAGGAACCTGGTGGGCAACAAACAGCCCATTGGGTCACAGAGTCAGACACCACTGAGCGTCTAAGCACGTACTTACTAAGAGCATCATCTCCTACATGCAATATACAACATCATGTCTAATAGATTTGTGCAAAATGCCTAAAACTAAGCAAACACAATTACATCAGTTGGCATTGCATTATCATGCAACACTATACCTAATAATACAGGAAAAAGATGAAAAGTCCATTACCTTCATTGCAACAGTCTGTTTCTGATGTTGACTTTAGACTCCACTGATCTTTACTTTACCCTTCTCTCTCTTAGGTCACTATTTTATCTAGAGAACCTGAGACCCATTTCTTCATCCATATGTACCACATGGAACCTTGGATTTTCTCAATGCCCTAACAGATTTTTGAATGGTTAATTATCCTTTTTTAGTTGTCTTGTTTAGGATAAATGAAAGTTAAGATTGTGGCAGTAAAGGACAAGCTGTCAATCTATTAAATTAATTCCTGTTGAAAAGTAAGTACATGCATTGTGTATTAACATAATTTATTAGAACAATTAGAAGGCATCCTTTTCGTCTTTTAATTAGATTATTCCTTGTTCTGGTAATTACACCAGACAGGGGAGAATAATAGTTTTAGGATTCTAAGATCATCTGTAGACTATATGGAAAGAGAATGATCAATAATGCTAATTTACTGGAACACTTAAATTCCCAGAAAGAGATCTTTTATCATGAGCAATCCTTTGTATAATCAGCATTATTTCTCAATGTCTATCCTCATCTTTCCCACAGTTGAAAAGTAAAGAGGCTGGATAAATAACTGACATTTATTCCACTATTGGAAATCTGGTCAGGATGGGCCACCTCTGGCCTCTAGTGGCTCAGACATTGCTTCACTCTCTTGCAAAATGCCAACAAATAACCACAAATGAAAGATTTAAGATTCCATGCAGAGCAGCACTGCCAGGAGTCTGAATGTCTAACAGGAAGAAGACAAGATTTTTAAGTTCTGATCCAGGTGGAGAATCATAAACTTTCCCCATTTAAAAACAAATTCAAATCAGTGAAAATTCCTTTTAAGTGAGAAGACTATTGATTATAAGAAAACAAAAAATAACTGGTGCTATTTCTATACATGAAGATATCTGCAGAAATTAACAGGGAGGCCGTGTGACAGGGAAGATATCTGGCTTTCAGAGATGGGCTGAGGCCATGAGATGTGAGTTGAATTATTCCCTCTATTTTTGTGTTTTAGAGTCTGTAAGGAATTTAAAGGCTCCAAGGCCTCTTACAAGCCCTGCATCACCACCACCAAGCTGCTAGGAAATCCTAGAGAGCAGCTCCCAGGATTTCCAGGATCCAGAATTTTAAAATGTCATGAGTTGGCATAGCCCATCCTCAAGGATCACCCCACAGTTGAGTGGAATGGAATACAGAGGTGACGCCAGTGAATGTGGAGTTCTCTGTAATAGCGGGCAACACAAATGTCCCACCACCAGCAAAGATTACAGCAATCTCAGCCCACTGTTGACCGAGTCTGCCTTAGTCAATGCAAAGTTGTAATGAGACCATGTCTAGACAGTATTGATCTCCCACCAGAAAAAAAAAAAAAATCTGAGTGTGACTTCTTTTCAAGCGTAGTCTAAATGACACCTAAAACAAGATCCTTCATTCACACGTTGCCAACACTTTTTCTAACCAAGACATTTTATCAACTAGGCAGCCAAGGACACTTGTAGGCTTCTTTTCAAGGTATATATGAAATTCTTGATATTCAAATAGCAAGTAAGAAAGTTACTTAAGCCCTTTCAAAAATGAAAGTCCATATAAACTGAAAGAAAAAAAAACTCAGATTAATGTAGATCAAATATTTATAGGAGAAATCATTAGATTAAGCCATTGGAAATAGTCTTACAGTTTAGGAACAGTGAAATAGCCTATAACCCTGCTGTCCATTCTAGCTGGGAAGACATTGTTCTCCACAGAAACACCTCTTCAAATTGTTAGGGATACTACTAAAAATTTAGGATTCCCCACTAATCTGATCTCCAGGCTGGTCAGATCTCCAAAGCAGAATATTACCCTAGAGGCACCAAAGATTTGCATTTGAGTGCTCTGTGCTCAGGTATTCCAAAGCCAGGTTGGGCATCATATCTGCCCCAAGAAAGGCAGGAAGGAAGGGAACATGTTTTAAAATACATGTAGGAATGGAGCTGTAATATCCCCAGGCAATACAACAGTAAACTAAGATTGGAAATTTTAAGCTAAAAGGGGGGAACCAGAGAGAATCCCCTCCAACTTGAGGCCAGAAATGGAGTCATGACTTTGAAGTATTTTGGTGGTTCCAGAAGATGGCAAGTCTTATAAGGTAGATTTTTTGCCTTGCTGAAGGAAAATGAAACAAGCTCCTCATTATGTTGGAATGGTATTAAGGTATAAATCTATCCTACAGAAGAATGTTAAATAAGAACACAATCCAGAGAGAGACTTCCACCACTATAAATAGTTTCTCATAAATGCCACCTAGAGTCAAAATTATCATTTCTATGTTCTAACCAAAATAGGCTTGCAAGTCTTGGAAATACTTTGTCCTCTAAAGCAACCAGAAGAACGTTCCTTCAGTCTACGACTTCTTATCATGCTCGATTTTGAAATTTTTTGAGCATTCACTCTGAAAAACCACAAAGCTAATACGGTAACACCTGGAAAACTAGAAACCTTATCTATCGATAGCACAGGCTGCTTCTCCAAATGGACTTTGTATAATTTCTTTCAAAATGATATCTTTAAGCTTAGTAAAAACCCTACATTTATCTGAAATGAAATGAAGGGAAGTCAATCATGAACTTCCTTTTCTCTGTGTTAATGAAAGACAGCAAGCACATCATGATAAGCAAAAGAGAATGACACAGGCTCTATTCTTGTCCAAGAAACATTACAAAGCAAAACACCATTATGTCTTGTAGAAAAGAAAAAGTTAGGACACACAACTGAGGCATATTTCCATAACATAAAATTAATTTCTAGGTTACCTCAATCCTAACACACTAATGTTAAGGCAAGTACATATGTGTAGTTCCTAGTTATCAAAAAGGAGAGAAAGTGATTAAAAAAGAAAACCTTGGATATATATTAAAAGGTGTTCAGCTTATTTCAAAATAAGGCAAGAGCAGCTATGATTTAAGATAATTGTATTGGAGAAACCTAACTCTCTCTAAGGAAACAAACACCTTATAAATAACAAAGAAATGCTATAGCATATGGTAAAATCTTATTCAACCATCCTGATGTGGTCAAATGTTAAATTAGCCAAATATAATAGGAGAAATTCCTCTCTATTGATGAGGTGATTGATTCAAAATATTCATAAACTTAGTAGAAATATAAGCAGTAAGTTCCAGCAACAAGAAATAAATTATATACACACTCAAAAATGAATGAAGGCATTTTATGCAATCTTGGAGGAAAAAAAAAATAGGTATTTCATAAAATCATTGCCTCCAGGGCAGGAAAAACCCTACGTACATAAGCCAGAGAATTTTTATGCCTACTTCCAGAGTTATGAGAGCACAAAAATGAATCCTATTTCTTAAGACTTCCCCAGAACATGATTCAACACATTGTCTATTTTAAAAAACATTTTCTGCCATTTAATGTCATGTGATACTTTTTTCCAATGACTAACCAAATATGCCTCACTGTTATATAAATCAGTTCTTTCTTAACGCCACAAGTAAAGACAGAGAGCTAGTACTTGCCATCTTCTCTTATAAAAATCACACTTCAGCCTTTTCTTTTCAAATGTGATTAATCGTATCTGTGACTGTCTTCCAAGCTTAACTGAAATTTTTCTGAATCCTTCAAAATCAGTACATTTTCTGGATGAATATGAAGAAAAGAAAGTTTTGCCATTTCTCTTAATTTATTTCCAAATTCATCTTGGTCTTCATTAATGCTACATAGCTGCCTTATTATTCAATGTCCTCTGTGACCCCTGATCATTTTGCCCCGAGGGTGCATATTTGCTCACTATTACAATTTTGTGATCTGTTGGATTTTCTCTGGAATTCTGCTCTCCACTTGCCCGAAATTAATGAATTCCATTCTTTCTGGCTTCTACTTCTCCTATTTATTAAATTTGCTCTGAAAATGAAGCTTATTTTCAAAGGAATTCATAATTCTTTATTTGCAGCTTGGTATTATTAACAATGAATTTCATAAGCATTGTATTTAACCAAGTTTTTAAATGTACTAAAGGCAAATTTCATTAAATGTTAGTGTTCCAAGCTTTATATTCTCTCCAGAAAAGAAATGTTTTCCTCGGCCTTTTCCTTTACCTACTTTCTAATAGTAATTTTTTTTGTTGTTTTTAAATGATGAATTGCGTGAATGATAACAAAGGCAGAACTGGAAAACTGAAAAGAAAATAAGAGGAGGGAAAAAGTCAAAGACTGAAGCCTTAACAGAAATAGTATAGCTATTTGAGAGTAAAGCAGTGAAAGAGAAAGACAACCTGGCTTTTTAGAATGCAAAGTGAGAGATCAGTGGAATAAAAGAATGAAAGGGGATTTTGAGAAGAGTTGCCATGTGCAAGGAATAAAATAATTTTTGAAGTTCCTTGAGAGACATGAGTAAAATTTTGAATTATTTTTCAATTATTCATCATCTGCTATGCTCTCTTAAGACTGAACCACATGGGACCCCAGCACTTATTTAGGTCACACAAATATCCACCAATGCTTACATTAATTCATTTATATCTGGACTTTGGTTTCATTTAAGTATTATAAACATATACCAGAAACAAAAGTGTTCATCCTAGAAATGCTCAAGAGCTCTCCATCAGCTTTAAAGGAATAACCCCAAAGACTACTCAAATAATTAATAAATTTATACAAAAACATACTGAAAATGAAAGTATTTATCTATTAGTGTCAAATGCACAAAAGACACACTTTGAGGCAATAGTTGCTATATAGTAATGCAGTTTTAAATTACTACCAAAATAAAAGTATAAGACGGATATGAAAGAATAGCCTTATATGGTAAGCCTGTTGCGTAAAATTTTTAATAAAGTGATAAGCAGTTATGGTTTTATTGCTTTGCTATACAAATCACTCCCCAAAATGTATACATACCTTCAACTGAAATACGGGGGTTCTGTGTGTCTTCTTTAGTTGTTATATTATTAAAAATCAATACAGTACAATAGTCTACACAGGTATACCTCTGAGATATTGTGGCTTAGGTTCTCAACCACAGCAATAATGCTAATATTGTACCAAAGCAAGTCACATAAATTTTTTGGTTTCCCAGTATGAAAAGTTATGTTTACACCACAATGTAGTATATTAAGTGTGCAATAAATCAGGTTATTTTTTTAAAAAATACTAGACATATGTAAGTATATGTAACTTTTGATGTGTAACAAGGCAGTATCTACAAAGCACAACAAAACAAATGCAATAAAATAGGGGTGCGTGTATTATTCTCAAGAAAGTACATAAAAGAAGAACCTGGAACTAAAAGTTTACCACCCTTCACACAAAGGGTGTGAAGATATATATTTACAAAGATAGGTTATATATTTGTAAATTAAACTTGTCACCAATAAAGATGTACCACATAGCATGGGTATGTGTGAGAGAGAATGAGGATTCAGAGATAAATACACATACATTGTAAATGAAAGCCCTAAGGCATTCCCAAGAATCTAAACAGCCTATATACACAGATAGAGTAAAGTCGTATATTAAGGGAGGAGACTTGAGTTTTAACACCAGAGCCAAAGGCTCTGCTTACAGTCATACTTAACTTGGAAAATCATTTAAAACACCTATAAGGTACAAGTTACATTGCTCTGTGTATTCAAGCATGACAGTAAACGTTTGAGACAAACTACTGAACTAGGCTAAAAAAAGGGAAGCAAGCAAAGAAAAGTCCACCTACAGACACCTGGGTATTCAAATCACCTTGTCTTGAAGGAAATAGCAAAAAGATTCACCAACGAATCTTTACCACATAGCTGATGAAGTTATGAACCTTCCAATAGGGCTTATTCCATGTTTTAATATGAAAATCATATAACTTTAATACATTAATAGATGTTTCGTCACTGTTGAAATTAAATAAGGTAATATATGCAAAACCACCAGACCCAGGGCCAGACAAGGAGCAGATAGTCAATAAAGATGCTGAGTTTTAATCTAAGTTTTATTTCACAAACACACGGCTCTTTGAAATCTGGTGGAGAAGAACATGGTAACTGCTTTTCTTGCTAAGCTACTGTTGCCAGATGCAGACCCCAGGAACAGCTATCATCTGCATACTTTAGGCATGGAGATCTTACACTTGCACTGGCTTCTAAGTGAGCATTAAGGTGAATCCACTGCACACAGACACATTTCTTTAGGCCTGCATCACTCACATCTCAGTAGACTGGCTCCCTGTGGAATGGGTTTTCCCTTTTCAAAGCCGTAACACAGCACATGAATCTCAAACCACTGGGCTACCAAACAAGCAGAGTTCATTTCTTTTCCAAAAAGGCACTCCTGTCAGCTCTACCAGGAGAGCACATGAACCCATGAAATCCATTTATTCTTATCTTTAATAGTATATCCATTGTGAGTCCCTTTCACCAGCACTTAGTTACAATGGGATGTCACAAAAATCTGGAAACTGGAATATTTTTTCCCTCCCTTCTCCTTCTCTACCTCCATTTTTTCTTTTCTTCCATCCTTCTTTCCCTGAAATTTCTGCCTATGATAAAATCACAGCAAGAAGTCAAGTCACAAGGGTTTTCCTATTAGTCGACATTCTATGATACACTCATTTTTTTGGTCCTCATATGAACTCCCTCCAGGGTGCTCCTTTGTGGGAATAAGATATGTCAAATAAAATAGGGAACTTGAGGCAAAATTTTACCTTGACATGTGAAGAGAGAACATTTTTCTCCTGGATTTATGGGGTAATGTGACTCAGACACTTTCACTCTTATCCCTAGCTTTCACTTCCTACTTATGGCTGCACACCATCATCACCATCATCATAAATTTTATTAGAGTGCCCATGGCTGTAGCCTCCAGGTCGCTCCCAAATGATCTAATCCAGACATCACTGTCTTCACCTCCCCTTTGGCACAAGTCTATTTTCCATTCCTCTTCCTTACTGAAATCTGCTTCTGATTATTTTTCATCAGATATTATAGCTTTCTTTTCTTTCCCTTAAGTTGAATCTCTTTTATTTCTTCATCTCCATGCCCTCCTGGGCCCTAAGCACAGTTCCTCTACATGTACAGGGGTTTATATCTCCACATTTAGAAACTGTTGAGATCTTTACTACCAGACTGCCTTTTCCAAGGCAATGTTAGCAATATTAACTAAAAGAGAACTGAAACTTCTGCAGTGCCATGGCTACATGTCAAGGATCTCAGCTCTAACCTTTATCACCTTGCAAGACGACAACCAGAATTACAGTACATTCTTTCAACTCAGGCAAAATTTACAAAGATGAGTCCTCTTCAACCCCCAGTTCCAAGTGGGCTTCTTTAGGAAATTGGATGTCCACAGTTTGTAGACAAAAAGGGGTTCCAATCCAGCCTCTGGCATTTAATTTGGGTATAACCTTGAGTGAACCATTTGACCTTTCTGAGTTTCAATTTCCTTGACTGAAAAATGAGAACATAAACATCTAACTAATGAGATTGTTGTGAGGACAAAATGAGGTAATCTTTGCAAAATACATACAATGTCTGACACATGGTAAGCATTCAAACTTGGTAGCTGTTACCTTATTCTTAAGAGTTAAATGTTGAATAGGATGAATTTTTCTTCATAGAAGTTCACAAAACTGATCCTGGAGGAGACACTAATACATTATTTTAGAGACCCCAGTCCCAAATACCACCCAGTCCAGTGTTTTCATACTTGTGAAGTCACTAAATATTTTTTAATCAAAATTAAAAATTGAGGACAAACAGAGGATTAGGATTTGGAACCAAGAAAAAAAAATAGATAAGCCAGTCATACATCGCAACATATCATTAAGAGTCTCTATTCTCAGAATATACATCTCTTTTTAAAATATATTTACTACAGCTATCCATGGAGACAGAATATTTTTATCATCAGCTGCAAAACTGTCTCCTGAAAAAGAAAACTGTATAATTATAACTAGAGCAGACTTCACATGTTAACCTTTGATATAAGGGAAGAACAAAAAGTAGACACTAAGCAAAAGGCTGGGAAGGAGAGGGAGAGAAGAAGAGCACGCAAGAGAGAAGAAAAATAGAGAGAGAAAATGAGAATGAACGCAAAAGGGTTTGATGACAATTACTATCTGGCTTAAGCCCTTCTATGCACCAGCAGACAGGATGATCATACCATTTATGATTGCTGTCAGTTCTCTTCATGGAAACAAGCTGAACAATTGGACACCCAAGACCTCTCAACATGAAGACAGTAAAAGAGACAATTCCTTACAGGACTTTTGCCTAAATTTATACATATATATTTTTTATTATATATATATATATATATAACATGCATATAGTATAATATACATATTGAATTATTATGATTCGAGAAATAAAACTAAATATCCAAACTCAATGAAATTATCTAACTGTGCCGATCCAACACAGGTTTTTACTCTGGAAGATAAGTAAAATATTTCAGAGCATAAGAATGGAAAATTCTTTGATTGAGCCTCATCTGTAAAAGAGCAGTTTGATCTACTTTTGAATCAAATAGGCCTGCTTTTAGGCACACCTATTTCTGCCTCCTGCTTTTCGGGCAAGTTATATATTTTTTATGTGCTTGACTTTCTCATACCTAGAAGTGATAACAAAATGACTGTAACGGGTAGAGATTAACCCTGCCACTCTTTCTCTCTCTTCCTACGCTTTCACATCCCTCAAAAAAGCAAGTCCTAGATCAACTGCCAAATTCAAGCATATTGAGTCTTACTAATTAAGGGCAGGGTCGCTATACAACACAACTTGGGAAAAGTCTGATTCCTTGGGAAGGCTTGCCATTTCCTTCTCTCCCTCCTGTCTTCTTTTCGACTTTAAGCAGTAGCATCCATGAGCCAAAGTGAGGTCCAGAGCACTAGCTCTTGTCCTCAGCACTTTTATTCTTCCCCACTCCTTCGACTCAGAAGCCTTTTCTTTTTTGGCTGTGCTTTCTCTAGTTGCAGTGGGTGCTGGCTACTCCTCCTGGCAGTGTGTGAGCTTCTCGCTGCAGTGGCTTCTCTTCTTGTGGAGCACAGGCTCTGCACGCGTGGGCTTCAGTACTTGCTGCTTGCAGGTTCTAGAGTGCAGACTCATTAGTTGTAGTACATGGGTTTAGTTGCTCCACAGCATGTGGAATCTTCCCAGACCAGGGATCGAACCCGAGTGCCCTGCATGCATTGGCAGGTGGATTCTTATCCACTGCTCCACCAGAGAAGTCCCTCCCCATTCAGAATTCATCTGAGAGAACTCTTTAAGAAGAAGTGTGAGGAAGTTCCACTTAAGATTCCTCCCAGGTCAGCCCACCTTTATCAGTGCTCTTCAATGGAAGGTCTTATGCACCAGTCCAATGAATGACACAGTGACATGTTGATGCCCTTTCCATGTTAGGGCCTTTGATTTTGTTCTTCCTTCTCTCTGGAATGTTCTGCATCTTTAAATCATGGACATTTACATCATTCAGGTCTCCATTCAAATGTTATTTCTTCAGAGAGGCCTTCCCTGAAGGCCAATCTAAAGCAGCATCCTCACTACCACCACATCACTCTGTTATATTCATCTTTTACAGTGTTGATAGCTCTCATCACAGTTCATTACTTTGATCATATATTTGTTTGCTGCCCACCCATACCTCCTTCCCAAACTTACCTATTAGAAGATTGATCCAAGAAAGCATGGATCCTGTTTGTCTTATTTGTCCAGAGTCAGATGCCTATCAACTGGGTAGGTATTCAATAAATCATAGCTGTCATTACCCTTTCCTCTCAGGCTTGTCCTGCCACAGCCCATGCCCAACAAAATCCAATGAAATCTTTTGAAAGCTCTTTTCCTCAGCTCACCCAGGATATAAGTGCATATACCATCAGTTCAGTTCAGTTCAGTTCAGTCGCTCAGTCATGTCCAACTCTTTGCGACCCCATGAGTCACAGCACGCCAGGCCTCCCTGTCCATCACCAACTCCCGGAGTTCACCCAAACTCATATCCATTGAGTCGGTGATGCCATCCAGCCATCTCATTCTCTGTCGTCCCCGTCTCCTCCTGCCCCCAATCCCTCCCAGCATCAGAGTCTTTTCCAGTGGGTCAACTCTTCACATGAGATGGCCAAAGTATTGGAGTTTCAGCTTTAGCATCAGTCCTTCCAATGAACACCCAGGATTGATCTCCTTTAGAATGGACTGGTTGGATCTCCTTGCAGTCCAAGGGACTCTCAAGAGTCTTCTCCAGCACCACAGTTCAAAAGCATCAATTCTTCGGCGATCAGCTTTCTTCACAGTCCAACTCTCACATCCATACATGACCACGGGAAAAACCATAGCCTTGACTAGATGGACCTTGGGTGGCAAAGTAATGTCTCTGCTTTTCAATATGCTATCTAGGTTGGTCATAACTTTCGTTCCAAGGAGTAAGCGTCTTTTAATTTCATGGCTGCAATCAGCATCTGCAGTGATTTTGGAGCCCAAAAAAATAAAGTCTGACACTGTTTCCACTGTTTCCCCATCTATTTCCCATGACGTGATGGGACCAGATGCCATGATCTTTGTTTTCTGAATGTTGAGCTTCAAGCCAACCTTTTCACTCTCCTCTGTCACTTTCATCAAGAGGCTTTTGAGTTCCTCTTCACTTTCTGCCATAAGGGTGGTGTCATCTGCATATCTGAGGTTATTGATATTTCTCCCGGCAATCTTGATTCCAGCTTGTGCTTCTTCCAGCCCAGCGTTCCTCATGATGTACTCTGCATACAAGTTAAATAAGCAGGGTGACAATATACAACCTTGACGTACTCCTTTTCCTATTTGGAACCATTCTTTTGTTCCATGTCCAGTGCTAACTGTTGCTTCCTGACCTGCATACAGGTTTCTCAAGAGGCAGTTCAGGTGTTCTGGTATTCCCATCTCTTTCAGAATTTTCCACAGTTTATTGTGATCCACACAGTCAAAAGTTTTGGCATAGTCAATGAAGCAGAAATAGATGTTTTTCTGAAACTCTCTTGCTTTCTCCATGATCCAGCGGATGTTAAAACCTGCATATACCATAAGCTTTGTCAGTTTTAGACTGTCTCCATCCTATAAATTTTTTTCCTGTAATCAGAATTTATATAACCTACTCTTTATTTTGACTTGTGGCACTAGGTGTAAAGAACCTCCCGTCAATGCAGGAGACATAAGACACACAGGTTCAATCCTTGGATTGGAAGATCCCCTGGAGGAGGGCAGGGCAACCCACTCCAGTATTCTTGCCTGAAGAATCCTATGGACAGAAGAGTCTCGCGGGCTACAGTTCATAGGGTCACAAAGAGTTGGACACGACTGAAGGAACTTAGCACGCACACACTCTTTATTTGAATACTATCTTAATTCCATTTACCTTATTTGTACTTTTTGAAAAGATCTTTTTAATGTGGACCATTTTTAAAATCTTTATTGAATTTGTTATCACATTGCTTCTGTTTTACATTGTTGGTCTTTTGGCTGCAAGGCCTGTGGAGTCTTAGCTGCCTAACCAGGGATCGAACCTGTACACACCCCCTCCCTCCTCATCGGAAGGCAAAGTCCTAACTACTGGAGCACCAGGGAAGTCCTTTTTATTTGTACTTTTTAATAAGCCCCAACACAAAGGCACGGCTTAGTGAATGCCCCCTTAAACCTAGAAGACAGTGGCTGATGCCTTTCCTATCTACAGCAATGGTCCTAAAGAAGCCTTTCTACATCTCTGCCCTCGAGCCCCAAAATACATGCACTCAGTGGAAAGCCTGAAGTTGCATTCCAGATAACCTCTAGCAGGAAGTGAGTGTAAATGCTCTTTAGAAGGAGCAAAGCTAAAACATGCTCCTGAAAATGATGCCAGTTAACATTTCCTCTTAAGAAAGCCACAGTCTCCACAGCATCAAAGATAGCTCAGTGGCATCTTATATCAGAGATAGTTTTTAATTTGAAGCTTAGAGAGTCTCTTGGAAATCTCTTAAATTCTCCACACACACACAAATATGACACAGCTTCTCATGAGGTTCAATAGAGGCTTTCTTCTAGCATAGAACAGATAGCTATTTCTTCGGCTGTACATCAGATGAAGTCATTGGTGTCAGTTTACTGGCTATATACATTTTCTAATGCATAACAGAATATGAAAATAATGGAATACACTCAGCACTGAGATGCTCGCACGAGGAGACTCAGGAGGATAAGACTGACTCTTAGCTCCCATCTCACATTGACAAGAAGCATGTATTCATTGAGGGGAAATGTCAAGCAGAATGATCCATATTGCTTAAATCAGTACTTCTTACTCTGTCTTCTTTTTTGCCAATTCTGCATGAGTAAGTTGGCAAAACTTCAACATACACAGATGCAACTCCATCCTATTCAAGGCCACTCATCTTTGCATCATGATGTTTGTGTTTAAGATCAAAAAGTACTAACCCTAAAGAACTTTATTACATCACCTGGACCCATTTCATAGACAAAGAATGTTGACAGTATACTCAGGAAAGGACTCTAAAGAAATATTCTTACAAGTTAAATTTTTAAAACAAGCAGTACTCTACTATGGTATCATAGTTAACTCTTACAGTAGTTTGTACATATCTTTCTTGGAAGTAGGCTTAATTGAAATCCTAAAAAAAAAAAAGTGAAACTCCACATTTCCATAAGGGTTGTGATGGCTAATTTTATATTTCTACTTGACTGTGTCACAGCATATCCAGATATTTGAAAGTGAAAGTGTTAGTCATTCAATAATGTCCGACTCTTTGCAACTCCATGGGTCTGTAGCCCTCCAGGTTCTTGTGTCCATGAATTCTCCAGGCAAGAATACAGGAAAGGGTTGCCATTCCCTTCTCCAGGGGATCTTCCTGACCCAGGGATGGAACCTGGGTCTCCTGTGTTGCAGACAGATTCTTTACTGCCTGAGAATGTCCTGCCCCATCCTGATATTTGGTCAGACATTACTCTGGGTGTTTCTGTGAGGGTATTCCAGATGAGTTGAACATTTAAATTGATAGACTGGGTAAAGCAGATTGCTCTCCCCCAATGTGGGTGTGCCTCATCCAATCAACTGAAGGTCTGAATAAAACAAAAGACTGGCCTTTCCCTAAATAAGAGGAAATTCCTCCTGCTTGACTGGCTGCCAGCTAGTTTTTTGCTGCCTTTGGACTCAAACCAAAACATTGATTCTTCCTGGCTTGTGAGCCTGATGGTTGGTATTAGCTGTAATGATTTTTATGCCTTCAGACTAAGATTAGATTTATACCATCGGCTCTGCTGGGTCTCCAGTTTGCTGACTGCAGATCTTGGGGCTTCTCAGTCCCTCTAAATGTATGACACACACACACACCCCAATTCTGTGAGTATTCCCTGTGTGTATGTATGTATCCTACATTTCTGCTTCTCTGGAGACCTGACTAAAACAAGTGTTAGACTCAAACCCAAAGACTAATAACTTTTGTTTTTAGCCGTCTGGCACTTAACAGCATGTCTCTTTATGAACTATGTAAAATTTTTTCATGAGCTAACATATGGCACTCCATCACTCACTCTAGAACACTCTAAGTGCTTAAAACTTTTTATATTATTAAAATGTAAAATACAAAGTAAGGATATAGCAAGACTAACCTGGGACAAGCTTTTAGCAATGCCAAATACAAGGCAATCTTGAATATAAAGAAATACTCCATTTTCTCAAAGAGAAGTCTAAAAATGTTCAAAAGGGAAGATGGCCAACATGTACATGTAAACTTTCAGGTATATATATATAAAAAATACTTCAAACATTTACTTATACTTCTTATTTCATTAATTTAATTGGAATTTTAGAAACACATTTTACTCAAGCTCAGGCATGATTATCTTCAGCATATAGGAGCTGCCTTTTCACTCCTCTAATAGACTGCTCTAGAACATATCTTATTCTCCTGGTATGAGACAAGGCACTCCTTGAATCATGTGTGAGCATGTCTCTGGAAGCTGTCTCTAAAGGTACCAATACCCATTTCTATAAGCAACTTCCTCCTTTCCGTAAAAATTCATCCTTCTACAGGTAGGTACTGTTTTGATGTCCATGATACACCCATCTCCTGTATTGCTTTTTTAAATGATATTCAAGTCTCTTTAAAACAATATCCAATATTTTCAATTGTGAATTCAACAACCCCCAGTATCATGACTAACTCTGTATTCAACTTCTTTGCTCCTTTTGTACTGACCCCAGCAGACGATCTTCACAAGCACCCAAAAGAAACATTGAGTGAGACCATTTCAATCCATCGTGACTTCCCAAAGAATCACTTGAAAGACCCACATAGAAAGTAATGTTGTCTCTTCTAAGGGATGATAAATTGGGAAGGAAGCAAACTTCACATTTATACTTGAGGACATGTGAGGTATTTTAGCACACTTCAGCCTTTAAGATAAAAAACCAGTTTATTTAATGACTATTTTGATAACGTGCCTTATTTCATCTTTTATCTATTCATCAACAAGTTAATAAACCTGAGCTTTCTGAAAAACATTTTTTTTCTTTTCTCATTATAAACACCATCAATATAGGCTTATTTTTCCTTTAGTGTTCACTGGCCATGTATTTATCTGTTCCATTTACAGATAAGCATGTGATTTCCCCCCAAATTTGTTAAACATCTTCTCTTCAACGTCCTCAATAACACAGCAAAGACATCTCTATATTTACCTATATCTAGGAAGGTTAATGGAGAAGGAAATGGCAACCCACTCCAGTATTCTTGCCTGGAGAATGCCAGGGACAGAGGAGCCTGTTGGGCTGCCATCTATGGGGTCGCACAGAGTCGGACACGACTGACGCGACTCAGCAGTAGCAGCAGGAAGGTTAAGGCAATTGCTCAAGATTGCCTTTGTGCCAGGGAACTAGGGAGGCAGTCATCGCCTTTGCTTCCATTTCCTTGTCCCTGGAAGTTCCCGCTATAATCTTCCTCTTAGACCTTACTTTTGTAAGTTTATGACTATAATCTCTTAATGCAAATGTGATCAAAGTGTTCTCTTTCTTTGTTCATCAGAACTCAAATTCTGACGGACAACAATGTTCCCACCTTTAGGCGATGGATAATGATTGATCTAAGCCAATCATAGCGATGCCATTTTCTTTTGCTATTGATTGATGTTTATAATAAGTATGTGACCTAGCTCTAACCAATGAGAGGAAATAAACTGGAGTTCCCCTGAAAGATCTTCATTCTGGATAAAAAGCCAGAGTTGCATGAGGAGAGAGACTCTTTTTACCTGCCACTTCTTTATGTTTTGGAAATGATCATGTAAAAATTTTATGTTTGGAACTATGGCAGCCATCTTTTGACCATGAGGCAAAAAGCTAAAAGATGAAAGATTCTGAGGATGAAAGAGACCGGCTCTTTAGTGACATCACTGGGCTACCAAATCAACCCTATGACCCTCTACCTCCTGTATTCTTTTAAACACATAAATATCATAGATTAACTTACTGTCACTTGAGTATTTTGTTACTTATAACTGAAAGTATTTATAACCCACACATCACCCTAACGTCAACTTCCATTTGTTATGGAGCAAAAGTAACTACATTTATTGTTTTATCCCTGTGGCATCCTTTAAAGTCCTGGTGTTCAGTAGTGTATCTTCCGCAGCCTAAAGGGATATATGTTCTCCTCTCTCCAGCCCTAAGGAACTCTTCTTATAAGACTGACAAGATGAATGAGCTCGCAAGTGAAACCAAACCAAAAGAAATAAAAACAAGCAAGAGAGGCAAAGAATCATGTTAACATCCATGCTAGGGAATGTGAGGGTATAAACTTAAAGAGGCTTATTATTTAGGAGGAAAATGCATCACCTCTGTTTAGATGAGTGAAATTAAGTTGTAATCATGATGGTGTGTCAGAGTTATTTGATGAAAAGAAACAGGACATTATTCTCAACATTTATTTTCGCAGACAGTATGGAGGTGGGCAGGCTTCCCTGTCAGCTCAGAGGGCTTCCCAAGTGGCGCTGGTGGTAAAGAACATGTCTGTCCATTCAGGAGACACAAGAGACACAGGTTCGATCCCTGGGTTGGGAAGATCCCCTGGAGTAGGAAATGGCAACCCACTCCAATATTCTTGCCAGGAGAATCCCAATGGCAGAGGAGCCTGGCGGGCTACAGTCCATGGGTTGCAAAGAGTTGGGCACGACTAAAGCGATTTAGCACACACATGGAGGTGGGCAGGGAAACACAGGGGAAACATCTCCATTTTATATTTCTCCAGCTATTGTGACTGGACTAATAATAAAATTTGCACAAAACAGATTAATAGGAGAAAAACTAATTTTTATTCATGTATATGGAGGTCCCATAGAAATGAGACCAAAGAAGTGGCCAAAGAAAGCAATCTTTATACTTTTTAGACAAAGGAACAGCAAATTTGTGAGGAATTGACAGGGCAAAGAAACTCAGATTTTGCATGTTCAATCACTGAAGAATCTAAACAGAGTTTGAGCTTGGGATAGTAAATTAAAGAAGTAACAAAGGTTGTTTACATAGGCTTCTCAGCCCCAAATTCCCTATCTTGGGTGATAAGGGTATCTTTCTACCTCTGGATTCAGAAAGTGAACCTTTTACATGAAATATTTATTTTCTGCTTTCAGGGAGACAGAAAAGAGGACCAGAGTTGGCCATTTCTTAAGTAACTTTAATTCAAAATAAGTAATGTGCCATAGAGGCACATCTTGGAGTAGCCTCTCGTGGACCCCAACAACCACACTGGAAAAGGTTCAGAGGTCATCACCTGAAATTGTGATGCCTTCAAGACAGACAAGTTTGCTTCAGAGTTGACAGAGACGGGATACATGGTGATAGAGCTAATGTCTTTAAAATGACAAAAAGCACAGATAAAGGGAAACGAGAGCTGACTTGCTGAATCCTGGAATAGCAGAATAACAGCCCTAATGCAGGACCTCAATTCAGCTCTCAGTTTCCAGTGCTCATCAGTTTAACCCCTTCTCCCTGCTACACCCAAACATCCAAATATTTGCGTGTTCCTCCTCCACCTAAAGATTTTCAATAACCCATCACTGCATTTCTGATAAAAACCCAAAACCTTACAGATCTGGCAAAGCCTTCCAAGATCTGCCCCTGCCTGCCTCCCTAGCTTTACCTCCCTCTATGCTGCCTTCTCTGTGATCTGTGCTCCCCCCTGCCATCATCCGTCAGTGCAGAGATTCCAGCACACTTTCTCAGGCTCCAAAACAGCACAGCATACTGAACATCCTCTTCATCCATCTGAGGTCTCCTCAAACACAGCTTCGGAGGTTATATACCATTTAGATGAAGAGATTATCCCTATGCTCTACTCTGAAACCAGTGTGGTATGCTTCCCATAGCACTCTATTCTTCTCCCTTAATAATACTCATTATTATTGCAGCCATGAAATTAAAAGACGCTTACTCCTTGGAAGGAAAGTTATGACCAACCTAGATAGTATATTAAAAAGCTGAGACATTACTTTGCCAACCAAGGTCCGTCTAGTCAAGGCTATGGTTTTTCCCGTGGTCATGTATGGATGTGAGAGTTGGACTGTGAAGAAGGCTGATTGCCGAAGAATTGATGCTTTTGAACTGTGGTGCCGGGGAAGACTCTTGAGAGTCCCTTGAACTGCAAGGAGATCCAACCAGTCCATTCTAGAGGAGATCAGTCCTGGGTGTTCATTGGAAGGACTGATGCTAAAGCTGAAACTCCAATACTTTGGCCACCTCATGCCGCGAGTTGACTCACTGGAAAAGACTCTTTGTGATCCCATGGACTATAGCCCACCAGGCTACTCTGTCCATGGGATTTACCAGCAAGAATACTTGTGTTGACTAAAAAAGATGTACAACTTGAGAGCAGCAAATTAACTTTTATTGGGGGCAAAACGAGGACTGCAGCCTGGAGGCAGCATCTCAGATAGCTCTGAGAGACTGCTCCAAAGCGGCAGTATGGAAAGGTCAATATATAAGGTTTTGGTGAAGGGGGAGTTCAATACCATGAAGTACTCATTTTACAAAAGGTTTTTTGCTAGTCATGAAGCTCTGATGTCACCATGAAGGGATTTAGTGCTTCTCTAGATATAGGGGATGCAAGGATTAAGATCATAAACTCTGTTCCTAAAAACATCCAACTATCTAAAGACCCACCAGATTCCCTGGAGCACAGAGTGCCTCATTCCACCCTGAAATCCCTCAGGGGTTGTTGATGGTCAACAGCTATAGCAGCATAGGATTCAATCTCCTTAGAGGCAGATGGCAAGCGCCTTTGTTGTTCAGTTGTTGGCAGTGCTCTTGGTAAGCGCCAATTTGACACTGGAATGGGTTGCAGTTTCCTGCTTCAGGGGATCTTCCTGACAGAGGGATCGAAACGGCGTCTTCTGCAACTCCTGTATTGCAGGCAGATTCTTTACCCTCTTAGCCATCAGGGAAGCCCTAGACAGTTGTAATTTACTATTGTACTGACATCACCTTGGGGTGGGGGGAGGACTTTGAGCAACTGAAAGACACATATGAAAAACAGACTTATGATACACTAATAATAACAGGAAAAAAATGTATTAAGGATGGTTTTAATGATCGGGCCATACCTTTTACTCTTTTAGTTAGACAACAAGGAAAAATTAGTGTCCTTCCTAACACACTCTATGGTTCTACACAACTGAGTTTAGAGCACAAGCTAAGGAGTCAGATTCCTCTCTCGTAAGAAAATAGAAAGGCAGGGTTCCACAGAGGAGGAGATAAGAAAGAACAGGATTTTTTTTAAATAATAAAAACTGTTAAGCAATAACATTAGAAGTTCAACTGTAATGGCACAAAATAGAGAATTCACTGAGAATTTTAGGCTCTTACATTCAAAGAAGAAGTTGATAATGAAGGCAGCAGTGTTCAGAACCACCACATCCAAGACCAACTTCAGATCCTGAAAAGTCTATTAGAACATTCCAGGAAACTGCGGCAGTTTTATTCCAAAGGAAGATTCTGAACTCTGATCACATCTCTTACCCACTCACATCGCTTTGTCTACCAGGGTGGCCTTTCTGAAGCATGGGCTTCTGTTCTCTCTTCCATGTAGATCCGTGACAATAAAACTTTTCAGACCCCACAAAGTCGATTAGGACATTCCAGGAAACTGCTGCATTTTATTCTAAAGGGAAATTCTGAACGCTGTTCACATCTCTTACCCACTCACATCACTCTGTCTACCAGTGCGGCCTTTGTGAAGCAAGGGCTTCTATTCTTTCTTCCTTCTTACTACATGAGAGTAAAACCCAAAGTGCCTTCTACCCCTAAGAGGAAGCTTTGGCGAGTGCCTTATTATAACTATTACATATGACACAAGGCCTGCCATTAATGTGAGCCAGACAAGAATAAATTACCTAAATAAGACAGAAATAGCCATTCACTTCAAGAAAGGCTCACTTTCTTGAAACTCGACAGCATTGAAACCATTTAGAGTTTGTTGTCAAGTTTCCTAGTAGTGCTCATTACCTCGGCCAGCAGTCCCCCTGGACTACCGAAGACTTATGTGAAATATATATAATCATGGGCTGCAATGCCTAAGTGCAACAGGATGATTTAAAAGCACTATGATAGCCTTCACCCATAATATTCATCTCTTCCTGTCTATTCTTTTGTGATCCAAACAAAAACTTGGAAAGCAATCTGTATATTGATATTCCCTGAAAAGGATTTCAACAGCTCTTTAGGAAACACTTTTTAAGCAGTTTTACTTCTACGTATAAGCCTTGAACATTCTGTATTTATCGTACTTATGGGTATAGTTCCAATTTCATAAAAATTAAACCCAAGTAAGAGTAGCATTCAATTCCTGCTCTAACTAGAGTATCAAGTAATGGTTAAGCACATGTACTTTGGTATGAGATAGGCTTTGGTTCACCTCTGGGTTCCCCATACATTTTGCATGAATCACACAAGGTATTCAACATACTCAAGTCTGAGTTACACCATCTGATAAATAATATTATACATGTCTGACATGGAAAAACTTTTAAAAAGGTTGATATTTTTGGAATTAATATTGCTACTGTTGCCATTATTATTATCCTTTTCTGGTAGAAAGCACTAGTAGCCAATCGGGCACACAGCTAGAACACATTTGCCAGCTCTGATACAGCTGAGTGGGTGCAAGTGAATGAGTTCTAACTAATGGAATATGGAAGAAATGATGCATACCTCTTCATGGATGAAGCCACAGAAATCTTTCAGGTTCTCTCCTTTACTCTTTCTCAACAACCCTCATGGCTACTGGTTGAAGAAGTAAGAGCTACAGGATGGAAGGAATCTGGATCCTACTCAAACTTCAAAGGAGAGCCACCCTCCAGAAAGGTTTGTAATAGATTCTGAAGGAGTAAGAAATTAAGTTTTCCTGTTAAGTTATTGATAGTTGATGTTGTTCACTAAGGCAATTAGCTTACCGCATCAGTTCTCAGCTTGGACACTACTAATATTTATACTATATCAATTATTTGTTGTGGGGGCTGTCCTGGGTCTTACAGGATATCTAGCAGTATCCTTGGCCTCCACCAACTTGATGCCAGTAGTACCTTCTCCCTTAACTGTGACAACTGAAAAAGTCTCTAAACATTGCCAAGTGTCATGTAGTGTTCACCTTGGCTGAACAGCCTGGGCTACCTTGACCAAAACATCATCATTATTGTTGTCATCATCATTATCAGCTTTACTGATAGTTTAGTCCCTTACAACCTTCTTATAATCATGATCCCTAGGCTCCAAATAGGTCCAGCATATTTTCTTTTATGAGGACAAGTCAAATGACACCAAAACACAAAAGAAGATGAAGGTTCAGGTGGTAAACCCTGAGTTCCTAAGGACAAAATCACAAAGTTAAAACAAAAACAAATATAAATTTTTTTAAAAAGTTCATTTGATCATTTTGGTAACCTACAACCAAAGTAGTCTTTTTTAAAAAAAGAAGACTAAATACACAGGCAGAGGCAGTTCAGTGTTTAACAAATATTATCAGATAGGCACTGTGCTGGTCATAAACTTGTGAATAAAACAGATACAATCCCTGATCTCACTGAGGTGAAAGCCAGATAAAAATATGGTAAATGTTTCTAACAGTTTCAGCTCAGTCATTAATTGACCACTGTGACAGGCAGAATTCTAAAGATGTTCCAGTAAGATTCTTGCCTCTGGTGATTCAATCAAACTTTAATCTAGGTGCTGCTGTGAATGGATTTTTCAAATGTAATTAAGGTTACTAGTCAGTTGGCTTTGACACTAGGAGATTACCCAGGATTATCTGAGTTTATCCAGTGTAGTCACATGAAGCTTTAAAAGCTAAGTGTAAAGTGTAAAATTTAGTCAAAGAGAAGTAGCAGAAGTGGAAGCAGAAGCAATACAGCACATAGTGGGCTTCCCTGGTGGCTTAGACGGTAAACAATCTGCCTGCAATGTAGGAGACCTGGGTTCGATCCCTGGGTTGGGAAGATCCCCTGGAAGAGAGCATGGCAAACCACTCCAGTACAGAGAATCCCCATGGACAGAGGAGACTGGTGGGCTACAATCCAAGGGGTCACAAAGAGTTGAACACAACTGAATGACTAAGCACATACATGCACAAGTTAGAGAGATTCCAAGTATGGGAAAGATTAGATGTGCTATTAATGGTTCTGAGATGTAAGGGCCAAGGGAGAAGCCTGTAGGAGCTAAGGGTGGTCCCCAGCTAACAGCCAGCAAGAATATCAGTCCTACAATCACAAGAAATGAATTCTATCAACACGTCAAATGAGCTTGAAAATAGATTTTTCCCTAGAGCCTCCAGAAAGGAATGTGGTCCAGCTGACACCTTGATTTTAGCCCAATGTACCTATGTTGGGTTTCTGACCTAAAGAAACTGAGGAATAACAACTGCATGCTGTTTAAGCCACTAAATTCATGCAATTTGCTATGCCTCAATAGAAAAAATAAATAAAAATAAAAAGTAATAAATAAAAAAATAGAATAAATAAAAAATAGGAAAAGGAGTACGTCAAGGTTGTATATTGTCACTCTGCTTATTTAACTTATATGCAGAGTACATCATGAGGAACGCTGGGCTGGAAGAAGCACAAGCTGGAATCAAGATTGCCAGGAGAAATATCAATAACCTCAGATATGCAGATGACACCACCCTTATGGCAGAAAGTGAAGAGGAACTCAAAAGCCTCTTGAGGAAAGTGAAAGAGGAGAGTGAAAAGGTTGGCTTGAAGCTCAACATTCAGAAAACAAAGATCATGGCATCTGGTCCCATCACGTCATGGGAAATAGATGGGGAAACAGTGAAAACAGTGTCACACTTTATTTTTTTGGGCTCCAAAATCACTGCAGATGCTGACTGAAGCCATGAAATTAAAAGACGCTTACTCCTGGGAAGGAAAGTTATGACCAATCTAGATAGCATATTGAAAAGCAGAGACATTACTTTGCCAACCAAGGTCCGTCTAGTCAAGGCTATGGTTTTTCCCGTGGTCAAGTATGGATGTGAGAGTTGGACTGTGAAGAAAGCTGATCACCAAAGAATTGATGCTTTTGAACTGTGGTGTTGGAGAAGACTCGTGAGAGTCTCTTGGACTGCAAGGAGATGCAACCAGTCCATTCTAAAGGAGATCATTCCTGGGTGTTCATTGGAAGGACTGATGCTAAAGCTGAAGCTCCAATACTTTGGCCACCTCATGTGAAGGGTTGACTCACTGGAAAAGACTCTGATGCTGGGAAGGATTGGGGGCAGGAGGAGACGGGGACGACAGAGAATGAGATGGCTGGATGGCATCACCGACTCGATGGACAATGAGTTTGAGTGAACTCTGGGAGTTGGTGATGGACAGGGAGGCCTGGCTGCTGTGATTCATGGTGTCGCAAAGAGTCGGACACGACTGAGCGACTGAACTGAACTAATAGAAAAACTAATAAACCACTATACCTTAAATATCTTAGAAGAGAGTGGGTCAAAGAAAATAGATACTAAAGGTATGCCCACACTTCCCTGGCAATCCAGTGGTTAAGAATTCACCTGCCAATGCAGGGGACACAGGTTCAATCCCTGGTCCAGGAAGATTCCACATGCCCAGGGCAACTAAGTCCTTGTAGCACAGCTACTGAGCACTGCTCCGGAGCGAGTAAGCTGCAACAACTGAGAGAAGCCACTGCAATGAGAAGCCCACACACTGCAGTGAAGACTCAGTGCAGCAAAAAACAGGCCGGGGGGGGGGGTACTTTCCTTCATCAGTGCTAAGTACTTGACAGGTGTACAGGGCTTCCTTTGTGGCTCAGCTGGTAAAGAATCCGACTACAGTGCAGGAGACCTGGGTTCAACCCCTGGGTTAGAAAGATCCCCTGGAGAAGGGAAAGGCTACCCACTCCAGTATTTTGGCCTGCAGAGTTCCATGGACTGTACACTCCATGAGGTTGCAAAGAGTTGGACACGACTGAGCAACTTTCACTTTCACTTGACAGCTGTACACCTGTGGAATGAATGGATTCACTCATATTTTCATCCATTTGTTTAATAATATATATTGAGTACCTCTTCTATGGTGGTCCCTGGAAGAGGTGCTGAAGATACAATAGTGGAAAATATACTGTGTTTTACTTCTAATTGCTCATAATGGAAGTGGAGGATGGAAACATGTGGACAGAACAATGTCAAGAAGGTGAAGTGAAGTGAAGTGAAGTCGCTCGGTCATGTCCGACTCTTTGAGACCCTGTCGACTATAGCCTACCAGGCTCCTCCGTCCATGGGATTTTCCAGACAAGAGTAGCTGTGTGTTGTCATTTCCTTCTCCAGCGGATCTTCCCAACCCAGGGACTGAAGTGTAGGCAGACACTTTACTGTCTGAGTTACCAGGGAAGTCAAGAAGGTACAGGGACCATAACATATGTAGGAGCCACAGGAGATGCAGGTTTGGTCCCTGGGTCAGGAAGATCCCCTGGAGAAGGGCATGGCAACCCACTCCAGTAATTGCCTGGAGAATTCCATGGACAGAGGAACCCGGAAGGCTACAGTCCATATGATCGCAGAGTCAGACATAAATTAAGTGACTTAGCACACAGAGCATAAATATATAAATCTTTATATAAATCTGAAAAAAAGTACAAAAAGAAATACAAGGGAGCACAGAATAAAATCACAGCTAACATCTTTTGAGTACTTGTCTCACTCATCTTTACAAGACTATGAGGTAGAATCCTGACCGTTCCCATTTTGCAAATGAGGAAGCTGAGACACAAGCAAGAAGCAAGAAGAACCAAACCCAAATCATAGTAAGTGGTGAAGTTGGGATTTTAACACAGGTCGTCTCATTCCAGAGCCTATGCTTTTATACACTTCACTGGGCTCTCTTTCAATTCAGAAGAGTGGGTAGGCTCTCAAGAAGGGCTGAGATTTGGAATGGGTACCTTTATCAAGGAGAGAAGAAGGGGTCAGCAGAAAAAAAAAAAAAAACAGCGTCACAAAGACCAGAGATTTAGGAAGAACATGCGTGGTGTGGCATATCCAGGGAACAAAGGCGGAACTTGTATCAGGATGCAGGAAAGCTGATAGCAGATGAGCTAAAGCGTAAATCGTCCTGACTTCACATTGGACCAATCAGTTATTCAATTTCACCCTGTATCAATCAAAAGAATCTATTCAAGAGCATGATAAGGCAAATAATTTCCACTAACTTATGTATGATTTCTAACATTGTTATTAGTGGATATTAGCAGGTATCAGACACCCGATATATAGCCCTGAAGTGTAACACTATTTTTTAATACAACTTGGAAAAAACCTTTGAAAACACAGTAAAACCTTAAATGATTCTATTGAGTCCAAGGAAACCAGGACAAAGTACAGATGCAAGTAAGAATCCAGCATATCTGCCATCCAGAAAGCTCTTCACACCTAAATCCACGCAGATGCTGCTTGGCTTCTGAATCACCCGAGCTCACAACCAAATAGGTGGTAAATCTACATACTGGCATTGAGAAAGATTTCTCAATAGCAACAGACCAACTGTTCAAATTAGTACCACCCAGAATAAATACATAAATATGGCAATATAGAAGCAAACTCATTTGTTGATCAAAACCCTCCAAATTTTTCTATTTTTTTCTCTCATGTAGAAGGAGTCATCACGTGCACTTGGCATTCTACCTTGTGCTGTTTATAGGAGACTATTTAAATTTTAAAAAGTACAATTAAATAAACCGCCATCCTCAGTCTCATTACGTGCATTTCAAGTGCTTTGTAGCTATAGGAGGCTAGCAGTCACTATACTGGTCAGCATACATATAAAACATTTACACCATTGTAGAAACTTCCATAGGAAAACAAGTAAGGTATTTCTTTACATAAATGCAGTGATTTACTAGGCACCCCAATATGAATTATTTTACTTTATTTTAAAATATTTATTTATTTATTTGGCTGCACCTCGTCTTAATTGTGGCACACTAGATCTCGGATCTTCATTGCAGCAGGTAGCAACTTTAGTTGCAGTATGTAGGATCCAGTTTCCTGACGAAGTATTGAACCTGGGCCACCTGCATTGGGAACACAGAGTCTTAGCCACTGAACCAACAGGGAAGCCCTGACTTTGTTTTAAATTTTGTATAATTAAATTCACCTCTTGTGAGGTTTTATGAGGTTCTGAATTTTTGTTTTAATTATTCATATGACTCACTGGAAAAGACCCTGATGCTGGGAAAGATTGAGGGAGCTGGGAAAGATTGAAGAAGAAAGGGGCAACAGAGGATCAGATGGTTGGATGGCATCACCAACTCAGTGGACATGAGTTTGAGCAAACTCTGAATGAGAGCGAAGGACAGGGAAGCCTGGCGTGCCGCAGTCCCTGGGGTTGCAAAGAGTCAGAGACGACTTAGTGACTGAACAGCAACAACAATGTATTTTATTCCTCTAAGGATGGAGAGATTCTATAATATGAGACTCTCTATGGAGACGAGACCAAGCATTTACTAGGTACCCCTGTTTCAAGCTCTGTACTAGACGTGTTGTTCATCTCAATTATATCACTTAAGTCTCATGACTCCCTGGGAGACAGGCATCACTGTTGCCATTTTACAGGTGAGAGAGTTGAGGCCAAGAGAGGCCACCATGTTTTTTCACTCACAAAACCTAAGAAATATTTAATTCTTCCCAACTTGTTCCACTGCTCCCAGGAGAAACAGAGTACATAGACTGAGCAGTTATTTTTCCATAGATGAGGTTTACTTGGAGGGAAACTAGAGTTCTCTTTCATGCAATTGTAGATATTTTTATTTTTCAAAATCATCCTTTTTTTGGCAGTGGCTAAGAAGTGACTCAGGGAAGTGAAAGGCAAGGAAGAGAGAGGAGGAAGTCGGTGCAGCTGGAAAGACTGAGTCAGACATACGTGCCATCAGTCCTCAAAGGCTCCATACTTCTGCCACAAATACACCCAGACTTACTTTTTTCATAACTTCTTCTCTCCAGTCTCTGGAAAGAATGTGCCTGATATTTATTTTTAATATGATTCTCCCTCACCAAAATGTGGAAGGGGTGACATCTAGCCTAAAAGATGTCCCCCAGTGATTTCTGCCTCTGGCTACTCTTTGAAATAGATTAGGGTTGACCTGTGTAACTAATAGGATATTGCAGAAACGATGATGTGTTCCTTCTGAGGCTAAGTGATAAGAGATATTAAAGCATTAACCTTGTTCTACCTCTGGAAGAAGCCAGTCACCACATTATGAAGATATTCAAGCAGCCCCCGAGGAAAGGAACTGAGGCCTCCTGCCATTCACCATCACCTCACCGCCAGGCATATGAGTAAGACACTTCGGAAGTGGATTTTCCAGACCCACTCAAGCCTTCAGATGACTGTGGAACCAGCCAACATATGAAACCTAGAAACAAAACAACTCAGCTAAGCCTGAGTTGTGAACTGAGAACTTCCAGATGTTCAAGTTGGATTTAGAAAGGCAAAGTAACCAGATATCAGATTACCAACATCCACTGGATCACAGAAAAAGCAACAGAGTTCCAGAAAAACAACTACTTTTGCTTTATTCATTAGGCCAAAGCCTTTGACTGTGTGGATCAAAACAAACTGTGGAAAATTCTTAAACAGATGGCAATATCAGACCACCTTACCTGCCTCCTGAGAAATCTGTATTCAGGTCAAGAAGCAACAGTTAGAACTGAACATGGAACAATAGACTGGTTCCAAATCGGGAAAGGAGTACATCAAGATGGTATACTGTCACCCTGCTCATTTAACTTATATGCAGAGTACATCATGAGAAATGCAGAGCTGGATGAAGCACAAGCTGGAATCAAGATTGCCAGGAGAAATATCAATAACTTCAGATACACAGATGACACCACCCTTATGGCAGAAAGAGAAGAAAAACTAAAGAGCCTCTTGATGAAAGTGAAAGAGGAGAGGGAAGAAGTTGGCTTAAAACTCAACATTCAAAAAATAAAGATCATGGCATCTGGTCCCATCACTTAATGGCAAATTGGACGGGAAACAATGGAAACAGTGACAAACTTTATTTTCTTGGGCTCCAAAATCACAGATAGTGACTGCAGCCATGAAATTAAAAGATGCTTGCTCCTTGGAAAAAGCTATGACCAACCTAGACAGCATATTAAAAAGCAGAGACATTACTTTGCCGACAAAGGTGCATCTACTCAAAGCTATGATTTTTCCAGTAGTCATGTAAGGATGTGAGAATTGGACTATAAAGAAAGCAGAGAGCTGAAGAACTGATGCTTTTGAACTGTGTGTGGTGTTGGAGATGACTCTTGAGAGTTCCTTGGACTGCAAGGAGATAAAAACAGTCAATCCTCAAGGAAATTAGTCCTGAATATTCATTGGAAAGACTGATGCTGAAGCTCCAATACTTTGGCCACCTGATGCAAAAGACTGACTTCTTGGAAAAGTCCTGATGCTAGGAAAGATTGAAGGCAGGAGGAGAAGGGGATGACAGAGGATGAGATGGTTGGATGGCATCGCCAACTCAATGTAAATGAGTTTGAGCAAGCTCTGGGAGCTGGTGATGGACAGGAAAGCTTGCGTGCTGCAGTCCATGGGGTTGCAAAGAGTTGGACATGACTGATCAACTGAACCGAACTAACTGAGGCCCGATCCAAATTCCTGACCCATGGAAATAGAGTGGTATACTAAATATTTATTGCAGTTTAAAACTATTCCATTTCAGCTTAATTTTTTGGTCAGCAACAGATCACTAACACAGAGGTTTTTTCAAGTTTTGTCTAGTACCAACCCTGCGGATGGAACATCTCCCATGCTGCTTTATCCACCCTGTTCTCTCTCCACGATTATGTCTCATCTTAACACCTAGGCTGCAGGCAAGCACCAAGTCTTATACATTATTATGTTCTCTCTTCTCATGTTTGTTGGTTTAATTGGGTTCCAGTGATTTTCCTCCTTCCCCTTTGACTATTGACAGCTTTTTCCTCAACTCTAAGGTCCTTTCTCTTCAGATTTCCTCCCTTTGTTTCCTTTCTTCTTAGCTGAACAAAAGCCAGAAATATCAAAAGTGTTCTATCACAAAGTGTTCGTGGCCCTCAGCAACAAGAGCCCAGAGTAGTCTTTTCAATGACTAGAGGAAGATTATAAAGACTATCAATTACTTTGACATGAGGGACTTCCCTGGCAGTCCAGTGGTTAAGACTTCACCTTTCAATGCAGGGGATTCAAGTTCAATACCCTTATGCTCAGGGAGCTAATATCTCACATGTCTCCTGGCCAAAAAACCAAAATATAAACAGATGCAATACTGTAACAAATTCAAGAAAGATTTTTTAAATGGTCCACAGTGGGGGAAAAAAGATTGTAGGGAAAAAAATAATTTTAAGGAAAAAAAACTTGACATGAATGCCTCCTCCCATTAGGAAACTGCTATGCATGGTGAAATAAATAAAGTTAGCAAATTTGCTTCTCATCCATTTCCTATCATTTGGACACTTGCTTCACCCATAAACTATAATCATTCCACTCCTACTGGACATGCAAAGCACTATGGATGATACAAAAACTATACATTGTCTATTTTCAAGGAACTTATAATCATGCATAGGAGACATGTCATAAATATACAAATATTTATTCATCTTCACTAGTATATTTACATATCAAAGAGAGTGAAAGCTAAGGGTCAAATGAATAGTAGACTCAAGCATTAACAGATCTTCAAAGGAAGAGGTTATTATTGCTGTGAGCTGAATTTATGGAGGAACAAAGCCTTAAGAAAGTTGAACTGTGGTAGATATTATTATGCTGCTGCTGCTGCTGCTAAGTCACTTCAGTCGTGTCCGACTCTGTGTGACCCCATAGACGGCAGCCCACCAGACTCCCCCGTCCCTGGGATTCTCCAGGCAAGAACACTGGAGTGGGTTGCCATTTCCTTCTCCAAGATATTATTATAGATTTTACCAATTTCATCCAGTTCTCCTCAGCCCTGAGCATAGAGATCCTTGCACATCTCAGGCGCTTGTGGCTGGCAGGGCCATGTGACTAGCTCTACTCAATGGGGTATGAGAAAAAAATAACATACTTCATTACAGGGTTAAGTCAGAAAAAAACCCCATATTTATTTTCTTACTTATCTTTTAAAATCTTGGCCATGTGGCATGATCTCAGTTCCATGACCAGGGATTGAACCCAGGCCACAGCAGTGAAACGTGCCAAATCCTAACCACCAGACCATCAGCGAACTCCCCAAAATCTATGTTTAATTCTCTAGTTTCTCTTCCCTAAGAAGATCACATGATGGTGTGGCTTTATCAGTTTGGGTCCCTGAATGACTACAAATAGCAGAGGCCCCTGACAACCTGTGTTGAACATGTACCTTGAATAAGAGATAAGCCTTCCTTCGTGTTATGCCACTGGGATTTTGGAGATGAATTTGTTATTGCAGCATAAGATAGCCTATCATCAGTAAAACAAACAAAATATTCCAAACCATGGAGAAATGAAAAAAATGGTACAGGTAATTTATAAGTCATATGTTACATTACCTTTCTCAAGGACAAATTTATGTGCATATCAAGACATAGCTTGCTATGATATACCTTAATAGAATCAAAGGTTTTAAAATAAAAACATAAAGAAGGTTGGAAAAGCAGCAGGAGAATGAGCTACTGCCCTTGGGTGATCATTACAGATCTCAGAGTAAAAGGATTATTGACGCCTTGGCCAAGAAGCATTGCTCTTTCTTTGCTTTCTTTTCCTTTGAGATTACGAGCCATACATTTCCATTTGGAAAACAGTATTTCATAACCTCTAAACCCAACATGAGTCTTGTGAAACCCCAGTCTACAGTTGAATGGCCAAAAATAAAGACTTGGAATTCCTTCAAAGCTAAGCCATTTTACACAGCAATGCTTTCTTTTCTACCAAGAAAGTGTTCCGGCGTGATGGATTCCCCACTCGCGCTGTATATTACACTCACTGCTCTACGCCTGTCACTCCCTATTCTCTTCCTAGTTGCTTGTGCCTTATTAAATTCAACACTTCAAAACAACCAATAAGAGAGCCTTGAAAAGCCCTTTCTCTTACAACCAGTGTTCCCTTTTTCCTAGAAATAAATGACATTTCCCAATCAATCCAAGGGTGGGGTTCAATGACAATTTATTTTCTTTGTAATGTTTCTCAATGAGTAGTAAATGGTCTTTGATGAAGATATGGTGATAAATTTTATCTAAACGTTTTCACACGGACATTATCTCCCATGTTACCTCCTCAAATCAAACCTCTTTGAATTTGACTTGCAAATAGAATTTGAGAGTCTAGATCACAATCAAATAGTCATTGGCAAAGCCCCAGAGCCAGTCATTTAGCATATGCAATATAACATCAAGTAGAGATCCAAAGGCCCATCTCAGCCCCCAATATCTTTGAGTATTTGTGTTTGGGAGCAGGCAGGGCTGCAAGGGGGCGAAGAGGCGCCTTCTGAGAAACTTATTTTAATTTTAGATTGTCTCAGTCTTTGGCCTTTAAACATTGTACTGAAGTCCAGTTTTCGTCATTTTGAAAAGATTTCCCTACTTAACCAGTTCCTAAGGAACTAACCTCAGAGTGGTCCCTTATCTAAGGAATGCTTCAGACAACTCAACAGGAAGGATCTACAAAGTTCTATCAGAGATTTAAAAATACCCTTAAAACACCAAATTTGAAGATGATATCTATGTCATCTAAATCTTCCAACCCCCTGTGTAATATCAACTCTTCTGATTTTTGAGGAATATTAATCTTGTGCTTCTAGTTCGCAGTGGGAATGTATTGCTGTGTCTCTTTGTTCCAAGTAACAGAAACTAGGACAAAATGAAAGGAGAGAAGTTATTAGAAGGACACAAAGAGGGTTCCAAGGACTCAGAGGCAGAGATACAGCCACTCCCGTAATGCTGGAGAATGGAACCTAGGAAATATAGTCCTCTTGTTTCTCCACTGCTCAGTCCTCAGAGAGAAATACAGCCATCCAGATCTCAGGTTTACCTGTCACAGTTCCAGCCACACAGAAAATCACTGCCTATCTATGAATCTCAAATTCCAGGAAGAGAGTCTTTGGTGGGGCAAGCTTGGATTAAGTATTCAACTCTAATGGAAAGAATTTTTGCCGGGGAACCATATGTTGAGCAAATATGGTTGCTGAGGTTCAACTGACCACTCTTTCAGACAGGAAAGAGAGTTCTCTGAAAAGAAGAGACAGTTTAAAGATAAACAGGAGTCAGTGTTGAAGCAAAGGCTGCCATTACTGAAAGTAGTCTCATCCCTCCTATTATAGGAGTTGATACGACTTCAAATGCTCACATCTTACATCAATAAAGAGGAACTGTCCTTTCTTGGTATCTTGTCTGAAGGCCCCCAAGGGCCCCCAGTACCTTACCCTCCTATTCAGTATGGACTCTGACAAGACAAAATGGAGCAACTTTGATTTTATGCTTTGTATGTTTCTTATAAAGCTTCCCAGGTGGCACTAGTGGTAAAGAATCTGCCTGTCAATGCAGGAAACCCAAGAGACAAAGGTTCAATCCCTGGGTCAGGAAGATCCCCTGGAGGAGGAAATGGCAATCTACTCCACCATTGTTGCCTGGAAAATTCCATGGACAGAGGAGCCTGGCGGGCTACAGAGAGTCAGACACGACTGAACAACAAAGCATTTTACTAGATTTATAGTAAATAAAATGGGCACTTGGAGTTAATTCTCTGTTGACTTATCTCAGTCCCCATGTTCCACTTTGATCTGATATTTAAATTCTACTGGCTCCTCAACTCTGTCACCTGCTGTTTTCAACATATGTGAGCAACAGTAAAGTACACACCCACAACAACTTAGAAAATTAGTACTGCTGTTACATATGTAACGGATCAATACAGAGATATTTCATCAACTGGAGGAAAATAGGTAAGCAGAACTGACTTTCAACAGGTAGAAGATATTAACCTATTTAAAGCAGAGGGCAGTGGGAGGGGGGAATGGTCAGCCATGGAAACATCCGAGGAAAAGCTACAAAGACAAATGTTGGCAGGGGACATTTAAGTACTGTCTAGGGAAAAGAAGTCTTCAGTTAATGGCCATTTGGTATTCTTACATCGGGAGAAGGGCAGCCCTAATGTGGAGTATAAAGGATGTTGTAGGCAGCAAGGTGATGGAATTTCAGGGCTGCAGTCCGTGGGGTCACTAAGGGTTGGACACGACTGAGCGACTTCACTTTCACTTTTCACTTTCACACATTGGAAAGGGAAATGGCAACCCACTCCGGTGTTCTTGCCTGGAGAATCCCAGGGACGGGGGGGCCTGGTGGGCTGCCGTCTATGGGGTCACACAGAGTCGGACACGACTGAAATGACTTAGCAGCAGCAAGACCAATGAAGGATAAAAGAACATGCTACTTCAAAATGTGCCATTTTGGTTTACTGAGCTGTAGGCACTTGAAAAATAGCAAATGCAGGGAGAGACTTTCTCCAAACTCCCCTTATCTGCCTAAAAGCAAATACTCCAAAAGAAGCTCAAAATTCCATCTCTGGCAGTTTCTTTAACCAGGGAAGACTGACTCGCCATAGGTAAGGAGACAAAAAGTCAACACCACACCCAATCTTAGTCACAAATCATAATACCTCCTAGCTACTCTACTAAGCGCCACTCATCTTTGCTAAAAATCATTTACTCTCCCCTAAGAGGTCTCACTGGAAAAGAGTCTGATGCTGGGAGGGATTGAGGGTGGGAGGAGAAGGGGACGACAGAGAATGAGATGGCTGGATGGCGTCACCGACTCGATCGACATGAGTTTGAGTGAACTCGGGGAGTTTGTGATGGACAGGGAGGGCTGGCGTGCTGTGATTCATGGGGTCGCAAAGAGTCGGACACGACTGAGCGACTGAACTGAACTGAAGAGGTCTACATCTCTACCCCACTCTCCACTCTTTTCCTATCAAGAAAGGGAAATAAAGTCTGAATCTCAAGATATCTTGGGAGTCACTCATCTCCCCCTGGGTATTTCCCATGGAAATATAAGGTCTTTATGTTAATAAACTTCTGTTTGCTTTTCTCTTCTGTCAGTTTGTCTTTGATTACAAGGATCTCAGCTAAGAACTCAGTAAGGTAGAAGGAAAATTACGTTTCACTCCTCCACCAACCTCTTTCTGAGACCCTGGTATCATGTAATCTAAAGAGTGACAGTCATGTTATACGAAAACATAGTCATGCCATTCAGCTCCTTTTGCTCTCTTCTCATGCAAAACGGGCCATTTTCTGATGCTCTGGCTCCCTGCACTGATTGCTCAAGCCTTCACAGAGAATGGGATGCACTGGTTGTACTGAACCCACATTCTGTGCAATGATTCAATAGCTCATTGTAAATCATAGTGGGGCACTCTGGGCTAGCATTCAGCTGCACAAGCTTGGGTAATGTGAGTCCATCCAGAGAAGAAGAATCTTCCATGGGTTAGACCGTAGACCATAGTAAATGAGTGCCCCCCAAGAGAACTGCCAGAGGTAGACTCAGCCTGTTCTCATGGTGATGCCCTGAACATTGTCAGTATGGTATTGGAGTATTACTAATTCATACATGCATCAGCTTACTTTTATATACAGTTGTCCTTGGGTATCCTTGGGAGATTGGCTCCAGAATCCCCCACAGACACCAAAATCCACAAATGCTGAAGTCCTTTATACAAAATAGTGGAGTATTTGTATATAACCTGTGTGTGTGTGCTTAGTCGCTCAGTTGTGTCCAACTCTTTGCTACTGACCCCATGTAGTGTAGCTCACCAGGCTCCTCTGTCCATAAATCTGGACTCTCCAGGCAAGAATACGGGAGTGGGTAGCCATTCCCTTCTCCAGAGGATCGTCCCAACTCAGAGATTGAACCCGGGTCTCCTACATCATCTTCACTGGCATCGAATTCTTTACCATTGAGTCACCAGGGAAGCCCATATAACCTATGTACATCCTCTCGTATACTTTAAATCATCTCTAGATTACTAATAATACCTTGCTGTTGTTTTAGTTGTTAAGTTGTGTCTGACTCTTTTGTGACCCCATGGACTATGTAGCCCATCAGGCTTCTCTGTCCATAGGATTTCCCAAGCAAGAATACTGGAGTGGGTTGCCATTTGCTTCTCCAGGGGATCTTCCCAACCCAGGGATTGAACCCATGTCTCCTGTGTCTCCTGCACTGGTGGGCGAATTCTTTACCACGGAGCCACCAGGGGAATCGTACTTATAATACTTACTACAATGTAAATGTTACCAATACAATAAATTTAAGTTTTGCTTTCTGGAATTTTTTTTCAAGTATTTTTGATCCAAAATTTCTTGAATCTGAAATTCAAGAAATGTGGAATTTATGAATAGGAAGCACAAACTATAATTATCTAAAAAGATGACACAAGAGTAATGCTAATAATATGGTTTTTTAAAGCAATAAACTCCCTTGTAAACCTGTTTACATTTTCCATTTGTGATTCTTGCCTTCTTGCCCTTATTCATATACCTGCCTATTCTTGCATATTTGCAAGAATGCAAAATTTGCATTCCTGCCATTTTGTATTTTCTTTTTTCACACTGTATCAGAACTACTTTAATAAATTACATCACAACCATTTTGCATATTTATCACTGGCTTCACAATGAAATTATAGATAGCATTATAATGCCACTGTAATGAATATTCTGTTCTCTTCTGTCACATTCTACCTGAGGAAACTCCCCTAGAATTCTTATCTCAGAGGATCATCTCTTTTGATCAGACTCTATGCTGTCAAACTATCCAGCAAAAGGAATCCACGTACCCATAATGTCATTAGTAGTCTAAACGCTGTTTCATCACAATGTTCTCAGCGCTAAACCTTACCATTTTTTGAAATACTGAATATTTTAGATCACAATATTTTCAAAATTTCATCCTGTTTTGAAACAGCTCTATATAAATTAGGAAGTTGTCCAGGAATGGTTATACATTTAATGTGTAATTCAGGACTCTAAATATCCTACTGTGTCTTTTAAAAGGATCATGCTAAAGCAAATACAAAGGAGTTGAAATGATTAGAAAAAAATCTCTTTTGCAATATAAGCAGGCAAACACAATTTACAAAATCATGTTGCAAAGGACTGTATGTTTTATCTACTGTGTGCCCCTACGGGTCACACACTTGTGAAGGGGGCTTTAATTTGACATGACTGTCGGCTTTGCTTTGTTTGTTGTATGAATTCCCTGCTATAAGGAAATGCTCTCATAAGCACCTGTTGCAAAAAATATTTGTATACCCCATAAGCAACTCAACAGATATTAAAAACTTGTAGCAGGAAAGCAAGAAGACAATTTTTTAACTAGAACTGTCCAGCTCTGGGGTCTATAAAACTGTAACTCAGTGTAATATCACTTGACTTTGACTGCAATGAATAGATACTTTTGAGACGACAACTTGGAGAAGGGGCAATCAAAACTTTCACATTAGTGTGAAT
Organism: Moschus berezovskii; assembly: GCF_049115385.1. NCBI lineage: Eukaryota > Metazoa > Chordata > Mammalia > Artiodactyla > Moschidae > Moschus > Moschus berezovskii. Next base: position 20,047,772 of record NC_142483.1, read on the forward strand.
ATCTTTCTTTTCTCTCTTCTTCCCTTCTTTCCTTTTGTCTTTAATTCTTCTACGAAGAAAAATTCTCAAGAATCAAAGGCATGTCCCTGTTTGCATTTTTATAAGCTGGTCAGTTTTGCTTCCAGGTTTCTGAGGTTTTTGAACACTAAAATACATCTCAAAAATAATCCCCTGCTATACTCAAAAATCATTTTCCACAGTCATTAGCCCATAGCACCAATTTTCCTTTTGAAAACACACCAAAAAAATAATCATTTTTGGAGACAAATTCTCATTTAGAATGATTCAAAGAGAATACAAACTTGATGATCACCCTGAGAGCACAAGTAATAGATACCAGGAAATAATAATAAAATTTATGGTGGCCTTAAAATTGTTCAACTCCTTTCAAGAAACTCTGAATTATAGGGTAGTACATATAACCAAGGCCTGGCAACAGTTCACAAAAGTCCAGAAGAGTTTCTCCTTTGAGTGTATAGGCAAAGATGCTTAAATTGTTCCCCTTTGAAAACTAAAGATTATTTATTATTTATCTTCCTGTGCATCAGACACTCCCGCAACATGTCTATAACTCTTACGTTCTCAGGTCTGAGCTTCAAGGTCTCCAAATGCATGAGAAAGTGGTACAATAGTGAGCCAACAAACTTGGGTGGTTTTGTTTGTGTGTTTGTTTGTTGTTTGGTCTGATTTTGGAGTGTAAGAAAAGTGGGGAGAGAGAGAGGGGGGAAAAAAAGCACAGAGAGAGACAGAGACCCCAACACCTTCCCAAAGAAATCCACAGAACAGAACTGAAGTAAGTGAATCAGAACACACAAGAATACAATTATTTTTTCCCTCTAGATGATTATTCTAGTAGGAAGAAAGATTTGAAACCACTGAATGTTTGTTTTATTTTTCTGATAACCACCTATGGCTTTCTCCAAAGAGACACATGTAAAATCTGGCAGGTTGTTTTCGGTTCTGTCAGGAAAATATTTAGTAACAGCCTTGTAAAAGCAAGTACTCACAGCAGCCCCAGGGAGCCGTGGATTTGCTTTGTAGTCTTGTGTCTTTCAACAAGTTCCTTTATTGCTTTGTGTGTTCTCTCACAAAGGCCCTACCTTCTTCTACAGGTGGATTTACCACTCTCTCTGCATGAATGTTGTCTTGAAGTATACAAACACTCTAAGCGGGCTCTGTCTGATGTTCTTGGCACCTGCAAGTCACTAAAAGTGACCCATAGGATGGGAATGGTGAAATTCATATGGACTGACCCCATAAAGATGTGGTGAAGCTTGATAGGCTAGTAGCTTTAAAATCTTTTCAAGGTAAAAGCACTACATAAAAAGCTCTGTATTCTTAGCATAATTTGCAGGCAGAAAGATATGTTACCTGGGTAATGAGTACTTCCCATTTCATAAAGTGTCTGTCACCAGCAAATCCCTTTTTGAAATTTAGACAAATTTCTAAGATGCATAAGAAACAAAGCTAAGCAGCAGAGCTTGCTGCTATGAAATTGCTAACCTGGCAGGTACCATTTGTCACCCCAAACAAGTGTCTACAATCAAAACCTAATATCACAGTATCTTTACATGATATATGTGTTAAACATAATACCCACTTATCAGTTATACCAGGTCAAAAACTGACAAGTATTTGTTTTAAGATAGGACATTATTGAACAATACAATTTTTTACTGAGCATATCTCCACTTACTGTATCTGTAACTTTGAGAACATTATTGAATTCTTCTGAGTCATTTCCTTATCTATATAAGCAGGGCTAATGATAGTACCTACCTTGTAGGATTGTTGTGAGACTTAATAAAGAATTAAGCAAAAAGAATTTATTAACTCTAAATTAGTATCTGTTGCCAGAAGCAGCCAAAACATCATCTTGCAATGATGCCAGCACTTCTTTAAGCAAACACTTCTGAAAACGTTCTGCATCCATGGTCTAAAGATTTCCTTAGTCTAAAGATTCTCTTGGACTGGTGACCAAATCCTCTATTAGTTTCAAGGGTTCTGTGAACCCTCTCAGATGGAATGTGGAATGGTATGACTGTGAGGCTATATACGTTTTTCTAGGAAACCTCATATCTTTCATCATATTGAGAGATTAAGAATCACGGCCATGCTTCCTTTTCTAGTAAGCAGCCTTAGGTGACCTCGAAAAATGTGTGCTATTTACTTGACCCAGACAACCCCACAAAATCATGCAAATCAAGAGGTTAAAATCTTCATGTTCACTTTAGGAACACTCGTGAAACTGTCCAGGCCATTAAGGGTATGCCTATCTGAAAAACCACCAAGTATCTGGGGGATGTCACTTTTAAGAAGCAGTAGGTGCTACTGCATCATTACAATGGTGGAGTTGGTAGGTGTGCATAGGCCCAGCAGTAGGGCTGGATGCTGGGTTGGTGGCCCAAAAGTAATGATACATTTTTACTGCACATACTCAAAAATGTAGAGAGTAACGCTGAACTTAAGGACTTAGAGGTAGATTCTCTTATCATTGAGCACATTCAGGTGAACAAAGTCCCCAAGATGGGGCACAGGACTAAAAGATCTCATGGTTGGATCAACCCATACATGAGCTCACCTGGGCACTGAGATGATCCTTAGTGAAAAAGAACAAACTGTTCCTAAGGTTGACTCACTGCAAAGGACTCTGATGCTGAGAAGGATTGGAGGCAGGAGGAGACGGGGACAACAGAGAATGAGATGGCTGGATGGCATCACCAACTCGATGGACATGAGTTTGAGTGAACTCCGGGAGTTGGTGATGGACAGGGAGGCCTGGCGTGCTGTGATTCATGGGGTCCCAAAGAGTCGGACACGACTGAGCAACTGGACTGAACTGAAACCACAAGAGGAGGCTGCACAGAAGAAAAAGATATCCCAGAAGAAACTGAAGAGACAAAAACTTATGTCCCAAAAATAAAAGTCAGAAAAAATAAACATAAATAAAAGTGGGAAAAAACAGAAAAAACAGTCATCGCCATAAGTCAACTAGGTTAATTTTTCTGCCTTCTACTTCAGTGGAGAACCAAAGTCCCCATTAGGGCAAAGTAACCAGGCCAAAGACAGAGCAAGAAGCCCACACTTCGGTTGCTGCTGAGGCTGTACCCTAGACCAGCTTCTTAAAGCTTCCTCTTCCGATAGCTGAGGTCCTAGACCTGGCTCTCCTCTACAGTCTACACTCATCCTCGTCTCAGGTCTAACCATGACACATGGCAGGAGACATTTAAAACTACCTAGGCCAATGCTCTGTGCATTTTTGCTCTGGGCAACATTAACTCACCTCTGCAGCCTTTTACGGTCATGGGAAGATCATGACCTTTGAAATAAGAAGACTTGTGTTTAATTCTCTCCCACCATTTACTCTATATATAAGCTTGGAAAAGTTTACTTAGTAATTTCTCTCACCTTCTATAAAATACATGCATAAGATTTACTTTTTAAAAAAAAAAAGATTTACGTTTTGAATCTATCAGAAGAGAAATGTGATAATGCAGACAATATAGAAAAATGTGAACATATGCCAGGCAACAGTGGATGCTCAATAATATTCTCTTCTCATTTCTGGGTTTCAATTCAACTCCTTTGGTTACCTGCCAAGGACTCAGACCACTCTAGGAATGAGCTCTGGCCTGCACTGTCTTCTTTTTCCTTACTCCCAAATACACACACCAAAACCTAGTCAGAGTTCAGTTCAGTCACTCAGTTATGTCCAACTCTTTGTGACCGCAGCACACCAGGCTTCCTTGTCCATCACCAACTCCCGGAATTTGCTCAAACTCCTGTCCATCAAGCTGGTGATTCCATCCAACTATCTTGTCCTCTGTTGTCCCCTTCTCCTCCCGCATTCAATCTTTCCAAGTATCAGGGTCTTTTCAAATGAGTCAGTTCTTCGCATCAGGTGGCCAAAGTATTGGAGTTTCAGAATCAGCATCAGTCCATCCAATGAATATTCAGGACTGATTTCCTTTAGGATGGACTGGTTGGATCTCCTTGCAGTCCAAGGGACTCTCAAGTGTCTTCTCCAACACCACAGTTCAAAAGCATCAATTCTTCAGCGCTCAGCTTTCTTTATAGTTCAACTCGTACATCCAAGGATATCACATCCATGACTACTGAAAAAACTATAGCTGTGACTAGACAGACCTTTGTTGGCAAAGCAATATCTCTGCTTTTTAATATGCTGTCTAGGTTTGTAATAACTTTTCTTCCAAGGAGTAAGCATCTTTTAATTTCATGGCTGCAATCAGCATCTGCAGTGATTTTGGAGCCCCCCCCCAAAAAATAAAGTCTTTCACTGTTTCCATTGTTTCCCCATCTATTAACCATGAAGTAATGGGACCAGATGCCATATTCTTTGTTTCTGAATACTGAGTTTTAAGCCAGCTTTTTCATTTTCCTCTTTCACTTTCATCATTCTCCTTGGCTTTCTGCCATAAGGGTGGTGTCATCTGCATATCTGAGGTTATTGATATTTCTCCCGGCAATCTTGATTCCAACTTGTGCTTCATCCAGTCCAGCATTTCGCACGATGTACTCTGCATATCAGTTAAATAAGCAGGGTGACAATATACAGCCTTGATGTACTCCTTTCCCGATTTGGAACCAGTCTCTTGTTCCATGTCCAGTTCTAACTGTTGCTTCCTAACCTGCATACAGATTTCTCAGGGGGCAGGTCAGGTGGTCTGGAATCTGCATCTCTTGAAGAATTTTCCAGTTTGTTGTGATCCACACAGTCGAAGGCTCTGGCATAGTCAATGAAGCAAAAGTAGATGCTTTTCTGGAACTCTCTTGCTTTTTCAATGATCCAGCAGATGTTGGCAATTTGATCTCTGGTTCCTCTGCATCTTCTAAATCCAGATTGAACATCTGGAAGTTCACGGTTCACATACTGTTGAAGCCTGGCTTACAGAATTTTGAGCATTACTTTTCTAGCGTGTGAGATGAGTGCCATTGTGCAGTAGTTTGAGCATTCTTTGGCATTACCTTTCTTTGGAATTGGAATGAAAATTGACCTTTTCCGGTCCTGTGGTCACTGCTGAGTCTTCCAAATTTGCTGGCATATTGAGGGCGGCACTTGAACAGCATAATCTTTCAGGATTTGAAATAGCTCAACTGGAATTCCATCACCTTCACTAGCTTGGTTCGTAGTGATGCTTCCTAAGGCCCACTTGACATCGCATTCCAGGATGTCTGGCTCTAGGTGAGTGTTCACACCATGGTGATTATCTGGGCCATGAAGATCTTTTTTGTATAGTTCTTCTGTGTATTCTTGCCACCTCTTCTTAATATCTTCTGCTTCTGTTAGGTCCATATCATTTTTGTCCCTTATTGTGCCCATCTTTCCATGAAAAATTCCCTTGGTATCTCTAATTTTCTTGAGGAGATCTCTAGTCTTTCCCATTCTCTTGTTTCCCTCCATTTGCACTGATCACTGAGGAAGGCTTTCTTATCTCTCCTTGCTATTCTTTGGAACTCTGCATTGAAATGTGTATATCTTTCCTTTTCTCCTTTGCCTTTCACTTCTCTTTTTTTCTCAGCTATGTGTAAACCCTCATCAGACAACCATCTTGTCTTTTTGCATTTATTTTTCTTGGGGATGGTCTTGATCACTGCCTCCTGTACAATGTCTCGAACCTCCGTCCATAGTTCTTCAGGCACTCTATCTATCAGATCTAATCCCTTGAATCTATTTGTCACCTCCACTGTATAATCTTAAGGGATTTGATTTATGTCATACCTGAATGGTCTAGTGGTTTTGCCTACTTTCTTCAATTTAAGTCTGAATTTTACAATAAGGAGTTCATGATCTAAGCCATAGTCAGCTCCAGTCTTTTTTTGCTGACTGTATAGAGCTTCTCCACCTTTGGCTGCAAGGAGTATAGTCAATCTGATTTGAGTATTGACCATCTGGTGATGACCATGTGTATAATCTTCTCTTGTGTTGTTGGAAGAGGGTGTTTGCTATGACCAGTGTGTTCTCTTGGCAAAACTCTGTTAGCCTTTGCCCTGCTTCATTCTGTACTCCAAGACCAAATTTTCCTGTTACTCCAGGCATTTCTAAACTTCCTACGTTTGTATCCTAGTCCCCTATGATGAAAAGGACATCTTTTTTGGGTATTAGTTCTAGAAGGTCTTGTAGGTCTTCATAGAACCGTTCTGCTTCTTCAGCATTACTGGTCAGGGCATAGACTTGGATTACTGTGATATTGAATAGTTTGCCTTGGAAAGAAACAGAGATCATTCTGTCATTTTTGAGACTGTATCCCAGTACTGCATTTCAGACTCTTTTGTTGACTATGATGGCTACTTCATTTCTTCTAAGGGATTCTTGCCCACAGTGGTAGATATAATGGTCATCTGAGTTAAATTCGCCCATTCCAGGCCATTTTAGTTCACTGATTCCTAAAATGTCAATGTTCACTCTTGCCGTCTCCTGTTTAACCACTTCCACTTTGCCTTGATTCATGGACCTAACATTCCAGGTTCCTATGCCATATTGCTCTTTACAGCATCGGACTTTACTTATCACCCGTCACATCCACAACTGGGCATTGTTTTTGCTTTGGAGCCATCTCTTCATTCTTTCTGGAGTTATATCTGATCTCCAGTAGCAAAGTAGGTACCTACTGACCTGGGGAGTACATCTTTCAGTGTCCTATCTTTTTGCCTTTTCATACTGTTCATGAGGTTCTCAAGGCAAGAATACTGAAGTGGTTTGCCATTCCCTTCTTCAGAGGATGTTTTGTCAGAGCTCTCCACCATGACCCATCCATCTTGGGTGGCCCTACACGGCATGGCTCATAGTTTCATTGAATTCGATGAGCTGTGGTCCATGAGATCAGATTGGTTAGTTTTCTGTGATTGTGGCTTTCAGACTGTCTGCCCTCTGACGGAGAAGGATAAGAGGCTCATGGAAGCTTCCTGATGACAGAGACTGACTGATGGGGAAACTGGGTCTTGTTTGATGGGCAGGGCCATACTCAATAAATCTTTAATATTCTGTTAAAGAGTGGGGTTGTGTTCCCTCCCTGTTATTTGCCTGAGGTCAAACTATGATGGAGGTAATGAAGATAATGGTGACCTCCTTCAAAAGGTCCCATGCATGCACTGCTGCACTCAGGGCCCCCAACCCTGCAGCAGGCCACCACCGACCCACACCGCCGCCGGAGACTCTTGGACATTCACGGGCAGTCTGGGTCAGTCTCTTGTGGGGTCACTGCTCCTTTCTCCTGGGTCCTGGTGCCCACAAGGCTTTGTTTGTGCCCTCCAAGAGTCTATTTCCCAGTCCTGTGTAAGTTCTGGCAGCTCTATGGTGGGCTTAATGGTGACCTTCTCCAAGAGGGCTTATGCCATAACCAGTCGACTGCATCCAGAGCCGCTGCCCCTGCAGCATCCACTGCTGGCCCGCACCTCCACAGGAGACGCTCAAACACAGCTCTGTTTCAGTCTCTGTTGGGTCCCTGGGTCCTGGTGCACACAGGGTATGTTTGAGCCCTCTGAGCATCTCTGGCAGGTATGGGGTTGATTCTCAACATGATTTGGACCCTCCTGATGTCTTGCTGGGGCTTCTCCTTTGCCCTTGGATATGGGGTATCTCCTCAAAGTTGCTCCAACGCTTCACAGCCACCACTACAGAACCACAGACTTTATTAACTTGGGGACCTTTTCTGATGGTTATTACTTGCCTGGCATTTATATTTTTGCATGACATTCGTGGCCTCTAAATTCCCTACCTTAGAATTAGGTCCACTCCAAAGACCACCCCCTTACAAAGTGTGAGACTGACTAACCTACTCCCACCTCCCACACTGATCACTTATTTGAACTGCTACTCACTGCAAACTCTTTAAATGCCATGTTAGGCCTTCAGACTCAATCCCAGACCCACCTCTTTTCCAGTCCCTCTATAACAGTGCCAACCACTTCACTATGCCTGTTAAGGATAAAAAGATCTCTGATTTAATGGGCCTCTGACATTTTTCACATATCATTCAATTTTTAAAATCCAGGTTAATTAAACCTAAAAGGCACACGGTTATTTGAGGGTGGTGTTGTGTTAGTTGCTCAGTCTTGTCTGACTCTTTGCAACCCTATGAATTATAGTCAGCCAGACTCCTCTGTCCATGGAATTCTCCCAGAAAGAATACTGGAGCAGGTAGCCATTCCTTTCTCCAGGGAATCTTCCCAACCCAGGGATCAAACCAGGTCTCCCTCATTGCAAGCAGATTCTTCACTGTCTGAGCCATCAGGGAAGCTCCATTTGAGGGTAATAATGGTAAACATAATCTTTTTGAGCTCTTAGTGTATGTCAGACACTGTCCTGAGCATTTTATGTATATTTTTGCATAGGATCCTCACAACAATTGTATACAGTGGATGTAATCATTATCTCTATTTTATAGAAGAGGAAACTGAGACTTAGAAAAGTTCAGCCAAACTTCCACAGGTAGTAAGTAACAAAGACATGAGATTGACAAGAGAATCCTCACTGTAAACAAGTATGAAGAATGTTTCAGGATATTAATGTCCAGTTAAGGAAGAGCCGTTATATATATATGTCCCAGTGCTCATCCCAATCAGAGTTCTCAGAAGTGACTGTGCTATGGGCACATATAGTAGACTCAGCAACTTCACATAAAAACAGTCTCATGCTACTTGGAAACCTAACCTCAACCCACTTGACAGGGTGTCGCTGTTCTGTTAGTAGGTAAGGGATTTTTCAAAAATTAAATAGAGAGATCACAAAGTCAATGAAACACATAATATTCATAATTCTGAGTTAAGTTAGGCATTAGTCAATTTGAGTGTTTGGTAATATGTATCTGTACTGTTTAACAGAATTTACTATATTTAAGAATCTGAAGAGTTAGCACTATAATTCTAGTTTTAAACATGTAATTGACTATTGACTTCTGATTTTAGGTAAAGAGGTTTAAGATACTTTAACTGTTTTTAAGTGGAACTACGATGTTTAAGATAACTGGATTTACCATGATCATGGGTCAGAAGAATCAATATAGTGAAAATGAGTATACTATCCAAAGCAATCTATAGATTCAACGCAATCCCTATCAAGCCACCAATGGTATTTTTCAGAGAACTAGAACAAATAATTTCACAATTTGTATGGAAATACAAAAAACCTCGAACAGCCAAAGCAATCTTGAGAAAGAGAATGGAACTGGAGGAATCAACTGCCTGGCTTCAGACTATACTACAAAGCTACAGTGATCAAGACAGTATGGTACTGGCACAAAGACAGAAATATAGATCAATGGAATAAAATAGAAAGCCCATTTATGGACACCTTATCTTTGACAAAGGAGGCAAGAATATACAATGGAGAAAACACAATCTCTTTAACAAGTGGTGCTGGGAAAACTGGCCAACCACTTGTAAAAGAATGAAACTAGAACACTTTCGAACACTATACACAAAAACAAACTCAAAATGGATTAAAGATCTAAACCTAAGACCAAAAGCTATAAAACTCCTAGAGGAAAACATAGGAAAAACACTCTCTGACATAAATCACAGCAGGATCCTCTATGACCCACCTCCCAGAGTAACAGAAATAAAAGCAAAAATGAACAAATGGGACCTAACTAAACTTAAAAACTTTTGCACAACAAAGGAACTAGAAGCAAGGTGAAAAGACAGCCTTCAGGATGGGAGAAAATAATAGCAAACAAAGCAACTGACAAAGAATTAACCTCAAAACTATACAAGCAGCTCCTGCAGCTCAATTCCAGAAAAATAAACAACCCAATCAAAAAATGGGCCAAAGAACTAAACAGACATTTCTCCAAAGAAGACATACAGATGGCCAACAAACACATGAAAAGATGCTCAACATAACTCATTATCAGAGAAATGCAAATCAAAACCAAAATGAGGTACCATCTCAAGCCGGTCAGAATGGCTGCTATCCAAAAGTCTCAGTTCAGTTCAGTTCAGTCACTCAGTCGTGTCCAACTCTTTGTGACCATATGAATCACAGCAGGCCAGGCCTCCCTGTCCATCACCAACTCCCGGAGTTCACTCAAACTCATGTCCACAGAGTCAGTGATGCCATCCAGCCATCTCATTCTTGGGCGTCCCCTTCTCCTCCTGCCCCCAATCCCTCCCAGCATCAGAGTCTTTTCCAGTGAGTCAACTCGTCGCATGAGGTGGCCAAAGTATTGGAGTTTCAGCTTTATCAGTCCTTCCAATGAACACCCAGGATTGATCTCCTTTAGAATGGACTGGTTGGATCTCCTTGCAGTACAAGGGACTCTCAAGAGTCTTCTCCAACACCATAGTTCAAAAGCATCAATTCTTCGGTGATCACCTTTCTTCACAGTCCAACTCTCACATCCATACATGACCACTGGAAAAACCATAGCCTTGACTTGACGGACTTTGGTTGGCAAAGTAATATCTTTGCTTTTTAATATACTATCTAGGTTGGTCATAACTTTCCCTCCAAGGAGTGAGCATCTTTTAATTTCATGGCTGCAATCAGCATCCACAGTGATTTTGGAGCCCCAAAAAATAAAGTCTGACACTGTTTCCACTGTTTTTCCATCTATTTCCCATGAAGTGATGGGACCACATGCCATGATCTTTGTTTTCTGAATGTTGAACTTCAAGCCAACCTTTTCACTATCCTCTTTCACTTTCCTCAAGAGGCTTTTGAGTTCCTCTTCACTTTCTGCCATAAGGGTGGTGTCATCTGCATATCTGAGGTTATTGATATTTCTCCTGGCAATCTTGATTCCAGCTTGTGCTTCTTCCAGCCCAGCGTTCCTCATGATGTACTCTGCATAGAAGTTAAATAAGCAGAGTGACAATATACAACCTTGACGTACTCCTTTTCCTATTTGGAACCAGTCTGTTGTTCCATGTACAGTTCTGACTGTTGCTTCCTGACCTGCATACAGGTTTCTCAAGAGGCAGGTCAGGTGGTCTGGTATTCCCATCTCTTTCAGAATGTTCCACAGTTTATTGTGATCCACACAGTCAAAGGCTTTGGCATAGTCAATGAAGCAGAAATAGATGTTTTTCTGGAACTCTCTTGTTTTCTCCATGACCCAGCGGATGTTGGCAATTTGATCTATGGTGCCTCTACCTTTTCTAAAACCTGCTTGAACATCTGGAAGTTCACGGTTCACATATTGCTGAAGCCTGGCTTGGAGACTTTTGAGCATGACAAGTCTACAAACAATAAATGCTGGAGAGGGTGTTTAAAAAAGGGAACCCTCTTACACTGTTGGTGGGAATGCAAACTAGTATAGCCACTATGGAGAACACTGTGGAGATTCCTTATAAAACTGGAAATAGAACTGCCATACGACCCAGCAATCCCACTCCTGGGCATACACACCGAGGAATCCAGAATTGAAAGAGACACACGTACCCAATGTTCATCACAGTACTGTTTACAATAGCCAGGACAAGGAAGCAACCTAGATGCCCATCAGCAGACGAATAGATAAGAAAGCTGTGGTACATATACACAATGGAATATTACTCAGCCATTAAAAAGAATACATTTGAATCAGTTCTAATGAGGTGGATAAAACTAGTGCCTATTATAAAAAGTGAAGTAAGTCAGAAAGAAAAACACCAATATAGTATACTAATGCATATATATGGAATTTAGAAAGATGGTAATGATGACCCTATATGCAAGACAGCAAAAGAGAAGCAGATGTACAGAACAGTCTTTTCTACTCTGTGGGAGAAGGCGAAGGTGGGATGATTTGGGAGAATAGCACTGAAACATGTATATTATCATACGTGAAACAGATCGCCAGTCCAGGTTCGATGCATGAGACAGGGTGCTCAGGGCTGGTGTACTGGGATGACCCTGAGGGATGGGATGGGGAGGGAGCTGGAGGGGGATTCAGGATGGGGAACACATGTACACCCATGGCTGAATCATGTCAATGTATGGCAAAAACCACTACAATACTGCAAAATAATTAGCCTCCAATTAAAATAAATAAATTTAAAATACATAGAATTTAATTTACTATATTTCTGATATTAGCATATTTGAGTCAAAATATTGTTGAAACACTTGGAAAAGTTTTGCCAAGTGTCTAAAGTATTTACAAAGAAATTAAAAGTGTTAAACTTGTAAATTCATTTTAAAATACTAATGGAGAAATTTAAGTAAGTAAATGCAAAGGATTACTTCAGTAGAGTTTATTCTTTATGACAGTCATAAATTGCACAACAAGATTTCTGAATTAATCTAAATATTTTAAAAACTTAAAGTTTAAAATATATGGCTTTAACAAATTAAACATTAATTAAAAACCCAATTTATAGTGAATAGAAACTTTTGCATAAAAAAGTGCTCCCTTAGCCACTAAAAAAACCTCACATTGATAGACCCACAAGCAAAAGTAAGTACTCTAACTTAAATCTGGTCATGTCAGACCTTCATCTAACGTCCCTCTTTGGTCACTGAGGAGGAATTCCAAATTCCTAACCAACACCTAAGAGGCCCCGCAAAATTGACCTCTGCCCGCTTCTCTCACCTCATATTCCATTATCTTTCTCCTTCCCCAACACACTTACTATCTCCAGTTACACTGGCCATTTTTTCTCTCCACGCTTGCACCACAAGCTCATTATTACAGCAAGGTCTTCATACTCACCACTCTCTTTGCCTGGAATACTTTTCCCAAAATCTTTTGCATAGCTAGCTCCTGCTTAGCATTTAATTCTCTGCTGAAATGTCACCTCCTCCAAAGGCCTTACCTAATTATCCCTTCCGCCAACAAATGCTGACACATTAATATAAAGTCTTAGAATCACCCTCTATGTATGAATTACCTTGTTCACGTTTTGGTTTGCACATTTATTTTCCTTCTTTCTCAAATAAAATAAAAACTCAATAAGAGAAAACCCTGTTTGTCTTTCCTTAGACATTGCTTGACACACATTAGGTGCTGAATAAATACCTGTTTTTAAATTAATTAAAATAAAATTCATCTTTTCCTTAATAACAATCATTTTAAAAATGCATCACAATGTAAACCCTGCTCAATATTCTGTAATAGCCTAAATGGGAAAGGAATTTGAAAAAGAATATATACACGCATATGTATAATTGAATCACTTTGCTGCATACCTGAAATTAACACAATATTGTTAATCAACTATATGCCAATATAAAAATATTTTTAATAAATAGGTAAAAACATATCCCTGCATAACACTGAGTACATAAGAACCAATTATCTGGGGCTTATTTGACAAATTTTATTATCTTACTTTGGGGTAATGCGCATGAATTCTGGAAAATAGGCCAAATGCCATTCAAATTAGAAGCATTAAAAAATATTAGCAAGATGCCTATGCTAATAAGAAACTGATCCAATATTCACAAGAATTTTTAAAACCATCGCTTTTCCCTGAAATCATCTTGGTATTTCCATAAATAATACGTCATTATAATCAGAAAACAAAGAGATCAAGGATGGTAGAACCCTTGCTTCATATGACAACACTCATATGGACAACGGTTTTTAGCAAAACAATATAGTGACTTGTGATAAAATAATCCAAAATCTAAGGCTAAAAAATGCTAGAAACCTACCATCCAGAAAGAAGATATATGCTCAAGCAATTGACATCAAGACAGAAAGTTAGGATGTTCAACCTAATCTGTAAATGGAAAACATTCTGGAGATGCCTGAGAGGGGACAGACTTCAAGTCCTCATGGGGCACAGAAAACAGCAGGTCTAGCTTCTTTAGTGTACCTTCCTTAAGAGTTCTCCCTTGATTAGATCAGGAAGAAACTGGGTATAAATGACTGCTAATCCATTTCCCCATTTTCTCAACATCCTATTCCTGTATCATATTCATTCTCAAGAACGGCAGATATCATCCATGTTATAGTACGTTAGCAATGTATAGAAATGTCTTTTCAAAATTGCAGTTTACAGCATGTCTTGGTCTGGTATCGAGCATGGAACTAAGAAACAATTAGACTGATAACCTTACAGCACTTTCTGTTAGACTATATTTGCAAACATTATCAATATCTTTTATATAAGAGTGTATAGGAAAAGCATTTCTTACAGCTTGGAACCAGTTTGTGTCTCCCAAAAATGTGGTATGGTTCCTTTTGCAGCTAATGATAGTCAAATAACTCACTTCTCTTTTTTCCTTGGTTATCCAGGAAGGTTTGCACTCATAGCAGGACCAGCCTTAGTCTAGACTGTCTAGAACAACCTCCTCTCTCCCCTCCTTTTGCCCTTGATCTTGATGCACAGATCTGTCTAGATTACTCTGGGTTTTTTTGCACATGTCTTTTTTAATGAATTGGTTAAAATTTGCTACATAAGTGCATGTGACAAAAACAGTGAATAACTTAGTAAAATTTTACAACTCCCTTTTACCAAAAAAGATATGCACTAGGTTCTCACAAGATTGCAGTAAATGTCCAGAAATAGCTCAGAGTCAAGGTATCATCAGAGAATTGGGGAAAGGACGGGCAAAGAATATTTAACCTCCCTATCAGTCCGTTCTAAAGGAGATCAATCCTGGGTGTTCATTGGAAGGACTGATGCTAAAGCTGAAACTCCAATACTTTGGCCACCTCATGCGATGAGTTGACTCACTGGAAAAGAGTCTGATGCTGGGAGGGATTGGGGGCGGGAGGAGAAGGGGATGACAGAGAATGAGATGGCTGGATGGCATCACCGACTCGATGGACATGAGTTTGAGTGAACTCCGGGAGTTGGTGATGGACAGGGAGGCCTGGCGTGCTGTGATTCATGGGGTGGCAGAGAGTCGGACATGACTGAGCGACTGAACTGAACTGAACTGACTGATAAGTATTGTGTTCTATGAAAACATAAAAGGAAAATGTTCATATAAAAGTAGGTTGACATAAATGGATGTCTATAAGGAAAATAACTGATTATCTGAGATCTATGGAATCTTAGAGACCTCCAATCCAATCTCCTTGATTTGGACTAGGGACATGTGCATGTGTCTGCAAGCTAAGTCACTTCAGTTCTTTGCGATCCTGTGGACTGTAGCCCACCTGGC
Source organism: Moschus berezovskii (assembly GCF_049115385.1). Taxonomy (NCBI): domain Eukaryota; kingdom Metazoa; phylum Chordata; class Mammalia; order Artiodactyla; family Moschidae; genus Moschus; species Moschus berezovskii. The sequence continues at coordinate 20,062,830 of NC_142483.1, forward strand.
TCCTCTGTCCATGGGATTCTCCAGGCAAGAATCCTGGAGTGGGTTGCCATGCCCTCCTCCAGGGGATCTTCCTGATGCAGGGTTCAAACCCATGTCTCTTAATTATCCTAAACCATCAGGCAGGTTCTTTACCACTAGCATCACTTGGGAAACCCATTTAATTCATAGAGATGAAATGACTTCTGGAGAAATGGGAAGCTGATAACTAAACCATGCCTAGAATCTGGATCTCTTTCTTTCCAGATTATGAGTTCGCTAATACTCAAGGTCCGTCTAGTCAAGGCAATGGTTTTTCCAGTGGTCATGTATGGATGTGAGAGTTGGACTGTGAAGAAGGCTGATGACCGAAAAATCGATGCTTTTGAACTGTGGTGTTGGAGAAGACTCTTGAGAGTCCCTTATACTGCAAGGAGATCCAACCAGTCCATTCTAAAGGAGATCAATCCTGGATGTTCATTGGAGGGACTGATGCTAAAGCTGAAACTGCAATACTTTGGCCACCTCATGCGACGAGTTGACTCACTGGAAAAGACTCTGATGCTGGGAAAGGTTGGGGGCGGGAGGAGAAGGGGACGACGGAGAATGAGATGGCTGGATGGCATCACCGACTCTGTGGACATGAGTTTGAGTGTACTCCGGGAGTTGGTGATAGACAGGGAGGCCTGGCATTCTGTGATTCATGGGGTCGCGGAGAGTCGGACACGACTGAGCGACTGAACTGAACTGAACTGAATACTTGAGGAAATATGAACGTTGGAGGGAAGTAAAGTTCTAGCCTTACTTTCAACTCCTGAGGACGTGTTTTGTGCTATACAGAGACCAGGAAGATTTAGATTGCACATTAACAGCTAAAACATGTTAAGTACATTATTTTTCTCCAATTCCATTCAATGCATGAATTTTGCTGTTTGGTTGTTTTAATTAAACTAGATTTCCTAAAGGTTTCAAATGGAAGCCAGGAGGTACAGGCACAAGGGAATGTTGTCTCACATGCTGTGTAAGACTACTGAAACTGTAATCAAATTTGCAGAGATCAAATTCCAATCTGACTGAATTTCTTCTGGTATCAACATCTCCCAGTTCCTCCTGAAAACATTCTGAGATTCAGATCATTCTCTTCTTTTTTATACAAGAAAAAACAAAGTATAGATTTTGTTGTTCAGTCCCTCAATTGTGTCTGACTCTTTGTGACCCCATGGACTGCAGCGTGTCAGGCTTTCTTATCTTTCACTATGTCCCAGAATTTGCTCAAATTAACATCCATTGACTCAGTGATGCTACCAAACCATTTCATCCACTGCCACCCCCTTCTCCTTTTGCCTTCAGTCTTTCCCAGCCTCAGGGTCATTTCAATGAGTTGGCTCTTCACATCAGGTGGCTAAAGTATTGGAACTTCAGCTTCAGCATTGGTGCTTCCAATGAGTTCAGTTCAGTTCAGTTCAGTCACTCAGTCGTGTCCGACTCTCTGCCACCCCATGAATCACAGCACGCCAGGCCTCCCTGTCCATCACCAACTCCCGGAGTTCACTCAAACTCATGTCCATCGAGTCGGTGATGCCATCCAGCCATCTCATTCTCTGTCATCACCTTCTCCTCCCGCCCCCAACCTTTCCCAGCATCAGAGTCTTTTCCAGTGAGTCAACTTGTCGCATGATGTGGCCAAAGTATTGGAGTTTCAGCTTTAGCATCAGTCCTTCCAATGAACACCCAGGATTGATCTCCTCTAGAATGGACTGGTTGGATCTCCTTGCAGTACAAGGGACTCTCAAGAGTCTTCTCCAACACCACAGTTCAAAAGCATCAATTCTTCAGCGATCAGCTTTCTTCACAGTCCAACTCTCACATCCATACATGACCACGGGAAAAACCATAGCCTTGAATAGACGGACCTTTGTTGGCAAAGTAATGTCTCTGCTTTTTAATATACTATTATTCAGGGTTGATATCCCTTAGGATTGACTGGTGTGATCTCCTTGCTATCCAAGGGACTCTCAAGTTGATATCCTTCAAATGTTAGCTTTGCAGTAACTTGTTAAATTCTTCTTATTTCTTGACTTATTCTTAACAGGGAAAATTACACCATTGGTTATTTGTGTAAATGAAATTTTTCACAGCTGGCAACCAACTGGTTGATACATGAAAAACATATTTAAGATAACACTCAGTTGCATTTGATAATCTTATAAGTGGGTACAACCAAAGTCAGTGTATTTTCATAGCAAGAAAAAGCAAAAACAAAACAATGGTTTTTTGGATAGTATAGAAGCAATAGCCCTGGAACATTTTTTCTCACCTTTGACTTTGAGATGATCACAGATTCACATTCAGTTGTAAGAAGTATTACAGAGAGCTCTCGTGTGCCCTTCACCTAGTTTCTCCCTGTGACAATGTCATGCATCAATATAGTAAGATCTCACACCCAAGATTATGACACTGATGTATCTATCAACCTTACTCGAATTCCAACCATTTTACATCATGCACTCATGTGTGTGGAGATCTGCTTTCAATAGCTATAATTTATTGGGCACTTCTACGATCCAGTTCTTCCTCACAAAAACCAGCTTACAGATGGAGAAAGTGAGGCCAAGAGGAAACAGTGAAGATTTGAATCTCCATCATTTAACTCTGAACACGGAGCTTTTTATACTACACTATAGATATGAGACATCTACATGTACGTTTGATTCATTTCAAAAATTTCATACATAGCTATTCCACAAAAGAAATATCAACACAGTAAGTAAAACAAAGGAAAATATCAAAGCCATGAATCAAAAGAAGAGGAAAATTGGACTAATATGATTCAATTCAGCTCTGAGCTTCTTGTTAAAGAGGTAAGCAGGATAAGATACAAAATCCTGGATGTCAAAGAAGAGAAATTATTGATTCCTCGAGACACATAAATTTTAAAACCTATATATGTAGGTGCATATGCCCGTTGCTTGCTTCATCTCATTTTTAAATTTCTGTCAGCATTTCATATACACCCCAAATTAAACTCTGCCAACGCATACGTAATACATAAGTAAAAACAGTTTCTAAAATGTATACTCCACAAAGCATTAAAAATGTGGTTGTTTCCAATGACAGCTACTATCAATTCTCCCCTTGTAGGCTAGTGCCATTCCTCTTTAAAAAGGTAGAGTTTATTTCTCTTCCCCTTGAATACCGGCTGGACTGACCTATCACAGGGGAAGATGGTGGAGGAATAAGACAGGGAGACCACTTTCTCCCCCACAAATTCATCAAAAGATCATTTGAATGCTGACAACTTCCACAAAACAATTTCTGAACACTTGCAGAGGACACCAGGCACCCAGAAAGGCAGCCCATTCTCTTAGAAAGGAGTTAGGACAAAGTATAAAAGACAAAAAGAGAGACAAAAGAGATAGGGACAGAGACCCATTCTGGGGAGGGAGTCGTGAAGGAGGAGAAGTTTCCACACAGTAGGAAACCCTCTCACAGGCGGGTCTGTGGGGAGTTTTGGAATCTCGGAAGGCAACCCACAGAATATACACCTAACTGCAACTGCGAAAAAGAGAACTTTCCTGGTAAAGGCTCTAACCTAACAACCTAACACACAGCTTGGTCTTCTCACAGAACAAAGAATTGAGCAAATACCAAAGGAGGGCAAGCCAGGTGCCTACCAGCCCCTCCCCACCTGGAGGCAGAGAGGCTGGCTTGGGACAGCCAGAGCCAGAATGTAAGGGGCTGCTACAAACTCAGCCCCAGACACAGCATCTTCCACCAAACTGTGAGCAGGCTCCTAGTTGCTAACCACGTCTTCCTGAGATCCTGGATGGTTGACATCCACCAGGAGGTTCGCAGCCTAAGATCATCTCTCCAGAGGAAACATATAGCACAGGTGAGACAGTATTTCTTGCAGTGCGCCTGGGAAAATGAACAGCCAGGACCTGGGAGGTGATTAAGATACACAGCCCACCTGAGACAGTACACTCTCAAATCACCTGGTTGCCTGAGCTGCTCAGACCTGGGAAGGGCACAAAACGCATGCCCAACCCACAGAGATGGAGCCAGAACTGTGTCTGAGTGTCTCCTGTGGAAGTATGGGTCAGCAGTGGCCTGCCACAGGGGCTCTGGGTGCTGCGGACCTGGGTATGGTATAAGCCCTTTTGGAGGAGGTCACCATTAACCATACCATAGAACCACCAGAACGTACACAGGACAGGGGAAACAGACTCTTGGAGAGCACAAACAAAACCTGGTCATAGCAAACACCCTCTTTCAACAGTACAAAAGAAGATTCTACACATGGACATCACCAGATAGTCAATATAGAAATCGGATTGACTATATTCTTTGCAGCCAAAGATGGAAAAGCTGTATAGAGTCAGCAAAAACAAGACCAGGAGCTGACTGTGGCTCAGTTCATGAACTCCTTATTGCCAAATTCAGACTTAAATTGAAGAAAGTAGGCAAAAACTACTAGACCATTCAGGTATGAAATAAATCAAATCCTTTACGATTATACAGTGGAAGTGACAGATAGATTCAAGGGATTAGATCTGATAGAGTGCCTGAAGAACTATGGACGGAGGTTTGAGACATTGTACAGGAGGCAGTGATCAAGACCATCCCCAAGAAAAATAAATGCAAAAAGACAAGATGGTTGTCTGACGAGGGATTACAAATAGCTGAGACAAGAAGAGAAGTGAAAAGCAAAGGAGAAAAGGAAAGATATACCCATTTCAATGCAGAGTTCCAAAGAATAGCAAGGAGAGAAAAGAAAGCTTTCCGCAAGGATCAGTGCAAAGAAATAGAGGGAAACAATAAAATGGGAAAGACTAGAGGTCTCTTCAAGAAAATCAGAGGTACCAAGGGAACTTTTCATGCAAAGATGGGCACAATAAAGGACCGAAATGATATGGACCTAACAGAAGCAGAAGATATTAACAAGAGGTGGCAAGAATGCACAGAAGAACTGTACAAAAAAGATCTTCACGGCCCAGATAATCACCATGGTGTGAACACTCACCTAGAGCCAGACATCCTGGAATGCGATGTCAAGTGGGCCTTAGGAAGCATCACTACGAACCACTCTGGAGCCCTCAGGAACCTGTGGACATTGCCCTCTCCTCCTACCCAAGCTCACTCCAACAATAAAATAAGGTTGTCAGCGTCTTTCTGGAAAGAGCTTATACACAAGTTTAGTGTTCAAAGTTTCCGTGGTTGCCACCTGAGAGATAGGCACCCAAATCACCTAGCAAGTAGGGCTTACCTTCCTAAGTCCCACAGGACTATAGAAAAGATGAAGCAGCTTTTAAACAGGCATATGAGCATGACCCCATCACTGTATACCTGGGCTCAATGCAAACAGAGCAGGCAAAAGTGTCCATCTCCAGGTTTCTCTCTAGAAAGGATTTAATTGCCTGCTTTTCCAGTTGCTGTCTGAGTGCTTGGCTTCTTATCAACCTGCATCTAGGTGTTCACTGCAGTCCTTCCCTTTGGGACATTGGTGGTTCTTGGCATACTCTCAAGCATGAAGAGTCCCTGAAAACAATGATTAAAGGACTAGGCAACCACAAAGGTTTGAGAGGCAACCAGGATCCTGGGCCGGGATGACTAACGAGGTTCATCTCCTACATGGTTCACCATATGTAAACAATGTTACACACTTCATTAACAAAATGAAGGATAAAAATCATATGATCATCTCAATGAATGCAGAAAAAGCCTTTGACAAAATTCAACATCCTATCGTGATGAACATCTTCCACAAGCTGAGTATAGAAGGAACACAATTCAACAAAATCAAAAACACATATGATAAACCAACAGATAATATCATACTCAAGGGTAAAAGCCTGAAATCTTCCTCGAAGATAAAAAGAAGACAAGGATACCACTCTCACTACTTTTATTTAACATAGTACTAAAAACCCTACTCAGAGAAATGAGGTAAGAAAAAGAAATAAAAGGTCCCATAACAGAAAAAAATCTGTATGCAGGTGAAGAAGCAATAGTTAGAACTGTACATGAAACAACAGACTGGTTCTAAATTGGGAAAGGAGTATGTCAAGGCTATATATTGTCACCCTGCTTATTTAACTTATATGCAGAGTACATCATGAGAAACACTGGGCTGGATGAAGCACAAACTTGAATCAAGATTGCTGGGAGAAATATCAATAACTTCAGATATGAAGATGACACCACCCTTATGGCAGAAAGCAAAGAACTAAAGAGCCTCTTGATGAAAGTGAAAGAGGAGAGTGCAAAAGTTGGCTTAAAACTCAACATTCAAAAAATGAACATCATGGCATCTGGTCCCATCACTTCATGGAAAATAGATGGGGAAACAATGGAAACAGTGGCTGACTCTATTTTGGGGAGCTCCAAAATCACTGGAGATGGTGACCGCAACCATGATTAAAAGACTCTTGCTCCTTGGAAGAAAAGTTATGACCAACCTAGACAGCATATTAAAAGCAGAGGTATTATTTTGCCAACAGAGGTCCGTCTAGTCAAAGCTATGGTTTTTCCAGTAGTCATGTATGGATGTGAGAGTTGGAATATAAAGAAGGCTGAGTGCCAAAGAATTAATGTTTTTGAACTGTGGTGTTCGAGAAGACTCTTGAGAATCTCTTGGACTGCAAAGAGATCCAACAAGTCAATTCTAAAGGAAATCAATCCTGAATATTCACTGGAAGGACTGATGCTGAATCTGAAACTCCAATACTTTGGCCACCTGATGCAAAGAACTAACTTGTTGGAAAAGACCCTGATGATGGGAAAGACTGTAGGCAGCAGGAGAAGGAGATGGCAGAGGATGAGATGCTTGGATGGCATCACTGACTCAATGGACATGAGTTTGAGCAAGCTCCGGGAGTTGGTGATGGACAGGGAAGTCTGGCGTACTGCAGTCCATGGGGTCGCAAAGAGTTGAATATGACTCAACGACTGAACTGAACTGAATAACAGAAAGAATAAAACTGACTCTGTTTACAGAAGACACGATATTATATGTAAGAAACCGTAAAGGAGTTCATGAAAAAACGTCAAAAATAATAAATTCAGTAAAATTTCAGTATGCAAAAATCAATATCTACAAATTATTGACTTATACATTAACAGGAACTGCCAAAAAGATTTTTTAATCAAATTTTCCTTCATTAAAAAGAGTATAATATTTAAGGATAAATTTAAACAAGGAGCTGAAAGATCTGTACTCTGAAGATGATAAAATACCTGTAGAAGAAATTGAAGAAGACATAAACAAATGGAACGCTATTCCATATTTATGGACTGGAAGAATTAATGTTGTTAAATGACCATACTATGCAAAGAGATATACAAATTCAATGCAAACATTTCTCAAAATTTCAATGGCATTTTCACAGAACTCGAAAAAGACAATCCTAAAATCATGTGGGAACCACAAAAGGCCTCAAATAGCCAAAACCATCTTAAGAAAGACGAAGCTGGATGCATCGCAATTTCTCATTTCAAATTATTTTGCAAGTTACAGTAATCAAAACAATATGATTTGATTAATCATAAATCATGAAAACAGACACATAGATTAGAAGAGAATAGAGAGCTCAGAAGTAAATCCATGCATACATGGTCAGATAAGTTTTGGCAAAGGAGCCAAAAATATACAATGGGGAAAGGAAGAGTCTCTGCAATAAACAGTGTTGGGGAAACTGGATATTCATATGTAAAGCAATGAAAATGGGTCCCTACATCATACATAAGAAATCAACTCAAAACAGATTAAGGACTTTCACAAAGGGTTAAAGCTTTTAAAAGTCCTACGAGGAAATGTGAGGAGTAAGCTCTTTGTTGCTGGTGTTGGCAATAACTTTTTGGATTTGACACCAAAAGTATAGTCAACAAAAGCAGAAGAGCACAAGTGGAACTCCAGTAAATTTAAAAGCTTCTGCACAATAAAAGAAACCATCAACAAAATGAAAAGGCAATCTACTGAACTGGAGAAGATATTTGCAAAAATAATATAACAGGTTAATATCCAAAATACAGAGGGAATTCATACAACCTGATAGCAAAAAACCAAATAACCCAATTTAAAAATGGATAAAGGATGTGAACAGACATCTTCTAAGGAAGATGTTACAAGAGTCAGACATAACTTAGCTACTTCACCACCACCACCAAGGAAAATATACAAATGGCCAACAGGCACATGAAAAAGCACTCAACAACACTGATCATCAGTGAAGTGCAGATCAAAGTCACAGTAAGATATCTCCTCAAACCTGTTACGCTGTATTGATATATTATCAAAAAGACAGGGGATAATAATAAATCCAGGCAAAGACGTGGAGAAAAGAAAACTCTTGTACACTGTTGATGGGAATGTAAACTGGTATGACCTTCAAGGAAAACAATGTGGAGCTTTCTCAAGAAATTAAAATTAGAAGAACCATATAAACCAGCAATTCCAGTTCTGAGTATACATTCAAAGGAAACAAAATCACTATCTTGAAAAGAGATCTGCAGTCCCATGTTCATTACAGCACTATTCACAATAGCCAAGGTATGGAAACACCTGAGTGTCTGTTGACAAGTGAATGCATAAAGAAAATGAGATAGTTATATATGATATTATTTACCTTAAAAAAAGGAAAACTTGCCATTTGTGATAACATGGATGAAACTGGAAGGCTTTATGCTAATGCTAAGTGAAATAAGCCAGACAGAAACAGACATTTAAAAACTGTATGGTTTCACTGATATATAGTGAAAGTGAAAGTGCTAGACACTCAGTCGTATCCAACTCTTTGCGACCCCATTGACTCTAGCCCACCAGGCTCCTCTGTCCATGGAATTCTCCAGGCAAAAATACTGGAGTGGGGAATCTCCCACATTGCAGGCAGATTCTTTACCATCTGAGCCACCAGAGAAGCCCTGATGTACAGTATCTAAAACAAAAAAAATTCAAACACTTAGAAACAGAGAGTAGGATACTGGAGATCCAGGGTTGGGCATTGGAGGAAATAGGGAAAGGCTGGTAAAAGCATACACACTTTCAGTTATAAAATGAATAGGCCTGAGGATCCAGTGTATAACATGGTGATTATAGTTGATAAACTGTATTATAAATGATTCAAACTAGCTAACTAGCTAAGAGAACAGAACTTGAGTATTCTCATTAAAAAAAAAAAGATAAATATGTGAGGTGCAATGGATGTATTAATTCTTGATGGTGAAAATCCGTTCACAACATATACATATAGCAAATCATCATGTTGTATGCTTTAAATATCTTACAATTTTATGTGTCAATTGTACCTCAATAAAGCTGATTTTTTTAAAAAAATGTTGATACAGTAATTAAACATTTTCCAAACAAGGAGCCCTTCTCACATGACTACAATGTGTGCAATGCCTAGAAGCAGCTTTTCCAAATGAATTCATCAATAAACATAAAACATAAAATGAATTGCTCTAGTGTTTGTTCCCAGACACACTGTCTAGGCCAGACCACCCTAGGACAGATGATGAAGTTAGTTTGGGTCCAATTCAGGACTACATAACATGGAGTTACATCTTAGGTGATGTCCCCTCAGGCAACTTGAAGCTTTCCAGGGTCAAAGAAGCCCTGCCAAAACCTAAAATCAATAGGGCCATTTAAATGATGACATCCCCAGTGGGTAAAGATATTTGATTCTACACATCAACAGCATGAGCTACTGTCCTCAGCACTCATCAATAGGTCCAAGATCCCATTAAAGCTCTTTAATTTCTGCTTAGTGGTATTAGGATTTAATTGATGGCAAAGACACTGCTTGCCACTAAGCAATGATGTTGTGGCAATCAGTAGAAAATGTTTTACACATAGGCCTTTCCAGATATGCCAGGTAATTCTACTGGCTGCATTTATGGGCTTAGAAGTCTACTTTGACTCTATAGTAGGCCTTTCTTGCTCTGTAAGACCATCATCCATATCTCATCTTCTTTTACCAGCAACCCAATTTTCCTTTGAGAAACTATCCACCCCTATTTTTGGTGTATGATATTCAGGAGGGACTGAATCCACTTACAGCTTCAAGAATAGGCTCATGACCTAGATCTGGTCAATCACCTTCCATCAGTGCCAGTAAGATGGAAACTTTGAACTCTCACTAGAAATATTAGAAATATAAAACTTTACTGTATCCTACTGGAATTATTGAACTGGTCAGATGGAACATGTTTCTGGGAGCCCTCTTGCCATTAGGTGAGACACTGCCTTAGAGAAAACAATGGATAGATCATTGATGTTCTAGATCCGGCAGTTCTAGATATCAAGTGTCAGTGTTTTTTCAGTATATAAGCCTATAAAATACCTTTTGTCCCCCCATCCATTTGTAGTTGTATTTCTTAACTTTTGCAATTTTTCTAAGAAACTGCAGAAATGTGGGCTATTGTATAAACTATGGGTTAATGAAACGTCACTTATTGCCTGGGACTGCATAATTTATCACATTCCTTTTCTGATTCTCACATCAGAGTACCAAGGCATTTAGACAATAGCACTTCTACAAATGATACCATACTTGATCTTCATAAAGTTAAGTGGGCCAATCAGAAAACTGAGATATTCACGGGATGTATGGCTCAAAAATCAACCATCAGGTCAAACACAGCACCAAGACTGAAACCCAGCTCTTCATTAAATGCAAGTTTCTTCAGCTAGAATCAACGGACCATACAGATCATTTGATTATATGGCTCCTGAACATCAGACTGTGGACTGGGAAATGTGACCAAATCACCAACAGTTCACAGGGTAATGAGAAAAAATAAATACTTTCTAACAGATTTTAATGGAGCTAGTTCATTTCATTTTTATACTCTGAAGTTTAAGCTTTCAAGGTTTTCTGGTGCTAACATGTTCTCTTTTGTCAAATGGTAACAATCGGTGTAAACAATCTTTTTGGTGAAACACAAAACAAGCAACCCCCCCCTTTAGAAAGTCCCCTATATGGAAGAATAGCATAGTCTCTAAAATTATGGTTGTGAAGACTGTAATAATATGGTGAAATGCTCATAACACGGATACACTGAAAAGATATGTAATTATGAAAATACAATTATGTTAAAAGTCCAGGTATAGATAAACTACAACTTTGTCCACAAAGAATCAATTGCATAGTGGTTTATGAGTAATACCTATTTTTGTCTTTAGAGAAGTCTCTGTTATCCAAATTTTCCACAATAGGAACATAAAACTTTTAAATGTAGAAAAACTACATTCATTAAATTTAGTTTCATTTATGTATGCAGCTGGAGCTTCCTTGGTGGCTCAGTGGTTAGGAATCCAGGAGTCATGGGTTCGATCCCTGAGTTGGAAAGATCCCCTGGAGAAGGAAACGGCAACCCACTCCAGTATTCTTGAATGGGAAATCCCAAGGACAGAGGCGGAGAAGGCAATGGCAAGCCACTCCAGTACTCTTGCCTAGAAAATCCCATGGATAGAGGAGCCTGGTAGGCTGCAGTCCGTGGGGTCGCTAAGGGTCGGACACGACTGAGCGACTTCACTTTCACACATTGGAGAAGGAAATGGCAGCCCACTCCAGTGTTCTTGCCTGGAGAATCCCAGGGATGGGGGAGCCTGGTGGGCTTCCGTCTATGGGGTCACACAGAGTCGGACACGACTGAAGTGACTTAGCAGCAGCAGCAAGGACAGAGGAGCCTGGCAGGCTACAGTCCACAGGGTCACAAAAGAGTTGGACACGACTCAGCAACTAAACAGCAACATTATGTGGGGGCCAAGAAAGCAATATCCTTTCCTGATAACTTCCTTTGCGAGACAAAATTTGTCAGAGGTTTAGGTAAGAGTGGTATTATTTTTTTCTTGCCAGCAGAATAACTTGTACTAAGCCAGGCAGTCAAAGATGCTCTCAAAGCCATCTTTAATGTCTGATGACCGCGACTGCACCTGCATAACTCCAGGGCTTTCTCTTCCCTGTTTGGCCCACAGGCGTGCCCAGCTAAGGAGCCATACTGGGCAGGTACCTTCTAATCAAACTGAGGTCAAGGATCCCATCCACAATCGCTAAACTAGCACAAACCAAGAGAGAGAAATCAAGGAGTTACAGAGCAGTTAGCACAAGAAATCAAAGTCAGGTAGAAATCCCAGCAGGGAGATATACAATTTATATTTCCCTAGTGAGGCCCATTCAAGAATAATGGGAAAGTCTGGCTGTTTTCAGAATATCAAAACTAATTCTCCTAAAGGTTGGGCTGCCCTGAAATGAACATCTAGGTTGTGACAACTTCCCAGTTCACCCTCACCACATCAAACACCTACTGCGCTTTTTTGGAAGCTGATTTTTGTTTGATTTGATTTATATAGCATCTGAAACTCAAGATGACAAAGGATGAAATCTCTTCTTTAAGGGCTTAGGTGGTGCAGTGGTAAAGAATCTACCTGCCAATGCAGGAGACTCAAGAGACACAGGTTCAATCCCTGTGTGGGGAAGTTCCCCTGGAGAAGGAAACGGCAAGCCATGCCAGTATTCTTGCCTAGAGAATCCCATGGACAGAGGAGACTATAGTCCATGGGTTCTCAAAGAGTGGACACGACTGAGTAATTAAACACAAAAGAGAAGGCTATAGTTAGATACAATGAAACATTAATGCACATTAGTTCCAAGTGATTATATTTCAGATAGATATTATCAGACACTTTCTTACCGGTGCCAAAACTGCACACACTGCCTATTTCAGCAGAGATCCCATCCTTTCCAAAACAAAGGTACTCAATGCTGCCTCAGAAACAGTAACAATTACAGTATTTATAGGAGGGAAGAAGTATGTAAATTTTTCATCCAACCTAGAATAAAAATACTTAGGTCTGTATTTTTGATTGTTGATTTCCTTATGAACGCTCTCATATTGTGTAAAACATACATTAAATGAATGTGTATGCCTTTCTGCTGTTAATATTTCTTTATCAGTTTAATTTTCAGACCCAGCCAGAGACTCTAAAGGATCCAAGAAAACTTTATATCCCCCTACAGTATAAATTGTTGTTGTTTAGTTGCTAAGTCATGTCCAACTGTTTGCAACCCCATGGACTGTCACCAGCCAGGGTCATCTGTCCATGGGATTTTATAGACAAGAATACTAGAGTGGGCAGTCATTCCATTCTTCAGGAGATCTTTCCAACCCAGGGATTTAACTCGGTTCTTTTGCATTGCAGGCAGATTCTTTACCATCTGAGCCACCAAGGAAGTCCCTAATTATTACCTGAGTAGTTATAAAATAGTGACTTCCTAATTCCTTCATTTCTTCTACATTTATTTGTTGGAATTCTACATAAGAAGAGCTTCCCTTCCTCCCTTCTTTATTTATCTGTTTTGTGGCTTAAGTACATCTTGTTCTTTTGAAATTTGAGTATCCTATTTCAAGCTAGCTTCTGTGTTATGCAGACATGCCTTCATTTGATTTTAGCAGTTTCTTATTTGCTGGCACAACAAAATGTTCCAAGTTCCCTGTACTTCCCTTGCTCTGGACCTAGAATGAGAATTTCTCCAAGTTCCTCTTAGTGGGAAGTGGTATTTAGAACCCCAAAGCCAGGAACAAGGGGTTCTCACTGCTTGGAGACCCTTTCAGAGGACAGAACAGGGGATTATAAATAGAAATACTACTCTTCTGGCTCAGCTGGTAAAGAATCTGCCTGCAGTGTGGGAGACCTGAGTTCAGTCCCTGCATTGGGAAGATTCCCTGGAAAAGGGAAAGGCTACCCACTCCAGTATTCTGGCCTGGAGAATTCCATGGACAATACAGTCCATGGGGTCGCAAAGAGTCCAACACAACTGAGCCACTTTCACTTTTCACTGAAATCTATATGTACGTTTAATCGTGTGTTTATATTGACACTTCTAACCTCAATCCATCAATACACTGGTCTTCCTTACTTGCCTTCATTTCATATTTATTTGCATTACTATCTATATTTATATTTATTTGCATTACTATCCTTTCACAGTGATACACTGGCTAATTCCCTCCTAGATAGTTAGGATAAATACACAAATACATAGATAGACAGACAGACAGACATATGTATATACTCAATCCTACAATACATAAAAATAATTTCACAATATTCCATTACTGCCACTATCAACAGCAACTGTAAATGTAAAAAGTTCAAGGTTTCTTTCTAGTTCACCTTTAAATGGAGCTGAAAGTGTACAGTCAAGATATTATGTTCAAAATAACAAGTTATTATTTCTTTCCCTTATGTGTAATCATATCATCCACTTGATATATAGTTAGATTCATTTACCTCTGCTTGTATTCCATTTTTACTTCAAATCGTGTACTTTAATTTTACTTTTGCAGTATACAAAACATTAACATGGTTATTGACTAAACCAAAGCCTTTGACTGTGTGAATCATGACAAACTGTGGAAAATTCTTCAAGAGATGGGGATACCAAACCACCTGACCTGCCTCCTAAGAAATCTGAATGCAGGTCAAGAAGCAACAGTTAGAACTGGACATGGAACAATGGACTGGTTTCAAATTGGGAAAGGAGTACATCAAGGCTGTACATTGTCACCTTGCCTATTTAACTTATATAAAGAGTACATCATGCAAAATGCCGAGTTGGATGAAGCACAAGCTTGAATTAAGATTTCCAGGAGAAATACTCTCAGATATGCAGATGACACCAACCTTACGGCAGAAAGCAAAGAACTAAAGAGCCTCTTGATGAAAGTGACAATGGACAGTGAAAAAGCTGGCTTAAAACTCAATATTCAGAAAATGAAGATCATGGCAACTGGTCCCATCACTTTATGGAAAATAGATGGGAAAACAATGGGAGACTTTATTTGGGGGGGTTCCAGAATCACTGGAGATGGTGACTGCAGCCATGAAATTAAGACTCTTTCTCCTTGGAAGAAAAGCTGTGACCAACCTAGACAGCATATTAAAAAGCAGACATTACTTTCCAACAAAGGTCCGTCTAGTCAAAGCTATGGTTTTTCCAGTAATCATGTATGGATGTGAGATTTGGACTATAAAGAAAGCTGAGTACCGAGAATTGATGCTTTTGAATTGTGGTGTTCGAGAAGACCCTTGAGAGTCCCTTGGACTACAAGGAGATCAAACCAGTCCATCCTAAAGGAAATCAGTCCTAAATATTCATTGGAAGGACTGATGCTGAAGTTGAAGCTCCAACACTTTGGCCACCTGATGTGAAGAACTGACTTATTGGAAAAGACCCTGATACTGGGAAAGATTGAAGGCAGGAGGAGAAGGGGATGAGAGAGGATGAGATGGTTGGATGGCATCACCGACTCATTGGACATGAGTTTGAGTAAACTCCGGGAGTTGGTGATGGAAAGGGAAGCCTGGCGTGCATGGTGTCACAAAGAGTCAGATACAACTGAGTGACTGAACTGAACTGAAAATCAAAACTATTAAAAAAAAAAAGGTATTTTCAGGGGGGCATCATTCTCTTCCCTAATATTTCTAATCCCATACTCATACTATAGATTAGATTACCAATTTCACTTTTTCATTTTATCCTTTCTGTGTATCCTTTTGCAAAAAAAAACAAAACAAAACATAAAAATATAGTTAGATAAACAGATGGACCTTCTTAATTCTTCCATCTTACATAAGAATAATGTAGCATGCTGCATGTGCCTTTCTATACATTGCTTTTTGCATTAAGTTTAACTCTGGGAATCACTCCATATAAATTCATAAGGATCTTTCTGATTGTCTTCTACAGTACACCACTGTGTGAACTGTACCATGACTCATTCAAGTAATCTATACACAAGCATTTAGGATATTTTCACATTTCATAAGTACAGATGATGACACAGGTGTTCTTATGGACAAAGTTAAACACAATTCCATATGCTGAAAAGTCATTTTTATATCAATTTTTGTGAAATGTCTATATATTTCACCAATTTTACACTTTTTGTTTGTTTGTTTGTTCTGTGTTGGGGGTATTTCTCCTTTTTCTCAATTTGTAATAACTGCTCAATTCATATATGAAGAATGTTAGCTCTTTATCATAATGTATCCTGTAAATATTTTCTTCCAGCTTATCACTTGTTATTTGGGTTTTTGTTTTGTTTTTTTTCCTTGCAAAAGGAATTAGAATTTTTTTTAATTACACACAGTCAAGTTTTATGGTATCTAAATTTTAAATTATAGAAAACTTTTTCTTGTGCTCACTTTATAAAAGAATTCTTGTTTATTCCCTGGTTGCTCAGAGGGTAAAGAATCCATCAGCAATGCAGGAGATCCACGTTTGATCCCATGGTCAACAAGAACCCACGGAGAAGGGAATGGTTACCCACTCCAATATTTTTGCCTGGAGAATTCCATGGACAGAGAAACCTTGCAGGATGCAGTCCATGGATTCACAAGCAGTTGGAGGCAAACTTAGTATGCACACCCACACTATGATATGAAAGGACAAAACTGAGCAAGACTTTGTGGGGCTCCTGGGCCTTTCTGTCTCTGTTTCTGGACTACAGTCTCCATGATCTTCTCTAAGTTCTAAAAGTTCAGTTCAGTTGCTCGGTCGTGTCCAACACTTTGTGACCCCATGCATTGCAGCACGTCAGGCTTCCCTATCTGTCACCAACTCTCGAGCTTGCTCAAACTCATGTATGGATCCACTCCAATGGATCTTCCTGATCTAGGAATCAAACTATGGTCTCCTGCATTGCAGGCAGTTTCTTTACCAGCTGAGCTACCAGGGAAGCCCTGTACATCCCTTGAGGGGGAACCAGGACCCCTGGTTCCAAGGGGGCACTATTGTTTCCTGGCTGCCCCTCCTTTGTCTTTGCGTCTGATAGCCAGGAAACAACAGTGTAGCCTTCTGGTAGGGTCCTGGTTCCTCCTCAAGGGATGTACTACCAACGTCTTTAAGCTCTTTACGATGTCAGCATTCTTTGCACCTAAGAAAGCCCACCTGAGGGTACATTAAATGAACCAGAGAAACTCATCAAGACCAGATTAGAGGAGTGGAGGCGCAACACACATCCTAATCTTATCAGCACCTTGCTATAAAGCTCCTCATCAAATCCTCCCCTGTTAGAACACATAGAGCCCCATGTGTTCCTCTTTGCCTGGCAAAGCAATAGAGCTATTTTTCCTTCTCCACACAAAACTCTGTCTCTGAGATTTGATCTGGCACCAGAGCACAGAGGCTGAGCTTTTGTCATCAAGGGCAAGCATATAGGAATAAAACCCTATTTGCCTACTGACCTCAGGGCAAATTCAAAGATGCATAAACTTTATTTCTGCAGGCCTTTCATCTCCTGACAGTGTAGCTTTCATTTTCCCTAACCCCAGGTTTCCTCAGCAGGCCAGCTTCACCAGAGAGCTGCAAACTAAACCTAAATTACTAAAGATACTGCTCACTCATCATAACCACAGGAATCTTTCTCTAGAGCAAATAATAACTTGTAGTGCAAATTTACTTTATAATCATCTACTTTTATAAAGCAAGGATCACTTATATTTTATTATCTCTCATTGACGGTACATTTTCTCTTATTATATTTCTTATCAAGTAATCTATGTTTGGGCTTTCCTGGTGGCTCGGACGGTAAAGAATCTGCCTGCAATGTGGGAGACCTGGGTTCGATCCCTGGGTAGAGACAATCCCTTGGAGAAGGGAATGGCTAGCCACTCCAGTATTCTGGCCTGGAGAATTCCATGGACAGAGGAGCCTGGCAGGCTACAGTCCACAGGGTCACAAAGAGTCAGACATGACTGAGTAACTTTCACACAATACAACAATCTATGTTCATTATAGAAAAACACAACAGTCAAGTTAAAAGAAAACTTTTGAAATTGTTAACGTTATAGGACATATTACTATATTAATATATACTTATTTGAAATATTGAATATACTCTATTCAGTAGGACTATCGGCCTCCCTCCACCATACCTCACCGTGCAGAAGCTCAAACAGCGCCCAGAACTTAGGGGAGAGTGCAGAAAGGTTCTGTTCAGTCGCTCAGTCGTGTCTGACTCTTTGCGACCCCGTGGACTGTAGCCTACCAGGCTTCTCCATCCATGGGATTCTCCAGGCAAGAATACTGGAGTGGGTTACCATTTCCTTCTCCAGGGGATCTTCCCGACCCAGGGATCGAACCCGGGTCTCCCGCATTGCAGGCAGACGCTTTAACCTCTGAGCCACCAGGGAAGCCCCAGTAAGATTATATTTACTATATTATTGACTGTAGCCATGAAATTAGAAGACACTTGCTTACTGGAAGGAAGGCTATGACAAACCAAGACAGTGTATTAAAAAAAAGCAAAGATATCACTTTGCTGACAAAAGTCCATATAGTCAAAGCTATGGCCACTCCAGTACTCTTGCCTAGAAAACCCCATGGATGGAGGAGCCTGGTGGGCTGCAATCCGTGGGGTCGCTAAGGGTCGGACACGACTGAGCGACTTCACTTTCACTTTTCACTTTCACACATTGGAGAAGGAAATGGCAACCCACTCCAGTGTTCTTGCCTGGAGAATCCCAGGGAAGGGGGAGCCTGGTGGGCTTCCGTCTATGGGGTCACACAGAGTTGGACACGACTGAAGTGACTTAGCAGCAGCAGCAGCATGGTCTTTCCAGTAGTCATGTATGGATGTGAGAGTTGGACCATAAAGAAGGCTGATTGTCGAAGAATTGATGCTTTCAAATTGTGGTGCTGGAGAAGACTTTTGAGAGTCCATTGGACAGCAAGGAGATCAGATCAATCAATCAGATTCTAAGGAAAATCAACCCTGAATACTCATTGGAAGGACTGATGCTGAAGCTCAAGCTCAAGCTCCAATATTTTGGCCACTGGATGCAAACAATCAACTCATTGGAAAAGACCCTGATGCTGGAAAAGATTGAAGGCACAAGGAGAAGAGGGCAACAGAGGATGAGATGACTGGATGGCATCACCGATTTAATGGACTTGGGCAAACTTTGGGAAACAGGGTGGGGGAGGCAGGGCATACTAGAGTCCATGGGATAGCAAAGAATCAGACACGACCTAGTGACTGAACAAAAATAGTGTTTACTATACTTCCTATTTTGTTATTTACTTGTATTTTCACTTAATATAAAAATTTTCCATGATATTATCACCAACATAAGCATTTTTAAAGGCTATATGGTATTCCACTATATAAAGTTTAGGGAAGAGAAGTGGAGCAGAATTTACCACCCCAAAATATCTCTTTCGCATGCAGATTATTTCAAGCTGAAAACAACTGAGGCCCAAAAGATTCAGGAAGAAACTTTGATCTTCTGCCTAAGGCTAAAAGAATGTACTTACAGGACTTATTCCCTGAATAGATCTATCACCAGAGATAAATGCAGAGAATGTAGGTTAGGCAGGGTCTAGAGATGAGAGTCTACTGTGTCCCACTGTCACTGCTTGGCCCACAAACATTTATTTACCAGCCTTTTGCTTTTCCCACTCCTTGTCAACAGCCTTCCTTTCCTTTCAAGTCCCAAACCACTACCCTCAACATCTTCCTTTGTCTTTATCTGAAGATGCTTTTTAAGGTGAAGGTTTCAGTCATTCTAGCAAGTTACTGTATTTTCCTGAGTCTTTCCCATATAAATGCTATTAAATTCTTCTTTCACTTTATCCTGTTGGTCTTTCCCACATTGCTTTAATTCTTAGAACAAATAGAAGAACCTAGAAGGGTAAAGGAAAATTTCTTCCTCCCCAACAAAAAACAGAAAATATTTAATCATGTATTATACATTTAGGATGTTTGGCTTTTCTGTTTACTATCATAAACAATAAAATTACTTAAAGACACATGCCTTTGTGAATTTGTCAAGACATTTCTTTAAAATAAATATATAGACACAGACTTGTTGGATCAAGCAGCATACAAGATTTTTTGACATACACAGCTGAGTTGCCACCAGCAGTGTCTGAAAATAACTGTTCCCTTCACTCACACCTACCCCACTTAGTGTTATCATTCTTACTAATGCTTTTTTATCTCAATTTCTTAACACAAGACTGAACAGCAAATGTAAAGCTCCACTGACGCACAAGACAAATTCAGAACAAAATATTACTGATGTGTGTCTAAAACATTGCAAAACTCCTCCCAGCCTCTGAACATCTATTGAAACATCTGAGAAACCACTTCATTCAAAGACTACAATTTTTTTACTCTGTCTATACAACTTAGTCTTTAAGACCTTAAAATTCAGTGCAACTTCTGAACAGCTCTTTCAATTGAAAAGGAGCTCAAGCTTGGTTCTGATTGTAAATAAATAAGAAGGTCCCTAACCAAGAAGCATCAGAGAAGGCAATGGCAAGCCACTCCAGTACTATTGCCTAGAAAATCCCATGGATGGAGGAGCCTGGTAGGCTGCAGTCTGTGGGGTCGCTAAGGGTCGGACACGACTGAGCAACTTCACTTTCACTTTTCACTTTCACACATTGGAGAAGGAAATGGCAACACACTCCAGTGTTCTTGCCTGGAGAATCCCAGGGACGGGGGAAACTGGTGGGCTTCCGTCTATGGGGTCACACAGAGTCGGACACGACTGAAGTGACTTAGCAGCAGCAGCAGCAACCAAGAAGCATAGATTCAAGAAAGCTGTAGGAAGAAGCTTACATAAAAGCTTCTCCCATTAGGTCTAAACTAATTAAAACTCCTCTGATGCTGGGAGGGATTGGGGGCGGTAGGAGACAGGGACAACAGAGAATGAGATGGCTGGATGGCATCACCGACTCGATGGACATGAGTTTGAGTGAACTCCAGGAGTTGGTGATGGACAGGGAGGCCTGGAGTGCTGTGATTCATGGGGTCACAAAGAGTCGGACACGACTGAGCAACTGAACTGAACTGAATTAAAACTCCAAGATAATTCTCCCTCATCAGTTACTGGCTAAACACATTTGCCTTGGAAATTTTTACTTCAGGTTCTAGTCTAATGGCCCACACTTCTAAATTACACTTTTAATTGAAAAGCAACAATACAGAATTTTTTTTCCCACAACTATCTGTGCTTTCCGAAGAACACATGACTGCTACTGATAAATCTACTATTTTGCACACCCCAATCTTTATGTTTAGGGTTGGAAAAGCTTAGGAAAATAATGCTGTTCCACAAAAACAGTATGTTATCAGAAACACTTGCTTTAAAATTCTATGTTTGGTGTGTGAAGCTTCTTAACAAGTGTTTATTAAACTGCATAATTTCAAAGCCTGAAGTGGTATATTGCAATGTTTTCCTGGGAGTTGATCACATTTGCATATCCTTTTACACTTCTTGGGAAATTAATATTGCCTTTTGTTTCTTGAACTTAGCTAATATAACTTGCCATTTTTACTTTTCATTGCTATGAGTAATACAGAGTGAACCCCCAAAGGGATCCCTGCAATGCCTACATAAGCTTTATTCTCTCACTGTTACATTTTTTCATATGAATACATTAAATCAAGATTAATAAACCTTTGCAGAATTCACTGGCCTTGCAAAAAGGCAAGATTCATAATGGTAAAGGCTGCCCAATGAGTAAAGGAAACTCCTCTTAAAACTGGAGCCAAAGGCCAGGGTTTACAGAGCCCTCATTACATCCAACAGCTTGCCAGAGATCCCTCACCAAGAAAGGAACATTTCAACAATAGCTCAAGTCTAAAAAAGAGTGGCTTCACCACCAAGATACAAAAACCCAGCTGGGGAAAATTAGACTGCTTTCTCTCAAGCATACGTCTTTGTCAGAAGTTAAAACTGACCATGATTTTCAGTCAGTTCAGTTCAGTTGCTCAGTCGTGTCCGACTCTTTGCGACCCCATGAATCACAGCACGCCAGGCCACCCTGTCCATCACCAACTCCCGGAGTTCACTCAAACTCATGTCCACAGAGTCGGTGATGCCATCCAGCCATCTCATTCTCTGTCATCACCTTCTCCTCCTGCCCCCAATCCTTCCCAGCATCAGAGTCTTTTCCAGTGAGTCAACTCGTCGCATGAGGTGGCCAAAGTATTGCAGTTTCAGCTTTAGCATCAGTCCTTCCAATGAACACCCAGGATTGATCTCCTTTAGGATGGACTGGTTGGATCTACTTGCAGTCCAAGGGACTCTCAAGAGTCTTCTCCAGCACCACAATTCAAAAGCATCAATTCTTCGGCGATCAGCTTTCTTCACAGTCCAACTCTCACATCCATACATGACCACGGGAAAAAACCATAGCCTTGACTAGACGGACCTTTGTTGGCAAAGTAATATCTCTGCTTTTTAATATACTATCTAGGTTGGTCATAACTTTCCTTCCAAGGAGTAAGCGTCTTTCAATTTCATGGCTGCAATCAGCATCCGCAGTGATTTTGGAGCCCAAAAAAATAAAGTCTGACACTGTTTCCACTGTTTTCCCATCTATTTCCCATGAAGTGATGGGACCAGATGCCATGATCTTTGTTTTCTGAATGCTGAGCTTCAAGCCAACCTTTTCACTCTCTTCTTTCACTTTCCTCAAGAGACTTTTTAGTTCCTCTTCACTTTCTGCCATAAGGGTGGTGTCATCTGCATCTCTGAGGTTATTGATATTTCTCCCAGCAATCTTGATTCCAGCTTGAGGTTAGGATTTTAAAAATTCCAGCTGAAGCACATGGGGTTGGAAATGGGATGATAATCAAGAAAGAATATGGCAGAAGCTGAGAAAAGAGGAACATCATAGTAGCTAAGAAGCTCCACAAAGCAAATCAAATATAGAAAAGGGAAATCCCTGAAAATACCACATACCACACTAGACAAAGGTCACTGTAAGCCTTCAAGGATCATCCTTCATTCATCTGCCCTGTAGTGGAGGAAAAATAATGCTCTATCCATTGCTCTGAGTTCTTGGCTGAGAACCCTATAAAATGAAATTTAATGGAGAAAAAAATTCATATAACAGGAGCTCCACAACATGAGACTCAAAAAGCAACCAGAGGATTGAGGCTGATGTATTGATACTATCCTGAGTTAAGAGAAAGGAAAGGGGTCTGAGACTTCAAAGTTGTTGTTGTTAAGTCCCTAAGTCATACTGGACTCTATGACCCCCTGGCCTGTAGCGTGCCAGGCTTCTCTGTCCATGGGATTTCCCAGGCAAGGATATTGGAGTGGGTGCCATTTCCTTCTCCAGGGGATCTTCTGACCCAGGGATAGAACCCCCCTCTTCTGTGTCTCCTGCACTGGCAGGTGGATTCTTTACTACTGAGCTACCAAGGAAGCCCAAGACTTCAAAAAGAGGAAGGCAATCTACATGAAGGTGAGAGAAGTCCGGAAAGCAAAGTTTATCCTGCCAGGCAGATAAGTCTCTCTAATTAAAAATTCTCTGGCAATAGCTATCTTCTCATTCTAATGTAAATTCCCTTTTAAAATATAGATTTTCCTTACAATATAGATTTTTCCCTACAAAAATGTAGATCTACAAATGTAGAATTCCTTAACTTCTACTCTGTTTTCAGAGCTTCTCCTATGTTGCAGTTTCTTAAATATAATCAGCTTAAAATAATCTTTATGCCAGAGGCATATTTTGGGGTGGCCCATTCTGCTCCCCTTCTACCTCTCCCAACAGCCGCTCTGTCTAGTTGACAGTTTAGTCAAGGCTAGGAAACCTAAATGGCAACCTGAAAGAAAAGTTGGGAGCAACTTCAAGATACCTGACCACTGGGATAAATACCCCATACCCTATCAGAAAGCTCTTTCTACTATCCCTTATACTCCTTTCACTTACTGTTCTCCTTGAAGTTCATTTTCAAAATGGTCAAGAGTCAGGGTAAGGGGATACAGGGCCAGGATTAGAGAGAGGCAATCAGCTCAGGTACAAAATTTAAGAAGCCACCACAGGAGAGTTCTCAGTCTGAAGATGAGGCCAACAGAAAGACAAGAATAACCAAGTGGGCGAGACAAAGTCCCAACCTAACCTTTAGGCATGGGTCTGGTCATCCCTAAAGATCTACCCTTACATTTGTCACTGAGTCATTATGATTCCTTTGGCCTAAGCTAATGTAGGTTCTATTCCCGACTCCTGAAACTAAAATCTCTTAACTCTACAGCCTAGGAAGAGGTCTTTCATGTTCTACCCATCAAGGAACTTACGAGAGCATTTTGGAAATAAGATGTAATAAGTGGATTTCACATCATATGCCTCAGCTTTCCCATTTTACAGCTTTGTTAGTACAAAGGATTCACCCTCAAGGATTCACTTTACTCTTATAAACCTATATTTCCTCATTTTCAAAACTGAGAAAGTCATTTCTTACTTTCTATGATATTATTTTGAGGATCAAAAAGACTATATTGTTGAAATGCAAAAAAAGAGAAAAATGATTATGATTATGACATCACAAACTAATCGATACACAAAAATGAAGTAACAAATGATGATAATAAGAGAGAGAGAATTAAGAGGCATTATAAGGCTCAGTGAACAATAACCAAAACTAATGACATTTACCGAGTGCATGCTTTGTGTTAGGCATTGTGCTAAGTTCTTTAAATACATCATATTTAACATTCTCAAACTTCAAAAGTCCATTTATAGATAAGGCTTAAAGAACAAAAAAACACTTTTTAAGTTAAAAAAGTAAGTGGTAGAAGCAAAATAAAACCCGGTTCTGGGCCACCAAAGCCAATGCATACTTGTAAGTGAAATAAAAGATATGAAGGAAACACTACGTAGAATATAATTCAGTTATAAAAAAAAAATCCATCATCATATAATTGATTTAGCAATTCTATGGCTTTATGTAGAACTGTGCATAATATATCTAACTCATTTAAAGTCTAGTCATGTAATGTCGCAAGTTAATAAATAAAGTTGCACTATTTTCTAAACATCTGGATTACTAAGCCAATTTTACACATTTAATTCAGCTATTTGGTGTAATAAACATACAGAAAAAAATTCATAGGGGAAAAAATGACTGTACATCTGGCACAAAGATGGCTACAAGAATTGGACTTACGATCACTAAGTTATGTTTTTCCATCCTATATCCTCCAGAGGATGAATACTCCAAATATAACTGTTTCCAAAGTAACCATGATCAAGACAGATGACTGCACAAAGGAGCCAGAATGAATAGGTTATGTATGCTCAGTCCTCTTCAAAAGCTGAGATTTCCTCTCAGGATAAGGAACCTGTAGTTTCCTATCCTTGACAAGCTGGCCTATAAACCAAAACAAGAGCGTCACTTCTTTGCTCTTCCATTGCTTTGGTGCACAGTATATTGTCCAGAGGCAACTCAATTCTTAAGTCACTCATCATGCCTGTCTAGAACTTCTTTTACTCATTCATTCTTTCAGTTACCCAATGATACCTTCTATTTGCTGAGCCCTGGACTAGGGATCCAAGGTCCCAAACATCCCTGCCTAGAAGACTAGGAAAGATAAGGTGTCTGGAGTCTCCATCTTCCCCCTCTCTTCCCCAGCCATTGGCTACTGTGAGAATTAATCCCGTGAGATTTGGCAGCCCTAAGGGCTTCCCTGGTGGCTCAGAGGTTAAAGCATCTGCCTCCAATGCGGGAGACCCGGGTTCGATCCCTGGGTCGGGAAGATCCCCTGGAGAAGGAAACGGTAACCCACTCCAGTATTCTTGCCTGGAGAATCCCATGGACGGAGAAGCCTGGTAGGCTACAGTCCATGGGGTCGCAAAGAGTCGGACACGACTGAGCGACGGAACGGGACGGAACGGAAGGCTTAACAAGGTCAGTCTTCATTCCAATCCCAAAGAAAGGGAATGCCAAAGAATGCTCAAACTACTGCACAATTGCACTTATCTTACACGCTAGTAAAGTCATGCTCAAAATTCTCCAAGCCAAACTTCAGCAATATGTGAACCGTGAACTTCCAGATGTTCAAGCAGGTTTTAGAAAAGGCAGAGGCACCAGAGATCAAATTGCCAACATCCGCTGGATCATGAAGAAAGCAAGAGAGTTCCAGAAAAACATCTATTTCTGCTTTATTGACTATGCCAAAGCCTTTGACTGTTCCGATCACAATAAACTGTGGAACATTCTGAAAGAGATGGAAGAAATGCCTCTTGAGGTATGCAGGTCAGGAAGCAACAGTTAGAACTGGACATGGAACAACAGACTGGTTCCAAATAGGAAAAGGAGTACATCAAGGTTGTATATTGTCACCCTGCTTATTTAACTTATATGCAGAGTACATCATGAGGAACGCTGGGCTGGAAGAAGCACAAGCTGGAATCAAGATTGCCAGGAGAAATATCAATAACCTCAGATATGCAGATGACACCACCCTTATGGCAGAAAGTGAAGAGGAACTCAATGGCCTCTTGATGAAAGTGAAAGAGGAGAGTGAAAAGTTTGGCTTGAAGCTCAACATTCAGAAAACGAAGATCATGGCATCTGGTCCCATCACTTCATGGGAAATAGATGGGGAAACAGTGGAAACAGTGTCAGACTTTATTTTTGGGTTCCAAAATCACTGCAGATGCTGACTGCAGCCATGAAATTAAAAGATGCTTACTCCTTGGAAGGAAAGTTATGACCAACCTAGATAGCATATTAAAAAGCAGAGACATTACTTTGCCAACCAAGGTCCGTCTAGTCAAGGCTATGTTTTTTCCCGTGGTCATGTATGGATGTGAGAGTTGGACTGTGAAGAAATCTGATCGCCGAAGAATTAATGCTTTTGAACTGTAGTGCTGGAGAAGACTCTTGAGAGTCCCTTGGACTGCAAGGAGGTCCAACCAGTCCATCCTAAAGGAGATCAATCCTGGGTGTTCATTGGAAGGACTGATGCTAAAGCTGAAACTCCAATACTTTGGCCACCTCATGCGACGAGTTGACTCACTGGAAAAGACTCTGATGCTGGGAGGGATTGGGGGTGGGAGGAGACGGGGACGACAGACAATGAGATGGCTGGATGGCATCACCGACTGGATGGACATGAGTTTGAGTGAACTCCAGGAATTGGTGATGGACAGGGAGGCCTGGCATGCTGTGATTCATGGGGTCACAAAGAGTCAGACATGACTGGGCGACTGAACTGAACTGAACTGAAAGAACAAGGACCCCAATAGCTCAGTGGTAAAGAATCCACCTGCCATGCAAGAGACCCAGGAGACACAGGTTTGATTCCGGGGTTGAGAAGATCCCATGGAAGAAGAAAGGCAATCTAGCATTTTTGTCTGGGAAATCCCATGGACAGAGGAGCCTGGCAGGCTACAGTCCATGGGGTTGGAAAGAGTAGGACATGACTGAGCACAAAGCACTTTCCAAAGAATAACAATCTGTTTATATAGTTATATTTAATTTGTGAAACTTCCTTGAGCTATATATATATAATTATATACATATGTATATGATTTATGCATCTTTTGTAAGTAGGCTTTCAGTTCAGTTCAGTTCAGTTCAGTCGCTCAGTCATGTCCGACTCTGTGACCCCATGAATCACAGCACGCCAGGCCTCCCTGTCCATCACCAACTCCCAGAGTTCACTCAAACTCATGTCCACAGAGTCGGTGATGCCATCCAGCCATCTCATTCTCTGTCGTCCCCTTCTCCTCCCATCCCCAATCCTTTCCAGCATCACAGTCTTTTCCAGTGAGTCAACTCTTCGCATGAGGTGGCCAAAGTATTGCAGTTTCAGCTTTAGCATCAGTCCTTCCAATGAACACCCAGGATTGATTTCCTTTAGGATGGACTGGTTGGACCTCCTTGCAGTCCAAGGGACTCTCAAGAGTCTTCTCCAACACCACAGTTCAAAAGCATCAATTCTTCGGCGATCATTTTCTTCACAGTCCAACTCTCACAGCCATACATGACTACTGGAAAAACCATAGCCTTGACTAGACGGACCTTTGTTGGCAAAGTAATGTCTTTGTTTTACTTCAATACAAAGTTTACAGTGACTTGGGGGTAAAAAGTTATGATAAAAGCAGTAAAAAAAAGAAAACAAAACCAAGACATTTTATTTTAGCTGAAACAAGTACCACACTCTATGAGAAAGTTGTTTCAGTTATAATCATAATTATCAAATCCTAGTATGGATGTAGTCTTCCCTGGTGGCTCAGATGGTAAAGAATCTGCCTGTAATGCAGGAGAGGCAGGTTCAATCCCTGGATCAGGAAGATCCTCTGGAGGAGGAAGTGGCAACCCACTCCAGTATTCTTGCCTGGAAAATTCTATGGACAATATAGATATGGGGAAGAGGAGCACTTTTGTTACCAAAGAATGTCAGTTAATAAACATATGAGAATAATACTATTAGAAGAATATTATCAGGCAACATTCATCCAAGAATAATACAACCAATGGATGAAAAAAATTTTTTGGATAAAAGATATCCACTCACTCGCAAAATGTCACTTTCAATAAAGCAAAAAATCCAATCTCAATAAAATATATAACTTCCAAATTTTGACGGGTCTGGAAAATATCACCTTAATCAAGTGATCATATAGCATTACCAATAATGATACAAACAAATTATGTGCCTCTTATATGATGCAATGTGAAGTACACAGTATCATTTAGATAGTATTTGACCAAAAATATTTAAACTTAATCTTATGATGAGGACACAACTGGACAAATCCACATTGCATGGCATTCCACAAGACACTGCCTTGGAATTTTCAAAAATATTAACCCATGAAAGATAAATAAAAGCAGAAGACTATTCTAGATTAAAAGAGTCCAAAGAGGAACAACAACTAAAGAAAATGTGTAATCCAATTGGATTTATAAAAAGGAAAACATAAATAAGGAAAAGGGACATTATAAGGTACAAGTGACATTAATGCGGACATCTGATTATATTTGATAATACTAATTGTTCAGTCGCTAAGTCACGTCTGACTCTTTGTGACCCCAGGGACTATAACATGCCAGGCTCCCCTGTCCTTCACTATCTCTGGAGTTTGCTCAATTTATGTCCATGGAGTCAGTGATACCATCTAACTATCTCATCCTCTGTTGCCCCTCTTCTACTCTTGCCCTCAAATTTTGCCTCTTCGCATCAGGTGGCCAAAGTATTGAAGTTTCACCTTCACCTTCAGTCCTTCCAATGAATATTCAGTACTGATTTCCTTTAGGGTTGACTGGTTTTGATCTCCTTGCAGTCCAAGGTATTCTCAAGGGTCTCCTCAAGCACCACAATTTGAAAGCATCAATTCTTCGGCGCTCAGCTTTCCTTTTAGTCCAACTCTCACATTCATACATGACTACTGGAAAAACCATAGCTTTGACTAAACAGACCTTTGTTGGCAACGTGTTGTCTCTGCTTTTTAATATGCTGTGTAGGTTTGTCATAGCTATCCTTCCAAGTAACAAGTTTCTTTTAATTTCATGGTGGCAGTTACCTTCCACAGTGATTTTGGTGCCCAAGAAAATAAAATCTATCACTGCTTCCACTTTTTCCCTCCTATTTGCCATGAAGTGATGGGACCGGATGCCATGATCTTCATTTTTCTGAATATTGAGTTTCAAACCAGTTTTTTCACTCTCCTCTTTTACCTTCATCAAGAGGCTCTTTATTTTTTTATAATTTTAATTGAAGGATAACTGTTTTACAGAACTGTGTTGGTTCCTGCCAAACATCAAGATGAATCAGCTATAGGTATACATAGGTCCCCTTCCACGTTCCTCCCCACACCTCCCCTCCCTTCACTTTCCTTCCCATCCCACCCCTCTAATTCCTCTTCACTTTCTGCCATTAGAGTGGTATCATCTGCATATCTGAGGTTGTTTCTATTTCTCCCAGCAAACTTTTTTTAATTTTATTTGATAACATATCAGTGTTTAAAATTTTGGGTGTTGTCACACACCAAGATATTATGGTTACATATTGATCTTAGGAGATACAGGGTTAAATGTCAGATGGAAATACAATGTCTACAGCTGAACTGCAATTAGTTTTGCAAAAGTCTATAAATGAGAAAAAGAAAGCAAATGAACGACAGTAACAAATGTTAATGAATAATTGAATTGAATGGTATCTGGGTACCTATTGTTCTCTTCTCTCAATTTTTCCTAAGTTTTAATATTTTCAGAGTAAAAAGTTGGGAGGAAAATAAGTGTGATGGACTGTAAAAAAATTAAAGAACAACTAGTATTTTCTAAATGCTTGCTATGTGTTAGGTTCTATTCATAAAGGGGTTTCAATAATAACTTATTTAATCCTCATAATTTTATGTGATTGATAGTAATATTTTACAGATAAAGAAACTGAATACTGTGAGGTAAAATTACTTGCCCAAGCTAGTAATCAGAGTAGTTAGGATCTGAAACTAAGAAATTTAGATTTAGAGTTCATTATCATAGACACAATATTTTTATGCCCTTCAAATAAAAAATAAATCAGATTACTGAAACACACTTATTGAATAACATGAAGTAATACGATTAGTAGAGCAAACATATTAATCACATTAGACTAATGATTATATCTATCTGATATTTCCTACATGCCCAACACAGAATTCTGGAGGGTTCAACTGGTTCTGATTAGTTGTCTTTTCTGTGCTGGAAAATAAAATCAGCAATAACTGGAGGCCAATGAACATCCTAGGGTGGGGTGGTGAACTGACTTTTTATTAACATAGTGTCTAAAAAATATCTAAAAATATGTCTAAAAAATATTCATAATGCTTGGTTATGGATGTAATTTTTAAAACAGAGAAGTAGAGAAAGTCAAAGAATCTATAACTAGGAAGTTTAAAAATCAAAGAAAAATGAATAAAAGTACAGGTGCTTTGAGGTTTGGATTATGATACAAATGCCATTATAAAGCAGTCCATCTCCCTAGTTGGTAACAGCTCAAGACCCCAACACAATAAAAATTGCATCATTACTCAATTAATCAGTTTTCTCTCATGAAGACTCAGTGGCGTGCCTTCTTTAACTCAATAGAGTAACCAGCACCAATAGTATCTAAAAAAGGGAAAAGTCGCAAGAATAAAAAAAACAAAAATTGACACAAAAAGCTAGGGAGAAGAGAGGCTGAAACAGACAAAAGCGATTGTACTATAAAAGAAAGTGAGAAATGGAAAGGGAAATGTCAGGAATCAAAGGTTAAAAGATAAAAGATCAGGATTGAAAAAAAAAAAACAAGGAAAGATATTCAAGTCTCATAAAAGAAAAGGGACCAGTCAGGAGATAAAAACCATGACCAGAGTGGAAGCCTGAGAACACAAAGCAAAGACCAAAAGAAGCAGTATCAGCACTGCCTTCACTCACTCATTAACTCAGTCATTTAACGTCTACAGTGTAGAAGGCACTTTGTGGAATTTTGAGTGATACAAAAATGAGTAAGCAGGCACCCTTGCCCTCAAAGAACCTAGCTGCTCAAAATATTCTCATTTTTGCATCTTCCTGTTCTTCAAATGTAGTTTTTAATTATTGATGCACTATCTCAGTTAACTGTGAGAATTACTTTTATATCTCAAACTTACTCAGTTGAATTTCGTTTTTTAGAGTAATTAAATTCACACCGCTACAAGGACTTAGACTGAAGGAAAGTTAAGAGCACGTAGAGAAGAAATGGGCTATGAGATAGAAAGAAGCAGAAGCAAATTCACCATGAAACTATTACAACTTAAGTTTTCAGGTCCTTTTAGAGCAGTGTGGTCATTTAAAATCTTTTAATAAAGAAAGCTCCCAAACAAGTGTTAACTTTGGGCTACACGAAACCTAGATTTCCTGGAAGGAATCTGTAGCCATCCATAACAAAAGCCAGATTCACCCTATTACAACCTGCAATTCTGTGAGCCAAGATTCCCGTTTTCTTTTCTGTTGGGATATTGTGAAGGATAGCAGAATATGCAACCCCAAAATGTGACTCTTTGGCATAAGGATTATTTTGAGCCATTTATTTTAAGAAACAGCAGACACAGGAGAGGCTCTGAAAATAGAGAAGATTCCCTTTTGATAAAGACATTTATATTTAAAAAGGAAATCTCCATTCATATCTCCCTCTCAGAACCAGGAAGACAAGGATGAATCTAAATCACAAGAGAATCCTATCACTGGAAAAGGCATTAAATCTATAAACAAATCTTACCCTTATTTACTATGCCTTTCCTAGTAATTTCCAATAACTGCCCACCCAGCCTTCCTTATCTTTCGTCTTTACCTGAAGATGGCATTTAAGGTAGTAAATTCACCATCTCAGGAAGTCACTCAGTTTTTCTGATTATCTCCCATGGACACATGAAGTTTACATGTTAATAACTTTCTGTTTGTTTTTCTCATGTTAATCTATTATGGGGCTAGGCAGTGGGATAGTACAGGGTCGGGCGGGGGGCAGGTCTCAGCCCAGAATTCAAAAGGGGAGAGGGGAAGTTATTTTTCCTCCTCTCCATAACCAAAGGAATTTGGAGATTTAAGAGAATAATAAACTTAACTTCCTGTCAGGAAGACAGTATGGATCAATACTATTTCCAACTTTCAAAATACATACATTAGAATGTTTCTAACAGAAAGTTCCTACAACAGATTTAAACAATTTTAAGAAAATAAACCACAAGACAATCATTACACATTTTCCAAAGATATTTTCTCCTCTAATTAGCAATAAATGAAAAATAGAAGGATTAAGCTGACACTACAAAAAGTCTCATTTAATGATATCCTTTTTATAGTATATGTTTACAACATTTATTTTTCTTTCTGCATTGCACAGAGTACTTGTTTTCTACTGAGAGTTCCATTTAAATTCTTCTGTTGGCCAATCCACATGATTGCTAAAGAATCCATCCTTAATACTATAATATGTATCAAGCCTCCACTAGCATTGCTGTGTCCCCCATTCTCCTCGAAACAAATAACATTAGATACTAAGATTCTCAGAAATCTGCAAGAAAAGCATCTTTGGAATCGTTTCACTTAAGCAAGCCTCTGCCTTCTTGGGATATTTCTTTGAAAAAGATAATTTTGAAATCACTCAGTTTTTCTGGTTCTCTCCCATGGACACATGATAAAAAAAATTAATGGAGGGTATTCCACATTTTTCAGATTGGAAAGATGCAAACTAATAAAGGTCCGGACATTTCTTCCATGTGGTTCCAAGGAAACAAAATGTAGTTCTTATTAAATATTTCTCAAAAGCTACTTACAATGTTACATTTATTGGAAAAATTAGATTACATGAAATATTTTATGTATAAAGGATCAGGAAATAATTTGTCTTGTAAATTATTCCTTCAGAATGACAAAGGAAATCACAGAAGTGACCAGCTCTTGTTTTGAATAACAGTTGGCTTTGGGAGAAACTGGTATTTTGTGATTTTGAAAAATGACTTAGTTCTGAGCAGTGATTGAAGTCCCAGGCAAGTCCTGTAACGACCCCCTTCACCCAAAGAAGACAATAAAATCTGTAAATCTGTGTGTGTGTGCTCAGTCACTCAGTCGTGTCTGACTCTTTGAGACCCTCCAGGCTCCTTGTCCATGGGATTTCCCAGGCAAGAACACTGGAAAGAGTTGCCATGTCCTCCGCCAGCGGATTTTCCAGACTCAGGGATCAAATCTGTATCTCCTGTGTTTCCTGCATTGGCAGGTGGATTCTTTACCACTGACCCACCTGGGAAGCCCTATAAAATCTGTACTGAACCCATCAAAAAGTGTGCAGCCAAATGATCTCAGTTTAAAGAACTCTGTATACACACACACACACATCCACAAACACCCCTCATCACCACCATCACGTTGGAGAACAGCAACCTCAGCAGTAGAGATTTGAATGCAAAGTAAACCTCCTATCTGGGAGGTCCTTATATCCTAGTGTTATCATCTAACCCCAAGTCAGGTTCTTTGCAGGGCACTGGCTTTGGTGCCACAGAGCACTGCCATTTCCAGCACTGCCAGTTTCTTTAACCTTTAAGAGAACACAGAAGAGGCATTCAAACTGACAAGTAAAGAGATGTCCTGGCAATCTAATTTCAAAGTAGGTTTCATATCAGAGTCTTTTATGGTTTTTTAAAAGAAGTATTTTATGCCTCTCTGATGGAACCCTCCAACAGTAGTAGCTTCTGTCTGATAAATATCATAGAAAGGGAAACGATAAGTCAAAAGTGAAGGGAGGAGGGAGAAATTATTTAGTTGCAATAGGCAACACACAGTGAAAACAAGAGACTATTGAAGTTTAAAAGAATCGTCTATATTTATTCTGGTAAAGACTTTCCTCATGTCAGCACTTTAAATACCACTGTAAAATGCTGACAATGACTATGTTAATGCTGCTATAAAAAATTAAATTTCCCAACTAATGGGTTTCAAAGGTGTTTCCGCTCCTGCCCTAAACACACACACACACATACATGCACACACACAAAGGAACATTTCGGGTATCTCTGTTAGGAGTTCCCAAAGTCTGCTATACTGCATGGAGGGAAAATGTCTATACTCCTACCACTCCACTACTACAAGAAACAAGTCAAAGAAGAAAGAACGTGAGCCATAACACACTAACCTGAGGCCAGAGGCTTAGTGTGCCAGGCTTCTAATTAGAAGCAGTGAGCCACAGCAGTTGTCAACCTGTATTTTGGAGTCGGATCATACAGAACTGAATCCTATCTTAGTCACTGGGTGACTAAGGCTAGTAACCGAACCTCCCTGAACCCCAGTTTCCTCACTGACAAAATGGTTACAGTCATGTACGTTATAGGAATGAAACGAATGAATCTGTACTAAATATATAAAGCACTTAGTACAGGTTCTGATTCACAACAAGGCACTCAGTATGCAGAAGTGATCACTACTATTATCACTACCATTATTAAGGATTGGCATA
This sequence comes from Moschus berezovskii, assembly GCF_049115385.1. Classification (NCBI taxonomy): domain Eukaryota; kingdom Metazoa; phylum Chordata; class Mammalia; order Artiodactyla; family Moschidae; genus Moschus; species Moschus berezovskii. Next base: position 20,097,574 of record NC_142483.1, read on the forward strand.
GAGCATCCTTCTTGGTTAAACAGATAAGAAGCTTAGGGAAATAAATTCACTCTGAAGAAAGACTTTGAGAAAATACAACTTGCCTAGTACTTCGTGCAAAACATACATGCATCTGACTTTATGCTGTTGAAACTGGCATGTCTATTTGTGCAGATGACAGCCTGGGCAGGATCTGAAATCTCAAGTGTAACCTCACTGGTTTTAAAAAGCAACTTGGTAATTTGGAGATGAAGAGAATTCTCTGCTTTGAACTTTTCTACTCAAAATGTGGCCCGTGGGCCAGAACAGCAACATCACCCGGAACTTTAAAAAACTGTTTACTAATTTATCTATTTGGCTGCATCAGGCCTTAGTAGTGGCAGGCAGGCTCTTCTCTTCTCATGGCATGTGGGCTAAGTAGTTGCAGTCTGCAGCCTTAGGTGCCCGCATGGCATGTGGGATCTTTAGTTCCCCGATCAGGGATCGAACCCACATCCCCTGCATTGGAAGGTGGATTCTTAACCACTGGACCACCAGGGAAGTCACAACCGAGGAACTTCCTAGAAATGCAGAATCCCAGGCGCCACCCCTTATCCACTGAACCAGAGTTTTTAACAAGATCCCTTGGTGATTTGTATGCACGTTAAAGCTCAGAAAGCACTTCTGTAAACCACGAAGTTTAATGTACAATTTAACCCATTTTAGATGTGTTTCTGTGATCTTTGCTATAAAACACTCTAAAACTAGGGACTTAAAACAATAAGAGCAGTGACCATTTACTTGTCCTATGCTATGCTAAGTCACTTCAGTCGTGTCCGACTCTGTGTGACCCCATAGACAGCAGCCCACCAGGCTTCCCCGTCCCTGGGATTCTCCAGGCAAGAACACTGGAGTGGGTTGCCATTTCCTTCTCCAATGTGTGAAAGTGAAAAGTGAAAGTGAAGTCACTCAGTCAGTCTGACCCTTAGCGACCCCACGGACTGCAGCCTACCAGGCTCCTCCATCCATGGGATTTTCTAGGCAAGAGTACTGGAGTGGCTTGCCATTGCCTTCTCCGTTACTTGTCCTACTTTCTTCAGTTTGGACAGGGCTCAGTGGGACAGTTCATCTCTCTGCGCCATGTGGTGCTGACTGGGGCCATCCTGCTAGAACTGCAAGATCCAAGCTGGCTTCCCTCCCCTCCATGCCCCTCGCCTGGTAGGACTAGGGCAGCTGAGGGTTGGCTGGGCCTCTCTCCATATCTTTGTAGTCCTCCAGGACTTCTTTCCCAGTGGCCTCTCTCTTGCTGCATACTCAGACTTCTTTAAGTGATGACACAGGGCTCTAAAGATTGTTATCTCCAGTCAACCTAAAGTCTAGACTCAGAACTGACACAGTGTTATTTCTGCCATTTCCTATTGGCCAAAAAAAAGTCAAAAGGCCAACCAGAACTCACAGGGAGAAAAAAAGGACTTTATCCCTTGATGGGACAAGAGGCACACACAGACAGTAAGGGAAGACTTTATTGGCAACCATCTTCTCATACCATTACCACAAGGTGTCCATTCCTTTTCCACTTCCTTCATCTTCCTGCTCCTGTGATTGGTAAAACATCCACTTCATTTCAATTACACGATTATATACACGCCCCCTTGGAAGCATAAGGAATTTTAAGACCTGACATCTCCCTTCAAGGATCTTATTATAATAATACTAGTGAAATAAAGCATGTGTATCTTAAATTTTAATAACAATAAAATACTGCTTTCATAAAATATGTAAGTAGCAATATCAGATAATGATAGAAATGATTGCCTAAGGCTATGAACCATTCATTTAATTAATTGTGTACACAGTAATCACTCCGAGTGTTTAGGGAGAAGCATGAAAGTAGAGGAAAGAGACCATGGAAAAGGAGGGATGTATAGCCTAAGGAAGACTTGCAAGGAAAGAGTTAGATGGATTTCTAAAAAAAAAGCCCAATGAAACATATTTGCAGGATAACAGAACCAAGGAGACAAGGGAATGGGGTCATGGGGACACAAGGCCATAAATGAGTGTCTCTCCATGTTCTTGAGTGATGATTATAAACTCAATGTTTCTGAAAAAACTTCCAGCCTCATAACGTCCACCTTTATATTTCCCCTTAGATATGTTCATAAGCCATTTGTGGAATTCCCACCTGCAACCTTATATTAATAATGAAGTTTTTTTGTTTGTTTGTTTGTTTGTTTTACTAACCTTATAAATTTTACTGTACCTTCTTGGGGAGGAAGGGGAGGGAGGACAAACAAACAGAAATGTGGGCATCGTCAAATAGCAACTTGTAAACTTCACTATTCATTCTATAGGAACTAGCACTTCTGGTACTGTTAAGCAGCAACTTGTAAATTTCACTCTCCCTTAGAAAATAAAAATGGAATGAAAGGTACTGCTTAGAAGAAACATAAATTTCAATCTCCACTGCAGGAAAATAAGCTCTGATTACACTGCATAGTTCATACACCTTAAAGTGCCAAACACTTGTTTTATTATACATTCATGTATAATCAGTTGGTTTTCCAGCAGCAGAGAAAGAAATTTATAAGTTAACTTTTTTAGAAATGTATTTTCCTTCCTTCTCTTTTTTCCTTCTCCATTCCCCCCAAAACATAATATGAGCAATGGGGTTTCTGAATGTTACCACTCATTAATTTTTTTATAACAATGATTTAAACGATTTTAAACATTGTTCTTGGGCTTAATGATATTACATATAATAGGAATGACATAGTTTTAGGCCATATATTTCGAACAACAGTTCTTTAACATATTTAAGGTAGAGAGAGCTTTTTAAAAGTTAGTAATAAGCATCATTATTGGCTCAGCTGGTAAAGAATTCGCCAGCAATGTGGGAGACCTGAGTTCGATCCCTGGATTGGGAAGATCCCCTGGAGAAGGGAAAGGCTACCCACTCCAGTATTCTGGCCTGGAGTTTCATGGACTATATAGCCAGTGGATTCGCAAAGAGTCGGACACGACTGAGCAACTTTCACTTCACTTCTTTTCACTAGTGTTTAATTTCTATTTGATGTTGAAAAGGACCAGGCTTATGACTCTGGAAGTTCCTCAGCATTTTCACAAATGGACCTGTTAGAAACCCAGAGCCAGTGGATTTGAATGATTTTACCATTTATTCAAACAAGTTTCTAAATAGTTCACCTGGACAGGAAGGATCGGAACACTGGAAGAAAGTGGCAGAGCTATATTCTATAGAGTCAAGGCAAGAAATAAAGGAAGAAGGGGAGTCGCCATCTCATTACTGAAAGTGTCAGTGCAATGATATCCTAATAAAAGGTGTTTGAACAGAAATTATAAAATCCCATACTGAGAAAACTCTCATAAGGGAAGTCAGGTGCAATACAGCCAAGAATCAATCAACGGTATCTTCATGTCAAGGGAGGAGTAAAAATATACAAATATACCACCACTATAATTTTCTTAACTTATAATTTTTGAATAAATAATATATTGTTCTTTAGTCACTAAGTCGTGTCTGACTCTTTTGAAACCCCATGAATTGTAGCCCTCCAGGCTCCTCTATCCATGGGATTTCCCAGGCAAGAATACTGGAGTGGGTTGCCATTTCCTTCTCCAGGGGATCTTCCCAACCCAGGGATCGAATCCACATCTCCTGTACCGGCAGGCAGATTCTTTACTGCTGACCTACCAGGGAAGCCCTAGATGATATATACAAGAAGTAGGTAATTAATTGAAATAATTCCAAGGTACTAATGTACAGTGAAAAATAAGTCTTCTGACCCATGCTTTTAACAATCTTTTGTGCAGTCTTTAACACATGCATGTATAAATATATATACATATACTTTAAATTTCTATGACCACAAATAACAGCATATTCCAACCATTTTTTTCCACTCAGAGATGGTTCTATATGGAAACATGCTTTATAATGACTTAATTATATTACAGTGCATAGAAATGCTATACATTTATTTACTTAATTCCTTATTTCTTGGGCATTCAAACTATTTCAAATCATTTCTTGTGAAGCAACATGCCATGATGAATATTTTTGTACATAGATTTTTGTGCATCTGGTGACTATATTTCTAAGATAAATTACTAGAAATGAAACTGTTAGGTCAAAGGGTTGTATGCATTTTATTTTGATAGTTATGGCAAAACAGCTTTCCAAAGACAATGTACCAATTTATACTTCCATTCATGATACCAATATATCATGCATTGAAGGAATTCCAAAATAACCAAAGGTTCGCCATTCTTTGTTCTGCCAACTGATCCTTTCTCTCTGAAATAAGGGTTGGGATAAATATAATCTACTTTCTCTTATAAATATAGGCAGGTTATAATTATTATTACCCAAGATTCAAAGCCATTTCATTACCTACTGCACCACTCTGTCCTCACTGTGCTATAATTCTAACCGGTCACATAGATCTTTAATTTGCAGATCTCCTCAGAATACAGATTATCTGCATTCTGCAGGCATCTGCAAAAAGCCATCCGCAAGTGCATATTTCATGGCTGAATATTTTTACATAACATCAGCTGGAGCCCATCATTCCAGTATTCTCGCCAAGTGTCACAACCTGCTCTATTATATCAATAAGCAGCTTCAATTAGTCATTTTCTCCCCACGGTGACGACAGCTATAATAGTATGCAGTGGTCTGATGAAGTTTGTAATACAAAGTACAGATGGGGATATTAGAAGGAAGAAGATACAAAATTAGAATAGCATAAGAGTTCCACCTCCCAAATAGTCATTTGGGGAAATGACAACCTTTCTAACACAGTATTCAAGAATGAATACAAAAATGCAATTACTTTTGAAAAAGATGGATAAATAAATTCACCACAGGAACACATTCTTGTCCCAGATAGAACTCTGGTTTTTATTGACTAATTAGTCATTAAGTGTCATCTCAAAAACAACTGTAAATAAAAGAACATTTGGTAAATAGAAATAAAAACTTGTCTTAAATAGAGTTAGAAGATGGAAATAAATGCCAAAAGAGAATGCTACTTTGAAAGCATTATACAGTAGTAAATAAAGTAGAAGGCATCACAGTTGGCTCTTCTCTCAGAATTTATCCTAATCCTTAAGTCTGCACCTTGTCCAGTAGGATCGCTGGGCTCCAAGCCTCAACCCCCCACCATATCTGGCATTGAGCCACGCCTTCCTAACTGACCACCTGCCAATCTTGTCCTTTTCAGTCTCTTCTTTCCAGAGCAGCTGAAACTACTTTGTAAAAACATAAATCAGATCATGTTATATCTTTCTTTTCCGTCCTCCCATAGTTTCCCTTACAATAAATATCTAAAAGCTTCACCATGGTTGAAAAGGTCCTACATAACCTCTCCAATGACCTGTCCCATTGTTCCCTCCTCATCCCCACACTGGCCTCCAACTAGCACAGTCCCAACTCAGATCCTCAGGCCTTATTATGCTTCTAACTGGAATGCTTATCCCTCAGATATTCACATGCACCCCCTCTTCACTTTAATCTCATTCATCCTCAAATGTCACCTCATCAGAGAGGTATTCTTTGACCACCCAATCTAAAAAGCAACCCAACGCTCTAACAATGCATGCTGATTTACTTTCCCTGTACCACTTATTCCACTTTACATTTTATATATATATATATATATATATATATATATATGCTTGTAACAATTTATTATCTTCATCTCCTTCTAGAATGCAATTTCTATGAAGGCAAGAAGAAGCAAAAATACAAACTGTGCATCCCAACCAGACATAAAATCATACTGTGACTGTGAATTATATGCATAGTTGACAAAACATCATTTAACTTAGTTTGGGTCAAATTCATTCAACAAAGCAAATATTTAATGAACTTCTAATTATATATGAGGCTATTACATATCGTGTTTATAACACATATTACATTTTATAATACATATAATGAATGTATAATATAATGAACTTTAATTACATATGGTATTCTACAAGCACAGGTCCCATTGTCTATTCCTAAAGGCAGAACTGTGCACAGTTTTTAGGAGACAAGACACAAAATATAAACTACTGAAACACCAAATCAAAACACTAACAATCAGAAGTAGACAGATAATAAATGTTAGGAAGTTCAGAGGAGAGAGTTGTATAGGCCTAGATGGTAAAGGAAAGCTTCAAAAAGAAAGATGGAGATGATCAAGAAAGGAAAACTAGAAGAAGAAAGGCATTCCAGTTGATAAAAACAGCTTATATCAGTGGTCCTCAAACTTCGGGGCATAGAACCCTAGCGCAGTACAGTCCACTGATGGGGCTAAACAAAAACGAATAAAGTTATGTCCCTTTCAATTCTCTTTTAATCCTTCTAATTCATCCAATGAGAAGGTATTTATTAGTAGCTAACACATCAAATTAGTGCTAATATGTCAAAAACACCCTCCTAACACTTGGCTAATATGAACAGTATCATTTTATTTTTGCTGTATTCTTCTTTAAAGCTTTACACCCATATTTATTTTAAGAGATTTTGGTTTCTATTTATGGGAAAACATGTGAGTTTCCTTGTATATTAACTCATTTAAGAAAGTAAAGTCAGTTATTTTAATGCCAGACATTAAACCAATCCTAGACCAGGTGCTGGGACACTATTGGTCTGGACACAGCAGAGCCCAGCTTTACTATAAGTGAAGGGTGCTGAGGGGAGAAAAGCCTCATGGCAGGCTAAAGATTTTGGAAAACATTCTGTAGGCCTCTTTCCCAACTGGTTACAAATTCCTTGGAAACATGCCCTTTTCACATGAGTGTAGCATGCCTCTCATATTTAAGATTGCATGAACTATATCAATGTCTATTCCATTACATAAAATTAAGGACAGGGTAGAAAATATCAAATATTACTTCATATTGTACGCAAAACATGAAAGTACAACCGTGACTACAGTTTTAACTTTTTAAACTTTTGCAGCAGTTAGGATCCAGGCAAAAACAGACTATATGCGGAACACTCAACTGGGGTAATCTGCAGAACTATTTACAAAGAGCTGGCAATGGTGTAGGGAAACCAAGGGTTAATACAGTGTGTGGGGTTAAGGGAGGAGACCATTTATAAAGCCCACAGAGGAGTACCTTCCAGGCAGAGAGCAAAGTAGAAAGTGGGTATGCAGGGATGAAGGGCTTCCCTGGTGGGTCAGTCGGTAAAGAATCCGCATGCAAAGCAGGAGACCAGGGTTCAGTCGAAGATTCCCTTGGAGAGGGGAATGTTTCCCCATTCCAGTATTCTTGCCTGGGTAATCCCATAGACAGAGGAGCCTGGTGGGCTACACTTTATGGGGTTGCAAGAGTCGGACACAACTTAGTGACTAAACCACTGCCACCACCATGCAGGGAAAAAGGGAAGATACACAGCACAAAAACAAGGCTATTTCCAAATGTTTGCTGGGTGTTTACTTACTACTGTCTAACCACTGCGCTTCTCTGGTGGCTCAGACAGTAAAGAATCTGCCTGCAACGTGGGAGACCTGGTTTTGATCCCTGGGTTGGGAAGATCCTCTGGAGGAGGGCATGGCAAACCACTCCAGTATTCTTAGGCTTCCCTGGTGACTCAGTTGTTAAAGAATCTGCCTGCAGTGCAGGAGACCTGGGTTCAGCCTATTAGCTAAAGGGAGCCTGGTGGGCTTCCGTCTATGGGGTCACAGAGAGTCAGATACGACTGAAGTGACTTAGCAGCAGCAGCAGCAGCAGCTTTAGGTTGGACTTTGGGCTACAGAGATTAAGAGTATATAGACAGCACAGACTTAAACGTTAGCTTGCCATTCATCAGTAATATGAGTTTCTTCAGAATTTAGTTTTTCTGATAAAATGGGGAACAATAGCAGTATTCACCATAAGGCTGGTGTTAGAAGCTAATGAATAAATGTGTATAAAACACTTGGCATAGCTTTACCTACAATAAACGTGTGTGGTGTCAGACAGTGGGAGAGAATCACGTTAGCCACCAAAATGTTCAAGAGAAACCTACAGGAGAAAAGCTTAAAACTGTTCAAATTTTCCAAAAGGAAAAAATACCGTTTAAACTCCATTAACTGAATAGTGAGTGATAACATAGTAAAAGTCGCTCAGTCATGTTCCACTCTTTGCGACCCCATGGACTGGTCCATGGAATTCTCCAGGCCAGAAAACTGGCATCTTCCCAACCCGGGGATCAAACCCAGGTCGCCCATACTGCAGGCGGATTCTTTACCAGTTGAGCCACAAGGGAAGCCCCTATTAACTTAATAGTTCACATTATTTGGCAAAAAAAAAAAAAAAAAAGAGGACCTACATAATTTATTGTATTGATAAAATATCCCTAAGGCATACAAAACAAGAAGATTATTTAGACTAGTACAGGTAGATAAGGGTGATGGTTGTGGTAGCCGGTGGTAATCACGGTGGTGGCAGGGAGTGAACAGTAAAGAGCCTCTGAAAAAGGAGATATTGACAATGAGACCAATCTGAAGCCCAAGAGAAGTGAGCTAAGGAAACAGACGGGTAAAGATGGAGCAGAGGCCACTCACACCTCTGGGGAAGCCCAAGGCCCTGGAAAGAGGAAATACTGCAGGTTCAATGAACCATATGATCTAGATGAGAAATAGTAAAGGGAATTTGGGGAAGACTTTAGCTGGAGAGATAGAAAGAACGCTCAGTCATGCTTAAAGGGTTTGAATCACATTTAAGAAGCCTTAGAAGGATTTTAAGCTAGGAAAAGACATAACCCCATGATCAGATAGTCATAGTAAACCACAGCTACAGGGAATGGGGAGCCATGGAAGAGTTTTGAATCAAGGAGTGGATAAGAAAAATGGTGTTTCCAACTTACTTTTATTTTATTTCAGTGAATGCTTAAAACTAGAATTGTTATAAAAAATGGTTTATAAAACATAACACATAACTTTTCCTCAGGTTAAATACATACATGTATGCTCATTCAGTAACTCATTCATTCATTAAGAGATTTAATGAGCATACTCCCCCAGTGGCTCAAATGGTAAAGAATCTGCCTGCAATGCAGGAGACCCAGGTTCAGTGCTTGTGTCAAGAAGATCCCCTGGAGAAGGGAATGGCTACCCACTCCAGTATTCTTGCCTGGAGGATCCCATGGAGAGAGGAGCCTGACAGGCTATAGCCCTGGGGTCACAAAGAATCAGACACAACTGAGTGACTAAAACTTTCACACTTTTCTTTCACTTTCATAATAAACATACTTGGAACTGTGCTTAGATAGAGACAGAAGAAGAAAATTCACAAATAAACAGTATAAAAAGTGCTTAGACTTGAAAGGCAAAGGACATTTCTGAGTGGTGAGTAAAAAATTCCTAAGGTGAGGGTAAGCAGAGAATATATGATAAAACATATTCCAGGATGGTTAGAACATATAATGCATAGGCAGTGTTGAAACACTCATTCAATAAGAATTTAGTGAACACCTACTATGTGCTAGCATTGTGAAGCCATTGGTGACACAGTGATGAATGAGAAAACACTTAAAAGGTGACAAGAGTAACTTTTATCATTGAAGACAATGTTACATTGATTATCAGAGTGCATAAGGAAGAAAATCAGAAAGTAAAGAGCAGTGCCTTAATTTAAGGAGGCTTGGAGTGGCAATAAAAATATTTTAAATTAAAACTCCTCTACTGAGAATAGACAGTCTTCAAAAGTGTGTGTAAACTGTAAATTAATTACTTGCAAATATGCTAGTGATATTAGAGCTTTTAAAATGACGTAACTTTTGAAATGTCAAATAACTTTGAATGTCAAGTGCTAACTCCCCCCGATCAAAAAAAAAATTTACAATCATGAATTATCCAGCTGATCCCAAATCAATCCCAAATTTTAACCAACTTAAAAGGGAAATGCCCATTCTTTACACTGAATAGAAGAAATGCCTCACATGTGGTTAACTCTCTGCTTTGACTTCATAGAATCTTGATGCTGATACGGACCCAGGAAGTCAGCTACAGCCCATTTAGCGCAGCCCGAGAAGGGAAGAAAATGTATTCCCTGCCCAACACGAACTTTTCCAACTCAGCCCCTGATGGTGCCAAGACATCACAGTGTAATAATGGTAATTTAATAATGCCGTCAGCCAGGCTCTGCCCACATTAGAAAGCTCGGGAAAATAAATGAGGCTTGCAAGCCGAGCAGAGGGAAACTTCTCCAGGCGGTGCCTGCAGCAGGGAGATACCTGGTAATGAAATACCCGCTGTCTCCATTCATTATACACGAGGTAAACCTTAAAAGGGGGTCTGGAAAGGTGAAGCTCTCAAAATGGAAATAAATAAATAAGCTTACCTGCCATAGCAAGATCTCTGAAAATGACTTGGAAGGACTGCCCGGAGATTTTCCCAGGGGATGTGGTAAAGTTTCATCAGACGTCAGGGGAGGTAATTATGTGCTTGGGCACATCTGCTGGAGAAATTGGCCTCCTTACCTTCATCTTCCCATGTGGGCACCAGATACGGAAACTGTGTTTAAACTCCATGGTGTTCTCTCTGGCTTTTACCATAAAAAAGAAATAAAAATGTGTCCTGGGTGCTTGGCAAATCAGTCCATTGTTAGATAGGGACCCATTATCTTTGACCTGCACGTTTTTGTCACTTCTGACTCACAGAAAATCTTCAAAAATGCCTCAAAGGAAAGATACGTGATATCTAAGAAGCTCTCACTTTCAGAAGAAAGGCCCATTTTGCAATATAAAAAAATTATAGTTGAATTAAGTGATTTCTTTATTTTTTATTTCAGTTGGTCTGTCATCGGCTCAAATTCTTAAAATGTACCTAAAATATTAATAACAAGCTTTGTTTACCAACCACGTTATTAACATGTTAGGTTAATAGTCAACCCTCTCCTTTCTCTGTTTTTCCTCTTAATCACCAAGACAACTCTCATATTCCTCCATCTTAGCTTCTTTACAGAAAAATTCTGACAGGTAACTGTCTGCCATCCTCTATCACTTCTGAAACTGGTAATGAAATGTCAGAGGAGGAACAGTTAATTAAAATCGTGGAATCCACTTTGCATCCTCTCACAGTCGATAAAAGTACTACAATTAAGGATACATTTCAACACATGATGTAACTAATATAAGTCACGGTTTTTAATAACATTTGGCCATTAAAAATCAAAAATCATTATCATGAAATAGAATATTAGGTAAACGTCTTGCTGCACTGGCCATAAAACTCCTTTGGCTCAACTAGTGCAACAGATTTGATACTGAGATCAATTATGAAGGTATTTTCTTGTAATAAACCAAGGAACATATCTAAAATCTGCAAGTAATTTATGGGAATAAAAACTGTACTGAACAGCCCACAGGGGCTTACGTAAGCGGTTACCTTCAACAAGATGCCCTCACACTCTCATGTTACTCTATAAACATTTAAGAAACACACAGTACAGAACAGCAGCTGAGAGTCCAGGCTCTGGAGTGAAATGCTCTTTCAATCCTGCCTCGGCTACTTTCTAAACATGAGACTGCTTTATATCTCAGAGCCTCAGTTTCCCTATCTGCAAGATGGGGTAAACACTCTCTACTCATAGGGCTGCTGTGAGGATTAAATGAGATAACATGCATGAAGCATTTTCAATACTGACTAGGACCTTGTAAAGGTTGAATAAACATAAGCTGTTCCTCTTATTTGATACTTCACTTAATAACTGTATTCTCTGAGGCTCTGGTAATTTAAGAACATTCATATAAGCTGAAATATATTCATTTATTTTACACTATTGCAGTATTCATTGTTCTACATAAGAATTAGGCTGATGATACGTCAGGGCTCTTTAGTTCCAAATGCTTCCACTCATTTTTAGTACGGATATCTGTTAAGCAAAGGAGAATAAAAGGGTCAGCTCACCTCAGAAGCTGCCAGCTTCCACCCTTGCTTGTCAACTAGCTCCACATGAGTCAAACTGCACTCACCAGGGAGCACTTGTGAAAGTCTCAGATTCATAGAAGTATTTACCTTGGGATTTGGGGTTTGTTTTTTCAGGTTTATGTCTGGGACAGCATGCTAAAGCTAACAGTCCAGCAATTTTATTAAACTCTTCAATTTCAGCATTTTTTAAAGAGCATATAGAAATCACACTGGCAGTGGCTATTTAAACTTCCCAGCGGATGCCAAAAATAATAAAAGGACACTTAAATGACCATTTTTGAGCAGAGCCAACAGCATGTGGCCTAATTATCCAGCTACATGAAAAATTCTATGGATTTTAAACCAGAGTATAAGGGTTTGATATGCACAGTGCAGAACACAAACAGCTACCTCACTGGGGTGTGCAGGACTTTTCAAATCTAAATTTAAGGTTCAGTTCTATCAGGATAAGTTTCTCCTCTGTTTTTTCCTTCTGATTAACTTATTAGAAATAATAAACGAACAAGATGGCAAGAAAGTGACATAGCTAACTAAGCCTCTAATGAATACAAGCAAAGAAAATACCATCGTATGATATCCCTTATATGCAGAATCTAAAAAGACATGATACAAACAAACTTATTTACAAAACAGAATCATAGACTTAGTAAATGAACTTGTCATTGCAGGGGTGGGTGGGTGGGGGGAGAATTGGGGGGGAAGGGATGATTAGGGAGTTTGGGATGGATATGTACACACTGCTATATTTAAAATGGATAACCAACAAGGACCTACTGTATAGCACAGGGAACTCTGCTCAATGTTATGTGGCAGCCTGGATAGGAGGAGGGTTTGGGGAAGAACGGATACATGTGTATGTATGGTTGAGTCCCTTTGCTGTTCACTTGAAACTATCACAACATTGTTAACCAGCTATACTCCAGTACAGAATAAAAAGTTTGGTGTATACCATTGGTATACATGTATACATTGTATACATGTACCATTATATACCATTGTGCTAAGTGTCTCCAATTATTTCTAATACATAGGTATAACTATGCACATTTTATAGATGAGGAAACCAAACTCAGAAAGGGTGACTGCCTTCCCCCAGGGAGCTGGTATCAGAGCTGGTGTCCTGGTTATCTTCTGTTTGCCCCTGCAGACCCTCTGCCTGCCCTATGGTGGCCTCTCCTCTGCCACCCTCTGCAGCCCTCATGCCTTCTGGCTATTGGTGGGTTAATACAGAGGACAGACAGCCTTCCCTTATTGTCCCTACCTTAAAATCATTACCCCTTCATCTTGTTTCTTCATCACTTACATAAACATTTGCTATTGTTCAGTCACTAAGTCAAGTCCGACTCTGTGATCCCATGGTCTGTAGCCTGCAAGGCTCCTCTGTCCACAGATGTTCCAGGCAAGAATACTGGAGTGGGCTGTCATTTCCTCCTCCAGGGGATCTTTCCGACCCAGGGATTGAATCCACATCTCCTGCATCAGCAGAGAGATTCTTTACCACTGAGCCACCAGGGAAGCCCATATATAAATATTATCATACACTTTTTCATAAATTCATTCAATAATATTTACTGAGAGTTACCATGTACTGGGCACTCGGTATAGGTGCTGAAATACTGTAGTAAAAAAGACCCACATGACCCTTAACTTACTTATTCTCTTCTTTTCTTTTCCAACTTGAATATTAAATATAAGGGATTTCCCAGTTTCCAACTTAAATATTAAATATAAGGGATTTCCCAGTTTCTAACTTAAATATTAAATATAAGGGATTTTCCCCAAATCAGATGCCATTTCTTCTACAAATCTTTCGGCAGTGCTGGACACATTATGGATGCTCAGTAGTGGATGGAGAAAAGAATAATTGATGGATAAAAGAAAAACCATCTGAAGTGTCTGCAGGAGCAAGATAGAAGTTACCAAGCCTAAGACGTTTTCTATTAGTAATAATCATGCCTTGGATAAATCTCATCCGCTATGATACAGTCCCTGCACAAAGCTTAAGACTAAGACTTTTTCAATAACATGCTGAGCAAACCCATAACAATGCTGCTCATTAAAATGAGAATTAAGAATAATGATGATATCTGATGTTGATAAAGTTGAGGTGAAATTAACATTCTCAAAAACCACTGGACTAAGTATGAATCTTCCTGCGACGCAGGAGACCCAGGTTCGATTCCCGGGTCAGGAAGATCCCCTGGAGAAGGAAATGACAACCCACTCCAGTATTCTTGCCTGGAGAACCCCATCACAGAGGAGCCTTAGCAGGCTCCAGTCCATGAGGTCGCAAGAGTTGGACACGACTTAGCGACTAACCCACCAAGTATGAATCAGTACCACCTTTCTATGTGGAAATTTGCTTAACACCACAAGCAAGTGACTCAGCTAATAGCTTCCAGAAACAAATCCTAGAAGCATAATCAAGCATGAGCCCAAAGATACAGTTATACATATGTTATGAAAAAATTGAAATTTTAGAAAATGGTAATAACCTAAGTGTTCAGAAATAGTGGATTCATCAATTCAAGAACATCATATAATGAAACACTAGAAATGATTAAAGGCAATGACATATCATATATTTCATGACATGAACACATTCACAATATATTATTAACTGAAAAAAGGAGGAAATAAAGTTATATGTAGAATAACTCAGTTTTTCTTTTAGAAAAGTTTTGATAAAAGAAAAAGGCCCAAAATACACCATCCAATAGGAATATAATACAAGGCATACATGTAATTTTAAAGTATTTAGTAGTCATATTTTAAAATGTAAAAAACCAAAAAAAGTAGATGAAATTATTTAAAGAGATATTTTAATTAATCCAACATACACATAACAAGAATAGTTTAAAATCTCTCTAAGAAACTTGGTGTGCAGTTTATACTCTTAGCACACGGTATCTATTCAGCCTTATCATATTTCAAATATTCACAAGCCATCTGTGAATATTAGTGGCTCCCTGATTGGACAGCTCTGGTAAGCCTTAAAAGCAGGTGTAGAGAGAAAGAATTTGTATGATTTTTACTTTCTTCTTTTGTATCCCTGTCCTTTTACAATCACCATGTATAATTTTGCTATTGACATATACTACTTCTGTGATACAAAAACTAAGTTGTTTTTAAATATTAAGAACAAAGGTTTTTTTGTGTCTGTCTCTGGAATACTTTTTGTCTCACCGTCTCTGCTGTTCACAGATTACCTGCTTCCAAGAATTAGAAAAGTGCTCTCCTTTCTTCCCCACTTTTCATATAGACTTTGAATAGCTACCTAGTTGCAGCCCCCAGGCAAGTGAGTAAGGATCAAATAGTGTTGCTCTTCAGAGTCACAGCTAAACCAGCCCCCGCTTTCCGGTGGTGCGACCCCGAATCTATCAGGACTCCAGGCACTGTTTTAGCAGCTCTCCTGGGCCTGTGGAAGGGCAGGGAATAGGACCGGAAAGTGCTTAATTTGAGGTTAATTAAATAGTGATGACAAGCCTTAATCTCCAACTTGTCATCAGATTGTAAACACTGATCGCAGCTGCAGTCATCTGTAATAAACCTATTGAGAGAAATCTTGACCAGAATGAAATGAGTATGTTGGTTATCCAGATGAAGCTGAGAGAGATGAGATCAGACAAATTCAGGTCCTTGTAATGCCAGGAAAAGTGGAGACCCGAAAGGAAAGGTATCAGAGGAAACTGTGTCAAATCTGATTTCTTTACAGCTATACAAAAAAAAAAAAAAAAAAATTCTGAATCCCATGGGCCTGGAGGCTGAAAGAAATAAAGGTGAAGATGTAAATCCATTGGACTGAGGATCTGAAAGATATTGAAATAGCTCTACTACTATTAACCACTGACAGGTTTCTGCAGAAAATGTCTGAGCCATGCTCATGTGCTGGAGCCTCTGGACAAATGGTTATACCAGTGTAAGTAAGCCACAGCAGGAATTTACCTGAGAGGGAGGGAGGGGATGGGCTTCCCAGGTGGCTCAGTGGGTAAGGAATCTGCCCACAATGGGTCGGGAAGATACCCTGGAGGAGGGCATGGTAAGCCACTCCAGTATTCTTGCCTGGAGAATCCCCATGGACAGAGGAGCCTGGCGGGCTATAGTCCATGGGGTTACAAAGAGTTGGACACTACCGAGGCAACTGAGCAGAAGAAGGGGATAACAGTTACAGGCCAGGCACTTCACATATAATTTACCTGATAATTCTGACAACTATTTTATAAGGTATTATTATTTTCTCCACTTTTAAGAAGAAAATGCTAAATCTGAAGAGAGTTTCCTACCTAGCCAAAGGCCATGCAAAATATGGGTTGAATCCAGAATTGAATATAGACTAAAACCCTAGGCTCTGAAATTCAGGCAGCTCTGTCTCAGAAGCTTTGCAGCAGTGTTGAGGAAGTGATCAAGATAAGCAAATAGTGAAGTTGGTGAGGAAGATGGAAAGAAAAGCGAAAAAATTCCCCAGGGTACAACTAGGAAGTTAGGTGGCCTAGTGGGTGACTGCTGCAAGGTGGGTAAACATTCTGATACTGCTATTCTCAGCATCCCTTAAAAGTGCCCTGTCTGAGGCATACACTGCTATGTCTAAAATAGAAAACCAATGAGAACCTACTGTATAGCACAGAGAACTCTACTCAATGCTCTAGTGGTGAACGAAACGGGAAGGAAATCCAAAAAAGAGGGGACTATATGTACACGTATAGCTAATACACTTTGCTGTATAGCAGAAACTAACACACCATTGTAAAGAAACTATGCTGCTGCTGCTGCTGCGTCACTTCAGTCGTGTCCGACTCTGTGTGACCCCATAGACGGAAGCCCACTAGGCTCCCCCATCCCTGGGATTCTCCAGGCAAGAACACTGGAGTGGGTTGCCATTTCCTTCTCCAATGTGTGAAAGTGAAAAGTGAAAGTGAAGTCGCTCAGTCGTGTCTGACCCTTAGCGACCCCACGGACTGCAGCCTACCAGGCTCCTCCATCCATGGGATTTTCTAGGCAATAGTACTGGAGTGGCTTGCCATTGCCTTCTCCGAAAGAAACTATACTCTAGGAAAAATTATATTTAAAAAAAAAGTGCTGTCTCTGGCTTTATTTGACATGGAGAACACTTTCTCTTTCTTAAAGACTCAGCACAGGTCAATCTGCACCTCTTCTGTAAAGCCTTTCCCAAACCTCCTGGCAAAATCGGCGTTCTTTTTTTTTTTTTTTTTTTTATATTAACAAAGTGGGGGGCAATGGAAAAGAAAACTTCAGTATAATGGGCTAGACATCATGTTACATGTAAAGAAAGTTAAGAAGGAGAATCTGAATCTGAGGATAGGAAATACTGGAGTGAAATAACCATGACAGTTGTCAAAGAGTTAATCATCTAAGATGCACAGTTTAAATCTACATAGGGCTTCCCTGGTGGCTCAGTGGTAAAGAATACATCTGCCAAGCAGGAGACTCGGGTTTGATCCCCAGGTTGAGAAGATCCCCTGGAAAAGGAGATGGCAACCCACTCCAGTCTTCTTGCCTGGGAAATCCCATGGACAGAGGAGCCTGGCGGGCTACAGTCTATGGGGTCACAAAAGAGTCAGATATGACTAAGGAGCTAAACAACAACACAATTCTTCACTGAAGCCTCTCTGGTTCAAGACAAAACAGTCATTCTTTCTGTGGTATTGGTGAAGACTCTTGAGAGTCCCTTGGACTGCAAAGAGATCCAACCAGTCCATCCTAAAGGAAATCAGTCCTGAATATTCATTGGAAGGACTGATGCTGAGTCTGAAACTCCAATACTTTGGCCACCTGATGCGAAGAACTGACTCATTGGAAAAGACCCTGATGCTGGGAAAGATTGAAGGCAGGAGGAGAAGGGGACGACAGAGGACGAGATGATTAGGTGGCATTACCGACTCGATGGACGTGAGTTTGAGCAAGCTCCAGGAGATGATGAAGGACGGGGAGGCCCGGTATGCTGCAGTCCGTGAGGTCACAAGGAGTCAGACATGACTGGCTGACAGAACAACAAGAACAAGGACAGTGCTAGGGGAAAACAACAGTGAGCAAAACCAGACACGATTCTGCTGTCAGGGGTCATCCATCTAACAGGGATAGCATGGTCGTGATAAAAGACCACACAGATATTTGGAAAACGGTGATACGTGCTCCAGAGTATAGGTAAATAAGAAGTGATGGTTTTGTCCAACATACAGAACTGGAAACAACAAATACAGTATGCAGAGAAATAAGCTTCAGTTCATTATTTGGAAGAACTCTGAAATAACCAATACATTCCAAAAAGGACCCCATGAATGAGCACACTTCCTCCTCCTGGCATAGGACAGGCCCAGGCTGAAGCCAGGGAACATAAGGGTACAGCCCCCGATGACTTTCCAAGTCTCCTCCAGTTCAGAGAAACTACAACTACATAACTCTAAACAAAATAGTGTCTTGGATGGTAATTAGAATTTGCCAGATTGAATTTCCAGGAGAGCAAGGAAACTGGTGCAGAGAAGAATCATTTATGTACACAGAGAGCAATGAAGCAAAACTGAGTCTCCTAAATGTCACTGATACACCTCAGTTTTACATACTGCTCTGGAAGCTTCATGAGGATAGGGGCCCATGGGCTTGCTCATCATTGACTCATCATGACACATAGCACCTATACTAAATATTTGTTAAATGAACAAATAAATATGGTACTAATATGTACCAGCACAAACATGCTCACTTATGAAAACTTTCTTCTACTCTTGTGGACCTTAAAATTGAACTTTCTTGAATAATTAATGACCGTGAACATCAGTCAATCACTTGCTTCCTGATTAATAGCTAGGGTCTCTTGTCCAAGCAGCCACTTAGTTCAATTAAAAATTAATAATTTTCCATGGAATAAATACACACTACACATAGTACATCAGGGGCTCCACTTTTAATAAGCAATTAAGTAATGCAGACAGACTAAGAATCTATTAACTAAGAGAGAACTCCATGAACTTGCCCTTCAAGTCATCATTCATTCACTACCCATTTCTCTTCTAAATTTTTAAATTAGCTAGGAAAACAGCAGTTCTGAAAACAGAATAAATAATTATTAGTAATTAATATGTTGTCATATTTTGGTTAACATTTGCAGACGACACAATGTGTTTTTGTTAAACAGTGTGTTCTGTTTGTTTTTATTCCTTCTCTGATGTGAAGAATACATTAGGGAAGATCAATGCAAACCTGAGGCACTATATGTAAAATGTTAAGGGTCTATTCATTGAAAAATTATGAACCATGCTATAGAACTTAGTCAGGTCAGAGCTAAATTAAATTATTGATCCACATTTATTTTCCCCCTTTCTATGTGACTATCTTCTGATTTTTTTTATAACATACATTACTGCCTATAGAGCAAATGAATCATCTTATCCTAGGCCCAGCATGTCTGCTGACTGACAATTTTCTAAAAATAATTCTCATATTGGTAGCACTCAGATTTATAAATTGAGCTCTCTTAGCAAAAATACCTAAATATCCGACATAAAATTTATAAGCTCCTGTAGCATGAATCCAAAGGGAAAGAGGCTAATTTTCACTTTTTACAATACAAAGAATACAAAGAAAAAAAGAAATACTATTTTTCTTAATACCATTTCACTACTTTTTATGGTTCTTGGTACATTTCATTGATGAGGCCAAAACATATTCACTTGACTTTTTAAAAATGCCTTAACTGTATTCCTAAGTAAAATGATGCAATCAGCACGTGAATTGAAGTCTTTTAAATTTTCAGACCTAAATCTTCCTCAAGATGTGTAACCTCCAATTCTGTAAGCAGTTTTACCAAATGCTTTGGGGATTTCTTTGAATACAAAGAACTCTCATCCCCAATCAGCCTTCAAAATGACAGAATATGTCTTGAATTGGGATCTTCTCTCACCTTCTGAAAAGGGAAAATGGGTAAATATACTGTAAGAAATGTAAATTCCACAGACCCACATTAATTTATGAAAATGGAAGCCGACATAAGAGTTCTTAGTAGACGCTATCTTTGATTTGGGGCTGTACTTAGCCAGTAACTTTTGTCTCCTGGGAAAATATTTTCTCTTTAACAAAGTAGTGTCGGATGCAAAGTCCTCTCCATTTTCTCTAATAGGAAACGATCGTTCCGAGCTGTGCGCCAAATAAGGCAGAAATTATCCCTAATATGTAGTCTGAACATTTGTATCAAAATACAGTGAAATACCATTTCGGAGTCGGACGAGAAAAACATGAGCTCGTAAAACGTCTGCCTCCCTTGGATGGAAAAACGGTCCATTGCTTTTCTTACCACTGACTGTCACTGTGAGAAGCTCCCGGCATTAGGAGCATGTTTCATCGTCTTACACAAATGCCAATTCCTATCGCTGGGACAAGGGGACTGGAGCCTCACAGCAGGCCTGAGGGACTCTGTTTCTCCACAGGTCTGCTCCAAAACTGAGCGCCCTTTGCACTAGAAATCAATGTCACCCAACAAAAACTGCAGGAGAAAGCTAAATACCAGCAGCAAAATGTCTCTTGTGTACCAGTCTCTCCCCACTGTGTTTTCTGCCAGGTGAGGAAAACAGGGCAAGAAAGGGCTGAAGACAGAAACACTAAAGAACCTGAGAGTTGAAAAGAGCCAAAGTTTCAAATAAGAATAGACTCAAGCATCCAAGTGTGCAGAAATGTAGAATGCCATCTGGGGAAGGGGAGCAGGCTCCCTCCCTAGAGATTCAACTGAAGGGCATCGATACCTTAGGACGTTCCTTCACCAGGTTTTGGCACCCTGGACCTTGGGGATCTAAGCACACAAGACAGGACCCATCTCTCAGGAGGAGGACTTCATTACACAAACTCACATGTCCAATGCATGAATCCAAAATATCAAAGGAGTAGTCTACAATTTGTATTGTAATTGCTGCCCAGATGTCAGAATGACCAGGACGTTCCCTTTCTGAATATGTCCTCAGTGCAAAGCCAAATCCTAATCAGACAGCAATCTGATGTGTAAGCAATCTGAACAAGAGGAGTTCATTTGATGAATTGAATGTTGAATGGCATCAGGGGGAACAGAGTCAAGCAATGGGAGAAGATGTGTGCTGGCCGCAGCTCGCTGTATCCACTGCCATAACAGAAACAGCCTTGCCAACAGAACAGCAATGCTCCCAGTTCCTCACAGGAGACCCATCTCCTCCAAAGAGGACTATGTGTGCATGCCTTCTTCATTCCCATCACTATGTACCCACAATTTGAATGGCAAAATTTTCCTTTTGCCCTAAAAAGCTGCAACGCTTTCTCATTGGTGAATTAGAATTTATTGCTTATAACAAATGAAAATATGAAAAAGTACAAGTTATTTCTTCTTCCCATGAGATTACAGATGGATAATCTTTTAGTCTCTTTCTTAGGTTGACCATATAAAATTTCCTTTGCAGATAAAATAAAACAGTCATTTATCAGTAATTTCACATGGTTCAACTTAATATATGGTTTCATACATCAGTTCAGTTCAGTGACTCAGTCATGTACGACTCTTTGCGACCCCATGAATCACAGCACGCCAGGCCTCCCAGTCCATCACCAACTCCCAGAGTTCACTCAAACTCATGTCCATCGAGTCGGTGATGCCATCCAGCTATCTCATTCTCTGTCATCCCCGTCTCCTCTTGCCCCCAATCCCTCCCAGCATCAGAGTCTTTTCCAGTGAATCAACTCTTCGCATGAGAAGACCAAAGTATTGGAGTCTCAGCTTTAGCATCAGTCCTTCCAATGAACACCCAGGACTGCATACATTATATCAAAGTAGGATCACATCTTAAATTTTGTTTTGCTGCTTTTCTTTTAATTAACCAGGGCCCATAAATAGCCTCCCATGTCACAAAGTAATATCATGACAGATATTCTTGTACATGCTTCTTTGCCAAAGCCTCTGATTATTTCCTTAGGGAACATTCCTAGATATAGAATCATTAGGTCAAATACTATACACACACCCATTCAGCACACACCCATTCATTTATGTATTACTCACGGCAGCTTTCACCCAACAACAGTTGAGTTGGAATGTGTACACAAAAAGCCTACATATTTAGTCTCTGTATTCAGTTGTGCCCAACTCTTTGCAACTCTTTGGATGTAGCCTGCCAGGTTCCTCTGTCCACGGGATTTCCTAGGCAAGAATACTGGAGACGGTTGCCATTTCCTCCTCCAGGGGATCTTTGGGACCCAGGGATTGAACCCAGGTTTTGGGCCTTGCTGGCAGATCTGTTACCCACTGAGCCATTGGGGAAGTTCACTTAGTCTCTGGTCCTTTACAGAAGAGTTTGCCAGCTGCTGACCTGGATCTACAATTGGGTAGAGACAGAATACCCACAATGGAACATCCACTCTACAACAGGACATAGATTCTCCACGTGTAAAATTCACCGTGATTACAAGCAGATCTCCTCCATTTCAAATATTTTCTACTCTTTAGCATTTTTTAATCAGTCCATTTTTAAATACAAGTCCACTTATCATTGAAATTGTGTTAAAGAGTACTATTTGAGAAAATTAACTCCATTATTTTTAATCATAGAAATTACTATAACTTAAGATATAAATGGGAACCAAATCAAACAAAATGTTATAAAAATTCTTCTATTGCATAATAACCTAATCTAAATTTAAACATTTACCATAAAAATTAACTATTAAATAAGAAGATTAAAAGACATTTCATTCCTTGGACCTTTGATTTGAAACAGCTAAAAATTTGAAGCTGGATTCTCTTTACTCATGGGCAAGCCTCAGATACTTGGCTTACAAAAAAAAAAAAAAACACATTTAACTTTTCACTGAAAAAGAATCACAGAGAGCACGTCTGAATTTTTACAAATTCCTCGTTAATTAGACTTTAATCTACATGGCTATACCATATGCTAGAAAACCATCCAAATACAAACTCTATGAGACGGTTTTACTGCCATTACTTTAAGAGCCATTTAAAAGATTTTCTATGGGATAAAGATTGGGTGATTTATCATGGTTTTATGCTCCTTTAATCTGCTCCATCTTCCCATTGTAAAATAAATATTGGTTTTAAAATAAATGGTTCTGCCCAGGTTTTGATGAGAAAAATTGCCCTGTAAATCACAAGCTCACATGTGCCAAACTCTAAGTCCAATGTTAACTAGCCCATTCTGATGAAAAATAAGTCAATTTTATAGAACAAAATCTAAAAGAAGACAATTACATAAGTATATTATCAGTGCTGCAATGTAACTAATTTGAGATATGAGCTTCCCTACTCCCTGTTTTTTTTAATTTACACACCAAAAGATGCTACTTGATACAAAACTGGTCTTTCAATTGGGCTTTTCAAAAAATATATTCTTTACAACAGCTTTTATTATATTCTCTCCAACTCCAATACACAAGTTATGTAACTGAAAATAAATACAAGCAAATCTGAGGGTTATATGATAACATCTTTATCAACCATTTAGTTCACACTCAGAAGGTCATATCAATTTAACAGTTGATTCCTCGGACTATTTCACAGAGTTCTGAGAAATTGACAATATAAATATATAACAATATAGTGGCACTAGTGGTAAAGAAGCCACCTTTCAATGCAGCAGATCGAAGAAACATGGGTTCGATCCCTGGGTCAGGAAGATACCCTGGAGAAGGAAATGGCTACCCACTCCAGTATTCTTGCCTGGAGAATCCAATGGACAGAGGAGCTACGCAGGCTACAATCCAAAGGGTTGCAAACAGCTGGACACAAATGAAGTGACTTAGCACACAGCACCTTTCTATCATAAGCACAGTACATAAACACTTTGGAAAATATGAATGGTTTCAAGCAGTGCTTAACTAATTATCATTAATAAAATACGAGTTGAGAGTATTATTCCTTTCTAATATGTTGTGGGTTGATGACACATGCACTTGGATATTCTGTCAATGTCAAGTTATAAAATGTCAATTGCAGGTGTGGCTGACATTTAAACTTTCTAGCAACCACATTAAAATATAAACATAAACAACATTAATTTTAATAATATTTTAATATAACCTAATATGTCCATAATCTTATCATTTCGTATAATGTAAACAATATAAAAATATTCAGTTCAGTTCAGTTCAGTCGCTCAGTCGTGTCCGACTCTCCGCGACCCCATGAATCACAGCACGCCAGGCCTCCCTGTCCATCACCAACTCCCGGAGTACACTCAAACTCATGTCCACAGAGTCGGTGATGCCATCCAGCCATCTCATTCTCCGTCGTCCCTTTCTCCTCCCGCCCCCAACCTTTCCCAGCATCAGAGTCTTTTCCAGTGAGTCAACTCGTCGCATGAGGTGGCCAAAGTATTGCAGTTTCAGCTTTAGCATCAGTCCCTCCAATGAACATCCAGGATTGATCTCCTTTAGAATGGACTGGTTGGATCTCCTTGCAGTATAAGGGACTCTCAAGAGTCTTCTCCAACACCACAGTTCAAAAGCATCGATTCTTCGGCGATCAGCCTTCTTCACAGTCCAACTCTCACATCCATACATGACCACGGGAAAAACCATTGCCTTGACTAGACGGACCTTGGTTGGCAAAGTAATGTCTCTGCTTTTTAATATACTATCAAGGTTGGTCACAACTTTCCTTCCAAGGAGCAAGCGTCTTTTAATTTCCTGGCTGCAATCAGCATCTGCAGTGATTTTGGAGCCCAAAAAAACAAAGTCTGACACTGTTTCCACTGTTTTTCCATCTATTTCCCATGAAGTGATGGGACCAGATGCCATGATCTTCGTTTTCTGAATGTTGAGCTTCAAGCCAACCTTTTCACTCTCCTCTTTCACTTTCATCAAGAGGCTTTTGAGTTCCTCTTCACTTTCTGCCATAAGGGTAGTGTCATCTGCATATCTGAGGTTATTGATATTTCTCCCAGCAATCTTGATTCCAGCTTGTGTTTCTTCCAGCCCAGCGTTCCTCATGATGTACTCTGCATAGAAGTTAAATAAGCAAGGTGACAATATACAACCTTGACGTACACCTTTTCCTATTTGGAACCAGTCTGTTGTTCCATGTCCAGTTCGAACTGTTGCTTCCTGATCTGCATACAGATTTCTCAAGAGGCAGGTCAGGTGGTCTGGGATTCCCATCTCTTTCAGAATGTTCCACAGTTTATTGTGATTGACACAGTCAAAGGCTTTGGCATAGTCAATGAAGCAGAAATAGATGTTTTTCTGAAACTCTCTTGCTTTCTCCATGATCCAGCGGATGTTGGCAATTTGATCTCTGGTGCCTCTGCCTTTTCTAAAACCTGCTTGAACATCTGGGAGTTCACGGTTCACATATTGCTGAAGCCTAGCTTGGAGAATTTTGAGCATGACTTTGTTAGCGTGTGAGATGAGGGCAATTGTCCGGTAGTTTGAGCATTCTTTGGCATTGCCTTTCTTTGGGATTGGAATGAAGACTGACCTCTTCCAGTCCTGTGGCCACTGCTGAGTTTTCCAAATCTGCTGGCATATTGAGTGCAGCACTTTCACAGCATCATCTTTCAAGACTTGAAATAGCTCAACTGGAATTCCATCACCTCCACTAGCTTTGTTCGTAGTGATGCTTTCTAAGGCCCACTTGACTTCACATTCCAAGATGTCTGGCTCTAGGTCAGTGATCACGTTATTGTGACTATCTTGCTCGTGAAGATCTTTTTTGTACAGTTCTTCTGTGTATTCTTGCCACCTCTTCTTAATATCTTCTGCTTCTGTTAGGTCCATACCATTTCTGTCCTTTATCGAGCCCATCTTTGCATGAAATGTTCCCTTGGAATCTCTAATTTTCTTGAAGAGCTCTCTTGTTTTTCCTATTCTGTTGTTTTCCTCTATTTCTTTGCATTGATCGCTGAGGAAGGCTTTCTTATCTCTCCTTGCTATTCTTTGGAACTCTGCATTCAGATGCTTATATCTTTCCTTTTCTCCTTTGCTTTTCACCTCTCTTCTTTTCACAGCTATTTGTAAGGCCTCCTCAGACAGCCATTTCGCTCTTCTGCATTTCATTTCCATGGGGATGGTCTTGGTCCCTGTCTCCTGTACAATGTCACGAACCTCCGTCCAGAGTTCATCAGGCACTCTATCAATCAGATCTAGTCCCTTAAATCTATTCCTCACTTCCACTGTATAATCATAAGGGATTTGATTGAGGTCATATCTGAATGGTCTAGTGGTTTTCCCTACTTTCTTCAATTTAAGTCTGAACTTCGCAATAAGGAGTTCATGATCTGAATATTATTGATGACAAATAATATACGTTACCACTTGCACATGGAATCTAAAAAATAAAACAACCAAATGAATAAAACAAAACAGAAACAGACTCACAGATACAGAGAACAAACTCATGGTTACCGAGGAGGGAGGGGCAAAATAGGCGTATTATTAGGTAAAACTACTAGGTATGCGTGAGTGCATGCTAAGGTGCTTCAGTCATGTCCAACTCCTTGCAAGCCCATGGACTGTAGTCCACAAGGCTACTCCGGGCCATGGGGTTCTTCAGGCAAGAATACTGGAGTGGGTTGCCATTTCCTTCTCCAGGGGATCTTCCTGACCCAGGGATTGAAGTTTGGTCTCTTGTGTCTCCTGCATTAGCAGGCGGGTTCTTTACCACTAGCACCACCTGGGAAGCTTCACTTTGTATGAATATAGAATAAAAAAGATATATATGGCAGAGCACAGGGATGATAGCCACTGTTTTATAATAACTTTAAATGAAGCAAAACCTATAAAAATTTGAATCACTATATTGTATACTTGAAACTAATATTGTAAATCACCTATACTTCAATAAAAATATTACCAAAAATATTTTACATTCTTCTTTAATACTATCTTTAAAATCCAGTGCTGTAATGCAGGAGACTCTGGTCCATTTCCTGGGTTGGGACGATCTCCTGGAGAAGGGATAGGCTACCCACTCCAAAACTCTAGGGCTTCCTTTGTGACTCAGCTGGTAAAGAGTCTGCCTGCAATGTGGGAGACCTGGGTTCGATCCCTGAGTTGGGAAGATCTCCTGGAGAAGGGAAAGGCTACCCACTCCAGTATTCTAGCCTAAAGAATTCCATGGACTGGATAGTCCATGGGGTTGCAAAGAGTCAGACACGACCGAGTGACTTTCTATTTTTCTATGTGTTGTATACTTAATAGTATGTCTCAATTAAGACTGGTCTCATTTGAATTACTCAATATCCACATGTACCGAGTGGCTACTGTGTTGGACAGAGCAGTCCTAAATTCTTACTGTCAATGTCTGACCTGCCTCTTCACATTCTGAAGCACAGTAGTGCTGTCTGAACCATTACTCCCTTCAGAACAGCATCTCTAAGTTCCTCTTCCGTAATTTTTTGCCTGATGTTTTATAATTAAGGTTTCCATTTCAGATAAGACCAACACTTAAAAAAATTAGCACACTCATGACTGTGGCTTACTTTGTCCTTCCTTTCAGGAAGGGCATCACCATTAACAAGGGGTGAATGCAGAAGCCTCCTCCACTCTCCCTTCTCTACAAGTGACCGCTACTCTGAATGAAGCTGGTTTAGTTCCTGTCTGTCCATATTTTTATACTTCACAGATTATATCCTTAAGCATCAACATAGAGCTCTTAACAAGGGAAAATATGTTTGCGCTTTACTGAGACGTGCGAAAAATCCTTCCCACATTCCAAAGGCAATTGCTGAAACCGATTCTCACACCTTTCTACCATCCACTCTATTAATATGATTATGTCTTAGGACCCTGTATCACCTTCTAGCTTGGATAACTCCTACCCATCATTTCAGTCCCAGCATGAATGTCACTTCTTCAGGAAACCTTTACTAACATGCCCTTTGCCCAAGAAAGATTAGGTTCCCTGTTAAATGCTCTGACCTTTCCTATACCTTAATTATAAATATCTATTTTTGTGATGATTTTTTTAATGTCCATCTCCTTCATGAAAATGTAAGGTAACACCTGCATAATTCCCGGTTCACAGTGGATATCCATATGCATGTTTCAGATGAGTGAATGATTTTCTCTTCCATTCATTCGTTCAAACTCAACTCAGCTAGAAATCATGTTTCTTAGTCTCCTGCTGTGACATGAACTTGGAATGTCTGTATCATAAACATATGGGCACCCCTACTTATTAAAATGTATGTTTCAAATATTATTACCATGAAGTTATTCGGTACAATCTTTTGACATTTTATTATCTACTGTACATATGTTAGGCCCCTTTATTCACTTCTGCTGCTGTGTTCTGTCTCTGACTCTGTCATTCTCTTTCCTTCTCTCCGTCTTTGCTTTTGCAGTTGATCAAGTTTGCTAGATGTGTTTAGTTAGTCTTTCAAGGAATCATCCTTTGCTTTGCCTATCGTCTCTGCTGTTCCTTTGTATTCTATTTCTTTTTGTAATATTTTGTATTATCTTCTCTCTTTGCTTTATTTTGGTTTAGTCAACTATCCTCTTTACAACTTTTTGGTTGAATGCTTCAGTCAGTTCAGTTCAGTTCATTTCAGTCGCTCAGTCGTGCCCGACTCTTCGCGACCCCATGAATCACAGCATGCCAGGCCTCCCTGTCCATCACCAACTCCAGGAGTACACTCAAACTCATGTCCACAGAGTCGGTGATGCCATCCAGCCATCTCATTCTCTGTTGTCCCCTTCTCCTCCCGCCCCCAACCTTTCCCAGCATCAGAGTCTTTTCCAGTGAGTCAACTCGTCGCATGAGGTGGCCAAAGTATTGCAGTTTCAGCTTTAGCATCAGTCCCTCCAATGAACATCCAGGATTGATCTCCTTTAGAATGGACTGGTTGGATCTCCTTGCAGTATAAGGGACTCTCAAGAGTCTTCTCCAGCACCACAGTTCAAAAGCATCAATTCTTCGGCGATCAGCTTTCTTCACAGTCCAACTCTCACATCCATACATGACCACGGGAAAAACCATTGCCTTGACTAGACGGACCTTGGTTGGCAAAGTAATGTCTCTGCTTTTTAATATACTATCAAGGTTGGTCATAACTTTCCTTCCAAGGAGCAAGCGTCTTTTAATTTCCTGGCGGCAATCAGCATCTGCAGTGATTTTGGAGCCCAAAAAAATAAAGTCTGACACTGTTTCCACTGTTTTTCCATCTATTTCCCATGAAGTGAAGGGACCAGATGCCATGATCTTTGTTTTCTGAATGTTGAGCTTCAAGCCAACCTTTTCACTCTCCTCTTTCACTTTCATCAAGAGGCTTTTGAGTTCCTCTTCACTTTCTGCCATAAGGGTAGTGTCATCTGCATATCTGAGGTTATTGATATTTCTCCCGGCAATCTTGATTCCAGCTTGTGCTTCTTCCAGCCCAGCGTTCCTCATGATGTACTCTGCATATAAGTTAAATAAGCAAGGTGACAATATACAACCTTGATGTACACCTTTTCCTATTTGGAACCAGTCTGTTGTTCTCACTAATAATCAGTCCTCCTTCATTATAAATATATGCATTTGAATTTATAAAATTTCCTTTATGTACCTCTTTAATCGTATCCCACAAGGTTTAAAATAAAGTATCTACTCATTTCTATCATCACTTTTATTAGATTCAAGATTTAGAAGTATGATCTTGAGTTTGCAAATGTATAACTTTTGATGTCTATTTGTTTTTGGCCTCCTAATTTTTCCTCTGAGATAAGAAGAAATGTAATTTTTATCAGTCATTGGTAAGGCTTTTGATGTGTGTACATTCTCCAGTAGTGAAGCTCAGAGTTCTATATATGTGTACTTGATCAAGTTAATCAGTTACGTTATTTAAATCTTCTTTATTGTTTCTAATATTTTTTAGTTTGATTTTTCAAAGTCTGAGAGAAAATGTTTAATAATCCCAATTATGATTTATGTTCTCAATACTTCATGGTAATATTGTTAATTTTTACTTTATATATTTTTGAAATGATGCTCCTAGGTAATGAAGGTTCAGGATAAATATATATTCTTTGTGAATTTCTCTTTTATCATTAAACAGTAACTTCCTTTATCTGTAATAACATTTTTAAAATATATTTTGTCTGATATTACTACAGTGTCATCAACCTTCTTTTGAAAGGTATTTGCATAGTTTGTTGTTTAGTCACTCAGTCATGCCCAACTCTTCCTGTGACCCCATGGACTACAGCCCACCAGGCTCCTTTATCTATGAGATTTCCCAGGCAAGAATACTGGAGTGCATTGCCATTTCTTTCTCCAGGAGATCTTCCCCACCCAGGAATCAAACCTGCATCTCCTGCACTGGCAGGCAGATTCTTTACCACTGAGCCACTGAGGAAGTCCCATATGCATGGTATATTATGTCGACTTCCACATATATATTTTCTTTCAGTCTTCCCGTACCATTATTCTTAATAGGGGTATCCCTTATAAACAGTTGTGTGACTGTTTCTTCTTCCCCATGCAACTTAAAAATCTTTGTCTACTGCCACAAAGAATGAATCATCTTTATGTTTGTTGTGATTCCTGCTGTATTTGGCCTTATTTCAATCATGAGATTGATTTACAATTTCCTAAAAGTCAGAGATTACCCAAACGTACCCAGTTTATACACCACAGAAGGCATGACTGTATCTAGCTTAGGCTCATAATTTAGCTCTCCTCGTTAATTCAACTTAGACATGTTAGCAACCTATTGACATATTCTCTTAAAACTATAATTGATTTATCCTTA
Organism: Moschus berezovskii; assembly: GCF_049115385.1. NCBI lineage: Eukaryota > Metazoa > Chordata > Mammalia > Artiodactyla > Moschidae > Moschus > Moschus berezovskii. Next base: position 20,128,169 of record NC_142483.1, read on the forward strand.
CATAAGCAATACCCCAAAATTACCAGATTAAAGTGGTCAGTCCACTACAATTACAAGTCAAATCCATTGCATTTACCTGTAACATGAATACAGAAGAATCCATGGGCCATTCACCTCTGATGTTGCTGTATTTCACTCTCCCTCATTAACTTTTTCACTTTCATATGATGCAGCTTTCATCTTGTCTCCTCCCTTCCTACATCTCTTCTTCCCAACCCCTCTTCTCATCATCTCTTATTTAGATAATTGCATTAGTATCCATGGTCTCCCTGCCTTTATCTTACTATCTTCCACTCCAGTTAAATGAGGTTAGTTGTTGTTCAGTCACTTGGTTGTGTCTAGGTTTTTGTGACCCCATGGACTGCAGCATGTCAGGCTTCCTCGTCCTTCACTGTCTCCTGGAGTTAGCTCAGATTCATGATGAGCAAACTGAGTCGGTGATGCTATCTAACCATCTCATCCTCTGCCACCCCCTTCTCATTTTGCCTTCAATCGTTCCCAGCATCAGGGTCTTTTCCAATGAGCTGGCCCTTCACATCAGGTGGCCAAAGTATTGGAGCTCCAGCTTTTGCATCAGTCCTTCCAGTGAATATTTGGGGTTGATTTCCTTTAGGATTGACTGCTTTGATCTCCTTGCAGTCCAAGGAACTCTCAAGAGTCTTCTTAGCACCATAATTTAAAAGCAACCATTCTTCAGCGTTCAGCCTTCTTTATGGTCCAACTCTCACATCTGTACATGACTACCGGAAAAATCATAGCTTTGAATACATAGACCTTTGTCAGCAAAGTGATGTCTTTGCTTTTTAATACTCTGTCTAGGTTTGTCATAGCTTTTCTTCCAAGGAGCAAGTGTTTTTCAATTTCATGGCTACAGTCACCATCCACTGTGATTTTGGAGCCCAAGAAAATAACATCTGTCACTGCTTCCACTTTTTCCCCTTCTATTTGCCATGGAGTGATGAGACTGGATGCCATGATCTTAATTTTTTACTTTTTTATGTGGAGTTTCAAGCCAGCTTTTTCACTCTCCTCTTTCACCCTCAAGAGGCGCTTTAATTCCTCTTCACTTTCTGCCATTAGAGTGGTATCATATGCATATCTGAGGTTGTTGATATTTCTCCTGACAATCTTGATTCTAGCTTCTGATTGCATTTCACATGTTGTACATTGCATGTAAGTTAAACAAGCACTGTGACAATATACAGCCTTATTGTACTCTTTTCTCAATTCTGAACCAGTTTTTCCATGTTCAGTTCTAACTGTTGCTTCTTGACCCACACACAGGTTTCTTAGGAGACAGGTAAGGTGGTCTGGTTAAATGAGAACCTTGTATTATAAATTAAGAAGTTTGAATGCAACCCTGCAGGTTGGTCTCTCTTGAACTAAAATCCAAAGACACAGTCTAAAACCTCCAAACTTTTTTTTTTAATTTGTGGTTTTATCCAGTTAACATTTTAAAGAATCTAAATGACAATCTGATAATTGAGCTGTGCTTTCCAATAGCAGCGCCTGAGTCTGTCTTTTTTTACCCCATCAACTATTCTGTTCTCAGTGTCATTGGCACCAAATGATCACCTAAAGTGACAGCTTTTAACTTTCATTGTGTCAGTAAGCAGGTCTGGCTACTAGACTGACATGTCTTAATGCCAAAATTGTCCCACATTTGCCACTGTGCTCTTTAGGGGAAATGATTTATAACTGAAAGATACTGTCATTGAATAAGGTTTTAATTTATTAAGTTATTTAATTCATGGAGACTTTGATATGATATCATAAAAACTCATAGTGTCGCAGAGTAATGGTCTGTTTTAATTGTTACGGGCTAATGAGAAAGGAACAAAGGCAGAATTAATATGTAGATGATGTGTTTATACCAAATGGAAGCCCAATGTTATGATGGGACACTGTACAAAAGGTTTCCAAATCTTTCAAATAGAGAGAAGTGGTGGGAGAACTGACTGATCATATGCCTCAGAATAGTAAAGGCACGGCAAATAAAAAGAGCCTTTGCCACAGTACTCACTATACTTTACTCAATATTCATTTATCAAAAGTGTGTTAAACGCTTAATCAATAAATATTGAGTGCTAAATACTGTTCTAGGCACTGAAGATACAGAAGCAAGAAAGATAGGCAAAAATCCCTTCCTGCATAAAGCTATTTAAGGACAATAAACAAATTAACACACGTTTATACTATGTGAGATAGGGATAAATCCTGTGAAGAAAAACTTAAGAAGGGTATGGAGTTTCAGGATGATGGGGAGAGGAAGACAACTATTGTGGACACAGTGGTCCAGGAAGGATCGTCTGAGGAGATGACACTAGAGCAGAAATCTGAGTGCAGTGAGCAAGCAAGACATAGAAACATCTAGGGGAAAAGATGTCCAGACAGAAGTAACAGGAAACACAAAGATGCTGAGGGGGAAATAAGCTTGACATACACGAAGCCCAGCAAGAAAACCTGTGTGACCAGACCTTGGGAACAGAGAAAGAGAGTAACAGTAGACATGGCGAGAAAGACAAGGATAAGCCAAATGTTGAAGGACCTTGAGGCTACAGCAAAGAGACTGGATTGACTCTCCAGCAGATGTATGTGGCATTATATCCATGCAGTCCATGTGCAGTACCAGAAGGCAGACTCAGACAGTGGGTGCAGAAACAGAGTCAGTGGAGACTTGCTGGAGGAGATGAGGTCATCTCCTCTAGCTTTTCCTATTTCCCGAATGGAATATGAAGTGGAGGAAACAGCTGAGGGGAGAATAGGGGGTGGGAGTTGGAGTCCGAGGTAGAGGTGATAGTATTAAACCATGGTCTTACAGAGTAGCAGTTTCAGGCAAATGATGAAGAACTGGTAAATATCACAGAGGATACACTTGAAATCTGTGGACATAAATTCAAAGCAGTGCTGCTCAGCATAGTTTTGTGTTCTTCCACGTTCATCTGCTGCTGCTGCTGCTGCTAAGTCGCTTCAGTCGTGTCCGACTCTGTGCGACCCCAGAGACGGCAGCCCACCAGGCTCCACCGTCCCTGCGATTCTCCAGGCAAGAACACTGGAGTGGGTTGCCATTTCCTTCTCCACTGCATGAAAGTGAAAAGTGAAAGGGAAATCGCTCAGTTGTGTCCGACTTGTAGCAACCCCATGGACTGCAGCCCACCAGGCTCCTCCATTCATGGGATTTTTCAGGCAAGAGTACTGGAGTGGGGTGCCATTGCCTTCTCCGACGTTCATCTGCACTTAGGTCCAAAGTGGGCAGACAGCTGAGAGAGGGTCAGAGTCACGTCAGTGAATAGGACACAGAGAGACTGACCATAGCATCTAAGCTGGGTAAGGAGAGGAGGAAGGGCACGAGAGGGGTGATGAATACAGGCATACCTCTTTTTATTGCACTTCCCTTTAGTGTGCTTTGCAGATATTATGCTTTTTACAAGTTGAAGGTTTGTGGCAGTCCTGCTTCAAGCAAATCTATCGGTGCCATTTTTCCATCAGCATTTGCCCACTTCATGACTCTATGTCACATTTTGGTAATTCTTATATAACATTTCAGGTTTTTTCATTACTATCACTGTAATCAGTGATATTTGATGTCACTCTTGTATTAATAACTGGAAGGTATCACAAACTGCATCTATGTAAGATAGTGCACTTAATCAACAAATGTTGTGTTTGGGGGACTTCCCTGGTAGTCCAGTGGTTAGGACTCCATGCTTCTAATGCACTGTTGCAGGGGTGTGGGTTCGATCCCTGGTTGGGGAACTAAGATCCCACATGATGTATGGTACAGCCACCCACACAAAAAAATGTTGTATGTGTTCCAACTGCTCCACTGACCAGCCGTTCCCCCATCTCTATTCCCCTTCTTGGGTCTCCCTATTCCCCAAGACATAACAATGTTGAAATTAGGCCAATTAATAAACAGTGTGCCTGAAGAACTATGGAACAGAGGTCCATAATATTGTACACAAGGCAGTGAACAAACCCATCCCAAAGGAAAGGAAAAGCAAGAAGGTAAAGTGGTTATTTGAGGAGGCTATATACAAATAGCTGAAGAAAGAAGAGAAACAAAATGCAAGGGAGAAAGGGAAAGGTTCATCCAACTAAACTCAGAGGTCCAAAGAATAGCTAGGAGAGGCAAGAAGGCCTTCTTCAATGAACAATGCATAAAAATAGAGGGAAATAACAGAAAGGGAAAGACTAGAGATCTCTTCAGGAAAACTGGAACTATCAAGGGAACATTTCACCCAAAGATGGGCACAATAAATGATAAAAACTGTGAAGACCTAGCAGACACAGGAGAGATCAAGAAGAGATGGGAAGACTACATGAAAGAACTATACAAAAAAGATCTCAATGACCCTGACAACTATGATGGTGTGGTCAGTTACCCAGAGACAGACATTCTGGAGTGTGAAGCCAAGTAGGCTCTAGGAAGCACTGTTGTTAATAAAGCTAGTGGATGTGATGGAATTCCAGTAGAGCTATTCAAAACCCTAGAAGATGATGTTGTCAAAGTGTTACACTCAATATGTCAGCAAATCTGGAAGATCCATTGGTGGCCACAGGACTGGAAAAGGTCAATCCTCATTCCAACTCCCAAGAAAGGTAGTACTAAAGAATGTTCAAACCATCAGACAATTGCACTCATCTCCCATGCTAGTAAGGTCATGCTTAAAATCTTGCATGCTAGGCTTCAGCATTACATGATGAAAGAACTTCTAGAAGTCCAAGATGGGGTTAGAGGAACCAGATATCAAATTGTCAACATTCACTGGATCATACAGATAGCAAGGGAATTCCAAAAAAATCTACCTCTGTTTCATCAACTACACCAAAGCCTTTGATTGTGTGGATCATAACAAACTGTAGAAAGCTCTTAAAGTGACGGGAATACCAGACCATCTTATCTGTCTCCTGAGAAACCTGTATGTGAGTCAAGAAACAACAGTTAGAACCCTGTACGGAATAACTGATTAGTTCAGGATTCAGAAAAGAGTACAACAGGGCTGTCTGTAGTCACCCTATTTATTTAACCTATATGCTGAGCACATCATAAGAAATGCCAGGCTGGATGAGTTACAAGCTGGAATCAAGATAAGTGGGGAAAACATCAACAACCTCAGATAGGGATGATACCACTCTAATGGCAAAAAGTGAAGAGGGATGAAAGAACATCTTGATGAGGGTGAATGAGAAGAGGGAAAAGAGCCAGCTCAAAACTAAACATTAAAAAATCTAAGATTATGGCATCCGGCCCCAATACTTCATGGCAAACAGAAGGGTAAACGGTGGAAGTAGTGACAGATTTTCTCTTCTTGGGCTCTAAAATCACTCAGATGGTGACTGCAGTCATGAAATCAGAAGATGATTGCTTCTTGGCAGGAAAGCAATGACAAAACTAAACAGTGCATTGAGAAGCTGAGACATTACTCTGTCAACAATATAGTCAAGGCTATGGTCTTCCCAGTGATCACGTAAGGTTGTAAGAACTGGACCATAAAGAAGACAGAGCACCCCCAAAGAATTGAGGCCTTCAAACTGTGGTGCTAGAGAAGACACCTGAGAGTCTCTTGGACAGCGAGTAGATCAAACCAGTCAATCTTAAAGGAAATCAACCCTGAAGAGTCATTGGAAGGACTGATGCTGAAGCTGAAGCTCCAGTATTTTGGTTACCTGATGCGAATAGACGATTCACTGGAAAAGTCCCTGATTCTGGGAAAGATTATGGACAGAAGGAGAAGAGGACATCAGAATATGAGATGGCTGGATGGTATCACTGGTGCAATGGACATGAACTTGGGCAAACCTGGGGAGATGGTGAGGGACAGGGAGGCCAGTGTGCTTCAGTTCATGGGGTCATACAAAGTTGGACATGACTGGGTGACTGAACAACAACAAATAACCGTACAGTGACCTCTAAGTGTTCAACCAAAAGGAAAAGTAGCACATCTCACTTTAAAGCAAAAGCTGGAAATGATTAAGCTCAGTGAGGAAGGCAAGTCAAAAGCTGAGGAGCTAAGTTGTGGATGCAAAGGATAAGTTCTCAAAGGAAATTAAATGTGCTAGTTCAGTGAATATACAAATGCTAAGAAAGTAAAGTAGCCTTACTGCTGATATGGAGGAAGTTTTAGTGGTCTGGATAGAAGACCGAATCAGCCACAACATTCCCTTAAGCCAAAGGCTAATATAGATCGAGGTCCTAACTCTCAATTCTGTGAAGGTAAGGAAGCTGCAAAGAAGAAAAGTTTGAGGCATTTATTGTTTGTACATTTTTTTTTGATGATGACCATTCTGACTAGTGTGAGGTGATAGCTCATTGCAGTTTTTATTTCCATTCATTGTAGTTTTCATTTATATTTCTCTAATAATGAGTGATGCCGAGTGTCTTTTCACGGGTTTACTGGCCATCTGCATGTCTTCTTTGGAGAAATGTCTGTTTAGATCTGCCCATTTTTTGATTGGGCTGTTTAAACACCAGATTTTCATTGTAGATGAAGTATCCTTATATTGAGAGAAGATGCCACCAAGGACTTTCATAGGTAAAGAGGAAAAGTCAGAGCCTGACTTCAAAGCTTCAAAAAATAAGCTGACTCTCTTTTTAGGGGCCAATGCAGCTGCTGACTTTAAATTGAAGCCAATACTTAGTTACCATTCCAAAAACCCTGGGCCCTAAGAATTATGCTAAACCTACTCTGCCTGTGCTCTATAAATGGAACAAAAAAGCCTGGATGATACTACATCTGTTTACAACATGGTTTAATAAATATTTGAAGCCTACTGTTGAGCTCTATTGCTAAAAAAAAAAAGATTCCTTTCAGACATTGACAATACACCTGGTCAGCCAAGAGCTCTGACACAGATGTAGATTGAGATTAATGTTGTTTTCATGCCATCTAACACAATATCTACTCTGAAGCCCATGGATCAAGGAATTATTTTGAATTTCAACTCTTATTTTTTTAGAAAAATTATTTTTGTTAGAACTGTAGCTGCAATAGATAGTGATTCTTCTGATAGATCTAAGCAGAGTAAATTGAAAACCTTCTGCAAAGGATTCACTATTCTAGTTGTCACTAAGAAGATCTGTGATTCGTGGGAGGAGGTCATAATATCAACATTAACAGAAGTTTGAAAGAAATTGATTCCAATCCTCTTGGATGACTTCGACGGGTTCAAGACTTCAGCAGAGCAAGTAACTAGAGAGGTGGTAAAAATAGCAAGATGTGGAGCCTGAAGATACGACTGAATTGTTGCAAGCTCATGACATGACTTTAACAGATGAGGAGTTGCTTCTTATGTATGAGCAAAGAAAGTGGTATCTTGAATGGAAAAGATCTCCTGGTGAAGATGCGTGAAGACTGTTAAAACGACAACAAAGGATTTAGAATATTATATAAACCTAGTTGATAAAGCAGTGGCAGGATTTGAGAGGATTGACTCCAACTTGGAAATAAGTTTTACTGGGGAATAAAATGCTCTCAAACAGCACTGCATTCCACAGAGAAATTGTTCATGAAAGAAACAGGCAAACTTCGTTGTTGGCTTATTTTAAGAAATTATCATAGCCACCACAACCTCCAGCAACAACCACCCTGATCCGTTAGCAGCCATAAATATAGAGGCAAGACCCTCCATCAACAAAAAGATTACAGCTCAGGGAAGGTACAAATGATGGTTAGCATTTTTTAGAGATAGATTATTCTTAATTAGGGCTTCCCTGATATCTCAAGTGGTAAAGAATCCACCTGCCAATGTAGGAGACACAGGAGATGTGGGTTCAGTCCTTAGGTCAAGAAGATCCCCTGGAGAAGGAAACAGCAACCCACTCCAGTATTCTTGCCTGGGAAATCCCATGGACAGAGGAGCCTGGTGGGCTAGAGTCCATGGGATCAAAAAGACTCGGTCATGACCTACCAACTAAACAACAGTTCTTAATTAAGGTATATACATTGTTTTTTAGAAGGTTAGCATACAAGAACATTACGGCATTTGAGGTGAAATAATTCATTGCCTAAACTGTCTCATGCACTGAAAGACATTTAGATCCTTAGCTCCTGCCCTCTAACGGCCAGTAGGACTTCTCATCTTTACAGATGATCCATGGAAGAGTAGTACTTCCTAAATTGAGAGCCACTGGCCCAGGGTATGATCACGAGGTAGAGAAAGAGACACTTGCAAGTGAGAATTCCAAGGAACTGGCAGCCAAGATAGGAGTATTCTGTGTGTATATTCTTACCTCGGAGAAGGCAACGGCAAGCCACTCCAGCACTCTTGCCTAGAAAATCCCATGGATGGAGGAGCCTGGTAGGCTGCAGTCCATGGGGTTGCTAAGGGTCGGACATGACTGAGCGACTTTACGTTCACTTTTCACTTTCACACATTGGAGAAGGAAATGGCAACCCACTCCAGTGTTCTTGCCTGGAGAATCCCGGGGACGGCGGAGCCTGGTGGGCTGCCGTCTATGGGGTCGCACGGAGTCGGACACGACTGAGGCGACTCAGCAGCAGCAGCAGCAGCACATTCTTACCTAGAACGGTGGGCACAAAGACAGGGAGACAGAGTAAATCTTCAGTCAGTACAGAGGAGCGGGCAGCAGCAGAGGCCGGAGCACGTGACGTGAGGCTAGTGTGACTGAGCAGCTGACTTCCCTGCTTTATTTAATTTCATTTGAACATAAAGAGCTACAAGTGGCTAGTGGTTACTTTATACCACTGTGAAGAGTAGAATGTGAAGTGAGCATTTAGAAACAAATTTGCAGACACAGGACATTCTTCTTAATATCTGAATCTTGAAGAAAAGAGACAAAGGTAGGTAGGTGTGAGTCTAGGTAAGGGTAGATCTGGAGAAGGAAGGTGAGAGAAGTAATGCTTAACAACTTCAGCATTTTCAATAAGTAGGATTCCAAAACATTTCTGCCTCCTCTCAGACCAACTTCTGTACCATATTGCTATGGAAGACACTTGAGAAAATCTCCTTCAAAGACTAAAATGTCACCACAATGTAAGAATTATTCCTTCTCATGAGAAGCCCCTGGCATTAATAGACTGTGGTGGCGGTGGTTTAGTCACTATGTCCGATGGTTAAGAACCCCATAAACTGTAGCCCACCAGGCTTCTCTGTCCATGGGATTTCCCAGGCAAGAATACTGGAGTGGGTTGCCATTTCCTTCTCCAGGGGATCTTCCCCACCCAGGGATCAAATTCAGGTCTCCTGCATTGCAGGTGGACTCTTTACCAACTGAGCCACCAGGGAAGCCCAAAAGACTGTGGCCATTGCCTATTTTTCTTGGACCTTTAAGTGTCCCTTCCCTAAAGACTGCCTTTCTATCTCAAACATAGCAGGGGGAAAAAGTTACTTCTGAAAATTTCCCATTAAAAGATGCTGTTGTTTAGAAACCACATTTCTTTTGTGTGTGTGTTTCTATAAAATAATATACGAACATATATGAACATGTTCTTTGTTATTTAAAATGAGGTAAAAGTATTCTGATGGGCTGCAGCCATAAGCCTATGATTTGTGCGTTCACAAAATAATTAAAAAAGGCCATGTACCTCTATGTGCACCCTACCACACACACACACACACATTTCCAGAATAGCCTCATGGATATAGCCTTAGAAGCTTAATCGCAAACTTAACGGCAATAATTCTGTCAATATGTCCTTATGAACCAAATGAGCAATGCCAATGTGGCACCCAGGAGCACTCATCCTGTGGCAGAATCCCAGATTTAGGCAGGGGAAGGGCACAGTGCAGGTAATATTTGAAAAGTGCTTGACACTGCCTGTGATTGGGAATAAAGGATCAGTAAAACACTTCTGACTAGTTTCTGTCTGTTAGTGTTCTCAATTTTCACTTAATTGCAATCAAAATATCAAAATATTCTCTATCCCCAGAGAGTGGACACTGTCCCTAGTTTAATAGACCATAAAACACATAATTAAGAAACAACCTCTGTGGGGCTAATCAGCACAACACTGTAACTGGTAAGATTCCTTACTGTACCACAGTTAATTTCTCTTGGTCCTAAGGCAGAGACTTTCCCTTAAGTGTCCTCACCAGATGCCAGTACATGTCCTTTCTGGCCTTCATATCATATAGGCTTCTTTATTAACCATGCTTCTAAACTCTAGGGATAGGCCAGAATCAGGGAAAAGGATCAGAAAAATGAAGAGCTAATAGATGTCTACAATGTTGGAGAGATATATTCTATCAGATGCTCAGCCTTGGATCTACTTCGAGTCCAGGATATAGATTTAAACTCCCACTATCATGAATCCCATAGTTTCCAGTATCTGATCCATTAAACTAAGAAATTATTCTGGCTTTCCCCTTTGGTTTCCCCTGATGGGACTTTGATCAATATGGAAGTGAAAAAGTATCCTGGTGCTAGAACACCCCAGGTAACTATTCTATTTTCTGGCCACTACAAGAGACAGTCATCTTGTAACTTAATTTCATCGGGACCATAAGATTCAAAGAGAGTAAGTGAATGGAACGCTTAAAGATCATATCGGCTACTGAGAAGAAACCTTGCAAGTCACAATGAAGAGCAGCAAAAAGAAACTGAATTATTAATTCCCATTGCCTCTCTCTGTCCACAAGCCCCCTCTGGTGGAAGAACTGAAGTGAAAGTTGTATCCGACGCTTTGCAACCCAAGGACTGTAGCCCGCCAGGCTCCTCTGTCCATGAAATTCTCCAGGCAAGAGTACTGGAGTGGGTTGCCATTCCCTCCTCCAGGGATCGTCCCAACACAGGGATTGAACCCAGGTCTCCCACATTGCAGGCAGATTCTTTACTGTCTGAGCCACCAGGGAAGCCCTAATTAGAAGTCATGTCTGACTCTTTACAACCCCATGGACTGTAACCTGCCAAGATCCTCTGTGAATGGAATTCTCCAAGCCAGAATATTGGAGTGGGTTCCCTTCTCCAGAGGATCTTCCCAACCCTGGGCTCGAATCCAGGTCTTCCACATGGCAGGTGGATTCTTTACCAGGGAAACTCCACCATGGGGAGGAACTATTAGGTAATAAAATAGTTATAATAACAATAACTAAAATGTAAAAAAAGAAAAAGAAAGACAAGGAAAGGCAATCCACAACAAGACAATCAATCCCTGTAAAACTGAGAGGCAAATGTAGTGATTAGCAAATATGAGCTACAACTAGAAAATCCCTTACAGACGAAGCCGTGTGATGAATGATTTACCAAAAGGTCAGCACTGCTCTTTTATCTTCACCACCCATCAGTTTTCATCACCCTTAATTTGTCTGGCATATAACAGAAAGCTGGCTATAAAATATTCATCATAAAAATTAACCTTATTTTTCAATATCAAAAAAAGAAACATATAGTTGGATGTAGTCTAAGCATATGGGCTAGCTTCTCAATTAGAATTCCTCATATACATTATAAAAAGCATTGACATTTAAAACCCTGTTATAAGAGGTAATGTACTCAGCAAGTACCAGAACTCTCTGCCCTATGCTCAGCTTTGCTGATCCACTGCTAGTTCTCAAACAAGGGAAGGCACCATTAATCCTCTCCCAAAGACCACAGCAATAATGGCAGGAGCAAGGCTAGTGTCAGCACTTCCCCTACTGCACCCTTGGAAGCCAAACTTCTCTGCAGCTTCTGATTCTAATTGGTGTGGATGCCAGGCTTTTAACCCCAACACTACTATACACTCTGACACATGAGATGTGAGGTGAACTACGTTCACGTTCCCATTTGACAATCTTTGAACAAAAAGGAACACAATATCAGACGGAAATATATTTTCAAGAGGAAGGGATTCTAAAAATTAACATATTAATATCTACAAACTGCCAGATCCCCTTAGCCAGAGTTGCAAAAGTCATTAAGCCATTTTAACTGAACTGATTAAATTGATCTCATTGGAAAATAGATCATTTCGCTCCTTCCTATCCTGTCTCTAAATTCACCAACTGCTTCTCTGATTTCGCAGAATCAGTAGGATATTTTGCATTTTGTAGATATAATCTAGGTTATTGATTTATTGAAGAATCCTTCTCCCCAGACTCTGCTTAAAGAGTCTATTATCTATATTTAGATAATATCTGGTTATCTATTTATATCATTGATAGCTGCAGAATTTGAAATAAAAGGGGGGATCAAAATCAGTGTTACTTGAGGATTTGAAAAAAAGAGAATAAAAATGAAAGAAAAATGGTCAAAAGAATTCTGAAAAAGAGCTGCAAGGGTGTTTATCACTGCATTATTTACTTTATAATTTATATTTATATTTATTTACTTTATTTATATACTTTATAAGCATAAAACATGAAAATTCTATAGTACAAACAAAAGAAGATTGTTCAACTTAACTATGGTAATAGCCATAAAGTGGAATATTATGTAGATATTGAAAATGATGTAGCAGAATGTTTAATAACATGAAAAATATTCATGGTATGATTAAAGAAAAAAACACACTGAAAAAACAGTAAGAAACAGTATTATCACATTTACTGTCAATGGTTTTACTTGAATAAAAGTCTGGCAATTGATTGGCTAGCTCATTCTCTGTTCACAACCCCCTCACTTCAGCACCCCCTTAAAGTTAGGGGTGGTTCTATAAAATGAGATAGAAGGATTTTCCTGATGGTCCAGTGTTTAAGACTTTAGCCTTCCAATGCATGGGAGGAAGGTTCAATCCCTGGTTTGGGGAGTAAAGATCCCATGTACCTCGAGTCCAAAAAACCAAAACATAAAACAGAAGCAATCTTGTAACAAATTCAATAAAGACTTTAAAAATGCTCCACATTAAAAAAAAAAGTGTTTAAAAAAATTAAAGTAAAATGACACATAAACAGAATTCTGCTTGTGGCACTTTTTCTGACAAAAAGGGGGCAGATGGGGGCTCCTTTATCTATTGTCTGTACCAGACTGAATCAGCTGATTTATCCATGACCACGGACTGTCATCTCAGCCAACCAACAGTAGGGGGATGAAGACAAAATCTTGTGATCAGCTATTTAGTTCAGTTCAGTTCAATTCAGTCGCTCAGTAGTGTCAGTTCAGTTCAGTCGCTCAGTCGTATCCGACTCTTTGCGACCCCATGAATCACAGCATGCCAGGCCTCCCTGTCCATCACCAATTCCCGGAGTTCACTCAAACTCATGTCCTTCGAGTCAGTGATGCCATCCAGCCATCTCATTCTCTGTCATCCCCTTCTCCTCCCACCCCCAACCTTTCCCAGCATCAGAGTCTTTTCCAGTGAGTCAACTCATCGCATGAGGTGGCCAAAGTATTGGAGTTTCAGCTTTAGCATCAGTCCTTCCAATGAACACCCAGGATTGATCTCCTTTAGAATGGACTGTTTGGATCTCCTCGCAGCTATTAGATACCACCAAAAAAACGGTTACAACCTGATCTCTTTATTCATCTTTTAACCATTGTTTCATTGTCCATGTAGATATAATCAAAGAATAATCCCTAGGAATCTATGAAGTTTTCCTTAAATGAAGTTAAGGCTTTGAGTCATGTGCAGAATAATAAGTACCATTCCAAGAGCAAAGCAGCCACATTGACTCTCAATTACAAAATACAGACTAGTCATCTTGAAAAATCACTGTCAACATATGTTGATTATGGGAATAAATATAGGCATGTATCTCAGCCATTTAGGGCTCAATAAATAAGGGACAATATAATATAAATAAATGACAGAAATATCAATACTGCCTAGATTTACATGTATCTCTTACTAGAGCAGGTATCATTTTATACTGTGGCAATCTGTGTGTCCATCTCTAAACTATAAGCTCTTTTTAAGTAAGAACATTTCCTTTCATCTTTGCTAAGGATGCTCAAATCTTCTTTGTCCCAAGGACTCAGAACTCAGATGGTAAAGGGTCCACCCGCAATGCAGGAGACCTGGGTTCAGTCCCTAGGTTGGGAAGATCCCCTGGAAGATGGCAACCCACTCTAGTATTCTTGCCTGGAGAATTCCCATGGACAGAGGAACCTGGAAGGCTACAATCTATGGGATCGTAAAGAGTTGGACACAACTGAGTGACTAGGCACACACAGAAGAAGGATGCCCAAATCTTTGTCCCAAGGACTCAGAACCAAACTTAGTCTCCAATTATAAATGCCTATAAAACATTACAGCAATTTTGACTCCTTCTTCATTCTAAATCATCCTACTTATAAAAAAAAAGTCAACAACTTTTTAACATTTCCAAAATATCCTGAAGGAAAGGGAAAATCACACATTAAATTCTTGTCAAGTAACATTTACCTCCTCAAGCCCTGACTAATCAAAAATGACTGGACTTGGCAGCTCCTTTTATCACTTTGTCTATAAGCTAAAATTCAGCTACTATTGTGCCAACCAGAAAATGCCAACATCCATTCCCACCTCACACGACATCACTTTTTATCAGTCACCTTGGAGTCTGGTAATCTGGTCTGACCACTCCCCATCAGATCAAGTAGAAATTATAAACCAAATTTAAAGGGTCCTAATAGCCCCATTTCAGGACAGCAATGGTGAAGTTAGAAGAGATTAGAAGGGTGCCAGATTTATTGCTATTGATTCCCTGTTGGCAATTTCATGAAAAGATATCCGCTGCAGTCATATAAAGAGCATCTGGCTGGTTTCCAACTCTTTTGTTCTTCATATGCTTAAAAAAAAAAATCAACCAAGAAGGATAAGAAACTAGAAATTAGTATAGGGAACCCAAGTTTCTCTACAGAATAAGAAGCCTTCATCACCACACCTTAATTATGCATATCTGCTCCTACAGAGTCCAAAACGTTTATTTATTGAACCTTACCACTGCCATCCTGGTAACCCAGACCAGAAGCCAATCTATAATGACTCAAGCCACATTTCACAATAGACTACAAAGGACACATGATGTCATTTGCTAAAATGACTTAATCCAGATGGAAAGCATTCTGACCTATACATAATTGATTGACCTTTGCTATGCTTTCCTGATTATTTATATACTATCATATGCATGAATGTATATCAGTGGTATTTACACTTGGCAGCTACTTTGGAGAACACATTATTCGATTGGGATTTGGAGCTTTTTACGACCATTTCCTGACCAAATATTCATAAATGAAGGACAAGAAAAGATGGTCTCTTAAAAATAACATTTAATAAGCTCTGGAAAGTCTAAGGAAGCTTTGTTACTCTAATTGATTTAAAACACAGTGGACAAGATCTATCTCTGTACAGTTGAGTTCAAAACCCTAAAACTGAGGATATTAAAGGGCATGTTTTCTATTTTCCCTTCAGGGCTCAATAATGATAGTAAAATATGCTTTACCAAAGAAGTGGAGTACTCTGGATACTTGTGAGTAAAGCATCCTGTGGTGAAGGTAATTAGAGCCCATAATAAACGACCACAGAAAAGAGCACAACTATATGAGGCTTTTTGACTTTTTAATTATGAATTTTGTTTTCTGAAAGGAGTAAGTTACAAATTAAATAATAATCAGATGATCAAGACAGTTTCAAGGTAATCATAGAAACAGAGGCAGACAGACACACTAGAATTATGGAAGGAAAATGTGGTGCAATTATGTCCTTATTCCCACTTTGCGTACTCAGGGCAGATAGCAATAACTGATCACTGAATTCTTAACCAAGAGCACTGACACAGATTAAACACTTCTCCAATACTACTCCAGGAAAAGTGAAAGTCTTACGCAGTCATGTCTAAACCCTTTGCAACTCTATGAACTGTAGCATGCCAGGCTCCTCTATCCATGCAATTCTCCAGGCAAGAATACTGGACTGGCTTGCCATTCCATTCTCCAGGGAATCTTCCCAACCCAGGGATCATAGCCAGGTCTCCCGAATTGCAGAAAGATTCTTTACCATTAAGCAAATGGCAACCCACTCCAGTATTCTTGACTGGAGAATTCCAAGGTCAGAGGAGCCTGGCAGACTACAGTCCACGGGGTTGTAATGAGTCAGGCATGACTGAGTGACTAACTCCAAGAAAACAATACCAAAAAGATGAACTTGGGACATGAAGTGAAACATATTTGCCATTGCCTAAATAAATAATCACACAGTTCATTTCAGATCCCAATACATATTAAATATCAAAAATAGGGATGCCATTATGAAACACTCATAATTCAGTACTCCTTAGTTTGCTTATCTAAACTAAATTTTCACTGATCTGAAGAGAGAATTACTGGCACATACCGCTATTGTGTTTTAATAAAGTATTAAATAGTGAAGGTTGTCTCTTACATAATGATCAAATTGATTCTATCTCCTGTCTTCATAAACTCCAAAACCCAATATAACACTAAACAGATTTTAAAATCAAACTTTAAAAGAAACTCTTTGAATCCCAGGAAAATGTAAAGTCAAATTCAGCAGTTTTCTCTAAGTTGTAGTAGGCTGGTGTGATCCCCAGGGTAAATAAAAAGCAAAGGAAGTGTCTAATCAGAATATGATGGAAATGCTTATATGTTCACAGAAGGCAGGAAAATTATATTATATATATTATACGGCAGGAAAAGGAATGACTTACAGTCACATACATCTACGGGGATAAACATCAGAAACAAAGAATCAAGTGGAAACAGCACAAGTTGAAGTCTACAAACACCAGGGCTTTTCAATTGATGTGCCTCAGTGACTAGGTTACAAAGCTCCTAACATATCAATCCCCTTAGTTCTGGGTTGAATAGTAGCCGGAGTGACCAGAGTCTTTTAGTGGGATATAGATAGCATTTATCCCAAGGCACTGTTCCATATTTTCGAGTTCAGTATATGCCAAGATGTGAATAAGTTGGGAAGTACTGACATATGGTATAAAGCCATTTTTATAATGCTCAAAAACTAAAGTATATCTTGTTTAGAGATATATACACATGTGACAAAGTTATTTTATATGAGATAAGAAAAGCAAAGGAAGGACGAGTGCAAAAATGCCCCCAGTACATCCATTCCTTCTGGACAATGGTTACTATTGGAATAGAAATACAGGAGATGAGGCATAGGGAAGGAACACATGAGTAATTTATAGTTCTTAAAGTGGGTGGTGGGTTCATGGGAGTTTAGTTTTTATACTCCAAATATATTGTTTTATAACTATAAAATATTACATAACGCTTTTTCAAAAACAGCAGTGTTAAGAAGCCAGGCAACTTTCTTGCTTTTCAGAATCAGTTTTTCAAGAAGACGCGAAACTGAGTGGAGATAATTTTCATGTGGTTCTCAACTGGTTCACAGGAAAAGAAAAAAAAAGCAGTAAAGTACACAAAGAAATGAGAAAAGCAAACTAGAGCCAGACAAAGACAACATGATCACCTTATTCATTTCTATCCATGCTGCTGCTGCTGCTAAGCCACTTCAGTCATGTCCAACTCTGTGTGACCCCATAGATGGCAGCCCGCCAGGCTCCCCCATCCCTGGGATTCTCCAGGCAAGAACACTGGAGTGGGTTGCCATTTCCTTGTCCAATGCATGAAAGGAAAAGTGAAAGTGAAGTCACTCAGTTGTGTCCGACTCTTCGCGACCCCATGGACTGCAGCCTACCAGGCTCGTCCATCCATGGGATTTTCCAGGCAAGAGTACTGGAGTGGGGTGCCATTGCCTTCTCCGATTTCTATCCATAGATAGCCAAAAATGCTGCCATAAAAAGATTGCTCATTACAGAGCAATTACAGATTCTTCCTTTAATTAACTAAGGGTGACACAGGTGCTCTTATCTCAATTTCTTCACCATATCAGAACTGTTAGACCCAGAAGTCTTAGCTTAAAAGTGACTTTCTCTAGGAAGCCTGCCTGAATCTCTGATCTTGGGTGAGACAGGTACCCACGTAAGTGTTCCCATAGCATCTCGCCCTCACTTGTTTCCCCCAACTCTACCTGCCATGGCACCTAGCTGGTAATGTGTGTGCATAGTTATTTGTCTCTGCATGTGGGTGAGCTTTCTTAAAAAAAAAAAAAAGAAAGGTAATTGACATTCAACACGTTATTAGTTCCAAGTGGACAACATAGCAATGCAATAGTTCTATACGTTGCAAAATGACCATCACGATAAGTCAAGTTAACATCTGTCACCACATAAAGTTATTACAATATCACTGACTGTTGATATATTCCCCATACTATACATTTCATCGTCATAGTTCATTTATTTTGTAACTGGAACTCTGTACCTCTTAATCGCCCTTACCTATTTCATTCACCTCCCCACTTCCTTCCCTTCTGGCAACCACCTATTATTCTCCGTAACTATGGGTCTGCTTCGTTTTGCTATATTTCTTCATTTGCTCTGTTTTTAGAATCCACATGTAAGTGAAATCATATGTTATTTGTCTTTCTCTGTCTCCTTTATTTCACTTAGCATAGTATTCTCTAGGTCCATCCATGTTGTTTCCAATGGCAAGATTTCATTCTTTTTTATGCTGAGTAATAATGTGTGTGTATCATTTCTTCTTTATCCAATATCCCTCAGTGGACACTTAAGTTGCTTCCATATATTAGCTATTGTAAATAATGCTTTAGTGAGTATAGGAGTGTATATAGCCTTTCAAATTCGTGCTTGCTTTTATTTTCTGCAGAAGAATAACCAGAAATGGAACATTGCTGGATTTTGTGTGGTTCTTTATTTTTAATTTTTAGAGGAATCTCCACAGTGTTTTCCATCTTAGCTATAGTGTACACATGTACATTTCCCTAGGTGAGCTTCTTCAAAGCAGGGATAATGTCTAGTCCTCCTTTATGCCCCAGTGCCTATTCATTGAGTAAATACAAGTAGTCAGGCATACAGAAAGTTTTATTTCTATTTTTTAGCAATTAATTCAGGGAAGAAAAGTTGAATTTAGACTTGAATCTTCCTTATTATTTTGTATGAACTTAAAATTTTTCAATAAAAACACTGTCACTCAAACTAGAAATACATATATATATATAATTATTGAATAATGTTGAATTATTACTAACTCAGAATCACATAATTGTGGGGCTTTTTGGAATACATAGTAATATTTAGACTAAAAATCCTCAAAGGTACACACTGTAGCTTGTAGATATGCATAATTTTCCCCAATATACCTATATTAATGTAGATGTAAATACACCTGGTAGAGAAGAATAAGGCATGGTAAAATTCTCTATCTAAGGACATAAAATCCATTAAACTTATGAGAATTTTGGAGAAGTACAGTATATACATGTCCTGTAAGACTTATGTTCCATTCTAAAGAAATGAGTCTTGGCAAACCTCCCTAGTAGTGAGAACTGTTTAGCAGGAATTAATTTTTAAATGAAATAAGCTAAAAATGAAATAGATGTAGTATTACTTAATAGGTAAGTCTTATTCTTCAGTAATTATTGAAGGTGACACTGATATGTTTTATCATTGGCAACTGGACTGAGTTTGATCAAATTTCTCCCTTTTCTTATGAAAAACAGATGCAACATTCTGATTTTCACTGCTATCCCAGGTCTGGTGGCATTTCATCGTATACAGTTTGGTAGCCTAAAAATTGTTGGCGGGGGGCAGAGCATAATTTCAAAGAAATGAGTGCATCTGCAACAGAAAGAAGGTTAAGTGAGGTTCATATCTCCAGACACTTGCCCCTAAGTTAAGACAAATTAACTTAATCAAGACAATGTTTTATCTTGTCTTCTCACTCTAGCTAGATAGAAGTGAAGGGTCAGTCGCCCAGTTGTGTCCTCTGCAATCCCATAGGCTACAGCCCATCAGGGTCGTCTGTCCATGGAATTCTTCAGGCAAGAATACTGGAGTGGATAGTCATTCCCTTCTCCAGGGGCTCTTTCTGACCCAGAGATCATATTCCGATCTCCTGCATTGTAGGCAGATTCTTTACCGTCTGAGCCACCAGGGAAGCCCCACAAAAACGAAATACTTGGCAAATGTCTTCTTTTAAAAGAATTATTTAGCAATGGAATTACAGTCAATGTCACAAGGAGAGCTAAAGCAAACTTAAGGCCAAAAATATAAAAGAGGAAATATATAGCCACGTTTGCCAAGGCAAACTCCATCTTGAGTATCACCAAAGAAAAGGGATACTGGGTGCCACCAAGTTCAACAACTTTCCTTACTCCAGGAATTGTCAGTCTTTAATATTCATAATGGCCCTCATGAACTATCAGGAAGAGGATGGAGTATGCAGAATTTGCCATGCTTATTGACTATACAAAGACTTTGCCACTGTTGGGAATAACAGTGTTATAAGGTAAATCTGGAGAAGGGGAGGACAGAGGATGAAATAGTTGAATGGCATCACCGACTCAATGGACATGAGTTTGAGTAAGCTCTGGGAGTTGCTAATGAACAGGGAAGCCTGGCCTGCGGCAGTCCACGGGGTTGCAAAGAGTCAGACATGACTGAGCGACTGATCTGAACTGAACTGAAGGTAAATCTACATTGAAATTCTAGCTCTACCATTTAGTAGCTGTGTTCCCATCCATGTGCAAGTTTCTTAATCCCTCTTTCAGTAACCTCAAACCTTGAAAATTTAGTCCTTTAATTTACATTTTTCAGAACATCTGCCCATGACTCCCCTTTGAAGCTATTTCCTATAATTAGTAACAGATAATAACAACTTCAGCTGCAGTAATTCAGCTCCTATTTAATTTACAAAATTTATACACCTTCTTTTATGCCTTCAACAAACAGCTATTAAGCATTTGGCATAAGCCAGGCTGAGTTGGTAAAGGGATATCAATAGACATAGTTTCTGAATTCACAGCGACAATGATCTTGTTGGGGAGACACTGATGAAATCTTAAACACAGGATATCAGTAGGTTTCAAAAAGAGAGACCATAACAAGAAGCCTACACTGTAAAGGAGAAATACTGGAGTTGAAATCTGAGGGATGAAATTAACTCAGTGGAGATAAAGGAAACAAAATTCCAGAAGCCAAGAGAACAAGGTGCAAAGACCCTGTGGCAATAGGGAGGAGAGTGATTTTGAAGAGGAGAAAGGATGGGGGAGTGGGAGTTCAGACAGCTAAGGAAGACAATATAAAAAATCAAGAGAGAAAGACAGAGGGCAGTGTTAGATTTTGTCACCAACGATGACAATGTAGACTATGGCTGGAGCAGCAGATGTGGTAAAGAGTCAAGTTTATGCTATCCTAATCTGAGTTTATATATGATTTTTCCCTCCTTAAATGTTTGGAAGAATTTGCTGGAGAATTTAGTTGGTATTTTCTTTCTCTTTGTATAATTATGAAACTAATTTCTTTAACATATATAGGATAATTCAGATTTTCTAAAATGCATTATATCAATTACAGCTTTTAGAGAACTTCAGCATATGATAAAGCAGAGACACCATTTTGCCAATAAAGGTCCATATAGTCAAAACTATTGCTTTTCCAGTAGTCAGGTACAGATGTGAGAGTTGGACCATAAAGAAAGCTGAACAGCAAAGAACTAATGCTTTCAAACTGTGGTGCTAGAGAAAACTCCTGAGAGTCCTTGGATGGCAAGGAAATCAAACCAGTCAATCCTAAAGGAAATCAACCCTGAATATTCATTGGAAGGACTGATGCTGAAGCTGAAGCTCCACTACTTGGGTCACCTGATGCAAAGAGCCAACTCAATAGAAAAAACCCTGATGCCTGGGAAGATTTGAGGACAGGAGGAGAAAGGAACAACAGAGGATGAGATAGTTAGATGACATCACCAACTCAATGGACAAGTTTGAGTAAACTCCAGGAGATGGTAAAGGACAGGGAAGCCTGGTGTGCTGCAGTTCATGGGGTTGCAAAGTTCATAGGGTCGGACACGACTTAACAACTAAACAAACAACAAAAACCATTTCACTTAAATTTTCAAATGTACTAACATAAAATTTTGGTAATATCTATCAGTTGAGTTCAGTTCAGTTGCTCAGTCATGTCCTATTCTTTGCGACCCCATGGACTGCAGCAGGCCAGGCCTCCCTGTCCATCACCAACTCCCGGAGTTTACTCAAACTCATGTACATTACATTGGTGATGCCACCCAACCATCTTATCCTCTGTCGTCCCCTTCTCCTCCCGCCTTTAATCTTTCCCAACATCAGGGTCTTTTCAAATGAGTCAGTTCTTTGCATCAGGTGGCCAAAAGTATTGGAGTCTCAGCTTCAGCATCAGTGCTTCCAATGAATATGCTGACTAATGGCCAAATGTTTCTTGTACACTAAAAAAATGAATATTCTTCAGTTGGTGTGTGTAGGTCTATATATTATATTTCTATATATTACAATTAGGTCATTTGTCAAATATGGTATCTGAATCTTCTATATATTTGCTAATTTTTTTTCTGTATGTTCTATTAATTATTGAAAGAGGTGTGGCAAAATCCCACCTAAGTCTGAGGATCTGCATATGTCTAATTTTAGTATTACCAGTTGCTTACTTTTAATATTTTGAGGTACTTCTATTTCTATTTGCATATGTATAGCTACACTGGAACTTTTGGTTAGCGTTTGCATGGTATTTCTTTTTACCTTTCAATTTGTTATGGCTTTATATTTAGAGTGTGCCTTGTGTAGTCAGAAAATAGCCACGTTTTTTTTTCCAGTCTAATAATATTTGGTTTTTAAATTGAGCCGTTTAATACTTTCATTTATGTTAACTCTCTACCTTAATATGTTCTTTATTTGTTTTATGGTTCTTTATTCCTTAATTCTCCTTTTATCTTCAACTAAACAAAAAATTTTAAATTAGTCTACTTTGTTACTCTTTCAGCTTGTTAGTTATACATTCTTTAAGTGGTTATACTAGAAAGTTAAATATGTCCTTGACTTAATGGAATCTACAATAATCAATATTTTACCATTTCCTGAATAAAGACTTTATGTTATTTTAACTTAATTTACCCCACACACCACTAGCACCTGAGATTTTTTCAAGCTTTTTTTATGGAGAATTCCAACAGATAAAATAGTAGAATTAATAATGTAATAGAACCCCCATATCCTACACTTGTTTAATGATCACTATCTCATGATCAGTCTTGTTCCATCTCTATTTTCACCCACTCTTCCCTCAACCATATTAAAAATCCCAAACATCATATCATACTTCTTGAAACTTTTTTTCTTGTAGTCGCACCACGTGGCTTAAGGGATCTTAGTTCCCCAATCAGGGGTCAAACTCAGACTCACCAACAGTGAAAGTACCACGTCCTAACCACTGGCATGTCACAGAATTTCCGTCTTATAACTATTTTTTGGTCACATACTATTTGGGTTGTATTTCTAAAAGATATATACATTTTAAAAAACATAATCACAATATTATCAAACATAAAAATTTAACAATAATATCAGAATGCCATCAAATATTCTGTAAATATTCAAATTTCTAAGTGTCATAACTATTTTTGCAAGAATTTTAAAATCAAGATCCAAATAAGTTCTGAACACTGTGATTGGTCAATATGTCTTTTAATGTTTATTTTTACCAATGTAACTCCTAAATTTCTTTTTCCCTTTTTTATTCATTAGGGAAACTGGATTCTTTGAACTAAGGTTTTCCATTGTCTTATTTAAATGGTATGGTATTATGATTATGTTTAACAAAATGTCCCTTATCTGTAAATTGTATTTGTTGGTAGTTAGATCTAAAGGCTTAATAAGGTTCAGATTCATTTTTGGTTGCTTTGTTTTACACATCATAGCAATGGTGTGTATTCTTCCTCTCTCAGCAGGCATACCATGACTGCTTGTATTCTATAATATTCTTAGTCATTAATGTTCTTTGCCTGGATCCATTAATTCATTAGAATTTAAAAATAAGAATAGTCTTTTTTTCTCATTTATTAGCTGGAATACTATTATCAAGAGAAAATTCTTCCATCTATATTAACTTAGTAATATAAGAAATGCAGTCTAAATGTTCAATTTTTTACATTTTTATACTATATACACCTGGGGCGGATTCATGTCAATATATGGCAAAACCAACCAATATAATATTGTAAAATAATTAGCCTCCAATAAAAAAATAAATAAAAAATAAAATAAAATAAAAATAAAGTTTTTTAAAAAGAAAAAAATGATAATAAAATAATAAATAACCTATCCTCCTACGGTAACCAGTTATTGTGTGCTGTGTGCTCGGTCATGTCTACTCTGTGTGGCCCCAAGGACTGTAGTCCACCAGGCTCCACTATCATGAAATTCTCCAAGCAAGAAAAATGGCGCAGGTTGCCATTTCCTACTCCAAAGGGTCTTCCTGACCCAAGGATCAAACCTGCATCTCTTATGTCTCCTGCACTGGCAGGCAAATTCTTTACCACTGTGCAACTTGGGAAGCTCAACCAATTATTATTATTATTATTATTGTTAGCATTATGAACCTACAGATTTAAAATATTTAATTCTAATCATTGCAGTTCCTATTTCAATGGATGTTTAAATGGTTCCATCTTTGGTTCAGTTCAGTTCAGTCACTCAGTCGTGTCCAACTCTTTGCGACCCCACGAATCACAGCACGCCAGGCCTCCCTGTTCATCACGAACTCCCGGAGTCCACGCAAACTCGTTACAGGGAGTTAAATGCCATGATACATTATTTTAATTGCTTCAAACAGTCTATACATTATTTTGATGGCTTCAAACAGTCTATATGCAAATTTTTGATTAAATATAAGTATTCACTTATATGTTCATCCTTTTGGTGCTTTTTTATACCTTTCTGAATTTCAATAGTTTCATCTGGGACCATTTCTCTTCTGTCCATAGAGCTCCCTTTAACAGTTCCAATGTAGATAAGTTGGTAATTAATTCTTTTCATTTTAATTTTTCTAAAAATATCTTTTTCAAAGGATAAGGGCACTGCATATAGAATTCTATTCTGTACAGAGATATGAGAGTTAGACCATAAAGAAGGCTAAGCAACAAAGAAGTAATGCTTTTTACTTGTGATGCTGGAGAAGACTCTTGAGAGTACTTTGGACAACAAGGAGATCAAACCAATCAATCTAAAGAAATCAACCATGAATATTCATTAGATTCATTGAAATCTGATATTCACTGGACTCTGAATCTGAAGCTCCAATATTCTGACCACCTGATGCAAAGAGCCGACTCATTGGAAAAGGCCCTGATGCTGGGAAAGATGGAGGGCAGGAGGAGAAGGGGGTAACAGAGGATGGCATCACTGACTCTATGAACATGAGTTTGAGCAAACTCCAAGATACAGTGAAGGGCGGAGGAGCCTGTCATGCTGCAGTCCATGGGGTCCCAAAGAGACTGACATGACTTAGTGACTGAACAATAACACAGACTTCAAGATTAACAATTACTTTTTTTGGGCTCTTTAAATATGTCACACTATTGTTCTTTAGCTCCCATGTTTCTGTTTAAAAATTAGTGTTAGGTCTAACTGGTATTCTTTTGAAAATGTATCTTTTTTTTCCAGAAAATACTTTTAAGATTATCTATTTGTCTTCGGTTTTTCAGTAGTTTTACTATAATATATTTTATTTGATTTTCTTTGCTTATCAGTTCAGTTCAGTTCAGTCGCTCAGTAATGTCCAACTCTTTGCGACCCCATGAATCGCAGCACGCCAGGCCTCCTTGTCCATCACCAACTCCCGGAGTTCACTCAAACTCATGTCCATCAAGGCGGTGATGCCATCCAGCCATCTCATTCTCTGCCGTCCCCTTCTCGTCCCGCCCCCAATCCTTCCCAGCATCAGAGTCTTTTCCAGTGAGTCAACTCGTCGCATGTAGGGCAGTGTAAAAAAAGAAAACATTATTAATTAGACTACATATAGCAGAGGGGATCAGTGATTGCTACTAAGGAGTTTAAAAATATGGACTGCTCCTTTCAATGTGAATGGTCTAGTGGTTTTCCCCACTTTCTTCAATTTAAGTGTGAATTTGGCAATAAGGAGTTCATGATCTGAGCGACAGTCTGCTCCTGGTCTTGTTTTTGCTGACTGTATAGAGCTTCTCCATCTTTGGCTGCAAAGAATACAATCAATCTGATTTCGGTGTTGACCATCTGGTGATGTCCACGTGCAGAGTCTTCTCTTGTGTTGTTGGAAGAGGGTGTTTGCTATGACCAGTGCGTTCTCTTGGCAAAACTCTATTAGCCTTTGCCCTGCTTCATTCCGTGCTCCAAGGCCAAATGTGCCTGTTACTCCAGGTGTTTCTTGACTTCCTACTTTTGCATTCCAGTCCCCTATAATGAAAAGGACATCTTTTTTGGGTGTTAGTTCTAGAAGATCTTGTAGGTCTTCATAGAACCGTTCAACTTCAGCTTCTTCAGTGTTAGTGGTTGGGGCATAGACTTGGATTACTCTGATATTGAATGGTTTGCCTTGGAAACGAACAGAGATCATTCTGTCATTTTTGAGATTGCATCTAAGTACTGTATTTCGGATTCTTGTTGACTGTGAGGGCTATTCCATTTCTTCTAAGGGATTCCTGCCCACAGTAGTAGATATAATGGTCATCTGAGTTAAATTCACCCATTCCAGTCCATTTTAGTTCACTGATTCCTAGAATGTAGACGTTCACTCTTGCCATCTCCTTTTGACCACTTCCAATTTGTTTTGATTCATGGACCTAACATTCCAGGTTCCTATGCAATATTGCTCTTTACAGCATCGGACCTTGCTTCTATCACCAGTCACATCCACAACTGGGTATTGTTTTTGATTTGGCTCCATCCCTTCATTCTTTCTGGAGTTATTTCTCCACTGACCTCCAGTAGCATATTGGGCACCTACCGACCTGGGGAATTGCTCATTCAGTATCCTATCATTTTGCCTTTTCATGCTGTTCTGGGGTTCTCAAGGCAAGTATACTGAAGTGGTTTGCCATTCCCTTCTCCAGTGGACCACATGCTGTCAGACCTCTCCACCCTTTGCTTATAGAGTTTCTTAAATCTCTGGCTTGAGGTTGTTCATTAATTTTGGAAAATTTTTGATCAGTATCTCTTCAAATATTGTTTCTGTTGCTACTTTTCTCTCTAATTTATTTCTGGCCACCAATGGCCACGCCCAGACCTTTTACATCTTCCAATATGTCTCTTATGGAATTTTCTTCATTTTTACATTATTTTTTCAAATTTATGCTTTAATTTTTGTTTATTTGTTTTTCTTTTTACATTTTTATTTTTTTATTTATTTTAATTGGAGGCTAATTACATATTGTATTGGTTTTGCCATACATTGACATGAATCGGCCCCGGGTGTACATGTGTTCCCCATCTTGAATCCCTCTCCCACCACCTTCCCCATCCCATCCCTCTGGTTCATCCCAGTGCACCAGCCCCTAGCATCCTGTATCATGCATCGAACCTGGACTGGCGATTTGTTTCACATATGATAATACACATGTTTCAATGCCATTCTCCCAAATCATCCCACCCTCGCCCTCTCCCACAGAGTCCAAAAGACTGTTCTATACATCTGTGTCTCTTTTGCTGTCTCGTATGCAGGGTTATAGTTATCATCTTTCTAAATTCCATATATATGTGTTAGTATACTGTATTGGTGTTTTTCTTTCTGGCTTACTTCACTCTGTATAACAGGCTCAAGTTTTATCCACCTCATTAAAATTGATTCAAATGTATTCTTTTTAATGGCTGAGTAATACTCCATTGTGTATATGTACCACAGCTTTCTTATCCATTCGTCTGCAGATGGACATCTAGGCTGCTTCCATGTCCTGGCTATTATAAACAGTGCTGTGATGAACATTGGAGTACATGTGTCTTTTTATGTTTTAATCTGAATATTTTCTACAGACCTATCTTCCATGTCACTATACTCTCTTCTCATGTATCTAATATGTTGTTAAATTCATCTACTGATTCTTAACATCAGGTACTGTAATTTTAAGTTTGAAGTTGTTTATGTGATTCCTTTCCTAGACTCCAGATCTCTTGTGAAATTCTCTGTCTTTTCTTGAACATATTAATCAGTTGTCTAGAAGTCTGTGTCTGGTAACTTCTGAATCACTTCTGATTTTGAATCTGAATCACCTCTCTATCTCTCTTGACTATTTTTTCTTTCTTGATTTTAGGTTATTTGTTCCTATTTCCTTGCATGCCTACTATTTTTTTGGTAAATGACAGATACATTGTTTATGGAAAATTGCAGAAGTTTGAACAATGTTCTCTTCTTCCAAATACGATATAACCTTCTTCATGAAGGGAGACAGAGTACAGGCAGATCATCTGGATTCAGTTGAGGCTGGTATTCTTCCAGTTTGCTTTTATCCTATCTTGTAGCTACTCAGGAGACTCAATAAAAAGCCTTGAGTGTTTATCATGATCCTACCACCTCAAAACCTCTGTGAGGCAGCTCATATCTGTGCTTTACCTTTTAATCTCTTTATCACATGTTTTCAACAATTTTCTCTCTCTGTTTTTTTTTTTTTTTTTAGTCTCAACCTAGAAGTACACATCAGGCCTCAAGGGAAAATTCCATGCAATATTTTGACCTCACTTCTCTGTCCTTCCTTTCCTCTGAGATCTTGGTTCCTTAATCCCTGAACTCCACTGATCAGGAAAAAGTTAAATTATTCCCCTTTTAGGAAACAAAGTTTTAAGTTATATTCCTTAGTGTTGTGTTTACAGTTTTATTTTCCATGATTTTTAATATTTTTAAAAGCCTATAATATTCTCATTATTCCAATATAAACACAAAGAAACATGTAGAAATAAAAAGCAATAAAGCATTGACCTTCACTAGGCAATCAACCCTGAGATAATGTCAGAAAACCTGGAGGTTTCTCAAGTAGGAATATGGAATGGAAGAGAGGGGAGATGTGTTATTTATCACAGACAATACTCAGCACAATTTTATTGCTCCTTGGGGAATCCAAAGCTTTTAAAGGTGCTATTATTATTTGGAAGACCTCCAGAGAACACTAAGTATTAAAAATAGCACCTGTACTCTGCTAAGTCAAATCACCTGTTTATTACCCAGAGTGATGAAAATCATCTAATAAAATATTACAGAGGCTTGGTCAAAATCATGCACACATTTCATATGCTCAGAGAAGTTAAAGGAAGTGTCTCCGCCTGGCTGAATACATATTTTTTAAATGGATAAACTAATTCGATGATGAGATAGAAATAATATCACTTTTTTTGAAAGAATTAAGACATTGAACCTTTTAAAGTCAAAATAAGACCACTGTAGTAGCGTCTTCTGCTTTTCTTACCCCGCATCTATATAAAATCTTGCCTTGGTAGTAATGCCCACCCACCTTTTTTTCCTTTGGAGAGCCTGCTCCTCCTCCAATGCCTAGAATACAGATATAGGAATGTGACCCAAGCCAGGCCAATCACTGCTCTATTCTACTGACCACAGTTATCGGTTCAGTAATAAGCATGGGATCCAAGTATTCTGATGAGACTCAGGACTCAGACTTACAAAAGCTACTGAAAAGAGAAACTCAGATGGGATTACTGAGCTGGGAGAGTGGACGGTCCAGCATGGTGATAGCCACATAGAGAAGGCCTGCTTATGAGTGTAGCCAAAACGACCTAGGACTTCAGTTACATGAGCCAGTAAAACGCCCTTTATTGCTTACACTAGGTAAGTAAGACTGGGTTTCAGACCAGCAAATAGGAGGCCTTACTAGCACAGCTACATCCAGAAAGTATATAGCAACAACCAAGTCTGTTGACAAGAGTGATTAACTCTCAGGCTTAAGACAAACCTCTGACTGCTAAATGAAACGACGCAGTGGCATTAAGAGCACTTCTCAGGTATATGGTAAAATGTGTTCCAGTCCGCTGATAATGTTTTTATTTCCTGTCTCCATTACGATATACCCAAGACATGAGATCTGAACATTTATCAATAATATCAAATAATGTAGCTCAATTCTTCAGACTCCAAGGATAGATTCAGTTCTGTCAACACTGGAAAAGGATAGATTACTGTTGGCATTTTAGCCTCTTCCTCACAGATACTTAGTTATTTGGGTTCTAAAGTTATAAAAGTTATAACTAAGTTATAAAAAGATTCTAAGAAGGGGAAACATTTGTGTGTTTTATGTTTTTAAAATGAGATCTTCAGTTCTTACTTAATACTATGGTTGTTGGTAGTAGTTGTAAACAACAGTCCTAGGAGAAAGACTACAAATAAAATAAGAATTCCCCAGTAATCTTATTGTCCTTTAAGTGGACACAGATTTAATCATATGCACATACCGGAGATCACACATTTGTACTCATGGCATTTAATTACAAATAAAATAAAATCTGAAAGACCAGAATTTTAAGTATTAATTACTGGTCATTATGTACCTAGTTTCTAAATGATTCTCTTCCTCTCTGGAGAGACATCTAATGTTAAATTGTGATATTAAGGTGAGATCAAGGTGAGTTATGGTAACTGAAAAGGCATGAGGAAGGCACAGGTCAAATGTATTAATTAAAAAAAAAAAAAGATTAAATACTCCCATCCTCAAAATTATGTACTGTCAATATATGCTAAACTTTGAAGTGTGGCTTTATTTCCCTAATTTTAACCAATCAATGTCTACAAGGATGAAGAGTCTAAAAAGAGAAAGATTTTAAGAGAAGTGTAGCCATTTGAAAAGCAAAAAATAAATGAAGAATCTGACATGACAAGTTTGCTGGTTATTTAAAGAAGAATTTTCAGTGGGCCAATCGTGGCTGATATCACATTATAACCATGCCAAAATTCACCAAGGCAGTTGCTTTTAAACTTTTTTGGAATGTGAACCACAGTTTTTAAGTTTTTAAGGCAATAGATAGATGATATACACACACATACACAAAAACAAAAAATACCCTGACCACTCATTCCATTTCATTTTGTTTAATTTCACTAAAAATAAATGCTACTCACAAATCACTAAGTTGTTTCTACACATACTAGTAACTTAAAACTAGATACAAAGCACATGATTTGGCATAAATGGAAGATATTACGCATCGTAGGCTAAGAGAATCAGACATATTCAAATTATTACCAACACTAATTTCAGGTTAAGACTGTTCTGAAATGAAATCAAATCAACTCTACACAGTGGAGTCTCTTATACCATTCATTAACTTCAACAAATATTTTCATAAAGCACTTGAAGTGAGATGTTTCATCAGAATGATCTCCCTCTGAACATATTTTAAAACAAACTAATGCAAGCTCAATATCTCAAATCAAATCTAAAGACAGTAAACTTTTCCTTTAAAATAAAACAAAACAAAACTGTGTGTCTCTACAAAAGTCAGTGAAATAGAACATCATGGGGTACTATTCTAATGTAACAAAGAGGGAGTTCTAGTATCTGCTCTGTTTTACCTTGTGGTATCAATTACTGTTTGATTACTGTTTCTGTAAAGAAAATGTTTTCTTCATGAATCTAAAGGAAGACAATGATTTGCAGAATGAAAAATGTGACATGCAAAGCAAAACATTCTTCATTCCACACCAGTGTTTATTTGGCTACCCAGGTTTTCTTAAAGCTCTAACCTCATGATGACTCTCCTCCTTGATATTTCCTTTTACCTTGGAAACAAACATTTCCTTTCCAGATCCATTCAGTTCAGTTCAGTTCAGTCGCTCAGTTGTGACTAACTCTTTGCGACCCCATGAATCACAGCACGCCAGGCCTCCCTGTCCATCACCAACTCCCGGAGTTCACTCAAACTCATGTCCACAGAGTAGGTGATGCCATCCAAACATCTCATTCTCTGTCGTCCCCTTCTCCTCCCGCCCCCAATCCTTCTCAGCATCAGAGTCTTTTCCAGTGAGTCAACTCGTCTCATGAGGTGGCCAAAGTATTAGAGTTTCAGCTTTAGCATCAGTCCTTCCAATGAACACCCAGGATTGATCTCCTTTAGAATGGACTGGTTGGATCTCCTTGCAGTCCAAGGGACTCTCAAGAGTCTTCTCCAGGACCACAGTTCAAAAGCATCAATTCTTCAGCGATCAGCTTTCTTCACAGTCCAGCTCTCACATCCATAACTGAAAATTCCAGTGCCTTGAATGTCTCTATGTGTCTTTTTCTATTTTTTGCTACTTTTTTTCCATTAAGAAAAAAAAAGTAACCTGGATATCTATTAAAAGGAGTTCCCCTCTTAACTCCTGCCTAAGAATTTACATGTTGGCATGTTTCAAGGTGTGTCAGTGAATCCACCTGCCAATGCAGGAGACACTGGAGACTCAGGTTTGATCCCTGGGTTGGGAAGATTCCCCTGGAGGAGGAAATGGCACCCAGTCCAGTATTCTTGCCTAGAAATAGCCCAAGGACAGAGGAGCCTGGCGGACTACAGTCCATGACGCAAAAGAATTGGACATGACTCAGTGACTGAGCACACACACACACACGTTTGAAAGTACACCCTGCAGACACTGGGCACGGTGCTCACTGTCAGCATGACAGACTGATGACAGATGACGGTTTCCTGTCCACTTCTATGTCAAATTTGCTAAATTTCTCTTGAGACCACAGAAATTTAAATTTCTGTAGGCCCCGCTTATGAACATTTTTATCTTCTTTCTGCTTCACAGATCATTCATAATCACACACACAAAAAAAAGAAAGAAAAACAAATTGTAAAAGCCCTTTCCCACTGATGCTGAAAGCAAAAGCAAATGCCATAATCCTCAGCACTGAGTGAATCTGTGTAGTAAAAAGCAGCCAGTGCTACACTGTGGATGGTTCAGCATTATGACCAAAAGCAGCCTCTTTAAGCCCTGGGGTTCAGTGTTTTTCCTCAAATTTGTCCTTAAATGTTGAAATTTATCATACTTATGGTCAGCTACCCTTAAGACACTTTAGTGTGTGGCTGTGTGTGAACTAGAAATAAAACCTATAGCTGTTTTCTGGGTTGAGTAAGAAACCAAAAGTGCACAACCTTAAAACAACTGAAGGTGCTACAATAATTCCAAAAGGGCATGCTGAGCAGGAGGGATGCTGATAGCCTCCATTAAGGGAGACATTGTTAGCCACAATGCTTAGCATAATTTGAGAAGGTATCACAAAGCTTTCATAGGAAAACATGGTAAAAAAATTCATATTTCTTGATCTTATTTCTTTCAGTCTCTCCTTACTTCATTGCCATATGGGCAAGCAAAGAAGACTAGAAAGAGAAGGGAGGGGGATGTTAAGGAAGAAGAAACATTAAGAAACGTCAAGAAATGTTAAGGAAGGGTGACCCCTGTGGTTGGTAATTTGTCCTGGCAGTTGATACCAGGGCAAAAACCAGCCAAATTCCCTCCCTGAGTCAGGTCCTTGAAGGACCCAAGATACAGTGAGAATAGAGAAGCAGCTTTGGGTTGGTTGGGGCAGTGCTTCTCAAACTAGCATGCTGACAAATCACCTGTGTGCATGTATGTATGTGCTTAGTCTCTCAGTCGTGGCTGACTGTTCTGTGACCCCATGGACTGTAGCTCCTGTCAGGCTCCTCTGTCCACGGGATTTCCCAGGCAAGAATAGTGAAGTGGGTTGCCATTTCCTCCTCAGGGGATCTTTCCAACCCAGGAACCAAACCCTGGATTCTTAAAATGTAGATTCAGATTCAGAAATAGGGTCTTAGATTCTGTACCCCATTGGGATCTTGTTAAAATGCTGATTCTGATAATGGAGTGGGGCCTCAGATTCTGCAATTTTGATCTTAGAACAGGGGTCCCCAACCCCTGGGATCTAATACATGGTAATCTGTGGTGGAATTCCTGTAATAATAACAGAAATAAAGTGCCCAATAAATATACAGCACTTGAATTATACTAATGATTCCCCCTCAACCCCCCGATCCCCCACCTCCACCCCTGCCAACAGTCCATAAAAAAATTTCCACAAAACTGGCTCCTGGTGCCAAAAAGCTTGGGGACTGCTTTCTTACAAGAAACTTAAACTGGCATCCCATGTCATGACCCACTGCTGCTTTTCAGCTCTGGTACACTGGCATACTCTCAGCCTTTTTCATAGAGAAATTTCACGTGACTCCTTTTCCTTTTTTAAAGACACCTGGTGGCTCAGACGGTAAAGCGTCTGTCTGCAATGCGGGAGACCCGGATTCGATCCCTGGGTTGGGAAGATCCCCTGGAGAAGGAAATGGCACCCCACTCCAGTACTCTTGCCTAGAAAATCCCATGGACGGAGGAGCCTGGTGGGTTGCAGTCCATGGGGTGGCTACAAGTCGGACACGACTGAGCAACATCAATTTACTTCACTTCACTTCACTTCCAGTAGAGAGGACAAAAGTATGGTAGGAAAAGTACTGGCTCTGGAGTCAGACAAACTTGGGTTGAAACTCCATCTCTGCAATTGATTTGCAATCTGTGTGTTGTAGGTGAGCTTTTTAACCTCTCTGAGGCTACTTGCTCCATCTATAAATGGGGCAAGCTAATCTTTCTCTCAGGGCTGTTACAAGGAACAAATGACATCGTGTGCATACTCTGGCAAATTCATTCATGGAATAAGTGAACAAGGAGTCTAAATACCACAACTCTATCCACAAGGGGTGGAGGGTATGTTACAATGCATGATTAAAATACCCTTACTTTTCCTAATACTATGGCTTTGCCTCCGTTCTTAGACATACAACTATAGAGTGTATAAAGTTCTAAGCATGTTAAGTCAAGCATTTCTCCCCACTTCCAATACTTTTCTGACTCTAAAAAAGGTGCTCTCTGGTCATGCTTTTAATAAAGACAAAATCCAGGGCAGACTCGGTTTTAAATAATATTCCTTGCTCTGTCTAATGGTGAAGATACACTTGGTAATTTTCTTTCTTCCAATTAATTCAGTTCCTAGACTCATTCTTCTGGACTTGGGCTCCTATTTCCAATGACAGATCCTCCTTGTTCTCAAGCTGCCCCATGAAGTCTCTCTTCTCTGACATGAAGTCAGGTTCCCTGTTGCTTCCACAGTAAATAAGGCAAAGGCGCTCCCTCCTACCTGTGTTGTCAGTGGTCCCTCTAGAGGTTCCTCTAGAGGAATTTAGAAGATTGATCTCAGTCATCCAGAGGAATTACCAACAGATTGATCCAGCACTCTAAAACTCGGGGTTTAATAAAGAGAGAAAAGGAGATGGGATATTCTAATGAATATAATAAAAACAAGGAAGGAAATAATAGAAGAAAACTGTGAAATTATTGTATAAGTTGCCACAGCTTACTTCCCCTGATGACCTCTGGCACCTCCAAGGCAGATGGGGCTGGTAGCCGATGGGTGTTAGACCTCCTAGGTATGACTCCTTACCCTTCTGGGCCCTGTCATGACTCCTTTTTAGGTAACACTAAAGAGGCACAACAAACTGTGGAACATTCTGAAAGAGATGGGAATCCCAGACCACCTGACCTGCCTCCTGAGAAACCTGGATGCAGGTCAGGAAGCACCAGTTAGCACTGGACATGGAACAACAGACTGGTTCCAAATAGGAAAAGGAGTACGTCAAGGTTGTATATTGTCACCCTGCTTATTTAACTTACATGCAGAGTACATCATGAGAAACGCTGGGCTGGAAGAAGCAAACGCTGGAATCAAGATTGTCGGTAGAAATATCAATAACCTCAGATATGCAGATGACACCACCCTTATGGCAGAAAGTGAAGAGGAACTCAAAAGTCTCTTGATGAAAGTGAAAGAGGAGAGTGAAAAAGTTGGCTTAAAGCTCAACATTCAGAAAACTAAGATCATGGCATCTGGTCCCATCACTTCATGGGAAATAGATGGAAAAACAGTGGAAACAGTGTCAGACTTTATTTTGGGGGGCTCCAAAACCACGGCAGATGGTGACTGCAGCCATGAAATTAAAAGACGCTTACTCCTTGGAAGGAAAGTTATGATCAACGTAGATAGCCTATTGAAAAGCAGAGACATTACTTTGCCAACAAAGGTCCGTCTAGTCAAGGCTATGGTTTTTCCAGTGGTCACGTATGGATGTGAGAGTTGGACTGTGAAGAAGGCTGATCACCGAAGAATGGATGCTTTTGAACTGTGGTGCTAGAGAAGATTCTTGAGAGTCCCTTGGACTGCACGGAGATCCAACCAGTACATCCTAAAGGAGATCAGTCCTGGGTGTTCATTGGAAGGACTGATGCTAAAGCTGGAACTCCAATACTTTGGCCACCTCATGCGACGAGTTGACTCACTGGAAAAGACTCTGATGCTGGGAATGATTGGGGGCAGGAGGAGAAGGGGACAACAGAGAATGAGATGGCTGGATAGCATCACTGACTCTGTGGACATGAGTTTGAGTGAACTCCGGGAGTTGGTGATGGACAGGGAGGCCTGGTGTTCTGTGATTCATGGGGTCGCGGAGAGTCGGACACGACTGAACTGACTGAAAGAGGCTTGGGCATCATTAGAACAGAAAGCACATGTCAACCGCAGACGTCCCAAATCATGAGAAAAATCAATGATCTTTCAGGGGTATCTGCCCCTGACATCACTTCCTCTGCCCCAGTGGCCTCTCTCCCCCACTTCTCTCTAGCAGAAATGGGGCCTGCTTCCAGTGAGCTCACTGCCATCTCAGACAGAATCAGAGGAATGAGTTATTTTTGGCTCATCTGTCTTATTAGATTGATCTGTATGATAATGCCGTATTTTTAGCATGACTATTGGCAGTTTCATATGACTCCACCTTATATCCTGTTTAGAGAAATAAAATTACACTTAAAAAAAACTAAACCATTTCTATGGTGGGACTATGCTGGTTTGCACAAGAAGAAGTCACTCAGTCGTGTTCGATTCTTTGTGATCCCACGGACCATAGCCCACCAGACTCCTCCGTCCATGGATTTCTCCAGGCGAGAACAGTGAAGTAGGTTGCCATTTCCTTCTCCAAGGCTTCTCCCCAACCCAGGTCTCCTGCACTGAAGCCAGTCTCCTGCATTTGCAGGCAGATTCTTTTCATCTGAGCCACAAAGTTACCTCAAATTCATTTACTAAAAGGCTGCATATTTTAAACAAAAACATATTTAGTGTGACCCTTTTTATTACTGTCTACTTTGCTGAGACAAGATAAATTCAGCAAACTTCTTCAGGAAACATCTCACCTGGGGCAGCAACTATGTCACCTCTGTCTCTAAGGAGTAACTGATCTAGTTGAGGAAAGCAGAAAAACAATGTGTAAAAGGTAAAGAATGAAGCAACAATATAAAACATAAAAAAAAAAGAAATGTCACAAGACAGACCATAATCATTTGCTAAATGAGTAGAATAGAAAACAAGTGCAGTGAGTCGAGAGGCAGGAGCAATCACCTAGAATCTGATTTGAGCCACTTTCCATCTAATTTAGCTCATCAATCACTGCACCCTCCCACCTACTTACTGCGGGAAGTTATTGCAGAAAATGAAAATCACCTCTCTGCCTACTCATAACTCTCAGATGACGGTCCCAGAGATATATCCCCAGTAGGTCTCAGACCACGCCCTCTCATTTGTTAGAGTTGTCTCAGGAACAGCTGGAGGAAGGGGACATTTAGGCTGGACACTTCTCTCTCATGTAGATGGATTCGGTATGATGGCGTGGGATCAGGGGGCTGATGGTATATACCTCAATATAAACAGAAGCATCCTGGCAGCCCAGCATTCAAAGTAACTTTACGATGTCTCTTAATTCTGAATTTCAACCTTTCTGAACAGTTGCCAATCACCAAAAGTGGCCATAGCTCTAAGTATCTTACAAATACTGATTCAGGTACAAACAAGACCATGTTAACATCACACATTCACTGGCCAATTCAGCAGTTCCCAGCGAGCTCTCACAGACCCTCCTCTGGTTCCTTGCTCTGCCTCTTCTGTTGAGGTCTCCACTTGAGGATAATACCTAGCCATGAATCCTGTCTCCAGGATCCTGCAGAAAGAAGTTGCTCCTTTACCCCCAGAGCCAAAACCAAGTGCTCTGCAAGTGGCAAACTCAAGGTAGCAGCAGCCCTGGCTGCCTCAGTGCTCCCCGCACTAAAGCCATGTTGAGACATTCTGTGCAGAAATGCCAATAATGCCCTTTGGGAGAAGGACAATGCTGTCACCCTCTATCACCTGGGCTTTAAAAACGTTTGCTCACACCCAAGGAAGTATCTCTAACTAGGCCCTATCCCTTATCTCTCACCTCTAATCCATGGGAAAGCCCTTTTCCCTACAAAGTATCCCTTAAGTCCACCACTTTTCTCCATCTCAACAGATATTCTGCTTCCCTGGTGGCTCAGCTGGTAAAGAATCTGACTGCAATGCAGGATAC
Organism: Moschus berezovskii; assembly: GCF_049115385.1. Lineage (NCBI taxonomy): Eukaryota > Metazoa > Chordata > Mammalia > Artiodactyla > Moschidae > Moschus > Moschus berezovskii. The sequence continues at coordinate 20,166,337 of NC_142483.1, forward strand.
CTAGTTCAGTCCCTGGGTTGAGAAGAGCCCATGGAGAAGAAAGTGGCAACCCACTCCAGTATTCTTGCCTGGAAAATCCTACGGACAAAGGAGCATGGTAGGCTCCATGGAGTTGCAAAGAATTGGACACAACTGAATGACTAACACTTCAACACACACCACTTACACGGGCCTCTACCACAGCCTCCTAAGATTCTGTTTCCATACTTGTTGTTCTAACCCATTCTGAACAGAGAAGCAAGACAGACTTTCTGTTCTATTTTTAATAAATCAATTAAATGGCCCATAATTCCTGAGCTTAAAATCCTTGAGTGCCTTCCTGTTACACTCAGGATCAAATCTAAGCTCTCTGTCCTGGCACTCAAGGCCTTCTGTGATCCAGTCCTCTCTCTTCTTGAAGCTCAGGCCAACTCTCTGGTGCTGGGCTACAGAACAGACACCAGCACTGGTCTTTTCATGGCCCAGCCTACCTCACTACCCTTAACATAGAAATTTCTTGAAGACCTCCCTGTCCTTCCAGCAGACACTTGGCAAACCCAACTCTGAATATTTCTTTTGGCTCAACCTCAAATCACCTTCTCTGTATATATAGCTGTGCATCTCTGTGTATGGCTATTTGTATACACTATTATAGATATTTTGACGACACAGTATCCCAATTCTGGGCTTCCCTGGTGGCTCAGATGGTAAAGAATCTGCCTGTAATGTGGGAGACCTGGGTTCAGTCCCTGGGTTGGGAAGATCCCCTGGAGAAGGGAAAGACAACCCACTCCAGTATTCTTGCCTGGAGAATTCCATGAACAGAGGAGCCTGGCAGGTTACAGTCCAGGGGGTTGCAAAGAGTCAGACAAGACTGAGCGACTTTCACTGTCACTATCCCAAATTCTACAGAAAGGACAACCTGAGACAAATACTACGTGCTCCTCATTTATTAGAGCATGTGCTCTCATGGAAGCAAGAGGGAGAGAAGAGGAAAATGAGGCAGGGAAAGAGGAAAAGCAGATCCAAGTGTACATTTCTGAGTTGCCTGCCACTGTTCTCAAGTACAACTGATTGTGGGATGTTCCTAGCCTATCTTCTGCCTCGTGAACAGCAGCTTCTCAGGACAGCTGATCAGACAGAAGGAAGACAAATGTTCTCAACACAACCACCATAAGACAGAGGTGACCTGGTCTAGTGCATCTAAGGCCTTGAGGCAGTGGAGCATCTGAGGTTGAGGGTGGGTGAGTACTGATGTGAGGGACTAGGAGATGTCACTGCAATAGCCTTTGGTCACTAGAGGCAGCAGTAATGACCTGGCTCTATAAACATGAGAGTACCACATAGCAAGCATACAGATCTGGAGTAGGGCCCAGCCTAAAGCTAGCACAGATGGATTAGGTGAAGACCATCTAAATGTATCACTCAAGAGTGACAAGCATGTGACCCACAGGCTCACCACTTCAAGATTCTGCACTCACAGCAAGCATTTCCAAATTTTCCACAGTACTTTTTCTAGCTGAGCCCAGGTACAGCCTCGGGAGACCCAGGCTCGATCCCTGGATTGGGAAGATACCCTGAAGGAGGGCATGGCAATCCACTCCAGTATTCTTGCCTGGAGAATCCCCATGGACAGAGGAGCCACCACTGAGTGACTAAGCACAGCACAGCACAACCTCAGAAGAGAACATTATAATGAAAAAGTTCTTTCCCGTAAGTCAACTACTTTGATCTCTACAAACTTGCAGCATTCAGTAGGGAAGGTAAAATTCACCTCTGTTCTTCAGCTGGGCAATAGGGATTTAAAGGAAATACCTGGTATGCATACAGCCATGCACTGTCAGAGCAGGGGTGAGAATAAGACCTCCTGACTTCTGATTATGTATAAAAACCTAACATAAGGGCTTCCCTGCTGGCTCGGTGGTAAAGAATCCGCCTGCCAATGCAGGACACGTGGGTTTGATCCCTGATCCGGGAGGATCCCACATGCCGTGTAGCAACTAAGCCCGTGCACCACAATGACTGAGCCTGTGCTCTAGAGCCCAGGAGCCACAACTGCTGAAGCCCTCATGCCTAGAGCCCATGCTCCTCAACAAGGGATGCCACCACAGTGAGGAGCCGGCGTACCACAACTAGACAGTAGCCCCGCTCACTCCAACTAGAGAAAAGCCTGGCATGCAGCAAGCAAGACCTAGCACAACTAAAACTAAATAAATCAATTGATTTTTAAAAAGAAACCAAAACTTAAAAAAAAAAAAAGAAACTAACATACATATACTGTAACCCAATGCCATCTGAGATTATAACCCAATACCTCATATAATAATCATATAACTATTTTACTAATTTCACTATTTCATTCAGTTCAGTCACTCAGTCGTGTCCAACTCTTTGCAACCCCATGCACCACAGCACGCCAGGCCTACCTGTCCATCACCAACTCCTGGAGTCCACCCAAACCCATGTCCATTGAGTTAGTGATGCCATCCAACCATCTCATCCTCTGTCGTACCCTTCTCCTCCTGCCCTCAATCTTTCCCAGCATCAATATAAGGATAAATAATATGGTTCTAAGGACTGTTCTCCTCTATTGTTTTTTTTTTTAACATATATTGGAAGACATAAAGGAGACAGTAAAAAGAAGAGACATGACAAAATGCAAATAAGTATAATACAACATTTATTTTTAAACTCAGACTTGGATTATAAAGACAAAAATACTACCAACCTAATGAAAAATGATCAATTTCAGTAAGTGGAAAATGTCACAAAAGGGAAGTTTTTCCACAGCATCCTTCATGTAACCCAGCTCTAATCTCAGAAGTCTCAGTGTATGTGGATCTCCTTGATAATCTGGGAATAGAAAATGCCACTCTAGAAGTCAAACTCCATGTACACCCTCACACAGTAGCTCTCATCATTCTGCATTTGACACCCATTTCACAGATTTAGCATCACATCGTGATCCATACCTAATTTATGGAGCAAAGCCACTTCATATAAAGCATCTCTGACCTTCATTGTGGTGTGATTACAAGTTGATCTGACAATGTTGTTGTTCTTAAGCTTTGATATTTATTACAGTGAAGATGTGTCATTATTTCTACTGACCCTTCATTCTTCGCCCATCCACCAAATATACCTACCCAAATGTTCAGAGCTTTGTACATACATCTTAATAATTTGCTGTCCCATACTTGGCAAGGAAAATGTATATGGTATGGCATCAAGAATGTCTAAAGCTCTAGCTAAAACACCCTGAATCAGACTTTAAGCCATATTGGGGGTCTATTCTATGTACAGAAGTGTGCTAAGAACTAACAGTTACCCAAATGCATTTCTGGTCCCCTTTTCTCCCTTCGAAACCCATTTTCATCCAGGCCCTTTAAAGCTTTAGTTCCCCACTTTTCTTCAGCAAAGTTCCTCCCTCAACCCCATATTATCCTTCCTACACTAAAGCCAACAACACTGTCCTCTTCAGTGGCTGTTTCTGCTTTGAGGAGCCCAGCTGGACCCTTGGCCCATACAACTTGGCCCAGACCACCCAGGATTGCTCTGAAGACTGGTACTCGCCTGGTATACAGGCCCTGCTGCCCTAGCTTGGTCCCTGCCTGATCCCCAGTAAAGCTTAATCACAATAAATAAACAGATATATAAATAAACTTTAAATATCAAAAAGAATAAGATACTGTCCCTTTCCTTAAAAGTAATAAGCTCCAAACTGCATGATACAACCGAATGGTGGTCAAAAAGTCAATGTAGAGAATTATGATCAGAATTCTTTTTAAAAAATTAACATAGAATTGAATGAAAATAGTAGGAAATACCTCACATAGTCAAGAGTAGGTATACTTTCATGAAGCTCTGTGTGTATGTTTATGTGCATGTGAGTGTAACTGTATCCCTTCCTGTGGGTAGAAAGACAAAGTTTCCCACAGTAGGAAAGACATCTTTGAACACACAAAGATCCAAAATCTGTGGATGGAGAATCCCTAGAGTGACAATTATTAGCTTTCAGTATGCACATACGATGGTAGAGACTATTAACTACTGAGTAGACCTGATGTTCTGGCAATGGTGAGAACCCAAACTTAGCTTTCTAAAGCCCATTTTCATCATTTTACTGCCTGCTCAGAAATCACTGTATCAGTTCAGTTCAGTTCAGTCGCTCAGTCGTGTCCGACTCTCCGCGACCCCATGAATCACAGCACGCCAGGCCTCCCTGTCCATCACCAACTCCCGGAGTACACCCAAACTCATGTCCACAGAGTCGGTGATGCCATCCAGCCATCTCATTCTCCGTCGTCCCCTTCTCCTCCCGCCCCCAACCTTTCCCAGCATCAGAGTCTTTTCCAGTGAGTCAACTCGTCTCATGAGGTGGCCAAAGTATTGGAGTTTCAGCCTTAGCATCAGTCCCTCCAATGAACATCCAGGATTGATCTCCTTTAGAATGGACTGGTTGGATCTCCTTGCAGTATAAGGGACTCTCAAGAGTCTTCTCCAACACCACAGTTCAAAAGCATCGATTCTTCGGCGATCAGCTTTCTTCACAGTCCAACTCTCACATCCATACATGACCACGGGAAAAACCATTGCCTTGACTAGACGGACCTTGGTCGGCAAAGTAATGTCTCTGCTTTTTAATATACTATCAAGGTTGGTCATAACTTTCCTTCCAAGGAGCAAGCGTCTTTTAATTTCATGGCTGCAATCAGCATCTGCAGTGATTTTGGAGCCCAAAAAAACAAAGTCTGACACTGTTTCCACTGTTTTTCCATCTATTTCCCATGAAGTGATGGGACCAGATGCCATGATCTTTGTTTTCTGAATGTTGAGCTTCAAGCCAACCTTTTCACTCTCCTCTTTCACTTTCATCAAGAGGCTTTTGAGTTCCTCTTCACTTTCTGCCATAAGGGTAGTGTCATCTGCATATCTGAGGTTATTGATATTTCTCCCAGCAATCTTGATTCCAGCTTGTGCTTCTTCCAGCCCAGCGTTCCTCATGATGTACTCTGCATAGAAGTTAAATAAGCAAGGTGACAATATACAACCTTGACGCACTCCTTTTCCTATTTGGAACCAGTCTGTTGTTCCATGTCCAGTTCTAACTGTTGCTTCCTGACCTGCATACAGGTTTCTCAAGAGGCAGGTCAGGTGGTCTGGGATTCCCATCTCTTTCAGAATGTTCCACAGTTTATTGTGATCCACACAGTCAAAGGCTTTGGCATAGTCAATAAAGCAGAAATAGATGTTTTTCTGAAACTCTCTTGCTTTCTCCATGATCCAGCGGATGTTGGCAATTTGATCTCTGGTGCCTCTGCCTTTTCTAAAACCTGCTTGAACATCTGGGAGTTCACGGTTTACATACTGCTGAAGCCTGGCTTGGAGAATTTTGAGCATGACTTTACTAGCGTGTGAGATGAGTGCAATTGTGCGGTAGTTTGAGCATTCTTTGGCATTGCCTTTCTTTGGGATTGGAATGAAGACTGACCTCTTCCAGTCCTGTGGCCACCGCTGAGTTTTCCAAATCTGCTGGCATATTGAGTGCAGCACTTTCACAGCATCATCTTTCAAGACTTGAAATAGCTCAACTGGAATTCCATCACCACCACTAGCTTTGTTCGTAGTGATGCTTTCTAAGGCCCACTTGACTTCACATTCCAAGATGTCTGGCTCTAGGTCAGTGATCACATTATCGTGACTATCTTGGTCGTGAAGATCTTTTTTGTACAGTTCTTCTGTGTATTCCTGCCACCTCTTCTTAATATCTTCTGCTTCTGTTAGGTCCATACCATTTCTGTCCTTTATCGAGCCCATCTTTGCATGAAAAGTTCCCTTGGAATCTCTAATTTTCTTGAAGAGGTCTCTTGTTTTTCCTATTCTGTTGTTTTCCTCTATTTCTTTGCATTGATCACTGAGGAAGGCTTTCTTATCACTGTATGCCCTCCCCATAATCACAGAATAGAATCTGAGCTCATTAGTATGGCAGTTAAAGACTTCCAACCTCGTCTCCTACCTCCTGTCACCCAGACTCCATCCTCTTGTACCATACTGAGGCTATAGTCCCTTTTTGCCACTTCCCAAATATAGTCTATATTTTGTTATGGCTGGGCCCTGATACAAATTCTTCCTTCAAGTAAGAGTGCTCTTCCTTCTCTAAGTGACCAGTAAAGTCATAAACTCATTGCAGATAGTTTTATTTTGTCCCTCCAGCAAATTATATCATCCTCCTCTTGAAAATACTATTCTCTTTGCTTTGAGGATCTCCCCAAAGTTTCCTATCTTGCTGGTGGTGTTGTCAACCATAATACCCCACTGCCTGTGGTCAGGAGGGAAACCATGTGACAACTATATAGCGACTAGTTAAAAGACAGTCTTGTGACCTAAAGCAGACAGTTGTAATTTGTTGCTGGTGCAAAAGGCAGGTATAGTATCTGCCCTGTGTTTTAACAGCAGTCCTCCAAGACAGAAGCCTCGAAGGTTTCCCAGGTGGCGCAGTGGTAAAGAATCCACCTGCCAATGCAAGAGATGTGGATTCGATGCCTGGGTTGGAAAGATCCCTTGGAGAAGCAAACACGATTCACTCCAGTATGCTTGCTTAGGAAATCCCACAGACAGAGGAGCCTGGCAGGCTACAGTCCATGGGGTCACAAGAGCTGGACACGACGTAGTGACTAAACAACAACCACCTCGACGACAGCTAGTCATTAACTGTGCATCTGAATCTCACCCAGAGGGCTTGTTAAACCACAGATCATTCGGCCTCACTCCCAGAGTTTCTGATTGGATAAATCTGACGTGTGGCCTGAGAAACTGAATTTCTAATATGTTCCTTGGTTTTTTACCTTCCTATTATTGTGTAACAATTACTACAAACTTAGTGACTTAAAACATTGCAAATGTATTTTCTTACAGTTCTGGAGTTTGGAAGTCCAAAATAGGTGTCATGGGGCTAATATCAAAGCGTTGGCAGGGCTGGCTCCTTCTGGAGGCTCCAGGGGAGAATCCATGCCTGGTATTCTAGCTTCTGGAGGCTGCCTGAATTCCTCCAGAAGAAATCTTTCCAGGGAAAGATGTGGCCTCTTTCTCACATCTCTTCTTTCTGTTATCATAACTCCTCCTACTAACTCTGATCTCTCTCTTATAAGAGGCCTTTTGATTTTACTGGGTCCATTTGAATAATCTAGGCTGCTCTTCCCATTTCAAAATCCTTACTCACACTAGAAAGTCCCTTCCAGGGATCAGGATGTGCACATGTTTGGCCATTACTTTGCCCACTTCACCAGGTGATGCTGACACTGATAGACAAGGCCCACATTTTAAAAACCACTGAATGTCTATCACTATAAAAGCCAGCCTTAAATTTTAATTATTCTTTAGTCTGTCTGCCCCAGCTCTATCCCACTAGATTCAGATTGTTCTGGGGGCTGGTTTGAATTGTAGCCCTTTTTAAAAATTAATTCTATTTACATCTTTCTTTCTGTATACTGGCATATATATCTTTCTGGTAAATTTGAGGAATAGGCAAGCAGACTGAAATATTAATAGAAAAAAAAACTTGTAAACCCAATACCCTGAAGTAGAAAGAGGCTGGCTAATAGATCACCTGGTTTCCTTACTGTTCACCATAGGTCTTTCTATCTAATTATGCTCCTAGATCTCAAACTCCTCCGCTACTGACTACAAGATATATTGCCAGTGATGTCCCAGGTATTTCGATTTTTTTCTCTAACCAAATCTGTGTATCCAGACCCATCCTGAGTTCCACCTCAGGGGTCAAAGAAGGGTCTCAAAGATGGCTTTACCAGCCACTCAAACATTAAAGCTAGAAGTCTCATCAGCATTACAGGAACAGGGACTGACATTTATTCCATCGTTGCCGTGACCTGGAAATGTTCTACATCCCCTATAGACACTTAGTCATTACTTCTTAGAGGTCTTGTTCACTTTTCTATCTCTGACAGTGCTTTGCATGTAGCATATACTCAATAAGCCTGCATTGTCTGGCTCACTCAGCAGACTGCAAGCTCCTTGAGAGTAGGGACTGGATCTTCTCATTTTGTTGCCAGCATAAAACTAAGTGACATACCTCACATGACATTTACAGTACAACGACAGAGAGGTCAGACCATATGCGAGTAGAACGGAATAAGTTAGCCAAGCTGGGATAGGGCATGATGTCAAACTGCCTTGAGAAGCAGGCAGAACTTAAACATGATTTATCAGGGAGCTCATAGATCCTACACAATCCTAAACAAGGACATGGTGTCAAAATCATTAAAATAAAATCACAAAATAAAAATCATAAAATAAAGTCCACAGTTTAGCTTAGAAGCAATTAGACAAGGACCAAAGGTTTTCCAGGAGGTCTGATTCTTCAAAGAGACAAAAGGATTGAAATTGAGTCCTTCAAGTTCTCTTTCAGCCTCCTGATCGTAGTATTGAGGTATCGGTCCTTTGTTCTTGGTGATTTACTATATCTGATTGTAACTCAGAATTCAAACATTAGGCTTTACCTTCTTTTCCATCAGGATTTTAAAATCAATATCTTTACCATTTATGAAACTGTGTGATGTGCTTTGAAGACAAGGCATCTTACATAGAGAAGTAATGTCACCTTGTACTGTCGTACTGATGTATTAAATAATGATTTCTTTAAAAATCAAAAGCTTGTTGCTTGAAATGCTATTAAATTGTAACCCATAATGGCAACACACAATCATCTCAATGGTACAAAAAGCAAACTTTAAATACAGTGGATGAGAACTGTTACAATATAAAAGGAAAATATAATCTAATTTTTTAACCATTTGAGTTGTATGTAATATGAAATTTAAAAATCTCATAAAGAATAAGATTTACTCACCATGCTTGTCAGGTAGAGCACCTCACATGTGCCAAGGACTGTAGCACAGTGTTAATCAGAGGAACCCCTACCCATATGGAGCTAATAATCTAGTGGGGAGGACAGAAATTAAATAAATAATTATGAATAAGTACAAAAGGACAAAATAAAATGAAGGTTTTCCAGGAGCAATTTGAACATAGAACCAAGCATGAAACAAATATGGGGACCAGGAGGTTCTGCTCTCCAGGAGAAATGATATTCTATCTGAGATCTAAGGATAAGCATGTGAGCTGACCAGCAACATAGAGAGGGAGGAATATTTTAGCAAGTGATCAACATATAAGAAGGAGGAATAGAAGGGCATGGGCTGGGAGCATCAAAGCCTGTTCAAGAATGTTCAACCTGGACAAGGTGGATGGGGAAACCTGACATATTTGTTTGAGCTCGATCCCTCAGAATTTTGCGTTGTAAGTCTTCCCGTTCGAGATGATTTTCTAGAAAAGAGGGGTTTTCTTTATGAAACTGAGTATACTGAGAACTACAAGAATCTTAAATCAATACGTTGTTTAGAACATAATCATAATTCTAAATGATATCTGATAAAACTTTTCAAACAACTTTCTTAAAGGAATTTAAGATAATCTGGTGATAAGGTAGAGACATGACATAGGTTTTTCCACAGAAGTCCTTGGTTTAAATACCCTGGCATTATGGGAAGGGAGGATCTGTGTTTTAAGGTGTCTCTACTGGGTTTGTTGCTCAGTGCATGAACAGCATGCCACATGTAGCTGACAACACAGGTCTACCATATATGAGATCTTATTCCAAACACTTTAATCAAGCTTACTATTAATACATATGAGACACTCTACTGAGGGTTCTACATATATTTCTCATTTAATCTTTAAGACAACTTTACAAGGTAGGTACAATTACTATTCTCAGTTTATAGATGTGTCACCTGAAGCTTAGAGAAGGTAAATAACTCTTCAAAGATCACACTGCAAGTCAGCAGTGGAGGCTCTTAACCCATGCCCATTGTTACCGAGAAATGATTTATTTCCTGACATATCAGTGAACAAAAATGTAACAGTTATTAGCGATTGCAGCCTTCCAATGTGAGCTGGTAAGCCTGAAGGGCACTCAGGAAAGAGAAGAATATCTGTGATCTACCAGCCATCAGACTGATGCCACTACCTATGGTGAGCTCCAAGGGAGCTCAGGATGTGAAAAACACAGGATTGGGTGCTCAGTCACTCAGTCGTGTCTGACTCTTTGTGACTCCATGGACTGTACCTTCCAGGCTCCTCTGTCCATGGAAAAAGCACAGGATACTGGCCCCAAATAGGTGAGGTGTATCTGAAAGCGATGGTTTCAGTGAGCCCATACATAGCAAGGCATTAATTTCCTTAACTTGGGATATCTGGTTTTCTTTAAACAACAAGAATCTTTTGATGTTACGACTACCTGCCATTTGTTGTAAAACTTCAATATAACCTGGCTCCTCCCCTCATCTCCTTGGAGCAGCTCTCTCAGGGTCACTTGAGATGCTGTCTCCTGGGCTTTAAGTCCTAAAAATTCCCCAAAAATGAAACATAACTCTCAACTTTTAGGTTTTAACTATTTTTGAAGTCAACATTACTGAGAGAACAGCTTTTATCCAATTCTGGCCATTTTTGCTGAGGGGTAGAAGTATGTTTTTCCACCCTTTTTGGTTTCCCTTGAATTACTCTCTAACGCTACGGTGTTTAATAAGCAATGCATTATCCCTGGGCATTTGAATTAATATCATCACTCAGAGACAGTAAACAGAAGTTTGCATTTGTGCACTGCCTGGGGGCGGAAGCTTCAATAAAAGCCTGAGGTGGGAGGAAGAGATGAACGGGCAGACTTGAATCAGAGGCAAGGGATGCAATTTGATGTGGGGTAATAAGAAATTCTGCCTAAGCTAGCAGATAAAACCAATCTTTCCCCGCTCCCAGCCCACCACCATGGATGCATTTCTCCTAACATGGCTTTTTTATCCTCCACAGGGCATGAAAGGCCCAGCCCTGCCCATCACACACACACACACACACATACGCGCACACACACACACACGCGCACACACACACACACACACACACACAAATTCTGTGCATGCCCTAAGGTGCTTTGCATACAATATTTTAGGAGCAATGGGCTGCAAGTGCCTTTGATAAAGTTTGCTTGGGGCCTAGGAATTTTAATCTACATCCACAAATTGAAGACGTGTAAATTAAAAACATCCTACCAATTCAGCAACAACTTGGGAGAGTGGTGACTGAATTTTCAGTAACTTGCCTGCAGCCTTCCAAATGCAAACCAGCATTAGGAGATAAGGAGCAGCTTGTTACAAAAGGTCTCCACACTGACCTCATGCATTAAGCAGAACAAAAGATCATTAATGATTCCAAGGCCTGTCATATTAGAATGAGGTGGCAGTAATGACAGAGCATCTAGTTTTGCTATTCTTGTGACATTTCTTATTTTTTAAACTCTAGTATAAAAGTATGCGTTAATTTGTATAATTTGTTTCACATGCTATGTTCCAGGGTGGACAGATAAAGATGGTTTTCCCCATTCTAGTATTTCACAAAGAGAGAGGAAAATAAGAAAAAACAATGACAACAGGAAAAGAACCACTTTCCAGGACCGTCTGGTTAGCTCTGACATTTGGAAAATTGCTTTATTGCCAGAAGTCAATTTCTGTGATTGTGACCATGTTTACACACATAAAATTAATAATGTGCACAGCTCCTCTCCTCTCACCATTTTATCTCAAGCAGATTGGACCCCTCAGCCTATAAAGTCACATTTTTCAAATAAGATTTTCTTTATAAAACACATAAGAAAATATTCTACAGAGCCCCAGGAATCTTAGAAATGCAGACTTACTCATTTCTTTGCTCACTGAGTCAATATTTGCTGAGTACCTACTAAGTGTTGGTCACTTTTCCAGGACCTGAGGACACAGATTGGATAAAACACACAATAAGTATGTAATCCATTAAATGAATGAAATAAGTTTGAGTGCAGTGTAGGGCTTCCCTGGTGACTCAGTGGTAAAGAATCCACCCTCTAGTGTGAAGACAAGCACTGGCTCCCTAGGTCAGGAAGATTCCCTGGAGGAGGAAATGGCAACTCATGCCAGTATTCTTGCCTGGAAAATCCCATGGACAGAGGAGTCTGGTAAGCTACAGCCCATAGGGTTGCAAAGAGTCACTCATGACTTAGCGACTGAAAAGAAGAAGAAGAAAGTATTTAGGAAGGAAATCAAGTAATCAGTGTGAGAGAGAGGCAGGTCCTTTCTAACAGGTAGTCAGGAAAAGACTCTCTGGGAAGGTGACATTTGCACTGAGAGCTGAGTGACAGGAAGGAGCCAGAAGAGTTCTGGGCAGAAAGAATGGCAAAACACAAGAACAAGCCTGGCTATTCAAGCACAGATGAGGTTCAGTGTGACCAGAGGGCACTGATGGAGAGCTGGTGGACGGGAGATAAGGTCTAGGAGGCAGGTTGAAGCAGATCAGGTGGGGGTCCTGGGGCTATGGTGCAGACTTTTGGTTCTACATTAATAATAAGCAGAGCCACTGACATCTTAAAGCCGGGGAATGATGAATTGCAACATTTACAAACCAACAGCTGCTTTTGGTCATGGAGGAAGAAAACGGACAAAACTGTGTTCCACCCAAAGCTGTCAGTTCATTATAGATCCTAAGATATTGTCTTTTTCAGTATGTATAGTCATTAAGAATGCAGTGTGGGGCAGAAAATCTAGGTTTGAATCCTTGCTCTCCCGTTAATATGCTGTGTAGTCTTAGGGAATACATTTAACTTGCTAAAGACTTCATTTCTCCATGTAAAACCATGTAATACCTCCCAGGGTCTTGGTGAGAATTACTAAAGACTTGACACATAATACAGAGTTGCACTAGTACCTGGGCCATGCAATGTAATCAGGGAATAATAGCTGGTATTAGTAGTAATATTACTGTTGTAGCCACACATTCCAGGAAACAAACTCACTCAGAAGGACAATGCAGATAGTGAAGTGCAGTTTATTACACCGGTGGGCCTAAGGCAGAGTCTCCTCTTAGCCAAAGACCCCGACCAACATTTGTGAAAATCTTTTATACCCCATGTGTACGTGTCTGAACCCACCACTCCAAATTCCTTGAGACTTACATAAACCAAGGAAGATACAACCCCAGTAACCCCATCATTCACGTGCTATGTGCTCATGTGCTCAAACAGTCAAACAGTTAGCCAATAATCAATAAGCCCAAGGTTACACTCCGATAGATACAGAAAAATTTATAGCCTGTCTGGAGGAAGGGGTGATTAGTGTATGTTTTCTCTTAGGCAATGAGTAACCTAGATACGATCTTCAAGGTTCCCCTGTCTGGAGGGGGTCTTATCCTTCTGTTGTCGTTTTCATAGGCACTAAACACAGAGTTCAGAGTCCATTGGAAAGGTAGCTGAGCATGATCAGCATGAACAGGCCTAAGATGGAGTCCAGGCCCTATGAATTCCTTCTTCATTACTATTAGGAAGAAGAGAGTGAAGGACTAAACAACAACCCAGATCCTTGAGAGGAGGATACAAACATACTGAGACAGGATGGAGGTTTCCATAAGAAAAGAGCATCTCTGTGCTCCAGGGTCCTGCATGAGTACCGAGCATGGTAGAATCTGGACCAAAGCAGATTTCAAAAAAAACAACTAGAAACAATCCAAATGCTCACAAACAGGAATATCGATCCACAAAACGCTGTCTATTCATACAATGAAACATTCCACAGAAACAAAAGAGAGTGAACTGGCACTCCCAATAACATGGATGAATCCTACAAACGTGTTTATTGAAAAGCTAGAAAGGAGTGGATACATGCTGCGTGGTTCCATTTATATGAAGCTTAAGAATAGGTGAAACTAATTGATGTTGATATCAAAATAGTAGTTACCTCCTGAGGAAGTGCATTTGGAAAGCATTTGAAAGGGGAACAAAGGAGCCTGCTGGGCAGCTTTAAAAGGTTCTATACCTTGATCTAGATGGTATTTACATGGAGATATATATGTATGTAAAATTAACATCAAGCTGTAAACTAAAGATCAGCATACTTTATCAGATTTTACTGTGTGTATGTTACGCCCTACTAATTTTTTTAAAAAAATATATCATTTCAAAGGGTCAGGGACAGCTAAATAAATAAACAAATGCTGACTGCTCTGAGAGGACTCTAACCTCAGGACTATTTGGGAGCCTGATAATTTCCAAAGCTGCTTCTCCCTTTCTGTGTTAAACAGCTCTATCCATAATGTCAGCCACGGGGAAAGCAACCAACCACAGGGAATAGATGAAGAAAAGTTCAGCTGAGTAGCAGAACAACCTGGAAGCATGTCCAACTGTGACCATGACCAGTGTCTCAAAACCACTCCAGCCATTGCCAGTGACTGCTTTGTGCCTTATCTTTCATTTGTGCTGAATTAGTTTGCACTACATGAAAGCTCAAGTGGATAGAGTCCCCTTCTTTTCTATATGAGAAATACACTTCAGGTACCTGGGTGCTCTATAAAGAATAAAAATAATAACAGGCAGCTATGGAACAATTGAAGTGCAGAGCATTTGTTTAAACAGCATTTTCTGGCATTTTAATAAGGGAAACTCAGAGGGCTTCCAGCGTAGAAAAAGAATCCAAACGGAATTATTTCATTTTCCTGATGGAGCACCCCAACCAGCAATGCAAGAGTCATTAAATCTCATCGTGTGGTGTTAAAAAATGCTTTTCAGCTAAGATCAGCCAAAAATGTGCCCAGGGCAAATTTTTATGACCATATCATCATGACCTGAAATTCAGATCAGTAGACTAGCTAGAAATACATGCTCACTAGAACAGTTCAGAGTTTTTTCTGCATCTATCTCAGTGAAAAATGGTAGCAAAAGAAAGCTTATTTTCCTGGAAAAACACAATCAAATAATAAAACAATTCAGGACCAGTTTTCACAAAGTAATAACAGGCCATACATAATTGATTGCCTTTAGTCTGCTTCTCTGGGCATTACAAATCATAGTTAGTAGAGCTTCAACCAAACTTTCATTCCGGATTGAGGCTGTCCATTCTGGCACTGCCTGAAACTACTTTAGTGCCTTTATTGCACACTTTACTGGGTCATTCTTTAGTTGCTTCTTCAGTGACGGTTTCACACTCCCAACAATGTTACACATCCTGCTCTGTGTGTGTTCACTTGCTCTCTACAATGGTAGGCAAAAACTAAATTCTTCTAGAAATGAATTACTTTGGACTTAAGATTTCATCTTTGGCTGGCAAGGGAATATGAACTACCCTGAGAGATAACACCCTTTCCTGTGAAATTATATCCTAACTTCCTCCATTAAAACCCTAGTAAACTGGAGAGAAATACTAAACTTATCCCAACTCCTTGGTTTCCCAAACACTGAGCATCTGTAGCCATAAAAAAAAGAATAAATAATTCATTCCGAAACTCTCTTTCTTTGCACATCCCAAGGTTCATTCACAGCATTGGTTGCAGAAAGAGGCTTTGAGATTCTGAGTTGTGCTTCCGCCACAGGAGCCATACTCCTCTGTCTTACTTTCCCTCTTGATTTAAGGTTAATGACCTAGACCCGGGCTGTCCATTATGGTGGCCGTGAGACATAACATCTATTCAGCAACTGAAAGGTAACTAGTTTGAATTCACAGATGTTGTAAGTAGAAAATATACACAGGAGGGGCTTCCCTGGAGGTCCAATGGTTAAGATCCCATGCTTCAAATGTATGGGGCATGTGGTTCAATCCCTGGTCTGGGAATAAGAGCCCACATGCAGTGTGGTCAAAAGATTAAAAACGAACAAACAAACAAAATATACAGGATTTTGAAGACATACTACTGAAAAAAAAAGTGAACACGAAATATATCTCAATAATTTAAAAATACTGATTACATGTTGAAATGATATTTTGGACATATTAGGCTAAATGAAGTATTTATTAAAATTAATTCTACCTTTTTTCTTTTTACTTTTTTATATGGCCATTAATTCTTTTCATTATATATGTGGCTCTCATTGTACTTCATTTGGATAGCACTGATTTAGATAGTTTTGAATTGCTATTAGGACTAAGAGTCTCTCCTTGTGAAAATCATGAATTGCAACCCTAACTGCAAATAGACATGTCTTGTATGTCTTGAAATATGGAGAATAAAGAAGAGACAGCAACATAATCACCACGTGTATTAAACGTTTCATTACACTTACACTTTCCTAAGCACACTGCAAAAAAAGACAGAAAAAAGCATGGCACAGTCCCTTATCCTCCAGAAGTAGTAATGACACTGAAAATGAACTTTGAAATCAAACCATCTTAAATCTCAATTCTTCCTTTACAGTCTCAGTTTCCCCTTTTGTGAAAAGAAAAATGCATATACCAACTTTTTAGAAAATTAAATGACATAATGTCAATTAATGCTTAAAAAATAACACTGAGCACTGAGGAAATGGAAAAGATTATGGCATTGGACATGTCGAGCCAGGAGGTGGAAGGATTCTGAGCCTGGAGATAGATAGATAAGTGAATAGATAAAATCACTTCAACCAGTCTGCTCTGCACAATGGGACCTGCAAACTCAGGAGTCCTCTGGAGTCAGGCAGGTGAGAAAACAAGTGAAATCAGTTGTGGGGTAAGTGTATGTTATATAGTCATGTGGGGAGCACACACCCCATCTAAACTACACAGCTCCGGCTCTCATCCAGCCAGTTTAGACCATGAGGGAATAATATTGGTACAGTGTGGTCAGATTTTCTGATTTTTAAAGAGAACATAAAAATTCAGATTTTTTAATGTTTAGGGAAAAAAAATTTTTAAGGCATTCATTCTAGACAGAACTCATGGGAAAACAGTTTAATATATCTGCTGCGTAGAAGGTCAATGAGATAACTTGTTAGACTCCTAACCTATGAAAGTTAGCAGAAATCTCAAATGGAATTCCCACTAGCCCCAAAACATCTGAGCTGCCAAAGCTGAAGAGGAAGGATTCCCTCTCTTTCCCCTGAGCTCTTCATGCAGCAAGAACCCAGTTGCCACAGCTACAGCTGTCCCAGCTCTCTCCCTCCCAGACCCTGACCTGGATGTTATGTAGAATGTTTCAAGGAGAGCTGCAAAAGCACTTGGACTCTGCAGGAGACAGGTGACATAATCCAGGGTGTTACTCTGGCTATTATTCACTGCCTACTTTAGGTCTCTCTGGGATATTGTCTGTTTCAATTTCAGGCTCTCTCTGTTCCCCATTTGGGTAAATAAATTGCCACGTTGTATAAACATGAACAATCATAAAACTGGAAGAACTGCCTTGCGGAATAATTTCTTAAATATTATACTTTAAAAAACACTAGTGGCCTCTCTACATCTATTGTTAGGAAGTAAGAGGACTTATTCCCCCAAAATTAAAATTACAGTAGCTACTCTTTCCTCAAGTGAGTGATTCTTAGGAAATGCATTTGAAAGAGGATGACTTTCCAGTGAACACTTTAATTTTAATTTAACCTTTCTAGAAAATGAAGTGCTTTGTGTAGATTCTTTTGGTTTTATTTAAGGCATAAAAATTAGTTCTGAGCTGTGATAATTGTGAGCTTAGGAATGCAATCATTCTAAGCACCACTTCTGGCTTGCTTATAAAGCCTACAGATCTTGAGCTGCTGTTTATTGCTAATTCGAAGTTGGCAAGTTATTTAATTGTGAAGCTGAACTTGAAGTCAGAGTGCGGCAGAAGGGTTGGAGGTAGATTGTTTCATTTTGCTTTCAACAGGTTACCTGAAGACCGGATGCATGGCATAGTATGAGCAGGTTTCTGGGTATGTGGTCTTCTATTAATCTACTTAATTAAAATGGGAATGATGACATATTCTAAGGGTAGAATTACATATTCCATTAAACTATATCTCTATCTTTTGAGACCAATCATAGGTACCAATCACAGTTCCTAACATCCACATTTCTGATTTTTGTCAGAATTGTGGTTTGTTATTATTGCTCTGAGGACTCAACCTAAATATCAATGCTTATTTTTTACTGTTTAAGAAAAATCAAGGGAGACAAGACTTTGGTTGTGAAAAATCTTGATGGCCATAATACAGGAGGTAAAGTATTTCTAAACTTTTTAGAATTATGTATTTGAGTCCATGACAACACACCTATACATATGTATGTATGTATATGCATATACTTACATATATATATAAAATCAGCATCAACCAAAGTGAAATATAACATTTCTTTTTCTTTAAAATAAATATAGGTCCCTGGAAATGTCTTAAGAAAAATGAATTCCTACTTAAATATGGGCATATTTGAATTGAGATTCCTTTGAAGAAAGTCATCGTTTTCAAACACCACTCTGCATGAAAGATGTGAGTATTCAGATACTAAAATCACTGAAAGTTAATTTAATTAAAATGTTTGGCAAGAAACAGATTAAAAAGTTGACTCTAATTTTAACTTTCTTATCATTCCCATTTGAGAAACAATCTAGAAATTATCACCTGCCTGAATATTTTCAGAGCAGAACTGATGACGTGCTGCTGAACCATGGGCTGGCTTGGGCCCCAAGACACATGTTGCTCAAACA
Source organism: Moschus berezovskii (assembly GCF_049115385.1). Classification (NCBI taxonomy): domain Eukaryota; kingdom Metazoa; phylum Chordata; class Mammalia; order Artiodactyla; family Moschidae; genus Moschus; species Moschus berezovskii. The sequence continues at coordinate 20,184,826 of NC_142483.1, forward strand.
TGTTGCTATTGTGAATTTTCATCTGTTCAAGAGCCTGGACTGGCACATTATATAAGAGCAGGCGCCTTGCTGGACTTTGGGGACACAATAATAATCCCTGCCCTCAGGTACCTTACAGTCTTCACTCAACAGTTAATGGAGCCAAAGTCAGGGAAGAGAAGCACCTCACAGTCATGGGCTACAACAAGGAAAAATAAAATGTCACTACCACCTGGTGCTTGTCTGTCAATATTTCTACATAAAAATCTGAATTTCTGGCTTCTTTCTTAAAAAAAATAATCATCATATCTTAGCATACTAGATTGGAAATCCCCCTTGGAAACAGTTGACTGGAACCAGGTAGCAGCGTACTTCCCAGACCACTGCTCGCGCTTTCTCCAGCTCACCAATGTTGCCCTCACTCCCACGAGGCTCACATGCCACTGAGTGCTATTACCCGCTTGGTCCTCTTATTACAGTATGGAGTTGCTGCCCCTGCTAGAAATGATTGGCAGACAGAGAGCCTGGCTGTAGCCCTGGGCCTGCTGGACTCAGCCATTATTAAATGTGTGACCTATGATGAATTATTTAACCCCACTGACCCTCAGTTTTCAGTTTTCGCTTCTGGAAAAAAAAAGAAAGAAAACCAAACAAAGCAAACATATTCTGCTTTCTGGGCATGGCAATTGTGACTCTCCAAATAGAAATCTAAGGAAAGTTTTCAAAACATGGGAAGCACTAAGCAAACAGTTAGTATTCTTGTAATTATATTTTCAGAGAAAAAAAAATCTAGAATTTAAAAAAATAATTGCCTGTGTCTGATTATTACTATAAAGATCACCAAGTACTCGTATATGAATCAAATCTCACATGACCCTTTGTGACAAATATTACAATATTACTTTACTCATTTTGTAGATGAAGAAACCCAGGCTGAAAAGGATCAAGGGACACACTCCATCATCAAATGTTTACTCTTTTATTAAGTCATCTTTCAAGACTGTTACCATAATTTTAAGACCCATAAAAGTGAAAGTGAAAATGTTAGTCGCTCAGTCGTGTATGACTCTTTGTGACTCCATGGACTGTAGCTGCAAGGTTCCTTTATCCACAGAATTCTCTAGGCAAGGATACTGGAGTAGGTTGCCATTCTCTTCTCAAGGGTATTTTCCCAATCCATGAAGAGACCATAAACAATGGATACCAAAGAAAAGAAGACGAACCAGTAAGTTGAGCATTTTCCAAAGGCAAACTCCAGATAAGGAATATAGACAGTTTTTGAAAGGGAACACTTTTTAGAGAGTATTATATACTGTAATATCAAGGAAATATCTTGAATAAATATTTGTAATAGACATTTCTATGGACTTTTAATAAACTGACAGGAGTAAAGATTTTGAGGATGTACTCTCTCATTAAATGTTTCTCAACATTATATCATTTTCCTGGAGAATATTATTAAGCAGGTATTCAGTAACCTCTTTGAGAAAAAAATGACCTTAATTTTATTCAAATCTACTTCTATTAATCCCTTCCCCATCCTCTATTTTAGCCCATTAGAACCATACTGCAGTTCAGAAAGAAATGTGAGAACAGACCTGGCTTAAAATCCTGATATAGTAAAAAGTCTGATTTAAACATGAATTAATGGTTTTTCTAGTAGTCATGTACGGATATGAGAGTTGGACCATAATAAAGAAGACTGAGAGCTGAAGAATTGATGCTTCTGAATTGTGGTACTGGGGAAGACCCCTGAGAGTCCCTTGGACTGCAAGGAGATCAAACCGGTCCATCCTAAAGGAAATCAACCCTGAATATTCATTGGAAGGACTGATGCTGAAGGTGAAGCTCCAACACTTTGGCCACCTGATGTGAAGAGCCAACTCTTTGGAAAAGACTCTGATGCTGGGAAAGATTGAGGGCAGGAGGAGAAAGGGCTGACAGAGGATGAGACAGCTGGATAGCACCATTGACGCAATGGACATGAGTTTGAGCAAGCTCCAGGATACAGTGAAGGACAAGGAAGCCTGATGTGCTGCAGTCCACGGGGCCACAGCGTCGGGTATAGCTTAGATGACTTAGCAACTGAACACCAACAACAAAGACTTATCACTTACCTTTAAGAAAAGACTCACTATAGAACAGTTAAGATTTTCTAGTGCACTTACATTTTATTAGGCTTAAAAAATTGTTTAATGGTGTCATAACTTTAAAAAATGCAATGGACTTACTTAAGCCTCTTCCATGGTTCACCATAATTTAGGTAGAGAAAATTCTAAATGAACAAGCACAGGAGTGACTTTAAAGCACATAGGAGATCTCTGTGTAGTTAATTTAGAAGCACTGTGGGAAATAAATCAGGAGATACGTGAAAGAGGAACCAGTTCTTGGTGGGAGGTAAACATGACTGAGTAATGTGCAAACTACTGTTTACACACTGCAATCAGCTGGTGGCTAAGAAAAAAACTTAAAGATAATTTCACTGCCACCACCATGGTTTTGATCTAAGTGTCTGAATTAAGCAGAGAAACTCAGACTAGAATGTCACAGGGAGAACACAGTGCCAGGAACCATACACTTAGCATGCAGGAACTAAATGTTAATAACAACTACAGAAGATGGGACTGCATACTCTAATAAACTTTCAGAATCTATAAGAATTGTCAACCACCATTTACAGATCTCAAAAATTGTGGAGAAATATTTAGCATCCCAGCTTTTAGTTTTTTCAAGTGAAGATTTTGAAAACAAATAGGATTTCCATCTAGAATGGCCATGGCTTAATTATAAGAATAAATAAACAAAAACATCTTAGTTCTAGGAAAACTAGAGTTCTTTTCATGGTCAATTTCATTTAGGAAAAAATAACAGAAAACTTACAGAAAAAAGGACTTTTAAGGCAGGTTGGATTCCCCAAGAAACAGATTCCTCACACATTTAGCTTGAAGAAGGTTTGTAAAGGAGTGCTTTGGGGAGCAACATCCATAGGAAAAAAAAAGACAGGGAGAGAAAACCAGAATTGGCAGAACTTCCAATGGTAGCTTGTGGGGAACAATGAAGATGGAGTGTCTTGTGTTGGGGTGAGAGGGAGGGGGCCTTTATACCCTCCAGTGATGAGTCCCTGGAGACAGACCACCTCATGAAAGAGATGTGCCTTTGAAAGGGGGTTGTCTGTGGGCAGCATCCCCAGCAGGTGGGGTAATGAGCGTTTATCTTCTGAAGGAGGATCTGGGCAACACATCAAAGAATCTATACACTTTGTTCCCACAGGAGTGAAAATATTTTCAAGTGTTGGCATTAAAGACTGTCACCTTTAAACCTTTAATCTTAAAAGGTCACCATAATGCAAAGGCCAGGTAAGATACAATGGTAAAAAGTGAAAGCTTACAGTGCTCTCATATTGTCAGATAACACCTCCAGGAAAATCAGTCCTGTTGCTATTTGATACACAATGACTTCTTAAGTATCAAATCTACTCCGTGGTTCTGGAAATGTGAATTCACTTTTCTCTGCTCTACTCATTTTCCCCCTCTAAATACAAATAAATACCCTGGAAATTATTCATCAGAAAATATGATAAAAGAACTCTGAAACTTGGAAGAAAGAAGGTCACTGACTAGGGACCTCAGAATTTGAAGAACAATATGGTGAGTCCTCTAGCTTTCTGTTTATTTCCCTTATACTCTGGACTGGGCTTCAGAGAGGCTACAACCCCAAAACACCAACAGGAAGAGCCTGCTCCCTATGGTCAACGGCTCAGAAAAGGGGAAGCCCAATAGAGACCCCGTAAAGAGCCCCAATCCTTGGGGCACCAGTGAGCAGTCTGATCTGGAGGTAGCAGCAGTGAACTCCTGGGCTGACCTCATTATATATCTGACGAAAGACTAGTATCTAGAATGTATAAAGAATTCTCAAAATGCAATAGCAAAAGTCAAAACAAAGCAAAGCAAAACAACAAAAACAACAAAAATCCAGTTGGAAAATGGGAAAAAGACAATAAGAGATGTTTCATCAAAGAGTGTATGCAGGTGGCAAGCACATGAAAAGATGTACAACATCATTAGCCATTGTTATTGTTAGCTGTTCTAATTGTTGTCCAGTCACTGAGTCGTGTCTGACTTTGCAACCCCAGGGACTGCAGCACACCAAGCTTCTCTGTCCATCACCATCTTCCTGAGTTTGCTCAAATACTCACGTCCATTGAGTCAGTGATACCATTCAACCATCTCATCCTCTGTTGCCCCCTTCTCCTCCTGCCTTCAATCTTTCCCAGCATCAGGCTCTTTTCCAATGAGTCAGTTCTTTGCATCAGATAGCCAAAGTATTTGAGCCCCAGCTTCAGCACCAGGCCTTCCAAGGAATATTCAGGGTTGGGTCCAAGGGACTCTCAAGAGTTTTCTCCAACACCACAGTTCGAAAGTGTCAGTTCTTAGGCACTCAGTCTTATTTATGGGCCAACTCACACATAGATATGATTACTGGAAAAACCATAGCTTTGACTATATGGACTTTTGTCGGCAAAGTGATGTCTCTGCTTTTTAAAACACTGTCTAGTTTTGACATAGCTATTAGAGAAATGCAATTAAAACCAGGCTGATGAGGATGCAGACAAAACTGAAGCACTCATACATAGCTGGTGGGAATATAAAATGGTACAGTGATTGTGAGGAAAAAAAATGTTTGGTGGTGCCTTTTAAAATTAAAAATGGACTTATCATATGACACAGCAGTTCTTTTAGGCATTTATCCCAGAGCAATGAAAATCTATTCTCATGCAGAAACTTACATGGATGTTCATGGTAGCTCATTTCTAAGAGCCAAAATGTGGAAATTATCCAAATATACTTCAATAAGTGAATGTTTAAACAAACTGCAGTGCATCCATTACATGGAACAATATTCAGCAATTTTTAAAAAGCCAGTCGCAAAAGGACACATACTGCATGGTTTCTTTTATACAACATTCAAGCAATATGAAAATTATCAAGATCAAGAAGAGATAAGTGGTTGCTAGTAGTTAGGGATGGTGTGAAGGGACGGGTGCGGCTATAAAGGAGCAGAAGCAAGGAGTCTTGTGATGACGGTACAGGCAAGCATCTTGGTTGTGTTGATTTCACGAAACTGCATGTGAGAAAAGTGCACAGAACTACGCGTATACATGCAATGCATGCATACACACACATACATACTTAAAACGCCTGTATAGCTGGTGAAACCTGAGTAAGCTCTATGGATTATACCAGTGTCCGTTTCCTGGTCTTTATATTGTACCATAGTTAAGCAGCATATTACCACCGGGGGGGCCTGGGTAAAAACGTCCACAGCACTTTCCTGTATGTTTCTTTGCCACTTCCTATAATCTATAATTACTACATAATATTCAGTTCAGTTCAGCTGCTCAGTCGTGACCAATTCCTTGAGACCTTATGAAACACAGCAGATCAGGCCTCCCTGTCCATCACCAACTCCCAGAGTTTACCCAAACTCATGTCCATTGAGTCAGTGACACCATCCAACCCTCTCATTCTCTGTTGTCCCCTTCTCCTGCCCCCAATCCCTCCCAGCATCAGAGTCTTTTCCAGTGAGTCAGCTCTTCACATGAGGTGGCCAAAATGTTGGAGTTTCGGCTTTAGCATCAGTCCTTCCAATTAACACCCAGGGCTGATCTCCTTTAGGATGGACTGGTTGGATCTCCTTGCAGTCCAAGGGACTCTCAAGAGTCTTCTCCAACACCACAGTTCAAAAAGCATCAATTCTTCGGCACTCAGCTTTCTTCACAGTTCAACTCTCACATCCATACATGACTACTGGAAAAACCATAGCTTTGACTAGACGGACCTTGGTTGACAAAGTAACGTCTTTGCTTTTTAATATGCTATCTAGGTTGGTCATAACTTTCCTTCCAAGGAGTAAGCGTCTTTTAATTTCATGGCTGCAATCAGCATCTGCAGTGATTTTGGAGCCCCAAAAATAAAGTCTGACACTGTTTCCACTCTTTCCCCATCTATTTCCCATGAAGTGATGGAACCAGATGCCATGGTCTTAGTTCTCTGAATGTTGAGCTTTAAGCCAACTTTTTCACCCTCCTCTTTCACTTTCATCAAGAGGTTCTTTAGTTCTTCACTTTCTGCCATAAGGGTGGTGTCATCTGCATATCTGAGGTTATTGATATTTCTCCGGGCAGTCTTGATTCCAACTTGTGCTTCATCCAGCCCAGTGTTTCTCATGATGTACTCTGCATATAAGTTAAATAAGCAGGGTAACAATATACAGCCTTGGCGTACTCCTTTTCTTTTTTGGAACCAGTCTGTTGTTCCATGTCCAGTTCTAACTGTTGCTTCCTGACCTGCATACAGGTTTCACAGGAAGCAGGTCAGGTGGTCCAGTATTCCCATCTCTTTCAGAATTTTCCACAGTTTATTGCAAGTATATAATTATTTCCAAATTTAAATTTTTTAAAAATAAGACCTTGTGATTACTCAGAGTGAAAAATTCCAGATCTTGGTATTGTTTCCTTTGTGGTTTACCCAGCATCAGTACTGATTTTTATTTATTTATTTATTTTTAGTTGGAGGAGAATTGCTTTACAACATTGTGCTGGTTTCTGTCATGTATCAGCGTGAATAAGCCATAGGTATACATACATCCCCTCCTTCTTGTAACTCCCTCCCACCTAACAACCCATCACACAGCTCTAGGCTGTCACAGAGCACAAGGTTGAGTTCCCTGTGCTATGTAGCAACTTCCCATTAGCTATCCACTTTACACATGTAATGTATATATTTCAGTGCTACTTTCTCAGTTCGTCCCACCCTCTCCTTCTACCGCTGTGTCCATAAGTCTGTTCTCCATGTCTGCATCTCTATTCCTGCCCTGCCATTAGGTCCATCAGTACCATCTTTCTAGATTCCATTTATATGCGTTAATATGCAATATTTGTTTTTCCCTTCTTCATCTACTTCACTCTGAATCATAGGCTCTAGGTTCATCCACCTCTGCATCAATTATAGGAAGCAGATTATAAACCCATCTCAGACGCCCATACGCCCAATAACCTCTCCAACCCCAGACTCAATTCCCTCCTCACTGTCCCCTCTTACAGTTTAAAGAAGGAAACTGGTTGGACAGGAATCCCCTCAATGGCTTAGCAAAACTCTGTTCTCAGGCTGTCCTTCAACTGTGTCACAGCCCTGTCCACTTGCTTTCTGATGCATCAGGGATGTGCTGAAAGAGGTTTAGTGTAAGCCCTTCTCCATTAAAAACAGACCAATTGTGATTGCTTGTGGCATTCTTTAGTGATATGTACAAAACAAACAAAAAACCATAAAGCATGGCAGAAGGTCCTTAGGCTTTTATAAATAATTTACTGTATATAAATTCCCCTAAGAATAATTCATGTCAGTCTACAGAAAGTGTCTCTCTCAGGGGACCCATACCAGCTCTCTCTGTATAGTTAGCACTTTGATAGTCATTTTCAATTTGCAAAGAAAAAATATATGTATTTATATCTGAAGGGGAACACCACCCTGTCATTCATTAACCCTGTCTAAGACTAAGACATCTATTCTAATTTAAAAGTTAACTGAATTCTTACTTTTTTTAAAGACTAGACTTGTAAAACACAGCCATTGAAATGACCAAGCACTACAAATTTTTATCCTCCTGATATGTAAGTCTCTCAAAATATTAGTGATGAAGGCCTTCATTTTAAAAATCCTGTCATTCAATTATAATACGCATTTCATTACTACAACTGTATCTATGACCCTTAAAAGCCAAAGCTGGAATTTCTGTAATACTGATTTCTCCAGTGCTTATCATTAATTAAAAAGTAAAAAAACTATTACCAGGGTATCTGCAATCATGCTTTCAAAGTAAGAAATATCAATATCCAGTAACTGAGAGCATTTGGGAACAAACTTTAAGAAGCAAAAATGTCAGGAGAGGAAAACAATGTTCTGTATTATTTCACAGTGTAATCAGATCAGTATATGCTCCTAAAATGTTGCAACTGCCCATGCCTCTGAGACATCAATCCAATTTTTCTTCTCAAGGAGATGCTAAAGAAAAGAAATATAGTCAGACACATCCATTTATATAATTTTTACATATATTACACATCAACAATATATTGTTTGGGGTTTTTATGGGAGCCAGCATCAAGAAGACAATGCTCTTCAGTTCCTGCTCATCCTTAGAGGTAGGCAGGCAGATGAATCATTAAATTATGGTTGGGCCTACTAAAACATAGTGGTGTAGTTGGGTCCAGTGCAACAGATGAATAAAATATTCCCTACCCTAAAGAAATGAAAAATCTAATAATACCGGAATTACACAGAGAGTCTTAAAATGAAAGAACTCAAGCACAAAATATATCTATAGTGAAAGGGAAGTCCTTAACATCAGTTGAGGCCAATAAACTTGAAACAGTATTAACAGCAAGAATGGCTTAAATGTTTTTAGCTCCTGAATCTATTATACCAGCATCTACCTAAGTCACCTCAAATAAACAATGTGCCTGGAATGTACATGCAGTTTTAGCTTCCCTTTATCTATCAGTCAGGGTCCCAGCAGGACACAGATGGCTCACTCTAATTAAAATAAATTGAGGAGGGTTTAATAAAAGAGATTATTGACAAAACTTTGGGTAGTGTGTAGGGAAACCAGAAGGGATAGACAACACTCTGTAGTTGTTACCATCCTTAGCCCTAAAAGGAGAAGAGAAAGGAGCAGTCACCACAACCTGGAAGGGAAGTTAATCTTAAGAAGGGATTTGGATAGAGGGACACATCTAGACCAAGTGAGACCCATTGGGAGGGCTCCAAGGCAACCCTGACTTCACTCGCCTTCCTTCCTAATATCATGACCTCACTCTCTTCCTCTAATCTCTCGTTTGAGCTTCCCACTGGCCAGAAGGCAAAAAAAAAAAAAAAATCCACAGATGGAATCCATACAGATGAGCAGATGGAACAGAACAGAGTTCCTGAGTCCCACTGTTCAGAAAATCAGGAGCTGCCAACTAAGCCCATGCACCCCAGTTACTGAAGCTGCACTCTTGAGCCCAGAATCCACAACTACTGAGCCCACAAACCACAACTAATGAACCCCAAGACTAGACCCCACACCCCACAAGAAGAGAAGCCATCACATTGAGAAGCCTGCGCCCCAAACTGGAGAGCAGTCCCCGCTCACTGCAACCAGAGAAAGCTGGCACATAGCAACGAAGACCCAGCACAGAGGTTTCAACATGTTAAAAAAAAGAATCAGAAGTCAACCACAAGCGCCATTTTTCTTTTGTCATTTCAACAAACAACTGAATTAACGTGTTTTAAAAATTATTCTGTGGTGAAAACAGCACTGTCAATGGCCATAGTAAATGCTAACTGAAACAAAATACTTCATGAAATTAAAATTTTCATGAACCCAAGGCTATAAATTCTTTAGGGGTAACTCATGTCACTTTATATTTATACTATGCTATGTGCCATTATCAATTTTGGGGTCCAAAATATACTTTCTGATAATTATCTTTCACAAAAAAAAAATTGTATGAAAAATCAAAAGAAGGCACTAAATAAACACCAACTTACTGGAGAAAAAAATTTCCTAATTTCCTAATTTTTTATAACTCATTGCATTTAAAGAAATGCATGCACTTTTAAATATACATCACAAATTTCTTCTTTAAGTCAGATCTTTCAGAAATAATTTGGCAAAGTTGAAGCTTTAGTTTTAAAAAAATATGAAATACAGACTGAATAAAGTTTTTATTTTACCTTCTAGAAAATATCTAGTTATGAAAAATATACATGACTAAATTCAGAAACCTACATAGAGGAAAGTTTCATAATTTATTATTGTAAGCAGCTGATACTTTTGATAGGAAAGAAGAAAGAGAGGGAGGGAGTGAGATACGAACCTCAGAATATATCCTTGGCAGTTTGAGAAAGTTTCATAATTTATTATTGTAAGCAGCTGATACTTTTGATAGGAAAGAAGAAAGAGAGGGAGGGAGTGAGATACGAACCTCAGAATATATCCTTGGCAGTTTGAGATATAAAAGTTTTATTATTTCCATTAAGGTACTTAATATTTTAATATCAAATGTTGCTTCTTTCATCTTGCTGTCTTATTTAAAAAGCCTATCATAGGAAAATTAAGTCTCTATATGAAATGGTTCATCTACAGTGATAACAAGTTTGAATTGTAACATAGTGAAAGGCTGTTTGTCTATATTTTATTGCTTTTGCTATTTCTTTAGTAATCATCTTCGCAGTCTGTGCACTGACATTTGCAATAATGTGTTTATATCACAGAGTTAGGCCCTGTCATTTGATGTAACAAGAGGCTGTATCTTGTAGCACACAGACGTTGAGCATACCTGACTTCCTCTTCAGCATGAGAACAGAACCGTTTTTTTCATCTGTCTTCTTTAATTACCTTTATGGGCATTAACTACATATTAGTAAATATCTGTGGAGGGCTGTGAGATTAATTAGGTCCAGTGGGGTTAAGAAGTGTCATGTTCCTCTTCTCAGTTCATTTCATTTCAGTTCAGTCGCTCAGTCGTGTCCGACTCTTTGCGACCCCATGAATCACAGCACGCCAGGCCTCCCTGTCCATCAACTCCCGGAGTTTACCCAAACCCATGTCCATTGAGTTGGTGATGCCATCCAGCCATCTCATTCTCCATTGTCCCCCTCTCCTCCCACCCCCAATCCCTCCCAGCATCAGACTCTTTTCCAGTGAGTCAACTCGTCGCATGAGGTGGCCAAAGTATTGGTTGCTTTAGCATCAGTCCTTCCAATGAACACCCAGGACTGATCTACTTTAGAATGGACTCAGGTGAAAGTCTATTTAATAACCTACAACTCCATCTCCTATAAAGCTAAAAAGAAAATAGTTTGATTTTTATCCTCCCATCAGTTCTTGGTTTCTTATTTAAGACTGAATCAGAGAGTAAAACTACAGTGCACTCTGACTCTGCCACAGGTTTTTTGGTAACTTGCAGGGAACTGTATTTCTGTGTGCATGCAAATGCCCTATTCCACTACAGAAGGTGTTCTCTACACTTAGCGTAAGTTGTTGATGCTCCACCCAGATCCCCACAAGATACATTTTACCCATTTGATAGCCCATTCCTTCTTATAGTTGTTGCCAATCTTCTCCAAAGGACTGCCCTTGAGTAAAACATCACCTTTACCCAGAAGTGCCTGGGAGATGCACCGCCATAGCCACCCCTCACTCGGGGCTCACAGCTAATGACTAACTAGTAGAAAGGGGAGCGCCCTGTCTCAAGGCAGGACTGACCCTGAGGTATGATTCATGCTCCAGAGTGCCCCATGTGATCAGGCTAATTTTATCTGAAACCACATCCTTGGCAGCTTCTTCCCCTGCTCTATCCGAATACCCTCTTCTTTCCCCTCCTGGTTTCTCCCACTTGCCCACCAACCCCTGTGTGAAGACCAAGAACCCAACCTAAGACTCTACAGAAGAAAACGCTGATGAAAAGACAGGCATGCAAATGGTCTTCCAGTTTGGGCAGGTAAACAACAACAGCTCGGCCATTTTTAAAGCCCCAGTCCACAGAGCTTTACAAACCCAAGCTGGGGGTGGAGAGAGAATGTCACGTGCTGTTACGTAAGTATGTGAAGGAAAGTTCCTAAGAGCTATAGACTCAACTCACTGACAGGAGTCACTAATTGATTCCTCTCTGGGGAGTGCTGAGTTGGAAAGGGTTGCCCTTCTTGGCACATGTCAGGTGTGCTGCAATTCTCCACCCACTGGGAGAACAAAACGAGTCTGGGCCTAACAGAGGGAATAAATACAACAAGTTGAGCATCAACCTATAAACAGCTCTTCGAAACCTTCCTGATAGGCGTAATGGTGTTTGTGCCACAGATATTGGGCTGAGTCTAATAATAGAAGGACAGATCACCACTTATTCTGTGCTGTCAGTAATGAAAGCTATCAAAACTAAGCCTGAATGGGCCTCACTGTTGCCCTGTAAATCTAACGTGGACAGCTTAATGAGAGAGGGACATTATCTTTTCTCACACTCCAATTTTACTCATGAAAGAAATGTGGCCCATACTGGCAATTAACTGGAGAGATTAATTAAATCCAAGAGCAAGTTTAGTTCCTTCCACAGTGCATTCTGATATCGTACGAAGGGACCGACATGCTGTGGGCACTTAGCACGTGTTAACTAATAATTACTAAAATAATCTGATTTGGACTAATTTTTCTGCAGAAAACTGGCAGCTAACCTCCCCAGTAAATGAATTTCACAACCGGATGCAGCTCCTTAATATTTCACATGGTCTTACTCCAACCTTGACTTTATTATTCCTGAAACTCCCAATAAATGCTACATAGTAATTGTGTTTCCTCCCTTGGCAATTTCATTCACCAGTTGTATTAACTATATATTATTGGCTCCCCTAAAGAGTGTGAGGAGGGAACCAATCAGACAAAACACAAACTCTGACCCAGCTTAAGAAGGAACAGACAGTGTCCCATTGTGTCTTTTTCAAAACAGAGCCTGACACTGCCATAGGAAGGAAAGAGCAACACAGGGGCAGCCATGACCTTTACTCCATATCAGAAGGCCACAGGGTGTGTGTGCTGTCTTTCTTATGTGTTCGTGGAGTCATCTGTTCTATTTTTCTGCTTTCTTGTCTGAAATGCTAAAGTGCTTTCCTGGTCTATCATACAGAAAATCTGGTTTTAAGAGGAGTCACAAATCTGACCAATTGGCAGAGTTGTAATTAAATTCTTGCTTTGGTGAAAGTCCATAAAACTGTTTCTAAATGTTTGCTATAGAATCTTGTGCCTATAATATAGATAAAATTAATACAACAGAGTTATTAGATAGATATCATATATGAATTATAGTAGTGCCTACTCCACCCATCCTCAGACAGCTCGCAAATCAACTGATCCAAAAGGTGATTCCCAACAATCAAGGATTCCTTTTACTATCATTGGTGAATGGAGTACATATTTTTAAATATTTTATCTACTCAAGATTAATAATCAACTAATTTCCCTTTTGGCATTATTAAGAAACATATATATTATGTCTGATAAATTTCTGATCAACAAATCAATATTAGGACACAGAATTAACAGAATCTTTGGCAAAAATAGGCCAAGGTGATATTTGTATACCTTTTTCATAGTCAGTGTGGTTGCTGATACCCTTTAGGAAGCAATGAAATGAGTGTGAAGAGTCCTTTTCTGTTGCACGGGGAAATCTATGACAAGATGATGTCTAAGATCTATCCTACGATTCATTAGCAAAAAAAAAAAATTATTAACAGTCTTTTAAACTGCAAGAAGCTGTGTCTACCTAAGTGGCAACTTAAAACTAGAAAGGGATGGTAATTAATGCCAAGTCTAAATGTTGTAAGATAATCATATCACCTAAGACATGGCATCTCGTGGCACATCTTCGATTATTATAAAAAATGTCTATGGCATTAATATATTAATACTTGACCACCACAGACTGAATATTTGTATCCCTCTCTAAACTGATATGCTGAAACCCGAACTCCATGGTGATGGTATTAGGAGGTGGGGCCTCTGGTAGGTGACTACGTCAAATAATGGGAATAGTGCTCTTATAAAAGAGACCTTGGAGAGCTCTCTTGCCCCTTCCAACATGTGAGTATCCAGTGACAAGATGGCCTATGAATTAGGAAAAAGTCTCTCACCAGACAATGAATCTATCCTGATCCTGGGGTTCCCAGCCTCTGGAACCATGAGGAATAAATTTCCGCTGTAGCAACCCAGTTTATGGTATTTTTGTTATAACAGCACAAATGGACTAAGACGATGAAAAGAATTCCTAAGCTTGATGATTTTTTAAAAAATGTACATGAAAAGCAAATACTGACTTTATCAGATTTGGAATAATCTTAAATTTGCATCAAAATGAAAATATTTAATTCAGCTGATTCAATATTACTTTCCTAGCATGTGAGATGAGTGCAATTGTGTGGTAGTTTGTAAATTCTTTAGCATTGCTTTTCTTTGGGATTGGAAAGAAAACTGACCTTGTCCAGCCCTGTGGCCACTGCTGAGTTTTCCAAATTTGCTGGCATATTAAGTGCAGCACTTTCACAGCATCAACTTTTAGGATTTGAAATAGCTCAGCTGGAAGTCCTTCACCTCCACTAGCTTTGTTTGTAGTGATGCTTCCTAAGGCCCACTTGACTTTGTATTCCAGGATGTCTGGCTCTATATGAGTGATCATACCATCATGGTTATCTGGGTCATGAAGGGTTTTTTTGTACAGTTCTTCTGTGTATTCTGGCCACCTCTTCTTAGTATCTTCTGCTTCTGTTAGGTCCATACCGCACAACCACACAACTGCACTCAACTCACATGCTAGCAAAGTAATGCTCAAAATTCTCCAAGCCAGGCTTCAACAGTACGTGAACCATGAACTTTCAGATGTTCAAGACGGATTTAGAAAAAGCAGAGGAACCAGAAATCAAATTGCCAACATTCGTTGGATCATCGAAAAAGCAAGAGAGTTCCAGAAAAACATCTACTCTTGCTTTATTGACTATGCCAAAGCCTTTGACTGTATGGATCACAACAAACAAAAATTCTTCAAAGATGGGAATAAATACTAGTCCACTTGACCTGCCTCCTGAGAAATCTGTATGCAGGTCAAGAAGCAAGTTAGAATTGGACATGGAACAACGGACTGGTTCCAAATTGGGAAAGGAGTACGTCACGGCTCTACATCATCACCCTGTTTATTTAACTTATATGCAGAGTACATCATGTGAAATTCAGGGCTGGATGAAGCACATGCTGGAATCAAGATGGCCAAAAGAAATATCAATAACCTCAGATATGCAAATGACACCACCCTTATGGTAGAAAGTGAAGAAGAATGAAAGAGCCTCTTAATGAAAGTGAAAGAGGAGAGTGAAAAAGTTGGCTTAAAGCTCAACATTCAGAAAACTAAGATCATGGCATCTGGTCCCATCACTTCATGGCAAATAGATGGGGAAACAGTGGAAATAGTGGCTGACTTTATTTTTTGAGCTCCAAAATTACTACAGATGGTGACTGCAGCCGTGAAATTAAAAGACGCTTACTCCTTGGAAGGGAAGTTATAACCAACCTAGACAGCATATTAAAAAAGAGAGACATTACTTTGTCAACAAAGGTCCGTCTAGTCAAGGATATGGTTTTTCCAGTAGTCATGTATGGATGTTGAGAGTTGGACTATAAAGAAAGCTGAGCGCTGAAGAACTGATGGTTTTGAACTGTGGTGTTGGAGAAGACTCTTGAGAGGCCCTTGGACTGCAAGGAGATCCAACCAGTCCATCCTAAAGGAGATCAGTCCTGGGTGTTCATTGGAAGGTCTAATGTTGAAGCTAAAACTCCAATACTTCGGCCACCTGATACAAAGAGTTGACTCATTGGAAAAGACCCTGATGCTGGGAACGATTGAAGGTGGGAGGAAAGGGGACGACAGAGGATGAGATGGTTGGAGGGCATCACTGACTCAATGGACATGAGTTTGTGTAAGCTCTGGGAGTTGGTGACTGACAGGTAAGTCTGGCATGCTGCAATCCTTAGGGTCACAGAGTCAGACACGCCTGAGCAACTGAACTAACTAACTGATTCAATATTAGTCCATATTTTTACTCGGGCTATTATTTCAGATCTACTAGTAATCATAAAGGCTATTAAGCTCTAACAAACTGCTTTATGTGCAGTGAATCATGTATTTGACTCAACAATCCTAAGTGATAAGTACTATTATCTTATTTTACATACGAAGAAACTAAAGTTTATTGAGGTTAAGTACCACGCATAGTCATACAGCATCTGCATTTACCTGATCCCTGGTCAATCTGGACCCAGCAAACGTGGTAGAGGACAGAGCAGGGGGAGGTTATGGTGTCACTGATACTTGTTCTGTCCAATAGCCAAGGAAAACACACGAAATGTCTGAATAATAATTTGCCCCAAGACCACAAGCTTACCTTCAGTACTGCCAATATTTTAAGAGGTATATCTACACTTCTTTCTGATATTCTTACCTCATATGTTTAAATCCATATAATATAAATTAATTGAATAAGATCTATTCAAATATTTCCCATTGTAGCTGAATTGTATAGGGAGAGCTAAATAGGAAGCTGATAGTTTTGTTTAACAGAAAGTAAAAGTTGGGAAAAAAAAACTAACCAATAATTCCACTGAATTCTCAGTATATGCAAGAGTAGATGCAATGGCATAATAATGCATTATTGGAAAAGTGAAATAATTCACATTTTCTAATATGAAGAATTTCTGTTTCCTTTAGATAACCTTCTAAAGCTTCTTTTCTCTCCACAAGGTGGAAATTTTGGAGTTAAAGGCTGTTGAGTAATTATACGAACTGATAGATTTAGATTATAGAAGGTCTCTTGTGTTAGCTTAAGATTCATCTATATTCATAAACATGGTGATAGAATCCCAGAAAACTGATCCTGAAGAAATTCCTATTTGTGACAATTTATAGAATATCTTATCATAAGAACTAGATGCAAAAGACATAAATTCCAAGGATTTATCACTTTTGGTATAAAGGAGTTTACTGCTTACTTTTAGCTTACTTATGTCTCATGGAAATTGATCTGAAATGGCATTTTAGGCAGAAATTTGTCCTCATCATTAAATTTTTCTTGAATCTAGATCATCAATATGAACACTAACTATTGAAATCCTCAGAGCATATAAGGGCAGTTAAAACTAATCATCAATACACCAAATAGCCCTGTTACATATCTTCATTCCTCTGATTTTTATAGATTCTATAATAGTGGTCTTCCAACTGAAGTTCACAGAGTCAGATATTTTCAGGAGAATCAATTACCAGATGCTCAACTCTTTTTCCTAAAATTGATCTGTCTGAGAATGCACCTGCAATAAAAGAATCATGGTGATGACAATTTCTGTTTAAAGACCTTGCCTTTTCACCTGCAAGCCACTGTCAAGAAGACATTGGTCCTGAGAAAAAGTCCCATCAGAGGCAAGTAAAACGAGACTCAATAAGAAATACCAGCAGAGGGGGTGTGCCTTATTTCCCCAGAGGCAGAGTCACTGCAAGCCTCCTAACAGCCTCTAAAAATTCATTTTAGATTGAGAATTCAGAACTGAGAAGACAAGTCATTAAGAGATTCATGAGAAAATTTATCCAAATGCAAAAATTCAACCTTAAACCTTGACCTAGCTGACTAAGTCAGCGAATAAGGTTCTCAAAATAGTTTAGATAGGTGGACGTTTTTCATAAAGTTAATGAGTTAAATCAGCAGCTTCAAGGTTTTGGTGAAATAGATTTAAAGCATGTGATGAGATAAAAGCATTTTGTCCAAGAAAAAATCATATCTGCCGAGGTGTATTGAATTGTGGAATATTTTTGTTCCCCAACAATGAGTTACAAGTTCAACATGGCACCCCTAAAAAAAGAGCAACAAGTATAATTAACGGGTATTTGAGAGGTTTTGGTAAGTCTTTGGTGTACTTCCCAGAAACAGTGAACATCTGAAGTGACTGATTAACAAATCCTTTTGCAAATCAGTGTTTCCTTTCAACAAAATTGAAGGAGAACTAATTGAGGTGTCAGAGAATGAGTCATGAACAATAATTTGATGAGAAATTGTGTGATTTGGGACATAAAATTGGTAAGGAAATTTTTAAAAATTCAACATAAAAAAAATCTCTCCAATCTCATCTACTTATTTGCATGAGAAAGATTTCTCAATGTTTACATCCAGAAAAATGAAAAACTGGCACTGTGCTAAATCCTATTTTGTTCCTGAAATAAATAATACTTGACAATATAAAAACTAATTTGAAAAGAAAAAGCTTTTGTCCATCTCATTAATAGATGAAGTTCCAATAAATTTAACATTTACATTTAGTGATTACTCATCAATATTTAATGATATCTGTGCTAAAATTAATGAAAAATTCAATCCAGATGTAATTTCTTAAATTTAGAGGATTATGGACTCAGGAAATTATTATTTTAAGCTTCTGAGACTATATAATGATCAATAAAAACTTTTAAGTATATTCATTGATAAAATGAAAGTAAAAAAAAAGTAATGTAAGTAAATAAAAATATGAATTAAAAGAGAAAAAGGATCATGCACAGTTTTCAGCCAATAAAGAACCTGCTTTCATATTTTTAAATAGACAATGTGAGAATCAAATTATAATAGTATTATAGTACTATAAAATCTAAATTATATAAAAAAGATATACTTTAAAATAATTTAGACTTTTAATTTTAAAATGTCCTGGTTCGACGCATGATACAGGATGCTCAGGGCTGGTGCACGGGGATGACCCAGAGGGAGGATAAGGGGAAGAGGGAGGTGGGAGGGGGGTTCAGGAAGGGGAACTCATGTACACCCAGGGCGAATTCATGTCAATGTATGGCAAAACCAACCAATATTGTAAAATAAAAAAAAAGCATGTGCTCTTGGAATGGAACTTGTTTATATGTAGGGGACTTATTGTACTGGAAAAATCTACATTGCCAATGATTAATAAAATAATGGGTTTATCGAGAAAAAAAATAAAATAAAATGACAACATTTACAATATACCAGAAATTATGGACTTCCCTATAGCTCAAATGGTAAAGAATCTGCCTGCAATGCAGGAGACCAGGGTTCGATCCCTGAGTTGGGAAGATCCTCTGGAGAAGACAAGCCACTCCAGTATTCTTGCCTGGAGAATCCCATGGATAGAGGAGCCTGGCGGGCTACAGTCTGTGGGATTGCAAAGAGTCAGACACGACTAAGCAACTAACACACACACAGAAATTATGTTCTTGGCAACTCTTTAAAACTTATGAAAAATTTGAGGTCTATAATTACTCCCAAAATCTTTCAAGGTTTGGGAACAAAGAAATTTGATCTTTCTGCTTTATTTCTCCTGTCTTTTTATTATTTCTAGAATTAGTGTGTTTTCCTGGCCCCACTTTCACATTTGCTCTTTGATCTACTGTTCCCTTAGAAATTAAGGTCTCCAAATAACAGAATTGTGAACATGATGAACTGCCCAAATATGCTACTAATTATTTGCTCTACCATAAGACTCATTACAAGTTTCTTTTAAATAACAATCTCGTCTAGTCTTCTGAAATATGGTTCCATGATTATAAAAATTCATCACTGCATTTTATTTACAAGCTCTTTACTTTTTAAATCTAAAATACAAATGCATTGCTTTGATCCTGTAGCAGATTTTCAAGAATAATCCTTTTTTAAGTGTCTTCACAAATAGGTTATCAAGTTCAACATGGCAACAAAAAGAAAACCGAAGCGAAGGGAGAAAGAAAAAGGAGGAGATGAAATGGTACGAAGATATTACAGAGAAAGGTAGGCAACTTTAAGCAACCAAGCCTTTTCAAACATGGCATCGCTAACTTTTATCACTAATTTGTAATAGGATTAAAACACAAATCATTTTTCATCTGAGAACGAAGGTCACTACTGGTTTAATATAGTTCTTGGCCCTACAGCTAGATTTCTTTCCTAGTTTTCTCTCTGCAACAAGAAATGCCTAATGGATCAAGGGGGTAAGTATTTCTTGAGATCTGGTGATCTTTATAAGTCCCCTGGCGTCTCTATGGAACTCCATTTCTTCATCTATAAAGTGAGAAGTTTGCTCTAAAACAGTAATTTGAGGAGGGCCAAGAAAAGAGACAAAGAGGGCAGATGACAAGGGCTGTGTTTCAAGGAACAAATTTTTTCAACAGAATATCCACAGTGAGTACAAGATAGATTCTAACTCAAGCTGCATTGCTACTCCCACATCCCTGTCAATACAGAGAACTCTTGCTATGGGAATCTGTGTACTTTCCTTCAAACTGAACAAAAGGCCAACATCACAGAGTATAATTTTAAGGTCCCTTCCAGCAATGAGATTCTATACTCTTTAGCTAGGACCAGAAAACACTGACATTCATTCATTTCTCTTCTTCTATGTCCTTTGTTCCTGGCAAGCGTCACTATTTGCTCCTTGTAGCCTAGAAGAAAATAAAGTGTGTGTCTAGGAGGCGGTGGATAAAAGATGTAGGTGGGGACATGTTTTCAGCTTCTATGAGGCTAAAAAAGCTACATAAATCTGTAGTTCTATGCTTTCATGACTTCACAATTCTCCAAACTTAAAAAAAAAAAAGAGGAATTTTAAAAGATCCCCTTTTCTCTCATCTTGAAACCTGTAAAAGGATATTTGTAAAAAGGAGGTACAAAAGAAGAGGTTGCCAGATAAGGTGCTTTTTCTAAATCAAAGGAGTTCCTAGACAAAATGGGGTCTGTCTTGGTGGTCAGCTGTCAAAGTGAAATTTAATTTACCACTAACAATAGACAAAGTACATCAGACTAAGAGCTTGATCAAGAAACTGAAAATTTTTCAATAAAACGGCCTTGATGTCAGTTAAAGCAGACATTCTTTACCCCAGGTAAAGAATGACTATGCTGAAAATAAATTAAGAAAGCATCCCACAGACTTGAGAAAAAAATGCTTTTTTATCCTTCCAGCTCCTCTTACTCTATATAATGTTCAAACGTTCTTGATTTCAGGTTTTCCAGCCAGAATGAGGGGCTGGTGGAGATGTTTGTGTCTCTGGATCTAGTGATTCTTGTCATGGCTCTGAAACTCAGTCACTCCTATTTAGAAAATCTCTTATATCCTTTTGGATTACGCTTGATCTCTTTTTATCTAATTAATTCCATCTCAGGAACCAAGAAGTAATTACATTAAGAACTTGGAGGCATGCCTTCAGGAATGTCACTACGGCTTTCTATTTGTTTTCTTTAAAGCAAACCAGCACTCTGGAACTTGGTTCAGATTAGCTATTTTGTGCTTTCAGTTAGATACAGTGCAATGGTTCTACTCCTGGTTGCCGGAATAAGAATTAAGAAAATAAGAATAAGAAAGCAGGTGAAAAACATACAGGAATATGGCTCAATCTCTCCCTTTCTCTTTCTCTCTCCCCTTTGAATGAGAGGAGGGTTTTATCCCTGGGTTAGGAAGAAGCCCTGGAGGTGTTAATGGCAACCAACTCCAGTACTCTTGCCTGGGGAACCTGGCGGGCTACAGTCCACAGGGTCGCAAAGAGTCAGACACGACTGAGAGACTGAGCACAGCACTGCTTTGAATTCTACCTCAGTAAAGTGAATTCAGGCCTCGGGGTTTGAGTTGGGAGCATAGAAGCTATTGATAAATGTTTGTTTGGCGGTGGTTAGTCCCTCAGTCGTGTCCGAGTCTTTGCAACCCCATGGACTATAGCTGATGGGATTCTCCAGGTAAGAATACTGGAGCAGGTTACCATTCCCTTCTTCAGGGGATCTTCCCAACCCAGGGATGGAACCAGGATCTCCTACATTGCAGGCAAATTCTTTACCTCTGAGTCACCAGGGGAGCACAATGTTTTTTAACCTAAGGGTCAACTGGGATGAAAAGCAGAACAAGAAGATAGAAATTTCCAAGGATGTGTCTTTGTTGTTCAGTCACTAAGTCGTGTCCAACTCTTTGCACTGGCCAAAGGACAGAGAAACAACAGGGATATTCAAAAGGACTCTTTTTTTTCCTTTTCTTTCTTTTTAAAAAATGTTGTCAGTGTAATAACTGTTGACGACTATTTGTTAAACTGTCCAAAGACATAACTATTTTGAGACTGTTCTTACACTTGTCTACTTTCATAGGCCTCTGTGAACGTCTGTGCCATGTGTACAGGCCTCTTCCAAACAAAAGGAAAAAGGTCCAAAAAGGATGTGCTCTCAAGAAAGTTGTAAACGCATTTAAGAAACTCTCTGAAAGCTCATCAGCCACCTGATTTCCTAAGCAGGGCCTCTTATCACATTAACCATAATTTAAGACAGGAGCAGGTGGGTAGAAAAAAGACAGAGGGATGAGAAGTGGAGGGAAAAGGGAAGGTGATGAATGATTAATGAAAATCTGCTGATTAATGGAACAAAGATTTTAAAAAGTAATAAAGCATTCATCCCTAGGGTGGGACTCAGGAAACGGCAAAAATGTGTGCCAAATTGCCAAAACAGTAAAACAAGACAGTAGAACAAAGAGAGTAGGGCAAAGAAATGCTCAGTTCAGTATAAGCATTGTTGAAAATTTATAGTGGGTTTGGGAACTTACCACTTAGGAGTCATTTCCTTAAAGAAAAATAAACTTGCGTTGCCTGATTTCCTAAAAGTTACTTACTTATAATGGGCCATTTATGGATAAGAGCCTGCAGGTCCCCAGGTATACATGAAAGCCAGACTTTGTGTCTGTTCGACATTCCTTTCTCTGTGAAATCTGATTCACAGCATCAGAGTGCACAAGAACCCTCAGTTGTATGGCTCCATCACTCATAATATGAGCAGCTGGCTTTCCAGAGCAACTACAGGGTTGTATCCTGGGCTCCAAGAGGAGCCCTCTGTGTGTGAATTACCTATGTGTGTGCCCAACCTAAGGGAAAACTCATATGAAGCACAGAGGCAATTTATAAACACGAGCTGCACATTGATAGGAATACAGAGACGTATCATGAAGGGGTATAGATGCTCCAGTTTTTCCACAAAAGCTGACCTGTACACGTATGGGTAAAATACCATAAAAACGGCCCTATGGCAAGACAAGCAATGAGGACGACTGAAAATAAGAGTGTGCATATGATTTACTTATTTTGAATGTTAGTTGAAGGAAAGTAAGTTTAATCGCAAGATAAGCTGAAATGATAAAAACAGTTATGGAGATTCTTTAGGGAACTTCTGGACACATGCAAGAACCATGAAGGCAGGGAACACATATTCTGCAAAAATTAGGCCTTATTTCCCCATGACAGTTTTGTTTTTTTTTTCTCTTTCTCTGAATCAGGTGCATCACTTGTAAAACTTGTACATCCATCATCCGTGATGAAGGACCCATCTGGGCCCACATGAGATTTCTTGAAGACAGGGTCCAAAGATCATTCCATTGTATCACTTTGGTATCTAAAATGCTCCACATATTTCTATGACCTGATCAGCTGAATGAGGAAATGAACAAAGAGTGATCTGCTGAAATACTACAGTGGAGAATTTTGTAAAGAAGGGGCACCATCTTCTACAAAGGCATTGATTTATTCTATCGTATTTCTCAGAATCACAAGACTAATCAGCTGACACTGAAAAGGAACACCTGCCTCAGGCAGAAGTGACTTAAAAGAAAAAAAAAAAAGACCTGCCACAAAACACTGAGAAGAATGGTAACAAAGCATATTTCAAAGTTGGGCAGTCTATCAAAAAGAGTAAAAGAAGACACGGGAGGGGTCAATAACAACAGCTCTACTGTAATTCAAGGGGAGGAATAGAGTGCTGAGACAAATCAATAACAGTAATAAAAATAACAGCAGTTAGTTATTAACCACTATATGTCAGATAGTACATAGGCATAAAATAAATTTCATAAATTTATAATAAGGTTAGCACTTTTATCACTTTCATTTAACAGACTGAAACCGAGGCTGAGAAAAGGTAAGGAATTTTTCCAAAGTCTCCCCAGCCAGTAAGTGACAGAACCAGAATTTAAATACATATTTTGTCTGTCTTCTAAAGAAGCGTGCATCAATACAGCACTATGATACAAGTGACTAATCATGGAAAAAAAGGCTTGGGTTTTGTTTTGCTTCTTTCAGTTTAGAAGAAATGTGAAACAGTTCTAGAACCTTTACGGGTCAGCAAATGGTAAACCAACTAGCTTTTGAATAATTCAAACATCAAGTATGTTTATCACTTACCTTAGATTCAGTTTCTCTAAAGAGTTATTTAACTGTAGGTCTCCTAAGTTAAACCACAAAGGGGATTTGACTGTGAAACAGACCTTTCTAAGGTCCATGAGATTGCTGATCAGTCTGATACCCATAAGAGACAGTCCATCAACCTGATACATCATTCCAGCAATGTAAGTCAAAAGCAAAGATTTTTAAGGCTACTGAGATTAAGGTAAAGTGGAATCTTTCCAACATTCTCCCCTTTGCTACCAAATCAAAACTGTAAAAAACTAAAAATAAATTATAATTCAAGTGTATCTAATCTAATCACCCATTTACTTCTCTTTTTGGGGGGTCGCCCCCTTCTCTCATGCATGAAACAAATATGTATTCTCATTTAAACCTCTATTGTAACTATTTCCACTGTCCCCGAGGTCCTCATTCTCTTTAAATGTGTCTATCTTCAGTAAAACGCAAATAGTTCAGCTTGACTGCACAGCTGATAAACCTTAAAGATAATAAACTGGACAGAATAGCACTGAAATTCTAAATTAGACAGACCAGCAGTCATCCTCGGAGTAATGAAATAAATAAAGCATGAACAATTAAATTAAATGACAATTTCACATTTGAAGTCTGGTTTTCCTGTTTTTACATAGTAGAAAAATCAGGCTGTACTGGCCTTTGCTGGGAGGAACCTTCCTTTGAAAGGGTCTGTGTGCTTATTTTTAACATATAAAATATTTGATATATCAGCTGCAATGCACCCATTACTATCTCATAATTAATATTATGTATGTATTGCCTGTATATTTTATGTAACAAAAGATTATATTTGAGATCAGTTCAAACAGTTGAGACTGATTATAAAGAATTTTTCCTTATTAGAAAACTATTTTGGCAAGTCCCTAATATAAAATAGTTCAGTTTTGTTATTAAATAATTTATTTTTTATTCCTTCAAATGTTATAAGGTACCATTCAATGCCTCACAGGGGCATGCAGGAGGTGGGAGGGAGGAAAGAATACATTTCAAAAGTGGGTTTCCCAGGTGGCTCAGTGGTTAAAGAATCCACCTGCCAATGCAGGAAATTCAGGTTCAGTTGGGAAGATCCCCCAGAGGAGGACATGGTAACCCACTCCAGTTTTCTTGCTTGGGAAATCCCGTGGACAGAGGAGCCTGGCGGGCTGTAGTCAATGGCATCACAAAGAGCTGGACGTGACTTAGCAACTAAGCATGGATGCACATTTTGAAAATAAGATCAATCGATAAGTATATTTTGAATCCCTTCAAAATATTGACTAGGAGGTCTAATAGATTACCATATATGGGAACAGAAACTGCTGTTGTAGCAGCATCTAATGAGATTCCAAAAGTTCAGTGACTTGCAAGTTCTTTCACCCTGATACTCTGCATAGCGTGATGCTATGTAGCACATTTAACTCTCTTCATGCCTTGGTGTTTTAATGCAAAAGGAAATCCTTTGCTCCACAGCTTTAAACATTATCCAGGAGCTGGCTCCCATGGACCTCTTCCACATTCCTACTCACAACTCTCGGAGAAAAGCTGTCATTTCTTGTTCTATTCAAGTCAGACTACCTGGTCTCCAGGCACCAGAGTAAAAGGGATGTCTAAGATAACATCTTCATTTATTCATATGATTTTCATCTTGGACAGTATTATAAAAGCCAATCGTAAATTGGGAATATAATGGGAGAATACAACATATATTATAAAATGAAATTTATGATCCAAACAGAATAGAAGAGATACCGCTGCATGCGAGGGTTATATTCTTGTCATCGACAAGTGTCTTTGCATATGACCTACACAGAGTAAGTCATAAATCTCTTTCTAAGGAAGAAAAAGGAGGAAGAAGGCTAAATTCTAAAGAACTCACTTTTACAAAAATGTGTAACACATCATTTCATGTGAAACTCAACCTTTTTTTCCCTAAAAGAAAACCTAATCAAACAATAGAGAAGAAAACTCTAGATACTAACTTTATTCAACTTAGCACTTGAAAACAAATACACTAGGTTTTGAAAGAGGCCCAACTAAGATTTCTATTGATACTAAGCTTTAAATTCCCTGGTAAAACTGGGTTTTACTTCTGGAAAGAAGAGCTTCTGTTTGGTTTTTCTTCTTCTTTTTAAGGAAAAAAAAATCTGTATAATTATAGGCTTATGGTTACATGCAAGGAACAAAGTATGGATGAAAAAAGAAAAATGGATCATCAAGAAGCTAGTTATCACTAAGTACATAAAGCTGTAATAGTCTAACAATGCCAACAGAATATATACTGTAACAAAACTGTAATTTAAACCAAGCTATCAAAATATTTCAAAAGAGAACAAATTTTATGATTTTTAAAATGAAATACGATCACTGCCATTAACAATATGCTATAAAATAGATATACTAGACAACGCTTCTGTTAATAATCACTATGGTTTCTTAGGAAACAGTCTTCACAGAGCAAGCCTGATTAATGTACAAGAGACAGCTTTTCTTCTTGGAACCCTAAACATATGCCTTTGTTTTCAGGACAGTGTTTACAAAAGCTATAAAGACGATAAAGTTTTAAACATTACCTTGCCTATGTTTAGCAATTGTCAATACAGAATATACCTTCTCTCCAGCCTCTAATTTCCAGTTAGACATTATTTTTCCATCTCTATATAGGCTGGTCTCCTAAACAGGAAAATAACCAACATAATCTTTTATGCACAATCCAACAACATTTCTTTCAGAATAATATGACCCATTAGACATCTGAAGATCAAGACAGGGATAAGGATTTATTAGGTGAGCTCACACGGGACTTATATATCATGGGCTGCAGGACAAAGCATATTAAATGATTTCACTGGTCACATACCCGAATGTAAAAGAGGAAACGCTTCACTGACTGTGGTCAAACATGATTGTTGCTACCATAGATTAAAGGCCCCAGGAGTACTCTCAGTGAGGTCGGTGACCAAATATCACTCCATACGATTTTCTTCTTCATGGGCAATGTCTCCAAAGAGCTAGCTATGTGAAAATCTAGCTCGAACCCAGATATGAATTTTGGTTTGCTTTTCCTCTTCAAATATATAGACACTTAGTACATTAAAATTTTACCTTTCTTTCTTATCAACAAAAGCACTAACAAACAGAATTCAGAAGAATTCAGATTTACAGGACAAGAAATAGGCAAATGTTCTCAGTGTGAGATCATACATGAAATTATCCAGGAAGCAGATACTGAATTTCTGCAAGATTCAAATGTTGGCTCTCCTACTTGCCACCTACCAAAGCATGGAGAAAAGGAAGAAACAGCAATCACAGAAGCTCAAATTACTCATGTGGTGCTTCTTAATATATCTGTTGACTATCTCCTGTGAGAAAAGACTGCAACAAATAGAAAAAGATGTAGTGATTACATGTAGCTTCTGTTTCTGCAGTTCCAGTTGCCAAGTTTTATTTTCCAAATAGCTAAGGGGTCTATTTATCAAAAGGATAACCCTTTCCAAATGCAGGAAATAACAATGGAAAGAAATAATTGTCAAATAAATAAAAATAAACATACATTTGCCATATATTATTTATAGTTTATATGTTATGCACATAAAACTTTGTTGATAAATACTTCTAAAAGTTAAAATCTTGGTTACCTCTGGGTAATAAAATCAGAAGTCATTTCTATGTTTACCTCTATGATTTTATGTATTTTCTGTTGTTTTACAACAAGATGGAATGATTCACACTTAGGGGAAGAAAGGGACATTCTCCTAATACCACACCCATATCAAGAAGAAGAATAATGAGGTAGGAAGAGAAAGAAACAGAAATATAATAAAAAGAGCCTGTTTTATGTTCTTCATCTACCATTTTTCCTCTTCCTCTCTTTTCTGCTTTCCTCTGCAGAAGACATGAGCTTATCTGGGGTGAGTCAATGTGCCTCTGATTTTTTTTCCAAGCCTTGGTTTTTCCTTCTGTAGGAAAAAGGTAGTAATAGTCCTTATCTCCTAAGAAGTCCAGACAAGATAATACAACAAAAGCTCTTAGCACAGGGCTTGGCTAAAAGAGAGGACTCAATAATATTAAATGCACATTTCTTCACCAGTCTTGCCTGATCTGGTAAATCTTTCAGGTTCACAAAGACTTACTTGAGATTTACTTTATGACATGGAATATGCTTAAATAAATAGTAAGTAATTTAATCTATGGGCTAAACATAAAATTCAGAGCTAGAATTCAAGCCTTGTCCTCTCCATAACTGAGTCTGATAATCAAACTTCACTTTTGAGCTGGACCAACCCAGTGGTGTGCTGAAGCCATCTCTAGACTTACAAGAGCCCATTGTTAAATTTTAAGAATTTTGTGAGACAGTTTTTAAACACAACCATTATTAAAAATTAAGTTCAGTTCAGTTCAGTCGCTCAGTCGTGACTGACTTTGCAACCCCATGAATCACAGCACGCCAGGCCTCACTGTCCATCACCAACTCCCGGAGTTCACTCAAACTCATGTCCATCAAGTCAGTGATGCCATCCAGCCATCTCATTCTCTGTCATCCCCTTCTCCTCCTGCCCCCAATCCTTCTCAGCATCAGAGTCTTTTCCAGTGGGTCAACTCTTCGCATGAGGTGGCCAAAGTACTGGAGTTTCAGCTTTAGCATCAGTCCTTCATAATGTTATAAACTATAATTTACAATTAAATAAAAAATATTTTAAAAGGTAAATACTCAAAACTCATCACTTTCCAATTCTATATCATCTTTCCTCTTAAAGTACCTTGCATCTGCTATAGCTGTAGGATGGAACAGCTGTATAATGGGGTGCCACTGTGCATCTTTGCCCAAGTCCACTTTCAGTACAGTTACACTGGTAGTTTAAAAATGGCCAAATGAGCAAATTCTACAAATCAAGGCTTGATATTGTCTTGTTCATTTGAGAGAGAGAGAGAGAGAACATGTAGATTAAACTTAAAATGTCCTACATCTGTAGTTGTTATACTCTAAGTGGAACAAAAAAAGAATTATTGACATATTCTTTCAGCATTTAAAACTTACAGAATGTTTTTGACAGAACTACACTTGTTCATCAGTTGCAAACATAGACTGTCTATGGATATATAAGGGTTTGACAAAATCAACAATAGTGTTACACGAGAATCTACTGGCTTCTGGAACTTACAATAAAGAGTAGTGATTATTTTATTATTATTTATAAATTACAGGCTACTGCTGCTTAGTCATCTCAGTCATGTTCAGCTCTGCACAAACCTATGGAATATAGCCTGCCAGGCTCCTCTGTCCATGGGATTCTCCAGGCAAGAATACGGGAGTAGGTTGCCATGCCCTCCTTCAGGGGATCTTTCCAACCCAGGGATTGAACCCGGGTGTCCTGAATTGCAGGCAGGTTGTTTACTGCTGAGCCACCAGGGAAACTCAAATTATAAGCTGCTGCTGCTGCTGCTAAGTCGCTTCAGTCGTGTCCGACTCTGTGCGACTTTATATCATAAGATTTACAATAAATGCACACATGTGCATACACACACATTTTTTTTTCCTGGAGAGCCAATGGTTAAACACTTACCAGCACACCACTAAAGTTACCATTTGTTTCAACCTACAAGGAACCTATAAGCTTATAAGCTATATAAACTCTCAGCAGAGCCCCAGGCTCATCTTCAAATCACTAAAGGTGGGCTTTAAAAGGTTTTAGCTTCAGCTGAGTCTACCCAATTGGATCATTATATTTAAATATGGTACACTGAGTATTCCCCTCCTGCTTTACAAAAAAAGCATATAGCTTCAAGTTTCACCATTATTATGGTCAATTTACTATCTAGAAATCCAAATTTGGAAAAGTCACAATAGCTTTCAACAACTCATGAAAACACTGGGGACATGAAGGTAAGTAAAATATGCTCCCCCTGGCTCCAAGAAAGTTGAGCAGGGAGAAAAACATATTACTCTAAAACATATGAGAAATGGCTAAGGCAGATACAAAGTGCTAGAAGACTGAGTAGAGAACCAGGAGCTTAGACCCCAAGTCCTGTTTAATGACAACTATGTCATCTACCTCAAAGTAAATAAGAGGAGGAAAAGTCCCAGGGAGAAGGAAAATCTGAACAGTATAGCCTAAGAGTTAGGAGCAAGGATTTGAAAACAAGACAAACCCAGGATCAAACCCAGGCTTCCCTACTTACTAGATACACTTGGCAAGTTATATGGCCTCGCTAAACCTCTTTGTCTTTATTGGTGAAAGGCGGACCGTAACTCCTGGCTCAGATCACTGCAGTGAGAATCAAAGGAGATGATATATGTAAAGTGCTTTGAACAGTGCCTGCTACACACAAGTGGCCAATAAATATGACTACTATGTTGAGAACGTTGTCTTTAGGTGCTGGGGAGGAAG
The DNA here is from genome assembly GCF_049115385.1 of Moschus berezovskii. NCBI lineage: Eukaryota > Metazoa > Chordata > Mammalia > Artiodactyla > Moschidae > Moschus > Moschus berezovskii. The sequence continues at coordinate 20,215,003 of NC_142483.1, forward strand.
CTGAAGGGACTGGGTAGAGCATTGTAAGCAGAGGAAAGAGAACAAGCGAAAACCACAGAAGACACGTTGATTTCCAGTTAATAACCCTGAAGTTCAAGAGCATGTGGGCACTAGTGGTAAAGAACCCACCTGTCAGTGCAGAAGACATAAGGGATGCGGGTTCAATCCCTAGGTTAGGAAGATTCCCTGGTGGAAGGCATGGCAACCACTCCAGCATTCTTGCCTGGAGAATCCCCATGGACAGAGGAGCCTGACAAGATACAGTCCACAGGGTTGCAAAGAGTTAGACACCACTGAAGTGACTGAGCACACATGAAAACATTCATGCAGGCCAAGAAGATAGGCTGAAAACTAGACCAGCATTCTGCCAGAAGAGTTCAGATACATAGCCATTCCTCATCCTCTTCCAAGAAAAACAAAACAAAGTTGAGTTTTTAAGATGATTTTATCCTTTTTTTCCTGAAATTGTGCCTCTGATATATTTGTGAAGAGCCTGTGGGAGAATGATAAATCAGGTGATATTACATATACTCATCAGCACCTTAATTGTTGTTAAATACTAAAACACCTAAAATTTATCTGCACCAAGATTTACCACTCTGACGGAAATCCACCTGGAAAAGAATACATGATAATTAAGAAGAATGACCACAGATTTCCGGCAATGTAAGGAGTATGAACAAGATTTAAACTCCTCCCTGAGGGAATAACTAGGTGATGTTTATTCTGTAGATGAACAATGTGATTGTAGCAATGGAAAAGATTGATGATACATTTTTTTTCCTGTGGGAGTTTGATTTAGCCAACTATCTCAGATAATAGAAGGATATAGGACTGAATAGTCCAGCACCACTCGAAAATTCTTTATGAAGGGTAAATAGCACACATCCTCAGTGACCTGGAAAAAAAGATTGCAAGTCAAGTGGGCACATTAGGCAGCAGCAAACTGGCACAGAATTAACCAGAATTGAAGCAAAAAAAATTTTTTTTCCTAAATTAACCACAACTGAATTCAACCAAATTAGAGAGAAAAGGGACAAGAAGAATCATCTTCTTATCCCAGAAAAGGGAATAAATCACTCTCTTTGCCTAGGCTTTTGAGCCTGTAGGCTGTTATTTGGGTCTAACAGGTAATTTTTAGTATTTTCTCCAGTCCGAGAAATGAGGAACCACATAGCCTATAAGCACACAAACAAAAAGCAAGGCAGCATTAGTCTTCCAGATTCTTGCTACTTTAAGTATAAGAAGCTATCAGCTGGGACCTTGTTAGAAACGCAAAATCTTGGGCCCCACCCTAGATCTCATGAATTAGAATCTGCACTTTTAAAAACATCCCTAGGAATCCAGGTGATTTCTTTGCACTCTGAAGTTTAAGAAACATTGATCTAGAGAGCCGGACATTCATTCATTCAGTAAATAAACTTTCAAGATCCCTACTGTCTAATACGATAGGAAGCCACTAGCCACACGTGGCTATTTGAGTTTCAATTAATAAAAAATTAAATAGAATTTAAATTTAATTCAATTTTAGGGATTCATTGGCACTAACCACAATTTAAATGTTCAGTTAGCATGGGTGGCTTGCATCTACCAGATATGTTTCCATCATCACAGAGACTTCTATGGAATAAGCTGATTTAGACAACTGGGACAAACCACTGAAGAAAGAAGAGGAAGATCTCTTTGCTCATGAAGTTTAGATTCTAGCAGCAGGGAGGCAGATAATGAACAATCAGCAACATAAAGTGACTAAAGGTATGTTGGATGGTTAAATGCTAAAGACAAAAATTAAAAATAGAACAGCCTTAGGAGTTCCCTGGTGGCCTAGTGTTTGGGATTCTGGGCTTTCACTGCCGTGGTCTGGGATCAATACCTGATTGGCCAACTGAGATCCCACAAGTATATGATACAGAAAAAATGTGTGTGTGTGTGTGAAATGTTAGTTGCTCAGTCGTGTCCAATTCTTTGATACCCCATGGATTGCAGAAAAAATGTGTGTGTGTGTGTGTGTGTGAAGTGTTAGTTGCTCACTCGTGTCCAATTCTTTGAGACCCCATGGATTGTAGCCTGCCATGGGATTTCCCAGGCAAGGATACTGGGGTGGGTTGCCATCTCTGACTCCAGGGGAATCTTCCCAACCCAGGGATGGAACCCATGTCTCTTGCATTGGCAGGCAGGTTCTTTACCACTGAGCCACCAGGGAAGCCCATAGCAGGTCTAGAGGGTTTTAATGAAGACGTCATACTAAAAGCAAGTCGAGTTACTAACCAGCAGAGGGAGTATTCCAGACAAAGGGAAAATCTGTCCAGAGGCCCATATGGTAGGTGTTTGGGGAACAGCAAAAGAGCCCCTGTGAGCTGGAGGAGAGTGAGAAGCAAGGGTGAATCAAAGGGTAGGAGGGTAGAGGGTAAGGATCCCTGGAAGGGAGAAATGCCTCTTTGTCCACTGTAAAGGTCTTGACGTTTACTTAGAGTGAAATGAGGAGCTCCTGAAGGTTTTGAGTCGGGGAGTGACATGTTTCAACACCATCTCTAAGTTATTTCTAGTTCAGCAGAAAAGCGCTATAAGCAAAAGTTACTTATTTGTTTTAATTCAAGGTCATACTCAGGGGTAGAAAGATGCTATCTGCACTGGCAAAATGACTTTGTTTACAAGTTTTGGTAACCACTAGAAGCTTGTTAATGATACACAAACAGAAGTCATTAAAATTTATCACTGTGAAATTCAGACACTTTCTCAGAGGCTCAATTAATATGCAGTCACAAGGTCTTGCAGGTTACCACCCAGAATCTGGAGCCACACTTGTTAAAAAGAGTTTCAGCAAATCCTGAGGAATCCAAATAAGACTCACCCAACTGCCTAAAAGATGGAATTCTGCCTGTGTCTCATCCTCAAAATTTATTGATTACTTTATTACTAATTTACATGGGTTTCTTGAAGATACAGAAATCCATTCAGTGATTCCAAACTAATTTTTTCACCCTGACCCCACCTCAGTTAAATGCCAAAGCTTTGGAAATCAAGATATGAGGTTTGCTTTAAGTTTTTCTTTTTCCCCAGAGTTCCCAGAAACAATGACGCACTCTACCTACAGTTGAGAGTGTTGTTGTCTTGTAAATAAATCCAAACACAATTCTAAGAATGAGAGGTCAGTGTAACCTGTCTGCAGAATGCCAACATCAGCATCAAGGCCTAGGTTCACTGCATGAAAGTAATACTGAAGAGCCAGGCCTAACATGATGAAGAGTCATCCTTTGCGATTTATTCCCTGGGGATCACCAAAACCGTAATCCAGACTGAATTCTGGCAAAAAAATACAGTAAGGTCACCTTTAGTAAATTAAATCAAATGAACAATAAATCAAGGCATGCCAGATCATTGGGAATTAACTGTTCAGATGCTCATGACAAGTGAGTGGATCAAGGAGCGTCATTTTTATGCATCTGGGCATAACATTTTTGAGCTACAGAACATAAGAGGCAATTTTAGCAACCACATTACTACCAGTTTGAGTTATGGGAGTCCAGAAGTGGAGCTGTTTAATTTCATTCATTAAATAAGTCTATGCTGAGGACCCCCTACGGGCAAGGATTGCTCCAACTGTTGAAAATACAGCAGCTGACATGCTACAATACCTTGTCCGTATGAAGGTTACAGTTTCAATTCTGACCTCCTTATGGCTCCAAGAGGGAAACCTGTCAACCTGAAGAGGGAACCTGAAGAGGTCTTCTGAGATGAGAAGGATTCAGAGATCATTTTAGAGAAAAAAGAAACAGGAGACATGCCAGTATAAGGAGGCTCTTCACGGGCAGATGTGCACGGTAACTTTCACATACTCCACCCTGAGGCCAGGGCACCTGAGAGCCTCTTTTGCATCCTTCATCCAACCACAGGAGTCACCCCCAAGATCTGAAGCACTTCTCCTCCTCTCCTCCCCTTTTTAGTACAGCAGAACCAGAAAGAACAGAGAAAAACCATTTCCAGAGACTGGACACATTAAGACACTGAAATGAACAAAGGGGCAAATGGGCCCCTCAATACAATTTTTCAAACAATATATTTTTTTGCATTCTATCCATGACAACTCTGATTTTAAAATTTAAAATACACTTTTCCTCACTTAACCATTTCTGCTCCTCACACACACACACAAAAAACTTATAGTAAAACACATTAGACTTTGTAAGCTACCCAAAATCTACCCTATATAAATTATACTTTTGATAACATAGTCTGAATCAGTTTCTGTGGTTTGCAATCAAATACCTCAGTTGAAATAGTACCTTCGTGTGTCAGTCAGGGAAGCTGAAGAAGCTTCTAAGTTTGGGTCTGCAGCTAGTTATCTGTTAATCTCAGGAGAAATTATTTAAAGTAGCTGGACTTCAGTTTTCTCACATGCAAACTGAAAAGATTAGACTATTCTTAAGAGCTTAAAATACCATGAATGGTATAGCATAACCAACATGTGTATATCTTATTTCTCAATATTAATCAAAAAAGAGATCCCTGTCAGGCAGTGGTGGTTTGATATTTTCCCAGGAAAAATTAAATTTGTGAGATAGGTTCTGTATTTGCTGCAGCTATTCCTTCACCTCATTCCTTGGCTCTTTGATAATGTTTAGCATGTATGTTCCAACAGACCAAATCCCTCCAAGGTCTTCTGTGTGACTCTTTTAATCTCACCACAATGAAAAGGCACATCAAAAGAAATGGTCAGAGACAAGGCTCAAAATGTTTGCATCTAAGCTTCATGACTAAATATTTGCTTTGTGGTAGAGGGACTCCTCAAGGGCACTTCAAAAGTTCCTCCTACAATTCAAAGGTCTGAGCAATAATTTGCAGAAGAAAACTTAGCCTTCTGCCTTGACTGGACTGGTTTGTACAACAGCCTTTCCTTTCTAAGAAAACAAGAATCATGGTTTCCATTTGTTGTCTTATAGAGATCTGTTTTAAATTATTAAGAATAATAACAAAAAGGCCAAAAAAATGTTAAGTATTTCATCCAAAGGCTATAAAAGCATTGTTCTGAGGAAGTCTGAGAATTAGGTCAATCTAGGTTCTAATATACTTGGATTATTGATTTAAACCTGTAGGCACAATAAGTCACATTGGTCTTGGAGGCAGCACCAGCCAAAAGTGAGAACACAGATCAATTATCTGAGAATTTTGGGCTTTCTCACTGGCTTACCATTATAAAATCATTTTCTTGGCTCCATCTCATTTTATATACAACACCTGAGCCACCAAGAATAGTGCTACTGAGACCGGGGTAGATACAGCTTGGCTCTGGTATCAGAGCATGGGGTTCTAATCCACTCAGGGAAGGTTGCTTGGCCTCATAATGCCTTGGTTTCCTCATCTGTGCTGCTCCTCATCTGCTGCTGCTAAATCGCTTCAGTCGTGTCCGACTCTGTGCGACCCCGCAGACGGAAGCCCACCAGGCTCCCCTGACCCTGGGATTCTCCACTGCAGTGTTCTCCATAGAACACTGCAGTGGGTTGCCATTTCCCTCTCCAATGCATGAAAGTGAAAAGTGAAAGTGAAGTCGCTCAGTTGATCCAACTCTTAGCAACCCCACGGACTGCAGCCTACCAGGCTCCTCCATCCATGGGAGTTTCCAGGCAAGAGTACTGGAGTGGGTTGCCATTGCCTTCTCTTCCTCATCTGTAAAGCAGGGGAAATAATAGTGCTTTGCAAAATCTAACACATGTGCCACTTGGGGTATCACAGACAATATTAGGCAGTACATGAATGGCTTTATTTCTATTTTAATAATTATGTGTTTGACTCTAAGCATATTAAAAAACATAACTACCACATCAAGCTAAACAACATAATTGCTTAGGACGAAACTAAGTTAGGAAAAGAAAAATTTGACTCTAAATAGTTCTAGTTTATGTGGGAAAGTACTTCACTGAAAAACTCTAATTAATAAAGTAATAACAGAATTAGAAAATCATGATTTCTGTAATCATGTAAAGAAATAATTGCTTCAGATAACATCCATCAATAGAAATGAACACTATGTGAAAAATTAATGGAGAACTTTACTATGGAACGGTAAGGCTGTCACCGGCCAAACCCATTTAGGAATCTCAGCATCACAAAAAGTGGTTCCAAACTGTGGATGCCTCCTAATGAAGCCGTAGGAAGAGTGATTATCATCTATCATCGATGAAGTGTTCTTACTAAGAACAGTTACATTAAATCAAGTCTAGAGATGACTTCAGTGTAAGAAACACACTGAGGGTGAAAGAGGAACAAGGGAGAAAACACCCCAAGAAACCACAACATGACACCTTCGGAGGACAAGGGACCCCGTTTCGGTAACAAGACTCTGGCAGGAATGGAGGCAGAATTTCTCTAGACTAGGAGAGACGTAAGGGACATATGTCATGCAATATACAGACTTTAGATTTCAGAAAAAAAAAAAATAGAAAAGCAAGTCAGTTGAGGGCATTTATGGAGCAGGATTACATAATGCAAATATTGTTTGTTTTGCCATAACGGCACTGCAGTTAAGTACAAAAATGTCTCTATTTTTTAGATGCACTCTGAAGTACATCAACGTAAAGTCAAGTGATATTAAGTATTTACTTTAAAATACCTCAGGAAAAAAACAAAGAGAACAAAGAAAGGAGTGAGGGAGGAAAAGTGATAGGAGAATAGATTAAGAAAATGGAGCGGAAATCTTGATAATTATTGACTTCAGGTACAGGACAGACTGCAAAATTAGTAAACCTCAATGTAACATAAACATGCAGGGCCACTTGCTCATAAATTATCAAGAATTTCAAAACAGTGACAGTAGAGTTTTAAGCCCTACATGGGGCCCTAATAAACCATGGGCACTGGAGGACTCCGCAGGTTGGTCCTGTGTGTATGGAAATTCATTGTACTATTTTCTCTATCTCTGTCTACTTACAAATTGTTCATAATAACTGTGAGTTTAGTTAAATAAAAAAATTAAGTAATATTAAAGATACAAGAAAATGACAAAAAAAATCATAAAGGCTGTAGACATAGGACTGCAGTTCTAAAACACTGAGGTCATCACGACATGCAGTCAGAGTGGAATCTAACATAAATCAAATGCTCAGCTTTGCTTCTGCTAGCACTGCTGCTGCTGCTGCTAAGTCGTTTCAGTCGTGTCCGACTCTATGCGACACCATAGACGGCAATCCTACTATTTTACAAAGTCTATACTTGTAGCTGGTAAGAAACACGACAATTTCCAACATTTTAGAAAAAGATTACTTTATATACTTGAAGTCCTTACTGGGAGACCTACCTAAACATGGAAGCCAATCAAATCTTAAACTTGTCTTACAGTTGTTCTTATTATATTTTGTTTCCTTGTACCACAGCCTCTCTAAAATATGTTGTCAGGAAGTTTTGACTGCAGGCTACTGCAGCCCTTAGAAGAGAACACTGTTACCAAATTGAAGGTTCTTTGGAAAACCAGGCTCTTCTTCTTAAGACAAGTAGTATCACTTACGGTAAAGAGGATGGAGGATCAGAGTGAAATAAATTCTTGTGAAAAATACTTTAGGTTTTTTAAGATAAGAAAATCACTTGCAAACTTCAAAGGAGTATACTGGAACCTCATTTCCCCCTTGAGATGTCCAAATTAAGCCCTTTTGGATGATATTATTTCATCCAAGTTTTAGTATAAAGAATCAGTGCAAGAAGGTCTATTAAGTGTGGCATTATGGAAAAAGTAGTTTCTTACTTTAGATTTAAATCGCCTCAAAGGAAATAAAATGTAAAAATTAGATTACTGTGTATGACCTAAAATGTTTGGCGAATTACAATAAAAACATCCATCCCCTCACAAAACTCAGAAGCATAAATGATTTTACTGGAGTCTACACTAATCCATTACCTAAACAAGTTTCATGGACACAGAGATTTTCTTAGTCTTTTTCATTATTTAAGTGTTGAACTGGAAGTACTCTGAAGGATCAACAAGATCAGTGAAAACTGTGTTTTGCATATCTGGTTGGATGCAGATAGCATCGTGGACCTAGGGGGAGGCAGAAACACAAACTGGCAGAAGCCTAGCTTCCTGAATCATCCCAACAGAAAATCTCCTTCACAAGAAGCAACAACACCATACTATGACGTGAGTGAAAAACTTCTGTTCTGTTTAAGCCACATTACATTGTCAAGTTTATGTGCTCTAGCAGTAGCTGCTGCTGCTGCTAAGTCACTTCAGTCGTGTCCAACTCTGTTGGACCCCACAGATGGAAGCCCACCAGGTTCCCCTGTCCCTGGGATTCTCCAGGCAAGAATACTGGTGTGGGTTGCCATTTCCTGCTCCAATGCATGAAAGTGAAAAGTCAAAGGGAAGTCGCTCAGTCATGTCCGACTCTTAGAGACCCCAGGGACTACAGCCCACCAGGCTCCTCTGTCCGTGGGATTTTCCAGGCAAGAGTACTGGAATGGGGTGCCATTGCCTTCTCCAGCTCAAGCAGCTGGTGTAACCCTAATTAATCAACACAGTAAGTCATTAAAAGCATGTTTCTACCTGGGATATCTTGTTGTGCTAGAAAGATGGAAGTTAAAAGCTAATGGGATTAAACAGAAATATTTAAGGATGAAACCATAAGAAATATGGGAGGAGAGAGATCAGGTGGCGCATAGAAGAAATAAAACTGGCCATGATTAATTACTTTTGAAACATGCTATGGGTACACGGGGATGAATTCCACTATTTTGTCTAGTTTTATACACATTCAATATTTCATACAATAAAAATTTAAACACTTAAAATTAAAACAATTTTAAGGACATTTAAAATCAACAGAAAGGACACTTGAAGGAGTCCTTACTGACCTAAGATGGGTAAATTTGAGCATCAAAAGATTAATACCTGAGACGAATTGAAACATACAAAATATTTGTTTAGAGTTCATAAGATACTTTAAGAATTGTAATTGGCTACTAATCAGAGGTTATTAGGTATTCATTTACTAATCTGAAAGTTCTCCTAACTATATGAACTATACTTCAGGGTAGTCTACATGATTGATGAGAAAAAGTTCTTCACAGAAAAACTTCATGTAATAACTGCAGGAAGAATGAAATAAACCTGCCATTTTTGCAACCCCTAATGAAATAAGACCTAAATCCAGATACAGTCAACAATCATCAGTGGACATTAAAGCCATTTTAGTAACAGAAGACCAGGATGACAACCTGAATCTACTGATTAATCTTGGCTTCAGTAAGAGAAGGATAATCCATCATTATGTGCTTCATGCTGTGATGCAACAGGACATACAGAGCACCACCAGGAAGTATTCTTGCCTAAAAAAATTTACAAAATCTAATCACAGCTCTAGACTAAATGCCAAGGTCTTGAGGGATAAGTTAAACACTACCTCAAGGACACACCCAGCCAAGTTCATACTGTGGAGCCAACAATCCAGTTCTTCCGCAAATCAAGGACATGGAGAAGAGAGGGTAAAAGAACTGTAATGGAGTAAAGGAGGCAAACAAAATAGCAACTCAATAACAACTCTCCTGGAAGAAAGCTAACTACAAAAGGATATACTAAGGAATTACTGTTAATTTCATTAAGTGTGATGACAGCATGGGGTTTAAGTAGAGGAAGAATGTCCTTACCAATCAGAGACACACGCTGAAGAACTTTCAGGTGAAATGATATGATATCCAGGACATGCTTTAAAATACTCAAGCAATCATACAAATTAATCAAACACACACACACACAAAATACCTTGATCAAAAAATGGGCAGAAGGCCTAAGTAGACATTTTTTCAAAGAAGATATACAGATGGTCAATAGGCACATGAAAAGATGTTCAACATCATTAATTATTAAAGAAAGGCAAATCAAAACTACAGTCAGGTATCACCTCACACCAATCAGAACTGACATCATTAAAAAGTCTACAAATAATAAATGCTGGAGACGGTCCGGAGAAAAGGGAACTCCCCTATATTGTTGGTGGGAATGTAAATAGGGGCAGCCACTATGGAAAACAATATGGAGGTTCCTTAGAAAACTAAAATATAGAGTTACCATATGATAGCAATCACACTCCCGGGCATATAGAAAGAAAGAAAACTCTATTTCAAAAAAGTACATGCCTCATAGCAGCACTATTTACAATAGCCAAGATGTGGAAGTAACCTAAATGTCCATCAAGTGATGAATGGATAAAGATGCAGTGTATATACACACAACAGAATATTGCATGTGTGTTAATTTGCTTCATATCTGACTCTTTGTGACCCCAAGGTCTGTAGCCCTCCAGGTTCCTCTTTCCATGGAATTCTCCAAGCAATAATACTGGAGTGTGATTACCATTTCCTACTTCAACTATGGAATATTACTCAGCCATAAAAAGGAATGGGATAATGCCATTTGCAGCAACACAGGTGGACCTAGAGATTATCATACTAACTGAAGTAAGACAGAGAAACACTAATACCATATAATATCACTTATATGCAGAATCTAAAATAAGATACAAATGGACTTATTTAAAAAACAGAAACAGATTCACAGACATAAGAAATAATCTTATGATTACTAAAGGGGAAAACAGGGGTGGGGAGTGATCACTTAGGAATTAAAGCTGGTGGTGCATACATGGCTTTTTATGCTATTAGTTCTACTTTTGTGTATATCTGAAATTTTCCATAATGAACCTTTTTGAAGGCGCATGGTTTTAATCAGGCTGTGGCTGACTGACTCTTCCACTTCCATCTGTGAGAAATGGGACATCTTCAGAGCCTGCACATCACTGCCATCTGTGTCATCAAGTGAACAGGCATTTCTTCTAAGAGTGTACCAATACTGTTTCTGAGATTTTCTTCCAAGCCGCTGATGCCCATTCTGTGGGCTTTGATGCTGGCCTTTTCAGCGTTCACACATGTGCAAGCCAAAACAACTGTGCCAACTGCTACCTGCCTAAAGTAAATATAAGTGACTATCGACTATGAGATGCATCCCACCTTCAGAGTTTAAAAATGTGAAAAACGTATTCATTTCTTCTATGTCTATGAATAAAGAGTCATAGAGAGGTTAGGACAAACATGTAGAAGACAATGAGTTTGTCTAAATCCCTACAAGGCATTCCCTACTTCAGCTCCACAAGTATCTTTACTCTATACCCTATCATTATCACTCCTGGTTCATTTTCAGCTTATACATACCATCATTTTTGCCACTGAGCTGGCAAATGACAAGCCCGCAAAAGGTTTTGGATAGATATTTGTTGCTTGAATAACAAATATGCACATTTTAAGCCAGAAAAGAAATACACAGATACAAAATTTGGGGGGAGTTTAGCACCCTTCTGTACAAAGTTTTGGAAGTTAATTTGAGAACGCCTGTTAGGGAGTTGTGTGTGACCATTTCACCTAAGTAGAGTCAAAACTTATGAAGCAGTGCTAAAGTTACCTATAAAGATGACTGAAAACACATATCTGCTCCAGGAAGATACTGTCTATATAAAAGTATACAAGTACCGGTAATTTCCACACACCATCAAAGACATAAGATTGAGAAAACCAGCCAGGGTATAATCTCTGAGAAGAGTCTAGTAGAGGAGATAAAAATGAAGAAAAAAATATCAGAGGTAAAACCCAGGAGTAACATACAAGTGGTCTCAATAAAGACTTGGTGTCCCAATGAGGATTAGAAGGTATGCAGAAGTCAAATATAACGTTTTCCTTCAAGTCCATGCCCTGAGAGAACTTTATCCATGTGTAACCTAAAAGAGGATTTTATTATATTTCATTTCCTAATATTGCTCAGATAGGACACAAGGCATATATAAATTTTACTTAATAACAAATATAATACATATACATTGAGTTTTATTATGTACCTAGCATCCCACTGAAGTTCTTTCCAAATTTGGCTGCACGGTGCCCTGTAGCTTAAGCTGCTGCTACTAAGTCACTTCAGTCGTGTCCAACTCTGTGCGACCCCATAGACGGCAGCCCACCAGGCTCCCCTGTCCCTGGGATTCTCCAGGCAAGAACACTTGAGTGGGTTGCCATTTCCTTTTCCAATGCATGAAAGTGAAAAGTGAAAGTGAAGTCGCTCAGTCGTGTCCGACCCTCAGCGACCCCATGGACTGCAGCCATCCAGGCTCCTCCATCCATGGGATTTTCCAGGCAAGAGTACTGGAGTGGGGTGCCATTGTCTTCTCCAGTAGCTTTACCTACAACATCATAATTAACCCTAGCAAAAACCCTGCAAGGTAAGTAGAGTACCTTCTTTCTTTTCCACATTTTCAGGATAACAAGCATGAGGCTTAGAAAGACTTGGTAACCAACCCAGACAAACAATCAATAAACAGCATATCTCGGACTCATACCCAAGGGTGACGAAAGATCAATGCTTGGGCTTGTGTTTTTAACCTAAACATGTCAGTGTTTTTCAAATAAACTGTAATGAAGGATAGAGGTGGTGGAAGGGTGTCCCAATTCACCATAGGTAAATGTTTTTACAAAACACAATAAAAATTAATTACTAAAAAACTGAATAAAGACATCTAAAGTAAAATCCCACATTTGCTGCTATTAGATTCAACAAATTTATGTGTAGTTGCACACAAGTCTCTAAATCCTTACTCAAGTTCTGTGATTATTTTGTCACACACTGCCACCAACGCAAGGACCACCCTGTGAGTACTGCACTACACTACAAACATACCTCGTTTTACTGTGTTTTGCAGACACTGTGGATTTTTTTTAAAAAGACAAATGGAAGGTTTGTGGTAGCCCTGCATAGAACTAGTCTATCAGCACCATTTTTCCAACATCATTTGCTCACTTCATGTCTCTGTAAACATAACTTTTATATGCAGCGGGGAAAGAAAAAGAACTATGTGACTTACTTAATTGTGATATTTGCTTTACATGGTGGTCTAGAACTAAGCCTGCAATACCGCTAAGATATGCCTGTATATTATTCTGTACATGCTTAGAACATACACTGTTTATAATAATGTACCAAAGCTCTTTCATTTATTGATGCAAGTTAATCTATTGTTTTTTTTAATTAAGATGATCGTTGGCTTTTTCTTCCATCATAAAAATATTTGTCCACATACTTGATACCAGTTACAGAGTAAGCAAAAAGAAAGAACTTTTTTGTGCTGCTTTATGATATAACTGCTATGGTATTTTGATAAATGTTAAGAGGAAAATAGGAAAACATGAGATGCATTCCCTTGCCAAGGGAACACTGAATAAGAGCGAAGGCAGGCTGAGAAAAGCGGATCAAAACATCGGGCCCCTTTACCCACCCTCCACAGGGAAAAATTCTTTCAAATCCATCCTGAGAAGTGAGTGGCTCTTGAGAAACTAAAAAAACAAGTACTTAAGAGATCTCAAATACAAAGTGACATGGAATCCATCAACCTGCCATATCCCTTGAAGAGTTCTCCGTTTTAACAGGAATCATGTCGACAATACCTTCTCACCCAGAAAGATGTCTGGAAGAGGCAGGGAAGAAGTCAGAACCTCTCAGATTTTTGTGTGTGTGTGCTCTAAAGTTCCAAGATAAATTTTTTCTAAATGTCACCATTGTTCTTATGGCCCTGGTATGAGTTGATGGGTCAAATACATGGCTTCTGAGGCTACTTAAAAAATTAGTGAGGGAGGGCACAGAAGGGGACAGTATGGAGGAGAAAAATTACTCAACCAGAGTCAGCAACCTGGAGCAAATCCAATCTGAAGGAAACAATTAGAACGTGGCACAGGTCCCAGATCAATAAGCGGAGGTGGCTGTGGGCAGTGAGCATAATGGCTGGGTAATGAAAACTCAAATGCAGGTAACTCAGCTCTGGGAACAGAATTCCTCTTCACTGTCTCTCTGGTTAAGAAGAGGGTCATCCATCTGGAGGCTGGAAAAGACACATCAGAACAGGCTTTCACAGCCCAGCAGATCACTGATGTCACGGTCCATGTGAACAAACAGTACTGGTGTGATTTTCCCAACTCCTGTAAGAAATAAAGACCTCACAGTTCACCTTGTCAAGCCTGGAGTGCAGTCCCAAAAGGAAAAGCACTTCTTACAGAATATGCAATACATTCAAAGAGCTTTGGAACTGCATTTCCCATTAGCTCTAATGGAGCCTGTACTAATAAATCCCCTAGCACTGGGCTGAACAGGTGTAATTCAGTAATGTAGCTGTAATTGAGTGATGTCAACACGATACGATTTGTAATGTTTTTCCAACAAATTATCTCACTTTTTTTCTGAAAAGAGGTTTCTGTGATTTCATGTGATAAGTTGCTTTAAAAAGCTCACATACGGTGCTAATGATAAAAATCTTTAATTGATGGAAATGTTAATAGTAGTACTGGCTAAGAATGATCTTTGCTGACTCTTTATACACTATTAACCTTTTAAGCATAACAAGCTTTAATTTTCAACCAGTAAATATTCTGAATTTCTGACTCATGGTCCATCCATAGATCTATATTTCATCACCCTGATTATTCTACTAGAGAGGTTCTTTACAAATGCTGCAATTTAGCCATCCCTTTCTCTGCACAGTTCTTAAGCCAGATCTACAAAGTGCCGCTTCTAAACTTATGATAGATAAGGTTAGTCTTCTTGTCTGGACCATCTTCCATGTACCTATTAATGACCTTTGTCTCTCAAGTGTCAGTCAAGTCTTCAGCAAGTCTCCTTCTTGATGAACCTCTACAGACCTATAGTCAGAATTACTTTCTCTTCTGCCTCATACTCCTAGCACCATGTTACAATTCAGATCCCCTTGCACATAGTGGCTCAGTTGGTAAAGAATCTGTTTACAATGCAGGAGACCACCTGCAATGCAGAAGACCCAAATGCAATCCCTGGATCAGGAAGATCTCTAGATCAGGAGAAGCAAATGGCAGCCCACTCCAATATTCTTGCCTGGAGAATCCCAAGGCCAGAGGAGTGTGGAGGGCTACAGAACATGTGGATGCAAGAATTGGACACGACTTAGTGACTAGACCACCACCACCTGCACATTCTATTTCCCTACCGCTTACCCTGATGAAGGTCCATCCATCCTTGGTGTTTCAGTTCAACATCTTGCCTGAAGGAGAACCTTTCCTGCCTCAGATTAGGGCATATTTCACGTACATTGTCACTGTCATACCACCCATTCTTTTCCTTTCTTGCACCAACCAGAGTTTTCATTAGTATCATTTCGTCTCTCTCTTCTAATAGAATTAGGTTATAGCCCAGGTTAGTTGGATTTTTCTTTTTTTTTTTTTAAATCAAATAATCCAATTTTATTTATTTATTTTTTTCAAGTTGAACAGACTAAATTTCTTTAAACAAACTTACTTATACTCCAGAGTCCTTTAAAAACTTAATAGTATTTATACATTGAAGGTATTTGATTTTCTTGTAACTAGCACTTCAAATGCAACAAGCATTTGAAGCAACAAGCATTTGACCCAACAAGTAAAACTTTCTACAGTTCATAACTTTTATAAATAAAATAAATTAAATGTACAATGAATAAGTTCTCTGAAATATTTCAATATTTCTGCAGGTTTAGTAACATCGTAAAATACATTTCAACTAAAATTCACAAATCTAAAAACCTGTTAGGCATTTTTAGGCATTTTAAGTTGGAAATGAAGACCAATGTTACATCGTAATATGCCAATTACAAATAGTACTTCAAATAGCAAATACTACAGTTTGTCCCAAACTTTAAAAACTATTCATGAACTCAACACTGAACTATTGATGGCTATGAGAATTGTTTCCTAGCCTTTTTGAAAATTTCAACCCATTTACGTTTAAGGTAATTATTGATAAGTACGATCCCGTAGCCATTTTCTTTATCGCTTTGGGTTCAAGTTTATACACTCTTTCTGTGTTTCCTGTCTATAGAAGATCCTTTAGCATTTGTTGGAGAGCTGGTTTGGTGATGCTGAATTCCCTCAGCTTTTGCTTGTCTGTAAAGCTTTTGATTTCTCCTTCATATTTGAATGAGATCCTTGCTGGGTATAGAAATCTGGGCTGTAGGGTATTTTCTTTCATCACTTTAAGTATGTCTTGCCACTCCCTTCTGGCCTGAAGAGTTTCTGTTGAAAGATCAGCTGTTATCCTTATGGGAATCCCCTTATGTGTTATTTGCTGCTTTTCCCTTGCTGCTTTTAATATTTGTTCTTTGTGTTTGATCTTTGTTAATTTGATTAATATGTGTCTTGGAGTATTTCGCCTTGGGTTTATCCTGTTGGGGACTCTCTGGGTTTCTTGGACTTGGGTGATTATTTCCTTCCCCATTTTAGGGAAGTTTTCAACTATTATCTCCTCAAGTATTCTCTCATGGTCTTTCTTTTTGTCTTCTTCTTCTGGGACTCCTATGATTCGAATGTTGGAGCGTTTAACATTGTCCCAGAGGTCTCTAATATTGTCCTCGTTTCTTTTAATTCATTTTTCTTTTTTCCTCTCTGTTTCATTTATTTCTACAATTCTATCTTCTAGTTCACTTATCCTGTCTTCTGCCTCTGTTATTCTACTGTTTGTTCCCTCCAGAGTGTTTCTGATCTCATCTATTGCATTATTCATTGTATATTGACTCTTTTTTATTTCTTCTAAGTCCTTATTAAATCTTTCTTCCATCTTCTCAATCCTTTTCTCCAGGTTATTTATCTGTAACTCCATTTTGCTTTCAAGATTTTGAATCATTTTCACCATCAAAATTTGAAATTCTTTATCAGGTAAATTCCCTATATCTTCTTCTTTTGTTTGTGTTGGTGGGCAATTATCTCGTTCCTTTACTTGCTGGGTATTTCTCTGCCTCTTCATCTTGCTTATATTGCTTTGCTTGGGGTGGCCTTTCCCTCTCCTTGCAGTTTGTGGAGTTCTCTTTATTACGTAGTTTCTTCGCTGTGTGTGGGGTTGGATGGGTGACTTGTCCAGGTTCCCTGGTTAGGGAAGCATGTGTCGGTGTTCTGGTGGGTGGAGCTGGATTTCTTCTCTCTCCTTTAGAAGACAATGGGCTGCTTTTCTGGGAGCCTGATGTCCTCTGCCAGTATTCAGAAGTTGTTTTGTGGACTTTACTCCGCGTTCAAATGTTCTTTTGATGAATTTGTGGGGGAGAAAGTGGTCTTGCCGTCTTATCCCTCCGCCATCTTGTTCCTTCCTCCCCAGAACACTGGATTCTTATATTCCACTTGGTAGTGGAGTATCTCTTCCCAGCTGCTCCAGCAAGGCGCAGCCGCTGTACCTTACCTTGGACGAGGGGTATCTCCTCAAGGCCGCCCCTCCTGCTTTGAATGTGGATCAGCTCCTCTCGGCCCTCCGGTGCCCAAGCAGCCACCGCCTCCTGAACGTGGTACAGCTCCTCTCGGCCACCGCCCTAGCCCTGGGCGCGGGGTAGGTCATCTCAGCCACGATTCTGCACGTGGTCGGTTGCGCCGGAGCCAGGCGTCTCTCCTCCCCTACATTTCTTCATCTCAGCCACATAAACTGTTTTCCCTTTAAGCCCAAAGCTTAAAACTCAAGTGTCTGGATTTTTCTTAAACTTAGTACCAAGCACACAATACTCCATATCTGATCAAAGACTGAAAAAGTGAGTGGATGAAAATGAACAACCAAACAGTATCTCTCTTTCTTCCTGTCTCTCCCTCTGCTGGTCTTCTCCATCAGACTGTGAACTCAAAAGCAACACATGCCTCACTGTAGATTCCATAACATCTAACTAGGGTTTTGCACATAATAGAGATTAAAAAAAAAAAAAAAAAAACCTAGTTGAATCAAATTGAATTTCTTCTGTTATAGTATTAGTATCAAGCTGGCCATAGAGAACCTAATCCCTACAGCTTACCATGTTTTATATTACATGCTAACTTAACCAAAATCCCTCAACAAGCTCTTATCATTGCCAATCACTCCAGAGGATACTGTGGAACAGAAGTAAATGCTATTTAGTGCTCTACAGTTTAAAGGTAATTCCCACTTATGACGTTTCTGCATTTATGTCAGACAAATTCTAGGGGAGTATCAGAGGTTAATCAAATACAGACGCTGTCCTTGAGAAGCTCAGAGTCTAGGAGGAGAGATAAAAATGAAGGAAAAATATCAGGGGGTAAAACTCAGGAGTAACATAAAAGGGATTTCAATAAAGACTCTAGGTGTTCCAACAAGGGACAGAGGGGATGTAGGCTCAAGTGGGTATGGTTTTTAAAATGAGTCTTACCCAGGTGGCAAGTGGGATTGGAGATACAGCAAAAAGTGAAGAGCAAAGCTATTCATTTCTTGGTTCAACAGATCTTTATCACCTCCCAGGTGAGGCATGGGGAATGCAGAGGTAAGTAAACCTAACTTTTTTCTCAATGGGGTTTGCATGTTAATAGTGGAGACAGATAAAACCAAATAAGCAACAGAGTCAGGTAGGGTTGAGCGCTCAGAAGTAAAATAAGATAGAGTAAGGGGCCAAGTTGATGTGAGTGCTACCCTAGACCAGGTAGGCAGGGGAGGCTTTCCCATGGCAATCACATTGAACAATGGGCTGGAAGTGAAGTGAAGTGATGGCGTGAGCCATGCAACATTCCATGGGAAGAGCCTTCCCAGCAAAGAAAACAGCAATCTTGTCCACAGATGAAAAAAGTGCTGACAATTTCTTTTTTCAAACTTGGGTCTTTAGGCATGTTCTGGGGGTCTGGAGGGTCCTGATGAGATTCTTAACCTTTTAGCTTCAATTAGTTAACACTCACTTAAAGTGTTCCAGATGTATTATGCATCAGCTACATGGCACCCAAAATACAAACACCAGTATAAAATGTTGGTGCCTGGATTTGCTTTTACAATTACAGTGATGTCAGGTAGTGCTATGTTAATTGTCACAAGTCAAAGACAAAATAGGCAGAATTACTACTTAATGTGTTTGTGCCCCAAGACCTCGGAGTAGGGGTAAAGTACAAATGAATTGTTCCAGTGGACGCAGCTCAAAGAGTTGGGGTAAACTGAGTTATCACACAGCCCAGACTAATACTGGTGTGACAAGCTGTTCAGAACCTTTGACATAACAGACATCCCATACTGATATTTACAGAGATGATTCTGTTTAAACAAAACAACATCATCCATCATGTTAAATTAATGTTGCTAATTTGAATTTGCTTTTGTCATTCTGATTTCATTTAATCTGTAAATGTGTTTTGGTTTCATATTTGTTTAAGAGCTACACACATAGAGGCTTATTGCTAGTTTTATATTTTTATATGCTTACTAACAAAATAATAAAAAAAATTAAGTTAAAATTGAGGATTCGTAAAAATTTTTCCCTTTAAATGACATCCATATGTTACTCAAGTTTGGCCACAGTGAAAGCTAGGGATGGAACAATCTTTGTTTCCCACCACCTGCTGGCTTGCAATGAACTGCACAGTAAGTACAGAAAAGAAAAAAGGCGAATCTCCATACTGTTGTTCTCCATAGTGGCTATATCAAAAACTAAAAATAGAACTACCATATGACCCAGCAATCCCACTACTGAACATATGCCCTGAAAAACCATAATTCAAAAAGACACTGGCACACAATGTTCACTGAAGCTCTGTTTACAGTAGCCAGGACATGGAAGCAAGCTAAATGTCCAACAGATGAATGCATAAAGAAGATAAGATGTATACATACAATGGAATATGACTCAGCCATAAAAAGGAACGAAACTGGGTCATTTGTAGAGACATGCCTGTCACACAGAGAGAAGGAAGTCAGAAAGAGAAAAATATTGTATATTAATGCATATATATGAAATCTGGAAAAATGGTACAGATGAACCTATTTGCAGGACAAGAATAGAGAAATAAATGTAGGGAAAGGTCATATGGACACAGGAGGGGAAGGAGAGGATGGGACGAACTGTGAGTTGAGGATTGACATACACACACTACCATGTATGGAACAGCTAGCTAGTGGGAACCTACAGAATAACACAGGGAGCTCAGTTCAATGCTTGGTGGTGACCTAGACGGGTAGGATGTGGGGGAGGGGGAAGGGAAGACCAAGAGGAAGGGAATATATGTATGAAAAAGTGAAAGTGTTAGTCGATCAGTTGTGTTTGACTCTTTGGGACTGCATGGACTGTAGCCCACCAGGCTCCTCTGTTCATGGAATTCTCCAGGCAATAACACTGGAGTGGGTAGCCATTCCCTTCTCCAGGGGATCTTCTCAACCCAGGAATCAAACCCAGGACTCCTGCATTGCAGGCAGATTCTTTACTCTCTGAGCCACCAAGGAAGCTCAGATATACGTATTCAGTTCAGTTGAGTTCAGTTCAGTCGCTCAGTCATGTCCGACTCTTTGGGACCCCATGAACCACAGCACGCCAGGCCTCCCTATCCATCACCAACTCCCGGAGTTTACCCAAATGCATGTCCATTGAGTTGGTGATGCCATCCAACCATCTCATCCTCTGTCGTCCCCTTCCCCTCCTGCCCTCAATCTTTCCCAGCATCAGGGTCTTTTCAAATGAGTCAGCTCTTTGCATCAGGTGGCCAAAGTATTGGAGTTTCAGCTTCAGCATCAGATATATGTATACTGATAGCTAATTCACTTCCTTGTGTAGCAGAAATTAACACAACATCATAAAGCAACTATATCCCAATTTTTTAAAAAAGGGAAGAAAGGAAGGAAGAAAAAAAGGAAGATAAGTATCTTTGGTAGGAAAAATATCACAGATCGGAAACTGTAACCTTTCTTTCCTCTCCGCACACAAAGGCCATGTTTTATGTAACATACAGGTTAAGCCTCCTTCAGAATGTCCAGCCCATTGGAATCTTAAACAGTGGAAAAGCACACAAGGTTGGGAGGATGAAGAAGCTATAATTAAAGGTTTACCGCACTCCCGTGGCAGATTAATCACAGAGCCAGGTGAAGAGTCAAGCATCACAAAAAATGCAAAGTAAATCCCATTAAACATATTTCACCTGCAAGGAAAAGTTTTTCTCACAGCACAAGGCTTTCTTATGTCAAGAAAAGTGAACAAGAGCGAAGACAAGTGTCTGGGAAGTTCAGGCAGTTGGTGGAGAAATCTCCCTGGGTCACAGGACCTTAAAACCCATGCAGTAGGTGAGAGCTGGCATCTCAAATCAAACTGACCAGAGTTCAGGAATCACCTCCAACAATGATCAGCTCTGAGATCTGAGCAAGTTCTTTAATATCACAGAAAAAATAAAGATGAAATAATATCAGGTGGTTGAAAGGGTTCAATGAGCTAATCCACACAGAACATTTAGAACAATGACTGTAAGGTAGTAAGTGATCCATAAATACGAGCCATGATTTTTATGATGTTAGCAGCTTTATCATTATAATATAAGCACAAACCTCTACAGATGACTCAAAATAATGCTTTAGTTCAACTCTTAAAACCCCAGAATGATGTCTCCATACTGGATATACTCCTGATGATTCCAGATGACTAATCATGCACACACAAATAAAGTACATGTACAATTATCCGTAAAATAACATCATTCTCATTCACATAACCCAACAGGTTTACAGGGTGGCTACTTCCTGTTTTATAGATAAGCAATGTCCAGAAAAAAGAGGATGGCCTTGCTCAAGGGCATAAATGACGCAGGCAGGACCTGAATCCAAGTCTGAGTCCAGAATCTACGCCTAAATCACCACAAGACATTGTTCCTGTAGGTATATGTCATTCCTCTGTGTCCAGAAAAGAGAAACACTGGAAGCTGTTGATCACACACACACAATTGTTTATTTCTCTAGATTCTCTAACTTCTAAACACAGAAAACTAGGGTGCATCACTCCCTCGCCATGCATTTCACTAAATTACAATTTATTGTGATGTTGCTAGCTAAGGCAGTCAATACAAAAATAATCTACTTGAAACTATGTTAAAATAATTTTCATGAATGAAAAAATTTTAAACTATGGTCCATCATCTTACATAATATCCCAGTGACCACAGCTAACTTAATTCATTCACCCTTAAATTTAGGTCAAAAATTATTTTTTTTAAAAGGTGAGGGGATTGCTTTTTGTCAGATAATGAAAACCATTTAATTCAATGTGGTTTTTTTCTTTTTTGGCCAGAAAGCACCAAACAAACTGAATACACATCAACTAAAGAAAATCAGTTAGTGTGGGGTGCCTCATTACACCTATGCCTGTTTCTGATGTTTTTTTAAGAGCCTGTATCATAATGTATCCTTTTCTCTCAAAATACCCTATTGAGTAATATTTTCATTTATAAACACAGTCTCTTCAAAGTAAGAGGAAACAGGCTTCCAAAGTTCCAAGAAAACTTCGGGTCCCACAGACCTGCTTCAAAACAGCTGACGACTGTGCCTTTGAAACATGGAGACAACGGCCATGAGGGCATTGAAGGCAGGAAATCATGCAGCTCTGTCCTTTCCCATGGCTGGACAAGCGACAGCCCAAACCCGTAATGAGCTCCAACGGAGACAGTCAATCAGCAGCCAAATCTATGGCTCAGGAGAGAGCCAGCGGTGGAGGGGAAGCTCTCTTAAGCTGGAGCTGTTTGCTAGTAGTGCCACTTCGCTGCCATCCAACCCCACCGTCTGTGTGCACCCCTCATTACCAGCCATATTAGGAAATGTTGTATCTTCTCCAGCTGCAAGCAAAGGAATTGCCCTGTAGCCCAAATGTGTGACTAATGACTAGATCACTGGCTTCCTGCTTGATGCCTGGCCTTTGGAATTACGTGAACCTGTTGTGAAAGAAACACCAGTGTCGCAGACGTTTGGAGACAGATTAAGCTCCAGACGGAAGACTGTCGGAGTCAATCGGTCACTGTTCTTACAGCCCGGCTGGCTTTTCAACTCAGCAACAACAGAGAATCATTTCAACACTCAGTTCCTATGCTCAATTAAGTCTGAGGATTGAAGTCAAGTGTCCCCAGTTTTCTAAGCATTCTCCGCCAAATACTTGCCTTCTGCCTGCCACTACCTACTTGTTCAGAGTAACTTCTTTAGGTAGCATTCACCCTTGAGTGTATCTTTCCATTTCTGAGTGACTGTTTCACTATTCTGCAGAAAGTCCCAGCTCTTCAATGTTAATACATTAACTGTCTTATCAGCTGTCCCATAAAGAGATAAAATCTGGATCAAACACAAGACTTGTTGTCAAGGGACAAAAGATAAGGCGAAGAATTAGTAAAAGATTGGGCAGAAGAGAAATATGACTGAAGTTTATGAAACGTTTAGGAGGCTACTGAACACCTTCCTTTTCCCCCTGCCCCCTCCCCTGATTCTCTGGACCTGCCAGTTTCAGCCGGTTTGTTTTATATTCCCATTGTGATAGATGTTCAGTTCAAGGCTGTTGACTTTGCTCTTTGGTTACAGGGAAGGGCCCCAGGCCTAATCCATCCAGTCATTTGTCTCCTTTCTAGCCTTAATTTTTAAAAATACATGTATGTGATTTCACATCAAAGGAATTTCATTGCATTTCATAAATTCATAGGCATTCCTCCAGATGCCTATGGTGACTTTTTCTTTCATTTCAGCTACTTCTGCATTTTTGGTATAAACTAGAGATCAGAATCACAGCTAACGTTTTTCTAAATATTATACATATGATAACTCATGTAATCGTCACAACAACCTTTGAGGGGAGGTATCGTTATTGTCTTTCATGGATGAACCGAGAGCGAGAGAAATCCATGAACCTACTAATGAGGACATTTAGTTGGCCGGGGGGTAGAGCCAAGATTCCAGTCCAAGCAGCCTGGCTCTGGAACTCATGTGCTGAACCTCTATCTGGCACTGTTCTTCAGAATAAGCATTACAGGGTTTCCCTGGTGGTCCAGTGGTTAAGAATTCACCTGCCAGTGCAGGGGACATCAGTTTGATCCCTGGTTTGGGAAGATTCCACATGCACTGGGCAACTAAAGCCCATGTGCCACAACTACTAAGCCCATGCTCTAGAGCCCTTAGGCCACAACTACGAAGCCTGCATACCACCAGGCATTGCAGCCTGCAGGCCTAGAACCTGTGCTCAACAAGAGAAACCACCTCAATTACAAGCCCATGTGCCACAACAAAGAGCAGCCTCCACTCACCTCAACTAGAGAAAGCCCTCACGTGGCAACCGAGAGCCAGAGCAGTCAAAAATGAAAGAGTTCAAAGAAGGAGCAGTACAACTCCCTGGGTTTCCACTCCAAACTCAAATGTAAAATACTACTCATAAATAGAGTACATGACTCTGCAAAACATGTGTGAAAAATACCTAAATTAAGAATTAAACTTTGCCGTCTCTCCTTCCTCCCATCCTTCTACTATCACATCCTTATGAATTCATTCCCTGAGGGAGTCAGCATTACAAACTTGACATGTCCTTCTGGTTTTGAACACAGACATGATAAAGAATTCACCTGCCAATGCAGAAGATGCCAGAAACATGGGTTCAATCCCTGGTTCAGAAAGACCCCCTGGAGGAGGAAATGGCAACCCACTCCAGTATTCCTGCCTGGAAATATCCATGGACAGAGGAGCCTGGAGGGCTACAGTCCATGCGGTCGTAAAGAGTAGGCCCCAACTGAGCAACTAAACACACACACAATATAATACATAGTGTTCTGCCTCACGCTTGGCATCTCTTCATGTCAGTTCACAAGGCTCTCTACTCCATGCTTTGTAATGGCTGCAAAGTAATATCGATGTATAGACATATAACATCTTATCTAGCAAGTCCCCCTTAAATACTTTATCCACTTTCAATTTCTCACTACTAAGAACAACGCTGCAGTGAATTTCTTTGTATACTTGATCAAGAATATCTTTAGAATATGTTGTTAAAAATGTCAAATAATTTCTAGGTCAAAACATTTCAAGCTATAGTTAATAGTTGCAAACTATCCATCCCAAAGATTACTATATTGATTTTTACTTACAACAGTATCAATGAGTCTGCATCCCCCACATTTTTGTTCACAATGGTTATCATTCCAACCTTTTTAATTTAATTATAAAAACTGGGTTATAATAAGCTTCCTAACGTTCCCTTCCTTATTTCCTAGTACTTACTCATCAAGCCTTAAGAATGAAATAAAGCAATTTACTCAGTCTCAAAATAACCTAACTGATTCCCCAAATAACAATTCTAATCTGACCTCATTTACATAGCAACTTCCAACTTTTTCCAGATTGAGTTACAGACAGATGAATCTCATAGAACCTAGACCAAAATCTAACAATAAAATAAGAAGATATTTTGGTAAGGGAAGTGACTCTCCAAGGTCATTAGAGGCATCCGGAATTGTCTTCCATGTCCCCAGGCATAAACTAAAATACCCACTGCTTTTTGACAGTATAAATGTAGAATGTGCCCCAGTCTGAATAGAAATGAGCCAATCTTAAGTGCAGAACTAAATTTCTAGGAGCTGTGAAGGTTACCTGGAGGCATGAATTAGGTGGATCTGATTCGATCTTGAAAGAAGTAGAAAAAAATTACTTTCCAGGTGTTTAGTACCCCTCCAGCATGGTCACTCAAAGGATCCTCTTCTAGCTCCATAAGATAGACAGTTGCCATTCATCAGCTCTACTCAATGAAGATGCTTTGCATCCCCAAATGGCACCTCAAAGGACAAACGGATATATAACAGACAGGCTTATAGAGACATCATCATTTTCTTTATCATCATCTTCATCAAAATTAGCATCCTGCGAACCATGCACTGTGCTAATTCTCTAATCAACCCCACGAGGTAGATACCATTATTATTCAATTTTACAGATGTGAATACAAAATCACAAGTTAATAAGTGCTACTGCCAGGTCTCAAACTACCTCTGTACTATGTCAAAAGCCAATTTCTACTCCCTTCCACAGTTATAAAATAAAGAAACATATAGCCAAAGAGCAAAAGAGTCCCAAATATAGAAAGACTTAAAGAGAATCAGTTCAGTTCAGTTCAGCCGCTCAGTCGTGTCTGACTCTTTGCGACCCCATGGACTGCAGCATGCCAGGCCTCCCTGTCCATCACCAACTCCCAGAGTTTACTCAAACTCATGTCCATTGAGTCAGTGATGCCATCCAACCATCTCATCCTCTGTCGAAAGAGAATAGTGGTAGTTAGTTTCTTTAACATAAGGGACCAGTATTACTGTAAGCCTTCTTGTTTCAAAATATCTATATGTAGGCTAAAGTTCATGGGCACAAATGTCCACAAGGAGCCAGGAAAGTGACATGTATGAGGAAAGAGGGCCAACTGTGTGACAATAGCAGTGGTGAAGAGATTTGTGCACATACCCCATCTGAAGACAGCAATGCTTCCAGATCACTGAATTATTTCAAGAGAAGTGCAAAATCCAATTTTTAATGCAAAACATTTCTGTTTCTAAATCTAATCTCAATGTCTTAAAAACATTTTAAGGGTGAGTTTGCAACCTCTGACACCCGCACATAAGCAATAATGTGGAAGGAGTTGCAGCAGCACCATAGGACACTTTCCTAGCAACAATATAGCCTTCATCTTTGCTAAAAGACACACTCTGATCTTTCTCAGGAATCTGGTGTAAAGTGGTAATGTGCTAAGAGATGACAGGCCCTGCCTCTAGTTCAAGAGGTTGAATCATGATTAGTCTAAGCCACTGAAGGTAACTGAATTCTCCTTTGCCAATGACTAGGCTAGGAGGAGATACACATGTGACCCATTTCTAGATAAAAAGAACTGAAAAGGTATCTGCTAAAAGCCTTTAAGGAACAATTTCCTCCTGTGAAAAAATAAGTGAGAGAGGCCTGCCACAAGAAGGCCCTTCTTGACCCTTCCTTTCCTATCCTGTTTTGGATGCTAATCTGGGACACTATAGTGTTGAAATCTCTGGCAGCCTTCTTGTGAGCATGAGGCAACAATCCTGAAGATAAAAGGGAGCACACAAAAGATGGTGCAATGGAAGCATGGAAGGGGCTGTGTCCTTGTTGAGCATCTAAAACAAGCCTTCTTGTTCAGAAATTATTAAACATCCTTTATTTTAGGATACCATTAGTTGACTTTTCTGTTAGTTGGTACTGAATACATTCTATTGAAGGATGTCTCAATCTCAATTCAGAGTTCTAGCCTTTTGTTTACGACATCCTTAATGCAGAAAAACTTCAGCAACACCAAATTTATGCGGTTAGAGTCTGCAACTAGATGTGAGATAAGGCTCTGCCACTTGAGAACACCCACACTCTGCTTCAAAATTTAAATTACGCTGTTAGCTTTTCAAGATGGATGAAATCCTTTACCGCATCATACAGCAAGAACTTAACTGCTCTCATGGTTGCCAGGCAACTGTATATATGCTGCCTAGAAACAAAATTCATGACCCTTGACTCCCCAAAGGAGGGCCTTTTTCCACAACTAATATGCATGTGCCCAAGTCTGACACTTTACATCCAACAAAGGTCATGGTGTACATCTGGGCTATCTAACAATCCCAAGCTCATTATACTGCCAACTTATATCATTCTTGATCACATCATAAATTGTAGTTTCTGCATGCAAAGCCAAATGACAGAGTGAAGACTGTCCTGGAGCATAATTCTCTGTCCTTTGGCCTGTCTCATTATATAGACTGATTAGGTACCATCCAGGCAAAGAAAAGAACATGTGAAGGTTCTTATCAGCCTGAAGAATCACTGTCAGGCAAATAGAGTTTTGTAAACATCTTCCAACATTCAAGGAAAGTTTTCACAGTGAGTGATATGAAGAACTTCAATAATGCCTCAAGGGCCTTCTAACTTATGAGTCATTTAAAAAAAAAAACATGCACACTCAGGCTAAGATGTGCTTATCATTCTATTAGTAAGGAAATTTCAAAAAGCAAATACAGATGATGTCCTTTATTTATACTTCATAATGATCCAAGTGTTTTGTTTTTGCAAGTGAATTTTTGCATATTTTACATTCATAGGATCGTGGTTGCAAAAATTAAGAGAAAACCTGAGATCAAGCAGTCCAATCTAAGAGAATATAAGATGGACATCTTCTTAGGGGACAACACAGAACCCAAGCTGCCTGACTCCTGGTCCAATGCTTTTTTCCCGAAACTAAGATGCTTGTCCCTCATGCAATCAACCCTTAGTCATCATGGTGATGAAGGTCAGGGACAGTTCAATTTCAATCTGATGACAAACCAAAGTCTCCATTTATCCATTAGTTGCTATGTTGGCCAGAATAAGGTTAAACTGTATGTGAGCCACCCCTTTATCCACCTCCTGTCCTTAAATCAACAGTGGCACAAACTCAGAAGCTTTTAATCTTTCATCTAACAAGTCTCAAGGTCAGCAGTCCCATGCTGGTAAGGAAGTTCTCCAGATTCATTACAGACCCAGATGTCTTCTAACTTACCACTTCTTCATTCCTAGAGAATAGCTTTCCTTAACATGGTCAAAAGCAGCAGATGGGCAATTATTTCTACAGCCCAGTCAGCAGCAAAGAAGAAGCTTTAATACTCTGTTTCTTTGCAGAATCTCCTGGTTTGGATTCCCCCTGAATACAGAGCCTAAGACATGGACCAAGGGCTTAGGTCCAGGTAACTTATTTGAAAGGTGATTCCAGGAAACTGAAAAGAGAGAATGGGAGAAGTAAGCTGGAACGGAAGGGAAATGTTAATAAAGCTTGTGTTATCAAGTTGGTTTTACCTATGAGCAACTGAAGTTACAATGGCTTCCCTGATGGCTCAGTGGTAAAGAATCCATCTACCAATGCAGGAAATGCGGGTTCAATCCCTGGGTCAGGAAGATACCCTGGAGAAGGAAATGGCAATCCATCCACTTCAGTATTCTTGCCTGGGAAATCCCATGGACAGAGGAGCCTGGTGGGCTATAGTCCAGGGGGTCACAAGAGTCAGACATAACTTCGCAACTAAACAACAATAACTGAAGTTACATCTGTGGGCTTCTGGGGACCACATGAGAAACTGTGTAGAACTCATCTCACAACTGTCCATCTAAACGGCATTGGCTGGTGGGATATCTATCAACTTCTCCAGGCCTTCCAGAGTTCAGACTGACACAGTATTACCCAAGGCCTCAGGTGAACAAAAACAGCAGTCGCCATAAATCACATTGGTTGTATAAACAATTTGGTGTGACCCGAGATTACAAAGGTATACGAATGTGACCCAGGGTATACAAAGATACTCTAACCCAGCAGGATATTTCAAGGGCTCAGAGGTTATCTCCCAAAATCCATTAAAGTTAGTTTTTAACTTGGAATGTGCAGAGCTTTAACACCCCAAGCTAAACGAGTTAACCCTTTACTATTCAACCTGTTTGGTGAGAACTCAGTCCAACGATAATACCTACCTACAATGAAAGTAGGATGTGCAATCTTTGTCAGAGGCAGTCACATAGCCACTAACACTCGGGAATTCTATTACCATGTAACATTAGTTGTCAGACTTTAGCATGCCAGAACCATGTGGAGAACTTGTTAAAACGATTAAAGCTACACCCCCTACCTCCCCCACTCTCAGTTTCTGACTCAGTGAGCTCAGTCGGTCTGGGATGAGCACTGACTGAGACTGCGTTTTAATAAGTTCTCAGATGTCTTTGTTTTCTCTTGCTGACGGAACAAATTATCACCACCTTAGGGCTTAAAACAACACAAGTACACTCTCTTACTGGTTTGCAGGTCAGAAGTCTGACACAGGTCTCACCAGGCTAAAATCAAGCTGTGGGCAGGCTTCGTTCCTTTCTGGAGCCTCTGGAGCCTCCAGTGTTTCCTTGTTCAGATCAGGTTGTTAAAAGAATTCAGTTCTGACATTCCTGTCTCCTTATTGGTCATGAGCTGATGGACGTCCTCAATATCAGAGGCCACCCACATTTCTTGGTATGTGGACCTTTTCCTCCATTATCAAGTCAGTAATGAGGATTTGGTTTCTTTTCACGCTTTGAGTCTCTCCTGCCTTTTCTTTACTGTCTGTTCTCTCTGACTAGAACCTGGAAAGGTCCTCTGGCCTTAAGAGTTCATGTGATTAGACTGGGCACACCCAGATAATCCAGGATGATCCCCCATCTCCAAGTCCATTATCTTAATTATGTCTGCAAAGTCTCTTTTGCTGTGTTAGATAGCATATCCAAGGAATCTGAAGAGTAGGGAGTAGACATCACTGGGGAGGGGACAACTCTGCCTTCTATACATACTAGCTCATTCAGCTACTGCTAACTCTGGGACCGCACTTTGAGAACCGCCCCTATAGGAAAGGGGAGAACCACCAATCTCTTCCACAGCGCGGCTTATTTCACTTTGAAGGCATGGATAAAAGCTTGTAACAAATGGACTGACTGCAGTCTTATCTCTTCTCTGAGCCTCATGCCTATTCAAAAAGGAATGAGAAAGAGGGCAGAAATGGGGACAAAGAAACAAGGAACCAAAAATATTCACAGTCCAGATAACCAGCTCTTACATAATCTAGCCATCTCTCAAAACTCAGTAAAATTCTTAATTATGAGAAAAAGAGAAAGGATATAAACAAGCTAATCCTAGATCAAAAACAGTAGTGCGTTTCACTGAATTTTAACAGGCTTCTTTATGTCAAGACCTCAAATGATCCCTGAAGTGCCAGTGTATTCTGTAATTGTCCAAGAAGGAAGACAGAGTTTCTCAAAACCTAGATGTCCATCGGCAGATGAATGGATAAGGAAGCTTTGGTACATATG
Organism: Moschus berezovskii; assembly: GCF_049115385.1. Lineage (NCBI taxonomy): Eukaryota > Metazoa > Chordata > Mammalia > Artiodactyla > Moschidae > Moschus > Moschus berezovskii. The sequence goes on from NC_142483.1 coordinate 20,245,655, forward strand.
TACAACGGAATATTATTCAGCTATAAAAGGAACACATTTGAGTCAGTTCTAATGAGGTGGATGAACCTAGAGTCTATTATACAGAGCAAAGTAAGTCAGAAAGAGAAAGAAATATTGTAAAGAAAGATTTAAAATCTAATAAAAATTAGATTTTCTAATTTAAAAATCTAGAAAGATAGTAGCAATGATCCTACATGTAGCACAGACATGAAGAACAGACTTTTGGATACAGTGGAAGAAGAAGAGGGTGGGATGATTTGAGAGAATAGCATTGTAACATATATACATATATATATATTATATATATATTGCCATATATATATAATAGATAGCCAGTGGCAGTTTGATGTGTGACACAGGGAACCAAAGCCAGTGCTCTGTGACAACCTAGAGGGATGGGGTGGGGAGGGAGGTGGGAGGACAGTTCAGGAAGGAAGGGACACATGTATGCTTATGGACAATTCATGTTGCTGTATGGCAGAGGCCATCAAAATATTGTAAAGTAATCCTCTAATTAAAATAAATTAATTTTTAAAAACTATCTAGAATGGACCATTCTCTTCATGGCACATATCATGGAATTGTGCTAGATTCTGTGTATTTTAATCGCCACCTAACCAAATTAAGGGAGTGATTTTGAGGATTAATGGAAAAAGCCAAAGTAGAACAGAGTATAAAACAACTCCACACTCATACTATCATTCTTTTCTAGCATCATTAACAGTCCAGATGACTTTGCAAAATGTCCTATGCATGGCAGGTGTTCAGTTAGATGTGGTAAATGCTGAAGAGGGACTTCCCTGGTGACTCAGTGGTAAAGAATCCGCCTACCAGTGCGGGAGATCTGGGTTCAATCCCTGCATCTGGAAAATTCCCTGGAGAAGGAAACGGCAGCCCACTCCAGTATTCTTTCCTGGGAAATACCATGGAAAGAGAAGCCTGGAGAGCTACAGTCCATGGGGTTGCAAAAGAATCGGACACAACTTATTTTTAGTGACTAAAACAATAGCAATCAATGTTGAATATGGATGAAAAAAGTCCCCTTCAAAATGCAGATGCTGGAAGAACCAACTTCAGTCAAACCCAAGTGCACACACACTACTCTAGACAGAAAATCAGATCAGATAAGTAAAATAAGGTACCAACATTGTTATTGGCATGGTACCTGCACACAGACCATAATCAATAAATATTTGATTTGTGAATGAATAAACAGATGAATGAATGAATGAAATTTGGCATAAAATGTTTGGCTTAAGGATGTTGAAGCATTGGTAATCCGGTAAATGTTAGAGGATGCAGCCCAGAGCAGGAAGTTCAGAGAAGCATATATTCAACACACTGTTTCTCCTCCTGTAGATCTGTATAGGTCACTGAAAACATTTGGCATGCCAGTGAAATCACTCAAAAGATCCTTGCTGAAGTGAAAAACTTATTTGGAAATGTGCAAATCTCAGCTGTCTCTAACTCAACTCCGCCTTCCTAACCTATTATGAGCCAGTGCAATCTCTCCAGCTCTATCCAGAATGATGAAAGAAGAAACTGAGCACATAAGCCTCCTGTCTCTCCTGAGCCTTCTCTTCGCTGCCAACAAGGTGCCGCACAGCAACTGCTGATTGCCTTTTTCCAGGGCACTTTTGAGAGCATCTCCCTTGGACTGCCCAGGGTAGATAACACCAACTTTTTGGTCATGGTACAAGTCTCACGGATACATGCATCCCTAACAAGTACCCAGTCCTAAAATGATCTACCCTGTCATCCAGTGCTCTGTCATTTAATGAATTCATAGTGCTGTTTATCTTGACTGCAAGAGAATGAATTATTTGTATATTCAGAAAGTCTCCTACCACCTTTGCTCCTCTCCATTATCATAAAAGTTAAAATTATTTATTTATGAACCAAATAATTTATCTGAACATTTTAACAATGCACTAGCACTTACAGAGGTTTTTATTTCCATTTTGTTAGAGATACAGTGTCAAATATCACTTCAGTACAAGTTGTTCTGGTTTCTCTCAAAATCTAATAATATATGGGGTTCCATTTGGCCTTGTATAATTAACACAAAAGCATAATGGACTTTCAGCAATCCTGGAGAAAATGGCAAATGGGTATCGGCAATAATTTATCTGTGGAATCCAAGGCTTTGATCAGGACATCCAAAACTACTCCAAAAAAAGGGAAAGAAAAGAAAAATACTACTTAGAGACAAGAGCCATCAACAAAGAGGCAAACGGTCTCACAGATTGTTGTTGGGAATACAGAATGTGCAATATTTCTGGACTGTAACCTGACAGTATACATCAAAAGTTCACAGCTCTAAAATGTTCATTTCTTTGATCCATTATTTCAAAGACTGTATTCCAAAGAAATAATAAAAGCTGTGCCCAATGATATAGCATGTATAGATGCTCATTTACAGTGTTATTTCCCATGTAAAGAAACTGAGAGAAACATACAGGTCCACAAACAAGGGGCTTGTTTAACACATTTTATCTATAAAATGGATTGCTATGCCATTATTTAAAAAGATGTCCCCGAAGAATTGTACTTTATAGGGAACTGCACAAAAACATGCATGCTATAGACTTATGTGGAACAGGAAAATGTAAGACAGCCTATGCAGTCTATATCCAATATGTCAATCATATATATTTGCACATATTTGTATGTTTTTATACATTACTCTACATAGAAAGCAAACAGTAAATATCTTTGAATGTATACGTGGTGTGGTGTATAGAAATACAAAAATGAAATACTCCAAAATTAATACCAGTATTGGCTAAATAGTAGAATTCTGGGCAATGCTTATTTTCTTCCTTGTATCATACTCCTATGTTTTCCAAATTGCCTTAATGCACATATTATTTCTATATACCAAAAATATTATATAATTACTATGTGTGTGTGCTCAGCCACTCAGTTGTGTCCAACTCTTTGCAATCCCAGGGACTGTAGCCCACCAAACTCCTCTGTTCATGGAATTTTCCAGGCAGGAATACTGGAGTGGGTTGCCATTTACTTCTGGTATATAGTTGCTGGGAGAAGTAAAAGAGAAGTCCTGAGTGCCTATTCAACACTGACTTATCCCTCTCCTTCCTTTCTTACAGAACCTGACTCTGATTTTGGTCAGTTCTTGGCAGCCCACACCCCCTACCCAAGGACATAAGACTGGGCCCTACCCAGCCCTAGGTTTGAAGCTTCAATAAACTAGTACAATCACTCTCCGTGAGCGGTAACTTCATTCTTCTTGAAATTGTTTTATGGTATAGTTTTAAAAAGCTGGCCAATCAACTAGGAGGGAGAACTGTTAAGGAGCTTCATTGAAAGTTTTCCTCACTCTTAAGAAAACAAAGGATACATGAAAGGAAGAGTCATCCTCTCCATTTCTGGCCTTCAGACAGGCTCTTTGAACATGTCTGGAAACATCCTGGCTAACTGGGGCCATAAAGGGACGTAAGAGAACAACATTTGGCATTGGAAAATATCTCTTTGGCATGTGAATTATCTGAAAGCAATCAAGGCCCAAAAGGCTCAAGAAGAAACGATGACCTTCTTCCTAAATAATTTAGATTGAGGGCTAGTTCAGACTAGGGCTATCACTCAGTTCAGTTCAGTTCAGTCGCTCAGTCGTGTCCAACTTTTTGCGACCGCATGAATCACAGCACTCCAGGCCTTCCTGTCCATCACCAACTCCCGGAGTTCACTCAAACTCATGTCCATCGAGTCGGTGATGCCATCCAGCCATCTCATTCTCTGTCGTCCCCGTCTCCTCCCGCCCCCAATCCCTCCCAGCATCACAGTCTTTTCCAGTGAGTCAACTCGTCGCATGAGGTGGCCAAAGTATTGGAGTTTCAGCTTTAGCATCAGTCCTTCCAATGAACACCCAGGACTGATCTCCTCTAGAATGGACTGGTTGGATCTCCTTGCAGTCAAAGGGACTCTCAAGAGTCTTCTCCAGCACCACAGTTCAAAAGCATCAATTCTTCGGCGATCAGCTTTCTTCACAGTCCAACTCTCACATCCATACATGACCACGGGAAAAACCATAGCCTTGACTAGACGGACCTTTGTTGGCAAAGTAATGTCTCTGCTTTTTAATATACTATCTAGGCTGGTCATAACTTTCCTTCCAAGGAGTAAGCGTCTTTTAATTTCCTGGCTGCAATCAGCATCTGCAGTGATTTTGGAGCCCAAAAAAATAAAGTCTGACACTGCTTCCACTGTTTCCCCATCTATTTCCCATGAAGTGATGGGGACAGACGCCATGATCTTTGTTTACTGAATATTGAGCTTCAAGCCAAACTTTTCACTCTCCTCTTTCACTTTCATCAAGCGGCTTTTGAGTTCTTCTTCACTTTCTGCCATAAGGATGGTGTCATCTGCATATCTGAGGTTATTGATATTTCTCCTGGCAATCTTGATTCCAGCTTGTGCTTCTTCTAGCCCAGCGTTCCTCATGATGTACTCTGCATAGAAGTTAAATAAGCAGGGTGACAATATACAACCTTGACGTACTCCTTTTCCAATTTGGAACCAGTCTGTTGTTTCATGTCCAGTTCGAGCTATGCAAAGAATATGGGCCAGGTGTGGCGAGGGCAGAGACTAGAGAGCAGAGTCCACTTTGTGTTCCATTGTCTCTGCCTGGCCCAGCAAACATTTGTTTACCAAATATTGCTTTTTTCTATGTCAATTGCTTTCCTCCCCTTGTGAATTTCCAAACAACTACTCCCAACACCCTCTTTTGTCTTTAGCTGTAGATGCCATTTAAGGTGAAGGGTTTGGCCATTTGGGCAAGTTACTCAGTTTTCCTGGGTCTCTCCCATGTACAGATGTTATTAAACTTTTGTTTGATCTCCTCCTATTAATCTGTCTCATACCCATTTAATTCTTAGGTTAGTCAGAAGAACCTGGAAGGGAAGAGGAAAACATCTTCTTCCCCAACAGGGTTAAGACCATAAAGAAAAATACCTGAGAGTGCAGAAATAAAAGAAGGTTCTCTGGTTCTCAATAATTTTACTGCTGAATTCTAGAAAGAGACTTTTCTAGATTTTCCATCTGTATTGTAACATTTTTCTTAAGTCAGATAAACTGTTACTTCCATCTGAAAGCAAAACTGCCAAGCCCAAGACAGAGAGCTGTGTAGAACACGTGTAAGTCTTCCCTTTCTCCTATTCTTCAAATAGACAGACAAGATGCACAACAAATACTTGTTCATAATTTTTACATGCAGTTGATAGGGAAGGTGACAAGAAAGAAAAGGGTAAATAGATCTTTCCCTGACTCTCAATACTTTGGCCATCTGATGCAAAAAGCCAACTCACTGGAAAAGACCCTGATGCTAGGAAAGATTGATGGTAGGAGGAAAAGGGGGCAATAGAGGATGAGATGGTTAGATAGCATTACCGACTCAACGAACATGAATTTGAGCAAACTCCAGGAGACAGTGAGGGATAAGAAATTCTGGCGTGCTGCAGTCCTTGAGGTCACAAAGAGTCAGACACGACATAGCTACTAAACAACAACCGCCTCTCAAAACGTGCACACAGGACCCAATTCCTCTAATTGTAATATAAAGGTCCTAATAAATGATAAAGTTTTGCAAGGAAAGATTTGTTCTGCAACAGATTTTACCCTACTAAAAAGGAATTCTAGGTCTTCTCAAGAAATCTTGAATAACACAGAACTCCTCTAATCCCTGCCTTCCGTAGGTCTTGAACAACTGTCCAGAGGCCATGATTTTGTAAAAGCTTCCCTAGATAGATGGGGATGGATGGAGTAGGTGCTATTAGACAAAAAAAAGCACTTGTTACTTGACTATGCATGATCTACCCTAACTGTGAGTCTTAATCAAGTAATGAAGACTGACAGGCCCCTTGGCCTATGGGACTCTATGATCATAAAACATACACTTCTCTAAAAATGACACAGTTAAGAGTCAAGTGACTGGACATTATTTAGTTCTACATCCCAAACTGAAAAACCTCCTCTTGCCATATTCTTTTGCATCTGATCCTCATGAGGAAGAATAAACCAGCCTGAGATATGGTTAGATATTTTCTCTTTTAGTGAAAAAAATAAAGTATTAATCTTTTTAAAGTCTGGAACATTACTTGTAATTTGGGTCTAATATCGAAAAGGTACATACAACTCCAAACTGAGCAGCACCATACCAGTGACGCAAAGCATTCATGAGTATTCAAGCCTTTGGAGGTCAGTGTGTGTGTTTCCTTTTTAGGAATATTGCTCCCCAGCCCAGAATATGGCACTCAATAAGAGGGACTAACAGTGTCCTGCTGGTCTTGTTCTCGTGTGTCATCTTGCTGCATTTCCAGTTAATGGCATGACTGTAATGCCTAGTAATTTAAATAATGGAGGCTGAAGCGGAGGCAGCTCTGAGGACACAATGCAGAAATTGCCACAGTTTGTCAACATCACTGGCACCCAGCTCTTCATTACCTCCCTGAATAGGGTCAAAGTAGTTAAAGCGATGCTGTAAATACTGACTAAAACAAAGCAGCTGTTTATTCTTGATTTGGCATTGGGTATTTATAACAAACAAGTTGCGTTTCCCAGGCATGGGTTATTAGACACGAGAATGTAATTGATATTAACCAACTTTCAGGCTCCAGTAACTTTTTCTCACTGTTTGTCAGTTTAATTTTTTTTTTAAGCATAAGTAGTGCATGCCAACGGAGAAGGCAATGGCACCCCACTCCAGTACTCTTGCCTAGAAAATCCCATGGACAGAGGAGCCTGGTAGGCTGCAGTCCATGGAGTCGCTATGAGTCAGACATGACTGAGCGACTTCACTTTCACTTTTCACTTTCACACATTGGAGAAGGAAATGGCAACCCACTCCAGTGTTCTTGCCTGGAGAATCCCAGGGATGGGGGAGCCTGGTGGGCTGCCGTCTATGGGGTCACACAGAGTCGGACACGACTGAAGTGACTTAGCAGCAGCAGCAGCAGCAGCAGCAGCAGTGCATGCCAAATGGAAAACAGGAGGAAGAACAAACAAAACCCCTTAAGCCTTCAAAACTAAGTGAAAACAACCAGCCTGTTTATCTCATAGACTCCTTTAGACGTTTGCTATAAACATAGCAGAGTATGCCAGTCTTCTCTTTTTGAAAGGGTATTCCAGGGATTTTTGAAAATGAGACAGCTCTAACTATAATCGCGTTTTTGTTCAGAACTGGAGCAGCATGAAGAGAGTCTGACATCACTAGCTGTGCATCTCCCATGTTACAGCAGAGGTGAATGTTGGTGATTCACAGGCCAAATACATTCCATTGTTCTGCTTCAGTTAAACCAAACAGTAATGGCTGACAGTGTAGTAAAGTTTTAAAAATTCAACATCTGTAAAATCCAGAGATTTCTTTCAAAAAAAGGATGGAAGCTCTGACCCCACAGGAACCAAACTCCCCATGACAACAAACCTCTGGGGCTGTGTTGGGGCTGCTCCGGCAGAGTGGGGAATGCACTCTGCAGTTTGTCTTACTGGCACCATCCGCTACAGCTTCCCTGTCACTTAGGCCAAATGTCAATTGCCTCCCTTCTTATTTGTAGTGCTATTTTTCTTATGGTAAAGATCGAAGAAAATATTTCACGCTGGTATATCTTGATCACAGGTGGGAAAGCAAAAGATGAGCTAAGAGGACTGTTTCAAGAAAAACGAAGAGGTTACAGTTCTTTACAGAAGTAACAGAACTTCTTCCCTAACCTCCTTTGCTCAGTAACAGAATCTCCCCTGCTGGCCTCTAAACAGCATTTGAATGGGTGACCCCCTTATGAAAAGTGTCAGACTTAAAGTTCTGCAAAAGGAATGCCAGACACATAGAAAAGCCAGGCTAAGTTCCATCTCAGACAAAAGCTGTCAATCCGAGAAGGGAAAAGCAAGTGCTCCACTTTTAAGAAAAACTGAGCAAATAGCAAGCATGGTATGGAGGACTAGGAAGGATAAAGGAGGGCCCAATGTTCTACCAGAAATGTCTTAACCTCCGACCAAGGTGCTTTCAGAGTAAGTGAGGCACAGCAGGAAGCTGCCTTCACTCTCTGAAATCCTCTAAAAGTCCGTGTCCAGTCTAGAGTTATAATCCTCATTGCCCGAGTGGTTTTATAATCTCTCTTTCCTCCTGCAAACAGAGGGGTAGGGCTGCAAAGGATTTTTGCTTTTAATAAATAAACACACATGCACATACACACTCAGAAAATAATATTTGATGGCATCCCACACCCATAGGGGAATCACAGAGAAAAATTTTCTGTTAACCAAAAGAACTTACAGTGTTAGGACCTCACAAATCTGAAATGATGTAAGGTTAGGAAGACCAATGCATGGAAACAAACTAAACTCTTGATAAATGATAAACTCTTCAGAGTGCCAGAAGAAGTGAGTGGAACACCCACAGTCTTTTTCACCAAACTCTATAGAAAAAAACCCAAGGAAACCTGTTAATATAACTGAGAAAGTTAAACAGCAAAGTAAGGAACAACAGTATATTAATTTCCTACTATGTACCAAGCACTGTATAAACATTTTAACATGTTTTGATAATAAATAATACTTTTTTGTGGTTCATGCATTCATTAAATAAGTATTTGTTCACTGCCTTCTATGTGTCAGGCATCTTTCAGTTCAGTTCAGTTCAGTTCAGTTCAGTCACTCAGTCGTGTCTGACTCTTTGCGACCCCATGAATCACAGCACGCCAGGCCTCCCTGTCCATCACCAACTCCCGGAGTTCACTCAAACTCATGTCCATCGAGTCGGTGATGCCATCCAGCCATCTCATTCTCTGTTGTCCCCGTCTCCTCCCACCCCCAAGGGATCTATAAAGTTAAAGACATGGTTTTCCTGTTGTTAAGTTTGATTCTAAAAGGGAGATAGATGAAAATAATACTGGTTATACATATGATAACAATGACACAAAAATGAAGTCGCTCAGTCGTGTCTGACTCTTTGTGACCCCACAGACTGACTGTAGCTTACCAGGCTCCTCTGTCCATGGGATTTTCCAGGCAAGAATACTGGAGTGGGTTGCCATTTCCTCCTCCAGGAGATCTTCCCGAACCAGGGATTGAACCCATGTCTTCCGCATTGTAGGCAGACACTTTACGGTCGGAGCCACCAGGGAAGTCACTAACAATGACACAAGGAGTTAATAATGGCTGTCTTTCAGTATGTACTCACTATGTGATAGGAACTGTACTAATAACATGCATTACTTTTCATGTAACACCTCATAAGTGTCCTATAATCAAGACACTAATATCATCTTTAGTTTACAGAGAAGAAAAGTGAGCCATGGAGAAACTAAGTAACTTACCAAAGGTTATATAGCTAACAAGTGGAAAATATGAGATTTAAACACTGCCTGTTTCCTACAACAGATCTACAGAGTATCTGTTACATGAGCCCAACATCAGCAACAGCAGATATGCCAAGGCCAACAGAAGCACAATGGAAGGCTCTTACATGCTTCTTAATTGGCAAAGCATGTTCCCATCTAGAAAGCAAGTTTCCAGAATTTATCAGCCTCAAATGACTTAGTTCAAGGTGTGAATGCCAGAGATGCGAATGGCTGGTAAAGGAATTTGGGATGGACCAATAGGCACCTTGCATATACTGTTTCTAATCCCCACAATACCACGTGAAAGAACGCTATAGAAAAGAACACAGGGCTCGGAGAGGTCAAGTGATTTATTCAAAGGCCATAGATAGTAGAGATATGTCTTGAATTTGCAACAATATAACCCCAAAATCAATACCTTCTCCCTTATACAAAGTGTAAAGTATCAGGCCAAGTCTCTCTGCAAATATTCACCATGACTTTTTTATTCTTTATTCATTCAAAACCAATTTATTCTGCACATACAAGGAACATAAGAACATCCTCATTATTTGACAAGTAAATCAAGGAGACATATTTGTAGATATTTGTAGACACAGGCAGGACAAAGAAGGTTAAATGTGTTTATTATTTAAATAAATGCTATGAATGCAGGCACTTTGCTTTGTTGTTCACTGTCACACACCTAGAATGCAGTCTAAAACTAACAAACATCTGTTGAATAGAAGAATAAATGAAGACAGTACAAACTTAAGGGAGGATGAACTCTGACTAGAGTACAGAAGAGAAAGCCTCCCAGAGAGATGACACTGAACTGGGCCTGGAAGAATGATGAGGTATGGACAGATGAGAAATGAGTTGACAGGAGCTGAAGGTTGATGTCTCAGGGTGAACACAGGTACAGGAGCATGGATGTCATGGAACCTTTGGGTAATGAAGTTCAGACATGCCTAGACCACAGCACAGATGAGGAACAAGAGTGAGAACTAAGGTCAGGATGGGTCATAAGGCACCACTCTGCACAGAGCCTTTAAGCCCATGGTAAGAAACACAGGCAGGACTCACTGGAAAAGACTCTGATGCTGGGAGGGATTGGGGGCGGGAGGAGACGGGGACGACAGAGAATGAGATGGCTGGATGGCATCACCGACTCGATAGACATGAGTTTGAGTGAACTCTGGGAGTTGGTGATAGACAGGGAGGCCTGGCGTGCTGTGATTCATGGGGTCGCAAAGAGTCGGACACGACTAAGCGACTGAACTGAACTGAACTGAAGAAACACAGGCAGGATTTCCCTGGTGGCCAAATGATTAAGAATCTGCCTGTCAATGCAGGGTACATGGGTTCAATCCCTGGTCCCCTGGTCCAGGAAGGCCCCTCCTGCCACGGGGCAACTACATCTGTGTGCCACAACTCCTTAGCCCACATGCCTAGAGCCCATGACTCTGCAACAAGAGAAGCCACCGCAATGAGAAGCCTGCCCGTCACAACTGGAGAGCTGCCCCAGTTCGCTGCAACTAGCACAGCAACAAAAACCCAGCACAGCCCAAAATAAATGCATAAAAAGAAACATGAGAAAAATATTTTTTAAAAAAAGAAAATAAACACAGGTGGCCACCTGAGGTGGAAAGTAGTAATATGTCAACTTTGGGTACTAGAAGGAAGATATTGCCCCTATTTAAATCATTCAGTGGTGCACCACTGTCCTTCAGTTCAGTTCAGTTCAGTCGCTCAGTCGTGTCCGACTCTCCGCGACCCCGTGTATCACAGCACGCCAGGCCTCCCTGTCCATCACCAACTCTCAGACTCACGTCCACAGAGTCGGTGATGCCATCCAAACATCTCATCCTCTGTCATCCCCGTCTCCTCCCGCCCCCAATCCCTCCCAGCATCAGAGTCTTTTCCAGTGAGTCAACTCGTTGCATGAGGTGGCCAAAGTATTGGAGTTTCAGCTTTAGCATAAGTCCTTCCAATGAACACCCAGGATTGATCTCCTCTAGAATGGACTGGTTGGATCTCCGTGCAGTGCAAGGGACTCTTAAGAGTCTTCTCCAGCACCACTGTTCAAAAGCATCAATTCTTCGGCGCTCAGCTTTCTTCACAGTGCAACTCTCACATCCATACATGACCACTGGAAAAACCACAGCCTTGACTAGACAGACCTTGGTTGGCAAAGTAATGTCTCTGCTTTTTAATATACTATCTAGGTTGGTCATAACTTTCCTTCCAAGGAGTAAGCGTCTTTTAGTTTCATGGCTGCAATCAGCATCTGCAGTGATTTTGGAGCCCAAAAAAATAAAGTCTGACGTTGCTTCCACTGTTTCCCCATCTATTTCCCATGAAGTGATGGGACCAGATGCCATGATCTTTGTTTTCTGAATGTTGAGCTTCAAGCCAACCTTTTCACTCACCACTGTCCTTAGACTAATCCTAACTGCTTAACACATTTTGCAAGACCTTGTAAATCTCTCTAGTCTCATACTTTGAGGAACTGTCATTGCTACAACTCTAGAGTGAACCGTAGCCATTCTCCTCCTGGCCTTTGCATGGGTTGATCCTTCACCCTGAAAGACTGCCCATTAGTCCTCCACCTCTTCAGCTGGCTGAGTCCCATTACTTAACTCAGAAATCTCAACTCAGAAGATACTGGCCTCTGGGAGTCCTTCCTCAATGCCTCTACATCTGGACACCTTATAGCCTACACTTTGTCCATCTCACAATGTATTTTGAGTGTTCTTACCTCTCCCCTCTATCACCTCCCTCTATGAGGGCAAGAGCTATCTTTGTTAGATTCCAAGCACTGTGCAAACAGCTCAGCACATGACAGGTACTCAATAAATATCTTGGAAGTAACTGTTAGGCTAGTGAATTGAGTAATTGATGGACTGATTGATTACTGTTGAGAATATTGAATCTGAGAGAGCCCTAGAAGTTGCTGCTGTAGTCCAGGGGAAAACTTTTCCTCCTTATAGAGGCTCAGAAGCATTTATTAAAGTAGGCACTTTGGTAAGTGGGGAGAGTGGAGTCACTCGTTGGTCAAGGGAGACAGCAAACCAGAGAAAAGCAGGACCAGCAGGCAGTTGCTGGGGAGACCACAATTCCACAGGACGATGAGCCATTAGCATGCAACGCTGGGTAATCTGATTTTCATGACAGACAGATTTATTATGACTTCTAAATATATAAATCCCAGGTTATGCTTTACAGCTAACCTAACAACTTGATATATGTGTCTGACATCCCATCTTAAAATCAGATTCCAGCTTCTAATTAATTTTTATTCACCCATCGCCATAACTAGAAAGGCAGAAAATCTCAGTGGGATAAACAATAGACAAGGTATTAGTCGGTCACATTTTGTGGTACATTTTCCATCCAACACTGAGTTTCCTTTTACTTTGCTACACTCTTCTCCCTCTGAGGAATGAGCGGAGAACCTGGCACATGAACTGATAGTCATTATTTCTATTAAGTAATCAACCCCTACCTCTATTCCTACTCCTCACCCTCCACTGCCATCCCCTCACACATACACAAATTAGAATGACATAATTCTACTCAGTCTGAAGATATAACATTGCTTAGGTGATAACACACATCTCACTTTCTCCAATAATATTTTTATCATTTAACTGTTAAAGCCAAGTTGCAAACTACATGAAGAGCTGACTTGAAACCAATAACAATGTTCCTAAAAGCTGAAAGTCTTCTCTTGGGTCTCAGATGGTAAAGAATCTGCCTGCAATGCAAGAGACCCAGGTTTGATCCCTGAGTTGGGAAGATCCCCTGGAGAAGGGCATGGCAATATTCACTCCAGTATTCTTGCCTAGAGAATTCCACAGACAGAGGAGCCTGGAGGGCTACAGTCCATGGGCTCACAGAGTCAGACACGACTAAACTTTCACTTTTCTTTCAAAAGCTGAAAATGCTGTCAACAGCTTTTTAAATAATCTCAACAACATTCATAATTCACTCACACCCAGATACTCTGGTACAACAGGAGTCAGGAAGAGTTTTATAATCTGCTGATTTCTTTAAAATGAGCCTCTGTTAGTCTGCATTTTGTAAGGTAATACTAATATATGAATGTCATTTTTAAAACATTTTCTTCCATCTCCTTTCCCCAAATGTGAAAGCCAACACAGGCACAACAAACCAGGTGAGATTTTTTTTTAAAAAAAGCTGGTCACCTTCAATTTTTTTAATTGCTTAATAATTGAGTTCTCACTATGCATCAGGCACTGTTCTCAATATTAAATGCATTAAATCCTCCCCCAAATTCTACATGGCATCATAATTTTCCCCTTGTGACATATGAGGAAACTAAGGCACACAGGTTTAAAGAGCTGCTTGCAGTCACAAAAACGGGTGAGCTGAGATTTAAATTGAGGCTGATAGCTGAGGCTTTCCCACCTTGATCTTAACCAACATACTGCCTCAGGGACTGAAGAGAGAGCTTACTAAATAAATAATAGTATAAACAGCCGGATATGTTTGCCAAAGCCATAAATCCAAACTACACAATCAACCTCACATTGAGAACACCACTGTGTTTCTGGGTTTTTGTAAACAACTTTAAATAAATGTAGACACCAGCCTGTTTACCTGCCACAGGATGGAATATGGACTAGCAAAAGAAAGACATTCAGCAAAGAACTTCGCCTGATGGACATCATGAATCACAAAGCTGCCAATTTGAGTTTCACAATAAAGACTGAAAATAGGAACATGCAAAAGAATCTAAAATCTCCTCATTTTGTTACAGTATATGATTTCTAAATCTCCTGTGCCTATCTGATTTATTTGATGGTATGAAAGATGCATTATTAAAGACACATACACACACTCACAAACCCCAGACTATCAGAATTATCTTGTACTCAATTTGTCTTCAGCTGAGCCCCGAAATATTTTTAAAAATGGAATCACATAATTGCAAATAGAGATTCATTCACTTCCCCTTCAGGATATGTAATAGTATATTTACATTAACAAAACTGCATAATCACCTTGCAAAATCAAATTTAAATATTCAAAGTATTTTTAATTCTTTCCCCCCCAAAAAAAGCTTACATTTGAGGATGGAACATGTTCTGTACACCAGTAAGTAATCACATGAAATAAATAAAATTTTTAATTAAAATTATCACCAAAACCTTTAAAGTATTTCTTTTTTTTTTTTTCTGAAATAAATTTACACCAGAATTAAACTCAGACATACATTTGTGAGAACACATGGAGCATTCATGTTACAACTAACCTATATGGCTGATTTGTAATTTTTAGAGCCTTTTAATAGAACTGTATTTTGACTCCAACACTATTTAGTTAGGGCTTTATAAAACATTTAATTATAAAATAGGATCTACAATGTTCAAATGAAACAATACACAATATAATCAAATCCCTGGCATAAAGCCATTCAATGTGTCATTCCGAGGTTAGCTTTCTGGGCCCACTCCAGTTTAAAATAGCTTCTCCAGTAACACCACACTGCCCTTTCTCCCCTTTGTCCTCAGAATTATTAGAGCATAATATAACTCTTTTGCAAGCCTTAGGAAAATATTATTGGAATGCATGGCAAAGATGCAGAGAGGAAATGGAACTAGAGGTAAAAAAAAAACCCAAGTTTTTAAAAAATGGAAAATCAATTACTGTTTTTAATAACAGTAGTAATAGCTTTTGTACTAAGAAAAGAAAAATTGCCCAGAGACAAAATAGATGTTCGATATTACAGTACACTAATGAGTACATTTACATACAATTTTCTGAAATTTATGTCCCAGACTAACTGCAAGTAGAATTTAGTATCAATGCAAGTTTACAGAATCCATTCATTTTTCCTCTAATCATATTGAATATTTAAGGTGCTTGATTAGTCTCAATTATTTCTCTTCTGGAGCCAACAGAGAACCCTGACAGCTTTCAAAGTGATGGATTAGTGGGGCATGTCCCACCAATGGGCAAACATTCCTGGCTGTCACAGCAGGAAGAAAAACAATGAGAAAGTTTGTTCGAATTCACATGCGGGCCACTGGATGAAATCTGCAGAAAGCAGGAAGACAGCCAGTCTTGTCAAAAGGCTACTACAAAAAAGAGAAACAGCAGAGACCTAAACTCAGTTGGACTTTGCTTCCTCTTCATTTCATGGCAGCCTGGAGAGAAGCCTCTGACAGAGAACCATCTCCCACTGCCCCTGGAAAGATTAAGAGTCCAGGTCCCAGCAAATCCTGTACCAGGACTGAGAAGCAGAAAAGGAAATGCAGCTAATTTTCAGTAACTTAGCTGCTTCCTTGTTCAGGTTTCCTGAAGCATAATAAAAGAGAGAAGCTGTTGTCTCCAGGGTTTCACTCCCAGCTGTGCTCCACAAGTTGGAAAAAACAAGAAAGGACAAGTTAACTGCTCACACCAACCTGCTTCTCCTGCTGCTGTCCTTCCAAATAATTCTAAGGGAGGCTGTGATCCCTTCTCCAAAAGGCTTTAAGAAGAAGATATACTCCTGACTAGACAAGGAGATTTAGGTGAATTCCCGGCTGAATGCAGAATGAGAAACAAAACACTTTCTTAAGATGCAGAATCCCTGATGCATTATGTTCTACTGTCTGCCGAAAGCATCATCATATTCATAATTACATGTTCAAAATCTGCCTTGATGATCCACATAAAGTTCAATTTGGTCAGTTCATCCATTCAGGCCCTGAAAACAGGTAGTCATTCTTATGCATGTCCTTTCCATCTTCCCTATTTAGCTTCCTAGGGTTGCTATAACAAAATACCTCAAACTGAGTGACTTAAACGAAAGAAATGTACTATCTTACAGTTCTTAGAGGTGAGATGTCAATAGGGTCATGCTGCCTCTAAGACTCTGGGTAGAATCCTTTCTGCCTCTTCCTAGCTTCTGGTACGAGCCATCAATCCTTGGCATTTCTTACCTTGTAATTCCATCACTTTAACCTCGGCCTCTGTCATCACAGTCTCCTCTAAGGCATCCGTGTATCTGTGTCTCTTCTCCTCCTCTTATAAGAACACCGGTTACACTCTAATAAGGGCCCATTCTGTTCCACTAGCGTATTCTTAACTACTCACATCTGCAATGATCTTGTCTCCATGAAGGTCACATTCTGAGGAAATGGGGTTAGGATTTCAAATATCTTTTAGGGGAACACCATTCAACCCATACCACTAAGTCATGTGGAGGTAGCCAGACTACCTCCACACTGTCTCTCAAATCTGTCTGCTTCTTTCTCCTTCTGCTGCTGCTGAGTCACTTCAGTCGTGTCCGACTCTGTGTGACCCCATAGACGGAAGCCCACCAGGCTCCCCCATCCCTGGGATTCTCCAGGCAAGAACACCGGAGTGGGTTGCCATTTCCTTCTCCATCTTTCTCCTTCTACCACTACCCTGAATCCCAGATCATCATCTCACTGCAACTTCCTAAATCCTGACCTTGTTTTTTACTGCTCCAATCCATTCTCCAAAATACTTATTTAATGGAATCTATCTTACACACAAAAATGTAAATAAATTATAATGAGTTTTCACAGAGTACACATGTAACCACTCCCAACTCAAGAAATAGAATGCTACCAGCACCCTAGAAACACACTTCATATCCTCTCCCAATTTATTCATGTCACAGTTGTTCAGTTGCTAAGTCCTGCCTGACTCTGCAACCTTATGGAGTACAGCACACCAGGTTCCTGCGTCCTTCACTATCTCTGGAGTTTGCTCAGATTCATGTCCACTGAGTCAGCGATGCTATCTAACCATCTCATCCTCTGCCACCCTTCTCTCCTTTTGCCTTGTAACCTTCCCATCATCAGGGTCTTTTCCAGTGAGTTGGCTCTTCGAATCAGGAGGCCAAAGTATTGGAGTTTCAACTTCACCATCAGTTCCTCCAATGAATATTCAGAGCTGATCTCCTTTAGGATTGACTGGTTTGATCTCCTTGCTGTCCAAGGGACTCTCAAGAGTCTTCTCCAGCACCACAAATAGAAAGCATTGATTCTTCAGGACTTAGCCTTGGTCCAGCTCTCACATCTGTACATAACTACTGGAAAAACCATAGCTTTGACTAGATGGACCTTTGTTGGCAAAGTGATGTCTCTGTTTTTTAATATACTGTATAGGTTTGTCATAGCTTTTCTTCCAAGGAGCAAGCAACTTTTAATTTCATGGCTGCAATCACTATTTGTGGTGATTCTGGACCCCAAGAAAATAAAATCTATCACTGTTTCCACTTTTTCACCATCTATTTGCCATGAAATGATGGGACTAGATGCCATGATTTTAACTTTTTGAATGATGAGTTTTAAGCCAGCTTTTTCACTCTTCTCTTTCACCCTCATCAAGAGGCTCTTTAGTTCCTCTTCATTTTCTGCCATTAGAGTAGTATAATCTGAGCATTTTCCCATGTGCTTATTTGTCATTAACAAACATAATTTGATTTGCCTTATTATTAACCTGTAAGAGTTTTTTATGCATCTGGATAAGTACTTTATCAGATATTATTTGCAAATATTTCATCCCATTTTGTTGCTTATCTTTTCATTTTCTTAGTAGCACATTTTAAAGCATTCAACTTTCAAACTTTATGATGTCCAATTTATCTCTTCTTTTCTATTAGGGATCTTGGTTTTAATGTTATATTTAAGAAATCTTTGACTAACCTAATTTTATAAAAACTTTCTTCCATGTTTTATTCTAGATTTTTTTTATAATTTTGGTGTTTATGTTTTTATCTGCAATATATTTCCAGTTAATTTTGTATATAGTATAGGATAATTTTGGATAAGTGTTATTCACTCAGTCATGTCCAGCTTGTTGTGATCCCATGGAGTAGCTTACTAGGCTCCTCTGTTCATGGAATTCTCCAGACAAGAATACTGGAGTGGGTTGCCATTCCCTTCTCCAGGGGATCTTCTCTACCCAGGGATCGAACCCAGGTCTCCTGCATTGCAGACAGATTCTTTACCATCTGAGTTATCAGGAAAACCCATAATTTTGGATATAGATACATGATTGTTCTGGGATTCCTGGGTGACACTAGTGATACAGAACCCACCTGCCAATGCAGGAGACCTAAGAACTATGGGTTTGATTCCTGGGTCAGGAAGATCTCCTGGAGGAGGGCATGAAAACCATTCCAGTCTTCTTGCTAGGGAATCCCATGGACAGAGAAGCCTGGTGGGCACAGTCCATAGAGTCACAAAGAGTCAGACGCAACTGAAGCAACTTAACATGCGTGCACACGTGCATATGATTGTTCTACCTAATACACTGGGAAATATAATTTCGTCATAGTTCATAGTCCTCTTTATATGTTGCTGGATTGATTTAAAATACTATCTTTTAAAAATGTCATTCTATAATTCCTTTCTGCAGATATACAAATATATAATAGTTTTTTCATATGACTTTGTATCCAGCAAACTTGCTAAATTCATTTGTTAAATTTATACTACATAATTATATCTTCTGCAAATTACATAATTTTATTGCTTTGTCTCTCATCCTTATATATTTGACTTCTTTTCCTAGCCTCACAGCATTCACGTGGACCTCCTATATCAGACTGAGCAGAAGTGGTGTTATCACCCTTAATTCATACGTAATTACAGAATAAGGATCTCAATATTTCACTTAAGCCTAATGATGCTTGCTCTGTGTTTTCTAAATATTCTTCCTTTAATGATGTTTACTTATATTCTGAATTTGCAAAAAGTTTTTGTCAAGATTAGATGTTGAATTTCTATTAAGATGATCACATAGTTTTTCCTTGTTAGCTTTATTTGATATTTCAATGTTACCCAACCTCTCATTCCTGTAATAAATACAGCTTTGTCATACCATAATATCTTTTTTATATACTGCTGAGTCTTCTATTACATTGTTTTGGATTTGTGTATCCTTAGGACTGCCAAAACCTCTGCTCAACTTCCCTACTTCTTAGCAGGGACTTTCTATTAGGTCTTTTAGCCTCTCATAACTTTACCATTTACAAATCCACAAATGTTTCAAAAAGAAAAAGAGTGAGACTATTGAGGTCACTGCAGCATACTTCCTTTCTGTAGTATTTTGGCCCGGCAAGTCCTGGATACCTTAGCAGCTCTTCAGTGCCTTTAAATATTTTCTCTTCATTTTGCCTAGCCTTCTGTATGTTCTATAGGAGGGTTGCTGGCTCCTCTATCATTCCGAGAGGGAGAAATCCACTATATCATATTGTTCCTCTCCTCTGAATTTCCTAATGGGTAGCCCATTGTGTTTATAATAAAATCCATATTCCTTCCTATGGCCTGTAAGATCCTAAATGATTCAGTTCTAGCCTTCCTCTCCATCATCTCTTATCACTGATTCCCTTGTTCACTCCTCTCCTCTCCTCTAACCTCACCACGTTCATTCCCAAATCAATACCTGTATATTTGTTCTTCCCATTTCCTGGAACATTCTGTCTCTGATCTTTGCATAGCTGCCTCATTTTTATCATTCTGTCTCAGTTCCAAATGTCACCTCCTCAAAGAGGTCTTCTCAGGACAATTTATCTAATCTGGTAACCTGACTGCCTAATCCCTGGCCTCATCAAACAAGATAACCTACAAAAAAGAAGGGATAGTATAATTGAGCCAACTAAAACAGAATATTAAATTTCCAAAATTACAGAATTATCCCATTTCCATATTCAACATAAAGAAACCAATAAACCAGGGAATACTACATCTTTGGACAGAATTACATTTCTACACTATACTGCAAAACTTAAAAGTATCATCTTTCTTTGAAGCATGACAAACCTAGACTGAAATCATTTCTCCATCACTTTCCAGAAGCATGATTTCAAGCAATGTTCTCTGCCTCAGCTTCCCAAAGTATGAAACAAGGACAATGATAGTATCCATTTAACAGTATCATTGTAATCACATACCAAATGCTATTTGTGTATGCAAAATGCTTAATTTTTGGTTGGGTAGGAAGTTTTGTATAAACAAGTGTTATCATGATGCTCATGATGATAACGATGATGAAAACAATAAGGCACTATTGCATATGGTAAAATACTAATTTCCCATCAAACACACACATAATTAAAAACTATAATAATTGCCACCAAGTAGACATCACCTGCATTAACAAATTTAATAAAGAATTAATTTCTTTGATTTTTGTATTGTCATTAACTTTGGCGGCAAGAAAACTAGATGAACCCTAAAGTCTACTCAAAAATAAGAGGCACTTCTTGGAAAAATGCTGCAGTAGCTCACAAAATTGAAGGAAGAATTAAACAACCAAGTTTTCTGAAGAACAGGAATCAAGGTTGCTCAAGAGAAATGGGAGGTAAAAACTTAAAGACCTCACTCTAGAGCACTGCATTTAAGAGGCTGAAATAGCATCAAAACCTATATTTTGCTCTCAGTTCAAAATTCCAAATTCTCAGAAGAGAGAATCTGATTGGCATAACCAGGTCAGATGACTACTCTGAGACCAATCATCTCTTTCCCACATATCGGGGTCAAACATCACAGTGTCAGCTGCTGTATGTATGTCACCAGACACCCTTCAAAGAAGAGTTTTGTTTTGGAGCCAGAAAATCATCCCAAGAAGTACTACTACAACCGTAGGTACCCTATCTAAGATAAGCTTTCTCTAAAATAAGCCATTTTATTCTTTTCCTTGCCCATCCAGAACAGTAGTGTCCAAGTTATGCACCATTAGCTGCTTAGGAGGGAGTTAATTACAAATTAAATATAATTGAATTGTTGGATCTGCTTTCAAGTCTTCTAAATAGAATAACAACATGCTACCTTGTAGAGTTAATTTTGCAGATCAAAGCTGAGTCCCTTGCTTCCTATGATGACAAGCCTTAGTGGAATTTTAAAAGTGTAAAGGTACACTTTAAAGAAATGTCATAGTGCCAGCGTCAACAAAATTTGGGAGAAAATATATTGGAAATTCTATTCCGTAGGAGCCATCAAAGGAAACTTGCAAGAGAAGGGAAGATATTCACTCAATGCCATGAAGAGTTTCATATTTTGCAGTCACCCAAAATCATTAAAAAAAAAAAAATCCCTGATTTCAAAATTCCTCTCTATTCCTCTAACACCAAAAGTTAGCCACCCAAAAGGCTGAGAAAGAACTGCAATATATAATGGATGCATTCTACACCAAAAGGGAGCCTTATCCTGCTTTACCTGCCAGGAAAACATCAAGGAAACTGCAGGTTCGGCTAGGACAGAAAGAGCTGAAATGTATTATAAATGTCAGCACCAGTTGCGAGTCATGAAATTGGGGAATATCAGCAACAGTGGAAGAAAAACTAGCCTGGGATGGAGATAGGGTGATGATTCCCATGTGTAATATAATTGGCATCAAGGTATTTGCCCCCAAATCACTATCTCATTATTATTTTCTTTGGGGAATGTTTATTGAACCGAGAACTCGCAGACAGCATTTTTTTTTTTATAATTACTTTACAGTATTGTGATGGTTTCTGCCATATATCAACATGAATCAGCATTAGGTATACATATGTCCCCTTTCTCTTGGGAGCTTCCCTTGTGGTTCAGCTGGTAAAGAATCCACCGGCAATGTGGGAGACCTGGGTTTGATCCCTGGGTTGGAAAGATCCCCTGAAGAAGGAAAAGGCTACGCATTCCAGTATTCTGGCCTGGAGAATTCCATGGACTGTACAGTCCATGGGGTTGCAAAGAGTTGGACACAACTGAGCAACTTTCACTTCATTTTGCTTCCTCTCTCTTGAAACCTCCTCCCACCTCCCTCCCCATCCCACCCCTCTAGGTTGTCACAGAGCACTGGCTTTCTGTTCCCCCTGTCATACATCAAATTCCCACTGGCTATCTATTTTACATATGATAATGTGCCATTCTTCCAAATCATCCTACCGTCTCCTCTAGCACAAAATGTCTGTGTCTCCTTTGCTGCCCTGCAAGTAGGATCATGAATACATACATATAGGGGTGTGTGTGTGTGTGTGTAGATTCTATATACATGCATTAATGTACAGTATCTGTCTTTATCTTTCTGACTTACTTCACTCTCTGTAACAGGCTCTACACTCATCCACCTCATTAAAATTTTATTCAGGGCCGGCTGACACAGAACTTGCAAAGGGACTTCTGTGGAGATCCAGTGGTTGGGAATCTGCTTACCAATGCATTGACACAAGTTTGATCCACGGTCTGGGAAGATTTCACATGCCACAGAACAACTAAGCCACTAGGAAGCCACCGCAATGAGCAGCCCGAGTACCGAAAACTGGAGAGTAGCCCCCGCTCACTGCAACTAGAGAAAGCCTGAGAGAAGCAATGAAGACCCAGCACAGTCATAAATAAATAAATAAAATGAATAGTGCTTAAAAAAAGAACTTGCTACAGAAAGGTGGACAGCATGGTGACAAAGGCTCTTGGGTCTGACTACTGGGTGCATTCCCTAGCTCACTGATTTACGAGGTGTATAAACCTTTGAAGGTTACTTTAACTTTGGAGCCTCAGTTCCTTCATGTAAAGTGAGGACTGTAGTTTGATCTACAACTTCTTCAGACTGTTATGAGTCAACAACCGTAAAAGGCTTATCATGGTTCTGCCACATGGTAAACGCTTTATGAATATTTATTGCTATTCCCTTTCTTTCATCCTTTAATAGATATTTGCCAGACTCAATTTTTTAGACTTTGTCTTTAACACTCCTGAAAAGTTTCATTAAAAACACAGATAGTCTGAGTCATCTGATTTTTATTTGGCCAATCGGGGCATGAAAACAGAACAAAACTATCATTATCTGCATCATTTTAAAGGAAAGAAAGGCCATTTGAACAACACACACACACATACTCACCAAATGAGATAAAGCACATACCCGCAGAATAAAAGACAATTCATTGTGCTACAGACAGAGAAGATACCAGAGGTCCCATGAAATGGCACTGGAGCACCACCATATAAATACCCTATGTGACAGCCTAAAGTCAATAAATATATCAACAGTGAGGGACATGTTCATACTCTGCTCTTTGACTCAAGCTACTCCGTCCATCAGGAAAACCTTCCCTACTTTCTTTCCTTTTTCTATTATCATCGTTTTTTCAGTTTGAAGGTTTCTTGTTCGTCTTTTGCCTCACTGTACTGAGCAGCTTGTGGTATAAGAGTTCCCCAAGCAGGCCCTCCAGTGAAAGCCCATAATCCTAATCACTAGCCACCAGGGAACTCTCTCTCCACTTCCTACCTGTTCTCCATGCTTCTCTTTTTCTGAGCCCAGAACTTCCCGGAGAGCTGCCTCATCCTCTCAGCTGGAAGCTTTCAGTGCTTCCCCTTAATTCCAGCATCAAGTCTGTTTCTGGTTCTCCAATGGCACTGACCACTGTCTACTTTGCAGTTTCGAAATGTGGATATCTTATCCATCCACTACACATAAGGATTAAATCAAGTAGATTCAGGGTTCATGGTAACTAATGGGGTTATGCACATAATATGCAACAGACACAGACTTGTAGACTGAAGTGGGTTTTGACAGGTAGGAGTGTGCATATTCAAAAGCACACTCAGGAAACTCAACATCTATTCACTAACTGATCAACAGATGAATATATAAACAAAATGTGGTATACATACAGTGGAATATTAGTCATCCTTAAAAAGGAAAAAAATTCTGACACATGCCACAACATGAATGAACCACGGAGACATCATGCGAGGTGAAATAAGCCAGTTACAAAAGGACCGATGTTGTATGTTTTCATTTACATGAGGTTCATAGGAACAGTCAAATTTATAGCAGTGGAAAGTTCAATGGTAGTTGCAGGGCTGCAGGGAGAGGGTAACAGGAAATTATTGCTTAATGGATACAGAGTTTCAGATGAGGAAGACAAAATTCTGGAGATGGATGGTGGTGATAGCTACACAACAATGTAAATGTACTTAATACCACAAAACTATATACTTAAAACTGGTTAAAATGGTAAAGTTTATGTTCATATATATATATATATTTTTTTTTTACCACAGTAAACATTTTTAATATATTTTTTAAAATTTTAAAGCCAAACAATCAGAAAAATTGGAAAAGGAGTACATCAAGGCTGTATATTGTCACCCCGCTTATTTAACTTATATGCAGTGTTTCATGAGAAACACTGGGCTGGAAGAAGCACAAGCTAGAAACAAGATTGCCGGGAGAAATATCAATAACCTCAGATATGCAGATGACACCACCCTTATGGCAGAAAGTGAAGAAGAACTAAAGAGCCTCTTAATGAAAGTGAAAGAGGAGAGTGAAAAAGTTGGCGTAAAGCTCAACATTAAGAAAACAAAGATCATGGCATCTGGTCCCATCATTCCATGGTAAATAGATGGAGAAACAGTGAAAACAATGGCAGACTTTATTTTGGGGGGCTCCAAAATCACTGCAGATGCTGATTGCAGCCATGAAATTAAAAGACGCTTACTCCTTGGAAGAAAAGTTATGACCAACCTAGATAGCATATTAAAAAGCAGAGACATTATTACTTTGCCAACAAAGGTCCGTCTAGTCAAGGCTATGGTTTTTCCAGTAGTCATGTCTGGATGTGAGAGTTGGACTGTGAAGAAAGCTGATCGCCGAAGAATTGATGCTTTTGAACTGTGGTGTTGGAGAAGACTCTTGAGAGTCCCTTGGACTGCAAGGAGATCCAACCAGTCCATCCTAAAGGAGATCAATCCTGAATGTGCACTGGAAGGACTGATGCTGAAGCTGAAACTGTAACACTTTGGCCACCTGATGCGAAGAGCTAACTCATTTAAAAAGACCCTGATGCTGGGAAAGTTTGAAGGCGAGAGAAGGGGACGGCAGAGGATGAGATGTTTGGATGGAATCACCGACTCAATGGACATGAGTGTGAGTAAATTCCAGGAGTTGGTGATGGACAGGGAGGCCTGGCATTCTACGGTCCATGGGGTTGCAAAGAGTCGGACATGACTGAGCAACTGAACTGAAGTGAATCAGAAAAACACAGAAGGAACATTGCTACTCAGACTATTTTAACTTGGGGCAAGGAGAAATGAGAAGGGAGATTATAACGGCAACAGTCAGTTCAAAGAGGCATCATGCATTAAGAGGCCTAGTCTTGTTCTATCATTCCCAAGTCATGCCCATGTAACCAACGGGCCAAAGAAGCTACAAGTAAAGAGATTTCAATCTGACGTAGAAAAGAACTTGTAACAGTGCTGTCCAAGGATAAAATGGGTTGCTTTCATAAATAAGGAGTTCCACTTCACTGGAAGTACTGAAGTAAAAATGGAATAGTCCCTTGGCAAAACTCTTTGGAGAAGCCAGCATCAGGTGAAGGTTGGACTAAAACAGTCGCTTGTAAAAGCCAATTAAAACTTTGATGACAATCCACAATGAAGTATTCATGCACTGGTGGCAAGATGACAACACCAAAGGCAAAATTATGACTCTGTGAAAATCTAAATATATTTGATCATTTTAATTATCAGATTATGCCTTTGACTTTTTAAGTATTAAAATAAATCATCTCGGGGACTTCCCTGATGGTCCAGTGGTTAGGACTCTGCTCTCACACTGCAGGGGTTATGGATTCCTGATCCCTGATAAAGAAACTAAGATCCCACAAGCTGTACAGCGAGACTAAAAAAATAAACAAATAATTAATTAACAGGCAGAAGAAAATATTTTCTTCTAAAAGAATAGTGAATGATTTTTTTTCACTTATATTCTTTTACTGAGCAAAACTAGGAGCTGTCAAAGTGCTCGGAGATGCCTATCCAAATCACCACAGAGAATGCCACAGGTCTGGGGAGCACGGGAAGATGGCGGAGGAATAGGATGGGGTGACTACTTTCTCCCCCACAAAATCAGCAAAAGAACATTTGAACGCTGAATAAATCCCACAAAACAACTTCTGATTACCGGCAGAGGACATCAGCCACTCAGAAAAGCAGCCCATAGTCGCAAAAGGAGGTAGGAAATAGTATGAAAGATAAAAAGAGAGGCAAAAGAGGGAGGGAAGGAGCTCCGACCCAGGAAGGGAGGCTTAAAAAAAAAAAGTTTCCAAACACCTGGAAACACTGGCGAGTGGAACCTCAGAGACTGGGAGACAAAAGAAATAAATAATTAAAAACTCACAGACTAAGTGCCCAGAGGAAACTCTCAGTGGAGAAGCAGCCAGACGCCGGCGCCCCCCACTAGCAGGCGGGGGCTGGTCAGGGAGGCCCAGGCAGCGGCGCTTAGAGGGAGAACCTGGCTCAAATGCCCCAGGGCAAACTGAGGGCACGAACTTAAGATACCAAAGCAGACGCTACAGCTAAAAGGCGAAAAAGCTACGAAAAGCCTGCAAAAAGCCCCAAGCCAGGACTGCGAGCCCCGCCCACAGAACCGGGCACTGAGCAGAGCGAGAAGGCAGCAGGCGGCCCAGCCCCCAGCCCCCACCGACGCAGACGGGGAGGGCGGCCAGCGCCGGGGCAGCCGCTGCCCCAGAGAGGCTTCCCGTGCCAAGCTGCAGGCAGGCTCCCTTGCTGGCCAGGACTTCTTGGGTTCGGGATGGTCGATATCTGCCTGAGAAAGTGCGCTGGTTGTACTCCCAGAAAACCGAGCGGCAGGGACCGGGAAGGCGATAAGTCGCAGAGACCGCGCTCGCCAAATGCCTGGTCACCTGAGCTTCTTGGACCGGGGAAGACACAAAACGCAGGCCCAGCCAAGTCTGCACCTTTGTGGAGTACCCGAGGACCTGAACCTGAGCTGCTCAGACCTGGGAAGTGCATGCACCAGCCGTGGACAGCTCCCAGGAGAGCAACCTAGAGCCTAAGCAGCATAAACAGGGAAAGCACACACGCCTCGAGTGGGAGCATTCCTAGTGTATCCGAGACACTGCGAGCACTCCCCACAGACGCCAGGGATATTTGTTAGCTGCGTTCCTCCCTCCCCACAGCAGGACTAAACAGGTGAGCCGGGGGGAAAAAAAAAGTGTCCTCCACCGCATCCTGGTGTCAGGACGGGAATTAGACACTGAGGAGACCAGAAAACAGAAGAGCTTTTTCAACAGAAGGAACTGCCTTGGAAGTAACAGAGGGAGAAGCCTTGAGCCTACTGCAAGAATAAGACTGAAAACCAGAGGCAGAGGCTTAAGGCAAATTCCTGAGAACACCAGAGATCTCCTGTTCCAGAGAACATTAATTGATAGGTACTCATCAAATGCCTCCATATATACACTGAAACCAGGCACTACCCAAGGGTCAACAAGTTTCAGTCAAAGGCATACTACGCGAACTTTCCAGCAACACAGAAGAATAGCACTGAGCTTCAATATACAGGCTGCCCAAAGCCACTCCAAACCCACTGACATCTCAAACTCATTACTGAACACTTCATTGCACTCCAGAGAGAAGAAATCCAGCTCCACCCACCAGAACATCGACACAAGCTTCCCTAACCAGGGAACCTTGACAAGTCACCCATCCAACCAGACACACAACGAGGTAACTACATAATAAAGAGAACTCCACAAACTGCCAGAAGACGGAAAGGCCACCCCGAACACAGCAATATAAGCAAGATGAAGAGGCAGAGAAATACCCAGCAAGTAAAGGAACAGGATAAATGCCCACCAACACAAGCAAAAGAGGAAGATATTGGGAACCTACCCGATAAAGAATTTCGAATTTTAATTGTGAAAATGATTCAAAATCTGGAAAGCAAAATGGAGTTACAGATAAATAACCTGGAGAAAAGGATCGAGAAGATGGAAGAACGTTCAATAAGGAATTAGAGGAAATAAAAAAGAGTCAATATACAATGAATAATGCAATAGATGAGATCAGAAACACTCTTGAGGGAACAAACAGTAGAATAACGGAGGCAGAAGACAGGATAAGCGACCTAGAAGATAGAATTGTAGAAATAAATGAAACAGAGACGGAAAAAGAAAAAAGCATTAAAAGAAATGAGGACAATATTAGAGACATATGGGACAATATTAAACGCCCCAACATTCGAATCATAGGAGTCCCAGAAGAAGAAGACAAAAAGAAAGACCATGAGAGAATACTTGAGGAGATAATAGTTGAAAATTTCCCTAAAATGGGGAAGGAAATAATCACCCAAGTCCAAGAAACACAGAGTGTCCCCAACAGGATAAACCCAAGGCGAAATACTCCAAGACACATATTAATCAAATTAACAAAGATCAAACACAAAGAACAAATATTAAAAGCAGCAAGGGATAAACAACAAAAAACACACAAGGGGATCCCCATAAGGATAACAGCTGATCTTTCAGCAGAAACTCTTCAGGCCAGGAGGGAATGGCAAGACATACTTCAAGTGATGAAAGAAAGTAACCTACAGCCCAGATTACTATACCCAGCAAGGATCTCATTCAAATATGAAGGAGAAATCAAAAGCTTTACAGAAAAGCAAAAGCTGAGAGAATTCAGCATCACCAAACCAGCTCTCCAACAAATACTAAAGGATCTTCTCTAGAGAGGAAACACAGAAAGGGTATATAAACTTGAACCCAAAACAATAAAGAAAATGGCAACGGGATCATACTTATCAATAATTACCTTAAACGTAAATGGGTTGAATGCCCCAACCAAAAGACAAAGGCTGGCTGAATGGATACAAAAACAAGACTGCCATATATGTTGTCTACAAGACACCCACCTCAAAACGAGGGACACATACAGACTGAAAGTGAAGGGCTGGAAAAAGATATTCCATGGAAATAGAGACCAAAAGAAAGCAGGAGTAGCAATACTCATATCAGATAAAATAGACTTTAAAACAAAGGCTGTGAAAAGAGACAAAGAAGGAAACTACATAATGATCAAAGGATCAATCCAAGATGAAGATATAACAATTATAAATATTTATGCACCCAACATAGGAGCACCGCAATATGTAAGACAATTACTAACAAGTATGAAAGGGGAAATTAACAATAATGCAATAATAGTGGGAGATTTTAATACCCCACTTATATCTGTGGATGGATCAACTAAAAAGAAAATAAAAAAGGAAACACAAACTTTAAATGATACAATAGACCAGCTAGACTTAATAGATCTCTATAGGACATTTCACCCCAAAACAATGAATTTCACCTTTTTCTCAAGTGCACACGGAACCTTTTCCAGGATAGATCACATCCTGGGCCATAAATCAAGCATTGGTAAATTCAAAAAAATTGAAATCATTCCAAGCATCTTTTCTGACCACAATGCAGTAAGATTAAATCTCAATTACAGGAGGAAAACTATTAAAAATGCCAACATATGGAGGCTGAACAACACGCTGCTGAATAATGAACAAATCATAGAAGAAATCAAAAGAGAAATCAAAATATGCATAGAAATGAATGAAAATGAAAACACAACAACCCAAAACCTCTGGGACACTGTAAAAGCAGTGCTAAGGGGGAACTTCATAGCAATACAGGCACACCTCAAGGAACAAGAAAAAAGTCAACTAAATACCCTAACTCTACACGGAAAGCAACGAGAAAAGGAAGAAATGAAGAACCCCAGGGTCAGTAGAAGGAAAGAAATCGTAAAAATTAGGGCAGAGATAAATGCAAAAGAAACAAAAGAGACCATAGCAAAAATCAACAAAGCCAAAGGCTGGTTCTTTGAGAAGGTAAATAAAATTGACAAACCACTAGCCAGACTCATCAAGAAACAAAGGGAGAAGAACCAAATCAATAAAATTAGAAATGAAAATGGAGAGATCACAACCGACAACACAGAAATACAAAGGATTATTAGAGAATACTATCAGCAATTATATGACAATAAAATGAATAACTTGGAAGAAATGGACAAATTCCTAGAAAAGTACACCTTGCCAAAACTGAACCAGGAAGAAATAGAAAATCTGAACAGACCCATCACAAGCACGGAACTAGAGGAAGTAATCAGAAATCTTTCAGCAAACAAAAGCCCAGGTCCAGACGGCTTCACAGCTGAATTCTACCAAAAATTTAGAGAAGAGCTAACACCTATTCTACTCAAACTCTTCCAGAAAATTGCTGAGGAAGGGAAACTTCCAAACTCATTCTATGCGGCCACCATCACCCTAATCCCAAAACCTGGTAAAGATCCCACACAAAAAGAAAACTACAGGCCAATAACACTGATGAACATAGTTGCAAAAATCCTTAACAAAATCCTAGCAATCAGACTCCAACAACACATTAAGAAGATCATACATCATGACCAAGTGGGCTTTATCCCAGGAATGCAAGGATTCTTCAATATCCGCCAATCAATCAACGTAATACACCACATGAACAAACTGAAAAATAAAAATCATATGATTATCTCAATAGATGCAGAGAAAGCCTTCGACAAAATACAACATCCATTTATGATTAAAAAACCCTCCAGAAAGTGGGAATAGAAGGGACATATCTCAACATAATAAAAGCTATATATGACAAACCCACAGCAAACATTATCCTCAATGGTGAAAAACTGAAAGCATTTCCCCTAAAGTCAGGAACAAGACAAGGGTGCCCACTCTCACCACTACTATTCAACATAGTTCTGGAAGTTTTGGCTATAGCAATCAGAGCAGAAAAAGACATAAAAGGAATACAAATTGGAAAAGAAGAAGTAAAACTTTCACTGTTCGCTGATGACATGATCTGCTACACAGAAAACCCAAAAGACTCTACCAGAAAACTACTAGAGCTAATCAATGAATACAGTAAAGTTGCAGGATATAAAATCAACACACAGAAATCCCTTGCATTCCTATACACTAATAATGAGAAAATAGAAAGAGAAATTAAGAAACTATTCCATTCACTGTTGCAACGAAAAGAATTAAATACTTAGGAATATATCTACCTAAGGAAACAAAACACTTGTACATAGAAAACTATAAAACACTAGTGCAAGTAATCAAAGAGGACACTAATAGAGGGAAAAATATACCGTGTTTGTGGATTGGAAGAATAAATATTGTGAAAATGAGTATACTACCCAAAGTAATTTATACATTCAATGCAATCCGTATCAAGCTACCAATGATATTTTTCACAGAACTTGAACAAATAATCTCACAATTTGTATGGAAATACAAAAAACCTCGAATAGTCAAAGCAATCTTGAGGAAGAAGAATGGAACTGGAGGAATTAACCTGCCGGACTTCAGGCTCTACTACAAAGCCACAGTCATCAAGACAGTATGGTACTGGCATAAAGACAGAAATATAGATCAATGGAACAAAATAGAAAGCCCAGAGATAAACCCACGCACCTATGGACACCTTATCTTCGACAAAGGAGGCAAGAATATAAAATGGAGAGAAGACAGTCTCTTTAACAAGTGGTGCTGGGAAAACTGCTAGCCACTTGTAAAAGAATGAAACTAGAACACTTCCTAACACCATACACCAAAATAAACTCAAAATGGATTAGAGAGCTAAATGTAAGACCAGATTCTATAAAACTCCTAGAGGAGAACGTAGGCAAAACACTCTCCGACATAAATCACAGCAGGATCCTCCAAAACCCACCTCCCAGAATATTGGAAATAAAAGCAAAAATAGACAAATGGGACCTAATTAAAATCAAAACCTTCTGCACAGCAAAGGAAACTCTAAGCAAGGTGAAAAGACAGCCTTCAGAACGGGAGAAAATAATAGCAAATGAAGCAACTGATAAAGGATTAATCTCCAAAATACACAAGCAGCTCCTGCAGCTCAATTCCAGAAAAATAAGTGACCCAATCAAAAAATGGGCCAAAGAACTAAACAGACATTTCTCCAAAGAAGACATAAAGATGGCTAACAAACACATGAAAAAATGCTCAACATCCCTCATAATCAGAGAAATGCAAATCAAAACCACAATGAGATACCATTTCACACCAGTCAGAATGGCTGCTATACAAAAGTCTACATGCAATAAATGCTGGAGAGGATGTGGAGAGAAAGGAACCCTCTTACACTGTTGGTGAGAATGCAAACTGGTACAGCCACTATGGAGAACAGTGTGGAGATTCCTCAAAAAACTGGAAATAGAACTGCCATATGATCCAGCAATCGCACTCCTGGGCATACACACCGAGGAAACCAGAATTGAAAGAGACACATGTACTCCAATGTTCATTGCAGCACTGTTTATAATAGCCAGGACGTGGAAGCAACCTGATGTCCATCTGCAGATGAATGGATAAGAAAGCTTTGGTACATATACACAATGGAGTATTTTTCAGCCATCAAAAAGAATGCATTTGAATCAGTTCTAATGAGTTGTATGAAATTGGAGTCTATTATACAGAGTGAAGTAAGCCAGAAAGAAAAACACCAATACAGTATATTAACGCATATATATGGAATTTAGAAAGATGGTAACCTTAACCCTGTATACGAGACTGCAAAAGAGACATAGGTATATAGAACAGTCTTTGGGACTCTGTGGTAGAGGGTGAAGGTGGGATGATTTGGGAGAACGGCATTGTAGCATGTATATTATCATATGTGAAATGAATCACCAGTCTAGGTTTGACGCATGATATAGGACGCTTGGGGCTGGTGCACGGGGATGACCTGGAGGGAGGATATGGGGAAGAGGGAGGTGGGAGGGGGATTCAAGAAAGGGAACACATGTACACCCCGGGCAGATTCGTGTCAATGCATGGAAAACCAACCAATATATTAATGTAAGGTAATTTGCCTCCAATAAAATAAATTTTTTTTAAAAATTTTAAAAAAATGCTGGAAGTAGAATATTATACAACAGTGAAAAGGAATTAACTACTCCTACACAAGAGCAAATTCAACAAGAATAAATTTGCCAAACTTACTGTTGAGTGAAAAAAAACAGACATGAAAGTGCATTAAAAAAAAAAAGAATGCCACAGGTCTCTCAATGGATAAGTACACTTGACTGTATAGGTGTGCTCAGGAGAGAACATACATATACATGTGGCTATGAGCGTCTGTTGTACAGAGATAAAGCGGGAGACAGGAAGAAGGAATACGACTGAATGAATACAGGCAACAACAATCATAAGAGGGAAGAGGATAACAAATATTTAGAATTACATGTAAGAACCATTTAATGATTTAAAAAAGGTAAATAAGATTTGAAGCCCACTATTACTGAACTGAACTGAACTATTGGTATCTACCATCAGCAACAATGATTCGTCTCTGGGTATTTCTTTCTCCCTCCCTCCTTTCATTTGGTCACTCATTTTTAAATCAACAGCGGAAAAAATGTGAAGGTACCAAGTTATTTTATTGTCAGGAACCAAATGAGTTAAAATACATGGATGACATCATTCCATACCAAAACCCCAGAGCTTTATGTTTCTGCTATTTATGCTTTCTCTTGCAACATCTCCATTTGCATCCTGCCGAAAACACTTCTCTTTCTGCCACTCACAATCTGTCAAGGCAGCATTATCTTCTGTGGTTTAAAACAGAAATTCCATTTAACTCACTGACTGATAAAGACATTTCATTCACATCCCTTAACTAACAATAATTATTCTAATTTACCACATGAAGGCAAGGGGGAAAAAAAGCATTTATGTTTTTCAGCTTGTTTTGCATAATGGAACACACAGAAGAGAAATGGTCTCCTCTTGGGATTAAAAAAATAACTTATTAAGTCAAAAATGGACCTAAAAGGAATGTATGCTTTCAGTGTTTTTTGTCTTTACATTTCAATTAGTGTAGTAGTTAGGAGTTTGGATTCTCAAATCATGCTGCTGCTGCTAAGTCACTTCAGTCGTGTCCGACTCTGTGTGACCCCATAGACGGCAGCCCACCAGGCTCCCCCGTCCCTGGGATTCTCCAGGCAAGAACACTGGAGTGGGTTGCCATTTCCTTCTCCAATGTGTGAAAGTGAAAAGTGAAAGCGAAGTCGCTCAGTTGTGTCTGACTTGTAGAGACCCCATGGACTGAAGCCTACCAGGCTCCTCTGTCCATGGGATTTTCTAGGCAAGAGTACTGGAGTGGCTTGCCATTGCCTTCTCCGTCTCAAATCATACTTGGGTTCAAATCTTGGCTTTGCCACTTATGTAACCTTTGGCAAGACAATGTAAGCTTTCTAAATCTCATTTTCCTCATCTGTAAAATGGAAGCATGTGTCAATATCTACCGCACAAAATTAAATCAGATATTAAATGTTAGCTGCTGCTACTCCCTCCTTCTCCTGTGACTCAGAGTCCTCACCATCATCTAATCAACAGATTAGTTAAGATTCTTTGCTGACAGGTAACACAAATTACCCTGTATAACTTTAGCAAAATAGAAATTTACTCCATGTGTGCATAATTGCTCCTAAAGTTCAAAGGAAAACTAAATGAAAGTTAGAAGCAACAGGAACCAGGATCCCATGATCCTGAAGTTAGTTCTTCAGGCTACTACTATCAGGAAGAATCAGTTGCAACAAACATTTTATATCCTGGGATCGATGTACTCTAAACAGAGACCTGCCTTGGTCACATGACCACCTCTTGGCCAGAGGAGGATAAGGTATTTGCCTGACAGCCCCATTAATATTGTATACCTTGGAAGGAGGCGATTCCCCAAGGGAAAGTCCACATGTCATAGGAGGATATGGATTCTCAGCAGCAACACACACCACATGCCTACTTCATCCCAAGAACCTACTTCATTAAGCTCACTTAAGGCTGTACAGCCTCCTCCCTTTAACAGCCTGTTTTAATATATGTTAATTGCTGAAACTCATTTTAAGGAAAATAACAATGCACCAGAGCACTAAAGTACACATGTCCCTGCTTGTCAGAAAAAAACTATTTTATTGAAACTTTCCTATTCAAATTTCCAGAAAATTCACTGCTTGTAATATGGTCAACTTGTATTACACCATGTGAGCAATTATGCACACATGGAGTAAATTTCTTTTCTATTTTGATAAAGTGAGGCAGGACAATTTGTGTTGCTTGTCACTGAAGAATCTTAACTAATCTGTTAAGCATTTAGCAATCAATGACTTGTCCTGTTAAAACGCACAAAAAGCACCCATTGAAAAATATCATCTGAAAAGTAGTAGTTCACCTACAAAGAAATTATTTTATTTTTTATATTTAGTAAGGCTGGATGGCATCACCGACTCGATGGACATGAGTTTGAGTGAACTCCGGGAGTTGGTGATGGACAGGGAGGCCTGGCGTGCTGTGGTTCATGGGGTCACAAAGAGTCAGACACGACTGAGCGACTGAACTGAACTGAACTGAACTGAAGGTGACATTTGGGTCCACCTGCCAATGCAGGAGATGGATGTTCAATCCCTGGGTTGGGAAGATCCCCTGGAGAAGGAAATGGCAACCCACTCCAGTATCCTTGCCTGGGAAACCCCATGGACAGAGGAGCCTGGTGGGCTACAGTTTATGGGGTCTCAAAGAGTTGGACAGGAGTTAGCAACTAAACAACAACAAAGGTGAGACTTATGCCAAGAAATTAGACTCAGAAGCAAGATTTTGTTTTTATAATATCTTTGTCGATGATGGTATTTTAGTGAGAAAGGATTAACAATAAAAAGCAATGATGTAGTAAAAATAATAATAAACAGTAAAGAAATACATGACCTACAATCCCATTTAAATTTTCTTCCAGCTTACTAGCTGAACAAATCCAAAACAACAAAAATATTCAGAGTCTGATTAATTTGGAGCTCCAAACAACTAAGTAGTTTAGTGAAAACATTTCTTATGAAGTTCAGGGCTCTGGAGACACACGGAACTGAGAAAAATCCCAGCTTCACCCTCAGCACCTATGTGACTCCAGGTGATTTACTAATCTACCCAAGCATCTCAGCTTCGCTCACCTATAAAAAAAAATTTAAAGATGACGGGATGTTTTGAGGACTTAATGAGATAATGCATGGAAAGTGACTGACACTTTACCTGGCACATTGCAAGCTAGCAGGGATAAATGTTAATACTTATATGTACAGGGCATGGGGAGAAGAGAAAGATAAACAATACCCCATAGACAGTGCTTTTATTCCCCAGAGGACAGTTGACAATGCTGGATGCATCTACGGCTGTCACAAGCTGAGGGTTAGAGGTTAGGGGGTTCTTCTGGCATCCAATATGTAGAGTCCAAAGATAAAGCTAAGAATTCTAGAATGCACAGGATAGACCCCCACAATAGAACTATCCAAAACAAAATGTCAATAATGCCAAGGCTGAGAAACAAGACAGAGAAGGAAAGTGGGAAGCACTGTGATCTAATGAAGACTCTGGAAAGGATCTGCAAGGGGAGGTACATTCAGTGCAAGAACAGGAGAGTGGATCAGAGTAGCAGATTTATTTTTATTTTTTTTTTCTCTTTCTATTTTCTCATTATTAGTGTATAGGAATGCAAGGGATTTCTGTGTGTTGATTTTATATCCTGCAACTTTGCTGTAATCATTGATTAGCTCTAGTAGTTTTCTGGTAGAGCAGATTTAAAACTAGATGAACTGAGCTTCTGCCCCACACAAACTTTTAAGTGCTCAGAATCTCAGGATTCTCATTTGTAAAATAGGCATAAAATCACCTACTTCAAAAGGTCGTGAGCAGTTATGATATTCACCCTTGACCAACCCATTATGGATGTACACTATTTAACCAAAAGGATTACACCAATGTATGTATGCACTGACTAGCAATCCTAATTGTTAGGTTTGTTGTTGTTGTTTAGTCACTAAGTTGTGTTGGACTCCCTGACAGGCTCTTCTGTCCATGGAATTCTCCAGGCAATAATACTGGAGTGGGTTGCTATTCCCTTTCTGCAGGGGATCTTCCCAATGCAGGGATCAAACTGGGGCGCCCTCATTAGCAGGCGGATTCTCTACCACTGAGCCACCAGGGAAGCCCACAATTTTTAGGTACTTAACAAGAAATGGTTACTACTATACTTGTTACATGGTAGGCAACAGCTAGGTTGGAAGTCAGGCTCAGCTACCTTGGAAATACTTGGAAGGCTTTGTTAACCTCTCAGCAAGACTCAGTTTTGTATTATAAAGATATCAATAATCAGACTTGACTGAGATCCTCGAAAACTCTGAAATTTTGAAAAGCATTATATGTGTGTGTGCTTTTATCTGAAGAGGATCTAAAACTGGTTTAAAACCACTGGGTTAGAAGGTGTACATTTTTTGAAAGAAAGTAATAACTAGAATTTCTGAAGACATCATTATACTGTGAAAGAGTGCCTTAGAGTTTAAGAACTCAGATGTGGGAGTTAGAATTCTGCCTCTGTCAGTTACTGGCTATACAATCTTAGAGACTGACTAAACTATAACGAATCTCACCTGTGAAATTAGGATGCTCCTGCATCTGTACTAAGTCACTTCAGTCACGTCCTACTCTTTCACAACCCTATAGACTGTAGTCAAACAGGCTCCTCTGTCAGTGGGGATTCTCCAGGTAAGAATACTGGTTTGGGTTGCCATTCCCTCCTCCAGGGTATCTTCCCTGCAGTGACTGCCTAAGAAGGATCTTGTAAAGAACAAAATTTAACGATCCCACAAATTTGGCATAGCACCCAGCACATAGTACATGCTCGCTAAGAATCAGCTTCCTGATAATGGTTTTTGCATAAACTGTTCCATGCCCAGATGATAGTAGATGGCTTGAGCCTTCTCTGACTCCATATAATGGACGGTGTCAGGAAAACTGCAGCAATTCTCTAAGTACATCATCCATCTACTTCCAGCTCAGCCAGAGGAGTCACTGAACTGGATTCACCCTCTCTATAACAATATCTATACAACATCAGAAAGTGAACAGGAGAAGTAGCTATGAATCTGACCACAAAAGATCACAAAAGTTCTTTTTACAACTGAAAGCTTCATTCAAATGTCCTTCCTCTGATAAGTGTTCACAAACTCCCCTGGGATTTCCATAAACACAATGACCTACTTGGTTTTTCATTATTCCTGGACAATTCTAAGCCTGAGTCACATACATATAGAATATACACTCCACAGGAACTTTTATCTATATCCTTCATTCCTCCTGGTACCTAGCATACAAGACTTTACGAGAATCGATGCTTTTGAACTGTGGTGTTGGAGAAGACTCTTGAGAGTCCCTTATACTGCAAGGAGATCCAACCAGTCCATTCTAAGGGAGATCAATCCTGGATGTTCATTGGAGGGACTGATGCTAAAGCTGAAACTGCAATACTTTGGCCACCTCATGCAACGAGTTGACTCACTGGAAAAGACTCTGATGCTGGGAAAGGTTGGGGGCGGGAGGAGAAGGGGACTACGGAGAATGAGATGGCTGGATGGCATCACCGACTCTGTGGACATGAGTTTGAGTGAACTCCGGGAGTTGGTGATGGACAGGGAGGCCTGGCGTGCTGTGATTCATGGGGTCGCGGAGAGTCAGACACGACTGAGCGACTGAACTGAACTGAACTGAACCTGAATAATGCCAAACCCTTTGACTCTAAAAAAACTCTTAAAGCGATGGTAATACCAGACCACCTGACCTGCCTCCTGAGAAATCTGTATGCAGGTCAGGAAGCAACAGTTAGAACTGGACATGGAACAGACTAGTGCCAAATAGGGAAAGGAGTACGTCAAGGCTGTATATTGTCACCCTGCTTATTTAACTTCTATGCAGAGTACATCATGAGAAACGCTGGGCTGGATGAAGCACAAACTGGAATCAAGATTGCCGGGAGAAATATCAATAACCTCAGATATGCAGATGACACTACCCTTATGGCAGAAAGTGAAGAGGAGCTAAAGAACCTCTTAATGAAAGTGAAAGAGGAGAGAGAAAAAGTTGGTTCAAAGCTCAACATTCATAAAACTAAGATCATGGCATCTGGTCCCATCACTTAATGGGAAATAGAGGGGGAAACAAAGGAAACAGTGACAGACTATTTTTTGGGCTCCAAAATCACTGCAGATGCTGATTGCAGCCATGAAATTAAAAGATGCTTGCTCCTCAGAAGAAAAGTTAAGGCCAACCTAGACAGCATATTAAAAAGCACAGACATTACTTTGCCAACAAACGTCTGTCTAGTCAAGGCTATGGTTTTTCCAACAGTCATGTATGGATGTGAGTGTTGGACTAAAGAAAGCTGAGTGCTGAAGAACTGATGCTTTTGAACTGTGGTGTTGGAGAAGACTCTTGAGAGTCCCTTGGACTGCAAGGAGATCCAATCAGTCCATCCTAAAGGAAATCAGTCCTGAGTATTCACTGGGAGGACTGATGCTGAAGCTGAAACTTCCAATACTTTGGCCACCTATGTGAAGAACTGACTCCTGGGAAAAGACCCTGATGCTGGGAAAGATTGAAGGTAGTAGGAGAAGGGGATGACAGAGGATGAGATGGTTGGATGGCATCACCGACTCAATGCACATGAGTTTGAGTAAACTCTGGGAGTTGGTGATGGACAGGGAGGCCTGGAATGCTATAGTCCATGAGGTCGCAAAGAGTTGGAAATGACTGAGAGACTGAACTGAACTGAACCTGAATAAACCGGGGCTTCCTTGAAGCCTGCCTCTGCCCAACAATATCCATGAAGAATGATTCTAAAATTTGCCAGGACATTACACAGAAAGCCTAAATTCCTTCCTTATCCATCTATTTCCCCTTCCTTCAAGCAGTTGCTTAAAAAAAACAAAAAAACTAGGTCCCTTGTTCTACCCCACCCCACCCCCAGCTCTCCTCAGTGCCAAGCTGCTTCCATCCAGCCACACATTTACTGTCTTTATGACACCCATCCCCT
Source organism: Moschus berezovskii (assembly GCF_049115385.1). Lineage (NCBI taxonomy): Eukaryota > Metazoa > Chordata > Mammalia > Artiodactyla > Moschidae > Moschus > Moschus berezovskii. Next base: position 20,285,732 of record NC_142483.1, read on the forward strand.
CTCTTTGGGGTATAACTTCTGCAAGGCAGAGATTGGTCTGGATGCCCTTTTCTCTTTTGAAGCATTTCCCTGGAATTCTAGGTAATAAGCTCTCCATCTCAATTCACAAGGAAGCCCACCACAAGACAGCTTTCCATCCTTGGCTCAATGCCATTTAACCTTCTTCCTGGAGCTGCAAGTAGATGACCCCCTAAGCTCTTCCCAGAACAGTATTAAGAATCAAAGGCTTCATCTGCTGCTGTCTACCTGACTTGCAGGGCAAAGTCAGTATTAATCACGGGTGCCCTTTTTGCTACTGACAGACAAAGTAGATGCACTCATAAGCAAGAGTTTCTTGCCAAACCCTCAGGGCTTTAAATCTTTTCCAAATAAACTGCAATTTGTAAAGAAACCCCCTAAATGATGTTGCACAAGGAAGTTAAAGCAGGCACAGAAGGATGGAGTAACATTTCACCATCTGCCTGTGATAATAATAATGCCTCCGCTTTGCAGAAATCTCTTAATTGATTGTGAGACAGAAGCACAAAGATCCTGCCATAATCTAACAAAGATTACTCCTAAATTATACCTTTACAGAGGAGGAGCACTAAGGTCAGTGCTCCTAAGAACCAATTTTGAGCATATGAACTTTCCGGTGGCAGAATGATAGGAGCCCTGGGACACAGTTGGGCAAGATGGAGCCGATTCACTTTATTATGGTTGCTCGAAGCAATGTCAAGCTGGGGCCCCATAGAGAGCTGAGGAGTAGGGAATGAGTTCAGGACAGCGTTTCCCACTGGTGGCACAGACATGCCTTAAAGCGGTGTGGATACACATTTGTCTGGGTTTCCTGTGGAGGAAGCCTGGGCTGCTCTACTCTACAGTATTGAACTAGGAGGCTGTATTTCAGGGAAGTCATGCTTTTCTACAGTGGCAGAGTTCAAGCCTGAACTGGAGGGCTTGAGAAGAGCAAGCTGGAAAAAGAAGCTTCGATTTCACAATTTTCTTAAACTTCCTTTCCACAGGAAGGACCCAGCCAAGCATTGCTGGCCCACGGCAAATGGAAATTAATGACTTAGCTTACTGCCTCCTGCCCAGGTCCCCACAATCAAAAGACCACTGACTATTATAAAGTTAAATTACAACCTGATTTTTAAAAAGTTACTACATATTTTTTATATGGACAATATATCTTACATAAATGCAATGTATATAAATATATATATACAGTACATAGTGTCCACGTGTACTGGAGAAGAAAATGGCAACCCAGTATTCTTACCTGGAAAATCCAGATTCATGGACAGAGGAGTCTGGCAGGCTATAGTTCATGGGGTCGCAAAAAGTCAGACATGACTGAGCAATAACTGAGCACACACATAGTCCATATGTACTTTTATATGCATGTATGTTAGGATTCTTTGTCCTAATTAATATTAAAGCTGGGGGAAAAACATCTTTTCACCTTTTTCTTTAAGTGACAAGGAGTTAAATATCCCTCTATTGGTAACTGATCATAAACAGTTCCACTCTACTCACAGGGAAAACTAATTTCTAGTATGTACATTAGATTTCTATTTCATTATTCTTATTCTTTAATTTTAAAACATGAAATAGCATTGCCTTATTTTCATTATATATATATTACTTTATATTTTATTATTGAGGAGAAGGAGGCAGTGGAGGATGAGATGGTTGGACAGAATCACTGACTAAATGGACGTGAGTCTGAGCAAACTCTGGGAGATAGTGAGGGACAGGGAAGCCTGGCATGCTGCAGTTCATGGGGTCGCAAAGAGTTGGACAAGACTTAGCAACTGAACAACAAATATATCTTGTTACCATATGCAGCATCAATATACTATTCAGTTCAGTTCAGTTCAGTCGCTCAGTCGTGTCAGACTCTCTGCGACCCCATGAATCACAGCACGCCAGGCCTCCCTGTCCATCACCAACTCCCGGAGTTCACTCAACTCCCGGAGTTCACTCAAACTCATGTCCACAGAGTCGGTGATGCCATCCAGCCATCTCATTCTCCGTCGTCCCCTTCTCCTCCCGCCCCCAACCTTTCCCAGCATCAGACTCTTTTCCAGTGAGTCAACTCGTTGCATGAGGTGGACAAAGTATTGCAGTTTCAGCTTTGGCATCAGTCCTTCCAATGAATACCCAGGATTGATCTCCTTTAGAATGGACTGGTTGGATCTCCTTGCAGTATAAGGGACTCTCAAGAGTCTTCTCCAGCACCACAGTTCAAAAGTATCAATTCTTCGGCGATCAGCTTTCTTCACAGTCCAACTCTCACATCCATACATGACCACGGGAAAAACCATAGCCTTGACTAGACGGACCTTTGTTGGCAAAGTAATGTCTCTGCTTTTTAATATACTATCAAGGTTGGTCATAACTTTCCTTCCAAGGAGTAAGCGTCTTTTAATTTCATGGCTGCAATCAGCATCTGCAGTGATTTTGGAGCCCAAAAAATAAAGTCTGACACTGTTTCCACTGTTTTTCCATCTATTTCCCATGAAGTGATGGGACCAGATGCCATGATCTTTGTTTTCTGAATGTTGAGCTTCAAGCCAACCTTTTCACTCTCCTCTTTCACTTTCCTCAAGAGGCTTTTGAGTTCCTCTTCACTTTCTGCCATAAGGGTGGTGTCATCTGCATATCTGAGGTGATTGATATTTCTCCCGGCAATCTTGATTCCAGCTTGTGCTTCTTCCAGCCCAGCGTTCCTCATGATGTACTCTGCATATAAGTTAAATAAGCAAGGTGACAATATACAGCCTTGACGTACTCCTTTTCCTATTTGGAACCAGTCTGTTGTTCCATGTCCAGTTCTGACTGTTGCTTCCTGACCTGCATACAGGTTTCTCAAGAGGCAGGTCAGGTGGTCTGGTATTCCCATCTCTTTCAGAATTTTCCACAGTTTATTGTGATCCACACAGTCAAAGGCTTTGGCATAGTCAATGAAGCAGAAATATACTATTACTCTATGGCAAATGATGCTGGTTTTCCATCCACAGTGGGGGTTAACAAAATCTGTTTTGAATATATTAATTTAAGTAAACAGAAGTGAGTCAATTTAAAGAAAAACATTTTCGTAATAACTTTCACAGTGGTCTACAGCCTGGATGCAAAGCAAAAAAGTGTGGGGTTTGCTTTCCCTTAACTCCAGCTCCTCCTACTCTACCAACCACCCATTTTTTCCTCCAAAGCATGAGTTTAGGTGTGAAGGTGATGAAACTCTCCTTTCCTCTACCTTGACACTCACTTGGGATCCTCACAAGCAGCTTATCAACATATTTAGGAAAGATAATCTGAGCTGAGAAGGTTAGGTTTTTTCATACCAGAAATTAGCATGAAAAAAAAAAAAAAAAAACAATGAAACAATCCAAAGGTCTTTCCAGACTCACACAATTTGGGGGTTTTAATGGCAAAAAGCAGCCATTTATTATTAGACAGATACCATTATTTACCAGACGGAATGCAAGATTTCCTATATGGAGAAAGTTTCATGTTTTCTTTTTAGCTTTGGAACCACCCTATTTATCGGTGATTTAGGCTTAGGCGAAGTCTGACCTAAGTCTGAATTTCCTCACCTAACAAATGAAGGCCTACTTCCCAAAGGAAATAATGAGTATTGGGCACTTAACCCAGGGTCAGGCACACAGATGTGCTCAAGGAGAGTTATTATTACTACTATAATTATCAACAATGTTCATTAAACCACATAGCTATAGTGATGATTATTCTAACAGGAGCTTTCCACTTTCAAAAAAGTGCAGGTACCTTAGTAATCATTTACGCTTAATTCCGGGCTACAGTACAACTTCAGCTTCCTCAGGCAATTCATTTAGCATTTTTCATTCAACACATACTTCCTTATATATAAGCCACAGTTTTAGACACTGGGGAAACAGCACTGAACAATGCACAGCAAAGTCCTTGCCCTGTGGCTGCCATTCTGGAGGGGAGAGAAACAATACAGCTAATAAGGGAATACTAATTGCAGTAGATCAAACAGTGAGGAATGCTAGAGAAGAAAAAAATGGATTTTGATCTGGCAAAGGCCTTGCCCATTAAGACAAAGGCCCTGTCTCTTCCGGAGTACTTGGGTTTTACATCAGGTAACTCAAGACCTTTAGATAGTAAAATCTGATCTTTGGGCCAATAGTCTTCTTGGCGTGATTTCAGAGGCAAGCGCTCAAACAGTAAAAAGGAAAAATATTTCCTCTGCATACTTGCCGACATCTAAAAGCAAGGGGAAAGGGACTTCCCTAGTGGTCCAGTGGTTAAGAATCTGTCCTGCAATGTAGGGGATGTGGGTTCCATCCCTGGTCAGGGAACTAAGATCCCTCATGCTACAGAGCAACTGAACAGACAAGCCACAACTGGAGAGTCTGCACACCGAAACAAAAAGATCCCGCGGTGACACCACGAAGATCCTGCGCTCTGCAACTAAGACCTGAGTCAGCCAAATAAATAAATACCTTTTAAATAAAATAAAAATAAAAACAAGGGGAGAGGTGGGGAAAAAATGGTACTTTCTGTGGCAGCCAAAGCTGGACTATCAAATACTGAGCACGTATGGGATGGCACTCCTAGTCCCTGGAGTGGGAAATATAATCAAGTTTCCTCTTCCCTGCTGAGCCTAGAACCAGCTTCACAAATTTTCTCAGCACAGTTCTCAAGGCAACCACCATCAGTGATTCAAGTTAGCGTAAGAGATGAAATCTGTGTGTCATCATGAGTTTGAAGTAAGGTTTAAATGCAAATACATTTTCAGAAAGGTAGCATACTGACATAAAAATCACATGAAGTACCAAATGACTAGTCCTCTCCCAAGAGCACATCTTGTCAGGGGTGGGAAATAGCTAAGAAGAGATGCTGTAAGTATATAAGGGCTTCGAAGGGTGCACACCGAGGAAGGGAGGACATCTTTTATAATCCCACCCACATTCTTTTCTGAATGGGTGTCATGAGGCATTTCCACACACCCTGCGATTTGAAGGAACCACCTCCGTTAGCGTACCTCTGTCTTTCACACAGACACTTAGTTGAGCCCACAAATTATAGTGCTCCCAAATGGCAGCTCTGTTCTTCCAGGTATACAGGCCAAACACCCTGGAGCTCATCAGCACATCCTTTCAGCCTGACCTTCAGGAGATTAACAAAATCCAATCGTTTCTCACCATCTCCACCTCTACCTCCCAAATCAAGCCACCACCATGTCTTGGCTGGATGCCTGCAATAATTCTCTAACAGTCTCAGCTTCCGCCTGTGCTCATGCACTGTCTCTTTTCACTCAAAATCCTCCTAAACCTAAGTCAGATTGCAACTCTGGCCAAAAACAGCCGTGTACCTGCTCATCTCACCGAGAGTAAAACCCTACGAGGCCCTTGCTGCTGTGGTCCCCAGCCACCTCTCCCGGCTCTTCTCCACTGCCCCCCACCCCTTGCACTCTTCCCTCCAGCCTCACATGCCTCCGGGATTTCCTCCAATAGGCATGGCATGTTTCTACCTCAAGAGTTTTGCACTTGCTGCTTCCTCTGCCAAGGATACTTTTCCTCTGGGAGCCATGTGGCTGCTCCCTTAAGACAGTCAGGTCTGGCCCTGAGATGCACTGCTCTCCCTAACAAAGCACACAAACCAGCCCCCAGCTCCACCCCGTCACTCTACCCTGCTGGGTAATTGTTCATGGCACTGTCACTACCGGACATCATCTCATCACCTTATCTCTCTCCCTTCTTCCCTCCCTCCCTCCTTCCTGTAATCACTGTCTGTCCCCCAACAGAATATAAGCTACATCAGAATGAGGACATGCTCCACTCTGTTCATTTCTGTGCCTAGAATAGGGTCAGGCCCAGAGCGGGTGCTCCAACTGTTTTGATTAAAACTCGATCATGGCAGAGAAGCAGCCCCACGATGCAAAAGAAGAAACGGCCTCATCTACAAAATACAACTGCTTTGCTTGAGTGGCTTGAGCTAGGGCTCCCATAACAGTGGGTGATAGAGGTCTAAGCACATAATGATAGTGCTGGGGTGACAGGAAGTGAAAGACTTTTACTCTTGAAAGAAAGCCAGATTTGATCATACGGTAGATTTGATCATATGGTAGATTTGCTCAACAGCATTTAGGTTTTATGGCTATAAAGCAATATTCTTATTTCTTAACCTCTTTTCTAAGAAATAAATAAATAAACAGAAAACCTTTGATCTGCCAGTCTGAAATTGCACTCCTGAAACAAAACATTTTACACTCAATTTTTGATAACACAAGGTTTATTAAAAGGTAGCTATTATGTTACTGCAGAATAAACTGTATACATGCAAAGATTTAGCATGCTGTCAAAAGGTTTCCTCATTGGAAGTGACGGCTACTCCTAAGCCAGTGATGGTTTTGAGCATTTCATTTACCCAGTTTAACCTGTAAAAGAAATTGGTTACACCAAGCTAGCTCAAGGCAGGCAGTAGGAGCCAATGGAAACAACTTGGAATTTGGAGTTTGAGATCTGATTCTGTCACTCACCAGTCTGACTGTATCTTAATCTTTTCATCCATAAAGCACTGATCACTGGAAATACCTACCTTGCCCACTGCACCTTTCACTACCTTAAAGTGTGCTTGTGGAGGGTCACCCAAGACAGGACTGTGGGTCAGGGACCCCATGTATTTGGTTCAGCAGGATGAGCAGAGCACCTCACACATGACAGGCACCTGTATGCTGATGAGGAAACAGAGTATCAGGAGTTAAGCAATTTGCTCCAAGTCCCCAGTTATCAGGTGCCAGAGTCAAGATCTGATTATCTGACTCCAAGTCCATGCTCTTCACCAGTATGTGCTGAATACTATGCAGTACATTCATGTAAATTTATCACTGAATACGTTCTCAGTAATTTCGGTGCTTCTCTTTTTGCTCAAGCAAGAGCTGCTTTAGCACTCTATCAGCCTTAATTTTTCCCCCAGAAAAGAAAATCTACGCCTGGGAATAAAGGGAAGTCATGCAGAGGTAAGCAGGCCTCCTTTCAAATTGCTTGTTGTTTTTTTTTAATATTCTTCTATACCTTGTTTATTTTTTAATTAATTATTTTTGGCTGTGCTGAATCTCTGTTGCTGTGCACAGGTTTTCTCTAGTTGTGGTGCACTGGCTTCTTACTGCTATGGTTTCTCTTACTGTGGAACATGGGCTTTCATGTGCAAAGGTTCAGTAGTTGTGGCCAGTGGGCTCCAGAGCACCAGCTCAATAGCTGTGGTGCATGGGCTTAGCTGCCCTGCGGCATGTGGAATCTTCCCGGACCAGAGACTTAACCCGTGTCCCCTGCATTGGCAGGCAGATTCTTAACCACTGGACCACCATGGAAGTCCTCATTTCAAATTCTAATTCCTCACACTGGCCTTTCCTGCATTCCTCCAGTGAGTGTACGAACTGTGTCGTCATAACCTGGAAGGCAGTTCTGCCATCAGGAAGGCCAATGAGAACATTCTGACAACTCACTGGTCAGTAACCCAAGGACTATTAAAATCTCTTTTCAGCTTCTCTGCCTTTTCAGGGCAAACATGTCAACTTCAGTAGTTATGACCATTAGCTGGCCTGATTCACAAGCAGTTCCTAATTAAGTAGGACTATTGAACACTGTGAGATACGAAATCTCTTGCTGCTAAATTGCACACAGGCCGAAAGCAATGAGAATCTGTTTAGATATCCGCAGTGCTTTATATTTGGGGACCAGTGGTTATGAGACACTGAAACCAATCATCATTAAGACATCCCTGTCTGGGCTGCCAGAGAACAAAGGTCCCCGCACAGAGCTACCTGCCCAGACTAATGGTCAAGAGGCTGATGAGGCATTAATGAGTCTATGAATCAAAATTTACCAAACAAACAATTCCCCCAAAGCCTTGGCTTCTAGTTATTTGTTTGACTGTATCTTGGAACTAACTATGGAACAAGATGACTGTGTTTAGATGTCTTCATTAGTGGCCTATCCTTAAACAGTTCTTTCAACCAACCATCCCAACCTCATTTCTTTCTCAGGAAAATAAATAAAGAGGTTCTAAGTTATACTACAACATTTTTGCCTGGAGGATCCCATGAGCAGAGGAGCCTGGCGGGCTGCAGCCCATGGGGTCACAAACAGTTGGACATGACTGAGGGATACAAGCTTATATTAAACACAAGGGTTATAAACACAAGGGTTATATTAAAAAAAAAAATCCAAATACTAACAAAAGGCAACTGTATTAATTCCTTTGCACTAAATGTATTTGTTTCTGTGATTTTTTTCTCTGGGAAAAGTGTATATTATCAGGAGCTACCAACTAGTCAGCCCTAATTATGTACTAGGCACCACGCTGGGAACTTTGCATATGTCAACTGAGTTACAGAGCCTGAGGTGGCCCAAGAAAGCCTTCTGTGCCTGGTCATTTCCTTGCTGTGTGTTCTCACAGCACCAAGTACCTCTCTGTCACTAGTGAAAGTGAAAATGTTAGTTGCTCAGTCGTGTCCGACTTTTTGCGACCCCATGGACTGTAGCCCACCAGGCTCCTCTGTCTATGGAATTCTCCAGGCCAGGCAAGAATACTGGAGTGGATTGCCATTCCCTTTTCCAAGGGACTTTCCTGATCCAGGGATCAAACCCAGGTCTTCCACACTGCAGGCAGATTCTTTACTGTCTGAGTCACCAGGGAAGCAAGCGTATCATAAACTCCTTTGTGTGATTATTTTACATCTCTCTCTTGAACTGAACTATAAGTTCACAAACACTGTGTTTATTTTTGTTCCCCGTTATAACCCCAGCTTCAAACACAGCACCCAGCACACAGCTGGTGTTCAACAAATATTTGACAAACAAGTGATGGAAGCACATAGAGGCTACGACACCTCCCAGGTTGACAGAGCCCGTAGGTAGCAGAGTCGGGATTTGAACTCAGCCTCCAGAGACCAGCACATGGTGTCTCTCTGGGCTGGGCAGGCTTTTGCATCAAAACACATCAAACAAGGAACAAACAAGAGCAACTATTACTATCACCACAGTCTGTACAAATATAAGAAGGCAAAAGAGGGTTTCCCTATGGCTATTGAGGTATATTACAGACTCACTATAATGAACAGGCTTCCCAGGTGGCATAGTTGTTAAAGAATTAGCCTGCCAATGCAGGAGATATAAGTTCAATCCCTGGGTTGGGAAGATCCCCTGGAGAACAAAATGGCAACCACTCCAGTATTCTTGCTGGGATAAACTCATGAACAGAGGAGCCTGGTGTGCTACAGTCCATAGGGTCACAGAGCTGGATGTGACTGTGTATGAAGCATGAACGAATAGAATAACACTAGTGAGCACAAGAGTAAATTAGAAAAGTTTTAAAAGTACAGTAAAATCATGACCAATCTTTCCTTAGGGTCTCTCTTCACTTCCTATTTATATTGATTCACGTTTATTATTATTATTAATATTATTATAACTGAATACTTAGGACCCAAAGGATGCTGACCAGCGGAAAATGCCAAATTCTTAGTCCTCCAACAACCAAACCTAACTGACAATAATTTTCTTACGTGGCTCATAGGAGAAAATAAAAGTGCAGCCCTGAGCTGGTACCTGCCACATAAGGATGCTATTATTGTTGATACCATTTATTCTTATTAATATTTGTTCTCTTGTGACTAATGGCAGCTAGAAGCCTGAGCTTTGGAGTTAGTCAGACGTGGACACAGAAACTCATGTTACTGTGAGGCACTGGCCAAGTTTTGTAACCTCAATATTTCCTCATCCATAAAATAAAGATGATAATACTATCTATGTTTGGAAGCGCTTGGCATAGAATCTGGAACAGATCCATACCACCAATGGTACCTATTTTCATCATCTTCCTCATTATCAATATTTAGCCAGGTGTGAGCAGGAAGAGTCTCACCTTAGTCATGTGAGCAAAACTTCTAGAAAGACAACTTCCATGCTGGACTCAGCCCACTGCATTTATCCTGCTAGAAAACAGCCACCTTACAGCTGTTTTTTTCCCCCTTCTTTTCTCCCTAAAATTCAGTTCTGATTTTTTTTTTATATTCCAATAAAGCTTTATAAATAAATATGACGAAACAAAAGAGTTTTGCCTTGGAATCTGGAAATGCTTATCTTGTAAATGCAAAGTTGTAGGTTATAGGTTTCCTTTCAGGGGTTTCTCCGCCCCCACCCCCCACCAGTGGCTCCATCCCTCTCTCAGTGGTCCTCCTAGGCTCAGCAAAGCATGAAACACACATTCGCCACAACCCTGTCAGGGATACCCAAGCTGGAGACCATTAGACCAGGGGCTCCCCACAGGAGCTCGCCAATTCATCTAACACACTTTTTTACACTTCTTACCATGTCGTCTAAGGCCCAACATTATTTAGTCCAAACAGCTTTGTGCTTGCCACCAGGGCTAAAAGGTGTTCTTTCCCTTAAAAAACAGCAATTCAATTCAGTAGACTCGCGGGGCATATGCCAATATACCCTCTCCCTTCACATGTGGATTTCTGTTGTCTATTCTGTGGCAAACCATCTTCTCATTCATTCGCAATTATTGAGTGCTTGTTCTAGGTGCTGCGGATGCATGAGAAAGAATGGTGATTTCATGTAACCCACGTCCTAGAAGGGACACAACAATTAAAGTAAATAAATAAAAAATACACAATCACAACTGGAAAACAGCAGAAAACAAGGTAACCAACCTTAGATTGGAAGACAAAAAGCTGAAGCCTGGTGGATAACGAGGAGCTTACCAGGTAAGGAGGAAGCACTGTGTTGAGAGAGAACCTGGTGAACAGTGGCACTGAAAGTTTATCAAGAAGGATGGTGCATAGAGAGTAAGAGAGCAGTGAATGAAGAGGCCAGCAGAGACCAGCTATTTGGTGGAAAAAAGATGAGAAAGATGACAGTAGCTAGACAAGGAAGGGTGACCGTAGAAAAGGAAAGAAACCCCATGCTAGAAATATTCAGAAGATAAAACAGAGATAATCTGCCAATAGAATGGGGTTGGGGGAGCGGCAGGGCATGGTGAGGGCGAGGCAGGCACCCAGAAAGACTCCTAGGTTTGTGGCATGTGTAAACAGATGAACACAGGTGCCATTTATTAATCAAGGAACTTATTCCTCAAAATACCTTGAGACCGTTGAAAGGAGATGATGAGGGGACAACCACATAAAAGTGCATACAACTCAGAGGAAAAGGCTGGACTGGTCACTGTGGCCTGTGAGAAAGAATAGAGTCTGTGAAGAAGAGGGCTTGGGAGCACTGAATAAAGAGGAAGACAATGCACCTCAATATAAGAAATGTATGAATAAAACTAGCAGAATTCCACAAGCTCAGAGCCAGGGATCTTTCTCCAGGACCAAAATCATCTCCCAAACAGCCAAATGACCTGATCCATCATACCATTGTATAGTTACGTTATCAGCTGCACAAAATCAGTTGTATAATATCATTAACTCCATTCTTCCAACCAAAAAATGCTGGCAAAGATAAAAGGAATGATTGAAGGAAATTCTGGGATTTCTTTACAAAAACAACATTTACAACAGGCCTATCAGTTTTCCTACTGTTTCTCAAACATTTCTAAGTGAAATCCCCAGAATAACAAAAGAGAATGATCCTAGAGTCCTGGCAGGGTACAGTCTTATGCTTCCCTCTCCAAATGAAAACAGTTTCTAAACCTTAGTGTGGTATTTTAAAAATTCACTCAAGTTGTACATACCACTGCATAATACATATGTATTTATATACATATATAATACATATGTCCATGTCATACTTTTAATATATATATATATGTTTAATTTTCCCAAATATTGACGTAAAAATAATGTGCTATGAATGTGCCTCAATTAGCCTATGACATTGGGGATGCCCTTGTCCAGAGCTTTGCATGCAGTGTAGAACTCATTATCTAAGTTGAGAACCATGAAATTAATCTGAGATGGACTAAAGAGGTTTTTCCTGGGAGCAGGGACTAGAGTCATGACCTCTGGAAGTCACTCTTCATTTCCCCTAATCCTATAATACATATTAACAATAATATTAATTTTAAAATCACACTCAGTGGTTTTTAAATTCAGTCACAAGAAGGTAGTCACTATGGTACATGGTAGGACACACGTCCTACAGGGAAGGTACCACTTCAAAGATGTGGAAACTTGAGTCACAGAAAGGTGACTTCACTTTCCTAAAGAGGAACAGCCCAAGAGTGCTGGCATCGTAACTGGAACCCAGACAATCCTAGTCTATGCGTAACTACTATTGATTTCCCTGCTATTTATTTTTAGTATACTCTTCCTGCTACTCTCCGGCTTCCCAGGTGGCTCAGTGGTATAGAATCTGCCAACCAATGCAGGAGATGAAGGAGACGCGGGTTCGATCCCTGGGTCAAGAAGATCCCCTGGAATAGGAATTGGCAACCCACTCCAGTATTCTTGCCTAGAGAATTCCATGGACAGAGGAGCCTGGCGGGCTACAGTCCATGGGGTTAGAAAGAGTCAGACATGACTGAGTGACTGAGCAAACATGCATGCACTTCCTGCTTTCACCAGTGTTTTATATTTGGTGATAGTCAAAAGCAAAAACTAAAAGGCATGCTTCAAAACTGGGAAAAAAAAGCTTTATCTTCCCAAAACATAATTTCATTTAAATGAAAAAAATATGTGTGCAAATTGGACATTTTGGGTACATAAAGTCAAGTGCTACCAATTAAGTAAATGAGTGATGAATCCTAATATCAACACAAGTCATTAAATAAAACTGCACTTAAATTAGATTTATCAGATAGTTTATGGTACAAAAAAATATATATATAATGAGCGAACTTTAAGGAAAGCTTCCAATAATTTTATTCTTAAAACTTATATAATAATGGACTCTCTGGGACTATTTTATACGATGACTGCAAACAGAAAATGGGAGAGCAAACTCCGTGATGCTTTCTGTTTCTCTCAACATTCCTCTAGAGTGGCATCTTTTAAGCAACAAGAGACAGGATTTAATTCACCCAAGAGAGGTCACCTTGCTTGAAGGGTAGGTTCCTTCTGTCTAAATTCAGTTTACTCAACCAAATGTACCACAGAACGGAAAGCGGGGCATATTCCTGTCCTGAAATTCTTCCTATATTAAATAAAATCGCCTTACTTTTGTAGCAAATGAGCCATGAGAAACAATGCCAGAAATTGATTTGGAAGAGTGAGTACATATTCTGAAAAAGCATGTCTGTATATTTTGGAACAAAAAGTCCCTGGACAGCCCTGGATACCAAAGAAGATGTTAAGAGGGCACAGGAATGCAAATAGGGACAAAACCATACAAAAAGACTGAATGCATTGTCAGGGAAAGAGACATTTATTCTTCTACAAACATATACATTGACTGTTAATTTTATCTGATGAGTGATTCTCAAGTGCCTCAGTGAAATGTCACTGCTCTGGAGCTTATGTCCTCGGCATAGCTAGGGTAAGTCATTACTCCCCCAGTACAGTTTCCTGTTATTTCCTTCCTGCTGCTGCTGCTAAGTCACTTCAGTCGTGTCCGACTCTGTGTGACCCCATAGACGGCAGCCCACCAGGCTCCCCCGTCCCTGGGATTCTCCAGGTTCCTTCCTAGAACTTTTCAAAAGCTCTAATTGTTTCCTCTTTAGTTTTCCCACTTGCTAATTATCTATGACCCCTTTGTCTGCCAGGTGCCTTGTCATATCAGCAGTGCCTAGTTCAGTGCCTGGCACCCAGCAAGAAATTCTAAAAAAAATACTTGCTGAATGAACACAATAAGCCATGAATGGCAAGCATGAAACAACATTCCTTTGAGTTCACTCTTACAAACCAGATTTTATTTCATTTCATTAAATATTTTTATTTACTGGCTGTCTTCTGAAATCACTCTAGGTTCTCATTAATAGGGAGAAATTGATTCTGTCTTCGGGCGGGGGGGTGAAAAACTTTCAGTCACTTGCTCCAAAGGTCTTTTAAAATGATGTTGTAGTATAAATTGGTTCGAAAGCAAGGTTCAACATTTTATTACCTCCAGATTTATTCAGAAAAGCTGAAGGCCTGTGATAAGGCTCATTAAGTCGCTGAAGGGCCTATCTTCACATGCCTTTCACACAAAAGGTCTCAACTTAATGCCAGGTAATTACTGTTCATTTTCCCCTGGTTATTTCTATTTCCTGAAGATTCCCAGGGAAGTTGGCCTTAGTGGACACTCCCTACAGTTTCACACATGAGCACAGTAAGAGGGGTCATGTTTACCAGAGGGTCTTTCTGAAGCTGCATCTAAGGAAGGAAAGATGATTCTGACTCTAGGGACCAGAATTTAAACACAGACCATCTGTAAGTCACCCTTTCACCCTCCTTCCAGAATCAAGGCCAAGAGAGACAAGTTCCCGGCATACCAAGTGGCTTCCGTCTACATTTTGAATATATCACTTTTTACAGTACACATATCCTCTTCCACATATATAGGATCATGGATGTGGACTCCAGCTCCAGCTCTGTTGTTGTTTGGTTGCTAAGTCGTGTCTGACTCTTTGAAACCCCAAGGACTGTAGCCCACCAGGCTCCTAAGCCCATGGGATTTCCTAGGCAAGAATACTAGAGTCAGTTGCCATTTACTTCTCCAGGGGATCTTCCCAACCCAGGGATTGAACCCACGTCTCTTGAATCTCCTGCATTAGCAGGCATACTCTCCACCACTGAGCCACCAGCTAAGCTTTATGGTAAATATGATCTTAGTCCCATTGGACCCATCAGTGGTACCAAATCATTCAAATTTCACTATTTGAGAACCAGCCCAATAGACGGTGAACATTGAAAAAAAAAAAATCCTATTTTGGGCATTTTCATTTCAGTTTGACAGGGAAAAGTGGGATAGCTCTTAGAGGTCACTGAAGCCACCAGCCCCAAACTATACCTGCTTTTATATTTAGTCAGTTGTTGGTTGTAATTCACCTATCCCCACTACAATGATTCAACCTACAAACCTCTCCCAGTGGGCTTTCCTCACTTCAGCAGTGTCCATGGATGACCAACCAGGTCATTCATGAGAGTCCAGCTTCTTAAAAATACTATCCACAGTCCAGTGGACTTCTAGGAAGGGCAATGACTAGGTACAGAGTGAAATGTCAATAACTACTGTTCATTATAATTGCTGTTGTTCTTACCAAGAACGGCACCCCATTTCCCAAAATACTTTCTTTATTTGTGCCTACAATGACACAAAGGTTTTCTGATGAGGCTTACTACTTTGCTCTTTTTTTTTTTTAACTTGAAGCACAATGATTACAAATATAGACTCTGATTTCAAAGAGCCTTGGACTTGAATTTCTACTCAACTTAATTTTTGACTGGTTATTCTACTTCTGTACATAGCTAAAGAAAGACACACATGGGTTCTATGTGTTAGACAAATGAAAATCAATGGAAACAATAAAATAATCTTCTATTTAACAAGTCTCTCCATTTGTTTTTCAAAATCTCCAGGCTATTGAATGTGCCTCAGCCTCCACTTTTTCCCTCTTCAAACTTCAGCACCTCCTTCTCCGGCTTCTCACTGCACTGGGCTGTGAGAACACAAACAGTTCTCTGGTACAAACATCCTCAGAGTTCTGCCACAAACACAGATGCCTGTGAAAATTACACAAAATTTCCCGGTGAGAAGCAGCAAAGCAAGGTCGATGTCTTACATGGCCCCTTAGCTACAAGAGCTAGTTAAGTATAGTAGCTAAGAGCATAATCTCTGAACTCAAATGACCTGGGTTTGATTCTCTGCTCTATTACCAGGGTGAGAAAGATGGCTTTATCACACAGAGCATGTCACATCAGTTCACCATGTAGAAATAGGGTTGGTAATAATATCAAGTTCAATGGGCTGTTACATGGATTAAATGAGATTATTGCAGGTTATTCTGTAAAACCCTTAGTAATGGTATCTCTTACATAGGAGACAGTCAATAAACATTATTATATTTAGACACATCTTGGGTATGTGGCTTCCAGAAGTCTGTTTATATTAGATGGTCACTATAGACAGGCAATATATAGATTAAGTCTTCCAAAGGAGTAAATGTTAGCATATTTGAACTTGGAGTCTTGATCATAAAAGGTTACAGAGAATTGTTCATTTACAACAAATCAGGAATCACAGGAAAGGGAATACAAGCTCCCTTGATTTTCTCAGCAAGCCAATTCTACCTAAAATGTCAGGAGACCTTTCTCGTTTCCAGAGATGTTTCTGGAAATACCAACTGCTAATTGGTTTTCAAGATTCATTCTTCAAAAGTGGCATTTTTTTCAACATTTTTTAAACTAGTAAGATGTTAACATGAAACTTGTTAAGAGGATGACCAAAATACATTGGAAAAAACAGGAAGCACTTTCTTCTTTTTCCTGCCCCATCCCTCACATTATGTTTGCTCCCTTAATGGTAGAAGATGGATACTCTTCAGCCAAGTAAAAGAAAAAATAAAATATGAGAATAATGTAGAACCACTAGGCACTAGTTCCTTGAGTCCCCCAGCCCATTCCTGACAGGTTCACTGTTCAGAGCATGGATAACTACGTGGACAGAACAGAAAAGTTAGGAAGGCAGGGGGTGAAAACTTAGAATCACATCACTGAAGAGAGATAAACTATACACTCTTCTACACAAGAAACAACACAGTACACAGACATATCAAGACTGGATTTGGGTGACTGCTGGAACAAGATGTGTTTTGAGATCAGAACTGTATATTTGAAAACCAACTGGCATGACACTGGCCTATGTGTCTGAGTTTAGCAGTAAAAGGTCAAAATTCCCTGTGTCTAGGACTGTCTATCAAGCTAACCAGGGCAGAGCCTGGAGGAGGGCACAGCAACCCACTCCAGTCTTCTTGTCTCAAGAATCCCATGGACAGAGGAGCCTGGTGGACTATAGTCCATGTGGTCACAGAGTGGTCACAGATGACTGAAATGACAGCATGCACACACAGCCAGGGCAGAGAGGCTTTCTTTGAATGTTCCGTCTCTCTTCAAACCCCACCATCCTTCATTTAACAGAGGGCAGTTAACACACATATATGATAACATTGTGGTAAATATTTACCAACTGTTGGGGGACAGGGAGATGTTCACACTGTAGTGTTTGCCAATTTCCACGGTGTAAACACATTCACCATGTCTGATATCATTGCAGGAAGGTGAGAAGAGATGCATACAGTCAGCTCTGACAAGTAGGTATAAGTGAATTTCAACAATGCCTAAACTGTGTTTTAAAGGATAAAAACCCACTGACAAATATCCTTTTCAGGTATATGTGGTTGATGTCAAAGCAGCTTTTATATGGCAAATGATCAGAGTTCAAGTATTATTTAAGTACTGGAAATGGAAAGATAATTTCTAATCCATTTTCTATCTGAATGAAATGTTAACTTCTATCCATCTGTGCACTTCCTCTTCTAGTAAATGTGATTTTTTAAAACTTTCTTTTCTCTTTTCAGCTCTGCATCTGCTAGTGTTTTCCATTTGCCAGCTCCCAACATGTCCCCAATTACTTCTTTTTTATTTTATAGCCTACATGCTGATGTTTCATCAGTTACAACTGCTGGGTTCCACTGAGCATTAACAGTCTGCAGTGCCTCTAGGAGGGTACGTAATTCACTAAGTATACCAAACCTCTTCTTCTCCAAAGAGTATTGTTTAATATAAATACAGTGTGAGGTTAATGTAGTCCAAAAGGAAGGTTTTTTTTCCCTTAGAAGCATCAAAAATGGGAGGGAAAAAAAAAAAACATGATTCATAGAAGACTGGTTTATACACTAGAATAAGAAGTCACATGCATTTAAGAAGTATTATTTCAATTGGCATATTCTTACCGAACAAAAAAAAATTAACTGAGTATATGAATAAGTTGATATTTTAACCTATTCAATCAAAATATTTTTGCTATAAGAAAAGGAAGCTGAAACTACCTCATGTTAGGCATACAAATGCTTGAAAACTTAGGATACAATAGATCTCCAAAATTATTTTAGTCAAAAATGAAGTAAAAGGAAGGATCAAGAAAAAAAATTGTTTTTAATTTGACTTCTCTTATAAATACACAATCATCATCCATAAAAAGTTTCTGAATAATCGAATAGATTACCTGTAAATTTCCAAGTATGTAGGAGGAACCCAGAAGCAAATGCCTCAAAAATAATAAAAATCAAACCACTTCACTCTAATGGTGAATTCAAACAGGTACTATTTTCCAAAGTTTTATAAAAATTCCTTCTGGCAAACACCTACCTTTTATTTAAGAGGTGAACAAAGGAAAAATCAGGTTTAACTGCTCAAAGCTATCTAGCTTTAGACCAGAGTTGCATATAAAGAGTGAGAATGGTAGAGCAGCTTGCACTTAGGTGGTGGGGTGGGGAGAGTGGGGAGGAATGGGAGGAGGTGTTATCTTTGAAGGGCATTTGAAAGACAATAACAGTAATATTTAATATTTATGGAATATCAAGCAACACTTCCCAGGGGGCAGTGTTAAAGAACACTGATAAAGAACTTGGCTCTCATTGCACGAGGCATAAAAGATGAGGGTTGGATCCCTGGGTCGGGTCGGAAAGATCCCCTGGAAAAGGAAATGGCAACCCACTTCAATATTCCTGCCATGGACAGAGGAGTCTGGCAGCTCCTCTGGATCACAAAGACGCAGACACGACTGAAGTGACTTAGCACATATGCAGGCAACACGATAAGCCTCAGCAGACATGATCTTCTCCAGGATCCACACCACTACAAAGCAGGATCACTAATCTCAGTTTACAGATTAAGCAACTAGAGAGGGCTACCGCTCACAGTTTTAAGTAAATGACCAAGGTCTAGAGCTTAGCCAAGTCTTATCAGTGGGAAAAGGCAGGGGTGGAGTCCAGGTTGGTTGAAGGCATCAGTCACTTGCTTTCATGCTGCAACTTCCAATTTCCAGACATGGTGTTAGCAACCAAAATTTCACCACCTTTAAAACTTGTTAAAAGATGCTCTTTCTGCAGGATAGGCTCAGAGGCCAGGCTACCGCCCTCCCACTTCCTGTTTGCCCCCTCTGTCCATTTGCTGCAGTTCCACAATGAGTAAGTGGCAGAGCTAAAATTCAAACTCAATTATATTTGACTCAAAAGGAGCAAAAATTTTAACATTTCAGGCCAAATGTATTTTGCCTCTCAAGAGGAAAACAAGAGTAGTGATTAGATCAAGCTTTCAAGTCTGTGAATGTGTCCAGAAAAAAATAATAAGTCATTATCTCCACTTCCTTCCATGCCTACCCTGTGATTTTCAGCAACTACTAATTGTCTGCAAATTGCAGATGCCCCTTCTACAAGATCAGAAATCTTCCTGGACCTTGCCTCAGAATAAGCCTCCCCATTTTGGATAGAGACATGCCAGACTCATCCTATAACCCAGTTGTTCTCAAAAGATGACCCCTAGAACATAAGCAGTAGCATCACTGGAGAACTTGTCAGAAAAGCAAATGTTCAGGCCCTACCCCAGACCTACTGAACCAGAAATTCTAGAGAGGACGTCCATATCTGTGTTTTAACAAGGCTACCAGATGATTCTGATGCCACTCAAGCTTGAAAACCAGTGACTTAAGAAATCTGTATAGAAGTCTCTGTGGGCCGATGAAAACAGCAGCTTGGCAGCCCCACCTCCATCCACTGCTCAGAGCTAAGCTCACAAATCAGGGCTAGACAGATGTTCCTCAGGAAACCTACCAAGTTCCCAACCCCAGAATGTTCTCTGAGCTCCCCTTTCATAGTGTAGCACCACATAATTAGACGCTTATTTATGTTTAATGTCAGTCTCTCCAACTAAAGAGTAAGCTCCTGAAGGACCACTGTATCGCCACAGCATAACCTTGTGGATTGGCACACAGTAAGTGCTCAGTAAGCACTTTATAAACAAGTAAGTTATGAAAGCTTGTAATGGTCAGAGAGCAGAACGCAGCATTAATGACACATAAGAGTCTCACAGTTACACTTTCATGTACTCGTCAGTCAAATATTTATCAAGCACCCACTTTGGTCAGACACAATCCTAGATACAAAGGCCATCAGTGAATAAGACAGAAATCAATAACTAAAACAAAGAACTTGTCTTCATGCCTTCTGGGTCTTTTTTCTAGGTGGGGGAGATAGACAGTAGAACAAAATAAACCATGAAAAAATACTGCATTTTAGGTGGTGATGAGTAATGTAGAAGAAGACAGAATTGAGAAGGGGGATAGGGCAGTCCTGAGGTAGGGAGTGAGGGAGGCTGAAACTTGAATGAAGTGGTCGGAGTAAGTGTTGAAGGAATCACACAAGTAAAGATCACCTACATGTTCATCAACAGACGAATGGATGAAGAATATGTGACGCGATGTGTGTGTGTGTGTATGTGTGTGCACGTGCACATGAATAACAGAATACTACTCAGCCACAAAAAAGAATGAAATTTAGCCATTTGCAGCAACATGAATGGACTTGGAGGGCATCATGCTGAGTGAGATAAATCAGACAGAGAAAGGCAAATACTGTATGACATCACTTATATGTGGAATCTAAAACTTCAAGTCAATGTATGGCAAAACCAATACAATATTGTTAAGTAAAATAAATAAACAAATAAACATAAAAAAAAAACAAACTAGTGAATATAACAAAAAGAAGCAGACACATATATAGAGAATAGTCTAGTGGTTACCACTGGGGAGAGGGAAGGGGCAATACAGGAGTACGGAATAAGAGGTACGAACTATGAGGTATAAAATAAACCATGGGATATATTGTACAACACAGGGAATATAACCAATATTTTATAATAATTATAAATGGAAAATAACTAGAAAAAATTGAGAATCATATTATTGTATATCTGTAATGTACATAATATTGCATAGCTGCTTCAATAAAAATATATTTTTAAAAAATCTCAAGAAGGTAAAGAAGCAAGTTCTATTCTACAAATACTTGGGAATATGGCATAGGGCTGAAGGCACACAGGCAAAGCACCCTTGAAAGGCTGGAAGAACAGCAAAGAGCCTGGAAGAGTGACCAGGATGAAATTAGGAGGCGATGAGGCAAGAGAATTCCCAGTGTAGGGGCTGGTGATGGGGGACAAGAGTTGTAGGCAACTGTTATGACTATAGACTCTTCTCTGGAAGAGAAGACTTTATCTGATTTATGTTGGAACTGAATCACCTGACTTCTGTGTTGAGACTCAGGGGAAAAAAGGAAAGCAAGAAGCAGAAAGACCAGATAGAAGTCTATCTCTATAATCCAAGTGAGAGGTGCTGGGAGCTTGGCCCCAAAGCAGCAGTAGAGAGGTAAGAAATGGTACATGCTGGGCAGAAAACTAGACACTCCCAAGGCCATGAATATTTTGTTCTGCCACCTAACTGTGTGTCAGGACACAGTTAAACTCCCAGAAGGAATATGTTATATAGAAGATCTGTATAAGTGAGATAGGCATCTCAAACTTTTAAATAGCAAAGAAAATATAAGGTTAATAGGCAAATAACATGCCAGGAAGGTACATTTGCAATAATCACAATAGGCAAAGGACTATTTAACCTAACAATCGGGGTATAAAATGGAGCCCCTGGACAGTAATGTCTCCCACAACGAAATATTAAGTTTTCTCAAGAACACCTCAGAGAAGGCAATGGCACCCCACTCCAGTACTCTTGCCTGGAAAATCCCACGGACAGAGGAACCTGGTAGGCTGCAGTCCATGGGGTCGCTAAGAGTCGGACGTGACTGAAGCGACTTAGCAGCAGCAGCAGCAAGAACACCTCTTCAGACACAGACACAAAGAAAGACTTTTGAACACAGACGAAGAGGCTGGGATGAATTGAGAAAGTAGCACTGAAACATATGCATTACCTATATAAAACAGATAGCTAGTAGGAAGTTGTTATGTAACACAGGAAGCCTAACCTGGTGCTCTATAACAACCTAGAAGGGTGGGATGGGGTGGGGGATGGGAGGGAGGTTCAAAAGGGAGGGGACATATGTATACTTATGGCTGATTCACATTATTGTATGGCAGAAACCAATACAACATTGTAAAGCAATTATCCACTAACTAGAAATATTTTCAAAAATTATATACTAAAAAGACATACATAGGTATAACTGAATCACTGTGCTATACACTTGAAACTAACATGACATTGTAAATCAACTATACGTCAATAAAATAAATATTTTTTTAAAAAACCTCTTTATATTTTCCACTTAGCTCTACACATAGAAGGTATTTTAAATGCCTATGGTTGGTTGGTTTTAAAAAATGCTTTGGTAATAAGGAATATTAAACATATGTACAAGAAATGACACATCAAAGTTGTATGACCATATACTATATTTTTTTGTATTTATTTTTGTTGCCCACACTACATAGCATGGGGGATCCTAGTTCCCTGACCAGGGATCAAATCCATGCCCCTACAGTGGAAGCTTGGAGTGCCAACCACTGAACTGCTGGGGAAGTCCCCTGTATTTTTAATTCACTTATTCAAGTATTTAGTGAATACTTTCTATGGACAAGACACTATACTAGAAATTAAGGATTCACAAAGATGTCATTAATTTTTTAAATCTGGTAAGAAAAATCAGTAAAAAAAAATTTTAATGCAAAGAAATAATGGACAAAAAAAGACAATAATTAGAAAAGAAAAGTGAATAAACCCCACTGAAAAATAGAAACTGTCTAAGACCTATTTGTTAAACTTAAGATTCACAAAGAAAAGTGTGAGACCAGAGAATAAATGAAAAATTTACAATTTTGAAGTGAAACAGTCATGCTTCTAACTCTGGTTCTGTCAGTTACTTGCTAGGCACATCACAACATCTTTAATCCTCTATTCCCTCAACCACAATGAAAGATAAAAGTAAATATCTCTTAAATTCAGCAGGAGGGTTAACTTATGTAATTTAACACAATTCAAAGCAGAGAGTTGGGATTCAATAAAGGTAAGCATACTTCCCTAATTTTTTCTTACTCTAACCTGCAATTACTTATAGATGATGGCTTTTCTAGAGCTGAAATATGCCTCCCATTATTCCATAAGCTATGTGTGCCTCAAGAGGCTGTCCCATTCACAGGGCAGTAAGTGGGCCTGTCCTAGCTGGGTGTTCTTTTTATGAGCCAAAGAACTGATGATCCTAAACCAGCAGCAGTCATCACTGGAGACTCCTTTAGTTTGTTGATTTCAAGCCCTGCACTACTGGGATTTTAACTGATATTTTAAGATTGAAAACACTAATAAATTCTGCAGGCTCTCAAGAAGGGAAACGTACCTTATAAAAAAAAAGTTTTGTATATATAAATATTTTTTTTTAATTGTCAATGTTTACTCTGGGAGATTCAAGGTTATCTACTACCTGTTTTTCCTTCTGTCCAATGCTTAACTCGAAAGTCATTCAAAAGGTTTACTGGCATATATAAGTATGGGATCTGTACAAGCTTCCTACCTGAAATCTATTCTCACATAGGAAAAATGCCGAGCTCCAATAACTGTGACCTACATAAATTCAATGGTGTAAATGTAAGGAGGTCAAGTGAGGCCCTGCTGGATTGTATATGTCACCTCACACAAGCTGATCTGCAATTCTCTTAGAGCCTCACTGTCTTCAATAACTGTGAATAAACAACATCCTTGAATCTAAAAAGATGATGACATCGTATAATCAAAGTATTGATCTTGGATAGCACCTGCTGCCTTTGTATTTTCTAGAAGGGTTCTGTGTCTTCATCTATAACACAGCAGTCCCGATCTAAGATGCAGACACAGAGACAAACATTCGAACCATGTGATCCTTGAATAAGAGGCTGCCAATAATGAAATCATTTTGTTTGTCAACAATGAGGAAATCAGGTGACTTGCAGCGTCTAAACACAGGCATAGCCTTTTCCAGCCTGGTTTGTGTCCTGGTTTCACACTACCTGAAATAATAAGAGTGTGCAATTGTTTGGTGATGGGATTAAATGCATGGAGATGAAAGACTTCAAATGAATGAGAACCTTAGAGTGTGTTTCAGCTTGGGATCAATGAGCCACATTTCCCCCAATGAACTGGCTACACTCTGAAGATGGAGCCCACAAAAAAATGATAAATTCACTTTTTCACAACATGGGGGTCAATTTGATTAATAATCTTTCTGCTGCCTTAAAATCATTTGTGAACACCTGGACCAAAAAAAAAAAAAAAAAGGCAAGAGCAAAATCTTTGAAGCTTAGAGAACCTGCATAGAATCAGGAGGGGAAAGAACTGAACCTTGGATATCTTAGCTACTATATGCCCTTCCATTTCATCAAAATGCTGCAAAAGTAATCAGGGTAATAAGTATGAAAAATGTTATACTTCTTGGAAAACCAGTGCTTTAGATGTTCGGTAAATGATACCTTGCTTCTGAATTTCCTTAGCAGCTTTGAATTCATAATCATTCACTTATCCATTTAATCATTCAGAAAAAGTTTATATCTTTACTTTTATTCTCTCTGATTGCATGGTAATATCTTCTTACTGTAAAATATTCAAGTGAAACAGTACTGTATAAAGGAGAAAGCCTAAGTCTCTTGAACCAGAAACGTGTATATCTGTTAATCACTACTTTCCAGCTCTATGGGAAGGTGTCATGAGATTGCCAAAGCACATTAAACAATACTCCAGTCCTAAAAAAACGAAAACACACAATTTAGTAAGAGAGATGGTAACTAGAAAAATAAAAATACAGTATAAGAAGCAATGCAAGCCATAAGAAAGTCACAATGAAACGCTATAGGAAGTCAGACAAGGAAGAAATTTCTTCTAGCAAAGTATGTCCAAGGAAGGATTCTTCCTTTGCAAAAAAAGATACTGTTTCTGCCACTTCCTATAACTCCAAGTGTCATGTTCCTTTTGAGTCCTGCTGCTCTATGCTAGACTTCCTAAACTAAGATCTGAGAGCTTTAGTATAACATTGTCAGACCCACTTTCCCACTATTTCCCTACAGATTCAGCAATTCTGAATTCACTGTATACCTCTAAGCAAGGCAAACATGAAAGAACATCATTTGATCATCAGTCACTTTCCATTACCATTGTGCACAGGAATCGGAGAAAATATAAAAACAGATGATTGGAAAAGGATAAATGTTAAGTTCCTCTTGCCCCTTAAAAAAAATTAAAATGGGCAAAAAAAAGAAAACTGAAGCGACTTAGCAGCAGCAGCAGCAGCAAGCTAAAAAGAGGCACACCAGCACAAGACTACTACACACACACTTACCTCTTAGTACATAAAGGCTAGACGGGAGTGCACAGGATAAAAGTAAGTTTGAAATACATAAATGCTGTGGCTGTATAAAAATATAAAGTTTTATTACTGCCTCAATATAGGCACTAATAGTCAAATAAAAGAACCAGGAGGCCAACAGTCACAGAAACAGTCTCTGATGAGCTGAGAGATCTAGAATGAGACACTTAAACCTCTGGCTATCATAATTCTCATCATTAAAACAAAAGTAATGATGCTAGCCTTCTATAAGGCCCAAATGAGTCATATATTTGAAGTTATTTTATAAAAAGACTGTATGAAGTATTTCATAAAACACACAAAACAAGGTTCAGGTACTTAGCCTCAGTTCCAATGAAAGACTGGAAGATTCAAGACATAAATCTGGATTTTCCAAATGACCAGTCTCTAATTGCCACTTCCACTGACCCTTAGAAGTGGGAAGGACTCAAATAACTCAATAAATAAAAACAAGACTTCCTCAAGGACAAGGATACATCATATCCCCTGCCGTCCCCCAGCATCTACACAGTGCCTGATGCAGAGTGAGCACTCAGGACTCCTGTCCTTTAGCAGCTACTAATTGCTTCACTTTTAGTGGACATCAGCTTTGGTAAGTTGCACAATCTCAGGGACAAAGTCACATGGGCAGAAAAGCATGCTGGTCACATCCATCTTGGGTTGTCACTTATACACTTCCCTTCCTGGGCACACTCAAGTGAAGGTCATAAGCAAATTGTCGCCACTAAAAGACCTCCTAACAGTGACGTCGCTGAACACTCCCAGCCTTGCTCAGGACGGTGCGGCTGGGTGCTGGACCTCTGAGGCTGCCCAGGCACCAAGCATCTCCACAAGCTTGGAGAGGAGCAGTGCAGTCTTGGCCTTTTTTCCTGTCATCTAGTGAAACATGGAATGAAACAGAAGTCCCCTCTGCCAGGAGCCCCACAGCAACAGCTTTGAAATAAAAAAACAGATTTCTTCGAAAAACAGATATAAGACAGGCCTGAGAAAGGATTCTTTATAGGTTATTGCTGTGATATTGATAAAGAGCTTTGCACAACTCAGGAGTCCTTCCTTGGTATCAGAGCAGCAGGGTACAACCTGGAACAGGTACTAGAGTACTCCCCAGAAAAGTAACACAGTGAAAAAAAAATACAGAAATTTCTTCAAGAAGGGAATAAGGTTTTAAAAAAAAAAACTTTATGAGACAATGAGGTGGGGAGTAGGGGTGCAAACTTGGGAACAGAAGTCAATAAAATTCCTTTATGTAAGAAGGAGTCGACACTTAAGAGGGCTTTCATTGTGCTGAGCTATGAAAGGTGTGGAGGCCAGGTGCTACAATCTGTCACCATCCTCCACAAGCAGTACTGCTCAAATCCGTTACATCACTTGATAGCTGAAGGGATACCGAATGATTAGTCTGCCTAGACCACTGACATGTGTCTTGGTCAAGCTCTGCTTTGGATCACCAGTTTATTTCATTACAAAAGGGCAGGCTTTTTTTTTTTCCACCTCTCCTCCCATCCCAGAGTCTTTGCTTCCCTTACGCTATTGACACATGGACAATTCAATTACTAGTATTTACTAAACACCTGCTATATTTCAAGCTCTGGAAAGGGAGAGATGAGCACAGCACAATTTTGACCCCCAGAGGAATAAATGTTCTAGACAACTAAGCTAATATAAGGCAGAAGGATGGGAACTCTAAGGAGAGAAATGTGTAAATACAAATAAGGGGATGAAGATTGGGGGCCAGGAAGTTTCATGAGGGGGTGTGACATTTATGTCGGGTCTGTTGGTGATGGACAGGGAGGCCTGGCGTGCTGTGATTCATGGGGTCGCGGAGAGTCGGACACGACTGAGCGACTGATCTGATCTGATCTGATATCTGACAGCTCAGTGGTAAAGAATCCACCTGTCAAGCAGGAGACGCAGGTTCCATCCCTCGATTGGGAAGATCCCCTGGAGGAGGAAATGGCAACCCACTCCAGTATTCTTGCCTGAAAAATCCCATGGATGAAGAGCCCGGAGGGCTACAGTACAAATGGTTCAAAGTGTCAGGCACAACCAAGCCACTAAGCATACACACAACAAGATCAGCAGGAGCTGACTAGGTACGAAAGAAAAGTAGAACTCAAAGCTGAAAAATGAATGAACACAGGCATGAAAGGATACGAGGAACTGGTATTCTCAGAAAACGGCAAAGTTCCCAGTGGTCACATTACAGGCAATGTGCTGTGGAGTGACAGGAAATAAGGCTAGAGACATAGGTCAAGCCAAAAATTGGAAAGACTTTGGCTGCCATGCCAGAGGGATGGGATTTTACCCTGGAAGTACTAGTGAGCGACCAAGGGTTTTACGCTGGAAGAAGACACATGGTCAGGCCTGTGTTTGGTCAAAGCACTCAGCCAATGCAAAAATCAACGGATGGGGAGTGGGAGGTGAGGGTGGGAATTGCAAGGGTTCAGAACAAGAACAGAAAATAGAAAAACAGGGACATTTCGTAGGTAACATCAAAGGAACTTGATGGCTACCGTGCCTAGTGATACAGAGGGAAGAGCCTCTCTCTCTTAATTAATTCCTACTTAGCCTTTATATCTGAGATCAAATGACACACTTCCCAAAGGAAGCTGTGCAAGTCCAAGCAATAAATTTGGTCTGTGATATGCTCTATAAGTACACTGGACTTTTCTTCCACAGCCACATTACTTCAGTTTGTAATGCTATATTTGTGCAACAAGTCAGATTAATGTCTGTATCAGACTAGGAGTCTCTTGACAGTCTATCTTTTAAAACAAACCCCCCAAAAAATATTTACTTATTTATTGGCTGTGCTGGGTCATCGATGCAGCGCGCGCCACTAACTGTGGCGAGCAGGGGCTACTCCTCATTGCAGTGTGCAGGCTTCTTGTTGTGGTGGCTTCTCTTAGTGTGGAGCCACACAAGCTCCAATAGTTGTATCATGAATGCTCACTAGTTGTGGCACTCAGACTTAGTTGCTCTGTGACGTGTGTAATCTTCCCAGACCAGGGATTGAACCAGTGTCCTTTGCACCGCAAGGCAGATTCTTAACTACTGAGCCACCAGGGAAGCCTCTGATGGCCTATCTTATCCATGCATCCCTAGCATCTAGCACAGTGTCTGGCTTACAGTAGGAACTCAAAAATATTCACTGAGAGCAATGGTTGAGGGAAGGCAGTTAAGGATCACACAAAGGCTTCTATACTGCAAAACAATGCAGACAGTGAAGCCATTAATTAAGGCAGTACTGGAAAAGATGAAAGAAGTGAAAATGGGGAAAATAAATGAATTCCAGCTTAAACATGGTAAGAACTGCAGATGGAGGTTTACAATAGCTTTGAACTCAGGACAGTCAATTTAGATATTAGAGATTTAGATACCTACGTGGCTAAAGAGATGGTGGTCACAGCTTTACCCAGGTTGGGTACATAATTTCAGAAAAGAAGAGAATAAAATATGGAACCCTGGAGAAAACGACATTTAGAATCAGCTAAGCATGCCAGCAAAAACACTAGGAAAGAAAAGTCAACTAAGCAGGCAAAGAACCCAGGGAGAGTCGAAGAAATAAAGTGAGGCAGAGTTGAAGAAAGAGAAGATGTTAAGGAAGGAAGATCAGAATTGCCAAGGAGCTGGGAGTTGGCTGTTGTCCAGTCACTAAGTTGTGTCTGACTCTTGTGACCCCAAGGACTGCAACACACCAAGCTTCCCGGTCCTTCACTATCTCCCACAGTTTACTCAAACTCAGGTCCACTGAGTTGGTGATGCCATCCAATCATCTCATCCTCTGTCGCCCCCTCCTCCTTCTGTTCTCACTCTTTCTCAGCATCAGGGTCTTTCCCAGTGAGTCAACTCTTAGCATCAGGTGGCCAAAATATTGGAGCTTCAGCTTCAGCATCAGTCCTTCCAATGAATATTCAGGGTTGATTTCTTTTAGGATTAACGGGCTGGCTCTCCTTGCTGTCCAAGGGTCTCTCAAGAGTCTTTTCCAGCACCACAATCCAAAAGCATCAATTCTCTAGTGCTTTTCTTTATGGTCCAACTCTATCATCCATACATGACTACTGGAAAAAAACCATACCTTTGACTATATGGACCTTTGTTGGCAAAATGATGTCTCTGCTTTTGAACATGCTGTCTAACTTTGTCATAGCTTTTCTTCCAAGGAGCAAGCGTCTTTTAATTTCATGGCTGCATTCACCATCCACAGTGATTTTGAAACTCAAGAAAATAAAATCTGTCACTGCTTCTACTTTTTCCCCATCTATTTTCTATGAAGTGATGGGACTGGATGTGATAATCTTGGTTTTTTAAACATTGAGTTTCAAACTAGTTTTCTCGTCTTTCACCCTCATCAAGAGGCTCTTTAGTTCCTCCTCAGTTTCTGCCATTAGTTGTATCATCTGCTTATCTGAGGTTGTTGATATTTCTCCTGGAAATCCTGATTCCAGCTTGGGAGTTGGCTGGGAGGCTTAATAAAGAGAAGGGCTCTGTGATTAAGGTAGTGATGCTTACTTCCAAAGCAAAAGATTTCTGGACTTCCAAAGAAAGGCTAAAAGAACCAATGATGGGAGTAGTATGTGTAGAGAGGAAGAAAATAAAATACAAGCAAGAGGAAGGGAAAAATTCCTTCTTTTACTCATTCAGTAAGTAGTTGCTGAGCTTCTACTATAAGCTAAGTATTCTACACTAGAGGTGCAGCAATAAACAAGACATGATGGTCTGTGGGGCCAGAGAATTTAAGAAGTGGCAGAATCAAGATCAAAGAAAAGACTAGCCTTGAAAACTCATGAGATCTCTTTTTCCTCTGAACTAAAAAGTAAAGAGAAATGGTCCAGGGCTAAAGACTACATGGGCAGGGCCTAGAAATATCAAGGAGATGGGGGATTTCAGGGTTCTCGGGGGTTAGGTTCCCCTGAAGGCAGAGACTGAGACAAAGGTTTAGGTGCAGGGGTTTATTAAATACTTGGGAGGTGATTCCAGAAAGCAGGGATGCAGGAATACAGAGTAAGACAAGCGAAGGGTAAAAGCAAATCTAAGGGTACATTATGAAGTTTGCCACAGACAAAGGACCTGATCTGGCCAGGACCTCCTCAGAAGTGTGCAGTATGCATCCATAATTATGCACCTGAAAAAAATGGAAGACTGGAATATTTACTGAAATGCTCAATGTTTAAAGGGTAGTCCCGAAGCCATTTATTTCTTGCACTTTCAGGCTTTTCTTTGGCCCAGGCCAAGCAGGCTCCAAGCATGAAAGATGGCAGAAAACAAGCAGAGTAGGTGCTCGAGGTAGCAAGCTGACTCATACAAAACTGGTCACCAACCACCATGGCTTTATTAGATAATGGCCACCAGGAGAATCTGCAATAAAGATAGTATTAGTGAGAACCAGATAGAAAAGACTAACATTCAGTCTAGGTTGACTGAGAAGGGAAAGGATGCTAGGAGAATATGGCTTGGGAAACTTTTCTAAATTCTAAACTTTCTTCTTACGCTTTTGGCCTTCCCAAAAAAGATGAACTTTGGGAATTATTCTGTTGATCAAAATTAAGATCATGAAAAAGGCTTTGTACTCTCCCAGGACAAGGGCCATGATATTAATCAGTGATATTTACTGGCACACTTATGGGCTAACACATTGAAGCAGCATCAAATGAATTATTCCTGCAACCACATACAGTAAGAACTATTATTGTTCCATTTGACAAAGGAGGAAGCTGAGGCTAAGAGAGTTCTTCAAGCATTTAAGGTCTATAAAATAATAACCTTACTTCATTTTAAGTACGTATGTCAATAACCCACACTTGAATACTTGTGTCTGAACATACACACACATATGGAGTAAAATCAGATGTGGGAGTTTGCAGAGAATACAGTTTACTTAGCCTCTCTGTCCATTTTGTCACTAAACAGATACTGAAGCAATTTTAGCCTCTTTACTGAATGAATATCTTTGTTTTTTTATTTATACCAATTGAACACTGTCTTTTCTGCAATATATACAAGCCTAGGAATGAAGAAAATGAAGACTTTGGATATGGAGACTAGAGGAAAACCAACAACAAAATATGAACCAAACCACAGAGCTAAATTAAGCCAACAAAAGCATCGTAAAAGGGAATACTAAAGCATGTAAAAAAATACTTTAAACTCATTACAGACCAAAATGCAAATCTGATTGCAAAATTATCTTCATCTTTAATTTGCAGGCTCATGATTATGCTGGAGGTAGGAGGCAAAATTTAATTTAAGGAGCAATTTTGGCCAATCACCCCTGCTTTCTCTCTAACACAGGAGCAGGGAGGGAAAGAGGATGAAACTGACCTTATCTGCAGAAGGCCAGAGGAAGGGAAAGCACATGTGATTATACCATCTACATACTCGGGTCTGGCTTGGGGAGACTGGCTAGGCAATGCCACCCTCCCTGAAATGGAGCTGGGCTGTAATTAGTTCAGGCTGTGGACGCCCGTATCATTAAAAAGATGACAACTGGACACTTGCCACAAACAAGATAATGTTTCATAATCAAATTAACTCGACTCAAGAGCTTGATTTGAGCCTATTTATGGTTAACCATCAAATGGCTTTCAGAGGACTTAGAGCATAAGATCTGAAAGAGATACTAGGTAAGTAGCGCGTGAACAGTAAAAGCAGGTGACGCTGAGGCCATTTGTTAGCCACGCAGCATTTATGATGAGGGCAGGAGCATGGGGAGAATTCAGAGGAAAGGGATTTAGAAATCAATCCTCGAAGAGATGAATATGCTTTTCATAGAATCATAATAGTACACACACATGTTTGGAAATGCATACGGTCCAAAACTTCAGCAGAAGTATTGTATCACATCCTGCATTGCCACAAAAGCAGAAATCCTCAGCTCATACATCTTTGCCACCAGAACCTAATACATTGTCTGGAGCTCTGTGGGTATTTGGAAAAACTTATCATGCTGTTATAATAATTAGGAGAGGAGGACACCAAAATATAGAAGAACTTTTTGCTCTACTAGGAAGTGAAAATGATATATAGATGGACTGTAACCATGCACAAAAATAGGCATGTTTAAGGACAACCAGATGATGTTCAAAAATGAAAACTGCGGTGTTAGGGGTTGGGACTGTACATGGTTTTTGTGTTTGTGTTTTTCCCCCTAAAACTGTCTTTAATATTGTCAGAATGTTATCTTATCCACTGCAAAATTTATACGTTTTCATGTTGGAGGGAGGGAAGAAATCCAGTAGTGAATAAACTGTTAGCTTATAGGATAAGGTTCGAAATCCATAGCTGAGCACTGGAGACCTTGCAGGAACCGGTCCAGCCAAGAACTCCAGTTGCATGTCCAACTCCTCTTCCTTCCTTCATCACACTTAACTGCTTGTCCTTTCCAAAATGTATCATAGGTTTCACTTTTCTTTTTCATATACCATTTACTACCTGGAACACCCTTCCTCCCAATCTTCTTCATATAACTAAATCCTACTCTTCAAAAACAGCTCAACCTCTTTGAGAAACCTGATTCTTCACAGCCTAATCTGGCCACACTTCTGAGTTTCCAAAGCACTTTAGGCTTACATCTCTCAGAGAGCTTGTCACCTTATGCTCCAATTACTGGTTTACTTGCCTCTCTCCTCTACTAGTCTGGACCCTACCTAGAGATAATATAAAGACGCCTGGGGCCACAGAGACCAATGAATGATCTACGGTATTTTTTAACAGACTGTGCCAGTGTGGTCATTCAGTCAACGCTCTTTTGGTGTCAAAGAATAGACATCCATTGGAACTACTGTGCACAAAAAGGGGGTTTTCCTTATATAGACACAGATACTTTTCAAAGTTCGACGGTAGAAATCGCTGTCACTTATCATATGACATCCCTTATATGTGGAATCTAAAATGAAATGATACAAATGAACTTACTTACAAAACAGAAACAGACTCACAAACTCAGAGAATGAACTTATGGTTTCTGGGAAGAAGGATGCGGGGAAGGGATAGTTAGAGAGTTTGGGATCCACACGTACCTACCACCGTATTTAAAATGGATAACCAACAAGGACCTACTGTATAGCACAGGAAACTCAGCTCAATGTTATCTGGCAACCTGGATGGGAGGGGAGCTTGCAGGAGAATGGATACATGTATATCTATGGCTGAGTCTCTTCGCTGTCTATCTGAAACTACCACATCGTTTGCTAATCGGCTATATCCTAATACAAAATAAAAAGTTTTTTAAAAAAGGAATATTGGTCACTAAGGTCTGTATAGTAGTATATATGTTAATCCCAAACTCCTAATTTCTCTCCCTCCTTGCCCCTGCTATCCCGCAGCTGGTAATCACAGGTTTGCTTTACAAGTCCATTTTGTAAATAAACTCATTTATAACATTTTTTAAGATTCCACATATCAGTGATATCATATGATACTTGTCTTTCTCTGTCTGATTTACTTCAGTTAACATGATAATCTCTAGGTTTATCCATGTTGCTGCAAATAACATTATTTCATTATTATTTATGGCTGAGTAATATTCCATTGTGTATAATACCACATCTTCTTTATCCATTCATCTTCAGAAAGACAGTCTCATAGTGGTTAAAGGCATGAGTTCCTGTTACCTGGGTTCAAACCTGGCTCTGCCACTACCTAAGTATATGAACTTGGGTAAATTACTTAACATCTCTATGACTCAGTTTCCTCTTCTATAAAATGGGAATGAGAAAGGATCTACCTCAAAGGACTGTTATGAGGATTACTGAATTAACCACAGGTTCCAAGTGTACCTGTCTACCCCATCTACCTACAAGTAGGTCTCAGTCCCATGTCCAACCTCTGGGAACAACAATATGACTGGCCTGGCTTCAGTCACCTGTGCATCACTCAGGCATGGCCATGGGAGCCAAGCTACACAGTACAAACATGACCACCAGGGCCACCCTTGAAGGTGAGAGTTGGGAGCTGTTCTCAAAGAAAGGAGGCATATGGATTAAGCTGATACCACAAACAAATCCCTACCAGAGCCACGCTTGTGGGCCTGCCTTGGATTACAGCTGGGCCTCTTCACCTCATGGTCCTTTGCCAGGCTTTTATTTAAAACACACAGCTGCCTATCTGCCTATGATGGCACCTAAGGGAGCCCCACACGCCAGCACTTAATAATGGCTTAATGGCAATGATGGTGACACTGACAAGAATGACGGTAGTGCAACAGGCCACATCATGGGCTGCTATTGCTTCCCTGCAGTTTGCTGCTGGGCCTCATGGCTGGAAGTTGAAGTCGGCACATCTTTCTAACTCGGCTAATGTGGCTGGGCTCTGGGGCCAGCACTCATCAGCTCCCATCCAGCTGCTAGTTAGGTAGATTTATACCCCAGTAAATCCATTGTCACACAATGGGTTCCTCCTCACTGCCAGGGTTTAAAGAACATAAGCACAGCATCCAATAACCAGAAGAGGAACGATCTCTAAAGAAAATTAACCATTGGGCTTCAAAGCATTACGCTGCCACTCTAGAATTTCCAAGTAAATCAGGTCAGCTGGTGAGTTGCATCTTTAACATTGGAAGAAAGCCTTGGGCTCTAACTCAGCCCATAAATACAGTCCCATCTGCAACTCCATATCAAACTTACTTTTATTCTAGTATAATCTGCACAACAAAAACCAAAGCTTGTAGGCCAGTACATCTTCAAAGTCCGTCCACAATACATTATCTCAGCAGTTCTGAAAACAGCCCTGGTGAGTGGGTGTTGCTATCATCACTCCACAGAAGAGGAAACTGAGGCTCAAAAAGAGAAAAACAGTTGTCTAAGGTCTTGTGAGCTGAAAGCAGCAGAGCCCAAATTAAGTCCAAATCGGCTAGCACCTTGCCCGTGGTGCTTTCTCTACCCTTCCACAGCCTGCTGTTACTTCTTTTCCCTGATTTCAAACCAAGAATCATCATTTCTGAGCTCTGTGTGGACACATTTGAGCACCTGTGTTCTGTGGGAGTGCCGAGAAAGACAAGCTCTGCACCCACTCCAACAGAACAGTTAATCAGATTCATATATTCATATATTGAGCTTCTGTGTAAGATTTCACTTGAAGAAATGAAGTAGTGTACCTTACTTCTTTCACCACCGTGATCTCTATCATCATCACATATATTTAACACTTCTGCATACCAGACACTATGCTATGTGCTTTATCAGCATTCCCTCAGGTAACCCTCATAGGGATGAGGTACTTTTGTTACTCAACCCCATTTTACAATTCAAGAAATTGAGCCCCAGTATATGGGGCTTCCTTGGTGATTCAAATGGGAAAGAATCTGCCTGCAGTGCAGGAGACCCAGCTTCGATCTCTGGGTCTGGAAGATCCCCTGGCATAGGAAACGGCAACCCACTCTAGCATTCTTGCCTGGGAAATGCCATGGACAGAGGAGCCTGGCGAGCTACAGTTCACGGGGTCTCAAAGCTGGGAACCACTGAGTAACTGACACGTTCACTCATAAACAGAACAGACCCAGACTCACCGACATTAGCACACAAACTTGTGGTTACTAATGGGGCGAGGGAGTGAGGGGATTGGAATAACAAGACCAGTCCCAGAGCAGTCACCATTGCCGAGTACAGTCACTGGAAGGCCTGCAATCTGCTTTTAGGAAATTCATCTAGAAAAAAGACTGAGAAAACGACAGTGTTCACTCAGAAATGAAAGACAACCTGACTGATTGACTCATCGCCATCTTTGAGGTTAAAGACCCCTACCAGCTGTTTGTACAAGAAAGGGTATAAAAAAGACTGCAAGACAATGAAAGGTGGTAGAAGGCAGTGGTCAAGAGTGGTCTGGGGTCAGACAGCCCCGGGGGCAGGGGGTCCTGACTATGTCATTTACCAGTTCTGGGGCTTTGGGAAAGTTGCCTAAACACTCTAAATAAGGGATTCCCAGCCTCCAAGAGCTAATGCTTGATGATCTGAGGTGGAACTGATGGACTAATAACAGAAATAAAGTGCACAATAAATGTAATGCGCTTGAATCATACCAAAACCACCCCACGCCTCCACCAGTCCATGGAGAAACTGTATCTACAAAACCAGTCCCGGGCGCCAAAAGGGTTGAGGATCACTGCTCTAAATGTTTTGTGCTTGTGTGCTAAATCACTTCAGTTAGGT
Organism: Moschus berezovskii; assembly: GCF_049115385.1. NCBI lineage: Eukaryota > Metazoa > Chordata > Mammalia > Artiodactyla > Moschidae > Moschus > Moschus berezovskii. Next base: position 20,322,166 of record NC_142483.1, read on the forward strand.
CTGACTCTTTGCAACTCCATGAACCGTAGCCCGCCAGGCTTGTCTGTCCGTGGGATTCTCCAGGCAAGAATACTGGAGTGGGTTGACATGCCCTCCTCCAGAGGATCTTCCTGACCCAGGGATCAAAGCTGAGTCTCTTATGTCTCCTGTAATGGCAGGCAAGTTCTTTACCACTAGTGCCACCTGGAAAGTCCTATAAAAGGTTTGGTCACCCATAAAATTTGAATATTACTGGCACCTATTAAATGGAGGTTCTATGCTTAATAAAGAACAGCTGTGACGATGATGATGATGATGGTGGTGATAACCAATGAACATGATGATGCTTTTACTAATGGGAAAACGAGATGAAAAATGGGCACATTTACACAAAACAAACTCCTCCTCTTTCTCTTTTCTGCTATTGTTTGGAAACTCTTCACGCTGTTTTTCCATGTTCAAACCCTGATTTTCTCTTGAGAGACCCTACAATGCTTCTGTTAACAGAGAAAGGACACGCTTCTTCTCTTCCCAGGGTTTGGGATGAGGACTGAGGAATCTGCCACTTCTTGGCTGACACTAGGGTAAGTTAAAATTGCTCAGTCATGTCCAACTCGCTGCAGCCTCATGAACCATACAGTTCATGGAATTCTCCAGGCCAGAATAATGGAGTGGGTAGCCTTTTCCTTCTCCAGGGGATCTTCCCAACGCAGGGATCGAACCCAGGTCTCCTGTATTGCAGGCAGATTGTCTACCAGCTGAGCCAACAGGGAAGCCTGCCATTAGGGTAAAAGCCATAATAAATAAATAATCTTAAGGTAAGGTGAATCTCCTCCTTATATATTATTATAGCCCACGACTAGACTATAGCTGGTTTAGTTAGCAAATTTTTACAATCATTGCCCCAATACAAATCCCACTGATATTTGAGAGTACTACTGATTCACAATGTAAACACTGGAACCCTTTAGTTCAGTGTTGTCATCACTTAGAGGGATATGAGAGAGAGTGAAGGAAGAAAATGAGCATCAGCAGTATACCAGGCAGAATCTGTAGCACCATGGATGACCTAGAGAGTGCCATACTGACTGAAGTAGGTCAGACACCAAAAGACAAACACATAATATCGCTTATATGTGAAATAAATGATACAAATGAACGTACAAAAGAGAAAGAGACTCACAGACTTAGAAGACAAACTTAAGGTTGCCAGGGGGGAAGGATGGGGAAGGAATAGTTAAGGAGTTTGGGATGGACATATATACACTGCTATATTTAAAATGGATAACCAACAAGGACCTTACTGTACAGCACACGGAACTCTGCTCAATGTTATGTGGACGGCTGGATGGGAGGGGAGTTTGGTGGCGGGGGGGACAATGGATACATGTATATATATGGCTGAGTCCCTTAGCTGTTCACCTGAAACTACTACAACATTGTTTGTTAACCGGGTATCAGTTCAGTTCAGTCGCTCAGTCATGTCCAACACTTTGCGACCCCATGAATCGCAGCACGCCAAGTCTCCCTGTCCATCACCAACTCCCAGAGTTTACCCAAACTCATGACCATCGAGTCGGTGATGCCATCCAGCCATCTCATCCTCTGATGTCCCCTTCTCCTCCTGCCCCCAATCCCTCTCAGCATCAGAGTATTTTCCAATGAGTCAACTCGTCGCATGAGGTGGCCAAAGTATTGGAGTTTCAGCTTCAGCATCAGTCCTTCCAATGAACACCCAGGACTGATCTCCTTTAGGGTGGGCTAGTTGGACCTCCTTGCAGTCCAAGGGACTCTCAAGAGTCTTCTCCAACACCACAGTTCAAAAGCATCAATTCTTCGGCACTCAGTTTTCTTCACAGTCGAACTCTCACATCCATACATGACCACGGGAAAAACCATAGCCTTGACTAGACGGACCTTGGTTGGCAAAGTAATGTCTCTGCTTTTTAATATACTATCAAGGTTGGTCATAACTTTCCTTCCAAGGAGTAAGCGTCTTTTAATTTCATGGCTGCAATCACCATCTGCAGTGATTTTGGAGCCCAAAAAAATTAAGTCTGACACTGTTTCCACTGTTTCCCCATCTATTTCCCATGAAGTGATGGGGACAGATGCCATGATCTTTGTTTTCTGAATGTTGAGCTTTAAGCCAACCTTTTCACTCTCCTCTTTCACTTTCATCAAGAGGCTTTTGAGTTCCTCTTCACTTTCTGCCATAAGGGTGGTATCATCTGCATATCTGAGGTTATTGATATTTCTCCCGGCAATCTTGACTCCAGCCTGTGCTTCATCCAGCCCAGCGTTCCTCATGATGTACTCTGCATAGAAGTTAAATAAGCAGGGTGACAATATACAACCTTGACGTACTCCTTTTCCTATTTGGAACCAGTCTGTTGTTCCATGTCCAGTTCTAACTGTTGCTTCCTGACCTGCATACAGGTTTCTCAAGAGGCCGGTCAGGTGGTCTGGTATTCCCATCTCTTTCAGAATGTTCCACAGTTTCTTGTGATCCACACAGTCAAAGGCTTTGGCATAGTCAATGAAGCAGAAATAGATGTTTTTCTGGAACTCTTGCTTTCTCCATGATCCAGCGGATGTTGGCAATTTGATCTCTGGTGCCTCTGCCTTTCCTAAAACCTGCTTGAACATCTGGAAGTTCACGGTTCACATATTGCTGAAGCCTGGCTTGGAGAATTTTGAGCATGACTTTACTAGCGTGTGAGATGAGTACAACTGTGCAGTAGTTTGAGCATTCTTTGGCATTGCCTTTCTTTGGGATTGGAATGAAGACTGACCTTTTCCAGTCCTGTAGCCACTGCTGAGTTTTCCAAATTTGCTGGCATATTGAGTGCAGCACTTTCACAGCATCATCTTTCCAGATTTGAAATAGCTCAACTGGAATTCCATCTCCTCCACTAGCTAGTAATATCTTTACAACCTTGAGACATTCTTTTGATTTATTGTAGTAACTAATTTTAAAAGTGTATAACTCACTTGCTTAGACTAGCGAGGGGAGCACTCTCTGTCCCCCTTCTGATGTTTGTGTCAGAAGCTTCCTCTGTCCCTTTTCACTTTAATAAAACTCTACTGCACAAAAGCTCTTGAGTGATCAAGCCTGGTCCCTGGTCCTGAAACTAAATCTTCTTCACAGATCACAAATCCAACACCATTCACCACAAGCTATCAATAACCAGCACCAAAAACGTCATTCTCTCTGCTGCTAATGAGGATGAAAAAGAGGAAATACGAAGAACAGCTTTGATCACAATCAAAGGAGGGGGACAAGCTCCTTGAGGGCAGGAACCATCTGTGTACTAGTAACTGATGTATCCCCAACATCTAGCAGAGAGGGTGGCAGATAGAAATCATGCCATCTATCAAAGTACTGAACAAATGCAAGAATGCAGGGATGCACCAGGACGTGACTGTGATCAAACCCAAAGCCCTTCGTTCATTTCACTGGTCTCCTTCCTATTCATCTAGAAGAATGTCCTGTCTTCCTGGTCATCACTACCACTGACAATAATGAAAACATAAGATCATAACAAAACAATATTTTTAACATACATAGCATACCAGGTCATTAAAAATAGGCTAGGGAGTATTTTACATTGAGACACTGGGGAGCATCATTACTTTGAAATGTCACATTCTGCTTTAATTAGAAAGCTCTAATGATAAGTATATGTCATTCTTTACTAATGAAAGTCTTGAATGCATATGAAATCTGGGTCAAAGCCCTCTCTGGGAGGTACACGGATGTACAAAGAACAAACAGAATGCATGTGTTGATGTCAACTAGCTTACTTATCTTTAATAATATAATTGCCAAAATTTTAACTTTAAAAATTTGAGGATAAATTTGTTCAACACACTAGCACTCTCAGCATAACAATTTGATCTCCTTTTATTTTTCTCAAGACAGACTAAGCTATGGTAAAGACACGTGAAATTCCCAGTGATTACTTTCAAGTCAACTCCGAGGTATCACTCAGAACAGAACCACCGACTCGGAGGCATATTTTAATAAAGACAACAATAGATCTGCTTGTTCACAGGGAAATTCATAAGGCTTTCTTTGCTTCCTTCCACCTTTTGTGGGGCTTTATCCAAGTCGAATGTACTCACTCTTCTGAGCTTCAAAGACCCTGATAATGGACTTCTTTTCAAAAAGAAGTCTTAGTTGTCTGTCTCCTTTCATTCAACAGTCACAGTATAAAAGGACCAGAGTGATACAGACAAACACCTCTGAGCTGCTTGTTGTGCCAATATCAGATAAAGAAATTCAACAGCCCAGACAGGTATTTGATATGTTCATCTGAATGTCAATACCAAGCACTCTCTCCCAGCCACTCCACCAAAGCAGTGAGAATGTATCTCAAAAACAGAACACAGAAGCCATCAGTTGGATGTGTCTTCAAGTTCCCTTTTGCTGTTTCTGGGGGAAAAAAAATAGAAGAAGAAAGAAAGAAAAATATCAAGAAATGCTGTTCTTTGCTTTGTGTTCCCCCTATTCAGTCAGAAATGGAGGTCATTTGTAGCTTCATCAGTTGACTGACCCAGAGCAGGAGCCAGATGATTGTAATGGCAATGTCAGTTCTCAAAAGCAGTCAAGCAGGTTACCAAGCTTTTAACCAGCTCCCGGACATACAGCTAGCTTGGCTACCCAGGGTTTCATTCATGGCAAATCTGCATCACCAAGAGTACTCTAGTTCAACCCATGGGCTCTCATTTACTATTCAGGTTTCATGCAGATCAGCTCATTCACACACTGTCAATGACCAACCTGCCCCCTGAGCCAGGCTCTCTAGCTGCTTCGCAATTGCAAAGCCATTTCTCAGAGGGAGTCAAAGCTTCACTTGCTTTTCACGGAAATGGCTCATAGAGATATTATCTTAAAGTGCTTTCTCTTAAAAAAAAAAAAAAACTTTTTTTTTGAACTGAGAATTACATGCTGTGCTGAAATAGGATGGTGTTGAGTTCTGATTATATCTTTTTTCCCCATTTTTGGTTTCACTCTAAAGTACTGAAAATACCAGATTGCTCTCTCCATTTACTCCCTTTTCTCCTGGATACTAAAAGTTTAGTCTGCTGAAACAAAAGCAGCTTTAATATTGAACTTACAGCTTTTATCCCCATCCCCCGAAATATCTAAGACCAATGTGATTATGCATCATTTCATGCTATGGGTGTGGACCTGAGAACTGCATGTGAAATGAGTCAAGGCAATGGTGTGTTCCCATGTGACTCTAATCACTGACATGGGAAAAAGAAACCCAGCTTCCAACCCCACTGTGATCCCCTTTCCTCCTCTTTGAAATGAGTGGGCTGGAGACACTGCAGCTTACCTGTGAAGTTCCTGTAATATGCATCAATACCTCATGGTGCAACAACATGAAAAGTCACACAACCATTAAACATGATCGTTAGAAAAATGACATTTTAAAAAAGAAAAATTTTATGATATAATATTTACATTCTTAAGGGGAAAAATCATTTGATAAATTTTCTATAAATTAACTTTTTCTTCATTAGGACTTTTAGAAAACATGCTATACCAAAAAGGGTGATCCAAATACAACAGAGCAATGGTTAACATTTAAAATTAGGCTGTTAAAAGAATGATACATATTTTAAATAACAAAATTAGGTAGTTAGCCTTTAAAGGCCATATTTTTGCCATATTTCATTTATTTTTAACATTTATTTTAAACTTTTTTTTTTGCACTACCTTACTAAAGTTCAATAACATATACCTGATAGTATATTTTAGAATTTCACTTTGCTAAATCCAGGGAACTTTTTTTACTTTGGTAAATTGCATATCTGTTTCTCAACTGCACAGACTATGCCCTTCACTTCCACAAAATGACAAAATTAATGATAGCCTAACCAATCATGAAGACACAGGTTTGAGGGGAAAGATTCCAACGGGTTTTTCAATGAATCATTGAAAAACATTGAAAATCACTGAAAAACGATTTCAACAATTCACTTTATATATAATAAGTACTTCACTGATAGAAATCTTCTAACCAATTAACAAGGAAAAATAAGATAAAAACGTGCGAAGTGACACATTCCTTGATAAGAATTATGAAGCAGGAGAGATCAGTCATGAGTCAAATTAGGTACAAGTTTTTAATGTTTCTGCCTAATGCATGCAAGTTTATACATACAATGTATTGGCGTGATACGCATGGCATATAATATATACATACACAGGCCATGCTTATGACTTCTGTGCCATGAGTATTGATTGTTTTTGAGAGATAGACTTTTATACAATCAGGAAACCACTGGTTTTTTGGCATACCTAAACAGTTACAGTACTACACAAGAAAGATCTTGACAAGTCTTGGTCTGTTGTTATTTAGCCTTCAGATGAGGCAAGAAAACTATCCCTAAAAAGAATTTTCTACAGATCTATTTTTGGAGTTTTTTGAATGAGAAACTGCATTCTTTTCTCTTTAAGTAATACTGTTCAGTTCAGTTCAGTCACTCAGTCGTGTCCGACTCTCTGCGACCCCATGAATCACAGCACGCCAGGCCTCCCTGTCCATCACCAACTCCCGGAGTTCACTCAAACTCATGTCCATCGAGTCGGTGATGCCATCCAGCCATCTCACTCTCTGTCGTCCCCTTCTCCTCCCGCCCGCAATCTTTCCCAGCATCAGAGTCTTTTCCAGTGAGTCAACTCTTCACATGAGGTGGCCAAAGTATTGGAGTTTCAGCTTTAGCATCAGTCCCTTCAGTGAACACCCAGGATTGATCTCCTTTAGAATGAACTGGTTGGATCTCCTTGCAGTCCAAGGGTTAGTCTAAGCAATTATTGTCATGCTTCTGTTGCTGTTCAGTCATGTCCGACCCTTTGCAACACCCTGGACATAGCCTGCCAGGTTTCTCTGTCCATGGGATTTTCCAGATGAGAATACTGGAGTGGGTTGCCATTTCCTCCTCCAAGGGATCTTCCAGGACCAGGGATTGAACCCAAGTCTCCTGCATTGGCAGGCAGATTCTTTACCACTGAGCCACTAGGGAAGCCCAATCATTGCATACCGACATAATAAATGAATTATCTTTTCTATTCTATTGCTAATGTGCTTTTAAAAAACAGCTTTATTGAGATATATTTTCATACTATAAAATTCATCCTTTTAAATTATACAGTTCATTAGTTTCTAGTGTATTCATTGAGTTATACAACCTTCATCACAATCAATTTTATAACATTTTATCATCCCAAAAAGAAACCCTGGACCATTTAGCAGCCATTCACCATCTCCCCTTAACCCATCCACCCACCCCATAGTAATCACTAACCTACTTTCTGTCAATGGATTTGTGTCTTTAGCACATTTCACATATCGCACATACATGAAACTATACAGTACATGGACTTCAGTGATTGGCTTCTTTGGGTTTGCATCTTGTTTTCAAAGTTTATTCATGATGTTACCATGTATCGCTATTTCATTCCTTTCTAAGGTTGAATAACATTCTATTGATACAACATTTGTCTATCCATTCATTTTATCAATAGATGAATATTTGAATTGTTTCTACTTTGGGGCTATTATGAGTAATGCTGCTATGAACAGTCAAGTATAACGTTTTATGTAGTTGCTAAGTCACTTCAGTCCTGTCCAACTCTTTTGCGACCCCTTGGACTGTTGCCCGGGAGGCTCTTCTGTCCATGGGATTCTCCAAGAAAGAGTACTGGAGTGGGTTGCCATTTTACATGCTTTCAATTCTCTTGGGTATATACCTAGGAGTGAATTATGGGTTTTATGATAACTCAGTGCTCAACATTTGGGGGAGTTAGCAAGCAGTTTTCTAAAGTGGCTGAATCATTTTACAGCCCTACAGGAAATATATGAAGGTTCCAATTTCTCCATATCTTTATTAACACATGTCACTGTCATTTTAATTTTAGCCACTCTAGTGCACATAGAGTGGTCTCATGTGGTTTTCGTTTGGTTTGATTTGATTCCTCTAACAATGAATGATGTTGAGGAGTTTTTTCTATTCCTTAGTAACTATTTATACATCTTCTTTAGAAAAATGCCTAGAATGTCTTTGTCCATTTTTCCCTTGATTTATATATCTCTTCATTGTTAATTTGTAAGGGTCTTTATATATTCACAGAAAGCCCCTGTTAGATATATAATTTTCTCCCATCTGTGGGTCATCTTTTCACTTTCTTAATGGTGTCATTTAATACTCACAAAGTTTTTATTTGATGAAGTCAAATACTCTATTTTGTATTTTATCATCTGTGCTTTTGGTGGTGTAACTCAGGAACTTAACCCAAGGTCACAAAGATTAACTCTTTTATCTTGGATTTTTATACTGTTAGCACTTATATTTAGGTCTAAGGTCTATTTTGAGCTAACTGTTGTGTGTGGTGTGAGGTACAGGCCTAAGTTTATTTTTATGTACGTTGATGTTCAGCTGTCCCAGCAACACTGATTGAAAGGACTAACCCTTACCCCAACTGAATTGTCTCAGTATTCGTATCAAAAAGCACTTGACCGTAAATGTGAAGGTTTATTTCTGGATTCTCAAATCTACTGTTGATCTCTCCTTATGTTAGTATCATACAGTCTTGATAACTATCACTTTGTAGTGAATTTTGAAATCAATAAGTGTGAATCCTCCAACTGTTCTTCTCTTTCAATATTGTTTTAGCTATTCTAGATCCCTTGCAATTCCACATGAATTTTAGGATCAGCTTGTTCATTTCCAGGAAAAAAAAAAAAAACAGCTGGAATTTTGCATTTAACATGTTGACCATTTGGGGCTGTATTAGAGTCCTAACAGTGTAAAGTTTTCAGTTTCTTGTTTCTATAAACAAGGGATGTCTTTTAACTTACTCTTTAATATTTTTCAACAATATTTTCCAGTTTTCAGTGTACAAATCTTATGCTTCTTTCATTAAGCTTATTCCTATGCATTTTATTTCTTCTTTTATTTTTGCTGCTATATTTAAATGTGATTGTTTTCTTAATCTCACTTTCATATTGCTCATTGCTCATATACAGAAATAAAACTCATTTTTTGTACACTGATCTTGTACCTTGTCACACTGCTAAACTTGTTTATTAGTTCTAATAGTTTTTAGTGGATTTGCCAGTGTACATTTAACTTGAAACTTATAAATGATTTTGACCCATACCATACTTCTAAACATCAGTGTATGCTACTATTATACAACAATATCCTCAATATTTAGCAATTAAATCTTGTCTGCTTCCAGCTCTCATGCAACCTTTTCAATTAACCCCTCAGGCTGATGCCCACTCTCCACAGGAAAGTTGAAAGAAGACATAAACAAGAAAAAAATCACATCTTCCTTAATTCTGTTTCTAGCAGTTAGTAAAAAAAAAAAAAAAAATCAGAGTAGTAAAATTAAACATATGCTAAGCTACTGAAACTCTTCTACCTAGTATTACCTTGCTAAAATGAAGTTAAGCAAAACGTAACCAAAAGTGGATTTTGACATTTCATATTTTGTTGAATACTGTTAGGGTGCTGGCAATCACTGTCTTTTACATACAAATTAACAGCCTACCATCTGTCAAGTGTTGGGATAATCACAGGGTTTACTGCACAATATGGTTATTAGAATATGACCTGACAAAAAGGAAAAGAACACAACCTAATTTGGACTATAAAATCTATGATCTCACTTGCAAATGACACTTTGACAAGCTATTATTCTGCATTTTGGCTTCCACAGTAAAAGTGGTTTTATGCATACGTAATTCTATTAGTTATACAGGCAATAGCCTGTGGAAGATTGCTTTAAACTATAAAATCTGATTGGTCATACAATATTTTTTAACTAATTCTTAGACAAATATTTGCACCATGAGTAAGTGGAGCATAATGATCTGAGCCTTCCCATTTCCAATGAAGCACCAATCGTTAGACAAAAATGTCTTTGTGATATTGCTGCTAGCAATTCCACAGTATTCTTAGGGGGTAGATGCAAAGAAAGGGCTGCAGGAACTTTATTAAAACTATTCATGTGGACATACATCAAAGTCAAAAAGTTGACAGTTTTGAAAAGTGTAATGTATGAAACACTTTGGCATGGAATTCACTTCATCCCCAACAGTGACATCTGTTAATGAGCATCATTAATATTGCCTACTTTTATTTATCCTAATGCCTCATGGGTGCTATCTTTATGTACCTTCCTCTGTAGCACCTTTTGTTTTCATCCTGGGGAAGAAACCCACACTGACAGCTGCCTCTAATGATGATTCCAGCCAAATTCTTCTCTTCTGGTTACAGAGAGGACATGGGGTGCCAAGTTCTTTGAATTGTTGTTTTCTGCTCTTGAAACAGGGTGGAAATGTGCAGTGTTCCTGAAGGTTATTTAAGGGTACACTCGTGTCTAAAACACATGCTTAAGAGAGAAATGCATTAATTAAGTCTCGAGGCAAAATGTTCTGTGGAGGTGACAAAACAAAACACATTTGTTAATATTAGCAATTATATTACCTGGGGACCTTAAATAAGATAATAACTATATAATATATTAAGCAACTCATGCTGCAAATGATGTTGCTTTTACACTACACACCTTTCCCATTATTTTCACACTTGTTTCCATTCACAGTAGGAAAAAATGATGTATTTATCTGTCTGTTGGCTCAATATAAGTTGACGCACAGTGCTAAGCTTCTTCCGCAAAGGATCTTGGGATCCAATTTTAATATACTGCAATATGAATTTTAAGAAAAGTGCGTGATTATGAATTGTCAGGTTGTAAAATACCCCAAATTTTCCAATACTAAAATTTGCATGGCTACTTCCTGAAGATAAGAGAAAAAGCCTGGTCAAGATTTGTAGAAGACTTTTAAATATATTTTAAAAATACAACACAGGGAGACTCATGGAACTTATCATTCACTTACAGAAAAGTCCATTCCCCTCCCCCTTTATTATAGATTTAAACAAATTCCAAGTTCTTCTAGCTACAGTTACTTGTATAAATTGGCTATTATTGTCGTGATTTTTTTTTAATCTGAAGGTTACCTATCATGGATGAAACTTGACAAATGAACAAAAAAACTTCCTCTGGAAATCCTTTTCCCTCAGAAAGAATTACTCCTAGATTCAGAAGTCCAGTTAAATATGAACATTAAATGTGTCAAAAGGAGACAGAGAAAGGCAGGTAAAGAGGGACAGAGGGGAGGGAAAAAAAAATCCATGCCCAAACAAAAGACTGGAAGGAAATTAATCAAATCATTTTTGTGGTGAAACTATGATGATTTAGTTTCTTTCAATTTTTGTTTTCTAAACAATCACAAATCACTTTTTAATGAAAAAATTACTTTTTAATGAAAAAGAAACTTTGTATGTATTTTGTCTCCTCTATGCTTTATTTAGATGAATAATTTACATACAGTATAACACGTAAATCTTAAGTGTACAGCTCCATGGCATATTTCCAGAAAATTCTCTTGTGACCCTTTCCAGGTAATATAACCTCCCCAAACCCTCCATTTTTCTGACTTTTGTTACCACTGATTCCTATTACTCATTCTTTGTTGTTGCTGTTCAGTCGCTAAGCCATGTTCGACTCTTTGTGAACCCATGGACTGAAGCAAGGTTGATTTCCTTTAGGATTGACTGCTGCTTAGCCTTCTTTATGGTCCAGCTCTTGCATTTGTACATAACTACTGGAAAAAACACAGTTTAACCATACAGACCTTTGTCACCAAAGTGATGTCTCTGCTTTTTAATACACTGGCTCTTGAATTTAATAAATGAAATAATACAATGTATATACTTTTGTATGTGGTTTCTTTTGTCAGCAGGCTTCCCTGGTGGCTCAGTGGTAAAAATCCAATGGACATGTAGGTTACATTCCATGGGGTTGCAAAATGAGTCAGACACGACTTAGCAACTAAGCAATAACTACAGCTTTTGTCAACATATGTTTTTGAGAAGCATCCATACTGTTGTATACAATATATCAATGTTCCTTTTTTTTTTTTTGGCTAGGTAATATGCCATTGTACAACTATAACACAATTTGCTAACTTATTTACCCATTGATGGTCATTTGGATTTTCTCGGACTTTTAGCTATTATGATTAAAGCTGCTATGAACACCTGTGCATATTTTATGGGGGGGGGGCAAATGCACTAATTTCTCTTGGATTAAATCTTATGAGGGGAATATATAACATGTACTTTTAATTTTAAAGTAAAGTCTAGTATTTTCTTTTATGGCCATTGTATTTAAAGCTAAAATAAAGTATCTAAAAATCTAAACTTAATGGTTTCTACCCAAGTGAAAGGCAATACACAAAATTCAAAGCATAAATTTGTAAACGTACAGGCTTCCGGATACAGAATTCAAATCAAGCTAAAGGAATCAAAAACTTTGTTGGGACCCCAGAAAATGCTTCTGCTCTTTCTCCTAGACCTTCACCACCTTCAACAGAAAGATTTCCAAAGGCATTAAGTTTGCCATAGGAACTTTATTCAATCCATTAGGTTTAATGACTAAAACTTCCCTTTAGCGGAAAGCATAGTAGGAAAAGTAAAATAATTCACTCAGTTAAAAGTAAACCAATCAAATAATTAAGAGGTAATGTTTCAGGGCTGAAAGGTCATCATCAGTCAGAAAAAAATTCAGGGACTTGAGAAACCACTGAAATGAGACCAGTGGATGCCAGAATCACAGGTGTCATTTCCACAGCATCTACCCCATGGCAGGGAAAAGAAGAAAGGTTTTATTCAGGGATGATGACAGGTACAATCTTGTGATCATGTTGCTAAGGATAGTGTGTAGGGTGGCTCTGAATAATTTATCATCCAACCAAAACACTTTGGAGACTGAAAGGAGGTGCTAAAAATAAATAGTATTATTTAATTTTAAAACTAGTCACTTGTTGACTTACAATTTGGTTTTAATATATTGTCAGACTTTTAAAAAATAGTCCTATTTGAAAATGGTTTTCAAATAATAATTTTATTGAAATACTAAATTTACATTATTAAAATGGATGTGTTTGTGCATGTATGTGTACGTGTGTGTGCACTGGAGAAGAAAAATAATTCCCTACACTCTTGGACATCTGGATGGGCCTGAGGATTAAACTGACATAACACATATCAGTAGAATAAAACAAAATTTCAAAAAGATATAAACTTTAGTGAATTTTTAGATGTATGTGGGAGTCTTCACAAGAGAACAAAGACCTGAAGAAATGGCCAGGGCAAAAAACTTTTATAGCTTTGACAAAGAAAAAATAAATTTGTGAAGAATTGACAAGACAAAGGGGTTTGTGCTATGCGGAGTTAATGGTGAAGAGGTAACTAGGAAGAAATAGGCTAGATTAACAAGGTTTGAACTGTGTTAAAAGGTTCAAACTGTATACAAGGTTCAAAACTGCTTTTGAACTGTGGTGTTGGAGAAGACTCTTGAGAGTCCCTTGGACTGCAAGGAGATCCAACCAGTCCATTCTAAAGGAGATCAATCCTGGGTGTTCATTGGAAGGACTGATGCTAAAGCTGAAACTGCAATACTTTGGCCACCTCATGCGAAGAGTTGACTCACTGGAAAAGACTCTGATGCTAGGAAAGGTTGGGGGCGGGAGGAGAAGGGGACGACCGAGAATGAGATGGCTGGATGGCATCACCGACTCTGTGGACATGAGTTTGAGTGAACTCCGGGACTTGGTGATGGACAGGGAGGCCTGGCGTGCTGTGATTCATGGGGTCGCGGAGAGTCAGACACGACTGAACTGAACTGAACTGAACAAGGTTTGTTTATACAGCCTAAAAGGCCTTAAATCCCCTATAGCTAATGATAAGGATGCCTTCTATCCTAGTACAGGGAGGGTATCCTTCACCTGGGAGATTTATCTCCTGCTTTCAGGAGGACAAAGGAGAGTCAGAATGGCCTTCTTTTGCACTGGCTGTTTCCTAAGCACTTTTCCTTTTAAACAACGAACATGCCAAAGTGGCATGTCTTGGGGTGACAAGTGACATATTCCAAACCCCTTCTATCCATACATCCAGGACAAATGCTAATGTGGACAAGATGCAGGCAACTGATATAAATCCTAAGAAAACTCAGATCCTAGTCCTAGCAAACTGGGCATTCTAGTCGTGTCACCTCCCTCTCCAATGGACTTAACAAGGTGCTGCCTCAGTCCTTTTGCTCATTCAATAATTTCTGAAAGACTTCGATATGGTGGGCATTGCCCAGACATGGCAGATACAATGGTAAATGAATCTCACCATCCCCAAACCCACAGTACTTTTAATCTGTCACAGAAGCTAGCCAAGGAACAAGATGCTACAAGTGTGCTAAGTGTGATGGAAAATGCAGAGCCCTCTGAAAGACTTCTACATGCTATTTTTCTAGGGGTTAACACTGTCCCATGAGATGACTTCTTGGAATCATGAGGGACTGTCTCATCAATGTGGAATATAACTAGTATTTTCTCAAGGGCTCCAGAGATGTTACGTGTTCTTCAAAGTGCAGGAGAGGCCCACACAGCACAAGACAGTCCTGTGTCCCTCATGAGTTTCAAACATGCCACTATACATTTACATAAATGGGAAAAAAAAGATTATTCTTATCTCTTTTATATATCAGCCCAATGTATATTTTGCGAATTTAATTTTCATTAAATTTTTCAAGAATGAAACTAGAACATTAAACTGAAGAAAGGTTGTACTTTGTTTTGTTCAACCATTCACTATTTCAGAAAACCCCATCACTGACAGCAATGGGGCTTATGATACTCAGTCTACCAGTATATCTACCTAAAGAAACAAAAGACCTATATATAGAAAACTATAAAACAATGATGAAAGAAATCAAAGAGGATACAAATAGATGGAAAAATATACCATGTTCATGGATTGGAAGAATCAACATAATGAAAATGAGTATACTACCCAAAGCAATCTATAGATTCAATGCAATCCCTATCAAGCTACCAACGGAATATTTTTCACAAAACTAGAAAAAAAAATTTCACTACTTGTATGGAAATACAAAAAACCTCAAAGAGCCAAAGCAATCTTGAGAAAGAAGAATGGAACTGGAGGACTCAACCTGCCTGACTTCAGGCTATACTACAAAGCTACAGTCATCAAGACAGTATGGTACTGGCACAAAGACAGAAATACAGATCAATGGAACAAAACAGAAACCCCGGAGATAAATCCATGCACCTATGGACACCTTATATTTGACAAAGGAGGCAAGAATATACAATGAAGAAAAGACCATCTTTTTAATAAGTCGTGCCAGGAAAACTGGTCAATCACTTGTAAAAGAATGAAACTAGAACACTTTCTAACACCATACACAAAAATAAACTCAAAATGGATTAAAGATCTAAATTTAAGACCAGAAACTATAAAACTCCTAGAGGAAAACATAGGCAAAACACTTTCCGACATAAATCACAGCAGGATCCTCCATGACCCACCTCCCAGAATATTGGAAATAAAAGCAAAAATAAACAAATGGGACCTAATTAAACTTACAAGCTTTTGCACAACGAAGGAAAGTATAAGCAAGGTGAAAAGACCACCTTCAGGATGGGAGAAAATAATAGCAAACGAAGCAACTGACAAAGAATTAATCTCAAAAATATACAAGTAGCTCCTGCAGTTCAATTCCAGAAAAATAAATGACCCAATCAAAAAATGGGCCAAAGAACTAAACAGACATTTCTCCAAAGAAGACATACAGATGGCTAACAAACACATGAAAAGATGCTCAACATCACTCATTATCAGAGAAACGAAAATCAAAACCACAATGAGGTACCATCTCACACCAGTCAGAATGGCTGCTATGCAAAAGTCTACAAACAATAAACGCTGAAGAGGGTGTGGAGAAAAGGGAACCCTCTTACACTGTTGGTGGGAACGCAAACTAATACATCCACTATGGAGAACATTGTGGAGATTCCTTAATAAAGTGGAAATAGAACTGCCGTATGACCCAGCAATCCCACTGCTGGGCATACACACCGAGGAAACCAGAACTGAAAGAGACACGTGTACCCCAATGTTCACCACAGCTCTGTTTATAATAGCCAGGACATGGAAGCAACCTAGATATCCATCAGCAGACAAATGGATAAGAAAGCTGTGGTACATATACACAATGGAATATTACTCAGCCATTAAAAAGAATACATTTGAATCAGTTCTAATGAGGTGGATGAAACTGGAGCCTATTATACAGAGTGAAGTAAGTCAGAAAGAAAAACAACAACACAGTATACTAACGCATATATATGGAATTTATAAAGATGGTAACAATAACCCTATATGTGAGGCAGAAAAAGAGACACAGAGATATAGAACAGTCTTTTGGACTCTGTAGGAGAAGGCGAGGGTGGGATGATTTGAGAGAATAGCACTGAAACATGTATATTATCATATGTGAAACAGATCACCAGTCCAAGTTCAATGCATGAGACAGGGTGCTCAGGGCTGGTGCACTGGGATGACCCAGAGGGATGAGATGGGGAGGGAGGTGGGAGGGGGGTTCAGGAAGGGGAACACATGTACACCCATGGCTGATTCATGTCAATGTATGACAAAAACCACTATAATATTATAAAGTAATTAGCCTCCAATTAAAATAAATAATTTTTTTAAAGAAAAAATAAAAACAAAAAAACAACTGCATTAGTCTGCCTTCCTATCTGTCACATGAAAATATGTGAGAGAGAAATAAGTTTAGCACCAAATACTATTAAATCAGCTGTGACACATGACACTCAGGGATATTACCAAACTGCATTCATGGAGGGTGTCTTTAAATATTTCATCTTCTGGCTGTAATATATACATTTTAAAAATTCTTCAGCATGATAAAAAGTGTATACTGTAGCAACTACTGAATAAAATTATTTACTTATTTTGGATTTTCCCCTTTTTTCTCCAGCTTACACTGAAACTGTCCCTAGAGGTCTCTCACACAATTTCTTTATGACTTATATTACTCCAGTCCCTATTCCCTGTTGCCTACTGAAGGGCATTCTAAGAACAAGAAACCAAATATATGCCTAAACCTGAGGGAGGATTTCAAGATTACAGATATTTTCCGTGGGATTCTTCAATACCATCTAGTCCCTTATCATAACATAGGGAATTATTTTGCATCTATCCATACAAATGAGTCCAACTCATTTCTAAGAATGGCATACTTGCTTATGTTTTCTACCTCCAAACTGTGTAATTAATCTTAAAATGTTAGCCCTATTTCAACTAAGCTTATTTCTCCTTTTTTCTCATCATATACATTATTATTTGTCCTAACACTAGTTTTTTATTCTAATGCCCCCCCCATAGCTCTTAAATCTGTACTCCTTCCACATAATGGTTTCTGATCTTAAATCCAATTTATTAAGATGAAGTAGATATCAGCATGGGCAGCTGTGTCAGTATTAACACTGAAATACTTATTTTATTGTAAGTGACTTCCCTTCTCTTATGCCTTCACATCACAAGTTAAGTCATTAAATCATTTTTTTAAAGTATGTGGCAGATAGGTAATATTACCACTGAATTACATTTTATGGTAATAAAGACAACATAAAATATGTCTTGAAAAAAAAAAAGATAGTGTACCTGATGGGATTAAACAGTTGAATCGAATCTGGAGCAGTGGTTGTTCCAGCTGAAACATAGAGGATGGGTAAGAACTAACTGAAGAAGGAGAGATTAGGGAAGACAGGAAGAGATGCCAAACCATCTAAAGAGAATTTCCTTTTGGGGAAAAAAATGATGAAACAGAGAGCAGAGAAACTGAGTTGGAAAAATGGTTGCTAAAAGGTGATGAGTAAAGCACTGAAGGCACAGAGATGGTTTTTGCTGATAAAAAACAAAAACACTAAATTTTACATTTTAGTAGGTTCAACTGTAAAAAGCCTGTTTAATTTTAATAAGTTCAAGTGTTTTGAAATACATATTAGAAGAATACTTGTTTCCAGTTAGGGGGATAAAACAAAGTTACCTTTTAAAATACAATTTAAGTTTTAAAAAGTTTTCTTTCTCTTTTAGTAAATATTAGTATAGGTAGGACAAGAATACAATAAATATATAGCTTCTGAATGACTGAATTTGGGGATGCTCTGAGTACAGCATAGAGGTCAAGGGAAGGGAGAGGATTTGAGACAAGATAGACAAAGGAAGCCAAGTCCTGCAGACCAAAGTAGTGCTTCAGGTCTTTATCTTAGAAGCAATGGAAGGCCCTTGCTGCTGCTGCTGCTAAGTCACTTCAGTCGTGTCGACTCTGCGCGACCCCACAAACGGAAGCCCACCAGGCTCCCCCGTCCCTGGGATTCTCCAGGCAAAAACACTGGAGTGGGTTGCCATTTCCTTCTCCAATAATGGAAGGCCCTTAAAGGACTTTAAACAGAAGAATGACAAGATCGTATCTGTGCTTTTACAAGATCAGTATAGCATCAGTGTAGGAAACAGACTGGGAGTAGACTAGATGGCTGTGGGTAGTCCACTGAGACAGTTACTGCAATTGTCTAAATAAGAGACGGTGGTGGCCCAAACCAGGTGATAACAGCAGAGATGAAAAGGAATTTGACAGATAACATAAACCCTGGGATCTAAACTGCCAGGAACTGGAAGACCATTGGCTTAATGAGAGCTTTTCAAGCATGGAGAGATGACACTAAATGAGCACATCATTGGGAAGATATCATTATTTCAGAAACAGTAAAATATGGAGGATATACAATTTTTAGAGGCTAGAAAATGGGGTGTGGAGACCAATCAAATGACTGATGATAGTGAACAATCTGTTGGAAAAAGTCGAAATTGTCAGGCTTCCCTGTCCTCAGAATTTCAAACATCAAGCAATTTGGCTTTATTTGCTTTTTGTCTTTAATTGACATGACAGATGGTTTTGGTGATACAGATGGAGTCTAAAATTGAGAGGGTCACTGGAGAAAATAAGAACAAGAAATCTCTTCTCAAGTAAAGATACACTTAAGAAAGGAATGCTGACCTGCTGGCCTTCTAATATCAGAGGCCTAAAACTTGTAAGTTGAAGTTTGCTTCCAGGAAGCAATGTTCACAGCACTCTGAAAGCCAAGGCCTGGTTGTTGCTATTATTAAGATGATGATTTATAGCCAATGCCCATGAGCTAGGTCTCGAGGTTTGTTTACAATTTACAGGAAGAAAAGTGCAGCTTTAAATTATTGTGAGCAACCCTTGAAGTGAAAAAAAAAAAAGATTATGTAAATACATACATATTACCTTTTAAGTTTATTGCTTAGGGCCCAAGGGGAAAAAACACATTGTGCAACTGTATACATCTCCTCTGTGCGAAGCTTAGTTTTTCAAGATATTCAAATATATTCTTTGACTCTGCTCCAATCATTAGAAATTTTCAATTACTCTGTTTGTTTTGTAATGGCCCATCATCTTAAAAATCCCAAACCGGTTTGATTTAAAGAATTAAATACAGTGCATTTTCATGGGGGCAGTGGGGTGGATCATCAGGTTCATATGAGGCAGATCCATCTAGCCAGGAATACCTGGTTATTCACGAAGTCATTTCTCATCAGGTCCAAAGAAACCTCCTGGAACAATAGGACTGTTTACACTAGATATTAGAGCTTCCTGGGACAATATCACAGAAAATCTCTGGATGACAGATGACATGATAATGTAGAAGGAGGAACCTTCAGAATCAGAGTGAATAAGAGTGAGTAAAAGTCACTCATTCGTGTCCTACTCTATGCGACACCATGGGTTGTAGCCCACCACGCTCTTCTGTCCATGGAATTTTCCAGTCATGAATACTGAGTGGTGTGCCATTCCCTTCTCCAGGGGATCTTTCCAACCAAGGGATCGAACCCAGGTCTTCAGCATTGCAGGCAGATTCTTTACCATCTGAGCCACCAGGGAAGAAGGGAGGGGTAAAGCCCCTCTTTCAACAGTTTTGAAAGTATAAAAAGAGGAAATCATATGTAAAGTAAAGCTTTGAAAAGCTGAGAAATTTTGTTATTTTTTCCTCTGCCTGCAGTAGCCTTCTGGTGTTAGTGCTGCAATGCATTTGCTTGCCCGTAATATTCTCAACACTAACAAGATCAGAGGAAATGATTTATTCCACCCCCTCTCCTGCTACTTCTGAACGGCAGCGGGTGTCCTTGGGGACACGGGATTTCTGAATTGCTTTCGGCCATCTGATATTGGAGCTCTGCAGCCTTCCCTCAGAATGAGCCAGGAAAAAAATCAAAATAATTACATTAATGCTGGGAATCAAAGTTTATTGACTCTCCCTTGAGGTGGAAAAACCAAAAAGCTGGTTACAAAAGTTGCCAGCTTATTTAATGATACCAGTGCCTCCTCCCCGGTCTTGTCAAAACAGCTTTTGAGAGCATTTTCAAATAAAGCCACCTCTGATGTGCTCCAATTCAATAGCTTATCTATTCCCTTTTAAATAAAAGCTAGCGCCCATCATCTCTCTTCAACATTCAGATCTCCTCAAAGGGAAGGCCTGACAGGCTCTCTTCCCCTGCCAAGACACTGCCAAAGGCAATTCTCCAGGGCAATCTCCCTGTCATCATTTCCGCTCCCCTCAGGAAGGTTCTGCCTCATTGAATATTCTTCTAAGTCAATGAAAGAACTGCATGCCTCCCCAAAGTAACAGTCTGCATCTATTGCAGCATTCATGGCTGCTAGTGAAACTTGGAGCAGCTGGTTTCCCTCATTTGCCCACAATTCTTCGCAACCCCCAAAGAACTGGAGGGAACTCAAGTGCACCCATTTCATAGATAAGTCCACAAACCCAGAGAGTAAGCATCTTGCTGATATTCATATCTTTCACAGGATATAGCTAAGGCCCTGACAAATAACAGATACTAAATGAAAGATTTCTTGGCCAGTAAGGATCAATATTTTCCTCCATTTGTTTCATTTATCCTCTCCTTTTATTTCTTTGTTCAAGTGTTTTCAAACAAGGCCAGAACATCACAGCATTTCATCCCAGATTTCTTCAGGCAGTATGCTGTGCAGGAAGAAGTCAACACCGCAGGCCTGAGGCTGCTATCCTTAGGAAAGGCCTGCTCTCAAAGTTGACTCTTTGCTGGCATCTAAGAAGCTGGATTTCAGGAAGTTCCCCACCATGTCCGGGACTGATCAGAGTGGCTCATTTGACCTAAACTGTTTGTGGAAACAACATATATATATATTTTTAAATATCTGTTTATTTATTTATTTGGCTTTGCTGGGTCTTAGTTGCATCACACAGGATCTTTGTTGAGGTGCACGGACTCTCTAGGTATGGTGAGCAGCCTCAGCAGTTGTGGCATGAGGGCTCAGTTGCTCCTCAGCATGTGGGATCCTATTATTACAATAGCTCCCTGACCAGGGATCCACACACAGCCCTGGCATTGCAAGGCAGACTCCCCACTGGACTACCAGGGAAGTCCCCAATATACTTTTAGGATATACTTCCTTTCCTTTAGGGAGTCTGGAGTTTTGGACCAGCCCGCAGAAAAAAACTGTGGTCACTGAAGCGTCCTATCAGACGTTTCACCTGTTGTCACAATTAGCACGTCCCTGAGTGACTCCTTTGGGAGACACAGACTGAACCCAGTGCCTATCTCCTCCAGACTTCACTCCATATGGCTTTTCCTCTTGCTGATTTTGCTTTCCTTCATTCTGCTGTAATAAATCATAGCCACAAGTAGATGACAGACCAAGTCCTGTGAGTATTCTAGCAAATCACTGACTCTGGGGGAGGTCTTGGGACCCCGACCCATTTGCTTACCATTCAACTTAAAGTTAACCTCTTCACAGAAACTTCGCTGACCATGGAGAGATACCAAACTAGCGGAGACTCCTGTTGCCCACTATCATTGCAGCCTGAGTGTCTCCATCACAGCATTTATCAAAACTGTGCCAAATATTGTAGAATTTATTTATGTATGGTTTATCTCCCCCACACACAAGTATCTAAGCTCCCTAAAAGCAAAAACTCTTGTTCACTGTGGTATCTTTAGTAATGAATATTGATGGTATGAAATTTGAAAAGATCCAGGAAAATACCAAGCCCTTCCTCCCAGTAAAGTTTAAGAGCCACAGTTTCGGTTTAAGAGGTATATTTTCTGGGACTTCCCTGGTGGTCCAGTGGCTAAGACTCCTCACTCCCAATGCAGAAGGCCAAGGTTCAATCCCTGGTCAGGGAACTAGATCCCACAAGCATCAACTAAGAGTTAGCATGCCACAGCTAAGATCCGGCATAGCCAAAAAATAAATAAGCTTTTCTTAAAAGAGGTATATTTTCTATGATGTCCCCTGCATTTTATTTATTAATTTACCAAATACCACACACTTACTATGTAATCCTTACTATGTCTAATCCAGGTTAATATCTACTTCATTACCATCATTTTATAATTAGCAAGATAATCCCAATGCTTCATATTCTAGAAATGGAGGCACATATCTACATAGGGGTTTCCCTCTTGAAACTGGTGACTAATACAGTTATTTGCAACACTATGTAGGGCCCTCTTTTTTACCCAAGAATCCTCTGGTGGTTTTAATTCAAATAGAGGCTTTTGTGATGATTCTTACGTGTTCACTTAAGTTTGAGAACCACTGACCTGGGTTACTTTCAAAAGTAGGACAACTATAAGTAAGAAAACACACAGACATAACTCTTCTGCTGAATCTTTTAAAAGATGCATGTACCACAGGCTAAAATGTTCAAGAAATTATGCTAAGCACATTCCACTATTGAAACACCACATGACAACAGATAGAATAAATATACATATTCCTTTAAAGAAAAGAAGTGAGCTGCTTGTATGGTGTAAGGGAGACATCTATATATACACAGACTGTCTTGTGCTTTTAATGTGTGTGCAGAAATGGGTCAAGTAGACTTTTTTTCATGGTAGATGAAAATAAAATGAGATGGGACATACTTAAATAGCAACTGACAAGCTTTTTTTTTTTTAAGTTTATGTTTGAGCATTCACATACTCTATTCAACTGGCAAATTCACTTCTAGGTATATATTAATACCCATGAGAAACTTTAGCACATATGTCAAAGTCCATCAGTGAAAGGCCACTAGCAATACACTGGTAGTCAAAGTTAAGTGTTTCAACTTACTCAAGCAAAGGAGAAGGCACCCCAGAGGAATCTTGGGAGCATCGCCATAATGGGAAGTTACTAGGACCTTTTAGGAGCTGAGAGGTCAAGGTAGACTGTAGCCGGCCTGGAAGTAGTGATCACAATCACTCAGATAAAGGCAGTGAAAGTCAGAAGAGAGGGACATTTAGCAGACCATGTTTACTTTCCTACATAGGTACCAGGAAATGTGTGTAAGAACTTTCAGAGTCATACCATTCATACCAGAAAAAAAGAAAGGAAAAGAAAAACAAGCTGATCAAATGGGTTAAAGAATCTACCTGCCAATGCAGGAGATGCAGGTTCGATTCCTGGGTTGGGAAGATCTCCTGGAGGAGGAAATGACAACCCACTCCAGTATTATTGCCTGGAGAAATCCCATGGACAGAGAAGCCTGGCAAGCTACAGTGCATGGTGTCACAAAAGAGTCAGACATGACTTAGTGACTAAACAGCAATATATATAAGAACTTTAATTAAAGAAAAAAATCAAGGAATGATAGACGGAAGGTTACGTTATGTCACAGAAGGAGGAAGAGATAGAATTTTAAAAAGGCACACATTTGGATATCAATTACTGGTATATTTGTTCTTAGGTTTATGGCTATGCGTTAAGTATGAAATCAATCAATCCATCAGAATGAGGTTAATTCATGAACCAAGGAGGACAGTGCAAAATGAACCTAGGACTATAATTAATCTATCTCTGTGACCAGAGATCCAAACTGCTTTTAAAACCAAGAAGACCACAAGGTGGTCATTCTGAGCAGCTTTTCTTCTCAGGCACATATTCTCCTCTTAGCATCTGCAGCCACGACATACTAGGTGCCAGTTGCGTTTGTACAGCAGCTACAATAAACATGACTTTTTATTAAATGCAAATGTCACCACAAAGCAGAATCAACTATAGACTCTGTGCAACCTCTCATCAACAGAACCATCAGTATGCCAAGCAAGGCACAGGATTTATTATCTATCCACATCTTTCAGAAAGCTTCCTGAAACACAAATCATTTTCATAATTGGTAACCAAATAAAACCACAGGAAACCAGAAGAACACAAGACTTTTCAGGTAACTGAAAATCAAACAGTGATGTCTAATTAAGTGCACAGTGATACACTCACATGGGCATTTCATCTCTTGTTCCTTGGTGAAGGCAATCTTTGCTACCTTTTCCATTTTACAAATATGGCATCACCTCTGACACAAAGGCCAGGATACTTCACACAGTCCTCATATGCTCACTCTTTTTACCTTTTCCATATCATTAATCACTTTAGAAATGTCTTTGTCTTCAATGATATTTTATTTTGAGGACATTTTACAAAATAGCAACAACAGGTCGAAGTTCAATATAGCAATAACATACATAAGAATCAAAAGAATGAGTGCTTTTTAGCAAATGTGAACACAGAGTCAAATGATCCTTCTTTTCAAAAAGCTCTATAAACTGTGTCAGGGGTGGGCTTGGAGGATGAGGGCACTGTCAGATACCATGAAACAACATAAAATTAAACTCGAGCAATCTACTAGATGACCTAACAATTGTGATGGTTGAAAGGCTAAAAACAAGTAAACTAGGAAATGTCTCTTGATATTGGACACCAATTCAACATTACTACTAATATTTTAGACCCAATGTGACTGCCCAACACGAACTATTACCCCTCAAGGGGGAAAAAAATAAATTCGGATTTTATCAGTCCTGGATAGAGTTCCCAAATCTTCATTTTTTTTCAAGTACCTCATGTGATTCCATCTGGTTGGAGATCCAAGCTTTGAGAAATGAGTCGTGATCCACCATCAGGCAGGAATCACACACATGGATTCATCTACTCAAGGGAAAAAAGGAGCGATATCTATTTCTTTGTAAAGACAGGACTTATGAGGCACAAGGAAATTAGGAAGCCCATTTTTTTCAGTAATCACTGTTACATGACAGTCCCTGTAGCATGTTAAGATGGCTATTATTGATGACTCTTACTACCTTCTCCTATGGAGTAAAACATAGGAATGTACAGTGGAGGAGATAAGAATATTCAAAAACAAAAAATGAAAAGAAAAATAATAGTAGTCATGTCCACTCATTGTTTATGTAGATTGACTACCATAGGGAACGGTCAAATGCTTTTTTCAAAGAAACACAGTGGCTTTAAATTGGGTTAACTCAATGATTGTAGCCATGAAAGAAGTGACTATAGAGATGTAAAGGATAGGACACTTTCCTACATTTCTCTTTTGTTTTTTATTTTCCCTACAGTCTTAAGTGCTTTTTCTCCTTGGAATGGATGAAGTTATAAAGTTGCCTTACATAAAAGCTTTGCCTGAAAGATTGGTAATCATGCACTTTGCTACTGAATTGTCCAGTCTATTCAATCTAAAAAAGGCTCTTCTCTTTTGTTCAGCCAGGATTATCTCCTTTGCAGAGTATAACAGAAATATCTGGATATAAAATTGAGAAATTGTTCATAAACATTATGGAAGGCTTTTTGAGCTATTTACTATTAGAGGACTGATTTTCCAAACAGTAAGATGCCTTTTTCTGGGTTGGGGACTTTTTTTTTTACTTTTTTCTTTTAACTAAATCACCCATAGTTTTAAAAAAATGATACACATTTCACAGCACTTTCACCCATGATTACAGGCAGAAAGAAACAAATTGCTATTTTCAAAAGATATTTTAAATATCTTCTACTACATTGGGAAAAGAAATATATATATCAGCAGCACTATCTTCTGTAGGTAACTTACTTACTTTGCCGTTTCTGTATTTAAGTCTTTATGCTGAACCAGCCAATGAAATACATTATTCCACTGGTAGAAGTTCTCTAGCAGAAACAAAACTAGAAATAGCACATATTACTGAGAAGTCAGACACATTAATGCTAATCCAAAAAAAGGAAACAAAAAACAAACCAAGACTCTCAAGCTAGAGGTTAATAACACAACTCAATCAAAACCAGTGACATTTTTTATCAAACATTTGTGAAATTGCAGTTTTGAACTCTGACCTGCTACAAATTAAATTAAAAGGTGCTGTTCTAATTCCATCTCCTGGTACAATGCAGCACTAATATAGAAAACAGGGAGCCTACACTGAACACACCCGGTTTACAATGGAAAAAGGAGGGTGATGCTTCCATTCTCCATAAAGAAGTTTTTAACACATGGTTCCTGAGTGGATTTGTCAATTAAAGGGTTACAGTAGCTGTCAATGCTGGTTTAACATTTCAACAAAGCAAATCATCAATTTAAACTCACCTGCACCAGTCTTCTTGTTAATTGACTAAATGATTATCCCTCTCCTGGTCAAGAGTCCACCTGACACACTTCAAGAAATTCTTCTTTGTTGTGAACCATCTGGAAGCTGTGCCAGACCTCAACTTGGCAAAACTACTTCGGTTTTTCAGGTTCACCGGAAAGGTGTCTCTCTTTGTTCTCAGAGGGGCTCCTGAATGAAAGCCAAGTTCTACTCACTTTCTGAGCGGCTTCCCTCAAAGAGTTTTTTCCCTGCTTTCCGCCAGAAAAGAACAAGTCATATAGGACATTCATTAGACTTGTGTTTAAAGGGATTTAGCAAGGGGTGACAGGCTGGACATGCATCATGGTGTGTCATAGTCAACGTGGAGTATAAATGGTCTGGCAGTAAATTCTACCACATACTTTTGGGGTGTCCAAAATACAAGCCAGAAGACTTTTGAGATCAAATCCAGCTAGCCCTAAATAATAAAAATATATTCATGACCAAAGCACTTGCAAGGAAAAATAAATATGTTTCAGTGGAAAACTATGTATTATCTAGACTATAAAGGAGACCTCCTCCCAGCTATCAGATTCTTATTCACTGAGAGTTATTTTACAACTCTGTAAATTATAGGTAACTGAAAGCAATGCAAGGTAATTCTTGTCTCTGATTCTTGTACTGTAAATTCAGCCCTGTCCATTGGATGTTCAGGTTACTCCACTCCCATCACTAGAAACCACTTTGCCTACATTTGTAAATTCACTTCAGTATTTCTGAACTTCAAAAGTGTCCTTTTGGCTTGTTTTGGGACTGGTTATAACACTGACTAGCTTTCTCACTCTCAACCAAATATAATCTTTAATAAACATTCATTTTATATCAGTATGAGAGTCATGATTTCACATTTTTTTTTAGAATTACCCTTTAATCCATGTGTTGATCTTGGAGTAGAGATATCCAATTTAGAATATTAAGTTTTATGCCTATGCTATGTCCCTTCTTCTGGTAGCCTCTGCAACATGCCACTCCTGTCCCTGGATTGTTCTTTCCTTATCCCCAGTCCAGCCTCTGTATCTAGTTAATTCCTCATTTTCCATCAGATTTTGGCTCACTCATTATTCCCATAAACAAGCTTTCCCTGACCATCCTTCTTCTCCAAACAGGTTAAACCGCCACCCACCCCACCCCCGCCCCATTACATGCTTTTCTTGCACCATGAACCTCTTCCTGGTAGCCCTGACCTTTACTTATCTGAGTTTTCTAATATTTGTTTTCCTCAGTAGAATAAATATTCCCTGATGGCAGAGAGGTAGCACTAGTGGTAAAGAACCCATTTGTCAATACAGGAGACACTACAGACACAAGTTCGATCTCTGGATCAGGAAGATCCCCTGGAGGATGAAATAGCAACCTACTCCAGTATTCTTGCCTGGAGAATCCCATGGAGAGAGGAGCCTGGTGGGCTACAGTTCATGGAGTCACAAAGAGTAGAATCAACTGAGCAACTAAGCTTACACACGCATACACAGATGGCAGAGACTATATCTGGTTTTACACACCATTGTGCCCCCCAGGGTCACTCAGGTGCCTGGCACATATGGGGCTCAAATATAGGCAGAAAATGTATGCAAACAATTTCTGTATGCATCATTGAGGCAACATATGCAGGGATTAGTGAATGGAATGGGCTATGAAGACTCCTGTTAAAACTCAGAAGAACAGATCTGGACCAAAGCCAACCAAGGAGAAGTAAAAAGGAGATACTACACTGTGATTTGTGATGTTAGTGCCAGTGATTTGGAAAACCATGGAGACAGCTTATTATTAAACTCTTTTGGAGTTTAGAAAGGACCTACATGAAATTAGAACCTCTCTGATATTCCTCTCCTCTCCTCCAAAGAGTTCTAAAATCCAAGAAAACCTGGGAATTCCTGAGTATTTCGAAACAGAATAAAGGCAAAGAATAAAAAAGGGACCAGCTTGAGTCTGCTATGGAACTGAAAGAAACAGCAGGGTATAGAAGAATGGTTCTTAAAGCATGGCCCTTACACTACCAATATCACTTGGAAATTCTCAGGCCTCACCTCAGGCCCACTAAGAAGATCTGCAGTCCTGGAGGAAGAGGTAACTATCACCTGTAGCTAAAGTCCTGCAGGTAAAAGTTAGAGAACCACTGGCACAGAATAAGAGAAGCCCCAGAGTCACCCAGTCTCCTCTCATTATAGCTGTGAGACCCTGCGCAAGTGACGGAGAGCCTCTAAGCCTAAGTTTACTCAGCAGGAAGTGTTAGTTGCTCAGTCGAACCTGACTCTTTGCGACCCCATGGACCGTAGCCTGCCAGGCTCCTCTGTCCATGGAATTCTCCAGGCAAGAATACTGGAGTTGGTTCCCATGCTCTTCTCCAGGGGATCTTACTGATCGAAGGATCACACCTGGGTGTCCTGTATTGCAGGCAGATTCTTTACCATTTGAGCCACCAGGGAAGCCAACTCAGCGGGATAATAATAGCAAAACAAATTTCATAGGATTGTCATGACAATATTTAAGTAATATTTATAAACTGCATAGCAAAGTAACTGACAAAATATGGATACTAATTAAATGATAGCTGCTATTGTATATTATCATTAATGTCATCATTATCATGATTCTTAAGGCCTAGAAACTCAGAGAAGGAAAAAGCCATGTAGTCCTTTGACCTGGTGCGATGAACAGAACTTGCACTGGGATCTTAGAAATGGGCCAGAAAGGATTCAAAACTGGGTACTATATCTGCCTTCTAGTTGATACCACCATTTTTGGGGTCAGTGATTCATGACAAAATATACAACTTCAATGGATACAGTGCTTATGACGTTACACAGCCACTTGGCACACACACTATTTGATCTTCACAGAAAACCTGAAAGCTGTTATTTCATTCAGACAAGTTAGTGGACTTGCCCAAGGTCACAGTGTAGTACTTCCAAGTCATCTGCATACCTAGAACTTCAAACCATATATTCTGACTTCAAATTAAATACTTTTTTCCTCTACTCCTCACAGCCTACCCTTCGGTCTGTGCTCATATCACTTTCCCAAAGAACACGCTCACCACACACACTATAGAAAAAAATGAGACTAACATTCTTTAGAGAGCTTACTGGACCCTGGCATATGGTTCTTCTGATTGTCTTCATTTATAGACTTCACACTGAAAGTTCAATTCAGTTGCTGAGTAGTGTCTGACTCTTTGTGACCCCATGAACCACAGCACTCCAGGCCTCCCTGTCCATCACCAACTCCCAGAGTCCACCCAAACCCATGCCCATTGTGTCGGTCATGCCATCCAACCATCTCATCCTCTGTCGTCCCTTTCTCCTCCTGCCGTCAATCTTTCCCAGCATCAGGGTCTTTTCAAATGAGTCAGCGCTCCGCACTGGAGTTTAAGCTTCAGCATCAGTCCTTCCAATGAACACCCAGGACTGATCTCCTTTAGGATGGACTGGTTGGATCTCTTTGCAGTCCAAGGGACTCTCAAGAGTCTTCTCCAACACCACAGTTCAAAAGTATCAATTCTTCCGCACTCAGCTTTCTTTAGAGTCCAACTCTCACATCCATACATGACCACTGGAAAAACCATAGCCTTGAC
The DNA here is from genome assembly GCF_049115385.1 of Moschus berezovskii. NCBI lineage: Eukaryota > Metazoa > Chordata > Mammalia > Artiodactyla > Moschidae > Moschus > Moschus berezovskii. The sequence continues at coordinate 20,352,194 of NC_142483.1, forward strand.
TAGACGGACCTTTGTTGGCAAAGTAATGTCTCTGTTTTTCAATATGCTATCTAGGTTGGTCATAACTTTCCTTCCAAGGAGCAAGCGTCTTTTAATTTCATGGCTGCAATCACCATCCGCAGTGATTTTGGAGCCCAGAAAAATTAAGTCTGCCACTGTTTCCACTGTTTCCCCATTTATTTCCCATGAAGTGATGGGACCAGATGCCATGATCTCAGCTTTCTGAATGTTGAGCTTCAAGCCATCACGAGGCTCTTTAGTTCTTCACATTCTGCCATAAGGGTAGTGTCATCTGCATATCTGAGGTTATTGATACTTCTCCTGGCGAACTTGATTCCAGCTTGGGCTTCCTCCAGCCAAGTGTTTCTCACGATGTACTCTGCATATAAGTTAAATAAGCAGGGTGACAATATACAGCCTTGACGTACTTCTTCTCCTATTTGGAACCGGTCTGTTATTCCATGTCCAGTTCTAACTGTTGCTTCCTGACCTGCATACAGGTTTCTCAAGAGGCAGGTCAGGTGGTCTGGGAGTCCCATCTCTTTCAGAATGTTTCACAGTTTATTGTGATCCACACAGTCAAAGGCTTTGGCATCGCCAATAAAGCAGAAATAGATGTTTTTCTAGAACTCTCTTGCTTTTTCGATGATCCAGCAGATGTTGGCAATTTGATCTCTGGGTCCTCTATCTTTTCTAAAACCAGCTTGAATATCTGGAAGTTCACAGTTCACATATTGCTGAAACCTGGCTTGGAGAATTTTGAGCATTACTTTTGTAGCATGTGAGATGAGTGCAATTGTGCGGTAGTTTGAGCATTCTTTGGCATTACCTTTCTTTGGGATTGGAATGAAAACTGACCTTTTCCAGTCCTGTGGCCACTGCTCAGTTTTCCAAATTTGCTGGCATATTGAGTGCAACACTTGAACAGCATCATCTTTTAGGATTTGAAATAGCTCACCAGGAATTCCATCACCTCCACTAGCTTTGTTCGTAGTGATGCTCTCTAAGGCCCACCTGACTTCACATTCCAGGATGTCCAGCTCGAGGTGAGTGTGAGTGATCACACTTCATGATTATCTGGGTCATGAAGATCTTTTTTGTACAGTTCTTCTGTGTATTCTTGCCACCTCTTCTTAATATCTTCTGCTTCTGTTAGGTCCATACCATTTCTGTCCTTTATTGAGCCCATCTTTGCATGAAATGTTCCTTGGTATCTGTAATTTTCTTGAAGCAATCTCTAGTCTTTCCCATTCTATTGTTTTCCTCTATTTCTTTGCACTGACTGCTGAGGAAGGCTTTCTTATCTCTCCTCGCTATTCTTTGGAACTCTGCATTCACATGGGTATATCTTTCTTTTTCTCTTTTGCTTTTAACTTCTCTTCTTTTCACAGCTATATATAAGGCCTCCTTGGACAGCCATTTTGCTTTTTTGCATTTCTTTTTCTTGGGGATGGTCTTGCTCCCTGCCTCCTGTACAATGTCATGAACCTCTGTCCGGCGCAGGAGCATGACGGAGAGAGCTACCCCATGACCGCGGTAAGGAGCAGCGGCTATGCTTTGCTGGAGCGGCCATGAAGAGATACCTGACGTCCAAGGTAAGAGAAACCCAAGTAAGACGGTTGGCACTGAAAGAGGGCATCAGAGGGCAGACAGACTGAAACTACAATCACAGACAACTAGCCAATCTGATCACACAGACCACAGCCTTGTCTAACTCGATGAAACTAAGCCATGCCGTGTGGGGCCACCCAAGACGGACGGGTCATGGTGGAGAGGTCTGACAGAATGTGGTCCACTGGAGAAGAGAATGGCAAACCACTTCAGTGTTCTTGCTTCGAGAACCCCATGAACAGTATGAAAAATCAAAAAGATAGGACACTGAAAGATGAACTCCCCAGGTCAGTAGGTGCCCAATATGCTACTGGAGATCAGTGAAGAAATAACTCCAGAAAAAATGAAGGGATGGAGCCAAAGCAAAAACAACACCCAGTTGTGGGTGGGACTGGTGATAGAAGCAAGATTCAATGCTGTAAAGAGCAATATTGCACAGGAACCTGGAATGTTAGGTCCATAAATCAAGGCAAATTGGAAGCGGTCAAACAGGAGACAGCAAGAATGAACATCGACATTCTAGGAATCAGTGAACTAAAATGGACTGGAATGGGTGAATTTAACTCAGATGACCATTATATGGGCAAGAATACCTTTGAAGAAATGGAGTAGCCATCACGGTCGAGAAAAGAGTCCAAAATGCAGTACTTGGATGCAAATCTCAAAAACGACAGAATGATCTCTGTTCGTTTCCAAGGCAAGCCATTCAATATTACAGTAATCCAAGTCTATGCCCCAACCATAATGCTGAAGAAGCTGAAGTTGAATGGTTCTATGAAGACCTACAAGACCTTCTAGAACTAACATCCAAAAAAGATGTCCTTTTCATTATAGGGGACTGGAATGCAAAAGTAGGAAGTCAAGAAACACCTGGAGTAACAGGCAAATTTGGTCTTGGAGTACGGAATGAAGCAGGGCAAAGGCTAACAGAGTTCTGCCAAGAGAACACACTGGTCATAACAAACACCCTCTTCCAACAACACAAGAGAAGACTCTACACATGGACATCACCAGATGGTCAACACCGAAATCAGATTGATTGTATTCTTTGCAGCCAAAGATGGAGAAGCTCTATACAGTCAGCAAAAACAAGACCAGGAGCAGACTGTCGCTCAGATCATGTACTCCTTATTGCCAAATTCACACTTAAATTGAAGAAAGTGGGGAAAACCACTAGACCATTCACATTGAAAGGAGCAGTCCATATTTTTAAACTCCTTAGTAGCAATCATTGCTATATGTTTTATTTTTAATACAGACACTTACTTCATGCTGAACTCAAATTGGTTTGACACCAGCCTTTTAAAAACTGAATTTGCCAAAGATGCACTGCATTACAGATATCTATGGAGCATCTTCTCTGCTCCTAAATATGGTCATTTTAAAAAGTGTGATCTATTCATTCTGACAACGATTATTCATAAAGCACCTCCACCTTGCCTGGCACTGTGTGAGGAGACACTGGACACACAACAATGAATTTTCAAGGCAGATGTGCTGCTTACCATCCTGAGAGAGTAGAGGAATCAGACAATAAGCCAACAAGTAAAGCATAAGAGTCTCAGATTGTGGTAGGTGCCCAATGTGAAGCAGCAACAGCCAAATGATAAAGAAGTGGTCACCTACATGTCTGGAGAAAGCCAAGGAAGCAACTCTAGATATACTGGTCAGAAAAAGCCCACCATATGGAAAAAAAAAAAAGAAATACTAGGGCTTCCCTGGTGGTCCAGTGTCTAAGACTCTGCATTTCCAATGCAGGGGGCCCAGGTTCCACCCCAGGTCAGGGAATTAGACCCCACATGCCACAACTAAAGATCCTGCATGCCGCAACTAAGGTCCAATGCAACCAAATAAATAAATAAAAATAAAAACTTTTTAAAAGCACACTAAAGTATATCTTGACACAGAAAGCCTATGGTGGAAATCCATGGAATATGACCTGAGAGGACAGATAAGTTAGGAGTGGTTTGTCTGGTTAACATGAGGATTCAATCTAGAGGCTTTCTTGAACAGACTCTCCTAGTATGAGTATAATTTATATCCCTAACTTTATCAAATATCAGTCAGTTCAGTTCAGTTCAGTCACTCAGTCGTGTCCGACTCTCCGCGACCCCATGAATCACAGCACGCCAGGCCTCCCTGTCCATCACCAACTCCCGGAGTACACTCAAACTCATGTCCACAGAGTCGGTGATGCCATCCAGCCATCTCATTCTCCGTCGTCCCCTTCTCCTCCCGCCCCCAACCTTTCCCAGCATCAGAGTCTTTTCCAGTGAGTCAACTCGTCGCATGAGGTGGCCAAAGTATTGCAGTTTCAGCTTTAGCATCAGTCCCTCCAATGAACACCCAGGATTGATCTCCTTTAGAATGGACTGGTTGGATCTCCTTGCAGTATAAGGGACTCTCAAGAGTCTTCTCCAACACCACAGTTCAAAAGCATCGATTCTTCGGCGATCAGCTTTCTTCACAGTCCAACTCTCACATCCATACATGACCACGGGAAAAACCATTGCCTTGACTAGACGGACCTTGGTTGGCAAAGTAATGTCTCTGCTTTTTAATATACTATCAAGGTTGGTCATAACTTTCCTTCCAAGGAGCAAGCGTCTTTTAATTTCATGGCTGCAATCAGCATCTGCAGTGATTTTGGAGCCCAAAAAAATAAAGTCTGACACTGTTTCCACTGTTTTTCCATCTATTTCCCATGAAGTGATGGGACCAGATGCCATGATCTTTGTTTTCTGAATGTTGAGTTTCAAGCCAACCTTTTCACTCTCCTCTTTCACTTTCATCAAGAGGCTTTTGAGTTCCTCTTCACTTTCTGCCATAAGGGTGGTGTCATCTGCATATCTGAGGTTATTGATATTTCTCCCAGCAATCTTGATTCCAGCTTGTGCTTCTTCCAGCCCAGCGTTCCTCATGATGTACTCTGCATATAAGTTAAATAAGCAAGGTGACAATATACAACCTTGACGTACACCTTTTCCTACTTGGAACCAGTCTGTTGTTCCATGTCCAGTTCTAACTGTTGCTTCCTGACCTGCATACAGGTTTCTCAAGAGGCAGGTCAGGTGGTCTGGGATTCCCATCTCTTTCAGAATGTTCCACAGTTTATTGTGATCCACACAGTCAAAGGCTTTTATACCTATTTAATATAAATATAAAAGTTGGATGTTTATGAAAATTCAATTCATAATATAACGAAACAGCTATTGCCCCCAAATCTGCTTGTATACACACTAAAACAAATAAGGTACCATGAGGTAGAAAGGAACAGAGGGGAGAAATAAACAGTTATTCGGTGCTTTTTGCATGAAACTTCATGTTTTGAGTTAATTTATTTAGTCCATAAAAAATTCTGAGTTTAGGTACCATCACATTTTAAAAGGAAGAAATCTGACTTCAGTGAGGTAAGCTTATTTGCCCAAGCTCTCTCAAAAATAAATGACAGAGCAGAAAAACTGATAAAATATAAGGTAAACATAAAAATCTGACATATATCCAGCAACTGTATCGTGTCCATTCTGCAAAGCCAGGGTCAGCCAACTAGGGCTTAAGGGCCAAATTTGGGCTGAAACAAACTGAGATGGATATTTACATTTTTAAATGATTGAAAAGAAAATTTGAAAGAATAATAATATAGGTACTTCTCTTATGCCCTGTGGGTGTAGGTTCGATCACTAGTTAGAGAGGTAAGATACAAGATGCTTCACTGCCAAAATAGCAAAACAGAAGCAATGTTATAACAAATTTAACAAAGACTTGAAAAATGGCCCAGATTTAAAAAAAAAAAAAAAAAACCTTAACAAAAATAATATATCATGACATGTGAAAGTTGCATAAAATTCAAATTCAGTTCAGTTCAGTTCAGTCGCTCAGTCGTGACCAACTCTTTGCGACCCCATGAATCACAGCACACCAGCCTCCTTGTCCATCACCAACTCCCAGAGTTCACTCAAACTCATGTCCATCGAGTCAGTGATGCCATCCAGCCATCTCATCCTCTCTCATCCCCTTATCCTCCTGCCCCCAATCCTTCCCAGCATCAGAGTCTTTTCCAGTGAGTCAACTCGTTGCATGAGGTGGCCAAAGTATTGCAGTTTCAGCTTTAGCATCAGTCCTTCCAATGAACACCCAGGATTGATCTCTTTTAGAATGGACTGGTTGGATCTCCTTGCAGTCCAAAGGGACTCTCAAGAGTCTTCTCCAGCACCACAGTTCAAAAGCATCAATTCGGCGATCAGCTTTCTTCACAGTCCAACTCTCACATCCATACATGACCACTAGGAAAACCATAGCCTTGACTAGACGGACCTTTGTTGGCAAAGTAATGTCTCTGCTTTTTAATATACTATCAAGGTTGGTCATAACTTTCCTTCCAAGGAGTAAGCGTCTTTTAATTTCATGGCTGCAATCAGCATCTGCAGTGATTTTGGAGCCCAAAAAATAAAGTCTGACACTGTTTGCACTGTTTCCCCATCTATTTCCCATGAAGTGATGGGACCAGATGCCATGATCTTTGTTTCCTGAATGTTGAGCTTCAAGCCAACCTTTTCACTCTCCTCTTTCACTTTCCTCAAGAGGCTTTTGAGTTCCTCTTCACTTTCTGCCATAAGGGTGGTGTCATCTGCATATCTGAGGTTATTGATATTTCTCCTGGCAATCTTGATTCCAGCTTGTGCTTCTTCCAGACTAGCGTTCCTTATGATGTACTCTGCATATACGTTAAATAAGCAGGGTGACAATATACAACCTTGACGTACTCCTTTTCCTATTTGGAACCAGTCTGTTGTTCCATGTCCAGTTCTAAATTCAAATTAAGTGCCCATAAATTAAATTTCACCAGAACACAGTCATGCTACCTCTTGTCTTAATTGCTTTCACTCTACAAGTAGAGTTGTGCAATTGAAAGAATATGGAGGGTCCCAAAACCTAAAATATTAACTGTCTTCCCCTTTATTGAGACAGTTTGCAAACCCCTGAAATAGAAAAAAAACCCACAGAAATAAAAGTAACAAACACACTTGGAAATGTTAATTCCAGTATGACTATAAAAACATAGGCAAATAATGACTGTCAAACATCTCTAAAGGAATTTAACCTAATGGTAGTTGTCTGAGGCACCATACACTCTCCCAGCTTCACTGGGAGGTTCATTTTTCCAGCCTCACAGTAGAGCAGTGGTAAGTCAATCTCATCGCAGGGATTTATTACATCTCAACTTAAGCAGCTGCCTTCCAACTCACATTCACAGAAAGGAAGCAACACAACGTGTCCACTCCATATTCATTTGCACAACTTGGTTCTTAAACAATAGGAGTTTAGTTCCAGCCATGGTTTCAAACCGTTTTTGTTCATTTCCAACCATACTGTCTTCCCTAAATATTTTCCGGTTCCAGTGCACATGCTCAATTATGAAAATGAATTATTTTAATAGCCCAACCTGGGTAGATAATCAATTCACACCATCAAGTTCAATTTTTACAGCACGGGGAAAATATTACTTCTCCTTTCCAGTCTTCAGGCTACCAAGTTGAAGACTAGAGGTCACATGCTATATAAAACATCTCCAGTTTTTCAAATGGCTTGTGACAGTACCTAATACTGATCTCCATGTTTCTTTGTCACTTACTTGTGTATTGTCATCCTCAAATATTGGGTCATTTTAGACTTTTCAAAGGTTTAAGTCACAAGATAATACTTAGGGCATACACCTTAAGTTGAAGACAGCCTTTACCTTGTAAAATTTAAAAAAAAAAATGTTGCACTTCAGTAGAAAACAATGTATCATCTATAGCATACCCTGCCCAGCTGTCTGATCTGGCCCCGTTCATGACCTCTGAACTACATTGAAAGTTGTAAGTGACTGATAGATACATAAATTTTGTTCTGGCAGTTAAGTGTTTTAATTTACTTCCACCTCACTGTGGAAAACCAGTTTTATCTTGATCTGCGACTTACCTCAATATTGGTTTACTCTACATACATTGATCCTATTATAACTTTTCCTTTAAGCCAGTTATAACATCTCTCCAGTTTCCTCATACCGTATAAGCAAAATAAAATCCTTAGCACATCCTCATTTTTATACCTACATGAGAATATTTTATCTTTTTCTGAAAATTACTTTTTAACAACCTAAAAGGTTGGTAAGAACTCAGATTCATTTCAAATGCTACTTTTAAAAACTTCAAATTTTGAGTGATATTCACCTTAAAGGTGAATTTAGTTGTAATATTAAATTAGTTAAAACTACACAGAAAAGTGAAACGTAATGAGGGATGTCTTTTTTGTCCCTTTCTAATGCTTCTGATGGAGAAGGATATGGCAACCCACTCCAGTAATCTTGCCTTGGAAATCCCATGGACAGAGGAACCTGGCAGGCTATTTAGTCCATGGGGTGGCAAAAGAGTCAGACATGACTTAGTTTTATAAGGGCTTCCCAGGTGGCTCAGTGGTAAAGAATCTGCCTGTCAATGCATAAGACGTGGGTTCAATTCCTGGGCAGGAATATCCCCCAGAGAAGGAAATAGCAATCCACTTCAGTAGTCTTGCCTGGGAAATCCCATGGACAGAGGAGCCTGGTGGGCTACAGCCCATGGGGTTTCAAAAGAGTTGGATACAACTTGGTGACTAAACAATAAAAGATATCAGCTTTTGAACTGATACAAAATGAAAATTATGCAGAAGGGCAAGAAACAGGTGTTAAAAATTATTCTGACATTTCTTACAACAATAAGGGAGACTTTATTCAGGACTACTGCAATACAGGAGAGAAACCAGGCTCAACTCCAAATACAGCAACAACAGCTGGAGACTTATAGCCAAGGAGCAAAGTGAGGAGGTCAGCATGTAGAAAACCAGCAATAGGAAACATCAACAGTAAGGAGATTCTTGCTAAACTGGCTTAACAGGGTTCATGATTAAGATGGGCCAAAGACCTAGATATCAAGTGTGGGAGATGAGAAACATCATCAGATATCACTTAGCAGGATTCTTGCTAAAACTGGGCTAGGTAGGTCAAAGACAGGATGGGGGCCATGACCAAGAAGGCAGCTGAGAGGAGCCTCACTAAAGTCTAGCCAAGGAGAGAGTCTTCATCACAGGCAATTTTATAAGAGAACAATTAAACAATTTTTGTACTCAAGGAATTTACAGTCTAACAAAAGAGAGAAATAAATCACCTAACTTGGCCATACTACCTTGGCTTTAATTTGAAATTAAATTTTATTCCCAGAAGGATCCACAGGTAAATAACTTCTTCAAAGAAAAATGTAAAATAAGTCAAAAGCTGTTTCAAGCTCTGTAATCTTAAAGACTAAGATAATAATTTGATAGTATGCTAGCTGATAGATAGCATCACTGACTCACTGGACATAAATTTGAGTAAACTCCAGGAGATAGTGGAGGACAGAGGAGCCTGGCATGCTACAATCTGTGGGGTCACAAAGAGTCAGACATGACTTAGTGACTAAAGAACAACAACAAACATGCCAACTTAAGTACATTATACGTCTAACCAAGGGTTTGTTAAAAATACACTGAAACAAAAACAAAGCATATGTTATTTATCCTACTTTTCACATAGGCCAAAGATAACACTGTTGGCCACCAAATTCACCACTCCTGCCTGAAGAACAGGGTATTTGTGAAACACAAACAACACAGTATCTATGAAATCAAACAACACTACACACTTTATTTATACAGAATGGCAATAGAGTTCTACAAGTTTTGTTTCTCAAAGTGTGCTCTGCCCCTGCAACCTGGGAGACTGCTAGGAATGCTAAATCAGAATCTGTACTGTAACAAGATCCCCAGGTAAGTTTTATGCACTTTAAAGAGTGAGAAACACCATCAATTATCCCTTTTTTTTTAATATAGGTGACTTTTTTTGAGACAAAAGAAGAGTGAGAAAAAAATTTTTCAGGTAGCCTGCATTTTTAGCCTGGGGATGGAAGTTTCATGTTGATCACCTGGTCTTGTAAAATCCAAGTCATCAGGAAAAGGGAGAAGTTGCAAACACAGGTAGATTATGCACTCTTAGAATCTTATTAGTGGAAGATTGAAAACATCTAAATTACACATACAGTGTATATACTCAGTACAGTAATGGTTAAGTAAGTTTGGACACACCTATACAAGAGAACATAATGAAAGCAGTAAAAAGAATAAGATTGTTCTTGTACCATTACACAATGATCTAAGATGTGCAATATGCTAAGGTAATCTTAGTTTCAAATATCCAAAGGAAAATAATGCAAGGGCAGCACAGCATATACAGTGAGTTATCATTCATGCAAGGAAATATATCTAAGTGTGCACATACATAGAACATTTCTGGAAAAACATAAGAAGAGCACAGGGATTGCCTCCTAAAAAACTGAGGCGTGAAAGACAGAAGTGGAGGTAGATTGACTTCCCATTGTGTATCTTATAACACTTTTTTTAAATTATGTGACTATATTATTCAATTTAAAAAATGTTTATTCTGAGCATTGAAGAATTCCTTAAAAGAGATACAGTCCAATTCCTAAGGGAACACAGGAATCCTTTCCTCAGTTTCCCAGATAGGTGGTCATCTGTGTCCAAACACTTTTGGTGACAGTCTCTAGGCTGAGAAGTCAAGTATCTAGAATTCATTCTGACACTGAGCTAAAGCCCTAGAATGCTGCCCCACCACCCCATGTCCCTATCCCTAATCCCTCTCCACCCTGTGCTGATGATAGTTCTCTGTAATAAAGGGTAAGGTTCTTCCTCTGTCAGCTACTCGCAACATTTGCATGAAGTTACTGTAGTTTTCCTGAATAAGAGGTCACAAATAAGAGCTGACAGGGCAGGCAGGCAATGTAAATGAGTAAATCAGGTCTAGGTAAGACAACACAGGCAGTGCACCCCTTCACATGGAGACAAGGACGTGACGGGAGTTAGTATCATGGCCAGGAGACTGGGAGAGGCAGCAACAGTTCTTCTCCAAGGAAAATAATGCCATGGAAGAAAGATAGCCCAATGTTGCCATATCTTCCCAGGATTTTAGAAACCAAAAAATGTATTTTAAATACCTCAATGTTTAAATATTGACAACTAAACTAATTATTTATAACACTGTGCAAACCAAACAAAATGTATGTGTACTTGTGGCCTGCGGGCCACCAGTTTACCATGCATTCTGCTGTCTCCCCTCCAGGTAGCAAGAGAACTTCTCTTTTCATTATATTCTGGGTGGATTTTATGGAAAAAAAATAATCTCTTTTTAAAAATGTAGTCAGTTGTACTTTGATTTGCTTTGGCAATTTACTAGTCCAGCTAGATAATTATTGGAGGGACTGATGCTAAAGCTGAAACTGCAATACTTTGGCCACCTCATGCGACGAGTTGACTCACTGGAAAAGACTCTGATGCTGGGAAAGGTTGGGGGCGGGAGGAGAAGGGGACGACAGAGAATGAGATGGCTGGATGGCATCACCGACTCTGTGGACGTGAGTCTGAGTGAACTCCGGGAGTTGGTGATGGACAGGGAGGCCTGGCATGCTGTGATTCATGGGGTCGCGGAGAGTCGGACACGACTGAGCGACTGAACTGAACTGAACTGTGCTTGCCTAAGGATTGAAAACAAACACTGTTTGTGTATGTATGTGTGGATTGTTCTCAAGACCTTTGATATTATTGTCTTTGGTGTCAGGAACTGCAAGGTATTTTCCATGGACAGTATTTCACAGTTGAATATATGTGTACATAGCCCATTATACTGCTGGGGTTTATTTGCAAAACATGATTTTCATTTCCCAACAAGCTTTCAGTGGAAGAACGTTTCATAGAGGAAATACAAATTTCCTACCACTTTACCCTGTGAAAACCTAGAGAGACTATTAGACTATAAAAAAAGGAAATTGAGGGATAAATTTAACACTTAAAAGTGACTCTTTTAGCAGGAAGTTTGGGCACCCAGCCAGGTTAAGGAGAAGTAGCTTTATACACATATAATAGCAGCCAAATCTCTGATATTCACTATTCCTTGTTGAACCCAGTAACCACTGAGTCATCACAGCCAGTGTGTCCCTTCTAACTTGCCATCTGCTTATTGTCACACTGCCCTGGACTCTTAACTGTAAAACTGTTTTATCTAAACGAACAGCAATGGAAAATAGGACCCTAGCGGTTGAATCCTGACCAGCACCATTTGAGGGGGACCCCACAACCCTTGCATAAAGTTGATGGAGGTTGAGGTGGGACCCACTACCAAAGGCTGGATGCAGATGAGTGGCTAAAGGAAACTGCAATTGCTAGAAAAGGTACTAATGTACACCTTTCCCCAAAGATTCATGGACTCAGACTGCACTGTTTATACTTTCTATTCTCCTTTATGTAACATAAAAACATATTAGGAAACTCTAGATCTCATGGTACATATAAAATATGCTTTTACTGACTGTGACCTAACTCAAAAGTAAATACAACTAACAACTCTCTCAGAGTCTCAAAGCCAAGAACTACCATGATAAAACAATTAAATTGCAATTCTGAGGAAGGAGACATTTAATTATAGATATAATTTATGTAAATAAATATAATCCCTTTAAATTTCTAAACAAATAGCATGTCATTAAACATAAGGCATCAGGAAAGGATTTCAGAACCTGTACAACTGCATACATTGGCAAATATGAGCTATAGAGAGTTTGCTCCCAGGGGAAAAGAAACCTCACGATTCTATCTTTACAGCCCAATGTTGGTTAACTTCCAAATGAAAACACTTGATTTGGCATGTATTGTCTGTAGAAAGTGGATTTTTCACATGATACAGTAAGGCCAAATTTTGTGTTCTGTTAAGACACTGGTTTATCTTTCAATCTTTTCTAATTGTTAATTTTAGGAGGTGATTTGCAAACATTTCTCAGAATATTTTGGTATTTTAAACATTTTGTAAATGTTGTGTCTATATAAATTAAGTGAACAATTAGGATGTCACCATACAATTCTATGCACCTACTTACAAAGGGATGCCTGAGAGGGTCCTGTTATCCAAAGTGGCCTATGTATCAGTTTTTCTAAAGCATTAGAGGTGGGAGTCAGACAGCTCTATCTGAGTCCTGATGGAAAGCAATGTATGATCTTACAAAAAACACAAAAGCACATCTTTCTATGTTTCATTTCCTCATCTGTGAAATGTAACCTAGCAGACCCAGATCCTAGCAGGCTACTGTGAAACCCACAAGAAAGAATGACAAAACAATAAAGAACATGATAAAGATAAGATTACCTGCTGTTACTGTGGGAGGAAGGTGAAAGAAAAACAAACCACTAAGGCATATAGAAACCTTGTAGTCTCTTACACAAAGCACATCTTAAAAATGCAAGCAAAATAATTAAATGCAGTTCAAGCAACTTAAATGTATATTTTCTCTTGAAAAAAAGTGTCACATGGGTAAAATATTCCTAACCCAGCACAAACTCCCCTAAAACCTGTCTCTGTCCCTCTCTGTCCCTCTCATATCTTCCATCTAGATAGTGGCTTGACCCTTCCATCAAAGTCATCGAACAGTTCTAAAATTTTTTAATTATTAAATAATGAACACATAACAGGTACTATCGACTCAGTTTGATCTTACAACATAGGTAACCAATTAATCTACATTCCCAAACTAATGTGTTTGTGACATCCCTTGAAAAGCAGTAGCCAAGGTCTCTCTTCATCTTTGTATAAGCCAATTGGAGTTGACAAATACCAGTATCTCGCAGTGTTCAACAAAGTGACTGGCAGGCAATAAATGTTTAGATAAGTGACAGATGTAAAGAATGAAAAAGGTTGACTTTAGTTTTAGATTTCCTTAAATCTCGGGACATTCTTGACCAAAGACTCAAACTGCTACCTGAACAGCTATCTCCAGAGTCTGAGCCACTGATGTCCATGGTGATAAAAATAAAAAGTGTAGTTGAACTCGTCAAATAACAGATCAGCAACTCCTGCCCACCATCAGTGGGTCAGTGCTGCAATCATCTTATTTCAAAGATAGCATAAAGATTTACACAGATGTCAAGGCTACACGTTGCTCTGCCAGGGAGCTTACTGTGTGAGTCATACAAAGAAATCAACACCTTGGGAAACACATCTTTCTGGAAAACATCAATACCTCTTCTTTTCATTAAAATGTTTTTTAATGACTCTTTCACTGCAATGACTTATTTTTAGAGGCCATGAATCCTGAAATTATTCTTTTTGAGAACAACCTTGAAAGCTTTATCTTTTATAAAACGTTCTTTTTGTCCAGTTCACTTAAGAATCTGTAGTATGGGCTTCCCTGGTGGCTCAGTGGTATGGGTTTGATCCTTGATCTGGGAAGATCTCACATGCCGTGAAGCAACAAAGCCCACGTGTCACAACTACTGAGGCTGTGCTCTAGAGCCTGGGAGCCACGTCCCACAACTACTGAAGCCTGCATGCCTAGAGCCCGTGCTTCACAAGAGAAGCCGCCACACGAGAAGCCTGCACACCGCAACCAGAGAGTAGCCCCTGCTCACCACCACCAGAGAAAGCCCACACAGCAACGAAGACCCAGTACAGCCAAAACAAATAAATAAATTTTTGAAAAGACTCTGTAATATCTACATTCTTGAAACTTGATTCCCCGCTTATTCCGACTAGATGTCTTCTTTAGCTTTCCAGATATCACTTAACCAGTTATATTCTCACTGACCCAGCAGCATATTTCGAATAGCCAGAGAAAGACTGACATGATGCTGATGAAGCTTTATCTTCAAGGCTCCAACTGCACGGACCCCAGGAATGCTGGGAGTCAGTGGTCTAGGTGTCAGGAGATACGAAGAAGCATTTTTAAGCAAGCATTTCTGGTAAAGAGATCATGACAGAAAGAGAACCAAATCATCTAACTGAACCACTGAAACAGTACTTTTGTGTCTAATTTTGTATTCCTAATTTGTTTTTCCTGGGATAAATGTATACATATGGCTGAGTCCCTTTGCTGTCCACCTGGACAACACTGTTAAACATTATTACAACATTGTTAAATGGCTATACTCCAATACAAAATAAAAGGATTTTAAAAATAAATTCTTTTTTTCTCTTTGTTTTCCAAATAATAATAATAATGGTTCTTCTTTTTCTTGAAGAAGGCTCTACAAACTATATAAGCATCTGATCCCACAAAACCTGAATCTGCCTTATACAGAAGAGGGAATGTAAAAGTACTTCTATATTTAGTACTCTCCATTGCTCAATCTATAAAGAAAATCCTGATCTTCAAAAATGAAAAAATAAAAATAAAGGCAATAAAGAGGATGGAAAAAGGTGATTTTAAATGTACATCTTTAAGACTGCTGAGTTCACTATGTATTTTCCTATACCAAAATATAAAATAAACCTAAATCTGCACATCTTGGTCCCTTTGACATTTCTCCCCAACAACCTAAAACTTTCAGATGGATGGGTCATCTGGGTTCTGAAAAGGACTATGCATTATTACTGCTCCCCACAACATCAAGCCTAAGTGATTTCTTTTATGTTTAGACTAGTGAACATAAAAAGCAAACATTTCTCACATGACTGATAGGTTTGCCTTTAACAAAAACAGCCCTGGCCCCAAATTATTACAAAACAGATCAGCAGCCCCATTGGACTCTGAAGCAATGTATTTAGGTAGTCCAACACTACATTTTGTCAAAAAACTCTGACAACCTAATAACCAGATTGTCATCAGACAGACATTGAAAAATGATGCTGTGTTTGTTTCAGCATTAAAATACTACTGCTTCCTGGAGCTTTTCTTTCCTTCAAAAAAAAAACTTTTTTTTTAATCTGTGAGGGTTGCATCCCATTGGTCTGGATGGTGTTTAAATGGGCCTGTGTGCTTGAGGGATGGAGGAGGGAGTTTTGTTTTTATTTAAAGTTTAAGAAAGAACGGTACAGAGGACCATTGATTTGAATTATTAAAATTCTCTGTGTTACAAGGAATGGCACAAAAGGCAATGCTTGCAACAGTACTAACCAGGATCTATTAAGCATTTAGGTGTTGCTAGACACCGTGTTCGTTCTCTGTCTTACCGGACTTCTTCCAACCACCATCAGAGAGAGGTGCAGGGGCTCATGGAGGCTCCAGAAACCAGACTCCACCCCAACCCCGGTCTTAGCCATGGCAGTGTACTGCTGAAAAGAAAGGGTTTAACTTGGTTTTTCTTTTAAACTTGGTTTTGATGAGAGTAAAGAGGGGTGCTGGGGTTGAGATATGTTCCTTTCAAGAAAATTATTATATATTTGACCTCCCAAAAGAAGGTTATCCAGTGCATAGTCTGAGATGTAAACCAATCCACACAACCCATAATATGACACTGGAAGAGAAAATGTTATAGATTCTTCACACAGATAAGTAATTAAAAACAAAAAGAAATGTTAAGATATAGCCTTAGGTTTCAAAATACTATAGCTTCCATTTAATTAGTCAATTATGAGAAGTTATCCACTAACCTGTATAAGAATGAACCTTAGGGAGTACATTTCTCAGATGACCTTTGGAACCATAATACCCAAAAAAATCTTACAGTTTTATCTATTAGGATATAAATGTGTTATTCCATGTAAATTACTGTTAAATTTGCACGTGCAAACTGTGTGGCTAAGCTAGTCAGTAGTAATTAAATGACACCAATATTTTTCACAATATGTATGAAAATACCCCAGACAATTTAAACACCCAGTCAACCAATCCAGCATTATAATTCTATGGAGCTTTAAATTTTCCAAAGTATTTTTCTATCCTATGGTTTCATGTGATACCCATAAGCCTATATTCTTTCCTAAGCATGAAAAAAATTATTCCAAATTTATGAACATACATGTTAAGCAAAAGAAGCCATTACACAAAGAAGTCCATACTGTATGATTCCATTCGTATAAAATTCAAAACCATGGCAAAACCAAATTGTGATGTCAGAGTCAAGATAGTGGTGGCATGGTTGGAAGCAAGGAAGTAACTGGAAGATGGCATGTGAGGGTCATGTTCTACGTCTTATTCTGAACGCTAGTTCCTTGAGTGTGATCACTGTGAAAATTCATGAAGATATACACTCTGGATTTGCAAGTATATAAATCCCATGTGTTATATTTCTGTAAAAGGTTGACATGAAACAATCATACTCTCTTCCTTCAGCAGCTTGTCAGCTAGGCCAGAAGAACAAACACACTAGGCAAGAAGGTGGGCAGTCTGAAAACACATAGAAGTTTGACTTTGCTGACTACGGAGCTGCTGCCAGAATGCTAGAACCTCTTAGCATTCCTTTCCCATGCAGTGTCAAACAGTTCATATAGCAATCCAGTGTATTAATTCCTGTGAATGAAAGTGAGAGGAGGCCCACAGTCAATTACACCTAGGTTTGCTAAGATTTAGGCCTTTAATGGCTCAGTGGGCAACTCAGAGCAATGAAGTGAACCTTGAAGTAACAGCTCACTAACAATTGCCTTTAAATATAAACACTTGATACATTTTTAGAAACACCAGGGTTGATTAGGTTTATTTTACTTTAAAGTCATAGATAATAAGATAAACAGATTTTTCATTTTTTTTTCTGTCAACAGTCAATTCATTAAATAGTAGGTTAAAACTCGCTTTGTTTTCTTTTGCCATAAATATGAAGACAATGGGAATCCTACTTTCGTTTCTCTTATCCAAATCAGATTTCAGTTTTTTGGGAACACAGTTCTGAGCTCTGTTTTGCATGTCTTCCAAGACTAAATATCAAGGATATGCTTAAATAGCTATCTAGATAAATCCAATGCTATTCCAAGAAGTAACAATTGATCCGGTCAGAAAGTACCAAGCAATCTATTAGTTGATTCAGTTGCCCTGTTTTTACTTAAAGCAGGGCTTCCAAGGTGGCTCAGCAGTAAAGAATCCTCCTGTCTATGCAGGAGATGTAGGTTCAGTCCCTGCGTTGGGAAAAATCTCTTGGAGAAGGAAATGACAACCCACTCCAGTATTCTTGCCTGGGAAATTCCCTGGACAGAAGGAGCCTGACAGGCTACAGTCCATGGGGTCGCAAAAAGTCGGACTGACTGAGCACACATGCAGGGAGACTACAAGAACTATGGAACAGGAACCTTATCAATAATGTTAACAGCTATATGTCCAGCAGAACTGCAGAACTGATACTGCATGATTCCATTCACCAGGCCTGATGCCAAGTGAAGGGTAATGAGTTATCATTTTATGCTTAAGTTCCTTTAAGTTATCCGTGTAATATTTTTATAAGCTATATGCATCTCAAGTAAGTTTATTTCCACAATTTTTTCAGTAATTTGGATTATTTTCCCTTACTTATACCAAATATAAGTGAACAATACTAAGTAACATTCTTAGCTCTACCAAACACCTTTTGGTGACATAGCTGCCTAAATTATAGGAAAGTAATTAATTTTTCTTTGCCAACAGAAAGAAGGATTTGGCCCCCAAACTTTATAAAACCCCAACCAAGTAATGACCAAGAATGGTGATAATAATAACTCTATTTACCTTTCCTTTGTTTTCTGTTTCTTGCTCATCAACTATCAGGAGTCTTTAACAAATAAATAAACACATACTGTGGAAATGTCAATGTCTATCTCTACAAAAAGAATAAAGAATTACTCTGTGTAGTAATAACCTCTCCCCTACATTAGGAAAAAATGTTAAAACAGACCTTCAGGAATAAGCAATCTTTGTGATGCTTCCAGGAAGACCCGATCAAATAAATATCTTGTGGGACTGGAAAATCCAGAATCACAGGGCCGAAAGGAGCCCACAATTTCACCTGATCAGTCCTGTGCAGAACACCAGCAAGTTCCATTTAATTCCACTATTTTTTTCATTAAAAAAAAAAAAACTGAAGTATAGTTGATTTACAATGCTCTACTAGCTTCAGGTATACAACAAAGTGATTCAGGTATATATATATACATATATATGTATAAATATGTACACACACATATATATTCTTTTTCAAATTCTTTTCCATTATAAGTTATTACAAGATATTGAATATTGTTCCCTGTGCTATACAGTAGGCCCTTGTTTATCTATTTTATATATAGTAGTATGTATATGCAAATGCAAAATTCGTAATTTATCCCCTCTGCTTCCTATTCTGTTTGGTAATCACAAATTTGTTTTCTGTGCTTGTGAGTCTATATCTGTTTTATAAATAAGTCAATTTGTATCATTTTTTAAGATTGCACATATAAGTGATATCATATGATATTTGTCTTTCTCTAAGCTGCTTCACTTAGTATGATAATCTCTAGGTCCATCCATGTTGCTGCAAATGGCATTATTTCATTCTTTTTGATAGCCAAGTAATATTCCATTGTGTGTATATGTGTGTGTGTGTGTGTGTGTGTGTGACATACACCATGTCTTCTTATCCATTTATCTGTTGATGTACATTTAGGTTACCTCCACACATACACACACATTATTCAGCCATCAAAAAGAATGAAATAAATGCCATTTGCAGCAAGATAGATGAACCTAGAGATTATCATACTAAGTGAAGCAACTTAGCCATATTTTGGCTAATGTAAATAGTGCTGCTTATGAATACGGGGTTGCATGTATTTTTTTGAATTAGAGTTTTGGTCTTTTCTGGATATAAGACCAGGAGTGAAATTGCTGGAGCATATGGTAACTCTATTTTTAGTATTCTAAGGAACCTCTATACTGTTCTCCATAGTGGCTGCACTAATTTACTTTCCCACCAACAGTGTAAGGGGTTCCCTTTTCTCCACACCATCTCCAGCAATTATTGTTTGTGGACTTTTTCATGATAATTCCACCAATTAAGGCTGCTCTTATTCCTGAGTTCGCCACTCTCAGCTCTACCTTAAGACAGACCCACTCAAACACCAAAAAACCCTACCAAGTAGTCTAGTGCTAGCAAGCCCCTGAATCCCACCATACTGGGTCCATTACAAATTACAGCCATTTGTTCTCTATCGTGGCTTAATTGTTATTTCAGAGAAAAAAAATCTCTGTTTGGGAAATGTTTCCTGTCCTTCAGAAAAACAGTTCAGGAATAAACTCAGGTGCTACTTTGGGTACGTGAAATAAACATTCTATTTCTGTTCTATAATTTTATGGTTAGATGGTTTCTACTATTCATTCTGCTGCTTTAGATACCATGTCTATTTTGCATACTCAAACCAGCATTGGTCCATGCACACATGAGCATTTAATGAAGAACCTTGTGACGACAAGCCTCATAGCTACACCAAAATGAATGCTACAGAGAAGGAATCACTTTCTCTGAAATGTAACCATTAACTAAAAGAGAAGAGCCTGGAGTGACACGAGTCATCTGTAACACAGGTGAATGACAATCCTGTAGCATGAAGCATGGAGAAGACACTGGCACCGCACTCCAGTACTCTTGCCTGGAAAATCCCACGGACGGAGGAGCCTGGTAGGCTGCAGTCCATGGGGTTGCTGAGGGTCGGACACGACTGAGCGACTTCACTTTCACTTTTCACTTTCATGCATTGGAGAAGGAAATGGCAACCCACTCCAGTGTTCTTGACTGGAGAATCCCAGGGACAGGGGAGCCTGGTGGGCTGCCATCTATGGGGTCGCACAGAGTCAGACACGACTGAAGTGACTTAGCAGCAGCATGAAGCAAGTGGCCACCTAGAAGTGAGACTTCAGGAGCGTTCTCTCCATCCTGATCAATGCAGCTCTCTTCCTATGAGTTAGAGTCTGAAATGCAAATACAGCCAGGGAACCTGTTATAAAACTTCAGTCATTCACATCCTCCTTTCATGATTCTTACATGACCTGTGAACCAATATTCTATCATTAATACAATATTTTTCTTTTAACCAATTTGATTTTGCCAAGCTCAATTTTTTGAAAGATAGTTTCATATCACCACTGTAAACATCCAGCATCACTTGTGTTTAGTCAATATCACGTGCCATAAATGGAAGAAAACCTAAAAAATAGTAATGCAACTAATCAAAAATGTGTCCACTTACATACTACGTAAAATCATCTCATGTATCACATGAAGTACTGTAACAAATTGGTCTAAATTCGCACTAAAGAGTAAATGAGTGATATCAGTGTTGTCAACACCCCTCTATCTTGCTTCTGATTAATGGAAGACAGACCACCAAAAAGAGGGAGGAAGGGCACTGAGAATTCGAAGGAGAGTGGGTGAAGGTTGGGTGCTTGGGGAAGAATGGGGTGAATGCCACAAGCTATGAGAAGTAAAGGGACAAATGAGCAGGCTGAAACCCACTCAATAATTATTTATTTCTGGGGCTGTCCCTGAATGTGTCATAAAGGAAGTCTGCTGTAGTATTTGATATGAAGGTCCTTCCTCCACTTCTATGCACCATCTCTTTCAGACATACAAGTCTGAGCTCTCAAATCACCCATCACAAAGAAATCGCATGCTGTTAATAGGTTTCTTCATTGTGGCTGACAGTGCAGAACAAATGCCCATCCCTGTGCTGAAACCAAATTTCTGGAATACTAACAGGGGTTCCCAATATGAGAAGACACATTAGCTAGAGGTCACCCCCAATAACTTCAGGAGCAAGCTCCTGAATTCTGCTGCTTCTTGCCACATTCACCACAAAGGGCCGTATAGTCTTCCTCTCCCTGGATAGCCTCTCCAATCAAATTCTCAATTCTCTGATTATTTTTCTGTTACTTTTAACACCTAACTCTCATTAAAGCAGATGCTCAATCTACAGAAAAATAAAGGGCATGAATCAATCATAATGAGTGAATGACAGAATGTGTGACTATAGACCAGCTTTGCAGAAAAGAACACTGCTTAAGACCTGTCACCAAATAATCTCAACTTTGTCCAAAGTTACCAGGAAAAGAGCACAAACTCCATCAGCATGCCTTTTCAGAGAAAAGACAAGTTCTCCTTCCCTTACCCTAACTGGACAAAGATATACTGCAGTTTCTCTCTTTTAAAAGTCCTTTTGGAACTTTCCTGGTGGTCCAGTGGTTAGGACTTCCAGTTTACACTGCAGGGGACACAGGCTTCATCCCTTTTTGAGGAACTAAGATCCCACCTGCTGCACAGTGTGGCCAAAAAGCAAAAAATAAATAAAATATTGGTCAAGTTAATTAACTTCTCTGATCTTCCATTCCTTCATCCATTAAACTCTGAAGAATAATATCTGCCCCATGAATTGCAGTAAAGATTAAATAAGAGAATTCAAGAAAAGTGACCTCCACATTGCCTGGAGTATATTGTAAGCTTAAATATACTGGCTACATTTTCAGACTATATCACAATACCATGATAGATATCAATGTAAATAGCAATATCAATTGATAAATACCAATGGTGTGATGATTCCATGTTGTTACAATGTAATACCCATATGCTTTCATTTACTGTCCTAGCATTAATATCTTCCCTGTTTGCCAGCATCAGTGTTTTTAATGTTTATATGGAGAATGAAACAGGGTAGCAGTCTTACTGGTATGAAGGGCACCAAATCATGTGCCAAGAGTTCTTCATGAATACATCTGTCTATAAATTATTTATTTGGCTGCTTCGGGCCTTAGTTGTGGCATGCAAACTCTTAGTTGCAGCATGTGGGATCTAGTTCCCTGACCCAGGGACTGAACCTGGACCCCTGCATTGGAAGCATGGAGTCTCAGCCACTGGACCTCCAAAGAAGTCCCCATGAATGCATCTTAACCAATATATCCTGGGTTGATGATGACCATAATTTATTCCCATTTTGAAGGCCCCTGCATTTTTTACGTCTTTCTTGCTCTGAATCTCCTACCCATCTAATACTCACAGAACTTCCCTCATTTAAAATCAGAAGCATGAGCACCTGCAGCTACAGAAGCGGAGGTTTAGGATCTAACACCTGTAGTATTTTTCAGACCGAAAACACTCTCCCAATGCCTCTACCCAGGAGATGGTAAACTACTCTGACATCTCAGCTGTTGCCCCTCCAAGCAGATTCACACACCTCTCGGCTAACACCCCCATTGGGTAGGCATCTTATCATGTTTACAGTTATTCATCATGACTGGCTATACACAAGTAGTGCCTTTGGTGTCAAACCGAATGGCCCTGAAGACCCCCAGTCCAAGACAGCTGGAAGATACAGACACACATTAAATAAGACACAGGCAGGAGAATCACACTCACTTCTTGGAGATGGAGAGAGACTGAAGCGACCTGCTAATGACCTCCAGAGCTCCTGGGTGGGGACACCCACAGCAAGCAGAGTGGGATCAAAAATCTAAGGTGCTTCACGGTTTAGACAGCTTTCCAGGACAGCTTCCGTGGGTGTCTGCAAGCAAGTTCAGTTCAGTTCAGTTCTGTCGCTCAGTCGTGTCCGACTCTCCGCGACCCCATGAATCACAGCACGCCAGGCCTCCCTGTCCATCACCAACTCCCAGAGTTCACTCAAACTCATGTCCACAGAGTCGGTGATGCCATCCAGCCATCTAATTCTCTGTCGTCCCTGTCTCCTCCCGCCCCCAACCTTTCCCAGCATCAGAGTCTTTTCCAGTGAGTCAATTCGTCGCAAGTACTGGCATGGAAATACACATGAACTGTTCTGCAGGGGAATCATTTCAAACCAGAAGGATCAACATGCAATCCAAGTGCCAGGGCACATTCTTGAACCTCTGAGCTAATGCACACCTATGGCGACTGCAGGCACCTCTCTGAAAGATTCTTTCCAAGAACACAAAGGAGAGAAGTGCCCTTCACCATCTGTGATCATCTGAATTGAGAGTCTTTGTATGTGGGGGGTGGGGGAAGGGATGTATTGGGGAGGGAATAATGACCTGAAGAGATGACCTCTAGTCCTCAGAATCCACCATAACAAACCCTCTTTTTTAAGGGGAACTTGCATTTCCTCAAAAGGCATTTAGACAGAGTCACGTACTTAGGAGTGAATCTAAGAACTCTAGAAAGAGCAACACATTTCCCCACTGATGCAGCTGTACTGAAAATTCAACCCATGGCTCAAGGGGAAATGAGGAAACACCACTGGTGATTTCAAGCACAGCATCCAATCTTCATTTTTGTGATCCCTCAATTCTCAGTTCAAGTATACACAGACTTTTTTCTTTCCCTGAAGTAGGAAAAGGATTAAGTAGGCAGGACGCTTTCAGAGTTCTGTGTAGCACATGTTCATAAGCTATCGTTCTGTAGCATTTGTGGATTCATTCTGGAGTAGGGTTAAGCCGGAGCAAAGTAATTTGGCATGCTTGCATTTGCTTTATCAGGAGGAGCAAGTTCCAGTCTGCAGGGGCTGCCCTGACCTGAGTGGCAGAGAAGCTTCCTGGAACCCTGAGGGGGAATGCTGATTATTTTCCTTAAAAAGGATGCTTAAGCTGAGCCCTCTTCCTTGCAAAACAGCAAATGAGCTTCACGCAAATCATCCTCAGGAATGTGGTGGCCTGGGGAAAGGAGTGATCATTATCACACAAACTTAATTTCTGACAAACTTCGACAATCACCTTGCAGTATCTGCCCTGCTACACAACCTTGGGGTTGGCATTCCAATCCATCCCAGCCTAAAGACTGCATCCAGCAGCAGATGGGCTTTCCAAACCTGTATATCCACTTCTTTTTTAAAAACAATTTTATGTATTTATTTTGTCTGGGCTGGGACTTCGTTGCTGCTTGGGCTTTTCTCTAGTTGCAGCGAGCAGGAGCTACTCTCTAGATGCAGTGCATGGCTTCTCACCGACGTGCCTTCTCTTTTTGCAGAGCAGAGGCTCTAGGGCTGCAGGCTCAGTAGTTGATGTTCCTGGGCTCTGGAGCACAGGCTCAACAGTTGTGGTGCACAGGTTTAGTTCCTTTGCACCATGTGGGATCTTCCCAGATCTGGGAATAAACTGGTGTCTTCTGCATTGGCAGGTGGATTCTTTACCACTGAGCCACCAGGGAAGCCCTGTACATCCACTTCTATATGCTCTATCAACATGTGGGAATACAGTACAGTCCTTAAGGATGATGTGGTAGAAGAATTTTTATCGTTCACAATACAATATTAAGTGGAAAAAGCCGTTTGCACAATTCTTCTAAAAGATGTATCTACATGGAGAACTGATTAGAAAGAAATATTTACAAACACCACAGGTGTCCACCTCTGAGCAGAAGAGTTATAAGAAGTTTCTATTTTCTTCTGTTTTGCTGATATGTTTTCCCAAATATTCTAAAATGTAAATGTATTACCTTTATAATATGAATAAAGTAACTATAAAGTGACTTAAAGATATATTAATAGACTAGTGAGGCTGACATCACCAAGATGGCAACATAGGTTGTTCATGACATTGCTCTGCTGGTAAAGCAGAGGGTGGGACGGGGTGGAGGTGGGAGGGAGGCATAAGAGGGGATGGACATGTGTATGCATTCATGTTGTTGCATGGCAGAAACCAACACAACATTGCAAAGCAATTATCCTCCAATAAAATATTTTAAAAAGAACAACTAACAACTATTCAACAATAAGACACCACTCACAGAATCCTAGAACACGATGGGGGTGAGGCTGAAGCACACTCCATGGACCACAGAAACCAAAAGAGACTGCATTAGAAGGTAAGAGAAGCAGCTGCACGTTGACCACATTGCCCCTCCCCTAGGCCAGTACAGCATCATGTGGAGAGGTCTCCCCTGAGTCTCCAGTTCCTCCAGTGGGAAGGTGAACACAGTGGATACAACCAGCATCCAAGCATTGTGGATCACTTTACAGGAGCTCCTGCTCAACCTCACACCATGGAGTCTGCAGGAGCAGACTCGGCGCTCAATCAGTGGGAACCTGACTGTGATAGAGATGGAAGAGGGGCCTGTAACAACCAGATAGAGATCTTGGCAGACTAAGTTCATACCTGCAATGCCCAAGCAGTAAATCCAGAGGCTCTGCCCATGTGCAGAACCAAGCAGAGAGCACACTCTCATCAGGGAACTCCCACAGAGTACAGATCTGCTGATCTTCAAATGAGTAATTCTACTAGCCCTAAAGCCCAGTTTGCCCACACCCAGACAAAGAACTGAATCACAGCCCCGTCCACTGTGGAGAGCATCTTCTGGTCTCATCTGACCAGAAGGGCTTGAGGAAACTGCAAGCTGAGCAGCCCAGCTGTGCTCAAACCAAGAGGCAGGCAAGCAGAGCTGACTGACCCCAAAGAAAAGCTAGTACCAGGCACAGAGCACTGCCATGCTATGGACAAGCAGGAGGATTAACTCACAGCCATGGCTGAGGGTAGCTCACTGCCCCTCCCAGCCAAAGAGCTGGTTTAGGAAACTGAGAGAAGCTCTCCTGCTTCAAACCAGGCAATGGATTTTGGCCACTTTGGAACATGGTATTCTGCTAAATCTGATCAGAAGAGCTAGAGGTAACTCTTGGAAGCTATGTAGCCCAGTAGCACTTGAGCCAAGAGGTAGGTAGAGCCAATAGTTTGCAGAGCAAAGCCAGTGGGCCTGTTCAGTCAGAGAACCTGGGGAGCAGGTTAGCCCGAATTAACATAACAAAGAGCTCTAGCAGTTATAGAGCTGCTTCTCCCACTGCACCCAGACAGGAACTCTAAGTCATAGCTCTGCTCCTTGCTTAACACAGCCATTAGTCTCTCCAATCAGGGAATCTACCCAGAGCACACAGGAAGATGCAGAGCCCATTCAATATCCCCACACATACTGGTGCTAGCACAGCCCATGGCACCCCCCATCTGCAGAGCAAAACTGGGGGATTAACCTGACCAAGGCTATATTTCACACTCTGGACTGATTCAGATCCCCAAACAATGAGCTGTACAGGCCCTAGGTCCTATCCTGCTACCCTGCCAAAGCAAGGAAGCTAATTCACAGCCCTGTGAATTAGGGCACAACTATTCAATAGTTGTGCCAACTGTCTATCTGGTAAGCCTGACGAGTGCATACAGGCAACAGTGGAGACAAGCAGATAGCCTCACCTGGGTAAGGAACTAAGCCAGCAGTCCTATCCAACTGTTCTCAACCAGCTGTTCTCAGCTCATCCCCATTCCCATCCTCAGAGGTCAAACAGTTGCCCTGCCCGAAAACAGATCATAATAATGGGTCCCACCTGCCCAAGGACATCACTTACAGACATACTCAGAAACCCAAATGGAGCTGAATAGTGAAAAAGCATATGTGCCAAAGCAAGCCTATAAAGTCCAGAAAAGGAGTCAGATGACTGAAACAAGCAGATACTGACATAAAGAATTAAGAATCAAGAAAACCAAGTAAATATGATACCACCAGAATAATTTAAGAATAGCAAGATAAAAGAGAGAAGTTACATACAAAGGAAATTTCAAAAGATTATGGGCAGATTTATCAACAGAAATTTTTAGACCAAGAAAAAAAAACAGGATCACAAATTCAAAATATTGAAAGAAAATAATTGTCAACCAGGAATTCTATGTCCAGTGAAGCTGTCCTTCACAAAGGAGAGATAAAGACTTCCTAACAAATAAAATTCATTACCACTAAACCTGCCTTACAAGAAATGCTAAGTGGAGTTCCTTGAGTGGAAGTAAAAGAACACTAATTAACATTATAAAAACAGAAAAAGTGGTATGAATCTCACTGGTGATGATAAATATACAGTCACAGATTCTGTAAGTGATAGTGATGCATAATTCACTTAAAAACCTTAATTTAAAAGTTTTTTTTAAGGAAGTAAAAATAACCACAAGCATAATAATCTGTTATTAGTATATAAAATGGGAAGGAGAAGAGAAGTAAAAGTGTAAGGTTTATGAATTCTACTCAGGTTAAATTGTTATCAGTTTAAAATAGGGTGTTATAAGTTTAAGATGTTTTATCTAAGCCTCAAGGTAGTCACAAGGGAAAATCCTCTAGTAATCACAAAAAGGAACACAATAAAGAACTTAAAACATACTCATATCAAAAGACATCAAAAGATAAAAAAAAAAAAATCAGAATAAGAAACAAGGAGCAATGAATCTACAAAACGACCAGAAAACAATGAACAAAATGGCAATAGGTCCTTACTTATCAATAATTACTTTAAACATAAATGAATTAAATTCTCCAGTTAAAAGACACAGAATGGCTGAATGGATAAAAACAAGATCTAACAATATGATGCCTTCAAAAGGCTCACTTTAGTCTTTAAAACATTCATAGACTAAGAATGGAAAAATAAAACAGAAAAAACATTTCAAGAAACTGGTAACTATAAAAAAGCAAAATAAAACAGAGATAGTTATACCGCTGTCCCCCAGTATCCACAGGGAATTGGTTTCAGGACACTTGCAAGGATAGCAAAATCCAAGGACACTGAAGTCCCTTATATAAAACGGTTTCAGTTCAGTTCAGTCGCTCAGTCGTGTCCAACTCTGCGACCCCATGGACTGCAGCATGCCAGTCCTCCCCATCCATTACCAACTCCCAGAGTTTACTCAAACTCATGTCCATTGAGTCAGTGATGCCATCCAACCATCTCATCCTTTGTCGTCCCCTTATCCTCCCGCCTTCAATCTTTCTCAGCATCAGGGTCTTTTAAAATGAGTCAGTTCTTCACATCAGGTAGCCAAAGTATTGGAGTTTCTGCTTCAACATCAGTCCTTCTAATGAATATTCAGGACTGATTTCCTTCAGGATGGACTGGTTGGATCTCCATGCAGTCCAAGGGACTCTCAAGAGTCTTCTCCAACATCACAGTCCAAAAGTATCAATTCTTTGCCATAAATAAAAATAACCCATTTTTAAATGGGTTAATAAATGGGTTTAAAATGGCATCAGTTCAGTTCAGTTCAGTCGCTCAGTTGTGTCTGACTTTTTGCGACCCCATGAATCACAGCATACCAGGCCTCCCTGTCCATCACCAACTCCCACAGTTCGCTCAAACTCAATTCCATTGAGTCGGTGATGCCATCCAACCATCTCATCCTCTGTCATCCCCTTCTGCTCCTGCCCCCAATCCCTCCCAGCATCAGAGTCTTCTCCAGTGAGTCAACTCTTTGCATGAGGTGGTCACAGTATTTGCATATTACCTACACACATCTTCCCATGTACTGATACTTTAAATCAATTCTACATTACTTAAAATACCTAACACAATGTAAACGCTATGTAAATAATTGCTGCCACATAGCAAATTTCTTCCTGATTTCAAGCTATACTATACAGCTAAAGTCATCAAAACAGTTGTTTTTATGGTATTGGTCATAAAAGTAGATCAATGGAAAAGAATTTAGAGCCCAGAAATAAATCCAAGCATATATGGAAAACTAATATTGATATCTGACAAGGGAGCCAAAAATACTCAATGGAGAAGACAATCTCTTCAATAAATGCAGACAGGATAATACACATGTATAAGAATGAAACTGAACCCATATCTTATACAATCCACAAAAATCAACTCAAAATGGACTTAAGACTTAGATGTAAAACCTGAAATAATGAAACTGCTAGAAGAAAACATAGGAACAAAGCTCCTTTACACGAGTTGTATTAATGATTTTTTTTAGATATGAAATCTAACGTAAAAAAAAAATAAAAATAAAAATATCTAATGTATAAGCAACAAAATAAAAAATAAGCAAGTGAGAATACACCAAACAAAAGTGTTTCTGCACAGCAAAAGAAACCATCAAGAAAAAGAAAGACAACCTACTACATGGGAAAAACTATTCGCAAACCATATATCTGATTAGGTTTAATATCCAAAATATAAAAAAGAGTTTATATAATTCAAATGCAAAAGTCAAACAAACTAATTAAAAAACAGGCAAGGGAACTGAACAGATATTTCCCCAAAGAAGATATACAAAAGGCCAATGGGTACTTGAAAAGATGCATGGCATTACTAGTCATTAGGAAAATGCAAATAAAAACCACGAAACATCACCTCACACATGTTAGAATGGACA
Organism: Moschus berezovskii; assembly: GCF_049115385.1. Classification (NCBI taxonomy): domain Eukaryota; kingdom Metazoa; phylum Chordata; class Mammalia; order Artiodactyla; family Moschidae; genus Moschus; species Moschus berezovskii. The sequence goes on from NC_142483.1 coordinate 20,381,716, forward strand.
TTATCAAAAAGATGAACAATAATACATGCTAACATGCATGTAGAAAAAAAGGGTACACTTGGGTACTATTGGTGGGATTTTAAATTGGTATAACCATTATAGAAAACAGTATGAAGAAGCCTGAAAATAATTAAAATTGACCTACTATGATGTAGGAATATTACTTTTGGAAATATATCCAAAGGAAACAAAAATACTAACTTGAAAAAATATCTTCACCCTGATTTTCAAAGAAGCATTATTTATAATACCCAAGACATGGTAACAATTTAAGTGCCCACCCAGGATATATGGTATATTTATACAATAAAATATTATTCAGTCATAAAAAAAATTGAAAATCCTACCATTTGCAACACCATGGATGGAACTTGAAGGCATTATTGCTAATGAAACAAGTCAGAGAGAGAAATAAAAATGCTGTATGATTTCACTTATATATGCAATCTTAAAAAAAATAAAACTCATAGAAATAGGAACCAGACTTGTGACTATTAGAGGTGACAGATTGGGGGAGAGGAGGAATTGGAGGATGATGGTCACAGGTACAAACTTCCAGTTATAAATTAGTACTAGAGATACAACGTACAACATGATGAACACAGATAACACTGCTGTACAATACACAGGAAAATTAAGAGAGTAAATCTTAAAGTTCTCATCACAAGGAGAATTTTTCTTTTTTTTCCTTTTTATTGAGAAGATAAGTGTTAGCTGAACCTACTGTGATAATCATTTCAAAGTATATGTAAATCAAACCATCCTGCTATATGCCTTAAAATTATCTGTGATGTCAATTATTTTTAAATAAACCTGGGGCGGGGGTGGGGGAAAGATATGGATTGCCATTCTAAAAAGTGTTTTTTCACTCTCCGACATAAATCACAGCAGGATCCTCCATGACCCACCTCCCAGAATATTGGAAAGTTAAAACCCTAATTTTATGGGGGTGTCATAGCTCCACAAAGCCAAGTACCTAGGCAAGATGAGATTATCCCACTCAGGAGTAAATCCTGATTAGTTGAAACCAGAAAATGGGTTATAGCTACTCAGATATCCACCCCTTTAGTCCCTAGGGCAGCCAGGCAGGAAAAGTCAGGTCAGCCAGAATCCCCACCCACACCCTCAACACACACACACACACACACACACACACACACACCGCTACACACACCCAGTCACCTCCAGCTGTAAGCAGCCTATTCTGTTAACTTAACGTTCTGACCAAATGTTATCATTTTCTATGTGTACCATGACATGAACAAACTTAGATTGAAAAGCACCATTATAAGGCAATCAAGGAAATCCCATCCCACGTGCCAGTGTCTGACTTTGGAAGAAGCAGGTAGGTGCAGTCAGCCAAATGCAACCTGAGGAGAAGCCCGCTGGAGCGGTTACCAGAAAGGGCCCTTGCATTTAAAAAGGACAGACAGTCCTTTATAAGAACAGACAGTCTCTTATACCAGTGGATGCTACTGTCTGGGGGATGGCTCCCCAAAATGAAGCAGCCATATTAGAACCATGAGGGCAGCCAGTTTGAGGACCAAGTCAATGTACTGAAGATGGCAGAGGAAAAAAAAAAAGCAAGAAATGAAGGCTTTAAGGACATTGTTGAGCCGCTGAATTAACAAAACCTGAAACTGCCTCCCTCAGGATGTTTAGCTCCTTGAGAAAATTCATTTTCTTTATTCTGATGGGTTTTATTTTGTGTTCAAATGTAAGCGAGTAGAGAGGTTCACAAAATAATTGACAATGCTCAGCAATCTGTCAACAGCCGAGTGCTCAAAATCCTTCCCCTACTGCACAGTGACAACCATCAAAGGCACCCTGGTGGGTCCCCAGTTGCTTGGCACCAGGAAAAAGTGGACTGAGGTTGGATTCCAGACACTCAGAGTCAGCGTTCTGTAATGCCTTCCCATCAATCATGACATCCATAGGGCTCAGCAGGTAGACATGGAGAGGATAGTTAGCTTCTTTTTTTAAATCCCCTTATTGTTTAAACCCTTTTGAGTAGACTTTTTGATTATTTGCTGCCAAAACCATCTTCACCGATAAATCGAGCTTCATATAATTAGCAGCAAATTAATGTGACCTCCTTTGAGCAAACGCCTCTGGAGAAAATAGTCTAGAGATTCATAATTCTGCCCACATCCCTCCAAATCTTCAGATGATGGGTCTTAAGTGAACTTTTCCCCAAAAGGAAGACAACTGAGATGCCAGGGAAAGTATTAACCCTGTGGTCCTCCGACACACTCTCTCCATCATGAGTCATAAAGCACTCCGTGAATGCTGACGCATCACCTTGTCTCAGTGGCAAATTTGGGGCAGCATAATTTAAAGAGATCAATTTGCGCATTTTGTTATCCCTCCTGTGTATATTCTTCCCTTTCTCATCTCAAGAACTTCAACAGACTGTATTCTGCACTGGGGGCATATCCAAAAGCAGAAAGCACTAAGTATTCTCTAATCTTTAAAACTCCAACCTTCACTAGTTTTTTTTTTTTTTTTCACAAAAGCCTAAATTTATGGTGCTAGATACCAGCAGAAAAGACAGGGATAAAGCCAAATTTTGATTGTTCTATTTCATTTAAACTGTTTTGTTTCCTTTGATCTTATTTCCATAAAATCAAACTCTCTCAAGACTGAGGAGAGGCTAGAGGTTTTCCAGTTCCTTCAAGTAGTGAAGGTTGGTACCCTGTTTCCTAACAGAAAATGTAGAGAAGTGATAAGACCTTTCAGTAGGAATTGTTTGAGGATGCTGGGAAAATAAATACTGAAGCCCTGAAGACACAGTGAAAGATCCTATGTCTATGGCCTTTGCATTGAAAGCAGGGTCACCTGATACTGCACAGACAAAGAGCTTCCCAGGGTGCCCAGTGTGGACTAAGGATTAGAAGGGCTTCTCCTGACTGTTCTGTGCAAGGGCAGACATGCAGCACCTCTGCATCAGTGACTCTAAGTGAGCCGAAACCCTAAACACTACTGATTAAAACTCATGCATGTAACATTCAAAACAAAAAAATTACACCTTTAACTCAGAATGCAGACCAGGTTTGTATTTTTAACTGGCTTGACATGTCATGAGCTCTCGAAGGACACCATACTATCAGGCCAAGTTCAATATATTACAAGTCCTGCTACCTAAAAAAGGAAAATTAACTGTGACATAGACAGTTCCATAGCTGATGAATACTACAGAACATTTTCAAAATGTCCAAATACCAGGCAATAAAAGAACACTTTTATTTTAATTTTCTCTAAATAATGCCACACCCACTCATGAGAAATGACTATATTTCCCTCAGTGTGCTGAGAATTAATGAAAATTAAATATAGAGAAAAGAAGTGCCCTAGATGCCAGGCACTTTATATGGTTTGAGATTCCCAAATAACACAAAAGCATTTTCAAGTCACACATGGGACAGGAAGTGAAAATGTTCTTGGAGAAAATCTTCTCTAATAATACTTACCTAACTCAGAGGGTGCTGGGAAGCTCTATTAACACTTTTAGATCTTCAAGTAAAAGAACTGTAGAAATGCAAAGTATTATTATTATAGTTCTGAAATAATTTCACACCTAGGGATGAGAAAACCCCAGGCTGAATTTTACTGCTTCTCTCCTGCCAGATAAACAAGAAATGCCACAAGCATCAGGGAGATGGGGAGCATGGAAATCAAACAGAACAAAGACATCAAAAATTCTCCTTTATTTGAGCTTTGTATTTCTCCAGATGTCACCACTGGGAACTCTCAGGAAAAAAAAAAAAAGGAGTCCCTTTAAGGTCAGGGTTAAGTACAGGAACAATATTCTCATGGCCATTATAACAGATAAAGCAATAAACAGCTGAGCTGAAAATAAATTACCTTGTCCACTTCTATGGGCACAGTTCTTCCCAGAGCACTTGCCAAACTTAAAAATGACTGGATAAACCGTTACCTGAATCACCCACCAGTGTGATCTCACCTAAGAGGTCAAAAAACAGCTGCTTTTTTGGATACAGAATTTCTACTCAGCTACTGACAGCACTGTGCAAAACTGTCATTTGTTGCTGCTGATGGAGGTGGTGGTAATGCTGGTGGAAATGGTGATGTTGATGGTCATGATGGTCATGAAGGTGATTACGATAATGGTAGGATCATACAACTGAAGCTCTCAAAACCTGGTCAATGGAATCAAATGGAATCTGTATTTTAAAAATACAGATTCTTGATCCCCTCCCCAGAACTACTGAATCTGAAGCTCAGAAGATAGAACTCAAGTCTGATTTTATTGGTTTGGGGTTGGTTGGTTTTTTTTTGTTTTTTTAATGTAGCCATTAGGATTACAGCTGACCTGACAGTGTTTGTAAATAATGTCATGATTAGGAATGCAGGCTTTGTAGGCAGACTAGCTGGAGTCTAATTCCAAACCTAACACTTATTAGCTGTGTGACTCTAGGCAAATACTTAAGACTTCCTCAGTTTTGACAACCATAAAACAGAAATGCCATTACTACCTACCTCATAAGGTAACCAATGTTTTTAAAGCATATGTTAAGTCCAAGGAAGACAAAAGGTTATATGTTAAAGAAGACATTACCAACTCTAATAACATAACAATGTAAACACTATATCAATTTAAACCAAAAAATTGTAATATAATCATTTTAGGAGGCTGTAATGACCAAAGGAGTGGAAGTGTCAAAGAGCTACTGCTAAACTCAATATATCAGGGAAAAAAACGTAAAAAGCATGTTACTCAAAACAGAGAGAGAAATGCCAGAAGTATCAGAGTTTAAAGTTGCAATTTAGGAAAGTTAAAAGAGGAGGGGGTGTGGTTTTTCAATATTTGCTTTTTAGTGCTGTTTTATCCAAACAATGTAGGCATGTTGCTATGATAAAAATAAAAATGGATTTTAAAAGATAATTCACCATGTATATAAACATAATCCTGGATATCTTTATATACTAGGAATAACATAGTTTTTTAATTTACCAAAACTTGCTTTTTAAAAAACTGATTGATATAATCCCTCCAACTGTCCCACCAAAATGTCCAGTTCATAGTAAGTAAATATTTACTACGTCCCTGGCATACTGTAAGTCCTAGAAAGACATTTGTTGAATTGAGAATGGCAGAAAGAAATACAAAGAAGTTCCTTTGTGCTATCAAGGTCAAATCAGGGTAAAGACAGCACCTTCACCTGGGGTAACTGAGGTGAATTTAATGAAGGGTGTGGGCAAGGTTAAGGGACACCAAGAAGAGACAACCAGCAACCTGAGGTTAGCAGAAATAAACTGTTCTCCCCCAGACTTAGAGGGGCAAAGGGAAGGCGCAGTTACCAAATGGTGGAAAGAGCTGCCGCTGCAGGCGGAAGCTTGCCCCTTGACAGGAACCCTGGTGGCCTTCCTTACAGGAAAACAGCCAGTGCTGCAAGGAAGGCAGGGGACAATATTTCAACCTTGCGTTCTCGGATTTTCACCCCGTGCCTTCCATGGACTACTCCAGTAGAAAACCGGAGAGCAAGGGAGCCTGGGGAATGCTGACAATAGAAGCTAAGCTCCCGGGACACAGAGCCTTTCTGAGGAATGAGAGCTGGAGACACAGACAGAATTCCGGTGCAAGCACTGTGCAGAGTTTTGTTTCTATTTTTCTTTTTTAGTTCCCCCAACCCTTTCCTATTCAGTCTCATAAAATAAGCCTTCGAATTTTCAATGTTTAATAAATATATATACCATAATAATAACAAAAATAATACATGGATATTACACAGCACTTTAGTTTCCTAAGCACTTTCACATATATTGTTATCGTGAGAAAAGCCCTATGCAGTAGATAGGATAAAGGTTATCCTATTTAACAGGTGAAGAAACTGAGACTGTAAAAAAAAATGTTGGGTTTCTTGCCCAAAGTCATAAAGCTAGCAAGCAGCAGAGCCCAAACTAGAAGGCATGTTTTCTAACACTTCGACTAAGGCTCTTTCCACTACACAATGCTGCCATGCTATTTATTCACAGTAGGAGTGAAAAATTGATGTTCCTGTGAAAAAAAATCATTAGCCAGATTTGTTCTAGGCACCACACAGAACAGAGGAGTAGTCAGCAAACAGGACTCAAGGGGAAATAGAGCAAACTTGTCCATTCCATTCTCAGGGAATCACGAGTAATGTCAGAGACCTAAGTAATTGAGTTTTCTATCACATTTTACACACCATTGAAAAGAAGGTGTTCAGCAGGGCAAGAGAAGTGTTCAAAAGAGGAATAAAATTTCAGAGGAAAGTAGAAAAAGATATTTAAAGAGTTTTGTTTTGGGATGCAGGGATAAGTACAAGGAAATCACGGTCCCTTCACAATCCCCTTGCCACAAACAGATCTGGGCCCCGGAAACTGAAAGGATGACCTCTTTGCTTCTCATTTCCAACTCTCCCCCTACATACATACATATCCTTTGACAGCTTGATAAGCAGCCAAAAGTGATTTCTTTTTACCAAATACAAGATTAGTGAAGAGTCCAGCAAAACAGCCCATTTTTGAAATAATTGAGAACTCTTCACCTTATCTAATCTACTGCAAAATGTTCAGCTTTTTATACATGATGGAAGAAAGTAGTGACTGGTGAAGTGAAGCCGCTCAGTCATGTCCGACCCTTAGCGACCCCACAGACTGCAGTCTACCAGGCTCCTCCGTCCATGGGATTTTCTAGGCAAGAGTACTGGAGTGGCTTGCCATTGCCTTCTCCGTATTTTAACTATAAACTTATAATCATGCCCCATTTATTCCAAATTTAACTCCCTAATGTGTAAAGTACCCTATCACTTAGTTCTGTGACTGCAAGCAACAGAAACCAAATGACTAATGTAAGTAGGATTACAGGAAAGAAATTTGAGGCTCAGCAAATCCATGAAAGACTGGAAAATAAGGGTGAGAGAGCATCAGTGACCAAGACAGAAGTGGAAGCTAGGAAATGGGAATGGCTCCAGTGGTCTCATGGGAGGTACTGTCAGGGCAGAATGCCCCCTGGGAGAAAGGAGAATCCTTTAGCTCAAGATTCAACTTCCAGAGAGGAAGCACCCATTTACCCAAGCTTGTGGTCATGCACCTATCCTGAGGCTGAATGCAGGGCCCTGAGTAAGGTCTCTGAGTACAGTTCCAATTAGTGTAATTATGTCAAAAGAAAATAAAATGTAGTTAAAAGGAGGAAACAAATACATTGAAAAACAAAAAGGGGGAGGAGCAAAGAAGTCCTCTAAACTTTCCAAGGTCTTCTTCAAAAATGTCTCCGTGTAACTAGGTAGCAAAAGATCACTCGCTTCTTAAGACTATATTAGTTAGTAGTTGTCCACACACACACACCCAAAGACAGTGTTTACCCTCATGTCTACAAAACTTCAACTTTTTACTTACAGAGGCCTCACTTGTCTTATTAACCACAAGTTATCTTTTCACTCCACTCCTAAAGCCAAAGCATAATTCACCCTTCTTTAGTAACAACATGCTAATTTTCAAAATGTTACCCTGACACTTCCAAAGAGAAGAGACACCTCAAAACACCTAATGAATAAATTCATAAGGATGCAAATGATGATGATGATGACAGTAATATTCACAAGAACAGCAGCAGCTAATAGCTCTTGAGTACTTATCATGGGCCAGGACCTGTTCCAAGCCCTCAACACATAATAATTCATTTAATCTACACAACAGCTTTAGGAGTAAAATAGTATTATTAGCCCCATTTCACAAACTAAGAAACTGAGACACAGAGCAGGGGAATAACTTGCACGTGGTCCAATAACTCATGAAAGTCAAACCAGAACTAAATCTACGCTTGACTCCAGAATAACAGAATAACAAAAAGTTTTCATTGAGAGTAGAGGAAATAAAACTATACCATTGTGAAAACATTTTCCAGGAAGAAAGAGAGCACCATAACTGTACCTAAAGATTGCCAAGGTTCTGAAGGCTGCTACAGCATCACTAACTTCAACAATTTATGAGAATTTATTTCTAAAAGTTATCAAATATGGCTTTTTTCCAAGATGTGGCTCAATGGTCCAGAAATATGTAAGTTACATGGCCGAAAATAAGAATCATCAAGACTCTGATTCTGGGAGGGATTGGGGGCGGGAGGAGACAGGGACAACAGAGAATGAGATGGCTGGATGGCATCACCGACTCAATGGACATGAGTTTGAGTGAACTCCGGGAGTTGGTGATGGACAGGGACGCCTGGCATACTGTGATTCATGGGGTCGCAAAGAGTCGGACACAACTGAGCGACTGAACTGAACTGAACTGAACCCTTAAGATATTTTTTTCTTCACTGGTGGCCAACCATTACAGAAAAATCCCAAGCCAACCAGCTGTCATGCATTTGAGTTTAGTCATCCCAATGCAAACAAACCCTCAAAACAGTATTTTTATAGCTCACGTTTTGATTATTCCAAAGGGATTTTCTCCAATTTCCCTGTAAAATTGCTCTCAAAATAAACATTTAAAAATCAGCTCCAGAAGTAGATTTGTCACAAAGTTAGGAATAACTTAAAGTATAAGGTAAATCAAAATGGCTTTTCCAACTTGAACTAAAGTGGTCACGGTCATGATTGCTGTAATAAAAATGACAGGAAAAAACCTATAATTGTCAAAAACATAATTGATGATGAAAACAAATGTAAAATTATGGCATATTTCACCCTGGCCACCAAAGACTCTTGATGAAACTGCAGCCCTATAATTCCCCAGAATGAATTCTTTAAATTAAAATACTTCATGCAGAACAGAAATTAAACAATGAATCAAAGAACAATGCTGTACAGAAGTACGCTTATAAATATACCTAGGAAAGAAGAAACAATTACATTTTTCCATGTAAAAACAAACTCGATTGTAATGTTTCACAGAAGGCTGAGTAGGTACTTTCTCCATTGCTTTGAACTTGGAAGTTCATTTCCTGTAACTCACTTAGCATCCACAGTGACTGCGAGGAATGAAATTAGCTACACCAAACTGGCTGGCTTTCTACTTTCGGCAAAACTAGCTCCTCTACACAACAGCACATCTGACTTTCATGATAAATCTCATGCAACCCAATTGAAATGCCACTTTGCATTTTATCTTAAATGCTTTATTCGGCCAGCTGGTTTTATTTAACTATTGACCAGAAGTGGTACGAGTGCATTCTTTTTCCATCTAGCATTAATCTTAGTAAACTTAGCACCATTGGAATGTCTTAACTGCTGAGAAGAAAGCAAAAGTCAGCAAGCAGACAATTGCATTTGGCTACCCTCAGCACATCATTTTATTTCCTCCTTCTCCCTTCTAACTATTGCTCAGCACTTTTGCCTGTGAGGGAGGACAAGCAGGTGGTTAAGGAAGTTGTCCTGTCAGCTATATCTTTAATCCAAGTGTTTAAATCTCTGAATAAAAGAAAAATCAATGTTGTAAAGGCAATGTTTGTCAAGGCCATGTAATAAATACACTTACCTTTACAGACTGTTCTCAATGGATTTCCCTTCTGTGCTGAGCTTCAAAGCTACAAAGAGATAAAAACGAAAGCACTGAGTTATCTGCGAGTAAAACAGCAAACGTTTTCTCTCCATGTCTCTAAGTAGAAGAATTTCCATATGCCATTATACATGATGCTAGCCTAATAAACCACTGATAATATTCGTGCCTCATACCTCCTGCACAAAAGGCCAATGAGAGACACAGTCGTAAACTGAAAACAGCACACACATCTACCCAGGATTGACTCACACAAACCTGGCCAAATCTACAGTCTAATCTTTTGGGGTGTAAACTCCTTAACAGAAGGGAGTGAACTTTTCAACAGAAGCCTGATAAAGTGAAAAAATGAAAATCAAATCAAACATTATGCAGCACACTTGATCTGACCAAGTATTTTGTATTATCCAGCACCATCTTTCCTGCACACTCAATTTCCATTTCCCAGGAAGTTTTACTTGGAAACCCGCCTCTTCCATTAATATGAGGTATATGTATTGGGGAGCCTGGTGGGCTTCTGTCTATGGGGTCACACAGAGTCGGACACGACTGAAGTGACGCAGCAGCAGCAGCAGCATGTATTAAGACGCTCAGTCATGTCTGGCTTTTTGCAATTCCATGGACTGTAGCCCACCAGGCTCCAGTGTCCATGGGGATTCTCCAGCAAGAACACTGGAGTGGGTAGCCATTTCCTCCTCCAGGGAATCTTCCCTACCCAAGGATCAAACCTCTGTCTCCTGTGTCTCCGGCATTGCATGCAGATTCTTTACCACTGAGCCATACAAGGAGCATGGCCCTCCCAAACCAGACCTCACCACTTGCCTCTATGAGTATATGTGTGCAAGCTTACAGATACAATCCTCCTTTCTCAAGATACAGTGTAGCCTTCTCTTAGTAGAGAGAAACTCACAAAACAGAGTAAGCTACATTTGGCATTTTCAAATCAAATCAGACATGTTAAATTAAACAATTCTGCCTGTGACCAAAACAATGCACTAACTGTACGCAAGTCAACACGATAGGAAAGGTGGTAAAGCACAGTTGCTAAACAGTAGTAAGAATTTAAGGTTTCAAAAAATTTTTAACTGTTAATGTTTTTGGCATTCTGCTTTGTACCATTTATTAAATAAAAATTATTTAAAAAAAAAAGAATTTAAGGTTTCAAGGGGCTGATTCTATAATGGCCCACCACTACTCATATGTTGATTCCATAATTAAAAATAAATGGTGGAGCTTCCCTGGTGGTGCAATTGTTAAGAATATGCCTTGCAATATCGAATACCAGTTCGATCCCTGGTCTGGGAAGATCCCACATGCTGCAGAGCAACTAAGCCCATGCAACATGACCACTGAGCCAGCCCTCTAGAGCCTGTGAGCCACAACTACGGAATCCATGTGCTGCAACTACTGAAACCTGAGCAGCTACAGCCTGTGCTTTGAAACAAGAGAAGCCACCACAATGAGAAGCCTACACATGACAAAGAGTAGCCCCTGCTAACTGCAACTAGAGAAAGCCCACATGCAGCAGCAAAGACCCACCATAGCCAAAAAATAGATTTTTTATTACAAATAAATAAGTAAATGGTGACCTAGTTGCTAATATTCTGAGCACCCAGTGCAGGGGGCATGGGTTCCATCCCTGGTCAGGGAAGTAGAAACCACATGCCACAGTTAAGAGTTTGTATGCTGCAACTAAAGATTCCACATGCTGCAACTAAGACCCAGTGTGGCCAACTAAATAAATACTTTTTTTAAAGAGAGATCACTTTTGTATTTAAAAAAAAATAGAATATGCCTATTTCTCTCATTTGTGTCTAGGTCCTAACGTCTCTCAAGGTGTAGCAACTGGTAACAGTCAACAACTCCATGGTTTTCTCGTGTTTCTTTTTTTTTTCCTTCAGTGTCCTAAGTAACTGCTTCAGACCCTACTGGGCACAGCCCCCATCAAACCATAGAACCCATCATCACAGATGCATGACCACCAAAGAACAAGGCCAGACTTGGGGGCTACGATGCAAACTTTAGACTGTTAATGCAGGAGATAAGATGCCTCTATAGAACAACATCAAAATTTCTCCTTCATACATCATGACCAAGTGGGCTTTATCCCAGGAATGCAAGGATTCTTCAATATCCGCCAATCAATCAACGTAATACACCACATGAACAAACTGAAAAATAAAAATCATAAGATTATCTCAATAGATGCAGAGAAAGCCTTCGACAAAATTCAACATCCATTTATGATCAAAACCCTCCAGAAAGTGGGAATAGAAGGGACATATCTCAACATAATAAAAGATATATATGACTAACCCACAGCAAACATTATCCTCAATGGTGAAAAACTGAAAGCATTTCCCCTAAAGTCAGGAACAAGACAAGGGTGCCCACTCTCACCACTACTATTCAACATAGTTCTGGAAGTTTTGGCTACAGCAATCAAAGCAGAAAAAGACATAAAAGGAATACAAATTGGAAAAGAAGAAGTAAAACTTTCACTGTTCGCTGATGACATGATCCGCTACACAGAAAACCCTAAAGACTCTACCAGAAAACTACTAGAGCTAATCAATGAATACAGTAAAGTTGCAGGATATAAAATCAACACACAGAAATCCCTTGCATTCCTATACACTAATAATGAGAAAATAGAAAGAGAAATTAAGGAAACTATTCCATTCACTGTTGCAACGAAAAGAATTAAATACTTAGGAATATATCTACCTAAGGAAACAAAAGACTTGTACATAGAAAACTATAAAACACTGGTGAAAGTAATCAAAGAGGACACTAATAGATGGAGAAATATACCGTGTTCATGGATTGGAAGAATAAATATTGTGAAAATGAGTATACTACCCAAAGTAATTTATACATTCAACGCAATCCCTATCAAGCTACCAACAATATTCTTCACAGAACTTGAACAATTTAATCTCACAATTTGTATGGAAATACAAAAAACCTCGAATAGTCAAAGCAATCTTGAGGAAGAAAAATGGAACTGGGGGAATTAACCTGCCGGACTTCAGGCTCTACTACAAAGCCACAGTCATCAAGACAGTATGGTACTGGCATAAAGACAGAAATATAGATCAATGGAACAAAATAGAAAGCCCAGAGATAAATCCACGCACCTATGGACACCTTATCTTTGACAAAGGAGGCAAGAATATAAAATTGAGAAAAGACAGTCTCTTTAACAAGTGGTGCTGGGAAAACTGGTCAGCCACTTGTAAAAGAATGAAACTACAACACTTCCTAACACCATACACCAAAATAAACTCAAAATGGATTAGAGAGCTAAATGTATAGGCAAAACACTCTCCGACATAAATCACAGCAGGATCCTCCAAGACCCACCTCCCTGAATATTGGAAATAAAAGCAAAAATAAACAAATGGGACCTAATTAAAATCAAAAGCTTCTGCACAGCAAAGGAAACTATAAACAAGGTGAAAAGACAGCCTTCAGAATGGGAGAAAATAATAGCAAATGAAGCAACTGATAAAAGATTAATCTCAAAAATATACAAGCAGCTCCTGCAGCTCAATTCCAGAAAAATAAGTGATCCAATAAAAAAATGGGCCAATGAACTAAACAGACATTTCTCCAAAGAAGACATAAAGATGGCTAACAAACACATGAAAAAATGCTCAACATCCCTCATCATCAGAGAAATGCAAATCAAAACCACAATGAGATACCATTTCACACCAGTCAGAATGGCTGCTACCCAAACGTCTACATGCAATAAATGCTGGAGAGGGTGTGGAGAAAAGGGAACCCTCTTATACTGTTGGTGGGAATGCAAACTAGTACAGCCACTATGGAGAACAGTGTGGAGATTCCTCAAAAAACTGGAAATAGAACTGCCATATGATCCAGCAATTGCACTCCTGGGCATACACACCGAGGAAACCAGAATTGAAAGAGACACATGTACTCCAATGTTCATTGCAGCACTGTTTATAATAGCCAGGACATGGAAGCAACCTAGATGTCCATCTGCAGACGAATGGATAAGAAAGCTGTGGTACATATATACAATGGAGTATTACTCAGCCATTAAAAAGAATGCATTTGAATCAGTTCTAATGAGGTGGATGAAACTGGAGCCTATTATACAGAGTGAAGTAAGCCTGAAAGAAAAACACCAATACAGTATACTAAAGCATATATATGCAATTTAGAAAGATGCAAATGATAACCCTGTATACAAGACAGCAAAAGAGACACAGATGTATAGAACAGTCTTTGGGACTCTGTGGGAGAAGGGGAGGGTGGGATGATTTGGGAGAATGGCATTGAAACATGTATGTTGTCATATGTGAAATGAATCACCAGTTCAGGGTTGATGCATGTTACAGGATGCTCGGGGCTGGTGTGCGGGGATGACCCAGAGGGAGGATAAAGGGAGGAGGGAGGTGGGAGTGGGGTTCAGGAAGGGGAACTCATGTACAACCGGGGCAGATTCATGTCAATGTATGGCAAAACCAACCAATATAATATTGTAAAATAATTAGCCTCCAATAAAAAAAAAAAGAGAGAGAGAAAAAAAAATTTCTCCTTCCACATACAGATGGTCAACAAACACATGAAAAGATGCTCAATATTGCTCACTATTAGAGAAATGCAAATCAAAACTACAATGATGTATAGCTTCACACCAGTCAGAAAGGCCATCATTTAAAAACATCTACAAACAAATACTGGAGAGGATTTGGAGAAAAGGGAAGGAAGTCTTTTGTGCTGTTGGGGGAATGTAAATTGATAACAGTCATGGAAAACAGTATGGGGATTTCTTAAAATACTAGGAATAGAACCATATGCCCCAACAATCCCACTACAGGGCATGTACCCTGAGAAAACCACAATTGAAAGAGACACATGTAGCCCAATATTCATTGCACAGTACTTTTTATAATAGCTAGGACAAGGAAGGAACCTAGATGTTCATCGACAGATGAACGGATAGAGAAGCTGTGGTACATACATACAATGGAATATTCCTCAGCCATAAAAAGCAAGGCACGTGAGTCAGTTCTCATGAGGTGGATGAACCTAGAGCCTATTATACGGAGTGACGTACGTCAGAAAGAGAAAAATAAATATCGTATATTAATGCATATATATGGAATCTAGAAAGATGGCACTGATGAACCTATTTTCAGGGCAGCAATGGAGATGCAGACACAGAGAACAGACTAATGGACACAGTGCGGAAAGAAAAGGGTGGGACAAATGGAGAGAGTAGCATGGAAATATATACATTGCCATATGTAAAGTAGATAGACAGTGGGAATTTGCTATATGACTCAGAAAACTCAAACCGGGGCTCTGTGACAACCTAGAGGGGTGGGAAAGGGAGGCAAGAAGTAGGAAGGTACAAGAGGGAGGGGACATATGTATACCTATGGCTGATTCATGTTGATGTATGGCAGAAACCAACACAATATTATAAACCAATTATCCTTCAGTTAAAAATAATTTTTTAAAAAACTAAAAGAAAAAGTTGTGGTACATATATACAACAGAATATTACTCAACTATAAAAAGAACGCATCTGAGTCAGCCCTAATGAGGAGGATGAACCTGGAGCCTATTGTACAGAGTGAAGTAAGTCAGAAAGTGAAAGACTAATATTGTGTATTAACACATGTTAACATGGAATCTAGAAAGATGGGACTAGTAAGCCTATTTGCAGGGCAGCAGTGAAGAGGCACACACAGAGAACAGACTTGTGGACACAATAGGGGAAGGAGAGGATGGGATGACTCAAAAGAGTAGCATGGCAACATACACATTGCCATATGTAAAATAGATCGCCAGGGAATTTGCTCTGTGACACAGGGAGTTCAACTCAGTGCTCTGTTACAATGTTGAGGGGTGGGATGGGGTAGGAGATGGGAGGGAGGTTCAAGAAGGAGGGGACATATGCATACCTTGGCTGAGTCATGTTGATACTTGATAGAAACCAGTACAAAGTTGTAAAGCAATTATCCTTCCATAAAAAAAATTTTTTTTAATTCCTCCTTCCCCCTAGGCTATGTGGATTGAAATAGTGTTGAAAGAAACATAATTTGGGGAAGACTAGATAAAACAAAATATTATATTTTGTAAAAGCTGAGAGATTTATGGTCTAACAGCACAGAGATTAAGCAGTATCCCTTTCTACTCCAACCACATAGAAATGCTTAACAAAGTACAATATAGCTTAAAAGAAAGAAAGAAGATCAATATATAAAAAAAAAAAAGAGTGCAGATTTTCCAGAATGAAAGATACGAATCCTCTTGAAAAAAGCATACCAAGACCTCAACAAGCTAAATGAAAGCAAATCTACAGGTAGATACAACAGAAGGAAGCTACAGCACCAAAGATAGAAAGAAAGCCTTAAACTGAACCAGTGAGAACAACCTGCCTCCCAGTTGCTGAGAAACTAGGCTCCACTTGCTTGAATATCTTGTCTTGAATAAAATAATCATGAATGGCAAAAAAAAAAAAAAAAGGAAAAGCAAGGCAGCAGTGAAATAACATGTCTTAAGTTCCAAAAGGAAAAAAGTTCAAGGAAAACTACAGCCATGCTAAACCGATTATCATTCAAGAATGACAACTAGGTTATTTTTCAAAAAAAAAAAAAAAGTTGTTTCCTGCTCACAGTAGTTTACTTTTGCTGAGAGGAATACTAAAAGGTATCCTTGAATAAGAAGGAATTGATCTCAGAAGGAAGGAAAAAGGAACAGAAAGCAATGCTCACCAAATTATATTGGCATGTATGGTGATAAACCTAGTAAATTCTATAACAAATAATGGATATTGGATAATACTTAATAAGGACTGGTTGTAAAAAAAAAAAAAAAAACCTATAATAACAACCAGTTTTAAGGGTTTTCAAATAAGATGAAATAAGTAAAGAATCTTCCTGTAGTGCAGGAGCCATAGGAGATGCAGGTTTGATCACTGGGTAGGGAAGATCCCCTGGAGGAGGGCATGGCAACACATGCCAGTATTCTTGACTGGAAAAATGCTATGGACTGAGGAGCCCAGAGGGCTGCAGTCCATAGGGTCACAAAGAATCGGACACTTCTGAGGTGACTGAGCATGCACAGATGGTTGGCTAGAATTATACAGAACAAAGGAGCAGAGGATGAATTGTTTAGGAGGAAGAGATTCTGATTCAGTTGCTAAAGATATGCATTAAAGCTACTGATGAACTTGTTAAGGAATATTGGCATTTCTTTCTCTGTGTACATAACCAAAGACATCCTTTCATATATGCTCAAGAGAAATGTTTAGATCATCAATGTTAGGATGCCAAGAGACATTGAAGACAACAGAAACATCTATCAACAGTACAGTGAATAAACATATTTACATTTGTACAGATTCTTACAATGGAATATTATACAGCTTCAAGAAATCAATGAACCAGTTACACACATCAACATGTATGCCCTCAAAATTATGGTATAAAACAGAAGAAACATGTCACAGAAGACTGTATACATTATTCCACATATAAAATGTTCAAAAAGGCAAAAATAAATGCTATCTTGTTTTGAAATACAACATGAAAGTGGCAAAAACTATGAAGAAAAGCAAGGGAATGAATGATGTATACAGAATTCAGGCTATATTTATCTGGAAAGCAAGGGAAGATTTTGTAAGGATGGAATTCTCTAAAAGGATTCTGGAATGTGATAATGCTCTACTTCTTGGCTTGGGGAGTGGTATCTGGATGTTTGGCTTATTATTGTCTTTAAACTGCAGATATACATTTTCAAAAATTATTTTACATGCATATTATATTTCAGAGTTTTAAAACACATAAGAGTAATCATCAAAAGAACAGAAACATTAAACCAGTGAAGGGAACAATCTAGAGAACAAAAAACACAACCAATTCTCTTTTTTCAGAAAATTGGAATGGGATGGAGAAAGAAGCAAAGGAAAGCACAGTAAACAGAAAGCACAAATGTCGGGACCAGCCCAACAACTAATGGGCCTGTAAAATAAGTTTAAACATGTCAGTAATCAAAGTAAGCAGATTAAATGCATCTATTAAAATAATTTCTTTTCAAAATGAATGTTTAAAAACCTTGCTATCTTATCTTTGTAAGAAATATATCTAAAACAGAGATTTTGAAAGGAAAAGTATACAAAACTATACACCAAGCAAACAGGAACTGAAAGGGTAGAAATGAGTTAATATTTGGCAAAGTACAAGTTAGCAATAAGAGGTATTTGCATTGGCTATATATTGATTCAGTGCAAACTACTTAAAATGACTTCATAATAATCATTTAATATCTATTATGGTTTCTAGGGAACAAGAATTCTGACGGAGTGCCATGAGCTGACTTTTTTCTATGCTATAATGCCTGAGGCCTCAGGTGGAAGACTTGAAAACTGGGGCATGCAATCATGTGAAGGTTCTTCCCTCAAGCGTCACCCAGGTGCTGAGGGTTAGCTGAGGCCGTAGCTGGGGCTATCAGCTAAATACCTCCGGTGGCCTCTACATGTGGCTGAGTCTCATCACAAACTGGTGGCTGGGTTGAAGCTGTTCCCGCCACGGCAGTGTCCGGTAGCTGCCGCCTCCATGACCACTGTCAGGCTGACTGAAGAACTCTGCCTCACTAATAGTCCCCCGCTAACGGCCACACGGGATGTCTCATGTGACCTGTCTTGTGATATCGGTCTGGCGCCCAAAGTCCCAGGCTAACAACCTCTCACCCCTCACAGCTTCATGCCAGCTCTACCCCTTCTACAACGTGAAGGGCACTGAGAACTGAAATGAGAACTGTTTTGTGATCTGAGACAGAATTCAGTTTGGAATCGGCTAAGAAATAAGTGGAAATCATTAAAATGAAGACAGCGAGTGAGGACAGTATTAGGCACGTTCAGATGTCAAGGGGTGGAAAGAAAGCGGCAACTCAAGGAGGGCAAAGGACTCGGAGGGGGTTTTCTTGCACTGTCTGTAAACTGCACCGGCTGAGCAGGTGCCAAGGTGATGACAAGAGCCAGTTGAGCTCAAGAGGCCAAAAGCAGAAGAGTAAGAAAGAATAGCTGATACAGAAGGCTCGTTCCCAGAAAGGTAAAGGGCCAGGAGGTGGTACTGGTCTTAAAACAGCTTTGTTCTCACCTTAATCATATAGTGCCTCGCGGTAGGCATGCATGCTTTCTTTTTTTTAAGTTGGTTTTTTTTTTAATTTATTTATTTGACTGCATTGGGTCTTAGCTATAGCACACAGTATCTTTAGTTACGGCATGTGAAATCTTAGCTGTGGCATATGGGATCTAGTTCCTTGACCACAGATGGAACCTGGGCCCCCTGCATTGGGAGCAAGGAGTCTTTGCCACCAGACAATCAGGGAAGTCTCTACTGTCTTAAATTATTACTTTCTCCTGTATTTATGTTTTCTGATCTTAATTAATGTCTAAACTCTTTAAAATCTATGGCTTTTATTATTCAAGCCAACCTCACCCTGCCTACCTAATCTGAGCCCCAGATTCTATACTAGCACTAGTCAGTCAGCCAATACTTGTTGAATAAACAAGTACAGTTGACCCTTAAACAAGTGCTTGAACTGCATTGGTCCATTTATACATGGATTTTTTTTCAATAAGTGTGTACTACAGTACTGCATGATCCACAATTATTGAATTCACAGAAACCCAGATATGGACACACTCACAGAAGGCCGACAATAGTTATATACAAATATATACCACTCGGTTTCCCTAACCCCTCCTTGTTTAAGAGTCAACTGCACAAGTAGATGCCACAGTTTTTGTATATATCTCTGATACGCAAACATTTGTCCGTATACCTGTGCTAGACATCTGAAGTAGGACAGGACAGGATCAGGAAACTTACTCTAGTGCCCAAAGTACTTATCCCTGGACAAAAGTCAAGCATATCTTCTCAAACTTGTCCTCTCTTTCCCATGTTTCTCTTGACCGCAAAATTCAAGGACCTAACCTTCTAACGGCCATCAGAACATTTTCACCTGCAGCTACAACGCCTTCTCTCATTTATACCTTCTCCCACTCCCCTCCTATGTAATTTATCCCCATTTTGTTCTAGAGCAGGTGGACTCTATGACCTTCATGTGACCTCCTGCAAGACACAGACTATATTTAAATGGATCCAAAGAGGTTTAGGGTTTGGCTGCTCCTGAAAGACATGATCACAGAGCCAGAGTGGCACAGGCCAGTAACACAACTGATTTATATCTTAGTGGCTTTTCAGAAGATAGCTGCCCAGAAAATCTTTATCACCCCCAAGCCCCCTCACTCCATTATCCAGCCCCCAGCTCCCTTAAAAACTGGTCTGAATTTAAAGAAACATTTTTCTCAAATATTAAAAAAAAAAAAAACCTCTAAAAGTCTCTGAAGTCTAAAGTCTCTACCTCATTGTAGTATATGCAGGCAAGGTTGCACTCTCCTACAGGTGTGTGGAGTAAGCTGTGGTGTAGTTTTTTGGCACATAATAAACACGTTGCAGCAGACAAAAAAAAAAAAGAGGAAAAAAAAACACCTCTTTTCTTTGTGATTTATCTTCCTACAATTAAAAGCTATCTCTGGGAACCATCAGTTGCACCTTCCTTAAGGCAGCATTGCCTGGAACAGAGCATTCTGCGGTCCTCACCTAACTCGACTGCCACATTAAGCGATTGGTTATTGACCTTTCAGTCTTTTAACAATTATGTACATACCTGAGAAAGAAGTCTGTTCACCCAGGAATGAAGACACAAGGATGAACGAAGACAATGAATAAATTCAGCCCTGGTTTCCGGTTCTTATGTTCAGTGAGCTGTTACTGCAGACAAATTATTGCAACATTCTTTCAAATGACAGTCAGTTTTCAACTAAGAGAAGATTCTTAAACCATTTTCTACATAATGGTGAAAACCAGGCAGTTGGAAAACATAGCCTTGGTTAAACTGCTGCTGCTGCTGCTAAGTCGCTTCAGTCGTGTCCGACTCTGTGCGACCCCATAGACGGCAGCCCACCAGGTTCCCCCGTCCCTGGGATTCTCCAGGCAAGAACACTGGAGTGGGTTGCCATTTCCTTCAACTACCTGATGACATATGATTAAACACATGGAATTATTTGAGAATCTGCATACTGATTTAGTTCCGCGGTAGCTCATTCGGAAAGAATCTGCCACGATGCAGGCAGAAGACCCGGGTTCGATTCCTGGGTCCAGAATATCCCCTGGAGAAAGAAATGGCAACCCACTCCAGTATTCTTGCTGGAAAATCCCATGGACAGAGGAGCCTGATGGGCTACAGTCCATGGGGTCGCAAGAGTTGGACACAGCTTAGTGACTAACTCACCATCTCATCATCACCATACTGATTTAACCCTCACGAGAAACAGCAGAACAGATCCCCAAAACCTGACACTTATCAGATATTTTCTCGGAAGTTTTATTTCAATGTATGTGTGTGTTTCTTATGTTTTCAGAATTTGTGACACTGATATATTTAGGGTTGAGAGGGGAGATCAGAACATTCCTTGGTTTTGGGGTTTTTTAAAAAATATTTGCAGTTATTTATTTGACTATGTTGGGTCTTGCCGCTCTTGGGATCTTTTCAGTTAATTGTGGCTGCTCTGGGTCTTTGTCGCTTCTCACAGGCTCTCTGTAGTCGCGGCAAGTGGGGGCTACTTTCTAATTGCAGTGTGTACCATCGCAACTTCTCTCATTGCGGCTTGCAGACACTAGAGCACAAGCTCAATAGTTGTGGTGTGTGGGCTTAGTTGCCTCAAGGCATGAGGGATCTTCCCAGATCAGGGATCGAACATGTGTCCCCTGCACTTGCAGGCAGATTCTTACCTCTGGACCACCACGGAAGTGCAGCACTTGGGGTCTTCAGTTGTGGCATGCAAACGCATAGCTGTGGTACGTGCAGGATCTTCCATCTTTGTGACATGTGGGAGCATGCAGCGTCTTTAGTTGTGGCCTGCGGACTCTTAGCTGCATACAGGTTCTAGTTCCCTGACCAGGGATGTAACCCGGGCTCCCTGCAATGGGAGTGTGGAGTCTTAGCCTATGGACCACCAGGGAAGTCCCCATTCCTTAGTTTTGTCATTAACGTGGATAATTGTCAATAACTATTGTTATTGTCACGGATAACAATCCTGTCAAAATGTACATGAAAGTTTTTCCATTAGACTCTAAGTCCAACAAAGGTACAGACCACATCTTTTCTTTTCTTTTCTGTCAGTACCTCATTTTTATCTTAAACAAAAGTACTGAATATAGTAATGTTTCATATGCAGCTGATACAGACCACACCTTTCATGTACCTTGTTGAATCCACATCCTCCAGGACAGTGTCAAGCACGTAACACTTAAGGACATTTGCTTTAAGAAATTATGTTTGTGTTATTATTAAAATTGAAAACTGATTGAAAATTCTTTAGTTTTTTATTTTTGTTCCCTTTTTTCATTTTCTTAATTTGTACTCTAGGCTTTTTTAAGATGAAAAGGTATCTCTCTACAGAAGTCTATACTTCAATGGCCTGAGATACACACACAAAATATAACACAACTCATCCTCACTACACTTGTTCAATGCTGTAATATTTGCTAGGTATTGGAAAAATACATTTGCTAAGTAGCATGAGCCCTGGAAAATCATTAGGTGACATCTGGGGAGCAGAATACCAATCAACCAATAATTAGCATCTTAACATTCAGAGAGTTCGAGACAAATCAAATTCCATGAGATCTCAGGGAGCATGACCCTGGCCAGGTTGGCGCCCTGGCTATGGGGAGTCACTGGATTTGTCTGACCACAAGACAGGGCTGGAGGTACCGTGGCTAGTCTAATCCTAGGAGGAGACACTCTGACAATGTGACATTTGCACAGGGATGCCCTAATGTGGCCTCAGTATGTTTTCTTAGAATGAGATGACATTTCAAGTCAAATAGCTTTGTTCCCAATAGCACAAACCCTTCCTGAACTCTAAGAACCTGAATTGGAGAAAAAGAGGTTCATCTCAGAGAGAAACTAAGGTTGTATAGATTCAACGTTAAAATAATCAACTTTTAAGTAAGGTTAAACCAGACATTCAGTGTTTAGCCTAATTCATTATTATTCCATTTCAGACCTCAGATGACCTTAGTCTAAAAGACAGTTCTCATTTGAGCAAAACCCTATTCCTGAAATATCCATACGGGATACTTTTCAATGAACACAGAATCTCATTACAAAATTATGCTACTAAGAAGTGTGGGGAATGAGCGTCAGTGCTCCCTGTCTCCGCCAGACCCCTGCTGCCTCCAACTGCTGTCCACATGCGAGTCCATCCAAGAATGTAGGGTCACTGCTGCTCCGACTGCCTCCTGCCTATCTAAGGTCACCTTTCCTACACGGCTGATTCATTCCAAAGGAAGAAACAGAGAGGTTGGAGAACACCAATTCCCCATTTGGTTTTTGCAGCTATCTATGTGACTTGGGGAACTCATCCTTTAAGAGCAATCCAGAATGGAGGGCCCTATCTCCAAACAGCCTGCCAGTTCTCAGGATAAAATGCTCTGCTTCCACCGTGTGGCCTGCATGTGCCCAGTCTGCTAGCACCTCCACCCAAAGCCAGGGGTGGCTGTTCTGGCGGCCCCCACTCCACTCCACTGCAGGGTCAGGCAGCAGCTTGCCCTCCTCCTGGCTCCTGGCCCAAGGCTTGAATGGCCTGGCCACATCACTGCCGAGAGGGAGTCTGGTTGTGCCCTCCTCTGAACTCTCCATCTGGAAGATTCTCTGGCCTCCTTCCCTCTCGTTTTTAATCTGACAGACACTGCTGGACCGGGAAACTCAGAGCGGACCAAAGTTCATCTTCTCTTCCGGCTTCTCGGCTGGCATAATTGCAGGGGCAGAATGAGGTTGGCAGGGACCAGGATGCCAGGAATTAAATGAGGGTCCCTGACCACTGGACCACATTGGCCCTGCCTTCCAAAGTCTTAATTAGTCCTCTTCTGCTTGGCACACCCACTTGTCTTTGGAACCCAGAGAGGTGGCCGGGTAAGATGCCATGCTCACAGCAAGTATTCAACAAAATATTGGTTGAGAATGGTGGTCACAAATGCCTGCTGGCTCAGAGCTTTGCAGCAACAGTCGGTTTTGACGTCCGGGCCCCAGCGGCAAGATTTCTGCTCCTCTTTCTAATGCAGACAGTTCGAGCAGTGGTATTCTGAGTGATATTCAGCCACCAGCTCAATTTGGAAGCAAAATGATCTTAACAAATGATGGCAGACTTGACAGACAGGCTGTTGAGCCTGGGGACCGAAACAAAAGACAGAAAGAAAAAGAAAGGAAGGGTGGATGGTAAATGGAAGAGAGGGAAATGAACACTGCAAAGAGAATTGAGCAGGATTACAGGGCAAGAGAGCTCAGTTCTACAAGTTTGAAATGAGCTGGAAACATAACAGACTCAGAGGCGGAAACAACAGGGTAGGGGGAGTCACACAGAAAGGGGACAGAGCCCGGCATCTTTCGGGAATTTTGATGCTGGGACACACTTGGGCTAGAGCAGTGGAAGAGATGCAACAGTAAGGAACATTTGAGAGGCTTCAAAAGACAATGAATCTTAATTCTGTCTTGTTTTGCCCCTCTTGAACGGTAGTGATACACCAAAATTTGCTGTTTTTCTAAGAGGACCTTGACAGATACAATGGAAACTCTGAGTACATTTTTTTCCCTCTGCATTCATTATCTCTGGCCCTTATCCACAGGCCTATTGCAGACTAAATTGGATTTTGGATCACTGGTACTGAGGCGCTGCAATTAATTAACAATAGAAACATAATATTTATATCCCAGCCTAACAACATCTGACATTTAAACTATTCTGCCAGTCGGGCAAATTCCATTCAACAAATTTTCATTTTAATGAACATGACAGGCCACAGTTTACATGACAGGCCAAGAAGCAGAGCAGAGGTGATCTTCTCGGCATGTGCTTATAAGGCCTGGCCATGCTGCAGGAGAAACAAGGGGGGAAAACTGTCAGAATAATAGAAAAACCAGATCCCCAGTTCTGCTCAAATACACCAAGGACACATGTCCCCGCAACAAAGATTCTGGCACCAAACTGTCCTGCAAGCTCAAAGTGAAACACCCCCTGCCCCTGATGACCCAGTGGATGATTTTTCTTTCTCTGGGCTGTTGACATTTTCTTCGGGGTACTAAGCTCCTTCAGTCCTTCCTAATTAAAAAGTGATAAACGTTTTGCAAGGCAACCAGTAATGTGCAAAGTACACAAGAGTTGGAACTGAGGCAGCTTTTTCAGTTGGCACAAGACTGGCCTTCCTTATTTTGCCAGATGGTGCGTCTCAGTAAGTCCCCAGTCCCTGACTCGAGCGAGGGACACTGTCAACATGATGCTGAAGCAGAGACTTCTTAAATGCTGTCTTATTTTGCGTTAAACTAACACCAGGAAGGCCTAACATTTTCTTCTTGCTGAAACTTTCATAGCTAAAGAAGTTTTCATTTTCCTGTGACTCATTATTCAAGCAGACATAAGATGGTTTTTCACTGACTTATCTGTTTCTCACACCTTCTAAGCTTCTCTCTAATTGCCGTGCTCTCACTGCACTTTCCTTTATATCCACCATTTTGGGATAGTGTATATGGGTTTGGAGAAATCCACACTATGTCACCTGACCAGTAATCCATCGCGGAGTAATCAGGAGGTCAGGCTGTGAGATCCAGTATTTGCTATTGGTTTTCGGCAAATTCACATGGTTCTGTTGAGGATGGAAATTTCTCCTCAAGTGTACTAACAATAAGCGTCAACAGGAGCCCTTCTTATTGGAAAGGCTGTATATTTGTATTTCACTTATTTAAAACACTCTAACTCAGTTTTTACATCAATTTAAAATAACTGAAATAAAGTTTCACTTTAAAAGTAAAGACATCTTTGGAATATGGATCTGGTTCCAGTCTCAGCAAGTGAACCTGCCACCTTCACAGTGATCTCTCTTCAAGCTATAACTCTGAATAGATCCAAAATGATAACTATGCTCCATGTCACTTCTAGATATGGTCACGATATGGGAATATTAAGTCCTGAAAGGAGAACAGCGTTTTCATTATTATGACCTTATTTACAATCAGCAAGTTTCAATCACGTCAACAACATATATGCAGTGTGTGGACACACACACACAAATACGAATTATAATAAAAATCAGGGTTTTTGAGTTCTTTACACACATCCCCTCATATATAACACTATAGTACTGATATGAACTCAATTACATATTGAGGAAAGGATGATTAGAGTTACCTGGTTTTTCTAACAGGCAAAGTCCAAAGTCACAAGCAGTAAGTGGAAGAGGCGAGGTGCAAATCCAAGTCTGCCTCCCCCCAGAGCCTGTGCTCTACACAACCCAGTGGCATATGACGGCATCCGCAAGGGAGACAGCATGAAGGAATTGATTTCTTTTGGCAGTAGTCAAAATATCTTTAAAATATCAGGTATAAAACATTTTCAGTCCACCAGATGCTTATTTAATTTTGAAAAATCAATTTTTATGAAGCTGCTCTTTGAAGCAGTTTTGTGTTTGTTAATGCCTGATTATATTCTTGAAAAAGTAGAAGCTTGATGGCAAAAAAAATACATTTCTTAAAGTCAAGAAGAAAAACAAGACCCTAACTGGATTGAATTGATAATGTTTGACAGAACACAAATGAATAGAATCTGTAACTTTAACAGGGCTTTGCAGGAGGCATGTACTAAAACAGTCATATCAAATTCAGAACACAAAAGATTTAACATGCTTATTGCTGTAAACAAAGGCATTTGGTTAAATGAAAGTTCCATCAAAGCTTAATAACCAAATTCAAGTGAACACAAAGTAAGGGGTTATATACTTTCTGCGGTTTCAGTAATAGCTAATCTAATAATGGTAAATGGAGAGTTATTGTTGATTCCTTTGCCTCCGTTTCATAAATTAGATAAAGCAACCTGGCAGTTACAGTACTTTAGAGTTTTATTCGACTAAGTGATTTGAAAGCTATCTTGAAATATAACGAAGTCATGACGTGAATGACTGCTAACTGTACCTTGTACATTAGTATTTTCGACCAGTGCTAAGTAAGAAGCTTCCTGGGAACTAAAACTGTTCTACAGAGCTCTATTTGTATGTACAGGACCAACAATTTAGAAGGCAAAGCGTTGCTGACACAGTATTATCTGATATTCTGTTGCACCAGGACCACGCTTGTAAAACACAGACTAGAAGAGCAGTCAAGTGTTATTATTTCTTCTGATCCAAAACAGGAACAATAGAATTTCTCTGGTTAATGGTTTTTCATAGCACATTTCCAGTTTTCTACTATGCTTTATTGATCTGGAATACTAAAATGGTTTTCTTCCCTGGCTAAAGAATACACAAAGCCTGTGTCTTGCATCCAGTGGGAAACACTTCCAAAGGCCCATGGTGGTGGCATCTCAACAGGCAACTAAGGGGTGGTAACATGAAGCAAGGCATCTTCCTTACTGAAAAAATGTTCTGGTCGAATCCTGCGCCTTTTGATCACAGAAAATGCTTCCAGAGCCTTTGCACTTGGCGGCGCGACACCTGTGGTTCTGAGAGCAGATGAGCTGCCCTTCACAAAAGCAGTCTATTTTCCTGCATTGTCCCCCTGTGCCCTGAAACGGTTACTTTCAATTACTCTGATAGCCCAGGAAGAAAAATATCCCTCTCTCCATATTTCATTCACATAATAAGAATCTGCAAGCTGTTCTGTATGACAGATGAGGACTGTGAGCTGAAGCAACTTGTTCCGCCTGTCAGCCTCCAAGAACCCACAGCAATGAGATACAATCGTGATGACATTACTAGAGAAGAAGTGGGTCAAATACATGGTCACTTTAAAACAGGATGTCAACTGTTCTTTCTACTTCAGTAATCTGATGCAGTGGTACCCAACCCCCACCCCAAAAAAAGGAAAAGGAAAATAGGAGCTCATTGCAATTAGCTTGGTGTGCATGCGCACGCACACACAAACACAAAGAAATGCAAATATTGTTAAAATTATTGTTTCACATAAGCCCTTAAATGACTTTTGTCAACATTAGTCAACAAAAATTCACTAAGCATCTTCTATGGGCCAGACACTGATGTAGGGAAAGTGTTGAAAACAGACACAGCCCCTGCCTCATAGAGTTTACAGTCTGGGAGTAAAGGACAAGTTGTAGCAAGGTGATTGAAACTGACGTAATGAAATTTGCAAATGAAATACAAGGTACTAAGGGGGCTTATAAAACAAGAACTAACAGTCTTACCAGTCAGAATAAGTTATCCTGTAGAAGAGATGTTTAAGCTACGACCTCAGGTAGAAATAGTATCCAGGTAAGGAGTTGAGGGGAAGGTGTTCCAAGCAGAGGACTTTCTCTACAAAATGTTTCCTTTAAAAGAAATTGGGCTTCAAGAGGCAGAAGTATAATGGAGTAAATGAAGCCATGGAGTCCACCCCTGGGAATTATTATCTTTTTCTTGTTTTCACCTCTACTTTAAAAAATTGATTAAAAGAAAAAAAATTAAAGCATTAGTATGCCTCTAGTATGCCTTGGTCCTATCTCATTATGTACAGGCAAGTTAGTCATAATGACATCTTCTTGCTGATCTAAATATTATGGTGGATTTTACTTTTTAAAAAAATCTAATTTGTCTTGGTTAAAACCCATGGGTTATTTTTAAAAACATGTTTTGACAGCAGTGAAACTTGCAGCACACACAACACCAAGAATATAAATTTGTCCAGGGTACAAGTACATGAAAATTAGCACAAGTAGTTGGTAAGTGGGATCAAAAAAAAAAAAAAACACTCTTACCAACTTCAGGCCACAACAGGTAGAAACTGAGAAGAAAAAGGTTCTCTTCTCTAACACTTGGTCATGAAAATTCTGATTCATTCTCGCAAAAATTGTACTAGATCATCACTCACATCTGTTAAAAAAATACAACTGTTTTCCATGGATTAAACAAAATGGAATGGAGAGAAGCAACTAGATTTATTTGTAAGTATGCTTGCCCTTTCTACTAAACCCCAGAATGTGACATTTGGACCATTTTTCTTTCCAAATTCAAAATCCATCCCCAGAATCCAAAATCAATAAAATTTGTGTTAGCATAACTGAGGCTGTATTTGGCCCTAAAACCTCAATGACTAAGTAAGTCTACTAGTATGGCAGTTTTCCTGTGTTTTTTTCTTTGTCTTTAGCTGTTAACTACCAGAAATGACCTTTAGCACCTACTCTAAAGTAAATACAACCTAGAAGTACTTTAAAAAATATGAAGTACAAACCATGAGAATTAACAGTCCCTTTCTACCCCATTACTTACATCTTACCAAGAGTTCAGTCTAGAAGTCACATGAAGAGGAAGACTGACCAAATCAGAAAGTATCTATAGGATGGCAACCAGAACAGTGGGGCTTCTGAACTTCACATAAGGAACAACTGAAGTACCTGGGGAATATTCAGCCTGGAGAAAAGCAATAACAGATATGAAAACTGCTTCCATAATTTCTATGGAAATTCAGTGATTAAAGCCATTTCATTTTACTGAGCACCTCCTCTGTACAATGCAATGAAGAAACAACACTGAGCGAATAAGCCTTAGTCCTTTACTACCATGTGGAACAGAAAATGGACTTTCTCTGCAGCATTTCACAGGGTATGATCTAGCAGGGAAGAACACAGATTCTGGAATCAGAGCCCTAGACTCAAAGCCTGTCGTGAGCTAAATGGTAGCCCCCCAAAGATACATCTCCATCAAATCTCTGGAGCCTGCAAGTGTTACCTGTTTCAGAAAAAGGATTTTTGCAGATGAAGTGAAGAATCTTGACATGAGGTCATTCTGGATTATCTGGGTGGGCCCTAAGAATAATGACTGGTGTTCTTGTAAGAGAAAGACAGAGATTTGAGACAGAAGAGGAGAGAAGATACAGAGAAGGGCAAGTGAAGGACATTTGTTATGGAACCACAAGCTAAAGCATGCTCAGAGCCATCTGAAGAAGGAAGAGGCAAGGAAGGATTCTTCCCGAGAGCCTCTCAAGGGAGCATACAATATACCTGGCATTCTATAACAATGAATTTATTACAAAGCAACATAGGACATAATTTCCTATAGGAGCCATCATCCCTTGGATGAGAATGGAGGGGTTACTCTTTACCCAAACTAAAACATGAAAATGTTTAGATAAGAATATTTCAGACACTGCCAACTACACCTGGGAGGCTAAGTCAAAATGTGCAGCTAGCCAGGCAGTAGGTCTAGGAAATTCAGATAAAGCTGCTTACTCCAATTTGTGGTCTAGCTGCAGGGCCAGAATAAAATGGTTCACTTGGGCCTGGTTTCCCTGAAAAGACACAGGTTTCAAATATACCTAGACAGGAGAACAGACAAATAAAACTATGGAATATTCACATAATGGAACATTATACAGCAGTCAAACCAAATAAAGCAAGATACAGAACAGTGTGCTATTTTTTGTGTAAGAAAGGAAGGGAAATAATTTATGTACATATTTGCCTCAATGTATTAAAAAATACTGAAAGGATGCAAAAAAACCTAGTGAGAGTGGTTAACATATGAGAGAAATGGGGCCAGACATGGGAGTATGGGGACAGGAACAAGAGTAAAAATTCACTTTATGCCTTTTGTATTGTTTAGCTGTTTGAATCAGACAAATATACTATCAACTCAAAAAAAAATGTCCATTAAAAGCCAGAAAGTAAAACAAGATTATAACAACTCACATTGCTGGTAGTAAGTATAATAGTCCATTTCAAGAGGGCAATTTGATAATATAAATCAAGGACCATAAAACTGGCATTTCCTTGGGCCCACTGATTTCACTTCTGAAAGGAATTTATCTAAGGATATAAGATTTATGTACACACACACAAAGATGTTCAATGCAGTATTATTTGTCACAGTTAAATTTTTTTTTCAAATCTACATGTAAAATAATAGCGATTCAGTGAAATAAATCATCAAACATTCAAACAAATGTGGGATATGCAGCTGTTAAAAATTATACTATAAAATACAGACTGTAAAGACTACTCAGAGATACAGAAAAATAATATGCATAGTGTATTTTTTAAATTATTCATAGAATTTCCAGTGAAATCTTTAAACCATCTACCCAGTGCAAGGCAGTGAGATAGATGCCGATTTTAAAAGCCGGTTATGAGGCAGCACATAAATTTAAAATCCCACCTTTTTGTGCATTTTTAACTAAACTAGAAAGATAAACACCAAAATGAGAGCAGTGATTACCTCTGGATGGTAAAATTATAGGTGAACTATATTTTCTATAGTGAACATATATTACCTCTGCAAAAAGATAAAAAAGCACCACTTTGTAAAATCAGGCTAACAACTCCCAGAATCAAAAATGTGTCTCATTCATCTGTCTCACACCCCTCCCTGACTCCCAGAACACAAACATGATACCTGCCTCACCCACAGCCATCTTGTGACCATTTAGAAAAGACCAAGAACACTGCAGACACACTCTCCTTGACATCTCTGAGCTGCTGAACTAAAGCCACAGCCACCACACATTTCTAAATTTCTTATATATATATATATTTTTTTTTTTTTTTCATTTGACTGCACTGGGTCTTAGTTGTGGCAGGCAGGATCTTTAGTTGTGGCATGTGAGAACACTTGGTTACACCATGTGGGATCTAGCTCCCTGATCAGGGAATTGAACCCAGGCCTCCTGCATTGCAAATAGTCTTAGCCACTGAACCATCACAGAAGCCCCCCAAATTTCTTATTATGTGGAAGAAATAATTCCCTACTTTTTAAAGCCACCATAAGTCAAGTTTTCTATTACTTGCAGCTGAAAGAATTCAAAGCTGACAGAGTTAAATAGCAAATACAGGATATGTTAACGCTGGTACCAGAAACCCAACATGTTTATTTTGATCCATGAGTAGAATCTGAAGACTGATGTTAACTTCCCACCATCTTCCTGCTCCGTAGTTTTTTCTCTGAAGTTCCTGGGAAACGGAGCCCAGGAGATGCTGTTAGTGGGGATTCTAGGTGCACAGGGGAGCACTGCCTGCAGTGAAGGAAAACCAAATAGTTACTCCTACAGCATTTCCAATTCTGAGAATATATCCTAAGAAAAGAATCATAGATGTGATTATAAATATATGCAAATATTCTTCACTAACATACATCAGAGAGCTTCCCAGGCAGCGCAGTGATTAAAAAATGATGCCTGCCAATTCAGATGTAGGTTCAGTCCCTAGATCGGGAAGATACCCTGCAGGAGGAAATGGCAACCCACTCCAGTATTCTTGCCTGGAGAATCCCAAGGACAGAGGGAGCCTGATGGGGTACAGTCCATGAAGTTGCAAAGAGGCAGACACAACTTAGTGACTAAACAACAACAAACATATATTGGAAGCAGAGGTGGGGAAACCTACTGTTAAACTGTTAGGGTAAGTTGCAGGTTCTAACAGAAAGAGTACTTCGCAATCATTACTGACATAGGAAAATGCACATCACAATACACTGATGAGTAAACAGATAACACAACAATACATAACCTGTGATCCCAATTTAGAAAACTAACTGAAAAAAATACACATATGCAATAAAAAAGGATGGAAAGGGTATTCATTAAAATATTGATAGTGCTATCATACGGGGACAAAATGCCAATAATACTTTATTTTTTGAGCATTTTTGTCTTTTTTTATTTTTGAAAATGAATTAATTTTCTTATGCAGTTGGTAAGAAAAGGTTATTTTTGTTGTTTTTTTTTTTCAAATAGCACCTTCTGATAGAGTAATCTGGGCTCTCTGACCAAGATGCTGTCCTCATTGACAGTAACTCTGTCTAGCATTTGTCTGCAGATCCAAAGGAGTTAACAAGAAACAATTTATTTTTGTGTTTTAAAAATAGACTGATGCCAACAGCTGCAAGCTAAGCTACAGAGAGAGATAAAGAAATCTTGTTTACAAGTGAATTTGCATTATATAAATGCAATATGTTTTAATTCCATAAATATAGTTTTGATGCTGCTAATCTGAGAAAAATATTGATGTTTCCATAGTCTATTGCATATTGAAATTCATCCCCTTACATGAAATGGAATGATCCTAGAAACAATAAGAATGAATGTTAATTTGCTATGTCATTGGTAAAAAGCAAGTCCATTTATATCCTTGTCTTGGTCCATCAGACCTTATTAATACAGAAAGAGTAGCCACCCAGCAGGTTTGACCTCTTGACTAGCTAAGGACTGGTAGAGCTCAAGCTCTCTTCCATGTCAAATGACATGGGTCCACATCTCAGCACTACCACTTGCCAGCTGGGTGTCCTGAAGCATATATTTAACCTCTCTGTTTCAGTTTTCTCATCTGTGGAAAATAGATAGGAGTATCTATTCCCTAGAGTTGCTGTGAGGATGAAATGAGAGAATCCCCATAAGGGCTTAGTTTAGGGCCTGGCCCATAGTAACCCGATAAAAAGTAAAGTCTCTTCTAACTAATATATGTCATCCATGTGTGGAAATACATCATGGACCTGGAATACTAGTTTTTTTGTTTTTCACTTTTAGCAAAATAATTCTTATTAATTAATAGTTTAAATAGTTTAGCTAAATGGAAATACATAGACTTTAGGGGGGAAAAAAATCTCTTGCTTCATTTCTTCCGACTTTCCAGCTGTCATCCCAGAAGTATCATGTTCCACTATTTTAGCTATCTTCTATTTTTCCATTTCTCTACTGTATATGTATCACCTTTGTTCCCAGCTTTATTGAGAAATAATTGATATATATCACTGTATGAATTTAAGGTGTACAGCATGGTGGTTTGATTTACATCTACTGTGAAATGATACCCATAAGTAGATTTAGTTAGCATCCCTCATCTCATAAAAATACAATAAAAAGAAAAAAAAACAAATTTCTCCTTGTAATGAGAACTTAGTGTCTATCCTATTAAAAACCTTCCCATATACCACAAAGCTCTGCCAACTATAATCACCATGTTCTACATTATAATCCTAATACTTATTGTACAATTGAAGTTTGTACCTTTGATAATGACAAATCTGATCTTTTCCATGAGTCTGGTGTAGGTTTGCAGTGGGGGAAGGGTGCAGCTTTCCTTTATTTTTCCTTTTCTTAACATTCCACATGTAAATGAGGATTTGTCTTTGACTGACTTTATTTCACTTAGTATAATGCCTTCAAGATCCATTCATGTATCAGAAAAGGTAGAATTTCTTCATTTTTTATGGCTGAATAATATTCCATTGTATTATAATACCAAAATTTCTTAATCTATTCATCCATCAGTGGCCACTTTGGTTGTCTCCATATCTTGGCTATTATACAGAATGCTGGTATGAACATGGGAATGCAGATATCTTTTCCAGTTAGTGTTTTTGTTTCCTGTGTATGTATATGGAACAAACAGACTACAGCATCCAGGTTTAAGAGCTCATGTTGGATACATACAGCTTACTTCTAAGAACAGTTTTGACATTATTTATTTACTGTTCCCTATGATAAATGAGATGCCTAGGGAAAACATGGAATCTTTTAGACAACTGGGAAATCTGCTTCAGCAAGTATATTAGAGAAGGTAACTACCCCCAGTCACCTTTTCCTATCTAGTTCTTTTTTTAAGATATTGCAACTAATTTTTTAAAAAATGATATCTAAAATAACTGCTACTGTGTATCTGGTATTTTATACCAGGAAGCACCCCATGTGTTTTCATGTATTATCTAATTTAACCCTCACAATTAACCAATAGATAGATTCTCTTATTATCTCTATTTTTGAGAAAGAAAAAACTGAATTGTAAAGAGACGGGAAAGTGCTGAGTCAAGATATAAACATAGTAATTACAGTAACAACATAATAACATAATAATAACATCAAAACAGCAGCATCATTAAATTCCTGTGATGTGTCAAACAGCACTGAATGCTTTCACAATCATCTCCTATTTACAACAACCTTGTACTATTTTCATGTGGATGAGAAAACTGAGTACTTAAGTAAATTAGCTAAGGCAAGATGCAGGACTGTCTGGCCCCAAAGACTGCCTCGCCAGGCTAATGCCCTTTGGCCGAGGGTAGCGGGAAGGCTTATCAGATCCCTGAAGCTCTCCACCCGGTCTTAGGATATTGGAGAGCCCAGGACTTCAGAATTATCAGATCCAAGTCCCTCACTTGAAAAGTGTGGAAAGGGAGACCCAGAGAGAGAGAGGACAGGACTTGCATAAGGCAGTGAAAGAGCCAGAACTAAAACCCAGGTCGCCAGACCTCCACCAGGACTGGTGACTGGTGAGGCCCTCTCACACTGCAAGCAGGAAGGGGGACCCTGACAGCTGCAGGGGGTGGCACCAGTCCGTCACCTCTCCCTCTGCTCCCTCCTGACCATGCGGGACGATGTACACAGTCCTGGCACATTCAGAACTAGACAGAGTAGAGAGGCAAAGCCAGGAGGCACCCTGGTACCCTTTCATAATCTACCCAGAGCCAACTTCCCAACATGATTCTCCTAAAATAGATAACGATCAATGGAGAAGGGTTGGCTCAGGCGTATCTGGGTCTCCCTTACAGACATAAAACACAACAAAGCCCAGGTCTTTGAATCAACAAATCCCCTGAATTTTTTTCTGACTAAAAGCATATCTTTCCCAGTTTGTGTACGGGATAAAAACAATTAAACTGCTTTATACAGAAATCCTAAAAAGAGAGTTTTGGAGGTGTTGAATTAAAATTCATTCAGGATTATGTAATCCTTAAAATACAACAGTTGTTTGCTCTGCTTTGATTTCTAAGCTTTCCTTTGATGACAAATATTAATATTTATCATTTTTCTGATGTTGGGCTAATGAGAATCTTAAGGGTCTCACTTCTTCAGTGAGAATGCATTTAAATATTACATCATGGTAGATGTGCTGTTTTCTAACTTACAGTTCTTTGTTTTGAACATCAACCAGCATTTATATTTTTGTGTGCTGAATCCTGGGTTGTTGTTCACCAACATTTTTGGTAAACTTTATATGGCCAGAACCACTAGCCTCTCCATTTATTTCATGGCCAAATATGAGACTTCCCCAAGAAAATAACTACTTGCCAGGAAGTAGACAGAGCAACATTCTAGATTTAATGACAGTGCCCACAGGTAATTTACTGAGTGTTGACTATGCATCAGACACTGTGCAAGGCAGTTTTTATATCAACATATCTCACTGAATCCTCAAAACAACTCTTAAGAGTTAAGTAGTATTATCATCTTTGTTTTACAGAAAAACGAGACTCAGAGAGGCTGAGTCCTGTGCTCAAGATTACACAGCTAATGAGAAGCAAAGCCAGCAGTCAGTGCTCAGAACCAGACAGTGGGCTCCTCTCCATATTCCCTCCCTATGAGCCCCTCCTTGACTCCCCAGCATTTCACAATTCCTATTACCTGCACAATATCAATGACCCATCTGTTTGAAGCAGCAGCCACAGCATGACCCAGACTTTCAGATCTTGATGGTAATGAGGAGCCAAAACTCATTCTGTCTACCATGGGCCAGAGGATAGGACCAATGAGGTCCCTGCCCTCAGGGAGCAAACTTTCTTAAGAGGGAAAAGAGACAATATTAACGCAATATACAAGGTGTAACCTCCAATAAGGAGAGGAAATGAGTTTCTGTACAAGTTCAGAGAAATGATAAGAGGAACTGAGGTCTGAAGCTTCTGTAGATTTTACTTACTATACTCCCCATTCTGATATGACCTAAATCAAATCCCTTATGATTATACAATGGAAGTGACAAATAGATTCAAGGGATTAGATCTGATAAGACAGAGTGCCTGAAGAACTACGGACAAAGGATTGTGACATTGTACACGAGGCGGTGATCAAGACCATGCTCAAGAAACAGAAATGCAAAAAGGCAAAATGGTTGTCTGATGAGCCCTTACAAATAGTTGAGAAAAGAAGAGAAGCAAAAGGCAAAGGAAAAAAGGAAAGATATATCCATCTGAATGCAGAGTTCTAAACAATAGCAAGGAGAGATAAGAAAGCCTTCCTCAGTGATCAATGCAAAGAAATAGAGGAAAACAATAGAATAGGAAGGACTATAGAGATCTCTTCAAGAAAATTAGAGATACAAAGGGAACATTTCAAGCAAAGATGGGCACAATAAAGGACAGAAATGGTATAGACCTAACAGAAGCAGAAGACATTAAAGAGTTGGCAAGAATATACAGAAGAACTATACAAAAAAGATTTCAATAACACAGATAACCATGATGGTATGATCACTCACGTAGAGCCAGACATCCTGGAAAGTGAAGTCAAGTGGGCCTTAGGAAGCATCACTACAAACAAAGCTAGTGGAGGCGATGGAATTCCAGTTAAGTTATTTCAAATCCTAAAAGATGATGCTGTGAAAGTGCTACACTCAATATGCCAGCAAATTTTGAAAACTCAGCAGTGGCCACAGGACTGGAAAAGGTCAGTTTACATTCCAATCCCAAAGAAAGGCAAAGAACGTTCAAACTACTGCACAACTGCAATTTCACTAGCAAAGTAATGCTCAAAATTCTCCAAACCAGGCTCCAACAATACATGAACCGAGAACTTCCAGATGTTCAAGCTAGATTTAGAAAAGGCAGAGGAACCAGAGATCAAATTGTCAACATCCGTTGGATCACAGAAAAAGCAAGAGAGTTCCAGGAAAAACATCTACTTTTGCCTTATTGACTACGCCAAAGCCTTTGACTGTGTGGATCACAACAATCTATGCAAAATTCTTAAAGAGATGGCAATACCAGACCACCTGGCCTCCTGAGAAGTCTGTATGCAGGTCAAAAAGTAACAGTTAGAATCACACATGGAACAATGGACTGGTTCCAAATTGGGAAAGGAATATATCAAGGCTGTATATTGTCACCCTGCTTATTTAACTTGTATGCAGAATACTTCATGCAAAATGCCGGGCTGAACAAAGCACAGCTGGAATCAAGACTGCTGGGAAAAACATCAATAACCTTAGATAGGCAGATGATTTCTGCTTCATTGACTATGCCAAAGCCTTTGACTGTGTGGATTACAATAAACTGTGGAACATTCTGAAAGAGATGGGAATACCAGAACACCTGACCTGCCTCTTGAGAAACCTGTATGCAGGTCAGGAAGCAACAGTTAGAAATGGACATGGAACAACAGACTGGTTCCAAATAGGAAAAGGAGTACGTCAAGGTTGTATATTGTCACCCTGCTTATTTAACTTATATGCAGAGTACATCATGAGGAACGCTGGGCTGGAAGAAGCACAGGCTGGAATCAAGATAGCCGGGAGAAATATCAATAACCTCAGATATGCAGATGACACCACCCTTATGGCAGAAAGTGAAGAGGAACTCAAAAGTCTCTTGATGAAAGTGAAAGAGGAGAGTGAAAAGTTTGGCTTAAAGCTCAACATTCAGAAAACAAAGATCATGGCATCTGGTCCCATCACTTCATGGGAAATAGATGGGGAAACAGTGGAAACTGTGTCAGACTTTATTTTTGGGCTACAAAATCACTGCAGATGCTGATTGCAGCCATGAAATTAAAAGACGCTTACTCCTTGGAAGGAAAGTTATGACCAACCTAGATAGCATATTAAAAAGCAGAGACATTACTTTGCCTACAAAGGTCCATCTAGTCAAGGCTATGGTTTTTCCCGTGGTCATGTATGGATGTGAGAGTTGGACTGTGAAGAAAGCTGATTGCCGAAGAATTGATGCTTTTGAACTGTGGTGTTGGAGAAGACTCTTGGGAGTCCCTTGGACTGCAAGGAGATCCAACCAGTCCATTCTAAAGGAGATCAATCCTGGGTGTTCATTGGAAGGACTGATGCTAAAGCTGAAACTCCAATACTTTGGCCACCTCATGCGATGAGTTGACTCACTGGAAAAGAGTCTGATGCTAGGAGGGATTGGGGGTGGGAGGAGACGGGGACGACAGAGAATGAGATGGCTGGATGGCATCACCGACTCGATGGACATGAGTTGGAGTGAACTCCAGGAGTTGGTGATGGACAGGGAGGCCTGGTGTGCTGTGATTCATGGGGTTGCAAAGAGTCAGACACGACTGAGCAACTGAACTGAACTGAACTGAACTGAACCATCCCTATGGCAGAAAGCAAAGAGGAACTAAAGAGCCTCTTGATGAAAGTGAAAGAGGACGAAGATCATGGCAGCCAGTCCCATCACTTCATGGCAAATAGATGGGGAAACAATGGAAACAGTGACAGACTTTATTTTGGGGGGCTCCAAAATCACTGAAGATGGTGACTGCAGCCATGAAATTAAAAGACACTTGCTCCTTGGAAGAAAAGCTATGACCAACCTAGATAGCATATTAAAAAGCAGAGACATTACTTTGTCGACAAAGGTCCATCTGATCAAAGATATGGTTTTTCCAGTAGTCATGTAAGGATGTGAGAGATGGACCATAAATAAAGCTGAGCACCAAAGAATTGATGCTTTAGAACTGTGGTGTTGGAGAAGACTCTTGACAGTCCCTTGGACTGCAAGGAGATCCAACTAGTCCATCCTAAAGGACATCAGTCCTGAATATTCATTGGAAGGACTGATGCTGAAGCTGAAACTCCAATACTTTGGCCACCTGATGCGAAGAACTGACTCTTTGGAAAAGACCCTGATGCTGGGAAAGATTGAAGGTGGGAGGAGAAGGGGATGACAAAGGATGAGATGGTTGGATGGTGTCATGACTCAATGGACATGAATTTGAGTAAGTTCTGGGAGTTGGTTATGGACAGGGAAGCCTGGCATGCTGCATTCCATGGGTTTGCAAAGAGTTGGACATGATGAGCCACTGAACTGAACTCCCCACGCAACCAGGACTTGGCTAACCAGAGAAGGAATAGAGGATGGCCCAGAAGTAATGTGGTTCAGCGCAAAGTACAACGCTGAATTCCAAATTAGGGACCTGCTGTGCCTGTGTGCTAGTTGCTTCACTCATGTCTGACTCTTTTCAACCCCATGGACTGTAACCCACCAGGCTCCTCTGTCCAGGGGATTCTCCAGGCAAGAATACTGGAGGAGGTTGCCATGCCCTCCTCCAGGGGATCTTCCTGACCCAGGATTAAACCCAGGGCTCTTACATCTTCTGCATTGGAGGCAGGTTCTTTAACACTAGCGCCACCTGGGAAGCCCAAGGACCTGACAAGGACCACATACACTGAACAGGGACCACATGCTGAGGAGGCAGCATCAGCAAAATAGCCACTACTCATGCCTTCATGGAGCTTACAGTTGAGATCAAAAATTAAAGAGTTGAAATGAAAGCTATAAAAAAATTTAAGAGGACATTTATTCAAAGAAGACATATACAGATGGCCAACAGGCACATGAAAAGATGCTCAGCACTCCTAATTATTAGAGAAATGCAAATCAAAACTATAATGAGGTATCACCTCACACTGGACAAACGGCAATAATCAAAAAGTCTACAAATAATAAGTGCTGAAGAGGGTGTGGAGAAAAAAGAACCCTCCTACATTGTTGGTGGGAATGTAAATTGATGCAGCCACTATTAAGAACAATAGGGAGAATCCTTAAAAAGCTAAAAACAGAGTCATGATACAATCCAATAATTCCACTCTTGGGCATATATCCAAATAAAACTATAATTTAAAAAGATACAAGCACCCCTGTGTTCACAGCAGTACTGTGCACAACAGCCAAAACAAGGAAACAATCTAAGTGTTCATTGACAGATGAGTGGATAAAGAAGATGTGGTACATATATGTATGGAATACTGCTGCTGCTGCTGCTGCTGCTAAGTCGCTTCAGTCGTGTCCGACTCTGTGCGACCCCATAGACAGCAGCCCACCAGGCTCCTCCTTCCATGAGATTTTCCAGGCAAGAGTACTGGAGTGGGGTGCCATTGCCTTCTTCTGCAATGGAATACTACTCAGCCATAAAAAAGAATGAAACAATGTTATTTGCAGCAGTACAGATATATCTAGTCACTAAATGAAGTAAGTCAGAAAGACAAATAGATAATATCACTTATATGTGGAATCTAAAATATGACAAAAATGAACTTTCCTGAAATAGAAGCATTCATTAACATTGAGAACAGACTTGTGGTTGCCAAGGGGGAGGGGATGTGGGAAAGGAATGGAGTGGGAATTTGGGGTTAGCAGATGCAAACTATTATATAGGGAATGGATAGACAACAAGGTCCTACTGTATAGCATGGGAGACTATAGTCAATATTCTGTGATAAACCATAATGAAAAAAATACAAAAAATATATAATATAAATATATATATATAAGAATGTAATTTAACTTATTTAACTTACATGCAGAGTACATCATGAGAAATGCTGGACTAGATGAAGCACAAACTGGAATCAAGATCGCCGGGAGAAATATCAATAACCTCAGATATGCAGATGACACCACCCTTATGGCAGAAAGCGAAGAAAAACTAAAGAGTCTTTTGATGAAAATAAAAGAGGAGAGTGAAAAAGTTGGCTTAAAACTCAACATTCAAAAAACTAAGATCATGGCATCTGGTCTCATCACTTCATGACAAACAGATGGGAAACAGTGGAAACAGTAACATTTATTTTGGGGGGCTCCAAAATCACTGAGGATGGTGACTGCAGCCATGAAATTAAAAGACACTTGCTCCTTGGAAGAAAAGCTATGACCAACCTAGATAGCATATTAAAAAGCAGAGACATTACTTAGCCAACATAGGTCCATCTGATCAAAGCTATGGTTTTTCCAGTAGTCATGTATGGATATGAGAGTTGGACTATAAAGAAATCTGAGCACCGAAGAATTGATGCTTTTGAACTGTGATGTTGGAGAAGACTCTTGACAGTCCCTTGGACTGCAAGGAGATCCAACTAGTCCATCCTAAAGGACATCAGTCCTGAATATTCATTGGAAGGACTGATGCTGAAGCCGAAACTCCAATACTCTGGCCACCTGATGCAAAGAACTGACTCATTGGAAAAGACCCTGATGCTGGGAAAGATTGAAGGTGAGAAGGGGATGACAGAGGATGAGATGGTTGGATGGCGTCAATGACTCAATGGACATGAGTTTGAGTAAATTCCGGGAGTTGGTGATGGACAGGGAAGCCTGGCATGCTGCAGTCCATGGGGTTGCAAAGAGTCAGACAGGACTGAGAGACTGAACTGAACTGACAAATGTAATATTTATATATATAAATATTGTTACATTTTACCTACTTCCCAGGTGGTGCTAGTGGTAAAGAACCTGATTGCTAACACAAGAGACCTCCTAAGAGACAGGAGTTCAATCCCTGGGTTGGGAAGATCCCCTGGAGAAGGGAATGGCAACCCACTCCAGTATTCTTGCCTGGAGAATCCCACGGACAGAGGAGGCTGGTAGGTTACAGTCCATAGGGTAAAAAACAGTCGGAAACTACTATAGATAGATAGATAGATATCTGAATCACTTTGCTGTAGAACAGAAACTAACATAACATTGTAAATCAACTCTATTT
This sequence comes from Moschus berezovskii, assembly GCF_049115385.1. Lineage (NCBI taxonomy): Eukaryota > Metazoa > Chordata > Mammalia > Artiodactyla > Moschidae > Moschus > Moschus berezovskii. The sequence goes on from NC_142483.1 coordinate 20,423,770, forward strand.
TAACTTAAAAAAAATAGTATGGCAACACAGTGGAAGCTATAAGGATCTAGAACATTGATATTCCAACTGTGACCCACGGTTCCACATCTGTAGCACCTAGGAACTAGCTAGAAGTGCAGAAGCTTCTGGCCAAACCACGCCTGCATATAGTTCCAGGAAGGCCCTGACACACAAGGGCTGGACTCAGCTGTTTCATCTGCACCAGAAAACCAAAGACAGCTAATTCCTCTGGGCCAGGGAGACCTTGGTCTGTTGCCTTGTTCGAAGTTCAAAAACTGAGAGGAAGCGATAGCTTAGAGGAAGCATTCTGTCGGGCAGACAGAGGCCAAGAGAGGGCCTCAGCTGCAGATTTATCTGTGGCCGCTGTCTGCTGGGTTTGCTTTTACCTCCTCAGCTGGCAGAACCCAGCAACTTGGAGCCACCTGTTGTTTTTGTAGCCCCAGCATCACTTCACTGTTGATGAAGGCATCAACACTTCACATTAATCAGGCCTCTCTGTGTGTAGAGCCATGTAAGCTGTGCCCAGCACAACCTCAGAGGTACCATCTGCATACATATTTGTGGAATGAAAAACCGAAAAACAACGTTCCCTTCCCCTCCACCCGACCATCCTCTTGTTGACTTACCCTCCCATAACCTCCGCATTTGTTTCCTCTCTTTCTCTGTCTCCTTCTGCGTCTCTGTCTTTCTCTCCCGCTTTTCCCTGATCTCCTGCAGATTACTACCTCTTCCTTCACTAGGCTTGTTCCTGGAGGAGGTTGGACAGAGACTGACAGTACTTCAGGGTTTAGATAAACAATCTTATTCTAGCAGGTTCTAGCCCCTTCCTCTGCCTGTCCTCAGGGCTCCAAGCACACACACAAAATCCAGCCTCGAGGCATCACTCAAGCATCTACTGACATGACCAAATAGGTTCTGTCCTGCAGTGGACGTGGAGGGAAATAGCAGTGAGTTTGTTTGTTTGTTTTCCTTAATTGAAGACACACAAAGGAGACTTCACATCTTGCAGAAAATAAAAATTCTGCTCTTATCACATAAAACAAACTTTAGCAATTAAACGACTGCAGACCATACTCTCCTAAAGCCTGTGCCCAACTAAAATACGCATGCATTAAACCTCACGAGGAAGCACTGATACTTCAACATTACCTATGGTGGGTTTTAGTTCCAAGAGCTGTGAGCCTGAAAAACTGAAAAATACACCAAATTTTAATGGAACTCTGAGGTAAATCCATAATGAGGAACACTAGTAAACACAAAATGATTCAGAGTCTTTTAAGCTCCAGAATACGGTCAATGAGTGCCTTTTGTGAACCCCTTAACCAGTTTCTCAATTTTCTTTTCTTTTCCTTCTTATTTACCATTATAAGAAAACCTCAGGATACATGTAAATTCACCCAAAATATGTAATATTTAAGTTGTATTAAACCCTCCAGCAAATCACTTTTCCCTTATTTTTCCCTCAAATTTAGAAAGAGCTTAGATTTTTTTGCCATCAAATTCAGAGTCAATTGCTGCAAGAAATATACTTCTTTGCCCATAAAGTTCAAACTTTTACAAATGATTGGAATAAGTTCAGCACTTCACCTGTGAGACATGAGCAAAAACAGTGGAATTAAAGAAAGTCTATTTCACCTAGTATTCAAAACGTGATAAGGAAACATGGAGCAGGACGCAAAACGTGGTTTTTTACTAGTAACACTAAGAATAAAACCAAAGCTGCCATGTACTGAATGCCAATTTCTGTATCAAGCACAATAACCCTTTCCAGGGGTGACCTCATTCAAAATTTAAATCATGACTAAAGCAACAGAAATTATTAACCCCCTCATTTCACAGAGAATAAGGAAATCGAGGCTCAAAGAGATTAGGTCACTTTCCCCAATGTCACACAGCAAGTAAGTGATAAAACCAAGTTTAGAATCCAGGTCTTCTGCTCTCCAGACTCCATTCTCTTAATCACCATGATCTCTCACCTAGAACACTGAGGAGTCTCCTAAGTACCTGCTTGCTACTTAAAGTACAGTCCATGGACCAGCAGCATCAGCCTGTTAGAAACACTGAATATCTGGCCCATTCCAGATCTGCTGAATCAGTCTCTACATTTTAGAATTAGCAGGAGATTCAAATGTACGTTAAAGAAACGCAGGCCTACCTGCTTTTCTCACATCAACTATGATCTCTCACAAATTCATCATCTATACTGCATCCAAACTCTTTAAAAAACAAATCAAATAATTTTATTTGTCCCCTTAAGATTTCCCTGGTAAAGAATCCACCTGCAATGCAGAAGACCCCGGTTCCATTTCTGGGTTGGGAAGATGCCCTGGAGAAGGGATAGGCTACCCACTCAGGTATTCTTGAGCTTCCCTGGTGGCTCAGCTAGCAAAGAATCCTCCTGCAATGACGGAGACCTGGGTTCGATCCCTGGGTTGAGAAGATCCCCTGGAGAAGGGAACTGCTACCCACTCCAGTATTCTGGCCTGAATGTGGACTGTATAGTCCACGGAGTCATAAAGAGTCAAACACAACTGAATGACTTCAAAAAAAAAAAAAAAAGACGTTTAAATGGTCTCACAAATACCTTTGAATAAAGTCTGAAATTCTTGAACAATACAGGTAACTGGACTCTGCAAACTATCACCCATGCCTGCCTCTGCAGCCTCATCTTTCCCTTTCAATGATTTGTATTTCCCAAGCACAGAGACCTTTCTGCTTATCAAATCCTAACACACTCCACCTCCTTCCTTCTCTCCTTCAAGTTCTTCACTGCTTAGGATATACAGCCAGGATCACCTCCATATCAGTAGCACTCGAGGCTGTATCTCCAATGCATAGCAGTGCGGTGCCTGGCACAGAGCTAGAAGCAGGGAAAATGTGCTCAGTAATTACATTAAGATAACTTGACTGGGGGCCTTGACTGTTTCCTTCATTCTTCTTCTCTTTGCTCTTGCTATGATCTTCATTTTGTTGTTGGTGCTTTAATATTTATTTAATTGGCTGCGCTGGGTCTTAATTGCAGCAGGTAGGATCTTTAGCTGCAGCATACAGGACTCTTAGTTGTGGCATGAGGGATCTAATTCCCTGAAAACCAGGGACTAAACCCAGGCCCTTTGCATTGACAGTGTGGAATCTTAGTCACTGAACCCCCAGGGAAGTCCCCTACGATCCTCATTCTGTTTCTCCTTTCCTGTCCCCTATCTCACTGCTTTTCTGGGACTTCTCTGGTGGTCCAGGGGCTAAATCTCTGCGTTTCCACTGCAGGGGGTGTCAGTTCAATGCCTAGCGGGGGAACTAAGATCCCACATGCTGCCGGCCAAAAAGAAAAAGAGCAAACCCCTTTTCTGTCAGTAACCTCATGACTATTGAAGTTGTCAGCTTTAGAAAGAAGCACTGCCATGTCCACATGGCCATTGCCCCGGGATTACTCATCAGCTAGATGACAACTGCTTCACTTTAACCCTGAGGCTCCTGAGATAGGCCCAGTCCTTTCTAGAAGTGGACACAAGGCCCCACTGACAGTCAGCCGCTTTTCAACCCAAGATTTCATATATAGATGAAACCAGAGATCAGGCACCTCTCAGCAGGCAATGCAGAGCCAAAAGCTTCACTATCTGCCTACACAAGAGAGTTTCACTGGGCTGACAAGATGGGTTATCAAGAGCTGCAGTTAACTACACTTTTTTTCTAAAGATTTACTTATTTTTGGTTCTACTGGGTCGTTGTCGCTGCGTGCAGGTTTTCTCTAGTTGTGGCTAGGGGCAGGGGTCTACTCTTTGTTGCAATGCATGGGCTTCTCACTGCAGCGGCTTCTCTTGTTGTAGAACACAGGCTGTAGGCGCATGGCCATCCATGGTTGCAGCACAGGGGCTCAGGAACTGTGGCTCCTGGGCTCCCAAGCATTGGCTCAGTAGTTGTGGCACACGGGGCTTATCTGCTCTGCGACATGTGGGAACCTCAACAACCAGGAATCAAACCTGTGAGCCCTGCATTGGCAGGCAGATTCTCAACCACTAGACCACCAGGGAAGCCCTAACTTCATATTTTATACATGTTGGCCAAGCTTGCTACTCTAAGAAAACAAATGACAGACACTTTTATGAAACAGGGATCTACCTCTAGATTAAATCTTGAGTACATATATTTTCATAAACAATTTTACATTAATAATAACAAAAATAAGATCTATTCATCTATTGAATATAAGCTATTGAGTGACTGAAAATATGCTCAAATCTTTAAACACACTGTCTTATTTAATCTTTATCATCAGTTTATAAGGTACAAGTGCTTATTATCCCTATTTTACAAGAGGAAACCAAAGGTTTAGTAACATGCTGAAGAGGCAGGGCTGGGATTTGAATCACAGGCTTTCAGACTACCACTCTCTGTGTTTTGCTATTTGAATCACTTTCTCATCTTAGAAGTCACAGACCTGGACATTCCCAAAGAAACAGTCCCTCAGAGGATGACCTCAAAGGCTGAAATTTTTCTCTGCAATGTGGACATTGAAAGCAACCTGCTACAGCTTCTATTTCAAAGCTGCATTTCAACATTAAAAGAGAAAACTGAGATTCAAGGGGGAAATGTAGGAACAGGGCTCAAAGGTGCTTATGAATGCAATTCCACAAATACTTTTTCAGTGTCTACCAGTGGTCAAGCAGTATGCTGGAAGATGATGGATCAGACTGTCATTTAGAAAAGAGCTGGAGGGACAGCGGTGATGAGCAGAACGTGTCCCATAGTAACTGTCTCAGGAATGTTTAGCCAATAATTTAAAAAACTGCTGCTTTAATTTTTATATGCATTTATTAACATTTGGCTACGCATGGTCTTAGTTGAGGCATGTGGGATCTTTGATCTCAGTTGTGGCATGCAACATCTAGTTCCATGATCAGGGGACAAACCCTGGCCCCTTGCTTTGGGAGCACAGAGTTTCAGCCACTGGACCACCAGGGAAGTCTCTAAAACTGCTACTTTATTATCTCATCATGCAGAAACCATCTTTCACACATGAGAGTTGAGAGTCCCCTACTTTATTATCTGTGAATACATAACTGAAAGGACCAATGTGTCTTCTAAAACAAAAGTTTTGTGTAATTCAAACAACTCGTGTGTTCATTTATAACCTGTATTAAAGGATTAGATTTCAAATGTATGTGAATGCAAACACAATGTCAGATTTTGTTATCATGTCTCAAAGGACAAAAGAGAAAAGAATAATAGCCAAAATAAGACTAAACTCCCAAAATACAAAAGGAACATCCTGAACCTGCATGTACATAAAAAGACAGGGACACAGAAACATTTCCTAAAGCATTCCACCAAAAATTATAGGAATAAGGCAAGGGCAAGGGTACTAAGTAAAAGAACCATGAGCCTAAAAGGTTACATCATACAGTACTATGGGGGCTTCCCTCATGGTCAGACAGTAAAGAATCTGCCTGCAATGCAGGAGACCCAGGTTCGATCCGTGGGTTGAGAAGATCCCCTGGCAAAGGAAATGGCAATCTACTCCAGTATTCTTCCTGGAGAATCCCATGGACAGAGAAGACTGGCAGGCTACAGTCCATGGGATCGAAAAGAGTCGCACACGACTGAACGACTACCACCACCACTCCACTACTTCTACTACAGGACTATGAGGCCTACAGAACCCTGTCTCCCTGCAGAAACAGAATATTTCTGACAAAGGCATGAGATGAGGACTGCGAAACATGATGTACCTCACTCCCCTCATTTTTTTTTTACTTCCCTAATTTTAAAATGAAAAAGCTAATTAGTTTATAAGGCCATTCTAGCCCTAACCCCTTAGCTACTTTTCATCCATGAGGCCCTATACCTAAAGAGAGATGAGCATATAAAAATACTCAAAAAACATTTATTGAATTAATGAAATATTACAACCTTACCAATAATAAGAAACAAGACTTTACAACAATCAGCACTGGTCTGTGACCTAAAACAACAAATTAGGAGAGAAACCATTATCTAAACAGCTTCATATCTGGTGTTCCTGCCAGTTGACTGTTGGTAGAATGAAAATAACCCAGGACTTGGAAAGAAGATATTTGGGTCTAGTCTCATGTCTGACACGAACTGACTCTGTGACCTCTGGCAAACTGCTTTATCACCTGGGCCAGTTACCTGTTCTCTAAAATAAGGGTATTATAAAACTATTTATAGCTAACATTTGTGAAACGTGTACTATATGACAGGAACTGTTCTAAGATTTTTGCCTCAGATTTAGATGAAGCGATACCATTTAGTGTCTAACTACAGAGACAACATGGTATAATGGAAAGATTCCAAGTTCCATACTCTGAAAGGATAGGCTCCCTGTACGTTCTTCTAAGCAGAGACCGTCAAGAAGACAGGGTTACAATGCTGGGACTTCTATTCACTTCTATTCACTAGCAAGAGGAGAAGGGGACGACAGAGGATAAAATGGTTGGATGGCCTTATCAACTCAATGCACATGAGTTTGAGCAAATTCAGGAAGTTGGTGATGAATTGGAAAGCATGGCACGCTGCAAGCCATGGGGTCGCAGAGTCAGACAGGACAGAGCGACAACTGAACTGAACTGATTCACCAGATGAGTTAACTTCACCACGTTGCTTAATTTTCCTAGCCTTAGATTTCTAACATGGAAACTGCACATGAAAATGACTGTTCCTCTCATATAGCTCTTGAGAAGATTAAAATGTAATAACTAAAAGTAATGTCCAGAATGGGAAAGACTAGAGACCTCTTCAAGAAAATTAGAGATACCAAGGGAACATTTCATGCAAAGATGGGCTCGATAATGGACAGAAATGGTATGGACCTAACAGAAGCAGAAGATATTAAGAAGAGGTGGCAAGAATACAAGAATAACTGTACAAAAAGATCTTCACAACCAAGATAATCACAATGGTGTGATCACTTACCTAGAGCCAGACATCCTGGAATGTGAAGTCAAGTGGGCCTTAGAAAGCATCACTATGAACAAAGCTAGTGGAGGTGATGGAATTCCAATTGAGCTATTTCAAATCCTGAAAGATGATGCTGTGAAAGTGCTGCACTCGATATGCCAGCAAATTTTGAAAACTCAGCAGTGGCCACAGGACTGGAAAAGGTCAGTTTTCATTCCAATCCCAAAGAAAGGCAATGCCAAAGAATGCTCAAACTACCGCACAATTGCACTCATCTCCCACGCTAGTAAAGTCATGCTCAAAATTCTCCAAGCCAGGCTTCAGCAATATGTGAACCATGAACTCCCAGATGTTCAAGCGGTTTTAGAAGAGGCATAGGACCCAGAGATCAAATTGCCAACATCCGCTGGATCATCGAAAAAGCAAGAGAGTTCCAGAAAAAAATATATTTCTGCTTTATTGACTATGCCAAAACCACAATAAACTGTGGAAAATTCTGAAAGAGATGGGAATACCAAACCACCTGACCTGCCTCCTGAGAAACCTATATGCAGGTCAGGAAGCAACAGTTAGAAATGGACATGGAACAACAGACTGGTTCCAAATTGGGAAAGGAGTACATCAAGGTTGTATATTGTCACCCTGCTTATTCAACTTATATGCAGAGTACATCATGAGGAACGCTGGGCTGGAAGAAGCACAAACTGGAATCAAGATTGCCGGGAGAAATATCAATAACCTCAGATATGCAGATGACACCACCCTTATGGCAGAAAGTGAAGAGGAACTAAAAAGCCTCTTGATGAAAGTGAAAGAGGAGAGTGAAAAAGGTGGCTTGAAGCTCAACATTCAGAAAACTAAGATCATGGCATCTGTTCCCATCACTTCATGGCAAATAGATGGTAAAACAGTGGAAACAGTGTCAGACTTTATATTTTGGGGCTCCAAAATCACTGCAGATGGTGATTGCAGCCACGAAATTAAATGATACTTACTCCTTGGAAGGAAAGTTATGATCAATCTAGATAGCATATTAAAAAGCAGAGACATTACTTTGCCAGCCAAGGTCCGTCTAGTCAAGGCTATGGCTTTTCCCATGGTCATGTATGGATGTGAGAGTTGGACTGTGAAGAAAGCTGATCGCCGAAGAATTGATGCTTTTGAACTGTGGTGTTGGAGAAATCTCTTGAGAGTCCCTTGGATTGCAAGGAGATCCAATCAGTCCATTCTAAAGGATATCAGTCCTTTCATTGGAAGGACCGATGCTAAAGCTGAAACTCCAATACTTTGGCCACCTCATGCGAAGAGTTAACTCATTGGAAAAGACTCTGATGCTGGGAGGGATTGGGGGCAGGAGGAGAAGGGGACAACTGAGGATGAGATGGCTGGATGACATCACCTACTCGATGCATATGAATTTGGGTGAGCTCCGGGAGTTTTTGATGGACAGGGAGACCTGGCGTGCTGCGATTCATGGGGTCGCAAAGAGTCGGACCCGACTGAGTAACTGAACTGGATGTCTATTTATAAGAAAGATATTACATTTTATTACTAGATGTGTGACTGCAGACAGTTCATCTTTGCAAGTGTTTTTACTCATCTACAAATGTGAGATGTAGTATTCACTGTTTGCAAACATGCATAATCCCTAACATACTTAGAAGAGCGTTTACAATAATCTCCTATACTTAGTACCTGGAGAAAGTAAACAATCAACAAAAACACAGTTTTACTAAACCTATCTCAACAGACTCGGTTCTAGTGGCTCTAGCAGGTGGACGCAAGATTGGCAGCAAAAAACGCAGCGCCAAGTGGAAGTTGTAGTTCCGAGTCAAGGAGCTGCTCCACACAAAGGCTGAAGTGAAACTTCATCTACCAGGAGACACCGCACCACGCCAAATGGCAGGCTGGGAGATGGAGTACCAGCCCTCCGGGAAGCAAAAAGAGGGACTGCAACTCCCAGAAGCCTCCGCGGTCCGGGCCGCCGGCGAAAAGATGGAGCCAGAAAGTGGAGAGTTCAGGTACACCACCTTAACAGGTGCGAGTTGGGGCCGCCCTCGGTAGTCCGGGACCCGGCAAGTTTCAGAGCCTTTCTACAACAACCTCTGGCGTTTTTTGTGCTGGTTGCCAGCACGTTTTTCAGAGGCCCACATTAATAAAGCTGTAAGTTTCCAAGGGGCAAGCTTTCACAGGCAAGACCTCATTTACATTTCAGCTCCTGGCAGCTCCTTAGGCCACTTGGGCAGGGAGCATTGAGCTCTTTTTTCCTAGGTATGCACTGTGAGTGGCTGGTCATACAGCAAAGGGAGAATTCGATCCTAGAGAGGAGGCTGCAAATCCAGCTCCAGTTTCACCGACCGACCTTTTTTTTTCCTACATGAACAAACCTTTAAAATCCCCACGTTTTCATATAAAAACCTTAAGCCATAAAAAGATGTAAGGAAGTCCAACAAAGTACTGATTTTTCTCCTCCTATAATAAATTATTATTTGTGTTTCTTAAATACTAAATGTAAAACTGTCTCCCAAAATATTGCCTTCCCTGTACCCTGCTCGGCTCTTCTGGACACGTGTTCAAACCACCCCCCTCCACCTCGGGAACCAAGAGCTGGGTGTTTTAACACTGGTCGTTATCTGTTGCACCAGAAGGTCCTGCTACTTAACAGTGAAATTGAAAACCATCTAAAGTGGCCAGTGCCAACTACACCACCAGGGCCGGGAGCTGGGGCCTCCCTGGAACCGCTGGCGTGGCCCCATGCCTCAGTTTACCCACCTATAAAATACAGCAGAAGAGAGGCAGGTTAGGATTAGGGAGAGTGCTCAGCAACAAGCCATGTAAAGGCTCGGTGACGTGGGAAGGTCCTCCGGACAGACCCCCACCACGTCCCAGCTAGCTGCGAGGACCCAGTTAGACTCCGCCCCACTGGGACGCCGGAGTAATGACCAGACGCATGTGGAAACCCTGACCTGCGCCACAGAAACGCTGTTCGACTTGGGCTTGCCCACAGCCCCTACCTTCCAAGATCTTGGCAGCTGAGAAGTAAAGGCAGAGGGAGGGAGCGCGGGGCAGGAACAGCGCCTGGGCTTGTGCCCACGGGGGTGGCTGCCTGAGGTTCCCGGGAGCAGAGGGCAAAAAGTCCCGCGACTGGCCAGAACAGAGCAGGGACTCCAACTCCCAGATGGCTGTGCAGTATGGAAGGGACCCAAGATGGCTACCCGTCCGGGGACAGGGCCGCGGGCCAATAGGCGCAGAGCACGCGCCTACACCAGCCAATCAGAAGCTAGAGTAACAAAATCCCTGTTTAAGGGCCGGGAACACTGTCCCTCTCTGAAGTGAAGCTGAGGAGACAATCTCCTCAGTAAGTTTCGTCATAGTTCACACAGTTTGGTTTTTTTTTGTTTTTTTTTTACCAAATGTAAAAAGTAACATCATTGTTTCAGTTCAGTTCAGTCGCTCAGTCGTGTTCGACTCTTTTTAGGCTGTGCTATATTTTTGTTTCCTTCTTTCCTCCCAAATGCGTTCAACTTACTCCCCTACTATTCCTCACTGTCTGAATTTCCTTTCCCTTCCTCGCCTCCTTCCGGATCTTTTTGATTCCTAAAGCCTTTTCTTTTCTCTCAGAACGCGGCCCGCGGGCCTTACTTTGATCCAGTTTATGCGTGAACTCCGCCTTCCCTGGTATCTTAACTGAAGTTGTACCACAGACCCCTGTCCGTTCCTTTCTTCTTTTTTGTTTGCTATTCTTCTCCTTACTTCTTGCCCTTAACCAAGCATTGTATATAATTTATCTTTTATATCATCTTGTCCCCTAGAATGAGGGCTTCCCTGATAGCTCAGTTGGTAAAGAATCCGCCTGCAATGCAGGAGACTTCGGTTCTATTCCTGTGTCGGGAAGATCCGCTGGAGAAGGAATAGGCTACCCACTCCAGTATTCTTGGGCTTCCCTTATGGCTCAGCTGGTAAAGAACACGCCTGCAATGGGGGAGACCTGGCTTCGATCCCTGGGTTGGGAAGATCCCCTAGAGAAGGGAAAGGCTACCTACTCCAATACTCTGGCCTAGAGAATTCCATGGACTGTATAATCCATGGGGTCACAAAGAGTTGGACAGGACTGAGCGATTTTCACTCAATCAAGCCCCTAGAATGAAAGATCTGCTTTAGATTTGGCGCTTTTTTCTGATCATTGCACTGTTTCTAGCGCTGTTTCTACTGGAAGTGTAAATACAGTATCAGTAATACATATAGTGTAACATTTTATAGGTATTAAATTTATATAGTTATGATATAAATTTATATATTATAATTATGTGTTTATACACTATAGAATTTGTCTTATAATCGTTCTATATATTGTATATAAACACCCATAATATGTATATTACACACAGTATATATATATATATATGTATAGTCCACACTCAGTAAATATATTTTGAGGAATTGAATTATTCTCTATTCTCGATTGCTTTGGTACAGATAAATTCATCTGTGACCATCCTGGGGCCCTTGTGCTTGCTCTGTTTAAATTCAGAATCAGTCTTTTCTGTGTATTCTGTGTCCAGTGGCATGTAGGTACTGGAGAAAATGAATCAGTCTCAGTTCCTAACCTTTAGATGCTCCTGGTCTAGTGGAGGATGAGAAACAAACTTGACTTTATAATAAATGCAATTGAAACTTGCAGAACAGCTAAATAGTTTTCACACAGTCATTCAGCTCATAAACAAGGACTAGGATCCTGGCCTTCAGACTATACCATGCTGCTTTTTATAGAGACCTCTTCTTTAATATTACCTCCTTCCCTTTCCTCCCAGTCCTACTACCTAGGAAAAAGAGATTTTTGCCAGTCATCTTTTACATTTAAAAGGGAGAAACAAATCACAGTTACACTTGGACAAACACTTAGATTTGTCCCTACTTTCTCTGACACCATTTTCTTTCCTACTTTTTTTTTTCCTCACTTTTTTCTGTGGCCTGCTTCATTACATGCAGGTGATTACACCAGGTCTTAGATCTCTCATCCTTTCTGATGTTTGAACCCCACAGAGAGTAGCAAGGTGTCCTACAAAATGTCCTGGTGTGAAATACTGATGTCTTAGGAAGCTTGACTCAGAGACTGTCACAGTGGATTATGGTCAGTTTACAGAGTATCACACAGACACCGTGGCCACATAAAATAATAGAGAATTGTGGGGAAACTATGTGAAATTGAAAACAATTACAGATAAACAGCAGGAATGTGATCAATATGTATACAGACTAATTTCTTGCATAGGGATTAAAACCCCTGTTCAGGCTTCCTAACCTAATCTTATGTTAATATGGGATTGTTTCCTATAATATGACAGTTCTTTGTAGCTTTTATGAGCACAGGTTCAGCTCAGCAGTCCCAGCTTTTCTCAGGCTGATTGGCATGAGACATTTCAACACAAATGTCAGCAGCCAGACTAAACCTAGAAGAAATCACTGAACCATATGAAACTGGAAAGCTCAACAGCTAGACTTTTCTCCTGAGAAAGTATCAGCCTTTAATCATTGCATCTTCTACTTAGCAATCAAATGCAAATATCATGAACAGACTTTGGATCTAAACAGTGATATCTAATAATTATTAAACCATTGTCAAGCAACCTAGTATGAACATATTCATGTTCAGCTGTGGATCATGACCTTCAACAGTACATTTACAAAAAGCTTTAGGTATGGCACTTGCCTTGGAACCAGGACATCCAGGTGTCAAGACAGTCAGTGAGGCGATGACTATTTGATCTGTAGCTTCGTTAATAATCACCTAGTGATGGAATCTTACTTTGTGTTCTCCAACAAATATATCCTGAGAGAGGTATTCATGTGCAAGTAGTTTATTTAGGAAGTAATTGTAGGAAACACCAGTGAGAGAATAGAAAAGTGAAATGGGGAAGGGAAGACAAACAATAAAGTGCGCTATCAAGCATGGTACTGCTCAAGGTGATCAGAGCTTAATCTTCCAGGGGAACGCTGGGAAATAATGTAGAACCCATGCCTTAGACCGAGCTGTCCCACCAAAGGGACAAAGAACTGAGTTACTGGGTTGTTTAAATGCCATCTCCCACCAGTCAATAATTAGGAGCTGTTTTTAGGGGCTGTGAAGTCCGTGGTTCCTTAGTCATACTGTACAAAAAGGGCAAATTTGTTCAGTGGCCTGAAGAAGCCAGAGATGCACGTGCTGCCACATACTGATGGGGCACCAGTAGTTTCTGCTATAGGTGGCTTAGGTTCACCACAAGGTTTTGTCACTGAGACTAGCAGAATAAGAGTAATTCAAAATTAAATAAATACATATAGAAAAAAATGGACAAAAAAAAAAAAAACCAAAAAGCCTATCACCTTGTATACCTCATCATGTGAGCAATTAAAATAGACAGTACTTTCTTAACCCTCACTAAGACAGACAAAAACTACAGCAAAAACCTCTTTTACACTGGGAAAACTTTGTGGACTTAAGAGGCTTTAGCGGGACTAGGGTTTAGAAGAGAAGGGAGGAAGGAAATCAAGAAAAGGGAAAAAGAAATATTGCTGGAGACAATGCATTGTTTACTTCATGATATTGAAAAAGACACAGGGTTTTTGAGAAGTTAGCATTAAGTGCATAGGCTGTGTCGTTAGACCTAAATGACAGTTTTTTTCCTCAGTTTTATTGAAATATCATTGACAGACATCACCATATAAATTTAAGGTTTACAGCATAATGGTTTGACTTACATTTATTGTGAAATGATCACCACAATATGTTCAGCTAACATTCATCTTCTCACATAGATATAATAAAAATAAAAGAAAGAAAAGAGGAAAAAAATTATCCTTGTGATGAGAACTCTTGGTTTTACTTTCTTGACAACTTTGCTATGTATCATACAATAGCATTAGCAGTAGTCATGTTCTACATTACAACTCTAGTACTAATTTATCTTGTGACTGAAAGTTTGTACCTTTTGAACATCTTCCTCCAGTTTCCCCTCTCCCAAACCCCTACCTGTGGTAGCTACAAATTTGATCTTTTCATATGAATTTGGTGTGGGGTTTTGATTATTTGGGTTTTTTTTTTTTAGATTCCACATATAACTGAGATAATAGAATTTTGCCTCTGTCTGACTTATTTCACTTAGCATACTGCCCTCAAGTTCCATCCATGTTGTCACAAATAGTGTTTTCTTGTGTTTTTAATGATTGAATAATATTCCATGTGTACATATGTATCTGTATGTATATAAAAATTTCTTTATCCGTTTCTCCATTGATGAACACATAGATTGTTTCCATATCTTGCCTATTGTAAATAATGCTGCCATGAACATGGGAATGCATATATCTTTTTGAGTTAGTGTTTTCATTTCCTTTGGATACATTCCCAGAAGTGGAATGGCTGGATCGTATGGTAGTTCAATTTTTAATTTTTTGAGGATCCTCCATACTGTTTTCCATATGGCTGTACCAGCTTACAGTCCCACCAACAGTGCACAAGTGTTCTCTCATCACATCCTCGCCAGCATTTGTTACCTGTTGTCTTTTTGTTGATGGCCATTCTAAAAGGTATGAGGTGATACCTCATTGCGGTTGTGATTTGCATTTCCCTAATTGACTCACTGGAAAAGACTCTGATGCTAGGAAAGAAGGGAACGACAGAGAATGAGATGGCTGGCTGGCATCACCGACTCTGTAGACATGAGTCTGAGTGAACTCCGGAGTTGGTGATGGACAGGGAGGCCTGGCGTGCTGTGATTCATGGGGTCACGGAGAGTCAGACACGACTGAGCAACTGAACTGAACTGAATGACTAATGATGTTGAGCACCTATTCATGTATCTGTTGGCCTTTTGTGTGTGTTCTTTGGAGAAATGTAGAGGACAATTTTATGAAAACTTTCTGTGGGTTGTGCCATAATAGCACTTCTTCATAGCAAGTATCTTTACTTGAAATTACAGTCCTTATTTACTTGCCTTTCTGTTTATCATCTGTCACCTCCAAATAGAATGTAAGCCTCTGAAGGCAAGAACTTTGTTTTTGTCTTATTCAATGGTAAGCAATCAGTAAATATGTATAAAAGAATGATTATATTATTGCTACCAAAGCAAACAGGGTAAGTACTAGAAGGGCCCAACATTTGTATTAGGTTGGCCAAAAAGTTCGTTTGGCCAGCAAACTTTTTGGCCAACTCGGAACCACTCATTGCATTCAGCTAAGCCATAAAGTGAAGCGGCAAAAGTAACCCAGCAATAACCTCTCATTATCACAAAGCTTAGGACCATCCTGATGTGTAAAAACCCTGGTCGTCACACACTCTTCTGCTTTAGTCAAACACTCCCAACAGCTCAAGGACCTACAAAGAAATCTTTACCATGAAAACAGAATTTCAAAACTGGAAAGGCCTAGAGGTCAAAGTGTTGAACCCCCTACGTAATTCATCTCAGCCATATATTGCAGTTATAATGCAGACTTTTGGACAAGAATCTTAGGGGTATTTTTTAACTGAAAAAAAAATCATATCTAATAGGAAAATATAGTATTGAAATAAAGAAAAATGGTGCATTGTTTTTGTAATAAAAGTATAAAAAGTTTGGGAAACTCAGCTGTACTCAGATGTTCCTGCCTCCTTCACAAATTTCTCACCTCATGATCACTCAGCTTTTTGACTGCTATTGGAGAATTCTGATTGTTAATAAGAGCTACCTGAAAATTCTAAAATTTTCCCCATCTTTTTTTTTAATTCTCTCATCATATTTATCCGTTTGTTGTTCTGTATTAGATATATTCCTTGTTCATCAGATTTGTTCATCAGATATTTAGAGAGTTGTCTATTCCCTATAGTTAGTGAACATATGCATGCTGTCTCCTTTTAACTATGCCTCATAAATAATCACATTTAATCCATCTTACTGCCATCCTTTGCAATCATCTTCCAGTTACCTAGAACATAAGGTGCATAAAACTAAGCTCAGTGTCCAAGCTGTGATCTCACTAGGGTGGCTGAAAGATAAGCTATGATTTTTCATCACTCTCCTTCAAGAAATTTGCCTCTAAACGTATTCCCCCTGGTCTCACTGCAGCTTTAAAGGCATTTCTTCATTCTAGAGGATAAAATCCACTGCAAGCATTTCTTAAAAATTAAAAAGTATATTTCCTTAGTAGAGAATTTACTTCGGGATGGGATTCAACTTCAATTCAGCTTACTTTTTCATGGATTGAGGGTTCCTTTGGGCCAGTCACTGTGCAAGAGGACAGGAATCACCAGATAATCATCCACAGTCCCTGGCGTTATACTTCATTGGAGGCCATAAACACGTAAATAGGTGAGCATAGCAATGTGATACAATAGAAGTCAATACCAGAATGAATCGATCCTGCTACATACAGTGGAGAAGAAAGGGGGTTCTAGGCAGAAGCAAAGGTAGCATATGGCAAGTGTCAGAGTTCAGACAGAGTAGATTCACCAGGCCCAAATCTAGAATGGAGTTAGGGCAATGGGGGAAGAGGCTGGAAGTGTCCCAAGGATCAGCTTATGGGAGTTAGATAGGCATCCTTTTTAATTTGCCATAAGAGCAACTGAGAGCCTTGTAACTATTAAATAAATTGCTAACCTTGGAGGAAAAAGAAAAATTGAATTTGATAAATACTTATTGAGCACCTACTGTATATCAGGCATTGTTCTAAGTGCTAGGGATGCAGCAGTAAATAAGTCATAAAAAACATTTCCTACTCATATGAAACTTCTAGTGGAAAAGATAGATCATACACTAGTAAAAGCAATTCATGATATGTCATAAATTTTGATTTTTTTAAATGCTATGAAAAATAAGCAGTGTGAGGGACTAAATGATGGATGGCCTTCTCTTGGATAGGGTGGTGGTCAGAAAGGCCCCTTTGAAGAGGAGTCACTTGAACAAACATCTCAGTAAAGTGAGGAAGCCAACCAGGAGGGAATCTGTGGAAGAATGTTCCAGGCAGAGGAATCAGTGTAAAGACCTTAAATGGGAACAGGCTTGACAGGGTGGAAGAAAAGCAGGGAGGACCATGTGGCTGGAGGAAAATGAACGAGAGGAAAAGTCATGAGAGATGAGGTCAAAGGTCACAAGAAGCCAGACTGTGTAGACCATGGTGAGGTCTTCAGGGAAAATGTTGAACTATTTCATAAATATATTTGCCAGGTGGTATATATGGAATGATCTGTTAATATAAGCAGAAGGACTATGTGTTAAAAAATTATCAAGATCCATAATCACTCATCCAAAATTCTGTGGACAGGTCAGTTTTGAAAATGATTTTTTTTTTTGAAAGGTAATATATGCTCATAGTACCTAGTGTTTAACATTCCTGGAACGGTCTTGGGATAGCACCCTGTCATCAAACATTAATACTTCTGCAATGAAACACATACAGGATAAACAAACACTATATGTACCCCCATTTAGGTCAGCTTTTTGGTTTTCAGACCTTTTTGGAATTCAGAATTACAGATATATTAGATTGTGGATTTGTGCTTGCACATGTATGGAAAACTGCTGCTGCTGCTAAGTCGCTTCAGTTGTGTCTGACTCTGTGCGACCACATAGATGGCAGCCCACTAGGCTCCTCTGTCCCTGGGATTCTCCAGGCAAGAATACTGGGAGTGGGTTGCCATCTCCTTCTCCAATGCATGCATGCATGCTAAGTCGCTTCAGTCGTGTCCGACTCTGTGTGACACAATAGACAGCAGTCCACCAAGCTCCTCTGTCCAAGGGATTCTCTAGGCAAGAATACTGGAGTGGGTTGCCATTTCCTTCTCCGGAAAACTTCCGAGAGTATCCCAAATGTCTCTGAACAATGATTGGAGCAATAAGATGGGATTGGTGGCATAAGTATCTTTTATTTACTTTATAATGTTTGTTTTGTGATTTCTGAACTTTCTTTTTTAACCATACATTAGTTATGTCACTGAAGTAATACTTGTTTAAATTAAAAATAAAATTTGGATGTTAATGTTTTTATTAATGTAGTTTTTGGGTAGTCAACAATATAGATGGCATGAAGAGAAAATATTTTAAACAAAAATGTAATAGAAAAGATTTCAAATATACATTACAAAATTGCTTTTAAATTTGAGTATTTTAGTCATGACATTCAGCTTTTACTGTGTCCTCTGTATGCTTTTCATATTTTCACCTTTTAAATATATTTATGGAGAGAGTTATAGTATCAAGATGATTTTGTAAGGGATAGGAAAAATCTGTATTAAACATATTTTTTAAATTTATGGTAAATCATATTTCCTCATGTTTCAGGAAGTTTCTTCTGTCTCCATATAGAACATGATCCATTCTCAGGACTTGTGGTTGTTTCTGTTTTGCTTTTAAAGCAAATCTGTGGGGGTTTTGTCTGTTTTGATAACAGGATGTCATGCTTGTGATAAATACTTGCCTGAAAGAGATTTATAATGTACAAGCCCCTAAAATATTTAGACATTTTAAAATTGCAATTTGCAACCTCCCTATTTCCTACCACTCTCCCCCAACAAAAATTCAGAGAGATGTATTTAACAGAAGCCATGTTTCATGGTGAATGTTATTGGCTGTGTGGCTGAAAACTGTAATTAGCCATGCCTCACTGATTCATACATGAATCGTTTTGAGGTTTATTATTCCACCGGAATGTTAATGAACATGAATACAAAATACTCTGAGAGATTTTCTTTTTATCTTTGTAAAGTACGTATAGTAAGGGGGGAAAATTATTTAAAATAATTAATGAAAAAATATTTGATGTATATAACTAGATCCATTTTTTAATAGTAAATAAGACTGCATAATTTATTGAAGCCTCTTCTCTATGTACAATGACTTTACATACAATAATTAAAAAAACTTCAGGACCCCTACCATGTAAATGTTAATAAAACGCGGGAGTCCTAACTTTTCTGACCTTTACTTTAGTTTCCAGATGAGACTCTAGCCAACTAAGATGCCTCTACATCTTTGTCAACAAAATGTCCATGAAACCAACATTCAGAGTTCAGATGTCATTTTGAGTAGCATTCTCTCATGAACCTAGTTGAAAATAAAAGTAATTTAGGGAAAATGATATTTCAGCACTGCCTTAATCTAGGAGGGATTTTCTTATTGAGAAAATTAAACCAAACACAAACTGGAAGTATGACTTAACTGGGCCTGCTTCTGCATTTAGGGTCACCAAAGCGTACTGTAAATGGAAATCAGATTGCTTTAGAATCCAAGAACAAACTCTACTTTTGACCTTTAGAAAGCTCATGATGTATATGCCCACAAAATAAACAAAATAATTTCAAAGTAAATTCGTTGAGTGCACCTGACCTTTGAAACAGAGCAGATGATGTTAATCAGATTTGTACAACTTTAATCTAGCTCAGCCTCCATCTCTCCATGTAGTTTTTAAAATATCATAAAGAAGAGTCTCACAAAAGGGAATCTTTCAAATCAGAATAGATTAAAAAATGAAACAGGATGTATGACCTTGCTTCAAACAATGAAGTACAATTCAGACATATAAGCAAGTGAGCATTATGACTGTAAACCAATATACTATGTTCTTGAGGAAAAGTGACTTTAAAAAAATATTAACCTAAGAACACTGTAGGCAGTTCTCCATATTATGATAAAATATGGTTTGAGTCCTAATGATGTATAAAGTACCTTTGGGGAATTTTGAGTTGAAAATGGCCTGCATATTTTAAAAAGGTGTTCCATCTGATCATTGCATCTGTTTTTCCCCAGCCATATCATTTCTGCATTTTGGACCTCAAATGTTTGAGCAATGGCCTTTCTACATGGCCTTTCCCAAAATTACCTCCTTTGAGTAATCAACCCTGACCTGTAACACAGTAATCCTTCTCAATCCAAAGTGTCTCTGATGGGACTAACCACATGTGTTCCTTCCCAAAGGAGCAGGTGAAGGGGGTGTTCAGAGGAAACAAGCTTGGCCAAACAAGCTACTTGGCCACATGATTGGTTCAGAGATCTGCTTATGGCCCAAGCTGAGCCAATTCTTTCAGACATTTCATCAGAGACCATGAAAGATGGTCCCTCCTTTTCTTTGATCACAAGTTACACCATATTTGCTATGTGGGCTGCTGGCTGTCTTGCCCACCTAGGAATTAAGTCAAACATGGACACACAGAGATGAAGAGAGATGAAAAGAGCCCAAGTGGTATGGCATCCCAGACTCCATCTTTACCTGAAGCTACCCCTTGGATTTGCCATTTAAATGAGATTGTCAAAAAAATAAAATAAAATAAATGAGATTGTCTTATTTAAGTTGGTTTGTGTTAGGTTTTTGTTACTTGCAGCCATAGTAATTCATAAAATTCAGCTTATAGATAAACTCAAACTAACGAGAAAAGAAAGTGAAATTAAAAATAAGCAGATTGCTTTAGAAAGTCAAGAAATCCAAACACATCAACCTCTGCCCTACCAGCACAAAAAAGTGTGCAAGAAACACAGTGTAATCATCTGAAGAACTGGAGATATTTAACCTAAAAAAGAGAAGATTCAAAAAGAAATTTTTTTCTTAAATAAAAATTAAAAAGAGAAGACTCAAGATGTCCTTGCTGGGCTCAACCATGGGAAGATCTATTTTGTGAAAAGGGAGTTGAATTCATTCTGTAGAGTTAAAACTCAGACACACAGGTGCTTGTCACTGAGAGAAATTTTCTATTCAACATGAGGGTTAAATTTCTAACAATGAAATTTATCATAGAAAACATAATGTGACCCTTTACCAGCAACACCACTTCTTTTGCTAAACAAGTGGTCCGACAAAGTGACATCTAAAATCTTGTCTAGTGACTCCCTGATTTAGTCAAAGTTTGGTCGTGATGATTATATTTGTAATTTGTCATAAATCACCTCAACCTGTCAGCAAATCAAAAATCAATATGAGTCAATTGTACAAAAGGAGGCATACAGGAAGGAAAGTGTCAGAGAAGATTTCCTTGAGGGGATGATACCTGCAGTTTTAAATACAAATGGGACTTGATTTATATCACACAAACCATGAAACTGTTTCCCCTGTAATAGTTTACTTTAAAATGTTATATATGTATATGCTGCTGCTAAGTCACTTCAGTCGTGTCCGACTCTGTGTGACCCCATAGACGGAAGCCCACCAGGCTCCCCCGTCCCTGGGATTCTCCAGGCAAGAACACTGGAGTGGGTTGCCATTTCCTTCTCCAATGTATATGTATATACATATATATATAATGACAATATATTAAACAGTACTATTGTAAATAAGTAATTTTCCATATTTTTTCCTAAATTTTACTTGCTTATTTTTAGTTTTATCTGTGCTAGGTATTCATTGCTGCCTGGGCTTTTTTCTCTAGTTGTGGCTAGCGGGGCTATTCCCTGGTTGTGGTGCTCAGGCTTCTCAAAAGTTGTGACTCCCAGGGTCTAGAGCACAAACTCAGTAGTTGTGGCGCATGGGCTTAGTTTCCATGCAGCATTTGAGGATCTTCCCGTACCAGCAATCGAAACCATGTTTCATGCATTGGTAGGTGGATTGTGCCAATCCACCACTGAGCCACCAAGGAAACCCTCCCGTGTCTTGAGTATGTTTTGAGGCATATTAATAAGCATTAACAAAGCAATTATTTCTAGACCCTCTCAGCTGATGAATGTGAGCCCCCCACTATTGCACTTTACTATTCAACTTTGAGTAGAGTACCAGTGTTTTGAGTACTAGGAATTTATTTTGTATCCTCAAAAGCATCTTTGATATGCAGTGCTTAACCATACATAACTGACAGCGCCATGCTAAAATGCAATTACTGAAGTTCAGGGTGCCTTCAAGAAGTGTTTGAGAAGACAGGATCAGGCAAATTGGGACTTACAGATATCTTTTCAGCACTATGAAGGGAAGTGTAAACACAGCTGTAGCCAAGGAGTTTCAACAAAAATTTTATGAAAGTTATTTAGAAGAAATTGTTATCGGAAGGCACATTGAGATTCAGGGGGTTTACAGAGAGCAGAAATGTAGCTGCCATGTGAGGGGCTGGAACAGGTCTCCATGGGGACAATGATAAGAAGGTCTAGTACAGTGCTGATCACGGTAACACACTTCCATTTTCAGAAATGGAACACTCCATCTATCTCCTGCCTTCTCCCTAAATAGGCTTTGTGAGTGCTGTAAACCAAGAGGGGAAAGGCATTCG
This sequence comes from Moschus berezovskii, assembly GCF_049115385.1. NCBI lineage: Eukaryota > Metazoa > Chordata > Mammalia > Artiodactyla > Moschidae > Moschus > Moschus berezovskii. The sequence continues at coordinate 20,445,878 of NC_142483.1, forward strand.
AGAAAGAATAGCATGTGGAAAAGAAAAGAAATGTGAAGCAGGCATTTTAGAGAATTGTAAGTGACGTAATTTTACTCAAGAGGAGGATATGGGAAAGAGGGTGAAAATGAGACTGGAAATGTAAGCAAAAGATTATTAAGGAAGGGCTGATAAAATTCCCTAGACCAAGGACTTGACCTGCCAAAGGATGGGGGACCAGTGATTGGCCTTAGTATGCAAGTGATTCGATGAAGTTTGAATTTTAGAGAAAAATCTTTCTAGCAGCACTGTGGGGTCTTAATTGGAATTGGGATATGGCTCCAGGAAGATCAGTGAGGAAGTCATTGTTAACAGTTAGACAATTTTTTGACCTGACAAATGACTAAATAATGATCATAATAATACTCACCGCAGTAGCATAATAAATGGGTAAACTTCCCAAAAGCTATTTGGAATACACAAGTCAACTAAAAACTTTTTTCTTTGGATTAACCAAAAGGTCATACCCTCTGACCCCATCATGCTATTTCCAGGAATTGACAGTTAAGAGAATAGAAGTACAGACAAAATTATATGCTCAGTGTTGTTTCTTCCCACAGTTTTGTTTCTGAAAAATTAGAAATTATTTTAATGTTCAACAAAATAGCAATGGTTAAATAAATGAAATAAGCTACTGTCATTTAAAATGTTTCTTAAAATGTTCAATGACATGGATAATTGCCCAAGGAATACTATTAAATAGAAGTTCAGAGAACAAGATTAAATATATGGTATAAGCTCAGTCTTCAAAAAATTATATACATTTGAAAACTGGGAAACACATAAAACTGTAATTGCTGCTTATCCTCAGGTGGTGAAATTACTGATGATTTTCATTTTCAACTTTTTATTATTTTGTATCTTTGATATACTCTCATGAACATGTTTACTCTTGCAAACAAGTATAAGGTTGAATCATTTGAAATCACCTTCTGTGGACTGAAGTGTGCCCCCTTAGCCATTCATATGTTGAGATCCTACCCCTCAATGTGATGATATTGGAAATCAGGTTTTTGAGAGATAATTAGGTTTAAAAAAGATCATAAAGTTGAGGTCTGGATGATGGGATTCAATTCAGTTCAGTTGCTCAGTCATGTACAACTCTGCGGCCCCATGGACTGCAGCACGCCAGGCTTCCCTGTCCATCACCAACTCCCTAAGTTTGCTCAAACTCATGTCCATCAAGGCAGTGATGCCATCCAACCATCTCATCTTCTGTCATCCCCTTCTCCTCCTGCCTTCAGCCTTTCCCAGCATCAGGGTCTTTTCCAATGAGTCAGTTCTTCGCATCAGGTGGCCAGAGTATTGGAGTTTCAGATTCAGCATCAGTCCTTCCAAAGAATATTCAGGACTGATTTCCGTTAGGATGGACTGGTTTGATCTCCTTGCAGTCCGAGGAACTGTCAAGAGTCTTTTCCAACACCACAGTTCAAAAGCATCAATTCTTTGGTGCTCAGCTTTCTTTATAGTCCAACTCTCACATTCATATATGACTACTGGAAAAACCATAGCTTTGACTAGATGGACCTTTGTCGGCAAAGTAGTGTCTCTGCTGTTTAATATGCTGTCTAGGGTGGAGAAGGAAATGGCAACCCACTCCAGTGTTCTTGCCTGGAGAATCCCAGGGACGGGGGAGCCTGGTGGGCGGCCGTCTATGGGGTCGCACAGAGTCAGATAAGACTGAAGCAACTTAGCAGCAGCAGCAGCAGCAGCAGCAGCAGGGTGGTCATAGCTTTTTTTCCAAGGAACAAGTTTCTTTTAATTTCATGGCTACACTCACCATCTGCAGTGACTTTAGAGCCCCCCAAAATAAAGTATGTCACTGTTTCCATTGTTTCCCCATCTATTTGCCATGAAGTGATGGGACCAGATGCCATGATCTTAGTTTTCTGAATGTTGAGTTTTAAGCCAACTTTTTCACTTTCCTCTTTCATTTTCATCAAGAGGCTCTTTATTCTTCTTCGCTTTGTGCCATAAGGGTGGTGTCATCTACGTATCTGAGGTTATTGATGTTTCTCCTGGCAATCCTGATTCCAGCTTGTGGTTCATCCAGCCCGGCATTTCACACGATGTACTCTGCATATAAGCTAAATAAGCAGAGGAAGGGACTTCCTGGTGCTCCTGTGGTTAAGACTTCATCTTTCAATGCAGGGGGTATGGGTTTGATTCCTGATGGAAGATCCCACATACCTCTCAGCCAAAAAACCAAGACATAAAAAAAAAAAAATGAAACAATATTGTAACAAACCCAATTAAGATTTTTTGGGGAAAAAAAGAGAAAGGGAAGAGACACCACAATACTTTCTCTCTGCGTGCACTCAGAGAAGTCACGTGAGCACAGTGAGATTATAGCCACCTACAAGTCAGGAAGAGATCCTCACCAGGACCCAACCATTCTAATACCTTAATATTGGACTTCTAGCATCCAGAACTATGAGAAAATGAACCACTATTGTTTAAGCCACTTAGTCTATGGCATTTTGGTTATGGACACTAGGTTGACGAATACACTGCTAAAACTGACTCCAGAAAATGCAGTGCCATATATGACTCAACCTACTTAAAAGAGAAACAAGAGATAGTCATTGAAAATGCCCTTGAAATGGATGCTAAGGGTCAGAACTAGAGCAATAACAATAAAGATGAAAATGCATACATTTAAATCAGTTCTAATGAGGTGGATGAAATTGGATCTATTATACAGAGTGAAGTAAGCCAGAAAGAAAAACACCAATACAGTATACTAACGCATATATATGGAATTTAGAAAGATGATAACGATAACCCTGTATACAAGACAGCAAGAGACACAGATGTATAGAACAGTCTTTTGGACTCTGTGGGAGAGGGCGAGGGTGGGATGATTTGTGAGAATGGCATTAAAACATGTACATTATCATATGTGAAATGAAAAAAAAAAAGAAAATGCAAAGGATATTAAGATAATAGAATGTGTAACTTCGTGATGCAGTAGTGTTAGTGAATAAGAAAGAACATCTAGAAAATGAATCCAAAGCTTTTACACTAAGAAACTGAGTGATGGCAATGGTATTCAAGACAAGAAGTATTCAGAAAAACCTGTTTGGGAACTAGCCTCTAAAATGCCCCACAATAAGTCCATAAATCCAAAATAACTCTATAAACAGTAGAGTTCTAAACATGTAACAACTGATTAATCACATTAATGCTTGGACACATGACAGAAAAAAGGAGAAAAAGAATGCAATGGACTGAATATTTCTATCTCTCCAAAATTCATATAATGAAATCCTGACTCTCAAGAAGTGGGTCCTTTGGGAGGAAATTAGGATATAAGGGTAGAACCCTCCTGATTGTGATTAGTGCCCTTATAAAAAGAATTCCAAAGACCACTCTAGTCCTCTGTTTCCATTACGTAAGGCTACAAAAAGTTGGTAGTCTGCAGACTGGAAGAAAACCATACAGGACCCGACCATATAGGAATGTAATCTTGGACTTACAGCCTCCAAAGCTGTGTGAAATAAATTTCTGTTATTTATAAAGCTACCCAGTTTATGACAGTTTGTTACAGCAGCCTGAACTAAGACACAAAAGAGGTAATAAAGAGAATCAGTCCATTTAAGCCTGAGTATATAGATCATGATGTCTCATCTCTGCTGCTGCTGCTGCTAAGTCACTTCAGTCGTGTTCGACTCTGTGCGACCCCATAGACGGCAGCCCACCAGGCTCCCCCGTCCCTGGGATTCTCCAGGCAAGAACACTGGAGTGGGTTGCCATTTCCTTCTCCAATGTGTGAAAGTGAAAAGTGAAAGTGAAGTCGCTCAGTCGTGTCCGACTAGTAGCAACCCCAAGGACTGCAGCCCACCAGGCTCCTCTGTCCATGCGATTTTCTAGGCAAGAGTACTGGAGTGGCTTGCCATTGCCTTCTCCATCTCATCTCTAGTATGGTACTAAAATGATCCTTTAAATACATACACACACAAACACACACATCCCAGATTTTACAAAACTAACTCATATTCTTTTCATCCCAGGGCTCAATGAAAGATAGAAGGAATTTGTGAATTTCTGGAATACAGTACGTCTGGTGAGAATGAAATCAGAAAAGTCTGGGTTGTTCTTCAGAGATCACTTTATTAAAAATTAAAAAATGAAACTCTCACATTCTAGCCAGATGTAAGCAAAGGTTCACAAGAAACATTTCTGTCTCTGGGTAAAACCACAAAAGCTAAGGAAGAAGAGGCAGGAAGTCCACCAAGTTAATCCACTGCCCATCTAAGGAAGGACTGGATCTTGCAACTCTCTCATTTACTAAAGTCTAGTTTCATTTGACCTCTCTTCAGCCACCCAGCTCTCATAGCACTTGGTTCAAAGACTACCTAATTAGGTACAACAAATAAGAGTTTCCCTTCCAGAGCATGACTAGTTTTTCTTTATTTTATATCATTTCATAATTCACTTTGATATTCCTTGTGCTACTTCCATAAAATTTGAAGCTTTCAAATAATGGAAGGTGGTTAGCATTATCATGCACATTCCTTTTAACTAAATCATACATAGTTGGGCAGCTTTAACCTCTTTTAAAAAGAAATAGAAAGATTATCTTTGACCTTATATCTTAACTGTAATTAAGATATCATCTCCAGTGTTTTCCTCTAGCAAATCAATAAATAAAATATGAATTTATGCAACAAATTAATTCATACTGAAAAGTAAATAACAGTATTTTTCATCATTCTTTTGAGGTCAAACAGGACTCCTGGCTGTGTGACCTTTAGAAAAACATTTAACCTTTCTATGATTTGGCTTTCTAATCTGTAGTAGTTCCTATTTTTAAGATTGTTTTGAGGACCAGTTGAGATTATATGACTCTCTTTCTACAACACAAGTAGTATTATCTGTAATATCTCTCAGGTATGAATAAAATTATTTGGATTACCTTTTTCAAAAAGAGTTAACATTTCATTAGTGCCCTATCACCTAAAACCCTTAAAAAAAAGTTTTTGTCTGTTGAATTCTTTTTAGATTTTGAATTATGAGCAGCTGCCAAGTTGCAGCTTCCCAAGATGCAGTGGGCAGCACCATGATAGGAGGTGTGCAGAAATATACATGTATGCACACGTGCATGACTATATATACATATACATACATTTGCATATATCCAAAAACACCAACAATGGAGTGTGGTGAAGAAAGACAGATTTATACTGAGGGAGATTCAGTTCAGTTCAATTCAGTCATTCAGTCGTGTCCGACTCTGCAACACCATGAACTGCAGTACTCCAGGCCTCCCTGTCTATCACCAACTCCCAGAGTTTACCCAAACTTATGCCCATTGAGTCAGTGATGCCATCCAATCATCTCATCCTCTGTTGTCCCCTTCTCTTCCTGCCTTCAATCTTTCCCAGCATCAGGGTCTTTTCCAATGAGTCAGTTCTTTGCATCAGGTGGCCAAAGTATTGGCGTTTCAGCTTCAACATTTTGAGTTTATTTTTGTGTATAGTGTTAGGGAGTGTTCTAGTTTCATTCTTTTAAAAGTGGTTGACCAGTTTTCCCAGCACCACTTGTTAAAGAGACTGTCTTTTCTCCATTGAATATTCTTGTCTCCCTTGTCAAAGATAAGGTGTCCATCAGTTCAGTTCAGTTCATTCGTTCAGTCGTGTCTGACTCTTTGCGACCCCATGAATCACAGCACTCCAGGCCTCCCTGTCCATCACCAACTCTAGTTGTGGGGCTGGGCTTCTCATGGCAGTGGCTCCCCTTGTTGCAGAGCTCAGGCTCTAGAGCTTGGACTCAGTAGTTTTGGACCACGGCCCAGTTGCTCTGAGGCATGTGAGAATCTTCCTAGACCAGAGATCAAACCTGTGTTCCCTGCATTGGCCGGCAGACTCTCAACCACTGGACCACCAGGGAAGTCCCTGGAATGTTGTTCCTTGATGTCAAAACATTTTGCAGCTTAGATCCTACATATATCACTACCTTTCTTGACCAGCCATAACTGAGAAAATAGAATAAGACAAGTGCAGATTCAAAAGGCTGGCTTCACTAATTTTTGGAGAAGGAGCAAGATGGCGGAGGAATAGGATGGCGAGACCACTCTCTCCCCCACAAATTCATCAAAAGAACATTTGAACGAGGAGTAAAGTCCACAAAACAACTTCTGAATGCTGGCAGAGGACATCAGGCACCCAGAGAAGCAGCCCATTGTCTTTGAAAGGAGGTAGGAAAAAACATAAAAGATAAAAAGAGTGACAAAAGAAGTAAGGACGGAGCTGCATCCCGGGAAGGGAGGCTTTAAAAAGAGAGAAGTTTCCAAACACCAGGAAACACTCTCACTGGCAAATCTGTGGCAAGCCTTGGAACCTCAGAGGGCCACATAACCCTCTTTTTTTTTTTAAGATTTTTTTTTTAAAACCCACAGATTACCCGCCAAACAGTAACTCCCAGTGGAGAAGCAGCACAGACGCCTGCATACACCATTAGTAAGCAGGGGCTGGGCAGGGAGGAGCCGGCTGAACTGCTTAGAGAGAGGACTGGGCTTGAATGCCTTAAAAACAATCTGAGAGAACTGGGGATAGCAAAGCAGACTGGGATAGCTTCCCCACAAAAAGGCGGAAAGCTCTAACCTAAGACTCCGCCAGCCCCGCTCACAGAACAAAGGACTGAGCAGAGCGAGCCGGCTGCGGTCAGCCCATCCCCCACCCCCCACCGAGACAGGCAGGGAGGTCAGCCAGAGCTGGAGGGGGCAACCACGGCCCCAGAAAGGCATCCAATACAAATTTCAGGCAGGCTTGTTGCTAATCAAGACTTCTTGGGCTTGGGCCGGTCGATATCCGCCTGAGAAGGTGTGCCAGTTGTACACCCAGAAAACTGAGTGGCAGGGACTGGGGAGGCGATAAGTCGCAGTGACTGCGCTTGCCAAACACCTGGTCACCTGAGCTGCTCGGACCAGGGAAGGCACAAAACACAGGCCCAACCAAGTCTGCGCCTTTGTGGAGTACCCAAGAACCTGAACTTGAGCCGCTCAGACCTGGGAAGTACATACAACCCAGCACCGGCCTCGGACAGTTCCTGGCAGAGCAACCTAGAGCCTGTGCAGTGTAGACTAGGACGGCACACGCGATGTGAGCGGGGGCAAACCCAGTGTGGCCGAGACGCTGTGAGCACTCCCCACAGATGCCAGAGATACTTGTCTGCAGTGTTCCTCCCTTCCCAGAACAGGACTGAACAACTGAGCCTTTAAAAAGTGTCCACCCGTACCCTAGTGTCAGGGCAGAAATTAGACACTGAAGAGATCAGCAAACAGAAACTAAAACAGAGGGAACCACCTTGGAAATGACAGATAGAGACGTCTAGAGGCTACTCCAAGAATAAGACCAAAAACCAGAGGCAAGAGGCTTAAGCCTGAATCCTGAGAACACCAGAGAACTCCTGACTCCAGGGAACATTAAATGATAGGAGCTCATCAAACGTCTCCATACCTACACTAAAACCAAGCACCACCCAAGGGTCAACAAGTTCCAGAGCAAGACATACCACACAAATTCTCCAGCAACACAGGAAAATAGCCCTGAGCTTCAATATACAGGCTGCCCAAAGTCACTCCAAACCCACTGACATCTCATAACTCATTACTGGACACTTCATTGCACTCCAGAGAGAAGAAATCCAGCTCCACCCACCAGAACACCGACACAAGCTTTCTTAACCAGGGAACCTTGACAAGTCACCTGTCCAACCCCACACACAGCGAGGAAACTACATAATAAAGAGAACTCCACAAACTGCCAGAAGACAGAAAGGCCACCCCAAGCAAAGCAATATAAGAAAGATGAAGAGGCAGAGAAATACCCAGTAAGTAAAGGAACAAGATAAATGCCCACCAACACAAACAAAAGAGGAAGATATAGGAAATCTACCTGATAAAGAATTTCCAATTTTGGTGGTGAAAATTATTCAAAATCTTGAAAGCAAAATGGAGTTACAGATAAATAACCTGGAGAAAAGGATTGAGAAGATGGAAGAAAGGTTTAATAAAGACTTAGAGGAAATTAAAAAAGAGTCAATATACAATGAATAATGCAATAGATGAGATCAGAAACACTCTGGAGGGAACAAACAGTAGAATAACAGAGGCAGAAGACAGGATAAGCGATCTAGAAGATAGAATTGTAGAAACAAATGAAACAGAGAGGAAAAAAGAAAAATGAATTAAAAGAAATGAGGACAATATTAGAGACCTCTGGGACAATGTTAAACGCTCCAACATTCGAATCATAGGAGTCCCAGAAGAAGAAGACAAAAAGAAAGACCATGAGCGAATACTTGAGGAGATAATAGTTGAAAACTTCCCTAAAATGGGGAAAGAAATAATCACCCAAGTCCAAGAAACCCAGAGAGTCCCCAACAGGATAAACCCAAGGCGAAATACTCCACGACACATATTAATCAAATTAACAAAGATCAAACACAAAGAACAAATATTAAAAGCAGCAAGGAAAAAGCAGCAAATAACACACAAGGGGATTCCCATAAGGATAACAGCTGATCTTTCAACAGAAACTCTTCAGACCAGGAGGGAACGGCAAGACATACTTAAAGTGATGAAAGAAAATAACCTACAGCCCAGATTACTGTACCCAGCAAGGATCTCATTCAAATATGAAGGAGAAATCAAAAGGTTTCAGTTCAGTTCAGTTCAGTTGCTCAGTCGTGTCCGACTCTTACAGACAAGCAAAAGCTGAGGGAATTCAGCATCACCAAGCCAGCTCTCCAACAAATGCTAAAGGATCTTCTCTAGACAGGAAACACAGAAAGGGTGTATAAACTCGAACCCAAAGCAATAAAGAAAATGGCAACGGGATCGTACTTATCAATAATCACCTTAAACGTAAATGGGTTGAATGCCCCAACCAAAAGACAAAGGATGGCTGAATGGATACAAAAACAAAACCCCCATATATGTTGTCTACAAGAGACTCACCTCAAAACGAAGGACACATACAGACTGAAAGTGAAGTGCCGGAAAAAGATATTCCATGCAAATAGAGACCAAAAGAAAGCAGGAGTAGCAATACTCATATCAGATAAAATAGACTTTAAAACAAAGGCAGTGAAAAGAGACAAAGAAGGAAACTACATAAGAATCAAAGGATCAATCCAAGAAGAAGATATAACAATTATAAATATTTATGCATCCAACATAGGAGCACCGCAATATGTAAGACAATTACTAACAAGTATGAAAGGGGAAATTAACAACAATGCAATAATAGTTCAGTTCAGTTCAGTTCAGTTCAGTCGCTCAGTCGTGTCCGACTCTCCGCGACCCCATGAATCACAGCACGCCAGGCCTCCCTGTCCATCACCAACTCCCGGAGTACACTCAAACTCATGTCCACAGAGTCGGTGATGCCATCCAGCCATCTCATTCTCCGTCGTCCCCTTCTCCTCCCGCCCCCAACCTTTCCCAGCATCAGAGTCTTTTCCAGTGAGTCAACTCGTCTCATGAGGTGGCCAAAGTATTGGAGTTTCAGCTTTAGCATCAGTCCCTCCAATGAACATCCAGGATTGATCTCCTTTAGAATGGACTGGTTGGATCTCCTTGCAGTATAAGGGACTCTCAAGAGTCTTCTCCAACACCACAGTTCAAAAGCATCGATTCTTCGGCGATCAGCTTTCTTCACAGTCCATCTCTCACATCCATACATGACCACGGGAAAAACCATTGCCTTGACTAGACGGACCTTGGTCGGCAAAGTAATGTCTCTGCTTTTTAATATACTATCAAGGTTGGTCATAACTTTCCTTCCAAGGAGCAAGCGTCTTTTAATTTCATGGCTGCAATCAGCATCTGCAGTGATTTTGGAGCCCAAAAAAACAAAGTCTGACACTGTTTCCACTGTTTTTCCATCTATTTCCCATGAAGTGATGGGACCAGATGCCATGATCTTTGTTTTCTGAATGTTGAGCTTCAAGCCAACCTTTTCACTCTCCTCTTTCACTTTCATCAAGAGGCTTTTGAGTTCCTCTTCACTTTCTGCCATAAGGGTAGTGTCATCTGCATATCTGAGGTTATTGATATTTCTCCCAGCAATCTTGATTCCAGCTTGTGCTTCTTCCAGCCCAGCGTTCCTCATGATGTACTCTGCATATAAGTTAAATAAGCAAGGTGACAATATACAACCTTGACGCACTCCAGGAGATTTTAATACCCCACTTACCTCTATGGATAGATCAACTAAACAGAAAATTAACAAGGAAACACAAACTTTAATGATACAATAGACCAGTAAGACCTAATAGATCTCTATAGGACATCTCACCCCAAAACAATGAATTTCACCTTTTTCTCAAGCTCACACGGAACCTCTTCCAGGATAGATCACATCCTGGACCATAAATCTAGCCTTGGTAAATTCAAAAAAATTGAAATCATTCCAAGCATCTTTCTGACCACAATGCAGTAAGATTAGATCTAAATTACAGGAGAAAAACTATTAAAAATGCCAACATATGGAGGCTGAACAACACGCTGCTGAATAATGAACAAATCATAGAAGAAATCAAACGAAAAATCAAAATATGCATAGAAATGAATGAAAATGAAAACACAACAACCCAAAACCTCTGGGACACTGTAAAAGCAGTGCTAAGGGGGAAGTTCATAGCAATACAGGCACACCTCAAGAAACAAGAAAAAAGTCAACTAAATAACCTAACTCTACATCGAAAGCAACGAGAAAAGGAAGAAATGAAGAACCCCAGGGTCAGTAGAAGGAAAGAAGTCGTAAAAATTAGGGCAGAGATAAATGCAAAAGAAACAAAAGAGACCAGAGCAAAAATCAACAAAGCCAAAAGCTGGTTCTTTGAGAAGGTAAATAAAATTGACAAACCACTAGCAAGACTCATCAAGAAACAAAGGGAGAAGAACCAAATCAATAAGATTAGAAATGAAAATGGAGAGATCACAACCAACAACACAGAAATACAAAGGATTATTAGAGAATACTATCAGCAATTATATGGCAATAAAATGAATAACCTGGAGGAAATGGACAAATTCCTAGAAAAGTACACCTTGCCAAAACTGAACCAGGAAGAAATAGAAAATCTGAACAGACCCATGACAAGCATGGAACTAGAGGCTGTAATCAGAAATCCTCCAGCAAACAAAAGCCCAGGTCCAGACGGCTTCACAGCTGATTTCACCAAAAATTTAGAGAAGAACTAACACCTATTCTACTCAAACTCTTCCAGAAAATTGCTGAGGAAGGGAAACTTCCAAACTCATTCTATGAGGCCACCATCACCCTAATCCCAAAACCTGGTAAAGATCCCACAAAAAAAGAAAACTACAGGCCAATATCACTGATGAACATAGATGCAAAAATCCTTAACAAAATTCTAGCAATCAGAATCCAACAACACATTAAGAAGATCATACATCATGACCAAGTGGGCTTTATCCCAGGAATGCAAGGATTCTTCAATATCCGCAAATCAATCAATGTAATACACCACATTAACAAACTGAAAAATAAAAATCATAAGATTATCTCAATAGATGCAGAGAAAGCCTTCGACAAAATTCAACATCCATTTATGATCAAAACCCTCCAGAAAGTGGGAATAGAAGGGACATATCTCAACATAATAAAAGATATATATGACAAACCCACAGCAAACATTATCCTCAATGGTGAAAAACTGAAAGCATTTCCCCTAAAGTCAGGAACAAGACAAGGGTGCCCACTCTCACCACTACTATTCAACATAGTTCTGGAAGTTTTGGCTACAGCAATCAGAGCAGAAAAAGACACAAAAGGAATACAAATTGGAAAAGAAGAAGTAAAGCTTTCACTGTTCGCTGATGACATGATCCTCTACACAGAAAACCCTAAAGACTCTACCAGGAAACTACTAGAGCTAATCAATGATTACAGTAAAGTGGCAGGATATAAAATCAACACACAGAAATTCCTTGCATTCCTATACACTAATAATGAGAAAATAGAGAAATTAAGGCAACTATTCCATTCACTGTTGCAACGAAAAGAATTAAATACTTAGGAATATATCTACCTAAGGAAACAAAAGACTTGTACATAGAAAACTATAAAACACTACTGAAAGCAATCAAAGAGGACACTAATAGATGGAGAAATATACCATGTTCATCGATTGGAAGAATAAATATTGTAAAAATGAGTATACAACCCAAAGTAATTTATACATTCAATGCAATCCCTATCAAGCTATCAACGATATTTTTCACAGAACTTGAACAGATAATCTCACAATTTGTATGGAAATACAAAAAACCTCGAATAGCCAAAGCAATCTTGAGGAAGAAAAATGGAACTGGGGGAATTAACCTGCCAGACTTCAGGCTCTACTACAAAGCCACAGTCATCAAGACAGTATGGAACTGGCATAAAGACAAATATAGATCAATGGAACAAAATAGAAAGCCCAGAGATAAATCCACGCACCTATGGACATCTTATCTTTGACAAAAGAGGCAAGAATATAAAATGGAGAAAAGACAGTCTCTTTAACAAGTGGTGCTGGGAAAACTGGTCAGCCACTTGTAAAAGAATGAAACTAGAACACTTCCTAACACCATACACCAAAATAAACTCAAAATGGATTAGAGAGCTAAATGTAAGACCAGAAACTATAAAACTCCTAGAGGAGAACATAGGCAAAACACTCTCCAACATAAATCACAGCAGGATCCTCCATGACCCACCTCCCAGAATATTGGAAATAAAAGCAAAAATAAACAAATGGGACCTAATTAAAATCAAAAGCTTCTGCACAGCAAAGGAAACTATAAGTAAGGTGAAAAGACAGCCTTCAGAATGGGAGAAAATAATAGCAAATGAAGCAACTGATAAAGGATTAATCTCCAAACTATACAAGCAGCTCCTGCAGCTCAATTCCAGAAAAATAAATGACCCAATCAAAAAATGGGCCAAAGAACTAAACAGACATTTCTCCAAAGAAGACATACAGATGGCTAACAAACACATGAAAAAATGCTCAACATCCCTCATAATCAGAGAAATGCAAATCAAAACCACAATGAGATACCATTTCACACCAGTCAGAATGGCTGCTATCCAAACGTCTACATGCAATAAATGCTGGAGAGGGTGTGGAGAGAAGGGAACCCTCTTACACTGTTGGTGGGAATGCAAACTAGTACAGCCACTATGGAGAACAGTGTGGAGATTCCTCAAAAAACTGGAAATAGAACTGCCATATGATCCAGCAATCGCACTCCTGGGCATACACACCGAGGAAACCAGAATTGAAAGAGACACATGTACTCCAATGTTCATTGCAGCACTGTTTATAATAGCTAGGACATGGAAGCAACCTAGATGTCCATCTGCAGATGAATGGATAAGAAAGCTTTGGTACATATACACAATGGAGTATTACTCAGCCATTAAAAAGAATGCATTTGAATCAGTTCTAATGAGGTGGATGAAACTGGAGCCTATTATACAGAGTGAAGTAAGCCAGAAAGAAAAACACCAATACAGTATCCGTTCAGCTCAGTTCAGTTCAATCGCTCAGTCGTGTCTGACTCTCTGCGACCCCATGAATCACAGCATGCCAGGCCGCATATATATGGAATTTAGAAAGATGCAAATGATACCCCTGTATACGAGACAGCAAAAGAGACACAGATGTATAGAACAGTCTTTGGGACTCTGTGGGAGAGGGTGAGGGTGAGATGATTTGGGAGAATGGCATTGAAACATGTATGTTGTCATATGTGAAATGAATCACCAGTTCAGGGTCGACGCATGTTACAGGATGCTCGGGGCTGGTGTGCGGGGATGACCCAGAGGGAGGATAAAGGGAGGAGGGAGGTGGGAGAGGGGTTCAGAAGGGGGAACTCATGTACACCCGGGGTGGATTCACGTCAATGTATGGCAAAACCAACCAATATAATATTGTAAAATAATTAACCTCCAATAAAAAATAAATAAATAAAAAGAAAATATATATAAAAAAATAAAAAATTAAAAAATAAAATACTAATTAAAAAAAAAATAGGCTGGCTTCCCTTTGGGCTACAGTGCACCCACCATTTCTACCCCAGGTCCCTCAATTCACACATAACCAGGGAAATCAACGTCCTACTAATAATTCCAGAACACATTTCAAACAAGAAAAAAACTGAATTCTCTAAATCTTAATATCTAGGGCCAAATGGGAAAAAAAATTGATAATCCAAATACTCTCAATTGGCACAGCTAATCAATATTTGACTTATATTTCTTTGAGACATCTAAACCATAGGTTTTCTTCCCTTCCTTTGAGATTTCTCAACAAACTCTGCTAAACACCCTATGTGTGACAAATAATCTCAACCATTTCTCCTGGATTGATGGTCTAAGCTTCACTAGTTCTCATTTAACTGTTTTTAGTTTATTTTTTAGATCAATAATTAAGGAATACTTATCTCATCAAAACTGGCTTATTAATATTTGTGAGTAAATAAATAACTTATTGATTCTCTAAACTTAGAGACTGAAAGCTTAGTGGTTTTAACAAATTGAGACTCTAATCCTTCAGTTCAGTTCAGTCGCTCAGTCGTGTCCGACTCTTTGCGACCCCATGAATCACAGCACGCCAGGCCTCCCTGTCCATCACCAAATCCCGGAGTACACTCAAACTGGGTGATGCCACCCAGCCATCTCATTCTCTGTCGTCCCCGTCTCCTCCCACCCGCAATCCCACCCAGCATCAGACTCTTTTCCAGTGAGTCAACTCGTCGCATGAGGTGGCCAAAGTATTGGAGTTTCAGCTTTAGCATCAGTCCTTCCAATGAACACCCAGGACTGATCTCCTTTAGAATGGACTGGTTGGATCTCCTTGCAGTCCAAGGGACTCTCAAGAGTCTTCTCCAACACCACAGTTCAAAAGCATCAATTTTTCGGCGATCAGCTTTCTTCACAGTCCAATTCTCACATCCATACATGACCACGGGAAAAACCATAGCCTTGACTAGACGGACTTTGGTTGGCAAAGTAATGTCTCTGCTTTTTAATATGCTGTCTAGGTTGGTCATAACTTTCCTTCCAAGGAGTAAGCGTCTTTTAATTTTATGGCTGCAATCAGCATCTGAAGTGATTTTGGAGACCAAAAAAATAAAGTCTGACACTGTCTCCACTGTTTTTCCATCTATTTCCCATGAAGTGATGGGACCAGATGCCATGATCTTTGTTTTCTGAATGTTGAGCTTCAAGCCAACCTTTTCACTCTCCTCTTTCACTTTCATCAAGAGACTTTTTAGTTCCTCTTCACTTTCTGCCATAAGGGTGGTGTCATATGCATATCTGAGGTTATTGATATTTCTCCTGGCAATCTTGATTCCAGCTTGTGCTTCTTCCAGCCCAGCGTTCCTCATGATGTACTCTGCATATAAGTTAAATAAGCAAGGTGACAATATACAACCTTGACGTACTCCTTTTCCTATTTGGAACCAGTCTGTTGTTCCATGTCCAGTTCTAACTGTTGCTTCCTGACCTGCATACAGGTTTCTCAAGAGGCAGGTCAGGTGGTCTGGGATTCCCATCTCTTTCAGAATTTTCCACAGTTTATTGTGATCCACACAGTCAAAGGCTTTGGCATAGTCAATGAAGCAGAAATAGATGTTTTTCTAGAACTCTCTTGCTTTCTCCATGATCCAGCGGATATTGGCAATTTGATCTCTGGTGCCTCTGCCTTTTCTAAAACCTGCTTGAACATCTTGGAGTTCATGGTTCACATAATGCTGAAGCCTAGCTTGGAGAATTTTGCGCATGACTTTCGTAGCGTGTGAGATGAGTGCAATTCTGCGGTAGTTTGAGCATTCTTTGGCATTGCCTTTCTTTGGGATTGGAATGAAGACTGACCTTTTCCAGTCCTGTGGCCAGTGCTGATTACCCTCACCTTATTTCCCTCCTACCCTAGAAGTAACTCTTATCTGCTCTACTAGAGTATCATTGCCCTTTAAACCATGTTTCAATTTATACATTAGTTGCATGTCAAAATAATAGTAAACTAAGAAAACACAGAATCAAAGTATGATTTCCACAGTCTGTTGTAGTTTTTAAATATGTTCATAATGTTTCCATTGGGATGGACTTGTGACTCACTTTCAACAAAGAGAATATACAAAGATGTTTGTGTGTGACTTTCTAGATCAGGTCATGAAAGTCATTGCCGTTTCCACCCTGGATTACTTCCTTGGGAAGAACCCAACTGACATGGCATAAAGTGACTCAAGCAGTCATGAAGAGTATTCCAAATGACAAGGAACCACTGGGTGAGAGACCATTAGACATAGCCATCCAGCAAAGCTGCTCCTTAATTTCTATCCCATAGAAACTATGAGATGATAAATATTTATTGTTTTAAGCTGATAAGTTTTTGGATAATTTGTTATGCAGTAGTAGATAACTAATATACTGATTATTTCACTGATGCATTACCTCTTCCCTATTTGATCATACATTCAGTTCAGTTCAGTTCAATTCAGTCACTCAGTCATGTCCAGCTCTTTGCGACCCCATGGACTGCGGTACACCAGGCCTCCCTGTCTATCACCAACTCCCAGAGCTTGCTCAAACTCATGTCGATCGAGTTGGTGATGCCATCCAACCATCTCATCCTCTGTTGTCCCCTTCTCCTCCTGCCTTCCATCTTTCCCAGCATCAGAGTCTTTTCCAATGAGTTAGTTTTTTGCATCAAGTGGCCAAAGTACTGGAGTTTCAGCTTCAGCATCAGTCCTTGCAATGAATAATCAGGGCTGATTTCCTTTAGGATGGACTGGCTGGATCTCCTTGCAGTCCAAGGGACTCTCAAGAGTCTTCTCCAACACCACAGTTCAAAAGCATCTATTCTTAAGTGCTCAGCTTTATTTATAGTCCAAATCTTATATCCATACATCTCACACTTACCTTTCTATAAGCCCCTCTTGTCATGACAGTTGACTATGGCACAGAATATCTGTGCAACATTTAATTGATTCAAAAATATATGCAAATCTGTGTATTTGTCAAATTAGAAAAATATCTTTTTAAATATTTATTTGGCTGTTCCAGGTTTTAGTTGTGGCATCCAGGATCTTTAATATTCCTCGTGGCATGCAGGATCTTTAGTAGTGGCATGCAAACTCTGAGTTGTAGCTTATGGGATCTAGTTCCCCGACCAGAGATTGAACCCAGGCCCCCTGTATTGAGAGTGCAGAGCCTTAGCCAATGAGCCACTAGGGAAGACCCCTAAAATGCTTTTTAATTATCATCTCTCTGATAGAAAATCCTAATAATAATTATTGTTGTTCAGTAGCTCAGTCATGTCCGACTCTTTGTAACCCTATGGACTGCAGCAAGCCAGGCTATTGGCTATCAATGTGTCTGAGGCAATTATGTTATAATTATACATTAGAAACTACATTATAATTTTATGTTATATGTTATTAAATTTTTATATTATAAAATTATTTCATTTCACACTCATCATAGCCTTTGCAATTGGCATCTTTATCCACATTTTATATAGGAGAAAATTAAGTCTCAGAAAAGTTGAGAAACTCAACTGCTTAATAAATGACAAAGTTGGAACTCAAAATCATATCTTGGAAGACCACATTTTGTGCTCTTTTTTATGACCACCTGAAGATTCCTACTTTAAAATCTCCACCTGATGAAAGAGTAGCCCAATATATGTGACTTTGAATTTAAACACATACCTTATCAGACAAGGTAACTCACAGTCTTACAATAACACGGTAATCAAGAGCCTAAATTATTATATTATTGTCTTCATCCAGTTAGATTATTTTTGCATCCTTGTTAATGAGTTCGAACATATCAAATAAATGTGGGAACTGTTCCTCTTAGCTGCCCCCAAGTTTACCTCTTGCAGGAAGGAAAATTCTTTTACACTTGAATGAGCTTAGTGGTACCACTGTTAACCAATTTCATTCTCTATTACTCTCACATAAACTATAAAAATATTAACAAGTTGTTGGGAAAAATTAATTCAAACATCTATATCTATATGAATGGTAAAATAATGCTTCTTTAGAAATCTATCTCAATTTCTGAAATTAGCTATATGGAAATGCACTAGAATATATGGATGTTTTTTCACCATCAAAATGATCCTTCAGTTAATTCTGCTCAAAACAAGAATAAAAGTTGAAATGCTGGTTAGAATATTTTTTTCTCAAACTACTCTATTTTTTTCATATTAAGACTGACAATTATCAATGGTTTCCTATGTTCACTATGTTCACTGGTGAATTGTTTTCTATAATTTCTAAAAGAAGTAACTCAAAATGAAGTATTTCTAGAGAGCTATATCATTGTGTTTGTTTTTCTAACTTCACATTTTTTAGTTGAATCAAAGACTAAAGTGATTTTTAAATTTTTCAACAATGGATCTCATTGTCTTACATTTTTATCCATGCCATTCTTCATACTAGCAGATTTTTTTCCTTTCATATTTTCAATTTGACACTCCAGACTGTTCAATTCGTTGAAAGACACAAGACTTAAGAAACACATTAATCTGTTTTTCTGAAACTGTGTAGCTCCTATAGTCTCCTTCTAAAATATACATAATAAAAAGTACATTAGTATTTCTGGGAAATAAAAAAAATTTCCAAGTTTAGCTGTTATACAATTTCTTCTGCATTTCTCAGTATAGAAAAAAATAAAAACACAACAACTTAGTAACTGGAAGATCAAACTAGGAAAACCCAGTTATTGTATAGTAAATCCCTCTACCATTTTGCTTGCAACTGATCATTTAAGGACATGTCCCATCTTACATCTTGCTCTGGATTATTTATACAAATGTCTATTTTCTTCCCCAGAACATTATAATCAGTGTATAAGCAGGGCTCTTCTTTCAGAAGTTTGGATTTTCTTTAGATCCTAACTGATATGTAAAATTAAATATCTCTCAAATTAAAAAGATCTTTTTTAAACATTTAGCCCTGTAGGATTTCAGATGCAATGTTAACCAAAAAAAGAAATGGAATTGGTATCTATGTGAAACTTTTGAAATTTGTTACTTACTCACCCATTCTTCAAAAGTCTCTGCTGCTGCTGCTGCTGCTAAGTCGCTTCAGTCGTGTCCGACTCTGTGCGACCCCATAGACAGCAGCCTACCAGGCTCCGCCGTCCCTGGGATTCTCCAGGCAAGAACACTGGAGTGGGTTGCCATTTCCTTCTCCAATGCATGAAAGTGAAAATTGAAAGTGAAGTTGCTCAGTCGTGGCCGACTCTTTGCGACCCCTGGACTGCAGCCCACCAGGCTCCTCTGTCCATGGGATTTTCCAGGCAAGAGTACTGGAGTGGGGTGCCATCGCCTTCTCCTCAAAAGTCTTTATGGTACATTAAATTATTGGTTCCAGTTCTTCACTCTCCTGTGATAGAATTAACCATGTAAGTGTGCATTTCTCTCCCACTGTGAGTGAAGCATGCTTCTCTTCCATGTTGATACCACATTTGGGTCATTGGCATACTTGCTTTTGCCAGTGAAATATTAGTGGGGGTCATAAATGTGGTCCCATAAAATTGGCTTGCTTCTTACATTCTTGCTATCCATCATGTGAGGAACATTCTAGGGGTAGATTCTGTTTCAAATGAGGATAAGAGAAATGTGGAATAAATTTGCACCCAATATGTAGATTGGAACCAAGGTCAGCTAATGCTGACCAAGCACAGAAGAACCTTAGCCAAATGTCAGTCCATGAGCAAAACAAAATTAAATGCTTGCTATTATAAGAGCTGAGATTTGGGATTGCTTGTTACACAGCACTATTATAGCAATAACCGTCTGTTACAGTGTCCTCCCATTAGTTATACTGTCTTAAGATTAATAAGTTAATACATTTCAAGCCCTCAGTAAGTATTGTTTGCAGTTGTTCTGTCTAGCCCTAGATACGAGTATAAGCAGTAAATTGAGAGACACCAAACCCCAAATGTGCAAAATATATTGCCTGCTGTGCTGCCCAAGTAGTACTATCCACTCATACTCATAATATGATGTAGTGCATGGCACAGCTAATTTCAGAGACAAATGAATTTTATTACAGGAAAATTGAGATGTAGTACAGAAAACAAAAATCTAAGTACAACCTCAACTACTGAGAAGTGACTTTCTTAAAATCACAAACATTACAAAAAACATTTTGTAAGGGAAATAGAGTTAAAAGGTGGACACTGATATGACTTCATCTAAATATCAGTTCAGCTTCAACAATCTATCTGTAATAAAGCGAAGCGTTAATTTCTATTCCTGCTATGCCCAAAGATGTATCTTTATAGTTATCTCAGCATTATTTTAAAAGCAAAAATGTTGGAAACAACATAAATGTACAATAGGGAATTAATTAAATAAATTTTGATATAGATATAGAATGGTATAGTACAAAGTCTATTGTGGAAAAATGTTGCATAATATAGAAGCATACCCATTAATATTGCTTAAGTGAAAAAAACAACTATAAAATGTTATTTATGGCTTGATTCCAAATTTAAAAAAAAAACATATACTCAAAATATGGAAAAAATGCTCAAGTTCATGCCTTTATGAAAAATGCAAATTATAACTAGATAAAGAACAATTTTCACTTATTGGATTTCCGAAGATCCATCAGTCAATAACACATTATGTAAGAGGTTAAGGGAGATGGTATGTTCATCCATTGCTCATGAGAGCTATAAATTGCTGCAGTTTTTATAGAGGATAACTTGGCAATATCTATAAAAATTACAAGCATATCTAACCTTTGATTCAACAATCTGAATTCTAGAAATTTGTCCCCAAATACACTTTTATTATGTGCAAAGTGATATATACAACAGGTATAGGTTGAATTGTGTCCCTCTCAAATTTTTCATATTAAAGTCCTAAACCCACTACCTCAGAGCATAACCTTATTTGGAGATAGGGTCCATAGAAGGTAATGAAGTTAAAATGAGATAATTAAAGTGGGTCCTAATTCATTATGGTGCACCCCTGGTGGCTCAGATGGTAAAGAATCTGCCTGCAGTGCGGGAAATCCGGGTTCAATCCCTGGGTCAGAAAGATCTTCTGGAGAAGGGATTGGCTACCCAGTCCAGTATTCTTGCCTGGAGGACTACATGGAATAAAGGAGCCTGGTGGACTACAGTTCATGGGGTTGCAGAGTCAGACATGAGTGAGCAACTAAAACTAATTCATTATGACTGGTGTAAAAAGAGGAAATTTGAACACAGAGGCACACATGGAAGGAAGATGTTGTGCAGAGACATAGGGAAAGATGGGTATCTACAAGCCAAGGAGAGAGGCGTGGAGCTAGATTCTTCTCTCAGAGCCTGCAGAAGGAACCAATGCTGCCAGCACTTCAATTTTAGATTTTGAGCCTCAGAACTCTGAGTTAATAGATTTCTATTGATAAGCCACCCAGTTCATGGTGCTTTGGCCCAGCAACCCTAGCAAGCTAATACCCAAGATCACTCATTGTAGAATTACAAAAACAGAAGACTGGAAACAACTTAAATAACCATTAATAGGGAACTGATTAAATAAATTATATATCTGCATTATATGTTAAATGCTATACCTTTTTAACAGAAGATATATTGTATTAATATGGAAATATCTCTAAGATAGATTATAAAATGAAAAAAAACAAGGCACAGGACAATTTTAATATTAAGCTACTATTTGGGTTGGGAAGAAGGAAAAAATATACATAAAGTTATTTAAATCTGCTTAAAGTATCTCTGCAAGAAGAAAGAACAGAGAACATTGGAACCTCCATGGAAAGGAGCTAGAGAACTGAGGTTCTGAAGGAGGAAGATTTTTAATTTTCTAACATTTTTATCTTTTGAATTTCGATCCACGAAACTGATTCAGATATAGTCCCTGTGTATGTGTGCATTTGTATACTATATTGGAGAAATTAATTGAAAAATACAAGCGTATAATCTTAAGACAGTGAGATACAAAGGTTTTTAAAATTCTTGTCTTCTTTTTACTTAAAGTACCACCCTGGCAATTAGATAAATGACTATATTTTTAAAATATTATGTCACTTAAAAATAGGAACATAGAAACAATAAGAAGA
Organism: Moschus berezovskii; assembly: GCF_049115385.1. Lineage (NCBI taxonomy): Eukaryota > Metazoa > Chordata > Mammalia > Artiodactyla > Moschidae > Moschus > Moschus berezovskii. The sequence continues at coordinate 20,468,010 of NC_142483.1, forward strand.
GGACTGTTTTGTTTTGCTTTGCTTTTTAATCAATATGGTAGCTGGAAGTACACTAATATAAGTACTTTAGGAAAAAACCTCCCAGCTATATTTTGTCCTGAGAAACAGAAAACAAAAACAATATTAAATAATTGTCATGGTTATTGTAAATTCCACTTGTACTAAATCAAGGAGAATCTTTTTCTTTCAGTAGATACAAGTACAACAACATAGCTTAATTCATTTGCTCAAAATACATAAAGTGAAAGTTGCTCAGTTGTGTCCAACTCTTTACAACCCCATGGACTATACAGTCCATAGACTTCTCCAGGCCAGAATACTGAAGTGGGTAGCCTTTCCCTTCTTAGGGGATTCTTCCCAACCCAGGGATCGAACCCAGGTCTCCTGCACTGTGGGCAGATTCTTTACCAGCTAAGCCACCAGAGAAGCCCAAGAATACTTGAGTGGGTAGCCTATGCCTTCTCCAGAAGATCTTCCCGAGCCAGCAATCAAACTGGAGTCTCCTGCATTGCAAGCAGATAAACCATTATTCATTAGGATGCCACTAAAATAAAGCCGACATTCCTATACTCTGAAATTTAGTCTATTTAGCACTACTTTTAACCTAATACTACAAGTGTAGTAGTAGTGAGAGTTGGACTATAAAGAAAGCTGAGTGCCAAGGAATTGATGCTTTTGAACTGTGGTATTGGGAAGATTCTTGAAAGTCCATTGGACTGCAAGGAGATCCAACCAGTCATTCCTAAAGGAAATCAGTCCTGAATATTCACTGGAAGGACTGATGCTGAAGCTGAAACTCCAATACTTTGGCCACCTGATGCAAAGAACTGATTAATTGGAAAAGACCCTGATACTGGGAAAGACTGAAGGCAGGAGGAGAAGGGGATGACAGAGGATGAGATGGTTGGATGGAGTCACTGACTCGATGGACATGAGTCTGAGCAAGCTCCAGAAGTTGGTGACTGACTGGCGTGCTGGAGTCCATGGGGTCACAAAGAATCAGACATGACTGAGAGACTGAACTGACTGACTACAAGTATGAAGAAATAAAAGTCTTACCATGTGTAAAATACATTAACAAACTGTATCATATCTGAAAGATTGTCTCTCAGAAGAAAGAAATAAAATTGAAGGCAGGTAGTTGAGCCCTTATCAGTTCATTAATGAACTAGCAAACTCTTCTGTATAATAGATAACACCACAGGGCCCACAGAGCTAAAGCCAGCAGTGATACTATTGTACATGGAGCAAAACAGCTCCCACAGGCACGCTCTAAGATAAACTGTGAAAAAGAAAACTCTGAATAATGTGAATTTTAATGTTGACTTTGAAAATATTTCATTTTCTTATAGGATAATCTAGGTCAGCAATAGACCTCTACAGTTTTGCTGGTATTAAAGGTCTATAGAAGGAAACTGCTTTTTTGTTTTTTTTAAAGATTACACAATGTGTATTCTCTTGATTTTACAAAGTAGACATCATTCATGGCCTCATATTTATCTTTCAGTTCAGTTCAGTTCAGTAGCTCAGTCGTGTCCGACTCTTTGCCACCCCATGAATCACAGCACGCCAGGCCTCCCTGTCCATCACCAACTCCTGGAGTTCACACAAACTCATGTCCATCGAGTCGGTGATGCCATCCAGCCATCTCATTCTCTGTCGTCCCCTTCTCCTCCCGCCCCCAATCCTTCCCAGCATCTTTAATATGCAGCTATTCAAAAACGAGGTAGCCCAAATGGGTTAGAAGTAAAATCTTGTCAAACTCAGTAGAAAATTTACAGAGCACTAGGTAAGATTGGTTTTGCATTACAGGTAGATTTAACATCCCAGTTTCTTGAGTCATATCCAAATGCTTCTCAGTTCTTCTTGTCCCCCTATAGCAACTGGAAAAGAATTCTTGGCTGTTTCAAACAAGAAATAATGCACTGATATTTGATATTGGGCTTCCTTGGTGGTTCAGCTGGTAGAGAATCTGCCTGCAATGTGGGAGACCTGGATTTGATCCTTGGATTGGGAAGATCCCCTGGAGAAGGGAATGGCTACCCACCCCAGTGTTCTGGCCTGGAGAATTCCATGGACTGTATAGTCCATGGGGACACAAAGTGTGGCCTGTATAGTCCGTGGGGTCGCAAAGAGTCAGACATGACTGAGCGACTTTCACTTTCACTTTTCTCCATGAGGAAAACAGAGCCAAAATCATGTTTCCATAACTCCAAGTATTATGAAGAATGTTGAAGTATCTGGACTGTGCATACTCCCAGAAATCACCTTGGGCAACAAGAGAAAGACCCTTCCAGTGCCCCTTGTCATGGTTTCAAAACATGTGTACAATTTTTTTGACACTCTTCCCTTAAGAGATGAGGATCTGGGTCCCTTCCTCTGAATCTGCACTGCTGTTAGTGATACTGTACCCACAAGAAAGCTGTGGATATAGTGCTGCATAATTCTGAGGCTAGGTCGAAAAGGCCACGCAACTTCTGCTTTGTTTTCTTAGGATGCTCATTCTGGGAAAGTCAAGTGCCATGTAAGAAATCTGACTACCTCTGAGATCACCATGCAGATGCTATGTGTAGGCAAACACAAGGTAGACAAACTTGCTGAGCTCCCAGGCAATAGTAAACATCAACTGCAGCTGGGTAAATGAACCATCTTGGATGTCCTGCCCAGATATCTTTGTCCCAGCCAACACCTGACTGTAATCACATGCTGCTGCTGCTGCTGAGTCACTTCAGTCGTGTCCGACTCTGTGTGACCCCACAGACGGAAGCCCACCAGGCTCCCCCGTCCCTGGGATTCTCCAGGCAAGAACACTGGAGTGGGTTGCCATTTCCTTCTCCAATGTGTGAAAGTGAAAAGTGAAAGTGAAGTCGCTCAGTCGTGCCCGACCCTTAGCGATCCCACAGACTGCAGCCTACCAGGCTCCTCCATCCATGGGATTTTCTAGGCAAGAGTACTGGAGTGGCTTGCCATTGCCTACTCTGGTAATCACATGAGAGATCCTCAAATTATAGCTGCCCAACTCAACCCTCCCCTATTTCCTGACTCACCCAGTAATGAGCAAAATAAAATGTTTGTTGTATGCTACTCAGTTTGGGGGAAATTTATTACAAGGTCGTAACAGTCAGAGTACTGCTTTACACAAACTATGAAAAAAATAGATAATGGTTCAGCCTTTTAGTGTGTATAAAATCTAGGATCTGTAATCAACCTTCATTCTCTAAAAAGCAAGTGTATCTTTCCAGTTCTTAATCCCCCTGAGTTTTCAATATTCCATTGGTACTCAAATCTAGAGTTTAGACTGGACTAGAAAAGATTGGGCTGAGATGCCAGTAACTTCAAGAACAATTGCTGGTCTCATTTACCAGCCAATAAAATTGATTATTCATGAAAGCTGAACAAATGCTACTTTTGCAAGAAATCAGCACAGAGGAAGCCATCATTCAGGATATGCTCAAGGGTCTAAGAATATTGACTAGCTAGAAATACCTCACTTGAGCAGAGACATTACTCTCATGTCTTTTCTTATCCCTTAATATTTTCCATTCTCTATCTGTATTATTCAAGGTGAGAATAAAGTTGGGGGATTTTTTTTTATTGGCCCCAAAGTACAGCCATTTCTAAGTACACAGGGCACATCTAGAGATGGCATATTTTATGATAAAATTTAGATAATGGCCCGATTGTTGAAGGACATTTAAAGCCCCAAACCTAGATTTATCCTGCAAAAAAGTGGGGTGGTTAGATAGATTCAGTGAGCTTCACTTCTCACTTGATTTGCCAATGAAGCTAAGAACTTCCAGAGATGGGTGAGCATTTTTAAATGATAAATGACAAAGCACCTTGGCCACATCCATTTAGACAACCTCTATACAGTGCTAGAATGAACTTGAGCAAAATAGACTGAATTTTACAGTTTTGGGTCCAGTTCACTTATGACATTTGTCTCATCATAATGATAAATTTTCAAGCAGATAAGCAGAGGAGCCAAACCTGTGTCTCGGCTACAAAGCGATTTTAAGAATCTTCCCTGAGTTGTAATATTCTGTATGAATGATGTACTGCTTCAAAGATGTTCTGTTGCAAAGAAAATTCAGATTTCTTCTTTACAGACATTTTAATGATTTTCAGTCACATAACCTCTTTTTATATCACTTTCTCTACATATAATGTGAAATTCAAGTTATTGGTTAAAGAGCTTATTCAAAATTATTCCAAAAAAGAGGTTAAAATTACAAATCAGTTTGGGTAGTTTAAGTCTGGGAAACTTTCAGATAAAGAGCCCTGTGTGATACATGTTAAGTCACCAGTTGTGTCCAACTCTTCGTGACCCTATAGAATGTAGCCTGCCAGGCTCCTCTGTCCATGAGTTCTTCCAGGCAAGAATACTGGAATGGGTTGCCATGCCCTCCGCCAGAGGATCTTCGTGACCCAGGATCAAAACTGTTTCTTGCGTCTCACGCATTGGCAGGCAGGTTCTTTAGCACTAGTGCCACCTGAGAAACCAGGTGATGTGATATTTGTTACCTGCTTACTGCCCTTAATAACTCATTTATTGAGTGCCTATTGGATGTCTGATGAAAACTGATGAAAGATGAACATATATTGTGTTTTCCTGACCGGCATTCACCTCTCCTTATACTGGCAACAGAACCCTTAATTTCGTTGGGGTAAATTACCCTTTCTTCATTCATATGCCATACATTTTGCATGGCATAAACCCTGCTCCATCCCCTCCATTTCCACATGTAGACTTGTATATTAGCCAGGGCTTGCCAATCAGAATATTGGGTGTAGTGAGGATATCACAAGTGGTAAATGATAAATAAACAGTTCCTTCAGAGGGGTAGACGCAGGTGAACACAGGATGAATTCCATGGAGTGTGGAATTCAGGGGAGAGTGTGGAAAAAGGTAAGGGATGGTGGCCTTGGATGTCTGCTGAGGAGTTTGGAATATGTTCTGGGAGCCATGTGACAGCTTTTGACAGCAAAGATAGGAGCTTATAGATGTGTTTTTGTAAAGTAACTCAGTCTGCATTGTGGAGAATGATTTTTAGGGGCCCATGATAGAATCAGGGAGACAGTTGGGGAGATAGCTGTAGTTATCTCAGATGTGATCATTATGTGCTAAACCAAGGTTCTGATAATGGGGAGGAAGAGAAGAAATGTTAAGGCGGTAAGAGCCAGCTGTTATTGACTGAGGAGAGGCGTGAGGGGAGGAAGAAGTACACACAGGCTGCTTATTTACAAACCTTGAATTTGTTGTCAGTCTCTTGGGGTGGGACTCATGTGTGGTTCTTTTCGGTATCTCTCATTTAGGAAGGGCTTGTTTGAATCCAATATAACGGGGTGCTTAGGAGCCCAGATTCCAAAGCCAAACAGCCTGTGCTTGAGTCCTAGCTCTGCCAATTACTGACTGTGTGACTTATGCCTTTGATGTCTCAGTTTCCTCATCTGCAAAATGCAGGAGTTACCTGTAGCTGCTTCACAGAGTAGTTGGGCATATTGAAAGAGCTATTCCATGTGTAATACTTAGGAGAATTCTGGAACATAGCAAGTGCTCTACGAGTGTTATCTATTATTATTAATATAATATACTTGTAATATGTGACTCAGTGGTAAAGAATCCACCTGCCAAGCAGGAGACATATATTTGATCCCTGGGTTGGGAAGATCCCCTGGAGAAGTAAATGTCAAGCTACTCCTGTATTCTTGCCTGGAAAATTCCATGGACAGAGGAGCCTAGTGGAGTATAGTCCATGGGGTCACAGAGTCAGACATGACTTAGTGACTAAACAGCAGCAGCATTTTCAATAAATATTATAATAACCAATTGACATTCCCCTCAAACACATATATTCCAGGGGAAAATAAAAAGATGTCATTTGACATGATGTTTATCTTGGTTATCTGCTTCTTGGTGCTGAAAGTTGCAAGTTACTTTCTGCATATATATGTATATATATTATTATTATTATTTTAACAAGAAAAAAATGACAGAATGGAAAAATAGCTGCTAACAGGCCAGAGTCAAATTGGGAAAAGCAAGAAGCCAGAAGGCAAAAGCTGAAGCACAAGCTATTTAATATCTTTATTAATGATCTGAAGCACAAAGTAAATTGTACATTATTCTTATTTGCAGAAAATCATAAACAGTGAAAAATAGATCAACAGTACAGAATAATCTAGAGACCTTGGAGAGGCACACACGTTTAAGTGTGATGAGTTCAATTTACAAAAACATAAAACAATACACTTCGGGGAAAATACAATGAAGCACAGACATAAACTGAGAATTCTTCTAAAGAGCAAAAAGGCTTAAGAGGATTTGGATATGAGAGTTGATAACAAATTCACAAGAGCTTACAATGTGCTGCTAGTAGAAAAAGAAAAAGGCAGGGGAGGTAAATAGCAGAGGAGCAGTGTGAAATTACTGAAACTGAGAGAACAGAATAACACTATGCAATAATCTAAGTTATTCCAAATCTCCCCATGATTTTCCAATTTCTGGTTTAGAAAAGTACCTAGCAATATATCCCTCACTATGAAAATGTATGTCTTCATCTCTGTATTCCTGAAATAGCAAGGGAACATAAAAAATAAGCCTGAGCAAATGGAAATAAACAAGACTTTTCATAGCGGAAATAGGACTCCCAGATATTAATAAAACTTGTCCTTTAGTTTAAGGAATTTGGGTGAAAAATAATGTAGCACTATTAGAAGCTAGTTAGTGTCTACAAAAATTAATTATTACAGACATTGGGTTTTGCCATCATTATCTGTAAGGGAAAAATACATTGCCTTCATTTATTTATGCAGTCAGCAAATTTTATTGAGAAATAATATAAATTATAATGAAGCCAGATGTTGTACAGTGCACAGAGATCAAAAATGAATGAGATATAGTTCTTCTGCAACAACCATGCCCTTAAAGCTGTTCATCCTAATCCCATGTGGTGAATCTACTGACAGACATACAGACAGGAATAGAGTTTTAAAACAGCGTGGTGGGGACGGCAGCACAAAGCTAAGGTAGGAAATGCTCTAAGCAGCAGCAGGTCTAGGCTGAGAGATATGGGAAGTAACACTGAAGAACCATCAGATCTTTAAGGAGTCACTGAAGAGTGTTAAGCCAGGAAGGATAAGAGCCAATTTGGGGTTTTATGGGGGTCACTCTGTAGCCAGCAAGGCAGCTGAATTTGAGAGAAACAGGTTTGGAGATAAATGACATCTAAGAGCCCAGGTATCGGGTGTTACAAGTAACATCTGGTGTTTTTACCTGTGCCGTGTCCATAAGTGGACACCTTCCTTTGGTAAGAGCGGCTGGATTTCCCTTGGGGAAGATCCTTCCCCAATGGCGTCAGGCTTGATGAGGTGATATGGGAAGAAGACTCAGGCTAGGCTGACCATACTCATCCTTTCTGTCTCCCCAGAATTTGAATCATGAGGCAAGGGACAAATGCAACTGAAAACCAAGGGAATTTCTTTACCTCTACAGCAATGTCCTCACGAAACTGTTTTCTTTCTCCTATTTCCCCTGCACCCCCTTACGACCTTTCTGTGCCCCTGCTGGCCCCTCCATAGGCCTCAGCATTTCCACCTGGATTCTGAGACCTGCTTAAGGTTTTGGTTTCAGTTTGCCAAATTCCCATTCTGTTACCTGCAACTAAAGGAGACAAACTAATAAATGTATGAGAAATAGTTAAAATAACCAGGGTACAGGGGGTCCCCTTGTGGGTCGGTGGTGAAGAATTTGCCTGCCAATGCAGGAGACACGGGTTCAATCCCTGATCTGGGAAGATTCCACATGCCACGGAGCAAGTAAGCCTGTGTGCCACAACTACTAAGCCTGCACTCTAGAGCCTGGGAGCTGCAGCTCCCATAGTTGGGCCCATATGCCACAACTGCTGAAGCCCGTGTGCCTAGAGCCTGTGCTCCGCAACAAGAGAAACCACCGCAGTGAGAAGTCTGCACATGGCAACTAGAGACTAGCCCCTGCTTGCTGTAACTGAAAAAAAGTCCGTGAAGCAATGAAGAGCCAGCATAGGCAAACATAAATAAATTAAATTATTAAAAAGGAAAAAATAAACAGGGCATAGTTTCTATGTTTCAAACTATTCTTTATTAAGAAGTATGGCTAGGAATATATATATTATACATACATAGTTTTATATATATATATGTAGTTTCTAAAAGAATATGTACAGTTTCTAAGAGAGTATATATATATATATATTTTTTTTTTTTTTTCTGAAAGAGTATGTGCCAAATTGCAAACATTATAAAGTTCTAAAACTGGCAAAAAAAAAATTGCAATCATTCATAAACTATTTCAAATGCATCATTCCAAAAAATTGTTTGTGAAATTCCTGTTTTTAAGGCACAAAGTAATTTAACTTTCAAAGATATGGGTTTTCCCAGCTAGCATTGGAAAATGTTTAAAGCTTTACTCCAAATGCCTTAAAAGCATATTAAAGGGACATGTAAAATCAAGTCATGATATTAGAACTATTGAACAGTGGGCTCCCCAAGCATTTTCCCTTAGGGAAAATAGGTAGAGTACTTAAAATTATTTTTTCCATTAGGTATAGAAATGAATGAATTTGAAATTATTGAGTACCCAACATTGCAGCACAGAGGAATAATGTTCTGGAAGTCTTACTTAAATTACTGACATCAGATATTTGAAAATGAATGACTATGAAATCTGCCTACAGGTAAGACACCATGTATGCAATTATTCGTTCAATTTCAACTAGAGAGACGTGCTTTTAAAAGCTTAAAATGAAAAGTTTTTTAAATTACATTAGCCATTGTAAGTATAATTGTACAATCATGGACACAGGGCCCTTCTCTTTCTCTAATAATTGGATATTGTAAAGTGAGAGTCACCCCCACCCAGGAATTAAGTACCAGCAAGATACGTAACATCTGGCTACGCTCTTGTTTAAAAATCTTTAAGGATTCTCCATTTCCCTCAGAACTAGTTCACACTCTTTATGTGTAACTTTCAAGGATGTCTGTCAATTAACAACATCTTTCAAGTTTTGAGCTGAGGCACTGACCAAAATGTGCTCAATCCTACTCTACTCCCTTGCCCCTGGCTCCCTTTCTTGAGTGCTCTTCCCCCACTGCCACTGTTTCCATCTGTCTGTCTGTATAAAGCCAGTCAATCCTTTAAAGATCACCTTAATCTCCTCCACAAAGATCATTGCAGCCATCAAACCACCCTGATTTATTTTTCTTTAAGCTCTTCTTACCAATCACTGGCATGGACCAAACATCATTTTGTGTCACTATTTTTCTTTTTTTCTTTGATCATATTGAGTGACATGTAGGAACTTACTTCCCCCAACCAGGGATCGGACTGATGCTCCCTGCATTTGAGCACAGCCTCTTAACCACTGGACTACCAGGGAAGTCTGCTATCTTTCTTGTTACACGTTCACCTATCATTTCCATGACTAAAGCATTTATTCATTCATCAAATATTGCCTGAATTCCTACTCTGTGCAGATGTGGTCCTTCATACAGAGAATCCAACAGTGAGCAAATAAGATATAGATACACATAATCTGGTTGGGGATAGAGATGGGAATTGATTTTTTTTTAATTAAATAAATAACCAAACAGTTGAGAAAGAATTTTATTGTATCCATGAAGATAACTCTAGCTTCAAGTGACAAAATCTTCACCTCAAATTAGCAAAAACAGTTTGGACATTTGCCACCTCTCCTGGGTGTTCATTGGAAGGACTGATGCTAAAGCTGAAACTCCAATACTTTGGCCACTTCATGAGACAAGCTGACTCACTGGAAAAGACTCTGATGCTGGGAAGGATTGGGGGCAGGAGGAGAAGGGGACGACAGAGAATGAGATGGCTGGATGGCATCACCGACTCGATGGACATGAGTTTGAGTGAACTCCGGGAGTTGGTGATGGACAGGGAGGCCTGGCGTGCTGTGATTCATGGGGTCGCAAAGAGTCGGACACGACTGAGCGACTGAACTGAACTGAACGAGGGGACATTTGACAGTAGGATGACTCCACCTGCTTGCAGATGCCTCGGTGCTGCCTACCTCTTTCTGTGGTCTCCATCCACAAGCTGGCAGGATAGCACGATAGCAGAAGCTGTTGCAGGCAGCCCATTCTGGTCAGCAGAGGCAGAAAGATACTGTTTCCTTCTGAGTCCTCTCCTTAACAGCAAGAAACACTCCCCGCAGCCACCTGGCACACATCCCTTTCCATTTCATGGTCCAAAACTTGGTTATGCACCCATTCCTTAACCAATCCTTGTCAAGGAGATTCACTATGAGATGGAAATAAGGTCTTGCTCACCTGAGTCACATAGGGAAGGGCAGATACCTGAACAAAATTCAGGCTTTTTACTAAGGAAAAAGTTTTAAATGAATATCCATGCCTGATGCCACTATCTACCAGCCACAACTCGGTGCCACGACAGGAGGAAACATGATGTCATGAGAATAGCACAGGAACAGGACACAGACTGTGGGACTGTGGAGTGAAGTGGTCAGATTTGCGAGAGATACAGGAGGTAAAGTTGACAGGCCTCAGTGAATCAGACACCATGGTAAGAAGGATAGTGGCTTCAGAGAAGATGACCTCCAGTCTTCTGGCTTGCATCTACCTTGAATAAGTCAGATAGAACTGGGGCCATTTCCCAAGCTAGAAAACACTGGAAGGAGACCAAGTTTGGGAAATAACTTAATTATTTTGCTGTATGCGTGTGCTTTATTATCCTTTGAGACATCCAGGAAATAATGTCCATGAAGCAGTTGGGTGTGTGAATTTGGAGTTAGGGGAGTGATCGGGCTGAAGAGGTAAATTTGTGAAACATCTATTTGTTAGAGGTCAGTGAAGCTGTGGGCATGAGTAAGATTTTCCAGACAAATAAAGTGAAGAGAGTAAAGGAGGTGACTCAGGACTGAGAGTTAAGGAGCCTCAACATTTAATGGAAATAAAAACAGCTGAAAGGGGGATAGAGAAGGAACTGCCAGAAGGTAATAGCACATGCCCTACACAGTACACGTATATAATATTTCTTGATTGACTGGTTACTCTTTCATTTAAACTCAATTAATGATCATCACAATTAGCACCTTTGAAAAGTACTGTTATTCCCAAATTATCTCCCGTATACAATTTAGCACTTCATTTTACCCATATACATTACAGCTCTATAGAACTGCACATCTACTGCATGCTTGTTTATTTCCCAGCAGGACAGTAAACTTTCCATTGGCAGTGACCAGCTCTTATATTTTATTTCCTTTGTTCTCAAGATCATAACACAATTTTCTTCCCACAGAAGACATTCAGCAGATAATTAAATTAATTCTAACGCATCCCATACGTTTATTTTTATTTTATTTTTTGGCCACACTGCACAGCAGGCAGAATCTTAGTTCTCCAACCAGAGATGAAAACTGTGCCCCATGCAGTCGAAGTGTGGGGTCTTAACCCCTGGACCACCAGGGAAGTCCCTCTCGTACATTTATTATGTCCTTCATTCTAGGCTATGGAAAAGGCTTACTTTTCTTGTTCTGAGTTTAGTACCAGGCCTCCCTGATGGTACAGTGTAAAGAACTAAGATGAGGAACCAACCAGTCTATCTCTAATCCTTACCCATCACATTCCCAATATGAAAATTAGCAAAAGGCATTTTTTTTTTTTACTAACTATGCCTTTGCCATTTAATCTGCAGCTTCTCATTATTTTTCTAATAGAATGATTAATAATTTACAAAGTACAAAAATGAAGTTGTGACTTCCAAGAAACATGACCCCTCCCTTTTTTAACTAGATAATAATTACTAGTAACATTAGACTGCTGTCAGTCAAGCTACACTATTCTAATTTTATGCTCCTAAAATGCATTAGCACTCACTTCTTCTCTGTCCCTTCAATGGCCAACTTTTCAAATTAATTTTAGAAACTCGATGCATAATGACTGTAGGTCATCCCACTTTTAAGAAGCTGGGTCTTAAACACAACCTGTGGTCATTCAGTCAACATCTGTCCACTTTGGCATCTCCAGTGAAGACATAACAAAAGCAGTTGTCTCAGGAACCTTAGAATCATTGTTAGTAAAGCAACAGGAAAATCCCTATTCAAATGGGCAACATAAAAACGTTAAAATGTCACTGTCTGAATATTAAGAGGGAAATATTTTCACTCCAATCATCAGGAAAACGGAGGAGACATGGTAAGGTCAGCAGTGAAAAAGAGTTAGTGACCACCACTAGCAGGTCTTGCCATGAAAATAGCCAAGCCAGAAACTCCAGAAGAATTCTTGCCAAGTCTGTTGAAATTCCATAGCATTATCTCTGACAGTTTTCAATAGGGGAAAGAAAAAAAAAAACTGCCCCACATTTTCATCATTTGTAAGGACACAAACACAAAAGCGCAGGGTGTGTTATAGATGCTTTGTTGTTGTTCGCTCCCTAAGCCGTGTCTCACTTTTGCGACCCCATGGACTGCAGCACACCAGGCTCCTTTGTCCTTCATTATCTCCCAGAGTTTGCTCAAATTCATGTCCATTGAGTCTGTGATGCCACCCAACCATCTCATCCTCTGCTGCCCCCTTCTCCTTTCACCTTCAATCTTTCCCAGAATCACGGTCTTTTCCAATGAGTCGGCTCTTCGCATTATGTGGCCAAAGTATTGGAGCTTCAGCTTCAGCATCAGCCCTTCCAATGAATATTCAGGGTTGACTTCCTGAATATTGACTGGTTTGATCTCCTTACTCTTCATGGAACTCTTAAGAGTCTTCTCCAACACTACAATTCAAAAGCATCAATTCTTTGGCACTCAACCTTCTTTATAGTTCAACTCTCACATCTATACATGACTACTGGAAAAACCATAGCTTTGACTACACCAACCTTTGTTGGCAAAGTACTGTCTCTGCTATTTAATACACTAAGTTTGTCACAGCTTTTCTTCCAAGAAGCCAGCGTCTTTTAATTTCATGAATGCTTTGTACCAACCTATACATTTACCTGCTTTGTATCCTAAAGCTCTGTGCCCAGTAGGCCATCAGTTAGGCTGTCAATCAGTCTGCACACCAATATTGAGAGCCTTCTGCAAGTCCATGTGGAGAGGAGGCGAGGCTGTGGAAGCAAGCTTTCCAATCTGGCACCTTTCATTAAATTCCAGAGTCACTTGTCTTTGTCTCTGTATTAAAAGAAATGATTTCATGTCCAGTCCCTCCTTGAAAAAGTGACAGAACTCAACTATGCAATATTCATTAGCTCTTTTTGGCAATCCCATTAAGCTAATGGAAAATCAGGTACATTTATATGCAATTATTAGATACTGAAAAATTAGAAAATGTCCAGCTTCTCTTTTTATAGCACACACATATTTCCAGGTTTCCCTCTATGGTTGTGAAATAAACACATGCAGCTGAGACATGTCTATAACCCATTGTAGAACCGGCAGGTTTTCAGTTTGCTGCATTTACATGCTATGTGACAAGCAGTCAGCCAGAATTGCTTTTGTTGGTTTAACTTTCCTGTACTTTTTCAAGCAAAGCTATGCAATTACTAATCCCAAATTTATCCAAAGTAGGAGAAGGTTTGAGGGGTGGCCTGAAGTGGGGAACTGTGTACCATTTCTATACTTCTTGTCATGGCCACCAAAAGGGCAGTGATTGAGAGACAGGTCTGCATTAGTGGTTAACAGTGCTCACCTTGGAGACACCTGGGGTCACCCAAGTGACTTAGAGGCATCTGCTTTGTGTGTCTGAGCCTCAGCTTCTTTATCTGTAAAATGGAAATAATATTAGTGCAAAAGCCAGGCACATTAGCCTCAGGAACAAAAGTTAAGAGGATGCCCAAAACTCAGACATCAAGGAAAATCAGATTTTAATTCAAAATTTTAAGAAGTCAAATTGAAAATCTACAGCCACCTGTTTTTTTTTTTTACTTTATTTATTTTAATCGAAGGATAATCTCTTTACAATATTGTGTACAGCCACCTGTTTTTGCACATAAAGTTTTATTGAAACAAAGGCCAGCATTAGAGTGAAGCAAGTGAGTCATGCAAGTCCAGGCTCAGTTCTGTCTTTATTTAAAACGTTGACATTTTGTTTAGCATGATTTGTAGACATTGATTATGGGTTTTTTAAATACTGTCTTAAAATATGATTTATCTCAGTTTCTGTTTTCAACACTCACTCACTTGACTGTAGCCCCAGTTGTCACTAGTACCCACCTCCTGCTGTCATTGGAAAGGCTGAATGAGACAGTGCCTCTAGATATTGGCTGTTGGCCACTCTTGTGACCCATCGTTCTGTTCCTGCTCACTCCCAATCCTCTTGGTCCACCCCATCTAGAGTGCACAGGGTTCAGACGTGCTGACAACTCCTCACCTCAGGTGCCCAGCCTCTCTCCTTCTCTATCTGAGGCTTCTCTCTCACAACAGGGGTGCTTACACAGCCCTGAGTGAGACATTCAGAGATGCCAGACATTTAATGCCTCCAAAGGGAACCCTCAAACCAATGAGAACAATTGGTTGGTGGACAAACAGGCCATGGGGACTTCCCTAACAGTTCAGTGGTTAAGACTCCATCTGCATTTCCAATGCAGGGGGTGCTCGCTTGATCCCTGGCCAGGGAGCTAAGAATCCACATGCTGTAAAACATGGCCAAAAACAAAAAATAGGTCCTTCATTATATGGAGGTTTCTTCCTACAGGCTGTTGACAAGTGGGACTAGAGTGAAACAAGTGAGGCACTGTCTCAGGAGCAAGCTTCAAGGGAGTACCCAAAAACTCAGTGTCAGGATAGAGTTTTTCTTTTTCTATTATTGAGGTATAATTGACATATTAGTTTCAGGTATATAAATAATCATTCAGTATTTGTACACATCACAAAGTGGTCACCATAAGTCTAATTAATATCCCTCACCATGCATAGTTACAAAAAATTTTTTTTCTCGTGATGAAAAGTTTTAAGACCTACTCTCCTAGCAACTTTCAATATGCCTTGCAGTATTATTAACTATACTATGCAGCACATTACATTCTCTGTCTTAATTTATAATTGAAAGTTTGTACCTTTTGACAGCTCTTCACTCTTTTTTCCCATCCCTCACCATCTCTGGCAACCAACAATCTGTTCTCTGTGTCTATGAGCTTGATTTTGTTTGGTTGTGGTGGTGGTTTTGTTTAGATTCTATATAAAAGTGACATCATATCACTTTTGTTTTTCTCTGTCTGACTTATTTCACTTAGCATAATGTCTTCAAGTTTCATCCATTAACACAAATGGTGAGATTTTGTCTTTATGACTGAATAATATTCCATTGTATGAATATACCACAACTTCTTTATCCATTCACCCACTGATGGACCCTAGATTGTGCTCAAGTCTTGTTTACTTGTCAATTATGCGGCAATGAACACGGTAATATATCTATCTTTACAAGTTAATGTTTTTATTTTCTTTGGACAAATACCCAGAAATGGAATTGCTGCTTCCCAGGTGGCACTAGTGGTAAAGAATCCAGCTACCAATTCAGGAGACTTAAGAGACACTGGTTTGATCCCTGGGTCGAGAGGCTCCCCTGGAGGAGGGTGGGGCAACCCACTCCCTTATTCCTGCCTGGAGAATCCCATGGACAGAAGAGCCCGGAGGGCTACAGTCTGTGGAGTCGGAAAAAGTTGGACATGACTGAAGCGACTTGTCACGTCCCATGGTAGTTCTATTTTTAATTTTTTGAGGAACCTCCATATTTTCCACAGTGACTGTGCCAATTCACAATCCTACCAATAGTACACAAAGGTTCCCTTTTCTCTACATCCTTGCCAACACTTGGTGTTTTCTTTTTGATAATAGCTATTCTAACAGGTGTAAAATGATATTTCATTGTGGTTTTGACTTGCATTTCCCTGATTATTAGTAATGTTGAAAATATTTTCATCACCTATGTGTCTTCTTTGAATAGAAGTTTAAAAAATATTTATTTGGCTGTGCCAGGTCTTACTTGCAACATGCAGGATCTTTAGATGCGGCACACAAACTCTTACTTGGAGCATATTAGATCTAGTTCCCTGGCCATGGATTGAGCCCAGGCCCCCTCCATTGGCAACTCATAGTCTTAGACACTGGACCACCAGGAAAGTCCCCTTGAATAGAGTTTTAGTGCAATATTTTAAAAATAATGAACCATAATATTTAAGGACAGAAACTAAGATTGATTTGAGGTTGGTACAAGTCTTACACTCCACATCCTTCATCTCAATCCTGAAAGTAGAGCTAGAAATTTAGAGTTTCAGAATTAATATAAGAAAGAAGTGAGGGGAAATAACGAGGGAAAAACTAAGCTCCAACATGCCAGGGATTCTCTTCATTTTCCATTCCCAACATCATAACACAGTTCCCTAACAAAAACGACTCATTACATATGAAAATTATGACTGCAATGTTTTTGCAAAGCAGACAATGAGGTGTAATCAAACACATTTGGCCACCAAAACATTTTTTCCCTTCAGCCAAAAATCCTTTTTTTACTTCCTTGATAAGAGAAGAAAACAAATTCACCTATGTGAAGCAAATGAAAGGTCTCCATGTGTGTTTTAATTAGTTTCTCCTATTCAACCTAGTTTTTAAAGAGACACCAAGTAGAGCCTGTCAAGAGCGTGTATGGTGTGCCTAGTTCAATGAATGTTGAAAGAGCTAACTCTTTTCTTGTTTATATGCAATGCCTGACAACTTAAGAAAACCTAAACATAAGATTTTCCTCTCCACAGTCCTTCACGGTGGCACGAGATTTTAATGTTTTTCTTGTTCTCGCCAGCTTTACCTCGCTCTGACATGGATCCAAGTGCTTGGGAAAATCGGTGCTTTTGCTGCCAAGGGGGATTGGAAGGGCTGTCTGGAACAGAGATGCATGGGAAATGTAGTTTGTTTTATATTTACCTCTAAGTTTTCCATAAAAAACATGTTATCTTAAAAGAAATAATCCTAGAGGGCTTGGAATGTAAAGCATATGTCTTTGCTCTGTCAGAAGTGCGACATCTTCGCACTTGATCTTGATCTTAGCACAATTTCCTGGGAGAACCTACATTCATTCGTGTAGCACCTCCCTGAGCTCTTTCTGTTCAACCTGGGACATAATCTTCCTTGCTCCTCCACTTGTTTTCCACTGCTGCTGCCTCCATGATTATGACACAACCAGCCAGCATTTCTTTCAACTCAGGATATTAGCTTCATCCTATTTGCATCTAAAATCTGAAGACACATTCCTGGGAGAATCCATGCAGAAAGCACTGATGAAAGTCAATAATAAATAAGACTAGTTGTGATGGCCCACTAAATTCAGCAGTCCTCTGGTAACCTTCCTGAAAGTAAATGTAGGTTGTAAAGGGGTGGTTTTTTTCCCAAATAAATTTCGAAGTATTTTAGTCAATCACTCAATAAGATATTAAAACATGAGCAAGATTTGGTTTTTCTTCTTCAGCAAATATCATATCCTATTAAGCTACATTAACTTGGTATAAAATGAATCCTATTTTAATACAAGTTAGATATCAAAAACAAATCCTTTTTTTAAGGAATTAGGAAATATGTTAACTAAAGTGCTAACCACACTGTGTGAAACACTCAAGTAAATGGGTGTCGTATTGTCAAAATGCATAAAAGTTCAACACACTTACCTAAACACAAATGTTGCCTCTGAAAAAAATATGAAACAATTATACACCTTGAAATCTAAGCCATTCTAGTGTAGTTTGAGTCATTAGTGGAGAAAACCAGTTGGAACATTAGTCTTAAAAGCAAGTGATAAATTAGCGTTATAAAAGTAAAATCTGAAACTGAAGAAAGTGGCTAGATTTTTTTAGAAGATTGAACAAACATGATCATATTGGAAAAACTTGTGTTAGTTGCTTAGTTTTTGTCCTATCAAAATCAGAATTTCCTTTAAGCACTCTTGAAGTCTCTTGTGAATATTTTTTCAAAATATATTAAGGGTGGATTAATCATATGGCTTCAGGAATGCCATATTCTGGTTAATTTAACCAGAAAATCTTTTTGCTCCAACCCTTACTGTTGAAATTCTTACTAAAGTGCCTTTTTAAGGCAAGTGTACTAAGTTTCCCCTTCCCTTGAGAATCTGTCATCTCGGATGACTGAGTACCACACACAGCTCAGAAAGTGAAGCAAAGACTCAGTTGCACAGGTACAGATATCAGGGTCTATTTGGGGTTGGGTGGGCGATAGTATAAGCCACTCATGCCCCACATGCTCCCTCACCTTACTGAGATTTAAAAAGCCCACCTGACCTATTTGCAGTCAGATTTTTTAAAGGCGGGAGTGGAGGGAGTACTGCATTAGTCAGGGTTCTCTAGAGAAACAGAACCAATAGAGAGTGAACAGATGTAGTCTAAGAAATTGGCTCCCATGGTTTTGAAGGCTGGCAAGTCCAAAATCTACATGGTAGTTAAGCAGGCTGGAGGCCCAGGGAAGAGCTGAAGTTGCAGCTTGAGTCTGGAGGCAGATTTCTGTCAAGGGAAGTCAGTCGATTTTCTCTTAAGACCTTCAACTGATGAGGTAGGGCCCTCCCACAGTGCAGAGGGTAATCTGCTTTACTCAGTGTCTACTGGTGTAATTGTTAATCTCATTTAAAAATACCTTCAGGGCAATCTCTAGATTAGGGTTGGAACAAATACAGTTGACCCTTGAACAACACAGGTTTGGACTGCACAGGTCCAGTTACTTGCAGAAATTTTTTCAGTAAATACACAGAGTTCTACACAATCCAAGATTTGTTGAATCTGTGAATATTGTGCAGATTAGCCAAGGGTTCTGTTTTTGTTTTCTTTTAATTAGCTGGTTTAACTATCTCTTTACAAGCTGCAAAGCATTATGTGCATGGTAAGTGTTCTAATGTTCCATAGTTTTGCTCTGGGAACTTTGTGAGACATCTGGGAAGTGGTAGAAAGATATCCTGGTACATAGTAATATTAGTAATAATTGAGTACTAAGATGATGCTGTGAAAGTGCTGCACTCCATATGCCAGCAAATTTGGAAAACTCAGCAGTGGCCACAGTACTGGAAAAGGTCAGTTTTCATTCCAATCCCTAAAAATGGCAATGTCAAAGAATGCTCAGACTACCGCACAATTGCACTCATCTCACACGCTAGTAAAGTAAAGCTCAAAATTCTCCAAGCCAGGCTTCAACAGTACGTGAACCATGAAATTCCAGATGTTCAAGCTGGATTTACAAAAGGCAGAGAAACCAGAGATCAAATTGCCAACATCCATTGGATCACTGGATCATAGAAAAAGCAAGAGAGTTCCAGAAAAATATCTACTTCTGCTTTATTGACTATGCCAAAGCCTTTGACTGTGTGGATCACAATAAACTGTGGAAAATTCTGAAAGAGATGGGAATACCAGACCACCTGACCTGCCTCTTGAGAAACCTGTATGCAGGTCAGGAAGCAACAGTTAGAACTGGACATGGAACAACAGACTGGTTCCAAATAGGGAAAGGAGTACGTCAAGGCTGTATATTGTCACCCTGCTTATTTAACTTATATGCAGAGTACATCATGAGGAACGCTGGGCTGGATGAAGCCCAAGCTGGAATCAAGATTTCTGGGAGAAATATCAGTCACCTCAGATATGCAGATGACACCACCCTTATGGCAGAAAGTGAAGAGGAACTCAAGGGCCTCTTGATGAAAGTGAAAGAGGAGAGTGAAAAAGTTGGCTTAACACTCAACATTCAGAAAACTAGGATCATGGCATCTGGTCCCATCACTTCATGGCAAATAGATGAGGAAACAATGGAAACAGTGACAGACTTTATTTTGAGGGCTCCAAAATCACTGCAGATGGTGACTGCAGCCATGAAATTAAAAGACACTTACTCCTTGAAAGAAAAGCTATGACCAACCTAGACAGCATATTAAAAAGCAGAGACATTACTTTGCCAACAAAGATCCATCTAGTCAAAGCTATGGTTTTTCCAGTAGTCATGTATGGATGTTGTATGTAGTCATGTATGTATGGAGTTGGACTATAAAGAAAGCTGAGTGCCGAAGAATTGATGTTTTTGAACTGGGGTGTTGGAGAAGACTCTTGACAGTCCCTTGGACTGCAAGGAGATCCAACCAGTTCATCCTAAAGGAGATCAGTCCTGAATATTCATTGGAAGGACTGATGCTGAAGCTGAAACTCCAATACTTTGGCCACCTGATGCAAAGAACCAACTCCTTGGAAAAGACCCTGATGCTGGGAAAGATTGAAGGTGGGAGGAGAAGGGGATGACAGAGGATGAGATGGTTGGATGGCATCACTGTCCCGTTGGACGTGAGTTTAAGCAAGCTTTGGGAGTTGGTAACAGGCAGGGAAGCCTGGAGTGCTGCAGTCCATGGGGTTGCAAAGAGTCAGACACGACTGAGTGACTGAACTGAACTGAATTCAGTACACGAGGCACTTTCCGTGCATTACCTCATTTCATCTTTCTAACAACTCTCTGAAGTAGATAGTACTATATTTTCATTTCACAGATGAGATAATTAAGAACTAGGGAGGGAAAGATACCAGCCCATGCTCACCCAACAAGGAAGGGGCAGAACAGTGAGTCATAGTTAGGTCCACAGAATAGCAAAGCTATGTTCTTATATACTGTACTCAATTGCATCTCTGTTTTCCTTCATTAATTCTCAAGTAGGTATCAATGGTGAACTACAAATAAACTGTGTGCTCTTTGGACTACAAATAAATAGGAAATGACAAGCTGAGAAGTATTGCTCTGTTCCCTTATCCTCTCTCTTCTGCTTTCCCACTTAAGAAACCCAGCCAGGCCATCTACTGCCTGCCAATTGTGTTGTCACTCCCTCGTATATTTCCTTGAATGGGTGCTGGAAAGTAAAATGAAATCATCATTCGGGCACAGAAAGGCAATTTAAGTATAAACAGCCCAAATAGGCAATATTGATCTAAATGTAACATGTATAACATGAAATACTGTACATGGGAGAGTTAAAAACATGAAAAGCAATCACCCAAAGTCTAACTTGCACACAAATGCAAATCACTCTACTCCGTAAGTGTTCATGGAAGAGTGGATCAAGGAAATAATGCATTTATGCTCTCAAGAAGCTCAGACTCTCATTGGAGAAACAAAACTCTCCTGGATGAAGCTGTTAAGGGGAAAAAAATACCATTGTCATAGTTCAGAACCAATAGTAAGTGTTTCAAAGGACTCTGGGTAAGAAAGAAAATGTGGCTTCAGTCTTCTAGTTTCTCCAAGAAAACCCTAAGTAAAGCTGGACTCCCGCCAAGAGGTGATGGAAATCAGTCAGTGCCTGCTTTCAAAAGTGGCATATCTCTGCCAGAAACTTCAGGTCAATAAAGCACTGAGAACATCCTGTTGTGACTCTCCAAATGGTTGTCTTCTCAAGATTTGCCTCCACAAGTGGCACCCAAGGAAATAAAAGCAACGATGAGTGTCATCAACATTAAATAATAATATGTCCAGGTTGGTGGTGGCAATGGCTCTGGTCTCCAGCACATGTGGGATTTGGACATAGACGAGGGCATCCTGCCACAGCTTCTAGATGGCCCGTGAAGGCAGGGTCTGTGTCTGGCTCGCTCCTCTGCCCCCAATGCCCGAGGCATTGCCTGGTATGCAGGGGGCTCTCAATACATCAACCAAATGAATGAAGCTACCCAATCCAATGGAAAACTAAAGACTAGTTTGGGGGCAGTATTCACTTCTGTAGATTCTTCCTGTGTCTTTATGATTCTCATTTCAAGCAGAGAGCCAGACTTTGGGCTTTCTTGTCTCAGGGGAGATCTGAAGGCAGTAGCAATTCCTGTCTTATGTGGAAACCCAAAGTCACTGAAATGATTATTGTGGGTTTTCTGGAGTTGGGGGGGGGAGCATTTCTCAGAGAAGATGGGGAAGAGGACAAATGTTGGGGATCTTTTGTTTACTTGGGATATAAAGCCTAACCATGACAGCATTCTGGGAGCACTAAGATCTCAGAGAGTCCTACTCTGGGGTGCTTAAGCAGGCTGGAAGCCAGGTGCCCAGGTTCCACCTCTGTCCCAACTCTGGTGCCTTAGCTGAGAAGGCCCTGCAGCATAATAGAATGGTATCCCATGCTCTCTTTAAGACCATGCTCTTTACACAGCATCCTTGATACAGGGTGGTGGGAGGGAACATGGGGGGATGAAAGTGTTCTGGTAATGACTGAGGCTGAAATTGGACCAACTATGGCAGGATGAGAAAGTTTAAGCAAAGATTTAAGAAAATCATGAAATGCAATCATTCTTCCACATGTGAGACTGTAGGTGGCAAGTCATGACTGCCATAGTCACTTGGTATACAGATTGCAAGCATGTGTAAAGTCTTCAACTGCTGATGCATTTATCACTTGGTGAAGCCTGACGAGTTGATAAATATCACTTAGCAGGAAGCGCAGCCATGCAGAACTGTGCTGGGGCGTGGGGATGCCAATGTAACTCTGCTGTGGGACAAGACTGACAGAGGGGCCTCGCCTCAGTCACACAGGGCTCCAGTTTGGAGCCTCAGGGCAGGATACTCCACAGGAGGCCAAATCCAACAGTTTCTTCAGCCCCTTCTTGCCTGACTACTCAAGTTGTACATCAACTCCCAAGGATTTAGACGTTCATTTTGGTGCTGGAATTTATGCTTCCGTATTGCAGCCATTCCACTGGCTAATGATTGGCACCTAATTAATGCTAATAATGAGGCTTCCCAGGCCTCTCAGTGGTAAAGAATCCACCTGCCAATGCAGGAGACACAGATTTGATTCTTGGGTTGGGAATATCCCCTGGAGAAGGAAATGGAACCCATTCCAATATTCTTGCCTGGAAAATCCCATGGACAGAGGAGCCTGGCAGGCTACAGTCCATGGGGTCTCAAAGAGTTGGACACGATTTAGTAACTAAACAACAACAACAACAATTAGTGCCAGAAATAGCAACACAACCAACAACAACAACAATGATGAAAATAACAAAAACAATAATAGTGATAATATTGCTGAATTCATAGTCTTGCCAGGGAATGTACTCATCTCTTTACATGATCGGTCAGGTGAAAAACAAAAAAAAACCAAAACCCTCTTATGTTACCATTTTACAAAGGAGAGGATTAGTTTTATCTCCACTTTAAAGACCAGGAAATGGAGACTTAGAACTGCTTCAAACTCACCCAAGGTCTCAAATAAGCAGATAGCAAAGGCAGGATTCTGATCCAGGCAGGCTGATTCCAGAGCTCCTGGTTTTAGTTACTACAGAAGATGCCTTTGTTTTAATATGCAGTAAATAACAAATAAATAAATGCTGATGTTCAGAGATGACCCCAGGTTCAGTGTAACGTACTTTGCAAACTACAAAGATTGACACAGGCCAACTGTGCCATGTCCCCTGATTCCCCAGTTTCCCGTGAAATGCTGGCGAGAAGGCAACCACTCTCCACCTTATCTCCCTGCCTCCAGGTAAACTCCCTTTGGTCTAAAGGAATACTGTTCTCTGTCCAGACACACACTGCAGCAACCAAGGGGGCGTTCTTCCTCCTGTGTCGCAGACCACTCAGCTTTAGAGATTTCCAAGAGGGGCTGGAGTGCGGGCTTGGGGTTGCTCCCCTGGGAAGACGTATCACATGTGCAGGAAGGAGGTAGTGCAAAATATAACATTTTATATTAAAATATAAAAACTGCAATATTATTTATTTATAAAAATAAAATTTTTTTGAAAAGTACAAATCACATACTGTTTTATAACATATCCTATGTGAAAGACCCTATGGAAAAGACTCTAATGCTGGGAAAGATCGAAGGCAAGAGGAGAAAGCGGATGGCAGAGAATAAGATGGTTAGATAATATGACTGACTCAATGGACATGAATTTGAGCGGACTTTGGGAGATAGTAGAGGACAGAGGAGCCTGGTGTGCTGCGGTCCATGGGGTCACAGAGTTAGTGACTAAACAACAAAAACAACAAGGGCTAATACCTCTATGAGAGGAGCCCTTATCTTAGTTTGGGTTTCCAAACTAAGAATTTGTGTGGAAGTAAAGGAAATGGCAACCCAATCCAGTATTCTTTCCTGGGAAATCCCATGGACAGAGGAGCCTGCCGGGATACAGTCCATCGGGTCACAAACCGAGTCAACTCAGTTGGATGCAACTGAGCAACTAAACAGCAAGGGAAGAGGAACCCTTATCCTAGTTTGGGTTCCCAAACTGAGAATTTCTGCGAAAGTGTTCCATGACTAGTAGGTGTGGAGAGGGAAATGAGAAAGCAGAGTAGGGAAGGGAAGAAGAGGAAAGAAGATTGCCATATAAGCAAAGTCTCCACTCAAGGAGGTGGTTCACCCCTCAGAGGAGCTCTGGAGATCATGTATGTCAGTGATTCTCAAAGTGTGGTCCCCAGACCAGCAGCATCACCCAGGAATTTGTTAGAAGTGCAAATTCTCAGGTCTGCACCCCAGGCCTGCTAAATGAGAAACCCTGAGGTAGGACCAGCATGTTGGATTTTACCAAGCCCTCCTGGGATTGTGATGTACACTAACGTGTTGGTGTAGGACACCTCAGAGTTGTCCTGATCAGGAAAGGGAGCCAAGAGTGTTTAGACTCCACAGCTGTCCATAATTAGTTCTGTGCTGGGTGGCCGGAGTGGAGGGAATGTGTAGTGGGAGAGAAAATCCACCAGCAGCAGATGGCAAGAGATTCAGAGAGACTTGGGGTGGGGGAGGTCCCTTCTATTCAAATTGGTCAGTGAGGCAGTGTGACTTGCCCAAGGCCACACAGTTGTAAGATTCATGTCTACTTCCATCTGACATGAGAACCAGTCTTTTAATCAAAACACCACAGTGCTTTCAGAGGGTATGAATGAAAAAATTGATGGGCAGATACCACTGCATCAGCTCAGGGGCCCCTTCTCTTCTCTCCCCCGCCCCCACCCCCACCCCTAGCTCTTTTCCTCAAGTAAACACTCTATGAATGAATCCGTCACTTAGGTTTAAACTATCAATGAAGTAAGTAAGTGTATCTACCTGCCTATCAGCAATAAAGCTGCATCCCTTTTTTAGTGTCTGCCATGGTCTCTACCCTAACAAATCGGTGAAGGCAGAGAACTTTTTTCTTAGTTTGGGAGTGTGAAAAAGACATTCTAAATACAATACCAGAAATAGAAAGGCTTGCCTTCTAGTCCTACCTGTAGTGGGACCTATTTATATACTGATGAGAGGAAACATGTAAAATGAAGTAATCCAATATAACTGCTTGGAAAGAATCATGATCTATGGAAGATTTTCTAAATAATAACCTTTGCAGTGCTAATATAGCAACAATTGAGGAAATGGAGAAGAGTTCTGCATAAATGTGGGTTATTGACTGACAAACTGCCATGTAACAGGTAGTGCACTTTTCCTCAATTTGGGTTTCATAGGCACCCCAAGAGTTCATTGACTTTATGTTGCAGTTCACATGTTACACAATTATTTTATATTTTCACCTAAATTATAATCTAAATTGCTATGACATTTCCTAAATGAAAGACAGTTTAGTAGAGTTAGATTCCAGTTGATACACAGTGTTTCTGTAGGCAGTGTCCCAAGATGTCCGCTTCTATTTTCTAAACAGAGTCCATACGATACTCAAGCATGGGAACCACTGTGTAGTGGCTTAGACAACTGCTTCTCAAACTGTGGTCCCTGGATCCATCAGCACTGGCATCTCTAGGGGATGATTAGATATGTAGAACTCAAGGCTCCCTCCTGCATCCATGAATCAGAATCTGTACTGGGTTCCAACCCAGACAGTGTAGGGCTTAGATCCCAGCTCCAGCACTTAACAAATTTTTATTTAACCTTTTTCAGCCTGAGGCTGTAACTGAAGATAATAATGTAAAATCTTATTTCATAGGTTTGCTATGGGGACTAAATGAAAGAATGAACATGAAAGAGTCACTCGTACAATATAACCCAATGCTCTCAATGAATACTAGCTATTGTATTTTCATCAAAACAATAAGAAAGAATAGAAAAATACTTTATCAGAAAAGTGACTTTTATTTCAGCCAATAAAATGACACATCTCCAACAATGCTTGTGGCTGACATTGCCTTCAGTGTTTGAAGAAGAAATGCTCAGATTTCCCACTAATTTGTTAATGGATGATAGACTCAATATTGATTTGCTTAATGGCAACATGAAACCTAATAGCGTATCAAATTCTTTGTGTAGTGAAAGTAGATTTCCAGAAACAGCATTTAAGCTTCATAGAATGCTCTTGTTTGATGGAGAAATGAGGAGAGTAAATTGGAAGCTCTCTTACTGGCAAACTCACATTCACACGAGAACTAAGTCCATACAATTTGTATTTACATCTTTTCTTCAAAACCCCTACAATATTGACTCATTTTAAAACATGACGTCAAGTCAGATTCAGTGTGAGTGAAATGAAGCCACACAGACAGCCTCATCATGTCGTTATGGTAACTTCTCACACAACTTGTCCTTGTAGTCATTGAACAATTGCTAATTTCCTTGCTTTGTGAGGAAGGCTGTGTTGCTTTCTCAGAAGGCTCATCCTGGTAGCAAAGGAAATTGTGTATGATGGTGATAGAAATGGTCACAATAGTAACTTTTGTAAGAATAGTATTTCATTATTAGTCACTCTTTGCATTTAAATTTGTTTTCTTCTTCAGCATGCCATTTGTGTTGGCGTTGGCTTCCAATAGCTCAGCTGAATTCAGCAGTAAAGGGCTTGGTTGGAACTTTGCTTCCTTTTCTAAAACCCAGGGTGATTAAAAAAAAAAAAACATGAAAATATCTCTAGTTAAAAAAGGATTTTAGACCAGTCTGTGATTAGAAGCTGAGCATCTTAAAAGCTGAGATAGAAGCTTTCTCTTCTTTGTATCCTTCAGTCTAACCACCACTGGATGAACAATGGAAAATCACTGAAAATCTAGGTGCATGGGCTTTCCAGGTGAAGCAGTGGTAAAGAATCCGCCTGCCAATGCAGGAAATTCTAGGTGTATTTTGACATTATTTCCATCTTTTTCAGAGTGCATAAGAATTATTTTAATATTTTACTTTTGCAGGGTTCCAGGGGAATAATTCACTAAGCAAGTTAGAAATGCTGAATGTAAAGGTGAATATGTTTAAAACAAACATCTTTACTCATCAAACACTAAAAAGTCTAAAGGTTTGTTCTAGATTAAAAGGAAACCAAAGAGACATGATAACTAAATATAATGTGGGATCTTCAGTTAAATTCTGGATTGGAAAATAAAAGGTGGGGGCTCGGGGTTATGACCCAGAAAGGATATGACTGGGACAACTGGACAAACCTGCATATGCACAAAATACTAGATGGTCTTAAATTAAGGTTAAATGTCCCAAATATATAGTCATGGCATATCGTCCATTATGGAGGAAAATTTCCTTGTTCTCAGAATATGACTGTTGAAGGCTTTGTTACAATGTCTGCAGCCAATTCTCAAATGGTTCGGAAAAATTATGTATATATACATACATACCTTACACATACACACATGCACACACATTTACACAAAGGGGTATTACAGAAAAACAAAGAAAGGAAACATGGCCAGGTGTTAACAACTGATGAATCTAGGTGAATAGTATAAAGTTGATTGTTGCACTACACTTAACAGATTTTCTCTTAGAAACAAAAGGTAAGGGTGGGAAGTCCTTGATGGTGAAAAGCTTCAGGTCTGTAGGGAGAGAAACGACCAAAAAAAAAAAAAAAATAGATCTGGTAATTGGGTAACAGTAGAATACGATGATCTGAAAGTATAAGAAATCATACAAAAGATTTGTGGAGACCAAAAGCATCCACATGAGTCTCCATAGAGACCTCATTAGATCCTAAATATATAAATAGATTTTATTACACAGAAGAAAACACCTTAAAAATAACAGAACTAAAGTGACATAATCTAAGACTTCTTATGGAAGCACCAGAAATAGTCATATAGTCATTAAAGTCAAGAGAGAGGAATAGATATCTTGGACTTGTTTTCTTAGATAAGGAGTCCATAGACAGAGGACTGGCAAAGCCTTCAACCACTCATGTCAAGTGACTGACATGAATTGCATAACCTTTGCAAAAATGCCTAGTCCCACGCAATCACTAGACTTATGAGCTCATAAGCTTTCCTTTCATGCATTGGAGAAGCAAATGGCAACCCACTCCAGTGTTCTTGCCTGGAGAATCCCAGGGATGGGGGAGCCTGGTGGGCTTCCGTCTATGGGGTCGCACAGAGTTGGACACGACTGAAGCGACTTAGCAGCAGCAGCAGCAGCAGCATAAACTTTCTAAACAGAAGAAAAGATCCAATAAACCAATATCATTTCTCAAATTCATCTTAATAATGGATGTAAATCTGACAAATGCTTCTTCTATTCATGTCTGTTCTTGTAAATGGTTTTCAGATTTTAAAAAAATGATCAGTCTATTTCTTCTTTCAGTTACATTTTTCAAAAATTATTAATATTCAATATAATAGACTGGTAAAAGGTATGGGCTCTGAAGTCAGGCTATCAGAGGTTGAAATTTACTAGCTATCAAATCTTTTAACCTGAATCTTCACATCCTCATCTGTAAAATGGGAAAGAGAAATACTTGGAATCTCACACACTTCCTGTGCTAATTTAAAGTGATGCTTTGGGGACTTCTCTGGTGGCCCACTGGTTAAGAATCTGCCTGCTAATACAGGAGACATGGGTTCAACCCTGGTCCAGGAAGGTTCTGCATGCTGCAGGGATCTAAGCAGGGGTGCAACAACTACTGAGCCTGTACTCTGGAGCCTACAAGTCACAACTACCAAAGCCCACATGGTACAGACTATAGGCTTTAGGAAGTGTGCTAGCATCAGCTAGCATTTATAACTCATTTCAATGTATCTACATTCACATATTTTCTAAAGCAAAAGACAGGAATATTTAAGGGCTACACAGGGACCCTGGTGGTCCACTGGTAAAGAATCTGCCTTCCAGTGCAGGGAACTTGAGTTTGATTCCTGGTCAGGGAACTAAAATCCCACATGCCTCAGGGCAACTAAGCCTGCGCGCCACAGCTAGGGAAGCCTGCAAGATGCAACAAAGAGCCTGCACATTGCAATGAAGACCTAACAGGAAAAAAAAATTACATTACACATAACAGAATACCTTGCCTGCAGTAAAAAAGACTAATAAGAATACTAATTCATAATTATCTACCTGGCTGCCATGTAGAGTGGGAGAAACAACATAGGCTTTGGAGTTTTAGAAACCCAAGTTTAAATCTCTAATTGCTTCTCTTTAGCTATGTGTTCTCTGGCAACTACTTAAGATCTTTCTGGTTCCATCTCCTCATCTGGAAAATAGGAATAATATCACCTTCCCTATACTGAGATGACAAACTGTACATACAATACCTGTCCCACTGCAGGCAATCAGGAAATAGAAACCATGATCATTCTCATTCTACCAGCCTACTGAGCAGAAAAGCTTATCCAGTAACAAGCATATCAAATTTTAATAACAATAATATATCAGCCTCAGATATAGTCCATATCAACTGCAAGTGTTTATTAAAGATTTTAGTGACTGACTTTGTAAACACCGTAATTGTTTTGTTTTGCTTGGGCCAATTTTTTAAGTGCACTGATCACAAGGGTACAGCTTGATCAACTTTTACAGAATACATACATATGCATCCATATACCCAATACCCAGGATCTTCATCCTATAGAACACATTCAGGATCTTCGGGACCTTTCCAGTCATTACTCATCCCCAGGGGTAACCACTACTCTGACTTCTGTCTCCACAGTTCAGTTTAGCCTATTCTTGAAACACATAAATGTAATGGTACAATGCGTGCACTTTTTTGTAGTAAACAGTATGTACCCTTTTGAAAACACATTCAAATTCAAAGCATGTTTCTAATGAGGTATATTCCTTGGCTCTTCCCCTTTGTATTATTATTTTTTTACTTGCAATTGGAAACCCCTTGTCTTGGTTTCATATGCACTTGCTGTTTTCTTTCAGATCAATTTTCTGGACATGCTTTGAAATTAATGGAATGCATCCAACCATCTTTCAGGAACTAAATGATAACTACTTGTGTTGTTCTACTGAAAGGAAAAACATGGGTGTGGGCATTCAAGTACATCATCTAGAAAAAGAACACACAAGTGGCTGGTGGGTGCTATTATATAACCAACAGGCATATTCAGTTATACAAGGTTTAAAGAATAAATGTTTCCTTTTGAGGAAAGAAAAGCAAAAATCCAGTTGTGTAGAGTTTGGGGAAAAGAATACACAATATGAAGAAGATATAACTCCAGGAGATGGCTGAAAGGAGTTGACTTAGAGATGCAAAAGAAGCAAGAAATTATGGCAAAGCCTTCTAAATATAAAATAGGATGTTATGCCCAAGAAAAAGATAAAAGGCTACTTTTGCAAAACCAGGGTTGAGAACATATTATGAAAGATGCAAAGAATAGTGAATATGGAACTACTCTCTTGTCTCTGCCTTTAACACAAAGAATGAAGGAAATAGGAGCTCAGCAAGATAAATATTAATGAGTCTCTGGGAGTATCAAGAAACAGAATTAATAAGAGGCAGGTAAAAGAATACTTATACAATTTAAATATTTATAAATCAGCAGAGCTGGATGAGATTCATTTGAACACATTCAACAAACTGGCTAAGGCAGGACATACCTCCAGGACTAGTGTTTGTCGTGGAGACTTATGTACCGGGGAAATTTAAGCAGGCTGATTTAGTGTTGAAGATAAAGCAGCCAACAGCAGATCCGGAAAAAGGTGGGCTAGTTAACGTATCCAAACTACCAGTCAAAACTTTAAATGAAACCATAAATCAGTCCATGAGCACCTTGAGGAAAATAACATAGTAAGTAATAGCCAGAGAGGTTCATAAAAAATAAAGCCTGTCAAAGCAACTTAATCCATTTTTGGATATGCTAAGAAATTTGGGGAAGGTAACGGATGTCACAGACGCCGTTTAGGGAGGCCCTGCAGATGCCACCAGACCAATCATTCTGGACCCATCTCGTTGATGCCATTGCTGTTGTTCTCACACTTCTGGGCAGTGAAAGGCAGTTTTACTTGCACATTTAATATGTGGGGATAGGACTGTCATTTATTCCCTGTGACACCCCAGCGTGGAATTTAGTTATCGGGTAAATGCAGTCTGCACCTAGAAGTACAAAGTAAATGCTACCTAAATGAGAACGAGAGGTAGAGAGAATACTGGGACAAACTGGACTGACATCTTTTGGGAGAATTGTGTGTGTGTGGGTGGTGTGGTGTGTCTCTGCAATTATCAGCATATCCGAGGCAAAACCAAATGTTTTTCTTTGAATTCTCATATCATTATAAAAAATATAAAAGAATGTGGAGAAAAGGCTTTGTTAAAAAATGTGCAGATCTGATCATATCAGCAGGTCCTTGCAGAAACCAAACATTGACTTCCCATTTCTCTTAGAGCAGAATGCTTAGCCTGCCCAAAAGGTCTGCCTCGCTGGCCTGTACTTACCTCTCAGCCTTCCTCATTCCCCACTCCTCCTCCCCATCCTCCTCCTCCTCCTTCTGGGCTAGCCAGTCTCCCTGGCCATCTTTCAGTTCTTCCAAGGCAACATGTTCTTCCTGCCTCTGGGCCTTTGAACAGGCTGTCCCTTCTTTTGCTTACTTATTCATTCTTAAACTTTCTACTCAAATTTCACTTGGTGGAGTTGGAGGCCTTTTTAACCTCTCAGACCCTATGGTTCCCATTGTATTTTGCTCTGATAAAATTATATATCCTTCCCAGAAGTGGAATGTTAATGTAATACTTATTTAAAATAATTAATATAGCCCATCCCTGCTAGACTATAAGCCCCACAAGAGGAGGGACTGACTAGGAGATTTTTTCAAGATTGCATCCCCAAGACCTAGTATAGTATCAAGCACAATATCTGTGATCTGATAAAAGAAAAAAAAACTAGAAATATATACACAGAGGAGTTCCCTTCATCAAGAGTTAACTGGAAAGAACATCTCTCCATCCTGAATATGATAATATTCTCCAGACTTCTTTTCAAGTAGAATAATGGGGAAAAGTCTTTAATGAGGGTCTTGTTGACAGAGGTGTAAAAACACGAGGCAGCGAAAACTCAAATTGTTGAATTCTACATTTGCACATTATATTTACCTCTGATGTGTTCCAAAATTTCATTTCGTGGTGATAATGAATCTGTGGGAAATTAGCATTCTGTCGCTCTTCACAGAAGAGTGTTAGTGAAGGTTTTCCAAGCCCCGTACCATGCAGGAAACGAAATGCTTTTCGGGTAACTAACTTGGTAACACATCCTTAGTGCTTCAACAGTGTTCATCTTTACACCTTGGAGGGATGGAAACCTAGAATTAGAGAGAGCCATCAAGTTGGAGACAACACTTTGGTCTAAAATCAGTCACCGATGGGGAATTTTCTCCTTTTAAAATAACGCTTGGATTTGAGATTTTTTAAAAAATATGAATTTGTAAGTTCATAAGTAACCAAATGGCTGTATGTGAGGTTTTGATATAGTCAAGGTCACACAGAAATGAGTGATCCAGCGGAGACTAGAATTCAGGCTTCTATTTAGTCTGTTCTTTCACTAGTCCCTCCTTCATTCAGCAAATGAGACCTGAAGGGCTCCCATGAGTCTGGCACTGTGCTAAGCTCTGTGGAAACAGAGATGAAGGATCTTTCCTTGTAGAATTCAGTACTCTATGGGAGAAAGCGGGCAAGAAGGAATGATTTCATATCACAGCTGTGATAAACGCTGCTTGTAGCTGCGTCTGCTGGAGCCCCAGGCTGAATGCTCTTTGACTTCAGTGCTTCTCTGACTTCAGCTGCGATTGTGGTGAACAGCTCCAAGCCTGCTGGTGGCTTCCTGAGCTCGAGCTCGCTTAGCAGGCAGGGATGTGACCGCCCTGAAGGGCCGTCCTCAAACAGAGGATGCTGCAAGTTGGTGGATAAATGTCCCTTCCTTCAGAAGGACAAATCTGAGGGGCGTTCTACGCAGTGCTTCAGAGTCCCCTGGAGACTGAGCCTCAGGGTCCACAGCAATAACCAGCTCAATAATGCACATTTCTGGCTTTCTGTCCATCCGTGGCTCACCCTCTCCATTCCTCCACTCCTGCTTCCTAAGATCTCCTTCCAAGCAAGCTCCCTGCACCCAAGCCTTTGTTTCGGGCTCTGCTTTTAGAGGAGTGGATACCTCCACATAGTAACAGTGAATGAGCATGTGAAAAAGTTAGTGAATGCAGAGGAGACCCTAGGGCCAAGGTTGCAAGCTGCAGCATCTTTTGTTGGCTGTCCACAAGGTCACTGTCTACAGTGCATTGGTGTGTGTGTGTGTGTGTGTGTGTGTAACCCACCTTGAAGATCATGTTGTTAAGTGTTGGGTGTGGGGATGTAAGATTGGGGCATCCAGGTCAGAGGTGAATCACTCGCCTAAAGAAATAGATACACATGTGTGGGAGGAAGAAGATTCAGGAGCAGAGAAGGCTGGGCTGGCGCACCTGTGGCCTAGATAGGAAATGGATGGAGAGACAGAAAGTGAGCAGAGGAGAGGGTGTAAAAGATCTGGGCACCGAGGATTGCTTTTGGTAGGGGTGTTGTGGTGTGGTCTAAACTGCCCTGACCTTTCCCCAGGCACAGACTGGACACTGTGTGCCTCCCAAGCTGCTGGGACCATGCACACAGGACATGGCTGCAGAGTCACTTCTGTGACTCCACTCTGAGCTTGTGGGAATTACTGTTGCTTACAAGGGTCCCTACCAAAGGACAATGAATGAGAAATCAGAGGACAAAGGTTGAATAAAATGTCTGGTGAGGGCTAGCATTCCTTAGGCTTTTCTGTGAAAACTAGTGCTTATTTGCAAGTCATGCCTTACAGGACTGGAATAAAGATTTAGCCTCAGGCAAGTACTCCCAATCAACTGAAACTGGATCTGGTCATTCCCCTACGATGCTTTCTGTCATACTGAGATGCTATCTGCATTGGAGCCCAAGCACCCAGCATGGTACCTGGCACACAGTGGTACTCAATATATATGTTTATGAAACACGACTGGAAGAAGAGGAGGAAGGGAAAGAATCAGTAGTTAAACAATTAATGCATCATCAATCAAAAGATTTTAACACAGGTGGAAATTCAAGATCAATGCACAGAACCCAGGAAATCAAATCTTCTGAGGACAAACACAATAACAATTAAGGATCTCCTTGAACCCTGCAGCTGGAGATGGCTATGAGGACTGAGGAGTAGGTGAAGCAAACACTGTTCCTGTGAAGAAGGTAGAAAAGGTGATTTTTTTTTTTCGTTCAGAAAACATCAGTGGATAAGATGATGCTCTCTTATTGGTAACAAGACATGGGCTTCTTTCCAGAGAGTGACAGAGATCCTTCCAGCAAATCTTGTTGTCTTTGATGTGAGCTCTGTCAAGAAAATACCTTCTGCTGAGCAAGGATGGGAGAGAAATTTGAAGAAGGTGTTTTATGTTCTCCTCGTGTCTTTGATGTACACAAAGGATTTAGTCCTGGAAGATGAAGACTTTATCCATTTTCTTCTTGCTAAGGAGAGCTTTATTCCACGTTTCCCTGCTGGATATGATCCTGGTGAGCAGGTGATAGATAATTATAGGATTGTCTCATTATCTAAGTAACTATTACACAAGTCCCCACAGGCAACAGGTTTCATAGAAAAGCAAAAGTCATTGTAACACAAAAATATTTACTAATAAACTTATCATTTATAATACCTCTGACTAAAATATGCTCTGTCAACTACAAATATCCATGTTATACTATAAATTCAAAGAAAATCAACTATGAAGACAATCTCAAACCCTTTTAAGGGATACAGTTTCATAAAGTCAATCAAGTGATCTGGGAAAAGCACTCCAAGTACAGGCAAAACTTTTGGCAAATGACAAATCAGCCTACTTAAACTAGTTACCATCTGGGGCGGGGCGGGGGGGAGAAAAATAAAGGGGATGACACAATAGCACTTCAAAAAGAAAATAATTGAACAGCAGAAAACGATACCCTTGGGGAAACTGACAAACCCAAATATGTACCACAGATGATCTCCATTATGAACTTATTGCAAACCTTAAACATGAAGTGAAAGATGTCATTGAACTGTTATAAAATTTGTGTTGAAAATTATGCCCTCTAAACTCCTGATTTATTCACCTTAAACATTAGTTCATACTTGTGATTATAAACTTTAAAATTATTTATCGTATTAAAGTGGGTTTTAAAAAAATTTTTATTTATTTATTGGGCTGTGCCAGATCTTAGTTGTGGCATGTGGGATCTAGTTTCCAGACCAGGGATCAAACCTGGGCCCCCTACATTGGGAGCATGGTGTCTTAGCACTGGACCACCAGGGAAGTCCTAAAACAGGGATTGTTAAATGTTAAGTGATTAAAGTAAAAATAAAAACTTTAATTGTTTCAAGTTAGAGTCTGAATTAAGTCTTTCGCCCTTGCTATTTACTTGAAAAACTGGTCCCTGTATTAAATGGCTTTACTTTTTGTAGTCTATTCCAGGTATCAATTATCCTTGCAGAAAGACCTCCTCTTCTCATGAATCGCTCCCCTTCTTCGTCCTGTAATGTGACTTCCTTAATCAAGTCCACCATTGTTTCTCACTTGGATCACTATGAATACAATCACCTCCTATCGCTCCTGCCTCCTGGCTTGCCCTTCTCCAGCTCCTCCTCCCAGTTGTAGCCAGATGGCAGTTTCTAAAATACAAACATGAGGATGTCACTCCTCTGCTTGCAGTCCTTTTAGGTGGCCCATCTACCCACTGCGTGCATGTGTCTTAGCACATCTTGTAGTGCCTTCATCCATCTCTTTCCAACATCCTCAGCCCTTGTTCCTGTGCTGCTCTGC
This sequence comes from Moschus berezovskii, assembly GCF_049115385.1. Lineage (NCBI taxonomy): Eukaryota > Metazoa > Chordata > Mammalia > Artiodactyla > Moschidae > Moschus > Moschus berezovskii. The sequence continues at coordinate 20,503,986 of NC_142483.1, forward strand.
TCTTCATTTCAGCTTCTCATCATCTCTAATGTACTATCGTGCCACAGATCTGGCCACTGCACAAGCCTAATGCCTACTCAGTTTTCAGTTCTCACCTTAGAGATCAGCTGCTCCAGGAAGCCTTCCCAGATGTGTCTCCCTTGTGGTCAGTCCCACAGCATCCCGCACTAACTGTCCCGAAGCCCTTATGAAACGATATTATTATCAGTAATGGATGAGGGCACTGGAACTGATACTTCAAGAATCTACAGCTCAGCATCTGGCCCAGAGTACACACCTGAGTACTTGTGTGTGTGTGTGTGTGTGTGTGTGTGTGTTAGTTGCTCAGTTATATCTGACTCTTTGTGACCCCATGCATTGTAGCTCACCAGGCTCCTATGTCCATGGAATTCTCCAGGCAAGCATACTGGAATGGGTTACCATTCCCTTCTCCTGGGAATCTTTTCGACCCAGGAATCAGACTCGGGTCTTCCACATTGTAGGCAGATTCTTTACCATCTGAGCCACCAGAGAAGCCCACTTTAGTCCTTAGTACATGCTTAATTAAAGGAATGAATAAGTATAGCACCAAGCAAAGCAAAACAAAATTAACAGTGTCATGAAAGCAGTAAAGCCTCACAGTTAAACTGAGACATTTCCAAGTCTGGTAGGTAAAGAATATGAAAGTTAAGACATCAAAACTCTTCCCAGAGGTCATTTCTGGGGAGTGTGATTGGGACAGTGCAAAAAAGGAATTTCACTTTTTTACTTTACATACGGGAGACCTGGGTTCAATCCCTGGGTCGGGAAGATACTCTGGAGAAGGAAATGGCAACCCACTCCAGTACTCTTGCCTGGAAAATCCCATGGATGGAAGAGCCTGGTAGGCTACAGTCTGTGGGGTCGCAAAGAGTCGGACACAACTGAGCGACTTCACGTTACCTTACTTTATATACCTAACAGTTGATATTGCTATAGGAATGCATTACCAGTATAACAATTTTTTTTAATAAATGCCCATAACCAAGTATTTACTGTTATTAAATAGCCTCTGATCTTCTTGTCAGACATGACTTAGAGACTAAACAACAACAAAACCTTCTTAATTTGTTTTTTTAATTTTAATTTTATTAGAGTTGGTTTACAAAGCTGTGTTAATTTCAGGTATACAGCCAAGTGATTCAGTTATACCTATACATGTATTTGCTCTTTTTCAGATTTTTTCCTCGTATGGGTTATCACAGAATACTGAGTAGAATTCCCTGTGCTTTACAGTAGGTCCTTGTTGGTTATCTTGTATATAGTAGTGTGTGTTCATTTGTAAGTTTGTTTCTGTTTTTTAAATAAAAATTCATTTGTGTCATTTTTTAAAATTAGATTCCACATATAAGTGATATCATAGGACATTTGCCTTTCTCTAACTTACTCCACACTTAGTATGATCATCTCTAGGTCCACCTGTGTTGCTGCAAATGACTTTCATTTTTTATGGCTGAGTAATATTCCATTGTATATATACATATAAAACACATCTTCTTTATCAGTTCCTCTGTCGATGGACATTTAGGCTTCCATGTCTTGGCTATTGTAAAAACAGTGCTGCAATGAACATTGTGGTGCACATATCTTTTCAGATTATGGTTTTCTCCAGATATATGCCCAGGAGTGGGATTGCTGGATCGAACAGTAGTTTTTAGTATTTTAGAGAACCTCTATACTGTTCTCCACAGTGGCTGTACAGATCTACATTCCCACCATAGTATATGAGGGCTCCCTTTTCTCCTTACCCTCTCCAGCATTTATGTTTGTAGACTTTTCGATGATGGCCTCCTCTTCTTAATTTGAATAGTTCCATTTGTTAAACTTTTTTCTAAAAAAAAAAAAAAAAAAACCAGAAAAACTTTAAAATGAAAGCTATCCTAAAGAAAGTAAATGTTCTGAACATTTTTAGCTTACCTGTATAGGATGTTTATATAAAATCTTCACGATTTCTGCTTGTCATGGAAAGTTTTAGGATGTTCTGAATAATTGTGTGTAATGAGAATTTAATCTTGTTTATTCAAGAGAGTGCAATTGACTTAGGGGGAAGAATATACATTTGGAGGGAAGGAACTTTTACTTTTCGCTGTATTATTATTCTGTACTATTATTCATTATTATTATCATTCTCTACTATTCAAAAATTTTCTAAGAAGCTCCTATTACCTTTATAATAAAATAAAAACTAATTAAAAATGTAAAAGTGAAAGCATTTTATGAAGCTTTTAAAAAATACATTAATATTCTTGGCAACTTTGCAAGGTAGATAAAAATCATCATTTTAAAGATGAAGAAACTGAGACTACAAGAAGTTCTGTGACTTGTTTAAGGTCAAAGTGGTAATAAGGGGCAAACTGAGGACTCAACCCCAAATCTAATTTTAACGCCAAGATATAATTCTTTAAAAATGTAATACACTGTGTTTTCTTGTTTTATTAAACAAGTAAATAGTAGTTTGCTAGAAGATAAGTGTATTACTTTAGGGATGGAGAGAGATTTATTTTCTTAGTTTAAGGCAGTAGTAGGGATTCAAAATAAATGCTTTCCTTGACCAAGGTACCAAAGAGGAATCATATTAGCTGCCAAGTTGAAAACAAATTTCATCCTAACATTCTTATTAGTATCTTAAACCTTATCATATTTCCTAAATATTCTTTCTCATCTTTACCAACAACAAAGCCTTGACATAAAACCTTAAATATAGGAAGCAATCAATATTGACTTTAAATTTGTTAAAGTATAAATGTGTGTTTTTATGTATATGTATGTGTGAATGTTTTCATACAAGTGTGTATTTGTATAGTGTAGAAAATACATATACCAGATGTTAACTGTTGTTATACCTTACTAATGAAATTATAAATGTTTTTATTTCTCTGGAATTTCCTGTATCTGTTCATTTGTCTAAAAACGGACAATTTACTAATTTGTAACAAGAAGAAAAAAGAGTGGGGGTCGTTACACAAGATAATGAGATTAATTATAAAGTCATAGTAACCATGTACACTGGCTCAGGAAACTGACCAAAGAAACACAATACAAAGCATAGAAATACACATAGACATTTGATATATGAGAGGTAATATGGTAGCCATGTGGAATCAGGAGAGGAGACGAGATCATTCAATAAATTGAACTGGAAAAAAAATACAGTTATCCATAATAGAAAAATATGATTTTGGATCCATAACTCAAATCATACTCAAAAGTCAATTACAGATAGAGTAAGGACTTAAACGCCAGAGGGAAACAGAAAAGATTGAGAGAAATTCTTAAATTAGACATAAAGAGTGCTAATCATTAAAGAAAAGACTGATAAGCTCAATTCCATTAAAACTAAGAACTTATGCTAAGAATACCCTAAAGAAAGTGAAAAGGCAAGTCAAAAGCAGGGAGAAAATATCTGAAAGGATACAAACACCATGTTAGTCAGGGTCCTCCAACAAAAAGGAGATGTATGACAGGAACTGGCTCACACGATCATGGCAGCTCAGAAGTCTCACAATCTGCCTTCTGCGAGCTGGAGACTCAGAAAGGCTGGTGATGTAATTCAGTCTGTTTCTGAGGGCCTGAGTACCAGGATCCTAGATGTCTGAGAGCAGGAAATGATGGATGTCCCAACACAAACAGAGGGCAAGTTTTCTCTTTACATTTTTATTCTATCCAGTCCCTCAAAGGATTATGTGATGTTCATCCACCCAAAGAGGGTGATCTTATACTCAGTGTATGCATTCACATGCTAATCTCTTACAAAAACACCCTCACAGACACACCCAGAAATATTTTATCAGCTATCTGTGAATCCTTTGGCCCAGTCAAGTTGACACATAAAATTAACTATCATAACCACCAACAGATTAGAGTAAAATACATGCATACATACATACATATATATATATCAAGTACTTCTACAAACCAATAGGAGAAAACAAACAAATCAGTAGAAAAGCAAGAGACATGAACAGACATTTCACAGAAAAGGAGACATTTATGGCCAATTAGTACAAAAAGAGGCCATCAACCTTATTAGTAATCAGAAAATACAGATCAAGATCAAAATACCATTTTATACCTAATAGCTTAAGAAAGGGGCTTCCCTGGTGGCGCCGGTGGTAGAGAACCTGCTTGCAACGCAGGAGACCCAGTTTCAATCCCTGGATGGGGAAGATCTCCTGGAAAAGGAAATTGCTTTATAAAAAAAAAAAGAATACCAAGAGTAGGGGAGGATGCAACTCAATAGGAAAGCTTACACATTCTGGTGGGAGTATATATTATTACAGTCACTTTGGAGAATAATTTCATATTATTTGGTAAAGCTGAACATTCATCATTCTCCAATCCAGCATTTCTACTCCTGACTGTGAACTCCTGAGAGAAAATCCTCTTTATGTGCCCATGAAGATGTGTTTGAGAAGGTCCACAAGAGAAGAACTCTGCATAACAGCAAAAAAAATAGAAGGAAATGACTAAATTGCCCACTGAGAAGAGAACAGATAAAACTAAGTATCAACATTGCCATCTGGCACATAGTAAACAATCAATAAATGGTAGCCCTCACCATTAGCCCTGAGTATCGGTTTGATCATGCTAAATACAGCAATAATAATACCTATTTTACAGTAACATATAAAGAATTAAATGAGAAACAGATGTAAGTCCTTGGCACACAGATAGCATTTGACAAATGTTACTGCCTCCTTATGGATCTGGGTGAAGTTTGGGAGCTATCAGCTTGGTAATGGAAGAGTGTGTATATGTGATGCTGCCCGGCAAGGCCTACCCTTAGCAGGCTTCCAAGGCTGACTGTTTTTGTCTTGAAGAAACACAGAGTATGCCTACTCCATGTCTGGAAAGCACCTCTTGACACGGTATTTTATACTATTGTTTCCACTGCACTGAGCCTTGAGAGGTAAGATGACTTGCCTCAGGTCAGCCGGCTGAGAAGCGGATATGGATTTGAACTCATACTATCTGATCCTCAGTACCAGCACCCTCTGTGTACTAAGTCGCTTCAACCGTGTCCAACTCCTTGTGACCCTATGGTCTGTAGCCCGCCAGCTGTCCATGGGATTCTCCAGGCCAGAATACTGGATGGAATGAATTGCCATTTCCTTCTCCTGGGGATCTTCCCAACCCAGGGATTGAACCAGAGTCTCTTACTTCTTCTCCTGCATTGGCAGACAGGTTCTTTACCCCTAGCACCACCTGAGGAGCCCACCAGCACCCTCTACTGCTTTCCAAATGCTACCAGATCTCAACATCACCTCTAACAGAAAGGCAGCATAATCTCAACTGACAAGGATTCCAGAACCCTTCTTCCAGTTCCAGTTCCTGTCCCCACCCGAGGGTGTGTGTGTGTGTCTGTTTGTGTGTGTGTGTCTGTCTGTCTGTGCTGGGAAAGGGAGAAGACCCAGTTTTGACAACCAATGGGTGACCCTGGAGCAAATGTCAGCTTGGAAGAGCAGAGGCCACAAATGGTTAATGGCATTATTCCCCGAAGGGCACCAGAAAGTCAAGTAAACCATTCTTGACCTTTCAGAAGCTATTATGAGGAAAACATAAAGAAACAATTCTGCAGGCTTAATGAAGGAACGCTGTGAAAAGTGTAATGGGCTATTTGTGAACATCTCAAAAGCATCATATAATTTGCCACAATTGGCAGTCTATTCTCCAGCAAGGCCAAGCAGTGTGTTGCTACTTTAGGCCCAAAGTGCCTTGGCAAAGCCAGGACCCCACCTCCATCCCTTCTCTAAAGCCCAGGGTGTCTATGATTTAATTTCCAAGGCTTAAACAGCAGCTGCTGAAACGAAATGTGGCACTGGCTCATTCATTTTCCCCAAGTGCTAAAATATGTTTTTTGCTTCAAAATATGAGCCCTATTCTGGTTTTGGTTTTTTCCCCCACTACACATGCAGAGTTCTTCTTTTTAAAGTTACATTTTCAAGCAATTAGTGTATTCTATTGACTCAGCTCTTCATGACTTTGGTGGGGGCTGGTAGAAGAGTGAAGTGGTAGAGTACTTAATTATTTTTAAAAATGGTTATTGGCCATGCTCGGGTCTCATATTTCATTCCCAATTTCATAAGGGCATTTAGTATGCAGAGTCTCTGAGTAAGACAATCAGCTGCCACATTAGCACAATGGCTCTTTGGAGTTGTAACAGTCTACCACAGAAATGATCCGTGAATTATATAAGTCTATAAGGTCCAATACACTTACAGTTTTTAACCCTTCTCCATTATTTGTTCCCCATTAGGCTTTCCCCTCCCTTTTTTCTGCTCTTAAATACAAATGCAAAATTAACACGCAAAGCCAGGAAGAGATACACTCAAAGTATGTTTAACTAGAGCTAAGAGAAGACCAAGAAAATGATTCTACAAAAGCAATGATTTTCAGTTAACCCTGACCTTCAGCCTATGTTACGTCCCAGCAGAGTTTCTGTTCATATTTCATATTGCCTCCCAAATAGAGGAATAGGTGACTTTGGATGCCAGGGTTTCTAGCTTTCTGTAGTCTGTTCCACAGTCTGGGGAACAGTTGTGTGACTTCAATAATGTTCCTAAGTTGACTATGAAAGATTTGATTCTATTTCAGATTCCCAGCTGTTCTAAAACTGAGTGATAAAGGTAGGAAGCAAAACTGGTAACTGTGTATTCTGATAACATAGGCATTTGTAATCAACTTACTTAAAAGGTTAAAAATGGTTATTGGCCATGTTCAGTTCCCATATAGAAAACTTGGTCTTAAGATGCCAGAGATCAGTGGGCAGAGAGCAAACTGAAATATCCTCAGTGGCTCGAGCTGGGCCAGGACTAGAGTCCAGGTTTGCTGAAGCCATAAACAAAGGCAGCAAAGCGAATTTAATAACAGAAACATGTCCCAGACAACTGTCACTGCTCATATTTGATTTAGATAATTCTTTACCAGCGGTACAGCCTTGCCCTTCACTTCTGACACCAGAGAATAGATTGTTTTCTTAGAAATGGAATATTCAAGTGAAAGGTATTTTTTAGACATCTGTAGAAGTGCATCCACTAGGAACAGAGGGTTGACCATCAGCATTTATCATCTCTCCCTGTCAAAATCCAATAAATGATAGTGAAAGAATGAACCCATAACCAAGACAAGCACAGAAAGGAGGCCATCAATGAATAAGGCACCTGGACAAATTTCTGATGGATGGGTTGAGGGTAGGAGGCTGTTGATGGACGAAGGAGAAGGAGCAAGGGAGCTGCTACAGAGTTTGCCGGAGGAGACTCCGGAGAAGGGAGACATGACTTAGGGGAGCCCTAAAGAAACTAAAGTCAGGATGGGCTGAGTCAGCAGAGGCTGGACATGAGAAAGAGGTTGACTGAAAGTATTTTTGGAAGGACTATTCCCATCGGCTCCCTCGCTCACTTTCCCCCTTCCCAATCCTGCTGCAGAGCAGCACTAGGTTGATGGAGAAATTGTGGCTCCCACACTCCCCTGCAAGTCCTCCCGTCCCCAAGCAAGTAAAGCTCAGTGTTGCCCTCCTGCTGCCACTTTCCAACTGCAGTATTTTGCCCCCAGGCTGAAAAACTAGAGATTCTTATCTAAAGAAGCCGCCTAGAGAGGAAGAGATGCTTGAGCAGATGCAGGTCCTACAGTACAGAAGTACCTTTTGGCATTTGGGAACCTTGCTTAGAATCCATGCCCACACTGCTGAATTCATTCTCTCCCTGAAGTGAAGTCAGCCCAGCAGGAATCCTTGCCCTTATCCTCAGAGCTTCCAGGAAGCATGCCCATTCAAAGGCTAACGGTACAGAGACCTACCCAGGCCACAGTCAGCAGTCATCCCTGAGGTTGTCATCAGCGCCATCACTAACATCAAACACTTATTGAACACTGACATCACGCTAAGATCAAAGTGTCAGTCACTCAGTCGTGTCCAACTCTTCACAACCGCATGGACTATGGGAGCCCACCAGGTTCCTGTGCATAGGCTTCTCCCGGCAAGACTACTGGAGTGGGTTGCTACGCCCTCCTTCAGAAGAATTTCCTGACCCAGGGATCGAACCCAGGTCTCCTGCATTGCAGGCGGATTCTTTACCGCTAAGCCACTGGAGAAGCCCAATAGAACTGTGGCAGTGCTTTTTTTTTAAATGTGTGCTCCCTTAAAAAAATTAAACACAGAATTATCAAATGATCCAGCAATTGCACTTCTGAGCATATACCCAAAGGAACTGAGAGGAGGGGCTCGGGCAGATACTGGCACAGCCATGTTCACAGCAGCATTACTCACAATGGCTGAAGAGCAGAAACAATCCAAGTACTCATTGTCTGAAGAATGCAAAAATAGAATATGGTATACACATACAGTGGAATATTACTCAGCCTTAAAAAGGAAGGACATTCTGGCATATGCTACAACCAGGATGAACCTTAAAAACATTACACTAATAGCCAGTCACAAAAGGACAAATATTGTATGACTCCACTTACGTAAGGTACTAAAGTAGTCAATTCACATAAACAAAAAGTAGAAAGGTGTTTGCTAGAGGCTGAGGGGTTGGGGGAATAAGGAGTCACTGTTTAATGGGTATAGAGTTTCATCCGGGGAAGATGAAGTTCTGGAGATGGATGCTGGTAATGCTTGCATAGCACTGTGAGTGTATTTAACATTACTGAATCATATACCTAAAAATGGTAAGAATGGTACATTTTATATGTATTTTACCAATAAGAAACCTAATAAAAAACCCACCCAAAATAATACAATTATTGAAATGTGAGCTTGTCTGTTAAATATATGGGGTATTAATAGATGAAATATTGCTTTAAAATCATGTGGTAAGGGGAGAGGTTGAAGAATATAAGGGAAATAGAGGTTGAGGGGTGGGGAGCTGACACAAGACTGTCCAAATACAAAATCACTGTTAACTGCGGTGGTATATATGGGGGCATGATATGTGTATTCTACTGTGTGTATGCTTGAAGTTTTCCATGAAAGAAAAAAAAGAACAGTTCATTTGACAAGCTGCACGGTTTGCAGGATCTTAAGTTTCCTGACCACAGACTGAATTCATGCCTTTGGTAGTTAAAGCACAGAGTTCTAACCACTGGACAACCAGGGAATTCCCTTGAAAAACCTCATCCCAGTAGATAACAGGACAGTAGCTGCCACCATATTCGTTAAACGTTCAGAAAGAGACAGGGCTGTGGAAGGAAGCTTTCCTCTCAGCCCGTTCCACAATGCTCCTGAGAACACACCCAACTGCTCACCAGTAAGGATTTCACCCTCAGAGTCCCTTAGAGAACTCTCAGAACCTTTACTATCAGCATCTGCCCACCCAAGGCAATTTCAAGGCTTGGGAGAAATACAAAGTGTTTCCTTCTAGTGAATTACCATGTACAGAAAACTGTTTCATCCTGTAATGCAAAAAGGAAAATGGCAGAGAAGGTCCACATCAAGAATCTTACCTAAAAGGTACATCTGCTTCATGTCATGGGACTCATCAACTCAACAACAAAAACATATTTTAAACTATAATATTAAGGAATCCAGGTCGCTGTGAATGTATTTTTTCTGAGCTTTCTCTCTTTCACACACACACATACGTGCATGCCATCTGCCTTGACTAAGCAATCACAATGAGTTGGGAACTGGTCACATAAGCAAATAGTGAACACTCTACTCATCGCTTCCTTTATTCATGTTTTAACAAGTATTTGCTGAGTACCATTGGTAATTATGGAAAAGAGTCTGATGCTGGGAGGGATTGGGGGTAGGAAGAGACGGGGACGACCGAGAATGAGATGTCTGGATGGCATCACCGACTCTGTGGACATGAGTTTGAGTGAACTCCGGGAGTTGGTGATGGACAGGGAAGCCTGTGGTTCATGGGGTCGCAAAGAGTTGGACACGACTGAGCGACTGAACTGAATTGAACTGAATGGACATGAGTTTGAGTGAACTCTGGGAGTTGGTGATGGACAGGGAGGCCTGGCGTGCTGTGATTCATGGGGTCGCAAAGAGTCGGACACGACTGAGTGACTGAACTGAACTGAACTGATTGATAATTAAGCCATAGTATCAATACTAGGTGCTAGGTGATGTGCAGACCCACTCAGACCCTCAGAGCTGATATGAAGATCAACTGAACTGAAAACATTTGAGATTGAACAGATCCAGAAGAAGCCTTCCTTTCTTTATTCAGCTGTGCTCAGTCTTAGCTGTGGCGCGCGGGATCTTTAGTCATGGTACGCACACTCTTGGTTGCAGCATGTAGGGTCCAGTTCCCTGACCAGCGATAAGACCCAGAGCTTGAGGGTGATAGACAGACCACCAGGCAAGTCCCTAGAAAGAAACCTGTTTTGGAGCTTCGCTTACCTGATTAAAAGCAGACACTCCTGGAAGTGAGGCTGTCATAAATACCCTTTGGGGCAGCTTCACTCTGAAGAAGGAAACTTAGAGCAGAATTGCCACAAATCTTCTCTTGGGGTGGTTCTTACTAGCCAGAAAGAAGGGGGAGGTGAGTACTTGCCCCTGCATTAACAAACATAATCACAGATTTTCTATCTCCCATTTTGTTCTCCTAAAAGCCCGTCTTTCCTGAAGAAAACTCATTTGTTCTTCCCATTAAATCTTTTGTCTCCCTTCCCTTTCCCATTATTCAGTAAATATATAAGTCCCCATCTTCGGCTGTTTGTTGAGTCACATTTTTTCTGTTAACTTTCACTTCTATAACTGAATAAAAATCTGTCTTTTCTAATGCTAATCTCTGTCAGTTTAATTCACAGGCCCTCAACCACTGAATTTAAGAGGGTAGAGGAAAATTTTTTCCTCCCTGACAGTGACAAAGACAGAAAAATTCTGGCTCTCATGGAAACTGCATTCTATCAGGGAATATACACAGAAGGAGCAAATGCACAAATATTTATTTGCCTGATCAAATAATGGGTCAGTTAAGAGTTGGATTCACCTGGTTAGCCTCAATACAAGAAAACAATATGTGAATAACTGGAGTCTCTTCTGATCAGTTGTGTACATCATCACAGTAGGTGGTCTAGAAGAGCCTCTCCAAGGAATGATACTTAGGTTGAGTCTAAAAGCATGAAGAAAAAACAGTGCTAGGAGACATGGGGAGGAGCACTGCAAACAAAGGGAGGAAGGGAAACATCACACAGGACATGGCGGTGTTTGTGTGTGTAGAGGAGTTCCAAATTTGTGAGGGTTACCACCGAAATCATGATTCTCCGTGATGGGTGAGGGACAGAGGGTCGGAGCAACTCACACTTACAGACAAGTAAAGAGAGATTTAAAGTTAAATTGAGAGTAAAGTTGACAGAAGATATCCATGATCAGGAGATCAAGTTAAGCATTAAACAGTAAATTCAACAACAAAGACCTGACGGTAGCTACAGACATCAATTAGAAAGTAGGCATTGTGCTTTGTACCATTTATTAAATAAAAATTAAAAAAAAAAAGAAAGTAGGGGACTTCCCTGAGGGTCCAGTGATGAAGACTCCACGCTTCCAATGCAGGGGTTATAAATTCGATCCCCTTACACCTCCTAAGGGGGGACTAAGATCCCACATGACTTGTGGTGCAGCATTAAAAATAAACAGAAGTAGAAGCTATCTCATCCCACAGAAACTAGGGAGGGTTGAGAGGCTAGGGCGCAGGGAAGAGTCCTTATAATTGTTTGGTCACTTCATCCCAAGGCCTTACAATTTCATCCTGTAGTTGGCTTGAATCCTAAGGAGGGGCCAGATGAAGCTGAATCCACAGGCAGAAATATAAAGATCAGGTGCATTTATCAAGCCATGCAATGTGGTTCACAAATATTTCACCCACTGTTGTGTTTTGGTTTTACTTTATAGGAAGAATATAGAAAGGCAGATTCACACATTAACTTCAGGACTCAAGAGAAATAATACTAAAAAGTAAAGTTTCATCAAATAAATAAAGTCCTGATTTCCCCTGGAGACAGGCCCTAGAACCCTACACTGTAGGCAGGGCTGCTTTATGCCATATATTTACATGCAGCATTGGAGGAGAGTCCACAAGAACACAACTCCGTTGTTCCTAGAATTCGGTTCCTAGTTCTTCAGTGAAGACCTGGGCTCACTTTTTCTAAAGGAGAATGAATTTTATGTCATCCTCCAGGAAATGCAATATTTAAAGTTAACCTTATCACAGGAGGAATTCCTGGGAAAATATAATAAAATCCAACAGTTGGTGGATTCAAGCTGGAGGTCACCCTAATTAACACAGTAAAGAGTAAATGGAATGCAAACAATCCTATTTCACACTAAACAATTCAACACGGGGAATCATTTTAACATAATGACTCAAGGGTAGATTACATTCCCCCATGCATAGGCACAGCCCCCATTGACTACCAGTGGAGACACTGATGCATATCCAGAAACAGTTTGAGACCTAGAGGCTGGTGAAATAAATTGTGTGAATCAATTTAAAATGCAGCCAGATGTTTTTTTTTTACTCCAAAAATGAAAAGACGGGTGGGATGGGGGTGGGACTCCACAGAGCCCACGTGGCAGAAGACCGAGGCATACCCAGTTTCAAAGTCAGCCATAAATTGGTGAACTTGACCTCTTTTCCTATCTTGCTATCTTTTTATTCTGTTTAAGGAAGAATGCATACCAATAAACTATTTCATTTTTAAGCATTTTGGGAGGCCTTTTCATTTTAAAGCACTCTGAGGAAAACAGAGATGGACTGACCTGAATGCTGATCTCAAGAAGTTCAAAACTTGGCTAATAAGAGAAATGATCTGTATGTGTACAAGATTAAACAGGGAGACATTCAGAAAATAGTCACAGATGTGTGAATAAAGTTGCCTACGGGGATTTCATGGAAGCCATTATTGCAGTGAAAAACTACTCAGTAGAGAGTACTTAAGAGTCATTCTTTTTAAATCACTCTCTATTACCTTTTCTTTTGGCTGCACTGCTTGGCATGCAGGATCGTAGTTCCCTAGCCAGGGATTGAACCCTTGCCTCCTGTAGTGGAAGCACAGAATCTTATTAATAACTGGATTGCCAAGGATGTCCAGAGATTGATACTTTTTTTTTAAAAGTACCTATTATTAATGATGGAATAGTTTGCAGCTATTATAATAACATAGGAAAAAATATTTAAGGACTGAAAAACTGTTGATGAAATACTAAGTTTAAAAATAGCTAACCAAATATTGTGTACACTGTACTCCATTTTTTAAAGAAAAAAATCATTTTGTTGATGCAGTCCAAACACAGGTTGGAAAAGAATTTCCAGACACATAGCATTTCAGAAGGGAGTGAGTTTATTAAGAACAAAGAGCAGCGATAAGGTGGGCACCGCAAGCCCAGCGGGCCAACCTCCTCACAGACCAGGGAGAGTTGACTGTTTTCGTGAATTAATGGCAATTTTTATAGCCTCAAGACAAGGAAAATTCCTCCTGGAAGTATGGCATTAGTGATTGGTTAGGGGGCTACAGCATGTTCACTGGAATGGGCATCTTTGCCTAATTTGGAGTCAGGAAGCTTATTAGGGATGATCAGGGGCTTTGGCAACAGTTACAAAGGGACTCAGCTTCGGAGGTGACCTTGGTTCTGGGCTCCACTTCTGTGGTCTTGGGGAAGGACTCAACAATTTTTACACTGGTTTCTTTGAACAAGGAAGAAACAAATATTTATTTAGAGAATATTAACAATGCGTATCTTCTGGTGGTATTAATGAGTGTTTGTTTACTTTCTTTTTACTTAATAAAATCATCTATATTTTTGCAATAAAAATACATTATTTTTGATAACTAAAAAAGAGAAAAAATCAGAGTTATAGGGAAAGAAATACAACACAGTGGAATTTATAAGAGGAAGAAAATGTCAGTGTGTTTCAACAAGGGTCCTCCCTAGTGGAGTCGCTTAAGCCAATAGAATGAGACCCAAGTTCAGTTCAGAAGAAAAGGTAAGTTCCAATCTTAGATCAAAGAACGAAGAGGGGCAAGCTCTGGCTCTAGAGCACACGCAGTCCAGAAAGCCCTGGGTAGGGCTGCTTTATAGAGTTCTTGTTCCCAGGGACGGGGCAAACTTCTTGTGACTCAGGCACACAGGAGGGCACAGGCAGGCACTACTGTGCTGCTTGTGGGTCCAGGTCACAGTGCCAGGCGCAGCATCTCTGCACACAGCCCACTGCTGCCATCTTGAATTGAGCGTCCCGCGGCTTCTGCACACAGCCCTCAGCTGAGGGGTCAGTACAGCCATTAAGCTCCAGGAGCTCTGGTCTGCATGTGGCCCCCTATGAGCTAGTGAAACTAGACTAAGCACAAATGAAAAGAAAGAAGAAGAAATATCAGATTTTATTACCCAGATTCTACTTTTATTCTCTGGAAACTGTTAATGGGCTTTGCCAGTGACAAATCCTTCATCTGGCTTTCATCCTGCTCCTCATTCTTGAGGAGCTCTGAAGGGAAGTGGTCTCCTGTAGCTGCTTCCTGAAGTCAAATTTTTCCTAAAGACTCCGGTATCTAGATCTATAGCACGTCTGCAGAGCACTCTGACACTATGCTCACTGCCAGGCCCTCTATCTCCCTGGTCACATCTCTGTTGTTTTCCAGAAGAGAAGCTTCAGATTAGAGAGAGGTTCGCAGAAGCAGTTAGTCAAGGGGTTCCGTTGTTGCCCAAGGTTCTCTCGCTGGAGTTTGGTGCTTGGTGGTGGGGGACCAGGGGGCGGTTGTCTCTTCACTCAAGTGCTGTGTCCCACGGAGTGAACCCCAGCAGCTTCAGGACAGAATGGTTGACGGGATCACAAGTGGAGCCCATTCCATCCAGGAGTAAGCAGGTCTTGCTGGCTGATGGTTTGTTAGCTTTTTAGGTCTCAGACTGGAAGCCATGTGGGGCCAGACTGGTGGGTGCCGGAGCATCTGGTGACCATGTTCCGTGAGAGCTTTCATGGTTTCTTCTACCTGGAGGGTACACCTGAGTTGTTCCATTGCAATGGCTGTTCCTTCTCTTGGGCTTGGGTAATGGGCCTGCCACACAGGAGTTCAGAATGTCATCCACCTACTGATCTCTTAGGTCTTTTGCTTAAGCTTCCCCAAAGATGGTGTGGGAATTTTTGAACACTTGAGACAGGACTCTACAGCAGTACTGTTTTCCTGTGTGTCTGACTCCTGCCATTCAAAGGCCAAAGTGTCTTGTCACTCTGGGTTAATGGAATACAGAAGACGATGTCCCTTTTTTTTTTTTTAAGTTTTTTTTACTTATTTTTGGCTGTGCTGGGTCTTCATTACTGTAAGAGGGCGTTCTCAAACTGTGGGCTTCTCATTGTGGTGGCTTCTCTTGTGTAGCACAGGCTGTAGGCACTTGGGCTTCAGCAGTTGTGGTACGTAGGCTCTGGAGCACAGGCTCACCAGTTGTGGCACATGGGCTTAGTTGCTCCACAGCGTGTGAGATTTTACTGGACGAGCGATTGAACCCATGTCCCCTGCATTGGCAGGTGGATTCTTGACCATTGGACCACCAAGGAAGCCCACAAAGGCATTTTTAAAATCTAACACAGAATACCAGGTCCCTGTGGACAGTAGAGCAGTCTGTAGGGTGTAGATTGGATATATATCCTCGGTGGCTTTCAGCACCATTCAGCATTCCCCACTGCGTTTCCTTACAGGGAGAATAAGGGAATTACAGACTGATTGCCATGGTCTGGTAAGGCCCTAACACGGGCAGTGCCCAGCAGAGCCTCTTGATGGAGAAGGTACTGTGTTTTATTGGATCCTGTATGTACTTCTCCAGTTACACAGATCAGAAGTGTAGGCGGGATATGTACCTAGATAAGTCCTCCTTCTCCATTGGGAACCTTCCTCAAAAGGACGTAGGTCCTTTGCATTTACCCTGGCACGATGCTGGACCCTGGCTGGTAATTAGTCCCGCTTTGTGTAGTTGCTTAACTGGGCTATGGCAGAGGGGAACTGTATGGAGGGAACCCTGGGGCCTAGGGCCCAGGTTGGGACACAGGAAGGAAGGGGGTAGGGAGGGAAGAGTAGGAGGAGGATTAATGAAGATATCAAGAAGGCTCTCGGGGGATGGTCAAGCACCAGTATTGCTGTAGTGGAGGAGAGCCCACATCCCTTTGGATTTTTTTTTTTTTTTGGTGTGCTTCACAGCATGTGGGATTTTAGTTCCCCAGGCAAGGACTGCACTCACAGCCATTCCTTGCATTGGAAGCGTGAAGTCCTAATCACTGGGTCATCAGGGAAGTCTGAGAATGCCACTGTTCTAAGGCCATAAAAAAAGACAGACATAGGGAATTTCATCCCATTTTTTGTCTTTGGCATAGCAGGTCCAACTGAAAACCGGTCTTTAGAGACCCATTGATGGACCAACTTTCCCTATCTCCAAGCCCCATACTGGGGCCAAGTGGTAAAACAAGGAAGATAAAATGTTTTGGGGTTGAGGGTAATACTGGAAAAACTCCAGTTCTGCAGGATACACCCCAAGGGGCTATCCTTTAGTATTGTACACATTTGGTTTCCCATACCTTAGGTGTTCTGTTTTTGATATGTTTGCAACTACTGGTTGAGGGCAGGGTAAGCAAATGTCATAAGATTTGGCCCAAATAAGAATTCAGGTTTGGGAAATATGGAACCAGCACCAAACTGTTAATGGATTCCTTGAAAGACCAATATAGGAAGCATCCAAATGTCATGAACTCTGATGTAAGTGGGGTCTCTCTTGAATGTATAATGGCACGTGCTTGAGATAGGCAGAATGTCCCACAGGAGCTGAGACAGGACTACCTCTTGGTCAGAGCAGCTTAGCCACATTAGTTCCTAACCAACTTGGTCTGTTATGTCAGAAGTGGGAGTCTTCTCTTTCCTCCTTTTAGCCAAAAAGGAGTTGTTCATGGACTTCCCTGCGGTGAGAGCTAAAAGTACAAGGAGTTCCCATGCGACACTTACCAGATCACTGGGGCAGCTGGTATTCTGTGTTGATAATGGGAGATGTACCTGTGGAACTTTGGATGATAAAGAAAGGATCTTCCCAGATAGGGAGAAGAGGTCAGACGGTGGGTGTTTCCTGTTCTTGCCAGCAGCTCACAGTGTTCCTGGATGATGGGGCTCCTGGTCTTACAACCAGCTCACAGGGCTCCCCAGCTCACTTCAGAAAAACCAACCTTGACCAGAAGAGGTCAAGTTATGGGTGAACCTACCTTGGGAACATTTTGTATTCAAGTGTCCCTGGTGCCTTTTCTTCAACTCAAAGCCAGTGTCCTTGTTTTGTTTTGTCAGACGGTCCTAACCACCTGGGATTTTCCCAGTCTTATCTCCTAGCTCACAGATCTGGCCACTTTCCTTTACCAAACTGAAAGTGACTATGGAGAATGCTACTGTCGGCTCCTGGAGGTTTGCAAGGTGGGCAACAAGCCCTGACGTGGCAACTAGTGCCTTGTACAGAGGACAGCACTATTGGTGAGGCAGAAGCAAGACTGCCATGGCTCCCTCACGTCCATAGGTCCCATCATCCCCAGATATCTTGTATCTCTGGAAGGCCAGCCAGAGGCAGCAGGGAGACATGTCTGAGTTTCAACCTCTGATCCCCAATGATGCCACAGTATGATCATCTCAAGGGAGTACAGTCCAGATGACTCTGGGGGCTACGCTGGATGAGAACCATACCCGGGTATCAGGTTGCTGGGCAGAGTTGTTCTGAATTCGGCTAAAGACTTTTGCTGTTCTAACCTGTCAGAGTGTACTCAAAGACCAGAGGCAGTCATTCCCAGGCGAACCTTCAAAGCCTACACCATCCATGTCCTGGAGCCCTGAGCTCCAATGAGCCCAGATGAAAATGCCATCTGGGCTGCCAAAAGTTGATCCTTTTGAGTCAGGTCCCAGGGTCCTCCTGCCTGGTGTCATTTGAACCAATAAAACGAGTCCAAGTTCCATTCAGAGGCAAAGTTTTATTCTTTGATGATCAAATGGAGAAGTGCAAGCTTGAGCTCAAGAGTACATGTTTTTTCCAAACGGCTGTTGGCAGGGCTGCTTTATAAGGTTCTTATAGTGGGGAGAGGAGGATGGAGTTCTTGTGCTGCTGCTCATGGCTCCAGATCCAAATGCTAGGTGCAGCACCTCTGTGGCTGGTCTGCCATTGCTATCTTAAAGTGTTGTGCACAGAGTTTCTGCACATAGTCCGTCAAGGTTAAGTGTCAGGTGCAGCCGTTTTGCATTAGGAACTCTGGTCTGAAGTGCTGGGTGCAGGCACCCTGTGAGTTAAGTGAAATTATATTAAAGGAATAATTAAGCACAAAGGAAAAGAAAGAAAAAAATGTTAGATTTAATTTGATTTCCCAGATTCTATTTTAATTTCCTGGAAATTGTTAAAGACCTTGGCCAGTGACAAGCTAAAATGGAAGTGGGAATCAGGGGTGAAATTGAGGGATGTCATGTTGGAGCTGGTCAATGAAGGAGACAGAACTGAAGGCAAAATGTCCAAAGTTGATTTCTCTCACCAAATTTCCAACTAGTCCTGTTTTGTGGCCTTCCTATAGCAGTAAGTAGGCAGGGCCACCGTGCCACAACTGTTAGAGGGCACCATATATGCTGAGTCCATGTACATACTCCTCAAGTTGTACAACCTATATAGCCCAGTGGAAAAACTGGCTCCTTTTAGAAGTTACGGTCCTTGCTCCTACATACAAGCAAAAAGCAAAAGAAATCCAGCCAGCCAGCCAGGGAAATTCCAGTCACTTTATTGGTCTAGATCTGTAGAGACTAGGATTCCATTAAGATGCCTCATGGGCATCAGGCAGAGACAGGCTTATTGGGTAGAATTCTGGACTAGTCTCCCCCAGCCCCACTTCCATAGCCAGCTACATAGGCTGCAGGGTTCTGAGCAAAATGAAATGTGAAATCCCTTCCCTTTCCAAAAAGCAGGGGGAAAATGCAAGTTATCTGAAAAGACTCAGAATATACCACTGTAGCATAAATATAACTTTGAGCTGAAAACATCTGAGAATCAACAGATGCAGGAAGAGGTTTTGTTTGTGCTCTCATTTTCTGTCTAAAACAGAGGCTTCCAAAAGAACTCAACTGCCAAAAACCCCCCTCCAAGGGACGGGTCCTGTATCAGGGGCAAACAGTGACTCCTGTCGACTTTAAGGAGAAATGCACATCGTCAGAGTTGTGAGTTTAACTTTTCTGCAGGGGCCTTACTGACAGCTATCCCCCGTCGCTCTGCTCCAAAGAGGCAGGGGAGCAACCAGCTTACCTATGATTCTGGGCTAGTGAAAACATGCAGTCCAGCATTTTTATCTGTAAAAGATTATGGCCAGTTACAAAAAACAGACATCTCAAGTTAATAATTTTAATGCTTCTGTACATATGACAAGATGCACAAATCTGGGTTCATTAAAATACTTCCTGAGATACACATCTAACTTTGTAAGGGGCTGGCCTTCCAAAACACAGAGCACCTCATCCTGTTTTTCATCCTGAATTCAAGGGGCATTGTTGGTCAGCAACAGCAGTATACGATAACTTAATCCTGTAGAACTGGGCACAAGCAACCAGAACTCTTTGTTCTTTGGTCTTCTCACCTCCTATCATCAGGTGAGAAAGATGGCACTGGGGTAAGAAATTGTATAAATAGGCTTTACAAAAACAAAGCTTACGTTCTATTAATGTCCCCCCCCCATATATTTCTCCGTGCCTACCACTTACTGTCCCTTGAAATCCTAACCCTTTCCCTTGTAAAGATGGTATATATACCCCAAATTCTAGCCGTTTCTTCATCATAGTTTTCTGTGCACTGTTGTATATGTATGTGAATAAAGATCAGTCCTTCCTCTTGCTAGGTTAACCTGTCTTTTGTCAGTTTCATTTGTAGGCCTCCAAGCACTGTAGCTAACAGGGAAGAGGAAAAGTTTCCCTCCCTCCCAACAATATTAAAATATAAAACTCTTTCTTCCTTCTTTGGTTTCTCTTTTGCTTTGTCACAGTGTCTTTAGTTGCTTTTTAGTGCTACTTTATACAAAGAAATTTAAAATTTAAATTATTAACATGAATTGTACCATTTACCTTTAATATCATACAGTGTAGTTTTAAGTGCAAATATAAGCGCATTTGTGTAAAAATCACTGAAATTGTACAATTTATATTTTGAAGCTCATTCATGCATATGTATTTTATTCTTAAGAGAACAATGGAAGAGCTGCACAAAACTAACTCAACTGTTTTATATTTTACTTCTTGATGTTCACATATTCTATTAATACCAATACTCTCTACCATGACTTACGGATGACTAAGGAAGGACTGCTAAGGAAAACAACTATGGATTGCTCATCTTTCCCTTTCTTTTTCTGTAATTTTCAGTATAAGTGGTTGGCTAATACAAGAAGTGACAAGAATAAGAAAGGATACGTTAGGGTTCCTTGGTCACTTAGGTCTCTTAGAAAGCCACAGCCTTCTTTCTCTGTCAGAAGTAAGTTCTGTTTGAATGAGAATGTGGCCTCAGCCTCGACTTAGTCATAGATGTAAACCACTTACCTTGTAACGGCTTTGAGTCTCACTGAACTCCCACACGTCCTTGGTCCATCAGAATTCTTGTTCAGGCGGCATTGTCTGACATTGTATGCAAATATGTGGCAAGAAGCTGAGGACTGAATACTGCACAACCTCCTCTGCTGCTGTGTGCACCCCACTGTCCCCGCGGACGCCACCTACAAAACATAAATTCAAATGCAAAATTATTAAGAATTTTCAGGATGATTTCACCTTTTCAACAGGGCACCCCCTATAACTGCACAACTACGTGTGGCTAGGAGTTACCATGTTAGATAGTACAGGTCTACAATACATAAGGAATTTTTTCAATTCAATAACTCCTATTAGGTTCAATACCTGCATTGGGAGGATCCCCTGGAGGAGGAAATGGCCACCCACTCCAATGTTCCTGAAGGGATAATCCCATGGACAGAGGAGCCTGACAGGCTTCAGTTCATGGGGTTGCAAAGAGTTAGACACGAATGAGTGACTGAGCATGCAGACAACGTCAATTCCCATAAGAAAATGGGTAAAGGATATGAACGGGCAATTTACATGAGAGAAAGTACTGCTAAGATACAAAAAGATGCTCAAAATTATTACTAACTTCAAAAAGTCAAATTAAATCCATCAGCCCAGAAAAATCACAAAGTTGGACAATGCTAAGGGTTGGTGGGGATACAGGTATAAGGTGTCATCATTAGCTGGGGGTTGGGGAGGATGGACAAGTGGATACATTATGAACAGTGACTTAGCCAAATTAAATACATGAGAGTAATTAATTCTGCTGCTATTTATCCTAAAAAAACAGACATTCCTTTTTGAGTTGACTGTCTTCTCCACTTGACTATAAGCTCCACTGAGAGCAGGGACTTTATTTAGGTCATCCAGCTCAAGTGGTAAAGAATCTGCCTGCAATACAGGAGACACAAGAGACTAGGGTTCAATCCCTGGGTCAAGAAGATCCCCTGGAGGAGGAAATGGCAACCCACTCCAGTATTCTTGCCTGGGAAATCACATGGACAGGAGAGCCTGGCAGGCTATAGACGACGGGGTCACCAAGAGTTGGACATGACTGTGTGATTGAGCGCACACACACTGTCAAGTCCAGTGTAGAGATCAGGGCTGGCACACAGTAGATGCTCAACAAGTACTTGCAAAATGAATGAATGAATGCCACAGTCATTACAGAAACCCAATGAAGCATGTGTTTTACAAATGAAGAAAATGAAGCTCAGAGCTACCGTCAGGATTCTAACATCATATGTCCAGTTGGAGGCAGAGTTGGCATTAGCAGAAAGTCCAAAAGGCTGACTCCCAGGCATCACCCATTCATTATTTCAACATTTCTTACTGCGTATCTCAGGGAAAATCAGCCTACAAGTAACTGGAGAAAGCAACTGCACAATCACAATTTCAGGGTCTAAGTTTGAGCCTATCTCAGTACAGAAAGAGTCACTAGGTTAGGCTTCCTTCCAGTGCCTTCCTGAGTTCTTGAGTGGTGCCTTTTCCAAGAGTTGCTACTTTTTAAAAAAGAAGAAAAAGGGATACACAGGAAAGGGAAAGATAGGAAGCTATCTAATAGACTTAAGGTTTTAATTTAACTGCACATATTCAGCCGTTCAGAAACAAAACAGGCTGTCTCAGACAGAACCAATTCACAGCTTTATGTTACAGCTTTAATGTTAAAAAGGGTTAACATTTACCCGCCAGCTTGTTTGCTTTTTGCCTTTCACTTTCTCTCTGCAGTTTTGATGAGTTATCTTTTGAAAATAGTTTGAGTACTTGCTTCAGTCTTCTCAGCTCTTTTTGGCCATCCTTCCCTTGGCAGGTCGCACCTTATTTGGGGCTAAGTACTCCCTCTACACCTTCTCTCCACCCGCTATTTCATGAATCAAGTGTTAACTAAGTTTGTAGCAAAACAAATCCATCTGGAAATTGGCATTTATACAATGTGTTCCTAAAACTGCCGCTTATTATTCCTGGCGTGTGTGCGTGTGTAAAAAAACTCAGAATAATTTAAAGCAGGAAGCGCTGAAATGGCAGGGTGTGCGTTTAGAAGCTGGAATGCATGCCAGAAGGGGAGGGCATACACTGAGAGCTCTAAAGGTTGAATGACTTTCGTTGGTATCAGGCATGCTAAATATTTGACCATTTTAACTAAACGCTGTTAGTCTGAACATGTTCTATCTTCTCTATTTACTAAAGGATTATTTTCCAATTGCAAAAAGGATTACAGTTATACCAAGTCAAAATACATAGCCTCTTTTCTTCATTAGTTAATTTATTTATACCCAGCCCTGCTTATGGCAAGAGGATTTGAGGTAGCTCAAACATGGTGTGATGGACTGGATTATCTGGGGAAGCATTCTTTTTCTATGCTGATTCCTACTTCCAAACGGATAGTAGTAGTAAAATTAATGACAAAATGATTCAGAATCACTAATATCCTCTGAGTGCCTACCATGTGCCAGGCTTTGCCAAGCACTTTCCATATATTTTCTCAAGCAGTCCTCACAACGAACCAGGAGTAGACACTACTTTTGACTCCATTTCATTGATCATAAAATGAGATTTAGAGAAATAGAGTGAACAACAGCATTTATTATAATGCAAGTGATGAAGATGGGAATGAATGCAAGCCTGTTCCAGGAGGTTTCCTCCCTACCAGCCCTATCCAGTATAGTCCTGGTGGAAGATGTCCTGGCTGGAGGAGAAGTTCATAATCATTCACTTGAATCCAGGGGACCCTTACTGACAGGTTAGAGGAGAAGGACAACTAAGGCTGGAGGTTCAGAGACAAACTGAGTGGTTATCTCAACTTGCTCATATCCAGTCGGGGAAATGTAACAAGTTCCCACACACAGTTTTCCGCATGGCATCTCTCCAAGATTTCGAATAGTGAGCACATCTTTTATACTGACCAGTCTATCCCCCAGAAGATTTGTGTTCGATGGGTATTTGTTAAATGAATGAATATACCACTGGGTTCACCAACTCAGAAAAGAAACCTTCTTAGGAGGTGAGTGTCTAGAGACACTACCTTCAGGAATTAAAGAATGGAACAGAAAGACAAGTGAATTTCCCTGTAGTAGACAACTTCTAAGAATAAATGTTTCATATTTCAGTTTCTGTGGGTCAGAAGCATCCAATTAATGCCTGTATTCTGGACCCACAGAAATTGTGAAATATGAAACATTTATTGTTTCAAACAGAGAGGTTTCAGTATAATTTGTCATGCAGCAATAAATAAATAACACTTTTCCTGATAACTTTGATAGTAAAGAATCTGCTTGCAATGTAGGAGACGAGACCCAGGTTCAATCCCTGAGTCAGGAAGATCTGCTGGCAAAGGGAATGGCAACCCACTCCAGTATTCTTGCCTGGAGAATCCCATGGATAGAGAAGCCTGGTGGGCTTCCCCAAGCATGGGCTTCCCTGGTGGCTCAGATGGTAAAGAGCCTGCCTGCAGTGTGGGAGATCCGGGTTTGATCCCTGGGTTGGGAAGATCCCTGGGAGAAGGAAATGGCAACCCACTCCAGTATCCTTGCCTGGAAAATTCCATGGATGGAGGAGCCTGGTGTACAGTCATGGAGTCGTAAAGAGTTGGACACGACTGAGCGACTTCACTTTCACTTTCCAATGTAACAAGGACTATAAAAAGGAATTGAGCCATGAAAATGGTATAAGACCATTTATAACTGACCTGTTTGTTATTTCCTGGTTGATTTACCCAGAGTAATTAAAGGGTTTTTCCCGTGGTCATGTATGGATGTGAGAGTTGGACTGTGAAGAAAGCTGATCACCGAAGAATTGATGCTTTTGAACTGTGGTGCTGGAGAAGACTCTTGAGAATCCCTTGTACTGCCAGGAGATCCAACCAGTCCATTCTAAAGGAGATCAATCCTGGGTGTTCATTGGAAGGACTGATGCTAAAGCTGAAACTCCAATATTCTGGCCACCTCATGTGATGAGTTGACTCACTGGAAAAGACTGATGCTGGGAAAGGTTGGGGGCGGGAGGAGAAGGGGACGACAGAGAATGAGATGGCTGGATGGCATCACCGACTCTGTGGACATGAGTTTGAGTGAACTCCGGGAGTTGGTGATGGACAGGGAGGCCTGGCGTGCTGTGATTCATGGGGTCGCGGAGAGTCGGACACGACTGAGTGACTGAACTGAACTGAACTATCTGTAAACATCCTTACAACAGAAAGAGACAATGTACTTATTTTCAGAGGCAACAAAAGGGAGAGGAAGCCTCAGGACCCTCAGTCCCATTCCACAGCCAGTCCTAGGAAGAAAGGACCCTCAAGAAAATGAGCATGTCATCATAGCTTTGGAAAGGGAAGATAGCCAGGCATAGGGAGTATGTCCAAGAGTAACAATTAACTCTATGGAAAAATTCATCCTGGTTTCCAAATACTCTTTAACACTGAAGTTGGGTGATATATCAACTGGATTAGGTTCAGCTATGTAAAACAGAAAGCTCTCAATTAACACAGGAAAACGAGCTTGCTTCTTTCTCAGTTACCTAGAATTCTCACATAGGACGAGGTCATTTGAGGACTGGTCTAGCAGCTCAGTGATATCATGCAGGTCCAGTCTCCTCCCATTCATCCCTGAGGAGATGCCTAGAGGGCAGCCCCACTCTTCCAGTCCAACATGGCTGTTTGATTTTTGTGTGTACATCGCCGTTCTTAAAACAGGATGGAGGAAAGGCGAGGAAGAGTATACTCATCCATTTCAGACCTCCTAGAGTCCCAGATGACTCTTCTGTTTATTTCTTATTGGTCAGAACTTCCTCATGTGGATGTGGATAGCTGTAAAGGAGGCAGTGAAATGTGTCCAGATAAACATCAAGGTTCTGTTTCTAAAAGCAAGGGGAGGCAAGCAGTAACCTGTGCTACAGGTAACAGGACTGTCAGAGCAGCAGATGGCTTGTTACTCTAAGATCTCTAAGATTTGACCCATCTCACATTTTCAGTTCTATCTCTCACCTTTAATTCTATCAAGTAAGACTAGACATCACTCTCTTTGCCTTTCCCTCTCCATACCTCTGCCTCTGCTGGTACTGCTGCTGGAGTCCCAGCCCCCACCATCCATATACATCCAGCTCCACTGTCACTTCTCCTGTGATTCTTTTCTCAATCCTCTCCCTCTTCTGAAAACTCACAGCACTGATTTGTACTTTTACCCACTTACTAGAGGAAATAAATATTACCATGTGCTTTTCAACTACTAGACACTCTGTTAGGAATGCAAATATGAATTAGCTAAGGACCCAGCCATTGAAAGAATGTTGAACAGTCAATTGATAAATGTTTGCTAAATAACAAATGACTAATCTGCTTTGAAGCCTCGTACTAAGAATTGATTATGTATGGTTTTCATAGTCATATGCATTATGAAGGATGAAATGTGGCCCATGTACATCTAACTGAACAGGATTTCTTTAATACCTCCTATGTGTTTGGTACTGTGTTTCACACGTGACTCGTCCATCCTACACTCACATGTTTAACAACAATATGGCTGACGGGCAAGGTGCTTGGCATAAGAAGAAATGCCTAATACTTTTCCCTTAGAAACTCAGGGAATAGACAAATAAACAGATTATTACAACCTGTTGCAATAAAGAACTAGGCTAAAGACATCTATGGAGTGATAACAATATGAAACCTAGCCTTGAAGGGGCAGAAAGCCCCAATAAGAAAGTGGCATTTAAATCTGAAAGATAAGTAGAAAGTGGCCAAACTCAGAAGAAAAGAGTTGAGGTTGAACCCTCACTGCAGGGTTGAGGGAGCATCTCCTCCAGAGGCCCAGTGGTGAACAACAGAACATGGGGCATTTATGGTACAGTAGTATGGCCCCAAATCAGGATTCCAGGTTGGAAACAATAGGAGATGAAGCTGGAGGTGTATTAGGTAGACAGCTGTATAAAATCAGTAATGAACTGTATTTGATGTGACTAACAGTCACCCAAAATGTGTCTTAAACAAACGATTATATTTTTCTATTTAATTTTCTACTTTCTCTAGCTTTATTGAGGTATAACTGACAAATAATTCACATTTAAGGTATACAATGTGATATTTTGACATACATATATTACATGAAATGTTTACTAAAATCAAGTTAAATAACATATTCAATACCTTACACAGTCACCCTGGTTTTTGTTTTTTCTTTTTGGTGAGAACAGTTAAGATATACACTGCTGGTAAATTTCAAACATACAATAAATACATTATTATCAACTATAATCACTCTGTTGTACGTAAGATCCCCAGAACTTACTATCCTGCATATCTGAAGTTTCGTATCCTTTGGCCAACTTTAAAAGTTTCGATTTTTTTTTTCCCCTAGTACAATGACTCCCAGGTTAGGCAGTTTAGGACTGATATAGAAGCATAATGGTGCCACAAGGGACTCAGGGCCCTTCTGTCACTCAGCACAGCATCCTTAGGACATACTTGACCCCTGTGGTCACAAGATGTCTATTCCACCTTCAGCATCTCCTCAACCACCAGAAACTAGGCAAGAAGCATGAAGCAATTCTCTCTCAGAGCTTCCAGAAGGAACCAAGCTTGCTGACACCTTGACTTTGGACTTCTAAATTCCTGAAACGTGAGAGAATAAAGTTCTGTTACCTGGACCACTGAGTCTGTGGTAACCTGTTACAGCAGCTAATACAAGATTTAAAGAAACGTTAAGGAGACTAAATCAACGAGATTGAGTGGGCATGAAAAGGATTCCCTGCTTTCTGGTTTGGCCAACTAGGCAAATGGTGGCGCTTTTGCTGAGGTGAGAAACACAAGAGGAAGAACAGAATTGGAAGCACAAAAAAGGTTCAGCTATAGACAAGTTGCTCTGGAGATGCCCAAGGGACATGGAGACGACAGGTCTGGGATGGAGATTAGATGCAGCAGCACCTGAAGCCATTAGAGCGGATCTTGCCTGCAAGCTGCCTAATACTTTACCAGAGGGATGAGACTTTCACATGCGAGGTGATTCAGGAACACCCGCGACATTGTGTACTAAAATGCCCAAATGTGGAGCATAACTATTTCAGGAGGCCTGAATTAGGGGAAATTAATGTAAGGTGGAAAAAATGGCCCATGATTCTATACTAATGAGCAAGGTTGTTTCATTTTTATTATTAATTGGTACAAACGCACATTAGCCTCTGACCAAACAGGCTGTACCGACTCGAGAGGTTGGTTTTCATCGCACGTGTGGATGCTCGCAGAATGTCAGAACCAGAGAGGACACATCCTGTTCAACCTCTGCCCCTCACAGATGGAAACGCAGAGACTCTGAAGGAGAAGCACTTGTCAAAGTTAGTAAAGAGGGTCAGATGAGATCCCAGCACAGGCTTGACCTCCACCCTGAAACTCACTTTAGAAAACGAATCATGAAAAACTTTATCTGGAGGAAAATGATGCATGGTTTGATGTATAAAAGTCGAATGAGGAGGAAAATGAGAAGATGAAAATATTGTCAGACTCCACAGCCAGAAAGACCTGGTTTCAAACCCAAATGTAATCAGGCCCTATCTGTGAGAATGCTTTTGATTTTTTTTTTAAATCACAAAGATAAGATGATTATTGGCTGGCACAACTGAATAAGTCCAGTAGCAGGGAAGACTTTGAGTGTGGTTTAAGCAGGGCTCCATTGTTGTTTCTGCTGCTAAGTTTCTCTCTGCCCTTTGCAGTTTCACGCTCAGACTAGCTTCCCACGGCAGCTGTGCCTGACTGCATCTCGCCTCCCAGAGCACACTGCACTGTGCGTGGTACACTGAGGGCAGAGCGCAGGGGCGGTCCACACAGTAACTGCAGGCGAGTTTGAAACAGCAAGAAAACCAACGAAACTGGATCTATTATTATCATTATAGTACAGAGGCATGTTGAGACAAGGTCAGTGATGAAATGTTCCGCCCACCGAAGCCAACTGCAACCACACCCAATGTGTGGCACCCCAGTGTATCTGTGCCCCAGAGTTTGCAACACAAATCAAGAAAGCCATACTCACTTGTCTAGATTAAACCACCTGCCTACTCCTGAACCCAAGCATGGCCAATGAAAGTATGGAATGTGCTGACTGGCCTAGTGTAAGTTATAGGCTAACTCCAGAGATGGAATCAGCTTTCCCAAACTCCTAAAAGTTCCCAGTTGAAACCTGGAATGGGTGAGATGGGGAAAGATGAACAGAGGCTGGTGAAGAAGCCATCAGATGTTCACTACACCTTGTGACCTTAAGAAAGGTCACGAGTCTCAAATATGTGCTAGATACTATCTTAAGAGCTGCACGTGTAGGTATCAATACATTCTAACCCAGGAGATAGCTATTCTGATTATCTCCATGTATCAATCAGAAGCCTAACAGAAAGCAAACAGCTCACTATCTCACGATAGTGTGATCACTCACCTAGAGCCAGACATTTTGGAATGCGAAGTCAAGTGGGCCTAAGGAAGCATCACTATGAACAAAGCTAGTAGAGGTGATGGAATTCCAGTTGAGCTATTTCAAATCCTAAAAGATGATGCTGTTCAAGTGCTGCACTCAATATGACAGCATATTTGGGAAACTGCAGTGGCCAAAGGACTGGAAAAGGTCAGTTTTCATTCCAATACCAAAGAAAGGCAATGCCAAAGAATGCTCAAACTACTGCAAATTGCACTCATCTCACACGCTAGCAGAGTAATGCTCAAAATTCTCCAAGTCAGGCTTCAACAGTGCGTGAACCATGAACTTCCAGATGTTCAAGCTGGATTTAGAAAAGGCAGAGGAAATCAGAGATCAAATTGCCACATCCACTGGATCATCGAAAAAGCAAGAGAGTTCCAGAAAAACATCTACTTCTGATTTATTGACTATGCCAAAGCCTTTGAGTGTGTGGATCACAACAAACTGTGGAAAATTCTGAAAGAGATGGGAATACCAAACCACCTGACCTGCCTCCTGAGAAATCTGTATGCATGTCAAGAAGCAACAGTTAGAACTGGACATGGAACAATAGATTGGTTCCAAATCAGGAAAGGAGTGCATCAAGGCTGTATATTGTCACCCTGCTTATTTGAATTATATGCAGAGTACATCATGAGAAATGCTGGACTGGATGAAGCACAAGCTGGAATCAAGATTGCTGGGAGAAATATCAACAACCTTAGATATGCAGATGACACCACCCTTATGGCAGAAAGCAAAGAACTAAAGAGCCTCTTGATGAAAGTGAACACTTAAAACTCAACATTCAGAAAACTAAGATCACAGCATCCGGTCCCATCACTTCATGGCAAATAGATGGGGAAACAGTGGAAACAGTGACAGACTTCATTTTGGGGGGCTCCAAAATCACTGAAGATGGTGACTGCAGCCATGAAATTAAAAGATGCTTGCTCCTTGGAAGAAAAGTTATGACCAACCTAGACAGCATATTAAAAAGCAGAGACGTTACTTTGCCAACAAAGGTCTGCCTCGTAAAAGCTATGGTTTTTCCAGTAATCATGTATGGATGTGAGAGTTGGACTATAAAGAAAGCTGAGCACTGAAGAATTGATGCTTTTGAACTGTAGTGTTGGAGAAGAGTCCTTTGGACTGCAAGGAGATCCAACCAGTCCATCCTAAAGGAAATTAGTCCTGAATATTCATTGGAAGGACTGATATTGAAACTGAAACTCCAATACTTTGGCCACCTGATGTGAAGAACTGACTCCTTGGAAAAGACCCTGATGCTGGGAAAGATTGGCGGGAGGAGAAGGGGACAACAGAGGATGAGATGGTTGGATGGCATCACCGACTCGATGGACATGAGTTTGAGTAAACTCCGGGAACTGGTGATGGACAGGGAGGCCTGGCATGCTGCAGTCCATGGGGTCACAAAGAGTTGGACACGGCTGAGCAACTGAGTTGAACAGAATTGAGGCTGTGTTAGACAAGGAAATGGCAACCCACTGCAGTATTCTTGCCTGGCAAATCCCTAGGACAGAGGAGCCTGGCGGGCTACAATGCATGGAGTCACAAGAGTCAGACATGACTTAGCGACTTAACAACAAAAACAGCAAGTTGAGTGTAGAAAACTATGAAGGAGCAAGCAGGGACCTAAGAACAGGAGCAACAGAGCTGTCACCACCCTTAGGCCTACAGGGATAAGGGGAGGGAGGAGTTACCAGAAGTTGGAGAGGAGAGTAAGATGTAAAGAGATGGTCTCAGAAACTTGACAGAAGCCAAGGCATTTGGAACACAGTTAACCCAACGCAGGTTCATAGCAAGAGAACATAGGAAATGAATAATATCACCTCATTCCTCTTCCTCCCAGCTGTGGTGGGGGCTCTGTGCTGGTCAATCTGAACAGGAAGCATAGGGTGCCACAGCCTGCTGATGACAGCAGACTGTCTCCTGGAGTGGAAATCAGAGTAGAAAGAGTGGAGAGTAGATTTGGAGGGGCAGAGAAAAAACATCTAACCCATTCCATTTTACAGATGAGGAAATTGAGACTAGAAAGTTTAAGTTACTTTGTTTAAGTTACCAGAACATGCACTTTTTTTTTTCTTTTTTCTAGCTTTACTGAGAAATACTTAACAAAGAAGAGCATATTCTTTTAATCATTATACTATGTAATCTCTCTGAGCAAGTAAAAATCCAGGCAGAGTGCCATATACATAAAACATGCTTCACAGATGTTATTTTTCCACTTCATTTTAGCCTCCACTGGCAAAGAGAAACCACTGATAAAATCAGAGTGTCCAGATCTTCCCTACGCAGGGTGTTCCCCCCCAGCAAACGAACTGAAGCTCCCTCCCAGAGAATCAGCCCACATCTCACAATCCACACAGTCCCAAAGCACCAGGGAGGCCACAGTAAAAGACATGCTGCTTTTCCTTTCTGCATTCCTAAACTAACTTGAATCACTGGCTGTACCACAAAAATAAATCAAACGTGAGAGTTTGTGAACAGTTGCCATTCAAGGTGCAATTGATTTGTTACACAATGCACACGGTAACCAGAGGCATACAGACCAAGCAAAACAGAGTGTCTGACAATGTATGCAGACTCCGGCAAGCAGCGCCTGCACAGGCCCTCTCTAAGAAAATCAAAGCACTGGACTGGTTTCTTCTTAATCCAATTCATGCTCTTGCTTCACTCTTGTCAGGAAGGTGGGTGGCAGACATTATTTATCATTCCGGTGTCACCAGTGGGCTCAGAGAGTGACATGATTTACCTATCGTCAAAGGAGTTTTCAAAACAGCCTAACTCCATTTGACACATTCTTTTCAGCAAGCGAAATATGGTGTCGGTCCATACCTTGAATGTGTCAATATTATTTGCAAGCGACACCTACATCCCCATCCCATGTGATAGAGTTAGGTTAGTCACTTGAAAGAGTTGATAGGGAGGTTATTCAGAAAAGAGGAATGCTGGAAAATGTGTACTTTGGGGGCTAAGCATCACATGGATGCTGCTGCTGCTGCTGCTGCTGCTAAGTCACTTCAGTCGTGTCCGACTCTGTGTGACACGGATGAGAGATTGATAATTATAATGCTGATACGTACAGGAGATGGCTGCAGGCAGGGTACCTCAAGTAAGTGTGCATATGACCTCACTTCAGGCTCAAAAGCACCCCAAGAAGGGGTGCTACTGTCTCTATCATTTTACAGAACAGGAACATGAGTCCAGAGAGATGAAGTAACTTGCCTGGAGACAGGGTCAGATTCTTGGACATGCAACTTTAGAAGGGACCAGCACTTGGTTCAGGGCTCTACTGTAGACATCATGAAATTCCTAATAACTTCTAGACAAGGGGACCTGTGTTTTTATTTTGCCCTGCATTTTATTTACCAGGCGCTGCAAATAATGTAGCAGGCTCTGCTTGGAGGCATCTATCCTATAAATACCTACAAGTTGTCCCAGGAAGAGGGGAGTGACAAGATGTTCAGGTCCCTGGTCTCATGAAGCTGCCATTCCACAGAGGGAGAAAGATGACAAAGGAACAGCAAGATAATGACAGACGGTGATGACGGCTATAAAGAAAGTAAATGGGGGGTGAGATAAAGTAAACGTGGGTGGGTAGGGGCTACTTTACATAGGGTGATCACCTTTGAACAGGTAACACTTAATGAGACCTGAGACCGAGAAGGAGCGAGCCTGTCAGGACCCAGAGACTGGCTCAGAACAAGGGAGTGCAGACGAGGGTAAAGGGCCAGAGGAGGCAAGAGGGGGCATGTGTGGAGGGGCCCAGGAAGGGTCCGCAGGCACTTCACCTGTGTGATGGGAGCTGCAGCGTGGACAGTGAGAGGAGAAGTGCAAGCCGACGTTAAGGACTAGGCAGAAATCACATCTCAGGGGGCTTTTTAGGACAAGATTAGGAACTAGGATTCGAAGCTCCAGCACTGTGAGGTTAGCAAAGCATATGTTAATCAAGGGCAGGAGACAAGGTGATGTAATTTTAAGATCACGCAGGCTACTGTGTGGGGAATAGATTAGAGGAGGGCAGGAAACAGGAGTAAATCACAACCAGAACCCGCGACCACACATCACGGCTTCCAACAGAACCAGTCAGACAGGATGGGAGGATTTCAGGAAGGGCTCCAGAGAGTCTGCAGGAAACCGAATCACATTTCACGTGTATGTGTGTGCACTTGCACACTTATAAGGCATCTGGAGAATCCACGTATAATTGATTCACATTTCATATAAGTACAAAGACAAATTTTAAATAAAATGTTAAAAAAACAAAATATACACAAATATATCATATGCCAAATTCACATTCATTAATTTGTGAAGCTAGATTAACTCAAATTTGTATATAAACCTGAGATTTAAAATTCCTTTACTATCTCTGCTTACTAGAAGGATCTCCTAAGATTACATGATGAGATTATTAACAACACCATCACTATTTAAAAACATTATTAACTGCTTCCTAATACTGTACAACCAGAACAAAATAAATAGGATGCTGCTGGGACCAACAGAAAATTGCATCTCTTATCCAAAGTTCGCAATTTCACATTTGGTGATCCCGAGCTTATCACTGGCTATTTTTAAAGAAAGTAAGATGCTATGTATTTAAAGGCATATACTTGTTTTGTATTCTTAAAGAATGATTTCTCTATTTAATGCTGACATAGCAAATGATAATGAATACTGACACATAAGGCAGGTCCATTCCTAAAGTTGCACATATATTCACTCATATAACCCAAAAATAGCAGAAAGGTTCTATTATTAGCCCCCTTTTCACAGATGAAGAAATTGAACTATAGAGAACTCTCCATATTAATAACTGAATAGCAACGCTGCATGTGTGTGCTCCGTCGCTCAATTGTGTCCAACTCTGTGACCCCATGGACTGTAGCCTAACAGGCTCCTCTGTCCATGGTATGTTCAGGCAAGAACACTGGAGTGGGTTGCCTTTTCCTCCTCCAGGGGATCTTCCCGACCCAGGGATCAAACCTGCATCTCCTGTGGCTACTACATTGGCAGGTGGATTCTTTACCACTGAGACACCTACGAAGCCCCAAACAGCAAGTGCACTGCTTACAAGCAGTAGTTTCAAAAGAAACACCCAGGAAGCCCAGTTGTAGAGTTCAGGCTATAAAATATAGGCTGGAAGATATGGGTGGAAACTACAGCCCATAGGCCAAATCTGGTCCTCTGTTTTTGTAAATAAAACCTTATTGGAACAGCCACATTCACTGGTTTATAGTTTGTTCAAGCCTGTTGCAGCAAATCTGATTTCGCTACACCAGCAGAGTTGGACTGTCATAGCAAAGATCATATGGTCCAAAAACCCTAAAATATTTACTACCTGGTCCTTTATAGGAAAAGTTTACTGAACCCTGCCCCAAACTATACTGCATGTACTACTTGTCAGGCACTGTTCTAGCACCAGGGATGACACGCACATGGAACAAATGAGACTACTGTTCTCATGGTGTTTATAATTATATAATGGATTTTGTAAGATTGTATGGAGGGGTGTGTGCGCATGCGCACATGCGATTGTTTATATATGGACACACGCAGGGGAGCAATAGTCAGCTGCTATAAATTTTGACCATCCAAATACAGATGATCCCTTACATTTTATGCCTTTGTTTAAAAAAAAAATCTAGTAGTAGCAGAGCCTTGGGTGTCTTAGAATTGCTTTGAAAGGGAAACAATTGATATTCTAGGACCTTCTGTCACAGGCAAGTTACAAAGAGCATGGCTCTGACACAGCAGAGTAATTCTCATGTATAAAATACACCTGCCTATTAGAACTGTACAGCTGCCTTGTTCTTGACAAGTATGCCAATAAAAGGCTAATTAATAAAAACAAAGATTGCTAAAATTGATAAATGTTTGTAATAACCAAATCTGAGCTTGCAACTGAAAAGGAAACCTGGCTAGTACTACAGGAATTAAAATATTTCTCAATCAAAACTCTACCTGCAATATTTATTTTTTCCTTACACCCTTAGTAGACGCTATTAAGATTTTGTGATTGTCAACATTACCATGGCAACCTGTTTGAGAAGGGATGCAAAAAGATGCACTTAAGGCTTCTCTATAGCTGATACTCACCAACAGTGCTCATCTGTGATTAAAAGGGTGAAGTACAAATTCTTGATGTAACCAGCATCCTATGCCAAAGAACTTGCTCTTTTTTTTTTTTGGCAGATTATCAGATAATTAAGAAATTCATTGAATTCCTAACACAAGCTGAATCCTGGTAAAATTTCACACTTGTAATCAAAACGTGGTGAAAATCCATCGATAGAGAATAGCTTGCTGATCATATTATCATAATTGTTGATTGATAGATGACATTAACAGTCTAAACACAGATTTTCCTCTCTCTTTAAAATGCATTCTTAATTCTAACATGTGGCCTTACCTCATGAATTTTGAAGCCACTCATCTAGAATTTGTGATTCAAATTCAATCAGAATGTATTGAGTTCCTACCAGGTGCCTTCACAAGCATCTTTTATTGAATTCTGTCAGCTACACAACCATTCTTGGAAGTAGACATTATCATACCTATTTTGTAGATGAGTAAATAGAAGCTCAGAGAGGCTAAGTAACTTGCCAAAGGTCACCCAGTGAAAGAAGACAGCCAAGAGTCAAATACTACTGTTTACGATACTTTCAGGCCCTATCTAATGTCTATCATTCCTTAGCAATGTTTTCTTAATAGACTGTTGGTTATATATAGGACAGAGGAAAGGGCAGTATTAAAATAAGTGAGACAATTATTTTCAAGCAGCTCAAGCTCTTTAACATCTAACACCACTATTCAAATCCCTACATGTTTGATGATTATAAACAGTTCTCTTACTTATTAAACCTTGAAACAAACTGTGCTGAATATTCTCCAGTCATCCCTTCAGACACACTGTCCATCATTTTCCACCCTATTTCATGCTATGGGAGGCCTTTCTTGCCCTCTAACTTTCTTGTGGGTTCAGTCAATGGACAGCACCACAGGAGATCAAAGGACAAAAAGCAAGTCAGGGTATTTATTCCGCTACCTTCCTACAAGTTGGCAATGGCTTCATTCCTTTGATAAATGTCAAGCACCTTCCAGGCCACTTTATCCTAGAGCTGCAGTTCTCACCAGATTTCAGCAGAAACTGTCTAGTTGTGTGCCTCCAGGCCTATAGGGTGACAGTACTTTCTTACCACTGCTATCCTGGTGTGCTTCACCACACCATCCCTTGTGAGTTTCCTTTAACCCAGCCTTTTATCAATAGTCCCTTCACTGAGTGCTATTCAATCAAGGTTCTTCAGGTGAGACCTTCGATTACTCACTTAAGATCTTTCCTCTTTTCTAAAATAAGCATTAATGCTATAAATTTTCCTCTCAGCACTGCTTTTGCTGTGTCCTACAAATTGACATGAATTCCTTTATTCAGTTCAATGTTTTATTTCCCCTGAGGCACTCTTTTTCATCCATAGATTATTTAAAAGTGTGGTGGTTTAGTTTAAAATTGTTGGGGGATTTTTCTGTTATCTCTCTGATATTAGTTTTCTGTTCCATTTCTGGTCAAATACATTCTGCATGGTTTCAGTGCTTTTAAATTTATTGAGGTTTGTTTCATGGCCCACATATAGTTTATATTAGTATATGTACCGTGAGCACTCAAAAACAATGTGTATTCTGCTTCATTGGGTAGAGTGTTCTATGTATGTCAGTTAGATTACTGGTCAGTGGTGATGATGAGTTCTTCATCTTTGCTGATTTTCTGTCATGCTGCTCTATCAATTTTCAATTATAATCATGGATTTGTCCATTTCATGTCTTAGCTCTATCATTTTTGTTTTGCTTATTGTGCAGCTCTGTTGCTTTGGCACCTCAGTTATCACCTGGTGAGGATGGGGCTCAGTCCCCTTAGTCCATCTTTGAAGGTGGGAATAAGGGTAGGACAGTAATTTTTTTCTGTATAGTAGTTGTTTTCTAAAAGTTTTTTGTATTGCTAGGCTGCCCTTTTCCAGTCTTTTGGGTAAAGAAAGCAGGCTTTTGTTGGGGCTCATTTTTCCTGGACCCATTTTTCATTTCAAGTTGCCAGTTTCTTTAGCAGCCTGTCTGGGATGTGGGAGACAGAACAAACAAATACACAAAACCCAGGGGACTCACTGCCATGTTATTATTTGGGTCCTGAGGTCTCTAGTCAGTCTGCCTTTCACAGTATTCTTATATATTCTTTATATTTGTAACATAATACAATATAATACTGATTATACATATATGTCATTTACAATATATTTGGTTAATATTTATATAAATGTGAAATTATATTATTTCGAGGGTTTTTAGTTATACTACACATTGTGATTCATGGGGTCGCAAAGAGTCGGACACGACTGAGCGACTGAACTGAACTGAACTGAACTGAAGCAGAAGGAATAGGACAAAATATGTCTATTCCATCTTTCCTAAAGCAGAAGTCTTCAGGTCAGGTAGTTTGAAACAGAAAATTTAATACAGGAAACCAGTTACCAAAGGTTGGATGAGCTGAAAAGCTAAACAGCGAATAAGGAGACCACGCAAAGGTCTGCAACAGCAGAAGGTGGCTTCTACCCTATGTTGTAATCAGAGTCTAAAAGTTGGAGCTGCCCAATGGGAGACTGGACCACAGAGGGGGAAGGACTGTCAGTTTGAAGGTGCTGGAGACCAGTTATGGACCACCCCCAACCCGAGGAAGGGACAGAGGGTGAAAGAATACATTGGCTTCTCCCCTGACATCTCTCCCTCAGTCCCCTTCCAGTGCGTCCCAACAGCCAAAGCAGCTGGAAGCCCCAGGTTAGAGGAAATGTCATTTACAGGAGTTAGAAATCTTGGCCACTGAGTACAGAAGGTGAGGCAGGGAGCAAATATGGAGGCAAACAGATGCCTGGCACAAAGATGAATAGTTATTTTAGAGCTGTCTTGGATCTGAAGTCAACAATCCTTAAGAGAAGTATATGCTAATGGCAAGAACATCGTAAATATCTCAGAAGCTACAAGAATGTATTATTGGGTGGCCTGTGTGTGTCTGGAGTAGGAGGAAAACCAGTCTAACATACCCTAAAACATCCAGATTATATCCTTAAAATCCATGCACTTTACTCTGGCTATAATGTCACAGCCTGAAAGATAACCACAAATATTTATTCTTGTGACTATGCTATCTTTAGACTCTGCTGTTCTGATAACCGGGGGAAAATAAGCCCAAAGGCATTGCTGTGCCCATCTCAGTAATTATGCTTTATTGGGCTAGAAGTCTTGTGATGTGTTTTGTTTTTTCCATTCATTAGTAAAACTTAACTACCTGCATGGTAGTTTCCATGAACCAAGATGATCTGAGTAGAAGCCGGCTATGTTTCCCTTTCAGATAGATACATGAACCTAAAAAGAGCCCTAGAAAATGTTCTGTTTGAACAGGGAAAAGTTTAACAAATAGATGTTCCATGCCTATGAGTAGATCCATCCACAGAGAAGACCAACGGATTTTAGATGGACAACTACCATTGCATCAGTGGTGTTAATTTGGTGACAATCCATGTGAAATGTCTTGGAAAGGGTCTGGTAGAAAGTTTAATTCAGCAGAACCTATAAAGTTAACAATGAAGAATGATGAGTGGAGGAACTTAAGCCAAATATCGTAAAGAATGCATTCAAAGAACCCATTTTAATGAACAACTACTGTATCCGTCTAAATTCTCATCCTTTCACTATATTTCGAGAATATATTTCCAAACCTGGGAGACTAAATCAACATTTCTATACAATTATTTTATAGCTCAGACTTGTTATACTTCTCTCAACAGTGTGTATGTGGAAGGGTTATGTAAAAGAATTTATGTACAGGACAAATAAGCTATCTCTGTTCTCACAAATGAGTAATTGCCTTGACTGTTTTTTCCCAATTAGTATAGCAACCTAGAGCTGACTATACTAGTGTTAGAAGACCAGTACATAAATTATCCTTCAACTGTCATTCAAAACAAATATCAAGACAGAACTAAATATCAGGCAGAGGGGGAAAAAGCATCGTATGCATGGTTTAATAATAACATACAAGGATAGCCAGCACAGTACTTGAATAAGATGGAGGTGACAAAAGTCAATTAAAATCTTGAGACAGTTTTTGAGATTTGGAATATTAATTAGCAAAGCAACAACAGAATACCAGCATAAACAGGCACATATTTTGAAATCTTGTTTGTAGTTCAAGAAGCCATTTTTAAAAGAGCACTTGAGAGACTGAAAAGATGCATCTAGAAAAGAAAGCAATTAAAATAATTCAGAACTAGAAGACTTTAGGTCAGCCTGGCACATGTAATACAAAAGGATATGGTGGTCAGCAGGGCATACCAGGAAAACTACTAGGACAGCTATTTCTGTGGGATCCTGTAGTGTTTATTTTTTTCTGGCAAAAGCCACTTTAAAAACACAAATGTGAGAAAGTCCGTTACAAGCCTATAGTGTTGTAAAGCATTATGAATTGGCTCTTTCAAGCATAAGTGAAAGGCCATTTCTGCTCTGGTTAAGCAAATCATATTTGTCCACAATGGGATTAGAGATGCCACAGACGGGGTAGTTTGGCTCTATTTCTGTGACAGGATGTCTACCCTGCAAAAATAAAAATAACTAACATCTTTCAGGAGCCTTCTCTTATACCAAGAACTACAGTAAGCTTCTAAATGCATCAGTCCTTCCAGAAAGTAAAACAGGAAGGCAGGGGAAACTTGCTTATTTTAAACATTATTGCACTCTTAGACCCAGCACATAGTAGGAACTCAATATATATTTTATCAATGAATGGCATTTTTTCCAATAGTTGAATTTTTATGTGTTTATCACTTCTGCAATCAGGAAAAAATAAATTGTGGTTTACTACCTCCTGATAGTCATGCCTTTGTGTAAGTCCCTCTCCTTGAGGGTGGGCTGGATCGACTGGCTCACTTTTAACAAGAATACAATGAAAGTAATGGAATGTCACTTCTGAGATTAGCTTAGAAAATGACTCCGATTTCTATCTTGTCCACTACAGCTCTTTGGCTTGCTTATTCTGATGGAAGCCAGCTGCCATGCTGTGAGTCACCCTACCAAAGGGTCCATGTGACAAGGAACTGAGAGAGGCCCCGGCCAACAGCCAGTGAGGAAATGAGGCCATTAGTCCAGGGGCCCAAGAGGAACTGGATTCTGTCACCAATGACATGGGAGAACTTGGAAGTAGACTCTCCAACCTAAGTTGAGTCTAGAGATGACTGCAATGGTGGCCATGAAATCTTGTGAGACCCTGAGCCATAGTTACCCACCCAATCCATCGCTGAACACCTGACACACAGAAACTATGAGATAAAAAGCACTTGTTTTGAGCTGATAAGAATGCATAATTTATTACATAGCCATAGACAGCTAATACATAAATCTATAGAAAAACATCTTCTGTCACATTTTTCATCCCCCCACCCAAGGCATTGTCATTATCTACTTTCTGCTCTTCATGGAATTACTTCTGTCTCTCAAAAATTGACCTGGCAATGTGGTAACAGCTGCTCCTTCCATGACTATGGAGGCTGTATTACAACTGAACATTTTCTTATTTTAATATGGTTCAGTTCAGTTCAGTCGCTCAGTCGTGTCCGACTCTTTGTGACCCCATGAATCATAGCACGCCAGGCCTCCCTATCCATAACCAACTCCCGGAGTTCACTCAAACTCATGTCCATCGAGTCGGTGATGCCATCCAGCCATCTCATTCTCTGTCGTCCCCTTTTTCTCCCGCCCCCAATCCTTCCCAGCATCAGAGTCTTTTCTAGTGAGTCAACTTGTTGCATGAGGTGGCCAAAGTATTGGAGTTTCAGCTTCAGCATCAGTCCTTCCAATGAACACCCAGGATTGATCTCCTTTAGATATTACAACTGAACATTTTCTTATTTTAATATGGTATCCTAACATATTTACAAAGGGAGTTTTAAACAGTTCCTGGAAATTTATAATTAAATCAAAGTTTAGAAGTTACTTTAAAATCCATTAAGTTTATTCATTAAAACACTGTACATATCACAATGATACTAAGTGTTAAAATTGATCTTCAGCCTCCTTCCTATTGAAGTTAAAATGGATTCTCCCTATCTAGTTCCATCTATGGTATAATGACATCCATCTGTTTTCTTTCTAATAGCCAGACAACAGCTGTACAAAAGAGTCCTAAGGATTCACACCAATTCACCATTCCATTCTAAATATAGTTAACACCCTGTTGTCTGGCCTCCAAATTCCAGCAATATTTACACATTACAGCTTACTTGTGCATTGTCAATGTATAACCCCTTAAATTCTGTAAGATACATCTAATACTAAAATGAAACCATAGTAATTTAACCTTTGAAACTGGAAGGGTCTTATGAGTTGCATTATGAATAGAAAATATTATTTTATTTCTGTGGGTCTCTTATAACATAGCTTTATCACAGGCCTTTTGCTTATCTCCTGGACTGTAGATACTCTGTTTTATCCCCCAGGGACTACCTGATATACAGTAGAAACTCAGAAATATATGCCTAATGATTTAATACATGAACTCCACCATCATATCTTCATTCAAAGATATGTCAGCATGGTCCTAGCTCTCAAGAATTGACAAGAAAGGGGAAGAAATACACAAATAACAATGACATACTGAATAAAGCAGTAATAAGAACTGCTTTGGGAAGTATTCAAAATGATATTAGGAATTTATTAAAAACACACAAATCCCTGCACCCCAGCCTCTAGGTGAATTTCTAATTTCATATGTGAGGGAGTTGCAAGCAAACTTTTATTTGTTTTCCCTAATGTTTATTTATTTGTTTGGCTTCATTGTTGGATCTTCAATCTTTGTTGTGGCATGTGGGCTCAAGTTCTCTGACCAGGGATCAAACCTAGGCCCCCTGCATTAGGAGGGTGGAGTCTTAGCCACTGGACCAACAGGGAAGTCCTAGGAGACTTTTTCTATAAAACAGCCATAGAGTAAGTATTTGAGGCTTTGCCAGCCATGTATTTCTGTTGCAGCTAATCAACGCTACTACTCTAGTGTGAAAGTATATGTAGACAACAGATAAGTGAATAAACATGGCCATGTTCCAATAAAACATTTTAAGTAGACACTGAAATCTGAATTTCAGAAAATTTTCACATCATATTGTTCTTTAATTTTTTTAACCATTAAAAAATATGACCATTCTTTGCTCCTGGACTATACAAAAACAGACAGCTGGCCATATTTGGCCTGCAGG
Source organism: Moschus berezovskii (assembly GCF_049115385.1). Lineage (NCBI taxonomy): Eukaryota > Metazoa > Chordata > Mammalia > Artiodactyla > Moschidae > Moschus > Moschus berezovskii. The sequence goes on from NC_142483.1 coordinate 20,546,272, forward strand.
CCATAGTTGCAAACCCTTGGCACAGATGAAAGAGCACAGACTCTGGAATCTTTGTGACCTAAGTTAGTATTCCAGGTCTGTGCCATTCTAGCGGGGGACTTGGGCAAGCTACTTCCCCATATGCACCTGTCTCTTCACCTGAGATAAGAGACTTCAGTAATATCTACTTCATCCATAGGATGACAAGAAACTTCAAGACCAAAAAAAAAGAAGAGAGGCTAAAAGGCCTGTCTGCTAAAACAACAACTGTGCTACTTGAATTATCATAGTAAACATGTTTTCTTTTAACATGCCAATCAGAGAACTAATTTGGACATGGGATTTAATTAAATGCAGTTGGCTGCATCACTAATAAACTCCTCTCTCTTCATCATATTCTATTACACAGTAGTCACTTCTTTTTGGCATCTGTTATTGTAATGTGATGAGACCTCACCATAGCGTGTCACAGAGTGCACCAGGCAGCATCTTTTATTTTTATATGACTAGGTTTTAATGGGATTTTACAATTTAGCTCTAGGATGTCTAGCTTGCCAAATCATTCAGCAAATGCTAAGGAAATTGTCTTAACTAGCATACTGCAAGTAAATGGTTCAATTTAATACATCATAAAAATAATAAAAAGAGGAAAATAAAATGGATAGGAAAAAAATCATTTTGGAGAAAAGCCTAGTTTCCTACTGAATTAAGATGTTAAGAAACAAAGTTTATCCTTTATTTCTTCCATTTATAGAGGGAGAAGCATTATAGCTACTGTGATCACTATTCCCTGCAAACCCCTCCCCTCCCAAAAGACATGTTCTTAGTATAATCACATTTACTTTACACCAGGCCTGACAAGTAGTCAGTCATCCAGCCTCTTTTCACAATCTTTCCCTGATAAAGAGGAGTCTTAACGGAATGCTTTAACTCAAGAAAATGAACACCTAAATAACATAAGGTTATGCATTAGACTACAAGCAAGTATGCAGTGGTGAGGGTAGTGAGACAGTACAGTTATGGCAGAAAATAAGCCCACCTCTGTTATTTGTGGGACCCAGGGAAGGAGCACAAATGGAGAACACATAGCATGTCGAAATATTTATTTATTTATTTATTTTATTTCTATGCCACCTTTATAGTTCTGGTTTCTCATTTCTTAATTAGTAAATTCAGCGTGCAGGTTCTATCCCAGGCTAATTTATACACTTCCAGAAGGAACGGCCTCTTAAATCCACAGAGTGTTGAGGTGGGGAACCCCCAACCACGTCAGATTCATTTCACATATGATAATATACATGTTTCAATCCATTCTCCTACTTATCCCACCCTCGCCCTCTCCCACAGAGTCAGAAAGACTGTTCCACAAATCCAAGTCTCTGATGTCTTGTATACAGGGTTATCGTTATCCTCTTGCTATATTCCATATATATGTTTTAATATACTGTATTGGTGTTTTTCTTTCTGGCTTACTTCACTCTGTATAATAGGCTCCAGTTTCATCCACCTCATTAGAACTAATTCAAATGTATTCTTTTTAGTTTCTGAGTAGTACTCCATAGTGTAAATGTACCACAGCTTTCTTATCCGTTCATCTGCTGATGGACATCTAGGCTGCTTCCATGTCCTGGCTATTATAAACAGTGCTGCAATGAATATTGGAGTACATGTGTCTCTTTCAATTCTGGTTTCCTCAGTGTGTATGCCCAGGAGTACAATTGCTGGGTCGTATGGCAGTTCTATTTCCAGTTTTTTGAGGAATCTCCACACTGTTCTCCATAGTGGTTGTACTAGTTTGCATTCCCACCAACAGTGTAAGAGGGTTCCCTTTTCTCCACACCCTCTCCAGCATTTATTGCTTGTAGACTTTTGGATAGCAGCCATTCTGACTGCCGTGAAATGATACCTCATTGTGGTTTTAATTTGCATTTCTCTGATTATGAGTGATGTTGAGCATCTTTTCATGTGTTTGTTAGCCATCTGAATGTCTTCTTTGGAGAAATGTCTGTTTAGTTCTTTGGCCCATTTTTTGATTGGGTCGTTTATTTTTCTGGAATTGAGCTGCAGGAGTTGCTTGTATATTTTTGAGATTAATCCTTTATCCGTTGCTTCATTTGCTATTATTTTCTCCCATTCTGAAGGCTCTCTTTTCACCTTGCTTATAGTTTCCTTTGCTGTGAAATATTTAGAAATTATAAATATTGAAATATTTAGAAATTATAAATAAAGCAGCATCTCACCCAAAGTACTAGGCCCAATATCTAGGACTCGCCCTCCAACCTGGATGTTAAAAGCATGCTAGACTGTGTAATAGCACAGATATGCTAGGCAAGATAGGATGGAACCTAGACCTTGGTTCCCACCTTGGACTTCTGAATGGTAACTGGACTTAAACACCATTAGAATTCATGATCAAGTTCAGCAAGGTCACAGGATTCAAGATCAATGTGTAAAAATCAATGATATTTTCAGATACTAGCAATGAAAAATACAAAGCCAAAATTAAGAAAGCAATTCCATTCACAGTAGCATCAAAGATAAAATACTTAGATAGAAACTTAATAAGTATCAAGTGTATACTCTTTAGGAAACATTTTTCAAAGAAATTAAAGAAGACCTAAATGAATGGAAAAGACATTCTATATTCAAGTATTAGTAAAGTAAATACTGTTAAAATAGTAATACTGTCTAACTTGAACAGATTCAATGCAATCCATATCAAAATCCAGCTGGCCTTTTTTGCAGAAATTGACAACTTGTTCCTACATTTCACATGGAAGTGAAAGGAACTCAGAAAAGCTAAACCAACTTCGAAAAAAGAAGAGCAAACTTGAAAGACTCAATTCTCAATTTCAAAACTAACTATACAGCTGTAGTAATCAAGACAGTGGTAATAGATGGACAGATGTATAAATCAATAAAATAGACTTAAAAATCCACAAGTGTAACCTCAATTGGTTTATGGTCGGTTGATTTTTCACACGAGTGCCAAGACAATTCAATGGGGGATATACTTGTCTTCTCAACAAATGGTTTGGGGATATTCACAAAATAAAGAGGTTTAATCCCCACAATCTAGAAAATCTGACTCAAAACAGATCACAGAACTAAATTTAAGAGGTATACTATGAAACTTTTAGAAGAAAATATAGAAGTAAATCTTTATGACTGTGTTAGGCAAAGCCCTCTGAGATATTACATCAAAAGCACAAACAACAGAAGAATAAAAACAGATAAATTAGACTTCATCAAAAATTAAGACCATTTGTGCTTCAAAGGACACCATCAAGAAAATGAAAAAACATGGATTGAGAAAAAAATACTTGCAAATCATATATCTGATAAAGGGCTTGTGTTCAGAATATATAAAGAACGTTTCAGTTCAGTTCAGTCCAGTCGCTCAGTCGTGTCCGACTCTCCGCGACCCCATGAATCACAGCACGCCAGGCCTCCCTGTCCATCACCAACTCCCGGAGTTCACTCAAACTCATGTCCACAGAGTCGGTGATGCCATCCAGCCATCTCACTCTCGGTCGTCCCCTTCTCCTCCCGCCCCCAACCTTTCCCAGCATTAGAGTCTTTTCCAGTGAGTCAACTCATCGCATGAGGTGGCCAAAGTATTGCAGTTTCAGCCTCAGCATCAGTCCTTCCAATGAACACCCAGGATCGATCTCCCCTAGAATGGACTGATTGGATCTCCCTGCAGTACAAGGGACTCTCAAGAGTCTTCTCCAGCACCACAGTTCAAAAGCATCAATTCTTCCGCGATCAGCCTTCTTCACAGTCCAACTCTCACATCCATACATGACCACAGGAAAAACCGTAGCCTTGACTAGACAGACCTTGGTTGGCAAAGTAATATCTCTGCTTTTTAATATACTATCAAGGTTGGTCATAACTTTCCTTCCAAGGAGTAAGCGCCTTTTAATTTCATGGCTGCAACCAGCATCTGCAGTGATTTTGGAGCCCAGAAAAATAAAGTCTGACACTGTTTCCACTGTTTTTCCATCTATTTCCCATGAAGTGATGGGACCAGATGCCATGATCTTTGTTTTCTGAATGTTGAGCTTCAAGCCAACCTTTTCACTCTCCTCTTTCACTTTCATCAAGAGGCTTTTGAGTTCCTCTTCACTTTCTGCCATAAGGGTAGTGTCATCTGCATATCTGAGGTGATTGATATTTCTCCCGGCAATCTTGATTCCAGCTTGTGCTTCTTCCAGCCCAGCGTTCCTCATGATGTACTCTGCATATAAGTTAAATAAGCAAGGTGACAATATAAAGCCTTGATGTACTCCTTTTCCTATTTGGAACCAGTCTGTTGTTCCATGTACAGTTCTGACCGTTGCTTCCTGACCTGCATACAGGTTTCTCAAGAGGCAGGTCAGGTGGTCTGGTATTCCCATCTCTTTCAGAATGTTCCACAGTTTATTGTGATCCACACAGTCAAAGGCTTTGGCATAGTCAATGAAGCAGAAATAGATATTTTTCTGGAACTCTCTTGCTTTCTCCATGATCCAGCGGATGTTGGCAATTTGATCTCTGGTGCCTCTGCCTTTTCTAAAACCTGCTTGAACATCTGGGAGTTCACGGTTCACATATTGCTGAAGCCTGGCTTGGAGAATTTTGAGCATGACTTTACTAGCGTGTGAAATGAGTGCAATTGTGCTGTAGTTTGAGCATTCTTTGGCATTGCCTTTCTTTGGGATTGGAATGAAGAACGTTTACAAATCAATAATTGAAAAGTAACCCAATTTAGAAATGGGCAAAGATTTTGAAGAGATATTTCTCCAAAGGAAGTATACAAATGGCCAATAAGCATTTGGGGAAATGCCCAATATCATTATTCATTCAGTTCAATTCAGTTCAGTCGCTCAGTCATGTGATCCCATGAATTGCAGCACACCAGACCTCCCTGTCCATCACTACCTCCCAGAGTTCACCCAAACTCGTGTCCATCGAGTCGGTGATTCCATCCAGCCATCTCATTCTCTGTCATCCCCTTCCCCTCCTGCCTCCAATCCCTCCCAGCATCAGGGTCTTTTCCAATGAGTCAACTCTTCGCATGGGTGGCCAAAGTATTGCAGTTTCAGCTTTAGCATCAGTCCTTCCAATGAACACCCAGGACTGATCTCCTTTAGAATGGACTGGTTGGATCTCCTTGCAGTCCAAGGGACTCTCAAGAGTTTTCTCCAGCACCACAGTTCAAAAGCATCAATTCTTCCGCGATCAGCTTTCTTCACAGTCCAACTCTCACATCCATACATGACCACTGGAAAAACCATAGCCTTGACTAGACGGACCTTGGTTGGCAAAGTAATGTCTCTGCTTTTTAATATGCTATTCAGTTTAGTTCAGTTCAGTTGCTCAGTTGTGTCCGACATATAGGGAAATAAAAATCAAAGCCACAGTGAGATACCATTTCATACCCACTAGAATGGCTATAACCAAAAGACAGAAGAAAGATAATGTTGGAACCCTCAAACATTTCTGGTGTGAATATAAAATAATGCAACCACCATGGAAAATATTTGGCACTTTCTCAAAAAGTTAAACATGGAGTTATCATGTGATGCAGAAATTCTACTCCAAGGAAGCCAAGAGAAGTAAAAATACATGGACACACAAAAACTTGTATGTGAACGTTCACAGTTACGTTATTGTTAATAGCTGAAAGGTGGAAACAACCCACGTGTCCATTAACTGAAGAATAGACAATGGAATATATGACAATAAAAAGGAGTGACATAGCTGTATGTGCTATGACATAGATGAGCCTTGAAAACATTACGTTAAGTGAAAGCAGTCACAAGATACCATATATTGTATGATTCCTGAAATGGGCACAGCTCTAAGGACAGATATTACATTAGAGACTGTCTATTGCTGAGGTGGTTGGGGGGAAATGGGGAGTGACTGCTAATAGATATAGGTTTTGTTTCGGTGTGATGAAAATTTTCTAAAATTGGTTATTGTGGTTCCAAATAGGAAAAGGAGTGTGTCAAGGCTGTATATTGTCACCTTGCTTATTTAACTTACATGCAGAGTACATCATGAGGAACGCTGGGCTGGAAGAAGCACAAGCTGGAATCAAGATTGCTGGGAGAAATATCAATAACCTCAGATATGCTGATGACACCACCCTTATGGCAGAAAGTGAAGAGGAACTCAAAAGCCTCTTGATGAAAGTGAAAGAGGAGAGTGAAAAGGTTGGCTTGAAGCTCAACATTCAGAAAACAAAGATCATGGCATCTGGTCCCATCACTTCATGGGAAATAGATGGAAAAACAGTGGAAACAGTATCAGACTTTATTTTTTGGGGCTTCAAAATCACTGCAGATGCTGACTGCAGCCATGAAATTAAAAGACGCTTGCTCCTTGGAAGGAAAGTTATGACCAACCTTGATAGTATATTAAAAAGCAGAGATATTACTTTGCCAACCAAGGTCCGTCTAGTCAAGGCTACGGTTTTTCCTGTGGTCATGTATGGATGTGAGAGTTGGACTGTGAAGAAAGCTGATCGCTGAAGAATTGATGCTTTTGAACTGTGGTGTTGGAGAAGACTCTTAAGAGTCCCTTGTACTGCAGGGAGATCCAATCAGTCCATTCTAGGGGAGATCGATCCTGGGTGTTCATTGGAAGGACTGATGCTGAGGCTGAAATTGCAATACTTTGGCCACCTCATGTGAAGAGTTGACTCACTGGAAAAGACTCTGATGCTGGGAAAGGTTGGGGGCGGGAGGAGAAGGGGACGACGGAGAATGAGATGGCTGGATGGCATCACCGACTCTGTGGACATGAGTTTGAGTGAACTCCGGGAGTTGGTGATGGACAGGGAGGCCTGGCGTGCTGTGATTCATGGAGTCGCGGAGAGTCAGACACGACTGAGCAACTGAACTGAACTGAACTGAACACAACTGTGAATACACTAAAAACCACTGAATTGTACATTTTAAATGGATGAGTTGTATGATATGTGAATATATCTCAAAAAGTTGTTTTACAAAAGCCCAAAATTATACCACCCAGTTATCTGAGGAACATGGTCTATCTAGATACCTGCTTATTTATGTATTCATTTGATCATCAGATGTTTATGATTGCCCACTATGTACAAAGTATGAGGCTGGGACTTTCTGTCTGCAGGAAGCTCTGGTCTTGCTCACCCCTGTCCCTCGTGTCTAGAACTGTGCCAGCACAGAGACTGTGACTTTCTCCCAGCCCTCACCTCCCACACTTGCAAGATTTCAGTCTTGCATCCTCAAAGGTCATTCTCTTCCTTAGCTGCCATACATTCAACTGTTTACTCAACTTTCTTACAAGAGTGAAAAGAAAAAATAATCCTGGTGCCTGGATATTTGTCATATGTGGGATCATTTAAAATCCAGTTCTTCTCTTGCTTGTGTCTAACAGTGGAACCACCAGAAACTTTGCGGATGTCTACTACCGCGCATGGGCAAGGCAGTCAGAGAGTTACTGGACACTCAGTAAACTTCTTTGTTTCTCAGAAAATGTGAAGAACTGGTAATGTCCTCCTCTAATTGGAAGTCTGAGCATCACCAAGATTAGTTCACTTGACCCCCACACTACTCACCCAGGCCCATGAGTGAAGATCTCAATGTTCTTTAACTTAAATCCAATCTAAATGATCTAGGGTAGAAACTGGAAAACTTTTTCTTAAAAGGACAGACATCACACATTTTAATCTTGAGGGACACACATCTAGTCTGTGGCTGCTTTTTACTACAACACAACTTAAATAAATGGGCATGGCTGTGCTCCAATAAAATTTTATTTACAAAATCAAGCAAGGGTCCTAGAAGCCTAGTTTGCCAATTCTTGGCCTTAGGGAGCTCCGCACTATCTTAAAACCAATACTTCTAATGTGACAAGGTACACAGGTTGAGAAATCATCTGTAAGCTACCTTGGTATTTTTCTCCTATCCTCCCTGGAGTGGAGGCAAGGCTTTGTATTTTGGAGAACTCAGAGCTGAAATCTTTGTTTTTAAAAACCTTCATATCACACAAAAATATAATGATGTTTATAATAATAGCTGATATTTACTAAGTGCCAGGCACAATGAAAAGTAATCTTTAAGACAGACCATCTCATCCTCACCACAACCTTATGTGGTAGGATTTATCATCATTTCCATTAGCTAGGAAACTGAGACTTAGGAAGGTCCAAGGCAAAACAGCTCTGGAAAAAGTTAACAATTCCAGTTTGGGCAGAGCCTATGATTTTAACTACTACACATACTGGAATGCGAGAACCTCATTGTGGCCCAGACATAGGTTTTCAAAAACTGAAGGGAAGGAAAGTAGCCTGATCCCTTAGATAGCTGCTGCTGCTGCTAAGTCACTTCAGTCGTGTCCGACTCTGTGTGACCCCATAGACGGAAGCCCACCAGGCTCCCCCGTCCCTGGGATTCTCCAGGCAAGAACACTGGAGTGGGTTGCCATTTCCTTATAGCTGGATCCTCCTAAAATCAGGGAAACGGAAGGGCTCATTAAAGATGAAGATGCCCCATATCCACACAAACCCATGGGTAAGCAAAAGCTTTGATGGGGTGAGTACACAGGCCTGAGCATCAAGCTTAATGGTGTTGAAAGATGGTTCACTCCAGTAGCTAAGTCTGGCATGGCAAAAGGGGAAAGGGGTATCTTCAGAGCTACCCTCCCTCAAATGAACCAGGTTAGGGAGAAGTAGAACAGTAACTACTAATTGGTTTTTCTGGACACTCAAGTGCCTGGGACCATTTTCGAGCCCTGAGAAGGGGCTGAAAACAATGCTGATTAGACATCATGCCAACTAGATTGCTGAGGTCCGAGTTAGATTAGTTGGACAAACTACAGAAATATGTTTCCTTATAATGAAGGATCACAGAACAAATGCACACTACAAAGTTTGGGGGTCATGAAGAGGAATGATAAAGAGATGTTACCTTGTGACTGAACAAAATGTAGAAGGTTTAAGTTTCTTACATCAAGGAGTCGAGTAGGTCACTGGAGGAATTAGCTTTGAGAGATGAGGTAAGGAGGTGATGTAAATAACCTATTTCAATCTTCATGAATCATACCAAGAAGTTACTCAGCACTGTCCTTAGCACTCAGACCAAACTTGATTTCTGCTTCTGTGCTAGACAATATTCAGTTCAGTTCAGTTCAGTCGCTCAGTCGTGTCCGACTCTTTGCAACTCCATGATAATATTAGAACCAAACTATAAATAACTTAAGTCATTTGCTCCAACGAATACCTGCTCCTGGGAGATAAGACTCAAGTAACTTACCAAGTCAAACATCGTGCTCATCAACATTTGCTTTAAAATTTCATCTTGTGCCCACCAACCCAAAATTAGTATCCCACAAAACTCAGCCCAATTCCAATCAGTTTCCACCTTGCAAGTCTTGTCTTAAAATCATCCAGAGCTCTATAAAATAGTCTTCTCTGACCTTACCTTTCTAAGAAACTGGTAAGATTCTATGACAGTGTTCTCCCTACTACAGTAATTCTAATGAGTTAATTTTGCTTGATCAACAGTTATTTCTGGCGGTCTGCTGAATCTTCAGTCAACAATCCAAAATGGATAAATTAAACAGTTATAGGAAATGAGTGTCGTTATATTTATATATGGCTTCCCTGATAGCTCAACTGGTAAAGAATCTGCCTTCAATGAAAGAGACACCAGCTCCATTCCTAGGAAAAGAAGATCCACTGCAAAAGGAATAGGCTATCCATTCCAGTGTTCTTGGGCCTGCCTTGTGGCTCAGCTGGTAAAGAATCTGCTTGCAGTGCGGGAGACCTAGGTTCAACCCCTGGGTTGGGAGGAGCCCCTAGAGAAGGGAAAGGCTACCCACTCCAGTATTCTGGCTTGGAGAACTCCATGGACTGTATAGGACATGGGGTCCCAAAGAATCAGACACAACTGAGAGACTTTCACTTCACTTTTATATTTAGATATCTTGAAGTAATCACCTAAAGACAGAAATGGCTAAAAGAGTAGTCAGGAAGAGTAGAGGAGGGAACAACTGCATTTCATGTTCAGTCTTTGATGTTTGAATTTGTTTCAAAGTGTGTGCATATTACTCTGATTGCTGTTGTTCAGTCACTTCATCATGTCCGACTCTTTACAACCCCATGGACTGCAGCACATCAGGCTTCCCTATCCTTCACCGTCTCCCGGAGCTTGATCAGACTCATGTCTCTTGAGTAGGTGATGTCATCCAAACATCTCGTCCACTGTCATCCCCTTCTCTTCCTGCCTTCAATCTTTCCCAGCAACAGGGCCTTTTCCGGTGAGTTGGCTCTTCACATCACATAGCCAAAGTTTTGGAGCTCCAGCTTCGGCATCAGTCCTTCCAATGAATATTCAGGACTGATTTCCTTTAGGATTGACTGGTTTGATCTCTCTGCAGTCCAAGGGACTCTCAAAAGTCTTCTCCAACACCACAGTTTGAAAACATCAATTCCTCCATGCTCAGCCTTCTTTACGGTCCAACTCTTACATCCATACATGACTACTGGAAAAACCATAGCTTTGATTATATGGACCTTAGGAGGCAAAGTAATATGTTGTCTAGGTTGGTCAAAGGTTTTCTTCCAAGAAGCAAGTGTCTTTTAATTTCATGGCCACTGTCACTGTCCACAGTGATTTTGGAGCACAAGAAAATAAAGTCTGTCACTGTTTCCATTGTTCCCCCATTCTGTTCTGGACCAGAGGCCATGATCTTCATTTTTTGAATGTTAAGTTTTAAGCCAGCTTTTTCACTTTCCTCTTTCACCTTCAACAAGAGGCTCTTTAGTTCCTCTTCACTTTCTGTCAAAAGGGTGGTGTCATCTGCATATCTGAAGTTATTGATATTTCTCTTGGCAATCTTGACTCCAGCTTGAGCTTCCTCCAGCCCAGCATTTCGCATGATGTACTCTGCATATAAGTTAAATAAGCAGGGTGACAGTATACAGCCTTGACGCACTCCTTTCCCGATCTGGAACCAGTCCGTTGTTCCATGTCCAGGTCTAAACGTTGCTTCAGTTACTGTTGCTGCATACAGGCTTCTCAGGAGGCAGGTCAGGTGGTCTGGTGTTGCCATCTCTTGAAGAATTTTCCACAGGTTGTTGCGATTCACATAGTCAAAGGCTTTAGCGTAGTCAGTGAAGCAGATGTTTTACTGGAATTCTCTTGCTTTTTCTATGATCCAATGGATGTTGGCAATTTGATCTCTCATTCCTCTGTCTTTTCTAAATCCAGCTTATACATCTGGAATTTCTTGGTTCACATACTGTTGAAGCCTAGCTTGAAGGATTCTGAGCATTACCTTGCTAGCGTTAGCATTTGAATGAGTGCAATTGTGCGGCAGTTTGAACATTCTTTGGCATTGCCCTTCTTTGAGACTGGAATGAAAACTGACCTTTTCTAGTCCTGTGGCCACTGCTGAGTTTTACAAATTTGCTGGCATATTGAGTGAAACATTTTCACAGTATTATCTTTTAGGATCTGAAATACCTCAGCTGGAATTCCCTCACCTTCACTAGCTTTATTTGTAGTGATGCTTCCTTAAGGCTCACTTGACTTCACCCCTGGCTCTAGGTGAGTGATCACACCATCATGGCTATCTGCATCATTAAAACGATACTTTATTGTATAGTTTCTCTGTGTATTCTTCCCACCTCTTATTAATATCATCTGCTTCTATTAGGTCCACACTGTTTCTGTCCTTTATTATGTCCATCTTTCCATGAAAATTCCCTTGGGATCTCTAATTTTCTTGAAGAGATCTCTAGGCTTACCCATTCTCTCGTTTTCCTCTATTCTTTGCATTGATCACTGAGGAAGGCTTTCTTATCTCTCCATGCTATTCTTTGGAACTCTGCATTCAGATGGGTATATCTTTCCCTTTCTCCTTTGCCTTTCACGTCTCATCTTTCCTCAGCTATTTGTAAAGCCTCCTCACATAACCATTTTACCTCTTTGCATTTTTCTTGGGGATGGTTTTGATCACTGCCTCCTGTAAAATGTTATGAACCTCTACCCATAATTCTTCAGGCACTCTATCAGATCTAATCCTTTGAATCTGTTTGTCACTTCCATTGTATAATCCTAAGGGATTTGATTTAGATCATACTTGAATGGTCTAGTGGTTTTCCCTACTTTCTTCAACTGAAGTCTGAATTTTGCAATAAGGGGTTCATGATCTGAGCCACAGTCAATTCCCGGTCTTGTTTTTCCTGACTATAGAGCTTTTCCATCTCTGGCTGCAAAGAATATAATCAATGTGATTTCAGTATTGACCATCTAGTGATGTCCATGTGTAGAGCGGTCTCTCATGTTGTTGAAAGATGGTATTTGCTACGACCTGTGTTCTCTTGGCAAAATTCTTTTAGTCTTTGCCCTGCTTCATTTTGTACTCCAAGGCCAAACTTGCCTCTAACTCCAGGTATCTCTTGACTTCCTACCTTTGCATTCCAGTCCCCTATGATGAGAAGACATCGCTTTGTCAACAAAGGTCCGTCTAGTCAAGGCTACGGTTTTTCCAGTGGTCATGTATGGATGTGAGAGCTGGACTATAAAGAAAGCTGATCACCGAAGAATTGATGCTTTTGAACTGTGGTGTTGGAGAAGACTCTTGACAGTCCCTTGGACTGCAAGGAGATCCAACCAGTCCATTCTAAAGGAGATCAGTCCAGGGTGTTCATTGGAAGGACTGATGTTGAAGCTGAAACTCCAATACTTTGGACACCTGATGTGAAGAGCTGACTCATTTGAAAAGGCCCTGATGCTGGGAAAGGTTGAGGGCAGGTGGAGAAGGGGACAACAGAGGATGAGATGGTTGGATGGCCGACTCAATGGATATGGGTTTGGGTGGACTCCGGGAGTTGGTGATGGACAGGGAGTCCTGGCATGCTACGGTTCATGGGGTCGCAAAGAGTTGGACATGACTGAATGACTGAACTGAACTGATAATGAAAAGGACATCTTTTTTTTGGTGTTAGTTCTAGAAGGTCTTGAAGGTCTTCAAAGAACCGTTCAATTTCCACACTTCAGCATTAGGGGTTGGGGCATAGACTTGGATTACTTTGATATTGAATGGTTTGCCTTGGAAACGAACCGAGATCATTCTGTCATTTTTGCGGTTGCACCCAAGTACTGCATTTTGGACTCTTGTTGACTATGAGGGCTACTCCATTTCTTCTAAGGGATTCTTGCCCACAGTAGTAGATATAATGGTCATCTGAATTAAATTCACCCATTCCCATCCATTTTAGTTCACTGATTCCTAAAATGTCAATGTTTACTCTTGCCATCTCCTGTTTGACCACTTCCAATTTACCTTGATTCATGGACCTAACATTCCAGGTTCCTATGCAATTTTGTTCTTTACAGCATCAGACTTTACTTTCACCACCAGACGTATCCACAAGTGGGTGGTGTTTCCACTTTGGCTCAGCCTCTTCATTCCTTCTGGAGCTATATCTTTGCTCTTCTCCAATAGCATATTGGGCACCTACTGACCTGGGGAGTTCATCTTTCAATGTCATATCTCTTTACCTTTTCATACTGTTCATGGGGTTCTCAAGGCAAGAATGCTGAAGTGGTTTGCCATTCCCTTCTCCAGTGGACCACATTTTGTCAGAACTCTCCATTATGACCCATCTGTCTTGGCTGGCCCTACAGGGCATGGCTCACTGTTTCACTGAGTTAGATGAGACTGTGATCCATATGATCAGTTTGGTTAGTTTTCTGTGATTGTGGTTTTTATTCTGTCTGCCCTCTGATGGATGAGCATCAGAAGCTTGTAGAAACTTCCTGATGGGAAGGACTGGTTGTGGGGAAAACCGAGTCTTGCTCTGGTGGGCAAGGCTATGCTCAGTAAATCTTTAATCGAATTTTCCGCTGAATTGTGGGGCTGTTTTCCCTCCCTGTAGTTTGACCCTAGCACAAACTATGGTAGGGGAATTATATATAAAAATATATAAAACCATTTAAAAATATTAATAAACAGTAAAGCAGTGGTTAAGAGGCAATTTCCCTAACTTTTATATAATATCAGGAGAGCTGGCATTCTTTGTTCTGAATTTAGCCCTGAAAACATAATACTGAGCTAACAAATAAACATTACAAGTTATGTCCATTCCTGTTACACAAACATAAAAGTCACAGTATGATAGGCATGTTTTACAGGCAGAGATGAGGCCAAGAAAATTGAAAAAGATAATTGAAAGAGTCTATATTACCCTTCATCTCTTGCAGTGGGACTTCCTAGGTATTATGTCTTATGAATTGACCTAAACAAGTTTGGGACTGGGTCCCCCTTTGCCTGCCTGCTCCCAACAAGGAAATATCACAAAGGAAAAAGTCATTTTTCTTGTAGGACAGACCATTTTCCTGAGCCCCAATTATTTTTTAATCTTAAATCCAAGAGAGGAAATTATCTTTTTAGATTGGAAACTGCAGTTTCTGCCTAGCACCACTTTGAGTTTACCTATGAAGTACATACTCTGCTATGAGGTGGTATTGGGAAGGCTGATGGGAGAACTGAGAAGGAGTTATGGAAGCCATTTAAGGGATCTCAGCAGACCAAATGCAAATACATTGCAGTTCAAAGAATAAATATATGTGAGAAACTTCCAAAGTCCCTGCTACAAGAAGTCCCAATCCAGTACTTCACACATAGTGGGCACATCATAAATGTTTGATGATTAAATGAATCAACAAAATGTTTTAAAATTTTAAGTCAAAAGATAATAAAATCACACTTAAGCATTAGAGTTTTCTTATCCTTTTACAATTTATTTTAAAGGTTTGGAAAATATTCATTTCTGAGAACTATCATAACACTATCTTAGAGAGATACAAACTCCATATACTATTTTATTTAAATACACACACACATATATATATATATATATCTCACTCCATAAGAAGGAAAAGTCTAATGCAACAGTGCAATATATTAACTGTAATTTCCTTTAGGATTAGACAGTATTTGTTTTTATATTTTTACTTTTCCTTCTTTTAATTGTTCTATACTAAGCATACATTCTTTGAATAAGAAGGGAAAACTATTTTAAAAAGAAAAATATTTCTATCATATGGAACTAAGACCTTCCGAAACATACTGGACTGACAACTTTGCCTATCAACAATGTGCTCAACACCACACGACAACTTTTTTTTTCTCAAATTTTTTCTCTTCGTGGGAAGGAAGTTCCTAATTCACAGAAAAGGAACTTGCAACTCTACCTCCAGGAAGAAACCAGAGAAGTAAAGAAGCTCCATAGCACAGAATCCAGAAAACAATGAGGAGCCTGTTTAAGGCAGCATATACCTGACACAAGGGAGCTCTTCACAATCACACAGGGTTGGAAACATTATCAAATGATCTCTTGTTATTTTTATTTCATCTGTTCCCTAACTCATGAAACTCATAATAGTATATTTCATATTCAGTTTCTATAAAAAGAAACTTTCTTTAAAACATAAATGGTAGGTATCACGGAATAAACAGACGCTAACAATTACAAGAATAGCTAATGTTTCTGCATGCCTGCTATGTTCCAGGCACCATGCCATCTATTGTGCACACCATGCATGCATTATTTCATTTAATCCTTGGTGCCATGAAATAGGTACTATTTTCTATCACATCTAGAGATAAGGAAACGCATAATAAGGAACTCACCCCAGATCACAATGCTGCATGGAAGAGGAGTCTTCAAACCCAGGTCCAACTGCATCTCATATTCCTACTGATTAAGAGTCTTAGTTATTTACTATTATTTTTCTCTTCTTGTACCACAAAAAAAATTTTCAGAACATCATATTAGACATTTCTTTCCAAAAACTGAGAAGAAACACAAGGTTTAAGCATTTAGCAACCTCTGTTTATCCCTTTATCCATGTTTTCTTCATTTTTCTTTTCAAGAAAGTGATGCTTTGAAGGAAGGAAACATGCTAAAATTATTTTTTTAATCTGAAAAAGTTACCTGTAAAATGATACGTGATCATTTCCACATCATTTTTTGTCTTGTATTTTATAATGAAAAAAATACATGCCTTGGTATTTCCACCATTCTCAAGGCATCCAATATAGAAAACTGTGTAGGCAGAAAAATACTCCTTCTGATGAATTTACTGCTTCAACTTAACATTTAGAATGTAGTGGAAAGAATCAATAGGCATATACTCTTCTTGGGAGCCATAAACATTTATTTAAACAAACTCAATGTTCCTTTTGTGTATATTCAACACATAAACAGCTTGAAATTGACTAGAAAAAGAACTATCCTGTTAAAAATCTCAGATGAAATACTAGTGAATTGGGAGAAGGACTGTATGACAAGAGCAGCACACATACACTGCAGGAGCACGAGTCTTTTCTATTACCTGATATTTGTACAAATGTGGTGGGTCAGTTTTGGATAAAATGTTAGAGCAAAGAGCAGTAGTTCACCACCTTAGGGCCCTAAAGAAAAACTGAAACTCATTACCTCACATTTCAGGGAGTCTGCCTGCTCTGGCATCTGAGAACCTATACTTGACAGGTGTCCCCTGGGATGGGGATGCAGGTGGCATATGATTCATACTTCCAGAAATACTGCTATAAATAAGAGCAAACAAGAGCATGGGCTCCAGAGGCAACTGTATCAGTCTGAGCCATGGCTCCCCAGCCAGGCACAGAGTGTCCTTAGTTAAGCAGCTTAATCTCTCTAAACCCCAGTTTCTTCATCTGTGAAATGTGAGAACAGTGAGAGTATCTTTCATAGTTGTGAGAATTTTTAAAAAGATTGTACAATATCTTTATGTGTCTATCTTGAGATACACACACACACACACACACACACACACAGAGAAGGGAAGAAATTTCCCATATCGCACAACAAAAAGTAAATGTTCAAGAACTGTATCCTGCTGATATTAAATTACTGTTTCAAAAGACAAAGCCCCAAAGCTCTAAAACCTCTGTTATTATGCTCTCTACATTTCTCAATCTCTTCTCAGGGATACTGAGTCACCTTCACATTTTCTCTTAGTTAAATCTTCCATGAGTATTAATCCTAACTTGCTTTCATTGCAAGGTGCCAGCATTTTGTAAAAGCACCATTAGGCATTCAAACAGTTCTTTCCATATTTCAAAATATTAGAACATCAGGACAATCTATGGCCCAATTTGGCCTTAGTTTGTTCAATCACTGCAACTGGTCTCCCTGGATCCAATTATGCGATGAATAAAATAAATCCCAGAGCACAGAAAACTGATTAGTTATCAAAGTATTGTGCAGATATTTTCTACCAAGATTATTCTATATGTTGTTTGATTTGTAAAGGATACACATATGCACACAAGAATAGACAACTGTTTATTTCCATTATCTTTGAATAATACAATAGCTGCACTTTTCATTTCTAAATCTTACAGAATTTTTGCCTAAAACATTTTGTTATAATTTGTATTATTCAGTAGAGAGGGTAACAATATGTTTTAATTTTTATTGAAATTCAGGTTTCCAGGAGAATTTTTTTTGCCATTTTTATTGATCATATTCATGCAGTTAAATGCACAAATCTTAAGGGCACTGCTCAATGGATTCTAACCAAGTTAACATATTCCTGTAACCACGAATGAGGCTGAGATTTAGAAAACCAACACCTCAGAAATCTCCCTCTTACTCCTCTAAATCACTACCTTCCCCACAGTTCAGTTCAGTCGCTTAGTGGTGTCCGACTCTTTGCGATCCCATGGACTGCAGCATGCCAGGCTTCCCCATCCATCACCAACTCTCAGAGCTTGCTCAAACTCATGCCCATCATGTACCTTGCCCACAGGTAAACCACTATTCTGACCTCCATCACCAATGATCAATTTCATTTGTTTTGGAATTTCAAATAAGTGGAACCAGAGAGTGTGCATTTCTTCTACAACATTGTCTGTGAAATTCATTCATATTTTTGTTTCTAACAGTAGTTCATATTTTTATCATCAATATCTAGTGTTTCATTGTATAGCTGTGTCACAAGTTATCTATGGACATTTCTGTTTGGGGCTACTATGAGTAAATGACTCAGAACATTCCTGTCCATGTTTATTTAGAACACATGCGTACTTAAACTGCTGGGTGGTAAGTTGGCTTATGTGCAGTCCTAGCTTACACTGTCAAAAAAAAGTTTACAATGATGATCTTAACAATTTATACTCCCACTGACAGAATATGAGAGTTCCATTCACTCAGCCAATTTTGCTATTGTCTGTCCTTTCCATTTTAGTTATGTTGGAGGATGTGTAGGGTACTGCATTGAGGTTTTAATTTGTATTTTTCTCATAAGTGATTACATTGATCATCTTTTCTTGTCTGTATTGGACATTTCAATATTAGTTTTTTTTTAAGTTCCAAGTTATTGCTTATGTTTGTACTAAGTTGTCTACCTCTTTTGATTTTTAGGAAGTTTTGGGGCAGTAAGGACACCTTCAGATTTACAGAAAAGCTGATATGAGAAAGAGGGAAAGTGACAGGATATGCAAACCCTAACTGAAAGAAAGGTGTTTACCTGCAGTAGTGCGAGACAAGGTTTGATCCAAGAACTACTACTAGAGATAAAAAGGATCATTTCATAAAGATTAAGAGACTATTCAAAAGGAGGATATAACAATGTCAAATCAGTTACACCTAATGTCATAGACTCAAATACACAAAAATGAAAACAGATATAAATAAAAGGAAAAATAGACAAATCCATAATCATTATAGAGATTTTAATACATTTTTCTCCAAGAATTTAGTAGAGATATAAAATATTTGAGCAATATAATTAACAAACTTGCCTGTGTGTGTATGTGTGTGTTGTATTCCATGCACCAAACAAATGCAAAATATACACATTCTTTTTCAGGTGTACATGGAACATTTATTAAAATAAACTATCCACTGAGTCATAAAGCAAGTATTAACAAATGTCAGATTACTCCTTCCAAAACCCATAATCTCTATCCAATCATAAGGAAACTATCAAACTGAAATTCAGGAACCTTCTACAAAATACCAATAGATACTTCTCAAAACTGTGAAAGTTATAAAAACAAAGAGGACTGAAAAATTATATGGACCAGGGGAGACTAATGAGACAAAAGGACTAAATACAGTATGTTAGCCTGGTTTGGATGAAGGAAGAGAAAAGCAATAGTATAGTTCTTACATTTAAGGCGTGTCTCTTGTAAGCAGTACATAGTGTTATTTTTTAAATCCAATCTGACAATCTTTGCTTTTAAAAATGTCTCCCTCATTTACAGTTAACATAATTACTAACATTGGATTGGCCAAAACATTCGTTTGGGTTCTTCTGTAAGGTGGTACAGAAAAACCCAAATGAACGGTTTGGCCAACTCAATATCTGCATTTAAATCTACCGCCTTACTATTTGTTTTCCATTTGTCCCGTCTCTTTTCTGTTCCTTTTTTTTTGCTTTCTTGCGTACTTTCTGATAACACGAGTAATTTTTATCATTCCATTTTATTTTTTAATCAGATTGTTAGTTATACATTCTTTTTTATTTAGTATTTACCCTAGATATTGCAACATATATCCAGGACTACTTAATCTTCCTTAAATTAGTAACTATACCACTTCCCAGATAATGCAAGAATCTTACAACACTTCAATGACCCAATACTCTTCTCCTACCTTTTGTGTTATTGTTGTCATGCATTTTAATTCTGCACATAGTTTAAACACACTGGACCTTACTGTTTTGTAAAATCAACATTTATTTAGACTTTTAAATACGTATTTACTTATTTAGATATATTTATCTTTGCTGTTGCTCTTCATTCCTTCTTGCATGTCCATCTAAGATCATTAACTTTCTGTTGAAAAACACCTTGTAGTGATTATTTTAGTGTGGGTTTTCTAGTAACAATTTCTCTCCATTTTTATTTGAATGAAAATGTCTTTATTTTACCTTCATTTTTGAAGGATATTTTCACTGGGCATATAATTTTTCTTCGACAGTTATTTTCTTTCAGTTGTGTATATACACATCATTCTTTATCCACTGCTGCTGCTGCTGCTGCTGCTGCTAAGTCACTTCAGTCGTGTCCGACTCTGTGTGACCCCATAGACGGAAGCCCACCAGGCTCCCCCGTCCCTGGGATTCTCCAGACAAGAACACTGGAGTGGGTTGCCATTTCCTTCTCCAATGTGTGAAAGTGGAAAGTGAAAAGTGAAAGTGAAGTCACTCAGTCGTGTCCGACCCTTAGCAACCCCACGGACTGCAGCCTACCAGGCTCCTCCATCCATGGGATTTTCTAGGCAGTAGTACTGGAGTGGCTTGCCATTGCCTTCTCCGTCTTTATCCACTAGCTTTCATCATTTCTTTTGAAAGGTCAATCGTCACTTTACTGTTGCTCTTTTCTTTTTTTATGTGTTTTCTAACATTAAATGCAATATGTCCTAGTTTCAAAACTGTTAATAAAAAAATTTCTCCTTTGCTTACTGATCCTTTTGAATATAAACCTCTGGGTGGAGAAACCATAGGTCTCTACAATCCTGCCAACTTTGAGGTTTTTTTTTTTTTATTTTATTGGAGGCAAATTACCTTACAGTAATATATTGGTTGGTTTTGCCATACATTGACACGAATCCGCCCCGGGTGTATATGTGTTCCCTTTCTTGAACCCCTCTCCCACCTCCCTCTTCCCCATATCCTCCCTCCAGGTCATCCCCGTGCACCAGCCCCAAGCATCCTGTATCATGCGTCGAACCTGGACTGGTGATTCATTTCACATATGATAATATACATGCTACAATGCCGTTCTCCCCAATCCCACCTTCACCCTCTACCACAGAGTCCCAAAGACTGTTCTGTATACCTATGTCTCTTTTGCAGTCTCGTATACAGGGTTAAGGTTACCATCGTTCTAAATTCCATATATATGCATTAGTATACTGTATTGATGTTTTACTTTCTGGCTTACTTCACTCTGTATAATAGGCTCCAATTTCATCCACCTCATTAAAACTGATTAAAATGCATTCTTTTTGATGGCTGAAAAATACTCCATTGTGTATATGTACCAAAGCTTTCTTATCCATTCGTCTGCAGATGGACATCTAGGTTGCTTCCATGTCCTGGCTATTATAAACAGTGCTGCAATGAACATTGGAGTACATGTGTCTCTTTCAATTCTGGTTTCCTCGGTGTGTATGCCCAGGAGTGCGATTGCTAGATCATATGGCAGTTCTATTTCCAGTTTTTTGAGGAATCTCCACACTGTTCTCCATAGTGGCTGTATTAGTTTGCATTCCCACCAACAGTGTAAGAGGGTTCCCTTTTCTCCACACCCTCTCCAGCATTTATTGCTTGTAGACTTTTGGATAGCAGTCATTCTGACTAGCGTGAAGTGGTATCTCATTGTGGTTTTGATTTGCATTTCTCTGATTATGAGGGATGTTGAGCATTTTTTCATGTGTTTGTTAGCCATCTTTATGTCTTCTTTGGAGAAATGTCTGTTTAGTTCTTTGGTCCATTTTTTGATTGGGTCACTTATTTTTCTGGAATTGAGCTGCAGGAGCTGCTTGTATATTTTGGAGATTAATCCTTTATCAGTTGCTTCATTTGCTATCATTTTCTCCCATTCTGAAGGCTGTCTTTTCACCTTACTTATAGTTTCCTTTGCTGTGCAGAAGCTTTTGATTTTAATTAGGTCCCATTTGTTTATTTTTGCTTTTATTTCCAATATTCAGGGAGGTGGGTCTTGGAGGATCCTGCTGTGATTTATGTCGGAGAGTGTTTTGCCTACATTCTCCTCTAGGAGTTTTATAGAATCTGGTCTTACATTTAGCTCTCTAATCCATTTTGAGTTTATTTTGGTGTATGGTGTTAGGAAGTGTTCTAGTTTCATTCTTTTACAAATGGCTGACCAGTTTTCCCAGTACCACTTGTTAAAGAGACTGTCTTTTCTCCATTTTATATTCTTGCCTCCTTTGTCGAAAATAAGGTGTCCATAGGTGCGTGGATTTATCTCTGGGCTTTCTATTTTGTTCCATTGATCTATATTTCTGTCTTTATGCCAGTACCATACTGTCTGGATGACTGTGGCTTTGTAGTAGAGCCTGAAGTCCAGCAGGTTAATTCCTCCAATTCCATTCTTCTTCAAAATTGCTTTGGCTATTCGAGGTTTTTTGTATTTCCATACAAATTGTGAGATTATTTGTTCTAGTTCTGTGAAAATATCGTTGGTAGCTTTTTAGGGATTGCATTGAATGTATAAATTACTTTGGGTAGTATACTCATTTTCACAATATTTATTCTTCCAATCCACGAACACGGTATATTTCTCCATCTATTAGTGTCCTCTTTGATTACTTTCACTAGTGTTTTATAGTTTTCTATGTACAAGTCTTTTGTTTCCTTAGGTAGATATATTCCTAAGTATTTAATTCTTTTCGTTGCAACAGTGAATGGAATAGTTTCCTTAATTTCCCTTTCTATTTTCTCATTATTAGTGTATAGGAATGCAAGGGATTTCTGTGTGTTGATTTTATATCCTGAAACTTTACTGTATTCATTGATTAGCTCTAGTAGTTTTCTGGTAGAGTCTTTAGGGTTTTCTGTGTAGAGGATCATGTCATCAGCGAACAGTGAAAGTTTTACTTCTTCTTTTCCAATTTGTATTCCTTTTATGTCTTTTTCTGCTCTGATTGCTGTGGCCAAAACTTCCAGAACTATGTTGAAGAGTAGTGGTGAGAGTGGGCACCCTTGTCTTGTTCCTGACTTTAGGGGAAATGCTTTCAGTTTTTCACCATTGAGGATAATGTTTGCTGTGGGTTTGTCTTATATAGCTTTTATTATGTTAGATATGTCCCTTCTATTCCCACTTTCTGGAGGGTTTTTTATCATAAATGGATGTTGTATTTTGTCAAAGGCTTTCTCTGCATCTATTGAGATAATCATATGATTTTTATTTTTCAGTTTGTTAATATGGTGTATTACGTTGATTGATTTGTGGATATTGAAGAATCCTTGCATTCCTGGGATAAAGCCCACTTGGTCATGATGTATGATCTTCTTAATGTGTTGTTGGAGTCTGATTGCTAGGATTTTGTTAAGGATTTTTGCAACTATGTTCATCAGTGATATTGGCCTGTAGTTTTCTTTTTGTGTGGGATCTTTACCAGGTTTTGGGATTAGGGTGATGGTGGCCGCATAGAATGAGTTTGGAAGTTTCCCTTCCTCAGCAATTTTCTGGAAGAGTTTGAGTAGAATAGGTGTTAGCTCTTCTCTAAAT
This sequence comes from Moschus berezovskii, assembly GCF_049115385.1. Lineage (NCBI taxonomy): Eukaryota > Metazoa > Chordata > Mammalia > Artiodactyla > Moschidae > Moschus > Moschus berezovskii. The sequence goes on from NC_142483.1 coordinate 20,569,528, forward strand.
TTTTGGTAGAATTCAGCTGTGAAGCCGTCTGGACCGGGCTTTTGTTTGCTGGAAGATTTCTAATTACTTCCTCTAGTTCCGGGCTTGTGATGGGTCTGTTCAGATTTTCTATTTCTTCCTGGTTCAGTTTTGGCAAGGGATACTTTTCTAGGAATTTGTCCATTTCTTCCAAGTTATTCATTTTATTGCCATATAATTGCTGATAGTATTCTCTAATAGTCCTTTGTATTTCTGTGTTGTCAGTTGTGATCTCTCCATTTTCATTTCTAATTTTATTGATTTGGTTCTTCTCCCTTTGTTTCTTGATGAGTCTGGCTAGTGGTTTGTCAATTTTATTTACCTTCTCAAAGAACCAGTTTTTGGCTTTGTTGATTTTTGCTATGGTCTCTTTTGTTTCTTTTGCATTTATCTCTGCCCTAATTTTTACGATTTCTTTCCTTCTGCTGACCCTGGGGTTCTTCATTTTTTCCTTTTCTAGTTTCTTTAGATGTAGAGTTAGGTTATTTAGTTGACTTTTTTCTTGTTTCTTGAGGTGTGCCTGTATTGCTATGAACTTCCCTCTTAGCACTGCTTTTACAGTGTCCCAGAGGTTTTGGGTTGTTGTGTTTTCATTTTCATTCATTTCTATGCATATTTTGATTTCTCTTTTGATTTCTTCTATGATTTGTTCATTATTCAGCAGCGTGTTGTTCAGTCTCCATATGTTGGCATTTTTAATAGTTTTTCTCCTGTAATTGAGATCTAATCTTACTGGATTGTGGTCAGAAAATATGCTTGGAATGATTTCAATTTTTTTTAATTTACCAAGGCTAGATTTATGGCCCAGGATGTGATCTATCCTGGAAAAGGTTCCGTGTGCGCTTGAGAAAAAGGTGAAATTCATTGTTTTGGGGTGAAATGTCCTATAGAGATCTATTAGGTCTAACTGGTCTATTGTATCATTTAAAGTTTGTGTTTCCTTGTTTATTTTCTGTTTAGTTGATCTACCCATAGATGTAAGTGGGGTATTAAAATCTCCCACTATTATTGTGTTATTGTTAATTTCCCCTTTCATACTTGTTAGTAATTGTCTTACATATTGTGGTGCTCCTATGTTGGGTGCATAAATATTTATAATTGTTATATCTTCTTCTTGGATTGATCCTTTGATCATTATGTAGTTTCCTTCTTTGTCTCTTTTCACAGACTTTGTTTTAAAGTCTATTTTATCTGATATGAGTATTGCTACTCCTGCTTTCTTTTGGTCTCTATTTGCATGGAATATCTTTTTCCAGCCCTTCACTTTCAGTCTGTATGTGTCCCTCGTTTTGAGGTGGGTGTCTTGTAGACAACATATATGGCAGTCTTGTTTTTGTATCCATTCAGCCAGCCTTTGTCTTTTGGTTTGGGCATTCAACCCATTTACGTTTAAGGTGATTATTGGTAAGTATAATCCCATTGCCATTTTCTTTATTGCTTTGGGTTCAAGTTTATATACGCTTTCTGTGTTTCCTGTCTGGAGAAGATCCTTTAGTATTTGTTGGAAAGCTGGTTTGGTGATGCTGAATTCTCTCAGCTTTTGCTTGTCTGTAAAGCTTTTGATTTCTCCTTCATATTTGAATGAGATCCTTGCTGGGTATAGTAATCTGGGTTATAGGTTACTTTCTTTCATCACTTTAAGTATGTCTTGCCATTCCCTCCTGGCCTGAAGAGTTTCTGCTGAAAGATCAGCTGTTAATCTTACGGGAATCCCCTTGTGTGTTATTTGTTTTTTTCCCTTGCTGCTTTTAATATTTGTTCTTTGTGTTTGACCTTTGTTAATTTGATTAATATGTGCCTTGGAGTATTTTGCCTTGGGTTTATCCTGTTAGGGACTCTCTGTGTTTCTTGGACTTGGGTGATTATTTCCTTCCCCATTTTAGGGAAATTTTCAACTATTATCTCTTCAAGTATTCTCTCATGGTCTTTCTTTTTGTCTTCTTCTTCTGGTACTTCTATAATTCGAATGTTGGGGCATTTAATATTGTCCCATATGTCTCTAATATTGTCCTCATTTCTTTTAATGCTTTTTTCTTTTTCCGTTCCTGTTTCATTTATTTCTACAATTCTATCTTCTAGGTCGCTTATCCTGTCTTCTGCCTCCGTTATTCTACTGTTTGTTTCCTCCAGAGTGTTTCTGATCTCATCTATTGCATTATTCATTGTATATTGACTCTTTTTTATTTCCTCTAATTCCTTATTAAACATTTCTTGCATCTTCTCAATCATTTTCTCCAGTTTATTTATCTGTAACTCCATTTTGCTTTCCAGATTTTGAATCATTTTCACAATTAAAATTAGAAATTCTTTATCAGGTAGGTTCCCTATATCTTCCTCTTTTGTTTGTGTTGGTGGGCATTTATCCTGTTCCTTTACTTGCTGGGTATTTCTCTGCCTCTTCATCTTGCTTATATTGCTTTGTTTGGGGTGGCCTTTCCGTCTTCTGGCAGTTTGTGGAGTTCTCTTTATTATATAGTTACCTCATTGTGTGTCGGGTTGGATGGGTGACTTGTCAAGGTTCCCTGGTTAGGGAAGCTTGTGTCGATGTTCTGGTGGGTGGAGCTGGATTCTTCTCTGGAGTGCAATGAAGTGTCCAGTAATGAGTTTGAGATGTCAGTGGGTTTGGAGTGGCTTTGGGAAGCCTGTATATTGAAGCTCAGTGCTATTCTCCTGTGTTGCTGGATAGTTTGCGTAGTATGTCTTTCACTGAAACTTGTTGACCTGTCATTTGATGAGTACCTGTCCATTAATGTTCTCTGGAACAGGAGATCTCAGGTGTTCTCAGGATTTGGACTTAAGCCTCTGCCTCTGTTTTTCAGTCTTATTCTCACAGTAGGCTCAAGGCTTCTCCCTCTGTTACTTCCAAGGCAGTTCCTTCTGTTGAAAAAGCTCTTCTGTTTTCTGGTCTCCTCAGTGTCTAATTCCCGTCCTGACACCAGGATGCGGTGGTGGACACTTCTTTTTTTTTTCCCGGCTCACCTATTCCGTCCTGCTATGGGGAGGGAGGAACAGCTAACAAATATCCCTGGCGTCTGTGGGGAGTGCTCGCAGTGTCTCGGCTACACTGGGAATGCTCCCGCTCGAGGCGTGTGTGCTTTCCCTGTTTATGCTGCTTAGGCTCTAGGTTGCTCTGCTGGGAGCTGTCCATGGCTGGCGCTGGTTGCATGCACTTCCCAGGTCTGAGCAGCTCAGGTTCAGGTCCTCGGGTACTCCACAAAGGCGCAGACGTGGCTGGGCCTGCGTTTTGTGCCTTCCCCGGTCCAAGCAGCTCAGGTAACCAGGCGTTTGGTGAGCTTGGTCGCTGCTACTTATCACCTTCCTGGTCCCTGTCACTCGGTTTTCTGGGAGTACAACCAGCGCAGTTTCTCAGGCTGATATTGACTGGCCCGAACCCAAGAAGTCCTGGCCAGCAAGGGAGCCTGCCTGCAGCTTGGCACGGGAAGCCTCTCTGGGGCCGCAGCTGCCCCGGCGCTGGTCGCCCTCCCCGCCAGTGATGGCGGGGGCTGGGGGAAGCGCCGCCCGCTGCCGGCTGGCTCCTCTCAGCGCTCTGTTCTGTGGGCAGGGCTGGCGGAGTCCTGGGTTGGAGCTTTTCGCAGGCTTTTCATAGCCTTTTTCGCCTTTTAGCTGCAGCCTCTGCTGGCCATCTTAAGTTCGCGCCCTCAGTTTGCCCTGGGGTGTTCAAGCCTGGTTCTTCCTCTAAGCACTGTCGCCCGCGCCTCCCTGCCCAGCCCCCGCCTGCTAGTGGGGGGCGCCGGCATCTGCACCACTTCTCCCAGTTATGCGGCCCTCTGAGGTTCCACTCACCAGTGTTTCCAGGTGTTTGGAAACTTCTCTCTCTTTTTTTTTTTAAGCCTCCCTTCCCGGGATGGAGCTCTGTCCCTCCCTCTTTTGCCTCTCTTTTTATCTTTTATACTATTTCCTACCTCCTTTCGACGACTATGGGCTGCTTTTCTGAGTGCCTGATGTCCTCTGCTGGTATTCAGAAGTTGTTCTGTGGGATTTACTCAGCGTTCAAATGTTCTTTTGCTGATTTTGTGGGGGAGAAAGTGGTCGCCCCGTCCTATTCCTCCCCAACTTCCCGTGCTCCCACGGAATTTTTATTTTTAAAGATCAAGGAGATTTCCATAGACTGAATAATCAATCCCAATGTCTAAAACCATAACATCATGAATGTAAACATAAACATACATATAAATACAATGTGTTCATTTGCAAAAATCAACTCTTTTTGTATAATTTTCACGGTCTTTCAGGACTAGAAGAAACCTCAAGATGACTGAACTCTGCCATATATTCCTTTTACAGAAAGACACTGAGGTCCCAAAAGTTAGTTTCAGTTCAGTTCAGTCGCTCAGTCGTGTCCAACTCTCCGCGACCCCATGAATCACAGCACACCAGGCCTCCCTGTCCATCACCAACTCCCAGAGTTCACTCAAACTCATGTCCACAGAGTCGGTGATGCCATCCAGCCATCTCATTCTCTGTCGTCCCCTTCTCCTCCCGCCCCCAAACTTTCCCAGCATCAGAGTCTTTTCCAGTGAGTCAACTCGTCGCATGAGGTGGCCAAAGTATTGCAGTTTCAGCTTTAGCATCAGTCCCTCCAATGAACACCCAGGATTGATCTCCTTTAGGGATGACCTAAATGATTTATCCAGCATCACAGGTATATTCTGAACTGTCTTGGCTCCTAGTTCAAAGTAGTTCTCTCTATATACACTCCTTAACCCAGTGTTCGTGTATCAGCAGAATCTTCCTGCTCCTGTAACAAACAACACCTCCCGTTCCTATATACCAGCATACAAGGATAAAAGAACTTGGGAATCCTTCCATGTTGGGATACAAAGGTCAAGATTTGGACCTTTCATACTAGGATATATAAAGGACCTTTCACATTAGGATATAAAGAACACATATTCTTCCTCTGAATTTCATAAAGTAACCATTTACATTTTATTCACTTAATGTTTGCCAGATTACCTACTGAGTAGTCCCCAAGGATTTGGAGTTGCAGATGGTTCATTAGGATTCTTCGTTTATTTCAAATAGAAGAATTCACAGAGTACATGATTTATTAGGTAGCTGCAGCAGACACATCTGGTGCCCGGAGTCACATCCACTTAGACTTATGCCTGATTTTATCCAGGTTGGAGTAGATAATTCAATGCAAGCTTAGATCTGTTTCCCTGATAGAATCTCACCTACAGCCAAGACTGAGTATCCTTACTTTCTGTCCTATGACTCTCTTGGACGTTGGTAGGAGTCTTTGTACATGCGTGGAAACAGCAGGGTCAATCCTGACCAATGAACAGGAGTTAGTGAAGACTTAGTAAATAAACACTCCTGCCTGCAAACTATTGTAGACAATTCTGAGACTCATTCTTCTTAGGATGTTCATGTGCTTTCTAGGGTGTTTCCGTGGAACTAAGCCCTGTTGCCCAAATATCACCCTCACATTTCTCCTTTTCTTTTTCTCCAATCTCATTCTCCCTGCTCCCTCATTCTTGCCCCTCTCCCTCAACATCACCTCTCAAACACACCCACACACGTCTTTGTGTCAAAGCATGCTTTTGGAGGAACCCAAACTACATAATGTTCACACTCTATAAATTCTTCCACTTATAAAATGTCCCTATTTCAAACCCCTCTCAACTTCAGACTCACATGTGAAGACTACTCCTTAGCTCCTCTTTCTATGCCATGTCTTCCTAGACAGTAAAGGATAACTATCATGAATGTGTTCTATTACAGTGCCATCTAGTGGCAAGGATGAATCAAAACTCATAGCATCTAAGTGACCATCCTGTAAATATTAAACTCGTCTAGTCAAGGCTATGGTTTTTCCCGTGGTCATGTATGGATGTGAGAGTTGGACTGTGAAGAAAGCTGATCACCAAAGAATTGAGGCTTTTGAACTGTGGTGCTGGAGAAGACTCTTGAGAGTCCCTTGGACTGCAAGGAGATCCAACCAGTCCATTCTAAAGGAGATCAATCTTGGGTGTTCATTGGAAGGACTGATGCTAAAGCTGAAACTCCAATACTTTGGCCACCTCATGCGAGGAGTTGACTCACTGGAAAAGAATCTGATGCTGGGAGGGATTGGGGGCGGGAGGAGAAGGGGACGACAGAGAATAAGATGGCTGGATGGCATCACCAACTCGATGGACATGAGTTTGAGTGAACTCCAGGAGTTGGTGATGGACAGGGAGGCCTGGCGTGCTGTGATTCACGGGGTCGCGGAGAGTCGGACACGACTGAGCGACTGAACTGAACTGAACTGGTAATTTCACATTATACAAGAAAGATAGATGTATTAAAGAGCAGGCAATCTTACAGTTCCATTGAAGGTCAAAAAGATAAATGTTTGTGACAGGGTATTAAAAGGTTGGGATAATTTTATGATATGTATGTAACACAAGCTAAAACACTGATAAAGATAATCAAATCTCATGCATGAAAAGGCAAAAGCTAATCGCCAACAAGGTCAGGTAGAGGTTTACCTCTGTGTTTTGATTTAGCTGAGCACAAAGCCGTATTAAACATACAAAGTTGGTTCACACAGCATAGAAATCTGCCCCAACAGGCAGTGCTTAAGAGATCTCAGGACAGAAATGAGAAGTAACGCTAAATAATAATTACAATAATAACAATAACAACAACAGCTACCATTTAAGGAGTACTTACTATGTTCCAGGCCCTATGCTAAACATTTAATCCATGTGGGCTCATTTAATTTTTACAGCAGCCCGATAAGGTAGGTACTACTGATACCTTCATTTTTTAGATAAAGAAAAGTAGGCTCAGCAAAATTGGTGAAGTTCTCAAGGTCACACACCCAATAAAGAGCAGAAGGAGATTCAAACCTAGTTCTGCCTGGTTACAAGATCTGTTCTTTTATCCAGTTCACATTTCACTCTACAACAGAAATGATGACCAATTTTATGCCAAGTACATTGTGAGTGATTGTTATCAATAACAACCCCCCCATTTTACAGATAGAGTGATGAGACAGTCATGGTTAAATATGTTGCCTTAGGCCACCTGTAAATCAGTGACCTGCCTGAATTAAGATTCTTTGGTCATTAGACTCTAGTCAAAACATATATTCTTTCTCTTGACTGACTTCTGTCAGCAATTAATTTATATCCCTAAGCAAAAGATCTGATTGCCTTATCTTAGATTGTGTAACTGAAAATGCTATTATTAGATAAGATACTCTACAGAACTATGGGGAAAAAATCTGTCCTAGAGAATTTAATTGTGTGCCATCTTCTGACAGTGAGTTTCATAGTTCAACCAAGTTTTGGGTAAATTAGAACTCAATGGTCAGGATTTATGGTCCCAGTAATTACACAAAAATCAGGGATAAGTTGGACTTATCGTCAAAGGGCATATGGACCTTGATCATGAATCTTCTTAGTTATATAGGCATGTCTCACTGAAGAAAGAAGAAATACGCTTTTGGATTCTGCTGAACAATCATTAGTACAACCTTGGGTAAGATATTTAACCTTTTGGGTCCTTAGTTTTTCATCTTTGAAGAAGAGAAATGAAACTAACTTCACAGAGTGGTGGCGGTGGTAAGGATTCAACCAAGAATAACACATGATACATAGTAAAACTTAAATGGTTTTTCTTTTCCATCCTTTCTTCGTTTCATAAATATGTTTAAGTTGCTTATGAAAATAGTCTCAAAAAATGTTTTCTCTCTTCTTCCTTTCTCTGGTTCAAAGAAGAAAATTTCTTGCAGCAATGTGACTAGTGTAACAACCTAACAAATAAATACTTCTGAAATACCTGGGCTTGCCAGTAGAGGAAAATTTAGCAGTATCTAACAATTTATAAATGCAAATACTATTTGATCTAGCAATTCTATCTGTAGGAATCTATTGTACACATAAATGGTTTATGTGCAAGGCTATTCACTGAAGCATTAATTTAAACAGCAAAATATTTTTAAAAATCTGAATGTCTATCAACAGAAGATTGCTTACATAAATTATGGTACATGGAACATCAATACAAGGGTACAATATGCAACTGGAAAAAAATTACAGGATATATTTTTAAGTAAGAAAGCAAGATATAGAACATTATGCATAATATACTACTACTGTATAAAAAGAGAAAACAAATACAAATTAGTACTTGTTTGCAAGTGCACAATTTCTAAAAAGACACCCCAAAAATTGTGGTTTCTAGTAAGCAAGGTGAGAGAAAACTGGATCCATGTGTGGAAAGAAAGATTTCACTGTATTTCATCTTTTTAAATCACTGGCAAAACTTTAATAAATTAACTACATTTAAAACATGTTTTGTTGGGCTTGTACCCACCTCCAAAAGTTAGTAAGATCTTAAAGTCTGCCTCCTTTTCTCATACAGTTTATAATAGACAGATGGATAAACTGAGCCATAATCTACCAGATTTCCCCATAGTTTTCTTAAAAATGTGAATTTATCAAGATTATAGAACATAAGGTCAATATATAAAAATTAATTGTATTTCTCTATATTAGTGACAATTAAAATTTAAAATACCATTTGTAATAGCATAACAAACATAACCACTTATGAGTTTAAAGGGGGAAAAGTACAACCTATACACTGAAAACAATACAACATTGCTGAGAGAAATTAAAGAAGGCATAAATAAATGAAGAGGCATACCATTTTCATGGATTAGAAGATTCAGTATTACTAAAATGTCAGTTCTCTTTAAATGAATCTAGATTCAACAATCCTGATCAAAATCTTATCAGGATTTCTCCTGTAGAAATAGACAAAGTAATTCTAACATTTATTTGGAATTTCAGAGTTTAAAATACATCTGTATAAACACTAAATTGAAAGACTCTCATCTGATTTCAAGACTTACTGTAAACCTCCCATAATTAAGACAAAAATAGCAAGATAATTCAATGGGGAGAAAAAAGAGTTGTTTCAATCAACTGTGCTGGATCAAAACTATACTGTATGGGGAAAAAATGAAACTCAACATCTGCCTCACACTATATACAAAATTTACTTGAATTTACTTGAAATGAAAGATAGACCTACACATAAAACTAAATGATGATACTTCTAGAAAAAAAATGTAGAATACCTTCACAAATACCTCATTTTTTGAGGTAGGCAAATATTTCTTAGATAAGACAATGGGCATTAATCATAAAGAAAATAATTAGTGAACTAGGCTAAAACAAAATTTAAAACATAGCTCTTCAAAAGATCATGGAAACTGAAAAGGCAAACCTCAGATTGAGTGAAAATATTTAATAAAGATCTTGAATGAAGAAAAAGGTTATCAATGAACTGCGTACTTTACTAAAATGATTGTATGCTATGAATATTTTAACAATAAAAAAGGCAAAACAAGAATATATGCAGCACTCTTAAATCACAATAATAAAAAGATGCTCAACTTTATTAGTGACTAAGAAGATGTACATTAAAATCACAAAACAAATGCTATTCTACTCCTCATATGATGGTTAAAATAAAAAAGAAGGACAATACCAAGAGTTGGCAAGGACACAGAACAACTGGTACTTTCATACCTTGTTGCTGGGAATGCAAAATTGTACAATTTCATTATAAAAGAGTTTAGATGTTTCCTTAAATTTTAAACATGTATCTAAACCAAGTTTTCTCAACCTCAACACTACTGAGATTTTAGGTCAGATGGTTCTTTGCTATGGGAGCTGTCCTGTGCATTCCAAAATGTTTTGAAGTATTCCTGGCCTCTACGTGTCTGATGCTACTAGCACCGCCACACTGATGACAAAAATGTCCCCAAACACTGTCAAATGTCCTCTAGAGTGCAAAATTGTCCCCAGTTGAAAACCACTTAGCTATTCTATGGCCAAGCCACTGGACAACTAGTTACTTACTGAAAAGAAAACATATTTCCAAAAAGAGACTGTGCATAAAAATCCATATCATGTTTTTTCTTAATAACTAAAAATATAACAGAAATAATCCAAATGTCCCTTAACAGGTAAATGGATAAGCAAATTGTAATACATTCATTCATACAGTAGACTAATTCATGAATAATGTTGCTATGAACATTGGTATACAAGTATCTGTTTGAGACTATACTCTGGAAGAGGAATTGCTAGATTACCCAGTAATTCTTTGTTTAACTTTTTGAGAAGTCTGCAATAACTTTCAAGAGTATAAAGGGATCTGAGATTTTTTAAAAGTTGAGAACTGCTATCCTAGAACATTCCAGCTTTGCCCGAATAATTTCTGCTTGTATATTCAACATAAAGACAGGTATCATCTGCTGTGTTATGAGGCCCTCCCATGTGTAGCTTATGCATACCTTCATCTTGGCTCTTGGTATGCTATATTTTAATTACCTGTTAGCTCTACTCTCCCCCCTCTAAACTATATACTCTTTGAGGCTGAGATTCAGGTCTTTTCTATTTGTGTGTATACCCAATGTCTGGAATGTAATAATGCACAAGAAGTATTTGTGACATATTTTTGAAGGAAATTAAAGATGATTATTTGAAATGTTCTATAGAAGAGGACTGATAAAGATTTCACTCATATGTCATCTCTAATTGCCTAGTAATGGCTGCCTGCAGGTCTGTGTTGAAAAGGATCCTGGGGTCATCTACAGGCTTAGCAGGAAGGAATGCAGAGACTAATTAGCAATGTTACTGAGATGTGGAAAAATTCATACTTACACTAGATGCTAAATCCCCTCTCTGTTCTAACATTCCATGCAGGAAAAGCAATTATTTTTGCCTTCAAATCTCATCCTTATTAATTTAGTCTAAAAATCTGATAACTCTTTTATTAGTAAATTCAATGTGACAATGTTGCAAAATCTACTAGATAAGAAACACAAATATTCCCTCTTCAGTCTACATCCCTAACCCTGGATCCTGTCAAGATCAAAAGCCCCTTAAAGAGTTCTTCATAGATTTTTACAAATACATCAACACAATTTTATGATAATATGAGGTTGTTAGATTTGAAGTGACTCATACTGCTTTCATCTGGGGACTCATTCCTTACCCAAGCAGCATTCAGAGAAAAATATATACAGCCTACATTTTCATTTTATTTCTAGTTTCATGTCTTTGGTTTTATTTATAAAAAATACACATTGCTAGAAAATGAAAATCATTCCACTGTGTTATTACATTATTTCTTCAATCTCTTTTTGCAGATGGACAGCTATTGGAGTTAAAGAAATTACTGGCTAAGATAAAAAAAATTAATTATGACTTAGAAAGACTAAGAAGATACATTTGAATGGGGAGTCCAAAATTGTTATGGCCTCCATTTCAGGAAAAAAGGGGAGTAGAAATCTATAAATTAAGTGTGGGTATATTATTATTCACATAGGTGACATGCTGATATATCACGGTATTAATTTAATGACACTGACCCAAAGCTGTTACTCCCAGAAAGGTCCTTTCATTTGTGCTGTTTAGATTTGTGCAAAGATGACTAGGCCTCAGAGAATGAGCAATGTACTTAACTTAAACTCACCCTGTATGGTGTAGAAACACTAAATGGGGAATTGAGAATTTCATGACAATCTAAATGATGCTACCTTCATAAAGGAACAGAAAATTTTCTAATTTCTTGAGGATAGAGAAAGAGCAGCAGGAATGCTTTTTCCATACGCATATGTGTGCAGAAGAGCTAATAACCTATGAATGTGATAGAAAACAATTTTGCAGCCAAGGCACAAAAAAATACTACCTTGAATTTTACAGCACTTTTTGCTTTTTAGAAACATGCTCACATCCATTATTTCATTTTATCCTCCCAAGAAACCTGTGAGGTAGGTAAGTCAAGTTTCATTATCTCCTAGATTTATCTAACACTCTTGCCACTACTACTTTATGATAGGGTTCATGCATCCAGAGAGAATTATTCCTTGCATTACAGCCATATTAAGTGACTCAGAAGAATCAGAGAAATGAATTAACAAGTATGCATTATAAGGGACAGGGATGCTCTTTCTTAATGTGGGAGTTGACTTTTCCTTATAAATATTCTCAGTTCAGTTCAGTCGCTCAGTCGTGTCCGACTCTTTGCGACCCCACGAATCACAGCACGCCAGGCCTCCCTGTCTATCACCAACTCCTGGAGTTCATTCAAACTCATGTCCATCGAGTCGGTGATGCCATCCAGCCATTTCATTCTCTGTCGTCCCCTTCTCCTCCCACCCCCAATCCTTCCCAGCATCAGAGTCTTTTCCAGTGACTCAACTCATCGCATGAGGTGGCCAAAGTACTGCAGTTTCAGCTTTAGCATCAGTCCTTCCAATGAACACCCAGGATTGATCTCCTTTAGAATGGACTGGTTGGATCTCCTTGCAGTCCAAGGGACTCTCAAGAGTCTTCTCCAGCACCACAGTTCAAAAGCATCAATTCTTCGGCGATCAGCTTTCTTCACAGTCCAACTCTCACATCCATACATGACCACGGGAAAAACCATAGCCTTGACTAGACGGACCTTGGTTGGCAAAGTAATGTCTCTGCTTTTTAATATACTATCTAGGTTGGTCATAACTTTCCTTCCAAGGAGTAAGTGTCTTTTAATTTCATGGCTGCAATCAGCATCTGCAGTGATTTTGGAGCCCCCCAAAATAAAGTCTAACACTGTTTCCACTGTTTTCCCATCTATTTCCCATGAAGTGATGGGACCTACCAGCAAAATTTAGCAAAAAATACATTTGTTCTGGTGTATTGCAGTGGGGATTTCCAAACAAACCACCTTTGACTTGCCAGCACAGAACAGGGTGATAGCTAAATAAAAAGTGACCCCCCGTGACTATGTGCAACAAAAGCACTGGCTCTTTATTTCTTATCCCCTTTCTCTTTTGTCTTACTTAACCACTCCAGTGTTCTTGCCTGGAGAATCCCAGGGATGGGGGAGCCTGGTGGGCTTCCGTCTATGGGGTCACACAGAGTCGGACACGACTGAAGTGACTTAGCAGCAGCAGCAGCAGCAGCAACCTTCTTTCTGGCCTTTAAAAAATCAAAATCTAAGAGAAGGAACATTTTAAGTAAGACAATGCAGTGAATAAAAATTGCCGCTGTGTAGACAGAGCCCATGATACTATTTAATGTAAAACTACTATACGTATTATTTATTCCATGCCTTATTAGAAATACAAATGAACAGCATTCACTTAATGCTAATAATATAGCAGGCAGAGTAAAGAAATTTTCTTATAAAAACACTACCTCAAAGTTTGTTCTTCTATCACAGTGAAGGAAAGCATTTCTTTAGGAGTTGGGATGGAAAGAGGTTTTGGTCAGCTGTGCTTATCAATATAGCCCATTCACTTGTTTATCCCCAAAACATTTCATCTCTGTGTGTAAAGCAGAGGAGGCCACTGCATCCAGAAGTCTCTGCTCTAGACCCCCTAGACTCTGACCCCCACAACTTCCTGTCACCAAGTTCATATCTGAGATGAACGTGGCTAAGAGATTGTCCTCTATACTGGATCTTAGAACCAAACTCAGTTTTTCTGCTGATGGCTTATATTTTTTGGAGGCAATGAGAATGTTATGCGATCATATTATATAGTAAGACACAAAGTTAAATTTGACAATATTCCAGGAAACCTTCATGAACTGTTGTTTTTACCTGTAGTTAAAAATATCTAGCCTAAAGGTTTTCCTGCTCCTCCATTATCCCCATCAACTCAGGCTGGTTAGACAATTCTGTTTGGACACAGTGCAGCTAGAACTTTGTTCTTGTTGGCAGCAATTCACCCCTAAACAATGAGAGGGGAATGCTATCTTCTCTCCCTTCCTCACCCCTGCTATGCTTCAGACTCTAGTGATTAAGGTCTGGGATTTGTGTTCCAGCACCTCTCCTCTCTGACTTTAGAAAATAATTTATGTGGGCATTAGTTTCCTGATTTGTAAATGAGGATTCTGAAAGGCCCTGCCTCACAGGGGGTTGTGAGAATAAAATGAGGTCATCCTTAGGGCAGAGTGCCCAGAATGTTCTAAGTGCTCAATGTTAGAAGGGTACATTTACATAGTTAAAAACACGGTTTTTCTCAATCCTGACAGCAGGCAACCTTAGGAGAGGTGAAATTTGTTGTTGTTGATCAGTTGCCTAGTCGTGTCCAACTCTTTATGACCCCATGAACTGTAGCATGCCAAATTGCACTGTCCCTTATCATCTCCCAGTTTGCCCAAGTTCATGTTCATTGCATTGGTGATGCTGTCCAGCCATCTCATCCTCTGCCACCCTCTTCTCCTTCTGCCCTCAATCTTCCCCAGCATCAGGGACTTATTTTCTGACACCTTTTCAGACAGGGCCCAAGGTGGGTATGTATGTATAGTGCTGACTTCTGAAACCATGCTAAGATATAACACTGCCTTTTTATACCTCATATAATCAATTCTTTCCTATCTCAGCCTTCCGTTGTACCTCACGTTCACCTATATATCATTCTACACAATTTTTCTGTTCATTATTTTGTCCTATCTCAGAGAATGGGCATGTGAAGAATGGAGATCTTTTACTCACTGTTAGTTTCTGCTACTTGAGATCCACAGTAGTTCTTACACTGATTGCCTAAGATTTCCATGGTGCCCATAACCAAAATATTTTTCAGTCCTGATTTTCCTGGATCTATTTCTCCATTGTACCCAACTGACTACTTGGGGTTTCCTGAAACCTTCAAGATGCTACTTTTACCTAATGCTCCTCCTACCTCCCTCCCTATTTTTTCTTCTCCTTCTCTGCCCAGCCACCAAATATTAGTATTCCCACAGGGTAGCGACTTAAAAGGAAGAGGTAGTTCTGTTTGTGATGATGTAGATACATTTTAAAAGTATCTCATGAACTTTTAAAAAGAGATGTTTTCACTTATCGTTAGCTTTCTGTGTTTATTTTTATATAACCCAACCATGTATATTAGTTTGGTGGGGCTGTTATGACAAAGAAACATAAATTGGGTGGATGAGCAATACACAAATTTATTTTCTCATAGTTCTGGAGGCTGGAAGTTTGAGATCAAGGTGTCAGCAGGGTTGGTTCCTTTGGGGAGGCTCTGGGGGAGAATCTCTCGCTTGCCGTCTTCCTAGCTTCCAGCCCTTGCTGGCAATTCTTAGCATTCTTTGGGTTGTAGATTCAACACCCCAATTTCTGCCTCTGTTGCTGTATGGCATTCACCTCTGTGTGTGTCTCTGTCCAAATTTTTTCTTACCTTACAAAGACACCTGTGACTGTATGAGGATCTTCCCCCCCACCCCAATTCTGTATGACTACATCTTAACTTGATTACACCTGCAGAGAACCTATTTCTGATTAAAGTCACGTTCACAGGTTCTGGGGGTTAGGATTTCAACATATCTTTCTGAAGAAAACAGTTCAACGCACAACACTATGCTTAACTTTTAACTGGTGAAAAATGTTAACAGAGGTAATCCAAGCAGTGGGTTTCTACAACTCATTTTCAATTTTTCTTGTCTGTGTCTTGTGTATTTTTCTTAATCTAACAAATATTACACATGGACTGTGAAGAAGACTGATCGCTGAAGAATCGATGCTTTTGAACTGTGGTGTTGGAGAAGACTCTTGAGAGTCCCTTATACTGCAAGGAGATCCAACCAGTCCATTCTAAAGGAGATCAATCCTGGATGTTCATTGGAGGGACTAATGCTAAAGCTGAAACTGCAATACTTTGGCCACCTCATGCGACGAGCTGACTCACTGGAAAAGACTCTGATGCTGGGAAAGGTTGGGGGCAGGAGGAGAAGGGGACGACCAAGAATGAGATGGCTGGATGGCATCACCGACTCTGTGGACATGAGTTTGAGTGTACTCCGGGAGTTGGTGATGGACAGGGAGGCCTGGCGTGCTGTGATTCATGGGGTCGCGGAGAGTCGGACACGACTGAGCGACTGAACTGAACTGAACTGAACACACAAATATTGATACCTACATATGCATGCATATATATTGACATAAAATAATTAGTACCTTGTAACTTTCTATCCTTGGGTCACCCGGGTCTCCATTCTTGGATCAACTTTCTTCCTCTCTATTCACTCAGCAGTTTCATCGACATCATGAATTTAGTTCTGGCCTGTGCACTAAAGACTCCCAATCAATGTCTCTAGCCCTTTTAAGGGTTTCAAATATGTATCATTTAATATGTCCACAACAAAGGCTTTTCCTTTCCTGTCCTCATTCTGCCCAAACCAGACACCAGTGAGTCCTCCCTGAGGGCTCCTTCTCCCTCAGCTCTCACATCCAATCGAGCATCTGCTGGTTCTTTCTTACTGACATCTCTCAATCCAAGTGATCCTCGCCATCCAATTGCCATTGCCTAAGTCCAGGCACTCATGATCTCTTACCTGGACTATGAAATAGCTTACTAACTGCTTCCCCTGAATCCAATTTTAACCCTTTAAATCCATCACTTTCAGGGTAGGCAGAGTTAGTTGTACATGTGTGTGTGAGACGCTCAGTCTGTCTGACTCTTTGCGACCTCGGATTCACCAGGCAACAATACTGGAGTGGGTAGCCATGCCCTTCTCCAGGGAATCTTCCTGACCCAGGGACTGAACCTGGGTCTCCTGCATTGCAGGCAGATTCTGTACCATTTGAGCTACCCAGAAGCGCCAGTTAGATATATGAGATGCAAATTAGACTACACTGCTTTGCTGCTTAAAACCTGTGTCCTCTAGTTCCCGAGTCTGCACACAAGACTCTCCATCACTGTCCAACCTATCCCTTCAGCCTTGTCTCTTGCCTCTCCTTGCTTTCAACACTCACTACTAACATGAGATAGCTTGCTAATTCTGCTTCACACTTCTCCTCCTCTGTTGTGCTAGTCCCTCTGCCAAAAAAGTCCATTCTTTCTCTTCAGGATGCATTCCAGGTGTATCATGTTTTCTGAGAAGCCTCTTTGAAACCCAGGTAAAGAAGTGTTCTTAGTATGTATGACCAGAGCACCCTGTGACATTGCTCTTTTAATCTTTCCCATATGTGGGAAATGCCAAATTTTATGTCTGTCTCTCTGACTGCAAGCAGAACAGTGAATGCCAATTATTTTAACCAAGTGTTTACAGTGCCTAGTCCAGTGCCTGGAATGAAGGAGAGACTAAAGAAATAAATGCTGGTTTAGTGAACAAAGGAAGGCATTTTACTATCCGGGAATTTCCACAAACTTAATTAACAAAGGAATAAATTACCATTTAGTTTTATGTTAATAACATCTCAAAACACTTATTTTATACAGAACAGGGTCTCTTGACCTTGGTACTAGTGACATTTGGGCTGGATAATACTTTAAGAACTGTCCTAAGCATCACAGAATGTTTAGCAGAATCACTGGCCTCTACACACTAGATACTCGTGGCTCCCCAATTCTTAGTTGTAACTATCAAAAACTATCCCCTAGTATCCCCTGGTGGGAAAGGAGGGACAGAATTACCCCAGCTAAGAGGAACTAGTATAGATTGATATTTAGTATAGATCTTAAATTTTATAACATCTGTGAAGGCAGGATTTCCCATAACATTTTATTTGATCCCAAGGGATATCAATTATTCTTTGTAAGAGGAAATCTGCCATTGTTTATTATATGTTTTTAAAGGCATTTAAATCTACTGTATGTAAAACTTTAAAGCATCTTTCCGATATAATTACCTTGTAAAAAGATGAGATCATGTCATTTATTGTTCTATAAAAATATAGGTTTGCTTTTAAAAAAGACATACCTATGTGCTAATTCTCATTTGGAAAGGAAAGATGCTATCCTCTGGCTGTGAGAAGGAAGGTGAGAGAGAGAAAAGGTATAAGGGTGAAGGTGAGGGAGAGGCTTGTTTTAATTCAAAATTCAGGGGTTTTTTTTATGCTAACTCCTAATTTCCTTTGCTCTCTGCATGATTCTAGCCCACTGTTATTGACCAGTGTGGTCAACATTAAACAAAGAACAGTGAACTCGATTACACAGCCTAGTCAGGCAAAGGTCAATCCAATATTCCAATTGACAAGGTTTCCAATATTCAGAGTATTCTACTATTCATAAACACCCTGAACATGAAAACTATATGAAAATAGTTTAGAAATGCTTTGAGGCAAGGGGAGCACCTCCTATGGCCAGGAACTATAGATTTTTTTTTAATGACCCACAGATATGAGCTCTCTTCTCTGAAAGTTTATGGTCTAGTAGGTGGATATAAAAGTTAACGAAACAGTCACAATGATGGGGGTATAATTAGAAACAGAATAAGTGCTATGAAGGAAAATAATTGAGGAATATGACCTGAACTTAGGGAAGTGACACAAGATCTGAAGAAGCAATTGAAGGAATTAACTATAAGTGACAGAAGATGACCAGCTGCAAGTGGAGGGGATGGCATGAGTAGATGCCCTTGGCTGCAGGGAGCATGTCAGAATGCAAAGAGAACAGAGGAGCCTGATGGAGCTGGGGAGCTAGGCCAGGGCAGCTAGGTAGGGCTTCCTGGGCCACGTCGAGGGTAGATACATACAATGGCCATCAGCTGACGTAGATGAAAGAAATCATTCTGCTGTGGTGTAGAGAAAGTATTGGTAAAGCAGACCAGAGAAGATGCGTGGAGACTAGCAGCAGCATCTTATCAAATCAAGATCATCACTATTTCTTGAAAGCTCAGGCAAAAGAGTTCCAGTTTTACAGCATGGATGAGCCTTGAAAACATGATGCTGGACTTTCTTGGTGGTACAGTGGATAAGAATCTGCCTGCAGGGGACACGAGTTCAGTTCCTGGTCTGGGAGGATTCCACATGCCACAGAGCAACTAAGCCCATGCACCGAGAGTCTGTGACCTGCAGCAGGAAAAGCCACCACAATGAGAAGCTGATGCACTGCAGCAAAGGGTAGCCCCTGCTTGCCATGAGAGAAAGCCTGCACACAGCAACAAAGACCCAGTGCCGCCAAAAATAAAGAAAACACAATGCTAAGTGAAAAAAGCCAGTCACAAAAGGCCACAAGTTGGATAATTCCATCTACATGAAATGTCTGGAGTAGGCAAATCCATAGAGACAGAAAGATCATGGTTGTCAGGGGCTGGGGTGAGAAGGGACTAGGGGAGAACTCTAGTGGGTACCGAGTTTCTTTATGGGAAGATAAAAATGTTTAAAAATAGATTGTAACAATGGCTGCACAATTTTGCTAATATACTGAAAACCAATGAATTGAACATTTCATAAGGGTGAATTTTATGGCATGTGAATTATATCTCAAAGCTGTTACAAAAAAAAAAGTCCCTCTTATTATGTCATGAGAGAAAACAACTTCTAAATCTCTAAGCAAAAACAAGGTAAAGAACTGACTTTTAAAAGTCTTTAATTTTAAAGTCATGTTTCTTAAAACGCTTCTTGCATTCTAAAATTCAATGAGCTAAAATTTAACAATTATATTGAAAAAGGCATTTAAACAAGAACAGCTGATCAATGATTTAGAGAAAGAGAGAGCCCTGTAATTCCCAAATAATAGTTTTTGGTTTTGTTTTTTTAATCTAAAAGCACCAGCCACTGGGAATTAGATCAATTGGAATTTTACTATTTTGTCAATTCAGTCAAATACTGGATTTTAACTTTCAGCACGATTTTAATTTTCTACCCAGACAGCCACTTAGCAGATATGTGATATCAATCCTGATTTCCAACTTCTGTATGAATTTAATGGGGGAAATAATTGTGCAAGAATGTGTTTTAAAACACAAATCTCAACTACCCTATTATTACATTTACAGCTGATTACCATGTGAATTGCTTCTATGCTATGCTAGAATATCACTAATGTTATTCTTTCAAGGAGGACAGTATGAAGTAAAGGATGTATGCAACAGCCTCTAACAACGATGACACTGGCTAACACTTACTTTTAAATTCACATTTACATTAAAATTATTATCTAGGAAAAAGTAACATGTGGGGCATTTTCTACATCAGGACTCTTTTTGGTATATGTGAAAATCCATCTCAAAACAACACAGTGGAAATACAATACACTGACTTTCTTAACTGCAGAGTTCAGTGGTGATGCTTCCATCAGGCACAGCTGGATTCAGGGCTGGTTTTCCGACAGACTGGTTTCATTTTCAGACCCAAAGGTTGTCCCTACTGATGGCAGGATGGGAGCAGCAGCTCCTCCCAACGCTCTCCCGCATTCTTAAGAAAAGTACATATACACAATGGAGTATTACTCAGCCATTAAAAAGAATGTATTTGAATCAGTTCTAATGAGGTGGATGAAACTGGAGACTATTATACAGAGTGAAGTAAGCCAGAAAGAAAAACACCAATACACTATATTAACGCATATATATGGAATTTAGAAAGATGCAAATGATAACCCTGTATATGAGACAGCAAAAGAGACACAGATGTATAGAACAGTCTTTGGGACTCTGTGGGAGAGGGTGAGGGTGGGATGATTTGGGAGAATGGCATTGAAACATGTATGTTGTCATATGTGAAACAAATCACCAGTTCAGGGTCAATACATGTTACAGGATGCTCGGGGCTGGTGTGCGGGGATGACCCAGAGGGAGGATAAAGGGAGGAGGGAGGTGGGAGGGGGGTTCAGGAGGGGGAACTCATGTACACCTGGGGTGGATTCATGTCAATGTATGGCAACACCAACCATATAATATTGTAAAATAATTAGCCTCCAATTTAAAAAAAAAAAGGAAAAAAATTTAAAAAAATAAAATGGGTAAAAAAAAAAAAGAAAAGACTCACTGTGGCTGCCAGGTTCTAATTGAACCCTGTGCTCAGTCTTGGACCAACCATCACAGAGCAGGATGGAGCATGTTGACTGATTCAGGCCTGGGTCACGCACAGCCCTGCAGGACAGAATCCCATTCCAACCATACAGATTGACAATAGGGGAAGAATGAATCCTCAGGGGCGGGCAGGGGGGAATAGCAAGTATTGCTGCTAGAAAAAAAGGACAATGGAGACTGGAAGGGAAAATAACAAATGTCCCCTTAAAAGATGGGAACATCTCCATTTAAGAACGGGCCAACAGATAGGGCATGGGGAGGCAAACTGACAATGAGTTGGGAAGTACAGTGGACCCTTCTGAGGATATCTTCTCATTGGTTTCCCTCTCTGAGAATTTTTCCATTTGCCTCATGGTTTGAACCAGATTCCTTCTATTTGCCCCTCCAGAGCCACTCTGTATCCTTCAAGCCCTGCTTTCTATTCCAGAAGCCTGAACTGAAAGGATGACAGAAAGAGTTTTCGGACCCTCTCTATGACTTTTGGTTGGGGTTGGTAAGTGCGAAACACCCGCAAAAGATCTAAGGGAAAAAGGAAGGGGGTCCTTTCAGTCTTGTTCTATCCCTCAACCAACCATCATGGCTCCTCCCCACCCCTCTCTTCATGGAGATATAACTGAAACGTGACACTGTGTAAGTTTAAGACGGACATGATGATATGACACACACATCTGTATTTCAAAATAATCACAAGGTTAGTTAACATATTCCTCACCTCACACAATTACCTGTGTTGTTCTGGTAGTGGTAGTGAGAACATTTAAGATCTACTTTCAAGTATACAATACGGTATCATTAACCACGGCCACCATGCTGTACATTTCATCCCCTTTTATGACTGCCCTCTACACTCAAACTTTTCTTCCTAGCTCTGGTAACCACTCCCCAGGTTGTCCTTTTAGGCCTAGACATGATCAGGACTTCTAGAATACTACATTATTCTTTATGAGTTTTCCTAAACCGTGCCCAAAGCTTTGAAAATTGTCCCATGATTAAACCCTCTTTGAATTATCACATTTGAGTGCACCATCTGTTTCCTGCTGGGACCCTGACAGATAAGTAATAAACATTGCAGCCATATTCCTTAATGCATGACCTCAATTTACATATTATTCTGAATTCTTACATTTGTTCAGTGAAATAGGCATTCTTAATCCTGTTTGATCTATAACGGAACAGAGGCTCAGAGAGTTTATGCAAGATCCCGAAACTGCTAAGGGACCCCACAGACACTAGTCTAATTTCTCATTCTGTTTGTCCAAGACACATCATCTCTGGCCTGGATCATGACTTCCACTCTTGCCTTCTTATAGTCCTTCTCTTCACAGTAGCCAAACACCGCCCATTAGATCTGCCAAGGTTGTTACCAAATGTCAATGAAATAACAAGCAATAGCAGTAAAGTGCCTCACGGATTTAATAAGTTAGCTCACTGAATATATACGTATGTGTATGGGGGTATATATGTGTGTATGAGTGTGTGTGTGTGTGTGAGAGAGAGAGGGATTGATCCTCCGACCACTTTCAGAATCAGACTCCTTGAAGATGGAGGATGTGGAGGAGACTTTGGAGGAACTGACTCTAGGGATCCAATCCTTCTGTACTCACTCACCCATCATCTTCTCTTGGCAGTCTTTCTGATAGCCCAGGAAGGGTGAGGTGCCCACTCTATGCTCCCACAGTATTTCATCCTGCCCCAGCATTTGTCCCATGTTATATAATTATTATTTGTTTTTCTTCTTTTATCCCACATTCTGCTCCATTATAATTGCCCATGTGTTTCTTTCTTTCTAGAGTACAAATTTCTAGAAGGCAAGAGTCATATCTATTATTTCTGTATCCCTAATGTCTTATATATACCTTTAGCTAGGTGCTAAATAGGTATCTGTTAAATGAGTGACAATATACTTCCGAACAAAACCCAGGACAAGGAGTTCCCCAAGATGGTTTGTCAGGGATTGAAGGGATTCCCTCAAGAGGAAGAAGAGAAACTGTGACTGCTGAGATGATATCTAAACTCTAAAATTATATGATTCTGGATAATAGAGCTCCACAAATTACAAGAAATATGTTTCTTTCAAGGGGTAACTGTTAATAATTTTAAAACCACCTCATGTCATTTTTGCTAACACTGATCAAATAACAAAAGATAATTGTAAATAATAAAACCTAGTTTTTCATTGTTGAAGAAAAAGACTATAATGAAAAATCTGATGGAATTTTAATAAGATCTTTAATGTAGTTAACGGTATAACACCAATGTTAATTTCCTGGTTCTGATCATTGCGTTACAGTTATACAAGATTATACAACATTAGGAGAAGCTGGGTGAGGGATAATGAAAACTTTTTTTTAATTTTCTAAAAAAATTTTTTAAATTTATTTTTGACTGCCCTAGGTCTTTGTTGCTGTACGTAGGCTTTCTCTAGTTCTGGAAAGCAGGGGCCACTCTCTAGTTGGGGTACTCAAACTTCTCATTGTGGTGGCTTCTCTTGCTGCAGAGCACAAGCTCTAAGGCACGGATTTCAGTAGTTGCAGCTCAGTGGCCCTAGAGTGTGGGCTCAGTAGTTGCGGCACATGGGCTCCGTTGCCCTCGGGCAAGAGGAATCTTCCCAGACCAGGGATCACACTATGTCCCCCGCATTGGCAGGCAGATTTTTAACCACCACTGGATCACCAGGGAAGTCCGAAACTTTTTTGAACTATTCATAAAACTTTTCTCTAAGTCTAAAATAAGTTCAAAATTCAACTGTCTATGGTACATTCTTTTAAAGTCAGACTCTAAGAATCTAACATAGGTGATAAAATTTCACCAAGAAGTACATGGGGGTATAACACCTTAATAGCTTTCTGTGTTACTCAGAATGACAGAATTTTACAGTTTAAAGTATATTTTGGCAGTCCCAGTCCATTATCCTACTCTTGAGGGAACCCCCTCAGTATTATCCTTGACAGCCTAAAGCCTTTGCTAAGATGTCTCCAAGGACAGCAGTGTACCTCTATCCTGAAAATGAATTACTGGAAGAACAGCTTGAATTGTTAGAAAGATCGTCCTCCTTTTAGCCACCAAGGTGAAATTAGCCTCATGTTGATTCTCTGGACCCCACATGGTGACCCTTCAGATTCATGAAAACAGTCAGCATCATCCCACCTGTGATTTTTCTTCTTCAAGCAAAACACCCCCAATCCCTCTCCAGATGATATAATGATGTTTTAACAGGGGCCACTGATGCTTTGATGCAGTCATTTCTAAACTTTTTTCTCAGCCACTGAACTCATCAAAGAAATTCTCAGGTAGACGTGAAAGTTGCTCAGTCATGTCCAACTCCTTGCAACCCCATGGACTGTAGCCTGCCAGGCTCCTCTGTCCATGGAATTCTCTAAGCAAGCCCCTCATGGAGAAGTGAGCATGTAAAACAGATAAAACTTCTCTGCTGGAGGCAGTAGGTGAGAAGACCAAGAGCCATCTGATCCCCTCACCCCTTCCCTCCCCTAGTGGTCCTCGAAGCACAACTGTTGGAACGTTTAAAACTTCCAGAATACATAACAAACTCTTCCTTAAACCAAAGGCATGAAAGGGCACGGGCACCTCAGAAACCAAGGCAGGTGTGAAGTGTGTAGGGAACATGTTTTGAGTACATGCTTTCTATTGTCTCCAAATTATACCACATGGACAATCCCTGACTTACCTGTTGGGCCACAAGTGGTAATGATCATGACAATAAGAACTAAGACTTTATATGTATTAACTGAAGAATCCTATGATACAGATCTTAGGCATATCCCATGTTATAAATGAGAAAACAAAGGCATGACATAGGTAAACCAACTTAGAAGTGGTAGAACTGGATTTATAACCTGTATCTCTCTGACTCTGAACTATGCACTTAACTGCTGTATTCTCCTGCCTCTCAGGAACAGAAATCTAAAAGGATTATGGGACTCCAGCCTACTCATCTAGCATCCTCACCTATACACTAGTCACTTTACAACATGGAATCATCTTGGAGAGGATTCACTAGGGAATCCATAGTAAACACTCTACTCCTGACATCAAGCCTCTATAATATAGTCCGTCTCCCTTGCTTCAGACATATTTCAGTTCTCAATTTAACAATATCACCTTGGAATCTGAGGTCCTGAGGATTAAGCATTCTTGGAGTGGTTGGTCCATACGTAATGAAGGGCTATCTATAGACACTCTTAGGCTAATGCCCAACAGAGAAATGGTTTGCAAGGAACCCAAGCACCCCGTGTAGCTCTGACTTATGGCTGTTTTATGCTTTTACACAGGGCAGATGCTTGGTGAGCCTCAGTATGCAGCCTTTCCTCCCCAAGTAAGGGCTGGGACGGTGTTCATTTGTTGTAAATGCCTTCCTGTGTTTCCTTTCGGTGGAAACCCCCTACCTTAACACTTCGGTATTTGGCATTTGCAACATCAGACCTCACTTTCCAAGTTCCACCCCAGAGCACATACTTGGCTGAGCCCAGATAATTAGCATACTAACAGTTCCATGTGATCCTAGCTAGACCAATACGACTGAATATCAAGACATGTTGGAACCATTGGAAAAGACATGTCTTTTCCCTGGGACCTCTGAGTTAAGAGATTGTAAATCTAGCAGCCATCTTGTTACTGGGAGACTACCAGCTCAATGTTGAAACCAAAGAGAAGAAAGCAAAGTCAAGATATGAAACAGATTTCAGAAATCTTCACTTCAGACACCACATCCAGCTGTGCTTAGGGATGGCCTCATTAATACTCATGTGAACTAATCAATTCCCTTTGTAGCATAACCCATTCCAGTTGGAAGTATGACCTCTGAATTCTCTGTAAGCCTCTCCTGCTCATCCTTTATAAAATCATAATCTTCACCATACCATGGTGCTCCCTAAACCCCTTCCTACACTTATCTTTTTTTCCTAAGCACTTATCTAATACACTACAAGCTTTACTTATTTGCCGCATTTATTTTCTGTCTCCCCAACTAAACTCCATAAAGGAAGAGCTGAGGCCTACTTGTTCATAGCTTACCTTGAATGGAATGATCCCAGAATATAGCAGGTACTCAACAAATATCAATGTTTGTGAAATGAGTGAGTGAGAGAACTTGGAAATCAGATAGTTCTAAATGGTTTATATGAAAATTCTCTTTGAGCATTATGAAGTCAGGATGGAAGCTTCCCCTGTGACCGAACATGAGGCAATTTCTCTTCTAATTTCAAATATATATTTAATAAGCATGTATTGAGCACCTATCTAGCTCATCACTGTGCTAAACACCACCCTCCAGTAGCTTTCAAAGTGATGCTACTGTCTTGCACAATAGCCAGCTGGAGAAGCACCAGCTTTCGAGTATGAACATCCTTCCAGAGAAGGCAAGGTAGTCTCTGGCCCTCTCCCTCTCCCTCTCCCGTGTTTATAGGGTGATCTACAAACTCAAAGTGAAGACTCACAGATATCCCAGTCTGGAAACTGTGAGACAAGCAAAAAAGGCAAAGATACGGCTTAATTAAGGAGAGAAGAGGAGATATAATAATAATGGAATCTCTTCAAGAACAGTGGAACTGACTCGCTCGTTATGAGGAATGAACCGGACTCCTCTGGGATCTAAGACACCTTAGCCTCTGGTTATCTCGTTTCCTCAGCGTCCCCTGAGTTCTGCTGTTGGCCTAACAGCCTTTCCTGGTCGATCTCTGCTTCTCTCTGCTTGCTTGCTCTCACATTCATGCCCTCTTTCCCCTCTCCTTCCCCGCCGTTTCTTTCCTCGTTTCCTTCCTTTCTCCCCTTCCTCCTCCCTCTCACTCTTTTTCTTCCTCCCTTCCTCCACTTCACTGAGTTATAACTGACATATTTAGTTTGCTGAATTTGTACATATACACACATCTGTGAATTTATCATCAAAATTAAAAGAGTGAACATATCTGTCATTCCCCAAATTTCCTAAATCTTTTCTTAATCCTCTTTGCCTCTCTCTACTTCCTCTCGCCACCCCCATGCAATTGCCCACATGCAGCTTAGGTTGTAGTTTCTAAACTTTCTTATAAAAAGAATCATGCAGTACGTACTCATTTGTCTGGTTTCTGTTACTCAGCATACTTATTTTGAGAGTCATCCATGACATTGCCTATAGCAATATTCCATTCCTTTTTCCCTGTGGCCTGACAGTATTCCACTACAGGGACATACCACAGTTTGTTCATCCATTTACCTATTGATGGCTATTTGGATTGTTTTTAGTTATTTGACTAGTAATGAATAAAATTTCTGTGAGTATTTGTGTACAATATCTGTATAAACACATATTTTCATTGTGATTCAGTAAATACCTGGGATTGGAACAGCTGGGTCTCATAGGAAGTGCATATTTAAACTGCTAAGAAACTGCTGCTGAACCCTTTTCCACAATGGTTGTACCATTTTACATTCCCACCCAATGTATGGGAGTTCTAGTTGTTTCACACCCCCACCAACACTTGTTATGTCAATCTTTTTTTTAACTTTAGCCATTCTAATCAGTGCGATGCTACTTACTTGTGGTTTTAATTTGCATTCTCTAGTGAATAATAATGTTGAGTATCTTGTCATGTGCTTAACTGCCATCTGTACATCTTCATTGCCGAAGTACACATTCAAATCTTTTGCCATTTGTTTTCTTATTGTGCTCTGAGAATTCTTTAGGTTTTCTGGATATAAATTCTTTCCCATGTACGTGATTTGATAATATTCTCTCCCACTCTGTGGTTTACTTTCTCATTCCTTTAAAATAGAAGAAAATTATAATTTGATGAAGTCCAATTTATTAATTTTATTATGGTTCACGCTTTTTATGGTATATCTACACTGAACTATATTTGATGTTAATATACACTGAACTCAAGGTCACAAGGTCCTCCTATTTTCTCATAGAAATTGTACAGTTTTTCGTTTTACATTTAGGTCTGTGGATCATTTTCAGTCAATTTTTGTATATAGTATGAGGTATGGATTGAGGTTTATTTTGTGGCACATGCATATACAATTGCTCTGCAACAATTTGTTGGAAAACTGTTCTTTCTCTATTGAACTGCCTTTTGAGGGGCCTTTGTCAGAAAATCTATTAATCAGATATGCTTGGGTCAATTTCTGGAGTCTGTATCCTACTTCATTAATCTACTTATCTACCTTGGCTTCAATACCATACTGTCTTGATTATTATAGCTTTACAGTAAATCTTACAATCAGGTATGTTAGTTTAATTCTATTTTTTTTTTTATTTCTTTTGGCTCTTAAAACAATCTGCTAGAATTTCAAATGGGATTACAAAGACTATAGTTTAATTTGGGGAGAATCAGCACTTTAATAATGAATCTTTCAATTCATGTAATGTATTCTTTCTTCGTTTTGTGTATCACCTATAGTTCCTCTCAGCAATGTTCTATAGTTTTCAGTATACAGATCTGGAACATCTTTTGTCAAATTTATCCCCTATTTTGCCAATGCTGTGTAAATAGCTTTGTTTTTGTAATTTTAATTTCCAGTTGTTTGTTGCTAGAAGAGTTTCTTTTTGTTTCATTTCTATTTAGAGCAGATCTTATAAAACCAAGCCATTTCTTAAGGCAGTGGCCCAAGTTGTTGTCTGAGATGTGGAATGAACCCAGTCTAACAGCTACAGCTAAGAGTTCAGAGTCATATGGTACAGATCAGGCACATATCTTTGGTCACCTCAGGGATGGCCCAGGGTCACTGACCCTCAGCAGGACTGGCCCTTGATGAACCCATTCTATACCCTGTGTTAAATGATCACGAACAAATCAGTAAAACGATGAGAACTAAATGTTAATTCTGTCCTTTTAAATTTTGCACAGGAAACTTATATGGCTGTTTGGGAAGGCCAGCAAGAAAAGAATCTTGCATTGGAAGTCAAGTATTTATTTCTGTTGGCATCTCTAAATACAACCATATGGTCCTAGAGGCCAGAATGTTACAAATTCCACCTACTAACAGGAAGATCTAAATTCCTAGGAGACCATATGTCTAATGATGTATCCCAGCCCCTTAAATTACACTCTCTTTTATCATAAACTCTGCTTTAACTGGTCTGCTAAGCTTAGAAGGCAGCAAAGTCCAAGGGATGCACAGGGTAAATAGCAGGACTTAGAACTTTGTGACCATACGACTGCCCACCAAAAAAGGATATCTTGAGCCAAATACAATTTTAAAGGAAGGCATTTT
The DNA here is from genome assembly GCF_049115385.1 of Moschus berezovskii. Taxonomy (NCBI): domain Eukaryota; kingdom Metazoa; phylum Chordata; class Mammalia; order Artiodactyla; family Moschidae; genus Moschus; species Moschus berezovskii. The sequence continues at coordinate 20,598,534 of NC_142483.1, forward strand.
TAAGCCCAGTTTTCTTAGTGAATTATGTTTTTCAGCACATGCCTATGCCTTTTTTTTTTTTTAATTCTCATGCATTCATTCATTTTTTTCATTCAGCAGTTGTCCATGTAAAGCTAATGTGGATCTCAATGCTACGGTGGTGGTAGGGGTGGGACGTAACACCAAGATTCATAATGCAGGATTCCTGTTCCTAGGTAGGGAAACACACAGACCAGTACAACATGAATAAAGATACAAAGTGGAATATTTGGCACTGTGATTTGTAAAATATAAGGCAGTATTCCAATGTCTGTTATTTCATAGCTCAGAAGCAAAGACAGCACGGTAGAGACTTGAGAAAGGCCTTCTAGAGAATGGAGGGAGACATGATCTGGTTTAACAGATGCGGAGGAATTCCTTAAGTAGGTGAGAGGAAAGCGTCTACCCATTTCTCCAAAGAGCTCAGTGAATAGTGCTGGGGGAACACTGAGAAGAGGATGTGGCAGAGGGATGTGATCAGTCACATTTTCCAAAGATGGCCACACTCCTCATCATGAGACAGAATCTAATTCTCTCCTTGAATGTGAGTGGGCTTTTGTGACTGTTTCAACCCAGTAGCAAATGGCAGACACAGTACTACTTGGAAGATTCGGTCATAAAATTTCATGTCTGCCCTTTTCACCAGAACACTCTTGCTAGAGCCCTGAGCTACTGTGAGAGAACTCCCACAGCCCTGAAGGTGCCATGCTACGAGGAGGCCCAATCTACCTGATCCACAGACTGCATGGAGAAACCCTGAGAAAGAAATGTCTAGCTGGCCCTCAGATGCTCCAGTCCCAGCCACCTCTGACTGCAACTGCATGAAACACTCTAAGCCAAACTGCCTAGCTGGGCCTTTCCCAAATTACTGACCCAGAGAAACCATGACAAATAAAGCAACAGCTACTGTTGTTTTAAGCCACTAACTTTCAGGATGATTGGTTACACTCAGATGATCAGAACAAGGAAGTAAGAAGTGATGTGGCTGCTTTTATTTTTTCTCCTTTCGTGTCAGATTTGGGCTGACTGGGACTTGATGACAAGTCTCATTCCATAGTGCGAAAGAGGTAGTTAGAATACACCCAAGAGTAGAAGTAGTATCTAGATAATTGGTCAACAAGATGGTAGAGGAACAGGCTCTACAAAGCTTTGGGGACAAGACAGAACCACCACTGAAGCAGGTTGCTAAACAGAACCGTAGGAGGGTCTCACACAGGAGGCAAAGGCAAAGAATCCACTACCTAAACCCATGACAAGCTTACACGAAATAAGCAAGTGAATCTTGAAGAAGTGTGACCTGACACTGAATTATGAAGATCTAGTTACAGCATTTTTCCCAGCAAAGGATACAGAATGATCTCAGAGCCTGGAGCGAGATGGGACCTTTGATACCACCTGTATGGATTAGATGGGAGTCAGATCAGGGGAGGTGCCAATCAGCTTATTTTGTTTCCAGTCAGCCCAGATTAACTGCCTATCCCCCTCTACCCTACTTCTCTACTTGGAGAAGGAAATGGCAACCCACTCCAGTATTCTTGCCTGGAGAATCTCCATGGACAGAGGCATCTGGAGGGTTACAGTCCATGGGGTCACAAAGAGTTGGACATGACTGAGTGACTAAGCACCACTCTACCCATCCTCCACCAAAAGAAAATAAAGAGGCCAGAAGACCAAGTAAGAAAGTAAATCTAAGAAAAAAAAGAAGGTAATATGCAAAAGGGGAAGATATTATGGATGGCATTCTGGTATAGTACACAACTACCAAAAAATCAAATTAGGGAACCTATATTAATTTGGCAACATGCATCAAAACATTTCAGGCAACATGCCTGCAAACATTTTTAAAAGACAGACTAGAATGTAAACATTTAAGTAACTGAAAAATGATCAGTTTGATCAAATGTTTACAACAGCTACATTCACACCTAAAAGGGGAACATTCAACAATCTAATTGTCCAACAGATTAGCTAAATTGCAGAATAGTATGTAGCCTGGTTTGAAATTATGTTATATAACATGAAAAAACACTAGCAAAATATTGTTTTGTGTAAAATTTTTCCTTAATAGCACATTCTGGGCCTGTTCCTTTAAAGATGCCTGTAAGAATTCTTCATACCAGTTGGTACTCAAGAAATGTCGGTTCCCTAAATGAATTCTGTAATTTTCAGTGAGGACCTATTACATGCCAGGCATGGTTTTACGTTCCCTCCACATGTCAATCTCTTTCACCTCCACAGAATCCTAGGAAGTAGATACTATTACCTCCCCTGTTTTGAATGGGTGAAAATAGTGGCAGAAGATTACGAAATGTGCCCAGTAAATGGTAACACTGGAGCAGCTAGGGACACACGGTCTGGGTCCACAGCACAGTATTGTCTCCTGAGCTAGACAACTCCTAAAATAGGTGATCTTTGAAAAACTAAAATTTAGTTTTGCCCCCATCAAGACCCTACCCTCAATCATCAAGAAAAAAAAGTAATAATAATATTCACTAGGTCGCATGATTATTGGCAACAAATCTTTCAGAACTAAGAGCAGAGGGAATGGTAACCAAGATTCCAGAATTAAGAAGGAGAAGGTGGAGGGATCCTAGTATACTCATTATTTACATTTTTTTCATTTTCTTCACTGACCTGGGGAAATAGAGAAAGCAGAAGGAGGGAGGATAAAAAGGAAAGCAAATCTGTTACTAGGTAATTTGGAATCATTATACGGGAAAGATGTCAGTAAAAACATTTTAAATGCATTATCTTGGGGTCTTCTACTTGCAGATTCATTTTATCTCCCTAATTATCTGTATGCATTTGTTTCAGCACCGATTACACTGGTGAAGTTTGTCATAAGTTAATTTAGGTCTGTTCAGGAAATTTTAAAAATCTTACCACCAAGAATTAAGATGAAATGAGAATACAGAAACAGCTGATCACCGTCCCCTCAAGAGACTATCTCATGCTGTTTCTCAGTTGTTTCTAGACTCAGGTTAAGACCCCCAACTCGAAAACAGGATTAGTGCTACACGCACATTTGCCGCTTGAAATGGGGATGGCGCCAGCAAGTCGCTATTTCCCTCTCACACCTCCCCATTTCTCTGTCAGCACTGGGAATTGGGGCTGACTTGAAGTGTGGGTGGTGGAGAGTGGGAAGTGTTAACCAAAATTCCCCCTCCCTCAACTTCTGCATGGCACTCACGCATGTATTATGCCGCCCTAATGCCCTCCATACTGTCTAAGGGGAGAGCATATGGAGCCTCGCAATATATTTTATTTCATTTCTCCCTTCATTCTCACACTCAGAAAGAAACGGGTAAGGTTAGATAAAATTGCTACTTAATAAGGTGTTACTGAGTGTGTAATTGCTCCCAGAGTGTTTTTACAGTGATAGTCCGCCGGTAGGAGCCAAGCTTGCTATAAAGAATCTCACTAAACTGCCCAACGACTGCAATTCCATTCATTTGTGGTTGAGGAACACACCAAAGATTAAGCAGTATCTTTTACTAAAATACTTTCCCTCCCACCTCATTTCAAACAGGTCAGCAGATTCAGAAGTTCAAGGTTTCAGTCCTTGAGTTGCGAGGGAACAGTTTCTAAAGTTAGTGCTAGAGTGACTTCAGAATCTTCTTTCAAGCAGCAAAAATTTACTACCAAGCACATGTGAACTTCGACGGGGCTCAGGCAGAATCAAGGCACTGTATAATTTTTTCAGAGCTTAACAAATCTTCAAGATCATGATTGCGTTCACGTACCCTATTTCACAAAGTAGGTCACCCAGCTGGAAGTGGATGTTAGTTCTGCTGTTAACTTACTCCTCTTTCTATTTTCTCCCCAAGAGAGGCATGGCAGACCCGGAACAATGTCGTGGTGGGCCGAGGGATGGGCATAGTCTGACTTGGCAGGTAGGCTTCTGCTTAAATTGACACAGTTCTCACTCGGTATTAATGTTTCTCTTGATGAAAACCGTGCCAATTTCAGAACCTCAGAAATGGTTTTAGCCCTTCCCCACCCTCCCCCACACATACCTTGTAGCTTTCAAGCTTTTCCTGCAAAGCTCTGTCTGGCGAGTGCCAGGTGGGGCCTGTCCAAGGCTCCCCATTCTCCTGCAGGATGCTCTTGGAGGTGGCGTAGAGCTACCCTAGAATCCCTGAGTTTTGTGTTCCTCTTGAATGCATCTAAATTGCGGAACTCACATCACGGTGTCCATTGGAGAAGCACCGCCTGGGAAAAGGCGGCTGTTTCCTCATTTCGGATCATGGGACTTTCACTTCCGCAGAAGATGACGTAGCTAATCACGTCTAGTTCACCTGCTTTCCCAGCGTCGTTTTCAAAGTGCTTTGGTCAGGAGTGCCGCAAAAGCAAGGGAACGCACTGGTGTACCTGCATGGGTTACGGAGTCTGTGAGAGGCCTCAGCTTTTATGGACTCCTGTCAATTTCTGGGGAGTCAGATAGATTTAGGGTCTAGGACTACACCCTGCCCCCCACCATCTTTCCAATCACTCAAAAATCTTGGAGGAGCTATTTTTTTTTTTTGCTTTGGGAGTTTTCTCCAGAGCCTCTGTGGATTTTATTACTTTCATTTAACCTCCTTTGTTCTGTTGCTTTAGGTGAATTATTTTTGCTTATTTTTACAGTGTCGAGGCTATACCCCCTGGGAAAGTTCACCAAGGGCAGGACCCTCCTGTTCATTTCATCTTTGCAAATGCCGTGGACAGTGTCTGAAATAGGTAGGCAATCTACAACTATTTGTAAAAATGAGTGATTGTGAAGTATTCAAAGGATATGAACATTTACTTTTTTAGTCTTCACAATGTGAACTATGAAATTTGAGAGGAGGAAGGGGAGGAGGTGGTCTACTGATTTGCTTTGTACATTTCACTGTTTATGTTTACTAATATGCATAATTAAACACTGTGTGTCCATGGAAAGAAAAAAAGTGATAAGTTATGGTCAATTGGAAAGGCCTGATTACAGGTCTCTAAGAGTGAGAAAGTGTGGTGTTGAAGAAGACTGTTGAGAGTCCCTTGGACTGCAAGGAGATCCAACCTGTCCATCCTAAAGGAGATCAGTCCTGGATGTTCATTGGAGGGACTCATGCTGAAGCTGAAACTCCAATACTTTAGCCACCTCATGCAAAGAGTTGACTCATTGGAAAAGACCCTGATGCTGGGAGGGATTGGGGGCAGGAGGAGAAGGGGACGACAGAGGATGAGATGGCTGGATGGCATCACCGACTTGATGGACATGAGTCTGGGTAAACTCCGGGAATTGGTGATGGGCAGGGAGGCCTGGTGTGCTGTGATTCATGGGGTTGCAAAGAGTCGGACACGACTGAGTGACTGAACTGAACTGAAGAGTGAGATGTTCACAGAGGGATCATGAGTTAGCAGTTTAGCTGTTGCCTTCTAGTTCTTCATTTATAAGCAGCAGAAAACTTTGAGTAGATAGTTCAAGTGAAAATGGGAGGTGGAGGTTCACTGTAATGCTGCAGAAATCTCAGAGAATCAAGAAGAAGAAACGAAGCTTAGTTAAATTGTATGCAGATCAGAACATGGAGAACAGAAAAACCAAGATTTCTCTACAGGAGTTTTCTCATTTCTTCATCTCAAAGTCAGCGCCTTCACCTTTCTCTCACTTAGCTTCCTCTGTCTAGTCATCTTAGGCAATATCCAGCAGTGATATCCTCAGATTCCAGATTATTTGGCTACTCTAGTGCCCATCTTCTATGACAACCTCTCCGAGAGGGCATCTGAGCAGCCCAAATCATCTGAGTTTTTTAGTGATGTGTTAGAAGTCATAGATAGGTGGCCAGCCAATGGAGTGGCCATCTTTGAGTCAGACATTCACCTCTAGTCCAACCTGCAGGCAAGGAGGGCAAGGAAGGAGGAATATATATTACCTCGAAAGCTTTATGAGTAGATTAGACTATGAAACGTATCTAGTAGTTTTATATTTCTAGTCTATGAATTCCTCGGTTTTAGAGGTGGTGTTCTAGTTTGTATGCTTGGCTGGTACAGAGTAAATATTCAGCAACTATCTGATGAATGACTGAATGGTGCGTGGATGAGACGCTGTCCATTGAATTCTTTGAGATACCGTGTCACACACAAGAATACTGATAATCAAAAAATCACAAAGAAAAAAATAACAAGGTTGACAAGGACTTAGAGAAGCAAACCTTCCTACGTTACTGGTAAGCAGATACAATGATGCAACTTCTTTGAAAAACTGTTTAGAACTTTCTTAAAATATTACATATAATTTAACATATGACACAGCATAGTCATTTCCAGGTATTTCACCAAGAAAACTGAAAAAATGCATCCACCTAATGGCTTGCACACAAATATTCATAATAGCCAAGAAATAGAAACAACCAGTGAGTGGATAAATAAAATATGGCATATTCATACAATGGAATACTATAAAAATGAAGTGTGTATTATTAAGTGTTACAATGGAGGGGAACCAAAAAAAAAATCATGCTGAGTAAAAAAAAAGACAGTTATAGAAAACCACATATTATATGACTCAATTTATGTGAAATATTCAGAAAAGGCATATCTGTAGAAACAAAATAGATTAACAGTTGCTGAAAGGTGGAGATGGAAATAAGTAGTGACTGCAAATAGGCATTTTTTGGAGAGTGATAAAAATGTTCAACAATTAGATTGTTGTGATCATCACACAGCTGTAAATTTTCTGAAAATGATTGAATCATACACTTAAAATGAGGAAATGTTAGGGTTTGTAAAAAGTAATCTTTTTTTTAAATCCATGGAACAAAAATTGGCCATATAGGTTCTATAAGATAAAGCTCTTTGGCCGATCCTTAATTTTATTTTTTTCTGTTTTCTGAATGGTCTTGCACCCAGTCCTCTGCTGGTTTCACATCTTCTTACAGTCCAGCTTGTACAGAAATGATCCTAGCAGAATCAGAGTGGACAAACTGGTTTGAGTGGACAAACCATTTATTTGGGGCTATAAAGAATAATGAAATTGTGTTGAGATAACATCACCAACTAAAGCTAAGATAGTATTTTTTATTGGAATATAATTGCTTTACAATGTTGAGTTAGTTTCTGGTGTTACAACAAAATGAATCAGCTATGTGCATACATATATCCTCTCCCTCTTGAACTTTCTTCCACCCCACCCCCATTGACTGTGGTAGCTTCTTCTTCATCTTCATGGCCCAGATGACCAGTGAAACCTTTCCCTGTAATATAAATAATTTATTCATCTGGGGAGATATTTTACACACACTGTTATTATACGGACCATTTCCTTGCTCCAGAAAGTAGAACCAGCTGATCATTTCAAGCATCCATAGAAACTATAATGTAATTGCCTAATACAGAATGCCACATTACTGTATATAGAATGTACATTACATTCTTCACCAATATTTATCGTATGCTTCTATAATATCTTTAACATAAATAATCTTTCCATGTAGAAGGGTTTAAGCCTGAAGATGACATAAAGATGTGAAAGTGAAAGTCGCCCAGCTGTGTCCAACTCTTTGCAACCCCATGAAATATACAATCCATGCAATTCTCCAGGCCAGAATACTGGAGGAGGTAGCTGTTCCCTTCTCCAGGGGATCTTCCCAAACCAGGGACTGAACCCAGGTCTCCCCCATTGCAGATGGATTCTTTACCAGCTGAGCCACCAGGGACATAAAGATGTAGAAATAATCAAAATATCAATCAGTCACCGTTCATTTCCTGAGTGGTAAAGGAGGATGATGTTGAGTAAATACTGATTTTAAAAATAGCAATATCACATCCAGATACTTTGTAGATACTTTTGTAATTCAGTTTTTTAAATTACTCTTATACATTCAATTGACCGTAACTCCAGTCTTACAACTCAAACAGTGCTTGAATACATGATTTGAAAGTAAGGAATTACTCAACTGTTCTATTCTTTCTACCCTTTGCCTTGGAATGTTGTGCTCTAAATTTTTTTTTAAGTTTTTCCCAATTTCATGGATGAATCATAAATTATGCCAGGTATGATACAAAGAATATTGACCTTTTTTTTTGGTCACAGCACACAGCTTGCTGAATCTTAGTGCCCCTGATCAGGAATTGAACTTGGATCATGGCAATGAAAACACTAATTCCTAACCACTCAACCATCAGAAAATTCCCTAAAACTGACTTTAAAAATAAATATATTGTGAATTCCCTAAACAAGTTGATTAGTTGGTTTTTTAAAAATTTAATGCATATGTAAGTATGCATATATAAATATGCATTCAATGTGTATGTTTGTATGTTCTTTACTCAACTGCTCCAGATGGTGTGATATGGAGCATAAGATTTTTTTTCTCTGATGATCAAATTGAGCCAGTAAATGTTTGATTAATTCCTATGGTGAGCCCCATAAAGTGCAGTCACAGATAGAAAGGATAGTTAAGGAGGGAACTGCTAGTTAAGGAGATTTTTTAAGGCTTAGAGTAGAGCCTGGAGTCAAATAGAACAGAAAAGGATTAGCAACAAAAGAGAGTGAAAACACAAAAGTACTGGTCTCAGTCTAGAAATGCACAACAATAATTCCTCCAAAAAACAAAAGAAAAAAACAAGAGTTGAGAATTCTTAAATGCAAAGACAAATAATAAAATGTTTCTTAATTAACCAGAGCACCTTGAATATATTGATTATAACTTAGGAAAATAATGAACTTGTACGTCATAAATCAAACAGAACATATTCCTTAAGGCATGATGGATGGAAAACAATGGAATGAACTTATTAAAAAGTTCATTACAAAAACAAAAGTATTTCAATGGTAAACTGATTATACTTCCTGTTTATCATATGATTTTCCCAAATGAAATAGATCTTGAAACACATTTTTCAAAAGCCGAGATACTGATCTTCCTACATTAATGGAAAATGAAAAAAGAAAATATATCAATCAAGCCAAAACATTACATGACTTAATGTCTTAGGGACATAATGGAATTAGAAATAAGTCTGAAATTGAGGTGTCTATCTTTAAGGGTTAGTATGCAAGATATTTATCTTTATCTTATTGTGTTTAAAAGATACCTGAGTTTAAAATGAAAGAGTTGGAAATATACATGTTTTGAAAATGGAAACCGCTTTTAAATAGTATGGGAATGGAGGAATAAGTATTTGAGTGTTTGTATTTTATAAAATGGCACTAATTTGGATTAATGAGTATAAAGCTGGTCTAAATTAGTAAAATGTGAACAGGAAAATATTTGAGAAGAAAATAAATGCTTTTCTGGTACATGCCCTTGAAATGAAAAAAATGGCTAACAAAGTATTGGGCCTGATATTAGGGCTAGTTTAATTGGTATATGAGACATGTTTGTAAATGTGCATTAATTGCTTCTTTTCACCTGTATTAACAACAAGTTTTTACTAAGGTCCTTACTCCATGCCCACAAAATGCTGGGCAAGACATCAGTGAAACGTAAGAGAACTTTGTAAATCTGGCTTTCTTAGGGATGATTTATTGAGTAGCCCACTCAATCAGAGGGTCAAATATTTCTGAAACAATCAGAGACCCCCACCAATATTATAAAAGAAGCTATTTCATAAGCATTGATAATCACTGGCATTTGTTGCACGTGTAGTACCATTCAGTGGGACTTACAAGAACTGTTAAGAAGTAAACAGTCCTTGAAATATTTTCAGTCACTTGGTGTCTTGGTGTCTTCTTCAACTACTGCTTGTATGCCTTTAGGAACAACCCTGCTCCATTCTAATTTACAGCTCACACTCTCCGTTGTAATGGAAAACTGCATAGTTTCCCATTCTATTTTCATCTTAATCATTTTCATTACTTTAATCAAATCATGATTTACTTATTTACTGATAAGTTTATTTTTATTTTATTTTCAAAGTGAAAGTTACGACCAACCTAGATAGTATATTAAAAAGCAGAGACATTACTTTGCCAGCAAAGGTCCATCTAGTCAAGGCTATGGTTTTTCCAGTGGTCCTGTATGGATGTGAGAGTTGGACTGTGAAGAAAGCTGATCGCGGAAGAATTGATGCTTTTGAACTGTGGTGCTGGAGAAGACTCTTGAGAGTTCCTTGGACTACAAGGAGATCCAACCAGTCCATTCTAAAGGAGATCAATCCTGGATGTTCATTGGAAGGACTGATGCTAAAGCTGAAATTCCAATACTTTGGCCACCTCATGTGATGAGTTGACTCACTGGAAAAGACTCTGATGCTGGGAGGGATTGGGGGCGGGAGAAGACGGGGACGACAGAGAATGAGATGGCTGGATGGCAACACCGACTCGATGGACATGAGTTTGAGTGAACTCCGGGAGTTGGTGATGGACAGGGAGGCCTGGCGTGCTGTGATTCATGGGGTCGCAAAGAGTCGGACACGACTGAGCAACTGAACTAAACTGAATAATTAAAATGATAACAACAGATATTCCTATATGATGCCAGCCTCTGTGTTAACCTTCTCTGATGAACATCTGACTTTTGTCTACAAGCATCCATTTCCTTTTCTTTTGAAAATAACATCTAGATTTCACTTTGCTTGATTTAGGTGAGTGGACTTGTGATACAGGTTGGCCTTCTCAAGATACTCCATTTCCCCGATTATGGTCATTAGTCAAGGCTGAGCCAGATTAATCCAAGAGAATTACTCCCTGTTTTGATGGAACTTTCTGGAGGGAGATGATCTCCTTCTACTATGATGACTAGCTATAAGAATAATAATGAAAACTTGGAAAGTTCTCTTGAAAGTGAAGCCAACACAGAAGAAAGCAAAAGCTCGATATGGAAAAAGAGCTGAATCATTAAGTCCCCTGGATTCAGCTATACCTGAAATCCACTCCTAGAGTTTTCAGTTATATGAGCCATTATAACCTCCTTTGGGCTTATGCCATTTTGGGTTCTGTTTCTGACACTTGCAATTATAAATACCTGCTTAATAGACAGACATTCTCTATTTCATTTGTTCTCTCATTGTGTGGAGAAGATGTTGTATCAATAATTCTCTATATTTTAGGTATCAGAAATCTGTGCCTCATGGAGATTAGGAATTTTTTCCAGTGACCCAGCCATTAAGTAATACAGTCGTTGCTGCTGCTGCTAAGTCACTTCAGTCGTGTCCGACTCTGTGCGACCCCATAGACGGCAGCCCACCAGGCTCCCCCATCCCTGGGATTCTCCAGGCAAGAACACTGGAGTGGGTTGCCATTTCCTTCTCCAATGAGTGAAAGTGAAAAGTGAAAGTGAAGTTGCTCAGTCGTGTCCGACTCTTAGCGACCCCATGAACTCTAGCCCACCAGGCTCCTCTGTCCATGGGATTTTCTAGGCAAGAGTACTGGAGTGGCTTCCCATTGCCTTCTCCATTAGACAGACTCAAATCCATGAGTCATTAGATAGACTCAAATCCATGTCTATCTAACACCAGTGTCCGTGCTCTTAACCCCTGCAGCCATCTGCCTTCATGCTTCATTTCTCTGTCTCTCCAGCATTTAACACAATTTCTGACATATACTCAATGTTTTGTCAATGTTTCATGAACTAGTTGGCATTAGAGGAGAGAGGAACAGACTTTCCTGCCTAATGGACAAAGGCATATAATAAAATCGCATGAAAGAAGGTAAATTGGAGAGTGGAAGATTTAAAGGAGTGGGGAATGTAAAAAGACAGCTTTGACAAAAGCAAAAAGTTTTGGAGAATTCCTGGAAACTGGCCCAGTTAAATCCTTAAAAAGCAATTGATTCTCAAAAGTGGGTTAAACATTTACCCAAACTAGCTTATTTATCTGATTCGTTTACTTTATAACCCCATACTTCATAGATAGTACAAAAATCAGAATGGTTAAATTTGCCCAAATTCCTAACAAGTAAAATCAACATATTCTTCTCCATATCTAAGATAAGCTTTCCACTCTGTTACCGTATTATGACATAGCTTATTTTTTAACTCACACTAGTTAATGATCCTGAAAGAACCTACTTTTGGCTCATGTTCCAAAGGCTGTGATGCTTATCTGAGAGCAGATCTCTCACAGAGTTGAATGGGAATTCATCCCTCAGATATGCTCTGTGGAATTGTGTAGCAAGATAAGAAACAACCTCTTAAGTGGATGTGTAGACAGGTCTGTCCTAATTAAATAATACCCCCATGTAGCCTCTGGCTTAATCATATCACCAAATGCACCACAAATATCACTTGCCCCAACATAAAGACAGATATATGAGATCCAGCACTGTGACGTGAGGGAAGAATGTGCAGTGTGCGAATGGCTGCTAAATTATATCCACGTCATGGATCTCTGCCAAGGATGGCTGACAAGCCTCACCTGTCTGGTTCACTCATCCTTTGCGGGTCTGAGTCCATTAGGCAGATGATGGGGGAGTGAGACTAAAGCAAACTGAAGATATTAAGGCTCCAAACATCCATGAAAATGGATGATTGCATGGAGATTCCATCCCAAGTGATAGCCTGGAAAGCAAAGAACTCATTGAAAAACTCAATAACTTGTCCTTATTATTTAGCATATGTAAAATACATGAAATCATACTAGTAGTTTCAACTCACTGAAGCTTGCTGCAAGTCAAGCACTTTGCTAAGCATCCTGCATTCCTTATCCCATCATCATGAGTGTCCCAGGGTTTGTTGCTGCTGTTAATCATGCAGATTCCAGAGCTAGGAAGGGGGAGGCTCAGTGAAGCCAGTAACTTATCCAAGGTCACACAATCCATAAATAATGGGGTTGAGGTTCAGTCTTATGGCTGGCTGTCTCTAGAATGAGGATACTTATTCACCATATTATACAGCTCCTACTGGAGAAGACTCTTGAGAGTCCCTTGGACTGCAAGGAGATCCAACCAGTCCATTCTAAAGGAGATCAATCCTGGGTGTTCATTGGAAGGACTGATGCTAAAGCTGAAACTCCAATACTTTGGCCACCTCATGCGAAGAGTTGACTCACTGGAAAAGACTCTGATGCTGGGAGGGATTGGGGGCAAGAGGAGAAGGGGATGACAGAGAATGAGATGGCTGGATGGCATCACCGACTCGATGGACATGAGTTTGAGTGAACTCCGAGAGTTGGTGATGGACAGGGAGGCCTGGCGTGCTGTGATTCATGGGGTCGCAAAGAGTCGGACACGATTGAGTGACTGAACTGAACTGAACTGATGAGAGACTGCACAGAACATTAAAGATATCCTCTGGAACTTAATTTGGTTCAATTGCATTCCTTTTAGTTTTTTGTTGTTGTGGGTAAAATATACATAACCAATGCCTTATGTGTCTAGAACATGGATCATCAAGCTTAACATTTGAAGGTCAAACCCTGCCCTCTCTACCTGTTTTTGTATGGCCTATGAGCTAAGTATGACTTTTGCATTTTTATATGGTTGTAGAAAAATCAAGGGAAGAATATTTCGTGACACATGAAAATTATATGGAATTTTTATATAGTGCCCATAAATAAAATTTTGCTGGGAAGCAGCCACGCTCACTCATTTACATCTCGTCTGTGGCTTCTTTCATGCTTCAGCTGCAGAACTGAATAGTTGTGACAGGGACCACCACACACGCAAAGCAGAAAATATTTAGTATTTGCAGAAAAGTTCACTGATTCCTGCTGTAAGGTAAGGTCACCGCCAGCCTTGAACTGTTATGTGAGCCCCTCAAATTTAAGCTAATGGGAGTTCGATCTCTATTGCTTTCAACAAAGTGTTTCCCCCAAAATATCCTCTTGATGTGGAGGATGAAAAACATGAAAGTTAGAAGGACCAAGTGACTGGCTTGGTCATATAGTTGGTGACAGAACTGAACCTGTGTCCTCCTAGCCCACTGCCGTATAGGCTGCCTTCATGGGTGTACACCTGTACAGTGGCCCAGAGCCCTCAGTCCTCTCACTGAGACAGTTCTGCACTTGGATTAATGTGCTGTTATCTTTTTAATTAATTAATTAATTTGGCTGGGTCAGGTCTTCGATGTTGCATGTGGGGTCTTAGTTGCAAAGCATGGGCTTAATTGCCAGGCAGCATGTGGGATCTTATTTCCCCCACTAGGGATCAAACCCACATTCCCTGCACTGGAAGGCGGATTCTTAACCACCAGACTGCAAGAGGTCCCTGTGCTGTTGTCTTAATCTTGAGGTTCTTAATACATTTCAAATGAGGAGTCTTGCATTTCATTTTATACTGGGCCCACAGATCATGTCATAATGCCACCCACACAGCCTTCCAAGCCCTACAAACCTTACTGTGTCCTAATCCTATTCTACATCCACAGTACAATTTTCAATCGCCTGAGCACATTCAAATTAGAGGAAGTCGCAGTGTAACGCCTCCATGTTTTAATGCCAACATAATTTATAAATAGTTGAAGAAACACATTTTCCTACCTTTATAAACCAAATTATATTTCTCCAGGATTCAAGTAAAACAGCTACACTTTTATTTTTCATGTGATTTAGTCATTCTCATCACCATCATAGTTTTGTATTTATTTTTGTGTTTCACTTATACTCTGAGAGTGGTATGGCCCAAGAAATGGATTCAGTGATTCTACAAGTTCATAAACTGTAAATACGATTTCAAAAATTGTGCCTGTTACAGAAGCATCTGTCTGCAGTGATACTTAAAAGGAAAACATTTATAAAGTGCTTAGATATCTCTGTAGCAGAGCAATGTATGGGTCAAGAAATTTATAGCACAGGGCAAATCACAAGGTTTATTTGCCTAGTAGTTAAACCTAAATCTCTTGTCCAAAACAATTGGGGCCAAAAAAAAAAAAAACAACAACTAAGAAATGTAAGAGAAAGAACAAGTTAAATTACACAGTACAGTATTGTCCTCCATTTTTTCAAACATTGGCCTGTTTGGGCTGTGTTAAGTTTCTATGTCTCTCTCTCTCTCCTTTCTTTCTTTCCTTATCACTTTTACAACTTTTGCCATTATTGTAAATTACCAATGTAGGATATTTTTTAAGTAAAGGTAAGGAAAAATAAGAACATAAAACCACCCATGGTTTTACTACCAAAATAGCCATGGCTAACATCAACTTTTCCATTGCCAATGTTTAGAAGATGTCCTTTCTAATCAACTTTCTATACACACATAAAACTTGAGAAAATGAAATCTCACTGTATACACTATTAAGAATGGACTTGCGAGCATTTCCTGATGTCTTCATTCTTCTTCTTCATTGCCATTTTAATGACTACACTGTATATCACTGTGATGGTTAATTTTACGTGTTAGCCTGTCTGGTCTAAGGGGATGCCCAGAGAGCTGGCAAAACATTATTTCTGGGCCGGTCTGCGAGAGTGCTTCTGGAAGAGATTAGCATTTGAGTCAATAGGCTGAGTAAAGAGGATCTGTGCTCTCCAGTGTGGGTGGGCAACCATGCAATCTGTTGAGAGCCTGAACAGAACAAAAAGATGGAGGAAGGGCAGATTTTCTCTTTCTCTTCTTAAGCTGACTCATCCATCTTCCCCTGCCCTCATACATCAGAGCTCCTGTATCTAGGGCTTTCAGCCTTGGATTGGGAGTTATACCGTCCACTCCCCTGGCTCCCAAATGTTCTCCTTCAGACTAAATTATACCACCAGCTTTCCTGATTATGCAGCTTGTGATAACATATCATGGGGCTTCTCAGCCTCCATAATCCTGTGAGGCAAATCCGACAATAAACTGCCTCTTACATATCCGTATATACCCTATCAGTTCTGTTTCTCTGGAGAATCCTAACACAATCACTTATTTAACAAATTCCCAATTGATGGGCATTTGGGTTGTTTCCAATTTTCAGACATTTGAAACAGTACTGCAGTGTTTAGTAGAGTACTAATAGCTATATTGATAACTACACCTGTGTTTCTTTTTTCACTTCATGTGCTGTGCTGTTCTAAGTCGCTTCAGTCATCTCTGATTCTTTGCGACCCTATGTGCTATAGCTCACCGGGCTTCTCTGTCCATGGTATTCTCCAGGCAAGAATACTGCAGTGTGTTGCCATGCCCTCCTCCAGGAGATCTTCCCAACCTGGAGAGCGAATCTGCGTCTCTTATGTCTCCTGTATTGGCAGCAGGATTCTTGACCACTTGCACTACCTGGGAAGCCCCTTTGTTTCATACTAAAGGCCGAAAGAAATGATCCTTAATCTATATAATCAAACAAGTTTTATTTTGGCAACACTATTGACAAGGTAGCTTGGATGAAAGTAGATATTAATATAATACTAAACGGTTGCATAACATAGTGCCTACCTATAGTATTTGCTCAACAAATGGTGGCTGTTAAGAATGCCAAGGTGAAATTTCCTGATGAGCCAGTGGTTTAGGACTCCACTCTTCCACTGCAGGGGCCGAGGGTTTTTTCCCTGGTCTGGGAACTGAGATCCTATATGCAGTATGGTGTGTCAAAAAAAAAAAAATCTCCAAAAATGAATAACGTTCCTGACATCAAACTCAAAGAGCCACTTTCCTCAGCTGCCATATAAACTTTGACATAGCATTTTTTAAAAGCAATTTAAATGGTTGTGTTAAACCATTCTTCAGGAAACAGGTTCCATTAATTTAGTACTTATATGAAAAAAAGATTTACTTTTCCCCACCTATATTTCAGTATCCCCCTCCTCCTGGTATTTCAAGATTAAGATGAATCTATTCTTAACTCAAAGTACACATAAAACGTACAAACTTATGGGGACATATTATATGCAAAACAGAGTTCACTATTACTTTTTTTTTAATGGATTCTGATCCTTTTAGAAAGAAAAATCCAGTCACATCAATAGAAATTGATAAATGAGACTTAAGATTTTCACTTTTAATGTTAAATATATCTAAAATATTTTATTATAACTGACAGATAATTTTAATTTTTTCATTGTATTAAGTATTGTTAGTAAGAGGTCTAAATGTCTTCCCTATGTGGTTCAATATCCTACAAAGGACTTGTGTCTTTTAGACTTTTAAGTAACCAAGCTTTCAACCTGGCAAATCTTCATTTAGATGTCAGCAGAGATTTTCTATAATCACAGGTTTTTGATGAATGTCTAAAATAATCATCACTTTAGGCACATTAAGGACTAGTTTGGAGAGTACTACAGCTTAGTGCTCAGCTTGTGTGTGTGCATGCTAAGTTGCTTCAGTTGTGTTCAACTTTTGCAACCCTATGGACTGTAGCTCAGCAGGCTCCTCTGTCCATGGATTCTTGAGGCAAAAATACTGGAGTGGGTTGCCATGCCCTCCTCCAGGGGATCTTCCTGACCCAGAGAACAAACCCATGTCCCTTATGTCTCCCGTATTGGCAGGCAGGTTTTTACCACTAGAGCCATCTGGGAAGCACGTGCTCAGCTTAGGGCCTGGTATGTAGGTAACAGTTAAATTTTTATTAATGAATAAATGAGTGAGTCTATGTCACCAGGTAATGCCCTTGACCACTAACATCCAGGAAAGTTTTTAGTCCTTCTCTTTATTTATCATCACCATTGATTCATAACTTCCCTTGGTTCTCTCATCTGTAAAATGGGAATAGGAATAGGGCTTTGCATAATTGTTGTCAGCATTCGTAATGCAGTACATGTGAAGCACCTGCAGCAAGCTAGGTACTTGATAAGCCCTCAACAAGTATTAGCTGTGTTACATTAACAGTAGGACAGTCATCGTCATTATCATTAACAGCATCATCATCATTATTCTGGAATGCAAATGCCATCTGTCCTGCTCTCTTTTCAAGCAGGCTTGAGTCTTATTTTCTCTCTGAGAAGAAGGTTATTCGACTACAGTGGAGTTTCCAATACCTTCCCCACCGAAGGGCATGATGTGGAAGAGAGTCAGAATGTGAGAGCTGGAGGAGAAAGGGAGCCCATTATCTTGGGAAAAGCAACAAGTTCCAGAAAACCTTGGCCTAGTATATGGGGAAAATGAACTTAGTAATTACAACTGTTATGAAACTTTCTGTTTTATAGAGCTACAGGCTAGAAGTGTACAATAAAACAACTCTGAAATATCAAAACATCACTTTGGGTGGACTGCCAGTGGATTATAGACATGACTTTTATATTGAGAGGGATTGTCTGGCATTGAATCGGAAGAACTATATGGTTTGAGCAGCAGGATATCAGTAGCTAGTTTGGGCTTAAATTTTAAAAAAATCGAAAGTGGCAAGTCAGTACAGCGTAAGCAAAACCTAAGAGATTTGTTATGTACAGTGTAAAGTAAGAGAGAGTTCTATAAACATCCAACTCTGGAGGAAAATGCTGGAGATTTTTATTTAAGCTATTTCTTTCAGCACACTGAAACTTTTCAAGGACTTAATTGATTTTTAGGGAGACATTTAACATTACAGTCTGTAGGGGAATGTTCGTCAAGTTAATTTAGGAGGAAATTTGTCATAAACGCTCATTTTTCTAATTATTGAGGGGAGAGCAAAAGAGATTGCAGGTTGGAGAGACATGGCAGATCCCAGTTTAAAAAAAAAAAATCTCTGCAGTTTCCTAACACAAAAGGAGAAAGGAAGTACAGAATTGTCCTTCACTGAAAGCCACACCTGTGAAAATTAATGAGAACATGGCATTGTTATGTCTGTGAACTACTGATATTTGATAAAACCTAGTTCAAAATGGAAATTTAAAGCATGCACAAGTTTTAGCCCATATTTGGGCATCTTCCAGAATTTAGCTTGCTGCTCCCTCTCCTCAAAACAGTCTACTGATCCACTTGCCATTCAAGTTCTAAATTCATATTTGCAGCAACCATGGCCGTTTCTTATCCATGAGAATGAAACATATACCAAATATACAATAAGGCGGAGAAATGGAGTTATGTCTTGGGATTCTTAGAAGCCAGATGTTTTGTTTAGTCAGGTAAATTATGAAATAGAGGAGGTTATCAGTACTAAAACTGAACACAAACAATCCATCATTTCTCCCTGGAAATTTTCAAAATGGTTTTTGGCAATGAGTTACTCTAACAAAGACGAGAGTTCTGGGCCTTGTAAATGATGTTGTTATACCTGTAGACAGCCATCTTCAAGAAACAGACTTTTATAATATTAACACATTTGAAATGTTATGATTGGCGTCTAGTCCACCTAGGGGGTTAAAAATAGAAGGCTTTTTATGTTACAATCTTGTATACTAAAATGTCCTACAACCAAACCTGTTTGACTGGAGATTCATCCATTGACTTCCCAGTCTTTCCAGAATGTCTGAATGCCTGCTTGATTGCAGCTAATTAGCTCAGCTTCAGCCAGTACATATACACATTTCCAGCCCAGACTCTTCTATCAGTGTTGGGAAGAAAATAAGAATTCTCTTTTTAAACTCTGACTAATCTTGCTGTCACCAATCTTAACTCCTTGGATCAATCCTACACAGTGCCTTCAGAGATACCTTTCTAAAATATAAATCTGATATTGTCAGGACTCTGTTTTAAAAATCTTTAGCAGCAAACCAATTTCTTACTGGATTAAGTCCAAAATCGTTATAATAACCATTTGTAAAAACCTATATTCTGGGCATTTTATAAACATTTCATTTAATAGCATAACAATTACAGTGTTTTTATAAACTACTAAGCAATGACTTTTAAAATTTCTCTTAAATGATGTGCTCTGTGGCTTTTCATCTAATGAGTAAATGGTTCAGTTTTTCACGAGTGGAGCAGATACAGAGTAGAGCAGTGGTTTTCAACCAGGGATAACTCATCCCCCAGAGAACATGCAATGTTCAGACATTTTTGATCGCCACAACTGGGAAGGGATGACTCATCTCTGGGAGTGGAGACTAAGGATGCTGCTTGACATGCTACAATGCATAGGACAGCCCCGCACCCTGACCCCAACAAAGTATTGCCCAGTGCAAAATGTGGTTAGTGTTGAGGCTGAGAAACCCTGGGCTAAAACAATAAAATATATTGCTCAGCTATGACCATGAAATTTTGGTTTGGAGTTTCATGCTACAAGGGTGGACCTTAGAGGCTGATGGATGGGTCCCTCTGGGAATTTCCCTTTGCTTCATTCAGGATTACAATGAACACTAAGGAAGGAGTTGGGACTATATTGCACCAATATATATGGCACACCAATATATATGGTGGGTCAGAATCTCCAGATAAGTCAGGCAGGAAAAGAGGTCAGTGTGCCTGCATGTTCAGTCCCTCAGATGTGTCTGAGTTTTTGCCACCCCATAGACTGTAGCCCACCAGGTTCCTCTGTCCATGGAATTTTTCAGGCAAGAATACTGGAGTGGGTTGCTGTTTCCTCCTCCAGGGAAAGAGGTCAGAAGAGTTAGAAAAATTTTAGAATGGCAAAGGAGCCATTTGGGGGGGACTCCTCACTTAGCACAGTTAGGAGCATTCATTGCTGTAGGCTCTTATGAAGAACTTGGGGGAACTAAGAAGCCATCCCTCTGAGAGCATGCTAGCTAATGATCTGTTTCTACATTCTTTGCCATTTAACATTCTTACATCCTCCAACTTCATCTGTTGGTGTTTCCATTAATCACCATTTCTTTAGGACATGACGCACCAGTGAAACAATGATTTTTGGAAGCTAGGCTGAGTTGAGAAAGAAAAGGCAGTTCTAAAATCTCCTTTTAATGTATCAAAGATTAAGCTTTAACATCAGACTACACATTTTTAACACAAGCCATAGGAACCTAGAAATTATGATATGACATAAGGAAATTTCCCGCAACCCAGACAGGCAATGAGGGTACTTTCATAATAGGGAAATCTGGAACTAATATGGAGAAAGGGGAAAGGAGGCCAGTGGTCAGGCACAAGGGTGACTTCCCTTCAGGATCAAGAGCTTGGATAGTTTGGGTGAAAGGCCGTAAAAATGCCAGATAGCATTAGGTGGGAGCTGAAAGTTTCAGGGATTTGAAACCCACTTTCCTCTTGTCATTCTGGAAGGAGATCATTTTCAGCATTCTTCTGACAAGTGTACAATAGTGGAAGAGAAGAAGAAAAGCATGGCAAGCTGGCGGCAGAGATGGCATGGGAGGAATCCAGATGTGTCCACATGCACCTGGTGAGGAATACAAAGGGATAACTAGATTATCCTTCAAGGTTGAGACTCAGCAGTTCAACGAGAGTTGACTCTATAGAAGAGGCTAGGAGCAGACAACAGACCAGGCACTCAGATGCAGGACATTGCTGCGATTCAGGATCTGCATCAAGAAAGCCCCCATCAGCATAGGAAGGGAGGAAAACACACCAAAGAAAACTAACCAAGTAAATAAGATGAAAGTTTTACCATCTGTCAACTTCAATGACAGTTACCAAGTGGGACCAAGGAAATCTTCACAAACACAACGAAGTCCTGGAAGGACCAGCCTTGTGGATTTGCAATCCAGGAGTCGGTCCATGACAATACATGTAATACATATACACAGGCACCAGTTTAGGAGAAAGAGGAAGAAAGGTAACATTTTGAGAGAACCAGAACTGAAAATCTATCCAAATATCTAAGCAAAGTTAAGCAAATGGGCACTCAAGAATTTTAGATAAATTATGGGAAATAAAGAAGCTATTTTCTTGGTATCTCTGAATTATAATAGTTAAAATGTTGATACTCATTTCAGTAGAAAGCTCTACAGATAGAATTAGGAGGAAACTGGAGCACAAAAAATAACCTAACTTGCCCAGGTTCACAGAACCAGTATGTGGAGAAGCTCTAACTCCAAAGACAAAGGATATTTCCACTGTGACCCCCTTTAACATAGCATCTCAGCAGACCCTTGGCAGTCTGGACTCGTTTACCTCTACAATCTTCATAGTCCCTTTGTTTCAGTCACGGGATTATTTCCAAAACATGGCAGGCATTTTTCCTGCTTTGTGCTTTTAAACAAGTTTTCCCTGCTGCTTTAATGGACTTCCAAGCTACCTTTTTTTCCTTCCCCGTTGATTTTTTCTTCCATACAACTTGACACCGTTGGGTAGGCTTGAACCCTCTTTGTTAGCTAAAGGTGAAAAGTGTTAAGAAACCTAGACAGCATATTAAACAGCAGAGACATCACTTTGCCGACAAAGGTCCGTCTAATCAAAGCTGTGGTTTTTCCAATAGTCATGTGTGGATGTGAGAGTTGAACCATAAAGAAAGATGAGCACTGAAGAACTGATGCTTTTTTTTTTAGAACTGATGCTTTTGAACTGTGATGTTGGAGAAGACTCTTGAAGTCCCTTGGACAGCAAGGAGATCAAACCAGTCAATAAATCATGAAAGAAATCAGTCCTGAATATTCACTGGCAGAACTGATGCTGAAGCTGTGAAGCTCCAAAACTTTGGCCACCTGATGCGAAGAACTGACTCATTGGAAAAGACCCTGATGCTGGGAAAGATTGAAGGCAGGAGGAGAAGGGGACAACAGAGGATGAGATGGTTGGATGGCATCACCGACTCGATGGACATGAGTTTGAGCAAGCTCCAGGAGTTGGTGATGGACAGGGAAGGCTGGTGTGCTGCAGTACATGGGCTCGCAAAGAGTTAGACACGGCTGAGTGACTGAACTGAACTGATTGAGAAACAAGCTGACAAAACTTAGTTACCCAAGTCAATTCCCAGAGAGGACTGCTGTCTCACCCAGTTCAGTTTCCTCTGGGCAGAGGCTGCCATGTCATCACGACCACCTACCTTGTTTTCAGTAGCTTCTACCATATCAGCAGAGTCTGCAGATCTGGTGAGTTCTCAAGCTCAAAGAGATGGATCAGTCATCCTGTTCAAAGCCCAACCATTGCCTTGACATTCATCCTTCTTCTGGATCACAAGCCTCCTCAATTTCTCCTCAGCTTTCCTTCACCATGAAACTAGCCAGTCCACCAACAATTCCTGTTTATCTGCTTGCACATGGCCTTTCTCCTTACAGTGTCATTAATATGACATGAAAACCCCTCCAATCAGGATAGTCAGAAGTGTGTCAGTCAAATCCTCTGCTTCACTTATGGTTTATCTCCATCTGGCTCATCTCACACTCATGGTCACAAGAATCTAAACACCCTGCAACCTCTTCTTCTACTGACCTTCATGAGGTCTTCCTACAATGACTTTGATCAACTCTTGTTCTCCTAAAGCCTATTAGGTTAGTACAACACTTTCCAATAGAACCTGCTATGGTGATGGAAAATTTTGTGTGTTAACTGTCCAATATGGGACCCACTAGACATATGTGGCCACTGAGCCTTTGAAATGTGGCTACTTCTATCAGAAAAAATATTTTTTTTTACATTTTAATTAACTAGAAATGTAAATAGCCATCTGCAGCTGGTGACTACAAGACTGGACAAACACAAAATTGGAACATTCCTCTTTGACCAACATAACATAAAAAATATTTCCCAGCATATATTCAAAGCACTCATGATATATTTATTTAGGCACTAACCAAATATATCTTACGTACTTAATAATTAACCTAAAATATTTTCCTTCCTCCAATAGAGTAGATTTTCCTTTTCTTCAACGATAGCTATCAGCTATTCAGTTCAGTTCAGTCGCTCAGTCAAGTCCGACTCTTTGTGACCCATGGACTGCAGCACGCCAGGCCTCCCTGTCCATCACCAACTCCCGGAGTTTACTCAAACTCATGTCCATCCAACCGTATCATTTTCTGTTATCCCCTTCTCCTCCCACCTTCAATCTTTCCCAGCATCCGGGTCTTTTCAAATGAGTCAGCTCTTCGCATCAGGTGGCCAAAGTATTGGAGTTTCAGCTTCAACATCAGTCCTTCAAATGAACACCCAGGACTGATCTCCTTTAGGATGGACTGGTTGGATCTCCTTGCAGTCCAAGGGACTCTCAAGAGTCTTCTCCAACACCACAGTTCAAAAGCATCAATTCTTAGGCACTCAGCTTTCTTTATAATCCAACTCTCACATCCATACATGACCACTGGAAAAACCATAGCCTTGACTAGACGGACCTTTGTTGGCAAAGTAATGTCTCTGTTTTTTAATATGCTGTCTGCTGCTGCTGTTGCGTCACTTCAGTCGTGTCCGACTCTATGTGACCCCATAAACAGAAGCCCACCAGGGTCCCCCGTCCCTGGGATTCTCCAGGCAAGAACACTGGAGTGGGTTGCCATTTCCTTCTCCAATGTGTGAAAGTGAAAAGTGAAAGTGAAGTCGCTCAGTCGTGTCCGACCCTTAGCGACCCCACGACTGCAGCCCACCAGGCTCCTCCATCCATGGGATTTTCTAGGCAAGAGTACTGGAGTGGCTTGCCATTGCCTTCTCCGATATAGTCACTAGCTAGGTTGGTCATAACTTCCTTCCAAGGAGTAAGCATCTTTTAACTTCATGGCTATTATAAGTAAGCAAAAATTATCCCCTAAGCAAAGTTTCCCTGTCACCACTATGGACGTAGTCATCACTCTAAGACTCACACATCATTTTATGTGTATGTATCCATCACAGAACCCATCAGTTCAGTTCAGTTCAGTCGCTCAGTTGTGTCCGACTCTTTGTGACCCCATGAATCACAGCACGCCAGGCCTCCCTGTCCATCACCAACTCCCGGAGTACACTCAAACTCATGTCCACAGAGTCGGTGATGCCATCCAGCCATCTCATTCTCTGTCGCCCCCTTCTCCTCCTGCCCCCAACCTTTCCCAGCATCAGAGTCTTTTCCAGTGAGTCAACTCGTCGCATGAGGTGGCCAAAGTATTACAGAACCCATCACAGTGTATTAAATCAGTGTTTACATTTTGATTCCCCCCATCTCTATCAGAATATAAGCAATGATCTAATATGCTGCCCCACCCCTCCTGTTATAGGGCTTCCCTGGTGGCTCAGTGGTAAAGAGTCAGATTGCTAATGCAGGAGACAATGGATTCGATCCCTGGGTCAGGAAGATCCCCTAGAGAAGGAAATGCCAACCCTGGTCCAGTATTCATTCTTGCCTGGGAAATGGACAGAAGAGCCTCGACAGAGGAGACTGACAGGCTACAGTCCATGGGGTCGCAAAAGAGTCAGACAAGGCTTAGCAACCAAACAACTCTTGTTAGAATGTGTTCTCTCAGAAAGAGGGGAGAGGCCCTTTGATTCCTCTTGGATTCACCAATATCCAGAGGAAGAGTGGACACAGGAAACATAAAACTGTCTGATGAGTAAATGAATGAAAAGTAACTAAAGGCAAGATTGGTAGAAAGGTTACGACTATTTTTTTTGAATGAGCACAGGAAGGATAAAATCTAGCTGGGACAGAGATAATTAAAGTATCATCTGTTTTATGTCTTTTTTTCTTCCACATTTCTTTTTATGGGAGTCACTGTAATCTATTTGAGAGATGATGTAGAATTCTAATCGCCAATGAGAGCTCTGTGGAGGCCAGCATGAAACAGTATTTGAGTTGTCACTTAGCAAATGTTGGTAATAGATGGGAGACAACATGCCCGGTGGAACAGTTCTCACCACAGTTGTCATCTGCTACACACACCAACCCAAGACATTTCTCTGCAGACTTCTGAGTCACAGTTAATATACTGGAGTGTTGCCATCACTCCAGCCCCCTCTAATCCCTTTTTCGACACCGCTTCGGTGGTCTTTTAAATGCAAGTGGTATTGGTTCATGTCCGTGATTAAAATCCACTGCTGCCCAAACTCCTTAACATGAGTTGCAAGACCATGTGTGATCTGTTACCCAACTCAGCTCTCTACCACTCTAACCTTTTTTAGCCTGTTTTTGCCGAGTTCTTCTGGCCTAAGAGCATATGATCTTTCAGTTCACGCTCCCTAGAATTCTCTTCACTCTCTTTTTTGCCTAGTTATTGTCAGCTCAGACATCACATTTCTTGATGCCTGGACAAGGCTTATTATAAATCACGCTTACCTCTCCATATTAAAAACACTCATCACTGATGGTTTTACATTTATTTGTGAGTATTTGATACAAGTCAGTCTCTACCCCCAAATGCTTAGATCCACGGAGACATGATGTTTACTTTTGTGACCATGTGACTGTCTCGCTCCTAACACTGCCCAGCACAAAGTGGACACTCAGTAAATGTCTATTTGATGAGTTAATGAATGATTCATACAAAAAAAATGTCCCTTAAGAGCATAAACCCAACAACTAAATATTGTTAAAGATCATGACTCAAGTGCCTAAAGATCACAAAGTTTAGGTCCCTGATAACGAAAAAAAGTATACCAATCGTGGCCTGACTTTTTTCTAGTAAAAGACAGTAATGACTCTCAGGCAAAGGATAAGGTTCCAAGATCATTTAACAGATTCTATCTTATTCTAGGAAGTGACTCACCTGTGTGTGCATGCTAAGTCGCTTCATTTGTGTCTGACTTTTTGTGACCCCATGAACTGTAGCCCACCAAGCTCCTCTGTCCATGGAATTTTCCAGGTAAGAACACTGGAGTAGGTTGCCATTTCCTACTCCAGGGGAGCTTCCCCACCTAGGAATTGAACCCACTTCTCTTATGTCTCCTTCATTGGCAGACAGGTTCTTTACCACTAGTGACACCTGGGAAGCTCTCACCTAGAGGTCACTAAATCAACACACCACATCACCATCTACAGTGACCAGACAGATGCTTCCAGGGATAACTAGAAGCACTGATGTTAAAATATCCACAAATTTCCACTGTGGAATTTACTTCAGGCGTCAAGGTTATGTACCTTTTAGCTTAAATGTTTCCTGATCGTTAAAACAGGAGAAATGGAAAATCCCACTTTTCACATTTTGCATCTGGTTTTGGATATACTATGGATTTTGTAAACATGCAGTAAAACACATTGATTACATACTGACAGTCACTCATTAACTCATTCATCAACTATTCAATGACTCATTAATATTGCCCAGCCGTGGCGGACACACAGGGACACTATGTCTGGTCAAATGGTGCCTAAACTTCAGTGGATGATAACAGCTAACATTTATTGAGCGAATGCTCAGTAAGCACTGTACTAAGAGCTTTACATGCGTTACCTCATCTTAATGTTTCTACAAATCATGTAAATTAATATAGTAGGCATTTTGTTTTTTTTGTTTGTTTGAAGACTGCCTAGAATCCACAGTTCTTAACAGCCACTGTTTCTCTTGAGAAATTATTCTTCCCAGAGACATTCTCTAGTTGGAACCATTAGACAAAGGCGCCACCCTCCCCAGCCAAGTGTCAAAATGTAACCCAGGCTTCTAAACCAAGCAAATGCTCCCTCCCTGGAATCTAAATATTGGGCAGACAGAGAATGAATTGGAAAGGGGCTTCATTCAAACCAGACTTCTCTGATCGAGACATAATTTGGGCTTCCTTCTTCTTAATGTCCTATACATGCTGCCTTCAAATCTATGATATCATCCTGATTAACTATTTTTGCATAAGTTTAGAGCCAGCTTCTGTTGCTTATAACTCAAGAACATTAGTTATCACTGAAAAGATGACAATATGGGTTGAGAAATGTATCCAAGGTCATACAGCTGGAAAATGGTGGGGTTAGGACAGAAACAGAACTAGAACTCATGCAGTCTGATTCTAGAACTCATTCTTACTGGAAATGAAGATGCTGTCCATAGGTGCCATGGCTCGTAGGGTAAGTTCCAACAGTTTCTATGCCGTCCTGTCTTGATCAAAGTTTTATGAATGTACCACCATCAGCTCATAGTGAAGTCCCTACCTCACACCCTTGTTTGAGTATTTGAAGGGACTTCTAGAGCAGAACATGGAGGTTTCCTCTATGCAATAGATTGGTGGACATTTGTGAACAGAACTAGCCAGAGTCTCCAAGACACTGACTCCTGTCACTTCAAACTGGACACAGAAGCAGATGAGCTGGACGTTGGCAGTCGGTAGTTTCCTCTGCATAGCACCCAAAGTGACCTTGGAACAGAATCAGCTACAGGTCTAAATGGAGCCTCCCTCTCCTTTCCCCTGTTCCCTAGCCAGAGGTTTATCAAGTTCTAGGGAGTAGAGAAACTCACTCTCAAAACATGCACCTAAAATCTTTGAGCCAGAAGTTTCCTTCTCTGAGTATTAAAGTCTTTGCTGCAGCTTCCAGAGTGAGTGAGTCAAGCCTGTGGGAAGAAAAAAGCCTTGGAGAACCAGCAGGGAGGTACAGGGGGAGGAATACCACCAAGTCAGGATTATAATCCTACCCCATGACCTTAAGGACCTTGTCAACTCATGAGAGAGGAAATATATATAAATACATTGTTGGAGTCCAGTGAAGAATCCAAGAGCATTTCTTTGGCTGTGTTGGTTGTGGATTTCTCATGCATACAATAACAAGTTTCTGGCTTCCCTGGCACATATGCTTGAGCAATGTGTTGCTGTGTCTCTGACAGTTGGTGACATTTCCTTTGCAGTCAGTCAGCAAGATTCGTACAGAGGATGTGTGTCCAATGAAGAAATCAACATCCTGAATCCCATATTGGCTGTTAGTCATCATTTGTACCTCCATCCAAAACACATTCATTGAACACCTACTGTGTGCTCAGCCTAGGAAAAACAAAGATGGATCTGAAGCAGTTCCTGCTCCCTAAAGGAGATGACACATGTACTCAAATAACTATATCACACAGTGATATTATTAATTAGAAAAACTGCAATTAACATTTAATTGTGCCAAGAACTACTCTAAAATATTTTGCATGCAATATTTCTTTTCACCTTCATAGTAGTTATGCTATTATACCATTTTATAGATGAGAAGTATGGAGAAAATGTGTAATTTCCCCAAGATCACAGTAGTACAATAAGAACGGGGGCAAAGTACTTCTGGATTCCAGGGCAGGGATGTTAGTCACACAGAAGAGTAACAGGAGGATTTTGTAGTGAAGACAGTGTGTGAACTTGTCCTGAAACTCTGTCATCTATTAAGCTGGTGTTAAGGAAACATGATCATATTTCTATTGTGATTCCTACCCTCAAGAATCATTGTTAACCTACATTCTTCATCTGAGAGTTTCTTTTAAATCTGCTGGTACTGACAACAGACTTAACATGAAGGCTTTAGACTTATATTGATCTCTTTTTCAAAGCTTGAAAAAGTTCATTCTATTGTTCTGCTGTGTTTGAGATCTGAGAATTCATTAAATTGCTTAAAAAATTAACACAGAATTAGAAGATCAATTGAAAAACTGATACCTTTATGGATTTATCTATTGGCCACAAGGCCATTCAACAATGAGAATCTTTCCACCAGGTGAAGCTCTGGACATAAACCAATCCATCACTTCCAATTTAAAAATGAAAGAATGAAGACACATAGAAGTGGAAGAGACTTGTCCAAGGGTACACTCAGACTTCGTATAAGAGCCAGGACTGGCACCCTTGCCTTCTGATTTTTAATCCAACATTCTTTTTTATTAAAAACAGTGACAATTTACTGAAGTATAATTGAAAGACACAAAATCATATATTTTAAAGTGTACAATTTGATCCATTTTGACATGTGTATCACCCTGAAACCATCACTAGAACAGACATAAATATTTTCATCGTCTTCAAAATTTTCCTTATGCCTCTTTATTCCTCCCTATACCTCCATTCCCAGGAAACCACTGATCTACTCTCTATCACTGTAAGCTTTCTTTTTGGGGAATTTTATATAAATGGAACCATACACTATGTACTTCTTTTTTTGGCTGGCTTCTTTTACACACATGGTTACTCTGAAATCCTTCCATATCATTCCTTTTCAGTGCTGAATAATATTCCATTATGTGACTATAATGCAATTGTTCAGCCATTCATCTGTTAATGTACACTTGGGTTGTTTTTGGTTATGAGCTGTTGTAAATAAATCCATGGTAAACATTCCTGTACTTATGTTTCTGTAAGTGTTTGTAGGGACATATGCGTTCATTTCTCTTGGACAAATACCTAGCAGTACAGTGGTTGAAATGTATGATAGCTGTATGTTTAACTTTTTCAGAAACTACTAAACTGCTTTCCAAAGTTGTACCATTTTACATCCCCACCAACACTGCATGTGAGTTCAACTTGCTCCCCATCCTCTCCAACATGTAGTACCAATTTTCTCTTCAGTATTGTTTTTATTAGCTGATAATGATTCCCATCACAACTGTCTAGTAAAGTCTTTAATGCTGCACAAGTAGAGGAATACCTTTCAGTGTCTGAGTTCTGACATGATTTCCTTACCCCCTCGCCCTTTTCTTTTCTCTCCTCATTGGTTTTGGTAGGATAGCCTTTGCTCAAGTTAAGCAAAAAGAGTAGCTTTTTTGAGAGGAAAGGTCAATGTGAAAAAGAGAAAGCTCTGACTTTCTTAGAGGTGCTCCTCTTTGGTGAATATGAAAGCTTGCTCACTCAGCACACAGGAAGAGCTTTCCATTACCACCAGACTGGAGCTAGGAAAAACTCAAGGACCTGAGGCTAGGAGCCTAAAGGGTCCAGCGAAGGGGAAAAAGAAGCAGGGAGACCAATGAGAAGGCTCTCCATATCCCCTTCTGATAGGATCTTTACGGACCAAAAGGTAACCACCTCTTTCCTTCTGGACGTCTTCTCTTGGTCATCCCTGTAAGAAATCCATAAATACCTAGCATTAGTTATTGAATCATAACTGCTGCTACTAAATTAGCAGAGATCTCATGTCAGGAACGGTACTAAGAATTTCACATTCACTATCTCATTTTTCTTTCTCAGAACAACCATGTGAGGCTGGTACTCCAGATCTTATTTGACACATGAGGAAAGTGAAACAGACATGTTAAGTGACTTGCCCATGATCGTCAACCTAGCAACTGAATAGAATTTGAACCTAGTTCCGACTGATTTCAGAACCCAAGTGCCTAACCACTCAACCACATTTTTCAATGACTGAATATGGATGTTGTGAACATAAGTGAATAGTAAATGAGTACGACCCCCCACTTCCAAGTCTAACCCTCAATGAGTTTATTCTGTAGTGTCATGGATTGATTGCAGGCATTGCATGCCAAATATTCAAGGAATTTCTGCAATCCTTAAATGTTTGCCAAGAATAGGTCCTTCATGCTTTCTAAAAAATTCTGGAGGGAAGGGAAAATCCATATTTAGAACTTCGGTTACTAGCTGCATCGATCTTTTCTGCCTACTCATTCAAGCTCATATTTCAGAGATCGCTGTAGTTTTTTTCCGCTCTGTGTACCCCTGCCCACAATGTTCAGTGATTCTCCACTTTTGATATATGTGTCTCACCTGGGGAGCTTGTTAAAAACAAAAATGTCAGGGCTTCACATTCTGAGATTCTCATTGTATAAGATAGGTTTTGAACCCAGCATCAGTATTTTCAACAAGCATCCTACCTAAATAGAGAGGCAATTGTTACTTTGTAGCTGCCATTATCCATTTCCTAACCTAAAACCAACCCAGTTTTATTTGAGAGAATTACTTCTATGCTGGGCTTGATCCCAATAGGAGGGTAAATCCAGGCACTTATTCTCATAGAAGCCAAACCCCTTTTCCCATCGGTTGGTTTTGCTAAGGAATTTTCAGGTAAACTAAGGTTAGCCAATCGTGTAGACTCTCGCAAGACTTTGAATTTTCAGGGAAGAAAAAAAATGGAAATGTTGCAGCTCAACAAAGATGTCCTGCTCCATCCAAGAGATTTTTTGGACCTAACTTGTCCTCCATCCTACTTGCCCAAATATCTTTTCAACAAATATTTCCTGCTCAAGTTACCCAATCAGTTTCTGATGCTTGCAACTAAAGTGATACTCTGTTAGTATCACAACTTTCACAACACAGGTTGTGAAAGAATTCATAGAAATATTAGCAAGAGGAGAAAAGAGTTTTTGTTCACTTGCCAAGAGAAGAAAGGGATGAGACTCATAGAGTGGCATTTGCACTGAAAGGGGGGGTTGAGTCTTGTATTGAGCTGCAAAGGGCAAAATGCAGGAAAAGGGGGTGGGTTCATCTCTATTTTGGTTGCACAGAGTCGGACACGACTGAAGTAACTTAGCAGCAGCAGCAGCAGTACTCAGCTTTGCTGTGTCTCTATAGCATGTCGGTTTTTGGAGAATAGACTTGCAGTCTTCAGTAATTTTCTAGTCCATGAATGTCTGAAAGAGACCTGATAGTGACTCTTGTGCTGTTCTATTTTGAACAATGTTAGATGCATTGACATGTGTTTGTCAGTCACTCAGTTTTGTCCAACTCTTTGCAACCCCATGGACTACGCCCTCCAGGCCCCTCTGTCCATGGGGTTTTCCAGGCAAGAATACTGGAGTAGCTTGCTGTTTCTTTCTCCAGAGGATTTTTCCGATGGAGGGATCGAACCCAGGTCTTCTGCATTGGATGCAGATTCTTGACCATTTGAGCCACGAGGGAAGCCCAGGGGTCTGCATATTCCATGATAACTCTGGAAAGAGAGCCAAAAGCCAGGCTTTAAGAAACATGGCCTTTAATTTTTAGCACTTCTCTACTTGGTCATTTTGGAAAAGGGCCTGTAATCAGTTCTAGCTATCTCTAGCCATCATTCCCACATGAGTAAACTTGTCAAATCTTTTCAAAAACAAAAGGATACCCAGTGTTCACAATATTTTAATCTTTTTCTTTTGTTGTCTCTGTATATAGTAAGGATCCTTCTTTTTCCTTTTGTCCTGTTCACTATTAAATAAGAACTCCAACATGCTGTTCTTAGGCTGACAAACTCACAATTACTCTTACTAGCTTTTCTCTGTTTGTGCACATCAGGAGCTGCTATTATCCTAAAAGTAGAGAAGCCAAGTGGACATCTGACAAGCCACTAATTAGCTGGCTGGTGGTGTGTTGATGTAGGCCATGACCTCTAGGAACTGACTGCAATGTGAAGATCCATAGGAAAGCAGGGAAAACCAAAAGAGTCATGTTATTAGCAACTCCTCATGAAATGATGACATTCCAAAGATAACAATAGATGCTAATTGTTCCCTCAAAGGAAGTTTCTATGGTAATGAGCACATGGTCACAGATTTTTGGCTAAAGAGTTAGTCGTTGCAGAACAAATTGTAGCAGAAAAGAATAAGGACTGTGACCCTCGTCCCCCCCAGCTAAAGCAATCTTATGTACTTTTGTGTTATGACTGTTGTTAACAAACTAGTTCTGGATGCAGCAGTTATCTTGCTCTTCAGAAGAATGAGCTTCTGGTGGGTTGTGGACCTCTGAGGTTTGACCGAGGGGTGGGGTGGGACATAATATTTATTTATTTGGTAGTGCCAGGCCTTAGCTGCAGTACTGGAGATCTTCGATCTTCATTGTGCCATATGGGATCTTTAGTTGTGGCTTGAAAACCCCATAGTTCTGACATGCAGGATCTAGTTTTCTGTTCAGGGATCAAACCCCAGCCCTCTGCATTGGGAGCACAGAATCTTAGCCACTGGACCACCAAGAAAGTCTCCTCTGAGGTTTTTGACTGGCCAACATCTTTATTTTTTCCCCTTCTCTGAGACTGACATCCAAGTATGCTTCTGGGAGACCACCATTTGCCCATCATAGTTTATATATGTTCAGTGAGGGTAACACCACCTCATTATTTCCAAGAATGGGAATAGAACCTAGGCCTGGCTAGTCAGGGCATTCAATTTCCCTGGCCGGAGTGACTGATCCAAGATAGACAGTATGGCACAAAACAGACAAGTGACCCTCTTGGGCTAGAGCCTTTGGGAAAATGGTGCTTTCAGCTGAGTTCATTAAGCTGGTTAGACCCAGACCATTTTTGCCATCAGGAAGGGAGAGCCAATTTCAGAATCAAATCAACTCAGAGAAAAGCAGAACCAGGAGACTGAGAAAGACATATTCCTCATATCATTGTACGAATCATTGATTCCAGCCATGATTGAGGTAGCGCTACCACCTGGAGTTTTCAACTACACCAGTCACCGAATTCCTTTTAAATTTTGTTTAAGTTATTTTTGAATTAGGTTTCTGTTACTTGCAACTACAAAAATATTGAGTAATTCACATGAGAAACAATATATTGACCCCCCCCCATAAAGACTATTTGATGAAATTGTTCTTCTATCCATCTGGAACTTTCTGAACTACTCTTTCTGGTCCAGGAGGAAAAATGGTATAGGCATAAGGGAAGGACAGGAAGCTCTTATAATTGAATTCTCCTGCTACAAACACTTTCCCACACATTTCCTAAGCTCTTCAGCAAAATCTTGTTTCCGTGCCTTCCTTCTGCACAATGTTTTCAAATTCAGAACATATGCTGAAACATTCCAAATGAACTTGACTTCTGCTGTTTCTCTCTCTTAATGAAAGCATTTCATTTTGTGTGAATGACTGGCCTCCTCATCACCTGATGCCTTTCCTCCGGTTGTGTTTTTCTGTGAGGAGCAAGAACAGCGTCCTATGAGGCCAAGGTCACTAAACCCATCATGGCCACCCAATACTTCAGGCAAAGTCTCCATCAGAGAGAGTCACGGAGAGAAGACAGCGAACACAGGTCAGTCGCCTCCTTGTCTCCTCCGAATGTGTGCCCTCCTCTTCTTAATGCATTCACACCCCAGTGAGGGACACTAGATCTTTGATATTTAATGGCTTTTCTGATGTGATGAGATGAACTAGTGAGTAGCCCAACACGCCTCCCTAGTATGAAGTTATAAAGTCAGTTTGTAGCTTATCACAATTCTTGACCCCTCACAAGTAATTTATTGCCAGACCCTGTGATTTCTGTCAAGAAACTTAAAGTGAAGCTCAGAATGCTTCAATGAAAACACAAGGGGACCTTCCTGGTGGTCCAGTGGCTAAGACTCCTCGGTCCCAATGCAAGGGCACCCGGGTTCAATCCCTGGTCAGGGAACTAGATCCCACCTGCTGCAAAACAAAGATCAAAGATCCCACACCTGAAACTAAAACCCTGATCAGTCAAATAAATAGATAAATATTAAAAACAAAAAAGAAAAGAAAACACAGGGGATTTCCATACCTCTGGACCATAATTTACTTGGCCCAAAGAGCCTCTGCTTTGCATACATAACAAAAATAAAATCTAAAACCTTATGGAGAATGACTACAGATGAAGAAAAGATTGGGGAAATGTGAAAGAAAAAATAGTTAAATCTGGCAAAAACTGGACTGGGAATACAAAGAAAAAGACAAAGTAGAAATTGTGCTGGAGTTTGTTGCTTAGGAAGCTAGACATAGAGTAGAAAATAGCCATAAATTAGAGCTCACAAATTTAAAAGTATTGCTTTCATTTCTTTTACAAAAAGAATGCTGTTTAATTGTAGAAATAGAAATTCCCTATAATCACACTGCCCAAAGACAAACACAATTAAAACTTTAGTGCATTTCTTTTTTTTTTAATTGGGGTATAATTACTTTACGATGTTGTATTAGTTTCTGCTGAACAACCGTGTGATCATCCATATGTATACATATATCCCCTCCCTCTTGAAGCTGCCTCCTTCTCCTCCCTCCATCCTTCCCCTCTAGGTCATCACAGAGCACCGAGATGAGCTCCCTGTACTACAGAGCAGCTTCCCACTAGCTCTCTGTTCTATACATTGGGTAGTACATTTCTTTTATAACCAGACATACACACTGATTTAGAAAGCTATGATTATGTTAGCATTATTTATTACAAACTGTTTGTTTAAATGTAATATTTTATGATCATTATTCCACATCATTAAAAATTCTAAATGCTACTTTAAAATTTTATTTTTTCAGTTAATTATTCAACATCTCAGATATTTAAAGAGGAGAAGGAAATGTCAGCCCACTCCACTGTTCTTACCTGGAGAATCCCAGGGACAGGGGAGCCTGGTGGGCTTCCGTCTGTGGGGTCGCACAGAGTTGGACACGACTGAAGTGACTTAGCAGCAAAGAACAATACCATGAGCACCCTATACCCACTCCTCAGCTTAAGAAATTAATTATTACAAACTCAGTTGAAGCTTTCTGTATAAACCTCTGGAGTAACATTCCTATCTTCTCTCCACTAAGTATGGAGTTTTTCTGGGTGCATAGAAAGTGAAGAGGAACTCAAAAGCCTCTTGAGGAAAGTGAAAGAGGAGAGTGAAAAGGCTGACTTGAAGCTCAACATTCAGAAAACAAAGATCATGGCATCTGGTCCCATCACTTCATGGGAAATAGATGGGGAAACAGTGGAAACCGTGTCACACTTTATTTTTTTGGGCTCCAAAATCACTGCAGATGCTGATTGCAGCCATGAAATTAAAAGACGCTTACTCCTTGGAGGGAAAGTTATAACCAACCTATATAGCATATTAAAAAGCAGAGACATTACTTTGCCAACAAAGGTCTGTCTAGTCAAGGCTATGGTTTTTCCCGTGGTCAGGTATGGATGTGAAAGTTGGACTGTGAAGAAACCTTATCGCTGAAGAATTGATGCTTTTGAACTGTGGTGCTGGGGAAGACTCTTGAGAGTCCCTTGGACTGCAAGGAGATCCAACCAGTCCATTCTAGAGGAGATCAATCCTGGGTGTTCATTGGAAGGACTGATGCTAAAGCTGAAACTGCAATACTTTGGCCACCTCATGCAACAAGTTGACTCACTGGAAAAGAGTCTGATGCTGGGAGGGATTGGGCGCGGGAGGAGAAGGGGACGACAGAGAATGAAATGGATGGATAGCATCACCAACTCGATGGATGTGAGTTTGAGTGAACTCCGGGATTTGGTGATGGACAGGGAGGCCTGGTGTGCTGTGATTCATGGGGTCGCGAAGAGTCGGACATGACTGAGCGACTGAACTGAACTGAATGTTCCCTCATAGAAATGTATCATAATCTATACATAATCAATGTATCATAATTAACCATTATTTTCCTTTTAAATTTTTTAACTTTTTATTTTGTATTTGGGTATAGCCGATAAACACTGCTGTGACAGATTTAGGTGATCAGTGAAGGAACTCAGCCATGTGTACATATATAGCCATCCTCCTACAAACTCCCTTCCTATCCAGGCAGCTACATAACCTTGAGCAGAGTGTAATGTGCTGTACAGCAGGTCCTTGTTGACTATCCATTTTAAATATAGCAGTGTGTAATGTCCATTCCATGGATGAACCTAGAGATTGTCATACTGAGTGAAGTAAGTCATACAGAAAAGGAGAAATATTGTATGACATCCCTTATATGCCGACTCCAGAAAGAAATGATACAAATGAACTTACAAAACAAAAACAAACTCACAGTCTTAGAGAATGAATGTATGGTTGCCGTTGCTAGGGAAAGAATGCGGGGGGGTAAGGGACAGTTAGGGAGTTTGGAATTAACCAGTTTTTTACTGCTGTTTTTCACAATTATGTATATTAGTGCAATGAGCATCATTAAATATACATTTTTTACCTACAACGTGTCATTATTTCAGGGTTCTCAGGTTACACTAGTGGTAAAGAACCCGTCTGACAATGTAGGAGACATCAGAGATGCGAGTTCAATCCCTGGGTTGGGAGGATCCCCTGGAAGAGTGCACGGCGACCCACTCCAGTATTCTTGCCTGGAGAAACCCATGGACAGAGGAGCCTGGTGGCCTCTAGTCCATAGTGTCACAGAGTCGAACATGACTGAAGTGACTTAGCATGCACACACATGTGACTATTTCCTTAAGACAAATCCCTAGAAGTAAATTTGCTTTTGTCCAATAGTAAGAATATTTTGCTTCATATTGTTAAGCTGTGACCAAAAAAAGTTCAAACTAAGTATACCCCATCTCACCTGAGCATTGTATGAAAGAGCTTATGAGACAGCTGCACATGGAATATTGGGTAAGCATCATAAATTTTCTTTCTATACCGTCTTTTTACCTGGCCTACAAAGTGTCTGTTTCTGGGCACAGGTTCTATAGCCAGCACTGGAGATACAGAAGTCAACAGAGGTCTATCAGTTTAGCAGGGAACAGCACTGGAGTGCGAGGCAGAAGAGGCGGATGCTGGGGAGTCAGCCTAGCAAAGAGACTAGAGCACCGCTTTGGCAGCCAGGCTTCCCACTTGGGCAAGTTATTCAGCTTCTCTGTGTCTCAGTTTACTTATCTATGAAATATAGGGACAACAAATCAAACTTGTCTAATATAACCCGTAGGTCTAAGTCTGAAAGTGAAAGTCCTTTTGTCGTGTCCGACTCTTTACGACCCCATGGACTACACAGTCCATGGAGTTCTCCAGGCCAGAATACTGGAGTGAGTAGCCTTTCCCTTCTCCAGGGGATCTTCCCAACCCAGGGATTGAACCCAGGTCTCCCGCACTGCAGGCGGATTCTTTACCAACTGAGCCACAAGGGAAGTCCAAGAATACTGGAGTGGGTAGCCTAACCCTTCCCCAGCGGATCTTCCCAACCCAGGAATCAAACCCAGGTCTCCTGCATTGCAGGTGGATTCTTTACCAACTGAGCTATGAGGGAAGCCCCAGTCTAAGTCTAGAAAGACACAGTGCACAGTACCACTTGATTGAAAGGCAATATTACTAATTCACGTACAGGGGCTTCCCAGGTGGTGCAGTGGTCAAGTATCTGCCTGTCAATGTAGGAGACATGGGTTCTTCCCTGGGTCAGGAAGAGCCCCTGGAGTATGAACTAGCA
Source organism: Moschus berezovskii (assembly GCF_049115385.1). NCBI lineage: Eukaryota > Metazoa > Chordata > Mammalia > Artiodactyla > Moschidae > Moschus > Moschus berezovskii. The sequence continues at coordinate 20,637,010 of NC_142483.1, forward strand.
ACCCACTCCAGTATTCTTGCCTGGAAAATCTATGGACAGAGGAGCCTGGTGGGCTACAGTCAATGGAGTCCCAAAGATTTGGACACGACTGAGTGACTGAGCACACACAGATACACAACTCACCTACATGCACAGCATCTTAGGAAAAAGTAGAGGGTTGAAAGGAAGGGCAGAGTAGCAAGTCAGAAAATAAAAACGAGAAAGGGAAGATGGGCAGGAAGGAGAGCAACAAGGTTTCTGCTCACAGCACAAAAATTCACTTACTCTCCTAAGTAAGGGGGCCCAGGAAATGCCCCATGACAGCTCTCTTGGGTCCCTGCCTGTGGGTCACCCCCAAAGCAGATTGGCTAAATGCTTCATGACTGTGATCCACTCTGCCTGCCTGAGGCTTCCTCTGAGCCGTGCAGAGGCAAGTTGCTACAAGGGCTTTGGCTCCCGTGAAGAGGAGTGTGTACTCTGCTGACAAGAGGAAAGGAAAATATGCCCTCTCACTGCACATCCAGTGTAATCGCCCACATACCATCACATAGAAAGAAAGCATGCTGAAGACAATATGCTGCATGTGATCCCATGTATATACATCAGTTCAGTTCAGTTCAGTTCAGTCGCTCAGTCGTGTCCGACTCTCCGCGACACCATGAATCACAGCACACCAGGCCTCCCTGTCCATCACCAACTCCCGGAGTTCACTCAAACTCATGTCCACAGAGTCGGTGATGCCATCCAGCCATCTCATTCTCCGTCGTCCCCTTCTCCTCCCGCCCCCAACCTTTCCCAGCATCAGAGTCTTTTCCAGTGAGTCAACTCGTCGCATGAGGTGGCCAAAGTATTGCAGTTTCAGCTTTAGCATCAGTCCTTCCAATGAACATCCAGGATTGATCTCCTCTAGAATGGACTGGTTGGATCTCCTTGCAGTATAAGGGACTCTCAAGAGTCTTCTCCAACACCACAGTTCAAAAGCATCGATTCTTCGGCGGTCAGCCTTCTTCACAGTCCAACTCTCACATCCATACATGACCACGGGAAAAACCATTGCCTTGACTAGACGGAACTTGGTTGGCAAAGTACTGTCTCTGCTTTTTAATATACTATCAAGGTTGGTCATAACTTTCCTTCCAAGGAGCAAGCGTCTTTTAATTTCATGGCTGCAATCTGAAACTATTATTCATTCATTCACACAGTAATTCATTCAAAAGTCTTTATCAAGGCCTTGTTATGTGCCAGGCCCTGTGCTCCCTGCAGAATATGGTCATTGTTGTAGGGGAGTTTCCATTCCAGTGGCTGAAACTGACATCTATATCTTATATACTTGAGACCATTTAATTTTTTTAAGTAACAATTAGGTATTACTGGGTTAATACAAATAATTTTTTTTTTTTGCTTTTGGAATATGAATGGTCTGCAGCAGCTATTAAGACAGAGATAGAAGAAATAAATGAAAACACAAAACAAAGCAAGAAATAAACCAGATCATGGGGGTGAGAGAGAGGTTCAAGAGGGAGGGGACATTTGTATACCTGTGGCTGATTCGTGTTGACATATGGCAGAAACCAACACAATACTGGAAAACAATTATCCTCCAACTGAAAATAAATAAAAATAACTAAATTTAAATAAATAAACCAGGTCAAAGAATACTAGGAAAAAACCCACAATTGAAAGGAAAGCAGGCAGTTTAGGAAGGACAGGGGATTAAAATGAATCTGCTGTTCGAAAGAATCTTGCTTAGTGATCTATTCCAGACCAGCAGTCAGTAAACTTTTTCTTTAAAGGGCTTGATAGTAAATATTTTAAGCTTTTCGGGCTACCTAGTTCCTGCTGAACTATTAATACTGTACTCAGCTCTGTCGTGGAAGGGTTGAAGCCAGTCAGCAACAATACATTGAGGGATTGGCTTGGCTATGGTCCAAAAAATCTTTATGAATGAACATAGTGATTTGAATTTCATATGATTTTCACGTGTCCTGAGATATATTTCTTCTTGGAATTTTTTAACCATTTAAAACTACAAAAAAATCTTTCTTAATTCCTGAGGCAGATTTGGTCTCTGGGCCATAGATTGTCATCTACTGATTTAAACAATAGCCCATTCCATGGGTACTCCAAAATACTTTGACCCGATCCCCAGCTGGTGACATCTAGATCACTTCCCTTTTTCCCTATTACCTGCAGTGCTGTGATGAGCATCCTTATGCATGTACCTTTTGCATCCTTGAGTGTGTAAATAACTATCTTCTGTCTCTGAATCCATGCCTGTGTCCCCAGCAGGAGCCCATTTGAAAAAAATTATATGGGAGGGGTTCTTAAGACAGTCCTGCTGAGCTCCAAATGCTAAGGATCATAATGGCTCTTTTATTCACTAACCTAATAATTCCATTTTTAAAGGGCTGTCAAACTGCCCAACATGAGTTATTTCCTGTGAAACCTGCTGCTCGTTTTCAGAAATCCATCGTCCTCAGTGTTTGCAGAATTGTCAAGATGGCCTTCACAGTTTTCTACAGGAGGCTGTCAGAAACTTCATGTTCACTCTCCGTCCTCCCTGCCTCACTGAGAGACCCCTACCCCCAGCGTCTCTCACCAGGCTCCTCACCCTGCCTTCGTTTTAAACATTCAGTCAGTTTGACATGCGATTACCCTCCCACTTGCCCTGTGACTCAAATACTTGGATAGCTGTTTGGTACATTTGTAGATCTTTTCCCCCCAACGATCCTCAACTTCCACTTATCTCCATCGTGTCTACACAGTTTTCAATTTTTTTCCCTTTGTTTAAATCACTTTGTAGTTTTTTTTTTTCCAAAAGGTATAGTTTAAAATTATTTTTGCAAAAGGAATACCAGCTTGTTGTAAGAAAAACAAATGGAAGCTCACTAAACTTCATAAAAGTGTTAGTCACTCAGTCATGTCCAACTCTTTGTGACCCCATGGCCTGTAGCCCATCAAGTCCATAGAGTTCTCTAGGCAAGAATACTGGAGTGGGTTGCTATTCCCTTCTCCAAGGGATCTTCCGGGCACAGGGATTAAACCTGGGTCTCCTGCATTGCAGACAGATTCTTTACCATCAGAGCCACCTGGGAAGTGCTCACCTTCATAAAATAGAATGTAAAAGTTTTCCCTTCTCTGTCCCACCAGTAACTCCCAATCCCAGAGGCAGCCATTATTCTCAGACAAACTGGGGCTTTAGCTGCATAACTCCTTATCTTTGGGAACTCAGACAAGTCACTTAATTTCTCTGAATCTTAAGGTCTTCATTTGTAAAACAGGAGTGATAATTCCTGTTACCACAGATGTGAATCATACTTGTGAAGTTTAACCCATAGGACAGTGCCTGACTGTAGGGAATGCTCAGGAAACAGTAGCTATGTTAATATTCTTGATAGTTACAGCCTTACATTATCATTCCTCTGCAAATGTGGTCATAATTTTTCAACATAGCCTCTGATTTTTAATGCAGATGGTATCATTCTGTGTGTGTGTTTAAAAAATTGTCAGTTAATTTATCTGGGACATCTATCTTTATTTTGGCTGCATGAGGTCTTGGTTGGGGCTTGCGGGATCGTTCTTTGCAATGCCTGAACTCTAGTTGTGACCCGCAGCCTCAGTATTTTCAGTGCTTGGGCTTAGTTGCTCTACAGCACATGGGATCCTAGTTTCCCGACCAGGGATCACCCCAGCGTCCCCTGTACTGCAAGGTAGATTGTTAGCTACTGGGACCACTAGGGAAGTTCCCTGGGACACCTATCTTAATCTTTTTAATACATTATAGAATACCAATGCATTGATATTCCATTACCTGCTTAATCATTCCATTATTGACAGTTATTTAGGCTTTCAAGTGCAAATGCCATCCATATCTCTCCCCACTACCTTGATTTTCACAAGATATTTCCCCCCCCATAGAGAACTGAGGAGTCACTCTATTTTATATGTGACTGTCTTGAATGGTCTTTTTGAAAAATTCACTCTAACTCCATACCTTTTACCTTTATTCTTCATAAGGCAGAACAAATATAAGTGTGTATCCAAACCCCCGCCACTCTTTAAGAACCAGCTCAAATGCCACCTACTTCTTTAAGCCTCTCCTCTATCATCCCCAGCTCAAGGCAAGGACTCCCTCCTCTAAATACCCATGATTTTTCTATATCTCTTTCAGGTCACTCACTTTGTTGAACTGCAATTAGGAAACTCTGCTCTGTGAAATGACCCTTCCTGTGTCCCCTTTGAAGCACGTTATTCACTTACATGTAACGTATTTTCCTATCACTGTTTTACAAAGTTGCATCATTGGGTAGCAGCTCTCACTGGGAGTGAGGGAAGGCAAGTAATTAGAACACAGGTGTGAAGACAAGGTCTTCCAGAGAGGTATTTGGAAAAAGCCTAAAAGCTTTAAAATATGAATCCTCTCTCAAACTCCCCGGACATTCTTGTATTTGTCTCATGGAAATTGTTCTACTGATAAAATCCAGGAAGAGAAGAAACAGAGGGTATACTTTATAACCATTGGTGTCTAAACAAAAGTCTCCACCGGGATGTGTCTATCTCTGACTTGGGAGTATATAGTAACAGTGTGAACTTACTCAGGCCAATTTGCTTAAGTACAAACTGCTGCTGCTGCTGCTAAGTCACTTCAGTCGTGTCCGACTTTGTGTGACCCCATAGACGGAAGCCCACCAGGCTCCCCCGTCCCTGGGATTCTCCAGGCAAGAACACTGGAGTGGGTTGCCATTTCCTTCTCCAATGTGTGAAAGTGAAAAGTGAAAGTGAAGTCGCTCAGTCGTGTCCGACCCTTAGCGACCCCACAGACTGCAGCCTACCAGGCTCCTCCATCCATGGGATTTTCCAGGCAAGAGTACTGGAGTGGCTTGCCATTGCCTTCTCCAAAGTACAAACTGCTAGGTTTATTTAATAGAATATAAGTTCCAGGACTGATGCTAAAGTTGAAATTCCAATACTTTGGCCACCTCATGCAACGAGTTGACTCATTGGAAAAGACTCTGATGCTTGGAGGGATTGGGGATGGGAGGAGACGGGGACGACAGAGAATGAGATGGCTGGATGGCATCACCAACTCGATGGACATGAGTTTGAGTGAACTCCGGGATTTGGTGATGGACAGGGAGGCCTGGCGTGCTGTGATTCATGGGGTCACAAAGAGTCGGACACGACTGAGCGACTGAACTGAACTGCACTGAAGTTCCAGGAAGGGACATAATAGTTGTTCAGTAAGTAGTTTTTTAATTGGAGTATAATTGCTTTACAATAGTGTGTTCGTTTCTGCTGTACAGCAGAGTGAATCAGCTATGTGTGCATACATATTTCCTCTTTCTTGTACCTCCCTACCCCTACTATTACACTCCTCTAGGTCTTTGCAGAGCTTTGAGCTGAGCTCCCTTTGCTATATATTAGCAGGTTCCCACTAGATATCTGTTTTACACATGGTAGTGTTTATATGTCGATCCTACTCTCCCAATATACCCTCACCTTCCTGCACTGTGTCCATGTATATCTCTATTCCTGCCCCGCAAACAGGCTCAACTGTACCATCTTTCTATATTCCTTACATATGCATTAATATACAATATCTGTTTTTCTCTTTCTGACTTCACTCTGTATGACAGACTCTAGGTCCATCCACATCACTACAAGTGACCCAATTTCCTTCCTTTTTATGGCTGAGCAATATTCCATTGTATATGTACCACATCTTCTTTATCTGTTTATCTGTTGGTGGACATTTAGGTTGCTTCAGTATGTCTTTTAATAGTTAGAGGTAGGTAAGTATAAACTGCCTCCCCTAAACCTTGCTGTAATAAAAGCATATCCGGTACTATGTTCAATCCCACAGACATTTATTAGATAAGTATTTATCAGCAAAGAGGCTGACAAAACAGTCAAATAATCTCTACGCTTGATAACATCCCTGCTCTCTGTTCTTTAATGTGCTCCAATCATTCTTTGCATGACAAATTCTCTTGAGATGAACACAACGTTCTTGAGGAAAGATTCAGTAGGCTTTCTAGAAATCTTCAGGCAAGCAGAATCATCTCACTTAATGGAGGGAGATAGGACCATATTAGAGTCAAACCACAGGCATCGTTTTGAAAGTTGAAGGATAAAAGACTCACTAGAGTTGTATGTCTTCTTCATTTAAGACTGAGAAATGTCTCTAAAACATTTTAGTCAATCTACAAATCTTGAGCACCAGTCATTTTACTAGTGAAGAGCCACTTCTAACATTGTTATACTAATTAATGAGACCTTTGGTATTGGTCAAGGATAAATATAGTTAAAGCACTTGTGATTAAATTCATCTGGAGTGTGGTCTTATGAACAAATGCAAACTGGCCATCTCGGGAACACATTCCCAATCGGAGACTGACTGCCCCTAGGGTGTAGCTTAAACTAATCAACCACATGCTTAGATCATACTATTTCAGCTGGCATAATGTAAAATCAATTACAGGCACCAAAACACAAGGGGTCACTCATGTCAGATTCTCAAGCACAGAAATTAGAGTGTTTAAACTCAGCTTCTGAAACCAGGAGGAGATGAGCAATAGGCCCAGTAGGCACCTCTCTGTTTGTCTCTGGTCAGATTTGCTTTTGTGACTGTGAAATAAAAAGGAGAATTTGATACACCAGGAAGACAGTTCTCCTGATAAATTGACTGTATATAATGCAAACAGCTGAGAGTGAGCCTCAGATCTCCAGATTTCTCAGACTTTATCCCGTATGTTTCTTCCCACCCCCACCACCCCATCTCATCACAAACTCTGGAAGATTTCTAACACACAGCTCTAAAACTGGGGATACAAAACAGTAGATGCTTGATTCCTTCTTCATTTTCTGTAAGAAGGATATAAAGGAGAAAAGACCTTCTCTTGGCCCTTCACTAAACTGCTCCCTCTCACCCATGTGCATCTCCCCTTCCCAGTACAGAAGTGAAGCTGATGTAGAAGTAGAGGTGGAAGACGTGGCTCTGGACAAGCCTTATTCTCATCCTCCTCTCCCCTCGTCACTCCTCACAATGAAGGACATACTCTTTATGTCCATGGTATTTTGTGCAACATCCTACTGTACCCCTAAAATTCCTCCATCAAGCCAAAGCTCAACATTTTAAGGTGCAAATGATTGCACATGGCATTTTATTATTCCTTCAGTATTTACATAATGCCTTTTAAGTGTTTCTAAGATGTGTTTCAGGTCAATGTTAATGGATAAAAAAGTGTTGAGTGGTAAGGATCTGAGCATGTGTCTAGATTTTTTTACAATACTTCTTATGGAAATAATTTACCATGATAAATCTTTGCCCTGTAAGTTGCATTTTTCCCAAGTTATAGCCTTGACATGTGATATAAACTCCCTGTCTTCTCAGGCAAGTCTTCTCTCCCCATCAGAGCATAGCAAGAGCAGGATCCACACCTCTTTTTAGGTTTGTGTGGCCAGCTATTAGATCAGTGTAGTGTAACACAGCAGGCTTTCAATATGAATTTCTGGGCTTCCCTGGTGGCTCAGTGGTAAAGAATCCGCCTGCCAATGCAGGAGACTCAGATTCGAACCCTGATCCAGGAAGATCCCACATGCTGCAGGGCAACTAAGCCTGTGTACCACAGCCTTGTGCTCTAGAGCCCAGGAGCTGCAACTGAAGAAGCCTGTGTGCCTAGAGCTCATGCTCTGCAACAAGAGGAGCCGCTGCAACGAGAAGCCCCAGTCCCTGCTCTCCACGAGTAGAGAAAAGCCCATGCAGCAATGAAGACCCAGTACGGCCAAAAATAAATATATAAAAATAGATAAAATTATAAAAAATATTAATTTCTTGAGTAGGTGGATGGATACTTCTGTGATCATGAGCAATTGGGGGCTGTTTGTGGCTAGTTGGACTGTGATTCTGCGTATAGACTTACCTTTGTTCTGAAATTATTTTCACAATTCAACATGTTTAACTGTATCCTAAGTGCACATAGAAGTTTAGAAGTGTGGTTTATTTTATTTTTCTCCAATACTAATTCTACATCTTTATAGAAGTATGGTAGGCATTATGCCAACCCTACATTATTTTTGCATAAAATTAATTCAGTGTAGTTGCCTTTTTAAAAAAGACTCCAAACTGTGAGGAGAATTGGTAGCTAAGCAATTTTATAACTAGAGGAAACCTTGGAGATTATTTAGTAATACTGGTTTACATCTATTGTGTACTGACTATAGTAGAAGGCTTTGTGCTAAATACCTTACAAGCAGGGTCTCATTTAATCCTTTTTCTTTTTGCTTCAGACTCCAAAACAGCACTATTACTGATAATATCCTTATTGAAAATGTTCATGATAAATTTTTGCATTACTTTTGGTTTTTTAAATATGGTATTAAACCATTGTTTATCTTGACTGCTGGGTGTTTGGCATCCCCTTGCATTTTGCATTCTATTCCTGGTAACAACCTTAGAAGGTGAGGACTATTATTTCTCCCTTTAGAAATGAGAACCCTGGAAATCAGACTAGTTACAATTGCCCAAGGCTTACAGGTGCCAGTAATGGTGGAACCAAGATTGGAATCCACGTGATTTAGACATATCAGCTCTCAGCCACACAATTTCACAGATGGGAAGACTGAGAAGCAGAGAGGCATAAGAATGCTTGGAGTCATTTGACAGCTCTGCCATAGAGCTAAACTAGAGCCCAGAGTTCCTCACCTGTCACTGAAATATAGCATCATGAGCCATTCATTGCAGATGCATTGTACTTATTCTCTAGACTGCACCAGGCTGCAGAATTTATTCTCTCGATAACTGTTTACCAAGCATCTCCTAGGGCTTCCCTTTTGGCTCAGCTGGTAAAGAATCTGCCTGCAATGCGGGAGACCTGGGTTCGATCCCTGGGTTGGGAAGATCCCCTGGAGAAGGGAAAGGCTACCCACTCCAGTATTCTGACCTGGAGAATTCCATGGATTATACAGTCAATGGTGTCGCAAAGAGTCGGACACGACTGAGCGACTTCCACTTTCACTTTCACAAGCATCTCCTAGTTGCTGCGCACTATTTACTTGGTATAATGATGGCGGACTTCCTCGGCAAAGAAGCTAGGAAAAGGAAGTCTTGGAAGGCATTCACGTATTCATTCACTCTACTGTGTGATACACAGTGGAGTAAGATTCAAAATTCATTGACAAAGGACACAGATCTACAACTGAAAACTTGGCATAAAGTATGATGGCATCACCAACTCAATGGACGTGACTTTGGGCAAAGTCCCAGAGATAGTGAAGGACAGGGAAGCCTCACGTACTACAATCCTGGGGTCGCAGATTCGGACATAAATTAGCAACTCAACAACAACACAATGATAAGCACAACCATGGAAGAGTTCAAAGGTTCAGATTCTGTGCAGAATCTGAAGTTGAATAGCTTTAGTAAGTACTTCAGAATTGAAAACACTGTGCTAATAAGATTAAGAGAATGTAAGATTCTCTGCCTTTGAGGAATTTATAGTTGACTTGAAGGGAAGGATCATATGTACACATGTCCAGTATGTACCTCATCTCTAAGTAGGTAGCTGACACTTTTAAGAATTCTCGTAGTTTATAGCACTTGCCTGTCATGCAGTCACTCATTCTTTCCTTCATTCATTAAGAATGTATTGTGTGCCAACGTGTGCCAGCCATTTTTTAGGTATTGGAGATACAAGCATGAATCAAATGGGCAGAGACTCTGTTCTCAAGAAGTTTTATAAACAAAGAAACTAGCTTTGTATAACAGTGACTACCCAGGGACGACCCTGATGGTCCCGTGGTTTAGAATCCACCTTCCAATGCATGGGACATGGGTTCAATGCCGGGTCTGGGAACTGTGATCCCACATGCCACGGGGCCCAAGCTTCACAACTAGAGAGCACTTGCACTGCAACCACTGGACGTGCATGCTCTGGAGCCTGTGCGCCGTAACTAGGGAGAAGCCTCTGCCCCACACTGAAAGATCTTGCGTGCCGCTGCCAAGACCCAGCGCAGCCACATTTTAAAAAAATAGCAATAAATACCCAAAATAAGGCAAAGATACAGTGTGGTCAAGGAAGTCTTCTCCAGGCGTTGACGATTGAGCTGAGGCCCAAATAATAAGAAAGATCCATTCAGTGATGATGTGGAATAATAGTGGAGGAAGCAGTAGATACAAAGACTAAGTAAGAATGATCATGGCTGTGCTAGAAGGAGGATGTGAGTCGCTCGGTCAAGTGCAAATCTTTGCGACCCCATGGACTGTAGCCCACCAGGCTCCTCTGTCCATGGGATTCTCCAGGCAAGAATAATGGAATGGGTTGCCATTCCCTTCTCCAGCGAATCTTCCCTACCCAGGGATTGAACCCAGGTCTCCTGCATTGCAGGCGGATTCTTTACCATCTGAGCCACCGAGGAAGCACTTGGTAAGAGCAAGGAGGAAGGCTGAAGATAAGGTAAAAGGTAAACCAGGACCAGACCACATGAGGCCTCACAGTAAGGACTTAAGATGTTAGTCAACTTTATCCATCTTATAACTACTCAACATCTACCCTCCAAACCAGAAATAAGATCCCTGAGGACAGGGCTTTGTTCTTTTTGTTCTCCATGACATTCTTAACACTCAAGAGTCAGAAATGGATAGAACTGGTACTCAATGCTTATTCGGGGAATAAGGAACAATAAGCAGAAGTAAATCATTTAGAAATTGTGTCATTCTGACTGAAATTGTGGACACATATTTCCCCCCCTTTTAATGTTTCTTTTGACTTATTTACTTTTAGCATTTTTTTTCTTCCCCTCAAATGCCAATCATCATCTGTGTCTCCATGTGCAAAAATGATGCAAGATAGATGGTAGTAGGGTAAGTGTTCTCACTGAAAAGTCTAAGCCTCAGCATTTGACTTAAATAAGAAGATGTATGGTCTGCTCCAACATGAAGTTTGAAGAATCTAGTAAATATTCAACCCTAGGTATAAAGGCTGGGCTGTTTGAGCCTAATGCAGTATGCACCACCAATCTGGATGAAAATTACGTGGGAATCTTCTTCCTCTTACCTGTCCTGCTCCCTCCTCCTTTTTTTTTTTCACAGTTTTGATCCCTAGCAAACATCTTGTACACAAAGCTCTATCTTAGCATCTGCTTCTGGAGAACCCAACTGGTGACATATTCCAGATGCTTGGGCCATTTCCTAGCACATGGATCATAAACATTCAAAAACATTATTATTATTATTATCATTATTATTGGCCCTAATGAAGGCAAGAATAAAACTGCTTGCTTGTACTCAATATGATTTTCTACCACTGTACTGAGATTAAATTTTTTCAGTGGCGTTGCCAGGAATTTTGAACCTAATTCATCTTTGCTCTCTCTCTTTCTCAGAGTGCATGTGGATTCATTTATTTATTCTAAACCATGACTGACTACTATGGGCCACCCTCTGAGCTATGGCAGAAATGAGAATAATACAACCAGCCTTGCAAAGCATTTTAATTGGCCTCAACTAGACACTAAGGTGAATGTGGGACTTACTGCCCTCAGTAAGTGATCTTGTAAATGTTGTTTATCCCTGAAACATGGACCCCAAAGAGGAATGGAAAGGAAGCAAAGGCTCCACAGAATGTGATAACAGGAAATTATTCTACCTCTGTTGACACAAAGAGAAAAGTTACAGCCAGCCAAGATAGATGCATCTTTTACTACCTCCCTTGGTTTTCTCTCAAGTTTATGCATAGAGAAAGTACATAATTCCCCAAGCAGATGGAAATTCTGGTTTCAACTATGGTCAAACTGATGAAGAATAACATGGAAATAGGCAAGAATACAGAAACACAGTAGGAAGAAAAAAAAAAAAACACTTCAAAGACAACCAATTATTTCATTCAGTCATTTCACAAGCATGCTGGTTGCAAAGGCCAGCTATGATGTTGGGTGTAAGAGGCACAGAAATAAGTAAGACAGATCTTAGCCTCAAGAAACTCATGGCTCCTAAGTAGACACTGAGACTTATACAGACTTACACTATGGAGAGTAGAGCATTTCTAATGGGTGTTTGTGTAAGAGCATCACATATGCATGAATATAAGGTAAGTTTTAATTTTCTCAAATGTTTATCCACCAAAATGAAGAGAGTTGACATGTATTTGAATCCTTATCAAGTCTCTCAATATAGGACATGTGCTCAAATATTTTAATTTGAAGAACAAGTTATTAAAACAGAACCAACTTCAACAATGTTGATTTTGGTTGATTATGGAGGTCACCTGATAATGTTTTTTTAAAACAAATTAAAAGAGAAATTTAAGACAGATTTAGAAAGTATTCCTAAGTGTATAACTTCACAAATCCAAGAGTTATATTATTTATAAACAAGTCTTTGAGAGACCATTTTAGAAAGCAATTCAGGACTTTGATTTCAGCAGGGCAGACACTAAATAAACAACACTGCTGAATGAAATGAGTAAAAAGCTGGATTAAAAATATAAAAACCATCTGTTTAAGTGCTTTACTGGACTGGAATGGAAAGACAGATTCTCCAGAGGCCAAGAACAGAAAAGCAGGGTGCCTGGGAGACATTCTTCTAAGACTATAGACACTGATTTTTGGCAGTGAAAGCAGTTCAGAGTGAGTTCCTGAGGGGATGGGGCTGGGGGTGTAGAGGGGTGCTAATTTGGTATACCAGGTGAAGGTGTATAAAGTAGAGACCCAAACAGGCTGTACTTTCGGTGCAAGGAGCAAGGAGAAATAAACCTGTGTACTGAAAGGAATCAGAAGAAAACAGCTCTGGGTGAACAGGGAAAAAGTTCCCCTGAGAGTCTGTAACTACAAGCCAGCCTTCACCTGGGTTTGCAGTCTGAATTCTACCTGTGTGATCCAACAACACTTCCAGAATAAAATTTAACACAAAATAGGACAGGGTAATTTAAAAACTATGTCTTTTCATCCTTAAAACTACAATAACTTTAAAAAAATTCATTTTTTATTACACAGGTATACTTTGGCCACCTCATGCGAAGAGTTGACTCACTGGAAAAGACTCTGATGCTGGGAAGGATTGGGGGCGGGAGGAGACAGGAACGACAGAGAATGAGATGGCTGGATGGCATCACTGACTCAATGGACATGAGTTTGAGTGAACTCTGGGAATTGGTGATGGACAGGGAGGCCTGGCGTGCTGTGATTCATGGGGTCGCAAAGAGTTGGACACGACTGAGCGACTGAACTAAACTGAACTGACTGATACTTAACTATCGTATTTTTAAAAAACAGAAAATACAGAAAAAAAATATGAACAGTTTTCAAGAAAAGCTATGCATTCATCTGAATGAGTAAGAAATCATAGTTTTAAGGATGGCAGCCAAAGGTAGCTATGACAGCAAAATGTTGAAAAGTAGCTTAACATAAAAAATGACTGAACTATTTTCCTACCTCTCTTTTTTACTTTTTTTTTTTTTTTTGCCCTTTCATGTGAGAAAAATGAGATAAAACTTTTGGGGATATTTTGGAGCAAAGGGAAATGATGCTTCTTGTTAATTTGCTAAATTAATAAGAGTTCATACTTTTCTTTAATTATATCAATATTCGGGCTTGCCAGAAATAATAATAGACTTATCTGGGCACTGGGGAAGCATTTAACACCAGGAATATCTCAAAAGCTTGTATAAGACAAATGAAGAAGAGGAAAAGAAGTTAGATCCCTACATGTATTCAGGTCACCAGGGATAATTAGTACAAAGTGAATAGTTACCTTGACATATCTGTGTTTTCCTCTGATAATTGCATACTTTCAGATGATCAAATTTACTTTATTTGTTCAAAGAGAACCAGTGAAGACCATAAAGCACATCGTTTAAATAATCAGGCTCTGAATTTCATCCAAATGGATTTTTTTTTTTGCCTCTATTACATGTTTTGCCCACCCTTCAACAATTTTTTACAGACATTCCTAATATATACAATTTCAAGTAATTCAGGCATCACCATAAATTTATCTATTTCATTGATGGACAATGAAATGAGGCTAATGTTCACCAATACCTAAATAATTAGTAGCTCTATTCTGAGGACATAGCTTGGAAGTCTGGATGGAACTGTTTTAAATCCAAAATCAAGAGTCTCCACGTGATTCCATTCAAACTATAAAAACAGGTCTGCATAGTATTTCAGTAAACATAAAGATAGTTCTTTAATGAATTAATATTAATTTTATCTTTCTGATGGATGTCTTCGATAGGAAAAGCTAGAGCCCACCCTCTTAATTGGGCTCTTTGTGTGTGTGCTCATTCGTGTAGAACTGTTTGTGACCCCATGAGCTGTAGCCCACCAGGCTCCTCTCTTCGTGAGATTCTCCAGGCAAGAATACTAGAGTGGGTTGGCGTTTACTCCTCCAGGTGATCTTGCCGACCCAGGGATCGAACCCACATCTCCTGCATTCCTGCATTGGCAGGCGGATTCCTTACTATGAGCACCACCTGGGAAGGCCTTTATCTCTAAGGCAGTCTAAAATAGGTTGGTGGATGATTGCTTTCTAACTGAAGCCAGACATCTGACCACACTCACCAAAACTTGCCAAAAGGTGTATTGCACTGCAGTCCAGGGAAGACCATGAAATGAATATGCTTTGAAATAGAGGCAGTTTGGAGAGAACATATTTTAGTTGCTTTATCCATATACCTTCTAGCCTCTCTTTAAAAACAAAAACGAATCCACAAACTTTTCAGTCATGAGGTTTGGTTGGAATTGAACTCTCCTAAAAATCTAAAGACAGGCTGTTCAACCTGTGCTTCCTTCTCCCAGCTGGAGTGACTGGTTTTTTGTACAAATTCTGAGAAAGAAGTGTCCTATCTTTTCTGGAGAAGCTACTAATATAATTCTTTCTCCTCTCTGCTAAAACAGAAAAGTGTGGGCCATATCCCTGCTTCCATCCTTTTGTGGACATCTTTAAATGAAAAGACTTCCCTGGCGGGCCAGTGGTTAAGACTCTGTGTTTCAATGCAAAGGGTCATGGGTTCAATCCCTGGTCTGGGAACTAAGATCCCACATGCCGTGTGTCATGGCCAAGGAAATATGAAAGAAAAGCGGGGGATGGGGGGAGAAAGTGAAGATGGGAAGGGAAATGGAGACACAAAAAGAAACTAGGCCCCTAGTGATATGAGTGGACTACTAGATCAATCTATACCTGAAGTTTGCACCGCTACTTAACTTTTTGGTTAAATAAGCTGGTAAATTCCCTTTATTGTTTAAGCTAATGGAAGGCTGATCGCCGAAGAATCAATGCTTTTGAACTGTGGTGTTGGAGAAGACTCTTGAGAGTCCCTTATACTGCAAGGAGATCCAACCAGTCCATTCTGGAGGAGATCAATCCTGGATGTTCATTGGAGGGACTGATGCTAAAGCTGAAACTGCAATACTTTGGCCACCTCATGCGACGAGTTGACTCACTGGAAAAGACTCTGATGCTGGGAAAGGTTGGGGGCGGGAGGAGAAGGGGACGACGGAGAATGAGATGGCTGGATGGCATCACCGACTCTGTGGACATGAGTTTGAGTGAACTCCGGGAGTTGGTGATGGACAGGGAGGCCTGGCGTGCTGTGATTCATGGGGTCGCGGAGAGTCGGACACGACTGAGCGACTGAACTGAACTGAACTGAACTGAATGCAAATTGGACTTTCTGTTCAGTTCAGTCGCTCAGTCATGTCCGACTCTTTGCGACCCCATGAATCACAGCACGCCAGGCCTCCCTGTCCATCACCAACTCCCGGAGTTCACTCAAACTCATGTCCATCAAGTCGGTGATGCCATCCAGCCATCTAATTCTCTGTCGTCCCCGTCTCCTCCCACCCCCAATCCCTCCCAGCATCAGTCTTTTCCAGTGAGTCAACTCGTCGCATGAGGTACTTGCAACCAAATAATTGTAAGGAACAGATACTTGTAATCTAGTTAATTATTAACAGAAGCTGAAACCAGATTAGAAGAACCATAAAAACCCACAGAGTTGAATAAAATTATCCAGATTCAAAGTTTAGACACTGTAGGGCATTTAACTTGACAAGCAAATGTATCCTGATTTTTAGAAAAGTTTACTTTATTACAATGAAAAGATTTTAACACTAGCATGTAGAAAAGTCTATTATTGCTTATAAAATGGCACATTTTATTAAAACATTTTAGTTCACTGTGAAAAAAAGAGCTGAGGCTAATACCTCAGTCCCTTCACTATGCACGGGCTGTGAAGAAGAAACGGAACAAGTGTATAATTTCCTCTATCATCTCCATGGCAATGTGCAGTCTCCTTCATGAAATGTTTAATCCAAGAACACTATTTTGTTTTGTTTTTAAGAAGAAAGATAAGAATTCACAGAGATATTCTTTGAACAACCAAGATGAAACAAAGACAGTTTTGTTTTTTTGTTTTTGTCTGCTTCGTTTTTCCCTTTTCTATTGAATACCACCAAAAAGTAGCACATTTAAAGGTTTCTTTGACATATCATAATACCAGACTGTCTGGCCAATGTCCACCACTTGACCCCTTTTCTCTATCCACATGGTTACCTCGCTGGATTCCTGGCAACTGTGGTTAGCCCTGCCCACTCTTGTTGTTCAGTCACTCTGTCATATCCAGCTCTTTGCAACCCCATGGACTGCAGCATGCCAGGCTTCCCTGTCCTTCCCCATCTCCCGGAGTTTACTCAAACTCATATCCATTGAATTGGTGATGCCATCCAACCATCTCATCCTCTGTTGTCCCCTTCTTCTCCTGCCTTCAATCTTTCCCAGCATCAGGGTCTTTTCCAGTGAGTCAGCTCTTCGCATCAGGGGGCCAAAGTATTTGAGCTTCAGCTTCAGCATCAGTCCTTCCAATGAATAGTCAGGGTTGATCCTTTAGGATTGACTGGTTTGATCTCCTTGCAGTCCAAGGGACTCTCAAGAGTCTTCTCCAACCAGCATCAATTCTTCAGCGCTCAGCCTTCTTTACGGTCCAGCTCTCACATCTGTATGTGACTACTGGAGAAACCGTAGCTTTCACCATAAAAACCTTCGGGTTTAGTTTATTAGGCCTGAAATGCATGTCCATTCCAACAAGTCAAGGGCTCATCTTTAGAAATTTGACTTTAGAACTAAGAGAATGTCAAGTTAATTTCTTCCCTGTGACTAGTGCAGAGACCTATTAAATCAGTAGGAGTGAGTGGTCATTCTTAACTATACAAACTGGAAAGTTAAGAAATCAAATCTACAGTCACATACTGTAATAAGAAGAATTCAAAGAACAAACAGTTGCTGAGTGCTTAGTAAGTGGCAGGCTCTTTGATAAGTCCTTCATGTGCATCACTGCTTACTGCTGAGAATAGCCTTTGAGGAAGCTGCTATTAAATAAATAGTCCATTTTGCAGGTGAGCTCACTGAGTTAAGTAAACTGTTCAAGATCAGAGTTGTGTCAGAGCAAAGATTCAAACTCAATCTGTCTTCGGAGCATTTGCTTTAAACCCCCACATCCCTTCTCTCGTTCCATTTTGTGCCTGTTTCAGATGTGTCTCTCTCTTTGCATGTTATAAAAGTCACTCAGTATTTCTGTCATAAACGCTCACATTTTCTTTAGTTTAACGTGGCTTCTGTTTCATGCAGCCAAAAGTGTCTTAAGGAGCACATTAGTGACAATCAGACATCAAACGTTTATAGTTCCTAAGAAGCTGATAAACAGTGAGTAAATAAATGAACAAATTTATGTCTTATTACCAGAAATCCCCCTTTGCTGCAGGCTACTGGACATTATAATTCGTAACAACTTCAGACTCAGATTCTCTGAGCAGTGCTTCTTATTTGTGCCCTATACAGAGCAGATGCTCCATCCCTGGGCATTTTGGTAGTAGGTGGATAATTCCCTGGAAATTAATCAAGTTCTTCATGTTCTTAAGAGGTGGCAGAGACGATACCCTCCTCTGCAGTCTTGGCATTTTGAAGGACAGATGCAGGACTCAGTCAGCAGTTAGAATCCAGGAGGAAAAGATAGTTATGTTAAATTTTTAAAAAATAAAACCATATTACTTATGGCAAGGTTAACTCAAGGCTCAGAATTGAGCTTTGGAGGCAAGTAGTTCTGATTCTGAACTCCCACCATCTCCACCCCTAGGAGCTTTTTGACGTTAGACAACTTTCCTAATGTTTCTCTAACTTTTATGCATTTTTAAAGTATTGCTTTGGGAATTTAAAAAGTACCCCGAAAAAGAACAAGGAAAGAAATAATAATGAGCAATACTTACCCCAGAACTAATTGCCACTACATCTTGGCTTGGGGCTTCCCAGGTGGTGCTCATGGTAAAAAACCTGCCTTCTAATACAGAAGATGCAAGAGATGGGGGTTTGATCCCTGGGTCGAAAAGATCCCCTGGAGTAGGAAATGGCAACCCACTCCAGTATTCTGGCCTGGAAAATTCCATGGTCAGGGGAGCCTGGTGGGCTACAGTCCATAGCATCACAGACAGTCTGACATAACTCAGCACATACACAAACACACACACACACATCTTGGCTTATTTTGCCCCCATTTTCCATGTTTGCTTTCTAGGGGAGTCGGTTGACTCAAGAAAAATCACAAAATGATATTCACAAAGAATAATATGTGTTCAATATAGAGTATCCAAACAATGCAGGAAAAACAGAAGGAAGTTTATTTTAATCACACTAAATTTCAGCACCTAGAAATCATTATTGTTGTCATCAGGTGAGCAATATTATGGAAATTGTTCTATGTATGTACACTGAAAGGTTGGCTATATAGATAAATAAATCATTTGAGAAATAATTTATTAAAATCAGGTAGTTTCAATAGTTTTTAAATAAAATATTTGATTTTATTTGACTTCAATAGAAAAAATAAACTAAGGAGACATTAGAGGAATTCTTATAATTTTTAACTTCTAATTTTCTTAGCTTAAAAGCTTCAAATTCCAGCAGATGCTTATGTAAATATCTCTACCCTCCCTTACATTTATGTTTCCTAAATTTCAGAAGAAATAAGACCTTCAGATTGTCCCATGGTATTTTTTTTTAATTATGGCAAACTGTACATACCATTAAACTTACCATCTAAACCACTTTAAAGTATACAATTCAGTGGCATTTAATACATTCACAATGTTGTACAACCACCACCTCTTTCTAGTTATAAAATATTTTTATCACCTCAAAAAGAAAATCCTACAACCATTAAACATCCACTTCCCACCACCTGTCTCTAGGAGGAAGGATAGGCTCTCCCCAAAATACCTCCTCAAAATAGTCATGGACACAGGAAAGAACAGAAGCCCCTTTCCTCAATATTGCTGGTTAATAGGTAATATTAATAACTCAATCCGACTAATATTAACGCATTTACTAAGGGGTCGTTGTGAGCCAGGCACTGACTGCATTTCACACAGTTCTCCTTGAATCCTCACCATAACCCTCAGTTCAATATACACTATTATCATCCCTTTCAGGTTAGAAAACTGAGGCTCAGAATGGGCTTGCTGCTTCTCAGCAGGTGGCATAGTTCAGTTCAGTTCAGTTCAGTCGCTCAGTCGTGTCCGACTCTCCGCGACCCCATGAATCACAGCACGCCAGGCCTCCCTGTCCATCACCAACTCCCGGAGTTCACTCAAACTCATGTCCACAGAGTCGGTGATGCCATCCAGCCATCTCATTCTCCGTCGTCCCCTTCTCCTCCCGCCCCCAACCTTTCCCAGCATCAGAGTCTTTTCCAGTGAGTCAACTCGTCGCATGAGGTGGCCAAAGTATTGCAGTTTCAGCTTTAGCATCAGTCCCTCCAATGAACATCCAGGATTGATCTCCTCCAGAATGGACTGGTTGGATCTCCTTGCAGTATAAGGGACTCTCAAGAGTCTTCTCCAACACCACAGTTCAAAAGCATCGATTCTTCGGCGGTCAGCCTTCTTCACAGTCCAACTCTCACATCCATACATGACCACGGGAAAAACCATTGCCTTGACTAGACGGACCTTGGTTGGCAAAGTAATGTCTCTGCTTTTTAATATACTATCAAGGTTGGTCATAACTTTCCTTCCAAGGAGCAAGGTGGCATAAGTAGCGTTTAAATACATCCTCAGTCTGATGCCAAACCCATGCTCTTAACTCATACACTATCAGCCAGCCCATAGCTGAACGTTGCAAAACAGCAAGTTTTCAAGCACAAGACAAAAATGAGTTCAGGAGAAGACGCCTCCGAGAAACTAATTTGAGTATATTGACAAGGAAGAAGTGAAATGAAATGTCGTTAACCCTGATACACCCAACCCATGAGCTTCACCAGAAGTTAGATGGTGCAGGTCAAATTGCATTATCTGCAAATACATAATACATGACATAACAGTTTTCAATCTCATTTCTTTCCAACATATTTCAACATAAATAAAAACATATAATCATGCTATCTTTTAATCATTTAAGCCACATTCATGGACCACTACTCTGTTGAAAGATGATTTATTCCACATATTTAACTATTAGATATGCTGTAAGTTCCAGGAAGAGCGGTTGTAAGTTTCACGAGGACCACTGAATGTGCTGTAGTCACAGCTTTCTTTTGAGGGGCTTGGTAATTAGATACTAGCAATGAAATTAAAGAGGAATTTGAATAAGTATTTAAAACTCTTCTCAGTATCTCCATCAATATTATTGTAATTTGATTAATCCTTATCCCCTTTCTAATGTGAAAATTAAATGTCAGCTAAGCCTTTCACATAAAAAAAAAAATCAAGTCAATATGGAAAAATTTAAGCATGTTATCAGAATGAGACTACACGTACAAGTTCTTACACCCTTGTTGTGGAAAGCAGAAAAACAGCTCCCAAAGATGTCCACATGGTAGTCTGTGGAACTGGCAGATATGCTATTTTGCATGGCAGAAAGGACTTTGCAATGCGATTAAGGGTCTTGAAATGGAAAGATTCTCCTGAATTATTCAGGTGGGCCCAAAGTAATCACAGTTGTCTTCATTAAGGAGATAAGCAAGTCAAAGAGAAAAGTACATAAGATGGGAAAAAGAGAGGTCGAAGTGATAAAGGGTCATAATTCAAGGAAGCACACAGCCTCTAGAAACTGGAAAAGACAAGGAAATGGATTCTCCCCTGTATTCTCCAGAAGGAATATACCTTGATTTTAGTAGACTGAGACTGATTGTGGATCTCCAGAGCTGTAAGAAAATATTTGTACTGTTTTAATTCACTTAATTTGTAGTAGTTTGTTACAGCACCACTAAAAAGCTTGCAGACATTCCTTTCTGAATCATATGATGGTTAGCTTTTCTTCTGATCGGAGTATAGTTGCTTTACCATTTTGTGTTCATTTCTATTGTACAGTAAAGTAAATCAGCTATACAAATACATGTACCCCTTCTTTTTTGGATTTCCTTCCCATCTAGGTCACTGCAGATCATTGAGAGGAGTTCTCTGTGCTATACAGTAGGTTCTCATTAGCTATCTATTTTAGACATAATAGTATGTATGTATGTCAGCCCCAGTCTCCCAGTTCATCCCAACCCACCTTTTTCTCTCTTTGGTGTCCATTAGTTTGTTCTCTATTTTTTTGCAAATAGGTTCTTCTATACCATTTTTCTAGATTCCATATATATGCATTAGTATATGATATTTGTTTTCCTCTTTCTGACTTACTTCACTTTGTATGACAGTCTGTAGGTCCATCCATGTCTCTGCAAATGGCACAGTTTCATTCCTTTTTATATATTCCACTGTATATATGTAGGGGTGATTAGATGTTAAATTACCTCTGAATGTAAGATCATCATTTTTTTTTTTAAAAAAAAGGAGTCTTTTCATACTAGTCTTTTTAAAATCTTGAGAAAGTGAAATGTTCCTTTTGTGAAGGCAAAGGGAAGAGGAAGGAGAATGGCACAAGGTAAGGTCCTACCTTTCAGAGAACTCAGAACATTGTCTATAAAAATGGGGATCAGTTCAGTTCAGTTCAGTCACTCAGTCATGTCCGACTCTTTGCGACCCCATGAATCACAGCACGCCAGGCCTCCCTGTCCATACCATGAATTTAAAAGACTGCTATGAGTGTAACTTAGACAAAATCTACACAAACCCCTACTATATGGTCCAGTTTCAACACAGATTCATATTCAAAGAAACACAACCAGATAAAAATCACAATTCAGAGCAACTAAAATCATGATGCAAACTTTCAAGAAGATTATAAAGGAGAAAATTTATTAATAACTTCTCAAAAATCTGTAGCAGTGGCTCCAAAAATTCTCCTTTTCCTCTTCTACCCCCTAAAATTGTCCTCATCACCACTCCACCACCTGGTGACACTCCCTCTCCCCTCCAGGTCTCAATCCTTAAACATGTATACCTGTGTTTCTCAAGTAGGGACCAGGGGTGCCACTAAACACCCTATGATGCATAGGACAGCCTCCAAAACAAAGAACTGTTTGGCACAAGACATCAAGGTGCCAAGGATGTAGATGAGTCTCTCCATCTCTTGATTTTCTTTTCATTTTGGAACATCTGGACCCTGCACTACAGAGGTAGCTCCTTAACCAATGCAGCAGCCTTCCTTTTTTAGGAACAGGGGAAGGAAATCACCCACAATCTTTTATAATTCAATGTATTTTCTTTATACCTATCTTGTAAGAATAAACACAGTAACATGTATAAAGTTCCCAGCATGGTTGCTCAAACCATGGATGGTAATGGGTGCTCAAAAATTATTAGTTCCCAACCCTTTTCCAGAAGGGAATGAAGAACCCAATTTATCCTTAATATGGTGTCCCCAAGATAATAGCATCTCCCTATGTGTCCTCCCACCCCAAAGTCACCTCAGATTTTTGAATATTTAAATTATAGATGCTGTTCATCTGCTAAAAAGGAGTAATACATTCCCCAGGAGAATTACATTTTAGAAATAAGAACATCAGAAAAACAGCAGAGAAAAGGATTACTGAAATCCGGTGTTCGGCTGCTGAATACCTAAGGCTTCAGTTAATATGTTTCAATATTTAAAATAAACAAAAATTTTATCAAGTTGCAGTCACAATGCATAAGAAGGGAAATGATTTATACCTGTTTTCAAAAATGTCTCATTTTTACTGTGATGATCATGAAGTTCTTAAAATTTGTCTGAATATATGGAATTTCAATTTGTATAAATTTTTTTTACATTGAAATCATATATACATATCATAAACTTTACCATTGTAACTATTTTCCAGTGTACAGTGTAGTGGCATTGTGTGCAATCACATCATTGGGTAAACATCAACATTATCTATCCTCAGAACTTTTTTCATCTTATAAAACTAAAACAATAAATCCCCACTTCCCCTCCCCCAGTCCTGGCAGTTACCATCCCATTTTCTGTCTCTATAAATTTCATTATTCTAGATACCTCCTATAAATTGAATCATACAGTATTGTCCTTTTATGACTGGTTTAATTTCACTTAATGTCCTCAAGTTTTATCTTTGTTGTAGCACGTGACAGGATTGGATATATACAATACATTTTGTTTAACCATTCATCAATGGACACTTGAGTTGCTTCCACCTTTTGTCTATTGTGAATTATATTGCTAGAAATACGGCATATTTTTTTAAATGCATGGTACAATGATTGTGTTTATATTTGTACATGTTTAAGGAAAGTTATGACCAACCTAGACTGCATATTAAAAAGCAGAGACATTACTTTGTCAAAAAAGGTCCATCAAGTCAAGACTATGGTTTTTCCAGTAGTCATGTATGGATGTGAGAGTTGGACTATAAAGAAAGCTGAGCATTGAAGAATTGATGCTTTTGAACTGTAGTGTTGGAGAAGACTCTTGGGAGTCCCTTGGACTGCAAAGAGATCCAACCAGTCCACAATAAAGGAAATCAGTCCTGAATATTCATTGGAAGGACTGATGCTGAAGCTGAAACTGCAATACTTTTGCCCCCTGATGCAGAGAGCTGATTCATTTGAAAAGACCCTGATGCTTGGAAAGATAGAAGGCAGGAGGAGAAGGGGACGAAAGAGGATGAGATGGTCAATGGACATGGGTTTGGGTGGACTCCGGGAGTTAGTGATGGACAGGGAGTCCTGGTGTGCTGCGCTTCATGGGGTCACAAAGAGTTGGACACAACTGAGCAACTGAACTGAAACTGAAGCGGAAAACATTAAATTCAAGTTTTACTTTTACTGGCTGGTTAAATATTGCAGCAAGTTAAGTTTTCTAAAACAAAATTAAATAAAACAGCATCAACTAGAAATGGCGTAATTACAGTAAAGTCAAGAATATCTGTACAGTATTTTAAGGGTTAAAAGGATGGTGCTCTTTAGTGAGTGTGGCCACATGCAACTCTGGGTGAGTAACTTCATTTTTCAATAATAGCTTTTATTTTTTATTGAGTAGTTACTAAACAGCAGATTTTTTCCAGAACTTGTTGTGGTCCACACAATCAAAGGCTTTGGTATAGTCAATAAAGCAGAAGTAGATATTTTTCTAGAACACTCTTGCTTTTTTGATGATCCAACGGATGTTGGCAATTTGATCTCTGTTTCCTCTGCCTTTTCTAAATCCAGCTTGAACATCTGGAAGTTCACGGTTCACGTACTATTGAAGCCTGACTTGGAGAATTTTGAACATTACTTTACTAGCATGAGAAATGAGTGCAGTTGTATGGTAGTTTGAGCATTCTTTGGCATTGCCTTTCTTTGGAATTGGAATGAAAACTGCCCTTTTCCAGTCCTGCTGCCACTGCTGAGTTTTCCAAATTTGCTGCCATATTGAGTACAGCACGTTCACAGCATCTTTCACACTTTTAGGATTTGAAATAGCTCAACTGGAATTCCATCACATCTACTACCTCTCTTTGTAGTGATGCTTCCTAAGGCCCACTTGACTTCGCATTCCAGAATGTCTGGCTCTAGGTTGGTGATCACAGTATCATGATTATCTGGGTCATGAAGATCTTTTTCTGTATAGTTCGGTGTATTCTTGCCACTTCTTAATATCTCTGCTTCTGTTAGGTCCATACCATTTTTGTCCTTTATTGTGCCCATCTTTGCATGAAATGTTCCCTTGGTATCTCTAATTTTCTTGAAGAGATCTCTAGACTTTCCCATTCTATTGTTTTCCTCTATTTCTTTGAACTGATTGCTGAGGAAAGCTTTCTTATCTCTCCTTGCTATTCTTTCGAACTCTGCATTCAAGTGCGTATATCTTTCCTTTTCTCCTTTGCCTTTTGCTTGTCTTCTATTCAGAGCTATTTGTAAGGCCTCCTCAGACAACCATTTGCCTTTCTGCATTTCTTTTTCTTGGGGATGGTCTTGATCCGTGCCTCCTGTACAATGTCATGAACCTCCATACATAGTCGGCTTAAAACTCAACATTCAGAAAACAAAGATCATGGCATCTGGTTCCATCACTTCATGGCAAATAGATGGGGAAACAGTAGAAACAGTGACAGACTTTATTTTCTTGTGCTCCAAAATCACTGCAGATGGTGACTGCAGCCCTGAAATTAAAAAATGCTTGCTCCTTGGAAGAAAAGTTACGACCAACCTAAATAGCATATTAAAAAGCAGAGACATGACTTTGCTAACAAAGTTCTGTCTAGTCAAAGCTATTGTTTTTCTAGTAGTCATGTATGGATGTGAGAATTGGACTGTAAAGAAAGTTGAGCACCCCAGAATTGATGCTTTTGAACTGTGATATTGGAGAGGACTCTTAAGAGTCCCTGGGATTGCAAGGAGATCCAACCAGTCCACCCTAAAGGAAATCAGTCCTGAATATTCATTGGAAGGACTGATGCTGAAGCTCCAATACTTTGGCCACCTGATGCGAAGAACTGACTCATTGGAAAAGACTCTGATGCTGGGAAAGATTGAAGATGGGAGGAGAAGGGGATGACAGAGGATGAGATGGTTGGATGGCATCACTGACTCAATGGACATGAGTTTGAATAAACTCCAGGAGCTGGTGATGGACAGGGAGGCCTGGTGTGCGGCAGTCCATGGGATCGCAAAGAGTCAGACATGACTGAGTGACTGAACTGAACTGAAACAGTGGATGTTGAAGTAGACACTGACATGCATTAACTCTTAAAATGATCATAACAGTGCTATGAAAAATACAGCATTATTATCCCCATTGTACTAAGCCTAGCAGTTGAGACCAGTAGAGCCATACTGCATAGGTCTAAATTGTAGCTCCTTTACCTACCAGCTATAAAACCTGGTCAAGGTAATTAACTGTGCACTAACTTTCTCAAATGTAAGATAGAAATGATATTATCTACTTTAATATGCTGTTATAAGGATTGAAACAATGCATGTGAACTCTTGTCTCAGGACCTTGCATGTATTTAGTACTCAATATATTGCATGTTAATATTTGCATCTATTCTTCATGGAGTGAATACAGTATTTGCAACCTACTGTTCAGTTCAGTTCAGTTCAGTTCAGTCGCTCAGTCGTGTCCGACTCTCCTCGACCCCATGAATCACAGCACGCCAGGCCTCCCTGTCCATCACCAACTCCCGGAGTTCACTCAAACTCATGTCCACAGAGTCGGTGATGCCATCCAGCCATCTCATTCTCCGTCGTCCCCTTCTCCTCCCGCCCCCAACCTTTCCCAGCATCAGAGTCTTTTCCAGTGAGTCAACTCGTCGCATGAGGTGGCCAAAGTATTGCAGTTTCAGCTTTAGCATCAGTCCCTCCAATGAACATCCAGGATTGATCTCCTTTAGAATGGACTGGTTGGATCTCCCTGCAGTATAAGGGACTCTCAAGAGTCTTCTCCAACACCACAGTTCAAAAGCATCGATTCTTCGGCGATCAGCTTTCTTCACAGTCCAACTCTCACATCCATACATGACCACGGGAAAAACCATTGCCTTGACTAGATGGACCTTGGTTGGCAAAGTAATGTCTCTGCTTTTTAATATACTATCAAGGTTGGTCATAACTTTCCTTCCAAGGAGCAAGCGTCTTTTAATTTCATGGCTGCAATCAGCATCTGCAGTGATTATATTAGCTTAATCCAAACATAATTAAGAAATGTTGGGATTCTCAAGGTTGATATTTATGTCAAACATCAGTCATCAAAGCTCTATGAAATTCTATTTTTGGAAAGCCCTATACCTTTGGGAATGGCAAACCACTTCAGTATACTTGCCTTGAGAACCCCATGAACAGTATCAAAAGGCAAAATGATAGGATACTGAATGAGGAATTCCCCAGGTCGGTAGTTGCCCAGTATGCTACTGGAGATCAGTGGAGAAATAACTCCAGAAAGAATGAAGGGATGGAGCCAAAGCAAAACAAATACCCAGTTGTGGATGTGACCAGTGATAGAAGCAAGGTCCGATGCTGTAAAGAGCAATATTGCATAGGAACATGGAATGTTAGGTCCATGAATCAAGGCAAATTGGAAGTGGTCAAACAGGAGATGACAAGAGTGAACGTTGACATTCTAGGAATCAGTGAATTAAAATGGACTGGAATGGGTGAATTTAACTCAGATGACCATTATATTTACTACTGTGGGCAGGAGTCCCTAAGAAGAAATGGAGTAGCCATCATGGTCAACAAAAGAGTCCGAAATGCAGTACTTGGATGCAATCTTAAAAACGACAGAATGATTTCTGTTCGTTTCCAAGGCAAACCATTCAATATTACAGGAATCCAAGCCTATGCCCCAACCAGTAACGCTGAAGAAGCCAAAGTTGAATGGTTCTATGAAGACCTACAAGACCTTTTAGAACTAACACCCAAAAAAGATGTCCTTTTCATTATAGGGGACTGGAATGAAAAAGTAGGAAGTCAAGAAACACCTGGAGTAACAGGCAAATTTGGCCTTGGAGCACGGAATGAAGCAGGGCAAAGGCTAATAGAGTTTTGCCGAGAGAAAGCACTGGTCATAACAAACACCCTCTTCCAACAACACAAGAGAAGACTTTACACAAGGACTTCACCAGATGGTCAACACCGAAATCAGATTGATTATATTCTTTGCAGCCAAAGATGGAGAAGCTCTATACAGTTAGCAAAAACAAGACCAGGAGCTGACTGTGGCTCAGATCATGAACTCCTTGTTGCCAAATTCAGACTTAAATTGAAGAAAGTAGGGAAAACCACTAGACCATTCAGATATGACCTCAATCAAATCCCTTATGATTATACAGTGGAAGTGAGGAATAGATTTAAGGGACTAGATCTGATAGATAGAGTGCCTGATGAACTCTGGATGGAGGTTCGTGACATTGTACAGGAGACAGGGACCAAGACCATCCCCATGGAAAAGAAATGCAAAAAAGCAAAATGGCTGTCTGAGGAGGCCTTACAAATAGCTGTGAAAAGAAGAGAAGTGAAAAGCAAAGGAGAAAAGGAAAGATATAAGCATCTGAATGCAGAGTTCCAAAGAATAGCAAGGAGAGATAAGAAAGCCTTCCTCAGCGATCAATGAAAAGAAATAGAGGAAAACAACAGAATAGGAAAAACAAGAGATCTCTTCAAGAAAATTAGAGATTCCAAGGGAACATTTCATGCAAAGATGGGCTCGATAAAGGACAGAAATGATATGGACCTAACAGAAGCAGAAGATATTAAGAAGAGGTGGCAAGAATACACAGAAGAACTGTACAAAAAAGATCTTCACGACCAAGATAATCACAATGGCGTGATCACTCACCTAGAGCCAAACATCTTGGAATGTGAAGTCAAGTGGGCCTTAGAAAGCATCACTACGAACAAAGCTAGTGGAGGTGATGGAATTCCAGTGGAGCTATTTCAAATCCTGAAAGATGATGCTGTGAAAGTGCTGCACTCAATATGCCAGCAAATTTGGAAAACTCAGCAGTGGCCACAGGACTGGAAAAGATCAATCTTCATTCCAATCCCAAAGAAAGGCAATGCCAAAGAATGCTCAAACTACCACACAATTGCACTCATCTCACATACTAGTAAAGTCATGCTCAAAATTCTCCAAGACAGGCTTCAGCAATATGTGAACTGTGAACTTCCAGATGTTCAAGCAGGTTTTAGAAAAGGCAGAGGAACCAAATCAAATTGCCAACATCCGCTGGATCATGGAGAAAGCAAGAGAATTCCAGAAAAACATCTATTTCTGCTTCATTGACTATGCCAAAGCCTTTGACTGTATGGATCACAATAAACTGAGGAAAATTCTGAAAGAGATGTGAATAGCAGACCACTTGACCTGTCTCTCGAGAAACCTATATGCAGGTCAGGAAGCAACAGTCAGAACTGGACATGGAACAACAGGCTGGTTCCAAATAGGAGAAGGAGTAAGTCAAGGTTGTATATTGTCACCATGCTTATTTAACTTATATGCAGAGCACATCATGAGGAACGCTGGGCTGGAAGAAGCACCAGCTGGAATCAAGATTGCTGGGAGAAATATCAATAACCTCAGATATGCAGATGACACCACCCCTATGGCAGAAAGTGAAGAGGAACTGAAAAGCCTCTTGATGAAAGTGAAAGAGGAGAGTGAAAAGGTTGGCATGAAGCTCAACATTCAGAAAACAAAGATCATGGCATCTGGTCCCATCACTTCATGGGAAATAGATGGGGAAACAGTGGAAACAGTGTCAGACTTTATTTTTTTGGGCTCCAAAATCACTGCGGATGCTGATTACAGCCATGAAATTAAAAGACGCTTACTCCTTGGAAGGAAAGTTATGACCAACCTAGATAGTATATTAAAAAGCAGAGATATTACTTTGCCAACAAAGGTCCGTCTAGTCACAACTATGGTTTTTCCAGTGGTCATGTATGGATGTGAGAGTTGGACTGTGAAGAGAGCTGATCGCCGAAGAATTGATGCTTTTGAACTGTGGTGTTGGAGAAGACTCTTGAGAGTCCCTTGGACTGCAAGGAGATGCAACCAGTCCATTCTAAAGGAGATCAGTCCTGGCTGTTCATTGGAAGGACTGATGCAAAAGCTGAAACTGCAATACTTTGGCCACCTCATGCGACGAGTTGAGTCACTGGAAAAGACTCTGATGCTGGGAAGGATTGGGGGAGGGAGGAGAAGGGGATGACAGAGAATGAGATGGCTGGATGGCATCACCGACTTGATGGACATGAGTTTGAGTGAACTCCGGGAGTTGGTGATGGACAGGGAGGCCTGGCGTGCTGTGATTCATGGGGTCACAAAGAGTCGGACATGACTGAGCAACTGAACTGAACTGATACCTTTGGATCTAACCTAACAAGACCCTACTTCCATCAAACAATATCATGCCCTAATTCCCTCAACCCTATTCAACAGAAAGGAAACATGACCAGTGTATGTGTGCAGTGTTGGTTGCTAAGTCATGTCCAACTCTTTGCAACCCCATGGACTATAGCCTGCCAGGCTCCTCTGTGCATGTAATTCTCTAGGCAAGAATACTGGAGTGGGTGGCCATTCCCCTCTCCAGAAGATCTTCCTGACCCAGGAATCGGACACAGGGATCAAACCCAGGTCTCCCACATTGAAGCAAGTTCCTTACTGTTTGAATCAACTATTTGGGTACATGTGCAAGATAAAACCTTTTCATAAGGATCAGATTCTGCTGAGTTAGTAAGCTACTCTTTGAAAAATAATTTCCACTCCCTCCAGTAAGAAATCCCTAGACACTTCCCTGGTGGTCCAGTGTCTAAGACTCCATGCTCCCAAAGAAGGGGTACTGGGTTTGATCTCTGGTCAGGTAACTAGGTCCAACTTGCCATGACTAAGATCTGGCACAACCAAATAAATTATTTAATTTTTTTTAAAAAGAAATCCCTAGATGGCCTCTGTACAGAGATGACTCTTGGTCAAGTATATCAATTGCTTCCTATCTCTTCACCATTATGAATGAAAGAGCTGGCATATTGAAGTTTTGCTCACCAGAAGAGCTTGCACAAAGCCTGCAACAGACGGATTTAACACCCTCTGACTTCCCAAATTCTAGGCCTTTTCATGTGCCATTTTATCCATCAGGCATATCCTTCCTTGCCGTGGAACTACTATCCATCTTTCAAGGCCCAGTTCCAACACCATGTTCCTCCATGAAATCTTCTAAAGCCTAGCAATTTGTAGGGTTCTTTCTCTGTTCAGCTCCAATAGTATTAATTCATACATCTCTATTGATCTTTATCATATACTTCCTTGCTTGATTTGCATATGTCTGCCTAGGAAACTTGCCTTTTTCATCTCCAGAATCCTCATAGTGCTTAACTCGGCATGTTACAGATGCCCAACAAACATTGACTGGTGGATACTATCTATAGACCATCTGCAGCTAGGTGCTACCTGTGAAATTGAATCTGGTAATTTAATGCATTTATTCCATTCATATATCCCATAATCACCCTCCGAGTCACTGTTAAATTGATTTATTTTGAACAGATTATTTGTTTTGGATTATTTTCACACTGTTTAAATCTCCTTGGTCAGAAAAATGTGAAAATGAGAAAAGCAGAAAATCAGGAGCATCTTTGTTTCCCTGGATGGAAAATCTTCTCACACTTGATTCAGTGCTATTCTTAATGACTTAAAGAATGGAAAAACAGACATCAACTAGATGACTTCAATAGTATGCTGTGAAGTTTCCTGAAGATAAATACTCAAAAAAACAGATGATTTCATAAGTCATTATGAATAATCTCAGTGGACACTGAACTGAGAAAGATGTCATTGAAAATAAACAAGTTTGGATAGGAAGACTGGTTGGAGATACTCAAACATGGACCAATACCAATGTGCAACTTCTGTGAAGAGAAAGTGGATGGCCTTTTGGATTTATCAAAGCTATTTATAAAAGTCCATGAGACAATGAATTAAGCATAAAGAATTAGAGAATTGGCAAGATATAAAGATCCATTGACTGATGCTACCCAGAACTGAGGAGCTCACCTTAAGTGTTGAAAGGTGTCTCTCTACTTTACCTTGAAGGACTGAGTGATACATAATACTAAAGGAAGAAAGTCACACACAATCAAAGATGGGAGCCATCAGTTTCAATATAAACAAAGATGTCAATTGGCAAGCAATATTTGTCCTGAATAATTAAATCTAGAATTGGCTGAAGGCAGATTCCAAGTAATTCCTTAATGTAAAACCAAATTCACTGAATAACCTCCAGGGAACTTCCCCATGTGTTAGATGGAAATCAGAGTCCCAGGGTTCTGGACATGGCTCTTGGAAAGAAAATAAGCTGGCTACATTTCTGATGTTATCACCATAGAGTCCTGCCCACATGCTCAGTGGGTTAGATGCCCAGTATTTCTTTTTTTCTCAAGTTAAAATCGTATAAGTATGAAATGATCATTGTACTTTAACCAGTTCAGCATATTCTATTAAAGACATTTGTACTTGAACAGCTCATACAACTCAACAACAACAACAAAAAACAAACAAACAGATAACTGGGCTTCCCTGGTGGTCTAGTGGTTAAGAACCCACCTGCCAATGCAGAGGACACAGGTTTGGTCCCTAGTCCAAGATGATTCCACATGCTGCAGGGCAACTAAGCCCATGCAACTACTGAGCCTGTGAGCCCCAGCTACTAAGCCTGCTTGCTACAACTACTGAAGCCTGTGCACTCTACAGCCTGTGCTTCACAACAAGAGAAGCCACTGCAATGAGAAGCCTGCCCACCACTAGTAGAGAGTAGCCCCCACTTGTGGCAATTAGAGAAAGCCTGAACACAGCACTGAAGATGCAGCACAGCCAAAAATAAATAAATAAATAAAATTTAAAATGGGCAGAGATTAAAAGAGATTTCTCCAATGCATCTGCATTTAATTTTAAAAACTATTTGTCAATTCCTATTAAAAAGAAGACAAATTTAAACTGGGATCATGTTGAATTTATAGATGAATTGGTATGAATTGACATCCTAACAATATTTAATGTTACAACCCATGAACATGGTATTTGTAAATCCATTTATTTAGGTCTTTAAAATATCAGCAATATTTTCATTGTGAAAATCTTGGATAGCATTTGTAGATATTCAAGAAGTTTTTATTTGGGAGCACTACTGTACATGGAATTTAAATTTTATTTTTTACTTTCAAACTTGTTAGCTCAGATGATAAAGAATCTGCCTGCAATGCAGCAGATCCAGGTTTGATCCCTGAGTTGGGAAGATCCCCTGAAGAAGGGATTGGCTACACACTCAAGCATTCTTGCCTGGAGAATCCTCATGGACAGAGGAACCTGGCAGTCCACTGGGTCCCAAAGAGTTGAATACAATTGAGTTACTAACACTTTCACTTTTTCACTTCAGCATATAAATGCCCTATTTGGTCATGATATCTGATCCTTTTTATATTGTTGCATCCAATGTGCTTATATTTTTATAAGAATTTTTGCATCAGTGCTTCTGAGGGATATTGATCTGTAACATTTTTTTAGTAATGTCTTTCTCGGGATTATGGAGAAGGAAATGGCAACCCACTCCAGTGTTCTTGCTTCTCGGGATTGGGTATTAAGGTTATGCTGACCTCATAAAATGAGTAAGGACGTATTCTCTCCTCTCTTTCCTGAGAGAGATTGTGTAATAGTGGTTTTGTATCTTCCCTAAGTGTTTGATACTACTCACCAGTGAAATCATCTGGGCTTAGTGAGTGTTTTATTTGTGGGAAGAACTTTGATAATGTATTTCATTTCTCTAAGAGAAATAAAACTATTGAGATTTTATGTTTTGTCTTGCATTCAGTTCAGTTCAGTTCAGTCCAGTCGCTCAGTCGTGTCCGACTCTTTGCGACCCCATGAATCACAGCACGCCAGGCCTCCTTGTCCATGACCAACTCCCGGAGTTCACTCATGTCCATCGAGTCAGTGATCCCATCCAGCCATCTCATTCTCTATCACCCCCTTCTCCTCCCGCCCCCGATCCCTCCCAGCATCAGTCTTTTCCAGTGAGTCAACTCGTCGCATGAGGTTGCCAAAGTATTGGAGTTTCAGCTTTAGCATCAGTCCTTCCAGTGAACACCCAGGACTGATCTCTTTTAGAATGGACTGGTTAGTTTAGGTAAATTGTATTTTTCATAAAGTTGTCAGTTTCATACAGCCTGTTGAATTTGTTGGCATGAAGTAATTTATAATATTATATTACCCTTTTATTGCCTGCGGGATCTGTAACAAAAATATCTATTTAAATCCTGATGTTGGTGATTTGTGTTTTGTTTTTCCATTGATCATTCTAGCTAGGGCATCATCAATTTTGTTGATCAGTTTAAAGAGTCAACTTCTTGATTGGTTAATTCTCCTTATTCTTTATCTGTTTTTATTTTACTGAGCCCTTATCTTTTATTTTCCCCCTTTTGGAGTGTGTGTGTGTGTGTGTGTGTGTGTGCGCGCGCGTGCATGTGTGTGTTAGTCAGTCATGTCCAACTCTTTGTGACTCCATTTTCTGTCCATGGAATTCTCCAGGCAAGAATAATGGAGTGGGTTGCCATTCCCTTCTCCAGGGGATCTTCCTGACCCAGGAATTGAACCCAGATCTCCTGCATTGCAAGAAGATTCTTTACTGACTGAAATACCAAGGAAGATCCCCCTTTTTTCTTTAGACTAGCTACTTGTAAATTTATAATTTTTGGTCACTGATGAAAAGTGAAAGTGAAAGTCATGTCTGACTCTGCAACCCCATGAACAACACAGTCCATAGAATTCTCCACGCCAGAATACTGGAGTGAGTAGCTTTTCCCTTCTCTAGGGGATCTTCCCAACCCAGGGAGGATCAAACCTAGGTCTCCCACACTACAGGCAGATTCTTTACCAGCTGAGCCACAGGGGTAACCCAAGAATACTGGAGTGGGTAGCCTATCCCTTCTCCAGTGGATCTTCCCAACCCAGGAATCAAACCATAGTCTCCTAAATTGCAGACAGATTCTTTACCAACTGAGCTATGAGGAAAGCCCTTTGGTCACTGATATAAACATTTAAAGTTTTATCTTTTCTCCTAAATGCTGTTTTGGGTTCATCCGACAAACACCTGTTCAGTTCAGTTCAGTTCAGTTCAGTCACTCAGTCATGTCCGACTCTTTGTGACCCCATGGACGGCAGCATGGACTGTGACCCCAGGGACCCCAGGCCTCCCTATTCATCACCAACTTCTGGAGCTTACTCAGATTCATATCCATTGAGTTGGTGATGCCATCTAACCATCTCATCCTCCGTCGTCCCCTTCTCCTGCCTTCAATCTTTCCCAGCATCAGGGTCTTTTCAAATGAGTCAGCTCTTCGCATCAGGTGGCCAAAGTATTGGAGTTTCAGCTTCAGTATCAGACCTTCCAATGATTATTCAGGACTAATTTCCTTTAGGATGGACTGGTTGGATCTCCTTGCAGTCCAAGGGACTCGCAAAAGTCTTCTCCAACACCGCAGTTCAAAAGCATCAGTTCTTCAGCACTCGCTTTCTTTATAATCCTACTCTCACGTCCATACATGACCACTGGAAAAACCATAGCTTTGACTAGACAGACCTTGGTTGGCAAAGTAATGTGTCTGCTTTTTAATATGCTGTCTAGGTTGGTCAGAACTTTTCTTCCAAGGAGTAAGCATCTTTTAATTTCAGGGCTGCAGTCACCATCTACCGTGATTTTGGAGCCCAGGAAAATAAAGTCTGTCACTGTATCCATTGTTTCCCCATCTATATGCGATGAAGTAATGGGACCAGATGCCATGATCTTAGTTTTCTGAATGTTGAGTTTTAAGCCAGCTTTTCCACTCTCCTCTTTCACTTTCATCAAGAGGTTCTTTAGTTCTTTGTTTTCTGCCATAAGGGTGGTGTCATCTGCATATCTGAGGTTATTGATATTTCTCCTGGCAATCTTGATTCCAGCTTGTGCTTCATCCAGTCAGTAACAAATACCTGTTACATGTTCTTTATCATATAGTTCAAAATATTTTCTACCTTTCTCTGTAATTTCTTCCTTGACTCATGAATTATTTAGAAGTATGCTGTTTAATTTTTGAATATTAAATATTTTTCTAGATATTATATTGTTATTAATTTTAAATTTAATTCCTCTGCAGTCAGAAAACATCTTTGCATGATTTAATTTCCTAAACATTTATTGAGACTTGCTTTATGACCTAGCTTATGGTCTATTTTTAAGAATGTATAGTGAGACCTTGAAAAGAATGTGTATTCTGCATTTCCTTGTATAGTATCCTAGTATTAATCAGGCCAAGGTGCTTGGTAGTGTTGTTATTCTATATCTTTACTGAATATTTTGGTCTAGTTTTTGTTTCAATTCTTGTGATGGAGTATTAAAAGTTAGACCTATAGCTGTAAAATTATCCTTCTCCCTTTAATTCTGTCTTTGTTCCCTCATGTATTTTGAAGCATAGAAATAAGAAACAGCAGGCTATAGTTAGGAAACCTTCATTCAAAGCTGGTAAGGCTGGGCATGGAGCAATGTTGGAGCTATTAATTTTCATCTTTATTAAATAATGATTGCATGGGTAGCAATAACAACATTATCATGCTGTTCCCAGCTCAGCCTGTAAAACTTTATTACAATAAAAATAGTGTTATCAGGAGAATCTGCAGGCACTTCTAGAACAAAATAACATTAGATGGAGTTTAAATGAGATTCTTTATAGAAAATTATCTTAAAATGTATAAACACAAGTAGGAGTTATAATCATTGTCATCATCATTATAAAATCATAGTCCTTTTCTATCCAATTCCATCCTAAAAAAGGTTATGTTCTATCAAGACTTTAGTATTCTTAGAGTTTATTAGAGCCATTTTTAAAACTCTTTAAAGAGTCATTATAGTGTTACTCAAGAGGAGTTCTTTTCTATGAGAAAAAGGAGGAGTGGAAGATAAAAATATTCTGAAAATTGAAAAAGGTACATTATATGAATAAATATTTGATAATAAATTAAATAAGTTTATACATAAGCATATGGAAAACTGAGTAGGATATATTGGTAAATTAAAAAAATACAGTTGTAGAACAATACATAATGTTGTTTTTTAAAAATTCATATCTGTAAATGCATATTTATATTTGTATAGGCCTAGATCAAGAATTAGGCTTTCCTGGTAGGTCAGCTG
Organism: Moschus berezovskii; assembly: GCF_049115385.1. NCBI lineage: Eukaryota > Metazoa > Chordata > Mammalia > Artiodactyla > Moschidae > Moschus > Moschus berezovskii. The sequence continues at coordinate 20,674,056 of NC_142483.1, forward strand.
GTAAAGAATCCACCTGCAATGTGGGAGACCTGGGTTTGATCCCTGGGTTGGGAAGACCCCTGGAGAAGGGAAAGTCTGCCCACTCTAGCATTCTGGCCTGGAGAATTCCATGGACTGTATAGTCCATGGGTTCGCAAAAAGTTGGACGTGACTGACCAGTTTGCACAGATCAAAAATTAAATTATTAACTGTGGGCAGCTCTGTGAAGGGGTCTTTCAGGATGGAAAACTGGCTGGGGCGCAAGGGATGTAAATGAGATAGGGACATTTTTAACTTTCTGTAGTTTTACATTGTTTGTATTCTTACAGTGAACATGCATTGTTAAACAATATTTTTTATTTAAAGATTTAAACAAATCTTTATCCTGTGCCTCTCACTGACCACTCCATCCAACTAAGTCCTGATTCAGTGTTGCTCTGAGTAGGGAGCCCTGTGTGTCTTTCCCCTTTATGCTTCTGTAGAATTTGTGATCCCCTGAGCCAATTTAATTTAATTAATCTAATAAATGACAGCACAGGAGAAGGTTGCTTTAACAATTTAATTTAAATGGACCTAGGTTCTTTCCATCTTTCTGCTCTGCCATTTCCAGTGTATCGGTGAGAGTGTTCCTTCAAATATGTAAGAAACGTGCTACAGTAGCAAAAAGCAACAGTCTCAAAAAGCAGGAAGAAAGATTTCTTTCAATCATTTCTTTCTTCATCCCAGAAAATATAATTTAATTTAAACAATATTTTGTATTTGCCCAAATAATAATTGATCAAAACGGTGGAAAATATGCAAGCATAAGTTCTAATATTAGGACAGAGCAGAATCTTGAATAAAAACGAAGAGGAATTCTTCAGTGAATTTACCTCTAAATTCCAAGGCTAGATAAGATTACTGGAGTATTTTTTTCATAAGTACATGAAAATAATCTGCTCTGAAATTAATGATAATTATACATTGTAACCTGTTTGTTTTATTGAATTTTTAATCAAACTTTAAAAAAAAATAAGCAAATACAGAGCTACCTCCTGAGCATTGCAGCAGAAAAACAACCTCTCCTGGGCTGTCATTTATTAGATTAATTAAATTAAATTGGCTCAGGAGATCACAAATTCTACAGAAGCATAAAGGAGGAAGACACATAGGGCTCCCTACTCAGAGCAACATTGAATCAGGACTTAGTCGGATGGAGTGGTCAGTGAGAGACACAGGATTTGCTTACAGACTGTAGCACCTTTAAGCAAATTCATTTTATCCCAATAAGCTATGCCAGCCTGCTCAAGTGTGGTTGATTAAAATGTGAAGTGATAAGGTAACAAAAAGTGCAATTACTACTATGTCAAAAGGCAGACAGTTTTAGTTGCCAACCTAACAGCCATTTTCCTACCCTTCTTTCTTCCCGGCAGAGCCTTCCTGTATTCCAAGGGACGCTGAAAATCCAGATGTTTAATATGTGAGCCTCCTTGAAGTTAACGTATATTGTGACTCAGGCCTGTCCAATAGGACTGAAAGGGGGATACTTTCTGGGAGGAGGAAAGAAATGTTGGAAAGAAATCTTTCTTCCTGCTTTCTGAAACTGTTGCTTTTTGCTACTATAGCAGCTTGCTTATACCTTTGAAGGAACACTCACCGATACACTGGAAATGGCAGAGCAGAAAGATGGAAAGAACCTAGGTCCATAAATCAGCTAGAGAACTCCACCTTGAAATCACATACTTCCATACTTCTATTTTGCTTTGGGAGATAGAGTAGTCTGTGGTCAGATCAGGTGTTGAGCAGAAATTGGGGGCAAATAGGAAAGGTCAGGTGTTATACACCTCTTTGACACAGCTTAGAAAATGGCTACATTATTGCAGCAGAGGTATCAGATATGTGAACAGGGAAAGCTCCTGAGTCACCCATTGTAGTCTAGGAAGGTACTGGAGACAAGGCAGCTGGAAATGGCAAATGAAATCCCCACGGTGCAGCCTGCTTCCCATCCCAAGACAGAGTTACATTTACAAGGGGGAATTGCATCTGTCAGGCCAATCAGGAATAAGATAAAACCTACTCACCTGGTTGTTTCAAGCAGATGCCAGATCCATTCAATCTATCTCTGTGCAAGTCCTTCTTTGTGCAGAATTTCTCACTGTTGTCTTCAAGGCCACACATCCTCCATGGTTTCACTAAGAATCCTCACAGCCTTCTTCTATGGTCCCGAAGACCTCTGTACCTCACTGTTACTCCAGCTGATGGCTCTAACTCCTGGGCAATAGCAATATAATAATGAAATAGCTAGGGTTTATAGAGCACTCATTCCATGCCAGGTGATATTTTAAGTGCTTTAATGTGTGTGTCTGTGTGTGTATGTTCAGTCTCTCAGTCATGTCTGACTCTTTGCGACCCTATGGACCATACTCCACCAGGCTTCTCTGTCCCTGGATTTTCCAGGTGAGATTACTGGAGCAGGTTGCCATTTCCTTCTCCAGGGGATCTCCCCGATGCAGAGACTGAACCTACATCTCTTGTGTCTCCTGCGTTGGCAGGCGGATTATTTACCAGCTCACAATAATTCAATAAAGAGGATTCTATACATGTGAGGAAATAAAGGTGCTGAGTAACCCGTCCAGCTCATATTTAGAGGGTAGCAGAGCTGAGCTACAATCCCTGGCAGTTTGGCTCCAGTGCCTGTATATTCAGCCCCTACACAAAACTGCCTCATAGAAATAAGCCTGCTTCGGAAGGAAGAGGCGGAAATGAGGAATTAGTCCAAAGAACAGATGTGCAGAAGTGACAGTGTAGGAAGTCAGAGAGGCTCCAAGTGTAAGAAGTAACACTGGAAAAAATGACTAACAACGCGAGAGACTTTCCCCGTGTCACCAAATCATTCTAAGCACAGTCCTCCGTATTTCCACTTTTTTCTCAAAAAGCAGAGAAGGCACCATATCTCCCTCACTAGCTTGCCAAGGTCACCAACCTCTTCTCCCGAAACTCCTACTTTTAAGCTGTCCATTCTCTTCATTACTCTTCGTTTAATAATGTATTTATCATCTGAAAGACTTCAGATGTAGGTTGCTGTTTTACTTACTGTTTTGGAGACACTAGACTGTGTTACCCTTTTGTGGCATATGACAAGGACTTTGTTTTAGTTTTCTTAAATACAAAGGAGCCACAACAGTGAGAAGATATAAAAGAAGTGTCCCTTTTTCCTAGTGTTTGTTTCACCTAAGCTCACAGTCGACATAACACTAGTCCCCAAACATTATCTCTCTCCAGCAACACCTACTCACATCCACTTTTCCCGGTGAGAATCCTGAAGCACCAAAGAGAATAGATCAGAAGTGGTTTCAGTAGAACTTGCCTTAAGACAGTGATTGTCAACACGAAGTACTGTTAGGATTACCTGGAAAGCTTTAAAAAAAAAAAGAACAGAGTGGATGCCAGTCCCAGGTCAATCACATCAGAATCTTTGAAGGAGGATAAAATAAGCAGAGAGTCCAGAGATAAATAAGGATAGAATTGAACAAGCCTATGTATCTCTAGTCAATTGATTTTTGACAAAGGTGCTAAGACCATTCGAATAGTCTCTTCAAAAACTGATCCTGGTAAAACTGATTACCCACATGCAAAAGAATTAAGTTGGACTTTTGATTCATACCATAAACAAAAATGAACTCAAAATGGGTCAAAGACCTAGAGAACTAAAACTATACAACCTAGAAGAAAATACAGGAGTAAATCTTCATGACTTTGGATTCGATAATGTTTTCTTAGATATGACACAAAAAGCACAAGCAACAAAAATAACCAAAAATAAACTGAACTTTATCAAGAGAGTGAGAAGACAACCCAAAAATGGTAGAAAATATTTGAAGATCATATATGTGACAGGAGTTTATTTAATGTCCAGAATATATAAAGAATACTAATAAATTCAACAACAGAAAGACAAACAACCCAATTTAAAAACAGCAAAGGACTTGAAAAGATGTCTCCAAAGAAGACATACAAATGGCCAACAGGCACATGAAAAAATGCTCAATGTCATTAGTCATTCAGTTCAGTTCAGTTCAGTTCAGTTGCTCAGTCGTGTCCGACTCTTTGTGACCCCATGAATCACAGCACGCCAGGCCTCCCTGTCCATCACCAACTCCCGGAGTTCTCTCAAACTCATGTCCATCGAGTTGGTGATGCCATCCAGCCATCTCATTCTCTGTCGTCCCCGTCTCCTCCCGCCCCCAATCCCTCCCAGCATCAGAGTCTTTTCCAGTGAGTCAACTCATCGCATGAGGTGGCCAAAGTATTGGAGCTTCAGCTTAGCATCAGTCCTTCCAATAAACACCCAGGACTGATCTCCTTTAGAATGGACTGGTTGGATCATTAGTCATTAGAGTAAGACAAATTAACACCACAATGAGATCACATCCACTAGGGTTGGTCACAACCCTTAGAAAAGGAAAATAAATGTTGATGGGAATATGAGGAAATTGGAATACCTATGTATTGTCATTGGGAATGTAAAATGCTATAGCCACTATGGAAACCAGTTTGGTGCTTCCTCAGAAACTTAAACATAAAATTGCTACATGATCTAGCATTTCCAGTCCAAGGTATATACCCAAAGGAATTAAACACAGATTTCAAACTAATACTTATATGAGAAGGATCACAGTACCATTGTTCACGGTAGCCAAAAGGTGGAAAGAACCCAATGTCCATCAACAGTTGAATGGATAAACAAAATGTGAGCTAAATGTACAGTGGAATATTACCCAGTCATAAAAAGGCATGAAGTACTGATACATGCTACAACATAGATAATCTCAAAAACATACTAAATGAAAGGAGCTAGACACAAAAGAAATATCCAGAGTAAACAACTCCATAGAGACAGAGAGAAGATCAGTAGTTGACAGGAGCTGGGAATATGGTGGAATGGGGATTAATTGTTTAACGGGTATAGAGTTTCCTTCTGGGGTGATGAAAATGTTCTAGAACTAGATTGAGGAGACTGTTGCACAAGATTCTGAACATAATAAATTTGACTAAATTGCACACTTTAAAATAGTTAATGGTTAATTTTCTGTTGTATGAATTTTACCTCAATTATTTTTTTTGCAGAATTGATTAATGTCCAACAAAATCATAAAGTGTACCCTTTATGGTCTTCTGTTCTACCAGATAGAATTTAATTTCATCTGGCTAAATCCTATCACATAAAAATATACAAAATCTCTGCCTCCTATGAGTGATGAAATGTCCCTGACAGTGTAAAGTCAATCTAACACTGAAATAAATAACATTCAGGAACATCTTTACTATTTCTAAATTCTAGATATTTTTTTGCTGACTTACATATAGAGTCCACATTATCAGTTCAGGCTTCACCTTAATGAGAGCTACTTTCACCTTTGGAGAGGGTGCCTTTTTTTTTTTTTTTTTTTACTCAACTGGCCTCATTCAGGGCCTCCCTAATCAATTAGAAATGTTGAACATATTGAAATTGGGAAGGGAAAGTATTAGTTTCAGGATATTTTTCCTCCCTAAGGATTTCTTCATCATCTTTGGCTGCAAAGAATATTATTAGTCTGGTTTCAGTATTGACCATGTGGTGATATCCATGTGTAGAGTCTTCTCTTGTGTTGTTAGAAGAGGGTGTTTGCTATGACCAGTGCATTTCTCTTGGCAAAACTCTGTTAGCCTTTGACCTGCTTCGTTTTGTACTCCAAGGCCAAATTTGCCTGTTACTCCAGGTATCTCTTGACTTCCTACTTTTGCATTCCAGTCCCCTATAATGAAAAGGACATCTTTTTTGGGTGTTAGTTCTAGAAGGTCTTGCAGATCTTCCTAGACCTGTTCAATTTCAGCTTCTTCAGCTTTACTGATTGGGGCATAGACTTGAATTACTGTAAGATTGAATGGTTTGCCTTGGACACTAACAGAGATCATTCTGTCATTTTTGATATTGCATCCTAGTACTGCATTTCAGACTCTTTTCTTGACTATGATGGCTACTCCATTTCTTCTAAGGGATTTTTGCCCACAGTAGTAGATATAATGGTCATCTGAGTTAAATTCACCCATTCCAGTCTTAGTTCGCCGATTCCTAGAATGTCGATGTTCACTCTTGTCATCTCCTGTTTGACCACTTCCAATTTGCCTTGATTCATGGACCTAAGATTCCAGGTTCCTATGTAGTATTGCTCTTTACAGCATCGAACCTTGCTTCTATCACCAGTCCCATCCACAACTGGGTGTTGTTTTTGCTTTTGCTCCAGCTACACATAAACACCAAACTTTGCAGACTTTTTCTAAATTTCAGATGGCTTTATACTTCCAGAAAGGCATCCAGATAAAGAATTCCTCTCTGGCTGCCCCAAGCCATGAGGAGTGGCCAAATAACCATTTTAAAATGTTCTGTGTGATCTGCCAAACTCATCCGTGGACAAAACCTTCCATATGTATCTTTCATCTTTTTTCAAAGATCTACAGAATATATAAAATTGCTCTCTTTATTTGTAGGTTCCTGAAATGAGGAAATAAAATTGTGAATGGGCAGGAGGAAGCATAAAAGAGGAAAACTTCACAGACTTGCTTTTTGGAGCCGCTTCATTATTTTAACTAATAGCCAACTACTGTTAAAAGACATTTATTTTGAAAAACTTATTTATTTTGCTCCACAGCATTTATTTGCTCAGTGTCACTCTTATGTACATAGACTACTGGTTAATGAAGTCTGGAACAGCTTCATTCAGCACGCATTTTAGTTTTAGGCTGAAAACTCAATGAGCTCTCTAGATCAACTTCTAACTGAAATTAATCTTCACTTTTTTCTTAGGTTGAGTACATTTATAGCTTTCTCTTCCCCTCCCACTTACAAATTCATTATTTTCATCTGCTAATTTACTTTTTAATTACTTATTTCTACCATACTATACAATTAGATTGAATAGTTCTTGACTTAGTCAACGTTGGACTATTTCAGTTAAAAAAAAAAAGTCAGAATGGTATATTTTCTTTTTGAGTTTAAAGTTAAAAATAAGATTTACTTTGCATGCACCATTAAAGGTGATAAATCTTCCAGCTTCAGTTAAGAACATAGCAGCATCAAATGTCGTAGAAATTCTTTCTTTATGCCACTTATTTCATTTTGAAATTTAAAGTAGAAGTTAAGATCTTTTTAAAAAGGTCATGGAGTTGATGAACATAGCTTCTGGAAAGATGAAGAAAGCTACAAAACCAGGGCTAGTAATCAGCTGCCATGCACCAGTCCCCAGTGTGGGGTTTCACATAAGGTATCCCCTCTCTTCAGGCTTCCCAGGTGGCTGAGTGGTAACAAATCCGCCTGGCAACACAGGAGACGAAGGTTCGATTCCTGGGTCGGGAAAATCCCCTGGAAAAGGAAATGGCAACCCATTCCAGTATTCTTGCCTGGGAAATTCCATGGACAGAGGAACCTGGCAGGCTACAGTCCGTGGGGTTGCAAAGAGTTGGACATGACTGAAGTGACTGAGCAGGCACACGTCCCTTCCCTTTGGGCAGGTGTCCATTCTGATTGATCAGGCATCTCCAGTTTCAACACTGAAAATCCAACATCCTGGAAACCCTTTTAGTTCTGGAGAAACTGGGACAACTGTCACCCTAATGAACCAGTTCAGCAAAACCCAACATTATTGATTTAAAAGCATCTCAAGTCCACATTTTGTATAAACAATTGACCCTCTTCAGGTTTGTAATACACCCCAGAGATTTCTTTTTTAATACTCAAGACATATTTAAGACAAGAAAGGAAATCACATGAGTATCATGTCAGAGAAGCCTGGTAGCGGAAAGACTAATTTGCATTGGCATTTATAATGAAGAAAATTTACATATTACTTGTGAAATTAAAAATAAAGATTGTTTTAAGAGACAGATTTGGAAATATGCCTAAAAGTTGTTAATCTGTGAGGAGTATAGAATAGAATTTCTTTTGAAGCTGAGATGTGTTATTGTTTTAAAATTTGAATTGTATTGATTGGAGTAGGTGTAAATTTACATAGTACAAAAGTTCAAAGGAACAAACAGAAAATGAGCAATGAAATATCTTTCCTCCCACCCTTGTTTCCCAGCCATTCCACTGCCTAAACAATTGTTATTAATTTCTAATAATTGTCCAGAGATATTTTGTGCAAATATAAACAAAGAAATAGAATTTTTAGAGGGTAAAATAATTACTGAAGATGAGATCAGAGCAGTGCAGAGATCCTGAGCTTGGAGTTGAAGGATAGGAGTTAGCCAAGCCGAAAAAAGCAAGGAAGAGCAAAAGAACAGCATGCATGAAGGAACAGAGTATGAAGTATCTTGGAGCATTTGGGGAACTGCAAACCATCAGGTCAGAGCTAAGGTACAAAAACAGGGGCAGCACTGAGAGATTAATCTGGAGGGCCTGCAAAGCTAACACAATTTTTTCATGGTGAAAGTATAATTTTCATTTTGAATGAATAAGAACCAAAGAAAAGCAGCGTAAGTCTTCAAGGCAGTGGGGGTGAGGGTCTTGATAGGCAGTTCTCCAAGTCCATTTTGTACAAACCTTTGGATGATACTTTAGATAGTTTGGAGGGGAAGGATATCTACATTCAAGACCAAACTGAGTTTCTTCCGAGGCTGATGTCCATCTCTGTTAAGAGAACCACCAGCAAAGCTTTGACAATGGTAGACATTAGAGGGAATCATTTCAGCAAGGGCCCCTACTTACATACAGAGTGCCTTGACAAACACTGTATATCCTTAAGAGTGTTGGAAAGTGCTGCTTTATACAGCTCCAATGAGCCCTGCCTCCCACAATCTTAGCTCAACAGATGTCATAGCTGTGATCTTTTAGAAGGTGTTCTCTGTAACTGAAAGTCTCCATTTGAGAAGCTTAGGGGACACTATCCTCACTTGTTCATTCCCTCTGCATGTCAATAGACTTCTGGCAACTGTAAACATGTTCCCAGTTACTGAGCCAATAAATAGGGACTCCTGTTCTAGACAGAATGACTTGCACCATTGCATAGTAATTTCTAAGAAAAAAGAAAGAGTTGCCACAATGCAACGCAGAAATTCCTTAACCTGGCTCTTGAAAATTAAAAGCACACAACAAACAAACCCATAATTCAGAAAATTAAAAACACACAACACGCACAAACCCATAATTCAGGGCATCGACTTTGACGTATTAGGTCAGAATGGAGGGTGAGTAATAAGTGTATCTTTTTAAAAGAGCACCCCAGAGATTATAATGATCAGTCAGATTTGGGAGACTCCATCTATTAATTCAAAATGGGACAGTTCTCAAACACTCTTTTGTAATCATGGATTCATTCAAAATGAGTCTGATTGCACTGAGGGTGTTGAAAGTTATCTAATCACTTAGGTTGCGAGACTAACTTCTTGGCAATTTGGTAGTCTCCACAGCAGAGGAAATGGCCAGTGCAGAAAAAGGTACTTATAGAAACCCATTAGTGATGGGTCATTGAACTGTATTGGTGTACCTTAATACAGTAGATGTGTTCCAGAAAAAAGAGTGAATGAATCAAATTTTTATAAATGGAATTTTTTTCAAGTGTACTACTACAAGACCTAAAGATTTAAGGGGATCATGTGGGGGCATTTTTCAAGTCAGTATTTTATTTTAAATGTAATACATGCTCATAGTGTTTTTTAAAAAAACCCACTAATAGGAGAGAGGAAACTAATAGGAAAAATAATATCACCCCTTTCTCTTCTTATTCTTCCCAAGTCGTCAATTTTAATACTTTCTTGTTTTCTAGCCACTTTTGCTGCACATTTCAGTATGATTTTATAGAATATTTGCCTTTTTTAAATTCACCCATATGTGATAAACTCCACTCCATGTTAGGACATAGAGAACCCCCTCATTCTTTCAACTGCTGAATGGATGTACCGTGTACAATCTATGTTAGTATTGCTCTACCTAGGGAAATTTGGGTGATTTTCCCTCTTTCTCCTCTTTCTGTCTCTCTCTCTCTCACACACACACACATATACACAGAGCAATGCTCCAATAACTATCCTTGCCCGTATATGCAAGTATGTCTCTAGGATAATCACCAAGTGAAGTTGCTGAGTGAAAGAGCATGGACATTTTACATTTGGTAAATGTTCTCAAAATATACTCTTCAAAAGAATACCCCCACTTGCACTGCCATCAGCAGTGTATGGGTCCCTATGCTCCCACTTCCTCTCCATTTTATCAAATAGTTTCATCTAGGTCATTTCATTGGTGAAAAATAGTATCTCATTCTTCCTTTACTAGTATTTATTTTAGTATGAGGGAAGATGAGTGTTTCTTCCTATTTTTACTGGCCACTTAGATCTGTTCCCCCCGACCCACCCTGGCCCCAGTCTATTGAGAATTCTTTTGCAAAGACTCATTTTTCAAAGCGATGCTTCAAGCACCATGATTTATTCCTTTTTAAGTTGGTCATCACAAATCAGCCTGAATAAGTCATTACCAATGGATAACTGCACACAGGTCACTCTTATTTTGAAAAAGCCACTATTTGATCCTATTCACATCCCATTTCTCTCCTTTGCTTTGCTGCCAAGAGACTGGTTCTTATTTCCTCTCCATCAGTGCCTTCCTCAGTCCCCAAGATCTGGTGTCTCTCCACCACTCTATTGAACGTGCTCTCTGGAAGGTCACCAAGGGCTTCCTTATTGCTAAACCCACAAACTCTGTTCTCTAATCATTCTCCTTCATTCTCCTCCGCTCCTTAACCTCTCTGGACCTCAAATTCCTCAAGAGATACTGATAATACCCTTCCTGTCTTGGGTTTGTTCAGAGGTTTAAGTGAAAATATGAATGTGCTTCATAAGCTATACAAAAACTACATAAATAAAAATTGTCATTATTGTTTGCCTGTGCTCCTGTGTTTTCCTTCATAGGCTTAGATGTTAAGAGAAGTGGGTCTACTGAGGCACTCCCCTAGATCCCTCTCCTGTTCTCCTCCTCCCTCTGAGAAACTGACTTTTATTAAGCACCTACTGTGTGCCAGGCAGCACACAGGGTGTGTGGAAACAGCACTAACCACTTATGGGAAATGTTCGGTAAATATTGACAATGTGCCAGTGTGGTTCTTAGAAGCCCATAGGGATAAGAATGCTTAGTCCTTATAGTAAGACTCAGAGTCAAGTATTATTTTACCTTTTTTTTTTGTTTAATTTTTAAAGATTTTTGTTTATTTATTTTTGGCTGTGCAGGATCTTTCTTGCTGCAAGGCCTTGCTCTCATTGTGGAGAGTATTGCCTACTCTAGTTGCAGTGCATGGGCTTCTGATTGCAGTGCGGGCTCTAGGGAGTGTGTGCTCAGTGGTTGCAGCTGTGTGGACTCTAAAGTCCGTGCTTCAGTAGTTGTGGTGCATGGACTTAACGACCCATTGTTATGTGGGACCTTCCCAGATCAGGGATCGAACATGTCCCCTGCACTGGCAGGCAGATTTACTGCACCACCAAGGAAGTCTCCTTATCTCTGTTTTAAAGTTAGGAGTCTGAGACCCAGAGAGGTTAAGCAACTGACCTGAAGCTACACAGCTAGTAAGTAGGGAAGTAAGGATTTAAATGCAAATATCTATGGCTGCTCCATATAACAGCCATTACCCTGCATCCTATCTTATGTGGCTATAGGTGGGTGAGATCATGTAGGTGTTTCATGAAATGACATAGATGGGAATTAGATGTTGTTGTTGTTTAGTCATTAAATCGTGTCCAACTCTGTGACTTCATGGACAGCACCCCCTGGACTGCAGCACACCAGGCTCCCCTGTCTTTCACTATCTCCTGGAGTTTGCTCAAACTCATGTCCATTGAGTTGGTGATGCTATCAAACCATCTCATCCTGTGCTGCCCTCTTCTCCTTTTCCTTCAATCTTTCCCAGCATAAGGGTCTTTTCAAATAAGTCAGTTCTTCCCATCAGGTGGCCAAAATATTGAAACTTCAGCTTCAGCATCAGTCCTTCCAATGAATATTCAGTGTTGATTTCTTTTAGTATTGTTTGATCTCCTTGCAGTCCAAGGGACTCTCAAGAGTCTTCTTCAACACCACAATTTGAAAACATCAGTTTTTTGACACTCAGCCTTCTTGATGGTCCAGCTCTCACATCTGTACCTGACGAGTAGGAAAACCATAACTTAATTATACGGACCTTCGTTGACAATGTGATGTCTCTGCTTTTTGATATGCTGTCTAGGTTTTTCATAGTATTTCTTCCAAGGAGCAAGCATCTTAATTTTGTGGCTGCAGTTGCCATCAGCAGTGGTTTTGGAGCCCAAGAAAATAAAATCTGTCACTGCTTCCACTTTTTTCCCATCTATTAATATTTGCCATGAAATGATGGGACCAAATGCCATTATCTTAGTTTGTTGAATGTTGAGTTTTAAGCCAGCTTTTTCACTCTCCTCTTTCATCCTCATCAAGAGGCTCTTTATTTCTTCACTTTCTGCCATTAGAGTGGTATCATCTGCCTATCTGAGGTTGTTGATGTTTCTCCTGGTAATCTTGATTCCAGCTTGTGATTCATCCAGCCTGGCATTTCACATGATGCACTCTGCATTCGAGTTAAATATCAGAGTAACAATATACAGCCTTGTCATATTCCTTTCCCAGTTTTGAAACAGTCCGTTGTTCCATGTCTGGTTCTAACTGTTGCTTCTTGATCTGCATACAGATCTCTCAGGAGACAGGTAAGGTGATCCGGTATTCCCATCTCTTTAAGAATTTCCCACAGTTTGTTGTGATCCACACAGTCAAAGGCTTTGTTGTTATTCAGTTGCTCAGTCATGTCCAACTCTTTGTGACCCCATGGACTGCAACACACCGGGCTTCTCTGTCTGCTTTAGCTTAGTCAATGAAGCAGAAGTAGATGTTTTTCTGGTATTCTCTTGCTTTTCCTATAATCCAGCGAACGTTGACAGTTTGATCTCTGGTTCCTTTGCCTTTTCTAAACCCAGCTGGTACATCTGGAAGTTCTCGAATTCACATACTGCTGAAGCTTAGCTTGAAGGATTTTGAGCATAACCTTACTAGCGAGCAGAATGAGCACAATTGTACGGTAGTTTGAACATTCTTTGGCATGGCCCTTCTTTGGGATTGGAATGAAAACTGACCTTTTCCAGTAGGTGATAATGAAGGTAGACTCTTACTAGCAAGAATGTCAACATGGTTAATTCAAGGAAGAGCAGATTCCAGACAAGATTGGCAGAGGTGGTGTACAGGCCTGGGGTGGTTGGGGGGGAACTTTGACATTCCAGATGAGCATAACAGCAGCACTGCATGATGATCAGCTTGGGCCACAGCCATTACCTGTTTCCTTCTCTGCCACAGGGGTCTACGACAATTCTGTCTCGTCCACTCATATATTGGCCTCTCACTGGAGGGAACAACAAAGAGATCAGATGTCACAACACAGTCCCGAGTCCCAAGAAAGACTTTTGAGTTAGGTGCCTGCAGGCAGAGAGAGCAGCCTGCTTTTTGGGGGGAGAAACTTAAGCACTTTTTGTGTGGATTGTATTCTCTTGAAGCAGGCACTCAGAACTAGGGACTCTGGGTCATTCTGCAGATTCATCTGCTAGGTCAAAGAGAGACAAAATTCACTGGCCAGCCTCCACTCCAAACAATGAAAAAACTACCTAGACATTGCTATATGGTTCTACCAAAGATACACAAGTCCTGTGGCACAATAATCTGAGTGCAATTATGACACTGATGGCTGTAGCCATTTCTCATTCAACCCTAAAACAGCATGAATTGTGCAATATTCTACTTTTCAATGCACAACTGAGAAAAAGGGCTTCCCAGGAGGCTTAGTGGTAAAGAATCCACCTACCATTGCAGGAGACACAGGAGATGTGAGTTCTATCCTTGGGTCAGGAAGATCCCCTGGAAAAGGAAATGGCAACCTAGTCCAGTATTCTTACTTAGAGAATCCCATGGACAGAGGAGTCTGGAGTTGGATATAACAGGGTGCATGCCACAACTTAACAATCAAGAAAAAGCACTACTACTTAACGTGTTGTGTGCCACCGATTGTAAGACACGGCCACATATCTGAAAAGGTTAAAAATGGGGAAAAAAACTGTACATCTAAGAACTGACAAAATTGGTAATACTAAGAACAGCTAAAATGTTAGTGGGCATTGTGGCTGGGCAGTCTGGCAGGTGCTTTGGATAACTCATGTTATTGAAGTTTCAGAAGCTTGTGAGGGAGGCCTTACACTCCTTCTTTCACAGGTGAGGACACCCTGTGAGGCTTGGAAACACCCACTTCACACACACCAGAACACAGACATGGCGGAACCCAGACCTGTCCACACCCAAGCACTCTTTCTGTCACCACCCTCTGAAAGTTTGGAAAAGGTTAGTGTGTCCTTTGCAATGCCCAGCAGGCAACGTAGCATCTCTGAGACCAAGTTGGAGAATGAGTGGTGGTGGGAACAGTGCCCAGAGCTGCCACCTGCCAAATGAGCCTGGGACGTGTGGCAGACGACACATGTGGCTTCCTGAATAGTTTCCCCAAGGTCATCTAACACGGAAGAACATGAGAAAAGTTCAAGATGAGTTCTGGAATGTAGTTTACTAACAGGCTGTGTTTAATCTTGAGCAGTGACATAGCGAGGGTGACAGCGAGCATGGTGGGTGGAAGGGACTCAGCCCCTCCTAACTTCATTAAATGCAGCTGAATTCTGGAAGGCTAGGAGCATCCACAGACAAGTCGGGCTGGTCAGATAAAAAACAGAAGGAAGCATGCCCCTTTTGAACATGTTCTCTGAGACACTTCGAAGGAATACCCTAAAAACAGTTGGCTATAATCGTTTTCGCTTCTATTATTAAATCTCCTATAAATTGATACTTTTGAATTGTGGTGCTGCAAAAGACTCTTGAGAGTCCCTTGGACAGCCAGTCAATCCTAAAAAAAAATCAACCCTGAATACTCATTGGAAGGACTGCTACTAAAGCTCCAATAGTTTGGCTACCTAATGGGAAGAACAGACTCATCGAAAAAGACCCTGATGCTGGGAGAGATTGAGGGCAAGAGGAGAAGCGGGCAACAGAGGATGAGATGGTTGGATGGCATCACCGACTCAATGGACATGAGTTTGAGCAAACTCTGGGAGATGGTGGAGGACAGGGAAGCCTGGTGTGCTTCAGTCCATGGGGATGCAGTCAGTCATGACTTACCAACTAAACAACAACAACAGCACTCTGAGCTCAACCTCTCCACATCCTTGCATGGAGCCCCTCACCCTCACTGTTACAGCTGAGGAAATGGACAAGAACAGTCATCCAAATAGGGGTCAATGGGAACTAAAAGTCAGACCCTCGGCTGCCCAGTCCCGTTCAAGCCAGTTGGTCTCTCTCAAAAAAAAAAAAAAAGGCTGGATATTTTTACACGGGAAATCAGTTCTGTGATTAATAAGGGGCAGGAAGGCCCTCAGGCAACTCTCCCAACAGACCTAATCTTCGGGATCCCCTGGGCAATCTCATTTAAATTGCTGGTGCTTGCACCCTCTCCTCCCAGGTTTGCTAAATCAAATTATCTAAGAATAGATCTAAAATTTGTATTTTTTTTTTTAAAAGTGCCCTTGGTGATTATTCTGAGCTGGATAGTTTGGAAACCCTTGCCCTGAGGG
This sequence comes from Moschus berezovskii, assembly GCF_049115385.1. Classification (NCBI taxonomy): domain Eukaryota; kingdom Metazoa; phylum Chordata; class Mammalia; order Artiodactyla; family Moschidae; genus Moschus; species Moschus berezovskii. Next base: position 20,689,692 of record NC_142483.1, read on the forward strand.
CAGTTCTTGTTTCAATAGTTGGAGGGTCACTGGAGTAGGGTTACCCTGGGTGGGCAAATTGATGGAATGCATACTAGTCCTGTGGACAAATGGAAAATGGAAAGTTGTTGATTCTCTTTTTTTTAATCAGTTTTATTTATTGTTGTTTTTGGCTGTGTTTGGGTCTTTGTTGCTGTATGTGGCTTCCTCTAGTTGCAGCAAGCAAGGTCTGCTCTCTAGTTGCATTGCATGGGCTTCTCAGTGCTGTGGCTTCCTTTTTTGTGGAGCACAAAAAAGGCACATGGGCTTCAGTAGTTGCAGCTCACGGGCTCTGGAGCGTGGGTTCAGTCGTTGTGGCACACAAGCTTAGTTGCCCCGCACCATGTGGGATCTTCCCGGACCAGGGATTGAACCTGTGTCCCCTGCGTTGGCAGGTGGATTCTTTACCAGTAGACCACCAGGGGAAAATCCAGGTTGTTGGTTCTTTACCATTATTTTCTCCTAAAAAAACCTTCCAGCCAATTACCTGGACATGGGTGGGGATGAGCTGTACCCTTAGTGGCTACAGCACAAAAAGAATATCCAAGACTGTGAATCAGGGACTGTTTTACTGGCTACTGTTACTCTTCATGAAAACAGTTGGTAGTTGGTATGTTCTGTTATTCTTCCAGTTTTACAGATGAGAATTCCAAAGCCCAAAGAACCTCCTGGTGAGGAGTTGAGTACGAACGAAGTAAATGGAAGCTGAAGAGATAGGAAGGAGTCTAAGCTTGAAACTGTCATCCAAGTAAATCCCGTTTCCGTTTGGAAATTTTACCTCAGGCTTTTTAAAAATCACTGGGCTTTGAGTTAAGAGCATAAACCCTACTCTAAAGTAAATTAGCATCCAACATGTTCTGCCATTTTAATTCACTTGAAAAAAAGTGACTAAAGCCCCAACATGACCAAAATATTCTAAATTTTCTCCAGGTGTCAACTGATGAATTTTTTAAAAATTGGCCCACTGCCTTATCATCCTTATTAATAAGGATAGAGAAGATACTCATTGCACTTCATCTATACCCATTTTTGGTTCTAATTGCAAACTTACATGAAAAAACTTCAACTTTTACACAAAGAACTTTAACTTCTATCCAGACAAGACTACTCCATCCTTCTGAGTGTGTTATTAAAATATTCCCTTAGTTTTGTTGCTTGAAATTCAGTGTGCAGAACAATCCTTGTGCAGTTTGTTTAAAAATGCACGTTCCTGGACCCCAGATTCTGCAACTTTAATTCAGTAGGTTAGGTCTCCAGTGAAGCCCAGAAATGTAACAATCAACTGCCCAGTTGAATCTCACAGTGAAGTGAAAAGTGAAAGTGTTAGTCACTAAGTGGCAACTGTCTCTTTGCAATCCCATAACTATCGCTCACCAGGCTTCTCTGTCTGTGGTATTCTCCAGGCAAGAATACTGGGAGTGGGTTGCCATTCCCTTCTCCAGGGGATCTACCTGACCCAGAGATCAAACCTGGGTATCCCGCATTGTGGGCAGATTCTTTACCATCTGAGCCACCAGGGAAGCCCATAATGAGGACCCATTTATGAGAGTCTATGTTAGTAAAACTTGTTTGTAACTGCTTTCTATGCTTACTGTTTTCTTTCACTCCAAGGAAGCCTGTTTTTACATTCAACTCACAACATGTCAGAGGTGGCATGAGTTTGAAGAACAGGTGAATTACCAGCAGAGTGATTTATGAAGTGAAATAACTCCCTCATTTAGGCAAATCAGCTCCCCCTTGTGGAATGTGTTCTACAGCAGGTTCAGGCCTCATAAGGAAACCATAGGTCCCGGTTCTGAGTTGATCCACACAACTCAACCATGAATATTCTTATGGTTGTCGGACCTGGAATTTTGGGAAAGCCATTTGGTTTCCAATGTCCTGCTGGAACAGGACACTGGACTTCTTGCATCTGATTTGATGCTTAGAGTTCCTGTTTCACTGATGGCATGAATAGAAATTAGCTGAATTAGCCAGTTTCCAGTTTTCATTTGCACAAATTCACTTTGAATTTAATTCTGCAATGTCTGCTTTCCTCAGAGTCCTCTCTTTTTAGAGGTAAAATCCCTAGATAAACAAACCACCAACAAAAAGGTTTTCCCCTTGGCTATTTCCAAAGATAGATAAGCTATCTATTATTATTTCATATAATAGGTTCCATCATCATTTCTCAAACCAATATTTTTTTTCCTAAAATCTCTTAATTCTATGATAATCTCTTGTAATGTGTGTTTGCTGTATTATTTAAGATTATTCAATTCTGCAATGGAAAGTAAGAGAAGCAAATAGGGAGAAGAGATGAAACTAAACATAGAAGCAAGTATCTTATGAGCTATATTAGACATAGATAAACGAAGCAGAGGAATATACATGCCAAACATAGACAGGAAGTGAGAGGAAAAATTGAGAGGCACCAGATATTCCTGCTATACACATAAGGACAAGATTTTTTTAAGGGTATTGTGTAGGAAATTACACTGATGCAGTTGCCTCCAGGCACATGAATCACACTATTCAATCTGTGAGGTCTTGCTGTTGCTACTGCTAAGTCGCTTCAGTCGTGTCCGACTCTGTGCGACCCCACTGTCCCTGGGATTCTCCAGGCAAGAACACTGGAGTGGGTTGCCATTTCCTTCTCCAATGCATGAAAGTGAAAAGTGAAAGGGAGGTCGCTCAGTTGTGTCCTGACTCTTAGCGACCCCATGGACTGCAGCCTACCAGGCTCCTCCGCCCATGGGATTTTCCAGGCAAGAGTACTGGAGTGGGTTGCCATTGCCTTCTCCAACTGTGAGGTCTTAATTGCTTCCTATTAATGACACTCATCCTCGTTCCAGGATTTCTGCCCCAAAATAGGTTTTCTGCTCATCTGACTTTCTGGAGTAAAGATGTTGACCAGGGGTACTTGCAGGCATCTCAGAGCAAGTGTGTGTCTTGTCCCTGGTACCTTTCATTTTAGGGTATTTCAAACCTCACTTCTGGTGCTCATAAATACACCATTGCCAGGAAGACTGCTGTGGCAGAGACAGAGGGAGGAGAGCAAGAGTAAGAGAGAAGGAACATGCAAACGTGGTTTGAACCTTTCAGCTCTTGAGTACCCCATATTATTATTGTTAGTCTGTCCCATCTTGTCCCCCTTGCTTTGCAATGTGGTTTTTTTTTATATATTTATTTTTACTTCTTTATTTATTTGGCTGCACTGGGTCTTAGCTGAGGCACACGGGATCTTCGATCTTCACTGCAGCAGATGCGATCTTTCAGTTGTGGCATGCACACTCCTTAGTTGCACGCGGTATGCAAATTCTTGGTTGAGGCATGTGGGATCTAGTTCCCTGACAAGGGATCAAACCCAGGCCCCCTACATTGGGAATCTTAGCCACTGGACCACTGGGGGAGACCTTGTAATGTGTGTTTTAAATTGCTTCAATAAGCCACATGATTTGAACATCTTACTTGGTATATGAGGCTTTTAGTTAAGTATTCTCTGAGTTAGCTTGCCTGGCAGTTTGTTTGGAGACTATCATTGCATCCAGGTAATTTCCCACAAACATCTGTTATTTTTATATTGTCTTTAACTTGTTTCCAAACACGTCAGTAGAGACATTAAGAGACATAAAGACAAAGAGGACTTCCCTGTCAGTCCATTGGTCAAGACCTCACCTTCCAATGCAGGAGGCGTGGGTTCAATCCCTGGTGGAGGAACTAAGATCCCATATGCCTCAGGGCCAGAAAACCAAAACGTAAAGCAGACACAATACTGTAATAAGTTCCATAAAGACTTAAAAAAGACAAAAACGTATATGTGTTATCTACATGCACTGCCCAAGGTGTGGTGACATACCATACAAAGTACAGTAAGCAAGAATCCACACTCAGTTGGCAATGAAGGATCTTAATCAGGAAGCAGCACACTGGAAAAGCCCCTTCATCCATAGCTTCAAATATCCCTAACTGAATCCACACCAGAAGTTTCATTAATTAACATAGGAGATGTTAAAAATAAGTTCTTGTGTGTGAAATGATGTGAAGTTGGCAGGAAATTTTGTACAGGCAATTCATTCTGGCGTGGATGAGGTATAATTATCTGGTGAGCCCAGAAGCCTACCGCCCCCTGAGTGACACCTGAAGTTTATAACTCAGTTCAGTTTTGTGTCACCCAGACTGACTTTCTGGAGGATTCTTTCATCCAATTCAGCTGGAAGGTTAGTCGATCCTGCCATTGCAACAAATTCACATTTATCTCGGAATAAACCTTTCATGTGAAATGCTATTAATATCAATGGGCCTAAAATGACAAAGGAAGGGGACTTTACTGAGTTCAGAAGGCTCAATGTGTGATTATTCTGTGTCTCCACCACAGAATTAGATCTGAGGTTTTCCATTGTTTTTTGTTCAGTCATATTGTCAGGAAGAACTAGAGCCCTCACCTACTCTAATTATTGGAGGTTACCAATATCCATCAAAAAGAACACATGAATTGTGAACAACCAAATTGACTTAGGTTAATTTGAGGCATGTATTAGGGTGGCAGAGGATGAAATGGTTAGGTAGCATCACCAACTCAATGGACACGAATTTGAGCAAACTCTGAGAGAGTGGAGGACAGCAGAGTCTGGCTTGCCGCAATCCATGGGCTTGCAGAGAGTCGGACATGTCTTGAACAATTGAACAACAACAAATTAGTTATCTAGTGCTACGTAACAAATTACCTCAAAACTTAGTGGCTTAAGAAAATAAGCATTTTATATCTTTCCATTTCCGTGGGTCAGGAATTCAAGAGTGGCTTAGCTAGGCAGTCTTGGCTCGGAGTCTCTTACTGAGGTTGTTGTCAAGATGTCAATCAAAACTGCAGTCACCTGGCTGAGTCTGGTAGGTCCCTTTCCAAGGTGGCTCACTCACATGCCTGGAAGGATGGGACTAGATGGTGACAGGAGACCTCTCTCCACAGGAATCCTTGAGTGTCCTCAGGATATTGAGGATGACTCTCCCAGAGTGAATGAGCCAAAAGACAGCAAGCTGACAATAACAATATCTTATACAATACAGACTTGGGAATCACACATATGGCCACTACCACATTCTATTTATTAGAAGTAAGTGACTAATTGTACAGCACAGGGAACTCTACTCAATGCTCTGTTGTACCTAAATGGGAAGGCAATCCAATAGAGAGGGGATGCATGTATACAGATAGCTGATTCACTTTGCTGTACAGTAGAAATGGACACAGAAGTGTAAAGCAACTATTTTCCAATTTAAAAAAGAAGTGAGCAAGTCTGTCCCATGCTCAAGGGGAGGAGAATTAGTTTCTACTTTTTATAGGGAGAAGTGCAAATTAAATTGTAGACATATTTGAAAACCTCCACAAGGCACTTACTTGATCTTCATCTTTGCAAGTCTGATAGTGTTTGTTCTATCCATGCTTATACAATAAATATTTATCACGCACTTACTGTGTGCCAGGTTTTGCCTTAGAAATTAGGAATACATCTCTAAACAAAACAGATGGGGTAGGAGGTGGAGCAGGGTGGAGGAGACCACAAACCCATGTTTAAGGAAAGGGAGGTGACAAGTATTAGAATATGTAATAGCTGTTGTTCAGTCACTCAGTCATGTCTGACTTTTGTGACCCCATGGAATGCAGCATGCCAGGCTTCCGTGACCTTCACCATCTCCTGGAGCTTGCTTAGACTCATAGTCCTTGAGTCGGTGATGCCATCCAACCATCTGGTCCTCTGTCGTCCTCTTCTCCTCCAGCCTTCAATCTTTCCCAGCATCAGGGTCTTTTCAAATGAGTCAGCTCTTCACATCAGGTGGTTAAATTATTGGAGTTTCAGCTTCAGTATCCATCTTTCCAATGAATATTCAGGATTGATTTCCTATAGGATTGACTGGCTTGATCTCCTTGCCACTCAGCTTTCTTTATGGTTGAACTCTCACATCCATACATGACCACTGGAAAAACCATAGCTTTGACTATATAGACCTTGGCCAGCAAAGTAATGTCTCTGCTTTTTAATATGCTGTCTAGGTTGGTCACAGCTTTTCTTCCAAGGAGCAAGTGTCTTTTAATTTCATGGCTGCAGTCACCATCTGCAGTGATTTTGGGCTTAAGAAAATAAAGTCTCTCACTGTTTCCATTGTGTCCCCATCTATTTGCCATGAAGTGATAGACTGGATGCCATGATCTTAGCTTTTTAAATGTTGAGCTTTAAGCCAGCTTTTTCACTCTCCTCTTTCATCTCCATCAAGAGGCTCTTTAGTTCCTCTTGATTTTCTGCCATAAGGGTGGTGTCATCTGCGTATCTGAGGTTATTGATGTTTCTCCCGGCAATCTTGATTCTAGCTTGTGCTTCATCCAGCCCGGCATTTCACAAGATGTACTTCACATCTAAGTTAAATAAGTAATCAGGATGACAATATATACCCTTGATATTATTCCTTTCCCAATTTTGAACCAGGTGATTGTTCCATGTCTGGTTTTAATGATTGCTTCTTTACCTGCATACAGATTTCTCAAGAGGCAGGTAAGGTGGTCTGGTATTCCCATGTCTTTAAGAATTTTCCAGAGTTTGTTGTGATCCACACAGTCAAAGGCTTTAGTGTAGTCAGTGAAGCAAAAGTAGATGTTTTTCTGATATTTTCTTTGATCTGATTCTGCTTTCTCAATGATCTTGTGGATGTTGGCAATTTGATCTCTGGTTCCTCTGCCTTTTCTAAATCTAGTTTGAACATCTGGAAGTTCTCAGTTTACATACTGTTGAAGCCTAGCTTGAAGGATTTTGAGTATTACTTTGCTAGCATGTGAAATGAGTGCAATTGTGTGGTAGTTTTAACATTCTTTGGCATTGCCTTTCTTTGGGATTTGAATAAAAACTGACCTTTTCCAGTCCTGTGGCCGCTGCTGAGTTTTCCAAATTTGCTGGCATATGAAGTGCAGCACTTTCACAGCATCATCTTTAAGGACTTGAAATAGCTCAGCTGGAATTTCATCACCTCCACTAGTTTTTTCATAGTGATGCTTCCTAATGCCCACTTGACTTCGCATTCCAAGATGTCTGGTTTTAGGTGAGTGATCACGCCATCAAAGTTATCTGAGTCATGAAAATCATTTTTGTACAGTTCTTCTGTGTATTCTTGCCACCTCTTCTTAATATCTTCTGCTTCTGTTAGGTCCATACCGTTTCTGTCCTTTATTGTGCTCATCTTTGCATGAAATGTTCCCTTGGTATCTCTGATTTTCTTGAAAAGATCTCTAGGCTTTCCCTTTCTATTGCTTTCCTCTATTTTTTTGCATTGTTCACTTAGGAAGACTTTCTTGTCTCTCCTTGCTATTCTTCGGAACTTTGCATTCAGATGGGTATATCTTTCCTTTTCTCCTTTGCCTTTCACTTTTCTTCTTTTATCAGCTATTGGTAAGGCCTCCTCAGACAATCATTTTGCCTTCTTGCATTTCTTTTTCTTGGGGATGGTTTTGATCACCGTCTCCTGTACAATGTTATAAACCTCCATCCATAGTTCTTCAGGCACTCTATCAGATTTAATCCTTTGAATCTATTTGTCACTGTATATCTATTTCCACTGTATATCGTAAGGGATTTGATTTAGGTCATACCTGAATGGCCTAGTGGTTTTCCTCTTTCTTCAATGTAAGTCTGAATTTTGCAATAAGGAGTTCATGATCTGAGCCACAGTCAGCTCCTGGTCTTATATTTTGACCGTTTGAAGCATCTCCATCTTTGGCTGCAAACAATATAATCAATCTGATTTTGGTGTTGACCATCTGGTGATGTCCATGTGTAGAGTCATCTTTTGTGTTGTTGGAAGAGGGTGTTCACTATGACCAGTGTGTTCTCTTGACAAAACTCTGTTAGCTTTTGCCCTGCTTCATTTTGTACTCCATGGCCAAACTTGCCTGTAACTCCAGGTATCTCTTGACGTTCTACTTCTGCATTCCAGTCCCCTATGTTGAAAAGGGCATGCTTTTTTGGTGTTAGTTCTAGAAGGTCTTGTAGGTCTTCATAGAACCATTCAACTTCAGCTTCTCCAGCATTAGCGTTTGGGGCATAGACTTGGATTACTGTGATATTGAATGGTTTGCCTTGGAAACAAACCAAAATCATCCTGTTTTTTTTGAGATTGCACCCAAGTACTGCATTTTGGACTCTTTTGTTGACTGTGAGGGCTACTCCATTTCTTCTAAGGGATTCCTGCCCACAGTAGTAGATATAATGGTCATCTGAGTTAAATTTGCCCATTCCCATCCATTTCAGTTCACTGATTCCTAAAATATTGATGTTCACTCTTGCCATCTCCTGTTTGACCACTTCCAATTTACCTTGGAAGGACTGATGCTAAAGCTGAAACTGCAATACTTTGGCCACCTCATGCAACGAGTTGACTGACTGGAAAAGACTCTGATGCTGGGAAAGGTTGGGGGCGGGAGGAGAAGGGGACGACCGAGAATGAGATGGCTGGATGGTATCACCGACTCTGTGGAAATGAGTTTGAGTGAACTCAAGGAGTTGGTGATGGATAGGGAGGCCTGGCGTGCTGTGATTCATGGGGTCACGGAGAGTCGGACACGACTGAACGACTGAACTGAACTGAACTGAATTTACCTTGATTCATGGACCTAACGTTCCAGTTTCCTAGTCAATATTGTTCTTTATAGCACTGGACTTTACTTTCTCCACCAGACACACCCACACCTGGGCTTTGTTTTCCCTTTGACTCAGCTTCTTCATTCCTTCCATGGCTATTTCTCCACTCTTCTCCAGTAGCATATTGGGCACCTACTGACCTGAGGAGTTCATCTTTCAGTGTCATATCCTTTTCATACTATTCATGGGGTTTCAAGGCAAGAATGCTGAAGTGACTTGCCATTCCCTTCTCCAGTGAATAACATTTTGTCATAACTCTCCACCATGACCCATCCGTCTTGGGTGGCCCTACGTGTAATGTAACAATAGGGATGGGTGAAATGGAGAATATGTAACCTATTAACAGAAGGCATTCTCTACCAAGTCATATGGGGCAATACGGGCTCAGTCTACCCAGATCTTCTGATTTTTCAAGAGACAGTGAAAAATAAAGACCTATGTATGAAATTTCCTAAATTTTAATGTTAGTAAATTGTTCAAATGTTATCAAAACACTCTGAGGGAAAAAAGTCAATGGATCTAATTCAACCACAGTTTGCCATTATACAATGTCTAAATGTTTACTAGAAAACAAAATTTCTCCCCACCGGTGACTCTGAGAGACCCCAGCATGCTGGGAGGAGGAGACTGGTCCCTCACCCACTCTGGCCCTCCCTGTGGGATGAGAAACTTCTGTGGGGCACAGAACCAGCCTCAGGAATGGGGACGGGCTGCTCTCAGCCTAGCCCTCAGAACCTCTGGGGCCTACAGAAGCTCTTGGTTTCTTCAATAGGACAGTTTTATCGCGTTGATTTTGTTTGATTGTTAGAGACATTCCTGGGTACAGGCTGGTCAGTTACAATTAAAGTTGACTCTTTTTCAGTAAAAAAAAAAAAAAAGAAAACAAAATTTCTGGATGACATGAGCAAAAGTAGGGATATGATAATGTTGCTTTTTAATCACTAGGTCATGTCCAACTGCTTTGCGACTCTATGAACTGCAGCCCACCAGGCTCCTCTGTCCATGGGATTTCCCAGGCAAGAAAAGTAGAGTGTGTTGTCATTCCTCTTCCAGGGGTTCTTCCTAAACCTTGCATATAGTAATTGCTTGATAGATTTTTATTGTATGAACATGTATAGGACAAGTACCATTAGACTTACAAACATGAAGATCAAGTAAGAAAGGACATGATAAGCAAGGTCTAAATGATAAAGTAACACTTTAGCTAAGGTGGGGAAAGATGAGATGCTCATATATAACTCTCAGATAGACAGAAGTAGTCACAGAAAGCTCTGCTGTCATCTTAGTGTTACTAATGAGCCTGTACACTAATAGATGCCTATATTTTTTAATGTTATAATGTTTTTAAGGCTTGACACAAAAATCTTTGAGAAATAGAGTAGAAAAAAATGGTATCTGGAAGATATTGAAATCTTCTGCATTTTAATAACATGAATTTACAATCAAGTATGCAATATTCTGGATAATTTTTGCCCTTTCCTTTACTGAAAATAAAGCAATTATGGTATTTTTTAGGAATAGATGGAAATCGGGACTTCCCTGGTGGTCCAGTGGTCCCTGCTTCCAGTGCTGGGGTTGAGGGTTCAGTCCCTCATTTGGGAACTAAGATCCCTCTATTGGGAATTATGATCCCATGTGACTTGCAGCATGACCAAAAGTCAACAACAACAGTAATAAAATATACCCCATGTATGTCAGCTAGAAGCAAGGACCATATTATACATTTCTCTGGTACCAGTTCTGAGCATAATATGTAGTATTTCAAGGAATACTGGATGAACAAGTGAAAACTACCCTTTAAAAATAGATGAAATTAGAAGCAGATAAAAATATAGAGATACAGATATGTCCTAAACTCAGATTCTTGATTTTTGGTGATTTAAATATGAGAGCTATTGGAAATTCTCTGGTGGTCTAGTGGTTAGGACTTAGCTGGGGGTGGTTCAATCCCTAAGATCCCAGAAGCCATAAGACATGGCTGAAAAAAATAAAAATAAATAAAAATAAGAGCCATTAATATTCTTGCATGATCAATGTCCTTGTCATTCTCTTCATCTCCAAAGTTATTTATTCTGTTCTAAAATGCAGCTTACAATTAAGAAATAGAAATAATGATGTAGCATGTCTTGCTTCAACAATGTGAACTGTGGAGCCAGTAAGATTTAATCTACCAGGATTTCAAATTTAAATAAGAAATCATTATGACTGACAGTCTGTAAATGAAGCGGAGTGGGTGTGGATATTTGGTTTAGAAGGGGAATGACATCTGCAGATATAATCACAGGATTAAAATCACAAGGGTATCAGTTAGAATTTGAGTTTTTAGCTGCAGTTTCTTGGTTCAATTTTAACCTTTAGGCAGATTGTTATATCTCTGTAAGGTTTTTATTTTTTAATTTGTAAAATGGAGATAGTAAGGTGCACAATTCATCCATTGGACAGATAATGAGGTCAAGCAAGGAAAGTTCTACACATACTATCAATGCTCAAAAAGTGTTAGCTATGGCTATTGCTGGGCCGTTTGTCTTCCATATGGCCGCCTCCTGGGAAGGAAATCAACCTGCCTTGTATAGCTCTTCCTTACCCTCAAAATCCACAGGATTCATTGTAGGCCTCAATTTGGGCCAACAGCTGCTTTCTTCAAAGGCAGTTTAACATCACCAGGTGGGTGTTTGTTAAGTCCCTGAAAAACTGCCTTAATGGTCCTTGTACAGGTTCAAATCCTTGGAATTCTGTCTGTGACCTCTTCTCTCAGAAAGGGTAAATCACTTAAATTCTCAGCTTGTTTGCCTGGAGAAAAGAATAAACAGTCACTTCCCCAACTGTGATATTAATTAGTAGAAGTAAAGTGTTTTGGAAATGCAGAATATGGTTAATTTTTAAAGGGTAAAACATAAACGTTAAGTGCAAAGGAATTTTATCATACTGTGGAGGGAATATAACTGTTTTAACACTTTTTTTTTTTTTCTTCAGCAAAACATGGATGTCAGTGATAATGCTTTGCTTTGGGGAGTCAGGATTCATTTGAGCAGAGCCAAGAAGAGCTTTGGAAGATGAGGCAAGTTTTTTTTAATTTATTAATTTCTTTGGCTGCGTTGGGTCTTAGTTACTCATATATGGGATCTTCATTACATCATCCGAGATATTTCCTTGTGGCACATGAACTCTCTAGCTGTGGCCCTCAGGTCAGTAGCTGTGGCGAATGAGTTTAGTTGCTCTGAGGCTCTTAGTTCCCCTACCAGGGATTGAACTTTTATCCCCTCATTGCAAGGTGGATTCTTAACCGCTGGACCACCAGAGAAGTCTCATGAGGCAAGTTTTTAAAAATTGGAGGGAAAAAAAAAAAAGCACTAGGAATTTTACATGATTGCTTTCTCCATGCGGAGAAGGCAATGGCAAGCCACTCCAGTACTCTTGCCTAGAAAATCCCATGGATGGAGGAGTCTGGTAGGCTGCAGTCCGTGGGGTCGGACACGACTGAGCAACTTTACTTTCACTTTTTACTTTCACACATTGGAGAAGGAAATGGCAACCCACTCCAGTGTTCTTGCCTGGAGAATCCCAGGGACGGGGGAGCCTGGTGGGCTTCCATCTATGGGGTCACACAGAGTCGGACACGACTGAAGTGACTTAGCAGCAGCAGCAGCAGTAGCAGCATCAGCTTTCTCCATGAGATCCCTTTTGTAAAAGTGAATTTTTTTTTTCAGTTTCCAAAGATTCCCAGTACTGAATACCTCTAGCTTTTAATATGGGCATAATAGCACTCAAATTTCCTCTTTGTCACAAAAAGTCTCTCTGTTGAGTATTAAATTGCTCGTTTTACTTGTGGAAGTGAGGGTTCCTGAGTCACCAAGTCAATGTAATAGATTTTACGATCTGGTTTAGATTGGTGAGGTGTTCCAGAATAATGACTTGCTTAAAGAACTATTTAGCCTTTCAAAATGGAGGCATTATCCATTTGACCAATAAAGTGCACAAAGAAATCCCGAATGAGAGAATCATTGCCATGGCCCACGTAAAATAACTGTTGCTTATGAGCAAGGAAACTGATCTGTTTTTATTTTTTAAGCGTGCTGATTTTATTATACCAGGCTTTAAAAATCCCCTGTGAAATAAAAGAGCAATATTGTCCCCATTGACTGGAGGAAATCGAGGCTGTTGGGCTTGGTGACTTTTCCTGAGTTTGTGATGGAAGCTAATGAAAGAGCCAAAATTAGAATCACTAAGTTCCTGCATACTCTCCACTGCAGGCTTGCTCTACTGAACCCCCACCACCCCTGGCAAAAGCACTTGACTTTACTGTTTCCTGTTTGGTTTTAGAGGAGTTCAGCCCCTCCCTGTTCTTTCTCCTTTTGTCTGACCTTCCTAAAACAGGAACATTCATCAAAATCCTCTCTCCAAATGATCTGGTTGGCACTAACCACTTTCAGATTTACCATAAAGAACAGACTGGCGGCACCCCAGCACTTGGTGGATTTGTTTCAGAGAGATGGTGTGCCTCCAAAAGGGGACAGACCATGATGAGAAGGGGTAGGGAATGGGTTCTATGAGAGAAGAATGAAATTAGTTGAGGAAAGGAAAATAAAATCTAAAGAAAGCCTGGAAGAGGAAGTATTAAGGAAAAAGAAACGTAGTAACTGATGTTCTCTAGGGACTGAGAACAGAGCTGGAAATCAAAAGATTTAAATTGCAGGAAAGAGGTTAAAAGAGTAGGAAATGCTCGGTTTCCTGGCTCAGCGAAGAAAGCTGGATAACTTGATGATAACGCCATCCTCAGGACTTAAGAAAATTTGAATGCAATGCTGCCTGGGGCAAGGGGGCGGACTAAGTGAGTCTGGTTTGGTTAAGCCACAGGGTTTCAGGCAGTGCAAAAAGCTGATTCAGATCAAAGCTGAGAGACAAGCAGAGGCACAAGGATCTTGGTCAAGTGCAGATTCTGGTTTAGTACCCCTGAATGGGGCTTAAGCTTACATTTCTTTTTCTTTTGATTTGTTATTATTTATTCGGCAGTGCCGGGTCTTTTTTGTGGCACGGCAGGATCTTCAGTCTTCATCGTAGCTTGTGGGATCCTTAGTGTCAGCATGTGAACTCTTAGTTTGGGTATGTGGGATCCAGTTCCCAAACCAGAGATGGAAGCCGGACTCCCTGCATTGGGAGTGCAAAGTCTTAACCACTGGACCACCAGGGAAGTCCCCAAGCCTACATTTCTAACAAGCTTCCAGAAGACGCTGTTGCTACGGGTCAGTAGATCACATTTTGAATAGGAAAGCCCCAGGCTTCACTGTTATATGGAAATATAATGTGAACCGCGTTTGTAGTTTATGGTATTCTCGTAGCTATCTTCCAAAAATAAAACAAATTAATTAATATGTTTTATTTAACCTAATTTATATCAAATAGATTTTAACATGAACTCAATATAAAATTATAAGATTTTTTTCCTCTACTAAGTCTTTGGAACCTGATACATATTTCACACTGAAATAACATCTCAATTTGGACCAGCCACATATGGCTGATGGCTTCTGTTTGGAGCAGTGCAGGTCTAGCCAACCTTAGCCAGTCCAAAAGCTGAGAAAAACTGTGCTTTCACCACTAGAACCCACTTAATTAGGATCCAAGAATTCCCACAGCCTTAATGAATTCCCTTCCATGGAACAGAAGTCCTCAAAATATGATTATTCAACAGGATCTCCTGAGGTCAGGGTTAAAATACAGATTCCTTGGCTTCAACCCCAATTGTAAGGTCGGACCCTGGTGGCCTTCTTGGCTTCCCCTTCCCTGGTGGCCTTCTTGGCTTCCCCTTCCCGGTGGCTATCTTGGCTCCTTCTTCCCCTCTCCATCCCCCGCTGGAGGGAAAAAGTCCCGCCGAACTGCTGAGGAATCTCTGATGTAATAACCCTCTGCCGAGATCTACCCTCCTTCCTGACCTCCAGAGTGACCAACCCGGTCTCACCACCTCGACTAGCTGACCATTCTCAATCTCGCGGTCCCGAGCTTTACATTATTTTAAGCCTGTACAGGTTGTATGATGCCATTTCCTGCTCCGAAGGCATAAAAATCGCACCCTGCCTTTGTTCGGGGCAGAACTCCTGTCGCCATTCTTGGGGTCAGTGGGTTCTGCCCGGGAGCTCACTGCCAATAAAGCCTGTTACTTTCCCTTGGTGTCTGGGTTATTTCCTTACAGCTTGAGATGCCCGTTTTCGCGACCTTACACCAATTATTTTTTTAAATCTTTTTATTATAAAAATGTTAACAGGGGACTTCCTTGGCAGCCCAGTGGTCGTCCTGTGCTTCCATTGCAGGGGATATGGGTTGAATCCCTGGTTGGGAAACTAAGATCTCCCATGCCACAGGGTATGGCCAAAATTTTTTTTCTTAAACGTGAGCATCTATACCCTGAAATAGAGAAACTGAGAGTATCAGATGTCTTCTGCCTTTGTAATGCCACTGATGTGTCTGTTAGAGAAACTGGGTTGCCACTCCTCCTTGACTTGGAGAGTTGCTTCCCTATGGCGTTATTTCGCTTGTCCTTCTATTACCCGCATTTCCTGAAAGTCGGCTTTCATTGCTGAAGAATTCATGAGATGCAGGTCCCAGAGATTCTAACTGGGGCAGAGGTTCTCACTCCTGGCTCCACATGGGAAACAACACAGAGCTTAAAAAATGTCATATGCCAGGGTCCCTCACCTGGAGCTTCTAATGCAATTGGTATGGGGTATGGTCTGCACATAAGGCTTTTTAAAAGCTTCTGAGGGCTTCCCTGGTGGCTCAGAGGTTAAAGCGTCTGCCTCCAATGCGGGAGACCCGGGTTCGATCCCTGGGTCGGGAAGATCCCCTGGAGAAGGAAACGGTAACCCACTCCAGTATTCTTGCCTGGAGAATCCCATGGACGGAGAAGCCTGGTAGGCTACAGTCCACGGGGTCGCATAGAGTCGGACACGACTGAGCGACGGAACGGAACGGAACGGAAAAGCTTCTGATGGTTTTAGTAGAGCAAGGGTGGAGAACCACTAGATGAAACTAAGTGGCTTGAAAAAGAGTCAAGGGCTCTGTAAAGATCTGGAAACAGGCCTTCTCTCCCTTTTCACTTACCTAAACAGCCTTGCAAGGTTATGCTCAGAGACTGCTCAATGCTAAGAATTAGAGTCACCTGGGGAACTGAAACTACTCTGAATGTCCAGATTCCGTGACCAGAGAATCTGATACAATTGTGCTAGGATGGGCTCTGGTATCTTTCAGGTATCCCCTACTTTAATGGTGATTTCGTGTATAGCAAGCATTTAATTTAAATATCTCCCAGGATTTAATGGTTTTTCTAATATGTAGCAAGGTTTGAGATCTGAGACGGTGCTCCAGTTGTAATGAGCATATCAATCAGCTGAGGATTGTGTTGAAATACAGATTCTGATTTGGCAAGTCTGGATGGATGCCCAGGTTCTTCATTACTATTGAACCCCCAGGTTGTGTTGATGCTGCTGGGACTGGTTTGAGGAGCAAGGGTGTAGATGGAAAATGTCTCCTATAGAACCAGAAAGAACTGGCTCTGAAGTCTGATTTTGCAGCTTACTGTCTTTTGTGGCTTTCAGTACTTCACCTCTATGAGCCTTTTTCCTCATCTATGAAATAGGGTTCTATAATGATACCTACCCGTACCCATCCCATGCCAGGTGTTCAGGAAACGGGACCCTCTTTTACTGGCTGATATCAGTAGCACAGGAACCTAGTTGGATGTTGAGTATTTTTCCAAGCTCTTATCCACTGATGCTAGATCAGAAATCTGGGGAAGTGTGTTTGCTTTTCGGTTGGTCCTTTGTTTGAAATCCACACTAGATTTCACCAAGGACTCTTCCCTTTAGACCTTTGCACATGACATTCATTCATTGTGCCTGGAATACCCTTTCCCTGGTGGCTCAGATGGTAAAGAATCCCCCTGCAATGTAGGAGACTCAGGTTCAATCCATGGGTGGGGAAGATCCCCTGGAGGAGGAAATGGCAACCCTCTGCAGTGTTCTTACAGAGTGCTTAGTAGGTGCCAGACAATGTACAAAGTGCTTATACATGATCTAATTTAGTCCTTATTCGTGCTCAGTCATGTCCACCTCTTAGCAACCACGTGGCTTGTACCCTGCCAGGCTCCTGTGTTCATGGGATGCTCCACTCCAGGTACTGGAGTGGGTTGCCATTCCCTTCTCTAGGGGATCTTGCTGACCTAGAGATTGAACCTGGGTCTCCTGAATTGCACGCAGAAATTCTTTACCATCTGAGCCACCAAGGAAGTTTCATGGACAGAAGAGCCTGGCAGGCTACAGACCATGGAGCCGCAAAAGAATCTGATACAACAGAGCGACTGAGCGAAGGGCACGTATGAGGCCAGCATCCGTATTCCTCTTCTTGTTGCCAGGGTTTCTGCTTGGCAAAGCGGAATCTCAGGTTATCCATGGCCTGTCTATTCACTTCTAGTCCTTCTTACCTCGGATTGGTTTCCCTCCCACTCTGCTTTTCCCAGCACTCTGGATGAATTGTCTTCATGTCACCGTAAATCACAGCCGGCACCACGTGTTTCTGTGATTATGCTGAAATAAAAACCCTTTTCTCAGCATCTGCCTGACTTGCCCCCACGTTTGAATCTCAGCGGGTTCTTCACGCCATGACATTCAGGGCTCAGAACACATGCCAAAAGGAAGGCATCTATCCCTAGTTTGAGGGAGAAAGCCTCCTGTTAACATCTTATAAACTATGAGTTCAGATCCTCTATTTTTAACCCCATGGAACAACTTGGAACCCTATAAATCACATGACCATGTAAACTAAAGTAAAACCACCTCTTTCTCACACTTACAAAAAAGTTTATATTTTTTTTCTGTTTTCTAAAGTTGACAGACCAAAAAAAAAAGTTTGCTGTGGCTTTCTGACTTTACAAATGTGTCTTCCAGAGGCTTTCAACATTGTTCTGAGTGTTAACAGTTCATAGCGGAAACTGATTAACCATTAATAGTTTTCCCGTTCAACAGCCCTCTCCTGTCTGAATGACTTTTAATATTTGTTTCTTTCCATGTGCGCCCCACTCAGGCACCTGACTTCCTCTCAGTTTCAAGTTTTTGTTGTGTCTTTTGAGGAATCAAATAAATTAAAAGACTTTTTATTTGTTTCCCAATAGAGATGTCCTATGCTAAGTAAAGTGACTGAAAATGCATTTTCTTTTCAAATTAGAGGGGGAGAAAAAAATACTCTCCCTATCAGTATTTTCAAAGCAAACTATTTATTCACTGATTCAATAAGCAATTATTGGATGTTTGCTGTGTTAAGAATGTTGTGCTGAGTGCTAGGGAGGGCACCTACAGAGATGAAAATAATCAAAATAAAGTCTGTCTCGAAGGACCTGAAAATCTAGGAAGGGAGAGAAATCTACATATATGAGCACCTATAATATGAGCACAAAGTGAAAGAAGTTTCTCAAAGCCTTCCCAAGTCCTCTGAGATTTTCCTTGTACACTCTGTTTACAATGTAAATGTTAACCGTTGTGTTAGTTTTGTTTTGTGTTTTTAAGGAAGCCCTCCTACACTGAGGGTGGGAATGTAAGTTGGTGCAGGCTCTATGGAAGACAGTATGGAAGTTCCTCAGAAAACTAAAAATAGAACTACCATATGATCCAGCAATCCCATTCCTGGGCATATATGTGGACAAAACTATAATTCAAAAAGATACATGCCTCTTTATATTAATAGGAGCATTGTTCACAATGGCCAAGACTTGGAAACAACCTAAATGTCCATTGACAAATGAATGGTAAACCATTATGTTTTAAGTACTTGCCTAACCTATGTCTCCTTGGGAGGGCTGTAAGGACTCTGAGGTCACAAGTCTTGTTTCACTCTTGTTTAAGCAGAGTCTAAGGTGCTGGATGAAGAAATGGGGCGGGGGAGGAGGGACGGGGAGGAGAGAGCGGGCACTAATGGCAGAGCGGGCACCTTAAGGGTAAGAAGTTTTTCCTGGGCTCCAGACATTGAAAGCTTCTCTGCAGAGGGAGGTAAGATTTAAGTCAGATTTTCAAGTCTGGCAAGAATAAAATTGGCTAAAAATGAGGGAAAAGACACTCAAGCTTAAGAAATGATATGAGGAGAAGAATGGAGGCAGGAAAGTCAGGGCTCATCAGAGGAATAATTCCTAAGTGTGCTGCTCCTGTTAAACCCAAGATAGAGACATTAAGAAATGTTAAGAGGGCGATTAAGAAGTAGCAACCCTCAGTAGCAGAAATGCCAGTGACTGAGCTGGTGAAAAGCCTGGTGGCTATCCCTCTTTCATTCATTAATCCAACATGTGTAATCGGACATATTGAGCCCTAATTATATGCATGTTGTAGTCCGTGTTCTGAGGGCTCAGTGGTGATCGATTCAGATTTGTGAGTTTCCTGCCTGCATAGGACTCATGCTCCACTGGAGTAGATAAACCAACAAAATCAGACACATATATCATTTGCTAATTTACTGTGAAAGAGGTAGTGTGCAGTGACAGAAAGTGACCAGTTTGATATTGTGGTCAGGGAATGACACTTTAGCAATGATTAACCTGGACCCCACAGCTGTTGTAAATTATGATTTTGGGTAGATAAAGTATTTCTTTTAATAACTTCAATAAAAAAAACCCCAAGTCATTGTTTTTCGTTGCTTTTCCCAGCTCTCTGCTATTCCAATAACAGAGCAAAAAATGATCTCTTCTGAGAGCTTGAAGAAAAAAATGTCCAAACAACTGGCCTGTTCATTCTGTGGATCAACAAAATTCCTGTAGTGAAGAGGAATCCAGAAAATGGAATCTTGTTTAACCTTGTTTAATCCAATTCTTCAGTCTTCTGTCATGTATCTTTATGGCTCTTCTGCCCACCCAAATTGCTAATGTGGGAAGAAAGACACCTTCATTACTGAGAACTCAGACATGATGGATGATGATGTAATGATTGATTTGCTGTTGCTGGAAAACTGAGCTGTACATGTTAAAACCTCATTGGAGAGAAGCAAGATTAAACAAGAATGTGGCTATTAATGTGGTTCAGAGAAACATGAAATAATGTGCCTTTAGAGGCTTTTAATGCATACACAAATGTATAGTTTTATAAACATACTCATAAATACTTAGTTATCAGTCATTCTTTCACCCATGTATGCTACAAATACTACTGAGCACCTACTAAGTTGAAAAAAAAATGAGTATGATGTTGGAATATAAGACGAAAAACAAGACAGTGAGAACTTGGTTTCAAAGAAGGCATGGCTTATAATTGAGGTATGGCATAGACCCAGCAGTCCCCAACCTTTTTGGTACCAGGGTCCAGCTTCATGGAAGACAATTTTTCCATGGACCAGTGGGCAGTCTATGTGTGTGTGTGTGTGTGTGTGTGTGTGGGCATGCATGTTGGGGAAGTGGTTTCCGGATGGCTCAAGTGTATTGCATTTATTATATACTTTATTTTTATTATTGTTACATCAGTTCCACCTCAGATCATCAGGCATTACATCTTGGAGGCTGGGGACCCCTGACATAGACAACAGTGTATAATATAATCCAAAAATTAAAGAAATGCTGGATGGCAGACAGGTACCCATAATTTCTGCCTATCTGGCACATATTCTCTTTATTTCAGCAGCAGCAAGTTGATTTTTCTTCAGGGAGCAACAGCGCGCACACCCTCCGTCCATGTGGAGTGGGTCAGTGTGGCTCTCACTTACCCTCATGCCGTTATTATCGCTGTCCTCACTCTGATGGCAGTAGGCACATGCCCCGGCTGAGCCAGTCAGCATATGCCATCTTTTGGCTGAAGGGTGGCTTGGTTCAAAATTCCAGGAAGACAATGGACTCAAGTTGGTCAAATGCTAGTCACTTCCATCAAAGGGAAGGCCAAGCTTAGAATAAGAGAGACAAAAGTTGGAGAGTTCAATTCAGTCGCTCAGTCGTGTCCGACTATTTGCGACCCCATGACCCGCAGCACACCAGGCCTCCCTGTCCATCACCAACTCCCAGAGTCCACCCAAACCCATGTCCATTGAGTCGGTGATGCCATCCAACCATCTCATCCTCTGTCATCCCCTTCTCCTCCTGCCCTCAATCTTTCCCAGCATCAGGGTCTCTTCAAATGAGTCAGTTCTTTGCATCAGGTAGTCAAAGTATTGGAGTTTCAGTTTCAACATCAGTCCTTCCAATGAATACCCAGGACTGATCTCCTTTAGGATGGACTGGTTGGATCTCCTTGCAGTCCAAGGGACTCTCAAGAGTCTTCTCCAGCACCATAGTTCAAAAACATCAATTCTTCTGTGCTCAGCCTTCTTTATAGTCCCAACTCTCACATCCATACATGACCACTGGAAAAACCATAGCCTTGACTAGACGGACCTTTGTTGACAAAGTAATGTCTCTGCTTTTTAATATGCTGTCTAGGTTGGTCATAACTTTCCTTCCAAGGAGTAAGCATCTTTTAATTTCATGGCTGCAATCACCATCTGCAGTGATTTTAGAGCCCAGAAAAATAAAGTCAGCCACTATTTCCACTGTTTCCCCATCTATTTGCCACGAAGTGATGGGACTAGATGCCATGATCTTAGTTTTCTGAATGTTGAGCTTTAAGCCAACTTTTTCACTCTCCTCTTTTCATTTTCATCAAGAGGCTCTTTAGTTCCTCTTCACTTTCTGCCATAAGGGTGGTGTCATCTGCATATCTGAGGTTACTGATATTCCTCCCGGCAGTCTTGACTCCAGCTTCTTTCTGATATTGTGCAAGCCCTTACATTCAGTTTTTTCTGAAGTCAGTACTTCCTGAACCACTTTTTAAAATATTATTTTTATTAAATTTATATACAGTAAAATTTACTTAATTATTGGTGCATGGTTCTATAAGTTTAAACACAGGCATATATTCACGTAAACGTCAGCACAATTAAGATACGAAACAACCTCCTCACCTGAAAAACTCACTTCCTTATTCTGCTCCTTTAAATTGAAACCCTCTCTATAACCCTTACCCCTGGCAAATATTGATTTGTTCTCTACTCCAACAGTCTTAATCACTCCAGAATGTTAAATAACGATACAAATTCAACTTTTTGAGACTAGCTTCTTACATTCAGGATAATGCTTTTGAAATTCGTTCAAGTTGTAGCATATATTAATAATAGTTCATACCTTTATATTGCTGAGTAATCTTCCATTTAAATAAGGAAGGTGACAATATACAGGCTTGATGTACTCCTTTCCCAGTTTTGAACCAGTCAGTTGTTCCAGGTCAGATTCTAATTGTTGCTTCTTGACCTGCATACAGGTTTCTCAGGAGGCAGGTAAGGTGGTCTGGTATTCCCATCACTTTAACAAGTTTCCAGTTTGTTGTGATCCACACAGTCAAAGGCTTTAGCATAGTCAATGAAGCAGAAGTAGATGTTTTACTGGAATTCCCTTGCTTTCTCTCTAATCCAACAAATGTTGGCAATTTGGTCTCTGGTTCCTTGGTCTTTTCTATACCCAGCTTGTACATCTGGAATTTCTCAGTTCACACTGCTGAAGCCTGGCTTGAAGGATTTTGACCATAACTTTACTTGCATGAATTTTCCCTGATAGCTCAGTTGGTAAAGAATCCACCTGCAATGTGGGAGACCTGGGTTCGATCCCTGGGTTGGGAAGATCCCCTGGAGAAGGGAAAGGGTACCCACTCCAGTCCCTGGGGTTGCAAAGGAGTTGGGCACGACTGAGCAACTTTCACTTTCTTTTCTTTGCTTGCATGGGAAATGAGCACACATGCATGGTTGAACATTCTTTGGCGTTGCCCTTCTTTGGGACTGGAATGACAACCACTCTTTTCAGTCCTCTGACCACTGCTGAGTTTTCCAAATTTGCTGACATATTGAGTGCAGCCTTTTAGGATTTTAAATAGCTCACCTGGAATTCCATCACCTCCACTAGCTTTTTCATAGTAATGCTTCCCAAGGCCCACTTTACTTCATATTCCAGGATGTCAGGGTGTAGGTGAGTGACCGCACCATCGTGATTATCGTGGTCATTAAGACCGTTTTTGTACAGTTCTGTGTGTTCTAACACCTCTTCTTAATATCTTCTGCTTCTGTTAGGTTCTTACCATTTCTGTCCTTTTTTTGGCCCATGAAATTTTCCCTTGATATCTCTAATTTTCTTGAAGAGTCCTCTAGTCTTTCCCATTCTGTTGTTTTCATCTATTTCTTTGCATCGTTCATTTAAGAAGGTCTTCTTATCTCTCCTTGCTATTCTCTGAAACTCTTCATTCAATTGGGTATCTCCCTTTCTCCCTTGTTTTCCTTTCTCTTCTTTTCTCACATATTTGTAAAGCCTCCTCAGATAACACTTTGCCTTCCTGCATTTCTTTTTCTTGCAGATGGTTTTGGTCACCACCTCCTATACAGTGTTATGAACCACTGTCCATTGTTCTTCAGGCACTTTTCTACCAGATCTAATCCTTTGAACCTGTTCATCACCTCCACTGTATAATCATATGGAATTTTATTTATATCATACCTGAACGGCCTAGTGGTTTTCCCAAGTTTCTTCAGTTCTGAACTTTGCCATTAGGAGCTAATGATCTGAGTCATAGTCAGCTCCAGGTCTTGTTTTTGCTGCCTGTATAGAGTTTCTCCATCTTCGGCTGCAAAGAATATAATCAATCTGATTTCAGTATTGATCATTTGGTGATATCCATGTATAGAGTTGTCTCTTATGTTGTTGAAAGAGCGATTTGCTATGACCAGTGTGTTCTCTTGACAAAAATCTATTAACTTTGGTGAAATGTCTATTCATTTGTTTTGCTCATTTCTGCTTGTTTCCTTGTTGAGTTTTGAGAATTCTTTAAAAATCCTAGATACAAGTGTTTTTTTGGGTATGTAATTTGCAAATATTTTCTCAGAATCTTTAGCTTGACTTTTCATTCTCTTAACAGTTTCTTTTTTATCTTGATGACAATTTTTTTATTTTTATAAAGTCTTAGTAACCATTTTTTCCTTTTTATGGACTGTGTTCTGGTGTCTTATTGAAGAACTCTTTGTCTAACTCAAGATGGAAAAGATTCTCACCTCTAGATTTTTTTTATTTTATGTTTTACCTATAGATTTATAACCCATTTTGTTATTTTATTTTTTAATTCAAGTCTAGTTGATTTACAATACTGTGTTAATCACTTCTGTAATCATCAAAGTGATTCAGTTATACATGGATACACTTTTCTTTTTTTATATGCTTTTCCATTATAGTTTTTCATAGACTATTAAATATAGTTCTCTGTGCTATGCAGCAGGACCTTGTTGTTTATCTAGCCTATATTAAAAGCATACATCTACTAACCCAAATCTTCCACTCCAGCCCTCCCCTGATTTCCTCCCCCGACAACTTCTATATTTATAAACCATTTTGAGTTAATTTTTGGTTAAGGTGTGAGGTTTAGATTGAGGATTTTTTTTTTTTTTGCATATCGTTGTCCAATAGTTTCATTCTATTTGTTGAAAAAATTGTCTTTACTACTGACCTTATATAAAATAGTCTTTGCAGTTCTGTGAAAATCAATTTGCCATGCTGATGTAAGTCTCTTTCTGGGATCTCTGTTCTATATATTTCACTCTCCTATGTGTATATACCTCCACTGATATCATGTTGCCTTGATGAGTGTAGCTTTATAGGACATCTTACAATCAAGCAATGTGTGAACTTCCAACTTTATTCTTCTTTTTGATAGTTAGTTGCCTATTCTATTTCATTTTTTCCCCATAAATTTAGAGCCACCTTGTCTGTATTTACAAAAAGTCCCACTTGGATTTTGATTGGAAATGCATTAAATTAGTTTGGGATTAAAATATACACACTACTATATATAAAACAGCTAACCAACAAGGACCTATTGTATAGTACAGGGAGCTATACTCAGTGTCTTGTAGTAACCTATAATGGAAGAGAATGTAAAAAAAAATACATATACTTTTTACATATATGTATAACTGAATCACTTTGCTGTAAACTTGAAACTGTCACAGTATTATAAATCAACTATAATTCAATAAAATATTTTTAAAAATAAAAATGTTAAAGAAATGCATTAGATTTATAGATTTGTTGAAAATTTACATCTTAACTGTAATGACTGTTCCAATCCATGAACATGATATGTCTCTCATTTATTCAGCTCTACTTTGATATCTTCCATCGTTGATTAGTTTTCAGCATACTAATCTTGCACATTTTGTTAAACTTATACCAAGGTATTTCATTTTCTTAGATGTATTGTAAATAAGTTTTTGAATATCAGTTTTCAGTTATTCATTGCTTATGTGAAAACATAAAAGTTAATTTTGTAGGTTGACCTTGTATCCTAGAACATTTACAAATTGATTTATTAGCACCAGAAATTTTTTTTGTAGATTCCTTGGGCTTCCCAGGTGGTGCTGGTGGTAAAGAACCCACTTGCCAATGCAGGAGACGTAAAAGACTCAGGTTCAATCCCTGGGTTGGGAAGATCCCCGGAGGAGAGCATGGAAACCCACCCCAATATTCTTGCCTGGAGAATCCTGTGGCTAGAAGAGCCTGGTAGGCTCAGTCCTTAGGTTCTCAAAGAGCCAGATACGATTGAAGCAAATTAGCATGCACAGGGGACCCCTACATAGACAAACATGTCATCATCAAAATAGGGGAAGTTTTGTTTCTTGCTTTCTAATAGGTATGCCCTTTTTGCACTGTCTAAGGTGTCTAGGATAATGGTGAATAAGAGTGATGAGAGTGGATATCCTTGCCTTGTTGTGTGTCTTGAGGGCAAAGAATTTAGTCTCTTACAATTTTCTCATACAAAGTATGACTTTAGTTGTTGATTTTTTTTGTAGATGCTCTTTATCAGATTAAGGAATTTCCCTTTTTTCCTAGTTTTCTAAGAGGTTTTTTTTTTTAAATCATGAATGGCTGTTGAATTTTGTCAAATCCTATTTCTGCTCTAATTAATATCACCATGTAGTCTTCTTAAGTCTGTTAATAAGATGAAATATAATGACTGATTTTTCAAATATTCATCAGTTTTGTATTCCTGGGATAAACTATACTTGAAAATGGAATATTATTCTTATTATACATTGCTGGACTCAATTTGCCAATATTTTGAGTAAAGTCCCATTTTTTTGTTTAAGCCAATTTGAGTTGGGTTTCTCTAACTTGTGAGTTCTGACTAGTATTTATAGGCTCAAACAAGTACTGTGACAATTCCTAAGATAGTACAATAATTTCTGAATGTTGTGAATAGGAAAGCTTACACAAAAGAGTAAAGTTCTCTCCTATTTCACAAACAGTGAAGATAAAAATTACACAGTAAAATTAAATCACTGTGTAAGTTTCTATAGTTGTTTTAGTAATTATTCCTAGACTTACATCACAATAGTAAATTGTTTCTAAAGTTTAGAAATATTTTTGAGATTGTATATTTAGTATATACAAGTTATAGGAAATTTAAACAACAAAATGTAAAAAATAGTATATATAAATTACCTGCAATATTATTAGTTTATTATATTATCACATAACTACATTAATAAAATTGTATATGTGCTGTCTATAATGGTATTTATCAAACATTGCTGCAAATTAGAATCACCTAGGAAGTTTTGAAAATATTGACGTCTGTGATCTACCTGTAAAGATCAGGGTTGTGACTCCTGACTCAAGATTTTTGAAAACTCTTTCAGTCTCTAATATGCAGCCAAGTTTGGCAAACACTGTTCCAGAACTTAGTTCTTATGTGTACCCAGTAACATATGCATGTACTTGTTACTGTCTAAAAATTGAATCAGATATTCTTTAATGTTTGCAACTTATTTTTTAAAAATTAAACATTATTTTTAGATAATTGTATACTGATACATAGTTATAACAAATAACAGACTTCCTCAAAGTATAAAACATAGTTTTACAGTTCAGTTCAGTTGCTCAGTCGTGTCCGACTCTCTGCGACCCCATGAATCACAGCACGCCAGGCCTCCCTGTCCATCACCAACTCCCGGAGTTCACTCAAACTCATGTCCATCGAGTCGGTGATGCCATCCAGCCATCTCATTCTCTGTCGTCCCCTTCTCCTCCTGCCCCCAATCCCTCCCAGCATCAGAGTCTTTTCCAGTGAGTTAGCTCTTCACATGAGGTGGCCAAAGTATTGGAGTTTCAGCTTTAGCATCAGTCCTTCCAATGAATACCCAGGATTGATCTCCTTTAGAATGAACTGGTTGGATCTCCTTGCAGTCCAATGGACTCTCAATAGTCTTCTCCAGCACTACAGTTCAAAAGCATCAATTCTTCGGCGATCAGCTTTCTTCACAGTCCAACTCTCACATCCATACATGACCACGGGAAAAACCATAGCCTTGACTAGATGGACCTTTGTTGGCAAAGTATTATCTCTGCTTTTTAATATACTATCTAGGTTGGTCATAACTTTCCTTCCAAGGAGCAAGTGTCTTTTAATTTCATGGCTGCAATCAGCATCTGCAGTGATTTTGGAGCTCCCCAAAATAAAGTCTGACACTGTTTCCACTGTTTCCCCATCTATTTCCCATGAAGTGATGGGACCAGATGCCATGATCTTTGTTTTCTGAATGTTGAGCTTCAAGCCAACCTTTTCACTCTCCTCTTTCACTTTCATCAAGAGGCTTTTGAGTTCCTCTTCACTTTCTGCCATAAGGGTGGTGTCATCTGCATATCTGAGGTTATTGATATTTCTCCCGGCAATCTTGATTCCAGCTTGTGCTTCTTCCAGCCCAGCGTTCCTCATGATGTACTCTGCATATAAGTTAAATAAGCAAGGTGACAATATACAGCCTTGACGTACTCCTTTTCCTATTTGGAACCAGTCTGTTGTTCCATGTCCAGTTCTAACTGTTGCTTCCTGACCTGCATACAGGTTTCTCAAGAGGCAGGTCAGGTGGTCTGGTATTCCCACCTCTTTCAGAATTGTATGACCCAACAATTCCATTCATTAATATATACCCAAGGGAATGAAAATATATGTCCACACAAAAATCTGTGTACAAATGCTCATGATAGCAATATTCATAATAGCTGAAAAGTGGAAATGACCCAAATAGTCATCAACTGATGAATGGATAATCAACCAATGAATGGATAAAATACGGTATATCAAGAGAATGAAATAATATTCAGCTTTAAAGAGAAATGAAGTACTGATATATGCTACAAGGCAGATGACCCTTAAAAACTTTATGCTAAGTGAAAGAGGCCACACACAAAAGGTCACATAGTGTATGGTTCCATTTATATGAAATAACCACAGCAGACAAATCCACAAGACAGAAAGCCCATTGGGGCTAGCAAGAAGCTAGAGAAGATAAGGTGATGGGGGATAGGGAGTAAGTGCTTAATAGGTATAGGGTTTCTTCTGAGGTTGATGAAAATCTTCTGGAATTAGATAGGAGTGATGGTTGAAAAACCTTGTGAGTATACGAAAAGCCACTGAAGGTGACTTGCACATTTTTGAATTTAAAAATTTATGATATGTGAATTATTTCTCAATAAAGCTGTTGTTAAAAAGTAAAACAGAAAAATAATAGTGTGAGGTCTCAGATACCCTTTACCCAGTTTCTCCCAGTGGTAACATCTATAACTATAATAATATAATATTAGAACCAGGATACTGATGGTGATACAGTCAAGATACAGAAAAATTCCATTTGCTATCTGTATATTCTCTTGGGTGAAATGTCTCTTCATTGCTTTTGTTCATTTTCTAATTGGTTTATTTGTTTTTACTCTGGAGTTTTGAGACATCTTTAAATATTTTAGATACTAGAGCTCTGTTGGATATATGGTGTGTAAATATTTTCTCTCACTCTGTACCTTATCTTCTCAATCTAGTCTTATGAGTTTTCAGAGAGTAAAAGTTTTAAATCTTTCATGAGGTCAAATTTAATCAATTTCTTTTTTTTTTTTTTTGGATTTGGCTGTTGGTGTTGTTTCTAACCACTGTTTCCTTAGCCCTGAACTCTGAAGATTTTCTCATTTTTCCTCTAAAATTTTATACTTTTATATTTCACTCTTAAATCTATGATCCATTTTAATTAATTTTTATGCAAATTGTAAAGTTTAAGCATAGGTTTATTCTTTTTACAGATATATATATATATTTTAATGGAGGTATAGTTGATTTACAATGTTGTGTTAATTTTTACTGTGTAGCAAAGTGATTCAGTTTCTTTTTCAATATTATTTTCCATTATGTTTATCACAGGATATTGAATATAGTTCCCTGTGCTATATAGTAGGATGTTGATGTTTACCCATTCTATATATGTTAGTTTTCATCTACTAACCCCAAACTCCCACTCCACCCCTCCATACCTCCCCCTTGGTAAACACAAGTCCATTCTCTGTGTCTGTAAGTCTGTTTCTTTGTTACCAGATAAGTTCATTTGTGTCATACTTTAGTTATATATATAATTAAATTAAATTTGACTTTAAAATTAATATAATATTATATATATATATGTGATTAAACTGTGTATACACAACTGCTCCAGCCTTTTGTTGAAAAGACTGTCCTTCTGCCATTGAATTACTTCTGCACATTTGTTAAATATATCCTGGTCTAATCCAGTAGAACTTTCTGCAATGCTGGAAATGTTCTACATCTGCACTCTACAACACAGTATGGCCTATGTGTGTCTGCTAAGTCAATTTGATTGAAAGAATGGTTCAAGTCTAATATTTCATTGTTGATTTTCTGTGTGGATGATCTGTCCATTGGTGACAGAGGCCAAATTGAAGTTTCCTACTATTATTGTATTGTGCGTTTCTCCCTTGAAATCTGATCATATTTGTTCAACATATTTAGGTATGCTGATATTGGATGTGTATATATTTATGATGGTTATCTCTCTTAATAAGTTGACCCCTTTGTAACTATATAATGATCCTCTTTGTCTCTAATTACCATTTTTTGACTTAAAGTCTATGTTGTCTCAGTATAGCTACCTCTGCTTTCTTTTGATTTCCACTTGCATAGAATATCTTTTTCCATCTACTTCTTTGAGCTTATGTGTTTCCTTAAAGCTGCAGTGAGTCTTCTGTAGGTAGTACATAGACAGGTCTACTTTTTTTTTAAATCTATTAATCTGGTCTTTAGATTGGAGAATTCAATTCATTTACATTTACAGCAATTACTGATAAGTAAGGGTTTCCCTCATAGCTCAGTTGGTAAAGAATCTGCCTGAAATGCAGGAAACCCAGGTTCGATTCCTGGGTCAGGAAAATCCCCTGGAGAAGGAAATGGCAACCCACTGCAGTATTCTTGCTTGGAGAATGCCATGGACAGAGGAGCCTGGCAGGCTACAGTCCATGGGGTCCCAAGAGTCGGACACGACTTAGCGACTAAACCACCATCACCAAGGAGTTACTGCTTCCTGGAGAGATCAGCAGGTAAAGAATTGGCCTGTAACAAGGAGACACAGGAGATGCAGGATTGATCCCTGGGTTGGGAGGATCCTCTGGAGGAGGGCATGGCAACCCACTCCAGTATTCTTGCCTGGGAAATCCCTTGGACAGAGAAGCCTGGCGGGCTATGGTTCATGGAGTCACAAAGAGAAACAAGCTGAGCACAGCACCCAAGGACTTACTAGTGCCATATTATTGTTTTCTGGTTGTTTTGTAGTTATTCCTTTCTACCTTTGTTGCCACTTTCCTCTGTGATTTGATGATTTTGGGGTATTAGTATCCTAACCCTAGTATTAGGATTCTCTTCTCTTTACTGTTCGTGAAAGTATTGTAGATTTCTGCTTTGTATAGTTACTGTGAAGCTTCCATGAAACATCCCATAGTTCTAATAGTCTATTACACACTGGTAAGTACTTAATTTCAAACACATACAAAGACTCTACCCTTTTATTCCCTTGCCCTTTATTGTTTTTTTTTTGGGGGGGTTTGGGGGTTTAGTTTATTTCATTTTTTTTAATGTCAAAATTTATTTCTTTCTGTACTGTGTATTCATTAACAAATTATTGTAGCTATGATTATATTTAATACTCTTTAACCTTTATACTAGGATTAATTGGTTAACACTTCAGCAGATTACAATATTATAGTATTCTGAATTTGACTGTATACTTACCTTTATCAGTATGATGTATATTTTCATGTAACTAATTATCATCTTTCCATTTCAGCTTTAAGAATTTCCTGCAGCATTTCCCTTAAGGAAGATCTAGTGGTGGTGAATTCTCTTAGCTTTAGTTTGTCTAAGAAAATCTTTCTGTCTTCTTTTTTTCTGAAGGACAGCTTTGCCCAGTGAAGTACTCTTGGTTGGCAGTTTTTATTTTCTTTCAAAACTGAATATATCAACTCACTCTCTTTCGATGTATAAGATTTTTGTTGAGAAATCTGCTGGTAACCTTATGGGGGATCACTTTAAATTACAAGATTTTTTTCTCTTACTGCTTTAAAGATTCGCTTTTAAAAAAATATTTTACAATTTTATTATAATTTGTCTTAGATAAGTTCTCTTCAAATTGATTTTTTTTGGTTCGTTTGGTGACCTATGAAGTTCGTGAAATTAGATATCCAAATCTCTGCCCAGATTTGGAAAACTCTCAGCCACTATTGCTTTAGGTTAGTTGTCTTTCCCCCTTTCCATCTGGAACTTCAATAATTTGCAGTTTGCTTTTTTTGCTAGTATCCCATATATCATATAGGCGTTCTTCATTCTTTTTCATTTTTTCCCCTTTGCTTCCCAATGATCGGATAATGTCAAAGTTCCTGTCTTCTGCCTCAGATTCTTTATTCTGGGGCTTGATCTATTCTGATATTGATGCACTGTGTCACAGTTTGAAGTTTCATTCATCGTATTCTTCAGCCCTGGAATTTCTGTTCCTTTTTTTTTTACGATTCCTATCTCTTTCTTAAATTTCTCACTTTGTTATTGTCTTCTGACTTCGGTGAATTATCTTTCTGTATTTTCTTGTAGCTCATTGAGTTTCTTTAAAATACCTGTTTGAATTCTTCATCCAGGTACATTTTTGATCTCCATGTCTGCGGCTTTGGTTATAAAAAGATTATTGTGATTATTTGAAGATTTCATGCTTCCTTGATCTTTCCAAGTTCCTTAATGTTTTTGTTTCTGTCTTTGCATTTCTAGTGGAAATGGCAACCCACCCCAGTACTCTTGCCTGGAAAATCCCATGGATGGAGAAACCTGGTAGGCTACGGTCCATGGGGTTGCAAAGAGTCAGACATGACTGAGCGACTTCACTTTTGCATTTCTAGTAGGAGACACCTTCTCCAGTCTTTACTAATTACCCATTCCAGTGCATCCACACTCATATAAATATATATACATATATATATATTTTTTTTTTCTTCAATGGTATGCTGTAACTTCTCCTCTGGAAACAGGAACTCCCATATAGGCTCTGTCATTCGTGGGAGATTTTCCAGGTGTTTTCCAGGAGTTCCCAAATGTTGCTGAGAGGGGCTGGAGTGTGTTCACTGGCTACTTCAGTCACAGTCAGGACTGAGGTCGGACTGTGTATTACCCAATGCATGGCACCTTCCAGGTGCCTTGGTGTATAGTGCTGGATTCCACAACCCTCTTGTGGATGAATGCCAAGTTTTTGTTGTTTGGGGGGACAAAAATGAGCGATATCTTATGTTGTCACTACAAATGTTTCTGTTTTTAAAAAAGAAGTTCCTCATAGAAAAGTGCAAATGTGTTAGAAATGTAAAGAAGAAAATAAAAATCAGTGGTAATTTTACCAACGGTTTTTCCATGTATGGATGTGAGAGTTGGACTGTGAAGAAAGCTGATCGCCAAAGAATTGATGCTTTTGAACTGTGTGGTGCTGGAGAAGACTCTTGAGAGTCCCTTGGACTGCAAGGAGATCCAACCAGTCCATTCTAAAGAGATCGATCCTGGGTGTTCATTGGAAGGACTGATGCTAAAGCTGAAATTCCAATACTTTGGCCACCTCATGCGATGAGCTGACTCACTGGAAAAGACTCTGATGCTGGGAGGGATTGGGGGTGGGAGGAGAAGGGGATGACAGAGAATGAGATGGCTGGAGGGCGTCACTGACTCGATGGACATGAGTTTGAGTGAACTCCGGGAGTTGGTGATGGACAGGGAGGCCTGGCGTGCTGTGATTCATGGGGTCGCAAAGAGTAGGACACGACTGAGTGACTGAACTGAACTGAAGATAAACGTTTAAAATGTTTCAGTGTATTTCCTCCCAATTATTTTATATATATAAAATGTCTTCATAAACATCATTTAAATGGCTGTGCAGTTATCTATAGTAGATGTTTCAATATACTGTTATATACAACTTGGATTAAAATATTTTTGCAAAGAATATCTTTGTAAATATTTTTGAGGCATTTATGATTATCTCTCATTGTGTGTGTATGTGTTTGAGTGTGTGCACTTTGTCACTCAGTCGTGTCCAACTCTTTGCGACCCCACGAACTGTAGCCTGCCAGGATCCTCTGTCCATGGTATTCTTCAGGCAAGAATACTGGAACCAGTTGCCATTACTGACTCGAGGGCATCTTCCCAACCCAAGGATCTAACCAGAATCTCCTGCGTCTCTTGCATTGGCCAGCATGTTCTTTACTACTGAGCCACCTGGGAAACCCTGTCTCCGATTATCTCTAAGTGTACTAAGTTTAACTTAGGGTCAAATGATATGAATGTTTTTGAGGTTTTTGATACATACTGACCATTTGTCTTTCAGAACATCTACAATTTGTCTTCCATTGATATATAGGAGTACCCTTTTCACTGCATGTTACCAAAATTTAGTATTATTAAGGAATACCTTATTTGAGAGTTCCCCTAGTGGCTCAGCAGTAAAGAATCTGCCTGCAATGCAGGAGATGCAGATTTGATCCCTGGGTCAGAAAGATCCCCCAGAGGAGGGCATAGCAACCCACTCCAGTATTCTTACCTGGAGAATCCCGTGAACAGAAGAGCCTGGCAGGCTTCAGTCCATGGGGTCGCAAGAGTCGTATGCGACTAAATAGACTGAACATGCACACGGACACCTTTTTAAACAAATGTTTGTTTATTTATTTGGCTGCTTCAGGCCTTAGTTGCAGCAAGTGGGATCTTGTTGCAGTATGAGGGATCTAGTTCCTTGATCAGAATTGCACCCAGGTCCCTTCCACTGGGAACCAGGAGTCTTACACTACTGGACCACTAGGGAAGTCCTAGGAATACTTTGTATGTAAATTTTCTTCCTTGTTTGCTTTTTTAAGAGGTTGGGTTGCTGAGATATTTTATAGGTCTGAAAAATCAGCCATTTTAGAAAAAACAGGGATTCTTCTTCAGTAATAGAAAAATATTAAACAGAAGAAACTAAACCCACGGCTTTCACAGTATTTCATATTTTTTCTGAAATTGTGGAAAAGATCATTACAGCTGTAAGAAAAATATTTTAGGGTTTAACACATTCAATGTCAAAACATTATTGTGAATAGCAGCATAATATTCCACTAAACAGGGAAATAATTATTTAACTGAAATCCCCCCAATAGTTGAACATTAATTTTTTTCTACTCTTTACCTGTAAATACTGTGATGAGGCTTCTTGTTCATGAATTGTTATCACCATCTCTGATTACTCTGGATCTATGATGTTTGTGAGTCATGTTATTATGATTTTTAGCTCTGACTCCTTTAGCATTTAGTCCTTTAGCATTAGGACTTATGTCTGAGCCTAAGTTACTCCAGTGACCGAACTGCTTTAATCCTCAGCTCCTTGTTAGCCTCACATCAAAGTACCTAACCTCTCAATCCTTTACTTTTCATCTATAATTATTCCCACTGTTCCCTTAAAATAGGGATAATAATCTTTCCAATCTGAAAAGACTGTTGTCAAGAAGTTTCTTTTCTGACTATCCTTCTTTGTTCTTCTAATGTGATGGAAATCAAAAGGGAGCCCTGCCTCCATCACCAGGTTGGTCAAGACCAGTACTTTGTTCCAGGCAGTTATGGGACCAAAGAGAGGGATATCAAAATATATCCAGGGGAATCAATATGGACACTGGGGAAGATCCTTTTTTGAGAACAGGAGTCACAGGAGCCAGTCAAGGAAATCAAAGCAAGGGAAAGCAGAACCATGAGATCTCAAGCACGTGCATGGAGGCATCACTGGAGCCCATGCATCCAGTCTAACCCAAAGTCTTGAGTTTGCAAGCAGTGTCAAATCGATAACTTCCTTTCTTGGCTCCAGTTGACTTGTTTTAGGCTTCCTACTCATTACAAAAAAGAGCCTCATCAGTCGTGTTTGCTGTTAGTATTGAATCTGACTTCTGAAATAGTATATTAAACAAGACCCACTACTTGTTTTTCTGTTTAGGCAGCTGGATATAGAGTTTTATGTAATAATGGATATCATTATTATTAGCGGACTTTGAGGTTTTTCTTTGTCAGTTTTTTCAGAATAAGCAGTTATGCTAAGTCTAAATTTCTTTTCTCCTAAAATAAAACATCGCCTCAAAAGACAAAGTCAGAATGACTATAATAGGTTTTCTGTAGAGTTTTGCAAACATTCGTTTGTGAGGTGGAAAATATGGTCACAACTGTGATTTGTCTACACATGAAAACCATTCAAGGGCTCTGTTTAGGTTTCCTAGAGTTGCTGTAACAAAGCACCACAAACCGAGGTGCTTAAAACAACACAAATGTATTGCCTCAAAGCTCAGGAGGCTCGGAGTCCAAAATCGAAGTGTCGGCAGGGCCATGCTCCCTCTGAAGCATGGCGGGGAATCATTCTTACTTCTTCCTAGTTTCTGGTGTTTGCCATCAACCCGTCGTGGTCCACAGCTTGTGGGTGCATCCCTCCAGTCACGTGACTGTCTTCCTCCCATGTGTTTGCACGTCATTTTCCCTCTGTGCCTATCTCTTGCTGTCGTGGCTCGGTCATGTGCGACTCTTTGTGACCCCATGGACTGTAGCCCGCCAGGCTCCTCTGTCCATGGGTTTTACCAGGCAAGAATACTGGAGTGGGTAGTCATTCCCTTCTCCAGGGGATCTTCCCGACTCAGGGATCGAACCCCTATCTCCTGTGACTCCTGCATTGGCAGGCAGATTCTTGACCATTGTGCCACCTGGGAAGCCTACTCCCCTCAAGGACTAGGGCCTATTTCTACCTTCCCCTGCATCTGGGCTTTTAGACTTGCTTTGACCAACAAAATGCTCTGGAAGGGACTTCCCTGTGGTCCAGTGGCTAAGACTCTGTGCTCCCAAATGCAGGGTGACTAGGTTCAATCCCTGGTCAGGGAATTAGACTCCATACACCGCAAGACCCAGCACAGCCAAATAAATAAATATTTCTTAAAAATGCTGTGGAAGTGATGTAATGCCACTGCTAAGTCTAGATCTCAAGATTCCTTGCAGCTTCCAAGGCATCTTTAAAACCTTCTGCCCTACTGACCCGAGAGTTCTGTGTGAGTAAGTCTGAGAGAGGTTACTGGAGAAGTCAATGGCTGAGGTCTAAGGGGCCTCAGCCAACAGCCAACACCAGTTGGCAGGCATGTGACTGAGGCTATCTTGTCCTGTGCAGACCTAGTTGAGCCTCTGGAAGCTGGTGCCATAAGCTGCATGTGTGACCTCAGACAAAACTAGCAGAGCTGCCTGGCTGAGCTCAGCCCAAATTACTGGCCTACAGAATCAAGAACAAACAGAATGGCTATTGTTTCAAGTGACTAAATTTTGGACTGATTTTTTTTACACAAGAAAGACATGATTGCTACTGTAGGTTGGGTGTCAGAAGCTTGGGTCTTCTGTTGTTTACTGTCTTGATCACCTCAGGTAAATTACTTAATTCTAAGAGCTCCTGCTTCTTTCTTTATAAAAAAATATAAAATGTGGATATTTCACTGATCTTTTGCCATAAGTCCCAGGTTTAAAGTTTTTAGTTCCAATTGAATAAAAACCCAAATTAAAGAGGTAAAAAGAATAAAAGGAATTTAGCAGCTTAAGAAACTGAAAAGTCCAGCATCTGACCTGGGTTTAAGTAAGATTAACCCAAAGACACAAGTGATGATATCAGAGGTTTGTTGGCCCCTAGCACCCCACACCTCACCCCACTTTCCTCTGTGTGTCAGGTTCACCCCAAGTAGGTTCTTCTCAAGCCTCCTTGCTTCGCGAGGCTGAAGTTCATCCAGCTTGGAGGAAATTTGACTTTCACTGGACCAGGTAGAAACACGTAGCCATATCTAAGTGAGTCAGGCCAGAAGGTTGAGATGGTCCAGTCAAGCTGGGACAGGTGAGGTGAGCCAGTGAGGCAGAGAGGCAGAGCGAAGAGATTGGGGGAAGAGGGGTTAGGCTTCCCAAGACCATCTGGGAGATCAGCACAAAGGGAACTGGAATGCATTTCTTAGAAGAAAAGAATTGGGAGCTAGCTGAGCAGGTGAAAAAATAACAGATGTTCATTCCTTATTGCTAAAGCTTATTAAGAAGATAACAGTAATAGTTTATGTTTATTAATTGCTTATTAGGAACCTGGCACTGCTCAGATTACTTTGTTCTGTTTAACTCCAAAATCACTGCAGATGCTGACTGCATCCATGAAATTAAAAGACGCTTGCTCCTTGGAAGGAAAGTTATGACCAACCTTGATAGTATATTAAAAAGCAGAGACGTTACTTTGCCAATCAAGGTCCGTCTAGTCAAGGCAATGGTTTTCCCCGTGGTCATGTATGGATGTGAGAGTTGGACTGTGAAGAAAGCTGATCGCCGAAGAATGGATGCTTTTGAACTGTGGTGTTGGAGAAGACTCTTGAGAGTCCCTTATACTGCAAGGAGATCCAACCAGTCCATTCTGAAGGAGATCAATCCTGGGTGTTCATTGGAAGGACTGATGCTAAAGCTGAGGCTGCAATACTTTGGCCACCTCATGCGACGAGTTGACTCACTGGAAAAGACTCTGATGCTGGGAAAGGTTGGGGGCAGGAGGAGAAGGGGACGACAGAGAATGAGATGGCTGGATGGCATCACCGACTCTGTGGACATGAGTCTGAGTGTACTCCGGGAGTTGGTGATGGACAGGGAGGCCTGGTGTGCTGTGATTCATGGGGTCGCGGAGAGTCGGACACGACTGAGCGACTAAACTGAACTGAACTGAATCTTCTCAATTTAAGTGTAGGTGTAGTTACTATTTCCTGTTGACACATGAGGAAACTGAGGCACTCAAGTGATGAAAAGTTAAGTGATTAAGTTGCCCATAGTCAAGCAGATATAAGTATCAGAACCCAAACAGATTGGCTTGGGAGCTGTTGCCTTTAACTCTCAGTCTGTACTCAAAACACGGGCTTTCCAAGTGCTCCGGTGGTAAAGAATCCACCTGCCAATGCAGAAGACACAAGAGATGAGGATTCGATCCCTGGGTCAGGAGGATCCCTTGGAGGAGGAAATAGCAACCCACTCCAGTATGCTTGCCAGGAAAATCCCATGGACAGAGGAGCTTGGAAGGTTACAGTCTGTGGGGTCGCAAAGAGTTGGACACAACTTAGTGACTGAAGATGCAATACTCAAAAGAGATCAACAGCATTATGATAGGAAGAATTCTAAGATGATCCTCAAGATTCTTACCCCTGGTATGTAATCTTCTTCTTATATGGGTGAGACCTGTGAATGTGAAAGGATAGTCACTCCTTAATTAGATTACATCATATGGCAAAGTGTTGGAATTGTCATTCCCAAAATTCCTTCATAGCAAACTGGAGGGAGATTCTCTTGTTGGTTTTATTTATTTTTGCAAATTAATTTTTACTGGAATATGGTTGCTTTGCAATTCTACCATACAGCAAAATGCATCAGCTATACATATACATATATCCCCTCTTTTTTGGATTTCCTTTCCATTTAAGTTACCACAGAGCATACAGTAGGATTCCCTGAGCTATACAGTAGGTTCTCATCAGTTATCTATTTTATATATAGTATCAATAGTGTGGCTTCCCTGGTTGATCAGTGGTAAAGAATCTGCCTGCCAATACAGAAGACTCAGGTTCAGTCCCTGGGTTGGAAAGATCCCCTGGAGAAGGAAATGACAACCCTCTCCTGTATTCTTACCTGGGAAATCCCACGGACAGAGGAGTCTGGCCAGCAACAGTTCATGAGGTTTCAAGAACCAGACTTAGCGACTAAACAAAAACGAAATCAATAACGTATACACATCAATTCTGGTCTCCCAATTCATTGTCCTCCCCCCAACCCTTGGTGTCCATACATTTGTTCTCTATATCTGCGTCTCTTGTTTCTGCTTTATAATAAGATCGTCTATACCATTTTTCTAAAATGCACATATATGTGTTAATATACAGTATTTGTTTTCCTCTTTCTGACTTCACTTTGTATAACAGCTTCTAGGTCCATCCACGTCTTTACAGATGACCCAATTTCATTCCTTTTTATGTCTCAGTAACATTCCATTGTATATATGTACCATAACTTCTTTATCTGTTCCTCTTTTGATGGACATTTAGGTTGCATCCATGTCCTGGCTATTGTGAATAGTGCTACAGTGAACACTGGGTTCATGTGTCTTTGGAATTAGTTTTCCTCTGGGTATATGCCCTGGAGTGGGATTGCTGAGTCATATGGTAGTTCTTTAATACTTTGGCCATCGGATGGGAAGAGATGATTCATTGGAAAAGACCCTCATGCTGGGAAAGATTGAAGTCAAAAGGAGAAAGAGGCAGCAGAGGATGAGATGGTTAGATGGCAACACCTACTCAACAGACATGAATCTGAGCAAACTGGGAAATAGTGAAGGACAGAAGAGCCTGATGTGCTGCAGTCCGTGGGGTTGCAGAGTTTAGCATGAGTGAACAGCAGCAGCAACAAATACTAATTCTATTTTTAATTTTTTAAGGAACTTCCATACGGTTCTCAGTAGTGGCTGTATCAATTTACATTTTCACCAACAGTGCAAGAGCATTCCTTTTTCTCCACACTCTCTCCAGCATTTATTGTTTGTAGATGTTTGTATTGTTTGTATTCAGAACTACTGAATAGTTCTGACAGGTGTGAGGTGATACCTCATTGTAGTTTTGATTTCCATTTCTAATGCAAATTGATTAGTTGAGCATCTTTTAATGTATTAGTTGATCATCATTTCATGTGTTTGTTGGTCATCTGAACATCTTCAAAGAAATGTCTATTTAGGTCTTTCACCCATTTTTTGATCGGGTTGTTTGATTTTTTGATATTGAGCTGCATGAACTGTTTGAACATTTTGGAGATTAATCCTCTATCAGTTGCTTCATTTGCAAATATTTTCTCCCATTATGAGGGTTGTCTTCTCATTTTGTTTATGGTTTCCTTTACTGTACAGAAGCTTTAAAGTTTAATTAGGCCCCATTTGATTATTTTTGTTTTTAATTTCTCTAGGAGGTGAGTAAAAAAATATCTTGCTGCGATTTATGTCACAGAGTATCCTGCCTATGTTTTCCTGTAGGAGGTTTATATATAGTGTTTTACATTCAGGTCTTTGATCCATTTTGAGTTTATTTTTGTGTTTGGTGTTAGGGAGTGTTCTAATTTCATTCTTTTAC
Organism: Moschus berezovskii; assembly: GCF_049115385.1. Lineage (NCBI taxonomy): Eukaryota > Metazoa > Chordata > Mammalia > Artiodactyla > Moschidae > Moschus > Moschus berezovskii. Next base: position 20,729,958 of record NC_142483.1, read on the forward strand.
ATGCAGCTGTCTAGTTTTCTCAGCACCACTTATTGAAGATGCTGTCTTTTCTTTATTGTCCTGTTGGTTTTAAAGAGGACATTGTTAGGGGGCCATGTGGCTGGGACTGGAATGCAGCTTCTAGCTGAGACATACTTCTAGCCAACAGCCAGCAAGAAAATATGGACCTCTGAGAAGACTCTTGAGAGTCCCTTGGACTGCAAGGAGATCCAACCAGTCCATTCTAGAGGAGATCAATCCTGGGTGTTCATTGGAAGGACTGATGCTAAAGCTGAAACTCCAATACTTCGGCCACCTCATGCGACAAGTTGACTCACTGGAAAAGACTCTGATGCTGGGAGGGATTGGGGGGTGGGAGGAGAAGGGGACGACAGAGAATGAGATGGCTGGATGGCATCACTGACTCGATGGACATGAGTTTGAGTGAACTCCGGGAGTTGGTGATGGACAGGGAGGCCTGGCGTGCTGTGATTCATGGGGTCGCAAAGAGTCGGACACGACTGAGCGACTGAACTGAACTGAAACAACTCAAGTCATAAAATGAAAGCAAGAAACTGAAATCTTTCAATAATGTGAATGAGTTTCAAAGAGGATCCTGAGCTCCAGAAGAGAACTCCTGGCCAACATCTTAATTTCAGAGGCACCCAGTTATGTTGTGGCCCAGCTTCTGATCTACAGAGCTGTGAGATAATAAATGGATACTAGATTGTTTTAAGTCACTAAGTTTGGGAATAATTTATTACCAAAACCAGCACCTTCTCTCTGCAGCCTTATTTCCACATGGGGTAGATAAGCACTCCCAGGCCTGTTCACACCTTTGTTGGCACTCACAGGATACTTCACACCAACCATCCTGGAGGGCTCATTGTGATGCAGTCCCTATCATCACCTGGGGGAGGGGGTCATAATCAGCAGGTGAGAGTATTGTCAGGGTCATTGCCTGTCATTTTGTGCCGCTAACACTTGACAGAGTATCTGGTGTGTATGAACTGTTCTGTAATTGGCTGTAGAATGAATGAAAAGGCTTCTCATGTGGTCTGCCTGTAACATATTTTATTATGGAAACTGATGGGGCCTGGGTTGTGGGCTGGTGCTTCCAAGAGCACTTTCTGGTGTACTTCAGCCTAGGGCCACCATAGTCATCAGCCCTGACCTAATTAAATGTTTTTTTTTTTATTTCTAAAAAAGAATTTTATTAAAAAAGCACAAATGCAAAGAAATGAACAGAGGAAAATTTATGCGTCGAACCTGGACTGGTCACTTATGATAATATACATGCTACAATTCCATTCTCTCCAATCATTCCACCTTCACCCTCTCCCACAGAGTCCCAAAGACTGTTCTAAATGCCTATGTCTCTTTTGCAGTCTCTTATACAGGGTTTAGGTTACCATTTTTCTAAATTCCATATATATGCGTTAATATACGGTATTGATGTTCTTCTTTCTGGCTTACTTCACTCTGTATAATTGGCTCCAATTTCATCCACCTCATTAAAACTGATTCAAATGCATTCTTTTTGATGGCTGAGAAATACTCCATTGTGTATATGTACCAAAGCTTTCTTATCCATTCATCTGCAGATGGACATCTAGGTTGCTTCCATGTCCTGGCTATTATAAACAGTGCTGCAATGAACACTGGAGTACATGTGTCTCTTTCAATTCTGGTTTCCTCGGTATGTATGCCCAGGAGTGCGATCGCTGGATCATATGGCAGTTCTATTTCCAGTTTTCTGAGGAATCTCCACACTGTTCTCCATAGTGGCTGTACCAGTTTGCATTCCCACCAACAGTGTAAGAGGGTTCCCTTCTCTCCACACCCTCTCCAGCACTTATTGCATGTAGACTTTTGGATAGCAGCCATTCTGACTGGTGTGAAATGGTATCTCATTGTGGTTTTGATTTGCATTTCTCTGATGATGAGGGATGTTGAGCATTTTTTCATGTGTTTGTTAGCCATCTTTATGTCTTCTTTGGAGAAATGTCTGTTTAGTTCTTTGGCCCATTTTTTGATTGGGTCACTTAGTTTTCTGGAATTAAGCTGCAGGAGCTGCTTGTATAATTTGGAGATTAATCCTTTATCAGTTGCTTCATTTGCTATTATTGTCTCCCATTCTGAAGGCTGTCTTCTCACCTTGCTTAGAGTTTCCTTTGCTGTGCAGAAGCTTTTGATTTTAATTAGGTCCCATTTGTTTATTTTTGCTTTTATTTCCAATATTCTGGGAGGTGGGTCTTGGAGGATCCTGCTGTGATTTATGTCGGAGAGTGTTTTGCCTACGTTCTCCTCTAGGAGTTTTATAGTTTCTGGTCTTACATTTAAATCTTTAATCCATTTTGAGTTTATTTTGGTGTATGGTGTTAGGAAGTGTTCTAGTTTCATTCTTTTACAAGTGGCTGACCAGTTTTCCCAGCATCACTTGTTAAAGAGACTGTCTTTTCTCCATTTTATATTCTTGCCTCCTTTGTCGAAGATAAGGTGTCCATAGGAGCGTGGGTTTATCTCTGGGCTTTCTATTTTGTTCCATTGATCTATATTTCTGTCTTTATGCCAGTACCATACTGTCTTGATGACTGTGGCTTTGTAATAGAGCCTGAAGTCCGGCAGTTTAATTCCCCCAGTTCCATTCTTCTTCCTCAAGATTGCTTTCGCTATTCGAGGTTTTTTGTATTTCCATACAAATTGTGAGATTATTTGTTCTAGTTCTGTGAAAAATATTGTTGGTAGCTTGATAGGGATTGCATTGAATGTATAAATTACTTTGGGTAGTATACTCATTTTTACAATATTTATTCTTCCAATCCACGAACACGGTATATTTCTCCATCTATTAGTGTCCTCTTTGATTACTTTCACTAGTGTTTTATAGTTTTCTATGTACAAGTCTTTTGTTTCCTTAGGTAGATATATTCCTAAGTATTTAATTGTTTTCGTTGCAACAGTGAATGGAATAGTTTCCTTAATTTCTCTTTCTATTTTCTCATTATTAGTGTATAGGAATGCAAGGGATTTCTGTGTGTTGATTTTATATCCTGCAACTTTGCTGTTGCAAAAAAAGAAAACTATAGGCACAAAAAAAGAAAACTATAGGCCAATATCACTGATGAACATAGATGCAAAAATCCTTAACAAAATTCTAGCAATCAGAATCCAACAACACATTAAGAAGATCATACATTATGACCAAGTGGGCTTTATCCCAGGAATGCAAGGATTCTTCAATATACGCAAATCAATCAACGTAATACACCACATTAACAAACTGAAAAATAAAAATCATATGATTATCTCAATAGATGCAGAGAAAGCCTTCGACAAAATTCAACATCCATTTTTGATAAAAACTCTCCAGAAAGTGGGAATTGAAGGGACATACCTCAACATAATAAAAGCTATATATGACAAACCCACAGCAAACATTATCCTCAATGGTGAAAAACTGAAAGCATTTCCCCTAAAGTCAGGAACAAGACAAGGGTGCCCACTCTCACCACTACTATTCAACATAGTTCTGGAAGTTTTGGCCACAGCAATCAGAGCAGAAAAAGACATAAAAGGAATACAAATTGGAAAAGAAGAAGTAAAGCTTTCACTGTTCGCTGATGACATGATCCTCTACACAGAAAACCCTAAAGACTCTACCAGAAAACTACTAGAGCTAATCAATGATTACAGCATAATTAAATGTTAATTTTGATTGTGGGCTTTCTATATTGTAAGGGTAGTGGTAATTCATTCTCCAAACCCATGGGAAGTTTTCCCTACTCCGAATCATTTCTCCTCATCCCACATTTCAGTGTCTTCTCAAACCATCATTTCTTTGCCTTTTCACGTCTATGGAGGCAGACAGACCTGAATATCTTAACTTTGCTTCTCACTAGCTGGGGATCCCGAGAAGACAATGATGACCACTCCAGTACTCTTGCTTGGAAAATCCCATGGACAGAGGGGCCTGTTAGGCTGCAGTACGTGGTGTTGCTAAGAGTCAGACACGACTTAGCAACTTCACTTTCACTTTTCACTTTCATGCACTGGAGAAGGAAATGGCAACCCACTCCAGTGTTCTTGCCTGGAGAATCCCAGGGACTGGGGAGCCTGGTGGGCTGCTGTCTATGGGGTCGCACACTGTCGGACACAACTGAAGCGACTAAGCAGCAGCAGCAGCAGCAGCTGGGGATCTGTTATTTTACTCCCCTGTGCCCAGTTCCTTGTCTACAATGGGGAGAATAATTCTTACTGCTGTAAGAACTGTTGTAGGGTTGTGAAGGAGTGAATCCGTACTTTGGAAGGTCCACACAGGTCATGGGTCTCCTCTTTTTGTTCATGGTTGTGTCCCCAGTGGCCCCTTCCCTTCCTCAATAGTTGGTCAATGAATTTATAGAATGAACAATTCAGAGAAAGAATTTAGCACAGTACCTGGTAGATGTATGCATTCCACAACCGGCAGTTTTTATTATGCAGAAGAAACTCACTTGGGTATGTCTATTCAGGTGTTCTGTCCTGATTCAAATTCCAGAGATTTCTCCATTTTATCACTCAGTTTTTAACGAACTAGTCAGACACGCAGGGGTCCTAAGCACCTCTCTGAAAGCTCCTACTGACCAAGGGACATCCCTTAAATACAACACTCCCTAGAAAACTGACCGTCTCCGAGCATTTATGGGGTAGTCGGGATTCAAACAAAACCAGGAAGGACCAAATGACAAAGCAAACAAACGACTCATTCTCCACCCTGGGGGAGAGTGTTCACCCCCGTTTTGCTAAAGATAGAGAGCGGGTCCTCCCCGGGAACTTCCTGGATTTTATTAGTTCGTAATCCCAAATGTAACTTTTCAAAGGTTTTTCTTTTCGAAGTGTGGGTGTGAAAGTGCTTCCCTAATAACATCTTTCGGGAGGCTCTCGAACATCTGTACATTTGAAAACCTAGCATCCGGTTGGGCTGTTTGGATGGGTGGGGGACCCTGCGGGGTGGGATGAAACAGCAGGGGCAAGTTAAAAACAAGTCTAGATGGCGTTTAAACAGAGGCAGAAAAATTAGGCAAAAATTACAAATGGCTAATTACTTTGGCTCAGTTACACGTTTAATCAAAAGCCCGCCTCCCCCACTTTTAGCACCGGCGTTAGGAGGGGAAAATAGGGCGCTTAGAAGTCTAAGCGATAAAGATCTTTCTCTCCACGAACTAAGGGACAAAACTCATTACAGATAAGCCCTGTCCTCCCATTTCCCTCGGACGCCTCTCCACGATTGCTAGAGAGGTTGCCGCTCCCTGCGTAGCTGCCAGGAAATCGGTCCAGCCCCGCGGCGCAGCTTTCACCCAGCCAGGGGTAAGAGGCGCACTTCCCGCGTCCTCCCCGCCACCAGGCTGGAGTGCGGGAACCTTCCCTCCTCCCGTGGAGCGGCGAGCTGGGAAAACTCGGCCACTGATCAGCCGTGCCGCGGGGAAAGGGGGCGTGGGACTCGAAAGGGCTGGAGCTTGCAAGCCTAGGATCGGTGTTCCTCCCCTCCCCCACCCCTCCCCAGCCGGGAACAAGGCCAAAAATTTCCGAAAAGGGGAAAAAAAAAAATTAAATCGCAAAGCGGAGCCGGAGTGCAAAGGCCGCTCGGCTTTGTTTCCTGGCGGGGGAATTCATCGGGCTGGGGGCGCGAGCAGGGCGCGCCCCGCCGTGGCGCTGCCAGGGCGAAGAAACCCAGCATGACCCCTTGCCGCCCTATAAACGCAGCCGGCCGCCCCTTCCTCTCCTCAATCCCGAGCCGGGCTCCCCCCGAGTCTCGCCATCCGCCAGCAACGCAGACGGGGGCGGGGGGAGACCGAGCCAAGCCCGCTCAAAGAGTGGCGGCTTTGAGAGCTCGAAGGACGGGAAACAGGCAAAGACTCGCCGGCCCGCGAAAGCATTCGCCCTCCTCCCTCTCTCCGAGACCCGACCAGAGCGGGTCCCCAGTCCCGAAACTGCCCCGGCCGGCTCTGCAGCGCGCGGGGAGAACCTAGCTGTGGGACGCCCGGGAGGCGAGAGCCCAGCGCTGCAGCTTTAAGAGCTCGGGGCGCGCGCCCCCGCGACCGGCAGCCCGGCTGCGCGTCCCCGCGGCCGCCGCGCGCCCTCTGCTCGCGCGCCGCCGCCGCCGCGCGTCCCCTGCTCGCTCGCTCGCCGGCTTTAAAGTCTCTGCCAGGATCCATGCTCACATGTTACTTCCTGTATGGAGGCATGGCTAGTTTCCAGCCCCGCGCTCCCCGATCCTCCCCAGCTCGCGCCAGAGCCACAACTTTCAGGAGCATGGACTGAAGGCGCCCTCGCCCCTGCGCCCCTCTGAGATCCTTTGTGTTTTCCTCGGTTTCCTCCGGCTGTTCTATTTTGGGGGCTCTTCGCTCTCCCCCCGCCTCTACCCTCCCCTTCCCCGCTTGCAAACATGCCTCCTTCCTTCCCGGGGCCCTGGAAGGAGCTGCCTGCCTGAAGCCCGGAGACGCCGCGCCGCGCTCAGCCCCGCCGCCGCCCGCCGGCTCTCGGGCTCCGCTGCCGACTCAAGTTGGGGATCTTCGGCTACTCGCCGCCGCCGCCGGCGGTCTCTGCCTGCCCGGGGCTCCGGGCATCGCCGCCGCCCGCCGACTCCTCGCCCTGCCCGCTCGACTCGCTCCTTTTTGAACAGAAAGCAGCGCTTCTCCGCCGAGGATCGTCCCCAGCGTGGCTCCGCGTTCTCGGCCACTTTTTGAGATTTTCCGGGGGGCGCTCGGCGGCTTCCCGGATTCCAGAGGGGGGCTCGGGCCGCCGAGCGCGGGGCCCCCGTAAAGCAGGCGAGCAGGCGAAGAGCCGGGGCTTAGCGGAGGCTCACACCGAGGCAAGAACTTATTCAACAAGTTTACCCCCCCTGCCTTCCTCTTTTCGATGTGCGTTTTCGGACATGCGGAGGTTACTGGAACCGTGTTGGTGGATTTTGTTCCTGAAAATCACCAGTTCCGTGCTCCATTATGTCGTGTGCTTCCCCGGTGAGTGCTGACCGCCGAGGGGACGCGGCCCTGGCCAGCGCGCGAAGGGGAAGCGGAGTTGCCGCCGGGGCATGGAGCTCAGGCGCCCGTCCCGGGGACCCCGGAGAGGGTTAAGTGGGGGTCGAGCATCCGGGGAGGAGAGAGGGATCTTCTCCGATGACTCTGGCGGCGTAATTTAGGGAGGCTTGTGGTTGGGGAGGTTGGAAGCAAAGAGCTGGCCGGGGAGAGGAACGGGGGCCGCAGGGGTCTATCTCTCGCTCGGCTTTGGGGGCCTGGGAGAGCCGGAGTCGGGAGAAGACTCGTTCGGCTGCTCCGCCGCTGTGCAGGAGAGCTAGAGCTCTGAGGCTCTTCGGGAGAGTGGGGCCATGGGGAGGATGCCTCTGTGGGTTTGTGGGGGATGCCTCTGTGGGTTTGGGGGGCCCTGGGTGCGTTCCCCGTTCAGGCGAGGATTGAAGGAGCTCAGAAAGGAGATTGGATTTGTTGCTCCGCGACTCTTTGGAGGGGCTGATGTTCGGGGAGTGGAAGCTGGAGGCTGGTCGTGGAGGATTGGGGATGTCGGGAGCAGCCTGCGTTCGGGTCTTGGGGGTCAGGGACGACCTCAGCTCGGGGCTGGGGTGCGGGAACCTTCCTGGCTCGGGGACCTGGGCGCGGTGGGAGAGCAGGGAGCAGGAGGTTTAGGGAGATCCGTGACTCCCCCATCCCGGGCCCGCGGCCCCCTTTGCCTGGCTGGGCTGCTCGGGTAGGGGCGTGGGGGGGCGGGTCGGCGGTTGGGTTCGCGCCCGGGCGGATTTTTTTCTGTCTCGCGCCCTGCCTACCTGCGTCTTTGCCTTTTTGCAGGCTGTTAGCAGCTGGCGGACCCACACCCGCACCTTTCTGGTCGGGTTAAGACAGGAACACTGTTGACCACTAATGAAGATAATAAATCACCACACGCAGGGTGTGGGGCTCGGCGATCCTCCACTTCCAGCTCTCCATCGGCCGACCCGCCTTCTTCTTTCTGCTAGGGGAGGGCAGAGGCCAGCTGCCTCCCGCTTCCCTCTTGCAGCCCCCTTTACACCAGGCTGCAGCCCCTGGCTCCCTTTAATCTGCCCGACCCCCTCTCCCCGGTGGAGGCCACGTCCCCTCTCCTAGTCGGGGAAAGGGTGGGAAGAAGGGGACTATTCATTTTTAATCCTTCTCTAAGGACAGGGAAACCCCCGTTTTTCTGCCTTCTCATCCACCAGCTCCTGGATATTCGGAGGAACGTGCTCCCCCCACCATGTTTATGCTCCCCCTGGTCTCAGCCGCCTGTCCCCTGGTGGCCCGAGCGCAGATTTTGGTGCAACGGGTCCCCCAGCTGCGTCTTGCGCCCTGGAACAGGGTGCGGGCGCTCTTGCTTGCTCTCGGGGACAGGCAGCGAGGGTCCCCTTTGCAGGCAACTGGGTGCCTCGAGGGGTAGAGAGGCAAAGCATGGTCTTTTCTTCGGCACCCCGCTTTTTCCTCTGCGCATCCTCCTGTCTCTGGAACCACACAGAACTCCTGCCACAGTCCTGAATCCCAGCTCGGATGCGGAGCCAGGACGTGTGTCCACCCTCGACCCCAGGCCTGGGTTTGTCCACCAGGCTCCTGCCTCCACCAGGGGCTGGAGGCGGTTTTGACATTTACTCCTGAACATTCCTTCTACCACTCCTCAGTGTTTGTGTTAACCATCTGCCCCTTCTAGACTCTTCTTTGCCGTGGACGTGCTGGCAGAGTGGGCTCAGGCGCACACACTGGGGTTTAGCTTTGTAGGGGTCACGCTTTAATGGGGGCAGTGGGAAGCAGCCAGAGAGCAGCCTTGCGAAATTTCTGATCCCATTTCTGGCGTTCACTTTACACTCGGGTGTACAGTCAGTGGGCCACCCGGGATTTTTCTTTTTCCTGATGTCTGAGGAAGCCTGAAATCCAAAATGGGACCGCCAGTGATGCCGCCTGCTTCGGGCTGGGACAGTTTTCATCTTCCACATTTCCTATGCCTGCGCTCGCTGCGAGGTAAACAAAGAGCCCATTCCGTCGTCCGGGAGCCAAAGGGTGTCTAAAAGGGAAAGGGCAGCGGTGCCTGGGGAAGGAGGGTTGTGGTTTGGAAGAGTGCCGCCGGAGAGGGTGCAGCGGCAGGCTTTGCAACCAAAGTTAAAATGTCAGAGCCGGAGACGTCGGCGTTGGGTTTTCCGAAAGTGCCGCGACGCCGCTGGACCTCAGGGGGCGCCCCCGAGCCACTTGTCAGGCTCCCGCCACCTCCGCCCGTCGGACTCGGCCGCCTCGGTGCGGTTGGGGCCGCGGTGGGAATGGGGCTGGGGCGCTCGGCTGGGGCCGGAGGCTGGGCAGCTGCGGATGCTCCCGGGAGCGGAGACGCGGTCTCAGCTCCGCCCTGCTGCTCTGGGTGGCTCTAAACCGCCCAGGAGCGGTGGGGACCTGAGTTCGCTTTGGGACGCCCCCCTCCAACCTGGAAAGCGTTTGTCTGGTTGGTACCGGGGATAAAGATGCTTCTGATTTGGGTTAGGGTCGTGCTTGTGACATCTTAACCAAAATCCCTTGTTATTTTGTGTTCCCTCTCAGAATCGCGCCAACTTTTTGATAACGTTTTGTTTTCAGCTCCTGTTCAGGATACAGGGTAGCTGTAATTTGGAAAGGTTTGAGAAACATCGTCCTGGCCTGAGTTTTTCACCAGAGGATGGGAAAGAGTGGCTTTTAGTCTCTCAAAAACGGTGTGACAGCTGTGGGACCTGCATCACCCTTAGTGATTCAAGTGATGTTTTCCACTTTGCGGAGCATAAGGGTTATTTATATGATGTAGCGCATAGTATCTTGTTTTCCGACATCTTAAAAAAAATACTCATATGGAAGATTTTATGAAAATGGAGAAACCTAAGGGGCCCCTGAGAATCCTCTGTCCAGCTGTAACAATTACAACTCAATTTTTGCTCTTCCATTACCCACCTCCCCGATACCCCATTATTTTAAATTGTATCCATAGTTCATTTAGGCATTTGGTATATATCTCTAATCACTGGGAATTTAAGTTCATCTTACAGTATATACATTGTTACTTGAAAGGGTTAACATTTTGTGTATTTTATATTCTTAAGCTTTCAAGAGAAACTTAAATTTCTTTTAAGTTGATTTCTCTTTCCACCCTCAGAGAGAAATCCTTCTTTATGATTCTGGTATGTTTTGTAGGGTAATTATATCTAGGAGGCTGATATTGGAAATGTTTTAGATGGATAAGCTCTGCTGTGTACCTTGGATGTGTCAGAATCGGAGGACCAGTGATTGATGTCTCGAGAGTCTCCCTCTGAACTGGCTCTTGATACTGATACATTTGCACGTACATGCTTTGGTCCTTGGTGGCCATCCTTCATGGCCTTATTAGAAACACACATAAGTAATGTAAGTCAGCAGTGTTACTCTTAAGGGATAGAGTGAGAAGTAACGCACCTCCAACTCTGTTCCCAAAGTGTCTTGTTTGACAGTGAAGGATCTTTGTCCAGTCTTGAAACTGGGTCCATTTGATGCAGTGATGGAATAAAATCTTTTGTTTCTTTCTTAACAGTGTTCATGTCACAGAGTTGATAAAGTTAGAATATTAGTACAAATAGACATGACAGAAGTAGGGAAGTTGATCTTGGTGGAGGCAGAAGGGTTATTGGGAAGGCTGGCTTAAATGAGAAAAAGAACTAACCAATTGTGAAGCTCTGGGCAACTCCCCTTAATTATGGACCCATTTTCACAGAGTAAAAGATAATGTTGTTTACATGAGGCAGTACAGGGAATACTGATGCTTTAACACAGCAAAATAAAACAAAAACCCTTTCTGATTTCATCTTTCTATTTCTGTTCTGAAGAACTCCCAAGTTTATGTAGTATAATCAGTTACATATCAGTGCACTAATTGAAATGAAGCTTCTCGCCTCTCATGAAAGAGCATTTAAGATGCCCCAGAGCTATTGCTATTAGGGATCTCCTCCTGCTTCCTTACCCTTGCTCCTCATTTTCCTAGAAACTTCTTGACCAAAAGGACAATCTGGACACGTCAGCCAGACCTGGGGTGAGGAAAGAAATTAAATGTTGCTGGTGCTTTGTTGCTTTTCCTATTTCCTTTTATGGTGAAATTAGAAAACCTGAATACATAACATTCAACATTTTAGTTACAGCATGCAGGACAATGCAGTGTCATATCTAAGCAGGGTAAGGTTGTAATAGGGGTGTGCTTTCTGAGTTACAAAACTGAAAAAAATTGGGATTAACACTTTAATCCTAGGGCATATCTCTCATAGAGTCACATTTCAAAAATCAGTTTATGGTAGAAATTCACAGCATCTGAAGTTATCACAGAAGTGCTTGTTCAACCCCCCCCTCCCCCCCCCCGGAAGTAAGCTCTTGCTAGGCTTTGGTTATAGATTGAGCATTATTAGGGGATGGGTGGTAATGACCTGACACTTCGTTTTTGATTGTCTGCAGAGAATAAAAGGCCTATGTATCCAACAATATAAAGGAAGCCAAGAAAACGTGCCTTGCCTCCACTTTCAGTTCTCCGTCTGAGCTTGATTTAGGCAAAGCTGGTAACTACTCAGGGAGGGCCTCAGGAAAGTGAGACTGTTCTTCTGAGAAGAGCCTGCCCCCAACAGGCAGTGAGAGCTGCTTGTGGAATTCTGCGGCTGTTGCAGAACCGGAATGGGGCATTGGAACCCGAATGAGGTTGCCTGGGCACATGTTAGGCCCTCAGTAAGTAATCCCAAATGATTAAATGATCTGATCCTTTGTTTGCCTGAGAAACGGAAGTGATTCTCTTGCTCGTGTAAGATCCAGGCCCAGAACTATGGCAGCGTTCTGTGCCCTCAGAAGATCAGATGCACCTGTGAAAAAAAGTTGCCTGTTACAGACTGTGCTTTGACTCTTGTATTATCCTTCTACTCCACCATCTTGAACCACTTACTTACATTCAGTTGTAACCTAAAAATCACTTGAGAAATGATGTATATTTTAAATACCCTGTTTACTTCTCACTGCTGTTTTCCTACAGTTCCTTTTTGTTTAAAATTTTCAAGACCAAGGATTTGTTTATGTCTTAAAAAGGTCTGAAGGTAATCCTAGGTGGATTTCATTTTCGAAAGTCTGTGATGACTGAAATATGTAACAGGTAAATTTGTGGTTTTTCTCCTCTGATGAGAAGGGCAGTGAGGTTTATCAATGATGGATGTGCAAGATTGCTTGAGGTAGCTAGAGGGCTCCGTGTGCAAGTCTCCTCCTGTAGGGACACCTCTAATCGGAAAGGCCATTTCCTTGGTATCATTCATAGCAAAATGTTTGGTGTTTTGACAGAAAAAAGAAATCTATGTGAGTTGGCTTGTCGGGCCTATGCAGGCTCGAAATTTCTTAGGACTACATACAGCATTTGATACGACTACTTTAAAAAACATTGTGAAAAGTGTTTTTAGGGCTGGTTAGGGGAGTGCCAGTCAGCTCACCAGGTTCTAGACGTGCCTGATTTCTCTTTTCGAAGCCCTCTTAACTGAATTGAGTAGTGTTCCTGCTGTCCTGCCCACTCCAGTATTCTTGGGCTTCCCTTGTGGCTCAGCTGGTAAAGAATCTGCCTGCATTGTGGGAGACCTGGGTTCGATCCCTGGGTGGGAAGATCCCCTGGAGAAGGGAAAGGCTACCCACTCCAGTATTCTGGCCTGGAGAATTCCATACATAGACTGTACAGTTCATGGGATTGCAAAGAGTTAGACCCAACTGAGTGACTTTCACTTTCCCTTTCATTTGCCTGCTGTGCTTGGGGAGGACAATGGGATGCAGCTTCCACATTGAAGGAGAATCACTGTGCTGTTTTATCTGCTTATGGAAAGGAGAAATCTCAGTTCAGTTGCTTAGTTGTGTCCGACTCTTTGCGAACCCATGGACTGCAGCACACAAGGCTTCCCTGTCCATCACCCAACTCCCGGATCTTGCTCAAACTCCTGTCCATCGAGTCAGTGATGCCATCCAACCATCTCATCCTCTGTCATCCCCGTCTCCTCCTGCCTTCAATTTTTCCCAGCATCAGGATCTTTTCCAATGAGTTGGCTCATCATATCAGGTGGTTAAAGTATTGGAGCTTCAGCATCAGTCCTTTCAGTGACTATTCAGGACTAATTGCCTTGAGGATGGACTGGTTGGATCTCCTTGCAGTCCAAGGGACTCTCAAGAGTCTTCTCCAACACCACGGTTCCAAAGCATCAATTGTTTGGTGCTCAGCTTTCTTTATGGTTCGATTCTCACATCCATACATGACTCCTGGAAAAACCATAGCTTTGACTAGACGAACCTTTGTTGGCAAAGTAATGTCTCTGCTTTTTAATACCCTGTCTGGGTTGGTCATAGCTTTTCTTCCAAGGAGCAAGTGCCGTTTAATTTCATGGCTGGAGTCACCATCTGCATGATTTTGGAGCCCCCCAAAATAGTCCGTCCCTGTTTCCATTGTTTCCCCATCTATTTGCCATGAAGTGATGGGACCGGATGCCATGATCTTAGCTTTTTGAATGTTGTTAATACTGTTTTTTTCCTTTCTAAACCAGGTAGCTATGGAAAGTTGTTTAAAATACATCAGAATAGCATCTCAAGCCAGTTGGTCTCTGCCATTACTGGCTGTACTGCTTTGGACAAGTTACTTAATCTCTCTTTACCTTGCTTCCCCCCACCTCCTTCTCTGCAAAATGGCATCGTGAGAGGACCCTGACTTCCAAGGTCTTCATGAAGCTTGGAATGAGCATGCTTGCCAAAGGACTTAGCTCTATGCAGGGTAAAGAGTAAGTGCTCAATAAAGTAACCATGTTTATTTTTTGTGTATTGAAGAGAGTTGAGTAGGGAGTATAGATTAAGGAAAAAACTAAACTAAAAAAAGACAACTGTATGTAAAAACAAAAACATTTAAAAAAATTTATATAAACTTCCATGATAGGTTTTTTACCTGGATTTGCTCTTGAAGGCAAGCTAGGCTGGCACGGGGATATTTCATGTATAATTAGTAAAATGGCTACGTTTTGAGGTTTAAAGAAATGAGACAGCCTCTGTGAAGTCTGAGATACTTCCTTACTCCCATCTCAAAGGAGGTCTGTTCTTTCCCTGCTTAAAGATGAGAAATGGTATCTGCAGGCTTAGAATATACCATGTGAATCTTCCAGGTCCTTGTGTGGTGTTACCCATTGTAGAAAGTGTTGCTTGGTCTTGCACCCTGGAATGCCCACCCTCCTTTTAAGGCCTCTGTGCTGTGTGGTAATTAAGGAGAATGGATCTACCTGCGACTGTCACTTCTGGATTTTAGTTGTGTGCCACTACTGGGAAGCAAGCAGTAGTCTTTGGGTGTTGCTTTTATTTTGTACTTGAGTGACACTTGAAACACATTCACGCCGTTGTCTCCATATCTTCATGGATTCAGACCTGCAGGGTATACAAGAGAGAAGCACGCACTGTGTGCAAAACTCCTGCGTTCTAATCAGGTTTTTTTAGACAAATCAGCATGATGGTTTTCTGACCAAACAACAGAATACAATTTAAACTACTCAACTTAGCTATTTCGGGGCTGCAGCAAAGTGACACAGTTGGCTGCTGAAATTTAGTAACTAAGAAAGAAGCAATGAAAGCATAGTTCATGGAATATGTAACACTTCCGTGTAAGAAAGTAGAACAACTGGTCTTATTTTTGGGTCCGTGATACCATTTTCTTAAGGAGGAGGAGGAAACAGGTTGCCGTCTGATACTGCAGTGGGTATACTTTTGAGGAATCCATACAGGTTATTAGATGAATCCAAGAGGTATTTGATTTCTGACACCATTGCAGCCACGTGAATTTCACAGTGTACTTAAGTCAGATAAACTCATTAGTGTAGAATAATTTGGATGGGAGACATAGCTGTTAGCCATGTACCAAATATAAAAGCATAATCCAGATTAATGAGGAAATGTCATTGACTTTTCAAGAGTCAAGTTAGTCACGAGTCGTCAAAAGGATTTATTTTCAAAGCCATAGTTATTTATAACATGAGTTCTGTTCTTTTTCTTCTTTTAAATATTACTTTTCCTGAAGTGTTCTGATTCAATGAATGTGGAGGTTAAGAGCTGGCCATGGCCTTGGCTGTATCGCTGGTTAGCTGGCATGTCACTATGCCACTGGGCAAATTCCTCAACATCCTGTTGAAGGGATTGGGTGGTAGTGGGGATCTGTGAGTCCCAGTTATACACACCTCTTACTCAGAAACTACACTAGGACCTCAGAGCTCCAGGTTGAAATTCTGTGTGAATTCTATGTTATGTTGCTATGTTGAGAAAATAGCCTCATTTATTTAATCTCCAAAGTGGGGACACTGGTTATAACAGCCCACACTCACCAGGCACTTGCCATGATCTTGCTGCTGTGTGTGTTTTTTATATTCCTTTAATCCCCTCTAGAAGAAACCACGATATCCTCACTTGAGTATGAGAAAACTGAAACCAAAGGGAAGTTGTCGCTTGTTCAGGGTCACCTTTGTTCTTGGAGTAGCTAAAATATGTCTCTTTAATTGTCTCTCAGAACTATTTTGAATCAGAATGGTTTCTGTTCATTGGAAGATGTTTTTCCTAATTCCACAGGAAGGCAGATTAAAAGACCCAGTGTTTCGTATTTCATGCTACTGCTTTTCCCATAGAAGCCAAGTACCATAAACACTGGGTGAAATAAAGGTGTCTTCTTGTATTTGCTACAATTAAATAAGGAAGTAATGCAATTAGTATAGGATTTTATTTGGTTACATTGAAGAGATGACCTTTCTGCAAATTACTTTAGCTTCTGAATAAGCTGATAATAACTGTGGATAGAGTGAGTTTGTTGGTGGTTTTTCTGACTCCTCTTCAAAAAACTTTTGTTTGGGGCGTTAAAGATGGTTATGTTATAATAATGGGGTATTTTATCATCCCATCTATCATTTAAATGTGGGCTGCAGGTTCGAGTTATGACTTCAGGAAAATGTCTAAGGGAAGTTGTACTTGGCTGGAGAAAGTTTGGATTCTGGATTTTTCCTCTGGAGTTTAGAACTCTCCATGGAAGCCCACCAAGCCAGCTGTAGAATCTGGGCAAGACCCTAGGTTTCTTTGGGGCTGTCTTCCTCACCCTTAATGAAATGGCTTCTAACATTCTTCTGGAATTTTAGGGACTGTTGATTCCACACTGGATGGTTTCAGAGGCTGTGACTTCTGTGCTACACTCGAGCCCAGTGCCCAGTCCATATTATAATGTGATTTGTCAGGGGTCCTTCTGGTTAGTTTTACTCTGACAGTTGGCTTTTTAAGGCACCAAGAGCCCTTTCATTATTTCTCAAACCCTGCTGCAGAATATCCTGAGGGAATTAGCAAATGGGATAGTGAGGGGATCTTGGTTAATGAAATGCCTGTAAGCTGTTTTGTTTCTTTTTTAAACAGGAAACCTCATTTCTCCTGGAATCCTTGTTTAAAAAAAAAAAAAAAGATTGGAAGTTTGCTCATGCCGATGAAGTTATTCTTGACTTTTAAAACGTACCGAATGTGATTTAGGATTGGGAGAGTGGTGGCAGGGTTCTTTATCTAAAATGAAACACCCAACCTAGTTTCAGAGCATGCTCTGGAAAAGAGAAATGCAGAAGGGACAGTCATTTGGGTTATCTGGAGCTCTGCAGGGGGCATCTGGCATTTTTGGCTGTACTGTGTTGAAAAAAAGGTTGAATTAAAAATTGGAGCATTTCTCATTCATGTCATCAACAAGTGTGTCCTGAATCCCTGCAGTACACCAGACACTGGGGAGATGGCGGTGACCAAAACAGATGGAGAGCCCTGCCTTCATGGGGGCTTCTCGTAAAAATCTAGGTAACTCCTGGAAAATTGGCAGGTACAGCAGCCTAGGGCACGTGTCTTCCTTCGAGACAATAGTAAGCTGGAATTAAATAGTGGCTGCCCCTTGAGAGAGGGGCACTCACCTGGCCTGTAGCGGTTATTTACAATACCCAGCTGATCCCTGGAGGTGTTTGCCACCAGCATGCCTGATTTCTCGATTTCTACCCGAGGGACACTTTTTTAAAAAAAAATCTTTTTGCTGTTGCTTATTTGGGGTTTTACATTGCCCAGATTGGCTGGGTGCATATGTGTATGTGTGCGCATGTGCTAGCGCGACGGAGCCCATCACTGGCTGAAGCCGTGGCGTCATTCCTGTCTGCCTGAAGTTCAGCCGTCCCAGGTCTGTCCTTTTTTGGCTCTGAGGTAGGCTGCTGCTTGGATGCTTCATCGTAATGTGGCAGATTTCCTGCTGATCTAAATTGCAGTTGGCTTGTTCAATTTTAAAAAGTTACATTTCTTTTTTTTTACAAAAGTTTCACTTTGAAGAACTAGGGCCCTTGGTCACTCTGTTGTTACCAAACTACCCAAGATGGGGCTGATACGGGAAGGCCAGTGACCACTACAGTGGAATGTGAGTGAAGTAATATTGGCGATGTCCCCTTCCCAAGGAGCTTAATTTTTTCACATAAAATCTGACCAGTAATTTTTTCACCCGTGACACCTATGTATGGATTTCTGATACGTGACAGAAATTTCAGGAATCTTAATTTTTCCAACAGCAACATAGGCAGACCTGGACTTTGGATGGAGTAGTGTGTGTGGCTTTTGATGTGAGCAGTTGGAAGGTTGAGGAGGTGATTTCTTCACCCTAATTCCAGCTCCTTTTGTCATTATAATATGCCATCTATGTGAATTGTTCTCACATAGATGTTAGAGTCTACTGTTTGCCCTCTGAGGGCAGGACCGCCATCCTCCCTCTGCCTACTGAATCCTCAGTGTCTAGGTGGTGGCAGTCATATTTGACCGCTGATAAAAACTGAAAGTGTTAGTCACTCAGTCGTGTTCAACTCTTTGTGACCCCATGGACTGTATGGTCGTCTGACCATGGAATTTTCAAGGCAAGACTCCAGGAGTGGGTAGCACTCCAGGGCATCTTCCCAACCCAGGGCTTGAACCTGGGTCTCCCATGTTGCGGGTGGATATCTTTACTTTTTGAGCCATCAGGGAAACTGAGCAAAATTACAAAGATGAGAAAAATTGCAAAATTAGAAAAATTACAGGACATTGTACAAGACAGTGACACCCTTGTATGTGTTTTCTAGAAATGTCACGTATCCTCTTAAGTTACTCGAAGTCAACATCTTTGTTAAGAGAATTCGGAATGTATGTATGTTATCATGGTGTTTGAAGTCCATCTTTGAAAACAAGGTAAATGTGTGCTTTCTGTTACTCATCATCAAGGTATTTATTGCTGAAAATGACATATTCTAATTAAAGGTCAAGTGTCTTACGTGGCAGCAGGACTAGGTTTTGATGGTCACAAATCTTTTTTTTCCTCTTGTGGAATAATTTAGGCTAAGTTCTGTGACTCTGGTGTTCATTTGCACCAGAAATGCCCTTGGCTGTAGGGTTGACCCGGAAGAATTAGGCAGTCGCATTTCTGCTTTGGATGTCCTGGTGACAGTGACACTAGATATGTGGAGGACAGCAGAGCTTCCTAGAGCTGAGTGTACATCCGTTGCTTGGTAATGGCTTTGGGCAGATTGGTCAGAGAAGGACCAAAAATGACCACCTGGGCTTGCTTGACAGGTACTGGTTGACTATCCTGTCAGTTACCCTTGATTAATCAGATGTTGACTGTGCGTCATGTCATTCCCAATGTGCTTAGGCACAAGTTAAGTTTTCTAGAACACAATGCTAGTCGATGCCTGCCTTCTTTCATTCCTCTCCCAACTAGTTGTTTTCTCTTCTAAAACTAGTCATTTTCTCAGCTTACATGTGTGCGAGGGCCATATGTGGAGGGTGCGGAAAATCACTTGACAGTTTTAGGCATCAGCCCCTCATTTTCTCAATTGGTCAATTTGCGCGGAAGCTGCTGAAATTGTTTTATGTGATAGAGAGGGTGGCTAACTCTGGCATAAGAGTTCTTCCTGAACACTTTGTAGGATGTGCTCTTTTAAAAGAAAAACACCTCAGTTACTGCAGTGAATTAACCGACTTGAGGGAGCTGCTGGTTCCTAAGGTTTCTGCCTTCACTTGAGATGCTGAGCGGAGGGAAAATTGATTTTTGGAGAATCTGGGGGAACTGTGAGCACTCTGGCCAGATAAACAAAGCAGTTTGTGGAAATAACTCTCAGATGCCTGGGGACCTTTAATAGGATTTTGAGGAAATGAGACTTGGGATGGGTGGATTCAGATGAAAGAAGCCAGTGGCAAATGCATGTTCTTAGAATTGCACAGATCTGTCAGTCAGGTTAACTGGCTCAAGTTAGTGAATCTTAGTTTTGGCCTGTACTAGAAAATCCCATGGGTGGAGGAGCCTGGTAGGCTGCAATCCATGGGGTCGCTAAGAGTCGGACACGACTGAGTGACTTCACTTTCACTTTTCACTTTCATGCTTTGGAGAAGGAAATGGCAACCCACTCCAGTGTTCTTGCCTGGAGAATCGCAGGGACAGGGGAGCCTGGTGGGCTTCCCTCTATGGGGTCGCACAGAGTCAGACACGACTGAAGCGACTTAGCAGCAGCAGCAGCTTGGCCCTGAATCTACTTGATTGGTTTTCTCATCTGTAGAATGGGGAAAATGAGAGTTTCAATCTCTGAGAGTCCTTGAGAAGATAGAATGAAATTCTGTATGCAAAGCACCAGGAAAGCATTAAACACTTAGGACAGTATAAGTGGTACCTTCTTTTAGTAGCTGCTGGTTAAGATTTGTGAAAGAAGCATTTGCATACTATACTGTCAGGTAACCCCACGCAACCCTGAGAAAAGATAGGAGGGCTGGAGCTTGGGGAGAACAGAGATCCCCAGCTAATGAAGTAGCGCAGCAGAATTGAACTTGGCTTTCTGGATGACATCGTATTCCTTCTCTGCTAGCAGAGTGGGCAGTGGATGAATTAAGGTACACGTGGCCACTCAGGAGCATTGTCTGTTGACAGTCTCTGTCAGCTAGCATCTCTGTTAGCGTGAGGCTGTTCACCTCCGTGGGCAGGATGTACATGCCTTGTGTATCTCTGTTAGTATGAGGCTATTCACGTCCCCAGTGTGCATACAGATGGAAACATTCAGTGGTAGTCTGTACTGTACCATGTGTGTTTTTCTCTTTCCTGTCCCTGTGTTATTTTGTAGTTTTTTCCTACACAGGGATTGCAAATTGACATGTGAGGCCCTTCATCTCTACCTGTAGCCAAGGCAGATATTGCTCATTGATCACAGAACTCTTTCCTGCCAAGGCCTGAACTGGCTCTTAGAGTCCTTTTCAAGGATTGAACTGGGAGAGGACTTTAGTGCCATCCCTGTGCTGTACCGAGACATGTTAGCCAACCTGTGAAAGTAGCATGAGAGGCAGATCTAGGGAGCTTTTACATCCTTGCAAATATGTTTGCTGCTCTATAAGCAATTTTAAAGCGATATGGCTATTTTGAAATTGACCCAAACGAGCAGGTATTGATAGCAAGTACCTTGTGCAAAGGTTTCCTGATCCATGAAATTGATTTGGCTTGTATTTGACTCACATTCATTTATTCAGGGGGAAGGAAGTCCAATCTCTCGGCAGTGGTTACATCATATTCTAATGGGTAAGCCTTACTGATGGAGATTTGGGAATCTAAAATTAGTTGCTTATTTTTCCTTTCTTCAAAGCCCGGAGGTTTTGCATCATATTATGGCTTTTGTAGGACTGTTTATATTCCAAAGCAACACCTTTCTGGATTCTTGGCTATTTAAGTAAGTGTTAAGTATGGGCTTGGTGACAGCAGTTTTTAAAACTGTGACTGAATAAATGGATCCTTTCCCTCTGGTGTTTATACCTGGTAAAGTATCTTGTGTTTTCTGTGAATACATTCATTGTTTCCTTTAGGGTAGCTTGTTTCTCAAAATTTGAGTGGTCCTCTGATCAGTATTGTTTATGATAAGGAAATTGGAGAGTTAGGATAAAAGGCAAAAGGAATTCTTTTGTGAAGCTGACATCAGATAAGTTTGTGGTGTTCTTAATGCACCAAGTATTAATACTTGGATGACACCAGGTGAGCCCACATTTGTTTCCTGGGTGTGGATTTTCCCCCCAGAGATCTCTTCCAATGTTACTGTTTAATTGCACAGTCATGTCCAAGTCTTTTGCCACCCCCTTGGACTGTAGCCCTCCAGGCTTATCTGTCCATGGGATTACCATTTCCTTCTCCAGGAGATCTTCCAGACGCAGGGATCATACCCGTGTCTCCTGCATTGGCAGATGGATTGTTTACCATTAAACCAATTGGGAAGCCTTCTACTGTTGTATAGTTCAGTCAGGTCTTGTCCGACTCTTTGTGAGCCCATGGACTGCAGCACGCCAGGCCTCCCTGTCCATCACTAACTCCTGGAGCTCACTCAAACTCATATCCTTTGAGTAGGTGATGCCATCCAACCATCTCATCCTCTGTCGTTCTCTTCTCCTCCTGCCTTCAATCCTTCCCAGCATCAGGGTCTTTTCCAATGAGTCAGTTCTTTGCAGCAGGTGGCCAAAGTACTGGAGATTCAGCTTCAGCATTAGTCTTTCCAATGACCATTCAGGACTGATTTCCTTAAGGATGGACTGGTTGGATCTCCTTGCAATCCAAGGGACTCTTAAGAGTCCTCTCCAATACCACAATTCAAAAGCATCAATTCTGGGGTGCTCAACTTTCTTTATAGTCCAACTCTCACATCCATACATGACTGCTAGAAAAACAATAGCTTTGACTAGACAGAACTTTGTTAGCAAAGTAAAGTGTCTGCTTTTTAATATGCTGTCTAGGTTGGTCATAGCTTTTCTTCCAAGGAGCAAGCATCTTTTAATTTCATGGCTTCAGTCACCATCTGCCGTGATTTTGGAGCCCAGGAAAATAAAGTCTGTCACTGTATCCATTGTTTCCCCATCTGTTTGCCATGAAGTAATGGGACCGGATGCCATGATCTTAGCTTTCTGAATGTTGAGTTTTAAGCCAACTTTTTCACTTTGCTCTTTCACTTTCATCAGAGGCTCTTTAGTTCTTTGCTTTCTGCCATAAGGGTGGTGTCATCTGCATATCCGAGGTTATTGACATATCTCTTGGCAATCTTGATTCCAGCTTGCGCTTCATCCAGCCCGGCATTTCTCATGATGTACTCTGCATATAAGTTAAATAAGCACGGTGACAATATACAGCCTTGACATACTCCTTTCCCGATTTAGAACCAGTCTGTTCTGTGTCCAATTCTAACTGTTGCTTCTTGACCTGCATACAGATTTCTCAGGAGGCAGGTCAGGTGGTCTGGTATTCCCATCTCTTGAAGAGTTTTCCACAATTTGTTTTGATCCACACAATCAAAAGCTTTGGTGTAGTCAATAAAGCAAAAGTAGATGTTTTTCTGGAACTCTCTTGCTTTTTCAGTGATCCAGTGGATGTTGGCAATTTGATCTCTGGTTTCTCTTCCTTTTCTAAATCCAGCTTGAACATCTGGAAGTTCATGGTTCACATACTGTTGAAGCCTGACTTGGAGGATTTTGAGCATTACTTTGCTAGCGTGTGAGATGAGTGCAATTGTGCGTTTTAACAGTGTGTACTGTTGAGCTTTCGCTAATTTACTGTGAAATGTCTGTGAAGCTGTGCTGTCCAGTATGGGGACTCCCCCGTAGCCACATGTGGCCATTGAGCACTTGAAATGTGACTTGTCTGAATTGAGATGTGCTTTAAATGTGAAATACACCTTGCATTTCAAAGATACATGAAACGAGTAGGTGTGTGCTTAGTTGCTCATTCTTTGTAGGTCTGGAAGATCCCCTGGAGAAGGGAACAACAGCCCACTCCGATATTCTTCCTGGAGAATCCCCATGGAAGGAAGAGCCTGGCAAGCTGTAGTTTATGTGACCCCATGGACTGTAGCCTGCCAGGCTTGTCTGTCCACAAGATTCTCCAGGCAAGAATATTGGAGTGGGTTGTGTTTCCCTTTTCCAGAGGATTTTCCCGACCTAGGAATTGAACCTGAGTCTCCAGCATTGCAGGTGGATTTTTTTACCATCTGAACCACCAGGGAATCCCTGAAACAAGTATGTAAAATATTAAAATTTTACATTGTCTTTTGAATGTTTTAGATATATAGGGTTAAATGTGCAACATTAAGATGAATATCACTGCCTTCTTATTGTTTCACATGACTATCATAAAATTTAAAATAATGTATGTGGCTCCCATTCGTGGTTTGTGCTGTGTCTTGATTGGATAGTGCTGGTCTAGGGCGCTCCTTCAGACTTTTCCTGAGCTTTCACAAGAGCATTTCATAGCTGTAGTCCCTGTGTGACAGCAATCACATCTTAAACTCCTGCCCCTTGAAGCCACAGGACCAAGAGAGACCCTTGTCACTGATGGAGCGTTTCCTCCTGAAAAGTACTGTCACTAGGAAGCACTGGAGTCTGGGTAGTATCAGGATAGAGGGCTGGGGCTTTGTTTGCCTGACTGTGAAAGGGGGTAATAGTCCCTGCTCCGTGAGGTTGTTGAAGGAGTAATTGAGGTAAGTCAGGGAGTGCATTTGGCACAGGCCTGGCAAACACGAAGCACTTGAAAATAATCGCCTTTATTGTTTTAGCTCCTGAGTGGGCATTTAGCAGAGCTCCAGACTTCTGTGTCTCCCCTTTCTGGTTTCTAGCTGGTGATGCCATGAGGGACCTGTGGAGGGTTACAAACAGGCCGGAATGCTTTTAAGATGCCAGCCTCTGCTGCGGAGGAAATCTAGAACTGTATAGAGTTGAGAATTCTGATTGCATGCTTGCTCAGCAGAAGGGACCTTAGAGATCTCTGGAGATTGCAGGGGTCCACAGAAGTCTGCAGAAACTCCCTGATAAGATTGCTAATGGGTCACAATGCCCATTCTTTCCTGCTGGTGGGAGAAGCCATAGAATCCTTCCTCACACAGCCTCCCAGGCGTTTGCATTTACTCTCCTGGGTGTTTGGATTTACTGTGGCCCAAGTTCCCATTTTTAGCCAATCTCATACCAGATGCAAACACTGAACTGCATATTACCAGGGAGTGGTCCAAGCTTTAACACAGCTGTGGAATTGTTGAGGTGGATTGGGTGGTCGTCTTTGCATTAGTACAGTGAAGAGACGTCCTAAGTGTCTCTAGAAGATGTTTGATTCCTTCTTCCAACAGACTGTTAAAATGAGAGGCTCATATACAGATATGAGATTTGGACCATAAAATTGAGCTGAGCACCAAAGAATTGACGCTTTCGAGCTGTGGTGCTCCTGGAGAAGACTCCTGAGAGTCCCTTGGACTGCACGGAGATCAAACAAGTCAATCCTAAAGGAAAACAACCCTTAATA
Organism: Moschus berezovskii; assembly: GCF_049115385.1. Taxonomy (NCBI): domain Eukaryota; kingdom Metazoa; phylum Chordata; class Mammalia; order Artiodactyla; family Moschidae; genus Moschus; species Moschus berezovskii. Next base: position 20,754,306 of record NC_142483.1, read on the forward strand.
TTCATTGGAAGGACTGATGGCCAAAGGTGAAGCTCCAATATTTTGGCCACCTGATGCCAAGGGCCGACTCATTGGAAAAGACCCTGATGCTGGGAAAGACTGAGGGCAGGAGGAGAAGGGGATGACAAAGGATGAGATGGTTGGATAGCATAATTGACTCAATGGACATGAGTTTTTGCAAACTTTGGGAGATAGTGAAGGACAGAAGCCTGGCGTGCTGCAGTCCATGGGGTCATAAAGAGTAGGACACGACTGAGCTACTGAAGAACAACAAATTTGCCAACCTGCTGCTTAATTTGGATGTGGAAAATAGGGTGAATGCAAGAAACGAACATACTTGTATCAGAAAGCTCAAGTCTGCCTACAAGAGTTTCTAGCCAGGGTCCTGCATGTCCCTGCACGTCTCCAGGCCAAGATTTGGGCAGGAGATGCTGCTGCTGGGGAGTAGAGCAAGCAGTGAGCTGGCTGGGAAAATCCATCGCCGTTTAGTTGTTCCTTCGGGTTGTGGATGGGGCCACTTCCTTCCCAGGGGACGATGGGCAGGGTGGACACATACCCTTTGGTGCAGCTGATAAGAACCTGGGCTTCAGTTGTAAGTTCGTTTACGAGGGATAACCAAGGATGTTGAAGTCTTCAAGCTAGGCTGTTGAAGGGATGTCAGTGGCTCCTCAGTCCCAACCCCCGCCCCCTGCCCTGAGCTTACCTTGGAAACCCAGGGGAGAGATGATGAGAGCAGCTGTGTGTACCCCCAGGGGAAGCAGAAGACAAGGAGCTCCCTACGGACCTTTTCACTGTCTTCAGCAGATCCAGATTTCAGGGTGACACTTAAAGGCAAATAGCCCTCCAGACCTTTCTGTCCACAGAGAGCTGTAGTGTTTCTTTCGCTTGCTGAATTAAGGCAGGTCTGTCCCTTTTCAGGGATGGTGTGATCGCCCGTGTGTGCTGCTGCTGACAGCTGCCCACTTCCTTGTTCTTTTTCTGGGGCTGGGAGTTTTATTCCTGGGTAGTATTTCCTGCTTCAAGCCCTGATTTTTTTGCTCTCTTTCTTTATTTTTTGGCTGTGCTGCGTCTTCGTTGCTGTGCGGGCTTTTCTCTAGTTGGGGAGAGTGGGAGCCACTCTTTGTTGTAGTGCTTGGGCTTCTCCTTGTGGTGGCTTCTTTTGTTGCAGAGCATGGGGTCTAGGGTGTATGGTCTTCAGTAGTTGTGGCTCCCAGCTCTAGAGCACAGGCTTAATAGTTGTGGTGCATGGGCCTAGTTGGCTCTGCAGCATGTGGGATCTTCCTGGATCAGGGGTTGAACCCATGTCTCTTGCATTGGCAGGTGGATTCTTTACCACTGATCTCCCAGGGAAGCCTCAAGCCCTGATTTCTAGCATGAACTCCCTTGTGCCCCGCCAGTTTTCCAGGGAAGAGGGAGGGTATCTTGAAATTCTGCTGTTACTCCTGCAGATGTGTTTGCAGTGTTGTTGTGTTGCTAAATAATGTCCGACTTTGCAGCCCCGTGGGCTGGAGCACACCAGGCTTCCCTGTCGTTCACCATCTCCCAGAGCTTGCTCAGACTCATGTCCATTGAGTCAGATGCTGAGTATGGTACGGCCATTTATTGAGCAGCTACTACCAGCATGGTGAGCATCATGCTAGGGGCTGGGCCCATCTAATTTGAAATTCATCCTTGTGCTTCCCAGTTGAACACGTGGAAGTTTTGCTTAATTAAGAATCTTACCCAGCATCAGATACCTTTGAAAGTGGTGGAACCAGACTTCTGCCTCCTAAGCTAATGATGTTTTTCCTAACAACCTGTTGTTGATACTCAGATGGTAAAGAATCTGCCTGCAGTGTAGGAGACCCAGGTTCGATCTGTGGGTCAGGAAGATCCCTTGGAGAAGGGAAGGGCAACCCACTCCAGTATTCTTGCCTGGAGAATTCCATGGACAGAGAAGCCTGGTGGGCTACAGTCCATGGAGTTGTAGAGTCGGATATGATTGAGGGACTAACATTTTGATTTTCACTGGTATTGATGCTTATTCATACATAGTTGACTACCTCCACACATACGAGTTGCACTTACTGGGCTGAACTACGTGTCGTTTCAGACTGATACGTGAGTTCTGAAAAGGGGAAAGGCCAGGTGAGTGAGGACTGAAGGTCAAGCTGCACAGATGTCTTCATTCTTTCATTTTTGGCCGCTGTCCGGGATCCACTCTGTGTGTATTCTGACGGAAGGTGGATGAAATGCTCGATTGCATTTTAAACTCAATAAATGATAATGTGTGTCGATAGAAGTAAGGGAAAAAAAGCCTTACTGGGTAAATGTATTTTATTCCTGTGGCTGAGAATAAAAAAGTAAAAGGACTTAAAGACTATTATTTTCTTTTGGCCGCAGAAACCTTTCAGGAGTTCTTGGTAAGTTACCTTGGGTAACAGGACATAATTATACTTTTCCTCCGCAGAGGGCATGCAAGTTAGTGTGTGATTTGTACTTAGTTTCTGGAGGTTTCTGAGTAGTTAGGAAAATATTGTCTTTGATGGAGGTAAAGTATTTGTGCTTCCTTCATTGCTACTCCAGAGCCTGGCAAACATGTTCTCGTCCTCTGATTGCTCCTGGGCTTCAGACTTCTGCTCAAATGTTTTTGTCCATGATGTTTGGGGCACCATCTGTAGTCAAGGGATGGTGCTCTTCTAAATGATGTTTAGTTGGGGATGAAGTCTTAACTTTTGCTTTTAGTTTAGTTGGGGATGAAGTCTTAACTTTTGCTTCTTGGTGGTGGGTCCTTTCAAAGTCTGAATAGGTGGACTCTGTGAATAATGAACTCGCCTCACTGAGTTCTCTGCCAGTTCTGTCCTAAAGGAGCTGTTGTAAATCTAGACTCATCAATTCCCTGAGAGAAAGTTGCCAAGGTTTGTTTTTTTCCTGCTTTCTTTCTTGCCACACCTGTTAATTAGTTCCAGACACTAGCTAATCAGCCGGCAAGCGTGAAAGCTCAGGAGTGAGAAGGAAGGTCAGATCAGCTTTGTCTCCTTACCACCAAAGCCCTTGTTTTAATAGAAAGGTTTTTCAGTCTCCTTTTTCCTCTGCTCCTGCCTCGGTGTTTGAGTCATTTCTGAGTGCAGGGCTACAGACAGCTGTGGGGCTTTTTCCGCTGTGATGTAAGGTTTGTGCTTAGCAGTTTGGGAGCGTGTGGCCTCAAGAATGTGAGCGGGGGAGAGCAGTGGCAAAGAATGCGAAGGGTAAACGAGAGCACCCAGAATTGTGTCTTTTATCTTGGTGGTTGCTGTGTCCCTAGCTTTTTAACTTGCACTGCTGAATATATAGGAGAAGGAAATGGCAACCCACTCCAGTGTTCTTGCCTGGAGAATCCCAGGGACGGGGGAGCCTGGTGGGCTTCCGTCTATGGGGTCGCACAGAATCTGACACGACTGAAGCGACTTAGCAGCAGCAGCTGAATATATAAAATATTCAGGTATATTACAGTATATGTATGTATATGTATGTGCTCAGTCATGTCCGACTCTGCGATCCCATGGACTACAGCCCACCAGGCTTCACTGTCTGTGAAATTCTGTAGGCAAAAATACTTTAGTAGGTTGCCATTTCCTCCTCCAAGGGATCTTCCTGACCCAGGGATGAAACCTGCATTTCCTGCATCTCCTGCATTGTAGGCAGATGCTTTCACGTTGCGTCACCAGGGAAGCCCATATTATAGTCTATCAGTGTTAAGAATCACAAGGATATCAGTAGATTTGGGCAGAGTGATACATTTTTTTTCAATACATTATCTCACACCACATTAGAATGACTCTGAGATGGATACTCCTTGTCTTGGAGGGCAGAGAGACAATAAGAGATGGCCACGAAGGCAGAATGCAGCTAGGAAGTAGCGTAATTTGAACCCAGCAAGCCTTTTCCTTTGTTTGACAAGAATGGGATCAGTGTCGAATTAAACCATGTACTCTTGTGTCACTGAGATACTGGGAAACAGAGGATGACCAGGCTCACTCTTGGGTGAAATCAGTGACTTCTGGACTTTACTGTGAGTCCATAGGTAAAAAAATGAAGGCCTGAGCTGTTCAGTGGGGCAGTATGTTCTTTAACTTCAAAAGTGGGGCATCCTCTTGCACGGTATTGTAAAGCAAGTTATCGGTTCAAGTCAAATGTAAATGGAAACTTCACATGTATAGATTTGCTTGGTGTTACGGGGGTTCTAAAAATGTGTGCAAATTGGGAAAATAAAATGAAAACCACTAAATCCATATAGTAGGGCTCCGGAATACTGATTCAGTCCCTTAGTGTTCAGGAGAAATAGAGTAGCGAGAATGATACCTTCCTGGGAGTAGGTACTTGAAAGCCTGGATACTATTTTATATATATACCCAGGGAACTGGTGAGCAGAGTCAGGAATGAGCTGGTGAAGGGGGTTGACTAGTGGGCAAAGTAATGCAGTTCTGGCACGCGGACTGGGTCAACCTTGTATCTTAGCTACTTCCTTATGGCATTAAAGTAACTGTCATCTTCAATGTGGACACTTGTTGCGATTTGAGAGGCTCTCAATGTTGGATGCATTGACTGGACTTTGAATGCCAGGCTTAGGCATTTGGGCTTGAATTTGGTGGCACTAGTGGTAAATAATCCACATGCTAATGCGTGAGACCCAAGAGATGTGGGTTTGTTCCTTGAGTTGGGAAGATCTCCTGGATTAGGAAGTGGCAGTCTGCTCCAGTTTCTTGCTGGGAAGAGTCCATGGACAGAGGAGCCTGGTGGGCTATGGTCCTTGGGGCCACAAAGAGTTGGACACGACTGAGCGACTGAACAAACCCCCACTGTTGTTGGGAGACCGTAAGTTAGCGCATGGAACAGCTGGATGACTTTCTCATGGTGGTCCCGTGTACTGAGACTGCAGTGTCATCTTGCTTGGTCATGGACTGTCTTTGTGTCCTTAAGCCCCTATTTCTTCATCTACAAGGTAGAATAATGATTGCTGTCTCATGGACCTGATGTGAAAATTAAATGAGAATATAAGGCTCTGATGCTAGCAAGCACATAACTGTCATTAATTGTTATTTATCTATTTGTTTTTGTAGCGAAACAAGTAACGTATTTATTAGGAGGAAAGAGGACATGTGGGTAGACACACAGGCTGGCTCAGAGAGGGAGTCGTCTTATTATTATTGTGTCCTTGTTCTTGCCTGCCAAGCATCCCTTTACCATTTCTTTCCCTCCTCTTTGGGTATTGATTCCTCCTCCATGGTCTTGAGGGACCTTCTGCACATCAGGGAAATCCTGGATTTCCCTGGTGACTCAGATGGTAAAGTGTCTGCCTACAATGTGGGAGACCCGGGTTCAATCCCTGGGTCGGGAAGATCCTCTGGAGAAAGAAATGGCAACCCACTCCAGTACACTTGTCTGGAAAATCCCATGGACGGAGGAGCCTGGCAGGCTACAGTCCAGGGGGTCACAAAGAATCTGATACGACTGAGCGACTTCACTTCTGCACTTCAAGGGGCTCTTTTGAGGTCCAGAAGCCAGGCTAAGCCAGTCATACCTTCTCTCGCTGGAACTGGACACTTGAGGCAAGTGGCATGAAGATCTCTCTCTCGGTTCCTCCTGCCGGAATCCGCTGAGCTACTCTGTTCCTTGCCTTCCAAAAGCTAAATTATTTGATGGTTGATTGGATTCTTTGAGATACCCACTTCAGTTCAGTTCAGTTACTTAGTGGTGTCTGACTCTTTGCGACCCCATGGACTGCAGCACACCAGGCTTCCCTGTCCATCACCAACTCCCAGAGCTTACTCAAACTCATGTCCATTGAGACGGTGAGGCCATCCAACCATCTCATCCTCTGTTGTCCCCTTCTCCTCCTGCCTTCAATCTTTCCCAGCATTAGGGTCTTTTCCAATGAGTCAGTTCTTCATATCAGGTGGGGCAAGTATTGGAGTTTCAACCTTGGCATCAGTCCTTCCAATAAATACTCAGGACTGATTTCCTTTAGGACTGACTGATTTGATCTCCTTGCAGTCCAAAGGACTCTGAAGAGTCTTCTCCAACACCACAGTTCCAAAGCATCAATTCTTCGGCGATCAGCTTTCTTATAGTCCAACTCTCACATCCATACATAACCACTAGAAAAACCATAGCCTTGACTAGATGGACCTTTGTTGGCAAAGTAATGTCTCTGCTTTCTAATATGCTGTCTAGGTTGGTCATAGCTTTTCTTCCAAGGAGCAAGCGTCTTTTAATTTCATGCCTGTAGTCACCATCTGCAGTGATTTTGGAACCCCCCAAAATAAAGTCTGTCACTGTTTCCATTGTTTCCCCATCTATTTGCCATAAAGTGATGGGACTGGATGCCATGATCTTAGTTTTCTGAATGTTGAGCTTCAAGCCAGCTTTTTCACTCTCCTCTTGCACTTTCATCAAGAGGTTCTTTACTTCCTCTGCGCTTTCTGCCATAAGGGTGGTGTCATCTGCGTATCTGAGGTTATTTTTATATATCTCCCTGCAATCTTGATTCCAGTTTGCGCTTCATCCAACCCAGCATTGCTCATGATGTACTCTGCATAAAAGTTAAATAAGCAGGGTGACAGTATACAGCCTTGACTTATTCCTTTCCTGATTTGGAACCAGTCTGTTGTTCCACGTCCAGTTCTAACTGTTGCTTCTTGACCTGCATGCAGATTTCTCAGGAGGCTGGTCAGGTGGTTTGGTATTCCCATCTCTTTCAGAATTTTCCACAGTTTATTGTGATCCACACAGTCAAAGGTTTTGACATAGTCAATAAAGCAGAAATAGATGTTTTTCTGAAACTTCTTTGCTATTTTGATGATCCAGTGGATATTGGCAATTTGATCTCTGGTTCCTCTGCCTTTTCTAAATCCAGCTTGAATATCTGGAAAGTTCATGGTTCACATACTGTTGAAGCTTGGCTTGTAGAATTTTGAGCATTACTTTGCTAGTGTGTGAGATGAGTGCAATTGTGTGATAGTTTGAATATTCTTTGGCATTGCCTTTGTTTGGGATTGGAATGAAAACTGCCCTTTTCCAGTCCTATGGCCACTGCTGAGTTTTCCAATTTGCTGGCATATTGAGTGCAGTACTTTCACAGTATCATCTTTCAGGATTTGAAATAGCTCAACTGGAATTCCATCACCTCCACTAGCTTTGTTGGTAGTGATGCTTCCTAAGGCCCACCGGACTTCACATTCCAGAATGTCTGGCTTTAGGTGAGTGATCACACCAGCGTGGTTATCTGGGTCATGAAGATCTTTTCTGTATAGTTCTGTGTATTCTTGCCATCTCTTCTTAATATGTTCTGCTTCTGTTATGTCCATAAGATTTCTATTCTTTATTGTGCCCATCTTTGCGTAAAATGTTCCCTGGTATCTCTAATTTTCTTGAAGAGATCTCTAGTCTTTCCCATTTGATTGTTTTCCTCTATTTCTTTGCATTAATCATTGAGGAAGTCTTTCTTATCTGTCCATTTTAGAACTCTGCATTCAAACAGGTATATCTTTCCTTTTCTCCTTTGCTGTTCTCATCTTTTCTCAGCTATTTGTAAGGAGATGTACAAGAATCTTTCAATACATTGTTTTTCTGCGTATGTTAACCAGAGATTGATTTGGGCCATTTCAATCAAAGGACACCAGGATCAGCTAGAAAGTACTCAAAAGGAAGGTAACTAGGTGCATTGAGAAGGACAGGAACCATCTCCCTTGCCTGCCAATAATAGTCCTTTCATAATGGCTTCATTTCTCCCTTTGATTTTTCGAGTTCATTCATTCTGAGCTTTTTATCTCCAGGAATAGGAGGACTTTTATTTTGGTGCAGAGGACAGCCTCTCTTGAGGAGACATGCTGATAACACTTGGCCTTAACTGCGTCTCTTGATTTTATTTGTAAATGAGAATCCTAAGGATCTGTAAGGAAATGAGTAAAACTTAATTGAACAACATTTAGAGCTGGAATTTAAAAAAATAATAAAAAGAGTCCATAATGGTAAGAGGCTCTGGAGGATGAGATGAATGGAAAACGGTGCATCTGGGTGTCTGTTCTGCCCGCACCTAATCCTGTCTGTCACGTTTTAACTACAGCTGAGCCCGGAGGCCGGCCGAGTATCTGATGGCCTCTAGAGTTTGTCTCTTTTATCATATCTTGTCCTCACTCACAGTTTCCTTTGCTGGCGTTATTGGACAGCAAGTGTTCCAGCCTAAATTAAAATCAATAGGAAGCAATTTCATTTGTTTTAACTATGGAGACAAGCGCTTCCAGCAGAGTACTGTACTTCCAAGTAAAGTTCAGTTGTGTTTTGGTTTGGTTTTTTTCGCTTCTTTCTGGCTGGAGCCCGAATGGCATTCATTTTTCGGTGTGGGCTTTGCTAGTGTTGCCCTGCTTTGATTTAAGGCCTTGTTACCATCCATCGTCTCTTTAAAACTGGGATTGTTGGCATCTGAATTACTTTTGTGTTTTATAGAGTCTTGGCAATCAAAGCGCCGTTGGGTTTGTCCAGCTTTTGTGTGGGAGCTTGTTAGAAATGTCAGTCTTCACCTGCACCCGAGACTAATGAAACTGGAATTTGTCTTTCAGCAAGACCTTCAGGTGACTTGGGAGCACCTTGGAGTTTAAAGACTGCTCTATATGTTTGAATGAGAATGTTATTTTCATCTACTTGGTTTTCATTTTTTTTTCTTTAGTAGAAATGTAATAAATGTTCATCGTAGAAAATAGAGGAATTCATAAAGGCGCATAGAGAGAGAAGAAAATCATCTGTAACTTCAACACATTTATTTAGTTGTTGGTCTATAGCCTTTTGGTGAGTTGTTGGTATCATTTTGTGAAAGATATTAAAACATCATAAATTCAGCATAAAGCTTAATTCTTAGGAAGTGAAAGATGAAGGTCCAAGTTCTCCTTTGGTCAAGACAGGAGACTCTTAGTGAGAAAGAGCTTCTCTCCTCCCTAACCTGTATCGTTTGTTAGGGACCTGCTATGTGCCAAGTACTGCTACCTGCCTGTGGGACCCATATGTTGGTAGTCAGAGAGTAAGATGACTGTTAAGACACTGAGCTTTTGAACCCTATCATGCATTTTCTGGACAGTTGAGACCAAGGGAATTATTAATAAGGCTTGCTTTTTTGCTTCACTTTCCTCCGTTTTTTTTTTTTTTGTCTTGTTTTGCTGCTGTGGGTTTTGAATTATTTGCCAGTTTAATTGCTTTTATTAGGTGATATATTCCTCTGATTGAGCAGACCTCTGCATCCAAAAATATCTAGGATTTGAAACTTAAGGTCAGGAAGGACAACTTCTCCAATGGGGGAGGGGGAAAATGGTGGTTGTCTTGGCAGCTGAAACTTGCTAATTACGCTGCCAGTTGTAGTATCTATTTATGATGGAGGCACTGGAGACCCAATTAGCAGGTCATTCTCATGTGAGGGTTTTGGAATTGAACTCTGGTGTGTGAAGATGGTATGGCAACCAGCAAGCAACTTCTCAGTGCAGGGAATTGGGGATGGTTTTAGATACTGTCACCTGGGATCGCCACAGGTCACTGATGGGAAAGAGGAGCTCTGCTGTCCCTTCTGTCCCTCTGAACCAACAGGTTCTAAAGTTGTGTTGTCTGCAGGGCCGCCAGTGAGAAAAAGTTGCTACTCTTGAGAGAGGCCGCCTTCCCGGAAAGGAACTGGCCATGTGATGAGAGGAGGCCAGGAGAGTCGTGAGAATCAACAGACTGGAATTAAAGGAATGGGACCTGCTGGGGGACAGTCCTTTGGGTCTGGGTTCCCGTTTGTCTTGGGAGGGGGGTGGTAAGGGAAGGAGACTCCCTTCCCTGGAAGGAATCTACCTGGATTCTTTGACTAGTGTTATTTCGCAAATAGCAGGCCAGCAAGAGACAAGACTAGGTAACCTTTTTCTCTCCTTGTTTATTCCTTTATCATTTATGAGGCCAGGTATCCCCCAGGTAGGTCTGCTTGCTTCCACCCCTTGGCCAACAGGAGGGGTGTAGAAGGAATTTGACTGACCTGGTGGGTGCCGCGGGCAGAGCGGTTGTCTGTGATGGCCTCACTGTTAGGGCTTGAGGGAATTTTGATTTGTTTTTGGTCTTGTGAAGGGCTTCCCTGATAGCTTTGTTAGTAAAAAATCTGCCTGCAATGCAGGAGACCCGGTTCAATTCCTGGGTCAGGAAGATCTGCTGGAGAAGGGATAGGCTACCCACTCCAGTATTCTGGGCTTCCCTGGTGGTTCAACTGGTGAAGAATCCACCTGCAATGCAGGAGACCTGGGTTGGGGCCATCCCCTGGAGAAGGGAAAGGCTACCCAGTCCAGTATTCTGGCCTGGAGAATTCCATGGACTCTATAGTCCATGGGGTTGCAAAGAGTCAGACATGACTGAGCAATTTTCACTTCACTTCACTTTAGTCTTGTGAAGACATGAGACACCGTCTTGGTTTTAGCTGATTTATAGTTGTTAGCTGATTTATCGGAGAAGGCAATGGCAAGCCACTCCAGTACTCTTGCCTGGAAAATCCCATGGATGGAGGAGCCTGGTAGGCTGCAGTCCGTGGGGTTGCTAGGGGTCGGACACGACTGAGCGACTTCATTTTCACTTTTCACTTTCACACATTGGAGAAGGAAATGGCAACCCACTCCAGTGTTCTTGCCTGGAGAATCCCAGGGACGGGGGAGCCTGTGGGGTCACACAGAGTTGGATACGACTGAAGTGACTTAGCAGCAGCTGATTTATAGGAGTTGGTGATGGACAGGGAAGCCTGGCATATTGCAGTCCATGGGGTCGCAAAGAGTCAGACACGACTGAGTGACTGAACTGAACTGATAGTCTTTTTTTGTTGTTGTTTAGTCACTAAATCATATCCAACTCTGTGACTCCATGGACTGCAGCGTGCCACGCTTCCCTGTCCTTCACTGTCTCTGGGAGTTTGCTCAAATTCATATCCATTGAGTTGGTGATGTTATCTCACCATCTCATACTTTGCCATCTTTTTCTCCTTTTGCCTTCAGTCTTTCCCAGCATCAGAGTCTTTTCCAGTGAGTCAGCTTTTTGCATCAAGTGGCCAAAGTATTTTTTACTGTATTTAATAAATAAAAAATATTTATTGTATTAACGGCAAATGTCACCTTTCATAGGCAAATTTTTGCCTTCCATTTTGTAAGACAGAAACAAAACAACAGAAAGCAAATAAGCATGCTCTTTATATAAGGTCTTTAGACAGAGAATTTGTTGGAATCATTTATTCTTGGTCCTTAGATTTTTAAATTTGAAATGATTTCAGATTTCCCAAGAAGGTGCAAAAATAGCGCGAGGAATTTCTGTATCCCCTCTGCCCAGAGTATCCAAATATTAAGTTTACCACATTTACTTTCTCTTTATTTTCTTCTGGACAATTTGAGAGGAAATGGCAGATACATATTTATTTATATATATGTGTATATACATATACGTGTATATATATACATACGTGTCTAGGAATGCTTATTAGTAGTTCTGCTTTTTTTTCCTTCAAGTAACCCAGTGCTGGAGACTCCTGCAAAAACTAGCAGTTAACAGTTCTTGTTTAGTTGCAAAGCTGCATCCGACTCTTTCGTAACCCCACTGACTGTAGGTCGTCAGGCTCCTCTGTCCATGGAATTCTCCAGCCAAGAATATTGGAGTGGGTTGCCATTTCCTTCTCTGGGGGATCTTCCCAACCCAGGGATCCAACCCGCGTCTCCTGCATTGGCAGGCCAGTTCTTTACTGCTGAGCTGCAGGGGAAGCTAGTTACAGCTCTACAGACAGGAAGAACATGTTACATGATAGGAGTCTCTCTAGTTTGAAGCATTTCTTCTAATACAGGAGTCAGCAAACTGTAAACTGGGCCCAAATCAGACCTGCTCTTTGCTTTTGCCCAAGCCAGTGTGCTAAGGATGTTATTTTACATTAATAAACTGTTGAAAAAATTAAAAAAATAACCTGAGACATGAAAATACGTCGTTCACATTAAAGGTCAGTAAATCAGGTTTTATTGCAGCATAGCCACACTTGTGTGCTTACAAGCAGGAGCGTACTGTCTGACCTGCAGGCTTAAACTATTTCATGTGTATAATATGTAAATTATGACCCATTAAAGCAAAAGTTTGCCAACCTCTCCCATAACAACCACAGTTATTAATGAAACTACTACTTGCTGAATGATATGTTCCAGGTCATGAACTTAGAGCTATGCAGTTGTTAATTTAACCTTCACCACAACCCCATGAGGGAGAGGCCTCCTACAATACCTCCTTCCAGGATATTATGTCCGCCTAACAATGAGAACCTTGGAGCTTTGAAGAGAGCAAAGTTTTCCCCCATTACATAGTGAGGTGAAGGGGCTGGGGTTTTGAAAGCAGCTGTTCTGCTCCTTAGCTCTTGGTTGTTCAGGCTCACTCTGGACTTGGAGAATCTGGGTGATGACTGGGATGGGTTGGGTGTGGATGCAGGTCGCCCTGACCACTAGACTGGTCTGTGCGGTCGGGATGGTCTTCCCCATGCTGTGTCTGGCATGCTGGGCATGGGGCAACTGCTCGATGTGAAAGGATGGATGAAAGGATGGAGAGATGATGCCCAAACCCAGTCTGGAAGGAGGAAGTGGAATATGGGGCTATGGTCAGGGTCAGTTATTGGATTTGCCAAGAACAGCCACTTCAAGGTGGGCTAGATGAGCATCTCATAGCCTTAGGACATCTGAGGCAGGAAGTTGAGGAGGTAGTGAGAGATGAGGCTGGAAGCACCCAGGGTGTCAGACCTAAGGTTTCCTGCATATTCGAGTGAGTGGTGACTGGGGACAGCACAGTCCTTTGCTAATGCCTGGGTGTAGTCTCTGTTTCAAGGACTGGTGCCTTCTCAGGATGCTGATGTCTTATGTTTCTGATAGAAATAATGGGCCAGGAACACGGAGCATCGGCTGTTGGCTGTTGCCACCCCGTCCTTTATTTTTTTCTTTAAAAAAAAAAAAAATTGCATATAATATATTAACATGTTCTTTCTTAGAACATTTCAGCCAAATCTTTAATCTGTTGACTACTTCTTATCCTGCCTTCCCAGAGTGTGAAGCTGTTTTAATAGATTTACATATAGTTATAAAAGTATATGGGCTTCCCAGGTGGCGCTAGTGGTAAAGAACCTGCCTACCAGTGCAGGAGACATGAGAGACTTGGGCTTGATCCCTGGGTTGGGAAGATCCTCTGGAGGAGGGCATGGCAACTGCTCCCAAGTATTCTTGCCTGGAGAATTCCATGGACAGAGGAGCCTGGCAGGTTACAGTCCGTGGGGTCACAAAGAGTCACACATGACTGAGCGACTAACCTTTTCACACACACAAGTACATAGATTATTTTTACCTAAATAATATATTGTATATATCATGCTGCTGCTTTTTGGAGGGATTCAGCAATGATTTTTAAAAAAAATTTCATGGATGATGCCTGATTAATTTTAACACAGTCCTGTTACTTGCAGTATGGGATTCCATTGTTAAGAATAGGCTGCAGAGGTAATGAAGTACTTTCTTGCTGCTGGTCCCTGAAATCACTTGACACAGAATATTCTTTATGGATATGTCTTTGTGCAGATGTGTCAGTATTGGCTTAGGGTCAACACAGAGAATTGGAAGTCCTGGGTCATAGGTTCGTAGAGATGCGAGTCTTGATAAGTTCATCCCTCCCCCTGGTCTTGGACACCCTAGGGTATGATTCTGTTTCTTTTTCTTTCTGGAGGTTGAGAGGGCAGAAAGATAAGCTTGCTGTGGTATTTGCAGGCCAAGTGTACAGGAGTCCAGGGCTGTCCCCTGTACTATATCATTGGCCTCTTGATGGGTTTTCTTCCCTCGGTTTGTTGTGTTACAGAGGTGTGTCACGTTTGCCTGGGCATCCTTGCCTTCATGCTGACCAGTCTTAGCAAGAGGGGCCCAGAGGTGTCCACCTCCAGGTCAGTGGTATGAAAACTAGTTGAAGAGGCAGTGGAAAGAGGGGCTGGGCAATGAGTGGTGTAAAGGAACTAGAAAGAAGCTGCAGGTGACAGGTTTTGGGCTTGGCAGTGAACGCACGATCTGTTCCTCTTTACAAAGGCTGTGCTCACTAGAGCACTATGATACAGTTGTTGGGTGGAAATGGTATATAGGCTTTGGAACCGGGTATCAGATTTTGTTTGAATCCTGTTTTTATGTTTAACCAGCTAAGGTAGTCATTCTGCTCTGAACCCGAGTTTCTGGGAGGATCCTTGAGAATCATTCCTCAAGGGTGAGATTTCAGAAGATAATGCATGTGAAGGGCCACGCACAGTTGCCTAACATTTACTAAGTGCTGACTGCTAATTCTCTGCTCAGTCCCAGTTTCTGAGCTTGGTGCTGAGATTAGAAAGGGTAACTAAGACGTGTAACTAAGTGAGCATATGCGACGTTTTGAAAAAAGTAATGAAAGTGTTAGTCCCTCAGTTCTGTCCGACTGTTTGCGACCCCATGGACTGTAGCCTGCCAGACTCCTCTGTCCATGGGATTCTCCAGGCAACAATACTGGAGTGGGTAGCCAGTCCCTTCTCTAGGGAATCTTCCTGACCCGGCTTGAACCCGGGTCTCCTTCGTTGCAGGTAGATTCTTTATGAGCCATCATGATGAGCTCAAAAGAGGCAGAGAAACTGCTTGGAGTTCTCTGTTAGAGGCACTGGAGAGAAAAAAAAAACAAAATATGACTGAATCTTCTCTCTGAAGCTTAAACTGTGGTAAAGCAAGTGGATTCTGCAGCATACCAGTTTTTGTTTTTTGTTTTTTTTTTATGTGAAGTTTATACCTAACCAAAATGATTTTAAATTATTTTCTTAGTCATTGTAAGAAACAGCCATCTTGGGGGAAGGGAGATGGATCTGTTCCCTCTTGTGAACTTGATACACAGGTTGTCTTTGAAAATCACCTTCTCTTTGTCATTACACCCCAATAAAGCTGCGGGCGATGGTGGAGCAAAGGAAACCACCCTCTTATACCTCCCTGAAGTCTGATTGGTTCTCTGTAGCCCCACAGTAGATGCTGGGCATGCAAAACCAATATAGGATAGTTATTCTAGACAGTTCCAAATCTTAAGAGCAAAAGTGTCATTGTTTGACCAGCAGCATCAACATCACCCAGGAACTTGTTAGAAATGCGGATTCTTAACCGTCTCAGCCTCCGCTCTGGATCTCTTCTTAGCAAAACTGCCCAAGTGATTCCTTAGCACATGGAAGGAAAGTTTTGAGAAGACAAGGCCACTTGACCCCCATCTATATATTCCTTCTCTGCAGCGTTTCCCCTCATAACCGTAGGCACCTCTGTCCCCCATCAGGACAGACACCTTTGAAATCCTAAAACTGTGTGTGTCGGGAAAGGCGCAACTGGGGTGAATTACTTTTAGGAAGCCCTGTACTTTCCTTCACTTTCCCAGGTGGCCCAGTGGTAAAGAACTCATCTACCAATACAGGAGACGTAGGTTCAATCCCTGGGTCAATAATGTTCCCTACAGGAGGAAATGGCAACCCATACCAGTAATCTTGCCTGGGAAATTTCATGGACAGAGAAGCCCGAAAGTCTGTGGCTACAGTCCGTGGGGTCACACGTGAGTCAGACACAACTTAGCAACCAAACAACAGCAATACTTTCCTTCAGCCCAGGAATCAGCATTTCCTTTGTCAACTAGATAAAAATAATTAAATTACCAAAAAAGGACCAAAGGTGGTCCTAACTGTTAAAAAAGAGCTGTAGTGGCATAGGTTGCAATCACTGCTTCAGACTTAAAAGTCTACTCCTTAAAGGTGAGCTGTGTACGTATACAGTTGTCTTTGTCTTAGCTAGACAAAATGAAACGGAATTTTGAAAATTGGGGATAGATGAATGAGGTCTTTATAATAATCACTATAATCACTTGCATTTACTCTTCAGTTCTTGTTCTTGCTCTCTTCATTTCCTTTCAGATGGAAGCATTTTTAATGAGATAAATTGGAAAAAGGGGGTCAGGGAAACGAAAAAATAAGATTTCTGCTGCGCTTGGTAGCTGTTCTCAGTTCTTAAAAGTGCTTGAAAAGTAATATTTTGTTGCTGCTAAATCTAATTAATAGCTAGCTGGTACTCATCAAGACCTCATTTCTTTAGACCTGGAAGGCAGTTGGAAAGATACACAGATCTGTGTATTATCACAGCAAATGAAGTCTCTCTTTTTCCCTTAGTGACTTAGAGCTTTATCGGCAATGTCGGCAGCAGACAGACAGCTGGGTTTAAAAAATACAGTGCATCTCAGGGTGTTCAGTGTGGCATGTAATAAAATGGGTATTGATAGAATTACTTAAAAAAAAAAGTTTTTAAATCGGAATCTAAACTGTGAACCAGGCAGCCCTGATTCTCGACTGAGTCTCCAACCTCTTCCTGAATATTTGGATCAACAAGTCTTTGGGAGCCTGTTCTCTGCCCAGCGCCGACTAATCAGAATGCTGTGGACCAAAATGGATTTAAACACAAAGAGAGGGTAAAAATGCTCATCCGGGAGCGGGTGGGGGCGGGCGGGGGATTACAGTGCCCAGCCCTGCATCTCTGCCGGTGTGGGGTGCAGCTGTGGGCTGTTAGTGGCGAGAGCATCTCCTCCATTCTGAGCAGACCAAGTATGAATTGACTGGGTTAGCTGATGTGCTGCTGGCTCAAGTAAAGCAGCTCAGGCCCTAATTGTAGCGATCAGACAGGGGGAGTCCAGGCAGAAGGGGAGGGGCAGTGATTGCAAATGCTGCTTATTTCAAGGGCCAGAGCTGCTTCCTGGGCTGCCTGAGCATCCTGTCTTCTCTCACCACCTCCCTCATCCAAATCAATTATTTCTGTTGAAGCACACCCAGGACTGGATGATGTTTCGTGTTTGTCGGGTAGAGTGTTACTCAGTTTGGCAAATATTTGTGAAGTATCTACTTTGTGCCAGGTGTAGCAGTTTAAGCCTCAAATCCACCATTTGGTTTGTCACGAGAGCACAGCCAACATCCATCAGCGCTTTGCATGTCCGTAATTTATACTATGGTAATAATCTGGCAGCCCTGCTTTCAAGCCCGACTCTTATCAATAAAGCATGACAGAGAAATCTGCACAGTGTGTTTGGGGAAATAGCCTACAGGAAGAAACACGATGTTACAACAAAATTGGCCTGATCCAAGCATAGCTAAGGTCTGACATGGACAGGGAATGGTTACAATTAATTAAATTTTTGTTGTTGTTGTTGTTAAATCATTTTTAATCTGTTGTGGGAAAATAGAAGTTTTTCTTAATCCAGATGAAAAGTGAGAAAGTCTGTCTGTTTGCAGATGTTTGTCATTTAGTTCAAACATACAGATGATAGTCTGCGTATTTTGGTTTCCATCTGGACATGCTCCGTGTGCCTGAGTACGGAGCACAGTGATAATTTCCCAACCCCCTGGACAGAACTGAGCAAGCCATGGGGTATTTCCTTTGTAGCCTGAATGTAGCTTTGCCATCTGTGTTATGGTGGACGTTGGGATCAGCACAATCATTAACATGTGAAGAATTTTATTCATTGTTTTCTTACTTTTTGCCTATAGGGAGAACAGTCTGATTATGTAGTGTTACTGCTCAAAAAAATTAACTGAGTAAAACCATGGAAACCCTATCATGTCTTTCCTTACAGTTGGGAGTGTGGCCTTAACGTTTGGGTGTTTTCCATGCTGTGTCAACAGTGTTGCAGGTCCAGGAAGGGGACCGGAACCTTTGGTAAATGGATATTTCTTATTGCTACTTGAGGGAACGTGTAAGAGAATTTCATTTATAACTTGGTAGTTTGGCCCTAGGCCTTGACCCTTCTATAAATGAAGTAATATCATCTTCATAAACTATTCAGTAGAAGGCAGAGTACCATTTATATACACATACCAGCTGTGTAGCGCTTGGTGAAATTGTGTTTTAAGATTTCCATATAGGATTAGATTTGAGTTTTAGTCTTGTATCAGTTTTATAGGTTTGGGTAGCTGGTTTATATAATGAGTAAGAAGTCTAGTTAATATTCGCCTCAAGGTAAAGGTTGCTGCTGCTGCTGCTGCTAAGTTACTTCAGTCGTGTCCGACTCTGTGCGACCCCATAGACGGGTAAAGGTTAGTACCATTGTATTCTTTAGCACAATCTGAAAATTAAAATATTTTTTAAAAGAAACCATCTTTTCTTTTAATTTACACACCTTCAAGGCAAAACCTATTTAGGCAGGTGGACAATTCGTTTTGAAAACAAATTTGAACACTCTCCATCCGAATTGAGTGTCAGCAGGTATGGCAAAAGGTATGATTTTTAGGACAATTTTCAGTAACTCTGGCCAAGAAATATCTCAAGACAGTTTTCTTCAAAAGTTGCTTAGTTTGAAGTGCTTGGGTTCAGGCAAAAATTCATCTGTGGTCTCCTCTTTCTTGAATTCCCCTAAAATTAGTTTCTGCTTTGTTTTATCTGTGTATGTGAAGACAGTAGATACCACATTTAGCTTAAAAATAAGTGGAGTCTTGAAGTTCACATTACTTGTGTGATTGTGAAACAATATACACATTCATTTCTACAAGTTACGGGATTACTTTTGAGAAAAAAAGCAAAAGACCAAACTTAGCAGTGGGTTTCAAACTATTTTTAAAGCATAGAATGCTTCCTTCAAATCTCATTGTTCTTGTTGAAGCACAGAATATGAAACACATAAAATGCCTTATTTATTTGGCAAATAATTGGGAAGCTGCTCGTGAGACCCTTGCCATCTTAGAGTGTACAGTAGGTACTGGTTTGTTTTTTTTTTAAGTTTTTATTTCTTTCTTTTTGACTGCATGGGCTTTCCTTTCTCTAGTTGTTGTGAGCGGGGGCTACTCTTTTGTTGTGATATGCAGGCTTAGTTCCTCCATAGTATGTGAAATCTTCCCAGACCAGGGATCGAACTTGTGTCCCCTGCATTGGCAGGTGGATTCTCATCCACCACCAGGCAAGTCCCAGTATTTGTTTTTGATATAGGCCAGCCCTTCCTTTTTTTTTTTTTAAATGGGTATAGTGAGGTCTGAATTGTCCAAGACTCATTCAGATTAGTGAGTGAGTGCTAGAGGTGGGTTTGAACCTTACAGCTCTTAGTTGCTATTCCTGATTATTTCCTCTTTGACAGATAGAAAGGGTGATGAACAAAAATGATAATTGGACACATATAATTTCAGAGTCTCAGCTGTTTTTCAGAATTGAATAATTTTCTCAAGAGTTTTTAACTCAACGTTTAGTAGCTATGTAAGTGATTGATGTAAATGGTATAGAACATTTAATGTCTGTTTTCACTTTTTCCCTGGTCTTTTAGTGGTAGGTTACTGCCAACTGCCCACCTTGTCTAAGGCAGCCAAGTTCATTTGTTAAAAGGCTCGATTTAATCTTTTTACCATGTTAAATCTGGTATTAGATCATTGTCCTGAATTTAGAAAACTTGTTTTAACAGCCTGTGTGTTGTTTGCTTATAGCATGTTTATTTAAATCTATTAAAATGGGCACATTTGCAAGGGCATTGAAGATCCTGTATGTCTTTGATAAATTTGTGAGCCATTTCATTGTTTTATTTTAGCCTTACAGTGATATTTGTGTCAAAATGCATAGACAGAGTGCTTTGTGTTAGTAATTAGAGTCCTTTTCCTAATATGAAACTTATCCACTTAAAGTCTTTGGAACCATTATCTTGGAATATAAAACATAACAAGACATTATTCTAGCATGGGAAATCCACTTAACGGGCACAGTTATTGCCACAGTTTGTTTTTCTTTACCAACTAAGATAGGCCTTTGGAACCAAGGGACATTGGCTATGGGAAGGACCACTGGCATGCAGTGAATAGAAATTTTGCACATGCTTCCTTTGAAACTAGGCTACTTCTGTTCAAGGTTGACTGGTCTCAGTGGTAACAAGCTTAAAATGAAATAATGCCTTTTTACCAACACCGTCTTGATTCTTCTTGTATGGACTGCTTGAGCCAATGTAACACATAATGTAGAGCAAAACAAGGAATCGATAAAGCCATTAAGCGGCTCACTGTCTGGCCAGGAATGTTGATGAATGGGTTTTCATTTCCCCTTGGGTGTTTTTATTCACCACGGGAAGAAATGGCCAACAAAGTAGAGAAATGGAGAAGAACGGCTTTTCTTGCTTGAGGGAAGCAGTGCAGCTCGCATCTCTGTCTTGTTCCCTCGGAGACTCCTTTATCTTACCTGTGAACCAGGACATGGAGTTGCTCATCGTGTGCTGCCCCCTTCCTGTCTCTTGCTTTAAGGTTTATTAGTGGATGATAGACTGGAGTTGTCAGAGACACTCATTAATCAGTTAAATTGGTTACTCCACTCAGAGTCATAAGACCAGTGCCCAAGAGATTGGGTGCAATGGCCTGTCACGGGACCACAGGAGAAAATGTCAATTTGGTTGTCATATTCGTTTGCTTGGGCTGTAGTAAAAGGGTACTGCAGTACACAGTAGAAATGTATTGTCTCATTGGCTCAAAGTCCAAGATCAAAGGGTGGACAGCATTGGTTCATTTTGAGGGCTGTGAGAAGAATCTGTTTCCTGCCTCTCTCCCAGCTTCTGGTGGTTTGCTTTCAGTCTGGCATTCCTTGACTTGTAGAAGCACCGCCCTGATCTCTTCGCATAGTGGTCTCCCTGTGTGCACATTTCCCCTTTTTATAAGGCTGTTAGTTGTATTGGATTAGGGTCCACCTAATGACTTCATCCAGAGAAGGCAATGGTAAGCCACTCCAGTACTCTTGCCTAGAAAATCCCATGGATGGAGGAGCCTGGTAGGCTGCAGTCCGTGGGGTCGCTAAGGGTCAGACACGACTGAGTGACTTTACTTTCACTTTCCACTTTCACACATTGGAGAAGGAAATGGCAACCCACTCCAGTGTTCTTGCCTGGAGAATCCCAGGGACGGGGGAGCCTGGTGGGCTTCCGTCTGTGGGGTCACACAGAGTCCGACACGACTGAAGTGACTTAGCAGCAGCAGCAGCAATGACTTCATCTGGAGAAGGCAATGGCACCCCACTCCAGTACTCTTGCCTGGAAAATCCCATGGATGGAGGAGCCTGGTGGGCTGCAGTCCGTGGGGTCACTAAGAGTCGGACATGACCGAGTGACTTCACTTTCACTTTTCACTTTCATGAATTAGAGAAGGAAATGGCAATCCACTCCAGTGTTCTTGCCTGGAGAATCCCAGGGAAGGGGGAGCCTGGTGGGCTTCCGTCTATGGGGTCACACAGAGTCGGACACGACTGAAGTGACTTAACAGCAACAGCAATGACTTCATCTTTTAAAAAGAATTAATTTCTTTATCTTTAATTATTTTTGGTTGTGCTGGGACTTTGTGTCATGGACTTGGTTGCATGTGGGGTCTTCCTGGACCAGGGATTGACCTGGTGTCCCCTGCATTGCAAGGTGGGTTTCTTAATCACTGGATCACCAGGGTAGTGCAATGACTTCATCTTTAATTACTTCTGTGATGACTCTGTTTTCTAGCTGAACCCATATTCTGAGGTACTGGGGAATTCGGTCCTGGGGTTGGAAAGTATGAATTTGGGGAACGCAGTTCAAGTGGTAACATGGCTGGTTTTATGTCTTTAAAATTTCAAGTCAGAGTGGTTTTAGTCAAGCCATCTACAGATTGAAAGTGAGTAAGCATACACTGTATTTCACGTTTTTTTCTAGGAAAAACAAACACAGGTTTCACATAATGTGTGTTCCTTACTATAGTGAACAAATATATTCATGTGTATGAAGCTAGTACAGACTTCATGATGTAATTCAGTAAACCCTGTAGATGAGCAGGAACACTCTAGAATCTTCTCATCTGTTTTTTTTTTTTTTCTGGGTCTCAAAAAGCATAATAGTTCCAATCTGTAGTTGCTTACATGAAGACTTTGATTTACTTTATTCATGCTGGGGGGACAAATGTTGGTATGACGCAATATATGTACAATATTATAACATGAAAACATGCATTGCACTTTTTGGGTGATTTCAAGGGAACTGACAAGGATAATTCTGACTCTTGTTGAAACCTTGTACATTGACTTTTGAATGTAGCCTCACTACCTTAGCTGGTAATCCATGCTAATTAAGTGAAAGTTTGATCATGATGGGTGTTTTTTGTTTGGGGGCGGGCAAAAAATAGTCTTAAGGTCTAGTGTTTTCAAGTCTGCCATTAGCAGTGGAACTTATTTTGCAAATAGGACAGACAGCTCCCTTGTCTGCGTAATCCTGTTTGTATCCCACAGTAGCCCTGTGAGAGCAGATACCATAATGATTAAGCTGAGGCTGAAGCTGTCCAGGAGTTTCCCTGGTGGCTCAGTGGTAAAGAATCTGCCTGCAATGTAGGAGACTCGGGAAAGGAAATGGCAACCCACTCCAGTATTCTTGCCTGAAGAATTCCATGGACAGAAGAGCTTGGCAGGCTACTGTCTGTGGGGTCAAAGAAAGTCAGATACGACTGAGTGCCTAAGTATGCCTGCAAGCTGTCCAAGATCAAGGGCCTTGGCAACAATGTTGGGATTCCAGCCAGGGGTACAGGATGCACCAGGCTCGTTGAACCCATGTCCCCCTGTGACTGTGTTAATGGGACATTCTTAGGCCTCTGTTTCAGGCCCTCCTCCCCTTTTGCCAGCCTGTGTGTACCAGAGGGGCTGAAGCTGTATCCATCTTGCTCACTCATCAGAGCGCGCAGCTCGTAGCTGCCGTGGTGATGGATCATGGTGTTCAGAGCAGGGGAAGACCGGCTTCCTCATGGTGACTTCAGTCAGGCATGCAGCTGTGTGGTAGAATCTTGGAGCACGCTGGACTGGGACTCGCGGCGGCTGCCTCATACACAGGCTCCTGATTTTCTTTGTGGGTCACACTAAATAGTCCATTGTTCATCAAGGAGAGGGGAAATTGATTTCGAATTACTCCTATATTGCTTAAAACCCAAACTGCCACGAATGCTTTATGGGATCAGGGAGAAGATAGGCCCTGGGTTTTAGCTGCACTGAAACCTGCTTAATTAACCGAACACTGTGTATTACCATCCCACAGCAAGTGTGACCACTCTTCTGCAGAAGGGCTTGAGTTTGAAGACCAAACTCTCGAGGGCCAGGAGTGGTTGAGACCTGTGAGGGTGGAGGCTTTATGCTTTGTGTGCTTCCCTTCTGCTCTGTGCCTTCTTGGCCTGGGGTCAGGAAGCTGCTTTGCAACCTGGGGAGAACTGGTGGTGAAGTTCTCAGGAACTTTGTGAGCTGGTTATTAAACACAGTCTTATAAAACACAATATTATGTAAAATTTACAACCAAGTCATATTTACGAAGTAAAAAATACTCCTCAATTCATTATTTCAGTTTAAAATTTTATTTATTTTTGGCTGTGTTGGGTTGCTGTGAGGGTTTTTCCCCTAGTTGTGGAGGGCAGGGGCCACTCTCTAGTTGCGGTGCGTGGGCTTCTCATTGCTGTGTGTTCTCTTCCTGTGGAGCGCGGTCTCTAGGACATAGGGCTTCAGTAGTTGAGGCTCCTGGGCTCTAGAACACGGGCTCAGTAGTTGTGGCGCATGGGCTTAGTTTTCCTGTGGCACGCGGGATCTGCCTGGGTCAGGAATCGAACCTGTGCCTCCTGCATTGGCAGGCGAATTTTTTACCACTGAACCACGAGCGAAGCCCCCTAAGTATTTGAATACAGTTTATTATTGTCTGTGCTCTTGAGCTTCTCTCTGGTGTATCTGTACGGTAGATGTGCTATCTGATGATGTGCTGCTGTAGATCTCTTTCCTGTTCACATTTAGTGCTGTCACATGAGCAGGGTGAAATGAGCTGTGGTGGGAATATTTACACAATGGTCATCAGCAAATGCTACAGGGGAACTCTGTATTGAAGTTTCAGCTGGAAAGGAGAGAAATCGACACAAAGTAGCTCAAGTGGATAGAAGAAAGTATTGATGCCATAAGGGTATACCAGGTTCAGGCATGGCTGGATCCAGGTCCTCCACCCATGTATCAGGTCTCTCTTTTCCTTTTTAAACTACCCTTTTTGGGCAGTTCTTGTGATGTTGATAAATGACCACCTTCAATCCCCCAGCATCTACAGACTTTGTTGACATAGTGCTCCATATTTCTTTTTTTTTTTTTTTCAACAACAACAACAACATTTTGTCCATGCTGCATGTCATGTGAGATCCTAGTTCCCCAACCACTGCTCCCTGCATTGGAAGCATGGAGTCTTAACTACTGGACCACCAGGGAGATCTCCTCTCTCTATGTATTTTTAAAATTAGTTAATTTTTTCATTGAAGGATAATTGCTTTATAGAATTTTGTTTTCTGTCAAGCTCAACATGAATCAGCCATAGGTATACACATATCCTCTCCCTTTTGACCTTCCCTCCCATCACCTTCCCCATCCCACCCCTCTAGGTTGATACAGAGCCCCTGTTTGAGTTTCCTGACCCATACAGCAAATTCCCATTGGCCATCTGTTTTATGGATGGTGATATAAGTTTCCATGTTACTCTCTCCATACATCTCACCCTCTCCTCCCCTCTCCCCATGTCCACAAGTCTATCCTCTATGTCTGTTTCTTCACTGCTGCCCTGTAAACAAATTCTTCAGAACCATTTTTCTAGATTCTGTATATATGCATTAGATTACGGTATTTATCTTTTTCTGACTCACTTCACTCTGTATAATAGGTTCTAGGTTCATCCACCTCATTAGAACTGACTCAGAGGCGTTCCTTTCTATGGCTGAGTAATAATCCATTGTGTATATGTACTACAACTTCTTTATCCATTCATCTGTTGATGGACATCTAGGTTACTTCCATGTTCTAGCTATTGTAAATAGTGCTGCAGTGAACAATGGATACATGTGTCTTTTTGAATTTTCTCCTGCATATTTTTACAGAGAAGAAATCTTCCTGAGCCTAGATATCATGCCTTACTCTTAATTATCAAGACTTGGGTCACATTTGGCTGGACTGATAACTGGACAGGCTCAGATAATGTCCTCACCACTGTGACGGAGGTAAAAGGTAACTCCCCTACCGTAGTCTGTTGGAATGGGTTTCTCTTAGAAAAAAGACGGGTCTTTGCCAAAGGAAGAGAGAAGGAGCATTGAACAAGTGAAAGTTCTACTTTGGACCCTGGAGTGACAGACACATCCTGAGTGAATGACCCTGATAAAATTTCAGGGGTCTGGACTTGGAATTCCTTATCCCTCTTTCCTTAGCACCGTTGCCAGTGAAACAGAAATGGTTTTGGACAGCTGCCTGTGAAATACAAGCTTTGAGTAATGGGCAGTCCCTGGTAGGTTTTTATTTTTGTGTAAATCCTCCATCTACTTGACATGGGCCTCCTTTAAAGACTTATAAACACTGTCCTGAGAAAATGCCACATGAATTCAGAAGTCGGATCAAGCTATGTTCTGTGGGATTCATTAAAGCTGAAATGCCTGGGGCCAAATCCTAGCCAGATGGATCAAACGTTGCACCAAATCTGAGGCGGCACAGAGTGGGAGCATACTGACATGCTCATTTTAAAGGATTTTTCTTTGCCATGAAAGGGCAGCTCCACAAACTCTTTAAATCTTACATGACTTTGTTTTCAGGGGGTCTGAGAATGTAGCTGGACATTTTTGATTAGGAACCTCTCTCTCATGCTCTCCTTAGAATTAAATTCCCCTGTGAGTCAGCCTGTCAGTTCAGTCGCTCAGTTGTGTCCAACTCTTTGCAATCGCATGGACTGCAGCACACCAGGCTTCCCTGTCCATCACCAACTCCTGGAGCTTGCTCAAACTCATGTCCGTCGAGTTGGTGATGCCATCCAACCATCTCATCCTCTGTCGTCCCCTTCTTCTCCTGCCTTCAGTCTTTGCCAGCATCAGGGTCTTTTCCAGTGAGTCACTTCTTTGCATCAGGTGGCCAATGTATTGGAGTGTCAGTTTCAGCATTAGTCCTTCCAATGACTATTCAGGACTGATCTCCTTTAAGATGGACTGGTTTGATCTCCTTGCAGTCCAAGGGACTCTCAAGAGTCTTCTCCAGCACCACAGTTCAAAAGCATCAATTCTTTGGTGCTCAGCTTTCTTTATGGTCCAGTTCTCAGTCAGTCAGTCAGTCAATTCAGTCGCTCAGTCGTGTCTGACTCTTTGCGACTGCATGAACCGCAGGATGTCCAGCTGTCATATCCATACATATCAGCATAGAGGCGGACAATATTCCCCTTGATGAAGTCACATTTGAGGAGGGCTAGGCGTGCTGTGATTCATGGGGTCGCGAAGAGTCGGACACGACTGAGTGACTGAACTGAACTGAACTGAACCTGGAAAGGAAGGGAAGAAGCTGGATTCTTGTTGATGTCTTTGACCTGCTGAATCTACCTGAGGCTTACCCTTCCAGTGGACTTTAGTGACATAATAAATTCTTGATTGTTAAGTCAGTGCTGGTCAGGCTGAGAAGTTGACCAGGGAGAGGGCCTTAGTCCATTTCTAGACCCAGTACTGATGGTGATAAAGGTAGGGCTCTAAGCACCCCCATCATCTTCCACGATGCTGGGCTGCGCTGTCACTGATGCAGGGTTAGGTGCTAAAAGAATGTCTTATACCTTTACTCTGATCCCTGTTATTGGTTGCCTGGCTCTGTCTAGTGTTATCTAAATAATACTGCATCCTTTTGTTGAGAAGGATGAACTCTATGGGGAAGGGGAGCTTTGTCAATTACATCCACCAAGGGGGAAGGAGGTTCAGAGTGAGAAGGGCGCAACATGGTATGTTTGCCATGTGGTCACATTCAGCCTGAACGTGTTACTGGGGTCTTTGTCCTCTGTAGAGGGTTTGATACAGATTAGTATGATGAAACTATGACCTTTTCCATTTATGAAAATTATTCTTGAGTTTTATAAGCCTTCATTATGGAAAGAGCCTCACCCTTTACGAACCCATGGAGTATAGTCCTCCATGCTCCTCTGTCCATGGAATTCTTCAGGCAAGAATACTGGAGTGGGTTGCCATTTCCTCCTCCAGGGTATCTTCCTGACCCAAGGATCAAGCCCGGGTCTCCTGCATTGCAGGCAGATTATTTATTGTCTGAGCCACTGCTGCCTCTATACCCAAGGAATGACTGAGTTGTGTTTAACGTAATCCAAAAAGTTTCAGGCTCTTGGAACAGTGCAAAACAGAAAGAGATCCCTATCTGACCTTTACTGTGAAGGTAAATCGGCTGGAAGCGTCTCCACCATCTCTAAACAGTTCAGATGTTTCTTGTTCCTTTTTCAAATAAGAAATAACATTGCATTTTATTTATTTATTTCTAAAAATACTTACTCATTTATTTGGCTGCACCCAGGTCTTTGTTGCAGCATGTAAAATCCAGTCTCATTGGGAATTCAGAGTCTTAGCCACGGGATTACCAGGAAAGCCCCTAACACTGCATTTTAGAGAAAATGTTTTCTTATTTTTATCAGTTTATGTAGGTTATTCTTCACAGTCTATTTCTAATTAGTTAAAAACTAAAGATAGTCCTTCTACTCGTAATAATATAGGTAAGCCTGGTTATGCGCCATGAATTTTCCCATTTAAATGTTTTGTTTTGACCTGATGTGGAAATGCAGTGAGGTGTCAACTCCCATCTGTACTACCTGGCTTTGAATCCCAGTCTGCCACCTGCTGGCTGAGGGAGCTTCGCAAATTGCTTAATTTCTTTTTGCCTCAGTTTCCTGATCCGTAAAATAAAAGCAATTATAGTGCTGACCTTGTAGGGGTGTGCAGATTAACAGTTTAATACATGAGCCCATTTAAAGTGCTTGGACCAGTGCCTGGGACACTGTCAGTGCTCCGTGTATTTGGTACTAGCCATCATCACAATAATGATAATAAAATCTGCAAGACTGCTGCTGCTGGCTGTATCATCAGGTTTCGTTAAGAGATTTTGAAAGACCTGAATCACTTGGTAGATGTACTGTTGCTCTTTCTTAGATTATGAGTGATTTGTCGCTGGATATAAAAAATTGCCCTGGGAAACAAGCATGGGAGAAGGAGTCCCCATAGGGCAGGGCTGCTGGTCCACAGCCAGCAGTCCTCATAGCAGATGGATAAAGAGATTATGTAGTGTGTTTGCCTAGATGGATTTGGCTGTACTCAGGGTGGTGGTAAGTAGAGGAACTGATTGTTACTTAAGAGCTCAACACTAAAGCACGCAGCATTTAGTAAAACAAACATTTGTCTGTTAAATGGCTGTTCCTTTCAAAGGTAGGTCATTCTCTCATTTTATTCACTTAAATGTTACTTACTCTCTTACCTTCTCATTCTTTTTCTCTGGATGGCAAAAGCAGTATGAGTTTTGGAACAGAAATCCTAGTCACCTTGTAATAGTTAAAGTGTATGGGGTTGAGAGCCGACAAAACCTGGGTTCCAGGTCTGAAGACATGTATTCTGCCATGATCTTGTGAGGGCTTTAGACAACTTCTCCTGGGCTCAGTCTCCTCATCTTAAAATGGGGATAACCTGTCCTCAGAACCTTGATGTGCTCATCAAATGGAATCCTGTATGTAAAGAGACTAGCACAGTGCCTTCCTTGTCAATTTTTTTTTTGAGCAAATAATTTTTATTTAATTTTTTCCCCCCAAATACACTGAAGAATCATTCAATACTGCTGGCATTTGATGCAATCCTGGGTTACAAGTCTGCCCATTCCTTTTCAACTGGTCCCTGTGATGGCAGACCCTGTCATCCCACCTTTATTGTTTACTATGACCTCTGTGTTATCTTTAGAATAAAGGACCACACCATCTTTTCTCTGGTGTGACCTCTGTTGTCACATTACCACTGCTGGATGTACCTTCTTTCTGAGCTCTGGTTTGCCTTTCTTGAACGTGACCATCACCACGTCACCCACACCAGCAGCAGGAAGTCTATTTAGCGTCCCTTCATCCCCTTCACAGAGATGATACACAGATTTCTGGCTCCTGTGTTGTCAGCACAGTTGATCATGGCCCCAGCTGGAAGACAGAAAAGTGTTAGTTGCTCAACTGTGTCCAACTCTTTGTGACGCCATGGACAATAGCCCTCCAGGCTTCTCTGTCCATGAGATTTTCCAGGCAAGAATACTGGAGTGGGTAGCCATTCCCTTCTCCAGAAGATCTTCCTGACCCAGGGATCAAACCCAGGTCTCCTACATTGCAGGAAATTCTTTACCAGCAATGGCAAACACTGTTCCACTGTCTCCTTTCTCACAGTCTTCAAGCTAAGAATCGTTCTTATATTTTTTTAATGGTTAGGAAAAAGTCAAAAGAATAATATCTTGCAACACAGGAAAGGTTTATGGAATTAAAATTTCAGTGTCTGTAAATAACATCTCACTGGAACCCTGTCATGCCTGATCACTGACGTATCTTCCCTGGTTACTTTCAAGCTACAAAGGAATGAGTTGGTACAGTTGCGATGCACAGCCTAGAAAGTCAAAAATTTCTACGTGGCTCGAGTTTGCAGATGCCTGCCGTCTGAGCCCCCAGGAAAGCCCCAAGGAAATTGGGAATTTTGCACCAGAGGACTCACCACGTCCTTGCTTTGACGTCTTGAATGCCAGAAAGGGACAGAAAGTTTCCTTATCATTTTAAAATTTTATCTTTTTGCTACTTTATTTCTAACCACTGTGTTGCTACCAAATCAGCAAACTTGAAAGCTTCTCTGGGAGTTTTATGTACATTATGCCATTTTTTGGTGAGTTTTCTGAGAAGGGAGCCTAGTTAGCGGGCAGAGAACAGTTTTTCTTTCATATTTTTCTAGTTTGAAGCTGTTTTCCTCAAATCTGTGGGTGAATTACGGCAGGCATCTGTAAACTCTGTCAAGAGCCACGTAGAGATTTTTGACTTTATAGGCTGTGCAATGCAACTGTACCTACTCATTCCTTTGTAGCTTGAAAGTAACCAGGGAAGATACGTCAGTGATCAGGCATGACAGGGTTCCAATGAGATGTTATTTACACACACTGAAGTTTGAATTCCGTAAACTTTTTCTGTGTTACAGGATATTATTCTTTTGACTTTTTCTTAACCATTAAAAAAATATAAAAACCATTCTTAGCTTGAAGACTGTGAGAAGGGAGACAGTGGATCAGTGTTTGTCGACCCTAGCATTAAAGTTTTGATAAATCATTTTATAATGTATGCAGTGATTGAGGACTCTAAAGCTTGTCTGGCCAGCATCTTGGAATCAGAAGCATCTTTCAGTAATATTCATGGTGATTCTGCAGTTTGATCACTATTTTCCCTGATGGCCTTGGTCCAGAGTGAGGTGCCTGGGTACACATGGCCTATTTCCAATTAGGAAAGTTAGTGCTATGAGTTGGAGAAGGAAATGGCACCCCACTCCAGTACTCTTGCCTGGAAAATCCCATGGACGGAGGAGCCTGGTAGACTGCAGTCCAT
Source organism: Moschus berezovskii (assembly GCF_049115385.1). Taxonomy (NCBI): domain Eukaryota; kingdom Metazoa; phylum Chordata; class Mammalia; order Artiodactyla; family Moschidae; genus Moschus; species Moschus berezovskii. The sequence goes on from NC_142483.1 coordinate 20,784,750, forward strand.
GGGGTCGCGAAGAGTCGGACACGACTGAGCGACTTCACTTTCACTTTTCACTTTCATGCATTGGAGAAGGAAATGGCAACCCACTCCAGGGTTCTTGCCTGGAAAATCCCAGGGACGGGGGAGCCTGGTGGGCTGCCGTCTGTGGGGTCGCACAGAGTCAGACACGACTGAAGTGACTTAGCAGCAGCAGCAGCAGTGCTATGAGTCGGGGTAGCTGCTGGGGATGAATTGCCTGATTGCCTCCCTTATAGTTGTTAACTTCTGCACTGCTTTTGAAAGGAACTTCAGCTTTATGCATTCTCCAGCCTATTTTGTTCCTTTTTTTCCCCCCTCCTGTCTTCTCCACATTAAAGGTGCATTAGTGTATTCTCAGTGCAACATTTTAGAGTTCTTCGAATGGGCAGTGAGCAGTTATATCCCATAACAGCAGGATAATCAATGGAAAGAGATAAGATTGCCAGGTTGTAAATCATGTGAGAGAATTTGATGATATCAGCTTTGGGGGGAATGGGACCTTATGACTTGTTCTGAATTTTCTGGTTCCTGGAGTTAATTTTTTTCTTTTGTATTTGTAACCATTTGGTGGAACAGCCTTTGCTCTGAACCAGAGGATGACAAAGAGCAGGTCAGCTGTCCTGCGCACGCTCTCCTTTCCTCTCTATCTGCGCTTACCCTGGTATAATTTCAGGTCTGGAATGTGAAATGCTATTACTATAGCCATGGTCGGCACTGCAGAGTGGAATAGACTTAGGCTGTCAGAGTTGAAAGAACATTTATTCCTCCATATTCAAAAGTGAAGAAAATCACACCCTTCACACTAGGACACTCAAAAAATCTAGCAGCATTCTAGCAAATGCAGTTAACCAGCAATAGAAAGCAAAGAACTTTTTTTTTTTTTCTCTCCCCATTTTTAAGAGAAGTAGACTGTGCCTTTTACTTTCTGACTTAATGCAGAGAGATAAAAAAAATGCTAAAGATATATATTTTTTAAGACTTAAACCGGAGACATTTTGGAGTCTTTTCATCTAGCAACTCCAACTTCCCTCTTTAAAGCAGAGCATCAGGATTGCTTCAATATTTAGGTATTAATATTCCCTTGTGGCTCAGTCAGCTCTTTGAAAATGAATTTCTCGGCAGTGCTGTCACAATTAAGGAAGACATGCTGAGGTGAAAGGGAATTTGTGTGTTTCTTAGATTGGAAGGATGTGTTGAGTCAAATGAACATTCTTTCAAGGTTAAATTATCTATTTAAAACCCTCCCAATTACAGTGCCAGGTATAATCTTTGATGAGATTCAGGCAGAAGAGATGACTTAATTTGTGGGAGAGAGATTCTCTTTGTAAGGAAGAAAACTGTGAAATCATAATGAAGTGGACATTGTTTATGATTGGGGGAAAATAGTTACATAGATTGAGCATGGTGCAGTCTCAGTAAACCATGAGCCATTATTGGATCACTGAAGGCCTCATAACACAAAAGGATGGGTGGGTTCTTTGTACTGTTTTTTCTTTTTTTTTTCTTTTAAGAATCAGAAGATGATCATCATCAGAAAACCACCAGCAGTATACTGTGACCTGTATGCACTCTGACCCAAGGAACCAGGATGGTATATACAGTTTTGTTTAGAAGGTAGACTCATAACCTGGCTTTCTAGAACAGTTATCCAAGTCCTACTGGCTTTACCTCAAAAATAAATCTGGCTAGAGCTCTGTATCTCGCTGTAATACTGACTTGGTCTCGGCCACCATCCTGCCTAGGAGACAGCCTTCTAAGTGGTTGCCCTACTTCAGAAGCATCTTCTGTGACACATGATAAACCCAGATTCTCCCCTGTGTTCCTGCTCTCCCTTCCATCATCTTGTACTCATCCCCATTCACTCCCTCCCTTCTTGCAGTTTTGTGGCTAGGATGGTCCTAAAGTTCTGGCTCCATCTTGTCTCTGCATCCTGACAGTTAAGTTGCCTGGGATTGCTTTCATGGTCTAATACTTAAGTATAGACCCTGGAGCCACACTGGTAGGTTCAGATCCTGGTTGTGCTACTAACTAACCTGGATGAGTTACTGAAACCATTGTCTCAGCTTACTCATCTTTATGTTGGGTGTAATACTAGTTCTACTTGAAACACTTAGTAAAAAGTCTACATAAGGTTTGTGAGGAATAAGTGAGTTAAAATATGGAAAGCACTTAGACCATTGCTTTGCACTCAGTAAGACTGCATAAGAGTTAGATGATGGCACCATTTCGTTGTACAGTCCGCGTTATAATTGTCTTCTCTACCCCTAGGATTTTTGTGTGTTTGGTCCTTCTCATGTATATCTCAGCACAAGTGTCTTTTCTGAGTGACCTTCCCTGTTCACTTTCTGAAAGTGCTCATGCCTTCCATAGCCACCTTATACTCTACCCATTATAGTTAAAAAAAAAAAATTTTTTTTTTCAACTATAGAAGAAAAGACAACCTATAGGATGGGAGAAAATATTTGCAAACAATGCAACTGACAAGGTTAATTTGCAAAATATACAAACAGCTTACATAACTCAATATGAAAAAGCAAACAGGGACGTGCCTGGTGGTTCAGTGAGTAAGAATCCGCCTGCCAATGCAGGGGACGGGGGTTCGCTCCTTGGTTCTGAATGATTCCGTGTGTCACAGAGCAACTAAGCCAATGTGTCATGATTTCTGAGTCCACACTCTGGAGCTCCTGAGCCACAAGTACTGAAGCCCACATGCTCTAGAGTCTGCTCCGCAACAAGAGAAGCCACTGCAATGAGAAGCTTGCATACCACAATGAAGGGTAGCCCTCCACTCCTTGCTCCATGCAACCAGAGAACGCGGGAGCAGCAGTGAAGACCCAGCGTAGCCAAAAAGTAAATAAAAAATAAGATAAAAAACAGAATTCTAGTTAAAAAAGGGACAGAAGACCTGAATAGATATTTCTCCAAAGAAGGATTACAGGTCCTCAAGAGGCAGATGAAAAGATGCTCAACATCACTAATTATTAGAGAAATGCGTAGCAATGGTCAGAATGTCTACAAACATTTGTCCATAGAATTCACTGTCTACAAACAATAAATTCTGAAGAGAGTGTGGACAAAAGGGAAACTTTCCTACACTGTTGGTGGAAAAGTAAATTGGTGCAAGCACTATGGAAAACAATGTAAAGTGTCTTTTAAAAACTAAAAAGAGAGCTACCATGTCATCCAGCAGTCCCATTCCTGGGCATATATCTGTAAATGACAAAAACTCTCATCCAAAAAGACACATACACCCCAGTGTTCATAGCCACACAAGCGGCAAAGACTTGGAAGCAACCTAAATGTCCATCAACTGAAGAGTGGATAAAGAAGATGTGGTCTGTCTAGACAGTGGAATATTACTCCGCCCTTAAAAGAATCAAATACTGCCGTTTGTAGCAGCATATGCATGCACCTTGAGAATGTCACACTGCGTGAAATAAGTCAGGCAAAGGCAAATACTGTATGATAGCACTTCAATGTGGAATCGTGAAATAACACAAATGAATTTACTTACAAAGTGAATAGCCTCATAGACATAGAAAACAAACTTAAGGTTACCAAAGGGAAAAGGGGGCCCTGGGGGACATACGGGATTAACAGATACACACTATGTGTAAAATAGATAAACGATGAGGATTTACTGTATAGCACTGGGAACTATATTCAGTATGTTACAATAACTTCAGCTGGAAAATAATCTGAAAAAGTATATAAATAAGTTTGCTGTACACTTGAAACTAACATGATATTGCAAATTAATTATACTGTAATTAAAAAAAAAAAGGGCTTCCCTGGTGGTTCAGTGGTAGAGACACAGGTTCAGACTGTGATCCAGGAAGATCCTACATGCTGTGCCGCAACTAAGCTTGTGAGTTACAGCTATTGAGCCTGTGCTCTGCAGAGCCCAGAAGCTGCAACTGCTGAAGCCTGAGTGCCTAGAGCCTTTGCTCTGCAACAAGAGAAGCCGCTGCAGTGAGAAGCCTGCACACCACAACTAGGGTGTAGCCTCTTTTCTCCACAACTGGAGAGTAGCCCCCACTCGCTACAACTAGAGAAAAGGCCTCACAGCAGTGAAGACCCAGCATAGCCAAAAATGAATAAATACACATTTTTTAAAAAAAAGAAATTGCAACAAATAAAACTTACTCCCCTGCAAACCAGTTTGAATTTATTGCCCGCCTCTTGCCCTGTCATCTCTGAATACTTGTATGTATTTCCTTGATACAAGGATACTCTCCTGTAGTGCCATACTATGTCCATCACAACTGAGAAAACTTTGATACAACATTATCATTTAAATGTTGGGCCTCATTCAAATGTGCCCAGATTCTCCAATTAATCAAGGAGCCATTTGAGATCATGTGCCAGCGTCCTTTATTTCTGGAAGAATTCCTTAGGCTTTCTTGGACTTTCATGACCACTGTTTTGAAGTTAACAAACCAGTAGTTTTGTAGACTGTCCATCAATTTGGGTTTATCTGAGGACTCTTCACCAGTATATTTGGTTTATGTGTCAGGGCAGAAATATCATTGAAATAATGCTGTTCCTTTCATCAAATCTTAATCAGGTGGCATGTGATTTCCTTATGTCCCTTTGCTGGTGATGTTGATAAAGACAACATCTTCCAGGCTTCTCTACTGTAAAGTTACTCCCCCCGCCTTTAAAGTCTTTATTAAATTTATTACAGCATTGCTTCTGTTTTACATTTTGGTTCTTTAACTTCGAGGCATGTGGGATCTGAGTTTCCTGACCAGAGAGTGCACCTAACCTCCTGCATTGGAAGGCAAAGCCCCAACCACTGGACCACCAGGGAAGTCTCTTTCCCCCACTTGAAGGCCATTCTCTTTAAACTTTTGTACTGTTTGTTTATACATCAGTTGGAAATCATGAGTTTCTGTTTCACTTAATGGGTTATAATCTGTTACTATCCTTACTTTGATGCGCACAGTCTCCCCACATTCAGGCAGTGGGTGTTCCTTCTAGCCAGTTCCTGTGTCCTTTTGACATGTGTTGCTGTCATTATTTCAGTGCTTCCTTACTTTCTGGAACAAGAAGTTCTAGGTTTATTTTGTTTGGCCAAAGTGTTGAGGAGCCTTGGAGCTCTGATTCCTTTTAGAGGAGAATGAAATTGAGAAACCAAGAACTGGGCATTATATGGAAGTTCATTGCTCCTGAGATGTTACAGTTCCCAGGTCCTCTTAGTGGACTCAAATAGGGATTGTATATGTCTGTGTATGTGGGGCTTCCCACTGGGCACTAGTGGTAAAGAACCTGCCTGCCAATGCATCAGACATAAGAGATACAGGTTTGATCCTTGGGTCAGGAAGATCCCCTGGAGAAGGACATGGCAACCCACTCCAGTATTCTTACCTGGAGAATCCCGTGGACAAAGGAGCCTGGTGGTCTATAGTCCATGGGGTCACAAAGAGTCAGATACGGCTGAAGCAATTTAGCTTGCATGCACAGTAGTCTTACCCACGCACACACACATTTACATCTATGTATTATTACTGGGTTTTTATGTATTAGGAATCACAAGTTCACTACCTCCGATTCCATTTTGATATCACATGGCTCAATTTAGTTTTCTCTTTCCTGTACCTCCCCTTCTCTGGCAGTGAGAAACTCAAACTGTCTTGAATATAGTTAGTTATTCAATGATTTGCTCCCTGTGTTGGGCCACTCTTCCATATAGACATCCTTTTTAACTCTCAGATACCAATGGTCCATCCACATCCTTCACCCTACTCCTTTCCTTCACTCTCCTCTATCCCACAGACCCAGAAGCCTCCTTCACTATACTTGGGCGCCCCTTGTGAACAGATTGTGCTTTTATGGAAAGAAAATGGTAGCTCTGTCTCCTGGCAGAGAGCAGCCCTATGCCAAGGTACTCAGCTTGGCAAATGGAGGGTGTGGGCTGCATTTCACTATTCTAGATTGACCTTTGTCTTGTACATTGAGTATCCAAGTTTATGTGGCTCTTGATGAGTCTCCTCCTGGGCTACACTGGATTAATTGATGGTGGGCTCCTAACCCACTGCTGCTATTCTCAGAGATTCAATGCTGTGTTGAACCAAAGAGATTTGAATATTGGAGGATGTTGGCGATTTGAGAAAGGATTTTACTGGTAGCTGACTTCTTCAAGAAATTGGTTGGACAGACAAGAAAGTTGATGCAAAGAGAGAACATGAAGATGGAGGACTTTTGGAGACTTTGTAGAGGAATTGAGTGCCTGATCCTAGTTTGCGTCTGAGGCTAGCTGCACCCCTGTTTTGGTGTTGAGCGACAGCCCCATGTTCTTACACTAAATTCACTCCTGACGTTAAATTACCTCAATGCAAGTCTTTTGTTCAAGCCCCAACCAAGTCAAGGGACAGAGAAGTTCTCTGTGGAACTGCACAGACTGGCAAAGAACCTGGATGCAGGGGTGAATCATCCAGTCCACCAGGAAGAGGTCAAATTGTTCGCCAAAGGCTAACCCATTAATAAGTGGCAGAGCAAGGAATCAAATGAGGTCTGTCCAATTAGGGCGTCGGCATTTAATCACTTTATTGTATTGCTTCTGGATATAATAGTCAGGAACTTGATTTGCGGGTGGGTTTATCAGGGTGTGCAGGCAGTTTAAAAAGGGGATTCCTCTCCTTGCTCTGTTCTGCTCTCTTGTTTGTAGGAAGTTTACTTTCACGAAGATAGCGTTAGTCAGATACAGAACTTCTTCCAAGAACCAGATGGCCTTCATTTCTTTCTTCCTGATTAGCTATATAAAGCTAATTGTCCAACTGAGAGAGGCTTAATTTTACAGGCTTACATGGGAGGCATGCTTACCATTTACAGCTTTTCACCCCCCTCCTGCCTTCCTTGCCGGAGGCTCTGCTCCAGCAGGGAAACTTGAACCTAGTGTTAACGAATTTTGGAAGTTGGATTTTTAGGAAGAGTCATCACATACTGGATAGACCACCTCTCTTTCATTCTGTGGGTTAAAAGCTGGCACGTGTTCTTCCGAGGCTATCCATTCTACATCTTCTTTAATTTGTCTCATTTTAAGTGACTTCGACCGCTGGCTGGAGTTTGTGAGGTGGTTTTCAGATAGTGTCTGCATTAATGTTCTGTAGGCAGAGGGTTGATTGTGCTGGAGACCATATTAAGGAGTTGTAATACAAAAATTACACCAAATTATAAACATGCAGGAGCACATTATTATAACTAATTGCTAAGCTTACAAAGAGGCCAAGTGGTACTTGGTAAATCTTATTATTTAGCATGGTGGAAAAACTGTTTTCCATCAGTGGAAATATTATACTGAAACATCATGCTTTTTCTGCAGAGTAAAGATAGTAGTGGCTGGAATGCAGAATCAGCCATGTGCTGTGTGAAAGATGGCAGGCTTAGAAAAAAACACTATTTGTATTTCTGGCAAATTGTCTTAACATAATCCTTATGCCTTTCTAATTTAAAATATGAAAGTTAATACTGAAGTTATATCCATTAAGAAACTGGTAAAACAGTTAAGTCTCCCAAGCCTAGAATCTAGTGTGGGGTGTGTGTGTTGCTTACATAGGTATTGTGAATTCACATTGCATTCCCTTGTAAGGATTTGCCATTTTTAATTAAGACTAAAACATGATGGGGTATTCTAAATGAGGCCTGATTATAATTGTAGATGGCAGTTGAGCTTTTGGAAGCTGGTTTCTTTAACAGTTAAATAAAAATTGTCTTTTTTAGTATTGGTTTGTAGAAGTTCAGCAGTGGTTGTTTGGGGAGAAAAAAGCGACAATTTTACAAAACTCTTAATTTCCATTAAACTGAACCTCACTGTATATCCATCTTCTGTTAGGTGGGTTTGACTCTGAAAAAATTTTTCTGAGGGCTTTTCTTGACAATTGATTAAATAATTTTTGGCCCATAAAACTGTACTTTCCGGGGATTTTCTGTTGTTGATTATGAAAAACTGTGACAGATATTTTCCAAGTGTTCTTCTCTGGATAGTTATTGATGCAGTGCAATAATAAAGTGGCAGTTTTTTTTTTTTTTTAAAAGGAGTATCTTTCACTATTCGTTGATCTTTACTGATAAAAATTAGCTTAACCTTCTTCTATTTGGTACGCAGACTTGACATTGTTCAGTGTCCCAGAAAGGTTTATAGTTGTGATAGACATTGCTTGAGTATGCAGTAGATTTTCATTTCTTGTTCCCAGTGTAACAGACGTTCACAATTTTGTCCCCCTCACCTCCACCTTTTTCAAAGGGACATTTGGTAATGCCTGGAAGCACTTTCAGTTGTCAGAACTGGGAGGTAGTGATATTGTCCTTTGCTTGGTTGAGGCTAAAGCGGTGCTAAAGTTCCTGCGGTATTCAGGCCAGCCTCCCACAGGGAAGAATTATCTGGTATAAAATGTCAGTAGTGAGGCTGTAGAGAAGCCCATCACTAAGCAGAAAATTTATCCTGCCTTTGTTCCTCACTGTCAAAATGGGTATGGATTTTCCACAGACCAGCTTTCCTGGTGGCTCAGATGGTAAAGAATCTGGCTTCAATCAATGCAGGTGACCCGGGTTCAGTCCCTGGGTTGGCAGGATCCCCTGGAGAAGGGAATGGCAACCCACTCCAGTATTCTTGCCTGGAGAATCCCATGGACAGAGGACCCTGTGGGGGCTGCAGCCCATGAGGTCACCAAGAGTTGGATACGACTGAGATACTAACGCACATACTCCGTCTTACCCTCCCATTGCAGTACCATTGGGTAGTGCATTAAAATAAACATGAATTGTTAGGAAATAGTATTTTCTGGAAGAATTCAGCGAGAAAGTTGAAGGGAGTGATGAACCAGGTATGTGTGGCTTGGAGACAGCCAGAGTTTGTGTAACCAGCCTCGGGGACAGTGGATTGCTTTGTCTCCTCTTGGAAGTCTCCCTTTATTAAAGTAGATGTCACCCTTAAATATTAACTTATAGGTGGTGGATTCATCAAAAGTTGATGATGAAAACATCTTAATGAATGACATTACACAACTATTCCTCCTTCACAATGAATTCTGCCTAATGAAGACTGGCTGTGTACAGCCACCACTGCTTAATTTTGTTGCATTTTGTGTACACAGCTCAGAAAATTAAGAGACCAGAGAACTAGTCTTGAGCAGAATAATAAAAGGACTTTCTTGAATGGCAGCACTTTTGATGTGTGGTTTTTTTTTTTTTTTTCCTACCCCTGACATACGTGACTGGAGGAATAAGAGAGGAAGATGTCATGGGACTTATAAACAGCTGATAACAACAGGCTTCATTTACATTTTGTAGCTTGCATAGCCCCCCCTGCTCCTTCAAGCACATGTGTAGGGAATTGAAATTGCAGTTTGCCTATTATGTGTTGGCAGTAATCTTTCCAAAAAAATTTTATGTTTCAAAATTAGGCAGCCAACAGCAGTAGCCAGTGATATATGGAGCTATTGATGTGAATTGAATTTGCAGAGGGAAAATGGGATTTGGTTGCAGTATGAACTCGTAATGAGGTGGCCCCACAGATTTGTAATGGTCAGCCATTGTTTGTGCCCAGAATCAGCTAGGAATCAAATACCTTTCAAAGGAAGACTGAAATAAAACTTGAGTTCTCTCTCTCTCTTTTTTTTTTAAGCTATCTAATGGAGTGGTTCCAAAGTGATGTCACTTAGTTTGGCTCCTGAGGGCACAGGAAGTTAAGAAATTACCCTTTTAATAAGCATGTGGACCAGTGGTCTTCACTGACCTCATTCGTTGTCTTGTAAGAAAAAAAATTGGACCCTTGCCCTCATTATATGTATATTTATTTTTCTCATTTATGTATATGTGTTGTTAAAACATTATATAAATTATAAAATGTGAAACACTATATAACACATGAAGTAAAAACATTTATGGGGAAAAGGTTGAATTTTTCTTCTCCCCATGGAATCATCTTACGTACCCCTGGGTGGCTGGCGCTGAAAACGACAAGCACTCGTATTGCCTTAGGTAACATTGTCAGGTGCTGGAGAAGATTGGGCTGCCTTCCTTCCATATTGCAGGCGTCTCGTTAAAATAAGTGACTTAATCTTGAAACTTTATTGTGATTGTGTGATGTGAACTGCAGATGGAATTGGATTAATATTAAAGATTCAGAAGTGGTTCTCCTCCCCGGTTGTGAAGTGTGGAACAGAAATAGAGTAAGTCAGCTAAAGCCGACCTCGTGTTTTATCTGAATTCTATGCCTTGGAAGTTTACCTCCTGATTTATCTCAGTTATTTTCCTTTTTTTCCCTTTTGGTCCCTATCTCCCTAACTTCTTTCCTTTTTTTTCCTTTTTTTTTGGTGCCGGGGGAAACTGGGACACAGTAATTCCAAATATATTTCTTCTCCGAGAATCAATTAGATTTTGTAGGTTAAGAATAGAGGGTTTGGGACTTCACTGTTGAAGTGAAGTGTGCAGTGGTTAAGACTCTGCACTTCCACTGCACAGGACATGGGTTCAGCCCCTGGTCAGAGAACTAAGAAGATCCTGCATGCTGTGGGTACAGACCGAAAAAAAAAAGAAATAGGAGGTTTCAAGTTAAAATAATTACAGCCAATGAATAAGTGGATGTAAGAATTAATAGATTTACCCCTTAGTGTAAACTATGTTGCTTAGATGATTTTGGTGGGCAAGCTAGTAAATTCCTCTGATTCTGTTTCTTTATCTGTGAAGTGGGGATCATGGCTAATCCCTGTAGTTTTCTGTAGTGTTAAGTGAGGTGTGTGTGCAGCAGCCAGCACAGGGCCTGGTGTTAAGTAAATGCCCATTTATTTATGGTGTAATTATTCTCTGCAGTTCCTGTTCTTTTTGGAATTCTTGGAAGTATTTCTCGAATGTCTTCACTCACTCTGACTAACCGATTTCCCCAACCTCTGAGCTGTTAAGATACCAAAATGACTAGTGCTACAGTGTAGCCGGGCACAGTTATCATCACATCATTCACGTAGGTGTTCTTTTCCTTTCCTTCTCCCCAGGTAAATTCAGTTTCTGGAGGGTGGAAACCAAGTCTTCACTTCATCTTTTCTTGCCTCCCTCCCCGGCACCAGGCTGAGTGAGTGATCTAGGAACTAGGAACTGTTAATTGTGAGGTGAAAAGGCATGTGTGGGGTCAGAAGACCTAGCTTTTGTTTTTATCAGAAGACCTGCTTTGGAATTAGAGAAGGTGAATGAGTTGTGGGGAGCCGAAAGAAGGATTTCAGAAAGGAGGTTTTGCTAATTGCAATTAGTGCTGAGCAGAAGTTGGTACACTTCTGTAGTTTCCTGTTGTCAATCACTTTGGATGATAATTTTTTTTTTTTTTTGCTATTATTTTTAAGCGACAGATTGCAGTATATATTTTAGGACCTGCCACCCATTTTGATATGAAAGATTATGTTGTTAGAATTTTAGACAGTGCAGGTAAAGACCTAATTTTACTAAATAACAGGGACTTGAGAATCTTGTAAATTGCTTTCCTCTTGCCACAGAAAGTGTTTTTCTCTGATGTTATGCAAATTATGGCAAACCCTAGAACTGAGCTAGTAAAAACTTTTCATGTCTTTTAGACTCTGTTTTCTGGTTTTGCTTGTTCTGTGACAGTCTTACCTTCATAGGCAAGAAGTATAAACTGTGTGGACTACTGAACAAAGATAAAGGACGGTATATTTTGGTTATTTCCAGTTAGCAACCAGCCTCTTAATGAATCAAATTAAGTGCCTCAATCACTTCCTCTTTTACAAGTTGTCTTTAGGAAGGCGCATTTGTACCCTGCGTACAATAAAACCAAATTAGTATTTTGCTACTTTTACAGAAAGTGATAATACTGTTTCCCTGTTAAAGAATTTCAGGCATCACCCTCCTGAAGCTGAGGGAGAGGCTAATTTTCCATGATGTATCTTAATATCAGGGAAATATCTCACACACATATCAAACTGATAGAAGGAGGTTTTCCTGATTGCTGGTAATGGGACAGATTCTGACTTAGTCAAAATTTGGCTTTGGAAGGGCACTACAGGTTTATTCTCAGGATGAAGGAAAAATGCGATCACTGGCTTGGAAACTGCTGGAACCAGGACGGGGAGCTGATGACCAATGGGTCTTGGAAAGAATTGGCCCCTCCTGTGTCTTGTTTTTAGGGAAGATGCTCTGCTCAAGATTAAGATCCATTTCTAGGAGAGGTTCAGGTTCACTTGGCTGGGCATGACAGGATGTCTGCATGGATATTGCAGAGGAAAATAGGGGGATCATGGCAAATAGAAGGGGAAAAAGTAGAAACAATGATGGATTTTATTTTCTTGGGCTCCAAAATCACTGTGGACGGTGCCTGCAGCCATGAAATTATTAGGAAAATTAATAGTTACTCTTTGGAAGGAAAGCTATGACAAACCTAGACAAGCATATTAAAAAGCAGAGACATCACTTTGCTGGCAAAGGTCCATATAGTCCAGGCTATAGTTTATCCAGTGATCATATATGGGGGTGAGAGTTGGATCATAAACAAGGCTGAGGGTTGAAGAATTGATGCTTTTGGATTGTGGTGCTGGAGAAGACTCTTGAAGTGTCCCTTGGACTGCAAGGAGATCCAACCAGTCCATCATAAAGGAAATTAGTCCTGAATATTCATTGGAAGGACTGATGCTGAAGTTGAAACTCCAGTATTTTGGTCATCTGATGCAGAAAGCTGACTCATTGGGAAAGACCTTGATGCTGGGAAAGCTTGAGGGCAGGAGCTTGAGGGGGCAACAGAGTATGAGAAAGTTAGATAGCATCACTGACTCAATGGACATGAATCTGAGCAAACTCCAGGAGATAGTGAAGGACAGGGGAGCCTGGTGTACTGAACTCCTTGGAGTTGCAAAGAGTCAGACACGTTGAGCGACTGAACAGCCTGGACAAGTACGTGGAAAGAAGCATGAGGTTAACTACAGCCTGAGATGTTTCTCTTAAGGTTATCCTCACCGTGGCTCCAGTCAGAGTGCATTGTCAAATGCTGGAACAGGAAGGGCTCCAAGCCCCTCAGGAGAATGAGTGGGTGACTTGTTCAGGGGGCGCTGCAGCTGTGAGTGATGCTCAACTTAGTTTTTGTTACCTTTGCATCTAGCGTCAGGCTAAAGAATGTAGTTCCTGAGTAATGTTTTCTAACATTGGGGAAGGAACCCTCTTTGAGTTAGCAGAGATTGACAAGGAAAGTGGATGGGATGCCTATAAATGCAAGCCTTCTATAATTGGAAAGTTGCAGTTAAAATGTGAAGAAAATTTCCAGTTGCTGTTTGTAGAAGCCAAGAAGCCAAGTAAAGGACTACCTGCAAAATGCTTCACCTGTTTGAGGATTATAACTTGACTAAACAAACATCCAAGGGATTAGTAGCCGGCAGGGTAGGTGTATTCCTCGATTTTACTGCCAAGCACTGAATGAAGCCTCTAGTATCGGGTAGGCCGAAAAGTTAACTTGGGTTTTTCCGTAATCCCCGAGCAAACTTTTTTGCCAACCCGGTATTTATGCAGAAAACACTGATGTTTGAGGCATATCTGAGGGACTACGGCTTTCTTGGATACTCAGGAGTTCTCACTTTACCCAGAAACTTGAAAGAAGAGGCCGCTGAGCTCAGGAGCTACTTCTGGGATCCTCAACTCACTCTTAACTCTTTTTCAGTTAGGACTACCCTTTCATAAGGTTTTGGGTTTTTGAAGAGTTGCAGTATAGCATGGTGGTTCCAGGTACGGTACCACTTAATGGTTGTGAACTTGGGCAAATTTCTGACCTCTTTGGGCCTCTGGTAGATTTGCTTAATCATGATTCATCCTCTCTTTCCTTCTAATCGAATCTTGGTGCTGTTGGGGGTTGCAGTAAACCTGATAAGAACCCCTTCATTTCTTACCTTCCTCTGCCAGTAAGGATGGTTGATGAGTTACAAGTGGAAGTTATTGTTTGGGGTTTCCAGGAAAGTTGTTCTGAAGGGATTCATTCATTTGGGAAGTGTGTGCTTTTTGATATTTCATAGTTTGCATTTCTAGTGTGAAATACAGATGTGATAGCTTGGAGCTGAAGCATCCATTTTAAGACCATGAGGGAAAGGCCAAGGGAATTGCAGAGACTGAGATATCTTTCCCTGCAGGCCCCTACCTCCAGACTTGTTATATGAAATAACCCTGATGTCTTTTAAGTCTCCGGTGGGTCTCTGATAGTAGCATCAGGATATAGTTCCTGCCTACTACACTGTTTGTGAGAATGTAAATTGGTGCAGACGCTATGGAAAACTATATGGAGGTTCCTCCAAAACTAAAAAATAAAGAGTAGCTGTATGATCCTGCAATCCTTTCTGGGCATATATCCAGAGAAAGCTGTATTTTGAGAAGATGCATGCACCCCAGTGTTCATTGCAGCACTATTTACATAGCCGAGACATGTAAACTACCTAAGAGCCCATTGACGTAACAACTTGATACGTGTATACAAAGGAATACTATTCAGCCATATAAAGAATGAAATAATGCCATTTGCAGCAATATGCAACCTAGAGATTATCATACTGAGTCAGAAAGAGAAAGACAAATACCATATGATATCACTTATATGTAGAATCTAAAATATGACACAAATGAGCTTATCTATGAAATAGAAACAGAGTCACAGATACAGAGAACAGACTTGTTCCCAGGAAGGAGGGGACATGAGCATGGGAAGGATTGGGAGTTAAGGATAAGCAGATACAAACTATTATATATACCAATGGATACCAATAAAGTCGTACTGTATGTTACAGGGAACTGTATTCAATATCCTGCAGTAATCAATCATGGAAAATAATATGAAAAAGAATGTATATATAACTGAATCACTTTGCTGTGCACCAGAAATTAATACCACATTGTAAATCAACTATAATTCAATAAAATTTTAAAAAAGGAATATAGGTTCCTGATATTAAACCTCAGGTTCCCTGTCTGCAAAATGAGATAGTAGAACTTATTCTGTGGGATCATTCTAAGAATGTAATGATAGCAGGTGCAAAGAGTTGATTAGTACTGTCATGATTGACAGATGGCTATTTTTGTTTTGAAATTACACTGCTAGCATTATCACATATGACATACCTGTTACATATAGGTACATGAGTTTGTGCCCTAAGGTTGCTGTAACAAAGAACCACAAACTGGGTGGCTCGAAGAGCAGAAATGTAACTGTCTGACAGTTCTGGAGGCCAAAAGACCTACATCAAGGTGTCTTCGGAGGGCTGTGAGAGAAGAATCAGAGCCAGGTCTTTCTCCTTGACCAGGAGATGGCTGTCTTCTCTCTGTATGCATGTCTGTGTACAGATACCCCTTTTTTTATATAGACATCAGTCATAATGGATTAGGGCACTCTAAAGAACTCGTAATTTGATCACCTCTATAAAGATGTTGTCTCTGAATAAGGTCATTTTGTTAGGCACTGAGGACATACCCAGTGTATCCTTTGCAGGGTGGACGTGATGCAGCTTGTAACAGCACATGTGTAATGTGTTATCAGTGAGGTTTCAGTTTCTCACCCTTTTTCTGATAACAAGAACTCTTCAGCAAAAAAAATCAGGTATTATTTATGAAAAATTACCCCCCAAGTGTCCTTTTTTTGCTGATGACTTTTAACTTACTTATTTCTAGATCCTGGAATCAGCAAGGGCTTCCAAATTCATTGTTGGTTTTGGGCAGTCATTTGTTTGTTCTTACAGCTCTCTTGGGTTTGGGTGTTCTCTTGGGTAGGTTTCAAGCTCATTACTGACATATACAGTAGTCTACTCTGCATCAGTCCAGAGTCTTTGGAATTCCTTAGAATATTTAATTTTTAAAAATGTGTTCTTTATTTATGTGGCTACACGGTGTCTTTGTTGCTCTGTGCAGGCTTTCTTTAGTTGAAGCCAGAGGGGCTCCTCCTTAGTTGCTGTGCGTGGGCTTCTCATCGTGGTGGCTTCTCTTGTTGCTGAGCTTGGGCTTCAGTGTGCTTGGGCTTCAGTGTGCTTGGGCTTCAGTAGCTGTGGTGCATAGGCTTAATTGCCCCATAGCATGTGGGATCTTCCCTGACTGGGAATTGAACCCATGTCCCCCTGCACTGAATTCTCAACCACTGGACCACCAGGCAAGTCCTAGAATAGAGTATTGATGTGGCTACAGTCACACACGTGGGCTGTTGTGTGCTCTTGGTGAATTCATATGACTGAGATGTCCCAGAGTGTCACCTACTGTGTTTCAAAGTCTCGATGTTCCAGGCTACAATATCTATAACAATACCTGTGAACAACTCAGTTTATGGTGAGTTCAGTAACAGAGAAACTGTTTAAATCCTATTCTGAGCATAATTATTTAAAAATGCTGATGTTTCCACCATTGGAGAATTTCCTCAACTCGCTTTAAATCTGGAAGTAAGTTAAGCTAGTGTTCTTACAGCTGCTTTCTTTTCCTTTGCAAATATTTTAAGCATTTATCTCTGGAGTGAAGCAGAGTACTTTATGTGTTACATAAGTAATTTTCCTGTCCCAACAGGGTTTTTCTTTGAAGCTCACTTTTAGGTGACTTTACGTGTTTGGAGAGGATTGTCTTCAAATAAAAGGCATAACTGAAGCACAGTTGAATAGGAATCTAGAGTGGGATTCAAATATAAGGTAAAATTGGTGACATCCATTAATGTTTTATAGATGAGTTACTTTTATGGTGGCCTAATTTTCATAAGGGCTTCCCAGGTGGCTCAATGGTAAAGAATTCACCTCACAGTGCAGGAGATGCAGGTTTGATTCCTGGGACTGGAAGATCCCCTGGGGAAGGAAATGGCAACCCACTCAAGTATTCTTGCCTGGGAAATCCCATCAACAGAGGAGTGTGGTGGACTACAGTCCATGGGGCCTGCAAAGAGTTGCACACATCTTAGCAAGTAAACAGCAACAGCAAAGTTCTCAATAAAGCCTTTTTTAAAAACGGAAAGTGCATTTTTCAGTACTCTAATTGTGCATCCTGACAGCAGCCAAAAAGAAGGACTGCTCTTATCCCCTTCCTTACCATTTACAGTAGATGTTGCTTACTGCTTGAAAATCTATTTTTGCCTGCTGATTTGCCATTAAAAAGGGATTTTGTAACCTGAATTCCATTTTTTAAATTTAACATAAAGTGTTACATTTTCCGTATTGGCAGATTGTGGAACAGGTAGGTGACTTGAATATGGTCTGCTTTTCATTGGGTGTTACTGTTCAAAATCTATGTGTGCAAGGAACTGGGAAGGGTTTGCATGTGAGCAGGAAGATGATACTGGCGTTAGTTCTTGGCATCCCCCGTTTCTAAGCGTCTCAGACTAGGGAGCTCAGCCCGGGGAGGAAGACCGCCCCCTTTAACTGATGTGCTATGTTTTGCTGCTGGGTGCCAATGTTCCAGCAATGTCAGGAGTAAAGACTTGGTGGAGGAGAGAAAGTCAGATTGACGAGACATTAAATTGTCAGTTTAATTTACATGATCCATCTCACCACTTACGATGTATTTTTGGAAAAAAAGAGTAAATGGAATCAGATCAAGCTTCTCCATCAGATTCTGAGGATAGAGCAGGATGTAAAAGGACAGACCTGGCATGACATCAGCAAAACTCAGAATGAGGGAAATTTTATACTTTAAACCACCCACCTTTGTTCAACAAGTACTGGGTTGGCCAAAAAGTTCGTTCTGGTTTTCCTGTAAGGTGTTACAGAAAACCTGAACAACCCTTTTATCTAATTCAATATATTGAACAGTTTAGAGAGACAGAGAACCTTTGGATTAAAAGAGCTTAAAGGGACGTAGCAACCAAATGCAGTCTGTGAAGTTTGGAAGTTAGATCCTGATATGATCAATGTTAAACTTTTTCTCTTTTTGTTTTTTGAGATGGGGAAATTTGAATTAGATATGATCTGACTTTTGGCATTATTATTACTTTTTCAGGGATAGACAAGATAGTAGTGTTGGAATTCTATTTTTAAAAAGTCCTTATCATTTAGTGATAGATACTGAATTAGTTACAGGGGAAATTATGATGTCTGGAATTTGCTTCAAGTTTATCCATTCGGAGCAGGGAGTGGGTCGAGGTAAAAAGAAATAGGATTTTCAATATATGATAATTGTTGAAGGTAGGAGATAGGTGTGTGGGGACTCTAATATTTTTGAATGTTTGAAATTTTCATAGCAAAAAATTGAATCGTGTGAATGACCTACCTGTCTTCTGTTCTTCATGATGGCTGTTGACTTTACAAGACCTACTTCTTTTTAAGCTTTCTTGGGATAATGAATATTTCAATATATAACCGTTTACCTCAAAGTAATCCAGATATAAATATGGTCACTAACTGCAGCAGCCCAGCCTCCAAAAATTGACAGGTTTTGCTTAATGACCCATTTTCCTTCATTTGAACTCAGCCCTGTGGAATAACAGGAATGTTTTATTCATCAGACTTCACTTTTTATAAATTTTCAGATGCCTTGGTAGGAATTAGCAGGTGTTTAATTATCAATGGGAGGATTCTTTATTTGCTGAATGCAGTAGAAGGTCATTAAAAGAGGTCTGAAATATGGAAGAATCAAATGGGAGAACTTGGTGGGGGTAGGGGCTGAATAAATGTTCTCTTGCGTCCTGGGTTTATTAAGGTCAAATGAGGTGCGGCTTAATGGTTTGCAGCTTCATTGTAAACTGAGCCAAAAGGAAAGTTTTTCTGCCCTTTGGTCCAACATTCCTGTGTGAAGAGAACAACAGCTACAATGGAACACTGCCAAGTTTTTGGGTTTTTTTTTTGGGTCATACCTTAGACCTTACGTTAAGATGGTTGAGATAAGCCGGAATTTATGTACAGATTTATTCCCTCTCTCAGTGTTGAGGCACACTGTTTCCAATTTTCCATTTTCTTTCATGCTAAGTGTTGTTTTTTTTCCGTTTTTCTTTTGTGTGTGTGTGTGAGTGAAGTACCCGCTGTGTAATTAGCTCTGGGCTAGGCACTGAAGAACAAAACAAACTGAAATTAAATTTTTTTTGCTCTTTTGTCTAAGTTGATTGTAAACTGTCTTTTGCGCCTTCTCATCTCTCCCCACTGCCATACCCCCATTCTCCTGTCTTAGTTACTTTTCTCTTTTTCTGGCAACATTGCCCTTTCAGTTTGTAATGACTAAGTTTGTAATCCCTTATCTCAGTTTGTTATCCCTAAGGTGATGCTCAATTATTTGGATCTGGGATAAAGGCGTGATTAAGTTGAAGCAGTTTAGAGCTGGGTGAGAGCTGGGTGGAGAACTACCATGTCTGCACTCTGACTATGTACCAGGTACTACCCAAAGAAATATCTCCTTTGTGCCATCCCCAAATCCTGCAAGGTTAAGAATCACTCTCGTTTTACAAGGAAGGAGAGGAAGCTCAGGGAGCCTGAGTGACTTGATCAGTCCTCATGACTTCTGAGTATCTCTGTTGGTCGGTGTCCCCTTGTCCGTGCAAACAGTGCTTTTAACCAACTCACTGTGTACGTTTCCCAGGGCGAAGGTGATGAGGGCAGTTTTTCAGTGAAACATCAGCCATCCGTTTTCTCTATGGTGCTGCTTCATATTGATTCTTGGGAAGTTGAATGGCAGGGAGAGGGGTCAGGCTTCTGTGCTTTCACTTTGAACACCTGCACGAATTTCAGGTTGGCCTAAATTTGATGTTTAACTGAAATATCTTCTGGACAGAACAGGGGCACAGGAAGGACAGACAGATACTGGTGACTTGGTTACTGTAAAATAGATTGACTAGCTCCTTGTTTGCAGCACTGCTTTGTCTCGACCAGAGAGTTGAAAGGGTCTTCATGATGAGATCTTTGTGAACATAGACGCTTACGAGCCTTAGGCATCGCAGAAAAGCAGTATCTTCTTTTCAAAGAATTTTAAAAAATTATGTACTTTTAAATTTCTTGGCTGCACCGTTGCAGCGTGTGGGGCCTTAACTCACCAGCCAGGGATCGAATCCATGTCTCGTGCATTTGAAGCACTGAATCTTAACCACTGGACCACCAGGAAAGTCCAACAGTATCTTCTTAAGGCTTGCAAATGGTGATAAATTTTGTGGTCTCTGGTAAGAAGGAGATAAAAAGAGTAAAGGGTTCCTGAAGATTGTTTTGAAGGCCTGGGGTGTTGTGAAGTGTAGTAAACAAATTCTAGTTGATCTGGAAGCTGTCCACGTTAACCAGTGTTGTGAGTGTGCCATCTTCAACTTTGGGCTCCTTCTGCCTTCAAGACCTCTTCTGTCAGGCTGGTGAGGAGCATCGTGCCAGGAATGAAGCCTGGTGTGGAGCAGAAGGTTTGAAAACAGTTAGATGGAGAACAGCAATTTCAAGTAATGGACAGTAAATCATCAAATTGGAGAAGTTACTCCAGCTGGGATGCTGTGCCTGAAGATGCCAAGCACAGGCTGATGATGGAGACGGGCACTTAAGTAGTGTTTCTTGGCCACGGGCCAGCAGGAATTGGTCAGCTGGATGTGTACTTTAAATGGATGGTGTTATTAGTAGGAAATAAAATGATGGGGAGAGGACTGGAGGCTTGCTTTCTGGACCTTACTCCAAATCTTTTCGATGAAGTTGTTGGCTTGAGCAGATTTTGAGAAAGTACTCATTTAGATAAAGAGGTTGTTATGCTCTTTATTCTGAATGAGTTTACTTGAGCTAAGTCACTTAATATGAACAGATTCCACTTTACTGGCAGTCCACATTCCTATATGAATTAAAAGGCCACAGAGAAATAAAACTAACCTCTCTTCAGTGTTTTAGGTATTAATCTGCAAGATGTCTCTTTCAGTTAGTTCAGTTCAGTCGCTCAGTCGTGTCCGACTCTCCGCGACCCCATGAATCACAGCACGCCAGGCCTCCCTGTCCATCACCAACTCCCGGAGTTCACTCAAACTCATGTCCACAGAGTCGGTGATGCCATCCAGCCATCTCATTCTCGGTCGTCCCCTTCTCCTCCCGCCCCCAACCTTTCCTAGCATCAGAGTCTTTTCCAGTGAGTCAACTCGTCGCATGAGGTGGCCAAAGTATTGCAGTTACAGCTTCAGCATCAGTCCTTCCAGTGAACACCCAGGATTGATCTCCTTTAGATGGACTGGTTGGATCTCCTTGCAGTCCAAGGGACTCCCAAGAGTCTTCTCCAGCACCACAGTTCAAAAGCATCAATTCTTCGGCGATCAGCTTTCTTCACAGTCCAACTCTCACATCCATACATGACCACGGGAAAAACCATAGCCTTGACTAGACGGACCTTTGTTGGCAAAGTAATGTCTCTGCTTTTTAATATACTATCTAGGTTGGTCATAACTTTCCTTCCAAGGAGTAAGCGTCTTTTAATTTCATGGCTGCAATCAGCATCTGCAGTGATTTTGGAGCCCAAAAAAATTAAGTCTGACACTGTTTCCACTGTTTCCCCATCTATTTCCCATGAAGTGATGGGGACAGATGCCATGATCTTCGTTTTCTGAATGTTGAGCTTCAAGCCAACCTTTTCACTCTCCTCTTTCACTTTCATCAAGAGGCTTTTGAGTTCCTCTTCACTTTCTGCCATAAGGGTGGTGTCATCTGCATATCTGAGGTTATTGATATTTCTCCCGGCAATCTTGATTCCGGCTTGTGCTTCTTCCAGCCCAGCGTTCCTCATGATGTACTCTGCATATAAGTTAAATAAGCAAGGTGACAATATACAGCCTAGACAGACTCCTTTTCCTATTTGGAACCAGTCTGTTGTTCCATGTCCAGTTCTGACTGTTGCTTCCTGACCTGCATACAGATTTCTCAAGAGGCAGGTCAGGTGGTCTGGTATTCCCATCTCTTTCAGAATGTTCCACAGTTTATTGTGATCCACACAGTCAAAGGCTTTGGCATAGTCAATGAAGCAGAAATAGATGTTTTTCTGGAACTCTCTTGCTTTCTCCATGATCCAGCGCTTTCCTATTATAGTAACTTTTTTCCCATGTCAAAGATTCTTTGTCTTGTCATCCACCCCCAGTCATGAAAAGAAGTTACTGTCTTGTTTTTTTGAGAGTTCTTTGGGGGTCTTTTTAAAGACTGATTGAGCGGAAGAGATTTTCCAACTCAGTTGACATTTTTTGCAATGTGTTTGTAATTTGACATGGTTGAAAATATGTATCCTGTCTAGTTTCTTTGACAACAAGGGTGGAAAGAAATATTCGTGTACTTTCCGCAAAGTGCTGTAGTAATTGTCCACTAGTTGAGAAACGTATCTTTAATGTGAGAAGAGGACATCTCGCCATTTGTGATGACATGGAAGGACCTTGAGTGCATTATGTGATGAGATAAGTCAAGCAGAAAGACAAGGACTGTGTGATATCTACTTGTGTGTGGAATCTAAAAGAGCCCAAGTTTAAAAAAAAAAGAAATCTGTCTAAAGGGAGTTCCCTGGTGGTCTAGTGGTCAGGGTTCTGTGCTTTCACTGCTGTGACCCAGGTTCAGTCCCTGGAGAGGGAATTGATATTCTGAAAGCCACGTGGTCAAAAAAAAAATAGCAGTAAAAATTCAAATTCTTTATCTCAGTTAGTAATCCCCTAAAGCAATAGTCCTGTGATATGGAGAAGGAAATGGCAACCCACTCCAGTGTTCTTGCTTGGGAAATCCCACGGACCGAGGAGCCTGGCTGGCTACAGTGTGAGAGAGTCAGACACAACTTAGCGACTAAGCATGCATACATATAAGTATCTGTATCTCAACTTACATGTAAGAAACCTAAATCATAGAAATGAAGCAAGTTGTTTGTGGACACAGAAGTATTAATTATACTCAGGTGTTAAGAATCTATTTGTGTCCGTTTTGTTTCTGAGTGAAATCTTCAACCACTGTGTTATCTTCCTGTCTGATAGATTCTGGCTTCCTTGCACTGTCTGTTTTCTAGACATTCCCCAGTGTTTCCTTTAGACTGGCTAAGTACTTAACTGTGTAATAAGTTATGACCATCAGATCAGGGATTTTACAGAAGATTTAAAACATAAGGTACCACAAACCCTTTGCCTCTTTGTAGTCTAGATTCAAATCTAATAATTCTAGTTTTCTCTATCTAGAATGCTTGTTTCACTTGTTTGTTTTGGAAAATTGTCAAAAGTTTTAATTGAAGCGTAGTCTCCTCTGTGGATCCTTTTATGATACCCTAAGATAAATAGGTTCTTATCCCCCATTACACATGACTTCACTGAAACATAATTGTTCTAACAGTTATTTTCCTGAAGTTTGTAAGTTCTACGGAGTGTGAGAGGCCTTTTTTTAATTTGCATAGCACAGTGGTTCTCAAACTTCAATATGTGTCAGAATTATCCGGGACTCTTGAACACAGATTGCTCTCTCCCCCCACCCCCGAGATTCTAACTCTGTAGGTCTGGGATGGGATGGTGTTTTTCACATGACTGTTGTTGTCTCTAGGCTGGTCTGAAAGTTGAGAACTGCTCACCTACCCGCAGATGCATAAAACTGTGTGAGATGAACACCTGGCTGTAGATGGATTTTTATTCCTCATAACATGTTGAGTTTTCAGTATGAAAAGGATGAACTATTAATAGTATTGACCAGGCATGAAACTGATTCCTGCCCAGCGAGAAAGGACCTCAGGGGAAGACTGTGAACGTACACTGAGTTTCATCTTCATCTCCAGTCTTCCTTCCCCGTTATTTCCAACTTAATAGAAAGTGGAGACGAGTGCGTGCTCAGCTGTGTCTGACTCCTTGCAACCCTATGGACTGCAGCCCATCAGACTTCTATATCCGTGGGATTTCCCAGGCAAAAACACTGGAATGGGTTGCCATTTTCATCTCCAGGGGATCTCCCTGACCCAGAGGTTGAACCTGTGTCTCTTGTGTCTTCTGCATTGGTAGGCAGATTCTTTACCACTAGTCCCACCTGGAAAGCCCAGGAAGGAGAAAGATAGACTTCTAACTTAGAAAAGAGGAGCTTCAGATTTCCGTGTCTTCTGCTTTGTGTTTGTAGGTACTTCGATGCATCTGTTTGCATAATTTTGGTGGGGTGGATATCACTCAGTAGGAATTGGATTTTAAACATTTTTTGGAAACCAATAGATTTAAAATAATTGTCTGTGCCTACATGAAATCTCTTCAAGAAAATTAGAGATACCAAGGGAACATTTCATGCAAAATGGGCTCCATAAAGGACAGAAATGATAGGGAGCTAATAGAAGCAGAAGATATTAAGAAGAGGTGGCAAGAATACACAGAAGAACTGTACAAAAAAGATCTTCATGACCCAGATAACCACGATGGTTGATCATTCACCTAGAGCCAGACATCCTGGAATGTGAAGTCAAGTGGGCCTTAGGAAGCATCACTATGAACAAAGCTAGTGGAGGTGATGGAATTCCAGTTGAGCTATTTCAAATCCTAAAAGATGATGCTGTGAAAGTGCTGCACTCAACATGCCAGCAAATTTGTAAAACTCAGCAGTGGACACAGGAGTGGAAAAGGTCAGTCTTCATTCCAATCCCAAAGAAAGGCAATGCCAAAGAACGCTCAAACTACCAACAATGACGCTCATCTCACACGCTAGTAAAGTCATGCTCAAAATTCTCCAAGCCAGGCTTCAGCAGTATGTAAACCGTGAACTCCCAGATGTTCAAGCAGGTTTTAGAAAAGGCAGAGGAACCAGAGATAAATTGCCAACATCTGCTGGATCATGGAAAAAGCAAGAGAGTTCCAGAAAAACATCTATTTCTGCTTCATTGACTATGCCAAAGCCTTTGACTATGTGGATCACAATAAACTGTGGAACATTCTGAAAGAGCTGGGCATACCAGACCACCAGACCTGCCTCTTGAGAAACCTGTATGCAGGTCAGGAAGCAACAGTTAGAACTGGACATGGAACAACAGACTGGTTCCAAATAGGAAAAGGAGTATGTCAAAGCTGTATATTGTCACCCTGCTTATTTAACTTATATGCAGAGTACATCATGAGAAACGCTGGGCTGGAAGAAGCACAAGCTGGTATCAAGATTGCCAGGACAAATATCGATAACCTCAGATATGCAGATGATACCACCCTTATGGCAGAAAGTGAAGAAGAACTACAGAACCTCTTGATGAAAGTGAAAGAGGAGAGTGAAAAAGTTGGCTTGAAGCTCAACATTCAGAAAACAAAGATCATGGCATCCAGTCCCATCACTTCGTGGCAAATAGATGGGGAAACAGTGGACACAGTGATTGACTTTATTTTTCTGGACTCCAAAATCACTGCAGATGGTGATTGCAGCCATGAAATTAAAAGACACTTGCTCCTTGGAAGGAAAGTTATGACCAACCTAGACAGCATATTAAAAAGCAGAGGTATTACTTTGCCAACAAAGGTCCATCTAGTCAAGGCTGTGGTTTTTCCAGTGGTCATGTTTGGATGTGAGTGTTGGACTATAAAGAAGGCTGAGTGCCGAAGAATCGATGCTTTTGAACTGTGGTGTTGGAGAAGATTCTTGAGAGTCCCTTGGACTGCAAGGAGATCCAACCAGTCCATCCTTAAGGAGATCAGTCCTGGGTGTCCATTTGAAGCACTGATGTTGAAGCTGAAACTCCAGTACTTTGACCACCTGCTGAGAAGAGCTGACTCATTTGAGAAGACCGTGATCCTGGGAAAGATTGGGGGCAAGAAGAAAAGGGGACAACAGAGGATGAGATGGCTAGATGCCATCACCGACTCGATGGACATGGGTTTGGATAGACTCTGAGAGTTGGTGGTGGACAGGGAGGCCTGGCGTGCTGCAGTTCATGGGGTCACAAAGAGTCGGTCACAACTGAGCAACTGAACTGAACGTGAAATCAAGTTAATTATTTGGTGTTTTTCAATAAAACAACTTACATTTTGTATTATTAAAAAAATAAGTATAAAAGCCAAACATAAAAACAGAAGAACTTTCTGGTTACCAGGGGATGAAGGTGGGGGGATAAGACAGATGTTTAAGGATACAAGCTTACAACAAGTAATAAATAAGCCCTAGAGATCTAATGTACAACATAGTGACTATAGACAGTATTTTGCTATAATCAACTATCTTGCCAAGATACTTGAACTTAATTATTCCTAAGATACTAGAACTTAATTGTTCCAACCCCTAAAGAAGAGATAATTATGTAAAGTGATAGAGGTGTTAATTAGCACTGCAATGATAGTCATATTACAACATATGTGTAAATTTTTATCTGTTCTACACCTTAAATTCACACAATGTTTTATATCAAGTATGTTGCAATTAAAAAAGATTATATCTTTAAGATGGACTGAAATCCAAACTTGAGACTGTGGGGGTAGGACCTATTGTCATTGAGGAATCAGAGCTAATGGTTATAGTTTTACTAACTTGAAATTGAACAGTTAGTAAAAAAGGATAAATGAATAAGTCACTAGCAACTTTTGATTCTCAGATTTGTTAAGTGAGTATATTATTTTCTAAAAATTATGTTTGCTATCTACAGACAGACGTTGCCAAAGTTTTCAAAGTGCCACTTTTTAAAAGTTTTTGTTTGTTTGGTTGTGCTGGGTTTTGGTTTCAGTATGTGAGATCTAGTTCCCTGAGCAGGGATACAGCCCAGGCCTCCTGCATTGGGAGCTTAGGGTCCTCACCACTGGACCACCAAGGAAACCCTTTGTTTTTATAAACAGATTACTATCAGAGTCTTTATTCTACTTACATGTTAGGGAGACTCTTATTCAATAGAGAAAAGGAATATTGTAGGCAAATGGAAAGCATATCCTTGATTTTTCAGTGATGTACTTAGTGGTGGTCTAGCTTTGAACAAGACATGAATCTGTCCTTTAAGCAATTCATAGTCTGGTGACAAAGAAGGACAGGTAAATAATCAGTTGCAATAAAATGATCCAGACGCTCTGCTTGTAGTCTAGAGTGGAGGCAGTAGAAATCAGTAGTAGGGAGTTATCAATTCTGCCAAAGTGAGATTTGAGTCAACAGTCTAACATCTAGAAGAGGTGACAAGATACATAGATAACGCTTACAATATTGAATAAAAAGTGACGTGTTAAAAGAGGTAGACAAAGTGCTCTGTGTTTCTCGAGAAAGAGATTACTTTTGTTTTAGATTAAGGCTGCCTCAGTACGATTAATGACAATTTTGCTGTACATTAAGCAACAAATTTCAGTTGGCATCGAACTTTCAAAGTATTACATTGGACAAAAAGTTCATTCAGATTTTTCTGTACCATTGTATGGAAAAACCCAAATGAACTGTTTGGCCAATCCAATATATCATCTGCTAGTTCCACAGAAAATGTGGGAGGCAGTTGAGATATATTAGACATTGGCCCAGAGAGGTAGGGTGACCTGTGGAGGGTCACACAGCAGGTGATTACATAAGCATGTGTTTGTGTTCAGCATTTCTGACCTTTATTCCACAAAGAACCAGAGTTATCACATCATGACTTCCATTGTTCTCTCCTTTCCTTGCCCAGAGCTTCAGCAGATGAAGCTTTCACTCTGGATCTTGGCCTGTAAGGCTCCATGTGATGTGGCTCCTATTTTCTACTAGGACTAGCTTTGGACAAGTTCCTGAGGCCCCCCCAGCCCTCCCCACCCCCTGACCCTGTGCTCTGGCTGTTTCAGGAACATACCAGGCTTGTTTCCACCACCACATTCTTTTTTATTTATTTATTTATTTTTGGCTGTGCTGGGTCCTCATTGCTGCTAGGTCTTTTTTTCTGCTTGCGACAAGCAGGGGCAACTTTCTAATTGCAGTAGGTGGGCTTCTCATTTTGGTGGCTTCTCATTGTGGAGCACGGACTCTCGGGTGGGGGGTCTTCAGTTCTTGTGTCTCGTGGGCTCTGTAGTTTCGACTCCAGGGCTCTAAGCAGTTGTGGGTGCACGGGCTTAGTTGCTCTGCGGTGTGTGGAATCTTCCGGGACCAGGGATGGAACCTCCTGCATTGTAAGGCAGATTCTTTACCACTGAGCCATTAGGGAAGCCCCACCCCAGCATTCTTACACATGATTTTCTAGTTGCTTTGAAAACCAACTCCAACTGCCTTCTTGCTTTGGTTCGTTGTTAAAAAACCTCAGGGAGACTTTCTTGACCTCTGCATTTTAAAGCTCCCCCTAGCTTCTCATCAGCCTCCATCTATGTTTTCTGTGCTACTTTTGTGACACTTGGCACTATCAGAAGTTTTAGTTTTCTGTTCATCTGTTGAATGTCTTGTATTCCCAACTGGAATGTGAATTTCATAAAGTGGGGTAGCAGAAATTTCTTCCTTTTTTTTTTTCTTCACTGATGTTTCTCTTGTGCCTGGGATATAGGAAATACTTGGTAAGTATTTACTGAATAAACAAGAGTCTTTCATTGCTTAAGGTATGATTGGAATAGTTTCCCGAGAGCCAAAAATGCATATCACTGAAGTGATTTTATAAGTTTGATGTGAAACACAAACTTTTAATTTAATTTTTGAATTGTTCATTGCTAATGTGTAGAACTGTGATTTGATTTTTGCATATTCATCTTGTATCCTGCAACCTTGTGGAACAGTTAGCTCTGATAGGTTTTTTTTTTTGGTGGATTCCTTAGAATTTTCTGTATGCAGGATCATGACACTTGAAAAGAGATAGTTTTGCTTCTTCCTTTTAAGTCTGGAAGCCTTTTTGTTTCTTTCTCTTGCCTGATTGCCCTGCCTAGCACCTCTGTTGTAGAAGTGATTAAAGTTGTTCCTGGAATAGAAGTAGTGTGGGAGCGGACACTCTTACCTTGTTAACATTGGTGGAAAAGCATGCAGTTTTTTGAGTATGATGTTCTCTGTGGGTTTTCCATAGAGTTCCTGTATCAGTTTGAGGAAGTTCCCTTTTATTCCTCTTTTTGCCAAGTGCTTTTATTATAGAAGGGTGTTGGATTTTTGTCCAGTGATTTTTCTGCAGAAAACAGACTAGAACTTTTCTTTTTAAAGCACTGCTTGTAAGGAACTTTCTTGACCCCCACTCAGCAGAGGTTTAGGAGTTTCCACCTTTCCTCCCTCGAGCACCCTGTCTGGAACATCGTTTGTAACGGGCTGCACTGTCCGAGAATGATGCCTGTGCTGCCCTGTGGGAGCAATGCTGGTGATGAGATGTTTCCCTACATGTCTTGGAAACAAACTGCTGGACTGTGATGCCATATCTGATGTGCACGCCTGCCATGTTTGTTTTGCAGGTGTGATACTGTCAAAGCACTGTTGAGTGAGCGGATTCCGAGCTGTTGATATAGTTCAGACCTTGGCAGTTCTCTAATCTCCTTGAAGCTTTAGTGTTTGATTGCATTCGTTTGCCCTGCAAATAGTCAACGGTGTAAGTCATCTCAGAGAGAGAATATATCTAAAGCCTGTATTTATAATAGACAAGGTTCGACGGAGAGTGGAGACCTTGTAAAACACACAGATGGACTTCCTGAACGAGTAATAAAGACTTAACTTCTACTTGATAGAGCCTGTCAAACAGCCATATTACAGGCGTGATTGGGTTGCATGAGACTTCAATTCTTGATGGTAAAATAACATCCAGGAAAGTGAGTTGGTGAAAAAACAAGCTGTCAAGCCTGAGAAAGAAGGTAAAAGGAGGATATCCGTATAACTGTGTCATGTTAATTTAGTAAGATCAATAGTTTGAGCCACATTAGTATTTTTGTTGGGAACATTCTACTGTCCAATATGATACTGTTTCTTCATTACAGTATTAAAAAAGCACTAATATTTTTTAGAACTTTTGGATATTTATGGGAAAAATATGTGTATGTTGGGATCTCTGTTTCGGAGGGGGTCCTATCCCTTTTAATTAGTGAATGCTACAGTTAGAACCGGTCATGGAACAACAGACTGGTTCCAAATAGGAAAAGGTGTACGTCAAGGTTGTATATTGTCACCTTGCTTATTTAACTTATATGCAGAGTACATCATGAGGAACGCTGGGCTGGAAGAAGCACAAGCTGGAATCAAGATTGCTGGGAGAAATATCAATAACCTTAGATATGCAGATGACACTACCCTTATGGCAGAAAGTGAAGAGGAACTCAAAAGCCTCTTGATGAAAGTGAAAGAGGAGAGTGAAAAGGTTGGCTTGAAGCTCAACATTCAGAAAACAAAGATCATGGCATCTGGTCCCATCACTTCATGGGAAATAGATGGGGTAACAGTGGAAACAGTGTCAGACTTAATTTTTTTGGGCTCCAAAATCACTGCAGATGCTGATTGCAGCCATGAAATTAAAAGACGCTTGCTCCTTGGCAGGAAAGTTATGACCAACCTTGATAGTATATTAAAAAGCAGAGACATTACTTTGCCGACCAAGGTCCGTCTAGTCAAGGCAATGGTTTTTCCCGTGGTCATGTATGGATGTGAGAGTTGGACTGTGAAGAAAGCTGATCGCCGAAGAATCGATGCTTTTGAACTGTGGTGTTGGAGAAGACTCTTGAGAGTCCCTTATACTGCAAGGAGATCCAACCAGTCCATTCTAAAGGAGATCAATCCTGGATGTTCATTGGAGGGACTGATGCTAAAGCTGAAACTCCAATACTTTGGCCACCTCATGAGACGAGTTGACTCACTGGAAAAGACTCTGATGCTGGGAAAGGTTGGGGGCGGGAGGAGAAGGGGACGACGGAGAATGAGATGGCTGGATGGCATCACCGACTCTGTGGACATGAGTTTGAGTGTACTCCGGGAGTTGGTGATGGACAGGGAGGCCTGGCGTGCTGTGATTCATGGGGTCGCGGAGAGTCGGACACGACTGAGCGACTGAACTGAACTGAACTGAACTGATTGGGTGGTATTTTAATTTTAGTTAGAAATTGTTATATAGTTTATGTGGTGGTATTAAAAATACTGAAAGGTTATGGTGATGGCTCATAAGGTTAAAATTAAGTGAGATGCTCTGGGAAAAGCCTCATCTTCATGTTGTTGGTTTTTACCAGCTATCCAGTCTTGATTTATGTTTTTATTGACTCCATTTTTTTTTCCTATGGAAGATATATTTTCAGCTTGTATCTAATCTTTTTAAAATCAACTTAAAAAATTTTATATTTTAATTGGAGGAAATCCATTTTATAAAACAAAAAGCTGAGTTTTGAGCTGATTGCTTCAGTAAGCTCATACCGTTAAATGGTGGAGTATGGGTGTGATTTCAGGCAGCTCCCTCGTGGCCCAGTGATAAAGAATCCACTTGCCACTGCAGGAGATGCAAGAGACTTGGGTTTGACCCCTGGGTCAAGAAGATTCCTGGATAAGGAAATGGCAACCCTCTCCAGTGTTCTTGCCTGAAAAAATCCCACGGACAGAGGAGACTGGAGGGCTACATACAGTCCAGGGGGTATCAAAGAGTCGGACATGCCTGAGTGTGTACGCACGCATGCACACACACACATACACACACAGCTTACCTCCACATTTAGTACTTAAAAATATTTTTTTAATTGAAATAAAATTGATTTACAATGTTGTATTAGTTACAGATGTACAGCAAAATTATTCAGTTATACATATATAAATATATTTTTAACATTCTCTTTTATTATAGCTTGTTACAAGATAATGAATATGGTTCCCTGTGTCATACAGTAGGTTCTTGTTAGTTACCTATTTTATATATAATAGTGTGTGTATTTTAATCTCAAACTCCTAGTTTATCCTCTTCCTCTTCCCCTTTGGTAACCATAAATTTGTTTTCTGTGTGTGTGACTCTTATTTCTTTTTTGTAAATAAGTTCCTTTGTATCATTTTATGAGTTTTTACAGTTTCACATAAAAGCAAAATCATACTATTTGTCTTTCTGTGCCTAACTTACTTTACTCAATATGATAGTCTCGAGATCCATCCTTGTTGCTGCAGATGGTTTTACTTCATTCTTTTTTATAGTTGTATATGATATCCCTCTGTGTGTGTGTGTGTGTGTGTGCGCGCGCATGCCACATCTTTATCCTTTCATCCACATGCAAAACTAAACTGAAAATGGACTAAAGATTCAAATGTAAAACTGGACTGTAAAACTCCTACATGTTTTGTACTTAAACATTCTTAATTCAGTGTCTAATTCTGCAATCACTTAGGTGTCATCCATGACAAATACTAGAATTTTAGTATTGTAGAGACAATTTCTTCTGGCTTTCAGCCCACAATTGAAATAAATACCTTTGGTTGTAGTCTGACTGAAATGTCCAGTAGTCTCTGCTTAAATTCTTTCAGTTCTGAAGAACTCAGTACAGCTTGTTGGTGATCTTTTTTACTGTTCTGTAACTCTGAGCCAATCCGAGGGTCAAATGAGCTTTCTTAGCAATTATAATATATTGCTGTCTCTATTTAAATTTATAAGCAACTGAATACTCCAGATTTTTTTTTTTTTTGGGAGAGGGGTGTAGTTCAGCTATATTGACATAGAATTTATATGCCATATAATTCACCCATCTAAACTATTTTTCTTATGTTTACAAAGTTGTGTCACCACTGTTCCTTTTTTATTTTAGTTGCTCAGTCATGTCTGACTCTTTGTGACCCCGTGGACTATGGTCTGCCAGGATCCTCTGTCCCTGGAATTCTCCAGGCAAATGTACAGCAAAATGATTTAGTTACACATATATAAATATATATATATTTTTAACATTCTCTTATAGTTTGTTACAAGGTAATGAATATAGTTCCCTGTGTCATATAATAGGTCCTTGTTACTTATCTGTTTTATATATAGTACTATATAAAATACTACTGTAGCCATTCCATTCTCCAGGGGATCTTCCTGACCCAGGGATCGAACCTGGGTCTCCCACATTGCTGGTAGATTCTTAACCATCTGCCCCACCAGGGAAGTCACCACTACAAAGTTCAATTTAAGAACATTTTCATCATCCTCAAAAGAAACCCTTTCAGTTCAGTTCAGTCGCTCAGTCGTGTCCAACTCTCTGCAACCCCATGAATCACAGCACGCCAGGCCTCCCTGTCCATCACCAACTCCCGGAGTTCACTCAAACTCATGTCCATCGAGTCGGTGATGCCATCCAGCCATCTCATTCTCTGTCGTCCCCGTCTCCTCCCACCTCCAATCCTTCCTAGCATCAGACTCTTTTCCAGTGAGTCAACTCATCGCGTGAGGTGGCCAAAGTATCGGAGCTTCACTTTTTCTCAATCATCCCATCCTCATTTTCCCTTAATCCCTCCTAGCTCTAGGCAGCTACTAATCTGTTGTATTTTTTAAACTTGCCTATTCCAGACACTTCCTAAAAATGAAATCATAAATATGTGGCCTTTTGTCCCGACTTTTTTCACATAGTAGAATGCTTTTCAAGGTTCATCTGTCTTGTTGGCATGTATCAGAACTTTATTCCCTTTTACAGACAAATAATAGTTCACTCATGGATATACCATGTTATGTTTATCCATTCATCACTTGATGGGCATTTGAGTAGTTTTCACTATTTGGCTGTTAAGAATCATGCCAGTATTAACATTTGTTCCAAATGCTTTTTTGACTCAACAGTCTGGTCTTTTTATGTTTCTGGACTGCATTACTTACTGATCAATATGAATACAGTATTTTATATGGTTAAAATCTCCTATTGTTGTTTTTTAGTCAGGTTTCACTTTGCTGGATTCTTTGACATTTTGGTTCTTTGATTGATTGTGTGATCTGTTCATTTCAACATTGTATACTGTCTGTTCTTTAAATTTCCAGCCTCTGGCTTCATCCAAATCGTAGATCAAAATACTGTTCAGTGTGGGGTGGCTTCTCAGTCACATGACTGGTTACTGTGGAGGAGGTAACATCTTCTCCAGCCACTGGTCTGTGTGCAAATAGGGAAACAAATATTTATTTATTTTTTGGCGGTGTTGCACAACACGTGGGATCTTACTTTTCCGATCTGTATCGAACCGGGACCCCCTGCTTTGGAAGCATGGAGTCCTGACCACTGGACCACTATGGATGTTATGGAACTGGTATTCTTTTATGCTAATATGAAGTATTTAAGGCTGTAAACTTTGCTTTGCCAACCAAGGTCCGTCTAGTCAAGGCTATGGTTTTTCCCGTGGTCATGTATGGATGTGAGAGTTGGACTGTGAAGAAAGCTGATCGCCGAAGAATTGATGCTTTTGAACTGTGGTGTTGGAGAAGACTCTTGAGAGTCCCTTGTACTGCAAGGAGATCCAACCAGTCTATTCTAAAGGAGATCAATCCTGGGTGTTCATTGGAAGGACTGTTGCTGAAGCTGAAACTGCAATACTTTGGCCACCTCATGCGACGAGTTGACTCACTGGAAAAGACTCTGATGCTGGGAAAGGTTGGGGGCGGGAAGAGAAGGGGACGACAGAGAATGAGATGGCTGGATGGCATCACCGACTCTGTGGACATGAGTTTGAGTGAACTCCGGGATTTGGTGATGGACAGGGAGGCCTGGCGTGCTGTGATTCAAGGGGTCGCGGAGAGTCGGACATGACTGAGCAAGTGAACTGAACTGAACTGACCTGAAGGCTGTAAAAATGTCCTTTATTTTTTCCAACACCAAGTTGTTCTGATACGACAGGGTTATCTGTGCCAATTTCTTATATTGAGTTGTTTCCTATTCCAGCTCAGATGAGAATTTGAACCCTGACTCTCGCACCATTTATTATCAGAATGACCTTGGGCAGGTTACCTGAAGTTTACTTTGGTTTCTTTTCTCATCTGGAAAGTGAGGCCAGTAGGAGCACTTATTTTATAAGGTTACTGAACAAACTTCATGAAAGATCCTACCCAGGTGTTCAGTGTGTGTGGGGCATGTTGGTAAGGGCTGTATTTTAGGGAAGAAGATGGAGGGTGGGAAACTTTCTGTGGCTGTCCCAGTGCCAGAGCTGGAACCACGCAGATTAAGCAGGTCCTGTGGCTTGGGAGCCTCTTTCCCTTAGGGCTTCGGTTTCTGAAGGAAACGAAGCTGTTGGTGATTGTGGAGCACATACCTGTGGCCCTTCTGATTTCCTGGGAGTTGCTCAGATTTCAAGGCTTCCCAGGTGACTCAGCAGAAAAGAATCAGCCTGCCTATGCGGGAGACATGGGTTTGATCAGTGGGTTCGGGAGATTCCCCTGGAGGAGGGCATGGCTCCCCTCTCCAGTATTTTGCCTGGAGAATCCCCATGTACAGAGGCATCTGGCGGGCTGCAGTCCATGGGGTCACAAAGAGTTGGACATGCATGCACGCAATTCCAGTTTCCAGTGCTGGCCAGCATTTGTGTGTGTGTGTTTACCATTGTTGCCCTTGTGCTGCAAAGATGTCAATCACATCCAAAACTCAGCTGGTCCCTACGTACAGAAAAGTCCTGCACTAAAACACAGTCCAGGTTTGACCAAGGATCTTATCTGCTTGTGATGATGATAAACCAGGATAGCCACCTTATCATTCAAATGTGAAGTTGTTATTTATTCACACTGGAATAATCTTGTTAAGAAAACAGTGTATAATCTCTGCATTATAATTGGATTTCAGTTATCACTTGGAGCTCTGACTCAGTCTTGTGGAATTTTAAGGACTTAATTTAAAGAAGACATTCCTGGTTGCCTTTTAAAACGGTGGTTTCTTGTCCTGAGATTTGTCAAGCCTTCAGCCATAATTTTGTGGTTCTAAATTACCATTCGCAGATATTCATATAGCCTGGTCCTTTGAGGGCTTAGAAAAACCAAAAAGCCTGAGGGAAGAGAGGCATATTTTTACTGATGTTCTTTAGATACTGTCATGGAAATGATTCTGAGTTGTTTTTTTTGGGGTATCCAAGATTAAGAATATTTAAATTAATATCTGTATGTAGATGATTTCTGTTTAGTGAAATGTCAGAACTGTAGAGAGTAGTATTTCTCAGATTTACATACAGATTATCAAAGGGGGAAATATTTTGCAAGAACCCTGTGAATTTATCCAAGCCCCACAAACAGAAGATACTTGTTTCACAGCATTGAAATGTCTTTTGACTGCCATTTATCAGAGTTCAAGCTTGTTTTGGTGTTCATAAATGGGGATACTTTTTTTTTTTGGTTATCGTAGAAATAAAAATCCTTGAACTTGTTTTGAAAATACCCCAGTGGTCTTTCGACCCCATTTTGAGAAACCCTGCCCCAGAGATGAGGCTTTTGATAGAAAGTGAGGGATCTCATTGTTTCCAGGAGGTTGCAGGCTGTACATCCATGAAACTCTGGTTATAAGATGAGTTCGTTTCTGTGATTTTGTAAACCAGAGATTTTCAAGTTTGCAGGTAATTAAAACATAATTAAATGCATATATGTGTGTGTATAGTATAAATATGTATTTATCAATCTCAAATATCAGTCTTATCCACAACCAACATCCACGTTTTCTTTCAGTTCAGTTTAGTTGCTCAGTCGTGTCTGACTTATTTCGACCCCATGGGCTGCGGCACAACAGGCCTCCCTGTCCATCACCAACTCCCGGAGTCCACTCAAACTCATGTCCATCGAGTCGGTGATGCCATCCAACCATCTCATCCTCTGTCGTCCCCTTCTCCTCCCGCCTTCAGTCTTTTCCAGCATCACCGTCTTTTCTGTACATATCTGATAATCCTGTTGTACTACCCTTGCATTCTTTCCTAGCCCTTTGAGCTGCACTGTTGCTCTGTTGCTTTCTGACACAGCTCTTTCCTTCGTACTTGCCTGGTTGAACTTGTGACTCTGGGGCTAATTGAGAGGAAAGAAATGGTGACCCAGCTCTGTGACCTTGTGTATTTACCTGTGAATGAGGTAACCATTTTAGTTTCTTAGGGCACACAGCAAAACTTCAAACTACAGAAATCTGTTCTCTCGCAGATCTGGAAATGTGAAGTCAAAAGTCAAGGTGGTGGCAAGGTCCTGCTGTCTCTGAAGGGTCTCAAGGACAGTCTGTTTGCCTCTTTCACCTGCTGCTGGTTGTCACATCCCTTAGCTTGTGGCTCCGTCTCTATCTGTGGTCCCACTGCAGCCTCCTCTCCTGCCTTGGCTCCATGCTTCACACCTCCCTTGGCTTCACTCTTACAAGATTACTTGTCAGGGCATTTAGGGCCCACCTGGATAATGTAGGATGAATGCCTCGTCTCAAAATCCTTAACTTAATCACATCATTTGCTAAGTAAAGTGCTGTTTACTCTTTGACCGTGTAAGGTGGCATTTCCAGGTTCTGGGTGTTCCTCTGTGGATTTATCTTCTTAGTGGGGGGATAGTACTATTCAGTCCACTTCTGTAAACCTGAAGCACTGGATTGTTTCTAGCTGACAAAAGCCACCACTTGCATATATAGTGAGTAAACTGAAAGGATGTTTTATACAACATAGGCAATATAGCCAGTATTTTATAATAACTATAAATAAACTATAACCTTTAAAAATTGTGAATCACTATGGTGTACAGCCATAGCTTACATAATTTTGTACATAAACTATATTGCAATTAAAAAAAAACGGCAAAAAATAAAAAAGAAAAGGATCAGTGTACATTACTGGATGCTCAGTGGAAGACTATCACTCACTCTTGAGAGCTGCCACGTTTCCTTCCAGGGATCAGGGTGATGCATTGGTTTCCTGTCGCATCACCTTCTGTTTTTTGTTCAGTAAAAACTTAGCATGTGCCAGGCTCAGGGGTAGGCACGGGGGGATGCCCTTCAGAGCATTCGAGATGCTATGCCTGTCTTTAATTGGGTCTGTATTCCTCTGGAGATGCTCAGTGTGTTGCCTCCTACCACTTGCCGGCCTTCTAGACATTTCTCTCACCCTGTCTTCCTTCTCAGAGTGTCCTGCCCATGGTCCACAATTGACAGCCTCGTTTCCCGGTTGAGCGCTTCCTGTGAACATAAAAATTCATGGCAGCCTTAAGGGAGGAAATGAAGCTGAAGCGGTTGGTGGGCAAGGGACAGCCATCACTGTCTTGTCTCTCCCCAGAATGAAAGCTACCCTCTGGAGAAATCAAGAGTTGGACGCGGGGTATATAACCTGGGTGTTTCCAGCACTAAAAATAGGCCATCTCTCTAGTGTGTGAGAGAGATGCGTTCATCATCTTCATCTTCATTGTCATCTTCACCATGTTCATTTTTCTCTTCCTCCTGCTGAACACAGCTTGTTGAGCATATGTTGGGGTCAGACTCTGTTCTTTTTGTACAGTATCATATTTAATCCTCATGACCCTGCAAAGGGGTTACTGTTATCCCATTTGACTGAGGAGGCAGACAAGGCTTAGAGGAAAGGAGTCACCCGTTGACGCTGCTTGTGGTGCGTATATCTGCATTGTTTGGTTCACAGTCTGAGTTTTACATTAAAAGTCGTCCCTCTTTGTTCATTTTGGATTTCAGGTTTTTAGAAAATGAATCAACACAGAAATAGGGCCTCCGTCTTTGGAGTTCCTTTCCTCCTCCTTCAATGCTTTAAGTGGGAAGGTGTTTGCAGATCAGAGAAGTTGATGGGTTGCATGGTGCCCCTTCACTGTTTGTAGCGGGGGACTCTGAAGAACATAGTGTGGAGATCGACAGGAGATAGGGGGAAAGCTCTGCCAACTTCAGCTGGAGACGGTCCAGGCAGGTTTTCTGATTTCATGAAAATGAAGACTTATTTGCGGAGAGGAATCTGAAGCTTAGCTCTTTGGCCGTCTCCTTGGAGTATCCTGTTAGCTCCGAAATACCCCTGATTCTACTGAAATGGATAAAATTCCTGTCTCCCTTCTTCATTTCCCCACCTTTCCTCAAACATGTAGAGAACACCCACCATAAAACATTATTCCTGCAACTGAGATATGACAGTGAACAGAGACAGATGGAAACCTTTGCCCCTTTGAGTGCTTATGTGAATGTCTGTGTGAATGTCGTGTCCAGCTCTTTGAGACCCCCTGGACTGTAGCCCGCCAGGCTTCTCTGTCCATGGGATTTTCCAGGCAACAATACTGGAGTCGGTTGCCTTGTCCTACTCCAGGGGATCTCCCTGACCCAGGGATCAAACCTGTGTCTCTTGTGTCTCCCACATTGGCAGGCTGATTCTTTACCACTGTGCCACTTGTGAGCTGCCGTTATGTGCATGGGACAAAATGAAAACCTCAGGAGAGCAGGAAGCCACAGCACATGGCTATCCTGTGTAAGTCGGGTGCATTGTGAGTAGTTGGTTAGCTAATAATTACGTATGTTATTTTGACGAAGAGAGATCTTGCGAATGTTTATTCCTCTCTCCTTTCTTCTGTGCCACCCTTTTAATTAATTTTTGAAGGAAAAGCACTGAGTTTGTTCTGACTCTCATTTAGGTAAATGTTTCCAGTTCATTTAAGACTTACCATCGTTTCTGTTTTGACCTGCTCCAGATAGGCTTGTGGTTCTTGTTTAAAAAGATGGTCCTTTAGTATTTATATAGAAACTTAATCCGGTTTAGGAGTGTCAGCAGATGCCCCCTGAAATCTGACAGTGATTAAGAAAAAAAAAACAATTTCTTTGTTTGGTTTGGGAGGAGTGGAGCCTAAATCTAGAGGCATACTCCTGGGCTATTAGAATTTTGTTGCTTATGCCTCTTAGAAAAATTAAAAGCAGGAAGTACATTCTGCCTGCTGCAAAGAGCTGAGATTTAGGATGGCTGGGTCTAATGTTGCTTTGCATTTATATTTAATGGCTCGGGCCCCTTCCTGTGGGCTGGTGTGCATTTAGCTAATGAATGGTTTCTGAGGAGACCTGGTGGACAGTTAGGAGGTCATGGCCAGCCTCCCCATGGAAGCCCCAGAGAAGGATCCTGTGGGCTGGCCGTGGAAGCCAAGGTAGGCCTTACCTGTGGAGGTGTTTTCATGCTCCCCACTCGCCTGTATTGTTAGTTTATAGAAATCAAAGGAGCAAGACAGACGCTCATGTGCTGACCCTGAGTTATTAAATCTGCTCCTCTGGCCATTTTTCACAGCCTTGGAGCTGCCCTGAAGCCGCAGAACCTGACCCTATGGTGGGGTGTGGGTTGTTCTTGCCTCGGGCCTGCCAGCCTCTCGATTTGTAAAGCCATTGTTAAATCGCTTTGCGACTTTGGATTCCATTTTTCTCATGTACAGTTTGTCACTTCTCTCTGCTCTGCTGCCCTCCTGCGAGGATTATTCTCTGCTGGCCTCTGGGGATTTTCTGTGTGGCTCGTGATGCTTGTTTCCGGTTTGGGGTGTAGCCCAGGATCCTCTGAGGGTTCCGGCAGAGCCATGGAGGAGTGGGCTGTTGCCCAGAGCTGGACTCAGCTGGGCCCCTGTCGGGGAGAGGTGGCCCCCCATGCCTGGCACAGGTCTGCACTGTGCTGCCGGGCACCGCAGAGAGAGAGTTCTTGTGGATTCCATGTGTGTGCCCTAGGCTGCCCTTTGTGCTGTGTGTAACCCTGCAGGACCCCCTGAGGGTCCTTCCCTCATCCCCTCTGCTTTAGCTCCTCTCTGAAGTTCTTGGATCATAGTATCAGTCACACATTTCCTGAGTTGTTTTAGTTGTTTTACAGATGCTAAAACCCCCCACCAAGAGCCCCCAGACCTAATGGAGACAAAGGGTTGATCACCTTACTAACCCCCTGTGACATCATCAACCAATCAGAGAATCGTGCACTGGCTGATCACAACCCTGGGCCCCATGAGTGTCCTCACTCGTGCCCAACTCTTTGCGGCCCCATGAACTGTAGCCCACCAGGCTCCTCTATTCATGGAATTTTCCAGGCAAGAATACTGGATTGGATTGCCAATTCTTCCTCCAGGGGATCTTCCTGACCCAGGGATCAAACCCACAACTCCTGTGTCACCTGCTTTGGTCGACAGGTTCTTTACCACTAAAGCCACCTGGGAAGCCCATAATTCAGATAGGTTGCAAGTAATACTCAGGAGGGAATATAGGTAGGCATTGTGGAACATGATTGGCTATGGGTTCATGGTCTGTGAGGTTGGGCCTTGAGTGTATGGGGCTTCTATTTATCTCAGTGTTGGAAATTTTCCATAATTGGAAATAAAAAGACAGATATGATAAGATCTCTCCAAAAAGGCTTTCCCTAGTATGAAAGCCATACATGTTCTTTTTAATAAATGCAGATAAAATAATCTATCTTTGAGTTAGTTGCTTTGAATATTTTTGTTTCTGTATACGTGTCTAGGTTTTTCTTTTTTGGGTGAAAGTGAATACTGTTATCCTCCGTTATAACCTGTTCTTTTAAGTGAATTGTTTATTTTCCATATTGTCCTAAGCCATTAAATCCTGTTTTAAAACTTTGAAAATTGACTGTCAAGAAGTCTTTAATGCTTGTATGATGATTTTATTGAGCAATATTTTATTGTTAAATAAATGGTGCTTATGATTTTTGTATTATAATGATTGCTGTAATTAAAATTCTTCTAACTAAAACTGAGCACATATCTTTTTTTCCTTAAATTCCTTGG
Source organism: Moschus berezovskii (assembly GCF_049115385.1). Taxonomy (NCBI): domain Eukaryota; kingdom Metazoa; phylum Chordata; class Mammalia; order Artiodactyla; family Moschidae; genus Moschus; species Moschus berezovskii. The sequence continues at coordinate 20,826,111 of NC_142483.1, forward strand.
AAGTGCTAAGGCAATATCCATCTATCCCCAGTGTTTCTGATAGCTTTGCTTACATGCTTTGCATGTGAAGTGTTCTTAATTTTCTTCTGGATACATTTCTTTTTTCTTCCAGAATAGTAAGCTTCTTGAATTCAGGCCCCATATTTTCAGTATCCTTGTATCTTAAAAACTTGTCTAGGTGTCTATGAATATTCACACAACTACTTTGTCCCTGGATTTTCAAAAGAAATAGTATCCTTATTGGAGCCTGGCAAGGAAGCTGCCATTTCTGTTAGTTACAAGTGGCTGTGCAGCACCTATAAAATTTACTGAATATTCAATAATTTCATCCAGCTGAAAGCAATGAGCCCCAGCCTATGCTCTCACATGTGTTCATCTGACGGTAAAATTCCCTTTGTAAGAATGGAACACTGAAAACGAAACTGCAAGATGACTCTGTGGTGCTCATATTTCATGCAAGTTTGGAAAAAGACTCACTTAGTGTTTCAGATTGCTTTGCGTTGGGTGGCTTGGTTGTAACCAGCTGCTAGGGTTGTTTAGAGACTTTGTAGAAGCTTTTACTTTGTGATCAGAGTTCTGCCCCTCGCATATCTCTGTCCTGTTTTCCCTTTTCTCATGCTGGTCTGAATGTGGGCCTTGGTCATCCTGGGAAGGATGGATATGACATTGATTTGTGTTTCCAAATTCCCCCCAAGAGCCTGTCCATTTCTCATCTCTGCAGAAGGGATCTTCAGTAACTGTGGAGTGAGATGTTGGGTTTGGAGGTGGGAGGGTGTTGCGAGAGGTTTTTTTTTGTGCCTGTAAACAACAGAAACATTATAGGAGGCTCATTTTTTAAAAAAATTTATTTAACAAATTAAAAAAAATTTGTTTAGACTGTTCCAATCTTAGTTGTGGCAATGGCAGTGGGATAGTGATCTTTGTTGCAGCTTGCACGATCTTTTAGTTAAGACATTTGAACTCTTAGGTGCCGCATGTGTGATCTAGATCCCTGACCAGGGATCGAACCCAGGCCCCCTGCATTGGGATCATGGGGTCTTAGCCACGGGACCACCAAGGAAGTCCCATTTAAAAAATTAAAAGGCAGTACCATCCAGAGATGAAGTCACTCATCTCAAGTCACAGTATTGATGGTGAAAGCATGACCCCCAACCAAGCCTTCTGTGAAGGGAACCCAGCAAACAGGGGGTCCTCAGGACCCCTCCTTAGCCTTATAAACTCCTTGTTGTGGATTCTGTCAAAAGCCTCAGAGGACAGTGGTCAACTCTAGCTTAGTGGTTAAAAGCAAAGGCCGTCGTGTACATAGAACCGAGTTTGGAAACTGGTGTGCCACATGTAGCTTCGTGATTTTGACAAGACAGATGAACCTGTGCCTCAATTTCCCCATATGTAAAATGGTGGATAAGAATTGGGCCCACCTCACAGAGTGCTTGTGAGGAGTAAATGAAATAATAAATGAAATACTGCGTGTGTTTAAAGTGATTAGAGGGATGCCTGGTATGTAATAATGGCTTTATAAATAATAATTATCGATATGGTGGCTTTCTGAGAAGCATTTAAGGCATCTCATCTAGCACTGGGGACTGTAGTGAGCATATGCATGTTACATGGTCAGTCTGATTGTATGATACTTTAGTTTATCTTTTCCAGATCAGCTGGGACACCATTTCTGCCTGAGTTGACCATTTACACCCTGAAGAAAAGAAGAGATTAGGCTCTCAATCCCCCCAACCCTGCCACCACCCTTGCCCTTCAGGCTCTGTGAAATCAAACCCATTATGTATACAGCACCTACCCTAACAGATAATCACAATCACATGTAAATTATGTTGTGCACCTACAGAGATTCAGCAGATGTGTGAATATTTAGTTATTAATAACTAATTGGGTGCTAATTATGTGCCCTGGAGTTCTTGGAGCTGATAAAGAGGTGTCACCTACTGTGTCAGGCCTCTGTTCAGCTCTGGAAAATCATTTTTGGCAGATGTGCTGAAGTTACCTTTAGGCTTTAAGTTTAGAATGTTGTCTCCCACAAGTCTTGGTTTTATCTTTTTTTTTTTTTGGGTTGTGGCATCTTCCTTTGAAATAGATGTGGCTTCCCATGAGCAGAAATTCCATGCCCCGTTTCTGAAGAGGAGGGTCGCTGATATGTGACCACAGTTTTTCATCTTTTAAGGAAAGAGAGGGACCCCATGCACTGTGCGTCATCCCGGGGAAGAACGAAAAGCTACTGAAGGGAATTCAAGGGCAATTCTAAAACCCAGTGGGTGTTGGTGTATTTTCAGGAGATGACTTATTTTTGAAGGGCCTTGATCTTAGATCTTGTAAGATTTGGCTTCAGCACTGAAGATATCCATCTCATATATGCCCCACACCAACCTCATCCCGTCAGTAGTACCACCTCCATCCCAGTTGGTAATAGTCTGGCTTTCATTAAGTTAATGAAATCTTTTAAAGTTAATGAAATCTTTGGAAGTTAATGAAATCTTTCAGTGTCATGAAATGAAATCTTTCCGAATCCTAGATGCAGAATATGATCCATGCTATCTTAAGATTTATGGAACCATATAAAATGAAAGGATGCTGTGAATGAGATAATCTTTGAAAATACTGCTTTCTCCCCTCTTTGTCTCTCTTTACTTGCAAGCTTTACATTGCTGGACATTTTTGCCTCCTGCTTTGCACAGACAAGGTAGTCATTTGTCTTAAAGTCAATCCAATGAGAGAAGAAGGTGTTGCTTCATGGTTGACAGAACCTGTTTGCTGCTAGGAAGTTGTTAGAACATTAAGTCTGCCTGGTTTGCTCTGTCTTTTAAAATTAACTTCATAAGCACACACAATTGAAGAGACTCCTGAGCTTGGACATTACCTTTCCTGTCTACCCAACTAAGAGCATTTAAAATAATCGAAGCATTTCTAGACTAAGGATAAAAAATGTAAAAGATAGAAGGAAACACTGAAAATTAAAGTACACAAATAGAAGCCCGGGCTTAGCAAATATTGACAACAATTAACACCTCTTATTGGTCAAGTTGGCAGTAAACCCAGTGTTTGGGTTGAACCGCAGAAAATAATAACTACCCAGTTGGGCTGTGGTTGATGGTTTTGTCCACACTCTACATCCCTGTTCTCTGTTGTGTTTTTGGCTGCTTGCTCTCTGAGATCACTTTCTTGATTGGGCTTTCCCCATTCTATGAGTCCAGGTGCAGGCGTAGTCTGTGTAATGCTCAAGTTTCCCACCTCCTTTGCAGCTAGGCTGGGGACATGTAACCTGGACTCAACCAATGACATACAGCTGTCCTGGACTTTGGATCTGTTGCTAGTTTTGCAAAGACGAAGTCACCAGGGGAGAAGTCACCAGTTTTGTCAGTGACTGTAACGGTGCTGGCAGTGGAGGGGCCTATTTGACTTCACTGGTTTGGTTCCTGAGCTTGGTTATCTCTCTCTCACTTTTAAAAAATTTTCTTGGCACAGCATGTGGGATCTTAGTTGTCTTACAGGGATTGAACCTGCACCCCTTGCATTGGAAGTGTGGCATTGTAACCACTGGATTGTCAGGGAAGTCCCCTGAGCTTGGTTATTGAGCCCAGGGGTTGGCTTGTGTTTGTTTTTTTCTATAAAAGGCCTCCTAGTAAATATTTCAGACTCTGTGAGACATACAGTCTTTGTTAGAGCTAATCAATTCTGCTGTTACAGTATGAAAGGGGCTGTAGACCATGTGTGGATTTGGCTGTAGTTTGCCAATCTCGAATCATGCCTGTCCAGTAATCCTGGAAGATGAGCTACCTAATGCTTTCCATAAATTCTTTTTCTTAAATTGGAGTAGATTTATTTTGCTTGCCTCTAGGATATGCATTTTTACTTCCAGATTCCTTAGTTCTAATTTACTGTGTGTAGGGGCTGTAAAATCCTACCTGCTTTACACAGACACAAATAGGACTGTCCTATCTCCAAAGAGATGGCAGCTCTTTGAGAGTAAAATATGGCTCACTCCTGATTCTCTGCAGTACATAATTTAAATCTTAATTGAAAGTATTCTCTTTGCTCAAAGCTCTGGAGTTACACATCCAGAAATACTTCCATTCAGCCTTTTTTCCCTGCAAGGGTCCTGGATACACAGTACCCAGTCTCTCTTAATGGTACATTCTTTATAACTGTAGTATATCAAAACCAAGAAATTGACATTGTCACATCCACAAACTTTATTCCGTTTACACGTACCCAGGTGTGTCTGTGGGGTGCTTGTGTATGTGTAGTTCTCTGCTTTTTTTTTTTTTAACGGCTGCACTGAGTCTTTTTTTGCTGCTCACAGGCTTTCCCTAGTTATGGTGAGTCAGGGCTACTCTTCATTGCCCTGGGTGGGCTTTTCATTGCGGTCGCTTCTCTTGGTGTGGAGCATGTGCTGTAGGGGCTTGGGCTTAAGTAGTTGTATTACTCAGGCTAAGTAGTTGTGGGGCATGGGCTTTGTTGCTCCATGGCATGTGGCATCTTCCTGGACCAGGGATTGAACTTGTATCCCCTGTGTTGTCAAGCGGATTCTTAACTGCTGGACCACCAGGGAACCCCAGTTTTTACATTTTTATTGTATGCACAGATTCATGTAATTATCACTACAAATAAGGTATAAGACTGTTCCTCTATCACAAAGATTCCTTCTGCTGCCCTTTACAACCACATGGAGCCCACCCTCGACCCCTGGCTCTGAGTTACCTATTGTTACTTCAAGCATATTGGACGAATACATTCGTACAGTATACCACCTTTTGGGGTTGGCTGTTCACTTGGCAGTAATTCACCTGACTGCCAGGTTGCTGGTCCTTACCCCCCCCTCCCCAGTGATACTCTGTGGTACAGTTGAATGTAACTCAGTTTGTTCAATCATTCATCTGTTGAAGGACATCTGGGTTTTTCTAGAATTGGACTATTGCAAATAAAGCTCCTACAGACATAAGTTTGCAGTTTTTTTGAGTTCAACCTAGTTGTTTCTTTGAGATAAATGCCTGAGAGTGCAATTGCTAGGTCAGGTGGTAAATCCATGTTCAGCTTTGTATGAAACTGCCAAACTCTTAGAGGCACGTGATAACTTGAATTGGCAGTTTTCGAAATGTTCTCTCTTTCATTTTCCTTTCTTTCAAGGCATTATCTCAATTAATTTTCCCAAACAGTGATTACAGTTCTCCTACATCACAGATATCTTACAAAGCACCGTAACTATACTATCTTATTTAATCCTCTTAATAACTCTCCAAAGGAGGTACCATTACTTCTCTAGAGAGGGAAACTGAATCAGTATGTGTAATTAACTTGTTCAAGTTCATCCAGGTCATCAAGAGGCAGATCCAACAGCTTACATTCTGTCTTGGAGTCAGTGTTGTTAACCGCCTTGCTAGACTGACTTTCTACGTCAGCACCGAATGTTCAATGTACTTGATGCATTGAGATGTTCCCTTCCAAAGTGTCCTGATTCTCTTCATGGCCTTTTTGGTGCTAAGTCGCTTCAGTTTTTTCCGACTGTTTGTGACAATATGGACTTTAGCCCACCAGGCTCCTCTGTCCATTGTATTCTCCAGACACGAATACTGGAGTGGGTTGCCGTGCCCTCCTCCAGGTGATCTTCCTGGTCCAGGGACTGAACCTGCATCTCTTGCATTGTTTCCTTCGTTACTGGTGGATTCTGAGGTAAGCCTTGGATGGCTTGCCACAGAGGAAGCTCCGTGGTCTTTTGGGGGGCCCATTATAGCCTGCCCACCTAATGACACTCCCTCTCACCTGTCCACGAATCCTCTGCCACTTTGGATTGTATTTGCCCATTTACTTTTGACATAAATGAAGCCCAAGGCATGCCACTAGTTCACAAGTGGAGGCTTAATGTTTGGCCTAATGGATCCTGCTACATATCACTTGAGAAGGTTTTCACAGTGGAAGTAGTAAAAAATTACTGTTGGATGGTGTAGTGAGCTACACTGTTTTGTGTCCAAGCCCTCATATCTAGCTATCAATACCTAAGCACAGAAGAGTCCCTGGCTTACCCAAGGAACCCATCTTTTCCTTGAACGCCTTTGTGTGTTTCAGACACAGTTCTAGGCTCCAAGGATCCAGCTAGAAAACACTTAGCCTGCCCCTCTCAGGGTGCACACATTCACCCCAAGAAGGAGCCATGGAAACTGAACAGTAAAAGAGAATATCCAGGGAAAGAAGGAAATGCTCCCAACTGCTTATGGGATAGGAGACATTTTCTTCTGGAATGCACAAGTTAAAATACCTAAATTCCTTTATCCTGAGAAAAAAGGCATTTCATTTTGTGCCAGCAGCTAAATGCAGTTTTTTTTTTTTTTTTTTGATTGGGGTGACCCCAGGCTAACAAACCAAGGGTATGCCTACATCTTCTCCAAGTTCTGCTGCTCAGCACTCACTACTGATCACCCATTTGGCTGCCATCTGGAATACACTGCTTCCGAAGAGAGGGGGTGGAAAATGTTGTCTTAGATTCTGTTACCTGGTATTGGAAGAAGAATGGCATATTGTGTGACTGTTTCTCCAGAGACTATCTTCATGTGCTCCTTGGGTATTTCAGACTCCAAATAGGAAGAGTCGTGGTGGCCATGGTTAGTGAGGGCTTGGGTAATGCCTCTTTACTTTAAATTCTGATCTTTGTTGAAGCAATAGACTGTCCTTTCCTTGAAGTTCCACAGTAAGCCCACAAGCTAAGAAATGTGTGCAGGTTTAATATAGTATATATAGTGATGATAAGGACTAGTCAGATCTGAGTTTACTACCAACGTTTAAAAAAAAAATCTTGTGGCAACTTTGGGTTTCATTGGGACAAAAACTAGGGCTTCTTTGTGCTAAAATGTAGCACCAGGTTCTTTGGTTGTATCTTGACTCCTCGCAAGTAGTTTGTCCAGTTTTGTAGATTAGCAAAGTGACTTAACATTTTAATTTTTCTGCTCAGGATCATATGGCTGGTGACAGGGCTTGTATGAATAACTGGTGGAGCCCTGGCTTGGAGTTTGGGCCTTGCTTTGTGATGTCCTTAAGCCTGTTATTTCAACCAGCAGTTGCTGTTCTGGCTCATCAAAAGCTGATTATAAATAAAGATCACTCTTTACAAAAAATAGACCCTAAATCCTAATAAACATGACGCTGGGTTTTACTCCTAAACTTAGTGGCATCTCTGCTTTTTCATGATGTCTCCTTGTTCTTAATTCTCTCTTTTCTTCCCAAAAGAAAGAACTAAAGCTTTTAAGCACCAAGGGTTACAGTGCTGAGTAGTTGTGTTTTTCCCAGGAGAAATGTAGTGACGCAGAGTGAAAGTGTGAGGGGCAGAGCTGCGTGCTGCTGTTGAGAAGTGATCTTTTGATGCATCTGAGTCATAAAGCCGAATCAAGATAGTTAAGAGTGGAGGCTGCGTACACCATAATCCTAAAAACGTTGAATACCAGCGAAGGATTATGGTATTGGCCACTGCCACGTCCCTGGGAACATCATCTGGAATGTGTAACACAAGATTTTTGTTGAATGAGACTAATGTTTGAAAAGTGTGGTGGAGAGTTCTGTGCAAAACTGCCGAGAAGCAGCCAAAAAAAAAAAGGAGCTCATGAATGATTGAGCCCTGGCCAGGAGAAGGGGAATTTGGCACCTAATTTAACAGGATGTGATAGGTCTCCAACTGTTAGATGCATCTGCAGTTTTCATGAGGAACACCGTGGGACCTCGGGGTGATGACTGTGCTAGCAAGAAGTTTTGTGTTTGAGCCCATGTGTTTCTAACCGGCAGTGTTCTTTTCTGCAGAATAAATGTTTCCGAGCACTGGTGTGAACATATAATCAAATTAACTAAACATCTCATCATCAAATGTGCAGTCAAGTTTTATTTTAAAATTTATTAATGCCATCATTTTCTGCTGCTTTGTGTTGACTCTTGACTTGCAAATGCGCTTCTTTGTCAGATGTGTCCCTTTGCAAGGGGCTTTCACCAGTGTTTGACTTTATAGCTTGCTTTTTTTATTTACTCTGTGCTGTAAACTTAATTTTAACTACCAATAAAAGTTTTAGGAATCCTGTTTACATCTGAACAATGATTCAGCAACTGGAACATATATTTTCTGCCCTGGAATTGTCTAGTAAAATGTTTATATGATTTAGCTCACTCTAATGACTTAGATGAGTTATACATTTATCTGTGTGTCTGTTTATATTTCTTTCCTCATTGCCTTATACATTTAGGACCCTATTCATCAACCTCAATTACACAGTTGTATGTGGACAATCTTTCTCTCTTTTTATTTTTAAAGGAAAAATACAATTTCTATTTGCTTCTGGATGTGTGTGTTGGCTATAAGGTAAAAATCCCAAAATACTTAGTAGACCATCTGGTGTCTTGGTGTTGAGTTGATTGATTAAGTCCTTGAGTACTGATTTCTAGTCTTAACAGAGTTAATCTTACCCCTCTTTGGGTTTCTGCTTAAAAAAAGTTGTTTGTATTTTGTCCTATTGTTAATCTTTTTTTAGAACTTTCATAAACAATTTTGGTGGTAGATGGTACAAGTCTTGTTTATATGTTGGTGCATTTCCTAGTTGATTGGTGATCGGATGTCTGAAAAGGCCCAATGAGGCTGGAGGATTAAGCTCATGGGACATAACTTACTTGAGGAGATGGCACCTGGTCTGTATGGGAATCTACTTTCCCTGGATTCATTGGCATTGAGCTTGAAGCTAAGCAGTTTCCATTCACCCACCTGTTGGAAGTTTGCGGGTATGTACGTTGAACTTCATGGGTCACTTCTTAATGTCGTGGCTCTTGTGTATCTTGGACAGTGTTAAAAGCTTCATAAACATTATCCCCAGGAAGTCATATAAGAATTAAATGAATAGTGCTCTGATCCTCATTTTGCAGATACAGAGTGTGCTAGCTGTTGTCAGAGCCGATCTTCAAGTCTCTGTGTGCCTGGCTTTGAAGTTGGAATTTTCTCTCCAGTGCAACTCCGTGTTCTCTTGGATGGGGCACGTGCTGAGCCCCAGCTCTGTGCTGTGGACAGTGGTTCCGTTCCGTTCCGTTCTGTCCCGTCGCTCAGTCGTGTCTGACTCTTTGCGACCCCGTGGACTGTAGCCTACCAGGCTTCTCCGTCCATGGGATTCTCCAGGCAAGAATACTGGAGTGGGTTACCGTTTCCTTCTCCAGGGGATCTTCCTGACCCAGGGATCGAACCCGGGTCTCCCGCATTGGAGGCAGACGCTTTAACCTCTGAGCCACCAGGGAAGCCCGTGGACAGTGGTTAAGGGGCCATAAAAGAACAAATGTTTCTCATCTCTGTCCTCTGTAAAACTTGCTCTGCTGGTAAGGAAGCATTTTAAGGACAGTTATAGTAATTTTTCTTTTCCTCTTTCTTTTTAGGATAGGCCTTTAGACTCCCCACAGAAAGATTTTCATCCTAAAAGTCTCAGATGGAGTTCCTTAACCTCGGCACTGTTGTTGCTGTTGTTATTATTTAGTCACTGAGTCATGTCTGACTCTTTGCAGTCCCATGGACTATAGTCCGCCAGGCTTTCCTGTCCTTCACCATCTCCTGGAGTTTGCTCAGACTCATGTCTATTGAGTAAGTGATGCCATCCAACCATGTCACCCTCTGCCATTCTCTTCTCTTCCTGCCCTCACTCTTTCCCAGCATCAGGGTCTTTTCTGATGAGTCGGCTCTCCGCATCAGCACCATTGGGGTCCAGTAATTCCGTGTTGTGGGGGGCTGTCCTGTGCCTGGTGGGATTTTCAGCAGCATCTCTGGCCTCTACTCAAGTTGATGCCTCTAACACTTCTCCTGCCCCTCAGATGGACAACCAAAAGGATCTCCAGGCACTGCCAGATGTCTCCTGGGGACAAATGCCCCCCGTTGGGGAACCACTCTTCTAAAGGAACTGCCAGCTATTTGTCTCTGGGTGAAGGGTCAGAAGCCTGTTTTGGCAGCTGCAGAATCTCCCTATCAAAGGAGGGGAGATTTACGGCACAGCCTCTACATGTCATGGAGGTAGGAATTATGTCAGCCAACAAATGCGTATTCATGCTAGAACATTTTATAAATATGAGATAGGGGAAAGGCAATTTTTAAAAAGTAATTGTAAGTAAAACACAGAGAAACATTTAAGAAATCATCTCACCGTCTAGAGATAGCGGTGGCTTGGCATTTCGCACTTCATCTTGCTAGTGTTCTATCTGTATGTATTACATCTGAGAAAGACATGGTCTCCAGACAGGCATAGAAGGGATATATTGTCCATGGTGTTTTGCTGTCTACTCTTTCACTTTATGTTGTGAACACTTCTCATTTCTTTTTAGTCTGCTTCTCCAGCAGGGGTTATAATGGATAGTACACCTTCTCAGCTATTGCTTATCATTTTTAACAGCTGCAGTAGTAATCCTCAGTTAACGGAACAACGTCTGTCTTTCTGCTGGACATTTAATTTTTTTTAGGGTTTTTTTTTTCCTTGTTCCTAATAATGCTTTGATTTATTCCCCAAGTGTTTATTTATAATGTTCTGGGTACCAAGCATTCCTATTTTAGGTATCCAAGAGAGAGAACAAGTGAACAAAAACAACCTCTGCCCTGAAGGTTCTTACCGTCCAGCTAATATTTGTAGCTCGCCATTGTATGTATCTTCCTTTGTCTGTTGGGGTTCACTGTGCCCTGTGCTTTCTCCTATACCTATGTGTTGTCTCCTACTGCGATTTCCTTTGCTCTTCTGGACAGCAGCTTTGTAGTGTAAGGGCTCAGCCTCTGTGAAAGGGAAGCTGTAGAATCTGCTTGCTTGTGAGATTAGAATTAGCCTTGGCTCAGACTGCTCCCAGTTTTCTAGTGAAATCCACATGAGTCAGAATCTACGGGAAACAGCATGTGTATGCTTGGTTGACTGGGGGAGCTGTCAGGAAACATGTGAGGCTAATTAAGGAATTTAGTCTGTTATTATTACACAGAGAGTGACTGAATGGTGTCTTTCTTGACCTGCTTTTCTTGGCTGGCCTCATGGGAAGCCCCATGAAGCACGGGAGAGGCGTGAAGAGGGTGTGAGGTTGCATGCCTTTCCTGAGTCTCTGACCTTGGCAAATAACTTAGTCTCTTTGGGCCTTGGTTTGCTCTTGTGCCTCTTAGAGTTGTTGCTAGATATAGATCAGATGTGGGAGTCGCATGTGGAATGGGGTCTGGGAAGTGGTGATCACTTGAGAAAATGGAGACTGGTCCTGTTCCCATTCCACCTCTGGACAGCATTTTGCATCACCCTGTGAGTACCTGCTGTGGACATTGCCATTCTTTCTTTTTTTTCCCCAAGTGGACCATTATTTAAGTCTTTATTGAATTTTTTACGATGTTGTTTCAGTTTAATGTTTCGTTTTTTTTTTGGCCTCGGGGCATGTGGGATCTTACCTCACCAAACAGAGATTGAAGCCTCACTCTCTGCATTGGAAGGTGAAGTCTTAACCCCTGGACCACCAGGAAAGTCCCTTGACATATGTTCTCATAGCCGATCGATGTAGGTGGAATTCTATTTTTGCTTCATATATTTTGAGGCTCAGTTGTTAGTGAATATACATTTGTAACATCTTTCTGGTCTGTTGACCATTCTGTCCACGGGACCTAGGTCTTGATTGGTTTTAACTTCCAACCTCTGACAAACAAGGCTTCCTCCATACTTTCTTATCAGCTTGTTTAGATGTGAGGCAGAAGGGACCCTGGTTGCCTAGTAATCCTGCAGGTGGGATGGTTGAGTGTCTGAGGTCTGGTGGGTCCTGAGTTTCACATGGCATGTTGTTGCTCAGTCACGCAGCTGTGTCTGACTCTTTGCAGTGCCATGGACTGCAGCATGCTAGGCTTCCCTCTCCTTCACTGTCTCCCAGAACTTGCTCAAACTCATGTCCATTGAATCAGTGATGTCATCCGACCATCTCATCCTCTGTTGTCCCCTTCTCCTCCTGACTTCAATCTTTCCCAGCATCAGGGTCTCTTCTAATCAGTCAGTCTTTGCATCAGTTGGCCAAAGTATTGGTGCTTCAGCATCAGCCCTTCCAATGACTATTCAGGATTGATTTCCTTTAGGATTGACTGGTTTGATCTCCTTGCAGTTCAAGGGACTTTTAAGAGTCTTCTCCAGCCCCACAGTTCAAAAGCATCAATTCTTCGACGCATGGCATGCTGCTGCTGCTGCTGCTAAGTCACTTCAGTCGTGTCCGACTCTGTGCGACCCCATAGACGGCAGCCCACCAGGCTCCCCCATCCCTGGGATTCTCCAGGCAAGAACACTGGAGTGGGTTGCCATTTCCTTCTCCAATGCATGAAAGTGAAAAGTGAAAGTGAAGTCGCTGAGTCGTGTCCAACCCTCAGTGACCCCATGGACTGCAGCCTTCCAGGCTCCTCCATCCATGGGATTTTCCAGGCAAGAGTACTGGAGTGGGGTGCCATTGCCTTTTCCGGACACATGGCATAGCACTGCCTTAAAGACTGTTCTCTTTCCCTCCACTATTTCTCCGTATTTCATCTCTGATGCTCCTCTTAGCAGCATTTCACCACATTTGTAAGTTACATTTTTTCACATATTTCTTGACCTGTTCATGGATCTTCCTTTATCCTGTAGATTAATGTAAGATTGATAATATCCATTTTATTCATTTCTATTCAGTATGCTCCTATAACAGTGCCTGACACCAAGTAGGTGCTTAAAGATATGATTGAGTGAATGTTATTATTGAAACATCTCAGTCAAGAAGGAACGTCAGCTCAACTCAGTTGTTTCTCTTGATGGTGTATTCAAGTTGATATGTGCTAATGCCTGAGTGCACAGTTTGGTTGTTTCACTCTTACTGGTGGCTGTTTCACTCTTACTGGTGGATGCCATTTATTCCATCAGCATCCCACTCCTGATGCAAAAGGTGAGGTGACACAGAAGTGGTCTAAGTCTTAGGGATTAGGAAATGTAGAATTGAATTGCTTGTATAACCTCCAGTTTATATATGAATAATTTAAGAGCTGATTGTTCCACAAAATTGGGAGCTAGCAAGAATGCATTTTAAGGAACAAATCCTGTGGTGAATGGGTTTCCAGAGCGAAGAGGAGATACTAGTGCCAATTACTTGACGTTAATGCTGGCCATTCCCCTTCGTTGACATTATTTTGAACAATTAACTTTTAGGAGTTTCTTCTCCAGGTTCAACCTCCTAATAGTTCATCCTGATTTTATCTGATGAATCTATTAGAATTCAAATTCTATGTGATTTTGAAACATTAATTTTATGTTTTAGATGGATTGCCTGGATAGTGTTCAATATTCTTGTGTATTGAAGATATTTTCTTCTTTCTAGCCTCACAGACTTTAATTTTTTTTTTTTGCTTTTCAAAATGCTGTTTTTACTTATTCTCAAGATATTATTACAACCTATTTTATACCAGGCACCCAGGGTGGAACAGTGAGCCAAACAGATCCTGCCCTCGTGGTGCTTCTGTTCTGTTTAATAGTACAAGCTCACAGCTAGATCACTGTCTGTATCTTGGATTTGTTTTCAAAGAACTCATTATGCCCTCTTCTCCTGTGGATGAGCTCTTTCCCTTTCCTCCAGCTTTTTTAGTTTAAAATGAAATCCGTTGATTAAAGGTGAAATGAATACAGGAGACTTTCAAGCAGTTATTCACAGTGGAGCATTTGGATTTTCTCTTCTTAGAGAGTGTGATTCACATGGCTGCTCAGAGTGCTGTGTGGGCCTCCTTGTCCTTAGGCCAATAGACAGCAGTCAGCAGTAGAGATGCATGTGCTTTGCTTTCTGAAAAGTGAGCAGCTGGGCTTTACTTGGCTTGGCCTTTCTGCTGTTGGTCTTGTGAGTGTGTACTTCCACAATGGCTGCTGTGCTGTCCTGGGCACATACGCTGTGTACCCACCCTGTGGACATCTCCATGAAGAAGATGTTTGGGAAATACAAAAACTCCAGGCTCTGTAATGGGATGAAAAGAGGACCTAACTTGCAGGGGCTGTGAGTGCTGCCAGGATAGGAATGTTCTAGCCTGGACCAAGTAGGTTACCAATGCCTGCGTCTTCAGAGCTGGTCTTGCAGTTGGACCTTGTGAGCCCAGATGTCCCCCACAGGAAGGTGTCCCAGGGGAGTGACTATGTGAAGTCTCAGGAACAAGTACAAGGTTATAGGAGGCATTGTGCAGTCCTGATCTGGAGTTTGTACTGGCTCTACAGTCAGGTAGCCATGGATTCAACTTCCAGTTCTGCCATTAACTATTTTCTGTGACCTTGGCAAAGCTGGAGGACACTTTGAGCTCATGTTCTATTTCTCCATCCCTCAATAGGGGTCTAAATGTCTAACTTAGCCACCCTGGTTTCTATTGCCTCCTAACCCACCCCCATCAGTCACACTTGTGATTTCCAATTTTATTTATCATTTATAGCCAAGAGAGGTTTTTTCTTTTTGTTGTTGTTGTTTATTTCTCCAGCTTGGATATAAATGCTTTGGGAGTCAGGGACTTTATCACTTTTTTTTCACTGCTCTATCCCAGCACCCAGCACGTAATAGATAAAATATTTGTAGAGGAAAGGAGTGTTTGCTAGAGGCTTGTGGTCATTATGCTATGCTCCCTGGCCTGTGTTTCTTTGCTGCCTCTAAGAAAGGATCATCTTTAAGTAAGAACTCAGCCTGTGTCTGTGTTTTAGACATGGATTCTGCCCACCATGTCCTTGGTATTTAACTTCTGAGTCTGTCTTCAGACCAAGAATGTAACACTCTTTCTCTTGGCCTGCTCTGGAGGATGTCTTTGGGAGTAGTCGCTGACACTTCTCTGCATGAGTTCTGTCTTTTCTCCTGCCACCGCCTCATTTCTTGTTTCTGCTTTTCTGACATTGCCCCACGGCCTGGCAGGGGCACCCTGGGACTCCTGCAGCTTCGGAGACCTGCTGATCCCTTACTTTTAAGGGTCCTGAGCTGTGACCTGATGAACATCAAAGACAGGATGCTGGTGGGTTTTCTTCTTTCTTTTTTTAATCTCCACAGCTGTCAGTTTGATTAGATGTTCTCAGGGCTTCATATAGGCATCAAAAATGTGTGTTTTCTTTCATCAACAAAGGCAATGATTGTGCAAGTCCAAACAGTGCCTCTCAGTTGAGTACTTTCTAGTTCACTTTTCGATAGCTCTTGACCGACTGCATTCTGTTCCATTGGAGAGGAAGATGGTTTGATGGTGCTGAGTACGTTTCTTAAAGTGAAAAAGGCTTCGCAGATAGTTTCTCCAGGCAGTGGATTGTAGCAGAGAGGAGAGTTAGAAAATAAGGACCTAGGTCCTGATTTTGAGCAGTCACAGCCTCCCGCTCCCCATCCTTTCTAAAAAAAACCCCTCAGGCAGATAAACATTAAAAAAAAAAAGCAAAAACTTTTTTAAGTGTCAAATTCTTCCTCTGTCTGAAGAGTGGATAAGATTCTATGTAGTTTGGCTACTAGATTTCATTTTGAATGTCCCTGGTGGTTAACAGGTACGGACTGCCTGGAACATTATGCTGAGAAGGATTCTGAAGTCATATCTGAACCTGGTGGGAAAGTGTCATGATTGACTTATTTCTGGTGACTTTTTACCTGAATCAAATGATGCTAGTTTTTCATACCTGGATGTCATGTAAAATTTCTTTTTTTAAAAAAAAAAAAGGGACAAAAGCCAAGTTCATTTAATAGGAAGAACTGAGTTGACTTTTTAAATAAGGACAGATGTGAGTTATAAGGGAGCATGTAGATATGGTGGAAACCATAAACATAGTCTGAGAGAGAATAAAATGCTGGAAACATTAAGTAGATGAATGTTAACTTTCCTGACAGGATTGTTTTGGGGTTTTTAGAACAGGTGGAAGTTTGTGATTTCTAAAAGCACGTTTGCGTTCTTAGTCATGTCTGACTCTGTGTCCCCATGGACTCTTATCCCGCCAGACTCCTCTGTCCATGTGATTTCCCAGGCAAGAATACTGGAGTGAGTTGCCATTTCCTACTCCAGGGGATCTTCCCACTCAGGGCTTGAAGCCACATTTCTTGCATTGTCAGGCAGATTCTTTACCACTGAGCCACCTGGGAAGGCCTTTTCTAAAGACAGTGCAGAGGCATTGTGTTGTGTTCAGTTTCTTTTTTGACTGAGGTTAGATCTGAACTCAAAGCCTACTTAAGCACTCTTGAAGAGGCCTTACATACAGAGTTTGAACAGCAATGAGGAAGAGTGGTCAAAAACGTGCGCTCTGAAGCTGTACCTAGTGAGTGATCAAGTTATTTAACTGCCCTGTGCCTCAGTTTCCACTTCATGAATATAGACAAAATAGGCATGCCTACCTAGTGTTCAGTTACAACCCAGTTCAGTTAGCTCTCTAGGCTTCTACGTCCATGGAATTCTCCAGTCTAGAATACTGGAGTGGGTTGCCATTCTCTTCTCCAGGGGATCTTCCTAACCCAGGGATTGAACCCAGGTTCCCTGCATTCCAGGCAGATTCTTTACTGTCTGAGCCACCAGGAAAGCCCACATACGACCACATGTTGACAATAATGAGGATTATTGGACATAGGAAACTTTAAAGGATTCATTAAGCAGGTTTGAACAATCCCCCCCTCCCCATTTAACAAAAGCTGGCCTTACTGATTGCTGATACTATTCTGAAGTCTAACGTTTTATTTGTTTATTTATTTCTGAAAGTTGGCCTTTTTGTTTAAAGGAGTTATTTCTGGATTGAGGAGTTGCAGATCTTGACTTTGGTAAATATGTTATTTCTCTCCTAGTTTCTATATGCTCTTTCTTGTGCTTGTATATGTCTTATTTATCTGGCTGCCTGAGGCAGTTCAGAATATGTAAGCATTTATGCAGCTGAATATTTCTGAGAATTATGGCATCTTTGGTGAATAACTCTAGGTTGAGACATTTTATTATGCTATAAATATCAAACACTAGAAATTAAAAAGTAAGTTTATTTCATTTTTGTTTGTAAATCCTGCCCCCTTTATTTTGCAGGAAATACAGACTTTGTTTGCAAATCACTTAGCTTTTGTTGTCCTTTCTGTAGAGTGAGTAAAAGGTAGATACCCATTTGTGCATGGATATCAGTATTCTTATGTAAAGAATTCAGTCTCAGACACATAAAAACCCAGAACCTATGAAATAGTTCTGTAACATGACTGTGGAAAAGAGTTGAATGGTTTAGGAACAATGGTCTGTCATAAAAACCAGCTCTTCCAGTTTCTTTTCAAAACACCAATACTTTAAATGTTAATAAGTATAGGCCTAAAGCCTCATTAAGGATGATCTTCTTTCCTTGTAATCATACACACCTTGGTGCAGCTAACTTTTAATGAGATCTACTTAACAGACCAACCAAAGAAATCAACTCTAAACTTCTAGGTCTCAATTTCCGGTTAATAGATTTGAATTTTCCTGAAGCGCTCATTTCTTCTCATCTTAGACAGGGTTATAAGTTTACGGTCATCTTAAAATATGTCCAAAAATTCTTTGATATTCCTTGTTTCAGGAGCTGAAGTTAATTCTCTTCTTATTGAGCATGGACTGGACTTAGTGACACAATTCTAAGGAAAAGAATATAGGTGATAGTACCTTTATAGATTCGGTCTCTAAAGAGACTTGCTTTCCTCGGACATTCACTCTGGGGAAAGTCACCTGCTCGAGGATACTCGAGCAGCCCTTAGAGAGGCTCATGTGGTGAGAAGCAGGCCTTCTGCTGATAGCCATGTGAGTGTGGACGTGCATCCTCCATTCAAAGTCAGCTACTTAAACTACAGCCTGGCTGACACCCCGACTGCAACCTCATGAGAACTCCTGAGCCAGAGCCACCCCCACTCCCGCCTCAACTAAACTGCCCTGGAATCCATGACCCACAGAAATGTGATAATGTTTGTCATTAGAAGCCATTCTGTCCTGGGATAATTTGTTACACAGCAGTAGATAACTAATACAAGTTAATGTTTAGGCCACATAGATGAAAACAATCAGTCATCACTGAATCCATAAGCAGATTCCTTTCCTTGGCATACTCTTTAAATGGAAACTAGCAGTGGTGGGGATCCTGGGAAAGTCCTTTCTAGAGCTAGAGTGGAGATCGTTTTGGGGTCAGATTTGGTACTTTGCACGCACAACGAAGATCTCTTCCAGTTGCAGTTTTTAAGGATCCCCTATCTAAGAGCCGATGGTGACTTGACACATCTGGCTGTCAGTCTCTAGGTAAACAAGGGAAGGCAGAGCAGGTGCTCTAGATGCAGAATACAAACATTGCCTCCTGGTTTATCTTGAAGTCTCCAGTAGCTTCTGAAGTGACGCATTTATAGAGTTTTCAGTCTCATTGGAAATAACAAGAATATTGACATTCCACTCAAACTTGAGTATGAAATCAGGCGTTACCACTTGAATTATACTTGCCTCCAAGAACACGATGTGTCTGTGTCATTAACTTATGAATGTCTGGTGTCATGTAACATGGAATGGACATCATCATGTGATTTTGAGCTGATGATATAATTTCTTTTGAGCGTCCATCTTCTGCTCTGTGTAATGGGGATAACTAATTCCTATCTCACAAGGTTACTACAAGGTCTGGAGACTGTGTGTTTAAAGCAGGTCCTGGAATGAATGGCTGACAGGAGGTGGGCATATATTTCTCAATGTCCTCAGAATTAATTCTGGTTGTGTTGGTCTGAGAATGAGTGTGAAACTGGTCATGTTGCACTTTCTGCTTTGGCAGAATGAGTCTGGGTATTTTAGTTCCTTAAATTGTCAGTGATGAGCTCAGAAAGTGAATGGATGGATTTGATTTCATATATGTATCATATTAAGTGGATTATCACCAAGCTTCCACTCTCCAAGTTCCTTTCAGTTGAGCTGATGTCACACACCCTTCTCATTTCCAGGAAGATTAACATGGCAGCTCTGAGTCATAGCTATTCACAGGAAGGGACATTCCTGGGCCTCATTTATGGGATGACTGGGATCAGAGCTGTCAGTACTGATGGACCATCCCCTGTTCTTACAATCTTCAGTCCAAGAGGCTCTTACAATCTTCAGTCCAAGAGGTTGCCCAGATAATTTTTCTTTCACTAATATTGTTTCAATCAAGTGACCTTGTAGAAATCTTGGATATTCAGTAAAAATAGTTCTACTTTGCTGCTTATGAATGATAGTTTCAGTTTCGAGGTTAAAAAAAGGAAACATGGAAAAATAGTAGGAATTTTCTGTCTAAAGGGTTATAAGAAGTTTAACCAATTGGACATACACTATTTTTGTGTTATGTTTGTTTTGGTACTTCTGGTGAATAATTTTCCGATAATTCTTAGCACTTCTGTTAGTATCACCCCTGTTTGAATGGGGATTGTCATAGGGGGATTTGTATTTAATGTCAGATTTTTTTCTTAGTATCTATATATTTTATTGAATTATAGTTGACTTACAATGTTTTGGGTGCACAGCAAGGCAATTCATCAAACATATACACATCATACACTTTTTGAAATTATTTTCCATTATAAGTCATTGCAAGATAGTGACTGTAGTTCCCTGTGCTATACAGAAAACCTTTGTTGCTTGTTGCATATCTGTTTTTTTTTTTAAATTAGAAATCTAGCATCCTATTCATATTAAATAAATCAAACAAGTGGAATCAAAATGTCAACTTTTTTAGTTAGAAAAAAATTGGTACATTTTCTAAGATATATATATTATCCATACTCTTCCCTGGTGGCTCAGTTGGTAAAGAATCCACCTGCACTGTAGGAGACCCAGCTTCTATCCCTGGATGGGGAGAGTCCCCTGGGGAAGGGTATAGCAACCCACTCCATTATTCTTGTCTGGAGAAGCCCATGGACAGAGGAGCCTAGTAGGCTGTAGTCCATAGGGTTGCAAAAAGTTGGACACGACTGAGCGACTAAGCATACACACGCATACATATTATTTATACATATGTGTACAGAAGCTTTTCTACTATTCTTGATAAAGGCTTGGGAATGTCAGATTTTGTTCTGTGTTTTTTTTTTTTTTTTTTGTATTGCTGGGCAGTGAAGTTAGGGGTGAAATTCTGAGGAAAGGAATTCTTGTGTAGTAGGTGGGGTCATCTTGATTTGCGAGCTCTTACCTTTATACTGTTTAGAACTCTAGAAGAGGTAAAAAATGTGGATCCAAGAAATGCATTGTCTGGCCTTCTGCAATACTTGCCTTTCTCTCTGTTTTCACTGTCCTCTTGCTCGAAACGTGATTTTCAGTCTACTGCAGAAAGCTAGAGGAATAGGTTTGTTTTAGTCAGTGGTTCTTTTATAAAGATATGTGTACCTTTAATGGAAGCTCAGTTGCAAGTTTGGTCCGAATTCTGACTTTAAAAGTATAAAGCAAAGACACTGAGTTAAAACACACAAAGACATATTTAAAGGTTTCATTTTTCTAAAAATCAAATGTACAGATGAAGGAAGCTCTTTTACTGGAAATTTTATGTGTGAATTCGAGAAGTCCCCCAAATCACATCAAATAACATTATATTGGAAAGGATAGAGAAGTCTGGTTCTTGAAGTCTCACTTTTCTTCACGTTAGTGGCTAATTACACTGGGAACCAGAGGCAGGTGGTTGTGTATCTTACTTGGTAAATAAAGAACGAGGTTAACCTCTCCAGAATGCTGGTGGCTGTTAAGTTTGGGCAGAAAATCCTATAATGGAGAAGAAGCTGCAGAATGTAATAAACTCCCAGGAGCTCAATAAAACCCCTGTTCCTCTTATGCTGGCTGGTCAAGATCAGGGCACCACTGCTGAGCTGTGAAGTCTCCTTCCTTGTTCGAAGGTGATGAGTTTTCTCCCCTCCTGCTATCTGTCTGAATTACTTTTGGACCTGATGGAGATGGGGACCCTCTTTTGATAGCAGTTCAGAGACTCTGGGTATCTTATTTCTCTAAAGTTAGACCTACCAGTCTTCATTTGCCAAATAATTTCCATTTCTGCGAAGAGTGTGTAGTAAACCTGCCAAAGTTGTTTTCAGTTCTCTGCTGTTGCTTTGGGTCCCTGGTGTCTGGAGCAGGCAGACCACCCTCACACCTCTCTGTGCCATCTTTTCTGACGTCTGCCAGTGGACCAAAGGGAAACCAACTTTGTAGAGTTGTTATGCAGGTGAAATGAAGTGATAAACACGGTGTACCTGATAAGTGATTTCTACCATTATTGGTTTTCTCAAGGACTGAAGCAGGGTTTCTCAACCTTAGCGCGATTGCCATCGTGGGTTGGATAATCTTTGTTGTCGGGGAGCCCCATGTGTACCGTAGGATGCTGAGCAGCCTCACTGATCTCTTTCCACTAGATTCTGGTTGGAACCTTCTTCCCCCACTTGTGATACCAAAGGTATTTCCAGACAGGTTTGGTTATGATCACCGATGACAAGGTACTTCGGAAAGTCTGATGTCAGATTTTTCCCTTTGATCCAAAATGGCATAGAAGTTGGAATGAATGGGTGACTTTCATTCAGTATTACCTCCTGTATTTAGTAAAGAAATTCTGTAATGGTAATATGTACTCATTCATTGAATTGATGATTTAAAAGGTGATTTTGTTAATACTTAAGCCAAGCCATCTGCTACTTCCTCTTACTTGAGTTAAACTAGCATTAATTGCTTTGGGGTGGACTTTGAAAATAATAGGAGTAATGCTGTCCTGTGACTCCAAATAGTACTAGAACAACTCAGATCCAAAGAGAATCGTAAACATCTTAAGAATAAGTTCAAAAGGTAACCTCATTCCCAACAAACTGAAGAAAAGTTAGTTCTTTTTGACGTTTTAACCTCCATAAGTCTCTTTAAAAATTTTATTTCTCAGGTGTTGATGTAGGGATGAAGAGAAAATTTCCAACTTCTCCTAGAAAGTCTGGCATCTTTAACATAGGCATAGTAGAAATAAAAATGTATGTATTTGGTATTGATTCTGGGATAAAGATATTAGGTTAAAAATAATGCTTATAGTGAACTTTATGGTACTTAATATGTGCCAGATTCTGTTTCTGTATTAATTCTCTTGCTTCTCAGAATAATCCTATGAGG
Source organism: Moschus berezovskii (assembly GCF_049115385.1). Lineage (NCBI taxonomy): Eukaryota > Metazoa > Chordata > Mammalia > Artiodactyla > Moschidae > Moschus > Moschus berezovskii. Next base: position 20,848,174 of record NC_142483.1, read on the forward strand.
TAGGGTCTGTCTTGGTGGCATCTCTCTCTGCATTTTATAGACAAGGAAACCAAAGCAAAAAAAAAAAAAAAAGTAACTTGCCCATATTTACTTCACTATTAAGTGGCAGCTTATATCTTTAACCTCATTTCTATGAATTCTAAGACTTGATTCTCAAGACCTGGGGTTGGCAGATCACAGCCAGGAGGCAAACATCTGGCCCCCTGCTTATTTTTGTTAATAACATTTTATTAACACAGCCATCCTGTTTGTTGACTTCCTGTCTGTGGCTGTTGTCTTGCTACAGTGGCGAAGTTGAGTGGGTACAACCGAGGCCTTGTGGCCACAATCTGGGTTCTTTACAGAAAAAGTGTGCCTATTCCTGCAAAAGATCAAGACTGTTCTCATCCACTGATGTGGTCCATAAGGGTAGGAAAATGAAAGAAACCATACTTCTATTAACTTTTAAATAGGATTTAGCTAACATTCATCTTATACATTGAAGGTCCAAGTATTTGGTGTCATTCTTAGTGTTATGGTGGATGTCAAAGTGTTTATAGGCTGCATCTCTTCTTCAGGTCATTCCCAACAGATCTTTCTGGGAGAGGGAAAAGGAATACATAGAGTTAAATATGTGAAAAGTGGGAGAGAGCTTGGCAAGACATACAGAGAGACACTTGTCAGTGAGTGTGTAATGAAGGCACTGCAGAAATGGGAATGGGTGTGGACAGAAGTACTGCTTTACAAAATGGGCTTCAACTCCTTGTAAAATTTGAAAATCGCCCTCTTCAGATTTCCATTCTTCTTCGGGCTTTTCTGCAAGAGCTTCAGAATAGCAACTGATCGCCTGTGGATTTTTTTTTTTTTGGAAAGTAAATGGTAGCCTGAAGGGTGGTTCTTTATAACACCATGGCTCAAGGTTGGGGGAGGGAGAGACAAGAAATGAGTTTCTTTTGTCAAATCAGAAATTATGCAAATTTTACAAAAAGTATTAGAGGAAATGTGTAAAGCTTTAATTGGTTTTATGGTTTTATCGCTTTCTTTAAAAGGTTACTTTGTGAGCATTACCCTCCGCTGAACATTGTAGACACTTCCTGAAGTTTAATGAGATCTTTTAGTAAAAGCACAACAAATGTGACTCTTCAATATTTTCAAGAGACGATATTATTTTGGGCTAAAAGTGTGTTATGGGAGGCTTCATTTACCAGGAGGATTCACTCCACCACACAAGCGCTTCTTTATCTGAAATTACTATGAGCTTCAGCAATAAGGCTTTCTGCTCACACCTAATTCACGGAATACTTATTTAGTATATATTAAATCAACGGTGGCCTAATTTTTTTGGCTCCTTTATTACGCTGACTTGTACTTAATGTAGAAATGCTTTATAATTATAATTCTGTCCCCTGGTAAAACTAACACTGTGCATTGCATTCTTATTGACAACTCCTTAGTCCTTGTGAGTGAAGGATTCTAGCCACTCTCTTGAATTGGTTATTTGAAGTTTTTATTTTTGGTTGAGGGGTGGCTCATCAAAACCGATCTTGTGTAGATCAAAACAGAAATAAAAGTGCAGAAAGGTTTGTTTCAGCGGAGATTTTTTCCTTTGCCTCCCTTCCTCTGGGATTGATGGATGGTGTTTGTAGTTTAGAGCTTGAGATGTTACGGGTCGCTCACTGAGACCCAGAATTGAGTCAGAAGAACCAATTCCAAATAGTGTGGCGTGCTTGGGTGCTGGTATTGTTATTGAGAGACTGGGCAGAACACTGAGCATCCTCATAGTAACGACAGCACAGTGACACCTGCTGCCTGCCCATGGCTGTCAGCGTCTGCAGGAACATCCAGTCCTGTTCTTCTCGTGCCTGTCACAGCCTGACCACCACAGTTAATTGCATTTCTGTGTCTATTTCAGATAGTCAGTCTATTTAAAAGTTTACTAGGAGACCCCAATACCTACAATATACTGTTGAATATATGAGTGTTTTGACTGTTTCTTCTTTGAATCAAGGAATTTCCTGCTTATAATCAATTACATTGTATAGGTTTATCACAACATTTTATAGAACATGCAACTTTTCTGAGGTATGTGCCCTCCATTGCTGCAAAAATTAGACAGACTTTCACAGATTGAGAAGAGACGTGTCATGTCCTGGCATCGCAGGTGACTGGTTGGCAATGAAGAGGTGGCAGGTGGGACTGGGAGGTCCCATGGGCCAGAAGGTGTTTTGTCTGGGAATGAGTGCAGGGGGTGCGGCCGCTCCTGCTGGTGAAGGGGCCACCTGATAAGGTGCTTAAAGCCTTAGTCGTGGAGTCCAGCCGACCTGGACTTCTGTACCAAACCTGGCTCACTGGCTTGTTTGACCTTGGACAACTTTATTCAACCCCTTTCAGCATTAGTTTCTATTTCAGGCCATTTGGGCCGCTGTAACAAAAATATCATCAACCGAGTGGCTTAGGAACAAGTTTATTTCTCACAGTTCTGGAGGCTAGGAAGTCCAGGGTCAAGTTGCCCTGTGGCATATGGAATCTTCCTAGACCAGGGATCGAACCGGCATCCCCTGAAATTGCAAGGCAGATTCTTAATCACTGGACCACCAGAAAAGCCTTGGGGTCTCAGTTTTAAGGGCACTAATTTCAATCATGAGGGCTTTGCTCTCCTGGCTAAATCCTCCCGGTAGTCCTACTACCATCACTCTGGGGGTTAGGATTTCAGTATAAGACTTTGGGGGGACATAAACACTTAGAGCATAGTCTCCTTGTCTCTGATGGGGTTAAATACCTGCCTCATATAGCATCTTGGGAAAGTGTTACTAATGAAAAACTATATGGGGTCTGCTTTGCAGTAAATGCTCTCTAAACTTTAGCTTTTTGAATTTGAAGCATTGGGACTCAGTCTGTAGGTTTGTGGCTAATCTTCAAATACTTGGGAAGACCCACAATGGGGTTGACTTATCCTAAAATCAAGTTCTTCTTGAAATTCTTTCAGGCCAGCAAGGTGTCATCTAGGGATGCCAAAGAATTAACTCATTCTCAGTGTCCTCAAAATGTCACCATGGCTTTCAGATATACCAGAGTTATTCTTAAGAACACCTTGCTTGGGAGGAGTGCGTTTTGTAATATTTGTTAAAATTATGTTACAGAGCTTTGCGGACTTGTAATCTGTGTTCAAAACAGCATTATCTGCCCCCATATTGATCAGCATCACATCTTTTACTTGCTTATCTCTGCTTGCCATATGGTCAGACTCCAAAGCTAGACCTTGAGGAGACCCACTAACTCATTAACCTCTCTGACATGAAATATAAACCTTCCTGAAGGGGACTGGCTGTGGAAGACAGAGTATTTAAAATCTCTTTCAGGCCTACTGCGTGTTCCTGAGTCCCAGTCACAGGCATTAGCCTTAGTGCAAATTCTCATACAACAGGCACAAATTTGTGATGGGCGAGTGTGTGCTGCCATTTGAAAATGATTGCTTTGTTTTTTTGAGACATAATTATATAGAACAGCAGAGAAGATCCTCTCTCCATGACGTTTTTTGTTCTCATTGTGGTTGTTGAAATCTCAGCCTTCTCTGGACTTGCCCTTACCTGGGGGAGATATGAAGGCAAAACACTGGAAAAGTGGAAGAATTGGGCCAGGTAAGGCAAGGTTCAGTTGACTCCAGTTGAGAACATGATGGTCTCCAGGCTGAAATGGGATCCTCGAGAGACTTAGATGTTCATGGGAAGCCATTTTTTCTCAGTGATTTGATTATTGTTTGAGGTCTTAGAATTTTCCTTGACATGGGGTGAAAGCTTTGCAGAGAACACGCTTTCTTAGAGCACCTCATAGTTTGAAGAATGAAAGTTATCAGTTGTCTCTGTGTGTAAGTTGCTCCGTTGTATCCGACCCTGTATATAAAGCAAAAGTTGTCCCTGCTTCTAAAGCCAGTTCTTCCTGCTTTCTCAAAGGAACTAAAATTTCTGTGGAATCCTGACTTGGTCAAGGTTCTTTCTAAAACTCTGAATTTTGGGGGTAAATAACCAAGAACCTGAATGATTCCATAGGAAACAATACTAGATTTGAGACTTTTCAAAGGTGGAATCCCATTGTGATATTTCAGCCTGCTAAATGAGGGCAGTACATGATAGATGCTACGATGTAGATATGCTCAGTCGTGTCAGACCTTTTGCATCCCCGTGCACTGTAGCTCACCACGCTCCTCTGTGCATGGGATTTTCCAGGAAAGAATACTGGAGCAGGTTGCCATTTCCTGCTGTAAGGGATCTTTCAAACCCAGGGACTGAACCATCATCTCCTGTGTCTTCTACATTGGCAGGTACATTCACTGAGCCATCTGGGAAATCCTAGTTGCTATAATTCAGCATTGAGTGCAAACCTGGCTTTAGGTATCAGACTGAGTAGAAAATGAAACCTTATGTGATCATCTTCTTAAATAAGAAAATCTGAAATAACACTTGATTGGGTGGGAAATGTTGACTTGAGTAGAATGATCTGGATACTGATTCCTATTTCCGCCTCTTTCAGTGTTGGATTTTACTATTACCTTATGGAGCTAAAGCCAGAATTTGTTGTTGTTTCATTGCTAAGTCGCTAAGTCATGTGCAGCTCTTTTCAACTCCATGGACTGTAGCCCGCCAGGGTCTTCCATGTATGGAATTTCCCAGGCAAAAATATTGGAGTGGGTTGCCATTTCCTTCTCCGGAGGATCTTCCTGACCCTGGGATTGAACCTGAGTCTCCTGCATTGTCAGGTAGATTCTTTACTGCTGACCTACTAGGAAGCATAAATACATACTCTATTTTTCTTTTTTTAAAATTAATTTTTATTAGACTATAGTTGTTTTATGATGTTGTGTTAGTTTCTGATGTACAGCAGAGTGAATCAGTTGTACATATACATGTACCCACTTTTTTGGATTCTTTTTCCGTATGGTATTAAGTACGGTTCCCTGTGCTATACAGTAGGTTCTTATTAGTTACCAATTTTATATATACTAGTGTGTATATATCAGTCCCAATCCCTCAGGTATCCCCCATCCTTTCCCCTCTGTAACCATAAATTTGTTTTCTACATCTGTGACTCTATTTCTGTTGTGTAAATAACATACACTGTTTTTATGGAGTAGAGGTAGAAAGAGAGGAGTCTTCACTCTTCCAAAAAGACTGATGTCTGTTTATTTAGCCCCTCTTTTTTGCACACCTGTTTGTTGAATTGGTTGCAAATGAATTTAAAATAATTTTATCTTGACCTGTAATTTCCTTTTCGCAGTTTCTTTATCACCTTATAAAGTAGTTGGAGAAGTCCTGGAATGTCTTTCAAACTCTGAATGGGAATGACTATTTAGAAGTTGCCAGCTAGTGTCACTAGGTAATAATTCTTCTGTGTGTGTGTGTCATGGTTACAGTCTGCTTTTTCTTTTCCCCTTCTAAAAGAACAATTATATTCAAGAAATTTTCTGGTGCATTTAAAAACAGCTGGGTGAAAGTCATTTTAAATCCCCAAATCCAACACATTAGTTCTTTTATGCATTTAATTAAGCAGAAGTTAAAATAAATTAGAACAGAAGACATTCAGTGCTGATTGTTGAATCAACAAAGCAAGAAACAGCCTAGCATTACCCTACCACAGATGTCTGTCACTCAGCACTGTTGCCCTATAAATTTGCATCAACTCTTAACATTTTTTGAATAATGATTTCTTTTCTAGTAAAAACTGGCACGTGATGTATAGCAAGCAAGGTTATTTATACAAACTTCATTTCTGCATTTGCGTTCTTGTCTGCATACATACTATTTTTTTCCACTTATAATTCCTTTACATTGCTGGATCTTTTTTGGGTGGGGGAGGGGGAGACTAGCCTAGAATAGTAAGGTTTAGAAGACTTAGCAGAAACATAAATAAGATATATCAGTGCATTTGGATTATTATTAGTGGAGATGACTGGTGAGATTGTTTCCTTTTTAGTATTAAAATATTCTTAAGGATAAGATGAGTTTGAGTTTGACTTTATAATGTAAGTACTGTATGATTGGTTCATTATAGGAATAGTTGATTAAAAACACACCATCTGGAAACTTAGCCCTGTATTCTCCTCACCCATAGCTATCAGTGTTACTATTTGGGTCACATTTATTTTTTTTCCTAATATGTGTGTAATTTTGACTTTTTAAAATACAAGATTATGCTTTATAGGCAGCCTTATATTACCTTTTCCCTCCATTTAATAACGTTTCACAGTTGGTATGGTATCTGGTATTGCCTTTCAAATAATGGAGGGGCACCATGCAAGGAGATCCAACCAGTCCATTCTAAAGGAGATCAGTCCTGGGTGTTCATTGGAAGGACTGTGCTAAAGCTGAAATTCCAGTACTTTGGCCACCTCATGAGAAGAGTTGACTCACTGGAAAAGAGTCTGATTCTGGGAGGGATTGAGGGCGGTAGGAGACTGGGACGACAGAGAATGAGATGGCTGGATGGCGTTACCAGCTCGATGGACATGAGTTTGAGTGAACTCCGGGAGTTGGTTATGGACAGGGAGGCCTGGCGTGCTGTGATTCATGGGGTCGTGGAGAGTCGGACACGACTGAGCGACTGAACTGACTGACTGACTGACTGATGAGAGTATGTCTAGTGTTTCTGCTGAAACAAGATTTAGGCTTGATTTTTCAAAAATTTTTTTCAGCTGGGTAATGGGCACATAAAGATTTATTATGCACTTATTTTGCACAAATTTTGAGTTTTCTTTAATAAAATAATTTGTGCGTGTGTGTCAGTCATAAACATCTTCCCAGGTCTGTAGATGAACAGTGCTGTAATTCATTCATTTGAACCACATGTGATGCTGTTAACAGCATGGACCCTAATTTGCAGCATAATGTAACCATCATTGACTTGTTAGATCACAGTTTTAGGGTCATTCTTGCAAATGGATGCAAACTTGTTTGGTCATTCTTTTAAGAATTTGTTGGTTAAAGTTGTATTTTTTTTTTTCATTAATCACCAAGGAATCTTAAGTTCTGATAGCTATAAAGATGAGCACCAGAAATCTTTATTTAGAAAAGTTATTAAAGCTCATGAAATTAGTACATTCTCTGAATGCTTAGTTGTAAATCGATTGAATCTTACAGTTTCTTTTTCTCTCACATACACACACATATACACACATGTGTGCATGCATGCATGCCCACCAAATAATTTTTATCTCCATTGGTCTTGTTAGCCTTGGTACATTTTAACAGTGTATTTCAGTTCACTCCACTGGAAATGTTTATCGGGTCCGTGGAGATTGGATAGTTTATGGGTGGTATTTCATCTTTGTACTGTTTATTCATCACAAGCTACTAATTCCTACTTTTCAACAGAGGGCTATTCTAGACCTTCCCTGGTCAGAGGTTAATAGAGCAAGAATAGAGACTGAGTAACTTGACAGAAGCAGAAGATATTAAGAAGAGGTGGCAAGAATACACAGAAGAACTGTACAAAAAAGATCTTCACGACCAAGATAATCACGATGGCGTGGTCACTCACCTGGAGCCAGACATCTTGGAATGTGAAGTCAAGTGGGCCTTAGAAAGCATCACTACGAACAAAGCTAGTGGAGGTGATGGAATTCCAGTTGAGCTGTTTCAAATCCTGAAAGATGATGCTGTGAAAGTGCTGCACTCAATATGCCAGCAAATTTGGAAAACTCAGCAGTGGCCACAGGACTGGAAAACGTCAATCTTCATTCCAATGAATGCGCAAACTACCGCACAGTTGCACTCATCTCACACGCTAGTAAAGTCATGCTCAAAATTCTCCAAGCCAGGCTTCAGCAATATGTGAACCGTGAACTCCCAGATGTTCAAGCAGGTTTTACAAAAGGCAGAGGAACCAGAGATCAAATTGCCAACATCCACTGGATCATGGAGAAAGCAAGAGAGTTCCAGAAAATCATCTATTTCTGCTTCACTGACTATGCCAAAACCTTTGACTGTGTGGATCACAATAAACTGTGGAAAATTCTGAAAGAGATGGGAATACCAGACCACCTAACCTGCCTCTTGAGAAATCTGTATTCAAGTCAGGAAGCAACAGTTCGAACTGGACATGGAACAACAGACTGGTTCTAAATAGGAAAAGGAGTACGTCAAGGCTGTATATTGTCACCTTGCTTATTTAACTTATATGCAGAGTACATCATGAGGAACACTGGGCTGGAAGAAGCACAAGCTGGAATCAAGATTGCTGGGAGAAATATCAATAACCTCAGATATGCAGATGACACTACCCTTATGGCAGAAAGTGAAGAGTAACTCAAAAGCCTCTTGATGAAAGGGAAGGAGGAGAGTGAAAAGGTTGGCTTGAAGCTCAACATTCAGAAAACGAAGATCATAGCATCTGGGCCCATTAGTTCATGGGAAATAGATGGAGAAACAGTGGAAGCAGTGTCAGACTTTATATTTTGGGGCTCCAAAATCACTGCAGATGCTGATTGCAGCCATGAAATTAAAAGACGCTACTCCTTGGAAGGAAAGTTATGACCAACCTTGATAGTATTTTAAAAAGCAGAGACATTACTTTGCCAACCAAGGTCCGTCTAGTCAAGGCTATGGTTTTTCCCGTGGTCATGTATGGATGTGAGAGTTGGACTGTGAAGAAAGCTGATCGCCGAAGAATTGATGCTTTTGAACTGTGGTGCTGGAGAAGACGAGAATCCCTTGGACTGCAAGGAGATCCAACCAGTCCATTCTAAAGGAGATCAATCCTGGGTGTTCACTGGAAGGACTGATGCTAAAGCTGAAACTGCAATACTTTGGCCACCTCATGCGACGAGTTGACTCACTGGAAAAGAGTCTGATGCTGGGAGGGATTGGGGGCGGGAGGAGAAGGGGACAACAGAGAATGAGATGGCTGGATGGCATCACCGACTCGATGGACATGAGTTTGAGTGAACTCCGGGAGTTGGTGATGGACAGGGAGGCCTGGCGTGCTGTGATTCACGGGGTTGCAAGGAGTCGGACACGACTGAGCGACTGAACTGAACTGAACTGAACTGAACTTGTGTGTACATGGTTCAACCATTTTTTATCTATTTCCCCAGTTAGTGATTGGGATTTCTGAGTGAGGAATATCATGTATTCCATGAACCTCAAAGTTAATTTGGTTAAGAATATATTGTAGTGACCTTTCTGGTGGGTCAAATGGAAGAGAATCTGCCCCCAATGCAAGATTCCCTGGTTTGCTCCGTGGGTCAGGAAGATCCCCTAGAGAAGGACATGGCAACCCAACCCGGTATTCTTGCTTGGGAAATTGCATGGACAGAGGAGCCTGGTGGGCTACTGTCCATGGGGTCGCAAAGAGTCAGACTTGACTGAACAACTAATATGCCTGGTGGGCTGGTGGGTAAGAATTAATGCAGAAGATGTGGGTGTAATTTCTGGTCAGGAAACTAAGAACCCCCATGCCCCAGGGCAACTAAGATCACGAGGCACAAGTAGAAAGAACCCTGCATGCCACAGCGAAGATTCCACTTGCCACAGCTAAGACCCGACTCAGCCAAAAATAAATAAATATTGTAAAAAGAATATTAATTACTACTTCACACATGAGCTTAAATATGGGACAGATTCTGTGCTATATGTGGTACTTGCTTCATCCAACTGAATCTTCACAGGGGTCTCAGAGGCGGTTTTTAGTCTTCCCATTTTTCAGATGAGAAAATGAAGCTTAACTAAAGCAACCTGGTCTGTGAAGGCAACAGTGCTAAATACAGATGTGTGAACACTATGCGTGCAGGAGTGCTAAGTCAGTTCAGTCGTGTCTGACTCTGGGGGGTGCTATGGACTGTAGCCCGCCAGTCTCCTCTGTCCATGGGATTCTGCAGGCAAGAATACTGGAGTGGGTTGCCATGCCGTCCTCCTGGGGATCTTTCTGATTCAGGAATCGAACCCGCATCTCTTATGTCTGCTGCAAGGGCAGGCAGAATCTTTATCACTAGCGCCACTTGGGAAGCATGTAGTCAACCCGTTTAGTAGTCTGAATCAAAATCTCAGTGGATCTGTGGTGAAGGTTTGGTTGATGTGTATTTACTTCCTAATATAATGTATGCAAATGGAGTGCTCTGGATGTTAGCCCTGGGGATTACCTGTCTAAAAGTTTCTTTCGTATTCATGCCTCAGTTGCTAAATCTTAGCCTCATTCCATCGTCATTCTCTCTTGATTTGGAATAAATCTGATTTCTAAGGTGCAGGGTCCCAGAGTGGTAGAGCGGCTTGCTTATGTGTTAGCAGTTTCCAAAAACTGGCAGCCCCCTTTGATGTGGAAGACCTAGAACAGACATCAGTTATAAACAGTGTTTATGATTACTGGGCCATGCGATGGGAGGGGAAGGGAAGTGTCCGGCAGAGTTTTGAAAGGTAGCTTCTGTTCAGCAATTCCTCGAATTAAAATTTATGAAGGCTGTTTGGGAAATTCAATACCCAGAGGTACAGACACCTCGTTTGGAAACATAGCTAGCAGTTCATAGGGCCTGAGCAGAGCTTCATGTAGAGCAAATGGGATGCTTAATCATCATTAGACATAGGGTGCAGGCCAACCGGTCCACTGGGGCTGTGACTGGGAGTAGCTGAGTCCCCTTGGGCAGCTTCCAGTCATCGTTATGCTAAAGCCATGGGTGCCGTTGACTGCCCTAGAGCTGAATGAACATGGAGGATACGTGTTAAATGCCTGTCTTTTGGAAAACCAGTAGCTGGGAAAACCATTCAAAATACATGACAGGGTAGCCTGGTGAGTTTTTAAAAATGGATGAAGGGGAAAATAAATGTTCATGTTTGATCCAGGGAAGAAGTCATTGATGTGTGTTTTACAATGACTGCTTAGTAGTCTCAGTTCAGTTCAGTCGCTCAGCTGTGTCCGACTCTCCGCGACCCCATGAATCACAGCACGCCAGGCCTCCCTGTCCATCACCAACTCCCGGAGCTCACTCACACTCATGTCCACAGAGTCGGTGATGCCATCCAGCCATCTCATTCTCTGTCGTCCCCTTCTCCTTCCGCCCCCAATCCCTCCCAGCATCGGACTCTTTTCCAGTGAGTCAACTCGTCGCATGAGGTGGCCAGGGTACTGGAGTTTCAGCTTTAGCATCAGTCCTTCCAATGAACACCCAGGATTGATCTCCTTTAGAATGGACTGGTTGGATCTCCTTGCAGTCCAAGGGAGTCTCAAGAGTCTTCTCCAGCACCACAGTTCAAAAGCATCAATTCTTCGGCAATCAGCTTTCTTCACAGTCCAACTCTCACATCCATACATGACCACGGGAAAAACCATTGCCTTGACTGGACGGACCTTTGTTGGCAAATGTCTCTGCTTTTTAATACGCTATCTAGGTTGGTCATAACTTTCCTTCCAAGGAGTAGCGTCTTTTAATTTCATGGCTGCAATCAGCATCTGCAGTGATTTTGGAGCCCCAAAAAATAAAGTCTGACACTGCTTCCACTGTTTCCCCATCTATTTCCCATGAAATGATGGGACCAGATGCCATGATCTTTGTTTTCTGAATGTTGAGCTTCAAGCCAACCTTTTCACTCTCCTCTTTCACTTTCATCAAGAGGCTTTTGAGTTCCTCTTCACTTTCTGCCATAAGGGTGGTGTTATCTGCGTATTTGAGGTTATTGATATTTCTCCCGGCAATCTTGATTCCAGCTTGTGCTTCTTCCAGCCCAGCGTTCCTCATGATGTCCTCTGCATATAAGTTAAATAAGCAGGGTGACAATATACAATCTTGACGTACTCCTTTTCCTATTTGGAACCAGTCTGTTATTCCATGTCCAGTTCTAACTGTTGCTTCCTGACCTGCACACAGGTTTCTCAAGAGGCAGGTCAGGTGGTCTGGGATTCCCATCTCTTTCAGAATGTTCCACAGTTTATTGTGATCCACACAGTCAAAGGCTTTGGCATAGTCAGTGAAGCAGAAATAGATGATTTTCTGGAACTCTCTTGCTTTCTCCATGATCCAGCGGATGTTGGCAATTTGATCTCTGGTGCCACTGCCTTTTGTAAAACCTGCTTGAACATCTGGAAGTTCACGTTTCACATATTGCTGAAGCCTTGCTTAGAGAATTTTGAGCATGACTTAGCGTGTGAGATGAGTGCAACTTTGCGGTAGTTTGTGCATTCATTGGAATGAAGATTGACGTTTTCCAGTCCTGTGGCCACTGCTGAGTTTTCCAAATTTGCTGGCATATTGAGTGCAGCACTTTCACAGCATCATCTTTCAGGATTTGAAATAGCTCAACTGGAATTCCATCACCTCCACTAGCTTTGTTCGTAGTGATGCTTTCTAAGGCTCACTTGACTTCACATTCCAAGATGTCTGGCTTCAGGTGAGTGATCTCGCCATCGTGATTATCTTGGTCGTGAAGATCTTTTTTGTACAGTTCTTCTGTGTATTCTTGCCACCTCCTCTCTAGCTCTTTACAAATAAAGGTGTCTGTGCAGAGTGAGAGTTGAGAACAGGGAGGAGCCAGGTGTGATTAGAATTGTCGGGTACAACCTAATGGTATTTCCGTGCATCCCCCTCTTTATTTTGAAAGAAATTATGTCCATTGTAGCTTTTCCTTTTCTCTCTGGGTCTGTGAGCTTTCTAGCTCAGAGTATCATTCAACAAGAGAGACACCTCCGAAGTCGAAAGTTCACTGACTCAGAACCTGAAGTGCATCTCCCATCTGGGCTTCCACGTTTCGCACTTTGTCATCCCATATTTTCAGAAAAGAATTTCCTGAGCTGTTTTGCAATCCTGTGTTAATCACGTGCCACTTGGATAACTACTGAAAGTAACCCTTTGTTCTTCCACTTTCTGTTGGTAGGCTGACTGAAGCTTTATTATTTTTATGTATTTAAAAAATTTTATTTTCTTTATTTATTAGAGTGGATCTTGTTTCAGACGCAGCATGCAGGATCTTCTAGTTTTGGCTCGTGAACTCTTAGTTGCAGCATGTGGGATCCAGTTCCTGCACTGGGGATTGAACCCAGGCCCCCTGAATTGGAAGCATGGAGTCTTAAACCACTGGACCACCAGAGAAGTCCCTGAAGCTTTATTTTTGTTTTCCAGAAGAAAATGCCTGTCGTAGAACCTAGTATACTCTTTGATACTGTATTTTCCACTGCTAAGTTATGAATTGGGGGTGGGCGGAGACGGGGACGACAGAGAATGAGATGGCCGGATGGCATCACCGACTCTGTGGACATGAGTTTGAGTGAACTCTGAGAGTTGGTGATGGACAGGGAGGCCTGGTGTGCTGTGATTCACGGGGTCGCAAAGATTCAGACACGACTGAGCGACTGAACTGAACTGAAGTTATGGATGCCTCTGAATGTCCACTCTTCTATACAAATCTATGTATTAGATTTTTTTCCCCCTTTTTCTTACTCATATACTTTTCTGGAATAGTGACTTTCTTTTCTCCCCCTTTAATGAAGACAGTCATCGCTAAGTTAAGTTTAAATGACTAGGAGGAGAGATATTCATGAGGACCTGATATTCCCCATGCTGAGGTGGTTGTAGAGTCTGATGGAAACACTGCAAGACTGTACTATAGTCAAATTGGATACTTTGGAAAGCTTGCTGCCTTAGGGATGGACGTGTATGAAAAGTCCCAAATGGGTACATTAATTGATTTTGATTACATGACTCCAAAGCTCGAGCATTTCAAACTGTTTTCGAGCTAATGGCTGCCGCATTTGGTAAGGGATCCAGCTGTGCGTTGAGTTCAGTATAAAAGGCGCTCTTGATAACTCATCAGGATGACAGGATGCGTGCTAGGTTTTTTGAGTTGTTGTTTAGTTTCAGTGGAGCTTGTATTGTTTTTCCTTAAAAGATTCTATACATTTTGTACCCCTGCCACCAGCCAGATGAGAGTGACTGTGGTTGGCACTCTAAGAACCTTAACAGTGTGGTCGCCAAGTTTCCTTGTTAGATTCCAGCTAACCTCTGTAATCAGAGGTTCACTAGGTTTAGTCGAATTCGATGGGAAGTTTAGGAAGATCCCCAGGAGAAGTAAAAATCCTTGACACTTTGCCCCTTTCAGCTTGTCCCACTTTTCCTCAACTGCCCCACTGCTGGAACATTTTCTCAATTTCGATTGTCCCCTTAAGCAATGTACTAATTAGACATTACAATTTCCCAGCCTCTCAATCCCAAAGCAAAACTGATGAACACAGCAAACCAAAGCATTCAGGCTAGAAAAGAACAAAGACGTGCCTGCTGTAGAGATTTGAAGCTGGAGTCAATACTGGGAACCTGAGTAGGGTGGCCATATGTCCCGTGAATGCCGGCTTGTCCTTGTGTAATTATTAACAGTCCCTCCTCTTCACACTCAGAGGCATCCTGTTTTAGATAATTATTTGGTCATCATAGGAAAGGGTGAGGGTGAGTGAAGTGGGCTGCTGGGGAGTGGCAGGATGTGGTGTTTGGATGGGTCCTCATTTTGGGTGTGTGTGTGTGGTGGTGGCTGGCACTCTATTCTCACTCTTGGGGGTGTGTGTGTGGTGGTGGCTGGCACTCTATTGACCAGCAGTGCCCTGTCTGGTTGTGTACCCAGTGTTGACCAGTTGAGTCTCAAGAGAAGGCAGAAATCTGGATTTCTAGGCAAAGCTTTTAAAGATTTTAAACTGTTGGCAATTATTTAGCTTTATAATTAATTTTAATTAATTAAAATTATTCAGCTTTATGATAAACTGTGGGACAGGCAAAATATGTGGGTGACCCATAGGCTACTTTTGAAGAAAGTTCTCCATTTCCTTCAAAAACCAAAAGGAAAACAAAGCAAAACTCAGGAAACCACACACACAGGTGATAAAGAGGGAAAAAAGAAGACATGGATAGATACCAGCGTCTCATACGGGATTCATTGGTGAGCAGACTTTGCCTATTTCTGATCATTAGCTTCTGGTACAAAAGTGCTGGGTGGCAATGACTAGAGATGCAGGATGCAGTAGAATAATACTGGTACCCGTGTGGCTTTTGGTGTCTATGTATAACCTGCTGGGTGCTGGAAATTTGTACATGGCACAAGTCTGGTGCATCATGGAGTGTGTTTAATGTGAAATAAGAGTGGAATGGAAATCATTATTTTTCAAATGTGACCATGGCTTGTAGGTCGTGAGTTTTTGTTTCTTTCCACAACGTGTTTTAGGTGAACAGCTTTGATTTTGTGTCCAGTTGAGTTAATCTTATATCTTCATGTTCTTCAAAAAGAAAAAAAAAGTAAAAATGTCCCGGCTTCCCTGGAGCCATTTCTGTCTTTGTGAAATAGGCGATTTAAGATCCATCCCATCCTAAAAGCTTTTAGCCTGTGAAAAGCTTCTTTTCTTGCTTTTAAAACCTTTACTCTATGTTTAGAATAAATGGCATTCCTGGATCTATTAAATAGGCAGTTAATAATGCCACAGAAGCTGCCCATTGTACAGCCAGCCATAAAACTTACTCTGAGGGCAGGACATGTATTGGAATATTCTGTAATAATCAAATGCTGAAACATTGCAATCAGCCGTGACCCTACAATCTGCATTCTTAATTGTAGTCTTCATTTACAGTGCAGTATTGATCTGCTTTTAGTAGTTTGTCCTGAAGGTTGACTGGATTTCGGTAATCTATTCATGTCAGAGGACCTGCTTGGACCAACTTTAATTCAGCTCCTTAGAGGCATCCTTGTCATAGGGATAAGTCTAGGTTTGTTTCACCTTGATGTATTTTCTAATATGTGGCTCGTTCTCTGGGGATAGTTTTTTATTCCTCTTTCATAAAAAGTGGATTATAAGCACTCACGCCCCGTGTAGCTTTTTTATTAATTCATGGCTCTGAGTCTTTGTTGCTGTGAGCTTTTCTCTACTGGTGGCAAGTGAGCGCCTCTCTCTAGCTGCGGTGCATGGGCTTCTCATTGTGGTGGCTTCTAGTGTTTCTGAGCACAGGCTCTAGGCCAGTGGGCTTCAATAGTTGCGGCACACGAGCTCAGTAGTTAAAGCTTGAGGGCCCTAGAGTGCTCAGACGTCAGTAATTGTGGCTCTAGAGTGCAAGCTCAGTAGTTTGCACTAAACCAGGTGCACAGGTTTAGTCACTCTGCCGTGTGTGGAATCTTCCCACACCAAGGATTGAACCCCTGTCCCCTGCATTGGCAGGTGGGTTCTTATCCCCTGTACCACCAAGGAAGTCTGAGGTTTTTTTTTTAAATGAGGCATAAATGAGCTAATTCATATAAAATATTTGATATGAGAACATAGTAGGCATCAAATAAATCGTAGCCGTTTTGATTTCTCTTACCCCAGATTTAAATTTCTTTTTTAAATCTTGAGTTTTGGGTTAATAATTTTGTTGACCAGCGAGGAGAGTTAAAAAATGATGTTGATTTCATTTTCTTGATTATTGAAATATGAACTAGTAATGAAAATAAGCAGAACATGTTAAGAGGTGGCAAGAATACACAGAAGAACTGTACAAAAAATATCTTCATGACCCAGATAACCATGATGGTGTGATCACCCACCTAGACATCCTGGAATGAATGTGAAGTCAAGTGGGCCTTAGGAAGATCAACACGAACAAAGCTCGTGGAGATGATAGAATTCCAGTTGAGCTATTTCCAGTTGTAAAAGATGGTGCTGTTAAAGTGCTGCACTCAGTATGCTAGCAAATTTGGAAAACTCGGCAGTGACCACAGGACTGGAAAAGGTCAATTTTTATTCCAGTCCCAAAGAAAGGCAATGACAGAGAATATTCAAACTACTGCACAATTGTACTTTTCTCACACTCTAGCAAAGTAGTGCTCAAAATTCTCCAAGCCAGGCTTCAACAGTCCGTGAACCATGAACTTCCAGAGGTTCAAGCTGGATTTAGAAAAGGCAGAGGAACCAGAGATCAAATTGCCAACATCTGCTAGATACACCAAAGCCTTTGACTATGTGGATCACAACAAACTGTGGAAAGGTCTTCAAGAGATGGGAATACCAGACCACTTGACCTGCCTCCTGAGAAATCAGTATTCAGGTCAAGAAGCAACATTTGAAACTGGATATGGAACAACAGACTGGTTCTAAATCGGGAAAGGAGTACATCAAGGCTGCATATATGTTACCCTGCTTATTAACTTACATGCAGAGTACATCATGCAAAATGCCAGGCTGGATGAAGCACAAGCTGGAATCAAGATTGCCAGGAGAAATATCAATAACCTCAGATATGCAGATGACACCACCCTTATGGCAGAAAGCAAAGCGGAACTAAGCCTCTTGATGAAAGTGAAAGAGGAGAATGAAAAAGTTGGCTTAAAACTCAACATTCAGAAAACTAAGATCTTGGCATCCGGTCTCATCACTTCATGGCAAATAGATGGGGAAACAGTGGAAACAGTGAGAGACTATTTTGGGGGGCTTTTGGGCTCCAGAATCACTGTGGATGGTGACTGCAGCCATGAAATTAAAAGACGCTCGCTCCTTGGAAGAAAAGCTATGACCAACCTAGACCGAGTATTAAAAAGCAGATACATTACTTTGCCAACAAAAGTCCGTCTAGTCAGAGCTATGGTTTTTCCAGTAGTCATGTATGGATGTGTGAGTTGGACTATAAAGAAAGCTGAGCTCCAAAGAATTGATGCTTTTGAACTGTGGTGTTGGAGAAAACTCCTGCCAGTCCCTTGGACTGCAAGGAGATCCAACCAATCTATCCTAAAGGAAATCAGTCCAGAATATTCATTGGAAGAACTGATGCTGAAGCTGAAGCTCCAATCCTTTGGCCACCTGATGAGAAGAACCGACTCATTGGAAAATACCCTGATGGTGGGAAAGATTGAAGGTGGGAGGAGAAGGGAATGACAGAGGATAAGATGGTAGGATGACATCACCGACTTGATGGATGTGAGTTTGAGCAAGCCCTGGGAGTTCGTGATGGACGGGGTAGCCTGGCGTGCTGCAGTCCATGGGTTCACAACAAGTTGGACACAACTGAGAGACTGAACTGAATGAAAACAAATGACATGAAATTTGAAGGATGATTGAAATTCAAATAGAGACTGTGAATTAAATTATGGCAATATTCAAATTTCCTGAATTTGATAGTTGTACTATAGTTAATGTAAGAGAATGTGCCTATTCTTAAGAAATGCACTGATGTATTTGGGGTTGGAGGGATATGATGCCTGCAGCTTGCTCTCAAATGATTGAGGTAAAAGTATGTATGTGGAGAATATGAAGCAGGTGCCGCTAAATTGTGACTGATGGGTGTGGGTGAAGAATGTATAGGAGTTGTTTGTACATAAACTTTTTTTTTTTTGGAAACAATGAGACGGTGAAAAAAACATAGCTGGAACTTATTTACCAGGTAAACCTACTGGTTCAATTAAGTTCTCTTAGAGCCTCCCATCAAAAAGCGGTTTCTACAGTAAATCCTTGTTTACCTTATGTGTGATAGTGTGCTTCTGTTAATCCTTTACCCCCAATGTGTCCCCCCTTTCCCCTTTTCTCAATTGTGTCTGATTCTTTGTGACCCCATGGACTGTAGTCCACCAGGCGCCTCTGTCCAGGGGATTTCCCAGGCAAGCACACTGCAGTGGGCTGCCAAGCCCTTCTCCAGCGGATCATCCCGATCCAAGTATTAAACCCAGGTTTCCCACTTGCAGGTGGATTCTTTACTTTCTGAGCTACAAGGGAAGCCCTTAGTATAGTAATCTCTAGATGCATTCCTGTTGCAGCAGATGACATTGTTTCATTCTTTTTTATGGCTGAGTAGTATCCCACTGTGTTTTTATACACACCCATACCACATCTTTTTCCACAGCACAGGCAGCTATAGTCAATATCTTATAATAACCTTAGTGGAAAAGATTCTGTAAAAGAATATATATGTATATATAACTGAATCAAATGTTGCTGTTCACCAGAAAGTAACACAATATTGTAAATCAATTATACTTCAATAAAAAAAAAATTAAAACAACAACAACAAAAGAGAAAGTGAGTTCCTCCCTGTTAGAGTTTTTTCTTATCTCTCCTTTCCTACCCTTCAATTCTTCACTCCCGGGTATGGTTATTTGAAAAGTGGAACTTCTTTGCCCAGTGGTTAATGTTCCCGCTGTTTCATTTCCAACTTCAAATCATAGTCTTTTGTTCCTGACATTATAATCATCACCACAAGTGGCTAATTGTGATGTCACAAACAGGGGTTTACGACTCAAATGAGGCAAAAACAGCAGGGGTGGATTAATTTCTAAGCAACGAAGAAGATTCTGTTTGGTGAAAATGCCCCAGGGTAATAAAATTGAAAACCAGAAAAAGGCAAGGGGAAGACAAAGCTGAACATATGTGATCTATTAGCCAAATTGT
The DNA here is from genome assembly GCF_049115385.1 of Moschus berezovskii. NCBI lineage: Eukaryota > Metazoa > Chordata > Mammalia > Artiodactyla > Moschidae > Moschus > Moschus berezovskii. The sequence continues at coordinate 20,867,506 of NC_142483.1, forward strand.
CTTTGAGTGGAAAGCTTTTTTCCCCTCTTCCCCTCCTTACCTAATTTTCCATGTGGTGTGAATAGCTCCTCTATGGCAGATGAATGGATTTGTTTTTAGGCCTAACGAAGCTCAAGGTGTCTTGCTGACTAATTACAGGGATGTCACACCTGGGCTGAAACAGTGAGTCATTACGGAGCCATCGAGGTGTGTTTATTTTCCGTAAAGTGGAGTTGCTCTTTGCAGTCTGCATCGGAAAAGTCGGGCTATAAAGATGAGTGCAATGGCTGCAGACAGCTGGGCTGAGCGTTGACAGCCGCCCCAATCTGGAAGCCCGGGCGCTTATGGCCTCGGCAGAATGCGAATGACACCCGTCGCTCAGGCTCAGGACAGTTTTCTGAATGGGTGACATGTAAATGAAGCGGTGATAACAGCTGTGCTATGGATTGGTCTAGAATTAGTAGCCAGTTCTCCGTGGAACTGTAATTTTCAATTCCAAGTCAAGGATGTATTTTTTTCCCCTTTTAGGAAATGTGTGGTTCCCATGCTCTTTGGTTAACCAACATCCAAATTCTGCTGCAAATGACAGTTAACAGATCCTTTATCCCTGGGGTTGTTTGGCTGTCTCAGGAGTACTCTTGAAATTTGCGGCCTTTTTAAAAACCATGGTTTCAGTAGCCAAACTAAACTGGAAATCCCTCCCCCCCCCCCCCCCCCCAATCAGAGGACATCATGTTCCCTTCTCCTGTCTGTTATGGTCCGTTGTTCTCTTGGAGCCCTCTCTCCACTTAGGACTTAACCCTCTTCTGAATTTTGGAAGCCTTCTTGAGAAACACCGAGGAGAGTTGAGGCTCTGGTTTGGCATCAAGTGAGCAAATAAACCCACATTTTAAAAACATGGTAAATTTAGTTATAAGAAAGACTTCCTATTTGAGTCTAGGCATTTAATAATAACCTTGCTGCACAAAGTAGGAATTATGTGATTATCATCTTGGGGCTGTGATTAGAATATGTTGTTATGTTGGTGATGTTTACAAACGTCGTAACTTCATCCGTGGTTTAGGCGAGACTGCTCCGTGGTACCAGCAGACACGGCATGACTTGGTCTTGTCATCCACACTGTTGTGACATTCCCTGGGGACAGAGCAGCCATGAGAAACCAGGCTTCCACTTGCCCCTGTTTTCTCCGGCCTTCTGGAGTGACTGGAGATGTTTTCTGGGTTTTTCAGAGTAGCTCAAACAGAAGGGTCGCTTTCTGTCTTACGAGGCCGTGGCCATCTCTCCTGTTTCTCTCGTGGGTGTGCGGTGTTGTGTGAGGGCAGTGGTGGTTTCACCTACTGTTTCCCTGTTCGCATACTGTGGTCAGCATGCAGGGCTGTGTCTGTGTGTGTCCCTCGGCAAGTGGCCGGCTGTTCTTTCAAGTGAACCTACGTTTAGTTTTTCCTTGGAGGATTTTGTTTGGAGCATTTAAGGCTCTTCAAAAATGCAGTCATTTGAATGTGGGTTTTCTGTGAGCCAGTAGTTACCCCACCCCAGTGACTTTTAGGAGAAAGACAGGAAATGTGTCCCAAGTCCAGAGGGGCTCTCTCTGCACGTGACAGGAGCTTCCAGACCTGGTTCCTATTGTGGGAAGTCTCACACCAAGTACTGCAGGAAATGGAAGAGTCACGAAAGTGCTGGCCTCCCATCCGGGCGTGTTCACAGCTCTGAGTGGGAACCCAAGCTAGACCATGGGAAACCTCTCAGAACAGGTTCAAAACCAAGAGTCAGCAACTGTGGATTAATGTAGATTGCCTGTGAGATTCCAGGGACTTGAGGATTTCAGTTTTCTTGAGAAGGATTCCTGGAGTAGCAGGGTTTGGGTGAATGAAAGTGAAGTGGCTCAGTCATGTCCGATTCTTTGTGACCCTATGGACTGTAGCCTACCAGGCTCCTCTGTCCATGGGATTTTCCAGGCACGAGTACTGGAGTGGGTTGCCATTGCCTTCTCCAGAGGATCTTCCTGACCCAGGGATCAAACCTGGCTCTCCCGCAGTGTAGGCAGACGCTTTATCGTCTGAGCCACCAGGGAAGTCCCAGGGTTTGGGTACCAAGTTTTTAAAGACTTTGTGGAAGACATTGAAGATGGTCATGATCTATGTCACCAGAGGCGTGAGTTCCTTCTCTGCTGTTGACTGAACCTGAGACACATTGTCTAACTTAAGTCTAGTCTTCTGCAGGCGATACTTTCTTTGTCTCCCCGCCCTCTCATTTTGTCTGTTTCCCCGTTTGTATTCCCTCTCTTGTTCTCTCTCTTGAACCTGCCCCGTAAGGTGATTTTGATGATTACTTGGGCCGGTGCCTGTGATGAGTTGGGCAGAGTGCCTGCACTTATTAATTGAGAATTTGGCATTATCGGTGGACGCAGAAAGTGGGCAAGATTGGGACGCTGGCATGTATAAACAGGCGTGCTCATGAAGAAGGCTGAGACTGAGAGCCCTGCTGTGGAGGGCGGGTTAGCTCGGTTAGAAAGGAAGATCTGATGAGGAAGGTGAGGACGGTTTGGTGTAGATGGAGAGGGCACCCTTGATGAACCCAATAGGACTCCCTGCTCCTGTCAGTTCAGGGGTGTAGATGCTGAGTTACTCGTGCAAGGAGTTCACAGCAGGAGAAGGGGGAGTTAGTTTGCGACAGATAAAGGGACAGGAGGCAAGAGTGAATAGGGAGAGCCTCCGAACTCACTGCAGACTGGACACAGTGCCAGTCCACCCCCATGGGAAACTCTGGAGAAAAGCTGGCTCATTGTTTATTATATGAGTATGGCTTTGGGCAGAAATGACCAAGCCCCAGTACCCCCACCCTGTGTAGCCCCTTGTCTTGGCCCCAAAGTTGCTTGGATCTTGAAGGCATCTTGCAGCTGAGTAGCAAGTTTTTCCTTGACAGGGTTTCCAATACCCCCTCCCAATCCTCCCTGCTAACTGTAGCTACTCTACCATCTGTACTGGAGTCTCTGTTCTGTCTTAGTTTCCATCTTGTTTATCTCCTTCACAACCTTTTATCATCAACTGTTAATAAAAATTGTGTGCACGTTATATCTCCTACCAGAGTGTGGCCCTGTGCCTGACTGCCTGGTTGCTGGCACACCTTATTGGCACAGAGTGAGCATTTCTGGGCAGCCGGGCATAGAATGGGGTCAGGTGTCTTATTGCCATGCTCTCTTCTTTGGGCTTGGAAGGATTACTTACCTGTTGTTGGACGCAGCCATTGGGAACTCTGGCTGAGCTTCATGGGACTATGGTTTGTGGTTGTCTCGTGTAATCCTTCCTGCATTCCAGCATGGGGAGGGACCAGCTTGTAGTTGTTTAGTAGACGGATACATGCATGTGTGACCACTTTATGGAGGAGGAAACTGAGTTTAGAGAACTTAGATATTCAGACTCTCCAGGGTCACTTAGCTTAGGAGGGGCAGAGATGGGACTTCAGCTCTTTCTGCCTGCTCTTTTCTGCTCTGCTATCTTGAAGCAGATGGGATTGGGAGTTAGTGGAAGGAAGTGAAGGAAGTTGTGGTCCACACCAGTCCCCTGAACCGCTCATTCTTCTCTGTGTTTGCATGCATAGCTTTTTCGGATTGACCTCTGCTGTGACTAGTTGGTGAGACTGTGGGGACTTGGGTAACCTGAGATGTCCCTAGCAGGGATTTGAGACGGGTATGGTTTCCATGAAAGCATTAGGCTATATTCATCACCATTATACATACACATGACCTTTAATCCAGCAACTCTGCCCCTAGGTGCTTTTCCTGCATGTGATCTTCCACAAATGCAAAATGACTAATTTCAGGGTGATTCATTGTAGCAGTCTTTGGACTTGAAGAGGTTTAGAAACAACCTGGTAGCTCATTACTAGGGGCTGTTTTAGTAAATTGTTGTTTACTCTGTCAGTCATGTCTGACTTTTGCGACCCCATGGACTAGGCCGTGAGGCTCCTCTGTCCATGGGATTTCCCAGGCAAGAATACTGGAATGGGTTGCCATTTCCTTCTCCAAGAGATGTTCCTAATCCAGAGACTGAATGCACGTCTCCTATACTGGCAGAAGGATTCTTCACCGCCGATTCACTGGGGAAGCTTGTTTTATTAAATTGTGGTAAGCTAAATAATGGCATATGTATCGCTGTTAAAATCAGTTAAGGAGAAGGCAATGGCAAGCCACTCCAGTACTCTTGCCTAGAAAATCCCATGGACGGAGGAGCCTGGAAGGCTGCAGTCCATGGGGTCGCTACAAGTCAGACATGACTGGGCGACTTCACTTTCACTTTTCACTTTCACACATTGGAGAAGGAAATGGCAGCCCACTCCAGTGTTCTTGCCTGGAGAATCCCAGGGACAGGGGAGCCTGGTGGGCTGCCGTCTATGGGGTCGCACAGAATCAGACACGACTGAAGTGACTTAGCAGCAGCAGCAGCAGCAACAACAGCTCTATATGAATGGATACATATGTTTATCCAAATACCCCTATCTTTATTTCCCTGCATATCTTGTTAATTGGTGTGGGGGGAAAGCAAGGTCCATAACAGTACTTGGATTAGGTCACTTTCCCCTAGCATCTTGGTAGTAGGTGTTGCCATGAGGGATGTATTGGAAGGAGGGGAGGGAAGAAGAGAAAGTATCCACTGTTGATTTTGACTTTGACTTTTTAAATATATGTGTGTATGATCCATTCAAAAAATTCAATTAAGAAATCTGCCCAAACTAACCCAAAATGAATTAGGTATTGACCATTAGGACTAAAAAGACATCATATAAAGTTGATCAGTTAGACACTGACATAAAAAGAAAGCTCCTTTTATTTCCTATGGAAGGAAAAGCATCATGGAGATTTTCACCCAAATTTGGAGAAAATACTGGGAATAATTCCACTTGAAAATCTTTTTATCTGGCTTGTCTGGAATTTGCTCTGCAAGGCCTTCAGTGGCACTTCTAACTGGAATGTAGCCATTTGCCAGGGTGCTCACAGACCCAGATTTGCAGTAGAGGGTCATGTGCTGTCCGTGTTAGCTCTGTTCAAGATAACAATGGTTAATAATTCTTCTGGGCTGGGTGGGGCTGTCTACCATCCAGATGTGTCTCTCAAGACCATAAATGGACTTTGGGGTGGACATTAGGGAACCTGGCCTGACCTGAGTAGATGTGGCTTTGGGACCCTTCTGGTTTTGTTTTTGTTTTCTTTTTTAATTTTTAAATTTCATATTAAAAGTGTAATTGATTTATACGTATATATGAGGCTTTCCTTGGAGCTCAGCTGGTAAAGAATCCTCCTGCCATGCAGGAGACCTCAGTTCAGTTCCTAGCTTGGGAAGATCCCCTGGAGCAGGGCATCACAACCCACTCCAGTATTCTTACCTGGAGAATCTCTATGGCCAGAGGAGCCTGGTGGGCTACAGTCCATGGGGTTGAAAAGAGCTAAGTGCTTAGCTGTGTCCGACTCTTTTCAACCAGCATGCTGCAGTCCATGGGGTCACAAAGAATCAGACATGACTTAGCAACTGAACAACAGCAAAACATTTACACACACACACACACACACACATTCTTTTTATACTCTTTTCCATTATTGTTTATCATAGGATATTGAATATATCCTGTGTGTTATACAGTATTACCTTGCTGTGTTCCATTCTTTATGTAAAAGCTTACATCTGTTAATCCCAATCTCCCATGTGATCCCTCTCCCAACCCCCTCCCCACTGGCATCCACCAGTCTGTACTCTGTGTGGGACCCTTTCGGAAGTTATTGGTTGATGTTACTTTCTTCTCCAAAACAAAGTGATTGCGATGAAAAGAAAATGAATCATGAACTTCCCTATTTATACAAAAGTATGAAAAAGAATGAGAAATTAGGAAAGCGTGAATTATTTCTTAAGTAGGACTCCACAGCTTCATTGGTCATAGAAATCTTTTTATTAACACATTAGACAAATTCTTTAGAGGCCAGTTTGCATTCACTTAAGGAAACATTTGCAGGGGTGGTGTATACTATGCAGCCATACCCGCTGCTTTTTGGGAAATCAATTTGTTAAATAGCTCTCAAACTATGACAGCTTTATGGTAGGATTATGACTTTTTTTTGTTTCCATGTCTGCTCAAGGGCTAACAGAATAAGACAGTTTAATCACATACCATTATGTTGATAGGGGTGTGGGAAGCTCAGATGAGCCTCCAGAAGTGGAATTGGTTACCCGACTTTTACAATCTGCTTCTTAGCAGGAGTGATTGAAGTGCAGCTTCTCGATAATTACGTGGTTTGGGGATGTACCCACTGAGGCCCTTTTTCTAAGGGGATCTGACCTTTCTGAGCTGTTGCTGACATCAGCTTCTCTACCCGGGGCCCATGGAGGTGGTTGTCAGGGATCGTGTGTTGCTGATGCCAGAAACTTAGCTTCTGTGTATCTGTGGGCATGCTTAGTCGCGCCGTCGTGTCTGACTCTTGTCACCCCATGGACTCCCAAGCCAGGCTTCAGCAATGCGTGAACCGTGAACTTCAGATGTTCAAGCTGGTTTTAGAAAAGGCAGAGGAACCAGAGGTCAAATTGCCAACATCCACTGGATCATGGAAAAAGCAAGAGTTCCAGAAAAACATCTGTTTCTGCTTTATTGACTATTCCAAAGCCTTTGACTTTGTGGATCACAATAAACTGTGGAAAATTCTTCAAGAGATGGGAATGTCAGACCACCTGACCTCTCTCTTGAGAAACCTGTATGTAGGTCAGGAAGCAACAGTTAGAACTGGACATGGAACAACAGACTGGTTTCAAATAGGAAAAGGAGTACGTCTCCCATCAAGGTTGCTGGGAGAAATATCAATAACCTCAGATACGCAGATGACACCACATTTATGGCAGAAAGTGAAGAAGAACTGAAGAACCTCTTGTTGAAAGTTAAAGAGGAGAGTGAAAAAGTTGTCTTAAAGCTCAACATTCAGAAAACTAAGATCATGGCATCCGGTCTCATGACCTCATGGCAAGTAGAAGGGGAAACAGTGGGAACAGTGGCTGACTTAATTTTTGGGATCCAGAATCACTGCAGATGGTGAGTGCAGCCATGAAATTGAAAGACTCTTACTCCTTAGAAGGAAAATTATGACCAAACTAGACAACATATTGAAAAGCAGTGACATTACTTTGCCAACAAAGATCTGTCTCATCACGGCTATGGTTTTTCCAGTGGTCATGTATGCATGTGAGAGTTGGACTGTAAAAAAGCTGAGCACCAAAGAATTGATGCTTTTGAACTGTGGAGTTGGAGAAGACTCTTGAGAGTCCCTTGGATTGCAAGGAGTTCCAACCAGTCCATCCTAAAGGAAATCAGTCTTGAATGTTCATTGGAAGGACTGATGTTGAAGGTGAAACTACAGTCCTTTGGCCACCTGATGTGAAGAGCTGACTCATTGGAAAAGATCCTGATGCTTGGAAAGATTGTGGGCAGGAGAAGAAAGGGACAACAGAAGAGGAGATGGTTGGATGGCATCACCGACTCCATAGCGATGAGTTTGAGTAAACTCCGGGAATTGGTGATGGACGGGGGGCCTGGGGTGCTGCAGTCCCTGGCGTCGCGAAGAGTCAGACATGACTGAGCAACTGAACTGAACTGAACTGGACTGTAGCCCACCGGGCTCCTCTGTCAATGGGATTTTCCAGGCAAGGATACTGGAATGGGTAGCCATTCCCTTCTCCAGGGGATCTTCCCAACCAAGGGAGCAAACCTGTGTCTCCCACGTTGCAGGTGGATTCTTTACCATCTAGCCAGCATGGGTGCCCACAGCTTCTTTGTACACTGGTGCCAAATCAAATCTCAGAGACAGAGTTTTGGGTGAAGTAGAAGTGGGTAGCTTTATTACTTTGCCAGGCAAAGGGGGCCACAATGGGTTAATGTCCTCAAAACTGTTGTGTCCTAACTTGGGGAAGATAGTGAGAAGTGTTATAGTAACTGTGCAAAGAGGGCATAATCAGCTTATGGCCATTCTTCTGATGGGTTGGTGATGAGGTAAGCAGGAGTCAACATCGTCAACCTTTAGGTCCTACTGGTTTGGGGTCTGCATTCTTGTGGACAGCGTACCATCATTAATCATTACCTTTTCCCTTCGAGAAGGGGTTTCAGTATCTGCAGAACAGCTCAAAGATTTTGTTGTGTATATCTGTTCATGGGGAAACAGGACCTTGTTCTAAGGCTGGTCTTGACTGTTTCTCCCTGGTCTTGCATCCCCTTCCTTTCCTAGTTAACAACTGCTTGAATCTGCCCACTGGAACCCAAGGAAGCTCATGGAGGCTGAAAGAAGGCTGTTTCCTGTAATCAGAGAAATGGGGGACACAGAAAGTCTTTGTTCCCAGGAGCCCCACAGGGCCCTGCATGGTATCATTGCCAGTTGGAGATGTCACCAGAGAGAACCCTCCCCACACCCCCAGAGTAATCCATGTTTTCAGCCAGATTTGTATTATTTACCGAGGGTTAGGCAAAGACCAGGATTTAGACCAATCTGAACTGAACTGAACTGAACTGAACTGCCCTGGAAAATAGTTACCTGACTTCAGGTCATAAAAGGGCTGTGTCCTGACCAACCTAGGAAGCAGGTCCCCAAGTGACAACCTAGATTCTGTATCCAGGAGTTTGTCATCCCAGCTGGGGATGTTTGAGGAATCAGAGCAGGTAAAGCATGAGCTCATCCGAGGCCCCGGTTCCATGACCGCCTCCATCTTTCCAGTGACTCAGAGCCTGCCACCCGTGAAAGTGCTCTGGACCTTTGTCAGTGATTAGCCATGCAGTGAAGCCACTTCAGTACTCTTGCCTAGAAAATCCCATGGACGGAGGAGCCTGGTCGGCTGCAGTCCATGGGGTCGCTACAGGTCAGACATGACTGAGCGACTTCACTTTCACTTTTCACTTTCACACATTGGAGAAGGAAATGGCAACCCACTCCAGTGTTCTTGCCTGGAGAATTCCAGGGATGGGGGAGCCTGGTGGGCTGCCGTCTATGGGGTCGCACAGAGTCGGACACGACTGAAGTGACTTAGCAGCAGCAGCCATGCAGTGGGGAAGGCCCTTTGTGTTTCCCTCTGGCCTGGGGCTCTTTGATGGATTTGTTGTTGTTCAGTGGCTCAGTCGCGTCTGACTCTTTGAGACGCTATGGATTGCAGCACGCCAGACTTCCCTGTCCTTGATCGTCTCCAGAGCTTGCTCAAACTCGTGTCCATTGAGTCTGTCATGCTGTCCTACAATCTCATCCCCTGTCGTCCTGTTGTTCTCCTGCCTCAGTCTTTCCCAGCATCGGGGTCTTTTCCAGTGGATCGGCTCTTCGTATCAGGTGGCCAAAATATTGGAGCTTCAGCCTCAGCATCGTTGGTGCCATCTAATCTGGCTACTCACTGAAAGTGACGTGGGTAACTCCAGGTCCCGTCCTCCCTCCCTAGTGTTTTCCACCAAATGATGTAAGTCTTATATTTGCAGAACTCAATTGCGAGTGGCCTTGTCAGCTGCTACTTTAAATTCTGCGTCCTTTCCCTTTTTCTGGGTCATTGTTAAATGGCACCATTGCCATACCCCAGCTCTCCTTTTCTAGGTTGTTTTGTGTGAGGCTTGTCCATAGCAGAAACCGTAGTATGGGTTGACCTTGACTTTTGCCTGCAGAATTCATGAACTGTCCTACCTCGATTCTCAGTGCATCAGGGAAAATATCCTAACAAGTTTGGTGTAATCTTTAACTTTACTGAGAGGACGAAGGTTGAGGGGGTTTGGCAGTGGACCCTGCCATGGGTTAAGGAGACCATGTTGGTGCCTTAGACCTTCCTCAGCTCTGGGATCCTGAGCCATGTTTGAGGACTCCTCTGTTATCATAATAATCCATCACTCTGGGCTTTATGTTATAGGAATGAAAATTATATTTACCATTAGCCTTGGGAAAATATTTTGCAATTCACATATGGAGCTCCTGTAACAAAGATCCCTAATGCTAGCCAGAAGTAATTTGATGATTGGAATTACCTATTTGGGGGGATGATTAATATAACTCTATCATCATCATCTGTCTATCAATGATAATATAACAATCATCATCTGTAATAAAGAGTTGAAACTCTGCACATTCACACAGGTGTGTGTACACACACACACAAACACACACACACACACACACACCATGACAGTTTGTTTACTGAATCTTAGAAAAACTCTAGAAGGATTTTCAGTAAGACTACATGCATATATTTGATAGTTTGTGGCATACATGAAGTTCACTGTGGAGGGGGCATTGGGAAAGTACCCCCAAATAAATAATCAGCTTCCTCTCGGGCAGCTGGAATGGAATGAGACTCAGTGTGAGGCTGATGGTGACTGCCCAGCTAGGAAGACTGGATCTCTGTGATGTGATGCTGACACCATAGCATCCTTGGAAATTTAGGCACCAAAGCTGAAGTGTCAAGGGCAAATGTGAATTACAGGCATTGATTTGTGTTGTATCTACTTCTCTCAGGGGGCATTTCTGTGTCGCATCAGAAATTCTAGTCTTTCTGTTTATTGACAGTGAATAATTTTCTCAAGCAATGAAGGAAAACAAGCTAGTACAATAATCACAGTGATGACAGAATAGAAGTCTGTCTCCTTGTAGAGTGTACTTATTCCATCATTGAATTATTTGATCAGAGAACTTGAGGATTTAACCAGCTTTTAATTATTTTTACTGGAAGGGTTTTAGGAAAATCAGTTTGTGTTCTGAAAAAATTCTCCATCTATGAAGTGGGGGTTAGTAGACTTAGAAATACTGTTCCTCTCAAATGCTTTGGATTGAAAGCACATCAGCAGAAGGATCATCAGTCAGGGAAGGGGCACGCCTTCTGCTTGCATGTTTCCTGCCTCCCTCTGGGCACTGTCCAAACCCTCCCCTGGGTTAGGTGATAAGGGAGAACTTCGCCAGGCTTTCTTCTGGCGTTAGTCCCAACCAGGCAGTGGACTTCGCTGGTTGTGACAACTTGACCAACCTCTTATTGTTTGCAGCAGATGACTTTGAATGCACATGTGGTGGCTTGGGAGGTTGCTGTTCATTTTTGTAAGTGCAGAGGTTCCTTGGTTCTTCCAGGCAACTAAAGCCAAGAAGGGAGAGATAGTGAGATGGCAGAAACGCATGAAGGGGTAGAGTCAAATTCCTTTCTTAGTGTTTATTTCAGGGTAGCCCATCAACCTATTCTCTCCAGGAAAAGGGGCAATTGCTTCATTGTCCCTATGCTTGATGGGGACACAGGGTACAAACAACAGCTGTTTCAGGACTGGTCTTTCTTGTTTGCCATCTCTTGGACATCTGATACATGCAAAGCGGAGAAAATGTGCAAAACAGTGGAAGGTGGGTTGAGCAAACACAAGCAAAACCAGGCAGAGCGTGGGACCATGAAACCACTCAGCGTGTTTTCACTCTTCGGGTCCATGAAATGTTGAATTGATGCTTCCTTCTCCTAATCACCACTCATCAAGGCCAGCATTGTGTTGTTTATAGGTTACACACTTTAAGAGAAAACGATGCACTCAGTTTCTGGTAGCTGACTCCAGTTCCCTTTGAAATGCCCTTCACAGTATTTGACCGGAAATAAAGCTCTTTGAGTTAGAACAACCCTCTGTTGGCTTTTTAGTTTGTGTCAGGTTTCTGCTAGGAAATATGTTTTTTAAAGGAAATTAATAGATGATACTCAGTGCTGGCAGTTTTAGATTTCAGCACCATCTTCCTCGAAAGCCACATTAGTATTTTTTTTTTTAACCTCAGATGAAACAGCTTCGAGAATGATTGATTTTTGTAGAGAATTGCTGTGTTTTTACATTGACAAAAAAAAAAATCACTCCTATCTGTCAATATAGGAATGATTAAATAAAATATGACAACAAAAATGTAGAATATTAGACACTTTCAAGTGATATTAGTCTTTGTATACTGACTTGGAAAAATTACTGTATTGTTGGATGATAAAAGCAACTTGTACAATATAGAGTATAATCCCATTTGTGTTTTTAAAAGGGTTGTAAAGACCAGCCTGTATATGTATTTCTGTGTGTGTATTTGTGTATGTATTGTAATCATTCACAAATTTCTGTGTATATATTTGTGTGTGTGTTAGCTGTAAACTAAACTGTGTTCTTTCAGAAACACGAAAGAGCATTGAGTAGAAGGGGAGAAAGGGTGGCCAACATGCTTCGTTTGGACCTGTGTATGTCCTAATGTTGTGCAGCGAGGATATATTTATTTACCATTGCTCTTCAGTTGATAAGTTGTGTCTGACTCTTTGCAGCCCCATGGACTATAGCAGGCCAGACTCCTCTGCCCTCCACTGTCTCCTGGAGTATGCTCAGATTCCTGTCCATTCGGTTGGAGATGCCATCCAACCATCTTATCCTCTGCCACCTTCTTCTCCTTTTGCCTTCAGTTTTTTTCCCAGCATAAGAATCTTTTCCAATGTGTCCCTTCTTTGCATCAGGTGGCCAAAGTATTGGAGCTTCAGCTTCAGCATCGGTCCTTCCAATGAATATTCAGGACTGATTTCCTTTAGGATTGATTGGTTGGATCTCCTTGCTGTCCAAGGGATTCTCAAGAGTCTTCTTCAACACCACAGTTCAAAAGCATCAGTTCTTCAGCACTCAGCTTTCTTTATAGTCCAACTCTCACATCTGCACATGACTACTGGAAAAACCATAGGTTTAACTAGACAGACCTTTGTTGGGGTATAAATTCTGGAAAGTATCCCAACAAGACTAATGCTGTTAGCAGTTTGTCTTTGGTTACCATTTGGGTTCCCTCCAAGAACAGATAGAACACCAAGTATTTTATGTAATTTTAATACCTTGAAGGGCAGGTGGGGCTTTGCTAAGAGCTGGTAGGTATATTGTAATAATATTAATAAAGAGGAATAATCTTTAAAGCCCGACTCATAATGAGTTTACTTGGGGAAACAAAAGTGGCATATTACTTCATGTACAGATTGAAATACTTTTTAGGTTATGAAGACTACATAAGATAAGAAAGATAAAGAATGAGCATTCCATTCTGTGTTTATAGTTATTTTTCCTTTTGTACAGTGCCAAACCGTGAATAATAGATGATAAATGACAAATTTTCTTTTGCTCACATACAGTGTCCTCTCTTTAAGGATTCAGCTGCCCTTTGGTATATTGGCGCTACTTAATGGTTTGATACAGAGTTTTGTGTTGTACATACGTCACAAAATAACATTTTTTAAACTTGAAAACAGAGAACTGGCAGTTTGTAAGACGCAAGGAGTTGAAATTTAGGTGGTGCTAAAGATGTACTCTTGCCTGGAGAATCCCATGGATAGAGGAGCCTGGTGGGCTGCAGTCCGTGGGGTCGCTATGGGTCGGACACGACTGAGCAACTTCACTCTCACTTTTCACTTTCACACATTGGAGAAGGAAATGGCAACCCACTCCAGTGTTCTTGCCTGGAGAATCCCAGGGACGGGGGAGCCTGGTGGGCTTCCGTCTATGGGGTCACACAGAGTCGGACACGACTGAAGTGACTTAGCAGCAGCAGCAGCAAAGATCATGTGTTACAGATTTGGACAAATCTTTGGTCAAGTCTCCCTTGTACAACTTGCAGTACATTCTTATAATAAGGTTTCAGCTGGAGGTTTTCAGCTATGAGGTGTTATTAAAAAAAACCACTTAACTGTATACAGTTGATGTGAATATAACGTGAAGTAGTGTACAATGTAAGTACAGTTTATGGCAATGTTGTTGATAGCTGTTAACCTGCTGTTACTGTGGAAATGATCAGAAGTGAAAAATTCTTGGCAAACGTTAGCTGCTTCTGTGTAAGCGCGTGTAAAACTGCGAGTATGGTGTACATTTTATTCAGTATCTTCACAGCCCTTTCATTAATCATTGTTTTTATAGCAATAGGCTATGATGTGAGACTAAGAATTTTTATTAATTGCTTGCTATTCCTTGGAATCAAAATGAAGAAAAGATTAACAGTGAAAGAATATTAAAAATGCAATTTGCTCATTTGTTACATTAGATGATTCAGTTTTATGGAGAGGTAGGCTTTGTATTAATGTCCAACTATTTAGCAAGATGTATAAATGATTAATATATGAGAAATTCTGAATTTAGTACCTGTCCAAAACTTGTTAGAATAAATGATTTTTATGTTTCCATTAGGTTTTGTGATGGGAAATAATATATTTTATGTTAGAGAATATTCAAATACTCCTGCTTATTACCCATGAGATGTCCTAAAAGTTGGCAGTGTATTCCTTATCTGCTAATATATTTTGCACTCTTATGGTGAAACGCCTAGGTAACGTGTTAGAATTGAATATACATTCATTATCTGTATTGTCTGTTAGCCAGGATCCAGTAGATTAAGCAGGCATTTTCTTTCCATTAAGTGGCTGGATTAGAGTGCTAAAGAACCCCAAAAGAAGGTTGATCCTTGTCCTGGACAGGTAGGCTAAAATATCCCAGGAAAAGAGACAGATGTGTAATCTTCTGCAGAACAAAGATATTAAAAACTGTCTGTGTTGGAGCTGGTGAGGGAGAGGGGGAAGAAAACAGTGAAATCTGACTCTGCTTGGGCTCCTGTATGGAGAGGAGGTAAAGGAGGCACGCTGTTCAAAAGTAAGTGAAGTTTGAATTGTGTAAGAAATGACTCAGTTGTGCTTGAAAATTCTTTCTGCTATAAGATGAATAAACTGTGAAGACCTATGTAAAATATGGTGATTATATCTGATAACACTGTTGTATAATAGAAATTTGCTAAGAGAGTGGAACTTACATGTTTTCTCTCCCTTACAAACACACACACACACACACACACAGAGATACCTATGTGAGTTGATGGATGTGTTAATCAACTAGAAGGGGAAGTGCTTTCACAATGTATATGTGTATAAAATCACCATGATGTACACATTACATATAATTTTACTTGTCAGTAATAGCTCAGTAAGGCTGAAATAAAAGAATTGCTAGGTAAATACAATTTTTCATGACCCTTATTCCCGCCTTTCCTGATTTGGTAGCCTGTGTTTTCCAGTCTCTTTCTCTCCAGACTAGATATTTGAAAGGAAGGAGAGTGATTTTTCTTCCTTCCTACTAAAGTTGAATTCTACCATACTGTTTAACCATATATTATACCTTTTAATTCAGTCCAATCACATAAATACCACTTTCAATAGTTAATATAAACATTTCTTAGGATGTGTTAAAAGCCGGGGAGGAGAAAAAATGAAACAGTAAGGACCTAGGATATTTATAGTTTAAGTCGACATCAATCCATTTTATACACACATACAGACTTGTGCCTACATCTTTCTGATGACTAATCATACTCATACCTTCCAACTCCACTTTTTCTGATTTCACTTTTTCTTTCTTCTTCTGATCCAGAATCAGCTAGAGTGTTTTTTACTACCTTGGTATTTAATATTTAGGAAAAAAATTAAAGCTGGTAAGGGATGATACAGGAATGGATTTTCTAAAATTCCCTTACATATTGAAGCTCTAGTGAGATAGCGTATTATTAGGTGGCAAAGAACAACATGTTTGATAAAACATCACATTAGTTAAGAGTGTCGGAGAAGGCAATGGCAAGCCACTCCAGTACTATTGCCTAGAAAATCCCATGGACGGAGGAGCCTGGTAGGCTGCAGTCCACGGGGTCACTACGAGTCAGACACGACTGAGTGACTTCACTTTCACTTTTCACTTTCACACATTGGAGAAGGAAATGGCAACCCACTCCAGTGTTCTTGCCTGGAGAATCCCAGGGCGGAGGAGCCTGGTGGACTGCCGTCTATGGGGTCATACAGAGTCGGACACGACTGAAGTGATTTAGCAGCAGCAGCAGTTAAGAGTGTGGATTAAAAGTCCAGTTTACCCTTGAACAACGCAGGAGTTAAGGGTACTGACCTCCTCACCGCCACTGAACATGAGCATATAGCTTTGCAGTTGGTCCTGTGCTTGCACAGTTCTCTGTGTCCACAGCTCCTCGTTTGTGGACCAGCTGTAGATCCTGTAACGCTGTGGTAGCTACTGTTGAACAAAATCTGTGTGCAAGTGGACCATGCAGTTCAAACCCATGGTTGTTCAGGGGTCAGCTGTATTCTTACTATGTACCTACTGCTGGCTTAGAACAGTGTCAGTGGAAATAGACATTCGGTTCTGTAATCTTTGAAAGACAGTCTGTATGCTTCCACAGAAAGTGAAAAATATACATGTTTTTGTATTTCCTGCTTTTGGGAATGGTAGGAAATACATGTTCCCATTTATGGGGATTTATCCTGTGATAAATAAATTTGTATGTCTGTACCAAGATTTACATTCATTGATAGTAAATGCAGCCATTTTGGGGATAGCATGAACCTTGAAATAACCTGAGTATATATATTTGGGCTTCTTGCTTGTGACATAACGTGTATATGGTGTGCTGTGTGTAGCCATCTTGAAGAAAAGAGGTGATATGTACGTTTTGGTTTAGAATGATGTCTGATCTAGGTATGGAGTGAAGAAAGGCCGTGTGTAGGATTGGTATGATAGTCTTTTTTTTCTCAGTGAGGGTGTAGGAGAGAGGAACATTCCGGCTCTCTTATGCCTCTGTCTTCATCTCTTTCTTTATGTTTCACACACACAGGGTCTTTGGAAAGATGTGAAATAAATATTGAAGAATGGGGAGGGACTCTTGCTTGTCACCGTCTACTCGTTTGAACTATTTGGATTTCTGTTACTGTGTACTTTGGTTTTGCACAGTTTAAAAATAAAAATTGCGGGGGGAGAACAAGATGATGGAGAAGTAGGTGGACGTGGAGTACATCTCTCTCCACGGATACATCAGGAATACACCTTCAGACACAGAAGTGCATACTGAACACCAGCTGAGAGTGGACAGGAGTACCTGACCAGCGGAAAAGAATATATAGAACCACGCAAAACTCAGTGGGAGGAAGGAACTAGAGGGAAAACCAGGAGTTGTTCGTAGGACTGAACCTTCCCTTGGCGGGTTGGGGAACTGAAGTGTGGGTCCAATCCCCACATCAGGGCAGTTGTCTGAGTCAGAGGAGAAACATTTAAGGCTGAGAGTGAAACAGCTGATCTGTGGCAGCCTAAATGGAATGAGAATCAGACAGCCCTTGTCGCAGCCATGCAGACCCTGGACAGGGACCCCTGGAAGGCGCAGCTGCTGGGAACTGGAGTTTAGGGATTGTGGAGCTATCCCAGGGCGAGGGTTGCTGTTGACTGCAGAGAGAGACAGATCCAGGGGATGTGAGGGAGGAGATTGTGGTGGGAAATGCCTGTGGAGGAAAGCCAGGCAGCCATGGAAGCAAGGCAGTACTGCTGAGTCACGCATAGGGGGTGGAGCCATCACCATAACCCCTCTCTCTCCCCATATGCCAGCATTGGCAGCTGAACAACAGAGAGGCTGGCCCATCAAGTGCCTGATATACTGAACTACAGAGCAGAACCCCACCCAGGGTGCTCCTTTAAGTGACTGATAAGCTGATCTGCGGTGTAGGACCCCAGCCTGGGCGCCCTTCTATGTGCCTGACACTCGGAACAATAGAAAAGGACTCCAGGCAAGGGTGCCCTCTAGGTGCCTGAATGGGTAGAGCTACAGAGAAAGACTGGCCAAAGAGGCCTTCTGATCGCCAGCTACAGGAGGCTCGAAAAAAGACTCTGATAGGGCCATAACTCCTCATGCGGCAGAGGCAGTGCGTGTTCCTGCACACTTGGCGCTGCCAGGGTGCCCGCAAGCCAAGCAGCTGTGCCACCTTCATGCTCAACTCTCCCTGGGGCAGAGCTGCCACAGGCAAAAAACTTTGGTTGTGTCCGACTCCTTGCGACCCTGTAGACTGTGGCCTGCCAGGCTTCTCTGTCAGGGACAGGGGTTCTCCAGGCAAGAATACAGGAACGTGTTGGCCAGTACTAGTTGCCATACCCTTCTCGAGCACTGTATTTCCTGCAGCCCTAGCCGCCAACTCCCCTGAGTGCCTGGTGGTGCCAGAACTCATGCGACCCAAGCAGCTGCACCACCTCTACACCTGCCCTCACAGGAGCAAACCCAAGTCTTCCAGGGCAGCCTCAGGAGCAAACCCCATTGGACGACCCACATGCAGAGGTGGAAATAAAACCACAATTGAAACCCAGGGGCAGTGTGGCTAAGGAAGAAGATCCCAAACATTCCCACCATCTGAACAAGCTACAGATTAAATCCATATGATCAGCTAGGCAGACTCTGTCTATGGAATAAATAAGAGGTCATTGAGAGCTCCCACAAAAGAAAATGCACTAGTTCTGATAGCTGTGGACATTGGAGGCAAGAACACACAGGAGTAGGACCAGATTAGAATCTTAGCTGCCCCATAGCAGGTTCAGAGATCAGCACAGTGTTGGAGGGCATCCTAGGGAGGTGAGGGGGACTGTGACTCCCAGCGAGGGGAAGGGCTCTGACAGCAGTGACTCAAGATAAACATTTATTATTCTTATGTTTTGACTTGTTCTGTAGATTCTTTTGTATTTTTTTCTTTTTTCCCCCCTTTCCCCCCAGCTCTGTTGTAGTTGATTTTATTGGCACTGTGAAATCTAATGAAGCTTTTGAGCTTTTTTTTCCCCTCAGTCACATTTTTTATTGTTGTTATAAACCTCTGCCAAGACCAAGACCATCCCCATGGAAAAGAAATGCAAAAAAGCAAAATGGCTGTCTGAGGAGGCCTTACCAATAGCTGTGAAAAGAAGAGATGCGAAAAGGAAAGATATAAGCATCTGAATGCAGAGTTCCAAGGAATTGCAAGGAGAGATAAGAAAGCCTTCTTCAGCGATCAATGCAAAAAAATAGAGGAAAACAACAGAATTAGGAAAACAAGAGATCTCTTCAAGAAAATTAGAGATATCAAGGGAACATTTCATGCAAAGATGGGCTCGATAAAGGACAGAAATGGTATGGACCTAACAGAAGCAGAAGATATTAAGAAGAGGTGGCAAGAATACACAGAAGAACTGTACAAAAAAGATCTTCACGACGAAGATAATCACGATGGCGTGATCACTCACCTGGAGCCAGACATCTTGGAATATGAAGTCAAGTGGGCCTTAGAGAGCATCACGACGAACAAAGCTAGTGGAGGTGATGGAATTCCAATTGAGCTATTTCAGATCCTGAAAAATGATGCTGTGAAAGTGCTGCACTCAATATGCCAGCAAATTTGGAAAACTCAGCAGTGGCCACAGGACTGGAAAAGGTCGGTCTTCCTTCCAATCCCAAAGAAAGGGAATGCCAAAAGAATGCTCAAACTACCGCACAATTGTACTCATCTCACACGCTAGTAAAGTCATGCTCAAAATTCTCCAAGCCAGGCTTCAGCATTATGTGAACCGTGAACTCCCAGATGTTCAAGCAGGTTTTAGAAAAGGCAGAGGCACCAGAGATCAAATTGCCAACATCCGCTGGATCATGGAGAAAGCAAGAGAGTTCCAGAAAAACATCGATTTCTGCTTCATTGACTATGCCAAAGCCTTTAACTGTGTGGATCACAATAAACTGTGGAACATTCTGAAAGAGATGGGAATCCCAGACCACCTGACCTGCCTCTTGAGAAACCTATATGCAGGTCAGGAAGCAACAGTCAGAACTGGACATGGAACAACAGACTGGTTCCAAATAGGAAAAGGAGTACGTCAAGGTTGTATATTGTCACCCTGCTTATTTAACTTCTATGCAGAGTACATCATGAGGAATGCTGGGCTGGAAGAAGCACAAGCTGGAATCAAGATTGCTGGGAGAAATATCAATAACCTCAGATATGCAGATGACACCACCCTTATGGCAGAAAGTGAAGAGGATCTCAAAAGCCTCTTGATGAAAGTGAAAGAGGAGAGTGAAAAGGTTGGCTTGAAGCTCAACATTCAGAAAACAAAGATCATGGCATCTGGTCCCATCACTTCATGGGAAATAGATGGGGAAACAGTGGAAACAGTGTCAGACTTTATTTTTTGGGGCTCCAAAATCACTGCAGATGCTGATTGCAGCCATGAAATTAAAAGACGCTTACTCCTTGGAAGGAAAGTTATGACCAACCTAGATAGTATATTAAAAAGCAGAGACATTTCTTTGCCACCCAAGGTCCGTCTAGTCAAGGCTATGGTTTTTCCCGTGGTCATGTATGGATGTGAGAGTTGGACTGTGAAGAAAGCTGATCGCCGAAGAATTGATGCTTTTGAATCGTGGTGCTGTAGAAGATTATTGAGAGTCCCTTGTACTGCAAGGAGATCCAACCAGTCCATTCTAAAGGAGATCAATCCTGGGTGTTCATTGGAAGGAGTGATGTTGAAGCTGAAACTGCAGTACTTTGGCCACTTCATGCGTCGAGTTGACTCACTGGAAAAGAGTCTGATGCTGAGAAGAATTGGGGGTGTGAGGAGATGGGGACGACAGAGAATGAGATGCTGTATGGCATCACCGACTTTGTGGACATGAGTTTGAGTTAACTCTGGGAGTTGGTGATGGACAGGGAGGCCTGGCATGCTGTGATTTATGGGGTCGCAAAGAGTCGGACACGACTGAGCGACTGAACTAACTAAACCTCTGCCTCTATGTTGGGCTTTTGTAGTTCTGGGGAGTGTTCCTTTTCTTCTTTTTGTTTTGAATTTTGGTTTTTAATTTTTTAAACCTATTATTATTCTGTCTACATTTATTCCTTTGTTTTGGAGAAGGCAATGGCAAGCCACTCCAGTACTGTTGCCTAGAAAATCCCATGGATGGAGGAGCCTGGTAGGCTGCAGTCCGTGGGGTCGCTGAGGGTCGGTCATGACTGAGCGACTTCACTTTCACTTTCCACTTTCACACATTGGAGAAGGAAATGGCAATCCACTCCAGTGTTCTTGCCTGGAGAATCCCAGGGACGGGGGAGCCTGTTGGGCTTCCATCTATGGGGTCACACAGAGTCAGACATGACTGAAGTGACTTAGCAGCAGCAGCATTCCTTTGTTTGCATTTCCTTCTGTTCTTTTCCCCTTGCAGTTAATCTTTATATAAATCTTCTTAATCTACCTCTATTTAAATTTGCATATCTATTCTTTCTTTCTTTTCTTCTCAACATATTTTTAAATTTTATTTTCATTGCTTTGTTTTCCAGTTTGTGCTTTAGTCAGTTTTGTTCTGGTAGATATAATTTTTGGTTTCCTTTGTTTGCCAGGTCAATCTATTGTACTTTATTTTTGTTGGACATTCTTGATTTTACTTATGGATGTATATGTATATGTGAATATTCAGTCATACTTTTTATTGTTGTTATAAACCTCTGCCTGTATGTTGGGCTTTTGCAGTTCTGTGGAGTTTTCCTGTTTTTTTTTTCTTTTTTCTTTCTTCTATTTTTTTTCTCTTTTTAAAATTTTAATTCTTTATACCTATTATATTTTTTCTACATTTATTCCTTTCTTTGCCTTTACTGATGTTCTTTTCCCCTTGCAGTTAATCGTTAGAGCTACCTTCATCTAACTTTGCATATGTATTCTTTCTTTCTTTTCTTTCTTTCCTTTCATATTTATTTATTTATTAGTTTTGTTTTCATTGCTTTATTGCCCACTTTGTTTTCCAGTTTGTGCTTTAGTTACTTTTGTTCTTAACTGGTAAATATAATTTTCGATTTCTTTTGCTCATCGGGTCAATCTGCTGTACTTTATTTTTGTTGTACTGTTTTGACTTTGCTCATGGGTGTATATGTATATGTGTACATTCCATCATTTTAATTATTATTTGCCTGATTTTGTAACTGCCATTTTTCTGGGGTTCATCTGTTGTTCTCGTTTTTGGATATTTGTTTTAATCTCAATGCCATAACAAACCACTTGTGGAATCTTCGTTCCTGACAAGAGATGAAGCCCTGAGCCTTTGGAGTGGGAGCATTGACTCCAAGACCCTTGACTACCAGAGAACTAAGCCTAGGGAGTATCAAATAGTGAGAACTCACACAAAGGAAACCACTTGAATAGGAGAAGTAGCATCGCACAACCACCAGTAGCACCATGTGCAGGCTGCCTAATCTAAACAACAAAGAAACCAAAGATACAAACCCAGTCATCAGCAGACAGAATTATCCCGTCACTCAGTCTTGCCCATCAGAGGAAAAACAAACAAACAAAAACTAAGGAGCAATCTCACCCTTTAGGAAGCTTACACAAACTGTGGAATCAACCTTTGGAGGGCAGAAACCAAAAAGAAGAAAGAATTCAGCCTTGAATCTTGGGAGAAGGAGACCTCAGACACAATAAGTTTAAAAAAAAATAATGAAAAGGCACGGAAATACTACACAAATGATGGAACAAAGTAGAAACACAGAAGTCCAAATAAATGATGAGGAAAAAGGCAGACTATCTGAAAAAGAATTCAGAATAATCATAATAAAGATGATCAAAAACCTTCAAAACAAAATGGAGAAAGTGCAAGAATCAATTAACAAAGACCTAGAAGAATTAAAGAATAAACATACAGAGACAAACAACACAATTACTGAAATTAAAAATACTCTAGAAGGAATCAGTAGCAGAATATCTGAAGCAAAAGAACGAATCAGGGAGCTGGAAGATAAAATGGTGGAAATAACTTCTGATGAGCAAAATAAAGTTAAAAGAATGAGGAGATCTGAGGATAGTCTCAAACACACCAACATTCGAATTATAGGGGTTCTAGAAGAAGAAGAGAAAAGGAAAGGGCATGAGAAAATTTTTGAAGAGATTATAGTTGAAAATTTCCCCAACATGGAAAAGGAAATAGTCAAGTTCAAGAGTCAGAAAGAGTCCCATGCAGGATAAACCCAAGGAGATACCAGGACACATACTAATCAAACTATCAAAGACTAAAACACAAAGAATATTTTTTTTATTCTAAAATTTTTATATAATAAATGGTACAAAGCACAATGCCAAAAACATTAACAGTTAAAATTTCACCAAAAGAAAAAATACTATAGAATACACAGTTGTAAAAAGCTACATTAAGTTATTTTACAACTGCCTCAGGCTGCAAAAAGAAAAAAACCCAATGCCATACCTGAGTTATCCCTCTCTCAAAATAATGCCATTTATGTTATAAACCATGAGCACCCCCTCAAAAGATGGGAACCAATATTAAAAGTAGAAAGGGAGAAGCAACAAGTAACATACAAGGAAACACCATACGGTTAACAGCTGATCTTTCAGCAGAAATGCTGCAGGCCAGAAAGGAATGGCAGGATATATTTAAAGTACTGAATTCCTGCAATTGGCACGAGGCTTCCTGATGTCTTAAAAGTGTTGTTCTTTCTGGATTCAGTTATATCCCATGCTCTGCTGCTTAATTTAATTTCTAGGTCTCAATTTTCTTTCCTTGAGAAGGAGTTCCTCTGACTAAAGGATTTCTTTGTTCCTTTGTCATCTCTGAAATCCTGTGCCTTGCGGGGCCTCATTTACCCTCTGCATTTGAAACGTTGCTTTCATATTTCAGATTAATAATACAGTGTTATAGTAAATGCATAGTAAATTTAAGTACACATTAATATATTCCTGGTTCAGAAACTGTAGAGAGAATGAGTCAATGAATATTATTTTGTCAAGAGAGTTGGATATAGGGACTTAAGGAAACATTTTGTGAACGTTCTGTTGCCCCATCAACGTGGGGTTGAGTTGGTTGGAATATAAACACAGATTATTTTTGATGCAAAACATTTATTCGTTTTGACTGTGCTGGGTTTTGGTTGCTGTGTGCGGACTTTCTCTAGTTGGGGCTACTCTCTAGTTGTGGTACTCGGGCTTATTGCGGTGGCTTCTCCTAGAGCACGGGCTCCAGGACATGTGCGCCTCAGTGCTTGTGGCTCATGGGCTCAGTAGTTGCAGCTCTCAGACTCTAGAGCGCAGGCTAAGCAGTTGTGGTGCACCAGCTTAGTTGCTCTGCTGCCTGTGGGATCTTCCAGGACCAGGGATTGAACTGGTGCCCCCTGCATTGCAAGGTGGGTTCTAACCACTGAACCACCAGGGAAGCGCAAACACAGAGCTTTTAAACTAATACTTTGAGGGTCTTTTGAGGACAAGCTTCATCACATGGTTCTACTCATGTTGTAGAAATTAGTGCTTCTCTGGTTACGATAAGCATTTTGTGTTGTTACTGTAGAGGGCTGCACATTGACATCTTAAGTGCATAGCCATTAAAAAAATTCAAACCACGTGCTCTTTTCTTTTTTCTTTTTTTAGCAGTAGAAGGAAATTGTATTAACCTTGTTAACTGTATGCTAAGTTGCTTAAGTTGTGGCTGACTCTTTGCCACCCCATGACCTGTAGGGCACCAGGCTCTTCTGTCCATAGGATTTCCCAGGCAAGAATACAAGAATTGGTTGCCATGCCCTCCTGCAGGTGATCTTCCAAATTGAAGGATCAAACCCGCGTCAGTCTCCTGCATTGGCAGGTGGGTTCTTTCCTGCCAGCATCACCTGGGAAGCCGAACCTTGCCAAATGTGTACAAACAACATCTTATTCAAGACCAATGTTAAAACTTTTCCTCAGAGATCAAGAATGGTAAAGGATTCCTATTATCATCATCACTAAGACTTCCTCCTTCTCCTAACTTTGTTGTGGTGTAATTGGTATACCAAAAAAAAAAAAATTCACATGGTCATTTCTAATGTGATACTGTCCTTTGTTTTATAAGGCTTTCTCACTGATGGGTTGTGTCGACCAAAAGACCGTAGATGTTTGAAAACAAGAGAGGAGTTTTATTTCAGGGCTTAGAAATCGCAGAGATACAGATTTGGGTAACATAAAAGAGAGTATTCTGGCGAAGAGAGTCACAAAGACTATTTTGTCATAAAGTCAAAGAGTTATGAAGGTATTGCCACAATGTTGTTAGAGTTTTCTGGCCATGATTATGATGGACTTTGATGCAAGAAAGGGACTATTTCTCCTTCAGGCATAGGCTGTCAGGAGTTATTTTAGGATAAAGGTTCCAATAATTATCTGGAGTTTCTAGAACATTGAGCAGATATTCTGGATGCCTGTGTTACACAGAAATGTTCAAAGTTTGCGTGTCCATTTAGGCTGAGATGTGCGTAAATCATGCCTCCTCAGTGACCTGCTGGTTCTGTGTTAGGGAACTCTCTCAGCAGTACTGATTCTCATTTCGATTTTCTTTTCACAAATGTGTGGAGCCCCTGCCTTGTATGTGTAGACTAGGTAGGAGGCATGACTGGCATCCTGTGCGCTCTTCAATGAAAAAATAACTTTTCCTGGCTTTTGCTAGTGTAGGCCGGTGTACAAAAAAAGGGTTATCTTTTTTTTCCTCCCCCAGAGAGTGTTTTGAAAAGCTAGCCTGTTTAGTGTTTTCATGCTTTACTTGTTCATGGTTGATCTTGGAGTCACACCTGGTTTTGAATACTGCCTGTTCCAGTGATACAGTCCTGTGATCTGAAAGTGTCTTCAATTCTGAGCTTTCAGTGTTTGATCTCTCTAGTGGGAATGTGGCAATCTGCCTTCGTGCATTTGCTGGAAGGGTTGATGGGACCCATGGAAAGTGGTCGTGACACAGTGTCTGGCACATGGGATATGGGCAGTTATGATTCATCAGCCATTGCCACCGTCATTGTTGTGGTCTGTGCGTGGGTTGGAAAAGCATTTCCAGACGTGAGACAGGATGAGAGGGGAATACAGTTTATTAGAGTGGGAGGTGCTGTTAGAACAGCGAGCCAGCTCAAGGGAAAGCCAACCCCTTTCGTGAACTAGTCGCCAATTTTTATAGCCTCAAGACAGGAAGGGTGGCATTAGGTGATTGGTTAGAATGCTCCAGGGTGGGTAATAGCATGCGTATTTTACCTAATGTGGGGTCAGGGAACAGGATGGTATAGATCCAGAGGCTCACAGCAACAGCTGTTATGGGGCTTGGTCAGTTCCAGAGAGTTTTGTCCCTTGACCGTGGTTCAGGGCTCCACACCTGTGACCTTGTGGTGGTGCTGCAGAATCGTCATCATCTTTTTCTGGAAAGGGCCAGATGGTGAGTATTTTAGGCTTTGTGCGCCATACTATCTCAGCACAACTACTGAACAGCCATGGATGATACCTCAGAGAATGGGTGTGACTATGTCCTAGTATATTAAAAAGCCGAGACATTACTTTGCTGACAAAGGTCCATCTAGTCAAAGCTATGTTTTTTCCCAGTAGTCATGTATGGATATGAGAGTTGGACTATAAAGAAAGCTGAGCACCAAAGAATTGATGCTTTTGAACTGTATTGTTGGAGAAGACTCTTGAGAGTCCCTTGGACTGCATGGAGGTCAAACCAGTCAGTTCTAAAGGAAATCAGTCCTGAATATTCATTGGAAGGACTGATGCTGAAGCTGAAGCTCCAATCCTTTGGCCACCTGATGCAAAGAACTGATTCATTGGAAAAGACCCTGATGTTGGGAAAGATTGAAGGTAGGAGGAGAAGAGGACGGCAGAGGATGAGATGGTTGGATGGCATCACCTACTCGATGGACGTGAGTTTGAGCAAGCTCCAGGAGTTGGTGATGGACAGGGAAACCTGGCTTACTGCAGTCCATGGGGTTGCAGAGTCAGACATGACTGAGTAACTGAACTGAACTGATGTCCCAGTAAAATTTTATTCATTAAGAACATTTATGAAACATTTATAAAAATAGACTGGATTTGGCTCATATATACTGTGTAAACAGACGAAACTGTTTGTCAGTAACACCTTACTTGCAAAAGCAGGAGATTAAATTTGGCCCATGGGATGTGGTCTGCTGATCCTTTGTAGCAGTAGTTCTCAAACCTCTTAAACTCAGGAGTCCTTTATAGACTTAAAAATTAAGAAGGACCCCTAAGAGCTTCTGTTGATGTGGGCTGTTTCTGTTGATATTTACTCTATTAACATTTTAAATTGAGCTATTTTAAAGTTATTAAGTCATGAAAATAACACCAATAAAACCACTGCATGTTGACATAATTTTCATGAAAAGCAACTATTTTCCAAAGCAAGAAATGTTACTGGGAAGAGTTTCACTGCTTTACATTTTTACAAATCTCTTTAATGTCTGACTCAATAGAAGACAGCTGGATTTCCGTAACTGCTTTTGCACTCAATCTGTTGTGATGTTCCAAGCCATATAGTTTCTGAGAAACCTCCTAGTCTATCTCCTGAAAGCATCTTGGGAACCTCAGGGGGCCATTTTGAGACCCCTTTGTTTCTTAAAGGATACTTTGAGAATCATTGTTCTAATGACATTGTTAAGAGGAATTAAATTAAGTATTACCTTATAAGCTCCAGCTGCTTTTACCTGTTACTTCCAGCTTCCTTTGTCATCTTATTCTGAGCTGGAAGTGAAGGCTGCAGTGTTTTCCCCTTCCTCCTGTCACAGAAAGCATATTTAAGTCATGTGGTAGGAGTTTATGAAAGCGGGCTTGTTTTATTTTCTGAAATGATTTGATTGTCACCTTAACTTAAATTGTCTGCTGCTGCATCACAATAGAATTTTACTACTGTCGAGAAACAAAAGCC
Organism: Moschus berezovskii; assembly: GCF_049115385.1. Taxonomy (NCBI): domain Eukaryota; kingdom Metazoa; phylum Chordata; class Mammalia; order Artiodactyla; family Moschidae; genus Moschus; species Moschus berezovskii. The sequence goes on from NC_142483.1 coordinate 20,895,017, forward strand.
TGCAGATAGTCTGAATTCATTGGAGTAAAGAGGAACAAAAGAGAGGAGCTTCAGAACAGGAAAAATGCCTCTGATGACAAAGAAGCCTCCAGGAATGATTTGCATAAAAGTGAAACACTTGAAAAGCTCCACGAAATTAAGGTTAAATACAAAAGGAGATTCAACCCTAGAATGGCTGCTTTTGAAATTACTTTTCAGGATTTTCAAGAGCAAATGTTTTGTACTTTAATGTTGAGGGCCCTTGAACTCTAGAGCAAAGACACCTGGAACTGTGGATTCTTTGGGGAAGAGAGTGTGTTTTCCTGGTCTTCTTGGAACTAATCCTTATTTAGTTAACTTGGAAAACCTTGAGAGTGTTCATATCTGTTTTGTCCGTATTCCTCTGTGCAGCCACTCAAGGGTTTCCATTTGCTCCTAAGACTTGACTTTTGAACTAATTAATAAGTTGACTCCTGCTTTGCTAAAACCATTCTGTGAGATGTTAATACAATCCCTTAAATGTGAGGTTTTCCTTGTAAAGGTAAAATTACTTTGTCCAGAGTATTTTTTTTTTTTGGTTGTTGTTCTTAGAGGTTTGGGAATAAAACTGCAAATAAGCTGAGAATGTTCAACAGTGAAGTTGCTGTAGCACTGACTAGACCGAAAAGATGATTAAAGTAATTCAGCACAGAAATTGCCTTTTCTTTATATTTAACTTAACTTTAAGGGAAATTTATAACTAAATTGGGCTCAATGAATTCCCTGGTTGCCTAATTTTATTACACATTATAACATATTTCTGTTTAATTTACCTCTTATAGGCATTGATACTTGGGTGAGAATATGACTGTATTTGGGAGACAGTGACTGGCTTTGAAGGTTGAACTCTAGGGCGTCTGTTAAAAAAAGTGGGGCGGAGGGGCAATGCAACAGTCCTCTGTTGTTGCAGAATGTTCTCATTTTGGGTTTTCCCTTCTCAGCTTGGAAGGGTAAAGTACCCTCATTTCCTCAGACACCTTCAGCTGTGTCACTTTCATTTTGTGTAGCCTCCCTTTCCCCATTTGTTACTTCTGTTCCTTCTATTTCCCTCTGCCTCTGTGAATGCTGCATGGTCTGCTTTTGTACTCCACAGGAAATACATGTAAAACATGCTAACAGCTCTGGTAGAAACAGATGCACATCCCCATTGTTAAAGCTACAGCTGTAAGCTTTGCCTCCAGCCGGGTCAAAAGGCCTTGCCATATAGGGAACCCCAGCAGTCAGCCACCCAGTGCAACAGTGCAGGAGGGTAAGGCTCCTGGTTTTCTGGAAACGTATGCAGTGGAAGATTTAGGTTGCTATTCCCCCGAATCCTACCCCTGCCCTTCTCTTTTGCCCTTCAGTCTGTTTACTGCTGGTTGCGTGTTTCTCCCTGTGTGCTGATGGCGCCCTCCACCATCAGACCATATGGGCTTTTTCCTCTGGTGATTAATCAGTTTGCATGCTGGGCAGTCTGATCTCTGGGGACTTGTTTCCTCATGGTCTTGTCAGAACATGCAGAATAGCAGCGTGAGACTTCTCACATTTGCACCCACTGCTAACAAGGTATATGGCAATTCCTCAGCAGCAGCACCTTGATCGTAGGGCAGGAGCTGCAGTTGGAAGAGTCTGATCTCATTTCAAAATCTCTGATAGGTCTGGTTTGGAAGCGGCCCTGGTGACATTTTCTTATTTATGGTGTGTCTCTAGTTGCATATAATTATCACAATAGTATATCTATTCTGTTTTTGCTGGGTTTTGTTGTGAACCAAAAGATAGGGGTTTAAAAAAACCATCGCCCACACTCAGTGGCTAGTTCTTACTGCTGCAGTTTATTAATGACCTGAAATAAATGCAGAAATATCTTTAAGAATTGTTATCTGTTGTCATAATGATGATAGAAATCATAGCAGCCTATGTGTGCTGGGGTATCATGGTAAGATTTCACTCGTCCTTACCCTGGTCACAGTTTTACCACCACTTGATAAGAATGGGAACTCTAAAATGTTATCTCCATTTTTGAGACTGGGAATTTGAGGCCGCAGAAGTTAAGATCTTGTTTTCAGTATCTAAGGTAGTAAGTAACAGCTAGATTTTTTCATTTGTCCTTTTCTTTAAACAATTAAAAGTTAGTTTTGCAATTGAGTTAAAACATAGGTTGACATGCAAATCAATTTATATATTTATAGGCAAATTAATGTATGTATATGCAAATATACATTTATATGCAAAATGATTTATAACATGAATTAATACTACTCATAATATTAGCATTATAGACAATACATTATAAATATGCACTGTGCTTAGTTGCTCAGTTGTGTCCCACTCTTTGCAACCCTGCCAGGCTCCTTTGTCCATGAGGATTCTCCAGGAAGAATACTGGAGTGGGTTCCCATGCCCTCCTCCAGGGGATCTCTCCAGTCCTGGGATCAAACGCAGGTCTCCCACATTGCAGGTGGATTCTTTATCATCTGAGCCAAGTATATAACATATAAAATAAAAATATTAATTAAAGTATTTCATGTATGTGTGCAGCACATTTGAAGTATGTGGCTGGAGATATTCATATAGGTGAGTTACTGTTTTCACCTGAGTGGTCACCTTCCAGGTGATACCATTTTCAGCTGTCCAGCCACAGCAGTCACTCCTTTTCACCCCCAACAAAATAACTGCTGTTACTCACCATAGGTAAGATTTGACTGTTCTAGAACTGCAGACAAATGGAATCACACAGTATGTCCTCTTTGGTGTCTGACTTCTTTTGCTCAGTATAGTGCCTATGAGTCATTCATGCTGTGTGGGGTACTTTGTTCTTTTGTTGTTGTCATTGCTCAGTCAAGTCTGACTCGTTGTGACCCCGTGGACCGAAGCACGCCAGGCTTCCCCATCCTTCACCTTCTCCTGAAGCTTGCTCAAACTCATGTCCATTGAGTTGGTGATGCCACCCAACCGTCTCCTCTTCTGTCACCTCGTCTCCTCCTGCCCTCAGTCTTGCTCTTGAGTTTTCATTTAATATGTGCATACATCACAGTTGACTTTTCCTGCTGGTAGATCTTTGGGTTCTTTCCAGTTTTTAGGAATCAACAGCAAAGAACATTCTTGTAAACGCCCATCGGTGCATATTCATAGGCAATTCCCTTGGGTTCCTACCTTTGGGAATCATGTGGTGGGTTCAGAGCTTGGATTTCCTTGGTCCTTTATCCTCAGAGCCATGGCAATGTACCACTGCCCTTTGCTGCTGCCCATAGTTTAAAAATCTCCTCAGGTGATGGAGTTCTGGTTGTTCTGGTGAAAGCTTGGTGAACTGGTCCTTCAAGATGTGAAAGACAGAAATCTGTTTCCTCCTGTCCCATCTGCTGTTGCCACAATCTCACAACTTTGCACCAGACATAGGAATTTCTCCCACCAGGCAATTTATCCTGTTCTCTGCAGACAGGCTGTCCTATGATTTAGTTCAGTCTGCTTGGAGATGGCATCAGATGCCACAGGATCAATGCTTAGTCCCACAAGCCAGGTCCTCTTGCTCCACCAGACACACACACAGACACACACACACACACCTATCAGATGACAGGTGGGCCCCCAAGTTACTCAGAACCTCTGTCCAACTTGGCTATAAGATGGAGCTACTCACAACCCCTTCCTCTGATTTGATCATTTCCTATTTGATGCTTTTGAATTGTGGTCTTGAATAAGACTGTTGAGAGTCCCTTGGACAGCAAGGATATCAAACCACTCAGTCCTAAAAGAAATGAACCCTGAATATTCACTGGAAGCACTGGTGCTGAAACTCCAATACTTTGGCCACCTGATGGGAAGAACCAACTCATTGGAAAAGACCCTGATGCTGGGAAAGGTTGAAGGCAAGAGGAAAAACGGAAGACAGAGGGTGAGATGGTTTGGAGGACATCACTGACCCAATCGACAGGAGCTGGAGCAAACTCTGGGACATAGTGAAGGACAGGGAAGCCTGGTATGCTGCAGTCCATGGGGTCGAAAAGAGTTGGCGCGACTTAGTGACTGAACAACAAGAATGGCTCACAGAATTTGGGAAAAGATTTACTTACTAGATTTCTAGTTTACAAAGGATGTATTAAAGCTTATAAATGAAGAGTCAGGTCAAGAGATATGTAGGGTGTGGAAAGGTCCCAAGAATATGAGCTTCTGTCCCTATTGAATTTGGAAGCTTGTCACCTTCCTGGTACTTGGTTCCATCCTGGTTCACCAACCTGAAAGCTGTCTGCCTCCTCCTCTGGGGATTTTATTGAGGCTTACTAAAAGTCGCCTTATTAACATAAGCTCAGGTGTGGTTGAAAGGGACTGGTTATGAATAGCAAAACACTCCTTTCATCTTTATAGCTTTTATCACTTAGGTAATTCCAAGGGTTTTAGAGCTTAGTGTCAGGAACTGGGACAAAGACCAAACCTCTGTTTGTTATTATATATAGGTCATAACATCACAGATGTTTCTTAGCAACTTGTGTTTGCCCCACTTTTACCAGGCCATTAAACTGTTTATCATTTTCAGTTTGTTTTCAACCTGATGCTTTTTTGTAAAATAAATAAGGAACACGAGAGGATGGCATCTTATCAGTATTGTTTGTTTAAAAGGTTTTGAAGTTTCAGTTATAATAATGTCCAATTCCACAAGATTAGAACTATCTGGCTGTTTAACTAGACTGATGCTTTTTCTGTTATGACTTTATTTTATTTAATAGTAAGCCTTGGTACTTAATGTTGAGTGATTCATATTCAGAAAGGAGAAATGATGTTCCTCAGATATTACCGGAGAAGGCAATGGCAAGCCACTCCAGTACTATTGCCTAGAAAATCCCATGGATGGAGGAGCCTGGTAGGCTGCAGTCCGTGGGGTCGCTAAGGGTCGGACACGACTGAGCGACTTCACTTTCACTTTTCACTTTCCACTTTCACACATTGGAGAAGGAAATGGCAACCCACTCCAGTGTTCTTGCCTGGAGAATCCCAGGGACGGGGGAGCCTGGTGGGCTTCCGTCTATGGGGTCACACAGAGTCGGACACGACTGAAGTGACTTAGCAGCAGCAGCAGCAGCAGATATTACCTGATGCTGGGAAAGATTGAGGGCCAGAGGAGAAGGGGTCGACAGAGGAAGAGATGGTTGGGTGCATCACTGACTCAATGGTTGGGAGTTTGAGCAAACTCCAGAAGATGGTGAAGAACAAGGAAGCCTGGTGGGCCACTGAGCCACCAGGGAAGCCCCAGATGTTCTTTACCTTGCCTTGGTGGTTTATATCCCTTTGGTAATCTGAAAGGTGACTCTCTCCTTTGAAAAACAAATATGGATTTCTGTTAAATTTCATATGAGCTTGTTCATGCATATTTGCACAGGATTTCTTGATTATAAAGGATATTTCCAATTCTAATATTAGATGGAAGTTCACCTCTCTGCATTTGAAGTAGAAATCTTTTTTTGTATAAGATTTTTTGTCTGAGGGATGCCAGTATATACTCTCATTACCAAAATGAAGATGTTATTCCATTGTCACCCAGTAACCAACGTGAACTGGATGCAATCGTTGATCTCATGTTAAGAACATCTCTGAGGGCTACTCCTCCGAGGCAGCCTTGTTCTGGGGTTGTGGAAAAGTAAATAAGCCATACTCCAATCCTGTCTCTTTGAGGATTCTTGTTGCAGTGAAAGGACCTGACTTGGTGAATGACTGCTGGGAGGTCAGGCAGTGCCATAGTCAAGAGCACAGGTTCTGGAGGTAGACATAGGTAGACCAGATTGGCATCTGTGATCTACACTGGCCAGTCATGTAACCCTCTCTATGCCGCAGTATGTTAATCTGTTAAAGAGTATAATAACTCTACCCACCCTTAAGGATGGTTGAGGCTTTACACGAGTCCATGCGGGGGGACCCACCCTTAATAATATGACACTCTGTACCGTATCGTTGTCTTGGAGCCACTGTCCTGCACATTTTAGTATGATCAGCAGCAGCCTTGGCCTCCATTCACTGGTTCCTTCATTTGGAGCAATCAGAAATGTCTTTAGGCATTGTCAGCTTTCCTCTGGGGTGAGTGCCTCTCCTCAATATTTTGAGAACCACTGGTCTTCCCTTACGTGCTTCCCAGGTGGCTCAGCAGAAAAGAATCCACCTGCAATACTGGAGATGCGGGTTCGATCCCTGGGTCGGGAAGATCCTCTGGAGAAGGAAATGGCAAACCACTCCAATATTCTTGCTTGGGAAATCCTATGGACAGAGGGGACTGGCAGGCTACAGACCTTGGGGTCACAAAGGGTTGGATGTGACTTAGTGATTAAACAACAACAACACAAAGTCTTCTGTTAAATTCAGTTTTCTAAATACTTTGGAGAAATTATAGTGGCACTTCCTTTAAAGGAAAAACTCCTTTGAATAAGTCATAATTCCTTCCCTGATGCCCTCTTGATGGAAACAAAAACAAAATGCTAACAAAGCCCAGCTAACAAAAGTCTGTTTGTACCCTGCTGACTGAATTATTGATGCACTCTGTGGGATGAACCACATTCATTCAGGTGGGAATAGTACCCACCTGCCTCTTGGAGAACAGTAGGTATTGCCTGGCGCCTGCCCCTGGCTGCTGTGTGTAATGTGATGGTTTCTGTGACCTGCCCGTTTGCAGCCCAGCCTCCTCGGCATCCTGCAGACAGGGTTTGTTCTTGTCCCTGCTCAGAACAGACCTCCTAAGTCACCATAGAGCCAGGCTACTTTGCTGAGAGCACTAACCTGTTGAGGGGTGTGGGCACAGGTGACAGGCAGCGGCTGAGCTTAGCTGCCAAACACAGCAAGGACTTGGGGTGGCTGAGACACAAGCAGTGTTCACCACCACACACCTCAGAGGTATCAAAGTGTCTGGGGCACCTGGGGCTTGGAGTTGGTGAGGATGCCTGTGAATGGCTGTGAAGAATAGGTGGAAATAACACTGCTGAGAAAGCACTTGAAAACTCAAGAGTGAAATAGCAGGTTCTGATGGGTTTTGGTTGTTGTGGGGGAGGGAGTCAGATGTTGGAAAAGGCGTGAGTAGATTCGTATTCGTTCTTTAATCACCCTTTCTTTGTTCAAGGATATTATTTGGTTTCTGGTTTTGGATTTTGTGGACCAGATTAAGGTAAAATTGAAGGACTGATGTAAAGTAACTAGTTTTTAAGATTGTTCAATAAGAATGTTTAAAGGAAAAAATTACTATGTATTGTCATCAGCGTTGCACAAAGGAAAAAAAATGTTTTGTCACCATACAAGTATGAGGAACATGACCGTAGAATAAAGAGGAGTTGTTTATGTTGAACAAATACAGGATTATGGAACGTTGCCAGTGGTCTTATTTCTTTCTTCCTCCACCTCGGCCAGGTAAAGGTGTCATCATAGACTGCTCCATTTCTTTTACTGCCTGAAGGGGGGGCCAGTGAGCAGAGGCTGTGTGGCGCCCCGTGTATTTGAGCCAGCCTGGGTCAGGGCATTCATCTCTCATTTTCCCTGCCCTCCTCTCTCTGCCCTTGTCTTTTGCCCTTTCTGGAGCTGCACTGGCAAATCTGAAGCAATACACAAGCATCCCTCTGCATCCCAAGATGTCGCAAGTCTCTCTCTGCCTTTCATTTCCCATTGTTCGTAGGTACCCTCCGGGACAGGTGTGTTGTCAAGGAGCGAGTCCCCTGGTGTCCTCGCCGCCCAGGTCTGGAGAGGGATGGCTGATTTGAAAGCCTAATGCAGTCAGAATTCAGTGCTTATAGCCTGTTCACATTCTGAATTGCTTTGGGCACTGAGGCTTAAAGGAGAACTTTTAGAGTTGGGGGTACCTATGATTAAAAAAATCCATTTAAAAAAATACCTGGGAGAATGCCCAGAATGCAGCTGCGGGCTGACCCCTTGAATAAACGTCTAGTAGGAAATACCTCTGCAATCCTAACCAAGGCCCTGATCTGTTTTTTTTTTTTTTTAATCGTAATTAGATAATATGTAGTGATGTGGAATCTCTAAAGCTATAAACAATGGAAGACCCTAATTTCTTGCTTTGGATAATGAGCATAGAAACAACATAAGCTCAGTTTCTTTCCTTGATTTTTTTTTTTTTTAAGTTGCATGGCATGTGGGATCTTAGTTTTCAAACCAGGGATTGAACCCCGGCACCCTGCATTGAGGGGGATAGAATCTTAACCACTGGACCCCAGGGAAGTCCCTCTTTTTTTTTATTTTTATCTTTCTGTTTTTACCAGACTATTAAAATTTTGATTTTTTTTTTAGTTAAAAAAGCAATCTCTATTTCCCAGTTTAAAGAATACTAACAATAGACAAATACATTTGCCCAGCCCCTCCTAATTCCAGACACTTCTGAAAAATAAATGTGAGTTTTGTGTATACACTGTGCTTTTACATTCGGAAAATACCTAATTTTCATATCACATAAATCATATATGTGTATTGTTAGACAATCTGTGTGTTTCTTCCACTTAATATATCTTGGAAATTGCAGAGGTCATTCTGTAAATAGTGTCCACATCTTGCTTAACTGTCGCATTTTATTCTACAGTATAGATATTCCATGATTTATAGAGCACATAGCTGTTCAGAGTTGTATGCTACAAATAATGGTGCAGTAAAAGATTGACTTAGTACATGCATCTTTGTGCACCCGTGTATTTTTATCTGTGATTAAACATACAGAAGATGAGCTGTTATTAGAGGGTATTTTAAAGTTTTTAATGTATATTATACCTCCTCCAAAATGCTATGTCACCTTATGTTATTTCCGTCGGCGATGACTGAGAAGACCATGTTCCTTTCTCCATATTCTAGCCAAATGGTGACCAAAGATTGTTATAAAATATTGAGTCACTGGGGTGTGGTGACTTGAATATTGTTGATCTGTAAGAATGAGGCGAGTGTTGTGGTTAGGTCATCACTTGAGCAGTGAGCCCCCCACCCCAGGAGTGGCTGTGGATCTCCAGCGATACTTTCACACCCCAACAGGTAGATTGTTAATTCACAAAAACCTTGCTTTGTTGGATCTTTCCTAATGAGCTGGCTCTTAATTAAATGGAGCAGTATGTTAAGTTTAAATCACAACGGAAACCAGTCTGAGTTTCTTAGAATGTTTTGGAAACATACTATTTTTCATGTGGTTACTTCTAAATTGTGCTTGAGGGCCTTGCCCTAAGAATAAAAATCATACTTTGTGATAATTTTAGAAAGTGTCACAAAGTCTGGCCAGTTTGGATTCTAAATCTGTCAGAGGAAATAAATACCCATGGTGAGACTATAGTACATACAAAGTAGAAGGTAGGTTATTTCCTCTATAAGCCAGTGGATGGCTGGGCTGTTCTTATTCCCATTTAGTGTTTTACTCTTTCCTGCAGCCTGATGGAGTCAGAGCTACTGTGTTCCCCACTTTGCAGGTGAGTCCACTGAGGCAGACAGGAAGCAGCCTGCATGCTGGGGATACAGTTACTAAGGGGTAAGCCAGACAAATGCTTGTGATGAAAGTCTGCCTAATTCCAACAGGGATCAACAAACGTGACCCACCACTTGCTTTTGTACAGCCCACCAACTAGGAATGGGCTTTATATTTTTAAATGGTTGCATGTTAAGGGATTAAATTAATTCTCTTGATTTTGCCTCTTGCCCCATAGAGCCTAAGATGTTTAATATTTAGCCCTTTACATGAAAATTTTGCAATTTCTTCTCTTGACTATTAGTCCTTAACTACCTAAGACTGAAAAGAAATACCTTCACTCAAGTGGGGAAGTTGGCTAGGCCAGTGGTTCTCAAATATTAGCATGGGTCAGAAGCATGTGGTGGGTATGGGGTGAGTTCTAACACAGATTTCTGGGCCTATCCCTGAGGTCTGCAGTGCGACTGCAGAAGTGGGATTCTAACAGTTTCCCAGGGAGTTGAACTCTGCTGGGCCTGGACCATACTAGAAGCACTGAGCAAGGGGGATGGAGTGGAATTAGGGATATCGGCCGTGAAACTGTGAGAGGGTCTCACCCCATTTATTTGCAGTTGCAGCCCTTCCAAATTAGGGCCCTAGGCTTGTAGACTGACAAAGTGTACATTCAGCAAAGAAGGCTTCTGTGTTGATGAGGAAGAAATTTAACCTGTGTTGGTAACAGCTGTCTGAAAGTGGAGATGGAGCTTCAGAACTTCAACTTTTTTATTCATTTAATCATAAATATTGTAGAAGATACATTTAAACGTCTTTGTTACTTAAGTGATAATTGGTATCAATTAACTGATAATTTACTATTTGCTAAGCTCTGTACATGGAACAACAGACTGGTTCCAAATAGGAAAAGGTGTACGTCAAGGTTGTATATTGTCACCCTGCTTATTTAACTTCTATGCAGAGTACATCATGAGGAACGCTGGGCTGGAAGAAGCACAAGCTGGAATCAAGATTGCCGGGAGAAAAATCAATAACCTCAGATATGCAGATGACACCACCCTTATGGCAGAAAGTGAAGAGGAACTCAAAAGCCTCTTGATGAAAGTGAAAGAGGAGAGTGAAAAGGTTGGCTTGAAGCTCAACATTCAGAAAACAAAGATCATGGCATCTGGTCCCATCACTTCAAGGGAAATAGATGGAAAAACAGTGGAAACAGTGTCAGACTTTATTTTTTGGGGCTCCAAAATCACTGCAGATGCTGATTGCAGCCATGAAATTAAAAGACGCTTGCTCCTTGGAAGGAAAGTTATGACCAACCTTGATAGTATATTAAAAAGCAGAGACATTACTTTGCCAACCAAGGTCCGTCTAGTCAAGGCAATGGTTTTTCCCGTGGTCAGTACTATTGCCTAGAAAATCCCATGGATGGAGGAGCCTGGTGGGCTGCAGTCCGTGGGGTCGCTAAGGGTCGGACACGACTGAGCGACTTCACTTTCACTTTCACACATTGGAGAAGGAAATGGCAACCCACTCCAGTGTTCTTGCCTGGAGAATCCCAGGGACGGGGGAGCCTGGTGGGCTTCCGTCTATGGGGTCACACAGAGTCGGACACGACTGAAGTGACTTAGCAGCAGCAGCAGCATGTATGGATGTGAGAGTTGGACTGTGAAGAAGGCTGATCGCCGAAGAATCGATGCTTTTGAACTGTGGTGTTGGAGAAGACTCTTGAGAGTCCCTTATACTGCAAGGAGATCCAACCAGTCCATTCTAAAGGAGATCAGTCCTGGGTGTTCATTGGAGGGACTGATGCTAAAGCTGAAACTGCAGTACTTTGGCCACCTCGTGCGGCGAGTTGACTCACTGGAAAAGACTCTGATGCTGGGAAAGGTTGGGGGCGGGAGGAGAAGGGGATGACGGAGAATGAGATGGCTGGATGGCATCACCGACTCTGTGGACATGAGTTTGAGTGAACTCCGGGAGTTGGTGATGGACAGGGAGGCCTAGCGTGCTGTGATTCATGGGGTCGCAGAGAGTCGGACACGACTGAGCGACTGAACTGAACTGAACTGAACTGAAGCTCTGTACAGAAGTTTTATAATAATCCTATGAAGTTGGTAGGGACTTCCCTGGTGGTCTAGTGGTTGGAACTCTGTGCTTTCACTGCTGAAGACATTGGTTCGATCATTGGTCAGGGAACTATGATCTCACAAGCCACGGGGCATGGCCAAATATAAAATGTAAGAAGGAACTTGCTGTTACAGTTGTGTGGCAAGTGGCCACAAATAATTTAGACTCTTGTTTACGATGCAGCTTCCTTCCCTGTATTCACCCCCCACCATGGCTACCACATGAGAATCCTGCCTGTCTCTTTCAGCTTAGAAAAATGTTGTTCTGGAGGGAAGAAGGGCCCATTTGGCAAAATGTTGTTAGTATTATCTTTTACTTAGAAAAAGCTGCTGTGACTACCTTAACTGTCATAATTATTTTTAAAACTTTGAATTATGGAAAACTCTTTACTAAGAGAAAATACACCATACACTCACAGTTTACAGATGTGAATACGTGGTCACTGTTTGTATGGTCAGGCCACTCATGATGGCTGTTCTCTTGCTCTCTGTCCATCTGTGGCCCCCCCCCAGTGTCTGCTTCACCTCTTACACACCTGGTTGACCTTCCTGGGTACCTGTTACAGGCCTTAGCTGGTGATTGTTTTTATCAAAGGGGTGGTGAGCTGCACGCTTGCTTACTGGTTTCCCTGGTAACTAATGAGCCCACCTGAAGTCAGTGTCAATTGCCTTATAACTAGAATCCAGCGTCCCCCTCCATCCCGCTGGGAGAGAAGACTGCCGCCATGTTCCCTCTGCTGTCTTGCACTGAGTTGAGGTGTAAGCTCCCCCGTTCATTTAACTTCTTATGTTGCTTTTGCTGACTCTGGGCTCTTTTCTTTGATCTTGAAGCTGGGCTAGGGCAGGACTTGTAGGCCTGCGGGGTGCAGCCCAACACAGTTGTTTAGAAGATTTTTCTTTTTTAAGGAGTTAACACTAGAGAATTGTTACATCCCTAAACACCTTTTCTCTTTCCTTTCCTACCCAAAATGATGCCTGGTTTTGTGTATGCGTATTTACAGATAACTAGCCCCTCAGTCATGTCTGCCTCTTGACTGTAGCCCAGGCCAGAATACTGGAATGGGTTGCCCTTCCCTTCTCCAGGGGAATTTCCCAACTCAAGGGTTGAACCCATGTCTTCTTCATTGCAGGCAGATTATGTGCTGTCTGAGCCACTAGGGAAGCCCATACATATTTATATATGTACCAAAACTAAAAGAAATGCAAGGGACAACATATGCTTCAGCATACGATTTTAGAGTTGGTTGTGTGTTGACAATTTATTGAGTAAATACTCAGAGAAATTAGATGAGTCATGTTTTCTGATGTTCTGGGGATTTGAGGCCAGTGTGTTTACAATCTTATACAAACTTCAGGAATTTCTGTCTGGCACCACAGATCCCCGATCCCTTTCATGATAATATTTTATTGTTTTGATTTTCTGGTATCTTGCAAATTCCTAGAATGCATGGCTTTGGGTTTTGGATCTTTAAGTTCTTATCAGAATTTTGACAGATCCTTTGAAGCAACCAATATTTTTGACTCTCAGTGGGTACCAGGCATTTTGCCAGACTGGGGAGGACCCTGGAGAGAGTGAGAGAGACGACTAACCCTCCCCCATCGAGCCTATATTCAGGTGTTTACAATTCTCTTCTCTGTTCCTCCAATTTATTGTAGTATGAGTTTTCTGGAAATTAGTAATGAAAGTGTATCAGTCGCTCAGTTGTGTTCGACTCTTTTCCCACCCTCCAGACTCCTCTGTTCGTAGAATTCCTTTAGACCAGGAATACTGGAGTGCGTAGCCGTTCAGCAGTACTTACAATCATTTCTGTGTGTGGTAGGCAGTGTCCCAGTTTTTGGTTCATAGAAGGTGGTCACCTTATCTATTATGTGGTAATGAGGCATCTTCGCGCTTATTAAATGCCTTGCAAAAGTTATGTGCCCATTTCCCTTTGTTATTAGACATTGTGCTAATTGCACGGGTGATTTAAATGTTAAAAGGCATTAAAGCATTTGTTGTAATAATTAGCAAAGGATTGGTAGGTTACAAATGAATGATAATGCCATATTTTTAAAATACAGCATTATATATCTCTGGAAAGTGGTATATGTTATGAAACATTAATATTCAAATGAGAGATTTGAACTGAATGCTCTCTAAAATCCTTTCCAGTAAGTTCTTTCTGGTGTTTGAAAGTAAGAGCTCCACATGAATGGTGTCACACTTCTGAAAACCTCAAGGAGAGGCCACAGCCTGCCTTTTGAACCTTGGATAGTGGTCTAGAGATTGCTGATTCTCTTCTTTCTCAGAAATAGAAACTCTGTTTTTCTCAGTGAACACAAAGCTACTTGGAATAAAGACCAGACTTCTGCTGTGGTAGTTACATGTGATTTTAATTTTACTTTATTTGAATATAAGTGGAAATAACATGCAGTTTCCAGAACGTTCCCTTAAAGGGAAGGAGGCAAGTCCTAAATATCTTCTTCTTTGCTGTTGGCTGGAATGTGGACATAATGGCTGGAAATTGAGCAGTTTCTGAGGACCTTGAGGTTGGTATTTCAGGCAGAGTCACAGGATGGAAGCAGTGCAGGCAATGCTGTATACACAGTTCTGCAGTGTTCTTGCAAAAGGGCCTCTGGCTGAGAAGTTGATTAAGGGACTAAAGTTCAATCCAGGCTCTGCTTCTCAAGGAGTGTACATGGGGAAAGGTTGGGCCTTCTCCTTTACACAAAAAGATCATGTGCTGAAAAATTGATGTACCTACAGGACTACTTTCACCTGGAGGGGTACCTTTTTTCTAATTTATTCAGAGGTACCACAGGAGCCCTCTTACTATGGAGCGCCACCTCATCTCCAGACTGCCCTGCTTGCCATTAATGGTAGACAGTAGTACCCTGTAGCTTGTTTAGCCTTGCTTGGAAAATTGCACAGGCAGAGTAGCCCGGCGGGCTACAGTCCATGGGTTCGCAAAGAATTGGATGCAACTGAGCAGCAGCAGCTTGTTCAGCCACTATTGTTTTGATATTTTCATTACTGGTGAAAGTGAAAGTAGCTCAGTCGTGTCTGACTCTTTGCGACCCCATGGTCTATACAATCCATGGAATTCTCCAGGCCAGAATATTGGAGTGGGGAGCTGTTCCCTTCTCCAGCGGATCTTCCCGACCCAGGAATTGAACCTGAGTCTCCCAGGAATCGAACCAGAGTCTCTTGCACTGCAGGCGGATTCTTTACCAGCTGAGCTACCAGGGAAGCCCATTAGTGGTACTTGGACCTCAGTCTGGTCAATAGATCACTGTCTTTTCCATTGCAAGGATTTCTTTGATTTTTTGGGGGGGTCTATATTTTGCTGATTTGTGAACAAAAGATACCACCTCTGGGCAATGTATGTTGATTGAAGTGTTTGTTTGTTTTTAAATGGGGATATAATTGCTTTACAACGTTGTGTTAGTTTCTGCTGTCCAACCATATGAGTCAGCTAAATGTATACATACCTCCTCTTCCTCTTGAACTTCCCTCCCACACCTCTAGGTCATCACAGAGCACCAGGCTTAACTCCCTGTGCTGTACAGCAGCTTTCCACTAGCTGGCTATTTTATACATGGTGATGTATGTATGCTGGTGTTAACCTCCCAAGTTGTCCCATCCTCCTTCCCCACAGTCCCCAAGTCCTTTTTCTGTCTGCGTCTCCATTTATGCTCCTTCAAAGAGGTACCTCAGCGTTGCTTTTCTTTAGATTCCATATATATATGTTAGTATATGATATTTGTTTTTTTCTTTCTGATTTCACTCTATATGACTCTAGGCCCATCCACAATTCTACAAATGACCCAATTCCATTCCTTTTTGTGGCTGAGTACTGTTCCATTGTATATACGTACCACATCTGTATCCATTCATTTGTCAATGGGCATTTAGGTTGCTGATTGAAGTGTTTTGCAAGAATAGAGGGCAACTGAAATAATCAACATTGGCTGTGGGCTGGGAGTGAGGAAATTAGGGGAGGTTAGAAACTGAGTCCATGGGGTCGCTAAGAGTCTGACACGACTGAGCAACTTCACTTTCACTTTTCACTTTCATGCATTGGAGAAGGAAATGGCAGCCCACTCCAGTGTTCTTGCCTGGAGAATCCCAGGGATGGGCGAGCCTGGTGGGCTGCCGTCTATGGGGTCGCACAGAGTCGGACACGACTGAAGCGACTTCGCAGCAGCAGCAGCAGGAACTGAGGGCTGAAGGTTGGCACCCTCGGGGCTGGGAGTCTGGTCAGAGGTGCAGCTCCTGTTGTCTGGGACAGTGATGTACAGCCTTGCCTTTTCTCCTTCAGGAGCTCGTTCTTGATTCAGAGCTACCGTGAGAGCAGGGTGTCTGCATGTCAAGGTGTGCATCACGTGTCCTGTCTCTTCCCCTCTAGCTCTTGTACTGGGCACATGCTCATCTGGGTCAGCTCTATACCTGCAGTGAAGGGCGCATACTTTTCCCCAAAAAGAATTGAAGTTGCTGCTGAGCTGGGGGATGGATGATGAGTATCAAAAAGAAATAAAAGGCAACAAGAAAAGAAAGAAGTAAAAGAAGATAATGACACTACATGACCACGCCACCCTGTGCGCGGTAAAGCAATGGAATGTGTACTAATTTCCCACCAAGGGTCTACTTTTTGGTATTTCATCTCCCACCCTCAGGCAGTGAGTGCTAAGTCTGTTTCTGTTCGCTTGCAGCCCCACCGGCTGATCCTGTGTGATTGCCTGCTGTGCACAGGGTGCTGTGTCAGATATGGGGGGGATGTGATGACGTAATAGATGGAGAGGGTCCTCCCTGTGGTGATGCAGCCCCGGGCTCCCTAATATGCATCTATGTAATGGCATCACGTGGGTAGAGGGAAACTGTTACATGTAGGATGACTAGACATCAAGGTCCTTGTATATTCAATATCCTGTGATAAACCATAATGGAAAATAATCTTTAAAGAGAATACATGTATGTATGATGGAGTTTCTTTGCTGTACATAAGAAATTAACACAACGTTGTGACTCTACCATACTACAATAAAATTAAAAAGCAGAATCACATGGAAACAGGACATGGCTTTGCCGTCTTTTCTGCACTGCCACGTGCCACTCCCCTTCCCTTTAGAACCCTTTAGGGAATGGCTTGTTTGCTCTTTTCCCAGAAAAGGGGCTTCAGTCTCAGCTCCTAAGAATCTAATGTCATCTTGAGCCCTGCGGAGGTATGTTTCTGGCCTCTGAAGTGCTATTATGTGGTAATTTTATGGTTTTTCTTTATGAATAATTTACCCGGAGAGTCCTAATATCTTTGGAAGCCAGTGAATTTTGGTGTTTATCAAGGAAACGTCTCAGCCTGAAGAGAGAAATCAATTTCTTAATACAAAGCAAAGCAAAACATATGAGGTCATCTACCCTATGGGAAAGCAGTATATTTTGTAAGCGTTATTTATTATTATTAAGTCAGGACCTCAAATTATTATAAATTATGGTATTTATAAAGACGTTGTAAAGACGTTGTATATTCGTTAATCTCATTTGTGTCCTCACTGTTTACGCTCTATTTAGGATTATGAAGCATTTTATATTCACAGTATTTTAGGGCTGAAAGACCAGCTTGTGCTTAAAACCATTTTGGAAAAATACTTGCCTAATCTTTTTATAAAAGTTCCCAAGAATGTTGACTCCACAACCTGTTTTGGTGCCTTCTTTGTTTCAAGCTCTTCTACCCTTTGTTGCAAGAGATAAATGATACTCCTTTCCAATTTTCATAAATGTTTCTTGGAATCACGTGTTGTAAGAAGTTTTTATGCCTCTTAAACAGTCCAGTGTAGCTATTTTTCTCTTCCTCCTATTATTCCTTTCTGAATGCCCAAAGGAAAGTCGAATAGTAGTAGTAATAGTCATGGTTACAAGTTACTAAGTGCCTCCTTAGCAATGCATAACCCTGACCGTGACCCAGTGAGATATAGTCTGTTGTTATTTCCATTTTATAGATGAGGAATCTAGGACCCAAGTTCCCTGGACCAAAGGCAAGACGACCCAGAACTTGAGAGATCTCTGCCTCAAAACTAGTTCAAGGGTCAATCAAAATCACTCTTCCTCTTTCTCATGAACAGTAAATTGTTACATACTTTACTTTTACGCTTGAAGGAAAAACTTGGCTGTTATTGTCAGAAGTGGTTTGTAATTTTTTTTATAGGTATTAGAATATATTAAGCTCTTGTTTGACTCAAAACACAATTCATGAAAAAGTAAGACTCAGAGAACCATAACGGATTTAGAAACTTCTTCATTTTCTTACTGTTTGTGTGTTACATTCAGGGAAGAACTTGTTAATGATGTTACTTATTTTATTAAAAGATTCCTTTCATATTCTTAACTGTGCTTCACTTTTAGCCCTCTGCAATGGCGGGGGTAGAAATGAACGGCAAAATGTCATGTAGGTTCTTACTGTGTTCTGGGGAAGGCAGGATTCCACATGTCATATCCACTTTAATGCTGTTTTGGTTTTAGTGAGTTAAAATGGTGTGATGTCTTGATACCATCCTTTAGCTTTAAAATCCTGGACTTTTTTATATTTTTTATGAAGATTGAAAAGGAAAGCAGGGAAGATGGAAATTTTACTGGTATCTCTGTTGCTCTGAAAGACATCAGAGATATTTTGTGTGTCCTGAATAGCAGCTTGGGGATGAGATTCATGCTTAGTAACTTTTCTTTGGCAACTAGAAACCAGGTCCTTTGGAAGACAGAGGGCAATGACGTGGTTCAGAGATTTCTAGGACAGCTTGATGAGCTTGCCTAGGTGAGCTGGATTTTCTTTATTCTTTTCTTTCTTTTAAAAGGTTTCATGGCCCAGCATGTAGGATCTTAGTTCCCCCACTGGGGATTGATCGTGCACCCCCTGCAGTGAAAGCTACCAGTCATAACCGCTGGACCCCCAGGGAAGTCCTGAGAGCTGGAGTTTGCAGCAAGGTTTTGATGTCCTTTTGGCCTGGTGCTCTGTCCCTCTCATCCTGGTCCATTTGTAATAGAAACATGGGATTCAATACTATTGATTGGGAGCAGTTGTTGAATTGTGATGTGTGCAGTTAATTTGAAGCCTGGGTCTTAAGTTGAACGGGGATAAATAATCAACATTGAATGCTTACCTGTTACAGCTTTATTGCTTTTATAAATTGTCCCAGCGATTCCTCTTGAATGGTACAGATACCAGCCATCAACCTGGCTTTACTGAAAATTCTAGAAATCCTTAAGCCTCATTTTAGGATCTCTGTTTTAACTCTTGTAAAAGCTTTTACAAACAGCATGGATTCCATATATGTACTGTTATGTTGCTTTGCCTGCTGCTCAACCGTAAAATCTTACCATGGAGAGACAGAGGGCAATTGAGTATGACTCATACACACTGGGGAAAAGAATTTCTTTGCTCACTGGTGTTGTATATGACACTAGTGCTGTATATGAAGGTGTAATCAAGGCAACACTCTTGAATTAAAAGGAAAAGAGTCCCAGAGTTCTCAAGCATTCATCAAGGGGCCTTGACCTTGGAGTTTTGGGGCTAACTGAGGTGTGGAGACCTTTTCCTACGAAAGCTGCTGGGGAGTGGTGTCCTCAAGAGCTCATGTCCTTTGTGGGTTGTGGTTGCTGTAGGCTCTTCTGGTCTCCGTGATCCAGCTGTGCACCCTGAGGTCAGGGCTTTGGTGGCAGGCTTGGTGTAGCAGTCAAGAAAGGGAACCAGAAAGAGGTGGAATAAATCTCTACAGCGGTCCGTCTTTCTCCGTTTTGTTTCCTTACCCTTTTTATCTTCTTCTCATGCCATGTTCTCTTCAGAGTGTGTGTGTGTTCATCAAGTCTTGTTTCTGAACTGAGCCTGTGTGCGAGGCTTGGAAAGGGTGGAGTGAACAATTTGAGTTTCTCTGATCATCACTTTTTTAGGAAAAAACTTATTTATGATCATGCCGGGTCTCAGCTGAGGCACACGGGATCTTTAGTTGTGGCATATGGTATCTAATTCCCTAACCAGAGATCGAACCAGGTCTCCTGCACTGGGAGCATGGAGTCTTAGCCAGTGGACCACCAGGGAAGACCCTCTCTGATCATCACTTTAATGGATCTTTATTGAATGACAGAAAAGTGTTACGGGGGCAGGGAGAGCAGCACGTGCTTTCCTTTTTTGCTTCTCTTCTCTCTTGTATTCCTTCAAAATCTCCAAGATGTCTGCCGCTTCCTCATTATTGCATTGCGTCTCCATTGGGGCTGATTTTGTTACTCAGGATACATTTGATGATGTCTGGAGACATTCTGGGTTGTTATATCTCTCGGGGAGGGGCTTGCTAAATCTAGTGCTTCAAGTCTATCAATGCTGCTTAACATCCCACAACGCCCAGGACAGTTCCCAGTGAAATATTAGCCTGCCTCAAATGTCATTAAGTGCCAAATCGAGAAACACTGCTCTACTGACATGTCTCTCTGGCCAACATATGGGCCTGTCTTGCTTGGCATGTGTTTCACTTGCTGGTTTATCTGTCTGAAGTTTATCAAAATACAGCAAACTGGTTGCCTAAACCAGTTTATCATGTTTGTTTTAATTTGGATTGCCAATCCTTTTCCTAGACTAGGCCAAACTAATCATTGCCCCCAAAGAATCACAATTTCTAAATTAGTGGAATCAGAATTAGAGGTCTTACTCCTTGAGAGTCATGCCAATTATGAATCATCTAGACAAAGTTGCATCAACAATCCACAGTGAACTTCTCCAGCATATTTTGGGTTGGTGAGTAAGAGGAGAGATTTTGCGTTTCTAATGGTAGTACAGCTGGAAGCTGTCATCACTTGGGTTCATCATTTATGTGCCAAGCTGTGGACTTTGTTACATTTCTAGTCTCCCTTGCACCACACCATTTGTTCCATTGGCCTTACCTTTGCTCTTAACTTCCTCCAGAAAGCCTTCTTTGCCTCCTCAAGTTTAGAGTCATGGCTCCTCCCATGCACCTACCCTTTTGGTAACATGACTCTTGACTCCTTGGATCATGATGGCCTGTTGTTGACTTTGAGGGCCAGCCCCTGCTACCTAATTCGCTCCTGCCAGACACATAGTAGGACCTTTGTAAATACTTGTGGAATGACTGAATGGAGGAAAACTGAAAGCTAGCGTTTGCTTGGTTACAAAAAGAAGTGTAGTAGAAAAAAAAAAAACTCAGAACCAGAAAACATGTGCTTTGGGGCTGGTTCTCTTGATTCTCACTTATCAGACAAGTGGATAAATAAGTGGGTTGAATGAAATGATTCTAAATGGGGAGCCTTTGTGTTTCTGGTGAGCACTCTCTTGTGTACAGTGCTGTCACAATGAAAGTTGATCTGCATTATTAAAAAGCAAAAGGGCATCTGTGTATCTGGAATCACAGCAAGCAGAGTATTGTTTAAACATCAGCTCAGATCTTGTCACTCCTCTGAACGACACCCCTCTTCCAAGTGACAGTTCTTACCATGAGCATCAAGCATCTATGCCATCAGGTCCCCAGCCCCTTTCCCTCCCGCCATCCTGCCCTTGCTTCTCCACCTCGCTCCGCTCCAGCCACGCTGGCCTCACTCACTGATCATCACATGCCCCAAGCACCCTCCTACCTCAGTGTTTGGTAATTGCTTTTCCTTTTGCCTGAAATGATCTTTGCCAGCGAGACCTGCGTGGCTCCTTCTGGACTACCTGTGGGTCTTTGTTTGGGTGTCCCATGTTGGGATTGAAGGCAAAAGGAGAAGAAGGTGGCAGGTGGAAGAGGATGACATGGTTGGATAACATCACTGATTCAAGGGACATGAACTTGGTGAGCTCTGGGAGATGGTGAGGAACAGGGAGACCTGGCATGCTACAGTCCGTGGGGCTGGTCGCAGAGAGTCAGACACGACTCAGCCACTAAACAACAGCAACCCATGTTTGGAAGGCCTCCGCTGGCCACTCCATCTCAAATTACAGCCACTCCCCAGTTATCTTATTTCCTCTCTCTGATGCGCTTTTATCCTCCTGAGCTTCTTTTGGCATTCTATCTATTTAACTTATTTCTATCTCTTCCTCTGTCCCTCCACCTCTAACCTCCTTAGAGTACAAGTGCCATGATTCCATTCATTTTTATTCAATGGCAGCAGGCAACTGTAAAAGTTTATGTATCACAGTGAACTCAACACATGATCACAATCTGAATATACCCATATAACTAGCCACCAGTGACTCAGTGATAAAGAATCCACCTGCCGATACGGGAGACATGGGTTCGATTCCTTGGTTGAGAAGATGCCCTGGAGAAGGAAATGGCAGCCCACTCCAATATTCTTGTCTGGGAAATCCCATGGACAGAGGAGCCTGGTGGGCTACAGTTATGGGGTTCCAAAAGAGTTGGACATGACTTAGCGACTAAGCAACAACAGCAGCAGCAGCACAGAAAGCCCCATTCATTCCTCTTTCTAATCACTTCTTTCTATTTAAGGGCTACTACCATCCTGAATCCCTGGTAGGGACTTTTCACTGCTGTATCCATAGTGCATGGTGGGCACAAAGTCAGCACTAGTTGAGTTTATTAAAAACACTGGGAGAGAAACCTGTATGTCTAGATTTCTAATGCTGGTCTCTAATTGTAGATTAATCTCAGTCATTGGAAAATGCAATTAGAGGCTTTGGAAGTATCTGTTAGCCAGACACTGGCTACTGTAACTTAGCCTATTAGATGTGTCACTTGTTTCTGCTGTGTTGGCCTTGATTATTTAAGTATTTTACCTGTGATCTCTGTAAGTTCACTCTTCCTGCTCGTAATTTTAATTTACTGTCTATTCTGTTTGCTAGGCACTTAATCAGACATCTCTCTGGTGATTGTCTTACAGGATTATTTAACTTCTTCTGGCCTTTCAACTACATTGTAAATTCAGTCAAGCGTAATAAATTTGTACCAAAACTTGCCCTCTGGTCTTGATTCTTTCCTAGCTAAAATTATTGCACATTTCTGTTCCTGGTTACTGGCCACTATCCGGGACTCTGGGAGTGTGGGTTTCTCTTCCAGCTGGACGCCTGTGTTAGGATTGCAACCTGTACTGTAAGTAGAGTCATCAGATTTGATAATACTGGTAACCACTTGAGATGTGATAGTGAGTTTAAGGATGCAGTGGCTTCTGAGAATTTTGGTTAGCGCTTTCTCTAAATGTATATGTGCCTGCAAACTCAAGAATCAGTATGTCATTAATGAGTGAAGTTATTGGGCCTTTATCCTGGCAAATAACAGAGAAGTGTCCAGAGTTACTCATACAAAACAACGTATCAGCTGGCTGTGGGGCTTGACTGTCCACAGGATGGAATATTATGCAGTCATTAAAGATCAGAAAGTAAAGCAATATATTTTAGGACCAATTTTGTGTTTTCTTTTTCTAAAACCATGTCCTGTGTACTTGATTCTCTTAATACTCACAGCATAACTTCCCCATCCCACTCCAGTAGGGCTGTCCTGTAGGCAAGATCTAAGTATCACTTAGAATGCTGTCAGCTGCAAGTCAGAAGAGACTCAACCCTGAACAGTGAGAAAATATAGAAAAATGTTACCATTCATACTAGATATCCGGAGGTGGTAGATTTCCAGGTAATCAATGGCCAGCCAGTGTTCATTATGAATGCAAGC
This sequence comes from Moschus berezovskii, assembly GCF_049115385.1. NCBI lineage: Eukaryota > Metazoa > Chordata > Mammalia > Artiodactyla > Moschidae > Moschus > Moschus berezovskii. Next base: position 20,918,183 of record NC_142483.1, read on the forward strand.
GGTTTCCATCTTTCTGCTCTGCCATCTGTTATTTCCCCGGAGATGTTCTTTTTGAGGTGGCAAAATGGAGCTATGCAAAATCTGTCATCCAAACCCGCAGATAGTGATGGGCCTGTTTGGACCATGTTACCCAGAGTTGAGATTTAAGGCAGCCTCTTTGAAGCTCACAGCTGAGTGGTGGGGGATGGACTCAGGCCAGTGAACACGGGTTCTGACCTGGAGGGGGAAGAGGGGCGAGGAAGGTGGGAGGACACATGGGCCTTCATCCCACTTGCTGGGATGAGAATTGGGAATTTGGAGCATTTTTTTGAGTGAACTCAAAAAGTGAAGAGTGAACAACTTCAGAGGGAACCTGTTAGTGTGATGGTGTGATTGGGGAATTAATAACAGTAAATTCTTTAATATCTATTTTGGTTAAAATTTAAAACTTAGATGTCTTTAAAAAGGATTTGGCTTACTATCTGGCACGCAGATTCTTAGTATGTTAACTGTGTAAATTTGCTAGCCTGCCGATAGTAGCATTGTTTTAATTTAAGTGATTTGGGGGATAGAAATGGGAATTTAAAGGTTTGGAAAGAGGGTTCATGGGGTTGGGCAAATTTGGATAAGAGTTGGTTTTGTAACATGTCCCTGTATTAAAACTATTCAGTATTGAATCTAGGCCAAATATTTAGATCTTTGCTTGCTTTCCTTTCTTCTTTCTTTTCAAGAAATGTCTCTGTGGTAGAAATTTATATAATGCATCCTTTAATTGTTACGTTGTTCAAAGGCCTGCTAATGTGTCACCCTCATATTTTATTTCCAGTATTTTGTCAGATGATCAACAGAAAATTTAAAGTAATGGTGGCTTCTCTACTTTTTTCCTATTCAGTTCAGTTCAATCGCTCAGTCGTGTCCGACTCTCCGCGACCCCATGAATCACAGCACGCCAGGCCTCCCTGTCCATCACCAACTCCCGGAGCACACTCAAACTCATGTCCACAGAGTCGGTGATGCCATCCAGCCATCTCATTCTCCATCGTCCCCTTCTCCTCCCACCCCCAACCTTTCCCAGCATCAGAGTCTTTTCCAGTGAGTCAACTCGCCGCATGAGGTGGCCAAAGTATTGCAGTTTCAGCTTCAGCATCAGTCCTTCCAATGAACATCCAGGATTGATCTCCTCTAGAATGGACTGGTTGGATCTCCTTGCAGTATAAGGGACTCTCAAGAGTCTTCTCCAATACCACAGTTCAAAAGCATCGATTCTTCGGCGGTCAGCTTTCTTCACAGTCCAACTCTCACATCCATACATGACCACGGGAAAAACCATTGCCTTGACTAGACGGACCTTGGTTGGCAAAGTAATGTCTCTGCTTTTTAATATACTATCAAGGTTGGTCATAACTTTCCTTCCAAGGAGCAAGCGTCTTTTAATTTCATGGCTGCAATCAGCATCTGCAGTGATTTTGGAGCCCCAAAAAATAAAGTCTGACACTGTTTCCACTGTTTTTCCATCTATTTCCCATGAAGTAATGGGACCAGATGCCATGATCTTTGTTTTCTGAATGTTGAGCTTCAAGCCAACCTTTTCACTCTCCTCTTTCACTCTCATCAAGAGGCTTTTGAGTTCCTCTTCACTTTCTGCCATAAGGGTAGTGTCATCTGCATATCTGAGGTTATTGATATTTCTCCCAGCAATCTTGATTCCAGCTTGTGCTTCTTCCAGCCCAGCATTGCTCATGATGTACTCTGCATATAAGTTAAATAAGCAAGGTGACAATATACAACCTTGACGTACACCTTTTCCTGTCTGGAACCAGTCTGTTGTTCCATGTCCAGTTCTAACTGTTGCTTCCTATTACAACATCATTAATTTGCATGGTTGGATTATCTGTGAGAATGTATTTCCAAGAAGTTGCTAAATGTCTGTTTTCTTCCCCATCCTGACTCCTTAATAATACTATTGTAAGTAGGATATGTGTACATTTTGGGGAGAATAAGAAAAATGAAAACTCTCATGATCTCATTGGTCCCAAACATACATTTTGCCTGATATGATTTCCTTACTTCCATGTGGAGTTATCAAAATGGGTTGGTTAAAAAGCAAAAAGTGTGGCCATCGTTAGATGATCTGTCAAAAGTGTTCACATGCTGAGCACAAAAGCGTTCAGTTTTGAAATAACTGCAGATTTACACAACAGTGTAACGACAGTACAGAGAGGTTACATGTATTCCTCACCAGGTTTCTTGCGTTGGTTCAATCTTATATAATTACAGTTACAGTATCAAAAAGAGGAATTTGACATTGGTACAGGTGTGTATATAGTTCTCTGCTATTTTATCAGTGCAGATGGCTGTAACCGCTACCGGAAGAAGATGCAGAATGATATCATCACAAAGATCCTCTTCATTCTATCCCTTTACAATCATTCTCCCCCACCACCCCCAGTCCACTCATCTGTTCTGTATCTGGAAGGCAGCTATGCTCACACTATACCACCAATGCCTGTGTTTGTACTTCTGCATGGTTTTGTCATTTTGAGAATGTTATACGTCTAGAATCGTATAGAAGGGACCTAATGAAATTGGCTTTTGTCACTCAGCATAATGTCCCTGATCACCATCCAGGTTGTTGTGTGCACTGATTTTTGAGCAGTATTCCTTCATGTGGATATACCCAAGTTTGTGTAAACATTCACCTTTTAGAGAAGATTTTTTTTTTCCCCTAATTCCTGGTGGTTTCTACACAAAGTTTATTAATAGTTGTGTACAGATGTTTGTGGACATCAGTTTTCACTTTTCTGGCCTAAATACACAGGTACAAATGGTAAATGTATTTATTTATTTTTTAACAAAACTGGGAAACTGTTTTCCAACAATACCTGGACCATTCCATATCCCCACCTGCTGTGCGTGAGAGATCTGTGGTTCCTGCATCCCCACCAGCTCTCAGAGTTGTCACTGTTTTTCATTTTAGCTTTTCCAGTAAGTATGCAGTGGTATCTCTTCATGGCTGTAATTTGCATTTCCCTTATGGCTAATGACATTGAATATCCTTTCAGGTGCTCATTTGCTATCCTCTGGTGAAATATCTTTTTGTGTCCCTTGCTCACTTTCTAATTGGATTTTGTTTTGTTTTCTATTGGGTCTTGAGCGTCTGTATACATACTCCAGGTAGTAGTCCCTTGTTGTATGTGGTTTGCAGATATTTTTTCTCTGTCTGTTACCTGTCCCCTTATCCTTTCCACAAGCCCCTTAGTAGAGCAGATGCTCTTAATATTGGGGAAGTTTCACTTACTCATTTCTTTGAATCCTACTTTTGGTATCATATCTAAGAACTCTTCACTAATCCCCAGGTCCAGAAGATCATCTCTTATTCTACCCACTAAAAAGTTTTATATTTTTATATCTAATGTTAAAATTTATGATCTGTTTTGAGTGAATGTTTGTATAAAATATGAGATTTAGGTCAGTGTGATTCTTTTTATTCCACTTTCTCCTCCCTTTTCTTCCTTCCCTTCCTCCTCCCTTGTCTTCCTCCTCAGTTCTTCCACGTCCAATTTTCCTTTATCATATGCACAGCTAGTTTATTTAATGTTATTTTTTGAAAAAGACTATGCTTCCTGTGGGGCTTCCCTGGTGGCTCAGAGGTTAAAGCGTCTGCCTCCAATGCGGGAGACCCGGGTTCGATCCCTGGGTTGGGAAGATCCCCTGGAGAAGGAAACGGTAACCCACTCCAGTATTCTTGCCTGGAGAATCCCATGGACGGAAAAGCCTGGTAGGCTACAGTCCACGGGGTCGCATAGAGTCGGACACGACTGAGCGACGGAACGGAACGGAATGCTTCCTGTACTGAATTACTTTTGCTCCTTTGTCAAAAATTGTTGACTGTACGGTGCTCGTCTCTCTATGGGTCCTCTTTTCTGTTCCATTGATCCATGTGCCCCTCTGTTTACTAATACCACAGTGTTGATTACTATGACTGTATAACCAGTCTTAAACTTGGGAGGACAGATTTCTCAGTCTTCTCCTCTCTGATGATTATATTCTCCTTTGAAGACTTGATTCTCCGTCCTCCACCTTTTGTTGTTGTTGCCTGGACTGATCACTGTGATCAGTGCAGATGACTTCAGTGTGTCCGTCCCCCCAACCTCCCGGGAAGTCCTGACTTTAAGGTGGCATATTTTATCCTGAGGGTTACTTCCAAAGGATTAGTGATGTCTGCTTACAGTCTGGTATATTTTGTTCTCTTTCTGGAATCCAGTTGTGCTGTGAAATGTGAGCACTGTCTGCCTTGCGTTTAGGATGGGCACACGGTAGAGGCAGTGCTGGGTGTTTGCCTTCTTGGATAAGGCACTGTTGAATCTTAGCTGGAGAAAAGCCAAAAGTTTATGACTGTGGCTGAGATGGGTGGTGGAGGGCAGGCCTTGCCCACACATTTAATCTAACCTAAATATTTCCAGTGAATCATCATCCTCTATGACCTTGTAACATAAATCTGAGAGGAGCTGTAGTTCTTATCTTCAAACTGCAGCCAAGTTTCATTACTGTGGCTTATGTGTAGTGGCTTTGTCTTCTGGGCATCTGGTTATCCTTCTGTCTGCTGTTTAAAATCCCTTTCAAGTGAAAGGATCTCTTGATTTATGACTTTTTTTTTTTTACCCCCACCCCCACCACGGGTAGAGATGTACATAGATTAATGGTTAAAAACCATTCATTGTTAGAGTATAGCAAGAAAAGTTGGATGAATAATTTTAAGGGAATGTACTATCTGATCTCACTTGTGTTAAGGGTTTTTGTATTGAAACTATACAACCATTAAATAGGAAGTACCATCCTATTGCTAAGCATGATTGTAAGTAGACAGTTTTCTACTTGGGATGAATAAGATGTTTGTAAGACCATTTTATCGGAGAAGGCAATGGCAAGCCACTCCAGTACTATTGCCTAGAAAATCCCACGGATGGAGGAGCCTGGTAGGCTGCAGTCCGTGGGGTCGCTAAGGGTCGGACACGACTGAGCGACTTCACTTTCACTTTTCACTTTCACACATTGGAGAAGGAAATGGCAACCCATTCCAGTGTTCTTGCCTGGAGAATCCCAGGGACAGGGGAGCCTGATGGGCTTCCATCTATGGGGTCGCACAGAGTCGGACATGACTGAAGTGACTTAGCAGCAGCAGCAAGACCATTTTATAATCTATTAAAGGCTAGTGGTTGAATTCTGTTGTCTTTAAATTAGGATTGTTCATATTTGTTTGCATGGCTAGAAATCTTCTCTATTAGACTGTGTTATTTTCCCTGAGATTCTGATGTGTTAAGGTGTTCCACATACTAAGATTGAGGTGTAGAATTTAATTTAAATTTTCTGTGTCCTATTTTCTATTTACAGTAGTTTGGAAATGGAAGAGAGGAAAGAGGCGCTTGGAGTCCTCGCTACTCAGAAAAGTGGTTTAAGGCATTGCAGTGTCGAATTATGATATTAATTTAAAAAGTTAAAACCATGACTGTTACTCAAACAAAATCAACACATATAAAATTCAAATAATTAATGAGATAGTAATATGGCCAAGCTGGTTGGAAGGGCATTTGGAAGCAGTATTTGTAGCTCACAGTGAAAATGTGATTGCTAGCTTTGATTCAATAGTAGTCAATCTCCTACAGAGTTCTAAAACCATAACCTGTTTCTCTTTCTTGAAAGTGGTTCCCAGTCTACAAGTTAATCTGTAACTTCACTAAGCCTGGTCTTTAATTGTAGTGAATAGCAAGTCAGACAATGATACCTTTCCTAGAAATTAAATAGTTTTGAGATGACTTTGTTAAAACAACTGCAGTGACATTGAAGGGGCATGCTGCTTTCTCTTTACCGTATTTCCACCTTTGGGATAATTTTTTCTCATCAGCTGTTTGTGAGGCATTGTCACACCATGGAGATGGACACTGCCTGAGTTTTATTTACTTTACGCTGGTGTGGATGGCTAGTCCACCTGTTCTAAAGGTGAAGCCATTTACAAGGTTGTAGTTGAACTATTTGTGAGATTTTCATTACGTTCCCCCTTTTCTGTTGACTTACGGTACTTTCAGTCTTATTCCGCTCCTCACTTCCTTCTTTGACTGTTAGAAAGCATGCATGTCTTTCATATTGACTTAGCTTATTCTTACTCTTAGAAGAATGGGTGATTGGAGAAGATTGAAGCATAGAGTCCTGAACAGTTTACGTACTGTGCTGTCTTGGACTTGGGCATAACTTTGCCATGTCCTTTTCACCTGTGTTACCTTGAGCACATCAGTTAATCTCTAATTCTCTGTTTTGGTCATCTAAAATGGGTTGAACAGTGGTGCTTACTTTGTAGGGATATTGTGAGAACTGAAAGACAAAAGGATAAAAATGGTGCTTAGCACAGTAGTATGTGTTTGATTAAGATGAGTTAGCTGTATACAGACATGCATATATATATTTTTTGGGGTATCTTGTTTTATACACTAGATGTTCCCTACAGGGTTTGCAAACTCACTCGCTTAAAAGCACCAGGGGGGCACACAGTCACTTACTGAAAATAAGATACAGGAGCCGGAACAATTGGCCTCCCAGCTGAGGAAAGATGAGTGATTGGTGGGGACGCTGGTGGAGAGTCCTGAAACTGTGTCTTGGGCCAACTGTTGTCATATGGTTCTGTGTGACTTGATATTAACATTTTTAGAGAGAAGTAAAGCTTGGATTGTCACATGTCCTTTTTCCTTTTGTAAATGTTGGAACTGATCGACATACATGAAACACTGAACATTGTGTTCTGGGCTGTATGTAGTGGGCCATCCGGTTGCCGTGTTTGCCTTTGGTTGCTTTAGATTATTCCACGAGAAAGGTAAAGTTGTTCACAGTAGACCAGGTCAGAATTTAAAGTGATCACAGCATCTTCCTAGTCTTCCTGCTCTTTGTTTTTTTTACGAGACAGTTGCGTTTGGGTGGAGTCATGTGGCCCATTAGTGGTGGTACTTGTAATTTTTATGAAAATAGGCTATATTTGTCCATATTCTTCCACTTTGGGGGTTATAAGGTTTAACACATACTCATTTTTGAAAGATTCACCACACATTAAAAAAAAAAGGCATTGATTATTGAAACAGGGGTGGGAAATAAACCAACATTGTAACAGTGGTTATGGTTATGTTTATTTTCTTGTTTATGGTTTTTAATGTACTCTCTTGTCAGTTTAATGTACTCTGCTCATTAATGTACTTTGCCTAATGTGCTTCTATGACAAATATTTATTGCTTTTATAGTCAGAAAAAGCAATAAATGCTATTAAAAAAAGAATATATCATGGGAATACCTTGACGTGTGATAATATGATTATTGATCAGTTTCACGGCCCCAAGATTGTTTCTAGAAAAGTAACGGTTCATTATTTCATTTGCTCCTGGAAAATGATGGTGCATCTTATTGTGCTATTTAGCTATGCTTAGATGGGTCTTCCTAGCCCTGCGGTGATTTTCTTGATGGAATGGGTTTGTGGTTACTGTGGGGCATGTAAGTTGCTGGACCTGCTCCTGGGCAGCTGGCCTGCAGGGGAGACCGTCTGTTTTGGCAGAGCCAAGGGCTGTCCTACTGGGCTGTAGCCCACCAACTGTTGCAGCCACAGTGCCTCAGCTGTTGTGCTTTTTTATACACTGTTATTAGCCATGCAGACCTTTATGGTTCAAACCAGGCCACATCTGTTGTCAGTCCCATGACCTTCAAAACCCAAAGCGGAAAGAAATGCAGAACACACTTTTTATCTGAAGGCTTTCTGTAGACATGGCAGTTAACAGGGCTTAGTTAAAAATATTTTTCTAAACTTATTTTGTAAAAGATTTTCATTTTCTTGGCCCTCCTTTAGCAGTGGCTTTTTTAATTAATGATGATTTGAGCAAATTAGTGCTCCTTAGAGTGTGGTCTGTTGATCTCCTACATTTGATCCCACAAGGAGTTGGTTAAAAAATTTATTCTGGAGCTTCAACTGTAGACCGAGAGAATTGTGATCTTAGGGGTGTATTCCTGCACCAAAACTTTAAACCAGAGATTTGGACTTTTGGCTTCTCTGGTGGCTCAGACGGTAAAGAATCTGCCTGTAATGCGGGAGACCTGGATTTGATCCCTGGGTTGCGAAGATCTCCTGTAGAAGGGAATGGCTACCCACTCCAGTATTCTTGCCTGGAGAATTCCATGGATAAGAGGAGGCAGGTGGGATACAATCCATAGGGTCACAAAGAGTAAGACACAACTGAGCGACTGACAGTTTTCACTTTGGGCTTTTAGGATTGTGTGACCCCAGGCATCTCCTATTGTATCAAGGTAGGCATGAAGTTAGAAAGCCAACACGGAGATATAGGCAACTGGGCACCTTTGGGAATACTGAGACTTCATAGAAAGTTTGCTTTTGGATGTAAGATTTTGGGAATGATTCTAAAGGCATGTTGTGCTGTGCTTAGATGCTCAGTCATGTCCAACTCTTTGTGACCCCATGGACTGTAGCCTGCCAGACTCCTCTGTCAGTGGGGATTCTCCAGGCAAGAATACTGGAGTGGGTTGCCATATCCTCCAGGGGATCTTGGGATCGAACCCAGGTCTCCCTCATTGAGGGCGAATTCTTTACCAACTGAGCTAACAGGCAAACGCTGATGGTCCTTGTAGAAAGAGCAACTGTATTCCCAGGATGAACATAGTGATTCATTAGTTATGTTTTCCAGAAATAATCATGTCTAAATTGAAATTGTTCTCTTCTCTGCATATGCTCTGTGTCCTCTCAACTTAGTTCCTTCTGAAAAACAGAATGGTCCAAATGCCAAATTCTATGATTTTTTTTTTTTTTTCTCTATTCTTCAGTACCAAGGCATCAGACCTCCAGGCATATTCATGAGCCCTACATTTGCAAAGCTAGAGCAGTGCAGAAACCAGGGGACCAGATCCCGCTATAAAAATACATCCCCCACAATGCCCCATTGATTTAGCTTCTTACCCAATAGAAGAGGGGAAAAAAGAAGCAATTGAGTTCCTCTAATTTGTAGGACTGGGGTTGGTAGAGAGAAGGAAAAGGGAGGGTTTCACTAAAGGAGTCTTTATCACCTTTTGTCTTAGGGGTAGGACCATTAAGAGGAAGTAAGCAAGATGTTTCCAACAGTTTAGGTGGAGATTCATTTTATACGGTATATTCAAAATACCATTGTGACATGTATCCCAAACAAAATATTCATGAGATGCTTTATAATAATATTTTTCTTACTAAGCATTTGAAATCCTTCTGTGTGTTTTATAGCGCATCAGAGTTCAGGGTTGCCCCAGGTGACTCCTATATTTGACAGTATGGTTGGAAGGGTTTCTTCTAATCCCCAGTTCTCAGTTCAGATGTGAACATATGCCTTTGTGGAACATCCTATTTTTCTGTTGTAGCGAGAATGAGTTGTTTTCTCAGCAGTTAGTTGGTGTTAGGGTAATGCCTTCCTGTGTAGGCTGTAGTGTTAGAATTCTCTTTGCAAGCTCTTGTAATAATTTTCAGGAATTATCACTTTTATCATAGTATTTTTAGTTGCAATAGAGAGTTTTATGGGAGATTCTTTCAGTGTGAAATCTCTTAAAGGACAATAGAAAATACACTCTTTCTTGTGGGGGACATAGGTTGGGGCAACCTCAGTATCTTTAGGGGTCCTTGGAACAGAATGTGTAATATGAGAATGGACCTGGTTCAAAGGTCACTGTAGCAGTCCAGACATGTTCTGTGTTAAGGTTTAGGTCTCTCAATTTTTTAAAAAGAACTAAATATGCACCATCTATTTCCCTGTTACAGGCCCTCAGACTTTATAGGGAGGTCTCAGTGGAGCTTCATTTTTCCTGTTCTGTCTCTTTAAAGTGTCTGGGTTTGAATTCCTTCCTCTGTCCTGTGCAGTGTAATGTGACTTTGACAATGTTCTTAACAATTTTGTGCCTTGGGAACTAGAAAGCTGGGAGGATTTACCCCTCAAAGTTCTGGTGAGGATTAAATGAGATCATCCAGCTGAAGAATGCAGGGCCTCCCAATACATAGTTAAGTGCGAAAGAAATATTAGCTATCTAGCATCTTTATTAATTATTTTTGTTAATTTTAGAGACTTAAAGCAGTGCAGGAGGAATTATAGGAATGATTTTTTTTTTTTGATGTTGAGATAGAGGTTAAAAAATACTTCTTTCTGAAACATATTAACAACCTTTTTTTTTTTTTCCTTCCACAGTATCTTTAGCTGCACTCCCCATCCCATTACTGTTTTGTCCTGGGTTTAGCATCGTTCTACTCTGGGTAAAATTATTTTAATATGAACTCTCTGGTTATAGCATCTCTAAAAGGCCCTTTTCCCACACTGAGTGAAGGGAAAAGTCCTTAATGCATTTCACAAAGTCCTTTCTCGGAAACATTGGTTCCTGAATAAAACCTGAGAGATCATATGTGATTTCTCCATTGCCTAAAATATGCAGCCGTTTTGGTTCCATTGTGGGGAATGTCAGAAAAATGGTTTGCCTGACTGTGGGGTAGTACAAAAGGAAAACCTGAAGTTTCTGCCAGCTTCTAACCCCACCCATTTTTCTCACATTTTCACTTAATACTCACTCACTGATTATGCAGAAGTGATATTTAAGAGTGAATGTGTTTAATAAACCTCTGCAAGCAATATTTAAAGGAGTGTTTATTTTTCAGAATTCACTCAGGATTTCTGTAATCTTCAGGCCTCTAGTTCTGGTACACGGTTTGTACCAATTTGTTCCAGAGTGTTTTATTGCATATCTTTCTCATCTGCTGTCTAAAAATCAAAGGAACAGTTTGTTCCATTCAATTTGCCTGATAGGGGAGCCTCCAAAGATACAACGTTGCCTTTCGGCATCATTATATTAAAAAAAAAATAAATAAAAGAAACTGTCTTTTTATTTCCCCTCCTAACACCACTTTGACTATATTGCAGAGTCATAAAAGGATTTACATTGAGAGTTGAAATTGTCTCCTTGAAATTGATTTTATTCAGCTTCTTGTATACAAATAGTTAGGAGAGGAGAACAGAACTGAACTTTCAGTTTTGAACTTAACTCTTCTAAAGTCATAAAACTGCTTTTCCATTTGACTCTTCAAATGGATCTTGCAGTATAATTGGTCAGAGTCAGACGTTTTAGAAAAGGCGCAGCCAAAAATGAAAACAAGAATAAAATCGCTTATTTAGTAGCTGCCAGTTGTTCATCAGAAACAGACTTTGGGTTAAATACTTCTTTTTCCTAAAAAAGCAAAATGAGTCTTTTTCATACAGTTAGTTGAAGCCTTTGCTTATAGAGCTAGTTAAAGCTGATTTAGAGGTAAATGCTTTAGCCATCTTGATGTGATCTGATGAAAATTTCCATGTGGTTAGAGTTTTTAATTAAATCATTTTATTTAAGATTGTAATAGCCCTTTTAAATTATTTTCCTTGAGACTTGCTTTGTGTTATTTCAAGTTAATAACTCCTCTTGAAGCAAAGCAGAATGCACAATATTTCTTCTGATGATTTCTTTCTGCAGTTGAGAACAAAGCAAACCACATTATTGCTGGAAAGGAAGTGAAGCTAATGCCTAATACAAATGGAGATAACAGAAATCGCTTGCAGCCCTGGGATATTCCGAGTTTCAGCATTTGAAGTGGTTGCCTGGGCAATACTACCCTATTGCTTGGGTAATTTTTTTCTGTTAAATTCCAGGGGCAGATCTACCTTAATTGAATCAAGCCTATGGAAGGTTTGATTCTCAGTATTTCAGGAAGTAGAAATGGTCCTGTATATGGACTCAGAATAAAGAAGAGAGAAGTAATTTGGCAATTTATTGCCCTACTAGCCACAAAGTATATTTGTCCCTGAAAACTTTTTTGAAACTATAGACATTCCTGGACAGTTACTAAGGACAAAATTTCTGTTCTTGTGCAAAGATGAACTCCTGTAGTTTGTTTAATTTACTAATTATTCTTCACTCGGGTTCCTTACTGTTCTATTGCTCACACTTATGGAAGAGACAGGGCTTTTTTTGTCGTTGTGACGGTGGAGTGTGGCTTTTGATTTTATTAAGGCAGATAACATAATTTATTCATTAAATTGAGGTAAAATTGGTATATCATGTGAGTTTCAGCTGTAGAACATTATCATCCTGTGTTTGTATATACTTCAAAGTGATCCCCACCATTAGTTGCGATCCATCACCATAAAGTTCACCCCCACACCCCATCCCCTGTCCCTGTGCCCGCTACCCACCTGCTTTTGTATCTGCGATTTTTGTTGTTGTTTTATATTGTTTGTTCATTTGTTTTGCTTTTTAGATTTTATGAGTGAAATCATAGTGTTTATCTTTTTCTACCGTATTTCACTTAGGATAATACCCTCAAAGTCCATCCATTCTGTTGCAAATGGCAAGATTTTCTTTTTTATGGCTGCGTTGTATTCCATCAGCTTCCCAGGTGGTGATAGTGGTACAGAACCTGCCTGGAAATTGAGGAGATGCAAGAGATGCAGGTTGGATCTTTGGATTGGGAAGATCCCTCTGGTGGAGGAAATGGCAGCCTGCTGCAATAGTCTTGCCTGGGAAATCCCATGGACAGAGTTGCCTGGTGGGCTACAGTCTGTGGGGCCACAAAAACTTGGACATAACTGAGCAACTTAGCACACAGCCTTCCACTGTGTATCTGCTATATCTTCTTATTCATTTATCAATGAACACTTAGCTTGTTTCCATACTTTGGCTGTTGCAAATAATACTGCAGTGGACATAGCGGTACATATATCCTTTCAAATTAGTGTTTTCCTATTTTTTGGGTAAATACCCAGAAGTAGAATAAGTGGATCATGTTGTCGTTCTTTTTTTAATTTTTAGAGCAATCTCTGTACTAGTTTCTATAGTGGCTGCAGTTTACAATTCCACACACAATATATGAGTTCCCTTTTCTCTACATCCTTGCTACCACTTGAAATTTGCCGTCTTTTTGACGACAGCCATTCTGACAGGTGTGAGATGATATGTCACTGTTGTTTTGATTTGCATTTCCCTGATAGTTAGTGATGTTGAACATCTTTCTACCTTTTATCTGCCTCTTGACTGTATGGCTTCTTTGGAAAAAGGTCTAATTGGCCTCTGCCCGTTTTTTAAATTGGGTTATTTTGTTGTTGAGTTACATGAGTTCTTTATTTCTGATATTAATCTTTATTGAGTATATCATTCACAAGTATCTTCTCTCGTTCAGCTGGTTACCTCGTTGTTTCATGGATGCGTCCTTCACTGTGCATAAGCTGTTTAATTTGATGTAGTCCCATCTGTTTATTTTTGCTTTTGTTTCTCTTGACTTTGGAGTCATATCCCCTCCCTTAAAAAAAAAAATCTTTAAGAGCAATGTGAAGGAGATTACTGCCTCCATTTGCTTGTAGGAATTGTATGGTTTCAGGTCTAACGTTCAAGTCTGCAATCCAATTTGGGTTAATTGTTGTGTATGGTGTAATATAGTGGCCTCTTTTAATTCTTTTGCATATGGCTGTCCAGTTTTTCCAGCACCATTTTTTTGAAGAGACTGTTCTTTGCCCACTGTATATTCTTGGCTCTTTTGTTGTAAGTTAATTGTCCGTATCTGTGTGGGTTTTTTCTGGGCTCTCTAGGGTTCCATTGATCTGTATGTCTGCCTTTATGCCAATATAATTTTTTTTTTTTTAAGAGAATCATTTGGGGAGACAGAGAAGCCAGTTGGGCTTAAAGCCGTACGCTTGTCCATGTTTAAGCAATGATAAAACTGCTTTAAAAAAAATTCACCCACCTTCATTATCCATAGTAGGGTAGTGTATACCTTTGTAAGCATAGTATAGGCAGGTAACTTTTTTCTTATAAGATACTGAGAATACAGTTATGCACTATTTAGCTCTAAAAGAAAATATAGTGATAATAAGTATTCTTACCTTCTTTCTTTTCCTCCATTGTGTTTGTAAATAGGTGTTTCTGATTTGCCTCTAATTATCTTTTTGCTAATTGGACATGTACAAGCAATTAATTGCTTGATTAAACTGGTGCAAATCCTAATGCAGGTGAAAAGGGGAAAACTGTAGAAAGTAATAGTAAAATAAAACTGAATATAAGCCACGTAGGCTTTTGGTCAGGTGTATGTGAATATTAGTCTGCTATTTGTTTTAAATTTTCCCTCCATGAACAACCTTTTCCCACCCCCGCAACCCCGACACAGGTGCAAATGTATATTTTATGAATGATTTGTCTTCGCTCACCCTGGGGGCCTAGGTGATGAGCCACTGTTTTCTGCTTTTGCCAGTATTCCCGCCAGGGCAGAGTCACCTTTTCAAAGCTTACATTGAGGAAAATGTTATACAGTTAGATTATGGTAATGGTTGCACAGCTCTGTAAATACACTAAGGCCCATTATGTATCAAGAAAGCTGTTTTAAAGGAAAGCACGTATGAGGCATTGATTGCTCACTTGGAGTCCTTCATTGCTTTCCCAGACTGACTCAGCTCATCCTGCAGGGTCTTGTACGTGTTCCTCTTCCCCCTCTCCACCCCAGCTCACCGAGCTTCAGCCAGGGTGGCCCCCTTACGCCACCCTCTTTCCTGCCTCAGTATCCTCATCCATGCTTCCCCTCCACTTCCCATCTTGACCTCTGTCCTCCCATATGGTGCATCAGTGCCTTCAACTAAAGTGATATGTCCTTTATTGATTGATCCTTTTACTTTCCTTCCCTACTAGTATTTTTCCCTATTGCATCATGCTTGTTTCACTTATGTTTTGTATTTGTTTTACCATGTACACAAATGATAATTTATGTATGGATTGATTGAACCTGCTAGTGGAAAGAAAGCTACAACATGGTAGGGGTAATGTTCAGTTAAGTTCAGTCGCTCAGTCGTGTCCGACTGTTTGCGACCCCATAGACTGCAGCACGCCAGGCTTTCCTGTATGGTATGTGTTGTTGAGTTCCTTGGAGTTGTTGTATTCTGCCTTGGAAAGACCAGACGAGGGAACCTTCCTTACCATGTTTGCTAGAAATCTTCCTTTTGGCAAGGAAGGGTTAGGAACTTCTGAGATAGATAGTGTGGAGGTCGAGTGGGTATTTTGTTGCCTAGCAGCGCAGAACTCTTGAGACATAGACAGCTGGAGGCCACTGGGTGGCTGGCCAGCCAGGATTTATGTAGTGCCTGTAACGTTGCCCCAGAGGCACCGGTTTCTGGGTTCACTGGGCTAGTCAGGTCTGACCACACGGTGACTGGCTGGTGTCTAGGGAGAAGCTGTGTTGTGTCTGGAATGCCCTGTGTATGTGATCCCGGAGCCCAGGGGCTTAGGGCTTGTGCCTACAGTGTGTTTTCTCCCATCTACCATAGTCAGGAATTATCTTGGTGGGTATTTTTGTCACTGTGGAGCTTAACTCTCTCCAAATTCTGGAAATGTGCATTATGGCACATTTTGCTAGGCTTGATAAGATGTGCCATAGTTTTACAGTGGGCACCCAACAATACTCAGGTAGAGTTTTTTTCTTTGCTGATTTCTTTTTGTTCTGTGAAAAAATGCCCATCTCATTGAATATTTTTCATTTAAAATTTCGTAGGGACTATATGTATATATATGCCTCAGCCATATAAAAGGCCCAAGTTCTAAAGTTTATTCTTTGTTTCTCAGGGATTAAAAAGTTGTCAGGCAGTCCCAGCTATAAATTTTAAACAAAAGAAAATATGAATGAAGGAAATTTATTAATTAGCATCTCAGTTTGTTTCCCTAACTGTAATTTAGCTTTGTATTTCTTTCTGATTTAATGTAAGAGACTTTCTTTTATAGACAAACTACCAGTGTTTGTATAATTATAATTGGATATTTTCCACATCATGTTAGGAAAATCACTCTACTTTTTTCTGGTGGAACTATCAGAACATGATTTTATCTCAGACAATTGGCAATAGTGGTGGGAGGAGTGGCTATGACAAATGCTTTCTTTTGAAATTGTTAGGGTTTCAGTTTTCAGAGGCCCATGGAGAAACTTTATCACTTGTGATGCTTATTTAGTTTTGAGCAGGTGGAGCAACTATTAATTCACAGATATTGTTACGAATCCTAAAACTCAGTTTTTTGAAGAATTGCTATAGCATAGGATCAGTTATGCAGGCTTGAGAGGAATATCTGGTTTAAGGCTATCTGTACATAACAAAAGTTACATGCCTTTTTTGGATAATTGTACCTAAGCCACAGGATTATTGGAAGAAGTATGTGGTACTTTTAATAGTGCCTTTTTCATGGACAAAGACTGAGTTAGTAACTAACTTATTACTGAGTTAGGCCATGGGTGGGAAACCCAGATGCCTGTAGAAACTAGATAAGAAATATACATCATCAATGGGACTGGATGGGGTCATGATTCTTCTCTGAAGTTCTCCTCACTGCTTATATAGCATAGTTTTTCTGTTTGAGAACAAAGATCAGATATCTCATTAATAAATACAGATATTAGAGTTCTTTCTCATATTTTCTCATGTTGGCAAGTAGTTAAACACAAATACATGCATACACATACAGTGGGTGAAACAAAACATCTGACTCCATGGCTGTGTTCACCATAGTGACCACCAGTTGGGATGGCTAAGCTGAATCTGCCAGTTCTGTTGATCACTAAGGATTCAAAGAGTTGGCACAGTTGTAAAATGAGAAGTACAGATTTGTGGCAGTTGACATTATTACAGTATTATCTATGCATGATCTTCCCAGAAATCTTATAGAATCTAGAGACTTGATTCTTTGAGAACCAAGCAGTAGTAAAATGGATTAGGAGGGTTGGTTATTTCTGTATGATGTTTGAAGTCAGGAGGCCAGTTCTTTTTTAGGAAGGTGCCTCTGAGCAAGAGTGAACCATTATATTTTTCAGATTTTCATCACACGTGTAATGAGCCCCATTTAAATCAGTTATTTAAGTGTACCCTTTCTCGGATCTATTGTGAAGTGTGTTTCTTTATTTCTGAACTTTTTAAAACTCTGACATAGTTGATAGCAGGTGAATCACTCTAGTTTTTTTGGGTCCTTAAACCATGGCAACAGTCTGCTTCTAAATTGGAAAATTAAAAACAATACCTGGAAATCAGAGTCAGGGCTATGGGAAATCCAAGATGGCTGCTTGGCTTTTCCCAGCTCCCTGACAAACCTCACTTTTTATTTGATGGGTTAAAGCCTCCCTGGCTACAGGGCCTCCATATTGAAAAATCACGGAATATTAAGTTTTATAAATTGTTAAATTAAGTTTCTAGTTTTGTTAATGTCTAGTGTTTACTAAGACTCACTGCTGAGACAGTTCCTTGTTACGTGATCTCACTGCTGAGACAGTTCCTTGTTACGTGATAGTGCTAAAAGATTTAATTAAGTTATTAAAAAGGACACTCTAGGTTAGTTTCTAAGGCTTATCTCAGTAACCAATCTTCAGATAAAGGTCGGATGCTCCATAATGTACAACCAGGAGGTTAACACCAGACTATAATCATTTAACGAATGAAGTCAGGTGACTTGGGGTATACCAGGCTTTATGTAATGAAAGTTCTTGACTTATAATTCTTATTTTACTAATAACTGCTAGCTATGGCTATATTATTTTCTATGTCACTTGTTTCACTGAGCCTGTGATATAATGCTGAACTGACAGTTCCATATGAGATCAATAATTGTAATAATGTGACTCTGGGTATGGGAAAAAGCAACAAGAGGAAATATTTTCCTGGACCAGGAGGCTAGTAAGACAGTGGTCCAGAGACTTTTGCTACTTGCAAGGCCTGGTCCAATTTTAGCACACTGAGTGGCCCATCACTTCCCTAGACCTGGGAATGAGCCTTCCCAGCCCCGCGGGACACAATGGCCATGAAATGGTGTCACATGGTCAGATATGTGGCTATGAAGGGACCCTGCTGACTGGAAGTTGGTACTTGCCAGCTGCCTCTACAAAGATTACATCATGACCATTGCAAGCTGCTGACCTTCAACACCCCCTGAAAGAAGGTCAGGGTGAAAATCAGGAATGAGGCACTCTGTGCTCTGGAAAAAAAAAAACAAACTGGCAGAACAGGCCTTCAGATAGTTAGATCTTTTCAGAAAAAGGTTTTATGAGTTCCAATTCTTGCATCTTCTCATACCTAGAAAAACACTGATGTCATTAATGGTGAAATCTGCTTTGGCTATTAAAAAATTTTTTTTTTTTTTTTTACAATTAAAAGTAAAAATAGAGTAGCTATGGTTCAGACATCCTGGGAAATAACTATCTCCCAGATATCCTGAACAATGATATTATGGGTGTGATTTCAGATTAGATGCTGTGACCTAATGTAGAACTTAATGCTCCTGTAATGCATTTTTGCTTCTGTACTTTGCTTGCTGCTCGTAAAACCAAAGTTACTCCATTAAAAAAGCATTATATTAATTACAATAGTATTTTGAATATTAAAAAAAAATAAATAAATGGTAAAAAAAATAAAAGTTCAAGTAGTTGAAATTAAAAAAAAAAGATCATTAAAAAAAAAAAGACCCAACATTATTTTCCATGTCAAATTTCAGACAGTCCAATATCATGAAGATATGGATGACTTGGCCTTATCATTGATCCGTTCCGTTCCGTTCAGTCGCTCAGTCGTGTCCGACTCTTTGCGACCCAGTGGACTGTAGCCTAGGGGCTTCTCCATCCATGGGATTCTCCAGGCAAGAATACTGGAGTGGGTTACCATTTCCTTCTCCAGGGGATCTTCCCGACCCAGGGATCGAACCCAGCTCTCCCGCATTGGAGGCAGATGCTTTAACCTCTGAGCCACCAGGGAATAGCTGACAATTATTGCAGACATTTTATAAAATTAGTTATTTGATTAATATCTGTGCAGATAAAATGGCCTTGAGTCAACTAACTTTTGGTAATGACTGAGCCTTGCTAAAGCAAGAAATATCCATGACCTTAATCAGTTGTCAGCAGGGACTGAATTTGTTCAGTAGCACAGTGCATTTTAAATCAGATCAACGAATAGAGGTTCTGGTAAAAAAAAAAATCATCAATGTATAGGTTGTGATTTCCTGTCTATCAAAGCAATGTATTTTACTGAAGTCTTATTTTGTGTTAAGTTTTTTAAGCATATATGAACAAAGAAACTGATTTCCTGTTTTATTAAGTTTTAAAAGTTTTTAAAAGCAATTTTAAGCTAGTGCTGCTTAAACAAGTAGAATAAGATTGCTGTGACCATATAAAATTAGAATCTAACAAAAGGCACCATTTAATTTGGCATTTAACATGCTATCTGGTATTGTTCACAATTGCTTCACTTCTATTAATCAAATCTGCCCAACTGGACTGTAAGTTGATTAAGTAAATTATTTCAAACTTCTTAAAAAAATTCTTTTTTTAATCAGTGTTATTTGAGCGTAAAATATGGAAGAGAATTTCATTATTTTGCCTCTCTACCTGTCTGAAGCCATTTTTACAAGCCTGTAAAAATGTTCTCTATTTCCCCCTAGGATACTATGTTGCTGTGTGATTTCTTCTTTCTTTGAACTGCCTTTGAGTTTTAGTAATCTGTTTTACTTAAAAAAGTCATGGCTCTTTATTAGGTATCTTGATCACTTTAGATGATGAAAAATACTTTTTTTGTTGTAGTTGGGACAGTAGGTACATTTGAACATAATAAAATAGGTAATCTACTGTAATATAATCTATTGTGCTTGAGGTTAGCTCAGTATCACAAACAACTGGAGGGAACATTTGTAATGCAGTACTTACAAAGGAATGCACTTTTTGATTCTACTTTTTGGGAAGCTCACTAAGTACTTTTCCTGGAATTAATTGAAATACAGGCACAAAAGGAGATGAGAGACTGATGGAATATTTAATTACTTTAACTATAATTTGATACTTTTGCCCATTGTAGTCACAAAAAAGATAAAGATTTATTCATTTTAGACTATTGTGTGGGACTTAATGTTCTTAAATGCACTCTAAAATTTAGAGAAAATTATCCTTGATAGAGATTTCACCATCCTTGAGGGATCTTTAATTTGTTTGTTGTATGAGCAGTTATAATAGATATAAATAGGCTGCTTAACTGCTTGTCTGCCATTCTGGAAATAGATATTCTGCATTTGAAAATGTGAGTGCTTATTACTTATATTGTAGTGGGCTGCTTCTTTTTGGCAGTAACTCTGGCAGAGAACTAGGACTCTTAATATGAGAGCCATCCATTCATTATCCTAAGTAATTCTCATCCTGGCACTGGGGAACCAGAATTTGATGTTTTCATATTTGGATGGAAGCTGACCAATTTTCCCAGGCGTTGGAGTTACCTAGAACTGGACACATAGTTAAGTGGAGATACCCTCAAGTGTCACTACACTATTTTGTTTTGGTTACAAGATATGTGACTGTGTTGTAGATGGAGTTCGGGGCTGTACTCTTTATAAACAGACTCTGGTTTCACCTTTACATAACTACCATCATACCCCCATTCCCCTATAGGAGATCATAACGTTGCTGTGCTCAAGTGGACATTGTTATTCATTTTGGTAAGATGAAACAGTAATGTGGAGGAACAGTGTGGTTATTTTGAAAGACTTGGTGGCCACTGTTTTCCCTTCTTTGTACGCACCTCTGACCTTCTTTCATTTTCACATATATAAATGCACGTGTAAATGGAATCCCTTTGTCAAAGACAGACATTAGTTGTACTCTGCAATTTCTGTTCACACATTTGTAATTTTGAAAGAGAACATTATTTATCAATCCATAACTGTTTATTTTTATATAGCTTCAGTGATCTTTCTGTCACAGGGAAACCTATGGAAAGACATCTATGTCAGGAACATTATTTAATGTGGTATTAAATAAGCTGGTCTCTTTGTGTGAGAAATATTCAGCCAGTAAGTTAACATGGCTTGAAACTTTTTGTTCCCTCTCAAGTCAACATTTCTGTAAAACACTGAGAGTAAAGAATGACACCAAATCCTTCTGAAGATATTGTTAAGGCAGATGGGATACACAGCTGCCTTTATATTCCCAGAATAAAAACATTTATTGTTACAAACTCTGTCCGGTGGCTCTGGGAAATTAAATCATGCACATAGGAAATCATTTTGTTGATATCTTCTGTGGTAGGTAAGCTCTTAGGATATTTTTGTAGGAAAGGATTGGGCCCTTGGGTCTGGAAACATTTTTATCTTTTTCGCTTTAGGCTGGAAATGAGGTAGGCTCCATAGAAGTTGTGAGAGTTGATAAGAGTTTATGAACACTCCCTGACGAAAAGGCCTGTCACTCAGTCAGCTTTCTGCATAACAACCAACTTAAGATTCCCCCTGCTGACTGAGACATGGGAATCACTGGCTAGTTAACGCTATTGGTTTTGAAATCTCTTTTATCCTGTCAGCACTGAGAGACACACTCTCCTGGATGATGGGAGTAGTTGGATTTTCCTTTTGTAAAATCACATTGTCATATTATTATTATACTCTCCAGACTCTTGAAAGCTATCTGACTTTAGTACTCCTCATGTCCAGGTTTGTTATCTGTGTGTGCGTGTGTTGGTTCAAGTGTCATCAGACACAACGTCTTTGAAGAGGAGTGCATAGCAGTATATAGTGTTGGGCATTCTTTCTTTCTTCCCCACCTGTGATATATCACTGTGAGCCCTATTTCTTGTAGTATTATAAACCACTGCAAGCTCTCCTCTCAGATGGCTTCACCTCCAGAAACCATAGTGTGCGTGGTGCTGAAGAACTTGGAAGAATATGGAATATATGTTTGCGTAACACCAACTCCTCCCTCTTGATAGTCACCTGATAACCATAGGCAGATTTACACTTCCTGTCTGTTGTGAGAAGTAAAACTGGATATTTTCGTAAGCATGCACCATTTTTAATTGTGTAATTAAGTTGCTGACATAAGCAAGTAAGCAATTTCACATTAAGGTAAGGATCCGTAAAGGCATGCATTTACATAATTTAATTTTCTGCACAGAAGATATTGAAAATCAATAGCATGATTCATAACCTCACCATATCATTGCCATGCTGCCGTTGGTTGGCTGTTGGAGTTTAGAAGAGTGCAGAGAATATTAAAATTGATTGAATTTGGTATGCTGAGTTTGTATCTTTCCTTGGGAACCACAGATTGTTTCTTTTTGTAAATCTTTGCTCCTTGCCAATGAGATGTTAGGATGCTTAATATACTCTGTATACAGTTTTTGACTGCTGTTCAAATAATTTTTAAAAGTTGCTTTTAGGGAGCGCTTTGTCATATGGTCAAAATACATTTGAAGAAGGGATTTGAAATTGTGTTTTCAATTATGCGGTAAAAGTAATACATGTTCTCATGAGGGGGAGAAATCACACACTACTGACATAGATGGAATAAAAGGAAAAACTAAATATAGTTACCTTTAATGAATAGTTGATGTGTTAAAAGAAACCTGGTGCTGGGGTGGTAAAGATCTTTGCCACCTGGTTCATTTCTGAGATGCTTCCTAAAAATTGCCTGTTAGATACTCCAGCAAGTTCCGTCTGGCTTCATGTTTTAGATGTTTGCTCTTTCTGATAGGTGAGTAATGATTAAAAAGCGAGACAGTAGGGAAGAAGACAGTGTTTTTGCTTATGGCTCAGGAAAGCACACATTAACACACACACACACACACACAGACGCTAGACTCTGACATAGGCGCCATCAGTTTTTCTGGTGTTTATGTATTCATTCAATCACTCACTCACTCCTTACTGGACGCATCCCGTATATCAAGCTCTGTCGTGTGAGGTAGGTTGAGAGCTCCTTGTCTCAGGGAACTTGGCTCTCTTCATAGGTTATACGGCATGTCCTTCCAAAGCAGGCCTTCCTGCCCATTCTCACTTTGCTGGGTTCAACCTATGTCATTCCTCAGTACTTTGGATTATGTGATGACCAAGTTAACCCGCCTTCTGTGGGATGGCCCCTGCCTCTGTCACTTCTAGTCTGTTGGTCTTTATACAGCAAATCCACGCCCCTTACTTTTGCCCCAAGTGAAACCCCCTTTAGACAGGCAGTCCCGCTGCCCAGAGCAGATGCCTTGCACTACCTTGTGATGTGTTTGGATGACTGGGAAAATAACTGCACTTCGGGGTATGGGTTCTGTTACTTCACACAGTCAGGGGAGCATCTTCTGATGTGTACCTCCCTTGTGTCTTGAGCTTGACATATCTTTGTAGATGTGCTTTATCACTAATACTTTAGTGGGCTTGGACAGCTGCCGGATGAGAGACTCTAAAACCTGTGGCTTGTATGCAGTCAGTTAAAGACTGTTGGCATTACCGTCTCCTCCTAAGTACTCGGCTAAAGTACTTATCTGATGAAGCTTTGGACTCCATAGCGCCACACTACTGACAGGACTGGTAATGCAACTTCTCGTGGGCTTTGTTCTCCTTTGCTGCTCCCTAATATCCTCAATTGCAGCCATGAAATTAAAAGACACTTACTCCTTGGAAGGAAAGCTATGATCAACCTAGATAGCATATTAAAAAGCAGAGACATTACTTTGCCCACCAAGGTCCGTCTAGTCAAGGCTATGGTTTTTCCAGTGGTCATGTATGGATGTGAGAGTTGGACTGTGAAGAAAGCTGATCGCCGAAGAATTGATGCTTTTGAACTGTGGTGCTGGAGAAGACTCTTGAGAGTCCCTTGGACTGCAAGGAGATCCAACCAGTTCATTCTAAAGGAGATCAATCCTGGTTGTTCATTGAAAGGAGTGATGCTAAAGCTGAAGCTCCAATACTTTGGCCACCTCATGCGACGAGTTGACTCACTGGAAAAGACTCTGATGCTGGGAGGGATTGGGGGCGGGAGGAGAAGGGGACAACAGAGAATGAGATGGCTGGATGGCATCACCAACTCTGTGGACATGAGTTTGAGTGAACTCCGGGAGTTGGTGATGGACAGGGAGGCCTGGCGTGCTGTGATTCATGGGGTCACAAAGAGTCAGATATGACAGAGCAACTGAACTGAACTGAATATCCTCAAAGGTTCTGAGAAATAAAGGGCCTTTCTAAGTGGCACTAGTGGTAAAGAACCTGCCTGGCAATGCAGGACATAGAGGAGATACAGGTTGATCCCTGAGTCAGGAAGATCCCCTGGCGGAGGAAATGGCAACCTACTCCAGTATTCTTACGGTTTCCTTGATATCTCAGTTGGTAAATAATCCACCTGCAATGCAGGAGACCCTGGTTCAATTCCTGGGTCAGGAAGATCCACTGGAGAAGGGAAAAGCTACCCTTTCTGGTATTCTTGGCTTCCCTTGTGGCTCAGCTGTTTAAGAATGCACCTGCAGTGTGTGAGACCTGGGTTCAATTCCTGGGTTGGGAAGATCCCCTGGAGAAGGGAAAGGCTACCCACTCCGGTATTCTGGCCTGGAGAATTCCCTAGACTGTACAGTCCATGGGGTCACAAAGAGTCAGACACGACTGAGCAACTTCTACTTTTCACTTTCCAGTATTCTTGCCTGGAGAATCCTCTCATGGACAGAGGAGTGTGGTAGGCTACAGTCTATAGGATCAGAGAGTCAGACATGACTGAGTTGACTCAGCATGCACACATGCTTAATGTATGACTGACTGAGAAATAAAACACTTTAACTTTCTAGCAAAAAATAAAATGGGGATACTGGGGGCGGAGACTGTGATTCTACTGGGTCTGGTATAAAGTGTATAATAAATTAATATCCTTGAGGATAGCCTCATTCCTTCTTTCCTTTTATACCTGGTTCATTTGTTTGTGAGCAGAATCTGGCTGGAACTCTGGTTCGGTTCAGATTTGTCTTAAGTGCTCAGGTTGACGCCACACTGGTGTGATTCTTGCTGTAGACTATTCATTTCTTTGGCCAGGTCTTTACTAAAATTAAGATAGGCTTATTTAACCTGGCAAGTTACAGGCTGTGAGTGTGTGAGTGGACAGTGTCACAATGAACGGGGCCTAATGTCCAGCTCCGCAGGGAGGTTTGTGGTTCTTATCGCTGGTTGAAAAATAGAATAGCCTGGAAAGCTTTTAGCACCACCAACAAAAAATACTTCTATTTTGATTCCACACCTTAGACTAAAGATGAATCTCTGAAGGCAGGGTCCAGTGCATAGGGTCTTTATTTTTTGTTCTGTTTTTGAAGTAGCTTGGGTTGAGAGAACTCTAGTCCAGCAAAAGGATTTTCTGCATGGAAAAATTGATTATTGGGTGTTGTATCCTGTTTGAAGGTCAACAAGGTCACGTTAGTGACATTGGGGGAAAAGTAATAAGCATTGGTGGGTAATTGGTCATGTAACGATAAGCCTTCCAGAGGTTTATTTCAAATTGGCTTCGTCCTGAACTTCAGTGTTTTCAACCAAATTGATCCATAGATTTTGCATTTTCTGGCTTGGTTCTGTTTTGAGCACCTTTGCTGATCCTGTGTTCGACCCTCAACCACCCCCATGAGTCTTTAACTTTTGTCATAATACCTTCAGCAAGAGAGAGAAGACTCTCTGACTGGCTGGTGTCCCCATTCCCAAACATATTTATCGCTAAGCTAAACCTACCAACCTCACAGGATTGGTATAAAGGATGACACCAGATACTATAAGCAAAGCACCTTTTTCAGCCCTGGGTATGTGGTGCTTTTTAAATACCTGATAACACAGTGGAAATTTGTTGCAGTGTCTCTGTTTTGGTAATCTTCATACCCTACTCCACTGGCCAGGTCACAAGTCATGGATGGGATGGCCAGTCCTGTTGCCCTGGCAGTTCCAAAGGTGGGCTTTGTTTGACTTCGCTACTGAATCACTGCAAACCATGCCCCTGGCCCCGGTGGTGTGTATGGGAATGGGGGCACGGTTTTTGCTCATTGTCCTTGTACAAAGAGGAAGGATTATTTGGGAGTAATTATTTAGAGTGAATTAGCTGTAAGAAGTGTAGTGAACAGATACGTAAAATGTCTCCCATATACACAGAAATAGGCTGAACAATTAGGAAACTTTTTAATGGATATTTGGCTATGTGGGTGAACCTCAGTTTCCCTATCTGTAAAATAGAGCTAAAAATACCAACCTCATAGGGTCATTATGAAGATAACACAAGTTACTATGAACAGACCATGAAGTCATCCAGCTAGTTTGCTTTCAGTTCAGTCGCTCAGTCGTGTCCGACTCTCTGCGACCCCATGAATCACAGCATGCCAGGCCTCCCTGTCCATCATCAACTCCTGGAGTTCACTCAAACTCATGTCCATTGAGTCGGTGATGCCATCCAGCCATCTCATTCTCTGTCGTCCCCTTCTCCTCCCGCCCCCAATCCCTCCCAGCATCAGAGTCTTTTCCAGTGAGTCAACTCTTCGCATGAGGTGGCCAAAGTATTGGAGTTTCAGCTTCAGCATCACTCCTTTCAATGAACACCCAGGATTGATTTAGTGGAGGAAAAAAATAGATGAAGAGATGGGAAATTTTGTTTTTGATCCCTGGAAACTAGAATGATCAACTTCCTGGGATTCTGAATGGCTCATCTGCAAGAGTATAGGATGGACTGGATCATATGTACCAAAACCTTCATCATTCTTATAAAATGGTTAGTAACTTAGATTTTGACTCTGTCGTTCAGGACCAAACAGCGGGCATACATGATGCCTGGTTTACTTTGCTGATGTGTGTTTGGATTTTGTAAGATTCTCATTTCCCTCTAAATGGCTTATATTTGTAGAGTAGCTCTTGTTCAAGCTTTATTTCTTTTAAAAGCAGTCTTGGAATTGACATGCAAGCATAAAGTGTAATACTTACATATTTCCTGATTTTCCTTCATGACCATCACATTGTGAACAAAATTAATGCCATCATGGTGAGATGATTATTATTATCACTACTCTGGCTAATTTGTAATAGAGAATATATTGTGCTTTCCTGGTGCCTTCAGAGTCTTAAGCTGAATATACTGTTTCTCTAACCATTTTCCTCGCTTTTCAAAGGCACACTCGATTTTGTTTGGGTGCATTTAAATATTAACACAGACAGCTGGGATGTATTGTTTGAAGTGCAGTTTCAATTCATTTTGGATTCTGGGCACCTGTGATACTTGTCTTCTGACACATCAGTGCAGTCAGGTGTGGGCTCACCATAGAAGAAATTTGCATCCATGAAGTGGCTGGGAGGGAAGGGCTTTGAACACTATAGCAGGCAGATGGAAGCTCTTGATAATGGGGTAGAAAATAGGATTCATTTTGAGTTTTCAAAGAAATGCATCATTAAACAGTGCTTCTTTTCTGAGCATTGCTGGCCTTGGAGGGTTTCAAGTTTCATATCTTCAGATATAATAGGTGACTCTCTGGGATCCAGAGTTTGTGGAGGACTTGTTCTTATCATGGGGTGGCTCCCAGGCCTGAGACTGTGCTGTGTTTGGATGGTAGAGGCCTGAGCTTTGTGGCATATGCAAGCTTATGTTGGATTCCTTGATCTGCTGCATACTCAGTGTCACTGAGCGTTCATTCCTCCATCTGCAAACGGGATGGAATGACTCCTTGCTCGGTGAACATTAAATAAGGCTGGAAGCACTTTGCACCTAGGATATAGGCTTATACACACAATTGGAACCAAAACTGCGAGTTCCAGGTCTACTAGTTGTTAAAGTTACTCGACTACTGTAAGCTTTAGTTTGCTTATCAATAGAATGGGTCTGTTACTGAAACACTGCATCTGTTGCCTGGTGGTGTGTTGCAAATTATATAAGATAATGGATGTAAAGGGTTTAGTGCACCTCGGGTTCATGGTACAGAGAAAAGTTTCACTGTAGTTTGGTCAGATGGTGAAGAATCTGCCTGCCAGTGCAGGAGACCAGGATTCGAACCCTGGGTCAAGATCTTGGAGAAGGGAATAGCAATCCACTCCAGTATTCTTACCTGGAAATGCCCCCGAACAGAGGAGCCTGGCAGGCTACAATCTATGGGGTCGTGAAGAGCTGGACATGACTGAGTGACCTAACACATACACAAGCTATTGTTAGTATTAATGATAATCCTTGTAATCTCTGGAGGTTCTCCTGGAGTTGTTCTTCTATAAAGTCAGAAAGTTCTATTCAGCTACCCCAAGGCCTATGCTTCTAGGCGGTCACAGGGCTGTGTGCATTTGACACTGCTCCTGTGTGCAGCAGGGTGACGGTTTTGACTCACTGCACCTCTTCTGTCTTGCAGCGTTGACGGAGGGCTACGTGGGGACCCTGCACGAGAACAGACAGGGCAGCTCGGTGCAGGCGCAGATCCGCAGGCGCAAGGCTTCCGGCGACCCTTACTGGGCCTACTCGGGTAAGTTGACTTGTTCCCATCGCGATCATAGGGGCCAGTTCACGTCCCATTACACTCACTCAAAGGCACACTTTTAATCAGTTTCACGCCTGATTTCTGTTTGTTCAAACCTTTTGTAGTTCTGTGAAAGTTGAAATATTCAAGCCTGTTTTTCCTCAAGGTTATTAAGTACCTTAATTTATCTCTCCCACCTGTTTCCTCAACCTGCCTTTTCCCCTCAATTTGCGTTTATTTCTGAACTTTACTTGTTAATGAGTTATTGTACCAAACTTGTAATTTTCTGAAAGACGTGGCCTTTTCTTGTCTCTTCCCAGAGGCTGTGATTTCAGAGAGCAGAAAATATAAGCCTTGTCTTGAGCTGCTAAATATCTGCTAAATATTGCAAAGCATCACGTATCAAAATGACCTATTATGCTTTAATCTAAGAAATACAGCTTTATTTTCTAATCAGATCTTGCTAGTTTTATATATTTCAGCCCACTGCGATATTTCTGTAGCTCTTTTCAATTTTTATTTTCACTTTTCGCCTGCCAGTAAGTGAAGAGAGAGTACACATTGTTACAACTCTGAATACTACTTTGGAAATAATTTTCTTACATTTTAAGGGGGCAAAAAAAAAATCTGCAAGAATATACAGGCCTTTCTGGTTTATGCGTCTAACAACTATCGAAAAGAAGATAGGTGGATTGTTATTTTTAAAAGAGATTTTGATGCTCAAAAATATATGGGAAATATATTTTTAGCTAATTAAGGAGGAATTCTTGAGCAAGACAGACCACTTTGGAAATCACTATAGCACTAAATAATTCAAATTTTTTTTTTATGAAAGTGCTTGGAGGCACAGAGTATTAGTCTCAATAATAAATGTATGCATTTTCTATGTTGTTGTTCATAGAACTGAAAGGTATTATTGTCATGATTATACCCTGGTCTTAAACCCTGAATTTCCACCTGCAAATCCTGTTAAGTTTATGTCAGTATAAAATTTATAGGCCTGATCTTTAATTACACCTTATCTATTGGCTTTTTGCATCCTTTTGTCTATTGATAAATCTCCTGCCCCTCCAGGGAGAATAGCCTATCTGTTTTGTTTTGCAAGGAACAGATAGTGATTCTGAAGTCTTCCATCACACCCCATTCCTTGTGATTAGAATTATCTAATTAGAACCCTTTTGTCACCATTTCTGATAAATGAAGGAAATTGGGAGATGAAGGCCAAAATTACATATATATAGCTTCCTGCCAAGAAACCCAAAGAAAATTTATCATTTTGTTCTCTGTGGCTCTGATAGAAGTTAAGAAGAGGCATAAAGTGGCCTGCTGTTTACAGTTCATCAATTTTGAAAATAATGCTGTTGGGAAATTGGAAATTTTATGACATCAGCATGTACAGTTGCAGATGGCAGTGACTTTTCCCATTATTTAGTGAAGACTGGGCATAATTAGTAGTGTGGTCTTTGGGGTGGAGCAGTGGTTGATCTTCATAACTCTGAACTTGATGAGTCTCCATTTTGTATTTCTGGAATGCATGGTATCTGGATTTGAAAACTGCTTCTGTCGGTGGAAAAGCTAATAGTTTATCTCCGGTGGGTTGGCGTGCTCTTCGTAAAGAATCTGTTAGTCTTGGGCTTTGCGGGGCATGTGGCCTCTGTTGCAGCCATTCAGCTCTGTCGTTGTACAGAGGCAGCCACAGGTAGATGGACAAACTAGCTGTGTCCTCACAGAAATTTATTTATGACAATGAAATTTCAATTTATTGTAATTTTCATGTGTCAGGAAATCTTATATTTTAGTCTTTTTTCCCTCAACCTTTTAAAAATAGAGAAACCATTCTTACTCTGCAGGCTGTACTAAAATTGGTGGCTGGTTGGATAGGGTCCACAAGCTATAGTTTGTCAACCCTTGTTGTGTTTTTTTCTGGAGCCAGGATAAGGCAGTTATTTGAAGAATCCCTTAGAAGGGTACAGACTGGCTCGGAAGAATTACTGAAGTAACTTGCTAGGCATAATGGGAAAAACAAAAGTAAAGTAGAAGAAAAGCACAAGAGAATTACAGTTGAGGTTTATAGTCATCTTCTTGAACATTCCATGGTATCAATGGTTATTTTCAGCAAAGTGGTGAAATATTGGTTTTCATGTCAAGAACTCTTAGGGCGTTCTTTGGCACTTGAACTGCTGAACTAAAGGTCATTATTTGTAGAGGGAAATGGTTTTGAATTGAGCAATAGTGAAGTAGTCCACTTCATGAGAGAGGGGTTTAATGATCCAGATGTTAACCTCATGACTCTAATTCACAAATTTGTATTAGTTCGTCCTCAGATAAGGCATTGGTATACTTTGGCGGGGGGGGTTGTGTGTGACAGTGTGAATTTTCAAGTCATGTATGTAGACTGTGGTTCAAATCTACCATTAATATCTCTTATTATCTTTATGATGTTGGGGAGGCATTTAACTGCTTGGAGCCTCAGTCTTGCCATCTTTGAAAAAGGAATAATTAATATCACTTCCCTCATAAAGCTGTTAATGTGTGTGAAAAATTTAACAAATTCCAGGCATCAGGTGCCTAATGTTACTATTAGTGCTTTCGCTACTCGTGATACTGTTGTTATTGGAATTCTCTTTTGGGTGCTATGATTGTTACTCGGAGATCCCTAGGTAATACTTGGAGCTCAGCAAGTTAAATTCTATCAGCCACAATTCATAAGAATTGCCCATTTGCGATTTGGGAATGAGGGTTCAGTGAACAAACTATCCTCAAGTTCAGGGCTTGGCAGACTACAAACGTCCACCTGTATTTGTGTGTAAAGCTTTATTGGAACACAACCGTATTC
Source organism: Moschus berezovskii (assembly GCF_049115385.1). Lineage (NCBI taxonomy): Eukaryota > Metazoa > Chordata > Mammalia > Artiodactyla > Moschidae > Moschus > Moschus berezovskii. Next base: position 20,949,305 of record NC_142483.1, read on the forward strand.
ATTTTGTTGTCTATTGTTGATGGCTGCTTTCATGTTCAGACTGCAGAGTTGAGTAGTTACCACACAGAACTTTGACCAAGAAGCCTAGACTATTATCATCTAGCCCTTTACAGAAAAGGATTGCCAGCTCCTGATCACACTGGTGCAGCCTGGGGTTTTGAGCAGATGTTAGCCTGACTCAAAAACAAAACCATGGGGAGATTTGGAACATGACTTTCTTTTTCTTCTGGCCTTGCATTTCCCTTGAGCTGAAATGTCCCCAGCAAATGTTCTAGTTAGCATTCACAGTGATTCTTCTGTTCCTGCTTTTGAAAAGTTCTGGGAAGAATACAGATGAGGAAGTGATATGTTTGAGGAGGTGGAACAGGGAGAGGAATTGCTGTTGGTGGTCCTGGGGCTCCTGGGTTCTGGTGTCTTTCTCCATCATTAGGTTGCCTTTGGGTACAGGGTGGGGTTTGGTGAATGATGCTGATCTGGTTATTCTGGTAGCAGCCCACCCAGTCAGCCCACCGGTCACTTGGGGAAAGTTACATAAGTAGTTGAGCTGTGGAGTACTTGTTTTAATGATATTGTCATGATCGTACTTCATTAATAGTGTGACTTACCACGTTAGGACTAGCCAAGTGATTTCAGTGTCACTGCATCATCTTGGATAATGTCTGCATCCTCTTTACATTTGAAAATGATCAACAACCTTACTTCATAGGCTTATTGTATGATGCCACTGTGAACACCAGCAGCTTTAGGATAGAGGACTGATTATTGAAGAGCCTGGAGACTGGTGTTTTAGTCCCGTTGTGCCCATGTGAGGATAGACTGTCTCTCTGGTTCTTAGTTATTTCTACTCTAAAAAGGAGTAGTCATAATGTCTGAGTTTAGTGTGAAAACATCATGCGTAGGAGAAATGAAACAGAACATAAATGTAGATTATTATCATTAACTGTTAATGTAGCTTCAAGATTGCTTTCTATCTTTGGATATATTTTCCTTATACCAAAAACAGGAAAAAGGGGGAAACACCTTTTTATGTATTTCATACAGAATTACACTGAGAAAAACAGTAACAATAATTTAGGTGTCTACTGAAATATTAAAACACCTGCAATGCAGGAGACGTGGGTTCGATCCCTGGGTTGGGAAGATCCCCTGGAGAACTCGGGAATGGCTCCCCACTCCAGTATTCTGGCCTGGAGAAATCCATAGACTGTATAGTACATGGGATCACAAAGAATCCGACACGACTGAGCGACTTTCACTTTTTTTACTTCTCTTCTATTGGTTTTCTTGACTAAAATACAGATATTTTTTCTGTGTTACTTGAAGTGATGACAGCTCATGAATTTTGGAGTTCGCCCAGAACTTCTGTAAGTATTACACAAAAAGTAACACATGCTAGGTAGGTCATTGTTGCCGGAAAGGGAAATGAGAAACAAATTTGGAGCAAGTTCAAGTAGAAATTTGAGGCATTATTATAAAGCTTTCTGTTTCTCTCCGCCCCCTCAAAGACTTAGGAAAAAACAGGTGGGGGGTTTTTCCTCCCACGCCTTTTTAATTTATCCTCTTCCGTGGTTTTCTTCATTTTTAATTATCTTTATCTCATGTTCTTTTTGTGTAGATAGATTCTGTGAACAATACAAGGGGGGCATTTCTCACTTTTAGAGGACTCCAAAATTGAGACATGCCATGACCAAAATTCCTTGAAAGAAGTGTCTGGTGTTGCACTAGGTGAAGGTCAAGCAGGATTGCTCTAAGAGGCATTCCTTCCTGGCCAGGAAATTGTGGGATGAGATTTCCAAGGGTTTTCTGATTGTCCTGGGGTTTGATGACTTGCTCAGCTGTAAAATGGAGATAAAAGGACATACCTTATATGGCTTTGAGAGCTAGCAGTAATATATGTAATCACCTGGTATGGCTGTTAATCACATGGCCACCCCACTACACTATGCATATGAACATCTTGTTTTATAACATGCATGTGTGTGTATGTTTGTGTGTGAGAGAGAGAGAAGGAAAAAGGGAAGGGGAAGAGGCAGAGAGTTTGCCCGAGCTAAATGTAGAGTTTTTAAGGACAAAGATTATAGCTTATTATTCCTTGTTTTTCCTGGTGTGTGCCAGAATATCTCCTCTTGTATATATTTGGAACATATTTTTCAAATAGGTGAATGCATGGATGGATAAATGAATTCATACCAGAGTCTGTGCTTGGGAACTCACTAAGGGGATCTTGCCATGAAATCCAGATAAGTTAGTGGGTGATTTACAAAAGGTTTCACTGTTGGATCCTTTTAAGTAACGAGCTCCCCTGGTGAACTTAAGACATAATTAAATTCCTAAAATAACATTTCCATGCCTATTTTTAATAACATCTATACAGGGTAAAGCAAAATACACAAATGCCTGCCCAAGTCTGCTGTTGTCATTAGAAGAATGGAAGGCACTGTGGAACCTTACAGTTTAATGTTAATATTGTCATATTGTTTGCCCCTCTCCTGACACCTCCTACGAAGTCTCTTAAGGGAATCATTTCCCCGGAGACATTCCCTTTGCAGTAGAGACCTTCTGGTCTGATGGGACCACACTGTTGAGATAGATTCTCGTAAGTCCTGGCTCAAGGGTATGTCTGCCTGACCCCACTCTCTTCATTCATGTTTCCTCTTTATTTTTGACAGTGAATTTCTGTCTTCTTTACAATTCTCTAGTAATCTATTTGCAGTTTTAAAGTAGAAGTTACTGTGTGCCAGGTGTTGTGGTTAGTGGGAGGGGCCAGAGAAATTCCTCAGAATGGCTCCTGCCAGGTTCCATTAGAGATGGACAGGTGTTTTCCAAGACGTGCAGAAGCTTGGAGGCATAAAAGAACCTAGCCTTGACTGGGGAGCTGGAAGTACCTCATTGGGTCTGGGACATGTGGGCAAGTGGAACAAGTTATGAGAATAATGCAGAGTATCGGAAGTAGACCAGGAGGGGTCTAACAGAATTCTACTTGTGACCTAGAACATCTTGAACATCTTTCTGAGGGAGTCATTTAAGGATTTTATGGTAAAAATGGTCTAAGTTGGTTTTATGTTTGAATGAGACCTCAGGTTGTAGGATTAAGGATTGGTCAGCAGGGGAAGAAAGCAGAAACTGTCAGAAATGTTGAGGTTGTATCGTCAGGAATTTGAGATATGAAAGAGCCCGTGGGAATTGATTACATTTTGTATATGAAAGAGAAAGCAAAGGAATTGTCTGGGATGTTCCCCAGAATGATTGAAGAGGGCATTGCATTTAATTTAAATGAGTAAATGAAGAATGGTGGGTTGGTGGTAAAGATAAATTTGAACTTGAACCTATTAAGACATGGTGTAGTGTTTTGTTCATATTTCTTACACCCTTTAAGCTTTATGTTCCTTGAGCAGAACCTTTGTCTGTAATTAATCTTTGTATCTCCCTGTTTCTCCCTTAATATTTTGGAATAGAAATAGTTTGTAGGACAAAGTACAAGCTATTTTTTCCTGTAGGTACTCCTTGTTGTTTTTTTTCTTTTTGCACCTGATCTGTGATTACAAGGATAGATAGAGTGAGAAAAAAACACATGTGGTCACACACTAATCAGGACTGTATGTATAAAAGAGAAAAATGTGGTGCCATATGCCTGAGGTACCTTGAACATTTTTCAATGCAGACTTTGGCTTTTTTTCTCTTCCGTCGTTTAAACGAAATTATTCTAGTAACTTAGAGATGTGTTCTTTATCTTCTTTTTAACTTTGTTCTAATCTGTGCTACTTGAGCTCGAATATTTCTTAGCATCTTCTCTCTGGAGGTGGTTTCACAAATGTTTGTAAAGCTAACAGATGCTATTGTATGTTGTAAGAGGTCATCAATAAACTCGGTCTTAGGGTCCTTGTGATGCTTGGCAAAAGCGTATTAGAAGATGAAGTTTTGTTCAATGCTGGGTTGGTATCGAGTGCTGTGTAACACTGATAAAAGTTTCAATTGTTGCTGTGATGAGATGTTTGAAACAAGGGTAAATGGAAGGCTGAAAGTTTGGGTTTTAAATCGGCCTTGAAGGTAGCAGTTTGATGGAGCTTAACATAATCTATGAAAATATTGAATGTTGATAGTCTTTGATCTAGCACAGCTCCTTCTAGGATTTGTCTTTCAGAAACACTTGTATGTATCCCCAGTGCGCCGTTGTGAGTGTAACAGCCTCAATAACCATCAGTGGGGACTTGGGTAATTTTAGTACATCCTTATCATGAAATGCTTGGTAAACATGTCCCAGTATGAATGAGGCTGAGCTACAAGATGTATAAAATAATTTGGGTAGTAAGGTCTCATCAATAAATAGAACTGAGAAGTTGAGAGACTGAACACAAAGGTTAATTGTGATTATCAGTGAGAAATGATGGATACTGCCATTTTACATTTATATGTATACAATATTATAGAATTTTATCTGGAATATTTTATTATGCCAATACATTCATAATATTTCCTAAAATCTTTTATAATAGATGGCTGAGTTTCATCAAATTCAGGCAGTTTTCTTTGTAACTATTAATATTTCGAGGGGAGATGAAGAAGAAGAAGAAAAAATTGCAAAGAAAGCCAGAAGGAAAGGAAAAGCCTTTTTTGTCTCTTTAATTGGCTATATCTATATTTTTCAAGTGAAACATTTTCACTGGCATTTCAGATTTTATAAGATGCTGATATGAGCCATGCAGAAATTAATGCATGGATATCGATGCAGTTTGAACATCAAGATTTATTGTACAAAGCAGTAAATATTGACGCAGGCAGAGGTAAGGTCAATATTTGCTTTGATACAACATAAATCTTAATATTTAGTAATCTTTACATTTAGTGGGTCTACAGAAGGCATATGGAGAATTATCTATAAGTATGTATTTTTCATACCTGTGATGGATCAAAGTCAGACATCTTTTTTCTTGGTCATAAATTTGAAAGGATGATACTCTCTCCTTGAAAACTGGTATCTTTGGGGCAGGGGCCGGGTGAGTATGGGTTAGTAGAGGAACATGATTAATTTAAAGATTGAAAGCCTTCCACATACCTAATAATTGGAGAGCCAGTGATTTGCAATGTGCTATGTGATTTACCTAAAGGCTCCCCATTTTCCTTTGTAACCTAAAAAAATGTACTCATTTATTATATACAATTTGGTTCGTAAAATCCACTTTTTGACTGTATAAAAGAGAGGGACATTTCTGTCATTTATTGTTAAGTTCTGTTATGTGGAATTTTTTGGCAAATAAAATATTATTCATATATATCTTGCTGAGTAACATTTTATCGGGTTTTCCTTGCAATCATTAAGATGAACTACACCCTTTTTCCTTATCTTGTCTCTTCTGTTGCTGAGGTGAGCCTTACAAAAGTAAGGGAGAGCTTACTGAATTTCATTAGCTTTTGGACTTTTATCAATAGTGTTGCCATTACGTGGCTGAAATAAGTGTCTACTGTGTGCCTAAAGAGGGCTGTTCTATTTGTTTACATATAGACAGGAACTTAGTTTTCGGGGTCAAGTTTAATCCTGTATTTGAGCAAAAGTGTTAAGTGATATATGGTCGTGTTGTGGTGAGTCCACCGTGAATATTGCTCCTGTCTGATACCCATGCAAAATGCTGTCTTTGGTCTTCAATAGTTTGTTAAGTGATCCTGAAATAAATCTCTCTTCCATCTCTCAGCTGCTAATTTCCCATGACCCTATTTGAGATCAATAGCATTAAACATAGTATATCTTCTTGGTTGTCTTTCTTGCTATTAAAAGTTAACCTTTCCTCCATTTCAGTTATATTGAACTCTGTATTTTATCATGTAATTAAGACTTTGTTGAGGTGGAAAAAAAAACAAATCAGTAGTAGGTGTATCATGTGGAACCTTGCCTTTTTGACAAATGCTTTCTGGTGACTTTAGGAATCCTTGCTTTTCATTAATAATACTGCAGTGTGTAATAAATAATGTTTTCCCTGAGTGTAGTATTAAATGTGATTTTTATGTCATGTGAAAAATGACTCTACTGTGGTATAAGTACTTGACTTTAGCATAATAAAGTCATTTTTTCTTAAGTTCTCTATCAAGGAGAAACTCACAATTTAGTGCTAATAAGTCCATAATAATTGTCTGTCACTTGCCAATATCACTTTTTAAAAGAAACAGGTCTTGCCCAGGGCCTTCACCGGGAAGAGTATTTTAGAATTTGATCCTGTGACTTTCATTATAATCTGGTATCTCTAATTTATGAAAGGCTGTGCTAGTTTTCTGTTTTGGTGTGTGAAGATTCCTATTAATTACATATTTAAGATTTTATAAAAAGTTAGCCAGTTTAAGAATAAAAGTTAAAAGTCAGCAATGGTACAGCTGGGTGTTCCAGTATTGCAAAATAAGTCTTCTCTAAGAGATGTTATCACCATTTTGGAAGGATTGAAAAGCCTCTTATATGCCATACAATCAACCTGCATATCTGCTGAGAAAAAAATCATGAAGGGTATTCAGTTCAGTTCAGTTCAGTTCAGTCGCTCAGTCGTGTCCGACTCTCCGCGACCCCATGAATCACAGCACGCCAGGCCTCCCTGTCCATCACCAACTCCCGGAGTACACTCAAACTCATGTCCACAGAATCGGTGACGCCATCCAGCCATCTCATTCTCCGTCGTAGAGATTCTTAAATTGGCTTAAAAATTTAGGAGATTATTTAGTGTCCTAATTTTAAGAAGTATAACTCTTTGTATGTTCATGGCTCTGGTACAGCCATGTAGATGGTTAAAAATCCTAAAAACACACTGGCCCAATCCCCCTGAATTTCCCCTTCGTCTCTTCCTCGACCACTCCTGTTCTGGGATATTAACGATCGAATACCTGCCCTCTGCCATACATTGTTAGTGTTCATTGCCTCTGATTTGTTAAACGTTTTACATGATCATCCCTGCATCCATGATGGAGTGAATTTCAGACAGTGAATGTGTGGACTGTGGGCTGTTTTAAGTTATATGTTATCCTCTGTGACCCACTTAATGAATTTTGGTTACCTTGAGGTCTTCACTGAGTTTGGGAAGCCACTGGATCCAAATTTCCTTTTTGTGTTAATTCACATTCTCTCAATCTGATGGCAATTCCCTGGGAAGAAAACGAGCTTCTTCTTGAAACTGCATGAAAATTTGCTGCTCCCAAAGGTTTCATTTAGTTGCTCTGTCGCAAATATTGGTGGCCTCTTGTCCGCCGGGAACCAGTGTGTCTCTGTCCCACCCTACCCGCTAGCTCCAGGTGTTAGGACAGCATTCTCCCTTTGAGCAGGGTGTGCTTGCCATTAGTACATTTGGTATTGATTGGTTGTTGAGAAACTTTAGCAGGAAAAAGAAATATGAGCCTCTAGTAACTAGACTCTGTGATGAGTGTCTGCAAAGATGAGAGAGAAGCCATTTGTGGTGTGTTTCTGCTTCTGGGGCTTTCTGTGATAATGGGAGGTATTTTTTCCTCACTGTTGCGAAGTGCACAGTCCACACTCTCCTCTCGGGAAGTGATTTTGACACTTATTGAATGTCCTGTGGCTTTTATATTCTTACACCACCTCCTAATGAGCTATCTTTATAACATCCTTTTTGTGTAAAGTTTGCCCTTTCTCTCACCATTCACTGGGGTGTGAAAAGGACGTTTCAACACTTATGGCCAGTTGGACCATGGACCTGCTGTGCCAGCAAGAACAAGTCAAGATTAGCTTCTTTTGTCCTGAGGGTTCCTGGCTGGCAGTATTACCAGGATTTTTCTCCCCAGTTCATGCTGCAGTCATTTCCAGGGGCCTGTTTGTGTTTAAGGATTTGCTTTTGTATCGGTTACCATGGTTTAGCTTCTGGAAAAGACCTGCGGACTCTCCTGTCTTAATAGGAAGAGCCATGTATCTCTAAATTTATGTGTCTAGAGGGCAGAGCACCTTTGTACTCTGCCATGTGTAAGATACATTCCATGTGGTTTCTGTTACACCAACCTTAGCTGGTAGAGTTGGTACTTTGAATCACTTTCCTCATGGCTGTAATATGACTTCCGCAGTTCTGGAGGTCAAACGCTGAGGTATAATGTCCAGAGAAAGAGAAAGAAGAGTTAGTAAAATCTGCCTCACAGCACCTCTCCCTTGGACTGTCAACCCTTCCACCTCATTGGTCAGAACTGAATCACGTGTTCAAGATTCATCCAGTCACTGGCAAGAGAAATAGAGTTAGTTTGATTGGCTCAGACCAGTCAAAGTGTACCTAGAAGAAGCAGGGGGCGTGCATGGCAGTTGGCTGAGTAAGCCCTTGGTGCCTGCTACCCTTGTTGTCTTTTCAGGTCTTAAAAGGTAAGCGATCTCACAGAACTTAAAGGGAAGGAGTTACAGGTAAGACGGTTCTTTCCTTTTGAGCTGAGTTCTTGATTTCAGAAGTCTGAAGTGGTTGTAAATAAAGTAATGTGTTCCCATGAATTAGGGAGTCTTTATAACATTCAGGGTTGTACTGTCCAGTTAATCCTGTTACCACTGGTTATACATGGCTTTTTCCATTTAAATTAATTAGAATCAAATGAAAAATCACACTTGCTGAAATTCGAATTCTTGGTAACCACAAATGGCTAATGGCTACCTTTTTATACTGCCCAAGATACAGAAGTTTTCCATCTTAGCACAAAAGTCTTCTGGACAGTGCTATTCAGAGGAGTTATACTTTACAGGCAAGGCAGCAGTTAGCATTTACTGAGTCTGTCTCAGGCACTGGGGGGAATTGCTTTGTCTCTGTTGACTGCTGTTCACACCAGACCTCTGAGATACGCCCTTTTTACAGAAAGGAAAGCTTCTGTGGGGAAGTGGCTTCCCAAGGAGCAAGTTAGAGGCCTCTCCTGAGTAGTGACCCCTGTCTGCCTGTCCCGCCCTCCGAGTCACTGGAGCTCAGTTTGGAAGTGGGACAATCTGATACTTGCAACCATTCCCCTAAGTGGGAAGCATTAGGTGCAGATGTTCATTTAAGATCTTCCTGAAAAACTTGCATATGCTTCAAGTGTTCAAGATTCTCTAATTCAGGAATGGCCCCATAGACCTCGTTTCACTTTGTTGGTCTTGGGGAGTTACAGCTCTTAAGCATGAATTTTGCCAAAGATCTGTATCTTTGCCTAAAATAAGAGCTGACAGTGATTGACTTGTGTGTGTGTGTGTTCTCTCTGGAGTTCAGTGTATTGAATTTTTCACTGAAAGGGCGTTGCTCAAAAACTGGCCACAAGGCATGCTTAAGTCCAGGTTCTAGGGTCACAACAGAGAATAAAATACACAAAATTCCATTTTTACCTGGTGGAGACTGACAGTGTTACATGCACAAAATAATATGTAATCTCATCAAATAATACTATAAAAAATACTCTTAATTCCAGCAAAGGGAAGCGAGGCCAAGGTGTGGCATTCCTGAATCTGAGAAGCTTGTATATGTCTGAAAAGCATGCATATATCTTGGATCATATGCACATTTTTTCAGGAAGATCTTAAATCAACATCTGTATTTAATGCTTTCCACTTATGAGAATGGATGCCAGTATCAGGTTGTCCCACTTCCAAACTTGGCTCCAATGACTAGGAGGGTGGGGCCGGCAGACAGGTCATTGCTTGGGAGAGGCCTCTAGCTTGGTCCCCAGGAATTAAGATGAGGCCAGCAAGATTCATGACCTGGAGAGAGGTGCTATTTCAGAAGGGGAAGCTGGAGAAGGTCTCTGATGAGGTGGTATTAGAGGAGCAACCTTGTATGTAATGACCAAAGCAAGTATATACTCGGGCCAGCCAATGAAGGCAGAATCAAAGTGGAGAGAGCATGGAACTTGAAAGCCGACTCTGTTACCTTTAGTTGGGACTTACTCTAGGATTTCCAGTCGCCCAGGGTGCTGTAGTGTCTTACCATGCACAACACAGTCCCCACAAGAAAGAGTTATCTGGCCCCAGATGTCATAGTGTCAAGGTTGAGAAACTGCATGTTGGAGGCTCGCCAGAGTTACTTGCTTTCCTAAAGTCTGTCCCCCACGATGCTCTAGAAAGAGTTGTCCCTTTCTAGCCAGCTACGATCCATTTTCTGAACAGAGCAAGTATTCTATGATGAGTTTGTAGCAGACTGTGTTGTAAGATTGCCTAAGGTATTACAGGACCAGGTGAGTGGCATGTTGTTCAGCCCTCTCTGAAGACTGGGGAGGAGAAATAGAAAGCTTGACAAGTTGACCGTTCTGGAAGTCTTTGCATGAAATCATAAAGGAATGCATCACAACTCTGGTTGTGGTGAAAAGCCCACATCTTATAGTGTGTGGAGGCAATGAATGATAGCCAGGCTGCAATAAAGAGGTGATGAGATTGCTTTCATTATTACTGTTGTATTTTTGAGGTCCCTGGTGACTATTCCATGTGTCAATCCTTTGACCTAAGAGGCTGTTATGAAATAATACCTATCTCAGTATTGCTAACCATGAAGGGCCCTCCAGAATAGCTGATAAACCTGCTGTAGCATCATGAGAAAATTTAGTTACCTGGTGTGAATCGTGGTAAGTCACTTTAGATTTGAGTAGGGCATAGCACACTTTCTTGGGCGATCACTTTTAACAAAGGGAGTGGAAAGGAAAATAGAGCTGTGAATGATGACAGACAGGTAATCGTAAACCAGCTTTTTGTCAAATATCAGCGGCTAAGTATTTTACTTTATGTACCTGTTTTAATAATGACCACAGATTCCTCCTTGAATGGATTCCTTACCTTCTGTGTATGGCTTAAACAAAAAGTATACTGTGTGTGTGGGGGGGTGTTTAAGAGTGTGTAATGTGTCTGTACGTGTCACGGTGCCCTTAACTTTCTACAGAGCACATGGTTATTATCTACTTGCTGTGTTCCAAGCCCTCTTGTTCACGTTTATATCTAAAGGGAGATTCCTGTGGTCACTGCCTCCAGGAGGTCAAAGTCTCTTTTCTTCTCTGTTTTGAAAATGAAATCCATGATCAGTGATAGTCAGTGACTTAGAAGATTAAATATAGCAGCATTTAATATATTTATCCTGATAGTTCTATATTACTATAGAAGTATTACTCTCTACTGAGAGCTTGAAAAGGTGTAAGGTCATTCATACACCAGGGTGACCCAGAAATACTCTTTCTTTAAATTGGAATGATAACATCTTACTTAAGTATTTACATCTCCATTTAAATTGTGTTCAGACTTGCATTATTGCAGCTCCCTCCATCTCTGATTTAGGATTCAAATCCAGATGCCTATTTATGGTGAAAGTCATGTGAGAAGCACATTTCTCCCCAAAGAAAAGTTGGAATTATCATTGTGTCTTTTTCCTACCCTGGATTCTCTCTCATATCCAAGACTAATTCCAAAGGACTTTGTCATTACTGTTGACAGGAGACTTTGTTTTTGGTATATTCTTCGACTTTAAGTTTTTTCTCCTAGATTTTTGAATCTAACAGCTCTGATTGATACCAACTTTTCCAGGTCTCCATCTATATAAAAAAGGGGTAGATTTGGGATTTCCCATTCCTCTGATGGAAACGCAGACTAAATTATAAAAAGACAGTATGCTCCTATTCAGTTCAGTTCAGTTGCTCAGTCGTGTCCGACTCTTTGCAACCCCATGAATCACAGCACTCCAGGCCTCCCTGTCCATGACCAACTCCCGGAGTTCACTCAAACTCATGTCCATCGAGTCGGTGATGCCATCCAGCCATCTCATTCTCTGTCGTCCCCTTCTCCTCCTGCCCCCAAGGATTGATGCTAAAGCTGAAACTCCAATACTTTGGCCACTTCATGCGAAGAGTTGACTCACTGGAAAAGACTCTGATGCTCCTATTACAAATGTATTATTTAACATCACTATTATATTAAAATGTTTTTCCCAATTAAAAATGCTTAGTACGAAACAGCTGTTTATTATTAAAATTTTACTTCAAATAAGAAGATAACCACATTCCATTTTAATAAGTAGTTTTTTGTAGTAAGAAAGGAACACCATCTTTATACTATCTTTTTTTGGCTTATTCGAATACATCATGATTTCATTGTAGTAAATTATTTTTCCTAATTTCATCATGCAGACGACGAAATGCATAGATTCTCAATTAAGTAATTTGGCTAAAGGTAGCTGCAACTGAGTGCTGCCCTTTGCAGAATATGTTTTACTGGATCTTAAGAGCATTAAGATTCTTTTTTTTCACAGGAATTGCTTGACATTTACATATTTTAAGTGATTTTCATGAATCAAGTGCAGCTGTAATATAAGAGGTAGAAAATATATACTTTCAGGGTTAAAAGACACGTCAGTGGGTTGTAGAATGCTTAAAATACAAGTTCAGATGAATATTTGGTATTTGATTTTGAGCTCTCATTACAGAACAAAATAGATTTATGCAGTGGGAGGACAGGAAATATAATAATGAAAAATATATTAATTGATTTTAGATTTCTGTCTGTAAAATCTTGGTCATAAATACAGTTATTAGAATCTATGGTCTTGAATTTGATAGAGAGAGAGTTATTCATCTGAGAAGCCAGTAGTCCCACCATTTATCACAATGGATTGTGAATTTATATTTCTGGAACTTACAGGTGTGATGTATGTCTCTTTTCGGTCAGGACATTTACTGCAGGAATTAATTGTAGACACTGGGAGACTTTTATGACCATTTCAACTGTTAGTTAGTTAAAGATTTAAATAATTTTACTGATTTCTGGGTGTTAGCCTTTTCAAGAAGAGTTTCTGTGAACAAAAAGAGTGTCATCAGTATGGGATCGTTTGAGTGTCTCTGTGTTTCCCTCTGAACTGAGTCTCATTGTAAGCAGTCTTTGGCAGAGGGCCAGGTAAAGGTGATTGTTCAGAGTTTTCCCCAGTCTGTGCCACCTGTGTTCAGTAGGTGGTTAAAAGACTTTTTATGGCAGGAAAGTCCTGGTGGCAAGGAAGGTCGGGAATTACTGAGATGAACATAGTAGTGCAGGTATTTTTACTGCGGGATTTGTCATAACCTTTAATAATCCACTCTTACTAAAGAATTGGGACACGTCTCCTTCATTATGCCCTCATACACTCCATTAGGAAGGGCGGGGAAGACAAAAGAGGTAAAGGGGTCTGGGATGGGGAGTATGTGGGTTGGAGACTGGCTCTCATGAGCCAGATTATCGTGGGAGAAAAAAAGAATAGCTGGTCCTCAGATTGGGACGGTAGAACACATTTCTGTACGTTGCCACAAGGAATGAGGCAATGCAGACTCACTCTTGATTGAGAATCACTGCTGTACTGTGTGCTTAGTCACTCAGGCGTGTCCGTCTCCATGGACTGGAGCCTTCCAGGCTCCTCTGTCCATGGGGATTCTCCAGGCAAGAATACTGGAGTGGGTTGCCAAGCCCTTCTCCAAGGGATCTTTCAAACCCAAAGATCGAACCCAGGTCTCCCACATTGCTGGTGGATTCTTTACTGCCTGAGCCACCAGGGAAGCCCAAAACATAATAGGTCATAACAGGATAGCATGTCATGGAATTTTTAGATGGTGAAATTGACTATGGTGTTTGACCTGACAAGCTTTTTAAGATAATTGTGAAAAGTTCCTTATTGCAAGTGGGTGACTTTAAGTATTTCTTACCTTTTTTTGGGAGGGGGGTAACAAATGTGGCATGGATTTCATTTCTCTTTGATTTCTGCCATGTCGGCCTTGGAAAGCATGGATGAAATTGATTGTAACTCACACTGGAGATGAAGAGCAATGATTAGTTGCCGAATTAATCCCTGGGTTGGAAAGATCCCATGGAGGACAGAGTGGCAACCCATTCTGTCCAGTTTTCTTGCCTGATAATCTCATGGACAGAGGAGCCTGGCTGGGCTGCAATTCATGGGGTTGCAAAGACATGACTGATCATGCACACACACTTACATGTTCACCCCGATCTGTATAGTTAAAAGATGTTGCCTGAATGAAATCACAACAGTAGACAAGCCCGTATTATTACTTGTCTGAGTATGTTGGCCTGCAGCATATACAACCATGCATACATATACTTTTTGTTGGGTCTGATTGTGGGCCTAATTTTTTGGATGATTTTCTTAATTTTGCATATACTTTTCCCCCCTGCATATAATCTCATTCCATTCAGAACATCTCTAATTTCAGTGGAAATGGCTTCATAAAGAATTTAAAACGAGGTGTGATTTGAGATCTTCTTCTAAAAAAAAAAAAAGGAAATTAGATTTATCCAGGTTAGAATTTTATCTAGAATTATAGCTTAATAACTCTTAATATTTTCTAATTCACATTTGAATGCAATTAAAAGTTGGCTTTTTAATTTTCGGAGTGTAAAGGGAGCTTTTTTTAACTTTTCTTTTTGCCTGCCAGGGCATCTTTTTTCTTGCCATGGACAGGAGTGCCCTCTGTCACACCTTTTTTTTTTTAACCTTTTGCCCTTGGGTCCTGGGCCTTTAAACTCTGTTGGCAGACTTTTCTCCCTTCCCCACTTCCGTTCCCCTGGACTGTGAGGTTAGCGCGCTCTCTGACTCTTGTTTCTCTTCTAAGACAGCTGCACCTCAGTATCCGCTGTGGTCTGCTTTGCTTCTGCTTCTGCTTCATATTTGGGGAGATTGATGCAAGGTGGGGAGGGTTGAGTTCAGTGAAAAGAAGGTGAATTCTTTTCTCTCTTTTACACTATACAATGCCTTTTTTAAAAAGCAGAACAAAGCGAAAATAAGATGCATTATGATGAAACTTTGACACTTGACCATAATTAAGCTTTTAGTTCCCATAATGTTGAGAGGAGGCTGGAAAATCTGCCAAATCTCTTATTCTGTGTTCGGCTTAAGTTTGTTCTGGCACCTCAGAAAGAAGAAAAAAAGGGTTGCAGAAACTGGAGGATTTTATCTTATCCTTAAAAAAAAAAAAAAAAAGCTTTGTATGCTTTGAATGGCATATTAATTTCATATTCTGGTAGTTCTTTGAGTTTTGTTTAAACAATGCAAGCTGATCATATGTGACTTCTTTCTGTGTGTTAATGCACATTTAACGATCCTTAAGGTGCTAGGGGTTAGTTCTTGAATCATTCAGTTTCCCTCATAACTTATTTTGTTTTGCAGTTTAGTTACCATGGAGATGAGATATAAATCTAATACCAAAAATAATTATTGTACCTACACAACTCAAATTTACCACCTTGCCTTAGTGCATTCTTTGCTACTTCAGTGAACTGTTTTTGGAACAATATTAAAATGATAACCATATTCCTGTTTTCTCTCTTTGTCCATTTTCTTTTCCTAAAGGATTGGGGTAGCTTGAGCAGACAGAAAAGCTGTGATAACTATTTTAACTTTTGTTCACACACACGGTTTTCTTTTTTAAACATTTGATTTTTGGTAACATTCTGTTAATTTAGATAATTTATCTGGATCAATACATATAAATTCATGTTTTGATAAATTCATGTTCTGATGGACTTCCCTAGTCGTCCACTTGCCAAAGCAGGAGACATGGGTTCATCCCTGGTCTGAGAAGATCGCACATGCCATGGGGCAACTAAGCCCATGCGCCACAACTACAAGCTTGTGTTCTAGAGCCTGTGCTCTGCAGCAAGAAAAGCCACCGCAGTTAGAAACCAAAAACGCACTGCAACTGGAGAAGTGACCCCCGCTGGCTACAAATAGAGAAAGCCTGTGCACAGCAATGAAGATCCAGCACAGTGAAAAATAAATTTATTAAAAAAAAATCATATCATTCTATGATATAGATGTAAACAGACCGTAAGTTATCTGAACATTCCTCATTGATCAGCATTTGCATTGTATCCAGCTCTCTGACACCACCACAGTGCCCCAGTATTAATCCTGACGTGCTGGTGCTTTTAGTTTTGTGACAGAGGGTGTCAAAAATAGGGCTGCTGGATCACGGAAGGAATATGGTATTGTTTTTTTCCTGTGCCCTTTGGTACTTGGCTTTTAAGGTTTGATTATTTATCACAAAGAATGGAAGAAATGAGTGGAACAACTCCATAATACAGAGGCTGAAAATAAGCAAATGATTAACCAAGAAAAAATTGCTTTTATTGGCAAACATCAGATGTTGGTTTACAGAACAGGCAGTTGCTTGTCTTATCAAATATATGTCTTGAGGTCTGGTGTAGGGTAGTGTGGCAGGTATGTTTCTTTAGGGGAACTGAATCTATGCTATAAACTCTTTGAAAGGGTTTCCAGACAAATGTAGTCAGGTGGAAACTATTCAGAAAAAAATGACAAAATCATTACAATAACAATTACTTCTGAATTAGAGACTTAGGAGATGGAATTTTTTCAGATAAGATATTTGAGAAATTGAAGTGATCCAATAGTTTGCTTGCTTTATTGTTCATAGCTTTGAAACTATTTTTTACTTGAGCTGAAGTAAAGAAGGGAGAAAGAGGAAAGATTAACGTATTAATCTTTTGATTAGTTGACCTACCTATTAATCAGTGATAGCAAAGTAATAAAGAACTCCAGTTTGATAGAAAGAAATGGTGGAGAGTTCCAGAGTTTCTATTGATTTGGAAGTTTGATACATGTAGCCAAAAAGAGAGCCTTTGCATTGAAGGTATTTATTGGAGAAATATTTATTTATTGAATATTACTTTTGTATATAGGTGTTTCGGGTGAATGATGTCTCTTAATTTCTTTAAGTCCTGAGGGGAGGGCATGGTTACTATGGTGACTTTTAGGTTTGAAAATCAAGAAATACAGAGTTAAGTAACGTGTCTTTTGCGCATGGCTTTATCCTCAGATCCTAGGAAAGGACTTATTAGCACATAGTAAAAATTTGGTCTTGAGTTAAGAAAACTTCAAAGCTTCTACTCGTCCATCCATGCCAGGCTTCGAGGGTGTCTAAGAGGTTCCAGTCCTTCCCTAAAGTGGACCACACAGAACACAGCAAAACATGATGCTGAAGGTTGTTTTCCCTCAAAAATTAGTTAATTTTCCAATGCAGAGTCTGAATGACTTTGAGCAAGAGGTCTCCACAGTGTGAGACATTCATGCTATTTTGGACAGTACCCTGGGACAGGACCAGACTGCATCATTATTCATTTATATGCTTCAACTAATCCTTTTTGCAGAAGACAGTTCGGGTATATATAAATATCTCACCTGGAGTCTGTTGCTGGCACTTGGAAATTTGGCTCTTTATGTAAGTAATGTGAGAGTCAGTGCTGGAGCTCTTGTGTGAGTCTCACCAGAGCACCACCAGACTGCACCTGGGATTCACCGGTTTGCTATTCATTACACTGGGTATGTTTTCACCACTCTCCTGGGAGGTTTCAATGTTAAAATCATTGTTTCATAATCAGCGTCAATATAATCGATACCAGGAATGTTGCATGTTTGTGCAGGCAGCCAGCAGGGAGTGAAGTGTGATTGCCTGCTCGTGTCTGCTCCCTACTCCCTGTCCACTGGTGACTATTGAGCAACTCCGCAGGTTATTGTGAAATCACAGTCCGATGAAGATTGTTAAAACAAGATTGAAAGCAATACCTAAGTGACCCAGGGTTTGTACTGTATCTGATAGTGTCTTCTAGTGAAGAATTTATTTTTTCATAATTGTCCACCTTGTTCCAAGTTGGGCTCCTTTTCTGTGCCTTCTGTAGTTCTTAGTTCCCAGCAAGTGTCCTTTCTTCTCACCCCCAGTTAATTGTTTTGATCAACTTGTCATTATGTCTGATGCTTTTATTCCTTAAAGAAAATTCTTTCAACTTTTTAACTTGCAAGACTGTAGGAAAGCTTGTGAAACAGCATAGATATGGCTGCCTCATTTCCTGAACGTGGATGTGTCTTCTTAAAAGGAAGGACTTCCCAATGGTAAAGAATCCATCTGGCAATGCAGGAGATGTTGGTTCGATTCCTGGATTGGGAAGATCCCCTGGACAATGAAATGACAACCCACTCCAATATTCTTGCCTGGGAAATCCCATGGACAGAGGCACCTTGCAGGCTATAGTCAATGGAGTTTGAAAAGAGATGACTGAGCGACTCAACAACAACTTTTTAAAAATACTAAAATAGTGTTGCTAGAGAAATGTTTGGGAAATCTTCCTTTTGATAACGTAGCTGATATCAAAAGATAAGCTCAGTCTTATCAAAGGCTCACCAGCCTTAAAAATAGCTTCACATATCTAGCTCGTTTCTATGTTAAACAAAGGCTATAATATCTTGGCTGAGTTGAAGGTTCTGATTGCAGTGTATTAGTTTGGTCTGGATCCGTACTGCATCTCCAGTAGGGAGTGATGTGGAGGCCAAGAGATACTATTGCTAAGGGAAAGTAGTATTAGACAGTACTGTATTAGTATTAGAAAATCAGAAAGAGTATTTTCTAATACTTTTAAACTACTAGACAATAGTATTAGATGGTACTTCTGTCCTGTCTAAATGTACTTTTACCAGTTTTTTTTCCCTTTTGGTGAATGAGAGTCATGAAATTGACTTACTTCCTTAAACAGTTAGATGATTTCTGTTAACCCCAAGTTCCCATTATGATTGGAATTTTAAATTTAGTTTTCTTGAAAAGGTTGTTACAACAGGTCCTTCCCCTGTTGCCAGAGGAGTAGAAATTCTAGGTATCACTTGATGGTTATGGGAACGACCAGTGGTGTCTGCTACTTTCTCTTGATCAGACTAGTCCCTCAGACTTGAAACTCAGCAGCTACCATTGAGAGGGAGCCAGGAAGCTACCGTCTGCCCTGGAACCTTACGAAGGGCTGCTCCACATTTTTTCTATGCAACAAATCCTATCCCTTTAACTGGACACTCCAGTTTTTGATGTACTGTGGTTGTGATGATCTGCAGCTTTATATTTTGCCACTCTTGCTATACTTCAGACTTCAACACCAAGAGCGTGTCATTCCTGAACATTCTCTGATTTTTCTCTGCAGCTGAATCTTAATTTACACAAATTTTTGAATCTGGAATGGCTTTTTTTAATTGTCTCTTAAAATCTTCCCTGTCTAATGTATTTCAAAAACCACTTCTTTGCCTAAATGTTGCCAGATTTTTAAATTTTGATCCAATTTGACCTAATGACTACATGCTTCTATAACTTTCCTTATTTATTATTTTTGCACTGAATTTTTTGCTAGTTATTGACTGGACTGCTTTGCTTTGCATACTTGTTTGTGAACTTCTTGAGAGGCAAGCTTCAAGTTTCCTTCCTCTTTGAAAATTTGCTGCGCCTGGCTTGGTACCACACATAGAGAAGTTCCTAAATAAATATTTCAAGGACGTTATTGAATTAGGTGTCTCTGTGGAACACAGAAATAACATTTCTTCTAATCAATAAATAATAAAATATTTACTTGGCAGCTTTATTTTGTAAAGATCCATATCACTGCTGTATAGTAGAATTCTTTTTGATGATGGAAATATTCTGTCCTGTGCTAACTAACATAGTAGCTAGTAACCAGACGTGGCCATTGAGCACCAGAAATTTGGCTAGTGTGACCCAGAAACAGAATTTTAAACTTAATTTAATTTTAATTAACTTTAAATAGCAGCTATTGACTGGTGGCTACTGTCTTATACAGCACAGGCAGAGAACTATTTTAATTTGGGTCATTTCCTCTTTCATTTCAGCCATCTTTATTAAACACTTATTAGGTAATGATACTTTCTCTAGACCGTGAAGATACCAGGTACGTTTATTAATTCCAGGACTCAGGAAGCCCTTGGAATACTGCAGAAAAGCTGGCAAGATCCCTGCAGTCACTGATATAGGACACAGAGTGTGAAGCTGTCAAGATAGAATTGGGAACATATAGAAGAGGGTACTATAAATGTATGGATCATTTGTAGCTAAAATCATGAAACTGTGGGCAGTACTGGAGAGGTCAAGGTGGGCCTCACAGAGGAGGGTCACTTGAAGTGAGCCTGTTTGCTGGGACATAGCAGGAGTACATTAGTGTTCTGTTTCTAGATGCTTGAAACATGGTAGATGTTCATCAAGCCACCGATTAACTGCATCCAGAGAAGACTCCCATAAAAGTCCTGTTACTCCATGCGTTTCTTTGTCTCCAAGTTGTAGCACTGAAACTTCCAAGGCTTCAGGTACCAGGTGTACTTAGCTTATATAGTTGACCCTTGGACAACCAAAGGTTTATCTGAGTATAATTTATAGTTGGTCCTCTGTGTCAGCGGTTCCTTTGCATGCAAGAATTCAACCAGCCGTGGGACCTTGTAGTTCTGTAGTATTTCCTATTGAAAAATGCTCACCTATAAGTAGACCTGGAACAGTTCAAACCACCTGTTCTATAAGGGTCAACGGTAGTTGGATCTTCACTGTCTAACACAATACGTGTCATGTGGAAGGGGCAGAGGAAACTCATTCCTTCACTGATTCACTCATTCATCTATATGGCAAATACTTGATGGTCTGTTCCAGTCCAGGTGCTGTGGCTGCACTTTAGAACATGACCCTTTTGGTCCCAGGTTCTGTGAGACCCACTTTAGTGGGTCATTTGGGCAAGAAATTCCTGAATATCAATAGATAAAACTGCTCTACTGTAGCCATGAAGGAAATGAATGGGCTTGTGATAGACAGAAGCTATAGGTAATCTATTTTATGTAGACAGTGAATGAAAATCTCCTAATCATGTGATGCTTAGGGAGAAAGAATTCCAGGCTGAAAGAGCCAGTCCAACAAAGATCATGTGGTGGGAGAAAGTGCATGGATTGCTCTAGCATCTTGCTGAAATCTGTGACACTCTGAGTAAAGTAAGGGAGATTGGCATCCTTTGAGTTGAGGCCCCAGAAGGAGGGAAGGAGACAGGCAGGAGCCAGATTCTACAAAATCTTCTACGATGTATTACACAGAATGAAATCCTAGGGAATCTGAGAAGTCATTAAGAGTGGGCAGTATTTATATTTATTTCAAGAAGATTTACTTACATATACACACTCAAAAGGATACAAGTGTGCAGAGTCTTAGTTGATCTTAAAATTTCCTGTACACTTGTGGTCACTTGTTGCTATTTTGAGGTGGCCTCCTCTTGGCCTTAGATGAAGATCCATTAGGAAACTGCACAGAGTTCTACATTCTCATGGGAGTGCTTGATGCTAAGCAGACTGGGGGAACATCAGTGAATCCTTGGAGAAACAAAAATGGAGGACATAATGGTGCACAGTAGGTTTGACTCCTGGTCTGATTGTCAGTGTGAGCCCCTGTGAGAGGTAGTAAGTGGCCAAAAGAGTGTGATTGTCCCTAATTACCTTCCTAATGACACATGCCAGTGTTGGGAGCTGAAGACCTGCTTCTTGGCACTGTATGTCACAGGTGACTTGTTCCTAGAGAGAGGAGACTAAGCTATCTCCAGGGGTGAGCCTTTTTTAAGTCCTCCAGGCAGTGGGGATGCTGACAGGGGGAGTTCAGTGATGTACATTATGTAGAAGGACTTTGCAAGAAGGGAGACATGAGCCAGCTCAGAGAGTACCCATCCCATCAAACCTTCTAGCTTTAGTTGGGTGGTTTTGGTTGGGTGGCATCACCGACTCGATGGACATGGGTTTGGGTGGACTCTGGGAGTTGGTGATGGACAGGGAGGCCTGGCGTGCTGTGGTTCATGGGGTTGCAAAGAGTTGGACACGACTGAGTAACTGAACTGAACTGAAGTGCTTTGGAGCTTCTTCTTGGTCCAGCTACTGAGGTGGTCATCACCAGTTGTATAAAGTCCAGTTTTCGTTGCACATCACTAATCTGATCCATAAGTGGTTCATTGATGTCGCATAGAATGAAAAGACACTTCAAAATGATTAGTTTTTTTGATTTGTGATCAGTTCATGAGACACCAGAGAAGGCAATGGCACCCCACTCCAATACTCTTGCCTGGGAAATCCCATGGACGGAGGAGCCTGGTAGGCTGCAGTCCGTGGGGTCACAAAGAGTTGGCCACGACTGAGCGACTTCACTTTCACTTTTCACTTTCACACATTGGAGAAGGAAATGGCAACCCACTCCAGTGTTCTTGCCTGGAGAATCCCAGGGACGGGGGAGCCTGGTGGGCTGCTGTCTATGGGGTCGCGCAGAGTCAGACACGACTGAAGTGACTTAGCAGCAGCTAGGTGATGACAAACAGACTTTGCTTTGTCATTTTGCAGAAAAGGCCGTTTTGTTAAGTGGAGATGGAAGATAGCATATTGAGTGGGGGACAGGCAGACATTTTAGGCGCTTTGTGAAATCATTGGGAATGCTCTATGGAAGCTGTCGTGAGTGTCCTGTGTGAGACAAGTCAGAGGCAAACTAGATTCTACTTCATTTGGTCTACAAATTGTGTGTCTGTCTTTAAACTAGTTTCTACTTTTTATTTAAAATTAAAAAAAAAAAAAAATTCCCCCCCCCCCACTATGTGGCATATGGAATCTTAGTTCCCCAACTGGGTATTGTCTGTGGCCCCTGCTGTGGAAGCATAGAGTCCTAACCACTGACGGCCAGAGTATTCCTGATTTTCCAACTTTTAAAAATTGGGGATTTTCATTTAAAAGGCCACTTTTAATATCTTCCTTCAGTGAAAATCACAGTGCACACATTCTAAATGGAACTGTAAAAGTGAGACATTCTGGCCACATGGAGCCCTCATTCCTGCAGGACTATAGTGCTCCTTTCTAGTCCCCCTCTGCTGCTCAGTCGTTTCTTTCACTGGGCATTTTCCATTATCTCTCTGGTCTAGGGAGATAGTTGAATTTGCATCCATGATCTAAGAATCTGTTTTCAGTTCATTCACTATTTGAAAAACTTAATTCTTAAGCACTCCTGCCAATTAGCTTTCAATATGAAGATAAAAGGTCTGTGAAATTAAAATGCATCTCTGTCCATCCTTTTTGTTGTAGAGAGTGATCTACTTAATAGTGTGATACTATGAGTTAATGGGGTTCTGTTAACGAAAACATTGGTTAGCTCAGAGCTCTCCCAGAACGTGCCCCCAGAAGGAATGGAGAGGGATTTTTGCTATTATATAGCTCTTAGAGTGTCTAACTTGGGTCTCTAGTTAGTTAATTTCAGCTGACTTCAGAGTGTCTGCCAAAAAGTTGAGGGAACATGTAGATATTAAAAGGATTTGGATAGAAAAGGTTCTGTGATGACCTCTGTAGGGAGAAGGATGCTGTTGCTGTTACATTCTGGGAAATTCATCATTGATTTCCTTCTACGTACATTTAAAAAGTTCATAAACCTTTAGGAGTGGAAGAGCCAGTAAAATGGAACTTGCATAGTGGTTCCTATAAAATTGGTTTACTTGTGTGTGCCTTTCAGTTAAACCATTGAAGGATGACTGGGTTTATGAGCATTCAAAGTCTTGTTTTTTCTAGGAATAAATGATAGGGGAAAAAACCCTGTAACTTCAGTTTGAAAACTGTCCTTTGAAAGATCATTGTTTCAAGTCCATTGTATTTTCTGGAGACTGATGAGGAATATTCTCTGTGGAACAACAGATTTGGGACACATGTCATTTCTTTTCCTGTTTTGGTCCTTTCACTGAAGAAAAATTTGTCTGTCTTGATGGTAGGCTTTTTACCAGCATGATAACAAGATTTAGTTATAAATATATGCAAAGAGTTGATTTTCAATGAATTGTGAGGAGTGTTGATTACTTCAATTAACTGAATTTGTTAATAACTTTTCTTCCCATTTTTCTTAATAAATGTGATTTAAATCTGTCAGGGCTTCTGCTTATCAGTAGTTGACCAGTGGTGCCTCTGAGTGAATATAATTCCCGTTGTGAGCAAAGATGCTCACATCTTTGTAGGTAATTTGTAGAAGTGCTGTGTTAAAAGGGAAGCAGCCATTCCAGCATGACTTTTTAGGACTTGTACAGCAAGGAGCAAGGTCCTTCGTACTTCCAGCTTTCTTTCACTTTCATTAAAACATTTTTGTAAATATTGTTATTTACTTGGCTGTGCCAGGTCTTGTCTGTGGTATGTGAGAGCTTTAGTTGTGGCATGTGGGGTCTAGTTCCTGTAACTAGTTCCCCGACCAAGGATCAAACTTAGGCCCCCTGCATTGGGAGCACAGAGGCTTAGCCACTGGGCCTCCGGGGAAGTCCCTAAAACTTGTTTTGCATTTGCTACATCGGACGTTGTTTATTTTCCAAACTATCACTAGGCTAATTTGACAAAACGATCAGTGCTAATTCAATAATAGATGATTACAGTGCTTTATGCATCAGTTGAATCATGTGTTAAATCAGTCAATAAATTGAGTGTGAACCATCAGCTAGGCCGGTGAACTCTGCCTTCCCACTCAGGTGGGATGGAAGATAGACATGAGACAAATAATGTCACCACACATTGATTTGAGGAAGAGTTTGGTGTGTGGTTAAACAAGAGTGGAGGGTTAGCCAGAAACTGTGAAGCGTTAAGGAATAGAGAAGGCAGTGGTGGTAATTGAGGCAGTGTGGTCTAGAGGGACAAGAATCAAAGAGAATATTTAAGAAGAAGATGTAACCTAGTTGACCTGGGTCATCACAGAGCTCTTGCTTGCCAGTGTGATATTTCAGCTCAAGGTTATATCCAGGATGTGCCATTTCTTCCAGGGTAACCATTACAGGAGTGTGGTTGTTTCCATCGTTTTGTAATTCACTTTGAAAAGTATATCTTTAATCCACTTTGTGCTAACCACTGTCCTGGATCCTCAGGAACTTAATGGGTGTCCGCTGTAGTTAGGGTGGGAGAGACACAGAGGACAATTCACGTGCTGTTGTGTGATAAATGCAGTACTGTGAAAGTGTGTATGGGGTTTGGAACTGAGCTGGAAATTGTCCTGAGGTGTTAGATGGTGGACAGAGAAAATTTGTGGGTGAGAAGGTGATTCTTGTCCTGAATCACAGGGAATAACTAGAGGTCACCTGGCTGAGAAACATTGGCTGAAGTGTGTTGGCATTTGAGAATGAGATTGTTTTCAGTGGGATAGGACCTGTTTGCAGCATATTTAATGCAGCGGACAAAGTGTGAGAATGATGTGGAGATCAGAGCTGGCCAGGTTCACACTGGGGAGACGCAGACATGCCCCAAGCCCTGGAATGAATTTGAGGGCAGGCAGTGGAGGTCCACGAGCTTGGATTTCCAACCAGGAGCATTCTTGCTGGGAGCCTTTGTGCCATGTCTTGATATTTGAAATGGAGAACCAAGAACTGAATCTGTGCAGGAGATTGACTGGGTTAATTTTAGCTTTTATGAGGCAGAAAACTAGGTGTAAGTTTGTTGATCTTCATAGTTAATCATTTCTAAGTTTCTTGTGCATAGTTCTGGGAAATTAGAAGCTTGATAGTATCATCCGGTGATCATGATCTGTTTCTTCTGTCTATCCCCCGCACCCCACCTTTTTTACATGTAGAATCAAATACCATTAACAACCAAAATGACCCATTTGCTCTCATTATGAGATACAGTTCTTTTCAAGAATTTAGTATGCATATCCTTGACCTTTTTTTGGAATTAAAAATTATCTTGAAAATTTACCTCTCCATCTGTAATTTCTGTGGTGTGCTCAAGAACAGCTTAATAGTCTGAAAACGGATGAATTTAAAATTAGAGAGTTGAAGGTCGTAACCCAGCAGTGATAACTCAGCTAATGAAATATTCATTTCCAACTAGGAAGTAGCACTGTATATCAATATGTTGTCACTGTCTGTCATTGTTACGTAGAGTGCAGGTATATTTATGCATTTATAAATAGCAGAGGGGGAAAAAAAAGAGGCTAATTACATGCAAAACTGTGATGGAAATTTTCAGGGCTGTGCTTCTAACAGGCAACTGCAAACCATTTTTCCAGGCCACGTTTATGAATTAAGTATAGGTTCTGCACATTAACCTCTGCTGTATTTGGCTTGCAGAATGATGTAATTAGACAGAGGACAATTCAGGAGATACACATGCTTTTTTAGGTCATATCCACACCAGGGGTTTGTTTATACAAATGTAAAATGAAGTGCAGAATTTACCACTTACCTCAGAAATTTAAACGAGAAACCCTTTGGGTTGAATAATCTAGAAAATTGTAGAAGATATATATTTATATAATTAGCTTTACCAATTAGGAATGAATTTACTTTAGCAAAAATCAATGTAATTATCCAGATAATTCAAGCTAATTAAAGTCTTTCCCAAATCCTTAGATCTTCATTAGCTGCATGTTTCTGGTAAAGCAGATTTTGGGGTGTTAAATTAGCTTTATAATTTGTGTCAGTCTTGCTGTATTTTGTTGTAGACCTGGCTTCAATTGGTAGTGCCCTCTTGAACAACAGATGTTCTTCGGCGACAGGATACAGTGGGAAATATAAAACATTACCCATCACATCAGAAGTCTGCTCACCCTCATATTGATAAACCTTAGCAGAGAGCAGCATCTTTATATCAACACATACACAGACAGCAATTAGAAGTCATATAAAACAGGAGTGAACACGTATGTAGGGGTGTGGTAATATCCTAATGAACTGACTGTTTTACAGACACACACACATGAGTGTCCACTGAAAAGGAACTCAACCTCATCTCACGCCTTCTCTTACTTTGATTTCTGTACTTCCCTTGGCCTGGTGGGAGCCTCCCCTTCCCCCTAATTGTGGCTACCCATTACCCTTTTCCTATAGCCCCCTCTCTAAACTGACAGTGACAGCCAGTAGTTAGATTTATAAATAAATGCCACCTTAAATGGATGTCCTATATAGATTTCCAAATCATATGTGCCTCTAGCCTTTTCTTCCCCTCCGCTGTGGAATTTCAGAAAACATACTTTTCCCCGGTTATCTGAGGGAGGTGGAGTAGGTGGTGTCAGATGTTCTCATCATCTTGGTTGCTCAGAAATTAAAAGAGGAAAATTTGCCTTGGGCAGTTGTTACTTTATTTTAGCTTCTGGAAATTTCATTTTGTTCTTTTTCTTCGGTCTTCTTCCCAGCTTCTACCATGAGAAGAGAACACGGCTTGTAGCTTGAGCTCACCTTGTGACCAGGAAGGCACAGAATACAACCACACTTAGTTTTGTACAATGTTTGGCTATGGGTTGACTTGATAGCTGAGCCTTACAAAGTATTTTGTTCTCAGTTAGTCATTAGTTATGGTCCTTTCTCTTTGGAGAGCTTTAAGAAAAACTGTAAAATGACCACTTGGGTTTGTCACAATTGTTGTAGGAATTCAAGGGTGGTTGGAGAGTCAAGCTAGGGGAGATCTGGAAAAGAGCAAAGAAACGCACCCCTCAGAGGGAGTGTTAGGAGCTGGCAGGAGTATGATTTTTGGAGGAAAGGGCTGCTTTTACTTGCATGGTCCTTCTCTTTTTATATTTGTATCTAATGATTTTTATTTAAACATAAGGAATGACATCTGCCTATCAAGTTTTGGAATTATAATATGTTTTAAAGTAATTATTCTCTGTCGTCTTATGTCAATTTAGAATATGCTAAATCTGAGGAAAATTAGCATGTTGTCTCTGAAATGTCCCACTGGGAATAGAAGTTGCACACACTGTACCTGTGCTTAAATGACAGGGAAGAAAGATGTGCTGATTGCTTCCTGAGTTACCACTGTGGTGATGCTGGCTTTTCTAAGCAAAGTACAGTTTCAGCTTTTAACATGTTTCCCTCGGGGGTAAATAGTAGGTAATCTGATGTGCTCCCTAACCCTGTCTTGCCTCTCCCTCCTTTTCTCTCCCCATAATAACCACTGGGTTGTTCTCTATTTCTGTTCCTTATATTTCCTCTTGATGATTAAAGTTAAGGAAAATGACTTTGGAAAGAATCTAACAATGAGAAGAACTCCGTACGAGGAACACTGAATTCATGCTGTTACTCCCTTTTCTGCCTTTTTTCTCAGCAGACCTCATTTGGTCTGCTCAATTTTTCTCGGTTTGAGAAAACTTCTCTGTGTTTAGTTTCAGTGGATCGGTTACCTCATAGGCGTTTGAAATGGTGGAGGTTCCTAGCGGTATCATTATTGTTTCCATCTGCAGTGATCTGTGGAGTAAAAGGTCCCTGTGAACACGGAACTGTGCAGACAGTAACCAAGTCACTGGAATCTGCTTTATTAGATGCTTCTTGGGGGCACATAAGTGCTTCCTCACTGACCCTATGGACTGTAAATGTCTGCCTTTGCCTGTTCTGGAACTTAATGATCATTCCTTATTAGAAGCCTTTCATTTTGATGTGATGGACCCAATGATATCACAGTGGTTCCTATGGAGTTGTTAAAGTCAATTTGTTTTTCGAAACTTCTTAAAAAGACCGATTTATTGACTTGATGGGCTGTAAAGCTTCTTCCATCTATGACAAGAATTGCTGTTAGGGAGGCATTCATGCACACGATGGCTGTACCTTGTTACCCAGTGGAGGGCTGTTAAAGTCTTGAAAGTAGGCTCTTTATTCCCCCAAGGACACTGTCTCCACTATTGTACTTGTTTCTTGAAGATGGTGCCTGATGTGCAGAAGAGTACCAGCAAGTGGCTCTGTCTGAGAAAAATAAAGATCTGTGGTGGTTTAGTCGCTCAGTCATGTCTGACTCTTGCGGCCCCATGGACTGTAGCCTGCCAGGCTCCTCTGTCCATGGGATTCTCCAGGCAAAGATATTGGAGTGGGTTGCCATTTTCTTCTCCAGGGGATCTTCCTGATCCATGAATCGAAGCCAGGTCTCCTGCGTTGCAGGCAGGTTCTTTACCAACTGAACTACAAGGGAAGCCCTGAAGATCTGTAGCAGATCAAAGCAACTGAAGACAGCAGCTCCCAGTTTCAGAGACTCCTGCTGCTTACTTCTCGCGTCCTTAAGTATTGGCTTGTTGGCCAACTTCTTCCCATAGCCAGTTTAATACCTATTTTTCCCATGGTTCCAACTCTTATTTTTCAGCATCAGAGGGTTCAGTCTTAGTATCAAGGCTGGGATTCACATTTCATGCCACTTACATTCACAATCAATATTTTTAACTGCAGAAATTGGAGTATGTGGTATTTCAGAGGGCACTGCTTGTACTTGAGACAATCAAAGTATTACAGTTTGTGATTTGGTAATACATGAACTGTTTTAAGAAATATATTACCTAATAAGATCTCATGTGAAGTGAAAGTTGCTCAGTTGTGCCCGACTCTGCAGCTCCATGGACTATGTAGTCCATGGAATTCTCCAGGCCAGAATACTGGAGTGGGTAGCCTTTCCCTTCTCCAGAGGATCTTCCCAACCCAGGGATCGAACTCAGGTCTCCTGAATTGCAGGTGGATTCTTTACCAACTGAGTCACAAGGGAAGGGATCAAGACTCCAGGTCATTTCAACCAGCCTTGTACTTTGCCGAACTCATAGCAGGTCTAACAACTATGTTAATGTAGGCGTTGTCATGAATGCACATGACATTTTAAGATTCCCGCAGCAGCTGTCATGTGAATGGTTTCTGATGATACATTCTCGAGTATGTACGGCTAAAAGTACTGTGGTTTTTGCTTATGTTCATAAATTGAAAGAAATGCTTAATTCAATAACCAGTGTAATGTTGTGGAGAATAAAAACAATTATTTTTTTTCCTTCTGAGTTCTTAATACAGGTTATTCTAGACCAAGGTCACAAACTTTTCCTGTAAACAGCAACATGATAAATACTTTGTTGGGTGTATAGCCCCTGCTACAGCTACTCAGCTCTGCCTCGTGAAAGCAGCCAGAGACAGTACCTCAGCCAACAATCATGGCTGTGTTCCAGTAAAGCCTGATTGAGATAGACTGAGATCTGACCTTTGCCCATGCCATTGTTTGCTGCTCCTTTTCTGGAGGAAATTTCTTCTTGCCAAGACTCACTTACCACCTTTGGTGACAAACCCTCACTTTGGGACTTAATCACTGATACTGCTGTTTGTTATGCACGTGACTTTTTTACCGTTCATGTCTGGGTGCTGTGTCCATCTTATATTTCTTTTGCACTGCATTCAATTTAATGAATATAGGCCTCAAGTCCTGCCATCTCTGGTTTCTTAAAATACAAAAAGATGATTAAGACATACTGTCTGCTCTTACAGAACCTTATACTAGTTGGGGAGATCAGCACGTAAATGGGTAACTTTAGTGTTATTATTGCTACAGTAGCTATGCATAGAATGTTACTGGGTTCATGAAGAGGACAAAAATTAATATCACATTTCTTCTTCAGGTGACTTCTCAGTCCTTTGCACTCGGTCCTTTTTATAGGAAAGAGTTTTATTTTTCATGGCCCGATGTATCGGAAAATCAATCTATATCTAAATAAATATTTTATTTAAAAAGAGCAGAGTGTTTAGAAATCATAGGTGTCTAGTTTATGGTCTTGGAGGATTATTCATAGATAGTGATAACAGATTACTTTGGATATGCTTTGTTTCAGAAGGGTAGGTGTTAATTTTAGGTTTCTCTTTCAAATGAGGAAAGGTAAAAATGACATGTAAAACATAGTCCTCTAATCTGGGGGAGTGAATTTTGTGGGACGAGTGCATTTCCACAGCTGGCGTATGCTACCTTGGTTAAGATCCTGTTCATCAGGTTATTCAGGACTTCGCTTTGAGCAGCTCTTTGCTGCTACTATCAGGGTCTCTGTGGCCATTGGGTGTTCATCTGCTGGGTTTACGCCAATGGATGGTGTTCACCTGAGTGTTTAGAGTTCACAGGCTACACCTGAGCTCTGTGGGGTAGACGTGTGATCACTTGGTGGGTTCTGTCCTGGGCAGCGGGGGTGAAGGATGACCGCCCTCGCCCTAGCTCACACCTAAACTGCAGGAAGCCTGAGGACTGAGTGTTTTTCCATTGATTGAATAAATCTTTATCCACTAAGATTTTGGGGTGTACCGCTGCGTGGTGGGCTAGTAGGATTTGTATGGTCAGGCCACTCTCGATGGCTGTTCTCTTGCCCTCTGTCCATCCCCTGCCTGACCAGTGCTTGCTTCACCTGTACTTAGGCATGTGACTGATCTTCCTAGGTACTTGCCCCAGGCCCCAGCTGTGGACTGTTCTTATCAAAGGGGTGGAGTGCTGCGTGCCCCTCCACTGGTTTCCATGGTAACTAATGAGCCCACCTGAAGTCGATGTCAGGTCCCTTATTTCTGGTAATCCGCCCTCCTCCTCCACACTCCTTAGGCCGCCATGTGCTGCCCTCTGCACTGCTCGAGGTGGGGTGTCGCTCCAGGACCTTGCTTCAGACCTGTAAGCTCCCATATCAGTTTCACTATTGATGTCTCTGTTGTTGACTCCGAGCTCTTTGGCCTTTAAATGGCACAAGCACAAGCTTGTAAACCTGCGGGGTGCAGCCCAACAAGTTGCTGGTTTCTTCCCTGCATTCTTTTTGTCACAAGCCCAGGGTCCATGTGAGAGCTATCTTGTCTCACAGCTATCCTGAGACCCTATTTATCATGAACTTGGAGTTGACTGAAAGGTGCTTTTGTCCAGTGGTTTGGTTTAAAATCACACTTGATGGCAAAACTCAGGCAAGAAGCTATTTTCTGAAAACATCAACTTTGAGTTTGTTTCAGTTTCAAGAGTTAGAATAAGAACTATTGTGGAGAACAGAATTACTGCTGGTACATTACTGACCTTCATGGTGAGACTCTGGATCAAATATTTCTTCTAAAGTGACGAATATATAGTTTGTATATATGTGCGTGCATGCTAAGTCACTTCAGTCATGTCCAACTCTTGGTGACTGTATGGAGCCTGCCGGGCACCTCTGTCCATGGGATTCTCCAGGCAAGAATACTGGAGTGGGTTCCCATGCCCTCCTCAGGGGGTCTTCCCAATCCAGGGGTTGAATGCGTGTCTGTTGTGTCTCCTGCATTGGCAGGCAGGTTCTTTACCGGTAGCACCCTCTCAGAGGCCCTGTATGTTTACATGTACAAGTGACTAGATGCATGTGGAGTACTGGATCCTTATAGCTACTTACTTTGCCATTGATTTCACAGTTTCCTTCACCGAGACAACTTCTCGGCCTCTGAATGCCTTCCATCTCTAAAGTACTTTGGCTTCTCTGATTTTTTTTTTTTTTGGTAATTTTTTTCCCTGGAATTCAGTTATTCATGTTGTGATTTAATTATTTTATGTAGGAAAGTATGTCCAAATAAGTCTTTCATCTCTTTCATAAATAGGTACAATGATTGATTTGTTAAGTCTCTGTGTATCAATAAGATGAAGATCAGGTAAAATCCGATCCTTTGATCTGTGGTGTATTACCAAAGGAATTCTTGGTTGAGATGAATTATAAATCACCACCTCTGTTTTCCTTTTACTGTGTTAAGATAAGTCATGGGTCATCAGTTTAAAATAACAGTCCAGTCAAGTCCAATCAGTTATTGTAAATTAACCTTGAAACGGGAAAGGAGTATGATGTGGTGGGATTTTTGTTATTTGATTTTACTTATGTGCATGTATTTATGCAATTAATCCTAAACTCTTAGATCTCTAGCTTTGGGGGTGGCTCTGAGGAGCCAGAAACCAACATTTTTTAGTGGGTGGGATGAACAAAGTCAGCATTTACGTGGGATGCTTAGAATGTCTTGTTTCTTAGATTTTGTAATTCAGGTTTGCTCCCACAGAGATTGGAGATGATTTCCTATTATAAAGATGAGTTCTTTGAGACATGTTCCAACCTTTGATTGAACATCGTAAAGTAACTGGAGTAACTAAAACAATCCTATTGCATAGATGATCTGCTTGAGGCAGAGATTGGGCAGGTATTGCTAATAGTTTCAGATCCTCAGGACAGCTTAATTCATAATAAATGTATCTGTATTTGATGATCATTCTACAAACTGCAGGTCTGTGTGCTAGCTGTGATGTTAAGGTGCTCTCTTGTATTCAGAGGTATTTATTACTGAATTTATTTTAATCTTATCCCATTTTTGGGATTTAGCTAATGATTTGCAGAGCTTTAAGAGAAGAAAGCAGGGAAGTACATATTTAAATGCATCTTAATGAATAATAAGCGGGATCCTGAGTTCTAGAGTCTGGAGTGTCTCAGTCATTAGAGCTCATCTTCTGCTTGGGTTGCTGTGGCCTAAGAGGACAGAGCCTTGGGGGGCCAGACTGATAGGATCTGTAGCCTTACAGTTGGTGCAGTGTCACTGAAAGGACACTGGTAAGGACAGGGATGCTGAGCCCTAACCCCGTCCTCAGCTCTTGAGACTTTCTGGCTTCTGGCTTCGCTCAGCCTTGACCCTCCCCTTCGTGACCTCCTGTGGGCACATGCCATGTTTCTCTCAGATCTTGGCCCTTCCCACCAATTAATTCAGGAATTTGCCTTCAGATCTCTCATGGTTTATAACATAAATGGCATTATTTTCAGAGAGGGATGACTTAGGTATGGCATTGGGTTTTTTTTTTTTCTTTTTGCAGCTTCAGATGTGTTTTAAACATTCTCTTTAACTCTTTATTCCATGAAACACTTTTCTCTGTTTTCTTCTCCTAGCCCACAGCTTATCATTCATTAAGTAGTATATTGAAAGAAAGGTGTTGAGTTGAGAGTGGCACAAGAAACTAGTGGAGGAAAGGTCTCTGGGTTTGAGTGGGCATCATTGTTGGGGGTATCTCAAGATACGTCTTTCTTGGTCCAGCTATCCGTTCCCTAGGTCCCCTCTACATCCCATCCTCTATGGAGTGCTAGTCTGGCTGTCCATCAGAGGGTTCAGAACAAGTATGGGCCACTTAACTAGCCCAGTGGTAGTTGAGACATGTTCCAACCTTTGCTACAACATTATCAAGTAACTCAAGGAGCTAAAATGATTGTATTGCATAGATAATCTGCTTGAGACAGAGATTAGGCAGGTATTTGTAACAGTTTTGGGTTCTTGGGACTACTTTATTCATTTGAAATGTCTTTTGTTCTGGTTGTATGTCCCAGGCGAGACTGCTAAGTGTCTTACTTTAGTTGGCTGGATGGACTCCTTACAAACAGAGTTTATCTTCTTTTGCATGTGTTTATTATCCAGAGGAGAGTGCATTTCAGTTTTGGCTTTCTGAGGTCAGCTTCTTGGCCTGAAAATTGCAAAGGAAATCTGCAGCCTCTTGAACCAGCTGTCTCTGAAGACTCATATCTTCAGGTTCCAATTTAAGTCAGTTAATTCCCTTTATCTCCTCTTTATCCACTTATATTCATGTCCTTTCAATCAAAAGCTACCCAGGTATTATACTAGGGAGAGGGACACACAAAGTCACTGATTTAATAAAAACAACGAGCTAGTATTCCCAGCACAGGACTTTAACCTGCAAATTGACAGGGGTCCAGGTACAACTCTCTGGATGTGGTCTACTTGTCTTTGCTGTGGCAGCCACCATCACCACCACTGCACCCTTCTTTGCCAGTTTCCTTTTAGCTGAAAGAATCAAAAGTAATTCCAAGTTTGGCTAGATTATAAAAAAGAAACTGAATCATGTGCTCTGTTTCTCCCTGCTGTACAGAAATAAATAGCTTTTTGATTATTCAGTTGTAGCAAAACGAATGTTTTCCCATGGTATGTTGAAGTTGTTCCCACCAAATAATGTCTGTGGAGTAAACTGGTGGTCATGGAAGGGGTGACATCCTCAGCAGTGGGTAATGACCCAGTTTCTCTATCTGCTTGGTCCTGGAGGCTCACTTCTGCGTGCCGTTTGCTCAAGGGCCTCATGGCTCTGTGAGCACAAAAGACGATTTTGCTGCTGCTGCTGCTGCTGCTAAGTCACTTCAGTCGTGTCCGACTCTGTGTGACCCTATGACGGAAGCCCACCAGGCTCCCCCCGTCCCTGGGACTCTCCAGGCAAGAACACTGGAGTGGGTTGCCATTTCCTTCTCCTGAAAACGATTTTAGTTAAATGCTTTTATTTAAATCCTATCTTTTTTTCTTTTTTCTATGACTTTCTACTGTTTTTTATACTCACCCCATTTTACTATTTTTAAAGAATCAGTAAAATTTATGATGATTAATTGTTATGAATATGTCTTTAGGGTATCTTTTTTAAAGGACATGTGAGATTTATTGTTAATTTTAAAATTTTCCTTGTCTTTATTTTTCTGTTGCCATCTGTTGGTTTAAATTTTCTCAGACTGTTTACAGTTCCAGTTTTCCCTCCATACATTCTCTGGCATTTGGCTCTCCTTTCCTGACACAATAGGTCAGGTTTTCAAAAATCTGGCCCCTATGTGACTTGAGTTTTTCCATAGTCAACACACTGCCTATGCCTTCTGAAGTCTTCTATCTCTTAGGTCTTTGAGCAGATGTTAACTGTTTAAATATTTTGTTGTTTGGGTGTAAAGAAAATTGAAATATAAGACGTCAGTGATAGCATGCTTTGCTTATACCCGAGCAGATTGCTGCCTTCAAATTAAACACGCACACGTATTTAAAACATGGAGAATTCCCCTTATGCATTTTAACCAAAATCTACAGGTTGTATATACTAAAAAGTGAGTTAAATCTGTCAGATTATAATGGAGATTTTGTTGCGCCCAGAGGATATCTAAAAAGTGGTTTGTTTATTCTCTGAATTGGTTTATAACAATGGGCCTTTCCTGTGATGAATTCAGACTTCCCCATGGGAATGAGAAAGGAATTTGGGTGTGGTTTATACTCTGGTTTATGTATTAGTAATGGTATTTGGTCATCAAATGAATGGCTAAAATAAATGAGTAGAAAGTTATTGACGTATAATCCGCTGGCGATGCGATATTGCCCTTGGTAGTGGGGTAATGGCTTGAGTAGGATCAGTGACTAGCTTCATGCTCTGCCTGACACTGTGCGCAGGGTCCCATTGAATCCTCCAGACAGCTCGCATGTGTTGATCCCTGTGATGGCCCCATTTTAAAGATGAGGGAACTGAGGGTGAGAATGGTTAGCTAGCTTTCCTAGGTCATACCACTAAAAAATGGTGGAACTGGGGCTTTAGCCTGGGAGGTCTGAGTCCAGGCTCTGCACTGCACTTGGTGTGGTGTAGACTCGAAGAGCACAGGCTGTGAATGTGAGGAGGACTTGGAGCCTCTCAGTCTTAGGTTTTTCATCTGTAGAAAGTAGATGGAAACAGTAGCTGCCTTCAAAGTGAGGTTAAATGACAAAGTACAGATTCCTGACTGGTAGGTAGTCAGTAAATACTAACTATTATCATTGTAATTAAGGCTATTGATTAGTATTGTCTATAGAAGTAGATATATATTGTGCCTCCTCCTGCCCTAACCCCACCTCATCATGATGTAGAGGCCTCGGGATAGTAAAAGTTCATTATAGCTTTGCATGTAATCATATCTTCAGGTAGATAATGCATCACTACCTCTGTCGTACATGATATATTAAAATATTGAACAGCAGTAGATTTCTCCTTAACTTTATTCAGATTTCGTCCTTGGCCTGTTCGCCACCAGCCAAAATGAGGAGAAATTTGTAGCTTGGTCCCTCAAGTTGAAAGTGGGCATTAATATTAGCAAATTCCCTTTAATAATCATCACATTAAATTTGATGACCAGAGGGGACATCCTTATAGCTTATAACTGAAAATAATGTCTCTGGGAGACAAGGGAGCGTTTCCCAAATGTTCACCACTGAGCAAGATTAAAGAGACTAGAGACTGGGGCGCCCGATGGCTGGTGTTATTAATCCAGTGGTCCACACGCAGGTAACAGGCTTTGGGTTTCCTAAGCATCTGTGGCCATTTAATATTCACTGCAGAAATAGAAAGCAAGGTTGTAGAAACCTGTCTTGGAGCAAAGATTATTGATACTTTTTCCTCTTACATGACTCAAAACTAAAGAGGGCTGTGATAAATAATGACTGATTCTTGGGTTTATTGAAGAGGAATCATTAAATCCAACAGTCCGGAGAGCTGATAGCTGCCCATTCGAGAGCATGAATGGGTATGTTAGGTAGGCAGAATATGGAAAAGGAGTCCAAAATAGTGGTGGCCAAAAGACAAGGAAGGGAAAAGCCCGTGAAAATAGAATAAAGGAAGGTCTGAGGACGGGAGTGAGGACCTCAGGTAAAACAAACAACACTCCTGGCTGGCCCAATTTACATATGGCAGGCCCAAGGGGGGAAAAACATAATAAAAAGAGGAGCCAAAGCTAGCCCCCCCCGCCTCATCGGGCTGGGCGCTCTTCTCTTCTCGTCTTTGGATCGACGTGCCCTCCCACCTTGAAGATGGATTTTCCTGCTATCTTCTAAATAAAATAGAGCTGTAACACTGAGCTATAACACTGATTTGTCTAAGAGCTGTAACACGGTCCGTTCGAGACCTGAGAGCTGTAACACGGTCTGTCCAAGACCCGAGAGCTGTGACATGCCGAGGGGGCTTTAATATCCGTCACTCCAAATCTTTGTTGTGACGAGACAAAGAACCGAGGAGCATACACTCGCCTGACAGGTAGAACCTGGTTCCTTGGGGCAGATGAAGCCATGTAATTTCTCAGAGAGGGTGAAGGCCCGTGTGGCCTCTGGGTGAGAAGTGAATGTTTGGCGAGGTGGCTGAATCCTCTTTCTTTTCAGTGCGAGCCAAAGTGTTAGTTGGTCCAGTCGGACTCTTTGTGACCCCATGGACTCCTTTGTAGCCTTCCAGGCTCCTCTGTCCATGGGGATTCTCCAGGCAAGAATACTGGATTGGATTGCCATGCCCTCCTCCAGGGGGTCTTCCCAATCCAGGGATCAAACCTGCATCTGCTGCACTGCAGGTGGATCCTTTACCGCCTGAGCTACCAGTCCAACCCAAGTTGAATGTGAATTCTTAAATGTGGCCCCTCCAGAGCACTCTTACCTGCATATGTCATTTTGTGTCGTTGCTATTACCTTGTTTATTTCTGTCTCTCACTAGACACCAGGGTGAGGACTTTGTCTCTCCACTGTCTACTCAGAATCACTGCAGGGCCTGCTGACACTTTGTTCTCAGAAGCGATTTGAATGCCAGCATCAGTGGTTGGTTTACTTCGTGATACCACTGTTTTCTCTCAGGTGAAGGGTTAGTTTTTGGCCCCACCTTCGTAAGTGTGGAAGATACCAAGGTGAAGGGCCATAGGAAAAGGCAGAAAGCACAACCCTGCTCTCTCAGGTTATTAGAGACTGGGGATCACACGCATGTTCTTTTTACTCTCCGTGACTAAGATGTCCATCATCAGCTCTTGGAGCCTGGTTTCCATGTTATCCCTGGATGGCAGAGATGATGTTTACCATGTTGCAATCTTCCCCTGAGGACTAAATGATGTCATAGATTTCATTGATGCTGAAGGTTTTCCTCCTTCTTCTTCACCTTTTAATATCTCTGAAATCAGGATGTAATTTCCATCTAGTACTGTTTGAAAACTATTGTCTGGGACTTTTTTGTTTTTTTTAATTTGAATATCAGAGGAATTGGGATGGTGTCAACTTCATGAAATAAGGTAATTACTGGAGGTGTATCGCTGTTAGATCTACAAATGTTTGTTTCCTTATCTTTGTCCTCAGTAACAAAGGAGAAGAGAATATTGTTACAAACATCACTGTGAGAAAGAAAGGCACCTTCCTGTGGAAGGAGAAGCACAGGCCTGGGAACTGGGAGGCTGGTTCCTTTGCAGTATCAGCATTAGCTGTAGATGGTAGTCATTGCCGGTCCCTCTGCCCAGTTTTGTCAGTCAAGGATCTGGCTTTGTAAAGAGGTTCCCTCTTTAGTGCCGCTTGCCACTGGCTCATTGGAGCTGTTTGTTCGGAGTTGTGAAGCCAGGCCCCACGACTGTAGGCAGATGTCAGAATTGTTCAGTGCTGACTGCTGTGAGCCTCATGTGCAGAAGAGCACTTCAGAGCAGCCGGCATTTCCACTCCTGGGTTTCCTGGTCTTCAGCTCTCATTTGTAATGTCACAAAGACAGAGAGAAGATGAGTGGGGCCCTGGGGCTTGAAGAAGGAGAAAACGAAGGAAGGTGGAAGGAAGAAAGGAAGGAGAGAAGAGAAAAGAAAAACAGGGTGTATGCAATTTTTCCAGTATAAACTACAAGTAGTCAGGACTTTTAAGACTGTCTGCTGAACCTAAGCATGTAGTAGTTTGGTTGGGACACTTGGTTACTTACTTTTTTTTTCTTAAAATATTTCTCTGCATTTTAACACAGAGATTTGCATGAGCTATTTCTTATAGGAATAAACTTTGTCTTCTTTTTCTAAAATCTTAACCTTGCCCAGTCTAGTTTGGGCCTTCTAAAGGGTTTACTGGCTGTGATGTGGGAAAGAAACGTTTCAGATGATTGTGAGACGTAATGAACACAGCTGGACATATGCATTCTAACTCAGCATTCTAGACCCCCTTCTTTCCCATAAATTCCCACCGAAAGGCTGTGTGTGACAGTAAGTGACAACTAGTTAATTATTTTTGGTAGTTAACAAAGGTTCGTTAGGCGTTGAATATAGTGTCAGGCATAAAATTACTGTGCCAACAAAGGTGCATATAAGTCAAAGCTATAGTTTTTCCAGTAGTTAGTTGTGTATGGATGTGAGAGCTGGACCATAAAGAAGGCTGAGTGCTGAAGAATTGAAGCTTTTGAACTGTGGTGTTGGAGAAGACTCTTGAGAGTCCCTTGGACTGCAAGGAGATCAAACCAGCCCATCCTAAAGGAAATCAATCCAGAATATCCATTGAAAGGGCTGATGCTGAAGCTGAAGCTCCTATACTTTGGCCACCAGATGCAAAGAGCTGACTCATTGGAAAAGATTCTGATTATGAGAAAGATTGAGGGCATGAGGAGAAGGGGCGACAGAGGATGAGATGGTTCGATGGTAACACCGACTCAATGGACATGGGTTTGAGCAAACTCCCGGAGACGGTGAAGGACAGGGAGGCCTGGCGTGCTGTCAGCATGTGGTCACAGTCGGATACAATTGGGCAACTAAACAACAACAACAATCACATGAAATTATCAGGGTAGTGCTGGTTGAAAACATTTGCAACTTACTGCCCTTCCTCTGAGGCTTGTGTACAAAAGCTCGCCCGAGTGAGAATTAAGAATTTTCAGTCCCCTTGCTTTTTAAAAAGCATGTTCTTGGCCACCCTCCTAAGACACTCAAAGTGTTGTTGCTTTAAAATTTTTTAATCTTTGAGTTTTAGCTTTGTATTGGAAAGGTTTCTTAAGGAAGGTTGTTTTCATTTTTGAATGTGTTCAGTTGATAGTTGGCTCAAAAATAGCCAGTGTGCTAACTCAAGAGTGGGATCAAAGGACTGACTAGTGACTTAAATTACCAGCTTTTATGAATGAGTGACTAGAGAATAAAGCTGTCAGTAAAACAACATGGAAGCAGGGTGGGTCTTAGAGTGCCTGTTGATAAGGCAGTGCTGTGTAGTCAGGCCAGCCTCTGCTCCTGAACACAGTTCCCCAGTCCTCGGACTGGAATTTGGAGGATTTCTTGACTTGTATATACTTTTCTTCCAAGTTTTAGGGACACGGTTATCAGTCGCTAAGTCATGTCCAACTTTTTGCAGCCACATGGACTGTAGCCTACTAGGCTCCTCTTTCCATGGGATTTTCCAGGCAAGAATACTGGAGTGGGTTGCCATTTCCTTTTCCAGGAGATATTCCTGACCCAGGGATTGAACGCATGTCTCCTACACTGGCAGGCTGATTCTTTACCACTGAGCCACCAGGGAAGCCCATTAGAGACATACACAATTATAGATATAAGCATGTTATTTTAGAATGCTTTTAGGTTTAATGGAAACATTGAGAAAATCTCACAGGGTTCTTGTGTACTCCATATCCAGTTTTTGCTGATAATACTGACCTATTTATTTTATCATCACTATTGAGCCAAAGTTGATCCATTGTTACTAAACTCTCAACTTACTCAGATTTCCTCACTTTTTACCTCGTGTCCTTTCCTGTTCTAGGGTCCCATCCAGGCTATTGCATTACATTTAGTTGTCATATCTCCTGAGCTTCTGCTGGGCTGTGACAGTTTCTCAGACTTTCCTTGTTTCTGATGATCTTGACAGTTTTGAAGGGTATTTGTCAAGTACTTCATAGAATGTCCTTCAGTTTGGGTTTGTCTGGTGTTTTCCTCATGATTGGATTGGGGTTGCAGATTTTTGGGTGGTAGGTCACAGGTGTAAAGTACCATTTTCATTACTTCATATCAAAAGTGCATTCTTTTAACACTGTGGCTGTTGATGTTGGTGCTGGTCACTGGCAGTGTTTGTTAGGTTTCTTCACTGTAATTTTATCCTCCACCCCACTACACACACACGCACTATACTCTTTGGAGAGAATTCAGTCATGACTTTAAGGACCTGGGTGTTTTGCTCTACCTTCTTGAGAGTACCTTCTCCCCCTCCTGAAAAAATGTGTATTGATTAATAAGGAGTTAATGTGATTTTTGAGAGGTAGGATATTTCTTAATTTGGGAGGTGGTATCCTATTATAGTTAGGAGTGAAGATGATGAAGCCAGACCATTGGGATGTGACTTTCATCTCAGCCCTTTCTTGCCTGTGTAATAGGGGTCCTAACAGAAGTATAGTGACCTCGAAATGAAATATTCTATGGTGCAGTGCTTAGCCCAGGACCTGGCAAATTCTTAATACGTATTGCTTAATAAAATACCATTGTGATTATATAAACAAACTAGTTTCTACATGTCTGGTCTTAAATGGATTTCAGTGTGTTTTTTCATCAAGGCAATTCTGTAGAGGGTGGTAGGACTTCTAGGTGAGTTGAAGACAGGTGACAGGCTGCTGCAGTCCCAGTTTCAAAATTGAGAACAATCAAATAAGAAACCGTGGTTTAAAAATATCCTGAGCCCTCATAGAAAATAGAGTTTTCATGAGAAGGGGAGTAGGTGTAGAAACTACATAGGCTCTCAGAGATGTGTCTCAGTGCCTTTGCTACTTTAGAGGCTGGTTTTTCTTGATGAACAAGCCTCCAAAGCCTGAGTTCTCTCTGAGGTTGTCCCAGCTCTCCTTCCCTTCTCTCAGGATGGGTGTTTCAAGCTGGAGGAAGAAAGAAACATTTCCCTGAGGTGTTAGGATGCAGAGAGGACTGACCTGTGCTGTGGACATAACTCTGTAACAGTTCCTTTATGGAAGGAGAAGGATCAGAAGGAAACCAAAATGTGTTCAAAGTTCTATTTGAGGGGTTTCTAGGTGGGAGCCACCGACCCTGCCCTGCAGGTGACAGTGTCCATCTGGGAAGTGACTTTCTGGTGAGGTACAGAGTGTGTGACCAGCTGTTCCTATAAACAGATGCACTGGAAGCCCAGGGAGGTAATTGTGAGGTGGGAAATGATTCCTGACTGCTTAACATAGCTTCAAGAGCATGTATATTTTCATGATACTTCCCAGTGGTCTGTACCTGGAGGGTATAAAAGTGTGTGTGTGTGTGCACGTGCGCGCTCAATCTCTCAGTCTTGTTTAATTCTTTGTGACCCCATGGACTGTAGTTTGCTACAGTCTGGATTTTCCAGGCAAGTATGATTTACTGGGTTGTCATTTCTTCCTCCCGGGGATCTTCCTCTCCCAAGGATGGAACACGCATATTTGTGTCTCCTGCGTTGGCAGGGTGGATTCTTTAACTCTGAGCCACCTGGGAAGCCCATAAACACCCATAGACCTTCCAGATACAGACCACTGGGAAAGAAGGGGAGGAAGAGGAAGGTGTTGGTTTTAGGAATCCCCCATTGAGAATTTAAAGCAGAAACTCAACCCAAGTCAGTTTCAACAATAAAGGATAAAGATAAACTTTGTTGTCCTCAATTTTCATTGGTTCCAGCTGCTCAGGACCATGGCGAGAGATGCTGTCTATTTTTGTCTCTGGGCTCTGCCACCCACAGTGTCTGCCTTATCCTGATGCAGGCTCCCCATTGTAATGGCAGTGTTGCGGCACACAGCAGCTGATTATCTTACGCTAACTGAAGTGCATCTGCAACCTGGAAGGCCAGGTGTAACCTTGAAAATTACTTTTTAAACTATGAAAATGATCAGTAACACACAGAAGTCAAGAGAGTAGTGTCCCAGCCCTCATACTCATTATGCAGCTTGGGTGGAAATGGTTTTAATCATGAGGCCATTATTTGGATAGGGAAGGTGTGGCCATGATATTCATTGAGGCAAGTATGATCTTTAGTTCTGCCATGTGAACTCTTAGTTGCAACACGTGGAGTCTAGTTCCCTGAACAGGGATTGAACCTGGTCACGCTGCATTGAGAGAACTGAATCTTAGCCACTGGACCACCAGGGAAGTCCCACCACTGTCATTTGAGGTTTGATACATAAAGACTTACTTCCCAGACTACATTTCTGATTAG
The DNA here is from genome assembly GCF_049115385.1 of Moschus berezovskii. NCBI lineage: Eukaryota > Metazoa > Chordata > Mammalia > Artiodactyla > Moschidae > Moschus > Moschus berezovskii. The sequence continues at coordinate 20,992,503 of NC_142483.1, forward strand.
GAGGATTCTAATTTTGTGGTGCAATCTCGGGTTAATAGTTAGAACTAGATTAAGGATTCTCTTCACTGGGCTCTTAGTTCTATCACCTGAATAACTCAGTATGTTGGGCATAGAGGGTAATCTCATGTCCTAGTTAGATGTGGTTTGCTTTCATATCTCACAATAGGTATTGCAGCTGTCTTTATCCCAGTGGTACCATGTGATAGACTGTATTCAGCAACCTCTTCTGCCAAGGGGTTAAAATAAACCTTCTCTTCCTGCCCCCAATCCCTCCCAGCATCAGAGTCTTTTCCAGTGAGTAAACACTTTTCATGAGGTAGCCAAAGTATTGGAGTTTCAGCTTTAGCATCAGTCCTTCCAATGAACACCCAGGATTGATCTCCTTTAGAATGGACTGGTTAGATCTCCCTGCAGTCCACGGGACTCTCAAGAGTCTTCTCCAGCACCACAGTTCAAAAGCATCAATTCTTCGGCAATCAGCTTTCTTCACAGTCCAAGTGTCACATCCATACATGACCACTGGAAAAACCATAGCCTTGACTAGATGGACCTTTGTTGGCAAAGTAATGTCTCTGTTTTTTAATATGCTATCTAGGTTGGTCATAACTTTCCTTCCAAGGAGTGAGTAAGCATCTTTTAATTTCATGGCTGCAATCAGCATCAAGGAGAGATAAGAAAGCCTTCCTCAGTGATCAATGCAAAGAAATAGAGGAAAACAACAGAATAGGAAAAACAAGAGATCTCTTCAAGAAAATTAGAGATACCAAGGGAACATTTCATGCAAAGATGGGCTTGATAAAGGACAGAAATGGTATGGACCTAACAGAAGCAGAAGATATTAAGAAGAGGTGGCAAGAATACACAGAAGAACTGTACAAAAAAGATCTTCACGACCAAGATAATCACAATGGTGTGATCACTGACCTAGAGCCAGACATCTTGGAATGTGAAGTCAAGTGGGCCTTAGAAAGCATCACTACGAACAAAACTAATGGAGGTGATGGAATTCCAGTGGAGCTATTTCAAATCCTGAAAGATGATGCTGTGAAAGTGCTGCACTCAATATGCCAGCAAATTTGGAAAACTCAGCAGTGGCCACAGGACTGGAAAAGGTCAGTCTTCATTCTAATCCCAAAGAAAGGCAATGCCAAAGAATGCTCAAACTACCGCACAATTGCACTCATCTCACACTCTAGTAAACTCATGCTCAAAATTCTCCAAGCCAGGCTTCAGCAATATGTGAACCATGAACTCCCAGATGTTCAGGCAGTTTTTAGAAAAGGCAGAGGCACCAGAGATCAAATTGCCAACATCCGCTGGATCATGGAGAAAGCAAGAGAGTTCCAGAAAAACATTTATTTCTGCTTCATTGACTATGCCAAAGCCTTTGACTGTGTGGATCACAATAAACTGTGGAACATTCTGAAAGAGATGGGAATCCCAGACCACCTGACCTGCCTCTTGAGATACCTGTATGCAGGTCAGGAAGCAACAGTTAGAACTGTACATGGAACAACAGACTGGTTCCAAATAGGAAAAGGAGTATGTCAAGGTTGTATATTGTCACCCTGCTTATTTAACTTATATGCAGAGTACATCATGAGGAATGCTGGGCTGGAAGAAGCACAAGCTGGAATCAAGATGGCCGGGAGAAATATCAGTAACCTCAGATATGCAGATGACACCACCCTTATGGCAGAAAGTGAAGAGGAACTAAGAAGCCTCTTGATGAAAGTGAAAGAGGAGCGTGAAAAGGTTGGCTTGAAGCTCAACATTCAGAAAACAAAGATCATGGCATCTGGTCCCACCACTTCATGGGAAATAGATGGGGAAGCAGTGGAAATAGTGTCAGACTCTATTTTTTTGGGCTCCAAAATCACTGTGGATGCCTTTTTGTTTAAGGGTAGTTTAAACGTGCTGATGGTTAGCTTTACTTTCTTGTATGCTCATTCTTTATTTTTACTGCAAGAGTTACTGACTTTTTTTTTTCTGCCTCTCAAAAAAATCTTTATTGATACATCAAAAAGATGAAAAGATGTTGTAAATGTACTTTGACTTTTTCGTTTCTTTGTGGCTTCCCTCTCCCCAGCTTTTAAAAATAGGTTTCATAGCATCAGGCATTTACCAAAGCAGCCGTTTTGAAGCCTAGAATCTCCCTCTTTCCTGATGTATGAAGGCTACATACCTCTTGGCATTTGCCTTTTGGGGGTTTCAGTTTTTGTTGGCACACATTGTGAAGAGTTTGGCAGATCATTTGGGTAAAGATAGGTTGCTTGCTGTTTTTGGCACCCAGCGAACTTGGTGATGGCAGTGGAGGCATTGGATATCCACAGAGACTGGATGGACCTGCAAATACTCCTCAGCAGTGCTAGGAGTGGCCTAAGTAATGTTAAAGGAAACTATCTCGTTGGCTCTAAAGCCTTGGTTGTCAACTGGGGCCATTTTCTTTCCAGGATGACGTTTTTCAATGTCTAAAAACATTTCTGGTTGTTCCAACAGGGTTGGGCCTACCAGCATCTAATGGATTGAGGCCCGAGATCCTATACAGCCACATGGTACAGAACAGCGTCCTGCAGCAAAGAAGCATCTGGCTTGAATTGTCCCTAGTGAGGAGGTTGAGAAGTCGGGCTATAAGGATGCTTTTTAGGGTTGAGCTATGGCCTGTGTGTTTGTTTTTCCTCTGTTTTTCTGTTTCTTAAATATGCTAAAAAGTATAAAGCCACCAACTATATCCATAATAAATTTCATCTTAAAGAAAATCCCAAGTCTCCTTTTCCTGTCAAAAGGAGAGGGGAAAAAAATACACACAAGTGGCCCCATGGTACAAGTTCCCCATGGATGATATTAAATCTTTCCCTTTGAGGACTGTTTTCTGGGTTGGGGTAATTAACAGAGCCCAGAAAGTCATGAAGTCTCTTCTAAAGGGTGTCATAGATTTGGTCCCCAGATGAGCCACCCCACTAGAAAGTGTAGTGGTACAAGCTGCAATTATACCTCATGATGTATTTATTTTCTCTTTTCTAGAAGCAGTGTTCTCTAGTCATTCATACTAGAGGAAAACACATACTTTTTTCATTTTAATGTGTGCTTTCTTGTGAATGGTAGGTGTTGGATAGCGAAAAGGGGTGAAATGAATTTACAAATGTTACACTTTGCAAAGTATGACATGACCTTTTGTTTTTACCTTGTGGAACTGTGTTTTCTATTAAGCCGTCAATCTTATTTTCTCTTTGCCATTTCAGAAGAGACCACAGACCATTTTGCAGATTTTGATGCATAGTGAGAATATTTGGTGAGATGATTGCTAAAGTTTTAGGATAGACTTTTGGACCTACCTTTTTTTTTTGAATGGACAAGTATCAGATGTGCTAAGTATGGTATTATGTGCCTGGGTGTCTAGTAGGGCTTGCATTCAATCTTTAGCCTGTTTTCATGGGACAGGGACAACTTCAGTGATACTTCAGCATTACCATTTTGTTCTTTCAGGAGGGAGGGAGCCAGGGAGGGAGAGAGAATCCAATTATAGCAGGAACACTTGATTGAATAATCTTGGAGTGGACTTTGTGGGCAATAGTGGTGTTGGGTAGAAACAAAGTTGGGTTTCTAAAGTTAGTGAATGTGTCCATCTGTCAGAACAAGTGCATGTGGGCAATCTCCTTCCAGAATAAATCAAAGCCTATTTGCAGCGGATGGGTTTAAGACTTTGTTTCACCATCCTCCTCTTCCAAGTTTTAAATACATATGCCCTGTCTGTTCTGGGACTCATTTAAGATGCAACGAGTGGAAAATTGAATTTAATGATTAAGTCCCTTTGATTTCTGAGTCGTGGAAATTCTTGTGATTTTTGTGCTTCTGGATTTACAGTGCATCTTAATGAGTATCTTTTTTTTTTTTCTCCTTAAAAGATCTTAAAAATATGATTGAATAGTTAGTGGGTTGTGCTGGTTATGTTCATGGCCTAATGAAGGGAGAGGAGGTAAGAAAATAGTTTTCCATGAGCCCTGGCTGAAACAGAGAGTGGTAATTATTCTTTAAATACTAAAATAGAGTTTTACTTATTAGCAGCATAAAACCAGCATCCACCATCTATCTGATTTTTGCTGTTGATGTAATTTTAGGAAATTGAATGAACCGAGATGGAAATTAGGTTTCATCCTCAGCGGCTTGTGTACCCTGAGTTCTATTAGGTTTAACAGGAGTTTTGCAGGTGGAGACACAGCAGGACCACAGCTTTTATCACTTCATAAAGAGAGAATACAGGATCATCCCCTTTATCCTGCTTTTAAAAATTCTTCTTTTTCTGCACTCAAGTTATTTATTGCCTGCTTGGAGTAGACAATTCAGGGTATTGTGTTTTGAAAAAGAAAAAGAGAAGCCATTCAAATTCCTGTTAAAATGAATGGCATGAGCTGTATATCACTTTCTAATTTCTGAGACTCCTTATAAATCACAGAGAGAGAGAGGGCATTCTACCATTGGTCAGTGGGAAAATGGGAAATTTAATAGTTTGTCAAAGATTAATAAGAAAGGATTACTGCTTGGAGAGACCCTGACTTAGTAAGCAAGTTCGTTTTGAAGTTCATCAAGCTCATAAGCAGATGGAGAGTTTAATTAAAGTTACTTGTCATTACTCACGTTTGCTTCTCCTCAGGCCCTGGGACAGACGTGTGCTAATAACTGTGCCAGTGTCATTTTCAGAACTTAGTTTTGACCTCTAGAGGTGTGGGGTTTTTTTATCCTCTTTCCATGCTTCTTGTCATGATTTAGGAGCTGGTGACTATCTCTTAATCTTGGTCACTTATTTGGCACAGGTGTTAATCTATATAAGTCCCAGAGGTTTTAACTTTATTAATGTATGTTTTGATTTACTTTCATTGTTTTATTTTAAATTTTTATTGAAGTATAGTCGCTTTACAGTGTTAGTTTCTGCTATATTGATAACAGACCAGATGTGCGTGTAAATATGTGTGTGTACATGTATGTTTATATGTGTGTATTTGAATGTTATTGGGATGAGATTTACTCTTTCAAACTCTGAACTGCATATTGAGACTGCTCGTACCATTCTTAAAAGCAAAGCTCTTTCTTTCTGTCTTTGGCTGCACACGGCTTAGAGAATGACTCTGTGAGGATGCAGTTCTGATCTTGTGTGGATCCGGGAACACTCTGACATACGGTTCAGCAAAGGTGCACAGGCTTAGGTGGTCAGCACTTGTGGAGCTTCTGTTAGCACCCAGATTATTGACAGACAAGCTGCTTTCCTCAGAATGTGCTCCCTGAGTTTGTGTAATCCTATCCAGGCAGAGTCCTGATATCCGAATACAATCAACTCTCAGCACTGTGTTACCAGAACTCAGAGTAGATTCTTCAGGATCAGGGCTTTTGTCTGGATGTAACCAAATATGCAGGAGACATGATAACCCTTGTTGGGAGCTTTTCAAAACTGTAGTTGCTGGAGACAAAAGCCAAAAATGATAAGAGAATCCCCTGATCTTTTTTTTTTCCTGCACAGTTATTTTCAAGCAAGTAAGGTGCAAAAGTGTTAGTGGTTAAGGTGTAGAGTAGACTAGAATCCAGGAGTTCTCAAGTCTTGCACCCCTGGGGACCTTTGTAAGTGACATCCCTCCCCCATGCCATAACTATGAAATCTGTTTTTTTTTTTTTTTTCCCCAAGCATCCCAGAAAATTTATATGCAGGTGGTCCCTTGGTTTGATTTGGGAATCCTTAATACAGGTTATCAACCTCATTGTAACGTTCTCTGGCAGGAATTGATTTCTTTGAATGTAAGTCATTTAAATTCCATAATGCGATATTGGATCTTAGAGCAGATTTAATTATGTAACACAGACCGCTGTTTTTCACGAAACACACAAAGTGAGGCCGACAATCTTTGGAACATACAGAACATTGAGCACAGATTTGTTGGCCCAGGTAACATTGAATTAAACTGCACCCTTTCTTGGTCTCCCACACAGAAATTGGCTAAGGTATCCCAGTGAAGGTTATCCTCAAACCCAAGCCTGTTATTCATATCTGGCCGTGAAAAAGGCTTTTAAACTTGGTTCCTCTCATAATGGAGCCTTTTGATCCAAGTGGTTTGAGTTAGATCTTTTGTCAACTTAGTTAATGAAAACTGGAGTGTTGATATAATATTGACTTAAAGTTATTTCTTATGGAACTTCTTGGGTTTGAATTTTTTTATTCCATTAGATGTATAACCTTAGGCAGGTAACTACCATGCCACACCTTGTTTCCTACCCTATAGAGATGAGGGTGATAGAATTTGTAAAGATATCACAGGAATAAATAAAAGAATGTGTAAAGCATTATCTTCTGCATAGGAAAGACTCAATTAATGTCATCTCTTCTTACTATCCTGGGGGGTGGGGAGATTACAGAATGAATATGTAGCTGATCATACTGTAGTCAGTAGCTTGCAGCCTCAAATTTCGTGTAAGGTATAGTTAAATTACCATAGTACAAGTAAGAAGGACTGAAGGCTATAAAGGGAAAAGAGAAAACTGATTGCATTTTTTGTCAAGTTCAGTTCAGTGGCTCAGTCATGTCTGACTCTTTGCGACCCTATGAACCGCAGCACACCAGGCCTCACTGTCCATCAGCAACTCCCGGAGTTTATCCAAACTCATGTCCATTGAGTCGGTGATGCCATCCAACCATCTCATCCTCTGTCGTCCCCTTCTCCCCCTGCCCCCAATCCCTCCCAGCATCAGGGTCTTTTCCAGTGAGTCAACTTGTCGCATTAGATGGCCAAAGTATTGGGAGTTTCAGCTTCAACATCAGTCTTTCCAATGAATACCCAGGACTGATCTCCTTTAGGATGGACTGGTTGGATCTCCTTGCAGTCCGAGGGACTCTCAAGATTCTTCTCCAACACCACAGTTCAAAAGCATCAATTCTTCGGCAATCAGCTTTCTTCACAGTCCAACTCTCACATCCATACATGACCACTGGAAAAACCATAGCCTTGACTAGATGGATATTTGTTGACAAAGTAATGTCTCTGCTTTTTAGTATGCTGTCTAGGTTGGTCATCACGGTCTCTTTTTATCAAAGGAGAACTCAATTGCTTATGGTTTTGGAACATCTGAGAGGAAGTGACTTTCACCTTTGTGATGTGGCTTTTTGAGCTAAGCTCAGAGGGAGTGGTCTAAAGGAGTAGATCATTAGAAAGATAAACTGGTAGTGGAAATGATATGATGTATTAGTGTCTGTACATAGAAGCTACCCAGGAAACAGTGGTTGAAAAAGTATGGGCTTTATGGAGTTCTTGTCCTATGATTTGTGTTATGGGTGTGATAACACTGACCTCCTTGGGTTGTATGGAGTAAGTTAGTGAATAGTGTATGTAGTGTGTTTAGCAGGCCGGTTGGTGCATCGTAAGGTCTCAGTACCAGTGGTTAGTCATATAATTATTCCCAATTTATATGAAGGGAAATAGAAAGACATCAGCTGCCAAGATGGATGTGCCCTGGATAATGAAGGCGTTTTAATACTGACCTCAGGAGTTTAGGTTTTGTTCACTTGACAGTTGGGAACTAGGGAAGGATTTTGATCAAATGCAGAGACCTTGATGCTCTGTCCTCTCATGATTTCAATACAATGCCTGGGAGAATATCAGAAAAAGAACAGTTTCTTTCCACAGTTATCTTCCTGTCAGGAAGTCAGACCTTCTCCAGAAGCCCCATTGAACATTCCACCTTGGGTCCCTTCTTCTGCTTGGATTGAATCTCCTGCCCATCTCAGCTACAAAAGAGGTTCCTGGAATGTGACACAGCCAGTGGCACACTCCTAATGGCATGTTGGAGCCCAAAAGTGTGCTCAGTAGGAGATGCAAGAGAAAAGAAGAAAATACCATTGATAAAGAGCATATGGGCAGCACAGGGTTGTATAGATGGCTGGTAAATTCAGTTCCAGACCCAGAGTGAGTTCAGGGGGAAAGTAGGCTATCCAGGAAGAAGCGGTCCACAGGCAGGAGAAATTTTGGATTTGAGTGCACAGCTGCAAGTATTGGTCTGGAAATCATTCACTTGAAAGGTTACAAAGAAATACCAAGGTTCCCAAAGAAGGAGAAACGAGGGCGGGATGGATGAAAAACAAATAATAAGCCTAAGGGAGTGATTTCTTTTTAGGGGGCTTCTCAAAGGCAGTGACATTGCTAAAGGGAATCTTAATTTAATATTTGTAAAGAAAAAATCCATTAGTCCCAATCTCCTTTGAGACACATACCCTCAGTAAGAACAGTGATGTGCTAATTTTATGATCTGTGCTGGAATACAAGTTTCTGGGTCTGGGGGCCCATTCCTAGACTCAACTCTTTGGACAGATTTCTCCTGTCATCACCGTCTAGATGGAAATTCTGTTGTTGCCACTGTGGCCTCTTTACAGACCATACTGGCAAGTGACAGAGCCACTGAAACTAATTGGAATGAGTGGGCATTTATTATGATGTATTATAGGGAATTCAAGGACAAGGAAATCTAGTCACCAAGAAGGACTATACAGAGAGCAGTTGAAGCTGCTTTTGTGGACTCTATAACTTCAGGGTTCTATCACCAAGTGACCACCAGAGAGAAAGTGAGCGAATGAGGATCTCAATGGCACCTGTCAGCCAACGAATGGATTATTCCTGCGTCCCACGTCCTCTTAGCCTATTTCCATGTACCTGTGGTGGAAAATGAGAGGCTGTCAGCAGGAGGGCAAGCTCAGGTGAATTGTGCAGATCTGATTATTGTGTGTGGGCAGAACTGATTGTTGTGCAGACTGGATGCTCTCTTCCTATAATCGCCCTTGCAGTCCCTTGGCTGAGTGACTCTGCTATGCCTCCAGGTAGGTGGACGCTTTTCTGTCCCCTAGACTTTGGACTGGACTTTGTCCTGTGGGATATACTGGAAGCATGTGGGTAGATGGCTTCCATGTCCTTGCATGATGTTTCTTGGCCTCTCTTCCCTGCCTCCTGCCTTAAGTGGACCATGACCCAGGTTGCTGCTGGTCCTGCCGTGAGAGATATAGGGGGCATCCTTTAGCTTTATGCATCATGATGTCACCCAGTGTACCTGAACCCCAGTGAGCAAGAAAGCAGCCTTCCTGTTGTCCACTGCCATACTTCTCTTCATTTTGGGAGAGTCGCACAATATTATTGGAACAGAAATGTGACCTGTTCAACAGCCAGGTTGACTAATAAAGTATCTGTTCTTTGTTCAAAAAACTGAGGAGCGGGTGTGGTCAGCCATGTGGGAAAATGAATCCATCTCTTTCAAGGTCACATAACCTGCTCTCTGTTTGACTGAAGCTGAATTCCAGTGAAGCCCAAGCATCAATCACTCCCATTTTCAGTACTGCAAGATGATCTGCTTTTCCACAAAACACAATTTTAGCTTTCACATTCTGATTAACAAAGGCTGCTGCTGCTAAGTCACTTCAGTCGTGTCCCACTCTGTGCGACCCCATAGACGGAAGCCCACCAGGGTCCCTCAGTCCTTGGGATTCTCCAGGCAAGAACACTGGAGTGGGTTGCCATTTCCTTCTCCAATGTGTGAAAGTGAAGTCGCTCAGTCGTGTCCGACCCTTAGCGACCCCACGGACTGCAGGCTACCAGGCTCCTCCATCCATGGGATTTTCCAGACAAGAGTACTGGAGTGGCTTGCCATTGCCTTCTCCAAAGGCTAGTATGCATTATTAGACTTAATTTAAAGGTATAATCAGCTGTGTCAGTCAGATAAGGAAAAAAATAGTACCATGGATCTTTTCCAAATTCCCGCAGGCTTCAGATATAAAAACTCCCTCCAGAGTGCTGACAACACACCTTGCCTGTTATTATAGCTTGGATTTTGTTTTGTTCCTCTGCCAGAACCAGAATATCATTAGGTTACAAATCAGATCTAACGGGTTAGATTATTGTTCATCTTGAGCTGTGTGCTTTCTCTCCATTAGTTGTGGCATAACAGAAGTAATTTAATTTATTATTAGGCCATCTTCAAAAGAAGCTTTTATTTTACAGTGTGCTCGAGGACACGGTGGCGAGAACCATGAGTCTTTCCCCAGTGTCTTGAGAGGTAGAAGTGCTAGCATAGAACAGATTTTGAAATGCTTGTGGTTTTGCCGGATAAAGAGATATTTGTACCCTGATAGAGCACTTTTTTGCTGCAAAGAACAGATTTCCTGGCAGCTTATTTTTGGTGGTTTTAGTTTTTTTTGGTTTGTTTTGTTTTTAGTGTCATGGCAATGACATTAGATTTACTGCCCTCGAGGTAATTGAGCAAGGGCTCCTGCCATTCATTCATTCCCTGTCAGTCCATCTGTTAGCCATTCAGCAAATAACAAATATTTATTCTCCACCTTCATTGCAGGGCACGATCAGTTTTCCTTTTGTACATAATCGTCTGTCATACAAGGTTGAAGATTATTCAAAATGGATATGGACATTTTACAGTACAGTGAAAACTCACCAGTATTAACTCAGAGTTGTTATTAGATTTCCTAAGCTTGCATATATTGCCTCGAAGAGCTGCTTTCTGCAGTAGAGGTTGAGGATTGTTCTACAAATATGTGTCTTTGCTCACCGACTTAAACTCAAATTCAACATTAAATTTCCTAAGTTTTCAGGGAGCTCCTTGATTAGCTGCTTTCCACAGGACAGGGAAGCCTGGAGAGCTGCAGTCCATGGGGTTGCAAAGAGTTGGACAGGACTGAGCGACTGAACATCAGCAATAGCAACAGCCACAGTACAGATTCTTAAGACTCATCGTGCGTGCTAAGTCACTTCAGTCATGTCTGAATCTTTGTGACCCCATGGCTTCTCTGTTCATGGGATTCTCCAGGCAAGAATACTGGAGTGGCTTGTCATTTCTTCCTCCAGGGTTTCTTCCTAAACCAGGGATCAAACCCACATCTCTTACTTCTCCTTCTTGGCAGGCCTCTAGTGCCACCTGGGAAGTCCCTAAGGGGCAGCCTCATCACCTAAATGGCTCTGGGTCTTCAAAGAAGTTCTGTGCCCTCAGGGCTCCTCTGATAATCCACCTTCTGTAGTCCTTCCCAAGTTAGTCAGAGCCTGGAGTTAAATTGGGTGATACAGATAAAAGTGTGGAAGTGTTTGAGGTCATTGAAGCTGATAAAAATGCTGTGAACAACTGTTTTGTTGGTTTGATGAATATTTAATGTGCACCTACTGGTTCAGATGCTGGATTCATTTAAATGTGCATACCTGTCTTATGGTCTTAAATGCCCCATGCCTTATGGAGAAATTTAAATTTTAAATCCAAGGATCAGTATTGTTACACTCACTGAATAATTGCTTAGATTACCTTAAGCAACTTTTCATCCATTATTATTTAGGAAACATCAGGGTCTTGAGACACTAGGACGGGTTAGTATGGTGTGGGACCTAATAAACCTTCTAGAATGAGTTATTGCATGGGGCTCAACTTAATGGCAGAGGATGGGGAACAAGGTTTTAGAAAGAGTGAGGAGTAGAAGAACTAAAATCTGTGTGTCTGTGTGTACACGTTTACTTCTTCTGATTTAGTTTTCAGCCATCTTAGTTTTGAAGAGTCTGGATGCCTTTAAAATAACAGTAGTAGCTGTATTTGAAGTGTTAATAGTCATTTATTGAACTAATATTGTGGTCCTGGCCCAGTGCTATACACTTTACATGAACTATTTTGTTTGATTTATCCCAACAGTCTTATGATGAAGGGGCAGTTAATACTCTCACATGACAGACGAAGTGTTTATGTCCCAAACATTTACATACTGTTTTAGTATGTGCCAAGCTTTCTCCTTAGTGCCTTTCAGCTATTACATTAATCCTTAGAGAAATCTTATGAGATATTATTTTTAAAGACAATGAAATTGAAGCGAGGAAAAGTTAAGGCACCTATCCAAAGTCACAGTTAATAAATGATGGAGGAGGATTTGAACTTGGGCCTTCTGGCTGTAGAGTGGGCTCCTCAGCTGTGTCCATCGTTAACTAACCCAGCATGTACATCGCCCTGGGATGTGTTCTTGGACCATCTTGCATAGGAGCTTGTATTCGGTGGTTGTTTAGTTGCTAAGTCGTGTTCGACTCTTTGCGACCCCATGTACTAGACTACCAGGCTCCTCCATCCATGGGCTTTTCCAAGCAAGAATTCTGGAGTGAGTTGCCATTTCCTTCTCCAGAGGATATTCCTGACCCAGGTATTGAACTGGTGTCTCCTATATTACGGGTAGATTCTGTAGCCTGGAAACATTTGTATTCTGTAGCCATTACATTATTCCAGCTCTTGTATAATAGAACAGATTCAAGGATGTACTTCGCTTGTTTTTAACAGAAAGCAAATCTGAACTATGTCAAAAAAAAAGAGAACTATGTCTAGTGGTAACTTTACTTTATTGAGATTTGATCTGCTGTGGTTCAGCCTCGTTTTAATCGCCCCATATGTTTTTTTCACTTGGTTTTTGTTTATCCTTTAAGATCTGCTCTTAAAGTCTACTTAGACCTTAGGGAACTGTGAGTTATGTGGAAGGCTGCTTAAAATTCTGTTAAGTTCTGTTTAGCTACCTAGAGTGTGTAGTCTTTTATGTATAAGCAAAAGGGGAAGGACGTACATATGTAAAAACTTACATACCCTTGTGGGGTATCTCTCTTCTTTTCTACTTCTGTCTTTTTCTCTCTCTCTCTTTTTTTTTTTACACCATCATTTATTTATCTAGGATGATTGGAAGGGACCTTGGAAGATAAATTTCATTGCATGACTGCCTTGTGCCAAGTATATTGCCAAGTGCTTTGTGTGCCTGATCTCATTACCCCAGGCAGCAACTCTGTGAGGGAGCTACAGTTTTCATCCCAGTTTTCTCTAGATGCTCAGACTTAGGCTAGTAGGGGAGACAGGATTAAAACTTATATTTGCCCAGCTCCAAACTTATATTTGCCCAGCTCCAGATCTAGTATGTATTCCCCTCTTGCAAGGCTATTGCAGACTCGAGTTCTGTGACCTGCCTCCTAGTTTGGTTGTTAATGGCTTTTGGTTTCTCAAATTTAGTTTTATTACTAAAAAAAATCCCGTTGCTTCTTTTTACTGGTTGTAATCCCATTTCTCCTGCAGGGTGGAGATGGGCTTTACATTTCAGTGCAGATAATCATTTCCGAGTGCCATCTCTGATTTGAGCTAACAGGAGAATATGAGCTTATATTTTGTTAAGGTTTAGGAATTCAGATTGGAGAAGGAAATGGCAACCCACTCCAGTGTTCTTGCCTGGAGAATCCCAGGGAAGGGGGAGCCTGGTGGGCTTCCATCTATGGGGTCACACAGAGTCAGACACAACTGAAGTGACTTAGCAGGAATTCAGATGATGGGGCCTCATTGTTTCACTGAGGAAAAAGGAGTTTATCCGTTCCGTATTGCCAAAGCTTGTTGAGAACCATATTGCTTTTGTGATCTTGGTCATGATGAAGGATACTGTGGCTTTTGTTAAGTTTGGAGAGGCCAATTCATCCATCCAACAAATATTTATTAAAGCTCCTGTTACATGCTGGGCAGTGTTACAGGCACTGTGGATATAGCTGTGAACAAATCAGATCACTTTTTTAATTTGCTTCAAAACATGACTAGTGCTTAGAAATTCTAGAATGTACATCTTAATTATTTTCTTATTTATATAATTGCAGTTTATTTCATAAGGATAAAGACTCTGCCCACAATGTGGGAGACTCGGGTTTGATCCCAGGGTCGGAAAGATCCCTGGAAAAGGGAATGGCAACCCACTCCAGTGTTCTTGCCTGGAGATTTTCACAGATACAGGACCCTGGCAGGTGTATGGGATCACAAAGAGTCAGACAGGACTGAGTGACTAACTCTTTCGCTTTCACACTTGTTTCATAAACTCAGTGGTTACTGACCATCCTTAACCTGTGAAAACACTAATGCAAATGAACATCATTCGATAGCAGAACTAACCCCTTTAGTTTGCTAGTGTTCCTTGCCTGCAGTCAAATAACTTTAAAGTTTCTTACGAAATCTATGAAGATGACTTCAAGATTGTCTATTTTTACGTTTATCTGGTGAGGAAATTGAAACCCAAGGATGTGGAGTTCAGATAGCAAGTTAGCTTTACTTTTTTAGTTCAGAGGAGAAATTTTGACTTGATGCTGTTTTGTGTCTCGGTATTCCTGTAAAGAATTCATAGTGCTGGAAAAGTGGCAGACTGTTAAGCTATATCCCATGGAAGGTACAATATTAGCTCTACTGGTTTTTAAGGTTTAGGAGGCCAAGTATTCCTTGGACATCTCCCCAGAAAAATACTGTTGTGTGCCAGATCTCATTACCCCAGGCAGCAACTCTATCAGGGAGCAGCAGTTATCATCCCAGCCCAAGACTTAGGCCAATAATGGAGATAGAATTGAAACTCGTTTTTGCCTAGCTCCAAATCCAGTACATTTTCCCTCTTGCAAGGCTGCTTTAGACTCAGATTCTGTGTGTTCCTTGCTAGTTTGGTTGTATATTCAATTTCTTTCTTTCAAATAATATATTATTTGAAAATGGATTGAAGAGGGATATAGATGGCTGGTTTTGTAGTGACTTTGGTGAGAGATGATGGAAGTTTGGTTGAGAATGGTAATGGGTTAGCAGTTTTGAAGGCTGATGTCTCAATGTGCTGATTAGAAAAGTTTCACTTGAAAATGTGTATGGAAGTGGAATTTTTTTTGGGGGGGGTAATTTATTCACAACATTAAATTTAATGCTCTAAAGTTTATTGGTAGGTACATAAGGGTTTCATTAGTTGATTCTCTAGTGTGTTTGTGTATTTCATGATAAATTTACAAAGGGCTAATGATAATCGGCAGGAGGAGAAGGGGACGACGGAGAATGAGATGGCTGGATGGCATCACTGACTCGATGGACATGAGTTTGAGTGGACTCCGGGAGATGGTGATGGACAGGGAGGCCTGGCGTGCTGTGATTCATGGGGTCGCAAAGAGTCGGACATGACTGAGTGACTGAACTGAATTGATCTGAATTATAATCTTAGAGAAACTTTTTGCTAAATCTTTTAGGTTTAATCTCTAAAATAATTTTATGTTGAAAAGCAAAAAATCATGGAAAACATGAGGAGGTGGGGGGTCTTTGATTTAGGGGGAATTGGAATATTTTAATGTACTTTTAGTATCTATAAGAAATACTAAAAGTTTAATTGGTTGGCTTTGGACTCATTATAAATTGAGTTTCCAGTGAATTCTGGGAAGTGATACCAGTGGTAATAGTTTTTAAACCTCAAACTTCTCCATGAAAAAAATGCAGCAATTAGGAGAGCTAACATAGAAACCCACAAACAATATTTGCTATAAAACTAGGATTTAAGGTATCTTCATTAGTCTCAGAGTATGTGTGGATGAGACAAACCAGTGATAGCTGTGAGACCTGTGTGGGAATTGGCCCTGGGAGGGAGTGAATGATCCGAAATCCCCCAAGTCAGCTGCAGATCCCAAAGAAAAGTGTGATGAGCCCGTAGGAATTATGTAGAAGAGCTGAGAGTTGTAACAGGCTCTCTAGTTCTAGGGTGAGTGCAAGGAGACTGGTAAACAGTAAGGTCTGGTAATCTCTCGGCTCTGTTATTTTATAAACTAACATCCTGAATGTCCCTTCCAAGGTAAGAGTCGACATCAAGGGAGAAGTTAGAGCCCAGATTGAATAAAATTGGGCAATAAGGGTCAAGGAGAAAGAGGGTTTCGGTAAATGTGTGGGCATTGAAAAGACAGATCTGTAAAAGCAGGAGGTCACAGCTTTTGACTCTCTTTGTGACAGCACTTCTAGTTATTTGAACAAGAACACGGCTACAAACCCTCCCCATATATGGGGATATTTATTTTACAGGGAAAAAAATGGGAATACGATAATAACTCCATACAAAGTTATAATTAAAAAGAAAATAAGGAACAATACTCACAAGAGCTGCAAACTGTATACCTGATATTTTAAAATGGGACAAAGTATTTGTGTGATGGAAGTGTGAAAGGTCATTAGAGAAACAGAAATGGTTTGAAAAGAAAGATGGGAGAGTTCATGAAGAAAGTACAGATAAAACTGATTTTTAGAAATTAAGAGTAAACTATAAAAATAGGCAGGAGCAGGTAAACACAACAGTTTATAACTTGAGAAAAGTAGAGGAAGACGAGGTGGAATGTTTCAACAGTTAAACAAAAATATAGTAATGAGAAGAA
This sequence comes from Moschus berezovskii, assembly GCF_049115385.1. Lineage (NCBI taxonomy): Eukaryota > Metazoa > Chordata > Mammalia > Artiodactyla > Moschidae > Moschus > Moschus berezovskii. The sequence continues at coordinate 21,008,720 of NC_142483.1, forward strand.
TTTAAGGAAATATTGTATAGAAATTATCTAAAGAAGAACCAAGAATGTATAACAGGAGACCTATAAGATGAGATTGAAATTAAACAGAAAAAAACTAATATAAAAAACCATTAGAAAACTTTATTGAAGAAAGAGTCCTTGAAGTTGTATATTGAAAGGGCCACTTTGTTCCTCATGAAATCATCTCAAATTATCACTAAGACATAGCATAGTAGAAGTATGGTCTTTAATGCAAGGAAAACATACCTTTGAGCATGCAAGCAGAAAGACTTCATCACTATAAGGAAGAAAATTAGGTTCTCATGAGACTGTTTTTGACAGCAGTGCTTTATGCCAGATAAGCAATAGAACGTCATAAATACGATCATCAAGGAAAGAAATGTGAGCCATGGAATTTATAACTAACCAAGCAGATCTTCAAGTATAAACCAGCAGACATATTATTGTGAATGTGATAGAAATGCGGGAATATTATTCCCATGAGCTCTTCCTGGAGAGTTTAGTAAAGTCTTAGCTTCTTTGTGCTCCTTGGTTCAGACAACCTTAAAGCCTGAAGAAACACTGATGAAATAAGTATACCCAGGTAACTAAATGGACTTCCTAGGTGGTATAGTGGTGAAGAATCTGTCTGCCAGTGCAGGAGATGCAAGAGGTATAAGTTTGATCCCTGGGTCGGGAAGATCCCCTGGAGGAGGGCTTGGCAATCCACTCCAGTATTCTTGCCTAGAGAATCCCATGGACAGAGGAGCCTGGTGGGCCATAGTCCATGGGGTCTCAAAAAGTCAGACATGATTGAGAGAATAAACACGCCCACACAGGTAACTAAATGGTCGGTAAAGAGTCTTTCTCTTTTAGAAGCACTTCAGATAATAAATCACACTTCTGTCTTTAAGATTACTAGAATTATAGTTTCCAGTGGATTCAGAAAGAACTGTGCCGGTACTGATACAGTTTTGCCACCCCTGATAAATTTGAAGATGTAAGCAATGATCACTGAGGGCCTCTATCATTATGAATGTGGGAACACCTAAACATGATGTACTTCTTGATAGATAAATACAACTCTTTCAATGGTGTTCAGTTCAGTCGCTCAGTCATGACCGACTCTTTGCGACCCCATGAATCACAGCACGCCAGGCCTCCCTGTCCATCTCCAACTCCCGGAGTTCACTCAAACTCATGTCCATCGAGTCGGTGATGCCATCCAGCCATCTCATTCTCTGTCGTCCCCTTCTCCTCCCGCGCCCAATCCTTCCCAGCATCAGACTCTTTTCCAGTGAGTCAACTCTTTGCATGAGGTGGCCCAAGTATTGGAGTTTCAGCTTTAGCATCAGTCCTTCCAATGAACACCCAGGATCGACCTCCTTTAGAATGGACTGGTTGGATCTCCTTGTGTAGTCTTGCTAAAAATGAAACTTTAGTGTGATCAAGCCTCTAGGTCTGTCATTTACAGAAGATAAATAGTGGTAACAAGGTAATCAGTAAAACTGACAAAATTCAGACCATGGAAACTTTACAAAAGACTTAAGTCTTAAAGCACAGTAGGTAAAGGAGATAAAAGGGGAACTTACAGGTTAAAAGAGATTTAGGATGGCCTCAATTTATGTATGGACCTTTTTTTGATCCTGGGTCAATCCAACAAATTGTGAATCAGAGAAAAAGATCTATTGTAATTGGGAAAATGTGAATATTGGATTTTTTTTTAATTGGTCATTCATATTTTTAAATATTTTATTATCTTTTTGCTTTTGTTTGTAGTAGTGAAAAAGAGTAAATTTAGGGGAAAAAGTCTGGGCAACCAGTTCGAGATTATGGGATTTTGGTAGATGTATTAGAGTGAACAGAATCAGTATAATGCGTATAAATCAAAGTTAAACCAGACAAATGAAAGTAGAAAGATTTGAATACAGGATTGGCTCACATGATTATGGAAGCTAAAATGTCCCATGAGACCCAGCAGAGCCTCTGGTGTAAGATCCATCTGAGTCTGAAGCCTTCAGAAGAGCAAACTCCCAGCTCAGCAGTCAGGAAGAGCTTGATTTCTTGTTCTTCGGCCTTTTTGTTCTATTCAGGTCCTCAACAGCTTGGATGTTGCTCACCCACATTGAGGAGGGCCATCTGCTTTACTCAGTCGATGGATTTAAATGCTAATCTCATCTAGAAGCGTCCTTATGAACACACCCAGAAAAAGTGTTTCACCAAATACCCGGCTAATCAAGTTGACTTAAAACTAAAGCATTTTTATTTCTCATCCCCATTGTTTCTTTTGTCCTCCTGGCTGAGGGTGATCACACAGTAATTCATTGGTGTTGAATCACTGTGGTCCTCAGGAAAGAACAAGCAGGTTTTGCTATTCAGTAAATTGAGGCTCCTGGTGCCTGGGGATCATTCCAGTAACAGCTCCAGTGTTCATCTTCAGGGGTCCATTTTTTGCATTTCCTGTTAAGGTAGTGGGAAATTGAATATGAGTGAAATTTCCTATGTCTTGTGGACCTTCTGGTGAACTTGATAACTTGTTACCTCTTGCACCTTTACAAGACATGTTTTGACTCACTGTGGACCTATATGGGCTGACTCCTTTTTGTACACCAAGGATTTCAAATATTACTTTCCTTAGTTTTTTTAAGTTTATTTTTTATGTTTATTTCTTTATTGAAGTATAGTTGATTTACATTGTTATATTAGTTTCAGGTGTGTAACAGTGACTCAGTATTTATCCTACATTTTAAAGTTTTTATGAAATATTGGCTCTATTCCCTGTGTTGCACAGTATATCCTTGTAGCTTGTTTATACATAATAGTTTGTACTTCTTAATCCCCTATTCTGTTTCGTTCCTTTCTACTTCCCTCATGCCTCTGTCTGTTCTCTGTATTTGTGAGTCTGCTGCTTTTTTGTTATATTCGTTCCTTGGTTTTATTTTTTAGATTCCATATATAGTGATAACATGCAGTATTTGTCTTCTGTGTCTTTCTTAGAACTTCTAAATGCCATTTTTAATAGACTTTGCATTTTGTAGTATTCATCTCAGTGTTGGTTTACTGTAGCTATTGAGGGCTACTTCTTCACCTTAAGAATCTTAAGTTGTTCAGACACATTAACACTAATAACAAAATCATACTTGTTTCATTTTCATTTGTGCTCTATAAGTTCTGAATTGCGTGCTCTTCTCAGATTAACAGAAAACCTGATAAGTTTTACATTTTTGACATTATTTAAAACTCTGGAAGGTCATATTTCTTTCATTTGGAACACCAGAAAACTGGAGATTAAGTGACAAGTGACTTGTTATGAAATAAAATCTAAAGGGAGAGAGTTAGATTGAATCTAGGGGGACTCTTTAGAGGCATGCGAAGAGCGAGAGACAGAAATGTTAAAAAGTGTAAACATTAAGGAGTAGTGAGTTGTGAGCAAGTTGGTGAATGAGAGGCTTCCCAGATGGTGCTCATGGTAAATGGGTTCGATCTGTGGGTGGGGAAGATCGGCTGGAGGAGGGCATGGCAACCCACTCCAATATTCTTACATGGAGAATCCCATGGACAGAGGAGCCTGGAGGGCTACAGTCCATAGCATTGCCAAGGGTTGGACACAATGGAAGCGACTTAACACGCACCCTAATGTGATTAAGGAGAACTGTAAGTGATGATAGTACTAATGATCATAACGATAGATAACAGAGTCCCAGGAAGGATGCTCAGGCCTCCTGGATTTCATGGTATCTCTATCAGGTCATCACCATTGTTTTCTCCATTTTACAGATGAGTAAATGGAGGCACTAGGATTTATGTAAGTTGCACGGGTAGGCTTAGCCAAGAGGTATGGGGCCATGCCTCAGAAATGTTACTTCCTCTTACACATCCTAGTGAGTTGTCCAAATCCTTTTCCCAGGGATTAAGTGCCCCAGACAGGTTAAGCAACTTCCCTAAGCACTTACGTTTCCATCAATGGCAGAGCCAAGAAAAGCTTCCCTGTTTTCTGACAGGGAAGCGTTATTTTGACTTTTCTCAGTGAGTTTGTTTGTGGAATAGCTCCGTTAAGGTCACATTCTTGTCTTCTCAGTACAGTTTCTTTTATTTCCTTGCCAGTTTGATACTGTTCACCTCTTCATTTTCCATCCGAGTTCCCAAGTATGAAGTAAGTAACAGTTGGGTTTCACACAATAATTGCAAAAGATAAAAAGCAATCGGAAAGTAATTTGGCCTGTTGGGAACGCCGGCTTGATGTTGAAAAAACTTCTTTCTTGTCCCTGACTCGAGGCTGAACTTTCCTGTTAATGAGGAGTAACGTGTTGATGGTGTCCCTGAACTTTATTTGTGATAACTCACCAATGGGAGCACTCACAGCCAGCACTGGTGATGAATTTTCACAGCGAGCTTCTGTAGGAAAGGAAAGAAGGAAATCTTTTCTGTTCTCACAGGGATCTTTCCTGTCTGGAAAAACCAGAGGGACAAAAAAAAATAAATAAATGAGGTGCTTGAAGGAAAGGAGCTTCATTCTGGAGAAAGTTGTGTTTGTGAAAATGCTAGTAGCCTAGAGATTTTCTTTCCAATTTAAGCACTGAGCAGTTTTCCAACGTGAGGTTATTTTTCATATGGCCATTAATCGGGTATTTTTGGTGCTGTTCATTGGGGCGGCAATCTTTACTCTTCTAGCTGTACACAGCAGGAGAATTTCCTCTATAACTGTGTCCTCAGACCTTCCCCCCAAAAAGGAGACAAGGAAAAACGGAGTACTGGTTTTAGACAGATCCTTACCATGGCTGAGAGTGTCTCTTTGGGGAAAGAGGACAGGCTGCAGAGGGCAAGCTTCTGTACGATATTTTTGTGCTGTGTTCCTAGTCAGGACTTCTCAAGGCGTTTATTTCCTATTTTGTGCACTTTGCTCCTGAAAGTTTGGCTACATTAGGAGATGGATGGCATTAGAGTTAATGACGAGTTGTACAAGGCTTATTAATTAATGGAATCTTATTACTCAATGCAAAGGCAAGTAGAGCTTAATGGGCTGTGCATTTCTGGTGTGAGAAGTAAGTGCAATTAAAATGGAGTAAATTTGAGCTTAAGAAAAATGATGGGAAACTTAAAAGTTGTGGTTATTTATAATAGTTTTATAGTGAAGACAGCAAAACAAATACAGATACAACAAAACAAATTAGAACCCCCCCCAAAGAAAAACCCCTGCTTATCATGAAGAGAAAATTTACATGGGTTCACAATGGAAGTAGAAATTGATGAAGCAGGACCTGTAGAAATATCTTTAGCTCTTAGATTTGTCTGTGCAGCCAATTTACTGATGATACGTATCCGTGGGTTTAAAAAATATTTTTTATTTAATCTTATATTTTATTTTTGCATTTATTTTTTGCAGCATTTATTCCCGGGTCATAAGTTTTTGTTTCTTCAGTTTCTTCTGGGATATCTTTTTCTTCTGTGAAGCCTCCTCTTCTGGCTTAGGAACAATCTGTTCTTTTTCAGTAAGGATCATCTCAATGTGGCAGGGAGAGCTCATGCAGGGGTTGATCCGACCATGAGCTCTGTAAGTCCTGCGCCGCGTCTTGGGGACTTTGTTCACTTGGATGTGCTCAATGACTAGAGAATCCACATCTAAGCCCTTAAGTTCAGCGTTGCTCTCTGCATTTTTGAGCATGTGTAGAAAAATTCAGCACTCTTTTTGGGCCACCGACCCTGTGTCCAGCCCCACTGTTTGGCCTGTGCACACCTACCAACTCCATCATTGTAACGACGGAATGGCACACATTGCTTCTTTAAAGTGACATCCTTCAGATACTTGGTGGCTTTTCGGATATGCATACCCTTTATGGCCTGGACAGTTTCACAAGTGTTCTTAAGGTGAACACAAAGATTTGAACCTCTTGATTTGCATGATTTTGTGGGGTTTTCTGGGTCAAGTGAATAACGCACCATTTTTAGGGTTCACCTCAGGCCGCTTACCGGAAAAGGCTAATCTTATATTTTAAATTTAAGCTTAACTGTGGTATAATTGACAAAACTGTAAGATACCAAGTATATCCTATGGCAATTTGATATATCTATAATATATCAGCTTTTTAGTGAGTCTAAGAAATTGACACTTGTGAGATTTGGGTCAGAGGACCATGAATCATTTCACAAACCAGACCAAGTATTCCTGTAGAGTAATTTGAAAATATTCCTGGACTTTTTTTATAGAGAATACTTATTTCTTAAAAGAACATATTCATTCTGTCTGGGAATGGGAAGCAAGGTTGAACTTCCGTATTTTAGCTTCCTTGACTGGCAAGATTGTACTTCATAAAACAGTAAGCAGCTTTCACCCACAAACCATGTAGAGCCTTCTACTACCAGGCTGCTCAAGTAGGACAGTTAAGTCAAAGCAAATCAGAATTTACATTGAAGATGGCTCCACATGCTGTAGGGAAAACCTAGCTGCAAGTTCGTTCCACTGTGAGAGTTTTTAGTGTCAATGGGATGCTTAAGTAAAATTGTAATTTCTCCAGTCAGTTCTGTAGGGGATAAGCTAAAACTCCTTAACATGTTCATACTCGTAAGCTATACAGTGTCCAGCTGGCTTCTGTAAGTTTCATGACGTACTTAAGACAGAGCCAGAACAAACAGGAGATATGCTCTTGGACATGTGATTGATTTCATGAAGTATGGCCGAGTCTTGTCCTGAGGTATGGACAGTGACACAATGCCAGACAGATGTAAACCTTCCAGAGTCGTGATACGGGGACATTGTCCTCCAGCCCTGGCTCCTGAAGTGTCTGCTCTGAGAATGATGTGTGAGAACAGTCAGAACCCTGAAGATGGACCAGGAGGCTTACTTCCATTGTTTCCATGGTCTGGAGAGATTCTGAGGTGTTTACCCTTCTAAGTGTCTCAGCACTTTTAGAAATCATCAAATAAGAGAAACCCATTTACTCTTTCTCAGGTTACTATTTTCTCAGATTTTATTTTATAGCCCAGAAAGTTAAATGCTTCAAGTAGAAGGCTGGTCCAATGGAATACAGAATAAATCGGACAACTTCAGAAAAATGCAAATAGATCCTTATGGTCATCTAAGAGGTGGGTTTTCTTCTGGTCATGATCCATAGAAATAGTAAAGCCTCGAGTGTACAGGGAAGCATGGACATTTAAGTATTTCATATATAATTGTTTGGTTTTACAATATGTATTAAGAGTTAAAAATGTTTCTTATGTAGGAAACAATATCATGTGGTAGCTAAATTTCACAAAATTTGGGTAAGACCAAGATTTGATCTCATTTCTTCTAGAAATGAGAATCATTCCTGATTCTATAATCTTGTTAATAAAATGAAGATAAAACTAAGAATTTTGTAAGATTCATAGAAATACTCTGTGTAAATTGCTTAGTGTGCATGGCACATAGAGTGCTTAAACTGTCTTGGCCACCGTTGTCACTAACACGTGTCTGCAAAGTTTTTAGAGGATAAATAGGTTTCTAAAATTTTTAGAAAATCTTAATTATTGATGAATGTAGTTTTTGGATGGCGGGATCTGGAGAAGCTTCTTCATTTATTTCTCTCCTGAAGATTCAGTTTGTATATGCTAAAAACATTTGTCCCTTTTCTGTCAAAGGGACCTGTCTCCCCAATGATGAGTTGCACATGGTGAATATCAATGTATTGATATTCAAGATTTGAATACATTCAAATCTTGGAAACAGCAGGATATTAACTTGCAGTGATGGTAAGTGGCTCTGACATGATCGTGACATGGAGGTCATTGATGATTAATGTAGGTCACAAGGGATCATGGGGAAATGCATTTGTCCTTTCACCCGACCCTCCCACCCCTGCAGACGTTTTTGACAGTAGTTTTGGGATCACCCAGTGTATTTCTTCACGTCTTTCAGAACTTAAGATTCTGATGTCTTTACTGTTTTTCCCCTTTCCACTATGGCTAAATGTTACATGTTTATGATAATGTCAGCCGGAACTTAAGATTTTTTTAATGGTGATAAAAATACTTGTTATGCTATCACTTGTTTGTTCTCCCACCCTGTATAACCTTTTCTGTAAGCAAAGATGAGTGACTCCACATATCATCTATTTAGGTACCCTAGGTCTGAAGTCCCTGAGACACATGCTCAAATACGAAAGTTTCTGAACATGGAAATGTTAAGAAATCGGTCTGTTCAGTCGCTCAGCCGTATCCGACTCTTTGCGACCCCATGGACTGCAGCACACCAGGCCTCCCTGTCCATCACCAACTCCTGGAGTTTACTCAAACTCATGTCCATTCAGTTGGTGATGCCATCATATGATTGCAAAACCTAACTTGTCTGGAAATGATTTGGTGACTGAAGTAGTAATTACTGTGCTTCAAGAAATATTTTGAACTCTACACCCTGGGCAGATGGTAGCACTACATGTCCCTGGTCTTTTCTGAGGGGGGTGTGGTTCTGGAACTTGGCATAGCAAGTGGAATTTCAGTAGATAGGAGTCCTGCTGCCTTAAGTGCAAAGACCTGAATGAGGATGGTGTTCAGCCTGGTCTTCCTAGATGGCGTATGTGCAGCAGGAGTGAAAAAGCATTTTGTTGTGTGAAGTTTTTGGAGTACTGCTAATTTCTTCAATATAAACTGATTGACCCTGAGAGAAATGGGGTCAAAAATAAAACTTCTATTTTTAGTCTTTTTTTTTTTTTGCTATTTTTAATTGTAATATAACTGCTTGATAATTTTTGTTTGGTTTCTGCTATGCAACATCATGAATCAGCCATATGTACACACATTATTTTTCGTCTTTAATACAAGTTTTGGTTCTCAGTTCCCACTGGAACCTTTCTGTACGTTGTTCCTTCATGGCTGCCTTTTCTCCCTCCACATCACAGCAGGAGGGAGGAAGGCAGGTGGAATCTGGGTGCTAGTCTTGTGGGTCCAGGAGTAGATATCTTCTTGGTCCCATCTAACCACTGCAGTTTTTTCCCATGGCTTCTTGACATACTGCGACATTCCTGATCTGGCCTTTAGTTCGTGGAAATTTTCCTGGCGGTAGGAATAGTTTCTTGACATATATGTATATGCATGTGTATATGTATATATCAATACACATGTGTATAAAATATGTTCATATCTGTCTGTCTGGAAGGCTCTACCTTACCTGTCTCTTTCTCAGTATTAGATTTCGCAGCTATCAAAGTAATATAAGTATTAACATCAAGTAGATAAAATGCAAAGATTTTGTCTTCTGAAACAATACCTTGTCACTGGTAGTTCTGTCATTGTAGAGCTAGTTTAGGGACCCAAGGAGATACTGTCTACTTAGTAGAATTGTTTCAGTAACAGAGTACATGCTGTGCTCCTTTTACAGTACCTTAAAAAAATCTTTATTAAGAGATAATAAGTCGTTCATTATCTCATGTACTACTTGAAGAGAGATGTTTAGTCTTACTTTATTTGAAAGTATTAGGTGTTGTTCTTACCAGTGAACTATGTTTTTCCTTCAGTTGTTTCCTTAAATCAACTCATGATCCTCGGATCAAGTCAGTTATGCTCAATTGGCTTACGTTCCACATACAATAATTAGTTTTGCTTTGCTGTGAATAGAGTCACTGCTACACTTTTGCCAAGAGTGTGTGAATTTACTCTTCTGTGTGACTTTTCTCTGTGTATCGAGACACATTACATGGATTTTTATACTGCAAGCATTTCTATGAAATAAAATTAACTGTCATTCATATTTTAAAGGTTTAAAAGCCTAGGATTTCAAACAGGTAAGTCACTTTTCCATATGCAGTAATCAAACCTGGGTGACATGGTAGGAAACATATTTAGTATATATCCAGCTGTCCATCCTTGCCCATAGCCACATACGTTGTATAACTGTGGGTACCAGGCATAATTGGTTGCATCTGGGAATATACAGATGAAGAAGATGTAAGTCCTCTCTGTTCCACGGGGAGAATTCAGACTAGAGTGAAATGAGGTTGACAAGGTATGCACAGTGCCTGGCAGATGATTCGCACCAAATAATGACCAAGTGAATTTCAACTCGCAACAGACAGTTGCCACACCCCTGACATGTGTTTTATTTAGCCTCTCAAGGAGCCACTGTGTGAACCCAGAGGAGGGAGTGACTGCACACACCCTGCTGGGGTGGGATGTGTTAGAAAGGCTTCAAGTAGGATGATACTGGAGTTGAGCCAGTGGGAATCGGCTTGGTGAAGGCTTATGGGAGAGAGAGTGACAAGTCTTGCCTGCAGTGACAGCAGCTTGTGTGAAGGGCCCAGGGGCAAGGATTATGTGAAAAAAAAGATGAACTGTGGTTTTCACTTCCCTGAGGAATATCTTTATTTGGGCCAGCATCTTTTGTATTTCTTTTGTTTCATTTGGTCGGGGTGTAATATAGTTACCCATGTGACTGACCCTCAACTCAGAACAGGTCAAGGCTCAGAATGGCCCATTTCTCCAATACTGTCAGGATTATGTTTTGTTAGTGTCTGCTTTCATTGATACAGATATACAGAATTAGCACATGCTTGTGTGTGTGCATCTGTGTGTGTGCACGTGTGCACATTTGATCGAGGAAAAACAGACTTGGTATGCGATACCGGTAAAGGAGACATTTGGTGTTTGTTCAGATCCATTCACCCCAACAAAGGAGAAGATCTGTGGTGTTCTGCATAAAACTTGAAGCACTAAATAACATTGAGAGAGCCTTTCTGAGCCCTCCACGAAAAGTTACATTAATGTCAAGGAGGTGTCGAGGAATTCCCAGAGAGCATTGTAGTCCAGTAATGACCACTATTTATCACAGACGCACACTCTTGTTGGCTCACATTGGGTAATGAATGACCTTTCTGTCTCCCTGGTTGGGCCTGTGTTGCCTCTGGTGCAGGCTGGGGGCCATTCTTCACACCTCACTTAGCCTACGGCTGCCTCGAGCCATACCACCAGGGAAAATATTCTTCAGGCTTGAAGCATCATTCCAAAAGAAAGCCTTTGTGGGTTAATCACTTCAAAGACCAGTACCGCCTGACCCTCCCTACTGCCTCTGTCTCTGTCTTCTAAACAGAGACACAGATTTGACTAGAGTTTGAATAAAGTCACTGGATAGTGTGGTCAAGAAGCGAGTCTTAACTCACCCCAAAAGTCTAGGTCCACCATGAATGACCCTTGCAGAATTTGTTGTTGTTTTATTTTGTATGGCACAGTTGCCTGTAAAAAGATTTTTTTTTCCGTTGAAAATTTTTATCCACTTTCAAAGGATAGGGCTTGAAGTCTAGAAATTTGCTTAGGAAATTTAATTAACTGGTTTGTCGTGACCCTGAACTTGGAGAAAAAGTTTTGCTTGTGACTTATTTGACTGTGTTGGTTATGCATACAACTAAGGAAGACCATTCCTTTCATTATAGTTTGATAAGTTCATGACAGTATGGTTCAGAAAAGACAAAAATCTTTGCATGGGATGATCATACAGTGCAGTGTGAAGATAGCATGTTTCTTATAGAACAGTAATTGTTCCCAAAAGTTAGATTTGCCTCCAAGCCTGGTCAAATTTACTCATTTAAAAATGTATTTAAAAGCTCATTCTGAGAAATGCTGAAATGTCACCTGGCATAACCCTGGAAAACTGCCAATTCTGAGAACCTGAGTAGCAAATCAGAAGTGTCGTATTTTTGGAAGCCTCGCTGTGTGAATTTTGAGATGGCTAGGCTTTGGAATTGTATGCTATGAGCTCTCTTTACTGTCTTGTAGTGAAGATGCTATCGTCTTTTAGGTTAATAATGTTTAATTTAGTTGTATGGCTATATTTCAAGTGTAAAACAGAAAAGAAAACATACATATTAAATATATGAGTCTGTACATTTTTTTAAAAATGGAAAGTGGAGAGTCTTCTCTAGTATTGCTGATCCTTGACAGATTTGTTGATAATTTTGCTCTCTTTTTCTGACTGCATCGTCTAAAACTGGTATGGCTCTTCTCATCAGAAGCTAAGAGATAAGCTACATCATGGTTTGTAGAGCCAAAGTGAAATTTGTGCTTTGATTTTGCTTGGTGGCTTCCTTTCTGTTTTAAGATTCAGTGAGAGCATTTAACGCAAATACTTCTAGTTCAGCCTTTGAAGCCTTACCTTTCTCAGTCTGGTATTCTCAAGTTTTTGAAGCCTGTCAGGAGAGGGGTGGACATTTAGCTGTAAAGTATATTTTTTAAATGATATATATACTTAAAGCTGATGTAATACCATTTGTATATCTATCATATTTCAGTGGAGATATCAGATTCATAATACTTCTAGCTGATGTTATAGACTTTTCCACTGAAATATATTAAAAATATGTGTAAAACACTTGCTTTACAAACTTTGTGAGATCATACAATACACGTTTATGATGAAGAGAAAGAATAAGATGATTAAGACATCTCGCAGGTAAATGAACAGTTTTAAGTCATAAAGCTTGCATAAAGTAATAGAGAACTTTTACCTGTCACTATTGTAAGCCTGTCACAAGCAGAACGGGCCTTCTGTCGCACTTTCTGTTTCAGGTGACACCTGCTTTTACTCCATGTCACTTCTCTTGCTTCACGCTCAACCCAGGTGAGAGTGAAATCAGATCATTCATTCTTCTTTCATGAGTCTCATTCATCTGTTATCCCTTTGTGTTGTTAATCCAGCTGCTACATTTATAAATGTTTCCCACTTGGAAATGTCAGGAATGGGTCAGTTGGGACAATGCCAGCGACCATTTAAACACAGACAAAGCACTACCAAATTTAGGGTGTTCTTTTGACCTATCTTTTATAGGAGATGACAGTTTTGAAACTTTTTCCTCATTGAAAAAAGGATAGATTTTTAATAGGAATTGTTGATTCTTAACAGTGTGTATGTGTACATATAGTTACACACATAGAGATATATATCAACACTGATATGATGGATACTTATGGTGGTAGGATTTTTCTAATTGCATAGGGTAGGAAAACTAAAAACAAATATTTATTGAAGGAGAAAAGAGGATAAACTCACTTTTAATTGTTTATAACTGTTCCAGGTAGAGTTTTAAAAAAATGTAATATTTTAAAAGATATTTCCAGATAAAGAATTTAATTTATACATTGATTTCTTATAAAATATCCCAGAAAAAGTCAATCTAGAAATTTTATATCTGCCAAAAGAAGTGTAATCATAGTGTTCAGCCTACCGGGAATTAGGAGGTTCTTTGCATGCACAATTCCATGCAAATGAATTCACATTTCCATCTCGGTGTACCGGGCATATTCTCTCCACAGCTGTGCTTTTAGTTTTGACATGGTGATAGGAGCTCCACTTTGAAAATCATTGGATTTGGAAATACGGTTTAGAATTTGAATTTCCTGCCTAAAATAATGTCTATTAAAAAAATTTTTTTTATGTGCCAGGCATTACTGAAAACCCCACGCCCGTCCTAACTAATATAAATCTGCTAGCAACCCAGAGGCAGGTACTGTTACAATCTCCTTTTTGGTGAGAGAGTCTTCAGGCTTAGAGAGGGTAAACATTTGGTCTGGTGCTCACACAGCTTGTAAGAGATGGGTCTGAGTTTGAACCTAGGCTTTTCTGGCTTTAGAGGTCACCCTGTAATCTGCTGCCTTCAGGGTTCAGGCCCTTATCTCACATCATCTCTCCTTTTTTCCCCCAGTGTCCTTATAGGTTAGGTGTTATCTTCATTTTACAGCTAGAAAACTGGGACGCAGAGTAATTCCACTGGGTCTAGAGAGTTGGTGGTATTCTTATCTTCTCTATTTTCCTGTTTCTTCTTATGGGATCGATGGAGTAGAGTTGGATGAGGTGTTGGTGAAGTGCCTTGATTGAAAGTTTTTAAGTGAATTCTGCCCAAGAGACTGAATATTCTATAGGGCATATACCTTAATACCCATAGTTTTGCAGGGCAATTTGCTGCATCTGTCAAAATTAGGCACATCCTTTTGGTGTAGCACATCGAGTTAAAAAATGGCAGAAGAAATTGCAAGAGCATGTACTAGCTTTTTACTGATTTAATCTAGTTTTTTTTTTTCCCCAGAAATTTAGGTTTTATGCTCAGATAGTGTTGGTGATGGTTCTGCACTAGTGCAGAGACCCTGCAAGGTTGTTTGCAGCCCATGGATGCATCTACCGGTGTGACTTTTATCCCGATCCCTTCTCTTGCATCCCTCTGTACCTCTTGCCTTTAGCTTGGCAGTGTTTCCGTGCATCCTCATCTATAAAAAGGTATTGTTATCCACAAGGTTATGGGTTTTCCTAATTTCTTACCTCAATCACTGGTTCAGTTAGTAACTGCTTATAACTACCTATGATTCGTGAAGTGAAGGGCTTCAGTTTTAGGACTTCAGAAAGTAAGTAAACATTATAGATAGCTTATTATATCCTTTCTTTTAGTTTCTTTGTCAAAAAACAACATTTGCCTTGAAAGGAAATTATTTGTTATAGCATCTACTTTTGACATGCTGCCTCTCTGAAGTCATTTCTTGACAAAAAAAAAATCTCCTGCAGTTAAAATTGTTTGGATGAGTTTTGATAAAAAATAAAAATTGGTCTTAGTGTCACCTGGAATATTTTTATTGTCAAGTTTGTTCCTGAAGATTTCTTTTTTGGTCTTAAGATTATTTCTCTTTTAAAAATATTCTCCCTAGTAGGCAGGCAATTTAAAGTAAAGAAATTTCTTTACTGTTGAGCTTAATTTATTTAGAAATCTGGTTCTGATACATGATGCTGAGTTTGGTTGCTCATCCTGAGAGTTTAAACAGTGGACATATCAGGAATCCAAGGCTCACGGCTTGGGTGGTTTTATTTCAGCCATATTGTACTTCCAAGCCTTAATTTGTAGGCTTACATATTCATATTTTGGGCTTTCTTTCCTACTGGCAGACCTTTTGCCTGGGTTTTCCATCATTAATTCAACTAAATACCATAGTCCACCATCATAAATATCAGGTGTACTGAAAGATTATTTGCCTTTGTGTTCAGAATTATCTTGAGAAGTTTGGCAGTTTCCTTATCTCTATCGCATTGTGTGAGAGGCTGTCTGGCGTTTGGTAGCCCTGCTGCTGTGATTCCACCTCAAAGTTTTCTTGGAAGAACAGGAGTGAAATTATTGCATCTGTTTCTGGTCAGCCCTTCCTGGATCTGATGTTCTATGGTGGAGTCAGTTTTCTCGGTGAGGCAAGTCATGTCATTGCCACCATCCAACTCCTTTGAGATCAGGCCTCGGTAGAGCTTGAACTCTACCTCAGTGGCTCTCAAAGTGACTTACCATCAGGATAATTTTGAGCGTGTGTGAAAAGTAGATACTGTGGCCCCACAGCAAGCTCTTTGGATGTTTTCAACCATTGTTCTTAGATCTGTGACTGGGGTCCTTACCTGCCCAGTCGTTTCTCCTCTTTTTAAACCTTATTCTCTGTCTGTGACTATTAATCTTGTCTCTCTCATCCACTAGCCACTGACCTTTCTGGTCTAGGCACCCCTGACTTATCACCTTGTTTCTGCCCGTGTAGCACACTTGGAAATAAATGACTAGAGGGAATGCAGTTTAAGATTGTAATATTCTGAGTTGTAGGGCTGGTGATCAAGAGTGGTAGACTTAATTACAGAATAAGTCACTAGATTTTCATCTCTCCTGCTGCCAGCCAGCTTCATTTAAGGTTAGTGATCCTAAGTATGCGTGTGTATGCTCAGTCAGTCGGTCGTGTCTGGCTCTTTGTGACCTCCATGGAATGTAGCCTGCCATGCTCCTCTGTCCATGGGATTTTTCAGTCAAGAATACTGGAGTGGGTTGCCATGCCCTCCTTCAGGGGACATTCCTTATCCAGGAATTGAACCTGCAACTTTTGCATCTCTTGGGTTGGCAGGCAGATTCTTTACCACTGTGTCACCTGAGAAGGTTGTTACTAAGGATCAGTTCAGTTCAGTCTCTCAGTCGTGTCCGACTCTGTGCGACCCCATGAATCACAGCACGCCAGGCCTCCCTGTCCATCACCAACTCCTGGAGTTCACTCAGACTCGTGTCCATCGAGTCGGTGATGCCATCCAGCCATCTCATTCTCTGTCATCCCCTTCTCCTCCCTCCCCCAATCCCTCCCAGCATCAGAGTCTTTTCCAGTGAGTCAACTCGTTGCATGAGGTGGCCAAAGTATTGGAGTTTCAGCTTTAGCATCAGTCCTTCCAATGAACACGCAGGACTGATCTCCTCTAGAATGGACTGGTTGGATCTCCTTGCAGTCCAAGGGACTCTCCAGAGTCTTCTCCAGCACCACAGTTCAAAAGCATCAATTCTTCTGCGACCAGCTTTCTTCACAGTCCAACTTTCACATCCATATGTGACCACTGGAAAAACCATAGCCTTGACTAGACGGACCTTTGTTGGCAAAGTAATCTCTCTGCTTTTTAATATACTATCAAGGTTGGTCATAACTTTCCTTCCAAGGAGTAAGCGTCTTTTAATTTCATGGCTGCAATATAGCAGCTACTATTTATGACATTTATATTGTCTTCTAGACACCTTTTTAGTTTCCAACGATGAGTTCTTCAGTTTTGGGGAATCCACAATAATAGGTGTGGAAATTGAACTCAGGTGCATGCATCTGCTTGGACGGCCTTACCAAAATACCAGAGATGAGGTGGCTTAGACAACCGGTTTTGTGTTCTCACAGTTTGGGAGACTGCAGGTCCATGTTCAAGGTGTGGGTACGTTTGGTTTCTCTTGAGGCCTTTCTCCTTGGCTTGCTGGCTGCTGTCTGCTCACTTTGTCCCCATACCTTTCATCTGTGTGCCTACTTCTTCTTATGGAGACACCAGTCCTGTTGGCCTGGGGCTCCATCCTTAATTACTTCTGTAAAGGTTCTGTCTCCAAACACTGTGGTACGCTGGCTTAGGGCTTCAACTTATGAATGGCGGAGGGGCGGCATAATTCAGTCCATAACACCAGGGGAGGTTAAATGACTGACCTGAAATTCCAGATACTGTGAATGAGAGGGAACTGTACCAAGCAGTCAGAAATTTATCAGAAACCTTCTGGGAAATGTATCAGAAGCATTGTCTTCAACTTCGTGCGAAGCAGTTACTGTGGGAAGGTTGTACTGTTGGGTGGCCTACTTACAATCCATTGAAGAGTTGTTCTTTGTATTAAATGATTAATTCTAGAGGTTAGATCTGAGTGTAAATAAGGGCACCAAAACTGCACAGGTGTATATGTGTGTCTGTATTTGGCCTGAAAGATCCCTTTTTGATTTAATTACAAAATAACATTGTCAGATTTAACCTAGTAAGTTTTAGCATGCCATTGAGTTTTCCATGTTCTTGAATCAGTTAAACTGCTTCTGCAAGCTTGCCTAAAATGAATGGAGTGCTTCAAATGTGGTATTCTGGCCTATGTGGTGATTAAAACCAGGCTTTTCCTTTAAAACTCTACATAGGAGTTTATAACTGCAAATCCCTTAAGTAAAGATGATCCTTTAAGTAATATACTTAAATATGCTGATGTGGACTAAACCTTTTGAGGCAAACCAAGTTAGAAAAACTTTATAAAAATAGTTTTTATTTCGATATCGTCATAATATTTTATATCACGTGACTGGTCAAAAAAATGAGAAATTGAGTATTCTTACCATTCTCCCTAAGGTTTTTCTTTTTCATTTGCTTTCTCTGCTAAAACTGTCATTTGGAATTAGTTCTTGTCTTGTGTTTCTGTAAATAAAATTGATAGCATGTTATTAGTGTCTTTGTTTCCAGAAATCTGAGAGATTGCATTTTAAAGGGAGCTATATAAAATCTTTAAGCTTTTCATGCTTAATGCTTAATGGGCTGGTCTTTTAAAAGTGAACAATAGTGTGAAGTTAGCACATATTAATTAAAATGTCTGGAAGACTAGTGCTTTATGAATTCAATAATGACGGAGAGAAGGATGCAGGTTTCTGATTTATGTGTTACTACCAGAGAATTTTTAATGGAAGCAGATCTAAAACCAAGAAGGTCTATCTCTTGTATAAGATAATAACTTTCATTTACAGGTTTTAGAAAGCTGAATTGTGATAGAAAACATCATTGTAAAGAGAAATAGGACTTTTTTGTTTCACAGGAAGCTGTCATTTTTATTAGTGGCAGGAAAAGCTTACCTGATGTGTTAGCTATATTACATAGCTCTTGAGTTGATATAGCTGAAAAATATTTGCTGTTCAATAGATCTAAGTTTGGCCTTTATAAAATGAAACTCACCCTCTTATTTCAGAGGCATTGGGCATGAGGATATTGTTCAGTTTCTTTAAAAATGTCCAGCTGGTCCTGGAAGCCTCAGATCAGTGTGGAAGATAAATGCAAAAACAAACTTAAGTAAAACAGTAAATATTCTCCAGCTGCCAAAAAGAGTGGAATTTCTAGGATGGACCAGCTCCAAGAACTTTGGCCCAAAATGTAAACTGAGCTTGATAGAGTTGGGGCTTGAACTGAAAAGACAGAAATTTGCTTAATACAACTTTATAGAAGCAACATTACTTTTGTTGTTTGAAACAACGCCTTGAAAATATTTTTGATGACATTTAAACCGAAGAATTGATGCTTTTGAACTGTGGTGTTGGAGAAGACTCTTGAGAGTCCCTTGGACTGCAAGGAGATCCAACCAGTCCATTCTAGAGGAGATCAGTCCTGGGTGTTCATTGGAAGGACTGATGCTAAAGCTGAAGCTCCAATACTTTGGCCACCTCATGCGACGAGTTGACTCACTGGAAAAGATTCTGATGCTGGGAGGGATTGGGGGCGGGAGGAGAAGGGAACGACGGAGAATGAGATGGTTGGATGGCATCATCGACTCGATGGACATGAGTTTGAGTGGACTCCGGGAGTTGGTGATGGACAGGGAGGCCTGGCGTGCTGTGATTCATGGGGTCGCAAAGAGTCGGACACGACTGAGCGACTGAACTGAACTGAACTGAACTGAAGGTTAGAGGTAATGAGTGCTCAATACAGAGAAGTGGAAAAGAAAGAAATATAGAGAAATAAAAAATGCCAATGAATTTTGTCAAGGAAAAATAATTGCTTTTGCCAATTTGTGGATATTTTTTTCAGTAGCTTTTTCCTACCAGGTACACTTTCAGCTCTCATCCTCCTACTCTTATATTTTCTTCATTATAAAATCACCCTCCTCACACATTTGGTTTGTTTCGTAGTCCTAATGCGTCTTAGAGTTGTGTGTGTTTTATGTGGTGCTATTTCTTTTTCCTCCCAAAAAAGCTGCTATTAAAACGACTGAATTTCAGAATTCATGGAGTCTTGGAATTTAGGGAACAGAGCACACATATATTTATAGCCACACTTAAAATTTATATGCACGTATATATTTCAATGTGTACCTGCATTTCCCCCTTGATAGTGTGTATGTGCATCCCCTAGTAGTATTAAGGTCTTACCAGCACTTTTAACAGCTCAGCGTTATTACTTTGTATGATTGTGCATACAGTGATAAGATTCTGCTTTAGTCATTTAGGGTGCTTTTATAAAAGGTTAGACTTTTAAATGTAATTAATTTCCTTAAGGACATTCTTCATGAATTCTCTGTCTAAATAGCCATGACCTGTTGCATTGGCATTCTTCCAGGTACTGAATCTTTAAAGTTTAAAATACTAGGGGTTGTAAACTCGAGTTACCTAAAAGGTGAACATTGAATTATGATTTGAGCAAGTTTATCATATTTTAAGGCAACAAAAAATTAGGCTTTCATCTCAAACTAAGTGATATAGTAAGTATATAATGAGAACGATTGCTTTTTATCATAAATAATGTCAATGTGAATTGTGTAACTATTTTTTGCTTTGGTCATGCTGATTTGAGTGTGGGATAAAGAATCTTTTATGGAATAAAGAATTATTAATCGCATAATGCTGTCCCAGACACTTTGTAGGTGTGAGTGAATGAGAGAGAGTTATTAATTTTTTTGAAGTTGCCATTGGGGGAGGGAGGAATGGTATTGAAATAGAGAATATGTTAGTAAACAGATATGGAAGATACAGATAATTTCAGATAGATGTTTCTGTTTCGTTTTGGTTTTTTTTTTTAAGAATACCTTTCATCTGTCCATTGAGCATTTCGCTGAGTAGAACAAATAGGAAAATATTAAAAAACATCCACTCATGCATTGTGACTGTTTAGAAGCTAAAACAAAAAATCTTAAAGAGGTATTCTATGTGTATATAAGATAATGTCATTATATTAAGGAGACAAAAGGAGAAGAGGGTGGCAGAGGATGAGATGGTTAGGTAGCATCACCAACTCAATGGATATGAACTTGAGCAAACTCTGAGAGAGAGTGGAGGACAAGGAGACCTGGCATGCTGCAGTCCATGGGATTGTTAAAGAGTTGGACACGAACGACCTAGCAACTGAACAATGACAGTGAAAACTTTTCTTTGTTTTCCAAGTCAACTGCTGGTTGAATGGACATGAGTTAAAGTGAAGACTTCCAGTGCATGCTCTGGGAGGAGAAATTAATAGATAGTTGCTTCCTCTACAGTAATTTTAGTTTAATGGAGTTTCTTTCTTTCAAAAGAAAAGAGAAAAATAAAATCTGTCATGTAGATATAAAGCCATTACTGAGACTAATGAGGCATTGAACTACAGGTTAGACTCTGTTTTAAACCTTTTTATTGATTTCTTTTGACTGTCAAGTTAAAGGAGATGTGATTAAACTTAGCCCTCTTCACCACCACCCTCTTGCCCCCAAGATGTGTTTTCATGCTTAGGAAGTAGCACCAAAAAAAGAATAGTTATGTATTTCCATCCACTGGCAGTTTGCTAAGTGAAATTAACTAAGAGTAAGAGACTGCCATGGAATGGTGAAGTTTCTTGGGTACCAGTAACCCCATAACCAAAGGACCGGAATGGATGTGTGACATGGGGAACACATTGTGGGTGGAACGCTCACTTTTCTTGCTGCTCCAATGTGAGATTGACTTAGGAGCCATGGTCTACTTGAGGTCCTGGAGACAGCAGCAGCCAGAGCCCAGGGGAAATTCTAGAGGCATAGTTGGGGTGGGTCAAGTATTTTTCATAGAATCAAGGAAGGCAAGTGTGGATTGCCAACAGAGTTAAAGCCAGAGACTGTTTAGCTGGGTGGAGGGGGAGCGGTGCCAGAGTCTGCAGGAAGGGTAGGACCAACAGTGAGCCTTTTGGGATGCTCAGATGCCCTGACTGCCTGCCAGGCTGGTGGTTTAGGAGCCTGGCCTAAGTGTCCAGTGTCAGGGTGGACAGAGGCATCAGATGGAAGACTGGGTAGATGGGGAACCCACATATTGGATTTCTTAAAATTAAAGTTAGAGATTAATGTGTGAATTCTGTGCAAACCCAGTGAAAGTACCACCATGACTTTTTATAGAAATTGGCAGCTGATTCTAAAATTCATTGGAAACACACAGAATCAGAATAGCCAAAACAAATTGGAAAAGGAAGAAGAGTTAGAGGACTCAAACTACGTGATTTCAAACCTCTGTGTAAAGATTCAGTGATTAAAGCAGTGAGGCCCACAGAAGCCATATTGAGACTGTTATCTAATTGGTAAAAACCGGAAACAACTCAGTTGTGCATCAACTGGTGAGGACAAACTTTGTGGAGTATTCATACAGAGAAATTCAGCTCTGCAGTAGAAAGGACCATACTATGAACACACACAACAGCATGAATGAATTTCCAAAACATCACGTTGTGTGAAAGAAGCCGGACATAAAAGACAGTATACTTTGTTCCCCTTTTGTAGAATTCTAGAGAAAATAAAAGTGTAATGGAAATCATTTGGGTAGTGTGCAGGTGTTAGGGAGAAAATTGACTACACAGGCATTAGAACATATTGGGTTATGGAAATGTGTAATTTGATTGTGGTGCTGCTTATACAATTGCCTTTTTTATTAAATAATCAAATTGTACACTGAAAGGGGTGAATCTTATTTTATGTAAATTATACCTTAAGTTGATATCAAATGAAAACGAGAGATAGGTAGACAGACTTCCAGACTTTCCTCTTTGAATTTATCTCTGAAAGGAGAGTTTGGAAAAATGTTTCTTTGAATAGCTGTAAATTATGAATTTTCTAAGCTATCCGTGATATGAACATAAACTACAATGTTATTTTACTTTTCCTGCATTTTGTGGCCTTTCAGTGCCTGGAATTGATAACTTTGGGAACTTTTTTTTTTTTAAGAAACATTCAACTTTTAGGTGATTTTCTGCTTGAATACGTGGGGTATCAGGTGTTAGCGTCAACTAATAATGTATTTCACTGTAGCTCTGTTAGAGAAGATTTTAGAATAGTAAAGGAAAAATCTTTTATAGTCAATGGAATCCTCTTGATAAAAGAAATACTTTTGGTTTGGTAATAAAAAAAGAGGAAAATTGCCTTGGGGATAGATCTCATGGATTTGCGGAGGACTGAACAATTTGGGAAAGTTATTAAAATATCTTACATACAAGCACAATCAGCAGTTCAGCTTCTTCACCAAAACATTTCAGTTACTTTTCCCTACTGTAAGTTGTCTCAAAATACTCCCTGAAGGTAAATACTATCTCCTATTCATTTATACTTCTCTCACTTCCCATTTGTACATGGGGCTGTTCTAGGCCCTGCATGTATGTTTTGTTTATCTGTTAGCTACTGCTGTGTCAGTGCTAAATATAGGCTATCCTTTTTATAATGGGATTGCTTCATATTTATTTTCCTTCTTTCAAATTGCTTTATGGTGCATGAGCTGTACATTTAACCTACCATTTCCAAACATTGGTGATAATGAAAGAATTGGAGGCTTATTGAAGTTTAAATGGACACATGCTGCCAAACTGGGTTTTCTTTGCAGAATAATTCAACATGAAACTGGTATAAAAGAGACTTTTCCTCTAAAATGGAGAACTGTTCTAAATCATGCTAGAGGAGCAGAGTCATAAGAAAGATTTCTTTAAATTTCATTTCATGAAATATAACTTAGATTTCCACTTGCGTTGCAAAAGCTTGAGTATATCTTAATACAGACAGTAGTGGTTCTAACAGGTTCTGCTGTCATTAGTCCCACAGACTAAAATTTGTTTTTAATGTATGCAAAGTTAGTCTTTCAAGTCTTGGGTCTCATGAACACACCCAGGGTCCTCCTGTCTTATAGCTCAGCTTCCCCCTCTAGCTTGGAGCATTGTGGAGACCGGTTCAAGAAGCTGTGCACATCACATTTGCTTTCTATAATGCACAGAGGGCAGTAATAATGAAGGAGTTTGGGAAATGGAGTCAATTTGGATCCGCACTGTTTATTGTAGCAGTGGATGTCTCTGCAGCATTTAAGTCAGTGCCCAGCACACACTAACATAAATTGGGTTGCTTTAATGAGGACCCTGAGAATATTGGTTCTCTGGCTATGGAATAAAAGTGACACAGAACGAAGGTAGATTTGGACTGTTTTCCCTTGAGTACATTTCTGGTACTGACTACAGTCAAGCATGAAGATTGAGCCAAAGAATGCTGCTCAGCAGGCTGGTGTTAGGAAAGATTGAGGGCATGAGGAGAAGGGGGTGATGGAGGATGAGATAGTTAGATGGCATCAGTGGCTGAGTGGACGTGAATTTGAGCAAACACTGGGAGATGGTGAAGGTCAGGGAAGCCTGGCATGCTCTAGTCCATGGGGGTCACAGAGTCCGATAGGACTTAGCGACTGAACGACAGCAGGCTGGTGAAAGAAGGTACAAGTGTACCTGTGTGTGTATTTGCAGGTATGTGTTGCAGAGAATCTACTTCCTTGAAGCATGGGGCACTCTCCCTAGAAACAGTCAGAAATTTTACTGCTGGTGAGTGATGAATGCACACAGAAATGATGAATGTTTGGAGGGGCAGGTTGCTAACCTTGGCTTACTTGAATTAAATGTGGTGTAGGATGTGATAGCATACTTAAAGACAGGCTTATTTATCTCTTGTCCTGTTCAAGAGTGCATTGTTTTCTTTAACACATTTATCCAGAAAATTTAGAAACCATAAATAAAACATTAAACCTTTCATTTTTGGTTCACCCAGGGAATTCCATTCACAGATATCATGGGATTGGATGGTGACCCAGGTTTTCTTGTTGTATGTTTCCACCATTTATCCTGAGGATTGTTACGTAGTATTTTGCCTAAAATTCTTAACTCTTAGAGCTCTGGTACAAAAATCTATATCTCATATTTGTTTTGCATCCTAGTATTGGTTAAACGATGTGTTAGGTTTGCCAGATCCAATGTAGGACATACTTACTGTTGTGGTTTAGTCACTAAGTCATGTGTGAGTTTTGCAACGCTGTAGACTGTAGCCTGCCAGACTCCTCTTTCCATGGGATTTCCCAGGCAAGAATAATGGAGTGAGTTGCCACTTCCTTCCTGACCCAGGGATTAAACCTGTGTCTCTAGTGTTGGCAGGTGAATTCTTTACCACTGAGTCACCTGTAAACCCTAGGACATACTTTGTAGAAGAATAAAAAATCATTTGTCATTTATCAGAAGTTCAAATTAAACTGGTCATGTGTATTTTATTTGCTAAACCTGGCAAACTAGTTTCATCATATGATTTAAAAACAGATTTTGAAACTTTTGATACTTTGGGGATAACTGAATTAAATATTGCAATACTGAAATGTTAAGACTGTATCAGCTTGGATAAGCCTATATCTCATTTGTTTCTTTGTTCCTAATCTTATTACAATGCCTGTCACTTAGTAGGTGCTGAATATCCACTTCTTTTTTTTATAACTTACTTAATTGGAGGATGATGACAATATTATGATGGTTTTTGTGATACATCAACATGACTGATTAAAGGAAAAAGTCCTTCATTCGTTTTGTCATTCTGTTTCTTTTAGGTTTTTAACACCTTCCCTGGTAGCCGGTTTTAATCATCTTGTGGGTGGAGGTTGTTTCATATTATTTTTGTTTGTTTTCAACGTATGAGTGATTTGAAAGGCACCTCTGTACATAATGCACAGGGACTCCATGAAAGAAAGAGTTGCCAGTCAAGGGTTTTTAGTGGATGCCTAACCACTGAGAGGGGATTTTTTTGGAAGAGCAGCTTGTGATTACCATGTGGAAATTTAACACGAAGAATGTTAGACTATGGATGTGAACAGAAAACCTAACAGTGAGGACGATTAAACTGTGGGGTAGCCTCACAAGGCAAACCGTGGAGACCCTTGCTTCAGTCAGTTGGAGGCAGCAACTGACAGCCTCCAACTGAGAAGCTGTCTATTGATCTTATTATCTGGGGACTTGAAATAGGGTTTCAATTTTCCCCTTGAAAAGCCATGATGTTGTTTGTTTTTTTATTTAATTCACATGCTTCATTCTTAAACTCTCACGCAAAAACCATTACTTGAGCTGAACCTTTCTTGCTAGAAATATCTTCAAGGAACACACTTGGCATAAGGATTTTATGTATTATAGAAGGTTAGAAAAGAAAGTGTTTCGGTTCTCTGTGTTAAATGGCAGGGGCTCTTGGCAAGGCGAATGCCTTTGGAACCTATGAAAAACTTTGTATAATATAGTCTTTTCCATTCTTCTACTGGTAAATTAGTGTATGTATTAATAGGTTGTATGAAATCATATGACAGCGTGGTAGAGGGAGAGGCTTTGGGAATCCTAGCAGATGTGAGTTGAGAACTTCTTTTGTTTTGTTTCCTGAAGCAAACCGCTTAACCTTTGAAAGCCTCAGTTTGCTCCTCTACTAAAGTAGGGACAGTAATAGAAGGTAATGAAATTGAAGGATGTCTGTATAATGCAATACTCACTGCAGTGTCGAACATCTGAGAAATGCTGTACAATTTTCAATTGCTATGTTTTATTTATACACGTGCTGTTCAAGAGATAATTATTGTTATATTGTTTAAGACCCAAAGCTCCAAAAGCAAACGATTAATCCTTATAATAGCAATTAATATCTGAGTGATGCATTATCATCCCATAAGAAGCAACTAGGGATACAGTCGTCAATGTGTCTGTTGTGTGTTCCAGGACAGTTTCAGAAGTTAAAGTGTAATGGAAGCAGCTGCTGTATTAGCTCAAGTCATGGGCTTGTGTGAAGTAAGAAAACGCCACTTGTTAAATCAAGTCCTGACTTACAGGCTCTGTGTCTTTGGACAAAGTACACGTATTTACCCTCTCTTAAGTTGAAAGTGAAAGTCGCTCAGTTCTGTCTGACTCTTTGCAAGCCCTTGGACTAGACAGTCCATGGAATTCTCCAGGGCAGAATACTGGAGTGGGTAGCCTTTCCCTTCTCCAGGGGATCTTTCGAATTCCAGGGATCGATTCCAGGTCTCCTGCATTGCAGGCGGGTTCTTCTTAGACCAGCTGAGCCACAAGGGAAGCCCGACTCTAAAGTTAGGCTTGGGTTACTGGTGGTGACGGTACCTCCTGTTCATTGGGCTTCACACAGTGCCAGGGATGTAAGCCATGCATGAGGTTAAGTACAGTGAAAGAGGGGAAATATTCTGGGCCTATCCTGTCCAATACAGTGGACCCAGTCACACGTGACCTTTCTAATAGTAAAGAATTAGAATGAAATGAAAGATCCTCAGAAAACCATAATTTGAAAAGACACATGTATCCCAATGTTCATTGCAGCACTATTTACAATAGCCAGTACATGCTGCTGCTGCTAAGTCGCGTCAGTTGTGTCCGACTCTGTGCGACCCCATAGATGGCAGCCCACTAGGCTCTCCCGTCCCTGGGATTCTCCAGGCAAGAACACTGGAGTGGGTTGCCATTTCCTTCTCCAATGCATGAAAGTGAAAAGTGAAAGTGAAGTCCTCAGTCGTGTCCGACTCTTCACGACCCCACTGACTGCAGCCTACGACGCTCTTCCACCCGTGGGATTTTCCAGGCAAGAGTACTGGAAGCCAGTACATGGCAGCAAGTACATGGAAGCAACCTAAATGTCTATCAGCAG
Organism: Moschus berezovskii; assembly: GCF_049115385.1. Lineage (NCBI taxonomy): Eukaryota > Metazoa > Chordata > Mammalia > Artiodactyla > Moschidae > Moschus > Moschus berezovskii. The sequence goes on from NC_142483.1 coordinate 21,035,635, forward strand.
AGGAATGGATAAAGAAGATGTTGTGCCTGTATACAATGAAGTATTACTCAACCATAAAAAAGAAGAAAATAGTGCCAGTTGCAGCAACATGGATGGACCTAGAGATTATCATACTGAGTGAAGTAAGCCAGACACGGAAAGACAAATATCATATGATATCCCTTATATGTGGAATCTAACATAAAGAGTACAGATTTACAAAACAGAAATAGAGTTACAGATGTAGAAAGCAAACTTATGGTTACCAGGAAGCAGGGGGCAGGGATAAATTGGGAGATTGGCACTGACATATTATGCACTACTATATATAAAATACGGAGAAGGCAATGGCAAGCCACTCCAGTACTCTTGCCTAGAAAATCCCATGGATGGAGGAACCTGGTAGTCTGCAGTCCGTGGGGTCGCTAAGGGTCGGACACGACTGAGTGACTTCACTTTCACTTTTCACTTTCACACATTGGAGAAGGAAATGGCAACCCACTCCGGTGTTCTTGCCTGGAGAATCCCAGGGACGGGGGAGCCTGGTGGGCTTCCGTCTATGGGGTCACACAGAGTCGGACACGACTGAAGTGACTTAGCAGCATATATAAAATAGGTAGCTATTATTGATAGTAAGAGCCTACTGTATAGCACAGGAAACTGTACTCAGTACTCTGAAATGACCTATATGGCAAAAGAATAAAAAAACGAGTGTGTGTGTGTGTATACCTGATTCACTATGCTGTACAGTAGAAACTAACTTTGTAACAACAGTGTAAATCAACTATACTCCAACAGAATTTAAAAAATAAAGATCCTCAGACTTTTGGTTTGAATTGCATTCTCTCCAGATTTATATGTTGGGGTCCTACTTAGCACTTCAAATGTACTTATTTGGCAATAGTCATTGTTGGTGTAATTAGTTAAAATGAGATTATAATGGAATAGGATGAGCCCTTAATACAGTGTGACTAGCTTCCTTGTAAAAAAGGGGGAATTTGGATGCAAATGTATACACAGGGAGAATGCACATGAACTTGAAGGCAGAAATGAGGGTGCTGTTTCTACGAGCCAAGCAACACTGAGGATGGCCTCCAAACCACTGGGAACTAGGAGAGGTGCCTGGGACAGGTTCTCCTCACAGACCTCATGAGGAATCAGCCCTGTTTGCTCCTTGATTTCAGACTTCTAGCTTCCAGAATCATGAGACAGTGAATTTTAGTTTTTTAAGCCAATTACTTTTTTTTTGTTGTTGTTGGATCATAATTGCTTTACGATGTTGCAGTTTGTTTCTGCTGTACAACAGAGTGAATCAGCTGTATATATACACCACTTCTCTCCCGAGCTTCCCTCCCACCCCTCTCGGTCCTCACAGAGGTGGAGGTGAACTCCCTGTGCTGTATGACAGCCTCCCACTAGGTATCTGTTTTACAAGTGGTGGTGTATATATGTCATTGCTGCTTCTCAATTTTTCCCATGCTCCCTCTGTGTTCACATGTCTACAGACTTCAACCTCTGCATCTCTGTTCCAGCTCTGCAATCAGATTCATCTGTATTAGTTTTCTAGCCTCTATATATATGCTTAATGTGCAATAAAACCACCCACTCTGTGATACTTTGTTACACTCCTCTGACTTGCCACTTCCAAGCACTGAGTAGGCACATGTGGCTACTGTTTTGGATGGTGAACACACCGAGCATTGCTGTCCTTACTGAAAGCACTCTTGGATAGTACTTTTCAGGGGATTCCATGCTGCTGCTATTTTAAGCAAAAAAAAGTATGAAAGGTTGAATGAATTATATGAAGTATGTTCCTTGTCCTAAAATTCAGGGCAAAGCATGTAAGTGATGTAGAAGTTTAAAAAAAACAACTACTCTTCTTAAATCTGTGCTGGTCAGCCAGCCAAGTATTCATGGGGACTTCCTGTTCTGGGGGAGATGGAGAAACCGGCCAAGGCAGCCTTGTCTTCTGTGCAGGATGAATTTCTGATTCTGCGTCCCTGGTTAAGCTCTTATATAATTGCATTCTATATATAGAGCTTTCCTTTGTATCCAGCTCCCCTTGTTTTCTTCTGCAACTGTATAAGTGTTTGCAAGATGCTTTACGTCTCTCTGTCCCCCCCGCCCCCAACCAATGAGCTGTAAATAGGGCTTTTCGTCTCCCCGCCCTCCAGTCCTCCTGTGAGCTGTAAATAGACAGGACAGATGAGGGTTTGCTGCTCCAGTTTTATAAGTGCTTCACCATGTGGAAGGGTCACGGAGTCCTTCCTAGTTCCCAGCCATGGCTGAGGACATACTGTGAAATTCTCATGGCCTCTTTACTTTGGCTGGAGAGTGAGTGCCTGAGAACCTATCTGGGGATGGGGCTGGCAGTGAAAAGCCTCCTTGGAGCAGAGGTGAGAACTTCCCTGTGGGCGCTGCCCTTCATCCTTGAGGGGATTTGAATTGGCTGGCAGTGGTTGTGACCTCTGGTGGGGCAGAGTCACCATCCTTTCTGCAGTCCCTGCCCTCTTTTCAGGAGGTTATACCTTGGATGCTGGGAGAGCTCTGAAGGTCCTTGATCCAGGGAAAACAGTTTGTGTACCTGATCTCCCACCTGCTCCTTTCGACCGTGAAATGCCTCCATTGGGAAACTTGGCCTTCAGTGAGTCAGAATTAAAGGAAGATGCTGAGAAATGTTTGCATTTTTTACCTTTTCAAGTTAAGGATGTTCTTTTGAAAGTGGGGTGATACTTCAGTGTATTTTTAATATCCTTTTTATAACAACTAGTGTCTTGAGAAATTATTTTGTCTTTTTGTATTACATTTGTTATTTCAGACCACTTTTCTCCTAAGTTTTGTTAAGTTGAAGTCATTGCTATAATGAATATGGAACGTAAAGTAATACCATTTCCTAAATAGCTCAGTATTCTCTTTCTTGAGTTGTTTCATACTCAATCTAATGCTCTATTTATGGGAAAAAAATATGTGTGTGTGTTATATAAAGCCATCATCATGCCATACTGTGTGCCAGGCATTCTGCTCGGCTCAAGGCATTCATTTTAACCTTTAACAATAAATCTTCTAAAGAGGCAGTTCTAATAATTATCTGAAAACCAAGATGAGGAAACTGACTTTTAGAGAACTCTCATAACAGATAACAGGGCTTCACCAGTGGCTCATTGGTAAAGAACCTTCCTGCTGTGCAGGAGATGTGGGTTCTATCCCTGGATCTGAAAGATGCCCCTGGAGGAGGACATGGTAGCCCAATCCAGTATTCTTGCCTGGAGAACCCATGGACAGAGGAACCTGGTGAGCTGCAGTTCATAGGATTGCAAAGAGTCGGACATGACTGAAGCAACTGAGCACGCATATATACGTAACAGATACACTGGCTGGCGATCAGCAGAAAGCTTATCTGACATCACAGCACAGCCCCCCACCCCCCACCAGAGAGCTTGTGAACAGGCAACTCCATTAAGTATTGTTCAATTAAAAATTATGTTTGTTCTTGGAGTCTTTGGAGTACATGGGGGCCTTTTGCAGTTGGGACAAGCCCATTTCCTTTCTCAGTGGGAAACACTCCAAGTATTCCTCTTGAAACAAAAAACGCCAAGGATTATTTTTGCAGACTTCTGTAGAGTGGTTTTTGGACAACACCCTGGAACAGGAAACCACAGTTTCTCCTAAATTTGTACAGGATGGAAATAGATAACATTCTTTAGAAAACCACTGCCACAATTAGTGCTTTCAAATCAGCATAATGGTGGATGGTTTGATTTATACATTTCTTACCTGAATAAAGTATTGGAACCTGCTGCAGGAGAAATTCATGAATATTTTTCCAGAGCTTTATTTTATAAACTGGAAATGCAGCAAAAAGATAGGGGTAGTTGAGGGAAAGGAGTGTGGTATGATTTAAACTATTTGAAAGCTTTCCCTGGAAAATGGATTTGAAACAGAACAGGATGCTGTAGCATAACTGATGAGAACACAATTTGCTGTGACTTTGCTAATGCCCAGAAGCTGCTTATTGTTAAAAGAAAGAATGAACTCAGTGAAACAGGAGGCCATGGTGTGTGAGGGACACTTACACATTAAGTGAAAAAACGACTGTCTTTAGACACTGAATTTTTTTTTTTTTTTTAATGAAGATACAGTAGCCAAAACTCTGCATAAAACATATGGTTGGTATACTTATAGGCTTCCCTGGTGGCTCAGCAGTAAAGAATCTACCTACAGTGCAGAGATATGGTTCGATCCCTGGTTCGGGAAGATCCCCTGAAGGACAACATGGCAATCTGCTCCAGTATTCTTGCCTAGGAAATCCCATGCACAGAGGAGCCTGGTGGCCTATAGTCCATGGGGGTCACAAAGAGTCAGACATGACTTAGTGGTTCAACAGCAGCAAGTTATACCCATGACAACTCCAGAAGTATTGGGCTTACTTAGCTATCTAACCCCAAGTCTTCATGCCTAGAGTCATCTTCCCATAGAGGTTGAAACTCCTTTTACATTTTGAGTCTGTTTCTGTAAAGTTCTGATAGCTGAATTGAGCTTTTTCAGATTACTGTATTTTATGATTAGTTTTTAATTATTGTAAGCAACACATGGTTATATGCTACTGACAAAAATGGAAATGATTTGCACAAGCCTCGTTCCTTGATTCGTTCCCTAATCCAGGCCTCCCTTTTTGTCCTTCCTCTGAAAAGCTATCAGTTTTGTAAATACTGCTGTTTTGCTTTTAATGTGTTATTTGAATGTCTTCATATCTCGTTGGGAAATATTTAATATCTTTTTTTTTTTTAGCTGTGGAAGGTGTAATCTGTATGATTCTGTGTATGTTTGTGTAAATATTGTGCTTTTAAAATCTTTTTCCCCTGTTTGCATATGTTGTCCACATTGGTTCATATTTGTTTGCTTCATGTTTTAAACTGCTCCATAGATATTTCCTTACTGTGGCTGTTTCCTGGTGGTTTATTTGCTTATCCATTACTTGATGTTTACATTGTTTCTAGTTGATTGACATTAAGAAAGAAAATTGACTGAACATCTGTCTACCTGCCCCCTTGTACACATGTGCTATTGTTTTGGGGAGGCACATTAAAAATTTTAGTAAACACTGCAAAAATGAGACCACCATCTTTCAGCAATTTGGGGGGACTATTTTGCAAAGTGAAATGTGCCTTTGTATGAAATAGGATGCATTTAAAAGTGGACTTCAGTTTTGCTTCCCTGTAAGATGCCTGATAAAGGAAGCTCCCATGGGTGCCTGCTGCTAGGTTTCTTAAGAGCTGACAGCGTCTGTGAGCTCAAGCCCATGTAAGGTGGGCTTTTCACAACGTCGACAGCTCCTGTCGCTCTTCCTGCCTGCTCACTGAGCACGATGCCCTGGCTGGTGCACATCTGCTACATGCTGTCACCACTGTGTCTACAAATACCAGAAAATTAACTCGTGCTGCATTGATCAGTATTGCAAGCAACAGAAGTCTACTCTGGCTAAACTTAAAGAAAGATGGGCTTTACTGCAGAAAGATAGGGGACCTGGTGAAAATTCTAGCAAAGGTGAAAAAGTCCCTCAAAAAGCAGTAATTTCTGGGATGAATCTGCTCTAGACTTACGTGCAATGTCTGTGTCTAAAAGGCATTGGTTGCATGATGGGCCTAGTGTAGGAGAAGGTGTATATCCTGCTTGCATGGTCCATCATGAGACCTAGCTGGGAGAAGAAAAGTTACGCCGAAGGAAATCCAGCTACTTTGAGCAAAAGGCAGAACATAGATGCTGCTGCTGCTGCTGCTAAGTCACTTCAGTCGTGTCCGACCCTTAGCGACCCCATGGACTGCAGCCTACCAGGCTCCTCCATCCATGGGATTTTCTAGGCAAGAGTACTGGAGTGGGGTGCCATTGCCTTCTCCGACATAGATGCTAGGTGGCCAGAAAGCACACTATCTGCTGCCATTGAATACCTTGACAAATATAGTTTATAGCTTATGTTATCAATACCTACCATTTCAAATTTTGGTTTTCACATCTAATACTTGTTTACTTGCATAGCTGGGGAACTGCTTGTTTGAAATAAACATTTTCAAAGAATTAGACTAAGATGAAGTGCATGTAGCGCATTTGAATTTTTAAATAACTGAGAACTGGCATTAAGTGGCTTAGAATTATTAGACTCTTTTTGATGGATCTGTGATTCTTTATTTAAAATGATAGAAAACAAACGTTCTGATTGGTATTCTGGTAGAGCTCGCATGCTCAGTTTGTTCTTTTCTTTTGTCCTTTGATGGCATAATTTTGAAAGTAAAAAACTAGAAAGTATGGTTAAGAAATAATGATTTTAAATTGGAGCCACTTGATTGTCTCCTATTTTATGATTGTGATTATGTAGCTAGGATGACCCTCAAAATTGTGGTGTAATAAATGTTAGTGCTTTCAAGTTACCAAGTTTTCAGGTAGTTTAACACTTGGTAGTATTGCTATACTTTCGGTTGACGGGAACATTTCTGATGATTTTGGGACTCGAATTTAGAGAGTTTAACAAAACCATCTGTGTTGACAGCCTTCTTTCTAAGATGTTTAAAAGAAAATACTAAATATTCTGTTTTCTCTCTCTGCCGCCACCATTTCCTAAAAATAACCTTTGAAAAGGAGCGTTTTACATGTTGTCCACTGTGCTTTTCCAAGGAGTCTGACTTTCTCTTGTTCTGGTCAGTTCCAAAGGACTGTCCTGAGGATTATTTTGACCTTTCTTGAGGGTCAGTCACGGGGATTATCTACCAAGCGTGCTGTACAGAGAGTATAAGATGGGGCCAGAACCTTGGATAACAGTTTAAAAACAAATTGCTCTGTGTGTGTGTCCGTATGTGTTTCTTAGCTTGCCCTACTAGGAGGACTATACCCGTGTACTATATATTATATATATGTGTGTGTGTTTATATATGTATACACACATGCATGTATGGCATTAACAATGTATAGGCTTATCAAGAGCTATTCTTAGTGGACAGACATTGATCTTTTCCTGTATATAAGCATTCCCAGTGGGCAGTACTTACCTGAGGTTTAAACCAGGTGCCAGGTCAGAAGATTACTCTTGGAGAACCACACATCCTGACAATCTATGAGGAGGGAGGTGTAGGGAAGGGGAATAATGTCAGAGCCATGGAGAGGGACTTGCTAAATTTCCGGTTTCAAAAAAAAGCTGTAGGTATATCGGCTTTAGTGGTTAGTTGCTTGGTCATGTCCGACTCTTTGCAACCCCATGGACTGTAGCCCACTAGGCTGTTCTGTCCATGGAATTCTCCAGGCAAGGATACTGGAGAAGGGTTTCCATTCCCTTCTCCAGGCGATCTTCCCAACCCAGTGATCAAACCCAGGTCTCCTGCATTCTAGGCAGATTATTTAGCGTCTGAGCCACCAGGGAAGCCTGTATCTACCTTATGTGTATCTTACACTTTTAAGATTAGATACTCCATTTGTTTTAGTCTTTTCCCCCCTTTGCTGACCGAATCAAATATTTACATTAATGTTTCTAGTGAAGCTGGAGAGCTGCTGGTTTATACAGGTATGGATTTCTTTTTTAAAAGATGGCTATGATCTAGCTTTTTCTTATTTTCATTTTATTGGAGGGAGAGCACAGTTACTGTACGGTTCTTATGTTTGGTAACAAGGCTTTCCTTGTCTGTGTTGTGCCCAGACCCATGTTTAGGGCCCTAAAAAGACTGCTAAACTCTCTGATCGGCATTGACATGAGCATCTAGGGAATGACAGTAGTAAGATGAAAAGCTTTCACCAGTGGACAGCTGAACTGTTTTTATTGTTCTTCTCTGCTGGGTTTTTGTTTTTTCCCCTCCCCTGACTTTTCTGAGATTCACGAATTTTATGATTTATCTCGTTGCAACTTACGCATCAGTCTTTTGAAGTTATCCTCTTCCTTGTTTTCAAGGTATAGATGGAGATGCTCTCATCTTTCTAGAAACAACAGGATTCTTGCCCAGGCGTGGTAGTTTTCAGAGTGTATCCTAGAATGCTCTGACTCTTTGGAGTCTTAGAGAATTTTACTTCTTTTTTTTTGGTTTTCTATTTACAACATCAAAATTCAGTTTAAAAAAGCTTTAAGAAGTTCATTTTAAAGTAGACCTGAGAGTTCTGTAATGTTTTACTCAGGGAACTACAGTAATATGACAGGCCAGACCTTTTAAAAGTAAAGAACATACATAATTATAATAATTTCTTTTACTTATGAATAGTGCTTCAAGCCTCACAAAGGGATCTTGCTGAGGTTAAAAGCCTCGGGTTGTTTGAACAGTGTCTGGCAGGGGTTCCTAGAGAACCTGGGGTGGAATTGACAAGTATTAAACCAAAGAAGCTTTGGGGGAGACACTTGCTGGATCTTCGGGTGTTGTAGAACCTGGGATTGGGCTTACTGTGAGTTATAGGTAAGCAAATATCTAAATATCCCTCTGGGCTCACCTGGATTTCCACCTCTTTCTGCTCCTAGAAGAGCTTACAAAGTTCCTTTCCTCTCGTAACTGTTTCCTTGGTTGCTTCAATATCTCCTGGTGGAGGTTCTAGTGAGCACAGTCTCTCTACTTCCATAGAACTTGAAGATCAGGAATTTTTAAATTGTGGAAATTCCATTCCTTGACAGTCTAACGGTTAGGACTACACGCTTTCACTGAGGGTGTGGGTTCAATCCCTGTTCAGGGAACTAAGATCCTGCAAGCTACATTGTGTACCGACACCCCCTCTCCCAAAATCCCTAGAAGAGTTTTTAAATTGAAAAATACATATAACATAAAATTTACCATTTAAACAATTTACAAACTGTGCAGTTCAAGGGCTTAGTTCATTCATGGTGTGGTACAGCCAGCACCATTATCTAGTTCCAGAACTTTTTCATCACCACAAGTGGAAACTCCGTACCCATTAAGCATTCCTTCTCCATTTCCTACTCCCCCCAGCTCCTGCCAGCCACTGACTTACTTTTTAAGAATTGTTGAAGGTAATTGAAAATTAAAAACATTTATCTTTTTAAGCTGCGGCATAAGAACTAGCCCAAACAACAAATCTGAAGTAAATCCCACAGTGTAAGTCACAATTTCAATTTTCTTTTTACCACCCTTCTTGTGACTAACCCAATCTCAGTGCTAAACATTTTGGAATATGTCTTTCACACTGTTGTTTTTTTAGTAGCCTGCACACACATGTATTCACATATCTGTGATTCGTTTCCTTATTGCTTACAAATATGGGATTGTAGTATACACATCTCTCAGCAACTAGCTTTATATATATTTTATATATATATATATATATATGGGCTTCCCTGGTGGTTCAGGTGGTAAAGAATCAGCTGGCAACGTGGGAGACCTGGCTTCGATCCCTGCGTTTGGAAGATCCCCTGGAAGAAGGCATGGCAACCTGCTCCAGTTTTCTTGCCTGGAGCATGCCCATGGACAGAGGAGTCTGGCAGGCTGCAGTCTATGAGGTCGCAAAGAGTCAGACACCACTGAGTGACTAAGCCCAGCAGCATATATATTTTATGGACATCTCTCCAGTCTGTTGCAAGCAGCTTTAACTCATTCACTTTGCAGCTCTATAATATTTCATAGTTTGGATCATCCATAAATTACTTCGTGGCCTTTTGAAGATTCAGTAATTAAAGAAAGACTTGTGAGAAGGACTGGGCACTTGCAATTAGCCCTTTTTGTATATAAGGACACTAAACCTCAGAGAGAGATTAAATTATTTATCTTAAGTCACAGACATATTACTGCTCTATAACGTGATTACTCAAAGTAAGGTCTTAAGAATCTAATTCCAGTGAGTTTTCTCCCATTACTGCATGCTGTTCCTTTGTTTTTTTTTTGAAGATAATGCCCTTTTTCCATTGGACATTTATTTTCTGGTGAATTCCCATCCTACTCTCCTATTCGTCTGTGTGTCTAATCTTTCTTCTTTACTCTATCTGCATAGCCTGAGTCATTTAGTATTTAGCAGTTCTGCAGTTGAAGTGCAAAATATCTTAGTACTCCAGAAATGCTATATTGTAACATCTTATTTAGAATTAGAAAAGATTCTTTAAAGATTCCTTAAGGAATGTTATATAATTGAATGAAACAGACCCAGAGAGGTTATATGACTTGCAGTTGATGCAGCTCTTCAGTGACCAAGGCAAGACTTGAACTCAGTTCAGTTCAGTTCAGCCCTCCTGAAATCATACTTCATCATGGATGTCAGATAAGCATCTCCCACGCCAGTTCCATGGACTGGAGCACCGCATAAGAAAAATTGAGACTTTGATCGATTAACGATGCCTGCCACGAATGGGAGAGGAGACGGCCAGCTGTGGTAGACATGCCGTAGCATGTGCCCCAGCATGCCACACTCACAAGGATGATTCTTAAGTGTGGCTTGAGAATTGGGAACCCTTATTACATGTCAAGGGTTGTAACAGTCAGCTTGGGAGACGAGTCACAAAGTCAAGTTGAGGTCTTATTCCTTACATGGCTGTTGGACCAATTTTGGACCAGTTGGCCAACATGTGCTTTAGTGTTTGTTTCTTTGTTTTTAATGAGTATTTGAATTATAAATTGCTCATGGGTGTTGTTATCGTATCTTTATACTAGTCTTGACAAGAGTAATGTAATTCCTAATATTTTAACCACTATTAATTACTATATTGCTGTCGAATGTTGAATTTGTGAAATTGGCTTTTTTATTTTTTGTTCTGCCATCATATATGGCTTTCTTTTGCCTTTGGAAGAAAGGATATACTGGTTTTAATTAAATCCGGGTGTCTAACCATCAGTGCTATGGGTATTGGGACTGGGTAATTCTCCCTTGTGAGGGGGTGTCCTGCGCAGTGTAGGATGCTTTACCAGCATCCCCAGCTTCTACCTACCAGAAGCCAGTATCCCCACACCTCAGTCTTAACAACTGTATCTCCAGGCATTGACAGATTCCTCTGGGAAAAAGATCACCCCTGTGTGATAGCCACGGAGTTAAGCTGATTCATGCCTGAAATGGGTTGTAATACATTTTTAAAAGGTTAATTTCTCTGTAGCCCATTTGCATTTCGGGTGTTGGAAGTGACAGGAAAGAACGAAGGGAAATAAAGACTCATTGTCTTGAAAAAGACAGCAGGACGCTTTGCTTCCCTGTAGAAAGAAACAGGAAATCTTCAAACACAGAAGCTCGTTTTGTAACAATAGGTGGCACACTGCTACCAAAAGCCACTTGAGAAAGTTCCTGGAGAAGACAGTTGAATGAGTAAATATATTTCAGTCCATTTTAATTAGCAGTATCACCAACTCCTTTTATTTCTTTTCAAAGGATGTGCAGCTTTAGCAGTGCTTCTACAGCTGAATTTAGTCTTGGAAATGAATACAAATTGGCCACTGAGTGGGGGAAAAACCAACCTATAATAATATAGTATTTATAATAAAAAGATTGTATCATCATGGTAGTAAACCAAATTAGCTTTGATATGTCAGGTGTTTTCTCAGTGTAGTATATAGAAAAAGACATTTTTTTGTCTTCCCTATGAGATTAGGTATTTTGTCCAATTTTTGAAACATATAAATGAAGTTTTACTCATTTTTAGCACTTTCAGTTAAGAAACTCACTAATATAATACATGGCTTCTGTGGAAAACATGTCATGAGATGCCAGTTGGGGTGAGCTGAGTTGTGGCAGCCTGATGCCTCTTTTATACTAGTAAAATAGCCTTAACTTTTAATTATGATGCTGTTGTGTGTAATTGGATCCAACGGTAAATTCAGTTTTAAAGATAATAACCATGTAATGTATATTTTGCATGATAGACTAGTTCATTACACACTTCCTTTTAATAAACTATCCACTAATAAATTTAAGAATAAAGACTATCCTTTCCTTTTCCTGGTTTAGCAAACATGACTTTCATTGTTTTGTATATGCAGGTCATGATGAGAAAATAAGAAACTAGAGACAAAAAATTTCCTGAACTGTTAGTGAAATTTTTATGATTGTGTCTTATGACTTGCTTAAGGGTTGGTTTTTAAAAACTTGAAGTGGAACAGGTTAATCTAATGGAGGCTCTCAGAAAGAGCAATAGCGTTCTTTTGCAAAACAATTAAAGTATATTTTAACATGAACCTCATAGCTCCTGGGATGTTAGTTCTCTGAGCCCTAAGCAGTGAAAGTGTTGAACCCTAACCACTGGATGGGCAGGGACTTCCCAGTATTAATGTTTTGAATATTTAAAGATGCTTGGGAATTGTTGATCATCAGAATTGATCATTTATTATGCACCCACTATGTACCAGGTATTAAGGCCTTCAGGGCATTGTCTCACCGAAATCCATATAATAGTTTTGTAGGAATGCAGAAGTTGAGACACAGGGAAAACTATTAAATAACTCCTGTTACAGTGTTATCGGAATCACAGACCTGAGATTCAAACCAGGTCTGATTTAAAATTACCTTTTCTCTTAAGTCATGGAATATCACAAAAAGGAAAAATCAGAGTCATCATGAAATAAAATTATACTTCTTCCCATAGCTCTGTCCTATATACATCTGATGAAAGGAGAGCTTCTTGCTTGAAGCCCTGGTAAGGAATCCATCGTTTTGGTTGCTACGAGTTTGCTTGTCAACTAATGAAGTGGTAACTGGTCAAGACTCTTATTTTGTTCATTTGTTTTTTTAAATAAGGGAAATAAGTAAAGAATGGTTGCTGTTGAATGGCAGGCACATTGAAATAGTTTTAGAACTAATGACCTGAACCCCACAACAGCTTGTCTTATGTCCTTAGTTTTGATCAATAGAGCAGATCATTTGTTAACTAGCCCATATCAATTTTTTTAAACTGTGAACCATTTTTAAGTCTTTATTGAATTTTTTTGAATATTGTTTTGTTTCTACATTTTGATTTTTTTTTGGCTGCAAGATATTTGGGATCCTAGCATCCCAATCAGGGATCAAACCAGCACCCCTTGCACTGGAAGGCAAAATCTCAATCACTGGATCACCAGGGAAGTTGCACATTTCCTTTTAACATTTAATAAGCTCTGGAAAGACACTGAGGTTTTCTAATTTGTACATCAATCCATAAAATCATGCATGATTGCTTTGTCACGTTACTAAAGACGGTGAGATAATAGAGGAGGAAACGTTCTATACTTGTTTCTGAATGAAAAGTTGTGCCTCGAGGTAAGGATGCGAAATTGAAATCGTTGATACAAGTGATGTCAACTCATAATGAGTTGATATGAGTGCTAGACTGAGAAGGAAATCCTTTTCTTAAATTTTAACATGTCCCCCAGTCATCATATTTTGTTTTGCTGACAGCTGCGCTTGTCCTTTTCTGCTGCCATAGACTCTTAGATGTTTCCTTCTTTGCCTTTAGCAAAGCGGGGGGAAAGGCTTTTTTTCCCCTTCTAGGACATAGAGGTACAGCTGATGTTTTTAAATAAAAAAATTTGAGGTATCGATACTTCATGTATAGCTGTCTTTCTAGTTTCTTCCATTGGTGACATTTTGCAGCAGTAATGTGTAATTGTACACCCAGGACATTGACATTGATAACAGTCCACCTGTCACGTTTAGTGATGAGATTTTCTTGTATTCATTTGTGTGTGTGTGCACAATGTGCATTAACGTGTGTGCATATTAAAACCCTACATGACTTTTTCACCTTTGTAGGTTTATGTATCCACCACCGCAGTCAACAGTTCCAACCCCACAAGGATCCCCGGGGTTGCCCTTTTATACCCACACCTACCTTCGTCTCCAATCCCTATCCTCCTCTAATACAGCTCCATTCCTGAAGTTTTGAACATTTTCAAAATGTTATATGAATAGAATCATACAATAAATCACCTTTTGTTTAGTATTGGCTTTTTCTACTTCAGTCGTTTTAGTGAATCACCCCAATTGCTGTATATCAATTAGTGGTTTCTTCTTATTGCCAACTGAAGAAAATATGGACTGCTATTTCAAAATGGTCCTTTAGAAAACCAGCTTTTATTATGATGGTTTCGGTGACATAAGTTGTCAAAGACAGATTGTCTGCTATAATTGTCATTCTCCAGAGTTTCCACTGAGTAGCTTTTATTTAGCCCCCCAGATTGGCACAGACATCACTCTTCAAAGCTTTTGTCAAACTGGGGGCCCACAAACAAAACCCTGCGAAGATGTTGATCAAAGACACCAGTGTAGGAGTCAGTCCTTGAGGGCAGAAGATGTTGTCTGCCTTTGACTGTCTCGCCATGGTGCTTTTCCTGGAGTCTTGTCCTCTGTCTTCAAAGCTTTGGAGAAATGCTCCACATAAAAGAAAACGATGCAGGGGCCAAGAAAGAGGCTTGCCTTTGCTGTTGTTTATGCGGAAAGTATTTTTTTCTGCAATTGGGAAAGTAATTTTCATCTCTAGGTGAGCCCAGATCAGTTGCAGTGATTTTCATAAGCCTTAAAAGAAGGCGTAGACTGGTGTTAATTAGAAGTGGGAGAGGAGAGGAGAACATGTGGCCGGAAGCTCCATCAGCTTGGCGTTCCTTCTGGAGACTGGGGCACTCCTCGGCAGTCCTGGCAGTTAGTGCGTGCCAGTGCTGGTGGGTTTTATCACGCTGTTTAGGTTTCTGCCTTGTATCCTCGTGATTTGGATGCACTAATGGTTTTGACATCCATTGTCTTCATGTGCGGTCATGTCTGACTCTTTGTGACCCCATGGACTGTAGCCTGCCAGGTTCCTCTGTCCATGGAATTTTCCAGGCAAGAATACTGGAGTGGGTCGCAGTTTCTTCCTGCAGGGGATCTTTCCTATCCAGGGATCGAACCCACATCTCTTGCATCTGCTGCCTTGACAGGTTGGATTCTTTACCACTGAGGCACCTGGGAGGTCCAGATCCATTATGTGTTGTCAGATTAGATTGAAAGAATCTTCTCGGGGCAGAATTAAGATAAGACATAAGCAGAGGCTGATAGGGCTTTTATACTTTGTATTATCATATAATAAATGTCGTGAAAACTTTTTTGCAGTGTCACCTAGAAGAACGGTCTTTCTTGAACTTTGGCTAAGGCACCTTAATTAGTATTAAAAGATCATTGGTAATAATGTGAGTGTTTCCCAGACTCTTATTTGTTTGTTGGTTATTCATTCATAGATTGACTTTTGGCCACTGTGCTGCTTGCAGAATTGTAATTCTCCGACTGGGAATTGAACCTGGGCCCATGGCAGTGAAAACACCAAGTCTTCCTCACTGTACCACCAAGGAATTCCCTCCCAGACTTTTGAAAGAGTAGCAGAATACAGTTGCATTTTGCTCGTTAAAAGCTGTTGCAAAGCATTTCCCTCCTGTTGGCCTAGTTTTTACCTGCTATCAGGCCAATTTGTTTTTTAGGAAATACTCCAGGTATCTTATTGGAGAGTTTTAATTCCCCCCGATTATGTGATCCAAAGATTGCTGGGAGAAATATCAATAACCTCAGATATGCAGATGACACCACCCTTATGGCAGAAAGTGAAGAGGAACTAAAGAGCTTCTTGATGAAAGTGAAAGAGGAGAGTGAAAAAGTTGGCTTAATGTTCAACATTCAGAAAACTAAGATCATGGCATCTGGCCCCATCACTTCATGGCAAATAGATGGGGAAACAGTGGAAACAGTGTCAGACTTTATTTTGGGGGGCTCCAAAATCACTGCAGATGGTGACTGCAGCCATGAAATTAAAAGACGCTTGCTCCTTGGAAGGAAGGTTATGACCAACCTAGACAGCATATTAAAAAGCAGAAACATTACTTTGCCAGCAAAGGTTCGTCTAGTCAAGGATACAGCTTTTCCAGTGGTCATGTATGGATGTGAGAGTTGGAGTATAAAGAAAGCTGATCGCCGAAGAATTGATGCTTTTGAACTGTGGTATTGGAGAAGATTCTTGAGAGTCCCTTGGACTGCAAGGAGATCCAACCAGTCCATCCTAAAAGAAATCAGTCCGGAATGTTCACTGGAAGGACTGATGCTGAAGCTAAAACTCGAATACTTTGGCCACCTGATGCGAAGAGCTGACTCATTTGAAAAGACCCTGATGCTGGGAAAGATTGAGGGCAGGAGGAGAAGGGGACGACAGAGAATGAGATGGCTGGGTGGTATCACCGACTCGATCGACATGAGTTTGAGTGAATTCCGGGAGTTGGTGATGGACAGGGAGGCCTGGCGTGCTGCGATGCATGGGGTCGCAAAGAGTTGGACATGACTGAGCGACTGAACTGACATGATCCTAAATGTCATTTAACCTGCTGAAATCTTATTTGCCTCAAGTGTAAAATAAAAGATTAAGTTTCACTGGGTGACCCCTAAACTCCTCTTCAGTTCTAGCAGTGAAAGTAAATCTGTGGGTATAAAGTAGAAGACCTACTGGCTTTCTCTGCATTGAAGGTGATGAGACAGAATTGCCTGAAGTTCTCTGTGGAAACCCAGGAAGTGCCCCTGAGCAGCGGAGCCAGGCCCGTCAGGTTGCTGGTGCTCAGGTTCAGACACGGGGTGGACATGTCTGATGACCAGTTGACAGTGACCTGATGCTGTGGCTTCAGCTTTCTTCACCCCTCTCTTTCCTCACCTGTGCATCTGCCTTGGTGAGGTCACGGAGAGCTTTGAGGTGGTGGGCATGTAGGTGTTCACTGTAAAACTTCTTCCAACTTTGTATGTTTGAACATTCTCAAAATAATAGGAACGGGGAAAAATAGTGGGAATTTTATTGCTGTGAGTTTGGGACCAAAGCAGAGTGTGTATTTAGGCACAGGTCCTAATTGCATAGACTTAATTCCTGGCTGTGGCAGGCTCATCAGGGCTCTCCTCTGGAGTGACAGGTGTCTCCAGGGCAGGGAAGTGTAGAGGGTGAAGGATGTCTCCACGTTCCCTGTGTCTTCTCTGCCAATCTGCTGTGTAAGGCAGCGCGTCCCAGCTTCCCATGGTGAGGCTCCAGAACCCCTGTGTCACCTTGAGCAACACGACTCTGGGGTCCCAAGATAGGCCTCTGCTCCTGCTTGCTCTTTTCAAGCCTTGTGGTGAGTCCCCCCTGCTCTGGGATGGGAGGGGTCATCATTAAATTCTGAACGCATCATTTAAACATTTAAAAGAAAGGTCAGATTTGTATATATAGTGAACTTTGATTTCAACTGTTATCCAGTTTCACTAGAAGAGAGTTCAGCAGTAAGAATATTACCTGGAATGAACCTCAGAGGTGCCTTAGATATTTAGCAGAACTCATTCATCTATACCAACTCTGAAAAGGTTGTCCAAGGTTATATGTATGATGGTTAAGAAAAACAGTGGTAAGATCGAGGTTGCTCCGGGTCCCAACCCTAGGTCGTGTTCTCCCCTAAGTTAATGGAACTTTAGACAAATCAGTTAACTCCTTTGCATCCCTCATTCTTCTCTGTTGTAAAGTGGGGAGAATAAAATCACTTACCACGTGGGATTTTTATGAGAACAAAACCAAACAGCCCTCCCTGTGGCACCTGTCATTGATAAGGATCAGTGAATGTTAGCTGGGGTGGTAGATTTCTTCCTGCCACATAATTACAGCCTATTCTTTCATATGACTCCTTCATTTATTCACCCAAAAAAGTGTTCCAGTGTCTCACAGCACTGTTGGGACTTTGTCTTGTGATACTGATCTCTAAAGATGTCCCTCTTTGTCTATCGATCAGTCAGTGGATCATGCTCCCCCGACACCTGACTGCTGGGCATGGAGACCCTCAGTCTTTTAATGCTAGTTAATTGTAAGCAAATCAGTTACACTGAGCATCTTGGGGATTCAGGGGGAATTAAGGCAAATCCCAGGGGGATTAGGGAAGCAGAGTCATTTGCTTGTCACTTGATTTTGCTCTGAAACACTATCAAGTTCAACTTTGTGCAGTGAACTAAGTTTGTTTCAGCTCTTGATTTTTCACCTCGTAGCTGTAATTTTCTGGCTGCCATGGCCCTCTTAAAATCTGGTTCAGCAGTCACCCGGAGTGTTCAATAACCCAAACGTTTTAAGGTTTTCTCTTCAACATCTGTGCTCTGCAAATTGAGAGGAAACGACAGATTCGAAATACACTATGAAGGAGACTCCAGGATCCAGCTCCTTGTAACATGCAGTGTTGGTTTCCTATTCTTCCTAGATTACTCCCCGATGTTCCCCTCCATCCTATTTCAGTGGTTCTGCAGACGGTGTCTTGCGAGCTTTCAGTGTCTTGGAAGGGCCGTTTGTGTCAGCTTACCAGTGTCAAATTGTCATTCCCTCGCCCACTCCCTCTGCCACCCCTGCTCTGTCCCCTCCAATCTACGGGTTCATAGCTGTGTCTTGGTATCCAGAGACCATGGATCATTTTTGTTGATCACTGGGGATGATGATGCTTTTTGTCCAGAAGCAAGCTGGGGAACTGCGTCATGTATGTGACTAGTGAATCTGTGGGGTCAAAAACAGTGCAACTTAGAATGCTGTCATTCAGTGGTCGTCCTCAACCCTGTTACATCAACCACCACCACAACAGTGATAATAATAATAAAGCAGCTACCAGTTAGACAGCTCCATTGTTCTCATCTTCTCTAAAAGTCACTTGAGGAGAGTTCTCTTATTTTTAATCCTCTTCTAGCTGAAAAATCTGAGTGCTAGAGGTCTCAGTCCGAAGCACACACCTAGTGAGTGGTGAAGCCAAGATGCAAACTCAGACCACCTCTGCCTAGGTGGTACTGACGAGTGGGTACTGACTGTGCGCCATCCCGTCACTCTGCAGTGGAGTAAGTGGGGCAGGGCTTCTTCCTGCTCCAAATGGCCTCTTACCTGATCACCATAAAATCATCCTGTGTTGGCCTAGGGCACCCCCACCCCCCACCCCATGCTGGCAGGGCAGGTGGCAACAAGCTGCTTCTACTCCATGAGCGAGGCAGAGCCTGTTTGCCTTCTCGTTGACTAAGTTCTCCTACTTTGCTATGTCTGCACCATGTGCCACTGGGGCCAGATCTCTGAGCTGAGCCCATTACCCCAAGGGCAAATTATATCTCCTCTGATGGCCATGTAACCAGGACAGCCACAGAAGGCCTGGGGTCTTGTACTGGGGTTAAAGTTGGTGGAGTTAAGTCAATGCTGGTCTTCCTTTGCCAGACAGAGAAACTCTGGTTTGTCCATAGGTATAATCTTCAGTCTTTTATGGCCAGTATAAGAATATGGTGACCTGTGATGGTGCTGCTTTATAAATGAATCAAGGAGTTCATCTATCCCTGCTTCCATGTGCAATGGGTAATTCATGCAGCGCCATTCCCGCTACATCCAGGAACAGGCTGAATTTGCTCTGTCCACTCTTTAGAAACACTGCCTCCTGTTGCTGTCACCGGCTATTAGTTTATTATTTGACCCTTCCTATTAAACATCTGTACTTCCCTTTCCCCACTGCTGATCCATGTGAAGAGGCATTCTTCCCCTGGTCATACACACTTTTATTTGCACTTGACTCTGATTGCTTTCCTTAACTCTCATGTCATAGAGGGGCAGAAGGTGGTGTTGGTTTACGAACTGGAAGGCTTTTGACCTATTCTGTCCAGGCCGCTGAGATTGAGACAGGGGCTGAGGACCGCAGGGAAGAAGGGCAGTCACATCCCCATCTTTGAACACCTGGCTGGAAGTCAGCACAGAGAAGTGAGCATCGCTCCTTCCTGTAAAAATTACACCTCACAGGGATTTCCCCTTTGCGGAACTGGATGCTGTTTTATCCTACTGGAGACGTGTGTCTGTGGGAAGAGAGACCACAGCAGCACTGGGGCCTGGGTCACAGGAGGCTTGGATGTGGGATTCAAGGCTTGTTGGCTGAGTGGAACATCAGCCTCCCAGTCAGGCGTCGTGTTTCGTCAGATTGCCCAGGATTGGGACGGCAGCCCTACCAGATGGCCTCCTGGCCCCAGAAGTTCCTTCTGGAACCCATCAGGGTTTTCTTGTCACTGTGATTCAGCAGCAGCAGGCTTGATGGCGCCCCTGCCGGGGACCTGGCATGGCTTCTCCCCCCTGCTGCCCACAGCCCGCCTCCATGGCCAAGGAGTGGCTGCATGTGGAGAGATACCAGCGGCCCCTGTTGAGCTGACTTGGTTGCCTGAAGTGAGAATGGTTAAATGGGTAACTGATGGAAGGAGAGCCAGGGGAGGCAGGTCCCTGCTGGGTAGCTGGTTCACTGTGAGGGGATGTGTGTATGGAGCTGGCGCGGAAGTCGGTGACCTTTGCAGAACATGAGCCTGTCCCCTTCTCTTCTTTCCTGCCCTTTTGTTTTATAATAATAATAACTTTCATTCTTCACCGCTTTTTATCAACCATACACTATAGCTCTTTTCATCCATTACTCATTTGATCTTTTCATGACTCTGATCTTCCTAGTAAAACTAGGGAATCGGGTCATTTTGGGGAGTGACAGAAGTGGGCCTTGGGTGGGTCTAACTCCCTGACAATTCAAGCCATTCCTGCACCTCTTCTGCATCTCGCTGTGATCCCTCTCCCCCTGCCTTCCTCCGGGATCTCCTAGAGCATTCGTCCTGTATCAGGCTGGTGATGGAGCTCATAGAGCTGGGGGAAGTAGCCCTTCTTTTAGTGCATGGGTGTGTGTGTTCAGTTGTGTGTGACTCTTTGCGACCCCATGGACTGTAGACCACCAGTCTCCTGTGTCCATGGAATTTTCTAGGCAAGAATATTGGAGCAGATTGCCATTTCCTACTGTAGGAGATTTTCTCAATCCAGGGATCTAACCCTCTTCTCTCCCATCTCCTGCATTGGCAGGTGGATTTTTTGCCACTGTGCCACCTGGGAAGCCCTTCTTTTAAAAAAACTCACAGTTAACTTGTCATAGGACAAACACATGCTTCTGACCCTTTGAAGATGAGAGGCAGCCCAGGGCTGTGTGGGGCTCATTGATGAGTTCCTGCCTGAGCCTGGGGCCTAGAGGTCCGTTATAAAGTTTGAGCCCAGTGGTCTTTATTCCCCTGAGAGTCTGAGCCCTTGTGGCCTTGCTGGACTGGGCACCATTCTCCCAGCAGCCTACAGCATGAGATACAGGAGTGGTTGCCTTCTTCTGTGACTGTCCTGGGGATGTGGTTTATCAAGTAGGGTTGGCTAGTACACCCTGTTTTTTAAGATCTCCTGTTCTACTTAAGCTTCCTCTTTCTGCCCTACCCCCAAATAGTCTCTTCGCCAAGGAAAAGAGAGGGTACATGTCTTGAGACCCAGGTTTGTGCCAGGCTCTGGATTGGACGTGAAAATTGTCAGTTATCTCATATGATCTGTATACAAACTCTGTGCAGTGAGTCATGTTCAGTCTTACCTGATGGTGCAAGAGCCCCAAGATCAGAGATTGTCAGCTATCTTTTATGTCACTTCTTTGCCACAGTCCTCCTGGGATTCCTTTCCTTTCTCAGAATTGATTCCACAGTCCCTAAGTTTTAGAAGAAAAGGCCTTCTGTGGCCTTACCCCTGGTGGGCTTGCTGATGTTGCTTCTTTCCGGTCACCGCCCCGCCCAGTCCCCCCCCTCCACCCCCCCCCCGCCCCCCGCACCCTGGCCTCCCTGCTGTCTTCTTGGTGGGCCGGGCTCCCCCACCCAGGGCCTTGGATTTCTGTGCCCCTTCTTGCCTTCCTCTCCCTCTCCTTGTTCCTCTCCCCACCTTCTGGGCTCTTTCACCTCTCCCTGTTACATTTTTCCCGTGTGAGTTTGATTCTGAAGGTTTTGTTGGGCAAAGTGAACACGTTTGGCCTGTAGAATTACCCTGAGGGTAATTTGTAACAGAAAATTGTTAATAAAGATATGGGGCTTTTTTGGTTGTTTGATTAAGCACAAGTAAGGCAACAATTCAGGGTCAAGGTCAAATGCTGTTTCTTACAGTTTTCAAAGTTTCTAGGGCCAGACTTTGTAGAACTCATGTCATTTCAAGTACCTTTGGGCAATGGTCTTTGTACCTGAAATAGCCTCATATTTAATTCAGCAAGCACGTTTATAACAAGGTCTTATTTGATGACTTACTTAGAATTTTTTTTAGATTTAGCAGCATTGTAGGATCGCTGCCTTTGAGGTTACCTCTAGGAACAGTTTTGGTAAGTTAAGCCTATTCTCTCTGTGGCTTCCCTGTTTTGCTTAACCTGAGTAGGATGGAGTTTGGTAGTCAATGTGGGTTTTTCTGCTGTGGGTTTTATTTTTTTTTTCTGATGTACCTATTACTGGGCTCCAGTAACTCCTAGGCTCCAAAATCACTGCAGATGGTGATTGCAGCCATGAAATTAAAAGACACTTGCTCCTTGGAAGAAAAGCTATGACCAACCTAGATAGCATATACAAAAGCAGAGACATTACTTTGCCAACAAAGGTCCGTCTAGTCAAAGCCATGGTTTTTCTGTTAGTCATGTATGATGTATGCAGGTGAGAGCTGTACCATAAAGAAAGCTGAGCACCGAAGAATTGATGCTTCTGAACTGTGGTGTTGGAGAAGAAAGGACCCTGATGCTGGGAAAGATTTAAGGCAGGAGGAGAAGGGGATGACAGAGGACAAGACAGTTGGATGCCATCACCGACTCAATGGACTTGAGTTTGAGCAAACTCCGGGAGATGGTGAAGGATGGGGAAGCCTGTTGTGCTGCAGTCCGTGGGCTTGCAAAGAGTCAGACGTGACTGAGCGACTGAACAACACGAACATGCTTGTGTATAAAGTGAACTCACCTGCATTGTTCAGCAATGATACATGTGCTGAGATGCAGGTCACAACCACGCGGGTGGATGCAAAGACTGTTCCTGGTCCCTCATGAGGATTCCCTTGCCCCCGTTCCCGACTAAACTCCCCTCTCCCTGAGGGAAGCACTCTTCTCATTTCTGTGGCCATTGATGAGTGTTGCCTGTTCTTGATCTTCCTACAAATGGAATCATACCATCTGTACTGTATGTTTCCGGGTTTTCTTTCTTCATGTCTGTGAGGTCTGTCTGTGTTGTTACTTACGGAGTCTGTTGTCTCTTCTCCTATGTCCTGTTCTGTTGTGTGTTTCTACCATCGCTTAATTACCCGTGCTTCTTGGTGATGGGCATCTGAACTGTTTCCAGTTTATGACTACAATTAATAGATCCGCTGTGAACTTAAGTTTGCTTTGGTGAACGTCTGTATTTTTATTTCTCTTGATATATAAATTAATATCAGTCTTCCCTGATAGCTCCTGCCTGCAATGCAGGACACCTTGATTCAATTCCTGGGTTGGGAAGATCCGCTGGAGAAGGGATAGGCTACCCACTCCCACTGTTCTTGGGCTTCCCTTGGGGCTCAGCTGGTAAAGAATCAGCGGAAATAGTTTTATCCAGGTGTGTGCCTATTACAGCTTTTATAGGTTAAAACACTTAAATATGTAGTTCTAAAAGTTAAATACAAGTAATGAGGGAGTAGACTAGATGTTGTATATTACCTTATTTAATTAAAAAAAAAGTTATAATTTAAGATCATCCAAGCAGTTGTACATGTGAAATACAAAATTCTCGGCATTGTCTTTATATCATTTTAGGAAAAAAGTGTCTATATATGCTACTATATAAATACCGTTGTTTTCTTGCCTTTTGCAGGAAATACATGTTAATAGTTTTAATACACAATATACTTCATGGACTCTGAGGTTTCCACTGTTAAATGGGAAAAATGATTCTTACCAATTCTGTGACAGTGCTCTACAAACTGTAAGGTTCTTTTGAAATGTTAGTTAAAATAGAATTGTAAAAATTAACAATAACCAGGTTGTGTGTGCCTTACATTGTGAAATCAATTAAGTCACTTAACAGTAAGATCCCTTAATGAATATGACTATGAAATTTGTTTTAAAACATTGCTGTTTAGAAATCAGCAGTGAAATAGAGTTACAGATGAAGTTCAGAGCAGGTTCTAGGAAAAGGGAATAGTTTGTTCAGATTGTCAGTCTCTCTGTACTTCAGTTCCTTGGCTTCTTGAATGGAGGGTCATTAAGTAGAGCATCCTGAAGGTCCCTTCAGGGCTCCAGTTTCTTACTGCTTGCTTTTGTTGTTAAAAAGCATAAAAGTGCTGTCTATCCACTGGTTACTTGATTCTAGTAGGAAAAATATCATACTCTGGGCCCAGTTGGATGATGGGATAGATCACTTGACAGAATCTATAGTGACTTCCATGAAATGAAGAAAGTTTGATGTGCTTAAAAAATATTTGCTCTGTCTCTCTTGCCAGGACTGAGCTGTCATGTTCGGATCTGTTGGGTTCCAGCTAAGTTACCTTAAAAGTGACAGGTTTGCACGGGGGAAAAGGGGAGAGACCTGTTTCTCTCTGACTTTACACTTCAGAATTCATCTTGTGTCCCACTAACCGGTCGATTCTGGGGTAGGAGTCGTGGTCATCAGGGCAGCCAGTTCTGGGAATCACCGAGGCCTTTTAGAATCGCAGCTCCCAAGCAACACTGCCGGCTTGCAGTCCATTTTGAAGGAGATAAATGACTCTGTCTTTCTCACTTTTCTTTCTGTGTCTCAGCACAGCTGTTTAACTTTAAAGGCCACAGGCATTCAGATTTCAGGGGTGTGTATTTTATACCTGAGTGTTTTTGCCCAGCATTTCTGATGCCCAGCTCAAAGCTCTCGACAGCTGAAAATACCACCTCACTCTATGTAACCAATAAGCAGACAGTGAATTCTTGGGTCACAGAGCCTTCTCCATATATTTCATTTACTGTTGGAGCCTCAGTAAGAGAAACACTGGTCAAGAGGTCTTGCTATGGAGTAGACTGAGCCAAATAAATATATTTCCTGTGGAAGTAACATGCACTTGGACTCAGAGCAGTCTCTGTAGTGCAGTGGGTATTTGAAATGCAGTATTGTTGATTTGGGAGTCCGGATGAATTGCTTTTGTAGTGTTTGGCTCTGTGACTTGCTGGCCTTATGATCTTGGACAGATTACTTATTCATTGTGAGCCCCGATTTCTCCATGTATAAAATGGCATCACACTTAGATTTGAGGCTGGTTTGGAACTATCAGCGCTTGGCTGGTCTGGCCCTTCCTTAGAGCTCATATGGCACAATCATTCATGAGGCGTATCATTGTATACGTGTGGTGGTGGTAATTTAGTCGTTAGATCTTGTCTGACTCTTGGCGACCTCTTGGACGGTAGCCTGCCAAGCTCTTCTGTCCATGGGATTTCTGAGGCAAGAATAATGGACGGGATAGCATTCTTTTCTCCAGGGAAGCCCCCATATATGTGTGAAGGGTCACAGCAGTTTCTTCTCAGTGAGCTGGGTCAGGGAGTGTGTGAGCCTTCCGCACATCTAGACTGTGTGTTCCCAGAGGAATCCAAAGGTCGTGGCGGAAACAGAATACCCAGCTTGGTGAAACAGCTCTGTTTGGAAAGAAAGAGCTTTTCCTTGAAATTATGTTTCTCATGTGCAGTTCCATCTTTAGAAGATCTAAGGAGTTTGTTTTGAATCAGAACCATCCATGAAGAGTTAAAAAGTGAAGTAATTGTGTTGCCAAATGTGACTTGGGTTTTCTTCAGAAGAGGCATTGGATGGGAGCAAATGGATTCCACCATTTGGGGAAGCTCTTCACTAAAGTTGAAGATTTCTCTGCTTTTTGATCAAATAATTCCATTTGCAGCTGAGAAAAACTCTTGATACAACTAGCCTGGGTGACATGTCAAGTACTCATCACAGCACAATTTGTGATGCAGAAAACTGGCTACAACCTCAATGAGTTTCACCATGCAATTGGTAAATTCATGTGTTACATTCATACCTTGGGGGACCAGGCAGCTGCTGAAATGAGTAAATAAAACGCATAGGTCAACATGAATAAACTTTTAGCTCTACCTGTAATATATCATTTCTGTAATGTTAAATCTAAAGCAAATACTATGGAGAAGGAAGTGGCAACCCACTCCAGTATTCTTGCCTGGGGAGTCCCATGGACAGAGGAGCCTGGCAAGTTATAGTCCACGGGGGTCCATAAGCATTGGACACGACTTAACAACTAAACAACAAAACATCAAAAGTAAATATACTGAAACATTGAATCCTGTTAAATGAATAGTGGTAGCAATATGGCCGTCCGTTATATTTTTTTCTGGACATTAGAAACATTTTTCAACTTTAGGTAGCTGGTAGAAAAAGAAAAGTACTGTAGAATGGCTTATGGGTTGCATTTGGCATTTATTTTATGTTATAAAATATTACTTCCTTTAGGAAAGTAAATTGGTAATGTGTGGTATAGTGATGAATGTGGGTGTATGTTTATGGGAGCGCCGAAGGAAGGTAGGTTTTTCCACCTCATTTCTCTTACTTATCAGGAAGACTTTTTACCGATTAGCTCTCTAACGTGACTAAGAATGAGTGACATTTCCGAAGGCAGTGTCGATGAGCAGCTAAGTGATCAGGCCGCCGAGTCAGCTTTTCTGGGTTCACATCAGTTCCCACCCCTCCTGACTGCGTGGTGAGAGGAGAGAGCCTCAGTCATCTGCTCTGCTGCCTCTCTGTCAAACAGTGTCCAGGAGAGTAGTGGGTCATGAATGGGATTATTTCTGTTGATTCAAATCCTAGACAGCGTTAGACCCAGTAGAAATGTCAGCTGTTTCTGTTACTATGGTTTTTGGTGGGAAAAGGCACTCTGAAACCAGTTGTAGACCCTAGCAATGAGAGCTGTGGATCAGACCGTCCCAGCCATAGGGATACAGAACCCTGAGCTTACACCCTTTGCTCCATCATCTGCTCATCTTGGCCATCCAGGCGCTCCCCGGCCAGTGTCATCAACAAGGGCCGTCCACCATTTTCTCTCTATTTCAGGCCTTGAGATGTGGGCTTGGCGTGGCAGCCTGTGCTGGATTCTCTCCACCACCTTTGGGAAGCTTATCCCCTCAAGTTTGACTGGGTCTCATCACAAATTTTTCTTCCCAGGATTTTATGTACGTTATGAGGATTGGTTTTCAATGTTGCTGATGGGTTTTGTATTTACTATCTCCAGGCTAACTTCACATTTATAGGGACTTCTGGGGTGGGGGTGCTTTTTGGGTCAGAGAGGTAAATTGTCTTCCTTTTCACTTAAATATCCACAATACTTTTTTCTTTTTCTCCCTCTCCCTTTTCCCCCTTTTACTTTGACTATCCCAAGACTTTAAGAGGTGTACCAGATCAGTAGGAATAAAAAATCGTTGCCTTTAGAAATTCTCCTTCCTCTTTTCCTTCTGCCACATGCCCTTATCTAAAGGAGGGAGATTCGTGGTGGATAAAGATCTTATGAAATCTCTTGCTCTGGCTTTTGATCCCTCTTCTTTTCTTCCTCTCTTTTCAGTGTGTAGAAATCATTCGCCAAAGCACAAGACCTGCTTAGAATATGGAATGTTTGGAGAGGCTGCAGCCCTCTATCTTGGCATCCCGTTTTTCAGCAACTGACCCTTGAAGAAGTGGTTCCTGTTGATACCACACAGGGAAGCGTTTCAGAAGGGCCCTGGGAATGCCTGGGGATGGTGTCAGGAGTACTTGAGTGCCATCTGTGAGGCAAAAGACTTTGAGAGAGAGAGGATCCTCGTTTAAAAGAATCATAATGTTTTTAATGATAACTGTACCAGCTACTTGATTAATCAGTAAATGTCTATCTTTGTAAATGAGGGGAACTGGGAAGTGTTTCAAAGGAAGGTTACCTAGTGTCTCAAAAGAAGTGTTTGCTCTGTATTTGTGTTCTGGTGTTTGGATAGTTAGTGATTCAGACATCTATCAGATGGAGGGTTTCCTGCTTGGAGGTGTGCCTCAGTGACACACATGCACATGTTCTGTAGACTGGCTTCAAGCCTTTGCCGAGGGTCTTTCTATTCTTATTTTTAAGAGTGCCATCATTCCTTTCTAGGGATGTAACTGGAGAACAAATCTCTCAGAGATGGTTGACTTTTTCCCCACCACCTCCATGTGCCTAAAATCAGGGTGAAGTAGGGGCCAGATGCCCCCTTGATAACAGAAAACCAACCCAATGTGAGGGACATGAGTGGCGATGGGGAAACCTTACAACTGAAATCCATTTCCTACTTTTTTGAAGTCTTGACCATGATTCACTAAAAGCAGTTTTTCTCTCTCTCTCTCAAAAAAAAGGACATTACAAATAATGCTAATAAATGTGAGCATTAAGTAACCCAAAATCAATGAAAGATTCTCTTACAATTAGAATCAGTAATCAGGAAGGATATAGTATTACTTCTATGGTATTCTTGCCAAAAAGGCTTGATGTCACTTCAGTTCTGGGATGGTGTCAGATACCCCAAACTGAGGGACATGCTGTGGATCAGGATTCTTCCGTTGAGATGGTGAGAGATAGGAAAGACGGAGAAACCATTAGAGACGGGAGGAGACTAAGGAGGAATGCAATATGGGATTCTAGAACTAGAAAAGATTTGAATGAAAACCTGGAACATTTCATGTAAGGTCTGTCTTTCAGTTCATTGTGTCTTGCCAATGTTAATTTTCTGGTTTTGATCATTGGAATGTGGTTATATAAGATGACATTTGGGGAAGCTGAGTGAGGGAAATGATACTATTTTTGCAACTTTTCTATAGTTCTAAAATCTGTTCAGTGTAAATTGGTTGCTTTCAAAAGCAGTAATTATTGTCTAGAGTGAAACAAGTTAAATAGTTTCTGTTGTTTGCTTATCCAAATATAGTTTAAATACCATTTCATATAAATAGTTCACAAATGTGTTAGTTTTATGAATTATAAAACCATGGAAGTGTCAGTTTCAAATATTAAATGGCATTTTTTTTTTTTTTTACAGTGGGGTACATTGGGAAACTTTTTGTGTTTAGTACTTGGAATGTAAAAAAATTTTAGAAGTAGCAGACTTACTGTGAAAAATTAAATAATGAAAAGTAGAAACAAGTGTTCTTACTCAATTCCTCTTTCCACTCTGCCTTACTTACAGCTCACACCTCCCTTTGTTAAAAGTAAGGTACAAATTCAGGATTTCAGGTTCAACAGTGTCTGTCTAGGTAATATGTATTAGACAGAATGTGAACACATCGTCAAAACCTTTCTATAACTTACCTTTCTCTTCTCCCACCTAACAGTAATTCATGGCTTTCTTCAATATCCGTATTTCTACTTTATGTCATTTATTTTCTGTCAAGTATTACTCCTTCTGCATCTTTTATAATGATGTGTTTTGTTCAGTCGCTAAGTCATGTCCAACTCTTTGAGACCCTGTGGTCTGTAGCATGCCAGCCTTCCCTATCCTTCACTATCTCCTGGAGTTCCTTCAAACTCATGTTCACTGGGTCAGATAATAATGTGTCTGACTACTTATTTATTGGAATTTCAGGGGTCTTCCAGTTACATTCATGAAGTGTTAACAATTCTTCCTCTCTGTGTTTTCTAATTTTTTTAATATTAAGAAAGGTAGCTTTCAATTCAGGCCTTCATTTTTATATCAGAAAGAAAGTCTGGATCTTTGCCTTGTGCAATCTTTGTATTCCTTTCTAAAACTTCTTTTGTACCTGAAGTTTATCTAAAGTGTAAATTCCTAGACATCAAATGCCTGGGTCCAAATGTAAGAACATTTTCCATTCAGTCTACCAAGAAGAAAAGACATATTTAAATTACGCGATTCTTGGCTTTTATGTAATTTTAGTTCAATGTGGACCCAGAAGCACAGAAGCATGACTTTGTGTTTGTGTCTTTATTGCTATTCCCTAAGTATTGAGGTTGTAAATGTTCTGCATCAGTGGAGAGGTATTTGACAATGCTAACCTTGCCTGGAGAATCCCAGGGACGGGGGAGCCTGGTGGGCTGCCGTCTATGGAGTCGCAGAGTCGGACACGACTGAAGTGATTTAGCAGCAGCAGCAGCAACCTGGCCCTCAGAAGTTAATTTTGTGTTTTTGAACTTTGGTATAAATGCTTAGGTCCCCAGTAGGGGGTTAATATGTAAACTGCAGAGAAACCATACAGGTGCCTAATTTTGGTTGTTTTGTAGTTTATTATTAAGCCAGAAATGGGGAGAAAACAGCTGACCAAACAGCTTGCAGAAATTTATCATCTTTGAGTGTTTGATAAAAATACACTAAATAGAATAATGTTCAGTGGCTGTGTGTAGGCCTTGGTAGTAAAAGCATTAATTGTTCAATTGCATGTCAGAAACACACTCAGGGGATGTTAATGTGTTTACACATGGAAACTTCTGAAGCAATACAATGGAAACAGTGAAAATAATGGCAGTTAGGAGAGAGTGTAAAATGAAAATTAGTTGGTGAAATAAAATACCTCTTCGTTTCCAAAATATTTAAACATTGAGCAAGCTGTGTGTTTGTGGAGTTTATTGGATTAGCAGTGACAACTTTCAACTTGAGAAG
Source organism: Moschus berezovskii (assembly GCF_049115385.1). Classification (NCBI taxonomy): domain Eukaryota; kingdom Metazoa; phylum Chordata; class Mammalia; order Artiodactyla; family Moschidae; genus Moschus; species Moschus berezovskii. Next base: position 21,065,949 of record NC_142483.1, read on the forward strand.
GACCTTATTTTGAGTATAAAACGCTGGCATAATTACTGAAAGTACAGTAAATGTCCCGCTCATTCTTTCGGTTTAATCTTAACATAATTAGCTCCTTGCACAATAGAGTATTTAATTTGAAATGCTGCCAAGGCTTATTAAGTGGGAGAAGTACTTCCTGAGATCTCTGTTGTTAAATTTGGGACTTTCTATAGGAGATAATTTGTACCCGAAAGTGTCAGGGTATCAGAATTGTTGCACATATTCTGGCATTTATCACCAAAACTCACTGAAACACTTAACATTTTCAGTTTTATTGATGGAGCCTTTTATGAATATTGGCGAATTTGCTGCATCTCATGGAAAGAAATTAATTTTGGGAGACCTGACAAGCCTGAGTGATAGATCCCTTTGCCCTGGAGAGCCTTCATTCCGTGACTTGGGTAGTGATGATGAGCCAGTAGAATTTCATTTTTTTTTCCTGCTTTCGGTTCTCTTTAATGGTTCATTGTAGAGTCAGTCATATTATAGGAAATACGATATGTGAACACCAGTTTTCTTTTATTTGCATTTCTCTTTTTGTCAGTACTCAACATTTTCCCTGAAATTGTAAAGCACAACAGAATTATCCTACATTTTGAAGTTCGAATGCAGGAAATTTAGTTGCCTTGTCAGTTTGTAGATGTATCAAGTGACATGGTTTCACCAGTATTGCCTGTTATTCTATAAGATCACCAACCTGTGTATCAGAATTCCTTGGTCTTTTCAACTACTGCCATATAGTATTAGAAAAAAGTCTAATTAGGATTATAAAAACTGCAAAGTAGCCAATGTAGGTTTACCACGAATAAAGCCTGTGGAATTTACCTCATTTCCTATTTTGATAGGAAAGAAAGCAAACATCTGAAAATTCCTAATGAAAATCATTGGAAAATGTGGTATTTACATGGTGATCAAACCATTTGAACCTTGATTACTAAGGCGATTAAAACCTTAAAGGACAGCTTTATTTGTAGGCTTCTAGTGGATGGAGGAGCCTGGTAGGCTGCAGTCCATGGGGTCGCTAAGAGTCGGACATGACTGAGTGACTTCACTTTCACTTTTCACTTTCACGCATTGGAGAAGGAAATGGCAACCCACTCCAGTGTTCTTGCCTGGAGAATCCCAGGGACGGGGGAGCCTGGTGGGCAGCCATCTATGGGGTCACACAGAGTTGGACACGACTGAAGTGACTTAGCAGCAGCAGCAGCAGGCTGTCTATCTCTGTGTCTTCAGAATCAGTTCCAATTCAAACACTGGAATAATTTAAAGTCTGATGTGTGAACAGGGGATGTCTGTCATTTTACTTAGGTTTTTAATTGCTTTTTATGATTTCATTGTAGTTTTCAATGCACAAGTATTATACTTCAGTAAAATTTATTCTGAGAATTTTATTCTTTTTCTTGTTCTCAATTTCATTTTTGGACTGTTCATTTCCAGGGTATAGTTTTATATATTTATCTGGTATGCTTCACTCATTTATTGGCTCTAATCATTTCTTGGTGGTTTTCTTTGAAATCATCTATAGGTAAGATTGTATCTTCTGTGACTGGAGGTAGTTTTACTTCTTTTATGATCTAGATGACTTTTATTTCTTTTCTTGTATAATTGCCTTGGCTAGAACTTCTGGTACAGCATTGAATAACTGTGGTAAGATTGGCCATCATTGGCTTCCTTAGGTATTTTAAGGTGCATTTTGTTTTGGTATTTTTATAATTCTTCATGTTAGAATGAAACAAAGTCAAAATAATTTATAGTTGAGGATGTAGAAGACTGAACTGGAGGTTGTTTTCACTGTAGCATACCACCTTTTTCTGGACTTGACCTGTTCTGTGTTCACGTAAAAGTTGACATGGTGATAATTCTGGTGATAGTCTATTTTTCTGCACGTCTTGATTTTGTGATACTGTAAAAAAAAAAAAAAAGAGCATCACACTCTCTGGCTTTATTAATAGAATGGTCACATCAGGCATACTAATCAGGATTTAAATATTAATTTAGTCAACAAATGTTTATTGCATACTTACCAAATCCCAGGCATGATTGATATTCTGGAGAAATAACAGTTCCTAAGAAACTTAGAGGCTATTTGCTGGAGGCAGACTGATTAACAAATTGATCGATATAAAATGTGTTTTGTCTGTTTGTCTCCTCCTCACCCACCACCTTTTCTAGAATGTTTATTTTCAGGTGCATTCAGGAAAGGCCATATGGCATGGTGAGAAGGTATACAATAATGTATTGTGAGGAAGAGCCAACAGCATCAGAAAGGGATTGCCTGCTGTTTAGCCAAGCATCTTGGGATTGGGTGAGGAGAGAATGAAGTTACATAATGGTGGTTACAAGTATTTGTCCTCTGTATGCAGGAACATACTGATTAGCTTTCAGACTGGTGGCCAATGGGTGGATGTTAGAGTGAGAGAGATTTTAGTCTCTTTAAATAAGGAGATACCCACTGGGTCAGTGTCTCTTTGGCTGCGAACAGTTAGATGGGCATCCACTGGCTGCTTTAGATAGAGCATGCTTTTTCTCCCCCTACAGTTCCTTCCATTCCTTACTGTCTCCTTTCGGCATGTCTCACTTATTGGTTACCTTCTTGGCATCCTTGTCATGTTGTTTTACAGGGAGAGTTTTCTAGCTGTTCAAACGGTCCGTGGGCAGAATAGGGGGGAGTTTAGTGGCAGTAAGAGTAATAGCCTCTTTTCAAAAGAATATTTTAGTTACCATTTTTCTTGGAAACACAGAGTTGACTAGATTGATTATTTTAGGTGTGGAGTACTTCACTCAAATACTTACATGCAACACCCTTACTCCCCAGTATACATAAGTGAAGAGAGAATTTTAATCCAGATCTGTTACCTCTTGGCTTTCTTTTCATTTGCTTAGATAGCTCCCAATGGGCCTCTTAAGGACCATGGACACAGAAAGTCACTGTTCTGATAATCCCTGGAGATCTGCATTCCTCAGCCTCAGTATTATTGACTGTTGCTGGTGGTGTTCAGTCGCTCGGTTGTGTTGGACTCTTTGTGACCCTGTGGACTGCAGCACGCCAGGCTTCCCTGTCCTTCATCATCTCCTGGAGCTTGCTCAAACTCATGTCCATTGAGTTGGTGATGCCTCCCAACCATCTCGTCCTCTATTGTCTCCTCCTCCTCCTGCCCTTAATCTCTCCCAGCATCAGGGTCTTTTCAGATGAGTCAGCTCTTTGCCTCAGGTGGCCAAAGTATTGGAGCTTCAACTTCAGCATTGGTCTTTCCAATGAACATTCAGGGTTGATTTCCTTTAGGATTGACTGGTTGGATCTCCTTGCAGTCCAAGGGACTCTCAAGAGTCTTCTCTAACACCACAGTTCAAAAGCATCAATTCTTAATATTGGCATTTGGGTCGATGTAATTCACTGATTGGGCTTCTCTGGTGGCTCAGTGGTAAAACATCCACCTACCAATGCAGGAGATGTGGGTTTGATCCCTGGGTCAAGAAGATCCCCTGGAGAAGGGCATGGCAACCCACTCCAGTATTCTCGCCTAGAAAATTCTATGGACAGAGGAGCCTGGCAGGCTACAGTCCATAATGTCACAAAGAATTGGACACAACAGAGTGACTAAGCACACACGGACACAATTCACTGCTTGGGGTGGAGGCTGTCCTCTGTACTGTAGGATCTTTAGCATCATTGGTGGCCCTCAACCCACTAGATGCCAGTATTTCTTGCCTCCTCAAGTCATGATAATCCAAATGTTTCCAGACATTGCAAATGTTCCCAGGGGCCAGAGTTGGGTGGGATGTTAAAATTGGCCCTGGTGGAGAACCACTGGGTCTATATTAGTTTAGGTACATCTTTTCAGTCTTTAATACCCAGTTGAGGATATTTACCAGTTTTTAGTGATGAAGCATCAACTTTAGTAAAAGACTGATGATGGGTTTCCTTCCTCCATGATTTACTTTTAAAATCGATTTTAGTAATACCTTTCTCATAGGACTCGTGAGAGTAAATACAGACAGAGCACATGGTCTAGAACTTGGAAACAGAACAAACACTATGATAGATGGTTTTGTCAGTGTGTTAATTTCTAATTTGTGTGTGTGTGTATAAGCGATTTCTAAACATTCTTGAAACTCCTTTGAAAGAAATGTTTATTTCAGGGTTTTAATCCTTGTTCACGTGACCCACTCCTATGAAATATATTCTTACAACCTCCTACCCCCACCCCCAGTCAAGAGTGCAGATAACAGCAGGCACATAGAAAAGAACTACTGCTTCCTCCCTGCTGGGAGTAAGGACTTTGTGTGATGGGAAATTCCACATTTGATTAACCCCCAGGTACATGGCACTGGTACCGATAATGTTCCTCCTTCTCAATAAACTACATGCCAAATCTTTCATTTCCTGCGAACATAAGCTGGGAGCAATTTTCCGAATGGAAAATTTGTTTGGCATTTTGAAACATAATTAAAGAGCATCTGGGTAACTCATAAATTGTGGGTCAGTCAACTGCATGTATTGTTTCCACAATGCCGGTGACTGACTGGCTGGAAAGCTCTTTCCCCTGAACTTAATGGCTTGCTTAGATGGATTTGCTTTCTGCAGGGCTAGGTTTGTTAAAATCACTTTATACCCTTTGGGAGGCTGAAATGTCATGGAAACTGTACTGTTGTGATGACATACTTTGAAACTACACTAATGCATTTACTGTGGTGTTACTCCTAATTGAGTTAGGTAGGTGAGTCATGGATCTTGTATATAGATATAGGTTTGACTTGATCCAATCTTGGTGACACAGCATGAAGTATAGGGCTTTCAAGCTGTGTGCTACTTGTCTCATTTTTTTCAAAAGAGTTTAGAAGCCCCACACATTCCCATGGATAGCAAAATTCATAAATTGTGGATTCATGTGCTTCCCTGGTGGTTCAGTGGTAAAGGAACCCACCTGCAATTCAGGAGACATGCCAGGAGATGCGATTTTGATTCCCCTGGGGAATGAAGTGGCAGTCTGCTCTGGTATTCTTGCCTGGGAAGTCCCATGGACAGCCCTTGGGGTTGCAGAATCATACATGACTTAGCAACTAAACAATAGTAGCAAGCATTGTGTATCTGAATGCCTCCCAGCTCACACTGGTTGACATCTTGGTTTTCAGAGTGTTTCCTCTCTGGATGCACGGTGCTCTGGGTTTCCCTCTGTTGGAATCCCTGTTAGCATTGTAACGGCCAGTTCACTTGCTTGTCTTTCCCATTGTTGTTGGGGATAGTTGTGTTTGCCTGTTCCTTGTCATGAGTGTGTTCGCTGAACACCACGCACAGGAGGTGTTCGCTGATTGCAGGAATGACCCAGGCTCCTCTGGCTCTACCTCCTAAATCTGTTCCAGGGCTTGGCCTCTGTCTTCCGTTTCATCTGCTGCCATCTCAGGCCTCTGCCTTTGTGGGTGGGCAGCTTCAGGAGATGCTTGATGGTCACCGTAAGGCCAGGCTTCCTCTGAGCAGATAGAACTCACTTTATAACTTTCAGCTTTCTGAACTTCTCATGAAGGCTGATCATATACACGGGAGGTCACCAGGTCATCCTTGGAAGTTCGTTGGGACAGAGGTTTTGAGGCTGGACCAACAGTTGTATCCTTCTTGAGGATTAAAAAAAAACATTTAAAAAATGTACTGCCGAAGTATAAAGTTAATAGAACCTTTCAGGTAAAAAAAAAAAAAAGAAAAATGATATGAAACTTACATGCTGAATTATACTTTCTGTTTCCTGTCTTCTAACCAAGTCACCCCTCAGCTTCTCTCTGTTCTCATTAATGTGTCAGACTGTTTGCCACTTGTCTACTGGCAGGGCTTCTTATGCTCCCAGTTTTCTTCCTTTAGTAATTCAGTAATCACCTTGTTTCCAAAAAAGGAATTAAGGTGGTTTACAGGGTGTAAGGGTCAATAAACATTTCATGGGGATGTTATATCAATATAAAAATGCATGTTATAAGGTTTGAGATACCTGTTATAGGACATACATATACATAGATACCTCTTACAGGTTACAGGACTTAGCTTATTATATTCTTAGTAATATTCTTACTGCCTTCAGTTTTTGGTGATTTGCTTTTGGTGATTCATGACAGAAGACAATGACAGTGCCAGACATCTTCTGGACACTTGTGGCTCTGTCTCTCCTCTTGCTTTCCCTAAATTGTTTTGGGAGTTGGCATGTTTTTTTTCTCCTGCCTTCCTCCTCTCATTCCCCTTTTCAAACTGACCTATGTGATTGATAAATTGCTATATTTGTTACTGCAATCAAACGCTGTAGGAGACAGAATATTGATTTAGTAACTGAGTTAAAATTGGTGTTTTTCACTTTTTACGAAAGCATATGATGTGTCAGCTGCATGTAATCAGCTTTAAGCTTATAAAATGCTGGATCTGCCCTAGAATTGAGTCTAGGGGGCAGACTGCAAAAGGTAAGAAATGAATTAATTAAACCAGGGGTCCGCAACTTCTGGAGTCTAATACCTAATGGTCTGAGGTGGAGCTGATGTAATAATAATAGAAATAAAGTGCACGGTAAATATAATGTACTTGAATCATCCCCAAACCATGCTCCCTTGCCTCTTTGTGGAAAAGTTGTCTTCCTTGAAATTGGTCCCTAATGCCAAAAAGTTTGGGATTCTTTGCAATAAATGGTTAGAGATTGTTGTGAGACCTCTGGAGTAAGACACTTCAGAGAAAATTGATCTGTCTTGAGTAGAGGTTGTAGAAGGTCTTGTCACGATGCTTATAAGCTGAACCATGAAGTGGGTGTGTTGTCTCTAGCAGAGAAAGAGCAGTTTACACAAAGGCCTCGATCTGGCCTGGCAGTAGGTTGATAAGTTTAAAGAACTGAGGAATGTCTGTGTAATTGGAGTAGTAATTTAAATATTTTTGGAAAATTTAACATTGTTTTTAAAGGAATGCACTTTTTGTGTCTGAAGGCCCTCATCTCTTTTTGGTTTGAAAAAGCAGGTGTTTGTTTATGCAAGGCTACACGGTGCTTCAAGATTTCCACATGCCATTTCTACTAAACTCCAAGGCAGTGATCTTCAAATTTGATTCCTGACAGATTTTAAATGCCCCTAGCAAAAGAAAACCCCAGGGGAAAAAGCATGGTTGAAGTTTGGGAAAGAGGGAAGTTCAAGTTTAATCAGAGGACCTGCTCTTCTGCCCAGAGCCGCTTATAAGATCTGTCCTGCATTTGTAGTTGGTAAATAATCTTGACAAGGGTGCTTGCTTTCATTGTCGGCTGGAGCAAAATGTCATTTATTTCCATCTGCCAATTCGAAAACCATGCTCTTTTATGAAAATGCAAGCAGATGAGGTGTACAGGTGGGATTTTTGCTCTTTTCAACCGATTTGTAAATTTCATAGATCACATAACACATAAACTGTGACAGCTTTGCTTAAAACCAGCAAAAATGTATTCGAAGTTTTGTGTGTAAAATCTCTATTCTACTGTACTGTTTCTGAAAGCATTTGTGTGGGTTTCTTTTCAATACTGTAGAAGATTTGGAACATACTCCAACTGTTCAAGAAAGAAAATTGATTACCTCTTCTCCTGCTGCCAAGGGCTAGCCATCAATGGTGTGTTTTTTCCTGATTTTGTTTTCTGAACGTGCATATTTACATTAATTTATGTAAGAACTCATGCGTGTGCAGTCTTACTATCCTTTCTTGTTATCCTTTCACCCATCTTTGAGATAAAGATCAGGTATCAGATCAAAACTGTTTAAGCAAAAGCAGTGCTGATAGGATGTCACCATTTGTATCTACTGTCATAGTTAGTGGAGCATCTTTATACTTCACATTAAGTGCAAATCTTAGGACCATGAGGAGATGGGGCATGCAAGGAAGAGCTAGACAACACTATAGGAACATGTTGCATGTCCCACACCTCTTAGAGAAAGAGAACTAAAATGAATGAGCTATACTTAGAGACCCTGAAAAATACTTGACTCTACTTCCTTGTTAGTATACAAGTTACTTCTCCTTTTGCTGGAGAGTTGTAGGTGAGGGGATTTGATGGAGAAATTGCTACTCTCTTATGGGGAAGGAGTGTAAAACTAAGTTCAATTCAGTTCAGTCGCTCAGTCGTGTCTGACTCTTTGTGACACCATGGACTGCAGCACAGCAGGCCTCCCTGTCCATCACCAACTCCTGGAGCTTGCTCAAACTCATGTCCATTGTGTTGGTCATGCCATCCAACCATCTCATCCTCTGTTGTCCCCTTCTCCTCCTGCCTTCAATCTATTTAAAGATATAATAAAGGTCCATCTAGTCATGGTATGGTTTTTCCAGTAGTCATGTATGGATGTGAGAGTTGGACTATAAAGAGAGCTGAGCGCCGAAGAATTGATGCTTTTGAACTGTGTTGTTGGAGAAGACTCTTGAGAGTCCCTTGGACTGCAAGGAGATCCAACCAGTCCATTCTAAAGGAAATCAGTCCTGGGTATTCATTGAAAGGACTGATGTTGAAGCTTAAACTCCAATACTTTGGCCACCTGATGTGACGAGCTGACTCATTTGAAAAGACCCTGATCCTGGGAAAGATTGAAGGTGGGAAGGAGAAGGGGACGACAGAGCATGAAACGGTTGGATGGCATCACTGACTCAATGGACATGAGTTTGAGTGAACTCTGGGAGTTGGTGATGGACAGGGAGGCCTGGCGTGCTGCAGTTCATGGGGTCACAGAGTTGGACACGACTGAGCGACTGAACTGATAAAAGTAAGATTTCCTGACTTTCCTGGTGGTTTAGACTCTTAAGTGTCCAGTGCAGGGGACACGGGTTCAGTCCCTGGTTGGGGGAGTTTCAGATGCTGTGCAGTGTGGCAAAAAAAAAAAAGAGTAAGCGTTTCCTCTTGTAAGTTTCCAGTTTTAATGTCATATTTAATGATTGTCTAATAGTTCATTTACTGACCAGCATTTTGACAATACCTTTTTATGGTATTTTTGTTTTATTTAAATTTTTTTTTTTTGAGATCCAAAGGAAACCATTGCATAGATAGATGACCTGGAGTAAATAGAAGAGTGATCAGAAACACTTACATCTGATGTTGGTTGTTCTACATCTTTGGTGCCTGCTAGAGCCCACCTGTAGGTGTTTGGATCCACAAGAATGAAAGAGGGAAGGTAGAAAACTTGAATCACATAAACAGAAAGCTTGTAGATTATTTGACAATAAGACATGTGGTTGGGGGAATATTTCCTGGTTAGTCATGAACCACAATCATCTTGAGCTTTATTAACTACCCTTTCTATTTTCTGTTTCTTTTCAGATTTGTGTTTTATAATCTTCTTCCAAATAGAAGGGTTTTATTTTCTGCTTAATTGAGTGTAAGCAATTGATTACATGTTTGCTTCATAGACTCTGAGTGTTGTGGTATTTTTCTGCCATTAGAGAATTGATCAGGAAGAGGACTGGACTTCTCTTTTTTTTTTTAAGTGAAGTTTTGATTAGGGATGAAGTCCAGCAGTGCTCAGTGTTCATGGATGATCAAGCAAAGCAATGAAGCATCTTTTGTGCTCTGCTAATAATAATAAGGAAAGAGAAAAAACTCTCCAACTCCACTTTTCTGATTGCCTTCCACTTAAACATTATCTGGAAATACTATTTTTAAAGTACAAATAACCATAGCATCTTATTTTTCAGTGCCATCTTTAATGCCCATTTCAGCCTGCTAAGACAAATTCAGCCCTTTCTGAGGTGAGGTAAAGAAAGTGAAAACAGATCTGCAGGATGAACCTCTGCTGTGATATCTAAACTGCTGGCAGTCTTTTCTTTGACCTAACCAAGAGTCATTAAACCAATTTTAACAAGACCTCTAAACACAGCGAAAGACACATGCTAAGAATAAAGCGTCCAGCAAAACTTCAGAAGATTTTCTCACTGAGATTTCCCAATGCATGGTTTACAAACATGTCCCAGTCTTGAAATGTATTCAGATTTCTTAAGGCAAAGACAGACTAAAAACACACAGTCACCAGAAGGGACATTTACTTACCAATTAATGAAATTGTGAGGACTGCGGATGTGAGCTGCTGTTTAACCTTTTGTTGGATTTAGGGGTGGCTTTGAGCAATAATAACATTACATGGTTGAACTCCTGCTGTTTTGCAAATTGTAAGCCAAGTGTTACCAAGCTTTAATTATGGATGATTGCTTTTAGTAAGCCGAAGAGAGAGAAAAAGGGAAAAAGAGTGAAGAGTTAAATCATCCGTGTTTATTTAGGCCAGAAAAAGAGGACCTCAGAGTATCTTTGCATATATTTTTCACTCTTAAACAAAAATTAATATACTACTTATCTAAATATTGCTGAGGTCACATTCCTGGAAATGCAAAGATGTTAAAGGAACAGTACTCAATCTAATTTTTCATAGGAACAGTGCTATAGATTGAATTAAAGAGTTCTGTAGATTATCAAAATGGATTGGTGTAAAATCAAATCAGGGACATTTGTTAAAAAAATAGAAGCAAACAGTCAGAGATATAGAAGGTACATGTTTTGTAACTGAGTAATTATTCGTGTCTTTTTCTGTGCCCTTGAGAGTTTCGGATGGGGGAGACCTTTTTTTGTTTTTAAATCATTTCAGACTTCAAAGAAGTTGCAACAATTATGGAAAACCGTTTTTGTATCTCTGATCTAGATTAACCAGTTTTTTAAAAATCATTTTTTCCTCTGTATGACACTGTGTGTATGTATGAATTTTATAAAGCTAACAATATGCCCAATTAGTTACAAATAATTTACTATTTATATCCTAGGAATAAGAATGTTTTCTTACACACCAATAGTAAATTATCTAAATCAGGAAAATTTGGTGTTGCTACGACACTATTAGGTTCCCTGGTGGCTCAGTGGTAAAAATCTGCCTGCCAATGCAACCCACATTTGATCCCTGGATCAGAAAGATTCCCTGAAGGAGGAATTGACAACCCACTCCAATATTCTTGCCTGGGATATCCCACGGACAGAGGAGCCTGGCGGGCTACAGCCCATGAGGTCACAAAAGAGTCGGACGTGACTTAGCAACTAAACAGCAACCATGACACTGTTACATAAATTCACTGTCCGTGTTCAGATTTGTGCTGTCTGTCCCTATTATACCCTTTATGACTGTTTGCTCCCCAACACAGAGTCGTACATTGCCCTTTTTTGTCATGTGACTTTAGTCTCCTTTAATCTGGAGCAGATGAGGTTGACATCTTGAAGAGTAGCTATTTTTCAGAGTATCACTCAAATTAGATTTTCCCCAGTGCTTCCTTTGATTATATTTAGGTCATGCACCTAAGGCAGGAATGATCATAGGTGCTGCTGTGTTTTTTTCAGTGCGTCCCATCACAGCTCACAGTGATGTGGATTTTCAAAATTTAAGATGACATCTTGTGTCCACCAGATCTCTGAACTGTAAGACTACTCCTTTCCTGAGTTATTTGTCAAATGATACTTTGCAACTGTATTAATATGGTATTTTTCATCAAATGGTTCCCACTGGTTTTAATATCCATTGATAATTGCTGATACTACTTGTACTGCAAGGAGATCCGACCAGTCCATTCTAAAGGAGATCAATCCTGGGTGTTCATTGGAAGGACTGATGCTAAAGCTGAAACTGCAATACTTTGGCCACCTCATGCGACGAGTTGACTCACTGGAAAAGACTCTGATGCTGGGAAAGGTTGGGGGCGGGAGGAGAAGAGGACGACAGAGAATGAGATGGCTGGATGGCATCACCGACTCGATGGACATGAGTTTGAGTGAACTCCTGAAGTTGGTGATGGACAGGGAGGCCTGGTGTGCTGTGATTCATGGGGTCGCGTAGAGTCGGACACGACTGAGCTACTGAACTGAACTGAATTATGAAGGTGGCCAAATGGTGGTGGTTTCTAACTCTGTGATTCCTTTGTATTTCTCTATGTTAGTTGGCATTCTGCTCTAAGGAAGCACTTTCTTCCCCAGTTATTCCCCACTCACTGACGTTTATCATTAGGACTCATACGTTATTTCTTTATTGAGTGGGATATGATATATTACTGTGATTATTTTGGTGTTGAAATTGATTGTTCCACATTTGACCAGTGCGATCGCTTTAAGTTGATTCCTGTGTCATTTGTCCGTGTCCATATTGTGTCTGATTTGATTAGGAAAGTTAAAATTTCACACAATAGAGGCGTATTTCTATATAATGTGTGAAGACTTAACTTTATTACGTTGTTCTGTTCTACCAGTATTTTACTTTCAATACTGTTCAAAAGGCTGTTATTATTTCTGGTGTGTATGTTGGAGTCGTTAGCTGATTTAGACATTAGCGTCTACTTAGAGTTAATTAATGTTGTCTTAAAGTGGAATTTTCTAGTAAGTGGATGATTCTTATGAGGATGGCAACATACTCTGGCCCAGAAGTCAGTCATGCCCTGCTCAAGTATTTCCATAATGAACTGAAGATGTGACTTTGTGTGTATTTGCTTCTTGTTATTTTAATATTTAGCTTATTTCCCTCGTCACTTCTGCAGCAGACCCAGATTTATAATCGAGATTTAATTAAAAAACAGAGGCTTCTAATACAGAGGCATACCTGCAGACAAGTTACAGAACTGTTGTCTGAGAAACTAAGTAGGGAGGATTCTCTGAAACACATGGCATCATTTCAGCAAGCGAGCTGCTGAGGTGCCGGCAAAGCCTGAGATTTTGCACATAACTATTCTCATACTTTCTGAAGAAAGATATTTTCAGTTTCTCCCGCTTCGCTTTTCTGCAGGGTGTATGAGGCCAGCTGTTGCATTCTTTTTAGTAGCAGAGTATGATTTATTTTGCTGTCTGAAGGTCAGACTTTAAACTTAGTTACTATCCTTGAGGTATTTACTGGATGGGAAATAATCCATAGCTTGATATTTAAGGTTAACCAGATTGCCCAATTTAACTATAGAAACAGTGTTGCAAAGGCTATAGTCATTTCTGTTTTTTGATTATTCTTGTCTGCCTTTTCAGTGAATACCTGTCTTAGCGTGTTGGATGAGCCAAGCATTCAGCATTTTTCCACCCAAGGTGATGGGTGATGGGGGTATTTGTGGGGGTTTGTGGCCTTTTCATTGTGAGGTTTTGTCAATTTTTAAGCCGTAACTCAGTAGCTCTGTAGTCTTTGAGCGAAGACATCTGGAAGCTTTAACAACAGCGAATTTACAGGCATTCCTTGAAATAGTTGTGTTATTCTGCTTCATCCCTTTTTGTTCCAAATGTGCAGAGGGTTGAAATCCAGTCTTCACAAACTCTTGCATTTGAGAAAGGGTATTTGGTATAAAAAATGGGCTTTTTACAGCTGACTTGGACTCAAACCCTGTTTTAGCCATTGAGTTTCTGACAGAAGACATAGCTTACATCAGCATGAGGAAATGAGGGTGTTTTTGCAAATTGTGTTTGCTCTGTCAGTACTTTACATCAGTGTAAAATGATACCTCTTTGTTTCATAATTAGTTGTGTTCTTTTGCAGACTTTGACCAGCTGATCTCCCTGTGGCTTTTCTCATCCTTCATTCTACTGTGCATTTGATCTCAGCTAGCTCAGGTCTACCCCCTAAGCAATCTTTTTCTTATGTTCTGAATGACAGGAGTCTACATGGGGTTTTTTATGTGCAAACAGTTTACTTTTTGCCTTACAGCAGGAAAGATAGGTCTGTAGGCTTAAAGTCTTAGTCATTTTTTGGTAAGTCAACTTGGCAGTGCCCTTATGATGGTGAACAGATACAGGACTTAGAGAATGAAGATCTAGGTCAGGAAATGTTCTGTAAGATGTCTATATTCTGGACAGAGCATGGGGTGACTGAGAGCAGTGGAGAGAACCAGAAGTTGGTTTTAAAGTGGAAAAGGCATATTCATCTAGAATCTCAGGGAGATGGTTATAGTTCAGGCCAATATGATTTGTAAGCCTACGATTTATACATCTGGTACTTACTGAAACTTTTTTACCTTACTATGCAAAACATTCACTTTTTCACTTTAATGAAGATTGTTGATACAAGATGTTCACCCACGTAAGTGTCAATCCTTCTGCAAGCTAGCACTTTTTAAAGAACAGTTGTGTGACTTCTCTAAAATCATTTTTGTTTTTTTGGCATAAATGAATTTAGCTGAGTTTTCAAATAACTTCATAGCAGTCGCTATGAAAATAATAATAACTTTGTTTTACTGGGTGTGAATAATGTGCTCGGTGCTGTGCTATTTTTAAGGAAAAAATTTACTGGATCTTTTCAATAGCTTTGTGAAGTAGTATTGTTATCTCCATTTTACAGGTGAGAAAATAAACCTCAGAGAGCTCAAGGAACATTTTCCAATCCATCCAATTAGTTAAAATAGAAGAAATTAGATGTCCGTCTCACCCTGTGTGGTTGTAATGCTGACGGAGTTGAACCCTTTTGTTGGTTATCAGTATCTACATGCATCAGTTAGTGGATTAAAACATTAAGCTCTGTTCAGTTTTTAATAAGATGGTCTTAAGGATTTAGGCTGGCAAGTAACTAGGAGAAGATATAAAACAGAATAAGAATCAGACCTGATGTGTTCAAGGCATCCATTCTCAGTTTCTAAGGTAGCAAGGGAGCAGATGTAGTTGCATTTAGACTGTTACTTTGATGGGTGGCACATTGCTATGCCACCTGCCTGTGAAATGCAGATGCGTCCTACTGGGAGCTGTGTGCTGCGGGGGTCATGCGAAGGGGAGTTCTAATTGGAGTGCTCAGAGTGTGGAAAATTTAAGAACTTACTGAAGTTTTAGGAGGTAGCATGTTTTGGGAAAGGATATGTGTCTACAAGCTGCTGAAAGACGTTCTAGTAGATACTTGGAAGAATCAAGAGCTACAGAAGGCCAAGGTTGTAAAATTCAAATTTCTTTGCTAATAAGCATAATAATAGCATCATTGATTACCAGCTAGTATTCAACTGCATACGTAATAACTAATTTGATCCTCAAAAGAACCCCACAAGGTCGGTACTTTTGTTACCTCTTTTCAACAGTCTGAGTATATAAGACCCAGAATGATAGATTATACCAACTGTACCTGGAAGAACCATAACCTGGCTTTGGTGCTTGAGTTCTTAACCAAGTTTCTGGGTTCAACTGCCTTGCTTGGTGTTTTGATGTTTTTGCTAAGATCCACTTGAAGACTGGGTGGTATTTCCTGTAACAGGAAGGTTTTCCTTCATCCAATTAGTTATCCTGGTGCATTTTTGAGTCTTAACATAGAAACATTTCCTTTTAAACCTTGAAGGAGCGGAGCGGTGCCTGTGTGTTCACCATTTTATTCTTAGTATCCAGCGCTGCCAGCCCCTCAGTGGCATGTGATAAATATTTGTTTGCCAGACTTTGAATTCTGAGCTGAGGCATCTAGTTTTCATCGTTAGGGTCCAAAAAAAGCATTTTATTTATATAGACAACTCTTTAGGAATGTAACTGCAAAACTTTCAGTCTCAAGTGTTCTGAACTGCTTTGATCATAGAAAAGGTATTTGTCTCATAATTAAGGTTATCCTTTATATAAGAATATTAGTGAAGTGAGTTACGTGGCTGATACAGATGCTTATGGGGTTTTTCACAAAGAAAGCAAATAACACTGTTTACGAAATGAGAAATGGGCAGCTCTTCCTGAGTACTGGAAGAGAGGAAACTAAGCTAAAAGAGTAATCCGATTTATCATGAAAAAGATTAGGAATCAGAAGTGGTTGACTTTGTTGGTAGCTAAGAAATAAAAAAATAGTGGGGTGAGAACGGGAGAGAACTCATTAGCAGTAACGAATATGGGTTCTGATCGCCGAAGAATTGATGCTTTTGAACTGTGGTGTTGGAGAAGACTCTTGAGAGTCCCTTGGACTGCAGGGCGATCCAACCAGTCCATTCTAAAGGAGATCAATCCTGGGTGTTCATTGGAAGGACTGATGCTAAAGCTGAAACTGCAATACTTTGGCCACCTCTTGCGACGAGTTGACTCGCTGGAAAAGACTCTGATGCTGGGAAAGGTTGGGGGCGGGAGGAGAAGGGGACGACGGAGAATGAGATGGCTGGATGGCATCACCGACTCTGTGGACCTGAGTTTGAGTGTACTCCGGGAGTTGGTGATAGACAGGGAGGCCTGGCGTGCTGTGATTCTTGGGGTCGCGGAGAGTCGGACACGACTGAGCGACTGAACTGAACTGAAGAGCTCTTAGAAAGAAGAACAGCTGTGTTCCTTTACATGTAATAACTGAGACTTACCAAACGTATTTATCCAATACTACTCAGATACTACAGGGCAGAGCTGGAATTTTGACTTGGGCTTTGTGGCTTGAGAATCGATGTTGCTAAAATAATGGTCAAAAAGAGCATCACCTTCTTGGAGTTGAATCAGAAGATGGAGGACTACGAGCCACCTTTGTCTTAGAGGTAACCTCCACTGGATAGCTCTAAGTTATTGGCTACAAATAGCTCTAAATATTTGTCCCCACATTTTACATTGTATGTGAGTATTCTTCTGGTTAGACCCAGTTCAAGTATCCCTCTATGTCAAGGAGTTTAACCTCAGCACCAGTAACATTTGGCCCCCGTTATTCTTGGTTTGTGGGGGCTGTTCTTACCCTGCAGAGTGTGCTGCACATCCGTGGCCACCCCTCCCCAGAGGCCAGTAGCACAACCAGCCCCGCCCTGCTCCCCAGCTGTGACAGCAGAAGTGTCTTCAGACCATTGTCTGAAGGAGAGACCAATAAATTGTAAGCAAGTACTTAAACAGAGTCCTGTGACTTCCGTGTGTATAAAGTCACTTGATAGCTTCTTCACTGTGGTTCTTTTTGAGCACTACTCTGATTTAGTTGGTCCGGGCAGGAAGTAAGGAAACTGCAGTGATTTCTGTGAGTTAGTTCTTGATCCTGTGTTTGGAGGAGGTGTCCCCAAAGAGCTGACTCTATGTCCTTTCCTACAAGCCATTTGTGCTTCCATAGTGTAGTACCTTTGTGGGTACTTAAATGCTTTTCTCCCTGTCCTTTTAATCTTCCTTAGATCTGCCGGCCTGTCTTGCCTCTGATTAAGTTTACAGTTCAGCTAATGATTTGCTCCAAATTCCCCAGCTTGTAAAATTGCATGCCGTGCATATAAATGTGTAGGATTTTGACCTTACAAACTGAGTAGCAGTTATCGGCATATCTTAACACAGAGGAGGCCACCTTTTTACTTTGAAAATACCACCAGAAGGACGTTTTATGTTAGAAAGTCAACTTTGGTGTTCCTAAATATCTATTTGTGGGGCTTTCTTGGTAACAGTTTAGGGCAAAATTTTAGTGAGAATAGAAGTTGAGACCATTGATAAAAATGAGACCTGGGATTCAGTGATGTGCTATGAGTCACCTCCTGTGGCTGAAGATAAGCAGGAGTTGCTTCTCTGGGTGTCTTCTGCTAGTATCTAGTATTCAGTATTTGCTAGCAAAATCTCAATGGGAAGGGTGTTGTATTGGAAGCGATCCTTCGCCATTAAAGGGAGTCTTTGGCTTTTCACCGACTCAACAGACATGAGTTTGAGTGAACTCCGGGAGTTGGTGATGGACAGGGAGGCCTGGCGTGCTGTGATTCATGGGGTCGCAAAGAGTCGGACACAACTGAGCGACTGAACTGAACTGGCTTTTCAAAACACACTTTGGGCTTGGCTTTGATGAATTTTAAAGTGATACTCTTCATGTTTCTCAGTCTATCTTTTTTAAAAATTTAAGCCTGTATTTTTTTATTTTTTAATTTAAATTTCTTTTGAGATTGAAGATTCAGATGTAGTTGTACAGGGAGACCTCTTCCATGTTTCAATTGCTTCTCCAAAAGGTAACATTTTACAAAACTGTAGTATATCACAGAATGTTGACATTATATCACACATTATATCACGTGTGTGTGTGTGTGTACAGTTTTATCATCTGTTTAGGTTTATGTATCCACCACCATAGTCAAGATGCTGAAGAGTGTCAACACCATTAAGATCTCTTGTGTTTCCCTTTTATCAACCACACCCAGCTCCCTCTGACCTCCTGTCCCAGTTACTGGAAACCACTGATCTGTCCTCCCTTTTTTAAAAAAATTTACCACTTCAAAAGTTACATAATTGGAATCAGACAGTGTGTAAGCTAGGGATCAGCTTTTTTCACTTGGTAATTTGGTGGGATATGCAAGTTGTGTGCATCGGTAGCTTATCTCTTGTTACTACTGAGTAGTGTTCTTAGATACAGGTGTTACAGATTAACCTGTTACTTGGTAGAGCTCACCTGGACTTGTTATAGTTTCTGTTATAAATAAAGTTGCTGTGCCTGTTCCTGTACATGTTTTCGTGTGAACCTAAGTTTTCATTTTTCTGGGATAAATGTTCCACGTCTGCAGTTGCTGGCTTGAGTGGTCATCACATGTGTAGTTTCATAAGGAACTGGTGA
Organism: Moschus berezovskii; assembly: GCF_049115385.1. NCBI lineage: Eukaryota > Metazoa > Chordata > Mammalia > Artiodactyla > Moschidae > Moschus > Moschus berezovskii. Next base: position 21,084,399 of record NC_142483.1, read on the forward strand.
ATGGTTTTCTAGAGGCACTGCACCATTTCACATTGTTTACAGCACTGTGTGGGTGATCAGGTTTTCCTGCATCCTTGCAAGGTTTGCATTGTGCCTGTGTTTTATCTTGGCGTTCTAATAGGTGTGCAGTGATCAGTGTGGTTTTCGTTTGCTGTCCCTGAGGGCAGGTGATGTGGGTCATCGTTCCCTGTGCTTGTCTTCCATTCTGGATAGTGTCTTCAGTGCAATATTTTTTCATGTCTTCTTCCCAGTTTCGTTTCTAATTGGCCTTTTTTTTCCCCCTTTTTACTTTGAACTTTGAGAGTCCTTTATGTATTCTAAATATTAGTCCTTTATTGGATTTGTGATTTGTAAATGTTTTTTCCAGTCTATATCTTGGCTTTTTATCCCCTTTGTATGGGTTTTCCTTCATAGAGCGAAAGTTTTTATTTACCTTGATTAGCTCTAGTATGGAGAAGGCAACGGCAAGCCACTCCAGTACTCTTGCCTAGAAAATCCCATGGACGGAGGAGCCTGGTAGGCTGCAGTCCATGGGGTTGCTACGAGTCAGACATGACTGAGCGACTTCACTTTCCCTTTTCACTTTCACACATTGGAGAAGGAAATGGCAACCCACTCCAGTGTTCTTGCCTGGAGAATCCCAGGGACGGGGGAGCCTGTTGGGCTGCCGTCTATGGGGTCACACAGAGTCGGACACGACTGAAGTGACTTAGCAGCAGCAGCAGCTCTAGTATATCACCCTTTTCTTTCATGAATCATACTTTAGATTTCAAGTCCAGTAACTCTTTGGTCAGTCCTCGATCCCAAAGATTTTCTTGTGTTTTCTTAAAAGTTTTCGCATTTTACCTTTAGGCCTGTGATCTATTTTGAATGAAATTTTGTATAAGATGAGGGGTTTAGGTCCATGTGCTCTGTTGGTTTTTTTTTGTCAACAGTTGTCTAGCTACAGCAGACAGTGCATCTGAAAACACTACACTTCCTTAATTCTAAGTCTTCGTTAAAAGGAGTCGAATATATTTCTGCGGGTCTATTTCTGGGTCCTATCTTCTGTTCCACTGATGTATGTATCTGTCTTTCCCCAGTGCCACACAGTCTCAATCACTGTGACTATATAGTAAGTCTTAATATCAGGCAGAGTGATTTTTCCCTTTTTATTCTTCTTTGTCAAGACTGGTTTAGCTCTTCTAGGGCTTGTGCCTTTCCATATAAATGTTACAATAAGCTTGTTTATGCCTACAAAAACTTTGCTGGGGTTTTTATAGGGATTTCATTAGCACTGTAGATCAGTGTGTGGAGAATTGACAGTTTTACTATGTTGTGTCATACAGTCTGTGAACACAGTGTGTCTCCATTTGGTTAGGTTTTCTTTGATTTCTTTCAGTGCCATTGGAATTGTCACCATACAGACCCTGTACATGTTTTGTCCAGAGTGTACCTAAGTATTTTATTTACTTTGGGATAATTGTAAATGGTATTATGTGCCTTTCTGTTTGACCAGTGTTAGTATATAGAACTGTGTGGTATTTTTCCATGCTAATTTTTTTTCCCCTGAAACCTTACTGAATTCACTTATTTCTAGGATGTCTTCTTTTGTACACTCTTTGGGCTTTTCTATAGGGACAGTCATCTCATCTTCAAATGGAGGTAGTTTTCTTTCTTCATGTTTTTTCTGTCCTTTCTTCTTTTTGTGCCTTATTTTAGCAGCTGGAACTTGGTACCATGATATTTTAGCAGCTAGAACTTGCATTACCTTGCATTGCCTTGGTCTCAGTCTTAGAATAAATATGTTCAGTTCTTCATCCTTAAGTATAATGTTAGCCGAACTTCCTTATTTTTTGGTAGATGCTCTGTATTACATTGGGGTAATTCCCCTCTATTTCTCTGTTCCTGAGTTTTTTTCATAAATGCATATTCAATTTTGTCAGGCCTTTTCTATGGCAGTGAATATGATCACACGATTTTTTTTTTTTTGGTTTAAGTTGATTCCATGGCCTATATATGTATATATTTTTTGATATTCAGTTTCACACTTATTTTCATGACATCAGGCTTCAGAAAGGAAAGTCACGAAGCCTTCATCTTCGCCAACATTGCACAGAGGTACACTTGCTTCATTGTTTGCCTTTGTGCCTCTTCTAATTCTGTCTTCATCTTGTTCTGACTTTATCTTTGTTTCTCTTGTCATATTTACTCAAGTTACGCTTCAGATAGTCCAGGCCTTCTAAGTTGAAGGAGGCAGACTTCTAAGTTGAAGGAGGGTACTGTTAGCTTGAGACATCTGAATCATCTGAGTTCATATTTAAAGCTAGCCTTTCTGATTTGACTCTGAAAATGGGTGTGACAAGTTTCACAGCATTGTTTCTTCTAGCCATTGCACTTCTTCACTATGTGATTTTTCTATGGTTTAACAAACAGCAATAACAACAAAGAAAAAGAAAAAATGGTTGTGTTGTTTCTGGGGTTCGGTTTGAATCTGAAATCTGGCAAGTAATATTGGTATGTCCTGGGGCAACTTGTTTAGCCTCTTACTATTTTTTAAAATCTGTGAAATGGGGGCATCTCTCACATGGTAGGTTTAATGCAGTAATGGAAGTCACTTGCGCTGCCTGGTGCTGAGGATCCTTGCATGCTCACTTGAAATGGTGCTGAGTTCTGGTCACAGTGTGCTTGCTGTATGTTTAATCAGTGAATAATTCTAGCAGGGAGGAAGAATGAATAGGAGAGGTGGTCACAGAACGAATGCTGAAATGTAATTGCTCCTTTTTTCAGGTCAGAGGCTCCTAAGGGACCTTTTTTCAGGATAAAAGCCAAAATACTTGAAAGAGTTGTTTTGAGAGGGAACATGTTGAAGGCGTGTGACTTGACAGTGATTTCTAATGCCTTTGCTTCTTGAGAGGGAGGTGCCAGTTTCTGGTTTTGCGAGGTCTCAAAGTGGAGCTGTGGTGGTAGTGGTAAAGAACCTGCCTGCTAGTGCAGGAGACATAAGAGACGCAGTTTCAATACCTGGGTTTGGAAGAGCTCCTGGAGGAGAGCCAGGAAAACCCACTCCAGTATTCTTACCTGGAAAATCCTATGGAGAGAGAAGCCTGGTGGGCTGCAGCCCACAGGGTGGCAAAGAGTCGGACATGACTGAAATGACTTAGCATGCACACACCACTTGATTATAATGGAGCTGATTGTTCTCTGCTGCTTTGCAGGATGAAGGGGTGAGCCTTCCCAAAGAACCAGCAACAGTGGTTCCCAAACTAGGTTCCCCTGCAGACTCATCTGGGGAACACCTATTCCATGAACAGATTTTCAGAATCTGCTTGCTGGATTCTTTAGGAAGTAGGTTTGGAGGAGGGCCCAGGATGCTTCATATACTACTTGAGACAAAGATCCCCAAAAATTATAAAAGAAAATTAAAAGGAGGAGAATGAAAACCACTGGGATGACATCATCATTAGACATTTAGCAGCTGTCATAGCTTCATAAGTTCCATTACCAATTTTGTGTGCAATCCTAGGAAAACCACTTAATCTTTTTGTACCTTTCTTTTTCTAAATTATTTGGCTTCACTGGTTCTTAGTTTCAGCACCTGAGATCAAATTCCCTGACTAGGGATTGAACTCACGGCTTCTCCATTGGGAGCATGGAGTCTTAGCCACTGGACCACCAGGGAAGTTCCCTTTTGTAACTAGCTTTTTGAAAGAAGAGGCATGAGGGATAAAAACTTCGATTTACTTTACAGGGTTGTTGTAAAGAATTACTTAAAAAAACAAACACACAGACTGGAAAGCGCTTTGCAAATAGAAATTGTTCCATACATGCATTTTAAAAGAAATGTAATTTTCTAACACAGTTTTAAACACAGTCTTGTCAAGTGCATCAGCTCAAATTACAAGTATCGAAAGACATGGTACATGGTGGCCAGAACCCAAAGTTTGGAGACATCAAGGAAACAGCACAAGGTGGTAATGTCTTCCTTTATTTTTTTTGTCATTAAAAAACAGTGCTGATGCCAACCTCTAAAATTCACATTTTCCCTTTTGGTTTGTTTTGTATTTTTAATAGGCTACTCCCACCAATTTGAGAATTTAATTGGAAAAATAAGTGACTTCTACAATTGCTGCTGTGGTGTTCATCCTCCCTCCCCAAGTCTCTCAATTGAAGGCTTGCTCCCCCTGTCACAGACACATCTGTGGATCTGCTAGAAGTCTATAAACGGATGCAATGTCTCTACAGTGTTGGCAGAGACACTTTTGGTCCCGTCCCCTGATGCAGGGTGTGTTCTCCTGTCATTCGTTCATCCTGGTAGGAGAGCCTGAAAGTGCTCCCCTGCAAATATGCCCCAGCTCTTTCCCCACCCCACCCCTTTCTCTGATAGTAAATCAGTGGAAGCCCATCAGTGCAGAGGAGCAGAAGTTACATCTGAGATTTACAAATTGTAAACTCATTTTCCACCCCCAAAATTGCTGGCAGAGTTTTTGAGATTACACCCGATGTCAGACGGGTTAGAAAGGAGTATCTGTAGGGATTCAGACACATCGTTTTAGACATTTGTCTCTATATTCGTGTCCTGTAGTTTTAAAAAGAAATGTAGGTGGCAGTGTAGAATAGTTGCTTTGAGATTGGACTGGCCAGTCCCAAGAGATTTCACCTCACCAAACGTCCTTTACCTCCTCTTTAATCTGAGAAGGCTACCAGTAATTATCTCATAGAAGTGTCGTGAAGATCAATGGAAATAAGCATAGAAATTTCTTCTTTGGAGGCTTGGTGCGTATTAAGTGTTCCACATTGCCAAGAAGGCGTAGCTGCTGATAAATGCAGTGGTCCCTTATAGAAGTACAAAGTAAGATAAGGTGGATCTCAGAGGTCGGATGGGTCTGCATTGAAATATTGTTAAACCCAGGAACCAACAAATGTATCAATGTGTATTTTTTACATTTTTACAACACTTTCCTTGCAGAAGGTAAATCTGCAGGGTAGGTGTACAGTCTGTGTGCTCTCCAGTTTCTACTGGAGAACCCTCAACCTTCAGAGAAGTGGTCTCCTGTTGCACTGTACATTGAGACTACTATAAGTGTGAATAGCAGCCCAGAATCTTGAGTCCAGGAAGCTTACAGACTTTTCACACTGCCTTGCAGATAAACCAGTCTGCCACCTGTTCTCCCATGGTGACCACCTGCTACTAGGGTCTGAATCATCCTATTTTAGATAAATTCAGGGTCTATCTCGCTAGAATATCTTCACTTCCTTTTATGTTTTAATATGGATATCGTTGCCAGATATTTGCTTCATTAAAAGAGCAAAAAGAATCTACTTAATAAAAAATGACATTTAAAAATAATATTTTGGTTGCTTCCATGTCCTGGCTATTATAAACAGTGCTGCGATGAACATTGGGGTACATGTGTCTCTTTCAATTCTGGTTTCTTCGGTGTGTATGCCCAGGAGTGGGATTGCTGTGTTGTATGGCAGTTCTATTTCCAGTTTTTTAAGGAATCTCCACACTGTTCTCCATAGTGGCTATACTAGTTTGCATTCCCACCAACAGTGTAAGAGGGTTCCCTTTTCTCCACAGCCTCTCCAGCATTTATTGCTTGTAGACTTTTGGATAGCAGCCATTCTGACTGGCGTGAAATGATACCTCATTGTGGTTTTAATTTGCATTTCTCTGATTATGAGTGATGTTGAGCATCTTTTCATGTGTTTGTTAGCCATCTGTATGTCTTCTTTGGAGAAATGTCTGTTTAGTTCTTTAGCCCATTTTTGATTGGGTCATTTATTTTTCTGGAATTGAGCTGCAGGAATTGCTTGTATGAGATTAATCCTTTGTCAGTTGCTTCATTTGCTATTATTTTCTCCCATTCTGAAGCCTGTCTTTTCACCTTGTTTATAGTTTCCTTTGCTGTGCAGAAGCTTTTAATTTTAATTAGGTCCCATTTGTTTATTTTTGCTTTAATTTCCAATATTCTGGGAGGTGGGTCATGGAGGATCCTGCTGTGACTTATGTCGGAGAGCGTTTTGCCTATGTTCTTTCTCCTGTAGGAGTTTTATAGTTTCTGGTCTTGCATTTAGATCTTTAATCCATTTTGAGTTTATTTTTGTGTATGGTGTTAGGGAGTGTTCTAGTTTCATTCTTTTACAAGTGGTTGACCAGTTTTCCCAGCACCACTTGTTGAAGAGATTGTCTTTTCTCTATTGAATATTCTTGCCTCCCTTGTCAAAGATAAGGTGTCCATGCTGCTGCTGCTGCTGCTGCTAAGTCGCTTCAGTCATGTCCGACTCTGTGCGACCCCATAGACGGCAGCCCACCAGGCTCCGCCATCCCTGGGATTCTCCATGCAGTAGGCTCATGGATTTATCTCTGGGCTTTCTATTTTGTTCCATTGATCTATATTTCTGTCTTTATGCCAGTACCATACTGTCTTGATGACTGTGGCTTTGTAGTAGAGCCTGAAGTCTGGCAGGTTGATTTCCCCCCGTTCCATTCTTCTTTTTCAAGATTGCTTTGGCTATGCGAGGCTTTTTGTATTTCCATACAAATTGTGAAATTATTTGTTCTAGCTCTGTGAAAAACACCGTTGGTAGCTTGATAGGGATTGCATTGAACTTATAAATTACTTTAGGTAATATATTCATTTTCACAATATTTATTTCTCCAATCCACGAACATGGTATGTTTCTCCATCTATTAGTGTCCTCTCTGATTTCTTTCACCAATGTTTTATAGTTTTCTATATATAGGTCTTTTGTTTCTTTAGGTAGATATATTCCTAGGTATTTTATTCTTTTCGTTGCAACGGTGAATGGAATTGTTTCCTTAATTTCTCTTTCTATTTTCTCATTATCAGTGGATAGGAATGCAAGGGATTTCTGTGTGTTGATTTTATATCCTGCAACTTTACTATATTCATTGATTAGTAATTTTCTGGTAGATTCTTTAGGGTTTTCTGTGTAGAGGATCATGTCATCTACAAACAGTGAGAGTTTTACTTCTTCTTTTCCTGTTTGAATTCCTTTTATGTCTTTTTCTGCTCTGATTGCTGTGGCCAAAACTTCCAAAACTGTTGAATAGTAATGGTGAGAGTGGGCACCCTTGTCTTGTTCCTGACTTAAGGGGAAACGCTTTCAATTTTTCACCATTGAGGATAATGTTTGCTGTGGGTTTGTCATATATTGCAGACGAATGGATAAGAAAGCTGTGGTACATTTACACAATGGAGTATTACTCAGCGATTAAAAAGAATACATTTGAATTAGTTCTAATGAGGTGGACGAAACTGGAGCCTATTATACAAAGCGAAGTAAGCCAGAAACAAAACCACCAATACAGTATATTAACACACATATATGGAATATAGCAAGAGGATAACGATAACCCTGTATACGAGACAACAGCAGAGACTTGGATGTGTGGAGCACTCTTTTGGACTCTGTGGGAAAGGGCGAAGGTGGGATAATTTGGGAGAATGGATTGAAACATGTATATTATCATATGTGAAATGAATCTGATGTGGTTGGGGGCTCCCCAACTCAACACTCTGTGGATTTAAGAGGCCGTTTCTTCTGGAAGTGTATAAATTAGCCTGGGATAGAACCTGCATGCTGAATTTACTAATTAAGAAATGAGAAACCAGAACTATAAAGGTGGCATAGAAATACAAGAAATTATTCTTAAGTAATTTAAAAAAAAAAGAAAAAAAAATAATATTTTGTCATAATTATTATTACCCAGTTTTAATGCCTTTCTTTCTCATTGGAGATTTTTCTCTTGTGATGAAACATGGCAATAAAGAGCAAATTAAAGGGGTAATTAGGTAGTTTGGATGATCATGTACACACTACTATATTTAAAATGGCAACTAATAAGGACCTACTGCAGAGCACAGGGAGCTCTGCTCAGTGTTATGTGGCAGCCTGGATGGAAGGGAGTTGGGGGGAGAATTGGGTACATGTGTATGTATAGCTGAGTCCCTTCGCTGTTCACCTGAAACTGTCACATTGTTGATCAGCTATATCCCAGTGCAAAATAAAAAGTTAAAAATGTAGAGCAAAGTAGGTAACAAGGTACTGTGTTCTTCTATCACCTTGGCTTGGAAAGATTGAACAGGTTGACCCTGGTTGGTTGGTTATCACCCAGTATGAGTTGTCCTCACCTCTCCCACCATGAGGCACACCACATGCAGACCTGTGAGCTTGCGCTCAAGGTCTGGAGAGAGCCTCCCTGTGTTTTCTCGTGGGCTGATTAGAACTGAGAAAGATGGCATGGCTGTCAGGGTAGCTTTGGAGAATCTTTGCCTGCTTGGAGGGAAGCATGTGGTCAGAGAATAGACAAAGAACAGCTTTTCATAGTGTGGCTGTTGACAGATTATTGACTGGGTGAGTTTTGTACTATGCTTATTTCCATTGATCTAACACCTGTGGCCTGAGAAGCATAGTGCAGAGGAGTACATGCCTGGACATGTCTAGACCCAAGGAAGCAAACTTAAATTCACGGAGCCTTTGTTTCTATCACCTGTACCTTGGCATCTGCTAATCCTTTTACTGTTTCATCAAATTAGTCATTAACTATACTTATATTTATCCACTTAGGTTTATCCACTGTTTGTAAAATTTAACCACTCTTTTATGTACCACTAAGAAAGAAATCTCACTACTAATTTACCTATGACATATTGCAGTGGATGGGTTTCCCTGGTAGCTCAGATGGTGAAGAATCCACCTTCAGCATAGGAGACCGAAGTTCGATCCCTGGGTTGGAAGATCCCCTGGAGAAGGAAACGGCAATCCACTCCAGTATTCTTGCCTGAAAAACTCCATGTGCAGAGGAGCCTGGCAGGCTATCGTCCATGGGTCACAAAGAGTTGGATATGACTAAGCAACTAAGCACACATTGCTAAGGATACTGTCAGTTCTAGAATCTGTCCTGATTTCAGGGAGATAAGGGTGTGAATTGTAGAATGTGTAAGGAATCGTATCACACATTTGTAAGGACCATAATAGTTAAGATATTGCTTGTATGTTACCAGTATTAACACATAGCGGGCGCTCAGTCATCATTAACTTAACTGCTCTGTCCCAGCGGGGTTTTCTTCCTAATTGGTAAATCTTTTTTGAGTGTATAATACATGTCTGGTGTTCTTTATGTTTAGCATATATCAGTGAACAAAGCAGACATAAATCTTACGAATGGTGCAGCTTGCAGTCTTACCTTGTGGGCAGAACAGGACCCTCCAGCTCCTTAGTAAGCAGCATGGTTGAGCCCAAGCTAAGCTCCCCTTTTCTACCAGAAAAGGCTGCTTTTCTTGGCCACAGCCTTACGGTTGAATGTGTGTATCAGTAGCATATATACATACAACATCTGCCAAGCTCTTTACAGTGTCGTTACCTTCCAGCATCTTCTGTGTACCTCACCATCTGGACACCTTATCTCTCACACAAACCAGACCATGCCCCAGCTCTCTCCTTTTCCCCTTGCTCTTTGTCCCTTCATCTTGCCCTTGGCCATGGACATGCAAGTTCCTTAGCAGTCCCAGAAGCTACCTTTTCCCCTGCTGCTGCTGCTAAGTCACTTCAGTCGTGTCCGACTCTCTGTGACCCCATAGACGGCCTCCTACCAGGCTTCCCCATCCCTGGGATTCTCCAGGCAAGAACACTGGAGTGGGTTGCCATTTCCTTCTCCAATGTGTGAAAGTGAAAAGTGAAAGTGAATTCACTCAGTCGTGTCCGACCCTTAGCAACCCCACAGACTGCAGCCTACCAGGCTCCTCCATCCATGGGATTTTCCAGGCAAGAGTACTGGAGTGGCTTGCCATTGCCTTCTCCGCCTTTTCCCCTAAGCCTTTCCTAATCCGTCCATCTGAATGCAGTTTATCTTCCTAGACTTTCCCCCTGTACTTCTGTGCCCTTGTTTCTGTAATGGTACCCTCTGCATGTAATACAGTAGCCACATAAATGCAGATTGCTTAACGAAGCCCAGTGAAAAACAGTTACACACCAGAGGTATGTGTTTTTATTAACGCACATCAGCAAGTCACACCGAATCACACCAATGGATATTCTCTGGTTTCACCAAATGAAGTCCACGGTCTTCCGGTTGGGTCATACGGCAGTCCTGCACTGACTCAATTATTTTTATATTTTATTAACAGGAAGCATATCATTAAAATCTGAAGGCCCTCTACCACCCCGTTTCCTTTTTATATGTATGTGTTCTGTCTTCTCACATTTCTGGACTAACTAAAACTTGTCATCTGGAAAGATGGATGTCATTCAGGTCCTGGCAGCAAGAGTAGCTTCTGTAAATAGTCTTTTTCACATCTGGGTGTTCAGTTTCTCCTGCTGGTGCTGAGAGAATCTGATAAGCGTTGGATATTTCACCCCCGCCCCCGCCCATACCCAGGACAGATCCAGCCTGGGCTGCTGTCTGCCTCTGCACTGGCAGAACATCATTCTGTTCTTCCTCGTCTTCAACACCCAAGTGCAGCTGTGGGACTCTTCCTCAGCCTCAGACCTGCCAGTCCCCGCCACTTGAAACTGGGCCCTGCTGTGATTTTAAGTCTCCTTCCAGAAGCAGCTGAGTAGTTGCTTTTTTTTTTTTTCTCTACCTGCCCCCCCAACCCCACCCTGCAGGATTCAAGAGACTGAAAGTCTCATGAAAAGGAAAAATTTTGTGCCAACAGGAAGAAGTGCAAACACTCTCTGTTTTCTGCCTCTAAAAGCAGGGCCTGTGGTTTCCACTGTGTGTGTTTTTTTAATGTCGTTTGACTAACCATCTCCCTACAGGCCCTAGCAAATGTGGGCAGTGCTGATGCAGCCTCCCAGGATCCTTTGAGACTTACTGTGATACAGTATTTTGCCGTTTTCAACATGACTATAGATTGCCTCTTTTAGAGGATTTAAAACCTTCCTGTCAGATGCCCACAGGCCTCCGGCTCATATCTACCTAGTTTTGTGGTCAGCTTTCTAACTCTTACATAATCCCCAAGCATACAGCTGGGGTTTTCACTGCATTTAAATTGTTACTCAAAATTTAATGTAGTCTTTTAAAAAAGCCAACCCCTAGGTGGTTTACAAAGGTGTAAATCCAGTCTGTAAAAGCCAGGAAAGACATATATGTGAGTATAGTTGGCATTTAAATGTATATATTAAGAGGCATTTCACATATGTATATATTTGCAGTTGACAGAAATCAACCTCATAATTGTACACATGGTTTTCATCTCAGGCAAGTAGATTGTTAAATATTACCAAAGTATAAAGTGATCTTTGATTTTAATCAGAAAGACTTTCTTTTTGATGCTCAAGAGCAAAGTTGTAAATGGGTGGAAAATTGTACATTTGGTTCCCGCTGTCTACCTTTCCCTGCACTTTGATGAAGGAAGGGCTTTTATCAGCACTAGGAAGACCTCAAAGAAGCTGCTTTAACAGACTCCTCCCTGCTCAAAAGGTAGCTGTACTATACAAAATTGAAAATCAGATGTAATCGTTTGAAGAGGATTTTGGTAATTTGACTGCAGTGACCCGTATAGTGTGTGTTACAGTCATGTATATGTTACTCTATGAGAGCTAAGCTGGCCATGTCTACTTCATTAGGGTCAACTGAGGTTAGAGAAGTGTAGGGGCTTGCCTGTGATCATATGGCCAGTACCCTGTGAACCCAGGACTCCAAGATTAATTTCTGCTCCTTTAAATAGTCTTGCCATGTACTTTCCAGGAGACACATTAGAATCTCCTGTCCAAGCACATGCCTGGTGACTGATTAGTTCATTTAGGATTGCTTCCCCTTCTGTCTTCTGATTCTGTTTGTTCAGTCCTCAGGATTCTTTGCCTTCCAAGCTTAATTTCCCAGCTTGAACTTTCATCTTCTCAGGATGTAGGTGGTTCTTTAAATAACATTTGCTTGCCATAGTTTACTAGTTCATCCATTTCTTTGTCATACACTTAACGTTAATCCCCAGAACTCAAGTGTCTTAAGTGAATCTTGGAGAATCTTTTCCAAGCTTAGGCATTTATGTGAATGAAAGATCTATACATTCTGAAATGAAATCTACAGAGTTCGGATATTTGCCCAATTGTAGTTGATTTTCAGTCTTGCTGTTGTGGGATAAACAGAGGTACTATTAGGGAACTTTGAGTACTGTCAGTAGAAGTTAAAGGAAGAACCAGTGATTCTTTACTCTTTCCTGTGTCCATTTGACTTTCCAAATGCTTGTCTAGAAGAAGTGAGTTCAGTTCAGTCGCTCAGTCGTGTCTGACTCCTTGCGACCCCATGAATCACAGCACGCCAGGCCTCCCTGTCCATCACCAACTCCCGGAGTTCGCTCAAACTCATGTCCACAGAGTCATTGATGCCATCCAGCCATCTCATTCTCTGTCGTCCCCGTCTCCTCCCGCCCCCAATCCCTCCCAGCATCAGACTCTTTTCCAGTGAGTCAGCTCATCACATGAGGTGGCCAAATTATTGGAGTTTGAGCTTTAGCATCAGTCCTTCCAATGAACACCCAGGACTGATCTCCTTTAGAATGGACTGGGTGGATCTCCTTGCAGTCCAAGGGACTCTCAAGAGTCTTCTTCAGCACCACAGTTCAAAACCATCAATTCTTCGGCGATCCGCTTTCTTCACAGTCCAACTCTCACATCCATACATGACCACGGGAAAAACCATAGCCTTGACTAGACAGACCTTGGTTGGCAAAGTAATGTCTCTGCTTTTTAATATGCTGCGGAGAGTCGGACACGACTGAGCGACTGAACTGAACTGAACTGAACTGAGGTTGGTCATAACTTTCCTTCCAAGGAGTAAGTGTCTTTTAATTTCACGGCTGCAATCAGCATCTGCAGTGATTTTGGAGCAAAGAGTGAAACTTACTTAATATTTGAATACTCACTTCAGATATTCATTGTGTTTTCAGGAAGCAAATCCTCTGTGTTTTGGAGGAAATATGCTCTTCTGAAAGAACCATGTGAATATTAATTTCCTCATTAATGTGTTTAATTTTAAAGAGACGTAAATGTACTTAGCTTTATTTCTTAAGTTTTCATTTAGCTTCAAGGTTGCATGTGTTATCATTAGAGTTAGAAGGATTTTGCTTCATTATGGAGAAAGTAAAGTTTTAGAGAAACGAAATCATATTTGACGAAAACATTAGTTCCTGAAATTTTTATATCATGAAATTATATTCATAGTAGTCAACCTATTTGAGTTAGGTTTTTAAAGGTCTGACTACTGTTACTTCTGGCTTAAACATTTTAAGAAAAGTGTTCAGCTTTCTCTTTGGAAAGAGCTCTGTTTTTCTCCCTTAATAGGAAACAGAATTGACTGATCCACTAAGTGATGTGATTGCACGTTTGAGTTGGACAATTTAAAACACGCAAAGTTTGAAATCATACAGCATTTTCTTCAGCAGTTGTTTTTGGGGTAGCCTTTTCTGTTTCAGTGTGCTCCCGCCTTCTCAGTTTTCTTCTCTTCTCCTTTCATATTAATGGTCTTCCGTAATAAATATTATAGAATGTGCCTGGTTTGTATTGTTGCTAAGAAAAGCTTAAGACTGAGTCTCAAAGATTCATTTTAAACCAAGCAATTGGAAATACTTAAAGTGAAAAGGTTGGCTTGAAGCTCAACATTCAGAAAACAAAGATAATGGCATCTGGTCCCATCACTTCATGGGACATAGATGGAAAAATTTTTTTGGGCTCCAAAATCACTGCGGATGCTGATTGCAGCCATGAAATTAAAAGACGATTGCTCCTTGGAAGGAAAGTTATGACCAACCTTGATAGTTTATTAAAAAGCAGAGACATCACTTTGCCAACAAAGGTCCGTCTAGTCAAGGCAATGGTTTTTCCCGTGGTCATGTATGGATGTGAGAGTTGGACTGTGAAGAAAGCTGATCGCCGAAGAATTGATGATTTTGAATTGTGGTGTTGGAGAAAACTCTTGAGAGTCCCTTATACTGCAAGGAGATCCAACCAGTCTATTCTAAAGGAGATCAGTCCTGGGTGTTCATTGGAAGGACTGATGCTAAAGCTCAAACTCCAATACTTTGGCCACCTCATGCGACGAGTTGACTCACTGGAAGAGACTCTGATGTTAGAAAAGGTTGGGGGCGGGAGGAGACGGGGACGACAGAGAATGAGATGGCTGGATGGCATCAATGACTCTGTGGACATGAGTTTGAGTGAACTCCAGGAGTTGGTGATGGACAGGGAGGCCTGGCGTGCTGTGATTCATGGGGTCACGGAGAGTCGGACACGACTGAGCGACTGAACTGAACTGACTGAATCCTGGATTAATCCTACAAGTATTTTCTCTTCTCTGTGCTCAAGGAAGTGAAAGTGAAAGTTGCTCAGTCGTGTCTGACTCTTTGCGACTCCTAGACTGTATAGTTCATGGGGTTCTCCAGGCCAGAATACTGGAGTAGGTAGATTTTTCCTTCTCCAGCGGATCTTTCCAACCCAGGGATCGAACCCAGGTCTTCTGCATTGCAGGCAGATTCTTCACCAGCTGACAGGGAAGGGAAGCCCAAGAATACTGGAGTGTGTAGCCTATCACATCTCCAGGGGATCTTCCCGACCCAGGAATCGAATTGGGGTCTCCTGCATTGCAGGAAGATTCTTTACCAGTGGATCTGTCTTCCTAGCAGAGCCCGATTTACCCTCCTAATTCTCAGCGTTGCTGTGCACACTGGCTCCATGCTGAGATGAAATCTGAATGTCATCTTTGAATGCGTGTATCTTCATTGTAGGTCATTTTATTAGGCAAAACTCTCCTGAGGGGAAGTGCAAAAAATTACTTTATTCTATGAATTTATATTTCCAGTTTGGATGGCTACTCTTAACACCAGGTAGAACCATAAGCCAAGTGCAGATCAAAGCTCCTGTAATTAGAACACAGATGATCACTCTCCATCCTGGAAAATCCTGAGCTGCTCTGATTTTATCTGAAATCCGACTTGTCTCGGGAACTTCTTTCTCAATTGTAGTAAAAGCTAAAGAACTTGTTTCCTTTCTATGTGTTCAGCAGGGACAGGTTTGAATCCATATTTAAAATCAGTATCCTAGAAATGGGAATCTAGTTATGAAACATATGTTCGGGAGGGTCACAGGTTGCATTTGACCCCAATTCTGGATATAAACTTTGGAGGGCATGGTTAGAATCGTTAGTAATTTAGCATCAGCAGTTCAATCGTGTATAATTTAGTGACTCAGCACAGTAATAAACCCTGGAACCTTCTGCTTCTGTGTTTCTTCTCTGCAGGAATTAAGGGCAGATAGGAAGAAAGCAAACATGAATTAATTTGATTTTTATGTGCTTAAGCAGACATAATGAGAATCTGTTGGTGTGGCAGAAGTTACCACCATTCTACATAAAAATGAATAATACTGACATTAAAAGACAGAGCATTAATTATGTTGCTGTGGTTGCAGACTTAAATCATTTCAGGGGCTCATGCTTACACACAAGGGCCCCAAGTCCCTGAATGCTGGACATTGTGTGAAAGCTGACAAGGCAGGGGCCCTGAAACCTTGCCCTGCAATGTGACACTCCATGAAACGTGACTTGGGGTGTTCCTTTCCTTGACTTTCCTTGGTAGTTAATACCATATTTTCTCAGAAACTCTAAAAAGGCTTTTGTGTTTTCGAAGAGTAATATTGAAATGGGTTTTCCCACCTCTTTTGAATAACCAGGTACTTTTAATAGCAAGGCTACTCTTGGCATCAGTCATTGGCCGATTTTGTGATAATTTTTTGAGCATATTGGAGCTTACGTGCTCTGCGAAAAATCAGAGATCAGTTACCAGAAAGTTCAGATTTCCTGTTATGAAGTCAAGGAAATGATACAAGTTACGTAAATATTTTCTGGGACCATAAAGGAACTGTTCTCTCAGGCTAAATGTACCCTTTCTAGCAGCTAATATGAGTCTCTGTCAGCTCAGGTTTCTACATTTTTAGTACTGTGCAGTTTAGATGTGAAAGGTAGTAGAGTCATTTTTAAAAAATCTTGAATTGTTCAGATTTATTAGAAGAATACAGTTGCTAGTACCATGATATTTATCACTGGAAAAGATTAAAGTTAAGTTAAAAATAATTTAGAAATTTAACTTGTAAAATTTGGGCCTGAGATTCAGACGACATCAAATACTTCGGTCCTGAATGTTATATTCATTATTTTTTTTCCCTTCATTCTGATTGCATTTTTTCTTTTCCAAAGAACCTCACTAGTAATGGTTTTAATTCACCTGAATGTTTTGTGTTTAGAGCTCAATTTGTTATTGTGCAGTTTCAATCAATGCCAGCTTTGAAAGTTTATCTCCACTGTTTTATTTGCATCTTATTTTTTTTCATTGTTTTTGTTTGCTGCGCAGTGTTCCATGCATCCACCCCATTCTGCTTACCCTTTCCCACCGGAAAAGGCCGCTTGGTTGTCTGTAACTTGTACTTTTCATTCACAGTGCTACCATGAGGATCTTTATACCTGTTGCCTTAGGGACGTTTTATGTATACAGTTGTGTATATAACACATGGCAACACTCACTCGTGTGTGTGATGGCTCAGCAGGTAAAGAATCTGCCTCCAATGCCGGAGACATGGGTTTGATCCCTGGATGGGACAGATTCCCTGGAGGAGGAAAATAGGTGTATGTGTGTGTGCATGTTTGTGCATTTCCATCCAAAATGCGCTTCTTGAGTTTTATTTTTGACTTTGGTTATTACTGAATTTCACCACAGACTACTTGGTCCCTCACTAAAATGACCATGCTGCTGCTGCTGCTTAATCACCAGCTGTGTCTGACTGTGTGTGACCCTATGGACTGCAGCACACCAGGCCTCTCTGTCCATGGGATTCTCTAGGCATGAGTACTGGAGTGGGTTGCCATGCCCTCCTCCAGGGGATCTTCCTGACCCACGGGTTGAACCTGGGTCTCATTCATTGCAGTGGGCTTCCTTACTGTCTGAGCCACCAGGGAAGCCCCTAGAATGATCATATCACCCTATTATACTTTCATCCTTTGTATCTGGAATTCAATGAGTGTACCAGTATTTTGCCTGATTTTCTAATGGTTACCAACCCAGTGGGTATAAAATGGCAATTCATTCTTTTATTTCGACCTTCGTTTTGTTGCTCTTTAGGTTGAACTTCATTTTATATCTTTAACCATTGCGTTTTCCCCCTCTTGGAAATTGCTTGCTTAAATCTGTTTCTATTTTAAATTTTGTGTTTCCCTTCCTTTTCTTGCAGTAGTTACTGTATTTTCTTAACTGTGTTGAAGAAGCTGAGCATGAAGTCATTCCTGCAGCACTAGGGGCTGACTTTGTGACTGCAAGATACCCCTGAGATTAATCCTAGCCTTTCTTTTTGCCTTGAACAACCTCAGGTCTTGCTCCTCCTGGCATTTGCTCCTTCCAAAAGCTACTGCTTCCCTGCAGTGCAGCCCAGCAGAAGTGAGCAAACCCTGTCAGGTCCCTGCTTTGCCAAAAAGCCCCAGTGGCTCCCCTTGGCTTTTAGGGGAAAGGTCTGCATCTTGCCTGGGTCTCAGTGTCCCTCCTTGTTTAATCCTTGAGTCTGGTCACCCCCTATGCCTTGTTTGCAGCCCCAAGAGGCTACTTCCTTATCCTTCCAGGGACTTCTCCGGCCCCACCTACTGTGCCCTATGCTCTCCCTGTTGAGCTGTTCCTCCTTGATTAGGACTCTTCCAGATTTCTCACAGCACCTCCAGGAAAGCCCTCCTGTATGTTCATACGAGGTGAGGTCTCTCCAAGTTCCCCCATGGCAGCCTCTGCTTCCTTCTTTGAAACTCCTTCTGTACCTATGATATCTAATCCTTTTTCTGCTTAAAGACAGAAGGGTGAGGACAGAGGCATTTGGGAATTTCATGAGGTCAGTACTGTGTCTTTGTTCTTTTCTGTTGTTTCCCAAGCATCTAGCTTAGCACTTGAGACACCGAAGTGCAATTAATCTTTGTTGATACGGGAGTAAAAATGGATGCACATTAAATGCAAATTTCCCGCCTCTGGCTTTGTGACTCATTTTCACTAGACATTTGGATAGATGTATCCATTTGAGCCTTCTTTCAATGCTACTTTTTACATTTACGATTTAAAATACCTTTAATTGCATTTTCCTTGTTGATCAACTATGTTTACTTAAATACATTTCTCTTTGTTATTAACACTAGCTATAGGTTTAATTTTTAATAGGGTTGTGTGTGCAGAATATTAGCTTAAATATCGTTACATACGGTGCTGCTGTGTCACGGTTTGTATAATTGTCCCCCTATTTTGAAGCATTAGGTTGTTTTCAATTTCATTACTCTATAATGAAATATAATATTTCTTGGTATAAATTAATTTCTTTTTTCCCCGAGTTGTTTCTTTGGAATTACTGCTTTTGAACAGCTCTTATTAAAGGCTGCTAGATCATTAAGAAAGATTGGAGTTGGTTTCATTGCCAGGCAGTATGTACCTGTTTATCTGGAGCTCCACCAAAATTGAGTTTTATAATTTCATTGTATTTTAATAGCTCTGAAGTGTAACTCTAAAGCCGTTTCAATTTACATTTCTTTCTCTGCTGGTAAATCTGTGCGTTTTTTTACCAGGATGATTTACACCCTCTCTTTCCTCTATTTAAATTGTTGGTATGCATCCTTTGATGTCCTCCCAAAGTAATCAAATCTCTTCTTTCTGTGAGCCGTGTAAGGTACAGTCAGGACCTCATCCTGATTACTGTGTTTTAAGAGTGTTTTTGGAACCTCGCAGGTATATTTCTAAGAATATTCTCTGATACTTTTCAAAAATATGTAACATATACAGTCAGCTTTGGAATATGCTCCTTCTTTATGAATAATTCCCATTTAAATATAGTCATGGCCCCTTAGCACTGCTAAAACCCAAACAGTAGGGCTTCTGTTCATTTGGGTGAGAAATTTTCCCCTGAAAAGATAGAAATTCATATATCAGAGGGTGTGTTTTCTTGGTTCCCTTTTAAATGTAAAAATTATTTATGGATTTGCATTCCATAGTATCTCAGCATCATTTAGAATTAGGCTGTGCTTACTGAACTCAAACTGCAAAGCTTCACTTAAGCATGACTCAATTACCCTTTAATGTATCCAAAAAAAAAAAAGGCAAAGGAAAAAATCCATCAGAATTTGTCATTATGATTGATTCTGGTGCACAGAAGACTGGCAGTCTTTTCCCAAACTTTCATGGTTGTTTTTTTGATCTTTGCCTTTTTGTTTGATATACTTGAATAATCTGCATAGTTTTGATATTTAATTCCCCTTATTCTTGTCAATTGGGAGCCAGGTTTGGGAGGTTGGCATTTCTTTATTCTCCATGCAGTCAGGGGTTTCTTCTAAAGCATTTAAATTATGCAGAGCCTAGAGTTATTCCAAGAGTGGTTTGCTAAGGGTATTTTGGGTTACTGGGAGGAAACGGACTACGTGGATTTGAAACAAGTCATAGCTTGACGGTTAGGTTTGAAGTTATTTTTTTTTCCACCATTTAAAAATGTTTCTTTTTCTTCTAGTTTCTTTTCTCTTTACTGATTTCTCTCAGGCTGAAAATAACATGGACTTGTACATGTGAAAGAAGGGCTGCCATTGACAGCTGGGCAGGGTATTCACTGTACAAGAGCAGAGCCCAAGGTAGATGAGGGCCGCATTTCAGAGCAAGGGGCACTTTTCCCCACCTCATACAATATACTGTGTGAATATACTGTACAGCCACCTTACAGATATGTGACTTCAGCAGTTGCTACGAGTTTCCTGGGTATTTCCATCAGGGTTTCTTTTCCTTTGTCTTTTTGCAGTCTTGCTTTCATGATCCTCCAAGAAGGGATCCCCAGTGGTCTGGACCTTTTTTGTTTGTTTATTTTTCTGTTTATAGCATATTCCTCAATAAGTTAACACCTTGACTAGATTCTTGTCCTGTTCATCTAAGTTCAAATGAGTGTCCTTCATTATGTTGCTAACCTCTGAGGGAATGCTCTCAGCTTTCAGTTCTTTCCAGTGCTTTCTTGTCACCAGTGGGAATGTCTGGTTTTTTCAAAGCCATGTGAAGTGAGAGGTATGGTCTTAAGAGAAAAGTTCAGCTCTCAGCGATTAGCCCAAAAGTTCAACTCTGAGAGATTAGCCCAAGTCTGCTAGAGAGTTTCCTTTTGTGTCTGTGCTATAACAGAAAGAAAACTTCCTCTTTTTCCAGGCTAATTGGGTATATTTCAGTGGGCACACAAAGGCTCTGGTTTATTCCCTCTCTGAATAGAAACGGGGGTGGTGGAGCTGCCTTGCTTCTCATCGGAGGCATTTCGGTCCCCATCTTCAGTGGACCAGGTCTCAGGCAGATGGTTCTGTCACAGACGTTAGGATCAGAAATCGGATGAAGGTCAAGATAAAGATGCCACCGATACCTGGCTTTTAAAGTCCTCTGACCCACTTTTCTTGTGTTGGAAGGAGTTCATTTTACTTGACATATCATTTCTTTGTGATTTTGCTTTGGAATCAGATATAAGGTTCATTGATGTTCTTGAAGATGAGTCTTTTACTCTTAAGACCCAGTTCAAATCAGTGCCCTCCAGGGATTTGAGATTTCTGCTCCTTGCTCATTTTATAGACCCGTGTTGGGGACTCTCAGCTCTGTTTGGCAGTTCGTTGCCATCTGGTTGTCATCATTGTCGAGGTCTCTTTTCCTGCTGTAATGACAGCCGTGTAAGGAGGGAGGTATCTGCCCATCCCCTTGTTTTCCTGTTAAATCATCTGATAGTATTCTTCCTAAGTCAGAACCAGCTTTATCATCATGAATAAAGATGTTGTTCTGAAATGACATGAGGGTCTTTCTTTTTCGGAGTGAACTACCTGCCTGATTTTATTAGCTTAGTCTTCTTCCTAAGCAAGTAAAAGATGGATCCTTAAGAAAAGATATGTTACCTTAATATTTAAGTGAGTTATACCAAGATAGGGCTTCCCTGGAGACTCATACGATAAAGAATCTGCCCGCAATGTGGGAGGCTTGGGTTTGATCTCCGGGTCGGGAAGATCTTCTGGATGAAGGGAATGGCTCCCCACTCCAATATTGTAGCCTGGAGAATTCCATGGACAGAGGAGCCTGGAGAGCTGCAGTCCATGGGATTGCAAAGATTTGGACATGACTTTACAACTGACACTGTAGAGAGATAAGGAAGTGTGTATGTGTGTGTACGCATACGCCTAAAACATTACTACCTCTGCCCTGAAGAGGAGGAGGGAAAGGGTGGGGAAGAAGATGCAGGCTTTATAAGGGGTTCATTTTGGTTTCACCAAACATGACTAGATTAACTCTTTTAAAACGAAAATCTGTTTCTTACAACATAATTTTTACGTGGACAGAATTTTAAAATGCATTTTAAGATAAAGAGCTCTATAGATTAACCCTGCCTTCCCTGCCCTTGCAGCGTGTTCTGGAGGAAGGCAGTCTTTCTCAACCATTTGGTTTGTTCTGTGTTTTCAGAATATTTCAGAATATCTCTCATTTTTGTCTCGTTGGCTGGAGCATAGTGTTGGTGGGGGGAGTTGAACTGAAATCCTGATTAACGTATTTGTGTTTCTTTACCGTTTTTAGCAAGAGATGGCTTAGACTTGCAGGAAGGCGTTGTTCTGTAAATAGAGCTGCGGAATATATCTTATTTGTCATCATCTTATTATTCCTTGGCTTGTTTCTAGAGATTAGCACAGCAAAGTTCGTGAATCCTTCTTCAGAAGCTATAGTTTTGGCCTTTGCTGAGTGAGGCTTAATAGGAACTCCCCAGTCCCTGCCCCGCAGGTTCAGGGAGTGTTATTTTTCAGATAGTCTGGAAATTGAAATTAATTTTTCAACGAGAACACTATATCTTAGGAGATGTTATTAGAGTTTACTAAACTCTTGCCTGGAAAATCCCATGGATGGAGGAGCCTGGTAGGCTGCAGTCCGTGGGGTCGCTAAGAGTCGGACACGACTGAGCGACTTCACTTTCACTTTTCACTTTCACACATTGGAGAAGGAAATGGCAACCCACTCCAGTGTTCTTGCCTGGAGAATCCCGGGGACGGAGGAGCCTGGTGGGCTGCTGTCTATGGGGTCACGCAGAGTCGGACACGACTGAAGTGACTTAGCAGCAGCAGCAGCAAGCTTCATTCATATTATCATTTGATTTAAAGTCAGATACCTGAAAGTGAATGTTGCACAGTGGCAAAGAGTCTGCCTGCCAGTGCCGGAGACGGAAGAGACCGGGGTTCGATTGTTGGGTCGGGAAGATCCCCTGGAGTGGGAAATGGAAACCGACTCCAATATTCTTGCCTGGAAGATTCCATGGACAGGAGCCTGGGAGCCTACAGTCCATGGGATTGCAAACAGTCAGCCATGACTAGGCGGGTGCACCCAGACACACACACGAATCTGAATATATAGGAAATCCCACATAGTGACTCTGAATTTAAGGTAGCTTAGGTTGCTTTCACAGCTCCTAAGAGAACAGCACAAATAATCGCAGGCCATTCTTGAATGAACGTGTCTAGGTTTGTGTGACTTAGCACGTATAAGGGGACAGTTGTCAAGTAAACTATTCAATTGTTGATTCTTATGAATAGAATATATACAGAAAGCACTGTTAAGTCAGATAGGAATATTATGGCACTTCAATCCCTAAGCCCAAGTTGAATCAGTTGTGTTTGACATGGAAGAAATTTTAATTAACCCTTTAGTCAGGAAACTGAAGGAACATTCTTCTCTTGAGCCATTAAAAGCTGGCTTTGTATTTTTTTGTTGTTGTTGGCATTTGTAAATTGAGTTTTTACCATGACCTAGACTTCCTTTCGGAGAAGGCAGTGGCAAGCCACTCCAGTACTCTTGCCTAGAAAATCCCATGGATGGAGGAGCCTGGTAGGCTGCAGTCCGTGGGGTCGCTAAGGGTCAGACACGACTGAGCGACTTTACTTTCACTTTTCACTTTCACACATTGGAGAAGGAAATGGCAACCCACTCCAGTGTTCTTGCCTGGAGAATCCCAGGGACGGGGGAGCCTGGTGGGCTTCCGTCTCTGGGGTCGCACAGAGTCGGACACGACTGAAGTGACTTAGCAGCAGAAGCAGCAGCAGACTTCCTTTGGGCTCTGTGTAGAGGGCCATAGTATTTCATGAGAATATAGTTTGATTCAGAACTAGGGCAGTGTTGGAAATCATTTTAGTTAGAAGATTATTATAGTTATAAATTAATTTTAAAAATCCTTATTTTAGTGCTGAGTGGCACCCTGCTGCTGCTGCTGCGTCACTTCAGTCGTGTCCGACTCTGCGTGACCCCATAGACAGAAGCCCACCAGTCTCTTCCGTCCCCGGGATTCTCCAGGCAAGAACACTGGAGTGGGTTGCCATTTCCTTCTCCAATGTGTGAAAGTGAAGTCGCTCAGTCGTGTCCGACCCTTAGCGACCCCACGGACTGCAGCCTACCAGGCTCCTCCATCCATGGGATTTTCTACGCAAGAGTACTGGAGTGGCTCGCCATTGCCTTCTCCGAAGTGGCACCCTAGAGACCATCTATTTTGACACCCCCCCCAGTGTTGTTTATAAATGAATTCTACAGGAGAAGCCATGACAGAACTGTGCTGAGAAAATCTGTTCAAATCAGGCACCTTCTTTTGTGTCCTGTAACATGAAATAGCAATCATTTAGGTTCCAGATGGAGTTCTGTAGATTCTAGTTATTTCTCTCTAAATCTGTTTTGGGAGAAAACTCCCATGTAATTGCTATTATATGTTTCTATACATAATATATATATTATACATCTTTATATATATTACATCTGTATATATACTATGTATATATATACATATATATACACATAGTATATATATGTGTGTGTATATATATATACATATATATATATAGTATATTACATCTGTATATATACTATGCATTTTAATCACTAGCTTATGTTAGGCTCCATACATGTTCAGAATCCCTATATATATATATTTAACTCTTCATCCTTTAACTCTTCATCCTAGTCTGGGGCAGTATAGGCACTTTTATCATGCCCATTTTTTTAAATGAGAAACTGAAGTATAGAAGTATTAAGTAACTTGCCTTGGCATGTGATGGATCCATTTCCATTCCAGATCTCAAGCTTTTAAACACGAATTTTAAACCTCTAGCCAATACCCTGATGAGTTTAAACATTCTGAAATTTAAAAATTTAAGTCTAAAAATGTTTTTAAATTCTGAAAATGTGATGTGAAAATAACAGAACCCAGAGTGATGGTGAAGGATGCCCTTTCCTGTGGAAAATCTTTCCTTGTGTTCTGAGCCATTCATTCTCCTTTCAAGCCTTTGACCTGTCTTTGCCCCAGTGACGCTGTGGAATCAGCCGTCCAGGCTGCTGGCAGATGTGTTTGGGGTCAAGATGGCAGCCGATGCTTTCCGGGTCCGCTGCAGCTGTGCAGACAGTCTGAATCTGCGGTGGAGGTCTGCCAAGTTGGATGTGCGAGGCTCCTCCTTATGCTTCAGGAGCTCACACTTTCCACAAACCTCCTGCCCTGCAGCGGCTCACATCAGTGCATTGCTATGTCAGGCTGAATAATTCGCAGCATTTAGCACTTAAATTGGCTCATTGCAGACAATCCAATTAGAATAAAGTCTATTATCGTTTGGGTACCTTGGAATGAAATGGAGTGTTTAAGGGATGAACATGCCACGCTGCCTGGCAGTCACTCTGTGCCCAACTCATCTTCTTCGTCTTGCAAGTTCTCTGCGTCTTGCTAGAATGACACCCTGCCTTGGTGTGAGCCATGTATGAGGTCTGGTAGCACACTTTCCTCATACAAACTTTCTCTGGATGTGTTAATATCGGGAGGATCCCAAGAGCTCCACAAACACCTCTTCAAAGAGCGGTTATGTGTGTCTTGCTCACAAGGGCTGTTTAATTAAGGTTGCTTTTCAGATTGAAGTCCAGAACCCAAACAGATATCGATCCAGGAGGTGATGACACCCTGAAAAAAGACATAATGCAGCTTTAGTGATCAGTAAATTTGAGGCAGGAAAATTTTGAGTAATAAGCAGTTTATAGCAGCAGTTCCCAACGTTTTTGGCACCAGGTCGGTTTTGTGGAAGACAGGTTTTCCATGGATGGGGCTGGGGGTGGTTTTGGGATGATTCAAGCACATTACACTTAATTGTGCATGTTATTTCTATTAGTATCAGCTCCACCTCAGATCATCAGGCATTGTATCCAGGTGGTCGGGGACCCCTGGTTTATAGAACTCCTGTATTTCCCCTCCTATAGCTTGGCCAATGATGAGTGAAAAGCAGGAAAGGAATGAGTAGAGGCAGTGTGGTGGAGATGTGATTCAAGAAAGGAGCTTGACAGAAAGTCCTTGCATTGGGTGCAGAGAGGACGATGGTTTCTAGGTGTGGTGGTCAGTTTGTGGGCAGAAATTTTGATGTCAACAGCAAAGGGTGGTGCGTTGTTGGGAGACTCACTTGGAAAGAAAAGTTGTTCCTAAATGATGTTGTGAGGACACAGATGTATTTCTACTCGTCAGGTTACAAATGAGGAAGAAGTCAATTTTTGACTGTAGATAAATATTTTTATTAATGTATTTATTTTTAATTACCCTCAAATGCATCATGGCACTCCTAAAAATCCTGTTTTTGACATTCAGCTCTATCATTTTTTAGTTGTGTGATGTACCAGCTAGAGAGATAGCAATGAATCTTTCCCAGCTTCATCTAATAAGGAGTATAACATCCCTCTGTACAAAGAATAGAGAAGGTAGGAAATGGTATGTAAATGCCATATGCCTTTAGTAAAATCGGCAAATGTCTGTCTGTTTCGGCTGTGAACTCAGAAATCACATGGACAAGGAAGATGACTGGAATAGAGTCCTCTGCCCCTTTAAGGTTTTGAAAAGGCTGTACTTGAATTAGTCACCATGAATGGATTGGAGGGCAGGAGCGGGAAATGCCCTGCCATCCCCTGAATATGGCGGTGATTTAAACCATCTCTCTCTACCTCTCCTTTCTTTTTGTCTAACATATACTTTATATCGCTGGCCAACTGATTCTCATTGATTTCTTTTATACTGTGAGTCAAAAAGCTACCTCATTTCCTGGGGAAAGCCCAGTTCTCTAAATATCCTTTTATCCTTCTGTAAATGCTGTTAATGACTTCTTGAGGAGAACTCTAAGGCTGTGAGAACGGGACTGGGAAATTTTGCAGTCTGCTCCCACACTATAATAGGTGAGTTGGCTTTTCACTTGGTCCCCAGTGCCGGAAATGCTCCCGAAAGGTCAGGGCATTGGTGCTTGTAATTCTTGTGATCCCCTGCTTTTGAAATTAGAGACCTGAACCAGAAGGGTGCTGTCTTTGGTAACCAAGGCTTTGGAGCTGCAAAGGGAGTGTTTTTAAAGGAAGTCTGGTTGACAGATAATCACTTCTCTTGCTGCATTCCAGGTGCTGTGTGGAAGGGGTTGGGAAGAAATGCAGATGTGGCTGGTTGCGTGTGGTCACTTGGGAGAGTGCTGTAGGCCTTTCCAAAGGAAGGGCTGTAATAGAAATAGCAAGACACCTAGAGAATGGTTAAATGGTTAGTTTTAGTGTATGCTGCAGCAACTAGAAAGCCAATAAAGAATCAGATCATACCCAAATTTCACTTATTCATGGACCTGCTTACCCACGACTCGACTGTCATCAATTAAACAAGGAGGCCATGAGACTGAGGTGGCGCTGATGCCCTAGTGGCCTGTGTAATAAACCCAAAGCCAAACCTGCACGTGCCTCAGGGTTATGAGATTGACACCTAACACCAACCAGTCACAGACAACTTGCTGGGCTTCAGCCAACCAGTAATTTCCTTATTTTGTTTCTACTTTTTCTCTATGAAAATCTCTCCTCAGGTCCTGCCAGTAAATATTGTCCTGTATGAGTTGACTTTTGATTAAATAAATTCTTAAAATTTTTTAATGCTTCAATTTATCTTTGAACGCTACACACTCACCTAGTATAAAAAAACAAAACATTTTGCCGTGTGGCACGTGCAATCTTAGTTCCCTGACCAGGGATCTAACCCACACCCCCTGCATTGGCAGAGCTGGATCTTAACTATTGGGCCACCTGGGGAATCCAGGAAAGCAAGTTTTTTGAATAAAAAGTTGTTATCCTTGGGAGTTCCCTGGTGGTCCAGTGGCTGAAACTCAGCACTCCCAATGCAGGGGGCTCAGGTTCGATCCCTGGTCAGGGAACTAGATCCTGCGTGTGCTGCAGCTGGAGTGAGTGATTGAGTGAGTATTGAGTGAATAAGTTTGTGTTACTGTCCTGGGACCCAAGGAGAACCCTTCTTTGGAGCAGACTCTCTAGCCTGCACTTACTGTTTCCTGTCTGGAGCATGTTTCCCTCTTCACCCTGTACCCGGACCTTCACCACAGGGCACAGAACTTATTCTTTCACTCAATTCTTGTCTCCGTTCAAACTTCACCTTCCCAGGAAGGCCCGCCCATCAACCCCTGTAGGACAGTTCTGTCTGCTCTGTGTCATTTTCTGCACTTCCTTTAATTGTCTCAGAGAAATTATCCCACCAGCCATTATTACCATGTTCCACTCTTAGAACTTAACCCTCTGACCCACATTTTCTTAGTGCCTAGAGTTTAGTGGGAACTGATTACATTTACTTGTTACTTAATGCTGACACATCAACTCAGTCCATTTCATAAACTTGAGCCCTTTAAAACACTTTATTTCTTTCCCCTAAACATCACAAAACTGAGCTTATGTCTTGAAGGTGCTTAGGTTGTGACTCTGAGCTGTGTAATGAGAAATAAAGGCTGTAGAGTAGTGCTAGCAATGGGCTCAAAGATACATGATATTTGCTGTTCTGGGTATTTCTGTACTTCCTGAGTGAAGCTGCCAACCTTCTCCCAAAAGGAAAGGCCTCTTATCGAAACTGTCTATTCTTATTCACGTTTCTTTGAGGAAAATTACTGAGACATAGCCTGCCATAGATTGATGATCCACTATATACTACTGAGACGGGTGGGGCAAATTGGAAGAGTAACATTGACGGGTATATACCACCATGTATAAAATAGAGAGCTGGTGAGTAGCTGCTGTATAGCACAGGGGAGTCATTTCCATGCTCTGTGATGACCTTAGAGGGGGTGGGATTGGGAGGTGGGAGGGAGGCTCGGGAGGAAGTGGATATATGTATCCTTAACAGCTGATTCATGTTGTCCAGTAGAAACTAACAAGACTTTAAAACATCTATACTCCAATTAAAAATATATATATATTACTTGTAATAACTTTTAAGACACAGGTATATAATACTTGGTGGGGGAGACTCCTTTTTGATAATGTCAGCATTGTGTAGGGAAAGATAAAAGTAAAATTCTTAAAAGATAACGGTTGCTAGGTAATGAATTTCAATGATTTCTATGTGTTCTTTACTTTAAAAATACCAACAATGATATATCGCTACCATCTATTGAGTATTCACCTCAACAAATGTGTAAGAGAAGTGTTAGTATTATGTCTATTTTATGGATTAGAAAACTGAGGCCAAATTATTTACCCCCATCCCTAAGCAGGAACTCCAGCCAAGTTCCAGCTCTATACTGCATGGTTTTTGGTTTTTTTCCTTTTTCATCATTGTGCTTTTAGGCTACAAAAATTCAGTAAAAGGAATGTATCAACTGCTAATTCTGTCAAGAAAACTCATTATCTTTGAAAATTACTAGTAAGCATCCATTTCCATCATAGCATTTTGCAACAGTATACTTCTATCATAATGTTCAGAGTTCTCTGTATGATATCCTCTGGTAGCTCTTTTGCTGTAGGAAGTTGGGCCTTTTATCATTCTGGGATCTCCTACTTCTTTTTCCTTTTCTTCGTTTATTCAAAATTTATGCTTCCTTTTGGGCTCACAGAAGGCTGCCCACTATTGTGTGTTTGCTCTGCTGTGGACTCAAGTTGGCTGGAGAGCAGGCCATTCATCCCGCTGTTGGCCAAGGGACTGGCGATCATGCAAATTCTGACCTGGACTTCCAGGCCCCAGGCTGTATTGCTTCTGGATACAGTGAGTCCAGATTTGGCAGCCCCATTCTGTCCTGCCTGTAACTGATCGGAGAGGAAGGAAGTGGTATTTGTGGAGGATGAAAAGCAGGTTATTGCTATTAATAGGAGGTTATATTAAGAATTCATTTTTAGCATAGTCTAAACACCGAATATTGAAGAGCCAGAGAAAGGAGCACAAACTTGCAGATATCTTGATTAAAACATTGGAGCTTAATTACAAATTTCACAACTCATTGTACAGCCCCTATGGGCCTGGTACTGTCTTCTGAACTAGCAGATAGTAGTAAACAAAATAGCTAAGGAGTTTATTGTCCAACAGGGGAGGAAGCTATTGAAACAGTCACGCTGGTGAAGAGCAGGATGGGATGAAGCATATGGGGAGTTGATTTAACGATCTAGGCCAGGGGTCAGCAGAATTCTTCCGAAGAGGTCCTGGTTACAAACACTTGAGGCTTGGAGAGCCATATGGCCTCTGCTGCAACTTCTCATCTTTGCAACTGAGGCATAAACCTAACCATAAGCAGTAGACGGATGGGCATGGTTCTGCTCTAATAAAACTTTATTTACAAAAACAGATGGCAGTCTGGATTTGGCCTCTGGCTCATAGCTTTATGACCTTTTATCTTGGGCTCTCATGTTGCATTCATTCTGTGGTCTTCTGTACATGCCCTTTCACCCCTGTCCTTGGCTTTCAGATGGTTCCCTCAGCCCCCTGTAACCCAGACTCACATGGCAGAGGCTGCTGCAGGAATGAAGCTGGGAGGGAAGTCCAGCTGACTTCCCCATAAAAATCATTGGCTCAAGCTGGACCCTGGGCCTACCCTACACCCATTTCTATCAAAGAAGACTCCAGTTCCTGGGACTGGGTTGGCTCCAGCCTGACTCAGCCCTCAGGTTCATTAGGTTGCCACTCTTTGATAAGACAGAGAAGGCTGCCAGTAGGGAGCCCACAGTGTTTCCATAGTTACTGAGCTCCCAGCTATGCACAGCTTGATCTTTGGACCAAGGGCATCAGCATCTCCTGGAAGCTTGTTGGAACTGCAAGAACTTGGCACCCCACCCAGAATCAAAATAGAAACTGCTTTAAAACAAGAGTCTCAGGTGGTTTACTGACACTTTCAAGTTGGAGAGGTCAAAAAAGGCTGTTTTGAGGATGGTTACACCAAAAATGGGCGATGGAGTGGAATGAGTGGTTGCTTGGCTCCCTATTAAGCACCTGAATATGCTCTTATAATTCCAGTTTGTAATGTTATTCTGCATTTAAACTCTTAGTGCTTTTTATGGTGTTCAGTATTCAAAGTGGACCACAATTATTTAGAGGACCTATCTCATCCCTTCTTCCCAGGAAGTCCTAGCAGTGTTCATGGTGGTATGGGATTGAAAATAAAAACAAAGCGGAAAGAATAAAGCAGATTTGTAGACACTGTCATTGCTTCTGTTTTGACCCACGTTATAGTGCATACAGGTGACATGCTGTGTCTAGCTTTTATCTTGAAAATAATTTGCCATCTTTCATGATGGGTCACTGCATGAATTCATATGACCATCAAGTGTCTGGATTCTGTTTTTGACGACAGGAAGCTCTGTAGTTAAGCGGCCAAATTGCATTTCAGGATTCTGTTTCTATTTTTTGTTCTGTTCGTTTGATCTTTTTCATCAGTAGGCACGTTAGCTTCCCAGGCATTGAAGAAGAAAAAGAAAAAATGTTTTTTTCTAGCTTTCTTGTATTCAAAATGCTGAGGGCTTCCCCAGGAAATGAAAGCCTGCCTAACTGGAAATATGGTTGGCCTCCTGGTACATCTGTCGGATCCGGACACCAGGCACAGACCTGTTGTCCTCTTTGTAAGACTCGCCCCACATTCTAAGGCAGAGCTCTCAACTGACCCTTGGAATTCCATTAGCCAGTGTGTTTTGGGAGCTCAGTGTGGGGAGAGGCCTGTTGAAGACATGTCTTTGCCAAACGGGCAAGTCTCCCACTTGGCTATTTGGAGAAGGGTTATATCCTGTACCATTGAAGCAGGATGAACTTGGCCATGAGTGTCGGCCAGAAGCCCTCTATCCCGTTTATACGGCTGTGCTGGCTGGGTTCTGAGAAGTACATGATTTCATTTGGGAACTGGCTGTGGTTTGCTACTAACCATCTGAGTCTGCAAAATGATGGCTTTTGAGCATGACCGGGACAAAATAACCCTGGGGCTGTATTTGGTGTGGTTTGTCTGTTAGGTTTAAAAGCTCACTATAGGATTTCCTTGCTTTATAAAATTGAGGCCTCCTTTAAAGTTGTGTCATTTCTGTGGTTTATAAATCGGCTTATCTTCCTCTTGTACTGGCGGTCGTTTACATTTAATAGAAACAGGAGATAAGATTCGTCTATAAAGATGTCATAGCTATTTGGTAAAGTTGGGTGTTTTCACTTCTCGAAGTGCAGTGTACTTGTACTCAAAGAGAAGGGGGCCTGGGAGGCGGTGGGAGAGGGCTCTTTCAGAAGCCCTCTGTACCTTGGGTGTTCTTTCTCTGTCAGCCACCCATCTGATTCTGATGGAGAGTTTTCCAGGTAGTTGTGGAGGAAGATAAATTAGCCAGGTGATAGATTACTAGCCATCCTTCTGCTGTAAGGAGTATGAGGTGAGAGGTTAAGTGACTCAGTTCATTTCTCAATGGAGGACAGAGCAGAGGTGCAGAAAGCCTACACCCTGCTGCATATGTTCTTGCCTCTTGACTCTCTTTCCCACTTCTTTTCCCTGAGAGCATACCACAGAAGCCTTGGAGACATGCTGACATAGCCTGCCTGGTCTCCCCTTCTCTAAGGCAGCTCCACCATGAGAGCTCAGGAAAACCAGAGGTGGCCACGAGCATGTATATGTGAACCACACGGGATGCGTGAACATAGACTGAAACCCAATCATATTTTCCAAATTAAACTTGTCATTTTGCCTCCGTGTCCCTTTTTTTTTTTTTTAAATCCTTGACTTTCTATTGGGCAGATTAAATTACATGAATTTATGGAAAGAAAAATTGTAGCAGGTGTCAGACTGCAAGAGGAGGGAGTTTATGTATCTTTCGGGAATGGGACCAGTGTTTCCTAGACCCAGTTACTGAAGTTTATGAGCTTTTACACGATAGGATGTTGTTTGGTGGTCTCCATAAAATGAAAGCTTTTTTTTTTTTTTTAGTCACCTCTGTGATAATAAGAGTAGGAGAAGACCAAGACACTGGTAGTTTCTTTCTTTCTTTCTTTCTTTTAGTTTTTCCTTCTATTTAAAAAGTTTTAGATGTGTTTTCCAAATTACAAAGATGTTGGAGATAAGGAGGCTGAAAATGCCTTATCTCTTTTCAAACTTGATATGTTTTTATAAAGGTATCAATTGTATTGTGACAGTCTTCATTTGTAATCAAGTGACATTTAAGTATAAAACAGTGTGATTGCAAAATAGTACGGTCTTCTCAGTGAAAGGTGATTTTCTTGTTTCTTTCTTGCCCCTTTGAAGACGTTTGGTGATGGCGACATTTGTGGTTATCAGAATAGGGAGGGATGTTGCTGCTGGCACTTAGTGGGTAGAGGCAGGGGATGCAGCTAAAAGTTCTACTGTGCACAGGACAGGACCCCTCCCACCCCCGCCACACACACACCAGCGAGTTAATGTGGCCAGAAATACTCATGCTGCTGCTATTGAGGAACCTTGCGGTACCATAACCAAAACCAAATGCGCTGTCTCTGAGTTTTCGTTCTTTCACATGACATTTATGACATTACCAAAAGCATGTCCGGAATGCCACATATCGCGGGGAGAAAGCATTGTCTTCTAACATAATAAGCATGAGACTTTCGAAGCTCATTGTTTCGTAGAACTTGTTCTCTCTTCAGGGAAGGAACACTGAGATTTTCCTTTTACGTTACACATTCCTGGTGTATTGTGAAGCCTTACATTTAAGTTTTTTTAAAATAACATTGGTTTACAAGGTGGACTTTGCAAGATTTCTTTGGCCATATTCTATTAATTCAGGTAATGCCTGGCCGGGCACTACCTGAGCCCCATGTCTTCAGACTCCGTGCAGACATCACGGCTGCTCTGGCCCTTCGGCTGCAATGTCTGAGGAGAAAGATGGGTGGGTTCTTTGCAAAGTGACGTCCCTTTGACCTTGAACCGCACTGACGTTTTCATACACACAATTTGAACTGCCTGATTTTATTTTCTTTCGGTACATATCCTGTGGGAACAGATTCATGTATCCCAGGTTCTACTCAATAAAAGGGCATTGAGTCGTCAGTAATAGAATATCAACTTTTAATTAAAGTTATGCCCTTTCTTGCTCTGGGTGCAAAGATATTGACACATTTGATGATAGAATAACAGGCAGTGTGGTATTTCTTTTTTTTTTTAACGCCTACAAATTGCTTTTAATTCCCCATGATCTGGTTGACAATTGCCAGTGTAAGTATTTATAGAGAAAGATAAAGACGGAGCTACCTACACTGTATCTATAAATACAGCCGAACACACAAAAAGTGACGGTGACAGCCATCTTGGCTGTATCGGATGTGTGTGTGTTTTAAGATTTCAGTGTAGAAGATCTATATTTCTATAAATTAGTTTTCGTGTTTTGTATGAGTTTTTACTTTTAAGGGTGACTTTGGAAGAAAATTTGACCTGTGACACCAGAAAATTAATTCCAACAAGTTTCATCTGGAAGAATGCTGGTGATTTTGGATGATCAAAGTTGTGGCTCTTTCTGTGTGTGTGTCTGTCTGTCTGTCTCTCTGTTTCTATCTCCCTCTCTCTTCTCAGGAGTGTCGTGAAGAATTAATAGCCCAAGGATGATCCCCTCAGTTCACTTTAGGGTGTAGGACTGAATGTTCCCAGTTACCTCTTACTTTTGACTTGCTCCTAACAGCTATTTTCCTTGTCAGATGGCTAGAAACAAATTCTGAACAAGACTGGAGGAAGAATGTTGAAGGGTATTTGAAAATCAAAACACCTCAAAACTCTGAATGGACCATGGCCTGTGATTCTTTTTCTGTTGGGCTGGGCATCATCTCTGGATGTTGCAAAATTTAGGTTAAGTGGTAGGGGTCACAGTGGTGTTGAACCACTGCAGATGGGACCTATAAGAGAAGGTGTGCTGTCTTCACGCATTGCTGGGACAGGATCTGAGGCCTCTGGGTACCCAGTGAATCTTGCCATCTGGCTCCCGCCGTACCCCCTCCCCGCTGACTTAGTCTCCTGTTTCCTGGTCGCTGCTCCCCATCTCTCAAAGTTGCTGCTCCTGGCTCTTGCCAGTTGACTTTCTTCTCACCCTCAGCATCTCCTCTTAAAGGCTCATTCCTTGTTGTAGCTCTCTCAAAATTATCTTGTTGCCTTTTTACTCACTTCAGAATTACTATTATTTTTTACAGTTCTGTGTCAGTAATGTAAATTCTGTGAAGGAAGTTACTGTGCTTGCCTGGTCCCATCCTCTATCCCTCCCACCTCATGGAGTGAGCACTCCTTAAAAATTTAGAGAGTAGACAGATACATTTTTCTCCAAAATTATTTACGTCACAGTGCTGTTCATGTTTAAAGGAGTAGACATCCGGGGATTCCCTGGGGATCCAGTGGTTGGTACTCTGTGCTTTCATTGATGGGGTCCTGAGTTCAGTCCCGGTTGGGGAAGTAAGAGCCTGTAAGCCATCTGGTGCAGCCAAAACAAACAAACCAAAAAAAAAAAAAAGGAGCAGACATCCATTTTTCTGGAGTCTTGCTTAACAGTATTTCATAAATAGACTATTGTTAAGCATAATTTGGGCTTCCCAGGTGGCTCAGTGGTAAAGAATCAGCCTGCCAAGCAGGAGACATAGGTTCTATTCCTTGATCGGGAAGATCCCCTGGAGAAGGGAATGGTTTCCCACTCCAATATGCTTGCCTGGAGAAGTTCATGGATGGGGGAGCCTGGTGGGCTACAAGTCCATGGGGTCCCAAAGAGTTGGTCACAACTGAGCGACTAAATTACAAAAGCACAAATTGCTGTTTCATCCCATTTAATGCTGGGAGGTGATGGCATGTCCACAGACAGTAGGTTTCTTCCCTACTTAGTTCTGCCCACTGTGACCTCCATGCTGTTCCTCTGGAGTAGAGTTCAGCTCGCTAGATCTTTTGGAAAGCCTGTGGTGTGCCTGGCTCCAGCCGGGTTGTTCCTCCACGTACAAGTCCTGCCTCTTCATAGAGCTGCCTTTCTAGCCACCTCATGACCAGGCTTCGTCCTCATTTCCCTCGGCCCAAGAAGGACAGTGTTTGAGTTCATGTTCCTCCTTGATTGCATTTTTCAGGAGCAGCAAAGCAGCAATGGAGTCAGTGCTGTGTACTTTGTAGTAAAATCCTCCCTCACCCCAACCAAAAACCAAAACCAAAGACCATGCCGGGAGATTACAGAGTGATGACTGTGATGGGAATTCCCTGGTGTTCTGGTGCTTGGGAATCAGCGCTTCCACTGCAGGGGGCGAGGATCCATCCCTGGTCAGGAAACTAAGAACTAGCATGCTGCGTGAAGCATCCAAAGAGAGATGAGAGTGATGATCGTGTAAATTCTACTCATTGTTTCTCTTCCTGTAGGTTGTTGGGTGAATACCATAACAACCTCATGGTGTTCTGTTCTTATCGCCAAAGGGAAACCTTTCAGCCTAACATTTTAAAAGTCTTGAACCATGGCTCACCTATGTTGCTGTCCTTTCTTATCAGTTGGCAACATTTATTTTATCTTAAATATGGCAATTGTTCTTCATTTGTGTTTTTGATTTTTCACTTTTTGTTTTTGCTATTTGGGGCACATATTTTTTGTGGAAAGCATTTCCTCTGCCAAAACCTGATTTCTCCTTTTAAATGAATAAGATCAGAATTACTCTCTAGGTCAATTAAAGAGCTATTGCTAAGTGGCTGTAAGATGGGATCTACAGATGTGGGGCTGGCTTGCTCCTTTTTTAATTTTCTTTTAAATCTGATAGTTTGGTAAAGCTTTGTTGGCCCAGGAACTGCATCTCTGGATTCGATATTGCATAAATTCTTGTTACACAGCACTGCATGGAATTATCCCAATGTGGGCATTGGTGTTGAACACAGCCGACCATAAAATTCCATTTCGTTTCTGTTGCATAAACATAGGATCACAAATAGTGTGATTATTTCTGGCAGCCTCAGGCATCTTAGCTAGGAGGAAGATGTAGGAAAATATGAATACTTAAATGTATTATGAGCTTCCCAGCATGAGCTGACCAAGTGCCTTTGGCACTAGCCTTTAAAAGGGTCAAGTAGAAAAACATCTAATCCCCATCATTTGCTGAGTTCTGACCGTGCAAGGCACTGTTTTCATGGTCCATTTGCCTTATCACAGCTGGTCCTCACCATAGTACTGTGTTAGATTCTTATTTTATAACTGAGGGGATGGCGGCCCAGAGAGGTCAAGAGACTTGCAAAAATTGTATGGAAAGAGAAAGAGGTAGGATTTTAATCCATGTTCTTTGACTCCAGAATTTACAGAGCCACGAATGCAATGCAGCCTTGATTACAAGAACTAGTTGACTTGTCTCACCATTTCTTTGATATTTATTGGCTTTTTCTTGGAGATTTCCAGGGGTATCGTGCCCTGTTCTTTTCCTCATCTCAGTATCTTCTGAGAGGCAGGCAGTCTCTCAGACTGAGGGGGAAATCTCATCTTGACCAGATCAGAGTTGGAAGCAACCCCCTCACTTGCTGTCTTTCTTTATGTTTATAGAAGCTATTGTACAGGATGGTTATGCTGTCTGTCTGGAGAGCAGACTGCCAATTAGGAAACCTGTATGGCTAAGGATTTGTGGTCAGACAAGCAGAAGTGTTTGAGCAGAGCCTCTACTGCAATCCTATGATTGGGGTTCCAGAAGCAAATAAATATCTGCAGGAAGGCCAGTCAGGGATGATAAATATCTCACACGGGGGAATTAGAAGACAGGAGATTGATGGAACCCTAGCCTATATGGTAGGATCAGTGCTCTTTTTAAGTTAATAAAGTAACAAACACAAAATTTTTGAAACACCCTAGCAGATCTGAGTGTTGCTAAGATCCAAGTTCATGCTTTCTGCGGAAATAATGTTGGCCTGTGAAGTCAGAGACCTTGTCTTTTTTTAACCTTTTTTGCTCACAGTTTGTAATTGTACATGGTACTGTGTAGGTGCTCAACTCCATTGTGAATTAATTATAGGCTTTAGTTTCTTCATCTGTCAAATGCCCATCCAAACTAATAGTTTACAGCGCAGGACTGTTGAGGGGATAAACTATATGTAGTACGCTTTGCTTATAATGTCCTGTGAATGGAAATGATAGCTCAGATATTGGCGTTTACTAATAGTTGCCACTCATTGATTATTGCTTCCTACCACACCACTCCTTGCTTTACTTGTTAGCAATAAACTTTTGGAAGAAGTCATCCGAGTCCATCCAGGTATGATTCCCTTTGACAGTGATCACTGTCACCCATCTCCTGTTGCTCTTTTAGTCCCATTGTTTCTCTCCATTTCGGAGGGTGTTTTTCAGACTCTGTATCTCACCCGTAGTAGTAAGATAATCTAAGAGATTTCCCTCTTGTCTCCTCAGTGATGCCCGTGTTTTCTTTCTTTGGCATTTATGTCAAACATGTAATCAGTAGATCAGCTAGTTTGAAAATAGTCTCCACTGTAGAAAATCACCCCATTAGATATCTGTGCCATCAAGCCCAGGGAAAAGCAAATTTCCTCTCTGCAAGTTAACCACATGTGGGTCAGTCTGGGGTCCCATCTCTCACTCCTGCACCTGTGTTTTCGTGCCTGAATATTTTATGGACTCAAACATGCAGTTATAATTACCTTGCTTGTGAGAACATTTAGCTTGTTCTACTGGGTGTTTTGAGTCTCAGTGATGGGGGAAATGTATGCAAGTTACACATCCTCGTTAGAGCTTAAAAAAAAAGGTATCAATCTTAAACACAGCTTTCATCACATTAAGTTCTATATATGTATATATATGTGTGCATGTATATGTATTTATATAAATTAGAATCTCTGACATTACATATTCTACTGAATATTCTGAATGCCCCTTGAGAGGGATGCTTAAGTAATTTACAGTCTGAATTATGTTCTTGCATTTGCTCTGAAACTTGGATTTTCTAGTACTGGTCTGTCATTCACAAAATCACAGTGTCTTTTCTAGGCATCTGTATTTGGATTTTTGTTCATCTGTTATAACGGTAGCCCTAGTAGCAGTGATTTAAACAGTCTAGTGGATTTCATTCTCATGGAATAGTCTGTGTGTGTGCTAAGTCACTTCAGTCGTGTCCGACTCTTTGCAACCCTATGGCCCGTAGCCCACCAGGCTCCTCTGTCCTCGGGATTCTCCAGGCAAGAATACTGGAGTGGATTGCCATGCCCTCCTCCAGGATGGAATAGTCTACACCCAAGCAATTGAATGTTGATACAGTGAAAGTGTCAGAGACCTAGGCTGCATCTGTAGTAAGTCTCATGACCTCAGGTGGTTGGTTGCCCCAGCTCCTGCCCTGCCATTATATCTGTCCTCCAGCCAGCTGGAAGGTGTGTACGGGAAAAAGAAGGTCTGAGGTGTACATGCTGCTTTCACTCTTGTCCTGGTGATCATACTGGCAAATACATTCCTAGCTGCATGGGATGCTGGGAAAGGTAGTCATGAGCTTGGGTGGCCATCTGCCCAGGTAAAACTTAGGAGATCTATTACGCATTTCTTTCAATTAAGTTGGCTTCTCTAATCTTCTCACCGTGAGGAGCCTATTGAGTGACATGATTGCTGGCACGCCATCCATACATGTATTGCTTGAATGAATGAATAACATGGAGCCCAGAGCCCATCTCATTTTTGGAATTTCCTGTGTAGATTTCCACACAAGTCTCTTCCATCTCCTTTTTGTCGCTCTTTTTATTCCAGGGTTTTATAGGATGACTCCACCCCCCATCCCACGTATGTGTCTTTACTTGGTTTAAAGACAACTGCCAAGTGCAACTCCCCCCTCCTCCAGGCCCAGCACCCACATTGCTTTTAGCTGTTACACATTTTCGTAAGCATTTCCTGGGGTCCTTCCGCCATCCTCGTCTCTCACCTCCGACTACATTCCAGTTTTGCTCATTTCTCATTTAAAAGTGTGATCTACAGAATGGAGCACAGCTTCTCAGCTTTGCAAGTAACAGATGGACAGAAAGCGGTCTGTTTCATGTGCTTTTGATGGACACCCTGTCTTCTCCAAACTCTTGACTGCCGCTTCTTTCCATGTGGCTCAGGGTGGCAAAGATATGCGTGTGCATTCATAGCCACCCACACACACGACCCTGCCAGAAATACACATTACGTAACCTCCATAGCACATGGAGGCAATGAACTTGCTGGACCCTTCTCTAGAAGCTGGAAGAAGTACCGTTTAAGCAGTGCTGAGAGTCTAGGCATAAGAGCTGCTCGGCCAGTGGTGCTTTCCATGTCACTCTTAGTGTAATAGCACCACTGTAGGGTTTTTGCTGCTGATTTTGTTGCCTTTTTCCTGCCCTCATTCTTAGATACTCTCACATTTTCATTTCCTTAGTGTTTTGATTTCTACATATTTGCAGAATGTCTCGATTGTAAAGAGTTGTTCTTTATGTATATCTTTAGATTATAGTGCTATTTGCCATCCCCACCCAACCCTGAGTAAGACCTGAACTTTGGTCTAGGCATTTCATTTAGAAGATTTCGTAACCTCCTAGTGGAAGGGGTAGCATTTCCATTCTCTTAAAGAAAACTGAGCCTAAGCAAGGCAAATACCAGTCTAGTTGTTTTTTTTTTTTCCTTCAGAAATGAGATTCAGTACCAGGAGGTCTGATTCTAGACCTCATGCTTTTGATGATCATTAAGCTCCACTGTATTCACTTGCAGCTTTGGAGCTTCACTTTTACCAGGGCACCCCTTGGCTGTCATGCTAGTTCAGTGCATATTAAAGAAATGATGAATGAAAGCCAAACAACAGTCACAGCAACCTTTGCTCTTCCCCGGTGAGCATACCTGAGCATGTACACACACGTATGTACCCACCAGTCAACACAGAACTGAGCCTGGTTCACTGGAGATACGAAGGAGGACCGGACTGGAGAGCTGTGTGTTGAAAAGGCCTGATTTCCATGGCAGCTACATTGCTACAATCACATCTCTCTGCTCTTCCTTAACATGTCTTTTTGAAATAAGGGTAATCACATTTGACCCTTTTTAACCATGTCATGTCAGACATCTTGGAATGTGAAGTCAAGTGGGCCTTAGAAAGCATCACTACGAACAAAGCTAGTGGAGGTGATGGAATTCCAGTTGAGCTATTTCAAGTCTTGAAAGATGATGCTGTGAAAGTGCTGCACTCAATATGCCAGCAGATTTGGAAAACTCAGCAGTGGCCACAGGACTGGAAGAGGTCAGTCTTCATTCCAATCCCAAAGAAAGGCAATGCCAAAGAATGCTCAAACTACCGCACAATTGCACTCATCTCACACGCTAGTAAAGTCATGCTCAAAATTCTCCAAGCCAGGCTTCAGCAGTATGTAAACCGTGAACTCCCAGATGTTCAAGCAGGTTTTAGACAAGGCAGAGGCACCAGAGATCAAATTGCCAACATCCGCTGGATCATGGAGAAAGCAAGAGAGTTCCAGAAAAACATCTATTTCTGCTTCATTGACTATGCCAAAGCCTTTGACTGTGTGGATCACAATAAACTGTGGAACATTCTGAAAGAGATGGGAATCCCAGACCACCTGACCTGCCTCTTGAGAAACCTGTATGCAGGTCAGGAAGCAACAGTTAGAACCGGTCATGGAACAACAGACTGGTTCCAAATAGGAAAAGGTGTACGTCAAGGTTGTATATTGTCACCTTGCTTATTTAACTTATATGCAGAGTACATCATGAGGAACGCTGGGCTGGAAGAAGCACAAGCTGGAATCA
Organism: Moschus berezovskii; assembly: GCF_049115385.1. Lineage (NCBI taxonomy): Eukaryota > Metazoa > Chordata > Mammalia > Artiodactyla > Moschidae > Moschus > Moschus berezovskii. Next base: position 21,125,417 of record NC_142483.1, read on the forward strand.
AGATTGCTGGGAGAAATATCAATAACCTTAGATATGCAGATGACACTACCCTTATGGCAGAAAGTGAAGAGGAACTCAAAAGCCTCTTGATGAAAGTGAAAGAGGAGAGTGAAAAGGTTGGCTTGAAGCTCAACATTCAGAAAACAAAGATCATGGCATCTGGTCCCATCACTTCATGGGAAATAGATGGAAAAACAATGGAAACAGTGTCAGACTTTGTTTTTTTGGGCTCCAAAATCACTGCAGATGCTGATTGCAGCCATGAAATTAAAAGACGCTTGCTCCTTGGCAGGAAAGTTATGACCAACCTTGATAGTATATTAAAAAGCAGAGACATTACTTTGCCGACCAAGGTCCATCTAGTCAAGGCAATGGTTTTTCCCGTGGTCATGTATGGATGTGAGAGTTGGACTGTGAAGAAAGCTGATCGCCGAAGAATCGATGCTTTTGAACTGTGGTGTTGGAGAAGACTCTTGAGAGTCCCTTATACTGCAAGGAGATCCAACCAGTCCATTCTAAAGGAGATCAATCCTGGATGTTCATTGGAGGGACTGATGCTAAAGCTGAAACTCCAATACTTTGGCCACCTCATGAGACGAGTTGACTCACTGGAAAAGACTCTGATGCTGGGAAAGGTTGGGGGCGGGAGGAGAAGGGGACGACGGAGAATGAGATGGCTGGATGGCATCACCGACTCTGTGGACATGAGTTTGAGTGTACTCCGGGAGTTGGTGATGGACAGGGAGGCCTGGCGTGCTGTGATTCATGGGGTCGCGGAGAGTCGGACACGACTGAGCGACTGAACTGACTGACTGACTGACTGAACCATGTCATGTATGGATGTGAGAGTTGGACTGTGAAGAAAGCTGATCACTGAAGAATTGATGCTTTTGAACTGTGGTGTTGGAGAAGACTCTTGAGAATCCCTTGTACCGCAAGGAGATCCAACCAGTCCATTCTAAGGGAGATCAATCCTGGGTGTTCATTGGAAGGACTGATGCTAAAGCTGAAACTGCAATACTTTGGCCACCTCATGCGACGAGTTGACTCACTGGAAAAGACTCTGATGCTGGGAAAGGTTGGGGGCGGGAGGAGAAGGGGACGACAGAGAATGAGACAGGCTGGATGGCTTCACCGACCCTGTGGACATGAGTTTGAGTGTACTCTGGGAGTTGGTGATGGACAGGGAGGCCTGGCGTGCTGTGATTCATGGGGTCGCGGAGAGTCGGACACGACTGAGCGACTGAACTGAACTGAACTGAACACTGTGATGGCTCTGAGTTATCTCTCAGAGCTCTAAATTCTGGAAGTGGAAGTCGTGTAGTATATAGCGAACACGTGAAGAGAATTAAAGACAGGGCATTGTTGCCCCCTGTCACTTTGATGAGATACACAATCAAAAGAAACCATTCAATATTTCAGCTGCAAATGTGTTTGAGGACTTCTAGTCTATGAAGTTCAACTCAGTCGTGTCCCACTCTTTACAGCCCCATGGACTTCAGCATGCCAGGCCTCCCTGTCCATCACCAACCCCTGGAGCCTGGTCAAACTCATGTCCATTGCGTCAGTGATGCCATCCAACCATCTCATTCTCTGTCATCCCCTTCTCCTCCCGCCTTCAATCTTTCCCATCATCAGAGTCTTTTTCAATGAGTCAGTTCTTTACATCAGGTGGCCAAAGTATTGGAATTTCAGTCTTTCCAATGAATATTAGTCTTTCCAATGAATATTTAGGACTGATTTCCTTTAGGGTGGATTGGTTGGATCTCCTTGCAGTCCAAGGGATCTTCAACAGTCTTCCCCAACACCATATTTCAAAAGCATCAGTTCTTCGGCACTCAGCTTGCTTTACAGTCCAGCTCTCACATTGACGCATGACTGCTGGATATAGCTTTGACTAGATGGACTTTGTTGGCAAAGTAATGTCTCTGCTTTTTAATATGCTGTCTAGGTTGATCATAGCTTTTCTTCCAAAGCTATCTTTTAATTTTATGGTTGCAGTCACCATCTGCAGTGATTTGAGGCCCCCCAAAATAAAGTCTCACTGTTTCCATTGTTTCTCCATATATTTGTCTGTGAAAGTGACTGCCTTTTTGAAAGTCAGCGACTGGAGGGATTGAATATGGCTGCAGATTTGAATTCCCTGACAGTTGTCTTTTAGGAGTAATTACCATCCATTTCACTTTGACTCTGGTTTCACCGCTGTTGCAAACTGTCTTTCTGAATCCCGAGGGTGCTCCGACAGGGCGCACTGCTTTCTCCCATCACAGACATTCTGAACTGCAGTCCTTGTCAGCTGAACCCAGAGTGTGACCCAAACCGCCCTTAGATACTGGTTGTCAGATCCAGAGTCTTCGAAACGATTTGAAATATCCTTCTCCTCACTGAGAATTTAAAGCTGATAGTAGTTCCGTTCTTGAAACGTAAACCCAACTTACCTTTGATGAATGCAGCTGAAAAATCCCCCTTTTATGAGTTCTCTGTTCACTATTTGTAACTTGGAAACTTGGAGAAATTTTCACAGCTTTTTGTTTATTTTAGAGGCAAGAAACATGCAGTCAGAGTGATCACATTTTTAGATTCATAACAGGTGACAGCAAAACAGAGCACTGCTGGTGCCACTTTCAAGTTCCAACTCCGGGGTATTTATTAGCATCTTTTGAGTAAAGTCTTAAAATTATCTATTAGGCACAATTTTTCACCCTTTCTGACAGATTACTGTGCTGCCAAGAAGCTTTTAAGCTGTAAGTGAAAAGAAAAGACAATCCTGCATTTGATCTTGATTTTTTTTCTTCCTTTTCTTTGAATTATCTTTGAATAGTCTTTTGCTGTGGGTGCTTTTATTGAAATTTAAGACTATAGTACTATCTTTTACTTCAATGTGGACTTAAGATTCCCCACTGTTCTAAGGCTGCATTTGAAGTTCTCTATCTTACCTTGATAAAGGTTTTAAAAGTATTCTTCATTTTAATCTAAATTTCTTCTCTCTGTAGTTAGCCAAGTCTGAGTGGCTCGTGCTAACAAAGATTTTTTAAATATGGTTGTTTGTTTTCTTGGATGTATTTTCCCTCTTTCTAGGTCTCCTTTTTTTTTTTCTAACTTCCAAATTTTCTCCAGATTTGCTTAGATAACCACGTGGTCTGGGTATATAAACTTGTGTGTGTATCCATAAAGCTTGAAAATGGGTTTTAAGAAAGTATTTTCATAGTCTTACTCTGTGAATTAGAGACTTTCTGATCTGGAAAAGAACTTAAGGTATGTCTCATCTATTTCCCTGGACTTTTATGTAAATTGAAATTTGTTATGAATCGAGTTCTATTTTAGGTATTCTTAAGGAATCTATAAATGCCAGTAGAGAAGGGAAATTGATTTAGCATTCGGGATGTGGTGAATATCATCGTGTTTGAATGTGTAAGAGCTCCCCTTATATTGGTTATATTTTCCTAATAACCTTTCAGAAGTGTTGGCTAATGAAAGTGGTTGTCAGTTCTTCATTTAGGGTATGGTCAGAGTTTAAAATGGAAAATAGTAGTTTTTATTATCATGGTCTGTTTTTCTAGAAGAAGCAAACAGGTTGACCTTCTGGGATGAGAAGAGACGTTAGCATGGCTTCACGTTTTCATCATTCAATGTCTAGGTGTTGCTGGTGTCCAGATTTATGTTTTGGGCACGAAAAGCTTCATATGTGGCTTTGTATTCCCATTGTGTTTCTGTGAATGGAAAGTAAATTCAGACATCAACAATAATTACTTGAAGTAGCCCACTCCAGTTCAGCGTAAATGTGTCATTTCAGTTATTACACGTGGAAATTACCAAGACTAGTTGCAAACCAGAAATTGGTACTGCTGCATTGTCCATTCTCACCATTTTGGCAGTGGTTTGAATACTGTGCAGGCTAGACCAAACGGGGTGTCACACTGGCAGTGTGTTTTGTATGGGTCCTTTTTGCACAAATTAAGGAATTTTTAAAAATGAAACCTTGTTTTCTGGTGCAGACAACTTGTAGTTACACTGGGATTGCAGTGCTCAGTGCAATAAGGTGACATCAGATGACTCCAAACAAACCTTAGACAAGCTCCTTTCCTCCAGTAAGTCTTACAAGAGGATGCTTACATAGCACAATTGAGTAAATATGTGCAGAGCTCATAAAAAGTCAAATATGATTGAACCTAAAGAAAAAGCCAATGCTTAATGAAATTGCAGTGTGAAGATATACTGCTTAATCTAGCCTCAGAGCAAAATGCCAGGCAAAATACACAGAAATTACCTAAGGCTTTATATGATTTCTTTGAGTTCTTGGCATGTAAAAGAAGTAAGGCACTTAATTTTAAAGAAAGTAATCCATACTCTGTTTCTGAAATCACGGTCTTCCAGTTTTTATTAATATTAATAGTAAAAACTATTAATTAAACTAGTAATAGTTTTTATTTATTATAAATAATAATTAATAAATAAATAAAATGTTTTGAGAGGTTTGTTTACCTTTCTTCTCCTGCTTTAAGACAAGGGTCCAAGTCATACTGACTTTTATTAAGAAATAGTAATTGTCTGTTTTGGAACGTTAAATAGCAACCTCTAGCTTGCTGTTTGATGAAGAGTTGGAGTTTCTACTCCATGTGCTTCCCCCTGACCACAGTGCATATGGTTGGTGTCCACATGATAGATGTGGAAATAGAACAAAGGAAAATGCTGGAGACCTTTTGAATTGAATGAAATCTGGATTGGGTCTACATCTTGTCTTCATCACCAACTTGTTTTTAATGTGGTGTGTTGCTTAATTCCTCTCTATTCCCTGTAGCTTTAAAAGAACACAAGTCATTTTATAGGAAAATACTGCTTACCTAGCTGGCACAGTGGTAAAAAAATCCGACTGCCAGTATAGAAGGTGCAAGAGATGCAGTTTCCATCCCTGGGTTGGGAAGATCCCCTGGAGAAGGACATGACAACCCACTCCAGTATTCTTGCCTGGAGAATTCCATGGACAGAGGAGCCTGGCGGGCTGCAGTCTATGGTGTCATAAAGTGTTGGACATGACTAAGCACCAGGCAGTGCACTGAGGAGATCAGTCATTTAGGTGGTTGTTTGTTAGGGCACTAATTGAAAGGTCACACATGAATGAATGAAATCTGAGTGATATTGGACTTCAGAACTTCTAGTTGCAAAACTTTGAGAATAGTTTGAAAGCAGTTCTGAGATTTCGTTCTCATCAGTTGGTGGCTTCTGCCCTAATTGTCACTGTACCTGATTTGGCATTTGCTCATATACATCTTGTGAGTCTTTACAGTTTTATTATATTGATAGAATTATACATTCTTCTCCAGAAGAGACCAAATTTTATTCTTTTTTTTTTTTTTAACTGCGTTCTCTGGATTCAGCAGATGCTAATTGCTATATATGGGGGTGAAACATATGTGGTCCCGCGGAAACAATTTTGCCCTTGAGGTTGGACAGATTGGCATCCTAATCCCAATAGCAGCCATTGGTGCTACTTGAGCAAATTAACTGACAGCTCTGTACATTCATCATGTATGACACGGGGAAAGAAAAGTCCTCAAAACTGTTGAGTGGCTCAAAGATGACAACCCACTATGACTCTGTAGGAACCATTTTCCGGTAATTTCCTAACACGTCATTTGTATAAAGGGCTTAGCCTCATTTCTGAAAAATAGAACTTTATAATTTTAAAAATAGAAGAAAAAGAGGCTAGTGATTTAGGGGTGCCATAAAATGACACTATACTGAAATGATCACTTAAATTTAGCCAACAGTCATTCCCCACTCCCCCCTACCTTTTTTTTTTCTTTTTTAGAATAGTTTCTAAATTGTCCATCTTGGACATTTATGGCTCTTAGTTTGACTCATAATTTAGTTAATACTTTGTTTTCAAATAAATGTTTGATGTGGTATCCCACAGGCAAAAACAGATTTTACTTTATTTTCTGAAATAACCATAGTACTTTGCATCATGAGAAAAATTAGTCAGAGCTAAGTTGGTACTCTTCTCTTTACCTGGACATGTGCCATCATGTTAGCTGTGGTCCCCATCTTTACCTGCTGAGCTCTGAGTAAGAGGCCACCAGGGTAATGGTTATTTGTCACCACACATTTGGTGGTGTTTTCCAGGTAGCAGAACTAAGAAGTGAAATACCTGTGTTTTTCATATCCTGTTTAGTATTTGCCATGACTCTCTTCACTTCGTGGTCATTTTGATTTTGCAGATGTTATTAGCAGATAAATTCAGGTTCAACTAATACTTATTGTCTACTTAGCTACATATCTCATTCAACCACCCGGTCTTTGAAATACAAAATGATTATTATCATTATTTCACTTTTTTTAAGACATTAAGAATCAAGGCTCAGAGAAGATTGTGAGTGAGCCTGAATTTACACAGCTCTAAAGTAGAAGAGATAGACAGGTAATTTTTTGTCTCTGCTGCACCAGAAAAACTCCTCCCCACATCTTGAACCAAGGAAATGGTCATGGAAAACAGTTATCCTCCAATTAAAAATAAGTTTTTTCTTAAATGGTCAGTTTTCATTTAAATGTTAAAAATAACCCAGAAAGCGTTGCTTCTTTATTAACTTTGTTTTTTTTAAAAAAAAAAAACAAAAAAACAATCCTTAGTATGGTAATGTGACTTTTTCCATAAAACTTAGGACAAGCTTTCTTCCTAAAGCTAAATGAGGATGGGAAATAAATGGTGAAATTTCTTTGGAGTAGCCATTTCAGATTTTAAGGCCATTGTTTGCTAGTCGGGCGAAGGACAGTCTTCATCACTGGAAGAAGGAAACTGGTACACACAGATTTTTGTCATGTGGCTGAGAGTGGATCTGCTCGCCAGATGAAGAATGTTCTTTGCCTTGCAGCTAGCTATTCCAGTGGGTCATATGTGTATGGGTCATTGTGTTTTCCTTTCAAGTTTTCACCCCACCCCCTGCCCCGTGTTAACGTACCAGATGTGCAGAAAAATTCCCACGTAAAAGAGGAGATACCTTAAAAAGTAATTATTTGTAGTATGAAGAGAACTGAATTTGGGAAAGGGGTTTGGGAGGTTTTTGGCCTAATAACCATATCCTACTTGGGATTTAGGTATATCATTTTATTGTACTAAGCCTGCTTTCTGAACATGATAATAAAAATGTGTAATATTGGGTTGGACAAAAAGTTCTTTTGGGTATTTCCTAACCATCTTACAAGACCTGAGTGAACATTCTGGCCAACCCAGTGTTATAGTCCTTCCCTTGTAAGGTTACAAGGCAATACTAAGGAACACAAAGCAATAAATAATTGTATTTATTTATGGCTATACTGGGTCTTTGCGGGCTTTTTTCTAGTTGCATGAACTGGGTTCCTCTCTAATTTTGGTACATGAGCTTCTCACTGTGGTGGCTTCTCTTGCTGCAGAGCGTGGGCTGTGGGTGTGCAGACTAGAGTAACTGCAGCACATGGGCTCGGTAGTTGTGGCTCCCGGGCTCTAGAGCACAGACAGGCTCAATAGTTGTGGCACATGACTCCATTTGCTCTGCGGCTTGTGGGATCCTACCAGATCAGGGATGCAAACCATGTCTCCTTCATTGGCAGACGAATTCTTTACCACTGAGCCACCAGGGAAGCCCCAATACCTTCTTAATAAAACATATTTTCATCATGTCATTGATTTGCCACCGCCATCGTCATGCCCTAAAATATTTCATTGTGTTGATGGGATGCTTGGAAATTTTTCATACTAGTCACTTTGTGGGTCCTCTTAAAGCCTGAATGAAATGAGAAGACTTACACTCTCAGAGGATTGGGTAGCTGATATTTAGCTCATTGGGTAGAAATGATCACCAGTCTCCAAAAGTGGAGAACAGAGAAAACCAAGAAGGAAGAGTTTTGGGGTCCGTCTCAAAGGTGCGATTATGCATTATATTTCCCCCTTGTTCACATTTAATACACCGATCAACGGCTGTGTGTCTGGCACACAGCAGCAAACAAAATAGCATCTTTCATTGGTAATAGCAGAGTTTCCCTGAGCGTTACTGACACTTCGTGGCTCTGTTCTGTGCTTCGTAGGATGTTTCACAACACCCTGGGCCTCTACCCACTTGCCAGTAGTATCACCTCCTGGTTGTGACAGTCACATCACTCCAGACATTGTCCAGATGTCCCCTGGAGAGTAGAAACACCCCTGCTTGACAGCTGCTGAGTTTCATGATTCACACTTTTCATGTACTAGTGATCCTGTCACGGGGATGCATCTTGAACAAGTGATGACCCAGCCCCGTAAGTAGGATCAGCGGAGGTGGTTCCTCGTGGTGCGTGAATGGCATTGTGTGGCGGATGCTGAAGCAGCTTTCCTCTCACCCCATTCTCGGAGCTCATGGCCGCCTGGCTGCACTAGGAGTCTGGAGACTAGATTAGGTGAATTGAGGTTCTCTCAGTTTGAACTCTGTGACTTTTTCACAGCCTGACTCTCCCTTTTCCAAAGGGTCAGACACACATGATCAATTGTCTGGCCAGCCCTTTGAATTCATCAAGGAAAATGCCTGAGATCGTTGTCAGGCTCTATATTGCCCAAGTATAATCCGGAAAAATTGTTTTTCAGTGTATTCCTGTGACATGTCATAGATTGGATCTGGTTTAAATCCAGTCACAAGTTGGATCTGGTTTAAATATTTTTTACTTGCATGATGTTGTATTTGCATGTGTGATTTTAACTACTGAATGAAAACTTGGGGACCCAGATAAGATGGCCAGCTGTCATCCCTCCTCCACACCCCACTCCTCCCCCCACCCCCTGCTGAAATCCCCATGGTGTTAAAGCTGTTTTGTAAAGTGCTCCCTGAGTTCTGTCCTACAGGCAGAAGTGAGCAGACTGAGAAAAAAGGAATTACATTTAAACACACCCTTTCTTCTTTAATTCACCTTTCTCATCTGTGAAACATCCTGGCAGTGGATAGCAAAGGGCAGAGCTGACTTTGTGACCATTAAACAGACTGTCAGTACATGTTTCAAGCCGTACAGTCTTGGCTGACAAATTGTAAGCAAAGTACCAGAAACATTCTAGTTCAGTAGGAACTCCTGTATTATTTCACAAACATCTGATGACTTACCTGATCCCGCTGACAGGGAAGGCGTTTGGAAGAAAAACTTTAAATTGAGGCACATCTGGGAAATTGTGGAAACTGACCTGAACCACAAAAAGTTCATCTACATGTTTCTCTGGGAAACTCTGATGATATACGATAAGCATATGTTTACTTACTTTTTTTAATATTTATTTTCATGTATTTATTTATTTGGCTGTCCTGGGTCTTGGTTGCGCCATGCGGAATCTTTATCTTAACTATAGCACTCGGGACACTCAGCCTGCCTTGTGGCATGTGAATTCTTACTTGCAGCATGTGGGATCTAGGTCCCTGACTAGGAATCAAACCTGGGCCCCCTTCATTGGGAGCACAGAGTCTTAGCCACTGGACCACCAGGGAGGTTCCATTTATTTTCTCTTTTCAAGTAGTGTTGCTAAATTAATAAAATTTGCAAGAGTTATTGTTTGTGGAGCACCTAATGTTTACCCAGATGCTGTCCTGAGAATTCTGCATGTAGAATTAACACTGACAGCACCCATAAGGCTAGTCTCATCAACAGGTAGACACGATCCTCAGTTCTGTCTCAGAGATGAGGGAAAGAAACACAGAAACATGATGTGGCTTGCCCAAGCTCTACATTTAATAAGCATCACCGTTGAAATGGTCTTTCGCCTGTCTTGTCAGGTTTTTTGATGGAGTCTTTCATACTATTTTTACTCTCTTCTCTTCCCTTGTACCCAACCATGAAGTGTTACTTAGAACATCGGACTTGTGATTTACTTGTGATTGGACTTGTGTTACTGAATATTCAGACAGCACCAAATTAAGAACTCATTTTACTGGAAGGTTTTTAAGACACAGCAGAAAGTTAGTATTTTGTGTCTGCTTCGTCCAATCCCAAAGTCAGCTCCACCCTCAGTATCAGTAAATGAAATCATATAACAAGTTTGAGATTGTCTGTCTGTCAGATGTATCAACAAGGCTGTGCTCTGAGTCGGTTCACAACTGGCCGGAGCTGAGAAACAAAATTCAGTTTTTCATGTGATAAATAATAATGTTAATTCTGGCTCTGCCTCAGAGGTTTGGAGTGGGGAATAGAAAAGGATTTCACATAGGGAGCGAGAAAGATTTAATTTAGAAATGATTTCATACAGATCTCGGTTGTAATGAAAAAGGGAGTTTCAGGCCCTCAAGCCCACACTTTTTGGGGATCTGTTTTGCAGGGCGTCTACTTCTGTCTCCAGACATCTCCCTATTGCAGGGGTATCTGTGCATTTTCATCCAGATGGGATATTTATCTGCAACTAAGACAAGTACAGGTATATTCCATTGCTATGCATTTAGCTCTGTCTCAATTTTATAATTGAGAGGCCAAAAATACCTTGCTCCGTAATTAGTATCGCTTACTGCATCCGCGTGCTGTTTTGGCACTGCTGTCTTCTGTTGCAGAGACGTGAAGACATCTGTTTACTTTCAACTCTGGAAGACCTTTTCAAGCACACGAAATATGTAGGACACGAGCTTTCTGAGGTTGAGTGCCTTTTGGTACCTCATCTCTTCTAGAACATTTCTACCAAATTATTGAAAATGAGTGAAAACATTTGAACAAATTTAGACATGGTGTGATGAGAAATGACAGCTTCTAATAAAGGAAAGAGTGTTCATCTAAAAATCTCTTTTTGGGGGAGGCGTGCTCTGGTTAAGTCAGGCAGGGTTTCAGAGGTTTCCAGCAGAGATTTAGTCCTTTAAAGAAAAGGCCCAGGTTTCTTTTTTAAAAAAATCATCAAAGTGGGCTGACTGGGATGATAGTGCTTTTATTAGCGGTGATAATTAGTCCAGCTAAATTATGTCAGCAATTGGGGTTTTGATCCCCTGCTAATTTGTGGGCCTGTAGAAGGAGATAAACTTTTGCAGACTAAAGGTCAGTTTTGCAGCTGGCCTGTGTAATGAGCATCTCTTCAAAGCATATAGAATGCTTGTTTAAAAATCCACAATAATTTCCAAAACTGCCTTCCAGCACGGAGTGGACGGTTCTTAATTTGTTTGTGAGGAATTACAGATGATACCGGGGATGGACTGATTTGAGCGGGAGGGTTCTGACCAACAATGCCTGGGCAGTGGAGGATGAGAGATTGAGATCAAGTGCACAGAGGTTCTTAGTGAAGGGATTTGGGTGATGTTTAGAGAATCTGCAGATTTGGGATGGCCCAAATGAAGGTGAGAGGAGGTACGTGTATCCTTTTGGACTTGTTCAGGAATGTGTAACAGAAAATCCAGGACATGCTTCACTGGAACAAAAATGGCATGTATTGACTAAAGTAACTGGAACGTTCAGAACTGGGTCTGAGTGGGTTGAGATTCATTCCGCTTGAATGGGTCTTTATGCCTCTCCTGGCGTGGCTTTCCTTGTGGTGGCCCCTGGCCTCCGTAGACTTAAATCATCCTAATGGCTTGCAATAGCAGTGGCACGAGAACTTGTTTCTCTGGTGTTTCCTGCAAAGGTCTCATCCCTGGACTCCTGCATCTAGAGAGATGAATGTTTCTAGTTCCTAGCTTTGGATATCTGTCTGCCTGCTTTTTCAGAGGACATCGGGCTTTGGTTGCCTTTTTTGAGAAACACTGCTTATGGATTAAGGAGATAGTTGCCCCAAAGGAAATCTGAGTGTGTCATCAGAAGGGAAGGAATTGATGCAGGCTGCATGTGAACACCAGCCATTTTGTAGGGAATCCAAAAAGAAACCGCATCTGATTGTTCATTCATTCAGTCATCCTGTCAACACGTACTTATTGGGCACCTGTCATGGCCAGGCATCATTCTAGTGCTGCACAAAACTCCCCTAAATCCTTTTCTTTGTAGAGCTTATTACATTTTCATGCTGTTGTTGGAAGAGGAAGGAATGGAGCATGTTCTCCAGATATGGAGTGGTGGTTGCTATAGATACAGTAAAGGGCAGAGGGATTGCCTGCTTCTCAAGTGGCCAAAGTAATCAAGGAAACAGGAGATGGGGTGTATTAGAGACAAAGAAAGGATGGAAAGAGGGTTGAATGCTGCCAAAGAGGAGGCTGACATCGGATACCTCAAGTATTTTATACAGCACGGAGGGATGTAGCATAAGTGTGTAAAGAGCCCCTTTGTTAATTGGGAGTGAGAGTTAACGTATTTACCTTTGAGGAGGCAGTCATGATACTGTGTTATTTTAGATACTTTGCCTGCCCTGGAAGAAGCACCGAGTTGATGATCTAATAGCTTGTTACCACAGTTAATGTCTATGATTATCTTTGTCACAGTGGGAATATAGCTGTCAGGGAAAGAGAAAGGCATTTCTTCTTCACTTTCAGTAAGGGAGCTCCACTTGCTAACACTCCCAAGAAGATGCAAAGGTAGTTTCTGAAATATGTAAGCAAAATCATGCCCTGGAGCATTAACATGTAGTGGTTTTTAATGGGAATGCCCAAAGGGTCTCACCAATGACCCGATTTCCCCCCCAAATGGTCTTTTTTGTTTAAGAGTCTGACACAAAGACTTCATAGCAGGAACAGAATGAGTGTGATTGGGGGCTTTTTATAACTGAGAGAAGAATCAGATTTAAAGTAGCAGGTGGAAGAATAAAAAGAAGACAGCTTTTCTTGTTGATGGTGACAGAATGAGACTTCTGTAGCTGTTTATTGTTTGAGGAGTGTACAAATATGAAGGGTCTGATACAGGCTGATAAGGATAGGAGCATCAGAAATCAAGTCTGTGGAGGAGGATTAGGTATGGTATCTTTGAGGGGGAGAAACCATAGTTCAGGTGAGGCTTTGAGTAACTTGAACCTTGTGCCTCTTGCTTCCCAAGAGCCCGGAGTATCTTACTTTATGCTCAGCTCACCCTGCCTCGAAATGAGTATTTTCCTAATGGTACATGTGAGCTTCCCTGGTGCCTCAGCTGGTAAAGAATCTGCCTGCAATGTGCTGCACAGAATCTGCCTGGGTTCGATCCCTGGGTTGGGAAGATCCCCTGGAGAAGGGAACGGCTACCCACTCCAGTATTCTGGCCTGGAGAATTCCAAGGACTGTATATTCCATGCGGTCTCAAAGAGTTGAAAATGAGAAATTTGCAGTGGAGAGAGGTTATGGAGCTAAGTTTCCACTGGTGACAAATGGCAGTTCAGACAGAGAAGGTCAGGGCATTTCTTCTTCCTAAGCCTTTGGATTTGAGCCACTGCCCTGAATTTCTGAAATCATCTGGTAAAGTTTGCAAAGGTGATCAGTTCCGGGCCTCTAAGGATTCCCTGAATGACTTTGCATGGTCGGTAAGATAAAGTCTCAAAGTGCTTCACCTGGATTCAGAGTTCTGTCTGAACCTGCTCCATCATGTGGTCCCCACCTTTGCACAAATCGTTCTCTCCTTGCTGACCTCCGTTTTGCTCCCACCTCTCTTCTGTTTGCAAATTACTGCCATCTTGTTTCCTGCTCTGCCTTGCACTTTTGCTTTCAGCTCTGTTATGAGAAAGATGCCTCCAATTGTATTTTTCCATATTCTTTACTGTGGGAGTGTTAGGGGTATTCCAGTCTTGCAGAAGTTGTATCTTGTCATTTTTTTCCCACATAGTAGATATTTAATGAAGTGACTATGGAAAGAAAAGATATAAATGGTAGATTGGAGAGGGTTTGTAATTGTTGGTATTTCTTTTTAGACTAAAGCCCCAAGAAGAATTTTAGGAGCAGCAATCTTGCTTTAAATGGTTTTTTATTAGTATTAAAAAAAAAATCAACTCCAGGTTATTTTTGTATGTTTGTATCAGGAACCAATTACATTTGCTTTCTTGTGCTCCTAGTAATTGGATGAAAAAATCTTCATTCACCTGGGAAATCTTGATGTGTACCCGAACTGGCTGATTCAGTCCTTGCAATTATTTCACCATATTTATGCTTGCCAGTAAAAATGTGAGATGGGGTATTTTTAGGTCCTTAAAGGTTTCAATGGTTAATATTAGGAATCGAAACGAAAGAGAACTCAGGTGATACATTACATGCTATGTTCATAAACATTCTCATGTTGATAAATACTGTGTCCTGAGATAAACCATGGGGGCTGTGCAGTAATTCTTTGTCTTGTGGCATAGACAAGGATTTCTGGTATAGGTGAACCTAGGAGTCTCCAATCCATATCATTTTTCCCTTCCAATGCACTAGTTTTCTGAAACTTGCAGGTACTTAGATCCGGATAAAAACGAATTTTCTTTAGTAGTAAAAGAGGTCATGGATTGTCCCAGTAATCATTGCTAGGTGTTCATGCACACCCATGCACAATTTAGAAATGTTTCTCTCTTTTTCGGCTAGTTCTCTTCTTAAATTTTCTATCAGAAAATAATTTTCTTTCCTCCCAGTTGAACTCTTTTTCTCCTAGTTACTGGAATTAGAAGTGCCAAATCACTTCTAATCCAGTCTCTGCAGTGCTTTCTATGAGCACTTTTCGGTCACTGTTGAGGAAGGGCGGTGGTGTTTTCTAGTGGGCCAGGGAAGCCCTTCAAGCTGAAGCTTCTCATGGTCTTGGTTTTGTAATAATCCTAGCTCTTCAAGATTGCCTTCGTATTCCCATTTCTTTAGCCTCTGTCGACCATATCTTCGTGCTGTTTTGGAAATCGATTCTTTCACTGGCTGTTGTAGACTTCACATCAAGGCTGTATTTTTCTTCAGGCAGCCTTTTCAGAAACACTCTTCATCTTCGTGTGGTGGTAGGAATTCTTCACCTGCATAGATTTGGACCATTGGCAGCAGGATGTATTCCAGTCTACCCTCTTCTGATCTTCCAGTTCAGTTCAGTTCAGTTGCTCAGTTGTGTCTGACTCTACGCGACCCCATGAATCACAGCACGCCAGGCCTCCCTGTCCATCACCAACTCCCGAAGTTCACTCAAACTCACCTCCATCGAGTCGGTGATGCCATCCAGCCATCTCATTCTCTGTTGTCCCCTTCTCCTCCCCCAATCCCTCCCAGCATCAGAGTCTTTTCCAGTGAGTCAGCTCTTCGCATGAGGTGAGAGGACCCCAAATATTCTTCTGTATATGCAGTGTCTGGCTGTAAGGCAGTCTTCACACAGTGTTCACAGGGGAAGGTGCAAGGATTTCTTCCTGGCAGCAGTAACTACTGGTTTTGTAGGAAATACTGAAAGCCGTGACTCTGTTGCTGATGGGGTTGTTGATCTGTTCCATGACTGGTATTAACATACAGCTCAAGCCCAAATCAATAATGCCGGAGTTAGAATGTTGCCATTCCTTGGACCTCCGAAGTGGACACAGGTCATGCTCGGCAGCATTAGGGAGAATGGTAACCCCAGGACCCGAGGAGACCACTACTGACCTCGTGGGCCCACCTTGGCACTTGACCTATCAGCCAGGATTTTAAAGTTTTTGTGGCGGTTTTGCTTTGAGCAATACAGGAGGACTCTTCACAGTTTTATGGCCTGGGAATACATAGAAATCTGGAGCAACTGTTAAAAGTGGAATTATGACCATGCAGCTCCTGTGTTGACAACCTTTCAAATGATTTTTCCTTCAGTCCCAGGATCCATTCCGCAGTGGCTTTTCTCTGTGACGTCACCCTGCCTGCCTCCCTTGCCCTACATCAGGTACACAGTTTCCTCTGGGAGCCCTTCATTGCCATCTAAGTCTGCTGGAAGGTCTTTTCCCTCCTTCCAGCCTTGCCTCTCCTCTGTCACCTGGTTAGAGTCTTAACTCAACATCAAGGCTCGGCTTAAATTACTTCTCTCACTTCCCATCAAGTCAGAGCATTTTGCTCGTTATCCCAGCACCCTGCGTTGTTGTTCCTCTACTGATGGTCAAAGTTTGCTTGAGAGGGGCTAAAACAGAAGGAAAAGAGATACTGGTGTAGGGATTCAGGCCAAAGGAATGGAAAGGCTTGTTCTTGTTGACTTGGTTCTTTGGTAATTGAAAACCTGGGCTTCACTTGAAAAGGCTACATACTATATGATTCCAGCTATGTAAAGTTATGGAAAAGACACAACTATACAAACAGTAAAAAGATAGACTAGTGGTTACCAGGGGTTAGTGGTTGGGGTAGTGATGAATAGTTGGACCACAGAGAATCTTTTAAAATTTGTTTATTTGGCTCTGCCGGGTCATAGTTGTGGTCTGCGGAATCTTCGATACTTAGTGGTGGACTGTGAACTCTCAGCTGCAACATGTGGGATCTAGTTCCATCATCAAGGATAAAATCTGGCTTCCCTTTATTGGGAGCATGGGCTATTAGCCTGGTGGACCACCAAGGAAGTCCCAGGGAAGAGAGGATTTTTAGGGCAGTGAAAACATTCTCTATACTGCTGTAATGATGGATACATGTTATTATACATTTGTCCAGTGTCAAATTTGTGCACGTTTATTTACCGGTGACGATAGTGTGGACAGAGTAGTCCGAACAGGCAAGGGTATTGAATCAGTCATAGGGTCCCTGACTCTCAGGACTGGCAAACGCTATGAATGTCATCTACTCCCATCACCTCGATGTACTGTGTGAGGTAAAATGATAGATAAAAGCAGGGTTGGCTCGTAGAACTTTTCTATTTAATGAAGTAAGCAGTAGGGACCTGCAAGAGATTCATGCGAGAGACATTTCTTACAACCCTGAAAAATGGCACTGTTTGGCAGGCAAGATTGGAGAGGGGAGCCCAGACTCAAGAGAGGCAAGGGGGAGAATTTTAAGATGAAAGATTTTTCAGAGGCTGACACTCATAAGATACTTCCCTTTATCCCTTATGAAATCCCCAACTATACCCATTATTCTTTCTTGAGCTCAGATGTAGCAGAGGTCCACTGGGAATATTTTATGGTGAAATGATGGGAATTCTGCTGCATAAAGTGGAAGGATCAGGGGAAGTACAGGGGAGGACATCTCAGTGAGGTGTGGGGCCGAGGGCTTAACAAATCAGATGGGGAAGGAGATGCTGAAGAGAAATCAATTCCAGTAAAAAGGGATGCATGTGTCAGAGTTTGATTGAACAACACCAGCATATCCCAGGAAACTGCCCTAATAATGGTCTGATCGAATCAACTTGTGATACACTATTATAATCATAGAGTATTACTTCAATTTAATGACCACGAATAATGACATCTCCCAGCAGTTAATCTAACATTAACCCCCATCCTAGGTCTTAGATATAAGCTGTAGTTTGGGCTGAAAACATAATGGATAAGAATTCCTGACTGTTCTGGACCTATGTATATGTGTCATATCATTGAACTTTATTATTATTTTTTTCTAGTTCCATCTTTTTCAAATCTTTATCACTGAGACCCAGGCTTTATTATTTGTGACTCAGTAGGCTGTTAGATGTTTTTAACTAGAAAGTGTTAATGACCATTTTTTTATGAGAAGTAAATGTTGTATAAATTGAATTTTAATGTTCTCATTGTCTCAGAGGAAGATGAAAACCATTAGCTAATGATGATGGTAATGTTCAGATTGTTTTTAATTTTAAAATAATATTTATAACCTGTAACACTGTGCTGTCTCATTTTAGATTTAGGAAAAATTTATGAACATCTGTGTATATGTGTGTGAATTAGGCACCAGGAAGAAGATGGCTTAAACGAATAACTATAGTTTAAATCTATTTATATGTATGTTTGGAACTTGAACAAAATAGGTAGAAGCCTGCCTGCTCAATTGTGACTAAGTGTCAGATTCCCCTACAGTTACCCATTATTAAAAATATCCTTGTCTTCAATTTACTTTGGCAGGGGAATGTACCTGTTAGTTATCATACTGTGTTACTCTGGAGAATTCAAGATACGTATTATGTTTCAGTTCCACTGAAATAATAGCACTTGCAGGCACACACACATTTGTGTGTATATACAAATGTGCTTGAGAAAGTTCTCCTTTAGCAATAGCTGATGCTAGTATTGTCTGAAGATGAATATGTTTTGCTTCATGTCACTGTGAAATATCCCAGAATTCTTGTTTTTTTCTTAACTCCTAAAATAGGTAACACAGCATAATATGTTATGCTCATTAAAGAACAGAATTTCAGTTTCTGACACAGAGCTGCCAAGTTCATTATTTCTTTGGAAAGGAATAAATACCCTCTCTTAGTTTAACCTGCAAAATGAAAGAGTATATGAATTTAATGAAATGTATTTATTAAAAAATTGAATTTTCTGCCTTAAAGTTATCTTGTATGTCTATTTCTAACAGACATGTGATGACCATCCACCCAACAGTGCCATGAGGAATTATGTTTAATTTTTGTTCAATTAATTATTTACATTGCTTCTAGCCTCATGGCACCCAGCTCTCATACAAGTACACATCATCACGTGCTCACCATGTGCTCAGACATTTGTTCCAAAAGGAAAGAAGGAAACGGAACAAGAGACACGGTTTGATACTGATAGTGCAGCTAAATGCAGAATGAACTCAGAACTTTCTTGCTGCAACTTTTGGTTCGACTTACCATCTGTGTCTTTCAGTGTCGCTATTTATTGAAGAACTATTTAACTGATCTGATCTGATCTGATTTAATGAGGATCCAGTAGCTCATAGTCTAGTTAATTTCAAGTGATCTAAAAAGGCTGGTCACTTACCAGTTTCTGTTCTAAAATTGAGTTGAATATTCAACTCAATGGACGCATCAGGTCCTAAATCTAGAGATGAAAAGTAGCAAAATGAAATAACCTAAGGATAAGGTAGTGAGGCAAAAAGGACTGTTACTGGATTGTTAAAATGAAAGAATAATCAAGGAAAGACTTCACATCCGTATATTGAGGTTTTTGTCACCACTGGAAGAGGAGGAAGGCCTGCCTTTATCTTCAGAGGCATCTCAGGACATAGGGACAATTCTGACGAGACTAATTATGTGACACCCAAGAGGGGGTTTTAGTTATTGGCTATTTAGCTGTCTTTCTTTGTCCTGGGATAGTGAGCGAGTGAGTGTCGCTCCAGGTGTCTGACTCTGCGACTCCATGGACCGTAGCCCACCAGGCTTTGTACATGGGATTCTCTAGACAAGAATACTAAAGTGGGTTGCCATGTCCTTCTCCAGAGGATCTTCCCAGCCCAGGAATTGAACTGTTGTCTCTTGCACCACCTACACTGGAAAGTGGGTTCTTTACCACCAGTACCACCTGGGAAGGCCCCCTAGAATACTACCTCAGTGCATCTGTCACTCCTTCTAAACAGTGATTAATCAAATTGCTTTGTGTCATTGCCATTTCTATGATTCGCTTCCTTTCTTCTGTTAACTTGTTTAAGGTAAATAGGAAGTTGGGTTGAAAACCTGTTAGTATTCCACATTAATATTAACTTCAAGTCTGTCCCTCATCTCACTGAATCACTACAAATGAAAACTGGTGGCGTGATGTATGTTGTTTGTCTATAAATATCACCTGAAACAGAGAGCAAATAAAGGCGTTTATGTTTAACTGGGAAGAGTTGAAAATTAATGCGAAATTAAAATATTGTCACACAGATTAGTAGAGGCATCCTCACAGTCAGTCAGTCTCTGATGCCTTTCCCTTTACTGTGAACACTGAATAATAATTATTTTATGAAGGTAGTGCATTGTAAATATTTATAAACAGAAATGTAAAACAGTGAGACCACAGTGAATAAATTATTTTGAAATATTTTAAAATCCAGTTTTTATATGCTTTTTTTAGTGAAAATTATTCATGGTGATCAATATTTCTTTCTCGGTTGCCATCTGCTCTGCTTCCTTGGCTGTGCAGTTCTAGGTGAATGATGCACTGTGCTGTATAATGCACTCCACCAATTTATTGACTTGGATGCTGCATTTTTACGGAGAGCATGCAAACATGTAATTGCTGAACATAAGTCTTCTGGGGTAGGTAATTGCCAGTTCTTCCCCATCCCTGGGAATAATTAGGTGATCATTACATTCGCCATGAAATGCCTGTCTCCTCTCTCGGTGCGGGTGGCAGTCAGTGGCTTCTCTATTAGGGAGGTGGAAGGAATCCTCCCCTCATTTTCCTAGAGTGCACATGCGTGGTCCAAAAGAATTGTATGTATCCTGTGAGTTCTCCCGGCTATCTTGATTCCAGCGTGTGCTTCTTCCAGCCCAGCGTTCCTCATGATGCACTCTGCATAGAAGTTAAATAAGCAGGGTGACAATATACAGCCTTGATGCACTTCTTTTCCTATGTGGAACCAGTCTGTTGTTCCATGACCGGTTCTAACTGTTGCTTCCTGACCTGCATACAGGTTTCTCAAGAGGCAGGTCAGGTGGTCTGGTATTCTCATCTCTTTCAGAATGTTCCACAGTTTATTGTGATCCACACAGTCAAAGGCTTTGGCATAGTCAATGAAGCAGAAATAGATGTTTTCTGGAACTCTCTTGCTTTCTCCATGATCCAGCGGATGTTGGCAATTTGATCTCTGGTGCCTCTGCCTTTTCTAAAACCTGCTTGAACATCTGGAAGTTCACAGTTCATGTATTGCTGAAGCCTGGCTTGGAGAATTTTGAGCATGACTTTACCAGCGTGTGAGATGAGTGCAGTTGTGCGGTAGTTTGAGCATCCTTTGGCATTGCCTTTCTTTGGGATTGGAATGAAAACTGCCCTTTTCTAGTCCTGTGGTCACTGCTGAGTTTTCCAAATTTGCTGACATATTGAGTGCACCACTTTCACAGCATCATCTTTCAGGATTTGAAATAGCTCCACTGGAATTCCATCACCTCCACTAGCTTTGTTCGTAGTGATGCTTTCTAAGGCCCACTTGACTTCACATTCCAAGATGTCTGGCTCTAGGTGAGTGATAGGAACCTGGAATGTCAGGTCCATGAATCAAGACATATTGGAAGTGGTCAAAACAGAAGATGACAAGAGTGAACACCAACATTTTAGGAATCAGTGAACTAAAACGGACTGGAATGGGTGAAATTAACTCCATTAACCATTATATCTACTACTGTGGGCAAGAATACCTTAGAAGAAATGGAGCAGCCATCATAGTAAACAGAAGAGTCTGAAATGCAGTGCTTGGATGCAATCTCACTCAAGAATGACAGAAGGATCTCTGTCCGTTTTCAAGGCAAACCATTCAATATGATAGTAATCCGAGTCTATGCCCAGTTCTATGGAGACCTACAAGACCTTTTAGAACTAACAGCCAAAAAAGATGTCCTTTTCATTATAAGAGACTGGAATGCAAAAGTCGGAAGTCCAAGAGATACCTGGAGTAACAGGCAAATTTGGCCTTGGTGTACAAAACGAAGCAGGTAAAAGGCTAAACAGTTTTGCCAAAAGAACACACTAGTCATAGCAAACACCTTCTTCAAACAACAAAAGAGAAGACTCTACACATGGACATCACCAAATAGTCAATACCGAAATCAGACTGATTATATTCTTTGCAGCCAAAGATGGAGAAGCTCTATACAGTCAGCAAAAACAAGACCAGGAGGTGACTGTGGCTCAGATCATGAACACCTCATTGCCAAATTCAGACTTAAATTGAAGAAAGTAGGGAAAACCACTAGACCATTCTTTTGCCAACAAAGGTCCATCCAGTCAAAGCTATGGTTTTTCCAGTAGTCATATATGGATGTGAGAGTTGGACTATAAAGAAAGCTGAGCATCTAAGAATTGATGCTTTTGAACTGTGGTGTTGGAGAAGACTCTTGAGAGTCCCTTGGACTGCAAGGAGATCCAGCCAGTCCATTCTAAAGGAGATCAGTCCTGGGTGTTCATTGGAAGGACTGATGCTAAAGCTGAAACTCCAATTCTTTGGCTACCTGATGGGAAAAACTGACTCCTTGGAACAGACCCTGATGCTGGGAAAGATTGAAGGCGGGAGGAGAAGGGAACGACAGAAGATGAGATGTTTGGATGGCATCACTGATGCGATGGACGTGAGTTTGAGTAAGCTCCAGGAATTGGTGATGGGCCGGGAAGCCTGGCATGCTACAGTCCATGGGGTCCCAAAGAGTTGGACATGACTGAGTGACTGAACTGATCTATCATTATTAGTTATGTCAAACAACTCTTTCTAACCCGAAAGGTGTTTTTTCCCTTTCTTATTTATGGATAATTTGTTACACATTAACAACTAAAATTTCCAAGCAAAACACATTGGGTATCTTTCAAGTATTACTATTCACAGCAGATGAAGCTATTAAATTGGCTTCCAGAAAGTATCAAATATTAAAACCAAATTTGAAGATAAGGCAACTGTGTTTTCTTCAGTCGTCTTTAAACAGAGATGTTCCTTTCTGCTGCATTTCTTTATTTTTAAGACAAGGGAGAAAGGAAAATTCCTTGAGAATGGTCTTTTCCGTAACTCGAAAGCACAGACAGAAGGCAGGAGGTTACAAAGGAATTAAAATCATTCTTTCCTTTTCCTCATGGGAGATGTAGTTTCTCAACAGATCCCAAAAGTCACCCAGATATCCTATTCCAGTGAATCAAGGTAACCTGAATTGACATTATAAACATGAGCAACTGGGAGATATACCTCAGATAATTCCAAAAAAAGTGGCATTTCGGCGCTTCATTAACTTGCCCAGGAAATTTATGGCTAAAGACAAATGAACGATTATCCATTCTAAAACAAAACAACAGGAATCTATCTGTGGCTTGAGATAGAACAGCTTCCCAGTTATCCCATGCTTACTTTGAAATATCTCAAAAACAACCTCCTGATTTCATATTAATTTGCACACTCATGTAAATAAATCGATGTTACACATATAACAGAGAAGGCACATGGGTGAGTTCCATATCCCCACTGCTGCTTTTCAAGGGGAAAAACATCATCCAGGTATTCCTCCTCCCCCATCAGAGTCACGAGGCATGCTGGGCCAGGTGCTCAGCTCCCCGGGCTGGCCATGTGCAGGTAGACCGTGCCTCACGTCTCAGTCCTGAATGTGCAGATGTGCTCACCAGGGTCCCCAAATCACACGCAAGACGGAGGAAGCGAAGGACACTGAGTCTGCAGCATATTTGTGGGAAGATCATTCTTCGCGCTCTAGTTTGTGAAGTGCAGACTCATCTCACGTCCTCACTGTATTTTCTGAACACCCTCCACTAGCCAACCTGCCCATGTCCTGCCACTCTACGAGTAGCCTTTCCCATCTTCCTTGATGTTTTTTCTGAGAAAGGTAGCTTCAATCACACAATTCAGTACTGGACTCCTGTGTGCCGAACTGTTGTTTTGTGGAAATAATTAATATTCCCCAAGAAGAATAATTAACTTGCTCATAACACATTGATAATCTTTTACTGTCCCCATTATGCATTCATCATGCAAATATCACATTGATGGGTTTTTTGTTTTTTATTTTTCAGGGCTCATTTTTACTGAGCTCTGCATCCAGGTATACTGGAACTCTGTGGAGGGATAAAGTTCTCTGCCTCAATAGAAAACACATTCTTGCACCTACAACTACTGCCACAATAGATATATTAATACTGCGAGGCTGCTGCCAGCAGTGACATTCACTCAACCGGACAATCGGCCTGCAACTTTTCATTTTACTCTTCATCCCATCCTGTGGCGCAAATATAGTTGCATTTCCATTATTCAGATGTGGAAACTGATGCATGAATAAGTCATACTGGGTCGGAATACAAATTCCACTGAATCTGTGACTCATTTGTACTTAATCATACATGACATCTACTTTTCAATAAAATGTGTGGAGTAGACACCATATCTCAAAAGAAATTAAGGGTTTAAATGAGGGTATGTTATGAAACTAATTACCCTGCACTGGTTCTTTTGTTGTTCTTATTAGTCGCTAAGTCCTGTCCAACTCTTTGCGACTTCATGGACTGCATGATAGCATGCCAGGCTCTTCTGTCCTCCATTATCTCCTGGAGTTTCATCAAATTCATGTCCATTTAGTCAATCATGCTATCTAGACATCTCATCCCGTGCTGCCCTCTTATCACATGTTCTTTAAGGTGCATTAATTGTTACCACACACTTACTTTGTATAAGCCCCTGAAACAGCACCACTGATCCTAGGAAGTACTTCTACATCATAACCCTTCACCATGGCCTTCCTCATTTCCCATTCAACAGGGAAGAGGGCTTCAGTGAACAGCCGAAAAGCAACTCAAAAATGGTAGCACTTGGTTTTATCATGTTCAGAACCTTTATCAAACAGATCTTCTCACAAAAGAAAACTACACTAATCAAGAGTACGAGGCTAGACGTACCCTCAGACAATTCCAGAGGCACCACATATATTGTGGACAGAATTCTTACAATATGTATTCAATGCTTTCACAATTTTTCACATTTAAATCTCCTGGGTCTCTGTGGGAATCTAAGAACCTAAGAAAACCCAACTTAATAAAAGAAGAGGGTTATATACACAGATAGATTCATATCCTGATTCGTAATGCTAAAAGGAGGAACAAACTTCCTGGCCCAACAATGAGAGGCTATAATCATTTGGTGGAATATAACACAGCTCTGAAACATAGCTGAAAAGCAGGAAAACAATGTGAAATTAAATAGCCACCATGACTCTACGAACAACCACAAAGCTTTGGTGAAATCACACACTTTACATTTAAGGGTCCAGGCCATTTTATTAGTTAAATGTAGTACTTTCACAGGATCAAAGTGGCATCTATCCACTTAGCTTTATGCTAGAGACAGTTATTTCATGAAAGAAAAAGGTATCTTCGTGGCACAATTTCTCCTCATTCAAATTCAACTTCCAATAAGGCATGCTTGAAACATTAACATAAACATTCCCCAAGAAGACCATGATACTATATTGAATGTTAGTCACATAGCACTTTTATTGCTATTTGATGTACTTCTTTGACATGCTCTCTAGAAAAAATCTAAGAGCCATTTATATACATGTAAATACCTTTGTATTCACAAAATACATGCACCCTTTTACATAAGCATCTTTAAAAATATCCACTGACTTTGATCCATGAACTCCACTCCAAAGAACATTTTTCTATAACATTAGTCAGAGATAAACATGGCTCCCTTAATTAACCTGGAAAGCATTTGTCTCAAGTAGCAAAATTTAAATTTTGTCAGTGTTTGACAGCACTCACGTACACTAAATTCAGGAGAATGGCACTCATGTCTGATCAAAAGGTCATGATTATCAATTATCATTAGTCCGTTTTTGTGTTTAAACGATCTACCTTCTCTTCCCAATGAGGGAATGAATTTAGACATCTAAAATTCAGCTTAGGGTGTTGATGCATTACTAACATTTGAAACGAGCCTTGAGACCATTCCTGTGGTGGGCTAATATTTCTTACCACTTCTGACAAGTAGAGCAAAGATTAGGGAGCTGAAAAAGCTGAGATGAATTGAAGGTCTTACTGATAAAATGAGTAGTAATAAAATTTTTCTCACAGAGATTTTTAACACTCCATTCTGCCTAGTCTATTAAAAAGGCTTTAACACTTCAATATGAGAAATCAAATTACAGGCAATCAGAAGTCCCCATGACAGGCCCATTTCCCCACCAGCAATGTGGATATGGGTTAGCCAAGGACACTTGTGGTAGAACTGGTGTCTAGTGCCCTAGTGGCCAACTCAGGCCTAGCCTCTGGGTCACATGTAAAAATTACAGCTGAAGAGACTTTATTCAAGGAATTCTTCCTTGGTCCCCATTTCTACGTCAGTTTACTTGGTCATAAACTGCAGAAAAATCACATTGCTTTCCTTTGGGACTACTAATCTTAAATTTCATTCATTCTCCTAAAAGAATTTAAGCCTATATTGTAACAACTCCATCCTCCCACCAACCCAACTGTAAGTGTCATGGCAGCCTTCACAAATAGCAACAATAGACTTGTGGACCTCCCTAAGATCACCTAAATAAACATACAAGTTGTGACTTCCCTGCTGGTCCAGTGGCTAAGACTCTGTGCTCCCAGTATAGGGAACCCAACTTTGATCGCTGGTCAGGGAACTAGATCCCACATGGCACAGCAGAAAGAGTCTGTATGCCACAACTAAAGACTCCTCATGCCCATGTGCAACTAAGATCCAGCACAGCGAAACAAATAACAAATGTTTGTTTGTTTAAAAACCAAACATACAAGTTAAATAAAAGCAGAGTGCATGCCATATCAATATTACTGCAAGACAAACTCCAATAGCTCCAACTTCCACCCAGGCTGTTGTGGCTGAACCTTATATAAAAATTCTAGAGCCACCTGCCCATTTTGTCCCTCATTATTCCCAAGAGGGTAGTAAAAGCATCCGGCACATAACAGGTGCCTAGTAAATCCTTCTCGACTGAATAAAGTGAGAAACAAACTAATAGATGAGTGGGAACTAAATCAGAAGCTCTATTGCTCGGAACACATTTCTTCATATGGAATTGATGTGGCATTATAAATACTGGTCATACAAGTCTTCTAGTGCCACCAGAAGTCAACCTCACATCAGCACACCTGCTTAAAACATTGGTTCACAGGCTCCACACTGCATCAGAACAAGGCCTACCTAGCCCTCTTGACATGCCCCACTCTCTGCTCATCACGATGACTCATTAACAGCCCCGTCTCGGGTATTTCAAGTAATGTCTCTCATCTTCCTATCACTGGGGGCTGCCCATCTGCAGCACTGCCCGCTGTGCATACAGGTAATTAACTCGCAATGCTCCACTGGCTCTGACACATCCCATGGCATTGGAAAATTCAGCAGCAGGTAGTTAAGCATGTAAGCTGCTTCCTGACTTAATCCCGATAACCAGATATCAACATGTAAGTGTCACGCAATATGGAAGACCTTGTTGACATGGAAGTCGTATGTCAGCTGGGGCGGCACAGTAACTTTGGTTTAATCTCATTCCTTTGAACTCTGTTAATTTGGAACCTATGGCAATGCAGAGCTGGAATAACAACTTGCTTTTGTTATGGAAGAAAGGTATGCTTCGAGTCTTGGAAATTAAACTGTATGGGATAGGTTCAACTAGATGACAAGTTCAATAAGAAAAGAACCTTCCTGTTGGCTCAGAGTATAGAATCTGCCTGTAATGCAGGAGCCCCGGGTTAGATCCCGGGTCAAGAAGATCCCCTAGAGAAGGAAATGGCCACCCACCCCATTCTTGCCTGGAGAATTCCATGGACAGAGGAACCTGGAGGACTGCAGTCCATGGGGTCACCAAAAGACAGAACCGAGGAACTAACGTTAACACTTCAATAAGAAAAGAAGCCATGCATAGCATAAGGGTAAAGATCATGAATTCTAGAGCTAGACCACCAAATCTCAACTTAAACACTTGATAGACCCTGAGCAGGTGACTTGACTTCTCTGCACTTCAGTTCTCTTATTTGTAAAATGGGAATGGTAACAATACCTAAGCACGGTGCTATAATGAAGCAAAATTCTGAAAATGATGCCTTCAAACACTGAGCATATGACATGTGAAGTAGTAACTCTTAGTACCCTGAGCATCTGTTGTTATTGTTCAGTCACTCAAACGCATCCTACGCTTTGTGATCCCGTGGACTGCAGCACACCAGGCTTCCCTGCCCTTCACCATCTCCCAGAGCCTGCTCAAACTCATGTCCGTCGAGTCCGTGATGCCATACAACCATCTTGTCCTCTGTCGTCCCCTTCTCCTTTTGCCTTCAATCTTTCCCAACATCAGGGTCTTTTCCCTGAAGAGTATTAATACCCAATACGGAACACACAGCAGGCCCCCAAAATGACTGAGCAAACGTAAAACTCTATCTCTGCAGATACTTGAGAAGGAACCCACATCCAAACAACTCATACATTCTCTATTCATCCATACAAGTCCCTGCGAAGAGTGTCAAATGAACACTGTGCCTGATCTAGATTCCTTACTAACTACACAATTATCTCATTTGAGTTGAATTTTTTTTTTTTCCTTTTAAAGGCCAAATAATTCTGTGAGACACTAGACTGCATTTTCCTCTAAAATTCTAGGACAGTGAAAGGATAGGTGATCAAATGACAATAGTGAGGGTTGGAACTACCCAGCAAATCATCAAAAAGTTTTTATTAAAAAAAGCAGAGAGAACAAAGCCTCAAGCTCAGGCTGAGCCATGTGTGTAAAAGCCATGACACAACAAGGATGGACAAACCATAATAAAGAGTGGAGAAAAGACGCTGAGGCAATAAAGACAAGGAGACACACATGAATGGAGAATTACTGGCTTCAGAGGCGCCTGGAGAAATGCGGAGGAAGTCGTTATCACTTTCTCCTACAGTGAAGGGCAGCTCTGATGTTTGGAATTCAGCAACGTTGGACATGGGGTTTTGATCTCCAACTAACATTTTGCTATGCAAAATGCAGATGCAGTGACCATTAACTCATAACCCCACAATAAATACACATGACAGCGCTGCCCAGGAGTGGACACTATGGTGAGGACCATTCTAGAAATTCTCCAAAGGTACATAAAAAGACTCTTTCCCTGGGTGTTTCCCACCTCAGTCGCCACTTTACATCTCAGTGGTGACTACTGATTAATCTCACCCTAAGTCACAGTTTATGTTTATGAGGCCATCTTGGCGATATCGTTGGGAAAGTCTCCGAACCACGTTTGGATGACAGAATGAAACTGTCTGCTCTGTTTCATGGACTTAGTTTTACAATCCTGAAAAGATCACACAGTAACTGTTGTGGTCTGCTCCTTCGGAAGCAGATGCCACATGGCTGATTCCTGGCAAGTTATCCTTTCCTGGATACTTTGAACGAGCTACTGTTGCTAAAGCACTGTAAACAATGCAATTTGAGAGCATAAGTAAAATCACAACATTCATTTATTCTTATGCTTGTTTATTGTCTTTTCCCTCCATCTCCAAGTTGGAAGCACCATAAATGCATGTCTCTTGTCTCAATAGTTAGCTCTCTGTGTTATCCTAGCTTCTAGAACTGTGCCCAGTGCCAAGTAAGCATTCAAAACACATCAACAAAAATGAGTCATGTAGGATTTTTGAAATATATGGCTTATTGATTAATCGAGAAATAAATTCGCCAATTTTGACCATAAAGAGCTTGATGGTGAACATAAAAAATGAACCTTGAAGTAAAGATATTTCCTATATGCATACTACTGAATTCTCACCATTTGATATTGGTTGTATTATACCCATTTCACAGATGAGCAAAGCTGTGCTCAGAGAGGGAGGTTAAAAGCGTTCATATAAGCCTTGCAGTTTAAGGAGCAAAGTTGAAGTTTCCCAACCAACTGTACCTTATTTAACACCCAGCTCTCCAGGGTACTTGGGAAGAACTGATTCTCTTCTATCTGAAAGAATAAAATTAATATACTGTCTTTAAGGAGTCTGTTATCCAGATCTTGTCTTGAGAGTGAACACAGCTGTCAACAGTCTTCCACAACGTTAAACAGACTCTTGAGATAAATCCCTCTCACCATGAAATTCGTACTCAGGCTTAGAGAAGCTCAGGTGACTGAAAAGCTTTAGGTGTCGGATCTGTTTGAAGTTGTACGTAAATCAGTACACAAGGCAACCAAACTCTACAATCCAAACCAGTCCCCAGGCAAAAATACCTCCAAGTACAGGGGAGATCATTTAACGCAGGGAGTAAAGCTTGGTGTATAACAGAGAATACTGAGGACAGTGGAAAATATCAGGTCACAAGCTATGGCCCAAATAATGCTGCTCAAACTCTAGCTCTATGGACATTACCAGAACAGAAAAGAGTCTCAGAATTTCAAACTTAGAAGCCTTGGGCAAGAATCTGGAAATGTGCTCCCCCCCCCAAAACAAGTTCCCAGGTGATGCTGGTTCAGGGACCACATTTTGAGAACAACCAATCTCAAAAGACCAGCTTCCACTCAGCTCCAGCCCATTGTTGAAACTCAATGAGGGAGACCCAGAAAAACTTTAATACCTTTCAAGCAAGACTGATTTTTCCCATTAAATGTTTATCTTTAAAATAGTCTGCAGAACAAAACTTCAACCAAGAGTGTCTAACGCTTGAGAAATGATGTGCCTAAAAGTGATTATTAACATTTAGGGGACAAAACAAAGCATCAAGTCACCCTTCCCCCAAGGAAAAAGAAACCAGTCTGACGTGGGTAATAAAGTGACATAAAATGGTTTCCTTTTGCTCTACATAGTCAAGGAAATTGTTGGATTTGAAGATGACCTCGTGTGTCTTAGCCATAAGGGATCTCTGCAGCTGAGGGACAATGGTGCACAGGTCTGTCCCCACAATCAACCCCTAAAGGCATCATTCAGAAACAATAGGTGAAGATGAATTCAAAGCAGTGAGTAATAAATGAATTCATATTTTTAAATATTTATCTTGCCCAAGATAATGTTTACACCGGTTCAGTATCACCCTCTACCTCCTGGCCTCCCTCCAGATATTATCTGTGCCTCCTTTGAAGGATCTCTCTGAGAGATGATGCTGGGGGTGATGCCAAAGCTTACTCAACACTCAGCTGCTAACTTTGTGCTGACAGTACCAATCATCTGAATCTGTAACTAGATCCCTGCACAGACAGTGTTATTG
Source organism: Moschus berezovskii (assembly GCF_049115385.1). NCBI lineage: Eukaryota > Metazoa > Chordata > Mammalia > Artiodactyla > Moschidae > Moschus > Moschus berezovskii. Next base: position 21,155,966 of record NC_142483.1, read on the forward strand.
CTATCCCTGTCTTGTAAATGAAGAAAGGAGGCTGATAAATTAAATTATTTGCTGCAGATAATGAAGCTGATCAGTGGAGGGCTGTGATTTGAACCCAGTCTGTAGTGGGCAAACCACACCACTAGCTGCCCTTAATTGTAAGAGTTCAGAAGCTGGGATACTTGGCAACCTGAATCAGAAACATGGGGACTCATAAACCCCCAAGTCCTATTACCAAGTGGTTATTTCTCACTAGGAAGAGCAGTAGGCCCAAACCATCTCATCCTCTGACCCAGAAGCAAGGAAGACAAAACTGCTTACCTTGCTCAGCAGAAATACAAACCACCCTTGTCACATCTGGACGATTAGCCCTGCATTTGGGAAGCAAAAATAATGACTCTAGTTGGCTGTCAAGTGGAGTGTATTAAATTTCTGGTTCCTGAGACAGATCCCATTGATCTGTTTTACTTAGACTTAGTCTCTAGAGTTGACTTCATAACTTAAGTTTATGACTTTATCAAATGATGCAGAAAAACAACCCCAAAAGCTAAATGATTCTATTATGCACATTACAGAGTGCTGTATTCGTGGCAGGGCAGCTAACTACACAAACAGGGCATTTATCACCCTGATACCATGGCCTGATGCACAGTTCAGTTTCATTTGTTCTAGAAGAGGCTGTTTCATACCTCTGAGAGACAGATGACAGCGAGAAAAGCACATGTTAAAGCCACATCTATGGGGCTCCCAGTGCATATCAAGCAATGGGACCCAAGGCGAACAAGGCAGAGACGGCCTAGGCCTTCAAGAGCTTGCTCTCCAGCAGGGAAGAAAGGAATAGGACAAGTAACCAAGTACACCCATGTGTAAATGCACCTTATGAGAATCTGGAATTACTGAATGTGAAGTAAAACTCTTTGAGGAGGGGGACTTTACATAATACAGGGCCTCTTCAGGAGGTGACATTTAAGCTGAGCCTGGATGGACAAGTAAAGAAGTGGGGCTTCCCTGGTGGCTCAGTGATGAAGGGTCTGCCTGCCAACGCGAGGAACACACGTTCGATCCCTGACCCGAGAAGATCCTACATGCCATGGGATTAACAGAGCCCATGCACCACAACGACTGAGCCTGTGCTCTAGAGCCCAAAAGTCACAACTCCTGAGCCCACGCGCCGCAACCACTGAGTCCACATGCTGCAACTACTGAAGCCCACATGCTCCAGGGCCCAAGCTCTACAATACGACAAGCTGCTGCAACGAGAAGCCCACGGACCACAACTAGAGAGTGGCCCCTGCTCATCACAGCTAGAGAGAAAGCCTGTGTGCAGTGGCGAGGACCCAGTGCAGCCATAAATGGATAAATAAACAAATCTTCTATATAAAAGATGACAGAGCAGTATTCTGGACAAGTGGAAGAGAGTGAGCAGAAGCTATGATGCAGAAGACAAACCTAAGGGCAGCATGGAGAGCTGGGGAACAGGGTAGGGATTGGCAGGAAACAGATCTGAAATGAATGAATGGCAGTTCAGTCGCTCAGTGGTGTCCGACCCTTTGCGACCCCATGGACTGCAGCATGCCAGGCCTCCCTGTCCATCACCAACTCCCGGAGTTTACTCAAACTCATGTCCATCGAGTCGGTGATGCCATCCAACCATCTCATCCTCTGTCATCCCCTTCTCCCGCCTTCGATCTTTCCCAGCATCAGGGTCTTTGCAATTGAGTCAGCTCTTTGCATCAGGTGGCCAAAGTATTGGAGTTTCAGCTTTAGCATCAGTCCTTCCAATGAACACCCAGGATTGATCTCCTTTAGGATGGACTGGTTGGATCCCCTTGCAGTCCAAGGGACTCTCAAGAGTCTTCTCCAACACCACAGTTCAAAAGCTTCCATTCTTCGGTGCTCAGCTTTCTTTATAGTCCAACTCTCATATCCATACATGATTACTGGAAAAACCATAGCCTTGACTAGGTGGACCTTTGTTGGCAAAGTAACGCCTCTGTGTATTTCTCTAAAAGTTATGAACTGTGTATTTCTCTAAAAGTTGAAAGAAGAGCAAGATTATTCTGGGCTCCACTGGTCCAGGAAGGAAAAAAGAACTTTAGAGACAGACTCCATAGAGTTTGAGATCACGACACAGCAACACTGCCAGTTCAAGAGATACCCACAGACAGACAGAGAATGGAGTTGGCCGGGCTTTTCCATAAATAGTCTCTGTTCCATCCTGTGGTGGTGGTGGTGGTTTAGTCACTAAGTCGTGTCCGACTCGGTGACCTCATTGACTGTAGCCCTCCCGTCTCCTATATCCATGGGATTCCATCCTGAGTCCTGGCCAAATCTACTGTCCAGGCCTGTGTCTGAGGGAAGCCCCTGAATCCTCCAAATAAATCCCCACCTTGGCCCAAAGATAGTGGATGTGGGTTTTCATTCATCCCACCCAATGATCCTTGACTGGTACAATGAGGATTCTGGGTGCATTCAGTCTAGAAAATTTGACCATCTCCAGTTTAACACACAATTATCAAGCATGTATTCTGTGTTCCGCAGAGTGAAGCAAAGATGAATGAGAGTCAGTTCCTGTCTCAGAAAACTTTGACATGCAGTAGGGAGATGGTCATAAAGGCAACTTTTGCAGGGCAGGCTCATGGAAGAAGGTAACAGCGGGGAAAAAAAATCCGTAACTATGGAAGCATCCAAACGAGGGCTAGTTATTTAAACTAAGAGAATCAATGATGGCTTCACAGGAGAGGAAGCATAAAAAAATTGTTGACCCTCATCTGTCTGAAAACACAGGAAACATCATTGTGTTGCTATTATTTTACCAGAGTCAAAAAAATTCCTTAAAAATTAGTAGCCAGCCCAATGGTGGGCAGAAATAAGAATAATAAAGCCTACAATGATTTGCTTGGGGGAATGGAAAGTGTATCCAACAAACCAGCAAACACATAAACCTCATTAAGGCAAATCCTCTAAGACAGATAAAGAAAGGAAAGAACTAGAGTCACAGACTATTAACTGGCTACAGACATCTGCTTTCAGATTAAGAAAGAGATGGCCAAACCACCTAAGTGCCATTGTTCTAGCCCAAAGACCCTATCTGAGGCTTTCAGGTGGGGGTGATTTTCAGTCGTGCAAAACTGGCTGCTGAAAATCAATGAAAATCAAATTGCATGAAAATGGGGCCTCTTCACAGACAGACGCAGCAGGAAAAATACCAAAACTGACTGCAGAATACAGATCACTCAGTTCAGTTCAGTTCAGTCGCTCAGTCGTGTCCGACTCTCCGCGACCCCATGAATCACAGCACGCCAGGCCTCCCTGTCCATCACCAACTCCTGGAGTTCACTCAGACTCATGTCCACAGAGTCGGTGATGCCATCCAGCCATCTCATTCTCTGTCGTCCCCGTCTCCTCCCGTCCCCAATCCTTCCCAGCATCAGAGTCTTTTCCAGTGAGTCAACTCGTCGCATGAGGTGGCCAAAGTATTGGAGTTTCAGCTTTAGCATCAGTCCTTCCAATGAACACCCAGGACTGATCTCCTTTAGAATGGACTGGTTGGATCTCCTTGCAGTCCAAGGGACTCTCAAGAGTCTTCTCCAACACCACAGTTCAAAATCATCAATTCTTCGGCGATCAGCTTTCTTCACCGTCCAACTCTCACATCCATACATGACCACGGGAAAAACCATAGCCTTGACTAGACGGACCTTGGTTGGCAAAGTAATGTCTCTGCTTTTTAATATGCTGTCTAGGTTGGTCATAACTTTCCTTCCAAGTAGTAAGCGTCTTTTAATTTCATGGCTGCAATCACCACCTCCTGTGATTTTGGAGCCCAAAAAATAAAGTCTGACACTGTTTCCACTGTTTCCCCATCTATTTCCTATGAAGTGATGGGACCAGATGCCATGATCTTTGTTTTCTGAATGTTGAGCTTTAAGCCAACATTTTTACTCTCCTCTTTCACTTTCATCAAGAGGCTTTTGAGTTCCTCTTCACTTTCTGCCATAAGGGTGGTATCATCTGCATATCTGAGGTTATTGATATTTCTCCCAGCAGTCTTGATTCCAGTATACGTTATATACCTCAATAATATTGTTTAAAAACTCTGTTTAAAAAAGTCTATTGTAAACTAAGACCACATTGTTTGTATTTGTCAGGCTATTTCTTGACTTGTGTATAAATGGCAAGGCACCTAACAGACCTTTCCCTGTCCTTGTAGAGTTCATATTTCAGAGGGAATGGTGAATAGACAACAGACAATAAAGAAAAATAAGTATGTTACATTATGAGGAAGTGAGTGCTATGGAGGAAAAGATTTAAAAAAGACAGCACATAAGCACGAAGGACGCAATTTGAGTGGCAGGATATTGAAAAAAGTGACCCGAGTTATGATCTCAAGAAGGTGAGGGGGGTTACTTGTTACCTTAGATAGGACAGCAGTGAAATGCTTGACATGTTCAAGGGACAGCCAGGTGGCCTGTGTGGCTTTCATAGAGTCAATGCAGAGAGACGTGAGTGCTGTGATCAGGAAGGTAATTGGGGGCAGGGAGCAGATATGTGTGGTGTTGCAGACTATTTTCCAGGTCTCAGGCTTTTCCCTCTGAATGTCAAAGGATGCTATTGAAGGATTTTAAGCAACTGAGTGCCATGATTGGACTTATGTTTTAGTAAGATGACTGGCTGCTTAAATCGAGTTCTGGCCACCATCATAATGGATTAAAGCTTGTATTGTTCATGGTCGGAGTTCTAAAAGTGCAAAAGGAAAAATGTGTGTTCTGTCTCCTGCTTAATCCCAAACTGTGGATCTTAAGTTCAGCTTCTTATTAATCATATTTCTTATGCATATTGTGAAATACAATTCTTTATTCAGTTGTCTGAAAAAATAGTTTCTCCTCTCTTTCTCGTTAAGCATTTTATATGGATAGAAAGTCCTGATGTAAGTATGAAATTGTGCTCTGTCTTCTTAATAATGTATCTCAAATGTAATCAGAAGGAAAAATTTTTTCTCATGGTATTACTGGTACTAAATCACCTATTGAAAAATTACAAGACCAGCAGTGCACAGCCACACCTTAAGCCAAAGTTTGTTCATTTCATGCATATGTTTAATGCAGTTATTTGCTTTGATACCTTTAAAAGTATCCTTTAAAGTGAGCTGATAATGTTTTTAAAATCTTTTATTACCTAAAATTGGGTAGCCCCTCTTTAATATGCAAAGGTGTGTAGATATTTTTTTTTAGATAGTCATATAATTTGCCCATCAGTTATTCCTTCAGTCGTAATCTCGCAGTGTTCATGGCATTAGTCTTCTCAGGTTTAGTAGGGTGATTCTGGGATGGTAGATCTTTCTGTGATCATGGTTGCTTGCTTGCTTGTTTCCCTAATCAGCCTGCCTAGTTTTGGGCCCCACCTACAGACACATGGTTTTACTGAAAAATGTTAGTACTTTGATAATGGCATTTTCTTTGCTGACTATGAAGAACCAAGGTCAAAGCTACTAGCAGGCTATTCAAAATTTGTGGAGCAGATTTTTGGACCTGGGCACATAATCTGTGTTGAAATTGATCCCCAGATTTGGCTAACATCAAAACTGTCTAGAAGTATCCACCTATTCAAGTATTACTATAGCAGAATATTTAAAGAGTTGTCTGTGGAGCCATCTAAGTTTGACTTTTGGATCCCATTACTTGCTAAATGGATTGACCTAAATACCAGATAAATAAACCTTTCTAGGTGTAGTATCTCCATCCATAAAATGAAGATAGTATTGTAAGGAGCAAATAAGATAATCCATGCATTCTGATAGCTTGTCAGTGGCCTATAAGTGTTAGTATATAAAGAATGCACGTGAAGTGGGGGTTAAAAGCTGCTTACTAGGGGGATCATCTTGAGCAGATTAGAATACCCTCTGATCTTCCTCATAATATTGGGTTGGCCAAAAAGTTTGTTTGGACTATTTTATAACACCCTACAGAAGAACCTGAATGAACTCTTTGGCCAACCCAGTATATAATAGGATAATAAGGATAATAGTGAAGTTTATTGCTTACATTTGATTTCAGGAGATGATTCTTGAAAAAGACAATGTCTTTAGTGACAGTATCAGTTCTTAATACTGTTCCTGGCTATTTTCTGTGTTCTCAAAACAGTTTCCTTGATCCCGCTCTGGAAGGTGCTGATATAAGAGCTCAGAAATACCGGTGTTGTTTTTATTTTTTTTTAATTTTATTTTGTATTGGAGTACAGCTGATTTAGAATATTGTGATAGTTTCAGGTGGACAGCAAAGGGACTCAGCCATCTTTCTCCCCCAAGCCCCCATCCCATACAGGCTGCCATGTAACATTGAGCAGAGTTCCTTGTGCTCTACAGTAGGTCCTTATTGGTTATCCATTTTAAGCATAGCGGTGTGTACCTGTAGAAATATGGGTTATATTTATTTCTTAAAAATTTTTATTGCAAGAGAGTTGCTTTACAATATTGTGCTCGTTTCTGCCATACATCAACCTGAGTCAGCCACAGGTATTCATGTGAAGTATATGTATTATTTTTAATGAAGATTTTATTTTTAATGAAGTTTTCTGGTCATCAAGTCCATCTCTGGGCTTTGGGTCATCATTTTGTAATCACTGTTTCTATCATTCTTGGCCATCAGTGGGCTACCACTCCCTGCCACTTAAATCCTGAAGTGAAAGTGTGTTTCCCCTGGAGATAAATTCCTTCCTGTTTTTCCTGTACACTTCTGTTTTTCATGGTGACCACTTTCTTTGCTGTCAATATAAATAGATCCCATTTGTCCCTCCTACAATTGCATTTGTTTCTACCTCATCACTGATCAGTTCAGTCCCTAAAAGTATAATAGTGATTCCTAAAGTTGATGAGATTTTCATCAGGAATCTTATTTTGATCACAGATTTCTGGCAGAGTGAGAAACAGAGTTGGCCATTTTGTCATCTCACTGATTTGCTTTTTTTGTATATTCCCATTTTGTGCCCCATTTCTGTCATGCAACCCTTAGTTATCCACTGCCTGCTCTTCCTAGGATGGGTGACAAGGGTGAGGAAATTAAAGTATGTCCTGCCCTCAAAGCACTGTGTGCTATCTTTGTTAGCACCCCTACCTCTTTAAAGCCCTGCTCTGTGTCAAAAACACTGCTGCATTTTCAAGTACAACCAACACAGGCATCTGTATTTCGGAGCGAAGCCTTGACAGCCTACCTCTTGATATTCTCAGAGTTAAGATGGAGAAATGAGGATTCACGGTAGATTGAAAAGCTCTTCCCAGGGAATTCTGGATAATGCACCGCTGTAATGATGGAGAGTTCTATCTTGGGCCCTGGCCTTTTGAGCATTTTTATCATCGACTTGACAAAGGAGATGGATTTATTAAATTTGTGACTGGCATGTTACCGGGAGGCCTACGTTTGAAATTAGATGACAAAATCAGGATCTCCCCAGCTCCCATGAGGCAGGAATGATGGGTGAAAATTCAGTAGGATGTAGGAGAGAAGCAACAGGCAGTGCAGCCAAAACGAAGAGTTATAGTTGTACAGACTTGGGTTCAAATCATGGCCTCACGTACTTGTACTCCAAGTAAGCTAATTCAGTTTTCCTCTTGTAATAATGGGCATATTAGTGATATTATTAGTATATTAGTATTATGATGGAATAATGGAAGATACAATGGATTGATAGTAGAATGATGAAAACAATCCAAAATGATGACTGAAAGACCAGTGCTGGACTTGATGACTAGAAAACTTCATCAAAAATGAAACCCATATTCCTACAGGTATGCAGTGCTATATTTACAGTGGATAATCCTAATATACCATAGGGTTTTCCGGGTTAATGACATAAAATTACAGTGAAGGAACATAAAACTTCTCAGTAGTATTGGCTTTTTAAATAGTTGTCTCAGTTTAGAGTTAAAAGTTCTACTTTCACATGGATCTGACTCAACAGTCACATGAAAAAGACCTGTGGAACACTCAAGGCCGTTGCGCTAGGACAACCCAGAGGGATGGGATGGGGAGCCAGGTGGGAGAAGGGTTTAGGATGGGGGTACACATGTGGACCCGTGGCTGATTCATGTTGATTTATGGCAGAAACCACCACAATATTGTAAAGTAATTATCCTTCAATTAAAACGAATTAATTTAAAAAAAGACCTAATTAAAATCAAAAGCTTCTGCACAGCAAAGGAAACTCTAAGCAAGGTGAGAAGACAGCCTTCAGAATGGGAGAAAATAATAGCAAATGAAGCAACTGATAAAGGATTAATCTCCAAATTATACAAGCAGCTCCTGCAGCTTAATTCCAGAAAACTAAGTGACCCAATCAAAAAATGGGCCAAAGAACTAAACAGACATTTCTCCAAAGAAGACATAAAGATGGCTAACAAACACATGAAAAAATGCTCAACATCCCTCATCATCAGAGAAATGCAAATCAAAACCACAATGAGATACCATTTCACACCAGTCAGAATGGCTGCTATCCAAAAGTCTACATGCAATAAGTGCTGGAGAGGGTGTGGAGAGAAGGGAACCCTCTTACACTGTTGGTGGGAATGCAAACTAGTACAGCCACTATGGAGAACAGTGTGGAGATTCCTCAGAAAACTGGAAATAGAACTGCCATATGATCCAGCGATCGCACTCCTGGGCATACACACCGAGGAAACCAGACTTGAAAGAGACACATGTACTCCAGTGTTCATTGCAGCACTGTTTATAATAGCCAGGACATGGAAGCAACCTAGATGTCCATCTGCAGATGAATGGATAAGAAAGCTTTGGTACATATACACAATGGAGTATTTCTCAGCCATCAAAAAGAATGCATTTGAATCAGTTTTAATGAGGTGGATGAAATTGGAGCCAATTATACAGAGTGAAGTAAGCCAGAAAGAAGAACATCAATACTGTATATTAACGCATATATATGGAATTTAGAAAAATGGTAACCTGAACCCTGTATAAGAGACTGCAAAAGAGACATAGGCATTTAGAACAGTCTTTGGGACTCTGTGGGAGAGGGTGAAGGTGGAATGATTGGGGAGAATGGAATTGTAGCATGTATATTATCATAAGTGACCAGTCCAGGTTCGACGCATAAATTTTCCTCTGTTCATTTCTTTGCATTTGTGCTTTTTTAATAAAATTCTTTTTTAGAAATAAAAAATTTAAAAATAAAAATAAAAAAAGACTTGAGGATCTGTTTTGCCTACAGAATTCTTCAATCTTTTTCTTCGCAACCTTATTTTCTGTTACTGCCCACTGCCTAATTAGATATTTTTACAAGATAGTTTTTGTAAAACACTGTCTTTTGTAGTAGTTAGTACTGTGTCAGCTCATAGTACTGTTCGTGACTTTTTGTTGTTCTCAGAACAGCTTCTTTGATCCCACTCTTAAAGGTGCTGCTATGAGAGCTCAGGAAAATGGATTTTATTTTTAATGAGGTTTTAGATATTTTCCCTCTAATCACCCCTTAGCATGTGAAATTTTAGCATTATAGATTACATCCCCTTAAACACCCCCATCTGATTACACACATACATACATGCTTGTGCTTTAAAGATGAAAATAGTAATATATTTTCCCGTAAAGAACAAACTTTTGCCCTACTAGGGTCCCTGTTAGAAAGATGCCATCATGTATTAAGACCTCAGGACTTCCAGAGTCCCTCAAGAATATTCTTAGGTCAAAATCTCAGAAGTGTGTCCAAAATTTTAAAAAAAAAAAAATTTTTTTTGTTGTTATTAAATAAAGCACTACATGTATCCTCAAAATAAATATCTTTCTAGATCATACCACTAGCACCACCTGCAAAGCCCCTAACTAACCTTAGCCTTAACTTGTGTGAACACAGTATACCTGAAGAATTAACACCAGGCTCAAAGGAGTGCACATTTTTCCTTTCAATGTGCGTGTGCTAAGTTGCTTCAGTCGTTTCTTTGTGCGGCCTTATGAACTACAACCTGCCAAACTCCTCTGTCCTTGGGATTCTCCAGGCAAGAATACTGGAGTGGGTTGCTGTGTCCTCTGGGGAATCTTCCCAACCCAAGGATTGAACTTGCATCTCTTGCGTCTCCTGTATTGCCAGAGGGGTTCTTTACCACTGGTGCCGCCTGGGAAGCCATTTCCTTTAAATGCTTATTACCCAGTTTTCTTTTATGAAGATTGTTTCAGTCTCTCTGTGGCATAAATGAATGTACTTATTCAAACACATCAGTGTATATTCAAACATCTTGGTGTTTATAGATTGAGTGATTAAAAGAATGCATCTATACAATTTTAATTTGTATTTTCACTATTAGTGTGGCGGAGCAGCTTTTCCTGTGTTAAGGGGCCATTTGCATTTTCCTTTTTTATTTCAACTGTTGATTCATATCTGATGTCCATTTTTATGTCCGGTTTTGGGTTTATCAGTTTCTATAATCCCTTGGTATAATAAAGACATTTTCCTTTTTTGTGGTTTGAATTGCAAATGTTTTTGCAGATCATTTATTTTTAGTTGTTTCTTATGGTGCATTCTGCTATCAGAAAATTAAATATTTCTTTAATATATTTGATTTTATTAGTCTTTCTGATGCTTAGGATTTTACATGATATGTAGAAATACTTTTCCTACTTCAAACTTCCTCGCGACTGCTTCTTATTATTTCAGACTACTTATTTTAAATATTTAAAACTTGGAACCATTGGGAATTTATCTGAGATTAGGATTTGTTTACTTTTGAACTGTTAAATATGAAAGTAGTTTGCTTAGCAAGCCCCTGCAGTTGGATATTTACATTATTGCCAGTTTTTTCATTTTGTAAACAAAAGGCTAGATGGTAAATATTTTAGAGTTTTGTTTTTCTTTTTGATCTCTCTTAAGACTGAAGCAACAGCAAGACTATTTAACTCTGGAGTTACAGTTTGGAAAAAATCATGGATAATACATATGTGAATGGCTGTGGCTATGTTCCAATAAACCTTTATTTACAGAAACATGTGGTGGGCTATATGTGACCCACATGCCATAGTTTGCGAACTCTTGTTTTATAGCATAGGTTATTCCCATATATCTGAAATTAACTCCATGATCTCTCACTATGTGAGGGCACGTTTCCTAGCTGCTGCTACTGCTGCTGCTAAGTCACTTCAGTCGTGTTCGACTCTGTGTGACCCCCATAGATGGCAGCCCACCAGGCTTCCCCGTCCCTGGGATTCTCCAGGCAAGAACACTGGAGTGGGTTGCCACGTTTCCTAGCTACTGAGCTTCAATTTCTTAACCTGAGAAACAGAGAAACATATATACGTGACACAAGTGTTTGAGAGGCTGAAACAAGATAAAATATAAGAAGTTTCATTATGATGCCTGGCACATAGTGACTATTCTCCAAATGGAATCTCCTTATTGATGTCATTTGATGGCTGTATACTATTAAATATCACTCAGTCATTTTTAGGAGGGCTGGGACTAGAGTGTCAAAAAACTCAGTAATCAAGAGAAATAACATTTTAATGCAGTATTTGCGATGGCTGGTTTTTCCTTTTGCCTCAGACTCCAGTAGGACTTTGCACGGGACTTTGTTACTAATAATATCTTTAATTTTTTTAATATTTTGCTCATCATAGGTTTTTTTTTTTGGCATTCACTTCAAACTTTAAAATAAATACTTCATTGGCATATGATCTATTTTGATAACTAGGTTTTGGTGAGTGCTTCACCTTAATGCTGGCCCTTTTGATACTTCTTTATTGAGTGCCTTTTGTGTACTGCGTGAACCAAGTAGTCAAGTATCTAACATCATGGAGGTTATTTTCTCATGAACTGTATACTTGAAAGAGAAATGCACGAGGTCAAGGAAATAGAGCTTGGATGAGGAGACGATTTTAAATAGCTAAGTTAGCAGTGTCCTGTGAGTTGATGAACTGAAAGGAGTTAATGTTCTTTTTATCACTGTCGCTTCTGCTGATTTCTCCAGGTTTTCCTTATAGATCCCCTTCTTCGGATGTTACCCACACTATAAATTGATTGAAATAGAGGAGAGTGTAAGTTGAAGTGAACTATTCACAGTGTGTCACAGAGGCACAGAATCCATCATGTTGTTTTGGCTTCACCTCATAAATGTGGCACTTTACGTCTAGACATTTCCCCAGATGGCACTCAATAGTTAATACATTTTGGAACATACATTCCTCCTTTTATAGTTGTTGCAGGAAGGGTGTGAATCATCCTGTCTGTACCCTCTGAAGTGCTTCCCAGACCCACACACCCCCTCCACCCCAGCTCAGCTGTTGAGTGAACACCTCATAAAATGATTTTTAATTCCTTGTTCTTTTCCTCTCAGCCCTTATATTGTGGGGTTGGTCTGTACACTCTTAGCCCTTGCAAACACCGAACTCCTTAACTGTGTCTGGAAGTGTTTCCCTGTTCCTTCTCATGATGGGGATTTCTCATAAGCTGAAGTAGCTTCTGTTCTACAACACAGTGTGAGACTAGGTACTTAATATAGAGAGAAATGGTGTGAAAAAGTCCTTCCATTCAAAGACAGGAAGTCCCAGCATTGTCTGAGCCAGACTGAACTAGACCCTAATTCTCTGTCTTGTTTGCCCCACCCTGAGATGAAATCGTGACCTTTGGGAATCATGCATGGTCACCTTGGCAGGTCTTCCCTACGTCGTGACTTGCATTATGGCTTGTCTCTGAGGCCACAGACTTCAGAGAGAGGCATCTGGTCCCATTAAGTCAGGGATTCCTGTCCCATGACCTCTGTGTTACCCACTGTGAATTTATAGCCAGGGACTTCAGGTCCTGTTCCCTCTTCTTTTGTCTAAATGAGATCTTAAAAGCCTTACCCAAGTTTATCCTCTCCTCTAGAGAGAGAGGAAAGGAAGGAAGGGGAATCAGGAGATGTTATCCTTATATATTCCATCTGGCATGCGTTCCTGATTTTTATCTTTGTAATTTGACATTTTCTTCCTAGTGATGAATGTGGAAAGCACTGAGTGATTTAACTGTTGGTATTTTTAAACTAACATTCTGATTATCTCCTATATTTCTTCAGTCACAAATAGCAGAAAGCCTAATCAAGAAGTTTTGACTACAAAGACACTTAAGATTGAGAAGTCTAGAGATAAAATTTGAATCTCAGCATTTGTTTGGTTAGGTCCTATCCCTTCTCCTCACTGCCTGCCTTTTTCCTTGTCAGCTTTGGCCTCCACCTCATTCAATCTTGGTTCAAAGTCAGTCCATTCCTTGCCTCTTCTCTATTCCCATTCAGGGAGTAGGTAGGTTGTCTGAGGGAACAGACTCAGAACAGAAATCTATAGCCTGATTTTGAATGTTGTTGTTCGGTCGCTGAGTCGTGTCTGACTTTTTGTGACCCGATGGACTGCAGTATGCCAGGTTTCCCTGCCCTTCATTATCTCCTGGAATTTGCTCAAAGTCATATCTATCGAGTCAGCAATGCTATCTAACCATCTCATTCTCTGCTGTCCCCTTCTTTTTTTTTTCAGTCTCTCCCAGCACCAGGGTCTTTTCCAGCGAGTCAGCTCTTTGCATCAGGTGGCCAGAGTATTGGAGCTTCAGCTTTAGCATTAGTCTTTCCAGTGAATATTCAGAGTTTATTTCCTTTAGGATTGACTGGTTTGGTCTCCTTGCAGTCCAAGGGAGTCTCAAGAGTCTTCTCCAGCACCACAGTTCAAAAGCATCACTTATTCATGCTGACCCTTCTTTATGATTCACCTCTCACATCTGTATGTGACTACCGGAAAAGTCATAGATTTGAATATACAGACCTTTGTCGGCAAAGGTTAGGTTGAAGCCTGTCAATTCAGTTCATTTTAGTCATGTCCAGCTCTTCGCAACTCCATGGACTGTAGCACGCCAGGCTTCCTTGTCCATCACCAACTCCCAGAGCTTGCTCAAACTCATGTCCTTTGAGTCAGTGATGCCATCCAACCATCTCATCCTCTGTCATCCCCTTCTCCTTCTGCCTTCAATCTTTCCCAGCATCAGGGACTTTTCCAGTGAGTCAGTTCTTCGCATCAGGTGGCCAGAGTATTGGCGTTTCAGCTTCTGCATCAGTCCTGATGAATATTCAGGACTGATTTTCTTCAGGATTGACTGGTATGATCTCCTTGCAGTCCAAGGGACTCTCAAGAGTCTTTCTCTAAATCTTCCACCTAAAACATTTCCTCTGAGCAGAAAAATCCCCTCTACTCTGTGGTTTAGTCCTGGATTAACACTCCTTCCTGAGTAGATCTCTTGTCAAGGACAATGGAATTAAACTAATGGCCAGATAAGCAATTAGGTGCTATGTTTGGAGCCCTGGAGCAGGGTCATGTCATCCAGAATTTAGTTTTGGTTGTGGTTTCCAGATGAAAGTACAGATAATCATGCTTACCGAGCACGATTAGTATGTGCCATGTACTGGTGGATGTACTCTACCAGATCCTTGTGGTTACTTTCAGGACTGTATACAGTGAGAGTGAATGTTAGCTAAAATGTCAACAAAATTTAATATGCCTGTTTGATTCTTTCAGGTGTTACAGGAAGTAGTCTTGTAATATTTAGAAGTCTTTGGAGTTTTAGAGATGATCTGGAGATCAGCAACATGAATGCTTTTTAGTCCTTTTTCTGTTTTTCATGTATACAGTGTTTAACTTACAACACATAGTTAGCTACTGGGGTTGAAAATGCAGAAGAATCATGTTGAGTCCCATAAACTTTTTAAATTAAACAATAGAATAGTTTAAATACGTGTTGTAGATTTGGGAGAAAAAACATTAATTATACTGTTAGGTTAAAAATGAATTACATTATTTTTGGATTGTTGCTCTTGGTTAAAAGTAGACACCAAGATGCCTGGATCAAGGTAATGCTTTTAATGTAAATTCCTTGAGGGAGGCATTAATAAGCATATTTGATGAGTAACAGCATATAACATGTATATTAGTTTTGTTTTTAATTAGATTTAGACAGAATTCATTATTTTTAATGGCTTTTCATTAGTGAATAGAAACCATTATTTGGATATGTTATTAGTAAAATAAATTCAAGGTGTATGCTTATTTTCTGCAAAGAATCTCTTATGTTTTGAAAGAAACCATTGTTTGGAATACAAATCATAGACATTTGAAATTCTTTGCTTTTAGACAAAAGTATGATTTATATGCTCTAAAGATAGCACTTTTATCTCTTTTTCTCAGCTCAGGTGTTAGTAGCGAACTATACTGAAGTGAGATGGTTTACTTACACTATAGAAAAGTCGTATTGCTAACCAGTTGTATTTGCTGCTCTTAGTTTTTCAAGTAATATTGTTGGAGACGTGGAGGGGGTTGAGATGTGTCTCTCAGATTTTTATTTTTCTTTGAACACATTAGCTTAGTTTGGGTTCAGAATTTATGCATGTCAGCCAAGTTCTTTGAGTTAAATATGCCTTAGAGAAGCAGTGCACATTAAGTAGGATCTTAGACGTGAACCGAGATTTACAGTATTTGCCATTATTTTCACATGGGGAATTGTCTACCTTAAACAGGCCAGTTGGAGTTAATCTCCAGTTGTGTGATTTATTTACCCTCCTGTAGAAATATGTCTTCTTGGTGCTAGTCTACTGCATTGTAAGCATCTCAAAATGAGAAAATATAGTGGCTTGTTAATGGTACACCATGAAGGCAGAGGTGGGTTCTTTTCATGCACAAATAAGCCCTAAATTAAGCTAATAATGTTTCTCCTTAGCTGTAATGTGTCCAACTTTGGCAGGTTTTTATGTAGCCTTAAATAATGAAATGTTCTTCTTTAGGCCACCTCTCTTTTCCTTTGGCATTGCGCTCTGCAGATTTCTTTCTTACAAAGAGGGTTTGACAATAAGCACAGCAGTATCTGTAAGTCAGTATCCATATCCTTCATTTGCTAGGCCATAGAGCTACCCCCAAATATGTAACAGTAAAGTCAGTAAAATCAAGATATTAAAATGTAGCCCACTTAACAATACTTAGGTTTTATTTGCTTTCTTGTGAGGTTCATAAATATGTCTTCCTCTTTCTTTCAACTTTTATTCAGAGCTCATGGGTTTTTTGACTAATTTCCATGTTTGGTTCCATTATTTAGTCTCAAATACCACAGTGCAGTTTTGGTCTCGGCTGCTAAATCTTCTTTGGTCTGTGACAGTTTTTTATTGTCTTTCCTTGCTTGCCATTACCTCAGAGTTTTTTAAGGAATATTGGCCAAGTGTTTTGTAGAATGTTCTGTTCCTCAGTTTGGGTTTGTCTGGTGTTTTCCTAGTCATGGGGGTTATGGATTTTTAAAAAAGAATCCAACAGTGGTTCTGTACCCTTCTTACCACGCCCTATCATGATGTGCATGATAATCCATGATACCGAAGGTGGGATTGACCTCCATCCCTTGGCTGAGGTGCTATTTGCCAGGCTTCTCCATTGAGAAGCTGCCTTTTCCCCCCTTTTTTGCTTTATTCTTGGGAAGCTAGTCCCTCAATGCAGCAGGTGCTAGGATTAAATTTCACCTCCTGAAGGGGTCAGCTGTACTCTGCCCATGTGGAAAGCACTTGGACCTAGTAAATTTCTCTCCTTCAAGTGTCTCTCCTCTCTCCCCGTGTAGCGTGTAATGCCTGCCTCCATCTACCTTAGTCCTTACTTGGGCTTCACGGTTATTTCCTTCCTTATATATGGTTGGGTTCTTGAGGGATTGCTATGTATTTTATAACACAGTAAAAGTGCCAGTAATCACACCAGCCACCATGTACTGAGTTTCTATTGTTTTTTTCCTGTACTGAGTATCTTCTGTGGATTATCTCATCTGATCCTCATAACCAGCCTTTGAGGTCAAATCACTGATGTTCCCCGTTTGTTGTACAGATGAGCTGACAGTGGCATCTGTCGCATCTCCAACCTCCAACCACCATTTCTTAGCACTGAGCCTGGTACTGAGCATTTGTTGAGTCACTATTGAAGTGACTTTGGTGACGAATTAATGAACAAGACTAATTTTCTTCCTTGATTGACCTTCTTTGATTAGAAAGCTCTGCTAAAGCATAGGAAAAATGAGAGTCTTAAAAATAATCGTTTCCCAAAAGATTTTGAAAGCAAAGTTTTATGGCATTCCTTTCTTTTAAAAAAACCTTAATTGCCGTTGGTGGACTTGTTAAGATTGCACATAGATTCTATCCTGCACATCATGTCTTTCCTGATACAGATTAATGTAATGTCTTAATGAAGAAATGTACTGTCTTAATGAAGAAATGAGTGTTTACTTTGAAAGCTGACATCCTGAGTCCAGGAAATGAAGACTTAGGAAGAAATCAGCAGATAGAAGTGTAAAATTAAAACCAAAGTAGTAACAGAGAACGTGTCATGAGAAGACAGACCTGTGAAAGATTTCTTAATGTCATCTTCCAATTCATGTATTTGTGGTAAAAATATGTATACTAGGAGCTCATTGTCTATAAAAGTTCTTTGCTTGACAGTAGAATAAAGTCAAACAATGTAAAGAAGGAACCTGTTCTCATAGAGTAATGTGCTGGTGAAGAAGCCAGACACTAAAGAGTAAGTAATTATATTCATGATAAGATGTCCTTAGGAAAACAAGAACCCTTTGCCAGGAGAATACAGAACCCTGTGCATTTCTCACAAAAGCCTCCTGGCAAGGGGATATTTACACTGAGGTCAAACCTTCAGCCAGGAGTTTCAGATGTATTCATTGAATTTATTAAAAGGAAAATACTAGGAATTCACTGGCAATCCACTTACTAAGACTCCGCACATTTACTGCATGGGACATGGGTTCAAGCCCTGGTAAGGAAATTAAGATCTCCCTTGTGTCCAGCCAAAAAAAAGAAAATATTTTTTATTATAGATTGAGGGAAAATCACTGTTAAATTCCCTTGGTACTAATATGTTGGCAGTATGTCTCAATCAGATCTAACTCATACCAGACTCTTTAACAGGTGAACAGGGAGTTTCTCTTGGCAGCCAAGCTACCCTGCGGTTTCTACCTCCGAGCCCCATGCCTCCCCTTTTTGAGAAGATAGCCTTGCATATTAGATTGTCATGTCAGAGTTGGTGAACTGCTCTAAAGAGGTCCAGCTGTTAAAATGCAGATATTCTAAGAAAGAGTCAATAGAAGAAACAAAAATGCACATGACTTTTTCTTCTTATTTTAGGTGGGTAATCCCAGACCTGAGAGAGGAAGGCTTCTTGCTGATTGTTTTCCTTCCTTCAAAACTAGGTTTCAGTTAACCACAGTGGTTTGGTTTGGTTTTGAGTCATGTTTTTAGCTTAAAGGCATTTACTCAAAGTTTTGAAAAACAAAGCATTTAATGCTATGAGACTTGTGCATCTGGAAATGATTAATGATATAATTCTCAGTCCTTTATAAAGTGTCTGAACACTGAAGAGATTTATACAGTGTGGAACAGCAGTGGTGCTTCAGCGTGAGAATAGGTAATCGATACCTGCAAGCTTGGAAAAAGTGTTCTATTTCCTCCACTAATGACATAAGGGGTTTTTGCAAAGCAAGGGTGTCTGAAGCATGAAGCACTCCAAAGAAGAATTAATTTAAAATCTGAAGTGGAAGATCAGTTTCAATTAAAATTGCACTCGAGCATATATTGGGTAGAAGTGTGAAGGCAAGCACTGGTAGTTGGCTTAAATCTTCACATTGTTACCAGTGAATAAATGAATCTCACTGATATGAACCCTGATTATATTTTTATAGAGTGCTAACTTATATTTCACCCATGTCTGGCAAGTTATGAGAAATAATGTGAATGGCCAGTATCTATCAGAGGTTACAGAGTATTTTTTTTTTTAGTAGTAGGATAACTACCAGGTGTCTAGGTGTTTTTACAAATGATGGCTTGTGTTCTTAGTTCTTTGGAGTCATGTGTTAGAATTGATTTTTTACCATGCATTTTTTTTTTCCATTGAGTGTAATTTTATTGTCGTAGTGAGTTTCTGAAAGACATTATATACATGCATACACACACACAATTTTCTAACACTTCAGCTTGTATATTTCCAACATACAGGCCCAGTTGTAGCTTAGCCAGAATTAACATGGTGCTCAGCTATCAAATATATCAACGACACTTTATTCAATTTTTTAAGGAATCGTTTTGGTATGTGGAAGAAATTGTAGAGCAAATAGGATAATTGGAGCCATTCCCGTCCGCTTTCCTCTCCTTTTTTTCTTCAAGTATATTGATGCAAGGTGAAACATACGCAAATGCACACTCTGTTCCTTCGTGACTCATCTCTCACAGTCTTAGGGAATTGGACCAAGAGGTGACATGACTTGAGGAAACAGCCCTTGACAATTCCTAATGTAGTTGGAATCCTACAGTAAAGGAACTGGTGATGCTAACTTTTTGCAGAAAGTCTTCTGGCACAAGTAATTTTGAAATGTGCCGTGAGGTCACTAAATCTTTGCCCATCAGTGAACGTGTTCTTTCTGATAGTCTTTTTATCTTAGTCTTTGGGATGCAGATTAGGGAAAAGGACCCAGACATAGAGTGAGGCTGAGCTCTTTGCCAGACAGCAAGCTTTTGAATCATTTTGGGGGCAGCTTTGTCAGTTACTCTTGCAGCCATGAAACTTTCACTACAATACTGGAAAGGTTTTTTGCGGTCACCCCTTTGTTCATGGTACCCCTATATGTATCTGCTGTGAGCTGTATCAGACTTAGGGGAATGGGGAAATCCATGGTCAGTGAGTTTGTGATGGGTGCTGGGCACAGGTATGTGCTCTTACTTGGTAGCAGGGAGACCTAAGATGTTCTCCTGTTTTCCATCATGCAAGGCTAAGTATGGAATGAGGCAAAAAAAAATGGGTTCATGGATGAGTTGATCACCTAAAGTCACTTTGGCCATTCATCCTCTTTTATTGGAAATGTGAAGAAATTTAAAGCTAACAAAAACCTGCTAAGAATACAAGTATGGGTATATGTTTATTTATACACGTACTAAACTGTATTTATTGAGAAGCCTAAGTTTTATTGTCTAATTATTATATGCTACTATATATAAAATAGATAATTAAGAAGGACCTATGGTATTGCACTGGGAACTGCTCAATATTCTGTAAAGACCTCTGTGCCAAAAGAATCTGAAAAAGAATATATATGCATATATATGTGTATAATTGAATCAATTTGCAGTACACCTGAAACTGACACAACATTGTAAATCAACTGTACTCCAATATAAAATAAAAAATTGAAAAATTGTACCATTTAGACCTATTCTATATCTGGTTTTCAAACAAAAAATTTATCTTAATCTCTCTAGTAAATTATTTTTTTTCTAGTTGACTACTTCTGCTTTGTCATGTCATGAAGGTTGTAAAATTTTCTCTCCCTCTCCCTGCTTGACACTCATTAGGGTTATGCATGATAGCTGCATTCTCTTTGTCTATTTCCATGGC
Source organism: Moschus berezovskii (assembly GCF_049115385.1). NCBI lineage: Eukaryota > Metazoa > Chordata > Mammalia > Artiodactyla > Moschidae > Moschus > Moschus berezovskii. The sequence goes on from NC_142483.1 coordinate 21,176,371, forward strand.
ATATCTCCCTCCAAAATCTTTATTTATATGAATACTGAGTGCAGTCTTAAGGTAGCTTTGTATCCCCATCTCCTATGACAGAGAGGGGCTGAGAAAGAGAAGTGAGTGCCTTAATGCATATGTGTTCAAACTGGCTACACTGAAAAATCTCACAATTAGCCAAAGGAAAACCATGTCCTATTGATTACATTGTTTGTAGTGAGTCTCATCCAGTGTTGTGTTGCTTTTAATTTTGTTTCTAGTTCAGAAATTCCTAGAAACATAACAAAAAATTGTGTTTCATATATTGTTCACAATAGCAGAACATGTTAAATTGATGAAGGTGTTTTCTTGTGAATAAATGCTCTGTTTATTTTAGAAAAATTATTTTTAAAACAATTTTTTTAATGTGAATAACTCTGACAACCCTTCTGCTCAACTTTCTTAATTGGGTGACAGGAAAAAATGAGCAAACATTTGAATGCAAATCAAGAAGCAAAACTATCTCAAGTAACATTTTTTTCTTACATTTTCTTGCCTTATCCAGCAAGTGGCTTGGGCTGATAGCTTCCCAGTGTACTAACATCGTTAGGGTGGGGGTACATAGGAAAATGTATCTTGGCAAATGAAGTGCTTGACTTTTGTGTGTCTTATTCATTCCATCCGTGCCCTTTGAGCCATAGGAATTGAAATCTTATTTTCTCTTAACAGGCGCCTATGGTCCTGAGCACTGGTTCACGTCCAGTGTCAGCTGTGGGGGCCGTCAGCAGTCGCCTATAGACATTTCAGACCAGCATGCACGTGTCAGTGAAGAGTACCAGGATCTGCAACTTGATGGCTTCGACAATGAGTCTTCTAACAAAACCTGGATGAAAAACACAGGGAAAACAGGTAAACTGCGTCTTCTTTACCTGCATGTCGGACATGAAATGTTTCTGGTGTCTCTGTACCTTCACCATGACTTGCTCCTTTAGTCGTGCACGCTCCTATAGAGAATGTATAGCTGAGAGAGAGCTCTGGAATTAACCCTCGGTTTAAGAACCTCTGCTTGCTTTACTAGCTGTGTGATTTGGGGCAAACTGCCTAACCACTTTGTGCTTAAAGATTTTTTTTTCAGTGTGATAGGGTAAAAATATAAAGATAAAAACGTATATGGATAATGAAATGGTATTGATCTCATAGAATTGTAAAGATTTGAGTGGGTCAGTCCATGTAAAGTATATAGAATGAACTTTGAGACCTCTGTTCTAATATGGGGACCACTAGCCATATGGAGCTATATTTAAATTAATTAAAGCTAAGTAAGATTAAAATTCATTCCATGTATAGTTTTGTTTTTGTTTCCTGCCTTCTTAGGGTGTCTATTTGCAGTGTTGGAAAGCAGAGGAGACACACATTCAGATTCTTTGTATTTGGGGGGTAGAGGTAGGGGGTCACCTTTATTTTTTTCAGCTTTATTAAGATATAGGGCTTCCCAGGTGGCGCTAGAGGTAAAGAATCCACCTGCCAGTGCAGGAAATGCAAGAGACATGTATTAGATCACTGGATCAGGAAGGTCCCTGGAGTCAGAAATAGCAACCCACTACAGTATTCTTGCCTGGAAAATTCCTTGGACAGGGAAGCCTGGGAGGATATAATCCATGGCTCTGCAAAGAGTCAGACACGACTGAGTGCCTGAGCACATATTAAAATATAATTGGCATTTAACATTTTGCCATTTCATTTGATTGGTCATTTCTTTTTCAGTGCAGAGCTTTTCATTTTGGTGAGTCTCATTTGTTTGGTTTTGCTTTTGTCACTTGTTCTCTTAGCATCATATCCAAATTATCATTGACATGACCAATGTCAAGGAGCTTTCTCCCTATGTTTTCTTCTAGGAGTTTTATAGTTTCAGGTCTTACATTTACATCTTTAATCCATTTCAGGTTACTTTTCATGAGGGATGTAAGTTAGTGGTCCAGCTTCATTCTTGTATGTGAATGTCTCATTTTTCCAACACCGTTTATTGACGAGGCTATCTTTTTCCCGTTGAGTATTCTTGGCTCCTTTGTCAATCATGAGCAAATATTCCTATGCGTGGGTTTATTTCTTAGAATCTAGATTTTATTTCATTGGTTGATGTGTTTATTTTTATGCCAGTTCCATTCCATACCATTTTGATTATCATAGCTTTGGAATATCATTTGAAATCTATAAGTATAATGCCTTCAGCTTTGTTCTTTTTTCTAAGGATTACTTTTCTTATTCAGGGTCTTTGGTGGTTTCATAGGATTTCTAGGATGGTTTTAACTTTTTCTGTGAAAAACACCATTGGAATTTTGATAGGAATTTCAAAGAACCTGTAGATTTCTTCGGTCAGTATTGTACTAGCCACGTTTCATATGTTCGGTAGCCACCTATAGCTAGTGGCTGCCATAAGAGGCCGCACAGTCAGAGAACATTCTGTCCTTACAGAAATTTCTACTAGATATCACTGTGCCAAATGCACAGATGGAAATGCATTTCTTATCTCCCTTGAGAATTTGATTTGTTAATATTTGTTTTGTATTATAATATATATGAACACTGTCTTATCCCTTTGTGTATCAGAGCAGCAGTTTGATCCTCCAGCTTCCTTTTACCTACCTCACCTTTCACTTAGGGTCCATGAATATGAAATACCACATTTTCAGAATTGCTAATGCAAAGTTCCCTCTTAATCACTACCATGCAAATAACAGTTACAGATTGTTGATGGAAGTATCAGAGATTGCCTTGCTGTGCCCCACTGTTTGATTTGAAGATAAATATTACATTTGTGCCTAGTGTTAACTGGGATTCTGTGGTGCTAAAGGTATTTTTTCTTACCTTATTTTTCTACTCTTATAACCCAACCCATTAAAACTGACTCACTCTCTCTCTCTTTGGAACGATCCCTTTGTAACCAAGGATGTCAGTACAGAGCACTCTTAGCAATCCCTCCAGGAGCCTTGGCTGCCTGAAGCCCTCATGCGAAGCTAAAATGACTTCATTATCTGTCTTTTGGTCCCATTCATGTTGTGGGTCACTGAGTTGCCTTTAAAAAAAAAACAAAAAACACCTTAAGTGGCTGCACGTACAACTTTAGGGCTCCATTTTCTTTCTCTGAACCAGCATTTGTCAGAGATTTTTTTTGTGGCTGATTGCTTTGGGTTGGTCTGACTTGATCTTAGAGAATTGTTTTCCACTCAGCATGGTGTTTCCTGGCTTCGAGCTCTTTTTCATAGTGTCCCCATAAACAGGTCTTTGAGCATTATAGCAGGCTACCTTCTCCTGTACCTCGATTCATCCATTTGAGCATCTGCTCAGGACAAACTTGTATACCGGTGATAGTATTTGTATACACCTTTTCACCTGCACCTTTCTACTCTCTGAGTTTAGATGGTGTAACAATTCAGATTTTCTCTGACAGTTGCTCTGCTTTGTGTTTCAAATGTGAGTGTCCTTTGGAGATCTGTGATGGGAATATTACTCTATAGACAGTCTGAATGTGGTGGCAAGAGCTTTGCTATGCTGGGGTAATCACATCTGGGGGTGATTGGCCACCTTGGTGCCACATTCCGGAAGCCTGCCAAAGGCAATTTGCTGGGCCCTCTGATACGGTTTTCTACTTGACTTGCAACGCTTGACAGCCTTCTGCAAAGATAACATGTTTCAGTGACAGCTTTCAGCTTGGTATCTCCAATGACAGGTTTTAGACAAGTGTAGGGTTCACTCAGTGTAAGTTGATTCATGACCTTGGTCTTCCAGAAGCTGATTATCAATCTCTGTCACTCTGCTGGCGTCCAGAGTGATCCACAAGTTGTTGCCTATCTGTGGGCGCATGCGCCTGACTTTAGAGCACAGCCATCCAAATATGAATGCGTCTGTCTCTGAAATTCAGAAGCACGGCTTTCTGAGAAGCAGAAATAAATCTTTGTTACTTCTCAAACTGTGCTTATGACTTCAAAATTTATGACATCATGCTAGACAGGCTAATAGCCCATAAATAATCAATCTAACATGGTTCCATAGGAGTGATTGGTTTTTTAAGTACAATTAATTTTTAAAAATTAATATTTATTTACTTTAATTGGAGGCTAATTATTTTACAATACTGTGGTGATTTTTGCCATACATTGATATGAATCATCCATGGGTGTACATGTGTCCCCCATCCTGAGCCCCCCTCCCTCCTCCCTTCCCATCCCATCCCTCTGGGTTGTCCCAGTTCACCAGCTTTGAGTGCCCCATTTCATACATCGAACTTGGACTGGTCATCTGTTTCACATATGGTAATACACATGTTTCAGTGCTGTTCTCTCAAATCATCCCACCCTCGTCTTCTCCCACAGAGTCCAAAAGTCTGTTCTTTTTATTTGTGTCTCATTTGCTGTCTTACGTATAGGGTCATCGTTACCATCTTTCTAAATTCCATATATATGTGTTAGTATACTGTATTGGTGTTTTTCTTTCTGACTTACTTCACCCCTGTATAATAGGCTCCAGTTTCATCCACCTCATTAGAACTGATTCAAATGTGTTCTTTTTAATGGCTGAGTAATACTTTGGCTACCTGATGCGACGAGTTGACTCACTGGAAAAGACTCTGATGCTGGGAAAGGTTGGGGGCGGGAGGAGAAGGGGACGACAGAGAATGAGATGGCTGGATGGCATCACCGACTCGATGGACATGAGTTTGAGTGAATTCCGGGAGTTGGTGATGGACAGGGGGGCCTGGCATGCTGTGATTCATGGGGTCGCAGAGAGTCGGACACGACTGAGCAACTGAAAAGAAAGAAAGAAGAATATTCCATTGTGTATATGTATCACAACTTTCTTATCCATTTGTTTGCCGATGGGCATCTAGGTTGCTTTTCACTGTTTAGCTATTGTAAACAGTGCTGTGGTGAATGTTGGGGTATGCAGTGTTAAATGTAAACATCAAATTGTATCTTCTGTTCTCTTAAGAGAGTCTCAATGTATGTTTCTCTAGAAACTTGAGTGCCGAAAAACCTGTCTTGTTCTTTTTTTTTTTTTCAAAGATACATGAACCTAGAAGCTTTATTCTCCTGTTCTTAAAATGCCAGATGAGTTCATAAATATTCCAGCATTTTTAGAGAAATGAGGATCCATTTGCTTTGTCTATTATGTCTGGATCATATAAACTGAGTTGAACACAGTACAAATGCAGGGCAGGATGCCATGTATCTGAAGTAAATGTGGGAGTTGATAATACCAGCAGTGAATAGTATTGATAGGTAAACTGGATAATATTAGGTAAGAAAAGTACATATCATTGTACTTCAGTTTTATAAGATTTGACCATTTGGGGAAACTGAATAAAGGGAACACAGGACCTGTATATTATTTCTTAAAACTACATGTGGATCTATAGTTATCAGGAAGATTAAAAGTTTAATAAAGAAAAAAGTATAACATGAGCCACATTGCCTTTGTTACCATCATTCATTTTGGATCTAACTTTCTTGTCTAGATGCCAAAAAAACCTTATTTTTCTTCAGTCATTAGTTTTTGAGCCCCAAAAGTCTTTTCTTGAAACTTGCACTTCTACAAAATAAATTCAGGAAGAGATACTTATTTTTTCTGTTGGAAATTTACAGGTCACTTATCTGTAAAATAGACTGTCTTTTGGATATTAAAATATGAATGCAGAAAGTTAATATTTAAAGCAGCCTGTTACATACAGACAGTAACTTTCCCATAAAACAGTTTTAATGTTCATATATGTCTTAACCTGTGGAGAGGACCATATATCCAATCCAGCATAATCAATAGAGCAACGTGGTTAATCCCTAGTCCACTTCTCGAAAGTTGTCTAAGATATCCTTAGAAGACAGATAGCATCTCTCTGTTTCTTTCTGAACAGCCATAACTCTCTATTTTGCCAGTTCTCATTTGATTTCATCTAAAGTTATTTCCCTTTCTTTCATTTTTGTAGAATGAAAAGATAATGCATTCAACAAGAACGTTTCAAGATAATCTTGCTGTTCCTAGCATTAACTTGTCACTAAATGATTGGAATTTAAGATGTAGATAGTGGTTCTGGGTATGTTAATAAGCAGTGAGTTTTAACTATTCGGAGGGTTTTTTTTTTTAATCTTTCCACCTCTTTTACTTTACACTAAGGCCAGACAGTAAATCCATTTGCCAAAATGCACATTACTACTATTTTCGCACTTTCATATTGGTTTGCTCTATTTTTTCTTTGCCTACAATCTTTCTTATTTGTCTACGTATATCTGAGATGGCTGGATGGCATCACCGACTCTGTGGACATGAGTTTGAGTGAACTCCGGGAGTTGGTGATGGACAGGGAGGCCTGGCGTGCTGTGATTCATGGGGTCGCGGAGAGTCAGTCTGAACTGAACTGGACTGAACGTATATCTGACATAGATGAATTAAAAACTAGTTGTTAATAAAAATAGATCAACAGTTGGGAAAGTCTGCATAGGCAAATTGTGGAAGAACCGTGTCCTAATATGTTGCTGAGCCCATATAATTCGACAAAGATTAGGAGACTGTTGCATCTACTTTATTTCACCTAGTCCTTGGAGCTTTTATGATAAAGCAGTTCCATGAGAATCCACAGACTTAAACTAAGTCTCAATGAACAGTCTCACTGCAGGCTGGTATAAAGAGAAAAATACAGTCTTAAAATCAGCCTCAGTCACTTCCACATGTTCGTTCCATGACTGAGCACGTCACCCCAGTTCAGTGCAAGAGAAGCATTTGACGCTGCTTCTCTTTTTGCTCACATGGTAAGCCCCACACTACCCCCATCCAAGCGAGTGTCTGACCAGAAAGGACACTCTACATTCATTGCAGTTGCTGCTTGACCAAGTGCTGCCTCCATGGTGCCCTGAAGAATCAGTATTTTGAGCAAGTTTGGTGGAGAAACTGATGTGAATCTTACCGAGAGCCATCATGGGCTCCTCACAGGGTTTCCAGTGGTGATTTGCATGGTGCTTGATTTCTGTCCAGATTCATGGACTTCTGTGCTCAGCCCTCACTCAGGAGTGAGTTCCATAGTTTCAGCATGACTGTCCCGGTGTCACACGCATAGAGAAGCCTTTAACAGCTCTGAGATTGGTAAGGAATATTCTAGGAATTCTGCATGCTTGTCTTCTTGACTCTCCCTATTTGCGCTTGCTCTTCTTTTACTTTGTAATCTATGTCCTGTCTGTTCATGAGTATATCTCCACATGCTTTCGTTTTTCGTGGTTTCGCTCTCTCCGTCTTTTTTCTCACATCTCCCTGAATTTCCCCTCTCCTGTAACAAGACTGGTTCTTGCCTGTTGATCTGTCTTTACTCCCAGCTCCTGACTTTGTCCCCTTTCTCTCCCTTCTTCCTGTTGTCCTTATAGCTAGTTGCAGATGAGAACCACGGTTTGAAAAGGGACTTTGCTTAAAGAATAGAGTGTCCAGCATTGATGGTGAAAATCTAAGTATGTCCTCATTTCAATAAAACCTCTATTCCTGGCATATTGATGTAGGACAGGTTTTTGGAACAAGTGAAAATAACACAGTGATCTCCCAAGTCCATATTCTTAGGGTTTCCAATTTGGCTTAATAAGAAACCGTTACTTATTTTTATTCTATCACCCACCACCCTATTGCAGTCATCTTAGTGATCCTTGATAGGTACTGAAGAGGGACCGGCATTGGATCTTTTTCCCTGGATCACATTTTCTTCTTTAAGCTGTGAGTTTTATTCATGCCATTAATGAATTGGTCATTTTGCTCACAAAGAAGCTGCCAGGGTTTCTGATTAGAAGCAGAGCATCAGCCAAGTAGACAGATGTTTGAAAGCATCTGGGTGTTCAGCAGCATTGACATTGGGCAGGTTGGGCCTGCCCAAGCCTGTCTTTGTAATACCCTGTAGCACCTGTGGTTAGCTCGAGGTTGCCCAAAAAAGAAAATTTAAGTGTAGTTAAGAAAAAATTCTGTTCTTCTTTGGGGGATGCTAAATGTGCTTTGGCTCTTCACTTTTTAAATTTTCCTATTTCAAATATCCAGATCCCTTATTATTTAGCCATTAAAAAGAGTGAAATAATGCCGTTTGCAGCAACGTGGATGGACCTAGAGATTGTCATACTGAGTGAAGTAAATCAGAGAAGGAGAAATATTCTACGACATCCTTTATATGTGGAATTAAAAAAAATTATACAAATGAACCTACTTACAAAACAGAAACAGATTCACAGGCTGGGAGAATGAACTTACGGTTGCAGGGGAGAGGGATAGTTAGGGAGTTGGGGATGGACATGTACACATTGCTATATTTTAAATGGATAACCAGCAAGGACCTACTATATAACACAGAGAAATCTGCTCATTGTTATACGGCAGCCTGGATGGGAGGGGAATTTGGGGGAGAACAGATACATGTGTATGTACGGCTGAGTGCTTTCGCTGTTCATATGAAATTATCACAGCATTGTTAATCGGCTATACCCCAATACAACATAAAAAGTTTTTAAAAAATAAAATATCCAGATTCTTGGATTCTTGTCAGCCTGTTAGTGTTCAGTCTTGCCTGAACCCTGAAATTCAAGTTGGAGCTATTTCCGTAGATCTGTCTTTGCCAGACACACTGTGAGCTCTGTTTGCTGCCTGCCAAGCTCCACATCCTTTCTGTTATTCCCACAGCCCTAGCCCTGCGCTCAGGTAGTAGCAGCTATCTTCTGGGTAAACTGAAGCTTAATTTACCAATTACAGAATGGGCAAACCAGCACTCTGTTATATAACTAGACGCATGTAGATTTTGAACTTGGAGGGTAATCTTTAAAGTCCACTTTTCGGTTTTAGGGCACAGAACCTTCTACTGGGTTGTCATCCAACATATTTTATGATTAAAGGGTTAACTATTCTGCCTTGTCCATCTTGCCTAGTTTCAGTTCAGTTCAGTCACTCAGTTGTGTCCAACTCTGTGACCCCATGGACTGCAGCACACCAGGCCTCCCTGTCCATTGCCAACTCCCAGAGTTTACTCAAACTCATGTCCATTGAGTCAGTGATGCCATCCAACCATCTCATCGTCTGTCGTCCCCTTCTCCTCCCACCTTCAATCTTTCCCAGCATCAGGGTCTTTTCCAATGAGTCAGTTCTTCGCATCAGGTGCTGGGGCCTGTCTTCCCCACCAACTATACACTCTGTGAGGGCGGGAGATAATACCTCATTTAAAATCTTTGCTTTTCTTCCCCAGTAGTTACTGGTAAATATTAGGTAAAGTAAATGCTGGTGCCTATAGGGAAGTCAGTAGAAGGTTAGTGCTTGAGCTCGTGTGTGTTGACTTCCAGACAGGGAGTTTCTCTTTTGACCAGGAGCCCCTAAGCATTCCCTGATGCACACTGAAATTGTGGGTGGTTGGGGGTCTCAGCATTAATGATCCAATAATGGTAGTCTTTCCCCACCTTGTAGTGTTGAAAGCTGATTGACAAGTGGTGGAGGTAAGATACTGAGGAGCTTATTTTCCTTCTCACATCGATTTTTAAAAAATTTTTGGCATCTGTTGCTATTTAGTCAGATTTTAGTGGGAATACTTGCTTTAGGCCAGCATTATTTACACACGTTGAGTATAATTTATTAACCATTAATGGATGTCTTGCCTGGTCCTCAGTCACCCCATCAAATTCAGAAAGTAATCCCTTATCCATGGTGTGACTCATATGTCTCCCCTGCCCCTGTGCAGAGCATTTTTGCATTATGGGGAGCCCTGGACACAGGTGGAATCTATGAAAGCTGTGGATGCTCTTCCTGGAAGAACTGTTATAACAGTAGTTATACAATGCCGTCTATTTTTTAAATATAATCTTGAGGTATTCAGTGTTATAATCTGACATCTGTGTACTCTGCAAGGTGATCAGCACCCCAAGTCTCATTACCATCAGTCACCATACAGTTGATTCCCTCCACACATTTCACCCACCCCTGGTAACTGCTCCTCTGATCTCTGTATCAATGAGTTCATTTTCATTTTAGTTTGCTCTTTTTTTGGCGGGTGGGGGGGGAGGTTTCCAGACATAACTGAAGTAATGCATATCTGTCTCTCTCCTTCTGGCTTATTTCACTTAGAGCAATATCTTCAAAGTCTGTTCATGTTGTTGCAAGTGGCAAAATTTCTTTCTTTTTCATGGCTGAGTAGCATTCCATTGTGTATACATATACCACATCTTCTTTATCTGTTCGTCTCTCTGTGAGCCCTTAGGTTGTTTCTTTATCATGGCTGTTTTAAACATAGAGGTTCACGTATCTTTTCAAATGTAGTTTTCATATGCTTTGGATAAATGCCCAAGTGGAATAGCTACGTCAAATGACAGTTCTGTTCTTGCTTATTCTTACTGTTTTCTATAGTGAAGAAATCCCCACCAACAGTGCACAAAGTTTCTCTTTTCTCCACACCATTGCCTGTACTTATTTCTTGTCTTTTTGGCCATAGCAATTGTAACAGGCGTGAGGTGATTTACACTGTGATTTTGTTTTGCTTCTTCCTGTTAATTAGTCATGTTGAACATCTTTTCATGTGCCTGTTGGCCATCTGTATGTCTTCTCTGGAAAAATGTCTACTTAGGTCCTCTACCTAATTTTCAATCGGATTGTTTGTCTTGTCGTCATTGAATTCTGTGAGTTCTTTGTATTAACCCCTTAGTGGGTATACACATAGCAAGCACCTTCTCCCATTTAATAGGTTGCCTTTTCTTTTAAATTGTGTTTCCTTTTTTAAAAGATGTATATTTGTTTATTTTATGGCTGCACTGTGTCTTCATTGCTGTGCGAGCACTTTTCTGTAGTTGCAGCTAGCGGGAGCTACTCTCGTTGAGGTGTGTGGGCTTCTGACTGCAGTGGCTTCTCGTGTAGAGCACAGGCTCTGGGCGCAAGGGCTTCAGTATTTGTGACTCCCGGGCTCGAGGGCACAGTTTCAGTAGTGGTGGCACATAGGGTTAGTTGCTCTGTGGCATGTGGGATCTTCCCAGAATGGGGATTGAACCTGTGCCCCCTGCATTGGGAGGCGGATTCCTAACCACTGAGCCAATCAGGGAAGCCCCTGCTTTTTCATTTTGATGATGGTTTCTTTCTCTGTGCAGAAGCTTTTCACTTTGATATATTCCCCTTCGTTTATTTTTGCTTTTGTTTTTCTTGTCTTTGTAGTCAGATCTAGAAAAGAATGAGTAAGTCCCATGTCAAAGAGTTTACCACCTATGTTTTCTTCTAGGAAGTTTATGGTTTCAGTCTTATATTCAGGTCTTTAATTCATTTTGAGTTAATTTTTTCATATGATATGAAGTGATAGTGTTCATTCTTTTGTATGTGACAGCCCAGTTTTCCCAACACCATTTGTTGAAAAGCTTATCCTCTCTCCATCATATGTTCTTTGCTCCTTGTAAATTAATTGCCCATATATGTATGGATTTATTTCTGGGCGCTTACAGTGCCATCTTCATGCAGTAATGTGGTGAATGAATTACTCTTCTGGGCATTCACCCTATGTCAACTATTGTGATCCCACAACAAACTTGTGAAGTTGCTGTTGTATTATTCCAGTTTTATAGAACAGGAATGGAAGCACCCAGAATTGCAGTAACTTTGTCAAAACTGGATAGTGGCAGATCTAGGACTAAAATCCAAACCCAAGTGGCTCCAGAGTCCAGCTCTATTTATGTCCCTATGCTCAGAATTTTACTTCCTATTTCAGAAGGGCATAGACCCCCAAATCTGTGAGTAGCTGTTGCTATGGATTTTGGACTCGAGGTTAAGGATTCTGAATTTGAAACCTGCAGCTTCTTCCACTTCCTCTATCATTCTGCTTTGACCTCATCAAAATTCATGAGGATTAGCAGTTGAACAGCCAGAGGGCCTCGTTCTGTAAAGTCCACTCCTAGGTAACTTACTTGCCTCCTCATCCTTCTCCCAGCCCATCTTTCTCCAGTCTTCAGCTGTTGCTTGCTACCTTCTTTGTTGCTTGCTACTTTCCTAAATGTTGCCTTACCCAGATTCACTTTTTTGTGCTATTGTTTTAAAATTTAAATTAAAATGTACATATTTATTATCATAGCATCATTTACCTATCATGCTATATTACTGCTTTTCAGTTGAGTCCCTTCATTTTAATTAAAATGAACTGATTTTAAAACAAAACATTTTATCAACACCCTAATGCAAAAACGCGTGCTATTTGACATGTGATAGACGTATGTAAAAAATTATGCCTATAAGCTGTGAAAATAAATAAAAGGTACCAGTGTTATTACGTTCTAGCTTAAATACTTCTGGTAAAAGGGGGAAATGAATGAGTATCATTTGAAGTGTGGAGTGCATGTTAGACATCAGATTGAGACTTTCTTTTCCATTGATAAGCCCAAAAGGACACAAATAATGGAAATATGTTTTTTACTCGGTGTTATAGTGAATTCAAAGCAGCTATTCGACACTTTTCATCTCAAGTATTCGGGCCACATCTCCCTTTGCTGTTTGTTGATTCTGCTCAAGGACACAGTTTTGTTTTGTGGGACAAACAATATTGCTTTAGAGTTGGAGCTCTGTCTGAAAGTGAAAGTACAGGTGTGGTCACCCATCTGCGCTGCGCACAGTTTGACAATAACCCGCATTGACCGTGCACTTGCTGAATTGCTGGCGCTGTGTTCAGCGCTTTCTGTGTGTGATTTCCTTCAAACATCAAAACAGCCTCACCAGGTAGGCACTGTTTACGCCATTTGAGTAATGAGGGAAGCCGAGACTCAGAGAAATAACTTGCCCAAGGTCACCCAGCTTTTAAGTGGCAGAACAAGACTGTCACCCAGGTCTGTCTGTCCTCTGAGCTCGAGGCTCTTAGCACACTCTGTGCTCTGCAGCAACTACCTTTGGTACATTTTGTTGTGAAGCTCAGCTGTGTTATCTGTGGTCGGCAGAAACTTGTCGCGTGGTAGCTGGGCAAGTTCTCTCTTCCCAGTGTTCCACGTAAACAAAAATGTAAGCCGTAAGCTGCTTTCGGAAGGTGGGGGCAGTACGTGCTCATGGCATGCTGTGTTCTCTAGTGAGAGATACTGTAAAATGAAAAATGAGATTAGTGTTTCAGGTTGTACAGTTGCCTAATTATGCTTTTAATTATTCATGTAAAACAAGTAAAATGACCCCTGACAGAGACATAAATGATTTAGGTAAAATCAAATATTTATAAGATGCTGCTGAGTCCCTGGATGTATTGTAACAGATGCACTCCAAATGTTTGCCTCCGTCCTTTTGATGCAAAATGATATGTATAGAATCTGTAACCGGCTGAGAGTCATCAACAGTGTTTAGGACACTACTGAGTTAATTCATAGGTATTTTGGCTTTGGCACACAGGTTCCATATAATAGTTTGCCTTCTAAAATATATTATATCGTAGAGATCACCCACTCCAGTGTTCTTGCCTGGAGAATCCCAAGGATGGGGCAGCCTGATGGGCTGCTGTCTCTGGGGTCACATAGAGTTGGACATGACTGAAGTGACTTAGCAGCAGCAGCAGAGATCACCAAATGACAGCCCCCTCCTGCTTGTTCTTATGTTTTTTAATGGTTGGGAAAATAAAAAAGAGACAAAGGGAGAAGAATATTCCATAACCTATGAAAATCATATCCAAATTATAGTATGGATAAGTTTTTATTGGATCAAAGCCTCAACTGAGCATTTACGTACTATGTTTTGCTGCTTCTGTGTTATGAATACTGTTAAGTAGTTGAAACAGGAGCCATAGGACCCACCAATCCTTCAGTATGTCTTATCTTAACCTTTTATAGAAAAAGTTCGCCAACCCTTGTTCTAAACCATGCTAGCAGAATTAAAAGTGGAACAATGCTGTAGCATATTCAGTCAGCCTAAGAAACACTTTTATTTCATCTTATCCTTTAATCTCTATTCTACTAATTGCGTATTTTTCAGAAGTTGGAGGAAAACTGCCTTTTGACTGCAGTAAAAAGGGATTTACACAAACAGGTTTCCTTCACTTGCATTTAGTGCTCCCTTTATATAGAGAAGTGCTGAAACTAATTATACTTGTTTTAGAAATGGGTCATTAGTTTAGTCCCTATCTTTTATGGAGACCTAATTTTCATGCAGGATTTCTCTCTAAGACTCGAACTGGGATCTCTTTAGGAAGAGCAGATGATGAGGATATGAAAGGTTTTCCCTGCCTTAAAAAAGTTGAGCTTTTGATCACAAACCATTTAATATATCGGTTGAAACTTAATGTGTATTTAGCAGCCAATAAGTGTTTGAATGAATGAATTCAGTTCAAACAGCAAGGAGGGGGAAATATATGACTTACAAAATAAAATCTTTTTTATCTACTTGGGTATTACATTCCTTTTGGATAATTTTTCTGCTAGTAATAAAGTCCATGTTTTTTGTTCTTGATTTCTCTTTTCCAGGTTTTAAGGAAGATGTGGTTTTGAAATTTAGGATTTGAATTGTTGACATTTTTTCAGATGGACTAAACAAAAGTTTCTTAGAATTCAAAGAAATAGAAAAGTAAATCTACTAAACTTCAGTTATTTAAGTGACTTAATGAGAATTTTGACTGCCCTTTTCTGTACACCATATCAAATATGAAAACATTCCCCAACCCTGGCTGTCTTCCCTTTATTGTTGCCTTGATATTGGTTTCTTGTTGTAGTCACTAAGCCATGTCCGACTCTTAATAACGCAATAGACTGTAGGCTGCCAGGCGTCTCTGTCCATGGGACTTCCCAGGCAAGGATGCTGGAGTGGGTTGCCATTTCCTCATCCAGGGGATCTTCCTGACCCAGGGATTGAACCTGGATCTCTTGCATTGGCAGACGGATTTTTACCACTGAAAAGCCTACCTTAGTATTTGTAGACCCTGCAAGTTTTATTACCTGATATGTTGGCTAAGTTTTCTGATTGAAGAAACATGTCTTTTGCATCCCGCTTATGTGTATTTCCCATCTCATTCCAGAGTGAATCTTGGGGTGGCACCAGGTGAAAGAAGTGACAGTGTTAGTCACTCAGTTGTGTGACTCTGCGATCCCATGGTCTGTAGCCCCCAGGCTCCTCTGTCCATGGGATTCTCCTGGCAAGAATACTGCAGTGGTTTGCCACTTTCTTCTCTAGGGGATCTTTCCAACCCAGGGATTGAACCCCGGTCTCCTGCACTGCAGGCAGATTCCTTACCATCTGAGCCACTAGGGAAGCCCTAGGAATCAATGTATAAGAAAGAGAAAAAATTTTGATTATCAGGCAGATTTAAGAGACCTGATTCAGAGAAACTTACTCTGTCACTGTGGTTTGTGTTTGTTTTTCTTTTCCGACTATGAAATGGATAAATTCTGAGACCATTCCCTGGGAATTTTCAGAAGTTAGAGTCAACTGACTCTTGAGAGCATTCTTCATCTAGAATGTGCTAATGTATGCAAACTGATGCTTTTGGTTTGCGTTTTACCAGGAACATGAGGAAATAATTCACATCGTATAACCATGAGCTTTTTCAATGCAACAGAAGATATCTTTTAAGTTTGGTTTGGAAACTCATTGTTCACCCCCGCACCCTATTTTTCGCAGTTGCCATTCTGCTGAAAGACGACTATTTTGTCAGCGGCGCTGGCCTGCCTGGCAGATTCAAAGCTGAGAAGGTGGAGTTTCACTGGGGCCACAGCAATGGCTCTGCCGGCTCTGAACACAGTGTCAACGGCAGGCGGTTTCCCGTGGAGGTGAGTGCAACCTGAGATTTCAAGAACAGCTGTCTTGGGCCTTGGCGTTAACGGAGTGCTTTGTCTTTACCCCCAGACATTTTGCGAGTGAAACTTGTACCATTCTTTTCTTTGTCTGGAAATCCTACATATACAGCATGACAGGGGATTAGCTGTTCTCAAATTTCTCATCTTTGTTTAATGGGCGCAGCATATAGAAGTCACAAACATTGTGGTCTGAGTTGACTTAAACCCTTGGTGGATGATTTCAAACCCTTGGTTTCATTTGACACGATTTCTTCTCCCTGTCCATTTCTGAAACCCTGCTTTCTAGGAGTGAAATTCTGTCTTCGCGTTGACCTTTTAGAAAAGCGAAAAGGTAGTTGATATGTGAAGGGGAGTTCAGAACCATCTCTCAACAGGGAAGCTGCTTGAAAGGTTTGTGTGCTGCTGAGGAAGATGCTGTGGCCACTGGTCATATGACTCACTGTTACCTTTTTGGGATCGATGGTGTCATTTTGCCGCCTCTATGTCAGTTTTCTCAGAGATCCATGCAGACAAAAGGGTGGGTGCGGTAGGTCATGTGAATCCTTTGGGTGAGAGAGGGAAGGAGCAGTTCTCCAAGCTCTTGTTTTAATCTTTGGTGGGGACAACACATCTGCTCCATTGCTAGCCTCATTTTTTTATATCTTTAATCATAGTCAGTATGTAAATATTCTTTCCTGGGGACAAGCATATTTGTTGATTATTTGGATGCCCTCATGGTAAGCTTTACAAATTTGTGAAAGAAGTAGATAGGCTTGTACCCCAGCCTGTGACTGAACTCAAAACATGGAATGACAACTCTCTCAGTGTTTTATGACTTCAGTAAGTTGTGACCTACTTGCGTCATCTGATGAATACTTTCACTCCTTCTCCATAGAGAAAAAATATAAATGTCTACACACATATTTGCACGTGATCTGTAGGGTTTTGTCACTCACCTTCACTCCTCAAGCCCATTCATGGGCCTTTCAGGTAACCTTGAAGCTTAGGTGAAAAATCCCTACAAGAGGTGGAGATGAATAGTATTTCTTTGCTTATACATGTTTGTGTTCACATACTGCTTTGTCTCTTATCCATGATTGCGGGAGAAAGCAGAGATCCCCATTCTGAAAAAGTGGTGCATATTTTTGTTGTTGTTGAGCTAATGAATTCACAGTATTAAAAATGCTTCCTGCGTTAGCATTCCTCTGTCATGGGACTTCCTGTTCTAGTCACATTAATGGTATGCCTTACGAGTAGAGTTGCTACTTAATGGGCTCTTTTTCTCCTTTTATGTTGAATGAATCATTTCTTAGAGATCTTAGCTTGATTTGTACTTGGAAAACTGGATTCCTAGAAGCCAAGTTGTATTAGGTTTTGAACTGGGGTTTCTCTTGTTCCTGTTGGCCAGTTCGCATTGGTGGTGTAGCTGAAGGGCAAGTTTCTATCCAGCTAGGTTTGCTCTAAAGCTTCTTTATCTTAGAGTCAGGTTGCCATTTGTCTAGTTAATGTTGATCTGGACAAAAGACCTGTGCTTCAGAGTTTGGGAAACTTAAATTTGGCAGCTGGCCTGGAAAAGAAAAACTCTGGAGGAAGGAACTGGAAACTCCTGCTTCATGCTGAAATCACATTTCCTAGTGCCTGTCTCTTCCTCCTGTTTGATTCTGGAAAGATGAATAGACTAGATACATATTCTTTTGACAGTTTATTGGTTTAAATGAAATTTTTTTAACTCAAAAAGAGCCATGAAATTTAGAAACTAATTAGAAATGGCAGCTACAATGCCCAGACTTACTGTTTGACCAAGCTCTTTGAATTTATTTCTTCTCAGTAATGTCAGATGGTAAGCTGCCTATATTAATTGGGTGCTTCATTGAAACCCATCTGGTTCCTAGCTTGTTTTTCTTTTTAATGTGATAAATATGTTAAATTACTTAGTGGTTGTAGTTGGAGGAACTTGAATTTCAGAGATCAAAGGTAACGGGATCAAATTTAATTGTAAAATATGCACAGAAATGTTGCTCATTTTTGCACAAGAATTAAATTGCTTTGAGTTCTTGATTAACACCAGCTCTTCCTGAGATTTTTACACTGTTTGAACATCTCAGACTTGGTTTATATCTTCCCACATAACTACACTGCTTTTCAAGAGGTTAAAATGAAAGGGAGAAAATCATAATGTACCACATGGTAATTTATCAGCATTGGGGATATTATTGGTCTTTTATAGAGAGCCAGAGAAGGAAGAGCCACTGTGGACGACTGGGCTGGGATTGGTCAAATACAGCATTGATTCTCCGCTGGAGATAGCATCCTCCCCTTCAGAGGACATTAGGCATTTTCCGGGGACACTGTGGTTGTCACCATTGTGGGCAGTGGTGTGCTACCAGCATCTAGCGGGCAGAGGTCAGGGATGGTGCTAAACATCCCAATGCACAGAACAGCCTCACTGTCATTATTGGGAGACTCTCGGGAAGCAAAAGCTGTGTGTGTGGTGGAATCCAGCCTTCCCTTACTTGTGTGGCATCATTTAAGTAAATTTGAGTAAAGAAGCCTCATGGCAGAGTTGTTGCATCCTCCTGTGGTTTTTAGAGAGGAAATTGCCTCTTTTGCCTCCTAGGTCAGAGTCTTGCCGCTCCTGGTTCCTTTAGATTCCATTTGGGATAAAGTCATGACCTTGAGTATTTCCTATTTCCTCAGTTGCTTTGGCCCCAGCACTGCAGTTTGGATTTTAAGTTTATGCCCCATGAGATTCTGGATCTGCTCCCTGAGGGTAAACTGCTACAAACCCAACCTTGTATGTTTTGCTGCTTCCCAGGAATTCTTTGAGGTCATCTGCAACAACTTTGTACACATTCTGAAATTAAATCTCTCCATGTTTTCCTGGCTGAAATCCTGGACTCAGCCTTGTCGTTCCTGCACTTAAAAACATCCAGCCTAACAGAAAAAATAAATGTCCTTGTTAAAACAAAAGCCTTTCAATAGTGGCATTTTTTACAGCCCAGTTAAAATGAGAAAAGAAAGTTGAAATCAGATGACAAGGCTAGGAGACTAGACCCACTTTGGGTCCTCAGATGCACTCACCCCCTAGTATTCAGCTTTATCTCTTGTCTAGAAGCAGATTTATCTGGAGTGCCTTCTGTCATGTAGATGCTGGGTTACAACGATGGAGCAGAGAGCCTTTTCGTCGAGATAATTATACTAGAGTCGTGACACAGATATTGACCAAACACTCACATATATGGGTTTGTAATATTGGTTGTGAAACAGTCTCTGAGGAGAAGGGCATTTTATCATGAGATGGAAGACGTTGGTGGAGACAGCTATTTATTAAGAGGGAAGAGATTAATTGGAGGCTGCCAAAGAACAGAGGTGTGCAAAGGCCCTGAGACAGATGGTACTTAATTGCTTACAGGTACCTTTAAGCAATTAAGAGAGATCAGTTGGGTTGTGATAGGATAATACCCTCCCCCAGACAATGTTCACTCACTAATTTCTGACACCTGTGAACTTATTTGTTACTTTATCCAGCAAAAGGGACTTTGCCGATGTGATTAAGCATCCTTAAAGTCAGAAGGTTTAAAATATTCCTATGATTAGATCAGGGGTTCTGTTTGAGTTTTTCCATGGTACTCCACTTTGTTTTATCTGTCCAATCAGTTATCTGTGATGGCTCTGTTCTGAATCTTCTCCCTACTCCATTCTCATTCCCTGTTTTAAATAAAGTTTCATTTAGCACTAACAGGAATTGAATCATGCCGTGTTTTCGCTAATAACTGAGGTTGGAGTTAATGCAAAGAAAAGCCTCCAGATGAAACCTTCTGAGAGCTCCATTAAGGTGGAAGTTCATTGCATGCTTATTTTCTGAGGTAATTAAAATCTTGTTTATTACAATAAGAGATCATGGGAGTTGTTGATTCAGACTTATCGGTGCTTTATGAGTTGAAGTCTTCAATAAGCTTAAATGATCCAAATTGATTGTGTGTGCCCTTTCCAGTGAAACTCACAGCTGGTTCACTTCAGTTCAGTTTAAAGCATCTTAGCAAGTGAGTGGTTGCAAAGACATTTTTCCTAATATATACCGTGCATACACTAACATATGGTGCAGGTCTGCAGTGCCTTAGCTGAAACCCTTGAGGCCAGATGTTTTAAAATTCAGTATCTGTTTTAGAAAGGCATGATGGTGCATATGCCATATATATTTACAGAAGACACATAGTGGGGTCTGGAACTATATGCCTTGAATGCATTTATATTTCTGTAGCATGCAGATGAATATTCACACAAGTAGGAAATATCAATATTCTAAATAGATTTACTTCCTCAAACTACTGCACAATTGCATTCATCTCACACGCTAGTAAAGTCATGCTCAAAATTCTCCAAGCCAGACTTCAGCAATATGTGAACCGTAAACTCCCAGATGTTCAAGCAGGTTTTAGAAAAGGCAGAGGAACCAGAGATCAAATTGCCAACATCCGCTGGATCATGGAGAAAGCAAGAGAGTTCCAGAAAAACATCTATTTCTGCTTCATTGACTATGCCAAAGCCTTTGACTGTGTGGATCACAATAAACTGTGGAACATTCTGAAAGAGATGGGAATATCAGACCACCTGACCTGCCTCTTGAGAAACCTGTATGCAAGTCAGGAAGCAGCAGTCAGAACTGGACATGGAACAACAGACTGGTTCCAAATAGGAAAAGGAGTACGTCAAGGTTGTATATTGTCACCCTGCTTATTTAACTTCTATGCAGAGTACATCACGAGGAACACTGGGCTGGAAGAAGCACAAGCTGGAATCAAGATTGCCGGGAGAAATATCAATAACCTCAGATATGCAGATGACACCACCCTTATGGCAGAAAGTGAAGAAGAACTCAAAGGCCTCTTGATGAAAGTGAAAGAGGAGAGTGAAAAGGTTGGCTTGAAGCTCAACATTCAGAAAACAAAGATCATGGCATCTGGTCCCATCACTTCATGGGAAATAGATGGGGAAACAGTGGAAAGAGTGTCAGACTTTATTTTTTTGGGCTCCAAAATCACTGCAGATGCTGATTGCAGCCATGAAATTAAAAGACGCTTACTCCTTGAAAGGAAAGTTATGGCCAACCTGGATAGTGTATTAAAAAGCAGAGACATTACTTTGCCAACCAAGGTCCGTCTAGTCAAGGCTATGGTTTTTCCCGTGGTCATGTATGGATGTGAGAATTGGACAGTGAAGAAAGCTGATCGCCAAAGAATTGATGCTTTTGAACTGTGGTGCTGGAGAAGACTCTTGAGAGTCCCTTGGACTGCAAGGAGATCCAGCCAGTCCATTCTAAAGGAGATCAATCGTCGGTGTTCATTGGAAGGACTGATGCTAAAGCTGAAGCTCCAATACTTTGGCCACCTCATGCGATGAGTTGACTCACTGGAAAAGACTTTGATGCTGGGAGTGATTGGGGGTCAGGAGGAGAAGGGGACGACAGAGAATGAGATGGCTGGATGGCATCACCGACTCTGTGGACATGAGTTTGAGTGAACTCCGGGAGTTGGTGATGGACAGGGAGGCCTGGCATGCTGTGATTCGTGGGCTCACAAAGAGTTGGACACGACTGAGCCACTGAAGTGAACTGAACTGAAATAGCTTTACGTCTCTCCACCTCTGATTTTACTACTGAATTAGTTTTGCACCAAAATTATAAATATCAATAATAACAACACCTTTGATCTCAGAAGCTTTTGAGGTTTCATGGTCACTGATAAAGGATTTATGGACCCACATTTTAAAAATTCATCCATAGAGTGGCACTGGTTTATGTTCCAAAGAGTATAGGTTATTTCCACCCATGACACAAGCGCACACTGAATTCTTTGTCTCCCTGATGGGCTGTGTATGTCCGGGTACCCCTGCCATCGTGCTCCCTGCTCTGCTTGGCTATGATACCATACAACATTCTTAGTCAGATTAGTTTTTGTCCAGGGGGCAAGAAGGTGCTAGTGTTAGCCTGACCTCAGTGTGTGATTCAGTCCCATTTTAACGTTCTGTTTGAGCCCGCATTCTCCTCCAGTATCCACGTCTGTGGATATGTTACCTGAACCTACTCTGTATTCATTCTTGTCTGCCCAACACCTACCTTTATGCTTAGAGTCAGACTGATGATTTTCCTTTCGTTTTGTGAAATGAATCTTGTTCTTCCAGTGCTTCTCTCCTATTCTGGTTGGATAGTTGACTTACCTTAAACCCCTAGGTTATGTCGAGGTAACTCACATCTGCTTTCCTTCTCCCAGGTAAGATGCTAAAAACATCCTAAAGTGATGACAAGAAAAACAGTTCCATAATGTTCAAGTGAAATGAATCCTAGTTAAGATTTTGGAGACATTGGAACCCAGATTCTCGAGTTCTAACACTACACTTCAGCCGAGGTACTTAGCATCCCAGAAGCTCAGCCGTGCCAGCTGTAAGATGGGTGTGATAAGAGTACACTCATGCTCTTGTGACACACACAGAGGCATCACACATTGTCACTGTCTCTCTGCTCATTCAAGCATGGTGGCTACTGCATAACTCAGATGTGGACCAGTCCAGCCGGGGTTTGAACTGCCACGTGGAGTCCTAGCTTCAGTAGCACGACATTCTAGAACAGGACTAAGTGGGCTGAAGGCAGTTTGCCCATTACTCTTGTATGAATTTCTTTTTTTCTGCTGGAAATAAAGGTTGACATGTGAAATGCCTTCTTGAAGACTTACTGTATACAATAGCATTGCAAAGGCTATTAGAAATCCTCCATTTGAAAAGTGAAAGTGAATTCGCTCAGTCAGGTCCAACTCTTTTCCACCCCATGGACTGTAGCCTGCTAGGCTCCTTTGTCCATGGGATTTTCCAGGCAAGAGTACTGGAGTCAGTTGCCATTTTCTTCTCCAGGGGATCTTCCCGACCCAGGGATCGAACACAGGTCTCCCACATTGCAGGCACACTTTACTGCCTGAGCCACCAGGGAAGCGGAAATGTGTTTACCTTTGTTTAAATTGGTTTTTTTCTGAACTTACATAACTACTGTCTCCCTCCTTTGTCAGTGTAAGTTAGACATATCACTCTTTCATAAATGAGGTTCATAACTTTCTCCTCTCCTCCCTCAGTCCATATTCCTTGTAGGAAGTTGAGTTCTCTTCAAATAAATGTTTTCAGAGGACAGACAGGATGATTTGGATTTCTGTCATGTTGAAAACTATAAAACCAGCAAGGCTTGTTCCCAAAACAGTTGTTTAGTGTCTTTATAAACTCGATGCTGTCTTGCTTTGTCATTACAGAAAACTATCATTAAAGGGAGATTGAGACATCTTCTACCAAAATGATTTTTGCAACACCACCCTTTTTCTTTGGCCTTGCCTTGTTCTTGACGTAAATTCCTGCAGTTGTTATAGGTTCTTGGAAAAGTTGCTTTGTATGCAGAGATTGCTCAGTTGGTGGAGCTCAGAGCAGGGCCTGGTTTCCTTGTCTTGCCCCATCCTGGAACATAGAAAGTGTTAAAGAAATTATTACCTGGTTGTCTAGTGTTGACTCTACAGTGATGTGTCCAGTCCTGTTTTTCTTTAGTGGCTTCCATCACATGGCAAGGGAATTGGTTGGACTTTACGTAATGACTTTATTGAAATAAGGATTCCATGAAATATTTAATTTCTGTCTGGCTGATTTTTTTTTTTTAAATGCATATGTCCCATGTTAATTGGGTTTCTATCCCGGGTGGCTCTGCAGTAAAGAATCTGCGTGGCAATGCAAGAGATACAGGTTTGATTCCTTGCTTGGGAAGATCTCCTGGAGAAAGAAATGGCAACTCACTCAGTATTCTTGTCTGGGAAATCCCAAGGACAGAGGAGCCTGGTGGACTACAGTCCATGGTGTCGCAGAAGAGTCGGACATGACTGAGTGACTGAGCACACGTGCACACCTGTGTTAATGAAGAAGGACATTTGAGGACCCCCCCCCCCCAGTACTTAATGCTTATCTCCAAGGACAGGAGCCTGGCTGGCTACAGTCCATGGGGTCGCAAAGAGTTGGACATGACTGAGTGACTAAGCACACACAGAACCTAAAGTATGCTCAGTGGGGAAGCTCCGGCTTGGCTGTACAGAGCCTGGACAGTAGATTTTGTGAGATGGAAGCAGTCTCAGTCCCCTGTGTGAAGATGTCTGGTGTCCGACAGTCCTCACCACGCACTGTCATCCTGAGATCTTAACTTGACTCAGGACTGCTTAATGCTGTGTCACTGTCATGTGGGGTCTGGCAACTGATTGCATTGTACTGACAAGCTCAGACAAGCAGAGGATACTCTCTGAAAAGCAACTTGGTTAAATTGGAAGCGTTCTCAATATAGAAACGTGAAGACTTCGTGATGGGGGTGGGGGAGGGTGGCTTGGACAACCAAAAAGAAGACTTAGGGAGACCGTGATGATGTCAGGGGTGGTGCTGCTGTTAGCGACTCAGGTCTTAGGACTCGTGATTCAATAGAAAGTGATAAGGCCACGGGTGGAATTCAAGCATCGCTTCGCTGGAAATAGTGCTGAGGGAACCCGAGGAGGTTGGGCTGGTTCCTTAAAGGAGTGAGGTAAGGGCAGATTGGTGGGTCAGGCTGGAGGGTTGGCTGAGGCAGTCTGCCTCCCCCTGGGTTCTGCTGTGCACAGGGACCCCACCTTGCTTTTGCTCTTGCAACTCAGAAATGGCAGTTTGGTTTTTGGCCCTTTGGTGTCTCACTGTTAATAATTGTTCTGACTGGGTCTGCTGCATACATGAAGTTATTTTTATTTATTTTTTTAATTTATATTTTTAACTTTTCTTTATTTCTGGCTGTACTGGATCTTCATTGCTGCATGTGGGCATTCCCTAATTGCAGTGAGCAGGGTCGGCTCTGCTGTGGTGCGCGGGCTTCTCGTTGCTGTGACTTCGCTTATTGCAGAGCTCGGGCTCTAGACCTTGTGGGCTCAGTAGTTGCTGCACACAGGGTTAGTTGCTTTATAGCCTGTGGGGTTGTCCCAGACCAGGGATCAAATCCCCGTGTCCTGCACTGACAGGTGGATTCTTAACCACTGGAAGTCCCTGGTTATTTTTTGACCCTTATACTTTCTTCGTATTTGGTTGCTTGAGGAGACGTTTGTCCAGGTGCAGGCACTGCAGCTAAGGGTCTCAGGTTCCGACCTGTCTCCCCGGTAGTTATGATTGTGTAATAGCGATACTAGAGACACCATTTAGTAAGCGTTACTTGTGTCTGGAATGTTTCAGATGTTGAATTTTCTCATGTGCCTTATGAAGGCGGTGCTCTCATGATGCCCAACTTACACATGGCACAGCTGACCTTCTGGGATGCTAAATGGCTTAGCTGAGGTTTCCTGTTAGTACTGCAGAATCTTGCTTCCAATAATGACCATTCATTTTACTCGATAAGTTATGTCATGTTTTTCTTATCATCACTTTAGGTTGTTTTTAGTATCACCAGTAGAAATAGTTTTGTTGACATCATAAGCACTGTTTATTATATAATAGGAGAAAAATAAATCGAAGAACTTAAAATGTCCAAAGATGATAGAACCAGCAGTAAAAAAAAAAAAAGAGGAGAAGTGAACAGAAAATACCATCAGCTCCTTGCCTAGAGATATCTGTAGCAAGCACTACATGTTTTATCTGGCTTGACCACTTTAGTCTATTTTTTATCATATAGAGAGTGACACTGTCTGATAGAAAGTATAATATCAGCCATACATTGTAATTTAAAATTTGGGGGAGCCACTTTAAAAGAGGTAAAATGAAGTGTTTTTATTTGATTTTAATAATACATTTTATTTTCTAGAATTTATATAATAATAATCACTGTTACAATTTTAATTATTATTTTCACCAAATTATTTAAAAATTTTGGGCTTCCCAGGCAACACTAGTGGTAAAGAATCCACCCACCAATGCAGGAGATGCAGGTTCAATCCCTGGGTCGGGAAGAACCCCTGGAAAAGGGATAGGGCTCCCCGCTCCAGTATTCTTGCCTGGAGAATTCCATGGATCAAGGATCCTGATGGGCTACAGTCCATGGGGCTGCAACGAGTAAAATTTTACTATTTCAACATGTTGTTCTTTTTCAGTCGCTCAGTCGTGTCCAATTCTTTGCGACCCTGTGGACTGCAGCACACCAGGCTTCTCCTTCACCATCTCCCGGAGCTTGTTCAAACTCATGTCCATTGAGTCGGTGATGCCATCCAACCGTCTCATCCTCTGTTGTCCCCTTCTCCTGCCCTCAGTCTTTCTCAGCATCAGGGTCTTTTCCAATAAGTTGGCTCTTTTCATCAGGTGGCCAAAGTATTGGAGCTTTAGCATCATTTCTTCGAATGAATATTCAGTGTTGATCTCCTTTACGATTGACTGGTTTGATTTCTTTGCAGTCCAAGGGACTCTCAAGTGTCTTCTCCAACACCACAGTTCGAAAGCATCAATTCTTTGGCGCTCAGCCTTCTTTATGGTCCAACTCTCACAGCAGTACATGAACACTGGAAAAACCGTAGCTTTGACTATACAGACCTTTGTCGACCAAATGATGTCTCTACTTTTTCATATGCAGTCTAGGTTTGTCATAGCTTTTTCTTCCAAGGAGCAGGCATCTTTTAATTTCATGGCTGTAGTCACCATCTGCAGTAATTTTGGAGCCTGAGGAAATAAAGTCTGTCACTGTTTCCATTGTTTCCCCATCTCTTTGCCATAAAGCGATGGGACCGGATGCCGTGATCATCATTTTTGACTGTTGAGTTTTAAGCCAGCTTTTTCACTCTCCTCTTTCACTGTCATCAAGAGGCTCTTTAGTTCTTCTTCACTTTCTGCCATAAGGGTGGTGTCATCTGCGTATATGAGGTTATTGATATTTCTCCCGGCAATCTTGATTCCAACTTGTGCTTCATCCAGCCTGGCATTTCCCATGATATACTTTGCATAGAAGTTAAATAAGCAGGGTGACAATATACAGCCTTGATGTACTTCTTTCCCAATTTGGAACTAGTCTGTTCCATTTCTGGTTCTAACTGTTGCTTTTTGACCTGCATACAGATTTCTCAGGAGGCAGTTAAGGTGGACTGGTATTCCCATCTCTTTCAGAATTTTCCACAGTTTGTTGTGATCCACACAAAGGCTTTGGTGTAGTCAATGGAGCAGAAGTAGATGCTTTTCTGGAATTCTTTGGCTTTTTCTATGAGCCAGTGATTGTTGGCAATGTGTTATCTGGAAGTTCTTGGTTCACGTACTATTGAAGCCTGCCTTGGAGGATTTCAACATGTAGTCAGGATTAAAAGCTGAGATATTTCACATTCTTTTTTTTTTAATCGATGTGTATTTTATGCTTAAGAGATCCTCTCAAGTCAGACTGGTTGCATTTCAGAGGCTCAAGATCCACGTACAGCTTGTGGCTACTGTACCCACAGTGTGAAAGACTTGAGGGCACCAGACCTCGATAGCAAAATTTAGATAATAAACTGGGGTTTCCCTGGTAGCTCAGCTGGTAAAGAATCCATCCTCCTACAATGCTGGAGATACCGGTTTGATCCTTGGGTTGGGAAGATCCCCTGGAGAAGGGATAGGCTACCCACTCCCCCTATTCCTGGGCTTTCCTGGTGGCTCAGATGGTAAAGAATCTGCTTGCAATGCGGAAGACCTGGGTTTGATCCCTGGGTTAGGCAGATACTCTTTAGAAGGGAACAGCTACCCACTCCACGATTGTTGCCTAGAGAATCCCACAGACAGAGGAGCCTGGCGGGCTACAATCCGTGGGGTTGGAGAGTTGAACAGGAATGAAGCAACTTAAAACAGCACGCACAGTTAATAAACTAGCCAAAAGAGTAGCAGGGATTCTTTAAGAGGAATCTTTGTGCTGAGTTTCTGGTAATTTTTGCACTTCTGCTCTCCCAATAATAAAACAGACTCAGTAGTTCAGTTTTGTGTTGGGATCTGAGTTGGCTGTTGAGAAGCCTTCCCCTGGATGTGATAACAGGATTTCTTTTGTTCCTTTATAGACTTTCAGGTCATTTCCCATTGTTTAATTTTACAACATTCATTCCTGAGGCTGTGAGCACTATTCTTCTCAGAATCCATTTCCAGGCTGAGGAAGTCCAATAAAGCTTGCTGGGGAGACCTTTGTGCCCTGGGGGCAGGGATGGACCTCAGGCAGCTAGATCTGATGCGTTGTAAGTTCAGGTCAAGCAGATTTATGGACATTTGACTCAGAAACACATACCATCACAGACAGACACCACCATCACTTTTTTCTTTTTTTTTTTTGGTCCTGTCAAAATTTGAGCAGGAAGGTTTCAAGTCATCTTAAATCTAAAGGCTTTAGCTAGTTCTTTAGTGTCAGCATCACTCACAAAGGACAGTCGGAAACATTTTTAAGGAATAGAAAGAAGTCAGGATTGAAAGAAACTCTGTTTCCTCCCTCCCCTTCAAATCCCTGGCATAGAATTTCATTGCATCCCCCTTTAATGAGACGGGAGCAGATCCCTACAGCTTCCTGTTCCAATTGCATGGCCTGGCACCCTGTCTGTGCATCAGAGATACCAGTCTGGGTACATTTCCTGTGATGTACGGAGGCCAGCTGGGCAAAGTCACCAAAACCCCATTTTAGTTAAAAATGCAAAATTTTATCTCCTGAATGTTTGAGGATGTCTTAGAAGACTGGGTTGTAAAATTCAGGTTAATACATGAAAGATACTTGGGTTAACAGTAAAATACCTTCTAAATCCCAGCCCTTTCTATTCAGACTGAGCTTCGGTTTTTTAATTTCCCTATTAAAACCTTTACTGCTTCAGTTAATAAAGTTCAGCATTCATGGAATCTTCTTAATTTATGCCTCGGTGTTGGCCATTCTCTGATCAAGAAAAGCTCAGGTTGAGGGGAAAAAAAAAACCCATCCTGTGATTTTCTGACATTGCTCATGCTGCCTCTGACTTTAATTTTGCCTGTCTCTTTCTTTTTTCTTTTCTTGTTTTTCGTCACCTTATTAATGTTTATTTTTCTGGCCAATATGGGCTGAAATATCATTACTATACATAGACAATGCCCGTGGTCTATTTTCTAGATTGTTGTTGTTTAGTCACTAAGTCGTGTCTGACTCTCCGTGACCCCATGGACTGCAGCACGCCAGGCTTCCCTGTCCTTCACCATCTCCTGGAGTTTTTTCAAACTCATGAGCATTGAGTTGGTGATGCCATCCAACCACCTCATCCTCTGTCACCCCCTTCCTTCCTGTTAGTGGGTCTAAATGTATAAAAAGTGATCTGTGGTCAGATAGATGTAGGAAATCCTGCTTGATATGTCTTCCTCTTATATTAATAGCTTGAGAGTAAGCTAATTTGGTAATACTTGAAGAATATTTCGGTAGAGAGACCTGTTTAATTTTCACCTGACTTGGAAATTCCAAACCTCAGGTGACCACGGAACTCCTCTTATTTGTGTCTTCTAAGAAACTAATGAGGAGGAGAATAACTGCTCGGGGATATGCAGCGTCACATAGTTCCAAGGACAGCTCCTTCTGACGTCTAGCTGCTATCTATACAAACATTTAAATAACTTCCTTTACATTTCTGAATTATCACCAGTGTTTGCTTGTTAAGTTAGTGGACAGAGCCTTCTCTACATGGACCACAAAATGCCCTGGCCTCAAGCAACCTTTATTTTAGCAAGTGCTATGGCCCTGAGACAGAAGCCTGCCTCTCCTGCTTGAGCATGCAAGGGTGATAGGAACAAAGTCAGCAAAATAGTCAAGGTCCTGATGATGCAAGCTCTTGTGGACCGTGGGAGGCTCCGTGGCTTTATCTCTAGGTGAGTAACCAGAGGAGCAACATAATCTGGCTTACATTCGAGAAGGATCTTTCTGGCTGCACTTGAGTGTAGGGAACAGAAGTCAGAAGATGATTGCAGTATTCCAAGAGAGAGTAAGTATCCTAGCACGTGTGTGCCATCGATGGCACCAGTGGGAAGAGGCTGAATTCTGGTTATTTGATGGAAGAGTGTGTTAATCAAGGGAGGTATAATATTGATGTTATCTCAGGAAAAAAGTTTGTATGTCTTGATTAGGGAAAAAAAGACAATTTGAGGAGAGAAAAACTGTGGATCAGTCACTAGTCTGTAGGATTTTCTTGTATTTCATTTAGCTTTTAAATATACTTTTATATCTTTCTTGAATGTTTTATAATATTCAAATGGTATTTGCATAATAGGTGTTATATACCAGTTTTGAGTATATACTTTTCAGTTCAGTCGCTCAGTCATGTCCAACTCTGTGATCCCATAGACTGCAGCACGCCAGGCCTCCCTGTCTATTGCCAACTCCTAGAGTTTACCCAAACTCATGTCCATTGAGTCGGTGATGCCACCCAGCCATCTCATCCTCTATCGTCCCCTCCTCCTCCTGCCTTCAATCTTTCCCAGTATCAGCGTCTTTTCAAATCAACTCTTCGCATGAGGTGGCCAAAGTATTGGAGTTTCAGTTCAGCATCAGACCTTCCAACGAACACCCGGGATTGATCTCCTTTAGGATGGACTGGTTGGATCTCTTGGCAGTCGAAGAGACTCTTAAGTGTCTTCTCCAACACCATAGTTCAAAATTATCAATTCTTTGGCGATCAGCTTTCTTTACAGTCCAACTCTCACATCCATATATGACTACTGGAAAAACCATAACTTTGACTAGATGGACCTTTGTTGGCAAAGTAATGTCTCTGCTTTTCAGTATGCTATCTAGGTTATTATAACTTTTCTCCCAATGAATAAGCACCTTTTAATTTCATGGCTGCAGTCACCATCTGCAGTGATTTTCAGTTCAGTTCAGTCGCTCAGTCGTGTCCGACTCTCTGCGACCCCATGAATCACAGCACGCCTGGCCTCCCTGTCCATCACCAACTCCCAGAGTTCACTCAAACTCATGTCCACAGAGTCGGTGATGCCATCCAGCCATCTCATTCTCTGCCGTCCCCTTCTCCTCCCGCCCCCAACCTTTCCCAGCATCAGAGACTTTTCCAGTGAGTCAACTCGTCGCATGAGGTAGCCAAAGTATTGGAGTTTCAGCTTTCACATCAGTCCTTCCAATGAATACGCAGGATCGATCTCCCTTAGAATGGACTGGTTGGATCTCCTTGCGGTACAAGGGACTCTCAAGAGTCTTCTCCAATACCACAGTTCAAAAGCATCAATTCTTCGGCGATCAGCTTTCTTCACAGTCCAACTCTCACATCCATACATGACCATGGGAAAAACCATGGCCTTGACTAGACGGACATTTGTTGGCAAAGTAATGTCTCTGCTTTTTAATATATTATCAAGGTTGGTCATAACTTTCCTTCCAAGGAGTAAGCGTCTTTTAATTTCATGGCTGCAGTCAGCATCTGCAGTGATTTTGGAGCCCCAAAAAATAAAGTCTGACACTGTTTCCACTGTTTTTCCATCTATTTCCCATGAAGTGATGGGACCAGATGCCATGATCTTTGTTTTCTGAATGTTGAGCTTCAAGCCAACCTTTTCACATTCCTCTTTCACTTTCATCAAGAGGCTTTTGAGTTCCTCTTCACTTTCTGCCATAAGGGTGATTTTGGAGCCCCCCAAAATAAAGTTTCTCACTGTTTCCACCATTAACCCATCTATTTGCCATGAGGTGACGGGACCAGATGCCATGATCTTAGTTTTCTGAATGTTGAGCTTCAAGCCAATGTTTTCACTCTCCTCTTACACTTTCATCAAGAGGCTTTTGAGTTCCTCTTCACTTTCTGCCATAAGGGTGGTGTCATCTGCATATCTGAGGTTATTGATATTCCTCCCGGCAATCTTGATTCCAGCTTGTGCTTCATCCAGTCCAGCGTTTCTCATGATGTACTCTGCATATAAGTTAAATAAGTAGGGTGACAATATACAGCCTTGATGTACTCCTTTCCCTGTTTGGAACCAGTCTGATGTTCCATGTCCAGTTCTAACTGTTGTTTCCTGACCTGCGTACAGATTTCTCAAGAGGCAGGTCAGGTGGTCTGGTATTCCCAGCTCTTGAAGAATTTTCCAGTTTGTTGTGGTCCACACAGTCAAAAGCTTTGACATAGTCAATAAAGCAGAAGTAGATGTTTTTCTGGAACTCTCTTGCTTTTTTGATGATCCAGCAGATGTTGGCAGTTTGATCTCTGGTTTCTCTGCCTGTTCTAAATCCAGCTTGAGCATCTAGAAGTTCACGATTCACGTACTATTGAAACCTGGCTTGGAAAACTTTGAGCATTACTTTACTAGCATGTTCAGTTCAGTCGCTCAGTCGTTTCAACTCTCCGTGACCCCATGAATCACAGCACGCCAGGCCTCCCTGTCTGTCACCAACTCCCGGAGTTCACGCAAACTCATGTCCACAGAGTCGGTGATGCTATCCAGCCATCTCATTCTCTGTCGTCCCCTTCTCCTCCCGCCCCCAACCTTTCCCAACATCAGAGTCTTTTCCAGTGAGTCACCTCGTCGCATGAGGTGGCCAAAGTATTGCAGTTTCAGCTTTAGCATCAGTCCTTCCAATGAACACCCAGGATTGATCTCCTTTAGAATGGACTGGTTGGATCTCCTTGTGTGTTAGATGAGTGCAATTGTACTGTTGTCTGAGCATTCTTTGGCATTGCCTTTCTTTGGGATTGGAATGAAAACTGCCCTTTTCCAGTCCTGTGGCCACTGCTAAGCTTTCCAAAGTTGCTGCCATATTGAGTGTAGCACTTTCACCGCATAATCTTTTAGGATTTGAAATAGCTCCACTGGAATTCCATCACCTCCACTAGCTTTGTTTGTAGTGATACTTCATAAGTATATTCTTAAGTATATACTATTAGGTATACACTAAGGAAGAACGTAGCATAGAGAAATGACTAAAGATGACAATGATGAAGCAAACCCCTTCCTGGAAGGCTTCCTTTGAATTAGTAGATGCGGAGTGCTGCAGCAGAACTGGAACATTCTAAGAGTATGTTCGATATTCCCCCTTCCCCTTATTATGTACAAGTCCGTTCCTTCCATGTGGCAGCAGATCCTTAATCCATCTGTTTATTATCTTTGCCGCTATTTCCACCCAGGTTTCAGCCATCACCATCTCTGGGTTTGACCATTGCTGTAATTCCTTCTGAGGTCTGTCGTGCCCATCCACCCCTCTCCATAACAGTCCACTCCTTATTCAGTATCGACAGTTTTAAATCCTTGAATTGCATTATATTTTTTCTTTAAAATCTTCCAGTGGTTTCTGATCCCATGTTGAACAAATCCCCAAATCCTGCCTCGCCTTACAGACTCCCACTTCATCTGGCTCCTACCCTCCTCACACCTCTACTTTCACTGACTGCTTCCTCCGTGGAGAATATTCACTCCCTGATTATCTCTTTTCCTTGCTCATTCCTTCTCTAATCCTACCCATTACAACTAACATTGCATGCTTACTCCCCTCCCAACTCAGCCACTTTCTTTCCTATTTACCCAGTTTCATTTTCTTTGTAATGCCTATCACTTTTTAAAAAACTGGTTGTTGATTTGTTTACTTGTTTATTAACTTACCACCTCCCCCACCCCTGTATGCTGCATGTGAGCTTCTGGAGGAGAGAGGAATCTGTCTGTCTTGTTCACTGCTTCATCTTGGCGCCCATGGATACGATCCCATAAAAGTTTGAGCAGAGTACATATTAAGAAACCAGCGTCCTCATATTGAATCTTCATCTTGTCCTCTCAGTGACTTCAGGGTGCGGAACTCTAATTCCTGAGAATAAAAAGTTGTGATTCATTCCTATAAAGGACATATAAACAAACAAATCCTACCCTCCCCTGTCAGACTACCTCTTGTATTAAGGATGTGAAAGACCCAAATGAATTAGTTAATCCCCAATAAACAGGTTCATTCCGTTGCCTCATGCTGCTAGGCTGAGGGCTAGTCATACAGCTTGGAAAAATTATCTTTTTTAAGGTCTGTTCTGCCAGAGTGGAGCTCTTATATTAACAACCATCACATCTACATATCAAGACAGATTGTTCCAATTAGTCAGTGAGGTCCAGGTTTCTGAGAGCTGTTAATATGTACATGAGCAATTACTGTAGCAGAGTTAAAAAGGCATGCCTTTGAGAATTTTAGATTGAGATTATCAGTTTCATTCATGAACTAAAGCAGGAGCCCTGAGAATTAAGTGTAGCATTTCTCCACCAATTTATTCGCTAGAAGGTTCTCCTGTATCCACACTCAAGGATTATGGGGTTGCCACTTACCCTCCTCTGCCTCACTCTCGCCCGCATCCCAGACCAGTCCCTTCCTCTGTATTTGTCTAGAACTAGACACTGTGTTGAGCATTAGGAGATTTTGTAGTGAACAAGATAATCAAGCCCCTTGACTTCAGGGCACCTGAGAGACCAGAAGAGAGAATCTCAACTGGTATTTACATCAAAATCAAGTCGGCATTTTTTAATTTTCCTAAACCAAGTTCAAGTGGTTTCCACTCATTCCTAATTAATGGTAAGTGAAGGGAAAAAAAACAAAAATCCTTCATTGATGGTCGGTATTTCTACATTCCAGTAAAATGCCGTGTATTCCTCCTCTGAGCCCTATGCCTCTCCCCTGGGCTCAGATGCTCATGTCCTCTGTCTCCTTTATAGAGTGTACTAGAATCCTGTGATGGAAGCCAGCACTGGACTTGGAGATTAAAAGAAAAGAAAATGATTTGTAGATCCTGGGGGTGATTTGTAGATCCTCTTTTAAAAAGGCCAGTCTCTGTGAATGACTGTGGATCACCAAGTGTATCTTAAGGTTTGGTGTCTGAAATTC
Organism: Moschus berezovskii; assembly: GCF_049115385.1. Taxonomy (NCBI): domain Eukaryota; kingdom Metazoa; phylum Chordata; class Mammalia; order Artiodactyla; family Moschidae; genus Moschus; species Moschus berezovskii. The sequence continues at coordinate 21,210,886 of NC_142483.1, forward strand.
TTCTGAGTTCAAGTATTGCTGCCTGTTCAAATGCTAATAGAAGGGAAGAGCAATATATATATGAGAGTTTTATCTCTTGAACACATGAATAAAACTGAAGATCCTGCTTCAGAGGTAGCTCAAAAAGAATAAGATGCAAAAGAGGGCCTTCCCTGGTGGTCCAGTCATTAAGACTTCTCGCTTCCAATGCAGGGGATGCAGGTTTGATTGCTGGTCAGGGGACTAAGATCACACATGCTGCACTGTGCTACCAAAAAAAAAAAAAGCAAAGGAGGTCAACTGTAAGTGAACAAAGGTGGACAGGGCTGGATACGATGCTTCCCGTGGTAGAAGGAAAGCCTGGATATATGAATGGGGGTGTGGATTGGAGAGAAAGTGAAAGTTGCTCAGTCTGCCCGACTCTGCGATCTGATGGAATTCTCCAGGCCAGAACACCGGAGTGGGCAGCCTTCCCTTCTCCAGGGGAACTTCCCAACCCAGGGATCAAACCCAGGTCTCCCGCATTGCAGGCAGATTCTTTACCAGGTGAGCCACCAGGGAAGCCCAAGAATACCAGAGTGGGTAGCCTATCCCTTCTCCAGGGCATCTTCCTGACCCAGGAATCGAACCAGCGTCTCCTGCATTGCAGGCGGATTCTTTACCAACTGAGCTACCAGGGAAGGGTTGGAGAGAGGAGGCCTTCAATCCAGTAGTGATTAGACCTTGCCGTCAGTGAGCCAGCTGCACCTGGAGAGCAGATGATCTGAATGAACAGTGGGGTGTGCAGAGTGTAAGAGTGAGTCTCGATATTTGTGGACGGAGCCTCACTGAGTCTCACTGGGAGCCCAGAATGGAACCAAGACCAACAGAAGGTGACCCTACTAAAGAAACTGGTTACAGCTCAGGCACCGCACGCAATCCAGGAGCGGGTACCTACCATGGCTGCTTCTGGATCAAATAATTCAGGGGGGATTTTTCAACATCTAATTTTCTCAGTCCCTCCAGGGAACTTCTGAGTCAGCTGTTGAGAAGTAAAAGCTACCTTCCCAAGTTCTGCCATCAAAAACTTCACCTGGTATGATAAAGATGGTTACCTTTGCAGAAAGGACTTCCTGTGTATAGTTAGTGTTCTTCACACATTATGTCATTTAGTCATCACTTATTAAAAATATCCTTCGATTAAAAGAGCAGTTAATAACAAGTATCTCTATTTTTCTGGTAAGAAAAATGAGGTTAGAGAGATCCTGAGACACATCTCAGTAGATCCTGACGTTGTCTTTATAGAAATCATCTACGAAGGCTAATAATCTGAGTTTAAATGTCATTTTCTACTGATCACAGAATGATTCCTGTTAACATTTTGATCTGTTTCCTTCCAGTATTTGGCAGGAGGGGAGAAAAGATATAACTGTGGTCAGTATGAAAGTGAATACAGTCATCATCTGCTTTATTACTTCACATATTGTAAACATTTTCCAAGTTTTGAAATATTTTTCACTCCTTCAAAAATTTTAATTTTCTTACTTGTCATTGCTACAGTCTACCAATTTTTCATAATTAATGCATTTTACTTTAAGATCTGGGGGAAAAAAATAAGCAGAACAATGAATCTAATTTAATGTCATTTCTGAGACCTTTTTTTCCTAAGCAGAAACAAGTACAAAGGTGGCATACTGAAAGCATAAAAAATATTTTTTTCTTAAATATGCAAATAGTTTTGTAGTTTTTTGATTTTCGAAGTAATATATGTTCATTATAAAGTAACTCAAGCAATAGACTAGTTAAGAAGAAAGAATGTGTTTTCCTGGCAAACACGTCGCACTCTTTAGAAATGCCAGTATGATGTGTGTAGTTTTATAGGCTCATTTCCCTTTTGAGATGAAAGAGGTCGCCTGTTGACAGTAAGTAGCTCTGTACATCATGCTATTTAAACGCTGCATAGCTTGAGTTCTGAGGGAGAATATTGGAGTTCAGATCTCATCACTGCCATTTTGTAGCTTTGTGACTTTTGTGACTTAATCAACTCCTCTATCTGTAAACCGAAATTTAATACTAATATCTATTTCATGAGGATTTTTGGTGGAGTTAAAAGTACTATATTTATAAAATACTTGGTTTAGTGTCACACAGTAGGATGATAGATAAATATTTGCCTCTCCATGGTGTGAATATGACATTCTTTAGTTGAGCAATGCTTTGTTGATGGAACTTTTGGCTCTTTCCAGTTTTCCCTGTGAGAACCATCACAGCTGTTTAAAAGCATGTATTTGAGATTAGTAGTCTCATGAATTTTCCAAAGTTTTGAAAACTCACAATGAAGGCAGACATGAGTGGCTCTTCCGCCACCATCCAATGGACAAGGACCATCATTTTCTCATTAATTTCTATAGTCTCAGCACCAAGCACAGAACACTGCACATCATTGGTGACCTATGTTAATTTTCTGTAAAGTTAAAGAATGGATCCATTGCTCGTTATCTTAGTTAATACATACAAGGAGTCTTCCAGCTAAGGTTCACAAGAACTCACTCACAAAACCTGTCTTTTAGTCAAAGCTAGTTCTTGGTGCACCAGCAGCAGTGCTGATCGGGATTGTGTTTTGATGTAGTGAGTGGCAGGCACAATGCTTGTCACCTTCTGTTGGCTCAACAGAGGATGGGCAGTTGAGCAGGTCCTACTCAACCGGCTTTGTTCAACATAAGCAGATTATAGAGTGGACGATGAAGGAGAAGACGGGCAAAGAGCTGGAATTTGAGTAGGAGGTTTTGACGTGTCTAATGTTCTTATGAATGGGCATGGAACCTTGGCTTTTGGTGCTAACTAGAAAGATTGGCTCGGAGAAGGCAATGGCAACCCACTCCAGTACTCTTGCCTGGAAAATCCCATGAATGGAGGAGCCTGGTAGGCTGCAGTCCATGGGGTTGCTGAGAGTCAGACACGACTGAGCGACTTCACTTTCACTTTTCACTTTCATGCGTTGGAGAAGGACATGGCAATCCACTCCAGTGTTCTTGCCTGGAGAATCCCAGGGATGGGGGAGCATGGTGGGCTGCTGTCTATGGGGTTGCACAGAGTCGGACACAACTGAAGCGACTCAGCAGCAGCAGCAGCAGAAAGATTGGCTATAGAATTGATAGAGTCTTGGATGGATTAGTAAATTGATTTGCTAAGAACTAGAATGATACACCTTTTTGGTCTGAAATTCACCTGGCAACAGCTTAAGACAACAAACCTGGTGGCACTGGTACTTCAGAGGCATTTTGTGCATAAGCTATAAGTGGCTTTTCTGTTGAACTATTACTTCTACAGAAATAAAAGCTAGTATTTTCCTTAATAAAAATGGGTAATTGATTTCTTGGTGACATATTGCTTATCTGAAGCGTTTTATTTTTCCTGGCTGTTCTTTTTTTAAAATGTGTTCTTTAACCTTCTCATTGCGTATTTATTAAAATAATATGATAAATTCATATTAAAAGGAACTCATTACTTAGGAAGATACTTCACTAATTAATTCAATTTAACCTCCAAAGGCTGCAGTTTAATTTTACTGATACATATGTTTTGGTTAAATTACCTGTTCTAAATAGTTTAATAAAATAGGAAAAAGCAATAGTACCTATTATCTGCTCAGTGAATTAAACCTTTTTGTAATATTTACCTGAATGTAAATATGTAACCCTGAATCAACGTCAGTAATAAATATATTAATAAGTGGATACTGAGGGTTTTATCTTTAATGTCTTATTGAAAATATCAGGAAATAAGAATTTTCCTTGGCGAGAGATGGGATTGATCAAAAATAGATTTATGATGACATTTACGTCAGCTGTCCGTTAGCACTAGTAATACAAATATATATTTCCTCAGTGGATAGCTTTTTAGAAATGTCACCCAAAGACCCTGTCTTTTCCAGTTCTCTTTACATCTTGTTGATAGGATTTCAACAGCCATTTTTATTTTAAAATTATTAGTACATGGTCCATGTGGTTCAGAATATTTCTTATTGCTATGCATTTATCCAAGTATTATTTTGAAATAGGTATTACTTTTTCTCTCTTCATCATCCTTGTTTACTTCTATATGTAAATATATTTTAAAATCATTTCCAGACTAGGTTACCTAATATATCTTAATTTTCTGAATTATAGAAATATCCAAAATCTGCCCTTTTCTCGTTTCTTTCTTATTTTCTTTTACTAGTATGGAAACCCAGAGAGGCAGAGTGTTTTGAGATCCCAGGAACAACTTTGGCAGTGCCAAGACTTGAATGTGAGAAGGTTAAAACACAGAGCCCTGGTTTATGGTAAATTTAAAGAAGGTGCTAATTTCTGTAGTGTTTTAGAATATAGTAAATGCTGAATAAATAACTGTTTTATAAAATACTAAATTGTGTTATGAATCATATTCCTAAAGGTAAATATTTAAATCTTCATTGAAAAGCAGATTTATCTGAGGTCATATCATAATTGCCTTCACAGATATGAAGAGGTTCAAGGAAGTCTAGCTTTGGTCATTACTGGAAAGATGAATGAAATGAGGTTACTTAGAGAGGGTCTGTGTAGTGTTACCAACTCTTTCTAGACCCTCACTGTTATCTTTTTCCATGTGTTTTTGTTCTTAATTCAGTATACTTGGTTTAACTCAACCTGGTGGTGGTAATGAATTGAGCTTTTTTTAATACCAAGTCACTGCTACTGATTCCCATCTCTTCACTTTACCATAATGCGATTAATTTGGGTAATAGTTATAATAAAAGCTCTCTTTATTCTCTTTTGGGTGTTTTAGTACTAGAAAAATGCCAGCTAACATCTAAAAAACATTTGACTCTGTTACTATCATTACCTGTTTTGATTTTCCATTCCATCAAACTTAGGAAAACAATGTTAAAGTCTGAATGAAGCACTGGATTTAAAAAAAGAGAAAAAGACACCTCAATGTAAAAAGCAGAGTTGGAATGAAAAATAGACTCAAATTAGAGTTGATCAGAGTTTCATCAGCTGCTTGTGGATTTTCTAGCTGTTTACTTTGCTGTGGAATCTTTTGACCATTTCATTGCTTGTTACCCTTTATATCAAGTGAGTATTTGAAGAAAGTGAAAAGTTTTGGGTTCAAGTCTTTGTTTTCTAATCCCTCACATGTTCTCTGGTAGGTAAAGGTTGATCAGTTAATGAATGGATTTAAACTTCATAGATCTGATAAATGCTTTAGATTTGAATTCATGTTATTGGATTTAGCGTCATAAACAGGGCTTTATTTTGTGTAGTTCAATGTGAGATTTTCTTATTTCTCAGTGTCAGATAATGGGAAATTATTTTCCATATATTCAGTAATAATCTGGTTTTAAAAACAGGTTGCTACCTTTGTCATTTAGACCTCACTAGATGCTGGGAGGGATTGGGGGCAGGAGAGAAGGGAACGACAGAGAATGAGATGGCTGGATGGCATCACCGACTCGATGGGCATGAGTTTGAGTGAACTCCGGGAGTTGGTGATGGACAGGGAGGCCTGGCGTGCTGTAATTCATGGGGTCGCAAAGAGTCGGACACGACTGAGCGACTGAACTGAACTGAGAGCAATATCCTGCTGTGGATTGTTGTTGTTCAGGCACTAAGTCCTGTCCAACTCATTGTGACCCGTGGGCTGCAGCATCCCGCGCTTCCCTATTCTTCATTATCTCCCAGAGTTTGCTCAAACTCATGTCCATTTTGTTGGTGATTGCCCCCTTCTCCTCCTTCCCACAGTCTTTTGCAGCATCACGGTCTTTTCTAGTAAGTCAGCTATTCGCGTCAGGTGGCCAAAGGATTGGAGCTTCAGCTTCAGTCCTTCCAATGAATATTCAATTCAAGGTTGATTTTCTTTTTTTTCTAATATAAATGTATTTATTTTAATTGGAGGCTAATTAATTTACAATATTGTATTGGTTTTGCATACATCAACATGACTCCGCCACAGGTGTACACATGTTCCCCATCCTGAACGCCCCTCCCACCTCCCTCCACATACTATCCCTCTGGGTCATCCCAGAGCACCAGCCCCGAGCATCTCAAGGTTGATTTTCCTTAGAATTGACTGGTTTGATCTTACAGTCCAAAGGACTCTCAGGACTCTTCTCTGGCACTACGGTTCAAAACCATCTATTCTTCAGTGCTCAGCCTTCTTTGTGGTCCAGCTCTCACGTCTGTACATGACTGCCGGAAAAACCATAGCTTTGACTAGTTTGTCAGCAAAGCGATATCTCTGCTTTTTAATATGGTGAGTTAGTCATAGCTTTTTTTCCCCCAAGGAGCAAGTGTCTTAATTTCATGGCTGCAGTCACCATCTGCAGTGATTTTGGAACTGAAGAAAAGAAAATCTGTCACTGCTTCCATTGTTTCCCCTTCTATTTGCCACGAAGTAATGGGACTAGATGCCATGATCTTAGTTTTTTGAATGTTGAGTTTCAAGTCAGCTCTTACACTCTTCTTTTCATGCTCATCAAGAGGCTCTTTAGCTCCTCTTCTTTTTCTGCCATTAGAGTGTTATCATCTGCATATCTGAGGTTGATATTTCTTCCTACAATCTTGATTCCAGCTTGTGAGTCATTAAGCCCAACATTTTACATGATGTACTCTTGCATATAAGTTAAAATAGCAAGGTGACAGTATACAGCATTGACATACTCCTTTCCCTATTTTGATCCAGTCTGTTGTTCCATGTCTGGTTCTAACTGCTGCTTCTTGACCTGCATTCAGGTTTCTCAGGAGACAGGTAAGCTGATCTGATAGTCCCATCTCTTTTAGGAATTTTCCACAGTTTGTTGTGATCCACACGCTCAAAGACTTTAGTGTAGTCAATGAAGCAGAAGTAAATGTTTTTCTCAATTCCCTTGCTTTCTCTATGATCCAGCCGTTGTTGGCAATGTGATGTCTGATTCCTCTGCCTTTTCTCAACCCAGCTCTGGAAGTTCTGGGTTCACTTAGTGCTGAAGCCTAGCTTGAAGAATTTTGAGTATAACTTTGCTAGCATGTGAAATGAACACAATTGTACAGTAGTTTGAACATTCTTTGGCACTGCCCTTCTTTGGCATTGGAATGAAAACTGACCTTTTTCAGTCCCGTTGACCTTTGCTGAGTTTTCCAGATTTGCTGACATTAAGTGCAGCACTTTCACAGCATCATCTTTTAGGATTTTAAGTGACCCTGCTGAAATTACATCACCTCCACTACTTTTTAATAGTAATGCTGCCTCTAAGGCCCACCTGACTTCACACTCCAGGATGTCTGGGTCTAGGTGAGTGACCATTCCATCATGATTATCCGAATCATTAAGATCTTTTTTTTTTTATAGTTCTTCTGTGTAGTCTTGCCACCTTTTCTTATTCTCTTCTACTCTGCTAGGTCCTTACCGTATGAGAGTTATCGATGTGAGGCATAAAAGCCATGCTTGTGACCCCAGTTAGAAGGGAGACATTTATGTAATAGGTTGGGAGGTAGACCAGAAGACTTTCATATGTGGACAGTGAAGTCAGAGTTAAACACTATAAATGGGAGCAGGATAAAGCACTAGAAATTTTTAATATGTGATGTCTTAGCTGTCACTCTCTACCTCTGCTTAAGAGAAGAACTTATTATAAAAAAATTATAGGTCTGAATGTGTATATATAGCAAGAAACATATTGTTGATGCAGATGTACTGTTATTATGTGGAACCTTGCTTTACGTTTCGCTTTGGCATTTGAAAATTCAGCTTTGCAACCTTGGCAGAAAGACTGGGACTCGGGAAAGTTTGGTGTTTGTGTTTTTCTATCTATAATTATTTTTTAGGAATTCTCAATTCAGTACAGTAGAAAATAATTTTTTAGTTCTTTTCATGACTGTTTTTCCTTTGTTTTAGTAACCAAATTTTCATCTATATTTTTGAGTTGATATGACCTGATTTTAAGACTTCAAAAGGGATCCAAGGTTTTGTTCTGTTGATAAACATGAAATGTAACTGTTCTCAAGCAATTTTTTGCCTTTGAATTCTTTCCAGTTGACATTAGTTATTCTACTGGGTTTTCTCTTGAGTATCTACCTATCCTTAAAGATCATCCAGTTTCAAAACAGCTCTCTTTTGAACTAATGTAAAATGTATAAATGTTTTAGCATAAAGACACAATAAAAACTAATCTGATTTGAAAAAATTGTTGGATTGGGTATGTGTAGACTTCAATGATAACCTGACTAAATTTGATCAGAGTTGTAAGAGAAAACCTTAAGACGTGTCCTCATCAAGTATTGGCTTTTAAACGGCAAAATCGTTTTTATATTCTTTTTTATATTTTACTGAATTTTACTGATACATTTCTAATCACAAGTTTTCCAAAAAGTTAATAAAAATTGCAGTGGTTTATTGCCATGATGCTTAAATGATTTCTTTTTCAATAAAGCATATGTTATTAAAGAGAAAAATGATTTTGTAACCCATGCATTAAGAGATGCAGTGCCATCTGTCTTAAGGCTTAGTAATCAATGATGTAAGTGAGGCTAGTTTATTTTTTATAGATTTACTGGTGTCACTGCATAAATAGCCATAATGGAATTGATCTCTTAGAGCAAAGCAGCTTTTATCACATAGAAGGATTTGATGATAACTGTATTAAACATTGGCCTTTGATTATTAGGCTTCCCTGGTTGCTCAGATGGTAAAGAATCTGTCTGCAGTGTGGGACACCTGGGCTCAATCCCTGGGTTTGGAAGATCCCCAGGAGAAGGTAATGGCTACCACTCCAGTGTTCTTGCCTGGGAAATCCCATGGACAGAGGAGCCTGGCAGGCTACAGTCCATGGGTTCGCAAAGAATCAGACATGACTTGGCGACTAACACTTTGATTATTGTTAGTCTTTCTTGGATACAGAGGTTCCAGAACTTCATGGTTATAGATTGAAAATGCACATTTTTTACATTAACTACTAGTCTTTAATACTACTTCCTAGACACGTCCTTATGTTGCATGTCTCTCGACTTTTCTATAACTCAGTGAAGTGCTGTGGTTACCCTACCATGGCCATCTCCATTGTGTTCATTGCAGAGGCACAAAGAATGGGGTGGTGAGCAAGTGTATAATATTTGAACTCAGACGTGTGTGCCTGGGTTTCAGGAGTGCCTTCACTTCTACTTGTATCACCTGAGCAAGTGACTTGATTTCTGCAAGCTTCCGGTTTCTCATTTTAAAAATGGATATGGGAATTTCCCTGGTGGTCCAGCGGTTAGGTCTCAGTGCTTTACTCATGGGACTGGGTTCAGTTATAACCTGGGGAACTCTGATCTTGCACGCCATGCTGTGCTGTCAATTAAAAAAAAGATATGAAGATCCTACTTATAAGGTTGTTGTACAAAACAAAGCAAATATGTGTTGATCATACTTGGCAGAGTGCCTAACATAGGGACAAAGTGAAAAGTGAAAGTTGCTCAGTCGTGTCCAACTCTTTTCAACCCCATGAACTATACAGTCCATGGAATTCTCCAAACCAGGATACTGGAGTGGGTAGTCATTCCCTTCTCCAGTGGATCTTCCCAACCCGGAGATCTAACCCAGGTCTCCCACATTGCAGGCAGATTCTTTACCAGCTGAGCTACCAGGGAAGGCCCAGAACATAGGGACCAATAAATGGTAAAAATTATTAATATTGTTATTACTACTGTTATTATTATCTGCTCTTGTTATTTCTACTACTGAGTCAAAACAAGCCTTACTCACGGGAATCATTTAGAGACCACATATGTGTTTTATTCTCCTGAGAAAAAAGAAAAAAGTAATTCTGTTTTATTCCATTTTCCTGTGGTGTATTGTTTTTTTTTTACCATATGTGGCTATTTAATAGGGTAAATTGGGGATGACTCTCATTGTGTTCATCCAAAATTATTTCTCTGCAAAAGATTAAGAAAACAAAATCACCAGTGAATAAAGCAGAAACGGCCTCCCTTCTGCACAGATCTAGGTCTGGAGAACATTGTGAGGGCAGAGGAATCTGTTCTGTCCATTGCTCCTAGAGCAGTCCTGCCTAAGCTGGCCTCCACAGTCTACACTTCATTCTGGTCATGGAAGGTGACTGACTGGCAGCGTCACTCCTGTTTGCTGAACCCTGTGTGCCTCCAGAACCCTTACCCCCTCTGCTGGAAAATGCAATTCCTACCCAGCGAGCTTGTATCTGAGGACATTTTCTCCTCAGACCCCCAGTCAGCAGTCAGACTGACCATTGAAGATGGTCAGGATCCTAGCTGAAAGCAAGTGTCTGCTTGAAAATAATCTGTCCCTTACCTGAAAAAGCCTCTATCCCATGCTAAACCTAATTTCTCCAAATATTTTCAAGGGCCGACTCCTATTTTAAGCCAAGCAGCTGACAAAAATATGCCTGTAGGCTAGCTTCATCAGACTGTAACCTAGTCTGAGGCCCAGCCAAGGAAAGAAACTTCTTTCACAAGGAGAGATTTTCAAATCTGTCGAAACATGTGCCCCAGGTCCCGTGTGAATTAATTTTTTTAAAGGGATTTGCTAAATGATAACCCATGAACTGTGTGCGTGCGTTTATAGGACAAGGCCAGTGGTTAGAAGAGAGGCACGTTTTTGTGTTTCAGTAAGTAATTTTCCTTGTTATAATAAAAAATCACATCCCTTGTTGGAATTCTGGTCGGTGCCCAAATGCTCCAGGCAAGTGTTTTCAACTCGTGATTATTTATTCCCCGGATCTGTTTAGATGTGCTATGTGTGAATCAGCCCAGCCTGCATTTAAGGTTTGAAAAATGTTCTTTAGGATTTCTTGGTATCAAAGCATCCATTAATTACTGAAAGGATAAGCTAGTGGTTTACGGGAAGTCGGAATCTGCGTGGCTTTTTGTTCTGACGGGGAGAAACGGAGTCTTCCAGAGAGAGGAAAACCACTTTGAAAATTATCCTTTTAATATCCTGTTGAAAGAGACATATTTTTTAGTTATAAAGAATTTTTTCAAAATGATCTTTCTGTAGTGACATCCATGTTATACTGGAAAATATTCCTGTGTTTCTGGCAACGATACACTAATTACTGCCTATACATTTTTAATGGCATAATCTGTCATATTCTAGGAGGGAAGTGACTCCGACTCCAAACAGGTGAAATGCATGACCAAACACGTTACACAATATGTGGTTTCATTAAATCCTGTTGTTAATTCAGTGAGAAGAAAATTGTTTAGTTCATCAGAGGAACAGAAGTGCCAAGGTATTAAGATTGCACTTCCAAATATGCACATAGCTTACTATTGATTGTCAAATTTTGTCATGATAATCTAATATACTGCTTGGGAACTTCAAAAAAAGGAAGCCCTGTCACAATTTGAAAGGAAAACATTGTCATAGATGGTAGTTCTGTTAGTACTCACGGGTTGCATAGAACAGAAACCTACTGAAGTCAACTTAAAAGTAAAAAGGATAGTTTATTATAAATACATAGGAGTGTCTCATGGAATTCACGGGCACAGATGTGACGAGAAAGCAGCTGGAATTTCCGCTTTGTATCTCCACGGTTTCTTCTTTTGTACCTTCTGCTGTGAGCAGTTTCTTTCGGTCTCTCTGACACATTCTGATTCTTGATACTTCATGAGTTTGTGGATGATGGGTTGATACTCACCCATAATCCTTTGGGCCGAACACCAGAGACCCAGAAATGACAACGTGATTGGTCCAGTTGGGTCAGGAGGTCCATAGCTTTTCTAAATCTCAAGTGTAGTGGTCTTGCAGTAACTCTATGCCTCATCTGAACTCGGTCTAGCAAGCGTGACTGACCCGGGTCTGCATTAGCGTCAACCAGGAGACACTGCTTCTTGTTTCATTCTCACAAATCCATCTCCCACCTCCAGAAGCTTCAAGCTAGCCTCCTTAGAACAGAAGAGAAAGATATCTATTATTTAAAGACGGACTCATTATCGAAAGGTTACCAGGGATGTCCTAGCTGCAATTCACATTCCTAGCACGCCCTTAAGAATTGCTAAAACATTAGGTATTATTTATGGACGAGTCAGAATAGCAGCATGTCCTCTGAAGGGATGCCTAGGTTATTTATTTATTAATTTATCTGTCTCCATCGGAAAACTTACCATCTGGATGTTGTCCACATTGAAGAAACACATAAATTAAAATCTAAGGCAAATTGACTACAATGTGGGTGACCTTGAAACCCCTCACATAAATTAAAATCTATGTCAAATTGACTACAACATGGGTGACCTTGAAACCCGTCTCATGCCAGCCAGCCATTTCCTGTTCTGATTGCACTGAAAGGAAGGAGAAAAGAGGAGAAATATATATACACAGATTTGTCTGCTCCTGTTTATTTGGTGGGATCAGATCTTCCTTCTTAAGACCCTGCGTTTACTTTAAACTTTGTATTGTAGATGATGATAAAATGTGAAGTATGAATACCATGCTAAGGTAACACTCTGGCAACAACACAGTGCCTTTTCTCTTGACTGGCCCCTCTTCCCCCTTCACAAGACATTGTCCAGTCTGATTTTCCATCCTGCGTTTCTGGCTCTGCTTGAATGACTGCATAAATTGCTTTTATGATTATCCTTAAGGTCTGTGAAAGGATACAAGTTTGATGAGTAAATACATTGTTTACAATGCTTCTATCATTTGTGTATTCTGAGCTGCTGTCTTTTAAATTGCATGAGGTTTTTAGGGAAATCATGTGTATCCAAACACACGTTTAACTTTTTGCAGCTGTGTGTGCTACATAGAGAAACAGTTCTTAAATGGTGGAAGAGGATGTACTGCTAGTCCAGTGGTTAAGACTTTGCCTTCCAAAGCAGCGGATGACGGTTCACTCCCTGCTGGGAAAGCTAAGAACCCACATGCCTCATGGCCAAAAAATCGAAACATAAAACAAAAGCAGTATTGCACCAAATTCCTTAAAGACTTTAAGTATGGCCCACATAAAAAAATAATAAAGTGATGGAAGAATTTTCCCTCTGTTTTTAAACTTAAGTCACTTTCTTCATCTCTTTCATTAAAGTCCATTTAGACATATTGCCCCCCAAAAAAAGTTTAGTTTATTAAAAAATGTTTTGTTGTTACTGATATTTGTAAGAGAACTTAATTTCACCTGCAGTGTCAAAATTCTCATCGATTAATTAACTGTAAGAACAGTCTAATTGAAATATTTCTTTAGGGAAATGTTAGGGGTAGAAGAGGACAAAATGTACATAAAACTAATTAACATTTTTCAATAGATGGTACATTTCTATAAATCAGAACTTTCAGCCTAGGGATTTATTGTGGAATTGTGGTTAAATGGGGATTAGTCAGCTTGAGCATGTTTCATAATGACGAGTAGAAAGAATTGGGTTTTTACTAGAAATGCCATCATTGATCAATCAGTTGACTTTCAAATTAGTCTTGAGGAGGCATAGGTCTTTGAGTGGTGGTGGGGAGTCAACCATCATAAAATCCACTTTGGAATACAAGACACCATCCTGAACAGTTAATACATAGCAAACAGGGTGAAATAAAGAATTTTGTCTGCATTGCAGACAAACCCAAGGAGATGATGTGAGTGTCTATAGGGGGAGTAATTGTGCAAAAATCTGAACAAGACAAGGAACTGTCATTGACTTCTTTTCAGATGAACGCTACTTGACCTCTGGAATGAGGCAGTAATTTAGACTGAATCCCACTGCCTTTGTGATAGTCAGCAAAGGGGCATGGAGCATTGACTGAACACCAGTCTGTGCTGGGTGAACAAGGCAGTACTAGTTGTTGTTTAGTTGCTCAGTCATGTCCAAATTTTTTGTGACCCCCATGGAGTGTAGTCTGCCATGCTCCTCTGTCCGTGGGATTTCCCAGGCAAGAATACTGGAGTGGATTCCCATTTCCTTCTCCAGGGGATCTTCCAGCCCAGTAACTGAACCTGTGTCTCCTGCATTGGCAGCGAATTTGTTACCACTGAACCACCAGGGAAGCCCCGGCAGAAGTGAAGTGAGTGAAAGCTGCTCATTTCGTGTCCAACTCTGCGATCCCGTTCTCCAGGCCAGAATACTAGAGTGGGTAGCCTTTCCCTTCTCCAGGGGAGCTTCCCAATCCAGGGATCGAACCCAGGTCTCCTTCATTGAGGGTGGATTGTTTACCAGCTGAGCCACAAGGGAGGCCCAAGAATACTAGAGTGGGTAGCCTATCGCTTCTCCAGCAGATCTTCCCAACCCAGAAATCGAACTGGGGTCTCCTGCATTGCAGGCGGATTCTTTACCAACTGAGCTATCAGGGAAGCCCTGGCAGATGTAGTAATTGTAATTAGTAATTGTACTTACAAAACAATAGGTGACCTATAGTGGAAGAAAATGACACAAGTCATCATCTAGCCTAGAAGCTCAGGGACTCTTTCCTGAGAGGACTTAGTATTTCCTGAAACCTGAAGAATGTAGAGTAATGGGTGAGGGAGCCTGGGGAAAGGGGTGTTGTAGGCAAAGGGAAGAGCAAGTGAAGGCTGAGAGTTTAGGGAGAGAATGACATACGTGAGGGGAAATGTCTAGTACAGCTAGTTGAGTGGACAGAGTGACAGCGTGTTAAGAGAGAAGCCTAGGGATGTCAGCAGAGGGATTTGACATTAATGAATTTGGATTATATCCTAAGGAAAATGAAAATCCTTTAAAGTGCTCTGAAGAAGGAGAGTGGTGTGATCAGAGTTTTCTCTTAGGTAGCGACTAGGACTGTGGTGTGAATGGTGCTCTGCTGAGTGAGGTCCCCTGTGGAGGCTCCTGAGTGGTAGAGGTACATGATGGTGGATCTGACTGGAGGCAGAGGCCTGGAAGGGAGTGGGTTGATTTGAGCGCTATTTGGGCAGTGAGGTTGACAAGTCTTGGTGTTGGATGTGGAGAGAAAATAGATGATGTCAGTGTTTAGGTTTACACATGTGAGTCCAAGACAGTGCTCTATTGACACCGTGGGCCCTATGGAAGGGGTGGGATGTGTTCTGGTCTAGAGGTACAAGGTGTATTTGACTGGATGTGTCTAAGAAACCAGTTGGTTAGATGGATCTGCCACTCAGGATACAAGTCTGAACCACAAATAAGGATTCGAGAGGCAGCTACACACATGTGGCAGTGAATGGCTTGGTGCTGATGAGCGTGACAAAGAGGCCGTTGGTGAATGAGAACCAGTCTTCCCAAGCCACCAGCCTTTAGGACACAGCTAAGGGAAGAGGTACATTCAGAAAAGACAGAGATGTCTTGGCCCAAGAAGTCAACAGAAAACCTGAGCCTACACATATGGCTAGGCACAGACACATTTGTTCTGAGAAATACAGGAGCAGTCCATGGTGTCAGGTGGGAGTAAGAACTGGGATGGAATTCAATTACAGGAAAACTTAGTCGTGACCCCCCCACCCCCCGCTGCCAAACAGTTGCTTTAGATTTAATCAATATGGATTTAAACAGAAATATTCGATGTATTATTTACTGAACCAACCTGAATAGTGAATACACAATTACAGGAAAGTCTAAAGGTCCCAGTGGCTACAGTGGCAACACCGATAGACCCTTTGTGGCCAAGGAAGGAATGAAGCAACGGGGTGTTTTTGGAGAGCATTCCAATTTCACAAAAGTATTGAAGGAAGGAGGGAAGCAACAAATCTGATTTAGTGAAGACATTTTCCTTGACAGCAGGATTTACTCCTGGGTTATAAATTTGCCATGATCGAGACTAAAATGCAGTGAAAGTTAAATTTCACCTATATCTCATTCAACGCCTAACGTGATTTAAATGACAAGATTTCAGAAGTGACATGTAGCCTTGGATCTAAATATATTTTTTATGGCTGGAAATCTTAATTTCAGATCAGTGAAAAATCATGACGCCTCTTCATGTGTAAGAGACTTAAAGAGTGGAGCATTAGGCCGGTGCAGATGGTTTTGTCAGGCAGAACTATTAATGCTAAGGGGAGTCAGATGGCAGAATTTGCACAGGCTTATCTATAAATTCGCTCCTGCAAGATAATATTGAAATGGTTGAATGACCGACCTAGTTCTAAGATAGAGACACGATGAGTTCATCTTGTTTTAATCTCACATTGGATGTTCAATTCGCCCATGACATGCTGGTGCAGATATCCTATAAAAAAGTATTACGTGTGTGTGACCCCCGTTCCTGCCTCCCAGCCCAGCTGCATCTGGAAATACTTTTTCTCTTATTATTTCCGCTCCAGTTTCAGTGGCCTTTTTCCTTCCAAGGGTTTTGCTTCTTTCTGCCTCAGGACCTTTGGACCTTCTCTCCTGCCTCCCCCTTTAAAAGTCTCCATTTACCTTGTCACTCTTGGTGGAAGGCTTTTCTCTCGCTTCCTTCCTGAGTTCTAAGGTCCCTATTATTTATTAATTTTTATTATTATTATTATTTTTAACCATGCCACATGGCGTGTGGAATCTTAGTTCCCCAGCCAGGGATTGAAACTGCTCGCCATACATTGGTAGCACAGAGCCTTAACCACTGGACCGCCAGGGCGATCCAGGTCCCTGTTATTTGGTCTCATGGTCCCCTGAGCCTTTGTGAGTGATGGCACTTTAGGGAGGGAGGGAAGAAGGGCGAGCATTTGGTAACAGCCAATCCTGACTTCTCTTGAGGTTTTCATGACCCTTCTTGTTAACTAATGATTTTCATAGAGAAGATGATATTATGAGTTGATGTTTACTGGGAGCCCATTGCGTGCTCAGCATAGGGATTATCTGAATTCTCACAGGGACCCTTCAGTGTTGGTACTGTCTTCCTGCATGCTATATGGGGAAACTGAGGCACAGAGAGGGTACGTCTCCCGGCTAGTAAATGCACTGAGTGGCATTTCAGACCTTGGCGTGGCTTCCTCGATGAGGTCCAGTGGTGGAGTTTTTTGTTTTTAAAGGCAGCTTCTCTCAGCCCTGTGCTGAGTCACTCAGTAGGATGTCTTTTAAGCCCCTCTTTCTTCTGGTGTTTCGAGCTCTTCAAAGTTATACTTAACTTAGCAGTCGATGTCCATTACAATTCTCTGTCCGTTAGATTGCTCTGTTGTGATGGTGACTAATCCAGTCAAGTGATTGAGACAAAGAAATTCCAGCAGTCAGCGCCCCCTCCCCTGAAAGAAAGTTTAAAAATATCCATCCCAACAGAAGAAGACTATGAATGATTTTAAAATAAATAAGATCAACGCCATGGCTTTGCTGGGTTTTCCAGATGATTGTCTGCGGTGGACTTGGCCAGTCACTGGAGATGCCGGTTCGATAAATGTAATGGGAGCAATCTCACTCTATTACTTTTAAATTAACTTAGTCAGTGTGGTTGTCCTTGTCCGTGGCTCACTCTTGGGGAGCGGGACGGTACCATATTGATTCAGCTGATGGATGAGAATATTAAGCGTTCACAGGCAGAATGAGGGACCAGCATCGCGGCCTCTGCCGTGTGCAGACCCCTCACTTCTGGGTAAGTCAGTGCTGCTGGATGATAACAGAACAACCCAGGGGTAGATTTAAAGTTGAAGGCTTAACATCATCGTTTTGCTTGCACCTTGAAAATGACAATTTTCAGACTCTGCATTTGGGGGCTGCTTTCTCTTTAAGTACAAGTCAAAGCTAGAACAAAGTGACGTGACTTCCTGGTCATTAGGCAAGACTGATATTTCACAATCTTCCCAGCACCTGGAAACAAGAAGGTAGCTCCTCCAAACATAAAAGCCAATCAAGACAGTTTGGCTTTCATGCCCAGAGAAATGGCCAGGGTGGGGTGGGTGAGATGGTGTAAAGATTCTTCCAAGACATTGCAGAGTAATTGTAACAATAACACATTAAAGTGTCAGGAGGGGAGGTGATTAATTGAATTTGCCTTCATTTTTCTCATCTATTTGCTTTTGGTCCTGTCTTCACTGTCCTCTATTTTAAAAAAAAGTTATCCAAATTGTCCTGCTTTGCCCAGTCCCCAGCATTCTCTCTGAAGTCTTTTATTATTGCAAAGTGACATCTGTGAAACCTTGCCACTGACATTCATAGACTTATAATCCTGCTCCTTCAATTGCTTTATTAATGCCTTGGCTTTTAGCATAGAAGCCAGCACATTGAAAACCACAGAAAATTTCTGATGATGACAGTGACATTTGTCATTCTCTAATGGAAGAGTGGTAGCTTCCAGGTGGAAAGCTGGGGAGTACATTCAATGCAAAAGTCCTCCTTTTAAATGCATTCCTTACTGAGAGTAGCTGTTCTCTCCCACTGGAGTATTCTTAAGCCTCACACAGTTGTAGGTGCCTGTCTGACAAATTGATGGGAGCGCTGTTAATAACTTTTAACTATCGATTTTATGGGTGAAGAATTGATGCCATGTTAACACATTATTGACTGGGGTATTTGTGCAGAAACCAACGCCTACGGCCAGGGATTTGTTACGTAAGTGAACGTTGAAACACTCTGGTCAGTAATATTCAGAGGACAAAAGGCGTATTAATATGTGTCTGGTCAGTAGGTTGTTAGTTCAGCGATGTGTTTAACACAAGTGCTTTCTGTGTGTCAGACACCATTATTTACACTTGGGATATGTCAGTAAATAGACAAAAATTCTGTTGTCCTGCTTTCTAGCAAAGGGTAGGCAGACCAAAAGCAAAAGCAAAAGAACACAAATTATCATATGTTAGAAGGTGTTAGGTATTAAATTTGGGGAGACAGTAAAGTAAGTAATGCAAGTTCATTGAGCCAGGGATTTGTTCCTGCTTGGGGGTTACAGCTTAAGAGGCCTCATTGAGAAATTGACATTTAGGCCGAGGCCCTAAGGGAAGTGAATCTGATGGAGTATCTCAGAACTCTCACAAGGAATTCCAGATTACATGGGCACAAAAAAAAAAAAAAAATCCACATTGGAAAGTAATAAATACTGGGTCACTGGAACCTGAAAATGCTTTCCCTGTTTTCCTTTTCAACTTGAGTTCTCTTTCCTTCTGTCCAAGCCCTGGCATTATTTGGGGACAGTGGCCCACCCTCTGCCCCCCACCCCACTGACAGGAATGGGATGAAATCCTGAGAATTCAGCATGTGACCTTGGTGTGTGACATTCACAGATTGTCAGGAAATCCATTGAAGAGTTAAACAGATGGGAAGGGGTGTTGGCTTCAGGCATGCTTTTGCCTCACTTTTATTGGCATTCACTGTGATTCACTGACCTGATTCCGTTCTAATGGTTCATTTATACATGCAGCTTATTGGGAAGGAAAAGGATAAAAATGTCCCCAGAGCAGTTTTACTGAGATTTTGGTCCAAAAAAAGAAACAGTGTAAATAAACAGCAAGAAAAGCCTTGTGCTCCAGAACAAGCCGGGAGACAAATGCAGGGTAATTTGTACCATCCTCTGATTAAATGGCCGTGAGCAAATCCTGGAGCCTCCAGGGCATCTCCTTTCCTCTTGGCTGGGCAGTGAAAGGGCTTCCCAGGTGGCGCTCATGGTAAAGAATCTGCCTGCCAATGCAGGAGACTCAGGAGATGCAAGATCTCTGGCTTGGGAAGATCCCCTGGAGGAGGAAATGGCAACCCACTCCAGTACTCTTGCCTGGAAAAGTCCATGGACAGGGGAGCCTTGCAGGCCACAGTCCATGGGATTGCAAAGACTCAGAGATGACTGAGAGACTGAGCATACATGGGCACAGCTCTGCACTGAGATAACTCAGGCTCAGTTGCTACTACTCCCCAGCACCCTTAGTACCACACACATAGTGTTCCCTGATGTACCCAAGCCAGTTACTATCCTTATCTAATGATAATAATCTTTGAGTGCATTATCTAATCTCTCAGTAATCTCATTAAAGCAGTGCTTTATTTTTTTCCCTTTTCTTTATAGTTTTTATTTTATTTTGGTCACAGCTTTATTGAAATATAATTCACATACCATACAATTCACAAATTTAGAGTGTATAAACTCAATGATATTTAGTATATTCAAAGAGTTGTGCAACCAGTTAACTATTCAGGCAGAAATAGGTAAGACGTATGAACACATCTCTAACATCGATGAACCAGATACTAAGAGAAAGAAGTCAATTGCAAAATACCATGTATTTTGAGATTCTGTTCCCATAAATTGTTCAGAATAGGCAAATCTACAGAGGGATGCTTTTTTTAATCCTCAGTTTACAGAAGCAGTTGGTGTGGAAACTCTGACAGCCTGGCACCGTAGGTCAGGCAAGAACACATTCAGTTGCATCCAGTTAAATCCTTTTTATTGACATGATGCTAGACAGTAGTGTTCATGGAGTTGGCCTCTTGATGTTCTGCTTCTTGATTGGCTGATTTAACTTCTCAAGCCCTCCTCTTCTCTTACCTTTAATCTACCTCTTCTTGCTGGTGTGTCTTTACATAGATGTTCCTCTCCTTCCTCTGAAAGTCTGATGAGTTTAGAGCTGGTTTTTTTTGGGGGGGGGACGGGGGTAGGCTGCCATGCAGCTTCAGTTCAGTTCAGTCGCTCAGTCGTGTCCGACTCTCCGCGACCCCATGAATCACAGCACGCCAGGCCTCCCTGTCCATCACCAACTCCCGGAGTACCCTCAAACTCATGTCCACAGAGTCGGTGATGCCATCCAGCCATCTCATTCTCTATCATCCCCTTCTCCTCCCGCCCCCAACCTTTCCCAGCCATCAGTCTTTTCCAGTGAGTCAACTCGTCGCATGAGGTGGCCAAAGTATTGGAGTTTAAGCTTTAGCATCAGTCCTTCCAATGAACACCCAGGATTTCCCCAGTAAGAGAATGAACTCAAGCCCCTGGCAGTGAAAGCACCAAATCCTAACCACTGGGCAACCAAGGAATTCCCATATAACTCTTTATAATGTTGGTCACCTTTGCCCACTGTAATTTTCTCATAGTGTTTCTGGGAAATCTTAATTCCTTTTGCTGACTACGAATGTACATGGAGAAAGACCAGTACATGCGTTTGTTTGTTTGTTTTTCATAGCTACTGGCAGTGCCTGGCAGAACTCAATATGTACTTGTTGAATTTACCCAGCTCCTCTTTCAAAAGTATTTGTCCAGGGTCTGTTATGTGTCAAATAGTGCTTGGGCATGGTGACTCTCTGCTGTGAGGGCCCAGCCTGTGATCCGAGGGATGTTAGGTGATGTCCCTGGCCTTAACTCAGTAGGTTCCAGGAGCACCTCTTGCAAATTTTGACAATTACGTGTCCCCCCGCTTTGCCATAAGGGCAGAATCACTCCCTAGTTGAGGGACCTGTGGTCTGGATGCTCACTTTACACAGACCTGCTCTCATGTGCCAAAATTAAACTTTTCATCTCCAGTCCAGCTTTTCATTTATCTGGAAACTGTTCCACGTGGAACAGTTGTGGCTGAGTGTCTTAGTCAGTTCGGGCTTTTATAAACGAATACCAGAGACTGGGTGGCGTAGACAACAGACATTTATTTTTCACAGTTCAGAAGGCTGGGACATCCAAGGGCAAGGTAGGGTTTATTCTGCAACCTCTTCTCTTGGTTTCTAGGCAGAAGCCATTTCAGTCAGTGCTCATAGGGCCTCTTTATGCACTCGGGGATAGAGAGAACAAGCTGTCTGGTGTCATCTTACAAGGGCACTAATCTTACTGTGAGAGCCCCACTGTCATGTAAGCATTTAACACTGATTACCTCCCAAAGGCCCGTCTCCAAATGCCATCATATTAGGAGTTAGGGCGTCAGCATGTGAACCTAGGGTAGACAGATGATCAGTCCGTAACACTGAGCCTCAATATGTTGAAAGGATAAAGAAAGAGCATGAAGTCAAATAGATAAAAGTTCACTCATGTTCCAGCTTATTTAGATATGTTATTTAACCTTTCTTAGCCTGTTTTCTGACCTGCTATTAATAAATGGGGATAAAATGATTTGCTTCATGGGTTTGTTTTGGAGATTAAATGAAACAATCTAAAGGGTCTCATTTTTACTAGGAAAGAGATATTTGGTCTGTTCTCTCCTAAAGTCTCCTCATACATACCCTGGGTGGGTGATGCAGGCCTGCATTCAAAGTTCAAAAAACATACTAGCATTTTTTGGTAGTTTGTAGCATTTGGTGTTGGAGAAGGCAATGGCAAGCCACTCCAGTACTATTGCCTAGAAAATCCCATGGATGGAGGAGGCTGGTAGGCTGCAGTCCATGGGGTCGCTAAGGGTCGGACACGACTGAGCGACTTCACTTTCACTTTTCACTTTCACACATTGGAGAAGGAAATGGCAACCCACTCCGGTGTTCTTGCCTGGAGAATCCCAGGGACGGGGGAGCCTGGTGGGCTTCCGTCTATGGGGTCACACAGAGTCGGACACGACTGAAGTGACTCAGCAGCAGCATTTGGTGTAGCCTTTGCATAGCATTTTATTAAGTGTATTATAATTTATGCAATGAATAATTATGCTTTATTTCTTGGTCACCATAATTGTTACACAAATAAATAAGGCGGAGAGAGAGTGATGGAGAAAGAGAAGGAGTGCTTAAATGTACTACTTAAGTTAAAAAAAAAAAATATATATATATATATATATACACACACACACACACAAAAAAGAAACTTCTGGAAAGTTCTTACCATATCTGTAAGAAACAGTGTTTTCATGCAATAGGGGAAAAATCCATTTTCCTCTAATAAAGCTGTGGAAATAAAATGAGTAATAAGAACGTGACAACATAGGGTGTTTTCCAAATACTCTGGTGTTTGTGCCACGTTTTCTTTCGTTTCAGGCAGATCACGGCCTTGTACACAGATTTGAACTTCAGATCCATTTTTAGTCGATATGAAGAGAGTCTGTGTACAGAACTGTTATTTGCCATCCTGAGGAATTAATTTCATAGACAGTGGCTAAACAAATGTGGCTGTATGTTGGTCTCAGAATACATTTGGGGCGATCCGCTGTGCAGGGACTCCTACAGCTGTTGAGCCTTTAAATGTGCTTTATAACCATCTCTGTCTGCTGCCAGCACAGCTGTAAACACTTGGCTCCTTTGCTCTGTAATAGTTACAGCACTTGCCTTTTTTTACCCAGCATTGGAGCAGGGCTAATCATTAAGTATGTTTAATAAAAAATATCTTCCCAGCCTCCAAGTGACTCTTATGCGTTAAATATTTTAAAAAGTTACTGCACTCAGTGAGACACTCTTGACATTAAATAGATTTAATAAGAAATTGTTGGTTTCTGATGGTTTTCAGTGTTAAGTATTTTTTATAGGTAGTTACTTTTCCAGCTGACAGCCAGCTCCAAGTCTTCAATATTTAAAAAGTTGCTTTTGTAGCTGCTTTGGTGCATCTGTGTAGAAAACATAACATGAGCATTGCCTCTAAATTTTGAAAGACTC
The DNA here is from genome assembly GCF_049115385.1 of Moschus berezovskii. NCBI lineage: Eukaryota > Metazoa > Chordata > Mammalia > Artiodactyla > Moschidae > Moschus > Moschus berezovskii. The sequence goes on from NC_142483.1 coordinate 21,234,174, forward strand.
CTCTTAATGAACATAAGAAGAAAGCATTTTCATTTTCTAAGCATGTTTATATTTCATACACCAAAGTAGATTCCAAGTGCACAAATTAGAGACAATTTTCCCCCAAATATCAGTTTTCATGTCTTGTAAGATGCCACACACAGCGGCACACTTGAAGAAATGTATTTATCTAGCATTGAGTACCTGTGGGGAGTGTGCTGTGGGTGATGATGAAGGCACATAATTTTGTTTCCCATGGAAGCTCTGAGACATCGCAGATAAGTTCATCTGTCTTCACCAAGTTTATTCCAACTTGCCCATGCTTCTCGTGAGTAGATATTTAAGGTAGAACACAGGGCAGTCAAGTACAGGAATTCAGAGCTCACTCAGTGATCTCAGAGAAAGCTGGGCTCACCCCTTGGATTCTATTCTGAGAGCTTCATCCTCGGCCTTTATAGTGTTCAACTCAGTTAGGATGAGCTCTCTACAGAGCGTTGTTGTTAAGTCGCTAAACTATGTCTGACTCTCTGTGCCCCCATGGATTGTAGCCTGCCAGGCTCTTCTGTCCATGGGGTTCTCAGCCAAGAATACTGGAGTGGGTTGCCATTTCCTTCTCCAGGGGGTCTTCTTGGATCAGGGATCAAACCCATGTCTCCTGCATTGTCAGGCAGATTCTTTACCACCGAGCCACCTGGGAAGCCCCATGTTTATAGTGGTTGTCAATAATTTTGGCAGCTTTGATGCGTTAGCTGACTTTGGCTAAACCCTGGGGATGTTCTGTTGCAGGAGGCAAGTGTAGAGAGTAGACATAGGGGATGATGATGGATAGACTGAGCTTTGAGACCTGACTGTCCACTTTGCTGAGTGTGTCTGGGTCAAGGCACTTAACCCCTCAGTATGTCGACCTATTGCTTTGTAATATGTGAGTAATGATATCTGATTCTTGTGGGTTTTGTGAGAATTAAATTAGCTGATGCATACTGAGATTTTCTATTCAGCACCCACAATATACTGTGTTTGTTACTTACTGTTTTATGTTGTGTTTTTGCCATTGGATCGTAGAGTTCATTCTTTGCAGCTGCTTCACAGAAAGACTGGCTCGCAGACTTAGAGCCTCTTCAGTGCCAGATTTGATCGCTCCAGGACATACAACTTCGTCACTTCCTGTATAGGAGTTGACAAACATCAGTATATTTTCCCACATGTACGCAGATTGGTGTCAGAAGTTTGGGATGATACCATGCATGAATTGTAGGGATATGTAGGATGCTCAACCTGAAATTAACAAAGGTCTGAGGATGTCTGTGGACATCTTCCCTGTTGTGAAAGTTGCTCAGTCGTGTCTGACTTTTTGCGACCCTATGGACTATACAATCCATAGAATTCTCCAGGCCAGAATACTGGAGTGGGTAGCCTTTTCCTTCTCCAGGGGATCTTCCCAACCCAGGGATCAAACCCAGGTCTCCCGCATTAAGGGCGGATTCTTAACCAGCTGAGCCACAAGGGAAGCCTTCCCCTTTGTAACGCAAGGAAATTCTCCAAAAATCTCTTCCCTCCAATAAAACATGTGACCCCTTTTTCATGTTCGTATTTCTCCCACTTTGCTTAGAATTGGCCTTTCTGTCATTTTCCCCAGCATCTGACACTCTGGGATGTTCTCCTGGATTACTGTGGTGAGCTAAAGAGATCTCCTCATATCTGCCTCCGAAATCTCTCACTGGGCCTTGGTGCTCAGATGTGATGTGGCGAATATGGAGACAGTGCCTCCCTTGTGTTGACAGTTAGCATGTGATTGGTATGATGCTAAGTACCTGAGCTCATAGGCTGTTTCATTGTATCATCACCATCCCTCCTGAATGGGCAGGCTTTAGTTTACCCAGGGCTTTAACCTGGGAAGTGGTGAGCTCATATTACAACCCAGACCCAACTTCAGTTCCTGTTGGGGGCGGGGCAGGCTGTGGTCACGGAAAATCCTTCTGGAGCTCCTAGGAGTAGGGGCAAGCTCAGATTTAGGCAAAGTTGACCTGGAACTTCCCCTCCAGCTGTGGAGGTAGAGTCATGAACGTGTTTTCCAGCACTACCGTGGCCTCTCCTAAAGCCATGTCCAGGGTCCAGGATGGGATAAACTTGGGCTTGGAGGTGGGATGCCAGAAACCATTTGCCTTCAGAACAAGTCCGCGGTGGCTCACCGTTCATATTTTAAAGACCTGCGATTTCTGCAGTGTGTCCTTATGCTGAAAACCATGCTGTATTTAGCCTTTCAGATCATTTAACAATGATTCCAGGTCTTGAGCTCCCTTTCTATATAAATGATCTGTAAACATGATGTTTCTTTTCCCCTGCCCAGAACTTCCTTCCTACTTCTCCCCCACCTCACAGAGCCAGTCTTAACTATTGCTTTTCCTCTGGGTCTGGCCTTAATTGCGTCCTCCTTGCAGCTTTTACCTTCAGTCTCCTATCTGGGACCTCTCTTCTCTGGTGTTCTTCTCCTCTCTGGGCCTCCTTCACATTTTGCTGGAAGCGCTCATTTCCTCCTCGTCTTTCTCAGAGATCGTGAGCTTCCTGATGATGCCGAGTCTTGTGGTATCTGTTCATCCCTGTGTGTTCAGCATTTAGCACCTGCCTTGGCTTAGTCAATATCAGTTGTCTGTTTGAATGAATTCATGTCCCACGTGCACCTCAGAACCACTTCAAGGAGCATGGCATTAAGGAACTGGCATTGTGACGTTTTGTCTTTCGACCTACATCTTAAAAGGGTCAAATTCTCCAGTTACATACAAGCCATCACAGTGTAGTAAAAATACATTTCCTCTTGGAAGATGCCCTTCAAGGGTACACTTTGTTTCTAAGTAATGTGTCAAGGAAGTTACTGGACTAGATGTAGATAATAAGTTCATCAGTTTGAAATGTTCATTTTTAAAAGACGGAAGGCGTAAGGAAAGGCAAAACTCATTTTCCTCTTCTATTTAATTTCATCACATAAAAATTATCTCAACAAATACAAGGAAGCCCAATATGCTTTTCCATTAGGCTTCTCTGTTTATTTTGTAGAATCAACTCTATGGATGTACCTCCAGTGTTTTGTCATCTAGCATGCAATATTGTTTATTTTCATATCCTATTTTCTCTCTCCAGCAGCACATCAAGACTTTTTAAATCAACATTCAATTATCACCAAATGACTTTTCTGCCTGTTTTGGAATGATTTTAATGTGGCAGTGTTTATTTTATTAAAGAGTTTTTATATCTGCCTTGGGATAATGCAATTAAATTTTTTCCTTTTACGCAATCTCTACAGAACCCTTTGCATGAGAGAATAAAGACAATAGAGAAGGAAAATGGTTTTGGTTTATTTTAAAAGGGCAGTTAAGATGTCCTCTGTTTTTAAAAGTCTTTTTTTGGCCCTCTATTTAAAACAGCCTGTCAGTGGATTATATCATGCACTTAAGATTTAAGGCATCTTGATGTAGGTATCCAAAAAACAAGCTTTAGTCACGGCTTAAGTTCTTAAGTTCTGTCAGCTTTATTATTGGGATCATGATAGCCTCCTGTGGGTGTCAAAAAAAAGTAAAAGACCCAACCTTTGTCCAAGGGGTAGTATAATTTCATTAGAAAGAAACTACATGAAGGAGAAAAAATAGTCTTAGAAAAGAAGTTTTGAAATCTCCACCAGAAGCTATTAGAAAACAAGACAGCTTTTCAAAAATCTTAGTGGGCCAGTGCAGATGGGTAACATGCAACAAAGAACTAGAAGCAACCAGAATAATTACGATGGACATTGTCAGTTTTTTTCAATAAAGGCACTTGGAGGCTCATTTGCTCCCAGTAAGAAGGGAGCCAGGGAATCCCCTGGTGGTCCTGTGGTTAGGACTCCACACTTCCACCTCAGGGGGCATGGGTTCCATCCCTGGTTGGGGAACTAAGATCCCGCATAGTACAGTCCAAATAAATCAATAAATAGATAATCAGTTAATTAAAAATTATCATGGAGCCAGCACCCTCTACTCTGACATGAGCCCCTCCCATTTTCTTCTCTTCTCTCTCTGGAGCCTTTCTTTTTCCCAGAATCTGATTATGAATGCACGTCTTCAGCTCTGCTCCTTATTAGCTGTGCACTGCTGAGAAAGTCATATAGCTTCTCTGCTCAGTTTCCCCATTTTTATCATCAAGGCAGTAGTGACGCTTGAGATCACTGTAGGATCAAATGAACCGTCACATTTAAATCAATTAGTTCAGCTTTGGCCACACGGTAAATACTCCCAAAATCTTAGCCATGGCTATTAATAAAAAGTGAAAATAATCAATGACATCTATTATGCAGCCATATTGTCATTGTTGTTAATATCTCTCTAATCTCATATATGTCATTGCTCAGCCCAAATGCCAGCTTGTCCATTAAGCTTTCCCTCTTCAACCACTGGAATTAATTATCCTTCTGTATTTTATACTTTTTATGTATGTTTATTGTAGTCCTTAATACTTGATGGATTTTGTTAGGAATGTCCTAGAAACTTGGGACCATTTCTTATGCATCCTTTTAATCAAGCCTGACCATAGTAATTATTTTAAATTAAACAGCCTTGTGGTTGAATGAAGGATAAAAGATTGTGACCTGCATGAGTGTTTGAGATGACTTTCAGTGCAAGACTAGGGAAGGGATAGTATTATGAGGTGAAGGCAGCTATTTCCTGAAACTCAGAAGAGTTATTCTGGAGGCTAGCTACCTTCACTGAGCTGTGTGTTTAGATATTTGCTTAGATTTCAGCTGTTGCTTTTCAAATGATGCAAACTCTGTCCTAGGTCGAATATTCGTTATGCAATTCAGGAAGAAGTTTCCCCCAGGTGGAAAGCCTTGAATTATTGATGCAGTGTTTATCTCTGAGTTTACTTCCCATAACAACCAATTAAGGCTATTTGGTTTCATTAAAAATAGCATTTTCTCATTTGGGGAAACATTTTATCTGAAAGAAATTTAAATTTACCCAGTTGGAAGCTTCCAAACTAGTGTCAAGTTAGCCATACAGCCTTTAGCCAGGAAACAAAAAAAGGAAACATGCATTTTTCTCCTCACTACACTGTTTTATTTTTCTTCCCTAATTCGTTAAGACTTGAATTACATAAAGCCAATCTCATTTTTTCCAGTTTTTTAGATTTAAATCTCTACAAATCAGAAATATAGAAATGGCACAGGTAAATATATTGCTTTTACCCTGAAAACTGCTGTTTTCTGTACCATGTCAAGTGCTCTTAATATGAGTTATGATAGTTTAATACATGGAGAATGGTATCAGTCACTCAGCACTTATCACTCTCTAGTCATTACCTTGAGTAAAATGTGTTTGGTCTTCTCTTTGTAGGTCATGATCTGTATAACTCGCGATTCTGAGCTCCTCCCTCTCCCAAGTTCTAGCAGTATCCCATGAAAAGCCATATTGAAGCTTTAACTTTTATAATTCAGATTTTGCATTCATTCACATCACCCTATTTGAAATGAGGCTGAATTACACTTTGGAAGGGCCAAGAGGAGCACAGCAGTAAGGCCCAAAACTTTAGCGACCATTTGGCCAGGTCATCTCCAGGACACTGCTCCAGCTAGGCCACCAAAGGCTCAGATTTTTCATCAGGAGGCAGTTGATTCCCAGGACATGCTCTGCTCCCTTGCCCTCTGCTCATGCAGTGGTTCCATGAAGCAGCGTCTGACTATCATGTTGTCACTGAAGCCCCTAACTGTCAGCTGCGGGATGTTCCAGTTAGCTCTCCAGGGTACTCTCTTTGCCCTCAACTTTCTGCAGAAGGCCAGTTATTTTAGGGAAGAATGGAAGTAGAGTAGAGCTCAAGTTGGATGATGTTGGTGATTAATATCAGGCCGTCTCCCACAGAGATTATCTAGTGGTGCACACCCATCCACCCTTCCCTGTCCTTGAAGGCACACGTGGGGATGAACCCTACAGGATTTCTTCAGTTTACGTCACTTCCATGTGACTACCCGTTTTCTCTTTCTTTAGGGAGGGTAACAGTAGTGTATAAAATGGAGGAATAACAGATGCCTTCTTTGTATGCCTCTTGAGCCCATGCTCGTCCTCACTAACCGATCCTAGAATTCTTTCCCCTGAGTCTGATAGGATTTCCTCATCTTTATCCAAGATCAGAGCCAAGCCACCACCACCGCCATTGGCATGCTACAGTAAAACCATTTGCTGCTGCTGCTGCTGCTGCATCACTTCAGTCGTGTCTGACTCTGTGTGACCCCATAGACGGAAGCCCACCAGGCTCCCCCGTCCCTGGGATTCTCCAGGCAAGAACACTGGAGTGGGTTGCCATTTCCTTCTCCAATGTGTGAAAGTGAAAAGTGAAAGTGAAGTCGCTCAGTCGTGTCCGACCCTTAGCGACCCCACGGACTGCAGCCTACCAGGATCCTCCATCCATGGGATTTTCTAGGCAAGAGTACTGGAGTGGCTTGCCATTGCCTTTTCCGCTACCTTCAACTAATTCAAGTCTTTCTTCCCTATGTTCAGCTTGGTGGAACTTTCTGTCTCCTATGTGCTGATTTATTTTGAAATCAGGCTTTCATAATTCATGTATCACCTCCAATCTGGAATAGTCACATTTTCCCATGCAAAATCATTTTATGATTTCATTCATAGGAAGAATACTCAAAAAAAAAAAAAAAAAAAGAAAGCCTTTTGGGAGGATTATCCTTCAGTTTCCATTCCATTCCATTCCGTCGCTCAGTCGTGTCCGACTCTATGCGACCCCGTGGACTGTAGCCTACCAGGCTTCTTCGTCCACGGGATTCTCCAGGCAAGAATACTGGAGTGGGTTACCGTTTCCTTCTCCAGGGGATCTTCCCGACCCAGGGATCGAACCCGGGTCTCCCGCATTGGAGGCAGACGCTTTAACCTCTGAGCCACCAGTTTACTGGTAGATATTTGTTATTTACTGGTTGTTTTGACTCTTCCTTAAAGGATGTCCTATGCATTGGAAAATATGCTAGTAATAACCACTTCCCTTTAGTGGTACTTACTGAGTAAAATATTGTGTGCTGAGCTAGTTACAAACATTATGTCATTTAATTCTCACAGATGAGTGCTAAGTAGGCAGTATTGTGAAAGTGAAGTCGCTCAGTCGTGTCCGACTCTTTGCGTTCCCATGGACTGTAGCCTACCAGGCTTCTCTGTCCATGGGATTTTCCAGGCAAGAGTACTGGAGTGGGGTGCCATTTCCTTCTCCAGGGGATCTTCCTGACCCAGGGATCGAACCCAGGTCTCCTGCACTGCAGGCAGACGCTTTACCCTCTGAGCCACCAGGGAATCTCTACCACCCCATTATTACAGATGATATAAATGGGATTTGGACAGGGTAATTTGCCCATGCATGTAAGTACCAGAGCTACAAGTAGCTCACAGAGTTAGAACCCATATCTGCTGGGTTTGCAAGTTTCATCTCAAAGTTAAATCAGTCTTTCTGCTTAATATATTCGATGTGACACAACCCCCTTTACTTCTATGTAGTTGCCCTGTTCTGAATTTGAAAGTAGCTTCTAGAGTTCAGAAATGATGGTCATTTCTTGGTTCACAACTTGCTGCTGTTTACACAGTATCCCTGGATGTCTTGCTCACAGTTCCAGACTTGCATGAAGTTCAAGTTTTATGTAAGACTTTTGTACTCCATTCAGCTGTCACCTTATGTAACACGCACTTGCCCTTGTCTGTAATGCTGGTGTCAGGGCTGAGTTCTTCCGAGATAGTACATGCCTCAGTATGGTAGGACCCCTTCGTCCCAGATGTGAATCATTCCAGCAGAGGCCTTTGAGTTCATAAATGCAGTAAGCTTTTTCTCTTTTCCTACCCTTCCTGCTCCCTCCCCTGCCTTCTTGAAACAGATTTCAGGTTTAGATTTACAGAAACACAAAAAACCAGCATGGTTGTTTAGCTCCAGTCTGCAGTTAAAACAGTGGGATACATAGCAACTTCACTCATATTTTTTTTAGTGTGCATTAGTAACCTGACACTCCATTAATTACTATATTTCATGTTGGGAAGCTAAACTTGCTTTTCATAGAAGCCTGCTGAAAGTAAGACAATTACCTCTGCAAGCCATCTAAGAGTGTTTCATATTTAATATAGCATGTTAACAAAATCTGCTCCATGGAGAAAGAAGGGTGAATTATACATACTGACAATAAAAACCATGCTTTAAAAAAATAAATTTAAAAAGGAAAGAACGTGGAAATGAATGTTGTTCTGTCCCAGGAGGCAGGATCTACACAAGTCAGAAGAAAACTAGTCTGGTTCAGGTAGGTTGTTATAACCTGCTTCTTTGGCAATTTGTGGCTTTTTTTCTACTTGCCTTTGACTCTAATGGGGTGAGGGTGACCGGTAACAAAACAGTCTAGAGCACATCCTTATTTCTCCCGAGACACAGACTTTGTGACCTCTCGGCATAGATGAGATAGGTAAAAAGGAAATCCTCTGTCTGTCAATGGAAAACCACAGAAGCTATTAATCACCTCTTGTAAAGTTGAGATGCAGGAAAACACTGTGATGTTATCATCAGGAAGAACAACCTTTTATAACATTTATATCTTCTTACCACCTTTTTAATTTACTACCCAGTTTCTTTTAGTGCCAGGAAGTCCCTTAATCACATGTAGACTAAAAATGAAAGAGACATTGTATTAAAGCACTGTGACTGTCTTTAGAAGATGTTTGTGGTCCTTTATTCTTCATCTGGAATCATGCAAGTTACCTGCAGCACATAACTGCTGTGTCATCACATTTTTATTTGCTCTGTAAAGGCGAGCATGTTCTTTTTGCCCCTCCTGCAAGTAGCAAAGTCAGAGAATATATATAATTCAAGAATTGGTCCAGTGAAGGCACATAATTTTCATTTAATTAAGGACTCTGAATAAAGGAAGTTTGAGATAAGGTTGAACAAGTGGCCAGCTGCCTGTTTCTCTGGCCCTTTCAAAAGGGACATGATGTATAACTGAGGATTTTGTGAGCTGCATGAGGAAATATTTAAAAAGGAGAAATGACTTTGACACAAATTTGAAGATGATAACCTTGAGAAAGAATTGAGTAGGTAAAGATCCTGAAAAGTATTTTCTTTAAACCAGAATCTGGGAAAAGAAAGTGTTCTCATTGTTCTCCTTTTGTATCCTTCTACTAATGCATGACTCAAACTATTTCCTGTCCATTTGAGATCTAGGTAATACAAGCTACATGGATGCTCCTTTAAGGTTTTAACCCAGATTACGCAAGCTTCTCTTGCTTTTGAAAATGAGTTGTGGTATATAGTTTTTCAGTTTCCAGATAAGCTAATAGTTATATAGCCTTTTGACATACTGAGTAGAGAAAATTTATTCAGAAATAATTTTGAAAGTCCCAGTTTGGTAAAAACATTTTCCATTGGATGTATTTGCATGGCAGTGCATATATAATGAAAGTTTACTTTGAAAAGTGCTTATTGTTTCCTGTAATCAAATGCATTTTCACTTGGTCACTTTTCAAGTGATGTATAGGATTTTCATTGTTTTGTGCCCATTAAAATCATCAGCTGGAATGGAACAGCTCGAGAAGTTGCAAAGGCGCTGAGAGGTAATTTGTTTTTGAACTTGCTTAAGTTTGGAATACCATAACATATTGATGTGAAAGCTTTCAAGGGAAATGTACATGTAAAACATTCTGAGTTCTGCAAAACTCAGCCTATATGATAAGTCAAAGGGAATTCCAAGCAGGCAAGAAAAATATTTCTGAGCTATAGAGATAAATTCAGAGGAAAATTAAAATTTGTTGGTTGAAGTAAAGTGGTGTTAAAAAGTAATTTTCATGTGGCTCTCATACACACACACACACACTCACGAGCTTGTGTGCCCAGTTGCGTCCAACTGAGCAGATACTGAGCGTGTCTGGCTCTGAGACTCCATGGACTGTAACTCACCAGGTTTCTCTTTCCATGGATTTTACAGGCAAGAATACTGGAGTGGGTTGCCGTGCCCTCCTCTAGGGGATCTTCCTGACCCAGGGATCCAACCCGCAGCTCCTTCCTTGGCAGGTGCATTCTTTACCATTTGAGCCACCTATCTATCTATCTATCTATCCATCGATCTAGAGAGTGCAAGCACCACCCTGTGCAGCTTTCGTTCCATGACCCGGAATCAAACGCCTGTCCCCTGCAATAGAAGCATGGAGTCCTAACCATTCTATCGCCATGGAACTCCCTTATGTGACTTTCTATAGAATCTCTCTCACTTGTTTCTCCCAAGCCTTGAAAAACATCCAAAAATGGTGTTAGATTGGGGAAATATTAGAACTAATTGAAGACATGACTAAATTGACAGCAAGAAGGTTGTTAAAGATGCCTGTGGATTCAACAGTTAAGCTTGTTGAGCATTTTAGTGGACATCAGTAGTATCAAAAAAAGATAATAACTAAATATGGAAATTGTTAAAGAATAAAAGAGATTCCTAGAGATTATCATACTAAGTGAAGTGAGTGAGACAGAGGAAAACAAATATATGATATCACTTATATGTGGAATCTAAAAAAAAATGACATAGATCAATTTATTCATAAAACAGGAATTGACTCACAGACATAGAAAACAAACATATGGTTACCAAAGGGGAAGGTGGGGAGGGATAACTTAGGAGTTTGACTCTAGGTTCATCTACCTCATTAGAACCGACTCAAATGCATTCCTTTTTATCAGTTCAGTTCAGTTCAGTCGCTCAGTCGTGTCCGACTCTCCGTGACCCCATGAATCACAGCACGCCAGGCCTCCCTGTCCATCACCAACTCCTGGAATTCACTCAAACTCATGTCCACAGAGTCGGTGATGCCATCCAGCCATCTCATTCTCTGTCGTCCCCTTCTCCTCCCGCCCCCAACCTTTCCCAGCATCAGAGTCTTTTCCAGTGAGTCAACTCGTCGCATGAGGTGGCCAAAGTACTGCAGTTTCAGCTTTAGCATCAGTCCTTCCAGTGAACACCCAGGATCGATCTCCCTTAGAATGGACTGGTTGGATCTCCTTGCGGTACAAGGGACTCTCAAGAGTCTTCTCCAGCACCACAGTTCAAAAGCATCAATTCTTCGGCGATCAGCTTTCTTCATAGTCCAACTCTCACATTCATACATGACCACGGGAAAAACCATAGCCTTGACTAGACGGACCTTTGTTGGCAAAGTAATGTCTCTGCTTTTTAATATATTATCAAGGTTGGTCGTAACTTTCCTTCCAAGGAGTAAGCATCTTTTAATTTCATGGGTGCAGTCAGCATCCGCAGTGATTTTGGAGCCCAAAAAAATAAAGTCTGACACTGTTTCCACTGTTTTTCCATCTATTTCCCATGAAGTGATGGGACCAGATGCGAGTAATATTCCATTGTGTATGTGTACCGCAACATCTTTAACCATTCATCTGTTGATGAACATCTAGGTTGCTTCCATGTCCTAGGTATTGTAAAGAGTGCTGCAGTGAGCACTGGGATACATGTGTCTTTTTCAATTATGGCTTCCTCAGGGTATATGCCCAGTAATGTGACTGCTGAGTCATATGGTAGTTTTGTCGCTAGTTTTTTAAGGAACCTGGAGCCTATTATACAAAATGAAGTAAGTCAGAATGAGAAATGCCGTATATTAACACATATATATGGATATACACACATACACACACATATATACATGCATATATGTGGAATCTATAAAGATGATACTGATGACCCTATCTATAGGTCAGCAGTGCAGACAGGGCTATAGACAACAGACTTTTGGGCACAGGGCGAGGAGAGAGAAGGTGGGGTGATTTGAGAGCGTAACACTGAAACATACACATTGCCATATGTAAAGTAGGTGCCCAGCGGGGATTTGCTGCATGACGCAGGGAGCCCAAAGCTGGTGCTCTGTGACAACCTAGAGGATGGGAGAAGGAAGGAGGTGGGAGGAAGGGGACACATGTATGCCTGTGGCCGAATCATGCTGAAGTATGGCAGAAACCGTCACTATATTGTGAAGTAGTTATCTTCCAATTAGAAATAAAAGACTATAAAAAATTAGGAGTTGGGGATTAAAATATACACACAACTGTATATAAAATAACCCACAAATACCTACTATATAGCACAGGGAACTCTGCTCAGTATTCTGTAATAACTAGGTTACTACAGAATGGGAAAAGACTTAGAAAAAGTATAGATACGTGTATATGTATAACTGAATCACTTTGCTGTACACCTAACACAGCGTTGTAAATCAACTATATTTCAATAATTTTTTTAACGGAAAAATGGCAAAACAAACCAAAAAATGGATTAAACTGTTCAGCTTCTAGCCACTCTGAGGCTTTGTGTACTAAAATAAACATATCCTCAATAGAATAATAGGTTCAATAGGTAAAGCACAAGAGACATGTAGAAAGTAATAGAAACACAGACATAACAGGGGCTTGAGAGACAGCCCAGTGACCTTGTTTTTTTATGAAAATCGAGGGACGTTACTACTAAGGGCTTTTCACCATTGTGTTAGTATTGCTTTGGTTAGGAACTACAGAATTCACTCCCATTTAGCGGAAGAACATTATGGGGATTTAATGGCTCACTTAACTGAAAAATCTAGAGGTGGGATTGATGTTTGGCAGTGAAGACAGATGACCACCATGAAGGTGTTCTGTGACCTAGGTCCTCCTTTTGGGCAGGCTGACTCCTGGAGGTTGCCTCCTTCAGCTCCAGCAAACCCTCCTAGGTTCACACTGAATGGGAAATCCTCTCTGAGCATTTCCTAGAAAGTCCACCCCCGCCACTAATTTTTCCTGTGTCTGAGTGGATCACATTTCCATTCCTCTAGCCTCGGTGTGTTTCTTCTAAAGATAGGGAAGAAACGGGTATCCAAAGAAAGTTGGAACTTGGTTACCCAAGGCAAGGGTCACACCTCCTAGCATCCTGAAGGTAGCACTTCGAGCTACCTCGGGGCAGAACTGAGGCTTACCTCCGGCTTCTGACTGTATCAGACTGCCATTCTTTCCTTTGGGACCATTTATCCAAAACCTATTTGAGTGTCATACACAAGCAGGATATAGAAAGTAGCAAGAGTGTCATTGCCAAATTGATTCCAGTTTGAATTGGAGAGGCCCTAGGGCACTGATGTCCAAAGTTGTTTGCCATGGGGCTTGTCTGACATGGCTACCCTGGACCTAGTAAATCAGAATCTCTGGCATAGGAGCCCAGAAATGTGCTATTTCAATGAACCTCCTGATGACACTGATAAGCAGCCAATTTGGAGAACTATTGTGCTAGGGAAAAGTGCTCTAAATATGAATACATGTCTCTCTAAGGGTCATTTGTGGATTATTTCTGTCATACCTGCAAACCAAGTTGGAGTTTCTCAAAGTTAGGAGTACGGAGTTCTTGATTTGGAATTATCATGTCAGACTCTTCAGTTTTCAAGGGCCCCTGCATGCGTGCTCAGCCACTCAGTCATGTCTGACTGCAACCCTATAGACTGTAGCCTGCCAGGCTCCTCCGTCAATGGGATTTCCCAGGCAAGAATACTAGATTAGGTTTGTATTTCCTTGTCCAGTGGTTCTTCCCACCCCAGGGGTCTAACCTGCATTTCCTGCATTGGCAGGTGGATTCTTTATCCCCAAGCCACCTGGCAAGGCCCTTCAAGGACGCCTCAGTTCAGTTCAGTTCAGTTCAGTCGCTCAGTCGTGTCCGACTCTCCGTGACCCCATGAATCACAGCACGCCAGGCCTCACTGTTCATCACCAACTCCTGAAGTTCACTCAAACTCATGTCCACAGAGTCGGTGATGCCATCCAGCCATCTCTACACCTATTGGAATTTCTGTTCTTGAGTTCAGGAATCTGTATTTTCTTTCAGCTTCCCTGGGGGATTAGAATACATGATAAAACTATTCCCCCAAATGGGTTGTGCAACACTGACCCATTGAGGCTGAGAAAGAGTGTGTGTTATTTTTATTTTTGTCAGTTAAAAGAAGGCTTTACTAATATTTGATATATCCATGGCAGCTGGCACCCTCACGTGGTCTGTGTGCCAGGTGGTCACATGACTTATGTGGCAGGAATCCATTGGAAAGAATAGGAATGCCAAAATATATGAGCATTCAATTGCTTTCAGCATATTGCAATCAGTTGCATTTTATGTACGCCTGTGTAAGTGAATCTATGTGTTAATATTATGTCTGTAACTGAATCCCTACTCCCCAAATAGGCAAATGGCTTAATCAGCATGCTGTCAGCCTTCTTACAGATAAAAATTAAGATCTAATCAGATCTGACATGAAAGCTATAAATTATCAAGACAGTTTGATCTATGCTTTTTTGTCCCTTATCATTAGCCATCAACCTCATGTGAAATATATTTTGTTAAGTATTACTAAATGGTGTGGTTGTATAATATTTTGAAATAGTGTTTGTTTCACCCTTACTGCATCCATTTTTTAAATTTCTACCTCTGTGTTTTAGAATGAGAGCATTGTGTTTAGTGCAGTAATGTAAGTATATAAGTTATCAGTAAACAAAAGTATTGGGAAAGCCTGTACATGCAAAATTTCTATCAGTGGACTGGGCATATGACCTAGAAAATAGAAACTGCTGCTTTGTAAATAAGAAATAGCCAGTCTTTAGAGCTTTGGCTCCCATATTATGGTACATTTGATCATTCTTTCATTTCCTTATTGCTTGACTTTAAAATAAAACTGCCATTTAGTATTAGATTTAAACCATAAGGAAAATAACTCCTCTGTCTTCACATGTTCATAAATTGCCTTCACTCCATCAGATTTATTTGCATATTTCTTTGCTCTGTTGGTAGAACAGAGGGAGATGCCCAGAGTAGCCAGATCAGCTCATACAACACATTAATTTTTAAAGTATTCTTTAGATCAGAGTCTCTTAAATTCATTGGATTTTCCAGTTGCAGCACCATTTGACAATGCTGTGTTCATTTGCGTTCCCTCTGCCTTTGAAATTTTTTTTCTAAGGGTACATCAAACTCTTGACAGATACTTGAGCGTCATTTTTCTTGGTTTAATATAGATGGTATTCATATTTATAAATGTAATTGCTCTCCAAAGGAAATCAGTAATTTGTAGGCGATTATCCGTATTTCAAACTTCACTGCCTTGCTTTTACTGCATGTGAAACTTCTATAACTGGTGCTTAGTATTCCAAAGGCATGATTTGTTTGCTGTCAGAAAGATAAGCGTGACTTGTGTTTCACACCCGTGGTGTGCGCAAAAGGATGCAGTGAGCTATATTCAGGGTTCTTCACTGGCTTTCCAGAGAATGGTGTCCATTCTGAGATTTCTTCTCATTTAAATGTAAACAGAAATCTCAACATCCCTGATACTCTCCCTCAACGGCACACTTTTAAAGGGTCTGGAGGTTCATCCTGGCTGTTAGATAATTTGGTTCCCAGCTCTGCCAAGAAGCTGTTCATACGGTGCTGAATTTTAAAATTTTTCTATTGTGGTTAACATACTTGTAGTCAAGTTGTCATGTAATAAGTGTGCAGCTTGATGGGTTTTACATGTGTGTATACCCATGTAGGGTTTCCCTGGTGGCTCAGTGGTAAAGAACCTGCCTTCCAATGCAGGAGATGAGGGTTCAATGCCTGGATAGGGAAGATCCCCTGGAGGAGGAAATAGCAACCCACAGAAATCCCATGGACAGAGGAGCCTGGCAGGCTATACCCTGGCAGGGTTGTGAAAGAGTCAGATACAACTTAGCAACTAAACAACCACCACCACCACCACCAGGTAACTACCATCCACAACAATATATTAAACTTTTCCATCACTCTTAACATCTGCTGAGTGTCTCTTCCTGGTCAGTAACCTGGTCCTCACTTATAAGCTCCTTCAGGAGGTTCCCTGGTGGTTCAGATGGTAAAAAAATCTGCCTGCAGTGCAGGAGACCTGGGCTCGATCCCTGGGTCAGAAAGATTCTCTGGAGAAAGGGAGTGGCTACCTGCTCCAGTGTTTTTACCTGGAAAATTCCATGGACAGAGGAGTCTGGTGGGCAGCAGTCTGTGCAGTCGCAAAGCATCAGATATGATTGAGTGACTAATAGTTTCACTTTCTGCTGACTTTGGGCCTTTCTGTCCCCTTTTGCCTGTTCGTGACCAAAGTTAATTGCTGCTGATACCCTAGTGCTTGTTGGGTTAGAATAGTATTATTGGTACACTAAACATTCTAAAGGCAATCAATCCTGGGTGTTCATTGGAAGGACTGATGCTAAAGCTGAAACTCCGATACTTTGGCCACTTCATGCGATGAGTTGACTCACTGGAAAAGACTCTGATGCTGGGAGGGATTGGGGGCGGGAGGAGAAGGGGATGACAGAGAATGAGATGGCTGGATGGCATCACCGACTCGATGGACATGAGTTTGAGTGAACTCCGGGAGTTGGTGATGGACAGGGAGGCCTGGTGTGCTGTGATTCATGGGGTCGCAAAGAGTCGGACACGACTGAGCGACTGAACTGAACTGACTGAACTGAAACTTCGGTAGTTTCTATAGTGCTGAACCAGGGAAAAGCTCATCTGCCTTCAGAATCTTCTCGTGGGCTTTCAGTATGTGGATGGCGTTCATTATTAGTTAGCTAGTAATTTGAATTGTAATTTTATCTTCTCTCTTCAGTCGGTCCTCAGTGTACACGCCACCAGCTCAGAGTAGCTTGTTAAGATATTAGTGTCTGCAAATTCATTTGTGACAGTCAGTCAACGTCATGAGCTTGCTGATGGTAGTGGGGACCTCCAGGCAGAGAGCTGTGGGCCAGATAATTTGATGAAGAGAAAAGAACCGGAAAGTTGGCTGTTCTTCTGGGTGTCTCTTGACTTCACCTGGTTACTCAGGAAAACCAAGGAGGAAGGGGCAAGGTTAAAAGCAGAGATCGAGACAGCTGCCTAACCACGTATCTCTTTGGGACATTTGAATTCCTTCAGGTTTATGAAAATGGAAACAAAATGGGAATCCCTGTTATGTTTGTCCCAGGTGGCTCACTGGTAAAGAACCCTCCTGCAATGCAGGAGATACCAGTTCAATCCCTGTGTCAGGAAAATCCCCTGGAGGAGGAAATGGCAACCCACTGCTGTATTCAAGAGCCTGAGAAATCCCGTGGACAGAGGAGCCTGGTGTGCTATGGTCCAAGGGATCGCAGAGAGTTGGACAAGACTGAGCACGAGCACGCATGCACCTGTTATGTCTGTACCTTTTAAAACATCACAGTTCACAGTCTTAATAGAACTGCATTATTTTTTAAATTTGTTAACCATGTGACCACACTTGATAGGGGATTCAAAGATGAAAAAGATGCAGTTTCATATTGAAGAGTCATGTACTTTGCCAAATCAGTCTATAGATGACTTTTCAAGTCTGAATTGGACGCAGAAAGTCATTCCTGCCTCTGGAGTTCTGAGGGGAAGCTGGCTGGTCTGGCATATTTCTTAAGAAATACTTTACATAGCAGGTAACACTTAATTTGAATCTTGAAAGATGATGAGTAGGAGTTTTCCAGATAAAATTACATCTTGAGCTTTCCTGATTCTGGTCATTCTGAATTGATACCCTCACATTATAAATTGTTATTGTGGTTAATATTGTAATTAAGGCCCAATTATGTTTCAAGTATTAGTGGAATTGAGTCCATGCTTTCACTGCATTGCAAAATTTAAAGCAGTAATTAATATAGGACTATTATTATAGCATTACACTTGTTTTAAAGATGACATCATACTTCTTTATATTTTGGATTAGAATTGCAAAATGAGTTGGGAGAAAAAAGATGAAGGTGCCATAGAAGTGAAGCTTCACCGGTTCCAGTCACTGATGGTGGGCGTTCTAATGTGAAAAGAGTTCTGCTTATTGAGCACCTAACATGGGTTAGTCACTTGGCTTTGTTTGTCACATGTGCTTTTCACAGCAGCCTCAAGAACTGGATACTATTATGTTTAATGCCACTTAACAGAGACTGAAAACTGAGACACACACAAAGTTCCCTGTATTGGTTTTCTGCTGCTAAATCGCTTCAGTCGTGTCCGACCCTGTGTGATCCCATAGACGGCAGCTCACCAGGCTCCCCCGTCCCTGGGATTCCCCAGGCAAGAACACTGGAGTGGGTTGCCACTTCCTTCTCCAATGCATGAAAGTGAAAACGGAAAGTGAAGTCGCTCAGTCGTGTCTGACCCTCAGCGACCCCATGGACTGCAGCCCACCAGGCTCCTCCGTCCAGGCAAGAGTACTGGAGTGGGGTGCCATTGCCTTCTCCAGTATTGGTTTTCTAGGGCTGCTTTAACAAAGTATCATAAGTGGGTGAGCTTTAAACAATAGAGATTTACTGTTTCTCACTTCTGGAAGCTAAAAGTTTGAGATCAGGGTGTCAGCAGGGTTGTTTCCTTCTGAGCACTTTGAAAGAGAATCTGGTCCGTGCTTCGCTGTTGGCTTCTGCGGACTTGCTGGCCATCTGTAGTATTCTGTGACTTACAAGTGCGTTACCGCCCCTCCCCGTCACAAGGCATTCTCCCTGTGTGTGTCTTCATGTCCAGATTTTTTCCTTTTTCTAAGGACACAGTTGTACTGGTTTGGAACCCATCCTCATGACTGCATCTTCACTTGTTTGTGGACAAAGACCCCTTTTCCAAATAAGGTAACTTTCACAGGTAGGATTTAGAATTGCAGCATCGTTTTTTTTAAAAAGACTTTTATGTACTTATTCAGTGGCTGCGCTGGGTCATTGCGGCACTCGGGCTTTCTCCAGTTTGCTGCTCTCTAGTTGTGATTTGCAGGCTTCTCATTGCAGTGGCGTCTCTCGTTGAGGACTGAATGTCAGTAGTTGTAGCGCATGGGCTTGGTTGCTCTGCGGCATGTGGGCTCATGAAACAGTTCCAACATGGTGTCAGAATGGGTTCGTCCTTGCAACAGTCTTCGTTCCCTGACCAGGGATCAAACCCATGTCCCCTCCATTGGAAGGCAGATTCTTAACCACTGGACCACCAGGGAAGTGCCCACAACATCTTTTCAGCCCATAGCTTTACATGAGTTCACCCAGGTACAGTGCAGTAGAGACAGTAATCCAGCTCAAGTTCACATTGGCTCTGCATCCAAGGCTCTGACTGCCTCATCATCATGCGTTAGCCCCGTTGTTTGTACCGAGGTGCATCATGTGCTTCTTAACTCAGCAGTCAGTAGGCAAACATCATGATGTGAATATCTTGTCCAGACATGATTGATTTCGGAATAGGCAGGGGAAGAAATGTTAGTCCAGTCATCTTGAAATCGGAAATTTTTGATAAACCTTCTGTGTATGAGGATCTTCTGAGCCATTGTCCACTGAGTCTGAATAGAACACAGAAAGTCAACCTTATCAGAGAAACTTACCTGACGTTTTCAGTTCAATTCAGTTCAGTCGCTCAGTCGTGTCCGACTCTCCGCGACCCCATGAATCACAGCACGCCAGGCCTCCCTGTCCATCACCAACTCCCGGAGTACACCCAAACTCACGTCCACAAAGTCGGTGATGCCATCCAGCCATCTCATTCTCTGTCGTCCCCTTCTCCTCCCGCCCCCAACCTTTCCCAGCATCAGAGTCTTTTCCAGTGAGTCAACTCGTCGCATGAGGTGGCCAAAGTATTGCAGTTTCAGCTTTAGCATCAGTCCCTCCAATGAACATCCAGGATTGATGTCCTTTAGAATGGACTGGTTGGATCTCCTTGCAGTATAAGGGACTCTCAAGAGTCTTCTCCAACAGCACATTTCAAAAGCATCGATTCTTCGGCAATCAGCTTTGGGCTGGATAATTCTCTATTGCGTCATGTGCATTTTGAAGTGGTTACTAGCATTCTAAGCCTCTACCTGGGCTTCACAGGTCACACAGTGGTGAAGAATCCACCTGCAATGCAGGAGATTCAGGTTCAGTCCCTAGGTTGGGAAGATCTTTGGAGGAAGGAAATGGCAAATCACTCCAGTATTCTTGCCTAGGAAATCCCATGGACAGAGGACGCTGGTGGGGCATCGTCCAAGGGATTGCAAAGAGTCGAACACAACTTAGTGACTCAGCAACAACACACGCCTGTACCTATGATAGGTCAGTAGCACCCAAGCCACAGTGTATCTGTCTGAAATATCTGCAGACATTGCCAAGTGTCCCCTGGAGAGCAGCATCACCCCTATTTGAGAATCAGTGGTTTACAAAGGGAGGAATGGCATTATGGATAAATGGCGCTGGCCTGGCACTTGGCTGTGTTGTGCCTAGACTTCATCTTTACTTGAAGTGGTTGCTGGTGGAGAGCGTAGGGAAGACAGCTATTTTTGTTGAATTTACTCAATGCTCTGTGCTGCCCATGGACATGAGAAGGAAGACGACAGGCAGGATGGAGAGTTGAAGACCCAGTGCACATTAAACATGCTCTCTGAACAATATGATGATTTTTTAAGCAAGCAGGTCATTTTGGAATAAATTTAAGATTAAAAAGTAAGGGTCTTTCATCTGAACACAAGGGATTATCCACATTTTTAGAAAAATGCAAATGATTCTGATGGCAGACCTGAAGTTAATGTTTTTTCCTTACTATTTTGGGAGACATTTGCAATTAAGATCAGGGTTTTGATGGGCCCTCTGTCTTAGAGGAAGGGATAGTAAACCCTGGCCATATCTACAGGATAGTTTTTTTCGGGGTATTTATGCTGAGAAGCCACAGCTATTCTCAGCCAAACACAGGAGTGTTCTTGGGAAATTCTGACTTAAGGTTCATCTCGTCCTTCACCCTCCCATTTCCACTGTTTTCTCCTGTTCAAGAAGATGGAGAGGCTTCTCAGGTGGCGCAGCGGTAAGGAGTCTGCCTGCTAGTGCAGGAGACGTGGATTTGTTCCCTAATGTGGGAAGATCCCACATGCCACGGAGCAAGTAAGCCACGTGCCCCAGCTATTGAGCCTGTGCTCTAGAGCCCAGAAGCCGCAACTGCCGAAGCCCACATGCCCTAGAACACATGTTCTTCAACAAGAGAAGCCACTGCAGTGAAGCCCGCAGACTGGAATGAGATAGTAGCCCCTGCTCTCTGCAACCAGAGAAGATCCTGCACAGCAGCAAAGACCCAGCATAGCCAATAAATAAATAAAATTACTTTTTAAAAAAGAAGAAAATGGAGAACTATAACTCTTCTTTTAGGAGAAATGCTTCTTTGTGGGTTGCTTTGCCAGGGAACCCAGAGAATCCTGTTTCCCAAGATGTGTTGGGGTATCTACACCCCAGGGTGTTGCCAGGCCCCTGCATCAATTGGTGTGTTTTCTCTCTTCCCCCAATTGTTAACATGGTTATGTACACTGGTAACAGTTCACAAAACTGGAAAATGAGCTCAGAGCTTCACTGCCAGGAAAGTCAGTTCACAAAGATAACTCTGCCAGAGCAGGGCCCAAAGAGGTTCACAGCTCCGAGAGCCCCCAGTGTTGATGGCCTGGAAGCCCAGTAGAATGGCTCTACAGAAGGCAGAAATCCATCTGCTGTGCGGTTAATGTTCCAAAAAGGTAATGCCCAGGAGCTCCAGATGGGTGTTAACATGCTGTTTAAGACTCAGAAAATTCAGAGAGCTGTATGTTCTACACCATCCTGTGCCCGCAGACTGAGAACAAAAAACGGTATTTCCGCGCAGCACAAATAGACAGTCATGGGGAAGAATCCGTGGGGAGGAATCACTGAGCCAGTGTGTTAAAAATACTTGAGGTGTAGGTGTTTGAAGAAATAACAGAGCCCGATATTCCAACCTTTAGACCAGGACATGTGCTGTATTAAGGTGGAATACAGTGGGCTTCCCAGGTGGCTCAGGGGTAAAGAATCCCTCTGCAGGTTCGATCCATGGGCTCGGTAGATCCCCTGGAGATGGAAATGGCAACCCTCTCCAGTATTCTTGCCTGGAGAATCCTCGGGACAGAGGAGCCTGGTGGGCTGTAGTCCAAAGGGGTCGCATAACTGTCAGACACGACTTACCGACTAAACAACAGTGCTCTGAATAAAAATATACCCCTCTACCAGTGACCTCTTTAAATACAGCAATGCATGTGTGAGTGTATTTCCCTGAGCATGCAAATCCCTATGGACCCAGCCTTTAGAAACAGGATGGAAGATTCTGTTTACCTAGCCATGTTTACCTAGTTATGTTTCTTTATTGTAGGGTGTCTGGTACAACTCCATCCCTTACCTCTACTTAGTAACTGTGGAAGCAAGCTAAGTTACCTTACAGTGAAGAGAGACCTTGACGACCGATGGCATTTGGATGGATGTTCAGTTTATTTGGGTCTGTTCTTGAATTCTAAATCCTTCCCCTCTCCCTGATTTTGACCTGTGACCTCCACTGGTTCTTGTTCTTGGCTTTTGTTTGTGGCCCTGGACTGTTTCTGTACCGAGTAGGTGAAGACTGGGCTTGTGCTGAGCTGCAGTGCATACCTAGCTGCTGATGGTTAGCATGACTCTACCAGGCAATAAGGACCAGGGTGAATTCAGGGTGCTCAGAGCATCTCACAGATAGGACAGAACTTGAATTGGAAGCAAAGCAGTTGTTGAGACAAAGTACATCCATGCTCCCTGAAGAAAGAAAATAGAACCCTAGTGATCAGACCCCATGAGTTGCAAAGAGTCGGACACGACTGAGCGATTGAACTGAACTGAACTGAGTGATCAGAGCTGACTCAAGTTGAGATCCTTCAGTGAGCCTTTTTGCTGTTGGGTATACTCTGCGCTGTGGCCATGAGTGGTCATTATAGCAGGCAGAGTCAAGGGCTGCACAGTAGAACTCCCTTTGATGGGCTGAAGTGAATAGTCCTCCAGCATCTGATGGGTCTCACGGGGCACATCCCAGGTGTCTGATCTGTTGGGGAGCAGCAAGGCTGGGTTCCTGACTGCTCACCAGCTGTTCCTGGAAGCAGTTTCTACACTTTTCTGCGTCTCCCCTTTCCTGTCTCTAAAAGGAGGACAAGAGCAGCAGCAGCTCCCTGTTAGAGTTGTTATGACAGAAAACTTTCCCTAATTTTTGTAAAGCACGTGGCCTGGTGGCTGTTTCATAAGTGGAGCACACAAAAGTATGGATGATGACTCTGAGACGTGGCATGTCTCACATCCCTGTTTCTTAGGGCCTCCTGCCATCTTCCTCCTAGCAATCATCTTGAAAATAGCTCAAAAGGGTGCCTCTAAAGGCTCCAAAACACTCTTACAAAGTCCAATATTCCATAAAAAAAAGCCAGGGCACGAGAACTCACTGATCTTCCAGCTGTCACCCTTGTAAGAATGTGGACTGAATCCTGGTGGCAAAGAGAGGACTTGCTTTAGAGCATCGTAGCTTCTCTTGTTTAAAATGAGCTGAAAAGCCATCTGATTAGAAGGATGAATCTCTCTCTGCTAGTGGATGTCAGGAGATGGTTACTCTCGTTTGAGGGTAGTGACCAGATGGAAACACGTGGGGCTTCTGGGGTCCAGAAGTGTTGCATGAGTGCTCACTCTGAAACTTCACCAAGGTTACTTACAAGTGCGTTTACTCTGGGCACGGTTCTGTATGAATGTCAGTACTTCGTAAAATTTGATGACGTAGCTTGTCCTCTCTTACGTTGTTTGATTCCTGTTTAAGTCTTTCTGTGTTGCTGCTGTTTTTTGTTTATCATCTTAAATACTTGCAAAAGAAAGTTTTGTCACTGAAACAGTCTTTAAGTGGTACTGAACATACAAAGTAAAAATGGAATCCATTGCATCATCCCCATCTCTGCATTTTTAGTTCTCAGAGGTAACCATAGTTGTGCTTCTCATAGATTGTTCCAGTGTTTTCTCCTTCTTCACTGTTGGTGTTTCTGTGTTTTTTCCCTTGACTTGAACAATCAGATGATTACGTACATAGTGTCCCATAACTTCAGGTTTTGACTTAATGGTATATCCATGGGCATCTTTGCATGTCAAATATAAAATAAACATCGTTCTTTTTAAGAGCTGCGTAATAGTCCACAGTTTGCTCCCAGTTTATTGAGTCACTTTCTCATTGATTGACAGTGAATTTATCTACATTTTTTAATAGAAGGATAGTTGCTTTACAGTGTTGTGTTTCTGCCGTTCAATGAAGTGACTCAGCTATATGTACACATGCATCCCTCCCTTTTGGACCTTCCTTCCATCCCACCCCTCTGGGTCGTCACCGAGCTGAGCTACCTGTGCTGAAGGGCAGCTTCCCACTGCTTGTCTGTCTTCAGTTCAGTTCAGTTCAGTCGCTCAGTCGTGTCCGACTCTCTGAGACCCCATGAATCACGCCAGGCCTCCCTGTCCATCACCAACTCCCGGAGTTCACTCAAACTCATGTCCACAGAGTCGGTGATGCCATCCAGCCATCTCATTCTCTGTCGTCCCCTTCTCCTCCCGCCCCCAACCTTTCCTACACTCTCACAGTTTGTCTCACCCTTCCCTTCTCCCACTGTGTCCACATGTCTCTTCTCTATTCCCGCCCTGCAAACATGCTCCTCTGTACCATCTTTCTAAATTCCACTCATATGCATTAATATACAGTATGTGTTTTTCCCTCTCTTACTTTCTTTACTCTATATGACAGACTGTCAGTCCATCCACATCTCTATGAATGACCCAATTTCATTTTGTTTATATTGAGTAATATTCTACTGTATATATATACAGCATATCTTCTTTATCTGTACATTTGTTGATGGGCATCTAGGTTACTTCCATGTCCTTGCTATTATAAATAGTGCTGCAGTGAACACTGGGGTACATGTGTCTGTTTGAATTATGGTTTTCTCAGGGTATACGCCCAGTAGTGGGATTGCTGGACCATATGGCAGTCCCATTTTTAATTTTTTAAGAAGCCTCCGTACTGTTCTCCATAGCGGTTGTACCAATTTATATACCCACAACAGTGCAAAGGGCTTCCCTTTTCACTGTATCCTCTCCAACATTTCCTGTTTGTAGATTTTTTTGGTGATAGTCATTCTTACTGGTGTGAGGTGATTCCTCATTGTAGTTTTGGTTTGCATTTCTCTAATAATGAATGGTGTTGAGCATCTTTTCAAATGTTTTTGTTGGCCATCTTTACGTCTTCTTTGGAGAAATGTCTTGTGTCTTATTTGCCACCCATTTGTTTGATTACCTTGTTTTTTTTGACATGAGCTGCATGAGCTGTTTGTGTATTTTGGAGATGTATATTTTTGTCCATCTCTGTCCAATCTGCTTTGTTTGCAGATTTTTCCCCCCCATTCTGAGGGTTGTCTTTTCTTCTTGTTTATGGTTTCCTTTGCTGTGCAGAAGCTTTTCAACTTAATTGGGTCCCATTTGATTATTTTTGTTTTTATTTTCAGTACTGTAGGAGATGGGTCAAAAAAGATCTTCCTGTATGTTATGTCAAGGAATGTTTTTCTTACATTCCCCT
Source organism: Moschus berezovskii (assembly GCF_049115385.1). NCBI lineage: Eukaryota > Metazoa > Chordata > Mammalia > Artiodactyla > Moschidae > Moschus > Moschus berezovskii. The sequence goes on from NC_142483.1 coordinate 21,259,573, forward strand.
CTAAGAGTTTTATAGTGTCCCATCTTAGCTTTAGGTCTTTGATCCATTTTGAGTTCATTTTTGTGTATGGTGTTAGGTAGTATTCTAATTTCTTTTCTTTACATGTAGCTGTCCAGTTTTCCCAGCACCAAGTATTTTGCTATTATAAATCAGGCTTCTTGAACTCCATGAATCTCCCTAGCAACATTCACAACACTGCTTGAATCCCAACTAAGACAGCCAATTTTAAGCTCCTTTTGATATAAAAGTACCTTCTTCATTAAGATTTTGGGCTGAAGTTCTGTGGCAAAGATTCTCTTCGGTGGCTGAGTCTCAGATATGGAAATAATGAATCAAGCTTCCTGGGTAGACTGCTGGGTGTGTTCACTGTTACATTATGTATTATAAATTCAAGACAAGTGAAACAAGCATTGAGGCATAGTTACACTTAATGTATACTCTCTCTGGATGTGTTCTGGTATTAGCTCATCAGAGTGGGGCATGAATGGAGCCAATCAATAACATGATTATTGGCTGACACCGTCTCCTATAGACTCTTGGCTTCTTCAAGACATAGCTTTGATATTTTGTTGTTTTTGTCCCATCCTTTAAACTCTGTCTTTATTCCAAATTATGAACAGTTCCCTGCAGAGATATAGCTATCAAAATCTCAAGATGTTCTCATTAATGGAGTTATTAACCCTCTTGCAAACCAGCAAGACATTCCCTGGCTTGGACCCAAAGCCTGGAAAACATTGCCTGGCTTTCTCTTAATATTGAGGTAACTAGTTGACTACCTGAAAGTGCTAATTTTTTTTTCCCTTTAAAATGCAGTACCTGATGAAGTGTCTGGATAGAGGAACCGGTTGTTATTTGATAAAGCAATTTTCTTAGAATATTAATGTTAGAATCTAGTTGGCGGTATATAGGTGTTCACAGTAATATTCTTCAACTTTGCTCTTATGTTTGAAACTTCTTCATAAAAATATGTTGGGAGGGGGAAGGAATATGGAACAGAATGGGAAATGAGAAAATGTAATCAATAGAGGACTTGGCTCTAAAATCACACAGTCAGTGAATTTAGTACTACATAGCGAGCTGAATAGAGACATGTATTTTTTAAAAGGATTTTCATGTAATAATTATCATAACCATAGTAATAATGAGGGAGAGATATTAATATATAATCCATAGGGCTGGATGGCATCATCAGCTCGATGGACATGAGTTTGAGTGAACTCCGGGAGTTGGTGATGGACAGGGAGGCCTGGTGTGCTGTGATTCATGGGGTCGCAAAGAGTCGGACACGACTGAGTGACTGAACTGAACTGAATAGGTTTTGTGGTATTTAATCCTAACATCAAACCTGTATACTTATAGTCAGTCATCAAACCTCTTTTTAAGTCATCATCATTGAAATTAAGCTAATAACATCATCTCAGTTGTTCATATTTAGAAACTGGGATCTAGAAAATATTAAGTGATTTGCCTCTGATTTTAACACAAGATGAGGCAGAGCTTGAACTGGAGCTTAGATATTCTAATCATATCTGTGTTACTCCATCATGTGTTTGCTCTGATTTATAAGATTTTGAAATTCAAGATCATACTCTGGGGAATTCTCGGAAAGGAGGATCATTCAGCAAGAATATGACGAACGACGATCAAAGCACTGCTGGTGGCAGAACTCTGTCCTCATTACCACCGAGGCCTTCAACCATCTCCTAAAAGCTTCTCCCTGAATCACTGTTCTCAGGCTGTACTCAGTCCATCAGCAGAGCCAGTGCTTTGCCAGCTTTGGGCACCCTTGCTTTCCTCCTTCATTTGCTGGTGTTTTCCTGACCAAATATACAGTCTGTGAGCATTAGTGCTTTGTGTTTACTAGGTGTACACACTGTAATTTTATGGCCAGGTAGGTGGGAAACTATTAGTCTAAATAAATATACTTCTCAACAGAACAGCTGTGTTAAGTGAATTGAATAGCCTGTGTAGGTCAGAAACAGTAGCTCTTTTTTTTTTCCCCCTTCCTCCTTTGGAGTGTTGCTGAACTTGAATAGTCGTGTTTCACTGCAGGCAGAAATAAATGAAGAGTGGATAGTGTCAGAGTGAAGTCAGGAATAGAGCAGGATCATAGCCTGTGTGACGCTGTGCTCTCTGTCGCTAGGGGCTGATGGATTCATTCCTCTGGAGCACTTTGCTGATCACACAGATTTTTCTGTGTTTGGTCCCCCAAATGAATCCATTAGCTTCACCTAACCCCCTCTGCAGTAGTGATGGGGATTTTGATTTTGTTCTTTTATTTTTCGATTTTTCCCTTTCCTTTCCCTCATTTTAAGGAACCCCACCCCCACCCCCGCAACACAGAGAAACTATTATTTAGAGCCAGCAAGTATTTTAAACCATTGAAATAGAACAAACTACCTTCCTTGGCCTCAAACCAATCCAAGTCCCCTCTCTAGAGAAAACCACTGCTACTAGTTGGTGTTATTTTCCAGAGCCTTTTCTTTGCTTACTTTTGTATATCTGTGCAGATGCATTTGTTATTGTTCAGTTGCTAAGTTGTGTCAGACTCTTTGTGACCCCGTGGACTGTAGCACGCCAGGATTCCCTGTCTTTCACCAGCTCCCAGAGCTTGCTCAAATTCATGTCCATTGAGTCGGACATGATGCCATCCAACCATCTCATCCTCCATCGTCCCCTTCTCCTCCTGCCTTCGGTCTTTCCCAGCATCAGGGTCTTTTCCTATGAGTCAGCTCCTCACATCAGGTAGCCGAAATATGGGAGCTTTAGCATCAGTCCTTCCAGTGAATATTCAGGGTTGATTGTCTTTAGGATTCACTGATGCAGACAGATACACAACAAATATTTTGTTGTGGGGCTTTCTAAAAATCAAATGTGTGTATATCCTGCATCTTGACTTTCTTCATTACTAATACATCTTCAAGAAGTTTAAATGTCAGTGCCTACTTGCGAATTTCTTTTCTCCACCCCATTATTTATCCTATTGGTTCTTCTATTTATAATGCATGTGAATTTTTTTTTCCCCAATGTATATGGAACAGATACATGCCTTTGTCTGTCTGTATTTGCTACACTTCTGGCAAATCTTAAATTTTCTTAGTTGCAAGCCTCCTTAAATCATAAGAAGGAAAATCATTAGAAAAAAATTAATTGAAATTCTCATTTTTACTAATTATCAGGAAAATTAAAAAATGAAAACAGGAATGTTCACCCAATGTGTAAAAAATAAAGATCCACCAATCCAGTGTTAGCAGTGGTGTGGGGAGTTGGTATTCTTTTCCATTACTGCTAGAATATAAAAGGTGCGTACCCTTTTCAGGGGAAAATTTGAACCACTTCTAGGGATCTGTCTTAGAGAAAAGATTTTGTGCTCATAGAAGCATATTCACATATTTTTTGTATCAGTGATTCTTACCCTTTCTGGCTTGTAGGACCTGGGAAGATTTTGATGAAAGCCATTGACCACATGGCATCAGGACTGAAAATGTGGTAATAGGTATAACCGTAAGAGTTTATCTGATGAAAAGAGTTAGACAGTGTCCAGTGCACACACATACACCTCTTGGCAGTATTTCAAGGGGTGTGCAGAACCCCAGTTTATAGCTCCATAAATTGGTCCCCCCTACTACCAGTTATCTACCCAAAGCTGTTGTCTATAAGGAAGACTTAAAAATCAGAAAGAGTTTGAATAGAGCAAGGCAGTGCATTTCCTCCTGTGTTAGAAATAACTTCCTTCCATTTATTTATTCCACAGTCATTTAATGAGTAGCTACCGCGTGCTTGGTCCTGGGGCCAGTATTGCCCAGTGGGAGAGGTCCCAGCACATAGGACCTGGGAGAGTCCATTGTAAGGGCACCTTATGTGCCGTGCTCAGGCACTCAGTCATGTCCGACTCTTTGTGACCCTGTGGACTCTAGCCCGCCAGACTCCTCTTGTCCATGGGACTCTCTAGGCAAGAATACTGGAGTGGGTTACCATCCCCTCTTCCAGGGGAATCTTTCCAACCCAGCGATCAAACTCGGGACTCTTAAGTCTCCTGCGTTGGCAGGTAGATCCTTTACCACTAGCGCCACCCTTCACTAAAGTTAAACAGAAGATCTGAGTAGCAAAGAGCAGTTTTAAGGAGCAGGTGTTCTATGTAGTTCAATTGACCCAGCTAATCTAAAAGATGCCTCCTGTGGAGATTACCCTTAGAACATAAGAGGGTGAGGTTTTGATTTATAGAAATCTAAAAAGCTTTGGAAAGCATCCATATTGTCTCGCGTGTCCGTTCTGAGACATGTTTTGCATAAACCTGTTTCTTAGGGAGAGCTTAATTTGGCAACATTTAGCTGCAAAGGGCAGAATGCAGTTTTCTGGGGAAGAGGGCACAGCTTCTCTTTGTGTAGAAGCTTTCTGGCAGACTTTTCGCTGGGAGAAAGGGAGGACTACAACTAGCTCTATACCTGTGTTAATTTTATTTAGCTTGATTGCAGATTCATGGCATCATCATTTCCCCAGAACCTATTGGGGGGTAGAAAGTACAACATCAGAAATGAGGACAGAACCATAATGGGAATTTTGGGTGAGTCAGTAACAAATAAACTGTATTTCAGGTTTCTTGTATTTCAAAATGGGAGGCATATTGCTGATTCCTCGTTGGTTTTGAATGATTTATAACCTTTTATTTGTGGTTGAGTGTCGCAGTCTATGTTGTCATGGAAATTCTATTGAATTTATAGGTCCATTTATCCAAAATGATTTTCCAGACTTCATTTCATGGTGAATCATGTGGCTGTTACTCCCAAGTACAAAGCAATTTCTAAAAAGTTTCACATTACAAAGAGCACAAACACTGAGGTGGTTATTTTCCTGTTTTTGAAATACAAATGAGTTCCAGATGCACCTAGGGCTCCCCACCCCCTCCACTGTGTCCAGGGCGTTAAGCTCCACTGCATTTCAGAACCAGGCTTAGGTATAAAATAGCAAGCAGGGATAGGTTGTTTTAATAGAAAAGAAGGTTAGTACAGTCACTCCAGTAGGTGAAAGTGGTCTTAAGTTACTGGTTTATGGGTAAGGGCAAGACCCTGCAATCTTTGAGCCCCATTACAGCAGACTTGTTCCTCCTCCCTGTAAGTTCAGTAGTAGGAAAGAGAAAGAAAATCAAAGAGCTCTCCCATAACCATTGACTAGACTTCCTGTGGCAGTGGGTGTAGACATGCTTTGTGCACCTCAGCACCATTGACATTTTAGCTAGATGATTAGCTGCTTTGGCGAGTATCCTATGCATTGTAGGGTGTTTAGAAACCTCGCTGGCCTCTACCCACTGAATGCCAGCAGTAGCATCTGACCCCAAGTGACACCAACCACAGATGTCTTCAGACATCGACAGATGTCCCCGGGGGTCCAAAAATCAGCCTGTTTGAGAACACTACCCTAGAAGCTTTGTACCAAGATTCTAGCAATAGCTCATAGGTCGTGCTCATGACTTATGGGAATTCTGGTCAGGATGATCTACCAAGAGGATTTTTAAAGTGTGGGCTCTGGGTTTGAATCCTGGCTTTATTTCTTCACAGAGAAGACATCATATCTCAGCCTGAATTTCCTTTTGTTAAAAATGGGAAGAATAATAATACTTTCCCTGGTGGCTCAGCTGGTAAAGAATCCACCGCAGTGTTGGAGACCTGGGTTCGATCCCGGGGTTGGAAGATCCCCTGGAGAAAGGAAAGGCTACCCACTCCAGTATTCTGGCCTGGAGAATTCCATGGACTGTATGTATAGTCCGTGGAGTCACAAAGAGTCGGACACGACTGAGCAACTTTCACTCACTCACTCACCCCCCATATATGCCTAGGATTGAAGGGATGAATTAATGTAAAGTATTGTAAAGAGTTGGGTACGATACATTTAAGCAGCACTCTGCTGCTGCCTCTTGGCTTCATTCTGCAGCATCTGCCTCAAGGGGAAGGGTGGAAAGAAGCAGAGCTGGGCCCATGTCACTGTTATTTGGTCCTAGGCAGGCATGATTCTACACACACCTCCAGTCATCCGCCCTAATTTGCTCTTTGAAGTAAATCAATTCTCTGTAGCCATACCCCCCTGTTGAGAGCAGCCGCTGTTGTATGGAATGGGTACAGAACAGGGAAACAACGTCACCCTGCTCCTTTATTATAGGAGAAGACTATATTTTGTTTATCCCAGTTTCAAAATTACAGCTATTTCACTCATTTTATTTCTTTTTCTTTCTTTAATGTGGACCACTTTTTTAAAAAGTCTTTATTGAATTCATTGCAATATTACTTCTGTTTTATGTTTTGGTTTTTTGGCTGCAAGGTTTGTGGGATCTTAGCTTCCCAACCAGGGATTGACCCTGCACCCCCTGCATTGGAAGGGTGAAGTCTTAACCACTGGAACCCCCAGGGAGGTCCCTAATTTTATATCCTTATTATTGAAATATATATATAGAGAGAAATTCACAGATGATTAGTGTGCAGCTGAATGAATTTTCACGCTCTTGGAACCAAGCCCCAGATTAAGAAAAAGCACTTTCTCACCGGCTTCTCCCCAGGACCCCTCTTCCAGTTACCACCTGGCAGGTTACTCAAGAGTTTTTCCTGATTTTGTATTTCATTGCAGCAGGATCACAGAGTATATCCTTTCTGTTCAAGGGGGAAAAAAAATCAGGTTTATTTGTCTCAGCATGGTTTGTGTTTGTGAGGTACGTTCATACTCTTACGTGCCATTGTTGTGTGTTCTATAAGGTAGTCCATTATTGACTGGCATCTGGGTAATGCCCAGATTGGGGTTATTGAAAACAACCCGTGCACTAATGTATTTGGATTTTTTCCTTTCCTCCCCCCCACCCCATTAACTACTTTTTAAAGGCAAATGATTCATTAGGGGGCCTATTATATGCCAGCTGTTGTAGGAAGCACTTTACTTATTTTATTTAATCCTCAATGTAGCCTAGTGACCTGATTTCAATCCTCAGTTTCCTGCTAAGCTGCTAAGACTCAGAGAGGGTGACTAACTTCATCTGGGTCACACAGCTATAAAATGGGAGAGCTGACTTACTCCCTCTTTCTGGAGTCCATGATGAGGGACCAGCTGTAGCCAGATGGTTAACCTACCTCACTTTTGTCCAAACTTAATGCTGAACTTTTAAGAAATAGCTCACAAATCACACATAGTAAATCCTTCACTGATGGAAGCAAGAGCCTGAACTTTTCCCTACCAGGAAACAGCTGAAAAAGTTAAAATGTTTATTTGACTAATCAGATGCAGAAATTAAAAAAAAAAAAAACAATAGAACGGCATAAACAAGTTACACACAAGAGACTTTCAAACACCTTGACGCCCAATTGTATAGGAGTCATGGTGCTACAGTACACATGGGGTTCTCCAAAAATTTGGATTCCTGCTGTTTATAGTTGAAGATAATTCCATATTACAGGGCTGGGGGGGAAAGGGAAATAATTAAGGATTTGTGCACTCCATGGTTAATGATATTTTGTAAAGCAAATGCTTCAGAATGTTTATTTAAATGCTGCCTTGCCTGTTAAGATGTTGAATGCCATCTATTCTTTGGGTCAAGTTTCTTCTAAAAATACTCTTCGAATGAAGGCTGTGTGAAGCCCACACACAGGTTTCTTTGCTACACCTTGTGGCATGACTCATTGGGATTGTTGGCTGGTCCATGGAAAAAATTTATTTTCACCTGAATTTGCATCTCTCTCCCAGTCTAAAGAAAGTAATAAAGATGCATAGTAATAAAAACTGAGGGCTATGGAGTTTCTTCTTACTTTTCCCAAGCATGCGAGTAGTGTTTCTTTATTACAACCATCCCATGAGGTAAGTATTACCTCTGTTTGACAGAAGGGGACACGGAGCCTTAGAGACCTCAGGCGTCTTCCGTGTACAAATCAGGTCTGATTCTGTGGCCCTTGTCGTTTGTTCGTCATTTTATATCACCCAGCTGTGTTGTCTGTCAGTTTCATGGATGTTTTTCTGTAGGTGGCAAGAGTGTGAACTGGGTTGTAATAGGGCCTACATTCTCCAGGGGAGAGCCCTGTTAGAAAGAGATGAATGAAGAGGATAAAACTCAGAGCTCAAAGAAACTCAAAAAGGAATGAAGTTACAAAACAGGTTTATAAGGGACATATAGATATATCTGGGTACATTTTGCTTAAGATTAGTAGTGACATTTAGGGTTGTATTAGTGAGAATTCACCAGAGAAATGAGACCAATATGAGAGAGACAGACTGAGATTTTAAGGAAGCGGTTGTGTCTCAGTTGTGGAGTTGGGCAAGTATGAAATATGCAGAGCCGGCTGGAAATTTCAGCCTTGATGAAGAGTTGTGTTGAAGAGTTGGTGTTGCAGGCTGAAGACGGAAGGCTGGAAAGTCAGGCAGAATTTCTCTGTTGCAATCTGGAGGCAGAATTCCTCCCTCTTCCTCCAGGTTTCAGATGATTGGATGTGGCTCCCACAGTATGGAGAGTCTAGTGATGTAAACAGTAATCACGTTTAAAACAATACCTTCACAGCAACACGTGGAATGCTGTTGGACCAAACAAGTGGGCAGCATAGCCAGGGCAAAGTCGACACATTAAAATTAACCCTCACAGGGGATAAAAATGTAATCATGACGCTTTAAAAAAGTAACTGGGAGTAAAGACTGTTGATTGATACAAAAGAAACTACCTATATCATAGTTCTGAATTCAGAGTATTCCTTATATAGTGTACATAGTGGCTGTTTATAATTTTTCTCCACACTTTAGGTGACTAGATTTTCTTTTGTTGGATCATTGAAATTTCAGGCTAGAGTTGCTTGGGTAGAAAACAGTTTGAAATTCCTTGCAGATTAAAGAGAAAGGAATGTTGCTGATGTTTAGCAGAACCATACCTGGTTCCACTTAGTCATTTCATAATGGTTTTGTATTATATTTGCACCTTCTTGAACATTTTCTCCAGCCGTTTTAAGCCCATTTATTCTCTTAATATCCTTATCTCTCTTTGCTCCTCATCTCGCTGTAAAATTTACTCCTGGAAATAACAAGAACCTCAGTGTAATGATTGGGACTTTATCATTCAACTGTCCTTGCTTCCAGTCATCCAGAACCCCCACTCATTTTATTCATTCCACGAATGAGTTAATGGTATTTACAAGAACAGCACTGTTCAAGACAAAGTCTTTAACTAAGCAGGTAGCCTTCCTGCCCTCATCAGTCTTTCTGTCTGATGGCAGTGGCAGAATGAAGGAATCATTGAATGCGTGTGATCTGGTCGTTAAGGAACAGCATAATCTAAAAATAAAGTTAGAGTGAGAACTTGTTATCCTAAACTTTGTGACATCATCATTTGCAGATCATCCAACAAGTAGAACCGGCAGATCATTAACTGTGTTTGGATTTTTTCTTTGTCTTTACTGCACGTGTTTATCCTTGGGTGACTTTTGTCCACTACTGTGTTCTCAACTTGCTGACTACGTGGTAGCCCCAAACACGATCAGGAAAATACATTTCACCTCTTCAGTCCTGTTATGTGCTGCCTCCTCGGTGACTCTTAATTCTGCTGTTGCCCTTTTCATCTCCATCTTTATCTCATCGTGTTTATATCTCATTTGTTCTTTTCCTGTAGCTTTTCCTATGCGTTCTTCTGTTCTGTTAAAGATGAACAGCAGTATCCTGGAAGTGTCTGATCAATCTACCAGTATATTGCCTATCCTCTGGGCTGTCTGCATGCCATTTCCTTAATTCATCATGAATTTTTCTTGGTTCACGGATGTGGGAGGGGGTGCACATTGGAGAAATATGTGTTCTGAGAGGAAATTAAAATGTAGAGCTTTCTGAATCACCAAGGAAAGTTCTGTTGGGTTTCCCACTCTTGCATTGGAATCATTTCCTCTTGCTGCCATTACAACAGGGATATGAGAGCTGATTTAAACAAACAGCTACAACATTAGAAAATAGAAGTCCAACTTCAGCAAAATCTCCCCCAACCCGGTCCGTTCCCTGTATTATTCTATATTCATTTAATATATGCTTCACATGACCCTGAACCATTTACTACGTTATGCTTTATTGTGGTACATTTACATATGACTCAACTTGAATCTAATCATGAGAAACCACAAACCTGACCCCATTTCTACTTAATAACTGGCCTGCATCCTTCAAACTACCAAAAAAAGAAAAAGGCTGAGTAACTGTCCCAAGTGAAAGTTGGGGGTCGGAGGGGTCATTATAAAGAGACGTGGCAACTGAATGCAAAGTTTGGCCCTCTATTAGATTCCTGGACCAAGATACAAATAATGATCTATAATGGACTTTATTTGGGCACTTGCCAAAAGTTGAAAATGGACTGTGAATATGATTAATAATATTATATCAAAGTAAAACTTGCTAATTTTAATAATTTTACTGTGGATATATAAAAGAATATTCTTAGAAACAGTACACTTAAGTATGTATTGGTAAAGGGGCATATTTTCTCCCACTTATTATTAAATGATTCAGGGGAAATGTTTGTGGGGAGAAGTAAAATATAAATTATTGGTGGTCCGGTAAAGGATATAGGGAACGCTGAATAGATTTCTTCATTGCCCAGTTTCTCAGATCTTTTCTCAGCTTCTGATCACCGTGTTTCTTCAGAAGGAGGATTTCTATGCAGTCAGCGTCACTTTAGTTCACATGATTAGAAAGAACACACTTTGGGGAAGGCTGAAGGAATGCTCCGAACATGGCACTTGCAAGCAGATGTAGAAAATGGATGGGCTACTCAAAATGCTCAGTAGCCACCATGACCGTTCCCAAAATGTTTTTGTAAAATAAGCTTCCAGACTATGCCTGGATTTGTCTCGTCAACAGTAACAACAAAATAAAGTCCAATCCCTCAGCAAAATGCATCTACTTACTTTCACATTTAAGATATCTTGAAAAGTTAACAAAATTCAGTAGACTACAATTTGAGAGAGATACTGATGGCAAGGAAAATGGATATTTTAGACCTATGGCTGCTGTTCTCTTTATGAGACATTTTATTATCCTGATGGGTGGAGCCCTGATTCAAAGACATTTTCTAAAAATGAATTTCCTCACCCAGTTGTAAATGAAAATGCCCTTGAGGAGGTTTGAAAGTATCTTGTATCACACACTATTCAGGTGATGCATTAAACAATGCCGCCCCTGCTCCTGGACTGAAGAATAAGAAAACCTTGTGTGAACTTACTTCATCTGAGGGTCTGGGTTTTAAAAGGAAAGTGAAGTGTAATTTTCTGAATATACTTGTGCAGAGTTTCTTCCTTGGGTTAGTCTCATTGTCCCCAGAGCAATTCACCCAGTATTAAACTATTTTAATCTGCATCTCATTGAATGCATTTTTGTCAGAGTAAATTTATGATGTCTGTAGCTGTCCAGACATAAAGGTAACACATTTGTAAGTGGGTGGTGCTAGCATCAATGGAAATTCACAGTCTAAGGAGATCAATTCTGCATAAGAAAGAATAATCTCCAAAAGCATGTACCATCCTCCAGTTCTTTGGGTGCCTGACTTTTCCTAGCAAGTGTCCTGATTTGGGCTCCCTGATCACACCCTTCAAGGAAAAAAATGTCAGCTTGTTCATAACGTGTTGTGTGAATTTGGTCAGCAGGACTCTTCGCGTTTGACCTGTATTTCAGCTAGTCTGTCTGACTTCCCTTTTCCCACTGGGTAGTTATCATTTAACATCAAGTCTCCATATTCCATCTGGGGTGTGGTTGTTCAGAAAATAGCATCCTGTCATTTGGGAAAGTGGAAAAATAAAGGTCATAGACCAGAACCAATGATAGCAGGAGTTTTGATTTTCTGTAAGGAGGAGGAGTGATTCAAGAAGATTCAGTGGAATTATACTTCTGTTAGAAATCTGAAGATGCCTGCCAGGTGTTAATGTGATGGTGGTGGTGCTTTGTGGACCTGTAAGGTCCAGGCATAGTGCTCACACTGTGTCCTCCACTGACATGTTTAATCCCCACCCTCATCTTACCAAGGCTAAGAATGTGATTCTCTGCATGAGGAATGATGCTTAGAAATTAGCTTACTTGCCTGAGATCTCACATGCAAGTACATGAGGGAACTGGAAATAGGGACCCAGATCTTTTATTCTTACATATATAGTCTCTCAAGAATACTCTGTGATCTGTTTTTGTTCTCTGAATTGTATTAGATATCAAGGAATGTTCAAGCATTCAAACTGTATAATGATTTTAAGTGGACTTACCTTAAAGGATGAGAAGCCCTTGCCAAACGTCAGAGAAGGTATTCAAGGTTGGGATGAGAGTGCCTGGATTTTGCACTCTTCACTGATATTTTTGTCTTAACCAAGTGAGCATCAAGTTTATGAAACACTTTCTGCATGTTTTAACTGAGTGTAGTCTATTTCTGCCCAGCCTTCACAGGGATTGTTAGATGGACTAAGTGAGATCAGGAGTGGGATGGCTTTTTGCAAACTGTAAAATCAAGAGTATTATTATCATCATTACCATTAAATTTTTGTGGATTGACTAAAATAGCCCATATTGGCTATTTCTTAAAGCTGAGAGCCCCTATCAAATTCTTATCATTAAAATGATACTTGTCTATAAAGACGTGTCCATTCAAGCCTTTAAAATTTTAACATCTGGACTGAATCTCACAGCCTTGGTTTTCTGCCTTAGCATGTTTTAACTCCATTAAAATCTGGCTTCTTAGTAGGGACCGTTCACCATGACGTATTAGGTAATAAGATGTTGGGTGTTAAAGTAAAGTCATTGTAGTTATGTGAAAAGACATGTGTTTTATTCATATCTACTGAAGTAGGGGTAGAATGATAAAAATGTCTAGGGTTTGCTGTCAGATACTTTAGCAAACAGAAATATGGATAGATGAATACATTGGTCAAAATCTTATTATGTTGGGGACTCTGAGTACACTGTACTATTCTCTCTACTTCTGCATAGGTTTTCCTGTTATATTCTCCTAATATGTTTTTTATTGTTCTTTTTACAGATGCAGATTTTCTTTTACAATCCAGATGATTTTGACAGCTTTCAAACCGCCATTTCTGAAAACAGAATAATTGGAGCTATGGCTATATTTTTTCAAGTAAGTTAACAATGGCTCAAGTACTTCAACCAGAGTTCTTTGAGTATTTTTTTTTAATTCACCGAATTGTTCCATGTTTAATGAATGCATCTGTTTTCTAGTTCACACCTGTCTAAATGAAAGATATTTCATATTGTCTAATGTGTGATTTAAAATGTAAATAAGTATGTTTAGAAACATAATGAAAAATTTTGCATGAATTATTCTGATTTTATTGCTACTTGACTGGTGCACAGATTGAAGAACACATTTATCATCTAAGTTACTTCATTCCTGAAGCGTTTTGAACAGGTTCCTTCAGCATATTAAGAGGCTGATGTATGAAAAAAGTGGTTTTCTTTGGAGCAACTTTAAAATTTGACATTACTTGCAAGTAGATTAATAAATCGCATCAGTCATTTCTCTAAAGAGACTTCCTTTCTCCCCCCTCGTTCCCCTCCAGAAATCCCCATGGTAACTAAAATTTTTATTGAGACTGTTTCCAAGTTAGTATGTTCATGATCTCCCAGACTCTCCTCTTTTTTGTTGTATTAAGGAGTTTTCCTGGCTCATGTGTTGGTTCCATATCTAGAAGTGAAACATTGCGTCCTTCCATATATAGTACTGTCCATGCTTCTTAGTGTTGATCAGTGGGTGTCTTAACCAAGTAGCCTAGAGGAGACCTGGTGCTTTTTTTGTGTGGGAAGGTAGTCTGAGTAAGAGGTGTATGGCTTGTCTTTCAGTCTTGCAATTTGCCTAAAGACCACTTACAAGTGTTCCTTTTACCAGTGAGTCATCATGGGGAAATTATGTCTGACAACTCAAAGGAACATGAAAGGCATCAGAACCTTCTTCAATATGTGTCTTTAACCTCCGCCTTTTGAGGCAAGCTTCTCTGTCATTGAGATGGAGCCACTCCTGTGTGGAGTGTGTTAATTTCACTGCCCTTTTTAGTGAGTGACACAGAATGGACAATTCTCTTTACTGTTTGTCTCTCTCTCTTAATACCCGTCTCCCTTTCTTTTCTTGGATAAAGGCTCAAAGGGGATGTGATTTTTGAAAAATTGAAAAGCCTAATATCTTATCGAAACTTCAGAAACAATAAGAGTGGCATTCTACAGCAGTGGTTATGACGCTAATTTTCATACTAAGGTTTCTGAGCTAGTAGTACGCCATGAAATCATTTCAGTGAGTCTTGACCAGCATTTTTAAAATAAATAGAATAATACAGAACAGAAAGTATTCAAGCGTCTCACACATAATAAGGGTAAATAATTTCTTTGAACTTGATTTTTAATTGCTCATACACAGACATGCAAGCAATTGGGTCATTATATGAAATGTGTTTCTCGTTGTGGGTGATACTGAAATATTTTGAAATATTTTGTTTACACTGTATATTATGATAATCTCCTCATTGTTCCTACTGTTTTCCCAGGCATTTCTTCCCCCTGATTATTTTCGTGAACCACAGTAGAGCATAGTGTTTTAAAAGCTTATTCAGTGGAGTCAAAAATACATGCATTTGAATCTCATCTTTTTCACTTAACTGCAAAACGGTGATGTAGTTGTTTAAACTTTTTGTTTTATTTTATTTTTTGACCACACCGTGTGGCTTACAGCATCTTAGTTCTCTGACCAGGGATCAAACCTATGCATTAGGCATTGAAAGCACTGAGGCCTACCCCTGCACCGCTAGGGAATTTCTAAACTTTTCAACCACAGCATTGTTATCCGTGAAATAAGGATGGCAACTTCTACATCATCAATACTGTAGTCATTAAATGAAGTCCCTAGTGTGGGTTTTGGCACATAGTAGACATTTGGTAAATGCCAAACAAGATATGTACCCATATCCAGCCACTTCTGTTTCTATGAGATGGAGACCCCATGGTGTATGAGTCTTCTCTGCATAAGCAGAAGTCTGTTCTGGGCACAGCCCTGCTAGCAGTTCAGTTGGGTTCTGTCATAACCCCTTCTGCATCTAAACTGTGATAGATTTGTGGTTGGCATGACTGAGGTTACTTGAACTTCTCAGACAGTTTGTATGTGTGAGCGTGCTCTCAGTCATGTTCAACTCTGTGCAGCCCCTTGAATTGTAGCCCATCAGACTTCTCTGTCCATGGAATTTTCCAGGCTAGAAAACTGGAGTGGGTTGCCATTTACTCCTCGGGGATCTTCCTGACCCAGGGGTCAAACCTGTGTCTCTTGCATCTCTTGCATTGGCAGGCAGATTCTTTACTGCTGTGCCACCTGGGAAGCCCTTGCACTTACACAGTTATCCCTTACTTTTTCTCCCTCTCCTCTTAGTACACTGTTTTTCATATTGCTGGATCTCTACTCCTGCAGCCCTGCCTTCATACCTACTCTTTCCTCCTTTCCTGTCACGGCCACCCATGCCTCATCCAACCCGGTTCTATTCATACTTTATAGGTCACCTTTTTTTATAGGAAAATAAAATTTTTAAATGTTATTTATGAGTACTGAAAAGTCTATTTCACAGCATGCTCTACCCAAAAGGCTTCTATTTTTCCAGCTTTAGAAAGTCTTCTTAAATATAAGACCAATTAGAGGATGGGCAGGAGAGGCACACTGGTGTAAAAACCAGCAAAAGACCTCAGTGTGAAATCAACGCTTTGGATTTTTAAAGTATTTCCGGGACACAAGTGCTCATTCACATACAAAGAAATATAATGTGTATTTCATCTGGTTAGTCCTCTAAGTTTTGGCTTGCTATCCTGTAGACACAAAATAGAGGGCAGATAATAAAAAATAGAAGAGTTTTCTTTTTTTTTTTTTAGACAGCAGCTGCATGGAGCTGCTTTCTTTGTTTTCCTTGTAAGTCCACATGTACGTTTACACATCTGAGTTCACACTATGTCATTGCAGTGGAAAGAAGATGATATTATTGCTATTTTAATTTGGCAGTCTTTTTAGACCCTGTATTTTGAGATCTTTGTGTTTCGAATCTTTCTAATAAGAATGCTTGATTTGGAACTTTGGTATTTCTCCCCAGGTAAAGAAATCTTGATGTACATTTCCAAATTCAAACCTAGTGCCTTCCATTTTGATCTTTAAGAAGTATTTATCACTCTCTCGGGAATGATTCGATGACATGTATGGTATCACTTACTACATTAAATAGATGTGATAAGTGTAGTCACCTCCTGCCCACTAGAAGTGGGTCATAGTCCACTTCTATGGCTCGAAAGAGGTGAGAGGAGAAGGTCTCCTACTCATGAATTGGCTGTACTCTGCTCTGGTACCCATAAATGCACAGACTCATTGTTGAGAATCACAGGATATGAACGACCTACAAGTGCATGTCTAGGCAAGGCTAAGTTCTGTGTAGATGCTGTGGCTTTGATGCCAGCTTACTCCACACACTAGAATAATTTTCTCAACAATTTCAATTTTTCATTATCTGTGTTTCTTTTTTGCCCCCTGATCATCTGCCTGTTACTCCAAGGAGTTTTGGCTCTCTTACTGCCTTTGCTGTGGTTAGGTATGATGAGGTTCTTACGTTTCCCAAACACCAAAACACACACACACCTAACAGACACATGGTTGACCAGGGAATGTACTGGCTGAGTGCAGGTGGTCCTGTTGTATTTCATGGACATAATGATGGATGCTCCATCATGCTTATAATTATTTTCTTCAGTTAAACATGGAATATTTCACCTAAGATTTCCTGATGATGATGTAACAATTGAGATCTGAGTAGTGACTGTCTCCTTTGGAGGGGGTGTGAATTTCCATGCTAATAACCCATTCTCTAAGCAGTTTCCATGACTTCACTCTCAGCATGACCTTGATTTCATGACCCCAACCTGGGCCCCTTTGGTTTCGGACAGAATTGAAGGTCAGTCTCAATGTTGAAATGTAGTGAGCCAGGTTTCCCCTGAGTGCTTTGTGTGAACGCCAGTAAAGGAAGGATCACTTCCAGGTACAGAACAGAGCAAATGATGGCAGCCCCACAAGGTTTTACACTTTTGGGCCCACACGGTGCTAAAAGGCGCATTCATTTCATAGATAACTACTGCTGAGTGGAATGTTACAGCTTTCCAACACGTTGCTAAATGCATCTGGAGAAAGAACGGCCTTTTCCAGTTCACACACCTTTGGGCTAGTGGCCTTCTGGAAGATAAAGGAGAAAGGAAGGGTCAAGTTTGGATTTAAAAGGATTTTTTAAATAAAATAGGGTAAAATAATAAATAGATGAGGAATGAAGATACTTGTTAAATCACTAAGAGAATAAATCGATGCTTGTTTAGCTAATTTATTAGTACAAAAAATAAGTATTTTCTGTTTGTTAAAATAAAATCTTCTCTATTAACCTGTTTTGAAGTCCTGTAGAAATGTAAAAAACCAAAAGTCATCAAAATGTGCTTTTAATGTATTCTCGCATTTGGATAACACACCGATTGGGTTATCTCTTTAAAGAAGAAGGATGAAAGCCTGTGTTTATAGGAAAGTTTGAAATGACAGTGGACTGATTAGGCAATTTGTTGATGATACTTTGTTTTGAAAATAACTCAAAAAGGTTTAATTAATTTTGATGTAAAGTTACAAATCTTCCATGACAAGTTGAGGTTTCATCCTGGTAAACATTATAAATTTAAAACGTAGCAAGTTGAAAATGCATTTAATACACCTAACTTACTGAACGTCGAACCATCGTAGCTTGGCCCAGCCTACCTTAAATGTGCTTAGAATACTTAACGTTAGCCAATGGTTGAACCCGTTTAACAAAAAGCCTGTTATTGTTAACAAAAAGTATAGCACATGAAGTTTTCATTGTCTCGTGGAATTTACTGAATACAGAAAAGGAAAAAAAGGAAGGGTCATCTGATATAGAAAGGTTGTATATGTATTGGTTAGTTACCCTGTGATCACATGACTGACAGGAAGCTGTGGCTCAGAAGACAGTTTATCTTACCATCTCGCTAGCCTGAGAAAAGACCAAAATTTGAAATAACGTGTATCACTTTCACAGCATCATCAAGTCAAAATTATAAGTTAGGGACTCTCTGTATAGAGCAGAGACTACTCAGTTCTCAGAGTGACCTTACGTTTAACTTGACCTGTATTTTTTTTAGATCAGGAATCTTCTATCATCCCCCTTGAAATTGGGTTCTGGTTTGATTTTTCTTTCTTGCAATCTGTTTCTTCATCATTTCTCTCTGAACTGCTTCCTCCATTATCCCCGTGAGCATCAAAATGCCTTTGAACCATGCAACCATCTTAATGACTTTCAATCTGTTGCTTATAGAAGTTTGGGATTCCCAAGCTTGTAAAATTTTGATTTTATAGGTTTGATTTTTGTGGGTTGTTTTTTTTTTTTCTTTTGAGGAAGGACATGATTATCTTTGAATATGTGATGGTGAAGGAATCTCGTTTGTATTGCTACCCAGTTGCCATTGTTATTTAAATGCCAGAAATTTTATTTATATTTCCTGATTCTATTGAACTTCAGAATTATAAATGCATGATTCTTTAAAAGCATCTATATTTAGAAACTTTTCTCAGGTGGTTTTCTTTTCAGCTTCTTTGTTAGACCTTGTTGGGTCTAATCACTTCTGAATCTTTGCATCAGACACAAAGAAAATTTTTATTGTGTCTGCATCCAGGGGCCCAATCAATATCATGTCTCTTACACATTTAAGAAATAAGTTGATGTATTTACAGGTTGTCTTAGAGTACTTCTTTTTGACAACCTGTCTTCAGCAACTTCATTGAAGCTTTTTTTCATTTAATACTAGCTTCTACTTCTTCCGGGAGTATTGAGCCCCTTTGCACAAGTGTTTTTTTCTTTTTCCTATTCAGATTTCTATCCACAGCCTGACTGCTGTCATTGGATTTTCGCTAAGGTCTGTTGCTCATGCATTTGCGCCTTCTTCACTGTGTCCTAGGGAAGGCAATGGCTCCCCACTCCAGTACTCTTGCCTGGAGAATCCCATGGACGGAGGAGCCTGGTGGGCTGTAGTCCATGGGGTCGCGAAGAGTCAGACGTGACTGAGCAACTTCAGTTTCCCTTTTCACTTTCATGCGTTGGAGAAGGACATGACAACCTACTCCAGTGTTCTTGCCTGGAGAATCCCAGGGACGGGGGAGCCTGGTGGGCTTCCGTCTATGGGGTCGCACAGAGTCGGACACGACTGAAGCAACTTAGCAGCAGCAGCAGCCCTCTGTCCTTCTTTCATAGTTGAAAGCAAACTTCAAAACTCAAATGTTTCCAGAGTTGCTAACCCATTCTTTATATCACTCAGTGGTGCAGACTGCTTAATTATTTTTCTCCATCTGGAGAAGCTTAGTAATTAAATGAAATGGCAGCACCTGGGATTATTTATAGACGTGGAGAAGGCAGGAGGAGTTCTTGATGACTCATCCAGGGCTGGCAAGGAAGGCATTTTCTCCACTTCCCTGGGTCTCCCCCCACCAAAGGAGCTGTGATTTGTCCTTCCTATAACCCACTACTTCTCTTATCGCTCCATCTCACAGTCATGCTCTGATTTCAGTAGGTTTCTTCGGACTTTGTACTGTGAATTCACGGAGGACTGGGAGCCTCTGCTTACTCATCAAGTGCATCTCTTGCGGTGACTCCCATTGTGGCTTGGTGGTGCAAGTACTTAGGTGAATTCAGTGCAAACATATTCAGGCCGTCTTGAGTCTTGACTGGAAAGGTGGACACTGATAGCCTGGTAGCGAAGAAGTGATTAGAAATAGGTCACTAAGTTGTGTCCGACTCTTTTTGCGACCCCATGGACTGTAGCCCACCACGCTCCTCTGTCCATGGAATTTTCTGGGCAAGAATATTGGAGTGGGTTGCCGTTTCCTTCTCAAGGGAATCTTTCCTTCTCAGGGATCAAACCCGCATCTCCTTCTTGGCAAGTGGATTCTTTGCTACTGAGTCACCTGAGAAGCCCATGAGGGAGTGTAAGACCTGAGAATACTGGACTGCAGTCTTGGAGGTGGAGGTCCGTGTCTTGTTCCTCTGCTCCCTGTCCCACCATCCACCTTTCTCTAGCCCTCAAATCAGTACCTTGACCTCACTTGTTGCTCAGGATATTTGTAGTGGATAGGACTAAGTTACAGGAAGCCTTTTAGGATCCCACCACAAGACTGATGATTTGGGTTTTGGAAAAGCATGTGCCTAGCTAACTGCATAAGCTTCAGCTGAAAAAGGTGATGGTTTTACAGAAGTGTAAGGCTTCTGAAATGGTGAAGGACACTGACGTGAGGATTCTCAGCCTGCTGATCCATTGAAGCAGTTCTAACCTGGGACTCCATTGAGTCTAACATTGCTCTCAGCTCTATCTCTCCTTAGGCCTGTAGTTGGGAAAAGCATCAGGGCTTGAAACTTCTTAAAAGGTACAGTGCACTCAGAGGCCTTAAAGGAGTGTGTGAGTGCCAAGAGTATCTGGGTATATCTATGTCTGAAATTGTTCTTATAAAGTTTCCCACAGGAAATTCCCTGGCAGTTCAGTGGTTAGGACTCTACTTCCATGGTGGGTGGGTGGGTGGGAGTTCTCTCCCTGGTTGGGCAACTAAGATCCCACAGGCAGTGACATGGCCAATTAAAAAAAAAAAAATTAAGTTTCCCACCGAAATGATTTTATCTCAGTAGATGATGGGTAGAGAGAGGCTTTTTTGGATTGTTTAGCTCTTTTTCGTTCTACCATGACTCTCTTTCTTGTGCATTTCCTTCCTAGGGTTAGTTTCTCTGTGTTTCAGTGCATCTGTATATCTGTCTTTTTTCTTGCTCTTGCTGTTTCTCTGCTTGTGCTGACTCAACTTGACTCATTCTGCCGTGTGTTAAGCACCTTCTTCCTGCCATTCTTCATTCACATGGCGAATGTATCCTCAGAACTGTAGCTTGCCCTCAAAGTAGTTAGGTAACTGTAAGCTTTGGAAAGAGGTGGCCTTTGAATTCTTGCTTTGCTGGTAGCATCATTTTCTCATTGGGAGGCAGGGGAAGACAGATCAGATTAGGCAGATAAAGTATCGAGAAAAGAGTACAAGAATTATGTCTTTATATATTTGTATAATTTCAGAATGTTAAATATTTAATTATAAGAGTATGAATTTCCTATTTGTGAGTTTTAGAACTGGAGTTTCCTCCATTTTTCATTTTCCTCCCATTTTTCTACAAAGCACAACACCAGTATAAACCACCCTTTTTTATTTATGGTGACCTAGTGTCACCTTTTCAGTTTATTTATTTATTTTTAACCATCCTGAGAAATGGTTTTTCTTTGTTTAATGAACAGCACATTTTCTATCATGGCTATAGATAATTTTCTTTTTTTTTTTTCCTTAACTTACGACTGGACCTGTGGGCAAGGTGAAATGAACGCCTCTACCCCATAGAATGAAGGGAGAAGGAAGGGAGCAGAGAGAGAGAAAGAAGGAGAAAAGGAAGGAGTGAGAAGGGAAGGAAGGAAAAAAAATATTAAACCCACTACCAAACACCCAGCAAAAAAAAAAAATCCAAGAATTCTTTTTGAGTCAGAGACAGAGTGAATTTGTGTCAGGGACGCGTGATGGATTTTTACAACTTCTTCCTTAGACTGCTTTTGGGGATAATTGAAGTAAACTAATATGATTCTTAATTTATCCCTCTCCAGTTGCTGCTGTTTGAACATCGTCCTTCTCACATTTTCCACATCCTTGGTTTTATCCAGTTATAAGTTCAGTTCTTTCACTACATTACCTAGAAGTGTAATTTCGGAATGTTTTGGGCTAATTAAGAGATTTTTTTTTTTTTTTACACATGCAAGAATTAAAATACATATGTTTCAATTAAACTATTTTAACAGCTAATTGATTTCACAAGACCTACCATTAAGTGAAGGCCAGAGTCATCTTTAATGTTCAGGTGCAATTGTGGAATAGACGTGTGGATGTACAACATTGCATTTATGCCGTGTGAGGTGTTTCCAGTACATCTCTTGTCTGCAAATGGCCTGTAATTCAAATTTCCTCTTAGTGGACACATTTTAGAGGACTGTAATTGGTGAAGCATTACCTAATTAAGAAACTTTGAAAAAGACCATGTGAAAATCTTCTTTAATTAAATCATTGCACTTCAAGGACAGTCACCAAGTTCTTAGCCTTTGTACATAACTAAATGATAGTTTAGATTCTGCCATTTACTTTAGAAGTTAGATGTTTTGGCCAGTCTTCGAATCTGAGTGTCATAGTCTCAGATGAAACACAGGAACTCTATAGTGATCCCATTAAAATGACAGAAGAAAGACTGGCTGGCTGAGAACGAAGTGGTTGGCCACGGTCCCATAGCTCTTTGAAATCTACTAAGCTAAGAATTCTAGTTTTGTTACTCTGAATCCAGTTGTCTGATTTTTCTTAAGCTCTGATTTCCCTGAAGTAGGTGTACATACCTTAACTATTAATAATTAGATCTCTTGGGACAACTACACACAAAGCATCTTGCATCCCAAGGTTAGAAGTGAGTGACAACTGTCTTCTTTTCCTTCTCTTTCCTCTAGGTAACTAGTTGAGAAGATGCTTCTAAATAGAATGCAAGCACTACTAATAAAAGTTAGTGTTTATCACAGACTTAATTGATGTAATCTTTACTGAGAGCTCTCCCCTCGAGGTATTATTGTATCCATTTTACTGATGCACAAGGTGAGGCATGGAACTTTTTTCATTATAAATTACTCAACATCATATCAGCCAATAAATGTTGGAGACAGTATTTCAACAGCAGCAGGGTATCTCCAGGGTCTGTGCTCTTTGTGGGAAACTGAATCAGAAAATTTGGCTATTCTGTTGGAGAGGGTAGAGAAGTATATATCATTGGTACCAGTTATTATCTATGTGTATGTGCTTCGGAGCCTCTCAATTTTTCTCGTACCCTAAAGTTATTTTTTCATAACTTAAAATTTTGTCCTTACTCTTTTTGCCCGTAATTAAAACCTTTGATCTCATTCTAAATTCCCTTAGACTCTGTGCCTGTAATTATTTTATATATTTGATGACAGCTTTTTTTCTTTGGCCGTTTCCCTTTTATAAAAAGGCTGTAAAGGGAATTGAATGAATGGTGTGGTTAGATAAGGATGCTGTGAGTGAACAGGGTTAAGATTTGAGCAGTCATTTATTACCGTTTTTAATGGCAGTGGTTCTTTGAGGGAAGGGTGCAGGGGATTTCCCCCCCAGAGGACCTGAAGCCATGTCTGGCGACACTTCAGTTTGTCCCACTGGGGTAGTGGTCCTTCTGGTATCTAGTGGCTAGAAAGCAGGAATTCAGAATTCTGTGATGCACAAGAGAGCCCTTCACAACACAGTTTGATCTGGCCCAAATGTCAGCGCTCACACTGAGAAACCCAGCTTTGTGAGGACACCAGAGGGTTTCGATCTCAATAGATGTGGGCTATCCGGGCTGCTTGGGTTATTCTGCTAGCTGATGGCTGTAAGAATAACTAAATCATCCCATGCCTGAGAAGACCCCTAGGACTCTGGTCAACCAGGCTTTCGTTGACCGGATTCTAAGATAAGATTTAAAGACTCAGATGCCTGTTGGCAGGGAAGGAATGAAAACGCAGATACTGAGAACGGACTTGCAGACACAGTGGGGGAAGGAAAGAGTGGGATGAACGGAGAAAATGACATCAACATATATACACTACCGTGTGTAGAATGCATAGTGAGAAGTCGTTGTGTAACACAGGGAGCCCAGCCTGGTGCTCTGTGGCGACCTCGAGGGGTGGGATGGGAAGGGAGGGATGCTCACAAGGGAGGGGATATATGTATAATCATGACTGATTCGTGTTGTTGGTGGGGCAAAAACCAACCCAATCCTGTAGAGCAATTTAAATCAACCCTGCTTCTAGGTATTCCAACCTCACCTCAGGCCCTAGAAATTAAAGAACCCAGGGGAAATGTATTCCCAGGCACTGCAATGATTTGTGAAACAAGCACTGATTTAATAGTACATTCACTTAGACCTAGAAAAGTAAACAAAGGTTAAAAGCGTGTACAGATGCCTTTGAACTAGACTTCAGTGGGAGCTGGTTTGAAAATCTCAGAGATCAAGGAAGCTCCCTTGGTGTAGGCTGTAGGAGACTGTGTCTCCGTGAATCACAGGATGCTCTTGTTCCCACGGCCGCTGTGCTTTCCTTGGGCAGGATTTTAAAGCTATTAATGCTGGTTTTATTTCAGAAGTCTGTTACGGCTTCTCTCAGAAGGTTTTGACTCTTTGGCCGTCTCGGCATTGTCCCAGAGGAGTGAGGATCCATCTTGAGCTGGAGGAATCTGATTGTTGCTCACCTGTGGTGCTGCTGCATCGAGTTGCCCAAATGAGATGCTTGCAGTTCTCAGTTCAGGGTTTCCATGAAAACTACTGTTTGTTTTCTTTGTCTGTAGCAGCTTAATATATATGATACAAGTGCGCTTATCTGAAGAGCTTTTGTTTTTCTGTGTGTCCTGGATGAGGCTTACCTGTCTTCTGTTAATATTTCTTGTTCGTGGAATGTGCTGAACCTTCGTTGCTGCACAGACTTTCTCTAGTTGGGGAGAGCAGGGGCTACCCTCCAGTTGAGGTGCACTGGCTTGTCTTGCGGTGAAGCATGGCCTTTAGGTGTGAGGACTTCACTCGTTGTAGCGTGTGGGCTCAGTAGTGTGGCACTTGGGTTCATTAGTTGTTACCCATGGGCCCAGCTGCCCCTGGCACATGGGATCTTCCAGGACCGGGGATCATACCGGTGTCCTCTGCATTGCAGGGCAGATTCTTAATCACTGGAGCACCAGAGGAGCCCTGTCTTTTTTCAATTTTTTTTTTTTTAGTATTTATTTGGGTGCACTGGGTCTTATTTGCAGTATATGGGATCTTTAGTTGCAGCATGTGGGATCTAGTTCCTTGACTAGGGATTGAACCTGGGCCTCCCTGAATCAGGAAAGTGGAGTCTTAGCTACTGGACCACCAGGGAAATTCCAATACCTGCCCTACTTGAGCATACCTTTGACCCATACTCCCAAAGCACTTCTCTGGTACACCACAGGGATTCATTGTAAAGACAAACTGTTTTACACAGCTCTTTTTAGTTGGTAGAAATCCATTCAGCTCTTTTTCCATGATGTGGTAAGAAATGAAGAAGAGACTTAGTTTTATTTATATGAGCTGCTCCTGCTGCCGCTAAGTTGCTTCAGTCTTGTTCGACGCTATGCGACCCCATAGACGGCAACCCACCAGGCTCCCCCGTCCCTGGGATTCTCCAGGCAAGAACACTGGAGTGGGTTGCCATTTCCTTCTCCAATGCATGAAAGTGAAAAGGGAAAGTGAAGTTGCTCAGTCGTGTCCAACCCTCAGCGACCCCATGGACTGCAGCCTACCAGACTCCTCCGCACATGGGATTTTCCAGGCGAGAGTCCTGGAGTGGGTTGCCATTGCCTTCTCCAATTTATATGAGACTTTTCCTCATTTCTCTAGTATCCACTTCTTCCTCTGTCATCTTGGTCTTGGTAATACCGTCTGGCCAACTGTGATATTTTTCAGGAATGAAGTCCTGTGGTTTGTGAGAGAAACAGAGACTATTTGGAGAACTTCCGTAATATTTTAACCCTCCTATCTTTCACTTGCAACAAGTAAACACCCAAATGTGATACAGTAAAAATGTGACACAGTATTTGGAGTGTCTGTATTATTTTTCTTATTGAAGTATAGTTGATTTACAATGTTGTGTTAATTTCTGCTGTACGGCAAAGTGAATCAGTTTTATGTACACATATATCCACTCCTTTTTAGATTCTTTTCCCTCGTAGGCCATTACAGAGCATTGAGTACAGTTCCCTCTACTGTACGGTAGGTTCTTATTAGTTATCTGTTTTATATACAGCAGTGTGTATGTGTCAATCCCAATGTTCCCCTTTTCCACAGGTAATTTTGATTTTGTTTTCTACTTATTTCTATTTTGTAGATCATTTGTATTCTTTTTTTAGAGTCCACATATAAGCAATACCCCATGATATTTGTCTTTGTCACAGTTTCTCAACTTAGTATGACAGTCTCTGGGTCCATCCATGTTGCTGCAAATGGCATTATTTCATTCTTTTTTTTTTTTTTTTTTATGGCTGAGTAACATTTCCATTGTTTCTTTATTAGGACTGCCTAGCTGTCTTTTGAGAAAGATATTAGCATTGAATTCCCTTGCTTTGGGTTTTGTGGGAGTCCTAAATACGTTGACTTCCCTGTACACATTTATATAGCAGATTCTATTTTTCTCGTCCTTTGAGTTTTCTGAATATGTATTAAGTTATGTGATTTTTATGTTCATGCAAATTCCTAGGTTGCTGCATATAAAATCATAGAGTTAATTAATTTAGATCTCGCTTATTTGGCATCTGGGTTTGTCCAAAGTTGAGGTAAGCTGGAACTTACTTAAGAAAGCAATAATTAGACACATAAATATTATAGATTGCATTGCAGTGAGAGGAACTGCTTAATCTGTGTATCAACTGAATATTATCAACCAATTTTATGTAGTATTCATTTGATACCAGTCTTTTGGTTTTAACAGAACTCTTACATATCATATAAATGGATTTGGTGAGGAGCACTCCTCAAATCACATCAGTGTGAACCACATATAATGAAATAAAAATCTCTGTCTCTAGAGACCTCTTCATGGACCCCAGCCTTGTTGTGGGGAAGGGGCTTGAACCATAAAGAAGGCTGATACATAAGCTGAGCACCAAAGAATTGAGGCTTTCGAATTGTGGTGCTGGACAAGGCTCTTGAGAGTCCCTTGGGCTGCAAGGAGATCAAACCAGTCAGTCCTTAAAGAAGTCAACCCTGAATATTCATTGGAAGGACTGATTCTGAAGCTGAAGCTATAATGCTTTGGCCATGTTATGCGGAGAGCTGAGTCATTGGAAAAGACCTTGATGCTGGGAAAGATTGAAGGCAAAAGAAGAAGGCAGCAGCAGAGGATGAGCTGGTTAGATAGCATTACCGACTCAGTGGACATATATTTGAGCAAATTTTGGGAGATACTGGAGGACACAGGGGCCTAGTGTGTTACAGTTCATGGAATGACAAAGAGTCAGACACGACTTAGTGACTGAACAGCAACAATTTCTAAAGTGATAGCCAGTTAAGACTCTTAGATAATGCCATTCCTGAGTCTTCTTTGTTTGTGGGCTTCCCTGGTGGCTCAGAGGTTAAAGCGTCTGCCTCCAATGCGGGAGACCCGGGTTCGATCCCTGGGTCGGGAAGATCCCCTGGAGAAGGAAACGGTAACCCACTCCAGCATTCTTGCCTGGAGAATCCCATGGACGGAGAAGCCTGGTAGGCTACAGTCCACGGGGTCGCATAGAGTTGGACACGACTGAGTGACGGAACGGGACGGGACGGGAGTCTTCTTTATCTTGTATTTGTGAAGTCTTACTTGACTTTCTGCAGGGTTTTCCCAAGCAGCTTGGCGTTCTTGAGCACCATTCTGATAAGGTTTCAATGAATTATTTCTGTTTTTAGGCACCTCTCCAATGGTGGCTGCCAGGCAATAGTTTTTTTTTTTTTTTTTGCTACTGAG
The DNA here is from genome assembly GCF_049115385.1 of Moschus berezovskii. NCBI lineage: Eukaryota > Metazoa > Chordata > Mammalia > Artiodactyla > Moschidae > Moschus > Moschus berezovskii. The sequence continues at coordinate 21,287,206 of NC_142483.1, forward strand.
TTGACTCATTGGAGAAGAGTCTGATGCTGGGAGGGATTGGGGGTGGGAGGAGATGGGGACGACAGAGAGTGAGATGGCTGGGTGGCATCACCGACTCTGTGGACATGAGTTTGAGTGAACTCCGGGAGTTGGTGATGGACAGGGAGGCCTGGCGTGCTGTGATCCATGGGGTCACAAAGAGTTGGACACGACTGAGCGACTGAACTGAACTGAATCATGTTTAGTGCCAGATGTCTCAGAAATGCAAGCAGCTAACTAACATGCGGTCAATTACTAGATCGTTAAGGAAAGGAAACGAATGTCTAGGGCCACATCTGAACTTGGCAACCTGGCTACCCTCTTTTTTTCTGTATAAATGGCAGCCAACCTAAAGCTTTGGTTCCTCTCTGTTTTATGTTGTACAGGTGAAAGATGTCCTCATCCCTCTAAAGTACTTTGGATGGGTAAAATTCCAAGGCTTCTAAAAAAGAATTACAATTTCCAATTCTCTATGAATATAAACAAACAAAAACCCAGCAGGTGGTAGTTGTGGATCCTGGTCAAGAGACTGTTCTGCCAGTATTGTACATGCATTATCTCCCGTAATGCTCCTGCCCTTCCTCTTGAGAAGGAGCTTCTGATTCCAGAACTTTTCTCCGATGCTTAGATTTCCTTTGATTGTGAAATCAGTGTTTCGGAAAAAAAATTTGGTAAGGGTTGGCATTTTGGAATGATAGTTCTAGCCTAAAATTTAGATTTGCCCCTCACTGGCCTACTCATTTGGACAAAGCTATCCCCTTCTCTCACTGCCTCAATTTCTTTGTCCGTAAAATGGACATACTGCTGTCCTTTGATTTGTCATGAGCTTCAAATAAAATCGTGTCTAGGAAAGTACTTTGGAGCAGAATTTGAACCTCTCTATAAAATTTGTAGTATTTCAGTGACTATAAGTAAGTAATCATTTACATGATATTGATAATGAGTAACAACTGGAGTCCGGATGCTAAAATAAAAGGGACTACTTTGTTCTTTTTTTTAAAAAAAAAAAAAAAAACTTTTTATTTTGTTTTGGGGTATAGCCAGTTAACAATGTTGTGATAGTTTCAGATGAACAGTGAAGGGACTCAGCCACACATATACATGTATCCATTCTCCCTGCAAGCCCCCCTCCGATCCAAGCTGCCAGATAACATTTAGCAGAGTACCCTGTGCGATACCGGAGAAGGCAATGGCAAGCCACTCCAGTACTCTTGCCTAGAAAATCCCATGGATGGAGGAGCCTGGTAGGCTGCAGTCCGTGGGGTCTCTAAGGGTCGGACACGACTGAGCGACTTCACTTTCACTTTTCACTTTCACCCATTGGAGAGGGAAATTGCAACCCACTCCAGTGTTCTTGCCTGGAGAATCCCAGGGACGGGGAAGCCTGGTGGGCTGCCGTCTGTGGGGTCACACAGAGTCGGACACGACTGAAGTGACTTAGCAGCAGCAGCAGCTGTGCAATACAGTAGGTCCTTTTTGGTTAACCATTTTAAATATAGCAGGGTGTACACCTCTGTCCCAAACTCCCTAACTATCCATTCCCCTCATCCTTCCCTCCCTGCTCCCCAGCAACCATAGATTTGTTCATTCTCTAGTCTGTGAGTCTGTTTCTGTTTTATAAAGTGTATTCATTTGTATCATTTCTAAAAGGGAATACTCTGAATGATTGCTTCCCTGTACGCTTAAGCCTGGCCCAGAATAGACACATTAAAATAATCATACTGCTTTGGGCACATCAAGTATATGCATCTTCCCAGGCTCCTTGTGTTTGGTGGAGGGTGCTTCAGCTCTCTGATTACCTTGCCTATAAGACAAGGTTCTGAAGTCTAAGTGTTGTTATTGGTGCTGTAATTCAGGAGGAGGTAACCAGATTCAGATTTCCTCAAGGAGCATCTACACATCTCTCTTGCGCCTTTAAAGAGGAGCTAAAGTAATTACTCCTAACACCTTGGATGGTGAAATAAATATTAATTTAATTGGAGCAGCCAGTCAGCTGGGGAGAAACAAGAAACACATTGATATGGGCCCAGATGCCTGCACATGATTAGTGGGGGTGCTCTTTGGAAGTCAGAGGACCCCATCAGCTCTGCCTCCGAGTGACTGCTGAATTCCTAGTCGTGAATTTCACTCCAGTTTCAAAGCTGTAAACCAGGTATCCTTTATGTGGCCTTATTTGTGCTGGCAATGTGTCCTCTCTTTGGAGATCCTGTATTATTGTCTGCTTGGTTAGAGACACTGCCAGCAATAATGATGTGATGCTGGAGGCTTCTTAATACTATGGCATGAGAATGATTGTGCTGGCAATCCGTTTCATCCGTCCCCGTGGTCATTGCGCGCCATTCATTGGGTTGTGAGTGGGAGCTGCTTGTCATCTGTGTTTTGCGGCTCTAACTCTCTGTTCCTCCTTGTCCAAGGGGATATGGTCAGCCCATACACAGGTCCCTCTCTCCTCTCCTGTGGCTGTTCCTTTGCCTTCTTTCTTCATTCCGTTTGCGAAGCTGCAGAGTCCACATGGTGTCCCATGTACTGTGGGCAGCATGGTGTCCAGAGAATTGAATAAACAATGGACCCTCTCATATGTTATCAAGGACGTGACTCGATGCATACACATGGATGTGTGCGTACACACGCGTGCACACACACACACCTGTAAGCTCTTTTAGACAAGGACCTTTCTCTGCTGTTACAATCTCACCGCTTGCCACAGAGGTATTGTGCTGCGTGCTCAGTCACTCAGTTGTGTCTGAGTCTTTCTGATGCCGTGGACTGTGGCTCGCCAGGCCCCTCTGTTCATGGGGTTCTCAGGCAAGAATAGCAGAGTGGGTTGCCATGCCCTTCTCCAGGGGATCTTCCCCATCCAGGGATCCAACCCACATCTCTTGGGTCTCCTGAATTGGCAGGCGGATTCTTTACCACCAGTGCCACCTGGGAAGTCCGCAGAGGTACTGAATGCAAGCAGAAGTCACTACTTGAGAGAGTCTGCTCGATGAAGCAAAGAGACGCTGGATCTCACTGGCTTGAGTCAGCCCTAGTTCAGCCCGTCAGTAGTTGTGAACTTCTCCTTTCTGCCTCTCAGTTTTCTCATCTGGACAGTGGGTCAGATGAGAAGAGACCCGCCTTTCAGGATTGCCGTGAGGACTGTGTTCGTGAAGATAGGTGGGATGAAGATGTGTGTGGTGCAGAGCAGGCTCAGTCAATGAGAGCCTCTGTTGTAATCTGGGCAGTAACAGGTATCGTCACGTTCGCGGTCACGAAAACCGGTCACCGAGAGCCGCGGTCCTGCAGAAGGAAGAGTAAAGAACCCCCACTGTGAGAGAGGAAGGCGTTGTCCCCTGCACCGGGCTCCTGACTCCTTAGTGGGCTTCGTTCTTCCTTCCTCTCCAAGCTCAGGGACTGGCAAGAGCAAAGAAGCTTGTCCTCCCCGGTGACTGCACAGAGGGATCCCTGAAAGAGCTGTGAATCTCCTGGTATTTGGGGACCCCCTCCCAGGATTTAGGTGTCATTGGTCTGGGCCGTGGTCTGAGCAGCAGTCTCTCTCCCCACCCTCACCCCTGCCCTTGCTCTTGTGTAATTCTTGGATGCCGTGTGCAGCCAGGGACTGGCTCCTGGGACTCCCCCGCGCGCATGCTCAGTCTCAAGTCAAGTCTGACTCTTTGCACCCCTCAAAGACTGTAGCCCGCCAGGCTCCTCTGTCCACGGGATTTTCTAGGCAAAAATACTGGAGTGGGTTGCCATGCCCTCCTCCAGGGGAGCTTCCTTCGCAGGGATTGAACCCTCATCTCCAGCAGCTTCTGCAGTGCTGGGGAGTTCTTTACTGCTGAGCCACTGGGGAAGTCCCCTGAATCCGCACCCCTCCCACCTCCCCCCACCCCCTGCATTCCTGCTTAGGTAGCTAATGATTCAGTCTCCTTAACAGAGCGTGTTCTCTGCTGATGACACCCCAACGACCCTCCCTCTCTCACATCCCAGGGTAGCACCAGTCCCACTTGCATTGTGTTCTCAGTTTACAATGAACAGTTTCAGGCAGTGTCGTTCTCTGGGTGACTCCACCTTATGCTATTCCCCAGGATGGCAGTAATCTCCTAGGTGTAGAGGAGCCTCATCGTCTCTCCTACCTCCTAGTTTGTGCCAGAAGAAATGCAGGTGTAAGAGTTGTTGGCAACGAGGCGGATAGAAGGAGACTGCAACGGAGGATCAGATGAGTCTTCAAGCTTCTGTCCACCTGGAGAGGTGGGGATGAGTAGGCAGAGCAAGGCCAAGCTGATGCATTAACCCAGGCGCAAGGTCTTGCAACTGTTGTCTTGGGCTGGCTGCTCAAAGCTGGAGACCAGAGGCCGAGCCTTCCCCTCTGGCCGGGGTGTGGCTGTGGGAACTGGGAAGACCGTGTAGGAAAAACAGCTGAGCTTGCTTTTCTTCAGATAGTTGTATTTAGGGGTGCTTCCCTGACGTGGGAGGGCTTCCCTGGTAACTCAGACGGCAAGGACTCCACCTGCAATGTGGGAGATCCGGATTCGATCCCTTGATCAGAACGATCCCACGGAGAAGGAAATGGAAACCCACTCCAGTATTCTTGCCTGGAGTATTCCATGGACAGAGGAGCCTGGCGGGCTACAGTCTTAAAAGATCACAGGGTCAGACATGACTGAGTGACTAAGACTCTCGCTTCTTTCCCTAACTTAGGGGCTTATAGAGGGGAACTCGAAGCAGAGTTCCAAGGAATAGAGAGAGCCGCTCCCCAGGCTCTTCTGGGTAAATCCATGTTGGGACAGATTCCCATTTCTGGCGAGCCCGGAGGAAATGGAGAAGAGAATAGAGCTAGCGTGTGTTTTGCCTCTTCATCCGCCAGCTTACTGTCTGTTACTGATCATATTAGGGAGGAGAGTCGTATGTTTGTCTGGCCAGTCCACACCCGTTACCTTTGATGCTTAGACTTGTGCAGGAAGAACTTGCATCCCTGACTGACAAATGAGACGAAGGAACAGACAGTTTGTAACTTGCCCCGAGTCAGACAAACATTAATGGAAAACGGTGGGATCAGAACCTATTCTTCCTGCTCTGGAGGCTTTTCCTGTCTTGCCAACTTGAGTTGGATCTGCTCCTGCCATCCTGGAAACCCCACTCCCTGCTTTTTCTTCCCAGGGGTGTAGACCTGGCGTGGGCCCAGTTCCTCAAAGTGTTCCTGCTCAGCCCTCGAGGTGGACTCTGTGCTGACAGCACGCAGGACATCAGGCGATGAGAACTTGCAGGAAAAGACTTTACTGGGGAAACTTCTATTTCGGAGTCACTTCTGCCAGCAGCTCTCTTAACATTTGGAAGATGCTAAGGCTGGAGAGCTATGTGTTTTCCATTACCTGCCTCCAAAGCACATGATTTTAATTGGCTACCCGTGGAACTTCACTGCGAGCCCATCGACATTGGGTTTTTATGCTTGCTGCCATGCAGCTCCCCGAGTGTGGTTGCTTCAGTGGAAGATTATGGATGTTCTCTGCTCGGATATTGCAGGCACTGTCTGCACCTGCTCCAGACCTCGGGAGCTGAGCCAGACCTCCCCCCAGCCCAGTGTCCCCACTGAGGCCATGTGCAGGGCTGATGCTGAGAAGTCAGCTCAGGCCCTGGGCCAAGAAAGGTGTTTGAGTTGGGAGACTTGGGGAGGCTCCAGGAGTTCTCAGTTGGCTGGCGGACCCCTCAGTGCTGCTGAAACTTTCTGGAAGCCCAGAAGCAGTCCTGCTCACATCTGGGCTGTGGTCTGCCAACAGGCTTTTCTTTTTCGACATTTCTGGATCAGAAAGGCTGTGACCTGCTGCAGAGGAGCACTTCCATCCATAGGCTGCCTTAGCCTGCTGCTGCTAAATCACTTCAGTCGTGTCCAACTCTGTGTGACCCCATAGACGGCAGCCCACCAGGCTCCCCCGTCCCTGGGATTCTCCAGGCAACAATACTGGAGTGGGTTGCCATTTCCTTCTCCAATGTGTGAAAGTGAAAAGTGAAAGTGAAGTCGCTGTCATGTCTGACTCGTAGCGACCCCATGGACTGCAGCCTACCAGGCTCCTCGGTCCATGGGCTTCTCTAGGCAAGAGTACTGGAGTGGCTTGCCATTGCCTTCTCCGGTGCCTTAGCCTAGAGGAACGAAAATCCACCTTCAGTGTGTTTATCTGCCAGAACAGCCCCACCATAATCATCTTCTCTCCAGCTTTACACATGATGAAGTGCTGCACAGCATTCTTCTGTCGGGTGAATGTGTAAAATCAGCCCAGATTCCCGGCAAAGTACCATTCCTTCAATTACATCCTTGTTATAAAAGCTTCATTTAAAAATTCTTGGGCCGTAAAGCAAAGCGAGAGAGCAGTGTTTTACTATCGCAAGTTGTTCAGCAGACCGTCTTGGTGTCAGAGGGCACTCTGGTAGGCAGCGAAGCTATCAGTTCTTGGTCATTTCAAAGCCACACCCCCTGTGTGGCCTCCAGTGAGGCAAAGGAAGGATACTGTACAAAGAGATTCCTGCAGCTTGTCCTGGATGTCACCTCACTGGCGACTTCCAAGGCTTTTCTGGCTGTAAAAGACAGTATTGGGAGACATCCCTGATGGTTGAGTGTTTAAGAATCTGCCTTCCAATTCAGGAGACATGGGTTTGACCCCTGGTCGGGGAACTAAGATTCCCCATACCGTGGGGGCAACTAAGCCCACGAGCCACAACTAGAGAAGCCAGCATGCTGCAAGAGCCTGTGTGCTGCGACTAAGACCCAGCAAGGCCAGAAAAATGTTTTTTAGGCAATATTGGAACATTACACCAGTACAGTGGATCATGTACTATCCTGAGTTCTCAGTGGAAGAAGCGTGTTAACTCTCTAGACTTTTCCAACGCATGTGTATAGAATAAGCTGATCTCTTTCAGTGTTCACCAAATATCCCTCGTAGCCCAGCATGGGCCAGGTGCTCTGTTGGACATCAGGGCTGCCTTGGTTAGGACATGCCCATGTTGCCTTGGTCCTTATGGGCATCACAGTCTGTTAGGAAAATAGATATTAATCACATAAGTGTGCTTTGGATGCACGATTAAACTTGTGTTGAACTCATTGAAGGAAAGAGACATTCAGTGCTTTGAGAGCATGTCGCAGGGTCCAGGCCCCATTTGGAGGGTGAGGAGAAGCTTCCTGAAGAAGATGTGATTGCCCAGACTTTCACTAGGTCAAGAAGCTTCAAGGGAGTTGTAGTGTGTGCCATGGCCCCAAGGCAGGAGAACAGAATGCCAGGAGACCTGAGAGGGAACCACAGGCGGGGAGCTGGACCCCACAAAGCCCGAAGGCCATCTCCTCTGGGGTTTTATCCAGGGGAGCCGTTGAGAAACTGGCTGGGTGGGGAGACTAACTTGTTAGTATTGTGGAGCTGATTAGGAAAGCTGTGGTTGAGGGACTAGCTGGAGAGAAACCCAAGGAAGATGCACTGTCATCCGTTTGTCATAAAGAAAAGAGATGGCGGTGGCTGGGACCTGGGGAAAAATGATCTTTCTATTACCAAGATTGTAGGAATTTTATGTTCTTATGTAGGAGGAAGAAAATTAGTTTCAGGCTCTGGGAGAGTGCGTTTGAAGCAACTTGGTGACGAATGAAAAGAGTACTTCTGGCGTAGGAAAGCAGGTCAGAGGGGTTTTATGAATGCTGCTCACAATCAAGTTTGTAGTAACATCCTCATTGTTGTTTGGAGGCGGCAATTTATCTACATTCACTTTTCACTGTTGTGTTGGATGTTTTTTTCCTGTTGTGTGTATTTTTTTGTTTTATGTGCATTGTGCAGGGGTATTGAATGGGCCGTCTGTCTTCGTCAGGTTCCATTTTAATTTTGGAGAGCTGGACAAGGGTGTGATTATAATGATCAGTTCATGTGTGCATTTCGCCATGCCCTGTCTGCAAATACAAGCTGACTGCTTTCCATTGTGAAAAATGAATTTCGCAGCCATGTTGTTAAAGCTGTAAGCCTATAGATTGAACTTCATGGGAATTTCATTAGTGTGTTTCTGCAAATAGTCTTCGGATGTCTAATATATAAAAATAAGGGATGTCATTCGGAATGTCATGTTAGCTCTTCACCCTCTGTTAAACGACAGATGGATGACCGGACTGAAGCTTCATTATAATTATCAGAATAAAAGAACAAATTAAGTGAATGGTCCCAAGCTACGGTGGCCTTTTAATCCCAATCAGATTTTATACTCTGTTACAGTTTATAGTTCTAAAACCTTCCATTTTGGTTTTGTCAATAACACAGAAGGATTTTTAAACAAACACGGTTTACTAACTCATTTTAAAAACACAAAGCAAAGAGCTCTCCATCTTAAAAGTGAAATGATAGAGCTGAACCGGCTGAAGATGACACCATTAGGAACCCACTGTCAGAAACATCAGGAAGCCCCCTAAGGAAATCAACCCTGAATATTTATTGGGAGGACTGATGCTGAAGCTCCAATATTTTGGCTACCTGATGCGAAGAGCCAACTCTTTGGGAAAGATGCTGGGAAAGATTGAGAGCAGGATGAGAAGGGGGTGGCAGAGGATAAGATGGATAGATAGCATCACTGACTCAGTGGACATGAATTTGAGCAAACTCCAGGAGATAGAGAAGGACAGAGGAGCCTGATGTGCTGCAGTCCATGGGATCGCAGAGAGTTGGACATGACTTAGTGACTGAACAATGAGAAGCAGCAGAGGGTGAACTCAGATTCTCTTTGAACCTGGTTGCCTTGTTCCACTTAGTCCTGTGAAGGAGATACTGGTTGTAAAACATAATGGTACAGAATTGAGTTACTAAAGGATGGCCTTCCTGGTTCCTTTATAAAGATCTTGCTCATGTCGTCTTCCAGCTGAGAAGTAAGAATATGATTCCTATTAAATGCTGTTCAGGATGTTCTGCCAAAGCGATATTGCTTCAAACCTGGGGCTGGTCCAGCAAATGAAAACCTAAATAAACTCCACAAGAGCACCCAGTGTTCTTTGAAGGACTCCTGGCCTGAGTGTTTCCACATAAATAAATGAACACTGGGTGAGTAATGTTGCATTTTTGACATGCTCTTGTTATTGATCTATACAGATTAGAAGATCATGTTCTTTTAGCGGCAAATGCGAACCCCCTCCACATTCTTTTCCCAAATTAAAGGTACCACAGCAGAGTAGGATCTGTCTTTTTTATTTTTTATTGACGTATAATTAATGTATAATGTTTTGACAGCCTCTCCTATACAGCAGAGTGACTCAGTTATATACATGCAGACATGCTTTTTAAATGTTCTTTTCTGTTCCGCTTTATCACAGGGTATTGAATATAGTTCCCCATACTATACAGTAGGATGTTGCTGTTTATCCATTCTGTATGCAATAGTTTACATCTGCTAAGCTCAGAGTCCCAGTTCTTTCCTTAAAAACAAGTTTCCTAGATGATATCACCTGTATGAAAAAAAATGCACTCCGTTTTTGGTACTGTTGGTATCTAGAGTGCTCGGAAAATAGAATTTTCAAGAAACCTAACAGTCCAGTAATTAACTTCACTATAACATCATATTATATCTTCAATAAATAATAAATATGGACTAATATGGTCAGAAAATATCTAAAAACTAGAAATTCATTTTCCTAGAGGATCTTTTCTGTGCAATTTCTATTTACTATGCACTATTCTAAACCTAAGTTAAACTACATTTACTCATTTTTAATAAAAGTGGTACTGATTTTCCTCTTCAGTCTTCTTTTAATTTTTCTATTATTTTGTTAGGCACAGAAAGTATATTATTTATGTTTTTATAAATATTTAAATGGATAATAGGCATAGCCAAATATTAATCTCATGAAGAACTCTCTAGAAGAGGTGGCATTTGTGATTCTCAAAAGCACTTTCGGTTAAAAAAATTTTTTTTTCAGTGTACAATATAATGCTAGGAAATTCACTTCAGTCATGAAAAGAAGCGGTAAATATCCCAGAACAATAATTACTGTCATCATACCCTTCCAGGTTCAAGTGGTCACTATTTGGAGATTTACTAATCCTGATTAGAGATTATCTTCATAAAGGATGATAAGCTTTTGAGAGATTACAGGGCTAATTGATAAAAAAATTACAACAAATATTTTAATATCAATTCACCTTTCTACAGAGCTTGACAATTTATCACAAGTCTTTACTTACATTGTTTGGTTCTTAAGTTGGTAAATAAGGCATGGTGGATCCCCTCACACCCTTCATCCTGGCCCCAGCTTTTCTTCTGGTCATTTTCTTAGCAGGTTTTGGGAAAGAAATATAGGAGGTCAGGTGACTTGCCCAAGGTCACAGAGTTAAAACTAGCACCCAGACCTTTGGATTTTATGCCCATAATCCTTGACTGCCTTCCAGGAAAGCTGATGTTTCTCTAACTGTTGGCCTTCTCTTAGGTTCCATGGATGGATAGGTTAAAAGAATATTCTGGAAGCCATGCCAAATGTCTTTGTATATAGTCTCAGGAAAATAGCAGTCTTTGATAGTTCCTAACCTTCCATGCTTGTATCTCATCTCTAACAAATGGTAGAACTGAATTGGATGCTTCAACTCAAAGGGTTGCAGCCACGGAACGTGTTGTGACTTTAGGGATAGCTGAATTAAGATATAAGATGTCTTAGAAACAAAAGTGCGTATCTAAATGTCACTGGACAAACAAATCCCAAAATGATGAATTTTTATGCAAATATAGAATTTAGACTTGTTTGAGATACAGGAGGTAGTTCTTATTGCCACCAGCCTACAAATATAGCTGTGTTTCCTGATTTACTGGTAAAATTCCCACAGTTGGGATTTCTCACCATTAGTGCTAGAATTGGTGCCCTTGTCTAGGATTTGACTGTGTAAGGAGAATTTGCTTGTACTTGTGAGTCTGACTACTAACTGCTATAGTTCAAAGTAGGGTTAGTTTAGGATTTTTATAACCATCTTTCTGCTTTTACCACAAATTCTGATAGAAACAAACCCTCAGTATGGAGTCTGGTTCTTTAATTCCTCACCACCTATCACTATATACACTGGTCTTTCAAAATGGTATGTTAGACCTGAAATTTAATCCTAAGAAAATAACTCAAATGTCAGGAAAGTTTTGGATACAAAGGTGTTGATTACACTATTGTTTTTGATAGTGAAAATTGGTGGAACAAGCCCATATGCCCAACATTTTAGAAATGATTAAATGAGCTCCTCCTTAAGTTGGGATATTATATCACCATTAAAAGTTATGCTGTATGGGGAGTTTTAATGACATAAGTCACATTATTGCTTAATACTATTTTGATAAAATGGCAGTACTGTAAGTTAACAAAACGATTAAGAATAGCAAACATATATATGGTACCTCTTCCTAGGAGTACATCTAAGCACTTTATATATGTCATCACTTTGAGGTAAATACTCACAGTACTTGTGAAGGAAATACTTTGGTAACTTTGTTTTTAGATGAAAAAAGCTAGACACCAGCTGTTAGGTCACACATCTAATAAGTGGAGGAATGGGGTTCAACCCCTCAACTCAGCTATTACTACCGCTCTGCCCCATGTAATATTCCTAACACATGATGTCACCAGTGCTGTAAAATGTGTTCACATGTGCGTGGAAAATTTGGAAGGACGAGTGACCCAGTTTCCAGCACTGGTGACCTGTGTGATGGGAGTTTGTGAGGTTCAGTCCTGGTCTAGTCTTTTCTGTATATTATGAAGAACTTGCGATATTTTTGTTCTTGAAACATAATGCAGTTTTAAAAACTTTTACTTATTTTTAGCTGTACTGGATCTTCATTGCTGCACTTGGGCTTTTTCTAGTTGCTGTGAGTGAGGCTACTCTCTAGTTGTGATGAACAGTCTCTAGGACATGTGGGCTCAGTAACTGAGGCACGTGGCCTTACTTGGTCCACTTGAGTGTGGAATCTTTCCGGACCAGGACTCGAACCCTTGTCCCCTGCTTTGGCAGGCGGGTTCTTAACCTCTGGACTACCAAGGAAGTCTGCAATGCAGTGTTACATAAGTGAGTACACGGAAGCCTTCTTTATGTTTCCCAGACTCTCCTTGCCACTGAGTGAAAAGCCATCCCTGTGCTGTCTTATCCATGTCTTCGTTTCTGAACAAACCACAGTGGTTAGGTTTCCTCTGCCATGACGTGCGTTACCTCAGTCAGAGAGTGTGTCTGGCCATATACCAAGCAAGTTTGCCTAGACATTTCTCTGCTTTTCAATCACCAGCAAAAATTCAAGGGACACTTGGGGATGTCTGATCTGAATACTGGATCTCTCGGTTCCCATCTCATAACTTTTTAGTTGATTTGGCTAAACGCATGGGCATTTTAGCCCTGGGATAAATACTAGTGAAGACCTCGTGGACTGAATAATGGGAGGCATTTTTCAGTGGTGCACTCTTTCCATTGAGCGGTGGACAGATGGGTTGTTTATGCTCTTTCAAATACAGCCTGTTTTTTGTTTTTGTTTTTCTTTTGCTGGTGAAAAGGAGAACCAGAGTTCTTTTGTTTCTTTGTTTTTTTTTACTCTATCTCTCTGCTAAGCCATATTTAAATGTTTTCCTCTGTAAACTAATTTGCAATGATACAGTAGCACCCCAAATGCTAAAGGAATCTATTAAAAGGCATTTGAAAGAGTCCCTTTCATTTAAGAATACATATGAAAATATTTACCAAGAAAATGTGATTGAGGATTTCCTTCACATTTGGAAGAGGATAAGGATGTAAATGAAAGGATTGGTCATGAAGCATGGTGATGAGGACACAGGGCCTCATTAGAGGACTCTTTCTATTTTTGTTTATGTTGAAAAATTGTCATCATAAAAAGTGAAGCAGAGACTTGACTGCTTGACTGCCATCTTAGCAATTCTACCGCATCATGGAAAACAGCACATTCAGTTTGAAAGGCAAACGTTCAGGGAAGTCACATAGAACTTTAATCTGTAAGATGCCAAAACAAACCACTGAAATGTGATAAATTCTGACAGTCTATCACACTGTTTGCATACAAGGCTTAACCATGCCAAAGAATAATTGACTGTTTTTTTTTCCATTTCAACTAATCTTATGAGAATAGTTTTAATGAATTTTTATATATGTTCAAGTTGTACTTTTGAACTATAAGCCTTTTAGAACCTCTTACTCCTATCTTACCTGTGGGACTTTATAAAAGTATCTGAAATGTTCACCTTTTTTTAAAGATGTTAAAAAAGATTCTTTTTCATGTTGGCGTGTAGGTGATTAACAGTATTGTGTCAGTTTCAGATATCCAGCAGAGTGATTAGGTTGCATGTACATACACGTGTATCTGTCTTCACTTAGATTTCAGACTCTCTGCCTCCACGCCCATCTGTGCGCTTCTTCAAAAGTAGTAGCACTTGTCCCTTGTCATTCTTGTCTAGACCTTGGCAGTGGATCTCTAACTACCTGTGAATAAAATCCAGATGTTCTAGTCTGGCCCAAACTTACCCCAGCAAATGGGCTTTTTCCCTCCTACCAGCCATTTCTTACAAATGGAACCACACAGGCACAAGAGAATAGGCTATTTTAAAACCCCTGAAATTTGTTTCTGAACAATTTCTGAAATATTTGTGTGAAACTGTACTCCCACCGAGTACATAGCAGTACTCATGTCACCATACACACGTAAATAGTAGGTAATTATTATCTTTCAAAACACCTTCCTGTAAAATAAATCTTTTTCTTAAAATTGTCACTGAAGATGGACCCTTTTCAGATTTTCATTGAGATTCATTATTTTTTCAATTTAATGTGTATTTATGTCTTTCCCTATTGTATTATGACTATATTCTATAGTAATATTTTCATTATTTGTTCTCAAATGTAGGCTTTTTGAGAGATCCTTGTGTGTGACCCATTTCTCACCCTCTGTACCTGGCCTTGAGCTCAGTGCCGGGGGAGTACTTAAATATCTGTTTTCCTGGTGGCTCAGACAGTAATGAATCCACTTGCCAATGCCGGAGACCAGAATTCGATCCCTGGGTTGGGAAGATCCCCTGGAGAAAAAGGCATGATTACCCACTCCATTATTCTTGCTTGGAGAATCCCATGGACAGAGGAGCCTGGTAGGCTACAGTCTATGAGGTCACAAAGAGTCAGATATGACTGAGCGACTAACACTTTAACTGTCACTGTTCACTTGTTAACATCTTTCTTCTGGAAGGGAGAAGAATAGAATGGGGTTTATTAGGAGTCGAAATTTCGAGAAGTATTATTTATCACTACTCCTGAGAGGTGGCCGGTGGAGGGGGTCTGAGAGGGCAGTGACTATAACACAGGAAGAATTGCCCTTGTGATTCTGAGCTTTGCTTCCCATACCAGGAGCCTTGTGTAGGCAAAGGGAGTGTTCCATGCTGCAACTTGGACGTTGGTTCTTTTACATGATGCTTAACCGGTAACATCTCTCGCGCTCATGCCATCACCTAAATCAAAGACTTAGTATGACTGATAAGATTTCTTGAGCTTGATGCTCTCGATTATTTTAGTGACTTTTTAAAACCCATTTCTCGATGTTGGTACTAAAAATTAGAAGTCACATCATCATCTTTTTTTGTTGTGTCTTAGGATCCCATCTTTGCTAGTATTCTACTTCCCGTCTGTCCTCTGTGATTTTTAGTCCTGTAAAAAATTTTTAATAGGCATTTTCTCATAAATTCTGTTTCTCATCACATTTCCTTTATTTTGTAATTCTAGCTTTTGAACACTCAGCCTAAAGACTCTGGTCTTTCTACAGCATGCTTGGACTCTTATGACACAGGGAAGCCAGCCTTCTGGATGCTGGCTGTGCTGAATAGGTGTCCATTAACTCAAAGTCTTAATGAGACTTTGTAGCCCTCAACTCTCACCAGCTCCCCGCCAGCTACAGTGTTAAGCAGGGTTTTGCCCATCTCATCTCACACATGTCTACACAGAATTCTTCCAGAGGAATAAAATAAGAGTGATACACTTCAAATGCCTGAGATCCCAATCTCATTTTTTAAAAAATCTTTCATGTTCCCATGGTCTGAGATGTTCCTAGTCAGGCCAGCCCTGGAAAGGACTATTTAATTACCCCCTAGTTTTTCCCCTCTTCTCAGTTCCCATGAATAAATTCAAGCCTGTAATGTTTTCTTCTTTTTTCATTTTGATATCATTTTGTGACAGATGGCAAATAAAAGCAGTGAGCCCAGGCCAGGTGGCAGAGGGGCTGTGTCTGCATTTTGATGACACCTGTCACTGGAGGATCCAGGAACATAGACAGTAATACTGTCTGGAGACAGAGGCAGAGGGAGTAGGCAGCCTGGGAAGCCCATCCACTGAGGAGCTGTATTGGGGTCCAAACAGCTTAGGTAATCTTGATGTGATTTTGTAGTCAGATCCAAATTTGTAAACAGCCTGCAAAATGCAAGAGTTGCTCATCATTTGAATCATGTTTTCGCTTATGTAATTTCCTTACAATCAAGTGTAGTATCCTGTTGGAATAGAATCATCAATGAAAGAGAAATGCAGTCAGCCTTGTGGCATTGCTTCTAATGAACTAACATTGTCACTAGCTCAGGTTCTACAGTGTTGGTATATTTTTGATTCTCCAGCCTAGCTGCTCAGAACTATGCTTTGGCAGAGAGTAAGTTGGAATTTTGCCCCTAGACATTGTTATCAAGTCAGCATGTCATTTTGAAGTCAACTGGACTATCCAACCTAAAAGGTTCCTCTTGCAAAGTTCTGTCCCTAACTTCTTGCCGAGCTAATATTCTGGAAGGTAGCGTGGAAACGGAAGAGCTGACGACTTTAAACTCTTGCCATTATACCCTTTTCTAACATAAGGGAGCAAAGGAAGAGGATGCTTAAGTTTTCTCTGTAATCAGCTATGTCTTTTTATCGACCTCCAAGTACTTTTATTCCCTGTTCCTCTGTCTCTTATCTCAAATCATTTTTATGTATGTATAATTTTAGCTACTTTCACTCCCCTGAATGTCACCAACAGTGCGTTCTAAGACTCTCAAATTATAACAAAGCTTTTCCAACTTGACCTGGTAAAACGGATTCAGCGTGGCTCTGTACTCTGACCGTAGTAGGGGGAAGAGTAAGCTGTGCCTGATTTTGAATCTGCAGGAAGTGATGTGACTTGTCTCACAAGAGTTATTTGTATGGTTTCCTCTGCTTCAAAGCACACATCACACTGGAGCCTCCACTTTCTTTAAAAAAATATTTTTTAAAACAATTCTTGGCTGCACTGAGTCTTTTTGGCTGTGTGCAGGCTTTTTCTGGTTATAGCTGGTGGGGGCTACTCTGCAGTTGCAGTGCTGTGGTTTCTTATTGTGGGCTACGGGCTCTGGGCTTCAGTGGTTGTCCTGTGCAGGCTCAGTTGTTCCACTGAAAGTATAATCTTTCTGGGCCACGGATCAAACCCATGTTGCTGCTTTGTAAGGTGGATTCTTAATTGATGGGCCACCAGGGAAGCCGAGGACTACGGTTTCTGCTACATAGAAGGGAGCCCTCTGTGCTTTACTTCCTATTGAATTACAAAACGCATCTTTATGGCAACACTACTTTGGAATCGTTTTATTCCAAAATGTTTTTTTTTTTTTTTTCATTATTTTAAATGGCAGAAGGACATGGCTGTGGTGCTCTGTCACCCAGCTCATGGACTCGTGGTGAAATGACAGCATGAGAGAAAGCATGGCCTTCCTTTCTTCCTGTGCTACCATGATGCACACTTACTCTCTTTGTTTCCTTTGTTTTGTGAACCAAGCGTGAGATTGAGGCATGAAATCCTACAGTGCTGGAAGTTCCAGAATCACACTCTTAATAGCCAGAATTAAGTTGCAGCTCTGCATACTACTGAGAAGTCCGACCTACAGGGCTTTTGGTCCTTTGCCTTGTTTTCTAGAAATCGACTTTCCCTGGGTTAATTATCTGGGCTTTATCCAATTGCTGATTCACTCATTCAGTTAGTAAATTACATGAAATGGCTAGTATGCACCAGGCACCGTCGGGATTTTTTCATGACAATGTCAGTGTTTAGTGGAGAACGGAAGAGTGCTGGTTGTGTTTATGACATCAAGAACCATTTTTTAAGATTATTTATTTATTATGGTTGGCTGCACTGATCTTTGTTGCTGTGCTGGGGCTCTCTCCAGCTGCGGCATGTGGCGGCTACTCTTCGTGGAGGTGCTCCGGCTTCCCCTTGTGGTGGCTTGTCTTGTTATTGGAACACAGGGTCTAGACCGTGCGGGCTCCGTAGTTGTCACGCACAGGCTTAGTTGCCCAGCGGCATGTGGGATCTCCTCGGACTGGGTATTGAACCCAGGTTCCTTCATTGGCAGGTGGATTCTTAACCACTGGACCACCAGGGAAGTTCTACAACCATTTATAATGGTGTACTTGAGCATAGTTCTCTGCTTCTTTTTTAGACTTGCTTTTGATGGGGAACAGAATTCGCTTAAACACTCCATTGGGAAAAGTCCTTCCAAACAGTTCTTGTGAGAGTGAAATCTAGAACTGTCTGCCATGCCACTTGTGAACATGGGTCCAGAATTGTAGAGCATAATGTATTTTTTTTTAACCTGGAAAATCTGCTGCTAAAAGTTTCTCCTAAGGAAATTAACATGGATATGTACCTAGCCATAAAGATGTTCATTCAGACTTTAAAAAAATCATAGTAGTGAAAGTTTAAAATAACCCATGTGTCCAATACTGGGATGGGTTACATGTGTTATGGTCTATCTGTGCAGCCACTAAAAGTGATGTTGAAGAGCAGTGAAACTTTTTTTTTTTTTGCATATACTTTTCATACATTTGGGAAACATAGAGGGGGCACCTGGGAATTTAGCTTCACTGTTGATGGTTTGGTGACTGTTGGAAAGTGACTTAATATCTAGTATAAGCCTGAATTTTTCCTTATCCTTAAAATGGTAATACTTTATCAGTTAAGTGGTATCATTGTGAAAATTAATGAGATAATTTACCTAAAGTGCTTCTAGCATGGTGCTATGCTGTATGCATTTGATTCAGTTGTGTCAGACTCTTTGTGACGCTGTGGATTGTAGCCCACCAGGCTCCTCAGTGTGTGAGGACTCCCCAGGCAAAAATACTGGAATATGTTGTCAAACCCTCCTCCAGGTGATCTTCCCAACCCAGTTATCAAACTCATGTCTCCTGCATTGCAGGCGGATGCTTTACCCACTGAGCCACCTGGGAAGCCCTGTAGCACAGTGCTTGGTGTTTAATACACGTTAAGAAATAATTATTTAACTAGAGTTTTAAGGGAAAACACCTTAATTAAAGAAGTGTGGTCATTTGTACCTGCATTTTATACCAAAAGATGTGGGAACTTTATTGTTAGTAGAACTGGGAGGATCCAACAGTTTCCCGCAGATATTTATGGCTGGAGTTTCACTAAGACAAAAGAACATGATTTAGTTGTCGTCAGTGGGAAAATTCATTGTGTTTCTAGGGCATGTGTATTAGCAGCAGTGGCCGAATAGCTATATTAAATGTTCTGCTGTGTGATTTGGGTTAATTACTGTCATAGTTTTATTAGACTTTGACATGACATTTTTTCCCCAGCAAATAAAACATGAGGAAATTCAAGATTGGTGTTAACTGTCTTGCTGCAAATGAATTTCTAATATAGACAACTGAAATCAACAGCTATAAAACCACACTGTCCATGAGGAGGTGAAGATTTCCTGATTTAATGTTGAAAGCCTCTTTTTGATTTTCACTTCCCCTTGAGTATGTGTTGGGCTTCCCTGGTGGCTCAGGCGGTAAAGAATCTGCCTGCCTGCAGGAGGCCCGGGTTTGATCCCTGGGTCGGGAAGATGCCCTGGAGAAGGGAATGGCCACCCACTCCAGTGTTCTTGCCTGGAGAATCCCATGGACAGCGGAGCCTGGCGGGCTGTGGACCGTGGGGTTGCAAAGAGTTGGACACAACTGAGAGACTAACACTTCAATGTGTGTAGTACATTCTGGAGAGAGGTATAGTGACGTCGCCTCTGAGTGGGTAAGGAAAGAACTAGACTCAACGCCTTACAATTACCTGTAATAGAAAAGAGTCTGAAAGAGATATACATAAAAATAAAATAAATTATATATATAATATATATAGTAAAATAATAAATGTATATAAAAAAGAATCTGAGGTATACATATATAAAAAATATATATACACATATATATAAAATCTGAATCATTTTACTGTACACCTTGAACTAACACAACATTGTACCATAATAAAAAATTCTTTAAAGAAAAGAACTTAAAGGGGCATAGAATAGAGCCTCTGTCCGGGTGGATTCAGTATTTCCGATTTGGAGAGCTGATCCTACAACCTTTGAAGATGACATGGAACCCTTGACATGTGTTTTGGATCGCCAGGAACCGCTGACTTACCTAGTAGCCAGCTGACTGTTGTTCACACTGCAGCTTGGATCGTGGGCACTTCTCATCTTCTCTTTTGAAGCATTATGCGTTCTTGGCTGCACTTGGTCTTTCTAGGTGCGATGAGCGGGTTTACTCTTCATTGTGGCGCTCAGGCTTCTATTGCGGAGCACAGGTTCTGGTGCTTGGGCTTCAGTAGTTACGCTGTACTGGCTTAGTTGCCTTGTAGCATGTGGGGTCCTCCCGGACCTGGAATCAAAGCCATGTTCCCTGCATTGGCAGTCGGATTCTTAACCACTGGACCACCAGGGAAGTCCCTTCAATTTTCTTCATCTGTTAAGTCAATCCTGTACTATGTGATTAATTAGGATACAGCAGTGAGCATGGCAGATGCAGTTCTGGCTTCGTGTGAGAATTTCTGGTGCAATTATTTTCTGTGGTAATTGTCACAAGTGTCAGGATTATTGCTACTTTTCTTATCAATGTCAAAGTTATATCATAAAAACTGATCTTTATCATCATATATTTGAAATACAATTCCCAAATTTGTTTTTCATGGTCTCCCAACTGAATCCAAGTATTATATAAAATTGTAAAAATACATTTTGCCCAGGTAAAATTATATACTATATTCCAAAACTGAAAAGGAGGTAATGAAGGCAAATTTTCTACCACTTCCATGGTTTTGCCATCAAGAACACAGTTGGAATCTAGAGAGGGGAAGGGATGGGATCCCTGACTCACGGTGGGTATTTTTTTTTCTTTTTTAATGTTAGCTGTACTCGAGCATCAGGGTGAGTTAGTCTGTTGGTGGACTGTCTCAGCTGATACTACACACCAAGCAGGGAAGTACTGAGAAGCCTCACTCAGACAGGAAATTCAGATCATTGCGGGTAGAGCTCCATTAGGGATGCACTGACTGACTGTTGTCTTTCTTGGGGTGTCATGATTCTTTCCCGGTTCTGGTCCTGATTTCATTTGGTCCCCTGTGACTCTGAGAGACCTCACAAATGTCTTTACTAAAGCTGTGTTTTCCCTGAAAGCAGATACCTGATCTGTTTCCTGAAAGGTAACTCTTTGCAATGTAACCGTTTCATGTTGAAGAAGATCTTTTTAATTTGATTTGTTTCGTAGCACTGAATATTTTGGGGTATACAGCTTATGCCCACTGTCCTTTCTAAGGGTTCATATGGTTTTATGAGAAGAGTATAAAAACTGATAGTCATGTAAGAGCTTTATTGAAAAGAAGAATGGTAGCTGTCTGTTTTCTTGATTATCTTCACTAGAAATGTCAATGTCAGGCTATTCTCAGCATTAAGAACTTGATTTCCTGTATCGAACCATGATCTCTCTCACCTATAAATTAGAGGTGTTCAAGATGTTCCAATTAATAATAAGAGCAGGAGAAATGTGAAACAGCCAGTTGTAGAAATGGAAATTATAGGCATATGGTTGGTTGTTTCTCACTGTTCACAGTGGACATGCCTGTGATGGATTATGTCTCAATAAAACTTTTGTCAATAGAATTAGATTATTAGGTGCATCATGGGAGCTTGATGTTCCAGCCATTTGTATGGTAAATTATTTATACCATGTAGCATACTCCTGTAAAATGATTAATCACCTCCAAATTTCAGTTGCAATTTTATGTCCCCCATGTTTTCATAAAAAGGAAACTTCTGGCCCAGAAAAGGTGTACTGACATGCCTACAGCATAAAAAATGTATATGAAATACCGTTACAATGAATACTGTGATGATAAAGGCAGCTTTTTATAATTCATCCAAAATGTTTCTAACTCCCAGGCAGTAACCTAATAACTTGAAGAAATGTTTGTTTCAGCTTTAAATAACATTATATAAAATGGATTAAGACTTCTCTGGAGATAATTTTCCATGTGAATTGAGTTTTGAGTAATATATGATACATATAGTAAGTTTTCCTAGCTTACCCTGTAGTGAAGAAAAAGTGCAAAATGTATTTTCTGTTGTCTGAACACAAATATTTCCTCCAGCAGCTCGTGAACAGACCAGTGTCCTGGTCAAAGATAAAATACTGCAAACATTTATGGGTTTATTTGTTCATTCATTGATTACAAATTCATTGAGCAGGTACAGGCATTGTACCAAGAGCTTGCGCTGTGCTAAGTTTCTTCCATTGTGTTTGACTCTCTGTGACCCCATGGACTTCTCTGTGACCCACCAGGCTCCTCTGTCCATCAGATGCTCCCGGCAGGAATATAGGAGTGGATTTCCATGCTCTTCAAGGGATCTTCCAACCCAGGGGACTGAACCCGAACCTCTTATGTCTTCTACATTGGCAGTCGGATTCTTTACCACTCATGCCACATTACTCTTGCCAAATTCTTTTACAGAAAGAGACTTTTTAATCAGCGTTTTATAAAATTTTTGGCATCTGCTGATGAATCCATGGAAGTTTCTAGCTTCTTGGTCAGACTCTTTAACAGTGAGCCGTTTTTCGGCTCTGTTACAAATCCACCCTTCTTTGCCTATTGTGATACTTGAGCTAAGCCCTGTAAACATTTCTCTTTCAGCAGCTAGTGCAACGGTGGGTTTTGTCGATAGAGGGAGCCAGGACACACCGCAAGGTGAGAGTTTCCCCTCCTGCTCCGTGTTGGAGTGGTGGGCAGCTGGATAGCAAGAGGGCGGCTCTGTGGCTGTCTTCTTAGCCGCTCTCCCAGCAGCTCCAGCCCACACCTTCTAGCAAGTTTCTTCACCACTAGGTGGCTGCTCCTTTAGATCAACCCCGGCCCACCTGATTCCTCAGCAGTGTGTCTGTACTCTGCTGTGCTCTGTGGTTCTGTGTGCTTTCCCCAGCATCTAACAAACCATTCATCTGGACGCTGTCCAGCTAGCTCTCGCTTCTCTGCTGACCAGTGACCCAGTGTCTTGGCCCATCGCTAGCACACCCTAGCAGGCTGCATGCTGTGGGTTCCACATCATGTTCCTGTGACATCCACACCCTCCCCAAGAAGGTCTCAGTGCCAGCCTTCTGAGTTTTTCATTTCCTCTTTGCCCACTCTCTATCTGCTCTAAAGTTAATGGCTGCTTTCTGCATTTGCTTCCCCTGTTCCCTTTAGAGTCCTTTCTCTTCCCCCCACCCTGCCTCCACCCTCCCCCTTTTTGGCAGTTAACCATCTTTTAGTTGATGCTGCTGCTGCTACTGCTGCTGCTAAGTCACTTCAGTCGTGTCCGACTCTGTGTGACCCCATAGACGGAAGCCCACCAGGCTCCCCTGTCCCTGGGATACTCCAGGCAAGAACACTGGAGTGGGTTGCCATTTCCTTCTCCAATGTGTGAAAGTGGAAAGTGAAAAGTGAAAGTGAAGTCGCTCAGTCGTGTCCGACCCCCAGCGACCCCACGGACTGCAGCCTACCAGGCTCCTCCATCCATGGGATTTTCTAGGCAATAGTACTGGAGTGGCTTGCCATTGCCTTCTCCGTTTTAGTTGATAGCTATTCTTTATATTAAATTTTCCCTGTTCAGATTACCAACGTGGTCTGTGTTTCCTGATTGGACCTTGACTGAAAGGAAAGGGACAAGCAAAAAGCCTCCTACAAAAAGAATTGCTTGCTATTAAACTGCCAGCTCGTGACCAGTACCATAGTTTCTTTGACCTTCTTTGATATTTCTGTGTAATACCTAATTTTATTTAAGTGTGGCTTACATCAGACATTCCAGAATCAGGTGCTGAATATTCCCACCAGTATCACTCCTCTGAGTACAAAACAGGTAAATACCCTTTTATGCGTTTATAGTATGAAGGCATTTATCCACTCAGCAGAGATTTATTTAGCAGTGCCGGCATACTTGGCACCGGAGTAGGTGCTTAAAAAAGGCATGATACTCAGGCCCTGCTTTGCAAGTTTGTCAGGGAGACAGGACCTGGGTGTGTGAAAAGTTAACCAACAAAGCAGTAGGGTTTGCATTAGCATTTGTATTGCTTCATATTTCTAGACTAAGTAATGTTACAGAACAGCAGTATGCTATTCTGTACAATCCATTCACATTGCTAAATGCGTGAGCATTCATTTGTCTTTTCAATTGTTTCCTGCTTTCTCTACATCCACAGTACTTACTGGGAGGAGTTTTAGGGACTGCAAATTGGTAGGTCCTCTGTAGTCAATGAAAATAGTTTATGACACTAGATCTTTGAAACGGTGTCTGAATATGCACACTTTGGGACTTCAGGAAACATTTTTTTTGCTGTATAAATTACTGGAAGCCAGCTGTGCAGGATGAGGCAGGAGTGCTGGGTGGGATCTCATTGGTTTGGGGAGTGTGAGACTGTGTGTGAAGTGATTCTACTTTTGAAGCCTTGATGCAGACAAGATACATGAGGCCAGATTGGGAGTCTGGTATCCCTTCAGAGATGCACACTGTGCAGAGTCATATTTAAGATGTTCCCTTCCCAGAATTGTTCTAGGGAGTCCCTTGAGTGGAATGGTGTGCTATTCTCTGTGCAGTTCTTGCAGAGAAGTTAAATCACACAGGCCATGAATGCCTTTGCAGTCTGCAGCTCTCTGAAACTGACTCAACCAGCCCTTCCCGGCACAAACCTAAAAGAGCCCCAGTCTTGGAAGATGCTCAGCCTTGATTGAAACATAGGAAATGTTTTCTAGTCTAGAATATCCTCCTCCTCTCAGAGACAGTTCAGTTTTCACATCAGAAGCACTCTCTGGTAAGTCCAGAAATGAAAGGAACCTCTCATTTTCCTCCATGGTATTCCTTAAATATTGCTCACCCTTTTTTTTTTTTTTTTCTCTTAAATGTGTTGTCCCACCAAGGTTTTCTTTTCCCTATGTGAATTTGGGAACTTGGCCATTTTTACATATCTTTCTTTAAAGATGCTTTCACCTACCTCTGTGTGTGTGTGTGTGTGTGTACCATATGGCTTTTTAAAAAATCTTTGCTGATTGATTGATTTTGCTTGATTTCTTTGGCCACACCGGGACTTAGTAGTGGCACGCAGGGTCTTCAGTCTTCATGGTAGGACACAGACTCTTTAGTTGCAGCATATGAACTCTTAGTTGTGGCATATGGAATCTAGTTACCTGAGCAGGGATTGAATCCAGGCCCCCTGCATTGAGAGCACAAAATCCTAGCCAGTGGCCACCAGGGAAGTCCCCTCATATGGCTTTTTAAAAAGATTTTTCATGGTCCTTACCACCCTTAAGACTTCGAAGGATTGGGTAAATGGCCTTGGGGCTAGAAGGGAAACCATGCATATGGGAAAGAGGAATTACAACAGTGTAGGCAATACTTTAGGATATGCCAGCAGGACCCCTCTACCACCTATTTGTAGGTGTGTGTTGGTGGTTCTGATGTAGTTGCTAAGTTGTGTCCGACTCCTGTGACCCCGTGGACTGTGACTTTTGGCCAAAACCACTTTTTCTCATCAGGCCTTAGTTTTTGAATCTGTTACATGAGAGTGATGATTTGTTCTTCATAGGGTTGTTGAGAGCCAAGTGAAATAATGAGCAGAGATCACTTGGTGTACTGCGAGATACACTGTAACCTCAGTAGATACTGTTTTTATGTTGAAAAAGAACAGATTGTGGCCAGTATTTGGGGGTGGTTCTCTGCAGATCCTTCCTGGATGTGAGAGAGGCAGTGACCAAAACCATTTTGAACTAGGTTGGCAGAGGTTCTGCCGGTAAAATGGAACACACTGTAGCTGTCACCAGGTTAAGCCAGATACATGACCATGTCGCTGAGATGGGTGTATCTGTGTTGGGGGGGGGGCGGTCCTGATGTCTGTGAAGAGGGGTCCTTGGGGAACAGGCAAGAAAAACAGCAGCTCCCACTGCAATTGCTCCTCTAGATTGGCATTGCATGTCTACCCTGGTCCCATCTGCTCTGATGGCGCTTCCAGCAGTCAGTTTCGGGTGCATTTGTTTGGGTCTTATCTGCTTTTCACCGTAAACCATGTCACCTCAAACCCTATCCCAGTACAGAGAATCACATACATCACAATTCATAGGTGAAAAGTAACGATTCCTCTCCGAGAGTGGATTTCACTCTTGGCCTGTTTGGGGAAGCAGCATCTAATGCTCTGCAAATCATTGTCTTGTTTTCCTTGCCCCGGTCAGGGGGAGGCTGGGCTTGGTTTAGTCCATTGATGTATTCAGTAACAGCATTTTCTGTCCCCAGCCAGGTCCACGTGGGAGGAAAGGGGGATTTTGATGAGTGGTATAGAAATGTGACAGCCACCCAAAAATCATGCTCTGGTTTTATAACCCCTGAGCATATGTCAGAATGACTCCATTTGGTCAGAAAGAACCAAAATGGAATTTGGGTTCTATTGGAAACCAAACCAGCACTGCTGCTACCACTTGCCCTGAGCTGTCTTTGCCAAAACACTTGCTTGCCATAATATAGGCATATATGAAGTTTTTCATTTATTATTTATAGACTTGATATAAACACACCAAATTTGAAATGTATGCAAATCAGGATCACAAAATGCACATATCTAGTTTGATGAATATACAAATCTATCAAAGTTGGTATCTACATATATATCAACATTCAAATACAGTGTTTCTCCAGAATATGAACAGATTTTTTCTAGTTCTAAAAAGAATCATGTTGTACAAATTTCAAGCAGCATGAGGGTTCCATTAAGGAGAAGGGGGAAATGGTATGCCCTTGATCTCAACCTCCAGAGAGAATTGCTGATGTTTGTTTGCTCTATCTGCCATCTAAAGTTTTAAGAACATTTGGAAACAAGCGTCTCCCAAAGAGGATGAAATTCTACTGCAGAGTTGTTTTTACCCTAATAATATGTCATAGCCATGTCTTGATGCTGGAAGACACATGTTTTCCTTATCCTTTTTAAGCTTCATAGTGTTACACTGAATGGAGGTACCATAATCCATTTAACCAGTTAGCTATTAATGGATTTTTTTAGTTGTTTCCAATATAATGAACAACATCAAAGTGTTGTATTCATATCTTTTCTGCCTTTTCTCCAGGTATTCAAGTTTTTGTTTTTCTTAGGAGATTCCCTGGGTCACTGAATGTGCCCAGGATTCATTTTGAAAAGGTGTGACCAGATTATAACACTCAAATCAGCATTCTGTGCTCCTTTGATAAGTTTCTTATCAACATGAGGCATTTTTGATTTCTTATCATCATGAGGCATTTTTTATTTGATTTTCCAACTATATTGTGTATATTGTACTGTTGTTATACAGAAATAACAAGTGTTGGAGTTGCTTCCTTAAAGCATGAATGATTGCATCTGTTTTCCTGACAGCGGTAAGAGGTTACTTAGCTCACAGGGTGGTTTTGCTGTTATTAAACCTCATTCTTCCCCCTTTGCATTTGTGTAGCCTAGGTATTTCATAGGCCTCAACTATGTAAGTTATTTGAGAAAGTCAGTAGGAAACTTTGGACTAGAAATGAAAGAAATGTTGACCTGTAAACATAATAAGTTAATGTAAAAAGTAACTTTTTTAAGCCAAAATAAATATGGCAATTTACTCAGTGGGGCTAGTATTAGTGACCATAGCTTTGCTAAAACGGGACTGAACTGAATGCTTCCATTGTACAGAGGCACAGAGCTTGTGGATTTCCAGGTCATCAAGAAAATACAGATTTTTCAGCCAGCTTGTCTGTCTCCTCTCTTTATCATCCTACCTCCCAATTATTCTTTACCCCAGTGGTCTAACTTCCAGCCAGACAGAATTTTTATCTCTCTCTGTCTTCCTTGGAGGTGGCATAAATAATATCTAAAATTCATAGATAAACGTTCTCTTGGTTTATCATCTCAATACTAATGCAATTGACCGAAGATCACAAAGAAAAAATTTCCTTTCCCTCAGGAGATTATAAAGAATGTTTATCTTTGGCACAGCCTCTCAACTAAGATTTTGTTCTGTAGTTTTGAATATCAACAGATTTTCAAAGGGTTGGGAATCATAAGCAGATGGGTAACTGCTTTGTGAAAAGTGGTTTGATGATAGAGCAAAGACTATGAAACTCATGTTTGCTCTTCACTGAACCCAAGCAAGAGAAATTATTATTTTGTTATTATTCCCTTTATTATGTAAGAATTTCAACTTAGATTATGGAGTGTAGTTGTGCCAGGCACAGTACTGATGGTTCCAAGGCTCATTCCTGTAGTGGGAGGCAATGTAAGTGAAAGAGTTGTTCAAAAATAAGCTTACTGTGGGACTTCCTTGCAGGGCCAGTGGTTAAGACTCTGTGCTTCCAATGCAGGGGGAAGGGGTTCGATCCCTGGTTGGGAAACTAAGGTCCCACATGCCATATAGCATGGCCAAATATTTTTTAAAGAATTTTAGAGTAAGAAGATAAAATATTTTTTAAAAATAATCTTGCTATGATGTCTTTGTCAGTTTTGCTGAAAACAGCTTTTCCAAGTATTGTATATATTGTACTGTTGTTATCCAGAAATAACCAGTATTGGAGTTGCTTCCTTAAAGCATGAATGATAGCATCTGTTTTCATGACAGCAATAAGAGGTTACTGATGATTCACTTAGAAGTTGAAGGCACTGAGTCTCAAGGTTAAGGGACTTGCCCCAGTCAGCCAGGTAGCCTAAACTCCAAAGTTCTGCTCAACTCTCGCTGTAGTCCCTGAGCTTGACAGTAATGCTCTCCTGACTCCCATGGTCAAGGCACTGATTGAGAATCGTGACCTAGATACCATTGGAACAAAGGTCAAAGTCAATGGCATTTCTGTGCTCCTTGCCTTCCTGAAATGTTGTACCCCACCCTAATGTGCTTTCTTGACTAAAAACCTTCTTTCCATAAACTGCCTGAAATTAGTGATGGTTTATATGACAGAGAAATAATTGCCCACTGAAACAACAGAATATTGAATAAGTAAGGAATGGCACATTAATATGATTAAATTCTCTGTAGTAGGGAATAAGAGCAAACTACTGCTGGATGTTCATTGGAGGGACTGATGCGAAAGCTGAAACTGCAATACTTTGTCCACCTCATGCGACGAGTTGACTCACTGGAAAAGACTCTAATGCTGGGAAAGGTTGGGGGCGGGAGGAGAAGGGGACGACGGAGAATGAGATGGCTGGATGGCGTCACCGATTCTGTGGACATGAGTTTGAGTGTACTCCGGGAGTTGGTGATGGACAGGGAGGCCTGGCGTGCTGTGATTCATGGGGTCGTGGAGAGTCGGACACGACTGAGCGACTGAACTGAACTGCTTCATGTAACTTGGGTGAATCTCACAGATACAATGATGAATGAAAGCAGGTGAAACAAGAGACTGGTGTATAATTCCATTACTGTACATGTGTAATACGGGGCGGCCTGCTGGGAGGGGGTCATAAAAGAGCCCTCTGGGGTACTGGAAATATCTGCCTTCATTTGGACTGAGATATGTCTCCATGTCTGTGAAAATCCATAGAGCTGTGTACCTAAGATTTGTGTACTTCACCATTTTATGTTATATCTCAATTAAAAATCAACCTTAAAAAGTGAATCACAGCACACATTTCATCCAGGGCCCCAGTGTCTGTGAAGGGTGGATTAATCTATGGACCTTTGCATCTCAGAGTCAGTGCCTAACGAGACCTCTTACTGGCATCCAGCTTATGTGTGGATCAGGTATCTGACAACCTTGAGAAGCTTTATGCAGGCAGTAACTGTAAAATACTTCTGAAGTTCCAGAGGAACCAGTTTATGCATCGCTCCACCCATATCCTGAAGCGCATGTACTGGATTCACAAGGGAACTCTCCAGGCAGGCACTCCTTTCTGGTGACACATGGCAAGGATACATACACCCTGAGACTCTGGGTTTGTGAGACCTTTGTCACCCAATTATAATTCAAAAAAAAGGACCAGCTTTAATCATAAGACTTACATTTGAAGCAACATGATGGACCTAGAGATCGTCATACTGAGTGAAGTGAGTCAGACAAAGAAGAAGAAATACCATATGACATTTCTAACGTGCGGGATCTAAAAAGAAATGAAACAAACAAACTTACAAAACAGAAACAGACTCACAGACTTAGAGAACAAACTTGTGATTGCCAGCAGAGGTAGGAGGGGAGCGACAGTTAAGGAGATTGGGGTGGACATGTACACAGTGCTGTATTTCAAATGGATTACCAACAGGGACCTACTGTGTAGCAAGGGAAACTGCTCAGTGTTCTGTGGCAGCATGGGTCGGAGGGGATTTGGGGGAGATCGGATACACGTATATGTATGGCTGAGTCCCGTCACTGTTCACCAGAAACTGTCACAGCATTGTTACTCAGCTGTACACCAACACAAAATTTAAAAAAAAAAATTTTTTTTTAAATTTACTAAGGCTTAGATTGTTTTGGAGAAGGCAGTAGCTTTTCCAAAGATTTTATCTGAAGTTGTAAGAAAGTTGGAGTGCCTGAAGGGGGCCTCTGCAAGTTCACTGACAGATTGCTTTCTGTGGCTGATTCTCCACGCTGTTCTGCCAGCAGAATTATCGCATTGCGCCTTGCATCACAGTGTGGAACTCTGCAGATTTAACGTTCGAAAACAACCCTTACATTTCTCAGTGCACTCTTAGCCTTTGGAATTAGTTTAGCAGTGATACCAAGATCTGAGTAACATACCACCTGTGAAAACTGTCTCTAGATTTTGGGCGATTTTCATGTGGTGTTTACAGATAGACACAGTTCATCTACGACATCAAAAAAGTGGGGCAGTTTCACACCATCATTGGAAACCTCCCTACTTGGAAGTTGAACCTTTTGTAACAACCATCCATCAGTCAGTCATTCCCCTGAAGATTTTTGTAAAGTCTTCCCGATGCAGTGCCTCTTCAAATAAAACAAAAGTCAAAGTCTTGTCAACATAGTCTAATACTGTAACTGCTAATACTCATATCTTATGACTCCCAGGCTGTGAGGACTTTGCAGATAGATATTTTTCATTCTTTTTTTCTTTTTTCTTTTGTTCATCTGATAGATATATCCGCAGTCAAATATATTCTAGTTCAATCACTGGCACTTATCAGATGCTTAGTAAATATTTGTTGAATGAATGAGTTTCTGAGTGAATTAATGAATGAGTATAGTTAGATGGTTGAAGGGATGAAGTTTATTGCTTATTTATTATTCCGAATTTATTTACTTCATATATGCCTGGCACTTTGTGAAGTATTTTATGTGGGTTATTTCATTTGACTGACTCAACAGCTCTGTTAAGAAAATACTGTTAGTATCTCCATCTCATAGATCCAGGAAACTGATGCTTAAGCGAAGTTAAGTAATTTATTTGTGTAAAGCTGGGCTTCTTTAACTTTCTATAAAGGGCTAGGTAGTAAATATGTTTGGCTTTCAGGTCATGAAGTATTGTGCCAACTGCTCCTTGCTGTCTTATACTGCAAAAGCAGCCATGGGCAGTGTGTAAACTGATGGGCAGGGTTGTGTTACAATAAAACTTTATTTACAAACATAGATGGTGGGATTGTGCCAATGGCTATAGTTTGCTGATGAGTTGGAGTTTGCTGACCCCTGTCACATCTCATCAGTGATGGCACTTTGATTTGAACCAAAGCAACATGACTCTGAAGACCGTGTTTAATTAGGAATAAATTGCAATCTGTTAAAAAAGAAAGTGGGAAACTTGCTTTAGTTGTCCTTTACAAATTCTCCTCTTCCTCCTATTATCATTGCTATTGAATTTTTTTTTATTTTAGATTTCAAAACCTCCTTCAAATAAAATAAAACAAAAGCCCATCTCAGTGAAACATCTGATTAAGTCACTTAATCTCAGGTCATACAGCCAGCATACAACCAGGACTTGAATCTGAAATCCCAGAGTTCTCTCAGCTCTCCAGATACCCTGGCTAAAGCTTTCTTTAAACTCTTTCTCCCTTTTTTCTTTCCCCTTCTTCACCTCTTCAATAGCTACCTGTTTTGCTTTTTGTAAACATTGTTAGTGCCTACTCTATGCAGGCACTAAAATGAAGCTGGTAATAGAAAATCAAATTAAAGAACGCATTAACCAAATTTTCGGAAATAGGGACCAGATTGAAATAGAAAGGGATTTATTTGGGGTTTGCTGGGACTGTAACCTGAGAGACACACATTTATGGAACACATGACTTGTGTTCCATTGGGCTAGAAAATGAGGCTTTTAAAGTCAAAAAACATCATAAAGTTATAGTTAGTTACATGAGTTGTTAATCAAGAATTATAACCGGAACTGGCAAGAAGTAAGGGTGCTTATTAAGCAAGGGTTGGCTGGGGTCCGAAATGGTTCACAGTTAAAAGGAGAGACCTTGAGACTAGCAGGTTGCAGCTGACAGGTGTTCTGAATAGGCCTGGTGGTGTTCATTGGTCTGGTACATTTCAGAGAAAGTTTCAGTTCTCAGTGATGCAGTGATGTGTCTGAGACCCAATTCTCAATGACAGTCCCGTTCTACTTTTGCATGCCTGAACTGTGGTTATTCCATTATAATCTCAATTTGCCATTGAAAGTGTGAGCCCTGCATTCAGGAAGACAGTTAGGAGAACAGTTAGAAAATAGGTGTTTAAATAGGTTATTACAGTCAAGTAGAGTAAATTCTATGAGAGAGCAGGTGTTATAGGTGACACCTTGGTGACACATGGAGGGGATGAGGGCCTCTGACCTGCTTGAATTTCTTGGACCCTTCATCCTAGGTTGGCTCTGATGCACTGACCACCTGGGCTATACCTTGACCTTCAGGTATTGACAGGCAGAGAGATTGGTGCTTGCCAGGAGCTAAACAGAGTGATGGTTAACATATATAGGATGGGCCAGTTTGGATGGGCGCTCAGGGAAGGTTTCTTGATAGAATCAGACTTAACCAAGGTCTGAAAAGTGAGAACTGTCCTGCACAGAGCTGAATGAGGAACATTCTCAGCCAAGGATCAGTGGGGCAAAGGCCTGGAGGCAGTGAAATGGTCAGGGTATTTGAAGAAGAGGAAGGAGGCCAGTGAGGCTGGATTGAAGTGGACCATGGGAATAAGAATTAAGACTTTGCAATAAGAATCTATAGGTGGCCTTGGCCCAGATCCTGGTGAACTTCCAAGCAGGGATGTGTTGTCATTGGATTTACTTTTGAAAAGATAATTCTGGGAAATTCCCTGGCAGTCCAGTGGTTAGGACTCCATGCTTCCACTGCAGAGGGCACAGGGTCAATCTCTGCAGGGAGAACTCAGATCGTACAAGACAAAATAATAATAAGTAATAGACAGTTCTGACTCAGTGACTCAGAATCACCTAGAGAGCTTTTGAATGCCCAGAAGCCCTGGCTGCAGCTCAGGCCAGTCAGGACAGCTGCCATTGTCTATTCTTCTCTGAGAAGTGCTTAGAAGTGATGGCAGTAGGCTGCCAAGGGATAGCCATTGGTGTAACTGCTGCACAGAGAAGGACGGCCTGGAGGGCGCAGTAAAGAAATCAGGGAAGCCAGTGAGGTAAGGCAGGCACTGTTTGTTTAGGTTCAGGGTGGTGGTGGTGGCCTGAGCTAGAGTGAGAATGGAGGAGCTGGAGAAAGGTGGACCAATTGAAGTCATGTTTAGGAGACAGAGTTTTCTGGACTTTCTGATGCATCATTAATAGGTATGGAAAGAAAGGGAGGAGTCAAAATAATTCCCAGTTTTGGCAGTTAGTCTACTGGGTTGAAAGATACCATGTTATTGCAATGGAATTTTGACATGAAGCTGAAAGGGTCATGATCGACTGAATTTAGCTTCAGTTCAGTTCAGATGCTCAGTTGTGTCCAGCTCTTTGAAATCCATGGACTGCAGCGTGCCAGGCTTCCCTGTCCATCACCAACTCCCAGAGCTTACTCAAACTCATGTCTATTGAGTAGGTAATGCCATCCAACCATCTCATCCTCTGCCATCCCCTTCTCCTCCTACCTTCAATCTTTCCCAGCATCAGGGTCTTTTCCAGGGAGTCCGTTCTTCACATCAGGTGGCCAAAGTATTGGAGCTTCAGCATCAGTCCTTCCAATGAATAGTCAGGACTGATTTCCTTTAGGATGGACTGGTTGGATCTCCTTGCAGTCCATGGGACTCTCAGGAGTCTTCTCCAACACCACAGTTCAGAAGCATCAATTCTTTGACGCTCAGCTTTCTTTATAGTCCAACTCTCACATCCATAGATGACTACTGGAAAAACCATAGCTTTGACTACACAGACAATTGTCGGCAAAGTAATATCTCTGCTTTTTAATATGCTGTCTAGGTTGGTCATAGCTTTTCTTCCAAGGAACAAGTGTCTTTTAATTTCATGGCTGCAGCTTCCCTGGTAGCTCAGCTGGTAAGGAATCTGCCTGCTATGCAGGAGACTCCGGTTTGATTCCTGGGTTGGGAAGATCCACTGGAGAAGGGATAGCTACCAACTCCAGTATTCTTGGGCTTCCCTGGTGGCTCAGATGGTGAAGAATCCACCTGCAATGCGGGAGACCTGGGTTCGATCCCTGGGTTGGGAAGATACCCTGGAGAAGGGAATTTAGCTTGGAATTGCCCAGACTGTTGGTCTGTCTGTAACCCGAAGTAGAGTCATATTTGTATTTTTGTATATGTTTGTGTGTGCCTGGTCATGCTACCTCTTTGGGGGAAAGTGAGGCTATATCTACTTTTGTAAAGAATCTTGGGTATATTAGTCATTGTGCCAAACATTAATTTAATCCCCTTAACCACACTCTGAAGTTATGGGGGAAAGTCTTATTTTACTCATGAGGAAACTGAAGCACAGTGAGGTTATAATTAACTTTCCTACAAGCATGAGTCCCATTGAGCAACTAAGCGCTTAGTTCAGTTGGTACAGAGTCTACTTACAATGCAGGAGACTCAGGCTCAATTCCTGGGTTGGAAAGATCCCCTGGAGAAGGAAATGACAATCTGCTCCAGTATTCTTGCCTGGAGAATCCCATGGACAAAGGAGCCTGCCAGGCTACAGTCCATGGGGTCGCAAGAGTCGGATGACTTAGCGACTAAACCACCACCCCCAGCACCACAAGCACGCGGCTATTAAGTGGAAGAGTTAAGTTTCAATCCTGGGTCTACTGACCTAGTTTCCAAAACTCTGTACTTAGTCACAGCACTAGTCTTCAAAACCCAAGTTGCTGTTTCGGGTAAGTTCATGACATTCAACTGCAGGAGACCTATTTGCATTGTTTTTAAGGCGTGACTTATTCACAGGCTATTGTCAACAGCTGTTTCTATAAAATAAGCTTCATCCTAGTTAAATGTTACCTGCACTTACCCCACTGGGGCCATTTTTTTCAACTGAGATGCTGGAGGAATTCAAAAATCCTGAAGTACTGTTGCTTAAATAAGTAGACTACATGCTCTGTGAGGAAGTCATATTATTTTCTCAAAGGAGAGAAAGTTGGCCAAGGGAGGCAATGATTGCTGGGAACAAACTTTCTGGTTTTCCCTTTTGTTCTGCTACAAATGGCATGTTCTATCAATCAGGGCCTGCTGGGAAAGATTTTTGTCTTTCCTTGTTGCAGTTTAATTTTATCCTCTGCTGAACTCAGGTGCATTTTAAATACAAAGCCCAAAGTGTTCAGTTATTATTCATCTGTGTCCTCCTTGAGACGGGGCTGGCTTTTCTTGAGAGGTATCACTTACTTAGAGGGAATTTCTTTAATTTATGGATTTGAAGATGTTTATCCACTTAAATAATCTTTTTGTATCCCCCACCAAAATATTGTTTAGCGAAGGCTTTTTAATCAGACACTCTGACAGCTTTAACAATGTCTGCTGAAAACAGTTTTCATCAGTTTATTGGTGGATGAAGTGGGATGTTAGAACAGTTCAGGGTTTGATTTTAGAGGACTGTGACAAGAAACAGGCACCTTGGGGTGACAGGCCCCGAAGCCCTCCCGTGGGCATGTGGTTTGGAATAGGAAATGCCCTGTGAGGTATTGCTTGGGAGAGTGGATTGGTACTTAATCAATCTTCAGAGACTACACTATAGGAGCAATCATTCAGTGCTCCAAACAAAGCACAAAGTAGAAATGCCCCCTCCAAAAGAAAAAGGAAAAAAAAAAAAGCATCGGGATGTGTAATTCGTTTGCTTTTGGCTTGCTTGCCATGACTCAGA
The DNA here is from genome assembly GCF_049115385.1 of Moschus berezovskii. Classification (NCBI taxonomy): domain Eukaryota; kingdom Metazoa; phylum Chordata; class Mammalia; order Artiodactyla; family Moschidae; genus Moschus; species Moschus berezovskii. The sequence goes on from NC_142483.1 coordinate 21,322,698, forward strand.
AACAGCAGCTGCTCACGCCCAGGCGTTTCACTGTGCACCTTGCCTGGGAACAGATTTCATCAAGAACATATTAGGTTTTGTGCTGCCACTTACTGGTTTTCTATGTTTATTTATACAAAAAAGCTACTGAAAACTATTCACTCACAATGCATTATCAATAACTGTTGACATTGTTTGAGAATTGCTGATTATTTTTTTTTTTTTACCACATTTTCCTGGTTAGAACTTAAATTCTAAACATATTGCTTCCCCTTAAACTCTCCAGCTGTGACGTAACAAAGCAGCTTAGGTCTAAAAGGGATAAGGGTTTACTCAGAAGGGTGGGAGCTGCCTTTTAATAGTTGATGCAGAGTGAGGATAGAGGCGAAGTGTGCATTCTTTAAGGAATCCTGGGCACTCATCCCATCTATGTGAGTTTGAGCTAGACTCTGCTCTGAAAGGATAAGCACCATGATTTGTCCAGTATCATATCCCAGTGCCCTGTTGTTGACATGTGCGTATCTCTTGCTGTATCACAAATTACTAGAAGCTTAGAGGCTAAACCAACACACAGTTGCCATCTCCCAGTTTCTGTGAGCCTTCTGCTTCATGGTTTCTCAGAAGCCTGAAAGCAGGGTGTCAGCCGGGCAGGTGTCTCATCTGAAAGTTCAGCTGGGGAAGGATCCATTCCACTCTCACTTGGGTTGTTGGCAGAATTCAGTTCTTCCAGGGCTGTTTTCCTGAGGACCTCGGTTTCCTGCAGTTGCTTGCCACACCTGCCCCTCTAGCATGGCTGTGTTCTTCACAGCTGAGTAGGGACTGGTGCTGCTGCTGCTAAGTCACTTCAGTCGTGTCCGACTCTGTGTGACCCCATAGACGGAAGCCCACCAGGCTCCCCCGTCCCTGGGATTCTCCAGGCAAGAACACTGGAGTGGGTTGCCATTTCCTTCTCCAATGTGTGAAAGTGAAAAGTGAAAGTAAAGTCGCTCAGTCGTGTCCGACCCTTAGCGACCCCACGGACTGCAGCCTACCAGGCTGCTCCATCCACGGGATTTTCTAGGCAAGAGTACTGGAGTGGCTTGCCATTGCCTTCTCCGAGGGACTGGTGAGAGTCTGCTTAACAAGATAGAGATTAGAATCCCTTGTTGCCTAATCATAGAAGTGACTTCCCTTTGCTTTTGCCTCATTCTACTGTTGTAAAAACATAGTAAGACCCCTACAATGTTCAAAGATGCAAACTTGCCACTGTATGCCAGCTGTCATACTGTACTGTTGTAATTTTCAAAGTATAGTACTGTAAGATTGAGGCTTCCCTGGTGGTTCAGTGGTAAAGAATCTACCTGCTAATATAGGAGATGCAGGTTCGATCCCTGGGTTGGGAAGATCCCCTTAGAGGATCCTGAGAGGAGCCTGATAGGAGACTATCCATGGGGTCACAAAGAGTCAGATATGACTTAGCCACTAAACAACAACTACAGTTGTAAGATTAAAAATATTTTCTTTATTTTTGTGTTTGTTATGTATTGTTTGTAAAGTATTATAAACCTATTACAGTTCAGTACTATATAGCTGATGGTGTTAGTTGGGTACCTAGGCTAACTTCGTTGGACTTATGAACAAATTGGATTTGAAAAACACACTCTCGAAACAGAACTAGCTTGTATATAGGGGACTTCCTGTAGGCCACTAGATCAGCCCGGCCTCAGAGAGAGGAGACTTGTAGGGTCTGAATACCTGGAGTGGGGATCATTGGGAGATTTGTTAAGAGTCAGCCTGTCACACCATACAAAAGGCACTCAGTGTGTGTGTTGAGTGAATGAGCGTAAGAGCTGGGTTCTTAGGATTTGAACTAAAGGGATCCTATCATTTCCGCCCACCTCCCCGCCCTGCCATCACATGTGTAACTATAAGATGAGCAAGGTTTGTTTTAATGATTTATATATGATACCTGTGTGATATTTATATAGTCTTCCCCCATCCTTCCTAATGCCATTTGGATCTATGGTTACTGGACTTAAAGTTTATGTAAAATGATGACCTGACCTACTCCTAAGGAGGAATCTTAAAGGAAAGGATCATATGCTTTGTCTCCTTATGTTTTTCTTGCTGCATACTTGGTGGGGATTTAAAACAGTCCCCACATCCTGCTCCCTGGATTCCGAGTCTTTTGTAAATAGACTGCCCCGAACAGCTTTTTGCTTCAAGGGAATGGAAAAGCAAGGGTGAGAGGTCACATTTAATGTGTTTTAGTTGAAGTCACTTGCTGCATGTGGAAACAGTCAGCTCTGCTTTCTCCCCCAAGCCTCTGATTTTGTTGGAGCTTTTCAGTGCACGGCAGGATTATGAACAAGAGAAAGTCAACATTGTCCAGCACTGCGATACCAAAACAAGAGAAACTTGCTGGCAAGGCACTGAACCTGAAATAAGCTTCTCTTGCCCCAGGCTTCTCTCTCTTTTTTTTTTTTTTTTTTAATTTCAAAGGTCATGAGAACATCTGTTTGAAACAGTAGCTTAAGACTCTGGGTCATACTTTGCTGGCTTGGAATTTCTCTTTTGCTTCTTCCCAGTACAACAGCAGCCTTTACATTGAGAAGGCTGGCAGGGGTAGGACAGGCGGGCTCAGGGACCCTGTCTTGAACTGCTGTAAAGACTTCCCCACTATCTTCTTGGCTCTGAAACGCAATGCATTTAAAAAGACAAAGAAGGACAAAAATAACCATGTGGGCCCCTGTGGAAGTCCCATTCGCCAGGTACCCCGTCTGCCCACTCCCTCGCTCTCTTCTGCTTTGGCTTTGAGTGTTGAGTGAGTCCACGGCTAGAGGAAATGGCACTGTAGACCGAGCCCAGGGCAGTTTGATTCTCATGAAAATGAGAAATCGCCTATATTGACAGTAGGCATGCTTGCTGCTGGCAAGATCTGCAGATTTGCTCCTGGGCCTCCCTGTCACCCTGCCGGGTTGGCTTTTCCAGTAATAGACTCCTCTAAGCCAAGTCTGACAATTAAGTGGTAAACCCTCTGGTGAGCTGGGGAGGTGGGAGGAGAGAGAGAGAGAGTGGTCAGTTTAAGCAGACTGAGAGCTTTAAATTTATTTCATCTGTAGCTTTCTCTGGCCATGCATCTTAATTCTCTGGAGATGAATAACTTGTGAATTGACTAGTCTCCGTGAATATTATGAATTAACAGGAAGTAAGCCTGTGTCCATGCTCAAGGGCCACTGGAAGTGAGGAGGGTGAATTTTATTAGCATTTATAATTGTGTTGCTTTTTCATATTAATCCCTTCCCATGGCTGAGGAGTTAGGAATTTTCTCATCTGCTGATGGAAACCAGTCTCAGGAGTGTGTCCTGTCAAGTGCTGGAAAATAGATGATGATATGGGGCCGTGACCTTTCCCTCTGACGGGAAGTCTTCCTTCTCTGGTGAGACACCTCTGTGGTGATTTGCATATCCATTAGATTAGGCTTAACTATGATTCTGGAAATTTTTTATTTGAAGTTAATCCAAGCCTCCTGCTCAGGAATTCATACTTGGTTACTTGCCACTACTTGATAAGGAGACTAAAATCATTCATTTCAGAAGTCCTGCAGCCTTTCAGAGCTCTTCTTCATCAGCCGTGACTCCTTCTGGGTTGTGTCTCTGTTTTCTCCTTGACTTTATTCTGCGGCAGTGTGGGGTGCTAAATGCACTTGAATACCTCTGATTCCACTTTTTGCAATCCCACTGCATCAGTGACAGTCCAGAGAGAATAGAAGATGTTATTGTGATGTCAAAAGGGAAAAAGAAATTTCTACCTTAGAAACTGAGAGTATAGGGTGTACAAGAAGAAAAGTCATATTTGTATTAAAAAGGAGAGTCAAGCAAAGAATGATGTTTTCAACATAGATCAGTGTTATATAGATCAATACAGTTCAATATAGGTCAGCATTGTTTCAACAGTGTCAGTAGGCTGATGCTCTTATCTTCTTGAACGTGGATATATTCTGAATTATTGACAAGCATTTAATTTATTAATGGCATCCCTGTTAGTTCAGATGGTCAAGAACCTCCCTGCAATGTCAGAGACCCGGGTTTGATTCCTGGGTCGGTAAGATCCCCTGGAAAAGGGAATGGCAACCCACTCTAGTATTCTTGCCTGGATTATCCCATGGACAGAGGAGCCGGGTGGGCTGCAGTCCATGAGGTTGCAAAAGAGTTGGACACAGCTCTTTATTAATAAAGGGATGTGGTCGGTGCTCTGTCTCTGAGGCTTAACTTGGAATGCAGTTTGGTAAAAATAGCCAAGTTATGAATGGTTTTTGTCAGGAACATCTTGAGAGCAACTTGAACTAAACCCTAGTGAGTGGTCCCCAAGGTGCTGGAGTCAGAATGGAAGAAGCTGCAGCATCCTTGCTATGTGGCTTTTTAAGTGATAGCTGTGGATGAAGAGAAGAATCAGATCTGAAATCAGATCTCCTAAGAAATGCCTGCCCTTTTCTTGATAAACACTTTAGCTTCTGAGTTCACAGTTACCTGCTAACCATCATTGTGGATGCATCATCATTGCTGCAATTCAGGAAGGACGTGCAGAGCCTCTGGTCCTGCTGTTCGTCACTTTCCCCCGCAGCCGTGGTTAATGGTGTAGCCATTCACCCTCAGCAGGCATAAATCCTTTTTCCCACATGAGGGTATTGGCTGGATATGACGTTTATAGGACTAACAGAGCAGCTGGCGATGTCGGATTCAAGGCAACTAGGTTGTCTTGGCCATCCTATTCAGCAGATGGCCAGGACTTGATAGATTGAAGATTATTAGGATCCAAGTCAAGGGCCACATGGCACAGTGGATGGAAAAAGTAAATGGCAGCTCATCTCCGAATGCAGACACACGCAGTCTGGCAGGGCCTCTCGACTTCCATGTCATTTTGCTTCCAGCAGGAATAAATGGAAGTCTGCCTCTAGAGCCTAGATTATAGAGAGACATCTCTGGAGATTATCAATAACTTGGTTACTTAATTGACAGTTGGCTGAATCCTTACAGCTATAATTTAGAAAGAAAATTTTATGACGTTTAGGCATCATCCGTGTTTATCTAAATTTGGCCTTTTGCTCAAATCTACATGTCGTGGTTTCCTGTATTGCTGATATCCCTCTGTCTGCTGGTTATATCCAAAGACAACTTACAAGCTTTAATTCAGAGCCCTCTGTTGCGTCAGCATGCTGTCCTTTTGAAGATGACTAACGCCATTAAAGCTGCTCCGAATTGGAAGTGCCCGAAGCTACGTTTTGCAATGAGAACAGGAAAGGACTGCTCTCCAGGAAGCGGTGTCCATTTCTGCTCGTCCATTCTAAGCTCATTTGTGCAATTGCTGCCCTCTCCATTTTACCGCATAACTTCTTTGACTAAAGAAGCAAATTTCAAAAGTCAGGAAAACTCCTTGTGTGGTTTTAGCAGGAGTGGCATATTACAAAATGGAGTGGATGTCAAATAAATTTGCATCTTTTGAAAATTGAACTTTAGGAGGTATTATTGCTTTTAGAGCCAAGTGCATTAAGAAGTCTCAGGGATAAGATGGCTGCTGTTTGACATTCATTTGCATTTGAGTGTTTGGGTCAGGTTGGTACCCAGTCCTATGCAGCCCATATGAAGTGTTGCATTTGGACTCAGCATTAACCCCAAGCTTCATGCATTGCATTCTCATAACTTGATGAGATTGGGGATTTCCCTGGTGATCTGGTGGCTAAGACTCTGAGCTCCTAATCAGGAGGCCTGGTTCGATTGCTGGTCAAGAAACTAGATCCCACATGTCACAAGTGAAAGATCCTCCCTGCCACAGCTAAGACCTGGTGCAACCAAATAAATAGATAAAATTGAAAAAAAAATTTAGTATATCATTAAAAAAACCATGAGATTGTATCCCCATGTCACAGATGAAGGCACTGAAGCTCTAAGATTTCCATCTTCCCCCATCTCTTGGCCTCCTCTATCCTGGGCAGAGATCAGAAGTCACTGTGTACACCTTCTCTGTAGGCATATTTCAGAGCTGCTCAAATTGCTTAGCTAATGTCTCTGAATTTCTTTTAAGTGACACATTGCTTGAAGCAGTGAGTAGAAGGGATTATTTCAGTTAGACTTATGCCTTTCTGGAACAAACCCACTTATTAATATGCTCTTAGGATTCTAATCCTGATTTTTAAATCCAAAACATGAACTGGAATGTAGGTTCCATATTATTAGTAAGTTACTTTGACCAGCCAGTAATCTTCATTTTTCTCTCTCTTTCTGTCCATCTCCTAAACCTCAACCATATAAACCAGCAGTAGAGGCTGTGTAGGTAAATGGACATTGTAGAAGGCTTTTCGTTTTCAGGATTGCTTAGAATCTAGGGTCAGGCTGTTGAGCCTGAATGAGACGAGTCTTGAGTAATCAAAGACAGAGATAGTGGAGTTAGAAGCAACCAGAAATTGAAGGTGGATTAGGGTGCCAGGTAATTTTATTTTTTCATGGGCTACAACATTATTGGCAGATGTAAGTCACAGGGGATTAGAACACTTTCTTTGAACTTTCACATCATCTGATAAGGCTAAATGCATTAAAGGGTTCCCCTGAGTACAGAACATACCCCTGTTATTGGGATCAAAAATCAGAGTATCCAGGGGACATTCCTGGTGGCCCAGTGGTTAAGACCCCACGCTTCCAGTGCAGAGGGCACAGGGTCCATCCCTGGTTGGGGCACCAAGATCCCACAGTCTGCAGGGTGTGGCCAAAAAATAGGGGGGGAAAATCAGAGTATCTGTTAAATGTTGCTACCATGGAAGAGGGGTAACACCATTTTGTAGAAGCACACGAGTTGATCAGGTTGATGGTAAATGCTGTGTCTTGTGTTGTGAGATCTCATTGAGAAACCATCCAGACAAGCCATGAATAAGCAAAGTGTATTAGTTAAGAAGATGGTTGCTATCATAGCCTGTCCCCCATATTCCACCTTTGCACACAGTCATGAAACTCGGGTAAATGTTGTGCTTTAGTGAATGATCCCAATTAGCTAAAACAACAATCATCTTGGTACTTTCTCATTCCCTAGATTAGCTGGTTGGTGCTTCTGGTCAGGGCCAACGTGACTGGTCTCTTCAGACTGCAGGTGGTCCTTCTAAGTCTGGATGGTCTCAAATAGACTGACTCTCCTGTCTGCTCATTGGCCTCGGTCCAGGATGGCTTCAGCTGAGACTGCATGTGTCGGCTCCTGTGGTCTCTTGTCCTGTCTTATGGCGAGCCTGGCGTTCCTCACCTGGTGGTCTCCAGATTTCAAAGATTAACAAGACAGTATAAACCCTTGCACCCAAGTGCCTATATAAGCCTCTCTCTGCATCATGTCTGCTAATGTCTTTTTGGCCAAAGCAAATGTGGTCAAGCCCAGTTTCAAAGAGTAGAGAAATTGATCTGCACTCTTGATGAGAGGAGTAGAAAACCACCTTTCCAAGGTGTGTGTGACAGGGAAGGCAGGAGTTGGTGGCCATTTGCCATTTTCCGCATACATTAGAATAACTTTTGAGTAGTTGAACTGGCATTAACATGTCCAGCAGCTTGAATCCGGACAAGGGAGAAGGGGGACCATGTTTTTGTCTCTGACTTCAACTTGCTACGGGGTGTTTGTCTGGAGTCTTGCTTTATTCTTTCACTCTTAAAGTTTGGCCATTCACTGATACTCACTGATCATGCGTTCTTGAATTGCGTTTCCATTTTAGTTAAGTTTTAAATTTTTGCTTAGTCTATGCTGTGGTGCAAATATGATTTTTTTTTCCCCCCTGTGTGGAGCTCTGTGGATGTTTGCCTTTCAGGAATGTTTTGTTATACAACCAGTATGTTAAACCCCTGGTTTGAGCTTCCTCTCAGGCTATTTTGGAGGTATACTCATGACAGCTTCCAGAATTCTACCATTGTGCTCTGATACAGTGATCCTTCTTTTTTTTAATACTTGTAGTCTTTTTGATGTAGCACCAAATTCCACCTCATTTTATTAGTCTATAAACATAACCCCATACACAGTGACAACTGTGTTTGAATTTAGTCATAACTCAGGGCTCCAAACATTAATATGTAATCACTGTTAACTCAGAGCATCCATTCTGTGTTTCTGTCTCAACTTAATGCATGGTGGGAATCATGGGCTAGTTAATTCCTTGCATTTTTCTGAATGTTATTGGATGTTTAGCAGCAGCCCTGCCTCTACCCCCTTGGTGCTCATAGCCCCACCTTACTCATAACAACCAGCAGTGTCTGCAGACATGATTACATGTCCCCTGGGTGAGAATGGGGAGTGGGAGATGGGCAAAAATGCCTCTAGTTGAACTTCTGCTGAGGCAGAAGAGAGAAAGATATTGTGAAGTATGACTTATCAGTAGGGAGCAAACTAGGACTGGCAGCCAGACAAGGAGAATTGTAAGGGAGGAAGAGGTGCACCCATTTTTTCAGTTACCTTAAAATTTAACCTACGGTCGCCCCGGATTCCCCTGGACTAACCCAGGAAACATCAAGTTGGGTCTTGCTACATGTTGAAAGGTTCATCAATATCTCAACTGTATTATGTTAGAAGTGGCTTAAATGTAAATAACATCCCTGAAACAAAAAGAAGTTTCAGGAGATACACTGGTAATAGATAATGGATTTGGAGAAACTCAGTTGGAAGAAGTTCAGTATACACAAAAGCAGAGAAAATCGTATTGTGGCCCTTCTGATTCTCATGCCCTAAGATCCTAAATGTGATTAATGGCCAGTCCTGATGTGTTTGTCCCCTGCTCGCTTCCCCTGCTGCTGCTGCTGCTAAGTCACTTCAGTCGTGTCCAACTCTGTGTGACCCCATAGACGGAAGCCCACCAGGCTCCCCCGTCCCTGGGATTCTCCAGGCAAGAACACTGGAGTGGGTTGCCATTTCCTCCTCTACGCTTCCCCTGCTACCCATTGCTGAATTCTTTGGAAGCAAAGATCATTTCATTTGTTGCTATCTCAATATGGATCTCAAAGAAAGAACTTAAAAACCAAAATTGTAACATGCTGGTGAAATTTTAATCTTCTGGAAAAGAGAAGATTGAGAGTTATATTGAGCAGTATCAGAAGTTAAGGGGAAAGTATGTGAGTCAGGATCAAAGAAGCTTGACATTTGAGGGGATTAAAAACTCCAGGAGGAGGAGAAGAGGTGTTCCCTGGTGGTTTAATGGTTAGGATTGGCGCTTCCACTGCTGTGGCCTGCATTCAGTCCATGGTCTGGGAACTGAAATATCTGGCAAAGGGTGCAACACGGCCAAAATTTAAAAAAGAAAGAAAGGGGGAAAAAAAGAAAGCTCCAGGGGGCAATCAAGGTTGGAGACACTGTCTCTTTGAGCTCCTTTGCTCTGAATGTTTGCCCTGCCTGAGTGACTCAGAAATGCCTCTTTGTGCGTAAGTTAAGGCACATGGGACTGGGATCCTTATAAAGGAGAGAGGGCTGGCAGGGAACAAATCCATTTTCAAAAAAGAAGAGAAAAAAAATCACAGAAAGGTATTGAAATATTTGGTCAATGATGGATTGCTCTCTGATGACTTTCAATGACTTTTTAGTCTGTTGGGGTCTACTTTTAATAAAACAAAGCAAGGGGAAAGTCTGCTTGCTTTTTAAGATCTTGCTGGGACAACAGTGTTTCTCTCCTGTTCTGATGTATTCCGAGAAGTTTCTCTCTTTTGATTTAGCCTTCCTCACTTGATTTTATGATGTCATAAATCTCCTGTGTTTAGTGAGAGGCATGTTGTGTGTGAGACCCAAGCAGCTTGCTCGATAACATCCCCCTCCCCCTTCTCTTTAGAAGATTAAACTGAGACTTTTGTGTCTGATGCCAGAACAGATTTAACCAATCATGTTTCCTTTACATGTAGGTCAGTCCAAGGGACAATTCCGCACTGGATCCTATTATCCACGGGTTGAAGGGCGTCGTCCATCACGGTAAGGCAGTGGCGTACACTTCCCTTTTGCTGGGGTGGGGAGGGCTAAGGTCTCCACCTGAAGGAGTGGGTTATCTCGCAGAGGACGGAGCGTGACACCCATTCCTCATGCCCTGATGGTGAAGGGCATGCAAGCCATTATTTGATGGGTAAAAAGCACGCCCATTTATTACCTGCAAATGGATCTGGGTTAACAGTAAGCCATTTGTTTCTCTTCAGGTCCCATTCAGAATGCATATGTTATCAATCAGAACCTCTTAAGAGGTACCATTCATACACACTGAACCTGCCACCTGCCTCATAGCTATCCTAAATTGATTCCTTTTTCAAGTAACTTTTCATTTATGAATTTCTTGATTTACCTCTGAGATTTTGGGGAGTAAGTTTGAGTACCACCCTTATGGCAGAAAGTGAAGAGGAACTCAAAGGCCTCTTGATGAAAGTGAAAGAGGAGAGTGAAAAGGTTGGCTTGAAGCTCAACATTCAGAAAACAAAGATCATGGCATCTGGTCCCATCACTTCATGGGAAATAGATGGAAAAACAGTGGAAACAGTGTCAGACTTTGTTTTTTTGGGCTCCAAAATCACTGCAGATGCTGATTGCAGCCATGAAATTAAAAGACGCTTGCTCCTTGGAAGGAAAGTTATGACCAACCTTGATAGTATATTAAAAAGCAGAGACATTACTTTGCCAACCAAGGTCCATCTAGTCAAGGCTATGGTTTTTCCTGTGGTCATGTATGGATGTGAGAGTTGGACTGTGAAGAAAGCTGATCGCCGAAGAATCGATGCTTTTGAACTGTGGTGTTGGAGAAGACTCTTGAGAGTCCCTTATACTGCAAGGAGATCCAACCAGTCCATTCTAAAGGAGATCAATCCTGGATGTTCATTGGAGGGACTGATGCTAAAGCTGAAACTGCAATACTTTGGCCACCTCATGCGACGAGTTGACTCACTGGAAAAGACTCTGATGCTGGGAAAGGTTGGGGGCGGGAGGAGAAGGGGATGACCGAGAATGAGATGGCTGGATGGCATCACTGACTCTGTGGACATGAGTTTGAGTGAACTCCGGGAGTTGGTGATGGACAGGGAGGCCTGGCGTGCTGTGATTCATGGGGTCGCGGAGAGTCGGACACGACTGAGCGACTGAACTGAACTGAACTGAAGTTTGAGTAACCCTGACAAGTCATTAAACTTTGCTGCATGTGAACCAGTGCCATCAGCTACTGGAATGGAAAACGCTGGGCCGTGTTCTGTGCAGCAGACATGTCGTATCCTCAAGCATAAAGCTGGGAGAGAAAGTAAGATAGATGGGTTCTGTCTTACCCAACCTTTTTTTATTGGAGGAATTTCCCTGCAACTTTATTATTGGCAATGCATCATTACCTATGACATCAGGATCGTCTAATTTCAAAAGTACCCTGTCACGGGGAGGTGTGGAGTCGAGAAGTAATGTAATGATTTGCAAAGTTTTAATAATCTAATTAGAATTCCAAAGACATTGACAGAAGTAGCATTAGTAACCATAATAAATCTCCCCTTCATCTCCACGGCTGTGATAAAACATCTTCACAGCTTTCTGGGAGGGTGTCTTTCCACATTAGCCAACTCTGCTGAACTTAACAAACATTTTACCCGCTTTCTCTCAGGGAAACAAAACCAGTGTTCAGTGGAAGCAAGTAGGATTTGGGATTAATTCTTCTGCTCTTAGACCTGTTCAATCGTACAGCAGGTAACAAGAATAAACCTAGTAAATGCAGAAGAGTAGGATGACTTGAAAACACCCCATTGAGGTTTTCACTGTAGGAAATTCCCATTGCTTCTCCATTTCTGAAGAAATCCCCTCACACAAAATTGGGAAGTAGGTGGTATGGACAGTTCCCTTAGGGAGCAAAACACTTTTGCCAACTCTTAGGCTGTCTGCCCCTTGGTGACATGAAGTTGATAGCAGTTTAGAAGGTAGAGGCTAGCAATATAGGATGTTGGTGTCGGGCAACATGCTGTGTTCTCTGAGCTCTTTCTCAGAGAATGCCCTAGAAATCTCCATTGATGAAACAGCTTTTTGAAATTCCAGCCCATTGTGTAGATGATGAGCTTGGGGGGTTCTGAATGTACTGGATGATGGACAGGCCTTCCTTCCCCCTGGCTCTTCTTGTTGTTATAATGCAGTCACCCCACAAAGAATTCTAAAATCTTTAAAACAGGTACCTCTTCTTCAGCCTAAGAGGAAGTGCTCCATCAGCTGTGGCACTTGACTGGGTCTGTGGCATCTGTCATTGTTTCCACAATGATCAGTGAAGGAGATGCCATCTGTTAGAGAGAAGCAGTAGGCTTCCTTTCGTCCCTTAGTCCCCTGATCTCAGCAAACGCGCTGCATTGTGATCATTTGGTTCATGAGCTGCATGCTGGCATGATCGTGTTATCCTTCTTCATTCTCCACAATTACCCTCTAAGAGGCTGTTATGTGTAGGGATGTGGTACCTGTTCTGGCAGGGATGCCCACGATGTGGTTTCAACTCTACCTCATAATTGCAAAGTCAGAGGAGACCTGCGAAAAATAGCTGCAAAGGAAGTTCACTTCTTCTTTTCTTAATTTTTAGAACTCATCATTCATGTTAATGTAACTCAGAAGTCTTTATCCCCTGGAGGGGTGGACAGATTTCTTCTTTAACACACAAGGGAATGTGTTTCTTTTGTCTCTTAAAATCTGGAAATGCCCCTTTTTAAAATTTTGTATTTTGCATTGGGGTATAGCCGATTAACAATGCTGTGATACTTTCAGGTGAACAGCTAAAGGACTCAGCCACACATATACATATATCTATTCTTCCCCAACTCTGTTTATTAATCATTGATATTTGACAGGAAGGCTTGAGCATTCCTATTTGTGAGTATGTTCATTTCAACTTTAGTCTTCTGGTCAAAAGCTGCTCTTGGTTTGGGCACACATGGCTGGCATAGCCCTAGGGCTTCCTTGAATTATTCATCATGCCCAATTATGGAACTTGGATCAAGGTTTCTAATGTCTGACTTTTATCCTGATTATGTTAAGTAACATATACCACAAAGGGCACCCAGACGTGTGCCAAGCTGAGGTGAGGAACTGCAAAGTCACTTCCGCGAACAAAGCAACCTAGCCCAGGAGGGAGTCCCAGCCATTCTGGGAGAGGATGCCTTCCATGTTCCAGCACAGGCCTCATCAGGTCTTGTGGTGGCGGAGAGAGGATGGGCTTTGGAGCTGCACTGGCCTTGGTGGGGATCTCGGCTTTGCCACGCCCTAGCTGGTTCAGCAGCTGCCTTTTGAGCCCCTCTGAGCAAGATCACTTGTTTATTCCGCAGAAATGTTGCATGCCCGCTCAGTCTGATGCACTGGTGAGGACAGACGCAGGCCAGCCCTCAGGGACCCAGGAGGAGATGAATGCCACCCCCTCTCCCCCTGGCCTGCCTAGACTGTCACCCTTCCAGTCTTTGTGTCTGCTCTTTCTGTTTCCTCTGCCAGATCAGTTCAGCTCAGAACCCAGCTGTCTGCCTCTAATTATTTCAGGTCTTCGTTCAGATCTCGCTTCCTCAGACAATTCTTCCTTTATCCTACCCAACTCCCCACCGGCTCCCCACTCCCATCATTCCTTGTGATTCCATCTTGGGTTTCTTCCTCTGAAGCTCTTCAGTTCAGTTCAGTTCTGTTCAGTCGCTCAATCGTGTCCGACTCTTTGCGACCCCATTAAAGGTATCTGAAATAATGTTGTGTATTTCCTCCTGTGTGAGTGTGCTCAGTCGCTCAGTTGTGTCCGACTCTTTGCAACCCTATAGACTGTAGGCTCCCAGACGCCTTTGTCCGTGGGATTTCCCAGGCAGGAATACTGGAGTGGGTTGCCATGCTGCCCTCCTCCAGGGGATCTTCTTCACCCAGAGGTTGAACCATCATCTCTTGTACCTCCTGCATTGGCGGGTGGGTTCTTTACCACTGAGCCACCAGGGAAGTCCATTTAGCACTGTGTTATCTCCTACTAAAGTGTAAGCTTCATGGGAGCAGAACCCATGTGTATTTAACAGCTAATAGATCCTCAGGAATGTTAGCCAAAAGAGTGAATCAAGTAAAGATGCAAATAGGTAAAAAATATCAGAATATAAAATTGGAAAAAGAAGAGGAGGAACTAAAGGCTGCTCAGGCTTTGCTTTCATTGGGAAGAGAAAGAAGTAGGATAATGTCTTGGAAACTTGATTTTGCCCTCTGTTCCTGGGCCATGGCTGGCTCTCGTTTTGATAACTCCCATCATTTCTGTCGTTCTTCCAAAAGAGAAGAAACATCTGAAATTGCTTAAAAGAAAAAAAAGCTCCTCTTGGAACTAGAAGTGTTTTGAGTTGAAGATCCTATGAGGGATTTGAATGCTCTGTTAATGTGATGAGACATAAATAATCATGCCCTTCACAGAGTGTCTGGCTTGGGAACGATGATAGGGACATGCACAAAGAAGAAATCAATACGGATTTCTGTTCCAGTTCACCATCGTCTTTTATTTCCTCAGCTCTGGGAGTCTTATCTTAGAATATTAATTTCTTGTTAAGTGAATTTTTTTTAATAGGAAGAATCTTACATATTCTTCCAGCTGAAATGGCAATGAGGAATCTGGTTCCACTAGCCAACCACTGGCCTTTGGTCACTAGTGTCCCCTGTGAAGCAGATGCCAAGATTGAATTTCAAGGGCAGGCCATGTTTTGGTAGGAAGAGACTGCCTGGAAAGGATAAAGAGGAGAGGGAGCAGGAGCGGGTGGGGAGAGCACTAGAACCCCAATACAGGTCTGACACCTCCAAAGAGAGGAAAGCTAGGAGGACTGGCTGAAAGCATCTCTAAGGAAGTTTCAGCTGGGCCCTAGGGGAACCCCAGAGACAGGGCTGCCCATAAGAGGGGTCCTCTATGTGCAGGAGTGACCCCACCTTACCCGATGTGGTCACTGACTAGAACATCCTAACACAACCGGTCTCCCTGGAGGTACAGCGGCTGAGAAGCCTCCTCACAGCAGCTTGTCTCTAGAAGGAAGATCTTAGGGGTTCTCCCGTGACTGGTCCAGCCGTTTACATTTTCCTTCCAAAGACGTTTTCCTGATCACCTTGCCAAAAAGTTGATGACTTGTGCCTCTCACTTTTCAAATGTGCAGAGCTTCTTACAGGCACTGCTTGCTCCTTTTGTGTGCACTTATTAAGCACCTAATCTTAGTACACCATGAAGGGACGCATAGAGAGAGAGCACAGCTGAGTTTATAGACAGTCAGGAGAGACATAAGTTTAAATATGTAGTTACAGACTTTACTCAGACTTGGGATTACAGAGCAGGCGTCTCAGACAAAATGACCCTTGAGACCTAAACAGTGCATAAACATTGTCCAGGCAGAGAAGGGAGCCTAAGGTTTCAAGCAGCACCAGCATAGAGCTGGCATGTTTGAGACTCTGAGCTCCGAGACCTGGCTTCTCTCATGCTGGGGAGAGATACCTGGAAACCTCTTGGCAGCGGAAAGTGCGCTCTCTTAAGGGTTCATTTTTCTATGTAAATTGTGATTTTTACAAACTTGAGAGGCGTGAAGAAATAGAATGAAGAGAGGTGATTTGCCATTGAATCTGATCCTGTCTATCTCTTGCGCCACAGATTGAAGCACTAAACTGTATCTAATCAGAGAATTTATTTACAGTACCACTCGCGTCTGCTGGAAAGGAAAGAAGCTGAACCATATTCACTGCCCTGACTCGCAATGATTTGTGTATGTAAGAACCAGGATTGTGAGTAGCCACGCCTGACAGAAATAATTGGTTTCAAAGAATTTAGTCTAATTATAATTTTTTCAAAACCCATTAAAAAAATAAACTTGTATGTGAATTGGTATAAAAGCCTGAATTAGTATAAAAAGATACCAATTCCCTTATAAGTACTTTGTACCCAATTGACCAGTGCTAAGAAACGGACCTTGTATAATCTTTCAGTGAAAAGGGATGTATTAGTTTTCTTTCAATTTTCAGACTGTCTGCTTTCTATTCTTTTTCATAATATCTACCCAAAGAAAACCCAGCAGACTCTACATACACTTAGTCTAGAATGCTATTGGGCATCGGAAGACAAACCATTCCCTCTTGTCAATCACCTAAGAAAGATTCGGGTTTTTTTGGTTTGTTTTGGAAGGAAATTTGATAGTAGTGATAGTTTGATTGTTGGCCTTTTACTGTTGTCTTTTTTTTTATGTTTTTTGACATTCATTTTTATTTACTTACGTGTTTGGCTGTGCCGTGTCTTAGTGGTGACATGCAGGACCTTAGTTGTGGCACGTGGGGTCTAGTTCCCTGACCAGGGACTAACGTTGCATTGGAGTGCAGAGTCTTAGCCACTGCACCAGCAGGGAAGGCCTGAGCCTTGACGGGCTCTTTCTCTTTTATCATCCCCTTGCTCTTTGTGATTTCTTCTTCCACTGAATGTACTACTTTAATGAGCAGGAAGGCATCGTCCTCATTCACAGGAAACGTAAGGAGTTAGAAGTGGCCTCAGACATCAGGCAGAATGAGATGGCTCTTCTCTCCATCTTCCCTTCTCGCACACTTCTGAGAAAGTTATCAGTGAAAGTGTGCGTACATTAGCCCCTGAGAATGCCTTTCTAGCGGTGTCACACAGTGAGGCTCCTACAGGCTTTTCTTGTTAAAACTCAGCACAGCGGAAGTTGAGTCTATGAAAGATCAAAGCTTTCTTTGCAGAACGCCTCCCCTAACTGCCTAGTTTATTCAGTGGGCTCACTTAGAGGGTAATTTTTACTCGTCTTCTCCCCTGCTCTGGGATATCATCCACTCACCGAGTCTATGGACAAAGT
This sequence comes from Moschus berezovskii, assembly GCF_049115385.1. Classification (NCBI taxonomy): domain Eukaryota; kingdom Metazoa; phylum Chordata; class Mammalia; order Artiodactyla; family Moschidae; genus Moschus; species Moschus berezovskii. Next base: position 21,339,470 of record NC_142483.1, read on the forward strand.
CCAAGAATAGTTAGACTCAATCTAGGCACCTTGCAGAAAGGGCAGTGATGACATAAATCCTGCAAATCTATGTGACTACCAGCCAAGGGTTTTCATTCAGAGGTGAGATCTGGTGTGTCTGCATCTGTTCTGTTCTCCATATCCCACCTGCGAGGATTGAGGTGTCCATGATCGACGCTAACCTGGAAGGGACTCCAGTCACGAAACAATCTGAATTCCTTCTAAAGCAGTGGGTAGGCTTTGCCTTGTCAACTGCCACTGCCACAGATAGACTATTTAAAAAAAAAAACTAGCGCTGAGCACACTGTTGACTCTCCAGGAGAGGTACTGTGGGGACTGCAGATGGTGCAGCCTTTCCAAAGGCTGTGTAGCCTTACCCTCTGAGCCAGCTATTCCACATGTAGGTGTATACCCAAGAAAAATAGCCACAGAAGCATTTGTTCACAGGAGCTTTGTTTATAATGACCCCCAAGTGGAAACAGCCCAGATGTCCTCTAAGAGGAGCCTAGACACACAAGGTTTGGTCTGTTCATAATGAGGGAATAGTCTACAGCAGTGTAAAATGATGAGCTTGCTTCACACAAAAATGAAAGAGCGTGTGCTGCCTGGTTCTATTTATGTAGAGTTCTAATACAGACAAAACTAATCTTGGTGGTAAGAGGCAGAATAGTGTGGTAAAGGCGTATATACACTGGATGAGAAAGGACCCAAAGAAGTCTCCCGGGCATTAGCAGTGTTATAGATCTGGAAAATGATTAGATGTCATAAGTATAATACAAACATTTACCGTGCTGTCCCCTTAGATTTGTGCATTTGACTATTTGCAAACTAAATAATAGCACATGTGTATTATATGTTAATTTCTCAAAGATATTACATTCACAAAGATCAAAAATAATCTGGCACCATGCACCAGGTAGTCAAATATTAAAAATCCTGACCATATCAAGTGTTGGCAAGGATATGAATGCCAGGAATTCTCAGGTCTCCTGGCAATGGTTTGGCAGTGTCTAGTCGAATTGATTCAGTAGTTGCACTGCTGTTAGGTCCCCTAGAAAAACTCGGATAAAAGCGCGCCGTGAGCTGTGTATGAGAATGTGGCGTTCATTGTTTTTCCTGACTGCCAAAACCCGGAAGTGCCTCTGATGCCCGTTGTTAGCAAGCTCGAGAAATACAACAAAGTGTGGTTATACAACGAAACAATTCACCCCAGTGAAAAACGTGTGGAATCTCGTGGCTCTCACCAACATGGGCACATCTGTAAAGTGATGCAGGAGCCTAAAGAAGGCACTGGATGTTCTCCAAATGTTTAAAAAAAAAAAAAAAAAAGGTGGGGATGGGGAACCAGAACCCAACACAGCATTGTAAAGCAAGTTTCTACCGATTAAAAAATGAAACTTTTGAAAAAAGAAAGGGAAGACCTATTCTGTTGTTTAGGAGTACGCATGTAGGTGGTAAAAGTATAAGAAAAGCAAATAGCGATTATTTAAAAGAAAAGGATGGCGGTTACTTTTTGGGGTGGGGAGGGAGAATGATGAGGACGTGGCCCTGGGAGGGGTGGCAGGTCTCTTCACGTTCAGAGTGGTTGTCGGTCCAGGTTTCGCTGTAGGATTATTGGTCAGCAGGACGTGTGTGTCTGTGCTCCTGTCTGCATGTGTGTTAAGTTTCACCATCAGAGAAGACACTGGTGAGCATTAGAAAGTCAGAGATGCAGGCAGTGCTTTCTTCTGGGACGTGTCAAGTACCAAGTGGCCTCACAGCAAACAAAGAGACAGCATTTTTGTTTTTACAAACTTTTCATCATAAGTACCCCTGACATGTAGATTGTTCTCTCTACAAATTGATTGCAAGACCCAGGAAAGAACTGTGGCTGTCTCGGGATTGTATCATTAAGCGATGACTTTGGAAGCCAATAGCTCCTTGTGGAATTTGGAAAAAAGAAGTCAGAAACCAAGGGGCAGGTGACAGGTTTGAAAACAGACTCCTCACTGCTAATGTGCTGGTACCTGCTGGCTCTGCACCAGGTCAGGGTGTAATTTGCCCTGCAGCCATCACTAAATCCTCTGGAAACCCTCTGAGATACAACTCTCATGTTCCCCATTACATAGAAAGGCAAGGAAAGCAGGCAGTACCTGGGTGACTTGAACCAAGGTCTTCATGACGTCAGACTGCCTCTTGTTACTCCCAGGCCATCTCCTCTGTTCTTGGCCAGGGTTACCATTTACTTCTTCTAGCTGATTGAAGCCCATCATATAGACTTGTTGAAGGGGTAAGTGAAGAAATACTTGACCATATTCTCATCATCACTCCAACACCATTTTGATTATCCTTGAAGCAAAGAGCTTAGCCTGACTTTCTGTCCAAGACTTTATGGCTGAATCTCCTGAAAATATCTTGCATGGACTTTGGAAGAAGACATCCTAGCACAGGGAACATTGGTAGGAAAGTATACTATTAGTCAGAAAAGGCTGTGTGTGTTATTATAATCCAGCAGCAAGGAGATGGAGGAGAGATGAATTGATGTGATTTGAGGGGTTCTTGTCTGTTTTGTGTAAGTGAACTTTAAACCCCTTTGATCATAGTGTCCATCTATCAAATGCTTAATAAGTGCTAGTTTGGGAGTTGAGGGCAAAATGATCACTAGATTTCCTCTGCCCTGGGAAAAATTTTAATCTCATGAGGATTTTTTTCTTTTTGGTTCTTGCCATTTTTGTTGTTGAAGGTCAAAGAGATTATTATTTGACTGCAGAGTCATCTCATGTGTTCATATGACTATAGTTGGCACTTTGAAAGGAATTTTTATTTTTAAAAATTTTGCTTATGGGATAATTTTAGAAGAATGGAATTTTGTTATTTTTTATTTGAAATTTGACTCTTCCAGAACATAACTGAACACGGATTCTAGACCAAGGCTATAGAGTTCAGTTTGTCTTTGAATACTGGCTCTGAAGCTTGGGAGCTGTGTGATCCTGTTCAGATCGTTGGTTCTCTTTGCCTCTGAGGTTTCACCTGGCGTCATGATGATTATGAAAGTATCTGCCTCGTATTAATGATAAATGCTTTAAGACAGGGAAAGTACTGAGAAGGAAGGGTGCCTGGCATGTGTCCACTGTCCTTGAAATCAGAGGTCAGGAAATATAATCTGTGGGCCAGATTTGGCTCACTGCCTTGTTTTTGTACGTAAAGTTTTATTGGAACACAGCCACACCCATTCATTTACTTACTGTCTATGACTAGGGCTTCCCTGGTGGCTCAGACGATAAAGAGTCTACCTGCAGTGCAGGAGTCCCAGGTTCAATCCCTGGGTCTGGTAGATCCCCTGGAGAAGGGAATAGAAACTCACTCCAGTATTCTTGCCTGGAGAATCCCATGGACAGAGGAGCCTGGCAGGCTACATATAGTTCATGAGGTCACAAAGAGTCTGACACAACTGAGAACTAACATTTTCATGACTGCTTTTACACCGTAATGGCAGAGTTTTATAACAGAGAGACTCTTTGGCCTGCAAAGCGTTAACTATTTACTTACTCATTGGTTCTTTACAGAAAAAGTTTGTCAACCCTGCCTTGTCTAAATGGTAGCTGTTCTAGGTCTCCTAATCGTGTTGCTCCATGCAGTGGTGTGTGCCTTACTTACCATTTGATACACTCTACAGAGATGGGCTTCAGTTCGGATTTTTCCCAAATTGCTACATCATCCAAATATATTTCAGTGGAATTAAAGAGGGTTCTGTTTTAATGTTAACCTTCAAGAAAGACGTCATTCAAATTTTCTCCCTCTTGAATGGAAAAACCAGTGCCTTATTAATTACAGGCCACTGATAGCTTTGACCATCTTAACACGTGACAAAATTTCCCCTTTGAAGTTTATGTTTCCAGCATCTAATTACATGGAACTTTCCTGAAATGTGCTATAAATACACAGCACCCTGCTCTGAACTAATTGGCTCACGTCTGTTGTGGATCCGGGATGGGCAGATGCTTATCTGAACCCCCTTTGATCTCAAAATCTTCTAGAAACAGGCCCACTTAAGCCATTTCCACAGTTTCCTGGATTTAGGTGTGTCAGAACCGCCACCATAGATGTTGGCTACTTCCAGGTCTTTTCTTAGCCACAGCCAGGAAATGGGATGCTGTGGGCTTTTATCACTAGTAACGCTGTTAACAATCATTGAGACAGAAAGCCTTCAGAAGTGATTCCTTTTAGGTTAGATTTGAATTTGGAGGCTCCTTCTCATTTAGCCAGCCTTCTTTACTGATACGTCATCATGAGAACAGGATCGTGGGAGCCCAGGGACATGCCCTTTTCCTGGTTGTTTCACTGGGGTGTGGAGAGCAGAGACAGTTTTAAAATGTCTCCATTGTGTGCTGCAGAAGCACTTGGTAAAGTGCTTGGGGCTCCCTGGGGTGACTTTGCTACCCTAGTCTGTGTGTGTCACCTTGGTGTAGTGAAGCAGGGTCATGTCATGGCCAAGAGCAGACGTGCTGGGTTTGAGTTTCAGTTCTGCTTTTGACTGGTTGTACAGCCTGCACAAATCACTTCATCTCTTTGTGTTTAAATTTTCTTAGCCATGTAAAGTGGTAATAGTAACACCACTTCCTGGTTTGTCTCGCGGAGCCAATGACTTACTGTCCATACGTGTGCCTGGTACACAGTCAGCATCCAGCATCAGCGGTTATCACTGCCCTCCCCAACCCCTAGCGACAAGGTACTGTTGTTACTTGGATTTTGTTTTTTTGTTTGTTTTTTTTTTAATTTGTCTGCACTGGGTCCTAGCTGCAGCACTTGGGATTTTCAATCTTCATTGCAGCATGCAGGATATTTAGTTGCAGCAGGTGAGCTCTTAGTTGCGGCATGTGGGACCTAGTTCTCTGACCAGGGATGGAACCTGGGCCCCCTGCATTGAGAGTCTGGAGTCTTAGCCACTGGGCCAACGGGAAAGTCCCTGTTGTTACTTGTTGATGGGGTATGGTGGAGGCCATGAGGCGACAGGAAATGATTGTGGATCTTTTGAGTTCTGCCCCATCAGCACCTGGCTATTGAAATGGAATATGTGTTGCTTGACTTAGTTGGGTCATTCAAAAATCAAATTAAGTGATGGAGAAAATGGTCACAAAGTTGATTTGGGTTAGCCGGTCCCATTGAGGTGAGGGCATAGGGGAGTGGACCAGGAACCAGAAAGAGGCCGAAAGGAACCTTTTTTCTGTTAACCTCTTGCTGTGTGCTGAGCTCTGCCTGGATGTTTTAAACACAGAGTGTCATTTAATCTCAACAGTAGCCCAGGGAGATATGAATTCTGAGTCCATGGTACAGATGGGTAAACTGAGCCTCATAGAGCGGTCTCATTTGTCCCAGCTCATGGCAGTGAAACAGTGATTTGAACCCCTTCTGCTGGACCAGTGTTCATTTCCATCTTCGACTGTCTTCCTAATTATTGTCAAAATCACTTAACTCTGGGTTTCTGCCTAGGTTTCTCCTCTGTGAATTAGGTCATTAACTGAGTGTCTAAAAGAATATACATACCATGTTAGTTATGGCCACCTGAGCCATGTCAGGGAGAGAGGCCAGCAGTGAAACCGTTCGCTGGTAACGCTGGATCTCTGTCACTGTATAACTCTGTATAATCTCAGTGTTGTGTTCATTTTAATTGTTGATGGGACTCTGTGCTCTTTGTGTAGTTTCTCTTTGGAAGTTAATGTCAGCATGTGCTTCACTCAAACATCAGTCCTTAAATCAAAATATCACATTTGGCCATCTGAAGCTGCCAATAAACTCAAGGAGGTTTGATGTCTTTGAACCTGTGTAAAGTGGCTGTTAACCTTGGAGGGCCACCCAGGTCCTTGAATTCAGGAGTCTGATTATCAGGTGAGCACTCTCCTGCTTAAGCCGCCCTTGCTCAGACCCTGCAGTAAGATGCCAGCCATCATGGGAGCGTGTCATATTTTCTCAGACCACGCCCATGGTGAAGGCCAAGGGGCATGTATTAAATTCAATTCTCTGCCCGCTGGCGGAGACTTTCAGAGGCAGGAATGAGCTCCACACACGTAGTTTGCCCATCCCTTCTAAACACCCTACCCTTCACAAAGGAGCAAGTGTCAGCAAACTTTCTCGGTAAAAGGATTGATGGCAAAAATTTTTAGGCTCTGCCAGCCATCCATTTTGTGCTGCAACAACTCAACTGCCCAGTTTTAGCCCGAAAGCAGCCATAGACAATGGCGTGGCTGTGTTCCAGTAAAACTTTATTTACAAAAGCAGGTACTAGACAGGATTTGGCCCCAGGGCACAGTTTGCCCACTTCTGAATTAGAACTCCTTGGTGATTTGGTTTGATCAATGTTTTCAGCCATGTGTAGTGGACTTTTTCTCTCAGGTACTGTCCTGGGCCCTGGGGATACAGTAAGGAGCCACAGTCTTCATGTAATAGAGCTTCCAGTTTGCTTAAAAAAAAAGCTGCTGTTAACTAATTACACAGATTTTATAGCTATGACCATTGTTTAATTAGCAACTTGTTGCCTTTATTAATGACTTTTGAAGTAGTGATTCATCTTACGATTGATGGTGACACGGATATGAAGAAATCTAGGATTTATTGGTTATTTAAAATACACCAGCTGCTGTGTTTGTTCCTTCATTCTCTTTTCACAGCGACTGGGCATCTGCTCTGTTCTGGGCAGTGTTTTAGTTGCTGGATGTACAGGGTACCCCAAAAAAGATGAGGTAATTTTCTCTTGTGGAATTATCCAACTCTTGAGAACAGACCAACAGTAAATAAGTAAACACACGAAGGAAAAGATAACAGAAAGATGAGGAGAAAGGTGATGATCAACTCGGGAGAGGGTGGAGAGAAGTTGGGCTGCAGAGTTAGATCCTGGAGGGCCTCATGGCTGTGGCGAGAAGCTTGGATTTTACTGTTAAGGAAATGAGAAGCCACTGGAGGATTCTGAGCTGGGCAGTGTCAGGATTAGATTTATGTCTACGAGGTTAAATGAGTGCTTCAGTCTTCAGAGAGATTTCTTCACCTGATCACGTTTGTATCCGCTGCAGGCAGGGTGCCCAGAGACAGGGAATCAGGTAGTAGAAAAGGATGCCCAGATTCCCTCACACTTCTCTGTGTGATCTTAGGTCAGTCGCTTTCCCTCTCCGGACCTCATTTTCTTTATTTGTACATGGAATAGAACTAGCATCCTTTGAAACTCTTCAGAACCCCACAGTTCTCTATAGTTCTGGGGTAACTCCTCAGGGATGCCATTGTTGTAACCTCAGTGTAGTACCTTACTTGTTCCTTAAAATCATGTCATTGCTGAAGCTATACCTTGAAAATGGGCCAGCTCCACTTGGTTGCCCCATCTTTGCTATTTTATTCTCCTTATTTTTTTTTTTCATCCTCCTTATAAATGAGAGATGACATGTCTGATAGTCACCATCCAGTCAGATGGAGCAAGCTTCATTTCTTATATTTAGATCATGAAATGAATTCCTTGAGTCCCTCTGCCACCATCATAATTACAGTGTAATGCTGTCTAACCTCCGTGGGGGCTTCCAGGTGCCAAGCCTCTGAAGTCCTGGAGTTCTGGCCCTCAGGCTCTTTCTCCCCATTATGAGTTCCCATTTTTTGTTTTTGTTCGGCAGGCCCTTCTGTCACCAGCTTGTCTGACCCATCTCCCCTCCCAGATCACACAGTCCACACGTGCCTAGTCCAGGCTTCACCCAGAGCTGCTGCCTTCAGTTGAGTGTTTTGGCCTCTTCACAATTTTTAGCCATATTCCAGGTTAACCAGCAGCTGATTTTTTTTTTTTTTCCATCCTTGAGTTGTCAGATTCGGGCTCTTGAACTTTCCTTCCAGTTTTCCTTTTCCTCTGCTTCAATTCACCACACACCAGGCAGAACCGCTTTGCAGTGGCCTTTCTCTCTGCCCGGAATGTCCTCCCCAGGTAGCCACATGGCTCGTTTCCATCTTCAGGTTTTTCAATCAGAGGCGTCCATCTCAAGGGGTCTGTGCTTAAAACCCCAGTTTCTGAACAATAGTCAGAGACTAGTCACCTGATTGAGAAATGTGTCATTCAAATACAACTAAGTTGTTGGCAGCTGAATTTATCTCTAACCCAGCCATGAATAGAGCAGTGACAAAAATGTTCCAGGCAGTATGGAGAGGCAGTGCAAAGGCCCTGGGGTGGTATGATCATGGAGTAGCCAGAGGTCCATGTGGCTCAGCCTAAGGGTCAGAAAGTAGCAGAGGATGAGACTGCAGAAGGCAGAGGAGCCCACTGACACAGTCCTCTAAAAACCTGACTTCTCAAGTGTGATCAGCATTATTAAATATGCAGAATTGGCTCAGAATCTATAGTATAATGGGCATCCCAATGATTTGCATTCACATTGGTTTTGAGCAGCACTATCATAAATCTTCTCCCATTTAGCATCACCTTGAGAAACCTGTATGCAGGTCAGGAAGCAAGAGTTAGAACTGGACATGGAACAACAGGCTGGTTCCAAATAGGAAAAGGAGTACGTCAAGGTTGTATATTGTCACCCTGCTTATTTAACTTATATGCAGAGTACATCATGAGGAACACTGGGCTGGAAGAAGCATAAGCTGGAATCAAGATTGCCGGGAGAAATATCAAGAACCTCAGATATGCAGATGACACCACCCTTATGGCAGAAAGTGAAGAGGAACTCAAAAGCCTCTTGATGAAAGTGAAAGAGGAGAGTGAAAAGGTTGGCTTGAAGCTCAACATTCAGAAAACAAAGATCATGGCATCTGGCCCCATCACTTCATGGGAAATAGATGGGGAAACAGTGGAAACAGTGTCAGATTTTATTTTTTTGGGCTCCAAAATCACTGCAGATGCTGATTGAAGCCAGGAAATTAAAAGACGCTTACTCCTTAGAAGGAAAGTTATGACCAACCTAGATAGCATATTAAAAAGCAGAGACATTACTTTGCCAACCAAGGTCCGTCTAGTCAAGGCAATGGTTTTTCCTGTGGTCATGTATGGATGTGAGAGTTGGACTGTGAAGAAAGCTGATCGCTGAAGAATTGATGCTTTTGAACTGTGGTGCTGGAGAAGACTCTTGAGAGTCCCTTGGACTGCAAGGAGATCTACCCAGTCCATTCTAAAGGAGATCAGTCCTGGGTGTTCATTGGAATGACTGATGCTAAAGCTGAAACTGCAATACTTGGGCCACCTCATGCGACGAGTTGACTCACTGGAAAAGAGTCTGATGCTAGGAAGAATTGGGGGTGGGAGGAGAAGGGGACGACAGAGAATGAGATGGCTGGATGGCATCACCGATTCGATGGACATGAGTTTGAGTGAACTCCGGGAGTTGGTAATGGACAGGGATGCCTGGTGTGCTGTGATTCATGGGGTCTCAAAGAGTCGGACAGGGCTGAGTGACTGAACTGAACTGAACTGAATCCCCAGTTTTTGCCCAATGTCATTCTCTCTCTGCCTTTCCCTGTATGAAGCAGAAGGCCAGTCCTACCCCAGTGATTTTAAGCTTTTAGGGAGAAATTAATAGCTTTTCCTTATAAAATGTTTTGGAAAACACTGAAGAAACCAGTCCTTGGGCTAAATACTGAAGTTTGGGCTTTCTGTTCTTAGTTTATTTTATATACATCCCTAAAATTGGTTGAGTTCTTGTTTTGAGGGTTTTCTTCCCTTTGACACCACCACATTCTGTCCATACTCTTTACAGAGCAATTCTCTGTTCCTTGGGCTGTGTGCATATGTTTTCAGAATAATTCCGCAGGTCTTGATTAGTGCATGGGTCTCCTCTCTGTGTTGATTGATCATCGTATTTTATAAAGGCTTTCTTTTTTCCTATATAACCAAAGCATTGAAAATATTAGGTTATTAACACACTGAAAAACGCAATCAATCAGATGATTATCATCTAATGTTTTAATGATCACATTTTTAATCCAATTATGCATGTTTGAATCCTTCAAATTTTCTTTAATTAAAGATTGCCTCCTGGCACTGCTATCAGAAATAAGAAATTGAACAGAATTGAGCCAGATATAATTTAATGTTGAAAGGAAACTGCAAGGATAACTGGGCCTCTCTGCATTTAATGGTTGACCATGACTTTAAAGCCCTCATAACAAAATTTTCTAATTGATAAGAAAAATTTAATCATCTCCGGATGTACTCCGTTTGCATTCAAATAAGGTATTTCTTTTTCTAAATAAACCTCCCCTAACTGATTATTCATATTGTCATTCAAAATGCTTAAAAATGAAAGACAGAGTTTGGTGAAATGTAGACTACTTAATACAGTGTGTATTTAATAAAAAAGTCATACATTATTCATTTTTGCAATTTGAATAACTTTGAATTTAGCATCCCTGTTCCTCATCTTTTTCTTTGATGAACAATTAATTATTAAAATATAATATTGTCTGCATACAGCACTGGGATCCTTGAAAGTGGAATATGAGATTCATTCCTTTTCAATTCTTTTATCTAGTAATGCACAGTACCTGCTTATTATGGTATAATGGAATGAATGGTGGGATAAGCAGAGTGTTTCAAATATTTTTCTCAACTAGTTAAGTGTCTGGGACAGCAATGTTTCAAATTCAAATTACTAATTAGGATAAAAGTTGGAGGCAGAGTGTCCTGATCTGGATGGCTTTAGAGTCAAACTTCTCTTTTATGGTAGGATTCATTTTAACAAGTACTTATCTGGCTTATTCTGTGCTTTCCTAAGCCCTTAACTAATGTTGATTCATACTCTCCTGATAAGATAAGGCTTCAGATGAGTCACTGTTATAATCCCATTTTACAGATGAGAAAACAGTTGTAGAAAGATTAAAGTCACTTGTCTTAGGTCAGGCCTTCAGGTAGACCAATTAGGTTTCACTTCCAGAGGCTGGCTCTAGCAGTCCCTCCATTTATAAGATGTACATTTATTAAGATTTTCTTAGGAAGTGTAAAGTTTTAGATGAAAAGTGCATTCTCCTTTATTTCCAATGGCTATACGCAGGAACTCTCGAACTTGGGTACAGCCAGTTAAGTGCCTTGTGGCTTGTGAGGGCTTTCTGGGCAGTGCCAGAAATACTGGGTACCATTTCTAAAGTTGTTTCTGACAGTTAAGCGTTATGAGCGCCCCCATCTTGCTGGTGGAGCACTCCTATGGGACTGAGCAGAAAACAGAATTTTCAGAAATAGCAGTAGTAATTAATGTTTGAGTTGAACTTAGAAAACTCAAGGGAAAAAGAAAACAACTTGAGAGTTAATTTTGTAATGTATGCATGGCCCACCCCCACTTCTTGCTGTGGCTCTAGGATGACTTTCTAACACTACCCCCCTCCACCCTCTAATACTTGGCTTGAAATTGGGAGTGGGCACAATGTGGCCCAATGACCAAATCCGTGTCACTGTTTTGTGTGGCTCCTGAGCTACGAATGGTTCTCATATGTGAACCCTAATTAAGCAAAATCTTATTCCTGCCTTCTCCCCAGTCCTAAAGAATTCCATTCTTCCCATTAGTGGATGTGTATTTTTTAAACCATCCTCAGTTGTTATTAGCATTTTGAACATCGTTAATAAAGTCGTGGAAATGTGTTTGTTATATAGCTACCTATGTAACATCTTTGGTTTTGCCTCTTGGCCTGCAATACCTAAAATATTACTCTCTGGCACTGTCTAGGAAACATTTGCTAGTCCCTGGCTTAAAACACAAACTAATCTCGGCTGCAAGCCACTGTGCTAATAAGAACATCATGTTTATTAGTCTGATTAGTTGTCACTCCTGAGGAGTAAATAGCCCCAGTTTTTCCATTTTCCAGATAGGGAAGTCGCTCAGAGAGGTTAAGAGCCTTTCCTAAGGTCACACAGCTGTTGAATATCAGTTGATTCTGAAACTCATGCTTAGGGCTTTGGCAAAGAAAACTGTAACCTACAGTGCTCAGACTGATGGAGACTATATCAGACATGCTGTGCCTTTAAGGCACTAGTAATTCTGTTTAAAAAAAAGAAAACACATGCAGAAACATTCAACGAAGTACATGGCTAAGTATAGGCTTAGTAGTTTAGAGTAATAATAATAATAGTAATAATACAAGTAGTAAGAATTAGAGTGAGAATCGTGTCTGTCGTTCATGAGATGTTTACTCTGTTCCCAGCTTTTTCTGAACTACAGTCTCATACTGATTTATTTAATCTTCACAACAGCCTGGGGAGGGTTAGTAACTAAGATCACACAGGTCACAGGTGGCAGAGTTGGGATCTGAACCCAGTAGAGTGAGAATCTGCTCGTTTCACCAGTTTCTGTAGGAATGGAGAAATGAAGATGCTGATGAAGTTTTCAGCGTTTGGTGATATTTCCTGCTCACAGACTTAAATGGTTCTGATTCTCAGTGGTATCTTTGAAGAAAGAATCGAGTCCCAGCCTCTGTGTTCTCAAGTTTTTGACCTTGGGTTCATTATTCCTCTTTGGTCTCCTATTTTCCCAGCGGTAAAATTAAAGAATCGGACTAAATGGGTGGTTTTCAAAGTGTCCCTGGGGTTTCCGGCTCAGCTTCAACCTTGGTGTTTCACTCGCCTGGCTCCTGTGTAAGATGGGATTTGAAGACAGTGTTTTTGGGCTCCCGAAGCCAGTGACCCAGGGAGATCTAATAGTAGTGACAGTGGTGGTGACATAAGTACTGACGCCACTCCCTTTTTTGTACCCATCACTGGGTCTGCCTGCCCCACCACTCATCTTACTGCACCTTTATTTTTTTTAATTAATTTTTAGGTGCTTTGCAATGTTTATTAGTTTTTGTCATACAGCAAAGTAAATTGGCTATGTGTATGCCTATATCTCCTCTTCTTTGGATTTCCTTCCCATTTAGGTCACCACAGAGCACTGAGTTCCCTGAGCTATAGGGTAGGTTCTCTTCTATTGAATTAAACTGGAACATGTGTCTGAAGCCCTTCGGTTGATTTAGGACAAACACTGCTGTATTTGCAGCAGTGGTCCTGCCTGCAGTTCCCATCAGTCCTTGCCAAATTCAAGAGCCCGTATAGGAATGTATATGAGAGTCCCGATTCCCTTTTGAAATTCGCCCACCTCTGATTGGCGGGGCAGGTTTTTCTGACTTATCGGTCTAAATTCTTTAAAGCCACAGCCTCTTCCCAGAGTGGGTGCTATCGATGAAGGCTTTGCTACCACAGGCTTACAGGGATTGTCCTGTCACTACCTGTCTGCCTACAGCGTGCTTAACTGCAACCCTAATGTTAGGTCAGGCCCCTTGGGAAAAACTCGGAAGATTTTCCTGTCCTTCAGTCTAGAGCCCTTGATCCTCAGGCAGGTTGGTGTGCTGCGGTGTGATGCCAGGCTTACCAGCAACACTGTGGAGAAATGAAAGTGGCGGTTTTTGTTGCCAGACCCTGTGCACGCTGTATTGCATGGGGCTTGTGTTGACTATGTGCACAGCCCAGGAAGTCCAGAAGCAGCAAGCAGAGGCCAAAAGGGTTCTTCTTCCCAGCCAAGCCAGTCTCAGCCAAGCACGCTAACAGAGATTTCCCCTATCATTAGGTGGCTGGTAACCAGGTTAAATTAAAGCCTAGACTTGCCAGCGGGTAGAGGGGTGACTCTGTTATTACCGGCCTCTTATTCCACAGAAATTGCTTTTATCGTTTTGATTATAGCACCCTATGATGTATTTATTAGTTAACATTTAATTTTCTCCTTTAAAAAATGAACTGAAAACCTTTGCAGAATCAGCCAAAGTTTCTGAGCCTCTTGAATAACTGCTGGCGCTTTACTCTTCACTAGTGACCTGGAGCTTATTGATTTAACCTCTCCATGCCTTAAGTTCTACATCTGGAAAATTGGAATATTAAAAGTACATACTGTAAAGGTTTATAAAGGGAAAGGGTGTGGTCTTGGCCTAAGACAAATGAAAGCCTGAATTCCAAATTTTGCTACATGGTTGTACATGACAGCACTGTGCATTGGAGATGGTAATAGTAATCCCACGATGTCATGCTTCATTGGACTGTCTTTAAATATTAAATAAATCAGTCTTTGCAAAACTCTTAGAACAGGGCCTGGCACATACAGTAAGTACTGTTTAAATGTCTGTGGTGCGCTGTGCTAAGTCGTTTCAATCGTGTCCAACTCTGTGCAACCCTATGGACCCACCAGGCTCCTTTGTCCATGTGATTCTCCAGGCAAGAATACTGAAGTGGGTTGCCGTGCTCTCCTCCAGAGAATCTTCCCAATCCAGGAATCGAACTCTCCATCTCTTACGTCTCCTGTGTTGAAAGGCAGATTCTTTACCACTAGCACAACCTCGGAAACCAGTTTAAATGTCTGCAACATGTAAATACTCAGAAGAGTGCTTCAGTTCAGTTCAGTTGCTCAGTTGTGTCCGACTCTTTGCGACCCCATGAATCACAGCACGCCAGGCCTCCCTGTCCATCACCAACTCCCGGAGTTCATTCAAACTCACTGTCCATCGAGTCGGTGATGCCATCCAGCCATCTCATTCTCTGTCGTCCCCTTCTCCTCCCTCCCCCAATCCTTCCCAACATCAGAGTCTTTTTCCAGTGAGTCAACTCGTCGCATGAGGTGGCCAAAGTATTGGAGTTTCAGCTTTAGCATCAGTCCTTCCAATGAACACCCACGATTGATCTCCTGTAGAATAGACTGGTTGGATCTCCTTGCAGTCCAAGGGACTCTCAAGAGTCTTCTCCAACACCGCAGTTCAAAATCATCAATTCTTCGGCGATCAGCCTTCTTCACAATCCAACTCTCACATCCATACATGACCACGGGAAAAACCATAGCCTTGACTAGACGGACATTGGTTGGCAAAGTAATATCTCTGCTTTTTAATATGCTATCTAGGTTGGTCATAACTTTCCTTCCAAGGAGTAAGTGTCTTTTAATTTCATGGCTGCAATCAGCATCCACAGTGATTTTAGAGCCCAGAAAAATAGTCTGACACTGTTTCCACTGTTTCCCCATCTATTTCCCATGAAGTGATGGGACCAGATGCCATGATCTTTGTTTTCTGAATGTTGAGCTTCAAGCCAACCTTCTCACTCTCCTCTTTCACTTTCATCAAGAGGCTTTTGAGTTCCTCTTCACTCTCTGCCATAAGGGTGGTGTTATCTGCATATCTGAGGTTATTGATATTTCTCCCGGAAATCTTGATTCCAGCTTGTGCTTCTTCCAGCCCAGCGTTCCTCATGATGTACTCTGCATATAAGTTAAATAAGCAGGGTGACAATATACAGCCTTAACGTACTCCTTTTCCTATTTGGAACCAGTCTGTTGTTCCATGTCCAGTTCTAACTGTTGCTTCCTGACCTGCATTGGTATATAGTAAAAGCGAAATAAATACTAGGTTTTGTTCAACAAATCTCTACCGAAAGGAAATTTTCATTTTCATTATTGTAATATAGTAGATTTCTGTTGGTTTTTTGCCTTAACCCTCAGTTACATAGACCTCTTGAGTCTAAGGATAACACATTTGTCCAAATATCTGTACTGGTTGTTCTAAAGGAAAAGGAGGGAGGAGGTGTGAGGCTGGATATTCCTATAAGTCACAGGTGTGTCCCTGCAGTTACCTGGAGCCTTGCAATTCCCAAGAAGTGTCCAGGGGCACTTGTGGAGGAGGCCATCAAGGAGCTAAGGCAACCTGTTGGCAGGACTGTGCTTCCCAGGTGACTCAGTGGTAAAGATCCACCTGCCAGTGCAGGAGACATAGGTGATGAGGGTTTGATCCCTGTGGTGGGAAGGTCACCTAGAGAAGAAATGACAACCCAGTCCAGTATTCTTGCCTGGAAAATCCCATGGACAGAGGATCCTGGCGGGCCACAGTCAAGAGGGTCACAAAAAAAGTCAGACATGACTTAGTGACTAAACAACAGTAACCTTATTACAACCCTAAAAAGACTGAGCAAGGAATTCCAGACTAGGCATTTGAATAGCCAGGTAGAGATCACAACCTTCTCTGACTTAAGAGAGAAGCTAGATGATGTACTGTGTCTAATGGGGAGAGTTGTAATATAGTCCCCTAATCTCTTGTACTGTTCCTTCCTGCCTCAGGACCTTTGCACATGCTGTTCATGCAGCTTAAAATGCTCTTTTTTTCCTGTTCAGTATTCTCCTAGTTAACTTTAGCTTCTTTAGCTGAATCAGAATTGTGCAAGCTCTGGTGTCAAGGTGCCTGGGCTCATATCCCAGCTCCTCAACACAGGAACTGGGCTCTTCTCTCCCTTGTTTTCCTCATAGAGTTATTGTGCAATATCAGTGTTGGGTCTCAACTTAAATGGTATTTTCACTACCTAAGAGAACTCCCCTCCACTTTTGTAAAAAGAAGAAGCCTATTTTCTGGGCCATCATTTTATAAATTCAGGGCCGTGCCTTGGTTTGGTTTCACTTTGATTTGCTTAAGCCTTGGACGAAGCCATAATGATACTATTACCAACTTTGGAATTGCAGTTTATTGTTGCCTTAGTTTCCTTTTCCTACTTCATCTCATGGGTGTCCCAGAGTTTGTTCACCTGATTATTAGTTCATAAGTTTTAGATGGAAAAGGGTCTGTGATACAACAAGGGTGGGTATAACTGAATCGCTTTGCTGTACCCCTGAAACTGATACAACATTGTAAGTCAACTATATTTCAATAAATAATTTTTAAAAATTAAAACAGACATTAAAAATGGACTTAGCCCAACTCTGCTATATTTAAAATGGGTAACCAACAAGGACCTACTGTATCGCACAGGGAACTCTGCTCAATGTTTTGTGGCAGCCTGGATGGGAGGGGCATTTGGGGGAGAAAGGATACATGTGTATGTATGGCTGAGCCCCTTTGCTGTTCACCTGAAACTGTCACAGCACTGTTAATCAGCTGCACCCCAATATAAAATAAAAAGTTAAATAGACTTAGTTAAAAAAATATAAAATATCTCATTAATAATTTTAACTGTGATTAAACATTGAAATAATATTTAAAATACAGTGGATTAATTAACATTTATGAAAGCTTAAAAAAAATTGGAAAGGAATGAGGTAAACAAAACCACGTCTGTTTCTTTTCCGCAGGACTCAGTGACTCGACTGTGCTAATGTTTTGTCTGTTTCCTGGGGAAAGAGAGAGGGATTGCAGTGTTGCCCGGTGTTGTTCACCGTGGAACCTCGTTTTCATGAAATACAGCGCTGCACGAAGTCTCAGAGCACACCCTGGGAAATGCTGCTTTGTTTTCCATGGCTCTCCCACCACCAAATGCTAGTCCTTCTCAGGATGTAAACAAACACAAGACTTGGGACGTGGCACCCGTGTGCCAAGAGTTTTGACTGTGTGTCTGCCGCAGAGCAGGACTTAACCACTGTGCTTTTCTTCTCCCTCTTCTCCCAAACAGAGAAAGAGACCTTTCTGGATCCTTTCATCCTCCGGGACCTCCTGCCTGCATCCCTGGGCAGCTATTACCGGTACACAGGTTCTCTGACGACCCCACCGTGTAGTGAAATTGTGGAGTGGATAGTGTTCCGGAGGCCCGTCCCCATCTCTTACCATCAGGTAGCTATTTAGCCCCCAGAGGGCTTCCACACTTCACTTGTTTTGTGTTGACTTAACCCGATGACATTGCTAGAATACGATTTTTTGGTTTTTCTCACTGATTCTTTACATTCTTTCCAAGAAATATGTTTTTGCACCCGAGAATTGTAAAATATAAGACATGCTTGCTCAGCCACAAATGAACTTAGTTGAAGAGAGTAGCAGGCATGAAAGCGGGTATCTTGTAAGTATTCAGTCTTGAGCAGATAAAAGCCACACTCTGTGATGATGAGACCTTATGCCAGGAACTGTTGAGCTCTTGATATGCATTAAGTCATTTAGTCTTCATGAGCAGTCTTATGAAGTAGGTGCTGTTCGTACCTTCATTTTACAGAAGAGAGGCAGCAGAAGTGAAGCGATCTGCCAAGGTCACACAGCCAGCTGCGAGGCCAGGATGTCTGACCCCAAAGTCATGCTCTGAGCTACCAAACCTCCGCAGAGTTCAGAAAAGAGAAACTGGTATACATGAAGAAATGAAAGAAAAAAAATGCCACCAATGGAGCTCTTTCTGTGTGATAGGCATTTTATATGCAATCAGTTTAGTTGCAAAACAACATTGAGAGTTAGGTATATTGCACACAGGTAGTACAGATAAGGAAAACATCATAGTATGGAGAGGTTGGGTAACATGCCCAAGGATTCATGGTCAGTGAAGGTTGAAGCCAGAAAACCAAGCCTGAGTTTGTCTAATTACTAACCCGTGTTGCCAGCCCCTGCATTGAACTGTGTTTCTCTGAGTGTAACCTGTCAGATGTCATAGTATGGTGGGCTTAGGCTGAGCTCTTAACTGTGGGTAGGGATTTGGTGAAATGGGGATGAGATTGGGGGGAAATATCAGAGAAAGAGGATCCACCAGGGGGTGAGAGGTCTTGACATCACCTCACCCCACGAGGATTAATAGATGGAAAGGGGAAAGAGAGGGGAAATATGATTTTTGATGAAAAATGCAACATGTATTGCAGTAAAAGAAGAGTAGATTTCTCCTCCATAATTTCATAAAATATAACCAAGAATGATTGGTAGGATTTGTAAGACCATGCGTGGATTTGAGCTGTTGACTCAGGACTGTTTGAAAAAATGGAACATTCTTATCAGAGACATCCGTACAAATGCATCCTTCCAGTTGATCAGCGAGGGATGAAGCTAATGTAGAGGAAGGGGGAAGTTTTCAAATTACATGATAAATTAATATAATAGAAGAAGACACAGGCAAGAAGATTCGGAACCTGGCTGGCATGGGAAATAGTCCAAAGATTTTCATAACGAGGGCAGAGACTAGAGTACAGGGAATGAGAAAAATAGAATTGGATGGTGTCCTGGTCAGGGCTGTTTGGGGTGTCAGAAACAGAAACTCACTTTAAATAGCTTCAGTAGAGGGAATATTTGAAGGAAACCAGAGTAGGGATATCCAGAGATGAAGACATCGTGACCAGGACTGTTACTAACAAGTGAGGCACGAGTTTTACTCTCTGTCTTTTAGGGGCCAGCTCTTACGTCTTCTGTCACAGCTTTGTGATTCTGTCCTTTTGCAAAACTCTGGTGCCGTCTCTCTCTCCCAGTTTTTGAGTATGGTTTTCTTTGGAGGGGATTGGCGCCCAATATGGTTTGCTGTTCATTTGCTATGTTGTGTCCAACTCTTTGCAACCCCATGAAGAGCAACACACCAGGCTTCCCTGTCCTTCACAATCTTCTGGCGTTTGCTCAAACTCATGTCCATTGAGTTGGTGATGCCATCCAACCATCTTATCCTCTGTCGCCCCCTCCTCCTCCTCCCCTCAATCTTTGTCAGCATCAGGATCTTTTCCGAGTTGACTGTTCACATCAACTGCTGAAGTATTGGAGCTTCAGCTTCCACATCAACCCTTTCAGTGAACATTCAGGGTTGATTTCCTTTGGGATTGACTGGTTTGTTTTCCTGCTGTCCAAGCAACTCTGAGGAGTCTTCTGCACCACCCAGCTGCCAGCTGTTAGTGGTCTGGGTCTTGTGTCAAGTATTCAGGAAGATAGATCTGAGTAGAAGTTAGCCAACAACAAGTTGGATGGCCTTGGTCTTATGTCCATTTCTTCATAAATCAGCAGAGGTGCTGGTTGTGTCCTGAGACATCAGTGTTTGTTGCCATTCTGGGCAGGGAGGGAGGTGGGAAGGGAGCAGATTATCTAGAAGGACCTATGTGAAGGAGAGAGATCCCACTAGAAAAAGTAGTGCTGTGGGACCAGGGGAAACAGGTTAATTTGGCCTTACTACAGTTGGCAGACATTTTACTTTCAGATTTTTCTTTTTTTCCTTTTAATTCCATTGTGATGAATAAAGAAGGACTAGCAATTTGGTTGCTGAACAGGATCTGCTGGCTTTAAAAAGATAATGAAATATAAAACAAATTTTCTTCCTCATTGAGGCCAGCATTGTTTTATTAAAATGTGAGAAAACTGCCGTCCAAATATTTATATCCTCAAGGTTCGGGGCGGAGGACAGAGCTTTGAAACGGGACCCTATTTGTTGATTAACATAAATGCTTTTGTCTTCAAAGATATAAAGGCTTGAGATAATGAGGTTAGAAAATTCAAGTTTGACTTTTTTGGTTTTGTTTTTTTTTGGAGGGTGCTGTGTGAGGGGGAGGCATAGAGAGGTAATTGTTTGGCTGAGGTGAAATAGACCTTTAACACATCCTGGGTTTTATTGCAGTTTGGTGACTCTTAAACAAGAGACAGAGTTTTAGGCTTGGATGTCTTGTCAAGTATTTGTCAATGGGAAGCATTTTGACATTTGGGAACTGGGTATCATAAAAAGAGCTTTGTTAACATCTTTTTATTTTTCTACTCTGCTACTCATACTCTCAAAGAGAAATAATGGAAGAGGTGTTATTTTTTTTCCCTGCGATTTTCAGTATATGACCTCTCTGTAGGTACTATTGTTTCAAGAGAAGAGTGAAGAAATAAATTAGTCATACTGTCTCCCCAGCTTCTTGCCTCTGAGCTGTCTTTAGATAATGCTTCACTTGCATCAAGCACAGCTTCATATAGCCTTTCCTGTTTCCCAAGGGAGGAAGCAACTCATTTTCATGTGGCCACACTGGTTCCTTGCTGGTGAGCTGAGTGGAGGTCACCGCTGTGTCAGTCCTCAGACAGGAAAGTGTTAGCCATCCAAGTATTGTCGTTTCAGCCCTTCCCACCTTGAGCCTGCCAACATTCTTTCAGAAGTTAGCACAGAATGTTCATTTCAGAAAGGCAAATGGCCAATTCAGAGAAGACAAGTAGACAGAATTCCATGTCTGCTTCTGTCAGGGGGAAAAAAAAAGCATTCCTAGTCATTCATCCTTCCTTTTCTTCAAAGACTCTTCTCTTCTACAGGGTGGGGACCTGTCAGCAGTGAAAAGGAGAGCAGGTTCACCCGAAAACCACTTACTGCTGACTTGTATGATGTGGATTTCTATGATGCGGATGTCTTTCTGAGTAAATATGAGCCTCTTTTGTGAGTTTCCTTGGGCATTCAAACCAGCCCTGCAGCCCGTGAGCTCTGACTCTGGCTTCTGCGATAATCTAGATTTGAATGTGGTGTAGGTAATGGAATCACGTTGGTTGGCTTGGTTGATCAGCAGTCAGCATGGCTTGTGTGGTTCCCCTCAAGGTCGACGGTAAATATCAGGCAAAACTCCAACCATGATTTTGTCACCCAAACAAAATGGCGGCACCCTCAGTCCTGGCATAGGAGGCCAAAGGAACAGGGAATAGCCCATTGAGATGGGTCCCTGCCTTGTATTCGTGATCAGTCAGGGAACATGATAAGTTTTAGTCTACTATCTAGGATGTGTTTTATTCTATAACAGTTGCTATCAGATGGTGATACTTTGGCCATAGGAGACTATCCCAACTTTCACTTTCCAAGACTGTTGGCTTCTATAGTTTGAAATATGACATTGCATATAATCTCCCCTAGCATCAGTTTTGTTGAAGTGCTTCTTGGAGGTTCTGTCAAAAAGACTAGTTTATTTATTTGCATGAGTTCTAAAAAATTGAAGTTAGTTGATTTTTTGTTGGAGTTCATAGTTGATTTACAATATTTTGCTAGGTTCAGATGTACAGCAAAGTGTTTCAGTTATATATATACTTTTCAGATTATTTTCCATTATAGGTTATTACAAGAGGTCCAGTATTGTTCTCTATGTTACATAATAAGTCCTGTTACTTGCCTGTTTTATGTACAGTAGTTTGTTAATCCCATTCTCTAATTTATCCTTCTCCTACACCACTTTTCTCTTTGGTAACCGTAAGTTTGTCTTGTATGTCTGTAAGTCTATTTTTGCTTTGTATGTATATTCAGTTGTATTACTTTTTATATTCTACATATAAGTCATATCATATAATGTCTGTCTTTTTCTCTGTGACTTACTTCATTTAGTATGATATTCCCTAGGTCCATCTATGTTGTGCAAATGGCAATATTTCATTCCTTTATGTGGCCGACTAATATTCCATTGTGTGTATGTGAAGGGGGGCACAGCTTAAATTTTTCATCTATTAAGGGGCATTTGGGTTGCTTCCATGACTTGGCTATTGTAAATAGTGTTACTATGAACATTGGGGTGCCTGTGTCTTTTCAAATTAGTTTCTGTCTTTTCCAGACCTATGCCCAAGAGTGGGAATGCTAAATCATATAGTAGCTCTATTTTTAGTATTTTGAGGAACCTCCATGCTATTTTCCATAGTGGCTGTACCAATTTACACTCCCACCAGTAGTGTAAGAAGGTTCCCTTTTCTCCACACCCTCTTCAGCATTTATTATTTGCAGACATTGTGATAATAGCTATTCTTACCAGTGTGGGGTGATACTTATTGCAGTTTAAATTTTCATGTCTATAATCAGTAACAATATTGAGCATCTTTCATGTCTTCATTGGAGAAAAGTCTGTTTAGGTCTTCTACTCATTTTTTGATTGGGTCGTTTGTTTTTTTGATGTTGAGTTGTATATTTTGGAAATTAACCCTTTGTCAGGCACATTGTTTCCAAATATTTTCTCCCATTTCATAGGCTGTGTTTTTGCCTTATTGATGGTTCCCTTTGCTATGCAAAAGCTTTTAAGTTTAATTAGGTTCCATTTGTTTACTTTTGCTTTTATTTCTTTTTCCTTGAGAAAGTGACCCAAGAAAACATTGCTACAACTAATGTCCGAAAATGTTTTACGTATTTTCTCTTCCAGGAATTTTATGGTGTTATGTCTTATATTTAAGTCTTTAAGCCATTTTGAGTTTATTTTTGTGTATTGTGTGAGAGTGTGTCCTGACTTCATTGATTTACATGCAGCTGTCCAGCTTTCCCAACACTAGTTGCTGAAGATATTTTCTTTGCCCCATTATTTATTTCTGCTTCTTGTGTTGTAGATTAATTGACCATTGGCATATGGGTTTGTTTCTGGGCTCTCTCATCTGTTCTGTTGATCCGTACATCTGTTTTTATGCCAATAGCATGCTGTTTTGATTATTGTAAGTTTGTAATATTGTCTTAAGTCTTAAGACAGTAATGTAATGCTTCCAGCTTTGATTTCTTACCCCCAACCCCTCCAGGATTATTTTAGCAATACAGGGTCTTGTGTAGTTCCATATAAATTTTAGGAATATTTGTTCTAGTTCTGTGAAAAATGTCATGGGTTATTTGATAGGGATCATATTAAACCTATAGATTGCTCTGGGTAATCTGGCCATTTAAACGTTACTTCTTCCAGTCCACAAGCATGGGATATCTTTCCATTTCTTTGGGCCATCTTCAGTCTCCCTTATCGTGTCTTATAGTTCTCAGCATATAGGTCTTTCACCTAATGATTAGGTTTATTCCTAGATATTTTGTTTTCTGATGCAATTTTAAAATGGATTTTTTTTTTTACTTTCTGGCATTTCATTGTTAGTGTAAACAAAGACAACAGATTTCTGAATATTAATCTTGTATCCTTTTACTTTGCTGAATTCATGTATTAGTTTTAATAGTGTTTACATGGGGTCTTTAAGTGACATGACATTTTAAAATTTCAACCAATATTGTCCCTGTCATAAAGAGTAAAGCAGCTCCTTTGAATGAAGACCATGTTACATATGGAGCCAAACTGTACCATTTTTGGCTATATACTTCATCCAAGTTAATCAATTACTCTACTAACTCTGCCTCAACTTTCATCTGTAAAATGGAAATAATAATAATACCTACTTTATGGAGTCATTATGGAGATTCATTGATGGAGTGCATGTAGGATATGCTCAAGACTAGTGCCTGGCACCACAGGAAGTACTCGGAGATATTAGGTGGGTTTCTTTGTTGCTTTTTTTTTTTTTAATTGCTGAAGCCACAGCTCTGTCCAGCAACAACAAACAAGCCACATTTATCATTTTTTTAATTTTCTGACATCAACACTAAAATATTTAAAGATAAACAGGTGAAATTAATTTTAATAATATGGTTTATTTAACCTCATGTATCCAAAATACTATCATTTCAATCAATGTGCAGGACTAGCCACATTTCCAGCAGAATGGCCATGTGTGACTGCTGATGGTTGGGCCTCTCATATTTATCTCAAGGCTGTAACTACTGATGAATCACGTAATTCAGAAAGTTTCTATTCCAACACATTTGAATGAAGACTTTCTTTTAATAGTGAGGGAAGATGCTATTATTAGCCCATAGCAGGTAGGTTTCATTGTTAATTATGGTTATATCCTCTTCTTTCTGTAGAAGGCCTTTTTATAATCACCTTCACCCAAAACTGCCCATAGCTGCAGGGAGAGAGCACAGCCTGCAGACGTGGAGCATGCTCAGATTTTATTTTTATAGCCATGGTTCAGTAAGTAAAACTTTGAATGCTCCAGGCTGCTGGGAATTCCATATTCCCTAATTATTATCTTGTTTACTCATGCGGCAGCCAAACCATACATACCTCTTAAATGTATGACAAAACTCACATCCCCATGACCTTAGGTGTGACATTATAGATCCTAATGTTTACCCTGGAGTTTATTATTATTCTTATAATGGACTCTGGCTTTGTTTAATTGCCATTCTATATCCAGCCTATAAAATATTGTGCTCATCAGCCTTTCAGTGGTTGGTAATTACATTACTTTTGATTTTCTCTCATTTGTTTCCTTCAGCCATGATAGTCCTCTCCCACATCTTATGGACCAGATCTTACAAATAGTATGAATAGTTTTCAAATTTCCTTTGACGCAAACTGACAGATTAAAAACTAATTATTCTCTGTAATATTTTTACAATAAAAACTTAAGTTGAGTTGATTTATATACACTTCCAGCCAGCACATTTGCAATTCAAGGTTAAAATTGTTCTTGAAACAGCACCAGTTAAAATGCAATTACAACTCCCCAAGCAGGGATAAAAGAAGGAAATGTTTTACATGTTCACTTCAAACGTTAAAAAGTCAATTTAATATTATAGAAATAAAAACTTTCATTTATTTTTCCTAAATGATAAAGAGTTCGTTAATTATATTCAAGGTAAATCCAAGTGTTTATTACGTGCCTCTGGAAAAGAATAAGGGAAAGAAAAGTACAGGCTTTGTGAGGTGAATTTTTTTCGGTTTGCACCTCCTGTCTGTTCATAGTTCTTGATTCTTCCTGTGTTGGGCTGTAGGCTGTTTCTTTCCAGAATGCAGAAACGTGAATAGATGTAAATTGCCGTAGTGAAATGGCAGCGGTGGGTTCCTGAATGGCAGGGTCTTTGGAGGGCAGCTAAAAGGATTGGTTAGGGACTTCTGTACTAACATCAAATTCTGTTTGTCCACTACAGCATTGCTCTTTCAGTGAATAATACTGAAGACCTGTTACGCATTTGGCACAAAGTGACTGAAAGTGTGAAAAACAGAATCAGGCTTCTAATCCTCACTTCACCTCTCAGTTTCTGAGTGATTCTGAGCAAGAGACTTAATGTCTCTAAGCCCGAGTTCCTACTCAGTCAAAACAATATAATACAAAACAATGAAAAGCGATGATAATACCGCCAACAGTATTGGATTTAAATGAGGATTAAGTAGGAGAAAGCAGATAACACTCAGCACATTGTGCCTAATCACCGCTCAGTAAATATTAGTTTCTAGTGTTAGTGATATCATAATTATATTATGAATAATGTCACTGTAATGTTGTTATTTTGAGCCAAGACTAAGTTAGAAACCAAAGCAATGTTTATGAAGTGCTTGACAAAGGCACATAATGAGTTTGATAAGATGCAAATGTTCATGATACATATACATAGACACATTATATATATACAGAGTATATATAATGATGTTATACACGTAAACTACATAGGTAGTGTTTACTATATATATGTATAATGTACATTGTTAATATATATGTCTATATATACTATAAGAAAGAAAGAGAAAAAGAAGCTGCAGAGAACTTCTTACGTTGTAAGCTTAGCACACAATCATAGTTACTACATTCTTCACAAAATAATAATAGTAATGACAGGTGGCACAGTGGTACAGAATCCGCCTGCCAATTCAGGAGACGCAGAGGACTTGGGTTTGATCCCTGGGTTGTGAAGATCCCCTGAAGGAGGAAATGGCAGTCCACTCCAGTATTCTTGCCTGGAGATTCCTATGGACAGGGGATTCTGGTGAGCTATAGCCCGTGGGGTCGCAGAAGAGCCAGACACGACTTATGCTCTGCTGCATGCACTAATGACAGTAATATTTACTGAGTACCTTTTCTGTGTCAGGAATTATCCAGGCAGGAAAATGTTTCCTGATAATACCTGTCTAAAGGTGTTGGCCCAAGGTACATTTGAGAAGGATCTCGTGTACATTTTAGAAGGATCACTGTGTTAGCTAGATCTAGAAGAATGTAGTTAACTAGAAGAACTGAACAGATCACACACCAAATGTGTGGACCAATCAGAGGCCAGAAAGACGCAGCTTTGTAGTTTGTTCTATGTCTTGTGCTTTACATGGGGCTACCTTGTTGCCCAACTCTTCGAGGCACCTTCCTGTTGTCGCCTGCCCTGTGAATGGCGTCCCATGGAATCCAACAAAGGCAGGATCCTGGTGGTGGCCAGGTTTACCTTTAGCAACTGTGGGTTTCAAGGCAAGGATAAGGGCTGAAGGACAACACGCAGCAGCTGTGTAATGAGCTGCAGAAGTTGTCTGGTCCAGATGACTGCTGACCTCCTGCCCAAGTGACAAACGTAGGTTCCCCTTGCCAATCTGGAGACCATGGAAGCTTCCACTCAGTGGCCAAGCATGCCTGTCACCAGCAGGAGAGGCCACTGACAATTTTTATCCAACTGAGAGGAGTGACAGAGTTTTCGTAAACGCTGCCAATACCGAAGGACATTTGATGAGCCAGCTAAGCTTGTCCTCCCTTTTTCCTCTTTTATGCGACTGTCAAGAGAAGCTATGATCCAGGTGACAATATAATATCGCCCAGGTCATCAGTTCACTCTCAGAACCATCACGTCCTTCCTTTGAAATCTTTGGGCAAGTTGAGTTAATGACAAGGATGTGGCTGAGCTTTTAAGCCATTGCATGTCATTAAACTGTAAGAGCAATTTGAGCAAAATCACTTCTGTGTTGAATGCAGAACCTGCCTCTTTTTACAGTTATATGACTAATTCTTTCCTGAGGCATCAGAAATAAACTTTTCAGGAGTACTAAATGAGAGCTGTGAAAGAAGCAAGTATTCGAGAGAATAAACAAACCTTGGAGTCACATTGCTGAGGGTCTTCGAGGCCATCCTTTCCTGGCATCCCAGAGAAGAAAGCATTTGATGACAGATGGCTGTCCCTTCTAAAAAATTGCTGTGTATGACAGCCCACTCTTCTTAAAAAAAAAATCACCCTGAAGTTAAGGAATTTCTTCCTCTATTCAACTCACATCTCTTAAGGCTTTAATGCAAACCAATTTTCTCTTATTTGGCCTTCTCTGGACGTGGATAAGAGCAGGTCATCATCTTTCACATACAAGGCCTTTAATCAAATTACTCCTTACTCGCCTTTTCTTCGGGCGAAACAGTTCCTCTTCCTTGAACCTTTCCACACGGGATTGTGCTCCTTGCCTTTCATCATGTTGGTTGGTCTTCCCTTGACTGCCTCCAGAAGGTCTTTGTTAATTCCTTTCATGTAATTTTTACGAGTTATTTTCTCTGAGAAAATTCTGAAAGCTCCTCTCACTTTGAGACACTTTCAGTTCTGATTTTGGTAGTCCCCACCAAATGTGTGCACCTTGCTAGCTTGAGCTGATTTTTCCTTCCAGCACCTCCAATTATTTTCATCTGAATAGGTCACCTTTGGACAGAGTAAACAGTCCAGTTTTCTTAATTATTCTGCTTTTATGGCCTTTCTCCCTTCATGATACATAAACAGGGACCATTAGAAGGAAGCATGGAAGAAAGACAAATTCTAAATAGCAACCATGTGAGTTGTTAGAAGTTCTATGAATTGTAGAGAACTAGAATAAAAGGGGATTAACAGGCTACTTTTGCCTGAAAGACCACCCTGCTTCTATTCTCTTGAGGAAAAAGCAGAAAAGGTTTCATGGTTTATCACTTTCCATGTGCAGGAGAATTGGGAGAGGAGGTGGAATGATAAGTGAATCCATATACTTAAACGATTTTTCTTGACGATGTAAATTCAGTGCCTTCTCATGCAAAGAGAGGAGTTTCAGAGTATAAGCCAGTCATTTTCTGTCATTCTGTGAGGCTGTTAGAGAAACACTGGGGTTCGTTCCAGGCTTCAGGACGCCCGTCCAGAAATCCCAGTCCTAATTCTCTTATTATCCATTGGCTTAACCACCTCCTGGTGCTGTAAGTTTAGAGCAGCCACTCCATCTCAGCTTGGGAAGTGGTTTTCTACCACCATTTCCCCTTGTAATTCTCTCCTGCAGAAAGCATTCTGATTTGGCATTCAAGGAGCCGGTTGGGCCAGAAAAAATTCATTCGGTTTCTCTATTTATTTCCCATTTTTAACCCCAGCTCAAGGAGTTGGTATTTTGGTGGCTTACCTTATGCTCCATTTCTTTGGTTACAAGAGTATCTTTGTGGCCCACTGAGAACAAATCTCTGTCACTTAGCCCCTGTTCTATTCCTCTTATGTAATAGAATGATCTTTTCTTAAAAAAAAAATTGGAGTATAGTTGCTTTACAATGTTGTGTTAGCTTCTGCTGTACAGCAAAGTGAATCAGCTCTACTTATACATATATCCCCTCTTTCTAAGATTTCCTTCCCATTTAGGTTTCCACAGACGATTGAGTACAGTTCCCTGTGTAGATGCTCATTAGTTACCTGTTTTATACATAGTAGTATATATATATATCTCCCAATTGCCCAGTTCATCCCACTGCCACCCTTTACCCCTTGCTGTCCATACATGTATTCTCTACCTGTGTGTCTCTATTTCTGCTTTGCAAATAGGTTCATCTGTACTATTTTTATAGATTCCATATGACCTTTTTTATGCTATGCAGAATGTTGAGGGCCACAAAGAATCCTTTTTGATAGTATAAATAGGATCCTGGGGTCCTGACTTTTTCTTTGATTTCCCCTAAAAGTTTAGACACAGTCTTGAGGAGAATGTTTCCTAGTAATATTAAGAATAATGACACCTAATCTTTACTACGGGCTTACTGGCTGCTTCCTAGATTTTAATCTTTTTAACAACCTTAAGAAAGGCAGTACTAGTATCATATCCATTTTATAGATGAGGAAACCTGTGTTACAGAAAGCTTGAATAATTTGATTATGATTACATCTGGTAAATGTAATCAACATCTGGTAAATGTTGAACTTCAGTAGTTTAACCTGAACACCATGGGCTTGTCACCTTTGTGACTTAGTAACTGCTGAACTGTATCCCTAGTATATAAGAAGGTACTTAGTGAGAATTATTGAGAAATTGTGAAATTCTAAAGCTTTTCTGTTCCTGGAACTGTTTTAATGACCACACATGGATAATCTCATTTACTGCTGACCCAAACCCTATCCGGTCGATGTTGCAGTAATTCTCAGCATTTTACCAAGGAAGATTTGAGGCTCAGGAGAAGTTAAACAACTTTGTCAGGGTCACAGAGTGGTTTAGCCATGGAGCTAGGATTCCCACCCAGGAAGTCCGAGTCTGAAACTTGCCTGTTTCACTATGTAACTCTGTGCTGCTTCCTGTAATACTGAAGTTCTTGCCAGGGGTTGGGGCAGGGGTGACTGGGGGGTTGCTGCAGAAAGACCCGGCCTCTTGTCTGAGACACGAGCTGCAAGAGTTCTAAGCACCTTCCAATGAAGTGTTTTCCTTTTCAGTCGACAGAAAAGACTCCACAGCCAGATAAGCCCACTGGCAGTGATTCCAGCAGGCAGCCTGTGTCTGGCTGAGTCTGTCCCACTCGACTTCGGGCACCTCCCATCACCTTGTGTTGTCATCACACCTCCTGGCTTTGGACCACGTAGCCTTCTAACCAGATTTCTTTTTTCTCCTTTTCTCTGGTTCTGTGTTCAGCTCGAGGCTTTTTATTCCATCTTCACCACGGAGCAGCAAGACCACGTCAAGTCAGTGGAGTATCTGAGAAACAACTTCCGGCCTCAGCAGCGCCTGAATAACAGGGTGGTGTACAAGTCTGCCGTCCGTGACGCCTGGAACCACGACATGACAGACTTCTTAGAAAACCCACTGGGGACGGAAGCCTCTAAAGGTATATTTGGATTCAGTGCCCTTGCCCAGAGGAAGATTTCCTTATCATAAATTACTCTAAGTGAAAAGGAGTTCGGAACCAGCCAAGAATTGGAACTTGGCATTAAAAGCATGTTTCTCTGCTAAAAGAGACTTGTCTGGGTGATAAATAGAAGCATTTGTGGGAATAACTTCAGTTAAACAGATATGTTCAGAATTGCCCTTTTGAGTAGCGACGTATCAGTCCTTCTCTCTGTAATTTGACCTTGTAGCATCAGCACTAAACTCGTTGATGTCTTAAAGCTTTTTAGTGTTTTACTTTTTAACTGTTTCCCTGCTGCAGTCAGGTGTTTGAGCTCAAACATCAGGACCTCAGACTTGCTTTCAACACCCCGGTCTTCAGCTTTCTTACTAACTTCCATACTAGGCAAGAAGTCCCCCTCCAGCTCTCCACCTCCACCAGACATCATGTACCCTTTTAAATCTATTGTTTAACAGTTCAATTCCCAGATCTGAAAAACATAAGTTTCATAACTTGCTTGTGTCCTAATCTTTTTCCATGTCTCCTTTCTCATGGGAAACGGTCTTGAATTTCTCTCCCAGGAAATTGGAAAGTCTGATTCTACCCTCACTGCCCAACCTTCAAGCTCTGTGATTTGTCATAAAATCACAGAGCTCAGGAAACCCTTGGAGGAATAAGGCTTGTCAAAGTCCCAGTATTTGGAAGGGAGGAAAGAAAAAGAAGGTATTTCCTTTGGGTTTGAAGATATGGGTCTTTCCCAAGTCAGTTCTCTCCTTTGAAATAGTGAGCTTGGGTGATGTGGGACGCACTTATGTCTTTTATTGACATTGACTGTGGTGTTTTTAGCGTCGTAAGTTATATGCAAGGGCTTTATTTCAGGAGTACATACCCCTACCTCCAATAAAAGGGACCAGTTTACTGGCATATGACCTTTATAGGAACAAGGAGAGTGAGTTGATATTCCATAAATAACTGCATTGACGTGCCTTTTGATGATAAGAAGGAGCCCATTTTCCAGGCTCATGTATCTGCAAAGGAGCTGAAAGAAGAGGAAAGGGAGTTTTAACAGTGTGATCATCTCCTTCCTGTCGGTGTAGTTTTGTCAGAGGATGGTGCGAAGAAGCTAGTCTGGCCAGGTTCCGTCAAGACATACTTGAGAGTCAACTAATTTGGGGCTGACACTTTGTCAAGGGCATCATTTATCAACTGGGAACAGCAGGAAGGTTGAGAAGCACTCAAACCTGTAAAATATCTTGGATTGGACTGGCATGAAGAACCTCATTTGGCCTATTTTTTTTTAATCCAAGTTAAAAATAAAGTGAACAGCCAAACTGTAAAGCTTTCTCCCAAGAGAACTTGCTTGGGGAAAGGAGGACTCTTAGGGCTGACTGTGTTGCAAGAGGTGGGATGTTTGGACGATGGGGAATTTATATCACAAGTGAGTGTAGGATCTGGTAGCTCAGAAATGCTGACGTTATGACAGTTACAAAGTTCTTTCCTAATAAATGGGCTTGAGCATCTGATGTACCAGCTGTGCAGAGAGGGTGCATAGTCCTTCTTACCCAAGGAAACTAGAGAGGACACTGGTTTCCATTGCATTAAATTGTCAGAGTGGGCAGGATCCTCCACCGAATGGTCTTTCTCTGATTTTGAGCAGAACCAAGGACCCATCCTTAGGTAGAGGGAATCACTCCTTCATCTTAGAAGGTTACAGTGATCATGGTGTGCATCCATTGCTGACTCTTAAGATGTTTGAATATTAAAATGTTTTGTGATCTTTCTAGAGACAGAGATGTAGACACAGTCTTCTTTTTAAATTTTTTTTAGCATAGTGTTGGAGTGTAACCTACAGAAAAGTGCACACACAGTATACATACAGCTTGATGACTTTTCAAAAACTGAATATACTTGAGTGACACACTCCCAGATCCATCACTTCAGCTTCTCAAAGCATGTTCTTCTCCCCATTCCTAGTCACTGCCCATTCCCAAGGATAGCCATCATCATAGTCTTGCCTCCTGATCAATTTCGCATAAATAGAATCAGTTCTATTCTGTCTTGCTCCTGTTGCTTTATACTGCTTTGAAGAGTCACCTATGCTGTTTCACATAATTGTAGTTTGTTCTTGTTGCTGAATTTCAGTGTGTGACTGTACCTGAATTTATCCTTTTTTACTTTTTTTTTTGGAGGCTAATTATTTTGCAATATTATATTGGTTGGTTTTGCCATACATTGACATGAATCCGCCCCGGATGTATATGAGTTCCCCTTTCTGAACCTCCCTCCCACCTCCCTCCTCTCCTTATCCTCCCTCTGGGTCATCCCTGCACACTAGCACCGAGCATCCTGTATCATGCATTGACCCTGAACTGGCGATTTGTTTCACATATGATAATATACATGTTTCAATGCCATTCTCCCAAATCATCCCACCCTCACCCTCTCCCACAGAGTCCCAAAGACTGTTCTATACATTTGTGTTTCTTTTGCTGTCTTGTATACAGGGTTATCATTTCCATCTTTCTAAATTCCATATATATGCGTTAGTATACTGTATTGGTGTTTTTCTTTCTGGCTTACTTCACTCTGTATAATAGGCTCCAGTTTCATCCACCTCATTAGAACTGATTCCAATGCATTCTTTTTAATGGCTGAGTAATACTCCATTGTGTATATGTACCAAAGCTTTCTTATCCATTCGTCTGCAGATGGACATATAGAGTTGCTTCCATGTCCTGGCTATTATAAACAGTGCTGCGATGAACATTGGGGTACATGTGTCTCTTTCAATTCTGGTTTCCTCAGTGTGTTTGCCCAGGAGTGCGATTGCTGGATCATATGGCAGTTCTGTTTCCAGTTTTTTAAGGAATCTACATGAATTTGTAGATTATTTTCATGTTTTGGTAATTATGAAAGTTTTTTTTTTTTAATTACTTACTTGGCTGTGCCGGGTCTTGGCTGCGAAACATGGAATCTTTTTAGTTGTGGCCTGCGAACCCTTAACTGAAGCATGTTGGGACCTAGTTCCCTGACCCGGGATCAAACCCGGGTCTCCTGCACTGGGCGCATGGAGTCTTAGCCATCAGGGAAGTTCTGATGTGGACACATCTCTGTTGCTTATGCACCCTATAGTAAAATGACTGCGCCTAAAGGATATGTGTGTGTTTGGATCTGATTAGATACTGTACAGTTTGCCAGAGTGACCGTATATACCACTTTACAATTCTCTCAGTGATGCAGGAAAGTTTTCTGGTTTTGTTTTTTTTTTTTTTTGCACTTTTTTCAAGGCCTGATTTACATATCATAAAGTTTAGGTGTAGTGAATGTGCAATTCAGTAATTTTTATCAATCTTATAGTTGGGCAGCCATCATCACGTCTACTCTTAGAACATTCTCTTCACCCCAGCAAGTTCCTTCATGTCTGTTTGCAGTCAGTTCTTTCTCCTAACCTCAACTCTGCTTTTGACTCTAGGATTTTAGGATTTATTGTAGATCAGTAGCTCATTTCTTTTTACTGCTGTTTAAAATAACAGCTTTATTGAGATTTAATTCACATACCATATAGTTTATTCTTTTACAGTGTACCCTTCAGTGGTATTCTGTATTCACAAAGTTGTGTGATCATCAGTATTATCTATTTCAGGACTTTTTGTCACCCCAAAAAGAAATTTTATCCCTCTTAGCAGTCACTCCTTTTTCTCCCATGCCTGCTTCCTGCCCAGGCCCAGGAAACCAATAATGTGCTTTTTGTCTGTATGGAGTTGCCTGTTAGGGAGATTGCACATAAATGGAATCCTCCAATAGTTGACTTTTTTGTCTCTGGCTTCTTTCACTTAGCATCATATTTTCAAGATTTATCCATATTTGCACATGTGTCAGAATTTCATTTTATGAACAAGCTACACATCATTTTATGGATATACCACATTTTGCTTATCTACTTGTCAATTGATAGATCCCACTTTTGGCTCATTATGAACATCGTAGCTTTGAACATTCATGTTCACATTTTTGTGCGGATGTATGTTATCATTTCTCTTGGATGTAAGCCTAGGAGTAGAATTGCTGAGTCATAGGGCAACTCTATGTCTGCATTCCTATCAGCATCATGTGAAGGTTCTGATTTCTCCACATCTTCACCAACACTTGTTATATATATTTTTTGTTGTAGTCATCCTGATGGATATGAAATAGTATCTCTTTCTAGTTTTGATTTGCACTTTCCTGGTGACTACTGATGTCCCTGTTTATTTGTTTTTTAATATTTATATGTTTATTTACTTGGTTGTGGCCCACAGGATGTTTTCAGTTGCAGCGTGTGGAATCTGCAGTTGTTGCATGCAAGGCCTTTCAGTTGCAGCATGTGAGCTCTCTAACTGCAGCATGTGGGACCTAGTTCCCCAACCAGGGATCGAACCCAGGCCTCTTACATTGGGAGCGCAGAGTCAGCCACTGGACCACCAGGGAACTTCCTTCCCTATTGCATTTAAATGATGTTTCTATTTGTTTCATGTGTCATAGAACCATGGTCCACGTGACCAAATGCTCCTCCTTCTAAATCCCCCAAGAAAACTCAGGTGTTTTCATGGCATCAAAGGCTGAAAGCCAGCTACCAGTGCCAGCAATTATTAGGAAGCCTGGAGGGCTTTGATTATCGAGCTTAGTGATCTGAGTAGAGAAGAGCCAACACAAAGGAAGAGTCCCTTTATTTATTTATTTTTGGCTGTACGAGGTCTTCATTGCTGTGTGGGCTTTTCTCTAGTTGTGGCAAGTGGGGGCTACTCCCTAGTTGCAGCTTATGGGCTTCTCATTGCAGTGGCTTCTCTAGTGGGAGCAAAGTGTCTAGGGCATGTGGGCTTCCGTAGTTGCAGCTCCAGGGGTCTAGAGTGTACACTCACTAGTTGTGACGCCTGGACTTAGTTGCTCTGTGGACTGTCAACTCTTCATGGATTAGGGATCAAACCCATGTCTCCTACACTGGCAGGTGGATTCTTTACCATTGAGTCACCAGGGAAACCCAGTAAGCTTTTTTGATTGAGGACCAGGCATTGGGCCATGTGATCTCTTGTTGCAACTACTCAGCTCGGCCTCTGTAGCATCAAGGCAGCTGTAGACAGCACATAAATGAGTAGGTGCAGAAAATGTCTTCTAATAAAACTTTATTTGTAACAATAGCTGGCAGTCCAGATTTAGCCACGGAACAATAGTTTCCTTACCCCTGCTCTCGGGGATGGCTCAAACTTAGATGGAGAAATCCAATCTTAGGCGTGTTTGAAGGTATTTTCATGATAGCTGTGACTGTGAAAGTGTCCATGGCTTGGTTCTGCCTTTCCAAGACACTGCAAGAGGTTTATTAGCTTGGTAACCGTTCACTGACCAGTCCACCCTAAGATCTGCTCATCTTCCGCTCCAGATACATAAGCAGAGCCTCAGGAGACTGAGCCCCACCTCCCTTGTTCCATGGCCGTGATCAGCAACTGGTGTTCATTGAGCAGCACTGTGGAGGCTGCCTGAGTTATGGTACCCCCATCCTGCCCTTCTGTCAGGATGATCTGACATACTGGAACAGAAAAAGCAGAATCAAGCTTTCAGACCCCAGCAAGGAGATACATGGCCGCTTACGACACCCAAAGAGGGGGAGAAGTCATCCTAATATTGTACTGATGCCTGAGACAGACTTATGATGGATATCATCTGTAAAAAAATATAAAGCTTTAGTTTCCAGGAAATGGAAACAGTGTTTAGGCTCGTTGGATTGTTCACGGGACATCCAAATCACCACTCTGCCCTTTCTCGGTAAATAACTTGGACAGACTTTCAGATTTAATGGGCTGTCATTTTAGTTACTCTTAACACATCCTGAGCACATGGAAGAGCACGTCGGTGATTAAGTGCTGAATACTGTCTATTGTGAAGACTTTTGGAACAGTGAACGGAGAAAAATAACTTTCCTTCCAACAACATGAAACATATGGTTTATTAATGTAACGAAACCTGTTCAAACCACAGTGGAATCAAAACCACTTGATCTGATAATGTGATTTGATGGCTTAATTAAAGTGACATTGTATAATGTAATAAAAGCAAAGGAAGAGGACAGTGAGCTGCCAGGGTCCCGCCCAGTCTCCTAAAGGCACTGCCATGCTTTCTGGAAAATGATTTTTGCTTTTTGTTTTTTTTTTTTTGCTGATGGAGGAATCTCTTTGTTAGTTATATTTTTAGTGCTAAAGATTGCTTCCTGTCTTGGTTAAAAGGTAGTTTTTAAGGACATGTACCAGTGTGAGAATGCCTAAGTAACTAGTCTATTTTAAATCAGAACCCATCGAGAAAGAGCATCCCGTTTTCCACCCAAATTAGCAAACAATGAAGTAAATCCATAGTTGCTTTTCAAAAGAGTTTGACATTGAAATCATGGTTTTCTGCTATTTTGGGAGAAAATATTAATGTTGTTCTATTTTCAGTTTAATCATTTTCACTCACCAGATTAATGAGCTTGAATCACTTTATCTTCCTAAAAGAAATTCTGATATGAGTCCTTAATTCCTTTGTAGGCAGCTGCGCTGCCAGAAACTCTTCCCGAAAGTTACCTTGGTACTTCTAGAAAGTTTCAACATAGAGAAGTATAAAGAAAATAACATTTTAAATTCAGCCTTTTAGAATGTTACCTGTCTTCTTTAAAAAGTGACTTCCCTGGTAACTCAGGTGGTAAAGAATCCGCCCGCAATGCAGGAGACCCTAGTTCAATTCCTGGGTCAGGAAGATCCACTGGAGAAGGGATAGGCTACCCACTCCAGCATTCTTGGGCTTCCCTGGTGGCTCAGCTGGTAAAGAAGCTGCCCGCAATGTGGGAGACCTGGGTTCAATCCCTGGGTTGGGAAGATACCTTGGAGAAGGGAAGAGCTACATACTCCAGTATTCTGCCGTGGAGAATTCCATGGATGTATATAGTCCATGGGGTCACAAAGAGCTGGACACAACTGAGCAACTTTCACTTTCACTTTTCTTTAAAAAGTAACTATTACTAGCTCTTACTTTTTATTCTTGGAAGTGATTAAGAAAGAAGTAAAAAGAAAACAAGTAAGGCTGGTTTTTTAAGACTCTCCAGCATCCTGGGTTCTCATACTTTTTTTTTTTTTTAATTGGAGGGTAATTGCTGTTCCGTTGTTCTTAGTGGCTCAGTTGTGTCTGACTTCTTATGACCCCATGGACTGTAGCCCACCAGGCTTCTCTGTCCATGGGGATTCTCCAGGCAAGAATGCTAGAGTGGGTTGCCATGCCCACCTTGAAAGTGATTAAGAAAGAAGTAAAAAAAAAAAAATACAGCTGGTTTTTTAAGACTCTCCAACATCCTGGCTTCTCATACTTTTTAAAAAAAATTTTTTTTAATTGGAGGATAATTACAATATTATGGTTTTTGCCATACATCAACATGAATCAGCCATAGATATACACGTGTCCCCTCCCTCTTGATCTCTCCTCCCTCCGCCCTGCCCACGCCACCCCTCTAGGTTGTCACAGAGCACTGGCTTTGGTTCCCTGTGTCATACATCAAACCCCTACTGGATATCTACTTTACATATGGTAATATATATGTTTCAATGCTGTTCTCTTCAATTCTGGGTTCTCATACTGCTGAAGGTCATGCCATGTTCTATCAAACACTTTTACATGCTCAGATATCCCATGATGATTAATTTTACGTGATTAGGTAGAGAGTTGGTATAAGTTTCCTTTGATTGGTTGGCATAAAGTTGATACTTGACATTTAACATAGCTTTAACTACTTTGGGCTCATGTTTGTAGGCAGTGAATTTCTTTTCATGTCTCAGGCAACTTCATCTACAATGAAGAGCTTTCTCTAGGAGCTGTGCCTGCTGCACTTATGGTTTAAAAGGCTACATAGGGGTTTTCATCGACCAGATGCTATATTGGCCTTTTCTATTCATATATGTTTTATTTAATCCTCAAAACAGCCTCTGTCAAGATTCACATTCATTTATCAAGTATTTGTTGAGCGTCTACTATGAACAAGTGTTCGGCACTAGACATAATGCTGAACAAGGGAGAAGAGTCTCTTATGGAGCTTAAGTTTTAAGGGGAAGAAGGAAACGAACAGGTCAAGCAGTGATAAAGCTCCGGTATTCTTCTGCAGGTCAAATCGGGCGGTTTGCTAGGAGCGGCAGAGTGTAGTGAGGCCGTGGGCAAGCAAGCTTCCCTGTATAGAGTGGTTGTTCTATTGCTCAGTTGTGTCTTAACTCTGTGACCCCATGGACTGCAGCACTCTAGGCTTTCTGGTCCTTCACTGTTTCCCAGAATTTGCATGTCCATTGAGTCGGTGATGGCATCCAACCATCTCATCCTCTGCCATCCCCTTCTCCTCCTGCCCTTCAATCTTTCCCAGCATCATGGTCTTTTCCAACGAGTCGGCTCTTTGCATCAGGAGGCCAGAGTATTGCAGCTTCACCTTCAGCATCAGTCCTTCCAATGAATATTCAGGGTTGGTTTTCTTTAGAATTGACTGGTTTGATCTCCTTGCTGTCCAAGGGACTCTCAAGAGTCTTCTCTAGCACCACAGTTCAAAAGCATCAATTCTTCAGCACTCAGCCTTCTCTGTGGTCCAACTGGTGGGCTAGTCTACAAAGTTCAGAGAGGGAAAAGTCCTTTGCAAAGGCCCCCTGCCTGAGGCGTAGGAACCAGTGAAGGTGAAATCTCAAAAGACCTTCCTTGGTAAGGGAAGACTTAAGACTATGTTCTTATAACCGTGGGATGCCTTTGAAGGGTGCTAAGCAGGGCTGTGGAACCATCTGACCAGGTTTTTAAACCCATCATTGACTGTTAGGTCAGAAATGTTTGCAGAGGACGTGGGGTGAAATTGGCAAGACAGCAGGAGGCTGATAGAAATACTCCTGGCAGGATGATATTGGTTGGATGAGGGCAATCCGGGAGAAGGTAAAAGTCATCTGTTAGGGTTGCATTTTGCTGTAGAGTCTCTAATATTTACTAACAGTTTGGATGGAGGGTTGTTGGGGTCGAGCAAAGAGAGAAATGCAGTGTTACTGTGTAACTGATGAGGTATCTGTGATTCCGAGAGAGCAGGTGGTCATCCAGAGCCTCTCAGCAAGGAGGTAGTGCTGAGACACGAACCGAGATCCCTTTGTGTTCAGATACAGCGTTCTTTCCATTTCACGAGGGACTGCCAGCTCCCATATGGATACACAAGCAGTGGCCTCTGTTTTTAAATGTCATCAGGTGGTTTGAGCAGCACAGTTTATTACTGTTTCTCTGAATGAAGACGCTTTAAAACTAAACGTCCTTGCGGCAATCAGATACCCTTCCTAAAGATAAAGTTTATCTTCCTGAAAGGAATCACTGGACTCTCTTTATCTGCTTGGCTTACTTTTGACAAGTTATTTTGAGTCCTCAAGGCAGGGGCTACTGAGGCCTTGATCACAGGGTTGCTCCCAGGGAGGGTCAGTGAACCCACTTGATGGGGATGGTAGAGCCTCCTAGATAGAGGATTTCGTGCATCCTTGAATCAACAGGACCTGACACAGTTCCTAAAACATAAGCAAACTGTTACTGTTCGTTGAATGAATGAATGGGGACACGATATAAGGCCGGTGGGTAAGAATGTAGATTTTGAAGTCAAGCACATCTGGACTCAAATTCCAGGCCAGTTGTTTACTCCTACATGTCTTTGCTCTAGTAAATATCTAAGCCTCCGTTTCCTTTCTGTAGCATGGAGCTAATAATCACATTTCCTTCCCTGACTTTTAAGTGAGACGGTGTTCCTCGGCCCAGACACTGTCAAGGCATTAGTACCTTTCTTTTGTAGCACTTTTTCAACATTGAAATATTACATTCATATGTATATTTTTTCCGCCTAATACCTAGCTCTCCCACTACCTTATAAGCTCCATAAGTGGTAAAATTGTTCTTGTGTTTTGTGTTGGTTTTTCTTTGTTAGAGGGTGCAGTACTCACTGTTAGCGCCACAGGAAATATTGGAATGGATGGATGGAGCTAATCCATACATGGCCAGGTGGCCAGGAGCACAAGAATTCTTGCTACCAGAGGTGGCACAGTTGAGGCATTTATAATCTAGCCCACACTAGGTGCTGTAATGGGGGGAGCATGGCCAGGCACTTGGAGTAGGGTTCTGCACCTCTCCCAGGCTTCCCCAGTGGTTCCGTGATAAAGAATCCACCTGCAGTGCAGGAGATACAGGAGATGCGTGTTCAGATCCCTGGGTCAGGAAGATCCCCTGAAGGAGGAAATAACAACCCATTCCAGTATTCTTGCCTGGAGAATCCCACAGACAGAGGAACCTGGCAGGCTACAGTCCATCGGGTCACGTAGAGTCAGACACAACTTAGCCAGTGAGCGCTTCACACCTTTCCCAGGACCTGAAATCAGAAAAGCCTCTGGGATTTGGAAAGGCATGACAACACCATGTAAAGAAGGCTTTCCTCTCAGTCCCAAGGAACAACCATGCTCCCCAGCTCCTCCACCAGGAAGCACCGAATGAGTCAGACGCCGGTGTCGGGATGCTCGCCGGCAGATCCACTTTATGGCTTGGGAGCTGTTGAGCTGCTACTGGTACCAGACGCCAGTGGCTGTCTTGTTTTCACACTTTATCGATATCCCCTAATTGCTGAATCCTCTGTCTGCAGGCAGGTAGGCAGAGTTTCACCTTCAGGTCTGACATAACCACCCTCCCACAGCTTCAGCTTTTCTTTGCCCTCTAGATAAAACCTTCCCTGGCCTTGGGTTTGCTTGTGTGGGCGCTGTGGTGCTTGTGTATTGCAATCTGGAAGTTAATGAAGGCCACCAGCATCCTTCCTTCCAGAGCATCATACTTCCTTTTTCTGTCGCTAACTAGTGGTTCACAGGCCGAGAAGCAGGAGGCGCTGAGATGCCTGCGTGCCTCCCCCCGGAGTCATGCGAGGAAGGTAGCTGGGAGACGGACGATTTATCTGCTCCATTCTTCCACTGATTCGTCCATGAGCAAACACAGGTTTGCTTGAGGTTGATTTTTCTTTAGGTACAAGGAACATGGCCTGAACCCTTGGCTTTTTCAGGGCTTAAGCAGTGCAGTCACACCCCAGCGCCTGAGACTGTGTGTAAAGGCACAGGGCGGGAGCCCACGATGAGGCCTCTGGAATCATTTTTTTGTCTTATCTATTTATTTGGCTGCACTAGGTCTTAGGTGCAACCCGTGGGTGCTTTAGCTATGGCATGAAAACTCTTTGGCTGTAGCATGTGGCATCTAGTCCCCTGACCAGGGGTCCAGCCTGGGCCCCCTGCATTGGGAATGTGGAGTCTTAGCCACCAGGCCAGCAGGGAAGTCGCCGCTTTTCCTCTTTCTTTCTAAGCATAGCCAGGGGTCATCACAGTTCCTGGCTTCACTCCTGGATCCTCTCGGGACTGGTTTGTGATTCCAGAGCACTGGCTTGGACCCAAATGAGTGTCATGGCACGTGTCACAGGTACGTCTGTGGTAGAGAAGGTTTTATCCGCCCATCAACACAGTACTAACAGGTACTGTCTATCAAGTGCACAGAGCCCCGTGGTTTCCGTGCAAAAACGGCTTCCGAGAAGAGAGGAGCCTTCTCCATGAGGAGTATACTGAGCATTTCAAACTGTTGGTTTTCACCATTTAGCTTGAAGCCCAGCTCCTCCGAGCATATGGATCTGTGTGGGGAGGGGGTAGCTAAGAGGCAGAAGTGGGGCTGTTTCTCCCAAATGCTGCACAGGTGATTTCCCCCCTGGGGCCCACTAGGGGCGCTGCTTGATCTCATCCTGGTCTCTCCAATGGAAGTGGCATCTCTGATCTCTTGGGTCCTCTTACCCAAGGCCAGGTGGGCCTGCTTGAGACCAGTCCTCAGGTGTGGAAGACCCTGGACTAGACCAGAGAGGGCCATCTCTACCAAATGACCTGTTGGTACAGGTGCCAGCTTGAGACCAGTCCTCAGGTGTGGAAGACCCTGGACTAGACCAGAGAGGGCCATCTCTACCAAATGACCTGTTGGTACAGGTGCCACATCTAGGGATTGAAACAAGATTGGAATTCAACCAGTGGAGCACATCCAGTGGCTTCCTTGAGCCAAAACAAGTAAGAAACACAGGTACCTGGAATCAGATTCAGGGCTGGTAAGGTGAATGTCAGGTGAGAGCCAAAACACTCCTTTTAGATATAGTCGGTGCCTGAGTGATACCTAGTTCTAAGAGGAAAAGTACTTTAAGGACCAAATTCAAGCAAAGGAGTAAAGCACTAATACTTGTAGAGTCATGGTCATCTGGAATCAAAGATTTAAATAAAAGCCTGGCTAAACACATCAGTGTGGCTCACCAGTTGATCTGTTGACATGGCCATTGGGATCACTTAAAAAGATGTCTCATGGGGTCTTAGATCTTGGGTGGTGTTTAGAAAAGTCTCCCAGTACTGAGGACAGCTTTTGTTGTTCAGTCGCTAAGTTCTGTCTGCCTCTTTGAGACCCCATGGACTGCAGTACACCAGCTTTCCTCTTCTTTACCATCTCCCAGAGTTTGCACAAACTCATGTCCATTGAGTCGGTGTTGCCATCCAGCCATCTCATCCTCTGTCGCCTGCTTCTCCTCTTGCCCTCAATTTTCCCCGGCATCAGCATCTTTTCCAATGAGTCTGCAGTTTCTTCGTGATAAATGAGACCGTAACATCATGTCAGCCGTGGAAACTAGGAGACTAGTCAAGAGAAGGCCCAGCTTCAGTCTCAGGGCACTGGGCACTTGCCCACCTCAGACCTGCAGCCTGGTTTCTGGTACCGACCCTCCGTTGCCACCCGTGACTTAGAGCAAGGCTGCAGGTGAAGTTAAGAGGTACCATGAAGAAGCAATGCTGTGCATAATTAAAGTGGGATAGGTCCGCTGTGCCCTTTCGGCCAGCAAGCACAGCATGTTAATGTTGGGATGGAGGGAAGGGCTCTCGGGCGCATGGAATCCAGCCTTGCACCCAGGGTCTGAGAGGCAGGACTGGGATGATGTGTCACTCTGAACTTGGCCACCTCCCTTCGCACCAAGCTGAACAATGCTATTTCCTGCACAGGACAGAGGTACCTGCCCTGGCCTTTAGCTCTCAGAGGAAGACGGATATCATGCAGACACAAAG
Organism: Moschus berezovskii; assembly: GCF_049115385.1. NCBI lineage: Eukaryota > Metazoa > Chordata > Mammalia > Artiodactyla > Moschidae > Moschus > Moschus berezovskii. Next base: position 21,382,864 of record NC_142483.1, read on the forward strand.
ACTCCCAAGGAAGAAGGAGAGGTCCGGATGAGCGGATGAGCAGAATGTGGGAAAGTCAAACCTGCACGTTCGGAGGACTCTGGCTGCTGCTGTTGTATTTTTAAAATATTTGTTTACTCATTTACTTAGCTGTGCCACATCTTAGTTGCAGTGCACGGGATCTCCCGTCTTTATTGTGGCAGGGTCTTCTTTTATTTGTGGCATGTGGAGTTTTCAGTTGAGGCAAGTGGAATCTCATTCCCTGACAAGGAATCAAACCTAGGCCCCCTCCATTGGTTGCGTGGAGTCTTAGCCGCTGGACCACCAGGGAAGTCCCCTGATGTGTTTGGAGCCTGTGACTCCATCATATGCACCATGGAGACAGCTGATTGGATGAGAAAGGTTTCCAGTTTGTTGTCTTCCATGGTATTTGTCACACAGCTTCTGGTACTCAATTGTTGACTGAAAACTGAATTGTATTAACACACCAAAGCTTGTTCATGGGAATAGAGGGTATATCATTGGGGATGTAGAAAAGAACCCCAGGGGTGTGTTAGGAAAACTGCGTTCTCCCTCCTTGGTAGGTTTTCCACCTCCTGGGTGTTTCTCCTTTACCTTTAGGCAGAATCCTTCATTCCTGGTCACCAAATGTAGGACCAGGGGTTTCCCCACAGCAGGTAATTCTCTGCAGCACCAGCTGAGTGTCCTACCATGTAACCCAGCTCTCACACTGCCTGGCCTCTGGCCCACAAGGCTGCTCCCACCCCACTTCAGATGCCAGCCACCAAGGAGCGGATTCCCAAACTGCCCATAACTTCTGTCTGATTTGGTTACAAGCTGGAGGTTCACATTGTTTTTTCCTCTGCTTTGATTAATTTGATAGAGAGGCTCACAGAACTGAGGGAGGTATGTTTGCCAGTTTTTTGAAAGGTGTGACAAAGGTGACAGACGAACAGAGGTGAAGGGAGGCGTGGGGTGAGGTCTGAGCAGGTCCCCAGCACAGGACCTTCTGTCGCGGCTGTTGGGTGTGTTCACCCTCCTAGTGTATGGCTGTGTTTTCCTCTGTTTGAAGAAAACAGAACCACTAACTTGCAAAAGATAAATCCACCCTCGTGTTCATTGGGTTACTTACAAATACCCAAGATATGGAAACAACCTAAGTGTCCATTGATTGTTGCTGTTCAGCAACGAAGTCATGTCCAACTCTTTGCGACTTCATGGATTGCAGCACACTAGGCTCTTCTTTCCTCCACCACCTTCCAGAGTTTGCTCAAACTCATGTCCCTTGAGTCAGTGTTACTTTCCAACCATCTCATCCTCTGTTGCCCGCTTCTCCTCCTGCCTTCAGTTTTTCCCAGCATCAGGGTCTTTTCCAATGAGTTGGCTCTTCATATGAGTTGGCTCTTCACATGAGATGGCCAAAGTATTGGAGCTTCAGCTTCAGCATTAGTCCTTTCCATGAATATTCAGGGTTGATTTCCTTTAGGATAGACTGGTTTGATCTCCTTGCTATCCAGGGGACTCACAAGAGTCTTCTCTAGCACCGCAATTCAAGATGAATGGATAAAGAAAATGTGGTGTGTGTGTATATATATATTTATATATATAAATAATGGAGTAGTATTCTGCTGTAGAAAAGAATGAAATCTTTCCAGTTGCAGCAGCATGGATGAACTTTCAAGGGCTTCCCAGATGGCGCTAATATTTAAAAAGCCCACCTGCCAATGCAGGAGATGTAAGTTAGCTGGGTTCAATCCCTGGGTCTGGAAGATCCCCTGGAGGAGGCCATGACAACCCACTCCAGTATTCTTGCCTGGAGAATCCCATGGACAGAGGAGTGTAGTGGGCTTTGGTCCATCCGTTCCGTTCCGTCGCTCAGTCGTGTCTGACTCTTTGCGACCCCGTGGACTGTAGCCTACCAGGCTTCTCCATCCATGGGATTCTCCAGGCAAGAATACTGGAGTGGGTTACCGTTTCCTTCTCCAGGGGATCTTCCCGACCCAGGGATCGAACCTGGGTCTTCCCCATTGGTGGCAGACGCTTTAACCTCTGAGCCACCAGGGAAGCCTGTCCATAGGGTCACAAAACGTCGGACACGACTAAAGCAACTTGGCACACAGGCAGGGGTGGACTTTGGAGGTATTATGCTAAGAGAAATAAGTCAGACAGAGAAAGATAAATACCATATGGTCTCATTTATATGTGAAAACAAAAACCAAGGACATAAATAAAGGGAAGTGACAGGGGTGAGGATTGGGAAAAAGAAATGAGCTAGTTTTTGTTGGTTTTGTTTTGTTTTTTTGTTTAAATAAATGGATTTTGAAAGGAAATTTTTGAAAAGAGTAAGAGATGTTTCTAGTATCACTTGGGAAATTACAAGGTTTTAGGAGCTATGTGCCAGGAACCCGTAGCAAAGACCAATATATATATTTTCTATTGTAACAGGTTAGAGTTTGCATGATTTAAGACCGCATAGATTTAAAACTTGAAAACAGTTGCCCTCATGCTTGGGGGAACTTGGGGTCTCCCACATCTTGAGAAAGTGGTCCTCGAGTCAGAGCTGCCAGGGATGGACTCAGCTCCACACGCTTACTTCCTTTGAGACCTGGGCCTCCACCTCCTCCTCCTCATTCTCTGCTTGCCAAGTCATGCTAGTATTCTTCCCAATTTTCCCACCTCAGGGACTTTGCACAAGCTCTTTTTCTGTCTTCCATATGTAAGTTTCCTTCCTTCCTGCTCATATTATAAACACCTAATCATTGTTCAGATTTCAGTTCAAGTATCACTGTGCTCAGTAAGCTTTTCCTAACCAGTCTCTCAAATCTAGGTCAGAGTTCTTTATTAAACCATTTTACAGAGTGACTATGACATTTTCCTTAAAAGCATGTAATCACATACTCCTTACTGCTGGGAGTATTTAACCTTTTTGATGCCATGGACTCTCTTAGCCATCAGGTGAATCCCATAGACTTCTTCTCATACTGATGGGTTTTCGATCGATTACTGAAGAAGCCAATTATCCTCAGAATATATGAAAGTAATTTTTAATTGTAATATAATAATTGATCTGTTCCTTGATGAAGACATTCAATTATAAAACCTAGCAGCAGATCTAATAACCATTATAATTTCAAAATAATAATGAACATAAAGGAAAATTTGAAGTATTAGCAATAAATGCAATCAAATAGGAATGTATCTGATTTCTGTTGGTGATGTCACACAATTTCTGCTGACACTACGGCAGTTTCCAAAATTTGAAATATAAGGAAATGCTAAATTGTAGTTAGAGATTAGCAAAAATAAAAGTGTATTTTTTCCCATCCAAGTTAACACATTCCTGTGGATTCTCCCTAGAGCCCCTGAGGAGCCCCAGATTAAGAAGCCAGTTTAGCTGGGGTAAAGCAGTTAATGTCTGTTTCCCCTCTGGGCTATAATCTCCAGACGATCAGAGACCATGTCATCTTGTGTTCACATTTGTCCCTAGTTCCTTGCCGTATAGTAGGTGCTTAAAAAATATTTAACAGTTGCTACTTCTTGTAGCATCCTTCCAACACAGCAGCCAGTGTGCTTGCACGTTTCATAGATTTATTCCTGATGCTTCCACCCAAGCTTTATCCCAAACCACTCCACTTGGTGTGTCCTGAACCGAAGGAGTCTGACTCCAGAGTGACAAAGTGAGTGAATGACCCTCTTGAATCTCAGACTCTAAAACAGAGGTAATGATGGAACCAGCAGCCCCACAGAATGACCTGAGGATGTGATGACGTAATTTGTGAAACGCACAAACTCAGCCCAGAACCAGGCTCCTCTGATAGGACTCGTGACTGTTGCAGTGTTGTCATAGAACAGCACAAGTAAAGGCCCTGGGGTGGGCACCCTGCACTACCAGTCCTGTTTCCAACCTCCACATGATGGCTTGAGGGGATCACAAGCTTAGTTTGTATTTCTGATGGAGGGGAGCTGTACTTGGGCTGCGCCCAGTCTTAGAAAGCCTCGGAGGAGTTGGAGGCTACGCTGGAAATTGTCAAGAGATGCATACTTTCATCTGTCATTGAGAACAAAGAAAACCAGAAAGACAGAACGGATGGGAAGAAAGCTTTTTGCACAGACCGTTGTTAACCAGGGGGCTTTCCACTTAGCTCAGTGGTAAAGAATCCACCTGCCAATACAAGAGACACAAGTTCAGTCCCTAGGTCAGGAAGATCCCCTGGAGAAGGAAATGGCAGTCCACTCCAGTATTTCTGCCTGGGAAATCCCATGGACAGAAGAGTCTGGCGGGCTACAGTCCATGGAGTCAGACACAACTTAGCAACTAAACAACAGTATTAACCAGGGAGGGGGCACAGATCTGAGACTGGAGAGGAATGTATTGTGTCTGTATGGGACATTTTCCACCTTTCAAGCCCTTTGCATAACCCTCCTGACCTCTTCAGTACCGTCTTGCAGATGGGAGAACAGACGTGGGAGGTGTTTATGGATAGAGTATGTGTGATAACTGCACCTGTCTCCTTGGTATGGAGTACGCAGGCTGGGGCTAGTTCTGAGTCCTCCTCCCGCTCAGGGTGCAGAGCCCAGCCCAGTGGCTTGATCTCCCTGCTTGCGAGTATCTTCATTCATCTTTCGGGGAGAGGGTGGCCCTACGGGCCGTCTGAGAGGAAGGCTCGGAGCCTGACCCCTGGCAGGTGCTTGGCAGCTCCATCTAGATAAGAGTTCGGGTGTTGTCCTTCCCCCAAATGCCAGGGCTGGGACCCTGCTTTGACCCGGTTCTGGCGCTTCGCCCAAGTGGTGTCCCTTTCAGGAGCTCTTGGGCAGCGTTGGGGAAGGAGACACCCCCTCCCCCGCCAGAGTACCACGATGCCAGGTTTGAAGTCCTACATGATCAGCTTTGTGGGACTTCGTGTTTACCCAGACCTTTTTGATACAGCCCTTCAGAAACAGAAATCCTTCCCTGAGGCCATTTCTTTGGAAATTTTCCCTAAAGCGCTCCATATTCAAGGGTTCTTGAGCTAGGCCAGGCAAGAGCGCAGTGACAGGCATTAGGCGGTCTAAGGCCAGGCTGGTGGCTGAGAAGTTCCCACCTGCTCACGAGGACCCGCTACCTCCCCCATGGTCCTCCGCGGGGTCTGTGTGATGTCACCCCCATCCTGTCCCCACCCGGTCCCTGCTTCACAGGAGGCAGCAGTCTCTTGTCCGTTGGCAAGCTCCAGAAGAGAGCTGCTGCTACTGCTGCTGCTAAGTCACTTCAGTCGTGTCCAACTCTGTATGACCCCATAGACGGCAGCCCACCAGGCTCCCCCGTCCCTGGGATTCTCCAGGCAAGAACACTGGAGTGGGTTGTCATTTCCTTCTCCAGTGTGTGAAAGTGAAAAGTGAAAGTGAAGTCGCTCAGTCGTGTCCGACCCTTAGCGACCCCACGGACTGCAGCCTACCGGGCTCCTCCATCCATGGGATTTTCTAGGCAAGAGTATTGGAGTGGCTTGCCATTGCCTTCTCCGCCAGGAGAGAGCAGATGGCCCCAATCCCTGTGTTAGAGCCGTGCTGTTCATTTGACGCCTGATCAATAATTGCCCGTTGCCTCAGGTGCAAAACTCGAAGGGTCTGGTGCCGGGAGGAGGCCCCCGGGGAGGATTTCAAATCCAAATCATGTAAGGCACTTGGAACTTACACTGGCTTTCACAGAGAAAGTCTCCCGTTAGACTTCACTTTCACTTTTCACTTTCATGCATTGGAGAAGGAAATGGCAACCCACTCCAGTGTTCTTGCCTGGAGAATCCCAGGGACGGGGGAGCTTGGTAGGCTGCCGTCTATGGGGTCGCACAGAGTCAGACACGGCTGACGCAACTTAGCAGCAGCAGCAGCAGTTTATCTCTAAGGCCCCCAAATGAAGAGGATCGGGGGTGGGAGGGGGAATCTCTCATATATTTGTGAAACCACCGAGAAAATATCCCTGACGTTGATTGAGAATCAGAGGACCTTGGGTGCTCGGCTAGAAGCCTCTTCATTATGTAACGAGGGCTGGGATCATAATTAAAGGTGGTTTAGAAGGAAGGCAGGGATTCTCGGAGCCGGCGCCCAGCATCAGCCAAGATGCCTGTGAAATGCAATCAGATTCCAGTGGGAAGGTAATCAGGCCCCCAGAAGGGGAGGCTGATGTCAGGAGCACATCACGGGGGATGTTTGTTCAGAGAGCTGGGTGTGGTGCCTCCCGCCTGGTTAAAAGGCTTTGATTTTGTGCAAAAGGATGTATCAGCATTGGCCGACGCCCTGTGATAGGTGCAGTTGTGATGGTCATCGTCAAGGGCGTTGGGCACCTGCTTCCTGCCTAGGGCCAGTTAACTGTGAGTGAAGGCAAAGGAGGGCGGTGGGAACTGCAGCAGATAGGAGGGCACAGCCCCATCTGAAGGTGGAGCTCTGGAAACCACTGCTGTCTGTGGATGCAGGCCCAATTGAAAAGCCGGCTTTACATGTAACATATACCAGTTTTTAACAACTTACTGACCAGAGACGTATTAATACATCTCTTGTTACCCAAATGTTATTGACCAGAGTGTTTCGATATTTGCTTACATAATAAATCACCAGCCACAGGCGTTAGTTTCTGCAAAAATCCCCTGGTCAGTAATCCCCACGTGGACCTGGCGGTTTGTCCTTGTATGTGGCGCTGGGCCTCGGGCCCTCAGGTTCTGGCTGTGCCACAGTGTCCTTTGTGATCTTTACCCCAACCCTGTGAGGAGGGTACTGCCAGGTACCAGCCACCCATTTCGCAGACGAGAACACAGGGGTCTCTATGAGTCTGGCTCCAAAGTCCACTCTTTGTTCATTATACCAGCTCTTCTAAGCTGTCCCTTCTGTGATGTACCTCAGTGCCACTTTTATCTGATTGCTGGTTGGAATTTTGGTGGAGGTTTTGTAGGAAGGAAGGGTGTGCATCCCTGAAAAGGCCGGCAAAGTGTGAAAGCACAAGGCCAGGGCGTCAGGGAGACTGGGTGGAACTGGCCCGAGAGGAGTCCGTGAGGGGGACGTGGAAGGCGGCGAGGCTGGGGACATCGGAGCGGCCACGTCACAGGGGCCTGTGGGCCAGGGCGAGACCACGGAGTCAATTCCATCCACGCCATTCATTCAGCCCACATTTACAGGGAGCCCCCTGGGTGCCAGGCTCTGATTTAGTACCAGGGAATGTGTAGTAAACCGGGCAGCAGTGTGCAGCCTCCTGTGGAACTCACATTCTAGCAGTGAAGCATCATTACTCATTGCAGGCAGTCCACGAGGTCAGTGGCACGAAGCAGAGGAGGATCTCAGCTCTGTGGGAAGGGCGCCTCTCAGGCTGGGTGGGGGTCAGAATACCCAGTCAGTATGCTGTCGGTATGGTTGGATGGCATCACCAGCTCAATGGACATGAGTCTGAGCACACTCCCAGAGATAGTGAAGGATGTGGAAGCTTGGTGTGCTGCAGTCCATGGGGTTGCAAAGAGTCGGACACAACTTGGCCACGGAATCACAAAACGTGTTTCAAGCAAAGATTTGGCCTCCCTTTAGCTTCTGTGTGTGGCATCAACAAACCATTGATCCACAGGCCGAAACTCTCCCCACCAGCACCTTCTGTGCACCCAGGAGTTGAGAGTGGTGTTTATATGTTAAACAGTTGAAGAAAATCAAGAAAGAGGAAGATTTCATGGCACATGAAAATGGTATGAAATGGAAACACAGGGTTCATAACCATTTTCACTGGAGCACGTACACACCCGTCACGTACAGATGACCTGGGCTGCTTCTGTGCTTCAAAGGCAGAGCTGGGTATTCGTGACGGAGACCACATGGCTGGGAAAGTCATGCGCACTTACTGTCCTGCCCTTCACAGGGCAAGTGTGCCCACTCCTGTCCTAAGTCCTCCCCGTGATCTGCAAGTGCTTCCTCCCATTCTGGCCCAGAACACCCACCGTCTCAGGGAGGAGGAGAGCAGAAGGGCAATTCCTGCCCCACCTACTCATCCCTTAGGCTTAGCTGGGGGTCCTCTGCCTGCAGGCCCCTGACCTCTGCTTCCATGTATAACCTTTGACAAGCATGCATCTTTGAAGGCCCCTTCAGTTATGGCTCAGATGGTGAAAAATCCATCTACAATGCAGGAAACCAGGGGTCAGGGAGATCCCCTATAGAAGGGAATGGCAACCCACTCCAGTATTCTTGCCTGGAAAATTCAGCAGAGGAGCCTGGAGGGCTGTAGTCCATGGGATCACAAAGAGTCAGACACGAGTGAGCACCTAACACTTTATTCAGTTACTGAATTCTCCCCATGGCAGGTGGTCCCGTTAGAGTGAGGCCAGACCTGCCTGTTTTGTGAACTTAAACCAATTATTTTCTTACCCTTTAAGACAGTGGAATTCTATACTGTCATCAAAACAGTAATACCAAATTCTTTTTTTAATATATGTATTTATTTGTTTATTTGCCTATGCTGGTCTTAGTTACAGCATTCAAATTCTTATCTGTGGCATGTGGGATCTAGTTCCCTGAGCCGGTATCAAACCCGGGCTCCCTGCATTGGGAGTGTAGATCTTAGCCACTGGGTCACCAGGGAAGTCCCCCACATTCTTCTTCATAAGACAATATTTCTATGATAAGTGATATTACTTATTACTTATTATATTACATATTCAATATGACTTACTGATAAGTCATATTGAAATATTGATACGACTGAAGTATTGATAAGACATTATTTATAGACTTAAAACAAGAAACTCACTCTTAGAGCCACAATGCATTCTATCCCATTTATGTCAAGTTGTATGTATATGTTTTTGCAAATGTACAAAGATGTTGGATCCCCAGAAAGTTAACAGTAGTTATCTCTGGATCCTGAGATTATGGGTGATATTTTTAAAACTTTCTTCTTACTTTTTTGGATGACTTTGGTTGCTTTTTAAAAACATTAGCATGAATCATCTTAATCAGTAAAGAAAAAGCCAGCTATTTTAATTTCAAAGAACAAATAAGAAGAATGGTTGCATCCGCCTGTGGGTGATAGAATTATTTATGTGGTTGTGATGTAACTGGTAGACACGTGCATTCCCATACGGCTCATCCCTAATTGGATCTTCAGAATAAAGGAGATAAGTAAGAACATGGGGGAAAGTGAGAAAAGATCTAGAAGTCAGAAAATCTGACATGGTCATCATTGGAGGGGACACAGTCTTCCCAATATATAAATCTCCTTGGTTCATTATTGGCATTTGGATAGATCGGAATGTAGATCTTTTCCTGGTTCACCCCCTCCTGTCCCCCAACCTTGACTCTCTCTAGAGAAACTAAGCCACTCAGGGTATTTTTTTAAATGATGTGTTGGCGCCACCTAGTGTCAGCACCCTGTCATCTCACCCCCCCGTCTCCGGAGGAGCCGACCATCACATTCATTGTTTGATGTCCCTGCTCTGGTGGCATTTGCGCAGCAGGCAGCGAAATGCCTCCCGGGGTTCTGCAGGGCAGTGGGGATGCCTCATTAATTTATCCCTTCCTTCCTGTCTCAGTTGCACAAAGCGAATCTGTCCGACTGAAGCGGGGTTTGGCAGTTGAAGAGCAAAAAAGGATGCCTCCCTGTCAAAACCAATCTCCGCTTTTCTCCAGCAGCTAACTCCTTAAAGCCCGTCCCTGCTTTTCTGGCAGGAAAGCCATCTTCCCCAGGGCTGCCTTGGGCTTGGGGCTCTTGTGTAGCAAATAGCGGACTCTGGCTTGTGTGGGCTGCTTGGCTTGGAGTTGGGCTCCCGGGAGAAACTAACATCAAGCTGCAGTCCTCCAGGGCTGCCTCCCTCCTGCTTGCTGCAGCGCAGAACTGTTCTCCCTGGTTCCCTCGCCCCCATGACCCTCCTTGTCCAGCACGTCATCGCCTTTGCCTGTTTGCACTAGAACCCGATCCTGTATTCCTTTTCTCTCCCAGCTCAGCAGGCACCCCCACTGTCTGCAGCACCTCCTCCCAGGCCTCTCTCCTCCTCTCTTAGCACAGCTGAAGCTCCAGGGAGCTTTGTGAAGTGCCCACCTGCCTGTGTGGTTCTGTGGTTCAGATCTTTCCCGAGGCTTCTGAGTGCTGTAGGGTAAAGGCTGGGATTTCCCTCTGGGTGTGTGAGGCCTCCCGCCTTGTTCCCTGTGCCCCGATCCAGCCCCACTGCCTGTCTTTGGTTCCCCCAGGCCTTTTGCCTCCTGAGGTCCCTGGGCCCCCCCGCCCCTCCTCCCCTGACTCCCACATAGTGAATGTCCACTCAGTCCTCAGTTGGCTGTGTCTTCTTCCAATGGGGCCTTTCCTGGACTGCGTGGCGTGAGTCAAATCTCCTGAGAAAGTGCTTGGAAAATGCAGCACGGCTTTCCTTCCCTTACCCGCCCCATCCTGGTATTACAGTAACTCCACACATGGAATCGCTGTCTTCCCCCCTTTAGGCCAGCAGTTCTCAGTCAGGGATGGTTCGCCACCCTGGGGATGTTTGGCAATATCTGGGGACATTTGTGCTTGTTATAACTTGGCAGGAGGCATACTGGCATCATGTGGGTAGGGGCCAGGATGCTGCTAAACATCATACAGGGCACATGGCAGCCCCCAGGAGCAGAGAATCGCCTGGCCCAAGAGGCCAGTGGATTACTCAACTATAAAAAGGAAGGTGTTTGAGTCAGTTCTAACGAGGCAGATGAGCCTAGGGCCTGTTATCCAGAGTGAAGTAGGTCAGAAAGAGGAAGACAGATATCGTGTATTGACGAATACATGTGGAATCTGGAAAGATGGTATGACGATCCTACGTACAGGACAGCAAAGCAGACACAGATGTAAAAAGCAGACTCTTGGACTCAGTGGGAGAAGAAGGTGGGATGATTTGAGAGAAGAGCAGTGAAACTTGTGCCTCCCTGATGGCTCAGACGGTAAAGAATCTGACTGCAATGCCGGAGACCTGAGTTTGATCTCTGGGTTGAGAAGATCCTCTGGAGGAGGGCACGGCAACCCACTCCAGTAGTCTTGCCTGGAGAATCCCCATGGACAGAGGAGCCTGGCGGACTACAGTCCATGGGGTTGCAAAGAGTCGGACACCAGTGAGCGACTAAGCAAAGCACAGCACGTTCATGTTACCGTGTATAAAATAAATAACCTGTGCAAGTTTGATGTATGATGCAGGGCACCCAAACCCAGTGCTCTGTGACAGCCTAGAGGAATGGGGTGGGGAGGGAGAGAGAGAGAGGGATGTTCAGGAAGGAGGGGACACATGTATGCCTAAGGCCTGTTCATGCTGATGTATGGTAAAAGCCATCCCAACATTATCAAGTTTTTTCTTCGAATTAAAATAAATAATTCAAAAATGTCTTTCGAGAAAAAGGAAAACCCTGCCTCAGAGTGGAAACCCCATGGAGGCAGGAACCTTGGTCACTGGGAAGGAGGTCGTCTGGAGAGCCAAAATGCCATTTAAAGGCTGACTCAGCACCCTCAGCCCTTAAATGGGCCTGTCTGTAGACAGGTACAGAACCACCGCATCCCTTCAGAACCGCCAGCCAGAAGGAGCAAGTGGGAGGATGAGCCTGACTTTTCCTTGTGCTCTCCCTTTATCAGGATAGTTATACAGAGTCCTGCTGCTCCCAAGAGAGTCATCCTGACCTTTTGTGCCTTTGCTTTAAAAATGATTTGAAGTCCGTTTTTAATTTTGTTTACAGTCTGGTCTATTTACAGTAAAATTTGATCTACTAGTTTTAGTCAAGACATTCCACAAGTCAGTCGGCCTTGGTTTGTAACAAAAATTTTGTTGTGGAAACAAAGGCCAGATGACTAGGCAAGATTAAAAGAGGTTAACGCATTATAACAGCTGAATCTAACCCATGGTGTGGGGGGAAAGGGTTGTAGACAACCTTTGGAGACGAGTGGGGAAATTGGAATGTGGATGATGTTTCAGATAATAAGTTAGGGTTTATTTTCTTAGGTACGAGAGTAGTCAGTGCCAGCTGCTATAGACTGGGTGTCTTAAATCAACAGAAGTTTATTTCTCACAGTTCTGGGGGCTGGGAGGTCTGACATCAAGGTGCTGGACTCACTCTCCGGTGAGAACTTGCTTCCTGATGCACAGGCAGCTGTCTTCTCACTGTGTCGTCATGTGGGGAAAGGGGTGAGGGAGCTCCCTGGGGTCTTATCAGGACCTTCATCCCACTTTCGGAAGCTCCACCCTCACGATCTACTTGTCTCCCCATGCTCCACCTCCTGTTACCATCTCGTTGGACATGAGCTTTCAGCACATGAATTTAGGGGCACACAGGTACTCAGATCCTCGTCCTTACAGAAGAGAATGTCCTTATTCATGGGAGATACAGAGCCAAGTATTAAGGAGTGAAGTTCAGAATGTATATAACTTGTTTTCAGAGATAAAGCAGGAAAATGTGTGTTGTATGTCTGTGTGTTGTGTGTATGTTGTGTGTCTGTGTGTGGTGTGTGTGTGTGTGTGTGCAGAGAGAGGGAAAACAGGTGTGGGAAAATGTTAGCAGCGGGAGGATCTAAGTGGCGGAAGTATGGGTACTCCCTGTCCTACCGCGCCAGCGTTTGGAGGCCGTGGCCTTCAGGAGCTCGGGGCATGTGGACACGTGTGCCGCGGGGCGCTGAGCGGGGCGCTGAGCTTGGCCATGTGTGTCCAGTCTGCAGCTCCCCACCCATCCACATGAAGGTGCAGCCGCTGAACCAGACCGCGCTGCAGGTGTCCTGGAGTCAGCCGGAGACCATCTACCACCCGCCCATCATGAACTACATGGTGTCCTACAGCTGGACCAAGAACGAGGACGAGAAGGAGAAGACGTTCACCAAGGACAGCGACAAGGACTTGGTAAGACCTCCTTGTTCTGAGTCAGGGCGTCCACGGCACTGGGCGGGGGGGCCCCTGCGCATCTCCTGGGGCGCTTCCTCTGTGACATTCCAGCCCCGTGCCGCCTTGCTGGTGAAGATGGGTACCGCCGTGGACAGCCTACAGCGCCTGCTTGGGCTCCATCCCGCCTTACACTTGCCGGCCACACCACCAGGAAGAGAGTTCATCTCTTTGTAGTTAGGCTTTCAAAACTGACTGCTTTTTCTTTCATTATCAGAAAGCCTCCACGAAGCCCTCGCCATCTGACAGCATTATCGTAAACGTTAAGTGAGTTACACAGTTGCACAGCGGGGCCGGGCACGGTGTGAGCACTGTGTCAGTACTGGCTGTTACCATTACTGCAATTATTTCCCCTCTGCCTTCCTCCTCCCCACTCCTACTCTTGTCACCCCCACCAGGCAACCCTCTGCAGTCCCCACCGCTCCCACCTGTCACATTTCGTCTGCCTCACGCCTTCTTACCTGCGAGACCCCGGCGACCATGCCATTTTTAAACACAGTTCTCAGGCTCTCAGACCCTGTAATACCTGACTTCACTTTTGAGCTACACGTGCCCAATTCCATGTTTCATCTTAGATGTGCATAAATATTTAGTGGCCAGCCTCCAACAAGGCCCTTGAGAACAGATGTTTGCAGAAGCCAAGTCTTCTTCCCCCAGAAAGGCAATCACTCCAACAAGCGCTGGTCTTTACACCTCTGCCCGGAAACTCAAAGTGACACATTTGGGTTTGAAAGCCTGGCGTTTATTGTTAATCAAAAGAAGTCTTTGGGATAATGAAGCCCATCATTGTATATGTACATGAAAAATGTAATAGCACCGAGTGGGATTCTTAATGACTGCTACTGCTTTTTTTTCCTCCCAATGCAGTCCCCAGGGCCCGTTCAATCACTTACAGAATAATACTTTTCGTATTGCTTCAGATGACGATTCTTTTACTTCATTTCCATTTATATTTTCAATTTCCCCACTAGACGTTGTTATCTGGGTCACATTAGGGAATGATGAGCTTCATGAAATCGGAGAGGAATCTGTTGAAAGGTACCCAAGATTGTGATCTGTTTCAACCTTTTCTCTTGTCAGGACCAGAAGTCCGGGAGGGAGGTTTCTCTTTCTGAGCTAAGGGGGCTTGCATTAATCAGCGGAAACTAGCTAGGTGCTTATTCGGTTTCTTACACTAAGTGGGAGATAATTAAACATGCAAAGATGAATAGATAGTAGCTCAGAGTGGATTCTCATAAATCCCTGCTTAGAGGAAGCGAAGATTTTTGCTCTGCACAGGAGCCGAGGTCACAGGTTTAGAGACTGAGGCGTAAATGGGTTTCAGAGAAAGAGAGATGTAGAGAAAAACGTGCTTTGACAGCAAGTTCTTTTTTTTAATAAGGATTTGTAGGGGTGGTTCTTTTCTTTGGGGACACACAAAATTAATTTTCTTAATTCCCCAAGAAGTCAAGAGTGCTGACTTAGTGGCAGCAAAGCTTTTTCCAATTTAGGATTCTTGTGGCCCAGAAACATTTCCCAAGCATTTTCCTGGCTTTTGCCAGCATCCCCCCAATACACACACACCCTCACTGCCAACCTGGGGAACAGGTGTTGTTGCCTGCCTTTTCCAGAAGGTAGGCTGAAAGTGAAATAACTGGACCCTAACCTCCTGCTCTCCCCAGGAATACATTTGCTAGGCAACAGGCAGCAGGCATGGCCGCAGTAACCTGTTAATGCCTCTGCAGAGGTTTTCAGTAGCTACCCTGGGGGAAAGCCACTCAGTGGTTAAGCTCCCAGAGCTGCTTTCTGGACCTGGCCCAGAATTCCGTGATGAGACAGTTCATCATCAGGGAGTCTTTAAAAATCAGTTGCTTTTGCTATTTGTTTCTTTCGGCAAGCAAGCCCTGCCAACTTTTTAGGCATTTTCCATTTTCTGATTTTTAAAAGTCTCTTGGAGTAAAGCTTTGCATGATGGGGATCTGGATTTGGCTTCTGACTTGGGACCAGGAAGCTTTTCTCTTGAAAGAGTCGGAGAGTTAAGATTTTAGGTTTTAAGGTATCTATGCGCAACTACTCAACTCTGCCAGTGAAGGGTGAGAGCTGCCACAGCAACAGGGAAATGAATGGGTGTGGCCGTATGCCAATAAAACTTTATTTACAAAAACAAACAGCGGGCCAGATTGGGACTGTAGGCTGTCACTTGCCAACCCTTGTGTTAGACCAGGGGCAGGGGCATGGTTTCTATTGTGTGATGAGGGCTACCAGTGTACAAGGCTTCCTTGACCTCTGTTGTACAGCAGTCACAAGAATCCTGCGAGGGAAATCTTACTCTCTCCGTTTAACAGCTGGAGAGGGCAGAGGCCAAAAGACATTGAGCAGCTGACTCAGAATCACACAGCTGGTGAGTGGCATGACACAGGTAGATCTCTTGTCCTCTGACTTCCAGTCAAGTATTCTTCCAGTTTCGTGCCTTGTGTTATCTAAGGTCAAGGTACAACAGTGCCTTTAAACTGCAAAGAAACAGTAACACACAGACTTCGTTGTGGCTGCTCTAAACTCTGCATGGCCCTGGAAATTCAGTACACTTGATAATTCTAGACGGTAAATCATTATCGTTTACAAGGTAGAGCAGTTTTGAGAAAAGTCCCAGCCTCATGGGTACAAACAGGGCTGAAGGCATGCTCCAAGAGAGTCAAGCATCTGTGTCGAGACTGGTGTTCCTTCTCTTACTCTATATATTTTTGTGTTGAAAACATGTTTGCAGGTGAGGTTCCTTCTGAACGCTTGTTCCTTTCAGAGTGAGCCTTTGGTCAGTGAGGAAGCACCGTGTTTGTTGGGCTTTGCCATGGTACCCAGAAGCCTACATGTGATGCGTAACAAGTCTTTTATGTTCAGCTTTCGAATGTACAGTGTGCTCTGGCCTTTAGCACCAGCTCACTCCTGTCCTTTCCTCGCCCTGCAGAAAGCCACCATCAGCCACGTCTCCCCTGACAGCCTTTACCTGTTCCGGGTCCAGGCCGTGTGTCGCAACGACATGAGGAGTGACTTCAGCCAGACCATGCTCTTCCAAGGTGAGGAGCTGGCCTTCTCGCCTGCCCTGGGCCCTTCTCCTTTGGCCTTTGTCTTTTTTCCTCTTCGGGTACTTGCACATGAGACTACGAACCTGGCCTCAACATCAGTGTGGGTTTTGCAGTCATACATGAAAAGCCTAGGCCGTTTTGGCCTGTCTTTTATGTAGGGGGTTTCGCAGGCCAGAGGAGGGGAAGAAGGGTGAAGTGATTGTTTTTTTAAATTACCATTATTTTCCAACTGTGGAGATCCGAGCATGTGTCTCTGCTACTGTGTCAGATCACAGAATCATGTCCTAGTCACGTGGAGGAGTACTGTCTTTGGATTCAGTTAGCTGATTTAGGGTCTAGTGGAATGGTTCAGGTCAGCTGTGGGGCATGGCAAGAGGAGAATTCACTTTGGTGAAGAATTTAAAGGAGCTCTTAAAAACTTTGTCATTAAAGATGTCATCTTTAAATGGAATATTTTTTAAACCAAAATCAGTGTAAAATACCCACGAACAGCAACAAAAAAATCAAAACTTTTCATGAAGACAGGATATTCTCTGTCTTAGTTGCCCCACGATCATCTCAGTCCTGGTCCCAGTAAAACTTGACAAAAATTAGCAGCTGGCCTGCGGGCTGTAGTTGGCAGACCTGGTTTTGTGAAGGGCCCTAAGATCAGTGTGGAGGGAGCGACCAGGGCATCAGGCTTTGCTCTGCCTGTCTGATATCCTCCCTGGCAAGGTTCTTTACTTCCTGGATCCTTGGTTTCAGAGACACAAACCAGGCCAGTGTTTCTTAACATTTGTGAGTTATGTATCTGGGGTGAAGGCTTTGGACGTTTTCCCTAGAAAATGCCAGAAGTTTGCGTGTCATAGCTTGCGGGGTCTCAGAAACCTATGGACCATAGATCTGGCTTCACTGTCTGGAATCCTGTGAAAAAGGCACATTCACGGGCCCCTCCCAGACTAATCATCTCGGAATCTCAGAGGATGAGGCCCAGGAATCTGAATTAGAACTAGATGGCTCAGGTACCAGGCATGCAATGAGAGATGGAGAAGTTGCTGACTCCATCATGCCCTGGGCCCTGACATGAGAGCCCCAAGTTGAGTCTTGGCTGCCACTGGATCTTTCTGTGACTCTGAAAATGTTGACTAATGTCTCTAAGCTGCGATTTCACAGTCTGAAGGTGGTGGTTAGGAGAATAAAGCTCTCCTGGGGCCCTTGTCAAGTGACAGGGTGATGCATGTTATGTAATTAGCACAGAGCCTAGAACCAAGCTCAATATCCCCTTAGTGTGAGGCTTAGTATAAAAGATAATATGTGATGAACGCAGAGTAGGAACCCCTTCAGCTGAGATTCCCTCCAAGGATCCTTTCTAGCTTTGCAGGTTTGCATCTAGTATTGAAAGAACCTTTGCTGACATTCACATCCGCTCATCCTTCCATTTAAACTACTTGAAATTAGCATGGCTGTATTTTTTTCACGAGTAAATCGCACTCAGCATGTGTCCACCTGAATGTACGGGCCATCTGCTTGTGTTGAGGAGAGTCCACAGGCCGAGGCCAGGCCTGTCTGGGCTAGCCCACGGGAGCCAGCAGGGGTAGCCAGAGCGTGAGCTTGCTGAGGCCGGGGCCTGGCAACTTTAGGCACATAAATCATGATTAGGCTGTCCATGCGCTCTAACTATGAACCCAGAATCTGCAAAACCGCCTTTCCTGATTAATAGGCCCCTGAGCTCACTAGCTTCTGCACAGACTTTGAAAAATGAAATGTTTGTAATATATTGCAGTTCCCAAAAGCCTCGTCAGCTGTAAGTTCCGAGCACGGAATAGTTCAAACATCTGATCACGGTGACTCCGTAAAGATGGCTGTGCCTCCTTTGCCTGAAGACTTCCCTTGCTCAGGGGTGGACGTGCATTCACTCATTTTCTGTATCGGTGTTCGTCCCTGCATGTTGACCAAGGGACACATGGTGGCCTTGGGGTCTTCCCTGCACCTTCCAGTGGGCGGTGGAAAAATGAAATCTGCAGGTCAGCTAGCACACCTTTTCTGGTGAGCCAGCTAGGAGCTTGTGAGCAGTAGAGCCCAAAGTTCAAAACAGAACAACTTTTACGAGTTCAGTGTTAAAAGGAAAAGAAAGAAACTTAGGGAATTTCATGGGCACTTTGTTAAGAATAATTAGGTTTCGCCTTGATAAAGTTTGCCTCTGATTTGGCAGCATGAGAAAGCCATGTGGAATATTTTCATTATTACAGTAAATAACACGGGTTTCCCTGGTGGCTCAGTGGTAAAGAATCCGCCTGCAGTTTAGGAGATGCAGGACATGCGGGTTTCGTCCCTGGGTTGGGAAGATCCCCTGAAAGAGGAAATGGCAACCCACCCCAGTGTTCTCGCCTGGAACATCCCATGGACACAGAAGCCTGGCAGGCTCTGGTCCAACGGGTCACAAAGAGTCGGACACAACTGAAGTGACAAAGCACAGCACATGGTAAATAACACAATATTTATGTCCTGTATAACATAATAAATAAGTGATGCTTACCTTACTGTAGTAAGTATGATAATAATAATGGTGATCATTGTCTGTGGAGTGGCTCCCAGTTACAGAGTGTTTGGCCCTAAGTCATCTCATCTGACCTCGTGGCAGCTTGTAATGTAGACTTTATTTTCTAGAGGGGGAAGTGATGTTCTGAGCAATCGATTAACTTCTCCCCCCCAAAAAAAATTTGATTTCTAAGCAGAGTCCAATTCTTATTCCAAAGTCCAGTCATTTATACACAATGATGAACCGCCTCAAAGCATAAATATTATCCTGTATCCTGAGTCTTCAACAAACAGCTCAAAGGATTGATTGCCAATTGTTCAAAAGTTTTTTTGCAGGTCTCAACATTCTTGGAAAATAAGGGCTTGTAAGCCTTCTCTTTGAGCCACAGACCCATCAGGCAGCCTGGCCAAGCCATCATATCCTCTCTCAGAATGGTTTAAAATAAATAAATAAAATACATAGGAAAGGAAACCAATTACACTTAGATAACAGTTGTCAAAATATTTTAAACACGCAAATCGGCAACGTAGTCTTGCTGCCCTTTTATGAAAGTATTAAATGACAAGTGGTGGGTCTGTTAGCGATGGTGATTTCTGAGTAGCAGTGAACATAAATGATACTTCAAAATAGCTCCAGCAACTGTGAGGCAGTGGGAAAATATCCCATTTCAATCATAGACAGAGACGCAGGATGGTCCTGCTAAATACAGCTGAGATTCCAAGCATCCATTCCTCTTGCAGGAAGAAGCTACATCTCCCTGACAACTCAGTGGAGACATGTGTCGCTTTTTTCCCCCATCTCTGAATTCCACCAGGCCGATGGACTGGTGATCTGAAAAGCCCTGTAGAAGTTTCCTAGTCATCACGACCAGCACTGACCCCAGTGGGAACTGTTCAGGATCAATGAATAAAGGCACAGTGATGGAGTGGCCACTGAGTTTGTTGGCCTTAAATTAAGGCCTCTGTAAAGGGCAGGAAAAGCAGATCTCTTAGGAAGCTTTCTTCCTGTGTTAACAAAGGGAGGTGTGTATACCTGTCTGAGGCAGCACAGTATTGATCCCGGAGCAGCTCACTGATGGTGGTAGGTTATATTTAGTGCCAGGCAAGGACTGTTTGCTTCCTGGGCTGCCTCATCTGACCTGGTTGTATTGACGTGTAGATCAGTCTATTCCCCACAGTTGTCTCTTTACACGTTTCCTTTTCCAGCTGAGCAAAGTGAATATATCCTTAAGTTGGGGGTTGCAAATATAGGCGCCCTGTGGCCCAGCAGGGAGCCACATGCAAATAAGGCGGGACCATCATGGAAAACTGGAGAGGTGCCCTTTGAAAGGGGTTGATGGACCCTTCTGTTCCGTTCCGTCGCTCAGTCGTGTCCGACTCTTTGCGACCCCGTGGACTGTACCTACCAGGCTTCTCCATCCATGGGATTCTCCAGGCAAGAATACTGGAGTGGGTTACCGTTTCCTTCTCCAGGGGATCTTCCCGACCCAGGGATCGAACCCGGGTCTCCCGCATTGGAGGCAGACGCGTTAACCTCTGAGCCACCAGGGATGGACCCTTCAGTTCAGTTCAGTTCAGTCGCTCAGTCGTGTCCGACTCTCCGCGACCCCATGAATCACAGCACGCCAGGCCTCCCTGTCCATCACCAACTCCCGGAGTACACTCAAACTCATGTCCACAGAGTCGGTGATGCCATCCAGCCATCTCATTCTCCGTCGTCCCCTTCTCCTCCCGCCCCCAACCTTTCCCAGCATCAGAGCCCCTGCCAAATGTGGCGCTGCAGGAAAGTGAACTCAGTTTTGCCAAAAATTGCTATTTTTTTCAGGATGAGCAGGAAATTAGGATTTTCAGGTTAAAGCTGCTGTTGACAGTGAATTCGTTGTGTTTTTTTGTTTGTTTGTTTCTTTTTCAAAAAGCTTGCAGAGCAAATAAAAAAATAGTTGAGGACTTGCCCCACTTCTAATTTAGGTAAAAATTCCAGCATATACAAATGTTATTTATTTGGGAAGTTACTGGGTTTTTTGCACCTTTTTCAATGCCATATATGTATGGGAAGCAAATGTTTATTTTATATAGGGCTATTGTTTTTGAGATCAACACAAAAAGTGAGTCTGACAAATAGATTACACTTCTTACATTTTTTTAGGAAGAGATTAAAAAGTACTAGTTTAAGGTAAACTGTAATAAGTTTAGGATGCATATTATAGTCCCTGAAAGGATAACATAAGACATTATCACCAAAGAAAAGACAATAAAGAGTAACAGTGGAATAATATGAAGATCAGAAACAGACAAAATGTTGACAAAGGTCAGAGCGGTCGTGAGAACACCTCTATGGAGGCATGCGCAAACCTGCTGGGTGCTGGACAGTGTGTGTATTTTAATATGAGGGCGAGTTATAAAGCAGCAAAAAATAATGTGACTTTACACTGAAGATTTATGCGTTTTGCTGTATGTAAGTTTTATCTCAACTAAAAAAATGATTACAATTTTGTAAAGTTTTAAACTAAGAGCTTAAGACAAGAGTCAGAAACTATGGCCCACAGATACGTCCAGATACGGCCATCTGCATGTTTTTTGATGACTCACAAACTGAGAAGGGTTTGACATTTTTTGATAGGGAAAAAGGAGTATTTATAACATGTAAAAATTATGTTTTTCATATTTGTGTAGGTAAGTACAATTTTGTTGGAACAACAACAAGAAAGTTCTGCTCTTTACAGTATAATTTCTTTGCTTCTCAGCTAATACCACTCGAATATTCCAAGGGACCAGAATTGTCAAAACAGGAGTGGTAAGTATAATTGTTTTGTCATGGCTGGTTGGTAATTTGCATGCATGTCGAACTGTCACCACAAGGTGGCAGTATGATGTTGTCAAACTGCTCAATGAGAAATGGTTAAAATACTGAATAAATTACATTATACACTCCATATAATTCAGTGCAATACATTATTTTAAAAAGCTATGCAATATACTGTATTGTTTTGTCAAGATAAAAATTTTTAATGGTTTATAATTTGTAAGATCATAGGATGTAAGAATGCAAAGGAGTAGGGACAGGCTAAGATTGAAAGGTTGTTATTTGACCAAAGGTATATGAATTTGCACATGTCTGCAGCCTCAGTATCTAAGTTTTGTCCTTTCTAGTACAACTAATAATTGTAAAAATAATTGCAATGTTGGTAATAACAAATCCTACAATATATTAAGTTTTTCCTGGGTTTCAGGCACAGAATATTAGTTTATTTACCCCTCACAGCATCCCACAAGTTTGGTATTACTATGACTCCCATTTTATGGATGAGGAAGCTGAGGCTCAGTGAGTTAATGTGCCCAGCATCTCCCAGAGAGCAAGTGAGGTACCATGCTCCAGCCAGACTGTCTGACTGCTCCGTCTCCAGTGCCTTATCATGGGTGGCACCTGGCATTTCATTCACCAACTTCAAAACTCATCATTGGCTAACTTGATCATCATTTAAACTACAGACTTTTCAAACTGAAACCTGATGAGACAGTGGTGAAATTTAAGTGGTTCTGGCTGTATTACTTTTAACTACATAAATGATAGGATGGAATTCTGGATTCCGCATATGAGGTTTCAAGAACTAAAATTAAACGAATAAGTCAGAGCAGCACTTATTTTTGTAAGATACCGTGTGCACATACAGTCCCTCCATGAAGCCTGATTTAGTAGGATGGGAAGAATGAGCTGAGATTTGTATCTAGTCAGCCGCACCTCTGCCCCTTAACATCTCTGTGCCGTGTTTTCCTCACCTGTAAAGTGGGGTGATGTTCACATGTGTCCCAGGGAGAGCCTGGGATGCCCAGGCACATAGTTGGAGCTTTTTAAATGGAATTCTTACTGTCATCTATACAAGCATGTATTTCACTATGATTAAATCTGGAGAGTCTGAAATCAGATATGGCAGGTGTCCAGCACCCGACCCAGGGATGCGGGTGTAAACCGGCTCCCGAGGCCTGCAGTGTAGAGCATGGCCCGGCCACCGCAGACATGTACTGGCCACTGTTCTCTGTCCATCCACTTCCTCACTTGAAGATGTGCAGTCAGATCCTGGAGAGCTTCCGTAGACCTCAGGGCTGCGAATTGTCCACACATGCCACATGTATGCAAAAGCTCCTGCCGCCTCCAGTGTCACCCCAGCAACACGTGACCATCCGTTGTTGCCCGTGTTTTGCTTATTTGATGTTTGTCTTTCAGACAGGGTTTCCCAGGTGGGTAGAGAACCCAACAGCACGAATGCTGCTTACTGTTTTGCCACTTAGCCTCCTCCTCCTGAGCAATATCAGTGAAAAGTTGAAGTTGGGTTTGATATGTAGATTACGAATTTTAAGTAATTATAAAAACATGAAGAGCGGTGATGGTCCACTGCAGATGGCCTGTTGTCAGCTTTGGCACCAGCCTTTGGGAGACCCTGAGAATAAAGGTGAAGATGAGTGGAAGCCCCTGGAGGGTCGCATCCAGGGCCTGGTTCCTGATCCCAGTGACTGACACTCTGCTTTCTCTTCCTCTCTCCCTTCCCCCCACTTCCCTGGGCAACCCCTTCAAGCCCACAGCATCACCCGCCTCTTCGGCCGACATGGCCCCCATCAGCTCAGGCTCCTCCACCTGGACATCCTCCGGCATCCCCTTCTCCTTCGTCTCCATGGCGACCGGGATGGGCCCGTCGTCCAGCGGCAGCCAGGCGACCGTGGCCTCAGTGGTCACCAGCACGCTCCTGGCCGGCCTGGGCTTCAGCGGCGGCGGCATCTCCTCCTTCCCCAGCACCGTGTGGCCCACGCGCCTGCCCACAGCCGCCTCGGCCAGCAAGCAGGCGGGCAGACCCGTCCTGGCCACCACCGAGGCCTTGGCCAGCCCGGGCGCCGACGGCGATTCGGCGCCCAGCAAGGACGGTGAGGGCGCAGAGGACGGCGAGAAGGACGAGAAGAGCGAGAGCGAGGACGGCGAGCGGGAGCACGAGGAGGAAGGCGAGAAGGACTCCGAGAAGAAGGAGCGGAGCGGGCTGACCCACGCCCCGCGGGCGCGCAGCCACAGCCAGCCCACCGCCGCTCCCTCGGCCCCCGGCACCGCTGCCCAGGAGGGCGCGCATCAGACTACGTCCGGGCGCGAGCCGGCCCGCACTGCCGCCCCCACCGCCCGGCCCCAGGACCCCCTGGACCCCCGCTCGGTCACCCCCACCCAAGTGCCCCCCACAGTCACAGAGGAGCAGGACGAGGACAGTGATCCCGCGGGGCCCGAGGTGCCATCCAGGAAGCCTGTGCCCCCAGGGGACCGGTTTCCCGAGGACAGCAGGTTCATCACTGTTAACCCAGGTGAGCGGCCGCCCCTCCCCGAGCCCTCAAGCTGATGTGAACAGTCTCACCCTTGAAGAAATATTTGAGGGTAGAGACTGAAGATCCAGAGAGTGCTTAGTATTCCTGGAATTGTGTGCCTGCGTGTGTCTCTTTCTATTTTCTTCTGATAAAAATCACCTCTTCTATTTAAGTGGCTGGACTAACTAAGCCTTGCCTCCATACTTGCTTCCTGGTAAAGTCGACTTGCCTCAGAGTAACTCCAGGCACTTCAGCCACACCATGAAGTAAATGACAGAAAAAGACATCCATCTTAAGAAACGGATTCTTTCAGGTTTCTTTGCTTAGGCTCTTACCCAGCCCCTGTGTTTCTGGGCTGCCTGATTGGTGCCAGTCGCTGGCCAGGGTGCTGACTGAGGTGAGCGTGATGCCTGCAGCTTGAAGCTCACAGAATAAAAAAGGAGCTGGAATGCAGGGAAGTTAGGACACAGAAAGGTTGGAAAGCAAGTAAGCAAATCCATGGGCAAGCCAGAAACCTAGCTAACTGTTATTGGAGACTGTAAACGGTCATAGTAAAGGAAAGAAACAGGGTGGTATCAAAGAAAATAATCAGGAAGAGGGCAGAGCTATTTTAACCACCAAGGGCCACTTGGGGGAAGTGACTTTATATTAAAACTACAAGGGTGAGAAGCTCCAGCGTGGGGAGAACTGCCATTAGCTCACCCCAGCCTAAGAAACAGTGCCCCATTTGCTCTGTGAATTGTGCATTTTATGGATGATGACTCCAGGGCACAGCTGGTCTGCCTTCCGTGGGGAGGACATGATCCCCATCTTCCTGGCCAGGGGTGATTTTGTGACTCTGTCCTATGCTCACATTTTATTGAAACATCCTGTTAGTTTCTACAAGGGAGTCCTGAACATGAGGGGTTGTTATTGTTGTGGGGGTTTTCTTAATAAGAAAGTCTCTCTTTTGCCAGACTACAAGATGTTTAGTAACAATTTTTTTTTCTTTTTCTTTTTTTTTTTTTTTGCGTCTAAGCTGTTGTGGAGTTATAAGAGTGCAAAAAAAAAAAAGCAACTGGTAAATATTTATTTGCTTTTGCACTTGTAAACATTAAAATTCATCTAAAGCTGAGACCTCGTATGTTAAGATACAACTTAGAATAAATTTTCATGTTTTGAATTACGTTCCTCCTTAAAGCTGGTATGGACTCATGTTTTGAAGTGTGGGTCTGCTGTGGGTACTGCTCACTTTGTCCCAGTTTTAGGGGAAGATGCAGAGTAGCCCTCTCAGAATCGAGTAAAGGAAATATCAAGCCACTTGGGAAGCTGTTTGCAGCTCTTCCTGCAGGAGCAATGACATTCCCTACAGGAATTGATGTGGAAAAGTTGGATTTCTTGCGTTTGGAGATATTAAAAGAGATATTTGTGGAGTACCCACTGAATCCCAGGCGCTGGACTAGGCGTTGGGAATAGACTCTAGATCTAGTCAGGCTTGTGTTCTTCTGAGGTTTATGTTCTAATGGAAAAGCTTGAGAGTGTTCCAGTAAATAGATGCATTAACATCAAGTGCTGGAGTTGGGCTCAGGGACAGTTTTCATCCAGTGGTCAAGGAAGGGCATTTGAGTGGAGACCCCGGTGGTGAGAGGAGCTAGCTAGGCAGTGACTCATGGAACAACGTTCTGGGCTGTAGGAGCAGCAGGTCCAGAGACCCTAAAGTGGGGGCTAATTTGAATCAGTCAGGGAGCCATCAGAGGGCCAGTGTGTCCATACCCCCGAGGTCAGGGATGCAGGATGAGTTAGAGCAGAGCTCAGTTCAGAAAGGGGCTTGTCAGCCATGCTGAGGCTTGGGTTCTAAGCATTGTGGAAAACCAGCGGTGGATTTCCCCAGCAGAGTTACTCATCTGATGGACTTTTTCAGAAGGTCATTTCGGCCTCTCTGTGGACGTTTAGAGAGGCAGGAATGGACAGTGGAAGTTGAGTTAGGAGGTGATGACTGAGGCAGCTTGGAACAGTGTCTTTTCTCCACAGACAAGCAATGGGCCTGGAATTGATTTTCAGTCTTGAGCAGTTTCACTTGCAGACTAGGGGCTCTGGCAAAGTAGCCTTTCCAGCTGGCTCCTCTTAAACATTTCTTTGTCCATACTCCTGAAAAGCTCTCCAAGCGAAGAACTTGAAGCTTTGGCAGTTTGAGAGACTGGTGAGGGTGGGGGCCTGGGATTCAGTCCAGGTGAGCAGAAATGAGTTATTGCAGTGGCAGTCAAGTTCCTGATTCCAGGGGGAAGCAGAAACAATTGGTAAATCCTGTGGAGGTTTCCACCTTCAGGTGCAGGACTTGTGAGTCTCCAGCTTCAGCCCTGCAGGCATCTGAGTGTCCACGATCTTGGCAGAGTAGCTTGTGGAGTCAGATCCTCCTAGGAGGCTCTGCCCTTTATTCTCACAGGATCCTCAGGCCAGTCTTTTGCTCAGCATCCTCACCTGTAAGGTGGGCATAACTTAGTGCTGAAGGAGGTACAGATAAACAGAGTCACCCTTGTCAGTGACATGGGAAGAGGAGCTTTACGCAGCCTGAGATCCACATGACAGCAGTGGCGACTATGAGACAGCCCCTTGCAGGTCTTCTGCAGTCATCCTGGGACTTTAAAGAGCAGGTGGAGATTGTGGTCCCCAGTGAGCTGGCGCTAGAAACAGTCTCCAGAAACTCCAGTCTGTCCCCAACACTGGTAAAGCAGAGCTTCTACCTTTCCACCTTCATCTCGATGGGCACGTCCACTTCCCAAAGTCAGAGGGATCTTTCTTTAGAATTTCAGGTAGTTCCAATTTGAGTGGCGGGGAGGGGCTTGGTTAAGCCAGAGATGAGCAAACTTTTTCTGCAAACAGCCAGAGAGCAGACATTTCCAGCTTTGTGGACTGTAACTCTTGGTTGCAACTATACCTCTTTGCAAGGTGGCATGTAAGCAGCCTGAAACATCCCACAAATGGGCGGACATGATTTGATTTCTGGTAAAATCAGTTTTCAAAAACAGGCAGTGGGCCTGATTTGATCAGCAGGCTATCGTGTGCTGACCCCTGTGGCTTTACACAGAAATCTGTGTGTGTGTCGCTCAGTCATGTCTGACTCTTTACGACCCCATGGACTGTAGCACACCAGCCCTCCCTGTCCCTCACTGTCTCCTGGAATTAGCCTATCGCCCATTTTCCCATCACATTCATTGAATCGGTGATGTCATCCAACCATCTCATCCTCTACCACCCTCTTCTCCTTGTGCCTTCAGATACTTTGGCCACCTGATGGCCAGCTGACTCATTGGAAAAGACCCTGATGCTAGGCAAGATTGAAGGCAAATGTATGTGTGCCCATTGGTTAATAAAAGATATAAGGAACTTGAGGGTAAAACCCCACATTGTGCATGACCCCCAAGGTCTCACTTTGCCTCGATCCATCTTGCCTTTTTCTCCATCGGCCTTCTCCAGCTTGGTGTTTATTTTTTAAAATGAAATCCCCATCATTTTAATGTTAGTGGAGACTTCTTTTAAAGACTCTGGATATACATTCGTGTAAATCTGTTCCACATTTATTTTTTCTTCATGTTAAAAACAATTCTTCCAGTCGATATTTAGTCTCTTCAAAAAAAGCGTTAGGGTTAAACAAATTGTGTTATTTTTTTTTAGCAGCATCTCCAAAAGGCTTATTTAAATCCCCTTGATGTTTGATAACATCTTTTCAAAAAAATCCTATGAATAGTATCTTCAGTATTAACTTGCAAGGAAGAAGAGAGAACGATTCTCTAGAAGAAAGGGGCCAGTTCAGACACATGCAGTAATCAGGCAGGTAACAGCGAGGGTCCCTCCCTCAGCAGCCACGGCCCAGATGTGGTGAAGACACCCCCAGAGGCCAGTTGATGCAATCCAGTGTTTTGTACGCAGCATGCCCCGGCAGTAGCATCTCAGGGTGGGCACAATCTACACACTCATCATTTAATGCTGGGAATTTCCCTTTTTCTTTCCTTATATCTGGGAAACTCCTTTTTCAGACTGCATCTTGCTCAGAACCCCATTATGTAAACACTCATTCACAGAAAGCTGGCTGAGTGCCTCCTACAGTTCAGGGGTCAGCAGAGTTCAGTCTCCAGACCAGATCTTGCCTTTGACTGACTTTGGTCCTAACCCTGAGCTAGGAATGGGCTTTCCTGGTAGTCCAGTGGTAAAGAATCCGCCTGTAATACAGGAGACTGAGGTTCGATCCGTGGATCGGGAAGATTCCCTGGAGGAGGGCATGGCAACCCACTCCAGTATTCTTGCTTGGAAAATTCCATGGACAGAAGGACCTGGCAGGCTACAGTCCGTGGGATCACAAAGAGTCAAAAGGACATGACTGAAGCAGCTGAGCACACACATAAATCTGAAATAGACTCAGTTGGTCAGAGGCTTGGGGCTGCTCTTCTGCTCTGACTCAGAGTTGAGGGTGCTAAGCTCCAGTCACCTCTCTCCTTTGGGCAAACCTTGAGTACCTCTTGGGAACACTTAACACTCTAAGGAAGCCCAGCTTGAAATCTTTACTTCCAGAAACAATTGCATAGCAATGCTTAATATTTGTTCCATGCTTTTGATGTGGGTGCTAAAAGCCAAAATGTGATGTCACTTATCCTGCACAACCCCAGGCGGCCTCTGCTGTCCTTGTGGCCCTTCAACCAGTGAGGAAGCCAAAGCGTGGATGCTAAGTAAGTCACTTCAGTCGTATCCAACTCTCTGCAACCCTATAGACTGTAGCCCACTAGGCTTCTCTGTCCATTCTCCAGGCAAGAAGACTGGAGTGGATTGCCATTCCCTCCCGTAGAGGATCTTCCCAACCCAGGGATTGAACTAGTGTCTCTTATGTCTCCTGCATTGGCAGGCAGGTTCTCTACCACTAGCGTCACCTGGGAGGCCTGAGGAAACCAAGGCTCAAAGGTTAAGGAATTTGCCTGATCAAGACGTGGCGAGACAGGGGGTCAGACCCGGGCCCTGAACCCAACTGGTGCTGCTGGCTTCCTGCCCTTGGGGCTTATTCGCCAAGTGGGCAAATAATTCAAATGAATTATTAATTATTAAGTGAATATTTGAATGTGTCCTTGTAAAAAGAAACTATTTTTTCACTTTGGCACAAGGTCACCTAGAGATGAGCTTGATCCCTTTCCTCACAGGGTTATTTGGCAATATCTGGAAACGTTTTCGGTTATCATGACTGAGGCGGGTCCTGCTCCTAACATTTAATGGGAAGAGACTGGAACATCCACCAGGGCACAGACCAGTCCCACAACAAAGAATTTCTTAGTCCAAAATGTCCATAGTGCCATGGTGGAGAACTCGGATTTATAGGTTAACATAAAGTTCCTTTTCAAAGACGTTTACTTGGGAGGAAAAAATAGGAGGTAATTTAAGGTCAGAGATAAGTAGCAATGCAGGCTCATGAATATAGAGCAGACGTCATCACTGTGAAATTCAGCTGGGGTTTATGGAGGGGGGAGAGGCTTCATGCTTTGGTTGGTTGGTTGGTTTTTTGGCTCTCCTGGGTCTTAGTTGCAGTGCGTGGGATCGTCAGCCTTCCTTGTGGTGTGCAGAATGTTTAGTTGTGACATGCAAACTCTTAGTTGGGGCATGTGGGGTCTAGTTCCCTGACCAGGGGTCGAACCTGGGCCCCCTGCACTGGGTGCACAGAGTCCTAGCCACTGGCCCACCAGGGAAGTCCCTGCATGCTTTATTTAAAGTAAGTCAGACCAGGATCTTGTATGGACTGTCGTCGCAGTTTTCAGCCTGCCTGGTTTCATTGCTCAGGCTCCTTTTGTGGGGAGAACTTTTCTATGTCATATGGCTTGCACCGGCTCCTGACTGTGATTTTCCTGCAAGTGTTGAGAAGAACTAGCTTGGGTACCCTGAAGGCACCAGTGTGGTTTAGTTTCCTCCTAAAAAGTGTCTGGGTCCTTGGAAGTTTCTGTCCCTCACTGAATGATCTCGGAACTAGGACAGATTGTATACCTCTTGATGTAGGAAACCAGACCTCACTGAGAACAAGCAGGTTTCCAGAGAGGCTGGAGCAAAGGATTCCGGTTATAAGGGGCTGTGTGTCTGACATGAGTCCTGATTAATGGCAGAGACAAATGATGTTGCAATGAAGTGTCTATGGTGGTGATTTCCAGTCGGTCGGGACCCAGGACCTGCCGTGTTTATGGAACTTGAATTAAATTGGGATTTATCAAGTGCCTTCAGTGTTCCAGTGCCTTATTGAAATACCGGTGACACTTGCATTGTTTTCAGTCTGCACTCTGTGAGAAACGGCAAGCGGGCTTATTGATGACAACTCCTAGTGGTGATGTAAATGAAGAGACATGACGGATGCTCTAAATCGAGCTCAGACGTGGTCATGGGAACATGAAACCTGTGTCCCGTTGCAGGAGAATATATGTATTAGTGACGCACAGTCATGTCTCTTTTCAACAGCGGTTTAGCTAATGCCAGGGCTTCAGAAAATAAAGACAGGTTTTGTGGCCCTATAAAAAAGCAGCTTTCTTTTTACTTCACAACTGTTAGGGATGCTAGCACAAAACTCAGAAAACAAAATAGAAAACAACAAGGGTTGTTGAGCATGTGGCAAAATGTTGTGCCCTGTTGAGAGGAATGTAAAATGGTACAGCCTCTTGGGAAACAGGATGGAAGTTCTTAATAAAATTAAAAACAGAATTGCCGTATGATCCAGGAATCCTGTTCCTGGGTATTTACCCCAAAGGATTGAAGGGTGGGTCTTGAAGAGAGATTTGAACTGTCATGTTCATAGCAGTGTTATTTATAGTGGCCAGTTTTCCAAGGAATGGAAACAACCCACGTGTCCGTGATGAACAGATAAACAAAATGTGGTAAATACGTAGAGTGGAATGTCATTCAGCTTTACAAAGGAAGGAAACCCTGTCACAGGGCTACGACGTAGATGAACCTTGAGGCAGTCACAACACACACACGTGTGTCCACTTACATGAATTACCTGGAGTAGTCAGGTCATACAGAAAGTTGAATGGTGGTTGCCAGGGGCTGGGGCTGATGGCAGTTGTCGTTTCGTCGGTTGCAGTTTTATAGATGAAAAACAGATTCTTTGAAATCAATTGAGCAACACTGCGATATGCTTAACCCTCCTGAGCTGTACTCCTGGAGATGGTAAAGATGGTAACTTTTATGTGTGTTTTACCACTGTTTTTTTTTTTTTAAAGTAGCACCTTAATTCACAGCTGCAGATGGTTTTGAAGGAGTGGCATTATCCACAAACACAGTCTAGTTTTTGTGACTTCAAGCCAGCTATAGATTTTGAGTGTGCAGGGTCCTGCTCTCAGTCCCCCTTGAAATGTAACCGAATCCACCTTTCACCAGCCCCTGAGAGTGGCCTGTCAGGATCCAAGCCCCTTTCAGTATTGACCACATAGAGGTACTTGTCCTGAAGCAGAAGTTGAGCCCTTCCTGCAGGGTAGGAAGCGTCTCCTACGGGTCCATCTGATATTTCCCTGCCTGTAGCATTTATAGTACATTGTACTCCGTTTTTATTTGCTTCTACTGGGATGAGAGCCAAGCCAGTAAAAGGCAAACAGCATTAATTCAGTGATGACATATGCCACTGAAAACTGTTTTTCTTTTCTTTTTTTTTTTTTTTTTTGAGAAAGCAGAATGGAGGCAGTTTACTCAGATTCTTGTGGATGCTGAAATAAAAGAGGAAGATGATCTGTGGGGAGGTCATTCACCCTCCCCCACCCTCCACACACAAATGCTCAAAGAAGATTATATGTTAGCATTTTGCTCTCCGTTTCCACTGGCAGATGTTTCTGAAATGGGGTCATTCTCTGAGTCCCAGGCCTGCCTGGCGTGACATCTTCTGACCCTCCGAGCTGCCCCTCATCTGCACGTCACATCCATGGGAGGAGAAGGGGGCATGAGTCGATACCCGCTTCCCATTTTTATCCTTTTACACAGAACAGCAGGACGCAGCCCTGGAATGAGTATGAAAAGATTCTAGGTTCACAAAGGGGAATGGCCCAGCCCATGCTGTAAAGATGGAGCAACAATCTGACTCACTTCTCATTGGTTGAAAACTAAAATCAGTTTCAGGATGAAAGCTGAATTGGGAAAGCTGCCTGGTTCAGCCTCTCTCTTGAGTCAAGTTAGTGTTTTCAGAATCCTGGTCAGGAGTTTTACTAAACCATGATTTTTGCTTTTGATGATAAGGCTTTTGTAAAAGCCCCAGGTGTGTGTGTGCGTGTGTGTTTTCCTGCTGCTTCCTTGGGTCAGAGTGCTATACTATAGCTTGAAATTCGACTGGCCAGAGGAAGCTGGCCGCTGGACTCAGGGATAAAGAAAGCAGGTCTTATGTTGCGTTAGGGAGCAGTGAGGACTGTGGCAAACCAGTGAGCCATAGCATGTCTTAGAGAGTATGCTCCTTGCTTCCAGCTGATGTTTGCCATCTGGGAATGCAGATCTGTGATATGGGAGAAGATTTGGGGTAGTTGTGTGTTTTTTTTATTTTAATTTTGATTTTGATTTTTTGCTGAACTCCGTTGTTTATGAAATCTTGGCACCTACCTTTAAATTTAATTAATAATTCCCAGGGGAAGGGTGCCAACCCACACATCTGTGTGCTGTCAGTTCACACTGCCCATGGCAGGCAGGAATGGCTGGGCTGGTCCTGCTAATAAAACCAAACCAACTGGACAGATCAGAGATGGAGGCAAGACGGTGCTGTGTTAACCCAGTAGTCCTGCACTTGTCCTGGTGCCAGGGTTCGGGCATCACAAAGAGAGGCAAACTCTCCTGGACCTGGGCAGCCTGGCTCTGCTGGGCCGTTCAGGAGGTAGCTGGGTCACAAGGGATGCTCTGAGTACAAGTGGCCTGCTCCTAACTGTTCTGTTGTTCAGTCACTCAGTCATGTCTGACTCTTTGCAGCTTCATAGACTACAGCATGCCAGACCTGTCTGTCCTTCACTGTCTCCCAGAGTTTGCTCAAATTCATGTCCATTGAGTTGGTGATGCCATCCAACCATCTCATCTTCTGTTGTTTCCTTCTCCTGCCTTCGATCTTTCCCAGCATCAGGGTATTTTCTACTCCTAACAGTTGGGAGCATCTAATTTTATCACAGTCAGCAGTGTTGCCTGGTTGAAAGAAAGAGAAGATTGAAGGTTCTCTGGACGCAGGTACTGGGCTGAACGCTTGACTGTTCAGGGCTGGTTTTCTGAGGATGCAACCTTTGCAGTTATACAGCCCTGTGCTCCGAAGGTCCTGTGTTTACATTTATATTCTGCTGTCACCTCTTGAAACTCTTCAGTAACTTTTGGAAAAGCGGCCCCATGATTTCCTTTTGTATCTGGCATAGTCTGCTTTGCGTAGCTTATCTTATAATTCCCCTAAGTCCCTTGAGAGGTGAGCACTGTCATCTGTTTCCCTTTGATAGAGGAGTGACCAGAGGCTCAGAGCCAGTCACTTACCCAAAGTCACAGCGTGAAAAAGGCATGAGGCAGGATTTGTAGTCAGAATTTGCAATCCTGGAGGTTAGGATCTTGGTTTCTCTGGAAAGTCGGTAGTATGTTCTAGTGTTTGGGGCCTTGGCATGGGGAAGATTGTTGGGAGACCGAGGGCATGGGAGGAAGAGTGTAGACCCAACTCAGGTGGCAGGTTATGTGTTCCGAGTTAGTTTCTAGTAGTTGACTGTTTGATGGCACTTTCTCCTTTGAGGGCCTGCTGGGCCATACCTCGAGTTAGGCAACAGGACAAGTGCTTCTTCCTAAAGCATGGCAAGAAGCTCTAGTCTTAGGACAGACTTTGAGGTTCTGGCTCTTCACTGGTGGTCACCTCACAGGCTGCCTCCACTGCCAATGCCCCCAAAACCCACCTGCGGTTCTGTGTGATTACCACGCATGCCCTCGTATATTACCGGGGGATTCAGATTCTGCAGACACCTGACGAGTGCTCTCCCATCTGCCTGGTGCTATGCTGGGGTGCTGAAGAGGGAGAGGATGGTGGTGGTGGTGATGATCATCACAGCTGATAATATTAAGTAGGTGCTTATGGGTACCAGGCAACATGCTAAGGGTTTTATCAAATTAACTCATGTAATTGTCACACCCCCCTCCCACCCCACTGTAGTGGGAAGTATCATTATTTCCATTTACAGATGACAAAACTGATACCCAAAGAGCTTAAGTGTTGCATGACTAGGAAGAGACGGAGCTTTACTACTGTTCTATACGGAGACCATCAGGCCTGCCTTGGGGGACCTTACAGTAAGTAATAAGAGAGCGCTTGAAATTACATGTGCCATAAGAAAAGTGCATGATGACAGCCCCCGTGGCAAGGATTAGAGGATTTACGTAGTATTTGCTCAATGCCGGGCACACCTCTAAGCGTTGTGCTTGTGTCTTGAGTTTTCCCGCCACATCAGGGAAATAGGTTCTTATCTCCCCATTTGTCTAGATGAAGAACTCCAGGCCCCAAGTGATGCAAGTTATCAGTTAGAGGTCATGTGTAAAGTGGCAGAGCCAGGATTCAAACCTGTAATCTTTACTGCACCTTCCAGAGAGCAGACACTGAGGGTTTGGGGAGACTTCACAGAGGAGGTGATCCCTGCGCCTGAGCCAGGACTAAGGGATCAGGAGGAGCTTCCGGGGACAGGATGGGGCAGTGTTCCCAGGCAGTGAGCTCAGCAGGGTCAGAGGTTGAGAGGTGGGATCATGGCCCAGCTGGTCACTGGATGGGTGGATGTGGCTGGAACCCATTGCAGCGGAGGTGGGTAGCAGGAGACAGTGGGGTGGGGGAGGCCCACTCACGGAGGACCTTGCTGTCCCCAGGGGCAGTGTGGGATTCCTCAGGAGAAGATGCACTTGACTCTGTGGCCATGGAATTCCAGGCTCCTGGTACCGTGAAGACAAAGCAGGACTCTGAGTTTTAACATGCAGTCAGCTTTGTAGTGCCCAAGTGGAAATCCAGCAGCACTCCTATTTTTGCCTGGTTTTTACGTAAACGACCTAGGCAGATCCAGCTGCCTGTCATTAGTCCAGGCAGAGACAGGTGCTGTCAAAATAATCCTTAGATTTTTCTCTCTCACTGCCAGCTGCTGCTGGTCTGAGTTCTCTTCCACAGATGCCACCATTCAAGGGACTGTCTTGAGAGGGACTTCAGATATGTTTACTCCCTCAACCCCTAAAAAAAAAAAGTGCTCACACAGGCATGATGAAATGTTAGAAAGAGCTCCATTGTGAAATCTGGGGGAGTTTTGGGCGAGGGTCATTTTCTGTGATTTGAGGATGAGCAGGACGTGGACTTGGCCTTCTGCTTTCTCCCCACCCATGCAGGAGCCCAGACAGGAAGCCTCTTCTGTAAGGAAAGGAGAGAAGTAAGACACTGGGTATGCCAGGGCTTCCCGGGGTGGAAAATGAGTTCCCTGGTTGTACGGCGTTTCTGTCAGCCCTCCTGCCATATTTCCCATTAAGGCACCATCCTGGCTTTGAGATTCCCCACCACCAGCCACATAATTACCTGGCTGGGCTGCCCCCTGCTGGAGCCCTGCAAAATTCTCATTTGCAACTCTTGATTCTTTCTGCAGCCGGTGACCAGAGCTTTGCAATGAAAGCATGATATAAAGGGAGAGATTGTACATCTGACACTTGTCTGCCTCAGCTTACAATCTTGCAGGACATGTCCTGTGGCCTAAAACTGGTTCTGTTAGTCCAGCCTACAAACCCTGGCTGATGGGGCCTCCAACTCTCCATTTTGGAACCCCTCTTCATTCTCATAACCCCTCAATGTCAGTGCTCTCTCTCCAGAACACATGCGTGCGTGCCTTTGACCTGGCTAACTCATCTTCATCCTTCAGCTGCCATCTGAACATCAGGAAGCCACCCCCTACCCTAGAATCCCTGGGCTGAGACCACTGTTCCCCTGGACCCTGTGTGCTGCCCCTGGCATCACGTTCATTTATTCCGATTGCTCGTTCGTGCGTCTGCTCCTCTCCCTTTAAATTGCCACCCCACAGACAAAGAGTTGTTCCCGTCTGATGTCTTCCTGCCCCCACATCCCGTCTCACCACGCCTGGCGTGCACTCGGGACTTGTCAGATAGCTGCCTAAGAGAAGCCTCTGGGGCATGCTGTCACGAGAAATGGGCTAGCGTGGTTAGGGAGGCTCTTCATAAACCTCCATTTGCCCTGCTGAGGCTTTTCATCAGAGTGTGTGTGCCTCTGTCTTGTCAGCTGTGAGCTGGGCATACATCTGGTCCCGCATGAAACTAAGGAGGGGATCAGGGTCAACTACATTTGAGGAAACCCAGTAAAAAGGCTGTAACCCATTTCTTCCTCCCTCCAGGCCTTGCCTCTTTAATAATCTGTTC
The DNA here is from genome assembly GCF_049115385.1 of Moschus berezovskii. Classification (NCBI taxonomy): domain Eukaryota; kingdom Metazoa; phylum Chordata; class Mammalia; order Artiodactyla; family Moschidae; genus Moschus; species Moschus berezovskii. Next base: position 21,418,994 of record NC_142483.1, read on the forward strand.
CCAGGGCCAATTATCTCTCTCCTGGAAACCCAGCCTGATTAGCCCTTCACGTAGTCCATCCAGCACAGGGGTGCTCAGGGCTGGCTGAACGCTGGCCTCATTTCTGCAGAGCAGGAGGAGTCCTCGCTGAGCCCCGCAGCCTGCGGTGGAGGTGTCTGTGGGCTTCTCCCTGCGATCAGGGAACCTTTGCTTTCTCCCCACGTGCTTCTCATGACCGTCTCTGTGCTCCTGGGCTCTTCCCAACCCCACGCCGCCCTCTGAGCTTCCTGTGGACCACCAGAAGATTTCCAGGCATCGAGCCCACTGTTCATAGACTAGTTTCTCAGCTGAGTCTGCTGGGAACTTGTGAAGATCCTTGGGACCCAAGAGAGAGGAGGAGGAGCTGCTGGGGTAAGAGGTGCTAGCTGACCCGAGAGAATCCTCGACTATTCTGCAAGCTTCCCCTCTTAAGGCCCAGACTGGCTACTGTTGAGTGGCCGATGTGTGCTGGGAGCAGAGAGAGAGATGGCTGCCTCTCTGAGAGCCTTTAGAAAGATGGGGTGAGGGGGCAGGTGGGAAATGGGATCAAAGGAAAAGCTTTCGAACCAGCGTTTGAGGGAAAACGGGTTCTCTGGGGATCTGGGTGGTGGGAGCTGATGGGCAGGGGAATCTGGGTGCTTCTGCAGGGGTGTGCTGTTGTTCAGACTTTGAGAGGCTGGTTGAGATTCTAGGGTGAGAGCACCATTGCTCCAACTTGAGTCCTGCTCCTTCCCCTTGGCCGGGAGACTAGGGGATCCGCTCATGGACAGTTGTCCCACCAGGACTGTTAGGGAGGGTGGTTTCCCACAGCAGGACTTGAGGAGGGGGTAATGGATGCTAAGCAAAGAAATACACACCCAATCAGTCACAGACGGTTATCTTAGTAAAACCCATCTTTCCCTCCCTCCCTCCTGGCCTGGCAAACCTGCCAGTCTCCCCTGTTCATTTTCCAGAAGCGGGTTCAGTGCTCCGTTCAGACCCGAGCACATTTCTTCAGTATATCCAGAGGCCACTCAGGGTCAGTAGCATTCTCAGAGCGAGGCTGGGTCTCTGGCATTGGCTCAAAAAAAAAAAAAGCATCTTGATCTCTTATCTTCAAACCCATCCCACTGGTGATTTTGGGGTGCAGCGTGCAGAACAGGCCCCGCTTGACTTGGGACTCCCCAGGAAACAGCAAGGACAGTAGTTTGCCCCTCATCACCCGGCAGCCTTGTTCTCCAGAAACCATCCAAAAGCGGAGCAGAGTTCTCTGGCACGCTCGGACTCGCCTCTGCCCTCTAACTGGCACGGTTTCTCTTTGCAGCAGAGAAGAATACCTCTGGGATGATAAGCCGGCCTTCCCCGGGGAGGATGGAGTGGATCATCCCTCTGATTGTGGTATCAGCCTTGACCTTCGTGTGCCTCATCCTTCTCATTGCTGTGCTCGTTTACTGGAGGTGAGTCGCTAGGCAGCCCTGGTGTGGGGCTCGGGTTCTGCTCTCAGCACGTGCCCAGTAAGGGGGGCTTAACCAAGGGGAGGGGATGCCCACAGCCTCTTCACTTAGAAAGGTAAGGTGGCTGTGGTGCTTCTTGTGTTACCACCTGGGAGACCCACTTTATCTGCAAGAAACTGGCGATACAGAGCCACTGTTGAGATTAAGGCACCCATGATGAGCTCCTAGAATTTAGGGCCAAAGAGGCTTTTGCTCAAAAATCAGGGAGATGCAAGTTCAAATACCAGCCCTGCTACTTGCTGGCTACAAATCCCATTTCTCACTTTGAGCTTTAGTTCCTGAACCTGTAAAGTGAGTTAATAAGTTTCCAAGCTTTCCCAGTTTCTCTGAGACCATGCTCCACTTTGTCATAACCACATAATAGCTCCTCTTGACCTTAAAAATTTTTTCATAGCCTTTTACTGAAAATTCAGTGATAGAACATTTATCATATTCTGTGGCATTTAATACATGTAAGATAAAGATGGTGGATGGTAAGCCATCCTTATACTAGTATCATCCTTGAACTGGTTTTCACTGCTTCCCGAGGGAAGCCTATTTGAAGCTTCTATTTAAAAGTTGTCTGTTTTTTCAGCTCCACACTGTCAGTCGGTTTAGCTGAATGAGATAGGCTGTCCTCTTGGTTGCCCTGGCAGGCTTCACCTCTCAAACGGATGTAGGAAGCTCCTGTCCTTTAACAAGCTTCATCAATAATGAACAGGTGTCACGTTTCCCTCCCTTCTTTCCATTCATCCGATGGATTCTGAGCCCCTATTGTGTGCTAGACACTCTTCTCTCATGGAGCTCACATTTTAGTAGAGGAGACAGGGAATAAATAAAGCAGACAAGATGATGGTAAGTGTACAATGAGGAAAGTCAGTCTGGAAGGTGGAGGGGGATGCTGAGGCTTTAGGGTGAGTGCTCAGAGTGGTGGTGATGGTTGTTGCTTGGTTGCTAGGTCATCTCTGACTCTTGGCGAGCCCATGACTGTAACCTCCAGGCTCCTCTGTCCATGGGATTTCCCAGGCAAGAATACTGGAGTGGGTTGCCATTTCCTCCTCCAGGGGATCTTCCCAACCCAGGGATCAAACCTTTGTCTCCTCTTGGCAGGCGGGTTCTTTACCACTGAGCCACCTGGGAAGCCCTCAGAATGGTTAAAGAAGGCCTACCTGGTAAGGGGTATTTGTCCAAAGGAGTCATATGGGCTCCATCTGGGGCAGGTTCCAAGCAGAGGAAATTGCATGTGTAAAGGCTCTGAGGCAGGAATGTGCCTGCTGTGTTCTAGGAAGAGCCAAGAGCCGTGGCTAGAGCAGATGAGTGTGGGAAGAGAGTGTAGGAAAGGGTATCAGGAAGAAACAGGATAAAGGGGAGTTGGGTCATGTACAGCTTTGCGAACACTCCAGACCGCTGGAACATATTGCCTTTTACCATGACAGAAGGAGTGTTTGGGAGAGAAGTGTTGTGATTCAGGATTCCTTGGCTGTGTTGCAAAGACCATTGAAAAAGAGCAGGGCAGAGGCAGAGAGACCAGCTAGGAGGCTATGGACTTGTCCAAGAAGTAGTGATGGTGGCTCAGATGAGGGCAGCCATGCAGGTTAACTGATGAACTGTAGATATATCCTGAAGGTGGGATCAGCAGAATCTGTGAACAGATGGTGTCCCTGGGTCTGTTCTCAATTGGAAAGGTCAAGGGAATAAGGAAGGGTTCATCCGAGGGCTTCCGCTGGCACCTAAGGGTAACTTTGGTGCTGTTCACGCTATAGACCAGCTAGGTGATAGCTGACGTCGTGTTTCAGGGTGAGCCTAGAAACACTAGACTCATGTCACCCTTTCTCTGGGACATGATGATTTGCAGACAGATACTGTCTGGAGCCTACTGATTGGCACATGGGAGGCTGCGTAACATGGGTTACACTGAGTGCCTAGAGGTTACAAAAGGTTTGCACACCCTCCTCTGTCCCTGTTTGGGGCTGTGTGGTTTTAGCTGCAGACTCTCCCCAGGAAGGAACAGAGAGGAGCCCCCTGCTGCCCCAGGCTTGGCAACCCTAGCGGCTCCAGTGTGAAAAAGTTCCCATTCCTAGTAGTTCTGGCACAAACCTCAGTGTTATTTCTGCTTGGCCCACCTTGGTTCTCTACCTACCTGATAAAGATCATGCTGGCCACTGAGGACCGTGGCTATTTGGTCAAGTAGATGTGGATACCAGGCTGACCAGACAGACATGTTGATGGCAAGCTGCTTACAGGAAGGGGCTGTGCAGTGTCGTCAAGAGAGCTTTTAAGGTCCTTCCATTCAAGATGTGTTTCCCCATGAGAAATTCATACTGTGTATACTTTTGAAAAACTCAGTGAGTCTGAATTGCACATACGTATTGAATAATATATTATTATTTCATGTTTAAAATATGTTTATAATGTTTTGTATGTGTTATTTACATGTTAGTTTCTATTAGCAGCTCAGTCGCATCCACCTCTTTGTGACCCCATGGACTATAGCCTGCCAGTTTCCTCTATCCATGGGATTCTCCAGGCAAGAATACTGAAGTAGGTTGTCATTCCCTTCTTCAGGGGATCTTCCTGACCCAGAGATCAAACCCAGGCCTCCTGCATTGCAGGCAGATTCTTTATCATCTGAGCCACTAGAGAAGCTGATACACATATATCAACATGCGTATATTCAAAGCTTGGTTTAAAGTAACAAGAGGTTTGAACCTCCTTTGGTAGATACTGCCTATGAGTTGAGGTGGTAGTTGTTGTGGAGGGGGTTTTTTGTTTGTTTTTTTTTTTTTTTTAAACAATTTTATTTATTTACTTTTGGCTGTGCTGGGTCACTGTTGCTGTGTGGGCACTTCTTTTGTTGCAGCTACTGGGGGTTACTCTCTAGTTGCAGTTCAGAGGCTTCTCCTTACTGTGGCTTCTCTTACTGTGGAGTGCAAGCTCTGGAGCACACAGGCGTCGGTCGTTGCAGCACCTGGACTCAGGAGTCGCAGCTCCCGGGCTCTAGAGCACCGGCTCAGGAGTTGTGGTGCACGGGCTTAGTTGCTCTGCAGCACGTGGGGTCTTCCCAGATCAGGGGTCAGACCCGTTGTCCTGCATTGACAGGCAGATTCATTACCACTGAGCCACCAGGGAAGCCCTGCCTGTGAGTTTTTACCAAACTCCTAACATGCTAGTACACAGGAATGAGTGCAAAGGAGAAACTTCTTTCAGAACAAGCAAAGTGAAATTGAATTAGCATCAGGACAGATGAGTTGGCCAAACATGAAAACAGCCTAGAGGGAACAAGGATCTTTTTTTTTTTTTTCAAATATTTTTTTTTCTTTATTATTAACATGAAAGATATGTTGGGAGAGTTCACAGAGAAAATGCATCCATGCTGAAGGGGATGGGTGTTCCCCTCTAGCGATGCGGTTTTGAAGCTAAAACAACAGTGCTCCTCTCCTGCCTTTGAGGCACCGTGAGAGCAGATGGTTGGCAAGCAGACTTGACATAAGTAGAGCGCGGAGGCAGATCAGAACCTCCTGGAGTGTTTCCTCAGGTGGCAGGCCTGACGCTGAGGTTTCAAACCAACTCGCCATGGTGGCGGTTTCCATAACCGAGGACTGAGTCTTTGCAGCTATTGCTGTGGGTTCTGCGTGTTCACTGAGGCTAAACTGCGTGGCCCGGAAGTGTAACCCTTCACTCCCATTGGCCAGACATGGTCACACAGCCCCAAGGACACGGGAGAAGTGGGAGAGTACGCTGGTATTCATGGAGCACCACCAGAAGTGTCCTCAAATGTTGGCGTTATTGGGTTGAGTATTATTGGGTTTCTTGAAAAGGATACCTTTGGAGGCCAAATACTAGTTTTGTTACATTTGGCTAAAACTGAAAAATAGAGGATGGGAAGCCCAGGTGGCTCAGTGGTAAAGAACCTGCATGCAATGCAGGAGACACGGGAGACATCAGCTCCATCCCTGGGTTGGGAAGATCCCCTCGAGAAGGAAATGGCTCCCCACTCTAGTATTCTTGCCTGGGAAATCCCATGGACAGGGGAGCCTGTTGGGCATGGAGTCTCAAAGAGTCAGACCACAGCTTAGTGACTAAACCAGCAAAAAGTATAGGTAGAGACCTCATATATTTTTGTTCCACTGGAAGGAGTGCAGAGGTCCATTGGGGACTATCTGAGCAGTATTTTTACAGGTATCAACATGGGTTTGTGGGAGAAATTTGTTTTGAAACGTGGTTGGCTGAGATGTTACTAGTAGCTCTCTCTCAAATTCTCCTTGCCAGGGTCCACCTTGAAGAGATGTAGTCAAATCCCTAACAATGCAAAAGTTGCTGCAAAGCTAGAAATAAACGTGCGGAGCATTTGGGACAAGGGACAGAGTGGTGGGGCGGCTAATAAGGATAAACTTGAGGAAAATCCTGCCTCCTTTTACAAGTGGTGCCCTGTGTGTGCCTTTTAAATAGTGCAACCCATGTCAGCAAACGACGGTGCAGAGCTGTGGTCGTTGCTGTTGAAATGAAGGAGGAGAAGTGCCATGTTGGCCCTGTTCCTCCAGACAGTAACAAAATGCACCTTTCGAGTGACTATAGTCAGAAAGTACATTCCGAGAGCTCCAGCCCCCGTCTCACCAAGACAAGCTGTTTATATGGTACTAATGTGCTGGCGTTCCTGAAAAGATTGGGAGCAGCCCAGCTGCTGCCACTCAGAAACAAGGGAAATTTTGGAGAAGGTTTCTTTGCGATTTGCATCACTTAAGGCTGATGCTGGGGAAAGAGCTGTATACAGAATGTCCAGTCCGTATGCTGGGGCACGCACCTTGTTTGTTTATTATCTTGTTCCATGGAATAGCTTAATACCGTGTAAGTAAGACATTAGCGTCCACTTAGAATTGTCAGGATTGGGAAGATATTTTTACATTTTTTTCCCCTGTAACCTTGAGGAAAATTGCTTTGAAGGTAGCTCTTCTCTCTCTGAAGAGCAAAGAAAGTCTTACCCCTGAAATGGCTTCATACATCTTAAGGTCTAAACAGCCAAGCATCTTTTCCTGAGTATTCAGCAAATCACACACGTGCCACATGGATTGCATTGCCACCTAATTAAACCTTCAAATCCTAGGAATTATTACATCCGTTTTGCAGATCAGAAAACTGAGGCTTGGTAAAATCACAATTGAGAGCATTCCTCTCTAGTGGCTCCTGGATTTGAACCCAGCCAATGTGACTTCAGGTGGCACAGTGGTGAAGAATCTGCCTGCCAGCGCAGGAGATGCAAGAGATACAGGTTCGATCCCTAGTCGGGAAGATCCCGTGGAGTAGGAAATGGCAAACCTCTTCAGTATTCTTGCCTGGAGAATCACACAGAGGAGCCTGGTGGGTACAGTCCACGGGATCGCAAAGAGTCGGACATGACTGAGTGGCTGAGAACACACAGCACAGTGTGACTTCACTGCCCGCTCTGTGGATCGTTACATTATCTTGCCTAGATGAGGAATAGCTTGTCTGGAGGCATTCACTTCCTTCCACAGCCTGTCTGTATAGCTCATTTGCTTTTTGAAAAGATCTTATGGTTTGGATTTGCCAAAGTCGCAAAGGAGAAAACTTGAGGACCAGCTCTATTTTCTTGTGTTTAAGAAGCAGAATAGATTTTGATGCTGAGTAATACCACCTACCTGTCCTATTCTTAGTCCCAGCTAATGAGTGCTATCTTACCTTGATGACAAATTGAGCATCTCATTGACCATAATTGTAGAACTTTCCAGAAGTGTAAAACAGCTTTACTTCTCAGATTCAGAGAGAACTGAGCTAAGTACAGAGACTCCGGAACAGCAAACTGCAAAGTCTCAAGTGGGAATTGTAAAAATCCCCCGTCGGTTGAAGTTTGGTAGTAGAAGGATTTCACTTTCTGGTCTGAGAAATCCACATCCCTCTGGAGCACACAACTGAGCCTTCTGTAAATGCCGTGGGACATCAGTCCACACCAGTTTAGCTCCACAGGCAGTGGAGAAAGGTCTCTCTTTTTCCTCTCAAGACTCTGTCGGTGCCTCCTCATTTAGAATGCTGTTCGTGAAAGCAAGTGGGTTTTGTTGACACTGCAATTTTTCTCTCTCCTAGATGTTCAGGGGGAGACAGTGTAATAAATAGGAAGGGACATAAACTGCACATGTGTGCGGGGTTTGAGTTGGCATGACAGAGGCTCTGGCGAACAGACAGATGCACATGAGGTCAAGTGTAGGCATGTGCCGACATCCTTCTTGCTGGAGGAACGGTTGACCACGTGTGCCCAGCAGAGCTCAGGTCCCTCCCGGATTCCGCAGTCACGGCAGTGACACTCAGAGTACTGTGAGCCAGGTGCAGGCTCTCCGCCCATCTGTTCGAGCAGCGGGTGCTTCCAAGCCTGCTCTCCAGTCACGGAATTTGGTTTAGACATTTGTCTCCCACCCCCATCCCGGGAAGGTCACAAAGGAGCTGGGGCAGTAGCATGATTCCTCCCGTGCGTGACCGTGAACAAGCTAGCAAGGAGGAAGCATGATACTAATAAGTCACAATAATAATAATATTATTATTAAATAATAATAATAATAAGCCACAGCAGCCAAGAGTGTTGAATTAGCACAAAGCAAATGTGACATGACTTAATCCTCACAGCAGCCTCGGGTGTTGGCCACGGTGCTGGGGACTGTTCCTTCCTTCCCATTGGAGGAAAGAGTGTCCACAAAGGGAATGAACTTGCCCAGGATCACAAACCAGTACCTTTGAGAAGTGAAATTGACCTTGTTTTTGTTTTTTTTTTTTTTTGGCTGTGCCATGCAGCATGTGAATTCTTAGTTCCCTGACCAGGGATTGAACCCATGCTTCCTGCAGGGGAAGTGTGGCTGGAGTCTTAACCATTGGACCACGAGGGAAGTCCCTATAGTTGACCTTTGAACAACGCAGGTTTGAACTGCAAGGACCGACTTATCCTTTGAGTTTTTTCTAGTAGTCAGCACTGCAGGACTATGCAGTCTGGTGTTTGGTTGAATCCATAGAATCACAGATGTCGAAGAACTGTGGATGCAGAGGGCCAAGTACATCGTATGCAGATTTTTGACTGTGCAAAATGTTGGCACCCTCATCTCCATGTTCAGAAGTCAGCTGTACTCAAAACAAGTCCTTTGTTTTGTTGACCTAAAAGACCCTTAACAGGTGGCTCATGTATTCCTTCCTGCCTTCATTTATTCGAAGACATTTCTTAAGCATCTAGTTTGTGTCAGGCACTGGAGATTTGGCGAGAAGATAGAGGTCCTATCTCAAGGAGTGTGTAGTGGGTCATCCCTGGTGGCTCCATGGTAAGGAATCCTCCTGCCAATGCAGAAGCCATAGGTTTGATCCCTAGTCGAAGAAGATCCCACATGCCTTGGAGCAACTAAGCCCATGCATCACAGTTATTGAGCCCAGGAACCCCAACTGCTGAGTGGGTTGGGGGTGAGAACCCCACCCCCATGTCTTGTAGCTACTGAGGCCCACATGCCCTAGGGCCCTTGCTCTGAAGCACGAGAAGCCACTGCAGTAAGAAGCCTGCACACCACAGCTAGAACATAGCTCCATCTTGCTGCAACTAAAGAAAAAGCCCGCGTAGCAACAAAGCCCCAACACAGCCAAAAATAAAGTTATATTAAAAAAAAAAAGTGCATAGGTTAACAGAATAGATGAGCAGGTAGAAAAAGGTTGTTCCAAGTAGAGGTTACAAACTGGTGGCCTGTTTTACTGGTTTTGTGTAAGCTGACCTCTTGTTTTTAGAAACGATAATTACTTTGAAAATGGGAAGATTTTGTTGAAAACTCCCACTGTCTGGATTCTCATGGGAAACTGAGGTGTGAGATCACTGTTCTCATACTCTCTCATGGCAGTAGTGGGCTGCATAGACCTGACCGTGGCCCCCTGCTCACCGGTCTGCCCATCTCTGCCCTGCCCTTGTATGTGCATTCCCGAGGTCAGTGGTGATGAAGGGAAACTGTGCTCCGGGAGGTACTTGACCATCGCCAGAGCTGGGCAGAAGGGAGTCAGGGAAGGCTTCTTGGAGGAGATATTTGGCTCTGATTTTCATAGAACTGAGAAGAAGGACAGATGTTCAGAGTGGAGGAAACTCTGTGTGAGCTGACAGAGCGGCACGTGTTCTTGTTGTGTTTGGCACTCCTTGGGGAAAAACACTGGGACTGCCCTTGCTCTTTGCAAAATAAAGTCCACTTTCATGGGCAGCCTCAGATTCTTTGTAAGGGAATCTGGGGCATGTACAAAGGCACTGGGTCAGTCTGAGCTGCTCTTCTGCATCTCATGTGAGGGAGGGAATGAGGATCAAAAGATAGGTTTACATGCATCTTTTCTCAAGTCTGGAAAAAGCTAAGCTTCCAAGTCATAATTTTTGGTGACTTTGTGTGATCACCTTTATCATTTTGGAAACAAACCGCCCTCAGGGCCATCTGTATTCCAAGCATCATTTTTTTCTTTTATAATCTGGTAACTGCTCATGTCACTCATTTCTGTCTGAAACATAGACCTGTAGCCATAGTTCAAGTAGGTTTTAATCTAATCATTAGGAATAATTGTTCCAATCCAGCTCTTCAAAGCCTGACAGTGTGTGGAGCCAGTGGGGAGAAGAAAGTGCATTTCCTGATGCTGAAACGTGGCTTGCCTGTGAGGAATTTTTTCTAATGACTTGGTGGTGTCTTGCTCTGAGATGCTAAGAGGCATGGGGGTAGGGAGCCTTTAGAGACCCCAGCTGTTCCTGAAGATGGTCACCTATTTTTTTTTTCTTTTCTCTGGACAGCTGTGTGCAGGGGAATCTGGGTCACGTGGCAGATCCCAGGCAACTTTTTGCTCAATAACTGTTTCCCAAGTGGCTACTCAGGGCCCTTTCAGAATTCAGGAGACCCATCCGTTGTTATAGTAACCGGCCCCCCTGCTGTCGAGTTGGCCCTGAGATGCCAGCCGAAGCTCTTGGAACCAGGGAACACGTAGTCACTTAGACAAAAGCAGGGAGGGACTCGCCACTAAAGATTGCCATTTATGCACTGTGATACTTAAGAGACAGGACTGATTCTGTGAGGAAGTGAATGGATACATTTTTCAAAGAGGCTCGCTTTGCAGGAAAGGGAAACTCCTAGACATATTCAGGTCTGCTACATCACCGGTGCCTTTCTTTGGATTTCTCAGAATGAGGAGTCCTCTCTCCCAGGGTTGATGAGATCTGTCTTGTCTGGTCTCTCAGGTAGCCCCCTCGATTATTTGGGCTATTAGTTTTGTAGCATTTGCTTCTCAGCGGAGTGTTGTCAGTTTACAGGGTGGGAGTTTGAAGCGCCTGCGATTGTGTGTGAGGAGAAACTGCGGAGATAGCCGGCTCGGCTCCAAAATTCCTGAAAGAGTGAGTCTGGCAGAATTCAGAGTAGGGCTAAGGGTTGAGAAGAAGTCTAAATATTTTAGGAAGCTGCAAATTTCAAGTTCTTATGAAAATTTGCAAAAACACTCCCAACACACTCGTGCTTCCCCGGGATTAATGTTGGTAGCCGCGCTGTGTGTGAGAGAGAGGTTTTGAGGACAGTTGTTGCAGTTCCACAGTGTGCTCAATAGAGGGAGACAAGGAGTTCTGAATTCTAGCACCCTCCCCCCTCCACTGCTTTTTAATCATTTCCCCAAGTCTTGACTTATCCCTCATTTGGTTTCGGCACCAAGCACTTCTACCCACCATCGAGGCTACTAATTATCAACATAAAGGAAATCTTGTATTGATGGAGAAGAAAAAACTTAACAGTTACGCATGAGAAAAAGTCCATTCCGAGAAGCAGGAAGCCACCAAGACAATCCGAAGTTCACAAATACTCTTTGAAATCACATCCTGAATGCAGAGTTCTGCATGAGATTAAGAAGAACTTCCAAAAAGGAGAACGTTTCCACATCCGTGTTAGTCTCTACTGTTCTACGGAGTTGAGAAAGAACAGAAAATCCTTTCGATGCGAAATCCTCTAGCCCAGGTGGTTTGGGGATTTCATGTAATTAAAGCGAAACTTCTCAGGGTGACCACAGTGCGTCTTTTCAAATGCTAGAGCCAAGCGTCCAACGCGCTGCTTATTTAAGTATTAAGAGGAAATTAAATGTCAGACCTCGTGTGTGGCAGTCATTTGCCCACTACTACCCCACCCCAGCCCCCTCTGGGGAGGTGCCCTCGTGTGAATCCACCCCCTGTGTTGTGAATCAAAGTGTCTTTCCAGGGAGGAGAGACGTGCGTGGGGAAAAGACCAAGCCCCAGACCAGTCTCACAGCACCAGTTTCAGAGAAATTCGTGGCAGAACTGAGGTTCAAGCGGTACCCAACATGTTCCTGCCAAATTGTGTTCATCCCAGTGGTGTTTTAAGCCATCCTGTTTGCCAGGGGAGCTTGTCAAAGGTGGGAGGCCCATCAGAAGCCGTTCCTGGGTCAGTGGTATCCTTACCTTCTGATCACACTGGGGGTGACAACAGATTTCTAGTATCTTAAAGACAGCTTTTTTAGAGCAGAATTTCGCTTTTTGCATTTCTTACATCAGTTTTGAAAAACCTTTAGAAGCCCAGTTATCTTTGTGGGTAAGCCCTTCTCTGTCGAGCATGCCCCCAGCGAGGTCCAGTGTTGGGGTTGGTCTGTGCAAAATGGGAGGGAGGGGCGGCCGGTTGAAAGTACTGCCTTCTACACCTGTTCTCTTCTGTTTTTTGTCCATTTAGAGGGTGTAACAAAATAAAGTCCAAGGGCTTTCCCAGACGTTTCCGTGAAGTGCCTTCTTCTGGGGAGAGAGGAGAGAAGGGGAGCAGGTGAGGGGCAGTCAAGCTGAAGGTGGGGAGGGGGTCTCTTTGGCCGGGATTGGCTTGCCGGATTTTTGTTCTGTTGCCATGGGGAGTCAAGCCCTCCGGACAGCACAGCGCTGAAACTCACCTGTTCTACCCCAGCTCCCGCAAGGATGGCTTGCAGACATCAGTGTGGCTGGCGGGTAGCTGGTAGCAATGCCGGTGTGTCCCGTGTGTGCTTGCTTTGCTTGATTTTGCCATTGGAGGGGGATGTTTTTTATTTCTAGGATGGGGATATTCTATGTTTATGTGTTTGTACGTCTGTTGCATCCCTTTTCTTTCTGAAATTTCAGATGTTTGCATGTTTGAGAGCTTTAAGAACACTTTATGCATGCATTTGGCCTTACGAGTGAAAGGTATCTTGTAGAAACCTAAATTTGTCAGTGAGTTAAAGAAGAAGGGCCAGAAGAAAAGAGAGAAGTAAATGAGATTACAGCATGTTTTTTTCCATAAGAAGGCTAAAATTCAAATAAATACAAGAATTTTTGATGGCTTGAGTACTTGAAAAATTTATTGTCCTGGAGAGATTTATAATAAACCTTTAGAAGTCAGGATTATATAATCTTAATCACCACACGTAAGCCCTTGATACTTTCTGTAAGTCTTATCTAGGCAAACTCTACTTAAGATGGTAATTAATGCTTTAATATTAAATGACCACTTAGAATAATTCACTAATCACTGTTTCATTGTGAGTAGCCCCTTGTTCCTTTTCAATGAACCAGTTTATTGAATTTATATTCAACTTTTTGCATGAACTGATTTGTCTCCATTTGTTGTGGGTAAAACAGATGATGAGATGAAATTGTAGCTATGCACTCACTATAATCGGGGACAGCTGTGAGATCTAAGAAGGTATAGTATAAGAATTGTGGAAGATTAATGAGAAATTCTATGATCTATCTTTTAAGCTGAATGGTACAATTGTGGGCTTTTAGAGAAAGGCAGTAACTGCTAACTGGTAATGTAATTATTCTTTCTATCATCTCTTTTTCCTAATTGAAGTCTTTAATTTTGAATCCCATTTTCAACACTTCAAGAGTAAAAACTGAAATAGAAACCCCTCTGTATAAGTTTTAGATTCAAAGATCTAGTCTTGAGAGAAAGACCTTGGACCTCACTTAAATGACCAACTTTCATGCCCAGTTCATTATAAATATAATGTAGCTTTGACTCTTAACACTTTGAAAAGCCATCATTACCTTGTGAATGGCACAAAGATAAATGCCCATCCAGTTTCTCAGTCCTTTCCAGACACAGTGCCATAGCCAGGTGGACTGTTACTAGCTCTGATTTTTGTACTTGGCCCCGAATGAGGGAGTGGGCTCGTTAGAGAGGCTGTTTTCTTATAAAGCACTCAGTCCCTCTGGTATCTTCTCTACCTCTGAGTGCCAGAAGCTTGGGGGAAGAACAGTTTTATGTAGGTCTAGAAGTTTCCCGAGGACTATCTTGGGAAACTGCAAGTATTTATAGAATTCACCTACTTGGGAATCATAGTTTTGACTTTACTTTTTTTTAATAGTGTAGCAGCTCAGACAGACCTTGGCTCAGGGAGTAGTAGCTTCCAACTGCAGCACTGCTTCTTTGTGACTCTTTGACCTTGAGTTACTTACCTAAGCTCTCTGAGCCTCAGTGGACTCCTCCGGAAAATGGGTCTGTGATGGTTCCTCGTAGGAGAGTTGTTGTGAGGAGTAAATGTAATATGTATAAAATGCTGACTGTGTGAGATCTATTACACCACTAGAAGACAAGGAGATCAAGGCTCTGAAAAGTTATTTGTTAGGGCCACGCTGCTCAGGCGACCCAGTAGGGACGGCCCCCTCTGTGGTCTGAGTCCTGAGCGATGACCCTTCTCACAGTCCCACATGCTGTGCTAACCACTCCCTGGTGAAGACCTGGGCCCCATACTGACCTGATCTGCAAGTCTCTTCCTCCTCTGGGTACCCCACCGTACTCTCTCTCTCCCAGGCTGCTGCAAGAAGCTGCCCTTCCATTGGCCCCTCTGGCTCCCACCTTGTTTCCTTTGCCTGACCTCACTGCCCTTAATACTCCTCCTCCTTCTTTGTGGGTGAGAGGGCCCCGAGCAGTCCCAGAGTGGACACAATCGCCAGTGCAGGACCAAGATTGTAAGAAGTCATTGTTGATGATACCCTAGAAAGGAGAAGAAAAAGCAGTAAAAATCAGATCCAAGTATTTACTTTTTCAAACAAGTTTTAGGTGTAAATTTGGAATAGGTAATAATCGACATGGTTCAGAAAGCAAAACGTATAAAATTATATTTACCCTGAGATCGCTATCTCTTCACCCGAACACCCACCTGCTTCCTGCCCCATTGTAGACAGGTAACCATTCAGTTCAGTTCAGTTTAGTCCCTCAGTCATGTCCGAATCTTTGCAACCCATTGGACTGCAGCACGCCAGGCTTCCCTGTCCATCACCAACTCCCGGAGCTTGCTTGAACTCACGTCCATCGAGTCAGTGATGCCATCCAACCATCTCATCCTCTGTCATCCTCTTCTCCTGCCTTCAGTCTTTCCCAGCACCAGGATCTTTTCAAATGAGTCAGCTCTTCACATCAGGTAGCCAAAGTATTGGTGCTTCAACTTCAACATCAGTCCTTCCAATGAATATTCAGGACTGATTTCCTTTAGGATGGACTGGTTGGATCTCCTTGCAGTCCAAGGGACTCTCAAGAGTCTTCTCCAGCACCACAGTTCAAAAACATCAATTCTTCGACTCTCAGCTTTCTTTATGGTCCAACTCTCACAATCCATACATGACTACTGGAAAAACCATAGCTTTGACTACATGGACCTTTGTCAGCAAAGTAATATCTTTGCTTTTTAATATGCTATCTAGGTTAGTCATAGCTTTTCTTCCAAGAAACAAGTGTCTTTTAATTTCATGGCTGTAGTCACCATCTGCAGACATTTTCGAACCCAAGAAAATAGTCTCTCTCTGTTTCCATTGTTTCCCCATCTATTTGCCATGAAGTGATGGGACTGGATGCCATGACCTTAGTTTTCAGCTTTTTCATCTCCTGTTTCACTTTCATGAAGAGGCTCTTTAGATCCTCTTCACTTTCTGCTATAACGGTGGTGTCATCTGCATATCTGAAGTTGTTTATATTTCTCCTGGCAGTCTTAATTCCAGCTTCTGCTTCATCCAGCCCAGCATTTTGCATGATGTACTCTGAATATAAGTTAAATAAGCAGGGTGACAATATACAGCTTTGATGTATTCCTTTCCCAGTTTAGAATGAGTCCAATGTTGCATGTCCAGTTCTAACTGTTGCTTCTTGACCTGCATACAGATTTCTCAGGAGGCAGGTGAGGTGGTCCGGTATTCCAGTCTCTTGAAGAATTTCCCACAGTTTGTTGTGATCCACACAGTCAAAGGCTTTGGCCTAGTCAATAAAGCAGAAGTAGATGTTTATTTGGAACTCTCTTGCTTTTTCTATGATCCAACGCATGTTGGCAATTTGATCTCTGGTTCCTCTGCCTTTTCTAAATCCAGATTGAACATCTGGAGGTCCTTGGTTCACATATTGTTGAAGCCTGGCTTGGGGAATTTTGAGCATTACTTTGCTAGCATGTGAAATGAGTGCAGCTGTGCAGTAGTTTGAACATTAGTTTGTGCAGTAGTTTGGCATTGCCTTTATTTGGAATTGGAGTGAAAACTGACCTTTTCCAGTCCTGTGGCCACTGCTTAGTTTTCCCTATTTGCTGGCATATTGAGTGTAGCACTTTAACAGCATCATCTCTTAGGGTTTGAAATAGTTCAACTGGAATTCCATCACCTCCACTAGCTTTGTTCATTATGGTGCTTCCTAAGGTCCACTTGACTTCGCATTCCAGGATGTCTGGCTCTAGGTGAGTGATCACACCATCGTGGTTATCTGGGTCATTAAGATCTTTGTTGTATAGTTCGTCTGTGTATTCTTGCCACCTCTTTTTAATATCTTCTGCTTCTGTTAGGTGCATACCATTTGTGTCCTTTATTGTGCCCATCTTTGCATGATATGTTCCCTTGGTATCTCTAATTTTCTTGAAGAGATCTCTAGTCTTTCCCATTCTATTGTTTTCCTCTATTCTTTGCATTGATCACTAAAGAATGCTTTCTTATCTCTCCTTGCTATTCTTTGGAACACTGCTTTCAGATGGATATATCTTTCATTTTCTCCTTTGCCTTTAGCTTCTCTTCTTTTCTCAGCTATTTGTAAAGCCACCTCAGACAATTACTTTGCCTTTTTGCATTTCTTTTTCCTGGGATGGTCTTGATCACGAAGCTCCAAGGTACTCTGTCTATCAGATATAATCCCTTGAATCTATTTGTCATTTCCACTGAATAATCGTAAGGGATTTGATTTATGTCATACCTGAATGGCCTAGTGGTTTTCCCTACTTTCTTCAATTTAAGTCTGATTTTCATAATAAGGAGTTCATGATCTGAGCCACAGTCAGCTAATAGCCTTGTTTTTGCTGACTGTATAGAGCTTCTCCATCTTTGGCTACAAAAAATATAATCAGTCTGATTTGGGTATTGACCATCTGGTGATAACCATGTGTAGAGTCTTCTCTTGTGTTGTTGGAAGAGTGTGTTTGCTATGACCAGTGCATTCTCTTGGCAAAACTCTGTTAGCCTTTGCCCTGCTTCATTCCATACTCCAAGGCCAAATTTGACTATTACTCCAAGTATCTCTTGACATCCTACTTTTGCATTCCAGTCCCCTGTGATGAAAAGGACATCTTTTTTGGGGTGTTAGTTCTATTAGGTCTTGTAGGTCATCATAGAACCATTCAGCTTCTTTGGCATTATTGATTGGGGCATAGACTTGGATTACTGTGATATTGAATAGTTTGCCTTGGAAACGAACAGAAATCTTTCTGTCATTTTTGAGATTGCACCCAAGTACTGCATTTTGGACTCTTTTGTTGACTTTGAGGGCTACTCTGTTTCTTCTAAGGGATTCTTGCCCACAGTAGTAGATATAATGGTCATCTGAATTAAACTCTCCCATTCCAGTCCATTTTAGTTTGTTGATTCCTATAATGTTGATGTTCACTCTTGCCCTCTTCTGTTTGACCACTTCCAATTTGGCTTGTTTCATGGACCTAATATTCCAGGTTCCTATGCAGTATTGCTCTTTACAGCATCGGACTTTACTTCCATCACCTTTCACATCCACTTCTGGGTGTTGGTTTTGTTTTGGCTGCATCTCTTCATGCTTTCTGGAGCTATTTCTCCACACTTCTCCAGTATCATATTGGACACCTACTAACCTGAGGATTTCATCTTTCAGTGTCCTGTCTTTTCGCCTTTTCATACTATTCACGGTTACCATTCGTACTAGTTAATTGTCTGCTCTCAGAGATGGTTATGCGTGTGTGTTTCTGTGTGTGTGGATATATATGAATTTATTCAGTATATTCCCTTATCCCCTTTTGCAGAGCAAAATACTACATATGCTATCAGAAACCTTTGTTTCACATAACATGACTTTTTTTCTTTATGCATGTGTAGTTCTCATTCTTTTTTACAAAAGCACAATACTTTTTTTTTTTTTTTGTATAGTTGTATTGTGATTTATTGCACCATTCCCCTGTGGCTGTCATTTTGGTTGCTTCCAAGTCTTATTATGACTGACAGTAGTTCAGTGAATAACTTGATATGTTCTTTTGCAAGTTGATAGGTCTGTTTCTAGTATAAATTCAAGAAATTGGCTGTATTCTGAGCTACATGCATTCATAACTTTGATAGTGCCTGTTTGCCCTCCCCAGGGGACATCAAGGTGGGCCTCTACCAGCAATGCATGAGCCTGCCTGTTTACCTACAGCTTCTCCAGCACAGCGTGTTGTCAAATTTTGGTATTTTTGCTAACTTCACAGGTGAAAAGGAAAAATGTGTCTTAGTGTATTTTATAAGTGAGGTTACATATCTTTCCTATGGCTCTGCCACTAGTATTTCTTTTACTATAAATTGTTGATCTTTTGCGCATTCTTTCTTTGCATTGTTGGTCTTTTTCTAATCAAGAGAGAGATCTCTTGTCAGCAATACAGGTTGCAAATGTATTTTCCTAATCTGCACATTGCCTTTTAACTGTGTTTATGCTGCTGCTTTGATGATGATATAATCTGATTTATCTATAAAGTCTTTTTTTTGGCTTCTGAGTTTTGAATTCTCATTAGAAAGTCTTTCCTCCAACCAAGGTTACTTGTTTTTAAGGTACTTTTATGGCTTCAAATGTTAATGTGAAATTCTTAAATCACTTGGAATGAAACCTGACTGATAGTGTGATGTCTGAATCATTTTTTTCCCCCAGATGGTCCCAAATATTTTAAAAGTACTACAATCTGGGGCTGTTTAGTGGAGAGGCACATAACACCTCAGTCGATGCTTAAAATAGCTCTTACAGCAAAAACCTGACGGACTTAGTTCAGTCACTATGTTCATGAAATAAGTACTTGGCAAAGGTTTTTACTGGGCCACTTTATGATACAGATACTCAGTCATACGTGCAGTAAATGAAATGTGAATTTTCATTTACTAGCTCCTGCCTGAAATAAGTTGGACTGCCCTGTCCCTGTTAACCTTTCCAGTCAGTAGAGTGTTGGGTCAGTCTCTTACAACAGTGGGAAAGAAAGGTGAAAAGTTCCTGAAGCCTCAGTTCAGAAATTGAGAACATCCAGACCAGGGCACTAACTGAACAAGAGTGGACTTGAGGCCCTCTTTCTGGGTAACAGCCAGGAGTGTGGCAAGGACTGTCTAGTGCTCACTTTCTTAAAACCAGCGGGAATGTACACATCACCCTGTTCAGGTTCTGGTCTTGTCAAAATATAGTTCATGAAATTGCCTTTTCCTCTCGTATCTCCCGGAAAGCGTTACCAGAACTTGAGGGTGCCTGCAAGGGTTTCCAGGCAAACTTAATGTCTAACCTGGAAGTTTGCTGCTGCTTCTCTGCGTATTATTTGTTAATTTTCTCCCACCTTCCTAAGATGTTAATTGAAGGCAGTTTGTATCCTCCAGTAAAATTCTGACTGCAGAAATCAGAGTCTCGTCCCTAACAGCTGTAACCAGAGTTGGATAGGACATCTCTCCTATCCACGTGAGACCCAAACTATTTCCAGACATTTTCTCCTTATTTAATATGTTTGCTCTCTCACCCTGCCTACCTATCATTTTCAAAACAATTTTGTTCACTTTTCTCTTCCTGTCTCCCATCACCCCCTCCTCACACCAGACAAGCCCCACTGATCCAGGATATGACAGTCATCTGTCCGAGGATGCCTGGGAGCGCCCTCCTGTGAATTATGCCATCAGATTATGCCCACAAGGATGGTAGAATTTGTCAGATCTCAACGTCCCTTTGAAGGTTTAAAGAATATGCAAATAAGAAGCACAGGTCTGAATTCCTTTTTTTCTAGAAGATGCCTTCCTGAAGAGATAGTCTGAGTATAAACCAAGTTTTACAGAGTGATTTCAGATGCAATAAAGGGAACTTAATGCGAGTGAGTGGTTGCACATGAAAGCGTCTCAGCTGAGAACTGACATGGGACTGCTTTCCAAGCGGGACCCCTGTATTATTTCTAGCAGACCCTCTGCTTGGAGGAAAAAGCCCATCAACTCCCACAACCTTTCCCTTCTATTGTTGTCTTTGTCGGTTCGATTTCTTGAGATGTTTTGCATTAATAAATCAATACGTGTCTTTTTAACATAGCCCTCGATCATCTTCCTCGAAGGCACATGAATGTGTTCCCACTTCCTATTTATAAGTGGCTCTTATTCATACACGGTTTACTACAGCGGCTCCATTTACAAAAGTAAATATTAACGTGATTTCTGTGCTTGACGGCATGAGAATGAATGAGAGTATTAGCAAGCATGCCACCATGATGTTAGGTGAGGGAGGTATACAGATCAGTTAAGATTACTTAATTAATATTCAGCAGCAGCTCAGCCACCCGCCTGTTCTAGCCTCCAATTAGCATTTTGAGCTGCACACCATGGACAAACTCCTTGTCACTCCAGTGTGATTACAGAGCCATTGAACTGAATTTGAAGACAGTGATTTGGTTGCTAATCCCTGTGTATCAGTATTTGGTTCCCTGTGTATCAATATTTGATAGTTTCATAATCCTGGGCTTCCCTGATAGCTCAGTTGGTAAAGAATCTGCCTGCAGTGCAGGAGACCCTGGTTCAATTCCTGGGTTGGGAAGATCCCCTGAAGAAGGGATAGACTACCCACTCCAGTATTCTGGCCTAGAGCATTCCATGGACTGTATAGTCCACGGGGTCACAGAGTCAGGCACGGCTGAGTGACTGTCACTGTCACTTCCATAATCCCGGATTTTCACAGGAGTCTGCACACTGTCCTGTGGTCCTGCTGTCACCCACGCCCCATCAGTTATAATGGTGCTGAGGGAAGTGTTACCATAAGCCGAGGACCCTGGATGAGAACAGGGTCTCATCTCAAGCTCGCCAAAGAGATGGCCAGTTTGACGCACGTGTCAGAGGCTTCAGCAAGTCTCCTATAAGCTGATGCAGATGCCTGCCGTCGGTGGCAGTGGGCAGTGGAGTTCCAGACAGCTACGAGATAGAGTCTTTCTGGACTGGAGATCGGCACTTAGCTTTTTAAAAGTATCTTGCCTCTAAATTATTCTCAGGTTCCTGTTAGAGGGGCAGAAAGAGATCTGAGTAAGGAAATTGTGAGGACGTGTCAGAGGCTTATCTGATCAGGTACCCGGGAAAACAGGAGAAGCAGAAAATAAAGCCTTTCTGCAGAAGACTGGTCCTCCTGGGTGATTCTTGCAAAGAAATGAGAGGCCAGGAGGGAGAACCTGGAGGGTTCCTGTTTATCTCTGTAGTTAGCTACATTTTGTTTGAATAGGAAGCCTCTGTAACTTGAGTCTGTTTATTAACAGCGGGTACCACCAGAGCATCTGGGTGTGTGTGGGGTGGGGGGAGTTTTCATTTGTCAAGAGGGCCAATTAAACACCCCAGTCTGGCTTGTGCTGGCAGCATGCGTGTTCCCATGGGGAGCTCTGGGGACTGGCGTTGATGGCTTTCGCATCTCAGTCCATATCTGCTGCACCTTGACTGGAAGATATCCTTGGTACGTAGGCTGTGCTGTCTCAAGAGTAGGATTTTTGATTTCTGAAAAAGTCTATTTGCAAAGTGTCTGCCTGACTTGAAAGAAAGGAAATTTGTTTTTAGAAATTTCAATCTGACACCCATTGTTCGTGACTGTAAGCTGAAAACATCTATGGGTTTTTAAAAGCCCGGCTGATCCATTCATACATACCCAGTCCTGCCACGAGGCCTTCAGACCCTGGATGGGTTCTGGGCCCCAGCTAGTGGGGTGTGGTCTTGAAACCAAGGAGCTTCTAGCCAGGATCCATGTGCATCTGATCACATGGAGAGGAATGTGGGGCATCGTCCTCTTGACTTCTAGTCAAATCTTGCTTATACATCTTAAAACACAGGAGTCCATGTTGGTTTTCTCAGAAGGGATGAATGAACGGAGAATAATACAGAAAACCTGTTTGTACGTAGCTACTTAGAGCTTCCTGTAAGATGCATGTAGTGGACCACCTTTGGTCGAAAAATGGAGGAGGTTGGCTTGTTTTCAGGGCCTGTGTTGTGTGAGGTGTGCATACCTTTCAGTGTCAGACTTTAAGGTGAGAGATGCTTACTCTGTGAGAGGCTCAGGGAAAGTGGGACCCACAGACTCATCTCCCGTTTCATTTTCATTCTGATCCAGCTCCCACTTGAGTTGAACTGAGGAAAAGTCTCTCCTGCCAACTTGGAATGCCTCTTCGTTGCATCCATCTGGGAGCAATCACTGAACGTGTGGTGGAACTCTGTATTGTGGTACTTGCTTCCTAGGGGTGGGTTTTAGAAAGCCCTCTAACTCGATCGGTTTTCATTGTTCAAGTGGCAGGACGCTTGGAGTTGAGGACATCAGAACATCATGAACTACTTGACAGTCAAGTTCATATCTATAACTGGAATTCCTTCATGGAAACTAAAATTTATTTGGCTGGCAGACAAGCAGAACCATAAAGCCACAAAGGTGGCTTCAAAGGTAGCTATAGGAGGAACAGCTTTCCTTTGAGAAATCTAACTTTTTTCTGTGCTCTGAAACTTGTTTTCTATACAGTGTCTGCACGCTTGTCTCTCTTAGAGAATTCCATCCTATGTCTGGGAACTTAGGTTCTCACAGAAACAAAGAAGACTTTCTGTGGTTTTGTTCAAGTTATGTGCAATACAGTTTTTCTTTCTGTGTTTGAGATGAGTTATGTTAACATCCTTGAATTCTTAATCCGATTTCATTTTCTCATACAGGACCCTTTAAATTCTAGAATCTTCACTGGGCATTTTTTAAAGCGCTCGCCACCCAGGACTGTTTTATTTCTTTAGAGCTTTCTTAGGACCTAGAGATTCTTGGGAACCGTTTTTTTTTCTCTCGCAGTGGTCCTTCACCAGAGACAATCACACCCGAAGTTGGGGACAATTTTTGCAGAAGACACAGATCCGTGTACCCATCCTGGGCCTGCCCAGCTAGAATCACCAGGAATGGGGCTCATCCAACATGGGATTTTAAAAGCTGCCCGAGGCAAAGAGCTATGTGCTGCTGAGTGATAACCACTACTTGATTGAAACTTCAGTGGGGAGTGTTCTTATGTGTGTGTGTGTGTGTGTATGGGGAGGGGGGCGCTGACTGACTTAGGACCCTCCAAAACTAAGGTGAACTTTAAATTCCTAAATTGAATGTAAAATAGA
The DNA here is from genome assembly GCF_049115385.1 of Moschus berezovskii. Classification (NCBI taxonomy): domain Eukaryota; kingdom Metazoa; phylum Chordata; class Mammalia; order Artiodactyla; family Moschidae; genus Moschus; species Moschus berezovskii. Next base: position 21,442,097 of record NC_142483.1, read on the forward strand.
TAGCCAATGGGAATTTGCTGTATGGCTTAGGAAACTCAAACAGGGACTCTGTATCAACCTAGAGGGGTAGGATGGGGCGGGAGATGGGCGGGAGGTTCAAAAGGGAGGGGATATATGTATACCCATGGCTGACTCATGCTGAGGTTTGACAGAAAACAGCAAAATTCTGTAAAGCAATTATCTTTCAATAAAAAAATAATAAAAGAAAAGAAAGTAGTAGTAGAAAGTAAGGTTAAACCAAGTAATTTTATTTGCCTTTTTTGTTTGTTTTTGCTCTTGCTAATTTGAGTTGTGAAGTGAGCCTTTTCTCCCCTCTTTTGCTTAGCTGGTTTCCACATCTGAAAGTGACTCAGCTAGTTCAACGTGGGAGTAAATATTCTATTTGTAATCTTAAAGAAATAAAGAGATTTTTAGGGAAAAAACAGATTCCTAAATTGGGAAGCACAGAGTATCAGGAAAATACTTGCTGACAGGTAGATGAGGGGAAGTAAGAGATAACTAATTTAGACCATTACTGAGCCAGTCAGGTTCAGTGGAAAAACAGAAGATCTGTTTTCAGGTTCTCAAAGCAGACGTAATGGGAGGGGCAGAGGAAAAGGAAAGAAAGGAAAGGGGGGAAGAGGCAAATGCAAAATTTATGGTCAGTATCCAGGAGACTGTAATTTGTAGTTAAACTTAAAAATGTTCTTTTTTTTTTTCCTATTCCAAACACAATTGACTTTATTTCCCTGTTCGAGGTACTGGCATAAACAAATGCTCAGTGTGAAGAAATGTTGTTATAGGAAGACTCTTGATCTGAAGACTGTTTCCTTCAAGGAGAGATGGTAGAGTCAGTAACTTGAAGGAGAGCTGGACCTAAATAGACCTTTGAAATTGCACGCTTGGTGACACACTGAGGCATGTTCAGAAATTTTATCTCCTTTTTCCTGAGCTCAGAGTTAGAGACAATACTGCCTCTTGGAACACATCACAATTTAGATATTTAGAGGCATTAAAACGCACACTTTCTTTTCATCTTCTCCGAAATCACTTGCCTTTACTTTTTTAGTTCCTGGATACTACTGAAGGTTTAAAGAAAAAAAAGAAGCAGCAAAAAAAACCCCAAAACATCTCATGAGACTTCTCTGAGATGAGCAAGTCAAATAAAATATCGTGTGGTAATGACTCTGAACCAGCCACTTTTCTTAGGTATTAAACCCACAGTGTAGAATTTGTACCCAGAGAAGATTCATCTCCACGTGGTCAATGGGAGTGGAAAGGAGGCCACAACCCAGCAAAATTATCAGTCTCTTGACCAAAGTAGACCCCCCCCATCAACAGTTATTCAAGAAATAAGAAGTTAAACATCTACCAGCGTAGTATGTCCATAAAGGGGAGAAGTAAGCAGACTGAGGATGTCAGTTCCTATTTGTTATCAAGGAGATATGTATAATATGATCTCCTTTTGTTAAAAGAAAACTGTGTGCCTGTCGGTATGTGGATATCACAACAGCAGACCCTGATGGCTCTCCTTGCTCCGTTCTTGCTGGTCTGTACTCCATTCATCATGTAGCAGCCAGAGCACGTGCTTTGAAGGGGATGAGTGCGAACGTTCCAGTCTGTGGATTACAGCCTTCTGTCGGCTTTTCATTGCTCACAGATGCTAACAAAGTATATGGCCTTGGATCTGACGTGAGCTGCCTCTTGCCCTCCTCTCTGGGTCTGCTGCTTTCCCTGCTCTTAAGTCTGCCTTCCTTTCAGTTCCTGCAGTGGAAAAGCTCACTCTGCGCTAAGGCTCTTTAACCAGCTCCTGGATCTGCCTGAACCGTCTTCCCTACACCTTCCCATGACCCTTGCTCCTTAATCACGTCTCAGTTCTGAGGCCACCTCGTCAGGGAGGACCCCTCCCTCACCTCCCCCATCAGATTCCACCACCTCATCCTGTTGTATTTTGTTCATAGCTCTTGACGCTTTGAAACTGTTTGTTTACTTGTTTGTGGTTGATTTCCCCAAAAGAACGTTAGCACCACAAGGGCGAGACCTTGTCTGCCTTTTGTTCAGTGTTCTGCTCCCAGTTTGTCATTGTCAATGAACAAAGAACAGTCACTAGATTAGGAAGAGTGTGGAATGATACACCCCACAATAGCAGTAGTGATGATTACTAAGAGAAGGATGAGGGTAACTTGGATTTTTTTTCTCTTTGTTTTCATTTGTATCAATATTTCCTAATTTTTCATTACTCAAATGCTTAGCCAGGCTTAAGGAGGTGTTTTTAAAGCTCCCAGAAAGAGAATGTGTTCTCTACATGCACCATGCTAAGCAATGGCTGCCAAATAAATGCTCCATGGGTCCACTGAAACCTTTTTTCCGAGGGAAGATGTTTGCCACCGCGTTCTGTAGTTGGGTGCACACCCGAGTCCGTGTGACCTGCCTCAGGGTGCAGATGTGGCGACCTCGGTCCCTGAGTTTCCGACCTTCATCCCCAGGGTGTGCTCTTCTCTGGCAATCCCAGAGTCCTTTGCTCCAGGGAAAATCCATTATAAACAGCCACACTTGGAGCATGTGATGTGCTTCGGTCCATGCTGCTTTTTTCAAAGAGGATATGAGCCTCTGGCCTCACATGTAACTGAGGGTCTGGGTGAACTGTCTGCCTGTGTTCTTCCAGGAAAAGACCCTGCCACGTCAATTCGTGCTTTCCAAGTCATTTGATGTTAACAGTTACTTGGCCAATGCTGATTGTTTCAACTAATACTTTATATTTTAGAAATCTATCAGGTAGCGTAATTATGGTCTTAGAATAGTTAATTCTTTGTTGTGTGGTATCTTTTTTGCATTTTTTTCCCCCTTTTGTGCATAGTTCAAATCTGAACTGGTAAACTGGGCCATACGTTTCATGATCATACAGTACTTTTTTGGGCTACTAAATACTTCAGTGGTCCAGTATCTTAAGTAAAATAGAAACTCCTCAGCTATGACGGTGGGTGGCTATAGTTGTAGCTGGTTGGCAAAGTCTCCATCCTCTGTGTTTTAACTCTAAGGTTACATTCTGGAACTCTGTGTAAATTGGGGACAGGGACATGGAGGTAGCAGGGATGGAGAAATAGAAAATTTGATGAAGAGCTTAGAAACAGAAAGAAACTATTACATCAAATCACAAAATCATGGGTTTGTTTTTTTTTTCACATGAATCTGCTTCATTTCACATTGAGTAGAGGGTCCTATCACTACTGTAGCCCTAAAATACTTTATACATTTCATGTGCTTGTAGCTTAAGTCAGACTGACTGTTTCTTCCAAATTTAGGGATAGACAGCTAGACGGTGAGTGGTGAAAACGTGTTCTATTATTTATACTACAAATGCCAGGCAGTTCATAGGAAAAAACCATTGTTCAGTGCTCTGCGAGAGCAGTCCCATGAGATGTGTGCCAGGAGAGGGAGTGATTTATGTTCCGGAGCCCCTCATGGCAGGGAGCAGCCCTCCAGACTGCTTCCATAGCCGTGCCTGGGTGTGCAGTTGGTTAGAGCTACTTCCTGTCTCAACACAGGCGCCGCTTAAAGGAAAACACTTCCCACTGGGACGTGTGATCCTTCTTGCTTGTGCGTAGTTATAACAGCTCCGCGCAAACCTACAGTTCCGATAATCTACAGAACTCAGACCCTTCCTCACTCCCACCAAGATCTCCTGTACTCTCTGAGGTTCCCTGGTATTTCTTCTTTACCCGTCTGCTTTGGCTTCGTAGAAACATGAGACACCCAACAGAATCATTGCAAGGGTACTTGCAATCAGGTGAGCCAAGACAACTCCGAAGAAAAGTCGACTTACTCCAGTGGTAGGGATACCGATCACCTAACCCCGAAAAAGTGAAGCTCTAATTGGGTGTGCACGGGGCTCTTGGGAGACGCCAGAGGAGTGGCCTGGGTCCCCGGGACCCCAAGCACCAGAAGGCTGCCGCCTGCTTGTCTCAAAGACCCAGCAGTGGGGCCAGCTATTGTGAAGCCCCTCTGCCAGATGAACAGGGACCCGTCTCTGGTCACAATAGCCATTCATGCTGAGCAGCCTCATTAAATATTCAGCCGGTGCTTCCGGCAGCTCATTAGGGCCGCAATGAGCAGTGACGTGGCTGCGGGAACACCGAGGGCCAGCCGGCGGCAGCAGGCAGAGGCTGAGCGAGCCGCCGATGGCTTTTCTGCTCCCTGCCTGTCCAGTGATGACCAGTGTCTGCTCCCTGCTTTGTCTCAAGTCCAGGTAAAAATCAAACAGACCCCCTGACATACAGACGACACTCAACAGCGTTGGGTGCTGGTCTCTGATGTGATCTGGCTAGGGTGCTTGCCCCTGGAAGTCCTCTGACCCCCTTCAGGAGCTGTCTGGGGCTTGGGGTGGGGGCCTTCAGTGAGTGCTAACAATGAGGTGCTATTGTGTGCTTGGGCCATTCAATGACTGCATTTGGGAGGGTTCAAGGTATGGTTTGAACTTGGTTACGAGAGTTTAGAATAGTGAATAATTCTTCCTCTGGAGCAGGTTGAATTGGGGAAGATTGTGAGCTAATCCTTGCAGTTCATACAGCAAGTTTCCTCAGTTCATGCCAACTTTTCATGTGTCTGAGTGGCTCATGCCTAAGTTGTGTCCCTTTTAACTCTCAGGATAGATATAGTGTAATAAAAAGTAGATATTCTTCTGCTGCAGGGGGTCCTTCCAATCGGCTGGACCATGTCCTCCTATATCTTGCTCCTTTCCCATGGATGTGTACTCAGTGCTGGGTGAAATAGAAAGCTGGGAGAGTCTGAAAGAAGAAAGATGGTGAACTCAAAGTGTATTTCTCTTCTCTTACTGTTTCTCTCTTTCCTGCACAGAAAATGTTTTCAGACAGCTCATTTCTATGTGGAAGATAGCAGTTCACCTCGGGTGGTCCCCAATGAAAGTATTCCAATCATTCCTATTCCGGGTAAGTAAGACACGACTCCTGTTTCCAGTGGGCTAATTGTTTTTCTTTTTTGTTCTCAGTGTTTTGTGACAGCCATGACAAAATATTATTTTTATAGTCTTTTCAAGCTCGCCCAGTCTAAGAGAGCCTTAACTAAGGGTAATTGAATGAAATCTTTGCTCCTTTACATATCTTCCATGTAATGAAATCATCTTTCAGAGAACAGATGACTATGAGTTCACATAACATAGAGTCTCATGAAGAAAGGGAAGAAAGAGTAGAAAAAAGGGGAAAACATACTTATGTATTTGCAGTCTACTTGGACTCGATTTTGTTATGACAGGCAATGTGTGCTTGCTTTAAAAAAAAACTGAAATACTGTTACATATATATTTTAAAGTTTTATCCTAAGATTCCTTACTCTGAAAATAATTACATGATGGTTGAAAGTTTTTGTACTTAGGCTCTTTGTATGGGGTTCTAGAGAGATTTTCTTGGTCTGATATCTGTTTCATTTGTCCTTGGTACAAGTAGGAAATGCTCAGGTGCTGTTGGGGTAGGGATTGGTGGAAAGTGTTAGTCTCTCAGTCATGTCCGACTCTTTATGACCTCATGGCACAGAGCCTGCATCCCTAGCGATCCCTAGCCTTGGGATTCTGCAGGCAAGAATACTGGAGTGGGTATCCATTCCCTTCTCTGGGGATCTTCCTGATCCAGGGATCAAACCCAGGTCTCCTGCATTGCAGGAGTAAATCTTAGCTGATGCCACAGATGTGAGAGGTTCATCAGTGGCTTAGCTCTGGTAGATGGTGTGAGTGATCTGAAGGTGGCCCCCGTCGTTTTTTGGGGGTTTCTCTGGTGGCTCAGATGGTAAAGAATCTGCGTGCAATGCGGGAGACCCAAGTTTGATCCCTGGGTTGGGAAGATCCCCAGAGAAGGGAATGGCTACCACTCCAGTATTCTTGCCTGGAGAATTCCATGGACAGAGGAACCTAGTGGGCTACAGTCCATGGGGTCGCAAAGAGTCGGACACAGCTGAGCGGCTAACACTCACTTCTTCACTTTTCCATCGTTTTTATTTGGTGTCCCCTTGCTGTTGTGCCAGAATCGAATGTTCTTCCTCTGGGTTGCATTCTGTACTTGGAAACACGAATTTTCAGTTATCTTATACATTCATCCTTTTGTATTTTATAATGGAGTAGTATAGCCTATTAACAATGTTGTCATGGTTTCAGGTATACAATAAAGCGATTCAGCCGTACATAATACATGTATCCATTCTCCCCTAAACTCCCCTCCCATCCAGGCTGCCAGGTAACACTGAGCAGAGTTCCCTGTGCTGTACAGTAGGTCCTTGTTGGTTATCCATTTTATTTAAATATTTATTTTACTCATTAGCCTGCACCAGGTTTTAGTTGTCGGATCTTTAGTTGCCATATGAGATCTAGTTCCCTGACCAGGAGTTGAACCTGGACCCCCTGCATTGGGGGCATAAAGTCTTAACCACTGGACCACTGGGAAGTCCCAGTTATCCATTTTACATATAGCAGTGTGTACACGGATCCTCTTGACATCATTCTGTTGTAACCAGAGGTGCCGTCTCCCACTGCCCTGCAGACCCTGGATCCCAGCTGTCTGCCTCATTCTCTAGAATGGTTTTCTTCATCATCTAGTACACCATGCATTTTACTTGGTTTGCGGTCTCCCCCAACTACAGTGAGAGCTTCCTGAAGGCAAATGGATGTCTTCTTAGTGCAAGAATAACTACCTGGCACATGGTAGGCATTCTCGAACTCTCCGGATGAATGATGAATATGAGCAAAGCCTCCTTACAGTTCTTTTAAGGCCTGTGCAATGAGGCTCGGAGATGCAGTACTTTTCTGAGTCCCCAGAAGGAACGCTGCTGTTGTTTGCATGTTTTCTCTAGATATGGTTATGGGTGGGGACTGGTTTGGCCCTGTATGTCTCTATATGTTAAGACATTAGATATTGCTGGAATTGGCCGTGTTCTCACCATTCTGTGAGCTTCTCTCCCTAACGCTTGTCGCACAGCAGAGAGGGTAGTAGAAAAGTCTCTGGGTAAGTCCTCCACTGGATCATTCTGTGGCTGCTGAACGATTCCCATACAGATGGGTAGGTTTTGTGTTGCGTTTGTTCTTCTCCACTAACCCTCACCCTTTATTACATCCTTTGCCTTTGAGAGGGGGCGGACAGGAACCAGCCCCCCGTCCCCATGGAATAAGTTTTGTTGACTCTACCGCATTTGTGCAGCAGTGCGTGTATAATCATTTTCCTCTCGCATCACCTAGAATATGTGTTGACCTCTGGAAAATGCCCGGGGCCTCTCCCCTCTGAATTGATTCAGCCAACAAACACAGCTGTTGGGTAGTTGTGCAATTGAAATCCATTTTAAAAGGTTAAGTGGTGAGATACTTCTTGCACTGTCTTTGCATTTTTAGTTTTTTCCCCCCTGGATGGGGAATCAGAACGCCACAGATCTCACCCTGCCTCCACCGTGAAACCTAGGTCAATGACTTGACCTCTCTGAGCCTAGTTTCCAGAATCTGCAAAGTGAGCAGGATATTCAAGATCACATGAGGTGGTATGTGTCAGGGCAGTTTGGAAAGATTCATGGAAGCCAGAGTTGTCAGCTGTGGATGCTCTCCTTCCCAAATCATGGTATCATACCTCCCAGCATCTGTGGTCAGCAAGCATTTGCACAGTCCCCAGGTTAAGACTGTCCCAAACACGTATCCCACATCCACTGGGTGCAGCCAGCTTCACCACGTCCTTCGGCTTGGGTTTTAGGACTTTGAGTTCCCTGGGATCCTCAGAAAATGCCATCAGTCATGGCCGCTTTGCCACACCTCTGAGTAGGTGTCTTAGACCAGAAATGCTCTTTGAATGTTCTCTGCTTCATTTCCCAGCAGCAAGTAGAAAACTCACAGTCCAACAGTACATCTATTTAAATGTGAAATTCTCACTCATTGATGGTAGAAATGCGTGGAAGGAACAATTCCACAGCATAAGATTGTCCACTAACTGAGAAATCCATGGAATCCAGCTGAATCTCCCTTGGCGTAGTAGATGCATCCTTTTTTTGCAATAAGATATTTAATCTAGGTCCCTGTGCTATATAGTAAATCCTTGTTGCTTACCTAGTTTATTCATGTTTTGGCTGTGCCACAAGGCATGTGGGGTCTTAGTTCCCAACCAGGGATCGAACCCTTGCCCTGTGTATTGAAAGTGAAGTGTCCTAACCATTGGACTGCTAGGGAAATCCTAGTAGACACATCCCCTTGATGAGTTGTGACACATTTGTGAGAATGAATGACTTTAAATGCTGTAGTGTTAGAGGACTTGTCTGGTGAAACCAAACATGAGACTGCTCTTCTAGTGTTTCCTCGGGTTTTATAGCAGTGGCCTTCCATGGGGATGTCCCTAGACAGAAAACTTACTTCACCCTTCAATGAGCAGAAGTTACCTTATATGACCTTTCTTTAAAAATCTTTAAACCAGATCACAATCCCTTATTTTTCTTAAAACTACACAGTCCTATTTAGTAAATTTGTAACATAGTTTGTAATTTCATTGTAACAATCCATGATTATTTATTCTTTAGGTTTCTTCCAGTTATTACAGGACAGTTGTCTTGCATAAAGAAAGGCAATATAAGGAAAGCATGAATTTCTAAAGTATCACCAGTTTTTTTAAACCCTATTAAGTTTCAGCACAATTTTCCTTTAATTGAGACCTCCTTAGTATCCTTTTAAATGATTTACCTTAGGAAATATCTAATTTTTATACTTTTTTTTATGTGGACCAATTTTACAGTCTTTATTGAATTCGTTACAGCACTGCTTCTGTTTTATGTCTTGTTTTTTTTGGCCATGAGGCATATGGGATCGAAATTCCCCAAACAGGGATCAAACCTGTATCTCCTGCATTGGAAGGCAAAATCTTAACCATTGGACTGCCAGGGAAGTTCCTCTAATTGTTTTTATGTCTAAAAATAGTAGGATATTTATAGAACTAATATGGAATACTTACCCTGCCCACTGGATCTCACTTACTCTTTGTCCATATTTGAAACCTAACAGGAAGACTTCTAGGTCCTAGGTGTATCAACCTAAATTATATTTCATTATTTGAACCCCTCACTTTCTATCACTGATTTTTCAAAAAAGATATTTCCAGACAACAACCAGGAAACTGAACCATTACACAGTTTTGAAGTGTGGGAAACAGAGTAAGATTGAAAATTCAGCTGCCGAACTGTTGTAGAGTCCCTAAGTCATCAGTATAAAAGGTGTAACATACTCTGATCCTAGAACTTACTTTGCACTTAGCCTTCCTCAGAAAATATCATCATCATCTGATATTTATTGAGCATTTATTGATCAAAACTAATGTGGATTATGTTTGTTTTTTTTTTAACATTAATTTTAGGGAAAGTGGTGCAATCCATACCCCCATTTCACAGATGAAGAAACCGAGGCTCAGAGACATCCTTTAATTTGCCTGAGGTTGCATGGATAAATGGTGGGCTAGCATTGGAATTCTCTGTGTGACTTCAAAGCACAGATGCTTAGAAATGGCTCTGCCACCTCTTGGCATGTTCCTCTGACAGTTGTGATATCTGAGGACTTCAGTCTCGTTTGGATTTTGTTTCCTTAAATCAAGGCATCTTCAAATACATGTGACTATTCTCTTAGAATTTTTTCTGGATTTTCTTCTTTCAGTAGCACTGACCACTTGCTTTTCCACTAAATTGTCTTTCATCCTCCATGACAGCATTTCATCCTTCTTCTGTTGAAGTTTCCTCCATGTCCAAAAAAAAAAAAAACAAAACTCTCCTCTTTGTTTCTTAGTCATCTTTATTCTTTTCTTTCCTAAGAAAAAGACTCCCCCCCCCCACCAATATCTCTATTCCCTATGCCAAGTAGGAATTTGTGATTTATTTATTTTTTATGCTCCAGGTCTTAATTGCCACACATGGGGTCTTCACTCTTTGTTGGGGCATACTGACTCTTCTGATTGTGGCATGCAAGCTTTTAGTTTCAGCGTGTGAAGTCTAGTTCCCTGACCAGGGATTGAACCTGTGCCCCCTGCATTGGGAGTGCAGAGTCTTAACCACTGGGCTGCTAGGGAAGTCCCAGGGATGTGTGATTTAAATGACTTGGAGAACAGCTCAAAAACATGTTGAATATTGAATAAATTAGACTCTTAAATCACCAACTTTTGGATGATTCTGCTGTGGTGCAAATTCATGGATAAACAGCTCTGATCTTGAAATCCCAAAGCATAAGTAGAACCAGCAAGTTACACTGGCTCTTAAAAAAATATTATAAAATAGACGAAAGGTTAAGGAAAGCTTTGCTAACCTTTTGATACTCATCTCTTGGAGACAGATGCTTATAGGAACATTTGAGGAAATTTGAGTTATCAGGTTTACTAGCTCTAACTGAAATTTAGGAATTTAGACTCTTCATAGTGTCCTGGTTTAATTGGCAAAGATAGTGCTGTAAGAAGGAAGACTTTTTTTTTCACCTAAATCCTGTACAGTGTGGAAATTATAAACCCAATGTGTCAGTGAAGGTTGGTTAGCCAAGCATATGAGAGAGAACTCCTTATGCAAACATTTTACCAGACAGTTCCAATTACTAGAGAAGTGACATCAGTTCTTTTATTAGGATTTTTTTTTTAATTCATTCATTTCTTTGACTGTGCTGGGTCTTAGTTGGGGCATGTGGGATCTTGAGTTGCAAAATGCAGGATCTTTAGTTGTGGCATGCAGACTCTAGTTCCCTTACCAGGGATTGAACCTGGGTCCCCTGCATTGGGAGCAAAGATCTTAGCCACTGGACCACCAGGATAGTCCCTATCAGGAAATTTTTTAAATTGTGAAATCTGCTATGTGTATGAAGCCTGAGAAAAGTACGCAGTCTTCTTCCAGATAAGTTAAATTGTGACTTCTTCGGGAGAATGAAAGGGGCTTTGACTCTTCCTACGTCCCACTAATGGCTTTTCAAAATCAAATGTTCCATGCTCACTGGTCTCCCATTGTTACTCTGGGAAGATAAGGCACAATTGATTGTAATGACCTAGCTATCAGCCCCGTTCTAGTAGTCTGTCTTCTAAGATATTGAAGTAGTCACAAACTTCTCTCCTTTAAGATCATCATCATCATTATTATTTTGGCCACGCTGTGCAACTTGCAGGATTTCAGTTCCCCAACCAGGGACTGAAGCCAGGCCATGGTAGTTGGATCCATATTATTATTAAATTGATATTATTATTAATTATTATCTGCAAGTATTTTTAAAAATCTACTGTTTCCACCTTTGGGGTAATCTTTTAAAACACCAAGCTTTCATTGTATTTTCACTGCAGTTATTAATGAATTACATTTTTACTCTAATTATTAATGAAGCATTATATAATATATCATCTGCAAATTATATTCAGTGTATTATGCTACCTGTTCTTTTAGACTTTCATCATATGTAGCTTTTTAAAATCAGAACTCAGCTCATTGAATTAGCCTGTTTATAGAGCATGTTGAAAGGGCTTTTCCAAATGTGCCTATTGTCAAACACAAATGTCCTTATAAATGTTTTTCTCTGGAAATTAGAAAATCTAACTTTCTAACAAGAACATTACAAAACAAAACGTTGCTGCTAACCAGTAGTTTAGAAATCCAGAAATGATTCGTGCCTTTCCCGCAGTTAAAACACATCTTAATAATTTGAAGGTCACTGGCTTCAGCAGGGTGCCAGCACATAAAGGGGTTTTAAACATGCAGTTTAAAACCCTTGGGATTAAACCAACCTTGTTGGCATATTTTATTTATACAGAGATTATCTCCAAAGGAGATTCATTGGTCTTTTGACAATAATGAAGCCCTTTCTTTATTGACTTCATTGTGTCATAAATGAAAAGAGATTTCTTTTTTATGGCAGGAAATAAAATGTCCTCATCTCCACAGCACTCCTTGCATCCTAAGAGTCTGATTTAGACAAAAATCTATTGTGTCCTAAATCAGGAGCTAAAAATCTCAATAATCGTATTTGCTATTTGCTTTATCTTCTTAAGTTGACACAGGTATTACCAAGCACAGAGAGAGGCCTGAACGTGGCTTCTGAGATGAGAGTCTGATCCCTCCTCAGAAAGGAAGGAGACTGAGTTCTCAGTCTTAAGGTCTGTGCACTACAGGGGTGGTTAGCAGTCCCTGAAAACAGCCCAGTCATGCTCAGGAGGATGCCTGAGTATGACTGAACTGGACCCAAGTACTAGGCTCTCCCTGCCCTCATAAAGATTTGGTTGGGATTTGGAATAGGGTTGAGGAAATGCCAAGTGTTACATGAAGTTCGCACAGATTGGCCTCAGTAAGTGACTGAAGGCCTTCTGGAATCTTCATGGTAAATTTATATGTATACCCACAGCCTGCCAGAGTAAACAAGCAGCGATAATTTTCTGAAACAGACCTTAGGCCAGTCAACCCCACAGCTAAGCATCTTGGAAGGCAGGAAGGTAAATACCATGGTATTCTATTTACCTGGCATCTTCAGGGTGACCAGAATATCAGTGTGAATTTTCCAGGTAAACCAGAGTTTACCTTTGAAGCCAGAGTGATTCATTTCAGCCCATTTTTGTTGGAGAAAGTCTTTAACACATATTGTAGGGTTTTCTGCCCTCTCTATATGTTCAATTTAAGACCTAGAGAGGTCACATTAAGGCCCAAGAAGCCAGCTTTGGGGTCAGCCTGGCCCAGCCAATTGATGGCAGTGGACCCTGGCCAGGTTCTTTGTTTCTCCTAGCCCCCAGATCATAGGATCTCGCATGCATATCAATTCTCACCTCATAGTAAATCATAGCTTTATGCACTTACTAGATGCCAAGCTCTCTGGTAAGTAGTTATGTTTTCTGCATAGCACTCTGAATTAGCTGGTTCTGATTTCCAATTAGATGAGGAGTGGCAGTCACAGAGAGGTAAGGTCCTGTATCACCAGGCCAACTGATTGTGGCCTTTTCCATTCACACCACTGTCTCTGGGTACCTGATGCACAGGAAGTATTCTGGCCGTGGTGGCAGGTGAGATTCAGGGCTACACAGTTACACTGAGTTGCAGGCTAAAGACCCTACCACCCTGCAGCGTGCTAGGCGAGGCCCTCTGCAGCGCCACCCTGTGGTGGACGTTCAGGGACCGCCTCAGGTGCTGATTTTTTTTCTTTGCAATTTCAAGGGAAAAATTGCTGAGTTTTTCCTTTTGGTTTATCTGTTGTTCCTTAATACCAAGAGTCTGCAAATTTAGCATGGGTGAGTTCTCTCTAATGGAATGGGTCTGAGCACGCAAGCACAACAGAGATATAACCACAGATTTCAGAAGCAACTTTTCTTTTTTTTTCTTTCTGTTTTTATTGAAGTATAGTCGATTCACAATGTTGTGTTAGTTTCTGGTGTACAGCAAAGTGATTCGGTTAGATAGACACACCCATGCGTATGTATTCATTTTCATGTTCTTTTCCATTATAGTTTATTGCAAGATATTGAATACAGTTCCCTGTGCTGTAGAGTAGGACCTTATTGCTTATCGCTTCTGTGTATAGTAGTGTATATATGTCAGTCCCAAACTCCTAATTCTCCATTCTCTTCCCCCTGTGGTAACTGCATGTTTGTTTTCTGTGCCTTGTGACTCTGTGTCCATTTTATAAAGAAATTCATCTGTATCACATTTTAGATTCTATGTGCAAATAATATCAGATGGTATTTGTCTTTTTCTTTCTGACTTCCTTCACTCAGTATGACAATCTCTACGTCCATCTATGTTGCTGCAGATGACACAGTTTTTTTCTTTGTTATGGCTAAGCTGTATTCCCATTGTGTGTGTGTGTGTACCAGATCTTCTTCATTCATCTGTCAATGGACATTCAGTTTGTAAAAGCAACTTTTCTTTGTGTTCACATGCATTTCTGTCTTTTTTGCAGTTTTGCATTTGAGGTCAACATAAACCAGCTCTTTTCTCGCTCTTGGAATCTCTCACTTTCATACTTTGTTTTCAGTAGAGGTTCAGCCTCTTACAGTGCTCTGCTTTTGATGCGTACAAACCAGAAACTAATTTCAGGCTTCATCAGAAGTGGTACAGAAGGATGTTTTGTTGTGGACTGACCAAAATAAAGGACCTCTTATGTGCTGGATTGAATTCCAACCACAAAAGGCTAAAATCTTGGAACAAAGTATAAATAATATTATTTAAGACCAACAAGCCCACTTTTCCTGATCCTCAACTGACTGAATCAAATATTTTGTAATAGGGCAATGTAGCGGTGATAGTCGTTAGCCCATTTTTGCCTTATTTAAACCTTTGGTATCTGAAAGCTCTATACTTAAAAATATTGGCACAAAATTATACTGTGTAGTAACATTTTATGAGATTAACTGACACGCTCTGCCTAATTTCTTGCTTTTCCTTGCAACTGTGCTCTGAGAATGCAGGCGGTGTGTCCCATCACATGGGAGCACAGGCTTTGGGCTTAAAACACCAGGATTCAAATGTCAGCTCTGCTGCTTAGTAACGCTGTCGCTTTGGACAAGTTGCCTCAGGTTCCTTACGTGTAAATTGAAGATGACAGCACCCTCTGTGCCTAGTCCTTGTGAAGATAAGTGTATGCAAAAGGCTGAGCATAATCCCTGGCAATCAGTAAGGGCTTCGTTCACATTTCTTTCAACTCTAGCATTAGACATCTCACTGTATCATAGTAATCCAGCGTCTAACCTGTAGTCAGTGAAACCATCTTTGTTTTTGTTTAAATCATTTTATTTATTTGTCTGTGCCAGGTCTTAATTACGGCACATAGGATCTTCATTTGTGGCGTGTGAACTCTTAGCTATGGCATATGGGATCTAGTTCCCTGACTGGCCCAGGGATGGAACGCTGAGTCTTAGCCCCTGGACCACTAAGGAAGTCCCAAGGCATCTTTACTTTGATTCCAGCTCTTTTCCTGTTCTTTTTGTTTCTCCCTAGTCACCAAGTTATCAAACCCATCCATTGTAAGACAGTGGCAGTCTTCACCTTGTCATTTCACAGGATTCTTGCCCTCACTTTCTTATGTTCAGTAGAACACACGTTGCCCTTGAGCAGACACCATCTCGCTAATATCTGGCTGAGTCCTAGGCTCTCAGGAAACACCTCTTCCAGTGGCTCCCCCTCCACTGTGACCTGGACGACAGCCGCTCTCTTGGCTCTACAGCCAGCTGCTGCCATGTTCCAGGCTTCAGTGTATCTTTCCAGACTTGTATTTGCAACTCTTACAATGAGCATGAAAACAGCGCCTGTCTCTTAGGGCTGTTGGGAGGAATGAGGACATGTAAACACATGTAAAGGGCACAGAAAGTGCCTGGTCCATAGTTCGTGCTGCTGGTGGTTGTGACATTTGTTAATGAAACTCGGCTGTCTAGGTGGAAATAACATCTCACAGATGGATGTCTTCTTGTAACACAGGCTTTCTGCAGACATAAACTGAGCAGATCAGGTCTACAATGCTGTCCTAATTGCTTGGCCTTCTATCTAGTTAGAGTAATTTTATAATTATCTGGCTCATGTTGAGAGAAATTTAATAGAAAACCAGTGTAAGAGGAAAACTATTAGGACTTCTAATTAGCTTCAGCCTTATATTTATCTTAATATCAAAGGAAAAAAGATTTACGACCATGCGTGTGTGTGTGTGTGTGTGTGTGTATATCTTTCTGTTTGGTTGTTTGGTAGTTTTGTGACGTTACTGGTGGTGCTCGGAAACCTAGAGGATTGTGATTAGACTTCTTTGGATAAAGAACCAAATTTGAGAGACTAGTGAGTCGTGTATTTCCATATGCAGTTCTCGAACTGAACTCTGCTGGGGTTTGTTGCTTCTAACCATGGGAGGGATGGACCGACTGATTTATAGGCATGTATAGTGTTAGATAGTATAGTTGAGCATTTTTTAGGAAAAAATAATATATCGTTAACCTTAAAGTGATTTTTTTTTTTTTTGGTTAGTGACTCAAGCAGGACTCTGCCCTTTAAAACACTGTGGTATGTACCTTGGAGTAAAATAACTCTGAAGCTGAACTACAGTCTTATTTTGAACTAGAGTCCATGTACTTAATCATGGCATTTGTGTCTGACTCTTTGTGACCCCATGGACTGTAGCCTGCCAGGCTTATCTGTCCATGGGATTCTCTAGGCAAGAATACTGGAGTGGGTTGCCATGCCCTCCTCCAGGGGATCTTTCCAACCCAGATTTGGAACCCACATCTCTTGATATCTTCTGCATTGGCAGGAGGGTTATTTACCACTAACGCTACCTGGGAGTCCATGTACTTAATCATGGCACCTGAAGTTTTTTGGGGATTTCCAGTCCTAACATATCATTACAGAATAAATGTTGCCCTCAACCTATTACACTATTTTTTTTAACCTTCTTTTGTACTGGGGTATAGGTAAAGAATTCACCTGCAGTGCAGGAGACAGAAGTTCCATCCCTGGGCGGGAACATCCCCTGGAGGAGGAAATGGCACCCCACTCCAGTATTCTTGCCTGGAAAATCCCATGGATGGAGGAGCCTGCAGGGTTACAGTCCATGGGGTCTCAGAGAGTCACACATGACGGAAGTGACTAAGCACAAGTGCACATAGCTGATTAACAATTTTGTGATAGTTTCAGGTAGGTGCAAAGGGACTCAGGCATACAACCTAAAAAACTATTAACCATCTCACTCCACTCTTGAAAACAGTGTCTTTCATGAAATGTCTTTCATTTCAAAATAAACAGGAGGAAAGTGTTGCCTGCAGTCTGTAGGCTGCAGTGTTTGTGGGGCCAGGTCGTGTCCCATCTTATTTCTGTCGCCTCTTGTTCAAAGATGAGTTTATTCTTGGGTTAACCTCTTAGACACACTCTAGTTTTGTACACATTAGTCCCTTTCTCAACTTAAATCTTTTCTTTGCCACTTGATCTTTATTATAGAATTTGCTTACTTCAAAACATTTTAAGTGAAGTGATCAGATAATTTGGGAAATTTTTCTTGAACTGTGCATTCTGCTAAATATTCCGGGGAAACATTTTGGCTCAGCTCACTTTGTTAATGCTGGTTACATCATTATGGGCGCTATAGATTTCTTGGGCGTGCAAAATGATTGCATATTCATGAACATCTTCAATCCTGAAATATTTGTAAATAACTTGGCAATTTTTTTTTTCATAAGGAGGCCTGTTAAAATGATTAGGTCTTTAATGGTTCACACAGAAAGAATTGGTACTTACAAGGCACCCCCTATTTGATAAGTCACATTTCTCCGCTAAGCAGTTTGGATTATGAACGTTTATAAGTCACCTTCCTTAAACAAAGTAAATGAGAGACGCTTCTTTTCCTCTTAGGAATGATTCAAGTTTGAAAATGTCAATAGATGCAAAAAGCCACCCTTAGAGCTTTGCTCTCTCGAAAGAAAGTCGAGAAGGAATGACATAGTCAATGGTAACTGTCAGCAGATGAAGGGAAATCAGATTGTCAAGCCTGGATCTATAACATTCTTGCCAAAGTAGGACCTCATTTACACATACAGATCTTCATACCCTTTGCTAAGAAAAGCATCTGTGGCAGTTTAGATGTTTGTGCGTTTGCCAAAGATCTTTCACTCTGAATAAAGTAAATGTCATGTCTGTTGTTTATCTCAAATTCAGCAGAGTATTTTTAAAAGGAAATATTTGCGGGGGAGGGGCGAGGGAAGGGGAGAAGGGGGAGGTCGGGCAGCTCCAGTGAGTGGGGTGTGGTTGTTTTCCGGCCGTCCTCAAGGTGCAGAGTGGAGCTGGGTAAAGCAGCGTAAAACGCTCGTGAGGCGCACGAACTGAAAATGTCCTTTTGAAGTGACAGCGTTACAAATAAATTGGAATGTGGAGTCTCTCCGAATTTGTACCTAGTTCTGTCAACACCAAAAGAAAATCCAGTTAATTCCATCAAACCGGTTGTTTGGCATTGTGTGGACACAGCTGTCTCGCACGAAAATTGTGAACATGTAAACGTAGATGGCAGGGTGCCCAAAGCCAGCTGGTTCAGTGGCACCTGTCTGGGACTGTCCATGACTGTGTGCAAAGACTGCATAGGCTTCAGAGATCAGAAACAGAACTGAGTGGTTCTGGCTCCAAGCTGGACCACACTGAATAGCAAATTTTTGAAAAACCTAGGTCGTGGTAACATTTCTTAACAAACAAGTACACGTGGTAAATTCAGTTTTAGTTAAAAGTATGATGTGGTGATTTAAGTACATAAATCTTGAATGTGAAAACTAAAGGTAATTCTTTATAGACCGTTTTTAAAACCATACTTATCTTTTAGGCATTCAAAAATCATAATGAGACCCTAATGTCAAGTAAATCCAGAGAAGGCATTTTTCTGGAAGATGTCTGTTTCAGGTGATACGATTATATCACTTTTTGCAGAAATCAAATACCTGTCTTCAGGAATTCCCTTATCGGTGTCATTTGTTTCTGAAAGGAATCTATGTGACTCTGAATATTATTTTATTCCTACAGATGACATGGAAGCCATTCCTGTCAAACAGTTTGTTAAACACATCGGTGAGCTCTATTCTAATAACCAGCACGGGTTCTCCGAGGATTTTGAGGTATGCTTCAAAACCGGACGTTCCTTTCCAGGAAGCTAACTCTTCTTTTACAGGGATTTGTTTGTAAACTTGAAATGAATGTACCTCAAGCATCACAAAAGCAGTCACTGAGGAGCGTGGGGACTGGCTCTCTTTTCCTTACACTGAGAGTTCTCACAGGCCTTCCTTTCCCAGTACAAGTGAGAGAGAGTTGGTTGCACACTTCCTGAACATGCACTTCTGAGAGAGAACAGACTCAGTGGCAGGAAAGAGGCAGACTCGGATTCTGTCTTCTGCATTCTCACTGGGACAGCAGTCATCATGCAGAGGACAGGCTCCTAACTCCACATCCAGAGGCACACGGTGTAGGGGAGGCCACAGGTTGTCAGTCTGAGGAGTCAGATGCTGGCTCCGCCAGTCATGATCTTTGTCGTTCTGGAGTCAGTCATTTCACCTCTGATCCCCATTTTCCTCATTTTTTATGATTTGATTTATTTATTTGGCTGTGCTGGGTCTTTGTAGCTTCACAGGCTTTCTCTAGCTATGGAGAGCAGGGGTCACTTTCTAGTTGTGATACACCGGCTTCTCATTGTGACAACTTCTCTTGTTGCAGAGCACAGGCTCTAGGGTGTGCGGGCTTCAGTAGTTGTGGCTCCCAGGCTCTAAAGCACAGGCTTAGTAGTTGGGGCACACGGGCTTTAGCTGTTCCACGGCACGTGGGATCTTCCCGGACCAGGGATCGAACCCATGTCTTCTGCACTGGCAGGCGGATTCTTCACCACTGAGCTCCCAGAGAAGCCCCCCTACCCCCCACCCCCTGCCCTTCATTTTTGAAAATGGCAGCGACATCACCTCCTACCCCAACCATGTTGGCAGAAATGAATGATGAACATCCTGGAGAGTGCTAGGTTAACAGTTAAGCCCATGCAAAAGTGGATTGTTCTGTTTTCGCGATTATTAAGCCCTGGAGAGGAGACATGGGTGAACACAGCCTCCTGATTTTGAGAGCTGGCGTGCAGGAAGCAAGGTAGCAGCGCGCACCGCCCTGCCAGCTCCGGGTCCCGTGCCAGCTCGGCAGTGACAGGGTGTCAATGAGGAGCTATTAAACAGACTGCCCTTTTCTTCACTGAGGCGCCTCACTGAGGCACGTCTCTGGCAGCACGAGTGGTGCTGAGGGGGCCAAGTTTTCGTGGCAGCTCAGCTGTCTTCTAGCTTTGTGGGTAAGTCAGTTCCTTTCTGTCTCATTTCTCCTTTAAAATGGAAATGACGCTGAGGGTGCTAACCTGCCCACCTCTTTTCACAAAATTGGTCCCGGCGCTCACTTGGAATAATGGAAGGGAAGCCCTTGGAGATCACCTAGGAGCCATACGGATAGAAGGCTCAATTATTTCCGCACAGAGAAGGAGAGAGAAAAAAGAAGACCAGAAGCCCTGTTTCTATGCAAATCTGGGGGTCCCTGAAGGCCATAGGCAATTATATTGACAACTTGTTTTAAAGGAAATCCCTCTCCTAGCTTTTTGGTCCTTTGTTTTATTTCTGGAGCAGAAGCAGAGCAAGGGTGGTAGAGAGAAGGACCCCTCTGATGTAATCTGCAGAGTCATATGTTTCCTGGAAAAAGCAAAAAAAAAAAAAAAAAAAAGTGTCAAGTGCTTAATGCGGCTATTAGATGCTGACCCCAAAAAAGGTGCCTGTCCAAGTACAGAGCACAGTGTGTGGAGTCAGGCATTTTGCATTCATGAGGACAGCACATGTGTGGGGTGTTCAAGTGATTTAGTTCAATTGACTGTTGGCTGGATGACTGAGCAAGAATATTGAGGCATTTAACAATGTTGATGGTATTCCAGACAAACATTCATCCTCTCGAGACGAGAATTTGATCAGGATGATCAAATGCAGCTCCAGTTTCTCAATTATTTATGATTGGAGACCCCAGTGCTATTCATCACAGCTGGTTTTGACACCATTTAATTATTCAAAATAATCAGCTACACCTCTGTAAACTGGCTCTGACTTAAAATGGGCTTCACTGCATCAAAATCACGCCTCTTAACAAATCCTGGGCATCTGCACCCTATTTCTATTCTTAAAAAAAAATTACTGCGGCTGTAGCTTTTGTCACCTATATTGAAGTCTGTAGCTTATCACCTGGTGTGTTTGGGACTGGAACGGGGAGGGCGGGGAGAAGGGTAGCTTTGTTCTGTCGTTGTTATCTCAAAGTCTGTGCTGGTTTGAAAGGTTTCGAGTCAGGGCTCTTCACCTTAGCCGGAACATCCTTTCTTCCAAAAAGAATGGTAAGACAGTCATGCAGAGAAGGAAATGAGACAGTAGAAAAGCTTCCTACTGTATTGTCGGTCTTCTAATTTAGGAGAAATTTGAAGTATTTTAAAACAGCAGTATGCTCCTTTTGCATAGCTCTGCTAAAAAAGAAAACGGTAATAGGATCTTTAACAAACTATCAAGGCTGTTTTTTTTTTGGCTGCACCACGCAGCTTGATCTCGGTTCCCTGACCAGGGACTGAACCCAAGTGCTCAGCAGTCCTAAACACTGGACCACAAGGAGATTCCCCTATCAAGGCTATTTTATAGACAAGAGATAGTCATGGACTATAAAAAATAACAATAATAATAAGGTCAGGACAAGAGATTTTGTGTAATTCAACAAGAATAAAACAAAACCCTCATCACGTTAAGAGAGTAGAAGCCTCAACTCCAGATTTCCAGGTCATTTTATGTGGAGTAATTACAGCCAGTATCTGCTTGGCACCATTGCTCAGATTATTTCACTCATTCCTCAGAAATAACCCCCGTGAGCTATGAGATGTTTTGTCCCCATTTTGCAGATGAGGAAGACTGAGGCATTGGTTAGTTCAGTAATGAAGTGGTAGTAGTAGGACCACTTTCTGATCAGTAAGACCAAAGCTTTCTGATTCAAGCCCACGTGTTTAAGCCTAAGGCCGTCCAGACTCTTCATTTAAGTAGGTAGTATTCTATAGTGAGGAGAATTAACCAAGTGATGAGTGATTATCTAAAACTGATCATGCAGCTGATGGACCAGTAAATTCCTTGGCAAAAAAAGTAGAAGACGGAGGTTAGAATAAAGGAGCTACCCCACCCCCCACCCCATCCCACGACTAAGAGTACTGGGAGCCCAATACATGATCTTTATGGTCTAGAGCTTTCCCAAAGGGCTGAGAATCTGACTTACAAAAATCTTACATAACTTCTGAATAGAGGCCTGAAATTAGTCCAAGAATGAATCTTAAGATTATAGAGAAAACCACTTAACAGTTCATATTTGCCCAATTCAGTTGCTCGGTCATGTCTGACTGTGCCCCCATGACTGTAGCACGCCAGGCTTCCCTGTCCTTCACCATCTCCCAGAGATTGCTCAGACTCATGTCTGTTGAGCCCATGATGCCATCCAACCATCTCATTCTCTGTCGTCCCCTTCTTCTCTTGCCCTCAATCTTTCCCAGCATCAGGGTGTTTTCCAATTGGCCCAGGAAAAGGCATTGAAGCCAGTCATTCTACAGTTACGGATACTTGCCTTTCTCTGGATGTGGTATAAGGCACAAAGATGGACTGGACAGAGAACTTGCCCTCAGAGAGTTCATTTTGGTTGGGGGAGACCAGAGTGAACACAGCTAAAGAAGGAAGAAGGCAAAGCAAAAGAAGTGCCAATCCAAGAATGAAGTTCTGCCAGGAAAGCAGAGGAGAAAGGCTGCTAGGAATTTTGATTGGGTTTTTCTGCGAAAGTTCTATTATTTGCCCCATCTTGTTTTCAGATCGTGGAGGGAAATGGGAAAAAAAAATGGTGAATACCTGTCATGTGTTCAGAACTTTGCTGCTTACAGGAGAATGAGAAATGATTCACTGGTAATTTTGAGTCTTTGTCTAGAGGTGATGCTGAATGCAAGCTTTTTGTCCTTGTCAGATAAATTTTGGAGGCTGTTAAAAAGCTGGGACATTATACCTCTAGCAGATTTTGCAGTCCCTGGAAATAGCATCAATCCTGGTGTCAGGATAGTGTTCAGTAACTATTCCCTTGGCTACCTTAGCTGACTTCAGCCTCACTCTTCCCCCCGCCTCCCAGGTCATAATCAAGGAGGCTTCCAGAGGCTCGGTGCTAGCATATAATCTTTCAAAATCAGGGGAGCTGCAAGGCCCTGTGGGTCAGCAGAATTAATAGGCAGGGGTCAGGAACATCACAGGCTTAAAAGTGGAGTGCAGAGATGAGGCCAGAGGTCCAATACCCCTTTGACAAGATCCTTTGGGGGATTCAGTCTGTTAAAATTAACTCCAGCTCAGCTGAGTTTGGGCCAGTTGCTCATCTTCAGTCAAGAGAACAAAGCTTTGTCCACCCGAGCCCAGGCAGCAAGGGGCCAGTGGCCACAATTGCCTTATGTAAGATGCAGAGTCCTCTTGTTGCTGATGACACATACTTAGGGAGTTCCTGACGGAGGCAGAAAACTGCAGAAAGAAGGCTGCCTGCAGGTTGGCAGTTTCCTGAGCCTCAGTGACAGAATGCCAGTGTGGGTCTTATATGACCCAAAGGAAAACTTTGTAAACCCTTATCGTGAAAGAAAGCATAGGTGATGAAGTTGAGGTTTTTAAGTTGAGGCTTTTATGAAGAGTGAGGAAAAAAGTGTGTTAGCCAAGTGGTACAGGGTGAAATAATTCCGTTTTATAGACCAGCTGCAGGATGATAGACACTGGGATAGTTTCTTCAGAGATGGGTTGATTTTCTGCAGGGTAAGGCAGACACTTGAGATAAAGACATATGGATTTAGAGGCGGATGAAGAGGAGCACAGGCTTTCCTGAGCAGTGAAGGCTGTTCAAAGGGCACCGAGTTAAAACTGTCCTGCGTTGGGAAGGAGGAGGTACATAGGTGGGGGCCCTGAAAGCCTGACTCGGGGGTTTGGAATCTCTCTAAGAGGTGTCTGAACAAGAGAAGAATATAGGTAAGCAGCCTTTGAAGAAAACCAGGGCAGCAGTAGTGGTCGCCTGGGCAGAGGGGAGGAGAGGCCGGAAGATGGTGTGACCGGTACCTGGTGAGGGCCAGCTCCGTGTCTGACACTCAGCAAGCACTGCGCTGTGGTCCTGACTTACACTCGTGCAGGACAGGCTCCTGAACATAGATGGGGACTGCCTGAGCTCAGACACTAAGGCTGTTATACATTTGGTCACCAGGTCCAAAATATTTCCTTCTCAGCTTGCTTCACTGTGAAGCTGAATAACCTGAAAGATTTCTAGATCTGTTTGGGCTTTTTTTTTTTTCCCTCCAATTAAGCTTCTGAATGGGAGGACAGGAGGTCAGCATGTGCCTTTGTACAGCCTCCTCCATCTACAACTCCAGGCAGGAGGTGATGTAGCCCGTATCATCTCTGAAGAATTCTGTATCTGTCAACTTGTAGTTTTCTTCTCTTCTGGTTCATTTTTTAAGTTATGCTTTGTGGTAGATCCCTTGTTTTCAGCTGGCTCTTCTCAGAGATGGTGTGTCCTGGTCATTCGCATAGTATTCATTTTGAGAATTCCAGCTCTGTTATAGAGACTGTAAAGTGCAAATAAGCTTAAATCTTAAACTGTTTATTTGGGTCCTGACTAAGTAACTGTACTATACACATTCTATTGGCCAGTGTCACTTCAAAGGGTCTTAACACCTATTAAAATCACATTCACTTTGAAATGCCAGTTCAGCTGGAGAAAAAACACTCCAGGATCAGATGATAATATCAGCATCTAAATGAACCAGGCGGTACTGCAAGGAATTACAGATGACATTATTATCCACAAGACAAAATCAGAAGGCTGTAGGCCAACCCCTTGGGTTCTCATAAAATCAGATTTAGCATTATTTATGACCATTCTTTGTTTTCTGTCATTCACATAATTGGAAAAGTGAAATAGAGGCGACAGATCAGACTAAGGGTTTCAGATAGCGCAGATTATGATTGGCCATATTGAATGGCCGCTTTAAACAGGGCAGACAGCTGCTCCCACACAGGCTCAGCCAATTGCATTAGACTGTAATAGAGGCCCCACCTCAGTCCAGTGAGTGTGGTCAGAGTCACACAATGGGAAAAAAAATATCAATAAGGCAAATCTCCTACTAAAGTATTTAAAGCTGAAATCTCAGCACAAGATATCTGAACAGCTCAGCCCAGAAGAGGCACATGCCAAAGGTATGACCTTCAGAACCCAGGAACCAAAGCATGTCAGCTTATTTCACAGGTTTGTGTACAAGCTGAATTAATGTCTTCTGGAATACAAATCCATTTTCAAAGGTTTTCTGCCCCTGAAATTATGCAGAAGAGTACGCCTTGGGCTTTCAAGGCAATCCTGAATGGCAGATATTCCGAGTACGGCTACCATTGCTCCTGTTCCTGCTGCTGCTGCTGCTGCTGCTGCTAAGTCACTTCAGTCGTGTCCGACTCTGTGTGACCCCATAGACGGAAGCCCACCAGGCTCCCCCGTCCCTGGGATTCTCCAGGCAAGAACACTGGAGTGGGTTGCCATTTCCTTCTCCAATGTGTGAAAGTGGAAAGTGAAAGTGAAGTCGCTCAGTCGTGTCCGACCCTTAGCGACCCCACGGACTGCAGCCTACCAGGCTCCTCCATCCATGGGATTTTCTAGGCAAGAGTACTGGAGTGGCTTGCCATTGCCTTCTCCGGCTCCTGTTCCTAGAGATGTTAAAACAGTAGACTCATTAAATTACGCTCACATTTTATGTCTGTTTTAGAGAAAACAGCCAAAGGCAGCCTTCAGGCCTTTTAAACCAGCGTTCACCAAACTATAGGTTATAAACCATTTTAGATAGAATAGCAGGTATCAGAGTTTATCACATTGAGTAAAAGTAAAAAAAAAGATAACGCACTGTCATGAAATACACACTTTCTCCAGAGAGATGTGTTGAACTAATGGATGTGGCTTTTCTTTCTTTCTCTCTCTCTCTCCTTCCTTCCTTCTCTCTCTTCCTGTTTTTTAATAAATAATTTTGTGTATTTATTTTTGGCTGTGCTAGGTCTTATTGCTGCCCGGTTTTTTCTGTGGTTGCGGTGAGCCGGGGCTACTCTTCCTTGCAGGGCTCTGGCTTCTCACTGAAGTGGCTTCTCTTGGTGTGGTTCCTGGGCTCTAGGGCCCGGCAGGTGTATGCACGGGCTTAGTTGCTCCGTGGCATGTGGGATCCTCCCAGACCAGGGATCAAAGCCCTGTCTCCTGCATTGGCAGGCAGATTCTTTACCACGGAGCCACCTGGGAAGCCCGCTGTTTTTCTTCCTTCCTTTTGTTCTTTCTCATTCTTCCTTCCCCTGGGAATGCCTCCAATTCTGAAAAAGTGAGTGTACATCCTCCAGGAATCAGGTGTCTGTGAGTATGGTTCTGAATATTTAGTGACCGGTTGTTTTTTGCCTTAGTTCTTTGATCATGGTGAGCCCCTCCTAAGTACTTTGTGAATATAAAAGACAACCGATTCCTTATAGGTTTCATTGTGCATGATGAACATGCTGTGGACGTCATCCGTACTTGCCGTACAGCTCCTTTGTGAAGAAAAGTCTGCACACTCGTAAACTCGGTTACATCTGTCACATGTGAAAGGTTTTTCCTGATCCCCTCATGTCACTTTGCCCTGCTCTTTGTCGCAGCTGTGCACTGCAAATGACTTCCTTTATTAGTTAGCACCAATGGTTTCTTGGGATTTGAAGCATATGGTGTAGAAAAATTTGGCTTTTTTAGCAATTTTTTATTAGGCTAATGGATAATGTTTCTATCCATGGCAAAAGTAATAGAGTTGCTTTCTCCCATGGCTGTGTCTCTGCAGAAGGATCATGTAAGTAAAATTAGAGTTAAAAATCAGTGCATCAGAGCCATGTATGGGTAAGTCAGATATGACAGTTTTTAGGTTCTATTAGTGTCATTTCAGGGCTTCCCAGCTATCACTGGTGATAAAGAACCTGCTTGCCAGTGCAGGAGACATAAGAGACGTGGGTTCAATCCATGGGTCAGAAAGATTCCCTGGAGAAGAGCATGGCAACCCTTTCCAGTATTCTTGGCGTGGAGAATCCCACAGACAGAGGAGCCTGATGGGCTACAATCCATGGGGTCACAAAGAGTCAGAAACGACTGAGGCAACTTAGCGCGCGCACATGCGCACACACACACACACAGTCATTTCAGGGCTGAGGGTAGTCACTTTGTAGTCTGTTATAAAACAAGGCTGTGAGGACCATAATATAAGCATATTGTGAATCATGGTGGAGATTATTCTTCTGTCTGGAATATTCCTGTTCATCTTTTTAAGACCAGGTGAATTATCTCCCATCTAAACCTTCCTCTGTGTTCTTATCCGTTTCTTCAGGCCTGTCTTCTAGTGATCACATTTGACTGTCATCATGTTTTCATATGTATTTCTCACCCATTTGACTGCAAGATATTCAAAAAGAGACTATTTCTGTAATCCCCGTGCCTAGGTCAGATCTGGAATAAAATGGATGGTTGATGAATTAGTAAAGAATGAAATCCTTTTATTTTGTTTTCATCCTTCATACATCCGTTATGAATACGTTAGTATTCATTTCTAAAGTTGAGTTTGGGGAGGTGATGGTCGCCAGTGACTGGGGAGTAAGTAAAGGCTCTGGGCTTTTGGATGGCTATAGTTTCTTTCTTTGGCTGTTGGTCAGCATCTAAAAGCATGTCTAAAAATCTTGGTAACCTCCCTGTATATTTCCTTCTCTAGGAAGTCCAGCGCTGCACGGCTGATATGAACATCACTGCAGAACATTCCAATCATCCAGACAACAAGCACAAAAACAGATACATCAATATTTTAGCATGTGAGTAATAAGCTTTAAACTATCTTCAACTGCAGGGAAATGAAATCTTCCTGTTGGGTATGAGCTGAAACGCAAGCAGTTGGAATCAGGATGCCAAGGGGACGTTACACTTGCAAGTTAACCTCTCATTGGCCCGTCTTCTTCAACATGTGTAAGAAGTGGGACATCCTCGGCCCCCTGAGTGTTTCATGAAGCTGCCAGATCTCTGTTGTCATGATCAGGCAATCGAAGGAAATGTACTGAGCTTTACTGTTGTTACATGAAGTGATTTCATATCCAGTGTTGGGAACCAAAGTTTAATGTCATGTGGCTATCCTAGCGTTGTTTGTAACCGGTGAGAGCCAAGCCTTTTAATGCAAATGGAAATACTGAGAGCTGAATTTTGGAAGCTGAATCTCAGAGCAGTCTTTCGAAGATTAGGTAATTGGTTTATTCCAGTCCTTGTGGCCTATGTGTTTAGTCCTGTCCAAAACATTTCCAGGGCCATGAGTACCCTGGAAGTTTAGGAGCAAATAAATAAGAGTTCTTCTTACAGAGCCTCAAGGCTAATAGGAGGACAGGCCACTTCTGTGGCTGGAAGGCCACTTTTCACAGACACCAAGACTTGACTCACTGGCTGAAAATACACACTTTGATATTAAGGGCAGGAGCACAGATGTTTATGGTTAGCGTTCCCTATGATAAGAAACACAGTACATCCAGTTTCATGAAATAGTGTGTTTAAAGTTACACGCCACTGTAGACAGATTTTTAATAATACTTTAGTGAGATATAATTTATATAACATACAAAATTCACCCATTTTAAAGATAATTTGATTTTAAATTTAATTTCATTGGTTTTTAGTATAGGCAGAGTTGTACAACTATCACCACTGTCTGATTTTAGAATATTTTAATCACCTCAACATGAAACCCCTTATCCATGAACAGTCACTTCTAATTCCTCCTGCTCCCAAGTCCCTAAAAACCACTTACCTACTTTCCTTCTCTGTGTATTTGCCTATTCTGAGTATTTCATATAAATGGAATCATACTATACGTGCCCTTTGTGTCTGGTTGCTTGTACTCAGCATGATGTTGTTAAAATGTACACATGGCGTTGCTTTTATGCCTGAATAATACTTCATAATATAGATATACCATATTTTGTTTATTCATTTCTCATTTGGTAGACATTTGGGTTGTTTTTACTTTCTGTCATTAATAACGCTGCTATGAACGTTTGTGTAAAAGGTTTTATATAGACATGTATTTTCAGTTCCCTGGGGTATATACTTAGGAATAGAATACCTAGGTCATATGGTCGGAGAAGGCAATGGCAAGCCACTCCAGTACTCTTGCCTAGAAAATCCCATGGATGGAGGAGCCTGGTAGGCTGCAGTCCATGGGGTCGTTAAGGGTCGGACACGACTGAGCAACTTCACTTTCACTTTTCACTTTCACACATTGGAGAAGGAAATGGCAACCCACTCCAGTGTTCTTGCCTGGAGAATCCCAGGGACGGGGGAGCCTGGTGGGCTTCCATCTATGGGGTCACACAGGGTCGGACATGACTGAAGTGACTTAGCAGCAGCAGCCCATGTTTTAATTGATTGCTGGTTTTGCCAGCTGTTGATTTGTATGAGTTGTTTTTATATTTTGGTTGTCAACCCCTTATCAGATATATGATTTACAAGTACTTTCTCCCATTCAGTGAAGCTGCCTTTTTCTTTTTTGATGCTTTCTTTTGCCGTACAGAAGCTTTTTAGTTTGATGTGGTCCCACATGTTTATTTTTGCTTTTGTTGCTTTTGGTGTCAGACTTAAAAATGATCACTGCCAAGACCTATGTCAAGGAGCTTTCTTCTCTGTTTTCTCCCAGGAGTTTTATGACTTCAGGCCTTAAATTCAGTTTCAATCCATTTTGACTTAATTTTTATGTATGTTGTACTATAGAAATCTAGTTTCATTCTTTTGCATATGACTGCCCATTTTTCCCAGCCCCACTTATTGAAGAGACTGTCCTTTCCGCATTATGTGTTCTTGGCTTGTTTGTCACAAATAAGTTGATTGTGTGTGGGTTTATTTCTGGACTGTCTTAATCTGTTTCATTGATATATGCGTCTGTCTTTATGCAAGTACTTTTCAAATTATTATAGCTTTATAATATGATTTGAAACCAGGGGTGTGATGTCTCCAGCCTTGTCCTTCTTTCTCAAGATTGCTTTGGCTGTTTGAGTTCTTTTATGGTTCCATACACATTTTAGGATTGTTTGTTCTATCTCTGTGGAAAGTAGCATTGGGATTTTGATAGGGATTTCACTGAATCTGTAGACTGATTTGGGTAATATGGACATGTTAACAATAGTAATTCTCCTAGTCCGTCTGTGAGCATAGCATATCTTTCCATTTATTTGTGTCTTCAGTTTCTTTTTCAATGCTTTACCGTTTTCAACATACAGGTCTCACCTCCTGAGATAAGTTTATTCCTAGGTATTTTCTTCTTTTTGAGACAATAATAAATGGGACTGTTTTCTCAATTTATCTTTCTGATAATTCATTCTTAGTGTATAGACATTTAGTAGATCTCTGTATGTTGATTTTGTATCTTGCAACTTTACTAAATTCATTTATTAGTTCTAACAGTTTTTTCATGGAGTCTTTCACGGTTTTCTGTATATAAGGTTATGTCATCTGCAAATGGTGACAGTTTTACTTCTTCCTTTCAGTTTGGATGTTTTTCATTTCTTTTTCTTGCCTCAATGCTCTGGCTAGGACTTCCAGTACCATGACAAATAAAAATGGCAAGAATGGACATCCTTGTCTTGTTCCCAGTCTTAGAGGGAAAACTTTCAGCTTTTCATCATTGAGTATGATGTTAGCTGTGGACTTGTCTTATATGACCTGAGGGTTTCTATGTACAACCTCATGTCATCTGTGAGTGTAGTTCTACTTCTAGAAAAAGTTTTAAAAGAATTAAAAGTCATTTTTTAATAAGAGTATTTGTTTTAGTTATCTGAGAGAATGAGGAGAAGGAAAAAGAACAAGGAAGAAGAGTCATACTTTTCTTTTCTCACCAGTCTTTGGATGGATTGACTCGGGCGGCGTTTGCTGACCCACTCAGTCAAGGCTCACCTCCCTGAAATTGTGAGGAATTGTCCATCCACAGACCCCATTTCTGACCATAGACGTCAGGCAGAGATATGCACATGTGTTATGCCTCACGTGTCCTCGTCACTCTCTCCACCACGGCAACATCTACTTCTACTGACCTCACTGCCTTAGCTAAAAGTATGTGGCAAAGAGGAAGTCAGAGCAACTCTGTGTGATGTGCCCAAGAGTCATCATATTTTGCCAGAAAACCGCCATTTCTGGTTAGATGTGTTTGTACTTTCACAGGTTTACTTGAGGTATAAGGTTCCCAAATTCATATTAGGTGTTTTATTTCACAAGTTCAGAGAGTTAGGTTTTGGTACTATCTCGGCTACCTGGTCAGATTCTGGGCACATCACTCATCACTTTGGTCTTCCCCTATGTTAATGATTTCATATAGCAGAGAACAGCATGGAAATGTCATGGAACAAGTAGAATTGCTCCATGAATGTGCCAGATACCCAATATAGGAAGAGCCTTTTCTCATGGAACCATCACAGCTTTCAGAGCACACGTGTATGCCACCTCCAGTATTTATCTTTTTTAGCCAGTCTTTTACCTTTTTGATTGACTATGAAGGATGCAGCTTGAATATGTGTTCTTATTTGTCAGTCTGTGAAGTAACAATATAATGCTACAAAGAGTTTGAATCCGGATGCTTTAAGAGAATATTTTCATGTGGGGCCCTTGTTTAGATTCAACAGGCAGCCCCTGTTTAGATTCACTGCAGTCTGTGCGTTTCTCAGCACAAAAGCAGTTCAGAGTTCAAGAATGTGGAGGGCTTTCCAGAAGTGCATGATGTAGTCTGAGGTCAGTAATGTCCATGCTAATCCACTCATTGGACTTCTTTTCAAACTAGCCTTTTATGATCATGATTATAAATAGAAATGTAAATCAGCTTTTGCCCATTCTCTTTCTCGCTGTGGGGGTGGGGGGAGTATGACCTCAGCTTTCTCCTGTTTGTTACCTTATAAATACAGGCTCCTTCTGTTGGACAACCAGAGGCACATATCAGCACTCACCTTTTGTTCATAGGCAGAGGTTAAGTAGGTCTTCAATCTGATCATGGGCTTCAGATGCCTGCCATGAGATTACCCTGAGAAGCAGGCTCCAGTTCCCTCATTTACTCAGGGTCTGCTGGGGTTGTGGGGAGTCCAGCTGAGTGGCATCTCCTGGACTTGATATAATAATCACCTTTTTATATCTGTATCAGTGGAGAGAGGATGGAACATAGGTAATCAAAGATCTTGGAAATTTGTTTTAAATGTAGGATAAGGGAATTTCACAGGGTTGCATCTTGAATCATTTTACATGAACTAATAAGGACCACTATTTGCATTTCTTGCATATCAACACTCACAGGTCAGAGCATGCGGTGGGAGTGTCCCGTGATATGGAGAGGGGTCCCAATGCTGTCGCTTTGACGTTTTAGTTCTTCTGCCAAAAGGTTTCCCAGGGCACTCTGGGAGATGCCACGTTGCCTCTTTGCTTTGTTGTGTGCTTTAGAATGCTGCTAGTTTTTGAATCATACATTTTGTTTTTGCCTTTTTTTCTTTCTTACCCTCTATAGATGATCACAGTAGGGTGAAGTTAAGACCTTTACCAGGAAAAGACTCTAAGCACAGCGACTACATTAATGCAAACTATGTCGATGTAAGTCAGAAATGTTTTCCTAAACCTGTTTCTGATAAATGAAGAGTGCTGCTGAGACGGTTGAATGTGTTTTCGTACTGCACAAAGCTTTCATGAAAAACACAGCCTATTCAGTATGGGAGGCGCTTGAATTATTAACCGGTCTGTGGTACTGCTTTCATCTGACTGTGTGCTGTGTCATCTTTGAAGGGTTACAACAAAGCGAAAGCCTACATCGCCACCCAGGGACCGTTAAAGTCCACGTTTGAAGACTTCTGGAGGATGATTTGGGAACAAAACACTGGAATCATTGTCATGATTACGAACCTTGTGGAAAAAGGAAGAGTAAGAACTTTTACTCATGTACCTTCATTCATAAAATTACTTGTGGAGTGTCTGCTGTAGGGCAGAAACTTGATAAGGTCAAAAGAGTCAGAGAAATGAGAGTGTCCACCTTGCCAGGAAAGTGGGCACTTACCAGAGTGGGTTAACCATGATGATCAAGGTGAACAGGGCATCTTTAGGTGTTAATCTGTCTTTCTCAGATAGATTAACAATACATTTATAAAAGTCTTTAAAAAAAGATGAATAAGCTATTAATTAGGAGGATGCTGCAAAATGCATAGACGTATTCTCTAGGACAGATATCTTTTTAAAGAGCTAATGTTTGAGGTGAGACTTAAGCAATGAGAGAGAAGGCAGAAGAGTCACACAGACGTGAAAAGAGATGGAAGGACATTCTAAGTACAGTGGAAAGAAAGACAAAGGTAGGGACAGTGGAAGAAGCACAGTATAGTCAAGGAACTACTCGTAGCTCAAATCCAGGGGAGTAAAGACTGCTTAAACACCTCGACCATCTCTGAGAGAACCTTTTTTTAAGATGAGGAGTCATAGTTTAACTTTATCGGATTTTAAACTTACATTAGATATTAATTAATTAATAGAATGGAAGAGAATAAGGTTCCAGGCTCTAGTCCCTCACTCAGAATCACTACTGCCTCACTTCGTGGAGTCAAAATTGGTGACCAGTTTTTAACACAAAGGCTCTCACAGTTACAAGAGACTTTCCTTTTTCCCCCACTTAGTGTATTTAGCCACATACGGTTTGGCATATGGGATCTTAGTTCCCCAATGAGGGATCCTATCTGCACCCCCTGCATTGCAAGTGCAGAGTGTTAACCACCGGACCACCAGGAAAGTCCCACAAGAGACTTTCTTTTACCAGTGAATGCAGGCCAACCTCTGAAATGATACTTAAACTTCCTTGGTAACATATCCTACCCACATTTCATATGGCTCAAATATACAGGACTTTTCTTAGGCCCTCTTTAAAGGACATCATGAGATGCAGGATGGTCACAAATACTAGGCCCAGTCCTCAAATGATCTAGCCCACACGTGTCCCAAGATTAACCTCTGCAGGGGTCGCAGCTGCCTGCAAGGACTCCAGCCCATTTATTCCTGATTTAGTCAGCCACATAATGATTGTACCTGTGTCTCAACACTGCCGTTTGAAACCACATTACCAGCAGTGGAATTGTGGTATTGATTGTAGCTTTTTTTATTTATCTTTTTTGCAGCGAAAATGTGATCAGTATTGGCCCACAGAGAACAGTGAGGAGTATGGGAACATTATTGTCACCCTGAAGAGCACAAAAATACACGCCTGCTATACTGTCCGTCGTTTCTCAGTCAGAAACACAAAAGTGAAAAAGGTATTGAAGGGGTTCGGTGGACTGCCAGGGCGCCTCCTTTTAAACTAGTATGAAAATCACTGTGCGACCAAGGCCAACTCTCGTAACCAACTTGGTTTTTTAAAAAGAGTATTTTTGAAACGTTTTTTCACAACTCTTTTGATTGACATCAGTGTATGGTGTGAAAGATATTGGCAAAGCACATAATAGAATTTAACTGGCCTGATTCAGTTCTTTAATCCCTTCATGAAGGAG
Organism: Moschus berezovskii; assembly: GCF_049115385.1. Taxonomy (NCBI): domain Eukaryota; kingdom Metazoa; phylum Chordata; class Mammalia; order Artiodactyla; family Moschidae; genus Moschus; species Moschus berezovskii. Next base: position 21,476,179 of record NC_142483.1, read on the forward strand.
GCTTCATTTGGAGTGGGGGAGGGATCAAAGGTCCTCTGAGGTTTTGGTAACCAGCAAATCTGGCAGCATCTGTTTGGTAATTTAGCTTTTTAAATCTAATTTTCTGACAGCTTTAAAGCATTGTCTCCCAAAGTGTGTCCCAAGGATATGTGTCCCTGCAATATGCTTGCAAAACTCAAATTCTGTGATTCAGTAAGTGTGGAAAATGAGTGCTCCATGAGCCGGAATTCTCCCTTAAAAATTTACAAGGAAAACAAGTGCCCAGAGTGCCAGAGTAAGGAAACCACTGTAACTTTGTCGTGTTTCCTAACGTGATTTAACAATAAAGAACTCTGACCATCCTGAGAATCACGCTTGTGGAAATGCCACTTTCAAGTTTTCTCAGTTTCTCTTATTGAAAATCCACTGTCCCATTGAGACTTCATAGATCACTCTAGCAGCACTGGGAACTCAGGACAGATGCTCATGAGGACAATGTGGAGTGTTACTTACTCTGTGGAGGCTTAGGTAGGCAGCTGTTGGTAGAGTGGTTCTTCATATATTTTTCTAGGCTTGAATGTGATAAAACTGTCTGCCTCTTGCCCCAGAAGAATTCTCATTTACTCAGGTTTTTATATACAATTTCAGTGGCTCTGAAGCCCATTCATGGTCAAAGGTTAAATTCTTTCCGTGTGTAGTTTTCTTGCCAAGAATGGCAGAAGTATATATAGAGGTCAGTAGTACTGCCTTTATCTGTGTTCTCTATACCAAAGTTGTTAGTTGGTTCAAGCTAACCAATAACCAGTTGATACTCATGAAGCATAACGTCCATTAGTCATGGAAACACCTCAGGTATTTAAATGTGGCCCACTTACTCTTATTTTAGAAATAGCTTAAGTCAGAGGAGGATGTCAAATAGGAATGTCAGGTGTTTTGCACACTGACAGTAGTAACTAAAAATGAGGAAGAAAAAGAAAAAGGAGAGGTAACTGGAGAATTAATAATCAAGGACATCCAAGCCCTGCAGCACAGGGCCAAGCACTCTACAGTGTTCAATGTCAATGGATTAATGACCCTGAATCATCAAAAACATTTTTAAATTTCACAAGTATTGGTAATAATAATTAAAAAACACGACACAGCAACTGATCTATTTGAGGAAGACTGTCAACCAAAGTGGTTGAAATGTAAAAAGTTGAGCCATTTAAAACAACTCTATTTTGAAAGGGACAGATAAATTGACTGTTGCCTTGGACTCTAGAGGTTGAGAAGGATCTTCCCCACACTTCCTGGAGGTTGCACAGCATGCGTCCTGCGGCCTCTAAAGGATCAGCCTGGACAGTTGAGAAGGAATGGGAGTCCTGGCACACAGTCAGAGGAGCTGGGGCAGGAAGTCAGGAGATGGAAGTTGTTGTTTAGTTGCTAAGTCGTGTCAGACTCTTTGCAACCCCATGGACTGCAGCCTGCCAGGCTCCTCTACTGATGGGATTTTCCAAGCAAAAATACTGGAGTGTGTTGCCATTCCCTTCTCCAGGGGATCTTCCTGACCCAGGGATCGAACCTGCGTCTCCTGCACTGGCAGCTGGACTCTTTACCACTGAACCATCAGGGAAGCACCTAGGAAATGGAAATCTTGTAGGCAAATTACTGAGCTCTTTGGATAGGTGCAGATCCAGAAAATGAAATATGAAACATTCATTCTTGGTACAGAATGAAACCATATTCTCTTCTGTATCTGAGCCTTCTCACCCAGCTGGGTCATGCCCTCATTTGTGACCTGAGAGGACTACAGACAGGATATCAGCAGTTCGGGCGAATGAGAACAGAGGTGGTGATTCCTGCCATCCTTAGAGCATCTTCATCCAGAATGCCCACTCTCGGCTTAAAGACATGCTTTCTTGCCTTTCTCTTAGGGGCAGAAGGGAAATCCCAAAGGGCGGCAGAATGAACGTGTAGTGATCCAGTACCACTACACGCAGTGGCCCGACATGGGGGTTCCAGAGTACGCCCTCCCAGTCCTGACCTTCGTGAGGCGGTCCTCGGCAGCCCGCACGCCGGAGATGGGCCCTGTGCTGGTGCATTGCAGGTAAGGATCCGCCCGACGAGGGACAGGAGGGGTTGTGGGCCTGTCGCTGCTTTGTTTGACCCAGAAAGAGAGTCTTCCACCCAAAACTGGGACCAGTGAGACTTGTGAGGGTTACCAGAGGTCGCTCTAGTCCTCTAACAGTAAGAAAGCAGCTGCTGCTTGTGAGGGTAAAACAGAATGAGCTCTTAGAGGATGAGTCTCCAGTTTTTATAACACCATCTCATTACTGATAAACTCCACAGTGTTATTTTATAGGGCAATTGTTGGTAGCTCCTAACATATAAAAATCTTAAATACAAGTTTAGAACTTTCACACTAGAAACTTTGAGGCTTTCTTTTTTTGGGGGGTGGGGGATGGTTTTAATTTTTAATGAAGTACAGTTGCTTTAGAGTGTTCATTAGTTTCTGCTGTACAGCAAAGTGAATCAGCTATATGTATACATATATCCCCTGTTTTTTGGATTTCCTTTCAAATTTAGGTCACCACAGAGCATTGAGGAGCTTTTGAGTTTTTGAATATGGCTTTTCTTTAGGGTTTCTCCAAAGAATAGTATTTATTTTCTGGGTGAAAGGCTTTGAGCTTATACCTTTGTAAAGCACATAAAAGCCTGTTTTCCTTTCTAAACTACCTTAAACAACCTTAGTAAATAGTAACAGTAATGCTCAGTTATGTCCGACTCTGTGACCCCATACCCTCCAGGCTCCTCTGCCCATGGGGTTTCTCAAGCAAGAATACAAGACTGGGTTGCCATTTCCTTCTCCAGGGGAATCTCCCCGACCCAGGGATCAGACCCGGGGATCGAACCCATGTCTCTTGTGTCTCCTGCATTGGCAGGTGGATTCTTTACGCTGAGCCATCTGGAAATCAACCTCAGCTGGTTGTTTAAAAATGCTTTTATTCCTTTTTTTAAATTTTTTTATTGAAGGATAATTGCTTTACAGAATTTTGTTGTTTTCTGTCAAACCTCAACATGAATCAGCCATAGGTACACATATATCCCCTCCCTTTTGAACCTCCCTCCCATCTCCCACCCCATCCCACCCCTCTAGGTTGATACACAGCCCCGTTTGAGTTTCCTGAGCCATATTGGATTGCTTGGCTTTTGCGTTCAGACAGATGTTGCTGCTTCTGTGATGTATGTTACATGGCTGCACAGCTTCCTTGGCACTTCTTTGAGGCGGCTACCCTAATAGGCGCCCACAGAGCAGCAGGAGTTGGAACCTGTCTTCTGTTTAGAGTGCCACGAGAACTCTCCATTTTTGCTAATCCGTTTACAATCACTAAAATAGAAGAGAGGTCTACCAGAGAGCTTGTGTATCAGCAGAGTTGTGTCAGACGGGGAACCTGCTGGGGGGTGGGAGCAGAGATTCTGCGAAAAAGAAGTTTGTTGTTCAATATGGCAGAACTCAGGTCTCCCTAGGATGTTTTGTTTTTCTGAAATAACAGGATGTGGGATTAGAGGCCAGCTTTTCCAGGTGGGCTCTTCCTAGTCCACCTGTGAATTATGAAAGGAAAGTCTCCTCTTCAACAGGAACTTTGCAGTACTGAGCCCACTGGGGGGTCTGGTGAGCAGAAAGCAGGTGTTGGAAGGACGATGGGCTCCCCCAGGATCGCTGGGGGAGCGGGAGAGCCAGGTGATGCCTCTGCGGGAGTGGTTCTGGTGTGGGCACGCGGCTCCCAGGAGGGATGCCTTGGGCTCCCTGGCATCATGGGCTTAGATCCTTTTGCTTGAGCTACAAGGAAGGCCAAGAAAGCTCGTATGTAGCTTATATATATTTTATTTATTTTTAAGTATACATAACCTCTCTTTTCAAACAAGGTATGAAGGTAGTCTTCCCTCCTTATCAAAACTCAAGAGGGAGGAAGGATCCTCTTGTCATTTGCGGATGCTTTCCATGCATCATAACCTGCGCCAGGTCCCCGAACAACAGGGTTCTCTCTCAGGGCCTTAGAGATTTGGAGGATGGTTTCTGCAGCCCGCAGTTTGTGCCGGGGTCGAGCAGCAGGCGTGCTAGGTGAGCGTCTGCCTTTCTTCCAGCGCTGGTGTGGGCAGGACGGGCACCTACATCGTCATTGACAGCATGCTGCAACAGATAAAAGACAAAAGCACAGTCAACGTCCTGGGGTTCCTGAAGCATATCAGGACTCAGCGCAACTACCTCGTCCAGACTGAGGTGAGGCGACACTGCGCTGCCCCCGTGGGCTTTCCGTGCGCTGCAACGGGAGGGTGAAGGAGCGTCAGCAGACAGGGCTGGGAGGGATCGCGGGGGTTTGAGTTGGAAGACGTCCTGACCAGGATATCTGGTGGTTCCCCTCTTCTGCGTGGATGTGAAATGAAGCTGGGACACTGTTCCCAGTGCTGTGTATTCGTGGCTCTGGGAGTTAAACGTGGTCTGGCCTGAGAGGATGGTTCTAAAGCCCTTCAGTGAGCATGTGTGTCCCCATCGCGTGTTCGGAGCGTGGTGTGGAGTACAGAACCAAAATCAGCGCAGTCCCTGCCCTCAGGTCGCTTCTGGCGGATTAGGAGGTAAGTACTGAGGAATTCACGGAGAGGTCCCTGCCTGGGGAAGAGCTCCCTGAAGGTAGATTTCCTGCAGGAAACAGGGGGCACCCCGTCACAGCTCACCTCCGTGACCGTCATGTCCTCTGCCTTTTAGGAGCAGTACGTTTTCATCCACGATGCCTTGTTGGAAGCCATTCTTGGAAAGGAGACTGAAGTGTCTTCCAGTCAGCTGCACAGTTACGTTAACAGCATCCTCATACCAGGAGTAGGAGGCAAGACACGACTGGAAAAACAGTTCAAGGTACTGCTTTGAATACATTTCTTTGGGCAAAAAGCAAGGAGGTAAAGAAATGCCTTGAGTTTAGGGGTCATGTCTTTTTTGCATGAATGTTTAAACTGAGATGGATTACTTTGTGTACTCCTGAGATGCAATACATGGGAAAATCAAGCTGCGACTTGTTTGTAGGTATCTGAGTAGAGAATGCCGTGCTATCTTTTCTTCTGTGCAGTTTACAACTTTATTTGAACATAAACACTTGCCCCTGGCCACAGTGACATAATACGTTGTTAGTTGTTCCAATCAAAAAAAGAAAAAAAATCCCCTGTATTTTTTTCTGAGCTAATTTATCTTACCCTTATGAAGAACGGCTATTTGTTGACATTATCTTAAAAGCTGAGCTCTTTGAAAGACTATCCCAGTAGATGATTTAGAAACTAGAAAAGACTTACTAAGCAATACTAGAGAAAAAGTTAATTTTTCCTAAATGGGATTTTTTTCTCTTTGATGGCAGCACAGGGTATGAAGACAGTTAGGGTTATATGGAATTGAGTGAAATAAGGTGAAAAGAGAAACTATAAGAACTATTAAAGTAATTAAGGTCAGAGCAGCTTAGCCATCTCAAAAGTACCGAATGCCTCCTATTTAGTAGTCTCTCATTAGACTTTAAAAATCTGTCTTTTTTGCACATTGTTCTATTTCTCATTTTGTGTCAAGATAGAAAGAATGAGATGAATCACTGCAGTTTTCATTTTCATGGTAAAACTTTCCATAGACACTGAAACCTTCCTTTGAATCTCAGCTGAAGAAATGAGACTGTCAAGCAAATGATAACAAGTGATACGAAATGAAAAATAGATTACTTTCACCAGGTTCAGTCATAACAACTTTACATTTCCAGGTCTCCTTTTATAATGTCCTACCCACTCTAAAAACCATTAAGTTAATTAATAGTGAGGACACAGGGTCTTATTTTGAATTTTGAAAATGAATTCTTAAAAAACTAATATTTCTTTTTAAAAAAAATTATTTTTTATTGGGGCATAGCCAGTTAACAGTGTTGTGATAGTTTAAGGTGGACAGCAAAGGGACTCAGCTATATATAGCAATGTATCCGTTCTCCCCCAAACTCCCCTCCCATCCAGGCTGCCACATAACATTGAGCAGAGTTCCCTGTGCTATGCAGTATGTCCTTGTTGGGTTTCCATTTTAAGTATAGCAGTGTTGAGTACCAATATTTTTAAAATTCTGCCATTTGTTTCTGAAACATTTGTTTATACCTTGCTTTAAAAAATTCATCAAAGGAGGCTGGGTTGTTTGTTCTTTTATAGGTATAGAACTTACCTAGAAAGAAAACACAAGAATCAGAAACTCAGGCTGCCTCCAGGGCCCTGGACAGTGAAGCTGTAAAGCGTGTAGAGCAACAGACCATTCCCATACACACTCTACTAGAGTCCACATTAATTCAATAAATCCAAAGAATTCATTCAGTAAATCCACATTAATTCAATAAATACTGCTTACATAGAGCCTGCCATCAAGAAACCTAAGGCCAAAAAAAAAAAGAAAACTAAGGCCTAAAAGTAAGTAAAACAAGATGCAATCCACCAAGACAGTTGAGAAAAGTACCACTAATGAGACACAGAGTGTTCTCAGGGTGCAAAAATGTTTAAAAGTCATTAGCTATCCGATTATTGGCATTTTTGCCAGATCATCAAGCAGATGCTATCAATGATAGCTTTGTTTTTTGTTCTGTTGTCTTTCCCAGGTTTATTGACATAGAATTCTAAGTTTAGGGGACACCAAGGTATGATTTGATGTTTATGTACATGCTGAAAAACGTTTGCCACAGTAAGTTAACACAGGCACAAATATAGTCCTTTGAATGAGGACGAAAATGTTGCTTTTCTTTCAGCTGGTCACACAATGCAATGCAAAATATGTGGAATGCTTCAGTGCTCAGAAAGAGTGCAACAAAGAAAAGAACCGAAACTCTTCAGTCGTGCCATGTAAGATCTTAACATCAGCTTGACTTGACTGTGTGTGTTTTTCCTTGAGATTTTATGTGTTAGGTAGAGGCAACCGCCACGGGGAAAAGTTACGCTTAGGATAAATACAACAGATGGGAGGGGCAGCTGTCAGCACCAGGAAGTTGCTGTGTCTATGGGACAAGAAATCTAGCTTCAAGCTCACCTCGAGATTGAAGAGTTAGGCTACTTCTACCATGTCTTAGCTGAAAACCCTAAGAAGGAAGGTAAAGTCATTATCACTGTGGCATGAATGCTCTCTTAAAATAGAGAGTTCTGGTTTAATCTCTCCAACTGGAACTACAGTTATTAAATTATCCTGCCTGGAGAATCCCAGGGACGGGGGAGCCTCGTGGGCCGCCGTCTATGGGGTCGCCCAGAGTCGGACACGACTGAAGCAACTTTGCAGCAGCAGCATCTGAGACCAAGACACTTGACAGGTGGTGACCATCGTATAAGTAACTTGGGACTCAGCAGAGGATATTGTGTGTATGCTGTAGAAACAGACATAGGGAATCAGTGGAGAGATCCTCTTGATTGAAAAAGGCCAAGATTTTCTGAGTTTCTCCTAACCAGAAAGAGGTAAGGGGAATGCAGAAGAGCAGAGTGCAACATGTTGGTCTAACTGTAGGAACATCAAACCAGGGTCAGCAGTGACCTCAACTCCTCTTTGGTCTCTAGCTTCTTCATGACCTGCTGAGAAAGCGTCTCCCACAGTTGGGTATTATTCCCATAGTGCCTGCGTCCTTCTGGGCACATGCAGATGGACATGTAAAGTTCCTTTTTACATTCAATCTTAGCTGATAATGCTTAAGCTTGGTTAACCACTTAGGTAAATCTGAAAAAGAAACAGGACCCGAAAAGAAACAGGAGCCAAGGGACTCTGGCTCATCAGGTAACTCTGAGAAGGTGCTGTTGATGGTGTGTGGGTAACCAAGGCAACTGTGTTTTTGTTTTTTCTGTCATAGCTGAACGTGCTCGAGTGGGTCTTGCACCGTTGCCTGGAATGAAAGGAACTGACTACATTAATGCTTCTTATATCATGGTGAGAGTCAACACTTAGTTGTAAGTAAAGTCGATTACACTGAATGGTGCTAAAGAGCAGACACCACCTATGCAGCTTTGACTTTTCAAATACTTTCTCGATGTGTGGAATCAAAATTTGAGAGATTTCTGCATCTGGAAACCTTTAACAAAGAATAACTAATCCATGAGGACACAAAAATGCTTAAGAAACAAGCTTGTTAAGGAAGTGATCTTCTTACTGATTTCACCCATCTAGTCTTGGAATAAATATTGAAATTACTGTTAAGTAAAAACAGCAGGGGGAACAAGAAGTGAATAGGACACGGAGAGGAAACTGTCTCTACGTGTTAGCAGAAGTACATCTAAAAATTAGCCAAGTGCAGTGAAAGCCTCTTTGGATTGTTTCAGTGAGGTTAGCGCCATGCCGGTCTTACCTCATGAGTGTGTTTTACTACCGTGGAGTTAGAATAAGACGCTCATACTCACTGGTTTTTCATCTTCCCAACTAAAGGGCTATTACAGGAGCAATGAGTTTATTATCACCCAGCACCCTCTGCCGCACACCACCAAGGATTTCTGGAGGATGATCTGGGATCACAACGCACAGATCATCGTCATGCTGCCTGACAACCAGAGCTTGGTGAGTGAGACACAGCTGCTCTGTATTCACGAGCCCGTGAGGCCGCGAGCATTCATGACCTTGCGATAGGGCTGTAGTGTCTGCACGCGCTGGGGAGGGAATGTAGACTGCTCATTTCGTAGGTCTGCTCCAGTCCTTGATTCCTGATTCCTAGTGGTAGACCCCCTCAACTCTACTGTACACAGTAGGTGACAGAAGGTTTTGGAAAAAAGTTCTGTCTCCAACCTCACTAGTGTCTGAACTGACACTGATCTCTTAGTTGCTATATGTCACTGTTGAAAAACAAATGGGTAATAACAGTAGTCAACATGTATTGATGCTCATTAAATCATTTCTAAAACTGAGGGAACTAGTTTGCCCAGGGGCATATACAAATAATTACAGCCATGATTTGAGTCACTTGTCTTACTTTGTTATTGTATATGTCCAGCCCCACATCACAGAAATGTTTCCCAGCCAAAAAAAAAAAAAAATAGTATCAAAAGTACTAATAAGGAATCATTATTTCCCCCCATTCCATAAGCAAGCCAGATCTGTTACAGGGAAGGAGAAAAGGAGAGGCCTTTTTGTTGGAAATTAACAATGCCTTATAAAGACCTCAACTAAGTTATTAATTCTTTCTCCTCCCTTTAGTCCTTCCCTATTGAGGTCTCCAGACTTTCTGGGTGGATCAGAAGTAAAGAATCCACCTGCCAACGCAGGAGACCTGAGTTGGGAAGATCCCCTGGAGAAGGAAATAGCAACCCGCTCCAGTATTCTTGCCTGGAGAATCCCATGGACAGAGGAGCCTGGCGGGCTACAGTCCAGGGGGTCACAAAGAGTCAGACACGACTTAGCAACTCAACAACAGTTGAGGTCTCTAAGACCCTAGAGGAGAAGGGTGAGCGCGTTTATGAAAACAAGCTGAAGTGTTACCGCTGCACTCTCATTGCCTTAAGTTTTCAATCAGTTGGGTCTTGAGAAGTTACTATGAGGACAGGGAAGCACACAGAGGAAAAACAAAAACAAAAACGATCTGCTTCCTTGAGTGTCAAGAGTAGTGAGTTTTTTAATCAGGAAAGAACAGCATGTGATTGAACCCCTAGTCTTGATGACATGCGTTTGACTGTGTGCCCAGTCAGTAGGAACTTTACTTTGTCGCTTTCTGCTCCAGCTTCAGAATACCAAGACTGCTTCTGTGTGATAGAATGGCAACAGAGTTGAGAATCTTAAGCTAAAAACTGGAGTGTAAATTTTCAAATTAGCTGGCAATAGGGGTCTATTCTGTTTGGCATATGGAGATTGGAGGCATTTAGGGTTGTTAAAACGTGCATTTGTTGGATGAGTCAGTGTTTTGTTATCCTCACTGAGCAGAGGACAGCCACTGAAAGTGTCTCTACCCACAAGCTCATTTGCATGGGCAGGCGAGCGGGGGGCCTGGATCCAGTGAGTCTGCTGTGCGGACAGTGAGGCTGCAGGCCCAGGCCTCTCACTTCCGGGTCTCTCTCAGGTCCACGGAGGCGATGCTGGAATCCTGCACCTCTGTGCTCATGGAAAGTCAGATTCAGCAGTGCGTAGTGTTTTCTAAGGGCTTTCCTGCTGGCTGAGTCGATAAAGAATCTGCCTGCGATGTAGAAGACCTGAGTTTGATCCCTGGGTCAGGAAGATCCCCTGGAGGAGGAAATGGCAACCCACTCTAGTATTCTTGCCTGGAGAATCCCATGGACAGAGGAGCCTGGTGGACTACAGCCCATGGGCTTGCAAAGAGTTGGACACGATAATGTCTCTGCATTTTTTGTTTGCTTGGTTATTTATCACTACTGTAACTTTACAAGACCATGATTCTGTGGATGGCCAAAGTCACTGCGGCCAAGGAATGTTTGCCTTATCCATAAGCAAAATGCCCATGAGACCAGAGCTCCTACTGAAGTCAGGAGCATTACTTCTTTGTAATAGTCTGTCAAGTTGAGCCATTATTCCCTAGTTTACTGTCTTGTGTTCAAAACTATTTTTCTGCCTTTCTTCCACCATTTGGCTAGTTGCTCGGTTGTGGGGTTTGTGACCCCATGGGCTGTAGCCCACCAGGCTACTCTGTCCAGGGGGTTCTCCAGGCAAGAAGACTCGAGTGGGTTGCTATTTCCTCCACCATTACTAAGTCCTTTTGGCAGTTCTTAGACCAGTTAGAGAATTTCAAATTCATATTATCATCGTAATAGTTATTTGGAGTATATAGTTTTATTATTCCCACTTTTCCAATATGGAAATCAAGGCTTAGTTAAATTATTCAGGATCATATCCAGTCCTATGCTTAATCTGTGTATTTGGTCAAATTTAGAGGCCTTGTCCATCATTATGTCTTTGTTTTAGTTGCTAAGTGGCGTCTGACTTTGTAACCCTATGGACTGTAGCCAGCCAGGGTCCTCTGTGTGGGATTTCCCAAGCAAGAATACTGGAGTGGGTTGCCATTCCCTTCTCCAGGGGATCTTCCTGACTCAGGGATCAAACCCGTGTCTGCTGCATTGCAAGTGTATTCTTACCGCTGATCCACCAGAATATCTGGTAAAAGGGTCCTAATTCCATATCCGAGGGCACAGTGTATTAAAATCCAAGACAGTTACAGACTTCTTTTGTATAGACTAAAGCCGATTGCTAATCTGTTTCCCCTTATGCTGAGCTTTAAAAATAAAAATGTACTTGGCAATAAGCTATATTGAAACTTGAAAGGGTGATAAGTCTTATTGGACTGTTGGCTCATTTCTAATGCAACAATGTAAGATTAAACAAAACCTTGCTTTGAACGTTATTCAGAATTATTTCTGACTTCACTAGTATAGTGTCTAGGCTTTTTCAGGAAAATGCCCATAGAAATCTATATATTACAAGCAAACTGTAATTTGCCATTTGAACTGATGAGAAAAAGGAGATGAGGCTCATCATAATGATTGTATTTCTCAGTCTCCAACGTAGGCAATGGTTATCTTTTTCTTAGGCCTTCATAGTTTTCAGGGAGAGAATTCAAGTTTCAAGCTTGAATATAGTGTATTAGTTTCAGATGTACGGCTAAGTGATTCAGTTATTTTTTTCTTATTCTTTTCCATTACAGGTTATTACAAGATATTTGAATATTGTTCCCTGAGCTGTAAATTGTTATTGCTTATCTATTTTATGTACTGTAGTTTCTGTTACTGAATATTTATGTTTAATTTTAAAATAAATAAACATTTAAAGCTTGCCTGATTCAAGACTGAAAGACTTGATGTCTTAACATTGATAGCTTAACTTCCCTTTTATAAAGCACCTTATAGCCAGCATGCTTATTTATGGACCTGTCTGAGCCTTGGTGTTTTCATCTACAAAGACGGAAGATAAAAACTGCTTTCCCTCACTAGTATATTAAGAAAAATACATAAGATAATATTTATAAAAAGTCTTTTGCAAAATGCTAGTCAACTGTAGAATTCTTAATAACATAATCCATAGAACAACAATTAATGTTTGCATTAAGCCACTGTGAAATAATAAAATTAATTGATAGGATAGGAGATCATATCTCCTTTTTTATTCTCACACTTACCATTACAAGCATTTCTCAGTTAAGGGTTAGACATCCCCTACAGAAGGAGCCTTTTTGGTTATCGGAGTAACATAGATGAGAGGTGCCAAAAAATAGTGATTAAGTGTGTTTTACAATAAAATACAATAACCACTGACCTCAGCATGACGCAGTATGGGTATATCAATAATTCTATGAACCCAACTTAAAAGATGATCTGAGTATTACAGGAAACTGCAAACATAAGAAATTGGTAAGAAAATTCAAGAACAAATGGTTGACAGCCTTGCAGAAGAATTTTTTTCTTTTCTTTGGTGCCCATAGGCTGAAGATGAGTTTGTGTACTGGCCCAGTCGAGAAGAATCCATGAACTGTGAGGCCTTTACCGTCACCCTTATCAGCAAAGACAGACTGTGCCTCTCTAATGAAGAGCAAATTATCATCCATGACTTTATCCTTGAAGCTACACAGGTAACCTCAACCCCAGGTCCTTGGTAACAGCTGTACCTGGGTCCTGGGTGATTCTAAGTCACACTGAAGTAATCTACCACCCTGAGGACAGGCCCAGGCAGGCGTCTTGGGTATGACCTAATTTTAATTGTGCACACTTCCTTTTTTGCTTCCTTCAAGTATTTGCTTTTTCCAGGTGGAAGGATGAAATGTAGCAGTTCCTCTGACTGAGCATGCATACAAATAGGCATGTTGACCTAATTATAAAAACAATATACTAGAGCTCCATAGTTTCTTTGCCATCAGAAATGTAAGCCTTACAATATGTTGCAAAGGTGATAATATTAAAACTATACTTAAAAATAAAAACACAACATTTTGATGAGTAATTACCCTTCCTGTGGAGTGGTTAAGAGGGGACCTATCTTATTTAATAAATTAAATACTGATGTCCTTACCCCTTCCTTTTTTTTTTTATAGATACGATAGAACAGGACATAAAGTCTCTTACAGTTTGTTGTCCCTTAAAATGTTTGCCTGAACAGGATTCTATTTCATTATGATAACCTTATTTGTTGCTTCCCTGGCAGCCTAGCAGTCAAGAATCTGCCTGCAGTGCGGGAGACACAGGGTCAATCACTGGGACAAGCTCCCCTGGAGGAGGACATGGCAACCCACTCCAGTAGTCTTGCCTGGGAAACCCCATGGACAGAGGAGCACGACCATAGTTCACGGCATCAGAAAGGATTCGGACACAACTGCAGCAACTCAGCTGCCACACCACCAGCCTCACTTGTTAAGTGCCAGGCAGACCTCCCTAGCACTTTCCTCCGTAGAGCAGTTTGGCTCTCCTGGCCATCATGGCTCTTCAGTTGTCTATACTTCCCCAGGAGCAAGGTCTAGCTGTTAAGACTATAGCCAGGATGAAGTGAAGGATGACCTGTGACTCGTGTCATACTGCTTGCAGGATGACTATGTCCTCGAAGTTCGACATTTCCAGTGTCCCAAGTGGCCCAACCCGGATGCCCCCATCAGCAGTACTTTTGAGCTTATCAACGTCATCAAGGAAGAGGCCTTGACAAGGGACGGCCCCACCATTGTGCACGATGAGTATGTACCAGTTTGTTCCTTTCCTGTTGCACCTTGATAGGAGGAAGGGGCAAAGAGAGACTTCACAAACCCTCTCTCTGCGTGCGACAGTTCCAGGACACTTCTGATGTGCTCACGTTGTGGTTTCTACCGGGTACATGCGGTTTCTAGTGTGTGCCTGTGTAAAATGCTATGCGTTTTAGTTTGTCAAAGGCTTCAGGGTCTCCTCTAGGTTCATCTTTCTAGACAGTGCCACATATTAGCCTACCACGATGCATCCACACGCCTTCCTGGGTTTTCTGTTTCAGTAATGCAAACTAGACAATAATTCACATGTTTACATTTATGTTAATTTACATGTCATAGTTTATATTATCTTTAAATCCGTACACTGATTTTCAACAAACACTAGATAGAAAACCTTTTAAAATATGTTTGGTTGATTAGTAATCAAAAAGTTCACTCTTAATAATACTTACAGTTTACTGTGTGTTTTGAGGTTTACCGTCTCTGGAGGTTTAAAGGTAAAGCGTGATTTGCTTCTCGCTCAAAGCTGCTAAGTGTCTGAATGGAGTTCAAACCCAGCGTACTGTCACTTTAATGAGAGACACAGGATCCTAGATATACCTAATGGTGTATGACTATCTGGAGTCAGACTTCATAGATGGACTTGACCTGCCAGACAGTGGCAGATGGTTTCAAATCTCACAAGCCTCTAGCCCAAGTTCCAAGGTAGGTAGCTTCCTTAGTCAGCAAGTTGTTAGGCATGTACTAAGTAAATTACCACCCCCTCTGCTAGTGTAGATATTAATATATTTCACAGTAAAGCTTATAAAATAAGCCTTTGCCTTGAACTGATGCTGTCACAGGAAGTGAACAGAGACTTCTGGCTGAGGTCAGTACTGTCACCAGTTTGAAGCAAGCCACATGATTGGCTCCTTCCAAGGAGTCTGATGGTCTTTTTAAAATAGTGACTATTTCAAAATGTTAGCCTGTCTCTTAATTAGATTAAGAAGAATTAAGAGGCTCTAGTCTATGGTGTCCCAAGAGTTGGACACAAGTTAGCAACTAAACCACCACCAGTGAGTAAGATCCCTGGAAATGTGACGACCAGCAGTGGCATTTAAATGAAACAGACAGCCTCAAAATAACTAGGTACTGGCTCCTGGTCTATGCAGCTGTAGAATATGCAGTTACAGCAGAAAGTGAGAACTGCTTCTGGAGTTCCTCCCCCCCCCCCCAACTAATCTGGGTTAGCTTTTCAAAAACCTTCTGGATTTTACCAGCTTTTAGCAATTCAGACCAAATTCTAATGTTGCTGCCCAGTTTTGTGATGGATTTTGTGGTACTAATAGTACTCCAAGGATCTGCCCTTAGGTCAGGAATGCAGCTGATCTTATATTAGAGAACGGAGAAAGGAGAACTGTTTGATGCATTTATCTGTATGCAGCTTTGGGGTGGACTGTCTTATGCAGCGTTTTTCATTTTACATTTACATGCTGCATATGTTACCTCTGGACTTCATCAGATATAGCTTGTTCTTAGGTCTAAATAAGAAAAGAGCAAGTTAATCCTACACAAGTGCATCTTCACATGTTATATAGGTGAGCTGGATGAAAAGCCCCTGAAGTTCAAGTGTTCATTCATTTATCCATCATCTTTAAGAAAGAAGTGAGTCCATTAAAATTATTTTTCTACATTACTTGAGCAAATTTGAAGTTTTTAAGTAGTTGCTAGCTCTAGGACAGCACTCTGAATGCCAGTTACCTTTCAGTTTCCATCTTACTTACCTTTTGCACCTCTAAATATCCCTTCCCGCTAGCCTGCAGACACCTCGAGTCCAGTATCTGTAGGTCCAAACTCGCCCTCCTGTCCTGCTGCCATCCACTTAGAGTACAAACCAGAAACACACCAAAGTCCTTCTTTGCGCCGCCTCACATCCACGTATCATTGGCCCCCAGGGCTTGCAGATGCTCCCTAGGCTTTCGGTACACTTTCCAAATCCTTCTGCAATCTGGTTGAAGTTTACTGCCCCAGCTTCCACCCCAGTCCTCCTGTCCTCTCATTGAACACACACCTCAAAAGGCCCTCTCTTTGGAACTGTCTCCAGTTCATCCCAGAGGTGATCATTCACAGACAACACATCTTTACCAGTGCCATTCCTGTTTATCAGATCCGCTTCTCACTGCTTGTTTACATGACGGTCAGCCCCACACTGCAGAGACCAGCAGAGCTAACTCATTTGTCCCATTCTCCATAGAGTGAAGCCCCATGCCTGACACACAGCAGGTAGAGATAAATACTGGTATGAGTTGGTACCGTGTTTCAAGTATGTTCTTATATATATATATATATATATATGAACTTTCCCTGGAGAGCCTTGTTTTTGTTTTGGTTATGGTTATTTTACCTGCTTACATTCATCTGTGGACTATAAAGCCAAGTTACAAAGTTTTTTAAGCTCTGTCAAAAAATAGATGGGTGCTTCCACCCATGACAGAGAGTTAAACTTTTAGCGCACAAACTCTGTGGTATCTGCCTGGTCTTCACAGCTGTGTGCCAGGTGAATGGAGTCTCTAGATGCAACGATCTCTAAGGGCAAAACTTCCTCACCGAAAAGTAAACTCATTCTGTTTGAGTACAGGCACAGGTTAAAGAGGAACTGCTTTGTTCTCAGCTTCCTATGTTGGTCTGCTCGAGACAGTTCTATCTGAGGCTGATTTGTATCATTACTGTCAAATGTTAAACTCAGAGCCTGTTTTCCTAAGAGTGTGGAACACAGTCACGGTTCTTACACGGTTTCATGAGACAGTAGTAGATTAGACCTTCACTTATAGAACGAAAAGGCTAGTTTCTTGTGTGAGTGCTACCACCCTGTTGGATGCTAGAGTAGGCTGATTTCATTCAGCAGTTCTCAGAGTAGG
This sequence comes from Moschus berezovskii, assembly GCF_049115385.1. NCBI lineage: Eukaryota > Metazoa > Chordata > Mammalia > Artiodactyla > Moschidae > Moschus > Moschus berezovskii. The sequence continues at coordinate 21,492,713 of NC_142483.1, forward strand.
ATCTGAAGGTCCCTGATTGGGAAGGGTGGCGGAGTGGTCTCTTAAGACCCTTCCAGGTGATCTAAGTGGACACAACCGTTTTCAGAATAATACAGAGATCCTGGTTGCCTTGTTCACTCTTATTCTGCCTTGAGTGTACAGTGGAGTTTTTCAGAGCAACCTGACCCAGATGATATCCCCACTCTGACAGCGAAGGGAACATGTGCTTGCATGGTTGTGTGTTTTAATGTTTTCTCAGTTCTAATGTCTGGTACAGTAAAGACTGATAGCTAAAGGCCAAATAAGCAAAAGCTCTTTTAGGGGGGTTTCAATAATTGTTAATTTTAACCCAAGATGGTCTATAGCAAATGCTGAAATATATGGACTGCTTTCTGTACCAGCTGCTGTAAAGACACCCCCTCAAGTTAGAACTAATTGAGTCCTTCTTTTAATCCTCAAAATCACCCCTTGAGGGGAGTAATTTTAGGATCTGCTCTTCCTGTGTGAGGAAATGAGGGCTGCAAAGGTAGGTAGGGCCTGTGTGCACATGTATCTGGTAAGCAAGGGTCAGAGCCAGCACCAGCTGCTAATGTGTAAGGTCCAGGGTAAAGTGAAAACATAGGACCCCCTTGCTCAAAAAGTATTACCAGGAAAGAATTTCCAGTTAAAGAAACAATCCTATTTACCATCACATCAAAAAGAATAAAATACCTAGGAATAAACCTACCTAAGGAGGCAAAAGCCTTGCGCTCTGAAAACTGTTACGAAAGAACTTAAAGACAACACCAACAGATGGAGAGAGAGAACAGTATTGATTCTTCCAATCCAAGAACATGTTAAAATATACGACCCAGGTTAATCTATAGATTCGGTGACTCCCTGTCAAATTACTAATGGCATTTTCATAGAACTACAACAAGAGATTTTTTAATTTGTATGGAAACACAGAAGATTCCAAATAACCAAAGCAAGCCTGGGAAAGAAAAAAAGAAGCTGGAGGAATCAGGCTTCCTGACTTCAGACTATACTACAAGCTGCAGAAATATAGACCAGTGGAACAGGATACAAAGTCCAGAAATAAACCCATGCACTTATAGTCAATTAACCTACAACAAAGGAGGCAAGAATATACAGTGGAGAAAAGACAGTCTCTTCACTAAGTGGTGCTAGGAAAACTGGACAGCTACATTTAAAAGAATGAAATCAGAACATTCTCTAACACCATATGGTGTTAGAGACATCACCAAATGGTCAGTACCAAAATCAGACTGATTATATTATTTGCAGCCAAAGATGGAGAAGCTCTATACAGTCAGCAAAAACAAGACCAGGAGCTGACTGTGGCTCAGATCGTGAGCTCCTTATTGCCAAATTCAGACTCAAATTGAAGAACGTAGGGAAAACCATTAGGCCATTCAGGTCTGATCTAAATCAAATCTCTTATGATTATACAGTGAAAAAGTGAAGGTTGCTCAGTCATGTCAACTTTGCGACTCCATGGACTGTAGAGTCCATGGAATTCTCCAGGCCAGAATACTGGAGTAGGTAGCCTATCCATTCTCCAGGGGATCTTCCTGACCCAGGAATCAAACCCGGGTCTCCTGCATTGCAGGTGGATTCTTTACAGGTGAAATACCAGGGAAACCCAATGATTATACAGTGGAAGTGACAAATAGATTCAAGGGATTACATCTGATAGAGTGCCAGAAGAACCATGGACAGAGGTTCTTGACATTGTACAGGAGGTGGTGATCAAAACCATCCCCAAGAAAAATGCAAAAAGGCAAAATGGTTGTCTCAGGAGCTTTACAAATAGCTGAGAAAAGAGGAGAAACTAAAGGCCAAGGAGAAGAGGAAAGATATACCCTTTTGAATGCAGAGTTCCAAAGAAGAGCAAGGAGACATAAGAAAGCCTTCCTCAGCAATCAGTGCAAAGAAATAGAGGGAAACAATAGAACGGGAAAGACTAGAGATCTCTTCAAGAAAATTAGAGATACAAGGAAACGTTTCATGCAAAGATGGACACAATGGTATGGACCTAACAGAAGCAGAAGATATTAAGAAGAGGTGGCAAGAAGACACAGAAGAACTGTACAAAAAAGATCTTCATGACCCAGATAACCACGATGGTGTGACCACTCACCTAGAGCCATACATCCGGGAGTCTGAAGTCGGGTGGGCCTTAGGAAGCATCACTACGAACAAAGCCAGTGGAGGTGATAGAATTCCAGCTGAACTATTTCCAGTCCTAAAAGATGATGCTGTTGAAGTGCTGCACTCAATATGCCAGCAAATTTGGGAAACCCAGCAGTGGCCACAGGGCTGGAAAAGGTCAATTTTCATTCCAGTCTCAAAGAAGGGCAGTGCCAAAGAATGTTCAAACTACTGCACAATTGCACTCATTTCACATGATAGCAAGGTGTAATGCTCAAAATCCTCCAAGGTAGGTTTCAATAGTATGTGAATCAAGAACTTCTAGATGTAAAACCTGGATTTACAGAAGGCAGAGGAACCAAAGATCAAATTGCCAACAGGCATTGGAACATAGAAAAAGCAAGAGAATTCCAGAAAAACATCTACTTCTGCTTCAGTGACTATGCAAAAGCCTTTGACTGTGTGGATCACAACACACTGTGGAAAATTCTGAAAGAGATTTGAATACCAGACCACTTTACCTGCCTCCTGAAAAATCTATGTGCAGGTCAAGAAGCAACAGTTAGAACCAGACATGGAACAACAGACTGGTTCCAAATTGGGAAAGGAGTACATCAAGGCTGTATATTGTCACCCTGCTTATTTAACTTATATGCAGGGTACATTGTTTGAAATGCCTGGCTGGATGAAGCACAAGCTGAAATCAAGATTGCCAGAAGTATCAGTAACCTCAGATATGCAGATGACACCACCTTTATATGGCAGAAAGTGAAGAACTAAAGAGCCTCTTGATGAAGGTGAAAGAGGACAGTGAAAAAGCTAGCTTAAAACTCAACATTAAAAAAAAAAAAAAACCTCAGCATTCAAAAACCTAAGGTCATGGCATCTGGTCCCGTCACTTCATGGCAAATAGATGGGGAAACAATGGAAACAGTGACAGACTTTATTTTCTTGGGCTCCAAAATCATTGCAGATGATGGCAGCCATGAAATTTTCTTCTCCTTGGAAGAAAAGCTGTGACAAACCTACAGAGCACATTAAAAAGCAGAGACATTACTTTGCTGACAATGGTCCATCTAGTCAAAGCTATGGTTTTTCCAGTAGTTATGTATGAATGTGAGAGCTGGACCATAAAGAAGGCTGAGCACCAAAGAATTGATGCTGTTGAACTGTGGTGTTGGAGAAGACTCTTGAGAGACCCTTCGACTACAAGGAGATCAAACTAGTCAATCCTAAAGGTAATCAACCCTGAATATTCTTTGGAAGGACTGATGCTGAAGCTCCAATACTTTAGCCTTGGAAAAGTCCCTGATACTGGGAAAGATTGAAGGCAGGAGAAGGAGGGAACAACAGAGGACGAGACGGTTGGCTGGCATCACCGACTCAATGGACATAAGTCTGAACAAATTCTGGGAGATGGTGAAGGATAGGGAATCCTGGCTGCTCCAGTCCATGGGGTCACAAAGAGTCAGACATGACTGAGCAACTCAACAACCACCACCAACACCATACACAGCAATGACTCTAAACGAATTAAAAACCAGACTCTATAAAGTTCTGAGAAGAAGATATAGAACAACACTCTTTGACGTAAATCACAGCAGTATCTGTTTTGATCCATCTCCTATATAATGAAAATAAGAAACACATGAGACCTAATTAAACTCAAAAGCTTTTGCACGAACAAAGGAAACCACAGACAACAAAAAGACAGCCCCCAGAATGGGAGAAAATACTTGCAAACTCTGTAACCAACTAGGGATTAGTCTCCAAAATATACAAACAGCTCATGCAGCTCAATATCCTAAAACAAACAGCCCAAACAAAAAGTGGGCAGAAGACCTAAATAGACATTTCGCAAAGGAGACATACAGATGACCAATAGACACACGAAAAGATGCTCAGCACTGCTCATTATTGGAGAAATGCAAATCAAAGTTAGGTAGATCTCAACCAGTCAGAATAACTTGCCTTTATTTTCTCATCCACTTCCAAAAGTCTTACAAACTTGAGTTGCCATTATTCCAAGATTAATGTATATTCAAGCTTTAACTCTGTTTTCCTTCCTGCCGTAATGATTTTGAAAGGAAGCTTCACTTCCATCATAGTGACAAGGTTTTAATCCCTTCATTGCCATCTTGGTTGTGATTTTTAAAACATGGTATAAGCAAAACAACAGTAATGGTAATTATACGAAACAGTTGCTTTCAACAATAATTGTATGACGTAGTAAAAAGTGTAATTAAATGGCAAAAGGCCATAGGTATTATACACACTGATGATACAAGGAACCCCAGTGTCTCTCCAAACGAATATAGACAGAGCCACTTGAAAACATTCCTGTATATTGGGAAATGGCTGTCATTTGTTTGAGACATTGACAGAGGAAGATGAGAATACACTGTAACAGCTAAGAGTTAAAGAACTGTAGCTCTCAAGGGGGGCCTTTAAGAAAGTGGCAGATTATCAAACCAGTGAATTTATATACTATTCTTTTGTTCAGTTCAGTTCAGTCTCTCAGTTGTGTCCGACTCTTTGTGACCCCATGAATCACAGCACGCCAGGCCTCCCTGTCCATCATCAACTCCCGGAGTTCACTCAAACTCATGTCCATCGAGTCAATGATGCCATCCAGCCATCTCATTCTCTGTTGTCCCCGTCTCCTGCCGCCCCCAGTCCCTCCCAGCATCAGTCCTTCCAATGAACACCCAGGATTAATCTCCTTTAGAATGGACTGGTTGGATCTCCTTGCAGTCCAGGGGACTCTCAAAAGTATTAGCTAAGTTATAAATTACCTGTGTCACTTTTCCACCAAGTCTCTGTAATGTGAAGTGCAAATGCATGAGACTTGACAAACATCCTTTAATCCTACTGAATTCCTAAACTTCTGAAAGAGAATGGCCTTTTTCAGTCTTTCAAGACTGATACTTTAAAGTATCTGTGCATTTGATTGATTTGATCTAGTTTCTAGCCATGTTTAAAGTCTTACTTTGTAGGTGTTTCTTTTTATTTAGGTACTTATTTAAGAGTGGCTAAGTATTAAGGAAAGACAACCCAAGCAAAGGGCACAGTAATCCCACATGGAGTACGCACTGCATAATAAAATATGTAATACCTGACTTTCTTAACTAATGGCTATGGTTAGCTTGAAGGAGAGAAGGAAAAAAGATCCTAACAGTTTCACTAGACCAGATTAGCAGAGATTAAAAGGTGGAATATTGAAAAAAATTAATACAAATGATTGGGGTGGAGGAGGTGGGAAACCAGCTACGCTACAGTGAGAAGATAAACTCAGTTAGACAACATGATGTACAAGAACAAAAACAGGGAATCAGAGTTAAAAGAGCAATCACAATTGTTTTAAAATAATACACGCAGAGATCTAAAGATTTAATGAAATGAATGAAAAACACGTATTATGAAATTGGAACATATTAGAGGCTAATAAATGGAAAGGATAAGAGATGGGCTAGTAGTAGAATGGACAAAACTGCAGTCAGACTCAGATATGGAAGTCAGATACAGCAGTTCTGACATCGGTCTCAGGGACGATATACAGAGAGATAGATGAAAGAGGAAGAAAAAAGCTGAAAAAAACCATGGCCGAAGGTTCTCTAACAACTGAATAAGGGGTGAGATGATACAATGAATAGTAGCATTCAGAGAAAAGATCTGAAAACTATAATTAACAAGGCTGATCTAGCAATGACCTAGAACAGTACGTACCCCATCAACAGAGGAGTGGATAAAGAAGTGGTACACATACACAGTGGAATACGACACTTGTGTTAAAAAGAATGAAATAACGCCATCCGCAGCACCATGGATGACCTAGAGAATATCATACTAAGTGAAATAAGTCAGAAAGAGAAAGACAAATACCATATGGTACCACTTACTTGTGGAATTTAAAATACAGCACAGGTGCACCCACCTGCAAACCAGAAAGAGACTCACATGTACAGAGGTCAGACTTGTGCTTGCGAAGCAGGAGATGGGGAGTGGAGAGGTAGATGGGGAGTTTGGGGTCTGCAGATGCAACCTGTTATACAGAGGACAGATAAACAACAAGGTCCTATTGTATATACCACAGGGAACTTTCTGGCATAAACTTTCATGGAAAAGAGTTTAAAAAAAAGAATGCTATACAGCAGAGATTGGCACAACATTATAAGTCAACTATATTTCTAAAGTGGGCTTCCCTGATAGCTCAGCTAGTAAAGAATCCACCTGCAATGCGGGAGACCTGGGTTTTATCCCTGGGTCAGGAAGATCCCCTGGAGAAGGAAATTGCAGTGTTCTTGTTTGGAGAATCCCATGGATGGAAGAGCCTGGTGGGCTATAATCCATGGGGTCCCAAAAGAGTCAGACACAACTTAGCAACTAAACAACAACAACAACATGCAGAAAACTATAAAATCTCATTGAAAACTATAAAAGACCTGAGTAAATGGAAAGAAAGATATGTTCATGAACAGAAAAGCTCAAAAAGAGGTTTATTTCCTCAGATCTACTTAAGATATTCAATGCAGCCTAACCAAAATCCCAGCAACTTTTCATATTCCTTGACAGTCCAATAGCAGTTAATACAAGGTATAATGGGATGAGGTGGGGGGTAGAGGTTTGTGGAAATAAGTGTACAAGTGAAAAATGCAAACACATATGTCTGGAGCCCTAAAAGTGAAACAGTAGCTGTACAGCTAGCAGCCAAGACTATTGTATAAACCTGCTTCATCAAGTATCAAGCCTACTAAAAACCTCAGAGAATACAGTATCAAAAAACAGAAGCAGATTAAAGGACCAAACTAGAGAGTTCAGAAATAGGCCTGTGTATATGAGAATTTGGCAAATTATTAAAAAGGCAGCTTAAATCTACGAGGAAAGAGGAGACTATTCACTGTAACATGCTGGCACAGTTCAGTTCAGTTCAGTCGCTCAGTCGTGTCCGACTCTCTGCGACCCCATGAATCACAGCACGCCAGGCCTCCCTGTCCATCACCAAATCCCGGAGTTCACTCAAACTCATGTCCACAGAGTCGGTGATGCCATCCAGCCATCTCATTCTCTGTCGTCCCCTTCTCCTCCCGCCCCCAACCTTTCCCAGCATCAGAGTCTTTTCCAGTGAGTCAACTCGTCGCATGAGGCGGCCAAAGTATTGGAGTTTCAGCTTTAGCATCAGTCCTTCCAATGAACACCCAGGACTGATCTCCTTTAGAATGGACTGGTTGGATCTCCTTGCAGTCCAAGGGACTCTCAAGAGTCTTCTCCAACACCACAGTTCAAAAGCATCAATTCTTCGGCGATCAGCTTTCTTCACAGTCCAACTCTCACATCCATACATGACCACGGGAAAAATCATAGCCTTGACTAGACGGACCTTGGTTGGCAAAGTAATGTCTCTGCTTTTTAATATACTATCAAGGTTGGTCATAACTTTCCTTCCAAGGAGTAAGCGTCTTTTAATTTCATGGCTGCAGTCAGCATCTGCAGTGATTTTGGAGCCCAAAAAAATAAAGTCTGACACATGCTGGCACAAGCGGTTATCTATTGGAAAAATCACTAAAATCAGACCCCTACATGGCATCTGATCCCATCACTTCATAGGAAATAGATGGGGAAACAGTGGAAACAGTGTCAGACTTTACATTTTGGGCTCCAAAATCGCTGCGGATGCTGACTGCAGCCATGAAATTAAAAGACGCTTACTCCTTGGAAGGAAAGTTATGACCTACCTAGATAGCATATTAAAAAGCAGAGACATTACTTTGCCAACCAAGGTCCGTCTAGTCAAGGCTATGGTTTTTCCCGTGGTCATGTATGGATGTGAGAGTTGGACTGTGAAGAAAGCTGATCGCCGAAGAATTGATGCTTTTGAACTGTGGTGCTGGAGAAGACTCTTGAGAGTCCCTTGGACTGCAAGGAGATCCAACCAGTTCATTCTAAAGGAGATCAATCCTGGGTGTTCATTGGAGAGACTGATGCTAAAGCTGAAACTCCAAAACTTGGGCCACCTCATGCGACGAGTTGACTCACTGGAAAAGACTCTGATGCTGGGAAAGGTTGGGGGTGGGAGGAGAAGGGGACGACAGAGAATGAGATGGCTGGATGGCATCACCGACTCTATGGACAGTGAGTTTGAGTGAACTCTGGAAGTTGGTGATGGACAGGGAGGCCTGGCGTGCTGTGATTCATCGGGTCGCAAAGAGTCAGACACGGCTGAGTGACTGTACTGAACTGAACCTTATATCAAAACAAGAATAAGATTCCAATGAATTAGCAATGAGGTAGAAAATTGTAGGAGAATATTTTTTAAATACTGGGGTCAAGAAAGCACTTTGAAATGGCCTGATGAAAATACCTGCTACCCTTTCTAAGCCTTTTTGTGCCTGTGTGTGAAACAAACAGAAACATATATTTCCAAGAATTTTATAGAAGGTGGTCATACTTGGAAAGTTCCACTTCCACGCCAGAAATAATTACTAAATATGAAACTCACTGTGAAAATTTTCTGACTGCCTTTTGAGCCATAGATTTCCATTTTTATTCAGATCCTGGAAGTTCAGTTTAGCCATTTGGTATTTTTTAAAAAAAAATTTTTTTCCAGAGCTTTTTGCCTCTGCTTATCTCATAGCCTTCAGTTAAAATCCTCATATTATTTTTCCTATCATATCACCCAACTCCTCCCTGATGTCAAATCTTCTTAGCGCCCTCACAAGTCTAATTTTGAACTTTTCAAATTAGACATCAAGTTAAACATCTGATAAACCAGTCTCAAAGGAGGCCACATTTATAAACAAGTGTCACCTTTATACTAACCTTAAAATCTCTTCCCTTGTCAGCATTTCATTCATTTCTGTGTTCTAGAATAGGTATCAGTACAGTCTTCCTAGCTTCTATAGAAATACGTGATGGTAACTTCATTCCAGTATATTCAGTCTTGTAGTGATTCTGAAATAGCTTTTTCTTTTTTTTTTGCCCCCCCCCCCACCAGGTATGGCGCAGTTTCAGCAGGAATGTTGTGTGCTCTCACCACCTTGTCCCAGCAGCTGGAGAATGAAAATGCCGTGGATGTTTTCCAGGTTGCAAAAATGATCAACCTGATGAGGCCTGGAGTGTTTACAGACATTGTAAGTACTGTGTTTATTTGCAAAACCTGTACCACATCAGTTGAAACTCAGCCTCACCCTGTACAACAGTAGCTCTCAATGGGGGTGAGGGTGGAGTAATTTTGCCCCCTAGGGGATGTTGGGCAATGTTGGAGACCCTTTTTTAATGATCACCACTGGGGGTGGAGTTAAGTGAGCGGAGCCCAGGGACACTGCTAAACATACCGCAACACCTAAGATGGCCCTCTCCAATAAAGGATTCTCTGGCCCACATGTCAGAAGCGCTGAGCTTGACGAACACTGCTTTCTAGAGTATATAGTGTCTTCTGAAGATGAAGTACAGATTTCTTACTATCTTAGCAGTACATCGACACTGAGAACTCATTCCAAGGTAAGAGAGATGAAAAGGACACAAAGCAGGTGTAGGTTTTGATCCTAAAAGATTCCACAGATGATTTTGTAAGTTTCTTAAAGCGCATAGACATATATTCCTGTGTCACTAGTGTATTTTTCACAGTTACATTTGTAATCAGTATTTTTACCTGCAATGAAATGAAATGAAGCTGTTCTTCTGCTCCGAAACCATCTTGCTCTCGTTTTCCAGGAACAGTACCAGTTTGTCTACAAAGCGATGCTCAGCTTGGTCAGCACTAAAGAGAATGGAAATGGCCCCATGACAGTGGACAGAAACGGTGCTGCTCTCACCGCGGACGAGTCGGACCCTGCCGAGAGCATGGAGTCGCTGGTGTGACTGGCATCGGGAAAGAGTGCTTCACTTGTAAACCTTCTGAAGACTGAGAACTTTTTTGAGGCCTTTTTTTTGCCAGACTCTAGGTCTAGGTTGTATGATAACCCAGTTACTTTTTTACACTGATAAAAGTTTTGATATTTATTTTTTGCCATTTTATGTCTTAATGGTATCCTACTGAGCATTCGCACCTCTGTTCATCTCTCACAGTGAAACGCAGTTTTGCCTAGTTTGCACTATCTGATCAGTGTTACTGCCTATAATCTGATACTAAAGCAAACCCTGATGTGACATTCCACGACCATACATGCTTCTTTTTAATTCAGTATAGTGAAGGTTTGTTATGACAGTGACTCTCGATTTTTTTTTTTGTTTAATTATTGTTACTCTTGCGAAAGCAGCTGCATCCTCCTAGCAGGCAATGCTATCCTTTTGCTCAGTCCTCTCCTATTTTTAAGGCACTGTTCAATACTTCTGTATGCCTTCTGTGTTTTAATGGAGTGGATGAGCACTGTTTTCTTTTTAAAGAATAGTGGGGGGGGAGCTACTCTGAAGGTCTGTCAATGTCATGGCCTTGAGAGAGCCCCATTTGTGATGGTGAAGGTGTCCATTAAGAAACAAGAAGGTTTAAGAGTCATCTGATGTGAACATCACTTCCTAGTTTCAAAGTTATATTCCTAGCTTTAAAAAAATGCCCAACTGTGTCAAAATAAAGGATATCTCTGTATTATGGTTTTCACAGTAGCTATGTGGACAGTGTGTGTTATTTCAATTTTGACTCTGAAATAGTTACATCCCTGCCCCCCAAATCAGGGCCATCTTTTACAAAAGAGAGATGGCAGTATTTTATGTAACTCCAGTTATGAAACCCTTTAGTGAGTCTTCATTAATGCCTAATGGTTTATAATTTCATACCTCTTGGCAGGTGGAATAATGCAAATCTTGGCAGGTGTGTAATTTTGAAAGTAGTCCTAGAAAATATCCCTATTTCTCATATAGCAATCTAATAAAAACTACCTATAGAGTTAACATTCTTACATTCTTTTCTTTGCTTTTTTTTTTGGCCAAATATTTCCTGATAAAGCTTATTAATTACATGCATTCTTCTACTTAAACTGAAAATATTGTATTAATTAGCAAAAAGTCTTGGGACTATCTAGGTTCCTCCACATGGAGAAATCTGACTTGGAGAGAGACAATTAGAATCTTGAGTGAAAGGTAACAGTGACATTTTCAAAGAGTTCTTAACAGTAGGAGACAGCTTTGTATGCTTTTATGTATTTTAGCCTCAAAAACAGGTTCACTTCAGTTAAAGAGACTGCTCATAGGGACACAGAGCCCAAGGAGATAATTTCCCAGAGCCACATTCACCCTGCCGTCCATCGTGGGAAAATCAGGAGTATTCACAAGAAATTTCAGTTCAGCAAGTTAGAAAGATAAGCTTCTTACTGAGATCCATTTCTTGTGCTGCATATTTGCTTTTGAGAGGTGACTTCTGTCAGAAGTTAAGCCATCACCAGGACTGAGCCTGTGAAAAGGAAAAGAAGGGTTTTGGTTATTTTTATTTTTTTTATGTCAATAAACATCAACCAACAGGTCACACTGGCTATGTATGACCATAATGTCTGGCTAGGCATTAAGACATCCGTGATGAGCAGTAGTGAGACTCTGTTTATCCTGAGTTCGTTTTCTATGAAGTTTGTCAGAGCAGAGCTGAAAGGACCAAAGCTGCTGAGGCCTCCTGGCCCACGATTTCTAACACACGGGCCAGGTCAACCAAGTTTTCCTAAACGACATAACTTGCCAGGATCCATTTCATCTTCTCATCGCTCAGATTCAGCCACACAGGGGAGTCCACTAGTCACGAACCGTGAGGGCTTGTTGAGAACATGTGTACAGGTGAGCCCAGTTTCCCCAGCTGTGTGTGGTGGAGGGCACAGACGCGTTCACTGTCCCTCTGCTCCCAGCAGAGGTGACGTGTGGAACCTCTGCCTAACACGTGAGGGAAAAATCCTGACCTCACGAACACTACCACCACCGGCTGGCTGCGGGAGATCAGGAAGGGGAAGATTCCAGCATGGTTTCCCCTCAGCACGGCAAGAGCTAGGCCACTAGAGTCCATTACGGAGGTCACTTCAGTTGCACAGAGTGTTGACATGAGCTGACTGTCCTCAGTAGATGGCACAGCGGACCTGACTCTCAGAAGTAACGTTCAGGTTGGGGTCTGTGGGCCCTCTGTAATTTTTTCAGGACACGTGGCAAGTATTCCCTTCTGGGCTATTGTTGTTCAGTCACTCTCAACCCCATAGACTGCAGCCCGCCAGGCCTCCCTGTCCTTTATCTGTGCTATTACAGAGGGCCCAATTTATGGAACTTCATACCTTCCAATTCTGTGACCATCTCTTCCATGGGTATCAGAATCATGATAAAAGAGAAAGGCAGGTCGGAGATAGAAGCATCACAAGGATGGCTTAGAATTTCTCTGTGAGCATTCGAGTGTCTGTAGTGGGCCTGAACCAAAGTCTACAAACCCTAACCCACTGAACCACAAGCAACTGCTGTTTGCCCATCTTGCCAAAATGGTCCAGACACACTTCGCGGAGGATAGTTATAGTCAGCAGTTCCTCGCTTTGACTGTAGAGTGTATCCTATTATTATTCATATAGCATTGGCAAATATACACTTGTATCTTTCCAGAGGCAAAGAGTTTCAAAGATGGTGTTTTCTTTGAGACAGAAGCACATTGCTTAACTAACAAGGTTATTAGCCCATGCACTCAGGAGGAAAGGAAATAGCTATTGCAGATTACTGTGTGCTGTGTTACAAAAATAAGGTTTTAGAGTGTATGAGTTCTAGGTAAGCAGGAGGCACACATTCAAAATGAATTGCAAAGATCAAGACAAGTGGCCATGCTGGACATCAGAGAAAACACACCTTATTGCCACCAAGAACCTTACCTGCATCTGAAAGTTACAATACTGTCTTTTATATTTTAAAAAAAGTTTGCTTATGAAATTCAAGATGATTAGGATGAGGTGAATTGCTTTTCCTAATTTTTATGCCTTGGAGCTTTCACAGTCAATTTCAAGTTGAAAAGTCCAGCAAGGTCAGAGATGTTTATGGCATTTAGGGTCTGGTGGCTGGAGGTTTTAGCCCGGAGTAAAATATTGAAATCAACAGATAACCTTAATTATTTTATAATGACACAGCACAACTGCCTTGTTACGAATTTTCTTAAACACATATATACTGTATTTAAAACTTAAAATATAGATACCAATTTACCAAAGACACATACTAGTTGTAAGCAAAAAATTTTAAGAAAGAAACCCAAACTCATCATTATTTAGGAAATAATAATAAAAAACATAGTTTGTCTTAATAATCTAGCAAGTTATATTGGAAAATGTGTTTCCAACTCCTAAGTCCTAAACTTTATGTTCAAATATGGTGCCAGTGAATTTTTATATGAAGGGAAAATGCCTGCTTTTTTTTTTTTTAAACAGCCATAATCCCACTTGCCCCTTTGCGCTTGCCCATAGCTGCCATCTAACACACAATACTGGCTTCACTTATCTCTAGAAAGAAGGCATGTGACGAATTGGAGTTGTAAGAATGGTATTTGGCCTCTACTTTGTCTTAGCTGTTAAACCGTTTTTAGTATTTTTGTTAAATATTTGCAAAGGGAAGCATTTTCTACAGAGGATAATTAATTTCAAGAAAAATAATCTTGAGTTTTAAGAAATAAAACCTCTCCAGAAAAGGAGACAAACGATTTTATAAAATGTCGCAACTCTCCAACATTTGGGGTAGTGACTCCTTTTTTGTTAGGACATTTGAAACTAGCAAGTAGCCATTGTTTCTTAAAAAAAGAAGAAAAAAAAATTTTCAGCCTTTGTGTGGATTCATGTTTCTTTCACTTCAATAGCGAAAATCATTAAAACTGTAAATATTTTGTTGCTTGGATAAGCATCTTCTGGGAACTTTGTATCTATGGTATATAATCATAGAATTTTATATTTTCATATAAAGCTAATTTTTTTCTAGTTTCAATTCTGTCATAGTTTTTTTTTTTTTTTCCTTTGTGGTGGATATGTGAATTCAACTTTCTGTGTATTGAAGTAGCAAGAACCATCTTTGCATTCCAAAAGAATCCAACATGTGTTATTTCTTTGAGGCAGTGATTGTGACAGTTGGGTTTTTTTTTTTAATTTCATTGACCATTTGTGCAATAGGAATTAGACATAATTAGTCACACTGAATACATTTGTTGCATTGACCCATTTGGATAAAGTGCTGTTTTTGGTTTTTTTTTTAATTTGTTCAGGGGAAGGGGTTTTATAACCTGAAAATTTTCCCTTTTTTCTTCTGTTTAAAAGTATATCAAATCATTCTATTATAGTGTTATTTAATATGTAAATTGTATTGCTATACATAAAATAAAGTATGGTTTTTGATGTATTTATTAGTGCTGAGCATTTCTAAGAAAATACCTACATCCAATAATATCAGATTACTCGTTTCTTTTAATAGGTCACATTTATACATACAGACCCTTTGTCTTAGTTTTCATGGTAGTAAATCATTATTAAGAGTCATCTTGACACAGGCAGAAAACCACAGACATGTCTTTTCTGCGTTCCTCCTCCTTTAAAGAGTAAAGAGTAATATTTCACCTGCATGTCAAATGAAACTCTGCTCACTTTATGAACCTGCTGCTAAATTGTAAGTAGAATTACTGTCTTATCCAGTGTATCAACTAGATTTGGAGCAACTCCTCCCTCTAAATGTTTACTTTTTAGAATGAGAGACATTTGTCGGCAAGACTTTGGGAGGATCTATGAAATACATAACATAAAATCCTGTCACTCCTACTGAGCAGAAGTTTTGCCATCTCCAAACACAAGTCCCCAGCTGGGCAGCTTGGGTCCCCCATTCTCTGGACTTTGAGCAGCACTACATCAGGAATTGAACTCATCACTGTGGCTCCGGTTTTTCATTCCAGAAAGATAAAGAACTGATAGTTCACTCTCCAAAAGTAACTGGGAATTTAACAAACAGCATATTAATCCTTCTTGTGG
The DNA here is from genome assembly GCF_049115385.1 of Moschus berezovskii. Lineage (NCBI taxonomy): Eukaryota > Metazoa > Chordata > Mammalia > Artiodactyla > Moschidae > Moschus > Moschus berezovskii. Next base: position 21,507,781 of record NC_142483.1, read on the forward strand.
TACCTACAGCAACGCTCAGTACAAAAGAATGAAACTCTACTGATGTAACCCTTTGTCTGCATGCTCAGTCGCCCCGTCATATCTGACTCTTTGTGACCCTATGGACCATAGCCTGCCAGTCCATGGGATTCTCCAGGCAAGAATACCAAAGTGGGTCGCCATTTCCTTCTCCAGGGGATCTTCCCGGCCAAGGGATCAAACCCCCATCTCCTGCATCTCCAGCAATGGAAGGTGGATTCTTTACCACTAGCGCCACCTGGGAAGCCTGGTCTTCCTCAAAGACCCACAGGGACGCAATCCTCTCCATCACAGAGTACGTGAGTGGTCACAGACTGTTGACCTGTAGGTCATATTCATTCTACAGATACATTGAGGCCATCGTCTTTATCAGTTATTAGTTTCCAACATCTAAAAAGTGAAAACTTTTTACAGTAAGATTCAGATTTCAAGCTCTTTTCGAAAACGTGCATGGTGTTAGAACCCCAGGCTCTTGTTCTCACTTGGGCATCAAGAGCTGCAGAGGAGGAGCTTCTGCCCCTTTTAGGTGATGCATGTTTCCTCCAGTTCACCAGAGTCTACGCCTGTCCCATTACATCGATCTGCCCATCACCAGTCTACCTTGCCTGGATCCTCCGAGCCTTTCGGACCGTCATCTGCCTGAGGCTGGTAAACCGTCAACCCAAAGGAGCAGTGGAAGGATTTATACTGGTCTTCCATCATTAAAATACTAGGAAGCCAGCAAGGGGCAGAGGGGTTTTAAGAGGCAGGAGGTATGACTGTTCAAAATAATTAACAAATCTATTCTCGACCCCATGGCTTTTAAAGGAAATAAACCAAGACAAGAAAACTTCATTTTTGTTACAAAGAATGGGGCAAAGAAGTGCAAAAAGCCACTGGTCCAAAACCCCATTTTCAGTTACGTTAGACTGCTGAGCACATGAAGATTTAGAAACAAGTCACTACTAACCAAGCCTGGATTCAGAGACAGAATTAAAAGCACTGTTTTTATATTTTTGCCTGTTTTGGTGAAATAAAGGTACAAGAACCAAGAAATCAAGAACCAACAAGGTAAAACTGACTTGGGATCATGAAGTTTGGCTGCAAGGACAGGCCCTCAGTTTATTAGGATCTAACAACTGTATATGAACTGTCATGTTGGAGAAGACTCTTGAGAGTCCCTTGGACAGCAAGGAGATCCAACCAGTCCATCCTAAAGGAAATCAGTCCTGAATATTCATTGGAAGGACTGATGCTGAAGCTGAAACTCCAATACTTTGGCCACCTGATGCAAAGAGCTGACTCATTTGAAAACACCCTGATGCTGGGAAAGATTGAAGGCAGGAGGAGATGGGGACGGCAGAGAATGAGATGGCTGGATGGCATCACTGACTCAATGGACATAAGTGTGAGTAAACTCTGGGAGTTGGTGATGGGCAGGGAGGCCTGGCGTGCTGCGGTCCATGGGGTCGCATAGAGTCAGACACGACTGAGCGACTGAACTGAACTCAGGTAATCCTAAATCACTTCAGGGCAAACCTTCAAGAGACCAACCTCAAGGGGGGAACATGAATGAAAACTGTCTTTTCCCTCCCTCCCTCTGTGTCACTCTTAAGAAAGAAAAAACACAGGAAATTTCGACTTATATCATTAATTATTTCAGAACTGCAAATCAAAACTATCCCCAGGTATCACCTTACACAGGTCAGAATGGCAATCCTCAAGAAAATTACGGACAGTAGAAGTGGGAGACGGCATGGGGAAAACAGAACCATCCTACTCTGATTTGGGGAACATAAACTGGTAACAGCCAGAATAAAGGACAGTATGGGGATTCGGTAAATAAGTTGGGCTACCACAGGAGCTGGAATTCTCAGTCTCCACCTGATGAGAAACCATAATGTGAATGACACAGCCTCCCCGTGGTCACCGCAGCACTATTTACACTGGACAAGACATGGAAGAAACAAAACGTCCCACCAACAGGCTGATGGATACAGAGGATGTGGAGCATGTATATAATATGCTGCTGCTGCTGCTGCTGTCACTTCAGTCGTGTCCGACTCTGTGTGACCCCCTAGACGGAAGCCCGCCAGGCTCCCCCGTCCCTGGGATTCTCCAGGCAAGAACACTGGAGTGGGTTGCCATTTCCTTCTCCAATGTGTGAAAGTGAAAAGGGAAAGTGAAGTCGCTCAGTCATGTCTGACTCGTAGCGACCCCATGGACTGCAGCCTACCAGGTTGCTCCATCCATGGGATTTTCTAGGCAAGAGTACTGGAGTGGCTTGCCATTGCCTTCTCTGATGTATATAATATACACACCATAATATATAATACATAATATGTGGTGCTGGAGAAGACTCTTGAGAGTCCCTTGGACTACAAGGAGATCCAACCAGTCCATTCTAAAGGAGATCAATCCTGGGTGTTCATTGGAAGGACTGATGCTAAAGCTGAAACTCCAATACTTTGGGCACCTCATGCGACGAGTTGACTCACTGGAAAAGACTCTGATGCTGGGAAAGGTTGGGGGCGGGAGGAGAAGGGGACGACCGAGAATGAGATGGCTGGATGGCATCACCGACTCTGTGGACATGAGTTTGAGTGAACTCCGGGAGTTGGTGATGGACAGGGAGGCCTGGCATGCTGTGGTTCATGGGGTCGCAAAGAGTCGGACACGACTGAGCGACTGAACTGAACTGAACTGAACTGAATACACAATATACATACAGCCTCAACCATAGAGAAGAACGAAAGAACGGATACATGGACACACTGAGTGACGATCACACTCAATGAAGGAAGCCAGAGAGAAAAGGCCGGGTAGCCTGTGCTGTCACTTCCGGGTTCAGTTCAGTTCAGTCGCTCAGTCGTGTCCAACTCCGCGACCCCATGAATCACTGCACTCCTGTCCATCACCAACTCCCGGAGTTCACTCAAACTCACTAATTATTAGAGAATGGAAAATAAAAACTACCATGAGGGATCACCTCCCAATGCTCAGAATGGTCATCCTCAGAACACCAACAAGCAGGAAAAGCAGGAGAAGGCAAGGAGAAAACAGAACCCTCCTACTCTGTTTTTTGGGATGTAAATTGCTAACAGCCAAGAAAAAGGACACTATGGAGATTCCTTAAATACTTTATATTAGGCTAACACAGGACCTGGCATTCTCTCTCCTGGGCCTCCACTCAATGATAAACCGTAATATGAATGAACACTTGCTCCCTGGATTCACTGTAGCACTATTTATACTGGACGAGACACGTCAGAACCAAAACATCCACCAACAAACTGATGGATACAGAAGATGCTGTACATTTACACACACACACACACACACACACACACATCATGGCATATGCTCAGCCACAGAAAAGAAAGAACGCCTTCTGCAGCAACATGGATACACTGGGTATTGATCATTCTAAGTGAAGGAAGCCCCAGAGACAAGGCTGGATAACCTATGATATCACTTCAGGGGAGAATCTAAAAAATCAATACCAAATAACTCATGTACATGCCAGAAACAGCCTCACAGTCACAGAAAACCAACCTCTGCTAAGCAAAGGAGAAAGGGGGAGGAAGGAGGCATAGCTTAGGAGGCAAAGATGACCATACCGTCCCCCCCCCCCCGTGATCCCCGACAGGAAAAGGAAACGGAAGATGAATACACAGATGCATATGGAAAACTGAATCGGGCTTTCCAGGACACTGTAAATCCTCTGGATTAAACAATAAAAAGCATGCAAAATTTTAAAAATGCCAGCAGTATTCCCCTCAGGCCTGGGTGACCTGGGATACTGTCACATCCCTGGAGCCTGAGTAGCCTTGGGTCCCAAGGTGGGACTGGGTCGTCCTGAGGCAGCTGGGGAGGATGTGCCAGCAAAGGAGGCCCCCTTGGACCTGGAGTGATTGATCCCCTGTGGATGGGACCTCAGTCTTCAGATCTAGGCTGATGCTCCTAGAGCTCACTTCTGCCAAAAACCGATGGACCCAGTGGGCAGGAAGAGCTTTGCAATGTCACTTGGTCTCCAAGTCTTCTGGTGGTGATGTTCCCACAAATAGCCTCCATCCACGAAGTCTCCCCACCGAAGTACCATAGCACCCTCAACGGCACAGTTTGGGGAGGGCTTGGGATTTCTCTGAATGCTACAGGGGAAGGGAAAGAAGTCATGAGACAGGAGCCCTGGCACATTCCACTCTCAACGACAACCCTGCATCCGGACTTTCTCTAGGACTCCCATCCCCAGAGGAACCCGATTTGGGCAGGTAGAAGTCCTGCCGCCTTGTGGATATTTTCAGTCATTATAACCTGAATACTGGTGCCTGCAGCAATTCAAATTCACAAGGCCTGCGGGGCTGGAAAGGACACCTTCCTTGGGGTTGCACACAAAAAAGCAACTCAAAATAAGGCCAGCCTTAAGAGACCAATCACAGGGATCAACATTAATACACTGATTTTTGTCTCCATCCTTACCGCCCCACCCCACCCCAAAAGAAAAAAAAAATACAGGGAAGGATGCTCTACATTGCTAATTATTAGAGAACAGCAAATCAAAATTGTCATGAGGTGTCACTTCTCCCTGGTCAGAATGGCCATCCTCAAAGGACTACAGACAGTGAAAGTGGGGGAGGGCTTGAAAAAGACAGAAGGCTCCTACCCTGCTTTGAGGAATGTAAATTGGTAACACCCAGGATAAAAGACACTATAAAGGTTCATTAAATACTTTAAATTGGGCCACCACAGGACCTGGCATTCTCACTCCTCAGCCTCCACTTGAATAGCAAACATAATATGAATCCACACATGCTCCCCAAGTTTCCAGTAAACCTATTAAAACTGGAGAACACGGGTAACCGATCACAACCAAACTGTCCACCGACAGACTGAAGGATGCAGAAGATGTGGCACACACCCACACACCATGGAAGATGAGTCTGCCACAGAAAGAATGAGAGAATGCCTTTTGCGGCAACATGGACACACCAGGTGATGGTCGTCCTAAGTGAAGGGAGCCAGAGAGAAAAGGCCAGGTAGCCTATGACATCACTGCCAGGTAGAATCTAAATAGTGATACCAAACAACTCATTTACATCCTGAAACAGCCTCAGAGTCGTGGAAAAGAAAACTCTGCTAGGAAAGGGGAAAGGTGGGGTAGATGGAGGCATCCCTTAGGGGGTGAAGATGGCCATATACACCATAACATACATATGGAACAAGACCTACTGTGGAGCAGAGGGAACTCAACTCAACACTCTCTGACAACCTACCTTGAAAAGGAAACTACAGAAGAATACATATATGCATATGGATGTCTGAATGAGGGGTTTTCCAGGATACTGTAAATCCAACGGATTCCAGTATACAATAAAAATTAACATGCAAAATTTTTAAATTGCCAGCAGTATTCTCGCGCCTGGGTGACGTGAGCTGCACATACATCCCTGGAAGCCTAAGCAGCCTCCAATCCCAAGGTGGGTCTGGGTTGGCCTGAGGGAGCTGGGGAGGATGTTCCAGCAAAGAAACTTCTCTTGGACCTGGATGGAGTGATTGGTCCCCAGTGGATGGGACCCCAGTCTTCAGATTCAGGTGGACCTTCCAGGAGCACATTCATGCGTAGGGCATCAAAAAAAGATGTATCTGCAGGGAAACAAGAGCTTTGAAATGCCACCTGGTCTCTAAGTCTCCCCAGGCCTGGCACATTCCACTCTAATCCAAGACTTTGCAATGATACTTTCTCTAGTGCTCCAGTTGCAGTAGGAATTCAAGTGGGGCATGAAGAAGTGCTGCCGCCTTGTGGACATTACCTGTACCTACAAGTTGAATATACGTGCCCGTGGGTAATACAAACTCACAAGGCCTGTGGGGCTGGAAAGGACAGCAGCCTTCAGGCAATGTCCTGGGTTTGCTTTAAAAAAGAAAGAAAGAATTCAAACGAGAAACCAGGACAACCTTAAGAGATCAATCTGAACTTTAACACACACAGATTTTTGCCTCCTTCCTTCTGGTCCTCTCTTTCTCTTTAAAAGAAGAAAAAATACCAAATCAACAGAAGAAAGGAGGTCTACATTGCTCATTATTAGAGAATGGCAAATCAAAATTATCACGAGGTATCCCCTCTCACTGGTCAGAATGACCATCCTTGAAAGACTTTGACAATAATCGTGGGAGAGTGTTTGAAGAAGACAGAAGGCTCCTACCCTGTTTTGGGGAATGTTGTCCTGGATAAAGGACACTATGGAGGCTCCTTACAATACTTTAAATTGGGCTGTACTTAATCAGGCACTCAGTTGTGTCTGACTCTCTGATGCCATGGACTGCAGCACAGGACCTGGCACTTTCACTCCTGGGCCTCCACTCAGACAGTAAACATAATATGCCTCGACACATGCTCCCCAAGATTCAAGCAGAACTACGTACACTGTGCAAGACAGGTAAGCAACCAAAATGTCCACTGACAGACTGTTGGCTACAGCAGACATGGTGTGTGTATATATATGTATATATACACACACAACAGGACTTCCCAGGTGGCGCTAGTGGTAAAGAATCCACCTGCCGGTGCAGGAGACATAAGACTTCAAACCCTGGGTTGGGAAGATCTCCTGGAGGAAGTCATGGTAACCACTCCAGTATTCTTGCCTGGGAAATCCCACAGACAGAGGAGCCTGGCAGGCTACAGTCCATAGGGTCACAAAGAGTCAGAGGCGAATGAGGCGACTCAGCAAAGCACATGCCTCAGCCATGGGAAAGTACTGAAAGAGTGCCTTTTGCAGCAAAAGGGATACACCGGGTGATGATCATACTAAGGAAGGAAGCCAGAGAGAAAAGTCCGGGTAGCCTATGATACCACTTTTGGTACAATCTAAAAATCGATAACAAATGACTCATCTACAAAACAGAAACAGCCTCATAGTCATCAAAAACAAACCTCTGGTTGCCAAAGGAGAAAGGTGCGGTGAGAGGGAGGCATATCTTCGGGGGTGAAGATGATCATATGCACAGTAACATACACACAGAACCTAATCACCAAGACCTACTACGGAGCACAGGGAACTCTGCTCAACACTCCGTGATAATCTATACCGAAAAGGAAACCAAAGAATGAATACATGCATATGCACAGCTGCATCAGGGGTTTCACCGGACACTGGGTTTCATTACACAATAAAAATTAATATGAAATATTTTTTAAATGTCAGGAATATATTCCTCAGGCCTGGGTGACCAGAGATGCTGTCACATCCCTGGATCCTGAGCAGCCTTGGGTCCCAAGGTGGGACTGGGTTGGCCTGAGGGAGCTGGGGAGGATGTGCCAGCAAAGGAGGCCCCATTGGACCTGGAGTGATTGGTCCCCTGAGGATGGGAACCCAATCTCCAGGTCCAGACAGGCCCTTCTAGATCTTACCCACACCTAGAGAACCTTAAAAAATGATGGACCCACTGGGCACAAACAGCTTTGCAACGTCACCTGGTCTCGTGGTGTTCCCACCTGCAGCTTCCTTCTACAGAGTCTCCCCACCTAAGTACCCCAGCACTCTCAGTGGCAGTTTGGGGAGGGCTTGGAATTTCTCTGAGTGCCACAGCAGAAGGGGGAAAGTCATGAGACACGAGCCCTGGCACATTCCATTCTTACCTACAACCCTGCAGCAGGACTTTCTCTGGGGCTCCTGTTGCCTAAGGAACCCAAGGTCGGGGGCAGGAAGACATGCTGCCACCTTGCGGACATTTCCTGTAACTACAACCTGAATCCTGGTTGCAGGGGCATTTCAAGTTCGCAGGGCTTGCTGGGCTGGGAAGGACACCTGCCCTCAGACAATGTCTGTGGTTGCTAATGAAACAGCAACTCAAATAGGGCTAGCCTTAAGAGATGAATCACATGGGATCAACTTTACCACACACTGATTTTTGTCTTTGTCCTTTCTGCCCTCTCTCGCTCTAAAAAAAATGGAAAAAAAAAATCAACACAGGAAAGGATGCTTTACATCACTCATTATTAGAGACCAAAAAAGCAGAATTATCATGAGGTATCACCTCCCCCTGGTCAGAATGGCCATCCTCAAGGGACTACACACAGTGCAAGTGGGAGAGGGCTTGGAGAAGATGGAAGGCTCCTACCCTGCTTTGGGGAGTGTAAACTGGTAACAGCCAGGAGAAAGCACACTGCAGAGGTTCATTATCACCGACTCGATGGACATGAGTTTGGGTAAACTCCGGGAGTTGGTGATGGACAGGGGGGCCTGGTGTGCTGCAGTTCATGGGGTCGCAAAGAGTCGGACACGACTGAGCGACTGAACTGAACTGAAATACTTTCAACTGGGCTACCACGGGACCTGGCATTCTCACTCCTCGGTCTCCGCTCAGAGAGTAAGCAGAATATGAATCGACACATGCTCCCCATGGTTCAAGTAGAAGTGTCTACACTGAACGAGAGAGACGAGCAAGCAAAATGTTCCCCGACAGGCGGATGGGTACAGAAGACGCGGCGCATGAATACGCACGCCATGCAAAATGCCCCAGCCACTGAGAAGAACGAAAGAACGCCTTTTGCAGCAACATGGGTTCACCACGTGATGACCATAGTGAGCGAAGGAAGCCACAGAGAAAAGGCCGGGTAGCGCAGAATATCACTTTTAGGTAGAATCTAAAAATCGATACCAAACAACTCATTTATGGACCAGAAACAGGCGCACAGTCTTAAAAAACAGTCCTCTGATTACCAAAAGGGAAAGGTGGGGCGGACGGAGGTACTAGGGGGTGAAGATGCCCACACACACAGAGAACACAGTCAACGAGCCCTACTGCAGATCACAGCGAACTCTGCTCGACACCCTGTGACAACCGACACGGGGTGGGGAAATGACAGAGGATACATATATGCTGCTGTAAACTGAATCGGCGGTTTTCCAGGGTGCTGTAAAACCACTGGATTCCATTATAAAATAAAAAATAACATGCAAGAATTTTTAAGTATCAGTGGTGTTCCCCTCAGGCCTGGGTGATGTGCTGAGATCCCAGGAACCTGAGCAGCCTTGGGTCTCAAGGCTGCACTGGACTTGGGGAGCTGGGAGGATGTGCCAGCAGAGGAGCCCATGCTTGGACCTGGAGTGATTGATCCTTTGTAGATGGGACCCCAATCTCCAGATTCAGGCAGGCCCTCCAAGAGCTCATCCATGGCTTGCGACTCCATGGACTGTAGCCCTCCAGGTTCTTCTGTCCATGGGATTCTCCAGGCAAGAAAACTGAAGTACATTGCCATTCCCTTCCTCAGGGGATCTTCCTGACCCAGGGATTAAACCCGGGTCTACCGCATTGCTGGCAAATTCTTTACTGTCTGATCCACCAGGGGAGCCCCAACCTCTCCCAGGCCAAAAAAAGGTGGTCCCACTGGGCAGGAAGAGCTTTGAAATGCCATCTGGCCTCCAAGCCTCCTGGTCGTGGGGCTCCCACCAGTAGCCTCCTTCCCCAGAGTCACCCCACATAAGTACCACAGCACCTTCAGCAGGGCAGTGTGGGAAGCGCTTGGGATTTCTCTGAGCAGTACAGGGAAAAGGGACGAAGTCATGAGAGGGAAGCCCTGGCAAACTACATGCTTATCTACAACGTTGCGATGGGACTTTCTCTAGGGCTCTCGTTGCAGGAGGAATCCAAGTGGGGCATGAAGAAGTGCTGCCGCCTTGTGGAAATTTCCTGTAACTACAACTTGAATAAAGGTGCCCATGAAATTAAAAGACTCCTTGGAAGGAAAGTTATGACCAACCTAGACAGCATATTAAAAAGCAGAGACATTACTTTGCCAACAAATGTCCGTCTAGTCAAGGCTATGGTTTTTCCAGTGGTCATGTATGGATGTGAGAGTTGGACTGTGAAGAAAGCTGATCGCCGAAGAATTGATGATTTTGGTGCTGGAGAAGACTCTTGAGAGTCCCTTGGACTGCAAGGAGATCCAACCAGTCCCTTCTAAAGGAGATCAGTCCTGGGTGTTCACTGGAAGGACTGATGCTAAAGCTGAAGCTCCAATACTTTGGCCACCTCATGTGAAGAGTTGACTCACTGGAAAAGACTCTGATGCTGGGAGGGATTGGGGGCAGGAGGAGAAGGGGACGACAGAGAATGAGATGGCTGGATGGCATCACTGACTCGATGGAGGTGAGTCTGAGTGAACTCCGGGAGTTGGTGATGGACAGGGAGGCCTGGCGTGCTGTGATTCATGGGGTCGCAAAGAGTCGAACACGACTGAGCAACTGAACTGAAGGGCAGGGAAATGGCAACCCGCTCCAGTGTTCTTGCCTGGAGAATCCCAGGGACGGCGGAGCCTGGTGGGCTACCATCTATGGGGTCGCACAGAGTCAGACATGACTGAAGCAACTTAGCAGCAGCAGCAGCAGCAAGGGCAATTCAATATGCCAGTGAATTTTGAAAACTCAGCAGAGGCCACAGAACTGGAAAACATCAGCTTTCATTCCAGTCCCAAAAAGGGTCAGTGCCAAAGAATGTTCAAACTACTGCACAGTTGTACTCATTTCACACACTAGCAAGGTAATGCTCAAAATCTTCCAAGCTAGTCTTCAACAGTACATGAACTGAGAACTTCCAGAGGTTAAAGCTGGATATAGAAAAGTCAGAGGAACAAGAGATTAAATTGCCAACATCTGTTGGATCATAGAAAAAGCAAGTGAATTCCAAAAAACGTCTACTTCTGCTTCATTGACTATGCTAAATCTCTGACTGTGTGGATCACAACAAACTATGGAAAATTCTTAAAGACATGGCAATACCAGACCACCATACCTGCCTTCTGAGATCTGTGTGTAGGTCAAAAAGCAACAGTTAGAGCCAGACATGGAACAATGGACTGGTTCCAAATTGGGAAAGGAGTATGTCAAGGCTGCATATTGTCACCTGCTCATTTAACTTTTAAGCATAGTATATCATGCAAAATGCTGGACGGATAAAGCTCAAGCTGAAATCAAGACTGCCAGGAGAAATATCAATAACCTCAGATACACAGATGATACCACCCTTATGGCAGAAAGCTAGAGGAACTGAAGAGCCTCTTGATGACAGTGAAAAAGGAGAGTGAAAAAGCTGACTTAAAACTCAACATTCAAAAAACTATGATCATGGCATCTGGTCCCATCACTTCATGGCAAATAGATGGGGAAACAATGGAAACAGTGACAGTCTATTTTATTGGGCTCCAAAATCACTGTGGACAGTGCAGCCACTGGAATTAAATTTCATCGTGCAGCCATGAAATTAAAAAATACTTGTCCCTTGGAAGAAAAACTATGACAAACCTAGAGAGTGTATTAAAAAGCTGAGACTTTACTTTGCCAACAAAGGTCCGTATAGTCAAAGCTATGGTTCCTCCAATAGTTATGTACCGATGTGAGATTTGGATCATAAAGAAGGCTGAGCGCTGAAGAATTGACACTTTTGAACTGTGGTGTTGGAGAAGACTCTTGAGAGTCCCTTGGACTGCAAGGAGATCCAACCAGTCCATCCTGAAGGAAAGTAACCCTGAATAGTCATTGGAAGGACTGATGCTGAAGCTGAAGCTCTAATACTTTGGCACCTGATTTGAAGAGCTGACTCACTGGAAAAGACCCCTGATTCTGGGAAAAATTGAAGGCAGGAGGGGAAGGGGACAACAGAGGATGAGATGGTTGGATGGCATCACTGACTCAATGTTCATGAGTTTAAGCCAACTCTGGGAGTTGGTGAAGGACAGGGAAGCCTGGTGTGCTGCAGTCCATGGGGTTGCAGAGTCAGACACGACTGAGGGACTGAACAACATTAAAGCAGAGACCTGGTGGGAGGGACAGTCAGGATGGGGAACACACGCGGTAAAAAAGCTGTCTGCAACGCAGGAGTGTGTGAAAGTCGCTCAGTCATGTCCGACTCTGTGTGACCCCAAGGACTATACAGTCCGTGGAATTCTCCAGGCCAGAATACTGGAGTGGGTAGCCTTTCCCTTCTCCAGGAGATCTTCCCAACCCCGGGATTGAACCCAGGTGTCCCCCATTGCAGGTGGATTCTTTACCAGCTGAGCCACAAGGGAAGCCCAAAGGACACCATGGAGGTTCCTTAAAATACTTTAAATTGGGCTACCACAGGACCTGGCATTCTCACTCCTGGGCCTCGACTCGATGAGAGAACATAATATGAATCAACATACGTGCCACAAGTTTCTAGTAGAAGTATTTACACTGAACGTGATCAGGGAGTAACCAAAATGTCCACCAACAGACTGATGGATACAGAAGACGTGGTGCATGAATATGTACACCATGGAATATGCCTCAGCCATGGAACAGAATGAAAGAATGCCTTTTGCAGTAACATGGACACACTGGGTGATGATCACACTATGTGAAGGAAGCCAGAGAGAAAAGGCCGGAAGCCTATGATGTCAGTTCTGGGTAAAATCCAAAAATCAATACCAAACAACTCATTTACGTACGAGAAACAGCCTCAGAATTGTAGAAAACAAACCTCTGGTTACCAAAGGGGAAAGCTGGGGGCAAGGGAGGCATACTTTATGGGGTGAAGATGATCATATGCCCAGTGGCGTACGTTAGAACATAATCAATAAGATGTCCTGTAGAGCGCAGGGAACTCACACTTTGTAATCACCTACATGAAAAGGAAGTCAATATATGCGCATATTTATAACTGAATCAGGGGTTTTACAAGACACTCTGAATCCACTGGATTCCCCATATAATAAAAATAACATACAAAATGTTAAAAGTGTCAACAGTTATTTCCCTCATTCTGGGTGACCTGGGGTCCAGTCACATCCCTGGAGTCTGAGCAGCTTTGGGTCCCAAGGTGGGAGTGGGTTGGCCTCAGGGAGCTGGTCAGGATGTGCCAACCTTGGACTTGGAGTGACTGGTCCCCTGTGGATGGGACCCCAATCTCCAGACCCAGTAGGCCCTTCAGGAGCTCATCCACGCCTCAGTTCAGTTCAGTCGCTCAGTCGTGTCCGACTCTCCGCGACCCCATGAATCACAGCACGCCAGGCCTCCCTGTCCATCACCAACTCCCGGAGTACACTCAAACTCATGTCCACAGAGTCGGTGATGCCATCCAGCCATCTCATTCTCTGTCGTCCCCTTCTCCTCCTGCCCCCAACCTTTCCCAGCATCAGAGTCTTTTCCAGTGAGTCAACTCGTCGCATGAGGTGGTCAAAGTATTGCAGTTTCAGCTTTAGCATCAGTCCTTCCAGTGAACACCCAGGACTGATCTCCTTTAGAAGGGACTGGTTGGATCTCCTTGCAGTCCAAGGGACTCTCAAGAGTCTTCTCCAACACCACAGTTCAAAAGCATCAATTCTTCGGCGATCAGCTTTCTTCACAGTCCAACTCTCACATCCATACATGACCACGGGAAAAACCATAGCCTTGACTAGACGGATCTTGGTTGGCAAAGTAATGTCTCTGCTTTTTAATATACTATCTAGGTTGGTCATAACTTTCCTTCCAAGGAGTAAGCGTTTTTTAATTTCATGGCTGCAGTCAGCATCTGCAGTGATTTTGGAGCCCCAAAAATAAAGTCTGACACTGTTTCCACTGTTTTCCCATCTATTTCCCATGAAGTGATGGGACCAGATGCCATGATCTTTGTTTTCTGAATGTTGAGCTTCAAGCCAACCTTTTCACTCTCCTCTTTCACTTTCATCAAGAGGCTTTTGAGTTTCTCTTCACTTTCTGCCATAAGGGTGGTGTCATCTGCATATCTGAGGTTATGCCTAGGAGCACCTAAAAAATGGTGGGCCTACTGCGCATGAAGAGCTGTGAAACGGTACCTGGTCTCCAAATCTCCCAGCGGCGGGGTTCCAACCAGCAGCTTCCTTCCACCCAGTCACCCCATCTAAGCTCACAGCACCCTCAGGAGCACAGCGTGGATAGACCTTGGGATTTCTCTAGCGATTGCAGGGGAAGGAGAAGAAGTCATGAGACACAAGGCCTGTGACATTCCATCTAATCTACAGCCCTGCTAGGGGAGTTTCTCTCTAGGGCTCCAGTTGCCTGAAGAACTCAAGGGGCGGGCATGAAGAAGTGCTGCTGCCTTGTGAACAGTTCCCATAACTACAGCTTAATACCAGGCTATTGTTGCTCAGTCACTTAAGTCATGTCTGACTCTTTGCAACCCCGTGGACCGCAGCACGGCAGGCTTCCCTGTCCTTCACTATCTCCCAGAGTCTGCTCACACTCATGTCAACTTAGTCGATGACTGCCACTCAACCATCTCATCCTCTGGGCAATTCAAATTCATAAGGCCTGGGGGGCAGGCAAGGACACCTGCCCTCAGGCAACGTCCCAGGTTTGCAACAAAAAAGCAACTGAAAACAGGGCTAGCCCTAAGAGACCTTCTCAAGGAGTCAACTTTAACACACCCTGATTTTTGTCTGTGCTTCCTGGACCCTGGTTCCAAAGCTAGATCTTCTTCAGAGATCAAGAATCCAACACTGTTCACCGTAAGCTATCATCTGTGTGTGTGTGTGTGTGTATAGGTTTATGTGTGCATACATGTCTAAACATATATTTATATGCACACACACATATAGCTTGAGATGTGACTCAGTCATGAAAAAAATGACAGAATGCCTCTCCCAGTAACATAGTTGGGCCCAGAGATTATCATACTAACTGATGTAAGTCAGAGAATGGCAAATACCTTATGACATCAGTCATATGTGATTTCTAAGTTAAAAAAAAAATGATACAAGTGAACTAATGTACAAAACAGAGGGATTCACACATATGGACAACAAACTTCTGGTTCCAAAGGGGAAATGGTTTTGGAGGCACGGTGTGGGTGGGTGTGGGGATAAATTAATTTTGGGATCAAGATCCTCTCACTAGTCAATATGGGCTAGATAATCATCAAAGACCTACTTCTGCAGTGGAAGGAGATCTATTCAATATTCTTCAGTAACCTATAAACATAAGGTTATCAGAAAGATGGGGATCTACATGCGTATAACTGAATCACTCCACTGCACACTTGAAAGAAACACAACATTGTAAATCAACTATACTTCAGTATTTTCTTAAGTTAAAAGTAATAAAAAGTAATAAAAACAAAAATAATGCCAAAAAAAAAAAACCATGAAACAACCTTTTTTCCGTTTGGTTTTGCAGTGCCATGGGGTGTGTGAGATAACTCCTGTAATGGAAGCACCAAGTCTGAAGCACTGGACTACCAGGGAAGTCCCAAAAGAGAGAGTTTTTCTCAGTCAAGTCAGTTTCTCCATTTTTTTTTTCATGAAAACATATCTCTTTTGAAAGACAGGATTTTCCTGAACATCTGTAGATAAGGCTCACTCTACTTAAAACTGTCCCTACGAATGATTTCAGAATTTAAATACAAATACTTGTTCAGTCGCTAGGTCATGTCTGACTCTTTGCAACCCCAATGGGCTGCAACATGCCAGGCTTTCCTGTCCTACACTATCTCCCTCTTTTAAACAATTAAGCCAGAAATAAGTGAATTTCTTTTCAGCCATCTAGGGATTAAAAAGTGTTATACTTTTGTGCTTCCAAGCAATACCTCAAACTCCAATACACTTGTTAATTCTACTCTCTTGGAAATTCTTACAATGTGCATTTAAAAACTTTTTAAAATTAAGTTTAGATTATTCACTTTATCAGTCACTTTTGAGAATTAAATTTTGTAAGTTTCAGAATGAAAGTGGAAACTCAATTCTTTTGAGTCTAAAAAGCATGAGAAAATCAGTTCACAAAGCCTAATAAAAAGCTCAGGATACTATTTAAAGATTTATTGTCAAAACTGTACCTTTATTTGCATGTTTAATAAATGTGTATCTTTTTCCCCCCACATACTCGTTTATCCATCTTTTCAGGTCATTATTTCAGAGATGAGAGAAAATACTACCTTTGAAAAGATATGAACTGGAAATTCAAAGAATAAATCAGAACTAAAACATACCTGAGACTTGCATGTGGTAATTAAAATATACCACAGCCTTGCTGTGAAGGAAACTGGTTCATGAGATTGAACTATGTTCTAAATTACCCAATTTCTGTTTATTTTTTTACCACATGGAACAAGACTATGTGTGATACAGTGTAATAAAATAGAAAAAAAAAAGAAAAATTTTTTCAAAAAAGAAAATCCTGCATGCCGCAGTGTCTCTCGATTCTGAAAGCACGTTCATATGCATTTTTGCGTTGGGCCCTCACAAGTATCCGTTGAAGCTGAGAGAGATGGTAATGTTTTCTCTGTCTGATCAATGAAGAAACTTAGTTCTTAAGCAGGAAATCTGGAGCTAGAAGCCATGTTTTCTGATTTGGCAATCTGGCTGTTTTACCACACTGCCTCTGTGGCAAATATCAGTGCCCAGTTCAGTGTTTCTGTTGTAAAGGTCAGACTCTTTAGTTTTATTCACAGCATAAACTGGGTTAACATCTGTATAAGGTCTGCGATAGGAAAATGAGCTGACCATTTTTATACCTCTTCTTCTATATGCGTCATGTTTAAGGTTGATCTACTGTTAGTCAAGGTAGAAATTTTATAAGGATATAGTTATGTATAGCAAAGTTGTCACAGACATAAATTAATATAAATTACATTTTTTTTCTTCACAGAACTTTCTGTAAAGTCTCATAAGTACCATCAACAGACAATGTTTAAACCATCAATGAAAATAAAATGATGGGCTTAAAAAAACTGAAAAACATTCCCAGAGGTCAGAAAAAAACTTGTCTTACACAAACAGATAAAAAGTTCACATGCAAAACTAGATTACAACAAAAACTACAAGAATATCTTGATTTCAACAATGCTGAAATACTTAAACAATTTAACATATCTTCTGTGGTATGTCTACCAAGAATTATTTCTCTACCAAGAACTTATATACTGATATGTGAAACAAAAAAATTATATAAATATTTACTCTTATTTCTCTAAAACCTTAATTATTTGACATCAATGCAAAGTATTACTATGAAACATGTCCAGGATTTTATTGTGAACATCAAATATTAACATGAGAGTATAATGTCAGAAAGGATAACTTTCTAATAGATTTTATATCATGACAGTATTCCACATATAAAATCACACCATGAATTTAGTAAGTCACTTAGGAGAGTGTAGTTGTGCAAAGCATGTTTAACGTATCATTTTTAAATTCTAGCATGTAATACAAATTAAAAACAAAAAGCATTGGGGTCAGAGGCTACAATGATGGGCAACTACATCGAATGCACGGCACTGAGGCACTTGAGTCAGAACTTTGCTTCTGCACCCTTCCCAAACTTGAGGCCTCTCTTCTGTCACTCAGTATCGAAGTGGCTGCCTAGATCGTCTTTATTCATTTATTTGACAATACTGTTCTGCAGCATAGGGCTAGCGGCTGTTCCAGGTATTGCGGAATCAGCTGTCAGTAAGACAAACTTCCTTCTCTCATCAAATTTATATTCCAGTGGGCAAGACAGACAATTAACAAATCAGTCAGTATAGCAGCTATATATGTGTATGTCTATATATCAACACATATGTCCGCAAATCTACATCAGGGAGAGGTAAGTGCTTTAAAAATAATAGGATAGAAGATGATGGTGAAGGGATTATTTTTAACAACGTGGGCAAGAAGGGACTCTCTCAGGGAGTGACATGTGGAAAACATGAAAAACTTTGTGGAAGATGTTCCTGGCAGTGAGAACTCTGAGTGCAAAGGCTCCTGAGGTAGGATTGGGTTGGCTGGCATCAGCAAGGTCACAGTAAATGAGGGACGATCTGGTCAAAGCTCAGAACACAGGTAACCAGGCCTGACCGAGCAGGGCCGTGGGAAGGAGCATGGATCGTCCTTGAAGGGCAATGAAAGATCACCTCAGGGTTTGAGGATGAGAATTACAAGTTGTGAAATCACAAGTTTTGAAAAAGAAAAAAAATAAAATAAAAATCCCACTGTGACTGGCGAGAAGATTGCAGAAAGGAAAAAAAGTAGAAAAAGAAATTAACGAGGAGGTTTTCGCACACTTGTCTTTAGTACTTGCATATTTGGACTCAGTGTAGATGGCATGTGCTACCCACAACAAATTACTTCCAAAACGTAATTTAAGGTTATTCTCTGAAAGTGAAATTAGGAAGAATCAAACTGCAAAGGATGGGGCAGACACCTGTAGCTATTACTCAAAAGAATGATCATGAAGATGAAATTGAAGACTTTTAGAATGATCCCCAAACCTAATTTTAAGAGAACTAAAGAGCAACCTCAAGAAAGTATGATTAGATGACAACCATAACTAAAAGATCCAACATTTTATTTTAAAAATGAGCTTACAAAGTGAGAGTGGTACATATTGAACCATCGTTTGTGGGTGAAATGTGTGTGTGTGTTTTGTTTTTTATTTGAATTAGTTGCTAATGCTGAAATATTGGAAAATATCCCATTAAAATTCAAATTTCTGTCTTCACTTAAAAAAAATTAGAAGCTTCGCTTATTTATATTCAAGCAAGGAAACATGAGCAGCAACTGCATCAATCATTATAAAATTCTAACAGAAACTTCTGTATAATAAATGGATAAAGTTTGGGGGGGGTAACATAGGACTGTTTTTATGTTGCTTAAAAAGAGGAAAAGAAACAAAGCATTTATCATGCTGCCAAGTTATATTCAACAAGCATTCATCAAGAAACTATTATAAACCAACCCCTGTTATTAGGAGTTTGCAGTTTGGGGAAATGACTCCAATGGCACTGGGGACTCTCTCCAGGAGGACCACATCACTTATTACAAAGTCTGCTTCACACATATTCTACCAACTCGGATGCTCATGCTCATGCCCACTCACGTCAGTCGTGTCTGACTCTTTGTGACCCTATGGACTGTAGCCTTCCAGGCTCCTCTGTCCGTGGGATTCTCTAGGCAAAGTGCTAATTCCAGGACCTGAGATGTTCAAGGCTACTTTCTGTATCTTCGTGTCTGGGGCTTGCCAGGTGGTGCCAGAGGTGAAGTACCCTCCTGCCAATGCAGGAGACGTAAGAGACACTCAGAGGGCTGTTCCTGTTTTGCTCTAAAGGAGTCACGGTTCGCCCGTGAGTTGGTTGTTTTTTCTCCCTTGACCTTTGTGCTGCCAAGGGATTGTCTCAATAAAGCTGTGCTGTTTCAGCGGGCAAAGTAAGCAATCCTGAGTTTACGCTTTCCTCACGTTTTACGAAAACCAGATTTTTTTCAAAGCCAGTATTTCATAACTCTCTTAATTAAGCAGCTGACAATTCCTCTTTCACTGTTTATTCCTGAATACTAGAATACAGCACAGTCAAAACCCCTTTCCCTTCAAGGGTGAGTGTCACTGTAAGATTGTCTTGTCACTGCTAACTCTGCTGCAGACAGCCTTAGGGCCCATTGGGGTTGCCAGCGAAAGGGAAGATTCGCTTTTCACCAGTTTGATAGAAATTTCATACCAAATTCAGCAATATACCTGACCTATCTTTGTTTAGAAGTCTTTCTATGAAACTTCTTGAAGATTAAGCACTTTTGCAAACCATCAGCTTAATTGTTTATTAAAGACTTAAAAGACAAGATTAACGATCTCATCACGTGTTAACAAAGAAGTTCAATCAAGTTGCTGTGATACAACCAGAATTATGGCTGACAGATTATACCAGGACATACAGTAACATTTACCCATAGGCTATAATCTTAGAAGGCTTATCATTCCTTTGAAAACACTTCCCATGTAACTCAACATACTGATTAAAATTAATTATATATTCCTACTTGAGGTGCCTTAAAGGACCCCTAATGAACCTCAAACTTAGCTGGAAGTCAAAAGAAATTTAATTAAAATTTGATATTTGGGAAGTTTGTCAAAAGTTTCAAAACACTTGGTCAAATAAGATCATTGGTCACTGTAAGACAACACAGTCTAAAGTTTATGTACACTATGGCACAAGATCTGGTACTCAATTAATACTTAACAAATGGATGACTAAAGGATAAATAAACATGGTGAGATTAGTTAATACTGCTATCACCTATGTCTTCACTAGCAATCTTGTAAAATTTGATGTTGCTGTTCTGTCACTAAGTCAGGTCTGACTCTTTGCAACCCCATGGACAGCAGCACACCAGGCTTCCCTGTCCTTCACTATCTCCCAAAGTTTGCTCAAACTCATATCCACTGAGTCAGTGATGCCATCCAACCATCTCATCCTCTGTTGCCCCTTACTCCTCTTGCCCTCAATCTTTCCCAGCATCAGAGTCAGCTCTTTGCATCAGGTGGCCCAAGTATTGGAGCTTCAGATTCAGCACCAGTCCTTTCAATGAATTTTCAGCACTGATTTCCTTTAGGATTGACTGGTTTGATCTCTGTGCTGTCCAAGGGACTCTTGCAAAATAATGGAGCCCAAATTTCTCCAAGTTATCCCTCCCAATGTGAATCTTTGCTTAGTGGTTGAAGATTTTGGAGGAAACCTGATTCAGCTCATAACTATAGGTTCAAAGGAACCTCCTCTGAAAATACATATTGATATTATCTCCTCTTGGGAGACTAAACCTCCTTCAAGTTATAGCATTTTAATGCAGTGCTGGCTGCATGGAAACTTCCCAGAAGTTCAAGTTTCTGAAGCAGTTCTTATGCTGGCAACAAAGGAGAAATCCTTAATTGGTAGAACACAGACAACTATTTTCTGACAAGGAGGCACATTTCAAACCTGTTTGTCAGGAGGACATTACTTAACTGGAATGCTAAAGCTGATGGTGATCTCCTTAGGAAATTGGTCTCAGCCTTAGGAATGACTGTCCTTTTGAAGTAAAAAGACCAACATCTGACATCATTTGTAATCCCAACATCCCATGCTATGAGTCACTACAAGATTGATTCCTAGTCCAATGTTTGGTTTTTTTTTCTATTATAAATTTTATAAATGCAGAAAATTTTAAAGAAGAAAACAAAATAATTCACCATTCAAAGAAAGTCAGCATTAAAATCTGGAGTATTTCTCTCCTGTCATTTTTCTATGTGTATTTTAGCATAATTATGTTTGTGTATTACATGGAAAGATATTGCATTCTGATTTTTTTCCAATTTAACGTGATAATATAGCATTTCTTCATATTTTCTGAAAATTATCCACATATATTAACAAAATCAATGTATCTAATTTTAATCTAATCTCAGCCTGATCTACATAAAACTCCTTTTTACTCAAAACATATATCCTACATTCCTACTATATACTGAAAACTTTCCCCTTTCTTTTTAGTAGCTTTAACTACACATTCAGCTTAGAATCCTCAGCTCTAAAACATCTTAATTTTTAGTGAAAACCAAGAAGCAAGTGATTGCGAATTGTCTGTCATACCAGCATTTTCTGATTGGAAATTTATGCTTTAGCTTTCCTCTCCTAAGAAGGCAAAGGTTAGTACACTCAGATTTGCCCAGTAACCAATGTTCTAATATTTTATCTTATTTGAAATGACTCAGATAGTCAATGAATTCTTGCCATTTAACTTAATTCAGTTTTAATATACCAAAATCTGGAGAGGCTATTTTTGATAGACGTAACATTTCATTAAATCAAGTTACTGATATTTTCTTGCTGACAAGTTTGCAACAGATACAAGGTCTTACCTGATTTCTAACAAACCTAGGTACAACAGTACTGTTACATTTAGCAAAACAACAAACTCAAGCTAGCTTCAATATGAGATATCAATTCAGTACTCAATATTTCCCACATCATGAGGATTTGAAATTCATTTTGGCCTATTTTCTAAATATTATCAAGTATTTAATCTGCAAGTGCTTACTTTTGAGTCAGTTAATACAGCTCATTTGCAAATTAACTCAGAAGTATTATAACCAAAAATGATCCATTTCTGGAGAATGCACCTCAAGGGACTGCATTCAGGAAACAAATTTGAGTTTCCATAGCATGCACAGTAACACACAAGACAAATACAAACACACAAAGAACAAAATCTAATTCCTGCAGGACAAAAACAAAAGGGTGAGGACCAACAACTTCCTCAACTTTTTCAAAGATTCCTCTTAGTAATAATAAATGATGTGCAAATGTAAAGACAGGAAATCACGACCACATGTGTCATGGCAATTCACCTGACAAACACAAACCCAGAAATAACAGCTGGAATAAGTTAAATTTACTGAATTAAGCTCATACTTTCTTCTAGAAATATTTTCTCAGTATCAGAATTCTGAAAAAAAGTATTTCATCAAGCCAGCTTTCTCAAACTGCATATGCAAAAAGAGCCAGTTTTGGAATTTCAGAAGTTTCATCTTAACCAAAGTCCACCTCCCCTCCTCCAGAGTCTAAAGAGTGGCCACACAGTGTAAAGAAATCTTTTTTCTTATACCCTAAGGGAACAATCAGATGAAACAGAGCTCTGATTATCACAGCAGGTGTTATCAAATAACAACAACAAAAAAATGCAAGGCAAAATGGTCTCCCCATAGCTCAGTTGGTAAAGAATCCGCCTGCAATGCAGGAGACCAGGGTTCGATTCCTGGGTTGGGAAGATCCGCTGGAGAAGGGATAGGCTACTTACTCCAGTATTCCTCAGGCTTCCCTGATGACTCAGTTGGTAAAGAATCCCACCTGCAATTTGAAGACCTGGGTCCAGTCCCTGGGTTGGGAAGATCCCCTGGAGAAGGGACAGGCTACCCACTCCAGTATTCTGGCCTGGAGAATTCCATGGACTGTACAGTCCATGGGCTCACAAAGAGTCAGACACGACTGAGCAACTTTCACCAAAACAGTCTCTCAGGATTACAGTTCCCTAGAACCAGAAAGGGAGATTCCCACACATTGTAAAGGGAAAACGCCAATCAATGTTCCACCATAGACAAAACCCAATGCAGTAGGGAAGGATACCTGGTGTCGTCACATGCAAGCTCCATTATTCAAAGACATTGCAGTTAGCCAGCACAAATACTGATTCACACACAGACAACAAATAACAAACATGGTCCCACACACAAAAGGACAAACTGGAGGGCTGACTCCAAAGCGACACACACACAAACACCAACAACACATAACCTACAGTCACAGAGACAGAAAATCACAGAAGGTGTAGTCTAAGACTCCACTTCCACTCCTAGACAGAGACCTCCAAGCAGAGAGGCCCAGCTCTCAAAAGAGAATGAACCCAAAGTGGCTCACTTCCTGCAAGGGAAGCAGCCCAAATGGAGTTGATGGAATTCCTAGCCTGCACAAGCTTGATTGACACCAAATATGGACCACAGCTCTGGACCTTTCTCTGCTCCAAATAGCCTTGTGCTTGGGGTGGCCGGCACCTGTCAGGGACAGTCCTTCCTGGTCCCCTGGAGCAAAACGAACTCTGGCAGCTGCTGGGAACTTGGGAAGGGGAGGCCCCTGGCTGGAATCAACCTGCCATGGGCACAGATCTCCTGGCTGGCTCGCCTGCTCTGTTACATTACCATTGTGAATTAAATACTAACATGTAAAAAAGCCTATTTTCAAAGACAAAGCAAAGCAAAAATGATCCCAAATGAACATGCTGGGATATCTGTGCCAGGTTTTGGAGTGGACTTTTACAGAACACCTTGTTTATGAAAATAAGCTTTGCTTGCATTAAAATTTTTCAAGACATTAAATATGTAACAGTTCTCTCAGTGGCAGATGGCTTGAATTGATATTGGTAAATAACTGTACATAAAATAAAACTACACTGAATTAAATGTTAGCAAAAATGGCAAAATAAAATACAGGCAATACACTACTGCACAGGTGTATTCCATATTACCAGCTGAAAAAATCTTGCAATTACAGGCCTCCACTATTTATTTCATTTGTGTGCAATTATATTTTATACATGTTTGTTTAGTAATATCGATCCAAGACATCATTTTGAGAAGTATAATTAACTGGACGGTAGAACAGAATGTGTGTGTGTTTTACTGTTTTTGTATTTCTGTGTTTCAAACAAGTTGGTCTTTGTTAGTTGTGTTTAACTGCCATCTAGAGTTAAAATGAATCCACTTCCTTTCCCCTCTACTACTCTTCAAAATTTTAGGCATATGAGCCAACATGTTTAACCCCTTCTTCAGAACAAATATTCTGCAAACAACAAAACTGTAAAAGGATGACTAGCCAACTTTTCAAAGCATTATTAAATTTCTACTGGCTGCAAATATTTTAAGTAAAAAGTGAGGCTCACATTAAATCTAATTAAAACATTATTTCTGAATGTATAAACAAATCAATGAGCAGCTAATACACATTTAGACTTGGGGAAATACAATAAAAACTTAAAACTAACTTTCTATTTCTATATACACAGCCTATTTGTATTTTTTTCAGAGTCTGAAAAAGCACTCCTATATAAAGATATTACAGAATTATTCCATTTTTATATCTGAAAAATTTGATTATGAAAATCAGCCAAATTCCAAATGTACATTTAACTAATTAACATTTTTAACATTCTTATGTTAAAATTGGCATCCAGGGACTTCCCTGGTGGTCCAGTGGTTCAGACTTCTTGCTTCCAAGGCAGGAGTGTAGAGTTGATCCCTGGTCAGGGAACTAAGATCCCACAGATTGCATAACACAGCCAAAAAAAAAATTAAAAGTGGCATCTGTATTCATATCTGAGGAGAAGGTTTGCAAGAATAAATTGTCAGTAAATTGCTCCACTTTCAACTTAAGAAAAACATGATTGAAAAGCAATGCCACCTAACCTGACTCCTAAGCAACAAAGAAAAACAAACAAAACCAGAAGTTTTGTTTGAAAGAAATCATAAAGATCAGAGTAGAAATCAAATGAACGAAAAAATGGAAAAGACCAATAAAACTAAAAGCTGGTTCTTTGAAAAGATAAGAATTGATAAACCTTTAGCCGAACTCAGCAGGAAGAAAAGGGAGAGGGCTCAAATTAATAAAATTAGAAATGAAAAAGAAGTTGCAACTGATGCCACAGAAATACAAAGGATCATAAGAGACCACTTCAAGCAACCATATGCCAATAAAATGGACAACCTGGAAGAAATGAACAGGTTCTTAGAAAGGTACAATCTTCAAGACTGAACTAGGGAAAAACAGAAACTGTGAACAGACCAATCACAAGTACTCAAATTGAAACTAGTTTAAAAACTTCCAACCAACAGAAGTCTAGGACCAGAGGGCTTCACAGAAGAATCCTATTGAACTTAAGGAAGAGTTAACATCTATCCTTCTAAAAGTCTTCTAAAACTTTGCAGAGGAAGGAACACTCCCAAGCTCATTCTATGAGGCCACCATCACCCTGGTACAAAAACCAGACAAAGATGCTACACACAAAACAAGAAAATTACAGGCCAGTATCACTGATGAACACCGATGCAAAATCCTCAACAAAACACTAGCAAACCAAATCCAACAATATATTAAAAGGATCACACACCATGATCAAGTGGGATTTATCCCAAGGATGTAAGGAGTCTTCAATATATGCAAATCATGTGATATGGGTGCTTTCTTTTTTTAATCTGTACCAAACACATTAAACCACAACTACTTCTTTGACAATATTTTTACAAATCATTAGGTCCTGAAACTAAGAGGTTGCAATGCAGTAAAAATTCCAGTTTTGTTCTTTCAAAAGGAAAGTACATAAAGTTTTCAAGTAGATACATATACCAAACCATAATGATGAAAAACCAGATGGAGCAAATAGCCTTGAATGGTCTGGATTAACACAATGGCACTGCATTCAAAAAGGTGGACTACCTCACCAAGCAGTCAAGCATGCATTTAAGAACGTTTTCAATTGCTTAATCAATAGTGGACTAATGGTAAAGCTGTTACAGAATTTACAAGAGCAAAATGGAGGGAGGTGGAGATGGAGAAAGTAACAGACAGAAAGGCTCTGAAAGAGAAAATTCTTACTTCAAGAAAAACCTGAGTTAAACAGTTACAGTGAAACTTGTGAATGAATTAAAAGCCACTGCAAAATCAAGGAGATGGGACTGAAGTAAGGGGATAAAAAGGCCTTTGTAAGTTATACACAGCTGTGAGCGCATTGCTTTAAGGCAGAAGGATCATATGAGCTTTGAAGTACTAAAACTTGGGAAGTAACAAGTATATATTTCTATGTATACAATGTACAAATAATTTGCTACAAATTATCATGTGTGCTGTCAACTTTAAAATTCTAATACTTCCTCAAGTGAATTTTTGAACTAGTGAGGTTTTTAAATTTGACACCCCCCCAACCCACTCCAGTGTTCTTACCTGGAGAATCCCAGGGTCGGGGGAGCCTGCTGGGCTGCCGTCTATGGGGTCACACAGAGTCGGACACGACTGAAGTGACTTAGCAGCAGCAGCAGCAACCCACTCCAGTATTCTTGACTAAAGCATCCCATGGACAGAGGAGCCTGGTGGGCTACAGTCCGTTGGGTCAAAACAGTTGGACACGACTGAGCGACTAACACTGACATACAGAATAAACCCAAATGGAATCTAAAATGATGGCCTTTGTACAAACCATAACGGAATTTACTGTTAGTAACGTGGAGTCTTTGAAATTGTCGAGGATGCTGCAGTTCTTTCAGTTCTTTCTTACTCTACAGCGTGTCCTTCCTTTTTCATCATCAAGCCTTCCTCTTTTGACCTCATTTCTATTATCCACTCACTAGTCTCATCTACAAAAACACTCCTTCTCTTAATGACTGTCAATCCTCTGTTTTCATATTCTCTGGTACCAGAAATGAATCCTTTAAAAATTGGGGGGAAGAGGGGAAAACACTCTTCTCAACACTTCCTTTCCGTAGGTCCTCATTCCAGGTATTTTCTCAAGCACACACTCCTGGGCCCACTGAGTCCTTCACCTGGAACACTTCACAGCCCATGCACCCCGTACACCCAATCACAAAAACAGACCTCCAAACTCCGTTCGTTTGCAAAGTCTCCAAATCCCACCCACTTTTCAAACTCCACCTCAGTCTCCCAAAGTGCCATCTAGACTATCCCAAGTCAAACTCATCTCTCCTGCCTTTTCTAGCTCTCTCAATATCTGAATGATATATTTTAATTATGCATTCTCAAGACAATATACATAACCACTTAGGATACGAACATCAAACAAGCTGGAGTCCATTTACTAGCAGTGGGCTCTTAAGTCATTTAAGTTAGTCAAAACTAAGTCTCAGTTTTCTCAGCTATGAACACAGGGATAGTAAGAATTTGGCACTGTTGCTCATGGGGTAGTTAGGAGGATTAGACGAGTAATTCATGCAAAGAGCCTACTACAGAACAAGCAGTCAATAGGTATTAGCCATTTTTATGCTGTCAATCATCATCCTCTAGCTTTGCATATGCCTTAACATCCCAGTCAGACTCTAGGCTCTTGAGGGCAGAGACTGCATCTTACAGATGCTTAATAAATACATCTTTATAACAAAATCACATGTGTTAGTCACTCAGCTTTGTGCGAGTCTTTCTGGCCCTATGAACTGCAAACCTGCCAGGCTCCTCTCTCCATGAAATTCCCCATGGACATGAAAGGCTAAGGGGATAATTATGGTCTACTAACGCACAGAAATAGTCTAGGGTTAGGAAGCAATAACCACCACATATTTAGAGAAGGCCTCATTTCAGACCAAGTGATACCTAGAAGGTTACCATAATTTTCATGGTATGCCATGAATACCTCACTCCAGAAAGTACCTAAACTTACATAGTGAACACGGAAGCTGTTTGTTAATAGCTAGCCTGTGAATTGCCAGAGATTCTTCTCTCCAGCCAGGAATCTCATAGGATCAACCATGGATTACATCAGGAGGACGGGACCTATCATAGCAGATCTTTAGGCAGAGAGTAAATACTGGAAAATAAATTATCTCTAAGTGTCTGTGAGGTAGCCCTACTTACATTCTCTTAAAAATTGCAAGAAAATTTCCAAAGCATTCCACAGTTCACTGCCAAGGCAGGAAATGACGGAAAGAAACTGGGTTCAAAGGTCAAAGACCTGTGTCGCTATGCAAGTTTACATAAAGAAGAGAGGTGTGAAGTTTGTTTCAAGCAACATACCAACTCTTTAATGCTCCATCTCCCAGCTCTCTACTGCATGCAACGCAGTACCAATTCAAGAAGAATCCTTATTTAACTTCAGTAAAAGATAAACAAGAATGCCTTGTCACCACGCAATAACTCCATCCTATTCCTACAACACAAGACCATTTAGAGGTCTATTTTTTAATCTTTACTAAGTAAAGCTAAAGGTGTGTACTGTCATCCTGCTTATTTAACTTATATGCAGAGTGCATCATGTGAAATGCCGGACTGGATGAAGCATAGGCTGGAATACAGGTTGCTGGGAGAAATATCTATAACCTCAGGTATGCAGATGACACCACCCTTATGGCAGAAAGTGAAGAAGAACTAAAGAGCCTCTTGATGAAAGTGAAAGAGGAGCATGAAAAAGCTGGCTTAAAACTCAACATTCAAAAAACTAAGATCATGGTATCCAGTCCCATCACTTCAAAGCAAATAGATGGGAAAACAATGGAAGCAGTGACAGACTATTTTCTTGGGCTCCAAAATCCCTGCAGATGGCAACTGCAGCCATGAAATTAAAAGAAGCTTCCTCCTTGGAAGAAAAGCTATCACCAATCTAGACAGCATATTAAAAAGCAGAGACATTACTTTACCGATAAAGATCCATCTAGTCAAAGCTATGGCTTTTCCAGCAGTCATGTATGAATGTGAGAGTTGGACCATAAAGAAGGTGAGTGCAAAAGAACTGATACTTATGAACTGTGGTGTTGGAGAAGACTCTTGAGAGTCCCTTGGACTGCAAGGAGATCCAACCAGTCCATCCTAAAGGAGATCAGTCCTGGGTGTTCATTGGAAGGACTGATGCTGAAGCTCCAATACTTTGGCCACCTGATGCGAAGAACTGACTCAACGAAAAGACCCTGATGCTGGGAAAGATTGAAGGCATGAGGAGAAGGGGACGACAGAGGATGAGATGGTTGGATGGCATCACCGACTCGATGGACATGAGTTTGAGCAAGCTCCACGAGTTGGTGAAGAACAGGAAAGCCTAGCATGCTGCAGTCCATGCGGTCGCAGAGAGTCAAACATGACTGAGCAATTGAACTGAACTGAAGTAAAGCTAAAGTCCTAGCAACTGATGACACAGCTCTCTCACATTATGATGAAATTTCAACAGGGGGAGTTATTTAACCCATTCATTCAAAAATATTTACTGAGCACCTACAGTCAGGCAGTTTCAACAGCTCAGCAAATAAAAATAGACAATTAAAAGGAAGTTCAAATTCTAGTTGGAGGTGCCTCCTAAACAAATGAACAAGTGATTAGAAAATAAGTGGAATGATACTGCGTTCTGGAGACAGGTAAAGCAGGAGAAGGAGCATGAAGGGTGAAGAGACAGACTTGCGATCCTCTACTGGAGGTTCAGGGACTACTTCACTGGGAAGCAGCACTGAAAGATAAGAACTGAGTCTATGTCAGTATCTGGGGAAAGGGCTTTCCAAGCGAGGAAAACACTGAAGTGCAGTAGTCCTCAAGCAGGAGATAAATTTAATGTAGATATTCTGGAAGAAAAAACAAAATTTAAACACCTAGAATGGAGTCCTAGCTCTTTGCCCTTTACCTACTCAGTAACCTTCAGAAAGAAAACATTACCCCTCCTGAACCTCAATATTTCACTCTGTAATTAAGGATGCTACCATGTAACTTACAAAGTTCTTTCAACGGGAGTGCTTAAGAATGTACTTTACAACACCAAAGGATTATTCTCAAATGTTTTTGTCCAGAGGGCTGTGGGAAATCTAATGGAGGCTCTGATGGCTTCCAGCTACCACTTAAATCAATGATCAAGTTTGTTTCCTTGTCTGTCAAATGAGAAGAATGGCATCTATCTCACCAGGCCTTGTGGGGATTCAGTGAATGAGATCATCCACAGAAATACAGGGACTGATACGCATGTTTCTAAACAAGTGAAAAATCAGCATTACTATCCCTATGGGGGCTGCCCTACAAGCAGGAAGAGCTCTGCTGTCCGGCTCAACCTCAGACGCCCAGGGTGAAGCTCTCTGAAGCTGTTCCTTGGGCATTTGTGGACCTGACTGTGCTTACGTGGTTAGTCACGTCAGTCGAGTCTGACTCTTTGCGACCCCATGCAAGAATACTGGAGTGGGCCACCATTTCCACCTCCAGGGGATCTTCCCAACCCAGGTATCAAACCGCCTCTCCTAGTCTCCTGCTTTGGCAGGCGAGTTCTTACCATTAGCGCCACCGGGGAAGAACTAATCGTAAAGTCTGTCTTAAACACTTTGCAGGACTCTTTTTAAGTGTTTCCCCCCCCTCCACATTCTACTGTGATGTTCTGGCTTGTAAGAAACCATTTTCACTCTCTAAAGTATTTTCAATACACGCAGGTACGCTTAAAAGAGGCTTGAAATTAAGCTACCACCAAAGTGATTTTCCACCCAGTTCCTGACGACTTGACAGCCCTTCTTCGGAGCCACCTTACTTCTCTAGCGTTTGATGCTAGACGCGCTCCTTTTATAAGTACGTGATGACATCACTTCGCGTCGCGCTTGCGCAGCTTGGTGGCGTGGCCACGCCCACGCCTGCGCGGAGATCTAACGTCCGCACAGTCTGTGGCGCGCCTTCCCGGAAGAAGTCAGTACCGGGCTCGGTGAGTGAGGCCCGACAGTAGGACGGCCGGTGGGTGAGTGCCCCGAGTGTCCGAAGGCCAGCTGTGCGCTGGTGGCGAGAATGCTGTTAAAGGGGAAGAGGCAGGGTGATGCGGAAAGTTCCCGAGTCCTTCCAGAGTAAGCGAGAGTTGCAGTGGTTGGTGAGCTGATGACTCCGAAAAGCTGCGGATCTTCGGCTCAGAAGCCAGAGTTTTTCTGAAGTGCTGATGCTGGTCGCCACAGAAAAGAAGTTACCATGGACTCACTTCCAGCGATTTCCTTGACACTGCATTCGAAATTGGGAGAAAGGCCTGCCGTGATTTCGTCGCAAGTATCTGTAATTCGACCGCTTCCGGGATAGCCTGCGCACGATTGCTGTCCGCGGTGCTGAAAACAGAGCGGTATCTTCAGGAAGAAACGCGTTGAGGGCAGGGCACTATTTCCATTTTCCTCGGCTTTGCTCAGAGTCTCTGTGTGTTTGTTGAAGGAAGGGCATTCTCCCTTTGTGCACTCAGGAAACTTCAGTCCTTGCACCCAACCATATGATTTGCCTTCAGACTCACAGCCATCCAAGTAGTTCACTAGACCTCTGTATTGACCCAGGCACTTCTACCAAGGTGAGCTTGCTTATGGTGTAGTGTTTTGTGAAAATGGGTTTTCCCAAACTCCCCTAAGGAATAGTCCAGAGCAGCCAGGGTAAGGTGAAACCACTTTAATGTGCTTTTATCCACAGTTAGGCATGAAAAATACTTCCCCATTTGGAAGAGAGATAGTAGAACTGGGCAGTCTTCCAATAAAGGAAAGACCATGAGTTTCCAGTTGGTTTTCATACTTGTTTGTCTCTCTGTGTGTCTGAGGGATGGTGTTTCTCTGAATTATACACAGTGGATTCTTTTTTCTTTTTTGTTGATTCAATAAAATGTTTACCAGTCTTGGTACCAGCTGCTTGCTTGTTTTGAATTCTGATTAAGGTTAAAGTGTGTGTGTGGTTGGGGAGGGGGGAACAGGCGAAGTATGCTGTGTACCTGTGTCAGTGTTCTGGTATGCATATGGTACCTGGGAAACTATGCATTGTGAGTAAACATATGTAAAACGAAAGAATGAATTTAAAAACATCATTACAGCCCAAGCCCTGAGACAGAACCAATAGACTGAGGTGCTGAATGATCAAATGTTGCAAAGTTAAGGCCATGGGGTAGAAATAACTTTAAATGTCCTTACTATTTAGCAGAAAGCTTATCAAAGCAGCTTTGATTAAAGATGACGTCTCTGCTCACTCAAGAAATTCGCCTTTCTAAAAGACATGAAGAAATGTAAGTTGTTGTTACAAAGGCTAATCTCAATGTATACGCTGTACTGGCTTTATTAGTGACACTGTGTGCACAGGAAAACTTAAAAATCTGTGTCATTTTTTTGTGACCCTTGAGAGATTTTGGTTTAAGGAATGTACCCCTCAAGAATAGCACAGATTAAAAGGTCTAATTATATTTTTATGTCTTTTAACTTCTTGTTACTAATATCTAGATAAATTCACTCACCCTCTTGGCCGCTCTATGCTCTACACTGCTATTCAATGAACTTCTCTAAGCCTCTTACCAAGGCCAGCTTTCATGAGAATGTGACCTGTATAGTCACAGGCCCTGCACTAGATTTAGTCTAGGAGCAAAATTTTCATTTTGTATGGGGCTCTGCAAATTATGTGGCCAGTCCTGCACTTTTATTTAGTATTAACCCTTCTCTAACCTCTGTTTGTGGGCTCTCGTGTTTTGCTTTTCTTTAATTAATTACCAGCCTCTCTGCCGTGGCCTTCTAAGGTATTTTTCTTATGAAAATGACTTTTCAAAGACCTGGGTTTTTATTTCTACTCTCAAGAACAACCCTGTGCAGCATACTGTTTCCTGAGAATCTCCTCAACTCTTTGAGAAATAGACTGTAACTATACCATTTGTGTATTTTTTCTCATTTGATCACTTAATAAGACTAAACACTTATACAAGGAGCATTTAACCATGGAGAAACTTTTGAAGTCCATTATACATAACAAAGTAGTTTGATAATTTATTTACAACTTTCTACATCTTCAATTAGTTTTACCATGTTGTGAGTATGCATGTGTATACACAGCCTCTCACTCATATATGGAACCATCATCTTTCTCTTGGAAAAAGAGGAAAAAAATATTTTTATTGCTTCTTCAAACATATGGAAGTTTAGCACAATTCTAAATGTGTAACATAAGATTCAGGGGTACTGAAGTGTTAAGCAGAAGGTTTTGTATAGCAAGTCATACCAATGTATGTGTGGGGAGGTATATATAAGTATGTGTACAAAGGGATATGGATTACAGTTTGCATTTTCACTAAATATTTTCCAACACTTTAAAATACTTTCAAGACTAGAGAGGTTAAAAAAACACAAGTGTGTACTTACAGTGTAAATATGAAAATAAAAATAATTTCACTGAGATTGAAGACTTACTGAACTACCTGAGTTTTTCACTGTCTTATTAACTGACATATAGAAACTGGCTTTCAAAGTAGGTTAAACTGAAGGGGGGTGCAATTAAGAAATTATTTATATTGGCCAAGCAATAAAATGTTTCTTTTTAAAATCTTTACATAATATTCATTTTTTTGTAGAGTATCACAAAGATTAATGTTACTTCAACGAATGGAGAATAAATCTGAAGATCAAAACAAGGGAAAGGCCTCTTCGACACAAGCAGCTAAGGCTGCTTTACAAAGGAATGTTAGTCTTTTAAAGGTAAGATTCTCTGCATTAAATCTATTTTCCCCACTTTTGCAAAAAGGTTTTAATTCAATTTCATTTCTTTGATTTATGTAATTCCTTTGAGTAACAAATAGAATTAATGATACACTACTATTTAAATTCATGTTAACTGGACAAGAAGCATGGATTCTCACTTATTAAAATGAAAGCCTTGACGTTTGCTTAGGCTAATGAAAAATCAATCACTATAAAAAGACCTTTAAAGTCACCTTTGTGCAAGAAGTAGTAAATACAAGACATAGCTTCTGGGGACTTCTCTGGCAGTCCAGTGGTTAAGAATCCGTCTTCTGATGCAGGGGATGTGGGTTGGATCCCTGGTCAGGGAACTAAGATTCCTCATGCCCATATCGCAACTAAGGCCTAACGCAATGAAAAAAAATAAAAAAAAAGACATAGCTTCTGTCGTCCATCTTCTTTTATTTGTAGGGAGATTCTGAAACATGATAAAGCACCTATAATATGCTCGAAACAATTTGATTTTGCCCTCCTGGGGCCACAGTCAAAATACTGATTTCGTATCTAAGGTAACAGATTTCCCAGGATCTTCTTTGATGGTGATGGAGGAGGTGGTCAAAGTATGTGACTGCGCAGGGCCTCACCATTTGGCCAGTGTGCCCATTTGGAGTAAAATCATATGTGTAACATTTTTGGCTGCTTGCTGTACTTTGCTTCCAGAATTGTATGGCTTCATCCATAATTAAAACCCTAAAGTTTGCTTCCATTCGAGCTTCCAAGAGATCCTATGACTAAAACATTTGGTAGTAAGGCTATATTATTTAAGTTATAAAGCAGTGTTTTCAGTTTTTTATTGTTAAATATTTTCATCGATAGGCATGATGTACTTCTCTTCTGTCCTCACTAGAGGATAAAGGAAGAGGAAAATTCAGTTATCTTCTCAGCTTCTGGCAGTTTGATCCACAGTAATTTAAGTCACAGCCATAGTGCTACCAAAGCATTCTATATTGCCATATGTCTTACTTGCCCAATGGTATTTGCAATATTTATTTTTAAATGGAAATATATAGGGTAATCTAGAAGTTGCTCTGAAAAGTCAGAAAATCCAAATTGGAAGTCTTCACGGCTTGCTTGCTACTTGTTACGGAGAGTGCAGGTAATATCGGCAACTGCAGGTAATATTGTCTTCCTTTTAATGCCCAAGTATTTGACGAATGCCCAGCCCTTTACTCTTGAGCTAGTTCTGAGCAGAAAGTGAGGGTGATGAAGTAACTACAAGTTAGGTCCTTTACATCAAGTAGCCTACAGGCTCTGTTCATGACCTAAAATATACACAAAATAGAGACCCTGTATGATCAAACATTAATTACATGCTGTGGAATACTCAACACTTTGCTGTGTGCTCAGTTGCTCAGTTGTGTCTTACTCTTTGCAACCCCATGGACTGTAGCCCACCAGGCTCCTCTGTCCATGGAGATTTTCCAGGCAAGAATACTGGAGTGGGTTGCCACGCCCTCCTCCAGGGTACTCAGCACTTTAGGAGTGTTAAAGTACTTAGCACTTTAGAAGTGTTAAGAACTCTTGGAGAGCTAGAATATTCTATGAGGTCTCAGAGAAGAAGCTAAGCTAAGCAGGAAGACATTCCATTGAGTTCTCAAGGAAGAGCCAAGACCAAAAGAAGAATGAATGGCCCATTAATGTTCATGGGATCCTAAGCTAACTGGCTTGGAAAGCCCCAGGAAACAGGCTGAATATATATTGTGAGATGAAATGAAGTTGAGACTTGGTATGTAAAGATAATATAATGTTGTGAGCAAAAAAGAAAAAAAAGCAAGATTTAAACATATGAAAGAGTTTTTAAGAAAGATTCATTTGCTATTTAGCAAAGTAATTTCAGAAATGGAGAGATTTAAGGAGGTAGCTAGGAAATCACTGTCATATCTAGAAGGAAGGTAATGAACCTAGTTTCATAGTCTTGAGAAACCAGTTTGGTATGGTGTTTTTTCCCTTAATTATCAAAATAATATACTCTCATTATAAAAAAACTTGAAAGAGCAAAGATGGAAAACCTTCTATATCATCTGCCTGTCTAGAAATTAGTATATTTTTCTATATTTCCTTTCAGCCTTTTATAAACATGTTTTAACTTTCTTACATCCCAGGTAAAGTTAGAGATACAATTTCCCCCTATTTTTTAACATGCGTGCTTAGTCACTTTGAATAACTGGATATGCAACCTTTTCTTTCCCTCATATATAATTTTTATATACGAGGGATATAATTTTAGTGGCTCTTCCACAGAAGTTATTGTTAAGATAAATAGGACATGATTACAGAATTTGAGCTGGGAAAGACTGTAAAAAGCATATAGCTTTAGATTCTTGTCTAAAGTCTTTTTTGTTTTTTTTTTTAGCATGAAAACTTTTCCCACAGATGTAAAATAAAGGACTTCCCCGATGCTTAGTAGTAAACAACCCACTTGCCAATGCAGGAGATGCGAGTTCAACCCCTGGGTTGGGAAGATCCCCTGAAGGAGGAAATGGCAACTTACTCCAGTATTCTTGCCTGGGAAATACTATGGACAGAGGAGCCTAGCAGGCAACAGTCCAGTGGGTCACAAAGATTCAGACATGACTGAGCACATAGTAGATAAAAGTGGTCCTGCTTTGGCCCAAAGTCCTACAATCCCTTCCTTGACTGTACTGCCGTGGCTCTAAAGAACTGGGAAAACCACTGATCTGGGCTAATCCTTTAATTTATAGAGATGAGAAAACTGTAATGTATCACTCCTAACATCCCTTTTCAAGAACAGATTAAATAGGATTTCCTGGACAGTTCAGTGGTTAAGACTCTGTGCTCCCGATATAGGGGGCACGGATTTGATCCGCAGTCAAGGAATAAGATCCCCCCAAACACACACACACACACACACACATATACACAAAGAGATTAAGTTATAGCAGGATAGGTACTTAAGTACCGAGTGCAATTGAAAATGGTGTCCTTAAAACCTGGTAGCACTCCTGTAATATAGGAAGCAAAATAAGGATGACTGTATACTGATAAGTTCCATTATCTGACCTTATTCCCATGTTCTGAACAGTATCATGAACACTGAAAGGGCATGAGCTTTAAGAAAGAAAGATATAACACTTGCATCTTTCAATGACGTGTCTTTATGCTTAAGAGAAGCCAAAGTTGTTTCAAAACTAGTGTGAGTTGAGTAAAATTAACGGGTAAAGCACAAACATATAAAAATCAACAGCAATCCTATGTGTACAGGTGGAAAATAGAGATCACATTCACATTAGCAGTCAAATTATAAAATACAGACTTGGGAATGCTCTTAACAAAGGATCTTCATGACTGCTATGAAGATAATTATTACACTTCAGTGGCAGTTTTAAGGGAAAACTTAAATGAAGACATAAGTCTTAATCCTGACTGGGGAAACTATTATTTTGTCTAAGTCATCTGTCACAAAATTATTTTTGATT
Source organism: Moschus berezovskii (assembly GCF_049115385.1). Taxonomy (NCBI): domain Eukaryota; kingdom Metazoa; phylum Chordata; class Mammalia; order Artiodactyla; family Moschidae; genus Moschus; species Moschus berezovskii. The sequence goes on from NC_142483.1 coordinate 21,544,700, forward strand.
TAGTAAAATCCCAACAAAAATTTTCTTTAATTGCATTTGAATAAATAAATTAGCACAAATATCAAAGACTGATTTTAAAAGGGGAATGAGAGTAATCCCATCAAAGACACAAACTTAGTAAAAAATGTATATGAATGTAAGTAGTGAAGAAAATTCACAGTGGGGGTTTAGTCAGTAAATATCATAGAAGACTGGAATTTGAACATTGGCTCAGTGATTTTTTTTTTTCTGTTGCCGTTAATACAGTGAACTCTATCTGCCTTTTAAAATCAAACATAAATGGACTTAGAAGCCAGAAAATATTTTATTTCTACAAATATTTCCATGATATAAACCACCCTCTCTCCCACCTTTCCCTCCACAAAATTTAGTTTAAGCCCCGAAAGATGCTTTTTTGGTACCAGACATCCTCTTGTGAGATGGACCAACAGGACACAGTGAGGAAGAATGAGAGTGTCCTCCAGCAGATTAGACATATAGCCAGTGCTTTCCCTCAGGGACATCCTGGAAGCCTCCACGGATGGCACCCAGGATGGCCAGAACTTGCTGGCCCATGTCTCTCCTCTTTCCCCCCACATTTCTCACTTTCCCCAATGCATATGTTTAATGCATGTCTCAGCGTTCTTTGTACCAATGACCCTTGCACTTCATGTCTTTAATATCTTATTTTTTGTATCCCAGAAATTGCCCCTCCAGTAGCTTGAAAGATTAAACCCAGCCCAGCCACAGCTCAATGGGGAGGGATGGATGTAGGCAGGGAGGAGGAAAGACAGATCTTGGTACATGACGCTTTTTGCGCCTTCCTTTTCCTATTCAGGAGTCAACTTGTTTATACAGGCTCCTGAGTCATGCCATAGAGTAACAGTTATACCGTCATCCACTGGAAGCCTGTGTTTTAATTGCTATGAAAACTCTCGCAACTATGCAGAAGAAGGGGCAGAAGAATGTTTCCATGCACTTATCACCCACATTCAATCACTGTCAGAACACAGCCAGCTTGTTTTGTCTATACTCTTTACCTCTATCCCCTCACATCACTTTGAAGCTAACCTTCAGACACGGCGTTGTTTCACCTGTAAATATTTCAGTACATCCCTTTCTTTGTTTCAGTGTCTGTCACTAGAATATAAGAACTGTTTTAACCAAAATCAAAATGTCAGTATCAGCCTAAGAAATTAACAATAAACCCTCAAATAGCTAATCAGGTTCCAGATAAAATTCAACTTGTAATTGATAGGTTTCCTAAATTTCTCACAGTACTCCCTGCTTTTTCACCCCCCCCCCTTTTAAAGGAACTGGGTCATTTGTCCTGTTGAGTTTCTGGGTATCGCTGCTTCCATCACTGAGGCACTCATTTAACATGTTCCTCTGTTCTCCTTCATTCCTTTTAATATAATTGACAGATCTTTTTTTTTTTTTATTGGAGGCAAATTACCTTGCATTAATATATTGGTTGGTTTTGCCATACATTGACACAAATCCGCCCTGGGTGTACATGTGTTCCCTTTCTTGAACCCCCCTCCCACCTCCCTCTTCCCCATATCCTCCCTCTAGGTCATCCCCGTGCACCAGCCCCAAGCATCCTGTATCATGCGTATAATTGACAGATCTAAGTTGTGCTGTGCAGCAGAAATGTGGTGCAAGCCACATGTGTAATTTTAAATTTCCAAGGAACTAATTTTAATAATGTCAACCTAAACAGATAAAATGTTTTTCAAACATATTTAAAATGTAATTGCTATAAAAAGTTAGTAAATATTTTATATTCTCTTACTAGACCCTCAAAATTCAGTGTGTATTGTACATCACAACACATCTTAATTCAGACTTGTATATTTCGGGTGCTCAGCAGCTACTTGAGGCTAAGAAATACTCCATTAACAGTGCAAATTAGAGAGGCCTGAGTAGATTCAGATTCTGTGTTTTGGGGAAGAACACTTCCATAATGCCAGCTGTCTCTCTTTTTTTGGAATGTTAGGCATTGATGATCACTGCCTAAGTATACTCATTAGGGGTTATGAAAAGCAGTATTCAAATTCTTTTATTCCTTCTCATTCAACTGCTGATTGGTTATATTAAGAGACACTTGTCCTCATCAGTTATTTGATTACACTGAGGTATATTTCAGGAAAAAGCATGATGAATGCTTGATTCTCTCTATTTAGTTTTCAGAATAATAGGTTGGCTATCTACTGTCCTGCAAAAGTGACCAATTATAGGTGTTGTTTGTTTTGGTTGGTTTTTTATATTGTTTTGTTTTGTTGTTGTTGTTTTTTGAGATGTCCTGGATTGGAAATGTTTCAATACATTTAAATATTTATTCCCGTTTATTCTCAACTTGTCCCATTTTTAACACGTGGGAACCTCTTCAGATTAGCTCCTGAATGCCTCTGCTGAGATCTCAGCAGCATGACAGTTTCCTTTCTGTTCTGATGAAACATTCCAGGCTCATCATGTGCGTTTGTTGCAGAGAACTGGAACAGCCACTGTTCCAAGGAGCCCTGGATCCTTTTGGTAGGAAATATGTTCAGAGCCCCCTATCTGGGCAATGGTGGTATTTTTTGTGACCTTTTTTTTCTTCTTAAAAGATAAGAGCTCCTATCAGAAATTCCAGGATTCCAGTTTGCAAGGCTTTTAACTTAAAATCATAGATTTTATACCTCTAACTTCTTTTTCTCAAATCCAAAATCTGTTCCCAAAGAAGTTTCCAACACCAGCACAACTACTTCTGTACCTTATATCCTGTGATCCAGACAGCACTGTCACCATCCATGTGATTATAAAGAATGGTCTTCAGTAAGATGCTTTTACTAAGATTCTTTTTGTCCTTAGGGTGTACCTCACTAGGGGTGCTCACTCAAAATACTGTGTTCTAAGGGAGTTGGTGATGGATAGGGAGGACTGGCGTGCTGTGATTCATGGGGTCGCAAAGAGTTGGACACGACTGAGCGACTGAACTGAACTGAAGGTCACTTGATGTATTTATTCTCTGTGTGGTTATGCCACCAACTAGACAGCAGTTAGATCTGTTTATTTTCAATGTGCAGGGACTGCTTTTTCAGTTGTTTTCTAACTGCTGCTGCTGCTGCTGCTAAGTCACTTCAGTCGTGTCCGACTCTGTGTGACCCCATAGACAGAAGCCCACCAGGCTCCCCCGACCCTGGGATTCTCCAGGCAAGAACACTGGAGTGGCTTGCCATTTCCTTCTCCAATGTGTGAAAGTGAAAAGTGAAAGTGAAGTCGCTCAGTCGTGTCCGACCCTTAGCGACCCCACGGACTGCAGCCTACCAGGCTCCTCCATCCATGGGATTTTCTAGGCAATAGTACTGGAGTGGCTTGCCATTGCCTTCTCCGTTTCTAACTGCATACAATTTTAAATGGTCTGGTGACAAGTCTATACAAGAAGACAACAAGGTAGTCAGGTAAAGCTGGCCAACAAGCCCCTGTTCTCCTCTTTCTTCCTTTTCTTCCCCTACCCCCTTAGGTACTTTTTTTCTTCTTTTTTTTTAAAGTTTCTGATTTATACTCAGGATTCTTTGACCCTTCAGCTTGTATTTACTTAATGAATATTTCAGTACCTAGTACATACCCTGCACTTGTTAGATTCTCAGAGGCTTAAAGGTTATATGAGACACAGTCCTTTCCTTCAGGCAGCATATAGTGAAAAAGAAGCTTCTTATGTCGAAGGATTAAGATACAAGTTGCAACAGAAGCCTGCCGTCAAATTGCTGAGATTCTGAGTCAGGCTAAGGAATGCCTGCTTGATCCTCTGTGTTGTGGGTACCAATTTATTATTATTATTTTTAATCTAGGGGAGGACATATTTAAAGTAGTTTTTAGCAGAACTAATCAATTCCAAGTTATGTATGTATTAAAGTACGACATGGTCTAGGCATGAGTACAAGTAAGCATTAAGTATTTGTTGAATGAATAAGTGTAATTAGAAGGCCACAGCATTAAGAATCACATGAAAAGGCCAGAGGAGACATCCTGAAAGAACAATATAGGGAGCACTGAATTTTTAAATGGCAGGAATAAGAAGACTTGGAAGTACACGATACAGCATAGGTATCTGAGTGGATTGAATTCCCACTAGTATATGTTTAATACATTCAGTGGGAAAAGGTGAGCTTAGTTTTATCTGGTTGAGAATTAAGGGCCAGGAAAGAAACTCGCCATCCTTCTACGATAATAATTGATACTAGCTCAGAGACAATCTTGGAGGGAGAAAAAGTGAAAAGATGGGGCCAGATGTCTCAAATCTTAAGAAAGCCCACACCGAGGATTAATGAGAGAAAAAAAGAGCCAGCCAAGGAGAGGAGGAGGAGCAGTCTGAGAGGCAAGCGAAACGTCAAAGGGAATAAAATATGACTTGAGCTAAGGAAGAAGTTCTCTCGAGGGGTGATAATCCCTTGTCCAAATGCTGCAGAGATGACAGCCGGGTTCGGCGGACTTGGGCCTGCTTTTCCAGGCCATGCGTCCCTCTCCCCCTGTCTGCTGTTTCCACTGCAGATCTGCTCTTCTCTACAAGATACTCGGGATTCTTATTTTCTGATCTTTAAGAAAAATGTTTAATCTTGCCTATAGGTGCTAGCAGCACCTAGATCTCCCGGTTCAGGTAACTGTTCTTAGAATAATGGTACCACTGGGGTTGTGAGTTTTGTTTGATTCCTAGATGTGTAAAGTGGTTTTTCCAGAACCTTGTTGGATCTCAGTGTGAACAGAAGAGCTGGTATCCCGTGTCTGTTGTATCACTGACATCAAAAGCCCTCTGCGCCCTCGTGTTGGTCGTGGCCTGCTGGTGTGGGATAGACGTGCTAGTAGATGGGCTTTATATCCCTAAATCGTTTTCTTTCCCCTTCAAATCACCTTCCTCCAGACAGCAGGTGCACTAATGGTTGTGCAACTTTGGGGAGTCCCTTTAGGGAATTTCCTGTTTTTCCCTGTTCCATTTCACACCCATTCCTTGCTCCCGCCGCTGCCATCTGCTCTCTCTTTTCTCCTGTTCAGCGTTGGCTTCTTCACACCCCACTCCCACGCCCTTTTCCATCGCTCTCCTTCTGTCCAACAGCCCTGTACTCAGATCGCTCCTGTGCTTCTACATGGAACAGAGAACTTTTTCTCTTCTATCAACTTATTAAGCCGAGAGACAGGATTTACACAGCCTTCCCACCAGTGGCCCTGTGAACTTGACAAACCTAAGCAAGCACAAGACAACAGAGGTGCTGATTTGGGGAGAATTTACCACACAGGGCTTGAGTATCTCTGTAACGGCTTGTAAAGTCTTATGTTTCTGGGCATGAACTTTATGTACAGATCTAGCTAAAATCGTTCCTGAAGTATGAATCACACTTAAATACTCTCGTGTTTCTACATCCATAAGAGAAAACATAAATATCTACATGTTGAAGTACTTAGTAACACACAGTGCTTGAATGCCGCGAGCTGAAGGATATACTACCTCGCAATAAAATTTGCCTTTGAGATTAGCTTAGAAACCTGGTACTAAAAGTCTAAACAGTGTAGTGAAAGGTTCTTATTGCAGAGTACTCAGGTACCTCATGGACCTTCTAAATATAGGGAATATTTGCTTATGTATAAAATTCAAAATATGGAGTCCTGCATAAATGAAAGGTGTGCCATTAATATACCATGTGCATGATCTAGACAGACTGGAACTCTCTACTTTGAAGGTTAGCCTAGCGTGGGTCTGAGGATCTGATTGTTTTTAGTATCGGAATATTTGACTGTTTTATCCATCTGGCTGTTTTTAAAGGATTTTAAAGCTAAGTTAGTCCTCTGAGCAGTTTTAGAGGAAGTTCTTTTTCCAAGAATTATTGGCATTTACTAACTACTTAAAACGAAAAAGGCAGAAGTTAGATGTACCACCCCCACCCCCTGCCTTTTATTTTAAAATAAGAAACGCTTCCTTCTCTATTTGCAACTGGTTAATTAAGCAGTGATCAGTTCTCTGTCAGCATCCTCTCCATGAGTTTAAACTGTGTATGCAGAGGAGAGTTGAAGCAAGAGATTAGAAAGACAGAGATACTGCTATTAGAGGTGCTCTGTGTGTGTGTGAATGTTTTAAAAAATGCTTCTATCTGTTTCAGGATATAGAAGCAGCAGAGAAGTCTCTACAGACCCGGATTCATCCAGTTCTACCATCTGAGGTGGCTGCTCTTGAGGTGAGAATCTTAAGGAACAAATGTCCAACAAGAGACATTTGTCAGTAGTGCATTTTAAGTGGCTCTGTGTATTTCCCAGCTTTCCGCATTCAATAAAATACACAAAATGTATCTGATTGATCTGTGTCCACAGTGCCATACCTTGTACGTTGTAGTAATCTGTAAGTATTTTGGCTTTAAAAAAATTTTTACATCTAAGTGAAAATTTTATCAAGACTTTGTGTCTTTTCACTAAGTCACTTAGAAACTACTTTCTTGTTAAATCCTAACAGACAGTATGCACTAAATCTTAAGATGACAAGCTCACCAAAATGCTTTTCCTGTTGGCTGATGTTACAAGTAGCAGCTCAGTCTCTTCACCGAAAAATGCAACCAGCGCTATTTAAATGCATATTATCATGCAGTACAGCGTGGCTTTTGTCTGTTTGATTTTGGTCTGTTCAAGAACAGATTGAGAAGATGGCTGGCAAAAATAAACCATAGTTGGTATATGCATGTATGTGTGCTGAAAGGGAATTTGCTACATATAAAATAGTTTGACTATATTTTTAATGACCTTTTTCTAAGTGCAGTTTTGCTTGCTGCCTAACCAAGGTGGTGAACAGACTCAAAAACGAAAGGCTGAGAATTTGGCCCGCAATCTTCTGTGTCATCCAGGGTAATAAGAAAAGGCAGTGATCAAGGACAGAAAAAACTCCCGTTCAAAGTTGTGCCCTGGGCATGTCTTTTTCTTTGTTGAATTTTCCAATACCTTACCCTGGCCTGCACAGGGCCCACACAATAGGGGTTAATCCAGCCGTGAATGGCAGAGAAACACCCAACCACAGGCCTTGGCTGGTATTTTTCTTAGCTAGTCTTGCACAGCAGGATGGCCCCTGTTTTAAGTATATCAGGCTACTTCTCAGACCACATGCATAGAAGCATAGATAAATGGAGTCCCTTACCATTTGCAGCTTTCAGAACTCCCGTTATCTTTTTTTTTTTTTAATGACAGTATTTTATTTTTTTGGTCATGCAGCACATGGGATCTTAGTTCTCTGACCACAGGTCGAACCCGAGCCCCCTATTGTGGAAGTGCCACGTCCTAACCACTGGACCACTAGGAAATTCCTCCCACCCCATACCTATTTATTGCTCAGAGTGTGTCCCCAATGCTATCTAACTCTTTGACTGAAATTCCCAAGATGAAACTGATAGTGACGATCTCATATAAAATGCCCTCCTATGACACAAAGTTTTTGGCAGCTTACTTAGGACAGTCAACCAAGAAACCACCCAGCTCATGGACAGCGATCCAGTGATGCAGTTGGAGCTTCTGTAGCTTAAGGACTGCTCCAGCCAAGGCAGAAACACAGCACCTCAATTTCCAAGTTATTTGAATTAAAAATAGCTAGGTGATGTTGGTATTATTTTGTCATTATCCAAAAAGTGTGGGAAGAAACTACAGTTTGCCACATCAAGTGCTCTTCTAAAAGAGTAGATACATATTTTTAATGTTTCTCCTTCATACAATTAAGGGGTTAATTCACCCGAATCCTGTTATCATCCTCTTTATATTTCAGTTCCTGATCTCATCCGGGGTCACTTCTTTTTCTGTTAATTCTAAAGCAGCTGTTCATAGTGAATCATTTCATTGTGATAATTATAGTAGGAGGAGTCATTTGGTATGGGATTAGAAACATTAAACAAGAACTTTAATGATTTTGTGGCCATAAATGATACTGCTGGGAATAATCACATGACTGGCCACAAGAGGGCGTGTAAAATCACAATAAAATTGTAAAACCTGTAATTCTGCCAGGCTCTGGTTTTACTGAGAAATTTGAAAATTAACACTAGTAAGTAGCCAGATTTTTTTTTCTAAAATTAACATAAAATATTCTGCAGAGGAAGTGCATTCTACGTATGTGTGTGAGTGTGTGTGAGTGTGTGTGTACACGCACACACACACACTTAAGGGAATAAACATTTAGACTATTATGAAGAGCCAAGTTCAATTGCTTGATATGCTTTTTCACTTTTGGATGTTTTTTTTTCCCCCAGACTCTTTACTGGGCATCAGTAGAAGAATATATTCCCAAATGGGAACAGTTTCTTTTAGGAAGAGCACTGTATCCTGCTAGTAGTAAAAATGGAAATGAAGCAGAAGATACCATTCAAAAGAGGGCTCAGCAATAGCTTCTCCACATAGTATTTCAGAAACCTGTCTAGTAAAGCTGTATATTAAAGAGTATTCAGGTCACTGCGGGGACTTTAGGAGTCAGAGAGATTGCCTCATTACCTTCTCTGCGACAATGAAGGTTTGAGAATCTACCGCCAGCTTTCAGGTTCTCACTGGAAGATCTACTGCTATTTCAGTGTCATAAATTTGTTTTCTACCAGACCCATGGAAGTGTTTAAAGCTGATATTGGAAAATGGATTGTTGATTAAATAAGTTGCTAACTGAGTGTTGTGTGCTGTTTTTTTTTTTTTAATCATCATATACCATGATTCTCATCTAAACAGTGAATAGCAGATTAGACATTTTCTATAATCTTTACTTTTCAGTTATTTTATTAAGAGGATAAGGCACAGGATCCAAGAGGTTTGCTTACACTTTAGTTTTTTAACAGGTGAAAAGACAGTGATAACTGCTTTAGTGTAGTAACACTGATTAGGAAATAGAGTCATAGGATTTTGTCCTTCATAGATAACTGATCCTGTAAAAATTCTGGAAGAAAGAAGTGAACGGTTAAGCATTCAATAAGCAGCTAGTTTCAGGAGGGCTCAGACTGGGTTCTGAAATAGAACTAGTAGAGCTGTGAATGGTCACTGGATTTTGAGTTGATTATTTAAAGATCTCCAACCTTTAAATACAAGTAACTTGTCTCTTATCTTTTCATCTTTAAATCTGCCCTTCCCTCTCCCTTCTATTTTTTTTATTTCTCAAACAACTGTCAGTCAGAAAGCTTTGGGTCACAACCCTGAACAGCTCTGAGACTGTTCAATCCACCACTGCTGGAGAGCTCAAAAAAAAATTTTTTTTTCTAATTTTTCTAATTATAAAAGCAGCTCCTGCTTAGTAAAGGGAGTCCACATCACAATGAAAGACTTTCAATTTCACACCAGTTTGTGGTTTTATAAGATGACAATAGGACAAGCTGGGAAAAAAATCCATTGTGCTGATAAGTTCCTTTAAACTACCATCTTGGAAATATCCTGTTGAGTGGGTGTTGGTGTGGGTAACAATAATGTTGTTTTCATAATATGTGCTGGCAGATGAGCACACTTTTCTACAGTGTTAACAGTTGTAATTAAGGAATAAACAGCACACAGTGTCAGTCCGATGACAATTTCATCTATAGTGTCACAATACAAAATGTCACAAAATATTAGAACTGTTACATAACTATAAAAAGGATCGGCTTAAAAGCCGAAAGCCCTTTAAAAAGCAAGACAGAGAAAGGAAGAAAAAAGAAAACTGGCATAGAGACCAGAACAATTTTATACCTTCTCAAGAATGTTCTGTCACGAAAATAAATTGATATATATTTTTTTTCCTGTTACATTACAGTTTGGTTTCTAGCCATCCAGTTGATTTAGCAGGAGAATGCAGGGCTTTTTAGCAGCTTCAAATTGGTAAACAGATTTAGATGTAGTAGGGAGAACATGAAGTTTTTTTTTTTTTTTTCTTAACATCCAATCTTTCCCAGCATATGCACATAAGAAGGTGAATGAAGCAATGTGAAACTTATTTCTCTTTAGTCAAGTGAAAAAAAAAAAGGCTAAACATTTGTTGAGATGGTAAAATATTGTGTCAAGCAAGTAGGCACATTCCAAAATTAAACAGTGGTTGATACGTGAACGTCCTCAAATATTTGAGCGTTACGTTTCCTTTGAGTTCTGTAAATTAAATCACCAGTAGGTTAGATTAAAATACAGAATGAATAGCAATGTAACCATCTCAGAAAAGGTTCAGGTTTTCTCTCCCCCAAATTGATTAACTTGCTAACTCGTGTTTTTAAAAAGCCTAGGTTTAATGTTCCCTGGGTTATGATTTAGGGCAGAGGGGAAGGGATTTCCGGGCTTTGACTGTTCCATTTCCCCCGTTTCTAGCTAGTACCTCAGCAACTCCCAGAGAGGACTTTATTCCTGGCCCCCATAGAGCTTTTCCCCAGTCCCCTCCTTGTAGACTGGAACAGATTGCACCACATGGTGTATGTTAAAAAAAAAAAAATCCCCAAAGGGACCTGGACACCCCCATTAAAGGGCATTATATTCCTCATGTCAAATTAGCTTTAGATAGGAATTTCCAAATATTCCTTTTCCGTAAGGAGGGGAGAAATACCATATCTAATACAGATTTTGTATATAATTAGTAGGAAAAAGACGTGTCATCCATTGAGTCTTTTTCCTCCCTATTCAGTGCCCTTACATATACTATATTGTATATCCACCAATCTTTATGAAAACTACGAGTTTCTTTTTTTTTTTTCTTCAGAATAATGGGGTTTTCTAAATAAAGCTTGTTCCAAGAATTTTTCATAGCCTTTCCTGGGTTACTGCAAATGCATAAATATTCAAAGCTCATTTTCTGCTGAAACACTTCTAGTGTATGATATTATTAAGCCACAAAATGCTAAAGATCAGAAGGAGCTACAGTTTTTCTCTGAAATATTAATTTTACTAAAATACTCAAGAAAAAGCCTAATACTCTGGAAACCAGACATCTGTTCTTTCCCATGCGTAGGGAGCAGTGTGAATAAAAGTGATGTCAAAAGGACAGTTTTTCTCTGCCTTCTGTACAAGGTGTTTTAACTTGCTAGCTTAAGATTTAGATAAGAATTAAAATAATATTTAACAGTCTTTGCCTTTTGTGTTCTCTTCTTCATTCTCCTTTTTCTATTAAGAAAAAAGGTGTGTGGGTATATTTAATTTTTGATTCAAAATTAAATTTATTTGGAGGTTATTTTGTCACTTTTGAGGCAACTGGAGACAGATTAAGGGTAGAGTGAGGGAACATTTATGTGAAAAACCAGGGTACACAATCATTAATTTTAGACAGGAGGAAGATATTAGCATTAAACCCACAGTACGGTGGGTTATACTGTGTAAAATTTAATGCACAAGGCCATGAATTTGTCTTATCTACAAAATACATTCTTTTCCTTCCTAAGTCTATTGTCTTTTTATTCTAAGCCAATTCACGTCCTTTTATTTTTATTTTTTTAAAAAGAAATCCTCTTGTTTAGAACAAAAAGTTCTAAATCTCCCTGAAGAGTTTTCCCTCCGCTTTTCAAGAATTGCCCAAACATAATACCTACACGACTTAAAACATTCTTTATTTCAGTAGTCTATTTTGACTCTTCCACTTTAATTAGGATAGTAAGTTTGTTTTTAAGAGTTGCTGACCAAAATCTCCTCTTCAGAGAAGGCAGTAACTAGACAGTGACTTCAAGCAGTAAAAGAAAGTCTGTGGAAAATATGGAGAAGGGGAAGAAGAGAGAAATTACTCTGAGAAAGCTTAGAAAGTGTGTCTGTGCCTCTCTGTTCTGTGGTGTTTTTGTTTGTTTCTAATTTAGAAGTCAATTTGTCTACATAGGAAATTTAATTCCCTACTGCTAATAAGAGAACAGTTAGAGTTTCCTGGGACAAACATGGAGACATGTCAAACTTCAGCAATTATGGAGAGGACTGATTTGTGAATTTGACACCTGGCTTTGTGATCTCCCTTTCTAACTGGAGCTGAGATTATATCCTTACTAAAATCCAAGACAAGGAAAACCAGTCCAACAAAAAACAGGCTAAAAAATGCTTCCGGACATCATCTTACCTCTCAGAATCAAGTTTCCTTGCTTACAAGAGAAAGGACTGGGTTTCCAACATTCTAATAATGTTTTCAAGTTCTTGCTCTTTTAAAACCTCTAATTTGTGTCTCAGAGTCTGCAACTGTTAAAGTAGTAGCCTGATCGCAGTGCAAATCAATACAAAGTTGCAGAGAGGAAACAATGAAGGGTTCTTACTTTAGAAAGCAGGAATGATAGTTGTTCTCTTCTTGACAACTATGATCCAACTGGATCATTTAACCTCCACCTTTACAGTCAAAGGTTGTTGTTTGTTTTTTTTTTTTCTATTATTACTCTTTAATAAGTCTAAGCTATCAATGTTGAAAAATTTCTGATGTTTTACATAATACCACTTTGGAGACAATACTATTAAATAGAAGGAAGCAAACTTGCACTTATGTTATCTAGTCTATCTTTGGCTTCTTTCATCTCCCAATAATTATTTTTCATACCTTGTCTCTTTATACATTTACAAGGTCTATAATACTTACAAACATATTTTTGTACTAGGATGTTTTACTCCAGGAAAACAAAAACTGAGTTACTCAAAAGAAGCCAAATCTAGAGCCTTTTAAAATGATATCCAGTAAACACAATGGTTGATAACGCTTGAGCATCATCATCCATTCCCTAGATCTTACTGACTGCCTACTGTATAGTAGGCACAGTTCCAAGCACCAAGAATATAACAATAAACAATACAGCCAAAAAAAAAAAAAACCTGTCTTGGAATTTACATTCTGGAGTGGGCAATGGGTGGAAGGAGTTGAAGATAGTGCAACAAAAAAGAATACTTGATCTTTAGATGATGATAATGTCTAATAATGTATGAACTTCTAAAATGTCTTCTCTATGGAAAAAAAAGAAAACAAATGTCATAGTTTCACAGAAAATATGACTGGAATAGAGATTCCCCCCACCCCCATTCATAAATCTTGAGTTAGGGTTGTCCAGTGAAGCAACATTTCCACTGCTACTAATTTGGAAGCAATGTAATCTTAATGGATAGGGAGGTGGTTATTGAAACATACAATCTACCAGGACGGAATCATGAATAGAAAACCTGAACAAACCAATAATAAGGAAATTGATCAGTAATCAGAAACCTCCCAACACAGAAAAAAGCCCAGGACCAGATGGCTCCACTGGTGAATTCCACCACGTATTTAAATAAGAATTAAGGTCAATCCCTCTCAGAATCTTCAAAAAAAAGTTAGCGGAGGAAAGACTCCAAAACTCATTTTACAAGGCCAGCATTACCCTGATATCAAAGCCAGATAAGGACACTACAAGAAAACAAAAACAAAACTTAGACCAATATCCCTGATGAACACAGAGACAAAAATTTTCAATGAAATATTACAAACTGAATTTACCAACACATTAAAGGGATCATACACCCTGACCAAGTGAGATTTATCCCTGTGACACAGGGATGGTTCAACAAAAACATCAAAAATGTGATCTTGTATTCATGCTCGGTCACTCAGTCGTTCCCAACTCTTTGTAACCCTGTGGACTGTAGCCCACCAGACTCCTCTGTCCATGGAATTTCCCAGGCAAGAATGCTGGAGTAGGTTGCCATTTCCTACTCCAGGGGACCCTCCTGAATCAGGAATTGAACCTATGTCTCTTGCGTTTCCTGCACTGGCAGGCAGATTCTTTACACCACCTGGGAAGCCCCCAATAAATGTAATACATCACATTAACAGACTGAAAGATAAATAAATAAATATATATATATATATGATCATCACAATAGATGCACCAAAAGTACTTTACAAAATCCTTTCATGATTAAAAATCCTCAACAAACTGGGTAGAAACCTCAACATAATAAAGGCCATATATGATAAACTGATAGCTAACATCATACTCAATGGTGAAAGACTGAAAGCTTTTCATCTAAGATCAAGAACAAGAAAGAATGCCCACTCTCACCGCTCTATTTAAACATAGTACTGAAACTCCAAGCTAGAGCAATGAGGCAAGACAAAAGAAAAAAGGCGTCCAAATGAGAAAGGAATAAGTAAAACTGTCCTTATTTGTACATGATACAGTCTCTCTCTATATACACACACACACACACACACACACACACACAATTCCTAAAGCCTCAACCAAAAAAGTGTGAGAACTAGTTTATGAATTCAGTAATCAGTAAATGCAAGATATAAAAATAAACATACAGAAATTAATTGCATTTCTATACATGAACAGCATAATATCTGAAAAATAAATAAAAATTATCCGACTTGCAACAGCATCAAAAATAATAAAATACTCAGAAATACATTTAGCCAAGGAAGTAAAAGATTGAACAATGAAAACTATAAGATTTTGGTGAAAGAAACTTAAGAAATCACAAATAAATGGAGAGCTATCCTATGTTCACGCATCAGAAAAATTACTTAAAATGTCCATACCACTCAAAGTCATTTATGAATTTGATGCAATCCCTATCAAAATCCAAATGGCATTTTTCACAGAAATAGAGAAAACAACCTTAAAGTTTTTATGGATCCACAGTTCACTTCAGTTCAGTTGCTCAGTTGTGTCCAACTCTTTGCAACCCGATGGACTGCAGCACTCCAGGCCTCCCTATCCATCACCAACTCCCGGAGTTAACTCAAACTCATGTCCATTGAGTTGGTGATGCCATTCAACCATCTCATCCTCTGTCATCCCCTTTTCCTCCTGCCTTCAATCTTTCCCAGCATCAGGGTCTTTTCCAGTGAGTCAGTTCTTCGTATCATGTGGCCAAAGTATTGGAGTTTCAGCTTCAGTGTCAGTCGTTCCAAAGAATATTCAGTACTGATTTCCTTTAGGATGGACTGGTTGGATCTCCTTGCAGTCCAAGGGACTCTCAAGAGTCTTCTCCAACACCATGTTTCAAAAGCATCAATTCTTTGGCACTCAGCTTTCTTTACAGTCTGAATCTCACATCTATACATGACTACTGGAAAAAACCATAGCCTTGACTAGATGGACCTTTGGAGGCAAAGTAATGTCTCTGCTTTTTAATATCCTGTCCAGGTTGGTCATTAATTTTTTCCCAAAGAGCAAGCGTCTTTTAATTTCATGGCTGCAGTCACCATCTGCAGTGATTTTGGAGCCCCCAAAAATATGAAGTCTCTCACTGTTTCCACTGTTTCCCTATCTATTTGCCATGAAATAATGGGACTAGATGCCATGATCTTAGTTTTCTGAATGTTGAGTTTTAAGCCAACTTTTTCACTCTCTTCTTTCACTTTCAAGAGGCTCTTTAGTTCTTCTTCTGCAATAAGGGTGGTGTCATCTGCACATCTGAAGCTATTGGTATTTTTTCCAGCAATCTTGATTCCAGCTTGTGCTTCATCCAGCCCAGTGTTTCTCATGATGTACTCTGCATATAAGTTAAATAAGCAGGGTGACAATATACAGCCTTGACATACTCCTTTCCTGATTTGGAACCAGTCTGTTGTTCCATGTCCAGTTCTTACTGTTGCTTCCTGACCTGCATACAGATTTTTCAGGAGGCAGGTCAGGTGGTCTGGTATGCCCATCTCTTTCAGAATCTTCCACAGTTTATTGTGATCCACACAGTCAAAGACTTTGGCAAAAGACTTTGACTTTTTAAAGTCAAAGTCAATAAAGCAGAAGTAGATGTTTTTCTGGAACTCTCTTGCTTTTTCGAAGATCCAACAGATGTTAGCAATTTGATCTCTGGTTCCTCTGCCTTTTATAAATCCAGCGTGAACATCTGGAAGTTCATGGTTCACGGACTGTTGAAGCTGGGCTTGGAGAATTTTGAGCATGACTTTACTAGCATGTGAGATGAGTGCAATTGTGCGGTAGTTTGAGTATTCTTTGTCATTGCCTTTCTTTGGGACTGAAATGTAAACTGCCCTTTTCCAGTCCTATGGCCACTGCTGAGTTTTCCAAATTTGCTGCCATGTTTAGTGCAGCACTTTCACAGCATCATCTTTTAGGGTTTGAAATAGCTCAACTGGAATTCCATCACCTCCACTAGTTTTGTTTGTAGTGATGCTTCCTAAGGCCCACTTGACTTCACATTCCAAGATGTCTGGCTCTAGGTGAGTGGTCACACTATTGTGATTATATGGGTCATGAAGTTCTTTTTGGGATAGTTCTTCTGTGTCTTCTTGTCACCTCTTTTTTTTAAATATCTCTGCTTCTGTCAGCTCCATACCATTTCTGTCCTTTATTGTGCCCATCTTTGCATGAAATGTTCCCTTGGTGTCTCTAATTTTCTTGAAGAGATCTCTAGTCTTTCCCATTCTATTGTTTTCCTCTATTTGTTTTCACTGATCACTGAGGAAGGCTTTCTTTTCTCTCCTTGCTATTCTTTGGAACTCTGCATTCAAATGGGTATATCTTTCCTTTTCTCTTTTGCTTTTCACTTCTCTTCTTTTCACAGCTATTTGTAAGGCCTTCTCAGACAACCACTTTGCCTTTTTGCATTTCTTTTTCTTGGGGGTGGTCTTGATCCCTGCCTCCTGTACAATGTCATCATGAACCTCTGTCCATAGTTCTTCAGGCACTCTATCAGATCTAATCTGAATTTGGCAATAAGGAGTTCATGATCTGAGCCACAGTCAGCTCCCAGTCTTGTTTTTGCTGACTGTATAGAGCTTCTCCATCTTTGACTGCAAAGAATAAAATCAATCTGATTTCGGTGCTGACCATCTGGTGATGTCCATGTGTAGAGTCTTCTCTTGTGTTGTTGGAAGAAGCTGTTTGCTATGACCAGTGCGTTCTCTTGGCAAAACTCTGTTAGCCTTTGCCCTGCTTCATTCATTCTGTACTCCAAGACCAAATTTGCCTGTTACTCCAGGTATTTCCTGACTTCCTAGTTTTGTATTCGAGTCCCCTATGATGGAAAGGACATCTTTTTTGGGTGTTAGTTCTAGAAGGTCTTGTAGGTCTTCATAGAACCATTCAACTTCAGCTTCTTCAGCATTACTGGTCGGGGCATAGGCTTGGATTACTTGATATTGAACCGTTTGCCTTGGAAATGAACAGAGATCATTGTGTCATTTTTGAGATTACATCCAAGTACTGCATTTCGGAGTTCTATAGTAATTAAGACAGTATAGTAAAAAAATGAAAATAATAACAGATACATGGACCAAAGAAACAGAATCAAGAGTTCAGAAGTAAACCCTCACGTATACAGTCAACTAATATTTCTTAGAGGAGCCATGAAGACTCATGGGAAAGAATAGTCTTTTCAACGTATGGTAAGAAAACTACATAACCATATGACAAAAAAATGAAATTGAACTTTAACACTACTCACAAAAATTAATTCAGAATGGGTTAAAGACCTAAACATAAGACCTGATAAAACAAAACTCCTTGACATTGGTCTTGGCAATGATTTTTTTGGATACAACACCAAAAGCAGAAGCAGTAAAAGCAAAAGAAACAAGCATGACTACATCAAACTAAAAAAAGTTCTTCACAGAAAAACAAATAATAAGCAAAATGATGAGGCAAACTACGGGAGAAAATATTTTCAGACCATATAATGAATAAGGGGTTAATATCCAAAAAATATAAAGAACTCTCCCAACTCAATAACACCACCAATAATAAGTAATGCTATTAAAAATAAAAAGAGTAACAAGACATTTTTCCAAAGAAAGTATCTAAATGAACAAGAAGTACAAGAAAAAGTACTCAACATCACTAGTCATCAGAGAATCAAAACCAAAAATGAGGTATCTGTTAGAAGGGATACTATCAAGAAAAAACAAACACACAAAAAACAAATATTAGGGAGAATATGGAGAAAAAGGAACCCTTGTAGACCATTGGCAGGAATGTAAGTTGGTTCATCCCCTATGAAAAATAGTTTAGAGGTTCCTCAAATTAAAAATACAATCACCATAGGATCCAGAAATCCCATTTCAGGTACACAGCCAAAGGAAGTGAAAATAGAATATCAAAAAGATATCTACATTATTCACTGCAGCATTATTCACAATAATCAAGGTAGGAAACAACCTAAGTACCCATCAAGAGATGAACAGATAAAGAAAACATGGTATAAGAAACATTTATATGTATAACTGATTCACTTTTCTGTGTACCTGAAACTGGTGAAACATTGTAAATCAACTATCAGTTCAGTTCAGTTGAGTTCAGTCGCTCAGTTGTGTCCGACTCTTTGTGACCCCATGAATCACAGCACACCAGGCCTCCCTGTCCATCACCAACTCCCAGAGTTCACTCAAACTCATGTCCATCGAGTTGGTGATGCCATCCAGCCATCTCATTCTCTGTCGTCCCCTTCTCCTCCCGCCCCCAATCCTGCCCAGCATCAGACTCTTTTCCAGTAAGTCAACTCGTCGCATGTGGTGGCCAAAGTGTTGCAGTTTCAGCTTTAGCATCTGTCCTTCCAATGAACACCCAGGATTGATGTCCTTTAGAATGGACTGGTTGGATCTCCTTGCAGTCCAAGGGACTCTCAAGAGTCTTTTCCAGCACCACAGTTCAAAAGCATCAATTCTTCGGCGATCAGCCTTCTTCACAGTCCAACTCTCACATCCATACATGACCACTGGAAAAAAATCAACTGTATATCAATAAAAATTTTTTAAAAAATGGATACCAACAGGGACCTACTGTGTAGCACAAGCAACTGTACTCAATAATTTGTAACAACCTAAATCAGAAAATAATCTGGAAAAGAATAAATATACATATATGTATAATGGATTCATTTTGCTGTACATCTGAAACACAACACTGTTAACCAACTATATTCCAATATACAATAAAAATTTAAAAAAAGGAAATGTGGTATACACTGGAATATTATTCGGTCATAAGGAAGGAAATCCTGTCATTTTTGACAACATGAATGGACCTTGAGGGTGTTATTCCAAGGGTGATAAGTCAGATAGACAAATATTATATGATCTCATTTCTATTCAGGGTCTTTAAAAAGGCAAACTCATAGAAACAGCAAAATATGGTGACTGGGGCTTGGAGGAACTGGAGATGTGGAAGATGAATGAGTTCTGGAGATCTAATGCACAGCATACTGATTACAGTCTGTAAAATAGTACTCAATACTTCAAAACTAGTGAGAGTCTAGATCTCAAATGTTCTCATCACACACAAAAAGAAGCAATAGTTACATGACAGGAACTAAAGTTGTTAGCTAAAGCTACAGTGGCACTCACAAGACAATAAATAAATGTATCAATTCAACATGTACATCTTAAATTTGCACAGTGTTACAGGTCAGTTATATCTTAACTTTGAAATGTGGCTTATCCATAAAATAGAATATTATTCGGGAAGGAAATTCTGACACATTCTACAACATGGAGGCACCCTGAAGACATTAATTGAAACAAGCCAGACAGAAAAGGACACATAGTGTCTGATTCCACTTACATAAGATACCTACAGTAACCAAACTCACAGAGTAGAGAGGCTCCCAGCAGTGGTTTTGTGTCTATGAAACTCCTTATAAACATTCTAGCCCCGAGTTTGCCACTAACTGCCACCCGGTCTCCTCAGTGGTTTGAATTAGAGCTGTGTGGTGCAACAGAGCTTTCTGCCATGGTGGAAATGTCCTGTGTCTGTGCTGTCCAACCTGACAGCCACTAACCACATATAGCTATGAGTATTTAAAATGGAGCTAATGCCCCTGAGAAACTAAATTTTTATTTAAGTTTAAATTTGTAGAAAAAAATCTTTAAATATGTCTGTAATAACTTTTAACTGTTTTATGAAATCTAAATAGAAATCAAGTATTTCCAAGGAAAATTTCATATCCAAGTGCAGATGTGCCATCAGTGTAAAATATACAGTGGATTTCAAAGACAGTATGAACAAAGCAATGTTTTTATCTTGTTAATAATTTTTGTATTGATGACATATTGAGATACTTTCAATATAATGGGTTAAATGTATTACGAAAATTAATTTCACTTATTTCTTTTTATTTTTTCTAAAGTAACTGCTAGGAAGTTCAAAGTTCCATATGGGTCTTACAATATATTTTACTGAAGAGTACTAAACTAGACAATTTCTCAGAGCCACAGTAATTCCCTGAATCAGGAGCTTTATAAACATTTCCTAAAATCTACTCTAATATTTAAGAACAAAGACAATAATTACCGAATTTGGGGGAAAACTTAAATAGTTAATGGACATTTCATACTTCCAACACTTCAAAAGGTAAGTGAAAGTTTTTTAACAGCAGAGGAAAATATTGTTTTATCCTCACAATTGTATTTAAGACATTTATTTTTAGAATCTTAAATCCAAGTACAATGCCTAAGAGATACTAGATGTTCAATAAATATGTTGCTGCTGCTGCTGCTGCTAAGTCACTTCAGTCGTGTCCGACTCTGTGTGACCCCATAGACGGAAGCCCACCAGGCTCCCCCGTCCCTGGGATTCTCCAGGCAAGAACACTGGAGTGGATTGCCATTTCCAAATAAATATGTTACATCAATATTAAAACAAGGACTTGCATTTTGACCAGACTCTTAATTAAAAGGTATATTTGATGATAATATTATTATTAAAGATCAAATAGCACGAAGCCTCAACCCAGATAAAATAATTTTGCATTGGTTTTCCTATGGTTCAAGGTAAAAAGAAGTTGACTACTGAAATCAAAGCTCTGTTTTTCCTCAGAACAACTTAATAATCATTGGAAGCAATATTAATACTTGGTGATAACAGCATCTTCTATAGGAAAAGTACATTACTGACAACTACTATTAAACATCAACTTGCAGATGGTGAAATGGAAGGACTGTGGCATTAAGTGATAGTCTAAGTCACATCAGGGGTTCTCTTATTATAACTGGGTGCTCAGCACTGTTTCTCTTTCCCGTATTCCTGTTCCCACACCTACAGGTTCTCCAGAGGAACCACAGAGAAGCAATTACCAGCTAAAATTAGGTGGAAAGGAAACACTGTTTTCACAAAGCACATGTTTCAACTTCATAAACTAATAAATAGTCTGAGTCCAAAATGGAATGAACATCATTGTCACTCACTAGTGAAAGGCTCTGAGCAAAGACCTTTGCATTAACCTTTATTTGAAATTATCTTTTTTTAAAAAAGCAGATACAACCAGGTTCTTGAGGTGTCTTACTCCGCTGTTGGGGCAATACCAGTGTTAGGAGGCATGGTGCTGATTTGCATCAACTCTGTAACTGCCTGCTTACCCAATGGAACATGCTTTCTTCATTCACTCCCCTGCAATGCTCATCCAATTCAGACTCTCCTCTAACTAGAACAAAGCCGCCTTTATCTCATCCCCCCTTTTAAAATGGAATTCGGAGTGAAATTCAATTCAATAAATAATTATCACTGAGACCCAGAATGGCCTACGGGTTACGGAGGGAGATCGACAACATGGCTGCCCCGGAGCCTCTTGTCTTTAGGGGAGTCACCTGGAGAGGCAGAGAAAGTGGAGAGTCATAAGAAGACCAAGGTGGGACTCCAGTGCAGTCTGAGGAATGGCAGGGGGTGGGGGGGTGATAGGCATGGGGAGCTATGGAAGCTGGGAGAGAAACCAGGGCTACATGCTAAGCAGCTCTGAGCAGAAGAGCAGCAATTGGCCAAGGCACTTCCAGCCTTCAGAGAGCAGAGAAGCAAAGGCCACAGCTCTCTCACTGTACCCAACCTTTATAAACGTGGGGATCTCCACTTCATTACGGGATTTCTTCCCCAGCTCTCTCCACTGAGACTTCTCAAGTAAAGTCACCACTGTCCTCTGTCTCACCGAGTCCAACGTGTGTCCTAAGTATGCGTCTTCCTCCATCTTTTAACAGCATACGATACATTCCCTCTCTCATTCCTGAACTCCTTCTCCTGGCTTCCAGTGCCCTGGCAATCCTGTCTACTGTCTTCTCCTTCCGAGTCTCTGCCTCCAGATATTTCAGTAGCCCTCAGCTCTTTCTCTGACCCTATTCTTTCTATTCCTCTGTGATAACATCCAGTCTGTTGTATTAAGCATGCTCCCTTAAGGCTAGTGCTAGCCTTAGTCACTTAGTTGTGTCCGACTCTTTGCGACACCAGGCTCCTTTGTTCACGCAGTTCTCCAGGCAAGAAAACTGGAGTGGGTAGCCATTTCCTTCTCGAGAGCATCTTCCCAGTCCAGGAATCAAACCAGGTCTCCTACATCACAGGCAGATTCTTTACCATCTGAGCCACCAGGAAAGCCCATTAAGGGGACTACTCTCAAATATATATTCCCAGTTTGAATTTTTTTTTTTTAGTTTAATACCAACTCAACAACTACAGCTATTAAGTTGTTGTAAAAGTAATTGCAGCTTTTGCATTGTTGAAATTTGCCTTTGATATTGGAATAAATTCTTAAATAAATGTGGCTATGTTACACATCATTTAATGAAAATTTCTTGCTTTATGATTTTTTTTTTGACTGATGACATATTACTTGCTGTTTATATTTATTTTAGACTATGGAAATGATGTTAGACAAAAAGCAAATTCTAGCAATTTTCTTGAGTTCAAAATGGGTTGCAAAGCAGTGGAGACAATGCATTTGGCCCAGGAATTGCTAATGAACGTACAGTGCAGTGGTAGTTGAAGAAGTTTTGCAAAGGTGACTTGACCCTTGAAGATGAGGAGCACAGTGGAAGTTGACAATAAGCACCTGAGAGCCACCATCGAAGCTGATCCTCTTACAACTACATGAAAGTTGCCAAAGAATTCACCATCAACCATTCTACAGTCATTCAGCATTTGAAGCCAACTGGAAAGGTGAAAAAGCTCAATAAGTAGGTGCCTCATGAGCTGACTGAAAATCAAAAAATATCACTGCTTTGAAGTGTCCTCTTCTCTTATTCTGTGCAACAACAATGAACCATTTATCTACCAAATTGTGTCATGTGACGAAAAGTGGATTTTATACAATAACCAGCAATGACCAGCTCAGTGGTTGGACTAAGAAGAAGCTCCAAAGCAGTTCCCAAAGCCAAATGTGCACCAAAAAAGGTCATGGTCACCATTTGGTGGTTTCCTGCCTGTCTGATCCACTACAGCTTTCTGAATCCTGGCAAAACCATTACATCTGAAAAGTATGCTCAGTAAATCAATGAGATGCATTGAAAACTGCAACACCTGCACCCGACACTGGTCAACAGAAAGGGCCCAATTTTTTTCCATGACAACGCCTGACCACACACCATCACACAACCAATACTTCAAAAGTTGAACAAACTGGGCTACAAAGTTTTGCCTCATCTTCCATATTCACGTGACCTCTTGCCAACTGACTACCACTTCTTTAAGCATCTGGGCAATTTTTTGCAGAGAGAAACACTTCTACAACCAACAGGGTGCAGAAAATGCTTTCCAAGAGTTCATCACATCCCCAAGCACAGATTTTTACACTACAGTAATACAGTTATTTCTTGTTGGCAAATATGTGTTGACTGTAATGCTTCCTATTTTGATTAATGAAGATGTGCTTGAGCCTAATTATAATGATTTAAAATTCATGGTCTGAAACTGCAATTACATTTGTAGCAATATCAAAGGGCAAAATGATAGGATACTGAATGAGGAATTCCCCAGGTCGGTAGGTGCCCAGTATGCTACTGGAGATATGAGATGGCTGGATGGCATCACCGACTCTGTGGACATGAGTTTGAGTGAACTCCGGGAGTTGGTGATGGACAGGGAGGCCTGGCGTGCTGTGATTCATGGGGTCGCGGAGAGTCGGACACGACTGAGCGACTGAACTGAACTGAACTGAATAGTAGGCATGTCCAATGTAACATTTCCTCAAGCTCTAGATCTGTCCCCTCAAGCCTGCTCCCTCGCAAATCTTCTCTGCATTCTCAGTGTCATCAGCGTCCTCGAGGAGCTCACATCACTCTTGGAGTCTCCCTCATCTCTTCTTTTCCCCCTCGTATCATACAGACACATGTGTCATCCACCATCATCCATCAGCCACTCATGCCAGCTCCACTTGCAAAACACATCCTGTGTCTCACGCTTCCTCATGACCTCCAATGCCATGATCCCAGCCACGCTTGCCTGGATGTCTGCAACATGCACTTGACTGTTCCCCGTGCTGCCACACCTGTCCCTCTTCCCACCACCAGAATCACCTACACAACACTGTCCCAGCCACAAACCTCCATACCCTGGAAATAAAGCACCTTTATCATGGACCTCAATGTCCTTCATGATTTGGATCCCAGCTACCTCCGTGACATCATTCCCTGCAGTCTGCCCCTTGGCCTCTGGGCTCCAGCCACACCAACATCCCTCCGATCCCTCACTTTCACCTCAGCGCTTCTACACTTGCTGATGCATCTCCTGGGATGGCTCTTCTTTCCCTCACTGCATTCAGGTCTTTGCTCAGATCTCCCCTCTTAGGAAAGGGCTTCCTGGCCACCTTCTCCCTGCCTTATGCCCACAGCCTCCATCACTTTGTTCACCTCGCCTTCACAGGACGTGACACCGTGCCACATACCCTTAATATGTTGTCTCTTTCTCCCACTGAAAGGCAAACTCCAGGGTGGCAGAGGCTCTTGTATTGTCACCAGTCTGTCTGTTGTAGTGCCTGGCACCTAGCAGGCACTTGAGGAATATTATTTTAAATAAATTTAAAGATAAAGAAGCTAATACCTTGCTTTTATTTCAAGTTATACTTGGACAGAGTATAACTCTGGAGGAAAAAATCAGCAAAGAGCCAGAAATAGACAGCAGAGAAGCTCCAGCAGAGAACCAGGACGCAAACAAGCAGCAGCCAGCCTGGAGGGCCAGAGGCAAAAGAGGTGCAGAGAGAAAAGCACAACTGCCAGCCAAGGGAGGAGATGATGCCAAGTCTTGAGAATAATCCTGGACACACGAGCTGCACCAAGATACCACTTCTCACCCATCAGATGCGAGCAAGTAACAGAGTATGGTATCAGTAAGTGGGGAAAACATCCTCTCGGACGCTGCTGGTATGAATGTAGAGAGAGGCAGTATGGCCAGTTTGCAGGGCAGCCTTGCAGTATCTATAAAATCCCCAAATTCACACAGCCTATCACCCGATATTTCCATTTATAGTCTAGAGAAACGTTCGCACAGCTGGACAATGAGGCATACACAGGAATGCTGCCTGGAGCTTGGTTTGCAGTATGTAAAAGGTTAGGAACAAGTTGGACATCCTCGCTAGAAAAATGGAGACAAGCATGCTATCTACTCATATAATGGGATATTATACAGTTGTTAAAAGGCACAAGCTCGATCTACATATAACAACACGGATACCACTCTGAGACACACTTCTAAGTGGAAAAGGGAATAAGAAGCTGTTATTCACTGTATCATATCTATTAAAAATGTGTACATACAACTGATGAACATATCTGCAGAGCAGCAATGGAGACAGATGTATAGAACAGACTGATGGGCACAGCTGTGGGGGAGGAAGGAGAGGGTGGGACGTATAGAGAGAGCAACACGGAAACACACATTACCAAATGTAAAACAGACAGCCAATGGGAATTTGCTGTATGACTCAGAGAATTCAAACCGGAGCTCAGTAACAACCTGGAGGGGCGGGATGCGGAGGGAGGGATGCTCAAGTGCAAGGGGACAGTTAAACCTACGGTTGAGTCATGCTGATGTTTGGCAGAAACCAGCATAATACTGTAAAGCTAGTATCCCTCAGTTAAAAATAAGCAAATAAAAAAATTAAAAAGGCTTGCTGATAAGAATCAAAAGTTTAAATATTTGTAATGTTTGTAAAGACACTAAATTATACGAGACATGCTTATAATGTAATATTAAATGATACAAACAGAATTTCAAATCCTATCTACATACCATATTGTTTAACATTTTAAAAATAAAATACTGAATAATGGATTTAAGAGGCACACTAAAAAAAATGTATACACACAAGATTACTACACATCTCACAAAGATATAGTGTTTTTTATATGTTGGAGGACACAAAATCAAGTAAATTGTCCAAGGGGAGCTCATCTTCATACGTAACACCTTAATATTTCACAGGTAATTTACAGAGAGAACTGCTGTTGTTGTTTAGTTGATAAAACGTGTCTGACTCTTTTGTGACTCCATGGACTGTAGCCCCCAGGCTTCTCTATCCATGGAGTGGGTTGCCATTTCCTTCTGCAGGGAATCTTCCTAACCCAGGGATTGATCCCGTGTCTCTTACATCTCCTGCACTGGCAGGCAGATTATTTACCACTGAGCCATTAGGAAAGCCCACATATACATTTGATTATTTTAAGAACACATATGGGCTTCCCTGGTGGCTCAGACGGTAAAGAATCTTCATGCAATGCAGGAGACCTGGGTTCGATCCCTGGGTTGGGAAGATCTTCTGGAGAAGGGCATGGCTACCCACTCCAGTATTCTTGCCTGGAGAATCCTCATGGACAGAGGAGCCTGGTGCGCTACAGTCCGTGGGGTCACAAAGAATCAGACATGACTGAGCAGTAAGACTGAGGCAAGTAGTGGCAGTAATTGAGACTAGGGAGGCTGCCTGGGGCAAGCAGTGAACAGGCTAATGTACCAGGCTAAGTCTTGTGGACTTTATTCAATGATTCTACACCATTCATCCATTTCTCCAGTGTTCTTTGTAGCTTTGAGAACCAAGAGAAATTTCTCAATAATTAGGACTGATCCTACACATTTTTAAAATGTATGTGAAATCATTACATTCTCTTGTAGCCTTGCATAACCATCACTCTTATAAGCCCCTTTTATGACGTACAAAATTTGCCCTGCTAAAAGCATTATATTCTTTCAGACGTCATTAAAAACAAAACAACCAGAGTCTGAATATGGCACCTATTAAATTACCCTGCCCTATCTCTTTGAAATTCCAGGAAAAAACTTGAAGTTGAAAGAAAAATGAGGATGCTTAATTATAAAGATGTTTTCAGGCTGCATAATTAACTGCTTTATGGTGACAGCATTCAGTCTATTAGCCAGCATATCATTCGTCCAAACTTGTGTTAACCTCAGTGGTATTAGGTATTCAGACTACAATGATGAGCAAGGACAATCTCCACTCTCATGGAATTTACAGACTAGGAAGGGAAAGGTATTAGATATATTACTCCAACAAAGAATGTAAAACTGCAACAGGAGCTGACTGTGGCTCAGATCATGAACTCCTTATTGCAAAATTCAGACTGAAAATTCAGACTGAAATTCAAACCACTAGGCCATTCAGGTATGACCCAAATCAAATCCATTATGATTATACAGTGGAAGGGACAAATAGATTCAAGGGATTAGATCTGATAGAGTGCCTGAAGAACTACAGATGGAGGTTCATAACACTGTACAGGAGGTGGTGATCAAAACCATCGCAAGAAAAAGAGATGCAAGAAGGGAAACTGGTTGTCTGAGGAAGCCTTGCAAATAGCTAAGAAAAGAGGATCAAAAGGCAAAGGAGAAAAGGAAAGATATACCCATCTGAATACAGAATTCCAAAGAATAGCAAGGAGAGATAAGAAAGCCTTCCTCAGTGATCAATGCAAAGAAATAGAGGAAAACAATAGAATGGGAAAGACTAGAGATTTCTTTAAGAAAAATTAGAGCTACCAAGGGAATATTTCATGCACAGATGGGCACAATAAAGGACAGAAACAGTATGGACCTAACAGAAACAGAAGATATTAAGAAGAGGTGGCAAGAAGACACAGAAGTACTATATAAAAAAGGTCTTAATGACCCGGATAACCATGATGGTGTGATCACTCACCTAGAGTCAGACATCCTGGAGTGTGAAGTCAAGTGGGCTTAAGGAGCATTACTATGAACAAAAATAGTAGAGGTGATGGAATTCCAGTTGAGCTATTTCCAATCCTAAAAGATGATGCTCTTAAAGTGCTGCATCCAGTATACCGGCCAATTTGGAAAATTCAGCAGTGGCCACAGGATTGGAAAAGGTCAGTTTTTCATTTCAGTCCCAAAGAAGGACAATGCCAAACAATGTTCAAACTATCATACGATTGCATTAATTTTGCATGCTAGCAAGGTAATGCTCAAAATCCTCCAAGCTAGGCTTCAACAATAACGTGAACCGAGAACTTCCTGATGCTCAAGCTGGACTGAGAAAGGCAGAGGGACCAGAGATCAAATTGACAACATGTGTTAGATCATAGATAAAGCAAGGGAATTCCAGAAAAACATCTACTTCTGCTTTATTGACTATGCCAAAGCCTTTGACTGTGTGGATCTCAACAAACTGTGGGAAATTCTTAAAGAGATGGGAATACCAGACCACCCTACCTGCCTCCTGAGAAACTTGTATGCAAGTCAAAAAGCAACAGTTAGAACCGGACATGGAACAACGGACTGGCTTCAAATTTCGAAATGAGTACGTCAAGGCTGCTTATTGTCACCCTGCTTATTTAACTTATATGCAGAGTACATCATGGGAAATGCCAGACTGGATGAAGCACAAGCTGGAATCAAGATTGCTGGGAGAAATATCAATAACCTCAGATATGCAGATGACACCACCCTTCTGGCAAAAACCCTTGAGGAACTAAAGTACCTCTTGATGAAGGTGAAAGAGGAGGGTGAAAAAGCTGTGTTAAAACTCAACATTCAAAAATGAAGATCATGGCATCCAGTCCCCTCACTTCATGGCAAATAGATGGGGAAACACTGAAAACAGTAACAGACTTTATTTTCTTGTGCTCCAAAGTTACTACAGACCATGACAGCAGCCATGAAATTAAAATTCACTTACTCCTTGGAAGAAAAGCTATGACAAATCTAGACAGTGTATTAAAAAAGCAGAGACATCACTTTCCAACAAAGGTCTGGATGGTTATAGCTATGGTTTTTCCAGTAGTCATGTACGGATGTGAGAGTTGGACCATAAAGCAGGCTGAGCGCTGAAGAATTGATGCTTTTGAACTGTGGTGCTGCAGAAGACTCTCAAAAGTCCCTTGGACTGCAAGGAGATCAAACCAGTCAGTCCTAAAGGAAATCAACCCTGAATATTCATTTAAGGACAGATGCTGAAGCTCTAAGACTTTGGCCACCTGATGCAAAGAGCCAACTCATTGGAAAAGACCCTGATGCTGGGAAAGACTGAAGGCAGGAGAAGAAGGGGACAATAGAGGAGGAACTGATTGGATGGCATCACTGATTCAATGTACGTGCGTTTGAGCAAACTCTGGGAGATTAATGAAGGACAGGGAAGCCTGGTGTGCTGCAGTTCATGGGGTCCCAAAGAGTCAGACAGATCTGAGCAACTAAACAACAAAAACAATAAAGTTCCACAAAAGAATGGCCCGTGGTGTTTTAAGCACATAATGGGAGAATATGACTTAAGAAGGTCACGGAAAGATTTTCTAGAGAAGTAGAGACTGAGATTTAAAGGAAGTAAAGAAAAAAAACTATGTTCTGCAGCAGTGGATAAGGCAGTTAACTCCTCTTGATAAATGGAACAGCATACGTAAACATCCTGTGGCCCCAAACGCAGAATGCTAAGATTTCAAAGAGCCTTTGAGGACACAATAGCTGGAAAAAAAAAATGGTTTTGTTTGTTTTTTGCTGTTTCCTCATTTTTTTTTACCTGGAGAAAAATGATGAGAATATAAAATTGATATATCATGTAACTAAATACTTGGCCTTGCCATCTTGCTCTGAATCATGATTTAGAAAAAAAAAAAAGAAGTGCCAAACTAGGCTTTAAATCCACTGCTTGAGAATAAGACTACAAATCTGAGGCTGCTGCATCTTCTCTTGTCCGAGTTACTTAATCAAGTTCCACAAATAGTCAAATCAATAACCTCTTAGAATGAGTAGCCCATATATTCATAATATAAGAAAAATTCTTATACCTCATGGCAGGGGCAGGTGTGTGGAGAGCCAAAGGATTTCTACAGCTCCATATAAACAACACAAGCAATTGATGGCTGAAATTTTAACTTTGGGCTACCTCTTGGCATGTACAGAAACTGGCTGTCTACAAGAAGAAAAGTTTGTTCTTGAGTTCCAAACAAGCATCAGTCAATGCCCTCAGGAATAACTTTCCAGAATGCTCTTGTCTCCAACCCATATTAAGAAAGCTATCTCTCATTGTGACTTACCACAGATATATAGACTCATAAATAAAAGTTTTATGTTTCAAATAAACCAACTATAAAAAGATTTTTAAAAAAGAGTTCACTGGGGCCTATGGTCAACTAATCTATGACAAAGGAGGCAGGAATATACAGTGGAGTAAAGACAGTCTCTTCAGTAAGTGGTGCTGGATGGAGATGCAGATACAGAACAGACTTATGGACACAGCAGGCGTGGAGGGGTAGGAAGGAGCGTGTGGGATGAATGGAGAGAGTAGCATGGAAATATATACTCTAACATATGTAAAACAGATAGTGGGAATTTGTTGTGTGACTAAGGGAACTCAAACCAGGGCTCTGTGACAACCTAGAGGGGTGGGATGAGGTAGGAGGGAACTGACATATGTGTATTTATGGCTGATCCATGTTGATGCATGGCAAAAACCAACACAATGTTGTAATTATTCTTCCATTAAAAATAAATTTTAGAAAGATAAGTGGTGCTGGGAAAACTGGACAGCCACATGTAAAAGAATGAAATTAGAACACTCTAATACCACACATAAAAATAAAGTTGAAATGGATTAAAGAGCTAAACGCAAGGCTGGATACTTTATAAAACTTTTAGAGGAAAATATAGGAAGAACACTCTCTGACATAAATCACAGCAACATCTTTCTGGATCTACCTTCCAGAGTAATAAAAATAAAAACAAAAACAAACAGAAGAGAACCTACAGAATGGAAGATCATATTTGCAAACCAAGCAACTGACAAGGGATTAACATCCAAAATAAACAAAGAGCAACTCAGTATCAATAAAACAAACAACCTAATCAAAAATGGGTGGAAGATCTAAATAGATATTTCTCCAAAGATGACATACAGCTAACCAAAAAGTACCTGAAATGATGTTCAATATCTAATCAACACTAATTATAAGAGAATGCAAATCAAAACTATAATGAGGTATCACCTCATACTGATTATAATGGCCATCATAAAAAAAAAATCTACAAGGAGGAGTTCCCT
Organism: Moschus berezovskii; assembly: GCF_049115385.1. Lineage (NCBI taxonomy): Eukaryota > Metazoa > Chordata > Mammalia > Artiodactyla > Moschidae > Moschus > Moschus berezovskii. The sequence goes on from NC_142483.1 coordinate 21,575,813, forward strand.
GGTGGCACAGTGGATAAGAATCTGCCTGCCAATGTAGGGGATATGGGTTCGATCTCTGATCGGGGAAGATTCCACATGCCTTGGGGCAGCTGAGCCCATGTGCCATAATTACTGAAGCCTGAGCACTCTAGGGCCCTTGAACCACAACTAGTGAGCCCCGGTGCCACAACTGCTGGAGCCCGTGCACCCTAGAGTCCAAGCTCCACAACAAGAGAAGCCACCTCAATGAGGCTGTGCACCGCATCTAGAGAGCAGCCCCTGCTCATCACAACTAGAGAAAGCCTGCAGGAAGCAATGAAGACCCAGAGTAGCCAAAAATAAATAAATAATAAACAAATGTGGTAGTGTGTACATGTCAAAAATATATATATTTTAAAAATATACAAACAGTAAGTGTTGGAGAGGGTGTGGTGAAAAGGGAACCCTCCTATTCTATTGGTGGGAATGTAAATTGGTACAGCCATTATGGAGGACAGTACAGAGGTGACTTCAAAAGCTAAAAACAGAGCTACCATATGATCCAGCAATCCCACCCTTGGGCATATATTTGGAGAAAACCATAACTTGAAAAGACACATGCACCCCAATGTTCACTGCAGCACATTTACAATAGCCAGGACATGGAAGCAACCTAAATGTCCAGTGACGGAAGAATAGATAAAGAAGATGTGGTACCTATATACAACGGAATGTCATAAACATTCAAGCAGAGCAAAATAATGCCTTTTGCAGCAACATGGATGGACCTAGACACTGTCATACTGAGTGGAGTAAATCAGAGAAAGACAAATATCATGATGATTGCTTATATGTGGAATCTAGGGGGAAAATGGTATAACTGAACTGACCGAACAGAAACAGTCTCACAGATGCAGAAAACTGTTCCCTGGCAGAAAGTGGGGCGGGTAATTTGAGAGGTAGGGATTGACATATACACACACACACCTATATATGAAACAAATAACTAATAAGGACCTACTGAGGGCTTCCCAGATGGCACAAGTGGTAAAGAATCCACCCGCCAATGCAGGAGAGGCAAGAGGCGTGGGTTCAATCCCTGGGTCAGGAAGATTCCCCTGAGCAGGAAACGGCACCTCCCCCAGTATGCCTGTCTGGAAAATTTCATGGGCAGAGGAGCGTGGCAGGCTACTATCTCAGTTCAGTTCAGTTCAGTCGCTCAGTCGTGTCTGACTCTTTGCGACCCCATGAATCACAGCACGCCAGGCCTCCCTGTCCATCACCAACTCCCGGAGTACACTCAAACTCATGTCCATCGAGTCGGTGATGCCATCCAGCCATCTCATTCTCTGTCGTCCCCGTCTCCTCCCACCCCCAATTCTGTCCAGCATCAGACTCTTTTCCAGTGAGTCAACTCATCACATGAGGTGGCCAAAGAATTGGAGTTTCAGCTTTAGCATCAGTCCTTCCAATGAACACCAGAATTGATCTCCTTTAGAATGGACTGGTTGGATCTCTGTGCAGTACAAGGGACTCTCAAGAGTCTTCTCCAGCACCACAGTTCAAAAGCATCAATTCTTCGGCGATCAGCTTTCTTCACATTCCAACTCTCACATCCATACATGACCACGGGAAAAACCATAGCCTTGACTAGACGGACCTTGGTTGGCAAAGTAATGTCTCTGCTTTTTAATATGCTATCTAGGTTGGTCATAACTTTCCTTCCAAGGAGTAAGCGTCTTTTAATTTCATGGCTGCAATCGGCATCCGCAGTGATTTTAGAGCCCCCCAAAATAAAGTCTGACACTGTTTCCACTGTTTCCCCATCTATTTCCCATGAAGTGATGGGACCAGATGCCATGATCTTTGTTTTCTGAATGTTGAGCTTCAAGCTAAACTTTTCACTCTCCTCTTTCACTTTCATCAAGAGGCCTTTGAGTTCCTCTTCACTTTCTGCCATAAGAGTGGTGTCATCTGCATATCTGAGGTTATTGATATTTCTCCCGGCAATCTTGATTCCAGCTTGTGCTTCTTCCAGCCCAGCGTTCCTCATGATGTACTCTGCATAGAAGTTAAATAAGCAGGGTGACAATATACAACCTTCACGTATTCCTTTTCCTATTTGGAACCAGTCTGTTGTTCCATGTCCAGTTCTAACTGTTGCTTCCTGACCTGCATACAGGTTTCTCAAGAGGCAGGTCAGGTGGTCTGGGATTCCCATCTCTTTCAGAATGTTCCACAGTTTATTGTGATCCACACAGTCAAAGGCTTTGGCATAGTCAATGAAGCAGAAATAGATGTTTTTCTGGAACTCTCTTGCTTTCTCCATGATCCAGCGGATGTTGGCAATTTGATCTCTGGTGCCTCTGCCTTTTCTAAAACCTGCTTGAACATCTGGAAGTTCACGGTTCACATATTCTTGAAGCCTGGCTTGGAGAATTTTGAGCATGAGTTTACTAGCGTGTGAGATGAGTGCAATTGTGCAGTAGTTTGAGCATTCTTTGGCATTGCCTTTCTTTGGGATTGGAATGAAGACTGACCTTTTCCAGTCCTGTGGCCATTGCTGAGTTTTTCAAATTTGCTGGCATATTGAGTGCAGCACTTTCACAGCATCATCTTTCAGGATTTGAAAGAGCTCAACTGGAATTCCATCACCTCCACTAGCTTTGATCGTAGTGATGCTCTCTAAGGCCCACTTGACTTCACATTCCAAGATGTCTGGTTCCAGGTGAGTGATCACGCCATCGTGATTATCTTCATCGTGAAGATCTTTTTCGTATAGTTCTTCTGTGTATTCTTGCCACCTCTTCTTAATATCTTCTGCTTCTGTTAGGTCCATACCATTTCTGTCCTTTATCGAGCCTATCTTTGCATGAAATGTTCCCTTGGAATCTCTAATTTTCTTGAAGAGATCTCTTGTTTTTCCTATTCTGTTGTTTTCCTCTATTTCTTTGCATTGATCGCTGAGGAAGGCTTTCTTATCTCTCCTAGCTATTCTTTGGAACTCTGCATTCAGATGCTTATATCTTTCCTTTTCTCCTTTGCTTTTCGCTTCTCTTCTTTTCACAGCTATTTGTAAGGCCTCCTCAGACAGCCATTTTGCTTTTTTGCATTTCTTTTCCATGGGGATGGTCTTGGTCCCTGTCTCCTGTACAATGTCATGAACCTCCGTCCAGAGTTCATCAGGCACTCTATCAGATCTAGTCCCTTAAATCTATTTCTTACTTCCACTGTATAATCATAAGGGATTCAGACATGACTGAGCACACTCAAGGACCTACTGTATAGCACAGGGAACTCAACACTCAGTAATAACCTACATGGGAAAAGAATCTAAGAAAGAGTAGATGTATGTAAATGTATAACTGATTCACTCTACACCTGAAACTAACACAAACTGTAAATGAGGGGCTTCCCTAGTGGTACAGTGGTTAAGATTCTGTGCTTCCACTGCAGGGAGCAGGGGTTCGATCCCTGGTTGGGGAACTAAGATTCCCACATGCTATATTGAGTTTTGTATGGATGCTGTCTCAAATGTATTAAATAAATTATTTTAATAAACATTATACATTAATTATACTCTAATAAATTGTTTTTAAAAAAGAGTTCACTCTTTTTTAGAACTAGAATATTTCAGTATTTTAGAGATTGGTTATTCCATGATATTAACTGTTAATTTTATTAGGTTTGGTAATAATTACATTGTGGTTTTGTAAGAAAATGCACATACTTAAAAATATATATACATCCTGAAATATATGAGAGTAAAATGAAGTAATGTCTGGGATTCACTTTAAAATATAATCGGCCAAAAAAGAGATAAAACTGGTATGGCACAAATCTTGACAACTGTTGGATCTGGGTGATGAACATATGTGGGTTTATTATATTATTCTCTCTACTTTTGTATATGCTTGAACTTTTTCATAGTAAAAAAATTAAGTTCAAAGGAAATGAATCTACTCTTACCCTAGCTATGTATAATGCTCTTTCATATTTCTGGTTTTTTTAAAACTAAATAATAGAAGGGGTAAAGAATGATGATGGTGACCCCCGAAGTTAATTTAATGATGCTGTAAAGGTTTGTGGTACATGGTTTGAGATTTCTAGCTACCTGGTCTTTGCTCTGCCCATATGGAATCATTCTATCACAAAAGAGACATCTTGGTCACTTGAATGCAAATCAAAAACAAAAAGCCTCATTCTATTCAATGTTTCCAACTTCCAAAAATGTAATGCTTCCTGACATTTCCATAGTTGTCTATTTAAGTTCAATGTAAATAGCTGCTGCTACTTTGGGAGCGCCTGATAATGTCTATCACAGTACAAGGATGCATGTCTCTCTGGTGACATCTAAATGTTGATCTTGTAAATTCTACAGCAACACATAATGTAGTACAAGGATATGCCAAGTAGCATCAAAAACATTTTTTTTTCAAAAGCTGGGTTTAATATAAATGTCAAATCAACTCAGAGGAAAACAAATTACAAAATATATTCAGATGACTTCAGCTAATTAATTATCTCCATTGATAATATTTTGAACTTTGGACACATAGGTTATCAAATGCATTGTTTCTGTTGTTAGTTATAATTGCTAACTTACACAACACGATGATTGTATATGCTGCTAAAATGTAAGACAAATTATTATTTTTTTATTTTTTTTACTGTGGAAATTTTATATTTTTATGTGAGAATTTTATATTTTTATGTGAGAATTTCCAACATTAAATTTATACATACCCACTGTTTTTATTGTACTGAGATATGAACTGAAAAAAATGCTCATGATCCCAAAGATAAATATATCACACTCTGCTGCTGCTAAGTCACTTCAGTCTTGTCCGACTCTGTGTGACCCCATAGACAGAAGCCCACCAGGCTCCCCCGTCCCTGGGATTCTCCAGGCAAGAACACTGGAGTGGGTTGCCATTTCCTTCTCCAATGTGTGAAAGTGAAAAGTGAAAGTGAAGTCACTCAGTCATGTCTGACTCGTAGCGACCCCATGGACTGCAGCCCACCAGGCTCCTCTGTACATGGGATTTTCCAGGCAAGAGTACCGGAGTGGCTTGCCATTGCCTTCTCCGTGGGAAGCCCTAGGCAGTGTTAAATATGTTTAACTCAATACAGAGCCTCTAAAATGTATCTTACCTTTATCTGTGAGGACTTTGGGACAGTTAAAGGTGAAACCTGGGGTTGTGAGACAACTGGAGGTCCAAAGACATGTACAGGCAAAATAGTGGATCAACCTTGAACCAAAGGCAAAATTTGGGGCTGGGTCACCTTTGGCTGCTTCTGCAACACTCAGCCTTCCCTTTGATCACCTGGGGGAAATCACCCATCAGTTCCAAAATGCACTGTGACTTTTTGAATGCGACTGGCTATCTAACATGTATAACACTGCTTCCTCCACCTGCTTAACTGAAACTTTATTTTATTCAAATGTCACCTTTTTCCAAGCCTCAAGCACTTTAGGGAAGCTGGGTTACATAAACCCTTTTATCTAAACCAGTTATGGTAATCCCCTTCTCCCTGCCATTGATTGGTTTAGGAATGAACATGTGATAAAATTCTGGCCAATGAAATAGAAGAGTAAGCCAGTTGGGGGGGTTTCTGGGAAAGTTTTTCCTGCTCCTCTAAGAGGTAGAAGATTATTCACTTGGACACTGTCAGAGCTGCACATGAGGCTGGGTCCCCTGCAGCATCTTTCTACCAGCCTCGAAGAGAATTTCACATAGAGGAGAACCAATCTAAGACAATCACACATAAAAAGACTTGAGGCTCCTACTTCTGAGTTTCTTACAATGTGAAATGGTCAATTTCCTTACCCTTTAAGCCTCTTGCATGTTACTTGCAGCTAAGAGTTCTTAAATGATACATGAGCTTTTTTAGTATTTTAAACTAAACTTCCTATTACTTATTAAGTAAACTGTGATGCAACCAGTCCATTCTAAAGGAGATCAATCCTGGATGTTCATTGGAGGGACTGATGCTAAAGCTGAAACTGCAATACTTTGGCCACCTCATGCGACGAGTTGACTCACTGGAAAAGACTCTGATGCTGGGAAAGGTTGGGGGCGGGAGGAGAAGGGGACGACGGAGAATGAGATGGCTGGATGGCATCACCGACTCTGTGGACATGAGTTTGAGTGTACTCCGGGAGTTGGTGATGGACAGGGAGGCCTGGCGTGCTGTGATTCATGGGGTCGCGGAGAGTCGGACACGACTGAGCGACTGAACTGAACTGAACTGAACTGAGCTTAAACTGAGTGGATCAGTGTGACTCCAGAACAGCTGGTCATTTCAGCTCGAAACACCAAAAGTAAGTTGGGATGGGAACAAAGAAAATCACTAATGTACCAGTCTCTGAGAAATTTAGGAGTACTCTAGCCAACAGGGTGAGGCTGAGCAGAGAGAAGAAAAGATCAACAACAAAAAAAACTGGTGCCTGGGTTAACTCTATTAGAACAAGGGGGCAAAAACTCAAACATCTGAATTTCATATATCATGGATCCCAAAATATCTGGAGGCATGACTCTAAGGTGTCAGCTGCAAGTGAGAAAGAGCTCAGCTAATGATGAGACTACATGGTACTGCGTGGTGTATCAAAGCAGGTGACTTCTGAAGTTAAGTATCAGCAGAGGGAGAGATGATGATCTAATCTAAGGGTTGGAGAGAGAGAGAAGGAAAATGACTGAATTTGGACAAGAGATCTTTTTGTGGGAAAGGGGATGCTAAGCCACCCTCATTTTGCAACTAATGAGTAACGATTAGCTAGGCAAGGAATGGGCAGAAGTGCTGTATCACTCTATCTTCAAGGACTCTCCATAATTTTTAGAAAGGCATGCCAGGTACAGGAAAAAGTAGGTAGCACTTGGTTTTCATTAAGTTCAGGAGGATAATGTGAAGATAAGTGTTTTGACTCGAAAAACATCTTGAGCTCCTTGAAAGAAAGGAATGATGTCATTTCTAAATGGGAATTATGTATTTTATGTAAAGGAGTTATATGCTTGGCATATACTATTTAAAGCAAATGATCACAGCATATGTTTTGTTTTTTGTTCCTTAAGTGACATTCAATGTTAGAACATTACCCAACACATAGTAGGCATGCAGATTCTGGTTGAAGAAGTATTTCTTGAGTATTTACTAGAAAAAGTTGAAAAGGTGGAACATTTATTCAGCCAAACATAGGGGGGAAAGCTTTCTTAACATATAAAACTTCTAAATAAATTTAAAATCTTTTCTTTTCTTTCTTTCTTTTTTTGTTTTTTGCAAAACACACCTTTTAGAATAAATTATTTCTATTATTACTTCTGGGTTTTTTTTAAGCTGACAGTTTTTTAAACTAGCAAATATATTTTTAAACAGTTTCTAAAACTAAAGAAAGCTTGATAATTAGGTGTAAATAGAGATGTGAGTGGCAATTCTATTTAAACTCTTTAAAATCCATTCTACACTTGTTAGTATTAATACAACATTTGATTTTTAGTAGAATTTGAATGGAGAGAATATATAGCTATATCTGCCTGTGACAGAAGCTATCATGGATTTAAAATATGTTTATTATTTAAAATCCCATGAAATAAGTCTAATGATTCAACAGGGATTTTCATTAACAGGGACAAGACTTTATAAGCCACATTTGCAAAGTGTACAAAGCACATTTAAATCTAATCTGACCCACACATGTACAATTTCTTAGAAGCTTATCAAATCCAAGCCTTTGAAAATGCATACACTGTAACAGATTTTTCAAAAACATGATGGAAAATATATACCACCCAGCTAAACACTCTCTTGATTTAGAATCGAGGCCTATATGTTTCTATTTCCATAGTGACTATTGCTGTGGAATCGACATGTTTTAATTTAGATTTGAGATTATAAACATCGTTTGGAGACAGAATTTATTTTCTCTCCTACAACTTCTGAAAATTGATCAGTCTAAGTGCTATAGAACAGAATCAAATTCTGAAGTAAGATTTAGAAATTATTTGGCTTAAGGGGCATTTTTTATTAACAGAAGATGAGTTTTTATGAAAATTCATGGCTTTTTAACCCTTAAATTTTTTCATGAATGTTCATACTTTGTAAAAATACTCTAAAGCAGGTATTTCCAACAGACCTCTCTCAGAAGCATTTAAGCTGTGCTAAAATGTAATTGTTTTGTTTTTTAAATCAAGGTCATGAGATAAGGATTCTGCAAATATTTTTGCCTAAATTTCTTAAAAGGTTAAAATGAGACATTTTTCCCCTTCATTCATCATCTGAGAAGGGTCGTTAGAATGTGACTCACATTTAGCAATGTAAATTAGCAATCCAAATGACTAATGAAAAGAGGAGAATGAATTATATTCATTTTAAAATCCTTATTTATTTTGTGGGCGGGAGAATTGGTGCATGGCAGCTTTCATCCTGTCTGGCTAGCTCCTTGCTTCTGTCACACCTGTGTCTCCTCAGTTCCTTTTTTGGCCATACCCCACAGCGTGTGGGAACTTAGTTCCCTAGCCGGGGATCCAACCTTCCCCCCCCCCCCCCCCCGGCAGTGGAAGCGCGGAGCCTTAACTACTGGACCTCCAGGGAAGTCCCTACTCTTTTTATTAATGTTTTCCATGAGCTTTCTTTTTCTTTTGGAACCCCTACTCTCCCTCTACTCAAGAAGCTTATAAATGAAGATGGGCAGGGGCGAGGAAAGTGGTGAAAGCAGCAGAGGTTGCCAAGTGCTAGGGTGGCAAGCAGCGCAGGATGCTGGCGGAGAAGAAAGAGCAAACCCAAGGACGAAAGTGAATCCCGGGAGAAAACGAGGTGAGCAGGAACAAGTTGCAAGAGCTCTACGGAAGGAAAATGTTTTATACCCTGAAAGGAAGGTCTACTTCTGCAAATAAAAATGAACTCAGACAACTTTCCTTCACAAGGTTCATATGACCCACACAGCCCAGCTGTGACAGAAGCAGTTGCCAGCCAACACCTTGGGACCTGAAAGCCATACTAATTAAGGTCACTCTTGAACTTCAGCTTTTAGTTTTGGAGAAATAAGGTTGAAAAATGCTTCATAAATCCACCCTCTTCAACAATTTCTGATTTTTTTGTTCTCTCTGAAGATAAAGCTAAGCCAAAAGTTTATACACCCCAATTCATTGATAGAACTGCTCCATCCTCAGAAGCCAGCTTTGCAGCCCAGAGATGGTCTTCAATCAAAAGAAACTGTGAGTCCGCAGAGGGGAAGCCAGGAGCGATGTCAAGGACAGGAGGAAAAAGATAGCAAGACATTTTGTTTCATTCATGATTAGCCAGACTCACCAATGAGAACTGGTATTACGCAATTCCAGTATTACGCAATATTATTTCTCTCACAGTCTGTGAAGTGTGTGTGTGTGTGTGTGTACCAAGTTGCTTCTGTCACGTCTGACTCTTTCAACCCTATGGGCTGTAACCCACCAGACCTCCTCTGTCCATGGGATTCTCCACCCAAGAATACTGGAATGGGTTGCTATGCTCTCCTCTAGGGGAATTTTCCCAACCCAGGGATCAGAATCATGGCTCTCACATCTCCTGTGTTGGCAGGTGGGTTTTTCTACCACTAGCGCCACCTGGGAAGCCTGTAGTTTATTTAAATATATCTGGCACACTCTTTGAAGGGACCACATTTACTATCCAGGGACAGATTAATTCATTCTTCAATATGATGTTCAATGAATGTTTGCTGGAACCCTGAGGACCATGAAGAACAATGGGGCAGATAAGAAAGGCCTAGATGGTTATTCATTCCAAATTTACTAAACACCTCTTATGTGTAATATGCTATTCTGGGATCCAAGGAATACAGCAATGAAGAAAATACATAAAAATCCCTGCCCTAATAAAGAAGGAAAGGGAAAAGGGAAAAAGTGGGAGTGAGTGCGAGTCTGCGGGCATAGAAAGGAAAGTTTCACATTTCAAACTGACTGGCATGGAAGGCCTTCCTTGAGACCTGAAGGGAGAGAGAATCCATGGGGAAAAAAGTTCCAGAGAAAGGCATGGAAAGTGCAAAGGTCCTGAGGCAGGGGCTTGCCCAGCATGTGTGAGCAATTCAAGCAGGCCACGGAGCGAGTGAGGGGGAACAGGCAGATGAGCTCAGACGCCAATTTAAGGGGATGGGTGCGGGACCCTGAAAGTCAGAATTAGGCTTTTACTCTGAGTGGTAAATGATAAAGCATTCAAGGGCTTCAAGCAGAGTGATGTGATCTGATATTTTGCAGCAGTTACTGGGCATCTATTGCGAGCCAGGTGTTGTGCTAGTCCAGACATGTGGGTCCTGGGGATGTGCCATCAACATGGAAGACATGGTCCCTGCCTTCACGGAGCTTAGATTGGAGAAGGACAGAAACACAAGCGAGAAAACCAGCTGACAAAAATGGTGGCTAGTTGTGATCATTCTGAAAACAAAATCCAGGTCCTTGCATCCTTGCATAATGCTAGATGGGGTTAGAGAATGGGTCCAGGTGTTGAGGAACACATCTTCAAGGAGGTGATGCTGGAGGTGAGTCTTCAGTGAGACAGAGGAGCTAACTATAATGATGGGGAACAGAGTACATCAGGCAGTCCATGCTAAGTGACTTCGGTCGTGTCCGACTCTTTGCGACCCCATGGACTGTAGCCCGCCAGGCTCCTCTGTCCATGGGATCCTCCATGAAAGAATACAGGAGGGGGCTGCCATATCCTCCTCCAGGAGATCTTTCCAACATCAGGCAGAGGGAACTGCATATTCTAGGGCCTGAGATATGAACAAGTGGGGCTTGTTGCAAGGACAGAAAGACACCAGGACAGCTAGTCCACAAAGCATGAAGGACAGCAGACACAGGTCGAGATTGTAGCCTCAGGCTGGAGGCAGACCAGAAAGTGCTTGAGCCCCGGGGAAGTGATCTGAAGAAGACATTGGTGATCCAAGGAAGGAAATGTCAGACATTATTCAAGAGCTACAGACAAAAAGCGGTGAGTGTTTTCAATGAGGCACTTAGAGGAAGGAAGTTAGAATTGAGGCACGTCAGGAGGGGAGAGGACCCTGTGAAGGCAGGAAGGGCACAGAAGGAGGGAACCCTGTTGTCAGCACTCGTCCCATAACAGCTGGGCCCCACTGCACTCCTTGGGAACTCCCTTTTCACCTAAATGAAAGGGCATGTGCCCAGAAGGTTTGAGAGAAATAAAATTACTATTCACAAAATTGCTGTGCATAGTAAATGCTAAACAAATACTTGTTCTCATGAGTGTTAGTCGTTCAGCCATGTCCAACTCTTGCAACCCCATGAACTACAGCCTGCCAGGTTCCTCTGTCCACAGGATTGTCCAGGCAAGAATACTGGGGTGGGTAGCCACGCCCTTCTCCAGGGGATCTTCCTGACCCAGGAATTGAACCCAAGTCTCTTGCATCAGCAGGTAGATTCTCTACCATCTGAGCCACCAGGGAAGCCCACGAGTTCTCATGATAGACTATAAATGCTGCTGATTTAAGTTCTTGTCCGCCAGTTAGAGAGACAGGAGGGAACCAGCAACAGCTATCTTCTGAACTTTGTATATCCTTTTCAACATTCAATTTTTTTTTTAAAAGGAGGAAGTACCTAGCTTCATTTAGACCTAGATTTGATGAGCGTGGAACTAGGCATGGGACATACATGACTGACAACCCCACACTGTGGTCCTCACGGTGTATTTGGGGAAAACAAGAAAGGAGAAAGTAAACCATGACTTAACACGAGCCCACCTAGGATTACTGAGGTGCAGTGAGGGGAGCGAGGGCTTTTTTCAAGGATAAACCTCGCAAAGACCAGACCCACCCTCAATGTCACTATCAAGTTTGTATTATGTGCATCCTTCCTTTCCAAGAAAGACCTTAGCGATGCAGGCTATGCTAAAAGGATGAGCAGGAGCCAGCCAGAAGAACAGTGAGGGAGAGGAGGAGGCCACTCTATAGCGGAGAACAAGAAGAGCAGGTGCAAACTATCAGATGTGGGGAAAACTCCAAGCAAACAAAATCAGCCACTATTTAAAAAGGAAAAAAAAACCTCATGGGGAAATGAAAATCTCTTCTCTCTTGCAGGCACTCTGGCATCTATTTTCCCAGAGGACGGAAAGCCTAACGCTGACTTCCGAAGCTATTGATTTCCCATGATCTAAGCAGAAGTGATGTGAGGAGTACTTTAAGCATAGAGCTTCCACTTGTGAGTTCCGCAGAGCACCCCTCGAGGGACGCAACTGCAAACATCAGTGCATTCTTCTTCCAACACAATCTTCCTTTGCAGTAGATCGTCAGTGGTCTTATGTCAATTTTAAAGATTTGAGAGAAAGCCATCGAGACCCCGCATCTTCTTCAAATTAATCTTCGGCCTACAGTTTAAATCCCACATTTACTCTGGCTCACTCAAGACATCCAGCTCCGCTCTGCTCTCCTCCCCAGAGAAAACCTGCACATGTCATCACAGATGTGTAGTGTGTGAGAGAAAACTCAGGCCGAGAGGACAATTTATCTAAAAGTCATGCATTTTCATGGATTAGCCCCAACTCAGAGCATTCTGACTTTCCACATTTTTTTCCCCTCTGTGAGCTCTGGACATGACAGAAGTCGGCTAGCAGCTTCTAGTTACTACTATACAACCCGGCTGGTGTTAACCTGTGTGCGGGTTTCTGGGTGTACACTTCACAAGATTCAAGACCGAAGAGCTAACTTGAAACCTATTAAGACAAATCTGATCAAGGAAGCTGTTCTGTTTCCTGGCGTCTCTTGGAGAATGTCAGAATATAACCCACTGTCCTTCCTTAAGGCTACCAGGAAGTTCAGCGTCTGTTGCCATCAGTAACCCTAGTAGCTCAGTAACCCTTTCTCTCAGTAACCTAGTGGCTTGTCTGTTTTCCTCCCATATGTTACCTTCACTCAATATTTTTACTGACTACCTTATTAAAAAGTGGTTTTGAGTGAAATTAGATTGATTTACTTTTGGAAAGGGACAAATGATAAATGATGGTTCTTGGCTTTTAGGTCCACCAGGTTTTAGGGTCCGTGTCCTTCAACAAACAAAGCACAGGCTTCTAGGTTCAGACCCCAGGAAGGGAAACCAGACTTCTTCCATGGCACCGCTTGACCTCAATCAGTATCTTCCTAAAGTCTACGTTGAAATGTCCTCTTTTTCAGTCAACCACACTTAAGTTGTTCCTACATCACGGGAGTACTGCAAAAAATAACCAGATTATATCCTAAGAGCTCATTCTTCTTTATTGTTTTGGTGGGGAAGAGGGGTATTTTACTGTTTCTCCCAAAGTTCTACTGAGATAAACTGACACAATGTTATATCAATTACAAGATGCATGACATGTTGATCTGATACACGTATATTGTGAAATGATTACTGCTACAGTGTTAGCTAACACCTCCATCATGTCACATAATTACCATTTATATTCTCTGGTGAGAACATTGAAGATTTGTCCTCTTAGCAACTTTCAAGTATAAAATGCAGTATTGTTAACTATTCTTACAGTGCTGTCTATCAGATCCCCAAAACGTATGAAACTTCTAACTGGAAGTTTGTACCCTTTGATCAGCGTTTCCCCATTTCCCTCCCCGAGAGATCTTCCTAAATCTCATCATGGCGGTGCTGTATTTTTAACTTTTCCCTGAGTTCCTTGGCTCAGCCTCAGCCCCACCTCTGAAGACATTTTTATTCTGTATATAAATATGATGTGTGGATAGGGTTATAGAGTTTTCTTCCTCCAAACTTCTTTCACGTCGCAAAGTGGGACATGTCTACTTGAAAGATTCTCACAACCAGAAGAAGGGATTTAGGCACAAGGAAAACCAATCTTGAACTTCAGATGTTCTGTTTCTAAGGATTGCAAGGAGAAGGTGGGTCATGGCTGAGATTACTGTAGTAGTCAATATTTTTGGTTGTAAACTACAGGAGAGAACTCTGGCCAATTTATGTGGAAAATTAATTCTTTGGAAGGTTATGAGGGAGCTAGCAGACCAGAGGGGAAGACTGTAGAGGAATTAGGGCAATTCATGTAACAGGCTGACCCCTCGGGTCTCCTTGGAATGAATGAGGTCAGTTATCTATAGTCTTGTCCCTCTGCTCAAGAGTTGAATTCCAAATAAAGTATCTGCATAATTCAACTTAAGCTCCACACCTGTCCCCTGGCTGGTGGACATGTCCCAGGCGGAACTTCTTCACAGTACCAAGGATCTGTGCTCAGTGGAGAACGGCAGCTCCCTCAAAGCAAAATGAGAAGGCTGATAACCAGGAGGGAAGGCAGATAATGCTCAGGCGAAAACAAACAATGCAACCATGCTTATGCTTATGAAGCATCATTAGCAGCAGTCACTGGCTCGAGGACACCCTACGAACCTCATCATTCCATGAACTGTGTCACAATTCGCTCTGTCACTCCCCTCTCCTGACATTACGGCCAGGTCTCTGGCTTCTGTGACTTCAGGAAGTGAGAGGAAAAAGACTGGTATCCTGGAAAGCTCTCACCCAAAAGTCTGTTAAGAGTCTCAAGTTCCTAAGACAAGCAACCACCTCCTTGTGGAAAAATATGGCCTACCCAATATAACTGTTAAACAGTCACATTTAAGTCAAGGATGTGTTGCTTCGGTGATTCCATCTGGAGACTTGGCTGAGAAACGCGCGCTTTAAAAACATGGCAGCAGTATCTCTTTCTATAAATTTTTTTTTTAACTTTGATCAATTACCGTGTCATTCAGTGGGGAAATGATATGTGGGTCAATGGCCTATAGCACTCACTGCCCAGGGATGCTTTTTCTTTTGTGTATCATACCATGGAAAACCCTTATAGCAAGTCCCAAGCAGATCTGAGCTGTACCAACCAATGGATAATTAGGAATTGTGGGGAGGAGAGGCTTTGAGATTAAGTCCAAGTGGATTAACTCCAGGGGCCAACCTGAGTTGTGTTGATGCTTCTCTTAGCTGGTGCCTGGATACAACAGGGTCTTGAATTGTATCATGACTGGTACCAATGACTTATTTCAAGTAGCCTTCTCCCACATATATGCTCTATCAAGTCACCCTCTTTGATTTCCTTCCTGGTGTTTACTAGCATCTGAATTTGTCTCCCATTTCTTGGCTTGCTCATCACCTGTGTCCCACCATTAGGATGTTAAGATCCACAAGGTCAAAGTCTGTCACGTTCACAGCTGTATCCTCACCACTATGGCTGGCACATAGCAAGCCTTCAGTAAATGTTTTAGGACTGAATTGTTACAAGATGAGAGTGCCAGTGGCTGCCCAGAAGACTGAGCAGGTAACCTCCCTGCCCATGGGGAGGAGTGGAAGTTCTTATCCAGCTCATTTTAGTGTACCTACTATGTGCCAAGCATTGGGCACACGGCAGTGAATAAGGCAGACAACCTTGCTCTTGTAGTGCTTACTTTGCTAAAGGCCTTGCATGGCCTCCCCAGGTGGCTCAATGGTAAAGAATCCACATGCCAAGGAGCAACTAAGCCCGTGTGCCACAACTACCGAGCCCACGTGCCCTAGAGCCTGTGCGCCGTGACAAGAGAAGCCACCGCAATGAAAAGCCCGGGCAATGCAACTAGAGAGCAGCCCCTGCTCTCTGCACCTAGAGGAAAGCCTGTGCAGCAACGAAGGCCCAGCCCAGCCCAAAATAAGTCAAATTACAAAAAAACAGAACATGGCATCACGTATCTTGAAATTTGAAGGGTAACAACTGTAGTATTAGCAATTAATAGTCAGAGTAAAAAGTTATACTTTATTGCATGTCAACTATGTGCCGGCCACTTTACACATATTATCTCATTAAGTCCTTCTAACAACGTTGCTATTGTCAAAGAATTTAAAGATGAGGCAACTGGGTCTCAACGTTAGAAGCTTAGTCACGCAGCTTAGTCTAGGGTACTCCACAAAGTCGATGATATTTGATCTATATTCCCTACTTTACTCAGAAATAGGTAGGATTCAGCAGCCAGGTAGATGCTGAGAGGGAGCTAGGGTACCAATCTTTGCCCTAAGACGCCTCAACCTCCAGCAGAACACTCCACTGGACCACGTGGGAAATTAGAATGCCGACGGTCCCTCCCTCTTAAACCACATCATTGTCTTTTGTTATCTGAACATTATTGACCAGGGATATATCGATTTGTTTTAGAGAGTGATACAATTAACATCACTAGAGCTGTGTTGTTTGTTAGAGCTTAAAATTCATGAAAGGTTCATTATACAACTTAACTGCTATCATTATCACATTTTGCTCCATTAGGTTTTTTACTCGGGTATATTATAAACTCAAGTTTATTACTGAAAATTTTTCAAAAATGGTGCATGGTGAAATTTTGAGTAAAGAATTTTTTGGTGAATTTCATGCAGATACTTTCTCTGATTGTTCGAGCAACACATATATACTAGTGTCTCCGAGAGGACAGTTCTTCAGAATATAGTTCTAAATCAGGCGACCTCAATATTAGACCAAGAGAAAGATAAAAAACTTTAGTGATTGACTGCTATCGGAAGTGAAAACGAAACTCACGGTACATGAGAAGACTTTACAGGTGTGTTGGGTGTAATTATTGAATGTAATAATCCACAAAGTGTTAATTAAATAACGATTAATTTTTGGTTTGTCAAAATAAAAATTGCCAACCACAAGCAGCACTTTCAGCAAAAGTCACCTGGTCAATAATGAGTTAAGGTGCCTCGCATTCCGGTGATAATCATCACAGGTCATTTACCCAAACACCTGCAGCGGATCAGGTGTTTGATTAGCCCCACTGCATTGAATCCTTATGGCCCACGTTACTGCACCCATTTTGCAGAGAAGAAATCCCAGGTTCAGAGAAGGCAAGACTGTAGCGCAGAGTCTTACAGTTGCTCAGAGGCACAACTAAGCTTCAAAGTCACGCTCTTCATATTCAGTTCAGTTGCTCAGTCATGTCCGACTCTTTGCGACCCCATGAATCACAGCACACCAGGCCTGTCCATCACCAACTCCCGGAGTTCACTCAAACTCATGTCCATCGAGTTGGTGATGCCATCCAGCCATCTCATTCTCTGTCGTCCCCGTCTCCTCCCACCCCCAATCCTTCCTAGCATCAGACCCTTTTCCAGTGAGTCAATTCGACGCATGAGGTGGCCAAAGTATTGGAGTTTCAGCTTTAGCATCAGTCCTTCCAATGAACACCCAGGATTGATCTCCTTTAGAATGGACTGGTTGGATCTCTGTGCAGTACAAGGGACTCTCAAGAGTCTTCTCCAGCACCACAGTTCAAAAGCATCAATTCTTCGGTGATCAGCTTTCTTCACAGTCCAACTCTCACATCCATACATGACCACAGGAAAAAACCATAGCCTTGACTAGACGGACCTTGGTTGGCAAAGTAATGTCTCTGCTTTTTAATATGCTATCTAGGTTGGTCATAACTTTCCTTCCAAGGAGCAAGCGTCTTTTAATTTCCTGGCTGCAGTCAGCATCTGCAGTGATTTTGGAGCCCCCAAAAATAAAGTCTGACACTGTTTCCACTGTTTCCCCTTCTGTTTCCCATAAAGTGATGGGACCAGATGCCATGATCTTTGTTTTCTGAATGTTGAGCTTCAAGCCAACCTTTTCACTCTCCTCTTTCACTTTCATCAAGAGGCTTCTTAGTTCCTCTTCACTTTCTGCCATAAGGGTGGTGTCATCTGCATATCTGAGGTTACTGATATTTCTCCCAGCAATCTTGATTCCAGCCTGTGCTTCTTCCAGCCCAGCGTTCCTCGTGATGTACTCTGCATATTAAACTCAGCCATACCCAACCGCATCTAGACACCTCAACTCACCGTCCTTCTTTCACCTGCGGGCTTTCATGTGGGCTGCATGAGCTGGCTCTCCTTCCATTTCTCCGTTGGTAATGCCTCCTGCTTGTTGAAGACTCAACGCAGGCAAGACTTTCTCTAGCCAAGCATCTCACACTTCCCTTTTTTCTGCCCAAAGTCCATCAGGAGTCACAGAAGTGAGAGCTGGGAGATTCCATTTTAGAGCCAATAGCTATGAAGTCCACGTGTGCCTCCGGCTTCAAATCATACCAGAGTCCAATGGGGTCTTTCCCAGCCGCCTTTTGATTCCTCTCCCTCCCCATCTATAGTACTTTTGGTACTGGAAGTTCTGAATATTGTAACATGCATACACCGCAACACTGGAACAAACACGTGTACACCTGTCCCCAGACTTCCGCCGAGTCCACTGCAACCTCAGGAGCACAGCTTCCGCCTTGACCCACGCCAGGGCGCAACTTTCAAGGCTCTGCTTGGGTCATGTGACTGGTCCTGAGCCAGTCACCGGGGCCAGGAAGACGCCCTACTCTGATTGTTCAGACCTGGGTCACATGCCCACCATGGAGGGAGGGACCCGCCTTAACCATAGGGAAGGAGAGTGGAGGGGAGGCAGTGTCTCAGAAGGAAATGTTGAATGTTGTTACCAGAGGGGAGAATGATGATCAGCAGGCAAGAGTAACAGATGTCCACTACACACCCCACCCCAGGCAGGAAGGAATGCCGAATTTCATCTTCCTGACCAGGTATCATATGGGGATTTTTGTTGTATGTGATTTCCACCCTTACTCTATTATAAAGGGCTTCCCTGGTGGCTCAGAGGTTAAAGGGTCTGCCTGCAATGCAGGAGACCTGGGTTCGATCCTTGGGTCCGGAAGATCCCCTGAAGAAGGAAATGACAACCCACTCCAGTATTCTTGCCTGGAGAATCCCATGGACGGAGGAGCCTGGTGGGCTACAGTACACGGGGTTGCAAAGAGTCGGACATGACTGAGTGACTTAACTTTCACACTTTTCTATTATAAACTCTGGGGCAGAGGCTATGTTCTTCTCTTCCTTGTAATTCCAGCACCCAGCATGGTGTCTGACACATTGGAGGTATTCTTATCATATTTGTTGGATGAATAAGTGTATTAATTTATGAAGTCCTAATGGTGTTATTGGGGCTAACCAGGTGGCACAGTGGTAAAGAATCCTCCTGCCAATGCAGGAGTCACGGGTTGGGAAGATCCCCTGGAATAGGAAATGGCAACCCACCCCAGTATTCTTGCCTGGAAAATTCAGTGGACAGAGGAGGCTAGTGGGCCACAGTCCTTTCATCTTTTAAAGGCAGCATCATTGTGAGATGGAAAGAACACAGGTGCTAAATCAGTGTTTCCTAAGTGTAGTCAGGAGCCAACTGCTTCAGGTTACAATGCAGATTCCTGGGCTACAGAGCAGAACTGTCCACCCAGCATCTCAGTAAATGGAATTCAGGTACCTTTTTCTTTTTAAAAAAATTCTTTTATTGGAATGTAATTGCTTTACAAAGTTGTGTTAGTTTCTGCTATATAAGAAGTGAATCAGCCTTACACATACATATATACCTCCCTCTTGGACCTCCCTCCCACCCACGGCCCCATCCCACCCATCTGGGTCATCACAGAGCATGAACTCAGCTTCTGTGCTGTATTGTAGGTTCCCACTTGCTCTCTATTTTATATTAATACATGGTAGTGTACATATATGTCAGTCCTAATCTCCCAATTCGTCCTACACTCCCTTCCCACTCTGGGTCCACATGTCCATTCTCTACATCTGCATCTTTATTCCTGCCTTGGAAATAGGTTCATCTGTACCATTTTTCTAGATTTCCTGTATATGTGTTAATATACGGTATTTATTGCTCTCTTTCTGACTTACTCCACTCTGTATGACAGACTCTAGGTTCATCCACATCTCCACAAATGACCCTATTTCATTCCTGTTAGTGGCCGAGTAATATTCCATTATGTATATGTACCACATATTCTTTATCCATTCATCTGTTATTGGACTTTTAGGCTGTTTCCATGTCCTGGCTATCACCAATGGTACTGAAATGAGCATTGGGGTACATGTGTCCTTTTGGATTATGGTTTTTTCAGGGTATGTGCCCAGTAGTGGGATTACTGGATCATATGGTAGTTCTATGTTTAGTTTTTTTTTTTTTTTTTTTGGTTCCATCTGGTCTTAATTGCAGCACATGGGAACTTCATTGCATCACACGGGCTCTTTCATAGTGGCATGCAGCATGTGGGATCATAGTTCTCCGACCAGAGATCGAACCTGTGCCCCGCTATCCCAAGGCACATTGTTAACCACAGGACCACCAAGGAAGTCCCCTATGTTTAGTTTTTAAAGGAACCTCCGTACTGTTCTTCACAGTGACTGCGTCAATTTATATTCCCATCAGATGCATTTTAAACAAAAATGTTATGAGGTTCTTGTACACCTTCCTTTTAAAACCATGACCCATATTTAGACAGAATCATCTGAGTATGAGTCCCCAGTCCATCGCCTTCCTGTCATGCGAACTAACAGGATTCATACCTTCTCAGCAACTAGGCTTGCCCCTCTTTAAAATGGGGCTGAGAAAACTTACCGAATGAATATGTAATGAGGAGTAAACAAGATAAGCCAGGTAAAATTTCTTTAGAAAGCTCTGCATTCATGTTTTGCTACTTGAGTTTTTCTAATAATTACTGCTAACTTCTGGAATTCTTCCTGTGTACCTGCCAGGTGCTATTCTAAGTTCTAATTATATGTGTTAACTCCTTTAAACCTCACAACAGCCCTGTGAGAAAAAAATTTTTTTTTTTCTTTTTAAGGTACAATTGACACAGAACATTATATTAGTTTCAGGCACGATAGAAACTATTCCTGTTTTGCAAATGAAGAAACAGAGACAAGTCAGTCTTCCCTGAGAAGTATCTGAGCTAGGATTTGAACTCAGCTGTTTTGATGCCAGACCCCAGGCTCCTAACCACTCACTGGGTTTTCTCCCTATAAATAATAAGTTATCTTTCCCAAGGCAATTCATCACCACCCACTTTGTGGGGGTGGGGCAAAATGAGGACAGTGAAACTCCTTGAGGAAAAAAAGAACTCCCAAAATGACCCAGGACTGAAAGACACCGAAGGATAGAAACCACAAAGCCCATGTGTCCGGTCACATGGCCTTCACAGGACGCCCTGATAAAACACAAATTATATCAGAGTCTGATTGACCTACAACAGAAAAGTCTCGCTTTCTCCTCTATTTCCTGAAATCTACCTTTCTAGATTGTATAACACCTCTGTGCTTTGAAAACCAGAGCTAGTCTTTCATCCTAGATGACTGTTTTTATTTTGAATTGGTATACTTTTTCTTCCCCATTCTTTACTTCTAGGCACCAATGTATTTTTTTTTTCATGAAGCATGAGCAAAGCCTGAAGTGCAAGCCAAGACCTCAGAAATGTGATAGCTGTTACCAAGGATTTGAGAGTAAGAATACAAAACCTAGAATCAAGATTTCAATGCTGCACTCTAGTATCTGAGGTGACACCGGTCCCACGTCAAAATGGAATAAATAAGGCATTAAGCAACCGCACGATTTGTTCTGGGTTCCTTAGCTGGAAGTTGGGCTTCCTTGGTGGCTCAGACACTAAAGAATCTGCCTGCAATGAGGGAGACCTGGGTTCAATTCCTGAGTAGGGAAGATCCCTTGGAGAAGGAAATGGCTGCCCACTGCTGTATTCTTGCCTGGAGAATTCCATGGACAAAGGAGCCTGGCGGGCTACAGTCCATGGGGTTGCAAAGAGTTGGACACTTAACATACTCCTTGGTTGGAAGTGGAAAACCCTATCATACACTATTAGGTTATCTTTATCTGGCTTTACTGAACACTGCGTGTAAAAGAACCCCAAACACTTCCGCTGTTGGGAATGTCTGGACATTTATGTTTAATTGGGATGTAATATGCATCTGAAACAGACATGTTGACCTACTTTGTTAAAAAGTGGACACATTAAAGTGACGCAGTCTCTTAATGCTAGATGAGCTAGGAGAAGCAATTTAAATACTTGATCACCTGGTCCACAAAGCCGTGGGTGATGCGTGTCTTTCTCTCCACTTCTGTGCCCCGTGCAGAATTAGGAAGGCAGTCGTCTGGGGGTGGGGGGTGACAGTTTTGAATGGTCACTAGGAGGGGGGGTAGAAGAACTGAATGTGAGTTAGTGACATCTGGTATCCCGGTGGGTGGGAGGGGGGTGGGGTGGTCTATAGCTCTAGAAGAGAGAGAGAGGTATAGTTTGAAGAATGCTGGGAGCTAACAACCAGATTACCAGAACTTGTAGGGAGTCCTCAAAGGCTAGCCTGATACATTATTTCCTTATGAAAGAAACATCCAGAGGGTTGGTGGTGGGCACCAAGAGCTTCAGATCAGCACCATCAAAGGTGTGCGGCTCGTGGTGGAGTTCGCTCTGTGCTGGCAAGCCCACCTTTCCGCCTAGTTCCTTGCTCTTGGCTGGTTGAGTCCTGCCTCTATCTGTCCAGTGTCCACCAAGGGGCTTGGCGGCGGCTCCCTTTTCTCGGGCTATGTACTTTCAACCAGTTTTGAGCAGCCCCATTTCAGATTGGCCTTTTTATGTTTGATATAAAGAATAGTTGTTGGCCAATTTCATCTTTTCATCGCTGTTCTCTAGGCCTGAATCCAAGCAGTTTGTCAGATGCTCATTAACTCCCCCTTTGGCTCTTTCTAGTGTGTCTCCTAAGCTCATTGTGCCAAGAACTAACGCTTTCTTTTACACGATTCTCTTTCTCTGCTCCATCAGGGAGACAAATTACTTTCCAAAAGGGATCGCCAGGGATGGTTTAATGAGAATTTCTTTGGGGCTAGGCATGGAACGCAATGTAGTTAACATTCGGTGGACTTAATTGGACTTTTCTTTTCTGCCTCTTTTTAAAAAAATCTGAAGCTATCCTGTTAATCTCTCATTTGTAATCAATTGTGTTGACTAAACAAAAGTCTAGGTCGCCTTTTCTTCCTGTCCCAGACAATCCTTTGTTGCCTCTAAATGCCTCATTCTTGAGTGATCCTGGTCGCGTAGATGGGCCCGATTGTTGACAGTTCATTATTGCGCTTTTGTCCATTAATCTTTCTTGCTGTGTTTTGCATGTGCATGCCTTAATGAGCTCCGTTGGCAATTAACATGTTTCTAGGAGCAAACTGGTTGCTCAGACGTTTGAGAGGGAAGTGCAGGGAAAAGGGCAACGCAGCTGCCTTGAGGTTGTTTATTTCCCAGCGTTTTCTCAAGACTCTAGTCCTCTCTCTGGCAGCACCCCCCCCACCCCACCCCCCTCACTGTTCTTCACTCTCCAGCTCATTCACCACCAGCACACCTGGATGCCTTGCTGCTGTGATTCTCTGGCCTGGCTCAGGCGACTCCCTATCCTCTTGTGAGCCAAACAGCAAAATGGGGACCTTACAGACACACTTCTGCAGCCGAGGCAAGAGTGAGCACAAGTGCCCCCCAAAATGCGTCTGGATGCTGGCAACTTCTCTGTGCCGCTCTTTGCAGAGAGGAACCTCTTACCCGCCTAAGGCAATAGGACTGTACAATCTGTTATGTACAAGGCTGTGGCTTTGGAAGAAGGAGGGTTTTTTTTTTTTTTTTTTGAGTCTTGCTGGCAAGATTGCTGAAGTGTGAGCAGTCATGGACAGAACAAACATCTTGTAGGGGAAAAGATAATTGGAGTCTTTTTTGTGTCTGTGACAGGATTCCCCTCCCCCGCAATTTGATTTTTTTAAAATATTTTTTAAGGGCGGCCTCTTCAATTTAATCAAGGTTAGAATATTAATATGCAGCTGATGACTACCTTGTTTAAGTCATTTGTTAATAATGCAAACTACAAGTCATGCAAACAGCTTAATATTAAGAGGCAAAAAAAAAAAAAAAACAACCCAGAAAATAGAACCTTTCACCCATCAATTCCGATGCATGGGGAGTAACCTAGAAGGATCTCAGTGAGAACGGTTACTTACAACAGCTTAGCGTTGGCGTCAGAACCTGCACTGGCTGCGAAAGGTATTTAGTCATACAGATAGAAGGTTCCTTTTCTCCTCACACTACTTTCCAGGTGAAGAAATTCTTTTCTGAATCCCCCCCAACTGAAGGAAGCAGACATCTTAAACTGAGGAGGAGGGACTTCAAGGAAGCAGCGCTAAGCCCTATAGATATGGAAGAACTCTGTTTATCTACAATTACCGCCAGATGTGAAATCACACCTTCTCAGGGCAGAGCGATTGACAGGCGCTGGTGTGAAGGTTAAATAACAATCAGGTTATGAGGGAACAACCTCAAGGAGGTTGGAGTAGTCAAGTAACTCTGCTCAGGTTCCACTCAGAGCTCTGATTCCTTACCTCTCCCCGACGGCAGAGAGAGATGAGCAGTCCAAGAGAGAAATGCCTCCTGTTCCACGCATTAGTATTATCTCATTTGCAGTCCTTTGCAAACATGGGATCTTCAACTCTCTTCAGAACCGTCACCTGGAAATAAATGTCTCCAGTTTATGAGATGGGCAACCCTTTTAGTCTTTCTCCTGTGAAAACATTACAGAAGAATTTCCTCAGAGAACCATTCTGTCACTTGATGGTTAGAAAGTTATTTCCCTGGATGGGAGTGCCCCATCTATTTTTTATTTATCTTTTCTTCTTAAGGAGAAAGAGGAGAACCGAATCACCTTTCCTGAATGCAGGCCAACTTTTTAAACCCAATTCTCTAAGAATTCTCTAAGAGGAGGCGTCTGCGCTAAATTTTGTGGTGTCTGCCCCTTGCCCAAAATTCTGGAACTATTTAGGAAGAAGGTGGGCTTGTCCTGGCCAGTGTCTGGTCTCCAAGAAGTCCCTCTGCCAAGGATCCTTCCAGAGATGCAAGAAGCAAAGGATTTTTGATTGAGACAGTCGGAGGGCACCCAAGAGCTCCCAGAAATGGGGGAGGGGTGTGTATCTGTGAGGCGGGGCTAATATAACCTAGGGAGATAAAACTGGGATAGGATCGGACTCCTCAAACCAGCCCGCAAGCCCCCTGGGGGTAGATGTCTGGGAAGAGCAAGGCGCTATTTCCGTATCTTTAGCCGCCAAGTCCTCCTCGCCCAATGTGGGGTTTCCTGGGGTTTGTGGCATCCACCGAGATTTCGGAGTTAAATCTGCATATCCCTCTGGGTCCCAATCTCCCCTCAGCGAAATGCAGCCAGAACGAGCTAACATTTAAATTCCTCCTCGCTTCCTCGCCCCCCTCCCCTGGCTGCGTCTTCCCAGACTTGGGAGGGGGAGAGGAATACAAAAAAAAAACGAGGACGCTCTCCTTTCAGGAAATGGAATTCTAATGTACACGTTCCTATTTCTGAATCGGAGGTACTAAAAATACCCCCGCGACAGCCTGAGGAAGCTGTCGCTGTCCTCTGTGCAAACAAAATCGACGATTCTCCTTCCCCGCGCAATGGGTCTGCGAATCGGGCGGGGGTTGGGGTGAGGACCCAACCTTGGGCTGTGACCTGGACAGAACTTCCACCCAGCAGCCGAACGTGTTCTCCCGAGCCCCAACTGGGACATTCCTCCCCCATCAACGAGGACTGAAGGCAGTTGGGATTTTCTGAAAGTCTCCGATTCCTGACCCTACCCAGTCCTGGGACCCTAGGCAGGTCATTTAGTTTTGATCTCTGCCTCAATTTCTCCATCCTTCCACAGGGTGAGAATAATCACCCTCCAGCTTGAGGGTTGTGAACGTTCGAAAGAATATGGTTTGAGTGGCGAGGAGCAAGCGCTCCGGCAATGTGAGCTTCTTTGATTGTGGGACCCCCTGGCTCAAGCAGCGCTAAGCGCCTACTGTATACCGGTCTCTGGGATAATCCCCACTCAAGTCACTTTCAGACTTACTTGGGAGTTTCCTTTTGCATTAACCATCTTTCCCTCCAAATACCCTCCACCTGCAGTGGGAATCCGCGTGGGATCAGCACCCAGACGCCGCCGCCCTAGCCCTTGCAGTGGCGAGGCTGCGTGGAAGCCCACTCCCCGGCCCCGCGCCACATATCCTTCTGGCGCTGGGCAACATTATTTCAGAAAACGTGGGCTGAATCGCGGCGCGAATATTAGGGGCGGGAGGAGAAGGCCCGGCGCGCCGAGCCAGTAATCCGAGCTCTTGATTATCCAGATTCGGATCAAACGGGGCGGCGGCGGCCGGCCCCCTCCTGGGAATGATTAGATGATTAATGTAATGCTGTTTGAAGGGTCTCTGTTTTCTCTCTTAATTTGGGTCATTACTTAGAAAGCAAGCGTGAGATCATTTCATCAGCGTGCTCGGCGCCGGAGATAGCTATTCAGGAAATGGGCTAACTGCGCGGTAATCAGGACGCGGGGGGCGGCGGCGGCTGCGAGCTGCGGGAGCCCGGGTGCGCCCTCCCGCGGCAGGGCGCACCGCACCCGGAGGCCGGCCCCAGACCACAGCGTGGGCCGCGGAGCCCCAAGGCTCCGGATGGGCTGGGACACTTGGTCCCCAGTTCTCGCCTCCAGGAATGATTGAGTGGAAGAGTGGTTCCCCTTACATCACCCAGACAAGAGGGTGTGCCCAGAAGCGCCCCGGCGCGGCAGTGCCCGTGCCATTTACCCCACTGTGGTGCGGCTCTTTGCTCTAGCACACGCACCCCAAACCTGCTCTCCAACACCTAGCCACTTTTAATCCCTTAAAAAACTCACCCAAATATGGCAACACCCAGAATCCCTTGGTCAGAACAGTTAGCAAATAAAAACTTGGTACAACGTGAGGGCCGTTGTAGGCCTTTGCATCCTTGGTTCCTGGGGGAATCTGAGCATGTTAGCGTGGCAGGAGAGCCGATCTGGCCTCACCCTGGTTCCAGTGCCCTCAGAAAACGTCGCATGTGGGCGGCCGAGAAATGCTAAAAACGCCTATTTCTTTCTCATTCTTTAGGGTTGCTGAGCTGACTCGCGGCTAGGGGAGAGGGGGTAAAAGAAAAGACGCACTAAGGATTCTGTTTATTGAGTTATATATGTATATATTCCGTGTTCGTGTGTACAGGAGAATTTACATGGCTGTATAAAGATGGCTGGGGGCGCCGCGCTCTTCCGGGACGTTCACGTGACAGGCTGGGGTTAAAACCCGCTGCCGCCGGAGGAGAAGCCAGAAGCCGAGGCCTGGAATTAAATAGTTTCGGCGCGCTGGGTTTAAATAAATTTCCCGAATATACAAAGGTGGGGAGCCAGGCGTTTGCTGCCAGTCATCGAGGAAACGTTTAGCTTTCCAAAAATATGCTGGTTTCGATAAATAGATTTTAGCCTTTCTGCTATAGCTTTTTTTTTTTTTTTTCTCTCTCTCTCTCCTTTCTCTCAATTTTAGAAATAAGTTTATACGTGTGATCTGTTTGGGGTTGGATAGGACTGGAAGGGAGGGTGAGGCAGGAGCTCTCAGCTCTGCACTGTCCGAGTCAGGTCCTTTGTGGAGGGGGCGGCGGGGCCCACGCTGTCGTGGAGTTTGCGCACGTGTTTCTTTAAGTCAAAGTTTCTGCAAAACCCTTTGCCGCAAGTGGCGCACGTGAAGGGCTTCTTGTCGTTGTGGGTGTGCATGTGGAAGGTCAGGTTGTAGACCTGGTGGAAGGCCTTGTTGCAAATGGTACATTTGTACTGCTTCTCGCCGCTGTGGGTCAGCTTGTGATTCTTGTAGTTGCCTACAGGAGACCAAAAACAAAAAGGGCGGGGGGATAAAGTGGGACGGGGAGGGGCCGGGTGTCCCGGGGTTGGCTCAGGTGCCCGCGTAAAGAAGGCGACGCTTGGCTAGGCAGGCGCGACCTCTCCGAGTGAAGAAGTTGTCAAACTTCGTACGCGTCAAGCCCCGGGCTCTCACTACAGGCTGGAGGGCCGAGTCCCGCGTAGCCGCCCCGCGTCCCAGCCCCGCCGGGGCCTGAGGCCCGCGCAGCGTCCCTCCCGCTGAGCTCCGCCGGCCCGGAAACTTTTGTGCTGCTCAGAGAGACGCATGGGGCCCTAGTCCGGGCCGCCGCCTCGCTCGAAGAAATTCGCATGAACCCGGGCTTCGTCCCCTATTATTATTATTATTTTCTTATTATTATTTTCAAAGTTACTCCCTGTGGTCCCTTAACTACCACTTGGAGATCCGAACGTGCCTGGGAAAATCCAAGCGGAATGCTGGAGGCAGTGACGGTTTCCCCCAGTCTAAACTGTTCCCAGGAGGTGGATTACGCCTCGAATTTTTTTTTTTTCCATTTTCAAAAGAATCCCGGCTACAAAGGGATGCTTCCTCCATAGGGCGATACCTTGTCTTTCTCCAACTTCCTTTCCCTCTACCCCTTTCCTTCTTCCCATTTCCCAAATTCACAGTCTCTCCCTGCAACCAGCTTGAGTCCAGCGAGCTCTACTAATCCAACCCGGAGAGCTTCCACCGAAACCCGGTACAACCCGATTCCAAAGAAATGCTGAGCCTGAGCCCGCGGCCCTCGCGCGCTCTCTCTCCAGATCCTTCTTTGCCTTCCCGCTAGCGATGACCTGCCGAGTCCCAAGGGGAGGTGAGGAGAGGGCCTCGCCCCGCACGTTACCTTTTTGGTGAAAGCCTTTGCCGCAAAATTCACAGACGAAGGGCTTGTAGCCCGCGTGGATGCGAATGTGTGTGTTGAGCGTGGAGCTGCGGTTGAAGGCTTTGCCGCACTGGTTGCATTTATGCGGCTTTTCCTGCAGAGAGGGGCGTGCGCATCGTGAGGCTGAGGCCCCGGCCGGGAAAAGCCACCTTGGGGGGCGCCTGGAAGGGGCACAGCGAAGGGACAGGGGCCTCTGGTGGGGGTTATAAGGGGAACCCTTGGTCATTCTTTCCCCAACCCCATCACTTAGTTCCGGGTGTTGGGTACGGGTCGGGCCAGACCCGGGGCCCACGTACCTGGGTGTGGATAATTTTGTGTCTGCAGAGCGTGCTGGCCTGGCGGAAGCCTTTGCCACAGACTTTGCACACGAACGGTCTGGCTCCGGTGTGGACTGGCATGTGGCGGGTTAGGTTATAGTGAGCGTTAAATACCTATGGAAGCACACAAGGGGGCCTTGTGGCTGTCTGTCCAAGAGTCCGCCTGGCAGGGCTGGGGGGGCGGGCGGGCAGAGACCACCTCCCCCAACCAAAACCCCCCCGTTAGAAACCACAGCCCTTTTCATTTTGTAAAGAGCTTCCCAATCCACTGTTCGTGCCAGTCCTGCGAGGCCACTGACAAAGGCATCCCCATTTTACAGAAAAGGAAACTGAGGCCCAACTGTGCCCTCAATTCGAGTAGACAGTTACTAGGGAGCTCCCAAATTTGAGAAAGGGGCCGTCCAGGCTGCCCCTCGAGGAAGCAGCTGCTCACCCCTCCCAGACCCCGAAGACCCCGAGCCTCACCTTTCCGCACACCTCGCAGGTGAAGTTTTTAGGCTTGCTGTCCGCTGAGCCCCCGGGCAGCTTGCTGTGGCCCTTGAGGCCACCGCGCTCAGCAGTCAGGGCCGAGTTCTCCTTCAGCACCTGCTCCAGCGGCGCAGGCAAGCGCTCCTTATGGGCGTAGGGGGCTGGGTGGGCAAACTTGTCCGCGGTCAGGCCGGCCAACTTGGCGTTCTCCAGCAAAAAGAGCTTGGGGTGCGCAGCCAGGGCAGCGGGGGCCTGTGTGTTGAGGAGACCGGACGGGAAGAGGTGGCCGCCGAGGAGCTCAGACGGCGGGTACGTGGTGGAGTCCAGGTAGTTGAAGTAGTAGAGCGAGCCGCTGGCTGGAAGCCCCACCGCCTGGTTGATGACCTGCGGCTTGATGACCCTGCCCGCGGGCAGCGCCGACGGTACCAGGCCCAGCTCGGCCTTGCAGCACACGCCACAGTTGGTTTTGCACAAGCCGCTGGCGCCGCACACCGGGGCCCCCCCACCGCCGCCTCCACCTCCTCCGCCGCCGCCGCCGCTGCCGCCCGCCCGGAGGCTGCTTTTCCAGAGCTCAGAGTAACTGAGCAGCGTCTTGGACGGCACCTCGTAGCCTAGGGGCTGGAGGGGGATCATACAGGGCAGAGGCGAGCAGAGGTTGAGCAATTTCTTGCCCTGGCCGCCATCCGCCTCCAGTGCCCCCGGCCGGGGCTCAAAGGGCGCGCGGGGCTCCGACGTCTTAGCCATGATGCGCTCGATGGAAAAGGCCAGAGTCTTGGAAGTGGCCGGCGACGCTCCTGCGCGCGGGCAGGCCGGGGGCACCATGGTCTCCAGGGAAGCCGAGCTTGCCATGGCGCGCCGAGCCGAGTCGTACCGGACTGGGCCAGGGCGCAGCCTCTCTCCTCTAAGTCTGCATTCCGGAAAAGGCAGGGAGGGAAACCGCAATTTAATAAGCACCTTGTCGGGTCCAGGTCACCCATTTGCATTCAAATGAACAGGGGCAGAACAAAGTGCACCCAAGGGTACCAAATTACCGCCCATTAACCCGCCGCGCAAAGGAACCCACCAGCCCCTGCCCCGGGACTTTGAAAGGGGGGGAAAGGGGGAGGGTTTACAGAGGAAGAAGAGAGAGGGAGAAAAAGAAAGAAAGAAAAGAGCCTCAAATTAACCCCCCTGAGCCGCTCCCTGGACCCCGGCCTCCGCCACGCGTGCTGGGAGCTAGATAGTGAAGGGGCAAAGTTAAGGATGCCCGGAGAGCCACCTCGCGTTTACCTCTTTCCCCCACCGCCAAGGAGATGCGGTCCGAGCCATGCAGCCTGTCTCCTCTGTCACATTTTGATGGCAAACATCTTCCCCTCCGCGTGAGATCAGTGTCTTTTACATTCAGCTGACATCACATGAAGTCACTTGAAGTGGAATGACATGGGCGGCGGCGCGGCTCCTGGAGCGGCCCCTGTGTTCCACCGCGCCTACCGGCCGCCGCCGCCACCGCCCCTCAAACTTTAAAAGGAGGCAACTGGCGCCCGCGCTCCCCTCGGGAAAGTGCGAGCGGTTCGCGAATCGGGAAGGAGGGAAGAGACGGGAGGGGGAGGGGGAGGAATCGTGATGGTTTTGCCGGTGGAAAAAAAAAAGCGGGGTGGGGGGGGGGAGCCCAAACCCAGGCAGAGTTCCGTGTGTGATTCACAACTTTGGGGGCCTGTAGGTTTGGGGGACGCGGAGAGGGCAGGGGGTCCCGGGCGTGCCGCTTCAAAGGGCCCCTGGGTGTCCGTCTAGTCACCGAAGTATCCCTTAGCCCTCTGCAGCCGCGCTGGGCATCGTGTTAATAAACTGCCATTTACCCACGGAGCCGGCGCCAGCCCCGAACACGCGCAAATGATAATTACCTCATTAGGATGTGGCGCAGGGACGCGGGCGCCGCGTTTGGAGGGGGGAAACTTGTTAATGGGGAAATATTAATTTATGCAAAAACAACCAGCTCGCCTTGGCTGGCGTCGGAGGTCGGGAGAGGGCTCCCGCAGCCAAAGGACGACCCCGTAGCGTCCGTAGGAGCAAGGCCGCGCGCCCAGATCCTGGGGGCTTCGGCGCCTGGAGGGTGCACGTCCCCCTCTCCAACTCGCTTTCCGCCTGCGTGCGGCAGAGGGAGGCTGTACCCCGAGCGGGAGGGCTGTTTGAGAGCTTGATTGATCGGGATCGCTGATTTGTGATCGGGTTTCTGAGGCAAAGCCCGACTCCGCTGCGGGTTCAGGGCTGCTAGCGAGGAGGATTCCAAGGGCAGGTCTCCCCGCTGATGGGTACTTACTGTTTGTATAATTGAGACGGTCCAATCTCCACCTGTTTAAGGAGCAGATTGAAACAGCAGAACCTCCCCTGGATCCTATTAAAACGTTTTTCCTCCTAAGGCCATTCAGTAGAACCAATTTTCCGAAGTGATTCATAGAGCTGAATTCTGCCAAGGCAGCTCTTTCACTTTTAGCCACTAAAGCACCGCGTGGAACCGGGTTTTGTGTTTTTCTAAAATAAAGAGAAGGATTATCAGAGGGGAGAGGGAGGAGGACTGAAGGGGGGCGGGCAGAGACTTAGTGTGGCCAGAGGTACACGCAGAGGGAAGAAAAGGCCCTTTTCTAGACAGGCCCCAAGTAAGTTCGGAGGAATTCAGCGTTTTGTGCCTCGCCACAAAAGCAGCGCACTCCGCACTCGGTTTGGAGGGGCTGAATTCATCTGTTTGCAGACCATTCCACCTGCGTATCACAACAAACTGCTCAAAGACGCTCCAGCACTTTCAACAGGCCGGGTGCTCTTGGCGACAACAAAAGTGATCGAGGTTGAGTGTTCTTATGGGGAGGGGGACAGCGGCTAGCAAGAGTGCGAGGGAGAGAATTAGGTTTAGGAAAGGAGAAGGGGGATTCTGGGGTTAAAAAAAAAAAAAAACTTTTGGAGGGTTTTGTTTGCTGGACAATTATATCTTGCCTGCCGGCTTTTGCAAGACCAGGAGCTTTGTAGCCGCAACTACAGTTTCAGAGGATTATGGTTGGTATAATATGAGCAAACAGGGCTGAGGGTTTGATAGTGAATTTTCTCTCCAAAGGTGTAAGATCTTGTGGAGTTCCAGAGAGTGCTGGTGGGAAGAAAACCCTCTCCCTTCTCACTTGAGTGCCCCATCCCAGGCCTCTCTCCTTGCAAAACATCCCAGGAAAACCAGAAGGGGAAAAAGACAGGAAAGGTCTAGTTTTAAATTCAGGCAAACCACTCTTTTCTACCCACTCCCCCTCTGACGTGTAACTGCAGACATGGTATGGATGTGGCAGGTAAAGGAAAGGAAAAGTGTATTTGGAAAGCTAGGAGAGGGAGCAGAGAGAGAGGTCTCCGGGGGAAAGTGGCCTGGATGGCCACTGCCGTGGTTTAATTCTTCCTCCCTGCCAAGCCTGGAAACTACCCCTAAATTCAGCAGTCTTAAATCTGTTAGCCAGCATCACCCCCCCCCCCCAACTTCTAAATTTCAAAGCTAGAAAGAGGCTAACTCCTCTGGAAGAGAACATTTCCATATAGCCTATTTAATTTAGATGTTCAGAGAGGCAGAATTCCAGACTCAGTATGCCCCCATCCCTATGTTAATGTAAAAACAAGACAGATAAACTGCCCCCTACCCCACCCCACCACCAAACAGGAAACAAATCAACAACTCACCCTGACATTGAAACAGTATCAATAACACCCGAAGGTCTCACAACCTGAATTTCTATCCCGACTTTCCTGTGGATCCCGTTCAGCCATCAGCACTTGCACCCCAACCCCCTTTCCAATTTGGGTAATTGTTGATCTCGGCAGCAGCTCGAAAGATCTGCTGGTCTGAAAGCTCCATCAGGCTGAAAGGCTTCCAAAGACTTCCCATGAACCTGCCTTGCCATCCCTAGTGCTTTTTGTAGCTGCAGAAGCCATCTCTCTCTCCCCAGCATCACAAAGGAGTGCTACCTCCACAGAAAGAAAACATTTGGGTAAAAACAAGTTGCCCCTAATGTGCCTCTCTTTCCAAATGTTGGGTGAATACACGGGCTTTTATGAAAGTATTTAATTAGCTTCCACAAACTTCTCCTTCCCTGCCTGCAGATTATACTGAAGTGGAGGGTTGGAAACTATTTTACACCTTGCCACTCACATGTTAATTAATCTCTATCTAACCCTAATTGCAGTTTATTCAAGCACCGCTCAACAGCTCACCCACACAATAAACACTGATCCTACTTTTATACATATTACTTCACGTTAACACATTGAGTAATTAACTCCAGTACCAACTAATAGTGCAAACAAATATTTTCTGTAAACGAGATGATTTCAGGCAGAATAATAGAGGACTGGGGAAACGTGGCACTCGGTGGAAGCAACGCTGAGATTTCGATTTGCTGCTCCCAGCCCTCTAAATTCATTCTCAACCGCAGCATCTTTTTCCCCCTGAGGCTGAAATGCTTTTTAGAAAGGGGGGGGGGAGTATGGAAATATGACAATTTTTCGGAGTTCTTGGAGGGGTTCTTCAAGAATAAAGAAAACTTTACCACCCACACATTTTTAGTGAGGGAAAAAAAATCTGGAGTAACTCGACAGTAAGGGCAATAGGAGGCTAGCAGAGAGCAACTATCTCAGGGATGTGGATCCATTCACGACAAAAGTTTCCCAAAACCTCCTACTCTAAGCAAGTCCTGTCATTTTAAGCCATGGTTCTAAGATAGGAGTGAGCAGTGACTATCCAGATAGATAAGAAATCTCAGGTTCTCTCTCAATCCAGACTAGCATACGCGTGGCTCTGAGGTGCCAGTGCTTTGGTCTCAGCCCCAAACAAGGAACCTGACCTGAAGGCCCGCGGCCCCGGCGCAAGCAAGGCCCACTAGGCCTCACTCAGCGAGGCCGCTCTGCCCCAGGCAGGGGCCAGATGACAGAGGTTGCCTGCCCGCAGTCCCGGAGCACCCAGGCCAGGGGCTGCCGGCCTTGCTGGACGGCGCGGGCTGCAGCTCTTCGAGCTCGGCCTGTCAGCCCTGGACCCACCGTGGGGTCCTCTTGGGCCCTGTGGCCTCAGCTTCAGGCCCTTCTCCTTCTGGTCGCCTCCGCCGAAAGCCAGACGCTTTCGTCTCGGCCCATCTGGCCCACGTTTGGGCCTCCACAGCTCGGCCGCGATGGGGAAACACTGCCAGGGTTAAGCCTGACGCCTCTCGGCGGCTGGTGCTCTTCCCACGCTGCAGAGCGGGGTGCCGGGCCCCGGTGCTCCGCAGCTCCGCTGGGCCTGACCCGGACCGCGACCTCGGGGATCGGCGGCTGTGGGACGCCTCGCCCGGGGCCAAGCCGCTCGCACACCACTGACTGCGGATCCAGGCTCAACCAGGGACCGCAGCGCAATGTTTTAATTGAAATCGCAGGTTTAAGCACAGCTGGCGGCTGTCTATTGATTTTGCAGAGGCTTCTCTTGTGGGAAGCATATTAAATATGACTGGCACGGCTAGAGTTTTCCTCCTTCTACCCCCTCCCTCGGGCCTTTTTATGGTCACTAAGCCGAACACTGTAAGGATGACTTTTGTTTTCAAAAATGTCTTAATGCCAGAAATCGCCCTCACTTTAGAATAAATTACTTAGCAGACGCCTTCCTGGGGTGTAGACAACCTCAGAGGGAAACCCCCCTCGGGAGCAAAAGCTCACACGTGTGCATTACTTCTGAGATGGCAGAGGAAAAAGGCAAGCATTTCTGCTCCACAGAAGTGTTGCAATTCCAGCCCTGGTGGCTTGTGTTTCCTGGTGCTAGATGGCAAGAGGCGCTTTTTTTTTTTTTTTTAAGTATTACGATTATAATTATTTCCTCACCCTATTACCAGGTTGCAATACATAATATAGCATCCTATGTCCTCTCCCCAGGGAGCTGAATAGCTTGGGGGCCACTGGAGGCTGGAGGCTGCTGAGTTTGGGGAAACAACCACTGGGCAGATTTGATATTCTTTCTCACCGCTGCTCTGAAACTCGTGTGGAAACAAATAAACAAACAAAAACCAAATCAACCGAATAAACAAACCCAAACCAAATAAACTTCATGGTTTAAGGAGTCTCCTTCTCTTCCTTCTTCTTTCTAAAGGGATATTTAGGATCGGATTTACCCGGTGCTGCGTTTAATCGCTGAAAATAGATTAACTTCTGCAGAGAAATTCTTCTGCGATCTCCTTTTTTTTTTCAATCCCCTAGGAAGCATTTTATTGAAAACATTCGAACCGGCTTGCCAGCGGCGGGCTTGTCCAAGGCCCAGGGGCCTCCGCCTTTAGTGCCGGCAGTGAGCTGGATTAGTGCGTCGGGGAGACAAAAGAGGCCCTGATCCCCCGGCCAGGCAAGGCCCGGAGCGCCCCGGTCGCCGGTAACGCGTACCGCGCGAGCACAGTCTTGGGCCCGGGCCTCCAGGGACAGATGGGCCAGAGCCGTCTGCATCTGCCCGCGTCCTGGGAGATGCTGCGGCGCCCACAGCCAGGGTGGCTAAGCGCCCGGCCCACTGCACCCGGCTGTTTCACAGCGCCCCTCGCATCCGGGACTGGTTTGCAAATCTCAGTGCACCCACAGACTGGTTTTCACCCTCGAAGAGGAGAGATGCCTATACATCAAGGGCAGCCGGCTTTGCTGCCAAGGAGGGAGGGGGATGGTGCTGTGAACCTATCACAGTTTCCAGGACCCTCTCAACCCCCACCTCAATCGCTGTAGAGGACTTCCACCTCGTCTTCGGAAATCCGGGGCAGTGTGCCGCACTCTTTGGCCGGAGGGAATCTTCCGAGAGCAGATCTGCAGCCCCTACACGCAAGTTTGGTGTGCTGTCTGTCCCCTCCGCTCTCGATGCACATATAACCACACTCACGCATATATATGCACATGTAAGTATGCTGTGTGTATATGTATATGTGTTCACTGCTCTCCACAACCCTTCACTTAAAATGCCTTTTGAGTAGGACTCTGAATCCAATACCTGCATGTCGCAGTTTGCCAGCGGACCTGTCATGTCCCGAGCCGTAGTGGGGGCAGGTAGTCATCTTGTAGATGCCTTTTTTTCTTGCCACGCGATTTCCAGGTGCAACTCAAAGGAAACACTAGTTTACAAATAACAGTTATATTTTACATATATTTTACACACTATGTACATACATATAAGTATGCATTATATATATATATATGAAATAAAAAGGCATTTTGGAGGAGTAACAGACCCTGTAGCTCGGATGCTGTCGGATTTCTAACTCCCTGGGAAGACGGCTTAGGATCCTCCGCGTTATTTAACTTGGCAGCTAGTTAAACTCCGCGGTGGAGCCTGCCCAAAGGTATTAGCGTTAAGTGCTAAGAGCTGGAGTTAAGCCGGCAGTGAAAAGGAGGGACTGGAGGGGCCAAAGGGGTAAGAGGAACTGATTCCAGGTTCGCCCAAACTTCTGGAAGTCTGCCGGGCAGAGTAGGTCTGAGTTGGATGTCCTGTTGGATAAGAATCCTGACCTCTGTGATCGCTTTACAAGAGAATCTCTCGGTACTGTTTTCTTTGCTTGGTTGGTTTGGTTTGGCTTTGCTAGGTGTGTGTGAGAACGGAAAAGTTCTTTCCTGCCCAGTTTTCTTGAGTTCTCACTAGTTCACGTGAATCCCATCTTCTCCTCACCTAGGTAAAGACTTCCATCTGCGTGTTCACCTCTGGAGTTTGCAGTTGGGCTTAGGTAACAAAATAGAAACTGTAAAAGTGCTAAGTAGCACTCCACCAAGAATGAATAAATCTTTCTGCTTCCACCCCTGTCTCCCTCTCACATACAGACCCTCCCGCTTCGGGGGCTCAGCTAAGGTGGCCATCAGTATGTGATTACGTATCACTGAGGGCCTTTAACACACCAGGCACAGTAGTAGCTCAGTTCTCAGTTTTGTCCTATAAAGTCAGTACCTACAGCCAATGTGCCCATTACACAGATAACATGTCCAAGGTCACATAACTGGTGAGAGACTGTTTTAAGAACCCATACTCCTAAGGACCGTGCCGAGAAAAACACAAAAACACCACCTAGACAAGTAGCCTGAGTTGGCTGGTGGAGTGTAAACTGGGAAAAGTTGGAGTAGAGTGTAAACACTTGGAAAATTGGTTGGCAGTAACAATTAAATTTGAATACGTGCATTCCTTATAACCCAGCAATTCCACTCCTAAGTATATACCCAGCAGAAGCATGTACTTAAGTTCACCAAAAGACAGGCACTAGAATGTTCACAGCAGCGCTGTTTGTAATAGTCCTATGTTGGAAATTTCCTCAATCACCATCAAGTGTGGCACCCATAAATAAATCAAGATAAAATAATATACATCAATAAGAATCAACTAACCACTACTACACTAAACATGTCAGTGAGTTTCATGAACATAATATTGACCAAAGCAGCCAGATCCAAGAAACTACACACTGCATGATTTCACTTAAGGTTCAAAGTAGGCAAAATTTGGGGTCATAATGGGGGCTTCTGGGGTGCTGGTAAGGGTTTGTTTTCTGATCTGGATTTTGGTTTGTGAATATTTTTTGAACTGTGCACACTTATTATGTGAATGTTTTGTGTATCTTTGTTATGCTTCTATACATCAGTTAAATACACTTATCTGTTCACATTTTAATATATCTATTATTATTACATTACTTTGCAAACCAAGGTCCGTCTAGTCAAGGCAATGGTTTTTCCCGTGGTCATGTATGGATGTGAGAATTGGACTGTGAAGAAAGCTGATCGCCGAAGAATCGATGCTTTTGAACTGTGGTGTTGGAGAAGACTCTTGAGAGTCCCTTATACTGCAAGGAGATCCAACCAGTCCATTCTAAAGGAGATCAATCCTGGATGTTCATTGGAGGGACTGATGCTAAAGCTGAAACTGCAATACTTTGGCCACCTCATGCGACGAGTTGACTCACTGGAAAAGACTCTGATGCTGGGAAAGGTTGGGGGCGGGAGGAGAAGGGGACGACGGAGAATGAGATGGCTGGATGGCATCACCGACTCTGTGGACATGAGTTTGAGTGTACTCCGGGAGTTGGTGATGGACAGGGAGGCCTGGCGTGCTGTGATTCATGGGGTCGCGGAGAGTCGGACACGACTGAGCGACTGAACTGAACTGAACTGAACTGATTATAATATCTCTTAAAGTCGAAGTGTTATTCACTCAGTCACGTCCGACTCTTTGCAACCCCATGGACTGTCGCCTGACAGGCTCCTCTGTCCATGGAATTCTCCAGGCAAAAACACTGGAGTGGATTGCCATTCCCTTCTCCAGGGGATCTTCCCAACTCAGGGATTGAACCCAGATCTCCCACACTGCAGGCAGGTTATTTACCATCTGAGCCACCAGGGAAGCCCAATATCTCTGTATTTG
This sequence comes from Moschus berezovskii, assembly GCF_049115385.1. Taxonomy (NCBI): domain Eukaryota; kingdom Metazoa; phylum Chordata; class Mammalia; order Artiodactyla; family Moschidae; genus Moschus; species Moschus berezovskii. Next base: position 21,614,413 of record NC_142483.1, read on the forward strand.
TTAAATAAGTGAATTATCAGCTTGAATATGTCTAACTTACTCCCCGTCCCCAGTTTCCCCAAGATACGCTCCTTTCCTGCCTCTTGAGTAATGTGCCTTGCACTTCTTCCTTTGGACCAGACAAATACATCAATTAATTGGGCTCTCATAAAGACTTAAAAATAAGCAGCTTCCATTCTTCTAAGACAATTGTCTTTGGAGCCTGGGTGTTGGATCCAACTTCCCAGGGAACCTGCAATGGACTCAAGAGTGCTTAATCAGGGGAGGTCATTTGAAGCATTCTGCTCACCCAAGATCTTAGCATAGGGATGGCAGCTTTGAACTTGGACCTGTACCCTTTGCTGCAGGTGAAGCAGGTAAAGAACCTTGACCAGGAACTGCCTCAAACCTTCCAGAAACACAATCTGGCAGGTTGTGCTGGGAGATGGAGATCTGGCTGAAGGTGGCAGGGTGGGGTATGAGATGCTTGTAGGGAGTAGCATTAATAGAAAGCCTTGGCAAGTCCTTAGAGCTAAACTCACTGGTTCCTGGCACAGAGGAGTCCAGGGGGGAAAAGTCTTGGCTGCCTGGCAAAGTGACCCAGTTAGCAGAAGGAGCAGCTCTGCTTTAGGAGAGGGTGGGGAAGTTTATTTCAGCAGGAAAAAGCCTTGGGGCACAGAAATCAAGTACTTGACAATTCCTTTGTGCAAAGACAAGGTAAATTCTACCAGGGGCAATGGTTGCAAATCTGAACTCAGCACTTTAAGAAAGAAATTTGAAGAACCTACAACTAAAGCAACTGAAGAGAGGGTAAGGAGGTAAGCTATAAGTTAGACAGACTAAAAAGATAAAAATTATCTGGCAAGTAGATAAGACCCAACTAATGATGTAATTCATTCATTAGTTAGCTTCATCTATCTGAGACTTCCTGTACTGGGTACTTACAAGCTACATGCCAGAGATATATTGCTTACCAGGATAGACACAATCCATACCCTCATGCCTCTTCAATTCAGTTTAGTTGCTCAGTCATATCTGACTCTTTGTGACCCCATAGACTGCAGCATGCCCGGCATCACCAACTCCTGGAGCTTGCTCAAACTCATGTCCATCGTGTCAGTGATGCCATCCAACCATTGTCCCCTTCTCCTCCTGCCTTCAATCTTTCCCAGCATTAGGGTCTTTTCCAGTGAATCAGTTCTTTGCATCAGATGGCAAAAGTATTGGAGTTTCAGCATCAGTCCTTCCAATGAATATTCAGGACTGATTTTCTTTAGGATGGACTGGTTTGATCTCCTTGCAGTCCAAGGGACTCTCAAGAGTCTTCTCCAGTACCACAGTTCAAAAGCATCAATTCTTCAGCACTCAGCTTTCTTTACAGACCAACTCTCACATCCACACATGACTATTGGAAAAACCATAGCCTTGACTAGACAGACCTTTGTTGGCAAAGTAATGTCTTTGCTTTTTAATATCCTGTCCAGGTTGGTCATAACTTTTCTTCCAAGGAGCAAGCATCTTTTAATTTCATAGCTGCAATTAGCATCCGCAGTGATTTTGGAGCCCCCCCTCCTCAAAAGTCTCTATTTCCATTGTTTCCCCATCTATTTGCCATGAAGTGATGGGACCTGATGCCATGATCTTAGTTTTCTGAATGCTGAGTTTTAAGCCAACTTTTTCACTCTCCTCTTTCACTTTCATCAAGAGGCTCTTTAGTTCTTCGCTTTCTGCCATAAGGGTGGTGTCATCTGCATATCTGAGGTTATTAATATTTCTCCTAGCAATCCTGATCTTAGCTTGTGCTTAATCCACCCAAGCATTTTGCATGATGTACTCTGCATATAAGTTAAATAAACAGGGTGACAATATACAGCTTTGATGTACTTCTTTCCCAATTTGGAACCAGTCCATTGTTCCATTTCCTGTTCTAACTATTGCTTCTTGACCTGTATACAGATTTCTCAGGAGGCAGGTCAGGTGGTCTGGTATTCCCATCTTTTAAAGAGTTTTCTAGTTTGCTGTGATCCATACAGTCAAACGCTTTGGCATAGTCAATAAAGCAGAAGTAGATGTTTTTCTGGAACTCTCTTGCTTTATCAATGATCCAGCGGATGTTGGTCATTTGATCTCTGGTTCCTCTGCCTTTTCTAAATCCAGCTTGAACATCTGGAAGTTCATGGTTCACGGACTGTTGAAGTCTGGCTTGGAGAATTTTGAGCATTACTTTACTAGTGTGTGAGATTAGCACAATTGTGTGGTAGTTTGAACATTCTTTGGCATTGCCTTTCTTTGGGATTGGAATGAAAACTGAACTTTTCTAGTCCTGTGGCCACTACTAAGTTTTCCAAATTTGCTGGCATACTGAGTGCAGCACTTTCACAGCATCATCTTTTAGGATTTGAAATAGCTCAACTGGAATTCCATCACCTCCACTAGCTTTGTTCATAATGATGCTTCATAAGGCCCACTTGACTTCACATTCCAGGATGTCTGGCTCTTGGTGAGTGATCACACCATCACGCCTCTTACATTTGTTCATTCAACCAATACACTTAACATCAGTACCTTCTATAAACCAGGCTATGGGTTCAGAAATGGAGAAAAGACAATGAGCATGGCTAGGGTGGTGCAAGATTCTCAAAGAGAGCAGAATTTGAGGGAAAAAGTAAAAAAATATACCCAAAGAAGCAAAACATAACCAAAGAACTCCCTGATGGGGAAGTTAAAAAATTTTAAAGCTTCTCACTCCAACAGAGGCCACAGGCTAAACTCATAAATACCAGTTCTCTAAAGGCATTTCCATGATGGGTGGGTAGACCCCTCTCTGACAATTTATCATCTGGTGCTTTTTTCTAGAGACAGAATTTTCTGGTTTGGATGGAGTGTGGCATTTCTCAGGATATTAGGACATAGCATGAAGCTCCTTTCTGGGCTTGGAAGGGCTGAGTGTCTTTGAACCAGAGAACAGTTCTACAATCAGATCAGGTTAGAAGCCTGGCTTGTCTGTGAGCCGTTGATCTACAGGCAGCTTACTATCTCTCCAAGTCCGAGTTGCCCACCTTGGGCAGGAGATGAACACCTATTTGGTCGCAGGGTGGTGAGATCTAAATGAGAAAATGCAGAGAGAGAGCTCAGCACCCATGACTGGCCAAAGGAAAGCCTTTAGGGAGCATTTGCTGTAATTATTTTAAGTGTTGTTATTTGTAGATATGGTCCTTCAGTCAGATGCGTGGTGAGATGGGAGAAGACAGCCACAAATATTTACTTTGCTCTGTACTTGTTTTACTTCTTCTGGTAAATAAAGTGAGGTGGTTTTTCCTCCCCTGATTTAAAAAGCAAGCAGTGGAAAAAATATTGGAAAAAGCAGAGAATTACAAAGAAGCGTATTAAAATTATATTAAAATTGTACCTAATCCTATAATTCAGAAATCACAGACAATGCTTTGGTATACATTGTTTCTTTGCCTTTGAATGGCTGCCATCATAGGATATATACTGTTGGATAATCTGCTTTTCTATTTAATATAGCATGAATGTTTCCGTGGTCTTAAATATGCAACTAAGACATGATTTTAATGTCTCCATGGTACTCCACTACCTGGCTTTAACAGGAGTTAGACAGTCCTTTGTCGTTGGATATGTAGGTTGTTCACAAATTTTTTTTTCCCCCAATAGTTCCATCAGGAACATTCTCACACATTAATTTTGTGCATAGCTAATTCCTGTAGGATAAATTCCCAGAAGGAGAAATACTGTGGCAAAAGATATACACATTTTTAAAGCTTTAGATACCAAGTGACAAATTGCCCTTCCAAGAGGGGGTACAATGCCTCCTTCCCAGCTCCTTCACTAACATTGGGCATTGTCATCTAAAAAACCCTGACCAATCTGATAGTCCCCACATGGTATTGCATTGCTATTTCTGCCTATCTGTTCCTGCCCAGGGCAGACTCAGGTGCCAAATTATGGAGAACTTGGAATGTAGGAATGCTGGTAGACTGGGGTGACAGAAGAGAGGAAGAAATATGGGAAAGGATGTCCCAGTGAGAGAACCATCCAGAGAAAGCAGGGAGGGACAGCGTCATGTATTTTGGGGCATCCAAATGGTTCTAGTTTGCTTTAGGATTTGAGCATTTCCTGAGAAGCCTCCTCACGCCCAGCAGAAAGTGAGCTGCTGCCTTTCTACTGCTTCTAGACCATCTGTCCCTTCCCGAGACTGGCTTGCCCCTAGGTCCTGCAGGTGGGTGCCCATCTGTAGCTGAAAGTCCAGCCCCGAGACTGGAGTCCTAGGCTAAGGAGGCTAATGTGGACTGTCTCCCTCCCAAAGGCAGCTAGGCAGTTCAAAATCTCTCACCATGCCCAGAAAAAGAACCAGAGTCTCCAGACCAAGGAAATGACATGAAATGAGAAGCACGGTCCTGCACACGCGACACAAGTAAGAGAGGCTCTAAGGAGATTCTCATGCTGAACTTGAGCCTCTCTGCAAGCAGAGAACTGCATGATTTTCATGACCTCTCTACCTTACCTGGCGAATAAAAAATAACCAATCTTAACAGAAGTTTTCAACACACACAAAACAAATACAGAAAAATATAATGAATCCATATACAGAGTCCCAGGAAGACCAATCCATGGCCAACCATGACTCATCTACGTCCCCATCCACCACCCCCTCACATCGTTCTAAAACAAGTCCAAGACGTACTATTCCATCAGCCATAATTTCAGTACCATCACCGAAGGTATTAATGATAATTTCTCAACATCATCAAATACCCAGCATTTCAATTTCCTATTTTTAAATAAATATTTAGAATTTTCAGTAACCTTTCGCTTAAATTATGATTCAAATAAGGTCCATACATTACAATTGGTTGTTATGGCTTATAAGTCACTTTTAATTTATAGATTTCCCTCCACCTCTTTTTTCGCCTTGCAATTTATTTCTTTAATGAAAAATCAGGTTTTGTTGCTGTTGTTTTTGTTCTACAGAGTTTTCTTTCACAGTCTATATTTTGCTGACAATAGCCACAGTTTTGGCAATTTTAAAACCTCACGTCTTAAGATGGCGTCCTAACTGCCACTCCGTGAACATTCCTTGGAGAGCAGATCTTTGCTGAGTCCTGTGGCCTGTGTCCTCCTGGAGGGCAGGGGCATCTCTTGTTCAGTTGCACTGAACTGCAGCCACTTGCACTCACTGCTCAGACAGCAAGCACATCTGGTTGGCTGGATGAATTGAATGCCTGAAAGAATTACGTTCTTTTCGTTACATTTCTGCCAGGTACATCCCTGAACTCAGCTTGCAGCCCTGCATTTTATACTACATGTATTTTTTTTTCCCCCATGTGTGGTTAGTGTCTAAGGACAGGATAGACCTCATGCTGCTTTTAAAAACACAGACCTTTTCTCTACTGCCACCTATAAGGATGCTCCACACAGATCAAGATTCTGAATTATGACTAATTCAAAGGCCAGCTGACTTTTCATCCTCTGGTTCTGGAGTGTATACTGGTGCTTTCATTCTCCTCATTTTTTAAAGTGTTAGTTGCTCAGTCACGTCCAACTCTTTGTAACCCCAAAGACTGTAGCCCTCCAGGCTCCTCTGTCCATGGGGTTCCCCAGACAGGAATACTGGAGTGGGTTGCCATGCCCTTCTCCAGGGGATCTTCCTGACCCAGGGATCAAACCCACGTCTCCTGCACTGCAGGCAGATTCTTTTACCATCCGAGCCACCAGGGAATCTGGCTGTTAACTGAAAAGAAGGAAGCCCTCTCAGACTTTTCCTTGGATATTGAGAAGATATTTAATTCCAGAATAAAAATTTCCTTTAGAGCTGCTGTTCTCTCCCACCCACACCTCCATAGGTCCCCTGGGGGTGGAAGTGGAGGTGGTACAAAGTTCTGTACAGGGGAAACTTAACATTCTATAAATAAGGGCTTGCTTAAGGAACGAAAGAAGAGCCGTGGCAAGGATGTCTCTATCCCTCGTTACATTAAATTGGAGCACATGCTTATTTAACATAATCAAGTGTAGGAAGATTTCTTTGCAGATTAAATTTTCACTTAGGACACATAAAGGAGTAAGTAAATTAATATTGATCATCTAGGATGGATCAATATTAGTGGATCAAGGTTTTGTGTTTCTAGACTGAATGACTTTAATTGCTAACGCTTACTGCATTCAAGTAATGTAATACGTATGCAATGAAAATCCAGTCTCCCACCTAAATCTCTGGCCTCTTTCCCCAGAGGCAACTACTTACTTTGGTTTCTTACTATGTGCCAGGTCCTGTGAGCTTAATAATTAATACCAGTTACTGTTATTATTGCATAAATAGTGTGAACTTGTAAAGCAAGTAGACTGGCTATCTTCATCTTCAGATGAAGTAAATGAGACTCAGGGGGTATCGGTAATTAGCCTAAGGCTGTATGGTTTTGGTTTTGTGTTTGTTATTTTTGGCTGCACTGTGAAGATGTGTTCACACTGTGAGGATCTATGACCAAGAATTGAACCCATGCCCCTGCAGTGGAAGCACTAATCTTTTTTACCACTGGACCTCCAGGGAAGTTCCACAAGGCCACATATTTAGGTGAGAGGCAGAGGCAACACTCAGACCTAGCCAGCACGGGAGCCTACACCCACGGTTCTTAGCCATTAACCATCCTGTCTAGAAACACAACATTATGACCTACTGATATCCTCAAACAGTGAATTGTAGACTATCATTTCTCAAACTGTTTTTGCCAGTTTGATGGTTTGAATTTCGTTCAAAAAATTAAAACTCTACAGCTTACATGGTTTGTATAAAAAAGGAAAAGACAGTCCCCATTTTATAGGCAAGGAAATTAGGAAGAAATACAATGGAGAAAGCAAGGAGTGGGATGGGGAGGCTAAAGATGAAGAGCTTTGGCATAAATTTTCAACTTTTCTCTGTGTGTGCGTGCGGAGGTGCATGTGTGTGTATGAGTGTGTTTATGTGTGTACAGTATGTAAAGAGTAGACCCCTTTGACAGTCTGGTAAGACTATGGACCTCTTCTAAGCATAATGCTTTTAAAGGCATAAAGTAGATATAATTGCAAAGCAGGTCAACCACATTGATACACAGTTATCAAAATCTTTAAAAAATCAATGTGTGGCATAATGATATATGTACTTCCTTTTCACTGCATTAAATAAGATCTGGTGGCAGGTGTAATAACTAAGGAAATTTAGAAGTACTGATGAGTGTAAATGGTATTTTGAGATACTGCAACAACTGTAATGTGATATGAAAATATCTGTGATTTCTCTTGGTGACAAAGTCACAGATGCTACTATGGTTTGCTGTCTCTCTTTTTATTCTTTCTTCTTCAAGTTCACAGACCTCTTGAATTCCAGTCCAGCACTCTAGGTTCAGACTCTCTCGCCTGCAATGGACAAAGGTTAGAGAACAAAACTTAATCTTCCATCCTGCACCTGCGACTACTACTGTAGTCACAAGTCCGCATTTTTCTCGTCCAGATGATGCTCTGTTGGGATGCTGTAAACAGTAGATTTATTTAAAAGACACACTCCTTTAAACTATTTTTAATTTGAAAGAGTAGTGAATGCACATGGTTAAAAGAACCAAACATAAGGCAGTATGCACTGAAAAATACATCCCCTCTCCCAGAGGTAAACACCGCTACCAGATTCTTCTAAATCCCTCCTGTACGACATCAGACGAGGAGCTGATGCGGTAGCTCCGAGAATCCACTGAAGGCTGGGGAAACAGGCTCGGTGAGGAGCCAAGGGACAAGTTAAGTGAAGCACAGACACAAGAGCCCTGGGAACAGCTCTGCTTGGGCTGCTGTTGGGCAAATGCCTCATCACTGGAATCGCCCCTGGTCTAACCAGCAGCCACACTGAAGGGTGTCTGACGCTGCTGTGCCTTGGGGTCCTTCTTTTAATGAACACACTGTAACAATAGGTCATGCTCAGGATATTGTTCTGGTTATTTCTCTGTTATAGATGAGAAAACCGAGGCCTAGGAAAGATTAGGTAATCTGTCTGAGGTCACAGGGTAGGTATTCCCACCAGCTGGCTGAAATCTGAACCAAGGTGAGCCTGACTTCTGAACCTGAGCTTGTGCTCTTGATCTCCACCTGTTACTCCTTCCTGCTGTAACTGTCGCTCAGGGGTCCACAGATCCTGCAGCCCCTGCTTTCACCTTTACTTAACGTTATAGAGAGTGGTTTGAACCCCCGTCCTTTGTAATAACAGGATCTGGCCCCTCGCCATTTCAAGGATCATCTTTTCCTCACATCCAGGGAGCAAAGGGGTGCTTGTTTGTCATCTGTTCCTGAGGCAGTCCCTAGTTCTGCCTATGTCCTCAGTTCACTGTGTGGGAGGCCTTCCCCTGGGATAGATGCCTCCTTTTCCTTGCATTTTCCCAAAGAAATATTAATACTATGTGTACAGCAGTGTTGTTACGGAGGTGGTGTGGTGGCAGAGGTAGATGCAATGTGAGCTTTTGTTTGTTTTTTGCAGTGGAAGGATGAATTCCAATTTCAGACATGTTAAAAAATGAAAAGAAAAAGGTTTGTCTTTGAATCAATGAAACATAAGAATTGATTTCACTTAGAGTCAGAGAAGAAATGGATCAGAGGTGGTTTTACTTCATTTCAATGTTAAGAAGAAACCATTTCCTTGATTGGGAGATCATTACTCTAGGTTAATCTCTCCCAAATTATTGTATCAGAGATATCCTGCATTCTGGAGAGAAAGATATCTCCCCTGCCTGCCAAAAATCACTTCATAGGGGTTCAACTTATAGTATCACGAGATCAGAGACTGTCATTTAATTAAAGCGTCCTCTGAAGAGTTCAAACTTTCCAAATACACTACGATGTCAGTATTCTCCATATGCTCTGGAATTTTTAGTCTATAATCTTGATGTTTGGTTTTTTTTGAAAGGTGGTTTTTATTTAAAATGAAAGTAATTGCATGAAAGAACATGGTGGAGGAATTTATTGTGCTCCAAGTTCCATTCTGGGTGGTGACTGGGGAGACTCAGTGAGGTGCCTAGTTCAGGACCATTCATACAGTGACATCAGAGTTTGAGACCTGGTCATACCTTCCGCTTAATCTGTACTTTTGTTTGCATGAAATACTGGCAGTACTTGTCTTTTTATATTCCCTTTGGTTTTAAGTGCATTCCAAAATTTCCAGCACTTTCTCTGAAATCCGTACTATCTTCAATCATGTTTCCTGCTTGGAGATTTAAGCAAAGCCTTGTTTGTTCTTTGCAATTGTATTCTCTACCCAGGAAACAAGCCAACTTGTTTCTGATGGACAGAGGGAAATATGCCAGCTTAACCATGTTTACAATTCCCTTTTGCCATCACATCATCAATTCTTAGGAAATAAGGAAAATTTTTATTTGGGTACTCTTGGCTTTTTGTTGCCTTGCAGTCCTCTTATTTGTAGTCGAGTGTATTAACTGTGGTCATTTTATCCCTCTCTTTGCTGGTGACTGTGATTAAACTGCTGTGAAGGGCTCTTCTTTGACCCTTTCAGTATACTGTCATCAGAGGAGAGGGCTCTGCTGGCTGAAGGCACTGTCGCCAGTCCTTTTCTCCTTTTCTGCTTAGTTACCACAAAGGCAGATTTACGACTTTAGATGAAATGCATAGTTTCATAAGAAGGGAAACAGATGATAATTTTAGTATTTAGATGAAGAAAAAAAACAACCTTGAATAAAAGATGAATATTGATTTTTAAAAATTTGTTTACCCAGAATTGCAGAATTGTGCATAATGTGATTTCAGTTCAGATTTGTTAATCATGTGCTGATGGAAACTGGCCACAAAGAACACTTATTTTGGATTTTAAAATTTAAATAAAATGAACTTCTTAAAATTTATGCTGAAACAATAATGATACAACCCTGGCTGGTTGACTTCCTGAAATTTTTACAGAACCCCAAATTTATGACAGCATGAGTATTCTTGCGTGCACCGAAGTTTGGGTCATGTTAGTGACGAGGTGGATGGTTTTCCTAAGGCTGCTGAGATTCTTCATCTTTTTTTTTATTTTGTAATTCTTTCTCTATAGACAGGGGATACTGTAATAAATTCAGTCTATACTTCCTTAGTTATGATCATACTCCAGTATGCCTCTCTGATGTTCTCCCATTCAATTCAACCAACATTTACTGAATGCCTACTATATTCCAGGCACCTGAATGGCACACACAAATAGACGTAGAGTCCCTGACCTCAAGCAGTTGGCAGTCTGTCGAGGAGACAAGACACAATAAAAAAAAAATCAGTATAGTATAGCGCAGTTAGACTGGGATTGAATCTGGGGTGTTTCAGAAATCCTTCAGTCACATTTCAGAGAGTCTCTTGGGTCACTTCCACAGATGGCTCATTTCCAACCATTATGTTTTGATTCATCCTAGATTTCCTCCTGGAATTTTAGTTTATCTTATTTTGCTCTTGTTTCTTCTTTGATTAGACAATCTCCTTAAACACAGCACAACCATTAAAAGTAATACAGAAAATCTGTATGTGCAGACATGGAAATGATCCTTCACTGATAAATGAAAAATATGATTTGCCTCAGTAGGCTCAGGCTGAATCCCATTTGTGAAAATATATTTCTAAATATATATATAAATATATAAAAATATAAATATATCCAACTGGATATTGGATATATGTATTATATATATAAATATATATCCAATATACTTATATATAATTTGAACATATTTGGAAGAATATAGGCCCATCTGTTAGCAATGGCTACTTTGGGGAAATGGGTTGGGGAAGGAAGAGGCTTCAACTTCGTGTTTCATAGAATTCTGCTCTATTTGATTTTTTTAAACTTAAAAAATTTTTTCTTTAAATATTTTGAAAAAGTAAAAATCCTAGTTAGCTCTTTGTTATGCAGACCATTAAATCCAAACTAAATGGAACTTGAAACGTTAATGCACCCTTTCCACCTTAATCTCTTCTAACCCCCTGCATAAATCTTTCCATGAAGCCAGGTTCCCATAACACACCAAGCATATTCATTAATATCTCAAGTAAACATGTATTTGTTGAGTGCTTACTCTGTTCACTGGGAATCCATCAGAGGAAGGAAAAAAAAAGAAAAGAACAGCTTCAGCCAAGTGGCACATTCCCCTCACCTCCCTCTGCTTTGGACCATGTCTCTTCCTGTCCTTTCTTTGGGCTCTTCAAGGCCCCCTCCTCCAGGAAGCCTTCCTTTTCCCTCCTTTGAATCTTGAGTATTCAGTGTAAGTCTTTTGAAGAATCATACTGGCTGGACTAAAGGTTCTAAGAGAACAGTAATCATATATGGAGTGACTACAATAAAGATAGAGCAGGGAAGTTGGCAGGGATCACACCCTCTGGTAGTGGAGAGCTACATGAAACACGTAATGATGCAAAGAGCCCCTCCAAGAATAGTGTGATGAACAGTATGAAAGACGAGAGCGCGTCATGAGGATACACACCAGGAACGTGGCTGCTGGACTGACGGTGGGGTTTGGAAGGGCTTCCCTGGGGAAGTCAAACTTATTTAGCTGGGGTGTGAAGGAAAAGATGAAGTGCTTAGGGGAGGGGCCCAGATGGGAAGCACCACGGTGCACGGGAAGTAAAAGATGCAGGTACAGCTGTAACCTAGAGAAAGAGGGGAGCAGAGTTAACAGAGGAGGCTGATGGGGCAGGTGAGGACCCAAGCGGATATGACCTTCTATGTCCCTCAGCGAATTTGGGCTTCATTCTACGGGCAAAGGGAGCCCTGAATGCTTTTCATTGGAGGATGGACAAGATCACGCTTACCTTTCAGAAAGGTTCCACTGGCTAATGAGAGGGAATGGATTAGAGAGAGAGAGCCTGGGTGTTTCTAGCACTGGCTGGATAGTAGGACTCAACTCTCTGCGGACTGATTGCTGATAGAGTGAATGCTTTTCCATCAGGTTAACACTTCCCTGTATATCTCTATGTCTCACCATCCATCTGGCACTTTTTCCTATGGCCTCTTCCCTACCAGTGTTCTTATAACTCTAGGCTTTTCCTCTTTTAAGAAAAGGGAATAAAATTTATGCAATTCATGAGAGGCTACCCAAACTGCTATTATATGTGTTAAAAGGCAATCCATTCCATTTGTGTAGTCACTGAACTACAATTATAAACCACGGCACCACTTACCAGAATGATGAAAATTAAAAGCAGTGACAATATTTAGTAAGGTCAAGGGCAATACCTATGGTTGTCGGGGACTTTGATTCTCTGCTGGTAAGACTGTAACTCTGTTCTTGCTCTGTGGAAAACTGGCAGTATTTCTTAAAAATGAACAACATATCTTTACCTTCTAACCCAGCAATTGTACCACAAGTTATGCACAAAGAAATTCATGGCAGCATGACTTATAAGAGCCCCAAACCCCCCAAAAAAGATGTTAACATAGATAAATATGCTGTAGTATAGTCATACATTGGAGTTTATATAGCACTGAAAAGAAATGACGCACAGCCACACCATCAGCATAACACAGAGCAGAAAGATGATGGACAGAGTCTAACTGCATGAGAGTTTTAATTTAACTGATACCATTAGAAACCAGGGTAGTGGTAACCTTTGGACAGTGGTTACCCCTAAGGAGGGGGAGAGACTGGGAAGGGGCATGGGCCTGGGTCTGTCTGGGGGTGTTAATCGTGTGCCACTCCTTGACCTGGTGGTGATTCAAAAAATGTGTTCTCTTTCACAAATCACTGAGCTGTATGCTTATGATGTACATACTCCTTTGCAGGTATATCATATTTTAATTTAGAAAAAGGAGATGCAAACTTCACTTTACATCCCAAAGGAATAAAAATGACAGCTCAAGGTTCCCAAATGGTCTCCTTCCCAGTTTTGAGGTCGGGGTAATCTGAATGAGAACTTGGTCAGTTTTTGGTTTCTGAGCCCTTCGGATGTCATTTTCTTTCCCCCAGCCCTCCCTCAAGGGTCTCCACACGGAGGGATGGTGTCCAATAGGACCCTCAGTGCTATGCTGTGGTGAATTCTTCTTTTGGGGGAAACTTAATAAACCAACCTTGCTTTAAGGTCTTTTGGGTTGGTTACCTCACTCCTCCAGGCTCCTGAGCATGTTCTTCCTCTTTCCAACTCCTATACACTGGGTGATGTGCTCTCTTGTGCATTGTTTAGTTGTTTTTAATCACTGTGAGAAACAGACTTTAGTTTTGCAACTCAAAATATCACCGATACAAATATATCTTACAGCATTCTACCTCTTCCACCCTGACTTTGTGCTGCTGGGCAATCAGAGATGTTTTACACCTGCATCCTCGGTTCAGTTCAGTCGCTCAGTCGTGTCTGACTCTTTGTGACCCTATGGACTGCCGCATGCCAGGCTTCCCTGTCCATCACCAACTCCTGGAGCTTGCTCAGACTCATGTCCACTGAGTCAGTGGCAATCAGAGATGTTTTACACCTGTGCCCTCATCATTTGTCTGAACAATTGTCTGCGAGTATCTCTGGGTGAGTGTTTCTACACAGAATTGTGTCACCATGGGGTGAGTTACCTTATCCTTTCTTATCTCGGTATCCTCATCTAGAAGGAGCATAATTACAGTCCTCTCTCACTAATGTGGTTGTGAAATCTGAATGTGGTTAAGACACGTAGAATGTATAAAATGAGTACACTTGATAATAAAATAGTTGCCCAACAACAGCAACTATGGGTATACAATAGTTGCTCAATAAATGGGAGTTATTCTCAGTACCAGGGGCAGGAAGTACTGGTGATTTGTTCCTGCAGACCTTAAGGATTAAATAGAGTGAGATGTACTATATTTAGAGGGGTTGATGTCGAGACCAACTGGTAAGCATTTTGCCTGGTCCTAATGAAAAAGTAGTTGCTTCTTTAAGACCTGTGTCAGCCCTAAGGAAAAGGTCAGATTGATTTAGTGGCAGACACAAATAAAACAGGTAAGGCTACCAAAATGTTTGGTTGTCTTTTAAACTTAGGTGATTATACGGCTGACAAAGACTGGGGAGCAAGACGAGTACTCCATATCTTAGAGAATCTTGTAAAATGCTTTAACAAATATATAAGAATCATATATAATTGGCACACGCTTTGTTTGAATGCAAACACTGCTGTTAAAGTGGTGCTTAAAAACAGTTTGTTGGCCTTCTCTTCATACAGGAGAAACATTTCTCTCGTTTACACTACTCTCTTGCTTAGCAAACCCTTATTTATCCTATAATGCAAGTGTAATCAGCCCAACATGTCCAAATGCCCACAGATTCTGAATTAGTGGAGTCTGCATTAATGGAATTTTACACTGTTTCTCGTGGAGACAAGTGTTTGTAAACTACCCACTCCAGCAGTTTCAAGAACACTCTGTGAAAATGACCCCTTGCCTCCACTTGCCCACATCTTCCTGATTTGTATGGTTTAGTTCCGGCTTTCAAAGGAGATGCAAGTAAAAAAAGACCCCAAAGTACTCTTGGGACATCTGAATGGTTATTTATTGAGAAGCCACAGTTTTCCGCACTTTCATAACTGTAGGCTTTATATAAGGCAAAAGCAAGATGGACCTACTACTGTACACGGACAGAAAGAGCTCTGCAGAGGACCCCAGGGCCATGCAGTTACAGAACAAAATGCAATGTACATGACAGATATAAAAACCAGCGTGGAACAAAATAATTTTAAACTATGGTTACAATCTACTGAAGGAAACATCTATATCTTAATATAAACACATTTATAGTCTAGGGTCATAATTTAAATATTCAGGTCTTTGATTTTTTTTACATATATGGTTATCGAAACATAAAAGCATAACATTTAATAGGATAAACTTTGATAGAAGACAGTCGCTCTGAACTGTGCTGGATGTCATGAGAGGATCGCTCGTGCCATGACAATTAGGAGGATCAATCCATTGGTATGTAGCCATCCTCTTTTGGGTAATTATCTGGATAAATGACAGGATGGGTTAACAAGGATGCCAAGGGTTCATTTTTCAGTTTCAGGGGAAGAGAAGGAACCAAAAGTTGATTGTTGGAGACTCGCCTTTTGTTTTTCAAAAAACAAAGCAGATCTATGTGTCTTAAATTCATTTATTGTACTCATTTAAATAACTGGCATCCACATACGGGAAATAAAGAAGGTACTTGGCGTACTCGCCCTCATATCCATTTACTGTCAACGTGCACACACAGCACATTAATGAAGCATCATTGGACTCTGCTGTACACAGGGGTACACCTAGCAACTGAGCTATGGATTCTCCAAAATGGTATTTGAAAGGTCATTTGCTAATCTTGGTACCACATACCTAAAATGGCAATTGTCTCGGTACACATCTCATGGGCATGGTAGTTGACAGAAAATTCCCTAATGGGGTTAACTAACAGACTAAGGACATGCATTGATTACAAGACTCTGTCCTTGTGGACCCTAAGCCTGAGCATTCTAATCATCCTCTTCATCTTCCTCATCGCTGTCCTTCATGCTGATCCCCTGCAGGCCCCCACCCTCGCTCACAGAAGCTGTGGCCTCCTCCACAGTGAGACGGTTCCGGATGGTTTCATAGGTCTTGCTGTTTAAGGTTGAGTCCAGGACTCCTTGCAATCGGAAATCTCTATAGGTTTTCTAAAGAGGGAAAAGATGCAGTGATGAGGGAGATCTCATCTCCATGGAGGGTGGGAGGGGGCACAAGGTGAGTGTGGGGGTGAGGACAGTGGCCTCACACTGCATGCACTGTCACATGAAAAGCCACCGTGCTCAGATTTCACTTGTACTGAAAACTGAGATTTGTTGAATGACAGAAAATGAGAAATGGTGACAGGATAAACTGTATTAGATGAGACAAAGCAAAGAACATAAGCTTGTTTATTCAGTTTCGTAAAGGGAAATGTTCCATCATTGTTTTGGTTCTCCTTTTTTTTTTTTTTTTTGGTCTGGTTCTTTCTCTTAGGTTAGTATAGTATCATATGATAGACAGTGTGAATAGCTATAACACATAAATAATGGATTGTGTGATATGGTATTTTGTGATTTCTGCTGCAGTCTGGTCTTCAGTATTTTTTGAGGCTTGTGACTGTGTATCCCTTTGTCTCATTCACCAGACAGACATATGCATATTGGTATATGAAACCGATCACGGGCAGCCACAGTTAGGGGGAAGATGGAACGTTAATGCCTCATCAGTATGTTGCAGGCATGTGACTGATGGCCTGTCTCCTTGGGAAAGAAGTGTATCTATTCTGTTCACAACTTCGTGGTCTCAGGGAAGAAATTTGGCTCTTTTTCAAGAACAATGGTTTGGTATTGCTGTACCACCAGTTCTTTCTTTGTTCCTTCAGGCAATTTCTCTTGGATTTCCTGAGGTATCCCAGGGACTGTTTTTCTAGGAATCCCTTTGCGTTAATTGAACATGACCAGAAGCATCTGGCTGTTGTCTACTTCGCAAAACATGTTTTTTTGCAGAAGGTCCCTCTCTAACTACAACTCTCCTCATCACACTGCATATCATTTCAGCTACTGATTCTGCTGTTTGTTTCTCCTCTTGATATGGGAAGCATGCTAAGGGGTCAAAAGAAGGTACAGTAACGTACTTCAGCACCACTTGCATTATGATTTCTGGTTTCTAGAGTCCATCTGATGCAGTCCTAGTGTCATTCACCATGTCAACCACTCCTGAAAATCACATGTGGTAATGACTGCAGAGTACTAGTGAATGCTGTTCAGCTCAATGAAGTCCAATAACAAAAGATTATAAATAGGATGACTGTGGGTTCCCTTTGCCAGGTTATATCTGTGGTCCCAGTATGATTATCTGTAGCATTTTTCTTTCTTTCTTAAAAGTAATCTGATCATCCTAACTACTTAAAAAGTACATCCTAATTACTTAAAAGAAATTCAAAGGTCACCCTAACTATGGTTCTACTAGGTAGCTAGGAGAACTGTGTCTTCACCTGGAGGGGGTATCGGTAAAAGGTTGATTAAATGCCAGTGTGGTGGAGACCAGATATCCAGACGATTTACTTGGTTTTTCTGTACTTTTCAATCACTGAGAATTGGTTGCCAGAATATGATGGGGAAAAGAAAGGTAGAGACCATTCAAATATTCTCCTCTCTATTTAAATTCCAGAGCAGTGTGTTTCTCACCCAGACTCCACATGTCTAATGACATAGAGTTGTTTTTCTTTTTTTTTTTAAATACTCCATTGTGTAGCACACAAGTAGGGGCTCAACTAATATTTGTCTGAGGTTGGATGGATGAATAAATGCTTGCTGGATAATGAATGAATGGATGAATAAATGGAGTGGATGGAGAGGCAGGAAAAAAAGCCAATTATCATTGGAAGTTTGCCTGAAGGAGGAGGAGGCCCCTGGTTAACGTACTTAGTGAAGAGGTGGTGAATTCTGCTTCATCCCTCTGTGTTGTGGCTGTAGTTAAGCCGGGCTCACTTTTGGCAAAAGTGAAGGAGTTCCTTTGGCAGGGATGTTTCTGTGTCCCTTTCCCTGTGGCTCATGTCTGTGTTGTTTTTGGCAGAGGCTAAGAAGCAACCTCCTCTCTGACTTATTTTTTTTTTTTCTTAATAAAATATTGCTAATTCCAACAGTCTCAACAAAAATCTGGAAATATCAGTAATGGGAAGATATTGTAACAGACTAAAATGCATGTCTGCCCAGGAAAGGTCAAATAGAAAAAAATTCCCCTAAGAGTATTTATAGCTGGAAAATGGAATTCAAGGGATCAGGCAATGGTTAGTGAGGTTGCCTTACATTTAAAAATATGAAAATAAGGCTGGGTACATAGTCCAAGTGCACACATTTCTTTTTTAGGAGCTGCAATACACTGTCTGTAACCTTCCCTGGGAGGACTCTTTGTGAGATCAAATGCATATGATAATAATTCTCCTTAATTACACTCAACGGAACAGTAATTGGTTTTAAGTCAGCACTGGGTAGAGGAGTACCTTGAATGAAATGGTGTTAATCCGAAAGAGACTAAGAAATGGGGCAGGCGGGAGGGGGGTGACTTTTGGCAAACTGTTCAGAAATAGAAATTCAGCCCTGTTTTATTGTTAAAATATTTTTAAAGAGACTTTGTGCTTTGAATGAGATTTTTGCATACGAATGTTTTTAAAACCCTCTACGGTGCAGCATCAAATGGAAACTGAAATGATCAAAAACGTATTTACCCCCTTCTGTGATCTTATTATTTCATGTAAACCACTGAGATTTCACGCTGAAATAATTATCATTAGTCCAAGGCACACACAAGAACAGGGGGAAAAAAGCTACGTTCAGGGTATGTTACCTCACCTTCGTGATCCTTTACATTTGATTGTATACACTCATTGTAAGAGAAACTACTTCAATTAACTACGAGAACAATATTGATTTGCATCCTGATAATGGTCACAGGACATATTTAGAAGGAGCGGGAGGTAAATATTTCTATTAAATTAATTGTGGCAAAATTTAATTTAATTAAACCATAAATGAAATTCATAATGGAGGTGATTAGCATGGCGGTACCCCAAAGCCAGCTTCTAAAAGTCTAATGCAAAAGGGCACAATGGCTCAAGCTATATATTTGCATGGCAAATACATAAAGTATTTTTCCAGTCTGGATAACATATCAACTGCCTTTTTATTAAATTTCCCTTTGATGTCTGAATAATAAATTAACCAGGCAGCCCACAATGATTTCATCGGTTTTTCTTGCCTGAGATACTGTTTTAAGAAGCATCTTGTTTTATACATAAACTAATATTCTTTGTGTTAGAGAAGTCCTACAGCTTGCCAATGAAATGTATTTCAGCCAGCTGTTTGCAAAGGAGAATCACCATGTTTTCTTTACCTTGACCATCCTAATTAGAGTTTTCAACTGATAAATGTGAAGCTGTAAGTCCATCCGGTCCGTCAGCCAGGTACAGATCACGTTCATGGAGCTGTTGTACCATTGCTGAAAAAAGAGACAAAAGTTCTCCAGGCAACACATCATGGAGCATTTAAACAGCAGAGAGGGATCAGGCCATGTGTGAGCACCCTGCCCTGCTCCAAGAGGAAGACAGAACAGTTAAAGAGCATTTGAGAGCACAGAGATCACGAACAGTGATTTGACACAAAGTCACAGGGTCCCAGGTCAGCCGAAAAGAGCGCGGTTCGGACTCTGGGTTGAAAGCGCAAGTCTTCCCCTCTACACACCTCATACGCAATCAGTTCAGAAGGACCGTCTTTTGCTCTGTCGGTTCACCTCACTCAGCCAAGATATAAGTCACTGTGTACGTCCTACTGCCATTATCTCAGGGGTCCGGGAAGATGGGGGACCACTCCACTGTGCCCTGATGCCACTGGCTACTTACCTGTAGAGAAATCCAGACCCTGTCTGCTAAGGAAAGTTCTGGGAATCAGGCTGACAGCCTTAGGAATTTAGGGCAAAGTTTACCTTCATTTACCCTAATGGGTCATCTGAATAAACTCTATGAAGGAGGGTTTCTCTTTAAGGGCCAAATTATACTCTGGGCAGCTTATGTGGCCTTACATTGGCTGTGCAATCTGTTTTAATCTTAACACCCAGAAATTATGGAAGATGAGAGGGGGAAAAAAAAACATCTACAAATGAGCTCATTTCAAGCTGTTGAAATCATACTTCCCCTTAAGGGGGTTAAATTTTGCTTCTTGTCTGTGAAAAATGCTTGAAGCTGTGTCACTTTAGACTGCCACCCCTGTGGTGAAGAGAGTCTCTGGTGCGGTATAATTTTGCAGCACTGCTCATATATTCATAAATCTCACTTGGAGACATATGAACAGTGTTATGAAGTGTCAGTACGAAAAAAAAAATCTAATCTTTTAAACTTCACCAGGTTTCATTACGCGTTGCCGCTTATACCAAACAATTTACAAATAAAATGAAAAGGTGTGGATGGACCTGTACATTTATTTATAGGGAAGTATATGAACTGTGCACAGAGACGATGTAAGAAAGAAACAGTGGTTAAAGAATCGAAACGTTGCATACGCTCCTGCTAACTGACACGCACATTCGCACGCAAGCACACGCACACCAGTGGAGATTTGAAAAGCATAAATAAAAACATGTTTCTGATGGTAACTCCACCCTTTCTCACCTAAAGATCATCCAAAATCAGTTTATGCCTAACACTCACAGTTTTTCCGAAGCCTTGTTTCTGACTTAATTTCTAAAAAAAAAAAAAAAATTAATTTGGGTTTTTACTTGCAAGGTAGAACTGCCAAGTTTCACCTTGCAAGAAACGACACAGTCGCAGCCATGGCCCCTCTCTGCAATCTCCCGTTTCGAGGCTCTTTCCTCATCAGAGCCAATTGTGGCTCTCCTTGGAGCCCAGCCGCAAACAGAGACCACACTACCCCAATCGAGGCAGCACTGCAGCCTCACAGCCAACTTCTGCTCTTTTAAAGATCATGGAGGCAAAACTGTCAGTTTCAGGGAACCTTCTGTCCCTCCCCAAAAGAGTGGGCGGGGTGAGGGTGTTCTTTTCCCTCAGATCTTCGATTCACCCCATGTCGGGAGGGGGTTTGCCCTGGTCAAGCTACTTTAGGTGTGGACAGGTTTTCCCCTCTAGGAGTGAGAACATTTTACTGAAACATTTTTTTGTGTGTGGGAGGGGCTGGTGGTTGTGATTATTTGGGGTTCTTTTTTGCACCTCCTGCCTTGGGATCCTGGAGCTCTTGCTGTCACCGCATCTGGGTTTGTTAAGAGGCTGGGACAGGAACATTACTAGTTCATGGGTGCAGCCCTACTTTACTCTGAGCAACTGGGAGCCCTCTTGTGTTTACCCCAGGTCTCAAATTCCCACATTTACTAGCTTTATCTGACGTGCAGCCTGGGGGCTCAAATAGTCTATTTTGAGAGACATGAGAAATGTCCCCCTGTTCCCCAACTCCTACCTCCTGGGGTTGGAAAATGAGCCTCAAAGGAACGTGGGTGACCTCCCGGCCAATCCGACCAGACCAGGGCCCCATGATGGGTGCATCTCAGGGACACAAAAGAGGAATGTGGCACTCGGGCTTCTAGGCAGAGGTGGCATTTCGCTTTGGCTGTGACAACAGGCAAACCGGCGCTGGCTTCTATCGCTGCCAGCAAGCCTTGTGCAACATGCCTTTTTCTCTTTGCTGAGAGACATGCCACCTTTCAGGGGAAGAAAAAACTAACGAGCGCCCCCCACCCGCTATTTCATATAAGTAATTCCCCTTCTTGTAAAAAATGGCTTTGGATAGTCAAACAAGAACAAGAAAAAGGTAGACTGCTCTCAATACTCTTCTGTGCTGCTGAAAGGGAGATGGATGCGTCAGCTTATCACACTCACAGATTTCCACCCCAGGAGAACAAGAAAGCCCTGGAACATCCATGCTTTTCCTCCTGGATCTCACATCTCGTGAAAGAAGTGTAAAAAATGTATGATGCCCCATTGGCTACACATTTTAAGAGGCAAAAGGGAGTAAGTCACTCCTTTCCAAACCTTATGCTCAGGAGATGAAATTGGAGGCACTTTTGGATGAAGTGTGGTGCTAACTTGGTTTTCCAGAAAGGCGCTTGCTTACAGGCACTTGGGTGTTGGAGGAAGCAGGAGTCACTGCCTTCGAGAACTTGAAAACGTTAAGGGGTGAAAGGGATCTTCCACCTTTGATCTCCACCTTGGAGAGGAGGCAATCAAGGCCCAGAGAGGTGAAGTGACTTGCCCGCAGTCACAGTGCTAGTGAGTCCGGAAGTGGTGGTTTTGCAGGGCTAGGCACTGGCATGAAAAAGCTGAGCATCTAAAGACTGCTACCTAGGAGGGTGTAACGGTGCACTGGGCATGAGAGCTAATCTGGTGTATCTTTTCCCAACTCTGCATTCGGGGGGTATCACACTGATAGTAGAAATAGGCCTTAGTGGGAGTTCTTACACTATGGAAATTGGCAAACGCCACCAACTAGGGCCTTCTCCTTTTCAGAAAGCCAGTTGTTAAAGCATTTCATCAGCATATTACTGGGTGTCTGGGGTGTTCCTGCTTTTCCTCATGCAGTTTACAGTGCTTATTAATCAGGTTTGCTTTATTTGAGATTGATGCTAATATA
The DNA here is from genome assembly GCF_049115385.1 of Moschus berezovskii. Taxonomy (NCBI): domain Eukaryota; kingdom Metazoa; phylum Chordata; class Mammalia; order Artiodactyla; family Moschidae; genus Moschus; species Moschus berezovskii. Next base: position 21,636,497 of record NC_142483.1, read on the forward strand.
GCAGATTTGTTATGATTCTTTGAAAGAGGAAATTAATACAACATTTTAAGTTCTCCCTGCTTTGTTTTGTCTTTGGTTCAGACATGCCTTTTCTAGAGATAGCCACAAAAGTTTTGGTAAAATGCACTCTAAACCCTTAGAAATAAAACTTGTGAGAGCATGGCATATACTATGCCTTGCCTTAGTTCAGGTATATTAACTGGAAACTACCTACATAAAGTTAGTTCATCCTAAAAAAGCCCCTGAGAAATAAAATCACCTGTTACCTGGGCACCATGAAAGTATAGTCCCTAGGGACTAATTTTATGAAGGTTTTACAGTTAGAAGCCAAAAGAATAAAGGCTAGTAAAGCCTTGGAGAGTTGGGAACTTCTTGGGTAGCTCAACACTGAAACTAATGTGATGTTGTAAATCAACCACACTTAAAAAAATTTTTTTTAATTGCAAAAAAATAAATCAAGAGCACTTTGGAAGGCTGATCTAAAACTTTACCATTAATTTCCTTTTCACCTTCCCTTTCTTCCACACAATTGTTAACATCACAGGCCTGACCTCCTTTTCACCTAGGTTTGTGATCCTGGGCACGTTACTTACGTTCTCAGAGACTCAGTTTCCTGATCAGTCAATGGGAATTAATCACTCTTTCACTGGCCTTTCTGAGGGCTAAACGAATTAATGCTAATAAAGCTCACATCACAGTACTTGGCACATAATAAGGCCTCAATAAATGCTAGCCGCTACCACAGCGAACACTACCGCTAGCATCACAACAACGGTCACCATTACAGGTGACGTCCTCGTCATCATCACCATCACCGCTCCTCTTTTTCCGTCTCTTTCTCAACCCAAGAAATGCCACAAAACAAGGAAGAACACAGAACAAATGGCCAGAGGAAGCCATGCAGTGGTGGAAGAGATTATTCCCATTGGAATATCTCTGGGATCATATGCTCAGGTCTTACAGGACATACAACAAAGCTCTCAACAAAGCGACCCCACTGTAGAGTTGCTTTGTGTTAGGGCATCACCCAAACCTATAAAACTATCCTGAGTGCGTTATACTATATTGAAACTATATTGACCTAGATTTAAATATAGGATTCAAAGGTTTCAGACAAGTAATGAGTGATTTTGCAAACCCTACATGGATGAATTACACCTTCAGCTTGGGTTGGATACTTATTAGCTGGATAAACTCAACTCTTAAGCTACTTAACTCTCTGACCCCTAGTCTCCTCTTGGGGTTAATATTAGTACCTACTTCACAGGATTACTGTGACAGTGAAAAGAGGTAATTGTGTAAAGTGCCTAGCAGAATGACTGTCACACAGTAAGCACTCAATAAAATTTCGCCAGTATTGTTATTATTACTCCCCAAAACAGACCAGTATCCTTTTATTAATAATACACAATACAGAAGAATTTTCATGATCCATTTCTAGTAAAAATCAATATGCAGATATACTCAGGTCACACATTCTGCCCTGCAACTAACTACACTGACTTCATGCAGAGGAATCCTTACACTTAACATACCTCTTCTGTAAGTAGGGGTTCACTGCAGCTAAGATTAGGGTGAGGCAGGGTCTTGCAAAAGTGCAGGATTGGATGCTGCCTTTAATTACTACAAACTCAAATATGAGTTTGTTCATTATGGGTGACTTGCTTTCAATTTTTAAAAACATATTAAGACATTTACCTTGATCACTCGTTAACATTTTGGAACTGAGAAGTGAGTCATTCATCTCTCCCCAGTCCCTATACTTGGGTTCACTGTTTATCTGGAATTTTATCCTCTGGAAGTGCCGCAGGATTGTGAGATGGGATAGATCATTCACACCTTACTGGACAACATGTTTGGGTTGTTATATTGGATTTGGATAATCCCTCATCAGCGGGATACAGTGTTACCATGCTATAAAAAGGCTGCTGCCTTCATCCCTCTACTATCACAGCCACCTAGATGAGTCTAAATTCTCTGCCCTCCCCCACCTTGATGTTAATTCAACATCCTAAAGGGACCTTACTGTTAATGACTCATTTGTTTTCAGAGCCAGCCACATCGAATTCATGAGTGGCAATGAAAATAAGGAATAGAGGCTGAAAAGGAGATAAAACTACTCAGTAGTGTTTCCATATTCACTAAATTGCAAGGGTTAACATATCTGCTTAACTTACATAGCTGCCTATCACACCATACCATTCTGTAAGACTTTACAGTCTATAGTTTTGACAAAGTGCTATTTTGTACAGGATTCCTAACACACACAAACACATAGTACCCAAAATTAATATAGTTACCTACTCATTGAACACCGAGTCCTTAGAATGCACAAGTAATGTGCACAGCGTTCTATAAGCATTATGTAATTTCACCACAGAATTGAACTCTTAAGAGTATCAGTAAGGGGAGAGATGGACTGAGAGTTTGGGGTTAACAGAGGCAAACTATCACATATTGGATGGATGGGCAACAAGGTCCTACTTTATAGCACAGGGAACTATATTCAATGTCCTGGGATAAACCATAATGGAAAAGAAAAGAATATAAAAAAAGAACGTATGCATATGTACATGTGTGTGTGTATAACTGAGTCACTCTGCTGTACAGCAGAAATTAACAGCGTACTGTAAATACATCGTAATACATAAATATGTATTGTAAATACATCAATAATAAAAATAAAAAACATAAAACAAAATGACACACTTAAACAAGCATCAATGGTATTAACAACCCTGTTTTATAGATGAGAAAAAGGTGCATCAGTTCAGTTCAGTCACTCAGTCGTGTCCGACTCTTTGCGACCCCATGAATCACAGCACGCCAGGCCTCCCTGTCCATCACCAACTCCATAGATAAGTTAAATAAGTAGCCTGTATTCAGATGACCGGTAAGCAGTGGAGCAGGCTTCAAATTGGTTATTTACCACTACACCTATGTAAGTTGTCACATTTAGCTCAATAATTTTAAAAACCAATGGCTTGTTTTTAAACAATGGCTTGTTTTTTACTACTTGCCAGGTACCCTTTCAGCAAAGTCATTCAGCTCTGAATTTCTCAAAGGAGAAGTGTGTGGGTGGGTTCCAGTGTTTTTGGAACTGTCTCTCTCAGAGTCTAAGCTTGGCCTGTTGTTGAAAATATTCTACTGTCTATGAGCCTAGAAAATTGCTAGGTACAGTGTGTGGAGTCAGGGGTTTTCCCACAAAAAAACACTCAACAGCCTTAAAGAACTAATAACGGATGAGAGATAATCATTGCTGACTCTTAAGAGAAATGATTCAGAAAAGTTGGATGGGGGTGAGGGATGCTATTTCTTAGCTAGCATCAATGTATTTTTAATTTCTCTCTGTAGTCCTACCTCATTTCTTCTTTTCTCTTAGGTTGGTAACTCAGCAATTGCTACTAAGAGAAAACTCTCACTGTGGGCAGTTTGTTTTTTCAATGACAGATACAACTAGAAAAACTGCCTCTGTCACAATGGATTTAATTTTCCTAACAGAGTGTTGGAGATACAAAAGTTACGACACTGACCAAAATTTCACTTCTGAAAAAGTATCCATCATAAGCTTCAACACTGTCTGTGAACAGGGAGAGGAAGACAGGCTTGGGGAATTCAGTTTCATGTTCAGTTAAATAGGATGTCATCAGAAAGGGCTGAAAGAGAAATGATTTTGGGCGGAATATCAAATGCAATGAAAATAGTCTAGTGCAAAAAGTTCTTCCTGTGTTGCTTTTTTCTTCAAAGAAAAATTTTATTGAAGTATAACATGCACACTATAGTGTACCACTTTTAGCAAACCGTAAGCATTTACACCCAAATTCCAAGCACATGCCTACCACAGAAGGTAATATTTAGCCCGATACATGAACATGTACCCTTTCAGAAATTATGGTATTTGGTCTAAGGACCAATAACCACACCATGCACAAACACATCTCTTCACACACCTTCTTTGATTAAAACCTGTGACTCGGTTCTATATAACCTATGCACAAATGATAGTCAAAATTTACAATGATCTGAGTTCTACTGTTGGCTCATTTCCAAATACATGTTTCGTTTGAAATTGGCATGTTCACCCTATTCATGTCAGGGAGGCAAAGTGCTAAGTGCCTGGGCAATTCATGGCTAAAGTCTGAACAGTTGAGTCTTTATCATCTACAGCCTCACTTCACAGATTAGGAAATTGAAGCTCAGAGAAGCAGAGTGGTCTACCAGCCAGCAAGAGATGGAACCTGGCCTCAAGAGGCTGAGACGCAGTACAGCTTAAGAGACTGGACTTGAATCAGGCCTTTCCTGTGTTTGAATCCTGATAAATTCCTTATCATCCCTGTGTCTCAGTTTTCTTATCTGCTAAATGGGGATGATGAGAAAAACCACTTAGGGTTGTTGTGGGGATTAAATGAGTTAATACGTGTGGCATGCTTACAACAGCGCCAGGCATACACTAAGTGCTAGCTGTTACTATCTAGCCCTGCTGTCCTACCTTATTCCATGAATAAGAAATATTAATAGTATGTTTCCTAAGTGCCAGCTAGTCAGGGTTGTGCAAAGCTTTCTGAGCAGTTCCCATTCTTTGAATAAGACCTGAGCAAACAGGTAATTTATAACTTCTTGATAAGCAACCTGTATTTCTGAACTGAGGAAACACGGTGAAACCTGGAAGATTTTTATCTTTTCTTTGGAAAGTACCCTTTCTCCAATGCAACTCAGCCAGACATCAGAGAAACTGCCTCAGCACCTTGCATGGACTATCTAATGAAGAAAGGACATTTTATATGTTGGCAAAGAGTCAAAGAGGAAGATAATACTTGGACCACACCCATATGACTACCATGTTCCTCATGCTGCTTTTTGTGACAAAAGAGGATTATTATTAGCAGAAAAGAAACCTGCAACCTATTTAAATGGCTGTATTGAAATACTGTAATGAAATATTTTACATTTGAGGCTTTCAATGCATATTTCTTTCTTACAATTTGGGTAATTTACGAGCATGTGAAAAGCGTCATTAAGGTTTTCTCCACACTCCTACCAAAGTCTCCAAAGCTCTGTTGACCTGGGCCAGAATTCCATAGCCTTGCAGCTTTCTTACGGCTAAGGATCTGCTTGTATTTGGTGTTGTACTCCAGATTCAGAGAGGGTTTGACAAAGGTTTGGCATGTTCAAGACATCTCTGCCAAGTCAATGAACACTAAAAGACTGCACACAAGTTTCAGGATTTGTCAGAGCCCCCAAAGGGAGCTGATATGCTTCACTAAGAGGGTGTGTCATCTGAGTACTTAAAAACAAATGGTATGTAGCTGAAAGATGCAATCTTTTGCCTTACTTGAGTGACACTGTAATTCAGGATTTGATTCACCAAAACAACTGCTTCTAGAAGTGGGTATTTCCAGTCACAGCTTCAGGACGCCAGATAAAAGCACAAAGATACCACAATCAGAGGGTAGAGATAATCAGGGTGACACTCTAGGCTGTCCCAAGTGTTCTTTTTTAGTTGGAAGTTTTTGGTTTTTTTAAAATCTTTAATACTTTGGCCACCTGATGCAAAGAACTGACTCACTGGAAAAGACCCTGATGCTGGGAAAGATTGAAGGCAGGAGGAGAAGGGAACGACAGAGGATGAGATGGTTGGATGGCATCACTGACTCAATGGACATGAGTTTGAGCAAACTCCGGGAGCTGGTGATGGACAGGGAAGCCTGGCGTGCTGCAGTCCATGGGGTCGCAAAGAGGTGGACACGACTGAGCGACTGAACTGATAATTCTCTGGATGGCTAAAAACCATTTCATTGAAATCTTTATAAAGTTGTCTTGATGCTGTGGCTTTTCAGGGTTCTAAACTCTGGACAGCAACCTCTGAAAGTCTGATGCAATCCAGACTGAGGGGGACGTCAGAGGCAACTTGCTGAAACCATGGTTCCAGAGACCTTTGCTATGAAGAGAACCCAGCAACTCTTTTGCCTTTAGTTTCTTCTCATAAGGAAGAGATATTGCAAATAAAATTTTTTTTTTAAAACTTTGACTTAAATTGATACTTTTTAAAAATTTTGCTTCTTCTATAGGAACATATATAGAATTTAACATATGGGAGCAATTTTAATTTCCTTCAAAAGGGCCTAAGTCATACCTTAATATTCTTTTATTAAAATAAGCAGTTATCTATTCAAGACCAAATTTTACCTGTCTAAACCTGAAATATAGAGAAATGTGCAACAAGCAGTGTCTTCAGGAATGACACTTCAAATGGATGTTCAAAATAATGACTCCACTTGGACTCCTGACTAAATGCACTGTAGCCATTTCACCAAGTCAATACCATCACTACTAGTTGCCTGGGAGGAAATACAAGGAAAGAAGGAGTCCCGAAGGGTTCTTTCTAGGATCAAATCAAGCAGGAGAGTTTAATTCAAAAGTTATATTTATACAGGTTATACAGGGATCTCTCTTTGGAAGATACATCCTTTTTTTTTTTTTTATTTTAATGGTTTGATAAACTTGTTGACAATTTCAGTAAGCTGTCCAAAACACCCAAAGCCATACGGGAAACGAGTGTGTCGCCTCTGAATCAATCAGACTATGTGAAATCCAGGAGGGCACAAATCCCCTTGTATCCCGCCCAGCCCCACATCTCGGTATGGTGAATGGTCACCTGCAAGGAGTTGAGACAGTACCCAAAAGCTCTGCTCTCCTAATACTTCTAAGATATTTCTGGAAAGTTTTCCAACTCTGAATGAAAAAACTCAAAGATCAACTCACAGATATTTACCTAAAGACAGAATAGGAACAGAAAGGAGGCACTAAAGTGAATTTTCTACTGTGAATGCAATTTCAACTTACATGTGGATACCACTCTTCCACCATTTCCGCAACCTGAGTACATGATATTATAAAAAGATCCAGCAATTCCACAGATGCAAAGAAATGGAAAGCAGGATCTTGAAGAAATATTTGCACACCTGTGTTCAGAGCAGCATTATCTGCAATAGCCAAAAGGCAGAAGCAACCCAAGTGGCTATGGACAGAAGAATGAATAAACAGAAGGTGGTATCTATACATGATGGAACAGTATTTAATCTTAAAAAGGAAGGAAATCCTGTCAAATGCTATAACATGGAGAAAACTTGAGGATACTGTGCTAAGTCAGTCAGTGAAAAAAAGACAAATACTATGATTCCACTTCCATAAGGTATCTAGAATAGTCAAATTCATAGAACAATATATGAATGTGGTTGCCAGGGGCTGGGGAGGGGGAAAATGGGGAGTTACTACTGAATGGCTACAGACTTTCAGTTCTGCAAGACTTAAGAGTTCCAGAAATTGGCTGCATAACAGTGTGAATGCACTTACCACCACTGAACTGTACCATCTGAAATGGTTAACCTGATCAATTTTACATTATGCTTGTTTTTACCACAATCAAAACACAAAGAAGGGAAATGCAGAATCGCTCCCCCAGTTGAAAAGGAAACTTTGCTAAAGAAGGCACGGCCAGGTAGCAATGTACATGTTCTAATCTGGAACACCCAATCGTGTTTCACAAAAAGCCAAAAAATGATGTGCACGACGAACGGGGGCCGGGAGGAGATGATTTCTCAAGGCCGAGTTCTGCGACTGTGCAGAACAAAGAACATATCTGGTAGCATTTGCTCAGTCACTTATTGGGTTTATTTAAAACATGCCACGGGGCCAACATTTCTAAATCTGTGAAAGAGAATTAAATGAAGCCCAGAGATGAGAACTGAGAATCCTCATAGAGGATTGGGTCCAAACAGCCAGAAAGGATGCATTTTTCACACCGCGTGACACATCACCTCATATTTTTTCACAGAGACTCCCCCGTCCCCTTCCTGCTCCCCGCCCCCTGATGTTCCCCATACAGATTTGATCAAGCAGCGCTCAGCCCTGAGACCCCGGTTCCCACTGCCCAAAAGGGCAGTGGCTCCACCATTCAGAATCACCACCCCACTCTACAACAGACTTATTAAGGTTTGGAATGTGTGTTTACAAAGCCCTTATTTTAGGAAACAATTAAGAAGAATTAGGCTAATAATGCGAGGCAAGCAAAGCTTTTGCCCTTTGCTGAAAAATAACTCCTACATGGAACAGTTATACTAATAAAAATCATGTATTTCTTAAACGCCTCAAAATGATCTTTGCACCCAGCTCGGCAATTAACACTGCCCCACTGAGGAACGTTTATTCCCCAGGCTAAGGAGGATTAATCTCCATGTTTGCCTGACCAATGTCTTCCTTCGCTGAAAATACAGTATGAGGCTTTGGGCTGGAAACAGAAATTTCTGTAAGTGGGGATCTCACAGGAGGCTTAATTCCCTTCTCATCTTAGAGGGTGGCAAGGTGGACAGGAAGGGCTGGGTGCCCCCTACCAGGCCCACTAGAGGCCCATTCCAAAGACCTCCTTTGGCCAGTCCTTGACCCTGAAGGAGGATGAAAAGGCCTTTCTTTGGGTGGCCTGGGCCTCATCTATGGAGGGGGACTTTCACTCCCAAATCGCCAAACTGACTCCTCCTCACTGTAACCATTTCAGGACCTTCTTCTGGGCCAGAATCTACAGATTTCTCACCTCCAAGCCTGGGCAGGAAGTGACCGCTGGGCAAAAGGGGGACACAGACCCTCCCGTTGGACGCTTTGTCTCCTTGACAACACCCCAGCTGGTGGCCGGAGGAACAGACTTAATTTCTTTTCTTTCTCTGCCCACCCTCCCCGCCCCATACTTCGTTCCCTCTTTCTGTAGATGCAAACGTACGACATCCAACATAAAGTTGCCGAAATAGCAATCTTGTCTCTGAATATATAAATTGCAAAAATTGATATGAATAAATCTGCAAGTAGCACACTGATTGTGGCACATTTTATCAAAAAACGGCGCTTGGGCACTCGCTGGCTGGGGAGGGGGGTGGTGTCATTACACATAGAGAAAAACATCTGCAAACTCCCAGCTTCTTTACTTAGAACTGAATGGAGGCATGACCTCCTGTTCCTTGCCATGAACCCTGAGTTCACACTCATATTTTACATGTTACAGGAAGCCACAGCTCGCCCCAGGGGTGCTGCAAACAGACACGCAGAAGCCAGATGTAGGACCCCCCACCCCCCTTGCTCCTTAATGCACCTGAAGAAGCCGGCAACTCGACATTCAAAAGCTGACATGCTCGTAGCTTAAGGTCACTTCAGATTTTGTAAAGCGGAGGACAAAACCAGGAATGCTTCTAGGGCTGGGCTGTCAGCGGGGAGGCGGAGGGATTACAAGAAACCTGTGACTCTGCCTCTTTCTGCCTTTGCTGGTAGTTTTTTTGTGTGTGAACAAGTGCCATACAACAGATTGAGCCTCGTATAAAGGCCTGAGACTGTGCAAGGGCCCCCCGCTGGGCCTCAGCTGTGCTTGCAATTAGCAATAGGCACGGAGTGATTATTGTTGGGGTAGCGGATGGCAATGCGAAGTGACAAGTTTTATGGGGGAAGTTGGGAGTGGGGATGCTCGGCAAGTTTCTCTTTCTTTTTTCTTTTATTTTTTCCTGGTTCTGCAAAAACCCCATCCTTGGGCGGCTGCAACCTCCCATTGCAGTAAAAGCTAGTTTTTTCCCCCCTCGTCATTCAAAAGAGACTGAATAAAATTGGTGAAAGAATATATTTTTTTCTCGGTGCTTCAGAATGCGGGTTTTCTAGGTCAGAGCTTCCTGGCTGCCCTATTTAATGTCAGAAATACCCATTTGCCTCAAATTAGCAGAGATCTGGGAGTTGAGGGCAGGAGATTAAGCATACAAAATTACTCAGCAGGTGACGGTGGGGTGGATTTGAGGGTTGAGAAGTCTTTAAAACTGACTACAAGACATTATATACTTCTGACAAAAGAACATAGTAATCCTACCTGCTTGCTTTAACCACTGTTGTTTGCCTATTATTATGTGCTTTAATGCTCATGAGAGCAAAACTAGTGCTGATACTACTCAATTACCATAGTAACTCACACCAGTGACCTCTTATCTCAAGGCTCCCAGCCCAGCTGAACTAATCCAAGGAGTTTGTGTCTTTTTATTTAAATGGTGACATATACTTGGACTGGAAAGCTCCAGAGGGAGGCTACTCCTCTCTTTGTCCAAGATCAGAACTTGTTTGGAGATTTTGAGTAAGGCCTTTTCACCTTTTGAATCCAAGGTGGTTCTGAAGTTTATGGATTGGAGGCTGTGGGATGTCTTTAAAAACCACTATGAAGACACAGAACAATGCCCAGTGAAGACCAGCAACCTCCTAGCTGCATGATGGTCGTGTTGCCCCTTGGGCCTCCTTGGGAGGGGGAAAAATGGGAGACACTTAATGGGGAACGTTGGCTGTTCTATCCCATCCGTGGGACCAAATGAAGACAGGACAAAACGACTACCCAGAGGAATTTCATCACAAGCTTTTAAAAAGAAATACAAGTGATACTAGCGTTAAAGTTTTCAGGCTTTTCAATTTTACCTGGCCTGTGAATGTGTTTGCCATGCACATATGCATCCTATATACTAGGTCTGTGTACTGCTGGTGACTCAGAGCCACAGGGTTGCACCAACACATTAAATGCGCTGAGAAGTCCTGCCATAGAGAAACCCACTGAACTTTGCGTCCTAGTTTCCAAATATATTTGACTAAAGAATTACTTGCCATGAGCCGTAGCTTTCAGGGTACTAATGTCCCAGTGAATCCGCTATGGGAAAAAATCCTATAATGGCATAACTAATAATAATGAACAATAATAGTAGTAAAAATAATGACAGTAAACATTTAGTGAGCACTTTTTACGTGTCAGGCACTATTCTAAGCAGTTTATATGGGTTAAACTCATTTAATTCTCCTAACAACCTCAAGAAATAGTTACTTTTTAAATTCCATTTTACACTTCTATAGCACCATACTGATATGGATTCATACTCCCTGAAAGAGGGAGAAAAGGAAATATAATCCATATGTAATAAGCTGGCTTTTAACGTTCATTCTATTTTTCCTGTTTTCAGAGATCCTGAAGCATGTAAGCTCCCCCAATATATATATATATATTTTCCCCTATAACTCAAGGCCCTATTTAATATCAAGTTAAATGAGGAGTGACGCATGACTCCCTGCAAAATCCTTCCACCTTTGAACTTAAGGTACTCAAATAGCAAAATATCTCTCTCTCCTCTGTCTCTTTTGATTAGCCTCCAATGGCCTGCTGTCCTGAAAAAAAGAATCCAATTTAGGTATCAAAATTAGATCTGTGCTTTCCTGTACACAACGTGATTTCTAAAACTGCTGGACACCTAAGTAATTGAATAAAAATGTAACTAGAGGTCAAGCCCTGAATGGAAGATGGAACATGGACCCAACACCAGCTGTTCTAACACCCCCTGGCTGACCAACGGGACCTATCACTGCAAATCTGAACATGCTTGTGTTTCGGACTTTTGTTACCTAGACCAGTACTTTAGCAAATGTCAGAAGCTGATACCTAACTTTCAGCAATCTGTGATACTTAAGGGAAAAGGAAAAAGCTCTCTCAGGTACCTGGATTTTCTCAGGCTCTTTCTTTTTCCAAGAGACGTAAATAATGAGCCAAACGCGATTAATCCCCAATCAGCCTCTAGCGAGGCCTGGTCTGCCGCCTGGGCTGCCCAGGGCAGGTGTGCGGTTTGGACATTAACAAACTCACCCTGGTTAACAATACCTTTTTCTGGGGCCTATTTTTCTCTGGATATGTTGGGGATTTAGTCCTGGGCCTCCCTGTGCATTGAGAAAATGGACCCCCATGCCTTGAGCCTCTGTCCTCTCAAAGGAACCTACTGTTTTGAGAAAAATGTATAGTTACAATCCAAATTCACACTTTCAAGTCATCTCAATCACTTCAAGCTCAATTATGTCGAAAAAGAAACTCTAGTTTTGGTGGCACATCCTACCAACCTATTATCCACGTGAGAAGGGTGATCACTTTTTCTGAAAACTGCTCTCTGGGACGCATACAAGGACCTTAGATGGGGGAGAGAGATTCATCCCAGGAGCGGAAATCAGATGGTTCACGAACGGCATCTGCCCGCCCCCGACCGCTTCATAGGTTCGGGAAGTACATCGAGAGTTAACTGCATTAATTCACAAGCAGACTGACGTAAGCAACTGAATAAGAAATCTGCATACCATATAGAAATGATTATAGAAATCATACTCTAAAATAAGGATTGTAACTCATGTACCAAACGGAAAGATAAAGTGGAATGCCAACTCTGTCTTTTTAAAACAGGGCTGGTTAATCACATTAAGGAGCTAATTTCATAATTCGCACATATTCAACTTTGTCTATAGAGTCATGACTCATGAGAGTTTTGTGAGTCAAAGTTGAAGTTCTTATGTGGGAAAATTCATATTGACTTCAGGGAGTTCTTTTTCTGGGCTGAGGTTGTTTTAGTCCCTACTCTCAATATTAACAACACCACCACCACAACCAAAACGCATGATCTGCACCTTCACATAATCTGTTATTCCATGGAAAACATTCAGGTAAACAGACAAACAGGATGCTGCTGGTCCAACCACACAGCGAGTTTCCAAGCGGAAGATGATTGGGTACTTATATACCATCCAGGACGCAGAGTCCAGAGCCTCAAGGATTCTAAGACAATAAAGCCAACAACTATATCTATGGGTCCAGGACCCTTTTCCAAAGTTCTCTAAGCAGTTTCAAAATTACATCAATGCCAGCCCTCAGGAAACTGGGCTCTATGGGGAATGGGTTCCCATAAGGAAAGGGTACCATCTTTTTAGGACCAGAGATGGCATTGATTTCCAAGAAGCTGTCCATGGGACAATGCTCGGATGCTGGTTCAGGAACGCCAGGTTTCAAAGACAAGCATGAGAATGGAGGAGAAAAGATGGCAGAGGCGCAGGTAAAGACTTCTCAAACTCTGAAGAGGAAACATTGAGGGGTACATGGTGATTGCCCCTATATAAAGGAGATCAGAAGGTAAGTTCTGATGCCTGGGGCTCAGAGATGAAGAAAAGAAAATCAAAGTGCTGCTTTTAAAAAAGTTAACATGTGTTTTCACCATGTACAGCTGGGCTCTGCTTCCCAAAGGCGCCCTTTCCTCTTGCTTTATTTTTAATCTTTGTAAACCATATTCCCCACTTACTACTTCTCACTCAGAGTGACTCTTTTTTTTTTTTTTACCTTTCTGGGAGGGAAGAAAAAAGAAAAAAAAAAACTTCACATTCGCCAGATCACTAACCCCAACCTCCTTCTGGGGAGCTCGCTACCTCATCTCTGCAACTGTCCTCAGACCACTGTCCTCACACAGGATACACACCTGACCCTGCTGGGTGCCCTCAGTGTCTACAGATGGTTTTGGATCCACCAGCCAGGAGATAGGAAGGCTGCGTCAAGTGCCCCGCTGCAGCATTCAGCTGGGGCTAGGACCTGAGCGCATAGAGTTAAACCGTAAATTAGCCATGAGTTAATATGTGCAGGCTGAATCCCTCTGCCTTGCCATTAATGCTTTCCGTCCACAAGCCTCCCTCTCCCTTCTCCAGCCCCCCTTCCTTTTTTTGAGGCGACAGAATAAGAAATTAAACACTTGTGGGTTCATTCGAAAGAGTGAATGAAATTGAATAAGCTCTCAGTACTTGAGGCGCACAGCGAGTGCCTGAATGGGGCAAACCTCCTAAGTTGAATGGAGTGTCTTTTGGGACCAATTTGTCTCTTTTCACTCTTTATTCTTCCCTTTCTGCTGACAGATGTACAAAGGCGGAACTGCGCCGTGCAGCTTATCCGCAGGCACCCACAGCAGCTGTCACTTTTGTCGAGCAAGTTAATCAAGCAAATGCCACCATATCCCACTTTCTATAAGGAACAACATGTTATAGACAGTAGTCTTGCTAGAAAGAGACTTTATTTTAACTTTGATTGGCTTGGTTCCTTGGCCCCTCCCAATGCTTCCCCCCTTTTCCCCCACAAAAGGAGGGAGAATGGGAGGATTGTGCCCAAGCCAAAGATTTGGCTGTGATCACATTATAGATTTAATAATAATACTGTGTGACAGGCTGAAGACTTGATTCCAAGTTCTATCCTAAGGACTGAAGGATGCCCTGGGTCTGGGTTTTTTTTTTTTTTTTTGAGCATGATATTGTTTGCGCTGGACTGTTAGGCTGTGTGTCTCAAGTTATAAAAAGAAAAGCTGAGGGCAGAAAATAGTATCACGCCACGGATGTCTTGGATTAATTTCATTCTGCTTTCCTTTGTAAAGCAGGTTGCATTATTTACATACTTCTTGTAATAAACCCCCTTGCCTGGCCAGGCTTACAAAAGCTGAGCTAAACGGAGAATCACTCGTCTTTGTGCATCTTGCCATTCATGAGTTCTTTACGCTGAGTGCCCAAATTTATTTCTAATATGCACCAGCATGGGCCATCAGGCCTTCATGTCTCCAGCTCTCTGTAAGCCAAGTGGGGAAACTTTAAGAGAGTCCTAGCATGTCTGCATCCACGTCCTCCCGTGCGGTGGTCACCACTAGCTGGTGACTTCCAAAATCATAGGCAGAAGTGAGCTTTAGTGAACAGTGTACCACTGCTGACCTTGCTGCCACCCAGGAGCCTGCACTCACTTAGGAAGCTGAATGCCCAAAGCAGACATATTTTCAATAAACAAACTCTTTAGAGACAATGTGGAGAGAGAACTTTCCAGTGGCTAAGAGATTTGCTACTTTCAAGGGTTGGCTGACAGCTGACAATCTATCTGGTAAGCTCTTTAAGGCTTCAACACACATACACACACAATTCTTTCTTCCCTCCCTCTCTCCCTCCTTCCTTCCTTCCCTTCCCTTCTTCCTTCCTCTTTTATCACCCTGTCAGATTGTTTATTATAATCTTCGGCTGGAAATAAGTCAAGGAAGGACGCTGGTGAAACCCGATTGCAAACTTTCACATTGCTGACATCTTAGGCATTGTTGGATAATGACCACATAATGATTTAGTTGCAACTACATTTGTGTTACGAATGGATTGTATGACTATGTTATTCTGTAATTCTGGATTACTTTTCCCCTCCTGTAAAGCCCTGCTGATCTGTGAAATTTCATAGTGCCATTGACAACGCAGCTATGTGGGCAGGTTAAAGGAGTCCATGGGGCCTCGCAGGAGACTCTGGGGCATTGTTGCTGAATTATACCACTTGTGTCAAGGTTTACTTAAAGAACTTAAGCTGCTACCCTAAACCATTTACCAACTGTCTGGGATGTAATGGTATTGTGTTACCATCATCCCCCTTGCCTCAAATAAACCACAAAACTTTATTCTTCTGGGATAAAGGATCTTAGACAGCACCCAGAGGGAAATATAGATTGAACGCTGAAAGCCTAGGTAGAAATGGCTTTTGCAGCACATATGGCATGCAAGCTTCCCCACTGCGCTGCGGTCCCTCTCTGCTGAGGATGGGGTTTCACCCTGAAGTGGGTACAAGAGAGCTTCCTGGGGTCTCCACCTTTAGGTCTAGATTTGCTGGTACAGGTGGAACTCCAGCTTGATGACAAAATCCTCACATTCAGGAAGAAGCTGGGTTGAGTCTTCATTAAAGAGCCTGCCTAATTAGCTATGCAACTCCCATCATTGTTATTGGACAAGCTGTGACTAACAAGCTACTTTCTACTAGGGGGTCACAACTGCAATTTCGGTCTTGAGTACTGCTGTGGTAGCAAGCAGGAAATAATGACTGTTTTACTGTTATGTACGTGGTGGATGAATGTGGGATGCAGAGCCCTCACTGGATAAGAATTTGGGGGCACATATTTGAAGACTATAGTTTTTCTTCTGAAAGATATCATGGTTAGGTGTCCACTTTGCATTGGAAAGAAAGGACTTTGATATAGGACTGATCACTTTCCTGGCTTCCGAATTTACTTAAGTCAATATACCTCTCAGTGACTCAAGATCTTTGTCTGTAAAAACCCACCTCACAAGAAAGTTATGAGAGTTACAGAAATGATTACAGTAAGTTCCTAGAATTGTACCCTGGTACATAGATGGTACCCTATAAATATTGACTTTCATCAGCCTCAATAGCTGTGGAGTGGGGATCATTAGGTATCTACTTTCTAGGGCTGCAAAGAGGACTTACAAGAAATAACACTTTTAATGAGATGATGTGGTTACCATCAATAAACAGTCAAGAGATATACATAAAAGAAAGACTAAATAAACTTTATCATTATTATTAAACCTGTCAATTATTGGGACTCTTCCTCCCTTTTTGTACCTAGAAAGCAATCCTCTTCCCTCCCTTCACAAGTCCTCTTTGGGACTGACTCATAAAAGCAGCTTTCAGAATGCGTTTTGAGTGATGAACATTTCAGCCCCATCTTCCTAAGGCATGGGGTATGACAGGAGAAGCACTATATTTGGAGTTGGGGAAGTTATTAGCAATACTGGATAACTCACTCTTTCTACACCTTCATGACTGGAAAGTGTCACTTGGGGTTAAGCAGGGTAAAGCCAGAGCCCTGAAAGATGTTGACCCAGAGAATTAGATTTGGTTTCAAATGCTCAGTAAGGCAGAAAATAGACCTAAAACATTTTAGAAAGTCTATCCAAAGTAAGGGTTGAAAGAGAAAAGGTTTTCTAATACATCTTCAAAATAACTGAAAAGCTGAAAAGCCAAATGGACCCAAACAATTCATTCCTCATTAAATTAACCAGAATACTACCTATTCAAGGCTTCTGAAAAAAAAAAAAGTGACAGTTGCAAAAATCCATAGTGAGACACTGAAAGGATTTAATTACTATTTTTGAGTTAGAATTGGAAATTACAAAATCCTTTTAAAAAATCTTTGACAAGGTCCATGAGACAGGCTAGGGATTCATCAATACCTGTCTAACACCCAATTGCTGAGAGTTCATGAATGGAATGGTGAATGAGAGAATACTGCTGCCCTCAGTGTGCTGGTGGTGGAGGGTGGCAGTGGTGTGAACCCAGTTTCAAGAGACAGGGTCCCTGGGACTTGGGGGCCTTGGGCAAGCTCTTTTTGGACCTTAGGTTTCTATCTTAAAATGGAAATAAGAGTACCTTCTCCTATCTCTTTGTATGCTTGCTATATATATATATATAAATAGAAAGGTTATAAAATAGTTTTCTTGGCCACAATATGGAAAGGTTATTACTAGAAATAATAGAACATGTCTTTTTGACTAAATCAGGACTTACATCCTTACTAGTGTTGAAATTTGGGGCCAGATAATTCTCTGTCATGGGGACTGTCCTGAGTCGGGTCATGTTGACCATCTACCATCAGATCTCAGTAGCTCCCAAACCCCCAACCCAGAGGTGTGACTGTCAAAAATGTCTCCAAATAAACTCTGGGTGGGCACAACGATCCACAGGGAGGAAAATACTGCTCTAAGTCAGTGACTAATGATTGGGCTGAACCCTTGGACTTGTTTAAAAAAACAGACGCTTGACCTTTATCTTACATCTACTGACTCAGAATCTGTGGCATACAGCTGGAATGAATACATTTTTAAAATTAAAAAAAAAATATATATATATATAACTTCCAAATTCTAAAGCCCCATCTAAATATGATTCATAATATTAGATAATTAACAGAGGGGTATCCTATATATCTGACCAACATTCCTTAAAATTTCATGTGATTCAAAGAGGAGCCTAACATGACACACAACTGAATATAATGAGATATGATCGACAGGATCCTGGAACAGAAAAAGGATATTAGGTAAAGCTAAAAATGTATGAGAGAACTGTGGCTCACAAAAATATGTAAGTAATTCTTACGTACACCCCTGGTTAACAAGCACATATTAATGACAAAACAACACCTATTAATGTAAAAAGAATTTAGCCCTTTAGATGATGGAGCAGCTGATGCCTACATGGCAAATATCCAGATGCCTAGACTGGAGTCATCATGACCTGGGTGAAGCTATCACTTAAGTTCTGAAAGGACATCTCCAAACAGAAGTCCTGATGAAGCTACAGTGGTGGTGAGTCAGGGATGCTCCCAGAAGCAGCAGTACTGTCTCCCTGCATAGCGTCTGAGCACAGAATCCTATCTCTTTCTCTTCCCCAAAACCAAGACGCCTGTCCAGGCTGGCTCCTCTGGGGTACTATCTCTGAGGTTCCATTCTACAGGACTTTGCTCTAGTTTAAGGCAGACTTTCTTAAGGGAACCCTCCTACACTGTTGGTGGGAATGTAAACTGGTACAGCCATTATGGAAAACAGTTGGAGGTTCCTTAAAAAACTAAAAGTAGAGCTATCATATGACCCAGAAATGCCACTTCTGGGCAAATATCTGGAGAAAACTCTGATTTGAAAAGATACATGCACCCCAAGGTTTGTAGCAGTATTCTTCACAGTAGCCAGGACATGGAAGCAACCTAAGTGTCTATCGACAGATGAACGGATAAACAAGATGTGGCGTGTGTGTGTGTATATATATGAATATTACTCATCCATAAAAAAGAATGAAATCATACAATAACATGGATTGGATGGACCTAGAGATTCTCATACTAAGTGAAGTAAGTCAGAGAAAGATATGTATTATATGGTATCACTTATGTGTGGAATCTAAAATATGATACAAATGGATTTAGATAATATAAGCAGACTCAGAGCATAGAAAACAAACTTTCGGTTACCAAAGGGGAAATGGAGTGGGGGAGGGATAAATTAGGAGTTTTGGATTAGCAGATACAAACTACTATATATAAAATAGATGAACAAAATCCTACTTATAGCACTGGGAATTATAATCAATATTTTATAATACACCAGAATGGAAAAGAATCTGAAAATTCTCTCTTTATATAACTCCATTACTTTGCTGACACAGAAAACTGACATAATATTGTAAATCAACTATATTTCAATTAGAAAAAAAAATTTTTTTTTCTTTAGAGATCTTGTAGCACAACTGGGTTCTTTGTTACTTACTATTATATTCTCTGGCTATTTCATCTCTGGCTTTTCAAATTCCTGTTGACCAGGAATGGATCATTACTTTTCTTTGTTGCAAAGCTTGTTTTGGTGTTAGGCAAGAACTGCTGTTGGTTTTCATGGTACTGCCACTGCTGATGGAGACAGCAACAAGAAGGGGCATTTGTGGAGTAATTTTAATGCGCCGAGCATCATATGGCTTATTCATGGCCTCATTTAGTTGTTCTAATCCAAAGAGGTAGGTACTGTTTTTATCCCTATATTTAGAGGGGGAAATCGAGGTTACTCAAAGTCACACAACAGGGAAGCAGTCATAGACCCAAAAACTGACCTTGGGGCTGTCTCACTACAAAGCCTCTGCTCTTAATGTCTGCTTGACATAAAGACATTAGTTCCTTAAAAACTTGAAAGGACACTTTTTAGTAAAAGGAAGCTGTGGTGTTTCATTTAACTGACAAGATTGGAGGTTTATTGAAGTACTGAAGTTTCATGGGAACCACTCATGGATAAGTGTTAAGTTCAAGATGAGAAAGGCAGGTGTTAAAGATTCTTTGGTTTTTATTTTTGAGACCCTAAAAAGATGTCTTTGGATGAAGCTTGTCAAAAGGATTTTGGAGACTAGTTTCTGATAAATCTCCGAAGTCGAGTATTCTTTAGAGACAGAAATCGGAATCCCTTGGTGAGAAAATGATCCGAAGAAAACTGCATGATTTTTACCAACATTTAAAGTTAAACAGCCCATAGCATTGCAGACAAAGGATTTTTAAATTTTTGAGCTAGATAATTCTTTGTTGTGGGGCTGTCCAGTGCAGCCTTCCTGGTCGCTACTCATTAGATGCTAACGGCACCTTTCTATCTGTGACAACTGAAAGTGTCTCCAGACATTGTTGAATGCTCTCTGGGAGGCGAAACCACCTCTGGGTAAAAAAAAAACCACTGGTCTAGTACTCCCAAATCGGTTAGGTACCTGATAGCTGGGTCTCTTCTTTTTAACAGGATGGATCCCTAGGCCAAATAATGAACTTTTTGAACAAAAGGAGGTGATGGTTCTCTTCCAGAACCAACCAATATAATATTGTAAAATAATTAGCCTCCAATAAAAAAAAAATTAATAAATAAAATAAAAAAAATAAATTTAAAAAAAAGAAAAAAAAGGTGTAAAACAGGCTCAAGGATGTATTGTAGAACATGGAGAAAACAACCAATAAACACTGTAATAAATGTAAATGCAAAGTAACCTTTAAAAATTGTAGAAAAAAAATTTTTTAAAGCCAAATGGGGGGAAAAAAACCCCACTGACTTAGAGAATTGCACTGGAAAACTCATGAATTTAACTTGGTTTACATATTATTTGTTCTTTGCCAAAAAAATTTTTTTACACAAAATATGATAGGATCTTTTATATTCTGGATGGCATGAAGATCTGGTAATTAACAGTAATCCCACCCTGGGCGAGACCTAGAGATTTGTTGGTATAATGGGCATTAATTAGTCCAGGGATGGTTAGGGTGAAAAATTCTGCCAAAGGCAGTCAAGGTGACCCGATGTGGCAAGTAGCGCAATCATTATAAACCTTCTGATACAGGAATATTCTTATGGGTGGCAAATTGCTAGACTCCATTAACTGGATTTTTAGTCAACTCAGCAGGAGTTTAACAGAACAGGAGGCTGTTAACTGTTCTCTTCTGAACTGGGAATTTAGGATGAATGAAGTATTCAAGTTGAGCCTTCTCTTCAGGTTTCTGGACACACAAAAATAACTTGTAGCTACCTAGTAGAAGCAAAAAAAAAAAAAAAAAATTAACCAAGGTCCTGATGAAATTATAAAAAGCAAAGCAATTGAGGGAGGTCCAAGTGGGAATCTGTATCGCTGACCTAACTTGCTGCTCTGGATCCCTCCCCTGGCTCTGAGCGACTCCTCCTGGGAGGTGTGGTGAGGGAGGTGGGGGGTCCTGGGCGTCTCACAAGCTTGTCCTATCACTGCAAATATAGTCTACTCCCAGACAGGCACAGCCGCCATGTCACCTCTGGGGTCGACAAGTGGACTCTTCATTGTTGATGCTATACACACTTCTCAAATGTGTGCGATGGTGGTGGCAGAGGGACACAGGACATGGAGAGACATAAGGCTCCCTTGTTTTTGTGGAGCATTAACCTCTGGATCATCCAGATCAGTGGTTCTCAAACAGGAGTGATTTTGGTATCCCCCGCTCCCAGGGTACTAACGTCTAGAGGCTGGGTCATTACAGTTGAGAAGGGTTGCCCCTGGCACCTGGTGGGTAGAAGTTAGGGAGGCTGCTCAACATCCTTCAGTACACAGGCCAGCACACCCACAACCAAGAACTATCTGGCTTGAAATGTCAGCAGTGCCGAGAGTGAGAACCTCTGCTCTCTAAGGACCTCTTACAACCTACAC
The DNA here is from genome assembly GCF_049115385.1 of Moschus berezovskii. Classification (NCBI taxonomy): domain Eukaryota; kingdom Metazoa; phylum Chordata; class Mammalia; order Artiodactyla; family Moschidae; genus Moschus; species Moschus berezovskii. Next base: position 21,657,885 of record NC_142483.1, read on the forward strand.
ATCATACAATGAAATCATTTCATTGGTTACCATCAAGATTTCTGAAAGACAGAAAAGAAGGTATCACACTGCACCTCACAGAGGTTGAAAACTGTTTCACAAACTTTTGTTGTCGTGTGTGTATGCATAAATACATACTGGGTTGTAATATAGAATGTGTTTCCTATTGTGAGTCATAGGCATATAGGAGAGTCACTGATCTTACCCAGTACTTCTCAAACGTTAAATCAACAGAGGATCTTGTCAAAATGTAGATTCAGATCTGTTTCAGCTGGGGTTGGGCTGCAATTCTGTATTCCCAGAGGAGAGAGATGCTGATGGTCCATAGAACCACACTTTGAATAATAAGAACCTAGATGATATTTAAAATCCATTCATTAAAAAATTTTAGGGCAAGCGATTATGAGTTAGCCATCAAGAGACAGTGAAACCTTATGATAGTAACCTCTACAGAGCACTGCAAGAAGGAAAGTAATTGGGGATTTAGTACATCTCGTATCTTGAAACTCAGTGTGATAATATTTGTTCCACAAAATGCGCCTTGGCTACTGTGTGTGCGCCTGTGTGTATGGTGTGTGTGTGTGTGTGTGTGCGTGCACGTACACGTGAGTCTGTCACTGCCTCCATGCCATAAGTCTGCCATAAGAAAAAACAAACCTTTTCTAAGACACAAAAGTATTGTGTGGGTCATGTTAGCAAGGATACTGTGACCTTAATGTAACAGAGCAATCAGCTTGGCTTCTTAGAATGACTATTGGAACATTCTCCCCTGGAAAAGAAAACAAATTAACTGTATTCACCAAATGTCTCTTGGAACACAGACAGCTGTTCTGATAAAGATACTTAGCAAAACTCTTTGGTAGGCGCAAGCTCCAGAAAAAATTCAAGACTGGTTTTATGTCAAGTTTGCCTGAAAGTAAACGAGATCTATTTCTATGAATGGCTTCAGAGACAACATCTAGAGCAGAAAGAACGACTAGAAATAAGACATGGCCCTGAAATATAAATCTGTAAGAATGATGCTGCAGCTGCTGCTAAATCACTTCAGTCGTGTCCGACTCTGTGTGACCCCATAGACGGAAGCCTACCAGGCTCCCCCGTCCCTGGGATTCTCCAGGCAAGAACACTGGAGTGGGTTGCCATTTCCTTCTCCAATGCATGAAAGTGAAAAGTGAAAGTGAAGTCGCTCAGTCGTGTCCGACCCTTAGCGTCCCCACGGACTGCAGCCTACCAGGCTCCTCCATCCATGGGATTTTCTAGGCAATAGTACTGGAGTGGCTTGCAATTGCCTTCTCCGAAGAATGATGCTAACAAATAATAAATACTTCCTTTTGGAGAGTAACAGCCCATTTGATACAATTAATCCAAATAGTCCAAATCTATTAATGCCTCCTTATCTTTCCTGCATGCATGACTGTTGAAACCTCAGGCATGGAAAGAAGCCTGTGGAACAGAAATGTGTTTCTATACCTAAGACTCAAAATGCAAAATAACTGCTATCATTTACTAGTTATTGTGAAGGATATGTATTTGAAAATAAGATTCACTGCCATAGGGCATCAGAGGCATGAAAACATTCTTCTTTCCATCCCCTCCCATTCTAGTAGAGCTTGCTTTCCATCATGTCAAAGATCACCATTATTCATGCCTTACTCTTTGGGCTTAATATCTGAATAAAACTGCCAATATTCCAACAAGGACAGAACTAAGTCTTCTTCACCTTAATAGTGGAGCAAATAACACATCTGCTAAAAGCAGATTTACATGATGGGAACCAGGGAAGTCATGAAGACATTGGGTCTTTAAGGAGCACTGGATAAAAGTCATGAAAGTGAACTGTTTACTAATTCCAGCTTGGAACGGTCCCAAGTCTGAGGTTCACTGCAAGAACTCAAACCCTAATCATATGTGTGTGTGCATGTGTTTGTATTTTATATTCCTTATAATGTTACAAATCAAGGTGAGACAGGTTTTCCACTTCTCAACTCCTTCTAACTCTGTGTCCCATTTCCACACTCTATTTGGCAAAATGATACTTGGCCCAGGACATGCCTGAACTGCCAGAGTTTACTTTGGGATTCACGATCAGGTGGAAAAAAAAAATCAGTGATCTTTCCTTTCCTATATTTCCTGATTCATTTTGGATCTGTTTTCCTGTTCCAGTATATATAATCACACAGATTCTCAAGGATATCCTAGGAGCCTGGAGAAAACACTCTCTAGCCTCATCACTGAGGATGATGGGGTTGAGGTCATAGTTCAATTAAAGCTGGATCTGAGGAGTACTGAAAAGCTCAGCTTCAGACTGATTTGAAGGGCTTAATTTCAGACTGATAACCTCAGAGAAAATCCTAGCAGAATTAACAAAGAACCCTTCTAAACGATGTGAGGTGGGGAGTTGGGGAGGCCAGTCTAAGTTCCCAGTCCAAGATCTGACCAAAGCGGTTACAGTGAGATGAGAAACACTGAACTGGGACCTCAGATTTCCTCCTTCAGCTCAGATACCTGTGCCTTAGTGCAGGAAATAAAATCACCATAGCTCGTCATATGGGCAACCTGTTCCTGACCTCTGTGAAGTCCCTGCGGTTTAGCTTTTTATTTTAAAACTAGCTTCAGAAATTTTCCTTACATACAGAGAACAGCTTTAAAAAAAAAACACAAAACCCTGGTTGAATTATGCTGAGTTACTAATTATGTCCAAAAGTGCTACTTGGTTGAATTCAGCTAGATATATAGTTTTTTCTCCTTAAATTAGTTCTATGTTTAGATAGTAATAAACTCCTCCAGTCTGCAGAACAATTGGCACGACGGTCCCTTTAAGTCAGGATCATGAAAAAAGGGCCAGTACTGGTAAAAAAGAAACTGAACGTGAATCTCTACCAAAACAACGTGTGGCCCTGAATCACAGCCTGGGTTGCACAAACCAACTATAAAGAATATTTTGGGGAAAAGTGGGAAATTTTGAATATGGACAGTGAATTAGATGAACACTTACTGACACTGAAAATCAAGACCATCAACTTAAAAATAGCAATTTTTCCTCACTTACTTTGGTTAAAAGTGTATCATATACATAAACAGAAAAAGAATCAAAGAATAAACACTCTGCCTGCTGGACATGTAACATTTTCTTATTTTTGCTTAGCTGTATTTTCTAAATGTCTAAAATGTACATTTGTTTCCTCTGTAATAATAAAAGGTATAGTCACTCCTTCCTATCCTTCCCTTCCCCAGTCAGAAGGTCAATTATAAGTTATTTGCCAATATACTGTCACTGCGTTTAGGGGGTAGGGCTAGGTCATTTCAGAGTCAGTGGAATGAACAGATAGTTCTCTGAGATGATGATGATGATGATAAAAGACTTGTCAAATTTTTAACTATGCCAGTGTATATTCATTATGTTCTTCAGTCCTCAAAATAAGTTAAGAAGTCAGTTTCCTCATAGGTGAGAAAAGTGAGGCTCAGAGAGGTTGTTAACTAATCTCGAAGTTAAACAGCTAAAAAGTGGCAAAAACAGAACCCCTTCTCCTGTCTGGTTTACTTCAAAGCCCCAGCCCTGATCACCATTCTTCTACCTGCTTCAGAACTATGTTTTACCAAAGGTACCAGGCTACTGTACATCCTGTAATTCTAAGCAAGTTTGGAGTTAATGCCTGCAAGTGACGGCGAGATTCTTACAGCACCTTCACATGGATATGGGCTTTTGTTTAACAAGGAAAACAGATGCCTGGGAAAAGCCTTTCCACTTCAGGGATGACGATGATGCGATAATGGTGGTGGTGGCGGCTGACACTTACCCAACGCTCTCTGAGCCTGATGCTGGCAGGAGTGCAAAGTGCTTCACCCTCAAAACCACTCCACAAGAAGGTTCTGCTTGTTATCATCTCTCACACAGATGAATCAGCTGAATCTGAGAGATTAAGTACCTTGCTCATGGTCACCCAGCCTGTGAGGAGCAAGGGTGAATTCTGAAGGCTCCAGAAGACGGGCCCGGGCTCACTACCCAAGAACTCCCATGAAGGGGCAGCCAAGCCGGCTTCTTGCTTCTAGAGGAGATAACTCACTGTCTCACTGTCTTGAACGCCATATGCCTTGATTTTCTTTAATCAGCCCTTAGAACCACAACCTATTCTATTGGTGAATCTTGTATGCTTCTCCCGACTTTTGTTCTTTTGGAGGTAACTTCCCTCTGCGGCATAGCTGGCCACACACCTGACAGATATCACCTAAGAACATAATGTTTCTCTTGCTGCCAGGTCTTCTGTACACTTCCTTCCTTGAGCAGAATGGCTCCTACTTTGATTGATACATGTTCACTTAGGTTGTGCTTTTGTAATGTAATCAGGTTATCTGTGGCATCTTATATAAATAAATACAGCAAATATATTTTAATAGGCAGGGGTTTCAGTTTTCAAATTACCCCTTTAAAGGGACATATTCACACTCAATTACTGGGCTGACACATAAAGTGGACAAATACATGATTTGATAATGGAACAGCAAATTAAAATCCATGAAAGGCAGAGAATAGGGGGCGGCGGCCCCAACCGAACTGACTGCGCTGCCTGCTTAAGTGCTTAGGAGGCGGTGTGGTGAGGGGGCCCTTTCCTGATCTGATAACTGCCACGGAGAAGCCAAATGCAGAGTCAATCTGCAAATACTTAATCCTCCAGAAGGCAGATTAAGTGTATAATTGACCTATATAATCCATGTATCATCTCCAGTCCAGTGTTCTCCAGGCCTGGTTCACAGTGACACGGGGGCCCAGGGAAGGCAGTGTGCATGCAGCATTACCCCCATTGTGGATGCCATCCAAGTTTGAGATGGCTTTTTAATCACTCATCTCCGAGCCTGTGAGGTTTAAGCAGATGAATTCACTCTAAGCACATCTTTTAATCCCGATTTTCTTCTCAGTCTGTGTCTTCAAGAAGTACAAGGAGGAAAGAAAATAAATTAATTTTTGTTTAGACCTTGAAACCTTAGGTGCTTCTCTTGATGATCTGATCTCTAATTTCCAAAAGCATGTTTTTGTTTCGGGGAAAATGGTGAATTAATCACCAGAGGAGGTGGGGGGACGCTATCTGCATGATTTATGGACACTCAAGCTTTAAATCGCTGTCTTCGAGTTATTTCTTGGGCTGTGCTTTCCTTTTCAAGCTGCTGCTTCAGGAATATGGAGATTATTCATCTCCATGTTTTATATTTTCTTTAAAAGTCAGCAATAATTTTCAAAGAGGCCAAGCTCTCACTTGAGTCTGAGAGCAATCAGATTCTCTTGACAGAATTCAGCATCTTTAACATAATTTAGATTCCCCATGATTGTACATATCAGCATATTTGCTTGCTCTAAACCTCTGCATCCCCCACCCCCAGATATTATAAACTGTTATTTTGTAGCAATTAGAACTGGTTTAGAATGGCTCACCATTTTTTAGCAAAAAAAAAATTACAAACATGCAGATGAAAAAATGTACAGCTACATATCTGAAACACTAAGAAAAACAGTTTGAGGATTCTTTTCCTGTCAGCACTTAATTTTGAACCGATCAGTGTTGTTTTTAGGTGCATGACTAAAAAGGTTGCTAGCATTTTATAGGAGAACTATGTGAATCAGTGATTAATAAACAGGGAAACTTTCACTGCATTGAAAAGACTTGGTGAGACATTATGCTTGACTGTATTTCTTCAATCAACCTAGAAAATGCCTGTTTTAAAAAAAAAATTTGGCGAAGATGAATTTGGAAAGCTGTTCTTAAGTTACATAATAAAATAGATAAAAATGCAGAACATTAAATATAGAGCCCCAAATGCTATGCCGATAATCTCCCACAAACACCCAATTCCAGCCAGAAGTACAATGACGAGGAAAAGAAAAAACCCAGCTCAGACAGAGACAGAGAGAACACGGAGATCGGTGCTTGGTTAAAACGGAAGATGCACTCATTAAATGACTGGGTATTAGTCTAAATATTCTCAGGAACAGATACACACTAAAGCCATCCAGACTCTTACACAAGGTACACTCAGAAGCAAAAAAAAAAAAACAAACCACCAAATGAAAATAATCCTGAACAAAAAGAACTTAAAGGACTTCCCAGGTAAATCAAACTGAGACTTTGAAATACTGTTAAAAATACAATGGGAACTCTGAGAACACGCCTCTGAAAGACAGATGCCAGCAGGAACTAAAAAACAGAGAATGATACAATAATCAAAACCAACAACCTCCAAACAGCAAACAATCTCGGAGATACATATATTTTTCCTCATTCAAAATGCTAATGTTCTATTATTCATTTTTGCCATTTATCAAAATGCAACAATTTGGAAGAGACACCTCTCAGATCAACAAGTTTTTCTCAATAGCTTTCTGCCAATTGTTTAGAAACCCGCCCCAGGACCACTATCATTAAGAATGAAGTTGAAAGGGGAAGTTCACTGTAGCAAGAAATGTAGGGTGAGAGGTTTTACAGACACCCTTTTTGCCTCAATATTCCGACTCCCTTGTGTAGCTTAGTGGACAGTGAGGGCCTTCCAGAGCATATATGTAAAGAAACAAACACCCTACTTGAGGAAACAGAAGCTGAAGATAATCAAACATGTTGGTAATCTGATGTTTTGCTGCTAGATTATAGAAAAACAGTAAGTACTGAATTAAATTACTGGGGCTGCATGGTAATGAAGCTTCTTAAGAAGCTCTGGGTTTTATCGAATGACAAATGTTTTAAAATCATGACAGATTCAAGAACTTTTTCTGCATGACATCAGTTAGGTTGCCTAGCACCAATATTCTGTAAATTAGGGGAGCAGGTTATTTGGGAAGTCAAGAAGTAAATGACACAGAAATTTGCTATCTTGAAATAAGACTGCTGAAAAAAATTTTTCCCACAGGGGTGGGAGTGATGTTCAGTGAATGATTATAATGGTTAAGTTTTAAACTCAGATATTCAGGGAAGTGCAATTAAGATTCCTTTGGAAAAACAGAATTAGGACAACGGGAGATTAAATTGTGGGGATTCTGATAATATTACTGATGCCATTTTATGCTGGTCAGTTTGTAATTCCACAAGGGATTTGACATACTTGTGAATTTTTGAATAACTCTAAACATAATTTGCATCCTGAGAAACATACTCTGTATACTGTTTCTTTTCATTATTAATTTACACCAATGACCAGAGGGCTTGAATTTGCCTCTGTTCTTCAACAGTTGGGCAAGTCCAGTTTACCATCTGTGCTGGCCAAAGCTACAACCGTACTTTTAAAATCAAGATCCAGTTGTACTTTCCCTTTAAAAAAGCCCCAGAAAAGGACAATCTGCCTTGCTGCCTTTGACAAAGCCACCTTAAAAACATTTTTTCCCCCACCATGTACGATTTCTAATAAAAAAAAAAAATCAGGAAGGAAAAGTGGGTTATTTGTCAATGAAATAATAGGCTAAACTGTGGATTCAACATGAAATTCAGTACTAGATGTCTGAAAGTTTTGGAGAGCACTGGGTTATTCACACACACGCTCACACAGAAACACGCACACACACGCACACAACGGCCACACAAAACTGAGAATTAGAAGATACTGATCAAAGAAAAGAAAAAAAAAAGGCAACCTAGGCATTGAAAAGAACAACCCCACAGGCTTCCTGAACATTCGTGGCTTGGAATTTCATTCAGCGGAGATGGGCAGAGAGTCCACACTCCAAAACGCAGACCCAGGGTGCTGTCTGACTGTTTCAACGCTACTGGCTGGGTGATTGGGCCCCAGACACTCCAGGCTTGGTACTTTCATAAAGGCACGCATGCAGAGAAGGGAGAGGACCCGCCGGTGAGCTTTATGCATGTATGAGGCATTCTCAGTGGATGTGGGCCATGCTAGAAGATGTACACAGGAAGATTATTTGATTCTAATTCATGCCACTTGATATAATGTGATAAAACATTTGACATGAGAGATAAGTTCCATTTTAATCTGAGAGAGGACGGGTGGGAATTAAAAAGTAAGAAGGGTTTTCTCGAAGAAAGGTGATGCAGAGGAAAGAGCGATATTGAACACAGAAAGGGGATGATTAGAAAAGAGACGAAAAAAAAAAAGACAGGAGCCTTTTCAACACACGAGGAAAGCAAATGAGCTGGAAGACAAAGCGCAGAAAAGTCAGGAGCTGCAGATTCTTAAGCGGTGCCAACAATGAGCTCACTTAGCCGTGGAACAAAAACACACACACACACACACACACAAACTCGATGTAAATTGCTGAACACAATCGCGGAAGAAATACAGAAACACGGATTCCATAGTAGACCAAAACATTAATGTTCGAACTGGCACTCAAAATACAGAAACCTGGACAGGAGGAGCTCACGCTTCACGAGACAGAAGTAGGCCGTACAATTAGAGCCACACGGAGACAAGTACGCCGGCTTCCATGCACTCTGGCCGGGTCTACACTGGCAAATTCGGTGGGAACTTGAAACAAAATATCTGGCTAAATCAGGCAGCCCCATCTGCTTTGGCCTGAAAGAGGCAGAAAATTTGAGACCGAAGCAGATTCCTTTTTATTTTTTGCTTTTTACCTCAGTGGTTTGCTTTGGGAGTACAGATGTAATCACAGTGGAAGGAAGTTTACTTGGTAACTATCACCCCTCAGAAATTTGTTCTCTGAACTTCAAGCCAGGTCTGGCAGCCTGAGGTAACTGCTCTTTATACCCCTGCTTCTTTTTCCAAATTTTCAAGTGGGTGGGGTGGGAGAGGTGAGGAAGGGACACCCCAGTTTAGAACAGCAAAAGAACAAGTAACTACATTAAGTGTTTGCCAAAACCCAGGGCTAGCTGAAGATTTCTAGTCTTCGAGAAACGCAATCATCTTTGGAGTGATAACGATGCTACGTTTCCTGCAACAGCTGCATGCCACAGCTGTGAACACCCTCAGGAGAGGGGCCAGTCACAATCTCCCAGACAGCAGGGAGCATCTCCCTAAAGCAGGGCTGGGTTGCAAGAAGGGGAACCATGACCCAGGAAGGTCTTTGCCAGTTAGAGGAAGCTGCCACCTCACAAGCTTCGTGCAGGGAGGAGCCGGCTTGTGCGAGGCTGTGTGCTGCGCTGTGTATCACACAGGTGGGAACTGAGACACGGCCACGCCAGGGAGGGTTGGGGACAGACACAGGACAGATAGAGCCTAAGGTGGAGGGGAAAGAAAAGATTTAGTTTGCATCAGGACCAATCCATTTTCTCAAAATGTGACTTATCCTCCTGTCTCTTTATTTTGTCACATTTTGGAGGGTCTCCTCCTTGGCCTTCAAGGAGGAGAAGGCATTTACTTACATCAAATAACCTTTCTATATACATCTCCTCATTGACCTTATCACGAAGGACATCCTGAGAGTGGCGGACGAAAGTCACGTACGCATCGGCCACGTCCATCCCAGGTTTCTGCAAAGAAACAGGAGAACGTGAACATGGAATTCTCAGACAGTGGCTCTTTCTCGACTACCCCTGCATGCTCTCCCCACTTCACCCTGCCTGAACCCCCAGCACCTCCTCTGGAGTTTGAAGCTCTCCCCTAGAGCTGGGAGTTGTCCAGAGCACACTGTATCTAGAGGGTCCACCATATATGGCATCACTATCCACAGCCTGGACTGAGATTCCAGGAACTGAAACTGATATTACAATCTCCAGCTCTTTCTCAAAATTCAGCCTGGCAAGAGGGGAGCTGAGATTACAGGGTAGAACAGGTTTTTTTTTTTTTCTATTATTAACTTTTTTTTTCTGGCAAAGATACTCTAATGGATAAATCGTCACCAGATAACCCAGAGATATTCTCTGGTTTTTCTTTTGGTTGAAAGCTCCATCAAAAAATACTCAAAAATACTCTACCTTCCACTGTCTGTCCTTAAATAATATTAGAAAAATGACAGCTTTCCCTGATCTCCTCAATTTAAAAAACTGAGGATGTGACAAGTAAAAAAATCCTATTTCAATCTATACCGCCTCCTACCCAAGTCATATTGTGGGGGTAGTTTAACCTGAGTATATAGTGAGTATTTCCTTATTAGTTTACTCAAAGGAGACATTCAACCAATTGTCTTTGCTTCCTGGTATAGCTTTAGAGTCCAAGGATTCAAAAAGATGGGGAGGGGATTAGACTTTTAAATAAATTAGATGTTCTGGAAAGGTAAGCAAGTGGTCTCATTCAGTAGTTAAAAAATCATTTATGGTGAGAAAAACAAAACTAAGAATGCATACTGCTTGAGATATCGCAATCAAAGCTATCGCCAAAGAAACCTATTAAAACACTGTAATATGGGTCATTAGGAGAGCTGCCACAAACCCCTTAAATTTCCACAGTCGACATGTATGTTTGCTAATAACTAAAAAGATTAGTTTTCATTACTGTGATTTTACCTTAGATCACAAAGTATCATTTCTCTACAAGACGTGACTGTCAGGCACTGCAAATTGAAGTTAGTTAACACTTCTGTGTAATTTCCAGGGTGAAAATGAGGAAGGTTTGGAAACAGTAGGACTGTATTTTTTTTTTTTTTTCCTGATACAAAGCAAACAATTATCAAGCAAAGGGCCAATGCCTGGCCCCTGGGATGCTAGTAACATTTCTTAACACCTGCTAAAACAATGACAAGGTATTAATTTGAAAAACAATGAGGACAACTCAAAGCCACAGTAGTCAACTGCTACACTTTCAAGCAATTTTCAGCGAATGGACTGAGCAGGTTGTGTGATGGTCCTATAATTGTTGCAGTTTTATGATACGAAACCATAGAGGTTCTCAATGAGATGGAAGTGATAGCTATCAGTTCTAAGCTGGCAACTCTTTCCTCCACTCCCTTTGGCAGCCGCACATCACAGGGAGTCCTCAGTAGGGATGGGGACCCCTACCTGGGGCACTTGAGAAACTTATTATTGTTTCCATTTCTTCCCTGGTGTACTTGTGGCAGACGTTGACTTTTCCTGGATGCAGGCAGCCATCTTAGAGCTAAGATTCAAAGCCAAATTCAGCAGACCTATTTGTAACCACAACAGCGATCTACAATAACGGCTATTTTCACCCCTCCTTCTCTTTTAACTAAATTGCTGTCCTCAAAGGGGCTTTTCATTTATGCTTTAAAAACTTTGAAAATAAATATCAGTGCAGTTCAGCTCAACCACGTAGTTAAAAAACTGAGTTTTTGACTGAGCTTTTATTTTTCTTCATAGCACTTACCAATATCTGACACTGTATAATAAATTTATTTGCTTTCTGTCTTCTCCCACTTAGCACATAAGCCCCATGAACACAGGGACCTTATCTGATCTTTTTTTTTTTTTTTTTTACTGTATCCTCAGCACAGAAATGATGGCACATAGTATGTGATCACTAAATATTTCCCAAATGAACAAAATCATGAATGAATAAGTGTCTGTCCCACCTCCTCATTTAAACCACTCAGTCACACTACATGGATTTTTATTTGATCCCCCACACAATGGAGCTTTTGAAAGTCATTTCAACTTCTCTGGGCTTTGGTTATAACCGTGTGTAAAATGGGATTAATAATAGCTCCCCTACTTACCTTCAAGGATTGTTACGATCATCAGCTAAAATAATGGAAGTTAAACTGCCTCAAAGGCCATAAATTGCTATTTAAACATGAGCCACTATGCTTCTCGCCCCCGCCTCCCCCACAAGATTATATCACTTCATGACCTTACCTACCTTTGGTATCTACTTTGGAACCAAGAAGAAAAAAGTTGCTTCAGAGAAACCAAAGTCAAAAAAAAACCAAAAAACCAAGTCTGCATGAAAATGTGTTTTCTCAAAGTCCTCTGGTCCCCACATTTTTGACCAGCTTTCTTCCAATTCTGACAAGCCTGTTTTCCATCCTTTGGTGGACCAGGAAGGGCAATGAGGGGACTTATTTGAAACAGAGGTGCTGACAGAAGTTATCACCTTTCCTGATACCCTTAGCTTGTGGGAGAAGGCTGCCAAACTGGAGCATCAGGCATGTAGACTCCGCTTACACTGAGGTTTGGGGCTATGTCTTGGGAAGTCCTTGCAGAAGCAGGTCACTAAATGGCCACTGGAGATCCTTGGTCACAGGGAAAAGGTTCATGTACTGTCAGTTCTCATTTAAAAAGGTAGAGAAGGTTGTGCAATGCATTCTAAGCAGATTTTCAACCAAAATGGTTAAACTTGTAACTGTTCACTGACCAACAAGCTAACTTGTAGTTATAGATAAAAAACATTCTTGGTTGAACAACTGATGTTATTAGATAAATGAAGCTTCCCTTGTGGCTCAGCTGGTAAAGAATCAGCCTGCAATGCGGGAGACTTGGGTTTAACCCCTGGGATGGGAAGATCCCCTGGAGAAGGGAAAGGCCACCCACTCCAGTGTTCTGGCCTGGAGAATTCCATGGACTACAGTCCATGGTGTCACAAAGAGTCAGACACAACTGAGAGACTTTCATTTCACTTTAAACCACATGGCTATCTAGTAACAATGGGAAAAATCTTTAGGGGATGGTTTTTAATATTTCACAATTACATTGTTTATTTTAAATGTGCCTTGGACAGACTGACAGCATGAGATGTAGATTTTAAAAAATAATTAAACAAATAATGACTATATAAATCCCTATATAGTTAACTATAATCCACGTGTAGAAGACATAATTTGAAGAAGCCACTTGGTGGCTTGGAAGAAATAGGACATTTTAATCATGGCATGTTCCTCCCAGGATATTTCAGAGCTTGAGGGAAACAAATTCAAATTTCCAGCAACCTAAAGCAAGCCCTAATTAGGAATGCAAATCTGCTCCGTACTGAAGGGTCAAATACTCCACCTAAGACAAAGAGATGTGCTTTGGGGATCATGCAATGTTTTGAATGACTGGTAACAGTACTTCTCTCTCTTAGTGTAGATAATTAAGAGACAAACCTCTACGGTAACTAAATACTAGTCCCCACAAGAAACTAAACCAACAAGCCATGTGCCAAAAACCTCACAGGGCAACAGAGGTCAACTCACCAGAGCTAGAAACAACTTAAAAGATGATTTTATCCAAGAGTTCTTAAACCTTGCTGCAAATGAGAAGGATATAGGAAGTTTGAAAGATACTAATGCCTAGACCCCACAGCCAGAGATTCCGCTTTAAGCTGCCAAGCAACCTCATAGTGATACTTGTAAAAAAACTCCTTGTGTTTCCAGTATACAACAAAGGTCAAGAATCACTGATTTAGCCCACTGGATCCCAGAGTTGTGCAAAGTACCAGAATTTAGTGGATAGCTTCTTAGAGATCTCCAGGCTTCACCCCAGAATGGCTGAGTCAGAATCTCCGGAGGCAAGGGGCTGGGAATCTCTATTAAAACAGCAAAAACAACTGAAACAAACCAAAAAAACCTTGCCAACTATCACCTCTGCACATTCTGGTTTGGGGACTACTGATTTAATAGGTGATATTTGCTGGTGAGCTGGTAGACTGGCTCTTCAAGACAAAAACAATCAAACAAAACCGGCAGAGTTGAAGTGTAGTGCTTGACAGTTTCATGGTGTAAATACTCCCCTACCAAGGCTGAGTTCGAGCTACTAATGTGCCCTCACTGAAGGCAGAGTCGGAAGCAAACACACACCATTGACTCTTGGGAGCCAGTGCCAGTGGCTCTATGTATCAAACCACTAGCACTTGAATGTTCATACACCCATCAACTCGTCAGGTGACCATGGCAGCCACTGAACCTCCCTGCACCACAGTTTCCTCACTGTGAAACACGATGGTCCTATTACTCCCCTCCTAGGGCTGTTTTGAGAAGTGAATAATTATTGAGAAGGAAACTATTATTTACTCTGGGTCAACAATGTATATACAGTACATGTGTATCCTGCACTAATGCTTTCTGGAAAATTATTTATTAAAACATTTGCTATAATATTATTGTCTGAGCCACCAGGGATTTGCTGCAAAAATACTCTAAGGAACTTAATTTTAAAGTTAAGCTTTGTCCCCAAGGCATACTAATGGGTGAAATCACGGTGAAAGAGCACATTTGACATGCCGATTGTATTTTTTCTAATATTCATTAAAATAATTTCTCAGTTTTCCAAAAAAATATGTTTGTCTATGCACTAAAGGAAATCATATCCGGCAGATGATGTAGTGTTTAAGAACATTAAGGCTCAGCTGTGCCTCTTATGAACCGTGGGATCCTCAGCAAGCCAACCTTGCAGGGCCACCGTTTCCTCATCGTGAAGGGGGATGGTTGTGAAAGTTATATGTAAAGTACTTCAAACAATGCCTCATACACAGAGGTTGTTTATAAGGCTTGGTTGCAGTTTTTGTTACTATGAGATTGTATATTGTTGGTGGGAAATGTACCACGTTTGGGGACATACTGCATTACTTTCTCTGTCTCCTTAGGGGGAGGAAACTTGGCTAACTGATTTTTGTTCCTTTTTGTGTCGACGTAGAATCCATTTTGCCCTCATCTTGACAATAAATCCAAGTCTGGCTCACAGGAAGTGGGTTGAGCCAAATGACATTACCAATACTTGACTTTTTTGACCTCTGCCCCCAATAATTTTAACTGCCCAATAATTTCAGTTGATAGAACCAATTGCCAGATCAATTTTTTTTTTCCCCAAACATTTAGGTCCTGCCCACTGGTCACCTGTTTAAATCTCACAGGTGAGATCTCCCCTTTGCTTTGAGGTGTAACAGAAAACAGACTTCAGTCACTAGATCTTTGGGTTGGGGACTAGAAACTCTCTTTCTATGACTGCTGAAGCCCAGGCTAGGCCAGGGTGGATGTCAACAATTCATCCCACCTCCTCCCTTGTGCAACAGAGCAGAAATATCTCCCCCCGCCCCACCCTGCTCCTGCTTTAGAAATATCTAGAGAGTGTCCCATGTATGTGCCATGTAATCTGCACAGTGAATCTCTGATATGAGTTTTTATCCCTATTTAAGGATGGAGAACCAGGCTCACAAAACTTGAGTAGTCTGCTCCCCGTGAACTGGAAGTTTCTACTCTGGGGCTTGTGAAAATAAATTACTTCTCTCCCAGCTCCAGGTATGTGAGCTTTTTCTCTTCTCCATTATAAGGACTATCTACGTGAAGGAGTCGGGGGTCCCCCAATGAGAAGTATTATATAAATTCAAAGCATAATTATTGATTGTACATTCTTTCATTAAACAAACAAAATATATGCTAATGCTAAACTCCCTCCAATTTTCCATTTTGCCATCCTTTGAGAAATAAGCCAATAAACCATTACACACTGAGCTTCCTGGGGAAATGAATTTAAATGTTAATATAAATCCTTTTAGAAAAAAACAAATTTTAACAAATAAGTATTTGAACAAGGAGGGTACTTAACCACGTTCAGAATGAGAAACGCTCAGTACAAGGCCCTTGGTGGCTGTTGAGATAAGCTCTTTAAATTTAATATTTTATAATAGACTCACACCTCTTTTGTTAGAAATGGAGAAACAGAATCATTTTCTTTTCCCCTTTATTGGAATATATTTAAATCTCTCCAATTTTATTTTGCTAATAGGCAGGCCCAAGTCAGTCTATGAATGTATCCTGATTTATCACAGGTAATCCCACACTCTAGCATTCATGTGTAGTACTTAACCTCAATTTAAATGTAAATTTTGGGCAACTTTGAGTGCTTTATCTGTGAACTTGGAGAGCACTCTTCATTAATGAGGTCTGGACTAATTATAAGCAGTTTTGTAAGGTTTCTTTAAAACAATTGCAGAATTGACCCCAAAATGAACAAATTCCGAAATTATTTGTTTTTAAAAAATGCTGGCATGCTTGTGCAAATTTCTAGCTCAACGCCCTACTCCCAAGGTGTGCACACAGGAGGGGAGGGGCGCCGGTTGATAACACCAGAGAAACCAAAGGCAATGGAAACCAAAGTGAACCGGGTTCGCCCTCAAATGCAGTCTCTTTTTCCTGCTGAAAGAAACCATACCCTCTCTCATCTCAGAGCAACTTTACCAGGAAATATTCTTGCCTTCCTTTCTTCTGGTGATTCAAGTCAGGACTATACAATTTAGTGGCAACTAATGTAAAGAGCACCATCAAAATTCTCACGAAAGCCAACCCCTCCTCCCAACAAAAACAGTTTTCAAATACTCACAGGTACATCCACGTATTTGGAAGCTGCTTTCACCTAAGGAGGAAAGAAGAGGATGGAAGTGAGACTGGTGTTTATGTTTAATTGTTCACAGCTCGCTGCTGTATCACCATCAGAGTTAAAACAATATGCCGGCAGACGGAGCTGACCAGGAAACACATGAAAGGTACTAAAAAAATAAAATCTGTTTGCTATTTTTTTCTGCAAGCGAGACCCACTGCTTTGGAGAGAAAAACAGCGAGAGAGAGGGAGGGAGAGAAAAAGAAAAAGACAGCAAAGTTTTACTGACACACTGGACCTAGTGTGTGTGGGAGTTTAGCATTTTCCTCCCTCCCCTTTTAAAACAATTATTATTATTTTGATGTGGACCATTTTTAAAGTCCTCATAAAATTTTTCACAATATTGCTTTTGTTTTATGTTTGGATTTTTTGGCTGCAGGCCAAGTAGGATTTTAGCACCCTCCCCTCCTGCTGCACCCTGGTACTGGAATCACCACATTTACCCACACGTCTCCCAGGAAAATATCCAAGGGAGTATTTGTCCCTGTTGCTCTTTTCTCAAAGCCACTACTTAAAATGTCAACTCTTAGGGTATATATAAAGTTAACCTTAAAAATGCATTCCAATCTACATTAGGTGCAGACAAATATTGTCTGATTCCACTTAAACGAGATACCTAGAATAGTCAAATCCATACAGTCAGAAAGTACACTCAGATGCCAAGGGCTGGGGGTGGGGTGGGGTGGGAGACTGAGGACTTGGTGTTTAATGAGGAGAGAGTTTCAATTTAGGAAGGTGACAATTTTAGGAGATGGATAATGGTGAGAGTTGTACAACAATGTGAATGTACTTAGTGTCACTGAAGTGTACCATTAAATACGGTTAAAATAGTAGGTTTTATATTATGTGACTTTTACCACAATTAAAGACGTAAACAACAAAAAAAGGAGAAATCAGTGAGCCAATGGACAGAGTAGAAAGAGTTCAGGATTTGGAGTCAAAAGTTCTGTAAGTGACAGAACTGTTAATAGTTGACCTTCAGATCATCACTTTGGAGTCCTTCACCTAGGTTACTCTAGAACAGGGTGATAGCATTGTGTACTTTGGAGGGTTGATAACCTACCTGATCAAGTGACAAAATGTATGAGAAAGTGTTTCGTAAACTTTAAAGGGCAGAATACACACTGTTTAGTAAATTATTGAGAGGACAATGCATTCTCTCTCCTGAAATCACCACCAACACCCTAGATGATTCCCAGAGTATCCTATTACAGATTCTCTAAGAACCCTACATTTTTTTTTCTTTGCAGCTCTGATTGCAACTGCAATTCAGTTATTTCTCTGCAATGTCTGTCTCCCACACAATGTCATGTCTTGCCCATGGCTGTCTCCTGTGACTCATTTGGTAGCTGGCTTAGAAAGGTCACTCAGGGAAGATCTGTAGAAGGAAGAAGCAGCTAGTGACCAGTGCTGGCTTCAGGATGCTTAAGGGATAAGCAGACAAGATCGAGAAGTCACTGCAGGAGTCAGTCTGAAAGCCCAAAGGGTTGCATATAAAGCTGGGTGCTTGTAAAGCATGGTGGGTGAAGGAGTGAACCCACTCTGGGCTGTTAAGGGGAGTATGAGGAAAGCTTTCTATATTTGCATAATTAACATTTTGCTAAATGATTCTCAATATGAACGATTTCCTCTTTATTCCTGTTCTAGAATTTAGTTTGAGCAAGAGGGTGACTGTCCTTTCACGTCTCCTCTATGTACATTAACATATAACATTTTATGATGTTTTTCACTTTGCAAAATATTATCATGTATTGTTTCTTTTTTAAGCCAACCTGCAAAAGGGGGGAGGGCTATTAATTCTATCTACTGACTATTGAGAACATTAAAACCCACTGAATTTAAAAATTTATTTGATCATGACCTGGGCCAGAAGACAGAGAAGCCCAACTAACACGTGGGTCTCCTGAGCCCTAACTTGTCCTTTTGAACTCCCGATCTTCTCACCACGGGTAGAAAGTGTGAGGAAGGTAAGCTTCAGTGGTCAGGGCAGGCAGTTGCTGACAAAATAATTCTTCTCAGCTACAAATTGCCTCCTTCGCTCTGTCGAGTGAGTGCTTGGCAGTTGGTAAGAGTTTTGCTACAGCTGAAATGATCAACCTTTCAACACGCCCACTCTTCCCACCAACATGCAGTTTTAACCCAGAAAAGGACACCAGTCAAAGCCTATTCCTTTCAGATCAGATTGGGAAGATAAGGTAAACTCTGTACCAGGATGAAAATCGTCCCCTCTGCCACATGCACCAGCACTCAGTTCATGGGTCTTTTTTAAAAACCTGATAACTGCTGACTTGCACTTAACCTTATTAACCTTTTTTCCATCCCATAATAAAAAACAGCTCAGAATAAGTTGTGATCCTATTATTATTTAGAAAGATGTGCTGTATCATTTTTGGTCCTGGCCACTGAACTTGAAGGAAGATGTTGAGGACCCAAGGCAGTCTGGAAGTGTCTTCTATAAGAAAAGTAAAGGAGGTGTCTGGAAAAGGAAGGGCTAATGGCAAAGGAAATGAAAACCTTCATGCAGTTCAGCAAGGACTTTCAATGTAGAAGGGTTGAACTAGGTCATGGTAATTCTCGAGCATACAATTAGGAAGGATGAGGAACACAATGTGACTCTAAGAGAAGATGAAAACAGCTATCTTGGTCCAGCCAGGCGCTGGCTGTCTCTGTGACCAAGGACACCTTGCTGGAGGAGTTCAAGCACGAGGTATGCAGAATGCTCTGACGTGGTCTAGTGGTTAGGAATCCACATTGCAATGCAGGGGACATGGGTTCAATCCCTGATCCAGGAGGATCTCACATGTCGTGGGGAAACTGAGCCTGTGCTCTAGACCCAGAGGCACAACTGCTGAGCCCGTGAAATGCAACTACGGAAGCCTGGGTGCCCTCAAGCCCATGCTCTGCAACAAGGGAGGCCACCGCAAGGAGAAGCCTGTGCGCTGCAACTGGAGAGCACCCCCACTCGCTACAGCTAGAGGAAGCCCGTGTGCAGCAGAGAAGACCCAGCACGGCCAAAAATGACTAAGTAAGTAAAATTTCTAAAAGATAGAAAGCTATTATTAGTCCTGTTTTTTCGTTTGTTTGTTTTTCAGTATACATGTCGGGATGTAGCAGAGTGAGTAAGCTGACGGAACCAGGATCCGAACTGTGGCCCCTTGAGAGCCCTTGCCTGCTTAATGCCAACCTTTATGTGCTACCTTTAGGTGCTTTTTTTTAAGTATCCACAGGACTCTGTCTTTGGCCAGCTATACTCTAAGTAGAGAGGAAGCACCAGATCCTCCCAACTCAATAAGGATTTCGAATCATTGTCAAGCGTCAGAAAATCTGAGCGCACACCAGGTGACTTTGACCAAGTTAATTAACTTCTGAGCCTACTCTGCAAATGGGACAATTATAATGTTCCTCAAAGGAATACAGAGGGGATTGGAAGAGGTAATCCAGCTAAGGGTGAAGAACAGAGCTGCAGATGTGGTAAAAGCTACTACATGTACCTCTTCTTACTCCAATGTTGGATTACTGGTGTAGATCAAGTACCAGCTCCACACCCCAGTGGCCATGGTGACAGTTTCACTGCTCATGTCTAGTCCATGAGCAATTTCTCACCATAAAAAGGATGCTGGAATCTCCCCAGGTTTCCAGCAGGTATCTTAGCTGGTTCTCAGTCTGGCAAACGTCCTGTCAATTCCGTGAACACCATATGCAGTGGACTCCTCTCTAGAACACCGAGGCAGTGTTCCCGTCTATTCCCTTCCTCAGGCTGCCCGAGCCAGGGCATGAGTGAGAGGGTAATTCCCCAAGTCAGGGTGCTCTGTACATTCAATCACATATCCCTAGCACTCTCTGGTACAAAGCTAAGTGCCCTGTGGCACAGGAGAAAAGGCTGAGGGAAAGGGGTTTGCCCACATACCATCCTTTCTCTATAGGGACCCAACTGCCCTCCAAGGGAGAGGCAAGAACTGTGACTTCAGCCAGACTACATTTCCTGATACTCCCTACTTTCCCACCATCCCCGCTTTGGTGGGACAAGGAATGCCTGCCTCCGCTCTAGCAGTATCCATAAACACCCCACCCTCACCCCTTGGCCAGACAGAGCCAGTTCTGGGTTCAAAAGAGACACACAAACTAGGAGAAGTTGATGGAGACCAAGGGTGAAGGTGGAAAGACCACCTGATGATATTTTCACAGGTCTTCAGGAAAGAATGATTCTCAGGTCCTGGGCACTGCATTAGGGGACAGGGATGGAGGCCACTGATCCTTGACTCACGGCCCCTTCCTGGGATGGTGTCTAAATGCACAATCTCTCCAAACACCCAGAATGAGTCATGTCCCCCGCCACAACTCATAATTATAAGTAACATTTCTTGAGTGCTTCCTACTTGCCAGGTGCTGAGTTAGGAAGACTGCACTTGTTGTATTTAATCCTCACAACAACCTTTGAAAAAGAGTCCCATTAACAGTCCCATTTTACAGCTGACGAAACTGAGGCTGAGAGAAAGGAAGCAATTTGGCTTAAAGTCACACAGGCAGTAAGTAACAGCTCTGAACCTCACATCCCCCAAGCTGTCTATAATCCAGTTTTTTTAAAAAAAATCTATCAAACCACTTTTATTAACCAGTCATATTTAAGTCTTGTTTCTCACTGTATGTAGACACAACCTAAAATGGCTTTTCCTCGAAAAATATTTGAGGGATTTGAATAACAATCTGTGCCGACTCAGGGCAGAAGGTCCAAAACGGTTTCTCTGGCTTTGAATGTCCCAGCTAATTACCTAGACCCTCCACCTGACTTAGCGTGTGTAGACAGGCTTAATGGTTACTCTATTGAGCTCTCCCATTATTTTTCAGGTGCCCAAAGGTAATCTTTTCATTGAACACTCACCATTCTGGGATTTTCACAATGCTGATGACTAAGGGATTTTCTTCTGCCCGGTCCTAATAAGGGGACCTGAGTTAATCATTGTGTGGCTCTGACAGGGAGCACGGCGGGGGCTTAAACCACTTCTCTTGCTTCATTAGGGGAAAAAGCAACCCAGGTGCAGACCACGAGGACCTCAGGGTTTGATACTATTAAATCAATGCACGGACAAGAAAAAAAGTGGATTAGGCCCTTTTTGCAAACAGAAATCTGGTGGGTAGGACGCAAAGATGGAAGAAAAAAGAAGTCAGAATAGATACCACTGCATTAGTGACTGCCTGAGCTCTCTTTCTCCCTGTGGTCCCTTAAAAAAAAAATGACAAAAACCAACCAAGCCAACGATTTATTCTCTGCACGAGCTGACTCCACCCGTGCCTGTTTGACTTCACAAGAGCTCTGAGCTGATTTCTCTGCCTTTGCCTAAAAAATGCTGACCACACTGCTCTTTCAAGGGCCCAGCAGTATCTACTTCAATGCTTGGCTTGTGAAATATCTGCTGCAAGGATCATGGTGCTATATTGCCTCTTTTTCCATTTTCTTAACCAAGAAGATCTCAGAAATATGAGAGTTGAGGCAGTTCAGTGTCTCAGTATCATAATTCATGCCTCTACCATCTATAAAATGATTTTATCTTTATTAGTTGAATTTTATCATTTATCACTATCCTCATGTCTAGATTGTAGGCTCCATGAGGAATAAGAATTTCTTTTTTTTTTCCTCACTATCTACACTGCCTGGTATGTAGTAGAGGCTAAATAAAAAATAATCAACAAAGACAGAGGACTCTATTCAACACTCTGTAATCACCTATATGGAAAAGTACCTGAAAAATAGATATGTGTGTATGTATAACGAAATCACTTTGTTGTATACCTGAAATGAATACAAAATTGTCAATCAACTATATTCCAATATAAAATAAAAAATTTAAAAAGTGTTGAAAGAATGACTTTCTGAGCATGGTACTCTTTATTCTGTACCCAGGACAGAAGCTTCCAGTGCTCTCTGGAATAACGCAGTAACTGGTACACAGTAAGAGCTTAAGAAATATTAGCTAATATTGTTACTAGTGTCTAACTCACATGTAGTTAGCTGGGAGCAACTGTACCAAGTGAGTTCTTAGTTGTAGTTTACAGACTAGCAAGAAGGTTGGCAAACTCTTGCTTGTGGGTCAAATCTAGTCTGCTGCCTGTGTTTGTGTGGTTCACGAGCTAAGAATGGTTTTCACATTTTTAAATGAAAGAGAACTCATGTACACCCAGGGCGGATTCATGTCAATGTATGGCAAAACCAACCAATATAATATTGTAAAATAATTAGCCTCCAATAAAAATAAAAATTAAAAAAAAAGAAAATCAAAAGAAGAATCATATTTCCTGACATGAGACAATGACAAGAAGTTGACATTTCAGGGTTCATGGATCAAGTTTTACTGGAACACAGCCATACCCATTCATTCACATCTTGTTGATAGCTGCCTTCATGCTACAAGGCAGAGCATGCATCGCTGTGACGGAAACTATGCAACTTATAAAGTCAAAAACATTTACTATCTGGCTTTTTCCAGAAGAAATTTTATGACCTCTGGACTAGAACTTGCTTAAGTGGAAGCCACTGGGATGAGGGTGGGGAAAAAAATCATACAATGCACATTTCTCATCTCAGTATGGCCATTAACTAGTTGACTGTCTACTGGTCCAGGCTGTTGGCCTCCTGTCCTTATCTGTGATAATAGGGAACAGAGCTCAGGGTCTTCTCTGGATTTCTTACAGAAATGCAACTCTTAGATGGTGTATGAGGCAGCTGCTAGGAAGGATGTGAAGCAGGGAACACTTCCCACACCTTGAAAAGTTCATAAATACTCTAGCAGGAAAACAAAAGGTTAATAATATTTTAATATTAACAAGAGCTCTGGAAATGAGACTCCAGGAAAAACTACAGTAACAGGGAAAGGGAAAAAACAACAGAGATAAATAAAGACCCTTTGCACAGGAACCAGATAATGCAGCAGGACCCAGCGGGCAGAACCAGCAGGGAGACAGCAAGATTACAACAGGCAGTGTGTGCTGCCTAGTCACTCTGTGCCAGGCACTGTTCTCAGTGTTTTCTATGAACCACCTCATTCATATTCCCGGTACCTTTGAGATATGTCATCTGTACCTCTCTGGGCCGTCGTGAGGTTTAACTAAGACGATACACACACGAGGCATCATAAAGGACACGGCAGGTGCTCAGTACTTGCTACTGTTACTGCTGTTGGAACTGCAGGCCAAACAAACAGCCTTTCTATTCCAGTAGTAAAATCAGCTGACTTGCCTTGAGTCCCGACATGTGCCCTTCTGTTTCCTCAGTCTCTACTTCTCATGCTCTCTTGTGTTGTGTGGCAGAAATGGAATGGGCTATACATGCACATAAGCCCCTATGACAAGCATCGTTTGGGCCAATAACATGGGAGAAACATGAGTGCATCATTAATCAGCAGATTGGAACGATGTGAAAAAGGATGTGGGCATTTCTAACAGGGCTGACAGGCAGTGTGGAGAAGCAGCTGAGAGCATCTGGGGTTAGATGCCGTGGGGCCAAATTCTAGATCTACCGCTTATTAGACAATTTATTTCACTTTTCTATGCCTCACTTTTCTCATCTGTAAAATGGGGATAATAGAACTTTTTATGGAGTAGATGGGTTATTAACTGAGTTTTCAGAAGAGCTCCTGGTTCACAGTAAGAACTATGTGTCAGCTCGTCATATCATTTCTGTTGGAAAATCAGGTTGTTCTAGGTTGTCAAACCTGTATATAGAACTTGGTCTGGCCCTGCACTATCAGACAGGTACAAGTGGCTATTTAAATTTAGATAACTGAAAAAGAAATGCAGCTAAAAATCCAACTTTTTGGTTGAACTAGCCACATTTCAAGTACAGGTGGCTATCGTATCAGACAGTTGAGATATAGAATAGCTCCGTCATTGAATAAGGTTTTATTGGACACTTCTGGTCTAGATTCAAAAGACATTCATACATATAGGTTATTACATTTTTTAGTGATAAGAATGAAGAGGTGTGTCATTCAATTCTCATATCAGAACACGAGATCAGTTGGAAGTAGCAGCAAGGGGAAGGAAGAAGCCATGGGTGTCAAGAGCCTCATCCTGTGGATGAGAAAGAACTTAAGGTGGATGGGAATGATGTAAAGCGATAAGGATCCCAAGAGAGGGCTGGTAATACAAATGCACCTGTAATACAAGGGAGCTGGGAGAAGAAACAGAGAGGGTAAAGCGAGTAACGCTCTACCTACTATAGCAGGGAAAAAGTCCTCTCTGTGACCGATAAACCAGAAACAGCAACTTAAGAACAGCACTTAGAGCTAGGAAGAGAAAAGCCAGCTTGTTTAAAAGGGCCCCTTGTGGAATAAGGGACTGAGAGTGGAAAGAGATGGGACTGAGAACTGCTGCTTTTAAAGAATTATTACTGTGTTTCTGTACTAGTTCACATTTCAAATATGTATGTCTACTTCGTTCATAAGAAATTATTGCAAAAAGAACAAAATCAGCAATAAAATTTTCAGCATTCTAGCATTTGCAGGAAGACTGTATCTTCTCCAGGGTAACTTCTTCAAGGTTTTTGCTTGACTGAAATCATGTTTCTGAGCAGCAAAACCTAGCAAAAACCCCCCTCAATACATAATCTGGATGCTCTAAGTGCATCTTGGGAAGAGGAATGAATTGTAAGTGCCAACCGAGGGACTGACGGCTTGGGGGAGACAGAATGTGCCAGTGGGCGGATGTACTGGGACTGTGTGTGCGGGTGAGCAGTTGAGCAAACCTCGGTGGCTCTTGCTTGGGGCCAAGTGACAATTACAGTGAAAGCCCCTTCCAACACTTTCTGAGCACTGGAGAAAAACACAACCCTGAAGTGGATCAGGAATTGCAGACAGCATGACGGATTCCCAGAGCTCTGCCACCAGAGAGGCTGAAGTGTTTTCGATGCTTGCTGAAGATCAAGGCTGTTTCTGGCCAACTGGGAAGTGCTGTGCCCGTGTCAGCACCGTGTTCATGCCGCACAGATGCACATTCAGGGTGAGGCCATCTTCCTCCACTTTCCTTCTTAGGAGGGCAGGATTTTAGAAGTTCTGTTTTTACCAGATGTGGGAACTGTGACGTCAAAAATTGTTTATGGGTAGGTCATCAGAAGGCCGCTGCTCGGCAAGATGATCACTGGCTTTCAAAATATGATTCACATTTGAAAGACAAGAGTCAAGCATCAAAATGTTTTCAAATAAAATTTCTCTCAATTACCTATAAGTGGAACTTAAACTTTTTTTTTTCAGATAAGAGAAAGGGAGTATTGGATTGTAAATTCAGACTCTCACTATTGTTTTTTCAACGACTGGCTCTATGAATTTTGGGAAAGCAGTTGTCTTTTCACAGACAACACAGAAAGAACACTTGATATAAAGTGAAAGGGAAAGTGTTAGTCGCTCAGTTGCGCCTGACTCTTTGCGACCCCATGGACGGCAGCCCACCAGGCTCCTTTGTCTATGGGATTTTCCAGGCAAGGATTCTGGGGTAGTTTTCCATTTCCTTCTCCAGGGGATCTTCCCCACCCAGGGATCAAACCCAGGTCTGCACTGCAGGCAGATTCTTTACCGACTGAGCTACCAGGGAAGTCACTTGATATGAAGTTGTACTAAAAATGTGGATGCCTAATTTATAGTATCTAGCCAATTCTTTTCATGTCTTCTCATTTTACAAGTGAAGGAACTGTCACTCAGAGAGCTTAAGCTGCTTTCCCTGGGGAACACAGCTAACATAGGGCAAACCTAGGATTTGACTAAATGAATCTGACTTCAAAGGATTCATTACTGTATTATGCTGCCCCCTACCCTGCCATACCTTTGTTCACAAAACAATTTACCTAAGTTTGAGGATAAAATCCAGATCATGGGTTATGGATCTACTTTGAAAAGCAAAGAAGGTCTGTGCTCAGTTGCTTCAGTTGTGTCCGACTCTTTGAGACCCTAAGGACTGTAACCCTCCAGGCTCCTCTGTCCGTGGGATTCTCCAGGCCAGAATTCGGAGTGGGTTGCCATGCCCTCCTCCAGGGATCTTCTTGACCCAGGGATCAAACTTGCGTCTCTTATGTCTCCTGCATTGACAGGCGGGTTCTTTACCACTAGCGCCACCTGAGAAGTCCAAGGAGGTAATATTAAGATGCTCTTCACCTATCATCACAGCAAGACTTCACATGTAACAACTGATGGAACCATCATGGATATTCTGAAATAACCTCTGAGGACCACTGGAGAGCTTCAGAGGGGCTGGGGGAAGGTAGGAGAGAGCCCAGGCTTCCCTGGAAAGCCTCCTTAGACAAGAACATGAGTTGCAGGGCTGCTGGTTGATTGCAGGGCTTCTGTGCATGTTCATAAATATTGATTGTGATTAAACTATTATCATAGTAATGAGGGTAATAATACCTCCTCCAGCCCATCCCACCACACTACTCTGAGTCCCCACCTTTCATCAAACAAAGAGCTGCTGGCACTGCTGGGGAGTTGGGCAAGAGGCAGGGAAATGATCTCTATTAAGCGAAAGCATTCTGTTCCATGCGCTGATTAGGCGCCGCAGCCTCATTAACGAGGAGAATTGTTCGCGTCTCCTGTTGCTTGGGGTACTGTGCTCCGAGACTGGGTCCAGGAAGCGTATGTTCTCATCTCTCTTCCCCCCTGGGGCTTCCGAACAGATGCCCGATGGAAGGAGACCTGTTTTTCTTTCCACTCTCCCTCATTTCTGTCCCAACCATTACTTCCCAGGGAGGATTTCTGCAAGGCTCAAGGGCTCCTCCAAAACCACTCTTTCTTCTCATGCTGCTGAGACTCAACAATGGTCACAAGCTTATTATTTCCCTGGCATGAGGCTAAGCGATTTATTGGTAATTAACCCTCACACTGGGAGGCGTCATGGTTATTACCCTTTAGACATGAGGAAATTGAGGCTCAGAGAGGTTTAGTGACTTTCTGAAGGACCCAAAGTTGGTAGTGTCATGGAGCAGGTGTGTGAATGTGGGTCTGCTGGACTCTGGGGTCTGTGCCCTCTCAAGGGTACTGAGCTGCTCTTCCATGTGCCTATTTACATGACATCCTCTCACTTTAAGGCAAATGTGGAAATGCAGAATGGAAAGCTTTAATTCTGTAAACTCTCCATGAAGGAATAAAGGCTTATTTTTATTTGATTATATTGGGACTTCCCCGGTGGTCCAGGGCTTAAGAGTCTGCCTTCCAATGCAGGAGGCGCAGGTTGGACCCCTGGTTTGGGAACTAAGATTCCACCTGCCCCAGGACAACTAAGACCATGTGCCACAACCACTGAGCCCACCTGCCCTAGTGCCTGTGCTCTGCAACAGAAGAACCCACTGTAAGAAGCTTGCACACGGCAGCTGGAGAGACTGCATGCCACACGAAGACCCAACGCAGCCAAAAAATAAAGAAACAACAGTAATAAAAATGTAGGGGGCCCTTGCCCACTTCTGGCATTTTCGGGTTTTATCTTGTAAACATCTCTCAACACCAAGAAGCCCAACTGAATATAAGCTGGAAGAGGCTAGGGGCCATGTCTTACGCGTGTCCTTGCTTCCACGTGGCCCTGCTGCTGAGCCAAGGTAGCCTGTACTGAATAGCAGTGTTTCTACACGAGGGGACCACCTGTCACCCCTGCAGCTGCCTCACCGTGAACTCAAGTGTATACCCTGCTTACACTGCTGCTGCCAGAGATAACCTGTCTCTTACAGCCAGGCTAGGTCTGCGACAGAGGGAAGCATTTTTTCTTCCCCCACCCCCTCCACCGCATCTCAGGTAAAGATCAGGGAAAACAAACACGTTGATCAGACAGGAGGTCTGGGTTCTATATCAAAATGACTTGTTCAAATCACTTTCCTTCTCTGGTCTCAGTGTAAACAACTGCAAAATGGGGTGGCTAGAATGTATCACAACTTCCCAAACTTTTGGCATCAATACCACCTTCCTGATTTGGGCTATTGCCCGTGGGCCATCTGTATGTACTATATTTACTTATTTACTTAATATTCTCCTTTAAATTGGCTCACTTTTTAAATACTTAATTCTAAAAAGAAACCTGGTATCACAAGAAGAGAAGATAAGAGAGAAGAGAAGGTAAGCACAAAAATAAATACAACATACACATGATGAAGTGATTACTTTCTAGGTAGACAGGGTTGCCTGCTAAGGGTGCTGTGTCTGAGGCTGCTCCTTCTCTCTGCCTCTCTTTTTGTTGGGCATGAAGGTCTGAAAATTTGGAGAAGTATGAGAGGCAAACACTCAAAGGAAACTTTCTCCTTGATAGAAGGATATGGAGGGAAATATGATTAAGAAAGAAATAACCTTCTCACAATTTGACTAGTGTTATTTCATGAGTTTCTGCCACATCTGACACCTTCTCACATAACATGTAGACTGTCCCCTACATTTGGTAAACACGCAGTGATACACTAGGAAAGGCTGTCAAGAAGAAGGAGGAGGAGGAAGAGGAGGAAAGGGAAGAAGCAGCAGAAGCAGCAGCCTTGGTTGGTAGAATCTGCCAATTTCTGTGGTATAAGCGGTTTTATTCTGATCAATCTCAAGCTACCAACAAGACATCACTAAAAGTGAATATGAAAAGAACTGCAAAGAATTTGCTCTTAACAGCAGGTAGGAACTGAGCACATCACTGGAAACAATGGACCAGAGAATCTCAGATCCTTCTGTTATATGTACTCTAGATTGTAACTTTCAGTTAACAGAAATAAAGCCTTTTTTAAAAAAAATCTTCCCTAGTCTACAACTCTAGCTCAATAATTTGCATAGAGCCATCATTTAAAACATGGTGGCTGATTAAGAAACTGACTGTAATACTCAGGACTCAGTGATATAACCACAGTAACAACCACAAACCATAGCAGTATTAAAACAAGCATTGAATGCTTGAGTAAAGTCGCTCAGTCCTGTCCGACTCTTTGTGACTCTTTGAATGCTTTTCCCATTGCAGATCCGTTCCGTTCCGTCGCTCAGTCGTGTCCGACTCTTTGCGACCCCATGGACTGTAGCCTACCAGGCTTCTCCGTCCATGGGATTCTCCAGGCAAGAATACTGGAGTGGGTTACCGTTTCCTTCTCCAGGGGATCTTGATAGATAGCATTTTTTCATTTATTTCTAAAAATACCACATAATCTAGGTCTTATTATTATTCCTATTGAATAGGTCAGTAAATTAAAACAAGAAGTGAATTAATTTGTTCAAGGTTATAATATGGTAAGGGGCAGAACTAGACAAGTAAGTATGGCTTGGTGTATGCTGAAATAAACTTGGCTAAATTTAACATATGCTTGGAGAGTGGGAGATTCAACTCTGGTAAAGGAACTATTTTGATTAATAGAGAGGTATTCTAGAGATCATGTATGAATGAAAAGTTCCTGAAGAATTAAAGTGAGAAATTATAAAAGTATACTAAAGTTAATGGACAATATCTTTGAGGAATCTAACTTCCAGATATGGAAATGTGCTGAAATGGAAGTTATAGGAACTTATAAAAGAGTTTTGGTTGATTCTGTTACAGGTAATAGTTTGGGCTGCTTAGGAGAAAAGATGCTATGCTGAGGACTAAACCAGTGAGAAAACTTCTGGTTAAAAGCATTAGGGTCATTTCAACCTTCCCACAGGTTTAAGCTGAAGGAAGGTTGTTGTTGCTTACTTGCTCAGTCAGTCAGTTCAGCTGCTGAGTCGTGTCCAACTCCTTGCAACCCCATGGACTGCAGCACGCCAGGCTTCCTTATCCATCACCAACTCCCAGAGCCTACTCAAACTCGTGTCCATCGAGTCAGTGATGCCATCCAACTATCTCATTCTCTGTTGTCCCATTCTCCTCCTGCCTTCAATCTTTCCCAGCATCAAGGTCTTTTTGTTGAGTCAGTTCTTCGCATCAGGTGGCCAAAGGACTGGAGTTTCAGCTTTAGCATCAGTCCTTCCAGTGAGTATTCAGGACTGATTTCCTTTAGGATGGACTGGTTAGATCTCCTTCCAGTCCAGGGGACTCTCAAGAGTCTTTTCCAACACCACAGTTCAAAAGCATCAATTCTTCGGTGCTCAGCTTTTTTTATAGTCCAACTCTCACATCCATACATGACCACTGAAAAAACCATAGCTTTGACTAGATGGACCTTTGTTGGCAAAGTAATGTCTCTGCTTTTTAATATTCTGTCCAGGTTGGTCATAACTTTTCTTCCAAGGAGCAAGCATCTTTTAATTTCATGGCTGAAGTCACCATCTGCAGTGATTTTGGGCCCCCCCCCCCCGAAATAAAGTCTCTCACTGTTTCCATTATTTCCCCATCTATTTGCCAAGAAGTGATGGGACCAGATGCCATGATCTTAGTTTTCTGAATGTTGCGTTTTAAGCCAACTTTTTCACTCTCCTCTTTCACTTTCATCAAAAGGCTCTTTAGTTCTTTACTTACTAAGTTGTGCCTAATTCTTTGCGACCCCATGGACTGCAGCACACGAGGCTTCCCTGTCCATAACTATCTCCCAGAGTTTGCTCAAACTCATGTTCATCGAGTTGATGATGCCATCCAACCATCTAATCCTCTGTCGTCCCCTTCTCCTCCCACCTTCAATCTTTCCCAGCATCAGGGTCTTTTCCAATGAGTGGGCTCTTCATATCAGGTGATCAAAGTATTGGAGCTTCAGCATCAGTCCTTCCAATGAATATTCAAGGTTGAAGGAAGGTTAAGAATGGCTATTTATGGGACCCCCATAACATGCCAGGTATCATACAAGGCCAATGCTCACTTTGTACCTAATTGTTCCCTTGAGTCTCTGAGGTAGGCATTAGCATCACCACTTTACAGAAGAAGAAAGTGAGACTCAAAAATGTTCAATGACTTTCTCACATTTCTGTAAGTCTGGGCTTCACAATCACTTCTCTTTCTCTACCTTTCTGGGGATAAGCTTCCCACTGCATGTGACTCAGAGGTCTGGTCAGAATCTCTATTAATTTCAGAACAATTATTTTCTGTTTGAAGCCATGCACAAGTTTGTTAGGTATTTCATTCAAAGCTGACATTTCTATGACCCTGTAGTTCAGCACCTCATGTTCTAAAGAAAATACTGTGTCTGTGTCATGTTCACGCTGAATACTTATCTGTTTACTAAAGAATATTAAGGGAAATGGTTAAATTTGGATCCTTACTTTATTTCTTCTGAAGGTTGCCTTGGACAGCAGGTATGTTAATTGTCATGTGTGTTTTCAAGGCATGAACTGGAAAGAGGATGATGTCCTACTAGGTGATAAAATTATCTGTCACAGACCCCAAAGTGGATGTCAAGTTCTGAAACACTGGGGAGCAGCTGATGAAAGAAGTCCATAGAAGACACGGCAGATCAGTATTTTATAGTTCTTGAGCATTTCAGGGCAAGCTGTTTTTGTTTGGTCCATGCGAACAAAACACATTAGACAACCTAAGTCTTGCCTTCCACTAGTGGCTCGAAGCTTCAAATTGAGAAGACCACAAACCCAACACTAGCTTGTAGCAGGTAACTGGTCTCTCTATGACCGCTCTTAACTTCTCCAACTGAATCAATTTCCACAATGTCCCCATGCAAAGCCTTAAGTCCCATAACCACAGGCTCTGGACTAGATCCTTAACTCCATCCAACTCTATCCCTGTCATTTTCCCCCCTTTGCTCTGGCCCTACCCTGAGTCACAATGAACTTCCAGTTTCCAGAATGAAGTAGACCTTCAGGGCTTCCCTGGTGGCTCAGACAGTAAAGCGTCTTCCAGAAATGCGGGAAACCCCGGTTTGATCCCTTGGTTGGGAAGACACCCTGGAGAAGGAAATGGCAACCCACTCCAGTGCTCTTGACTGGAAGATTCCATGGATGGAAGAACCTGGTAGGCTATAGTCCATGGGGTCGCAAAGAGTTGGACACAACTGAGCGACTTCACTTTCACTTTTCACTTTTTTCTTCTCCAGGTCTTTGTACTTTGGACATTCTTTGTTTTCTTCTTTACGAGGTGAGATTTTACTTATCTATTAGACCTCTGCTCAAACGCCTCTCCTCTATGGCCTCCCAGATGAGGCTGCGTCCCATTGGGCTATGGTCCAGTTGCATCAGCTAGTCTCTGAATAATCGCTACGCTTGTAAATTACTTGTTGAGAATGTCTCCCTCACAGGAATATACAATAAGAGACACTGTTCCTCTCATTCGTGGCTAAACTCCCAGTGCCTAGCACACAGTAGGTGCTCCATAAACATGTGTTGAATGGAGCAGCGTGAAACTAAAGATTGTTCAGAAAGCAGAAAGGAAGTGGGGAGATTCTGTATGTCTACTCCTTTGGTTTTACTGCAAAACTAATTGGCTGGTGGGTAAATTATAACATACTTTTGCTGGTAAGATGTGAGAAATAGATGACTCTTTCCCTTAAGAATGATCACAGATAGTCGATGGTTCTGGGAACAGTCACAAATTACCTTCATCTATGGGTTTCTTAGCTTCTATGGGGAATAACATTCTGGTGATAATTAAGCAGTAGATCTAAGGTGGAGTTTTATCAGCTGTGCAAGACTCAGCTGGGCACGTTACTCAACTTATCTCATCTGTTAAATGGGATAATCATCATATCTATTACACAGGGTGATTGTGAGGATTGGATGAGAAAATGCATGTCATTCACTTAGCACTGTGCCTGGCACACGTCATATTCAAAGCATGTAAGCATTTACTACCATGGCTGGTGCTTCTGTCCAAGGCAGGCACCTCTACTCTGAAGCATAGAAGCCAAGTGACTTGAATCACATGAATCTAGCATCTGATAATTTGATGAGGTTACCCTCTGAGGAAGAACCAAGACCTCTCTGTCTACACCGCCATCACCAGCCCATACTGTAAAAAGCCATTTCTCCCATGCTGGTGTTCCCTGAAGCCAAAAGAAAAATGGAACGCCATCAGAGGTAACACTGATATGACAAGTCATGACCAGCCTCAGCCCACTCTACAGTTTGGACTGCTTCTGGATCAAAATGTTCTGTGGACAGAAGTGAATACCCTTGATCCAGTTCTGGCCTTTGACCAAGTTGGCAGTCGTGCTCTCTGGCCTGCCATCAGGGGCTCTGCACTGAAGCAGTCCAAGCTGCTGCTTCATCTGCATGAACATCAGCCCTGGCCTCAGATTCTAGCAGGAAGAGAAGCATGTCCACTGCATTTCATATCTAAGTGGCAAAACAATTAAAATGCTGACAAAAGGGAAAAAGGGTGAAAGAGGGTAATTTGAGGCCTAGGAGACTGGTCAGACAGTGGAGCTTGGGCCCCTCAACAGCCCTAACGTGGGATTTATCCTCCCTGACCTGAGAAGTTTCCATGCTATGCTGTGACCATCTCAAATGGATGTGGGTAATGGGGGGGGGAATCTTAGGTAAATTTTAGGGGGGCTTCAGGGAATCTGATGCTGGGAGTGGGTGCCTCTTACATCCTCCCGTTTCCTTGGAGGCTCTGGAGTGTACGGGGAGAGAGAAGGCTGGCCGAGCTGCAGGGCTTAACCTCCTGAAGCCTCACTTTCATCATCTGCAGGAGAGCCTTGTTGCAGCAGGATTGTTCAGAGGATTCGACAAGAAAAAATATATTTAAAGCACTTAGCCCTGTGCCAGGCACTTAGCAAGTGCTTAAAGGATAGGAGCTGAAGCTCTTGTAGCTATTTTGGACTTCCGAATTCATCTACCATAGCCATCATCAGATTACACTGAGGGGAATTCAAAGCCAAGGGGTGGTCCTGTGTCCCAGGTCGCACAGTTCGCTAGTGAGGGGCAGGGCTGGGGTCCTGCCCCGTCTCCCCACTCTATGATGTCTTTCTCCGCTGAATCCCTTACTCTCAGGACTCATCTGGCTTAGCTGAGTTCTCCATAAATCACACTTCTCAAGCTTCCCAACTTTGTCCCCTGCAACTGAATCTACCCTCCGCATCTACTCAGTCCTTAAACCCTCCTGATGCTCCTTTCAAAGTACCCTCTGAAACCGTCTTCTCTGCTTTCCTGCCACGTGGCCATGGTAGCTGTTGTTCTGTCCAGAAGCATCTCCTCTCCTTTTTACCCATGTCTGGTCCCTTTAAGTCTGGTCCCTCCATCTCCTCCTCGGAGAGACTGTCTAGGACCATCACAGCTGAAGGAACACCGCCCTCCACCTTCTCTCTGTCTCCAGCTTCTGGTCTGTATAGCAGTGCCCCCAGCCCCAATAACTTTCTCTTGTCTCCTATCCTCAGTG
The DNA here is from genome assembly GCF_049115385.1 of Moschus berezovskii. NCBI lineage: Eukaryota > Metazoa > Chordata > Mammalia > Artiodactyla > Moschidae > Moschus > Moschus berezovskii. The sequence continues at coordinate 21,692,297 of NC_142483.1, forward strand.
TAAGCTCCTAAAGGACTGGGAACATGCCACCCTCACTCACTGCTGGGTCTCTGGCACTGACATGATCCACAACACACAGGTTTGGGGTAAACACACACCTGGTGAATGAATGCATGAGCCAACGGACGGATTCTAGAAACAATCTGGTAACACCTGGACAGGACCAAGGCAAAGATTTTAACTTGCTGGGAGGACAGCCTGGACACCTGTTTGGCCCCCCTTCTTGGCCTCCTAAAAGAACAGCGCCAAGCTACCCACAAAGACACGGAGTCTTCCAGGCAGGCAACCCACACAAAAGCACATCTTGCAGTCGGGGGAAATGGGCGGATGGTTGCTAATTGCGACTTCCAACTGGGCTGATCTTTCAAAAGTTCGAAAGGCGCCTGCCTCCCTAAATCCCGGGCTGCTACCGCTGCTGGGGCTGGAGCCGGAGGAGAGGAGGGGTGTGCCTGGGCGCCTCTCGGGCTGGCACAGAGAAGACACATCTCCTCCTCCCTCCTCCCCCCAGCTCCTCTCCAAGAGAGGAAGCAATGCAGATGGAGACGAGAAATAAATATTCCTGCCTGCTCTGTGCCACTGCAGACGTTTTCCAAAATGTCTGGCTTGGACCATGAAATCAAGCCCACCCAGGAAAGGAGGCGCTCAGCAGGAGAAAGAGGGGGAAAAGGGTGGCATATTTGTCGGTACTTGTCAGCTTTCTGGGGGGCAGAGCACATGGCTTAGACTTGGCAGGCCCACTGAGGTGGGGATGTGGTAAGTGCACAGTAATACTTAAGGAATTGAATCAGAAATGGGAGCAGAGTGAAGGAAACCCTGCCAGGATGTCGGCAGCATCCCTAAGCCTTTGTCCGCGGTCGCAGGACTCCTGGCTGGTCCCCCTGTCCTAGGCATCAAGGCCTGGTCCACAGTGCCTGCTGCCTCCACGCAGCCCTCTGACCTCCACCCCGCTCTGGGATGGCTAACACCACTGGGCCGCAGGCAGGCTTCAAAGGCCCTGTGAGATTCGGGCAGGAGCCCAGGATCCACGTGTGGAGACATTCCTGCCACCTCTCTGCATAGCTCGCCTCCTCTGGCGCTGGAGCACCGGCAGGGCTGAGAACACAGGCTGCAAATGATAAGTGGGTGCTTCTGGCCTTGGGGGAGCCGAGCGTGTGGGAGGAGTGTCATTAAGGAGGGGAAGTCACGGGCCCACCAACAGCCCCGCAGTGTCCCGCGGTGACGGGAGCTTCACGAGGCAGGCTGTGAGGCTGCAAATGTCTCCCAAAGGGGAGATTGAGAGGATGAGAATTCTAGCATGAACACTCTGGCATGTGTTAGTTCTTCTTTGTTTCTAACCCTGCCATGAGAATCCCCTTGGCCCCACGTTCCTGTTACCTCCGGACCACCGTTCACTAGGTCCCCTGGCAAGCGGGGAATGTTCCCCTGGCATTAGGGTGGGGTCCTTAGAGGACTGAATTCTGCTCCAGGAAGAGCAGAGGGGCTTTTATGGTTTGCACTGGTTCGAATCCAGTGCAGCAAAAACAGTTGCTCAAAATGAAGACTCAAAGAAAGTGGTTATCTTTTGTGGGTGTCAGGGTAGCGTTTTCCAAAAATGCTGCCTTTAGTTCTGCCTCTTTTCACCATTTCCGTGACTTCACTGAGGAATGAGATTATCTAATATTTCCCACTCGTGTGCCCTGAATCCTTCTTTATGAATCTTTCCTGCTCACATGCCCATCTGCCTTCTAGTGTCAGGCAATTGCCAGCTGAATCCCACTCTCTCCAGGAAGCTGTTTGGTGGTGGGGAGAAGCTGGCAGGAGACCTGAGTTCCTGTCCTCATTCTTCCCGCTGCTGTGTGACCTTAGACAGGTTACTCCCTGTCTCTGGGCCTTGGTTTTTTGGTTCATCAAAAAATGGGTTGGATAGGGTTCCTTCCGGCTGTGATACATCATGGGTGGTCCTACTGACTGAATCAAACTGCTGTTCTCTGTCATCATCCTTTTCCCATCCCAACTTTGCCAACAGAGTCCAGAGACCAAGGCCATCACACTTTAAGGACTAAGTTCAATCCTTACACTTGGGAAGGTCAGAACTGCATACCAAAATAAGCTGGGCACATAGATAAAGTACATAGATACAATCTAAAAATTGCTTTAAATATTTTCTGTCTACATTTCCCTTAATTCCCAGGATATCTAATGTATGTATTAGGGAAAGACCAAAGCAGGATATATTTGCAAAGAACTTGTAAACATGTATTAAGTTTGTAATGCATAATCACCTTCTTAGTTATTTTTTATTAGTCAAGGCTGCCACTTACTGAAACCTACTATGTGTTATGACTATGCCAAGTCTTTCACTCACATAATTATCATCATGACAGCTCATTACAGAAGAAATTACCTACTCTCCATTCGCCTACAACATCGGTAGCTGACATGAATTAACACAGAGAAACATAAACCAAAAACAAAAGGACAGAATTGCATGCCTCCTACAAACCAAAAGCAAACTTAGGCTCAGAGAGGATGAGACACCTATTCTAGACCACACAGCTGGTTAATACAGGTAATGGGATTTGAACCCAGCTCTGCTGGATTCACAGATGACGATGCGCTCCTCCTCTGGCCCGTGCTGGGCTCTGCCTTGGCATTCGATGCTTGTCTAGGAGATTCTTCATCTCCTAGAAAAGAGGTTTTTAAGGACCCATAAATAGCAGGTCCTAAACTGACTGCCTTTCTTACGGTGTTGTGAGAGGAAAACAGCTGGTCTACCAGCCAGCAAAATCCTTGCTGTGAGAAATGGCAAGAAAGCACGCAGCAGCAGTGCCCACCTCGCACAGAAGGAAGGGTGAAGTGGTAGCCCATTTGAGCCACCATCTTCATGGATCCCTTACCTACAGAGAATGAGTCTGGCTTCTGCCCATGACCTGTCGCACTTCTGCGTCCATGAGGCATGTTGGCACAGAATTAGAGCTTTTCCGAATGTGTACAGATTGGATCATGCACAGCAGAAGTTGTAAGCTCCAGTGTCCCCAAGCCCAGGCCAGTACAGGAATGAGCAAAATGGCAAGGAAAGGGGCTGCAGGGAACTGGTAAACACCTCTCTGATCTGTGGGGACTACCGATTTCCAGCAGACTGCAGAAAAGCACACACGCAGACCGAAGGCTGCCGACTGCCTGCCTTATGAAGAAACCCCGGAATACTGACATCTCTGAGTTCTCGTGATTCTTAAACATGGGCAGCTAATTCAGTAAAGAAAAGTGTATCGGATATGGTGAGGACCAAACAAAATCTACTTACAAGCTCTATCTGACTTTTAGATCTCTGCTTGGTAATTGCTAAAATTAATTCTCCTCATTTGCAGGAAAAGGAGCCCAGAAATACCTGAGCTAGCTGAGGTGAGCACTGACTGGCAACCCTCTTTGGATACACACATATATTAATAGAGACATACATGTGTCTGTGTACATACATACATATACACACATACATACTATATATTCAAAATTAAATAGATATGATTTGGATTACTTGTTGTTATGAACTGTTCTGCTTATTTTCCTGTTATTATTATACATTAGCAGTTGACCACATTAACATATATATATATATATACACAAACCTAAACCAAAATGACATAAAAAGCACCTCGCCCCTAAACCCAAACCCAAACTAGAACATAAGCCAGGAAAGAAAGAAGCTCTTTACTTACGGTAAATGACAAAAAAGAAGAAAACAAAGTCCCCTCATCATATCTGGACAATTTTGCAAGCACTCCTTCCAGGATTGTAACGAACTAGCAAAATAGCAAAAAGGGAAAAGAATCATTATTTCAAACTATAATTGCTCATAATAAAGAGCAGCATTTCCCAACCTCCCAGAGACCAGCAATGAGCCCTTGCTCATTTTTAAGTTCTATTATTTGGTTCCTGTCTTTGGGGAAAGGAATAGACTGCCTTAACATAGAAATATTTGACTTATTCGGCTTTCTCTTCATTATTATGTGATTGCAAATATAGAGTGTTACAGAAGTGTAAAGTGACAAAATATTATTGAGTTGCATATAGCATGCGATAATATTAAATGCACTTTTCAAAATCCAAAACTGCGCAAAGCAGTTTTTACGTTACATATTAGCACTACATTTAATCCAATCTATTTTTATTTGTATTTTATCAGTAATTTTGGGGAAACAGAAGTTTAGCACTGGCAAATATAAATGCCTTCCCATTCAGCATTACTTAGTTAAAATTCTATAATTCATGAGGGTGACTGAAATAGCTTTATCTGACTTTTCTGTTTTATTATGACTCTCACTGCATGTGAAACGAGGGGAAAGGGGTTTTCACGATGGCAGAATTCCTTATTACCATTTAACTTGCTGTTTTAAAAAGCTAACTTTGTCAGGGCTGAAAAACAAAACAAATATTTCCTGCATAACCTACTGCAACACTGGGGGACAATTTTTTATTAGGGGAACATATGCCACTTCATCAATTTATCTTCGCCGGGCTCACAATCATCAGAAAAACCCTTCAGAGCTGCAGCTGGGTGACATACTATCTTGTTTCCTGAGAAATACAAGCACCCAGCGCAACTTTTTAACGTGTTACATTTTAATGGAAATGCAGACAAAACAAAGCAATATTCACAATGAAACATTTCACCTGAAGCTGAAGGTTACCTTTGCAACCAAGAGTGTTATCATTTCTTTAACAGTTTCTTCAATTAGTTCGTCTATTTTTGAATGGTATTGATGCTAAAGAACACAGAAAGACAAACATTAGCATGTTTGGGAGGTGCTGGCACTGCAGCCCTCGGTGATTTTTAGACAACGCAATTTATAAATAAAACCTGGCCGGCAGACCTATTTTATTTCCATAGTCCCAGAAGCAGCTGTAAGATTCTGACTCCATGTCTTTGATGAAGAAAGATCAGAAGCTCTTAAAAAAAAAAAAATGACCAGACACGTTGTTCCTTACCCAAAGCTTTTGCTGGCTTTGATATGTGTAGACACACACATTTACAAATAGGATGCAGGGGTGGCTTAACAAATGGTCTGGCAGTGTGTTGATCTGGGTCTTATAAAGCAAGACAGCGCACTGATTTAATATAGAGGATGAAAATTATCTTTAGGAAACTGCTGGGTGATGTGACTTTGGGAGTCACAAACTCCAGAGGGAATGTGACCAATACACTGGTTTTGCACAAACTGTTCTCAAGTCATCAGATCCTCTGGGTTACTGCCTGAGAGCTGCCTAGTTGTATCTCCAGGGGTTGACTCAGTCTAAACGCAAAGTCTCTCTCTAGGACCCTTTGTGGCAGTTACTCAGTTTCTTCCTTTGTGGAGAAGCAGACCCAGGTTTATAGGTTCTCCTGAGACGACTGCTAAGCTTTTCAATTTCTCGTACTGCCACTGTCAATTAAAACTTAAACAGTAATGCAAAAACAAATCCCCACACAAACAAAAATTTGCTGTAAATGCCAGGGAAGAAGGAAAAGCGATTTCAACAGAAGATACTGCATGCCAGCTCCTTGACATTTATTAGATCATTTTAGTATCCATTTGAATTATTCCATATTTCCTTAATAAAAAATAACAATGCAAAACATTGCTATTTGGAAAGGAAAATGCACTTACCCACTCTTTAGCAAACTTTCAGAAGGATGATTAATTAGGAACAGAAAAGAAAAGAAACAGTGCAAATAAAAATTAGGACAAAAGGACGCATGAGAAAAATAAAAATTAAACAAAGCATCCAAAAAGTTATGAAAACATACAGAAATAATAAGCCATAGTAATGTGGTTTAATATTCTGATAACTGGCAATTAGGAGCAAAGGGATGTGAATTAGGTAAATTTACTTAAAGTCATAGGTGAATTCTGATTGTAATTGGAAGACCTACATAAAGTCCCAGTGCAAAGCTGGGAAGTCATGATGTCTAAGAAAATATGGCTCAGTTTCCTCATCTGCAAAACAAACAGGTAATACTACTACCACCCAGGACCAATGATAAGGAAGAAAACTAGTAGAGAATGTGGCAAACTCTGTATGAAGACATTCAGCATTATTAATATGATGATATAACCAGGACTAAGTCCTTTCCTGCCAGTCCTGCTCTCAAGCTCAAAAATCTACTTTGAAGATCATACTGAGGGTCTACATGTGAAACCATTCTGTCAACTATAATTGCAATTCAAATATTTGTTCAAGGTCATAAAGCAGAAGGTAAAGAGAGGGAGCGATCACCATCAGTCATCTCATTTTAGTTTTTTTTATTTATTGAAGAATAATTGCTTTATCATTTTAGTTTTTCATTTTGGTTGATTAGAGGAAAATAAGAACATGAATGGTCCAGGTTGGCTCTACTGGTAGCTTCATGAAAGTGGCATAAACTGGTAAGTGGCATAAACCTCCAGGTAAATGGAAAAACCATCTGCAGGATTCTGTGCTAGAAACACAAAGAAAGATGTCAGAGCAAAAGAATTTCAGGAGTATTGACGAGGCTCCAAATTCATTTTTAGGTCTTGAGATAAGATCCAGAATCACATGCTTCCTTTCCCTCGCCATGTGACTGCCTCACTCTGCTAGATTTTCTTTAGAATTACTATAAATGATTCACCTCTATTAAATTAATTATGAGGTTTAACTCAGGAAAGCTAGCTGCAGGAAAAATAATATAATGTGAAATATTAAATGAGGGACTTCTAACCAAGTAAAGAACATCACTGAGAACAGGAACTCTCTCTTGAAACACTTGGCTGAAATGGCAAATAAAGCCAACAGCAATCACTCTCCACACTCTAAGATTCAGGCTTGGGCTTTCCTGATGGTCCAGTGGTTTAAGAATCTGCCTGCCAATGCAGGGGACCAGGGTTCGATCCCTGGTCCAGAAGGATCCCAAATGTCTGTGGAGCCTGCGAGCTGCAACTACTGAGCCTGCATACCTAGAGCCTGTGCTGTGTAACAAGAGAAGCCTGCTAATCGCAACTAGAGAGATGGTAGCCCCCATGTGCTGCAACTAGAGAAAGTCCCTGCATGGCAATGAAGACCCAGGGCAGTCAGATATAAATAAATAAATCTTTTTTTTTTTTTTAAGGAAGATTCAGGCTCTTGATTGGAAGATTAACAATGTTACTTTGGCTTCAGAAGTGACAGAACCTCAAACCTTTTCATTCTCTAAGGAACCCAAGCTAAAGTTTATGGAGACATGGGAGTCTCTTCCTACCTTCAATATTTCCATGCGGAATACAGTCCTGAGCATTCTCCAGGGAGAATCACTGTCTCTCCCTTTCTCTCTTGGTGAATACTGGGATCTCCATGCTTCTACACCTTTCTTTTTTCCTACTTATGAGAAAAAGCATCTGCCATGATTATTCTGCTTCTGACTTTCAGAGGAAAAACTTAAGCATGTTCATCTCTGCTGCTCTATTTCCTCCTCTCCTCAGTGGGGCTAGAATTAAACATCTTGTGGAAGTAGAAATCATATTTACCAAACAAAGTCATGAAACGATGCTCAGAAACATGATTTAGAAACCCAGAACTGCTATCTGGCAGAATCACTACTACAGTTACTAATTGATTACTATAATGTTTACATGTGTGTATACATTCTCTCTGCTGTGCTCTGCTCAGTTGGTCGTGTCTGGTTCTTTCTGTCCTTATGGACTGTAGCCCGCCAGGCTCCTGTGTCCATGGGATTCTCCAGGCAAGAATACTGGAGTGGGTTGCCATTTCCTCCTCCAGGGGATCTTCCTGATCCAGGGATCAAACCTGCGTCTCCTGTACTGACAGGTAGATTCTTTACCGCTGAACCACCAGGGAAGCTCTTATATGTAAACCATAATCTGAATTAAATAAAACCTACTTTGGGAAAGGTTGTAGAGCAGGGTAGTATCTACTCTGTTAATCACGTAGCAAAGGGTTACGTATCAAAGCAGCCCCCATTGCTAGTCAAGTAATTACAAAAACATATGAATTCCTTTTACCAGATTCTTCTGAGATTTATTTGATTGACTTGCTTTTCTAGAGAAATAGTGACCAAGGAATCTGCCTTCACTCTGTTCTCTCAGGAGACACATTGCTCCCTGTAGATGAGAAGCTCCACAAAGGCATATAAATACTATTGGGGCATCTTTTAATTGCCGTCCTATCTAGACAGTATTTCCTTGGTGGCTCAGATGGTAAAGAATCTGCCTGCAATGCAGGAGACCCGAGTTCTATCCCTGGGTGGGGAAGGTCCCCTGGAGAAGGGAATGGCTACCGACTCCAGTATTCTTGCCTGGAGAATCCCATGGATAGAGGAGCCTGGAGGGCTGTAGTTCATGGCATTGCAAAGAGTTGGATACAACTGAGTGACCAACACTAGATATTAGATTATCTTGTTACAAAATTTCTTGCAGTCAAAGGAACTATCCAGTTCTCTCTGTAACCTCAGTCAGTTCAGTTCAGTCGCTCAGTCGTGTCCGACTCTCTGCGACTCCATGGACCGCAGCACGCCAGGCTTCTCTGTCCATCACCAACTCCCGGAGCCTACTCAAACTCATGACCATCGAGTTGGTAATGCCATCCAACCATCTCATCCTCTGTTGTCTCCATCTCCTCCTGCCTTCAATCTCTCCTAGCATCAGGGTCTTTTCAAATGAGTCAGTTCTTCGCATCTGCTGGCCAAAGTATTGGAGTTTCAGGTTCAGCATCAGTCCTTCCAATGAGTATTCGGGACTGACTTCCTTTAGGATGGACTGGTTAGATCTCCTTGCAGTCCAAGGGACTCTCAAGAGTCTTCTCCAGCACCACAGTTCAAAAGCATCAATTCTTTGGTGCTCAGCTTTCTTTATAGTCCAACTCTCACATCCGTACATGACCAATGGAAAAACCATAGTTTTGACTAGATGGACCTTTGTTGGCAAAGTAATGTCTCTGCTTTTTAATATGCTGTCTAAGTTGGTCATAGCTTTTCTTCCAAGCAGCAAGCATCTTTTAATTTCATGGCTGGAGTCACCATCTGCAGTGATTCTGGAGCCCCCAAAATAAAGTCTCTCACTATTTCCAGTGTTTCTTCATCTATTTGCCATGAAGTGGTGGGACCGGATGCCATGATCTTAGTTTTCTGAGTTTTAAGCCAACTTTTTCATTCACCTCTTTCACTTTCATCAAGAGGCTCTTTAGTTCTTCTTCACTTTCGGCCATAAGGGTGGTGTCATCTGCATATCTGAGGTTATTGATATTTTTCCTGGCAATCTTGATTCCAGTCTGTAACCCAATATGGTACAAAAGGGTTTCCTGCCTACTTTGGCATTTTTCAGTCCTCTCTATTGGTTTTCTTAGGTTGGTTTGACCCTAAGGGCTTCCCTGGTGGCTCAGCTGGTAAAGAACCTGCCTGCAATGTGAGAGACCTGGGTTTGATCCCTGGGTTGGGAAGATCCCCTGGAAAAGGGAACGGCTACCCACTCCAGTATTCTGGCCTGAAGAATTCTATGGACTGTATAGACCATGGGGTCACAAAGAGTCAGAGACTACTGAGACACTTTCACAATAATCGTAACAATATTTCTAAGCTATATTCTAGGGCACTAGGTCGTGATGATAGCAAGGGAACCACTGATCTTCAATGGCATGGAAAGTCTGGAGAGTTTACTTTTGCTTCTGATGAGCTAAGTTGCAAGGAATTCACAATCACTTTCTGAAAATTATTCCACTTGACTTCCTGTGCTGCACATTTTGCCTTGTCATGGAACAGATTGTGTGTATGTTGTCTTTCTGTTAAGACCATCTGACCTTGGAAATGAGACGAAAACACACTAGACCAAGTGAGAAACTATTTAATACACAATTTCCTCTCTATTGGGGCTTCACAAATTTTAATGAAAAAATAAATATTTAAGATGGAAAAGTATGGTTAACAAATGTTTCAACAGCTGCCTTTAAATGAGACTTTATTCCAGTGATGAAATTCAGGAAGCGATCTTAAAATTGGAGAACACTATCACCTGGTTGGTATCTAGTCCAAAATACCTTAAGGGAGTTGGAATCTAGGTAGAAACAGGTATAAGTAACTAGATATATAATATGAGTTTATATCAAAATATTCACAAAATGAAAAGAGAGTGAAAGTGAAGTCTCTCAGTTGTGTCTAACTCTTTGCGAGCCCACTGACTGTAGACTGCCAGGTTATTCCATCCATGGGATTTTCCAGGCCAGAATATTGGAGTGGGTTGCCATTCCCTTCTCCAGGGGATCTTCCTGACCCAGGGATTGCATTGTATTGCAGGCAGATTCCTTAGTGTCTGAGCCACCAGGAAAGCCCCACAAAATGAAAGTTACATAAAAACACTGGACTTCTTTCCACCCAGTATTGTAATTTCTCCAGCCATCCTTGGCCAATCTCATTTTAACAACTGTTTTACTTTGGAGATGAATATCCCCATTCTACAAAGTGAGAAAAATTAAGAGATCATTTGCATGAGACTTCCCAATAAAGTTCTGGCCAAAGTCACAGCTACAGAGCAAGATGCATGAAGGAAGTATATATTTACAATGACATCTGGTTTCGTTCTCACTGTTCTCAGTCATTTGGCATTCTAAGGTCAGAAGAGGCCTCATTTCTCACAAGCTGGTCACTTAGGTGCCTCTGATACAGTTATATCATGGAGAAATGGCACAGCAGGTCGCTCTAGCATGGCTTGGGAAAGTGACAGGCTTAGGGTAAAAATCACAGGCTAGAATACAGTACTGGATGGGCTCTTAATTAAAGATCATTTAGTTCAGTTGTCTGGGCAGTAGTTCTGGGAAACTGTGAAACATTTATAAGTGTCAGTTACTGTTTTCATTAAAAAAAAAAAAAGGAAAGCATGTTGACTCAGTTAGGGGTAAATATATGAAGTTTTCTCTACTGCATAAAATAGAATAATGTCCAGAAAGAAATAGTCACTGCTGTTTAGCCTTGAAAATGTTACTGTTTGGGAATATCCAAGACAATTTTCTCATCTCACATACAGAAATTAGGAAGCTTTATCCCCAATTCTGACAAGCTACATACCTCTCAAATGTTGTGTGTTGCGTACTCTATCTCTCATCTGACAAATGACAGCAAGATTATGAGAGTAAGTGACTTGCTCAATGTCATGTAGTTTGGTAGCTAACGTGTAGAATTCATATGATTTAGTTATTAAAGCCATTGGACAATTATTCAAGAAAACCAAGGCATTGGGATTAAGCCAATGTCATACTACTCTAGCACAGAACAGATTCGTGGTAAAAATGAGACAGTCAACTGTGACAAAACAAACTGGCTATTTCTCATCCTATATATCCAACCAGGGTCTACAGGTTGGCCTGACAAGGCCCTGCAATTGTACAGTGAAATTTATGAAAGTATGTTTTTTTTTTTTCTTCTGGGAAATGGCTTCATCCACTTCATCAGATTCTCAGTCGGCTGCCTGACAACACCCCCCTCCACTCCTTCACCCCACTCCCACTACCCTCTCAGCTCCAGTTCAAAAAGAAAACATCAGAGTGACTCGTTCTGTTCGAAAAGATGGTTCAGCCATCTGACCAGGTAGGTAGGAGTTCTATAACCAAGGCCATAGCTGAGTCAAACAGAAGGGGGGCTGTAAAAGTTGCCAAGGGGAAAGGAAGGACAATCCTAGTGTCACCACCCTTTCCTACCCTGAATGGTGCCATCCTTCTGAGACTCAGTTAAAATGGACATGCCAAGCAGCTATGAGGAGAAACAGATAAAATGGATTTAAAAATTTTTCTGTTTTAGACAATGTTACCAAGAAAGTGAAAAAATAAAAACCAACCCATAGAAGGTAAGAAAATACCTGTAAATCATATATATGATAATGGTCTCATATCCAAAAGATACAAAGAACTCTCATAATCAAACAGATAGCAACCCAGTTGTGAAAAGGAGCAAGATTTGAGCGAATAGAGATTTCTTTAAAGAAGATATACAAGCGGTCGATATGCTCATGAATGATGGCCAACATCACCACAAATCAAAACTATGATGAGATTCTGTGTCGTCCACACTAGGATGGTGATATAAAAAAAGATGGTTAAGAAGAAGTAGTATCGGCTAAGTTATGGAGAAATAGGATTTCTCGTACATTGCTGACAGGAATGTAAAATGGTGCAGCCACTTTGCACAGCTGTTTGATTGTTCCTCAAAGGTAAACACAGAGTTATCATATGACCCAGCAATTTCACTCTTACATATATATCCAAGAGAAGTGAAACAGAGGTCCATATGAAAATGTGTACAGGAATGTTCGCAGAAGCATTACTCGTAGTAGCTAAAAAATAGAAGCAACTCAAATGTCTATCAACTGACGAAGTGATAAACAAAATGTGGTATATTCATGTAATAGAATATTATTCACCTATAGAAAGGAAACATGAATACATGCAATAACAATGGGTGAATCTTGAAGACACTTTGCCATGTGAAAGAAACCAGATATCAAGGGTTACACATGAGATGCCAGTGATGTGAAAAGCTCAGAATAGGCAAATTCTTGGAGACTGTAAGGAGAGGGGTGGTTATCTAGGGTTGGGGAGGGAGAGTTGGGGAATTCCTACTAACGGGTCTGGGTTTCTTTTCAGGGGGGTGAAAAAGTCCTACAACTGACTGTGGTGATGGCTGCACAATTTTGTGAATATACTAAAAATGACTTAACTGTACTCTTTCAAAGGCTGAATTTTATGGTATGTGAATTACATCTCACAACATAAAAAAAGCTCAAAGGAAGAAACATTTAGAAGGGATGGTACTTTGGGGTTTGAATTCAAAGGTATTTTAATGAACTTTAGATATCACTAAGAACAGGTTTTTAAAGTAGACTCTGTGAAGCCTATAAGATTGTTCAGAGTCCCCCAGAGAAGGGTGGGTGGGTAGGTGGCTGGTGGGCAGTGAAGAAGTGCAGAGGTGGAGTGGAATATGGTACCTTGGACTCTGGGCCCCCTATTTCTTGAATTCCTGCCTCCTCCTTTTCATCTGGAACGATTTTATTCATTCCATGTGCTGGCCTTATGGTGAGGTCTGAAGAATCAACAGCTAAAAACAGCCTTAATGAAACTACCCTTTTACAGATGAGGAGACTGAGGTTTGAAGAAGCTGAGTGACTTGATCAGCTCCAGTTTGCAGCACCGCCAGGCAAAAGAACCAGGGTATGGATGCCCATTTAACCTAAGCCTTCCTCAGGAGGCTGGCCTGTGCACCTCAGCTCTTCTCCATAACTCTTTTTGGATACTGAGCCTCCGAACCAGTGGTTTTCACAATGGGGTCTCCAGACCAGCCAGCAGGATCAGCATCACTAGGAAATTTGTCAAAAATACAAATTCTTGGACCACACCCCAGACCTATTGGAAACTCGTGTGGGGTGAGACCCAACAATCTGGGTTTTAAAAAGCTCTCTGGAAGAGTCTGATAGGCACTGAAACTGGAGAACTATTGCTCCAGATAGTTCCCATGCAGTGAATAGAGCCAGCAAAGAGAACCACTGGCACCTTGCATTTGACCATAGTGCTTAGAACACAGCCCCCTGGGGTAAGATACCCTACAAGAAAATCGATCAGGAGCAGCAGCTAACAGGGATGGCTGAGGAAGCTGATTTGGAGGGGAAAGAAGGTTAGAGACAGTCTTGCCAGGAAGAGAATACCACCAACCCACATTTAAAAATGGAAGGTGCTGAAAGAGAAAATAAATAACGAATAAGGAGCAAATATAATTTAGTAAAAATTCTGAGCATATAAGGCTGGTATCGAAAGATCTGATTTAGGAGCAATTTATGCCAATTGGCAACAACATGAGAGTTGCCAGAAATGTTTCTGAATTAATTCTAAATTGGTATATGAATATCTAGCTGGCTTAAGGCCATCGGAGAAAAATGATCATGATAGTCTTTAATCAAGCCCAAGTTGCTGTTACTTTCTCCTTTACATTTTAAATACCACTTTGGGATTGGAAACTTAGCAAAGGACTAAACTTTTGGTCAGGGAAGATTCACAACCACTCAGTCTAAGGAAAATGAAAGGCCTGGGATTTCTTGGAAGTTCAAAGCCTGCTGGCTGGGGACTGGGTGGCAGGGTGATCTAATGCTATACATCCTGGAGGCTGTGTGATGCTAGGAAGAGCTCTCTCCTGTTGCCCAGATGCTCAGGTAATGAAATGCACTTCGCATGTGAAAATAACTTGCATTCTGTCAAACACACCTGCCGGAGATGCCAGCCCAACAAATAAGGTCATCAAGCTTGATCTGACTTAAAGGAACTTTATGGCCACCCCAAGCCCAGCTGAGAATCACTTCCAAGTGACTGGCATAGTCATCAGCACATGCCTTAGAAATTTACTTAACGAACAGACAGCAAACATTCATCTGTGGCTTAATCCACATTAGAGTGCATTTCTGAAACTAGCGAGAGTAGATGGAAGGAATTTGTGAAGTTTTCTTCTACATGATCAATGGAGGGGGGGATGAAATCTGTATCTTTTTTTTTTTTTTTTTTTACCTCTTGGCCCATTTCCATGCTGCAAAGTTTTGTTGATTGAGCTTTGGCATCAACCATAACATTAAACATGGTGCATATTGACTGTGGGACTCGGAAATCTGTTGATCGACTGGTTTTTTGCAGCTTAACTTCAAATGCAATCCTGGTTCTATTAAAACAAAGTAGGAAAAGACCAATTCAGCATTCAGATGGCAGCAGGTGGAGGAGACATTTTCTGAGAGGTCAGTGAAAAAGAAAATTGAAGGCTGTAATCAGTTTCAATCGACAATGACTTCACATGTGTTCTTTTAAAAATGACTTTCCCAGCTAAGGAAGCCTATTCACAGAGACAGCCACGTAAACCCTTCCTTTCTCTGCAGCACATGGAACACCTGTAGCTTGGCGTATTTCTGTCTATAGTTTACATGCTATGGAGAACCCTAATTGCAGAAGAATGAATGAACAAAAACTCAATTACACCATTATAGCATATATACGTTCGCTCACATTTGCACCTGACTACGTTGAAATACTTCATTAAAAAACAACACCCCCCACCCCCAAAAGCAGTTTCTAACGTTAAAAAGTCTCATGGTGGGAAATATCTTAAATGACATTATTTTTCCCCCTTTCTGGTCGTGAAAGAGAGAGACATAAAAAAAAAATTCAACAAGTTTATTATATTGCTCTAAAGACTAAAAATATAGGATGATTACCTTTGGGGAGGAGATTGAAATTAGGAGGAGTGGTCCTGGAGAGTGCTTCTACTATGTTTTTTTTTTGGCTGTTGCTGGGTTTTTGCAATGTTAAAGTATTGCTTTGCAATAAGATTATATTATTTTTACAAGTAAAAGCATCATAATATACTTACCATTTCAAGAAGTATACAATGGTGGAAACTTAAAGTGACTTAACTTTGACATAGGTCAAATCATGATCCCATCAATGTGCTAACTGCTCACAGGAAAAACCTAGTCTGACATGAGCAGGTGGTAACACAGGGCTGAGACGTAATCCTTGATATCAGCATTGTAAAGGGGACCAGTTAAATTTTTAAGAGGTTTCAGAAGAGAAGGTTTCAACGTCATGACATGTCTTTAAAAAAAAGCACCTGGTTAGTAAGTTGCTTTAATAAAGCTCCTTCCGTCTGGTGCATCTTTTGAGCATTGCTCATGGTCAGGTTCTGGAGGGCACGCAGCCACCAGGAGAGCACTACTTCAAGAGGCATTTGTAGCAGTTTTCTAACAGTGCATAGGGAGGACCACACAGCTAGTTAGCTCAGGAAAGGATGCCAGCTTGCTAACACACCCTGGGTGCATGCAGGGAAGCCAAGTATAATTTCTAAGGTTGGAAGCCCAGTTCTTAACGGAAAAAAAAAAAAAAACTAAAAGGAAAAAAACCCCTTAAAACACTCCTATAGATTATATGATCACGTTAAAGATAAATGTATCTTGGCTCCCAGAGACTCAGCTCACTGAAGCTTTCTAATCATGATGATCATTTTAAGCTACGTTGAAAATACATTGCTTTCTGGTTTGTGAAAAGGGGGCCTGATGCGGACTGACTTGGACAGGTCCCTGTGCTGATCTTCTGAGGTCCGTGTGCCAGTTCCGGCCCCAATTTGAGAAATGGAAATGCTAAATCACTCCCTTACAATGAAGTAACCGTCTTCTGTTTTCACAGGGAGCTGTTCATAGCCCTTGGAGTGTGTGGCTGTGAAAAAAGGAAGCTGAATGCGAAATTAATATGACTGAGAGGGCTCCATGGGGTGGAAAAGCCAAGGTCAGTTAATACACTGCCTCTCAGAGGGTGGTTAGGGTGCCTTATTTTGTGTGGATCTCACATAAAGGAGACCAGAGGCTCCGTCAAATGTATGATTTCGACTTCTGAGAAACTTGGAAATGAGTGCCTGACTGACTTTCAGGCACTGCGCATTTACACCTATGTAATAACGTTCTTGTCCTTCTAGAACAAGACCGTTTTATTCTTTCCCAAAGAGGAAAGCTAACGTTCTAGGCTCTACTCACGTGCATTCCATGTCTTACAGCATCCAAGAACTTCTTCACTTTTTAACTTCTGAATCTGGAGGTCTGGGGATGGTATTTGCCGCTATGCTTGCTCTGATCTGCTTTTGTTGGGGCCTCAATTGAAAGGGACACAGGGAAATTTATATGTCCAGTTCAGGTGTACATGTGAAGCTGACCAACTTCTGTTCACAAAAGGTTACCTAACAGCTGCTATGTGTCAGGCATGAGGAGGGGACCTGAGGAAGGTGAGGAGCTCAGAATGAACAAGATACATTTCCTGCTTTTCAGTAGCCCACAGTCTTGGGGGTGGATGAACCATAAAGACATGTAGTGAGGGGAATTCCCTGGCAGTCCAGTGGTTAGGCTCTGAACTTTCACAGCAGAGGGCGTGGCAGGTTCAGTCCCTGGTTGGGGAACTAAGATCTCGCTAGCCAAGCCACGTGGTGAGGGAGGAAATAGAGTCACTTTCTACCTTTCACATCCCTGTGTCTTCCCCTTTCCTTCCAGCATCTCCCTATTTCTTACTCCATACCCAGAAGTCTGGCTTCTCAGAAAAGGGCAAACAAGTCTTTATGTACAATTGTGTGCACAGACCGGAATCTAGTAAGGCTTCATTCTAGTGCATTGCAGCCACTAGCTGTAGATCAAGGGAGAACTTTTCAGCACAGGGAGACTGCCCTGCAAGGAGTTTTTGGTGGGATGGTATGGCTTTAGGGAAAGATCTGCTTTCCCTAAAAATGACCATGTAGCAAATGGTGGAAATCAAAACCCTAAGGAAAGATTTTGACCACTGGTTTAAGAAATAGGCTTGTCTATGGTTCTACAATTGGAAAGAAAAGAGTAAAACACAAAACCTGAGTCCCTAGGACTTTAAGCTCTTAGAAGTACAGACACCTGCCCGGAGTCCTTGGTGCACACAGCCCCTTTCCCAACTCCTGTTACGATACTCCCCAACCTGGGACTGTGTTGTTCTTTTGCCTTTTCGGCTTCCAGTTTTGATGCTATTTCTTCTCTTCTCTTCTTGCAAGATACAAGATACCAGATTCAGGTCACTCTCAGCCAAACCCAGCCCCCATCACACACAACTGATCCATCAACTCAGCTACATAACATCTGGAGATCCAGAGGAGACTGTGGTGTCTGGGAGACTGGGGGTTTTTGTGAGAGAGGAAAGATAATGAAACGGTTATGAACTGGAAAAGGAACTTGGATGTGTGTCTGGAGACAGACAGGGTGATGATAATGATGTCAAACCAGACAGATCTCCTCTCTGTCTCTGATATTCAGATATAGATACTCCACAAGGGAAGGGACGTGATCTCCCATCCTTCTTGGCGTGCCAAGAACTCAGCACTGTGCCTGGCAGACAGGAGGAGCCCAAACAGTCTTTGTCCTCATTTTCTACTTATTTCTCAGGAAAGTCTACCTAGAAAGGACAAATGCAGCATTCCCACCTCAATCCCGCAAGCCATGGTGACAAGATGGGCAATGTGCAGGAAACCAAAATGCACAATGAATGTCTCACGCCCCTGTGTTGCTATCTAGCTAGATTTGGGGCAAGACAACTCATGGCCAGCATGTGGTACATGCTCACAAAATGAACGGTGCTGCGGAGGTCTTGTCCACGTCACTGGAGAGTCAAGAGATGCCTGCTGCCTGTGCTTAAAATAGTGGATTAGTAGGTTCTCCCCATTTTTTTTCCAGCCAGCTATCCACCCACACATACACTCATACATTTAACAAATACTTATTAACTGAACATTTCGTGCCAGACACTTTTGGGTATTAAGGATACAGAGACAAGAAGGACCCTTTCCTCACGGAGCTGAATGAAAACATGGGCAGCCTTATTTTGTGCCCTCTTTTGTTGGGTTTGGCAAGATGTGGGAAGGTGAACAGGAGCTGCAATGTGGTCACCACTCCAGCTGACTACGATAAGCAGTCACCTTTTCCCAGACACTCCAAATGATGGCTGACTCAGAGCAGCCACCCATCCCTTCCTGAGTCAGGGCACAGCAGGGAAGGTGTGCAGAACCTGTCCAGCCACCTGTGCTCACCTTTTGACACAAGATTCGATCATGTCACTTGCCATCAGCTTCAGCCGTTGTTCCAGGTGCTTTCCAAACTCTTCTTCGGGCCAGTGCAAGTCCCGAATGAACGTCTGCAGGGCATCGAGTTTCCAGAATAGATCTTCTGAAGTGCCTGATCCATTACTGGCAGGATAAAAATGAGAAAACAAGAGTCATCCACTGGCCGAGGGTTCTGCAAAAGCTGACACAAGAACAAGGGGGGAACTAGAAGGCTTAAGGCAAACAGTGGCTTCCACATACAAAACGACGAGTGTTGGCGGTGGAGATGGGGGCAATCTCCACTGGCAGATTAGAGTTTTACCATACATGACTTAGCAGGCTTTGTTCGGCCAATTATTCCAGACCAGTGAGAAGTCTGAGGACGTGTTGCCCCATCACTCGAACAATGTATGGTAAAAATCAGCCTTCTTTTAATAACCACATTAACACATGTGATGATTCAGATGAAGGCCACGAACCAGGGGGAGAAGTAGGTCTCAACGGATAATAACTACATGGCAACATGCAGTTATTAGAATTCAGGGTTTCATGCATTTCCCCAGCTCCCCTCCAGAGTGGAGGCCTCTTGGAGACTGCACAAGACTTTCAGTTGTAAAAGGACAGTGCTAACAATGTGGTGAGCGAGGACCCACTTTCTCCCTTGAAGAGCTGGAAAGAAATTAGGGTGACTCAAACCAAGCCGAGTACACCTTGATGCCTTGAATCCGAGATTCTTGCTCAGTTTGGTTATTATTCCAATTTTCATAGACCAGCCCATTGCATGGCAGCCCCAGGACAGGGTGGGTTGTGGGGGGAGGTGAGTGGACAAGGAATATTCGCAAAGCTTTAGGGCACAAAACCCGAGCTCCTGTACTGTTGCACCATCTTACCCAGTCCTCTGGACAGATGGAGAAACTGGTCTCGATTCCTTTCTGTACAATGACGTTTAAGAAACATTTACCTGGGGCAGCGACGGAAAGCCTATGTACGGGAACTACTCCACCTCCCACCCTCTCAACCTTCTCTGGCTGGCTTCCTCTTTTAAAACAATTCCATTGGGAGCTCTAAGGGGTGGCCACCCCCCACCCCCTTCCTCGCATACCACTAATGCTAACACGGCAATTTATAAAATGTCCAACATACCATGCATTACCACTTGTTCTGACATCGTCTATAGAAACAGATGACAGTGGGTGTTTCTATTGTGACAGATGCCAGCTGCATTGAATTAATGCTTCAGAGAGAGAAATATAGCTAGTGCATAAGTGCATACACAGCTACTGCGGGGGGGGGGGAGGTTGGAGGGGCAGACTCCCAACATGCCGGGAGGGAGCCCACGGCCTGCACCAACAGGGTCACGTTTTCAAGGACAGACCAGTCTGAGGTCAGTACGTAGATGTATCTGACACGAAGGAGCAGGTAACATGGAAACACGTCCTTAAAATGAAAGGTGGCAAAGGAGGAAACTGAAATTATGAAAAGATATAGAATCAGGCATTTCCTGGTGGGTGACTGAGAATCTACACCTTCTTTTCAGATACTGTGGTAGGCACTGTTCAAAAGTGGGGGAACGCATTGTCAAAGTTCGGCCTTCCCCCTATCCCGTCCTAGGCTTGGGAAAAAGAAACCCCAACTTTGTCTGGTCTAAACCCCGTTTTGGAACTGCATGGTTGTATGTTTTAAATCATTAAGTACATATGAATGCAATAATTGGTATTTATTACAACAACATTTTGACACCCATCTGGTTTCAGAGTTTCAAAAAATTCTTCTAGGGTTTTTTTTCTTTTTTCTTTGAAGAGCTTATTATTAAGTTTTGACATGAGGAAAAGAATATTTTCTTTTTATTTTTAAGATAAACTGTTAATGTTAAGGCAATAGCACCAAGATTATTTTGATTGCTGAGCAGTTACCAAAATGTGTTCCCACTCATGCCTTAATTAATTGAACGGAGACCATTATCTGCTTTATTACAATGTCTTGATTCATATCTTTTCAAAAACATGTCACAGAGCATGCACAGAAGGAGGTAAAGGAAGCTTTCAGATATTTATTTTTAAATTTTTAACAGATTCTACCTAATCTAACTTTTCATACAGTCATCTTAGCATGAATATGATTTATGGGTATTTTTTTTATTAAGAAGTTTTTTTTCCTCCCGGATACAAATTTTGGAGGTTTTAATTTGTCTTCAAAAGAAAATCAGACACACTGACCAGATGATTTCTTCGTGAACTTGTGAGCAAATATACGAGTTTTTAAAAAATGTTAGGCAGCTTTGGAGGAGCCAAGTAGAGCAGTCATTCTAAAGCTCTGTGCTATACCTGGATTACTGCAGAAATAAAAACATGGAGGGCCATCTTGATGAATGTGATTCTGAGATTTCAAAACATCACTCCCAGTTTCAGATCATTTTTTATTCCTTTGATAATAACACTTCCCTTTGAAAACGTGCCAATTTATTCTTTCAAGAAAAAGCTTATCTGGCCTATAATTAGCTGTGGTCTAAGACAAGGATCAAAGGAGGGTATAGGATCACTAAACCTTCTTTCACTTATTAAATCATGCATGTGGTTCTAATTTAATTTTCCTGAGGGAGGATTTCAGGGTGCTGGATCTTCTTCTTGCTTAGGAAAGAGGGAGAGAAGATTCATTTCCTAGGCTAGAAGAAATGACTTCTCAACCTCCACCCTTCAAACTGCTGGATTTAAAGGGGTGGAAAAAGCCGGTAAATTGCTGGCATTTGGATGAATAGAGAGAAAGGCCCTACACCGAAACCACAGATGAACTGCCCATCCCCAATTTAATGGCACTGTGTTCTCAGATTCGGAGATCTTGCTATCTAGATCTCGATGCTCCAAATTGTATTATGACCTTGGAGCGTACTTTACATAACATTTACATTACTAAGGCTTGATCCATTCAGACATTTTTGTTTAGCCAAGAACATACTGTTACTATATTCTGCCATTTGCTGACACCAGAAATATGCTTTATGGTTTAAACATTATCTAGGAATTTTTTATTAAAAACAAAAAGAAGCAAACCAGCTTCTAGATAGGTGTGCTTTTCTCTCTGATTTGGATCAAGCCAGAAATGACTGGCCAGCCCAGCAAAGAGGTTTCCTGGACTATTTTTGGGTGATTAATTTCTAAAGTCATGTCACCTGGATTAGGAAAAAAAACAACAACAAAAAAGCAAAACATGGGAAGAAGCCTCTTGCAAAGGAATTCAGGAAGTGAAACACAGTTCTCAAACATTCAGTGGGCGTAAGACAAATTGTTAGTGCGGTATATATAGCCAACGTCTTACAAACACGCTGCATGCCAGAAATAAACAATATTGTCTCTGTATGATCAGCAAAATATGTCTAATTATCCATCTCCATCTCTGTTATATAGGATGTATAGAAATAAACAATACATATCCATGCCAAGATCACTTAAATTTAAATGAGATCTAATGTGAACTGAATACACACTCAGCATCATATATAGCAGCCATCCATGACGGTGCCGAAAAAGTAGGCATTTGTGGGATGCCTAGAGGGATGTTAACTGGTAGATTTGGTACTTTGGGAAGGTTCACATTGGGTAGGTTCACATTGGGTAGATTACTGGTTAAACTCCTGTGGAAGAAACAGACAGAAAGAAAAAAATACCATCACAGTGACAATGCAGATGTGGCAGAAGCACACGACAGTTGTAAACAAAGTGGCTAAGTCCACAGAAAGACAACAGCGAAAACTTGGGCAACACATTTCAGAAAGCAGCTCACGGATGGGGAGCTGTGGTGTGGCTCAGGTGTTCAGAGAGAAATGAGAAAAATTCATGGGAAAAAAACTGACCACAGAGCAACTGAAAAGCGTGGACACTCATGGACACCTATATGCAATGATGTTACACACGTTATTTCAATGCCTGCGTGAGGGGCCTTCAGTTTCCAGATGCACTGCTGTGAGGGTCTGGACCTGTCTCAGACAAAAAAACTTTAAGTTGATGGAATTCTTGGCATTGCTGTGGCGAGGGCTGTAGTGAAGTAGCTGGGACTGATAGAAAGGGTAGAACGCTTTGATGTTTTCACTCTTGTGTACGAGTTATTTTTGATGGAGGCACATTTCTTAAGTCAGAGAGTAGATACAAGATGGAGCAGGAAATTCACCCACTTGAACCCATACATAATGATAGTGGACAAAACCTGAATTCTTTCCAACCCCTACTGCTGAAGACAGTGTATGTGCAATGGGGCATCAGGGCTGATGGCAAAGATAAAGGAATTGTGTCAACAGGAATGATTAGCTTTGTATAATTTTATAGAACACTTAAAGAAAACGGGGACCTCCCCTCCCAAACTAAGTCTAATTAATGTGGGGAAATGCTTGCACTCAAAAAAAGGAAAGAGTCCCAAATTCAGCTCTTACAGTAAATTCTTTGACCACAAGAGGATTTAAAATGTGGTCTTCTGTTATAAGTAATTACTTCTGAAAGTGAGATAGACACTGGAGGAAAGGATGACGGGGCCTTGTAGGGGGCTGGGGATATTCTGTTTCTTGATTAGTGTGATTGTCATTTGAATATTAATCAAGTTTTATATTTTCTGTAAAAAGTCAAAATTTAAGTTAAAAAGTAATAAACAGTTACAAATTGTGACCTTGTATCAGGTTTTCTTTTTGAGCAAAGATTGATCAACTGAGGTGATGAAAGAGAGATGGATGGCTTTATGAGTAAAGAAAGGAAGTAAAACAAAACGAAAACTCCAAAGTGAATCAACCACATCTCTTTGGAGGGACTGCTCAACCAGCTGGCATCGTGCGATTCTGTAGTGGCATTTCAAGGGTGTTCCATCCAGCCAAAGTCACTGGCACAGTGGAGCCCAGCCTAACTCTGCATCTGAGAGGAGCCTTCCTGTTTAAGTGGAGTTGACAGCATTTTGGCAAAGAAGTTGAGGTTTTCTTTTTGGATCTTGCAGAAGAAGAGCAAGTTTTGCCAAAGCAGTTCTGCCCCGGGCAAGCTGTATTTGACTAACACAGCTCTTGCAAAGGCTGGAGCTGCCTCTGGGCTTGCTGAGGGGGGCAAGTCTCCCGATAGGTTTGAAATTTTGGACCCCTGAGATAATCTGGACATCTGTCTCCCTCTAGAAATGAGCTGGCCTTTCATAATGGGAATAGAGCCCTGGATGGTAGATGGAGGAACCTAGGATGCAAAATTGCCAGCCCAGCATTCTCTTCCTTAAGGGAAACAGGTGTCTCAAAGGTTTGTCCTTAACATTTCACATTTTGGGAAAGCCAATTACACTTCTCTGCTTGGGACGAAGGGGTGCTCTTGTGGGAATGATCAAGAGCTTAGCTAAAGCTATTAAGTAGAAGGAAAATGGAACTTTGACTTCCATGTTTCTCTGTTTAACTGGGGAATTTGCCTTTGAATTCAGTCCCTGGTGGTTCTCATTCTTAAACACTGCTATGCAATAAAATGGTTGGCGATTTCCACTGAGACATGTGTAAGCCTATATAAGCAAATGTGATCATTAAATGATACACACACTGAATATTGATCAAGGAATTAGAAGATCTTTCGAGATGGCAGCCTGGAAAGTTAAAATGTCAATTCCGAGCAAATTAAAAGTAGCTAGGAATGAATAACATACAAATATATGCAACAGAAACTCAATTTAAACATATTAGCGGAGGGTGGGCACACAAATTAGAAATGAGCTTTGTTTCAAACATGAAAAATTTTTAAATACTTAGATTAATCAAAACATATTGTATTGGCAAAATATGACATTTGGCCAGACTGCTGTACTGGACTCATAGAAACATTTTCGTTCTGTGACATATCCTTGTGATCTAGTTTTAAAAGGCTGAAGAAACATGCTTGACATTTCTGATTTTAGCAAAATAACATAGTGTGTTACTAATGTTATTGATAATTCATTTGGATATTAATCATCTAAGAGTCAATTTCAAGCATTATATGTGACTCATATATATGTGAAAGGGGGAATTTTCCTGTAGCACTCAGGTCTACAGGCTCCTGCAGTGGCTGATGGATATGACAAATTATTGCTTTGGAGGGCTATTTAGCAACTGTATAGAAACAAGTCCAGCATACTTCTCTGTAAAAATCATAATTGGGTATCTCTGGATAGTGTAAGAAGTGTAAATTGCAATCAAAACAACAGATACATGTTAAAATTTGCTATTGTAACAACAGGTACATGTTAAAGATTAAGACTCATTCATTTTGGGGACTGCTGAATGAGTCTGGGGACCTTTTCATTTGGGGACCTTTTTCAGGGTAGCTCCCATTCATGTCAAAGGACTCATCCCTGCAGCACTAGATTGAAATACTCTCAGTTGCTCTCTCTCACAAAAGGATGAAAATTACAAATGTGTGCACATCTCATCATGTCTATGGATGACAGAGTCATTCCTTACTTCCAGGATTAATTTTGGGCTTTCCTGGTGGCTCAGATGGTAAAGAATCTGTCTGTAATGCAGGAGGCCTGGGTTCGATTCCTGGGTCGAGAATATCCCCTGGAAGAGGGCATGGCAACACACTCCAGTATTCTTGCCTGGGGAATTCCATGGACAGAGGAGCCTGGTGGGTTACAGCCCATGGGGTTGCAAAGAGTTGGACACAACTGAGTGACTAGTACACTTATGTCCTGGGCAGAGAGGGTATCGTTGGGTCTTCTCTCAAAGTCTTCTGCTTTAGATTTCTGGATGGGGTTAGAGTTAAGACACAGACAGCCTTTCACTGTATGCACCTTTTGTTGCAAGGATGCTTGTCTTTTCTGTGTGCTCTGAACACTAAAACTTCTCTCCTGGTGTACCCTTGGTCTAATCCCTACTTTGGTCCATGGGGCACTCTTTGGTATCTTTCTAGAATTTAGAGGGGGTGTTTCTCAACTTTTTGTTTACTATCACTACCAGCCTTCCCCACAAAAGTACTTTTTTTGTGTGTGCATGTTGGCTCAGACCCAACCAGATTGAAACCTCCATTCAGGGGAATGTATCTCTTTTTTTCAATTTCTTTTCGCCACAGTTCTCCTGTGGTACTCTTATCAGTTTTCAGCCTGTAAGGATTTCTTAATAAATATCAGCTAATCAATACATGCTTACTGAACACCTGCCCTAGGTCCTGTCTAAGGGGTTAGGAAGGCACTGCTGATTATGGAATGAATATGGAAAATCAGATTTTCTAGAATGTCATTGTGAGAAAGTCTTGGGTATTCAAAGTTCCTGTTTTACAAAGGAGGACACTGGGGCTCAAGAAGGTCATTGGATTTGCCCACAGTCACTCAGCAAGTTATTAGCAGAGTTAAAGAGTTCTGCCTCTTTGTCTAATATTTGTCTATTTCATACTAGGACACCTGCATATTGCTACGGTATCTTTGGTCTGACATTCCATTATTATAAGATATTGACATCTTTAGTAATCTGGGAAAAGACATTATTTTAATACTTTTCACATGTCTATCTCAGGCAGAGAGAGAGAGTGCATTTTGAGAAATGAGAAACCTGGTTTTTCTAGTGTGCGTGTATCAAGTAGCAGTGCTTAGTTCTACAATGCAGAATCACCCTGACCTGAAAGGGGCAACTGTGAAGCGTGGATTCCTTGTGCTAGGGAGTGAGATTGGAGATGATCTGTCAGCAAAAGAGTAGTGCAGAGGGCTTTCTGCAAGCTTTAGATTAGACACTTTCTAAGTTTTCTTCCACATAGGTCAAGATGACATGACTAGCAACAAACCAACTCTTAAAAGCTGGTAGAATGTGGTCCATCTGCTAGGACCAGAAGCTCATACTCCAGGGCCACTGGAAGGGTTCTGAACAACCTGCCCAGCTGTGGGTGGCAGCCCTATGATGTGTCCTGATGGAAACCCCTGAGAGGGCCATGGGCTCCAGCCCAGTCTTGCCCTCGAGAGGCTGACTGACTTCAGCTGTGGTGAGAAGCTATGGGATGACATTTTTCACCAAAGCCTGGAGATTCAAATCACGACCACCGTCTGGTTTAATGGACACGGAGATGCAGCTCCCCTTTTCGCTTCTTGCAGAGATGGAAGCTCACCTTTCTAGAGAAAGGCATCAGCAAGGACCCAATCATTTCACCCTTTCTATCAAATGACTTCAGTTGTATGAAAGCCAAATGATGATGCTTTATTTTCTCTTACAGGACCATATTTTGAAGGAAGAAAATCTGAAGGATAAAGAATATTTAAACTCCTTTCTTAGGAACTTTGATATACTGGTAGCATTTCCTTGTCAGAGCTCTGTTTTGCTTTAACATTTTAAATAGTTTGTTAACTCTTGAACCATGTGGGGCTTTAGAGGCACTGACTCCTGTGCAGTTAAAAATCCACATATAAGTTTATACTGAGCCCTTGTACCCACGGTTCCTCCTTACCCTCAGTTCCATATCTGTGGATTCAGCCAAGCTCTGAGTAGAACTGTCATATTTACTACCAGAAAAAAATCCCTGTATTAGTGGACCTGTGCCATTCAAACCCGTGTTGTTCAAGAGTCAACTCTACCAGTTTTTCCTGAAGTAAGTTTTACAATGCATTTCTCAGTCATTTTATGTATAATCAGGTGCTGTAACAATGACTTTTGAAAAGTAGACGAACAGAACTATTTGAGTATAAGAATTGTTTGAGAGAAAGGCTGTGGTGTTTGTTTCTGTGTGTGTGTGTGTGTGTGTGTGTGTGTGTGCGCGCGCGCGCGCTGCAGGATCATGTGACACAATTAGAGAAGACTGAGCAAACTACCTAAGTCAGCTTCTTATTTTTGAGTACCCTGATGAAAACCATTCCAAAAAGATCATTTTTTACTTGGGGGAAAAAAGGATCTCTGCGTCTTTATCAACCCTCTATCTAGAGGTCAGATAGAAGCTCATGCTTTCTTTTTGCATGGTAAGAAGTAGAGCGATTTATCCCTTCTGATCACATTGGTGTGCTCTCAATTTTGTATTCCCTTTTATACCCTTTATATATGCCAGCCATTCTGCAAATCTGTTCCATGGTACCCACATTCTGTTTACAAATCAGCTAATAAAATGTAGCTGATTTCAGACAATTTAAATTTAGCTTATGTATTAGCTGGCATTTTCCAATACCTCTACCTTACTCTGAAAACCATGTACTATTTAGTATGAATTAAATAAACCACAGTCATATTCATGAGCCCACCCACAGCACAGTTTAGGAGAGAAAAAAGCTACTTAAGGAAAAAACACATTCCTATAAACTATTTTTAGGTTATTAGTCACAAATGATCGACTCTTTGCTAATTTTCAGATCTTTAAATTACTGATCTGAGAGTTCATATTTTATTTATTTCTACCCCTTAAAAACACCCTGTGAGAACATTCCCAGACCAAGACTTCCAATTGTGAAAATGAGTCTGAGTCTACTTTTACTTCTGACTGATCATGTATATGTTATGGTGCAGAAGGTTTCTGAAGAATTTAACAGGTTAAAAATGACTTCAGGGACGTGATCACAGAGCTTCAGGACAAATCTCACATACTGAGTAGCGACGTTTTTAAAACTTAGTTTTACAGATGAGAAGACACTTATGGAGTTTCAAGCCCTTGCCTTCTGGCTAGTAACTGGATAACAAGGCCCCTGACTCTAGGGCCCTTTAAGAAACAGGAACATCTGGATGTCCGTCATTTCCTCCCGTGTGTGCTGATGGTAGTAGCTTTCACCATTTAAACCCAAGTAAGTAAATGCTATTTCAAGACCACTGCTATTTTCAAAATGTGAGTATTACTCATTTTAACCTTTTCTTTTTTCACAACCATTCTGCACGGGACAACTGTCTTGATTCGAGTGAGCATTTAAAAAAATACACTCATTCATGCTTTATCATCAAAGGTCCCGTTTCTATTCTCATGAGTTGAAAGTCAGCAGGGCTGTATTAAGAAATGGTTGTAAACCTGAGAATTATAAGCGAAAAAAAAAATATATATATATATATATAGGTACTTGTAAATGAAGAGCTACTGCCTATTAACCTGCTCAGTAGGGCAAGTCAAGAGACCTCTTATGTGGCTCAGATGTGGAAAGAGGGGGGTGTGGGTTGAAAAAGCTATTTTTGCATTGATTCTTTTATGAGTCAGAATCTGATTCAGTGTAATATTAGAAGGGGAGTCTTGATTCAGAAAACCACTGAAAGACAGGGTGCAAGTCAAGGCTTCCAAGTTGAGAGAAGGCTCCTGAACATCTCTTGTGGAGTGACTGACAGGGTGCGGTACACACCCCACTTCACTCCATGCTGGTTGCCACATCCCACAGACGTGGACCAAAAGGACAAAATGGTTTTCTTACAGAAAAAAAAAAAAAAAAAAAAGAGAGAATCTAACAGAGCAAAGCTCTTATCAGGCTTTACTGGCACTTTTCTAAGCCTATCAGAAAATTCTCTCCCTCAAGAAGCTCTTCACTTCTCCAGAAAAGGGGTCGGGGGAGGGTCTGAGACTGACCCTCTATGCAGCCTTGAGTGACAGCCCTCCTTCCTTGCTGGGGAATGGAGGTGGCACTGAACCTGCCACCCATTTCTAATAGGATCTATCTGCCAAGCAGCTATGGCAACTGTCAAAATCACAACCTATGGGATTTCCTGTACTTGGTCCTATAGGATAGATATCCTGCTGGGAAAATAGTAGTAATTCAGAAAGTTCTAGATTAAGCACAGGCAAACAAGTTTCTCTATTACTATACTCTCTGAGTTTTGAAATACTTCTCAGAGGCTACCCAGGAGACAAGGGTGTTGGGTGGATGAGGGGGTATGCAGAGTTTCCTAAACATACCTGGCCACAAATTCCTTTTCTTGAGGAGCATTTCAAAAGCCTAGGTCAAGAAATGACAAACTGGCTCACAGGCCAGTTTCCTGCTTTTGTAACTAAAGTTTTAGGGGAATACAGCTACATTTGTTCATTTACTTATCGTCTGTTGCTGCTTTAGCACTACTCTAGAGTGGAGAGCTGATACAGATCGCGTGGCTTGAAAAGCCTAAATATTTACTATCTGGTCTTGCACGAAAAAGCTTGCTGACTCCTTGTCTAGACTCTGATGGAACCCACTTTGGGAAACGTCAATTCCTAGGGGGTAAAACCACTAGAGTAACATACACAGTGCAAATATCACAGGCAGGTTTATATCCCATATTGCTTATCTATCTTGTGTAATAAAACAAAGATTTCATTTCATGAAACATTTCTTAACCTCTTCCCCGCTCCCCTCCTTGGACAAGGAGGGTATGAGCCTCATAGTCGCAAGTAAGGTGTTTGCTCTCTGTCCATGTAAACAATGAGCAGCATAAGACACCATTAATCCATTTCTGTATGACTCTCCAGCCATTTGCACCCAAACTCCGATAGTATCAAAAGAGGTTTCCTTACTTGACTGGTTCCCATGACTCCCGCTCAAAGCCCCTGTGAATGGATTGTGCAATTGAGGACTCCATCAAATCCACATATCTAACCACAAGTGGGGCAAACAGGTCTTGCAGGTGTCTGTGAAATTTTCCATTGCACAGATTATCTAGAACAGATAAGCAAAAGCTCAGTAAGAATCCACAGTAGCTTTATCATCAAACAGTGTTGACGTAGAGAGGACTGTTTTCTCTTTTAAATATACTGCTTCAAAGGAGGAGGAAGAGGAAAAGGAAGAGGAGGAGGAGGATGGGAAGAAGGAGAAGAAGCAAAGCAAAAGGTACATGAATGGCATCATGCTTCAATCTGCGTGGAAGGATAATGGAATTCAAAAACCTTTTACTCATTTGTGTCACTCTCCAGAAAAGGGAAAAAAAGCATGCCCCCTTAAAGAACAACAAAAGCAAAAAGTGATACTTTTTTTTTCCTTTAGGTTTTCTTTGTACCTGCTCCCTTTTCCCCCTTATGTTACCAGGAAGAGAGAATTCTGTATCCCTTCTTTCCTTCATCATTCTGAGGGGGACGGTCTACTTTATGGCTATGTGGTGCTCTAAGACACTCTGAAACACTTAGGCATTATTTAGCTTGAAATTGTTTTTCATCTAGGAAGCATCTTTTGATTAAAAATTCAAAATGTGTAGAGCTGAAGTTAATTAGCTTGTTCAAGAGCAAATAAAACCATGGGCATGGGCACCCCTTTCTCATTGAGCTTGGGTTTTTCTGCCTAGTGAAGACAGGGCTTCCCTGCAACATGATGCTTGCTGGAAGAAAGGGAATTTTATCAGCTGTAACCTTTTTTTTTTGTTTCTTTAAAGTAATCATAAAACTCGGAAGAGCTGTGTCCAGCCTTGGATAGTGTGTAGCCTGCCTGGGATAAACACATTTCAGTCATCAGTTATCTGCACACTACTTAAGACAGTCAAACAGTCAAAGATGATACATACAATCAGTCCGGAGAAAATCATTCAGCAGCTGAAACAGTGGGAAACTGTCCCACGTGTCTGGGGGCTGCACTTCCAACGCTGCATCCATGTCCACTGCAAAGAGTGACAGGAACGTCTCGGCATGTTCCACCATCAAGTCTGACCACCACGCGAAGGCCTTTGAGATGTGGCAGAAAAATAACAGATAAAGAGGTGATGAGCTTTTTGTCTCCGACCTAAGATGTGAAGTCAAGCCTTGGCTGTTAAAGACTGTGCATCCAGCAGGGTTTGGTAATTTTATTGTAAAGAGAACAGCACTTTTGGATATAGTTGGGCCTCTACGTGGCCCAGGGCAACGTTTTTCGTGATTCCAGGCCTGCTTTAGAAATCTGCAGCTGTAGAAATGACAGGCACAGAACTTCTGTTCAATTTACAATAACTCAGTACTTTTTGAGTCATGCTCTTTATTGCTCTTATTGACTAGTTCTTGCTCTAAAGTATTAGAATTTGGGAGTTTCTTCACTGTGTTTATGGGTTTTCTGCTGGTCTAACTTGAAAATTGGTAATTATTGTTTATTATCTCTAAGCATCTGGGGCTTAATTGTCTGTGGTTTCATACAAGCTCAGCAACTCACGTTTTCCCTACACGTTAGAAATGTTACTCCTATTTCATACCAAGGCAAAGGAAACCATTGTTGTATTGTCACAAAACTTTTGAGTTAAGATCTCTTTAAGCAGGGAGCCTCTGGTTTTGCATCCTGTCTATAGGAAAGATCAGGCTTTACGCTAGGAGACACTCAGTAAGATTAGGACTTACTTTTCTGAGGGTTGGACACATATGTACATTGAAAACCAAAAATATCAGTGAAGTAACTCATTTTCATGCACATGGGTCCTTGGAAATCACTGTGCAGGGTCTCAGAGGTGACATTCACATCAGATGGGCCAGATGTGAATGCAATTCAAAGGCATGCATGCATGTTGACTAATCATTTCTGGCAGGGAGCATGCAGAATGAGTGGCAGTGTCAACAGGCCCCCTTTTTATCCCCTTTTGCTGATTTCAAAGAGAGCAGAAAAACAAAAACAATTTGCCAGCCCTTTTTATTCCCCTACCTCCCCACCCGGTGCCATAAAGTATTTACATGGGAAACACTTTCCAGAGCATTCATCGAAAAAAAGATGGGAAGGCATTTCAAAACATGAAAGATGATTATGGAAATAATTCCATAAATAAAAGAGTTTGTTCAATGGCCAAGCTCTTCTGTGATCTCTTAGTTATCTGGGGATATTCTAACAGCCACCAGGAGGCAGAATAGGGGTCCACCTCTCTTCTTTCATGAGATTTCATTTTACTTACTTCTCCTTTATCAACATGTGGCTGGTTTGCAAATTAAATGGAAAAAATCAAGTCATGGACCATTCTGCAAGGGCAGCTTGGCTGGAAATAAGACACCTGCTGTTTCCACTTTAACTTACAGTAAAACCTCAGTGATTCAGAGTAAGGGAAGAGAAGAGATGCTAGTCTGTCAGCAAAAAACCTAAATTACTGGGCTTTCTAAAAAAGAATGATCATTTAGCCACTTTTCAAAGCAGTCTATACACGGGAGCCCAAGTACAATGTATTCATTGATTGGCTATCACTAAGAGTATGGTAAACTTAAAAGTATTTTTAAAATTTCAAATAATTGTAGATAAATTGACCTATAAATTGAAGTAAAAGAGATGGGAGCTTTAATTTCATAGATCCTGGGATAAAACTTGGAAGAAGAACCTTTAGAATTTCTAGAGAAAGTTGAGATCATGTCAAACATTTTACTGAAGAGAAATTAAAAGAGCCACATCTGAAGGTGAATTGTCACAAATGAGGAGGAATTGGGTCTGAATCGATGAGATTTTACTGCAGTTTTACCACCTGAGGATGAGAGCCCTGGGGTTTGGGGCTTGTTCCACTGACTACCTGGCTAAATCCAGCCAAGGGAGAAACCCTCCACTCCTCCCCCAGAGCTCTCCTAGCCATCTGCCTTCTAGGCAGAGACCTTCTAAACACGCAAACTTGCTAAAGTTCCACTGCTGCTACCCAACCCTATGTGGAGTTTGATTCTCATCAGTCCTGATGGGGGATATTTGCAATAATCACAAAGGCACACCAAACATTGGCTGGTACTTAAGCTTTAGTTATTTGTTTCACTTTACATCTTCAGGGTGAGTTCAAAAAAATAGTAACTGGGGAGACTGAAATGCCTTCCCAGATACAATTTTGCTCTAGGATGACAAGAAAAAAAACAAAACACAAAATGAAACAAAACGAAAACTAATCCTAAATGCTTAAAATAAAAATTTTCTCAGACCAACCTCATACCTGGTTCTTACCAGCTTTATTGAAAAGTTGCAAACCAGAGGACTTAAGAAGCACCCACTTTTACTCTCTACAGAAAATTTAGTCCCTTGTTAGAATCTGATAAATTATTGAGAAATTATCTACAGTTGTTATATTAATAATCATATAGATTGGAAGCCCTATGAAGAACAATGACTACTGTGATATGAATTGTTACCATTAATATCTGGCAGAGAAACCTGGTATTCTAGCGGAGGAAGAGAGATTAAATAGGGGGGTTGTTGGAGAAGTGAAGTCCAAATTTATTTTTCTATACCCACAGTAATTCTTTCAGAACCTCATAATCAAACCTGACTCACTAAGAAGGAGAAAAAGATTCAGGTGAGAGCAGTAATCACCAAAAAAGCCATTTCTTAATTTTAATCAAATGAACAGAGTCTGTGTACTTGGACTGGGCAAGGCAAAGGTTTAAAATAAAACAACAACGACATCTATATTTACTTTATACTTGCTCATACAGGCTAATGCTATTTTTGTACATGTCTATGGGTGTCTAAAATCTTCAGAAATCTTTTCCAAAGACAGGACGGAGTTGTACTTTGGTTTCTAGATACTTACCCAGCGTTTTCCATTATTTAAAGGCAAAGATGTACACTTTAGGGGTATGGTCAACCACACTGAACACACTATATTTTCTACACAAACTACATGTATATATGTACCCCTATGTGTACCACAATACATATATACATATACATACGTATACATAGAGAGAGAGATTGGGAAAGTGAAGTTAACAGTAAACGAAGGTATAATTCCTGTGTGTGTGCAGGTGTGTATATGCACATAACTTAGGCTCGGAGAGCAGAATTATGTTGTAATTTAGAGATTCGGGTGATAACTGCTACCATATACTACATGTGTGTGTGTGCATGACAATATTCGTAGCTGGTGGGGATTGAATTACTTTATATTGGAATTCAAAGTAGTTTTAAGGATTACTGACTTCTGTGGGGGAGGCGATCCCGTTTGTCACTTTTATTAGTGTGGTGCCACCAAACAGCAGGACCGCTAAGGTCCAGCTAAGGTTCATGTTTAGGATTTACTGATTTTCTAGAGTTCACTGGGCATCTAGAGAAGACGGCAGTGAGTACTGGTCAGTAGGAGAAAAATTTCATCCTTCATCCTTTTGGCAGCAAAACCTCATCGTCTCTTCCTCAGTGTGCCAGGGCAAATTTTACTTCTTTGGTTGCAGCCAAGGGTCTCTTGACCAGTTGTTACCCTGAAATCAGCTGGACAGTTTAAAAAAGTCACCAGGGCTGAGGGAAATGCCTCTGTGCTCATAGGTGGGTAATTTTTGATCAACTGAGTAATGCGGTTTTGTGATTGGGTGAAAGGACTGATTTCAGAAATAAACCTCTACATTTATCAAAAAGAAAACTGGGCCTCTGAATTCCAAAGTATGCCAAAGTTTTCATTTCTCACTTCCAAAGTCAGTAAATGAGAACAGAACTGAATTTATTTCTGCCCTATTTATGAATGGCTTTTGAACACGTAAGATTAAAATATTTTTGTGATGATGGTTATGAGGGTGGTTTAAGATGGTGAGTAGTACTGAGTGAAGAAGGGCTTTTTGGAAAACTGGGGAAAAGAGACTTCTTTGGAATATCAACTTCTCTTTGGTACCACTTGTGAGTCATTTGGGAGAATGTTCTCCTTTCTCAGACTGCAGTAGCCTCAGAAAATAACTTGATTAAATCAAGCATATGTGTCCATTTCCTTCTTCAATCATTCACTGAAAGAAAACCATCTGCTTTGTATCCATGTCTTCAAAAATCTGGTCTGAAATATTGGGAAAAGCCTCAATACTCAAATCAGGAAAGGACTGGCCAGACCCCTCCATGCCTCTGGAGATGATTCTGTAGATACTCAGAAAGAATATACTTACCATCACAATGAACCCCAGTTGCCCCCATCTGAAAAGTACATCACGTAGGATAGAGTAGAATAAAAAACTCTAGCCCAACTTAATTTTCTGTCTGAAGGTGTCTACATTTGGAGGGTGTTGACTTGGCCCCTCTTCTCGTCTCACTCCTGGCTGTGCATTTGCTGGGTGTTGCAGGAGTTAGTTGTACCTACCTTAAGGGGTCTTCACCCCATTCTCAGTGAGGGTTTGGGGGACATCATGATTCGTTGGCACTCTCTCTATATATAAATACTGTATATATGGTTCACATACAGACAGCTGCAGAGGAAGATTAGTATCACTCTGGCTAGCTACTGGTGACTAGGCTCGGTATTCATCTGCTGGGATGAGGTAAGTACAGACGTACAGAGGAGCTACAACACGCTAAGGGGACAGAGTCAAGGCAGCTAGGAGGCGTGTGTTGGGATGTAACCGCAGTCATTGTTAAGTATATCAATTGCTTCATGCACGCACAAGAGAATCACCCACATCGACCCTGCCGTGGAAGGCACCCATTTCACAAGCAGTCCACTGGAAATTGCTGTTACATTCCTCGGGTCAGTGTTAGGAAGCAGGGGCACTAGGAAAAGTCCCATTAGAAGACATGGTACTGGAAGGGCATGCACAGACTATGACAGCAGGTGGCTGACTCATTCATTTGGGTCACATACCTCTTTCCCCTGCCACGATCAGCCAAGATTGAGTGGAACAGTAGAAAAACAGGGAGGAAATTTAGATATGTAATCAGGCATTAGTTGGGATGATTGTCTTTATGGTGTATTATTGAACTATACTGTTGATTTTCGTTTACTCATGGGAATTAGCATTTTAGGTGCCTTTGATGTTAGTTCTATTGATGCCCTCTTTTCCCCCTTGTAGAGCTGATTGGAGGGGAAGAGTGAGCATGAGTGAGGTTTTTTAAAATAGGCGATTTTAAGAGAAATGCTTTTAAATCTCAGTTTTGAAACAAGCAGTGGTGTATCAGTTTGATCATAATGAAATCTTGGAATCTTTTCTTGGAAGGGTTGGGTTGTTTAAGTCCTTACAGGTTTGGGATTGAATTAGCCTCTAAATCCCTCAGTGTATAATTATCAAAATAATAATTTTGATAGTGGCTTGTTTAAAAAAAAGTAAGCTGTATTTATTTAGATGTAGGTTGGAGAGAATCAACAAGTTGAACAACACAGAATAATTTGTTTCTGTCACTGAGTTTAGCAACCCAGGTCATCTGAGATTAACAAATGAAGACTCTAGGGCGAGCGGACTAAGTTACGGAGATAAATTAAAAAAGACAGCTCTCAATCCACACACCAAATAAAATAAACCAAAACAAGAGTGGTAGCAACAGAAACAGCCACAAAAAGACCAAAAAGTATTTCATATGTTCCTGACAATAACCATATGCTGCTTGAATAATTATCTCAAAGACATACTCACCTCTTTGGCTTGTTGATAGAAACATCTGAAAACTGAAGCTGAAACGTACATCACACAACCCCACTTTTTGGCTGTTTTAAACAACCCTGCAAAGGATCCTCCTTGCAAAACTGCCACTTTCATATGCTTTACAAGGTCAGTTAAAAGAAAATGGGAGTTGAGACATTGTATTCACAAAGTTGCCGGTAGAATCAGCTGCGCAACATCTTCTGAGGAATGAGAGGCCCGGCCCCCTGGCGCCTGCTTACCTCTGCGTGGTGCTCTTCGTTCTGCTGAAGAACTTCAATGACCAGTTCAGCAAGACGTATTGTATCTTCCAGCTTTTTGGCAGGAGTGATTAACCGGCCTACATTTTCTGTAGTACAAGAATTTGTGTTAAAATTCAGTGAAAGTGGTGGGCTAATTTTGTGGCCATTAGAACTAGTGGGTAAGAAATTCCAAAGATTATCCCTTTTTTTTTTTTTTTAGGTTTCATGCAAATGTTAAATGCCACATAATTAGTAGTGAGCAAACCAGAAAGCCATTTTATTATTATTATCACCATTGTTATTATAATACATACTAAGAAAAAGCAGTGCTCCAGCTTCCAATTTGCTTATTAAAGCTGTATGAAGACTGTGATAGCCCGTTACAAATTTAGCGACATTTTGTACACATGTTCTTTAAAGACAGCATGAATGCACTATCCTATAGTCCTCTCTAGGCAGTGTTTGTGCGACCTGAGGGACCTGAGGTGGGACGATGTAACAGAAACTTAGTCTTGATTGCTGCTCCATCTATTTCCTGGCTTTGTCCCTAAACAATATGACAGCACTGTTTCTCATTCAAGGTCTGCATGTTTAACAGGTATTGGCATGTTCATTTTAAAAAAAAAAAGCAGACTTAAAGGTCTGGCTGTTTCAAGTTGTCCAGGGAGGAGACTGAGAATTAATGGACATTCCTGGGCCATTAGATAGAAGGCAGGATAGAAGTTTTAAAAGAACACAGGGTGTAGAGTATTGGATGAAGTGGTTTGTTCCACTGGCTGGTACGAGTGCAATTTTATCAGTGAGATGGCAACAATGCATTTTAGGTTCTACTGTGTTGAAAGGGCTTTTACTGGACTTAAGAACAAACTGAACCCTGGTTTCCAAACTCTGGTTTTCATTTTATCCTTTATAGAGCTGAATGTTTGGCAGTGCTATTATGTTACAAAGAACTGTATTTTTCTTTCCTGTTGGGGTGGGGCAAAGAGTAATATTTGAAACAAAGATTTCCTAAGCCAATGAAATGGCCTGAATTCAACCAGTCTAAACTCACAGGTGAACTTGTAGTTTGTGCTTAGACCTCTTCAAATCTTGAAGCCTGAGTCATCTATAGCCCATGGCGTGTAACAGCAATTAGGATCCTTTAGCACAATTCCATTCTTGCCTGGAGAATCCCAGGGACGGGGGAGCCTGGTGGGCTTCCGTCTATGGGGTTGCACAGAGTCGGACACGACTGCAGCAACTTAGCAGCAGCAGCAGCAGCAGCACAGTTCCACAAGGAGGGTATACATGTGCACAAAAGAACTGCTGAAAGTTATTTCAATCTCATCTGAAGCAGGTACGTGTTGACTT
Organism: Moschus berezovskii; assembly: GCF_049115385.1. NCBI lineage: Eukaryota > Metazoa > Chordata > Mammalia > Artiodactyla > Moschidae > Moschus > Moschus berezovskii. The sequence goes on from NC_142483.1 coordinate 21,730,567, forward strand.
CAGGGTTTTACTTGCCAGAGTAGGTAACTGAATACTTCACAGGAAGGGCTGGTGTGCTGTTGGTAGTTTGTGTGTGTTTGTCGGGGGAGTGGTAAACAAAATGGTAGAAGGTGGCTAATTTAAAAAGAAGAGAAACAAGCAGTTTCTCATAATATTTTCCTAATTTTTTGTACATTTGTTATATAGGTGATAAACATGGAAGATGATTAATAACGTAGGATTTAACAACAAGAAAGAAAAATTCTGTGAAACACTATGCAAAAGGAGTGGTCCAGCCAATGGGAACTATGAATGATGGATGGGGTTGGTCAGATAATTGAGGTGGTGCAAGCTTCACTCTAACAAGGCCCGATGACTGGTGTGAAAATGAGCTTTCTGGAATCAGGCCAACAGAATGCTCCATTGTCTCTGCCAGGTTCAGGTGGAAATGTGGCTGCAGAGAAGGTGGGGGCTTGAAGGTGGGAGCTGTGGGGAAATAAATCTGCAGATTAGGTACAGAATTTCCACCACCCAGATAAGGAGATGTGCACAGCTCAGGGGCTGGCAGCTCACTGCCTGGTCCACAGCAATAACACCTGGAGAAAGACTGAGGGACGGGTTTGATACCTGTGCTTCGGAGGTGCCTGGTCTGTTTGTAATTTCACAAATGGACTATCATAATTTCATTAGTAGACTTTCAGGCATTTCTAACAAACATACTGTGTATATATGTTGAGGTAATATGTGTAGAGTGAGGTATTTGCATTTTGATAGTAAATATGCACAGGCTACTTTTTTATTAGTTGATATTCACATTTACACATCAATTTGCAAATTCCTCATCCTATGCTTATTACCTATTCGACACATACACCCACATACACACATCACACACTTACATACATTTTCTAGTAACCAGACAAGCCTGCACGTTAATACAAATCTGCAGGAAATCCCACTTGGGGCACATCTTTGAAATCTCTTACAAAATAGAGAATACTATTCTTTTGGGCAGAACACTTGTCGAATCTAGGGAAATTCTAGATGTCCATGACACACGATGCAGTAATGGAAATCATTCCATCAATATTTTTATGTACTTTTATTTCAAAGATGTAAATGATTTTTCTGCTGGGAGAAATCCAAGATACATAAGCTAGGATCACCTGAAGATTTGTTTTAATATGCAGTGCTCTGAGATTGACTACCATATATATCAATAGATACACATAAAGTGTACATGTGCACACAATCTTCCTGTGAGTGTGTACACTTGTACGCAAATATGTGTATGCCTGATGTATATATACAGACAGTATGTTTAATAAAATCTTTTGCAATTTTGCTTTAAACCGCAACCATTTCATGTAAGTAGGTTACATATGCTTGAATCTAGAATATTTGATCTTTAAATAAGCCCATGTAGCCAGACTTTCATTTATTATTAATTAGCTGCAATTCCATTATCTGTAGATCGCGCTACTATATTGAGACATGACTGTATTTTCCTCTTACTTGCACTGTTGACTCACTAGTTAGTAAAAATGGTACTAAAATCAACCTGGTTAAGATGTTGTCTTTAAAGAAAATATTGTGCAAAATCCTGTAGCCCCTTTTCCTTCCCCCCTACAGAGATCAAGGAGAAATTTGTGCTTAGAAATGATTTTTTTTTTTTTTTTTGGGTCATGTCTGCTGTCTGCAATATCTGGAAACATACTGCAATATTCCTATCACCCAATCTTGTACTAGCTGGAGCACTGAAAGAGGGGAACTAAAAATACAATATACTTAGTAAACATTTCATACAACAGAATTGAAGCTCATAACATAGAAAAAAAATCATCATGCAAAATGTTATGCAACAATGTTATTTTGTGCTGACACTGAGATTTGAAAATGTTGCATATGTCAGACAGAGCTAGACAAAAAAAAAATGTGGACATTTGGAAGTAATGCTCTCTTTTCAAGTCTCTCAAAACCTACAGTGTCAAACTTGAGAGTCTGAGCCTCAGGTTAGTATGCTAAACAAAATTTCCAGAGAAATGAACAGAAAAGCAAACTAAACTAGAAAGCTGTCGCATAAAGGAAACGTAAAAGTTTACAGTACTTGGTTTTGGCCTAGGCATGCCTTTGAGCCTCTGATATAAAATGCTGGTCTGCGTTTGGGTGGGTGGAGGAGGCCCAGGAGGTGGCGGGGGAGCTGCTCGGGTAGGTGAGGAGAGACAGTTAAAAAAAAAGTAAAGAGACAAAGTGACTATCACAGAGGTGACAAGTAAGATGACAAACTCTGAAAAGAACAACCAAACAAGCAAAAACGATCACACATGAATGGAGAGCTGCTGCTTTCCTGGTGTGACTGCAGCGTTAGAGGTGTGACACTGCCTGACGAGGGACAAGACTCTTACCACCGTACTGAGACACTCAGAGGCGGAATGCCTTCATCCGGGTGGGAACGCATGGGTGATGGTGGCGGTGCCACTGACCGAAAGAAGACAGACTTTTTGTACAGGAAAGCACACCTAACTGTTAACAGCTGCTTCCTCCTTCCAGATGACCAGAAATAGCACTTGATGTCAACATAGTTGGGGGATATGACTTCTCATCCTCACGAGGCTACTTAATTTCCTATGGAACCTTCTCCCCTCTACGTAAGCCTCTCCAGGCTTCAGCTTCCTCCTCTGTAAACTGAGAATATTAACATCTTCTTTTTGTATACCTTGAGGGGTTGCCAAGAACAGCAAAGAAAACAATGCATGGGATGGATCTCTGTAAAGCTTCAGGTGCCTACAAATCTTCACTGTTATCTCCCATGTGGTGAGAAGGCAGGAATAAATTGCTTTGCAAAAGCAGATGAAGGGCCATTATTAGTTCAATTGAGCTGGGGAATATTCTTGCTCCCTTTGTGGAATTTCAACATGTCAAAATCTGTCATTTTGCGGGAAAAAAAATGTGTGGTATCTGATTGTTTCCAGCTCATTTAATTATTTTCAATTTGGAATTCTCATGGCTTTTATATTGTGGGTTGAATCATATATAAAAACTTGCCAGCTTATCAAATATGTTACTTGCTATTCCAAATGTTAGAATACGGTAATCAGCAGTTGACCCATCTGTCATGTGGTTTACAATATCAGCACAGCAAACATCCTATAACAATAGCCGCTCCTCCAACACAGGCGCAGAGCACTATCAGCTTCTGCCATTCTCTCTCTTTAATGAGTGTCTCATTAACCTCGGACCTGGTCCTTTCTAATGGTTTTCGTTTATAAAGCAAGCTGTATGGTGAGGGGGACATATTACATTGCCAAGTCTGCTTCTTGGTTTGCTTGAATTTTTCAACTGGGAAAACGAAGTTTACTGCAGGCTTATAGGAAATGGAATTCTAGCAGAAACAATAAAAAATACAAGAAATAAGGATAAATATAATATCCTGGCAGAACCATCTCTTAAAAGCAAAAGTTGATATCATCCTTTTCTTGTGGGATCACCTCAATGTTTGAAATGAAGGACTACAAAAATATTCTATTCAACTATCCTCTTACTTAAATCTTTTGTTTGGGAAAGATTGTATGTAAATAGACTTTTAACAAAAATCCATATTAAATGGCAGCTATATAAAGGAAGGCAATTACTAATCTCTTCTTTATAAAAAGGAATTCTATATTTTATGTTTTGTTAAAATCTGCTTTTCCACCTACAGCAGGGTGCAAAGTTGGGAGCATTTCTAGTAACACCTTTTCTGGTTCTCTGAATGACTGTGTATTACCTGAGTGTGCGATTCTTAGGGAAACTCCTCACACATTTTTTCCCAGATAACAGAACTTGCGTAAACCACTTCGTAAGTCATTTTATAAAACAATGAAATGCCCCAGGGCGGATCCGTAACCGGCAAGGCAGCAGATACATATTTCAGCTCAATGGGTCTCAATGAAAATTCGTAAAGGGATTCCCTCCTGCCAACTGTCTGTCCAGAATTCTGACAGTGAGGTTTGCCACCATAGAAAAACAAGCTCCCTATTTTTCTCCCCCTCACAGAGCAAAACAAAAACATCATACCTTGGTTTCCAACTTCATTTACCCAATTACCATTGCTCATGTTTACACAATTAAATCTGCTTGGCTTCCAGAGAGGGAGTTAAATGTGACTACAGAAAAATAAAAAAGAGAAATCCTCTGCAGGCTCAGCTAAGCAAAGGAAGAGAGGCATCCAGGAGCGAGAGATTCTCCAATAGCCCTTAAATAACCTGGCCAGCTCTTGACTCCCGCAAGCCAGTTAACTGCCAGTTCCAGAAACATCGTATGAGAAATGGATATGGTTGATGGAAAGCACACTTAAAACCAAGTTCCAACCTATTTATGTTTTGCTGAAGATGCCAGTGTTTGTATTACGTTATTACTGAAAATAACTATCCTGGAGCAATTCACTAGGATTTGGGGGTAGGGATGGATAAAAGCTTGAGTGGGAAGAGAAAGCCAAACAGATAGCCACAAATGGCTCCACGGACCACACATTTCAAACAGGGTCATAATTCAATGTAACTTCCTCAGTGGGACAGGCCATCATGTATACTTGATCCCCTGTATCTTCATCACTCCCTTTCAGAAGATTCCATTCTTAGGGCAATATAAAGTATATGTTACTGAAAACCAGTAGATGAGTCACGAATTGCTTACTCTTTTTATTAGAGCCATCTTTGGCTTCTCCTCATAAGGACATGGGTGGCGTGGCCTGCCCAATCTACCTCTACTGTGTCTCTTGATTTTACCTCCCAATGTACGAGATCATGCGGCTATACTCTTGCTGACAGAGTAGATGTTCAACTCACATCTCATCATCTCCACCTCAACGGTTGCTAAAGACTCCAAACCAGCCTTTAGTTCCTTCCCTCCCTTGTAGTTCATTGCTCACGCAGCATTCACAGTGATCTTCATACAGCACACATGTGAACCTATCATACTCTTGCTCAAAAGCCTTTAAGAGATTCCCTACCATACCTCCCCCGCAGCCCCAAGAGGTATACCTTCATAACAAAGACTCAACTCTACTGTTGATACCGCTACTTGAACTCTTATGGTCCTTGACTAATAGCCAATGATATACATGTTTGTCTTTCCCTGTACCTAGCGAATTCTGTATTTCTAGGGACTAGTACAGTACCTGGTCCAGAGCAGGAAATCCTCAGTGGATCCAGCCCAGTGGTGTGCCTTCATGGAAAATCAAATATTCTGTGGTTGCAATATGCATAAAAACTATACAGGCAACTTTCACCTCTTAGCCAAAGCCCCTGGTTATGGAGCCAATGCATGTAGCTGAATTGCTGAACAGCAAACATTGTAACTTCTACTTGCAAACCAGAAAACAACTTCAGGTGTTTTAATGCAATGAAAAGTGATTTAAGATAATGAAAAATCTTTGTATTCAAATTAAAATATATCCACAAGAAAGAAATAATGCTATTAAGATATATATACAGACACACACAAAGATATATATATATAGACACACACACACATACATACATATATGTATATTTTTTCTCCAATTTGGTATCTCTGTATCCAAGGTCACGCTTGTCCTCGAGACTGAGCTGTTGTACCTAAGATAAGTAAACTTAATTCTGGAGGGAGACAGTAGTGGACATCTGCTATTCTTGTATGTACAGTTGCCTTGCTTAGAATTGCCTCTCTTCCTCTCTATGCGGCTTTAGTGGAATGTCAAGCAATGAATCCTAAATAGGAGCAGCCATGTGAGCCAAGCCAGGGCAACCATAACACCCCACATCATCATGGGTATTATGATTGGGTCAGGGACTAACACGTGACCCAAGCTTGGCCAAAGAGAGTGTTCTCTGGGACTGTATACAGTTTCATAGAGAGGAAACCTCTTTGTGCCTCGCGCCTCAGCATCTGGGGTAAAAACCTGGTGCTATCTGTGGCTATTTTGCCCCCAACCCCTGCTATGATGACAGTCACATTAAAGAAGACTGTCAGCAGCTGGAGAGATCAAGATACACTGGTGCTGCTGCTGCTGCTGCTAAGTCACTTCAGTCGTGTCCGACTCTGTGCGACCCTATAGACGGCAGCCCACCAGGCTCCCCCATCCCTGGGATTCTCTAGGCAAGAACACTGGAGTGGGTTGCCATTTCCTTCTCCAATGTGTGACAGTGAAAACTGAAAGTGAAGTCGCTCAGTCATTTCTGACTCATAGCGACCCCATGGACTGCAGCCTACCAGGCTCCTCCATCCACAGGATTTTCTAGGCAAGAGTACTGGAGTGGCTTGCCATTGCCTTCTCCGCAAGACACACTAAAAGCCTTTACTTCTGAGTCCAATCCCTCCATGCATTTCCTAGCTACACAGGCCAAAAATGACCTTTTCTTGCTTAAGCTATTTACAGTGGTGGTGGTGGTTTTCGAACACTTGTTCTAGTAGGACTACTTATTTAATAGTACTATTAAATATTCACCCAGTCCCCGAATAAACTTTCACTTATATGGTCGTGGGTGCTCTAGGACAGACTCTGGGACATCTGAATGGATGATGAGTAGGCCTTCAACAAGGCCGAGGAACATCCCAGGCAGTTCTCGGGGCATCAGCCCTGGGCGTCCACCACATCCTCCTCTGCCATGCATCAAGGACCCCAGCCCAGGTAAAATCCCTGTGTATGGCATTCCTGCAGCATCCTGCATCTCCCTCTACAACACAGTCTCCAGATGAAATGACTTGTTTTATCACCTGTCCTCTCCCTGAGAAGTTTATTGGGAGCTGCCTGAGGGCAAGGGGCCTGGGCTGCTTTTTCTCATGGCTCCCTTCCCTGGTGCCTGACCGAGCTCCTGGAACTCAGTGGGTATTTAACATATGTGGAACTATATTGTAACATTTTCTTTTGAAATTTATGATAAAGAGATAAATCGGCTGCTTCCTATAGTCTACTGACATTCAAACCGTAGCCCCTGCCTCAGCAGCTTCATCATCGTGTTAGAAATGCAGATTTCCATGCCCCACTCTAGACCCACCAAATCACAATGTACATTTTAACGAGATCCCCAGAGATTTGTATAAAGATTAAATTTTGAGAAGCACTGCTTTCTATTCCATTTCTGAATTCAAATAATATGTCTATATTGTACATTTGGATTTGGGGGTTTCCTTTTAAATAATAATACATATATATAATAATTATATAATAATGATATATAATAACATATATAAAACTTTGTCTCTATAGATAGTAATGAGGGCTTATTATGTACCAGGCACTGTGTTAAGAGCTCTGTTGGAAATATATGTTTTAATCTTTGCAACAACCCTTTGAGAGGAGGAAACATTATTAGCCCCTTTTACAGAAAACAAAGGGGCTTCTCAGGTGGTGCTAGTGGTAAAGAATCTGCCTGCCAATGCAGGAGGCATAAGAGAGATGCAGGTTTGATTCCTGGGTTGGGAAGATACTTGGTGGAGGAAATGGCAACCCACTCCAGTATTCTTGACTGGAGAATCCCACAGATGGAGAAGCCTGGTGGGCTATGGTCCACAGTGTCGCATAGTTGGACGTGACTAAAGCAACTTAGTATGCACGCACAGAAAACAAAGGTGAGACTTAGATAGGTTAAAAACTAATTGGAGCCAAGACTGTGTGATGTAAATTTTTGACATAACAGATCCTGAGTGTTCAGGCTGGTCCTGGGAGACTGTTTTCTTGGAGCTGTGCATTTAGGATTCTGGTATGTAGACTCTGGAATCCCTCAACTGTCACACTAGAAACCAGTTACTACATTGTGAGTGGGGACAGTATCTCTTGGCTGAAAGACATGGCAGCCTGGTGGTGGTGGTGGGGGGCTCAGTGTGGGGGTGGGTGAAGGCCCTAAAGAGTGTGCAGGACCCCAGACAAGAGTGGCTCACTTGCCCATCTTATTTTGAAACTGGCTTCTTTTCTCTATGCCTTGGTCTCCCCATCTGTCAAATGGTAGTTTGGGATTAAGTGATTGAGAAACCTCTTCTAATTTTATCACTAACAGTCACAAGTCTTTCATAGTATAAAAGTTGAAAGTGTGGGCTTGGAATTAGGTTCATGTTCAAATTCTGTCTCTACAACTAACCAGCTGGGTGCCCTTGGGCAAGTTACTTAACATCTCTCTGTTTCATTTCTCTGCATTTCTACAGACAACAGTGATTTTTTATTTCATGGAGTGTAAGAGGCACATTTTAACATTTCTGAAATTGGATACATCTTACATTTGATGGTGTGTCACAATTTAGTTGGCAGCATTATTTTATTCTTAGGATTACATAAATTAATGGTGCCTCTTATAATTGATGGCTTTTAGAGTCAATGAAATATGGCAACAAAATGCTCATAGAATTGTGAAAATTAAATGAGATATGCATGTATCTACTTAGCACATACTAAATTCTCAATAAATGACAGTTGTTATCGTGATCGGCAGCATGTCTTTTTGTTCTGGGAGAAGAGATGTCAGTTTCATATTTATTGATTCACGGCATATTTTTAACACATCCTCTCTTCCTCCAGGATCGTCCTTGGTGAGAGTGTTTGAAACATGTTTCTCCCTGCCCTCCTCACTTTTCATAAAGTATAGATGAGATTCTAGTCTACAGGATAATTCTGGTTTGGAAATCTTGGTTTATGTATCACTGAAACAAGAAAGATGAAAAGATAAACATTTACTCCCCAGTGTTTACGACAGGAAGTGTTAGATGGGCCTTGTTTTAGGAATTTAGGATGGCCTGGATCTTGCTGAGATGGGATTTACCCTCACTGGTCTCGGGTGAGTGGCTCCCTACTGTGTGCTGTTGAGTATCACAAGCTTGCTTGTCTCTATTTTTCTTCTTCAACTGAACTCAGACCTATAAGACTTGATGGAGACAGGGGAAGATACGGAACCTCACTACTACAGAATCTGCCTGAAAGTCCTTTGGAAAAATTTGACTTGCTCTAGAAGGTTTCTGTCATTTGGGAAGAAAAGAAAAATCCTCAGTTCTTTGACAATCTCAGGGGATCTCACTGCCCTCAGGAGACTTCCTGGGGAAAGATTTTGCCAATGATCTGGGCCCAGAAGACTGCTCTGACTTTGGTGGTTTTCCTGAAATAAAAGTTGTAAGTAATTTTGAATGTATCCACTGAGTGAAAGGGTATTATCCATTTGCTATCATATCATGCTGGCTGGAAAGGCTGGATTGGAGGAGAGAGACCCCTCCCCCACAATAAAAGAAAAAAAAAAGCATGGTGTTTGAATTCAGAATGATGTGGGTTCAAATCCTGCTGAAGAATGTCATTTATCCTTTCCAAATCTCGGTCTCCTCAACTGTAAGAAGGGCAGTAATGAAACCTTCTCGATGGGACTAAGGTAACAAATGAATCAGATCCTTCTTATTACGTCCTTAGCACAGTGCTTGGGCCCATGGGTAGGCTGTCTGTCTGTCTGGCTATAGATCTATTTTGCAAATCCTTGCTGTATTTGAAGGAAAAATTATACAAGTATTTAGCTGAGAACTGAGGCAAACCAGCAACAGGGGTGCAGACTTTCCCAGAGATATGTTGGGTTCAGAACGTGTGAAGGTTTAAATGGAAATGTATTTAAAATAATAGAATTCATTTGCAGGAGTCACAGCTTTTCTTTCATAGAGTAACAGCCTTTTACATCTCTTTTTTTTTTTGAGATACTGTAATTGAACTGTACATGCAATTTCTAATAATGCTCCTAGACAGAAAGCATAAGTCCACCAAAATGCCATCTGTAGAGTCCCGGAGCCTTGCAAAGCACAGTCTGACTGCAGGCTTCAGCAGCTGTCTGTTTGCACCTCGATTTTTGTATGGATAACTCCAGTTGTGCCTGGCCACCTCCACACAGTTAGTTTTGCACACCTATCCATGTATTCACGCTTTGTTCCCTCTAAGGAAACGGAAAAGGTAGAGGGAGGGTAAAAATAAAAGAAGTAAAGATCAGGAAAGAAGTGATTACGGTTTTGATTACAGCTCAGATCTACTTTGCCCAGAAGGAGACTTGGACGCACCAAGCTCCAACTCTGCTTTGATCTTAACTTTTAGGTCCACTTTTACCTTCTCCCTCCTCCTCAGTCTTTTTTCTCTATCTCTGCTGGTATGGTTTTTCTGGAGTGCAAATCACCAAGCTGCCCTCTTGCTTCAAGAGCCTTATTGGCTCTCTGTCACCTTTGGGTGGGAGACATGTGGAATTTTTCTTGTGAAAACTGTCTACAAAAATTGGTACAGGTTCCAGGTGAAGAACCCATGGACCACGAGAGACCATCTGAACTCTGTATTATGAAGGTACAAAGGGATCTTATCTGCTGCCTCTGTTGCCATCATTGGTGCCCACCTGCTGTCATTTCAGCCTCTTCTACAACCACACTGAGTTACAGAGTAGTTCAGAGTATGGCCTCTGCCTGGCCTCAGACTCTGGCTCTGTACTTAGACTTCTAGGAACATGTTATTTAACCTCTGCATATCTTAGTTTGCTCATTTCTAATATGGGAATAATAGTAGTAGCTATCTCATAAGAGATTTTGAGGTTTAAATGAGTGAATACGTATAAATTAAGAGTCATAGATGGCGTATAATACACACTGAATAAGCTTTAGCTATTTTTATTAATGCTATGGTTTTATGTATTTGCACATATTACTTTTTAGCTAGGATGCCTCTCCACTTTCCCATCCCATCTCCTTTTCACTGATTCTATTTCATCTTTCAAGATGCAGTTCAAACTTGCCATCCCTGCAAAGACTTCTGTGGCTTTCCAACAAAGCCCTCTTACTCACAGCTCTACCCATCAGTGTTGCTGAGTGCAGAATTTGTCATTTACATTTAATTACCCATGGACACATATGCTCTATGAGGGTATCGGCTGTTTCTTCTTGTTTACACAGACCCTGATTTTACCGTTGTACCTGGCACATGGCAGGCTCCCACTGAGCGCCTGAGAAAGAATGAGCGAGTGAGAGAATGGATAAATGAACATCTTCCCTTCCAGGGAGAGAAAAGCTTGTATGCCTTGAACATAGGTTTGTGAGTCTTCAAATACTTATTACTAGCCTAGTGCTTGGCATGTGCTCAAAAATGCTTTCTGAATTGATCTGAGACACATTCAACTTTACTCAAATGATAATTATCTTTGGAGAAGTCTTTAGACCTTAAAACCATGGTCTATACTATGTATTTGTTCAAGCTTTCCTCAAAATAGACTCAGAAGTTTGGGAACCAAACAAGACGAAAACTGCCATAGCCAGAAAACTTTTAAGGGCTTTCCTCTCATGAAATTTCTAGCAATGATCCTCGTTTAGCCACCTGTGTGTGCATCCTGCTCCATCACATGGTACATACAAGAACAACATGGAGACAATTCCTCTCTGCCTTGATCGATAAACATTCATCAAAGAACACAAACTTCTCAATAGAGCAGAAAACAGGAAAAAGAAATGGAAAAACAAAAGGGAAGATTAGTTTGCTTCAGTCACTTTAAAAAGAAAAAAAGTACATGAGGCCAAATCACTGGAGTCCTTGAAGCCAAAGATGAAATGAAGCTCTACAGCAAACCATAGTTCTGTCCCTTCGAAGCTTATGCCTTTACAGAAAGTCTGCTCTACAGAGGTCAACGTCTCGTGGGCAAGAGATTATAGTGAGACAGCACAAATTAACTCCTTAAGTATCATTGCAACTCCGCATCAGTCTTTGGGAGTACATACGTTAAGGAGCTATCAAGAAACAAAAACAGAAACAAAAACTAAATATGACTCAACAGTCCTGATAGTTCATAATGCATATACAGTGGGTTCACCTGCGTCCTTTTGATTCTCTATTTGAAAGAGAAAGCACAACAAGGAGAGAAGAGAGAGAGAAACAAGAACACATATGCAGGATTAATGAGCAAGTGAGCCCAAACGCCCCCCACTTAGGTGTGATACATGACATTGGAAAGAAAAAGTTGCCCTTGAGTTCCCACCGCCCCGAAGTGTGGGGGCCAGCACAAAAGGCTCCTTCACAGAGGTGAAAAATGCTGCACAAATAGAAAATTAGTGAAATTAAGTTTTAATGTGAAATCAAGCTATGAAACATACATAAACTCTCCAAGTGACAATTAAGTCATATGTTCTAGCCAGAGCTTAGAGGACGAGGACAAGTTCAAATCTTCAGAAAGAACAAGGAAAAGCTCCCCAGCTTGCGCGAGAACAGACAGGAGGCATATAAGAGCTCATTTTACATAGAAGGGACCACTTATGCGATCTTCTACCCACAACAGTTTGACATCTTAAACATGGAAAAGAAAGCATGGTTTTGCCCCAACTGTCCTTTTCCTGACACCTAACACATGGCTCCCCGCCTAGCTGCTATCTTTTGATTGTGTACCAGTGACAAGCACTTTACAAATTGGGGTTACACACAAGCAAAGTAAAAATGCATTCAGGTCACAGACAGAGAATAACTGAAAAACTTACAGACAAATCTGAGTTTATCACAAACAAATGGCTTAATTGTCTAACCTGTGTTAGGCTGATAAAAAGTGACTGGACTTCTCACACTGGGTTTCACAGACAGAATCAACAGACAAGCCAATGCTAAAAAACTTGAAGCAAGGAGAGTGAGTTGATTTGGATCTGGATTTTCTTGAAATAATGAAAACAGAAAGAGTGAAGACAGCATGGCGAGGAGGTGGTAGGTACTCACGAATGGTTAAATCCATCACTTGGGAGGCCAAGCAGAAGACAGGATGCTCATACATTTCTCTCTTTTTCCCTATAAAAGAGGATTTGGGCATGCAAGAGGCTTAGGTCAGAGGTCAAGAGGTTAAAGGTCATAGGTTAGAGGAAAACGTTACATTAGCTCAAAGGAAAATAGCCACAGAATATTTTGGGATAAACACAGGATAAAAGAAACAAGGAGTATCAAAATTGGAGATCTACTGGATTAACCATTCAGCATGCCGTGAGTCACGAGAGAGACTGTGACCATGATTTTACACGTCTCTTTAGAATTATTTGCAAGAATACAATGACCGAAAACATCATGAATAAAGGGAAACAGAATTTCATTGATTGAAGGCTCCAAGATACTAAGGATTTCAGACTTTAGTATCTAAGGCTCTTGAGGTATTTCTTCATAAACATAGTCTCCAGCAATATTGCTATAACTTCTTTCCAACATTCTCAGGGAACTAAGCTATTAATGATCACAGAGAAGCTCAAATGTCAAGATTTCTTTTCTGGGGGTAGGATCAGAACCTTGTAAAAGAAAGTTGACTGGTAGTAATATCTTTAAAGCTGCCATGTCTCAGCCTATGGTGGACTATGTTCATGAAAGAAAACCTGCTACATGCAGCCAGAGGATGTTGGGTTGTCTGAATTAACAATCCCAGCATGCTTTGAAATTGGCGTCACAGACACTTTTGCAGAGGTAAAGTCAAAAAGTGGCTGAGCCAATCACGGACAAGGAAGGAGAGAAGCAGAAGAGAGCAGGTAGTGTGGAATGAGGTACTTCTCTGACAAGAGAGTTGGAAAAAAAAGATTGATTTCTTCAAAGAATCCCCAGACCTAAAAGTCACAGTGCAAAAGATAATTAACACAACCAAGAAGAATTGAGGCACAAAAGGAAATTACAGACCAGCTGATCTACTTTGGAAACGAATGCATTTTTACTTACAGATCTTAAAGTTTGTTTTTGGATATATTTATCTGAAAGAAGAGAGCAGATCTTACCAAAAGACTAGTCATAGCTAGACCAAGACCTACATATGAGTCAGCGGACATGGCAACCGAACGTTTCTTGATCCCATCCCATCTCTGGCCTGGCCTAGAATTACTAGGTCCCCAGTTGACTTTAACAAATACAACCAATCATTATGTCCTGGCAAGGTAAATGCTGGAATCATTATTTGCTAATATAGCCCTTTAACAATCTATTTTTGTCACTCATTACCAAGTCAAGAGTTGATCATCCTTTTAGTGCCCAATTCTTAAGTGTTTCTCCCTGGATGCATAACAACGAATTCATTACCACTGGTACACAATTTGCATTGTCAGACAGACAAAATTGAGAGAGGGAGGACATGGAAGGTACAGAACACTGCAAATTTGACATGATCTTAACCTAATTCTCTAAGGAAACAAGAACTTTGGCAGGGTAAGTGATGGGACTTCAGTAGTTAATTAGGGGTCTCTCTCTTTTTTTTTTTTCCAGTCATGTCCTGAAGGCAGACAATGAATATTTGCTGGATTGATTGGGTGTTTCATGAGGGAGAGAACATCGGATTCCAGAATGCGGACACACTGAGTTTTGCACACAGAACTTCCACATTTATACACTTACACCATGGGTCAAGTTGGGTGTGGTTTTCAAATCACCCTATAGCAGCCAACAGGGTAACAATGAAAAGTAATTAATACCTTTGCAAACAAACAGGTCCCAAAGAACCATATCTTCTCAAGTAGGGTGGACTCAAAGTGCCTTTGGACGATTTACTTGGTCATTAGTGACCATATCCCTAAAACCTGAAAGGGGAGTGATAACAACCATCCGAGGTTTGGAGTAACAAGATTGAACAAGATCTATAACAAACCAGGAGCCATCAGAGACAGTGGAACACTAACCTGCCATCAAGTTTGAAAAGCTACCAAGAGACAAGATATATTCAAGGGGCAAGAAAGAGTTAAGCAAAATCTTGATGTTGCTTTATTCAATTCTTGTTTTACTTTCAATGCAATCAACAGTGGACAACAGACTGCTTAGTTTTCCTCTATTTAAAGAAGGTAGCCATCCTACAGAGCTCTTTCATAGAAAAACATTAGCCAAAGAGCAAAGTTAGGGCCAACACCAACTCTTGGAAGGATCTTAGTTGTCCTATAACATCCTATATTCAACATCCTTTTCTACAAAGACTGTTCCTGAGCCCCTGTTCTTGAACTCATTTACGTGGCCACAGCCGAGGAAGCTATCACATTTCAAGTGCTTTCAACTTTCACCTTAAATACAGAGATGGGCCACTATTTCCTGGTGCCTGTCAGGAAAGAGAAAGACTTCCCCAGGGAGGCATACCAAAATTTAAATGAAAAACTGGGGGCAGAAGGGGGTCTTACCTTCGATTTTGGCATACTCTGACAGTCGGGAATAGTTGACTAAAGCAGCTTGCTCTAGGCATTTACGGATGACTGCTTTTACCTCCTCTTGTGGCACTGGGGTTACAATGTCTTTCATCAACACCTACAGGTGGAAAAACACGGTTCTTGAAATGGTTCAATGAAATGTGTTACCCATTTATCCTTAAATAATTCAGTTTAAAATTAATTGTGAATGCCTCTTTGCAACTTAATATTGATCAAGCACCACGGTTAGAGACAAAATAAAAAATTCCAGTGCACAGTTGGGCTGTCAAAGCCTATCCATGATTCATGGAAAGGTTAGGGGCATATCATCAATATATCTTAACAATTTGGGAGACTGGCAGTTTTCTCATATTTATTCTGATGTTTGATGAACGGTAAAAAGAAAACCTTCTAAAAATGAGAAACTAGGTCACTCAACCACAGTATTTCATCACGATGGTGTTCATGTCTCTGTGTACATATCATCTGTCTTTTAGTTTCATTCTTACCCTTTCCAAAAGTGAGAGGGTAGCTTTCAAAGCACCTTCAGGTCGACCAAATGGAAAGCAATACCTAAAACAGACAGAAAAATATTCAGGTTGCTGAATCGATTGCATTTTAGCATGAAATAGGCTATAACTTGATTCCTATGGCAACTCTCTCTGAGGAACAGAGAATGCTTTTTATTTTGTCACGTTGTGTTATGTTAATCTGAATTCACACCATATATGTGTGTATATAATATATATATATGTGTATGTGTGAATAATGACTAAAGAGAGACTCTGCAAATGTCTGCAACAGAAAAGAATATTTCCAGTGATGACATAAGGTTCTGTTTAGATTTCTATTGTGAAGGAGAACCCTTTGTTAGCTCAATTGTGACCTTATATATAATTATTGAGACTGGCATTAAGAAATAGTTTTAGTTGAAACAAGCTAAACTTCAAATACACTTAAATCCCTAGAGGATTAAGATAGGAAATACAAGAGTGTATTTTGAGCAAATTCATGATTCCGCTAATTGTCTTGCCTTGATTGTAGTTTTTAATTGCTATTTGATCTTTTGTTACTGGCAATGTATCTTGCATAGAGTGTACAACCAGTAAGGATTTATCCAGGGTTGTTTTTTTTAAAAAATGTGTATCACACACAGATTTTATTTATCTTTGCTACACCACACGGTCTGTGGGATTTTAGTTCCCCAACCAGGGATTGAACCTGGGTCCACAGCAGTGAAAGCCTGAGTCTTAACCACTGTACCACCAGGGGAGTCCCTCCCCAGGAGGTTTTTTGATGATACAAATAGTTTTAGTGACTATTTTGGGCAGTCATAAGCCTTTCAAGACACTTCCTCATGGTACAAAGGGAGCAGGACAGCTTACACAAAGAGGGCTTTGTTCTTTTAGTGGAAATAAAATGAACTTAAGATTTTTAAGTCTCCTGAATATTAGCGAACTCTGTCTTGGTTGGCTTTTTCATTCGTTATTTCAAGTTTTTTTTTAAAGTATAGCTGGTTTTCAACATTGTACGAGTATCAGGTGCACAGCAAAGTGGTTCAGTTTCATATATATATATATTTTCTCAGATTCTTTTCACTTATAGGTTATTATAAAATATTGAGCTTAGCTCTCCATGCTATACAGTAAGTCCCCATTCAGCTGTTTTTAAATATCCAGTGTGTCTCTGATAGATTTATAGTTTTAGAAAATCAATTAATTTGCCCCTCCCCGGGCTCATCCTCCTAAAAAGCCCTTTAACCCCAGATCCTTACCTAAAATGTGTAATCTGATTTTCCAACAGAACTCGGAGCCTCTCCTTGATTTCTTCAAAACGTTCCTTTTCTTCAACAGTCACAGTTCCGATTCCATCAGGCCTGAAAGGAGACATGTCATGAGGTGATGGGAACCTCATATGCTGACACCATCAAATCAAATCTCTAGCAGGAGGAAACTGTCCATTTTAGAAGAACAACTACAGTGATCGCTGTGACCTTAGGAGAAGTCCCGCTTCTCAGTGCTGGTGGCCAGAGGGGGTGGGGCGCGCTGAAGTTATCGTTTGGAGACATTTGCAGAACTGTCGCTCACTTATTGTGAAATGGTAAAATGCACAAAGTGGTGGCTTGCAGGTTAAAGCAGCTTCTAGATCTGTTTTGTTTGGATCACAGCTTCTGAAAATTTTGAACTGCTTGCCAACATTTGTTTTTTTTTAATTAGGAAAGTTTTATAACACAATTCTCTTGGAAATTTGGAACAACTGGCATTAATTGGCAAGGGGCAGAAACAGCTTCCTTGGCTGTTGCAGGTCGCTCTTCTAGTCGACATTTCTACTTTATGTTACGTGAATCTCTTGCAGGCACTTAGGTTTGAGACTCCTGAATTATGCACACAAACTCCTATGAAAACTAGGTGCCCTGTAAGTGTCTATATTTCCCAGAGCTCAATGCTAATAAATGACTCAATTTCCATAATTACAGATGTTCAGATTAATGTAACCACTTATATAGTAACTAAAGAATAAATTACAAGACAGTGTAGAAATTATAAGACCTTTATGAAAGAAACTGAAGAAAACAGGTGGAAATATCTTGTGTATATGGACTGGGAGATTTAATATTGTTAACATATCTATACTATTTAAGTCATCTATATGTTTTATGCAATCCCTATCAAAATTCCAATGGAATTTTTTTTCACAGAAATCCTAAAATCTGTAAGGAACCACAGAAGCCCCAAATAATCAAAGCAATTCTGAGAAGGCAGAACAAAGTCGGAGGCATCACGATTCCTGAATTCAAACTATAAAACTGCAGTAATCAAAACAGTATGGTACTGGCATAAAAACATACATATAGACCAATGGATCAGAGTTGAGAGCTGAGAAATAAACCCTTGTATACATGGTCAAATAATACTAGACAAGGGAGCCAAGTGTAGTCAATGTGGAAAGGACAATTTCTTCAATAAATGGTGTTGGGAAACTGGATATTCACATACAAAAGAATGAAGTTGGGCCCTTATCTTAGAACACTCACAACAAAGAACTTGAAATGGACTAAAGACCCGAAACCGTAAAAATCCTAGAAGGAAATATAGGGGAAAAGTTCCTTGATATTGGTCTTGGCAATGATTTTTTTGAATATGACACCAAAAGCACAAACAACAAAAGCAAAACAGACAAGACAAAAAAGTGACACTTTAGCAAACTCAAAAGCTTCTCCATAGCAAAAGGTATAGACAGTCTATACAGTGAAAGAAAATATTTGCAAACCATCTATGTGATAAGGGCCCACTATTCAAAATACAGAAGGGACTCATAAAAAAATAGCAAAGACCCCAAATAATTTGATTAAAAATAGGCAGAAGACATAGACATTTTTCCAAAGAAGACATATAAATAGCCAGCAGGTACATGAAAAGATGCTCAACGTCATTCATCAACAAGGAAATACAAATCAAAACTGTAATGACTATCACCCTACACCTGTCAGAATAGCTGTTCTCAAAACAAAAAGACAACAAATAAATGCTGGTGAGTCTGTGGAGAAAAATGAACTCCTGTGCACTGCTGGTAGAGATGTAAACTGACACAGCCACTATGAAAAACAGTATGGAGGTTTTTCAAAAATTGAAAATAAAACTGCCATGTGATCTAGTAACCCCACTTCTGGGTATATATCTGAACAAAGGAAATCACTATCTTCAAGATGCAACTGCACCTTGTATTAATTGCAGCATTGTTTACAATAGCCAAGATAGGGAGACTACCTAAGTTGGGTATTAACAATATTATCAACACAGATGAATGGATAAAGGAAATGTAATATATACAAAGTAGAATATCATTCAGTCACAAAAAAGAAGGAAATACTGCTTTTGTGACCACATGGGTGGACCTTGAGGGCATTATGCTAAGTGAAATAAATGAGACAGATATCACCTATATGTAGTATCAAAAGAAGCTGAACTCATAGACAGAGAGAGTAGAATGGAGGTTGCCAGGGTGGGAGAGTGAGTGAAATGGGGAAATGTTGGTCAAAGGGTAAAGCTATGAGAAGAGTAAGTTTTGGGGATCTAATATATCCTATAGTGATTATAATGAACAGAACTGTATCACTTACTTGAAAGTGTGAAAGTAGATTTTAAATGTTTCCAACACACACAGAGAGACACACAGACACACACAGTGAGTATATGAGGGGATGCAGGTGTTGATGAATCTTATTTCAGTAATCATTTTAAAATGTATACATGTATCAGATCATCGCATTGTACATCTTAAACATACATCATATATGTCAGTATCTCAAAAAAAGTAGAGAAAAGAACAAACCACATAGGCTATTTTTTGATCTTAGTGAACTGCTGCTCATTTAATAAAAAAGAATGACCCAGCATAAATAAGTGAATTTCAGTTTAGTCCCAGTATTCTAATGTTTCTGAATCGGCAATAGGTTCACACACATTTTCCTTATTTCCTCTGGCCCATTCAAGTTGAGAATACAAAGGAAGGCTGCATATTTATAGCCCAAACTTATCTGTGCCAAATTAGACGTAGGATAATCTGACCCATTCAAAGTCTTCAGCTACCCAGATCTTGTAGTGACTTGTTTTGACTACTGGCTGAGCCAGTTTGCAGATTGGTGCGTCACCATGAAACTTCTATTGGAACATTCTTCAGTTTGCAAATGCAAGTCATCTTGAGACCAAACAAATGGTCTTATTTATAGGCCTTCTCAAGGATCCAGCAGAAGTTGGGAAAATCCTGTATACTAGACCAGTCTGACTGCACAAAAGACTTGGCAAATGATAGCAGTGTACCTCCTGTTAGGGGTTTATTGGTCAGCTTCCCTTCTTTTTAAGTACTAAAAATGCCCTATTTGAAAAAAGAAAAAACTTCCTCTCCCCCATTTTGTAGAAAATACCCCTAACAATAAAATCCTATACTGTGCATTTATTCACACCCTCCTGAACGTAAGTAAATGCAAAATGGTAAATACCAGGTAGGCAGTTTGAATCTATACATGTGCCCTTACTTTTAAAT
The DNA here is from genome assembly GCF_049115385.1 of Moschus berezovskii. Lineage (NCBI taxonomy): Eukaryota > Metazoa > Chordata > Mammalia > Artiodactyla > Moschidae > Moschus > Moschus berezovskii. The sequence continues at coordinate 21,750,700 of NC_142483.1, forward strand.
TCTCAGAAAAATCTCAAATGTTAATTTATGAAATTTATTAAAAAAAATTTTAAAAACATGAAATACCCACAAATCTGTAGTTAAACCTCAGGATGAATTCACTGGCCCCAGAAAATACATGTGACACTTTCTGTAGTAACATCTCATGTGTCTGTTATAATCTAAAATTTCCTTTGGCTATGGCTTTTGGATTTTGTTTACACAAAATTCAGCTTGCTAATGCACCGAATACACATTTATACAGTCGTTTTGTGTGCATATCTACAATCAATTTGAGAAAAGTTGAGCCATTTTAAGCATTTTGTTTCTTAGTGAGGAATTAAACCAGAGAAAAATGCTATTAAATTCAGAGAGGAGTTTATAGATCACCTAGAAAAGCCTGAAGACCATTTCACATAGGCAGCCAGAGATGTCTATGGCCATTACTAGGAAATAAACCTCTGTGTGAAGAATATCATTTCCTTCCGTACCCAACAAGCCTTCTAAAGCAATCAAGCAATTAGGAAGCAGCTCTCAGATTTGTGTCTGAGATGATAAAAACTGAACATTTAGTATGTGCCTGACTTTCTTGTAATTCTCACTATCAATGGCATTATAAACATAACATTTATGATGTTTTTCCCTTTTGTTTTAATGATTCACATTTATAATTATTAAATGTATCAGACGGCAGCTTCCATGTCTCCTTGGACTACTTTGTGAACACTGTTAATCTCCCTATTCAAAAAAGGTAAACAATGAAAAATTATTTTTATCTTTTCTTAAATTTGCTTCTTAATCACCTATGTCAGTGTGAACACTTTCATTTTAAAATAAATGAAAGAAACTAATCTGAGTCTATAAGACACACAGTGCAGAGTTCACCAACAAAAACAGGTGATAAAACATATCACGATTTAGACATCCAATGCACATTTATTTGTAATTGCCAGAATTGCCCTGAAATGATGCTGGTAATGGGAGATGTTATTTTACAAATCAAGGGAGAGAAATGCAGGAATAATAGAATTTGTCTAAGATCACAGATTGTCACTCTATCAGTTAAAAAGCAAGAATAAACTTGACTGCATTGATTTCTCATAGTTTTTGAAAATTCTGTCAAACATCAATTTCTTTTCCATTGACCCCTATAATTCATCAATGTTAACTGTACAGGTTTACATGGATCTACCAACTGAAAAATCCTGTTCAATATTCTGGGGAACATGGTTCTCCCAGAAGCAATAAAATACTTTCCCTAGAACAGGGGCCATACTGTCTTAGAATCACATAGAAAGGCTGTGAGACTTCAGACTGAGGGGCTACCTCAGACTGTGGGCATGTGGGGTACGATCTGGGGGGGAACCTGAGAACTGGCCTTTCTAACAAGTTCCCTGGTCCTGCTGGTTTGGAGAATCTTACTTTAAGAACCTCTGCCTTAGACAGCAAGAAAATATTTGGTGGGTGGCGGAATACATGAAAGAGTATTTTGGTTCAGGGTTCCTACTTTCTCTTGGATTAGAATGAATCTGGAACCAGAGATTTTCTCTAAGAAGTACACAGTCCACTTAACGAAGCTAGCAACCCCTTCCAAAAATGGCATTTGCACTGTTTCCAAGGTGCCATTCCAAGCAGTTCTGGTTGCAAAATAAACAGAAGAACTGTACTGGTATCGCTCAGAAGCCATGCTTTGTTTCTGTGTTCTGGAAACATTTGGGGGTGATTCTATAATTGTCATAAAACTGGCTCTGCATCCTGCTCTGCTCTCAATACTTCTAACACTTAAGGAATCAAAAAGAATGAGAGAAGAGGAGGACTGAAGCTGGATCTTTACACTCCTACCTAGCAAATCCCAGGCTGAGATGTTTCTTCACTCAGGACACATGTCTAGGAGCCTGCCTGAATCCTCTGTTCTCTTGGATCCTATTACATTTTCTGCTGCTGTTTCTGTACTTCCTAGGGTCCACTGCCATTTCCTTAGGGCACCCAGATCTCCTTCGGAGGAATGCCCTTGGCTGCACTGTGCATAAACTGAGATGCCTTCTCTCCTGCTATCAATGCTGAAGACTTCGTACAGGTCAGCTCCTCCCTTGGGTGGTCACTGGACATCTTAGTTGGACTATGAACTACACTCAGTCAACTAGACACTTTCCTGGAACTTTTATGTCAAAGAAACAATAAAAGATAAAAGAAACACGTGGGGTTTGCTCATACTAGCAGCTATGCCCTGCCCAGCCTGTCTCCCCATGTTCGTAGTTCTTAATCTGTGACTGAGCCTTAGAACCAGGAGAGAGCTTTGAGAGGTCCCACCCTCAATCTGTGATTCAGTGTCTGCATCGAGGTCTACACATCGTCAGTTTAATTCTCTAAGTTATTCGAATGTGCAGGTAGGATGGCACCATGGCTTTGATCCTGTTTCCTACTTTTCAGTCACTCCCTTGATTCCAGTTTCCTCCTCCCTTTCTTTGAGGTTCCTGGCATCATCCCAATAAACTTTCTTTCGCTTAGATTATCCAGAGTTAGTTTTTGTTCCTTACATGGAACTGATGTACATGCATAAAGTACACATTCCCTCCTTTCCCATGTGCTCAATTTTAGTAGAAATGTTGATGCCTTTGAATCTAGCTTTACAAACACACACACACAACAAGGAAATGTGATCCCTGGTCACCGGTTCCACCTAACTGCACACTGGCTAACCATTCACTTCTTATATATCATGATCCCGCAAACTTGAGACAATATGCAGGTCAACTGCAGTCATTTTTGGAGCCCTGTTGAAGACTGGAAGCTCTCCCACCTGCAGGCCATCGTTGGAGCCAGAAGTGGGTCTCTCGGGCCACGACAGACTATATTGCATCTGACACAGCAGGCATCTCCGGAATCCACCTTTCAAGTTTTCGGCAAACCATTTTCTCACTGTCCTTCACAAAGTTGACATTTTCGGCAGCACGATAGGAAAGATGTCACGTCGGCTGCTCTTCAAGTTCTTGTCACAGTGGTTAGCACCAGTTCTGTCATCTTCATTCTCCTCACAGCCTCCCATCTTGAGCCATGTCACAAATAATAATACATCTAGAGTTGTGTTTTCCTGTTTCTCTTTTTTTAAATCAGATTAAATGACCCTAACCCAGCTGCCCACACTTCAGAACTAGTATGCAAATTCTTCTTACTTTACCCAAATGTTTCTGAGCTAGAGTTCGTTACTTAGTGTCTACTGTAGGATCAATCCAATATAATTAAGCATGAGGCTTTTAATGTGTAAACACTTTATCTTGATACTTGAAATTAAGTGTGAAACTGAGGCAAAGAATTCAAACTACCTTGTGTTTTGTGAAAGTGAATTGACCTCTTTGGGACTGTTAAATTGTCATTAGACACCCAGGTGGGCACATGAAGTCCTAGCATTTAATTATTCTGCCAACAGGGTTCTCTATATTGAAAGCTGGGCCACAAAACCTCCATTTGGAAGGTAAGATATCTCAAGAAGGTCAGGTTACTAAATTAATTTGAAACATATTGGATTAATTGATAGATGTGTTCTGATACTGCATCTATCTGGTAATCAAGTGCAGAATCCAGTGTGAAACGAAATGTGTGAATTCAACAAAAGGGGAAAGCGTGTCTGGTCCACCTCTCTGCATTCAGCCAGCTTTAAGCTCCAATCACTATCAACAAGGGGTAAAACTCCAGCTGAAGTGGGAATATACTTTCTCTCCAAATGCAAATGTCCACATATGCCGGTGCAGTAAACACGATATATTCTCTCTCTCCAAATGGATGCATGCCTGCAGACCGCAGTATGGATCCATGAAAATGTCCTTAAACAAGTAAGATAACCGAATCCTGCTTGCTACAAAATTGTTCCAGCCCAGAAACATGAAAGCTGAAAGGGTCAGAGTGGAACAGAATAGTTTAGTAGCCATTCCTTGCAATGGTCCCTAAATAGAACATTCAGAGTAAACACACACTCTTAACCTCTCTCTCTCTTCAAAAATTGACTTCTAGCAATTTTTAATCCTTACAACTTTCAAAATGACACTTTTGAATTTAATCCTATTGTGGAATATTTTCCTTTGTCTCTGTCAAGTGGTTAATAACTCCACGTTTAAGAACACCAAAGCAGCACATCTCAAAAGGAGGCATCCCCACTTGCTCATCTGGATGGTTTGTATAATCTCTAGGTTAATTATAAATTGTAATTAGGACTCTCACATCCTGTAGTCACTGCTTCATTATAAAAGCCCAGCCTTACCCTTTCCTTCTCCTCTCCCTCCAGCCCATGCCCTTTTCTAATTATGCCCTGATGCCCTGGGGCTCAGACACGCTGCTAAAACAAATATATCAAAGTGTTTGTATCACAAAGAGTAAGCTAGGAAGCAACAGCAACCAGTTTCTACAACATTACAAATGCATAGTGAAGATTCTTGAGACTGGCTTTGGTCAATTTGAGAAAGAGGTTAGACCAGGGCAAAAATATACAAGTCAGGTTTTTTGTGACTTGTTTACTGCTTTTCTAAATATGGAGCTAAAAGCCAATAATATCAGAAGGTGTCTTTACTCTCTTAAAAGGATGGGGGTGATAGAAGTCTCTCCCTACTCAACAATCTCAGAATGTAAGTTATTGGCACAAGGACATTAATCAAAGTGGCTTAGGCTCTGCCCAGGTGCTGAGTGAAGCAAGAGCCCCAGAGATGATTAGAAAAATGATATAAAAGGTATGCATTGTAGAAGAGTGCATATTTCTTTCTCCAGAGAAGGACCAATTTCCAAAAGTTTTACTACATAGATTTTTCTTTTTGAGGACTAAGTGAAGAGATGAGTTTCTTTATTTCTAGACAAGCAAAGACACACCTAGGTTTTAAATTCTACCTTGAATACCCTATGACCCTATGTAGAGATTTCTGAGCGGTTCAGAGCAGTAATATCAGTGGTCAGAGTTTTTGGGTATCACACTTACCCTAAAAAGGGTATGATATCTGAAAATATATTTTGTACCAATGAGCACAGCATGAGGACACACAGTGGAATTTTAGAAGGAAAATGCACATTATTTGGATTTTTTGTTATGCACCAATGGGACAGATATCCAGCACATTTTATACAACATTTTATGTTTGAATTGGAAAATCTGCTATTCTCATGGGGCAAATTTCCTTCAGGAAGAGAGTCACATAGGTTAAAAGACAGCATACAAGCTCTAGAGAGAATTTCTTCTTGGGATGCAGACTTTTACATGAAATACCTTTGGACTTTTTCCCTCCTCTCCTTCGTCCGATTAGGTGAGGCTGGTTCATTAGGATTTAAAGAGTATGACGCAGCCACATATAAGGCCACCGCCACCCACTCAGAGCTGAGAGGCCAACCAGCCAGGTGCTCCTGTCCACAAGTGAGATAAGGCCTGTGTCAGCATGTGACATGGGACCAGGAGTGTGCATGTCACTGTCACCCCCCACCCACACCTGCCTGCTACCAAACTGCTGCATTCACAGGCTGGTAAAAACAGAACTACCCTGCTATTGTCTTTTCTTTCTTTTTGGGGAGGGAGAGTGAGAAGGCACCAGACGTAATGTCCTGATGGCTGTGTGTGTGTGTAACACAGAGAGAAAGGGAGGGAGGAAAGGAGGGAAGGAGATACTGGAGAAAAAAGGCAAAAATAAATACATACGCAAAATGACTCATTTACTTCTAGGTAGGCATTCCCCCCACAATAAATAAAGGCAACCATGATATGACATGGATTGGGAGTAAGGGACCCATACTGGAGGCAAGGACATGGACAGTAAAGCAAATGCTGTGGTCCAGGGGAGAGAAGATAGAGACCTGAACCCTGGCAGTGGTACTGAAGATAAGGAGAAGTAGGCAGACTTGAGAGAGATGTAAAAGCATTGGCAGGGCACAGTAACTAAATTCCTCTGATGCTCTGAGGAAGGAGACATCAAGGACTGCTCCCAAAGTTTGGTCTTGGGCAAATGGGTGGGTGGAATCACTCACTGACTTAGAAACAGGAGTAACAGGAGAAAAGTGAGTTCCATCTGAGTGCTCAGTTACTAAGCCACAGGGATCACACAATTTCTGCACACAAGCAGCACCTTGGCTTCAAATACATCTCCCAAAAGAATCCTTGGACACATTTTCAGAGATTTTTAGGATTCATGCCCTCTTACATCTGCTTACAGACGCATTAATCTATGCAGCCTACTTTGGATTGGGGCGGTTGGCATTATGGATTTGTTAATTGCTGATACAATGTACTTTCTCTGCAGGCCATATGTGAAGAGCAGCACTGGCATTCAAGAAATGTTAAATAATAATGTAAATGAGAAAAATTTCCAATCCCAATAATAAAGGGATCCAAGGAACATTGACGCAACTTGCAATCATCGGAGCTGTTTGATTGCCTTGTCACTGTGGGACAGTGACCAAAGTGATGTTAATCTAAATGTCATCTAGAAAGAAGACTAAAAATATTATGGTGAAAATTAAGTACTGCAACCTTAGGAGCTGATTTAAAAATTAGAAGATATAGCGATTTACATCTGTGGATTTGATGATCGCCAAGAGCAACCAGCTGAACATACTCACATTTTCCTTTTCTTTCCCCTCTCTCTTTGCAAAAATGGGTTCAGTTTTAAAGAGCTAGTTCAAACTAACGTTCCCTCAATCAATGGTTCTTAAATGCTGCTACATATAAGGGTTTAAAATCAAGATGCTTAGGTCATATCCTAGACTAAATCAAAACCTCTCCTGGTGGGGCTAAGGCATCAACATTTTTTTAGGCTCTTAAAGTGATTCCAATGTGCAGCTAAGTTTAACAACCAAGGTCTTGAATAAGTAGGATCTGAAGACCAAATGCCTTAGAAATACCTGGGGAGGAAATTATTAAAAAGGGTAGATGCCTGGCACCATCGAAGACTTGCTGAACCAAATTATTTGAAGATGGGACCTCATTCTCTCCATTTTTACAAACTCCCCATGTGATTTCTGTGACAACCCCTGCACAAGCTGAACATCAGTGTCAAGCCTTTAGACACAGAATATATCTGTATAAAAGAAACCAAAATCCAAAGAAAAAGGAGAAATTTCATCCCAACACCTGCAAGTTTGATGTTTAGGGTTTTGTCTGCAGGGGGCTGCCCTGTGCACTGCAGGATCTTTAGAAACATCCCAGGCCTCTACCCACCAGATGACAACAGCACCACAAAGTGACAATCACAATGTCTCCAGACATCGCCAAGTGTCCCTTGGGGAAGAGATCACCCCAAGTCAGGAATCTAAAAGATTCCAGACATGTCGATGGTTTCATTATCTGCCACTGCTTGGAGTCATGAACAGTGAACTTGACCAGGTATGTCTACTCTGGATTAGATGTTCTGGATTCAAGTAGGCATAGTGTTAGGCTTCCCAGGTGGCACAGTGGTAAAGAATCTGCCTGCCAATGCAGGAGATGTGGGTTTGATCCCTGGGTTGGGAAGATCCCCTGGAGAAGGAAATGGCAACCCAGTCCAGTAGTCTTGCCTAGGAAATCCCATGGACAGAGGAGTCTTGCGGGTTTCAGTCCATGTGGTTGCAAAAGTGAGAGACATAATTTAGCGACTAACAACAATAACAGGCATAGTCTCTCACAATGATGTAGCACAGGCTTTCAGAGAAGATGGGATAAACTCAGTCACCAGCACCTGAGCGATCACTAATGATGTCTAGCTGCAGCAGGGCTGGGCTCTGCCTCCGTGTTTGGGGCTGCTGAGTTATTAATAGGTAAAAAAAAAAATTAATAACTGGACAAAAAGCTACTTTTTACCTAATCTAAAGTTGATTGTGAGATGAAAATAGAAATGGGATCTATTGTTGAGTTAAATTCAGTTACAGGGCAATTTGTTTCCATGGGTCATGAGTTCCTTCTTACTGTGTGTCAAAGAAGAGATAACCTGTCCACATGCAAACAGTGCTCATCCTGGTGAGAGAGGTAGGAAAATATTTTCCAGTGTTAAATGCTGCTCAAAGGAACGTTTCCTCTAGGTGGCCCTAAGCTCCAAGTACACTCTTTTTCTACAAGGTCAAAATCACCAGGTGGGCCAAGACTGACTGTGGACGTCATCAGGACAAAAATGGGAAATTTTAATTAATTTTTAAAATTAATTTTAAAATTAATTTCTTTAATTAATTCAGATGGCTGCTACAGGAGGTCACCTGGAAATGTTGAAACTCATATTCAATGGGCTGAATTTGCATATCATACCATACAGAGTGCTAATGCTGGGCAGGTAATAAGGCAGAGAAGTTACACATCCAAGCTCCAACGATAGAACAACCATGCTTGTTATGTGAACCATGTTCACTGAAGACAGTGACTGAATTTATCTGAGCCTCAAACTCTTCATCTGTTAGGGGACAGTAATAATAATACAGATCTCCCAGTATGCATTAAGGATAAAATGAGGTAATATATGTAAATACCACTTCGCACAGTACTTGGCATATAGCAAACATATTAAATGGTGACAAGTATCCTTATTTTAATTACACTTTATTTATGAAATCTAACAATGGTCTATTTAACTTATTATAGCCCATGGAAGATAATTTTAGAGGTTGATGAAGGATAACAGATGCTATGATTCTATGTGCTCATTTTGCAGATGAGAAAACTGAGGCACCGAAATGAGATATGATCATCTTAGATTTATGCAGAACAGGCTCCAATACTCAGATCTTTAGAATCTACATACAGTGCTGATGTGGTACAAAAAAGAACTTTAAACTCAGAATATCTGGGTTTGCCACCTCAATTTTCAGACATTCAGTTTCATCATCTGCAAAATGGGTATAAAAGCACATGACCTGAAAGTGTTACAGCAAGTGACATGTACAGAGACAGGAATATATTAAAAGCATTTTGTAGACTGCAGAATACCACACTTAAGTACAGATATTTAAGATTATGATTTTTTCTTCCTTAAAAAATAGCAAATATAGATCCTTATGTGTATAAGCCTCAAAGCACCACTCACAATCTTTCCTGGTAGTTTTTCACGGCACAGGAAACAGGTCAGGCTCTAGGAAGCCTCTCTCCTCTGCTTCAGTGCTGATCGTGCCAAAACCAGCACCTTGGACAGCAGCCAGAAACGCCGCCTTTTCAGGCACCTACAATACTCTGCGTTTTCTTACTGACTGCAGGCTGCTTCTGCCCTGCACTCTGACCCACACAGGGAAACACAAAAACTCCACTCCACTTCTCTCTGTGTATACTGCAATTTCAGAAGACGGGTGTTCTCATGAAATCGGGGCTTTCTTTGACCTTCACTATTAGACTGGCACACGATGATCTACTGCCTGCTTCATTTTCTAGGAAGTGAAACTGGCCTTTTCACTTGGTTTGCCTACAGTGAACTGTATGAATTTTAGGACTTAGAAGTTTTCGGCTGAGCAAATTCATAGTGAAACACAGAGCACAGTTCCCTGCAAACTTTGTGTCCTTTGGCAATGTCAGGGTCAGAACATCCATTTCAAAAACCTCACCACAAAACTTTAAAATGTCAGTGTTAATTTGGGGTGAGATAGGGAAGGTGAAGAAGGACATAGGGATAATGCTGGATACAACTGTACATCTACTTCATTTACTTTAAAAGGGAATAAAAGCCACCAATTTGCCATTTTACCACTTCACAAAGAGAACATCTCAAAGACACAGGAAACAAGAGAGGATAAACATAATTTGAGAACTTAAAAGTATTTTCAAGGTAATTTCATCATATAAATGATTCTATGAGGAGTCATTAATTTGGTGACAGACATTGCTTCATGCCTTTATTATAACAATTATCTGAAAATGGATTACTTTCATGCGATAAATGTAGAACTGAGAGGGTCTGCTGAAAATGATGGACCTACTATAAAGGTATAAACTCATTTTATGTCAACCCATTTTATTTGCTCCTTAACCATAATTTCAAAATTATAAATCATGGGTTGCTTATTATGAGTGACTTGTTAAGGTACCAGGCCCCTAACTAGATGCCACTAAAAAAAGCAATCTGACTCATCCTTCTGTTTACATATTGCTTGATTAGTTTTTTTCAATATGAACATGCTTTAAGAGTCACTAAATACCCAATTCAAATTCAGTCCTAATACATGATATTTTTGCCCATTGCTAGCTTTTTTAAGTGCACCTTCAAACAGAGACTTCAGGAATACACAAAGCTTGCTGTTGCTAAGGTTGAGATTCAGCATAGATTGGGGGGAGGGAAAGGTCACAGACATCCCAAAACAAGCCAATACACACAAGACATCTTACCTTTTAGGTTCTGGATTTGCCTGGGTTTTGGGATTTTTTCTTTTTTTGGATTCCTTTTTGGTATCTTTTTTAGCCTCTGGTTCAGATGGGGAGGGAGTTTTGCTCCCTTCAGGGTCTGTGTTTGGTGGCAGCCCACCAAGGTACACATGCATTTGTTGACTTTGGAGAGGGGGTGGTCGCATGGAGCATGCACAGAGTGTGGCCAGCCATGGGAGAATCAAGGGCACACATTCATGCACAAACAAAAGAAAGAAAAAGAAGGATGCATCAAACAGCAAGAGCAAATGCATTCAAACTAAAATAATAAGCAAAAAAAAAAAAAAGATGCAAACTTGCATAAGGAAAATCAGAACTGAAAAGAAAATAAGAAATCCAAAACTGTTTCCATGACAAGATGTATAAACCTAACTGTGAATCAAGTGGCAGTCTTACAATATGAAATCCAGACAATGTGTATCATAATTCATGATGATGTTTACCAGGGAGTTTACAAAAACACTTCATTATTTTATAACACTTCCTTATTCAGTAACATATGTAGAATACAGTGTGACAACCCAGAGAATATAATGCAACTTCTCTCTCTCTCTTTAAAGAATTCAGTCCAAGAGGCTGTAACAGATAGTCATCAAAGTGTACATATTTATAAAAAGCAGAATTATGCAGAGATAGTCCCCAGGTATCAGAGTTTTCATGAATATCTTTTATGCAAATGAAAGGTCATGTGCTGGGCTAGCAAACCTGGTAACAATGGGAGGTGATGAAAATCTTGTTGCCTGTTAAATATTCAAACCTACAGTGCTATTGTTACCCAGCTCTAAATGTTGAAGTTGCATCTCATAAAATCTACCAGCACTAAGGAGAGAAAAAGCACAGAACCAACCCCACAGATATTCCAGAGTTGTACAGCTTGCAAAGATGACTGACACGGTTCTGATTTAAAAGAAAAAGTTGTCAATTCTGGATTCTCCCATGTAAGAATTTCCCCAGAGCAGCAAGTTTTTCACTTAGGTTGGGTTTCTGAAGCCACCTAGTTTTCCCTGGGTGTGCCTTCCCTGGCTATTGGTAGGGGTTCGCAGGGTAATGGAGACGTCTCTTTATAGTAATGTGAGGCTACACACACTGGGATAGTAAACTGGCTTGGCAGTGCAGAAATTTATTCCGGGTCTTCAGAGCCAAATGGCACCATTTTTAAGTTATTTGCTGATTTTTGCATTATTCAGAACATGGATCTTTTCCTCCAGGAGCTGGGCAATGTCTAAAGAAAGAAAGTACTTAGTATCAAGTTAGAAGAATTGATGTTCTGATCTTGTCTGTAAAACCTATAAACCGAAGGGGTTGACTACACCATAATCTCTGAAGTTCCTCCCAGCTCTCTGGTTAAACTCAAAGTGTCATGATTATCTACGTCTCCCAGCATCACCTTGCTTTCTTCAGCCCTTGAGTTTCCTCTGCTGAGCATTTGTACACGCTCCTCCTTTCGCTCAGAACCACTCAACTCCTACTTCAGTACTCAGCCCAAGCATCAGTTCCTCAGGGAGACTCTCCCGGCATCCTGCCACCCCATCTGAATCATGGTCCTTCATTAAATGCTACCATGGGATTTCATCCCTGTTTCTCAAAGAATTAATTTCTCTGTATCTCTGCCTTTGCTTGATGTCTAGTTTTTGCTCACCATGTACACTGAAGGTATACCAGAGTTCCTGACCTTCAGTAAGTAGCCATTTATTTTTTATGAAATAAATGATAACAACAACCAACAAAGATATTTATTTAGCCCTTGCCATGTTCCAGGCTTTGTGCTGAACCCTTTATATCCACTTACATCCTCTCAACAATCCCATGAAGATTCTATCTTCCCTGTATTACAGATGAGAAGACAGTGGCAGAGACCCAGGGTCATGCTAGCAAATGAAGCAGCCATTATCTGAGTCTAGATTGTTCTAACTTCAGAGACCACTCTAGAAGTCCTGTTTGCCGTCTCTGCTGAGACTCATGAAAGGAGAAGAAATTCAGACCTGTGTGTACGTTGTGTTTGTGTGGCTGGTGTGTGTGTGTGTGCCCACATGTCTGTACTACTGAGCGAATAGGAATGGGTAGACTTAGAGATGACCCTGAGAGCAGGACCAGCTGTAAACCACTGCCAGCACCTTAAACATCTTTTTAAAAGGAATACCCCTGGACACGTGCCTACCTGTTCCCATGGACGTGGGATGCACAGAAGGCGAAGCTATAGTGAAGGAGGGTTGGGTCGATCATGGCACCGTTCTCTGCCCGTTCAAGCAAGTCTCTAAGGTAGCACAGATGTCGGTGACACCCTCGGACTCCGTTCCGGGCGCAGTACTCGTCTAGTACAAACACCTGGCCAGGACTGAACCAGCCCTGATGGGGGAATAAAGGAGAGACCTTCTTTCAAATATAGGTTGGGTTTATTTGGGGGAGAGCTCTAAACTTGGGAGTGACTGGAAAAGGGGGTTAAAAATAACCAGAGCCAACACTTCCTGATTGCTTATTAAGCATCAGTCACTCTGTCAAACACCATGTGTGCTAGCTGGTTTAGTCCTCATAGAGCCCTATGAGGGAGGTGCTGCTCTCCCTGTTGGATGGATGGGAGATCTGAGCTCAGGGAGTACATGGAATTTCCCTAGTGTCCCACAGCTAGTAAGTGATGGCGTATGGATTAGCAGAGGGCAGGATTCCAGAAACAAGAGTCTCACCCACTGCTTTAACACTGAACCATAAACCCTAAGAGCACTGGAGTGGGGCTAGGGCAAAGTCTTGGTTACTGATAAGAGAAAATAATAACATGAATGCCTTAAATTGGTACAGGGCTTTACCCTTGACAAGAGCTTTTAGTTGAGCCCATGACAACCTTGAGAAGTAGACAGGGCAGGTCTATCTTTATTTCACAGATGAGGAAATGAAAATAAGAGCTCACAAGTAATACAAAACAGCCAGGACTCAAACCCAGTTCCGTCTTTCTCCATATCTTCTGTATTTTTAATACCCTGGAGCATTAACAAATACTAGGATTGATCTACATTCATGCCAGAACTTCATAAATCCTTTCACTTTGGAAGAAAAAAAATTTTTTTTTGTGTAGATTTAAAAATGAATAATAACAGAACTTTCCAAAAAGAACAACGTGACTTTAAGTTCTCAAGTTGTGAATCATAGAGGATTCAACTAAACTGAGAGGAGCTTCCTGTGCCCAGGCTGAGTGTTTTATATTCTCCCTGGCAGTTATTTGTTTTCTTATTATGTATTTGCATGCTGCAGGACCACGCAAGGCTCTGCTCCGTAAAAGAATCGAGCTGGACTTTCTGATGCAAGTACATTAGGAGGTGCCATGGTGTAGAAACTGCTGCCTCCACCAAGCACTGAAGAAAAAAGATGCTCGGTAAGGCCCAGCGACTTGCCATGCAAAGTCCCTCTTGGGACAAGCCTGTAATGAAATCACTTCTTTCAGTTTGAGTACCTTTCTGAAGCCAGAAATAAAAATTGAGGTCGTACTTTGTAAGTTGGGAATTTAGGATGATCTTAAATATAAACCTAATTTTACTTTGAGGGTCTTCTCTGAGTCATCTTTTGAATATATCTCTCCATCCTGGGAGAGAAAAGGCAAAAGAAGAAAGTCACTGGGTGGCAGGTAGAAGCCACAGAAGTGCAGCAAGGGAGGACCCTGCAACACTCGGATCTTGTGCTAGGGATCCGGGGAATCTTCGATTGACAACATGCAGCTCAGCAATGCATCTGACGAAAGACGGCATCTTTCCTATTTCAAATGATAAGTTACTGCAGAGGGCGGGAGAGTAGTCGAGGCAGTGGGCTGCCCCTATAGGCAACTTCTTTGCCACTCCATCTGCTACCCCAAATGCTAAATCTTAGAAACAACACTGCTGTGAAAGATTAAAATATATTTTCTACGACTCAGATGACACCAAGTCTTTTGTAGATGCCAAAATAGCTGCTTTGAAAAGAGTTGAAGAAATATCAATTAGGAGCTCAGTCGAAGACACAGAAAAATTTATGTATCCCTGCTGGTCGGTCTCCAAAACTGACTGGAAAAAAAGACTGTAATAATGAGAAAATGGAATGTATGGAGGCAGGAGATGAGGTCCTCTTAATGGCTCTTATTTTCTGAAATCGGGGGATGACGATTAATACATACAGGTATACAAATGGGGAAGGAAACTATTTTACACTATTCACAATTAATTTGGGGTTTTTAGGCCTGAATATGACTAACAGGAAGCAAGCTTCAAAATTTCATATCTGGTTTAATTTTTTAGACAGCATTCACTCTTCAGTGATGAATTTCTTAGTGAAAAAGAAAACTGTTTGAAGAAAGTACGATTTGAAAAAAATCTTGAAAATAATGTCTCAAAAAAATTCCTCAAGAGACTAGGAATTATATATAAAAGGAAACGATTTAAGTTCAGAGGCAAATTCTTACAAGTTTCATGAACACAATTTATAATTACGTGAATAATTACATAATCACAGAAAACACATTTGAGAAAAACTGCCTTGCAATGCAAGGTAAGCCTTTTTTTTTTAAAGTCAAAATGATGTATTCCTTTTCAATTTGGCAAAGTTCAGACTTCTGATAATGTGATTCTAAACCTGAGATAATCAATGAATCTTTTATGAGACAAAGATTAATAAATTATTCCACATGATCCTGCTTCTGTTTTTTGGACTATTTTATCTGTCATTTTTATATTTTGGCTTCTGACAAAGAACAAAAAAAGGAATTTAAAAGAAAAATTGGAACAGATTTAGGAGGAAGCCATGTCATTTAAAGAAAAAAACCCCAGATTTTCATTATATTTATGTTGATATCAATAAAATGTTAACCTGAGTTAATTAATAATATACAGATATATTCATCTTAGTATGTGGAATCAGAGATGAGGCTTTTCCTCTGTGTAAAGCCATTGTATCCTTTCCCCTCACCTTTCCCATCTATAAAGTGGGATCAATAGTCTATCTTTAAAAATAACAATGTCTGGTTTGCAGAAGAAAATAAATTGAGTATCTTTTAAATTGCATAGCATAAAGCCCAAAATGTATCTTCAGAAATCCAATAAAGACATAATAGCAGTCCTTTGCATTTAAATGATTTTAAATCTAGGCTTAAAACAGGATTTTAAGAAATACCCATGCTCTTGCTGGAGAGTTGGACTTCTAACCATCTTAAGCACCATAAAAAAATTCCCTCAAAGGGTATAAAAAATGCTTTGAATACTATGTAGGGAAAAAAGCCACCCAAACAAACAAACCCAAACCCATTTAGCTTATGAAAGGGGAAGTGAATTTTATCGACAAATCATTTTAATCTTTAAAAATATAAACAAAAAGGACCCATTCATTTCCGAGACAGGAGCACAGGGTCTTATTATCTGGGGTGAGGTGGGAGGGGGATCTTGAAGACTAAGAAACCAAGGCAATTTTTACAAGTTCTCTACAAGTAGGTGCCAAACTCGATTATCCTCTTGAGAATATTTCTCATGTAGCAGCTGAAAAGGGGGAAGCTCAGATAGGGAGGCTGAGGAATTGGATCCGTCTCTACTGATAACTTCCTCCCGCTCTGTCTTCTTTCTTTGGTAAGGAAAACTATCTCAACCCAGGAAATCAAGAACACATTTATAATTGTTAAAGAGGCTCCGTAATGGGGAGAAGAGCTTCTGACACAAAGGTAGAGAAATATTTTCTTTCAAAATGTTATTGCATTTAAATTGCTGTAGACCAAAGAATATACTTGCCAGGCAAGAATAGGAATCATTAAGTCTGTGATCCAAAGTTAGGCGTTGCACCATCTCAAAGAGGGAAGCGTGGTCAAAGTTACAGGGGTTGGAAGAGATAAATTCATCCATGCCATGTTTTTGAGCTCTATCTGCGTCTGTTCATTTATACATGTAGAGAGAGACACAATTTAGAGAAACATCGCATTTTCTTTGACATTTCAAATACACAGGAATTCACTAAGCATTACGAACGCTAGCTGTTTTCCCGTCGCCGCCCACCAACATCCCCAAGATACTCCTTTTACCTCCCATTGTCAACTTGCATCACTTACTGGTGAGTTTATTGCATTTCGGCAAAAATATATTGGCATCAACATGTTTATCAAATGATCACAACTCTAGTGCATTTCTGTTGTTCTTGAAAAACTAAGCTCACGACCGTCATTTCGCCTGTGTTTCACCAAACACTGAAAGCAGATCGGATCTTTGCTTATAAAAGCCTATTTAGCTTTTCGATTTTTAATAGATTCTGCCATTCCAGTGGTTATGTCTAGAGCAATTTCTCTACAATTACTGGGATCATCTGGAAAAAAAGGGTTATGCTGATTCTCAGCCAAGTGACAATATTAGTATCCTCCCCTTTCAAATCCCCGTGGCCAATTTGGTTGCACAAAAGGTTTGGGTCCCCATCCTCCAAAATTAAAACAAAATAATAACAAAAGATTTCCATCGAAACCTGGAGAATAAGTTCATTGGGAATTTAGTTAGTGATAGCAAAGGACACTGCCTGAGATAGTGTGCTTACTCAGTTAGCAAAGCTTATGAAAGACAAACAAATTTACTCAGCAAGGGCTATGATCTGCCATTTATTGTGAATTAATAGTCTCAATGCATTCACACTTTTCCTTACAGGGTGAAGGCTGCAGGCAAAACCTCCTAAGGGCTAACTAATTAATCTCAATATGTGTAACTAAAATAGTCTATATTCAATCGGCAAAATAACTCAGAGAATTCAACTCAAGTGAGACCAAACAAATCTCAGAAGAGGAGGGAATGAAGGTCCTAGAAATTAAAAGAATCGGCTCACTCCATCTCATATTTACTCACTCTCCTGAAATACTGCAAGGAAAAAGAATCTTAAATCAAGCAAGAGAGTATTCATCTCCTTGCGTGCAACATTCTACTCAAATACAGGCACCTGCCAGGGACCAGCGATGCTGTCAGGACACGCAGAGAATGGATTTCTGACTTGAGAAGGTGTTTGAATAATATTTTCAAACGTGGCCTTCATCCCAGGCAGTTTTTTTTTCTTCCCTGCTTGGGGGCTGACTGAAAATGGGGGTTATAGTTACAGTGTAATATTAAGATAATGATTTTCCCTCATATTATTAATTTTGTGTATCATTCCAATCTAAATGCATGATATGTCAGATGTATGCCTTCTTCCTATTAGGTTTTTAAATCTTCAGTCATCTTTCAGAGAGGCAGCAAGTGGTCAGTGTTTGAACAGGATGTGTTGTTTATGCCCAAGACACAAGAAAGCAACAGTTTCCAGAAGACAAGTCGAAGAATGTGTGTTTTAATAACCAATTCACTCCTTTCGGAGGATAAAATACGCGATTTTGGAAGGGCTATCACATGGGCAGGAATTTTATTAGAGAATCTGCCTCTTTGCTGGGTCAACTGTCTGAGGTTTGTCTTCAGGAAAGTGCTTTCAATTTGGAGGTTAGGTGCTTAATCTTTGAGCATTCTTTTGTCTGGTAATGTGGTCTCCAAGCTGTATTTCTCTTTCGACTCAGGATGGCTGGAAAGAGAGGTGGCCAGGAAGTTGGTTCTGGGGAACTAGCTAGCTGTTTCTGCGGGGTGGGATGGGGTGTGTGTGTATGTGTTTTCCGTGGCCCAAGGCAAGTGGTTTGAACCTGCTCCAACTTTAGGAATCTTCCTGCAAGATGACACACCTGTAACCCAGGTGGTACCGCTCCATCGCCTAGGACAAATCTGTTCTTTTAGCCCCATCGTGTCAGTCCCTGGAGAAACTAACAGTGGGGTACACACCCATTGCTTGTCCTGTTTCATCCTCATAAAAAGCCTCACTCACGCTGTCTAGCAGAGAGATGAGGTGAGTTCAGCCAGCACCAGCTTCCTGCTCTCGGATTTCCCAGAGGAGGCTGCAGGCTGACTAACTGCTCGGGTCGCTCACCTTACCAACTTGGCTCTGCCGTTTTACTCCTTTTCAATTATGATGACGCAAACGGTCACTCACCTAGAGAGAAGAGGACTCTTTCGCGGCTGTTAAAAATATAGCCTGTGTTTCAAGTCTCTTACTCTTTATCTGTTGAGCCTCTAGAAAACTTGGTGATGAACTATTTTGCTTGGCTGCCAGTTCAGGAAATGGATCTGCACAGAGAGCTTGGCTCCTCCGTGGAGACCCGGGTACAGACCCACCCTCCCGCCTCCCCCATCCATCATCACAAGACAGCTTCACCACGCTAATTCTTGGCTTAGACTTCATGGAAAGAACAATTTCATTTTTACTGACAATTTAAAGCAGGCTTTAAAATAGGCTTAAAATCCGCATGTTTTCCTTTTCTGAAAGTAACCCTATCAACATAAAAATTCCTGTTTCCCTTCTTCCTCCTTTTGTCTCTTGTCCGTTCACATGGTGAATGAGCCTGGGACTGAGGGAGGGGGTCTGGACGCTCCCGTGAGCTCCAGTTTTAAAGAGGTGCGGGATACTGGAGGAGGTGTTGATCTGTCTAAGCCTCAGTTTCCTCATAAGTAAAATGAGCCAAACTTTCAGTTCCCTTTCTGCTGTCACTGTCATTTAATCATTCTTAAGGTCCCTTTCACACCTTCCATGTGCGTGGGATGGAGCTTAATGCAGTGGGAATTTCCAGCAAGTAAACCGAGCAGCCCCTGGATTTTGCTTACATAAAATCTTCATTTACTCAGAACTAGGCTCGTTGTTTCAATGGTTCCAGCAACTCAAGAGTGCTTAACAGGGTGGCTGGCTCCCATGAGAATTTCACTGAGTTTATTATATTCAGGGCGGGGAGGGGAAGGAGAATCGGTAGGTGGGGAATGCTATTCTAAGGTGTCCATGGAAGGAAGGGATGTGATTTTGAAGCTCCATCCAAACATGGATTTTGAAATTTTTGTTCTCTCCTGTGCTCCCAGCACCTACAACAGAACCTGGCACACAGCAGGCACTCAAGACATATGTGTTAAAATAATTAATATCTCATTGAAATAAATAAATCCACTTGGTCAACAAATATTTTCTATTTCTTGACTTTCGGAAATGTTGACACATTAAATTCAACAGGAACAACTGATCTGAGGTAGGACAGCAGGTGCTCAGATGGCTGGGCATAGAGGGTCACAAAGACTGAACGTGAGGCCAGCCCTGCTGTTAGAAGATACGAGATGTGAGGAAGCAGACTAATGTTTCTGTCTCATTTTCCTCACGTGTTGCGTTGAGAAAGGTGTCCGAGTCTACCCTCAGAGGTGGCTGCTGACAGGACCTGATAAGAAGAATCTGTAAAGCACCTAGGTAGCTGGCATATACTGAGTGCTCAGCTTAGCCGTGAGTGGACGAGCAGTCTTCTCACCACTCTCAAAGTCAGTTGGCCAAGGCTGTCTCTCCATTGATCACTAATGTTAGTTAGAGGTTGCCTCTTAAACCATATTGTTTCTGGGAAGCTGAGAGTCCTTCCCAAGCTCTCCGCTTTATGCTTCTCCTCTGGCCCTGTATAATTAATTCCTAATCTCTGTCTCTGTGTTTTTGCTGGGTGATGTTCCAATTTCTCTGTGGTCAGAACACACACTTAAATTCCCTGATAGATAATATGATTTTTGAGGGTACAGTCCCGATCTGTTATTTTCCCTGCCAGCTCCCAGAGGAGCCAGGTCCTTAGGAGGTATTTATTAACTGACTGACTCTGACACCTACACCTCCATCCCAGGAAACTTCCCACCGACTTTATTAAGGAGTCACACACATGGGGACTCAGATGGCATCCTGCAAATCCCAAAGTGGGAACATGTGCTCTTAGGGGGGAAAAAAAATCTTATAAAAGGAAACAGAATTCTAGGTGCAGGTGTCTTTGGATACCATTCAGATTGTCTGCCTGTGTCTCCATACATGTCTAGGACCATATGCATTACATATGTTGTCTATTTTAAAATAAAACACTGCAGCGGTCCAGCTGTTCTAAATTCTGTTTCAAAGAACTTGTGGGTGCTTCTCAAGCAACACCATCCAGTCATCCTTGCGATGGCCCAGTCTGTTCTTCCACAGTGCTGAACATGAAAAACTAAATGCTCCGTGCAATCCCATTTTGCCCTGTACAAACGATTGGAACAGGCTGATGAGAGAAAAAGAAAACTCCAATGTTGACATTAGCAAGGGGAAAACAGCCCAGAGCAAAAGGGTGAGAAAGTCAATTCCTGGATTCAGGACACCTTGGGATCCATTCCTTTGCCAATGTTTGGCATGTGTCAAGGGAATGCAAATGAATTTAAATACTAGGCTGAGCAAAACAGAATCAGGAGGGAAAGTAGAAGCTTCAAGCTCTAATGAGGTTTGGATTAGCTCTTGCTTTCTGAGACACACACCAATGTTCTTTTTCATTAGTACGTGTGCGTTTTTTTTTTTTGTTTTTTTACTTATTTAAGAAATCAAGGATTGACTGAATTTTAAGAATTTACTTCGGTCTTAACATTTTTCAGACTTGGCTGAATAGTTACTAACTCTTGCTTGGTATGCAAGGGCTTCACATGTCCTGAAAATGGGCTATGTAATTTCATAGGCTTTGGAGCGAGGGCATAATTCAACACATCTTCCAAACAATGCTACTTGTTTGACTTCTGGCCTTTAACTGTAGAAAGATTTTGAAGTCCTCTATAGCATGGGCATAGGAAAATGACTTCACACTGAACTTAGATGAATAATGGTGCCTAACCTACATTTATAAATTTAAGGAACCAACAGTGGGCATCCATGATAAAGGAAAAGGCTGACAGACGCACAGACTTCAGGAAGGCAGGTATCTGTTCAAGTGGAAACTAACTAAAACCTTTACCCCAAATTTGCTCGAAAACAATTGTGGGGAATATTGAGAAAATCACAGTTCCTGGAATGATATGATTATGTGGACTTTACACTCTCATTTAATCTGCTTAAATTTCAAGTGATGTTCCTCATTGACCATCCTATCATTTATCTGTTCTTTAACCCATCATGATGTTTGGATTTACTTCATGTTTGATATTTTCTCCCTCACAATGGGAAAGCATGTATCATATTATTTCATGATCTCTTATTTTATTTTATTTTTGGATAATTTTTTTTTCTATTTATTTATTTTTTAATTGGAGGCTAATTATTTTACAATATTATATTGGTTGGTTTTGCCATACATTGACATGAATCCGCCCCGGGTGTACATGAGTTTCCCTTCCTGAACCCCTCTCTCACCTCCCTCTTCCCCTTATCCTCCCTCTGGGTCATCCCCGTGCACCAGCCCCGAGCATCCTGTATCATGCATTGAACCTGGACTGGTGATTTGTTTCACATATGATAATATACATGTTTCAATGCGATGATCTCTTAATAGCAAGCATATTTGTGTGATCTTGTTTCTGATCAAAAAAAAAACTAGATAAGTTTGCAGTAAGGTCTACCAAATGGAATTTTCTTGAGGGGAGTGGATAATATAGTCTTTCAATTTTCATTTTATGGCGACTTTATTATCCCAGCAGCTCAGGGAATGAAGACAAAAGGTCAAATCTCTCTTTTTATTTTGTAATATTACATTTTAGAACTTATTATTGGCTAGAGAAAAAATTCTGCTGTTGAAAATAAACTATGACTACGTTGCTAATAAATTGTGTGAGACAGGCTCCTTTCTCTAATGAATCCCTTTTATAATAAACTAGAGGTAGCTGTTTTATCACTGAAATTTAGAACACAGTCATGGCTGCTGTTACTCCTGATGGATGCTTGAGGCAAGAGAATAGCTAATGTAACTATAAAGTCATTGTGAACTCAAACTGCAAATTAAAAGGTGACTTTGTATCTTTCTTATATGGAAAATGTGTGCTTGTCATATCTGCTTGACAGTGTAAGAGTGAATGTATGGTTTGGACAATAACGAACAATGACAGTAGTCAACCTCATCAGAAGACATGAAATAAAGAAATGACAATGATTGATGGCAGCTGGCTGTTTACAGACTTTTCTAGAAGAGTTTTTCTTGGCATGATCAAGTAATAACCAGGGGATTTTGCTCCCTGCCTGAGCTCTGCACAGCAAGCAAAAGACTGGTCCTCCCCTGCCTGCTGCCCTTGAGAAACAACTTAATTCTTTCATGGTCCCTTTGACTCAGTCAAGCTAACTTGCATGGCTAAAACCGAAAGGCTTCCTGAGAAGCTATCAAGGGCCACATTGCATTTTGCAGAAATCACTGACAGGACAACCACGGGGATAAACAGTGATGTTTATTTCAATGTTCATTTTTGTGATTCTTCATAAGGCAAATGCTTTGAATAAAAATCATCAGATTTTTGTCAGTGATCAGGAAGCAAGTGATCCGTAATTTTCCCTGCTTTACTTACAATTTACAGAGTACTTGATAATATTTTTATGGCACTGCAGCATGAGCTAACACAAATTTTCGAGAGTTGACTAATTAATAATGTCTCCTATAAGGCACTATAGATCATGAAAATACTCAGTTGACTAGAGAACAATATGTTAGATGTGCCTGAAGTAGGTAACAAAGAAGTGACCCTTCATTTAATATGATCTGTTGAGAATCTACCACAGTATTTGGGAAATTTTGGACCTTACTGTGAGAGTCTATTCTTTTACTGAAAGTCATATACTTTATGGAGAGAAGAAATGTGATTTATAGTGTGGTTTGGGGTCATGCAAGTTAATATTGAATTTTCCTCTGATGTTGTATTGCTGCAATGTAGTAACTGCAAGTTGACAATACAAGAAGATACAGCAAAAAATCCTCCTCAGACAAAACTATAGAAAGGAATTAGGCAAGTGACTATTTGAAAGTCTATTAGGATATTAATGTGTTGTTGGGCAAATGCACGAAATTTTACTAGAAAAAAATTCACTCAGTCATCTATTCATCCATCTTGTAGATTTTTTTTTTTTCAGTATAGCAAAATCCTAAATTTTCACTAAGTTCACATTCTCCAGTAAGCTTTTAAAAATGCCTCATCAGACATGGAAAGGAAGGAAAGTTAAATTAAGAATTAAGTATCTGCTTCAAGTGGTTAAAAAAAAAAATCTGTCTGCTAGCCAGGGGTACATTTATGCAAAAGAAAAGAAAAAAACAGAAAGGAGGGGGAAAGCAAAATTAAGAAACAAAAAGAATCAAGGACTATTATTAAATGGTCAGGAGAAATGATGCGACCTATAACTTCTAAGTGAGTGTTCAGAATACTTGAGTACATATTTGCCTGCTCTCTTGACCAATTTTTCTAGCTCCCTCTAATGTCAAGTTTTCCCTCAACACATTTTTGGTGACTTTTTCCTCTATGAATCAAGGAACTGTATACTCTGTTTTAGTAATAACTTAAATAGTGAAGAGAATGATTTTTCTAAGTTTTAAAGTTTCTGTTTTTCTCTTACAGGTATATTTTTAGAAAAATGAATACAAATACAAATGATGTAAAAAAATGTTATTATTGCCATTGTTCTTGGGAGAGCAGTAGAGAGAGATTTGAGACCAGAGGTCTAAACCCTCCATGACATTGTGAGATTGTGAATCTGAAGCTTCTGTGAATAAATTACATGATTTCAATTGTGTCCTCAATTTCTTGCTTTTGTGTGTGGTAGCTGCATGTATTATATCTCTCTTTTCAAAATTAACCTCTATTGGGACTTAGAGTACACCCTCAATTTAGGCAGAATGAGTTCTTTCATGTTCAAATAATGCATTTACTTTATTAATTGTGTTCTGCAATTTCTTGGAGTCTTGCTCAGTTACCATCTTTGGGTTTCCTAGCCCACCTTTCTTTTTGTTAAGGTATCCATGGTTACCACACCATTGGTTCTCTGACCATTCTAACCTTTGGAATGGGAAAGGAAAAACAACAACAACACATCATCAGAGTGCAAAATGATCTGTTTTCAGGCATTAAGCAGTCAGGTAGCTGTGAATTCCATGAAACGAAGGCATTATTTGCCATTTCGTTGTGATGTTCATTAATATTCTTGGAATTAAAAAAAAATAGGAGATGTTAATGGTTGGCTTTACTCAGAGGATCATTTGATGCCAATATGAAAGCCAAGGAGAGGAGGCAATTATGCACACAACACATGCATCCTAGTTTCAGTATGGAAGCTTACATTTCCAACCTAAGGTCAGGAAAATTACATAAAAAGTTCTACTACAAAGTCTAGACATGAGGAAGATTTCAGAGGAGAGGGAGGAAGCACATTGCAGGTGTCAGATAATCTAGTCTGATTATCTGAGCTGTGCTAGCTATAGGGGAACACTTACCCTTCAGTCCAGCTAGAAGTTAGCAGGGTAAGAAGGAACAAACCAGAATAACATAAAGACTAGCAACAAGGCTCAGGAAAGCAGACAGGAGTTCTAACCTAGCAGCTAAAGTTCTTGGGTTCGAGCAAAGATTGAACAAGAAAACTTAAATGAAACAAAACAAAAAACAAGAAAACCAAAGCCAACCCCGCCCCCCAAACCAACAGTAACCAAGGTCCCCCTAACTGTTGAAGGCTGTTCAGGTGGTAGCAAAACTACAACAATTCTCAAAAACATCCAACTTTAGGGATTTATGATGTGATTAACAGTTATTAGTTGAGAAACAGACATTAATATGAGACTCATTGCAAGTGATATATCAAATAATCATTGACCAAATAGCAAAGCTTAAAATTCCCACTCCCCTCCCAGTCTTGAGAACAGAGATACTGATCTTTACTGTTCTTCTAACACACACTGGACAGGGATCAGGTGTTTCAGTGAGAGGCCACTTGGTATAACAAATTGTGGCAACACTCAATTATAGATTTGGATGTCATTTCCAAAGTAAGCAACATTTGCCTTAAGAAATTGGAAAATTATAAGTATTTGTTGTAAAAAGTTGTATAGGTAAGCACTGACAATTTTTTTAAGTTTTAACCAAAAAAAAAAAAAAAGAGAGAGAGAAAATTAAATCAACAATAACACACACCAAAAAAACCACAAAAGAACAAAAAAGTTGTAAAGTTTGGTGGAACCCTCCCAAAATTATTGTAGAGTCACATAGAAACTAATGAATAGCAGGATCTATTTTTTTTTCCAGTTTTCCCAATTCCATACAAATACTCCACTCCACTCTTAGACGTGTCTTTTCATGTTGAAATAGAACTTCTGAAATTGCAAAAGAAATAAAATCTGCACCCAGAAGTCTGTCAAACTGAATTTAGAAAGACCCAAATAAACTCATGATTACAGTCAAGTATCCCGAACTATAAAATGTTCCATTCTCAAATTTCCCTTGAGCAGACAGCGACATGACAAGACTGGAGTGTTTATTTTTCTCTAACCAAAAAAACCTCTTGTATTTTTCTGTTAGCTTCCCTTTGCCATGTAAATACTAACATAGTGATTACAAAGTTAACTCATTAAAAATTTCTTCATCATTCACTTGCAAGGAAGGCAGCTACTTTGAGTAAATATTCAAAACCAGGGATTGAATGAGATGTGCACAGAATCGAGTATTTAACAATGATCCTTACCTTTTGGAAGTCAAGGAAATCTTTTTAAAATGCAATACTTGATTGTATTTACTCCTTTTGTTAGAGTCTGTGACTGACAATGTTTGTGATGTGACAAAATAAACTGAGGTATAGACTGAGAAGCAAATGTCAGTGAAGGGTCAACACTTGGTATTTCTTACTATGTTGTGACTGCTTTTCATTTTTCTGTAATCTCGCTTTGCAGTACTAGGTAACCAATTTGTCGCAGTTTGCCCAGGACTCAACAGTTTCTGGGATACAGGACTTTAATTGCTAGGATAAGGCGAGTTTTGGCAAATTTGCATGAGCTAGTTAGGATTCTAAGTATGAATAAACACTAAATCTGACTTAGTATAAATCTAAATCTAATCTGTTTAATAGTGAGGGTTTGAATTTAAAGGTTTAAATGCAGCTTTGCAGTAACTGTTCCGTAACCTTCACTCTATGGCAGACTCCGCTCAGTATGATACATCCCCCACTCTCAGCAATTTTTGTGTTGTTTTGCACAACTACTCAGTGACACCACAGGATGTGCAATTCTTGGATCCTGTTTGGATCTTTCTTGTGGGTTTTATATACTCTTGACTGTAAATGACTCGGGATCAGATACAGAAGTTTGGGTGAGTTAGATCCTGACTAGATTATAATGCTAGTTTCTAAAGCATGGGAACAGAGCCTCACTTTCTGGTACTCTGGCCACAGTTTTCATTAAGTGCCTCCACTAGCAATAGATAAGTCTGGAGTAGCTGAGGCTCTGTTTCGGGGCAGTAAAGTAACCACGGGATTACTGGCTTTAGTGCTAGTGGGTCAAAGCTCCATGTAAGGAGTGTCACTGATTGCGGGTCAGAAGCACACACTTGTGCAAAGCGGGCACTGCACCACTCAAGAGGCACCATTCACATTTTTGTCTATGGGAAGAGAGCCTCCTGAAGGGCACAGTCTGCATGGCTGAAAGCAGTGGCCTTCTTACAGAGCCTGGTAGGTGGGGTACGTGTAATACTCTCTAGAGACCTTCTGTTCCCAGGCAGAGATGAGGAGGTAATAGAGAAGAGGGTGGCTCTGGCAGCAGGTTCTGATAAATCCAAGGGGCATGACACCCCTGACCTTCTCACTCACCTCCCAGCCTGCCTCACATTCTCTTATCCTCATCCCCAAATTTTAACTCTTAGAATTCTGCTCTGGATGTTCTATTTAATAAAAGCTTCTTCTGTCAACTAGGATAGTAACATATATCAACCTTGCGTGCATGCAAACAAATCTTCTAGCTGATGCCTACTGACCAGATTCTAATTTCATAGCTAAAAGAATCCTACCCACAGAGGAAACTAAATCAAGAGCCCTAGTGTATTTCTATAAAGAGGCATGCATCCCCTTCAACAGCCTCTTTCAGTCACTGCCTTTATAGAATCTATGTCTGGTCTCCATTTCATTTTACCCTTGAATTTCCATTCTCCTTCCTATACTAGAGAGAAAAAAGTGGGCTGATCACGAACCAAGTACTAACTTCTTAATCTGGGGAGAAGATAGAATAGAGACACTGAATGTAAGGTGAAATGACTTCAGAAGAAATGGAAATTATTTGGAAATAAAACTGAGATTTTCCAAATATCACCTGTGATACATGTTTTATGAGGTTGATTTAGATGGTGATCATAATTAGGCATTTTTATTTCCTCACACAGATAATTCCATCTCAGAGGGATATGATAGGATGTGTTGTTTCAAAATTCATTTATAAGGAGCCTGTTAGGCCAGGTGAAAGAAGGGATTCCATTACAGGGGAATTTTTATAATTAATATTGGGGATGTTTTATTTCAACTAATGACTAAACCATTTACAAAGAGATGCTTCTTTTCTTTCTTTTTTCTCGTAGATAAAGTTAAGTGTCATGAATGTTACAGGAAAAAAGAGTAGGAAACTTGGTGGTGGTCAGGGTCAGAGGGGCTGTCCTTCCTCCTCTGAGCCCTTCCTTGACTTCTTATTTGTTTAGGGTTTTCTGTGTGGAAACCCACATGACTGTGTGATTATTTACACTGTCCCACAGGGAAAGCATCTTCCTTTAAAAAAAAAACAACAAACCATCAGTACAGGACAAGAATCCTTGGGAGCACCTGATGGGTAGTATTTGTCATCCAACAAGAATGTTTCCCCACCAGCAAAGGTGTAACAAGACTTAAGAACACAGTCTGGTTAAATAGAAACCGACACGGCAGTGGAATTCATCGAAAGGGAATTACCTCTACTTAGTTGCTATAGCGACAGAATTATCTGGTCCATGTTTTAAGAGCAACTGGGGAGAGACTGTGTGAAGGCACTGGGTTCAAGGTCAGGTTTCCGATGAGAGACTTTCACACTTGCTTTCCCTTTTGCTGCAATTCTTTTCCCAGAGATGTCTGTGGGGGTAATTTCCTAGCATTTGGGCTTAAGCTCAGATCATCTGTGCTATATTTCCTCTCCCCACTCACTCACCAAGGCATGACATTCTTTATGGTGTTTCTCAGTGTGTGAAACTATCTTACTATTTTTTTTTTCACTTGGTTTACTGTCTGGACCTCCCCACTGGGCTGGAGGTATCCTGAGAACGGGGATCTCCTTGTCTTCCTCATCAACATGTCTCATCACCTAGGCAGTTGCTCAGTGAACTACACTGAATACCATGCTAAAGACAAGACTCACCATGATTAGTGCTGAAAACTGACGTGTCCCTGACCTATTCCTAATTGACCTGTATTCAGGGTATGGCAGATATCTCTACTTAGGGTGAATGCTTGTAACTAAAATGAATTTGGTGCTTTATGTTTCCAGTGTTTCCATTTTCTTTGTTTCAGTAAATATCTGCAAGGGCATGCTGTCTTTCATCTTACCCTGTGCATCTAAATTGTCCCAAGATCAAAATTATCTTGGTAGCAAGACAGCACGGTGAAAGGGCAAGAAATTAAAACTGATGCTAACCTATAGAGGGGAAGAGACTGGAATATGAACTGGGGCTGTTTAAGGAGACGGTTTCATTTCTGGGTTCTGGCATTTTAGCTCAGAATGGGATTTTAGATACTGTGTTGTTTTCTTGTGTGTGTTCCTGTGTCCCCCCACCCTCCCCTACTGCATGTGATAATGTCATCATTTATTTTTAAATGGTTCTAAGTTGCATATTAAAATTTATTTCAAATTAAGCTCTATTTTAAAGTTACTTTTAATAGGAAGAAATGAGGCAAGGATATATATAATCTATTATATTTGAAGGACTCAAACAAATACCTGTTTGGCTGTGAATTCTAAACTCTCAACAAAACAAAGAGAGAAAAATCCACCTGAAACATATTTTTTTTTGTTTAGTCCTGGAGGAGGGGATTGTCAAGTATTGCACTTTAAAATTACTTTTATCTAACATTTTTGTCCCAACTCTCCCCCTCTGAATTCACTATCTTTTTTTTTTAGGCAAACATGATTTTGAGCATCCTTAATATGAAAGCAACTAGATTCTCTAATTCAACTTTAGAAGACTGACTTTACTCTACAGAACTAGTTTTAACAAATGGCATATTTACTTACAAAATTGGGAGATGGGGGCGTCCAGCTGAGGCACATTCCCTCCCTTGGCGTTTAGTTTCTGGACTTGGGTTGGGGGCACAGGCTTGTGTGACTGCCCAGTGGCCCGATACATGGCTTGGACCCAGAGAATGCGATCTTGCTCATCATCACTTGCAAATATCACGGTGTCTCCTTCTTTGACTGCATTGAAGAAGGCTCGGCCACCCTCCAAACCTGGGTTAAAAGGGAAGAAAGACTACTAAGTTGAGCTGCAATGTTCTCGGCAGGACTAAGCTCTGAGCGGCAGTCTCTATGCTTCTCCTTGGGCTGGAAAAAAGAGGTGCATCTGTTTATCTAACTATAGGATAGCAAGTCTGATACCATGATCTCCAAGAGGCATTTGGAGCCTGGCTGTTGTCTCCTGCCACCTTTGTTTTATTGGGGACAGAGTCATCAACTGAACTGCCTAATGGCAGGGTATCTGTCTATAAACATTCTATTACTTTTCTCATTTTTAAAAACAAGCCAAACGACAACAACAGAAACGCCTCTTGACCCCACCCCTCAAGTCCACAACCTCAGGGACCTTTTAGACTCCTGATTTTTCTCTCATTGCCCATTCCAATGAAATTCTGAAGACTCTACTTTCAGGACACTACAACAGAATTTGACCTCTTCTTCCTTCTCCAGGGCTGCCACTCTGAATTCACCCACATTCACCTTTCACCTGGATTATTCTAGTAGCTTCTTATCTGATCCATCTGCCTCCACCCTTGCTCTCTATACTTGACCCTCAGATGGGAGACAGGGTAATTGATTTAGCACAAGAGTCAGGTTGTGCCATCCCTTTGCTCAAAACCTACCAGTAGCTCTGCATTTCACTTAGAAGAAAAGTCTAGGTTCTGACAAGGCCTTCCAGGCCCCACGTGAATTGACCCTCCACTGCTTCCACCCGCCTCTCCTACTGTGTGCACACGTATGCATCCAGTTCCCTCAGCCACGCGAGCCTCCTGCTGCTCTTTGAACACTCCTGGTCCATTCTCGCCCTCAGGATCTTTGCTCAGTGCTACTGCCTCTGCCGAGGACTCTTCCTCCAGTTATTTTCATGAGTCACAGCCTCACCTCTGTGCTCAGACATCACATGCTTGTTCAGGCTTTCCCTGACCTTCACCTCTCCTTACTCACCTCTCTTCTCAGCCAGCACTGTGCATGGCACAGCGCGAGTGCTCAACAAATACAAGTTGGATGAATGAATGCTCAAAGACCCATTTTGTCCCATAAGCAGTTCTCTAGGTTACAATTTAGAGAGAAGTGGGCAAAAGAAGCCTCTCTCTGGGCTCAGGCCAAAGCTACATTGTGTCTGTCAACATAGTCCAAAAGCCCATAATTTTGGGGTGACTGGGACTCTCTGTCCATAAACAAAGCTTCATATCTTCACCAGTTTCCTCGTCATTCCTCTACATTCAACCTACCTCTTTAAAGGTGAAAGGGGAGTAAGTGGAGTAGTTAGAATCCCTAAACCAACAGGGCCCAATTGCCAACCTATTTGACATTTGCCTTGGGAAAGATTTCAGGTGATGTTAAGACTTATCTATTATGCTGACAATATTAATTCAAATATCTGCTTCATAAGAATGGGTGTGTGTTAATAATTTTGCATTTAGAATTGCCAGGGATTATAGAACAATAAAGAGCATCTTTTTTATATGAAGAGTTGAGGGGTACAGCAATTTTAATAAAATATCTTTCGTGGTTGTGATTATGAAGCAATATTTTGGTTCTTACAGAGAGCTTTAAAATGTGTGATTTGGATAGGATGTTGTACAGTGAGCAAGCTGGGAAAACCGGATGAAATGGATGGACAGCATTGTAAGAAGGAAAATTCTGCAGGGAGAGAGAGGAAGGGCTTTGAAGAATGTTTTAAGCTCTGAAAAGTGGGTACCAAGTTCAGTAGAGCTTCTGCAGTCTAGTCTCATGGAAACCCCTGGGATAAGGTGCTGTGATAGTGCAGGTGAACTCCAGGCCAGCCATCACTGGACAGGACCTTTCCCCTGACCCACCACCTCGCATTTGCCAGGGCCTGAAACTCAGAATAAGAACATTGTGTTCTTGGAGCTACTGTCAGAAAGTCCTTTCAGGGGGTTGACTCAGGAAGGAGAGGCAGAGGTGCAGAGATGCTAAGAAGTGTTGAGAGCTTTACGGACTCCTCCCAACAGCCTCACAAAGTGTGTACATGTGCTCATGCAACCAGTCGCTCTGCCGTGTCTGACTCGTTGCAACCCCATGGAGTACAGCCCACCAGGCTCCTCTGCCCATGGGATTTCCCAGGCAGGAATACTGGCGTGGGTTGCCATTTCCTGCTCCAGGGGATCTTCCCAACCCAGAGATTGAACCCACATCTCCTTCATCTCCCACAGTGGCAGGCAGATTCTTACCACTGCACCACGTGGGAAACCTGTAAAGAATATACATTATTGTCCTTACTGTATAAATGCGGAAACTGAGTCAGAGAGAAGGAGCTAACTATCCCATGAACACGAAGTGGAGCTGTGAGGATCAGAGCTGGGCTTCTGACCCCGGCTGTCTGACTCCAGATGACGATTATAAGCGTAGTGCTGGACCACTGCGGAACCTGGTCAGCACAGTTGGCACGCAGCAACTGCTCTTAGAGGATGAGCTATTGACAGCAGAGTGGAACCTAACCATGGGGCGAGTGAGGCAAAGAGAAACATGTAAAGCAGGAGAAGCAATGACAGTGACAGCAGCGAAGAGCAACAGGCTTTCTCCAGAAAGCCTGGGAGACCAAGGACACACCAACTAGCTCAAAGAAAACAAACATGAACACAACATGTGCTCCCAGCCAGCATTCGTAAGCAAGGCAGCAGATCCTGGGACAGAATCTGCAAAATGCAATGTATGAGAATGCCCGGGCTCTCCATGGAACACCCCACAGGGACTGACCTTCAGGAACAAGAGGATGTGTCTGGGAATAGATGGAGGCAGACTAGGCAAGGAATATTGGCCAGTTCCCTGGCCGGGGATTGCTGTTTCAACCACACACATGGACATAGTCTATTTAGGGTGGTAAAGTTGTCGAAGATTTAATTTAGTCATTGAAATTGTGCCACTGAATTATTCCAAACGAATATCCTCTTATTTGAAGACTTTCTTATTTAATAGGAACTGAGAGATTGCTGCATACTCTTTGAACACCCAGGGAAAGATAAAGGGAAGCAGTTTCATCTTTAGATTAAAATGAAGAGCCTAAATGTAAAAACTACTTACAGTTATTTACCAGCTCCCCAAACCAACCTTTCAAGGACCCTAAACTGAAGAGCTGATTTAGAGCCAATGCTTCTATCTGGGTGACTGCTGCATCCCAGGCTGGCACAAAGGCAAGGATGTCTGTGCTATGAGGCTACCTGCCCCACCTCTACCAGTTGCTTCCACTGAAAACCAGAATAAAGCCAAGAGGAGGAGGAGGACAGATGGACCCAGAGGTCCTCCTTCACGTGCACACTCACCTTTCGGGCGGCAGTAGGGAAGACTTCTCAAATCTCTGAGGACACTGGCCAAACTGTGTATTGATTACCCTGATCTTCAGTGGTAAACTTTACTGTCCAAAAGACTCTCCTTGAGAGCTTATTATTTAGTAAGTGACAGATGTGGGCCCTTTTTAAAGTCTTTATTGAATTTGTTACAACATCGCTTCTGATTTTATGTTCTTTTTTTTTTTTTTTGGTTGCAAGGCATGTGGCATCTTAGCTCCCTGACCAGGGATCAAATGTGCACTGAAAGGTGAAGTCTTAACTACTGGCCACCAGGGAAGTCCCCAGAGTGCTTAACTGAACAGGAGGATTCTGGTTCTTGGTTAGGTTTAGGGTTCAGGAACTATTATTTTTCACAATCACTCTTTTTAAAAAATTCTAGGTTAGATTTTTCCCCTGACAATTGGGAGAATCTGAATCTCCATTTTCAATCAAACGTTGCTTTGAAAATAACTAGGACTTGGCACACAGAAAGGCAGAGAAGACTCTGCTTATTATTCTCAAGAACATAATCACTTTGCTTTCCATTTACATCCTTGGTAAAGGAATTTATAAATTATATCCCAGGGGATCAAAGTGAAGAAAAAGAAGAGAAGCTTTTATAATGTGTGTGCACAGCTACTCCTTTTGCACGTAGATGGAGCAGCCTTCTCCCCAACGGTAGAGAGGTCTGCCTGCTTCCATGTGAGGAGATAACTCGAGCTTCACTGCAGCTGTGCACACAGCTATGCTTTACTGCAGGTGCCAAAGGGTGAGACGGGTTAGACCTCAAGGCCCAGCGCTGCTTCTTCCTTTACAAAATGAGATGACAATTCTGGTCCTATGGACTTGGTGGACCGCAGTGAAATCCAAATGCTATCGTGCAGAGGAAAGGAAAAGGGAACTGGCTGAAAAGGAGGTAGTTTCACAAGACAGTGCTGCTTTTCCTTCTCATATCGGGCCCTTAAAGGGTCATAAAGACCTCCTTTAAGATGGAGGTCTTGGGAAAGAGGGACTGTTTCTCTGAAGGGAATGCTGTGATTTGAGAAGAAACCACTGCAGAACGCCACGAGGGTTCATTTCTTAACACAGGGGCCATATCCTTTGCTCAAGCTGTTGTGTGAAACTGGCTCAGGCTCCAAGGCCCTGTTCATGAGGAGGGATTTCCAGGACAAGCCTTTAAAGTCCTGACACATTTTACATGGTCAGCTCTGTATCGTGCTCTGGCAGGACACAAATTATCTGTGGCGGTCTGAGGGGGCAGGTCTGGTCCAAGGCACTCAGGAGTGGAAGTTCTGATGCCCACTGAGATGATAATTGTCCCTAGTGAACTGGGCCAGAGGTCTTCCCAGTTACACCTTTTCAGGTTAACGCCCCGTCTTCTCTCAGACTCTGTTTTTCCTTTATGTGTATTTTGTTGCATGTGGAAGAGCAATATGGGAGTAGAAAAAAAGGTTTTGGGCCAAATAATGCAGTATGGTTGGAAATGCTTTCCTTGTGCAGATTTGGCATAAAAATAAACTTCTCTGGGAGAGGGCTGTTGGTGCCTGTTGCTCATTAATATGCTGAAATGATTTCGCACCCCCCCCCCCATTTTGAAGGTTCCTTGAGGCAGATTTCTATTCAGTTTTTTTTTTTTCTGGGAAAAAGATAACATGGGTTTGGAGAGAGGTGTGAGAGGGCAGGATGCGGAACTTATGCAACGTAGAACTTCCGAGAAATACTACCATTTGTGTGGTTCTCTTAGTTACATAAGGCTGAGGAGTTTGGATGTCTACCCTGTGGACTGCTGTCATTTTAGGAGAAAAAAAAATGGTTTAGAGAAGACTTTCTTTTCAAGTACTATCAGATAACTGTGACGTGTACTTAGCAAATGTGGGCCTCAGGGCAGGTTTACCTGGACAGGAGACACGACACCTGCCAAGCCCACACATCACTGGTGAATAAGACACAGACACAGACACACACAGAGTCATGGGAGTACATGTAGGACTTCTTTTTCAGGAATTTCTATTGAACATTCTAGGGTGGAATTAAAATTTGAGGTGGGCACAGCTACATAAGAGAAAAACGTACTACATTTTCATTTTGGTTTTACGAGGATCCCTTGAGTCAAAACGAATCCCCGGACTGGAATGGGCACTTCTTCATTTGGGAAGGAACCTCCAGGGGATGGGGAACTGTGGCTGTGGCGCCCTAGTGACTTGGCTCAGTTAGTGTCCAACATGGAGGGAAGGGAGAGAGTTTTGTGGGTTCATGGTCTAGCAGGTGGGCAGGTACCTGGTTGGGGGTCCGTGTAATCCACAGTGTAGCCATCCAGTTGGAGAAGTTCCTGAGGCTCAGCTTTTTTCTCCCGGTAACTGCACATGGCAAACGTGTACTGACTCACCTGAAAAGGAGCAGCAGAGACACGTGAGGTTGATTCCCTAGAGCCCGTCTTCCTGGAATAAACCCTGCCCGTTCAAGCCTGTCCGTTCCTCTGAGGCCCTGTACTCCGGAGCTGGGCTCAGACTGCATTTTTCCATCTCCTGGCTGTGTGACTTGGAGCAAGTTAAGAGACTTCTCTGATCCTGATATCTCACCTGTAGATGGATATAATCTGAGAAGCTACCTTGTCGCTGCCTTATTGTGGGGACTGAATGAGTTCATATGTGCAATGCATTTCAAATCTTTTCTTGATGCTTAGGAAGTGTGTGAGAAAAGTTAGCTATTATCATTACTGCTATATTTTAATTGGGCTAAGCTACATGAAATTCACATTTGGGTAGGTCAAAACTGGTTGCAGAGCAGCAATTTTATACCTTCTACCTACTATGACTTTGGCCCTGGCTCTGGCTGAGGCTGTCATGCTCTCAGACTTGACACAGGCCTTTCAGTCATAAGTTAGGGACTAGTTTTTTATTTACACCTGCCTCCATTTGTTTTAGTATTTTATGTTTTGCAGGTCAATTCTCTGCACTGAGCCACACATCTCATTTCTTCCTCGCCCTTCCCACGGAAGGAGTGCCTTTGGTCGCTTTGAAAAGTCTTCCCTTCATCTCAGACAAGTGCAGGAGTGACATGCTGTCACAAGCAATGAGTGCTTGATCTCTAGGCGCCAGTCACGGGACAGCCACCCTCAGCCCCTGTCCCTCACCAGCCTCCGCCCATGTCTGTGCTGGGTGCATGCTCCACAGCTGCAGGCCGGCCTTCAGGATCCTGTCGCCACAGTGCATCCAGACCCAGCATGGATACTGAGCATTTCTGCATCCAGCCTGTCTGCAAGGAGTCCAGGGAAGAGCAAGCATCCTTCAGGCTTTGGGCTAAAAGCTCAGGGGCATATTTGCTTTCCATGGATGTCAAATGTCTTGGAGGAGTGCCACATCCCTCATCTCTTAGTTCCCTTTATTAAAACAGACATTTACTAAGTGAACTTTGATCCCAGCAGGGGATATTTTTTTATCTCCTCCATGGGTCAGATTTGTCCTTTTTTTAAATGGTAAGAAATTAGAGCTCTCAAACCCTGCATATATCTCCCACAGTCCCTGGCCTGAAGGTCCCAGCCGTAAGATAACAGGAGTCCTCAGGAGAATGTTTCACTGGTTGGTTTATCTCTTGCTGCCCTCTGTTGGTTCCTGATGAAAACTTTCTGCCTGACTTGTATTTCTTTACTTAGATCCTTTCTTATAGCTTACAGAATCTGTTCCTTATACTGCAGGGTCTCGAAGGGCTTCAAGGGAAACATAAAGCCGCTATGAGAATGTTCATAAGTGGACATGTATTATGCTTTGCAATAAGCATCTTCTTCTAAAAAGGAGGATTAAGAATGGAAGCTTTGCGTTAGGGGTCACACAGGCCAGGGACCTCATCCCAGCTCTCTAAGTTCTCACACATGTAACTCAGAGTCCTTATCTGTATTTTAGCTGTCTTATTTTGGTCGAAGAATAACCTGAGTGGTGAAGGGCTTTTTACATTGTGTGTGATATTCACCTGGCAAATACTCAGTATATGCATTTATGTAAGCATTTTCCTTGCATTTGGCACTATTTTCTCCTACAAAGTAGCTGAGCAGGTGTATTTGCCTACCAGATTATAAGTCCTTTGAAGGCATGCCTAGAGAATCATACATCTTCGTTATACTCCCCTTGCCATGAGCAAAATCTACCATGTAACGGGCATTCACTAATTGAGTCTGATCGATTCCAGAAAAATGAAATGAGTATTATCATCCAATAAAGAGGTTTCCTCCCTTCCAGATTTACACGTTACTCCAGTCCATTACTGATCCCAGAGACAACTGATTCTCCATACCCAAGAGTAAACAGATATTGCTGAAATGGCTCTGCAATGATATTATTGACCTCTCTGGTAAACTGGACATTATACAGCACATTAATGTGGTGATCAGCCAGATAGAGGGCTGGGGACGTTTATTTGAGATCAGTGAAACATCACAACAGAAAGGCGCTACTTCAAGGTTCAAGCATTTACTATTAATACATGCTTGGGGCTTTTTGACTTTTCCTTCTTCTACTTAGATCCTTGCTTCTTGGAGAGCTGTACGCTGCTGCCCCCTTCTGGTAATACTGTTGAAGTTGTTCCAGACAAACTGGGCTCAAAGAAATTGGTTTATCAGGACCATTTTAATATGGAATTTGGCAACTTACTTTAGTAAAAAAAGGAAGAAAGAAGGAATGATTTATTTTTGAATATTTATAATTATTGCAAGGAACCTCAGATTTTCTAGAGATCTTCAAGTGTGAGGAAACAGCAAGGATTTGGGACTTGCAAAGATCATGGCATCTGGTCCCATCACTTCATGGGAAATAGATGGGGAAACAGTGGAAACAGTGTCAGACTTTATTTTTGGGGGGCTCCAAAATCACTGCAGATGCTGATTGCAGCCACGAAATTAAAAGACGCTTACTCCTTTGAAGGAAAGTTATGACCAACCTAGATAGTATATTAAAAAGCAGAGACATCAGTTTGCCAACCAAGGTCCGTCTAGTCAAGGCTACGGTTTTTCCCGTGGTCATGTATGGATGTGAGAGTTGGACTGTGAAGAAAGCTGATCGCCAAAGAATTGATGCTTTTGAACTGTGGTGCTGGAGAAGACTCTTGAGAGTCCCTTGGACTGCAAGGATCCAACCAGTCCATCCTAAAGGAGATCAATCCTGGGTGTTCACTGGAAGTTCAGTTCAGTTCAGTTACTCAGTCGTGTCCAACTCTTTGCGACCCCATGAATCACAGCACGCCAGGCCTCCCTGTCCATCACCAATGCTAAAGCTGAAACTCCAATACTTTGGCCACCTCATGCGACGAGTTGACTCACTGGAAAAGACTCTGATGCTAGGAGGGATTGGGGGCGGGAGGAGAAGGGGACGACAGAAAATGAGATGGCTGGATGGCATCACCGACTCGATGGACATGAGTTTGAGTGAACTCCGGGAGTTGGTGATGGACAGGGAGGCCTGGCGTGCTGTGATTCATGGGGTCGCAGAGAGTCAGACACGACTGAGTGACTGAACTGAACTGAAACTGCTGTAAAAGAAGGCAAAAGGAGAAGGGGACAGGAGAGGATGAGACAGCATCAGCGCCACAATGGACGTGAATCTGAGCAAACTCTGGGAGACAGTGGAGGACAGGGAAGCCCGGCCTGCTACAATCCACGGAGTCGAAAAGCGTCGGACATAACTTAGCGACTGAACAACAACGAAGTCTTGTAATCCCTGACCTGCCAGAGTTTGCTGCATGGATGGGGCTCCTCAAGAATGAAGCCAGTTTAGAGGAAAGCACAGTCAAGAGATTCTATAAGCAATGAAGCTGTTCAAAAATCCATGCGTGGGTGCATGAATGGATGACACATAAGTAGGTAAGAGATTTGTAATTAAAAACATATTTGTAATGGAACAAGTATAGTAAAATGCTAATGGAAGAATTTAATCGTGCTTTTAGAGGTTTTCACTGTAAAATTCTTTCAGTTTCTCTGTACGTTTGAAAATGTTCTTGATAAAATAGTAGGGAGAAATAAAAAGATAACAAGAAAAAAGCAAAGAAATGGTTCAGATAGAGAGACTGTGTCTTGGTGACTTTGTTAAAGCTCTGGACCCAGCCATGCCAGAAAAACTCTTTAATCAGTAATTTAATAACTAACCAATATAATTCTTCTAAAACTTAAGCTAATTCAGGTTGATGATTGTTGTTTACAGAATATAAATAAAAATGTCTTTTAGGGCACTTGTGAAGCTGAATGGGAAGAATGAACATTCATTCAGCGATAAATCATTCACATACTCCATGTCTTAAAATTCACTTTCATGGTTAACTTAATACTGATTTCTGGGTACTAACTATTGTATTATGAGGTGCTTTACATTAACAGGCAATATGCTAGCTTATTCAGATTTAGATTTTTAGAAAGTTGGAATGGTCAGAATTTAGGGACATTATATTATTTCTATATTTTCTCAGGGCTTCCCTGGTGGCTCAGATAGCAAAGAATCTGCCTGTGATGCCGGAGACCCAGATTCGATCCCAGGGTCAGGAAGATCCCCTGGATAAGGAAACAGCAACCCACTTCACTATGCTTGCCTGGGAAATCCCATGGACAGAGGAGCCTGGTGGGCTAAGTCCATGGGGTTGTAAAGAATCAGACACGATTGAGCGACCAAAACTTCCACTTCACTTTCATATTATCTCTAAGGAATCAGAGACAAGATATCATTTCGGGACTACACTGGTTCTAACTGATACAAGTTAGAAAGTTATAGGCTGCTGTATCTGCACAGTTTCATCTGAGAGTTTGGAGTCATGGAAGACACCTGCAATCAGAAGACCTGTGTGAGGCTGCACACTGGTTGTCTATGAGTTGTTGCGTCTTGGCAAGTCATTTAAGCAGCCTCAGCTTCTGTTTCCTCCTATGTGGAACTTGGGTAGTGGTGGGGGTAGATGGGTCCTCACTATATTACAGAAATATTGTGAAGACCAGCTTGATAAACACCTTGTAAACTCCCAGAGGCCGTAAAATAGAATTATCAGCATTATTAGACAAATCACAGAAAGATGCTAAAAGGGGACAAGTATCTCAGAAATAATTTGGCTGAAGACCAGTTAAATATTGATATTAACAAGAAATCACTGGGGCATGGAAGAAAAATATTTTAAAATAAGAAGATGATAGAGGTGAGGCTTTCTAATCTGATATGGATGAGGAGTTGGCTGCCTCCACTCCTCCCCTTCCAAACCAAGATGGGAAGCTCAGAGTGGAGGTAATCTCCATCATTAGTAGTGGTCTGGCCACAGCTCCTGACAATGGTAATCAATGCGTTTGGTCCGGACCATGGCCACGGCAGTTTAGTTACTCTGATGCTCATTTTCCTGGAGAACATACATTCTGAGAGAGCATAGTCTACAGGAAGGAGAGACTTGGTTTAACAGGGACAATGATTGCTGAGCAGTGTTTCTTCCACTGGACACCCTGCACCAGTACCTCCTGAGCTGCGTGTCAAGGACACAGGTTCCTGAGCTCCATCTCAGAGTCTCTGTGTCAGAGGCTTCGGCATGGCTCTCGAATCTGCATTTTAAACAACACGCAGTCCAGGCAGTCCAGGTCCATAACCGGAAAACACAGTGGAACAACACTGAAGTCTCTGTCACAGAAACACCCCGAAACGGCTTCATTCCCATCAGGGCCCGTGGTGCAGGCTCCAGTCACACTCACCATCATTTCAGCCTTGATCCTTAAACACGGGAATTGCCGCTTTGGCTCAACACTCCTCAAAGGGTGGCCTTTGTCCCTGGTTAGTAGGAAGTCCATTTACAAGCTATTTTTTTGTTCCCAAGGTAGTAGCTTAGCTCTGAAAGGAAATCTCACTAAGACAGAATGCAAAAATTCTGCATTATGGACAAAAAAGGAGACCATGTGCATGTGTGTGAGAGAGACAGACAGACAGCTGGGGTGGGAGAGGAGATGGACTCTGAGGAGACTGGTGTTGGATATGTTCTCTCTTTAGGCTTTCCAAACAATTTTCCTTCTATTAAATCTAATGGAACTCACGATCCTGTTGGAAATTATGCATCACTAAGTCTCTATAAAAAATATTCCGTCTGAGTGGAGAGGAAACAAACATTCATTGAGTCACGTGGGCAGCTGTGCTTCCTGAGTGGTGGCTTCACGTTGTCCACAGAGAACCCTCTGAGGCTGCTGGGGAGTCAGGGCAGGACAGGGTGGAGGGATCTGCTTCCTTCCCTAGCTCCCTCACCCATCCCCAAATTTGATCAGACCGGTTCTCCTGTTTGTTTTGTTTTGGGCCACACCACACACATGTGGGATCTTAGCTCCCCAAGTAGGGATGGAACCAGAGACTCTGCGGAGGAAACGTGGAATCTTAACCACTGGAACACCAGAAGTTCAGGTTATCCTGTTTTTACTTTTGCATTTTGGGTGTCAGTGGAATGGTGCGGTGGCTGAAAAGAAACTCAAAATCATCTGTCTGTTAGACTGGATTCCACACCACATGCTGCTGCCCGGTGCCAAGTTTCTCTTCAAGCAACTTGGGGTATTTTTGGTTTCCCTGAATTGGGCCAGGATTTGGGGCCCTGAACTTCTCTCTTGCAGTTCTGTTGGCATTGGGGTTGTTTCAAAGTACTTAAGTTTTTGTTTATCGTTTTCATAGAGTGCCTGTAAGTGTGATCATCTAAACAGCAGAGATGAAAAAATGAGCAGAATCCAAAAGTGATGCAGTATTTTCCAGGCAGGCCACTAAAACTGCTTTGAGACATTGTTGTAGTGGACAGGACAAAAATGTCAACAAAACCGGAACTCTCCTCCTGGCTCCCCTATTACCCTGGTGATGGCAAGGCTGTCCTATCACCTCTGTAAGCCACAGAAGGTGTTAAGGGAGGTTTAGATTGAAACAGAAGGTTTAGTTTGGGGGATCCCTGTACCCAATGTACCGCAAGGGCTCTTTAAAGTGAATGAGAATCAGATATACACGAAACATCTCACAAAATCCTTGTAGGAAAGATGCTGAGCTTTAGGCGGGCCTCCGATGCCCTTTCATGATTTTCAGAAGTGAGCTCAGAGCTTGCTTTGTAGCTACTAGGTGATTCTTATCTTCTTTTGGTAGAAGGCTTGGTGTGAAAACCCTAAAATGTCTGTGTTCCAGCTGCACTGCTTACAACAATCATTCTCTTCTTTTGGGTTCAGTACATATTGTATAGACATAGCTTCATTAGCATTTTTCAGCACAATTATTTTTTCCCCTGAAGAGTGAAATCTCTCCCGAAGTAAGAGATCAGCCACATCTCCTAAGCACTCTGTCATTTCAAAGATTCTCAGAGGAAAGTCTTGGGTCCAGTAACCCACTACCAAGTGGGAGACGAGACTTTGTATCACATGATAAGGCCACTTGTACCACTTCCTCTGAGAAGGTGTCGCCAGCCACTCTCCAGGCCATATGACCTTTCTTTTCTCAGAACCACCTGAAGCACTGCCTTGGCTCTTCCTCTCTCCTCCTTTTCCTTCTTACTTCCACCAAGCACTTCCTGAATAAGCATGCCAGCTACTGGGCAGGGCAGGGTATGTGTTGGAGCTGAGGGGAGGGAAGGACAGCTAGAGGAATCAGAAACAGAACTGACCCTGAAGCAGCACACCGTCTATGAGGGAGGCCAGATGCACAGTGATTCCAGGGGGCCTGCTCTGCCCAGTGGGAGGCACAAAAGGGGAGAACCACCCACAATCCAGCCCTGCTTCTTTTGATGTCTGTTTCTCTCCACCTACATGCTCTCTTTAGAGTAGATATCACCTGTTTGTGCCTGCTCAGCATTCACTTCTGTGTCTGGTAATGGCACCCTGATTTTGCATTGGAGACAGCTCAGTGGCACTGTGAGTCAAAGTGCCATGGCCTGCCCTGTGAAAAGTTGGGTGTGTGACACAAGCTGGACTGACCCAGTTCCCTGTCTCAAATTTGACCCTTGAGTGGAGACACAAGGATAGAAAATGGTCAGAGCTGATTCTGTCCTACAGCCACATCAGTGACACTGGCCATGGTTCCTACCGCCTGGATTTCTGGAACTCCTCTGGGAAGTAGCTTTTGCAACAATCATATCAACTAACACAAAAGCCTTCCAAAATACATTTTTTAAAATCATAATTGCCTTGCCTCTGTTTCTGCTGTCTGCTTATGAGGAACTCTAAGAGATACTCTTTTGGAAGTAGGGACTAGGTCTCCAGGTTCTTCTCTATGATCTATCAATGTGCCCTAATCAAAATAGGTTCTGGATAAATGTTGGTTAGCTGATATTCCGAGGAAATGTACTGCAGGATTAAATGTCTTCTATCACTTAGACGTGGCTGATTTGAATGGGTGGGAAAAATTTCAAAGTTTTCCTTTGGTTAATTTATTTTGAGGTTTTGTTGTACCCTAGAGCAATCATGACGGAGAAGGCAATGGCAAGCGACTCCAGTACTCTTGCCTAGAAAATCCCATGGACGGAGGAGCCTGGTAGGCTGCAGTCCATGGGGTCGCTACAAGTCAGACATGACTGAGAGACTTCACTTTCATTTTCACATTGGAGAAGGAAATGGCAACCCACTCCAGTGTTCTTGCCTGGAGAATCCCAGGGACGGGGGAGCCTGGTGGGCTGCCGTCTATGGGGTCGCAAAGAGTCGGACACGACTGAAGTGACTTAGCAGCAGCAGCAGAGCAATCATGAAAGCAAAGATCATGTCTTGCTTACAGCTAGAGAGATGAAGTCTGCTTTAGAGGCTCAGCAGAGGCTTGAGAAGATCCACAGAAGGTCTAGCCTTAGAAGCTCAGGGTTGGTAGAACGTTCAGGGCCATTTAGACTAAGGGGCAGCTGCTTTACTGTGAGGTTTCGAATCGGTAGAGCCCAAAATACTAGTCAAGACTCTTTGCAACCTCAAGGACTGTAGTCTGCCAGGATCCTCTGTCCATGGAATTCTCCAGGCCAAAATTCTAGAGCAGGTAGCCGTTCCCTTCTCCAGGGGATCTTTCCAACCCAGGAATTGAACCAGGGTCTCCTGCACTGCAGGTGATTCTTTACTAGCTGAGCTACCAGGGAAGCCCCACAGCCAACACTGTAACCCAGAAACACCTTTAGTCACTTAAATTTAAATTAGAAGTTGACTCACTTTATGACATGTTTCAAAGTACAGCATAAATTAATTTTGGCAAATTTACATGCTCTGGTGGAACTTATAAATTAAAAAGAGGTAATGGCAAATTCCTTTATAAACTGAAAAATCCTGATGCAAAAAGCAAACAAACCAAAAATAAAAAAAAGAAAAGAGAGATTTTTC
Organism: Moschus berezovskii; assembly: GCF_049115385.1. NCBI lineage: Eukaryota > Metazoa > Chordata > Mammalia > Artiodactyla > Moschidae > Moschus > Moschus berezovskii. Next base: position 21,794,850 of record NC_142483.1, read on the forward strand.
AAGGATACATACTCAAGGATATATATTCAAGGACATAATTCAAGGAATTATACTTTTCTTAAAGAAGCACAGAAGAGAGCAATGGTATATCATTTATATATTTCTAGGGTATCATTAGTATCACTGTCTGTACCTACACCTGCATCTATATATACAGAGATGCTCCTGGCTGCATGGTTAGTAACAGTTCCAGCTGGAGAAGCCCAAAGGACAGGTAGAATCTGAGCGATACACACAGTCATGAAACAGTGTCTATAGTGATTTGTGTTAAAAAACAAACAAAAAAACATGTTAATAAACAACATGAAGAGTTTGGTTATTTAAAAAAAATCTATGTGGAAAGATATGTTTAGAAAGGTAATCTTAATTACTGGGGATCCGGAAGCCTCAGAAATCAGTAAGAACGGAATGTTTTTCCACAGAAAATTCATAATCAAACATACGAAACAAAGAAAAAGATGTAAAAAGTCCAACTAATTTCTGGCTTTTCTCATAATGACCATCTTTGGAGAAGGAAATGGCAACCCACTCCAGTATTCTTGCCTGGAGAATCCCAGGGACAGAGGAGCCTGGTTGGCTGCCATTTATGGGGTCGCACAGAGTCGGACACGACTGAAGCAACTTAGCAGCAACAGCAGATTCTTGTAAAACAGTGTTAATGTCCCTGCTGCCATAATCAGGCGCATGCTTTCTCTCTCCCTGGGCCCTGCATTGCTGGCAGGGGTGAGGGTCTACTGTTACCACCTTTCATATATATTTCTGTATTGTTAGAATTAAAAAATAATTAGCATGTATTAATGTTTAGAATTTTAAAGTGATGGAAAAGTAGGAAAAGGAGCCATCGAGGTACTGGAAATGTTCTGCATCCCTCTGAATGGTGACTGCATGGATATATAATAAATAGAAATTCATTGAGTTAAACACTTAAGCTTTGTGCCCTTAAGGTAAATGATACAAAAAACATTAAAGTGCTTAGTTGCTCAGTCATGTCCAACTCTTTGCAACCCCATGAACTACAGCCCGCACCAGGCTTCTCTGTCCATGGGGATTCTCCAGGAAAGAATACTGGAGTGGAGTTGCAATGCCTTCCTCCAGGGGACTTTCCCAACCCCAGGGATTGAACCCAGGGCTCCCACAATGCAGGTGGAATCTTTACTGAGCCACCAGGGAACCCCCGAAACATTAATGAATCCTATCAAGTGTTTAAAAATAATGGCTCTTAAGATTGATATTAGAGTTGAAGAGTTACCTGCACTAAGACAAAGAATCTTTTCTTCCATCTCTTCCAGACATTCTTACCGATGGCCCATAAATACCTAAAGAGAAGAAAAAGACCAGAGCTGCATTAAGCTCGAGCAAGTGCACTGTTTAATTTGCTTCGCCATGAAGCTGGGAGCTCATGGATAAGGAAATTCACAGGGCTCAGAAACAGAAAACAGATTCTGGGGTGTGGTTGAGGAAAAGGAACAGGAGGCGGGATTTACTTCCACTTATAGAAAGCACTGTGGCCCATCATCAGACTTGACTTAAATTCCTTGTCAGATTCCAGAAAGCACCTTGGAAAATGTTACACTACACCTTAATTTGTTTATGTGCTAAAAATCTTGTAGGTAGGGAAACTCCTGCTGCTGCACAAGAGAGAAAAGAATAGTGCTAAATATTACAACTCCAATTCTTTCACCTCTTCTCAAGTCTTACTAAGGAAAAACTTCCCTTGTTTGCTTTTGCTGTGATTCTGGCAAATGAAGGTACAATACAGAAGGAAGTTTCAAGCTGACATAGCAAGTCCTCCCTACACCTCTCCCTCCTCCCCCAAATGCTCATATGTTGATGGAAATTATTCTTCATACAGGAAAATAAAATTAAGGAAGGTTAAGAATTACAAAGGCACACTTCAAAGATTCTATTATCAGTGTAACTGACTTACTGATTCATGAATTATGCCCTTCCTCGGCCTTGCGAATTGATACATGTTGAACTTTTCAGGCTCTATTGGACCAGGCGAAGACAGACCTGGTCATACTCAAATGCATTCAAATCCTCGAGTTCCCAAACTGGCTTTACCTGCTCTCAAAAACCAACTGGCCTACTTCCAAGTTCCCACTTCACCTGCAATCAGACAGAATTTCCTCTTTGGAACGTAATGAAGAATGCACCTAATGAAAATGTACACTGTTTGACAAATTTCAGGGGCTTCTGGGAGTGTCTGGTGGCCAAAGCACTCAGGCCTTCAAGCCACAGACCAGAGTCACCCAGGTCCTCATGCAAGTCGCAAGTATAGCTGATTTTTACCTCCTGCAAAGTTGCTCACTCTGCTCACACCTCCCCTCTTTCAGCCCCAGCCCACATTTGAGGGCCACAGTCAACCACAGACCAGAAAGATCTGCATCCTCCTTCAGGCCTCAGGACAGATCCTACATCTGCACATTCTGGCATGGATTTCCCAGGGGAAACACGTTCACTGAGTCTCCCCTGTAGACATGATGGGGGCCCCCAACTTCGGCCACTCACACTGCACTTCCATGATTTATTCCAAATCAGTCCATCATATAATTTGCCTTTTTTTTTCTTTAACTTGACTTATTTAACATGAATAAGTTTATTTTGAAAGGAATTGTCATAACATGTTTATATTGATATACTACTTTCATATTATACTGCATAAGACACATGAAAATACGTAACTCTTTACCTATAAGCTTATCTGTGTGTCATGAACGCTGTTGTGCAGCATCAGTGGTGAGAATACACTCGTGAAACCTTAGCCTAGAAAGAAACAGAGCACCTGCATCTGGCTGTTCTATGCCCTCTAAATTCCGCTTCTGTATCTCACAGCATCTCTACTCTCTGACCACAGCATAGTTTCCCATCCCATTACCTTTGTACATATTATGGTACCTGGAATGCCTTCTGCCTGATCCCTATGTCAGAATTCATAGTCTTCCTAAGTTTGTACTCTTACTTTGATGTCATCACCTCCTGGGCCCTGCAGATAATTCTACTGGTAGTTACAATGATCATAATGCTATAATTTTTTTATTTTCCTATGTATTGTTTCTACTGGATTGTGCGTTCCTTGAAGGAAGGAAACTTATTTTTTTCTAAATTCTCCATTCTGAATTCCTAGCACAATTTTTGATGTATGGTAGGTGGTCAATATACATTTGTATAATATTTTGATTAGTTCTGAATGCCAAGTTCTTGAGAAACCAGAGCCATGTTTAAAAAGTTTTCTGATGAGAGTTTCAAACATGGCATAGAGGCATGCATTTCTTTGCAAAATTTTTTGAAATTTTCTTCCTCTCAAAATATATCCCATCTATTTTTTTTTAAGGTGGACCATTTTTAAAGCCTTTACTGAATTGTTGCAACATTGTTTCTATTTTATGTTTCGGTGCAAGGTATGTGGGATCTTAGCTTCTCCACCAGGGATTGAACTTGTGCCTCTTGCAATGGACAGCCAGGGATGGTCTCTATCCTATGTATTTCTATATTCACTGCTACTCCCCATTCAAGTTATTATCATCTCTACCTGAGCCACAGAATAGGCTCCTACCTGGTCTCCCTGCTTTCACTGGAACTCCATTTGTTATATAACAGAAACAGAGTGACTTTTTAATGGGTCAACTAAATCAGGAATACACTCAATCTAAATAAGAATGGGAAGCTATGAGAGGGTTTCAAGCAGGGGGGAGTGACACATTTATGTTTCTAATTAAGATGATCCCAGAAGTTGCTGAGTGGTTAATGCACTGTAGATTCAAAGGGCAAGAGAGAAGGCAGGGAAATCATTGAGGAGATGGTTACAGGGGTGCAGACCAGAGGATGGTGGCTGAGACTGTGGAAAAGGCTGGTTGGCTGGTAAATTTACCAGCTCTGGGGCCAAAACGGTCAGCTCTGGTTATGTGGATCACCTAGCTGCCTTGGACAGTGCTCTTAATCTTCTTGAAATATATTAATGTATCCATGGGAGAAATGAACATTAAAAGGAAGCCTCAGCCAGGTCTAAGGAGAGAGTGGCTTATTGGTCTGTACTGATTAAGGGTGTACTCTTCCAGTTCTAGTTTTGCTGCTTAACCCAAGATGTTGGACAAGATACTTAATCACTTGGTATTCTGGAAAAGCATGGCCAGAAACAGTTCTCTCTTGCAGGGTTGTTGTGGGGATTAAACGAGATGATGCTTGTGAAGTGTAATCACAAAGTATTGCAAGAAGTAGATGCACAATGAATGTCAGTCTAATTATAAAACATACATAAGCATATCATTAGTAATAGTTATTAATAGCTACATATGTGGTAAGAACTCTCCTTGCACATATGTACACAGGGAAACAGATGAAATGAAAGATCAGATAAAGACAATGGGCAAAGGTTTTTGCGTTTTTAGTAATTCCTGGTAAGACTGTAACAGTCTCATACTTTTCTAGCAGCTACTACCCATTTTTTTCTTTCTTCTTGACCTAAATCTGTATAAAGGGATTCAAAAAAACAAACACAGCTACTACATCTAAAGACTTACAGTTCTTTTAAGATTTTTTTTTTTTTTTGGTGTGGACCATTTTTAAAGTCTTTATTGAATCTGTTACAATACTGCTTCTGTTTTATGTTTTGGCTTTTTTGGCCACAAGGCATATGGGATCTTAGTTCCTGACCAGGAATCAAACCCACACCCTCTGCATCGGAAGGCAAAGTCTTAACCACTGGACTGCCAGGGAAGTCCCATAAAGTGTAGTTTTAAATGAGGAACATGCAAGTAGGAAAACTAGTTCACCTAAAGTCACAGAATATAATTCATATGGAATCATTAGTTTTTCTCCATCATAATAGAAATACTGCTGCTACTGCTGCTAAGTCACTTCAGTTGTGTCCGACTCTGTGTGACCCCATAGACGGAAGCCCACCAGGCTCCCCCATCCCTGGGATTCTCCAGGCAAGAACACTGGAGTGGGTTGCCATTTCCTTCTCCAATGTGTGAAAGTGGAAAGTGAAAAGTGAAAGTGAAGTCGCTCAGTCGTGTCCGACCCTTAGCGACCCCATGGACTGCAGCCTACCAGGCTCCTCCATCCATGGGATTTTCTAGGCAAGAGTACTGGAGTGGCTTGCCATTGCCTTCTCTGAATAGAAATACTAGATATTGCTTAGTGAAGTCTTACTATTCTTCTGTGTGTGCCCAGTACTTTACATCAATTGATTATACCCACTTGGAGGAGTTAAGAGCCTGAATCTGGAGCCATACTGCCTAGGTTCCTGAGTGACCTTCAGCAAGCTACTAAACATCTCTGCCTCAGTTTTCTCCTCTGTATAATGGAGATAATAATAATAGTGCCTACTTCAAGCACTGCTGTAAGGATTAAAGTAGCTAATGAAGTAGAAAGTCCTTAGAACAATATCTGGCACAAAGTAAGAACTCAGTGTCACTATGTTATTACTCCTATGTTACAGCTAAGGGAAATGAAGTTCAGAAAGCTCCAGTAACTTCTCTAGGGCTTCAAGCTGGTGAACGACATCGACAGAATTTACACCTGGAACAGTGGCTCTAGACTGCCCTTTCAGCATGCTATTCTTACTCTTGCAAATCACAAACTTTGCCTTTTTTATTGAACTAAGTTCATGAACGCTATTCCAATCAGAGAAGACTTGTGGTTAAAAGCTACTGAATAGGAAAGCTGAGTGGGATCAGAGAAAAATTAATCCTCCTTTAGAAAGTATCATTTGGTCTGACTGAAAGAAGGGTTTTCCATCTGAGGTTTTCCTCAGAATTTATTACTAATCTGGCACATAACAGAAGATGTCAAAACTGAGAAAAATTGAGGGCTACAATGTACTGTTTCTGTCTAGTCAGCTCCAGCTCTGCATTTTCTTAGGTTGGATGGAACATGCTCCTTAAGCAGAATGGAATGCACCTGGAGCAGATGGAATTCTTTCACTGTAGATATACAGGTGGTTCCCCCCCACTCCCCACCTCACACTCCAGATCCTCATTCCACAGACAGACCTGTGTGGGCAATGGCCTTCAGCTGTCTCTTCAAGCCATCCAGATATGTAGAAATCTGGGTTTGGGAATAGACATATCAATATTATAGTGCTGTGAGCCTAAATTAAGCTGAAGGGTTATATCTTAAACTCAAGGTGGAAGTACTGAGGTGGGAATTAGCCTGCCATTAGCTATCTTTTGGCTTAGCTACCCCATGCCTCAGTTTACTCAGCTGTCAAATGGGGATGGCACAGCACCGACCTCATTTGGTTGTTGTGAGGAGTGATGAAGATGACTTACATAGTAACTGGCACATGGTAACTGCTCAGTAATGTTAGTATTATGGATGTGTGTTGTTATTATTAGTTGTAGTAGTGAAAAAAAAAAGTAGCCCTAGTAGAAAGAATTATTGAGTTGGGCAGAAAGTTTGTTTGGGTTTTTCATATGATGTCACAGATAATCCCAAACAAACTTTTTTGGTCAACCCAATATATGCAATTACCAACTCTGTAAAGGATTCATCACAGATAGAGTGCCTGATGAACTCTGGACGGAGGTTCGTGACACTGTACAGGAGACAGGGACCAAGACCATCCCCATGGAAAAGAAATGCAGAAGAGCAAAATGGCTGTCTGAGGAGGCCTTACAAATAGCTGTGAAAAGAAGAGAGGCGAAAAGCAAAGGAGAAAAGGAAAGATATAAGCATCTGAATGCAGAGTTCCAAAGAATAGCAAGGAGAGATAAGAAAGTCTTCCTTAGTGATCAATGCAAAGAAATAGAGGAAAACAACAGAATAGGAAAAACAAGAGATCTCTTCAAGAAAATTAGAGATTCCAAGGGAACATTTCATGCAAAGATGGGCTCGATAAAGGACAGAAATGGTATGGACCTAACAGAAGCAGAAGATATTAAGAAGAGGTGGCAGGAATACACAGAAGAACTGTACAAAAAAGATCTTCACGACCAAGATAGTCACGATAACGTGATCACTGACCTAGAGCCAGACATCTTGGAATGTGAAGTCAAGTGGGCCTTAGAAAGCATCACTACTAGCAAAGCTAGTGGAGGTGATGGAATTCCAGTTGAGCTATTTCAAGTCTTGAAAGATGATGCTGTGAAAGTTCTGCACTCAATATGCCAGCAGGTTTGGAAAACTCAGTGCTGGCCACAGGACTGGAAGAGGCCAGTCTTCATTCCAATCCCAAAGAAAGGCAATGCCAAAGAATGCTCAAACTACCGCACAATTGCACTCATCTCACACGCTAGTAAAGTCATGCTCAAAATTCTCCAAGCCAGGCTTCAGCAGTATGTAAACCGTGAACTCCCAGATGTTCAAGTAGGTTTTAGAAAAGGCAGAGGCACCAGAGATCAAATTGCCAACATCCGCTGGATCATGGAGAAAGCAAGAGAGTTTCAGAAAAACATCTATTTCTGCTTCATTGACTATGCCAAAGCCTTTGACTGTGTGGATCACAATAAACTGTGGAACATTCTGAAAGAGATGGGAATCCCAGACCACCTGACCTGCCTCTTGAGAAACCTGTATGCAGGTCAGGAAGCAACAGTTAGAACTGGACATGGAACAACAGACTGGTTCCAAGTAGGAAAAGGTGTACGTCAAGGTTGTATATTGTCACCTTGCTTATTTAACTTATATGCAGAGTACATCATGAGGAACGCTGGGCTGGAAGAAGCACAAGCTGGAATCAAGATTGCTGGGAGAAATATCAATAACCTCAGATATGCAGATGACACTACCCTTATGGCAGAAAGTGAAGAGGAACTCAAAAGCCTCTTGATGAAAGTGAAAGAGGAGAGTGAAAAGGTTGGCTTGAAGCTCAACATTCAGAAAACAAAGATCATGGCATCTGGTCCCATCACTTCATGGGAAATAGATGGAAAAACAGTGGAAACAGTGTCAGACTTTATTTTTTTGGGCTCCAAAATCACTGCCGATGCTGATTGCAGCCATGAAATTAAAAGACGCTTGCTCCTTGGAAGGAAAGTTATGACCAACCTTGATAGTATATTAAAAAGCAGAGACATTACTTTGCCAACCAAGGTCCGTCTAGTCAAGGCAATGGTTTTTCCCGTGGTCATGTATGGATGTGAGAGTTGGACTGTGAAGAAAGCTGATTGCCGAAGAATCGATGCTTTTGAACTGTGGTGTTGGAGAAGACTCTTGAGAGTCCCTTATACTGCAAGGAGATCCAACCAGTCCATTCTAGAGGAGATCAATCCTGGGTGTTCATTGGAGGGACTGATGCTAAAGCTGAAACTGCAATACTTTGGCCACCTCATGCGACGAGTTGACTCACTGGAAAAGACTCTGATGCTGGGAAAGGTTGGGGGCGGGAGGAGAAGGGGACGATGGAGAATGAGATGGCTGGATGGCATCACCGACTCTGTGGACATGAGTTTGAGTGTACTCCGGGAGTTGGTGATGGACAGGGAGGCCTGGCGTGCTGTGATTCATGGGGTCGCGGAGAGTTGGACACGACTGAGCGACTGAACTGAACTGAAAGGATTCATCACTGGATTCTCTATTTCAATTTGTGTTCAGCTTCTGGCACACATCTACTGGGAAATAAAGCAAGGTTCACATATTTGTGTTTGAGGTTCCAGGCAAAACTCTGCATCATGATTCTAACATATCCTTGCTTGTAACATTTTCTTAAAATCCATGCCTGCGAGACACCGACATCCCTGCCATTCACTGGTGGTATTTTAGCTCTATGAGAGTCCAGAGTGAACTACAAAGGACTACAAAGGGAGTACAAAGATCCACTTGGGTTCAGTTCAACTTTGGGTCCAGGAAATCTTGAACAAACGCATGGAGAAGTCCCTGGTGCCAGCATCCCTCTGCTCTGGGACCACCTAGCACAGGAGCACCCAGGGTGAGGCTTGCATAGTTGTCATTTGTGTAAAAAAAACAAAACACGGGGCAGTCTTCCAAGCAGAGTCTGAATGTGCTCAGCTCTGTTTATTAAGTATCGTCTGTGTTTAGTCCTAGGTGAGCACACGGAGGGTGGTCAATGGCTATTTGTGGGGAAATGTTGATTGTGTATCTTTGGGTGTCTCCTCGGGCGCCTAGGGATGAGCCTCCAGTGCAGGGAGAAGAGTACATGGCCCCCTTGCGACATCTGCCAGAATCACTTTCTGCTTACAAAGGGGTAAAGGCGGCTAAGAGAGACATGGAAACCAGGGAGGCGGAGGTTTCATTCTGGGGGGACTGTGGAACCAGAAGTCACGGAGGAGCCTAGAAATGAACTGGTGCCACCTGGGTTGAGTGGAGAGTGAGCCTCAGTCCTGAGCGTGCAGGAGGCTATAATAGCGCTCCTCTGAGTCCCTCTACTCCTGTGTCACCATGGTGCCTGGACCATCACAATATAATAAGGCAGAGATCGCTTTTTGTTGTTGTTGCTAGAAATTTTTCACGAGACTGTTTCCTAAGAAGACCAATCACAAGAGGACAAAAGCCATTATTACTGCTAGGATGCGTCCCTCCATTCATTGAGGAATGAAAGAGATTCCCAAGTGCTAAGGCTCCAGGTGCTTCCATCTTCCTGCAGCATCTCAGCAGGAAGAGGCATACACTGAGAAAGGTGCAAAGTATAGACGAGAGCAAGTGACATGGACGACGACAGCAGCCACCACTACCAACTCTTCCGTAGCTGTGGCCACGGCTCTTCCCATGTTTCAGATCCTGTCCTACATGCTTTACAATTATCAACTCATTCAATTCTCACAACAGACACAAATAGACAAGAAATAAAAGGATGCAAAAGGATTTATGATGCCAACATTAGTTTTTTAAAAATATTATCATTACCTCCATCTTACGCTGAGCAAAATGAGCTGCAGAGAGGAATACATTCTAGTCACTTGGCATTTATATAAATTGGGATTTATATAAAACAATACGATGAAGAAGATAAAATGGAATCATAAAGTATTCAACTAATTCAAAAGAAGGTGGAAAAAAATGGAATAAATATCAGTTGGGATACACAGAAAACAAATATCAAGATGACAAATACCAATTTAATTTAAACTTAAACTTATCAATAACCACATTAAACAGAAACAGGCTGAATATCCCAATTAAAAGGATATTTAATGCCCAATGGCAGAGATCTTCAGGTTGGATTTAAAAAGGCAGACCTAACTCTATGATCCCTGCAAGAAATACACTTCAAATCTAAAGACACAAATAGACAAGAAATAAAAGGATGCAAAAGGATTTATGATGCCAACATTAGTTTTTAAAACAATCTGGAGTGTTTATATTTATTATTGTCATGCCAAATAAATTTCAGGGCCAAAATATTGCCAGGGATAAAGATCAATTTATAGTGATAAAAGGGTCAATTCATCAAGAAGATATGGTCATTTTAAATGTTGACGCATCTAATAACAGAGCTTCAATATGTATGACGCAAAGATGGACAGCTTCAAAATATATGATGTAAACATGGACAGAACTCTCAAGCAGAAAGAAATAATGCCACGATTATAGTCAGACTTCAATGATTTACAGAAAATCAGTAAGAATTTAGATGATTTAAACAACATTGTCAGCTAACTTGATTTAATTGATCTAATTATAGAAAATAAGCCCATGGGAAATAAAGTGGAATCCCAAGTATATGCAATTAGGTCATTCTAGGTAGTGCTGATTGAGAGACTATGTCAAAACGAGTGGTGCCTTGAAGACTCATGGGACAGGAAGAGCGATGCAATCGTTTTGAAGAACAAGAAGTCTAGAGCAATGGGGCAGCTAAAAAGATGGAAGAGGAAAGGGGACTTTAAGAAACGTGTCTGACAGTTCTGTCAGTCATTTTGAAAGTTCTTTTCATTGGGTATATAGGTCTGAGAACATTAAAGGTGTTGCCCCTCTGTCTTTCCACTTGCAATGTTTCTCTAAGCATTTTTAAATCTTTATTTATTTTGGCTGCATTAGGTGTTAGTTTCAGCATGCGGGATCTAGTTCCCCGACCAGGAGTCAAACCTGGGCCTCTTGCATAGGGAGCATGGGGTCTCAGCCACTGGACCACCAGGGAAGGCCCTCACTTGTAATGTTTCTAACAAGCACTGTTTCTTTCTTTTCAAAATTTATTTTTTAATTGAAGGATAATTGCTTTATAGAATTTTATTGTTTTCTGTCAAACTCAACATGAATCAGCCATGGGTGTACATATATCCCCTCCCTTTTGAACGTCCCTCCCCATCCCACCCCTCTGGGTTGATACAGAGCCCCTGTTTGGGTTTCCTGAGGCATACAGCACATTCCCGCTGGCTATCTATTTCACACATGGTAATGCGAGTTTCCACGTCACTCTCCATACATCCCACCCTCTCCTCCCCTCTGCTTTTTTGTTCTTGTGTGTGCAACATTTTGTTGTCCTCTGGCTGCTTTTATGATTTGCTCTTTATCACTGATTATTAGCATTATACTTACACTGTGTTTTACTATATTTTTTTTCATGTTTCTTAAACATGTGTTTGTTGAACTTTTAGGATTTAAGTTTTATAGTTTTTATTAAAATAAAAAAGTCAGCCCCCAAAAAAGAAGAATTGCTGTAAATTTCTTCTTCTTGAGTGGACTGTGGTTCACTGAAAGAATTCCTAGTGGAGCCATGGGAAGCTTTGTATTTTATTCATGTTTCAGGTCCTCCGTCAAGTTGATTTCTTTCATTTCAAATGGAAAGAAATAATACAACTCTAGACCTGGCTCTGATGCTTACTTACTCTGCTTTGGACAAGTGTGCTCACCACTATAAACCTCAGTTTTCCTATTTGTAAAGCGGACATTCATTCGTCCATATTTATTTATATAGCAACAAATTTACTGAACTTTTAGTACAGTCAGGCCCTGTACTAGCTTCTTTGAACAAAGAAGACAAATGCCTCTGCTGATAAGGAACTCAGAGGCCAGTGGGGAAGACAGACAATAACAAATTAAGTGAAGAAATAGCGGGTATGTGAGATGACTGTAAGTACTCTGGTGAATACAAAGAAGGGTGAGAGAGAGAAAGGTAGAGAGAGGACAAGTGGGCCAGGAAAGGCATTCTGATAAGGTGCAGAGAGGCGTGGAAATCACGGCGGGTCATGTGGATATCTGGGTGGCGGAGAAGGGACTTCCAAGGCAGAGGAAACAGTGGGGACGAGGGCCCTGAGATGAGGGTACACGTGAAGTCTTTGGTGAAGAGCAAGGGGGCCTGTGAGGCTGGAGCCGTGATCAAGGTCAGACAGGCAGTGGAGTCGTTATCAGATAGGGCCTTGGAGCCATGGAAACAACACTGACCTTTATTCTAAATGAGCTGGGGGAATCGCTGGAGATTTTCCAGCATTCAAGTGATAGGATCTGACCTTTGTTTTTTAAAAACATTACACTGGCTTCCGAGTGGGAAATAGCTGATAGGAAGCAAGCGCAGCAGCCAGGGAACTGCTTACGAGGCAAGTGCAACCAGTGAGGGGGCGCAGTGGTGGTGATGAGAAGCTACACTCTAGATTTACCTTGAAGGTGGAGTGACGAGGACTTGATGCGTGAGATGAAGGGTGGGAGACAGAAACATGTCAGAGGTGACTCCAAGGACCCTGGTGTGAGCACCTGAGTGAAGGGCAAGACTATTCATTAAGATGGAGGAATAACGATACCAGATCCTTGGGAGGCTGTTTCAGGGATAAAATGAGATAATGCAAATGCACGTAATTCCAGAACCTGAGAGTATCATATGGATACAACAGATGAAAAATTAGAAAGTCACTGAAGAGTTGCTCATTCTCAAACATCCCCAGTACTCATATCTTAAAGCCAAAGACCAGTGCTGATTTTCTCGCCGACAATTTCCCATTCAATAAAGAAAGCTATTCAAACGGCCCAGTGGCTCATTCCAGGAACCACAGTCCACACAAAAAAAGAGTAAGTCATAGTAATTCTGTTTCCTTTAGAATTTTAACAAACATTGAAGTAGATACAATTTATTGGGTCAGCCAAAAAGTTTGTTCCATTTTAAGTAAAAATTAAAAACATATTTTTCATTTTCACCAAGAACTTCATTGAACAATGTATTCACTAATCAAACAAACTTTTTCACCAACCCAATACAATCTCAGCTGTAATTCTTAAAAATTCCTTTCTCTCATTCTCTAAGCTGTGACACCATTCTGATATTTCTATCCTCCTTCCCCATATAATAGGGCCTTATAAAGCTATTTTAAGTTCAAATGCAAAAAAATATGTATATAGTTGAGAATATTTTTATTTTCCTTGCATCATCCCTTGAATAGCTAAGGTCGTTGTGATTTTATGGCACAGGAGGTCAAACCATGTTTTAAAGCAACCACCATTCACTTTTCAGAGCAGCTCTATGCCCTCCTGGTATACTTCCTGACAGGGGTAGTTTTTAAATGGCAGCTATACTGTTGCCTAGAAAATCCCATGGATGGAGGAGCCTGGTAGGCTGCAGTCCGTGGGGTCGCTAAGGGTCGGACACGACTGAGCGACTTCACTTTCACTTTTCACTTTCACACATTGGAGAAGGAAATGGCAACCCACTCCAGTGTTCTTGCCTGGAGAATCCCAGGGACGGGGGAGCCTGGTGGGCTTCCGTCTATGGGGTCACACACAGTCGGACACGACTGAAGTGACTTAGCAGCAGCAGCAGCAGTAAACTGAAATAGCTGTGGAGCTCATCAGTAGTGAGTTACAGATTTCTCCTGTCGTCCATAAAGTCAAGATGGCCTTAAATATGTTAATAATTCTACAAATGAATCAAGAGAAAAATTACTTAACCCAGATTGGTTAAAGAAATCAAGAGCGTGTAAGAAATAGGAATTCGTCTGATGAGGAAAGGGATATGTATGTCAAGTGTTTGCAGTGGGATTAAAGAACAGAGTGTTTATGAAATTCCTATTCAGAGCTTCAAAGGGGCTTAGAAAGTGGGGTGAGCTACTGATCTTTTCAGGGAAGTTTTTTTTTTTTTTTTTTTGCAGCATGGTTAAGGACAGATACATCCATTCACATTCTCTTTTTTGTCTGCTTTAATCTCTTCACTTTGCCCTTATCCCCTCCACGCTGCTCACTCCTGTTCTTGTTCCTTTAGCAAATATTTACCAAGTATTTATGAGACAATGTCTGCTTCAGACCCAAAACCTGTTTCTGGGTGCCACAGAAACCCAACAGAATTCTCAAATCCTTTGTCTTAAAAGTAGGATGTTTACATTGAACAAGGAGAGATTTTAGGGAGAAATCCCATTTAACATTTTGGGAATAAGTGCCAGGAATATGATAAGGAGGAAAAGCTGACCTCAGAAACATGTCACAAACATTTCCGTGAGTTGCTAACGTAACTGAAGTAAAGCTGGATGCCCTTCAAGATGGACGGTTGAAAAAGGACAGAGCATATAGCAGGGCCCTGGCTCACTCCCCTACCCTTTGCAAGGCCACAGGCAGAAGAGCTTTGCCAAAATCCCACCTCACACTCTAGGAATAGTCTGGCCACCAGACAATGCCATGGAAATTCTTCAAATCTAAGCCAGAGCCCAGGTTCACTACCTGGTCCTTAGTTTGTGGGTTTGCTTCCTCTGGAGTTCCTCATATCTGACCCCCTCCAATGCCCTGGCTGGTAAGTATCTATCTTTTTCTCAAATCTTGAGCTTTCTCTGCTCCCTAGAATCTAGAAGCAACAAGACCAGAGTGCTGCTCTTTACTCGGATTGCAGGCTGCCGTGGTCTGCTCAGTTGCTGGGATGTGAACCGCCTATCCTGACCACGTGCCTCTGACCTCTCATCCCTCTGGGCTTCTGTTTAAACCTGTCTTTACCAGTGGCAAGTCCCTGGTATATGGTGTATGAATTCCCCAAATCTCTAGCACATAACCAAGCTTCAATTTTCATGTCAGTTTTACCACTTGAAGCAGAATGATAGCTGGCTGGCTGTGGTACATGCAGAATCCTTGGAAAACAGCCCATGCCCTTTCACTGGTTAAGCATTCCCCTCATCAGAGTTAAATGGTTCAACTCCTTTCTAAGTGATCACATTTTCTGAGCTTGTGGGGTCCAAGCAATTTAGCTTTGGGTGATGGCGCTCAATATAAACCCATGTGTCAATAAACATTTCCTGTACAAACCACTGGCTTGATCTATAAAATAAAACTACATTTTAACAATATTTTTTATCCTACTTGAAATTATTTTATTGGTCATTCCTCTCAAATCTTAAGAAACTTAAGACAAATTTTCCACTTTGTGGTTAATTTAAATGCTACGATAAACACTAAAACGGATTCAATGTGAATTGATTGTTTGAAGGTTGCCTAAGGCAACTGCTCACACATCCTGGATGTGGCTGTTAATGAAGGTGTAAGTGCCATGTGTCGGAGAGTCAGAAAGATCTAGATTCCTTTCAGAAGGTATATGAAGCCAGTAAAACCTCCTAAACCAGAATCACCCAGCCTGGGCCTAGGAAGGTTTTGAATTGTACTGGAAATTTTTTTTAGAAAAGGAGAAAGAAACAACTCTCCTGACAGTTTAGCAAAAATGCAAATACAATAATCGTAAGGATTAGGGAAGTCTCTAGTAAATATCATAGTCATGAATTTTAATAATCTTTCATATATTTCTTTATATTTTCTCCCATGTCATTCTCCAAAGATCAACTTTTTTTTTTAAGAAAGAAATGAATGAAAAAACTACCCCTCAGAGAAGGCGCACTTACCCAGAATGCTTCATATTCTGAGGTTTATCCATTCGGACAGCGAGTTTGATTTTGAGGTCTTGATCGGGGCAGTTTTTGGAGACTGTCATTTTGTGCCACTCTGACTGTTTGGGGCTGTTGGGGGTGGGATGGAGAATAACCTGCAGGGAAAAAAGACAACCACCTTAGCCAGAAAATAGGAACAAGATATGGATATGTTTTCACAGATGAGAAACTTTGCTGCTGAGAATTGAGGGTCTTTATCCTTGCCCCATGGCCAGCAGGAAGGCAGTTAAGGCCTAAACATCAGACTCAAATCCAAGGATCCACCTACCAACCACGGCTGACTGGTGCCATGCAGCCCGGCCTGAGGACAGAAGTGGCATTCTTGGTTTTCTTCTCTCTCCCTGGCTAATTCTGAAAGGGCAGGGATCACAATTTCTGTGATCATGCTTCTGAGTAAAGCAACACAGAAATAAGAATGTACTCCACACATTACTCTCCTCAAAGAAGATGGCTGCATAAAAAGAAGAAGCACCCTTCTATAGTAGAGAGAATGTCTATTCCTTTTCCCATCTTCAGGATTTCTACTGCTATCTTGAGAGGAGAAATCCCTTTAGGGTTGCAGGGGAAGAAGGAAGGGACATGATTTGATGGGACAGGCTTAGAGTCCCACATTTCAACCTGGATGTGACCTCACACAGCACCCAGCTCTGTCCTGGCCCAGAGGGAAGCACACACAGCTTGAAGGACAGGCTCTGAGGAAAGGCCTGTCACCAGGGTGCTTCAGAGATGACAAAGTGACCTGGGTCTTCCATCCTAGCTCTCATTGTCACAGATGCCATAAGTGAAGCCAGAAAGGGACCCACTTATGTAAATCCACTTTTTCATGATGCTACGAAAGAATTCTCACTCAGAAGCAACCTGGGGTCTAGGGAATACGCGTTAAAGAGGAGTGAAGTATTTGGAAAACCCCCTAAACAAAGGGAATGTGAACCAAATATAGGCATGACAAAAGCTGGGCCTCTGCTTCTGGGATGGTAGAGTGCCCTGGTTTGATGTATGCTGTTTGGTCTGTTTTCAAAGCCTCTGTTTTCTCCAGGAGCAGCAAAGACAGCCCCTTGCAGTCTGCAGGAGGACGAGGGAGGAGATGGTCAGGGTCTCAGGGCTGGACACTCTGGCCTTCCAGAGGCTATGTCGGCCTCAGTGCAGTCATGCAGGCTTGGCCTGCACTTGGAGGACTGGAGCACACAGCTTCCTGTGGGACTGAGGAGCAAGAGCTTGGAGCGGAATAGGAGATCATGGCAGGAAAATAAAATCAGCCCACTCTGACATGTCTTACCTGCTGATTTTTGACCCCTTCTGATTCTAGACCTGACCCTTTTTTTAATCCACTCAGTTCTGTCTTTCTGATGAAACAGAATTTGTACATTCTTGATAACCAACATTTGAGTCCTTTTAAGGAAGGAAAGTTATGACCAACCTAGATAGCATATTAAAAAGCAGAGACATTACTTTGCCAACCAAGGTCCGTCTAGTCAAGGCAATGGTTTTTCCAGTGGTCATGTATGGATGTGAGAGTTGGACTGTGAAGAAAGCTGATCGCCAAAGAATTGATGCTTTTGAACTGTGCTGTTGGAGAAGACTCTTGAGAGTCCCTAGGACTGCAAGGAGATCCAACCAGTCCATTCTAAAGGAGATCAGTCCTGGGTGTTCATTGGAAGGACTGATGCTAAAGCTGAAACTGCAATACTTCGGCCACCTCATGCGACGAGTTGACTCACTGGAAAAGACTCTGATGCTGGGAGGGATTGGGGACGGAAGGAGAAGGGGACGACAGAGAATGAGATGGCTGGACGGCATCACCGACTTGATGGATGTGAGTTTGAGTGAACTCCGGGAGTTGGTGATGGACAGGGAGGCCTGGCGTGCTGTGATTCATGGGGTCGCAAAGAGTCGGACACGACTGAGCGACTGAACTGAACTGAAGGTCTAATGACCTGATTAAAATACAAGAAGGCCTGATTTTTCAAAACTGAGGCTGCCAACATTTTTGGATCATTACAGACTTCAGTAAAATTTTTTTAAGCAAGTAGCCAAAACCCTGTAAACAGATTACTAGTAATATAAAAATTAATATAAATGTATATAAAGTATATATCCATGTATATTTTACATGCTGTATCTTTACTTTATATTAATATTGCATTACATATATTTTAAAACATACACAAACAGAAGTTTTTAAAAGACGGGTTAAAGATTAAAAAAAAAAAAACTTCTATTTTCATTTTTTACTTTGTTAATTCTATTGACATTGCCATCCTTGCAGGACCTCAGTTCCCTGACCGGGTACTGAACCTGTGCCCCTGCAATGGAAGCACAGACCACCAGGGAAGTACCCTCAAACTCTAGTTTTAAACATCTTGCTAATGCTGGTGGCCCTGTACCATTCTTAGCTATACGTTAAGGTGCCATGTGCAGGTAATGCCAGGCTCACTGTCAGTGGTACCGGATGCGAATCCGTGGTTCACGGGGACTTAATGGATGACTTCATACTGTTCTGATGGACATCTGCACTGGCGTTATTTTTATCTCATGCCATGGATGGCAGAACTCTTCATCAGCAGGACTGATGTCACCTCCACCGTTTTCACATTTTCTGCGAGACTTGCAATACCAGTATTGTCTTTAAATCATAGCTCTTCTGTAGTAATCTTTTTGGTCATTTGCTCATTTTTTGAGGGTTGATTTAGTTGAAATTTCTATCACAAAATGTTATCAGTTCACTTACCTGGCACTAGTGAACTGTGACATGCCTTGGGACACTGGAAGGAAACCAGCCACAGTGCCACTGGGTTGTAGAGATCCCTCATTATCTTTCAAGATAAAGCCTGTCCCTCTAGGTCAACTCCATCATGTTCCGCATCCTGAGACCCCAGACTGTGGAGGCAGAGAGCGGGCCCTGCTGATCTTGGTGAAGCTGAATCAGCTGTGCTCCTTTGGTCCGAGAGGTGATGAGTCGGGAGAGGGGGTGATGTGTTGGGAAACAAGGAAGGGGAGGAGCTGATAAGGGAAACACCACCAGGGCCAGAACAGCAGCAGGTAAGGCCCAGGGCCTCCTTTTGCTTCTGTTCATTTGGCAAAATCGAAATGGGCACTGGGTACCCAGAGCTCATTAACAGGCCATCCACCATATGGATCCTGGGCACGTTTCCCATTGGCAATATGCTATCCATTTGCTGACACAAATGGCCACAGACCATCACTGTCCGCTCCACAAAGGCTTCTTCCCCCATTTGATCACTTCCTGGGGAGACCTCGTCTCTAGGGTGGATGGAAAGATGAGGTCACTGCAGTCCTCCTCCATCTTCATCCCCACCCTGCCATGGGCCCGAGAGGCTGCCAAATCCTTTGTAAGTGTCAACCCGGCTAAATTATTAGGGTCCTTCTGGGGGCACATGAGTACACAAGAGTCCTTAGTAGTCCAGACACCTCATCTAGACATTCCAGGCTGCTAATCAAGCACTTTGTCATCTCAGCCGCGGTCCATGTGTGCTGTGCTTTGATGTGGTAATGCTGATGTGGGAACACACGCCATCCTGGGCAGTAAGCTGCATGCCAGCTGGCCCCAGCTTCCCTATGTTACCTGGGCATCCAGACAGATCCTTCTGGTGGATGGCGTTACCCTGAGTCTTTACCTGGCTGATCCCCTCCGGCACTTAGCCTGGAAGTCTCTCCTGATCTCTGCATTCTCCTGGCTCAGTGTTTCTGCTCCTCAGACTAGAATACATCCCTTTGCTATGTGTTCCCTAGGTATCTTTCTCTAGCAGAGCACTCACCACACTACACTGTAGTTTCTGGGTTTTTTGTCTCCATCCCTTACATTTTCTGAGGTTACGGATTTTTTCCTGTCATTCCTGCTTGCTCTATGCATGGCAGAAATGACTGGACATGGCAGGCCTGCAATCCTATTTGATGAATGTGTTTGACAGTACTGCAGTGTTGGCAAGAGCGTGGAGAAACAGACATTCCCTCATGTCTTTTGAGAAATAAATTGGGGGTACACTCTTTGGGGCCTCACAGTTGGTATTAATGGTAAAGAATCTGCCTGCCAATGCAGGAGACCAAGGGACACAGGTTGGATACCTGGGTTGGGAAAATCCCCTGGTGTAGGAAGTCACAATCCACTCCAGTGTTTCTGCTTGGAAAATTCCATGGACAGAGAAGTCTGGTGGGCTGTAGTTAGTGGGGCAACAGAGCCGGGCACAACTGAGCAACTGAGCACACATACTCTTTAGGGGACGATTTGGTAGTATCTGTCATTTCAATTTTCATTCAGCAAGATAGTTTTTTGAAATTTATCCTATTTATGTACATAAACATGCAAAGACATAAACTTAAGGTAATTCACAGAGGCATTGTTTATGCAGCCAGAGAGTGGAGACAATCTAAATAAATACATGGACATAGTGTATGTGGCTATGAAAACAAGAGGGAAGTCAGCATATGGTGACACAGACTAATCTCCAAATATCCTGGTATTTCAAGCAAAGTGCTGAGCAATATGTATCCAACTATGCTCTTTCTCTTTCTTTTTATTTTTTTAAGAGAGATATATTCAAAAATGTTTGTACAGACTATGTTTGCACCTCCTAAGAATATCCAGGGAAGAATATACAACACATCAAAAACAAGGTTTTTCCCTGGTAAAAGATAGTAAAGTTAGGTGGGTGGGCTCATTCATTTTCATTATATATCCCTTTTGATTATTTTTTTTTTTAGTATATGAATGAGTTACTTTTTAGTTAGCAAGATTAATAAAAATGAAACATAAAAACACAAACAGAACCAACTAAATACTATTACATGAAGGAACATAGCACCAGAATCTTTGAATGTGGCTGTGTCCTGCTAAACTTGGGAAGAATCGACGCATAGAAACACTTACTCAAGGGGTCCAAGGAATCTCCCCCAAACTCCCCTCCCCCCATCCAGGTGGAGGGGAGCTAGGGGGAGAACAGCTACATGTGGATGTATGACTGAGCCCCTCTGCTGTGTATCTGAATCTGTCAACTGGCGCTGTCTGCTTGCTCAGTTACTAAGTCGTGACTGACTCTTTGTGACCCCATGGACTGTATGCGTAGTCCACCAGGCTCCTCTGTCTGTCCATGGGATTTCCCAGGCAAGAATACTAGAGTGGGTTGCTATTTCCTTCTCCATAGGATCTTCCTGACTCAAGGACTGAACCTGTATCTCCTGCATTGATAGGTGGATACTTTACCGCTGAGTCACCTGAAGCCCCATTAATTGGCTATCTGTTGTTGTCGTTCAGTTGCTAAGTTGTGTTTGACTCTGCAACCTCATGGACTGCACAGCTTCACTCTGCAGCACACCAGCTTCCTCTGTCCTCCACTGTCTCCCAGAGTTTGCTCAAATTCATGTCCACTGAGTGGGTGATGCTATCTAACCATCTCATCCTCTGCTGCCTCTGGTTAAAAAGACCACTTCTGTCACCCAGCTGCTGCCTGTGGAGGTGCTGCCAGCAGAGGGCGCCCGCCCCGCCAGCACTAGGGCCAGGCAGGCCAGCTCCACTGCAAGGTGGAAAGTTTCTTTGGCAGGAACAAAGTGTAAACTACTATCTGGCGGAATCTGTAATGAGACTGGAGGAGAGCATAATTTGCTAAGAGATTAATGGCTGTGAGGGGCTGTGGCAAACTCATGGTCTTCACCCCAACAGCAGAGGAGTTCTATTTTTGCACATGAACAAAATGGTGCAGCAAAAATAGCCCTAGAGATGAGATGACATCATTCCTGGCAAGTCACTTACCTCCTCTGGGCCCAAGAACGGAGGAGGGTAGTGACTGCACCTTCTCCCTAGGGTTCAGATGAAGAGTCAGTGAGGGCTGAGGCCTGGCCAGTGGTAAATATGCAACAGTGCGCGGGTCCCGAATGAGCGGGTGGCTGTGTGTGTCTGCACGTGCATGCACTGGAGGATCCTGCCTTCCATAGCAATCAGTTTTCTCATATTAAAGTAAAAGGCTTTGACTAGACCAGTGGGTTTTAACTTTTCTGAATGGAAACAGTTTTAGGAAGCTGGTGAACACTTGGATTAGCAAGCATTACTATGTCCCCCGCCCCAACGTCTGTAAACAATTTCAAGGGGCTCCTGAGGCCCATGGAATGGACTCGGGCTGATGCCTCCTGAACTTGAGTCTGCTAACACTAATATCCTAGGTCTCTGAGACACTCATGATTCCTGATTCGAGTCTTCATGGAAAAAGAAAGGTTTGAAGAAAAAGAAAAGGCAGGCTCCTTCCCCGACTCTGTGCGTCTCTTTCCCTAGGGATGGAAATGCGTATTTGTCATTTCACAAAGAAAACAGGTAAATCTCTTCTTACTTTAATTGCCCTTCTTTTGTGCGTGTGTGGGGGAAGAAGTTTTTTTGCTATTAGTTTTGTTTCAGTTCAGTCGCTCAGTCGTGTCTGACTCTCCGCGACCCCATGAATCACAGCACGCCAGGCCTCCCTGTCCATCACCAACTCCTGGAGTTCACTCAAACTCACGTCCATCGAGTCGGTGATGCCATCCAGCCATCTCATTCTCTGCCGTCCCCTTCTTTACTTTTGCCTTATTTCCATCTGTGGTTTAGGTCCTAGTAATATGATTCTATATAGCTCTATAGATGAAAACCAGTTAAAGGAGATGAAAAAACAAAGGTACGAAAAAGAAAGTCTGGTTAATGTGTTCTTCCTGGTGTTCTTAGGCGTATGTACCATATGCATGCCTTGAGGTATTCTTCCCTATCCTACAGAGATGATGTATCACAGGCTCAGAGAGGTGAAATGTCTTGATTTGTGTCACACAGCTTTCAGAAGGAATTATACATTTAACCAGCATAAGTGAAATTTACTCAGAGTCTATGTGCTGGGCTCTGGGTACAGGTATCGGGTGGTGAAAAAAACAATGTCCAGTTTCATGCTCTTGGTCTCTCTCTTGCAATGGGAAGAGGGAAGGGGGCAGGGGCAAAAAGGGGGTAGGGGATTGAGAGGTACAAACTACTACATATAAAATGAATAAGACACAAGGCTATACTGTACAACATAAGGAATATATCCAGTATTTTATAATAATTATAAATTTGAGTATAATCTATGAAAATACTGAATCACCATGCTGTACACCGGAAACAAAATCTTGTAAACTGACTACACTCTAATTTCTTTAAAAAGGACAAAATTGCTTTCTATCTCCTTGGAACTTTTACAGTCCAGTGGGGGAGATAGAAACCAAAATTTCTGTAAGTTCTCTCAGTGATAAACTATGAGGATGTGACCAGGGAAGGAGCTGAGGGAGTACAGGAAGGAGGATGGGCAGTCCACAATGGGCTCTCCAAGGAGGGGGGTGGCATTTATTAGAGAAGCAAGCAGCCTCTGGGAGGGCTGGGGGGTGGGAAGAGGGTCCCAGGCAGAGAGAAAGCCTCCTGAGATGAGCAAGAATTTGGTGTACTTGAGGGACTAAAATCTGTCCGTGATGCTGGTGCATCTGGATGAGGGGTGAGGTGACAGAAAATGAGACGGCTGGGGAGGTGGGCAGAGGCCAGATCACACGCGGCTCTGTGCGTTGTGCTACAGCTCTGATTTCACTCTGGAGTCATGGAAGCACTTTAGGCCAGCAAGGAACAAAGTCAGCTGGAGTTCTGAAAATACTAGCTGTTTGGTGCAGAGTCAGTCAATAGCTGAGATGAAAGAAGAAATTATTCATAAAAGAAATTATTCAAATAAGAATTATTATCTCAGCGGTACTCACAGGGATTGGTACTACCCCTTGAGATGTTTCAGACACGTGGGGGACATTTTTTGGTTGACAAAACAGTCGGTGCTGGCCTCTGCTGGTATTGAACAGGCAGGGCCCGGGGTACTAATCATCCAGCCACAGTGAGCTATTCCTCTAATTATAATGATGAATCGTCCTGCATTCCGACTGACTGTTGAATACTCCCATCAGAGAGGAACGAAGGTAGAACAAACTGCTGATAATCAATTGAGTCTAGATCCTAAATCTTTTTTTATATGTATACGCTAAGTGTGTTTGGCACTTTTCCAGGGAGCACTCACCCGTCCCAGCTCCTTGTCCTCTAAGGCCAGGACTCCCGTGCTCTCCGTGAACAGCTTCACCTTCACAGCGGGCAGTGCGTGGGTTGTAGAGAAGTCGCCCTGGGTGCCCCAGCTGTGGACAGAATCAGAGCGGTCATCGTGGAGCCCTCCACTGTGCCAATGCTCAACTTAGCCCTGCCTTCTTCTTGGGTTGGGTGAACACAGGGTTAACCCGAGGCATCATCACTGGCTGTCACATCCCTCTTCCCTCCCCTCCCAAGCTGCCAGAATGACAAAAAGTGTTAATTAACTTGTTAGACAAATGCAAGACAGATGCTCAGAAAGTTGCCAGGGGTCTTCACAGAGCACTAGAAGGAATCACTTGGAATTAGCATGAAATCAAGTTGGTGAGAACTTTGTCCCATGCACTTGCTTTCCCCACAAACGACTCCAGGGCAACTGCTAACGTTTCCTTGTAGCCTATGAATCAATCCCTAGTTCTTGGAAACTGCTGCTCTAGATTTTGAGATGGCACTTCCTCTGGCCGGAGCTAACATATGACTTTACAATGAGACCTCACTAGTAGTGGGGAGGGAGGGAGTCTTATTTCCACTGACATTCACAGATATGTTGACTAGAGCAATGGCTGGAGCTTAGCCCTGCTAAAGAGGAATGAAGGTGGAAGGATGTGATGAGGGAAACCCCCCTCCCCACTCACCAATCTCTGGGAACCATAGTGGATCTCCTGAGAGGGGAGCCCCTGGTTTACCTGGCATCTGCCAGTCTGGGTTGACATGAGCCCTTGATGTGCCCCTGACATGTGACCTTTTCATTCATTTGCATGATTCTCACAGAGCCACTTCCATCCACTCTGTACCTAAAATAATGTGATCTTCCTAAAGTGCTGAGTGGATTACACTGAGCTGCTGCCCTAAACCCTTCCATGGAACCTGCTCCATTGCACTGGGGGCCATCCAGATGCCTGGATGCCTGGTATGGTCTCCCAGTCAGCCACCAGAGGGTCATGGGCTTTTCATCATGCTACCTCCAGGCTGTTGCCTGCACGGCTCCGTCTGCTGGCAGTGCTTCTCTCCACCCTACTCCTCACCTGGCTAACTCTTCAGGGCTCAGCTTAAATAACTTTCCCAGAGAATCTGTCCCTTGAACTCCCAGTCTCAATTTGGTTCCAGTGTTAAACTCTCTTGAATGTACTGTTTAATTTTCTATCCTAAGAATCACAGATTTGTAATGACTGATTTACTGTGGTGATTATTTAGTAACTGAATCCTCTCATATTCTGTAAGCTCCGTAAATGCGTGACTCTGTATTTTGCTTATCTTGCATTACCACAGTACTTAGCACACAAAAGAAACTTAACA
Organism: Moschus berezovskii; assembly: GCF_049115385.1. Classification (NCBI taxonomy): domain Eukaryota; kingdom Metazoa; phylum Chordata; class Mammalia; order Artiodactyla; family Moschidae; genus Moschus; species Moschus berezovskii. The sequence continues at coordinate 21,819,999 of NC_142483.1, forward strand.
AATATTTGTTGAATAAATAAATTATGTAAATATATATTCTTTTACAGAATTAGGAAATAGGAATAGATATAATTTTGTACAGAAATGTTTCTCAACTTGCCTACGTAATGGTCAATTTCCATACTATAGATTACTCACTGAACATTATTTTTAATGATTGTAACATTCTGGATGTATCATAATTTATTTAACCATTGCTCTGTCACTGCGATTGGGTTGGACATTACTTTTTAACTGCATTTCTGTGTATTTCCTTGGGAATCAGGGAGTTAGATGGGAGATCGTTTCTTCATTCATTCATCAGCAAACACGGTAGTGCTCCTACAATGCTGCGCGAACCGTGCTCCTCAGTGATGACTCTCATGGCTGGGAAGTGATCACCCATTTCCGAAACGCTATCCACACAGGTGCTGACTGCCCTCCTGCCATACGGGAAGCAGAGTGCAAATCACATGGCTTTCTGCCTCCTCTGGGTGTCCCTATGCTTTTTTTCTTCTGGCCAATTTTGTCATTCTTGTTTTCATGGGCATTTCTGTGGTAAATAGCAGGCTTGACTATCTTACTCTAAGTTTGCTGGCTGTTTGTATTTCTTCATTCATAAACGATGGAACCCTGGCTTCTAATCTCATGGTTGTACACAATAGGCTAAATCTCACTAACTTAACTCAAAAACATGAGGTACCTAGAGAGCGCGCAAGAGCGCGCAAGATGGAGACAAGGGGACGTCCAGCTCCACGGGGATCCGAGTGTTTGAGAACCACTGAGGACACGCGAAAGCCACAGAAAGGCAGAGGACACGAGACGCGACAAGCAGCAACAGGCTCCAAACGCAACAGCAAGACGTGAGATGTACAGACGGAGGCACCCCATTCTGGTCAGCAGCTACTGCAGCTACTCCCAAGCTCCCAAGATGGGGAGCCTCTGTCCCAGCAAAGGCAACATGACAAGGCGCAAGGTTTTGAACCCAACATTCTTCATTCAAACCCCGTTAAGTCACTGACAAATTGTAGGACTTGGGCGAGCCAATGTCCCTGAGCTTCAGCTTTCTTACTGATCAAATAACACAATTTCAGAGACTAGTTATAAACAGTAAATAGCAGCAGGCTTGGGGCAGGGTAAGAGCCCCTCAAACTCTACCTTCCTTCCCCAAATAAGGATACATAGATGTAAGGCAATGGCAACCCACTCCAGTACTCTTGCCTGGAAAATCCCATGGGCAGAGGAGCCTGTTAGGCTGCAGTCCATGGGGTCGCTAAGAGTCGGACATGACTGAGCGACTTAACTTTCACTTTTCCCTGTCATGCATTGGAGAAGGAAATGGCAACCCACTCCAGTGTTCTTGCCTGGAGAATCCCAGGGGCGGGGGAGCCTGGTGGGCTGCCGTCTATGGGGTCGCACAGAGTCGGACACGACTGAAGCGACTTAGCAGCAGCAGCAGATGTATTCTAGAAACCATGAGACTCACTGATCTTTTGTGTTATCCATTCAACACAAATATATTAAGCACTTATTAACTATCTGACCCTTTGCTGAACAAACAAGAGGGACTTTACCCTTTCTACTACACAAGGTAAAAAGTTCATACTGTGCCCGTTTCAAAGATGAGAAAACTAACAACTTCAAGATCTTGTCCATTTTATTCCAGAGAACTGTGGTCAGTTTGGGCTGCAACCCAAATCTCCTAATTCCCATTTATAGCTCTTGCTGCTATTAATGTTATATTCAACAACAAGAACTATTAACAATTTTGCAGTGATCATTACTATTTATGATTAATTGTGCTATGAATTTCTTTGGGCGTTTATCATGTACAGTGAAGGAAATAAGGAAGATTCCTGTTGGAAACCAAGAGTCTTCTAAAATGAGGTGCTCTATCATGGTCAAACAGAGGCCTTGATCCCAGGTCCCTGGGCATTCCTCACACTGGATCCCTGGGACACTGGTGTATAAGGATTTTTCTGGCCTGTTTGGTGGGCACGAACCCAGTCTGCCTGGACCCCTGGTGCCACCCAAGGCTGCTCAGCTCATGAGGCATTCAACATGACCCAGACCGTGGGGCACGGCAAGGTCTCTGAGACCTCAGCTGGATGGAGTTCAAGCTGCTGGAGGCTGTCCTGACAACTCTGTCCCTTTGACCAGTGATTTCCTTTCCCTTCCAACAGGCTTGCAGCTGTGCCCCTGGCTTCCTACCATGACCCTTGGCTCACCTCAAGTTGCTTGGTTGCTACCAACTCCCAGCTTATCCCCCAGATTTCAAAATGGCGACCCGGCCCAGTGGAGCAGGAAAAAAGAGAAAGCCCTCAGTGTAATCAGGACTAGCTATGTTATTTCCAGGGTCTGGCACAAAATGAAAATGTGGGCTTTTTGTTCAAAAGGCAGGAAAAAGTGCTAAAGACATTAAAATACAGTGTTTTCCTTTCTCTAAGTATTTCCTCTGTTCCAACACATGCGTGTTATTCCATAAGACCCCATTTAACTGACTCAAGGTCAAAGATAAAAGAATTAAGAATTACAAGACAGGAATGAAGAGCATGGATGATACCAAATGTCTGCATGTGGGGCCTGTGCAGCCACAGGCGTCACAAGCTCATGAATCAGGCTCTGAGCCCAAGGCCACCCAGTCTGTTTAGGGTGGTCAGAGAACGGGTGATGGTGGTGGTCGGGGGGAAGGTCGTCACAGTCACAAGACTCTGAAAACTACTCCCAGCTCCTTTTGGCAATGCTTCCTATTAGGAGGTGCCCCAAGGAGATTTACTTATCAGCACTTTCCCTGCCCCTCTCCCCTCTGGAAAAACAGTCATGGAAATGTTCACTCTTTGTCTTTTTCCAACCATGGAAAAGACCTGACTATAACAAAAACAGCTAATGTTTCTTGAGAGCTTACTATGTGCTGGTCACACATTCAGATGGACATATGTATATTTTTATTTTCTTAAGCCCCCTTGGCCATCCTGTGAAATGCTTATAATGATCTCCCCGCTAGTGACAGATGGGGAAACTTAGGCTCAGAGGGGACAGGAATGTGTCCAAGGTCACAGCGAGCAAATGCATTCTGGCTCTACCACCCAAACTTTTAGCCATGCTGCCAAGCTGCCTTCCTCCCAAATGCCACCAACTTACTCCTTGGTGTCGGGATCCTGTTAACATCAACTACCTCTGTAACTCAAAGGCAGAGTTCTGTTTCAGAAAGGATGAGACCACTCTGAATTTATTTCTCATGACCAATATGCTTCACAGAGTGCTTGCTACATAACCTGCAGACAAATCGTCCGTGGTGGAACCTGGTCTTTTTGGTGGAGTCAAACATTGATAAATGAATCTGTTTCTCATGGTTGCCTTCTTCTCTGCCCCTTCCTTTTCCTTTGTTGAGCACTGACTGTGGCTATTAAGATGAATACCTCTTCTCAGAGTTTCACAGGACTGAAATAAAATTCCACTTTGATTGGAAAAGACCAGAAGCTGACAGTATTTATAGCAAGCAGCAGTTGGGAAGGTTAACTAAGTTCTCCCTGAACACAGGGTACATAAAGTCAAGTGGGTGAGGTGGCCCTCTTCTGAGATCTTATCACACCTGCTTCTGTACTCACACTGTACAACCAGCTCACAAAAGCACCAGAAACAGTCCCCAATTGAGTGCTTATTCTGCCAGGCTCTCGGCTGAGCACTTTTCATGGATTATCTCATTTAATACCTCTGACAGTCCTGTAAGGCATATCCTGTGATTACTGCCACTTGATCAGTGGAGAAACTATGGCTTGGACAGGTTAAGGAACTTGGCCAGGGTTTCAGGCTATCCCAGAACTGGGCTTAAAACTCAAAGTTTCTGATCCTAAAGCCCATGCATCAAACCATAGAGCCTGACCGCTTCTCCATGACTCACTAAGCTGTATTAGAACTGACAATCATCTGTGTGTCTAGCTCCCTCTCTAGATGAATATCTTGGGGCAAGGAGCATGACTTTAAAAAAAAAAATCTATTGTACCAAACACAGGGCCCAACACACAACAAACATTTGTTTAATGACTAGGAAGACGTGACAAATTCAGAAGTCATGTCATCAGATTCAGGGGATTTTTGAAAAGATCAGACACAGGAGATACCCAAGGGTGTGACTGCTTCCTTTAAGCCAAAGACAGGACTTTATCTCCTCGAGGACTGGCTGTGCTGCTGGAGCACCAACACTCTGCAGTGTAACACAGTGTGTGGGAACATGAAGAGGGGACCCAAAAGACACAGCAGCAAGGACAGTGCTCTGATGAGCAAGGAGCAGGTCTTTGAAGGTCAAGAGTGGTTAGCTCATGAGGCCAAGGCCTGGGAGCAATGTGGGTGGCGACAGTATAATGCTGGAAAGTGTCACAGAGTTACCAAGTGAACTGCTGTTATTACTTTTGGTCTTTTCAACCAGAATTGACGCAAGCACAGACTGCACACATGCAGTCACCCACAGTGGCACCTCCAAATATGAAGGAACATGTATGTTCACCCCAAATCAAATACCTTTATGCAAGAGGGTGGAGAACAAAGAGAAGAACAGCTGAATAAACTATATGTGCCGTGGTGTTGGATGAAGCTCTGACTTCTACTGCTTAGGACTCAGACCTGTACTTTGCCCTCCTGTATTTAGAGAGCACTTGCTGAATGTCTACCATGCGCAAATCACTTTGCTAGGTGCTGCTGTGGATGAAAAGATGAATGAGCTGTCAGTGCTGCCCTTACAGATGTTATATTCTACTTAGGGCGATGTCACGTCCAGAAATGACAACAGTTGTTATATGTGAGGTGGAGCCTCGACTTTCACATCTGTAACTGGGGATAAGAACAGTGCTGATCCTAGATGGTGGATGGAAGGATAAGTAGGAGATAAGCTACTTGCATATAGAGTGCTCAACTCAATACCCAGCACATGGAAAGCACCAAAAAAAAGTAAGCCTTCTATTTTAGGATTACAGACCACGGATTGGTAAACTAAAGTCTATGGGTCAAGGCTGGCTAACTACCTGCTTATGTATGGCTGATGGACTAAAAGTGATTTTTACATTTTCAAGTGGCTAAAAATAATCTAAAGAGTTATATTTTTGGACACATGAAAATTAGATGAAATTCAAATTTCAATGCCTTACAATAAAGTTTTATTAGGACACAGTTACACTCATCCATTTACAAATAGCCTTCTGCACTTCAAAAGCAGAGGTGAGCAGTTGCGACAGAGACCTTATGGTCAACAAGCTTTGATTATTTACTTTCTGGTTCTGTACTGAAAACGTTTGCTGACCCCTCCTACACACACAGTTCAATCACCAGCTCAGTCTAATGGAAACTTTTTATCTTCAACAGCAGATTAGGAGTATGCTCACCAGCGCACATCCACAAAGATAAACTGTAAACACACACTCACAAGGAGAGCTCGCCACGTGGTGCTTCAGCGTGCTGCTCGAAATCCTTCCCGGAGCTCTTGCTGGGACTCTTGGTGTACGGGAAACCTGGGGATTGGGTATCGCCGTGTTTCAGACACGTGGTGCCCAAATGCTGCTTTCAGATCCACTGAGCTGGCTGAGTCATTCAGCCACACTACATCATTATTAATATCAAATAATAAACAAGAGTAGCAGATAATTCATATTTGGGGAAGGATGGAGATGACTTTTAAAGTCACAGCACGTTATTTTTCCTAACCCATTCCACAGGGTCACTGCTTTGAAAATGGATGCTTTGATCTGGGACAGGGTAGAATAGGGGAGAGAGATGTGCTTGGGTGTAGGAAGGGAGGAATCCACAGGCAAAGCCACCTTCTACTGTGTGCTCAGAGAGCATCTGCTCCGTCGCAGTCCCATCTCTGTTTACTATTTAAAGCCTCTTATTTGCGGAAGCCTCCTCAGACCATATGTTATCAACAAATGTTGCTAATCAAATACACACAGTAATTTTCATCAGAATTTCCCCCACCCCCCTCATGAACAAAAAACAACACTTGCCACAAAGGGAATATACCTCCCAAAATGACAGTAAACATCCACTGCAAACCTCTGACAACAGAATGATATTTACGAATGTGTATGTGCGTAAGCCAAGAACACATCCATGTTAGGCAAATCAGGACCCTTGGAGAATAGGATTTTGTGCAGTTTGGTGTTGAGGGAGGGAATGATGTCATTAGTTGCCATGGCAATGCTCAGCATAAGGCCATCATTCATGCCACGGAGGCTAGATTTGCATTTATTCAAGGTATCGGGCTCATGCGAGCTGGGTGTTAGATTGGTGTGGTTCATAAAATTAACCGTGGGCTTTAACAAGGGAGAAGTGTCATTTCAGGGAATGAAAGTCCTTTGGTCCTGTTGTTAAGAGGGATAAAGTTATTAATTGCCTGGAGACAACTACATTAAAATCTTTTGGCCTGCCTTTCAAGGCAGACGGCATGCTATTCTACATTGAGCGAATCAATTGTACCACCATGATGTGTTTCATGAAAACTAATTGATAGGATGTGACTTGGGGCCTTTAATAGACTAAAGCTAAACTCCCTCTTGTCTGCACAAATGAGGTGTCTGCTTTGTAGAAATTGGGTTGTCCAGGAGGCAGAGGGATGGAGGTTCCAATCTGCCTACCTGACATTTCCAATGGAACAGTTCCTCTCCAGGAACCAGAAATTCAATGTGTCCAAATCTCAGCTTTAACTTTCTCCCCTCAAATCTGTCCTGCTAAGGCGTCCCCAGCGTAGTCAAAGGAACTGCTATTCACTCAGAAAAGAAAGGTTAGAAGTGCCAGAAAGAGAGTGGATGGAATATTTATATAGAGTGGACAGTTAGAACTTTACCAAGAGGCAATTAATTACCTGTACTTCTTTATTTGGTTTCTTGTCTGTCTCCTCCTGCAAGAATGTAAACTCCCCTAAGGGCAGGGTTCGTGCCTGTGTACCCACAAGTCTAAGGATGGCTGTATCCCTAACACCAAGCACAGTGCCTGGCACGTGGTGCATGTCCAATAAGCATTTCCTGAAGGAATGGATTCAATGAATTGTGACTTTATCAACACTCATACACACATTTGGAGATAAGATTCAAGTTGAAAGAGAAATTTAACAATGTTGGGTTCACCTGGACTTACATTCTTTGGCAAAGTGAAAGAGGAAGTACAGGAAAATTCTTTACCAAAACTTTATAAGAGTGGGACCAAGCCCATTGCTGCGGCAGTCCAGTGTTTAGCTCTGCCCACTGAAGAAGGAACACTCGATAAATGCCTGGTGAATGAAGGCCAGAGATCGAGTACAAAGATCTGCCTATCAATCCTAGTTTTCTCATTAGCTATGTGACCTTGGACAAACCATCGGACAATTTACTCATCTCTATAATAAGGGTAGGGAGACTAACATTTTTTCATCCTAAAGATAAGAGCCTGGCTATATGATTTTGAGCATTTCCTTCTGATTCCTTAGAGTTTTCATCTCTCTGCTTATATCACCCTTTTGTTCTTGTATGTTATCTACGTTTTTTTGGGGGGCCATTGGAAACCTTAGTGTATTAATCATAGTTGATTTAAATCTCCAGTCTGATAATTTCAACATCTTTACCATATCTGAGCTTCATTCTGATACTTTCTCTGTCTCTTCGAACTGTGTTTTGTATCTTCTTATCATTTTTGTTGAAAGTGATGTACTGGGTAAATGGAACCCCGTGTGGCTCCAGGAGCAATTTCTTTTCCCAGTCCTTGCTCCAGTAGGCTATGATTCCCTCTGTTCATCTCTCTAAATTTGGGTGCAGTGGTTTTCCCTGTGACTTAAATTCCTTGATGGATCTAAGGAGAATTGCTAATTTTCTGTTTGTTTAGCCTTTTTATTATTTTGACAACAAAACCCATGCCTTCCAAGCTGTTCACATTCCAGACCAGAAACCAGAAATCCATTAGAGCCTGGATCTGTCAAGATCCTATCCAGCTGTGAGAATCGAGATTGCATTCCTTATTGGAGGTTGACTCATAAGAAAATACACAGACGGTCAAAAAGAGAATCTAAATGGGGAACCCAAGGCTAGAGTTAAATAATGTTAAATAAATGGTGTGGCCTTAGGGTGGATGGGGTGGTATGCAGTGCTGGTGCAGTGGGGTGGCGTAAGCCTGGGGTTGGGAGTCATGGGGTTTGCAGGGCTGTGAGGACATGTCAAGGGCTAGATCACGAAGATGACAATACCTCATATGACATGAGTGTCAGGGTTGGAGTTTGTGGCGTGGGGTAAAGATATCCCCTATCATCTATCATGACAAAAGGGGGTGAGTTCCTGTCATTTGAAATGATGGCTCTCTACCCATTCTGAAGTTCTCCTGCGTCTCTATCACCTAGCTGTCTTTCTCTATCTGTTTATTCTAAGGTCCTATGGACCATTAGAAAAAGTGAACAGTTCACTGCATGGCAGACACCAAAAAGATGCTTGCAGGAGCCTGCTGAGAATATGTTCATTCATTTTCTTCTCTGTGACTCAGCTGATGAACCCTTATTTAATTTCCCACACTACGCTTTTTCCTATAATTGCTCTGGTAACCTGAGCTGGTTATTTGGGTTGCAACCTGTGATTCTCATAATAACTGGGAGGGCCTGTGTCTTTAGAACTTGAACCTGTCTTAGGACACCTTGCAGCTTCCAGAAGATTTACAGGTATGCAGTCAGGGAGACTAACGCGCTGTCAGAAAACCTGGCCAGGGGAGTTACAAAGTGCATTGCAAACCCCTTCGCACTCCAAGTTGGTTCTACTAAGAACCTGAAACAAATGATGACAAACAGCTAGGAGATTACAGAGGCACAGACTGAGTTGACTGAGGCCCTGAAGATCACTGCGGCCAAGCTCCTCATTCACAACTGAGGAAGCTGGAGCAGTGGGGATGAATTTTGAAGTCAGGCTGTTTAATTTCTATCATTCACAGTTAATTATATCAAGCAAATGAGTCTGTCTCTCAGAGCTCAGTTTTCATGTCTATAAAACAGGCACATTATGAGTATCTACATTATAGCGCTTCCTGTCTGCCTGTCCCCCAATTAAATGAGAGAAGCACTTACAGCTCGCATTATCTATGGAGTTCAGTATTAAGAGAGCAGGCCTGAGAGTGTAGCAACCTGGGTTCTACACCTAGCTGAGCCACTGAGTGGCTACCTGAGTGACTTTAAAGAACTGACTGAATGTCTTGTGGCCTCCATTTTCTTACCTGTAAAATGAGGACATTAATAATGCTTCCCAGTTAGCATCCCCTTGTTAGAATTAGCTGAGAAAAATGCTTCCCAGTCTAGTCATCAATAAAGTGAAAGTGAAGTCGCTCAGTCGTGTCTGACTCTGTGACCCCGTGGACTGTAGCCTACCAGGCTCCTCCGTCCGTGGGATTCTCCAGGCCAGAGTACTACAGTGGGTTGCCATTTCCCTCCACAATTATTCAGGACATCTCAGAAGTACACAACAGCACTCCAACTGCCAGCAGCAGAATCAAACATCAGGTTATGAGCTGACCTTGCAAGTGTTTTCCAAACCATCTGGGCAATGACTTGTGTTTTCTCAGCCTGGGGACGATAAAATTGGGACTTGAATTGGGGTTGATTATTTTGGCAGCAATGGCACAGGACTAAGAGCTGAAAACGCACTGTCATTTTCTCAAGACTTCCTTTTCTCAGGAAGGGCCTGAAACACTTCCTCTTACCCCCATCCTGTTTATCATCCTTCTCTGGCTTTCTCTTGACCCTGGGGTGGGGGGCAGTTTATCAGACTATTATTCAAAGGGATTCACTCTATCCTACCTTCTCCAGGAGGAAAGCTTTCTTCCTGCCCCACTGCTGTTGGGTTTGTCCATATGACTACTTGCTCTGGCCTCCTTCTGGGCAGAGTATATAATCCCCAAATTTGACCTTGAATTTGCCCAGGTGACTTTCCTGGGCCAATGGCGTATTAGCAGATGTGATGGAAGCAGGGGCTGGAAATGTGCTTGAATGGTTGGGCTTATTCTCCTAAGCCTCTGTCATCATTGTGAGTAAAATTTCCTCCAGGTAGCTCTGGACCTTCAATCTGGATCCCACAGTGATCTACCTGGAGCAGGACTGAGCCCAACCCAGAGAGAGGAGCCAAGGCTAACCAGACCCACAGCTGAAGCAGAGCCACCCAGCTGAGCTTGGTATGAACTGGCTAACCCCCAAGCAATATGTACAAGAGTGAATGAAATAAATGACTGTTTTTAGCTATTAAGTTTTGAGATAGTCTGTTACATGGCAACAGATCACTGATACACTGCCTTCATCTTCTGTTTAATCACATCATCCTTGTTCTATTCTATGTCGTATAGAATGGTCTGGAGCCCTCAGCCAGGACAGCACATATGGGAGACCTCGCACGCAACTCACAGTCCTTTCATATTATTAAAAAGTCTATTGCAGTCACTCAATAAATACCCGTCTAAAAACCTTGTTGCTTTGAAAAAAGTAGTTCCCAGCTCATATGTCCTCATAAAACCACCTGTCTGTCTGCCAGTGTCAAATGAGGCCATCTCTCCACAGTGTAAGAACTGGACTCAGGTCTGAGTGTGCTGGTGAAGGCTGCCACAGGCCTGACCAGGTCCCCTACAGAGCAGGAGGGTCAGACACTTCCTAAGGCCAAGGCAGGCTGCCTGTGTCTCTCACACCACCTGTGGTCAAGCGCTCCCAGGGGAAGGCTTAACCACATCAAAGGCATTCCAGATTAAGCCTCCCACATGGAAGGCGATGAGCATCAAAGCCAACCTCGGCGACACTTGAGTGCCCCCAACATTTGTGGCTCTAAGTGGGCACCCGAGCTGTGGTGGGCACACAGAGGCAGCACTGGGGGTTCAGGGATAGCCACTGGGAGCATCGGCTGCCCTCCAAGCGCCAGTCCCTTCCTGTAAGACCTCCCAGCAGCCTTTGATAGATAGAGAGGGCTGTGGGAGCTATTGTTGGCTTTGCTTCCCTGGGCTGGTTTCCCATCATCCCACAGAGGGGGATCTCTGAGGACACCATTGTGAGCCGTGCTTGTCTCGTTCCCCCAGGGACTGGCTGGTGGATCTGTTCTTTTTTCTCTCTGTTTCACATTTGTGAGGAACCACTGGGAGTGGTCATGAATGCCAGGAGTCTTACAGGGAAACACTGAATAGGCCAGCTGGCCAAATGCCCTTCAGTAAGGACTGAGGTGTTGTCTTAGAGCACTGGGAAGATTGTTCTCGAGACCAAGTGCGATGGCACAGGTCCAGAGTGAAGCCAGAGACTTGTTCCTGAAAAGCGACAAATCTCATTTGTAGAGAAATATCACTACCACTCAACCATCCAAGGTGTACTGATGCTGTCTGAGTGGGGTGAAAACATTGCCTATGTTTCCACTCAAGTCTGGTTCTCCTTGCGCTGAACACAGGGGCCCTCCAAAGGGCTCAGCGACAATAATTTTGGAACTCCCACCCACTCAAATATTAAACATACTAAAAGGACTCCTCCAGAACATCCTGCCAAAAATATACACAAAGCTGAATGAAAGCTGAATTGACTTGCCATCAACTAGTGGATGTAGGATAAATTTAAGGGACACGTAATTCAATATTATTTTTGATTTTGTAATTATCTTCAATTTGGAGTTAAAATATTTCCTTTCAAGGTTTAGCTAATTTCTCATCCTCTTAAGGAACATCTGGGTCCCTGGCACTGTACCTCCTGGAGTCTAGCACGTAAGATGACTCTGCCGGGTAGACTGTCTCGGGCCCAGATATAATTAGTATTTCATGACTGGCACTTGCTTTTCACCCTGAAATAATACATTTGGGGACTTCCCTGGTGAGTCCATTGGCTAAGACTCCACGCTTCCAATGCAGGAGTCCTGGGTTCAATACCCGTCCAGGGAACTAGATTCCATATGCCTCAACCAAGAGTTTGAATGCCGCAACTAAAGAGCCCACGTGATCTTTAGATGGACCTGGTGCAGTCAAATAAATAAATATTAAAAATGACTCACCATTTATTAAATAAAAATTAAAAAAAATAAAAATGATTTAAAAATAACAATAATAATCAACTTGATGTCCCTCCAATTGATAGGAGCCAGGATGAGCTTTAACCCATACTCAGCGCTGACTCGCACACATCCTCCCAAGCACAAATTGGCTCCACAGTATTTGCCCAGGAAAAGCACGCAGGCAGGTACTGTCATGATCTCCTCCTGCCTGCAAGGCCCATGTATTGTCTTGTCTCAGTCCAGAGGAGACATAAACATAAAGCAGGCCACTCGGCCAAGCGTGCCTGAGAGGCTCAAGCAAGAGCCAGCCACTTGCCTCTGGACTAGGTTTTCTCAACGGCTCTGGGATTTGACAGTAGCAAAACCTCCTCTTTAGCCCCCTGGATCCATGAAGGTCGTAACAAATTCCAGTGCTTCAGAAGGCTTCACAAATGTTACTTACCTTTTTATAATGGGATCCATTTTGCCACACTAGCATAACTGAGTCCTCCCTTCCTGCGCCCTCTCCTGCCTTGTGTGCAGATGGACACCAGGCCTGCAGTGACGCCCACCCGGAGCCCGTCAGCTCAGGACCCTTCTCCATGCCCTCCACTGGCCACTTGGTAGGGGCTCTGTTTTGCTTTGTCAGGTTTCCACCACACAGAGGCTCAGTGTATTGGAAAACAGAGTGCAGAAAATGTAGGTGCAGCCAGTGAGGAAACCTAAAGGTGCTGTGGCTAATGGTGTGTTCTAATGGTCAGATGCTCTGGTTTTGAACTTGGCTCCATCTTCTAGAAGCTGTGTCATCATGGGCAAGATACACTACCTCTTGGAGCCTCCAATTCCTCATCTGCAAACCGAGGATAAACAAAATATCTACCTCATCGGGTTGTTATAAAGAATAAACCATATCATTCAGGAAAAGCACCAGCATAGTGAACACATGCTTGGCTGAACAAAGTCAGCCACTGTTATTAATTGTGGGCTCCTGGAGGTGGCTGGAGTTTAAAGGACCCTTTAGAAATTCATGTGTTGAACTTGGAGGCTTTCTTGAAGAAGGCCGTGATTAAACCTTCCTTTGGCACACCTGGGTTGTCAGGAATAGCCAGTATTTACATACCATGAACTTCTCTATACCTACACCATGATGGACTTGTTTGCAATTTTTTTTAACCAACATAACTACCGAGATTCACTCAAATAGCAAGTGAAGCATGAGGTTCCTCTCCCGGCTCTCCCCCGGCCTCACGGGCCATGCCTCCTCAGTCCCCTCTGCTGCTTTTCTCATCTTCTCTCCAGACCTGAGCAGAGCCGGGCTTGTCTATGGACCTCTCCTCTGTCTGCATCAGTGGTTCTTGAGGGGATGGTTGTGAGGCCCCAGGGCAGCACATTTGGCAACGACTAGAGACTCTCTGGGTTGTCATGAAGTGGTGGTGCATATGCTGCTTCTGGCATCCAGGGGGCAGAGGCCAGGGCTGCGGCTAAACACTCTGCAGTGCACAAGAGAAACCTTAACAGCAAAGAATCACCCAGCTCAAAGTGTCAGCAGTGCCGAGCCGGAGAAATCCTGGTCTACACCGACCACACTAATGATGTCTCACAGGCACCCCAACTTAATACGTTCAACACTCAACTCCTAATCTTAACCCATTCCCCTTCAAATCAGCTCCCCTGAAGTCTTCCTCGGGTCAGCAGTGGGCAAACCCATCCTTCTGATTGCTCTGGCCAAGAGCTTGGAGTCGCCTGTGACTCCAGCAGTCTACTGGTCCCATCTTCAAAGTACAGGCAGAACCTGACCACGTCTCGCCACTCCACTCATCCAACCCTGGCCCCAGGCACCGCCCTCTCCTCCCCGACTCAGTATACTGCCTTCAGGTTTGTTTTTCTTCAACCCCTGTATTCTCCAACTTCCCTAAAAGCCATAGTGATCTATTTTCTTTTCATTGGTTTTGAAGGGAGCACAGTTGCTCTGTGATGTTGTGTTAGTTTCTGCCGTACAGCTAAGTGAACCAGCTCTATGCATACATAACCCCTCTTTTTAAGATTTCCTTCCCATTTAGGTTGCCACAGAGAGGTGAGTAGAGTTCCCTAGCCACACAGTAGGCTCCCATTAGTGCTTTACTTCACACACAGTGGTGTATATATGTCAATCCCGATCTCCCAACTCATCCCACCCCTCCCCCCTTGGCATCCATAAGTTGGTTCTCTATGTCTGTATCTTGCCATAGTGATCCTTTAAAATGCAAGTCAGCTCTCATCATTCCTCTGCTCAAAACTTTCCAGTGCTTCTCCAGCTCAGTCAAAATAATTGACAAAGTCTGCACTATGGCCTCCAAGGCCGTCCAGGAGTTGGACTTGCATTGCCTCTGATTTTGCCACTTTCACTTTCATTCACTCAGCTCGAGCCAATGCAGTCTCATTGCTGTTCTTTGAAAATGCCGTGCACACTTCCACCAAGCATCTTTGCATGTGCTGGTCCCTGTCTGAAATGCTTTTCCCCCTGCCCCACTCCTGTACCCTGGATGAATGACTCTCTTGGCTGGCTTCTTCTAGGCTCTGCCCAAAGTCACTTTATCAGTGAAGACTTCCTTGACCACCGTGTCTAAAAAAGAACATCCCCAGGCTCCTTATTCTTCTTCCCTGCTCCATTCTTATCCTCTGCGCTTACTGCCATCTGACATATATTTCACTTTTGTCTGTTTATTGCTCATCTGCGCCCACTAGAGGCCATACCCTCTAGTGGGGGTATGGAGAGTAGCTCCTGTCAGCTTTGTTCTCTGCCACATCTATATCAAGACTAGTGACCCACACATTTTAGACACTTCACAGATGTCTGTTGAACAAAGAATTGATTCTGAAATAGTGCTATTGATGAGTTCTGATTTCAGAATAATTTTCATTATCAATAGAATATTCCAATTACTCTAGGCCAGCTAGAAATCTGTTTTATGCTGGGTAACCAGGGGAAGCTACTTAAAATCTTTGGGCCTCAGCTTCCTTATCTGAAAACTCATCAGACTTTCCATTCATAGATTGCTATGAGATTCCATGAAATAAAACACAAAGTATTTGACACAGTGTCTGCAACACATAAAACACTGAATAAATCATAATAGGCATAGTGATAACACTGGAGCTGTACTTGGGGAGTTTCTCTAGTCTGTAGAGGAGCTCACTAAGAATTCCCCCTTTAGTTGCCCAACTGCAAAGACTTTCCTAGAGTGTCCCACCTGCCTCTTCCCTACCCATCCCCTGACAGACTTTCTGGGTCAGGTCCAGGGTTCCCCTAGGTTTCTGGGCCCTCTGACTCCATGTACTTTAATCTAAATCAATTCAATAATAGATATGGGACCTAACTGCTGTCTACAGTGGAGATGAATTACTGGGTGCCAAGCAGATGACTTCTGCCTGGACTTGCAAGATGAGGGGCAGGAGCCATAATATAGAATTGGGGACAAGGGAGCTGACTGGACAGGTGCCCTTGCCACTCCCTCTGAGCTCTCCAGTGGATGACAGCAGGCTGACTGATTTTGCTTCGATCGTCGTCATTTGTTGTTGGGTTTCTGTTGTCGTTCATTCACTCACAAACTCACCAACCACCCTACGTTGATCACCATCTGTGCCAGGCACTGTTCCAGGTTTGGGGCAAGAGTCCGTGAATAAGACAGAGAAGGTCCCCGCACTCATGAAGAAGGTTTTATCGTTTGGGCCAGACAGATAATAACCAGATAAATAAGTGTGATGATTTCTGGGAAGGACAGACGCTGTGAAGACAGTAGAACAGGGTCACAACATGGACAATGCCAGGGGTAGGGCTCCATTAGGTTGGATAATCAGGGGACAGACTGAGGACATGGTGCTCGAGCTGCGACCAGAGGGGAGGGGTCTGTCATCAAGCTGCCCGCACCCTTCTTTGTCCCCCTCCCCTAGTGAAGCAAAGGGAGAATGAGGTGGGGGACCGCGACAGAGGGGAGGGACCTAAGCTCTTGTCTCCAGTTAATCCCTGGTGCCCAGTATCCTGAAAATCCTCGCTGAGTCAATGAATGAGTCTGGTTTGATATCCCCACTCTCTTTACTTCCTCCCTTTTCCCTAACTTCTTTCTTTTCTCCCTCCCCTTTTTTTTTTCTCTCTCTCTCCCTCTGAAGACACTGTCTGAGTAAAATGTGGTAAGTAAATTTGTTTAAAATCAGAATTCCCAGTATCTGAGTGTTTAAACCCTTCCCTCACAGTTTCCAGATTTATATAAATGATAAGACAATTCATGACCTCTTGACTGCACACTGTCACACAGCTTTACCACCTGCCCATGAAGGAGGGGAGCAGAATCAATACCACACAGCCCTGCAATTAAGTTCCAGTGTCGTCCCCCTACGGAAGTCCACATGCCTTTTTCCGCTGCCTGCAAACACTCCTCTCCCTCTAATCTGAAGCTTAGGCTCTGGCAGTTCATCACAAGCACAATAAAATCAGGTTTATTCCCTTCATCAATCATCCAAGAAAATTTATAGAATTGTGGTCATTAATTTCATCACTTTAAGTGGAGGGGGAATAATAATTTCATTATCCACTATTACTGCTTATAAATTTTTATGAATTATTTGCATCATTAAAAATTCAATGTGCCTAACGTGAAAATGCAGAGCTGTCTGGATTGGACAGGCTTTTTTCTTCTTCTGTCAGGCACAAACATTGGTGATGCTTAGGGCACTGACACGTTCTCTTCCCTTCACACAGGGTGGCAGAAGTGGAGTTATGCTCTGAGAGAGAGTGAGGAAAAAATGCCAGAAAATCATTAAGAGGCACAGCGGGTGACTGATATATGACTTAGCCCTTCCAACAGCAGTGATACTGCAGGATGGTTTAAAAGACTGACATAGTCATACCTTACCATGAGGAGTTAGACGGCAATTTGATGGTCATGTGCAGGCATCCTGGCTTGGCCAGTGCTTTACCGTTAATAATGGATCATGTTACAGCACACCTTGTGTATAATTCCACATTTCCTTACACTCTGCCGCTGTCTTAGTCAGCCTGGGCTGCTCTAACAAATACCCTAGACTGGGAACTTAGATGACGTTTATTTTGTTTGGCTGCTCTAGAGTCTGGCAAGCCCTAGCACTAGCATGTTCAGTGTCTGGTGAGAGACTGCTTCCTGGTTATGTCTTCACATGACAGAGAGATCATCTCTCCTTTGTCTCTTTTACAACCTAATTCCATTTATGAGAGCACCAGTCTCATAACCTAATTATCTCACAGAGGTCCTACTTCCAATTACTATCCTGCGGGGGAACTAGGGCTTCAACATATGAATTTGGAGGGTGACATGAACACTCAGTCCATAACCTTATGTCCCTGGACCTCTAAAATTCCTGACCTTCTCACAGGCAAAAAGGCATCCCAAAAGTTCCCCCCTGAAACTCCAAAGTCTCATGTAATTATCATCAGTACATTGACTTCAGTTCAGTTCAGTTTGCTGATTCCATAATAATGGATCATGTTACAGTGCATCTTGGGCTTCCCTTGTGGCTCAGCTGGTAAAGAATCCGCCCAAAATGCAGAAGACCTGGGCTCAATGCCCTGGGTTGGGACAATTCCCTGGAGAAGGGAAAGGCCACCCACTCCAGTGTTCTGGCCTGGAGAATTCCAAGGACTGTACAGTCCATGGGGTCATAAAGAGTTGGACACAACTGAGCGACTTTCACTTTCACAGTGCTTCTTGTCTGCAATTTCACATTTTTTGTATACCGTCAGTAATATTTATTAACTACGAATCTTTGACATGATGCTCAATACTGTATGGATATCATGTGCATGAATCCTTGCAACAACCCTATGATGTAGGTATGACTACTTCTATTTTACAGGTAAGGTGTTCCAGGGATTCACCAAGGCTGAGGGCTGTTTTTGAGTGTCTAACTCCACAAGTATTTTCCATGAGGTATAGTCCATATCTATTTTGTTAGGTCTACATTTTACTAAAGTTGTTTGGGTAAAGTTAGGGATTTTTAAAATTAAAAATAATTTTTATTCAAATGTTCTAATCCTATTAAAAAATCTTGCAGAATAAGATATCTCACATCTTATAATTTTATGATACCCTGTCACCCTGGGAAAAAATGTGCGATCAATCTCTTGGAAAACATGAGTTGGTAACCTACTCTTAGCACATCACAAGCTTAAGTTCTGAGGTGCTACAACGATGTCTGGCTCCCAGTTTTTGTCCTTGTTTGTCTGAAGAACAAAGTAATTTTCTGAACAATTAAAAAACCGCCCAGAGGAGCTAAATGATTTAATATAGTTCAAGAAATGTCCCAAGGCAGAATACAGTCAGCTAATAAATGGATAATAGAGGTAATGAATACTGTGGTTCAGAAGACAGTGAGACTGATGTACTTTCAATGATTTAAAAGTCCATCATGGTGGGGGCAGATGCAACTAGCAGAGGTCCTAAGAATCGGTACAATGCAGATGTAGAGAATAAATAAATGGATGTCAAGGGTGAATGGGGCGGTGGGCAGAATTGGGAGATTGGAACTGACATATATACACGACTGACACTACTTATAAAATAGCTAGGGGCTTCTCTGGTGGCTCAGTGGTAGAGTCCACCTGCTAATGCAGGAGACATAGGTTTGATCCCTGGGTTTGGAAGATTCCCTGGAGAAGGAAATGGCAACCACTCCAGTATTCCTGACTAGGAAATCCCATGGACGGAGAAGCCTGGCGGACTCCAGTCCATGGGGGTCACAAAAACGTTGAACATGACTTAGTGACTAAACAACAACAAATAAAGTAGATAACTAATGAGAATATACTGTATAGCAAAGGTAACTCTACTTAATATATCGTGGTGAGCTAAACAGGAAGGAAGTTCAAAAGGGAGGGGAATGTGGCTGATTCATTTTGCTGTGTAGCAGAAACTAACCTAACATTGTAAAGCAACCATACTCTAATAAAAATTAATTTTTAAAAGTGGATAAAATATGGATGGGCAGAGGCCATATACTGGGGAGGGGAAGTTGAAAGCATTGGTACTAAAAACCCTTCAGAGGAGAAGGAGGCTACTCAGTAGTAGCTCATAGAAGTAGCTATAACAGAAGCTAACACACAAGCAGTCAGTTCTTCACATCCACAGAGAAGTGATCGCAGTCATAGAGGATGGCTGACTTAGGCTTCTGGGTAAACGGTAGAAATGTGTAGGTCTGGTATGATAAATGAACTATCACAAGGAAGGTAGAGATGGCCCAGAGAAAATGAGTGAACTAGGTGAAGTTTATGGACATCTGTTATTTTTCCAGCCCAACATTCTTGCCCCCGCCTCTAGTTACATCCTGTAATTCTGCCTTGGCAACCACCTCTCCCTGACCTTGGTTCATATGGTTTGAGTGAAGCTGACCCCACTCCTGAATTGAGAGGTGGCTATTCTTGACACTGCATTTCCTAGGCTAGGATGACTGAATCAAGTGTGGATCTTTGACTCAGTTGATAAAGAGTCAGCTAAACTTTGGCTAAAAAACAAAGGGGAGATGCTTTTCCTTTAGGGTTACTACATGCAAAATCCGCCTGCAATGCAGGAGACCCGGTTCAATTCCTGGGTCAGGAAGATCTGCTGGAGAAGGGATAGGCTACCCACTCCAGTATTCTTGGACTTCCCTTGTGGCTCAGCTGGTAAAGAATCTGCCTGCAATGCAGGTGACCTGGGTTCGATCTCTGGGTTGGGATGATCCCCTGGAAAAGGGAAAGGCCACCCACTCCAGTATTCTGGCCTGGAGAATTCAATGCACGGTACAGTCCATGAGGTTGCAAAGAGACGAACACGACTGAGTGACTTTCACTTTCACTACATGCAGATAATGTAGCCCATGAGCTACTGGCAACAACCAGTTTGCTTCCACAAGGGAAGAGGTTACCTGAGAATGAAAACAGTCGAGAGGCATAGAGCTGAAGGAAGGAGGAACACCTGAGGACACCCTCTGAGCTTTAGGATCAAGCCACGCCTGCAGGCCTAGACACTTCAGTTAAGCGAAACGATGGACTCCTGTCTCCGTCTAAGCCAGTTAGAATCAGAGTTCTGTTCGCTGCAACAGAAGAAGTAAAGCAAAGTCCCAACGGACCTGCTTGTTGCTTCTTCATTTACTTCTTCCCACATTTCAATCATCTCTTCCTTTCAGGTGCCTGCAGCCTCATGATCGGACTCTGACATTTTGCTTTTCAGACTGCATTGGCGCTACTCTATTATTTGAGCATTTCTTTAGAATTCTTCTTAATCAAATCTACTTGCCCTGTGTTCTGTTCCTCCAGGTCCTTAACAGAATACAGATTATTCAGAAAACACTACATTTCCTTTATCTATTCCTTCATCTCATTTATTGGCCATCCCTAGGTAGGGAAGATACCCTGGGGGAAGAAATTGCAACCCACTCCAATATTCTTGCCTGGAGAATCCCCATGGACTGAAGAGCTGGGTGGGCTATAGTCCACTGTGTTGCAAAGAGTCGGACATGACTGAAGCAACTCAGCATAGCATAGCATACAGTGGGCCTAGGCACTGTACTCCATACTTGGAATATTAGGTAGGAAAAAGTCCCTGCTCTCATGGAGCTCCGCTGCTAGATTAGTTGTACAATAACTTAATCTAACTTAGGTAATGATGACTAGGAATGGTCTAACCCAGGGATCATCAAACTATACCTCACAGGCTAAATTGGGCCTGCTGCTTGGTTTTGTAAATAGTTCTACTGGACACATCCGTGCCCATTCATTTACACACCACATGTGACTCCTTTCACGTGACAATGGCAGAGCTGAGGAGCTGTGACAAAGACTGCAGAGCTTGCATTTGCTATATGGCTCTTCACAAAAAAGCAGGCTGACCTGTGGCCTAAACTTCCTCCCAAGGTACTGCACATGTGCAGTGTAAGTGAAATCCTAAGAGATCTGGTGTTTCAGTTCAGTTCATTTTAATGGTGGAAGTAAATAAACTGTACTGAACTTTTAGGAGAATGGTGGGCATGTCTGCAACACCACTCTGCAACCACTTTTTCAAAGTCACTGATTTAAAAAAAACCCTATGCATTGTGCATTCTATCCCATTACATGGGTTTCTTGTTTCAATATAAAAATCTTTCCAATATTATCAATAAGCTGGTTTAATAGGAAGATGCTCCTTGTTGAACTCTGGGACTTTGTGATCCATGCATGTTCCAGCTGGAAAAGCATTGCCTGCATTCGAAATAGCATGTCTCTAAAGCGGGGCTGTTCAAGTCAAGGCTTTGGGGAGGGGAGGCTTTCTTTAGCTTCTGTAGCCCTTCTGCCACCATCAAAGGGATGACAGCAATCAGAAACGCCTGTGCTTTGGAGTGAGTTCCGGCCCCAGCATCTGCTCCTTCTGCCTCTTTCGAGTACTGAGAATTTACAAGACTCTGAAAAAAATTTTTGGTGTCCTATTCATGTAGTTTTTGGGGAAGCATTACAGTTTTCTTAATGAGAGGAGACATTCACATATTATTCCTTAAGCTGTATTTTATGCCCTTTCCCCAGTGACTTCTCTGTTATAGCTCATCAATACATTATTTGTGGACAGAGATTGCTTATGGACGCGTCTCTTGGTTTGAGGTTATGATTATGGATTTTTTGTTGTCTTTATTTATTTGTTGGGCATGTTTGGTGGTAGAAAAATCGTTTTGTATGGATGGAGCATTACACTCTTACTGATGTACAAAAAGGTACTCATTATTTATTGGGTGGTATCGATTGCTTTTTTACTCTTGGGCAACTGGGAATCTGTTTATATTGTTAGGTTTGTTTAACCTCTATTGAAAAAAGAATTGCTTAGCAAGACAGACTCAGTTCCTTCCTCCTGGAAAGGTAAGGATGCCAGGTAAGCCTGAGGGACTGTTATCATTCAGGGCTATCGAACGGCTCACTCATGAAAGACTCTGACTGAGGGCCTACTACGTATCTGGTCTGCACTAAGCACTGTGTCTGAAGGGTCTCACTGAATTGCTACCCATGTCATTGGAAGGTACAGTCTTCACCCCCCAGTTTACAGACCACTGATATGTTCAGTCTTTAAGCAACTAGATCAAGGTCACTCCACTAAACAACAACAATAATAGTAAATCAACACAGCTCATTATGCTGCGTACTGTGCTGAACATTTTAAACACGGTGTCTTATTCTATCATGGCAGCAGCTTTACAGAGCAGGTACCATTACCACTGCAGTGTTCAGAGTAGGAAATGGGGCTCAAAACATTAGCCCCATTAGAGAACCTGCCTTCAGGTCACCAGACTAGTGAGCAGGGAGGCTAAGACTCCAGCACCGACAGCTTGTCCTCACAGCCATCTTTTTAGAAAGTCACGCTAATATTCATGTCTTATTATCAGAAAGCGAAACTGGGATCCAACAAGTGCGGCGCCTGCTGAAGTGAATACCCCTCTACCCCAGCAGTGCGGGCCTTGAGCAGCCTCCGGACTGACACCTCTGGGCTGGCCTTCCTGACACTGAGCAGGAATTCCTTCATGGAAGAGGAATCCCAATGCACCTTGCCTCTCTTGGGATGCTAAGTCAGAAGGAGCACAGGATGCAGAGTTTGGAGGCCTGGGTTCCAGCCCCAACTAGAGTCCCGTGCAACTCTGAATACGTTCCAGGCTCTTTCTTTGATCAGCCATTCCATCCGTACAGCAAGGGGTTGGGTGGGAGGAACTTAACCCTCCCTTCTGACTCCAGAAATTTTGTTTCTGTCATTTAATCTCTGCCAAAGATATTGGAGATTTTCCTGTGACTCCAGTGTGAATACAAAATATAGACAAATCTTTGGATGTGGGGCAGTCACAGAGTTTTCTAGAAAGTGGATGTTGAATGCTACATTATGGAACTGGGTTTGGGCCACTCCTGGGTCCTTCACTTGGAGAGAAGGTTGGAAGGCAGGCAGTAGAGGTGCAAACAGCGGTTGCCATTAAGTACAAAGAGTGGCCCTCGGTAAAGCAAGAGATTGAATGCCATCCAGGCGGAGCAGGACGGCAGGCTTCTGGGCTTGAAATGCTTGCTGGGTTGGCAGAATCTCAACGACCTGAATCTCACTCTCTTCTCTCCTAACAGTGACCTCACTGCCCCCAAGGTCCCTAGTTCCCCTTGCTAGGGACTCTTGCCTGGGAGTGTGGGATGGACTGGGAGTCTGGGATTAGCAGATGCAAACTATTATATGTAGAATGATATAGATAAACAGGGGCTTCCCTGGTGGCTTAGTGGTATGGAATCTGCCAGCAATGCAGGAGATGTAAGTTCAATCCCTGAGTCAGAAGATCCCCTAGAGAAGTAAATGGCTAGCTGCTCCAGTATCCTTGCCTGGGAAATGCCATGGACAGAGGAGCCTGGTGGGCTAGTCCATGGGATCACCAGGAGTTGGACACTAATTAGCGACTAAAGAACAACAGCAGCATAGATAAACAACAAGGCCCTATTGTATAGCACAGGGAATTATATTCAGTAACCTGTGATAAACCATAATGGAAAAGGATATGAAGGAAAATACATGTATGTGTGCGCGCTAGTCGCTCAGTGACTCTTTGCAACCCCAAGGACCATAGCTCACCAGGCTCCTCTGTTCATGGAATTCTCCAGGCAGGAATACTGGAATGGGCTGCCCTTTTCTCCTCTAGGGGATCTTCCTGACCAGGGATCGAACCTGTGTCTCTTGCGTCTCCTGCATTGGCAGGCAGATTCTTTACCACTGTGCCACCTGGGAAGTCCTGTAGTTCAACAAGATAGAAATGAAGACTTTCCTGCCTCTGCTTTCTCCACCAGTAATGGCTCCTCATTCTTCCTTATGCAAATCCCACCCGGCCCCAGGCACCTTTCCTGATCATTCTGGCCCTTGATCACCCCTCCTTCCTGCTGCAGTTACTCCTACCCCGAAGAGTTTCTTGAACTGGCTTTGGTTTGGAGCTGTGTGTTTCGCCAGGCAACCTGGCCCAGGGCTGAGTGGGCCCTCCAATGTCTTAGACAGTCTGAGTGTGGAAAGGGGCCGAGCTGGAGTTAAATGTCCCCAACTTCTGCATCCCTCTCTACTCTCAACAACAAAGACTATACCGCATTTGGATTCTGTGCCAGGTTGAGGTCTACGTGCTGTGGATACACCACAGGTGCAAGACAGACCCGCACTTTTGTGTTCCAGACCTTTAAGGTTTGTTTTTCTGGGCCATGAAACTTCTTCCAAGAGCTAAACAATCAGGCCTAGATGCATATGCACATCTGATTTGTTTTCCAGGACATGGTGATAGTAGGCTTTCCTGTTTTATATAAAGTCCTTTATAGTCAGGACTTTAAAGGCAGACAGCCAGCCTTACTGAAGGAAGAAATACAAACATGTATTAAAAATGGAAAGGGCCAAGCATTAGGTATACTGGTATTTTTAGGAATCTTAGTTCCTTCTTATTACAGAATTCTTTGTTTATCCCTGAGCTAAGCTGGGCTTCGAGGACACACTGGCCTATCATTTGTTCACTGGTAAGATATAAATAGGGCTTCCCAGGTAGTTCAGTGGTAAAGAATCCACCTGCCAATGCAGGGGGCACAGGTTCAATCCCTGGGTTGGGAAGCTCCCCTGGAGAAGGAAATGGCTACCCACTCCAGTATTCTTGCCTGGGAAATCCCATGGACAGAGGAGCCTGGCAGGCTACAGTCCATGGGGTCACAAAAGAGTCAGACTTGACTTAGCAATTAAACAACATCAAGTAAAAGTGAAAGTTGCTCAGTCATGTCTGACTCTTTGGGACCCCATGGACAGTAGCCCGCCAGGCTCCTCCGTCCATGGGATTTTCTAGACAAGAATACTGGAGTGGGTTGCCATTTCCTTCTCGAGGGGATCTTCCTAACCCAGGGATCGAACCTGGGTCTCTTGCATTGCAGGTAGACTCTTTTCCTGAGCTACCAGGGAAGTCCCAAACAGCAACAAAGATACAAAAGATTCCTGAAGTCCACGGGAAAAGGAAGCTATAGCAGAATTTAGCCACTAGATGGCAATCCCAGACCATGAATGCCTCCCCACTCAGCCAGGGTGGATTTTCAATCCTGTGTTCCCAAGCACATTTCCACTGGCTGCAGAAATACTTCAGCAGACCTAAAAAGGTTCAACAAGGGCACCAGGCCCTCTATACTCTTAACTACCTTATTACTTCACCAAGTGGCGTTAACTGATATATAAGAGGAAAATGTAACTAGTGTTTACATTCACGGGTAATTTAAAAATGCACCTTGGTTTTTTTTTTTTAATGAACCTTGATTCTGCTTTATACAAAAGCATAACAGTGATAGAAGAGGTCAGAATATCTCAAGAAATGTCCATTTCCCTTTCTCTGTGTGGGGTGGTTACATCTATGTCACTTGTCCAGCGCTGACCATGCTGGACAGAGACACAAGGTCAAAGCACAGCCATGCCGGATTTCATGCTTTAGAGACTCTGAAACTTGGATCAGGGAGACCAAAGAGCAGGGCGGGGGTGGGGGGTTAAATGGAAAGTGCCATTGGATTAGGCTTTATTAGTGGCTGATAACCACTGGGTATTTAATTAATATTGAAATACAATCCTTCCATGTCCTCTGATGCAATCAATTTAATCAGGCTCCATCCCTGGATGCCATCAGGAAATGGACTAGACTGGAATGTATTTCTACTTATTTTTGGCACGTAAGAAGATAATAAATATGACTCAAGAATAAAGTCCTAAATTGATTTACAATCAATTCCCAGCTTCCTTGCTTGCTAGCAGAACATTGGTCCCTATTTGGCAATAATATGAAGAGGGTTAGAGCTCGGACTGGCCATTTTTTGAGTTAACCATCAGACAACCAGATTCTTTAATATAGTTGTTCATTGATGATACTGCCCACAAGGCCAGTGAACACTAACTGTAACTTCCCACAGCTGAACAATTCTTTTCTTAAACTACCATTTCAGTCAGTGCAAAGTAAATGGTTTGATATTACAGATAAAAAGGACTATTAGTTAAACCAGTGGTTCTTGCTTGGTGGGGATTTCACCTTCCTTTTTCTAGGAGATGTTTGGCAAATGTCTGCCGACATTTTTTTGGCTGTCACAGCCAGGTGTGTGGAGAAGGAAATGGCAACCCACTCCAGTACTCTTGCCTAGAGAATCCTGTGGACAGAGGAGCCTGGTGGGCTGCTGTCCGTAGGGTCACACAGAGTCGGACACGATTGAAACGACTTAGCATGCATGCATGCGTTGGAGAAGGAAATGGCAACCCACTGCAGTGTTCTTGCCTGGAGAATCCCAGGGACGGGGGAGCCTGGTGGGCTGCTGTCTACGGGGTCGCACAGAGCCGGACACGACTGAAGTGACTTAGCAGCAGCAGCAGCAGACAGGTATGACTATGCTACTGGCATCTATTTAGCTTATATTTATAAAATTTATTCTCTTCCTCCTCTTATAACTTTTAAGAGCGTTTTAGAACTTTTTAGAGTTCAGGAATACTGATATGTATCCTACAATGCACAGGGCAACCTCCTATAACCAAAAATTAATTGTCCCCAAATATCATTTTGCCAACAAAGGTCCATATAGTCAAAGCTAGGGTTTTGCAGTAGTCACGTATGGATGTAAGAGTTGGACCCTAGAGAAGTGTGAGTGCTGAAGATTTGATGCTTTTGAACTGTGGTGCTGGAGAAGACTCTTGAGAGTCCCTTGGACAGCAGGGAGATCAAACCAGTCAATCCTAAAGGAGATCAATCCTGGGTGATCACTGGAAGGACTGATGCTGAAGCTGAAGCTCCAATACTTTGGCCACCTGAATTGAAGAGCCAGCTCACTAGAATAGATCCTGACGCTGGGAAAGACTGAGGGCAAGAGGAGAAGGGGACGAAAGAGGATAAGATGATCGGATGGCATCACTGACTTAATGGACACATGAGTGTGAGCAAACTCTGGGAGATAATGAAGGACAGAGAAGCCTGGAGTGTTGCAGTTCTTGGGGTTGCAAAGAGTTGGACACGACTTAGCGAATGAACAACAAATAATCAACGTAGTGCTGAGGTGGAGAAACCCCAGTCCACATCTTTCAACTCCATCCTGTGATGTGGAAATTTTAGGTACTTCTAGGAGTTACACGGGCTTCCCTGGTGGCTCAGAGGTTAAAGCGTCTGCCTCCAATGCGGGAGACCCGGGTTCGATCCCTGGGTCGGGAAGATCCCCTGGAGAAGGAAACGGTAACCCACTCCAGTATTCTTGCCTGGAGAATCCCATGGACCGGGAAGCCTGGTAGGCTACAGTCCACGGGGTTGCATAGAGTCGGACACGACTGAGTGACGGAACGGAACGGAGGAGTTACACAAGCCAGTGAGAGGACTGAGGGGCTGTCTGTGTTTGGGGAGGACAAAATGTTTGGTTCCTTAATCTCTGTCTTTCTCACTGTCTCCCCATCCCCATCCTAGTGTATTTGCATACGCTTCCCAACTCCAGCTGTTTGAGAACTGCATCAGATCATCCATCTGTCTCTAGGAAAGAGGAATCCAAAAATGCAAATGCCTTGTTCTCTGCTAAGTACACAGCTGTGCAAAGAACCATTTAAACCAGGGCTGGTAATACATTTTTTTTTTTTTTAAGAAAACTTCTATTCTCAAATTTCTCCAGCCTCTTAAAGAATCTCTTAAACAATCTCTTGTTGAAAGATTAAGTTGTCCGTTTCAGATGAACCTGCTTCCTGCTCTACTGAGAATTTGGAAATTTTCAGAGACTTTTTTTTTTTTTTTTAGGAAAAGTCTGAAAAACTTTCAGGAAATTTCTGTCTAACTTCTTCCCTTTATATTTTCAAGATTCTCCCCATTTCACAGGGCAAGTTATCTAATGGTACTGAGTCTCAGCTTTTCTTAGCTGTAAAATGGGGATGATAATACTCACTTTACAGAACTGTGCTGAGGTGGGTGCACATGAATATTCAGCTGAGGTTAATCCTCTCTCTCTGGCCCCTCTTCCAGGCATTGGTTTGGCCTCCAGTAGCCATGTCCGTTGTGTATGACTTTGCCCTCCTGGCCACAGCTGACTGTCTCAAGGATGAGGACTTGACCTAGTCTGAGCCAATCGGAATCCTTCATTCCAGACTTGGATACTTACAATGGGGAAGCCCAGAAAGGGGTAACAGCTAAAGCTGGGTCACACTGATGGCAGTTCACCAGCATTCTCGGTTCAGTTTTATGTTATCCCTCACAAATGTCCTTGCGTCTTGAAGTTCCTTTCTCTGAGTTTACTTTTCAAGAATCTTTTTTTGCCTTTGACTCAACCTATGTTTATAGATTTCATTCTCTTCTTGTTTATACCTTTTTACATTCCCACCATAGTCCTGAATTTGCAAGTACTTCACAGCCAGATTCAAAGGCCATTTCAAAAGCCATCTCCGCTAGGAGCACTCTTTCAGTTTTCCCAAAAAGAAGGAATCTGCAGTTCACCTCAGAATGGAATATTTTCTATTTCATATTCATTCTGAATACACATTTCTTATTTCCCTGTGAGTGTGTATGCATCCTAAGGGCAAGGTCTTTGCTTTTCATTTATTCATCTTTGGCCTCTAGTAGTGTTTTACAAGTTGGATACTCAATGGAAATTTATCAGATGAATGAATTATTCATTTTATTTATTTGTGGCCTGGGAACTTCTTCAGTAACTGCTATCTCATCTTTTTCAAGGCTATAATAAAAAATTCTCATACACAGAAAAATAAAATTCAGAGAAAAGCAAGAGCCTATTTCAAATGTTTCCTTCCCTATGGAACTTTCTTTGGTTTTCCCATCAAGAATTAACACTTTCGTTTGATGTTTTATTCAGATAAGTCAAGAGACAAAGTTAGTTGTGCAGAAAAACACTTTTTTTCTTTTGTCTTGACTCTCCATCTTCAGTAACGTCAATTAATTTCAAACATTTGAAACTAATTGTTTCTCAGTTACTTTACTTCACAAGTTGGCATGGAAGATTTACTAAGCAGAGAGAAAATCACAGAATGTTCTTGGAAAATCATTCAAGAAATTCAGAGTATATTTAAGCTCTTTAACAAATAGTTATTGAGTACTGTGATTCTCAAAATGCAGATCTAGTATGCTGGAGATGATATTAGGTGACACAAAGAGGGCGCAACAAATGTCCATGCTAGACAGTCATTCTCTTCCTTTCCTTTTGACTCCTCAAGAAGACTGGCTCAGCATGGCAGAAAAATGTCTTGAATTTGCTCATCCTCTTTTGTTTAAAAGAGATGGCAGTTTGTTGACATTGGCGCCTCCTTCTGCAAAGAACAGATTCAATCTAGAATTTACTAACGTTGCTTTGTTTTCACTGACGTTATTTTTATGGTTACTCTCTATTCACAATTAGACAGAAAAAGATCTCCTTTAAATCTAAGTTCTAGAACAGGAATAGATTTTAAAAAATATGAATAAAACAAATAATTAGTGCTGGTTGTATGCAGATATGGTGTGAGGGTGGTCAGGAATGACTGTAGTTTTAAAAAAGAGCCAGTGCTAAACACTGTATATTTTAGTGCTGACTGATTTAAGTGCAGTGGATGGCAAAAATATGATGAATTTGTAAAAGGGAGGATGACTAACAAGTAGATATATGTCCTAATTCTTCTTAAAGTCAAATACAGAATTTTTTTCTGTGAAAAAATGAGATTTTTCTGTGAAATCTCATTAATATGTATGCATGAGGATTTGTTTTTACATAATGTTAAGTCTTTAATTCCTCTGAATCATTTCCACATTACAGTCTACTTTCTTTCTGGTTTGTGTGTGTATATGTACGTGCATCTTGTGTGTGTGTGTGTGCACATCCTGCTTTCAACAGAACACGGCGGCAAACATGAACTGTCATATTCTGATCCTGACAAACTATGCAAACCTCTGCCTAATCCAATTATTCTATATAATTAAAGCAGTTAGTTTTAAATTACAACTGAACTCAATTTTAAGGGGAAAAATAAATCTCTCTTTTTAATTTTCTAGTGCCTTGGTTTTATCCAGCTTTGCAAATCGTACTTATGGCCTGTCTATAAAAATAAACCTAAATGTAAATTATGACTTAAATCTCTGTGGGCAAGCTGTTCTGCCTTATTTGTTAGAAAGCAAATAAGACCTACTTTATGGCCTGTTTACAGAACTGAAAATTTCAAACTGAGGGATTTTAAAAAGACAGCAACCATCTTGATGCCCTAACTATGGAAATGACTAAACAGAGTAATGCTTTCAGAATAACCTGACAATCATGAAAACAAACCATTACTTGATGTCTTTCTTTTAAATTATATGTTGATATGGAATTTTAAAATTATACATAAATATATTACTTCTATTCACCATTTAAGCTGTTATTTATACAATCTATAGAGATAGAAGGCTCTAATCTGTTGAGTTTCTTTGTGATGTAGTTTTGACTACAGGCGATCACTTAAGCCTGCATTCAGTCCCCTCCCACCCTCCTTCAAACTATTTGACTCTTAGTTCACGCTTTTAAAACCACTGGGAAGAAACAGAATTCTCCCTCTCCGTGAAAAGCCATTATTACTTGAGATCTCAAATATATTCAGCCTCATACTGTCATATGAAATTCTAATTGTGAAGCTCCAGGGTAAGCAACATGTTCATAAATCAGTTGATCTGTCCCTGAGGAAGTTTTTGCAGGTAACATTGTTCGTGCTCATAATGTCTAAATATTTAGGTCTGCTCTACGGTAGGTGGAGTGGAGTATTCCTTTTCCTCTGTTCAGATTCACAAATTAGGAGGAAACCAATTAGGAAGGTGTCTGCTGTGTGACTTGCCTCCCATGGGCATAACCAGAGTGGAAAGAAACCCCCTCTTTGCCCCCGGCATCTGTGGAGAAGTAAAAAACTGTGCGAGCCTGCACTGCTACAATGGAGAACGTCGCCTGAGCCACATCACTCGCTCGGGGCCCTGACATTGATACGGCAGGATGCAGATGAGACGCAATTCCCCATGCACACTGGCCAGGAAGCAATCATTTTCTTCCAGACTCAAAAAAAAAAAACCAAAAAAACCCACAAAAAAGGCATACAAAAGCACAAGAGAATTAGAAGCTGTTAACACAGGGACAACTCTGAATCCTCTATAGTTAACTAAATGTATATGTTTGTGTGTGTGTGTGTGTGTGTGTGTGTGTGTGTGTGTGTGTGTGTGTGTGTTAACACAGGGACAACTCTGAATCCTCTATAGTTAACTAAATGTATATGTTTGTGTGTGTGTGTGTGTGTGTGTGTGTGTGTGCAAAATGCACTAATTGCCAGCACCAGGCTGCCTACGGATAATGAGCAGCTCCTCTGTCATTCGGGAAGTGGCACCACCACTGTCTGGTCGATCAAATCCCAAACTGAGACCTTATTCTGGATTCTCCCCCCGTCACTTCCACGCATGCACACATTTAATTTTACCATAAGTCTTTTTGCATCATTCTCCAAAACATGTCTGTTTTTCTTCACTGTCACTCCAGTCTAAGTCACCATCATCTCTTGCTCGGACAGCCCCCGACTAGTAGGCTTCTCACTAGTTTCCTAGTGTCTCTTTTATTTTAAAAAAGGAAGATATGGAATTCCTTTTCTTCTGATAATTTTAAATAACAACCTTATCAATGTCTAATTTATATACCACAAAATTCACGTTTTAAGTGTAAAATTCAATGATTTTCAGTAAATTTACATGATAGCAATCACCATTATAATCCAATTTTATAATATAACCATCATCCCCAAAAGATCTGCCTGCAATTCTGTCTGCAGTTCTAGGGAAGCACTAGTCTACTTTATGTCTCTATTGATTTGGCTTTTTTGGATGTATCATATAAATGGGATCACATAACATGGGGTTCATTGCCTCTGGTTTCTTTTACTTATGATGTTTTTGAGGTTTATCAGTGTTGTAGCATGCATTAGCACTTCATTGCTTTATGTTTGCAAATAATAGAGCCATATGTATAATTTCTGAAGCATAGTAATTACACAACATGCAGGAAGCTATCACTCAACTTTGAACCAGAAGGTTACAAAGGTATTTAGTGTTCTATCTCCTGATCCATCACACACATAGGACTCACACGGTACCTGGCAGGGTAGTCATTCTTTGCTCACAACTTCCAATGGCTTCCTCTGGCTGTTAAACTGAAACCCAAAGTCATTTAATGGCCCACAAGGCTCTATCTACCTGGTCTGGCTGTTGCCTATCTGTTTCATGACAGTCCCCCTTGCTTCTGTATTCCAGATACAACACTTTTCTTTCTATTCCTTGACCATCGTAAGCTATTCCCACCTCAGGGGCTTTAAACTGGTTCTATTCTCTTCTTGGAACATTCTTCTGCTTGCTCTTCAGGTGGCTGAGTCCTTGACACTGAGTTCTCAACTCCCAGAGCAGCATCTCAGGAAGAAATTTCCTGACCTATTCATTAATAAAGGGAACTTCCCCCGATCCAGCATTTCCCCTCATATTACCCTTTTTCATTTGTTCATAGTACTCACTTTATGTCTTAAAGGGTTTCCCTGCTTCCCCTCCTGCAAGACCAGGAGATCCAGGTTCAATCCCTGGGTCAGGAAGATTCCCTGGAGAAGGGAATGGCTACCCACTCCAGTATCCTTGCCTGGAGAATCCCATGGACAGAGGAGCCTGGTGGTCTTCATTATTTCAGTTCAGTTCAGTTGCTCAGTCGTGTCCAACTCTTTGCAACCCCATGGTTTGCAGCATGCCAGGCCTCACTGTCCATTACCAACTCCTGGAGTTGTTCAAAGTCATGTCCATTGAGTCAGAGATGCCAACCAACCATCGTGTCCTCTGTCGTCCCCTTCTCCTCCTGCCTTCAATCTTTCCCAGCATCAGGGTCTTTTCAAATGAGTCAGTTCTTCGCATCAGGTGGCTAAAGTATTAGAGCTTTAGCATCAGTCCTGCCAGTGAATATTCAGGACTGATTTCCTTTAGGATTGACTGGTGTGATCTCCATGCAGTCCAAGGGACTCTCAAGAGTCTTCTCCAGCACCACAGTTCAAAGGCATCAGTTCTTCGGCACTCAGCTTTCTTTATGGTCCAAGTCTCACATCCACACATGACTACTGGTAAAACCATAGCTTTGACTAGACGGATCTTTGTCGGCAAAGTAACGTCTCTACTTTTTCATATGCTGTCTAGGTTGGTCATAACTTTTCTTCCAAGGAGCAAGCGTCTTTTAATTTCAAGGCTGCAGTCACCATCTGCAGTGATTTGGGAGCCCAAGGAAATAAAGTCTGTCACTGTTTCCACTGTTTCCCCATCTATTTGCCATGAAGTGATGGGACTGGATGCCATGATCTCAGTTTTTTGAATGTTGAGCTCCATGGACAGAGGAGCCTTGTGATCTTATTTGTTTACATACTTATTTTATGTCTCCTCCCACTAGAAAATAGGTTCTCTGAGAGCAGAGACTATCTTGTTCATTGTTGTACTCCTGTGGCTAAAGCAGTGTCTGGTTCCTATTTTATATAAATGACTGCTGAATAAATAAGGAAACAGAATATGAATCAGTGCAGAACAACCAGAATATATCAGGATGCAAACTGGATCAAGAGATCTGTAACAGCCAGACAGCAGACTCACATCAAACCATAGTTTTTGTTTTGGCTGAACTGACAATATTTTTGCATCTGCACTATCTCATTTTCTTTTAAAATAAGTAATTCTAGGAAGAAATTTTAATCACTTGTCCCTTGATTAGATTTAACCTCATGGAGAGAAAGTACGTACTTCTAATCAGCACCTTGGGTCTGAAAAATCATTGCAAATACTGCTGGTCTGGAGTTTTCTGTGGTTTATCCTCACTTTTTAACAAGGTGCTTGATGTCAATTAAAAAAAAAAAAACACATGGTTTTAGTTACCCTGGCAACCTAGGTTTAGAATTAAGCCCTATTAACTGCCTCTCTATTTAGAGTGTCCTCAAGGTTATGTGCATTTCTCATCTTATTTCTTAAGTGCTCCATTTTGAATATGGGTCAAATCTTTTTCTGAGTTTACTTTTAAAAAGAGATATGAAATTTCCAAAGGAAGACAAAATTATTTCCTCAAATTATATCTATGCCTGCATCTCAATTATATTTATATTATTTTGTTTTTTCTCTATATACTTATATAAAGGAAAATATATCTTTTCTTACTATATATTTTTCTGTGTATAATAATTTTTCCTAGATCCTAGAAAAAATTAGGTATTAGGTAATGAAGTTGGCAGCTGATCTTAGGTTACTTTAATTAAAGCCAGTGGTATTAACCTTGGTTCATGACTTGCCTGACAGACACATTTTCACGTGAACTTAACACACAATGTGGATCTCAGTAGGTTAAAAAAATGGAGAAGGAACTAACTCCCACA
Source organism: Moschus berezovskii (assembly GCF_049115385.1). NCBI lineage: Eukaryota > Metazoa > Chordata > Mammalia > Artiodactyla > Moschidae > Moschus > Moschus berezovskii. The sequence goes on from NC_142483.1 coordinate 21,854,347, forward strand.
CTTTATTCCAAACAGGACCCATATTATTACTAGTTATTGCAGAAGATCTGGAAAATTTCTGCAACGAGTTGTGTCTGTTTCATATGCTTTGTCTCTCCCTGTATAATTTAATCTGTAACTATGTTTTCTCTCGATGCTTTACTCAACCAAGATCCTATACAAATATAACTAAGAAATTAATTCTTCTCACCTCAATGTATAAACATCACAATGTAACCTGCTTGCTTAGTTACATCAACTGTTATTCTGTTGTTTATATAATAATTCTAATTGTGAGCTTTTTTTATGTATCCAGATAAATGGAGCAAATTCAGATTGCTCAGTGAGGCCAGAGAATGACCCTCATTTGAGCACAATGACTTGTCTGCTGTTTGTATACAAAGAACTGAATCACCTCTTAATTTGGGGCTTCCCAAATAGCTCAGTTTGTAAAGAATCCGCCTGCAATGCAGGAGTCCCCAGTTCTATTCCTGGGTAAGGAAGATCCCCTGGAGAAGAGAAAGGCTACCCACTCCAGTATTCTGGCCTGGAGAATTCCATGGATGGTATAGTCCATGGGGTCACAAAGAGTCAGACATGACTGAGCAACTTTCACTTTCAAGTTTAAAAGCTGCCAGGAATTCTCTGAGGCCCCAGAGACAAAGACAGCATCCTGATGGCTGAAGCTCCCAATAAATAAACTCATCAAGTGACTATCCTCTCCCCAGCACCTTGCCTGCAGGGTGATGGAGGCTGAAAATGTGTTCACTTGAATAGGGTGACCAACCATCCGAACGTGCTCCAGGACACAGGATATTTAGTGCTAAGACTGGCAAGTCCTGGGCAAACTGGGAGAGTTGGTCACTCTACTCACCAATAGGAAATAACTATGAACCATATCCCAGGAATTTCTCCAGAAGAAACAACCATAAATGAATATAAAGATTTCCATACAAGGGTCTGTATCATGTGCCTACATTTGCGGAGTGTTAAATATACACACTCATAGATACAGAACTGCAAACTGGAAAAACACCATCAAGACATTTATATTCACTATTGACGGATATTGGGATCATGAGTAAAAATTCTCCTTACAATTTGTCTCAATTTTTGTCAACATATGAATTTTTTCATCTGAAACATCAAATCTGATTTTTAAAACTAAGCCAATAATAAGAACAAACATGGTGCTTTATACAAAACAGAAAATATTATCTGATGTTTATGTACAAGATATGTATTTTTCCACCCACACTTTTTCAGCAGCTGCACTTGTTAGGAGAATCCTAGGTCTAAGACTCCACTGTAAAGCTGGAGTCAAACGTCATTGACTTAAATATAACTAAACATGGCTCTTAAGAAAGACTGTAAGTACTCAACACTCACATTACTTACAGAGAGCTGCTGCCTCGTTTGGTGATGTTAAGCCTGTTGTAGGTTACTTCTTGAAACCCTTTCACATTCATACCTCCCCAAGCACAGTGCAGTCTGACTTTTACACCAAGCAGGGCATGTAAGCTTGAGGGGGAAGCAAATGCCTTTAATTTTCTTTTTTGGTTTGGTGTCAATGTCACCCTAATGTCAGCATGCAGCATTCTGAAAAAGGTGTATCTTCGCTAAGGAGGAGAGAGAACAGATATGGCACAGCTGTGGAGTAATCCTCACAGGGAACAAAAGACCCAGCCAAGGAACCGACTGTCCCAGCTGTACATCCAGGACCCATGGGGTTGTAAGAGATGCCTGTTGACTGCAACTGACTCAAGGTCATTCACCAAGACACTGGAACCACAACGTACACATCGGCAAATAATGCGTGCAAAAGCAAGGTTTGGGGGGTAATAAACCAGTATTCTTGCCTGGAGAATCCCAGGGACGGGGGAGCCTGGTGGGCTGCCGTCTATGGGGTCACGCAGAGTTGGACACGACTGAAGTGACTTAGCAGCAGCAGCAAACACCTACAAATAAACACCTACAATGGAGAAGGAAATGGCAACCCACTCCAGGGTTCTTGCCTGGAGAATCCCAGGGATGGGGGAGCCTGGTGGGCTGCCGTCTATGGGGTTGCACAGAGTCGGATATGACTGAAGCAACTTAGCAGCAGCAGCAGCAAACACCTACAAACAGGGGGAGAACCAAGAGATGACAAGGGCTAGAATGCAGCACAGTACTATGTCTGAGGGCACAGTGCTCCCCTTGGAAAAGAGTAGAACATGGGTATGAGTAGAGTCTTGGTCTGAGGTCCCAATGTATCTTTTTTTTTTCAATTGAAGTATAGTTGGTTCACAATATTCTATAATTTCAGGTGTACAGCATAATGATTCAGTTGTTTTCGCAGACTATATTCCACTATAGGTTTTTACAAGATATTGGATATAATTCCCTGAACTATACAGTAAATCCCATACAGCGATCCTTGTTTATCTGTTTTATGAGTAGTAGCTTATACTTGTTAATCTCATACTTGTAATTTGTCCCAACTCTGTTTCTTTCCCCAAACCATAAGTTTGTTCTCTATGTCTGTCTCTGTTTTATTAATGTATAATCATCTGCATTCTTTTTTTAGATTCCACATGTGATATCATATGGTATTTGTTTTCTCTGTCTGACTTCTGTCACTTAGCATGATAATCACTAGGTCCATCCAAGCTGTGTTGCTGCAAATGACATCCTTTCATTCTTTCTTATGGCTGAGTCTTCATTGTCTATCTGTACCACATCTTCTTGAACTTGTCCCTTTCACTCCTGTTCCTGGGTACCAGCAGCCTCCATCATCTCCCACACGACTGCAACAGCCTACCAAATGGTGTCCCTGCTTCCACGATGGCCCATGAAGTCATTCTCCACACAGCAGCCAGGATCGTTTAAACACGTAAATACCATTAGATAACTTTCACACTTAAAATCCAAACTTCTGACCTTAGCCTCCAGACCCTGTGGGATCTACCTTCAGCCATCTGTGTTAACCTGCTTCTATCTCCCTTTGTTCTTGCTCTGCTCCAGCCCCTCTGGTTCTTTATCTGCCCCTCAAACATGTCAGTTTCTATTTAAAGTCCCTGAACCCTCCAGTCTCTCTTCCAGCTCTTTGTCTGACCAGCTCCTTTTTGTTTAACTGTCAACTCTTGGAGACACTTTCTGACCAACCTCATTCTAACAGCTGTTTCTTCCCAACTTGATTAGTCTCCACCAAATCTCTTTGCATCATTTCTTCACAGCAGACCTCAAGGGGCCCTAAGCCTGCATTTTGCATGAAAAACAAATGGATAGAGGGTGACAAATGAATATTTAACCAAAGTTGAGCATTAACGTTACAGAATAAGCTGTTGCGAATACAAGAATCAAGTGAAATTATTTAAAAAAAAATTAGAGCTACCATATGATCCAGCAATCTCACTCTTGGGCACATATCTGGAGAGAAACAAAAGATACTTGCACCCCAATGTTTGTTGCAGCACTATCCACAATAGCCAGGACATGGAAGGAACCTAAATGTCCATCAATGGTTGAATGGATAAAAAGAGATGTGGTACATATATACAATGGAATATCACTCAGCCATAAAAAAGAATGAAATAATGTTATCTGCAGCAACATGGATGGGCCTAGATATTATCTTATTAAGTGAAGTCAGAAAGAGAAAAAAATAGTGTATATTAATGTATATATGTGGAATCTTAAAAAAGGGTACAAATGAACTTATTTACAAAATAGAAATAGAGTCACAGATGTGGAAAACAAACTTAAAGTTATCAAGAGGGAAGAGGGTGGGAAGGCTAATTGTAAGATTGGGATTGACATATACACACTACTATATATAAAACAGATAACAATAAGAACCCACTGCATATCACAGGGAACTCTACTCTGTAATGATCTATATGGGAAAAGAATCTAAAAACTGGATATATGTATAACTGATTCACTTTGCTGTACGGCAGACACTAATAACATTTTTAATCAACTATATTCCCATAAACATTAATTAAAAATAATAAAAAGAGATGCTAACAGATTTAATCATTTATCTAAAAATATTATCCTGTACTTCTGAGAGGAATACAATTCAGGGGAGTATTATTTTAAATTTGTAAAGCTAGTAATTTAGTTATAATTTTATTATTACAGCTTTAATAGCAACAATTCAAGCTTCTGTTATTGCGGTGTAGGAACAATAATTTCCGAGCACTATCAGCTAAACATGTCCCCTTGGTGCTGTTATATGGCACATTTAAAGATGGATGCCAAAGAGATGTTTACTTTGCCTTGAGCTTGGTGAAGAGGTAGAATATTTTGGGGTCAATTCTGACAGTGTGGGGAAATGCTAACAGTGAAAGCAAATGATTAAGCTTTCCTTCCTTTCAGATAGCAACTGACTAATTTAAATTTAATCTTTTTATTGTATAATGTGATGAACGCTAGAACAGCAAATGGGTCTACCGAAAGATTAGAATTATGATATAGCCTAACCTTAATTTTTCTGCCTTGACAATTGTTTAAATTTTACAAAGATTTCTTGGCTCAAATGGGATATGATAGTCATCCTAAAGATATCCAGTTATATTCTTTTAATAGTCACATACTTGTTTAACTCTTTGAAAATCTTAATTTTTTCATATAAAATAAAGTTTTAATGGTACATTATTATGTTGACATTTGATAATAAATGTATGTGTGTATATATATATATCACTGACAGAATTTCAATATATAAAGCATATATAAGGATTTTTTATTCTAATACACATTTGGAATGCTCACTTATACTTCAGAATATGCAGATATTAACAAAAAGCAGAATGATCCATATCTTGCTTGTATTTCAGACAGTATCACACCCATTACTTATGATGATTATCTATATCACTGACCATACTCGAGTACAAAGATGCCAGAGATGACTTTGAGATATCATCTGACTGTCAGGCATTCCAAAGGCAAGGCTCAAGCAAAGGTACACAGATTCCGACTAAACAGTAAGGCCAAAGCCAAACTTTGATGCATCTCTACTCAATGACCTACGATGGCCTTTTCTATTGTTTGCCTGTCCCCTTAGATTCTGGGTGCCATTACAGTGGGATTTTTGCTTCTTTTGTTCACTGCTGTATCCTCAGCACCTTACACGTGGTTTAGCATATAGAAGCCACTAGATAAACAAGATAAAAGGAAGAAAGGGCTAGAAGAACGAACAAGAGTAGAGAATGCTATCTTGCGCTCCACTCTCTGTGATCTGATTCTCTCCCGACTGACAAATACTTGAGGGATCACCAAGTAGCAGGCCCATGGGGTGAATTCTCATCACAAATGACCCAAAGAGAACCATGAGTCCTTCCAGAGGTTGCCATGTCCAAAGACCAGGCTAATTTCGAGGTGTGTCTTGTTTGGGGTCTCTCTAGGAGAGTGAGAAAGAGAGAGAAAGAAGCATTTTTCAGGTTTCAAATATTTGGCTCAACAGAAAATCACCTAGTTCTGTGGCTAGAGTAGATAGCAGACATAATAGGGAGAAAGCAAGGTGACAAGGCATGGCAGAGCAGAGCAGAACTAGGGCTTCAGACACTGACATTCCTGCCTCGGACTTCTCTTTCCTAACAATTCTCAAACACTGATATTGCAACTCTACTGTATTGCTTGATATATGAAGTAACAGTAGACAAAAGATCTCTGTATTCCTTCTCTCTCTCGAGCAAATTTACAAAAGAAAAATCCATAACAGCGGAACCATGCCTTAATTAGCTAAATGTCAAGACACTCCCAAATTTTCAAAAATTATTTTACCCTGTGACATACCCAGTGATTCTTTGAAGGGGATGTGTATAGTGTGTATGTACTTTGTTCATACTTGAAAAGTAATAGTGGTTTGGTGTCAGGAAGAACTCACAAAATGGGTTCACTTTATTTTTCAAGGGTTTTTTTCCTGTTCTCTGGATGATTTGCAACCATTTCTGTTCTTTCGGATACTGAGAACTCGTCTGAGTGGAGATATCTCTGCCACAGTGACATTTATGGCCATGAGTATTCTAAAGACGTTTCCAAGTCCATGCTATGGACCCACATTTTACCTTTGCCCAGAGTTCTTCACCATTTGCCGTTAAGGCTTAGACCTGAGTCAATCAAGATTTATTAACCATCATACATGTAAGGCATTACAGGAAACTAATTTGATACATGGATTTAACAAGTATGAGTAAAGCATCTATATATTGTTGGGGCTCAGAGGTGTGGTTGCCCTATATACCGCAATAGTGCACTGATTATTGTTAAGAGTTAATTGAGCAGTCAGTAGGGGGAAATGATATAAAAATCCACTCTGACCTCTCTCTTTCCCCAACAGCAGGATATAAATCTCTCACGTAGCAGAATCTTCCAAACACTAGGAGGACAGAAAGCATCCTGTCACCGAGCTGGTGGTTTAAAGCTAAGAAGACTATAAAAATAGTTTTTTGCTTCTTCATTAGTCTCCTACCCTAAGCAAAAACCCTCTTGTTAAATCTTCACAAATTAATAATTTGTGTGTCTATAAATGATATATAAATAGCCTAGTTTGGTCACTTTGGGGGACCTGTTTTTATGAGACCTGTGTATATAAATTTATTTATTTTTCCTATTAATCTGTCTTGTACCGATTTAATTATTCAACCAGTCAAAAGAGCTGAAGAGGGATAGTGGGGCAGTGGGAATTTGCCCTCCCCCAAAATGTAAATGAATACATTCAAGGCAAACTACAAAAGGATATCTAATTGAAAGAGAAAGTATCTTAAACTTCTTTAGTTCACACCACCTGACTTTGATGGCCTGTGCTGTCTTCCTCTCCATCCTGGCTCCAGTGACGGCAACAATTATTATAAAGATAAGAATGACAGCCTTCCATTTGTGCCAGTGCTCAGCATATACTATTAAATAGACACCTCATCGACAACTTTATAAGTATCATTAGCCTCATTTTACACATGGAGAAACTGAGGTTCAGAAGGATTTAGTAACCTACCCACTGTAACAATGTCAGTGGCATAACTGTGGTCCAAACTAGGACTGTCTCAGCTTTGGGCGAGACAGATACCCTGGTGACATTTTGGGTAATACCAGGTCCTGTATGATTAGATACATGCTCGAGCATCTGTTCTCATGCGCTGGAAAGCATTTCAGCAATAGAGCCCTTTCTCCTTTGGCAGCCCTGGCTCTTTGCTTTTCACATACTTGGAATCCTATAACCTAGCTTTTGGGAGTTGCAGGATTTTAGCAAAGCCTGCCTAACTTTTCTAAGCTTTCTTTTTATATGTAAGGAGGGTGAAATGAGCATCTATTTCCTAACACTACCATGTGGGACTCAGTGATATTATACTGGGTTTTTGCTACTAGCAATGTTTCTCAAGAGATTACAGTATGCCATCCACTGGACTCAGCTCTTAGCTTGAATCATATCGCTTTTCAACATTAGTTCCATGGGGACAGGATGCATTACTGTCTCCATTTCAAATCAGAAAAAACTGAAACCCAATGAGGAGCATCCACTTGCCCAAGGTCACCCAGTGGGTGAGTGGTGAGGCTGGGATTGACACCCAGTTCTGTGTGACTCTACCATTTGGTAACGGGTGGCTCAGTGCCTGCCGCCTGCTGTATTTTAATAAATGGTAGGAACAACTGTTATTGCTGGTGATTTCTCTGAGGAAGGATGAGGCTCAGCAGCAGCTCTCCTGGAATGCTGTAAGCACCGCCAGGGCAGGGGCCGCCTCTTTGCAGACACGCACACACAACACCGCACAATGTGGCTCCCTCTGGGCTGGAATCTGCTGCTGAGCTGAGTGTCTGCACTGACGTGGAACACCAGTGAGACAGCACATTCATCACCATTTACATAGGGGCAGCGATTTAACCCACAAGAAAACTGAGTTTATGGAAAGGAAATGAGCCTGTTAGACCATTCTGCTGAGTAGTTAATGCTAATTAAAAGACTTTCTTTTAGGGGAGTAACTTCTTTCAGAAAGGCAGGGTAGCAGAAAGAGTTAAAAATACAGACTTTGCATTTGGCTCTTGGCTTAGCTCTGTATTATCTGTGCAACTCTGACCAAATCACTTAACCTTCTTGAATCTCAGCAGTTTCGTTAGTAAGACGGGAATGACAACAGTACCTATACTGTAATTTCAGTACAGCATCAAAGAAGACATTGATTATGAAATACCTGGTATAGTACCTGGTCACAGAAACTGCTGAATCAATGTCAGTGATTACTACTTCAGACCCAGCTCACTTTTTCCCCCCATCTCTCCCTTCTCCCTCCAAAATAAAAATGAAGCCATGGTAACAACAGCTAACATGACTACTGTGTAACAGGCACTGTTTTTAAGTGTTTTATATATGCGAATTTAATTTTCTCAAGAATTTGGGAAATGAGGGGATGAGGAGGTGACCCGTCCAAGGTCACAGAGTTGACATTCAAACCCAGCACTCTTCCTTCTCCTTCTGAGCTCCGGCGCATAACACAAGACTGCATCTGTGCACCAGTGAATCTAAACCAAGCCTCTCTCATTTTCTTATTAGAATTTAGAGTTTCTGGGTTGTATCTCATTACTACAGGAAAGTGACTATATGACATTCCACCCTATATTCTCCCTGATGACTGAATACCAAATATAGTGGTTTTCACACTGGGCAATTGGCAAAGCCTCCTCCTGGGAGACTGAAGTACAGAACTGTATTCTTTATACCCTCCCTGTGCTCAGTCAGATCCGACTCTTTGTGACCACACAGACTGTAGTCCACCAGGCTCCTCTGTCTATGGGATTTCCCAAGCAAGAATACGGGAGTGGGTTGCCACTTCCTTCTCCTGGGGATCTTCCTGACCCAGGGATCAAACCCACATCTCCTGCATTGGCAGGAGAGTTCTTTGCTATTAGCGCTACCTGGGAAGCCTCGGGGAGACATATTTTGAATTAGATTTCCACTGGACAGTGATGGGAAATAAATCCAGTTCTCAGATCACATCATCATCAGATGTAATTGCCAAGTAAGTTCTGGCAAGGTACTTGAGGTGCTGAGCTAGAAAGGAAATGGACCTACTGTCACTTAGTTCTTAAAGAGCAATGAAAAAATACACCCTTGTTTCATACCCAGCCAATGTACGACTCTTCATGAAACCAGAACTTTCATGAATTTCTCACATCTGGATGGAGTATCATGGTCTAATTGCCAAAGGCCAGTCACCACATAATAATCCGATTCTGGAACTCCTATCAACTCTAGACATTTTAACCAACTTCATGTTATTGCCTGAAAATTCTGCATCAAGTTCTGCTACTATGGCTCTTCTCAGGATCCACTAGATGAAGAAAAGAACAAATCAAAACAAAACTATAGCACTGCTGAGGGAGAAGGAGTCTTGGATACCACTTCTCAGGATGTGGTGAAGCTGGAAAGCCTGGTGACCTACATGAGAGAGGGTGGCTGAGGACGGAGGCAAATGCAGCACTCAGAGCACCTTCTCCAAAGCTTATTCTCTAGCATCTGTTCATTTCTACTGTCCTGTTGATTGTTGTTTTAGCAGCCAGCTTCCTTTCACCCTCCAGCTCAGAAGCAAACACAAACTGGCTGTCAACACAAGTTGTGGCTTCTGGACCAGGCTTTCTGGTCTCTGAGCACTGCAAACTGTGATTAGAAATATGCTTCCTCCCAATTCAGACATCTTCAGGGAGCCTAGCAAAACTGAATTTCTGGGTCAGTGTTGGCCTTTACCATTTATGATTTAATTAACTCTGAATGAAGCTAATAAGCCTTTTCCTCAGAAAGGAAAATCCACAGAAATGGCATCGAGTTCTCACTCAGTATTATATAACTGTCTTCTGGACTATGACCTTGAGCTGGAGTTTCAAGAAAGGTAGACAATAAAGAAGCTGATTCCCAGGAGGCCTCACTCCCTTTCCCACATGGTGGCTTTGCAGTTCTCAAAACTTAAAGTGGCCCCTGAAGAATTGATCACTCTGTGGTCCAGGCACGGGGATGTTTTCAGCCAGCTTTTTCAAGGCTCTACAAAACTGAGGGCCATGTCTGTATTATCTCCCAGTTTATACTGATGCCTGGCCAACAGCAGGGGCTCTTATTTGTCGACCAAGACATCCATGGTTTCCAGTTTACTTTGGTCTGTAAAGAGGCTTCAGGTTTCAAGATGGAAATCCAATTGTACCCTCCCTCGTTGACTTAAAATCTTCTAATGGCTGGATCCTTCTCACCGTTCAGGTGTTATATCACACACTACCCGCTCTGAGTGGGCTGCCCTGGCCACTTGAGTATCCTACATCCCTGTTACTTTTTACTGGAGCAGCATGTTCATTTCTTACAGAACTGAATTACATTCTCTTTTTACCATGTGTATTCATTTATTCACTTGTTTGCTGCTTGTGTCTTTTACTAGATTGTAAACTCCATGAGGGCAGGGCTTGATGTGCTTATCACAGCTGTAGCCCCAACACTCGCTGGCCACAAGTAGGGCATCCCCCATACACTTGTTGACGGAATCTAAGTGCTACCCTTTGCATCATTCCCTTATACCTAAATTTCAAAGGGGCCGTTCAGGAAATGCACTGTTTCCATTTAAACCATTCCAAGTACACAGGAAAAGATTTTTAGCTTAATTGAAGAAGGAAGTACCATTAAGAAGATGATGTACTAGACAACAAACTGGAGGGCATGACTTCCTTTCTAACTTTGTAACTGACTTAATGTGGGGCAATTTAATGGAACTGTGTTTCTAAGAATAATTTGGGCATAATGAGCCCGGCCCACTCTGAATTATACCATTAGGACAAATAATATATTTCACAGAAGAAAAATGTTATAGAAAGTCTAGGTACTTTGTTCTTGTTTTTTTATATAAAAAATAAGTTCTTATCAGATAAGATGCCATTAGAAAATGCCATGGCTATAGCACAGTATACCATCAGGATATTTAAGTTTCTTATTCTCTTGGAAAATGTCAGGAAATGGTTTGATCATATTTTCAAATTCCTGACAGTAATAAAATCCAGATATCATGAAGCCCATGGTTTGTCAGGGAATAACAAAGTTGTTAAATAATAAAATACCAAGTGGCATTCTAGGCTTCAGCTCAGAAGAATATAATTTCAGAGAAGCTAGCACAATATTGGGCTGCTAACTCCAACTGCCTTTCTTTTCAGCAGAATTACTTAAATTTCTCTTGTATTTAGTCCTCAGCACATACTATCATTGCATGGTAACATGTACCATGTAAATCCACTGAGAAAGACAGTCATTTGGGACTGCATCTTGTACTCAGGGAATATATATCAGGTTTCCTTACACAATTTCTCCAAATTAATTTGCATATCATCTTTCCTATCTTCGCCATTTCCACATACCAACACAAGATAATTACATGATTTTTTAAAAAATCATACTTAGGTACCACCTGTGTTATTATTTGCTTAATATATTTTATTTAAATTACTTCACTATCTAAATATTAATATAGTTCTTTAAAAAGAAAAACCTATGTCACCAACCATGACTGGAAGGTACCAGAAAGTACAATCTTTATTCTCTTGTTTGTTTTCTGTGTCCTTTACCAGAATTAACAATCCATGAGGCTAAGGCCTGATTTCTGTTATTTATGTCCATAACCCGAGCACTAGTTGGACATAAGGAGAGCATCTCAAGTACACTTGTAAAGAGAATGTAAATGTCTACCTTCTACAACATTCCCTTATACATAACTTCAAAGGAGGCATCCAGGAAAGATAATCCATTCTCATTTAAATCATTCCATGACCCAGTACACAGAAAACATTTTTAGTTAAATGAGATCTAAATCATGCCATTAGATTCTAATGGAAGGCTCTTGTCTGCCAAAGACTCTGAGTATGAGGCTGATAGGGGTATTAAAGATTTCATTCAGTTCAGTTCAGTCGCTCAGTCTGACTCTTGCGACCCCATGAACTGTAGCACGCCAGGCCTCCCTGTCCATTACCAACTCCTGGGGCCTACCCAAACTCATGTCCATTGAGTCGGTGATGCCATCCAACCATCTCATCCTCTGTCAGTCCCTTCTCCTCCCGCCCTCAATCTTTCCCAGCATCAGGGTCTTTTCAAATGAGTCAGCTCTTTGCATTAGGTGGCCAAAGTATTGGAGCTTCAGCTTCAACATCAGTCCTTCCAATGAACACTCAGGACTGATCTTTAGAGTGGACTGGTTGGATCTCCTTGCAGTCCAAGGGACTCTCAAGAGTCTTCTTCAACATCACAGTTCAAAAGCATTAATTCTTCGGCGCTCAGCTTTCTTTATAGTCCAACTCTCACATCCATACATGACCACGGGAAAAACCATAGCCTTGACTAGACGGACCTTGGTTGACAAAGTAATGTCTCTGCTTTTTAATATGCTGTCTAGGTTGGTTATAACTTTCCTTCCAAGGAGTAAGCGTCTTTTAATTTCATTGCTGCAATCAGCATCTGCAGTGATTTTGGAGCCCCCCAAAAATAAAGTCTGTCACTGTTTTTACTGTTTTCCCATCTACTTGCCAAGAAGTGATGGGACCGGACGCCATGATCTTCATTTTCTGAATGTTGAGCTTTAAGCCAACTTTTTCACTCTCCTCTTTCACTTTCATCAAGAGGCTCTTTAGTTCTTCGCTTTCTGCCATAAGGGTGGTGTCATCTGCATATCTGAGGTTATTGATATTTTTCCTGGCAATCTTGATTCCAGCTTGTGCTTCCTCCAACCCAGCATTTCTCATGATGTACTCTGCATAGAAGTTAAATAAGCAAGGTGACAATATACAGCCTTGACGTACTCCTTTTCCTATTTGGCACCGGTCTCTTGTTCCATGTCCAGGTCTAACTGTTGCTTCCTGACCTGCATACAGGTTTTTCAAGAGGCAGGTCAGGTGGTCTGGTATTCCCATCTCTTTCAGAATTTTCCAGTTTATTGTGATCCACACAGTCAAAGGCTTTGGTATAGTCAATAAAGCAGAAGTAGATGCTTTTCTGAAACTCTCTTGCTTTTTCAGTGATCCAACAGATGTTGGCAATGTGATCTCTGGTTCCTCTGCCTTTTCTAAAACCAGCTTGAACATCAGGAAGTTCACAGTTCACGTATAGATAAAGCCTGGCTTGAAGAATTTTGAGCATTAATTTGCTAGTGTGTGAAATGAGTGCAATTGTGTGGTAGTTTGAGCATTCTTTGGCATTGCCTTTCTTTGGGATTGGAATGAAAACTGCCCTTTTCCAGTCCTGTGGCCATTGCTGAGTTTTCCAAATTTGCTGACATATTGAGTGCAGCACTTTCACAGCATCATCTTTCAGGATTTGAAATAGCTTAACTGGAATTCCATCACCTCCACTAGCTTTGATTGTAGTGGTGCTTCCTAAGGCCCATTTGACTTCACATTCCAGGATGCCTGGCTCTAGGTGAGTGATCACACCATCGTGATTGTCTGGGTTGTGAAGATCTTTTTTGTACAGGTCTGTGTATTCTTGCCACCGCTTCTTAATATCTTCTGCTTTTGTCAGCTCCATACCATTTCTGTCCTTTATCGAGCCCATTTTTGCATGAAATGTTCCCTTGGTATCTCTAATTTTCTTGAAGAGATCTCTAGTCTTTCCCATTCTATTGTTTTCCTCTTATTTCTTTGCACTGATTGCTGAGGAAGGCTTTCTTATCTCTCCTTGCTATTCTTTGGAACTCTGCATTCACATGGGTATATCTTTCCTTTTCTCCTTTGCTGTTGGTTTCTCTTCTTTTCACAGCTATTTGTAAGGCCTCCTCAGATTAAAGATTTACCAGAACCAATATAACCATTCCCCTTGACTTCATCAGAAGAACTGAGAAATACATGGAGGGGTAACTTTCTTTTCATATGACTTGATGTTATTCAATTCTAGGTCTTCCTAACCCTAACATGATCTCTGTTATCAGCAGAGTAAGAGTGCCACCCTTCAAAAAACACTGCCTTTCAAGATCTATATAGACATTTCTATGTCTGAGTAGACATTTCTGTAAAACATACAGATGGCTGAAAAGCACATGAACAGATGCTTAACACTACTAATTAATAGAGAACAGCAAATCAGAACTAAAATATGGTATCACCTCATACCGGTCAGAATGGCCATCATAGAAAAACCTACAAATAACAAATGCTAGAGAGGGTGTGGAGAAACGGGAACCCTCCTCCACTAGTGGTGGGAATGTAAATTGGCAAGAGCCACTATAGAGAACAGTAGAGAGGCTCCTTAAAAAACTAAAAACAGGACTATCATATATGATATAATCATATATGATTCAGCAATCCTACTCTGGGGGATAGAGCTGGAGAAAACACTAATCTGAAAAGATATATGCACCCCAATGTTCACAACAGCACTATTTACAATAGCCAAGACATGGAAGCAACCTGTCCATTAACAACTGAATGGATAAAGAAGTGGTAGATACACACAATGGAATATAACTCAGCCAGAAAAAAGAATGGAATAATGCTATTTGCAGCAACATGGATGGGCCTAGAGATGTTCATACGAGGTGAAGTAAAACCAGAAACAGAAAAACAGATACCATATGATATCGCTTACATGTGGAATCTAAAATATGACACAGATGAACTTATCCACAAAACAGAAACAGACTCACAGACTGAGAAGACAAACTTGCAATTACCAAAGGGGAAGGCTGGGGAGGGAAAAATCAGGAGTTTTGTTTTGGTAGAGACAAATTATTATATAGAAAATAGATGACCAACAAGGACCTACTGTACAGCACAGGAAGCTATGCTCAGTACCTTGAAATGAGCTAGAATTGAAGAGAATATTAAAAAGAATATATAACTGAGTTACTTTGCTGTATACCAGAAACTAACACAACATTGTAAATCCACTATATTTCAATAAAAAGTAAAAAAGAAGAAAAATGCTGCCTTATGGTAAGAAAATTCCTCTGCTCTATTTCACAGGAGATGGGCAAATATATCTGAGTTCTTGAAACCACAAAGTCTTTCCCTTTTCCATTTCCATGCCTTCCTGAGACTGCTCATTGAAAAACGGGATTTCAATGACTCCTGCCCTGCTTTAGCACCCTCATCAGTTTCCTACCAGAAGCAGAAATGGTATGTTGCAAATGAAGGCAATGTTTTTTAAAGTAAGTATATCTCTTGAAAAAATCTGATCATATATTTTGGCTTCCTACTTCAAAAAACCCAGGAGAGGAGGACAACAGAATTGAGAGGATATATGCTCTGCTTCAGAATAGCCCACATGTAGCCAAAAGACTGATACACTGAAAGATGAGAAGGGGCTACACATACACACTCACACACATTTTTTCCAGCCAGACAATATATTTCACTCATGAATACAGCATTCTTATAATATGCACCTAACAAAATCAAAATGACCACCTGGGGGCAGGGCTCTGGTTGTAACAGAAGATGCAACCTTGATGAAGGAGGTGAGAGAGCTTGAACCGCCACTGCTAGGTTTGAACAATACACAGCAGCATTTTCAGTGGATGCTAATAGGCGTTAGTTGAATAACATTTGGGAAACTCATGGATAAACAAACAACAAGATTTATTTTGCTTTGGTAAATATTCAAAGCCTTTAAAATGCCAATGTGCACTGTAAATAATTCAGAGAGAAATGTAATGCCTTGCATTTCCCAAAGTCACTTGACCATGATACCACTCTCCCATCTTTGTCTTTTTTTGGATTATTCTACACATTAGAATTAAAAAAAAATACTCCTGGACAAACTGGGTTATATACTATACTTCTGAATGTCTGACTGTACTTGGAAAAAAAGAAAAAGCCTAATTCCTTATAGGCTAGGACGTGATAGGATAAGATATTAGAGTTCCAGCAAATGGGTAAAATACTTGGTAGCAGCAACAATACAATTTATAAGTACTAAATAAAACAGGCTTCAGTGGAATCCTGGTTTTAGAATGTGCCAGTAAAGTATGGGCATCAGTTGGTTGTAGGAACAGTCAGAGACAAGAATCAGAAGATGAATAGCGCAGGAAAAGGACTAAATTTGTCAGATGGTGAAGTAGAGTTATTAGGGCAGATGAAAGATGACCCTCCAAAGGGTACTTTTTGGGGTAATCAAGTAGCAGAGATGACAGTTAGAGATTAGTAATGGGAAAAACTGTGACCAGAACCAAGGAGGAAAGGAGAAGACATACAAGCTTCAGAGAAAAGAAATGATGAAGAGGATTCTGAGTAAGTTCAAACGAGAGGGAAGAAGAAAATGCACCTGCGTGAACATGCACAGGCTCCTTCATCCTGTCAGATGAAACTGGAGGCAGAGGAGTGGTATTAGCAATGAACCATGATGAAGCAAAAGGCAAAGAGAGAAGTGGAAAAACAACTGTGGCTTCAGAAGGCAGATGAACAGGGGTTATAAATTTATATAGGAAGGAGAAAGGAAGAGACGGGAAGAAACATGAACTTCGGTAGACCTCGCTGAGATACTCTAGAAATGGCGAACACAAGGCACTCGTACCTCTTTTATCATATTGATCATGCTTTATTTTCCTCTGAATATAGATCTGGCTTCAGAACCCTTCTCAAAACAGCACTCGAGTTAGCCACTACTGACTGGTTTGACCTGATGCTACTTATGAAAGCTGCGTTCTTATGGTATTAAAAAACAAAAAATACAAACAAGTTCTCTACAGGGTTCTGCTAATACCTACTCACTGACTGAAGAGTAATAAAGAAAAAATTTAACTTCCAGCTAGAAAAGCAAAACGCTTCAGTGTGAGATTTTATTAATACGGACATAATAATGCACATGTATGGAGGTGAGTAAATGCATATGTGAAGCATAGGCATTTCAAATAGGCAGACCAAAGCAGTCAATACCTAAAATCAGCTCATCCTTCACCTTGGCAACTGAAACCTCTAGACCCCATAAACTGATATGAATTACATTTTGAGTTAAGTAGCTGATATCAAACAACAGCGTGTTCAGATAATCAGTTTTCTCCTTTCTTCTCTACATAGGACACTATACTGGGCTCAACTTCTTAAAAGGTTAGCATGAACACCAAAGAAGTTTTTCTTCCCACCACATGACACATTTTTCAAAAGCACATATAAATAATGCAACAACCTAATAGCATTGATTATGATAAGGCTATGGTGACAGCTGGGGGAAAAATTGGGATTTTTATCAATGGTGATAAAAAAGAAACCACATTCATTTTCAGTCTAAAACTAAATTTTTAAAAAGGAAGGAAGGATGGAGTGTGACAAGTTGCTTTGGTTCCAATTTCCTCCTCCACACGCTCGTTAATTTCACCCAGATCTGAGCATCTGAGGCCTTTGCGTATTCATACAAAGAACCACTTGAAGGCACACAATGCCCTCAGATTTTCCCTAGTCAGGGAAACATTCAGTGCTTTCTTTGAGCTGTTTTGTTTGAACATCTCAGTACGGTATTCATGTTCTGCCAAACAGCTCATAATGCTTTGAGGGAGGAGGCTTCTGTTAGGGGTTATCCTTTTTAATGACTTTATTCTGAATTAACAACAATAAAAAAGCTGTTCATTATCCTAGGTTAGTTTAACTGAGATAGAAAAGGAGAGAGGCATGGGGAGGGAGGGAGGAGAACAGTGATCTCTCAAGAATTTTTTGCAGCCTGAGTGTCTATTGACCCAAATACATTCATCATCACAGCTCCTGGGAACCAATGCAGTAGAATCCTAAGTGGCCTCCTGCATTGACTCCAGCCCTTTTTGCTGCAGCCAGGGTAATCCTCTCAAAACACATGTCTAATCATACATGCCTATCCTTCCTCTCTGTGGTCTAGCAAGGTTCTTCATGGTGTGGCCTCTTCCTGCCCTGTGGCAGATTATGGCATACCTTGTTCTCTGGACCCCAGCCCCACTGGCCTTCTTTCAATGCTGCCATGCCACAGGGCCTCTGCTGACCACAGGGCCTTTGCACAAGCTGACTCTGCATGGAATGCTCTTTCTACTCCCAACTCCTTTGCTCAGCTTTTATAATACTAGCCTAAATGTCTTATAACTTCTCAAGAAGGCCTGCTCTGAATCTGTCTCTACACACTGGTTCAGGTTCCCCCGATGTCTCCTCACAAAGTACTCCTTCTTTCTCAGCATTTGTATCTATTTGTAGCTATAAATTTGTGAGACTCTTTTTCTGCTCTCCCACTTAACTATAAGCTCTGCTGGGCTATAACAGAGACTACTTTCCTCTCCACTGTGCAACCGTGCACTGTACACACACACAGTGAGTCGTTAATAAATATGTGTTTACCTAACAAATTAATGGATTGTGCCTCATGTAATGTACTGCTTAGCTGATATATTCATAACTGTGGCACATAGAGGAAGATTTTGAAAAAAATGCTTATACTGTAAACCAAATATTATTTAGTAAATATAATAAAAAAAATTCTATCAAGCTCCCCTGCATATCCTATTGAAACCAGCAGGTGATGACTAAACTTTTTCAGGTAAATACATAAAATCTCCAGAAAGGAGACTGTATCTCACATTTCCTTCTGTTCTCTGCTCTGAAGGAATGGAATCCTTATTAAGGCTGCTAAGTGAAAATGTAGTCAAGTCATTCTGTTTGGAGAATAAACAAGGTGGATGTCACTATAATCTTCTGGGGGAACCAATCTTCAACTTGGGAGTTGGCCAAAATGATGCCAATGAGAAGAACCGCCTGGAAGGTGAACCATGGAGAAACATAACTTACGTTGGTTTTGAAGCCTCGGCCTGGTCGGTCTGTAGTTTCTCTCCTCCTTCCACCTCCATTGTGCAATATACAATGCGATTTGGAGCTAAGGATTTGAGGCCTTGGACTTCCATGATCACCACCTGGAAACACAGTCGCACACAGCAGAGGTTACTGTCAAAGTCTATGGACAGCATCAGCCAGAGGAAAATAGATACGTTAAGACCTGTTTCCTGCATATACACAAAACCCCAATAGGTGTCTGAGAACTTCAATCAGGTTTCTACCAGCCATGTTGAGACACGTCCAGCACAAAGACGCAATTCTTCATAGTGTAGCTTATTGCCTCCCAGATGGAAAGACGAGGTTCACTAACTCAGAGGCACACAGGAGCCAGATTAAGTGGAATGGGCTACTCTTTTCTGTGTTAAAAACACGGATTCATGTCAATGTATGGCAAAACCAACCAATGTAATATTGTAAAATAATTAGCCTCCAATAAAAATAAAAAGAAAAAAAATTTAAAAATGATTTCAGCTAAAAAAATGATCTTGATTTTTCATTTCCACAAGAAATAGACTCTCCTATTAAAAAAAAATAGAGTCTAGCTTTTAACTCAGAACCTGATGGAGACACAGGCCAAGAAATTCACTTTCCTCTTGATAAAAAGTAAGTGATAATACAAGTGCTAAGATAAAGGGCAAGTACCATTTGGCATGAGAGTCAGAGATGCAAAAGGGAGTGATGGGGACTGTGGCAAACTGGAGAGCTCCATTTAAAGGGGGCAACTTCTACTTTGCTACAGCCCCTGTTGCCTTGCTTTACTTCAGTCTAGAGGTAAATGGATTGCCAAATACTCCAGCTTCTGCTACCAGAAAATGGAAACCTGAATCACAGTCAAAGTTAGAAATTTGAACTTGAAATTGTGATAATAATTTTAAGAGAGAGAAATAAAATAAACAAACTTTGTGCAGGTTAACACTGTAGAGTGAAAAAAAAAAAGCCTACAGTTGTATACTCTCTGTCTAGACTGAGAAAAAGGCTGGGTTTGGATTGACCAAGTTATTTTTTTAAAACTCCTGGCATTTCCCACCACTACCTTTCAACTCCATTCAATCACCTGTTATTTTCATATTTAGTGGTACACACTGCCACTCATCAGAGGGCAGGGAGCAGAGAAGAGAGAAGAGGAGAAGACACTGATTTAAAAATCAGAAACAAGTAACTTGTAACAGAGATCGATAAAGACCAAGGGATATTAACAAATCACTGACTTATACTCCAAAAGAGCTAATGGCATTATACAAGGAGAAGGATATGGATGTGCAAAAAATGTACACTTCTTTAACGGGCTCGATTCAAAAAAGCCTAAGACAATAGGGCCTGCATTACCTCAGGATTCACAAGTCTATTTTCTGCATAATAGCCCATGGATTCTCAAATTCAGTGTGAATCAGAATCACCTGGAAGGATAAGCCAGACACTGCTGGGCTTCACCCACTTAGTTGCTGACAAGCAGGTCTTGGGTAGAGCCCAAGACTTCTCATTTGTAACTAGTTCCCTAGTGATGCAGATACTGATGCTGCAGATCCAGAAGCCAGTATGCCACTCATGAGATACTGGGCAAATCCTGACCATCAAGTCACTCTACTTTTAACTCTCCTGCGCCTCAGTTTCCTCATCTGTAGAGTGGGGATAATGGTACAGGTTCTCTCTCCTCTACTGCTACTGTGTGTGGATCTGATGAGATGATGCATGTAACAGAACATCTTTTCACTAGGTGGAAAGAACCATCAAATGAAAAAAATGAGAGGCTCTAGGGAAAGAACACCATTTCTGCAGTTTCAAAGATCTGAGTTCAAATCCTGTACCTGCATCTTCACTAGCTGTGTAATGATTTACAAGGTTTTTAACTACTCTAAGGCTTTGTTTCCGTATCTGCAAATGCCTTGAAGGGTTGCTGTGAGGATTCAGTGCGTGAATGATGAGGGAGGATTCTACAGACACCGACTGGTTTTCGCCAGAACACTTCTCCCAACGACCGCCTGCCCGGGGACACTCCCGCTGTGTTCCTGGACATCAGGTCTCCTCCTTCAGGTAACTGTCCTCTACTGTCCCTTCCGGCCATGCAACTCTGTAATTATATAAAATATATCTGGCACGAGCCTGCGAATTCAAACCTAGTCTGCCCGGATGAGATGACGGTCCTCTCTCTCTCTGCCTCTCTGTAGCCCCCCTCGCTGTGTCCACCAAAACACAGTCACAAACAGATACACAAGGCCTTCTGTCACTGACCTAGAATGATGAGCAATCTAGCGTTCTAATTACAAAGTATTTGGGAAACCTAGGGCATTTCATTTTGTACTTGCACTTATAAGTTACAACCTGTTTGAATCATGTACACGTGGGAGTATGGCTGGGGACTCATCCACATCTGTATTTTTGACAATCAGCTGTTTAATACTGAGTACTGATAAAGAATTAGAAAATTACAGATTTAAAAGCTTCATGAAAATCAATAAACCACTTTCCCCTCACCTTTTAGTAGGAAGACAAGAGGCAGTAGGGAATAAATTGCCACCTTTAATTGGCAATAATCAAATTCAAAGACACCTAAGAAAAAGCATTCAATATCTCAGGTGGTAGAATTAAAAAAAGGAAGGAAGTTTGTGTGAAATTACAGTGGTGATTTTTTCATGTACCAAGTGCTCTATATTTAACTGAATATTGCCTCTTCCACTTGCAAAATACATGTTGAAAATACTGCAATGTGACTATCCCAATCTGAACTGAGCACAGTAAAACAAATTACTGGCAGTTCATTCACAGCAAGCCTTAATGATGTTCTAGAAAGTTAATTTAATCTTTACAAATTTTAATTAAATATATAGAAATTTGATCTATTCTCTTAGCTTCCTATCTTGGATTATCATAAAATCCTTACAGAGTTTGAGCTTTCATATTTTATGAATTGGGTCTCCAACTTTAGAGTATGTAAGGAGTACCTGGATAGCTCCTTAAAACGCATGTGTGCTCCACGTGGAGATTTTATTCCTGACAATTTTATTGAGGCATGTTTTACATATTATATAATTCACCATTTCAAGTGCTGCTGCTGCTAACTCGCTTCAGTTGTGTCCAACTCTGTGCGACCCCATAGACGGCAGCCCACCAGGCTCCCCTGTCCCTGGGATTCTCCAGGCAAGAACACTGGAGTGGGTTGCCATTTCCTTCTCCAATGCATGAAAGTGAAAAGTGAAAGTGAAGTCGCTCAGTTGTGTCTGACTCTTCACGACCCCATGGACTGCAGCCCACCAGGCTCCTCTGTCCATGGGATTTTCCAGGCAAGAGTACTGGAGTGGGGTGCCATTGCCTTCTCCATTTCAAGTGCAAAATATGGTAATTTCGATAAATTTATTAGGTTGTACAACCATCATTACAAATCACTGCTTGGGACATTTTTCTCTCTCCCAATAAGTTTCCTTATGATCATTTCTACCTTCTGTCCTAGGCAACACTAACCTGCTTTCAGTTACTGGATGTGTGCCTTTTCTGGACATTTCATATCAATGAATAATATGTGGTCTCTTGAATCTGGCTTCTTTCACTAAGCATAATGTTTTGGAGGTTCGTCTATATTTTTAAAAATGTATAAGTAGCTTATTATTTTTTAATTGGTGAAGAGCATTCTATGGATGTACCACATTTTTGTCTATTCATTCACCTGTTGATAGACATTTATATTATTTCCATTTTTTTGCTATACTGAATAATGCTGCTATAAACATTTGTGAGCAAGTCTTTGTGGAGACATGTATTTTCATCTCTCTAGGGCAGATATCCGGAGAAGGCAATGGCAAGCCACTCCAGTACTCTTGCCTAGAAAATCCCATGGATGGAGGATCCTGGTAGGCTGCAGTCCATGGAGTCGCTACGAGTCGGACACGACTGAGCGACTTCACTTTCACTTTTCACTTTCACACATTGGAGAAGGAAATGGCAACCCACTCCTGTGTTCTTGCCTGGAGAATCCCAGGGACGGGGGAGCCTGGTGGGCTTCCATCTATGGGGTCACACAGAGTCGGACACGACTGAAGTGACTTAGCAGCAGCAGCAGGGCAGATATCTAAGAGTGGAATTGCTGGATCACCTGGTAATTTTATGCTTACCATTTTGAGAAACCACAAAGCTATTTTCAAAAGTGGCCACACCATTTTACATTCTCCTCCTTTAGGGATTTGGGTCAACAGTTCTGGGGGTGCTGGAATGCGCACACTGAACCAGTTTTTAATAATTTTGATGCAGTTAGATCAGATCCACTCCTTACACTGCATGTATGATAAACAAACATGTGAGTCAAGGTGACAGAGAACTACTGACATGTTGAGACTTCTGCCATAATTCTGGCCCAAAGGGGTTCTTTCTTGGGGTGATGAGACAAACCAAACAAGTCTCCACTGCAACAAGGGCCTTTCTATGGGGAAGCCAATGGGAGAGAGAATTGGAGAGAGAACTGCCAACCTACCATGAGATGAAGCTAGACTGTTTGTTTATTTTGAACATAGGTTACCAAAATGTTAAACTTTCTGAATTGTACAAGATATTTACAAAATCCTTCAGAACTGCTTTAAGATGGGCAAAGTAATTCAACATTAAATTTAGTAGGTGGTTCTTAAGATTGCATTTCCTAAGGAAAAGGATGGTTTCCTGGAGATGGGAAATTACTCACTGATTAGCTGACCCATGCCTAGCAAGCTGTTATTTTAATAACTGCTCCTGGGGAGCGAAAAGGAGAACAAGCTGATTGTGATGCATCTAATCACCCCGGTCTGGCCTGCTCTGCCAGGAAGCTCTCAAGGATTTAGGGCTTTTTACCTCCAAGGAGAAAGACAGCACGACGTCTGATTTGGACAGCTGGTTCTCACTCTCCTCACCCATGTCAATGATGGAAGCATTGTGGCTGCGTTTGAGCTTCTGAAGCTTGAACTCGCCGCCTTTGGACACTGGCATGCTCTCCAAATTAGCCATGAGCAGGTTGACAGATGACTTCAGCTCCTCAATGTACATGTTTTCCATTTCTTTGGATACGAACTTGGGAAATTTGCGTTCCTTGTAAAGAAAAAGAAAGGTATGAGCCATGGAGTAAATAAAGACTTGATTTACATAAAAGATTTTCATCTTTCAGCCCTGAGTTCTGATGACATCTACCACTAGTGAAATTTTTCCAGGTACTGTGGCACATGCTAGAAAAATGTTCAGTCTAGTTGAGAAGACAGCTGCCTGCCTTCTAGTTATTTAGTATCTCTAATAGGTAAGAAACACATAATATACAGTAAGAAAGAGAGAAATGTTTTATTATAGTTCTATCTCCCCCCCCCAGTTATCTCCAGAATATTTGATTTATGGAATGAAAAATGGGGTGATGTTTTTTCAAATCTGGTTTCAAATCAAACAGTTTTTCTTTTTTAGGAAAACACAGTCAGTTGTTTTTAAGTTGAGGAGTCAGAAAGACACCTTATTTCTGGATATCTATAGAGATTTTCTCACATGAATAATTCAAAAGGAGCTCATTTGAGATGTTTCAAATGGAGCCTGTGGCTATTTCTAAGAGGAATAGTTAATTGTTTTCAAGAAAAATTGAAAGAAAAATTAATGAAGCGATGAAAAACATGATTAAAATTCCTTAGAAAAGAAGATAAAATAACTCAGTATCAGTACTGAACTCTCTGTTTTTGTTTTTTGCTTTTTTTTTGGCCACCCCATGCGGCATGTGGGATCATGGAACCCACACTGCCTGCAGAAGTGTGGACTCTATACCACTGGACCACTGGGAAATTCCCGTTTTTCCCTTTCTTAAGAGTTCAGTTGTAATGGCGACCTGCTTTAGCGAGGCTATGTGTTTCTTCACAGGCCTAAGTTGTCCAGATGTCTCGAGTGAGTAGACTCTGGATCAATCACTTTCTCAAAGAATCAGCCCTCTGTAGTCCAGCTCCATAACGGAGCAGGTGAGGGGCAAGTCAAATCGGTTTGACATCTTTCTTTCTGCAAGTGACAGAAAAATCCAATTTGAACTGACTTAAACAATAAAAGGAATGTATTGGTTTGAAAATATCCAAGGGTAGCACCAGCTTCTGACAAGGCTGGAGTGAGGAGTCAGATAATATCATTATAACTGAGTTTTTCCTTCAAAACTGGGTTTGGGTTTCTCTGAGTTGGCTTCAGAGAAAGCTCAGTCTGGCTCCTCTTTATGTCATAAAAAGGTTGCTAAAGCCCTGTACTTCACAATACTGCAGCACCCTATCTAAAGAAAGAGTGAACATCTTCTCTCGTGATGCTCACAGAAGATGGATCATCTTTATCTCAGAATTCTCAGAACTCTGATTGATGTGCACACCCTGAACCAGTTTCCATGGCCAGTGGCGGGTCAAGATGAATTGCTTAGACCTGAGTTATGTCTTCCGTCTCTGTGGCTCAGGGTAGAACTCCATCTGGATCACAGGGAACACGGATTGGAAACATCAAGGTATATGCTATGATGGAAGTAGATGAGAAGTGAAGTCTTCCTGAAAGATTCAGAGGTAGCTTTCCAGAGAAGGTGACCCTTGGGCTGAGAGTGTGATGGATGAGGTTTGACATTGGGTTGACGTGGCTGAGACAGCGCCACTTGTATTTGCTGATTTTCCATGAAAAATATAACAGGCAACCATAAATCCAAGAGGGTCTATATACGCTGAACACGGTTGCAAATATTTCCCCATCTCTTTTCAAACATGGCGCTTCTTACAAGTAAAGAGAAGGATGAGGTAAGTTAATTTATGTTAAGGCTGCCATGCAGCAAAGGTTACATAATAACAGCCTGAAGGCTGTTACACTCATATATCTCCTTTCTCCTTATATTTGGGCCCAAAGCTCATATCTGTATGGGATATTGGGGGAGCTGGGTAAGTAGTATCTTTAATTTGTACTAGAAGCAGCTGGCCCTGCAGTTGCCATGGAGATGGAGAGAAAAAACCATCCTGACTAGGAAGTGGGTTCTTTCCTGCCAATCAGCCTTACTATCAAGTGTGATCCCTCATCACACACACATCTTTGGGACTCACTGAAGGTCTTTTAATTTGAAAGGCCTTGAAACTCTGCCACAGTCTTGAAACTCTGGAAGAAGACTCAGTGGTTACAGACACCACCACTCTGGCCCAGAGGTGGCTTCCACCAAACTTTCTATAGCAGAATATTGGAAAAATCCAGAGTGATCACTCCTCCCAGAACTTGGACAGTTCCTAACGACAGCATAAAAACAGACTCATAAAACTGAAGTCTGCAAGGGAAAATAAGGCCATCTTTCTGCTCTGAGTACTTAAGCCTTGAGACGCAATAGCATTCTGTCAATCTCGGCTGAAGTTCCAAAGTGGTGTCTTCAGCAGCACACCCATTATC
Organism: Moschus berezovskii; assembly: GCF_049115385.1. NCBI lineage: Eukaryota > Metazoa > Chordata > Mammalia > Artiodactyla > Moschidae > Moschus > Moschus berezovskii. The sequence continues at coordinate 21,880,465 of NC_142483.1, forward strand.
AACACATTTCAAAGCTGAAGTTGTGCCAAAATAAGGAAAATGTAGTCATCCATCTCAATTGCTACATTCCCAAGCATAAAAGTAAATCAGCCTTGACAAAAGGATTGCTTATTTATATTGCTTTATGAAAGACACAGCAGGCGGGTGGAGAAAGTCTCCCACAGAAATTCTCTGCCGGTCATTCATTTTGGTTTGGGGATGATAACATTCCACAGTGGGGATGGCCTCCCAAGGACAACTCCTCTGGAGTTACCGATGCTCGGCCACACTGAGGGATTTGGGGAACATCTTGAAAAACAGCATTTGAAAGCGCTAAGAGCTCTGTCAGTCATTTGCTTTGCTTTTATGTCTCTTCATTTTCACTCATGCAGAATGAAGCAGCTACACGTAAAAGCTGGCAAGGGTACTTGGATAAAGAATCCTTAGACCCCAAGGCACAAATGACATTGTAGATGGTCAGAAAGAAGGCTGTGGTACGAGGACACTCTCTAGATGTGGAGCTTGCCTACAGACATGCCAAGTCAGTACAATGTCTCAGACCCTTCCTGGGCTCCTAGCACCTGTTAGATAGTACAGCTATCACTAGGAATGAAAGAGTCAGCTGAGAGGTAGGTGTCCAAGGTTGCGGGGATCGCCAGAAAGTGACCAGGCACCACGTGACACACATGGTATGAGAGGCGTGTGCAGGTACAAAGGGGCACCGAGGAGCCTTATCCAGTCCACACCGATGAAACAGACTCGCCCTGAATCCTGCGTCTGCCACTGACTAGTTATGTGACTTTGAACAGGTTTCTTCACCTGTCTGAATAACAGTGTTTATCTCGCAAATGTGAATGACAAACCTTAAAAAGTTATTGTGAAGAGGAAGAGATAATAAACATTAATACTTTTTGACCACTGAGCATTCATAGGCATACATATATATGTATGCACATATACTCAACCCGTATATATGTACACACACACATACACATATATGCATATGCACACATACACATATTCCTACACAGATACACATATCTAACTGTATCAGGCACCATGCTGCCAGCACTCTAAACAATAATAGCAATAGTAATAGTGGTGAGTGCAGAGAAGCATGCTGCGAGGTGGCACTGACAGGTTACTGGGTACTAAGTTAAGCACTTTATATGCTCTACCTCCTTTAATCTTTCCACAACCCATTGAGGCTGGTGCTTCTATTTATTCCCATTTTCTGGACAAAAATAAGATACAGAAGTTCCATCCATAATCAGCAGAACTGAGTTTGAAACCCAGAGCCCACACAACAGGGCTGGATCATCTGGCCCCAAGTGGCATCAGGGCCGAGGTGAATCCTTTGGGGCCTCTCAGCAGTGAGCACCCTCCACATACCTCGCTGTACAGCTCACAGTGCCCAGGAGAGCATGGGCCAGAGCCAAGTCCTCCACAGCATGGCCACCCCACCATCACCAGCCAATGTGGCCTGTACGATGCTGGGTGATGGGTGAAGTGTAGGGAGTGACGGGGGAAGGGTGAGTGTGTTAAATGAGAGAAAGGAGGTCTTGGTAGTAATTGTCAAAATCAGCATCACAGATACTAGAAGCATTTGGGGCACAGCTAGTACAGCTTCCTGGATTGGTTCTTTTACTCAAAGCTGTGCTTAAGTGGCTTCATTGCACTTCCTAACTTTTATGAATGACATAGACTTACTTTCCCCTGAATGAACCTCCCTGGCATTTAGATTTTTCTTTGAAGTCAGATTCCCCTGGGTTCTTAGCTACCTGTCAAAGGTCAGAGTCAGGGAGATGCTCCCTACACACATTTTTCAGGAAAAAAATTGAACTAAATTACTATATGCTCGGACACTGTGCTACTTTATGACCCAGGATGGATGCCAGGTCCAAGAACATTCATTAAGGTGGAGGTGGTATCATTCTCTGGAAGGAGAGGATCCACTCTGATCTGATTTTTGGCAATGCATGGAGCAAAACTTTTCCATCACGGAAATATTTGGATGCTATTTCTCACATAGGCACATCATCATGTTTGCAATGGGACCACGGAATGAGATAGTCATTTTGCTCTGCAGAAAATAGGGTTTAAATGGCAACTCAACATTTAAATGATAGCTTGAAAAACCAATGATATTTCACTCTAAGACCTCTGCCTCTAATACTGCAGAAGCTGTAGTATTTGTCTTATATAATTAGCTCAAAAATTTTGGAATTTTACCCCAAAATGTGGCCAAAAGAACTGGCAAATATCACAGCAGCACTAATGCCACAAGCTGCCGGTGTAAGCTCCAATGTCAACTTCTAATCACATAATTTAAATAACTTAGACTTAATTCCTGGGTGAAATCTGGGGAAACTTTAATGTCAACATGAGAGGATTTGGGAAAATGTTTCCGCAGGGATTAAGAAGTCTTTCCTACCAGATTTTTAGAAATGCATTCAGGTCCCTTCATGGAACTTTTAAGGCAGCGTGTCTGATGTTCACAGTGAGGGCTCACACAGCCATCTGTCTGATGATTTGTTGGATGCTGGTGTGACTGAATTGACAGATTACACGGTAGGGCTGCGGGTGGAGGAAAGCAACCTCACACTTGGCTCCCTTCTCTCCAAGGAAGAAAGGACAAACATCTGCCTTTCGTTTAAGTGCGTGAGGATGAGAATGCTGCTGGCAGAACCACCAAGGTCCCTACCACCTCTTTCCCAGATTCCAAGGTAACCAAAGTAGAAGGGATTCAGAATTCCAGGAGCCCATTCTGCCTGCTATGTACTACTGCTTCATTTGGGCCTACGGATGACCTGCAGGGAATGCACAGTAAATTGTTGTGGAAGAGAGAAAGCAGGCTCCAGGAGAGGAAACCATCAGGGAGGGAGGAGTTGGGACAGTCTTGTCCTGGCGGAACTTCCTGCCTGTCATCTGACTACTGAAAAGAACGAACTTGAAGCTTGGAATTAAAGCACTCAGCTTCCACCTTACTAGCTAGGTGCGTTCTGGAGGATCACTTACAATTTCTGATGTGCTTGAATTGGGGAGAATTATTGCAATGCCCAGAATCGTCTGTCACAGGTCTGAATAAGACTTCATGTGAAATCACACAGCCAGTGTGATTTAATAAAGGACTGATTAGCAGAGAGAGGTCAGGATGCAGAAAGGTGAAGGCCTGGGTGAAAGGCATGTTGGATTGGGATGACGGGGAAATGAGGCTTTGTGTTTGGGATGGCATTTTGGGATGGTAGTGTGCATGATGGTTAAGAGAGAAGGTTCTGGTCACTGAATGACCTTGGCCAAGGCTTCTAACGTCGATGCCTCAACCTCCTCTTTTATCCTCAAAAGGGGATAATAATAGAACCTTTCTCATAAAGTTGTTGGAGGGTTCTCAGATGTAAAATGATTAGGAGAGAGTTGGGCACACAGTAAACACCACATCAGCAATAGTTATTTTGTGTATATCTTCAAGCAGCTCCCAACTTATGATGACCACTCTCCCCACAGCCCTGCTTTAAAGTTAGCATCCCCACCCTCAGTGACGTATCACCAGCATCCACATGTTTCATTAAGGCCCTTACTCCCTTTCATGGTGGATCGATCAACTGCTCCCGGGGCTGGCCCTTGAACTGAGCTGGGTCATTCAGAGGTCTGACTCTTGAGGTTGTGAATGTGAAAGGGGTAGTGACAAAAGGGGAAAGAGGAGAGAGGGAGAGAGATCTGACAGACAGGCTGATCGGCTGAATCATTTCCTATCTGGCCATACTGAAAACCTGAGGAATAGCCATGTTTCTCATTTGAGGAGCAAAGAAAGATGGTTCACAGAGAAAGAAGGAATAATGAATGGGACACATAGACTCAAGAGAAGAGGGGAAACCCTGACCCCCGGGTGGTCCCTGGTTCCACATCCTTCCTAGATCTTGGCGACAACTTGCCCATGGGCTCTGTGAGACATTCCCTAATTCTTAGAATCGATACCCTCTTGTAAAAAGCTTCCCTGTGTTGGAGCTTCTAATTTGCAATCAAGACACTCATCTTATAATTCAGAGAACAGAGTGAATTATGTATGACAGATGACATCTATCTCCAGGAATTTCTGGTTATGATATTTACAGGAGCTGAAGTTCAGCCATATGGGTTGAATTGCACACCCTCAATAAAATTCACTGTGATGCTAGAAATAGAAAAATCAGGACATGCTGAAAGAAGACAAGCAAGGGTGCTTTGTTTCAATATCTCTTCATGAACTAGCTTTTACCTAAGAATTGGATACTTTATTTAATTTATAGTAGACAAGATAGTTCTCACTCTTCCTTAGTATTAGCCAGGTTAGTTTAAGCAGAAGGAGTATTTATTTTCCTTGGCATTCCACTAAACTGGACAAAAAGTAGTTCTATAGCTGTAGGTCAAGAAGTAGATCTAGGGGGTTTGAACATCCTGAGGATCTCAGTATATTCTGTCTCTATTTATTTCTGTATAATGGCTTCACTCTTTTCTTTTCTCTTCTCTTCCCTACATGGAAGAATTGAACATGACTGCAAACATCTTTTTACCACTACACAACACAGCTCTGTTAGTTCATGGTCCATAGGTCTCAGGGGTTTCATTGGTTAGGTGCACCCATTTCTGGACCAATCACTGGTGAGCAGGATAGGCTGGAAGCTGATTTCACTTGCATGAGGAGTTCACTTCCAGGACCAAGTAACTATGGCAAGGAGGCCAAGGGCATGAACAAATATTGCAAAAGAAGACAGCAAATGTCCAGGACAGCAGAAGATAGTAGTGGGCAGACTCACAAAAATCCTCCTGAATATTTAAATATACCCTCAATATACTCTGAAATTATTCTCCATTCTCTGTAAATTTTGACCCAGATTCACTTCAGTTGCATATTTCACTGTTCAAGAAAGTCTAGTTCTAGTTCTAAGTTGTCAGTAATACTCTATTTGGTGTCAGATTAGCCAGTGATGTGGGCTAGGGGAGAGAATTTCTTCATCTACTGATCAGAAATGAGCAACTTGGCTCACTATGTTAACAACTGTTCATCCATGATATTTTAAAAATTAAAATTAGCCTACGTGAGTTTCTAAAATTATCTTGTTAAGCCTCAAAGTAAATAAGACAACTAAAATAAAGGTGCCATGAGCTCATTTTAGAAGTGTATATAAAATTTTAAGTGTCATGAATAATACTAGCTGTGGATATAGCTGCCTAAGAGCAGGGCGTGGATGACATGACCTCTATTTTCTGGATAATCTGCCAAGGAGACGCTGACTTTAGAGAAGCACATTTTAAAGCCTTATTGATGTTTACTCCCACATTAAGCAGGATTTTCAAACTGAGAGTCTTTCACACTACCTTTAGCCAAACAACTGGATACTATTTTTAGCCACCAGACTGACTCGAATATAAGCTTTAAAGGTGTCCAAAAACAAGATGCAAAATATTTCAACAAAACTGCTTAAGCATGAAAGGGAATTTTCCTGCTTCTTGGAATCTCTCTTGGGTGTCTCCTCCAGTAGAATTCCTTTCCGTGTGTGCAAATCCTGATACACTTCTTCCCATAAAGAGGAAGGCTGAACGCCAAGCTCTACTCTGGCCATCCTCCCCATCCTCAGTTCCCACAGCCCCCAGCCTCACGTGCACACAAGGCCTGTGGCTACCGCAGGAACCAGGAGGATGCTGTTATTTAAAACGGTGATATTTTGTTCTTCATGGATATTTTTGCATTGGTTATGATTTTTAAAGTATTGCATTAAAATATTATTTTGATTCCCACATCCTCCCACCCGGAATTTTCAAATTCTGTATCTGAGGCGAGTACCTCACCTCGTTCCAGTCCTGATACTTAGTCAGACTTGAGTTAAAGGTCTAGTGTAGTCTCTTAACTATTACAGAACTGTTTAGCTTAGGTTTTTCCCATCTCTAAAATAATAACTGTAATGTCATTACAGGACTGTTTGGAGGACTGAATGAGATGGTACATGTAAAGCATTTAACATGCTTGACACAAAGGCAATACTCAATAAACACCACTAGCGTGACTACCATGAATAACAACATAATAGCAGATAACACTTAGGCTCACAGACATCATTAGGAAGACATAATCCCAGCTCTGAAGCAATCCTACCTACTGGGAGACTCAGTCACGCCAGTGAAGAATCACCATTCAATGAACTGTCGTTATAAGGGTTTACATACGGCAAAAAAGAAAGCACAAGAGTGGGGTGGACAAGCTCTGAGCGAAGGGGTGTTAAGCTGAGGACTGAAGGCTGAGTAGGATGGCGTGATAAGTAGAAGAGAGGAGAAAGGTCATTCCAGGTTGAAACGCTAGTGAGTACAAAGGCACCGGGGCTGGAAAGGGCCTGCACTCGTTAGAGGGAGGCATTCTGTGCAGCTGGAATGGGGAGTCCTGGTGGGAAAGTAATGGGAGGGCGAGGCCAGTAAGGAAGGGCACGGTCTGTGGATAAGAGCCTTGAGTGTCATTCTAAAGGAGCAAGCTTCTGTTCTGGGGACAGTGGAGTATTCTATTGAAGGATTCTGAGGCTCTGTTTTGAGATGTCCATATACAAGGTTTATAATGACAGTTATGTGCAGGATGGACAGAAGACGGCGAGGGAGTGGATCCCCACTTGGAGGCTACTGTAAGACCAGGCCTGGGAGACGAGGACCTGGACTGAAGCACTAGCAGTGGAGCCGGAATGCAGTAAAAGGGATCTGACCCACATTTGGGAGGCAGAATCAACGAGCTGAGTGGCAGACTGAGTGTGTAGTGTTGTGGGGAGAAAGGAGAAACTGACAATAACCAGGAGGTTTCTTTTTTATTTTTTTTTAAATTTATTTTAATTGGAGGCTAATTACTTTACATTATTGCATTGGTTTTGCCATACATTGACATGAATCTGCCCTGGGCGTACATGTGTTTCATCCACAGTAATCAGACAGAGGCCACATGAAGAGGAGTAAAAGTAGCTATGTGCACTCAGTCAGAGGAAGAAGGTAAGGAGTGAGATTTTGAACACATCCAACTTAAAATGAAGGGGATTATCAAAGTGGAAATGCTCAACAGACAGATGGAAACATTAGGCAGGGACTCGGAAGGAAGGTGAGGCTGGATCTGAGTATGGGTTGGAGTACAGGAAATACAGGCATTGTCTCAAGGACAGTGGCCCCGAGGGGGAGGGCTGAGGACTCCCTCGGGATGACTGTCCTCATCTTTCTTCCCCTCTGATTCTCAGTTTTGTCTTTTCACAGCCCTTAATAGTCAGCGTGCTCCCTGTGTGGCACTCAGGCCTGGTCCCCCAGCAAACGTCCCCAGAGTTTCCTTACCCTGGCTATTTGGTCTGCCATTTGGAGACGGCCGTCCAGCTCTCGTCTGATCTGGGCTGCTTGCTCATCCGGATTGTCCAGCTGCACAAAAGCACAAACATGGAGACTGAATTTGGGTGACGACAAAAGCCCAGGAACTCATGACTTTACAATGAACACTTTTACTCTGTGCCCCCATGGACCTATTTCACTAAAACTTAAGTACTGTGTGACAGACAAATCCTTTTAGACAGAGTGTGATGGGGCAAGCAGGCTGTTGCTAAGAAGGGCATCTGAATGAACTTGGATAGAATCACTTATGAACTTCCAGGCAGTAGTGTTTCTAATGAGGGCCTGATGCAGCAGTTCTGTTTGGGGTCCAACGAAGAAAGTGTTCACAGAGCAGACATTCAGGGAAAGAGATGGTAATATAACCATTAGTGATATATGGAGCAGACACAGTTCGCATCCAAAGCACCTACATAGCATATAGCCTGCTGCTCTCTCCCACCCCTGGACCATGGACGATCAGTCAGTTATTGCATCCTTTCTCTCTGAGCCCTGAGACCTTCTCAACCAGTACTCCAGGTGGCAGCAGCCTCTCAGGTGGAGTTGACACCTTATATACACTGCTATGTGTAACATATTGATGGATAACTAACAGAACCGACTGTACAGCATAGGGAACTCTACTCAGTGCTGTGTGGTGAGGAAATCCAAATCAGAGGGGATATATGCATACGTACAGCTCATTCATTTTGTTATACAGCAGAGACTGACACAATGCTGTCAAGCAACCATAGTCCAATAAAAATTAATGAAAGATTAAACAGTACAGTAGAAGTAGGTGCACGTCTCCTTCTAACTAATTGAATGCATGCCTTAGAAACTATACTGAACATGCCTCAAAGGGACGTTACCCATGAACTGTTAGTGATATTTGAGGTTAGTTACCCACTCAGCTGACTTTTGCCACATCTATATTAAATTGACATGTGGTTAAAAAAAAAAGAAAAGAAATCTATTTTTGTCTTTTCTGATGGGGAGACAATCCCCTAACTTCTCTGGTGTCAGTTTTACCTTCTATAGAATAAAGGTGTTGGTTATGTAATCTCCAGCATCCCTTTCCCATATTTCTACAGATCTGTGAAAGATATTGCAAGTATTTCTACAAGGGGCCATATAATGAATACTCTAAGCTTTGAGGGCCATAAGGTCTCTGCTGCCGTGACTCAATTCTTCCAATGAAGCATGAAAACAGACACAGACAATATCTAAATAAATGAGCAGTGCTGTGTTCTAATAAAATTTTATCAACAACAGGTGGTGGGCCATAGTTACTGATCCTTGCTCTAGGAATTAAAAGTTCTCTCTTCATTTCTAAGCAAGCTTAGCATTACCCTTCAAGCTGGAATGAGTCTGCTTAGTTCAGTAATTGATACATTATTTTATTCACGGAAGAGTTTAATAAGTATGGAACAGTGGCATTCAAAAGGGATGTGTTCTATTCTTCGTTTCAGAACATATTAACTCACAACAAAAAGTCAATTAAGAACTTGTGAGTTTTCTAAGTCTTTTTCTTTCAAGAGTCATTTTTATTCAGAAGTTTGAAGATGAAAACCCAACTCCACACTTAAAAAAAAGAAACTCATCTACACTATGAAATGGTACATAACATAAGTTATGTCTCAGTTCAGTTCAGTCACTCAGTCGTGCCTGACTCTTTGTGACCCCATGGACTACAGCCACCAGGCTTCCCTATCCATCACCAACTCCCAGAGCTTGTTCAAACTCATGTCCACTGAGTCGGTGATGCCATCCAACCATCTCATCCTCTGTCGTCCCCGTCTCCTCCCACCTTCATTCTTTCCCAGCATCAGGGTCTTTTCAAATGAGTCAGCTCTTGGCATCAGCTGGTCAAAGTATTGGAGTTTCAGCTTGAGCATCAGCCCTTCCAATGAACACCCAGGACTGATCTCCTTTAGGATGGACTAGTTGGATCCCCTTGCTGTCCAAGGGACTCTCAAGAGTCTTCTCCAACACCACAGCAAAAGCATCAGTTCTTTGGTGTTCAGCTTTCTTTACAGTCCAACTCTCACATTCATACATGACTACTGGAAAAAGTATAGCTTTAATGACACGGGCCTTTGTTGGCAAAGTAATGTCTCTGCTATTTAACATGCTGTCTAGGTTGGTCACAACCTTTCTTCCAAAGAGCAAGCATCTTTTAATTTCATGGCTGCAATCAGCATCTGCGGTGATAATGCTGTTGCTGCTGCTGCTAAGTTGCTTCAGTCGTGTCCGACTCTGTGCAACCCCACAGACGGCAGCCCACCAGGCTCCGCCATCCCTGGGATTCTCCAGGCAAGTGGAACCCCCCCCAAAATAAAGTCTCACTGGTTCCACTGTTTTCCCATCTATTTGCCATGAAGTGAGGGGACCAGATGCCATGATCTTAGTTTTCTGAATGTTGAGCTTTAAGTCAACTTTTTCACTCTCCTCTTTCACTTTCATCATGAGGCTCTTTAGTTCTTCACTTTCTGCTGTAAGGGTCATGTCATCTGCATATCTAAGGTTATTGATATTTCTCCCAGCAATCTTTATTTCAGCCTGTGCTTCATCCAGCCCGTCATTTTGCATGATGTACTCTGCATATAAATTAAATAAGCAGGGTGACAATATACAGTCTGAGGTACTCCTTTCTCTATCTGGAACCAGTCTGTTGTTCCATGTCCAGTTCTAACTGTTGCTTCCTGACCTGCATACAGATTTCTCAAGAGGCAGGTCAGGTGGTCTGGTATTCCCATCTCTTTCAGAATCTTCCACAGTTTGTTGTGATCCACACAGTCAAAGGCTTTGGCATAGTCAATAAAGCAGAAGTAGATGCTTTTCTGGAACTCTTGGTTTTTCGATGATCTAACGTAGGAAGTCAAGAAATAGTACAGAATAAAGTACGGCAAAGGCTAATAGAGTTTCGCCAAGAGAAGGCACTGGTCATAGCAAACACCCTCTTCCAACAACACAAGAGAAGACTCTACACATGGACATCACCAGATGGTCAATACTGAAATCGGTATTGCAGCCAAAGATGGAGAAGCTCTACACAGGAAAAACAAGACTGGGAGCTGACTGTGACTCAGATCATGAACTCCTTATTGTCAAATTCAGACTTAAATTGAACAAAGTAGGGGAAACCACTAGACCATTCAGATACGACCTTAATCAAACCCCTTTCAATTATACAGTGGAAGTGAGAAATAGATTTAAGGGACTAGATCTTATTGATAGAGTGCCTGATGAACTCTGGACGGAGGTTCGTGACACTGTACAGGAAGCAGGGATGATGACCATCCCCAAGAAAAAGAAATGCAAAAAGGCAAAATGGTTGCCTGAGGAGGCCTTACAAACAGCTGTGAAAAGAAGAGAAGCCAAAGGTAAAGGAGAAAAGGAAAGATATACTCATTTGAATGAAGAGTTTCAAAGAATAGCAAGGAGAGATAAGAAAGCCTTCCTAAGTGAACAATGCAAAGAAATAGAGGAAAACAAGAGAATGGGAAAGACTAGAGATCTCTTAAGAAAATCAGAGATACCAAGGGAACATTTCATGCAAAGATGGGCTCGATAAAGGACAGAAATGGTATGGACCTAACGGAAGCAAAAGATATTAAGAAAAGGTGGCAAGAATACACAGAAGAACTATACAAAAAGTTATGTCTACTATGATGTAAATCAGAAAACTGGATAATTTACAATCATTTTTTTTTAATGTACCATGAAGAGCCTTCTTTGGTTTGTTTTACAAAACATAGAAATCTACCTGGCTTTATGCTCTTTTTATCACCCTATTCAATTAAGGAGTTGTCTTATCTTCTCTCTTCCACAGTTTTTTTTTAAAATTAATCTATTTTTTAATTGAAGGATAATTGCTTTACACAATTTTGCTTTTCCAGAGTTTTGATGAGCAGAACTATCTTCTAGATCATGAAGACTGGATTGTAACTTTTGGCCATATATCTAGCATTTCTCAAAGGGTGTTCTGCTGAACAACAACCTTATTAAATACTCCAGAAGAAACGACTTGGAAAGGCTCCAAAAGAATGTTAGATAAACCTGGAAAATGCTGTGTTGAAATACAGTTTCTGAGTTCTTCAGTAAGGAAAACTGTCAGATTTTGAAACAATTCAACTACTATTTAACTTAAAATATTATTTTCTTGCATAATGCCCAGAGAACAAGAGTTGGAAATCCCGTTCTAAATTACTAAGCAGTCACACCACTGACCAGTGGTCCATTCGCCACTGCTTGACAATTGACACGCATAGCAAACCTGGTATCCTCAGTGCTGGTTTTAAGCTCCAATGAAGTGCTTTTTAGTCTGTTTCTTGGAAGCTTCAGACTTCTTCATATCCAGGTGCAAACCCACTGGGAACACTTAGAAATGTTTTGTTCAAAACATGTATGCAAAATATATATAAATCTGACTACTTCACTGACAAGAAGCAAAATAATTTGGTTAGAGTTTACAGTTACGTGTCTGTCAGAAGATATGGTGCTCACAGAGGTTAAAACTGAAAAGAAAAAAAAAGGTAACAGAACTATTTCCATTATGAAAATTCTCAGAGGGTCTGAGGGCTCCCACTGGCCTCACCAAATACAACTACAAACGGCAAAGAAAGCCAGCAGTGAAGATGAGCAGGCTAGGTCTACATGAAACATCACCCATTCATTCTTTGGTTTACTTATTCATTCATCACATTTTTATGGAATGTCTTGCTATGCATGATATTGAAATACAGAAAGGAACAAGACGGACCCAGCCCCTGCCTTTATGGAGCTCAAAATCTAGAAAGAATAGCTATGATTATTTGAATAATCTGGACACAAAAGAGAAGGGACTAGCATTTACTGATGCCTATTTCAAGTGCAGGTATCGTGTGACGTATATTAAACCCTTTTCTCAGGGGTTCCAAGAAATAAATCTCAATGTGCATTCTCCCAGGAAAAGGATTCTGGGCCAGGAAACATTGCTTCTGCCTGAAAATTCATAACACATATTTACATAATTAATATTCAGGGAAATTCTGTAGTAAATAAGCCTACTTAACTGCATTTAATATTGTCTTTGACACAGTTATTTCAGTGAAAACAAGGGTTCCACAGGGTAGTGTGGGAAATTCCCCATGCCAAACATCTTTATGAGGAAGGTACCTTCATCATCACCATTTTATAGACGAGGAACCAGTCTCTGTAATGTACAGGAATGTGGTAAAATGGCATGAGCCATGTGAAATGGAGTCGGCCCTGCCTCAGCCTGGAACTCTTTTTATTCCGCTTAACATTGACTTTCTTTGTTTAGTGTGTTGTTCTGGTTTTCTTTTTAGCCCTGACAAAGAACTCCTCACTCTTACTTTGTTTAATTCAATACAAAGAACCCCCACCACCCCATGACTGGGGGGAAGAAAAATATCCACCCTCTGTTTCCTATCATGACTGATTTCTTCTGGACAGGCTGCAGCAGTGCCAGAGGCCTCCCTAAGAAATGACAGCAATAGGCATGTCCTTATCCTGGCTCTGCCACTTAGTAGCTATGTGACCTTGGGCAATTACTTAACCTCTCTGTGCTCAGGCCTCCTCATCTGAATAATCAAGATAATAAGTCTACCCAAGGAGTAATGAGGATTCACTGAGACCACAGATATAAAGCATTTAGCTCACTCCTTGGCACGCAGCAAACACTTAGGAAATAGTGGCTGTCGGCTGTGTTATAAGAACAGCTCATGCTAGCTGTAATTCTGATATGGCCCACAATGGGGCATCAAAGATTCAGATGAGAAGGTGCCAGATGGGCTAGTGTCCCTGCCAGGTGTGGATGTGGGTGTCTTGGTCTAATCTTCTGTGCCCAGAAAGGAAACTGATAGGGGCTTCCATTTCTGGACAAATTTCCTCGGCTTTTCAGTGTATCCTTTGTCCAGGGTCAAGTCCTTTGCTCTGTTGGACTTTAATTAGCAGGAGTGGCCAGAAGGTGGACACTGCTGCCTGAGAGATAATGATCTGAAGGAAAAATGGAAACAGAAATGCAACCAAAGCTCCCGAAAATAGTCTGGTGTGAGAGAGGGGGCCAACCTCCAAGAAAAGGCTCCATAGACCCACTGGATGAGGCCCCTCCAAAATAAAGAGAAATCAAGTAATTACTTTCAAGAGCTGAAAAGAAAAAGCCAGCAAGGGAGCTTCCATGGAAACAAGGTTCTGTTTACCTTGCTGGTCTTTTCCACCAAGGAAAGGAGAGATCTGCTGGCGAACCAGGCCAAGGGCAAACCTTTCCTGCCGACAGCTCATTAGGGCTAAAATATGTACATGTGCATGAAGGCTTTTTACCTAATTAGCCAAATAATCTTCCTACTAGCAGGGGTCAGACAGGGGCAGCGTGGTTGTTTTGATTTGCCAGCCAAGCAAAAGAACTATCTCCCTGGGCTTTTCTTTTAAAGTGATGGAGAACTAAGCTCGGCACAGGGTTAATGCAGACAGGTATCACCTCAGCCAGAGGTTTAATCCCATCCGGAGGTCTAGGATTCTCTCCACTCACCTCTGTGCCCATTCGGTCAATTTAGACATGAGAACTCAGCCCATCACGGCTGTCGGGCTGGTTGGCACTGGCAGGAATGCTGCATGGTGGAAGACCCCCAGGGGGAGTCTGTGCCCAGCTATCCCAATCCTTGGCTGCAGGACCATGTCTTATCTCTTAACGTCTCTCAGGTTTTGACTGCAGAGGCAGGGCTATTTTTCATCTTGCACAGCTACTGAAAGGACTGGATGAGACCTGGTGCTTCAAGGGAAGTCAGGCTGACTTGGGTTCAAACCTTGACTCTGCAATTTCCTTACTCAAAGGGATCAAACAGGTAACTCAACCCTTATTCTAAGCCTCGGTTTCCTTCTCCCCTTGTGTAAAAAGGGGAGACAATAAGATATCCACCTTGGTGTGCTTACAGCATGATGGAGTGGAATGATTATGGTGAGCACATACGAGATCCTATAGCTTAGCAACTCGTATCCAGAATTAACTCTTTTGAGGATGGGTGCTCATCAGATGTTACCTCCCCTCTGTGCCCTCTGCGATGTATGAAAGAAACCAGGCTGGGGGACAGGGGAGCCCTGGTGTGGACTAGAGGTACTTGTGTTCTGGTCATGATTTGAACTTATCCGGAAGATGTCAGACCAGAGTCACGATCTCTCTGTCCACAACCCCATCCTCTGATAAATGACACACCCTAAGAGACTATGTTCCAGGAGTCTCTGAAAAACCTAGAGGAGCATTTCTCAAAGCCATACTCTGGGGAACACAAGTCCGAGGGATCCTCTATGAGACAGGGTTCTGTGTGTTCCTCTCTCCCCTTTCTGAGAAGCAAGAAGACACATAAGTGGGAAATCCTACACGAAGGCAAGGTTGTATGGGTCCATATTTCCCAAACCTATCTGGCCACATGGGTAGTACATCTGAACAGCCCAGACATTTGGGGCCATGCTCGCCCAGGCAGTTCTCCCACGTGCCTCGCTTTCTCATGCCCACTGATAGAATCTGGTGTAGGGGGAGGAGAGAAGGAGGCAGGGAGGAAGCACCTACAGTCTGCAAATAAGTCTATGTCTCAGTGAAAAGGGACCCATCTGGGAGACCCCGTCTGACATCTGGGGTGACAGAGACGTCATGCCAGGGCCTGGGCACGCAGCCCCCTCACTGGCCTCACAGCCCTGGAGGACAGGCCTTGCCAGTGCACCTGGAGACATCCTTGGGTACCAGCTTTCCCTAGGGATGCCTCAGTGCTCTGGGGCTCACACATTATCATTTTGTGGAGGCGAGTCCAACTCTGGACTCATCCAGTCATCACTGTTACTGCCACAAAGCAACCCACCATCAAGCGAAGAAAGGACTGTGATTCAAACATGCAGAAAACTGAAATAAACAGGCAGAGTACTTGATGCAATATTTGAGTAATTGTTCTGCTTTCTGGACAAATCTCTAGTCCTCAGCCTCAGAGCAAATGGACTGAGTTCAGTCTCGGGACTACACTGACACGACCCAGAACTGTGGCTGGAAGGAGATTCAGAGATGACACAGTGACTTCAGGGCAGAGACCCTGCTGAGCTCTGTGGCCTGTCGGGCACCACATTCCCCCTCTGTCCGCTCCACTGTGTCCTCCGCCCAGGCCTTTGGAAGGGCTGGCTTGCTCCTGTTGCTGCACACACCGTCCGCCACACCTGGAGCACTCACCCTTGTCTCCTCCTTGACTTAACGCTAACCCTAACCTCCTCCGTCCCTCAGTTTGGCAGCAAGCCTTCTCTGATCATACCAGACTTGGTGAGTTCCCTGCTGTATGCTCTCCCCATGCAGGCACGCTCCCTTCATCAGCATTTACTGCAACCATAGTTTCACATCCACTCATGAGATTATGTGTTGTCCACCTACTAGACTGTAGACTCCGTGAGGGCAGGGGATGTGATTTTGCAACCTCTGCATCCCTGGCACCCAGCCTGGTGCCAGCTACAGAGAGTGCTATGATGACTGCCTGGCCAATTAAAAGACTGAGTTAATTAACTGTGACCAGAAGGAAAGTAACCCACCAACAGTCACAGCAGCATCATCAGTGATGAGGGTGGGACCATGTTACCAACCTGCTCACTTCTAGGCTCTGTCTTGCTGCTTAGTGCTGTGTCCTGGGATGGGCCACTTTCCCTGAAATATGTAAAGTCTGAACTTGGCGGGCTTATACCCAGTCACATCACTGATAAAGCATCCTCAATTCTGGGCTACTGGGGACCAAGGCAGGTGCGCCTATCAGCAGCTGCAGGGCAAGCCACCTGCTGACCCGCGTTTAGCTCCATCTGTTCCTTTTGTTTCCTTTCTACTTCCCAGGCTGCTCCCTCGGTGCCCAGGGACTCGTGTCTGAGAGGGAGGCTGCCAGGAGGGACTGCAGGGGAGAGCAGAGGCCCCTCCCAGCACTCCACCTCCCCACTCCACCCTGTCCTCCACAGGCCTGTTCTTTTTTATTAATCCTCCTTCAAAGACAAACTGCTCCAGCCAATGCTGCCTTCCTGGTGCACTGCAGTCTGGAAAGTTACAGCCAGGACAGAGTCAGTTTCCACCCAGGGGATGTGGGTGCCGGAGCTCGAGCCTCGAGAACACACTGAGGTCTGGACAGGCCTTCGTGACTGCACTCAGTGCCTGGCTGCTGCCTCCAAACTCCTGTCCTCCCGTCTCTTACAGCCCGTCTCCCCTCTGTCCACCTCCAGCGTGGAGGCTGTGGAAGAGGGTCACACCTCTCTCGTCCAAGATCAATTGCTGCCTTTCTGCTTTGAAGCCGAGCAACACTGAACAAGTTATTCGATTTCTCGAATCTTCACTTAATTTTTCAACTCTGTTAACTCTATGATGGGAATAATAATGAGAATACCTCCTTTGTAGGGCTGATGAGAGGTTAAACGAGGTGGTATGTGTACGATGCTTAGCAAAGAGCCTGGCACACACGTTCTGTAAATCTTAGCAGCTATTAGCACTTGGCATTCTGCAGCCCATACACTTCACCCTTACACAAGTTCTGATTCTATTAACACTTAAAATGGCAGAACAGGCTTCCCCTACTTCCATGCAGGAAAGCAAGCTTCAAAAGATGAAGTCATTTGCTGGTAGTTTCAGAAACAGCTGACCCTGCACAAAGGGTATAACCCTGAGAAAATAGAGCACCAGAAAACCTGGCTTTTTAGAACCAGAAAACCTTAAGATCAAACCCCACCTTCATCACATACTCACTGTGTGACCAAGGCCAGGGCACTCAACCTCTCTGAGCATCTGTACCTGAACTCTAAAATAATTTCCTCAGGGGACTACTCTGATGACAATCATAACAGACATTTCCACCCTCTAGGGGTTTGATACACTGTAGGTTTATTATTACTTCTATTATTGTTACTGGGGGCAATTTGATGAAATCTGCAGCCTTGCCTCTGATGTGACTCTTTATGAGGGCTCTGTTTCAGGCTAATTCGTGGACTTTGGTATCCCGTGCACACTCAATTATATTCTGTTTTCATAAAAAACATTCAACATTAGTGGAAAGAGTAAAATAAGACCATTAGTGTCTTTCTTTCCTGTGCCTTATTCCCTCTCCAAGAGAAGACCTTGAGTAGGTCAAAGTCTCCATTCTGAAGGATGCACCTCTCCTTGATTGCAAAAGGCAAGGTTTAGCTCCCAGAGTCTGCCAGCCAATGAGAACATCCTCCGCATCTGAGTCACCCATTTTATGTCTTTGCTGGCTTCTGGCAATGCAGTAAATATAACCCAAGAGCTCCAAATGCAGTAATTCTCTGAGTGAGCAGCAAATAAATATATAAAAATACCCCGGAAAGGAAACCAATCCATTCCTTTATGATCCTGCAGTGCTCAACCAGCCTTCCCCTACCCCCACCCAAGTCCTGCAATGACCTCCCCTCTGCCTTCCACTATGTCAAATCTGATGTATCGTTCAGGGGGCTGGTTCCAGACCCGAATTCTTCAGGGAAGCCCTCCTGGATTGCTTTGGTCACATATCAACTTGCTCTTGTAGGTAGTGCCGGCCTGTCTAGCATCTCAACCTTCTCTGTGTCATGTGTTTTGGATTTCTTTTCCTGCCACAATAATTGTTCAGTTCAGTCGTTCAGTTGTGTCCGACTCTTTGTGACCCCATGGACTGCAGCATGCCAGGCTTCCCTCTCCATCACCAACTCCCTGAGCTTGCTCAAACTCATGTCCATCGAGTCAGTGATGCCATCCAACCATCTCATCCTCTGTCATCCCCTTCTCCTCCTGCCTTCAACCCTGCCCAGCCTCAGGGTCTTTTCCAATGAGTCTGTTCATTGCATCAGGTGGCCAAAGAACTGGAGTTTCAGCTTCAGCAACAGTCCTTCCAATGAATATTCAGGACTGATTTCCTTTAGGATTGACAGGAGGGCATATGAGTCAGGGACACAGGGAACTAGAAACAGTCAGACCTGGTCTCAAAACTTTGCTCTGCCATTTACTAGCAGACAATATACTCTCTGTGTCTGCCGCTTTATCTGCGAAGTGGGAGTCCTAATACTAACAACGCCAACAGCAGAGGTTTGTAGTGAGAATAAAAGAAGACGGTACTCATAAGGCACTTAGCGCAGTGCCTCAAATATGATGCGAGGACACAGAGTCAGGCTATCATTTAGTACTTTTGAGGCAAGAGCCTATGAATTTTGTCCAGCATGAAAGACGCAGCTGTGCTTTTTATGGATCATCTTAATGATCTTTACTGCTGGGGCTGGGAGATGCTCCAGTTCACTTAGACCATCCTAAGGACACAGAGATCAAAGCCACTGAGAGAGCAGGCGTTGTCTTTCAGGGTGGGAGTGTGGCCACTGAAGCTTGGGGTACAGAGGCAGCAGGTGGTTTCTGTGCTTGGGACTAGGTTGGTTTATTCCTTCTTAACTATGAAGTCATATCCACTGTATCTCCTGAATCCATCTAATCTGTTCATCTACTTTCCTAGGGCAGATTACCACTGTCTCCACCATGGAGCACTGGCCTGTTTGCCTGCATCCTCTCTGACAAAGCAGTTCTCAACCTGGCCGTACATGAGAATCATCTGGGGGACAGGAAAGACAATCCTGATACCCAGAATACATCCAGATCAACTAAATCAGACATTTGGCTTGGGGCTCAGGCAGGCATCATTTTTTTTAAAAAACCTGTTCAGAAGACTCCAACATGCAGTAAAGGTTGACAGTCTTTACCAAAAGCCAGTGGTTCTCAAACTACAGTGAGAATCCACCAGATATATTGTTAAAAGAGTTTTGGGCCTCACTCCTGGAGAGTTTTGATTCAATAAGTCTGGGGTGAGAATCAAGAATCTACTCATTCTGAGTGATGCTGATGCAGAGAACTGCCCTCTGAGGGGGCACCTGTAGTGTATTCTGCTCATCTTGCTGGAATGTGCATTTGCTCACATTTCTCTCATGTGTAAGCCCCTATGGTAATACTCTATTATCCTTGGCAACAGGAGTCTGAGACCCTTATCAAAGCAGACTATACTACAAAGCTATAGTCATACAAACAGCATGGTACTGGGACAAAAACAGAAATATAGATCAATGGAAAAGGACAGAAATCCCAGTAATAAACCCACACACCTATGGTCAATTAATCTTTGACAAAGGAGGCAAAACTATATAATGGATAAAGATAGCATCTTCAATAAATATGGTTGAGATAATTGAATGTTTACATGTAAAATAATGAGATTAGAATATTCTTTAACACCACACACACACACAAACTCAAAATGGATTAAAGACCTAAATGTTAAGACATGATAATATCAACTCTCAGAGGAAAACACAGGAAGAACACTCTTGACATAAATTGCAGCAATATATTTTTTCAATCAGCCTCCTACAGTACTGGAAATAACAAAAACAAACAAATGGAACCTAATCAAACTCAAAATCTTCAGTACAGCTAAGGAAACCACGAACAAAATGAAAATACAACTTGTAGAATGGAAGAAAAGATTTTCAGTGATGTAACTGACAAGGGATTAATCTTCAAAATCTACAAATAGCTTATGAGGCTCAATTAAAGAAAAATTCTATCAAAAAATGGGCTTAAATAGACATTTCTCCAAAGAAGAAACAAAGACAGCCTAGAGGCACATGAAAAGATGTTTAACATCGCTAAATTATTAGAGAAATGCAAATCAAAACTGCAATGAGGTATCATGTCATACCAATCAGAACGATCAGCATCAAAAAGTCTACAAACGATAAAAGGTGGAGAGAGTGTGAAGAAAAGAGAGCTCTCCTACACTGTTGACGGGAATGTATATTGGTACAGGCATTATGGAGAACAGTATCGAGGTTCCTTAAGAAACTAAAAATAGAACTACCGTATGACCCAGCAATCCCATTCCTGGACATATATCCAGAGGAAACCATGGTTTGATAGGATACATGCACCCTAAAGTTCCTGCAGTGCTGTTTACAATAGCCAAGCAACCTAAAGGTCCATTGAAAGATGAATGGATAAAGAAAATGTGGTACATTTATACAATGGAACATTACTCAGCCATGAAGAACAGCACAATAATGCCATTTGCCGCAACATGGATGAACCTAGAGATTATCATGTTAAGTGAAGTAAGTCAGACAAAGATAAATATCGTGTAATATTGCTTATACACAGAATCTAAAAAATAATACAACTGAACTTATTTACAGAACAGAAACAGACCCACAGACTCAGAAAACAAACTTTTGGTTACCAAAGGGGAAACACTGTCGGGGAGGGATAAATTGGGAATTTGGGATTGTCATATACACACGACTACATTTAAAATAGAAAAACAGCAAGGACCTACTGAACAGCACAGACAATGCTGGTCAATATTCAGTAATTACAGAATAGCACAGACAATGCTGGTCAATATTCTGTAATTACAGAATAGCACAGACAATGCTGGTCAATATTCTGTAATAACAGAATACTGGGGAAAGAATGGGAAAATAATTTGAAAAATAGATACACATGTACGTATAACTGAATCAGTCTGCTTTACACCTGACACTAACACAACATTGCTAATCAACTATACTCCCAATACTTCCCAATACAAAATGGAAATGAAAAGCAACAACGAAGCTGAGGCAGCATTACCATCTGGCTCCTGCAGAGCTTTCTAGCCTTTTTTCCCAGTGCTTTGCCTTGCCCTCCAGGCCCAGGCCACTCTGGGCTGCTTCCAAGTTCTCAGACATGACATACTTATTCATGGCCCCGAGCCAGCGTGCATGTGCTGCCTTCCTCTGCCGTCCTCATCTGGCTGACACTCATTAACCATCTCCCAGTCGCCATGATGTTGCTTCCTTAGGATACTTCTTCTCCCCATCCAAGGTCACTTCGTCAAGGTCCCTACAACATGTTGAACCTCCTCTTTTACCAATCTAATCATATGTGCCATTATTGGCTCCAGGTCATGCTCTTTGCAAGACTATAAATGCCTTGATGACAGGGATCATGTCTGTCAGGTTCACTACAAGACTGATGCATAGTAGTTATGCAAGAAGTAGTTGCAGAATTAACTTCGAGATGGAGATAATTATGCCTACTTGGCAGGGTGGTTTTGATGAATTAATGAGACAGGTTGTTGAAAACACTTAGTGTAGTGTTTGATATTTAATAGGTGCTTAAATTATGACCTCCTGGAATGCAAAGTCAAGTGGGCTTTAGGAAGCATTACCACGAACAAAGCTAGTGGAGGTGATGGAATTCCAGTTCAGCTACTTTAAATCCTAAAAGATGATGCTGTGAAAGTGCTGCACTCAATATGCCAGCAAACTTGGAAAACTCAGCAGTGGCCACAGGACTGGAAAAGGTCAGTTTTCATTCCAATCCCAAAGAAAGGCAATGCCAAGGAATGCTTAAACTACCACACAATTGCACTCATCTCACACACTAGCAAAGTAATGCTCAAAATTCTCCAAGCCAGGCTTCAACAGTACATGAACTGTGAACTTTCAGATGTTCTAGCTGGTTTTAATAAAGGCAGAGGAACCAGAGATCAAATTGCCAACATCTGCTGGATCATCAAAAAAGCGAGTTTCAGAAAAACATCTACTTCTGCTTTATTGACTATGCCAAAGCCTATGACTATGTGAGTCACAACAAACTGTGGAAAATTCTGAAAGAGATGGGAATACCAGACCACCTGACCTGCCTCCTGAGAAATTTGTATGCAGGTGAAGAAGCAACAGTTAGAACTGAACATGAAACAATAGATTGGTTCCAAATCATGAAAAGAGTACATCAAAGCTGTATATTGTCACTCTGCTTATTTAACTTATATACAGAGTTCAGTCAGTTCAGTTCAGTTCAGTCCCTCAGTTGTGTCTGACTCTCTGCGACCCCATGAATCACAGCACGCCAGGTCTCCCTGTCCATCACCAACTCCCGGAGTTCACTCAAACTCATGTCCACAGAGTCGGTGATGCCATCCAGCCATCTCATTCTCTGTCATCCCCTTCTCCTCCTGCCTCCAACCTTTCCCAGCATCAGAGTCTTTTCCAGTGAGTCAACTCGTCGCATGAGGTGGCCAAAGTATTGCAGTTTCAGCTTCAGCATCAGTCCTTCCAATGAACACCCAGGACTGATCTCCTTTAGAATGGACTGGTTGGATCTCCTTGCAGTCCAAGGGACTCTCAAGAGTCTTCTCCAGCACCACAGTTCAAAAGTATCAATTCTTTGGCGATCAGCTTTCTTCACAGTCCAACTCTCACATCCATACATGACCACGGGAAAAACCCACATCATGCAAAACGCCAGGCTGGATGAAGCACAAGCTGGAATCAAGATTACCAGGAGAAATATCAACAACCTCAGATATGCAGATGACACCACCCTTATGGCAGACAGGGAAGAAGAACTAAAGAGCCTCTTGATGAAAGTGAAAGACGAGAATGAAAAAGTTGGCTTAAAGATCAACATTCAGAAAACAAAGATCATGGCATCTGGTCTCATCACTTCATGGCAAATACATGGGGAAACAACGGAAACAGTAACAGGCTATTTTATATGGCTCCAAAATCACTGCAGATGGTGACTATAGCCATGAAATTGAAAGACTCTTGCTTCTTGGAATAAAAGCTATGACCAACCTAGATGGCATATTAAAAAGCAGACATTACTTTGCCAACAAAGCTCCATCTAATCAAAGCTAAGGTTTTTCCAGTAGTCGTGTATGGATGTAAGAGTTGGACTATAAAGAAAGCTGAACACTGAAGAGTTCATGCTTTTGAACTGTGGTGTTGGAGAAGACTCTTGAGAGTCTCTCGGACAGCAAGGAGATCCAACCAGTCCATCCTAAAGGAAACCAGTCCTGAATATTCATTGGAAGGACTGATACTGAAGCTGTAACTCCACTACTTTGGCCACCTGATGCAAAGAACGGACTCCTTGGAGAAGACCCTGATGCTGGGAAAGATTGAAGGCAGAGGAGAAGGGGCTGACAGAGGATGAGATGGTTGGATGGCATCACCGACTTGATGGACATGAGTTTGAGTAAGCTATAGGAGTTGGTGACAGACAGGGAAGCCTGGTGTGCTGCAGTCCGAGGGGTCACAAAGAGTCAGATACAAGTGAGCAACTGAACTGAAGAAAATTATGACCTAAATAGAGATCTCAGTTCACATAGTTTAATTTATTAAGTCCTCCTTGAATGTATAACTGAAATTGAGAAGGGTCAGAACAATTAACTAAAGTGGTGAAAGTCATAGACATGTGAACCAGTCGAACTCTGGGAGTTTCTTCAGTTGGAACCTGGTACTCAACTCACCTTTTAAACACCTTGCTTAAACACTTGCCGTATGCCAACCATCATGCTACACAATGTGAAAGCAGCACAACAGAAATAGCTTCTGTGAGTTTATGGTCCACATGAGAGCCAACATATTGAACACCGAGTATATACTATGGCCTGGCATATAACCTAATTTTTATTCATTGTCGTGTTTAATCCTTGAGAATATTGCTATCACTATTATAATCAAATCCACTTTCCAGATGAGGAAACTGAGGCCCAGAGGGATCAAAGTAGGAGGGAGGGCTGGGATACAAGTTCAGTTCTGTC
Organism: Moschus berezovskii; assembly: GCF_049115385.1. NCBI lineage: Eukaryota > Metazoa > Chordata > Mammalia > Artiodactyla > Moschidae > Moschus > Moschus berezovskii. The sequence goes on from NC_142483.1 coordinate 21,904,419, forward strand.
TTAATCCAGAGTGTAATCCAGACAGCTTGCTGTCCCAGCACTCAGTGGGGATAACTTCCAGGATTCTTTCAAAACCAAAAAGAAGGGTTACCCTCCAATTAGTAAACTATTTCACAAATGTAAATTATTATGTTTGTTGTCACTAATTTTGAATTTTTTTTTATTAACTTCTCAAATTCTGCTCAAGCAGCTCATCTGATTAAAAAAAATGCTGATCTGATAAAAAATGATCACTTCAAAATGAGCCACAAGAGATTTCTGACATGAATATGATAGAAAAGAATATGCCTTTTTATGCTGTTGAATCATTTTTATATCTCAGCAACTCTGAAGTATGGTGAAAGGCAATTTATAACTGACAAAAATAATGCACTCAATAGGAAATCCAGAAAACATCCATTAAAATATAAAATACCTCTATATACTAATAAAATCAAATGCTTTTGCTAAAAATGTCTGCTATTTTAAGAGGAACTGAATTTCATTTTCAAATATTGATCATGCAGTATGAAAGTTGCTCACAAGGTCAAAATGAAGTCAGGTTTTCCAGCTTCTGTAATTATGAATTTAGTAAATATGTATATGTACATGTAGGCAATGTGCACGTGTGCACATTTAACAGAGATCTCAACATTTAACAGAGATCTTCAGAGCTCTCAATCATAAAGCTGTCCGTCAATTAAAATGGAGGTTAAGTAGCATAATTTCCAGGGCATGTGAGAACTGTCGTATGTACCTTTCTCTCCTTTGTACTATGTCACAAATACAAGACATGTTGAATTTCTAGTCCCAGTCTGATCATCATACAAGTTCCTAGTAGAAATTGGGTCTATTAATGAGTTTACGCACATATATCATTATCTCACTTTGCCTGCCCGGAAGAGTGTAAGAGTGTGTCTACCTTGGTGATACCATTGTTCAAAGCCAAAAATATTTATGAGGGGTGTATTTCACCTTGATTAAGACCTGTCAAAGGAAGAGTTGGTTTCTGCTATCAAATCCATAACCAAGTAGATACATTTTATTAGTTATTTTAGAAGCATCTGTGGGCAAGAGGAAAGAGACAGTATTAAAAAGAGTGAGATTCTAAATTTTCCAACAGATGGGAGAAAACAAAGGACAAAAATCCCCCCCCAATTACACTGTCAGTATTGACTGACAGCTTTCTGCTTGCAATGGTCTGTATCATGTGCTAAAGATGAGCAAAGGCATCAAGGTCTCATCTACTCTAACACATGTGATACACTGCTATACTGAAAATGTAAGCAAACACTAAAAAGTAAACTCAAAAAGGGGAACAAATCCATCAGGAAAGCCTAATGTATTCAATGGTAACAAAGCAACAGTGAAATCTCACGGTTGTCTGAAGTCAACAAAGGTTGATTTCTTGCTCACCCTACATGCCCAGTGTTGATTATGGGGGCTACTACCCCACAAAGCCACTCAGGGATCCAGGCAGATGGAAGCACCATTTTGTGACTCTGCCATCTCAACATGTGGCTTCCAAGCTCACGTGACAGGGAACACAGAGCATGCACAACCCATAGCCTGTTTGCTGGAGCCAGTCCCATGTTCCTAACCTAATTGCAAGGGCAGCCAGAAAATGTCAAAGAACACACAAAATCTTTGGTGAGCATTTCTGCCTCTGCCACAAAAAGCCACTACAGATTCTGGTTAAAGTGCTTAAAGTCTATCTTGAATATCTGGAAATTGCTTGATTCTCTATTTTACCTGATCTGTGCTGACAATTCTAAATCATTTCAAAGTAATGCAACTGAACTCTGTGTAACATAATTAAATTTGCATTGTGAAAGGTAAATATGGCTGTGGCTTAGAGGAGGGAAATTAAAGAAGTGCTCTTCTTGGAAAGAGAAGCCTGCAAATAAACAATATTTTAACCAGTAAAAATTAAAACAGTATTGACTGAAACACACAATTCTAGCACTGAAGCGGTTTGAATCAAGACAGCCGTAGGGTCTCATAATCTAATTTATTTCTAATGTACTCAAAGTTGTCCAGGCTAAGAAGTACTTTGAGGGGTAGACCACTATCAAGACAGATGATTTCCTCATCATCTGCCATCAAATTATAGCAAAAATCTCTTGAGATTTTATTTGCACCTGACATGCAAGACAAAAATCCTCTGTGAAACAGTTTTTAAGATTAAATAGTCCACTTGCTGAAGTTATCCTTCCACATTTGCAAAAACATCTAAGTTGAATTTTCTGAGCAAAGGGAATGCTTTTTAGGGGAAAAAAAATTTAAAGCAATTGTAGCATATTTCTCCCCAGCTCACAAATTACTGTAAAAAGTCTGAAAGGCAAAAAAATTTAGTCAGGGATCTCATTTAAACACCTTTAAAAAAAGAACAAGGAAAGTAAATTCACAAATTGGGGTTTTGTTTTTAAAAAGCAATACCAAACGTATGTATCAGGTAAATGCCCTGCTCTTTTTATGCTAGCATTCCTGGACACAGAATTGATTTGTAGAATGACGCCTTTCAGCAAGATGTTTACTGTATTCTAAAGCAGCAGAGTGGAAAAATACATTTTTGAGAAACGGTTTTAACATGACGTGAAACTCAAATGATTTTCAAGTGAATAGCTCCGTTAGGGCCTGACACAAATAGGTTTTCAATATCTACTTATTGGGTGATTGCCTATATTTTATCCTCCATGTAACAGGGAACCTTCAGTATTCTAAGCTGATCTATGTGTTTTTAAATTTAAAAATTGTTCTCCATGAGATGACTGGATCAGCTGCTTAGTCATTTTATTTGGGTAAAAAAAAAAAAAAAAGGAGACATACAGCACAGGGAATATGGCCAATATTTTACAGTAACTAGCCTGGCATGCTGTGATTCATGGGGTCGCAAAGAGTCAGACACAACTGAGCGTCTGAACTGAACTGATAAATGAAGTATAACTTCTAAAAACTGTGGATCACTATGTTGTACACCTGAAATTTGTATAATACTGAAAATCAATCATACCTCAGTAATCTTTTTTAATTAAAATAAGGCCTAGGGGCTTCCCTGGTGGCTCAGTGGTAAAGAATCTGCCTGACAATGCAGGAGATACTAGTTTGATCCCTGATCTGGGAGGATCCCACACGTTACGGAGTCACTAAGCTCGGGTCCACAACTATTGGGGCTGTGCTCTAGAGCCCAGGAACTGCACACTACTGAGCCCACACCCCACAACTCGGATGTACCCTAGAGCCTGTGCTCTGCAACACAAGAAACCACTGCAATGGAAGCCTGCACACAGCACCTAGAGAGAAGCCCCCACACTCCGTCACTAGACAAAAGCCCACGCAGCAACAAAGACCCAGTACAGCCAGAAATAAATAAATGAATAAAAATTTTAAAGGGCTTAAACATTTGAACTTCATGACTTGGAGTAAATGACATGTTTTTACAAGTTTATTGTTTTGCTTTCACTAAAATAAGCACCTTTTAAAAAATAACAGAAAGAAAAAAGAAAGGGAGAGATCAAAAAGTACAGGGTTTGGAAAAAATAAGAATACTTAAATATATGAAAGATAAGTGAAAATCCTTCAGAGAGTTGAAAGGACTGTACAGAGATTATTATTATTGTTGTTGTTGATACGGTTTTACCTCCATTTAAGTCCTACAGGCATTTTGCTGACATTTTAGCAAAATGTGTGCTTCTAATTTCTTTTTGTGAAATTCTGTCTTAGAGATATCAAATCACAGTGCCACAGGACCCTGTTGGTTTCAGACGGTGCTTAATGGATTCTGTCTTTACAGTTTGACATGTGCAGTTGAGTTGGAAAATGGCTGATTAAAAAATTTAGAGTCAACATATGCAGCCAGCCTGCACGGAACAAGATAATGCCCTGGGTGACAGCCTGTGGCTTTGATGTAGGACAGTTGGAAGGGATCCTGTGCTGCTGACAGGAAGTCAGACAGCAGCACCCAACGAGGAAAAAATTCTGAAAAATTCATAAGCTTCTCTATCATTAATAATTAATCCCCACGTCAATAAGCTCTGGCAATTTATACTGGCCAGCACTGGGGAACAGCCAAGGACTAGAACTATACCTCCCTCTGTAAACCTTTCTGAAGTGATTAATTTCACAGCACCCTTCAGCTTCTTATCAGAAAAGCAAGGCTACAGAAATTCAGAAGACAGTCCTCAGCATAAACCATAATATTAGCTATCATCATGTATTAGGATGAAAGTATCAGGTCTCTCCTTAACAAGCTCCTGGAGAATGGTTTAGATTTGCTTCTTAGCCAGGTGGAGGTGGTTGGGGGAGGGGGTACTCTGTTCCCCAGCGGACTCTGGTGAAGCTTGGAGTCGTTTCTGGTTAAACTGAAGTCAAACTGAAGGAGAGAGCACCACTAGCATCCAGGCTGTGCGAGGCCAGGGATGCCGCTAAACATCCTATCACATGACGCACAGGAACTTCCCACAACAGAGAACAACCCGGACCAAAATGTCAGTAGTGCTGAGGTTGAGAAACCCTCCTGCAGATGCTGACTTCAGGCATGCAATCTGTTTGCTCTGACAACATATGATTATGAGGGCAAAAAGAACATGGCTGAACTGACATAGAGGCTTAACTTCAGCATGTTAATCCTCGAGCCGTTAAACTCTTTCCAATGCTACAGCCGGGCTGAGATCTGAAATAATTTGAGGAAAGCAAGAGAGAAGAATGGGGAATTTCAGTAGTTCAGACTGTGGTTAAAAACTTTGACAGGTGTCAGGCTTCCAGAACTAATCCAGGCAGGTGTATGTGGAACCCGGTGTGAGAGGCTGTTGCATTGTGGGGTGTGTGAGACATGGCCGAGGCGGTCGTGGGGGTGTACGTGTGTCAACCACTGTATCCTTGAACGAGAGTGTTCAAGTGCATCAGCCTACCTGTGTTCTGAGCATGTTCCTGACACAGGCTTCCTCGTCCCAGGGTAAACCTGCAGCGGGGTCTCCAGAAGCATGGTATCCTCTCTAACATTCTGTCAAGTGGACAGTGATGGTAGCATTCACGAACCAAGACCCCAACCCATAGGTCAGAGTGACCCAAACATACAGCCACCTCTCCTTGATTTAAAAGCCTGAGATGCCTCTTGGAACTGAATCATAAACCAAGAAGTAGAACCAAGGGATGGATGGAAATGTGGGTAAGGAGGGTGACATTCAGGTGGTAGGTTAGACGCTAAGTCGTGTCCAACTTTGCGACCCCATGGACTGTAACCTGCCAGGTTCCTGTGTCCATGGGATTCTGTCCATGACATTCAGGTAGGTGATCCTTTAATCCCTTTAATCTAACTCAAAGTGGAAAAACCCACTTCCTTTTTTCAATCATATAAAAAAATTTTGCTGTCTCTCTTTACTAAGTTCCATTTTCAGCTATCTTCTTAGGTTTCCCAACGTCACCAATTCATAACGAAGAAAAAAATGATGCTTGATTCTAACATCTGTGTTTCTGGAGATTCTTCCACTGTAATGAGAAACCACACTAATCTTGTACAGAAGAAAGAGCTTGTGATGAATTTATTTTACCAAAGAACATCTTAAGCCAGTTTCTCTTCTCTGATAAGCCTCACAGTAAGTGGGAAGTTGAGATTCTGGGCGCAGGCTTATATTACCCATCCCTTGTTAAAGTCCTCTGGAAGCATAAATGGATGCATATTTTTACATATAATTTCTACATAAACAAAGCTGCAAATAAGACACATGATGACCCAAGGAAATGTCTGCCATGGGGTGTTGAAGGGGACTGTTTCTTTTATTCAGGATTTGGAGACAAACTTTAGGGAAACATCCACATCCTCCTGGGCTTATCAAGAGTCATCCAGCCTGACTTGCTACCCCTACTCATCCTCCCAAAACCCTCCCCACTGACCTCATCCCCATGCTTATGGAAGCAGAGGCCTAGGAAAGGACAGGAGAGGGAATGATCAGAAAGAAATAGAATTATCAAGGTTCCTGGGACGCTGGTCAAGGGGCATTGTGATGGCTTGTTTTTGTGCTCCCTGGGGGACTATCTGCTACTTCTCCTTTAATAATAATTTGGAGCTACTGGAGACCTGTAAAAGCAGGGCCATTTCATTTTTCCTGTTGGATGTTTGGCTTGCAGCCAGCTGGCTTCTCTATGTCTGCTGCTGCTGCTAAGTCACTTCAGTCATGTCCGACTTTGTGTGACCCCATAGACGGAAGCCCACCAGGCTCCCCTGTCTAGGCTGTTGCTATTGTTTAGTTGCTCAGTCATGTCTGACTCTTTGCGACCCCATGGACTGTAGCCCACCAGGTTCCTCTGTCCATGGGATTTCTCAGGCAAGAATACTGGAGTGGGTTGCCATTTCCTTCTCCAAGGGATCTTCCTAACCCAGGGATCAAACACACATCTCCTGCATTGGAGGGTGGATTCTTTACCACTGAGTCATTACTAAAGTTATTTTGGGCAACTTGGTTATTTGGATATGATATTATAGATACTTTGAAAAGAAATAAAACCAAATATAAATGTGGGTGTGATTAGTATAAATCTACAAGGTCTGTCTAGTCAAGGCTATGGTTTTTCCTGTGGTCATGTATGGATGTGAGAGTTGGACTGAGAAGAAAGCTGATCGCCGAAGAAATGATGCTTTTGAACTGCGGTGCTGGAGAAGCCTCTTGAGAGTCCCTTGGACTGCAAGGAGATCCAACCAGTCCATTCTAAAGGAGATCAGTCCTGGGTGTTCATTGGAAGGACTGATGCTGAAGCTGAAACTGCAATACTTTGGCCACCTCATGCGACTAGTTGACTCACTGGAAAAGAGTCTGATGCTGGGAAAGGTTGGGGGTGGGAAGAGAAGGGGACGACAGAGAATGAGATGGCTGGATGGCATCACCGACTCTATGGACATGAGTTTGAGTGAACTCCGGGAGTTGGTGATGGACAGGGAGACCTGGCATGCTGTGATTCATGGGGTCGCAGAGAGTCAGACACGACTGAGCGACTGAACTGAACTGAACCCTACAAAGTGGTGCTAATAATAGATCTCATTCACTGTGACTAAGAAAAGTCTGCACGTTAATTAAACAGCTAAGATGAATGACAGGCATAGCATGTGGCCCTCAGCTAACTAGGTACTGTAGGTAGGTAGATCTAGACACAAAGAGAATGGAGGAGGAAGGCGGGATGGTGGTGGAATACACCTGAGGACTATTTTTACTACAACTATTTGGCACGACAAAGATGCATGAGTTTCTTAAAGATCAAATGCACACAGAGAAAGATGGCCAAGCTAGAGCCATCTTGCCATAATCCTGTCCTAGAGGGGTGGATACTGGTCCAGGAAGTCCAGCAACAGGAGACTCTGGCATGGAGTCTCAGAGGTAGGAAGGGAGGAGTGGTCGGGAGACAGGGAGCTTCTGAAGAAGGTCTAGCTCATGAAAACACATCTCTGCATGACAAGGATCTCTTGGGCTGCATAGCCCACCTCGGATGCACTCCTGCTCCATCTAGAAGGCTCCTACTGTGTTCTACCCTAAGGTGATTCCACTTCAGATGCACTGCTGCCCCATCCAGAAGGCGCCTACTGCGCTCCACCCTAAGGCGATTCCTGGCATCTTTCCTCTGTAGGGCAGGCTTTCCATAACATCCTGTCTTCCAGACTTCTTTCCCACAGGATCTCAGAAAACCACACACTTATTGTCAGGGACCCCAGGGTAGTGTGCAACTGCACACTTGGTTGTGTAGTTATAATCAATATCTGCTTCTCCCTTCCTCACAAGATAACCTTAGAGACAGCACAGAGCCTGGCCTGTTAGGAATCCACTAAATTCTTAAGGACAGAAAGAAGGAAATGAACTTTTTGTATGGAGTCCTCCCAATGCCCTCCTCACAGCATTTACCACTGTAGAACTTGGTATTATTATTATGTGCAACACATAGCTAATGTTCCTATGAGACTAGAAATTTTGGAGGGCAGGAACTACATCTGGTTTCTCTCTTGACCTCTGACCAGTGAAGAAGGAAAGAAATGGTGGACAAGATTTTTGTTGTCTGACAAACCCACATAGATTCGTCTCATTTAAAGTCTCCTACAAAATCTTGTTTTGAAGAACTCTGGTTCATCAGTCACCGACTCAGCTTCAATACATCTACAGTATCTCTAAGGTTCCCTGACTTGACTCTAAATTCTGTCACAGACTAACTTATGCAATAGATCCAGAGGAAAAAGGGATGGTGGATGTGGATAAAACAGAGAGAATAATGGCATTTAGACCTTTTTCCTTTCCAGAGAACCTTACTTGGGGGCGGGGGGGAGACCATATTGAAAAAGACACACCATGTTTGCATCTGTAGAGGAATTAAAAAGTATGTATTGCTGGGCTGCATTATTAACTAATGAATTCAAAGGCAATAAGAAAATAATCACAAGTTACAAGAGTGAGCTATTTTTGGCAACACACGGAATGAAGTCAATTTGGAAAGGGGGAGGCCTCCTTCTTTAATAACTGAAAACCTATTTCACAGTCCACAGACTTGGTGGCTGCGCCTTGATACCACAATAAAAGTATTTCTGGAATCAAGGAAAGAACTCAGCCTTTTTTTCCCCTGACATTAAAGATAAGTACAGGAGCTATTTTTCTCCCTGTTTATTCTACTTTAGCATAGGGAACCTATATCTCTAGAAAGTCAGTGAATCACTAAACGACCATAAAATGCCAGGATGGACACACTCAGTCTTCATTATGTGAGACACTTAAATCCTAAAGGAGCTTAATTGAGAATCATTATGAGGAAGCTCTGAGAGCTAGAGATGCTGAAAGCATCATTTCACCTCCTCTGAAAGCACTGCTTTTTCCACTGGAAATATTAGTGCTTCAAAAATCATCTCTGAAATCTGCTACTGTCTAACAAGTCATAGGATTTCCAAATTAGTCCATTTTCATACCCTCCCTCACTTTGCTGACAGTTCAGAGTTGGAAGCTGAGAGTTCAGGAAACTAGTTCTGCATTTCAAAATTCTTATTTTAAGAGATCCAGCTCTCAGGGCAAAAAAAGTTTCTGAAACAGTTTATAACAAAGGCAGCTCATTCCTTCCTTCCTCATCTGCTTCTTTCCACAAATACTAAACATAGACTGTGCCAGGTAATGTGTTAGGTGTTAATACACTGATGAGCATAAATGAACTAACTGACCTTTCCCTCATGGCATTTATAATTTACAGAGGGATGCTAACATTAATCACGTGAGCATGCACATCAATGTAAACTTACAAACAGATAACTGCTCCAAATGATAAGAACAAGATTCAGTGAAAGAAGTTCTATTTAGTAACTCTTGGATTGAGAACTAAAGATACACAGAGATAAACTGGGCAAAGAATGAAAAGCCACACTACAGACAGGGTAGTACAGTCAGCCCTTGGTCTCCACAGGTTTCCTAACTGTGAATCCAGCCAACCACAAATCCAATTATTGTTGGCTGAATCTGCAGATTTGAAATTTGTGCATATAGCAGGCTAACTGTAGTCTTTGTACTCTGGCATTTTACAGAAACGACTTAACAAGGGAGGATTCTGGTATCTGTAGGCTCTGAGAGCCAATCCCCTGTGGATAGTGAGGGGTGACTGTGTATGGAAAGGGCCCGTGGCAGGAGAGAATGTGGAAGCAAGTCAGTATGGTGAGTACAGGGCAAGGGGGAGAGTTGTTCAAAATAAGGTTGGAGAGATAGACAGGGGTCAAGCCGTGAAATGGGGTCATGGTAAGACTGTGTGGGGTCTTGGAGGTCATGGGAGGGTTATTTGTCTCTATCCTACAAGAGCAGGAAACCACTGGAAAATTTAAAGCTGGAAGGTAGGGTAGGAAACATGGGCAGAAGGAATGAGAAACTGACTGGGGTTTCATACGGCTCATCTGGAGAATGGATTGGGTTAAGAGTAAATCCTGTTGATGTGGCCGAGTCAACTGAATACACCAAGCTTAACTCTCTTGCCTTCTAGCTTCCAGTGTGGCTGTCAAAAAAAAAAAAGAAATCTTAAAATCATTTACTCTGTTACTTAATTCTATTTTTGTCCCATCTCCTGGAAGCTTGAAGACCCTCTTTGATCCTGATGTCCTGAAGTTCCAGCCTAAGGGTTTTGGTGTGGATCTGTTTTCATCCACTTGTGCTGGGCACTTTCAATCTGGACCGTATTTCCTTCAATTGTGTGAAATCTCCTCAAAATTATGTCACTGATAACGAACTCCCCTTCATTTCTTCTGGCCTCTGTTCCTGGAGCTGTCATTCTGATGATGGACCTCCTGAACTGATTCTCTTATTGTCTTACGCTTTCTTTCCTATTTAAAAAACCTCTTTAAGTCTTTGCTTCATATTCTAAAAGAATTTCTCAATATATCTTCCAACCCTTCAATTGCTGCTATCAAAATTTTTATTTCCAAGACTACTTTTTTATTCTCCAAATGTTCCTTTTTTTGTTGGTAATATACTGTTCTTATTCCACAGCTGCAATATTTTCTCTGATCCCACTAAAGATGTTAGCATCTGCTGACATTTTCTTCCTCCTCATGGTCTATGTTTTCTCTGATTTTCTAGTCTTCTATAATTTTCCTTTTGGTTTCTATCTTCCTTATTAGAGGCCTTTCTCAGGTGTCTGATAATCATTGAGTTTGGGTCATTTTTTTAAAGGGAGTGGGAAACTAAAAATCTCGATGGAAGCACTGTGAGGGAGCTTTTGACTCAGAGTACTGAAGATGATGTGGAAACTTTATTTGAGGGAAATCTCCAATGTCACTATCTCCTGATGTGCCCTGTTGAACAGATTCCCCAGAGAAGGTGCTTCCTGTCTCCTGATTGAAGAATGAAGGCGGAATTATCAGCATTTGGTTGCTATGCAGCAGGGGAAAGCCGAGGATCTCAGCATCTAATCTGCATCTGCCCACTTCATCCCCTTTCACCATATCATCTAGACTTTTTCGACTGTGCCTGATTTATCCTGTCTGGAGACCCTGTGCTTTACCCGCTTCAGTCCTGTTCCAGGAGGAGGTGGCTGGAGTTCTGAGGATAGCAATGCTTCTTAGGCTTTCAACCAGTTCTTCTCTTTAGTTCCTTTTCATAAGTCCTCACTTTCAGAGATACATATTAACACCAGTTTCTGAGCTATTTAAGGAGATAAATCCTAGAGTGCTCAGATTTATCTATTGTTGGTTTAGGATTAGGTTTCTTTGGGTTTGCGGAGTCATTGACCTCTTCCCTGTTACCCAAATTAGAGTGTTTGGTCATTATCTTCTCTCCTCACCCCCCTTAACTATTAGTTTGGAGAGATTAGACTGGAGGGAAGGATGACAGTCATGAGTGTTTTATCCACAGTCCTTTAGTCATTGATTTTCAATTTGAGATCTACAGAGTCCCGAGGCTCCCTGCAGGTCCCTCAGGGACCACACAGAGGCCATGGGTGGGGCTCCAGACTTTCCACCTCACTTCTAGGCACAGCAGCTCTAGATTTTAATCCATGAGACATCTCATTTGAAAAAAGGATTTGCTGCTAAAAACAACTGCATGTCACTTACAAAAAAAAAAATCTATACTTGGCACTGAAACCTATCCATGTGCATGCCCATGGAAAGAGAAGTACAGGATACATAGACACCAAAATGTTGATGGTAACAGTCTCCAAATACGGCCTCTGACTAGTTCCTTCCTCTGGTGGGCTTGTGTCACTGCTGGGATCAAGAGGTGGACTCTATTTCCCCTCCCCTTGGATGATGGCTGGCTTTATCACTGGCTGTGGCCCATTAGGCCACAGGACAGACAGGATGTGGCCCATAAGTTTCTGGAAACTCTTGAGTTCAAGCCTGAAGTAGACTGGAAACTTCTACCTCCTGTCTCTTGGTGCCCAGCTGCTAAACCCTGCAAAGCCCAACAGACAGGAGAGGAGAATTAAAGCCCGTCAGTACTTTTAAAGAACTGTACTGTAAAGTTAGTCAGTACTAACTGCAAACAAGCCATCTTCAACATTCCAGCTCAGTGGGCACTGTGGGTGACTGTAATCCGAGTCAACAGCACATAAAGCTAGAAGAACCACCCTTCTAAGCCCAGCCAACCCATAGAATCCTGAGAGGTAATAAAACAGCTGCTCTTTTAAATCAGAATTTTGTGGTAGCTTGTCACACAGTGACAGATAACTAAAACAGAACATTTTAAGGGCTCTTTTCTTCTCTTAAGTTTTCTGATTTTTAAGACTCTTATTTGTAATAAACATGCTATTTAATTCCCTTTCTTTAAAAGTAAGCTATAAAAATATGTAAGTAGAGAAGTGATTTTTTTGCATCTATGATTACTTCCTTTGTTCGGTTTTCATAATTAATACTATGTAAGATGGTTATCAAGGCATGAGCAGTCTCAGAGCAGAATAAAGCTAACCAGTTCTCACACGTTTCCAACTTGACAGGACGTAATTACATGGTAACATGCATGTGCACATACACACACGCACACACCTGACACAAGTGATCCAGACTAGACGAAAGTAAGTCAAGGAAACAGTTAACAGACTGTTAACTCCAACAAAGCATTTGGTGGAGTGTAAACACACAAGGCTATAGTTTTTCCAGTATGGATGTGAGAGTTGGACTGTGAAGAAAGCTGATCGCGGAAGAATTGATGCTTTTGAACTGTGGTGCTGGAGAAGACTCTTGAGAGTCCCTTATACTGCAAGGAGATCCAACCAGTCCATTCTAAAGGAGATCAGTCCTGGGTGTTCATTGGAAGGACTGATGCTAAAGCTGAAACTGCAATACTTTGGCCACCTCATGCGAAGAGTTGACTCACTGGAAAAGACTCTGATGCTGGGAGGGATTGGGGGCAGGAGGAGAAGGGGACGACAGAGGATGAGATGGCTGTATGGCATCACCGACTCGATGGACATGAGTTTGAGTGAACTCCGGGAGTTGGTGATGCTCAGGGAGGCCTGGTGTGCTGTGATTCATGGGGTCGCAAAGAGTCGGACATGACTGAGCGACTGAACTGAACTGAAAGACACCATACAAATCAAAGAAGTGGCAATAATGATTCTAATGTTTCCAAGGGAAGCAAAGGGGCTTAAAAAAATCATCTAACCCTAACATTTCAGCTCAGAGGTTAGTAAACTGAAATCTAGACTCTGAAGTGACTCATTTACCTTGGTAGAAAGTGGCAGTGAAGATGACTACAAACAAAGATCCATGCTAAGGGAGTAAGTTAACTGCATGCCAGTGAATGAAAATTTTCTTAGAAACTGACATGCTTTTGGCAAACAGAAGACTATTTTACTTTTCCTGACAGAACTCTTCAGAAGCATAAAATACTTCTGCCTCCCTGTGGGAGGAAAACAACAATAAAAGGACTAACTTATTCAAATTTATTTCAGAAAGTCACCTGGGGGAGGGAATCAATGGATCAGCTGACCTCAGTGGGCAGGAAGATATCTTCAGTACCGAACAAGAGAAACAAACTTTTGTATTAACTGTGAATCTGAGAGACATTTCCCTTGATTTTCTGAAGCTTTTTTTTTCCTTGCCATCAGAGTTCATGAACATTTTAAGTCATTATATAAAATGTGATTAATCTGAGGACAAGCAGAGGCAAATAAAATCCCCCAGTTTCATAATGGCATATGCTTTAGGATTTTTCATTTTCATTCTTTCTGAGTTTGCCTCTTTGAATGTCCTATTTATGGAATATATTTCATGATGGCACCTCATCAACCTTGTTTAAGTGAAATACAACTCATTCATTTTAGTGTGTGTTTCCTTGTCACCATTTAGCATTATGCATTTTGGTAACATCTTTCACGTAGGGAGTATCCCAGAATGCACTGGATGATTAGCCAGGAGTGTATTTTAAAGCCAGCGAGTATCAGAGAATTTGTCATCACTACACATGCCCTTTGTACAGTGCTTCTCTCCATACAGTAACAACCAGAAGATGCTGGCCTCATGCTAGTGCTGGGTAACATAATTGTGATAATGGTTATGGCTGAGGGCTGCCACCCAGTAGTGCAGCTGCAACAGCTGTCACTATAGCCTGGGAATTGCCATCAGGAGGGGGTTACTTCCTTTATGGCCAAAGGCTTGCAGCTTAAAACAGCATGAGGAGCTTTGTTTATGGCAGAGAAGAGGGATCAACAGTCTTGTTTGTCTAGATTAGGGTTGAGGGGGGATCCACAAGGGGGTGGCAAATCTCTCCCATCTGTTCTTGTTTTTCTAAAGGGCTGATGTCAGTCAACGATTTAAAATGGTTAAAATTCCCTGCTCACTGTCCTCAATATCAGTTTATAGGTTTGTAAATTCACACTGACCTCTCAGGGAACTTGAGAAAAAGTCCCAAATGGGGAAGGAAATACTGCAAAGTGACATTTGATTAAAAGAGAAATGATTTCAATCAACATTCCAAATGCCAGGGGCATTTTGGGGGCACACTGTTAAGAAATTCTAAGAAAAAGAACTTAAGTGCTGCCAACAAAAGGAATTTCTTCTTGTTTTTAATTAAATGACAAGAAAGAAGGCATATAATCAGACAAGGAGGCCCTTAAGACCCCAGGGTACTAGGCATTGCGAGCCAAGGTGGGTTTTGGCTTGAACATTTTCAAATTTCAGGGGTGAGTATCATGATTACTTCACCTTTCTGCTAATATTATCTTTTGTATATTTTGAAATCTTCCCCTTAAATTTCAACATTGTGCATTTGTGCATTAGTGCTACTTCCTACCCTCCACATTTTTTTTTTGCTTCCACCTTAACAAATGACTATGGTAAAGAACCTCTTATTAACTGCACTCCCCTACCACTTTTTGTAGGATCTGTAAAGAACTTTTAAAGGCCTTATTGCCCCTGTAACAACTGTGTAGCAGGTGGCAAGAACAGTGCATGCAATAAATGCTGGAGAGGATGTGGAGAGAAAGGAACCCTCTTACACTGTTGGTGGGAATGCAAACTAGTACAGCCACTATGGAGAACAGTATGGAGATTCCTCAAAAAATTGGAAATAGAACTGCCATATGATCCAGCAATCGCACTCCTGGGCATACACACCGAGGAAACCAGAATTGAAAGAGACACGTGTACTCCAATGTTCATTGCAGCACTGTTTACAATAGCCAGGACATAGAAGCAACCTAGATGTCCATCTACAGACGAATGGATAAGAAAGCTTTGGTACATATACACAATGGAGTATTATTCAGCCATTAAAAAGAATACATTTGAATCAGTTCTAATGAGGTGGATGAAACTGGAGCCTATTATACAGAGTGAAGTAAGCCAGAAAGAAAAACACCAATACAGTATACTAACACATATATATGGAATTTAGAAAGATGCAAATGATAACCCTGTATACGAGACAGCAAAAGAGACACAGATGTATAGAACAGTCTTTGGGACTCTATGGGAGAGGGTGAGGGTGGGATGATTTGGGAGAATGGCATTGAAACACGTATGTTGTCATATGTGAAACGAATCACTAGTTCAGGGTCAATGCATGTTATAGGATGCTCGGGGCTGGCATGTGGGGATGACCCAGAGGGAGGATAAAGGGAGGAGGGAGGTGGGAGGGGGGTTCAGGAGAGGGAACTTATGTAAACCCGGGGCAAATTCATATCAATGTATGGCAAAACCAACCAATATAATATTGTAAAATAATTTGCCTCCAATAAAAAATAATTACCTAAAAAAAAAAAAAAAAAGAACAGTGCTGTGAAGTAGTTGGAACTGAAATAAGTCATACTCATTTTATAGTTGAGGAAACTGAGGCCTGAAAAGGTAAAGATCAACTCCCAATGTAAATCATTCATTTAATCCCATCATGCATTCATTCAACAGCTATTCAGAGAGCAGGCACTATGCCAGTGTGCAACCACTTTACAGAGCTGAGGTGGAAAAGTACTGTGGCCAGCAGAATATGTTTGGGAACGGAGATGAGGATTTAATCAAAAATTTCCATCACTTCATTAAGATTTCTCACTCTCAGCCTGACTAACATCTTCAAATGAATAATTCTTTGTTGTGGGGGCTGTCTTGTGAACTGCAGGACGTTTAGCTGCATCCCTGGTCCCTGCCCAATAGCAACCAAGGGCAAACCTCTCCCACCTGTGATAACGAAAAGTGTCTCCAGATGTTGGCTAGTGTCCTAGGGTGGCGTGGGGGTGGGTGACGGTACAAAGCTATCTCCACTGAGAACTACTGAGATAACTGCATTTGTGGCCTCAGCCCCTCATCTCTAAAGTGGGTATAACCGTTTCCACCTGTCAACCTTGCTGTGACTAATGAATTGACCGGAAGTAAGTAACTGGAGATATCAATTACAATTGTATTGCAATTACAGTAGATGTATTACAGTTCTTGCTCCCACCATCTTTAAACACCTTCCCATCCTAGTCTGTCATCATCTTTCATCGCCTAACCTGTAAGGAAGCTTTCAGGTTTGAAAAGGCTTTTCCTGGGCTGACATTTTAGAACTTGCCAAGCTCAGAGGCTCTATGCCATCTTACTATCCCTTCCATGAACAACCCAAACAAAGGATCACAAAGCCCTCCAATATCTAGTGTCAGAGGAACCAGGGATCCTATAACCCACTGCCTCCAAGTGGTTCATGGCAGCAGTGAGAGGTGATGTGGGAAGAGAGGAAGAGGAGAAAGGAGTTGACAATGCCAGCAATTTTCTCTAAATGAGCGCTAGGTTTGGCGGGGGGGCAACCTTTCCAGTGTATGAATAAGTGAAACACATGATTCAGCTTTTGTCGACTTCCTTTGTTACTAGGCTGTGATTTGACAGCTTTCAAGAGTTTTACTGATATCCATTTGTAGAAAAACTTCCTAGTCCTAACAATAAATATATCTTGAATAAGGAAGGGCTAACATTAGATTTCATCCAAGTAGTAAAGTGTTTGCTCTAGGCAGAACAGTACAATTAATTTTTCTCTGCTGCACCTGAGCTGAAAAAAAAATGCATTCCTCCAAATTTTTTTGGTGTTATTACCTTAGATGGTTTATAAACACTTTCCCTATAACATGAAATTTGAATCTAAAGAGACAGTACACAATGAGCTTTAAAATCATAATGTAAACATAATTAAGAGATAATGCCAAGAGGACAGAATGTCATCTTGAGATAATGACCTCCAACTGCTGTAAAAGTATGGAAGGAGAAGAAAACTGATACCCAGAAATACAGGTTGGGCATGAGCCAAGACCTTCACTTGAATGTCAGTGCCCTAGGGCTCTCTGAGTAAAAACCAAATCACTGCTTTATAAAATGCAGTTAATTCTCCATCATTCTCAGGAGGGGGTTGCAGGGTATAAAACAAAAGACAACGTATTAATTTCTATGTGTATTACTGTATTTGTATAACCATGAGTGTACTTGACATTATAGAACTTCTTTCTGCCAAGGTCCCAAAATTTATAAGACCCCTGGTCTGAATCTTTCAAAGCCTTAATTTCTGCTTCTGGTTGATAAATCATTTCATGCAAATGTGCTAATAGCTTCTTAGGTCATCTTTCCCAGCACATACATTTCTCTTTAAATAACTGGAAAAGCTTCTAGGAAGAAGCCACTCCTAAGATGGGCAAGATGGGTGAGATTTTGAGGAGGCAAGGAGAGATGCGCTGAGAAGCCATTCCAAGTTCATAGTGGTAGAAAAGTCAAAGCAAGTTGAGAGGGATGACAAGCAGTCTAGTTTGACCACAGAGCAAAACCGGTCAAAAAGAGTAAGAAGCATTTTAGCTGGGAAGAGTCCTTAGTCTTCCTTAGACTAGAGTCCCAAACAGGTATCCTGTTTACTATGTTTGCAGGAAAGATGTGCTTTGCTTGTCATGTGCAATATATATTTTTAATCAAGACTTTCAGTTTCTCTTAAAAGAAGATCTGTCATATTGGGCCCATGATCCTGCTACAGCTGAAGTTGGTGAGCAGCTGCCTCCACTCTGTGAGCCATTTATTCTCCAGTTGGCCACATCCCCACCATTCCCTATTGTTTCACAACATATCAAAAGGAAAAAAGAAGCTGGGCTTTACTGTCAGTTTTTTCTTAGGACAGAGAATCAGAATCTCCAAGAAGATACATGGTTGTATTATGTTTTGTTCATCCACTGATGGTCATGAAAAAGTTGAATTTTTTTGTACCAGATTCACTTCACTCATTTCTATCACTCTCAGCATCCGAGATCATGACCACTGCTTTAAACAGAGGAAGATATTTAAAAGGTTTTTGGGGCAGGCAGTGACATAACCAAATCATACCTCAGTTTGGGCATAAGAAGCTACATTGGACAGAAAAGAAGGAAGAGTGCCCCAAGACAGAATTGGCATGTGACTACAGCGCTACAGACTCACGCTCACAGGGTCTAAACCAGGCTAGCAGAAGGAGCAATGGACTGGGCAGTAACAGATACAGGGAGAAGACATTCTGGGGTTTTCATTTTAGCTTCCTGAGGTTTTTATTTTGGTAGGATCAGAAATTGGAAAATCAGAAGAAGGAATTGTGAGTGGTGAGAGGTGAGTGATGAGCTAGTTTTGGATATGTGCTATTAAGGATAATGGGCAGATGAGATGGAAATAGGAGACTAGGGCATAAGGGAGAGAGACCAGGGAAGAATTCAGAATCATTTGAATGCAAAAGGCAGCTGATATCATGAAAAGGAAGGTCATTAAGGCTGAGGGACAGCATGCAGAAAGAGGAGAAGTCCATGTAAGAACCATGGGAAGAGCTACATTTAAGAGTGTCTTAATTTGTTCAGGCTGCTATAAAAATTATCAAGAATTGGGAGGCTTATGAACAACAGAACTTTACTTCTCACAGTCAAGTTCAAGGCTCTGGCAGATTCCCTGTCTGGTGAGGACCGCCTCCCTGGCTCACAGATGGCCATCACTCCTTGAATCCTCACGTGGCAAAAGGGGCAAAAAGAGATCTCAGGGGTCTGTTTCATCAGGGCACGAATTCCACTCATGAGGATTCCACTCTCATGACCTAATCACTTCCTGAGGGCCCTGCCTCCAAATACCCTTACACTGAGAACTAAGTTTCAACTTGTGAACTTTGGAGGGACACATTCAGTCTACGGCAGGGAGCCACAAGGCTCCAAACCAATAGAACAAAGCGGGATGAGAGGCGGGTACCAGGGAACTTTGAGATAGAAGGACTTGCGTTGTCAGGACCACTGAATTTAGAGGCACCATGAGGATAATGCCGGATTCAGAGGAGTAAAGGAGAAAGCTGAGGAGTGATACATATTAATCAATTATTAAGTAGATTAAAGGCTTAATCACCAGGGTTTCTGAGGATCGGAAGTCAGGAAGTGAAAAGTAAGTACAGGAACTAAGGGGTCAGAAAGAGCTGTTTTATAAATCACCTCAGTCATTTACTAGAAAGTTCTCATAGAGAGTAGACAGCCCTTCCATTGTCATCAATGACATTCTGAAATCTGGCATACACCATCAGGTATTTTTTAAATGAGAAAACTTGTTTGGGGCTGGTCATGAATGTGTGACTTTTGTTCTATAAACTCATCAGTCATTTTGACATCAACCACTTGAATTTCCCAAAATACCATCACACCTCTGTAGGACTCAGTATAGAGCATCTAGGGTGGAAATCTTCTTCTGTGCTCATCCTACAGAGGGATCCTTTTCTCCCAGCAACGGTGCACTGCTTTTCTCCCAGTGAACTGCCATTCCCTAATTCCATCTTGTTCTGGAGGAATGGCAGTTTCAAGCAAGGTACAATCTTCCCACCCACTGTCCCCATTCTTCTACCCAGGCCAAAACATGAGCAGAAGGCCCAAGACAGTCAATCAGACCTTCTTCCTAGAGTCTTAAGCTCAAGCAGAGGAGTGCGAGAACGTATGTCAGTTGGAATTAAGTCAGTCACATGCTGGCACCTTGAAGACAGTGTTCAGTACCATCTGTTGTTACCCTCAGAGCAGTGCTCTTCCTGTCAGTCCCCAGGTCTGACTGTTGTCCCTTAACCATCACTGGAAAAAAAAAAAATCACTGTTTTTTAAGTTAGCTGGCATCACTTTCAGGTGCTCCCAAATATTCTCACTGATATGTATCTGTTTAAGAAGACACTACTGATGAGTTTTACTGATGACATGAAGCTGGAAATCAAGATTAATGACCTGGAGATTTGCATGATTAACTATGAACAGTATTTGGAACCATAACATGAATGTTAACTGCCAGCACAAATTCTCCTTTAAATACACTCCTATCCCCCTGTGGGGGTAGGTCCAGTGTCTGTCCTTCATGGCAAAAGTGCTCATCCTTGGGGCAGACCTAGCACATAGTAGGTGCCCATTAAATAGGTGAGTGACATATCTCATATATTCCGGTGTGAGAGAACACAGGAATACATGTTCTCTGCATCATGACAGCCATACAGAGCTTTACATTTTGTTTCTCATAAAACTCCTCCAAAGTGAATAGTGGGCTACTTTCTTTATAGACTGGGAGATTGAAACTGAGCCCCAGGGAACTTTAATGCTTGACTTGGTAACAAAATATAGCAGCAGCAGCAGGGGCCGTTCTCATCTTTGGAAAAATTAAAAAGAATCACCTTAGGCTTCCCTGGTGGCTCATATATTAAAGAACCTGCCTGCAATGCGGGAGACCTGGGTTGAATCCCTGGGTCAGGATGCTCCCCTGGAGAAGGGAATGGTTACCCACTCCAGTATTCTTGTCTGCAGAATCCCATGGGTACAGAAGCCTGCATTACAGACTCTTTGGGGTCACAAAGAGTCAAACACAACTGAGTGACTAACACTTTCACGCTTTCTGTTTCCTGCAGCATCGTGGAGAGCCAACATCCAGCCACCAAATTCTGCTCGCACTTACCAACCTTGCTGGCCCTGGACCTTAGGGCTAAAGCTTGGAAACTGCAATTCATGGCTGGGCTGGATTACTCCAAGAGTCTGAGAGACAGAGAGACACATGCACACACACACAGAACATCTCATCTGCCTTGTCACAGAATGTCTTAAAAGCACACGCACCTGGCACAGAGTAAAACATCTCAAAAGTGATCCTTCCAACAGCAGCCAGGAATGATATTTCCTCTCCTGGAAGCCCCTGAGTTAAGGCGGTGAACGAATAGACGACATGCCTCTTTTGACAATGGGGTCTTCTCTTACGAAATGTATATAAAAGTCTGGATACACATGGACTTTCTTTTATAAATACTGTCTGTCACTTAGCATCCATCATTTAAAAATTTCAATCCCAGTGTCTTTAAGAAATCTGTCAATGATGTTTTTTTCCACTCGGTCTTCAAAATCTGCTGTGCAGCAGAACTGCATAAGAGTTTGAAAAAAATACATGGATGCTCAGAACTCACCGCAACTCTTGGGGTCTGGATTCCTAGAGGAGAGCGTTCCACTCCCTACATTTTTGCCCCACTTCCAAGGAAATTCTTAGGTTGAACCAAGTACAAGTGCTGCTCAGTAAAAAGGAACCATCTGGGTCAGAGAAGGCAAATACCTGGCACACAGTACTGCGTGTTCTCCTGCACATAGCAGACATCTCTAACTCAGCTCTGTACTCTTCCCCACTGAGCCACGATGCTGCTCATCCACACAACTACTACTTGATCAGAGTTGGTTCAGGAGAAAGCCCTCTTTGTTGGCCCAGGAGATAACATTTATATATTGTTCTAGCTATCTAGAGATGGGTTGGAACCAATAAGCCCACATCCTGCTGTCTTACTGCAAACATAAGCCCGATCCTGTAACTATATTCTTGACAGATACCACGAGTTCTTTTTTTAAAAAATTAAGTATTATTGGCAAATAAAATTGTTCAAACAAAAATATTTCAGGTGTACAATAGGATGATCTGATACATGTACATATTGTGAAGAAATCCCTGCCATCAAGTTAATGAACACATCCATCATCTCACAGATACACCTATTTCTTCCCCCTGAGAATACTTGAGTTCTGCCATCTTAGCAAATTTCATTTATATGTTACAGTATTATCAACTATAGTTACCACATGGCACATTAGATCCTTGCTGGGGACAGAGGGGTGGGGAAATAGGAGATGTTGGTAAAAGGGTAAATCTTTCAATTACAAGATGAATATGGGTGCATGTCATCATCTTATTCCAAGCCACCATCACTGCTCAACAAGACAGTTCACTAGCATTCTACCTGGTCTCCCAGTTTTGATTATTACCCTCTGTGCTATAGTCTCCATACATAGCTGAGGTGAGGGTTTTAAATAACAAACTCTCCTGGTATTTTTACTAGGATGATACTGAATTTATAAACTCATAATGGCAAGCCACTCCAGTACTCTTGCCTAGAAAATCCCATGGACGGAGGAGCCTGGTCGGCTGCAGTCCATGAGGTCGCTATGAGTCAAGACGTGACTGAGCGACTTCACTTTCACACATTGGAGAAGGAAATGGCAACCCACTCCAGTGTTCTTGCCTGGAGAATCCCAGGGACAGGGGAGCCTGGTGGGCTGCCGTCTATGGGGTCACACATAGTCGGACACGACTGAAGAGACTTAGCAGCAGCAGCAGCAGCATAGAGAACTGACATCTTAAAATCTAAAGGAAGTCATGTTACTTATACACACACAGGGAGCTCTACTCAATATAAAAGAACTATATAGGAAAAGAATCTTAGAGTGGCATACGTATAACTAATTCATTTTGATGTATATTGGAAACTAAGACAACATTTAAAATCAACTATACACCAATAAAAATAAATTGTTTTTTAAAAAAGGAAGGCATTTTATGGTCATACTTTGAACCATCAGTGTCTCTTCTTGTTTCCAGAATAATCGTGGCGTCTCAGCAGATGATGTGATCTCTAGTCACCTCTCTAATACCATCTTGAGTCACTCTTCCCCCTCACTGATCTTTTGCTTTAAAATATATAGTCTTCATTTTCATTGAATTACATAGCTAATTTACAACATTATATTACTTTCCAGGTGTACAATCGAGTAATTTGATATTTTTAGATTATACTCCAAACAAAGTTATTATAAAATACTGTTATTTCCTGTGCCACACACTGCATCCTTGTAACTTTTTTAACAACTGGCTGGTTTGTACTTAATCCCCTTCACCTATTTCACCCCTCCGCCCACTGCTCTTCTCTCTGGTGACCAGTAGCTTATTCTCTGTATTTGTGAGTCTATTTCTGTTTCATTTGTTCATTTGCTTCATTTTTTTTGGATTCCACATATAAGTGAAAACATATAGTGTTTCTCTTTGTCTGATTCATTTCACCAAGAATTACTACAACACCCTACAGGTTCATCTACTATACCACTGTATATATGTTTATATGCCACATATTCTTTAACCATTTTTCTGTTGGTGAATACTTAGGTTGCTTCCATGTTGACTACTGCAAATAATGCTCCTATGAACAATGGAATACATATATCTTTTCGAATTAGTGTTTTCACTTTCTTCAGATAAAAGCCCAGGAGTAAAATTGCTGGCTCATGCGGTAGTTCTATTTTTAATTTTCTGAGGATCCTCCATACCATTTTCCACGGCAGCTGAATCAATTTACATTCCCACCAACAGTGTAGGAGGGTTTCCTTTTCTATCCTAACCAACTCTTGTTATTTGTTGTCTTTTTGATAATAGTCATTCTGACAGGTATGAAGTGATACTTCATTGTGGTTTTGATTTCCATTTCTTTCATGATTAGCGATGTTGAGCATTGATCTTTTGGGTTTTTTCCCATTTCCTGAACAGCAAGTTTTTCTTCATCCCTGAACCCCCACACCTTTTCTTCCCTCTGTCAGGGATACTTAGTCCCTTTCAAGACCCTGATGCTGGAAAGGACTGAAGGCAGGAGGAGAAGGGGACAACAGAGGATGAGATGGTTGGATGGCATCACTGATTCAGCGGACATGAGTTTGAGTAAGCTCCAGGAAGTGGTGATGGACAGGGAAGCCTGGCGTGCTGCAGTCCATGGGGTCGCAAAGGGTTGGACATGACTGAGTGACTGAACTGAACTGAATTGAATTTTCATGTTGGTTTCTCTCCATCCTTCCTTGGACGGAGAATTCACTTCCTCAGAGAGGTGCTCTTGTCCACTCTAAGAGCTCATTACCTCTCACCCATTACTCTCTATCACATCTATCTGTTCATTTCCTTCCCAGTCATTCCAACAAACCATGATTATTCTGTGCACTCATTTGTTCACTTTTTAAAAAACTGTTTCTCACCCTGAGTTCTAAGCTACACACTACGAAGACAGGGAGCATCTGTCATTCTCATCAGGTGCATCCCCAGCACCCAGCACTGGACTGGGCATGGAGCAGATTCTCTATACGTATTTGTATCAGGTCGGGGCTAGGAGTCTGCAATCCCTTCTCTCCTGCTTTGTTGGCTGCTCCCTGTGAGCCTCTGACAACAGGGGTCCCTAAGGAAAAGCTGCAGGGTGGAAGAGGAGCATGGACTTGCCCCTTCCTGTTTGCTTCTTTGGGTGGGAGTTGCACCTCAGCAAAATGTCTTCCTCCTGGCTGCAGCAGTGCCTTCTCTCAGAAGCAACTGAATCCCATGTGCGAGATTTTCATTACTTGCAGAACCAACCTCAGAGAAACCAGCATCTCCTCCCAGAGGTCTGGGTACCAGACTGGCAGGGCCCTGTCTCTGAGCTCAGAGACATCACTGTCAGTGCCCAGCAACCTCCTCAGAAGTGTGCCCCTCTTCCTTAAGCTTCTAATTGTGAATAATTCAGATGCATTTTTTTTCAAACTCTCATGCAGAACTGCATGGGGAGAATAAGCGGGTCCTGGCACTGCCATCCGATGTGCACGTGAGTTGGGCCTCCTTTTGTCACCCTGCTGGGCCTGTACTTCCTCAAGCAGGGTGATCACCTCCTGTGTCACTGGTTCTTTTCAACTCTGCCTGTACTTTGGTATCACTTGACAAGCTTTTGGAAAAAATAATGTTATCTGGATTCTCACTCCCAGAGATTCAGATGTAACCAAACCAAGTTGTAGTGTAGACCCTGGCACTTAAGAAAAAATTCTCTTGCATTTACTGTAAACCCAGGGTTGATCAATATTGTGTAGGTCAGGGGTTTAC
The DNA here is from genome assembly GCF_049115385.1 of Moschus berezovskii. Classification (NCBI taxonomy): domain Eukaryota; kingdom Metazoa; phylum Chordata; class Mammalia; order Artiodactyla; family Moschidae; genus Moschus; species Moschus berezovskii. The sequence continues at coordinate 21,929,479 of NC_142483.1, forward strand.
AAACTACAGCTCATGGGCCAAATCTGGCCTATGGACTTTTTTTTAAAAACAGTTTTATTGGAACCCAGACCAAACATTTATTTACATTTTATCTACAGCTGCTTTGGTGCTATGAAAGCAGAGTTGAGTAGTTTCAGCAGAGACCATACAGCCTGCAAAGACTAAGATATTTACTAACTGACCCTTTACAGAAAAAATTTGCCACCCTCTTAATCTAAAGGTCTGTGTGATCTCCACGAGTCTTCCATCTCTACCATGCTTTGGATCCAGGATTCCTATCTGATAGTTTAAATAATATGGTCAACTTAGAGAAATGACTTTCAAACTTTTTAGACCACTCCCTAGAGTAAGAAACACAACTCGTAACTGTGGTAGTTTGAATAAATGTGTCTACAAAGTCTTTGGTAGTCTTCCCTTCATGAGATGCAGCCTCATTCTTCGTCTTTTGATTGAGTATGTGCTGGACTCAGTGACCCAATTCTAAGGAAGAGAACTCAGCAGAAGTAATGATTTGTGACTTTGGAGATTAGGTTATAACAAGAAAGGCACTGTGGCTTCCATCTTGGTTTCTCTCTCTCTCTTTCTGTTGGATTCCTCCAGGGATTAAGTTAGATAAAGCAGACCAAGCATTTGGCATAGTGTCTGGTACACAATAAGTGCTCCTTCATAAACTTTACTTTTCATTATAATTCTCAAACAATCCACCTGCCAATGCAGGACACACAAAAGAAATGGGTTTGATCCCTGGGTCGGGAAGATCCCTTGGAGTAGGAAATGGCAATGCACTCCAGCGGTCTTGCTTGTGAAATTCCACGGACAGAGGAACCTGGAGGGCTACAATCCATGGGGTCACAAAGAATTGGACACAACTGAGGGACCGAGCACAGCACAGCACATAATTATAACTCTGTCCTTGATATGACTCACTCTTATTAGGGATGATTTTTACATTTTAAAGAAAGGAATTGGGTAGCTAAGCCTGTGACTCATTCCTATCATTAAAGTGGGAATTCTAGGACTAATGCTGTAATCTCTATTTAGTTTTTAACATGACTTGCATTTCACATGTTCTGTCTCCCTTAAACCTCACTGGAACACTATAAGGACTGTACCCTTAATATCCTCAGTTTATGATAAGGAAAACGGAGCACAGAATTTTTAAGTAATATCACCAAGGCTACACAGCTAGAATTGTGGGAGCTCTTAGTTGATCCCAGAAACTACAGTCTTGTTCACATTATTCCTCTAGGACAAGAGAAAGCAGCTACTTTGGGGAAAAGTTAAATTACTAGTGTTGGTAGTTGGAGGGAACAGGGTCCAGGAGTGAAAAAGCCCAGTATAGGGGCCCAGAGCTGTCCCACTTAAAGGTATAGGGACGAACAGAACACAGATGGAAGCCTATCTCCTGGCCTCTGCCAGAGGACCATGAGACCGCTGGGGAGTCTCTTTGAAAAGCCTGAGGGCAAAGTGATGCTTAGAAGAGATGCCCTGCTTGTCATCTGATTTTACTGGAAGATACATACAGGTTCATACCTGCAGGCAATGCCTTGGGGCGCAGAAGCAGTTCCAGAGAAGGGTGTCTTACAGAATGACAAAGAAGAATGGGATACAACCTCCTGTTCCCCAGCAGAGGGAGGTTTGTTCGTTTATGCACCGAATCATTCATTCATGCAAATATTCAAATGCTTATGACACGCCAAAGACTGGGAGACACAAAAGAAATAAAACATGGTCCCTGCCTTTAAGGATCCATGGATATCCAGGTCCAAGTGACCAGTTACAATGTATGGGCTGAGCCAGACAGAAGGAAGTGCAGCTGGGGCTCAGCTTGGGGATGCTCCCAAGGATGATGCAGAGGAGGAAAGGACATGGAGAGACCAGCTGAGCTACATCATCTAGAAATAAATGGCTGCTTGCAGCAATATGGATGTAACTACAGACTATCATACTAAGTGAAATAAGTCAAAAGAGAAAGACAAATACCATATGATACCACTTACATGTGAAATTAAGATACGATACAAATGAACCTATCCCTGAAACAGAATCACACAGAGAACGGACTGGTGGTTGCCAAGGCAGACAGGGATTGGGGGAAAGACGGAGTGGGAGGCTGGGGTTAGTAGGTCCAAATTATTATATATATTATGGATGAACAACAAGGTTCTACTGTATAGCACAGGGAATTATACTCTATGTCATATGATAACTATATTCAATATTCTGTCCTGTGTGTGTATATATATACACACACACACAGTTTTTTAAATACTTTTCCATTATGTATGTATCACTGAACCACTCTACTGTATGGCAATAATTAACAAAATATTGCAAATCAACTACACTTTAAAAAAATGAAATAAATGGATTGGTAGCAATAAGGCCAGAGAGAAGCGAACATACATGAAACATATGGACTTGGGAGTATGTGGTGACCGACTGGATGGAAGTGAAAGAAATGCAGGAGTTACTGGGATGATTTTTACTCTGTATCTGGCAATCTCTGTTCAAAGGAAATTTCTATGATGATGGAAATGTTTTATCTGCATTGGTCAAGATGGTAGCTGGTAGTTACACATAACTATGGAACACTTAAAATATGATTAGTGCAACTGAGGAATTAAATGTTTCACTTCAGTTCAGTTCAGTCGCTCAGTCGTGTCCGACTCTCCGCGACCCCATGAATCACAGCACGCCAGGCCTCCCTGTCCATCACCAACTCCCGGAGTACACTCAAACTCATGTCCACAGAGTCGGTGATGCCATCCAGCCATCTCATTCTCCGTCGTCCCCTTCTCCTCCCGCCCCCAACCTTTCCCAGCATCAGAGTCTTTTCCAGTGAGTCAACTCGTCGCATGAGGTGGCCAAAGTATTGCAGTTTCAGCTTCAGCATCAGTCCTTCCAATGAACATCCAGGATTGATCTCCTTTAGAATGGACTGGTTGGATCTCCTTGCAGTATAAGGGACTCTCAAGAGTCTTCTCCAACACCACAGTTCAAAAGCATCGATTCTTCGGCGATCAGCCTTCTTCACAGTCCAGCTCTCACATCCATACATGACCACGGGAAAAACCACTGCCTTGACTAGACGGACCTTGGTTGGCAAAGTAATGTCTCTGCTTTTTAATATACTATCTAGGTTGGTCATAACTTTCCTTCCAAGGAGCAAGCGTCTTTTAATTTCATGGCTGCAGTCAGCATCTGCAGTGATTTTGGAGCCCAAAAAAACAAAGTCTGACACTGTTTCCACTGTTTTTCCATCTATTTCCCATGAAGTGATGGGACCAGATGCCATGATCTTTGTTTTCTGAATGTTGAGCTTTAAACCAACCTTTTCACTCTCCTCTTTCACTTTCATCAAGAGGCTTTTGAGTTCCTCTTCACTTTCTGCCATAAGGGTTAGTGTCATCTGCATATCTAAGGTTATTGATATTTCTCCCAGCAATCTTGATTCCAGCTTGTGCTTCTTCCAGCCCAGCGTTCCTCATGATGTAGATGCTTTTAATTAATGTATATTTGGAGCACTTTAAATGAATTTTCTCATTTAATTCTCAAAATGAATCCATGCAATAGGTACCACCCTTAGGTCCATTGCACAGGTGAAGAAACGGAGGCACAGGGAAATGAATCACTGGGCCAGAGTGACTTAACCAGTAAGCAGAATGTGAGCTGAGACACCCTGGCCCCAGAGCCCGTGCTCTCAGTCACTCTATGTCAGCATTCTGCTCACACAAACCTGTGAGAGGTAAGCCCCATTTATGTAACAAACACGTGAAAAGCTCGTGAGATTTCTGACAGAATTATTTATAAGGTATGAAGATAGCTTGTTCTTTAAATGAATACATGTGTGAACATCCTGGTTCAACTTTTTGGTAAATCTATAGAACTTGGTTGAGAACGTTCACACCTCCAACTGAGTGACTCTACTTTATGAAATTCTGAAAATGTATTAAATGACTCAAGGGACTCCAAAGACTTTTCTACCACGAGTCACTTAACCCAGGAAGGGACCTCTCAGTGGGCATGGAGGAGGGTTCTGTAGTTTATTTAAGGGAAATGACTGACATTTTGGACTTCCAGCGTGGGGAATGGGCACTAGAGCTCACCGCTGGAGATGGCTGTGAGGATGTAAGAAAGCCCTTGGGAACATCCTTCTACAGCCCTCAAAGACTGCTGACATTTGGCCCGTCCCACCAGGAAACTGAAATTGTATTCTGACACCAGTTTTTTTTTTTTTCTTCAGAAGGATTAATGGCAAGTTGGAGAGAGAAATCTTCGAAGTGACAGACCCCAGGGAGGGAGTCAAAATGAATTACGGAGCTCGAAGACAGATTTGAACTAGCGGCTCCTAGGGTGATGCGGCACAGCTACAGGAGACTGGCAAGGTCACAAAATGTGAGATTCCCAAGACGAAAAGCAGGCAAATCACTGAGATGAAGTGCTAGGTTGCATCTTCCCTGAGTTGCCAAAGGTGAAAATTTGAAAGATGAGGAAAGACCCCCCAGTGAGCCAGTGCTGTGTATAATAACACAATGTTCAATCCAAGCTGACCTGCTCTTACAGCAAAGCACTTCCCTTTGCAAGTCCTCTCATTGAGAACTGGGTGTCCAACAGGAGTTTGATCTAAGCGACGCCTGGTCATAATGCTGTAGGTCGTAACTCTGACTTCACTCATTCATTTTATCCATTTATTGGGTACTTATGCCATGTTAGGCAATATTTTAGTTACTGGTGACACAACACTGAGGAATCAAGTGAAGTCTCTACTTGCTTGGAGCTAAAGTTCTAGTGAGGAGAAAAGGTGATAAATGGGAAAACGAAACAATTTCAGACGATCACACCTATGCTGCAGAAAATAAAGTAAGATGTCACAACACCACGGCCTCCTTGTACAGGGATGTTTCTCTTGGCCTGAGCGACAAAGGGTAACTTTGTTCTTCACTCTCAGAGAACATTTCTTTGGTGTTCTCTGACTCTGCTCCACCAGTCACTCCTAGTAAATCGTAGCTGTGGAGATGTTTGTCTGTGATATACTCATCTGAGCGTACATTTCACTTTGATTTGACTCATTCTTCTTTCCATTTGACTCAAGCATGCTTTAATGATACCTAAGGAAATTAGCTAATATCCACTGGGGTTCTATTTATTTCAACTACTGCTTTCTTTCTTCACTTTTTTGCCTCTACCTAAGATTCCTCATTTGATCTTCCTTTCATAAGGCAGGATTTCTTTCAGCAGTCTGCTCCGAATTTGGACTTAGTGCTAATGATGATGGATTTGTTACATGGAAATTCAAGTTATCATCAGTGATGAAAGCTGGGGGTTACTGAGGATGGTTTCCTCCTGTAGTACAAAGCTGATATCAGCCAGACATAGCACTCTTGAAATTCTAAAATGGTGCCACCAAATTTAAGAAGGCACAGGAGGATCCAGTATCAAACAGTACATGATTTTTTTTTTTAAACAGAATTTACAGGAGCTCTGTAGATTGACAGCATTTTAATCAATGTACAAACTGAAGCTTGGAAATATTCCTTTCCCCTTTTCACTGTACCACTTATGGAAAGCCCAATAGAGGGAAATAACTCCTAAAGGTATCAGCAAAGTAGAAGCTTCAAGAGAACAGAAAAAACCCATATCAATTAACCAGGTCCAGCATATCTGCACTTTGATGATGTCGGTGATTTCAGACCGGTATTAAAAATAATCTATAGTAATACTCCTGTAAGACAGAAGAATGCTCTCGGGTTGGGGGGATGAATAAAATCTGCCTCCTGGGCTGTGTTCCTCTCATTAACCTGATGATGGACTTTGTAGGATTCTTTCATTATTTGTGTCACATGTTCTAAATCTGGAAAGGTAACAGTGGCTGGATGAGGTTACCTAGGGTTCAGTTCCTCTCTCCTCTGCAAGACAGCATCCTTATCGTTACAAGCAGCTAGGCACTAAAGAATTCTCCTTTGCCCACAAATACCCACCTCCTCTAGTTCACTCTTCTTCCCTCAGTTGCTCCTGATTTCCCATCAGTGAGGCTTAAGAGGGGGCCTGCTTGGCTCCCCTCCTATCTATTCTGCTTTCAACAGAATGCCTGTCTTCACAAGCCATTCTCCCTGTATGTCTGTCCAAATTTTCCCTTATTATAAGGACACCAGTCATACTGCATTAGGGACCAGCCTAGTGATTTCATTTTAACTGGATTACCTCTGTAGAGCTTCTATCTTCAAATAAGGTCACATTCGTGGAGGGTGAATACCTTCAACGTGAGTTTTTGGGGGATACAGCTTATTCCATAACAGGAAATTATGTCATTTGCATCCATGACAATCAACACAGTGTCTAACAGGCAGTAGGCACTTAATAAACACTTCCTGCATGAAAGGAAAAATCAAAAGCTGGCAATGGGCCTTGAAGGAGAAACACTGGACTGGTAATTTTCCGTAAAGGAGAGTGATGGGCTAACTATGCTGTCAAATGCATTAGCATCTAATCTCTTGTGGCTACTGAGCATCGAAATAAACTAGTCCAACTAGAGTTGTGCTGTAATTGCAAGTACATCCCAGATTTCAGAGACTTAATTTTAAAACATATACAAATACCTTAATAGTTTCTATATTTATTATACTGATGAAAAAATAATGTTGGGCTGCATTCAATAAAATTTAAAATACTATGAAAATACATTTTACTTATTTTTACTTTTAACATAACTATTAAAATTTTTAAATGATGTATATAGCCTGCACTATATCTGTATTGGACAGGACTGGAGCAGAGAGAAAGCACTGAAGTGGGGAGAAAAAGGAAAACATAATCAGGAAATAACAACAGTAGTAGCAATAACAATAAGAAAAATATTTGTGCGTATTGTTATGCATGCATATATATAGACAGTGTACATATATTATGTAGTGTGTATGTGTGTGTGGGTATATATATGCTGAGTACTGTGTATATAAAATCTTAATCTTCATGATCTAATGTGGTGGATGTTATTATTATCTCCATTTCACAGATGAGGAAAGTGAAGGCCTTGGAGATCAGGTAACTTGCCCAAGAACACTATGAGTGGTGATTTAAACCCAGCCACCCTGGCCTCAGAGCCCTCTCCCTTATGTACTGCTTCCTTTTCATGAGAAAGTTCTCTATGGAGAAGGCAAAAGCATTGAAAAGAGCCAAAATCTGAGTGAGGGCACGCAGAATCCCCCACTGTAAGAAAATTCAACTACCTTCCCTGCCTAATTGGATGCCACGAGGGAGAAACCCAGTTGAGTCCCTGGTGCCCCTGCTATCATTGCCTCCAGGGTTGGATCAATGATGAAACAGAAATCGGAGTGGCTGTGGCATCCATAGCAACCGCACAGGATAAAGGTAGGGCCAGGGTGTAGTAAGTGCTTTTCAACTTTGAGGCCTGGGAACGGAGCAGAAAGCCAGTGAAGACAGAACAATGAGCTAACAACCTCCCTCTGCCAGGGCTCAGCCACTGAAGAAAGCTCCGTGGGTTGTGAGGAAAGGAGCTCCAAGGCCAGCACACCTTCCCTTTCACTGTGAAGGCGTTTGAAGGTACTTGCAAACCCTAGCTCAGAGCTTCCAGCTTCTGTGATCCAGCATCTTACAGCTGATACTAGCTTTAATGAGAGAATCTCCAGCTCCTGCTCAAACAGAGGGGTGTGTCCAAGCAGTGGTCTGACAAATCAGGTCACTCCCTCCTCCTCTATCTCAGTAATAATGGTCCCTCCAGGAAGGGGAACAAAACAAAACTACATTTTTTTCAGACTTGAAGTCATTATGAGAGATGTGTTGGAATCCCCACTCACTCACTTCTTTACCCTCGGACCCTGGACAGATTGTTTGCTCCAAACTACAGTTTCCTTATTTGTAGAACTGGGTTTTATTTAATACCATCAGAGGGTTGCTGCTTATGATTAAAGGAGATACTGGGTATGAAGCACTTGGACCAGTAACTCAAGAATTCAGTAACTATTTGTTTTCCTCCTCCTATGTGCCAAACCTCATGTTATTTATTGTTCCTTAAACACATTACTCAGATCCCAGATCAGACCTACTGCACTAGAACCTCTGGGGGGCAGCCTGGGAACTTTATTTTCAACATGCTCCCCAACAATTCTGAGAATGACCACTAAAACTGGAAAACTCAAAGGTTCCATGCTGATTGTCAATAGTGCTAGCTATTACCTTACTCCACTTCATAAAAACCCTCAAGAAGAGAGGTTCTCTTTCTCCATAGCCTCACTCCTTATTAGCTCTCCCATATGCCTAGACTTAATGACTGAATGAAGGCTTACCTTCTGTGAAGCTTCTAGCTGGTTCTCAATCTTAGCTGCACATTAGAATCAACTGAGCAGGGACAGGGGAAGTTTTTTAAGAAATACCTATATCCAGAGAAAAGCACAATTCAAAAAGACACATGCACCTCTGTATTCACTGCAGCACTATTTACAACAGCCAAGACATGGAAGCAACCAGAATGTCCATCAACAAATGAACAGAGAAAGGAAATGTGCTGCATATATTCAATGGAGTATCTCTCAGCCAGAAAACAGAATGAAATCACGCCATTGGCTGCAACACGCATAGACCAGGAGCGGATCACACTAAGTCCAGTAAGTCAGAGAGAGAAAACAAATAGCACTGGGATCACCTATCAGTTCAGTCACTCAGTCGTGTCCGACTCTTTGCGACCCCATGAATCACAGCACACCAGGCCTCCCTGTCCACCACCAACTCCCGGAGTTCATTCAAACTCATGTCCATTGAGTCGGTGATGCCATCCAGCCATCTCATTCTCTGTCGTCCCCTTTTCCTCCTGTCCTATAGGGGTGATCTAAAACCTGATAAAAATGAACTAATGTATAAAACAAAAACAGACTCACAGACTTAGAAAAGCGAGTTTTCAAAGGGGGAAGTTAGGGAGCAGGGAAGGATAACTTAGGAGTTTGGGATTAACATATACACAGTACTATATGTAAGATAGATAACACACTGAGTGTGTATATTCAGTCATGTTCACTCTTTGAGACCCCATGGACTGTAGTCCATGAGGGTCCTCTGTCCATGGGATATCCTAGGCAGGATTACTAGAGTGGGTTTTGATTTCCTCCTCCAGGGGATCTTCCCAACCGAAGAACTGAACCTGTGTCTCTTGCATTGGCAGGAAGATTCTTTACTACTGAGCCACCTGGAAAGTCCCTACTGTATAGCACAGGAAACTATACTCAGTATCTTAAAATAACCTATAAGGGAAAAGAATCTGAAAAAAATAGATATATATGTATTTATAAATGAATCACTTTAGCAGTTAAGTCCAGCTACAATACATGCTCCGGGTCAGGGCCTCAGACGGCCATAGCTGAGTCCAAGCATATATACACAAAACTAACTCAACAGTATAAGTCAACTATCCTTCAGGAAGCAAAATAATAATAAAAGAAATAATTAAAAAATAAAAACTAGCTGATTCACCTTGCTGTACAGTGGAAACTAACACAATATTGTAAAGCAATTATACTCCAATTTAAATACCAATTCCCGTATTCTTCTACTCTCGAGATCAACTGAATTATTAAGACTTTTCAGTGGTGGGGCCTGTGAACAGCTATTTGTAAGACATATGGAACATAAATGCACAAATCTTAAATGTATAGCTTAGTGATATTTTATGAATAGATAAAAACCATTTAACCACCACCAGATCAAGACATGGAATACTGTCATCCACCCAGAAAGCTTCTTCATGCCTCTTCTAGTCAGTAACACACCTTACTCTTACTCACTCTCTTTGACAGATTCCAAAAATCTACATACAGCATGGTTTGAGAATCACTCATCTAAATTCTTGACCATTGGACTTTCTATCTACCCTTTACCATCCCTTTTGCGAGCTTGTCTTTGGGCATTTTCTTTACGAGATGATAGCGAAGAGGAAATAATAGGATGAATCTTTATTATTTATCAGAGCAAATAAAAAATGAAATACTTTCTGTCTAGCCCAAGCATATCATTGCTGCCTATTCATGCTTATCACTTCTTTCAACTCCTAACTTATTTCCTCTGTGCCTATTCCTTCATGCTATCAGAACTCCCCACGAATTGCTACTTTACTGAAGTTTGTGCTCCTACCAGGAAGCCAGTCTCTGGTTTTAGCTGTAGCAGAAAAGCAAACAAGAAACAAGGTGGAGGTTTTTATTTTCTTCTGTGGCACAAACACCGTGGCACAGACTGGTGAATTCCAGAGACCCCTTCTCACCTAATGTTTTAAAATTCATACAATATGATATGCAGGATTACCAAGAGAACTAATTATGTTGACATACAGATATCAAAACGATTTGAAATATCATTTTTAATAAATGTGCTTATTTAATAACTCATTAAATAACAAGGTCTAGCAACAAATCTAATATCCACGGTAATTTTGATGGAGTGATGAGTATAAACAATATATAAAGGCATCTGCAGCAACTATGAAGATAATATGCAAGCAGATGTTAATATTATTATAGCTGGTTGCCTACATTTATAATTGAATTCCCTGTTAAGTTTCAGGTAAAGGCTAGTAAAAATAAACATGTAACTTTTTCTCCCCCCTATTGAGTTCACGGATCTCTTGAATGGAATTTATGGACTCCCTTGTTGAGTCTCACTAAATCCCCTGAGTGAGCCAGTTTCAGATTCTTGTTGTCCTGTGATTTTCTAGATGAGAAGCCATACTTCAGGTGATCACATGGGCCAGTTTGGTCACACTACCTACGGGGGAGCTGAGACAAGGAGGGATGAAGTGACTGCCAGGGCCATACAGCTAGTCGGAGACTGAACTCCAGGCCTTTTCCAGTGTCAATCCTCCTTCTTGTTGTTCAGTCACTAACCTGTGTCCAATACTCCACAACCCCATGGCCTGCAGCACGCCAGGCTTCCCTGTCCTCCACTATCATGTCAGCCTAGCAGCTCGGAGAAGGCAATGGCAAGCCACTCCAGTACTCTTGCCTAGAAAATCCCATGGATGGAGGAGCCTGGTAGGCTGCGGTCCGTGGGGTCGCTAAGGGTCAGACACGACTGAGCGACTTCACTTTCACACATTGGAGAAGGAAATGGCAACCCACTCCAGTGTTCTTGCCTGGAGAATCCCAGGGACGGGGGAGCCTGGTGGGCTTCCGTCTATGGGGTCACACAGAGTCGGACACGACTGAAGTGACTTAGCAGCAGCAGCAGCAGCAGCTTGGAATAACCTGATTGTGCTCTTGGTTTACATCAGCTCTGCAAAGTGTTTGTTGCTGTTCAGTTACTCAGTCATGGCTGATTCTTTGTGACCCCATGGACTGAGGCACGCCAGGCTTCCCTGTCCTTCACTATCTCCCGGAGTTTGCTCACTCATGTCCATTGGGTCGATGATGCCATCCAGTCATTTGCTATTTATTGACTGACTGTATTATTTATTCATAGTATTGTTTTAGAGTCTAAGAGCTATATTCTATTCATACCTACTATTTCCTTATTATAACTTAAAGTTTAAGATCAAAGGATTCAGTCTTCTTTTGCGACGTCACTAACCCCATCAGTTCAGTTCAGTTCAGTCGCTCAGTCGTGTCCGACTCTCCGCGACCCCATGAATCACAGCACGCCAGGCCTCCCTGTCCATCACCAACTCCCAGAGTTCACTCAAACTCATGTCCACAGAGTCGGTGATGCCATCCAGCCATCTCATTCTCCGTCATCCCCTTCTCCTCCCGCCCCCAACCTTTCCCAGCATCACAGTCTTTTCCAGTGAGTCAACTCGTCGCATGAGGTGGCCAAAGTATTGCAGTTTCAGCTTTAGCATCAGTCCTTCCAATGAACATCCAGGATTGATCTCCTTTAGAATGGACTGGTTGGATTTCCTTTCAGTATAACGGACTCTAAAGAGTAGTGGATGCTTAATTGCAAGTGGAAAAAAAAAAATCCCCCACATATTCCTGAGCTGCAGCTTTTCAGTCCTTCTAAAATATCTAAAAATACATAGTGACAAAATGGGATGACATTATCATTTTATGCAACTTTAAAATGTATTTCAAACATCTTTCTATTTCAGAAGATACACTTTATTCTTTAACAAATGTAAACACTTTTGATTGTATGATTAAGTCAAAACTTTAAACAATTATTCAACGGCTTCACAGCTGAATTCTACCAAAAATTTAGAGAAGAGCTAACACCTATTCTACTCAAACTCTTCCAGAAAATTGCTGAGGAAGGGAAACTTCCAAAATCATTCTATGAGACCACCATCACACTAATCCCAAAACCTGGTAAAGATCCCACAAAAAAAGAAAACTACAGGCCAATATCACTGATGAACATAGATGCAAAAATCCTTAACAAAATTCTAGCAATCAGAATCCAACAACACATTAAGAAGATCATACATCATGACCAAGTGGGCTTTATCCCAGGAATGCAAGGATTCTTCAATATCTGCAAATCAATCAACGTAATACACCACATTAACAAACTGAAAAATAAAAATCATATGATTATCTCAATAGATGCAGAGAAAGCCCTCGACAAAATTCAACATCCATTTATGATCAAAACCCTCCAGAAAGTGGGAATAGAAGGGACATATCCGCCCTCATCTCACACGCTAGCAAAGTCATGCTCAAAATTCTCCACGCCAGGCTTCAGCAATATGTAAACCGTGAACTCCCAGATGTTCAAGCAGGTTTTAGAAAAGGCAGAGGCACCAGAGATCAAATTGCCAACATCCGCTGGATCATGGAGAAAGCAAGAGAGTTTCAGAAAAACATCTATTTCTGCTTCATTGACTATGCCAAAGCCTTTGACTGTGTGGATCACAATAAACTGTGGAACATTCTGAAAGAGATGGGAATCCCAGACCACCTGACCTGCCTCTTGAGAAACCTGTATGCAGGTCAGGAAGCAACAGTTAGAACTGGCCATGGATCAACAGACTGGTTCCAAATAGGAAAAGGTGTACGTCAAGGTTGTATATTGTCACCTTGCTTATTTAACTTCTATGCAGAGTACATCATGAGGAACGCTGGGCTGGAAGAAGCACAAGCTGGAATCAAGATTCCTGGGAGAAATATCAATAACCTCAGATATGCAGATGACACTACCCTTATGGCAGAAAGTGAAGAGGAACTCAAAAGCCTCTTGATGAAAGTGAAAGAGGAGAGTGAAAAGGTTGGTTTGAAGCTCAACATTCAGAAAACAAAGATCATGGCATCTGGTCCCATCACTTCATGGGAAATAGATGGAAAAACAGTGGAAACATTGTCAGACTTTGTTTTTTTGGGTTCCAAAATCACTGCAGATGCTGATTGCAGCCATGAAATTAAAAGACGCTTGCTCCTTGGAAGGAAAGTTATGACCAACCTTGATAGTATATTAAAAAGCAGAGACATTACTTTGCCAACCAAGGTCCGTCTAGTCAAGGCTATGGTTTTTCCCGTGGTCATGTATGGATGTGAGAGTTGGACTGTGAAGAAAGCTGATCGCCGAAGAATCGATGCTTTTGAACTGTGGTGCTGGAGAAGACTCTTGAGAGTCCCTTGGACTGCAAGGAGATCCAACCAGTCCATTCTAAAGGAGATCAATCCTGGATGTTCATTGGAGGGACTGATGCTAAAGCTGAAACTGCAATACTTTGGCCACCTCATGCGACGAGTTGACTCACTGGAAAAGACTCTGATGCTGGGAAAGGTTGGGGGCGGGAGGAGAAGGGGACGACGGAGAATGAGATGGCTGGATGGCATCACCGACTCTGTGGACATGAGTTTGGGTGTACTCCGGGAGTTGGTGATGGACAGGGAGGCCTGGCGTGCTGTGATTCATGGGGTCGCGGAGAGTCGGACACGACTGAGCGACTGAACTGAACTGAACTGAACTGATATATGACAAACCCACAGCAAACATTATCCTCAATGGTGAAAAACTGAAAGCATTTCCCCTAAAGTCAGGAAAAAGACAAGGGTGCCCACTCTCACCACTACTATTCAACATAGTTCTGGAAGTTTTGGCTACAACAATCAGAGCAGAAAAAGACATAAAAGAATACAAATTGGAAAAGAAGAAGTAAAGCTTTCACTGTTCGCTGATGACATGATCCTCTACACAGAAAACCCTAAAGACTCTACCAGAAAACTACTAGAGCTAATCAATGAATACAGTAAAGTTGCAGGATATAAACTCAACACACAGAAATCCCTTGCATTCCTATACACTAATAATGAGAAAATAGAAAGAGAAATTAAGGAAACTATTCCATTCACTGTTGCAACGAAAAGAATTAAATACTTAGGAATATATCTACCTAAGGAAACAAAAGACTTGTACATAGAAAACTATAAAACACTAGTGAAAGTAGTCAAAGAGGACACTAATAGATGGGAGAAATAGACCATGTTTGTGGACTGGAAGAATATTGTAAAAATGAGTATACTACCCAAAGTAATTTATACATTCAATGCAATCCCTATCAAGCTGTCAATGATATTTTTCACAGAACTAGAACAAATAATCTCACAATTTGTATGGAAATACAAAAAAACTCGAATAGCCAAAGCAATCTTGAGGAAGAAAACTGGAACTGGGGGAATTAACCTGCTGGACTTCAGGCTCTACTACAAAGCCACAGTCATCAAGACAGTATGGTACTTGCATAAAGACAGAAATATAGATCAATGGAACAAAATAGAAAGACCAGAGATAAATTCACGCACCTATGGACACCTTATCTTTGACAAAGGAGGCAAGAATATAAAATGGAGAAAAGACAGTCTCTTTAACAAGTGGTGCTGGGAAAACTGGTCAGCCACTTGTAAAAGAATGAAACTAGAACAATTCCTAACATCATACACCAAAATAAAGTCAAAATGGATTAGAGAGCTAAATGTAAGCCAGAAACTATAAAACTCCTAGAGGAGAACATAGGCAAAACACTCTCTGACATAAATCACAGCAGGATCCACCAAGACCCACCTCCCAGCACACTGGAAATAAAAGCAAAAATAAACAAATGGGACCCAATTAAAATCAAAAGCTTCTGTACAGCAAAGAAAACTAATTTTAGCTATTAAAAACAATGTATATTCATGTCTATAATTATTTCTCCCATATGTGAATGCTCTGTAAGGTTTATTACTAGAGTGGAATTATTGGATCAAACAGTATTTAATGACAGATACATCTTTTTTGTCCTCTAGGAAGGCTGTGCCAATTTATATTTCTAAAAGCAAGATGCGAGAGTGGCAGCTCCCCAACGTCCTTGGTAACGTTAGGCATTGCTAGTTTTTCTATCTCACTGCTGCCAATGTTTTAGATGAAAAATCAGACACTGCTATTAAATATGCTTTTCTTTGCTTATGAGCAATATTGAAACTTTTTTATATGCTTATTGTATATTGTATGTATTCAGTGATTGTGCCCTTTGCTCATTTTACCATTTGGGTTTAATATAGACATTTCCTAGGTGATAAATTAAAATGGAAGACTTGTTGCTCACCTCTGAATTTCATTTTACCAATGTGCATCCTTTTTAATTAGTTAAGAGCTGAATCATTGCTATTTATACAAAATATGAACAGTCAAAAATCCTTCTGGAATTGAAGGTAGGGTTATAAATAAAAGACACTTTACAAAATACGTAAACTATGGTTTTACCAACTTGCCTCAATTCTTTTCTTTGGCTTTACTGTAGATATTTGGCCCTCTCCATCTCCCTGAGTCTATTTTCTTGACAAATGATCAGAAATTGTGCTCTATAGCAGTTCTCTGACATGATTCCGGATTATTCACCAGTGTTTCATACCGGGAGGAGGAACTGGCCAGAAAGGTTAAGATTCAAGGTCGTAAAGTTAGCGGATGTAAATGAGCCAACTTTAAGCCAAGGCCAGTTCTGAGACTTCTAGAGTTACAATGTCAGGACCTCTCCTAGTGAAAGAATTCCTAATAATCCTGTAGTCTTGCATCACGGCTGAATTGTTGCACATTTTCTCTTTTAAAGTGTAAAAATAACACTGGTCACCATTGACTGAGCTTTTACAGTGCCAGACTCTGTGAATTTTATATGCCTTATCTTCTTTAATCCTCATTAAAACTTTACAAGGTAATGTGATGGGCATTTGTTTCCTTGTTTTTTCACTATACACACTGATCCTCTTTCTCCTGGTAAAGGACAATCTCCTCAGAGGTGGAGATGGGGGGAATTATCTCTTCCTCACTCTTTAGTCAAGGTGGGACCTGACAATTAAAGAGTCTTTTCAAGGAAGGATATTGTGACCCAACCCTGACCAGTAATATTCTCCAGGGTCTTACAGTCTAATCTCTCTGTTGGAGCGGATCCTTCTCAAGGATTGTGACCTGTGGGGACTTTTCAGTAAGTCCTACTATTTAGATCCTTACAGTCGCCTGGCTTTCTGCCTTTTCTGAACCTAGTTTATGGCTATTTCTCTGATTCTCTGAATTCTACATTTCCGTCCAATACCTTCACCTTTGGTTAAATCAACCAGAGTGTTTCTGTATCTTCATTGTACATGGGGTATCTGAGGCTCATCTGACTAGTGAATTAAGAAGCTGGGGACTATCAAATCCTGTTCTATACCAAAAAGCTCTTCAACACTGATATGTACTCAAGGTCACAGTTAGTTGCTACAGAGGAAAAGCAAGCAAGCAAAGAAACTCTGTAAGTTTCTGTTAACTTCTGTATTACACAGTATAGTAGTTGAATTTAAAAATCCTACTCATGAAGAAGGAATTGCATGTGTGAGTGGCTCAGTCATGTCTGATTCTTTGTGACCCCATGGACTGTAGCCTTCCAGGCTCCTCTGTCCATGGGATTCTCTAGGCAAGAATACTGGAGTGGGCAGTCATTCCCTTCTCCAAGAGATCTTTCCAACCCAGGGTCTCCTGCATTACAAGCAGTTTCTTTATCATCAGAGCCACCAGTTCAGTTCGGTTCAGTCGCTCAGCCATGTCCGACTCTTTGCAACCCCATGAGGTGCACCACGCCAGGCCTCCCTGTCCATCACCAACTCCCGGAGTTCACTCAAACTCATGTCCATCGAGCTGGTGACGCCATCCAGCCATCTCATTCTCTGTCGTCCCCTTTTCCTCCCGCCCCCAATCCCTCCCAGCATCAGAGTCTTTTCCAATGAGTCAACTCTTCGCATCAGGTGGCCAAAGTATTGGAGTTTCAGCTTCAGCATCAGTCCTTCCAAAGAACACCCAGGACTGATCTCCTTTAGAATGGACTGGTTGGATCTCCTTGCAGTCCAAGGGACTCTCAAGAGTCTTCTCCAGCACCACAGTTCAAAAGCATCAATTCTTTGGTGCTCAGCTTTCTTCACCGTCCAACTCTCACATCCATACATGACCACCGGAAAAACCATAGCCTTGACTAGACGGACCTTGGTTGGCAAAGTAATGTCTCTGCTTTTTAATATACTATCTAGGTTGGTCATAACTTTCCTTCCAAGGAGCAAGCGTCTTTTAATTTCATGGCTGCAAACAGCATCTGCAGTGATTTTGGAGCCCCCCAAAATAAAGTCTGACACTGTTTCCACTGTTTCCCCATCTATTTCCCATGAAGTGATGGGACAAGATGCCATGGTCTTCGTTTTCTGAATGTTGAGCTTCAAGCCAACTTTTTCACTCTCCTCTTTCACTTTCATCAAGAGGCTTTTTAGTTCCTCTTCACTTTCTGCCACAAGGGTGGTGTCATCTGCATATCTGAGGTTATTGATATTTCTCCCGGCAATCTTGATTCCAGCTTGTGCTTCTTCCAGTCCAGAGTTCCTCATAATGTACTCTACATACAGAGCCACCAGGGAAGCCCATATAGAGTATTAAATAGTTTAATATCAGGTTTAACTAATTACCCATTTTGCTCAGTTTTGCTACCCTATACTACCCATGAGACAGGAGGAAAGGAGGCAGGGTACAACCTTTAAAAGAATGACACAGACTTTGAGAACATGACATATTTAGAACCAACCAGGCCCAAGATGGCAGGTCTGACTTTCAGTAGACCTTACACCTCATTATATCTGAGTGTGTAAATGGCAACCCACTCCAGTATTCTTGCCTGAAAAATCCCACGGACAGAGGAGACTAGTGGGCTACAATCCATGAGGTCGCAAAGTGTTGGAACCAACTTAGTGACTGAGCACAAAATAAGAACAACCTCAATACTCTAAGGGTGGAGGACATGGTGGAACAGCGATGAAACAAAGATGGCTGGAACTCATGTGTGACAGGGGATAAAAGCTGCCTGAGAGCTTCATGGGAGCTCCTTATATTATTCTTACTTTAGCACACGTGAGAGAGTTTCCACAGTAAAAAATTAAATGAAAGGGGTAAAATGCATTTCTTAAGTTAGGTGCAGGTGTTCACTTTATTATTCTTTATATATTACATATAATGCTTTGCATGTATGATAGATTTGTGTCATGAAATTAATTTATGTGTTTATCCAATGCCTGCAATATTTTTAGGTTCTGAATGTCATTTCTATTCAGCTGTTGGGTCTTGGACTTTCTCTATATCTCAATTTTCTCACCTTTAAAATCAAGATAATGGTAAAACATACCTTATAGTATTTTATGTGAATATTAGATTGACAATCTCTACATAGTACTTAGCCTAGAGCCTGAGATATTATAAAAACTGAGTGTTAACTTGAACTATTATAATTATTAGTAATATACAACATTTTTTAGCTTTTTATTCATTCAACATTCACTGAATGCATATTGTGTTTCTGATATTTTGGTGAGCTTGTTTTTCCTCCTTAGAATAGTGTAAAGAAAAGGAATTTGATAAATATGGGAATTAAGCATTAAATTACATTCATTTAAGTCACAAAAGACATCATACCCATGCTATAGTCCAGTAAAAAACAGTTTCCCTATTATGAAATGTTAAGAATCCAGGTCTCATACTAACACATGCACATTAAATACAAATGCTACCTGAAGATAGATATGATCTTTTATAATGAAATATTAAGACATTTGCTAAGTAACTTAAAATTCAGTGTAGCATTTAGAATACTATCAGACTATGCAAATTCATATGTATTTCTTGTTTATAAATGAGAAAACAACATACCATAATGCACAGAACAACATCACAATTTAAACTATTGTAAATCTAAATCCGTAGGATAATTTCTGGAAAAATCCAGAAGTCTTAGGATCCAGGTCTCTGAATGGTAGCTTTTAAATGTAAGCCAGATCTTTATGCAAACTTGGAACATTCTGTATCATTTGCCTGCTACATAGTCTGACAGATCACAGCACTTTGCCATTTTCTGAAGGTGGCATTACATTACATTAGATGTCATTATATTAGATACTGTCACCCAAACAAGAAGACTTTACTGCTATTTTCTACTATGTGTCTATCTCGAAATCAAACCTTTACCAATGACAGAACTGGGGCAGGAAGATGACAGGATCTTAGTCTTTTACATCAGACTTAACGGGTTATCAGTATAATTAGCTGAAGAGTATATTGGTCCTTCATCACCTGCTTGCTTGATTAACTTCTATCATGTAGCTTGATCAGTTGTTTGACTGAGTTACTAGGTATTCTGGACACAGTCAAAGCCTCACAGAGTCTGAAAATCTAGTGTTCATGGACCAAATGATCCTATTTTTCTAATCTCCTGGTGGCACAAATTTAGATTCTAGAAATATTAATGGCTCATGAGGCCAACTCCAAGCTGGCAAAGATAATTAAAAGACTGGTGAAGTGCACAGGGTAGGCATCCAAGCTGGCCCTTCAATCTCAGGTTGTTTCAGAATTTCTCAGTGGCAGGGCAAATTCATTCTTCCATAAATGGCCATAGAAAATCTGCACTTTGGAATCTGCCATTCATTCCCCTCTTTTTCGATAGACCCCTTACACTGAAGACTAGACAGACAAAACAATCAATGAAGAGTTGTATTACTTGTCCATCACAAACCAAAATGAGACTGGATCTGCTAGAGCTCAATATAAAATCTCACATGTTGTCACAGTAAACATACTGTTTGCTGAATGAAAGAAAAGAGAAATGTCAGATGTCCTGGTAATGATGCACGTTTTGAACTGTGGTGCTGGAGAAGACTCTTGAGAGTCCCTTGGACTGCAAGGAGATCCAACCAGTCCATTCTAGAGGAGATCAATCCTGGGTGTTCATTGGAGGGACTGATGCTAAAGCTGAAACTTCAATACTTTGGCCACCTCATGCGACGAGTTGACTCACTGGAAAAGACTCTGATGCTGGGAAAGGTTGGGGGCAGGAAGAGAAGGGGACGGCAGAGAATGAGATGGCTGGATGGCATCACCGACTCTGTGGACATGAGTTTTGGTGAACTCCGGGAGTTGGTGATGGACAGGGAGGCCTGGCATGCTGTGATTCATGGGGTCGCGGAGAGTTGGACACGACTGAGCGACTGAACTGAACTGAACACAACTGAATACCTCAACTGTATCTCCATACATATGTGCATGCCTCCCGAACATGCCCACTTAGATTCCTAAAGAAGTATCAAAGTTAACTTGCACAGAAGAGGAACTCTGGTTTCACCTGCCCCCGAACTTGCTCTTTCTCACCTCTAATAGTAACACCTGCATCCATCCCATTGCTCATACTTGGAAACTTAAGAGACCACCCTCTTTCCCCTCACATCCCATATGCAGCCTAGGTGTAGCTCCTGTATCTGTACTTCCTGCTGAATCTGACAGCTTCTCAGTATCTCCCAATCATCACTGCTCACTTGACTGGGGCTCAGGGTCGCTCCTGCTCGCCCTATGTCCCTGTTTGCAAGAACACTGGAGTGGGTTGCCATCTCCTTCTCCAATGTGTGAAAGTGAAAAGTGAAAGTGAAGTCGCTCAGTCGTGTCCGACCCTTAGCGACCCCATGGACTGCAGCCTACCAGGCTCCTCCATCCATGGGATTTTCTAGGCAAGAGTACTGGAGTGGCTTGCCATTGCTTTCTCCGATCCTCTGACTTAGTTTCCACAAAATAGCCACAGCGTTCTCAAGGTAGAAATGAAATCTGATCACAGCTCTGCTTAAAATTCACCAAATGGTATCCTGTTGCAGACAGAATACAATCCAAACTCATGACCATAGACTACTAGACCCCACAAGGTCTGGGTCTTGCCCATCTCTCTGATGTCATTTCCTACCAGCTGCCTCTCTGTTTTCTGTGCTCCTACAACACCCTATACTCATTTTCTCATTGCCATTCCCTTCACCTGGAGACTTGTTTCTACACAGCTCACGGCTGAATCTCTCTCATGATTGAGTTCTTGGGCCAAATGTCACCTCTCAGAGTGACTTCTTCTCCTGGCCACTCCAGCTAACAAAACCGTTCCTCACCTCCCTAACACTCCATCCGATAGTCTTCTTTCATCTTATTCATAACACTTACTACCATCTGCAATTATTTCACTTAATTATTTACATGTTTATTGTCCATCTTCTTTCACCAGAATAAAAGCACCATAGAACTAAAAATACATCTGACCTGTTCACATCTGTCACAGTCTCAGCTCTAGCACAGCATCTGGCCCACTGCAGCTTCTCAACAAATGATGGTTATGTGCATGAAAAAAAAAATTAATGCATTTTAAAAAACCCATCCATTTAAATGTCTGATGGCCCACTATAAACTAAGAACTTTTCTCTGAGGGTGCAATGGTTACACAATCTCTACCCTTATAGCGTTTCTAAACTGTATCTTTCAACTCAAAAGGAAATGACCACAGAGCTTGCTGTTCTTCTGTGTAAGTTTGAAGGGCAACAGCCAGGCTCTCTCTCTCTGATCTACCCATGAGCTTGGCCAGGTGAAATTCCTAGAATGCTAGCTTGAGAATCCTGGATGCTTCCAAGCTGAGTAACTGTTGCTCTATTCTTCACATCTATGAAAAGATATAGATGTGAGACTGGGTGGGCTCAGCGAGTAATAATAGTTTTGGCAGGAGGTCTGGCAATGCTAATCCTCTACGGCTAAGGAGCTGACACAACAACCCTCCCCCTCTGGCAGACTGAGTGCAACCCACATCTCCAGAAGGGAACAGCCTATTGTCAGATGCATTAGGAATGTTTTGCTCTCTGCAGGCAGTTGCACTGCTCTGACGCTATGTCATTTCCTTCCCGGAGTCTGTGGGAGGCATCCCCGAGTGTGAGAAGTACAAAGAAAGGGACACTTCAGCTATATAGAAGGTGGCTTCAGTATGCAGAGAGAGGCTCAGAGTATTTGCCTTAAAATTCTGCACGTACAGGTGATTTGTGATTTCAGAATATTGCTAGTGAGTGAAAGGAATCAGGGCCCTTCCAAAAACAAGGATTTTTAGTAAGTTCAGAGGTCATGGGAGTGTTGTCTCTGGGTTCTTATGCCAACTCCTTGAATTAAGTGTTTCAAAGGCTCATGGTGGAGATAAAAGAATCAGATCCTAACCAGACTTTGCCTGGGGTCTGCACGGCCTGGCCCCTGCCTGCCCCTCCTCTGCCCTACTCTCTCCCACACACCTTTCAATCGCTTGCAGTTTCAGTCCCTCTCTGGGCACAAGGCCTTTGCATATACTGTTCCCCTGTCCTACACTCTTCTCACTCACCCTCCATTCACTTAGTGAATGCTACCTGTCCTTTACATATCAAACTCAAAGATCAGTGAAGACCAGCTACCCCCACCCCTTAATCTACATCAGATGCCCCCACAGAGACCCGTTTCTTTTCTTTAGAGTTTTCTGTTGTTGCTCTTGTTCAGTCACTCAGTCATGTTTGACTCTGCAACCCCATGCATAGTAGCACACCAGGCTTCTCTTTCCTCCATCATCTCCCAGAGTTTGCACAAATCCATGTCCGTTGAGTAGGTGGTGCTATCTAACCATCTCATCTTCTACTGTCCCCTTCTCCTTTTGCCTTCAATCTTTCCCATCATTGAGTTTTTATCTCAATTTAATACTACAAACTCATTGGTGAGATCTTGAATCTTGGTTTCCCCCAAAGGTCTGTACAGTACACGGGTACAAGGATTTTGTGTGTTTATCATTATATACCCAGTGCCTAGCACAGTGCCCACCTTTAGCAAGTATTCTGTTAAGTATAATTGGGTAAACTGTAAATAAGTTGTACTTTCCTGGAAAATACACATCCTGCAAAATACAGCCATTGCCAAAAGAAAAAAAGTCCAATCCACCAATATGCTAAAGGTCTAAGTTGGTTATCTGTCCTTTGAGCAAAATCTATCCACTCCCTACCTAAGCTAATATGGCAGGAGTAAACTTGCTGTAACGTGAGGGCCTGGGTGGGGTTATGTGACTAGTTGTGGCCAGTGAGTTGTGAGTCCATGTGCTGTGTGTCCTTTCTAGGTTACAGCGAGACCTATCAGAGTTTTCTGGATCAAAGAGTAGTCATCATGATCAGAGCTCCCTTGCCTACCTGTAAGTGGACGTGTAACATAAAAAACAAGCCCTCATCTTTGAAGCCACTGAGATTTGGGGGCTGTTTGATACTGCAGCCCAATGTAGTTTATCCTGACTGATGTATGAGTTGAATCCAAACTTCCTTGCTTAAAAAAGTAACATGAACAAGAATAATGACAGTAAAAATGGTAAGCATTTACTAAAAAGTTACCATGTGTCAGGACGGGTTTTACACATTTTAGAGGAAGAATCTCGTATCAGTCTCACAAAAAATGGTGTAAAGGCAGTAATATTTTTTTATTCTCAGTTTAAGATGCAAAAGTTAAACTCAGAGAGGTCAAGGACATTGTGCAGTCAGTGTCCTTGTGAGAGGTAGAGCCTGACTCCAAAACCCATGAGTGAGAGGCCTGCCCAGATTAGGCAGAAGCAACCATGAATGGATTTATCCAGCACACATTTTCACCTCAGCCCTAACGACATCTGGGGCTGGTAATGCTCTGTGGCAGGGGCTGTCATGGGGATGTTTAGCACCATCATGACCTTTAACTTCTACCCGAGTTCTGTATCACCCCTCCCCTAGCTGAACCCCAAATGCCTCCAAATACTGACAAATATATGGCAGGGGGAAGAGATGGTCAAACTGCCCCCAGCTGAGAACCACTGGGCTAGCAGTTCAGCGCTGAGAACCTTAACATAGGATTAAGCTCAGGGATGATGCTGGCAAGACAGAAGAGGCTCAAGCCTTCAGGGAGCTTCCAGTTTTGAGAAAAGAGCCAGATGTTAACCACACATTCTGTGAACAATTCCTTGGAGAAAGTGCTACCAAAGAACGTTCAAAGCCTTCAACTGGGATGAAAAATATTCTTCAATCTGACTGCAAAGAGGCCAGAGTGACAGATTTTTACCACGAGGAGATATCAGAAGTCTCCAATGAATGCCTGTAGATTCTGCTGAACCCAACTGTGACCAGGCTCTAAATCACCTTAAACTTTAAGGTTTCTCTAGCTCACGGGACCCTGACACCAACCTTAAGACTGGCAGACAGGTGGAGAAAAAGGGACCCAGCGTATACAGACCCTCTTCAGCAGCACAGAGTGAGGGGCTCATCTCCGCAATCTGAATATACATGAGCTTGACTCTGCTAGGCCTTTTATCTGTCAAGTGGCTGTCAGAAGGGCTCAGTGGGTCTGGGGATAATGTACTTGTATGTTTATCAGGCCAAACAGAAAAAGCATCCACTGAGACCGAGGGATAGGGAAAATATATTCCTCTAAAAATAAACTTGATTTTAATTTCAAACTGGGTCAGTTTGGCTTGGGAATTATTGGGGAGTGCAGCTGAGCTGCTCCAGAGATGAAGTGGAACCCTTGCTAATTTAATTTGCATATGCTGCTTAAAATGCAAGAAGCCTGCTGCTGGACTGGCAGCACTCTTTCTAGCCTCTGCAAGCTCTGTCTGAGAGGCACAGCAGGCACTGCTGTCTCAGAGAAGGGTGGAGGTCACTGAGGTGATACAGACACCTTCTTCCAGGGCCATGTGTTCAGGGCAGGGAAGAGGAGGGGGACCAAGTAGAGGGGATCACAGGTCAGGTGGCCTCACTTGGGTCCTGCTGTGTCTAGGGGAACCCTGCCTGTGGTTTTCTGGTGCCAGGGCAGGAAAGTCAACTGTTTCCCTGCATGCACTTCACCTTGATGTGTGTGTGCTCAGGGTATAGCCAGGAGCTCCAGCGGAACAGGGGTGCCAGAGAAGTAAGGGCATCTCCATAGGACTTCACATCAGTTCTTCCTCCCCCAGCTCCACTCACAGGCAAGGAGAAACCACAGACTCTTCAGAGACTCTTTTAATCTCTGCCTCCTTGATTTCGTCCCCATCCACTTATCTATGGCTTATATCATTTGCTCTGAAATGTGCCTCCTCCTTTCCCTAAGAACTCATCAACTCTCACCTGGGCACCACTGTCAAACTGTCTAACTTTGTAGCTCCTAGATTTGGGAACTTCACGGACTAGGAATCATAATTTAAAAACAGACTAAGGCACAGATATACATTTTGTCTTGTCTAGTAAGGACATTAAAAAAAAAATCCCTACCATCTACTATAGTACTGTGAATGCTATTTCACAAACAAAAGGCATTTTGACATCCAAAAGGTAGAAAAAACAGTAGTCTCTGAATAGTAAGGGATTTTCAAGAAAGTACAGGGCTTCCCAGGTGTCTCAGTGATAAAGAATCCACCTGCAAGGCAGGAGATGTGGGCTCAGTCCCTGGGTGGGGAATATCCCCTGGAGAAGGAAATGGCAACCCACTCCAGTATTCTTGTCTGGGAAATAACATGCACAGAGAAGCCTGGTGGGCTACAGTCCACAGGGTCGCAAAGCTGGACATGACTGAGCATGCACACATGCGCACAGGAAAGCACAAACAGAACAGCGGGAGTCTCACCTGCATGGTCACATACGCAACAAAACATACCATCTTTACTTTCCTCATTTCTCGATGGATCAGTGAAAATTCTGGCAAGAACTGTCACCAGTTCAAAGGCCCACGTGTGGGCAACAGCATCCTAACTTATTTCCCTGACTGATTTCTCTCTGTCATGAATCCTCTCCAGGAGACCTCCAAAAGACACCTTCCTAAAAGGCAAATCTCATCATACATCCCCACACTGAACACCTGCAACAACCCCTCAACTATCTTCAGGAGCACACACGGTAAGGGGAACACAGAGAAGTTCAATCACTCTTCTGACACACAGCAAGCTCCTGACTGGGCCCCAGGATACATGACCATCGCCACTGCAATGAGACAGTAAACTGCATGTACGCATGCACCCTACATGGCTGGCTGCCTGAGCTCTAGGCCAGCTGGAAGGCTTCATTTGTCTGCCTTTCCTCCCTTCTTGTGGACTGCCAATATCTGAATTCCTCATCCTGTCCTCAACACCCCACCTGCACTTCTCCATCTTGCTTCCTTTATTCCAAATTTAAATTCTAGCAGAACTGTCCTCGATGATGGAAACATTCCATATTTGCACTTAGATGAAGAGCTGACTCATTTGAAAAGACACTGATGCTGGGAAAGATTGAGGGCAGAAGGAGAAGGGGACAACAGAGGATGAGATGGTTGGATGGCATCACTGACTCTATGGACATGGGTTTGGGTGGACTCCGGGAGTTGGTGATGGATGGGAGGCCTGGCATGCTGTGGTTCACAGGGTTGCAGAGTTGGACATGACTGAGCGACTGAACTGAACTGATAGCTAAGAGCCTCACGTGACTAGTGAGCACTTGAAATAGGGCTACCATGACCAAGGAACTAAATTTTTATTTTTAGTAAATTCTAATTAATTTAAAATTAAATTAGCAACCTGTGACTAGTGGCTACTGCCTTGGACAATGCAGGTCTAGACCTTGCTCAGAGATAACAATAACCTGGAACCCAGGTAAATTCTTCCATAAATGTTCAAAGGGAAAGTATAGTGTAGCAGAGCCAGATCCACTGCGTTCGAACCCAAACTCTAGCACTAATTAGCTATGGGGCCTTGGACAAGTTTTAATAACTCTGTGTCTCCGTTCCCTCAACTGTGAAACAGGGATGAAAATAGTACCTACCTCCTAGGGCTGGGCGATGATTAAATGAGTTAGTATATGCAAAATGCTTCGACACCACCTGACATATAGGAAGCAGTGGTATGTTCATCAATATTGTTAGTCAGTTTACACTGCATGTAAGACCTTGGGATCAAGTCTGGAATAGTTGCTAAAGACAGGACACTAGTCCCTGCTCCTAAATTGATGCTCGGGAGGTGTCACGCTCCATACACAGACTGCTGGAATCTCAGCCGCAGCAGCAGAGCTGCTCTACAGGACCTCACATGATACAGGAGCACACAGGCCTAGCAGGAGAATTTATCAGCACTCCCCATATCAAAGAGAAGTTAGCGTCTCTCATGAAGGATGATACTCTCATGAAGGATGACACTCCAACAAAGGGCTCAGAAGGAGGACTGGAGTAGTAGAGAAACACGCTGAAGGAGGAGCCGTGTGGGTATTTTAAAGCTCCAACCTTAGATAATTGAAGGATGCTGCTGGACTGTGGCTGTCTGCAGCTACTGTTGGTGACTCTGGCCTGGCATAGATCCACCCTGGTAGGGGGACAGTGAAAGAAATGGCCACTTCAGGTTCACAGAGGGGCTTTTGAAATCATTCGATTAGAAGAGTAATTACACCAATTTCCTTCATAGTGCTTCAGAGCTAAGTAATGCATTTATACCTTTCTGCAAACTGAAGCTCTTGACTTTTCTATATTCAAATTTGAAATAAAACTCTGGTTCTAGAGGAAATGAAAGAGTCATGCCCCTCAGACTCAACAAAAACAATCCTTAGGTTCCCAGTAGATTGGACCTTAGCTACAAATACCAAAGGGACAGAGTATTTGCCTACTGCTAGCAGGAATAGTAACCTGGCCTGCACAGGAAGAGACACAGAATTATCTTATGACATGAGATACACTCTATTAGGAAGGCTAATTTTCTTTTTCCTTAATTACAGGAACCGAAGATTGTTCAGTTTCTAGTCATACTGGGGATGTACAATATCTTCAAGCAACCCATTAACTGTATTGATCAATGGCTAGGGAGAAATAAAACAGAATTCTGGTAAAAGAAAGTAAAAACAACATTCAGCTCAAAGTAATTAACCCTTCTGTTCCCTTTATATTTTTGCCACCAACCAAATCCCCCTCAAAAATTCTCTTTTATAATATCACAGTAAGATCAGAAGACCCATCTACCAGAGAGTTAAGTTCTTGCTCTATTTTTGGTTTTATCTTGTTTGGGCAGGGATGTGGGAGAGTTACACAGAATTATACACATTTTAACAGGCAACTCTTTTTTAAAGAGTCATTGTTTTAAGATGACATAGATAAGGCCTGTTTGTGGGTGAAAACGTGAAGCACCCAGATTCTTTCATATTCCTGGAAGCAGTTTCCTGATAAAACTACCCTGGAAAATGGTCTGACGATACCTACTGAGGAAGAACATCTGAATATCTATCCAGCTGGCCCTCCGTATCCATGGTTCTGCATCTGTGGGTTCAACCAACCAGAAGCAGAACCTGCAGGACCTTGGGCCAACCATGAAACTGGAGCATCCAGGGATTTTGGCATCTGCAGGGGATCCTGGAACTAGTAACCCACAGATATTGAAGGATGAATATGTCTATATGCCTCATGATTCAGAATTCTATTCCTAAGTATGTATCAAAAACTGGATTCTAACTTCCATCAAATACCATGATGAAGAGTATTCAGAACAGTTTTCTCCACAGTAACACCAAACTGGAACTAAGTCAAATATTCATCAACAGTTCATCAAACCTTGGTGTATTCACAAGCAGAATAAATGAGAATGAACTACTCTTAGTTACCTGCAACAATAAAAAATACATCTCATAGATACAAAGTTGAGGAAAAGAAGTCAGGCACAAGAGGAGACATACAAATAGATGCAGGCTTAAATTTAACAATTTCATTTACAGAAAGTCTAGAACAGGCAAAACTCATCAGCAAAGACAGTTGCAGAGAGTGGGCAATCTGGAGAGAAATGTTGATTTGAAGAGCTCAATATCTAGTTTTTCTCTGATTTCACAGCTGTCTCCATAGCAATAGTCACAGACTTTAAATGGGTAACCTCTTCAACAAAACAGCCCTGGATGCTCCAGTGCTTTCCAACAGCTGCCTTGGAGAGTGGCCAATGAATGCCGTTTAAGTGGCGCCTGCAGAGATGCAGGCTTCCTACACGCTTTCCCGCTAGGGAAAGGTTCTATAAGTGATAACAGTAACACAACTTTGAGTGAGCACACCACGGAGACCTTTTATACCCACTGCCTTGAGAGACAAGGCTAACATTTATTTAGAAGTGGACTTTGTTATCTCAGTCCAGGAAGCCTGTGATTCATCTGGTGGACACTGGATAAAGCAAATGGACATCGCAATAAAGCTTCTCCCCAAATACTTAGTTTACTTGTACCTGGAGAAAAACTAAAATGAGAACATTCTGATCGCTGGTCTTCTTTTTCTGTAGTTCAGGAGCAGGGGCTGCTTTTCAAAAATGGCATAGGCTCAATTTTGGTTCAATTTGTGCTTGTGTGGCTCTCATCAATTTATAAACGACCACTGAAACACGATGTTTTTTGATTATGTATGTAATCCTACAAGGTTGGGAGGGCACACCTGGTTTTCTTTTGCATGAGAGAAACTGAGGCTTAGGGTAGGGGGAAGTCCCCACTCAAGGTCCCACAGCTACTAAGCAGCAGGGCTGGAATTCAAATCCAGAAGTGTCCGCCCGCAAAGCCCACATTCTCTTTACTGTATTGGCTCTTTTCCTCTGGCATGGATTGGCCTTTTCTCAGACTTGCAGGAAGGGAGATTTATATGTTCTTTATTCCACTGAAAAAAATTGTTTCCAACTTAATTAGGGAAGTCTTTCTTAAAACTAACACTCATCTCACTTTTTCCTTAAATAAATTCATTTAAATTCTTTGAAAGATACTAAGAGTCACGTCTCAGCTTTTCTTTTTTCTAATACATCCTCACATCGTCGTTTCTTTACCCTTCTCCCTTAACAATAATTATTACCAAAGATATTTAATAGCTCCCTTACATATGGCTTTGAAAACTGGAGTTTGAACTTAAAGGAAACTTTTGACCCAGTGTCATTTCATATCCAAATCTCAAGATTCTCTCAATGATAAGATCTTGAGTAATGGCCTAACAGTTAACTCATTGTGAAGGCTGTTTGGGAAAGTCTGAATATTTTTGTTTAGATAGGATGAATTTAGTAATTCTCAGGTAACTCTTTGGACCAAAGGGAAAAGAAAATGAAATCAATCTCTTGTCTTTTATCCCCCTTTCTCTTAGAAATAAATTTTATAAGCTTGTCCTAGGGGCATGAAAGTCACTAGAAAGAGATGCATGTGTCGGTTTAAAATGTTAAGCAACTTCACACATCTGCTACAATGAGTAAAAACTTGAAATTTGGAATCAAATCTGGAATCACACCAAAAAACTGCTAGTTTATTTCTCCCAGCTTTAATTTCCTTGTCTCCAAAAATGGTAATAGTGGAAAACTTCTTCCTCCCCAAAACTTATACACTCTATAAGCTCTTGGTGATTAATGATATACATTATATACCAAAGATTCAGAAATATCTATGTACTACCATGATCGATTAACTTAATCTATTAAAGCTTATTTAAAGCAAAAACATGGTAATATTAAAAGTACCTATCTGCATTAGACAATGCATACTTATAACCACCCCAAGCATACATGTTAGTCATTGTTATCTGTACTAGCTTTTGTAATTAATCCCCTGGCCTTAGCATCCAGGATCTAGAAATACTAGGTGGATTCCAGTTGGGTTGGTTACAGCATCCTCAAGTATCCACATTGCTGAGTCCACTGCCTGACTTTGTGTAGTTGTCTCAGGACTGAAGCTGATGTGGGGCTCAGTGCCATCTCTGAGTAACTGGAATCATTCTATTTGTTTCTCTGAGCATGACCACCTCATGATGGTGCAACTGGATGGCTCTCTTCCAGATGTTCAAGATCAATGGGATTCCTTAAGAAAAATGCTTAGGGAATGCAGGGATGGAACGTACTTGCCATCACATGTCAATTATGCTTCCAGTTTAAACCACAAAGGTGCTGAGCAGGTTACTGGAGAGACAACTTGCTCATTCAGCCCAAAAAGGAGAGAAAGTCATTTGCACAACAGTCAAACTGATCTGTAAAGTGGGGTTTAAGTGCTCAGTCTTTAATGTCAGAGAGACCTGGGATCAAATCTCATTCCTGCCACTTTCCAGCAGTGTGACTCTAGGCAAGTTACTTAAGTATTCTGTGTCTCAGAAATGAAAAGGACTCTACTCACTGGGTTTTTATGTGAGAATTAGATTGTCTGGCACATAATAAGCACAATTCAAACTGTTATTATTGCATCACAGTTATTCTTGCTGTTGTTGTCTCTAGAAATACCGGGTAACCTTGTATATTCTGCCTTTAACACTTTCTCATTCTATATTAACAGGGGACAAAGACCTCCTTTGCATCTCAAATTGTTGTTAATGCTACTTGCTAAATATTTCTATCATTAGTTCTCCTCTTTACTAGGCTCATGGTAAGGCTACACTTCCTGGTCTTGTGGTTTGTGAATCTGGGCATAATACAAGGGTTGTGAGAGCAAACAGTGTGAAACTTCTGAGATGAAGCATTTAATGGCTGGTTTGAGACTCACCGGAGTATTCTGTCCTGGCACCCATGACATGGGAAATGTTGGCCATTCCATTAGTCTGAACCTCTGAGTAACCATGAAGTCCGTATTCCTTCTGTCACCCCACAATGGTCATACAGCACGAACAAGAAATAGATTGCTTTAGCCACTGAGATGCTGGGGTGATTTGTTACTACAACCTATTAAGCCCAGCCTGACCATATCACATCACTGTTGATGGTCCAGTGATTTTCAGCTGCTGGTAATTTTGCCCTCCCCTGTGGGACATTTGGAAATGTCTGGAGACATGCTGTTTGTCACAAATGGAGAATGGAGGAGTGTGTCAACTACTGGCATCTCGAGAGGAGAGGCCAGGGATGCTGGTAAATGTACTGCAATCACAGGGCAAACTCCACAGGGGTGAATCATCCAGCTGAAAATGCCAATAATACCCTAGCCCAACAGTGAACTACCCTCACCCTCTTAAATCTGCTTCCCACACTCAGCTCACTGCCATCAGCGAACACACCCATAAAGTCTGTGCCTGCCACAGGGACCGCGTTCATTTCTCACCACACACGGTTACCTGGGACAGTGAGTCACATTACGACCAACATTCTGCCTCTAAGATTCTGCCGACCATCCTTGCAAAGGGTACCCTGGAGATTTAGCCAGGCCTGTAGCCCAGACATTACAGGAGAAAAATAGTCACCTTTCTCAAGAGAAGTTCTGCTATTCCATCACAAGCTGCTAAGGTTGCCTCTGAGTTAGACGCTGGCCTCGTCGTTTTTTACGTGACAGAAAAATCTATATTCTGG
Source organism: Moschus berezovskii (assembly GCF_049115385.1). Taxonomy (NCBI): domain Eukaryota; kingdom Metazoa; phylum Chordata; class Mammalia; order Artiodactyla; family Moschidae; genus Moschus; species Moschus berezovskii. Next base: position 21,962,003 of record NC_142483.1, read on the forward strand.
CTCATTAAACATTTCAGCGTAAAGCTCTGAAAGGAAAGGGGATTTGGCATAGGTCTGAGATGTCCATTTGGGTCCAGGCTTCCGACAGTCTGATATCTGGGCTGGGATACTAATAGGCTTCCTTCAAAGAGATGATTGTATGTGAGAAGTTTAAAAAGACATTGGCAAGGAGACAGCATCACCAGGACAAGAACCTAGACCTCCCAAATCTTCAGTCTTTTCTAATATGTGCTGGGAAGGAGAGTGGGTGGTGGTGACAGAATTAGCTTGGCCTTGAAAGTCTGGTTGCCTTGAATTTTTAAAATTATTTTCACTTGTCTGCTGTGTAAAAGTTGTGGTGAGAACTGGGAAGAACATATGTAAAATTTTTAGTACAATGTCTGGCATGTCATTATTACTCAATAAATAGGGGTTTTTACAGTATGGGCAGTGCAGACCTTACTGCCGGGGAAGGGGGCGGAGCTGAGAGGGGTAGCACCGGGTGCAAGGCTGTTGGCTACTTTAAAAGCACGAGCTTGGTGAAGAAGGCAGGGAAGGGAGGTGGCAAAAACCAAACACAAACGTCACTATCATTTGTGTGCGTGCCCCAATATCTTCTTACCGCTCAAATTATGGAAGCCAAATTTGCAGTGGCAATTTATTAATAACTTACACCCCAGAGAGGGTTGGCTTTGTTAGAAGGCATGCTATTAAATCTCAGCAGAGTCCCCATCCCTGGGACAGCTCTAAATACCTGAAAACTATCTGAAGGATGATGACTCCAACTGATGCTAATTTTACAAAGCAAATAAACTGTAAAAAAGGATTTAAAAATACATTTTTTCCCCAACACATAGTTACTGAGGCCTACTATGTTTGAGGTGCTGGTTAGTGAGGAGAGATCAAACAGGCTGGGCTCCTGCCCTCACAAAGCTCACTTTCTTGTGGAGGAGGTTGACAGTAAGTAAAATATATGAATGGCAATTTGTGCCAAAAAGGAAAAAAAAAATGAGTGCTGGATTAAAAGAATGGCTCAAGGGTCACATTTTCATATTCAGTAAAAGGCCCCTTGGAGGTCGCAGCACTTAAGCTAAAATATGAAATATCAATAGGATGCGAGGAAGTTCATTCTAGGAAAAAGAATAATTAGGAAAAGCAAACAGCAAGGGTATGTTTCACAGACACTGTCTCTTTCTGAACTTCCTTGCAGTCTTATGAAGGAGGCACTTGCGGTAGGCCGCTTCTGACATGGCCCCAATGATCCTCACCTCAGTATTCATATCCTCATGTCATCTCTTCCCCTTGAGTGACGACTGCACCAAGTAGCTTGGTTCTAACAAATAAACACAGCAAAAACTACAGTATGTCAACTTGGTGATTAGCTTATAAAAATTATAGCAAACTAGGTCTTCCTAGCAAACTCTATCTTGCTGGTACAAGCTGCCATGCTGCAAAGTCCCACTCCCATGTTGGAAAGGCACGGTCCAACAGCCCACAGGGACTAAATCCTCCCAACAAAAAAGAGTGAGTTTGGAAGCAGAGTCAGCCCTAGTTGGGAGGATTGTAGCTGCAGACAATACCTTGACTGTAGCCTGTGAGGAACCCTGGGAAAGAAGACCTAACTAAGCGATGCTTAATTCCTGACTCCCACAGTTATGAGATAATAAATGTGTGTTGTTTCAAGCCCAAGTAACTTGTGGGGTAATGGGTTACAAACCAATATATAATAGAGCACTCCATTCTCTCATTCACTTACTGACTCAATTATTCAAAGGACCTTTTTTCAGATATGCCGCAGGCCAGGCAGTGGCCTATGTGTTAAGGAAACAACGATACACTTCGCGGACCCCAGATGCTCACAGTCCAGAGGGAGAGGATGTGCATGGTACTAAATTTATAGAGTCACTGTGTTCTCTGCTGCTCCGTGGTTGCCGTGTCTTGTGCTGGGAACAAACAGAAGGGAAACAACTCTTCCTTGCAGAGCCAGGGAAGGCAGAAAGCGAGGCAAACTGAAGCTCAGAGAAGGTAAGAAGTTATCCAAGGTAACACAGCTCTTCTGATTCATTCCACTCTGCTCAAACACATGTGTTTATATCCAGTGTGAGAGGCCTACAATTGACCGACAATTCTCAGACTGCTTCTTTTATGCTTCTTGATAATCTAAAAGCTACTATATGTTGAAAGGGATTCTTTGTTGCACATGTAAGATAAAGCAGTGGGTTAATCAGGTTTCTGTAAAAAAGACTGAAGTTACACTTTCAATTAACTTTCATAAAACAGAAATCAGGCCACTATAATCGAACTCATTACTCTGAATGCATTTGTGCACGATGGGGGCTCACACATCTCTATACAAACAAAGATGCTTGTGCTGGACAGAAAATGATTGAAACCGCGCTTCATGATGGAATCTAATTAGCAAAACAGATTGGTTTCACAGGGATGTAACAAAGGCAATGATGCCAGAAGAGCGTTCGTGGATGCTTCAGAATGTGAAGAAACTGGCCTGAGAGCAGAGCCTAAGGTTTTTATTTTTGGTTTGATAATTTGCTAAGCTTGTAAACCTAAAAGGAGCCTAATTAAAGTTAATGAGAAATAATCTCTAGCCTGAAAGTTCTATTTGATATTTCTGCACAGAGCTCTTATGCTTTTTCTTCCTGAGGTCATGTCCCATACTAATTTCAAAATTAAAATTTAGAAAGCGCCTATTTATACTTTTTGTTTTCTTTTTTCTCTTTCTTGTTCACTTCCCTCTTATTTTACAAGGTAAAACATATCTATTTTGAAGCATATTTTATGAAGTATATATACAGTAAAGTATAAATTCCAAGGGCATAACTTGGTCAATTTTCACAGATATATACCATGAAAACACAATCCTACTCAAAATAGAGTAAATAGCACTGTCCAAAAGGACTTGGTGAGGTGTTTGCATTGTCCACTTTGACAATCACAAGATGTACATGGCTACTGAACATTTGAGACGCGACTAGTGTGAACTGAATTTAAAATTTAATTCAACGAGGTAAGTGGCTGCCATTTTGGACGTTACTGGAATAGAACATTCCTAGCATCTGAGTACCTTCAAATCAATACCTACCCAGTTTTCACTCCCCATCTGCTGATGCAATCATTATTCTGATTTGTGTAACCATAGATGAGCTTTTCCTGACCTTGAATTTCAAGATAAATGTAACTGAATTTCAAGGTAAGTGAAATTCAAGATAAATGTCTGTGAAATTCATTTTTATTGTTGAATGTACCAGTGTTATTCTTCATTTTTAAACTGCTTGAATATTACACTGTATAACTATACTACAGTTTGTGTATCACTTGATATTGTTGACAGATTGGGTTGCTCCCAATCTTTGGTTACTGGCAATGACACTTCCATAAATATTCTTGGCAATACCTTTTGGTGGACAAATATACTCAGTTCTCTTGGGTAGGTACCAAAGAATGGAAGTGCTGAGTCTTACCACAGTACCACAAAAAATGCAGTAAAGCACATGCTGTATTATTCCCATTCTGTACAGAGAAGCACAGCGATGCTTAAGGAAGGTAAGTGACTTGTCCAAGACGTACAGTGGTAAGGTAAATTCACTGCTGACTTCCTTCTCTACTAAAATGTACTTTTCTCCTATAAAATCAACCAAGCAAAAAGAAAAAAAAAGACTGAAATGAGTCAAGCATATTAAGAATTCAACAGCACACACTTCACTTCTGGGTTATGTAATGATGGTCTTCACGGCCAACACTGTTAACCACCATTATATCCCACTGTTCACAGAATGGACATGGACAGTCTAAGTTTTCTGTTAAAAACTTTTGGGGCTATAAAAGGAACATCTGATATTCAAAGGGCAACTTTGCGGAAAGTAAAGAATTATTTCTGTTATAATGTGATATATTATTTAACTCAGGGTTTGGCAAACTACAGCTCTGGAGTCAAATCTGCCAGTTGCTTGATTTATAAGTAAAGTTTTACTGGAACACAGACAGCCATGTCCATTCTTTTGCATAATGCCTATGGTAGTTTTTGCTACAATGACAGAATTAAGCAGGTGCTATACAGGCTGCAAAGTCCACAAAGCCTAAAACATTTAGCAACAGAGTTCCAGAATAAGATCTATTTCTGCTTTATTGACTATGCCAAAGCCTTTGACTGTGTGGATCACAATAAACTGTGGAAAATTCTGAAAGAGATGGGAACACCAGACCACCTGACCTGCCTCTTGAGAAACCTGTATGCAGGTCAGGAAGCAACAGTTAGAACTGGACATGGAACAACAGACTGGTTCCAAATAGGAAAAGGAGTACGTCAAGGCTGCATATTGTCACCCTGCTTATTTAACTTATATGCAGAGAACATCATGAGAAACGATGGGCTGGAAGAAGCACAAGCTAGAATCAAGATTGCCAGGAGAAATATCAATAACCTCAGATATGCAGATGATACCACCCTTATGGCAGAAAGTGAAGAGGAACTAAAGAACCTCTTGATGAAAGTGAAAGAGGAGAGTGAAAAAGTTGGCTTAAAGCTCAATATTCAGAAAACTAAGATCATGACATCCGGTCCCATCACTTCATGGGAAATAGATGGGGAAACAGTGGAAACAGTGGCTGACTTTATTTTGGGCGGCTCGAAAATCACTGCAGGTTGTGACTGCAGCCATGAAATTAAAAGACGTTTACTCCTTGGAAGGAAAGTTATGACCAACCTAGATAGTACATTAAAAAGCAGAGACATTACTTCGCCAACAAAGGTCCGTCTAGTCAAGGCTATGGTTTTCCCAGTGGTCATGCATGGATGTGAGAGTTGGACTGTGAAGAAAGCTGATCGCCGAAGAATTGATGCTTTTGAACTGTGGTGCTGGAGAAGACTCTTGAGAGTCCCTTGGACTGCAAGGAGATCCAACCAGTCCATCCTAAAGGAGATCAGTCCTGGGTGTTCCCTGGAAGGACTGATGCTGAAGCTGAAACTCCAATACTTTGGCCACCTCATGCGAAGAGTTGACTCACTGGAAAAGACCCTGATGCTGGGGATTGGGGGCAGGAGGAGAAGGGGACGACAGAGGATGAGATGGCTGGATGGCATCACCGACTCGATGGACATGAGTTTGAGTGAACTCCGTGAGTTAGGAATGGACAGGGAGGCCTGGTGTGCTGCGATTCATGGGGTCACAAAGAGTTGGACATGACTGAGTGACTGAACTGAACTGATACAGGCTGCAAAGTCCACAAAGCCTAAAACATTTAGCAACCCCTGGTTTAATTCTTCACTGAAAACCTTTGTGAGGTGAAAGTTCATGCATGCTTTTGTGGGTGTCTTTTTTTCTCCCAAGAGCAACTTTGTTCTAATTCTGGGGTCACTGAAACCCAGGAAGGTGCTCATTATGCAAGACGTGTTTTCAAGTCCTCCTCCTGGCTTGATCAGACGCTAAGAAGGACAGGAAAGAAAGACGAATATTTCCTGTTTTTTACCATCCTCTGAATGTTGTGAGGGCTGAAGTATGTTTCTAAAAGTGAAATCAGGACACATTAGTACTGATACAGTAGAACCTAAATGAATAAAGCAATCATAAACCTTACTGGTTACCAGTGAATAAAGACACATTCACTAAAATTCTAACTAGAAAATACAGTGTAACAGATGTAGAAAACAAACATGGTTACCAAGGGGAAAACAGTGGGGGCAGGGATAAATTGGGATTGACATATACACACATCTATGTATAAAATAGATAACTAATAAGGACCTATTATAGAGCACATGTTACACTACTCAATATTCTGTAATGACCTATATGGGAAAATAATCTTAAAAGGAGTGGATATATGTATACATATAACTGATTCACTTTGCTGTACAGCAGAAACTAACACCACAGTGTAAATCAACTATACTCCAATAAAAATTAAAAAAAAAAGAAAATGCAAAGAACTGAGTGTCAGCTGATCTTTCATTTCCTTCAATAAATTTTAGGAATAAAGGAATAGGCTATATTAAAAGAGATTCATAAACACTGTGTACAATACACACATATCTGTCTTCCTAGAATAAAGGCAGGATTGATAGACTTTCTACTTACTCTTCAGAGCCTTCTATATTGATAGAAAATCACCATTATTTTCAGAAATTGCATGAAAGAGCTGATTTTTTAAAAATTAATTAATTTATTTTACTTGGTGGCTAAGTCATACAGTCTGGAGTTCAAATCCAGGTTGCTTCTGACTGACTGACCTTGGAAAAATTGTTGAACTTCTTTCTCTCTCTTTTAGGTTGCTTATTAAAATGTGGGTAAAAATAACTAGCTTACAAGCTTATTATGAGGATTAAATATGATAATATATGTAAAGTACTAGGCTTAGTGTCTGGAATGTGGTCAAGGCTTCGTATCTGATAGGTGTTATTACTGTTTGAACTGGAAGTCGGACATGGATGGGAAGTGTTCCCTGAATAAAAGTCTATTATGAAAGACAGAACCACTCACAAGCTGGGCAGGAAAGAACTACAATGTTTTATGTATACTTGCATAAAGGGTGAAGAAAAAGCTAACCACAAAATTTAATCAGTAAACAACACTCTATTATCCATGTTTCTGCAAACTGGAGGTTTGAATCATTGAAGAAGAATAAAGTAAATTCAAATAATGATCATGGGGAGTCTGGGCTGGTGAAGCATGTCAGAAGACCTGTAAAATATCTCCCTTTGCATAGCTGGGTTAGATTGGTTTATAATAGCCTCCCTCATTTGGTGAAAGGTGGCAAAGTAGAAAATACTATTTCTGTATGTCCTTTTCTGAAAGAACACCTCTTTAACACCTCTGATTACGATTTTGTGGTTCAATGCTTATGAAAAGACTTCAAATAAACCCAGTATATTTGTAATTCCATTTTGGCAACAAAGGGAAGAGCTTTGTAAAATGTCTCCAGCAGTTTCAAAGCCTGCATAGAAAATGCTCAATTTCCTGTTCCTCAGATCCAGGCTACCCATTGCCTCTCAATTTCAAGGTTCCATTGCAGTCCATCTCACCATAATAGCAGGCACAGTTAGACAGAAATGTCTAACCATGTGTTCTAGGAAGAACTGATAGAGTAGCAAGAATTTTCTGATGACTCCATCATGAAAAGTCCTGATGGGGTCATCAGAGAATTGTTGCTCTGGGAAATTAAATATTGTTATCTGGCCATGTGCCCTCCGCATCTTCAATGCCCACTAATTTTGCTCCTGCTAACAGAGGAGAACATGTTCATGGGGGTGGATACATCTTGATCTCTTTCCATATCCCAAGAATACTGAATTAAAGTACATTTGGCAGGCAAAGCCACTGAAAACCAGCAGTCCATCAATTATCTAATGACTGTTAGAGGCAGCAAGTGAATTTAATTTCTGTACTTCATCCTCCAACCCTGTGATGGGAGAGACAGGCAGGGAGTGACTAGAGGGAAGGTTTACTTTATGGCTACCAGCATTCTGTGAATCTCATGTGAAATCCACACTATAAAACAGGAGAATCAGCAGTTTGATTCTGGTCTCAGACTAACATGTCTGTTCCATTGCTGCACTTTGCCTCAAGGGAAACAAAGGTGGAAACACACACCTTTGTAGAATATGGGCATTTAAGCATCCAAAGACCATAAATGCCTTCGCCTCTCCATTTAGTGATTTAGTCGATATTTAGTTGAACATCTGTTGTGTGCCTAGCGTCGTGCTTAAGTACTGGCCATAGAGTGGTGAATGCAAAAGACATGGTCCTTGCTCTTAAATAAATGAATCAGGAGAGGGAGGCAGATGATAAGGGAACGAATATCAACTAGTATGAAGAATTGATGCTTTTGAACTGGGCTGTTGGAGAAGACTTTTGAAAGTCCCTTGGACTGCAAGAAGATCCAACCAGTCCATCCTAAAGGAGATCAGTCCTGGGTGTTCATTGGAAGGACTGATGTTGAGGCCGAAACTCCAATACTTTGGCCACCTGATGCGAAGAGCTGACTCATTTGAAAAGACCCTGATGCTGGGAAAGATTGAAGGTGGGAGGAGAAGGGGATGACAGAGGATGAGATGGTTGGATGGCATTGCCACTCAATGGACACGAGTTTGGGCAAACTCCGGGAGATAGTGGAGGACAGGGAGGCCTGGTGTGCTGCAGTCCATGGGGTTGCAAAGAGTCGGACACGACTGAGTGACTGAACTGAACTGATGCAAGGTAATTTCCGATTGTGTGATATTCTATGATGGTTAAAAGCAAGGTACTGTTACAGAAAAAAAACAAACCCCAAACAAGGAGAAACCTATTTTAGGCAGAATGATAAGGGAGAGTTTCTCTTAAAAGGTTTCTTGAATGAGTTCTATGAAGAACACTGGAATGGGGGCAGAACAACTGTGGCAGAAACTGGGATGACCCCCAGTGACTAACATTCTACTCACTTGCCCTTGGGGGTGGGGGACTCTCTGCTGTTGTTGCTGTTGAGCTGCTAACTCGTGTCCAACTCTTTTGCGACCCCATGGACCATAGCCTACCAGGCTCCTCTGTCCATGGGATTCCCCAGGTAAGAATACTGCAGTGGGTTGCCACTTTCTCCTCCAGGGAATATTTTCGACCCAGGGATCGAATTTGTGTCTCCTGCATTAATAGGCCGATTCTTTACCGCTGAGCCAGCAGGGAAATCCGGGGGGACTCTGACTTGCTTCTAACTGATAATATATGACAAGAATGAAGAGATTCTGCAGATGTAATTTAAATCCTTAATCAGTTGACTGTAATAGAGAAGGATGGTTATCCTAGATGGGACTGGCTAAGGTGATTACGATCCTCTCTTTTGAAAAGATTTTTTTGACGTGGACCATTCATAAAGTCTTCGTTGAATCTGTTACAATATTGCATCTGTTGTTTATGTTTTGATTTTTCAGCAGAGAGGCAGACCTGAATCAGGGATGGAACCCATGCCCCCAGCACTGGAAAGCTAACTCTTAACCAGTGGACTGCCAGTGAAGTCCTGATTAATCAGAGACTTGAAACACCAGACAAGTTCTCTTTCTCTACGGCTGGCTTTGAAGACATCTACAGCTGCACTGACATGAGAACATAGCCCAATCACAGTTAATTCCAGCCCTATGAATCCTTGAGCACTCAGAGAACCCAGCTAAGTAATGCCAGATTTCTGATCGACAGAAACTGTGAGATGATACAAGGGCAGTATCTTAAAACACTGAGTTTGTGGCAATTTTTACACAGCAACACAATGAAAACAAATAGAATATTCTGAGCAGGAAAAAGCTATAAAATTCGCTGGGAGTTGTTTTGGGGGTGAGCAAAGAGGAAGATTGCCAGGAGGTAAAATATGGGCTTGTCTGTGAGAAAATAGAAAAGTTTAGGCTTTTTCCCAGTATCTGAAACATGGTGGTTAATGCACAGTATGCAGGCAAAACATTTGTTAAATTAATGAATGAATTTAGGAGTAATGAAAGTACACTGCTAAATAAAAGTGTTTAATACTAGTCTGCCATGTCCATCCCCTCAGATGTTAAAACATTTCTTCAGTAGGTTATTTATTGAAAGACCATTATGTACAAAGAAATGTAATACTGACAGAGAGCCAAGAAAAGTGATTAAGAAATACAGTCAGGACGAGAAGCAAATTCTGAGACTATAGATCTTCTGGAGACTTATGGATTAGGAAAAAAATCTACTTAAACAGAGATGAAAGATTCTATGGGGGAAAAAATCTACTTAAATAGAGATGAAAGACTCTATAATGAGGTATAGATACAATCCAGTAATCCGGGTCACAGCTGAAAGCTGAAAATATGAGGTTTCTGCTCAGAGTCTAATAAACTATTTGAAAAGCTGCCAAGTGTTAATCAAGTCCAAGGAAGAGAGCCCTGTAACAAGATCACATAATCAAAAGCCACATCAATAAGGGACTGGAGGAAAGGTAATGAAACGTTAAGACAGTCAGTAGTTCAGTAATGGTGGGGAATTTAATACTGAAAATGCAAAGATGTTTATAGATTGGGACATTATAGTCCATGTGCTTCTACTCAAGTCTTCTGGATTATATGAAAAAATCTCTAGAAATTCAGAGAAGATAAATGAACAGAATACTGTCATCATTTAACTTCAGGATGTATGTTACCTTGCTGCCCAGGAGGCACAAATGATGGCTGAGGAGAAGATTAGACTCATAACCGCACGTTTCCAGGAGCGATGGGTGAGATCATAAGGACACAACCAGAAAGAAATGCTGTTCTCAAAGAGCAGAACTGAAACATGAAGAAACAACTAACTTTCTTAGCTTCTACTCATCCATATCCTCTTGGAAATTAGTTGGGTTGCTTCCCTAAGAAGGATTTATCTTCATTTAAAAATACATGAAAGTGAAACACCTCTGAAGTGTTTTTCAAGGAGAAATGCCCACACATTTCAGAACAGAACAATTAAGGAAAACTCATGAAGTTAAGTATATGGGTAGGAAATTGCAGACATTTGGTACATCCAACTGGGCATTAAGTCAATTCCAGATGTGGAGGTTACTAGAAAGAATAAGGAAAAAGGGTGTTTTGCATTCCTTAAACTTTTAAAATACATCATCATCATCTTTGCATTTTATGAAAATAGAAAGCAGGTCTGTGTTAGTCCCATTTCTCAGATGGTAACACCCATTCTCAAAGGTTATTCTATGTTTTTTGAGTAACAGATTTCAACTCAAATGGCTATCTAATTGCTTCTTCTCAAGAGTCTGGGAAAATAAAAACAACACTGATTTCATAATAGGAGTTTTCAATGATTTTACAAGGATGATTATGTTGTATGAGCAAACTCTTCTCTGAGCCAGAGCCATGAAACTTCAAACACAATCGTCTTAAAAAATTCTGTGTGTAAATATAGAGACATTTATTAAGCCTCCTTTTTTTTTTTAATGGTTTGATGGACATCCATGTTTCAACAGACAGAATGGTTTTTCCCGTGGTCATGTATGGATGTGAGAGTTGGACTGTGAAGAAAGCTGATCGCCGAAGAATCGATGCTTTTGAACTGTGGTGTTGGAGAAGACTCTTGAGAGTCCCTTATACTGCAAGGAGATCCAACCAGTCCATTCTAAAGGAGATCAATCCTGGATGTTCATTGGAGGGACTGATGCTAAAGCTGAAACTCCAATACTTTGGCCACCTCATGCGACGAGTTGACTCACTGGAAAAGACTCTGATGCTGGGAAAGGTTGGGGGCGGGAGGAGAAGGGGATGACGGAGAATGAGATGGCTGGATGGCATCACCGACTCTGTGGACATGAGTTTGAGTGTACTCCGGGAGTTGGTGATGGACAGGGAGGCCTGGCGTGCTGTGATTCATGGGGTCGCGGAGAGTCGGACACGACTGAGCGACTGAACTGACTGACTGACTGACTGATACAATCACTCTTTGTTAAACATCCTTTCTCATTTGAGATAAAAACAAGTTCCTGGCAGTACCTCACAGAAACCATCAGAAAACTGCACCAGAAATCAAATTATACTTTCCCCTAAAATACAATATGCATACAAGGAAATATGCATGTTTCTAGATTGAAAGCACCTATGAACTGCTCCCTCTCATAGGGAGAAGGATCAGAAAATATAAAACAAAACAAAAAAACAAAACAAGCATACTCTTGCAAATGTGTATGATTTTCAGTTCTATGTCTTTGCTCCTATGAGTGGACAGAGTACTGCACAGTTGAGCATAATCTATGAGAAAGCTAGTGAGTGTATCTATAATTTCTGAAACCTGATTGCAGGGTGTTAGAAGTACAGACTTCAGCTGAAATCTGTTCAGGTTAGTCTGGGGCTATTTTCAGGGATGGTGTCAGAGGGATCTATCTCATCAATGTCAGTACTTAAAAGAACTGGTCACCAGAGTCATGTTGCCCACATCAATGCTGGTGTGAGATTAAGTCAGAGACAGACTGTTAAAGAGCATCTATTTAAATGATTATGATTCACATTATTGCATAGTATTTTTAAAAACCTAGTACATCAAAGTTGTGATTTCACATGTATTACTTCTAAGGTAAAGACAGGCTTACAAAGTGAGTTAAGTGTTGGCTTAATTACGGATATTAAATAAATAATCACACAGGTAGTACTTGGAAATGGTATAAAATCATGAAGGTGATATACTAATGACTGAGGTCTCAAATACAACGCTGAAGATAATTTTCTTCTTTTGATAGCTTCTTTGTTGAGATTTTTGATATGTGTTTCTATTTACAAAATATCTATATGCTTAAGGCAGAAAATGTGAAAACACCAAAAAGCACAAGTGGAAAACACAAAAATCAATCATAATGCTACCCTTAAAGATAATCACAGTTTAGATTTTATTGTTTGCCTATCCAGTTCTTATTCCATAAAAATGGGATTATGTCTTCACACTGGTCCATAGCCTGACTTTCCACTTAGAAATATCTACTGAACATTTCCCCACTTGGTAAGTGTTCTTTTTCAGCAACTATTTTGCTAGCTGAAAAGTACTGTCTCATACTGTTAAAATCTAGTTAATTAATCCCTCCTACTGGGAATTATACGGAGAAGGCAACGGCAAGCCACTCCAGTGTTCTTGCCTGGAGAATCCCAGGGAAGGGGGAGCCTGGTGGGCTTCCGTCTATGAAGTCGGACACGACTGAAGTGACTTAGCAGCAGCAGCAGCAACTGGGAATTAAGGTTGTTTCTATTTTTTTCACTGTCATATAACATGCTGCAATGAACATCTTTGGACTTAAAACTCTTGATAAAATCTCTGAATATCTACTTAAATTTCTAGAAGCAGAGCTGCTAGGTTAAAAGGTTTGACAAATATAAAGGTGTTTGGCTGCAAATTAACAGATTATGCTACAGAAAGTTTACCACTATAAATCATTCTACCAGTAAGTAATGAGAATACCCATTTCTGTAACATTTGCAATGTATTACTATTACCAATGGTACATTTCTATTCAAATACTTCTGATTGTTAATACAATTATATAACTCAGATGACTAAAAGCATGGAACTTAGAAATTCTACAGTCGTATATTCAGAATTATTTTGTTTTTTTCTTTGTGAATTACTTGTATATGCTCTTTGCCCTGATTTCTACTAAGGCGAACCAATGAAGCAGTAATCAGACTAGGTGTCAGTATGAAATAAAATACTAAATGCCTTAAGTATTCCAGTCCCAAGATGTACTTCACTTTACATTTCTTATAACTCTCTTTCAGCTAAGGGGACAATCATTATTTTGGGGAGAGAAAACATTATTCTTTTATATCATTTTATTTATTAATACCACATAGAAAAATGTTGAAAATAAGTAGAATAAATTAATTTTTTAGGAGAAACAAGTAAAACAAGGTCCTGCCACTTTACCATAGTCAACAACTTCAAAGCAACCAAGGTAAGACATGGCATAGCAATAGATTCATTCCAATGATGCTGATCTTTAAGCAAGAGCAGAAAATCTTCATGATAAGCTGCTGCTGCTGCTAGGTCGCTTCAGTCGTGTCTGACTCTGTGCGACCCCATAGACGGCAGCCCACCAGGCTCCCCCGTCCCTGGGATTCTCCAGGCAAGAACACTGGAGTGGATTGCCATTTCCTTCTCCAATGTGTGAAAGTGAAGTTGCTTAGTCGTGTCCAACTCTTAGTGACCCCATGGATTGCAGCCTACCAGGCTCCTCCATCCATGGGATTTTCCAGGCAAGAGTAAGGGAGTGGGGTCATGATAAGCTAGCCATGAAATTAGAAATTAATCCCTAGAAACATTTTATGCCTAGCAAGTTTAGGAACACTTGACTAATTCTGCATATTACTTACCACTTAAGTGGGTGATTGTCAATCTTTTTGAAGCTATCACAAGTCATCTTCTTGTGGCAGAGAAGAGGGTGGTGATGGATGGTTTTGCTACCTGCTTACCCCAATCTATAAGTGCTACATGGGATGCAATACTAATATGTTAATTTAAAATAACAAATAAATTTAATCTCAAATTGAGGCTTGAGAATTTCAAATACTTTTTAACCCATCACAGAAACTCTATCTTTGGGTAGGAAACCAGGTTTCTGAACTGAAGTGGGCTGAGAGGAAAGCAGGGTGTCAGGAATACCTTTGAATACAATATATACATATATATATTATATTATGAGATGTCAAACAGGTTTCTATTTACTAAAACATGCAGAAATTTTAGGGTGAGCTATAATGGTTGATAAGAGCCTACTAACTACTTAGAACAATCTGCCATTATCCATTTATTAATGCAATAGGCATTTATGGAACACTTGTTTTGTGTCAAAGTATTGGAAATAATTTGACAAAGTATTTTCAATACTTTTTGGGAATATTAGCAAATAAGGCAGAGATTAACTACCGTCCTGATAAGGCCAACGTTCTGCTAAAGGATGGGCAGAGAGGGTGAGACAGATAGTAAACATAAAAACAGGTGAATAGGAACTAGAAGACAGTGGTAAAGGCTTTGACAGAAATCAAACAGGGGAATGGGAAAGAGTGACTTGGCAGCGTGTGAAGCAAGGGAGAACTTTAGACGAAGTGGTCCAGGAAAACTTCATGGAGAAGCTGACATTGAAGCTGTGTCAGTCATGCAAAGGTCTTGGCAAAGAGTATTCTAAATTGAGGGAAGACCAAATGCAAGGGCCACAGCCAATGTGATATGTTTGGGAAACACAGTGAGAAAGCACACAGGGAAAGTGGTGTGATCCAGGCTGATTCCTGTTCTGCCTTAAGCCTTAGTTATGAGTAGCGATGCCATTCTAGGGGTGAGGGGATGGCCATGGAAGGTTTTAGGCGCAGACTTGGCATGATCCAGTTTACAATTTTAAAAGATCACTTCAATTGGTGTGTGGCGGCTACATTTTCACAGGCAAGAAGGGAGGCAGCGTTACCAGTTGGGTAAATACTGACCATCGAAGTAAATAATGTGTACCTTGAATTAGTGGATAGCCATGGAGGCAGGAAGAAGAAAATCTCAATATCCTGTAGTTCTTACATTAAACATTTAATTATATACAATGGAATATTATTCAGCCATAAAAAGACAATGAAATAATGCCATTTGTAGCAACACGAATGGACCTAAAGATGATCATACTGAGTCTACTATACATAAATTAGATAATTAATAAAGATGTACTGTATAGCATTGGGAACTCTACTCAATACTCTTCAATGACCTATATGGGCAAGGAATCTAAAAAAGCATGAGTATACATATATGTATAACTGACTCACTTTCCTGTATAGTATAAACTAACACAACACTGTAAATCAACTATACTCCAATAAAATTTTTTAAAAATTAAAAAATATATATATATTTATGGCACTGTTCTGATGGTGTCTGTTGACTTTTTGCTTATTCCAACAGACTATAATAAACTTTAATTGCTACCATTGAGAAAGTGCCCCATGTTACTCTGGGCTTTGCGCACATGCATCCTTACAACTGCATCCCAAGCTCATGTGTGGGGAAGTTAACTCCCAAGTCCTCAAAGTTATTTTAAGCAAGGAGTTATATTAAGATTTACCAAGGCTTACTGGATTCTGAGCAAGGAACAATTGTTAGCCAATGAACTAGTGTCCTCATTCAACCAACTTTAGGGGTAGAGTTGTACAGGGAAACCAGGGCACAGCTGAAATTCTATAATGGTTCTTAAAAGGCAAAGGGGAGCAAGATTACTAGGAAGGGAAGCTCTTGTTTAAAAAAGCATTTTTCTGGGCCCTACCTTGAGAATGCAGAACCAGAATCTAGGGCTGGGGGCTGGAAATGTGCCTTTTAAAAGTGCTCCCAAGAGACACTCAGTAAAATTTGCAAAGTCTGCTGAGTAGGCACACAATAAATATTTGCTGAATAAAGGAATATAATGGAGAAAGATTTGCAGTTAATGAAGATCTAGAGTACTTGACTCCCCCAAACTTCCATCCAGAGAAAATATAAGGGCACTTTTTGGGTGGGCCCAAGCTGAGCCTGGAGGAGGGCACAGCAACCCACACCACTATTCTTGTCTGGAGAATCCCACGGACAGAGGAGCCTGACAGGCTACAGTCCACAGGGTCACACAGAGTTGGACACGACTGAAGTGAATTAGCACGCACACAAGCAGAGCCTCAGCTAGCCTCCTCAGATCCACTTGGAAATTTATGGTGTGACTAGTAAATGGGTACAAGGCAGGTTTTATGGAAGTTTTGTTTTAAATAATTTCTCTTGACCAGGTGCTAGGTCCAACTGTGTCATCAAATGAGGAAGTACAAGCCCTTAAGTTGGTAAATACCATCTATTTTAAAGGCACATAATCTTTAAAAAAAATCACTTTGATCTTAGGACACTTTCCACAAAGGGGCCAACTGACCCCCTGAACACAATACACACAACATCTAAGGACCAGGAGATTTTTAGGAGCTCACAAAATGTTTTCATTTCTTTTAAAAATCAAAAGAAAAACCTGAAAATCTTCTAGACTGGACCATATTCAACTTTTACCAATGCACTTACAAAATGTAATATTAAAATATATCAAAATTACAAAATCTAATTTTAAAATACATTTAAAAAAAATTAAGATACGCACAGGAAGGCAACAATGGCTAGGGAATATAAAAGTCGTCATAGGGCCCTGCTTTTTTTGTTTTTCCTGCACTGCATAGCTCGGGGGAGATTAGTTCCCCACCAGGGATGCAAACCGAGACCCCTGCAGTGGAAGTGCAGAGCCTTCACCCCGGTCCATCAGGGAAGTCCCTGGCCCTGCTTCATTCACAGCCCTGGGCCCAAGTGACAGCTTCTTACCTGGCAAGCATTGTACAGGAGCTGATGCTCGAACTTCTTGATCCCAAGAATGTTCTGGAACATCTCGTAGAGTTGCTCTTTGCTCAGAATCAGCTCGGAAGCGGCACTGGCCGTCATCCGGGCCTGCTGCTTCCTGGGGTCCTCCTCCCCGCGGTAAATGGCATCAAACTTGGCCATCCAGGAGCTCAGCACGGTCTCCTTGCTGAGGCCGTCGATCTCCGGCAGGCTGCGCACGCGCTTCTCGATGTGCTTCTTGAAGACTTCTCGCGAGTCGTTGGCGGAGCAGCCGCCGCTCTGCACCATGCGTGCCACGCGGTCGCTCTTCAGGAACACCTGTGCGGGAGGGGGCAGGGCAGACGTCAGAAAGCTGCCCCAGAGGAAGTGCTTCCTGGGGCGGGGGCGGGGCTGACCCCTTCGAGGGCATCCCGGGAGGCACCGGGGTGGGTCACAGCCTGATGGCTACCTCCTAGATGTGGGAACTCAGGGGAGTCTCTTAGGTGTTCTGCTTTTGTGTCCAAATCTGGAAAATGGGAATGGCTGTGGTATTTCCTAGATTGTCGCAAGGATAAAATGAGACAGACATATCCTAAGAGGCAGCATAATGTAGAGACTCAGTTGCTCAGACTGCTCGGGTCCTTTCTCTGCCACTTAGTGGTCCTATTTCTTTCAACAGATTAGCCTCTTTATACTTCAGTTTTCTCATCTATATAATTGGGACAATAGTAGTTTCTACAGCACAGGTGATTCTAAATGAGGGATAAATGAGTCAATATATGATACTCACTTGAAAGGGTGGTTCATATTAATACCATAAGTGTTGTTGTGGTGGTTATAATTTTTATATGTAAAATAGCCGGTATGATGTCTGGTCATAGCACTTCACAGAGTACATAGTCCACTATTTACATCTTATTTTATCCTCTCAGTGATACTCATCACAATTCATATTGAACAAGGATTACATAAATATGTATTTCATGCCTGTCTCCCCTCCCCAAATGTAAACTCCACATGGGCCAGAAACGTGCCCTTCTTCCCCCAAATATCACCCACCCATCTTTAGAGTAGAGCCTCCTGCTTTGAGAGTGAATAATGAGGAAGGCAGGCCTTACACTCAATCCATTTTGTAAATGGAAAAGCCAAGACTTCAGAGAGGAGTCTTTTTTTAACTCAAAATGGACAGCTCTATAAACGTATGATCTCCTGACTTCACCCTGGCTCCTCCCTTTCCTATGAGTCTCACCTGCCTGGTGCGACAGCCCTTGGTTATTTTGCTAGTGCTGCCTTGATCCTGGGATAGAGCAGCCATTAACAACAGTTTGCTGTCACTCTATTTGGAAGTTTATATAAGCTACACAGTTCTGGGATGTCATACAAGGCAGTGAAGCTGCTGCTTCCTATTCACCAAGAGGAAACACCTGATGTTTTTGAGCCATGTCCTGTCCTGGTCACAGTTCAGAAGGTGCATAAATAGCCTTCCAGAAGCAGAACAAATATTCACTTCCCTGTCATATTTCAGAGAATGCCTGTGGTAGGCGATTGCTTGGGGGGCATCTCATTGCCTCCCACTTCATCACAGCCTTCCTTGGGGAGGAGAGATGTTAGAAAGTTGCACTCCATTTATTGTCAATTGAATGAACTAATTCAGAGAGAAAAAGGACCAAGGATTTGTTTCACAGGCTAGAGGCCACGGCCTGCTCCACTGTGCTTGGGAATGGTACTCAGTTGAGACCTTCAGTTCAGTTCAGTCGCTCAGTCATGTCCGACTCTCCGCAACCCCATGAATCACAGCACGCCAGGCCTCCCTGTCCATCACCAACTCCTGGAGTTCACTCAAACTCATGTCCACAGAGTCGGTGATGCCATCCAGCCATCTCATTCTCGGTCATCCCCTTCTCCTCCCGCCCCCAACAGTTCATTTAAAAATCAATTATTAAAAAAAAATAAAGGTTACAGTGAATCTTGAGGCTTTAAGAGCTTTAATGAGCTAGCAATTCACCTGAAACTCTATAATGCTTAATGCAAGTAGTTACTCCATGTAACGAACACACTGTGTTTCAGTTATAGGTCTAGATCTCAAAGAACATCAAAGTTTTGAAGCAAAAGAGGAAGTTTCTGGAGAGACAGTATAACACTGTGACATGACCTGTAAACCATACTCCCAGGCCAGCTCTGCCATTAACTTTCTGTGTTACTTGGGTAAGCTACCTCATCTCTCTGATCCTCTAGTATCTTATCTACACACTGAGGGAGTTGAACTATAAAACTTTGAGCTTGTCTTTTAAGCTGTAAAGTTTATACCCTTACTCATGAGTCCATTCATCCTTTCTTTAGGTACTCACTGGAGGAAGGCATGTGCCAGGTACCAGGGTTATAATGAGGAGGAAAAAGATGTTGACCCAGCCCTCATGCCTCTGTGACATTGTCCTAATCATCCCATACAAATATTATTACAACCTGGGACAAGTGCTAACCAAGGGAAGCTATGCAGGTTCATGCATGCTTGTAACCAGGAATACATTCCAATATGTGGTGAGGAAAGCTTTCCTGGAGGAGAACTCCTTTAAGGTGAAATGTGAAAAATGGGTAGGAGAAGAAAGAAAGAAGGAATAACATATGTAAACACACTGAGGATCTGAGGAAATAAGGAGAAGTCAGTGTGGCTGTGGCGAGAGAAGTGTGAAAATGATTGGTGTAAGATAGGTAGAAGGGGCCAGATGGCCAGCAGCATGGGAGGTTCTATTAAGAACATTAATTCTCATTTGAAGGGCACTGGGAAGCCATTGAAGGCTATAAACCTAGACATGATACAATCAGGTTCACATTCTCTGGCTTTAATGTGGAAAATGGACCTGAAGAAGGCCAAAAGACAGGAGGCCAGTTGAGACACAGCTTATGAGCACAGGTGAGTGATGGTGGTAGCGATGCAAAGGGGTTAATTCTTTGCTGTCAGCACTAGTGAATATCAGAGGTAACTTAAAAACACTCACTCAACAATGAAGCCACACTCTCCTTCCATTTGTCCATAGCAGCATCCCACAAACCTGGAACGGGACCCCATTTCAGGTTTTCAGCACCGTATTCCTTTCCCGCATAGCCCCTCCACAGTTGCTATCTGGCCTTTGTCCCTCTAACTTTAGTTAATGTCTGAGGCTCCAGCTAGACTACATAAGTCCTGGGAAGGCAGGAGTTGTATCTGCTTTGTTCCTATTATTTTTTCCGAGTGCCTAAGACAGTGCCTGGCACATGGTTGGTGCTATGTCGAATGAGGAAAATCAGTGAGTGAACATTAACAAAGCAGACATCTCAAAGCAGAGACCCTACGGAGATTATATCTGTAGGACGGAAGAAGGTAAAGAAGATACCAGCCAGCACAAATATACTGGTCTCTTAAAAACAATTGACTGACACTACATTCTCCATGAGACCTGACAATAGGGGATAAGAAATGAGGAAGTCTCTCAGTTGTATCTAACTCTTTGAGACCCCATAGACTATAGCCCACTAGGTTCCTCTGTCCATGGGATTCTACAGGCAGGAATACTGGAGTGGGTTGCCATGCCCTTCTCTGGGGAAGAAATGAGGATATTGGCACAAAGGTCCCAGTCAGCATCCATAACTGGTGATCCCTGGGTCCTGCACACATTATCTGCTTTCCATAGGTCCTTCCTTTATACACAATAGCCACTAAATATATATTCGTTTTACTACTAGCAGATGGCTTTAGACAATCACTTAACTTCTATCAACCTCACTCTCCTTCACCATTACCTGGGGTTCAATCAGCCAGCCTTCTCTGAAAAAGATCAAATTGAAAAGATTCTGAAAAGTGGAGGGCTCCATCTGTCCACAGGTAAGATATAATCGCTAGGCCCCAGAGCAAAAGGAGATGAGTGGAATGTTAACAGAATAGAGGAAGGAGGCAGAAGATGGAAGAGACGGACAAGTGCCAAAAAAGCATCAAGACAGCAACGGGGAGAAATGGTGGCAGCAGAAAGCTAATTTTCCAGGCACATCATCTGTCTTGGCTTCTCAGTCTTGTCCGAAAGGAAGGCAGGCAGGCAACGTACTTGTGTGTCTCTAAAACGACCCTTGAAATTCATTTGTACCAGGAGCTCTATCTGGTATTTTGTGTTTTGTTTTCTGCTTCATTTTTCAGTGGCTCTTACAAGAGACTTCAACTCCAGGCACAGCTCTATGCGGCACATCCATAAATCCTGCTCGCTTCTCTGCCAACTCCCAGACAGGTCATAATGGGAGAGGGCAGATAAACAAATAAATACGAAACAGTGAAGGGCAGTCAATTCAGCAACTCAGCCTCATCCATCAGTCCTTCCCTCCATTGCCAGAGCCAAGCAGCCTCAAGGTTGTTTTAGAAACACAGAAGCGCAACGGTACTTAATGACGGTACATGCTATGGGGTAAAGCTGGCCCAGCTCCTGCTTCTCTACAGACAGGCTGAGAACACAAGGCGGAGCCTCTCCTGCTCTACAAAAGCACATCATTCCAACATAAATAGGAAAAATACCTAGATGTTACAGTAAATAAGATTTTAAAAACCTACAACAACCAGGTTACTAACAACATTTCTGATGACTGGCACACCCATAATGGTGACCCTGGGCTCTAGTATCAGACAACCTGAGATCAAACTCAGGCTCTACCAGCTGCTGGCTTTGTCCGCTGAGCAACTTACTTCATCTTTCTGGGCTTCAGGTTTATCATCTTTCAAATGGGAATCATAACCACCCTCCTGTGAAGGATTGCCATGGGAATTCAGTGACACAATGAAAGTCAACTGAGGAACACGCTGCCTGCTCCAAGAACGTAGTAAAAGTTAACTGTTATTTTTAAAATGAGTATTATACAGCCATGAAAAAATATAACTTTTCTTCTTTTATCAGCATCAAAGGATGTCCATGATATGCTGCTAAATCAGAGACTTCCAATGGTAGGGGTGAAGTGGGGTTGGGGCACAGGACTATAATTTTTGATTGAGAACATCTCAGGTACTGTAATAAAGCTTTTTACTGATGATAGAGCTAGCACAGATGTGACTTTTGCAGAAGCAGAAAGATGGAAGACTGTGAAATTAAACAAATGGGTTATTAACATTTTTTAGTTATTTTTCATCTTAACATGGAAATCAAGGAGCTATCTTTACAAGTATAGATATATCAAAAAATACCTGGAAAGGCATATACCAAAATTTAATAGTGGTTGTCTAGCATGATGGGATTAGAGGTATTTTCCTAACCGTTTCACTTCCATTTTTTCCCTATTGTCTAGTTTTATAATTGACATGTTTGACTTTCACAGTTATATAAAACACCCCTTTCTACGTGGGAAAATGACAAATTTTACTTTCCCTGAGGCAAGATGCATGTAACTTTCTAAAATAAAAAGCATCCTTGGATCTTAAAGATATTTTTTGTCAGAAAGGCAAATTTAGGCAAATTTAAGAAACATATCTGAGGCCATGACCTATGGTAAGTGGTGGTAGGTTAGGAACAAAAGTAGTTCCCTTGCTGCTTTCTATGTCCTTTTCCCCTGCCTTGACCTTGCACCTTCCGTCCCCATGTCTAGGCCCCAAACTAGGGGGTGGACTGATTCTGTAACTTTCAGTCCTCTTTTCTCATTTATTCCTGTGCAGGTGGGCACTATGTCACCCCTCCTCCCCTGCGGTATTCATAACGGCACTGTTCTGTTGCAGATTTATGATGAGGTTGTAGTCTGAGTGTGTTTGGAATTTAATCTTGACAGCAATTATGCAAGGAAGATCCTACTACAGATGCAGAAGCTGAAGCTCAGAGGTGGCTGAGGTCCCACAGCCAGTTTGCAGCCAAACCAGAATTCACCCCCACTTTCAGACACTCAACTCATCTTCTTGCTCCTGGTCTGCAACCATTTTGATACCAAGGACCAGTTTCATGGAAGACAATTTTTCCACAGACTGAGGAGAGGGGAATTGTTCTGGGATGATTCAAGCACATCACATTTATTGTGCACTTTATTTCTATTACTAGAAATAAAGTGCACAATAAATGTGCAGCTCCACCTGAGATCATCAAGCATCAGCTCCCAGAGGCTGGGGACCCCACTAGTCTTAACCACTCGGCCCTCTGCCCCCTCCTTCCTTGCCTGGTTTTTCCTATAGGAATAAGTGCCTGTAGAATGGCTGGTTACTCTTTTCCAAGGCCACTGAGGAATCATAGTGGTTTTGCCTATGATTGCCTATGCAAATGTATAGCTTTATTTTAGAAAAATAGCCAAGTGTGACCTGACATCTACTTTTCTTAGATTAAAAAAAGTTCAGTGATAAAGATGAAATGACATATGTCACCCTGTGCAGAGAACACCTGCAGGTTTTGCCTGCCAACCATCCATCCCCTTCTGTAACAGCACCTCAGTCCGAGAACACCTTGATCGCTACACACTATTTCGCTGGGGCTGTCACTCACAGGACTGTGTGCTTCCTTTGCCAAGTGGTGAACTGGGACCTGAACTTGGCATTCAGACTTCCCCTTCTGGGGTTTAGATTCAGAGTGGGGAAGCATAAGAAAGGGATGGGGTTGGAGTAGATTCATACCAGTGATGGGGTATGCATTATATCCTGCTACCCAGCTTCCTGAGGCTAAGCTATCCTGGGCCCCATCTTTTCTCTAGATGGTTTTTCTCTTTTGATAACAAAACAACAGTTGTTATTAGGGCTTAATTTAGCCACAGTCAATTTCTGTTACTCACAATCAAAGAACTGTGTTGGATACACCATTCAAATCTAGTGTGACAAAAACTAACTGAGGCTTTGTTAGAGAAGATCAGCTGAAAATAAAATGAAACAAAACTAAACTCAGTCATAGCAGTGGTGCTGGCTGCACTGCAGACAGCAGCTGTCCTGCTCTAACATGAGTGCTGGTCTGCATGCCCTCTACCGTGCTCTACACTCCCTGGTCCCACCAGATGCCCCCATGTTTCCTTCCAAGCAGGGTCTCAGTGAGGAAGGTTCTGTAAGACCTTTCCATCTGCCTCTTTTTGCTGCTGTTGGGGCCAGCCTGTGATGGAAGGAAAATTAAACAGGTAAATGGGGAGGGAGGTGAGGATGAGGATGGAGGGTGGGAGGGCTTATGTTTCACAATTTGTCTTAAAAGAGCTGAGAGAAAAATGTGGGGGCCCTGGAGAAACGGGGTGGGGGGCTCTCTGATGCCTTAGCACTGTGGCATGGAAATAGGATGAAGTTGCTGAGCTAGATCTCAGAGCATCCACCTTGGTGCCCAGCCCTCAAAGGCATCATGAAACAGATTAAAGGATTAATCTGCTGCCCTGCTTGATCTGCTTTGCCACAGGGAACCTTGGTCTCCCTCTATCATGGCCCAGCTCTGCTTCCAGGCCTGACTAGCTTGCAATGAATGCTGGGCAGCTGGGCTCAGACTGGGCTGGATGTGGGTGAGCACAGAAGGAAAAAGGACAGTGGCTTCCCACTCCTTTTATTTAAAAAAAAAAAAAAATGCTCATTACTACTCTAGCAGGTTGACAAAGCATTACTGTCTTTGCAAAACAATGCTATTTCCAGAAACTGACTTTAGTATTAATAACTGACTATAGTAATCTCAGAACTTTTAGAGAAAAAGTTTTTGTTTGTTTGTTTTTTTAAATTGTCATTATCAGTTGTAAATTGGGACATGTCAGGGTTGGTATGGTGGGATGGAGAGAGAGAGAGTATGTGTAGGGGAGTGGAGGTTGAGAATTTAGGAGAATGTTTTGCCTCTTAAGCAAACATTCCCGCTTCCATTAAAAAGCATCCCAGTTTCTTAATGGGAAACCAGGCCATTTCAACACAAATGGTTCCAGTGGGACTGAACCTGCACCCCAGGTCCAGAGGTGGTGTCTGTCCTGGGTCTGATCCTTGGTCTACCTGATGCGGCAAACACGACATAAAAGCCACTTGATCCCAGAAGAAGGGATGGGACTGTAACTGGGCAGAGGAAGAGATGCTAGCTCTCCACTGCCCGAGAGTGAAAGGAGAGACAGAAAGGGACGAGTAATCAGCTTGGAGCACTCCCAAGTGATGTATCAATCCTGATGCCTTGACTAGGGACCTTTGCTTCAGAGGATTAGGCTTCCCAAGAAACATGAATCTCAAGACACTCTAAAGCTTTACTAATGAATACAGTAAATAAATAATACCTGAAAGTGAAGAGGAACTAAAAAGCCTCTTGATGAAAGTGAAAGAGGAGAGTGAAAAAGTTGGCTTAAAGCTCAACATTCAGAAAACGAAGATCATGGCATCTTGTCCCATCACTTCATGGGAAATAGATGAGGAAACAGTGAAAACAGTGTCAGACTTTATTTTTTGGGGCTCCAAAATCACTGCAGATGCTGATTGCAGCCATGAAATTAAAAGACGCTTACACCTTGGAAGGAAAGTTATGACCAACCTAGATAGCATATTAAAAAGCAGAGACATTACTTTGCCAACCAAGGTCCGTCTAAGTCAAGGCTATGGTTTTTCCAGTGGTCATGTATGGATGTGAGAGTTGGACTGTGAAGAAAGCTGATCGCCGAAGAATTGATTCTTTTGAACTGTGCTGTTGGAAAAGACTCTTGAGAATCCCTTGGACTGCAAGGAGATCCAACCAGTCCATTCTAAAGGAGATCAGTCCTGGGTGTTCATTGGAAGGACTGATGCTAAAGCTGAAATTCCAATACTTCGGCCACCTCACACGAAGAGTTGACTCACTGGAAAAGATTCTGATGCTTGGAGGGATTGGGAGCAGGAGGAGAAGGGGACGACAGAGAATGAGATGGCTGGATGGCGTCACCGACTTGATGGACGTGAGTTTGGGTGAACTCCGGGAGTTGGTGATGGACAGGGAGACCTGGCATGCTGTGATTCATGGGGTCGCAAAGAGTCGGACACGACTGAGTGACTGAACTGACTGAACTGACATTATTTCCTGTTACTCAGATCTCAATATTAAATATTCAGTAATTTCTTTATGTCTGTATTCTCATCAGACTAAACAGAAGCCCTTTCAAATAAACTAGCCACTATAGAGGGAAATATCAGGACCACCATAGATATCATGGTAATTTCCAGAGACTCATTAGTAAGTTGATGACTATTAATTTTCAAATTTAATTAATAGATAGAAATGGTGCTTTCTTGTAATTTATATCATTAGTCAAATGAGCTTTCTAATTAAGATCTGCAATCTGCAAATTTACAAACTCATGAATTACTCTAAACATGGAGAATTATTGATAAGTGTCTGCCTGGTCTCAACTGGTTTCCAGATTTTGACAAAAGGGGGATAATTGGTTTCAAGTCCTGGCAGTTTCTAAACAGAACCTTCTTAAATATATTTAGGTTATTCACTGCCACACAACCACTGTAATTGCAGATCTCATTTCCATTCTCCCTTAAATCTAACCAAAAAATACGTCACATCAGATGAAGCACTAAAGTTCGACCCTTACTGGCAATCGTTAACACTGTTTGTAAAATGAAAAAAATAAATAAATCTGACATATATATAAAAACAAATCAGACTTCTAAAACAGATCCAAATATAAGTTTCATTGAGGAAAAAATAGCATGCAAAAAGAGTCTGTGGATGGACCTAGCAAACATCAAGGAGACAAAGGCTGTTTACTATTAAAGGCTAATTAGCAAACCAATCAATAACATTTTCACAAGATCTCATTGCAGTCTTGCTCCACTCTTTCCATGAAAGGAGTCAAGTGCTTAGCAACAAGAAGGAGCGTTTCACTGAATCAATCAACAAACATTTTTAAAGCATCTACTGAGAAACACAGCACTCAAGGGCAGAATAAGCATGTGCTTATTGACTGAGGCAGGGACACCTGTGTTTTTGTTTTAAAACAAGTTTCTACCTAAAAATTGAGTAAAGAAAGGAAAACAGGAGGAAGGCACTTTAATAGCTGTGTGACTTTGAAAAACTGACCTAACTTCTCTGAGCCTCAGTCTCTTCATCAGTAAAATGGGAATAACATCACTGTTGTCAAGATTAAACAAGAAATGGTATGTAAAATACTCACCACTCTTCCTGGTATAACAATTTACAGTTTCCCTCACCCCTTGAACAAAATGCTCCTTTATACTCGTTAAAGTTATAATCAATCACAGACCCCTTGACCTCAGAAGGATGGCCCTGTAGAAGGCCAAGGCTACTGTTCTCACTGACCAGTATTTCAGACTTCAGGTTTGGGCAGTGTTGGCATTCTTCTGTCTGGTGAACCTTACCTCATAGTAACTCTGGACAGCGTTCATAAAGGCTTCATCAGCCACGATTTGGGTTTCCCCATTGAGGAAAGCCTGAAACCGGTCCTTGACTGTCTGCAGCTGCTGTTTGCTGATCTGTAAGAAACAGAGAAGGAGGAGATGGTGAGGACCTTCTCTAAACAAGGGTCACAGTTACTTTATATTGAAGAAGCCAGGCCAATTGGCATGCAGGAGCTGGCGTGTACTGGCATGTGGAAGCTGATTGCTATATTTGCAGAAATTCTGTGAGGCAGTTGTTAAACATATCATTACTAAAAATTAATATAAATTAGAGCTAAACCATATTAAAAACAAAATTCAAAAACTCAGAATTCAATGCTTCCTGATTCTTTTATTATTATCTGTGTTTTTGAGATTACTTACATCTATAGTATGTATGTCGGAGAAGGCAATGGCAAGCCACTCCAGTACTCTTGCCTAGAAAATCCCATGGATGGAGGAGCCTGGTAGGCTGCGGTCCGTGGGGTCGCTAAGGGTCGGACACGACTGAAGTGACTTAGCAGCAGCAGCAGCATAGTATGTATGTATGATTGCAGCCATGAAATTAAAAGACGCTTACTCCTTGGAAGGAAAGTTATGACCAACCTTGATAGTATATTAAAAAGCAGAGACATTACTTTGCCAACCAAGGTCCGTCTAGTCAAGGCTATGGTTTTTCCCGTGGTCATGTATGGATGTGAGAGTTGGACTGTGAAGAAAGCTGATCGCCGAAGAATTGATGCTTTTGAACTGTGGTGCTGGAGAAGACTCTTGAGAGTCCCTTGGACTGCAAGGAGATCCAACCAGTCCATTCTAAAGGAGATCAATCCTGGGTGTTCATTGGAAGGACTGATGCTAAAGCTGAAACTCCAATACTTTGGCCACCTCATGCGAAGAGTTGACTCACTGGAAAAGACTCTGATGCTGGGAGGGATTGGGGGCAGGAGGAGAAGAGGATGACAGAGAATGAGATGGCTGGATGGCATCACCGACTCTATGGACATGAGTTTGAGTGAACTCTGGGAGTTGGTGATGGACAGGGAGGCCTGGCATGCTGTGATTCATGGGGTCACGGAGAGTCGCACATGACTGAGCAACTGAACTGAACTTCTATCATATTTCCATGGTGGAAATGAATGGGGTCCTACCATACATTTCTTCCCAGTTTTGCATTCAATTATTTTTTATTTTGAGAGGTAGATATCAGTCACGGTGGGAGTCTGTATTCTACAGAAATTGGCAAATGCTACAAATCAGAGTTGGATTTTGTTGTTGCTGTTTTTGGTTTTTTGAGATCTGTTTTCTTGTTTTTAACACACCATTGCACAAGCCCCTCAAAAAGGCTGAAACATCCTGCTTTACAAAGATATAATAATCAAAACAGCATGGTACTGGCATAAAAACGGACAGATAGATTAATGGAACAAAATTGAGAACCCAGAAATTAACCCACATATATATGACTCACTAATATACGGCAAGGGAGCTAAGAATACTTAATAGGGAAAGGACAGCCTCTTCAATAAATGATGTTGGAAAACCAGATATTCATATGCACCAGAATGAAACTGCACTCCTATCTTCTAACACACACACACACACACACATTCACTCACTCACTCACTCTTCCCTGATAGCTCAGTTGGTAAAGAATCCACCTGCAATGCAGGAGATCCTGGTTCAATTCCTGGGGTCGGGAAGATCTGCTGGAGAAGGGATAAGCTACCCACTCCAATATTCTTGGGCTTCCCTTATGGCTCAGCTGGTAAAGAATCTGCCCACAATTTGGGAGACCTGGGTTCAATCCCTGGGTTGGAAAGATCCCCTGGAGAAGGGAAAAGCTACTCCCTCCAGTATTCTGGCCTGGAGAATTCCATGGACTATAGCCCATGGTGTCACAAAGAGCGAGACATGACTGAACGACTTTCACTTTTACAAAAATTAATTCAAATATGTTAAAGACTTAAATGTAAGACCTGAAACTGTCATACTACTAGAGGAAAACATAGGGTAAAGCTTCTTGACATTGGTCTTGGCAATGATTTTTTGGATATCACACCAAAATCACAAAGAACAACATCAAAAATAAACAGATGAGACTACGTCAAACTAAAAAGCTGCCACATAGCCAAAGAAACAATCAGCAAAATGAAACACAATCTATGGAATGGGAGAAAATATTTTCAAATCATCTACCTGGTAAGAGGTTAATACCCAAAAGACATAAAATACTCATATACCTCAATAGAAAAAAAAAAAGATTAAAAAATGGGCAGAGGACTTGAATAGACAATCTTCCACAGCAGACATACAAATGGCCACTGCTGCTGCTGCTAAGTTGCTTCAGTCATGTCCAACTCTGTGCAACCCCATAGACGGCAGCCCACCAGGATCCCCCGTCCCTGGGATTCTCAAGGCAAGAATACTGGAGTGGGTTGCCATTTCCTTCTCCAATGCATAAAAGTGAAGAGTGAAAGTGAAGTCGCTCAGTTGTGTCCGACTCTTCGTGACCCCATGGACTGCAGCCCACCAGGCTCCTCCATCAATGGGATTTTCCAAGGAAGAGTACTGGAGTGGGGTGCCATTGCCTTTTCCGACAAATGGTCATTAAGTACATGAAAAGATGCTCTATTTTACTAATCATGAGGGAAATGCCAATCAAAACCACAATCACCGCACACCTGCTAGAGTAGCTATTATCAAAAAGATAGGATACAATTATTGGCAAAGGTGTTGAGAAAAGGGAATTCTATTAACTGTTGCTAGAATTGGTGCAGCCACTATGGTTCCTGAAAAAATTAAAAATACAACTACCATATGATCTAGCAATCCCACTTCTAGGTATACATTCCCAGGAAGGGAAGGAAGTCACTCTCTTAAAGAGATAACTCCTTCCCATGTTCATTGCAGTATTATTTATAATAACCAAAATATGGAAACAATCTACTGCTCATCAATGTATGAACAGGTAAAGAAAATTTGATACATATATGTGTGTGTGTACACACATGCACATACATATACATTCATAATACATACATACATTGGAATATTATCATACGTACACAGACACACACATTGGAATATTCAGTTCAGTTCAGTTGCTCAGTCGTGTCCAGTTGCTCAGTTCGCGACCCCATGAATCACAGCGCGCCAGGCCTCCCTGTCCATCACCAACTCCTGGAGTTCACTCAAACTCATGTCCACAGAGTCGGTGATGCCATCCAGCCATCTCATTCTCTGTCGTCCCCGTCTCCTTCCACCCCCAACCTTTCCCAGCATCAGTCTTTTCCAGTGAGTCAACTTGTCACATGAGGTGGCCAAAGTATTGCAGTTTCAGCTTTAGCATCAGTCCTTCCAATGAACACCCAGGATCGATCTCCTTTAGAATGGACTGGTTGGATATCCTTGCAGTCCAAGGGACTCTCAAGAGTCTTCTCCAATACCACAGTTCAAAAGCATCAATTCTTCGGCCATAAAAAGAAGATCCTCCTTTTGCAACAACACATAGGGACCCTGAAGGCACTATGCTAAATGAAACAAGTCAGACAGACAAAGACAAATATTGTATGTTCTCACATATGCAGAATCTAAAAAACATGAACTCATAAAAAATAGAGAAATAGAGACTACAATAGTGGTTACTGGGGGCTCAGGGTAGGGGAAATGGGATCAAAGAGTGAAAATCTCTAGCCATAAGATGAGTAAGTTCTAGGATTCTAATATGTTTAACATAGTGGCTATAATTTATATTACTCTATTAAGTATTTGAAAGTTGTGAAGAGAGTAATGTTACATGCTATCACCACAAGAGAAAAATGGTAATTATTGAGGGGACAGAAGTGTTAACTAACCTTCTTGTGGTAAGATTCTGCAGTACATGCATGGACTGAATTGCCACACTGTACGTCTTAAACCTATATATGTTATATTTCAATCATATTTCGATAAAGCTTGGGGGTAAGTATCCTGCTAAGTGCAGCATGGAAATAGAAGTTTTTAAACTGTACTGTTTATTCCAGGGTGTGGCATAGATAACTGGAGCAGTAGGTTATATGTGATTCTCTACCTCATCAAGCCTGCCTTTCTTCCCCACTTAGGAAAGCATCCTTGAAAGATTCCTATTTATTTTCTCTTCTCCATCCCTTATCTAGCTGTGTTCCACTGTCCTTCAGTCTCAGGAAGCCCTTCCCAAACCCTAGCCTATATCTGCCTGCTAAGTAATTCCAGGCCACATCATGTATTCTAACTACTTGTTCAGTTCAGTTCAGTTCAGTCGCTCAGTCGTGTCCGACTCTCCGCGACCCCACGAATCACAGCACAAGCTGGAATCAAGATTGCTGGGAGAAATATCAATAACCTCAGATATGCAGATGACACCACCCTTACGGCAGAAAGTGAAGAGGAACTCAAAAGCCTCTTGATGAAAGTGAAAGAGGAGAGTGAAAAGGTTGGCTTGAAGCTCAACATTCAGAAAACAGAGATCATAGCCTCTGGTCCCATCACTTCATGGGAAATAGATGGAAAAACAGTGGAAACAGTGTCAGACTTTGTTTTTTTGGGCTCCAAAATCACTGCAGATGCTGATTGCAGCCATGAAATTAAAAGACGCTTGCTCCTTGGAAGGAAAGTTATGACCAACCTTGATAGTATATTAAATAGCAGAGACATTACTTTGCCAACTACTTGTTAGTTATGATCAAATTTGTTAGATGATCTGTCTCTTCTTGCTATTTTGTTCACTGACGTTTCCCCAGGGCCAACTTAGTGCCTTAGTACATGCCAGGTATTCATGTTAAATGGATGAATGAATGAAGTATATGGAAGACAAATTATTTTTGAACATCCTTTCATCATTTCTAATTTATCTAAAAAGAAAGTCAGCTAAAAACTTTACTCTTTTAAATGTTATTTATACAAAGTCATGGGTTTCTCTGGTGGCTCAGACAGTAAAGAATCCACCTACAATGCAGGAGATGCAGGAGATCAGGTTCGATCCCCTGAGTTGGGATGATCCACAGGAGAAGGGCATGGCAACTCACTCCAATATTCTTGCCTGGAGAATTCCATGAACAGAGAAGCCTGGTGGGCTACAATCCATGGGGTCACAAAGAATCGGACACCACTCAGTAACTTTCACTTTTCGTACAAAGTCACACTTCCTAATTGACCATAGGATACTGTGTCTGAGAACTGCTGCTCTAGTAGAAAGACAAAGAAGATCATTTCAGACCCAGTTCTATCAACCACTGTGTCATCTTGGAAAAGTGACTTATGTTTTCCAAGTTGGCCAGACTCACAATTCATTGCTGGAATAGGGCCATGATTAAATAATTAAATGTTATCTCATCCTCAGTTTTCTCACTTGCAAAATGGTAATAATCCTAATTACTCACTACCTTGGGATAGTTGTAGCTATTCAGTGACATGATATGAGTCGTTTTTTTTTTTTTAATTTTGAGTTTCTATATACATTGAGAGTGTTTTCATCACTTGAGTCGAAGGAAGTCTTGCTAGTAGAAAATAAGGCTAAAAGTTGTAGGAGACTGAAGCCTGGTGTGAGTTTTCACTCCATCAGGAAATGAAGCAGAACAGATTTTTGACAACAGATATACACGAAAGTTGGGGTGCTTTAGCTAATTTTTTTGTACTTTGGGAGAACTGGGAAATGGTGAATTTGGAGGCAGACGTAAAGGGCTTCCCTGGTGGCTCAGTGGTAAAGAGCATACCTGCCAAGGCAGGAGATGCAGGTTCGACCCCTGGGTTGGGAAGATCCCCTGTAGAAGGAAATAGCAACCCACTCCAGTATACTTGCCTGGGGAATCCCATGGACAGAAGAGCCAGGAGGGTTAAAGTCCATGGTGTCACAAAACAGTCAGACACGACTTAGCCACTGAGCAGCACCAAGGAGTTAGATTTGTGTCAGATTCATAGCTGTTTCGTTCTAGAATACCAGTGGCCAATGTCAATGTAATTTTACATTTTCTAATAAATTTTCATTTTCTAGTCACATTTCAAAAAGTAAAAAGCAGGCAAAATGAATTTTCATATACTTCGTTAGTCCCAACATGTCAAGATACTATCACATTGATTGTAACCATTAGAGGAATTATTAATAAAATAGTTTACATTCATTTTTTATACCATGTCTTTGAGTTCAATGTGTGTGTGTGTGTGTCTGTGTGTGTTTTAGTTGCTCAGTCGTGTCTGACTCTATCTGACCTGATGGACTGTAGCCCCCCTGGCTCCTCTGTCAATGGAATTCTCCAGGCACAAATATTGGGAGTGGGTTGCCATTTCCCTCTCCAGGGGATCTTCCCAATCCAGAGATCAAACCCAGATCTCCTGCATTGCAGGTGGACTCTTCACCAGTCTGAACCACCAGGGAAACCCATGTACTCCTAAAGTACATCCCAATTCAGAATAACCCCACTGCAAGTGTTGAGTAGCCAAATGTAGCAAGCATACAGCATGGGCCTAGAGCATGAAATAACTCACTTCTACACTGCTTAAGCTTTACTGTTCTAACCTGAGTATATTGATTATCAGTGGAGTTGTAGAGAAAATCATAGTTATAGTTATATACATTGAAATATCAGGCAGCAGTTGATTTGCTCATAAAAATGACATCATTACATGAATTTCTTTTAAGCAGGCTGTTTTAAGTCACAAATCTTTATAGTACAGAACCAACTGAAGCATTTCACAGAATTTCTTGCTCAGAATTCCTTCTAAATCTGGATCCATACCAACTCTGCAAGATTTGGGATTTGGATGCAGTGAGGTGATGGGGCAGGAATAGAAAGGAAAATAAACTGTGCTTTTGCCTTAAGTGCTTAAATAATTAACATAAGATGAGGTGCACACAATCTGGAAGACAAGGATTGTTGACCCAAGCCAAATCCATTATCACTCTTCAGTTCAGTTCAGTTCAGTCGCTCAGTCGTGTCCAACTCTTTGCGACCCCATGAATCACAGCACGCCAGGCCTCCCATGTCCATCGAGTCGGTGATGCCATCCAGCCATCTCATTCTCTACTTTTTGTTAAATATTTACAGATAACGTATTGCCTGGCTGGCCCTGGCCGGCCCTGGCCCTGCCCCATGCCCTGAGAGCAACAAAACACAGCATTTCTCATCTCACCCACCAGGGCTAGGCCCTGGGGAATCAAAAGCAGTAAAGGATTGCCCTCAAGGACGCTGCAGTCTAGAGGAAGAGGAAAAGCATACCAAACACACACACAAGTGTGATTTAGGGTTTCAGAGGAGAGAGATTACAGATTATAAAAATCTCAAAAACAAATCGGAAACAGATATATGTATATATGTGACTCAATCACTTTGCTGTACACCTGATACTAACCGAACATTGTGAATCAGCTACATATAAAATTTTTTTTTAATTCCCACAAATTAAAGTTTATTTAAAAAAAAATCCCTGCCAAAAAGAGAAGGCCTCCAGGAATATTCATTTCAATTGAGTTCATAGAACTCAAGTCATGAAGCCTCACAAAACATTCCCCACTTCCCTGGATACCCAAGCTCCAAGCAGGAGAGTTAAGGACATGAATTCTAGTATGTGTTTATGTCTGGCCTTGACACACCTGCCTATCCATGTTCACTGCTTTTCTCACCATGAATCAAACAAATATTGTGTCCATTCAATCAACTCACTAGTTGTGTCTCGCTAGGCAAACAACTAACCTCTGCACACCTCAGTTTTTTTATCTGTAAAATGGGGCCAAAAGTGACCTCACAGGATTGTTCTCAGGGTGAACTGGGATAAGTAAAATATTCATTACAGAACCTGGAACAACATGGATGCTCAATGAACATCAGCTGCTGTGATGATTAATTCCCATCTTTGAGTCTTTGCCTACCATTCCCTCAAGAAAGCACGCCTATGGGAAAATTCGTTATGTATCCACAAAATCCAGCCCATGAACTACTCCCCCAGGTGGAATTTTCTACGTGTTCATATCTTTGCTCACCACAATAAGTGTACATGCACTGCACTATGAAGTTGTTCTGAGCACCAACCAGTCCTCAGAGGCAGGGTCAGGAGCCAGGAGTTCAAAATGTGGGCTTAGAGTCAGAGAGATGGGAGTACAAATACTGGTGATACCCCTCATTTCCAAAGTGGGTGACCTTGGGAAAGTTATTATCCCTAACCTTTGTTCTTCCTATGTTGGACTAGCCAAAAAGTTCATTTGGGCTTTTCTGTGAGCTGCTATAAAACTCGAACGGATTTTTTGGCTAACCCAACATAACATGGGGATTACAAAATCTACTTCTTAAGGCTTCTCTGGAGAGATGAATAGGACACAGGATGATGTAGCCAAGGATCTTAGCACACTCTCCAGAGCAAAAGAAGAGTCCAGTGACAAGGGGTGGACCACAGACCAAATGTGATGGCCCTAAATAATGCGGCCTCTGTATACTCCCAGCTTCCGGTCCCACTGTGTTCTCTACTTACTCTGCTCCGGCCACACTGACCTCTTTTCTCCTTTTCAATGCACCCTGACCTTTCTTGCCCAGAAGGCTTTGCACCTGCCAATCCCCCCTGCCAGGGATGCTCTTCCCCTTCCTCTCCCCAAAGCTGTCAACTTCTCACCCTGAGGACTCAGCCTACCTGGTGTCTCCCAGGAAGGTCTTCTCAGCTCACCCTGCCTACCATGATGCTCCCCCAAACTACTCTCTAAGAAGTTGCTTAGACCCTGTGCATTTCCTCCACAACCATTATCACAGTCAGCATATATCTTTTCTAAGATAAATTTAACTGAATTATAACCTGCATGTAGAAAAATATACACCCTAAGCACAGAGCATGAGAAATCTTCACACAGTGAAATTTCCTGTGGAAATAATTCTCTTTTCAAGATGACCTGGACCCCAGAAGCTCCTGTACTTTCCCAAAGGCATTGCTCCTCTCCAAAGGTGACCTGACTTCTATCATCAGAGGCAGATTTTGTCTATTTTTGAACCTAATGTCAGTGCAGTCAAGCATTAGGAGATTCTGGCACATGGTTGGGGGTAGCAATAGCTTGTTCATCCTCATTGCTGAGTAGTAAAGCATGGTATAACTTTGTTCTTTATCCATTCTCCTACTAATGGACATCTGGACCTTGATTCTCTATATTATGATTCTACCACCTTTTCATTGTTTATCTCCCCATAAGAGCATCTGTTTCACAGGTAATGAGAATCACATCTGTCTTGTTCACTGCTGTGCTTCTAGTGCCTGGCACAAAATGAGCTCTGATCAAATATGTGTTGAAGCAATATGTAAGGTTCAGTTCAGTCACTCAGTCATGTCCGACTCTTTGCGACCCCATGAATCACAGCATGCCAGGCCTCTCTGTCCATAACCAACTCTCGGAGTTCACTCACACTCATGTCCATCGAGTCGGTAATGCCATCCAGCCATCTCAATTTCTGTTGTCCCCTTCTCCTCCTGCCCACAATCCCTCCCAGCATCAGAGTCTTTTCCAGTGAGTCAACTCTTCGCATGAGGTGGCCAAAGTAATGGAGTTTCAGCTTTAGCATCAGTCCTTCCAATGAACACCCAGGACTGATCTCCTTTAGAATGGACTGGTTGGATCTCCTTGCAGTCCAAGGGATTCTCAAGAGTCTTCTCCAACACCACAGTTCAAAAGCCCAGAGGGAGGATAAAGGGAGGAGGGAGGTGGGAGGGGGGTTCAGGAAGGGGAACTCAGGTACACCCAGGGCGGATTCATGTCAATGTATGGCAAAACCAACCAATATAATATTGTAAAATAATCAGCCTCCAATAAAAAAGAAATAAAAAAGAAATTAAAATCCAGAAAAAAAAAAAAAAAACAAAAGCACCAATTCTTCGGCGGTCAGCTTTCTTCACAGTCCAACTCTCACATCCATACATGACCACGGGAAAAACCATAGCCTTGACTAGACGGACCTTGGTTGGCAAAGTAATGTCTCTGCTTTTTAATATGCTATCTAGGTTGGTCATAATGTAAGGTTACTAAATGGTTAACAAATCCCAGGCACAGTGTTAAAATTGGAAGAAAAAAAATGACCAAGGCACAATCTTAGTTCTCAGTTTTCTCATAGTATAGTCAGAGATCATATTCATCTTTGATTCCTTAGTATCCTTTCACTGAGTGGATGAGTGAATGAAATTCACTGTTCAGTTCAGTTCAGTCACTCAGTCGTGTCCGACTCTCCGCGACCCCATGAATCACAGCACGCCAGGCCTCCCTGTCCATCACCAACTCCCAGAGCTCACTCAAACTCATGTCCACAGAGTCGGTGATGCCATCCAGCCATCTCATTCTCGGTCGTCCCCTTCTTCTCCTGCTCCCAACCTTTCCCAGCATCAGAGTCTTTTCCAGTGAGTCAACTCGTCGCATGAGGTGGCCAAAGTATTGCACTGTTAGGAACTCCCATAAATAACCAGACCAAGAACCAATCTGTAGGATAGAATTTCTCTCTGGATAGAAGTAACTGACCTACATAGGATTGAATCCTGAAGGTGACCTTGCATGAACACACCAAGATAATTAGCCAAGAGTAGCTGACTGTACAACTCTAAGTAGACAAACAGGCCTCTATGAGCTGCTTATGAACAGAATTGTCCTAAAATAGAAGCCCATCTCAAAGCACTCAATATGTGCGGAATCCTCTTGTGCATCAGATCAGAATTCAGAATTGAAGTAATGAGTTCCAAGAGCAGAAAACCTGAATGATGAAAGGCAATTATTGCAGAGGAAAGTGCTGCAGTGGCCTTTGCTAGAACTATTCAAGTATTCTTGGTTCAATCCACCTCATTAAGTGAGGCCTGAAAATTTCCCCTGCATTTCAGGCAGTATGTAATCTACTGCAGCATCCTGGAGCAGTATCTAATGGGACCCACAGTGAAGAGAAACCACACGTTCTAAGGGCTGGTCTCAGGAGAGGCAATGTTGAAGTCAGAGTAAGCTCAGGTCAAATCTCGACCTGAATACAAGTCCTTGGGCATGTGGTTAACTTGGGTTTTCCTCTCTGTAAGTAGCAAATGATCTTATGTACTTTGTAGGGCTTTTGTGAGAATAAGATGAAATATATATTAGATAGCATAGTACATGGTACAGAGTAAGGGCTCAGTGAATTTAAGAATATTATTGTTACCATTTAGTTTTTCCTTTTTCCCTTTCAATCTTTTAATCTTATTTCAATGCTTTTTTTCCCCTTGTTTATTCAATCACTTGAAATTACATTTACCCCTTCTTGTTCCTCCCAATTTAGAGGCTGAAAAGCCAAGTACTCTTTCCCCAGCATCCTTGCAACATAGGTAGCCATGTAACAGAGGCAGAAAACTACTGAGGGTCTTATCTGGTAAAGCTTTCGAATGAAATTCTCATAAAAATGAATCCATGTGGTAGTGTAACACTTTCTTTCCTTACTGCCTCCATCTTTTGCTGAGAATAAAGATATTTTGTCTAGACTTGTGCTGTTTATTGTGTGACCATGAAGGAAGGTTGATGCTGGTACTTTTGAGGAGCTGCATGAATGCCTGTAAACACCCATCTGTGGCCTTCTCATTATGTGAGAAGAAAAGGAATCACTATTTGTTTAACTCATTGTGTGTTTTCTCTTACTTGCAGGCAAATGTTTTCCTAATGGATACATGTGGCTTTCTCTAGGCATGAAAGAAAGCATGCTTCCCAAAGTGCTTATTGGTTAACATGCTTCCTATGACAGGAGCAATGTATTATGACGGAGGGAAGAAGCAATGCTTACTAAAAGAATGAGTTTAATATGGTAGCATTCTGACAACTGGGAAAAGGTAACAAACATTGTTTTTGAGTGTAAAGGGAAGTGTCGATTACACACATACATGAAATCCTCCTCTAAAGTACAAGGTCAGCACTGTAGATTACAACGTGAACTATGATTTTTCTTTGTCAAAAAACAAACTTGGGGGGACTTCTCTGGTGGTCCACTGGTCCAAACTCCCAGTACAGGGGGCCTGAATTCAACCCCTGGTTGGGGAACTGGCCCACAAATAACACAACAGAAGATGCCACATGCCGCAGCTGAGATCCAATGCAGTCAAATAAAAAACAAAATTTTTTTAAAGAAATTTTTACTTCATTATAGAAAATAGGCAAAAATATCAACAAGTGCTTTAAAAACTAAAAATTTAATCCAGAGCAATGAGGACAATGTTGATTTAACTTCTTTTCCTTGAAGGTTATCGAAGTTTATGTTGTTAGCTCATTAATTTTATTCATAAATAAAATCTCCTCTTCCTACAACTAGACTAAAATATTTTGTATAATAAGTGAACTCTTGCTTTCAGGAAAATTAAAAATCATTCTTATCAATTTCTACATCATGAACATGTATACAACATACCCCGAAAAAAAGATGTTAATGTGAGTTTCAAGCATTTTGCTTGAGAAGAAAAATTTAAAAGGCTTCATCACATAAAACTATAATAATTCTGAAATGGAAGTTGAAGGCACAAAATTATGGAAGATGGGAGAAGTTACAATGCAGCTGTAACTCTGATTTTCTCTTTGTGACATAGTTTCCCAAATTCAACCATTCAGGTAATGATTTCATGAGTATGTCCTCTCTATATACCAACTATACTACTATTTACTTTAAATTTTGTCCCAAATATATTTCAAATAGCTTCATTTTTAACTGAAACTTTAAAAAATAATACCTGTGCAGGCACAGGCTTTATGTACTAGCTATAGCAGCAGCAGCAGCATAGCTAACATAGGTATCTACTCTGATCTTGTATACATCTACAACATTTTTAAAAGTGCTTCTTTGGAAAAAAAATTTTTAATCTGCTATATATAAATGTTCTTGCTCAATTTTTAAAATTTAGGGCAGCAGCTGAATGTCTTTACATTAATTACTACCTGTAAAAAAATTAACTCTGAACTTTTAATTCATTAAATAATAGAAAGACAAACCAACCATGTTACTCCTAAAAAACGGTTGGGGCAGGAGAGAAAGAACAAAGTATTCTATGACCCAAGAAAAGTGACCTTTGTAGGAGAATTTAAACACTGATTAAGCTGGAATTCTCTGAGAAAATATTTAGTAGAAGAGAAAAAAATTTGGAAAAGACAAATCTAGAGAATGAATCAGACTAATAGTTGGATTAAAAATGGGATGAGAGGAGGTAAAGGGTTCAGTACAGGTAGAAGCAAAGAACAGGAGGAGAAGGAAGAGATAACTTGTATACACACAGCAAAGCTCTTAAAACTTGGATTCAATGTCCTGCCCTTTAATGCAATACTCACAGTTTAAAGAAGAAAAAAAAAAAAATTACATTTTTTTCCAGTTTGGAAGCACTCAGGCGGCATTCAACTCGAATTTTCTGACAGGTAGTTAAAGATGGATACTTAGACCCAAGGCCTCATAGAGAGTTGTTCTAGTTGCCACAGGTCTAGAACATTTTGGTTTCAAATCTCTTTACACTTTGATAATTTATTGAAGACTCCAGAGAAATTTTCATTATACAATTTTACATCTGTTGATATGTATTATAATAGAAATCAAAACTGGATAGTTTTAAATATTTATGAATTCATGGAAAATAACTATATATTTTCCATATGTTAAATCTAAATAACACTTTAAGAAAATAACTGTATTTTTCCCTGGTGGCTCAGGTGGTAAAGAATCCACCTGCAGTGCGGGAAACTCAGGTTGGGAAGACCCCCTGGAAAAGAGAATGGCTACCCACTCCAGTATTCTTGCCTGGAGAATTCCATGGACAGCAGAGCCTGTAAAGCTACAGTCCATGGAGTCACAAGGAGTCAGACACAATTGGGCCACTTATACGTTCACTTTTCAAAAACAAAAATCAGTGAAATCAAAGGCAATAGGATATAGTACTGAAAATCTCCTTAAAAAATTAACAGAAGATAGCCGGATTCTCATATCTGTTTCTGCAGTCATTCTGTTGTGATATGCTGTTTTGGTTGAAGCATGTGAAGAAAAGCTGGCCTCCCACAGATACATGGTTGAAAAGGGAGGGATATTTTAATAACTTTTTGAGAGAGATGTGGATTATCTTTGATAATATACCAGAGTTCATTCAGAATAGTTTC
Organism: Moschus berezovskii; assembly: GCF_049115385.1. Taxonomy (NCBI): domain Eukaryota; kingdom Metazoa; phylum Chordata; class Mammalia; order Artiodactyla; family Moschidae; genus Moschus; species Moschus berezovskii. The sequence goes on from NC_142483.1 coordinate 22,003,179, forward strand.
TTAAAAGTTAGTTGTGATGTAAAATTGGCTACCTCATCAATGTGACTGGGGAACAGCAAGTTTTTATCCTGTATTTAGAACATTGCCCCTATGGGCATATGATAAAACACAACCCAGAGGGAGGATAAAGGGAGGAGGGAAGTGGGAGGGGGGTTCAGGAAGGGGAACTCATGTACACTTGGGGCGGATTCATTTCAATGTGTGGCAAAACCAACCAATATAATATTGTAAAATACTTAGCCTCCAATAAAAAAAAAAAACAACACAACAGGATACAGTTTTTTAAAAAGCCATAGAAAGGTGGTTGTTTCTGTCAGACCTGCATCTCCTGCATTGTAGGCAGATTCTTTACCACTGAGCCACTTGGTAAGCCCCCGGGGGAGGGATACATTAGGAGTTGAGATTTAATATATACACACTACTATATATAAAATAGATTAACAATAAGGACCTACTGTACAGCAGAGGGAACTCGACTTAATATTCTTATAACCTATATGGGAAAAGAATCTAGAAAGGAATAGATACACTGTATATACATAACTGAACCACTCTGCTGTATTCCTAAAACTAACACCTTGTAAATCAACTGTGTGTGTGTGTGTGTGTGTACGCACGCACACTTGGTTGTGTCCTACTCTTTGTGATTCCAAGAACTGCAGCCCACAGGCTCCTCTGTCCATAGAGTTTTCCAGGCAAAAATATGAAGTGGGTTGTCATTTCCTACTCCAGGGGGCCTTTCTGGCCCAAGGATCGAGCTTGCCATCTGCCCCGCACACCCACAGAGCATGTCCTGGCCCCCAGGAGTAGTTTTCTCCCCACTCCTGTCTTTTGTGCCCTCCTAGCAGAATTTCCCTTGCCTTTTCCCACACTGCCCCTCTTTCTGTTTCTGCTTCAGGATTCTCGGCTCCCCATGCTAGGTGTCCAGTGTGTCATTTCCCGTTTATCCGAGGTCCATGAGGCTGACACAACATTATCTGCTCTTTTCTGGGTTTCTATACCCAACTTGAAAGCTGCTTGTTCTTTGAAATGAAGAGGATTTCATAGGAATGACTTCTGTATTTCTGAATGGAAGTATGTCAATGCATGCATGTCCTGACATACCCTCAAAGTGTTTCTTGCCTACAGATTCACTGCTCTTGTGCTTGGCAGCACCCAACTCAGTTGCTGTGGGCCTCGTAGTTTTGTCTGCTGTGAGCCCCTGGGGCAGTGAGCAATACGCAGGGAGACTGTGGTGTTTACCCTATCGCAAGCCCCTTGTTACAGGTTATGTGAGTAAGCGTGTGTTCCCTCACCTGAGGTTACCTGTCTCCAATAGGTCCCATGCACATTAGCAGCCAGAGTCATCCAGCAAAGCAAAAGGAACCCTAACAAACATTAGTCCAACCTTTCCTCCTTATAAATTAGAAACTGAGTCCTGGAGAAAGAGAGAACAGGACTAACACTTACTTGGTAGCACTTAACTTCCAAGTTCTGTGATAATTTTTACCTATTTTCAAAGTATATTTTTCAAAAAATTAAAAACATGACTCATATAAATACATAATTAGCATTTACCAAAGATTTATTTAACTATTTATTAAAAGGACCAGAAGGAAGGAAAACTAATTCAAAGTGTATTAGAGGAGAAGCAATTTATATTTTCAGCCCGCAAAGGGATGCTAAAATGAGTTTTCTAAGTTCTGTTCAAAATTTATCAGTGTCAATAATGCTGTAACTTTGGAGATAATCTCTTTCTACCAGACAGAAATCATTTGCAACTTATCAATATTCTGTAAGTCAAACTCTAGCTTCACAGAATCTGAGCTCTATTCAATAGAAACAAATAAGTCAAACAAACCTATGAGATTGCGGTGATGTCTGGGTAGGCTTGTTAGACATTGCTCTACATGATTAAAAAAAAAGGTGAAAAAGTCATCTTGTAGCTTTATTTTCAAACTTTGGTTTGTTTTAATAAATTATCTAATATAATCTCCAAAACCTAGAGTGTACATAAGTATCCCCATGTCAAGACAAGTTAGGTAAGATGCCCACAGTCATATAGCTCAATGGTGGTAGAGGAGGAAAAATCACAGTCATCTTCATTCCCTACTTTGTGCTGTTTTATTTTAATTTTATTTTTTAAATTAAATTTTTATATTAGGGTATAGACTTTGGGCTTCCCAGGTGGCGCAGTGATTAAGAGTCTGCATGCAATGCAAGAGATGGCAAGCTCGATCCCTGGGTCAGAAAGGCCCCCTGGAGTAGGAAATGGCAACCCACTTCAGTATTTTTGCCTGGAAAATTCTATGGACAGAGGAGCCTGTGGGCTGCAGTTCATGGAATCACAAAGAGTAGGACACAACCAAGTGTGTGTGCGTGCACACACACACACAGTTGATTTACAAGGTGTTAGTTTCAGGAGTAAAGCAGAGTGGTTCAGTTATGTATATACAGTGTTTCTATTCCTTTCTAGATTCTTTTCCCATATAGGTTATAAGAGAATATTAAGTCGAGTTCCCTCTGCTATACAGTAGGTCCTTATTGTTAATCTATTTTATATAAAGTGGTGTGTATATATTAAATCTCAACTCCTAATTTATCCCTCCCCCGGGGGCTTACCAAGTGGCTCAGTGGTGAAGAATCTGCCTACAATGCAGGAGATGCAGGACTGATTGCAAAAGAGTCGGACACAACTTAGTGACTAAACAACAGAAACAACCACCTTTCTGTGACTTTTTAGAAACTATATCCTGTTGTGTTTTAACATATGCCCATAGGGGCAATGTTCTAAACATAGCATAAAAACTTGGCTGTTCCCCAGTCACGTTGATGAGGTATCCAATTTTACATCGCAACTAACTTTTGAGAAACTATTCTGGATGAACTCTGGTATATTATCAAAGATATTCCACATCTCTCTCAAAAAGCTATTAAAATATCCCTCCCTTTTCAACCATGTATCTGTGGGAGGCCAGGTTTTCTTCACATGCTTCAACCAAAACAGCATATCACAACAGAATGACTGCAGAAACAGATATGAGAATCCGGCTATCTTCTGTTAATTTTTTAAGGAGATTTTCAGTACTATATCCTGTTGCCATTGATTTCACTGATTTTTGTTTTTGAAAAGTGAAAGTGTAAGTGGCCCAATTGTGTCTGACTCCTTGTGACTCCGTGGACTGTAGCCTTACAGGCTCTGCTGTCCATGGAATTCTCCAGGCAAGAATACTGGAGTGGGTAGCCCTTCTCTTTTCCAGGGGATCTTCCCAACCTGAGTCTCCCGCATTGCAGGTGGATTCTTTACCACCTGAGCCACCAGGGAAAAATACAGTTGTTTTCTTAAAGTGTTATTTAGATTTAACACATGGAAAATATATTGTTATTTTCCATGAATTCATAAATATTTAAAACTATCCAGTTTTGATTTCTATTACAATACATATCAACAGATGTAAATTGTATAATGAAAGGCAAGCAGACCCCAGGAGGACAGAGGTGTTACAGAGGCCGGGCGATCCAAGTCTTTGCATCTCAGAGATCATCTTCCGGAAGGAAACTCTTGTATTTTAGAAATGAATAAGAGACCAGAATAGGCTTTTACATCCTCTAATACACTGAAATTTTTTCTTTCTTTTTGGTCCCCAGATTGATTGAGTTTTGTTCATTTTGTTTTTGTTCTAAAGAAAACCTTCAATACCAAATTCTAGTCATTCATACCCTAATATTACTCACCTCCCTTGTCTTCTCCAATCCTCCACCAATATTATGCTGATGTCTGCTCTGTTAAGAAGTCTAGATATACCAGTCAGAATGGCTGCTATCCAAAAGTCTACATGCAATAAATGCTGGAGAGGATGTGGAGAGAAAGGAACCCTCTTACACTGTTGGTGGGAATGCAAACTAGTACAGCCACTATGGAGAACAGTGTGGAGATTCCTCAAAAAATTGGAAATAGAACTGCAATATGATCCAGCAATCGCACTCCTGGGCATACACACCGAGGAAACCAGAATTGAAAGAGACACGTGTACTCCAATGTTCATTGCAGCACTGTTTATAATAGCCAGGACATGGAAGCAACCTAGATGTCCATCTGCAGATGAATGGATAAGAAAGCTTTGGTACATATACACAATGGAGTATTACTCAGCCATTAAAAAGAATACCTTTGAATCAGTTCTAATGAGGTGGATGAAACTGGAGCCTATTATACAGAGTGAAGTAAGCCAGAAAGAAAAACACCAATACAGTATACTAACACATATATATGGAATTTAGAAAGATGCAAATGATAACCCTGTATACGAGACAGCAAAAGAGACACAGATGTATAGAACAGTCTTTGGGACTCTATGGGAGAGGGTGAGGGTGGGATGATTTGGGAGAATGGCATTGAAACACGTATGTTGTCATATGTGAAACGAATCACTAGTTCAGGGTCGATGCATGTTATAGGATGCTCGGGGCTGGCATGCGGGGATGACCCAGAGGGAGGATAAAGGGAGGAGGGAGGAGGGAGGTGGGAGGGGGGTTCAGGAGGGGGAACTTATGTAAACCCGGGGCAAATTCATATCAATGTATGGCAAAACCAACCAATATAATATTGTAAAATAATTTGCCTCCAATAAAAAATAAATTAACTACAAAAAAAAAAAAAGAAGTCTAGATATTTGGTGTGGGTGGAAAAGAGGAGAAGCATCATTCTGGAACTTGTTGAAAAACTGAAAAAGGACAGGATGTCCAAAGGCAGGAGACAGACAAAGGTGAGAGGGAAAAAAGCATCTCCCCCTTTGGCAATTTTTGCACAGTGCAGACTAATGGGGCATCCTTACAGTTTAACATCAACACCAACCAAATTTCTGGAGCTCAAATGCATAGATCTCTCTACCCATTCACTTATGTATTCATTTACATTCAACCAATTACTTACAGTGCATCACTACGAGCCAAGCACTGTTCTAGGCACGGAGGATCCAATGATAATTTTAAAAAGCAAAAAAAACACCTTGTCCTTTTGGAAGGACAAAAGGACAAGGAGGGTCAGCCACTCTGTTTGACCCTCGTGATACCTAATGGATGGTATGAGTTCATGACCAATGTTTTACTTAGTGTACAATAAAAGAGGAGGTAAATTCTGACTTAGAATTTACCATATAGTCTCCAAAGGGAGAAAGAAAATGTCGTAAAGGGTGAAATTTGGCTATGAAGGACAACCAACTTTCTTTCTCTGGAAGGACATACAGAGTTGTGCTATGTAACCATGGACAGAAGGAAAAATAGCCAAAGAAATTGTCCTTGGTGCTTAATCACTGCATTCCAGGAGTTTTGAGTACACTCTAGACTGTTACTTTCCTAACAGCACCATCTTCCATCCTTACAGAATATTCCTGTGGTTTCAAAAAGAAAATAAACAACGGAGAGTATGGCTCTCCTTGAACAAAGGTGACCCAGTCTGAGATCTAGGGGAGCATCAGTAAAAGGCTGACTTTGTTTCAAGCACAACTGGGAATGGTGCACACTACGCTTTTCCACCATCAAGAACTTCTATTTTTCCCTCCATGGACCCAAGTCTTGAAAGTTGTCTCCTTTCTAAAACTTTGCATTTATCACCTAATAATGTTTTCTCCCTTATTTTTACTAATTAAAGGCCAAGTAAACTTTGAGCTAGGGTTTCCCAAGTAGCTCAGCAGCGAAGAATCCACCTGTGATGCAGGAGACGTGGGTTCGATCCCTAGATGGAGATTGTCTGGAGAAGGAAATGGCAATCCACTCCAATATCCTTGCCCGGGAAATCCCATGGACAGAGGTGCCTGGAGGGCTACAAATCCATGGGGTTGCAAAAGAGTCGAACACGACTTAGTGATTAAACAACAACGAACTTTGAGCTTCCAGCAGCAGTACATTCACAATGAATTGGTAGGATTCCAGACCCAGTATTTTAGTTATCCTGGGATAATAAAGAAACGGCAAATGAAAATCCAGGTTTGGGAGCTAGACAACAAGGTGTGGTTTGAATCCCAGCTCATCACTTATTAGTTGTGTGATCTCAGGCAATGCACTAACCCATTAGTTATCATTATAAAGTTAGGTGAAAGTCACTCAGTCGTGTCTGACTCTATGACCCCATGGACTGCAGCCTGCCAGGCTCCTGTCCGTGGAATTCTCCAGGCAAGAATACTGGAGTGGGTAGCCATTCCCTTCTTCACAGGGTCATCCCAACCCAGGGATCAAACCTGCATTGCAGGCAGATTCTTAACCATCTGAGCCACTAGAGAAGCCCACAACAAGTTTTCAAAAAGCAATGCCATTCATTAAAGTATTACTTTAAAGAGCAAATGCCCACTACTGAGGACTGATTGAAAATACTACTGTATCACATGCAATGGAGAGGTATATAATTGTAAGAAAGGAATGGAGAATAGTTTTTGATACTGATATGGAATATCCTCCAGTATGTATTGTTAACAGGAAAAAAAATAGGCAGAGAAATGTGTGATAGTATGACGTTATTTATCTAAGAGAGAAGGAGAGAAACATGCACACATTTATAATTAAAAAATGGAAGATAAACCAAAGTTTAAAACCAAAATGGTTTCCAGATTGCAGTCTCTGAATACCATTTCTCATGAAAACTGACCAGCGCTCCTCTGCTGATTCCCTGTCTGAGGTATGTAATGTACATGATGACCCCTATCTTACTAGAAATTGAGGGAGCTGTCAAAGACTGCTGGAATCTTGTTAAAAGGAATCAGGAACCAATTAGAGGAGGCTCTCACTAGCCAGAGATGATTTGAGAATCAAGAAAAATAATAACTACCCAGAATGTCAAGTATGTTCAAATCATAACACGACTCAAAACAGAGCAAGACCTGTAACTGATTCTCTTCCATGGATGGTAAGGAACCAATCTTTCATTTTGATATGATAAACTACCAAGCGTTTTTTTTTTTTTGGCCTTCCTTGTGTCATCTGTACCTCAGAGTAAACAACAATTGATAAAATAAGCTTTGTCTTCATAGACTTCTTCCAGCTAATATGTGAAAAAAGAAAGAGTATCACCTGTCACAATCCCCCAAAATAAGGAACCGAGGTAATTGTCATCAAGGGCTATTAAGATTCCAAAAGGAAGAGAACTAGTCATTATGTGACTACTGATAGAAATTCAAATACTGCCTTTGAGGTATTCTTGCAAAAGAATCAAATCTTAATGTGACAATCCACCACTGCATCCTATTGCCAATTTATGGGAATTGTAGACGATCAAGTTAAAAAATTAAAAGGAGGTGCAATCAGCAAGTTCTAGACCATGGGAAACTGTTCAAGACAAATGACCCGATAAAATCAACAACAACAACAAAAATCTGCAAGCAAAAATAATGATGAAACATTATTTTAACTTTAAAATAGGGAGAGAGAAAAATCTATAGATTAAAAAAAAACAGAAGTGTCAGACCAATCAATTACAATATATGGACCTCATCTGGAATCTGATTTGAGTGAACAAATTAAAAACATTTGTGACGTCTCAGGGACGTCTGACAACTAGTTGGATTTTGATGTTATTAGGAATATTGTTAACTTATCAAGTGTAATAATGGTACCATGGGTTATGCTTAAAAAAACAGTTCCTTATATTTTGGAGATTCATATTAAAATATTTACGGGTGTAATGATATTACGTCTGGGATTCACATCATTATAATTCAGTAAGGAGGCATGGGGAATGTAGAGGAAACAACTGACCATGAAGTGACAGGTAATAGGTTGAAGGGTGGATATATGAGGGCTTGTGACACTAAACTCTCTGCTGCTGCTGCTGCTGCTAAGTCGCTTCAGTCGTGTCCGACTCTGTGTGACCCCATAGACAGCAGCCCACCAGGCTCCCCTGTCCCTGGGATTCTCTAGGCAAGAACAATGGAGTGGGTTGCCATTTCCTTCTCCAATGCGTGAAAGTGAAAAGTGAAAGGGAAATCGCTCAGTCGTTTCTGACTCTTCACGACCCCATGGTCTGCAGCCCACCAGGCTCCTCCGTCCATGGGATTTTCCAGGCAAGAGTACTGGAGTGGGGTGCCATTGCCTTCTCCACTAACCTCTCTACTTACTTATAAACATTTGATATTTCCATAATTGACAAATAGTTTTTCTTAAAGTAAATGAGTGATTGAACTCTGATGGTAGCATGTAAACGGCAGGAGCAGGGAATGTTAGTGACCAGGGCTCTTTAGAGCAATTTAATTTCCCCACCATAACAATGCTGAGTCTCAATCTCCTAATACCATAAGTTTCACTTGCTTGCACTGTACTTTGAATAATTTACAAAACTGGAATAGCCTTTTTATAGAACTGCAGCGTTCACCCAATTCATGTATGGTAAGATCTCTAGCCATTCCCCAAACTGAAAGAATCCAGAAAAAGAACTCAATGTATTAACATTAAAGATCCATCAGCTTTCCAGCTCCCTTCCCTATCTAAGGTGGTTATGTTAATGAACACAGAATCAGCACAAATGAGTAAGGAAATGGCTGAATCAAAACCTCCTTTCTTACTCTGCCTCAGCCTATTAAGAATTATAAAGATGAGCTCTTCAAATCTATCAAGAGGTCAGCTACCCCAGTTCAAAGTTATGAGAAAAATATCTGATAGCTGGATAATCATCATTAACAGTGAATGAACTATGTCCCATGCAGACTATCTTGAGACGTTAGCTAATGATGGCTTGAAGCCATCACAATTAGCAAGACACAAAAACACCAAGCATCTTAGACATAGAGACAAACTCTTTAAAATAACAAAACAAATCTGGTGTTATGGAAACAGCAATTTGAAGCAAATAATGTTTTCAGAAATGATTCATTTATTGTGTGATGTTAAAACATATCCATGTATTGATGTATCTTAAAAATCTTTTTAAAATAATGGAAAAAATTGTATAAGCCTGATTAATCAGCATTCAGAAGTTTTGAACTTAGAGTTTTATTGAGTTTTAAACAAATTAAAAAATATATAAAAATGCACTTGCAGAACAACAACAGATCAACATAAGAAAAGACAGCTATGCACTAGGTGGATTTCAACAAAAATCTTTGCAAAATTGGTGGGAAGAACTGAAATATGGTTAACTTGATCTCCCCATAGTTCATTTACTGTTGATGATGATTATCCATCTATCAAATATTTTTCTCATAATTTTGCAATGCTCCCCCCCCGAAAAAAATGTGCAGCCAAAAAAAAAAACAGTGATGCCCAATTTCCATTTGGATCTAAGGATCTTCCTAAAGCATCATTTCCAGTTTTGACACACTAGTAAAGAAAACCTCAGAAGTGAGACTTTGAGCTACTTATTCAGAAAGTGTTAAACAAAAATTTCAAAAATACTGAAGAATATAAGCAGGTAACTTTCACCAAAACATCAATCATAATTACCTTTTTATGATATCAAAAATATTTCTGTACTGTTGATAAATAATAATAAAATATTATTGTTGAAATAATAAAATATTTCATCTTTTACCATCTTTCTCCATTTATACTTCACATATTTTATTTTGTATATAGTATATTAGTATGGTATTACTTAATAAATAAATATAAAAGGGGCATTAGCAAAATGTTTTACCGATGGAGTGTGTGTTCAAAGGAGTTTGCAGATCATAGATATAGTGATTAAAGATCTTCATTCTGGAATCAGACTGTTTGAATTCTAGACCCACTGCCCATTAGCTATGTGGTCTTGAGAAACCAGATTGGCTTTTCTAAGCCTGAGTTTATTTGTAAAGTAGGCATACTCTTAGTATTTTCATCGTGATTGTTGTAAAGATTAAATGGAACTACTATATGATATTGTACCTCTGTCCCTGGCACATGCAAAGTGTACGAAATGACAGGTACTATCCTCCTCTTCCTCTTTCTCCTCCTCATTGCCATCACTGTGGTCATCATAACAAGATCATCATTATCATGTAACACAGCAGGCTGGTCACTACCATCTAAGTTATGCTCTAAATATTAAAATTTAAGTAACCTTCAGTGTGTCTTTGAGGGAATCTCTCAGTTGTGTAAGAAATTCCATAACTTATTTTGGCAGTTTTATTAAAGGCACGACTGCTCAACTAGGTCAGGTGTCCCTCCAGGCTCCTTTGAATGACATGGTATGTAACACACACAGTCAACTCTGAAATAACTGAAGAGCAGAGAACACAATACCTTTCCTACTAGTTACCTCCCTTAATTTGTTTACGAAGTACAATATGTGAATGAAAACTAAGAGGCTCTTGGAAAAAATCAGCAAGGGCACAATGACAGCACTTTTCACCATATGCCTCGTTTCTCTAGCTTCCACTCAGGTTCTGTTGTGTGACAGCATTATATGGATTCTATAGCCCTAGGTTTCCTTAGATGAGAATAAACTGAGTTAAGATGGAATTGAGATAAGCATGCACTTTATTAGGGGGATACCCAGAAAGCTGGTGACTCATACAAAGTTACTCATTTCTCAATGTTCACTTAAATGTTTCATGCCAGAAACAAATACTCAAACAACCCAATCTTATATCTAAAGGTCCAAGGTCATGGGCAGTGGTAGAGAGGAGCTACCCCACGTCCAAGGTAAAGTACTGCAGCTGTAGCTGTGAAGAGATAACCCACGTCCAAGGTAAGAGAAATCCAAGTAAGACAGTTGGCACTGAGTGGGCATCAGAGGGCAGACAGACTGAGACCACAATCACAGACAACTAGTCGATCTGATCACATGGACCACAGCCTTGTCTAACTCAGTGAAACTAAGCCATGCCCTGTGGGGCCACCCAAGACGGACGGGTCATGGTAGAGAGGCCTGACAGAAAGTGGCCCACTGGAGAAGGGAATGGCAAACCACTTCAGTATTCTTGCCTTGAAAACCCCATGAACAGTATGAAAAGGCAAAAAGATAGGACACTGAAAGATGAACTCCCCAGGTTGATAGGTGCCCAATATGCTACTGGAGATCAGCGGAGAAATAACTCCAGAAAGAATGAAGGGATGGAGCCAAAGCAAAAACAACACCCAGTTGTGGATGGGACTGGTGATCGAAGCAAGGTCCGATGCTGTAAAGAGCAATATTGCATAAGAACCTGAAATTTTAGGTCCATGAATCAAGGCAAATTGGAAGTGGTCAAACAGGAGATGGCAAGAGTGAACATCGACATTCTAGGAATCAGCAAACTAAGATGGACTGGAATGGGTTATTTAACTCAGATGACCATTATATCTACTACTGTGGGCAAAAATCCCTTAGAAAATGGAATAGGCATCATGGTTAACAAAAGAGTCCGAAATGCAGTACTTGGATGCAATCTCAAAAACAACAGAATGATCTCTGTTCATTTCCAAGACAAACCATTCAATATCACGGTAATCCAAGTCTATGCCCCGACCAGTAATGCTGAAGAAGCCAAAGGTGAACGGTTCTATGAAGACCTACAAGACCTTCCAGAACCAACACCCCCAAAATTGTCCTTTTAATTACAGGGGACTGGAATGCAAAAGAGGAAGTCAAGAAACACCTGGAGTAATAGGCAAATTTGGCCTTGGAGTACAGAATTAAGCAGGGCAAAGGCTAATAGAGTTCTGCCAAGAGAACACACTGGTCATAGCAAACACCCTCTTCCAACAACACAAGAGACGACTCTATACATGGACATCACCAGATGGTCAATACCTATATCAGACTGATTGTATTCTTTGCCACCAAAGATGGAAAAGCCCTATACAGTCAGCAAAAACAAGACCAGGAGCTGACTGTGGCTCACATCATGAACTCCTGATTGCCAAATTCATACTTAAATTGAAGAAAGTGGGGAAAACCACTAGACTATTCAGGTATGACCTAAATTAAATCCCTTATGACTAAACAGTGGAAGCAAGAAATAGATTTAAGGGACTAGATCTGATAGAGTGCCTGATGAACTATGGACAGAGGTTTGTGACATTGTACAGGAGACAGGAATCAACACCATCCCCAAGAAAAAGAAATCCAAAAAAGCAAAATGGCTGTCTGAGGAGGCCTTACAAATAGCTGGGAAAAGAAGAGAAGTGAAAAGCAAAGGAGAAAAGGAAAGATATAAGCATCTGAATGCAGAGTTCCAAAGAATAGCAAGGAGAGATAAGAAAGCCTTCCTTAGCCATCAATGCAAAGAAATAGAGGAAAACATAAAATGGGAAAGACTGAGATCTCTTCAAGAAAATTAGAGATACCAAGGGAACATTTCATGCAAAGATGGGCTCAATAAAGGACAGAAATGGTATGGACCTAACAGAAGCAAAAGATATTAAGAAGAGGTGGCAAGAATACACAGAAGAACTGTACAAAAAAGATCTTCACAACCAAGATAATCATGATGGTGTGATCACTCACACTCACCTAGAGCCAGACATCCTGGAATGTGAAGTCAAGTGGGCCTTAAGAAACATCACTAAGAACAAAGCTAGTGGAGGTGATGGAATTCCAGTTGAGCTATTTCAAATCCTAAAAGATGATGCTGTGAAAGTGCTGCACTCAACATGCCAGCAAAATTGGAAAACTCAGCAGTGGCCACAGGACTGGAAAAGGTCACTTTTCATTCCAATCCCAAAGAAAGGCAATGCCAAAGAATGCTCACACTACCGCACAATTGCACTCATCTCACACACTAGTAAAGTCATGCTCAAAATTCTCCAAGCCAAGCTTCAGCAATATGTGAACAATGAACTTCCTGATGCTCAAGCTGGTTTTAGAAAAAGCAGAGGAACCAGAGATCAAATTGACAACATCCGCTGGATTGTTGAAAAAGCAAGGGAATTCCAGAAAAACTTTTATTTCTGCTTTATTGACTATGCCAAAGCCTTTAACTGTGAATCAGAATAAACTGTGAAAAATTTTGAAGGAGATGAGAATACCAAACCACCTGACCTGCCTCTTGAGAAACCTGTATACAGGTCAGGAAATAACAGTTAGAACTGGACATGGAACAACAGACTGGTTCCAAATAGGAAAAGGAGTACATCAAGGCTGTATATTGTCACTGTGCTTATTTAACTTATATGCAGAGTACATCATGAGGAACGCTGGGCTGGAGGAAGCACAAGCTGGAATCAAGTTTGCCAGGAGAAATATCAATAACCTCAGATATGCAGATGACACCACCCTTATGACAGAAACTGAAGAACAACTAGAGAGCCTCTTGATGAAAGTGAAAGAGGAGAGTGAAAAAGTTGGCTTAAAGCTCAACATTCAGAAAACTAAGATCTTGGCATCTGGTCCCATCACTTCATGCAAATAGTTGGGGAAACAGTGGAAACAGTGGCTGACTTTATTTTTCTGGGCTCCAAAATCACTGCAGATGCTGATTGCAGCCATGAAATTAAAAGATGCTTATTCCTTGGAAGGAAAGGTATGACCAACCTAGAGAGCATATTAAAAAGTAGAGACATTACTTTGTCAACAAAGGTCCATCTAGTCAAGGCTATGGTTTTTCCAGTAGTCATGTATGGATGTGAGAGTTGGACTATAAAGAAAGCTAAGCTCCGAAGAATTAATGCTCTTAAACTGTGGTGTTGGAGAAGACTCTTGAGAGTTCCTTGGACTGTAAGGAGATCCAACCAGTCCATCCTAAAGGAGATCAGTCCTGGGTGTTCATTGGAAGGACTGATGTTGAAGCTGAAACTCCAGTCCTTTGGCCACCTGATGCGAAGAGCTGACTCATTTGAAAAGACCCTGATGCTGGGAAAGACTAAGGGCAGGAGGAGAAGGGGACAACAGAGGATGAAATGGCTGGATGGCATCACCGACTCAATGGACATGGGTTTGGGTAGACTCTGGCAGTTGGTGATAGATAGGGAGGCCTTGCATGCTGCGGCTCAGGGGGGGTCACAAAGAGTCGGACAGGACTGAGCGACTGAACTGAACTGATATCTAAAGGAACTAGGAAAAGAAGAACAAACAAAAGCCAAAGTTAGTAGAAGGAAATAAATCATAAAGATCAGAACAGAAATAAATGTTTGCTTCTTTGAAAAGACAAATGAAATTGATAAAACTTTAGACAGACTCATCAAAATAAATAAATGACAGAGGGCCCAAGGAAATAAAATCAGAAATGAAAGAGAAGCTACAACCAACACTATAGAAATACAAAGGATCATCGAGATTACTATTAACAAGATACACCAATAAAATGAATGACCTAAAAGAAATGGAAAATTCTTAGAAACATATAATCTCCCAAGACTGGATCAGTAATAAATAAAAAAAATATGAACAGACCAATTACCAGTAATAAAACTGACTTAATAATAACATCCCAACACACAAAGGTGCTGGACCAGAACTTCACAGAATGTTTGAATTTTACCAAACATTTAAATAAGAGTTAACACCCATCCTTCTCAAACTGTTTCAAAAATCTGAAGGGGAAGGAATCCTTCCAAACCTACTTTAAAAGGCCAGCATCATGTTGATAACAAAACCAGGCTAAGACACCACACAAAAAAAGAAAGTCAGAGACCAACATCACTGATGAACACAGATGTAAAAGTCTTCAACAAAATATTAGCATAGCAAATTCAATACACTGAAAAGGCCATACACCATAATCAAATAGATTTACTCCAGGGATGCAAAGGTGATTCAATATCCTCAATCAATTGATATATCACATTAACAAACTGAAATATAAAAATCACATGATCATCACAACAGATGCAAAAACCTTTTGACAAAATTGAAAGGGACTCCCTGTGCACTGTTTGTGGGACTGTAAATTGGTACAAGTGCTATAGAAAATAGTATGAAGGTTCCTCAAAAATTAAAAATAGACCTACATGCAATCTAGCAATTCTACTTCTGGGTATTTTTCCAACAAAAACAGAAACATTAGTTTGAAAAGATATATGCATTCCCATGTTCATTATAGCATTATTTATGAAAGCCAAATATAATAGCAACATAAGTGTCCACTAATGGATAACTGGACTTCCCTAGTGGCTCAGATGGTAAAGCGTCTGTCTGTCAATGTGGGAGACCTGGGTTCGATCCCTGGGTTGGGAAGATTCCCTGAGAAGGAAATGGCAAACCACTCCACTACTCTTGCCTAGAAAATCCCATGGACAGAGGAACCTGGTGCAGCTGCCTCTGTCCACGGGGTCGCAAAGAGTCGGACACGACTGAGTGATTTCACTTCACTTCACAATGGATAACTGGATAAAGAGTATGTGATATCTATCTATCTAGTAGAGTATTCAGTTCAGTTCAGTATTACTCAGTCATAAAAAAAAATGAAATCTTGCTATTTGCAACAACATGGAATGACCTAGAGGGTATTATGCTAAGTGAAGTAAGTCAAAGACAGATACCATATGATTTCACTTACGTGTGGAATTGAGAAACAAAGCAAATGAACAGATTGAAATGAATGAACAAATTTGAAACAGGCTTAGAAACAAGTAGATGGTTGTCAGAAGGGAGGAGGATGCGAGGGATGAGTGAAATAGGTGAGGGAGATTAAAATGTACGAACTTCCACTTACAAAATGAGTATGTCACAGGAATGAAATCTATAGCATGGGGAATACATCCAACAATATCGTAATAAATTTGTATGGTGACAGAGTAATCAGAATTACTATAGAAATATCAAATTCCTATGTTGTGCATCTGGAATTAATATGGTGTTGTAGGTCAATTATATTTAAAAAGAAAAAAGATGAATGCCTTCAATCCATGCATTTTAAAGATCTATCAGGATGACCTGAGACCCACACAGCTGCACTTTTAAATTCTGCAAAGCCATTACACGTGTCCTTTAGTCCCTGTTCTAGCTCCTGATTCAATGACATGACTTGTTGCCAAACAGACTTTCCGGCAGAGAGGGCTTCCCCACAGTAACAAGGTTATTAGTGTGTTTTCAATCAGATGACTGGCTTATTTGAATAATCTGCTGTCTTGTTTCTCTCTGTGTGCTCAACCGGAGAGCTAATGAATACAGGCTTCTCTTCTTACAAAGGAAAGTGTGATTTCTCAGGTATTTTTCCAAAAAGACTTAAAAAAACATTCCTGTGAATTTCAGATTTGAAAGGCTAGTGGTTTAGAGTGTTTTTCACTGATTTTAAATAGGATTGAAAACAGGAAACAGAAGTTAGTTTCTAAGATGAGTCTGGCTACACATTCAATCCTACTGATTTGGGCAGTATTTTCAATGATCAGAAAGAAAAAAAAAAAAAGACCTCACTGACTTCTGCTGAGAGCAGGGATTACCTTCTGAACAGTTGGTTTTACAGAGGAGTTTGTAGTAGGAAAGAGCACAGATTTTCAATCTAGGTTAAACTGGATTCTGATCACAGCTCCATAGTTCCCAGCTATATGATCCTGGACAAATTAATAGATTCTCTCAGCTTCTGAGAATAAATAGCACTTACATCTGTGCTTGTTGTAAGAATTAAATGAGATACTATGTATAAACACACCCTTCCCAGTCAAAAATAAGCACTCATTCATCAGCACTGTGATGACCTTTGTTATCACTACCACCAGCCTGATACTTTGAATTAAGAATGGAGATGGTTTGGTTAGTGTTGAGAAACTGAGGAAGAGGTTGCCTGAGGAGAAGGTCCTCACCAGAGGCCTTGGCGAAGGGCCGGCTTCGCTCAGCATGTCTCCAACGTTCTCATAAAGATCTCATCCCTTGACCCTTAACAATTCTTTCCATTTAGCTTAAGGAACACTCCCTGCTCTTTCCATTTAGCCTAAGGAACATTCCTTGTGCCTGTAGTCCTTGAGATGACCAAAAACTATGCCAGGAGCCATGATTATAGCTAATCTGGGGGCTTGGGAAACTGATTAAGCTTAGAGGTGGAGACAGCATGTTTAGTAAACCTGATGTTATCAACATTCTGCAGATGTTCTGGTTTTTGTCATGTTGCTATGGTTTTTGACGTTCTACTTCCTTGTAAAACTATATAATAACGCCTGAAGAATAAAGCAAATTGTCCGTCTCCAGAAGGCTGTCCGTGTCCCTTTTTTCAGAAGCAACTCCACCGAGCTCTACAGTTAGAGTTCCAATTCCAACATTTTCCTGGATTTCTGGAGTGCCAGAAGCATTTGCTTGGCAACTTTGGGCCTTACTTTCATTTAGTCGAAAATGGCTCAATAAAAATCTCAAGATTTACCAAATGGCAAGCTCAGCAAAATCTAATGCACTAATCTCAGAATTTGAAAGCCAGTGTCAAGTTCATAAAATAGAACCCAGGGAACATAAAACTGGACATATATTCAGTGTTCAATCATTCATGGCAATGAGGATCTAGTATCAGTGCTCACTGTATACTGGGGTATTCATTCTGATCTAGACTTGCTGCTAAGAGCTTTCTGTGCACTGTCTTGCGGGCTCTTCTCGACAACTCTGAGAGATAGGCACTGCTATTCCAAGTGAGGAAAACAAAACTTATGGAGGCCGGGTAATTATTCTATTATTGATTTTAATCTTTTTTACATTTTAATAAAATTTCAATTTTATTGGAGTATAGTTGATTTACAATGTTGTCTTTGTACAATCACAGAGCCTGGATGGCAGACCCAAGTTCTAAACTAAAGCCAGTATTTTGAATTGTGTCACATTCCCTGGAAAAAGGAAAGATGACACAGGTCCAACCAGTAGACATACAAAAAAGCACTATGTTGGACATGGCATGCTTCGATCATTTTTCTATTGCTGGTTTTCATAAATTCAATATGGCACATTTGCCCCCAATGAGTTGTATTCTTTGAGTCTGAGTGGATGAGTCAACATCAAGTGACAGCCTGAAGTTTAACAAATAAACTGGCAAAAAACCAACCAAACAAAAAAGGCAGAAACCAGGGCCACACTGAACATGTTCCAAAGACAGTCAGCAAAGGAAATGACCCACAGGAGAATACAAAAGGGATTAGGTTGGAGTTTTCCAAGGTGTTATGTTTATTTTTAGACATTATTCCAAATAAACCTATAAAGATGTTGTCATGCAGTGAGAATGTGTGAGCCATGAGAATAATAACAATTTCAAAGACAGTATACTGTAATTAACATTTATCAAACATCATTATGTGCCAGACTCTAGGCTAATAAATTTTTATTGAGGGCCTACTATCTGTTAAGTACTATTCTAGGTTCTACAGATAGTCTGAAATAAAATGAGTCCATATTTTCAGGGAGCTTACTTTTGTATATTTTCTCTTAGGTCCAGGAATACAAGCATTTTGGAGCGGACTTTAACACTCTGCAACAGAGGGCTTAAATTTTTAAAAAATATTTCACCAAGTAGTACCATTTTGGGGGAACTTATCAAAAAGAAACTTATGTCAATTACTCCTACAACCACAGGGTGGTTTAACATAATAAAAGGAAGAAGTGATATAAATGCTTCTGTGAGTCAAAAGGATATGTTTTGATGTTAGCATACAATAAAGTTATTACTTTGGCCACTAGAAATTATTTAGAATCTTATGAAATGATTTGAGAAAATGTTAATGATATTACAAAGGAGTATGTGATATATATTTTTATAAATTTCTTGCACAGAAAAATAAGGCTATATAAACACCAAATTCATAGTAATAGCTCTGAATAACTGCTATGGGTGATTTAAATTTTATTCTTTTTTCTTATTTGTATTTTCTAAATTCCTGTAATGAGTAGGTAGCACCGATACAAAAAGAAATTACTTTGTAAATGCTGTAGCCCTATTTGTTTCCATTCTGGACAATTTGTTTCCAAATTCAATGTGGCCATGTATAACTTCCACACAGTGCAAGGAAATAAAAAGGGCAAGAGGAAATAAAATAATAGTGAAAGGGGAAATAAAAAGTGTTTTTCAGTGATCACTGTGTCATTTAAAGGTTGATTATCCAGGGGGAGAGGGGAGGGGTAATTAGGTTCACATCAGTTCTGCAAATATCGCCTTGCACCTAAAACCAGCTCTAACTAGCACTTAATTGAAATTGCTTCCCCTTTTGAACCTTTGTTTCAGTTCAGTTCAGTTCAGTTGCTCAGTCGTGTCCGACTCTTTGCGACCCCATGAATCACAGCCTATCTGCAAAATGAGAGGATTGGACAAAATGACTTTTCAGTATATTGTCAATGAGCAAAAATGATTTTCCTTGCTCTGCGGACAATGACCATGACCTCCAGATACCAAGGCATAAAAGTTGGGTCTTATACAAGATGTCTATCTACAGATAGACAGATACCATGAAAAGTCATAACTGTGCCTAAAAAGGACCAGAGAGCATTGGTTTTGCAGGTGCGTCTTCACGTTTTCTGAGTCTGGTTCTGGAGCTTTTGGAGTCATGACAATCCTGTTACTGGTTATTTTTTTTAAGTTTCTTTTTTTCCTCAAGCACATGTGTTGGATCCTAAACATAAAAACGAAAATTTATTTACCAGTATTCTTGGCACAATATTGACATTTCCCATCAAAGATTTGGGTATCTGATATATAGGTAAGATAACGTAAGTGTTAATGAGAAAACAGACACTATTTCAAACCAACAAGATGAGATATGAGTGTATTTGCGACTCTTAAAGCAGATTGTATTTTTCTATTCTACTTGGACATTCTCTAACAGTGCAGAACCATAGGACTTTTTGTGATGACTGAAGTGTTTTCGATCTGCTTGTACAATATGGTAGATAACAGTCAGGCTATTGAGTGCTTGAAAGATGTAAAAAGTGCACATGGGAAACTGAATTTTAATTTTATTTAACTATTCTAAATATAAATAACCACACAGTAGCTACAGGCTTGCAATGCAAAATGTGTTCTCTGGACCAGCAGTCCCAGGGTTACATGGGAGTTTGTTAGAAATGCAGACCCTCATTCCCTACCTGAAACCTCTGGTACCTGATGCTGCATTTTAACAAGATCTGCTGGTGATTCATATGCAAAGTAACAGTCCAGAAGCATCCCTCTAGAGACAACTGTTCAACTTTCCATTTCATCCGTCAATCAAATAACCAACAGATCTTTCCATCATCAGCAGGTACTAGATCTCTGTCCGGGGCACCAGACACTGGGCTAGGCAGAGCAGGGCAAGTAGAGCAGCACCAGAATGCACACTGGGCAGCATAGCATGGGGGATAAGGGCATGAGCTTGGGATCAGAGTCTTCCTAATATCGCTTTCAAACACCAATACAGTATACGAACGCATATATATGGAATTTAGAAAGATGGTAATGATAACCCTGTATACAAGACAGCAAAAGAGACACAGGTGTATAGAACAGTCCTTTGGACTCTGTGGGAGAGGACGAGGGTGGCATGATTTGGGAAAATGGCATTGAAACATGTATATTATCATATGTGAAACAAATCACCAGTCCAGGTTCGACGGATGATACAGGATGCTCGGGGCTGGTGCACGAGGATGACCCAGAGGGAGGATAAGGGAAGGAGGGAGGTGGGAGGGGTTCAGGAAGGGGAACTCATGTACAACCGGGGCGGATTCATGTCAATGTATGGCAAAACCAACCAAAATAACAATAAAAAATAAATAATGAAAAAAAAAAAGTGTTATCCTGAGCCAGCTGTTTTACTTCTCTGAGACTGCTTCCCATCCTTCAAATGGAAACCATCTGTAAATATTAAATGACAATGCACATTAAGTGCTGAGCTCATGTCTAGCACAGAACAAGCCTTCAATAAATGATTCCTGTTACTTTCATTATCAAGGCTCTTACCACGAAGCTGCAGGAGATTCACACTCTTAACACCAGTGGTTTAGACAAACCTTAGAGGCCGATGAGAAGGTAAACTATAGTCCATGCTGAAAAGATGCTGACTCACAGCGTTCTCAGGGAATGTCACTAATCCCAAATTCAGGAGGTAGGAAGAGACAGATCCTCTGGAGAGATGTGTTTTTTCATAAAGTAAAACACCATGAGATAATCAGTGCATTTGGATAAAATGTGCACTGTATTAATTTTTAAAGGCTGCATCCTCTGTCACAGGCCCTGAGTAGGTCCTCACAACTCCAGTGCACATAATTATGGAGCAGATAATCATTGATAATCTCCTTTTGTGAAGCAGTAGAGCATAAAGATTTAGAGCATGCATTCTGGAGTCCAGTTACCTGGACTGGAAGTCCAGCTCTGCCACTTATTAGAAAAATTTTCCTATGCGTTAGTCTCTTCATCTATAAAATGAGAACAGCAGTAACATTAACACACAGGGAGGTATAAAGATTAAAGGAGATGATACATTCCAAGTACTCAGTGGAGTGTGGGGTACTCACCAGCTCAGTTAATAAACTAGAAAGACATGAGAGGTGAATAAAATAAAAACATACATATACCTTTAAAAAACCTCGATAGTCAAGTGACTAAAAAACAAAACAACAACAACAAAAACTGCCTAAAGGTTATCTGTTTGAGAAGTGTTTGGAAGTACTCTTCTTCACTAGTTCTGTCCCTACTTTGCTCCATTTTCAAACCAGTGTTGCAAGAAGTTGGGAATGCCAAGTTTACAACATGCGTACAATGGGGAAATATAATGCACAACATTTAATATGGTGTAGAATATGGCATCACTCTTTATTTGATCTATTAGAACAGGTCTATTAATTGGAAGCTTTCTTCCATGGTCTCTTTGGGGTCAATGCTGTTGTTAAAGGCAAAACAGAAACTTATTTATACAAAGCACGGCCCTTTTGGTTTTCTCTGTGAGTCTTCTTGGAGAGAATCCAGCTCAGACCTGAATTATACAGAATCAGTTTCAGTGTTGCTGCTGATCAAATTTATCCATGAACTGAATTAAGAATTATGGAAGTGGCTGGAGCTAATATATGCAGCAGACCATCCCATTAAGCATCCTTTCTCATTTGCCAGCATGACTGTTAAACCAGAACACAGACCTTTTGACACAAACCACTGCTCAAAAATGACTGCACCAAATAACCAGGGGCCTGTCCCCTGACATATTGTGATCCTCCGTAAAGAAAACTTGGTTGTCTCACATGGATTAGGGACAGGGTTATTTTCTGAGGGCAGTTAATATAATTTTTAGAGAATCTTACTACATATGTTTATAGATTTCCAATTTTCAGAGAAAATTAAGGAAAAAAACTAAAACCATCAAAGGATGAGGTGGGTATGTATACAAACATGTATGTTTAATGACTTTGTTTCTCAGAATCACTATTATAATAACACCATGGATAAGTTCTTGAAGAGCAGGAATTCTAATCCTATCTAATCACATCACCCTTCTCTTCAGTTCAGTTCAATTCAGTTGCTCAGTCGTGTCCGACTCTTTGCGAGCCCATGAATCACAGCAGGCCAGGCCTCCCTGTCCATCACCAACTCCCGGAGTTCACTCAAACTCATGTCCACAGAGTCGGTGATGCCATCCAGCCATCTCATTCTCTGTCATCCCCTTCTCCTCCTGCCCCCAATCCTTCCCAGCATCAGAGTCTTTTCCAGTGAGTCAACTCGTCGCAGGAGGTGGCCAAAGTATTGGAGTTTCAGCTTTAGCAACCCACAAAACCAAATAAAACCTATACTCAAAATTTGTCAAAATAACAGCATAAATAAATGGGCAAATTTCCAACCCACATGGCAACTCTGAATAAAATAAGTATGATAAGAGTGATGATTTAGAGCTTGGGCTCTGAAATTAGTCCGGACTCAAATCCCACCTATGCCACCAAAGAGCTCTGCTATTATTGTTCAGTCACTCAGTAATGCCTGACTCTTTGCAACCCCATGGATTGCAGCACACCAGGCTTTCCTGTCCTTCACCATCTCCCAGAGCTTGCTCAAGCTCATGTCCATTGAGTTGGTGATGCCATCCAACCATCTCGTCTTCTGTTGATCCATTCTCCTCCTGTCTTCAGTCTTTCCCTGCATATCAGGGTCTTTTCCAATGAGTCAGCTCTTCGCATCAAGTGGCTGAAGTATTGGAGCTTTAGCTTCAGCATCAGTCCTCTAGCATCACAGTTCGAAGGCATCAATTCTTTGGTGCTCAGCCTTTTTTTATTGTCCAGCTTTCACATCCATACATGACTACTGGAAAAACCATAGCTCTGACTATATGGATCTTTGTAGGCAAAGTAATGTCTCTGCTTTATAATATGTCATCTAGGTTTGTCATTGCTTTTCTTCCAAGGAGCAAGTGTCTTTTAATTTCATGGTTGCTGTCACCATCCACAGTGATTTTGGAGCTCAAGAACAAAGTCTGTCACTGTTTCCACACCTTGGCAAAAGACATAAAGCCTTTAAAATTTTCCCATATGTAGAGTAGGGATAGCAACATTACCCACCTTATAAGAGCAGTTAATAATACTTAAATCAATGATGGAAGCTTGCTTTTACATCAGTTTGTATGAAGAGCTATTCTAAGCACTTCCCCTCTATTCCCTAAATATGCTTCATAAAACCCACAGGACATTCCTTATTATCTCCTCTTACACCCATTTTGCATGCTAAACCACTTCAGTCATGTCTGACTCTTTGCGAATCTATGGACCATAGCCTATCAGGCTTCTCTGTCCATGGGATTCTCCAAGAAAGAATATTGGAGTGGTCTGCTGAGTCCTCCTTCAGGGGATCTTCCAGACCCAGGGATTGAACCTGCATCTCCTATGTCTCTTGCATTGGCAGGCAGGTTCTTAACCACTAGTGCCACCTGGGAAGCCCATTTGACAGATGAGGAAATGAAGCCACACACTTGGTAATCTGCCAAAAGCCACAGATCTGGTAAGTGCAAGATGCAGTATTTGAATTCAAGGAGTCTCACTTCAGAGTCCATGTGTTAACCCTTGTGCTGTGAGTCGTCTGATATAAATTGGCATTGATATGAGCTATTTTTATTCCACTGATGCTGGATAGTAATAAAAAATAGAGAAGAAACCATTGTTAACCCTCCTATGTCACTGTCAGTCCCTCCCTAGGGATGGGAGGACCCTGCTGATACATTTGTGGGGGTAGAAAAATCTGTGGCTTGTGTTTATATAGGAGGAACAAATGGTAAAGAATCCAAGAGTTCTTTCCAGTGAATGATGGGGTCTCAGTAGTTTAGGTAAAGAATTTCCTCAAATCGAGTTTCTCCCTTCTCCTCCTACATATCAGTTTACAGAATGTGGGGACCAGTCTTTAGCCTGTGGAGACTCTCCTTCAGACCCGTGTCTCATTGCCGGAGCCTCATGGACCCCACAGTGTCCATTCTTTGCAGGCTTCTGAGTCTTTGGTCTCTGAGTCACCCACAAGCCAACCTAAGTTTTACTAATCATCTTCCTTTTGAACTCAGGCCCTCTAGATTCCCAACCTGACCTCTATATCATGATAGATTTTCTCTCCCTCAAAAATCCTGAATCTGTCCCACCTCATGGCCTTTACGTGCACTAGAATACTCTTCCAGCAGCTCTTGACAAGACTGGCTTCCAAGGCAGAATCAAAGATGGCAGATGAATAGGGGGAGGAGACCACCTCCTCCCCTATAAATACGTCAAAAGACCATCTCCACATGGAACAATTCCTAAAGAACAACTTCTCAACGCTGGCAGAGGATCCCGGACATTCAGAAAGGCAACTGATCTCCTGGAGCTTTGACTTGTGTGCTGTGTGGCCTGAGAAGTCTTGATGTTACTGTAAGAGGTCAAGCCTGAATCCCAGAGACAGGAGACTCAACTCCAGGACTTTGGAGCATTAGAGAACTCCCAACCGCATGGAACATTAATAGATGAGAGCCCACCCAGAAGCCTCCATACCTACACTGAGACCAAGCTTCACCCAAGAGCCAGCAAGCTCCAGTGCAGGATGCCCCATGCCAATCCTCCAACAAAACAGGAACGCAACTCTGCACGTTAGCAGGCAGGCTGCCCAGACCCATCCCAAAACCAAAGTCACCCCAAAACTCACTCCTGGACACTGCACTGCCCTCCAGAGAGATGAGATCCAGTCCTATCCACCAGAACATAGGCACAAGTCGCCCTAATCAAGAAACCTCCACAAGGCATTGGTCCAGCCCCACCCACGAGGAGTAGACTCCACAGTTAACAGAAGCTACAACTCTCCAGCCTGCAGAAAGACTGGTTTCCCACCCTACCAATTTTGGGTATCATCTCCAAAATCTTTTTCTCAAGGACACTTGCTCTAACCATCCAGTCAAAACTCCCTTCCTTCTACCACTTGTATCTTATTTATTTCTTTAAAGCACTTTTTATTTTTTTGTAGTACTCTAAGCTTATGTCCTAGAAGTAAGCTCCATAAAGGTCCTTATTTATCTTGCCCATCACTCCACCTCTTATGTTAGCACATAGATGCTAACAGTAAACACTGGTTCAACAAACACATACATGTTGTCTTCTCTGCATCAGCTGCATGCCTCACATTGGTCTTCTCACCTCCCTGGAATTGTATTTTCAAAGTCTTCTCTGCCTCACTGACTTCCCAACTCAAGTTCTTCCTCATGGGGTCATGTTCATTCATGTCTTCATTCAACAAATGTATATTGAAGAGCCAGAAAATGCCAGACATTGATGGACAAAGATGAATAAAACACATTCTGGACCTTGTGGAACTTTTAGTCTACTGCACAGGGCAGATGTGCCCAGATGATTTCAACAGAAGCTTCTGTCTACCACTGGTATTAAGGAGTTCGGATGGGATCTTAGCTAAAACCAGTGCAGGGGTGGGGAGACTTCCCACAGGGTGTGAAAGAGGTGCTGGTTTTTGAAAGACAAGTGGGAAATAGTCAAATAAAGAAAACTGGAATGGATATTCCAGATAGAGGGAAGAGCATGAACAAAGTTACAGAAACCATGATGGTGGAGAAACTAAGTGGTTAAATATTAGATGGTGAGGTGTAAGGAAGGCCCAGATCATGGATGGTTGTGAATCATGTGTTAAAAAACTTGAACTTGGGACTTCCCTGGCAGTCCAGTGGTTAAGAATCTGTGCACTGCAGGGGGCATGGGTTCAATCCAGGATTGAGGAACTAAGATCCCACAAGCCACATGGTGCAGCCAAAAAGTTAAAAAAAAAAAAAAAATCTAAAAGCTTGAACTTTATCCTATAAGCAATGGGGAGCTATTGCGAGTTTTATTCAGGAGAGTAAAATCTCCAAGGGAAGCTTGGGTTTTTAAAAAATCACCTCAAAATTTCCTTTCCTTGAGTTCCTGAAGGACAGCAACTCACAGTTGGTCAACTAAAGAGAAAGAGGAAGGAATGAGTTATATTAGAATACAAATGCTGTGTGAAAAGGACATTAAATTCTTTTTTTTTCCCCCTGCAAAAGGCCTATAGCAGAGAGAGTGTCTAAGCTGGGAATAATTGCAAATTTTTTTTTTTTTTTATTGGCATCATTTGCTTAAACTAAGAGATGATTTCACTCTGATTGGAAACCATTTCTGATGCAACTTAAATGACCTCCATAAATATTTTATAACCACTCAGGATCAGCATACTTGAGAATAAGCTAGACTACTTCATAAACTTGTTTGCTTTAGTGCTGCAGAGGAAAAAACTAAAACTTCATAAATGCAGGGCATGTTGGAATCAAAAAGAAGTGTGACAGAAGTTCTTTGGATAACTATCCCACTGCTCTGAAACCACCAGTTTTCGATAATTTACTATCGAGTAATCATGATTTTATATAGCAACTTGTTTCCTCTATGGCGAATATTTAGATGTAAGTATATTTTGTAAAACAGCAAGATTACACCAGAATTCCGTAATTCCACGGATTCTGGAGTTAAAGAGACCTGCATTCAAGAGCTGATGTTGCCAGTCTCTGTGTCTGTGACTCTGAGACAAAGTCACTAAACCTTTCTGGGTCTCTACAATGTATGTATGTGTATGCTCAGTCATTCAGCCGTAGCCAACTCTTTGAGACCCTCTGTACTATAGCCTGCCAGGTTCCTCTGTCCATGAGATTTTCCAGGCAAGAATACAGAGATCTTCCTGACCTAGGGATCGAACTTGAGTCTCTTGCAACTCCTGCATTGGGAGGCGGATTCTTTACCACTGTGCCACCTGAGAAGCCCACGTTTATATACAAATGTGAATAATAAGCTGTTTACCTTGAGTTGTAATGAGTGTTGGATGAGATTATGGGTTTGGCCCAATGTCTGGGACATGGGAGCCAACAAAAGTTAGCTACCACCACTGCCCCCACCATATCATGGTAGGGAAATAATCCACCATTAAGTGTTAGTCGCTCAGTCGTACCTGACTCTTTGTGACCCCATGGACTGCAGCCCACCAGGCTCCTCTGTCCATGAGATTTTCCATGCAAGGATACTGGAGTGGGTTGCTATTTCCTTCTCCAGGGGATCTTCCCAATCCAGGGATCAAACCTGGGTCTCCTCCACTGCAGGCAGATTCTTTACCAATTGAGCTACAAGGGAAGCTTAATCCACCATGGCATTGCTAAAAATTCTTGTGACAGCTTTTCTTCTTGACTATCCTTTCAAATTTGTTTACATACTAAACTTTTTGGGAAGACAGAGATAGGGAGTCTCTACAGGACAGAGGGAAGATTTGTGTACGACCAGGATTATAACTGGGCAAAAACTGGGCAGGTTTATTAGCGGCATTCACATAAAACCAGAGTTCCCTGAGCTCTGTGTTCCTCAGCTATGACACAGACCCAGTGACTACACAGTATCTATCTGGGCTCCTCCCTGTGGGCCCATGCGAAGTGGGGAACCCAGGGAGCCACCATGAACAGGAAGGGAGCACAGGCCCCAAGTTACGCCATAAGTTGGAAAATCCTTGGTCCTTGCCATACTTCTGTGTCATCTGCCAGCATCCACGATTCTCTGGCAAGTTAACTTGTTAGCTTGAAAGTAGAGTAAAATCTCAGACCCTTCACAGTTCTTGAGAATCACCTTCCTCTTCATCATTCTTCTGAGAGAAGAAAATGTTGAAAACTGATATTAAGCTCTTTATCCAAAGTGAAACTCCATATGTGATGCGGGCTTATCACTTCCACTGAAGGCACTCATCATTTGAGTTTAATATTCCCTGGTGGCTCAGACGGTGAAGAACTTGCCTGCAATGCAGGAGACCTGGGTTTGATCCCTGTGTCGGGAAGATCCCCTGGAGGAGGGCATGGCAACCCACTTCAGTATTCTTGCCTGGAGAATCCCATGGACAGAAGACCCTGGTGGGCTACAGTCTATGGGGTCTCAGAGTCAGATATGACTGAGCGAGTAACACTTCTCAACTAATTTATTCTGTTTTCACTCAGAATCATGTAGATAAATGGAAATATAATTAACTGGATAAATATTTTAAATGCCAGTTAACTCTGAGTGTGTTTACTGGACATGAATTAACCTGATTAAATACAGAATTACATTTCAGTTACAAATTGTAGATTTGCATTTTCCTGGTTGATATAAACAGATGCATTTACTTCTTGTTTTGAATACAGAGAGTTCAAAACAGAGCCATCCAGGCAATTGGGTACATATATTGTGCCGCCATGATCTTGCTGAATATGTTTGTTAATATCCTTTTTAATCTGTGTCATTTTAGTTAAATGATTTGGAATAAACCAGAACAACAGCAATAAAAAGATTAAAACATCGCTCCCAGAAAATTCATTTATGAAACATTCTTCTTTGATGTCTTAGTAATAAAACAATTTTACACCTAGAGCTCCCAATTTAATTTTCTTTCTATTTTTATAAAAAGCCCTTTGTTAGTTTGCTTTCTCCCCCTACCCGCCCCTTTCAGGGTAAACACATAGCCTAGCTATCTTTGTTAAGGTGCAGACTAGGAGACAGGATTAGAATAGGATTGAATGAGTTATTAAATGGACCTTGGTTCAAGTCCTAGATCCCTCTCTATGAATACCCTTGGACTGTAGGCCTAGCTTTCTTAATCTGTGCTATGGCATTATAACACATACCTCTAAGACTTACATAGAGTTTTAACTAAGGGCTAGTGCTTCATGAGTACTACTTCAGTATGGGCCTATAAAACAATAACAGATGATCTGTCCAGTAAATGCCATCAATGCAAGAGTCTTTTGGCAGTTATAGGGCTGAATTAAAAATAATTCCTGCCAACAAATGCTTAATTCACTTCCACTCCTTCATCATATCTCTGAACAGCCTTTGCATACACTGAGCAGTTTTCTACCTCACTCCAAGACTAGGTCAAATTCTGCTGAAAAAGTGAAAGTGTTAGCCACTCAGTTGAGTTTGACTCTTTATGACCCTATGGATTGTAGCCTGCCAGGCTCCTCTGTCCATGGGATTCTCCAGGCTAGAATAATGGAATGGGCAGCCATTACCTTCTCCAGGGGAATTTTCCCAATCCAGGAGTCAAACCTGGGTCTCCTGCATTACAGGCAGATTCTTTACTATCTGAGCCACAGGGCAGCCACCAAACCCTGCTAGTCCTCCTAACAGGTGTCAAGCACTTTCCTCTTCAAAGTGGTGGTCAGAGCTATTTGACATTTATTCATGTGATTCTTTGATGGGGTTCTTTCTCCTCTACTACACCTTCAGCTCCATGAGGACAGACTTGTTTCCCAGTCCGTGAAAGACACACAACATATTTTGATTGAATGAATCAAGTCTTTGACTTACTTTGATGGGGGTAGAGTTGGATACCTTGGATGAAAGGGGTCAAGACACCCCTTTGAGAACTCTATTCAATACTATATAATGGCCTATAAGGATAAAGAATCTAAAAAGAATGGATATATGTATATTTTCAACTGATACATATATATGTATAACAGAGTATACATGAAGATTACACAACACTGTAAATCAACCATACTCCAAAAAAAAATTTCTTTAGAAGACATCCCGTTGACATCCCAGATGTTGAATAAATTGAATAAACAGGCAAATATTTATGGACACTTATTAAGTGACAATATGTCAGCAAATTTGGAAAACTCAGCAGTGGCCACAGGACTGGAAAAGGTCAGTCTTCATTCCAATCCCAAAGAAAGGCAATGCCAAAGAATGCTCAAACTACCGCACAATTGCACTCATCTCACACGCTAGTAAAGTCATGCTCAAAATTCTCCAAGCCAGGCTTCAGCAATATGTGAACCGTGAACTCCCAGATGTTCAAGCAGGTTTTAGAAAAGGCAGAGGCACCAGAGATCAAATTGCCAACATCCGCTGGATCATGGAGAAAGCAAGAGAGTTCCAGAAAAACATCTATTTCTGCTTCATTGACTATGCCAAAGCCTTTGACTGTGTGGATCACAATAAATTGTGGAAAATTCTGAAAGAAATGGAAATACCAGACCACTTGACCTGCCTCTTGAGAAACCTGTATGCAGGTCAGGAAGCAACAGTCAGAACTGAACATGGAACAACAGACTGGTTCCAAATAGGAAAAGGAGTACGTCAAGGTTGTATATTGTCACCCTGCTTATTTAACTTATATGCAGAGTACATCATGAGGAACGCTGGGCTGGAAGAAGCACGAGCTGGAATCAAGATTGCTGGGAGAAATATCAATAACCTCAGATATGCAGATGACACCACCCTTATGGCAGAAAGTGAAGAGGAACTCAAAAGCCTCTTGAGGAAAGTGAAAGAGGAGAGTGAAAAGGTTGGCTTGAAGCTCAACATTCATAAAACGAAGATCATGGCATCTGGTCCCATCACTTCATGGGAAATAGAAACAGTGGAAACAGTATCAGACTTTATTTTTTGGGGCTCCAAAATCACTGCAGATGCTGATTGCAGCCAGGAAATTAAAAGACACTTACTCCTTGGAAGGAAAGTTATGACCAACCTAGATAGTATATTAAAAGCAGAGACATTACTTTGCCAACAAAGGTCCATCTAGTCAAGGCTATGGTTTTCCCAGTGGTCATGTATGGATGTGAGAGTTGGACTGTGAAGAAAGCTGATAGCCGAAGAATTGATGCTTTTGAACTGTGGTGTTGGAGAAGACTCTTCAGAGTCCCTTGGACTGCAAGGAGATCCAACCAGTCCATTCTAAAGGAGATCAATCCTGGGTGTTCATTGGAAGGACTGATGCTGAAGCTGAAATTCCAATACTTTGGCCACCTCATGCGACGAGCTGACTCACTGGAAAAGAGTCTGATGCTGGGAAGGATTGAGGGCAAGAGGAGAAGGGGACGACAGAGAATGAGATGGCTGGATGGCATCACTGACTTGATGGACATGAGTTTGAGTGAACTCCGGGATTTGGTGATGGACAGGGAGGCCTGGCACGCTGTGATTCATGGGGTCGCAAAGAGTCGGACACGACTGAGCGACTGAACTGAACTGATTAAGTGACACATAATATTAGACTTCCGGAGAATGAAATAGCAACCCACTCCAGTATTCTTGTCCAGAGAATCCTCAAGGACAGAGAGGAGCCTGGCGGGTTACAGTCCATGGGATCACAGAGTTGGACATGACTGAGTGACAAATACTGAATGTTAGATTTTAACACTATTCAAGTCAAGAATCGGAAGCTAGCTCATCATGACACATCCTTTTTTCAATTTTTTTTTTCATTTTCCATCCTTCTCTATCTTACCATTCTCTGACCCAGATAAAGGATGCACTCTTATGTGCCACCAAACTAGGTCTTCACCAGGTGTACCCAGCATTGCTGGGAGGCACTAGTCCTGAGTCAGTGGTGGCACTGCTCCAGCGTCACCCAGGAGTGCTGAGTGGGCTTCTGAGATAAGCAAGAACAACTTTCATCAGTGGAGAGGCCTTTGAGGCAGGCAATGGTGGCTTCCTCCAGTACCTCATTATTTCGCCTTCCAAATCTACTTCAATGTCCAGGAGAGTTAAACCACACAATTCCACATCACTACTCTTGCTGCATAGTTTATGAGTAGGTGGGCCCATGGGGATCGAGTACCCACTAGCTGGTGAAGGAGGGAACCATTGCTTGAAGGTGGCTGACCTGAGAGAAAGATGTCTTGAAGCAAATGAAGGGGAAGCTTAGAGAGGCGCCCAGAAGGAGGTGCCCTGGAGGTGTTTTAGATTTTTTTTTTTTCTTTCTCATGTAAGAGTTGTACCATAAAGAAGGCTGAGCACTACAGAACTGATTCTTTTGAACCGTGGTACGGGAGAAGACTCTTGAGAGACCCTTGGATTGCAAGGAGATCAAGCCAGTCAACCCTAAAGGAAATCAACCCTGAATATTCATTGGAAGGACTGATGCTAAAACTCCAATACTTTGGACACCTGATGTGAAGAGTCAACTCTAGAAAAGATGCTGAGGCTGGGAGTGATTGAAGGCAAAAGGAGAAAACAAAAGGAGGAGGGGGAAGGGGGCAGAGGATGAGATGGTTAGATAGCATCATCAACTCAGTGGACATCAATCTGAGCAAACTCCAGTAGATAGGGGAGCCTGGTGTGCTGCATGCAATCCATGGGGTCGCCAGGAGTCGGACATGACTTAGTAAATGAACAACAACAAGGGACAACTGACAAAGTCTGGACATGCTTTCTGCTGTCACAACCAGGAGGAGAAGGGAGGTGACTACTAGCAGCTTATGGGGAGAAGGCAGGGTTACCGTTAGACATCCTACACCAACACTCTAGCCCCGGCCCAAGGTGTCCACAGTGGTGAAGTTGAGAAACCCTGAGTATAGCTATACGAGCTTCAGTTTCTCAAGCTCCCAGGCTTCTGTTTTCTCTTCTACAAAATAAGTATAATCATAGGTCTTATCTCACAAATTAGATGTATTAAATGAGTTATCATCTACAAATAAAATGCTCTCAGCCCGCAGAAAATGCACACTACACGTTAACAAACATTAAGTTGCTGCCCAGTTTAAAATACTTTCATTTCCCCACTGCTTTTAGAATAATTTCAAGCTTCCTACACATCCTGTACCCTTCTCCAGCTGCTCCTGTCCCAAAGCCTCTCATCAGAGAAACCTCATTCACCAATTTTTATTCCCCGAACATACCCAGCTCCTTCCTGCCTGGAGGGGCCTTTGCACATGCCAGCCCTTCCCTGTAGGGCCTTCCCTTGTCTGGCAGTTGGAAAGCCCCTTCTCTTCCTTCCTCACTCACCTTACATATCATCTCCTCAAAGAGGCCTTACTTGATCAGACTGCCAAAGGAGGGCTCTGGTTTTGGTTCTGGTCATGGCTCCTGCTTCTTTTACAGCCCTGGTCACAATGGGTACTTATTATTTGCTTGCTGACTTGAGTAATGCTTCCATCCCACCACAAGCTGTGTGCTTGTTCTGTCTTAGCCAAGGACTTGAGTGAAAACTCAACTTGAATAAAAGAACTGGAGGGCTGGGAAGATGGCTCTTCCTTTGACACTGGAGGAAATGAAACAAAGAGTGAAGTCCAGAGCCATCTTAAGGTGGAGGGGAATCCTGCTTTAACAACTTCAACTTTCTCGAGACAAGTCTACTGTTGCCAGGGGCAACAACTCTGGATAGAATGGCACTGAGCTCAAGGAAGAAAAAAGGGGAAAGAGAAAATACAATCAAACTAGGTTTAAGGGTGATCCTTCTCTAAATGAATGCTTAATTCCCCTCATCTATTTTGAATTCATTATTTTTACAAGTTTGCAGCATTTGTTTCCTATAACAAAGAGCCTCACCAGAGATTACAGCTCAGAAATAACAGTGTGTTCCAACAGACTGCTCCCTGGTGATTTGAAATGCCCCTGGAAATAGCTCTGTATTGTTACCACCTTACAAGTCTACAACATAAATCTGACATGAGTGATTTAATACTGGATAGTTGTAGCTTGGGTTATAACATATCACAGTGATTTCTACTTTTTCCTTATTTTCTTTATGTATCTATCTTTCCTTTGTTTTTGTTTTTTTATTCATTCATTTATCTAATCATTTAGCATAGTGAAGGACAAAGTCACTGAGTTTTGAAGTTGAAGTATATATTGGGTTGGCCAAAATGTGTGTTCAGGTTTTTCCATTAGATATTATGGAAAAACTCAAACAAGCTTTTTGGCCAACTCAATACATACTATCACCTCATCTTTTTATGGAAGGAAGAGGACAGAAATCTCAAATTTACTGAGAGAGAACAAGAAAGTAGTAAGCATGGGTCTTAAGAACCAGTATCAAGTAACTCAGAGGCCCAAAGACAGATATACAGGGATGAAAAGCTTCTCAGACATTTGGAATGGATTGCTGTCCTGGGCAAAGAAGAAGGTTTAGTAGGATCTTTGATTTCTACCACTAGACGCCAATAGCACCTTTTCAGCAGTTAAAACTAAAAATATCTCTTTACGTTGCAGAGGGAGGTCTGAAGGGCAAAACAGCCCATGGAACTGAGAATTCACTTGCTAACCTGCATTCAGCACTCTTCTGTGCCAGGCATACTATATACATCATCTCATTTACTCCTCAGAAGCAGTTTACAGAGTAGATATTAAATTCATCCTTCTTTCTCAAAGGAAGAAAGTGAGGCTAAGTCATTTATTTATAGTAACTGCCCTCAATCCTACAGTTAGGAGCGGGAAAAGGCATAATTCAAGCTGCAGTTGATGGGATTCCAAACCTTAGCTCCAAACTACTGTATTAGGAGGAAAAGTCTTTCTCAATCTACATTAAAGATGAATTTTCAACATTTTATCAACCACATTCCATCAGGTTTCCTTTTTTTTCTTTCCACATTTTTAAAAATCAATTTATTTTAATTGGAGGCTAATTACTTTACAGTATTGTAGTGGTTTTTGCCATACATTGACATGAGTCAGTCATGGGTGTACATGTGTCCCCCATCCTGAACCCCCCTCCCCCCTCTCTCCCTATTCCATCCCTCAGGATCGCCCCTGTGTACCAGCCCTGAGCGCTCTGCCTCATGCATCAAACCTGAACTGGCAATCTATTTCACATATGGTAATGTACATGTTTCAATGTTATTTTCTCAAATCATCCTACCCTCGCCTTCTCCCAGAGTCCAAAAGTCTGTTCTTTATATCTGTGTCTTTTTTGCTGCCTCGAATATAGGGTCATCATTACCATCTTTCTAAATTCCATATATATGCATTAATATACTATATTGGTATTTTTCTTTCTGACTTACTTCACTCTGTATAATAGGCTCCACTTTCATCCACCTCATTAGAACTGATTCAAATGCATCCTTTTTAATAGCTGAGTAATATTCCACTGTGTATATGTACCACAGCTATCTTATCCATTCATCTGCTGATGGACATCTAGGTTGCTTCCATGTTCTAGCTATTGCAAACAGTGCAATCAACACTGGGGTACATGTCTCTTTCAGTTCTGGTTTTCTCGGTGTGTATGCCCAGCAGTGGGATTGCTGTGTCATATGGAAGTTCTATTTCCAGTTTTTTAAGAAATCTCCACACTGTTCTCCATAGTGGCTGTACTAGTTTGCATTCCCACCAACAGTGTTAAGAGGGTTGCCTTTTCCCCACACCTTCTCCAGCATTTATTGTTTGTAGACTTTTTGATAGCAACCATTCTGACTGGCATGAGATGGTACCTCATTGTGGTTTTGATTTGCATTTCTCTGATTATGAGTGAAGTTAAGCATCTTTTCATGTGTTTGTTAGCCATCTGTTGTCTTCTTTGGAGAAATGTCTGGTTAGTTCTTTGGCCCATTTTTTGATTGGGTCATTTATTTTTCTGGTATTGAGCTGCAGAAGTTGTTTGCATATTTTTGAGATTAATTCTTTGTCCGTTGTTTCGTTTGCTATTATTTTCTCCCATTCTGAAGGCTGTCTTTTCACCTTGCTTATAGTTTTCTTCGTTGTGTAAAAGCTTTTAAGTTTAATTAGGTCCCATTAGTTTATTTTTGCTTTTATTTTCATTACCTTGGGAGGTAGGTCATAAAGAATCCTGCTGTGATTTATGTCGGAGAGTGTTTTGCCTATATTTTCCTCTAGGAGTTTTACAGTTTCTGGTCTTACATTTAGATCTTTAATCCATTTTGAGTTTATTTTTGTGTATGGTGTTAGAAAGTGTTCTACTCTCATTCTTTTACAAATGGCTGACCAGTTTTCCCGGCACCACTTGTTAAAAAGATGGTCTTTTCTCCATTGTATATTGCCTCCTTTGTCAAAGATAAGGTGTCCATAGGTGTGTGGATTTATCTCTGGGCTTTCTGTTTTGTTCCATTGATCTATTATTTCTGTCTTTGTGCCAGTACCACACTGTCTTGATGACTGTAGCTTTGTAGTATAGCCTGAAGTTAGGCAGGTTGATTCTTCCAGTTCCATTCTTCTTTCT
Source organism: Moschus berezovskii (assembly GCF_049115385.1). NCBI lineage: Eukaryota > Metazoa > Chordata > Mammalia > Artiodactyla > Moschidae > Moschus > Moschus berezovskii. Next base: position 22,039,346 of record NC_142483.1, read on the forward strand.
CAAGATTGCTTTGGCTATTTGAGGTTTTTTGTATTTCCATACAAATTGTGAAATTATTTGTTCTAGTTCTCTGAAAAATAATATTGGTAGCTTGTTAGGGATTGCATTGAATCTGTAGATTGCTTTTGGTAGTGTACTCATTTTCACTATATTGATTCTTCCAATCCATGAACATGGTATATTTCTCTAACTATCTGTGTCATTTTTTTCTTTCTTTCATCAGTGTTTCATAGTTTTCTATATATATATGTCTTTTGTTTCTTTAGGTAGATTTATTCCTAAGTATTTTATTCTTTTCATTGCAATGGTGAATGGAATTGCTTCCTTAATTGCTCTGTTTTCTCATCGTTAGTGTATAGGAATGCAAGGGATTTCTGTGTGTTAATTTTATATCCTGCAACTTTACCATATTCATTAATTAGCTCTAGTAATTTTCTGGTGGTGTCTTTAGGGTTTTCTATGTAGAGGATCATGTCATCTGCAAACAGTGAGAGTTTTTCTTCTTTTCCAACCTGGATTCCTTTTACTTCTTTTTCTTCTCTGATTACTGTGGCTAAAACTTCCAAAACTATGTTGAATAGTAGTGGTGAGTGGGCACCCTTGTCTTGTACCTGACTTTAGGGGAAATGCTTTTAATTTTTCACCATTGAGGATAATGTTAGCTGTGGGTTTATCATATATGGCTTTTTTTATGTTGAGGTATGTTCCTTCTACACCTGCTTACTGGAGGGGTTTTTATCATAAATGGATGTTGAATTTTGTCACTTTCTCTGCATCTGTCGAGATAATCATATGGTTTTTATCTTTCAATTTGTTAATGTGGTGTATTATATTGATTGATTTGTGAATACTCAAGAATCCTTGCATCCCTAGGATAAAGCCCACTTGGTCATGATGTATGATCTTTTTAATATGTTGTTGGATTCTGTTTGTTAGAATTTTTTTGAGGATTTTGCATCTATGTCCATCAGTGATCTTGGCCTATAGTTTTCTTTTTTTGTGGAATCTTTGTTTGGTTTTGGCATTAGGGTGATGGCGGCCTCACAGAATGAGTTCATCAGTGATACTGGCCTGTAGTTTTCTTTTTTTGTGGCATCTTTGTCTGGTTTTGGTATTAAGGTGATGGTGGCCTCTTAGAATGAGTTTGGCAGTTTACCTTCCTCTGCAATTTTCTGGAAGAGTTTGTGTAGGATAGGTGTTAGCTTTTCTCTAAATTTTTGGTATAATTCACCCGTGAAGCCATTTGGTCCTGGGCTTTTGTTTGCTGGAAGATTTTTTTATTACAGTTTCGATTTCTGTGTTGTGGTGGGTCTGTTAAGATTATTTATCTTCTCAAAGGGCCAGCTTTTAGTTTTGCTGATTTTTACTATAGTCTCCTTTGTTTCTTTTTCATTTATTTCTACTAACCCTGGGGTTCTTCTTTTTCTAGTTGCTTTAGGTGTAAACTTACGTTATTTATTTGATTTTTCTCTTGTTTCTTGAGGTAAGCTTGTATTGCTGTGACCCTTCCCCTTAGCACTGCTTTTACTGAATCCCATAGGCTTTGGGTGGCTGTGGTTTCATTTTCATTTGTTTCTATGCGTATTTTGATTTCTTTATTTCTTCTGTGATTTGCTGGTTATTCAGAAGCGTGTTGTTTAGTCTCTATGCGTTTGTATTTTTAATAGTTTTTTTTTTCCTGTAGTTGACATCTAATCTTAATGCACTGTGATCAGAAAGGTGCTTGAAATGATTTCAAAATACCCTACTCACACCTATGAATAGATCAACTAAACAGAAAATTAGCAAGGAAACACAAACTTTAAATGCTACAATGGACCAATTAGACCTAATAGATCTCTATAAGGCATTTCACACCAAAACAATGAATTTCACCTTGTTCTCAAGTGCACACGGAACATTCTCCAGGGCCATAAATCTAGCCTTGGTAAATTTTTTCCACATTTATTGACACCCTTTGTTTGTAAAGCAGCTATATTAAATGATGGAGTCTGGAGAAGCAGTTTACTTCTCATATCTACTCATCTCCTTTCTCCTCCCTGCTTTGTGTTAGGGATGTCAGTTTCTACATGGTCTTAATTAGCTTTCTTATCTTCTGGCTTTCTGTTGGGCTCAGCCAATCAGAAGCACCAGCAACAGATCAGAGGGTGGGAAGAGAGAGAAGAATGTATTCTATTGATTCCCTTGGGGTCAGAAAGCAATTTGGTACTTCTCTACCTAAAGCTGTTGCGGGGTGACTCTTGTCCCCTGCCTCGGCATGCTATGTGCACTCTGGTCTCCTTGCTCCTTCTTCCCTTATGTGCTTAGTTGCTCAGTTGTGTCCGACCCTTTGCAACTGCATGGACTTCAGCCCACCAGGCTCCTCTATCCATGGGGATTCTCCAGGGAAGAATACTGCAGTGGGTTGCCATGCCCTCCTCCAGGGATCTTCCCAACCCAGGGACTGAACCCAGGTCTCCCACATTAAAGGTGGATTCTTTACTATTTGAGCCACCAGGGAAGCCCTTATGGGTTTCCTTTATTCTGCCCACTCTTCCTTAAATAATCCCTTCATTCAGCCCCCCTCAATTATCCAGTCTGAGTAACCCACCTGTTTTTTGCTAGGATGCTAATAGCTGTTAAGGAAGAATAAAAATAACTAATAAAGGAAGAAAGCCTAACCCTTGTCTTGGAAAATGTTCATCCTAATTGGGGAAGAAATCATGCAAACCAAAGAGCTTGAGTAATTCTGTTGTGAGCATAGAAAATGTGATATACTAATGATAGTGGGCATAGCAAAGACTACAATTTAAACATCTTCTTTAAACCAAAGCACTAGAGTCTTCCTCTCAATCTTCACTGTAATCCTATGGCATGAGTATTTATTTATGGTCTCATTTATGGTTGAGGAAACGAAGATTAAGTAACTTGTTTAAGGCCAAATAACCAGTAACTGGCAGAGCCTATTACTGAATTTAGTTATCAAAGTAGAGTCAAATTGGACTAATATTAACCCCGACTGCAACTAAATACACTTTTCAAAAAAAGCATGAAAACACACATATTTTAGAGAGAACTGTTTCCAGTTGAAAAGGCACTAATTCACATAACACTAATTCAGAAATTGTTCTTGCTCAGGCAAGCAATCAGCAACTCTTCCTGAATAAGATCCTGGAAGAATTACTTCCTCCTTAACATTTACAGTCTTAATTGAGACAGCAAAGGCTACAGCCTAAAAGTGATCAGTTTTTCAAATCAAGGCCTATGAAAGAATAATTTCAATGGGTGTTTAGTTTCTGAAACAGCAAGCAATTCTTACACTTTTGAGACAGTATCATTCATTGTGTATTATTGGATAAAATGGGCCAATCAGTTAGTTCAGTTCAGTCACTTAGTCGTGTCCAACTCTTTGTGACCTCATGGATTGCAGCACACCAGGTTTCCCTGTCCATCACCAACTCCTGGAGCTTGCTCAAACTCATGTCCATCGAGTCGGTGATGCCATCCAATGACCTCATCCTCTGTCATCCCCTTTTCCTCCTGCTTTCAACCTTTCCCAGCACCAGGGTCTTTTCCAATGAGTCAGTTATTCGCATCAGGTGGCCAAAGATATTGGAGCTTCAGCTTTAGCACCAGTCCTTCCAATGAATATTAAGGACTGATTTCCTTTAGGACTGACTGGTTTTATCTCCTAGTATCCAAGGGACTCTCAAGTGTCTTCTCCAACACCACAGTTCAAAAACATCAATTGTTCGGTGCTCAGCTTTCACCTGAGCTATCAGGCAAGCCCATAGCTTTGACTAGATGGACTTTTGTCAGCAAAGTAATATCTCTGCTTTTTAATATGCTGTATAGGTTGGTCATGGGTTTCCCTCATGGCTCAGTCGGTAAATAATCTGCCTCCAATGCAGGAGACCCAGGTTTGATCCCTGGGTCAGGAAGATATCCTGGAGAAGGAAATGGCAACCCATTCCAGTATTCTTGGCTGGAGAACCCTGTGGACAGAGGAGCTTGGCAGGTTACAGTCCCTGGAGTCACAAGTCGGACACAACTTAGCAACTAAACCACCACCATGTTGGTCATAGCTTTTATTCCAAGGAGGAAGTGTCTTTTAATTTCATAGCTATAGTCATCATCTGCAGTGATTTTGGAGTTCAAGAAAATAAAGTTCCTCACTGTTTCCGTTGTTTCCCCATCTATTTGCCATGAAGTGATGGAACCAGATGCCATGATCTTTATTTTTTGAATTTTGTTTTAAGTCACCTTTTTCACTCTCTTCTTTCACTTTCATTAAGAGACTTTTTAGTTCCTTTTCGCTTTCTGCGATAAGGGTGGTGTCATCTGCATATCCGAGGTTATTGATATTTCTCCTGCAATCTTGATTCCAACTTGTGCTTCATCCAGCGTAGCATTTCACATGATGTACTCTGCATACAAGTTAAATAAACAGGGTGACAATATACAGTCTTGACGTACTCCTTTCCCAATTTGGAACCAGTCTGTTGTTCCATGTCTGGTTCTAACTGTTGCTTCTAGACCTACATGCAGATTTCTCAGGAGGCAGGTCAGGTGGTCTGGTATTCCCATCTCTTGAAGAATTTCCCACAGTTTGCTGTGACCCATAAAGGCTTTGGCATAGTCAATAAAGCAGAAGTAGATGTTTTTCTGGAACTCTCTTGCTTTTTCTATCAGGGCCTATCAGGGACCAAGACATTTTGACCCCAAAGTTTGACCTTGTCATTTCAACCACAAATGTTTTGATTATAAACATTAATCAAATCTAAACCAATACCGGAGAACTGCCATGAAGGCAATAGTTTCTCCAGTAAATGACATTAAGCCAATTTAATTCCTTAATCAAATTTCTATCCAGCACATGTGAATTATCTCCAGTTTTTCTAATTTCATGTTTTTTAATCAAAGTGATCTTCACAGAGGTGAGCTCATTTCTTTTGAAACTTCATCAATATTTTCTTATTTTATCAGATTTTTTTTTCACAATGACTTCAAAGTTGTTTTTTTTTTTTCCACAGTGAATTTTCTCATTGTTACCAAGGCTAATTTCCCTCAGTCAACTTCTACAAAATCTACATTTCATCAAGAAGATGTTATTTTCCATCCATTTTTAGGCAATATAAAATTTTATCATGTGCAGTTTTAGGAATCCTTAATGACTGCAAGGAGATCCAACCAGTCCATTCTAAAGGAGATCAGTCCTTGGTGTTCTTTGGAAGGACAGATGCTAAAGCTGAAACTCCAATACTTTGGCCACCTCATGTGAAGAGTTGACTCACTGGAAAAGGCTCTGATGCTGGGAGGGATTGGGGGCAGGAGGAGAAGGGGACAACAGAGAATGAGATGGCTGGATGGCATCACTGACTTGATGGACAAGAGTTTGAGTGAACTCTGGGAGTTGGTGATGGACAGGGAGGCCTGGAGTGCTGTGATTCATGGGGTGGCAAAGAGTCCGACACGACTGAGCAACTGAACTGAACTGAATGTTACTCCATCTGAATTTCTAAACAGAATAAAAAACCATTCTCCATAACCAGGTATTAATTGGAGACGTCACCCATACAGGTCTTCAGTGAGGATTCAGGAACCCAATGCATGTTTCATACCAACCACAGAGCTGGGATAGGGGAGGAGAGATTGCACAGTCAAGTCCAGCTCTCCCTTCTCTACTATTAATGAGCCTGACTCCAAAACCAAAGGAATTAGAAAGGGGACGCCAAACTCACACTAGGGGAGTAGCTTTTCATGTTGGGGGTAGGGGGTTTGGTTCTTAGCTTTCATCAAACTTCCAAGGAGGTGGAAGACCCAACAAAATTTGAGTGTCAGAGATGTCGATTCTGTAAGGAGCTCAATGTAAAGCACACTGAAATGAATGAAGTCATACATTTCACAATATCTTTAATTTTTAACTGAGAGAGTTGCTTAAGATTTTGACCTAGTAACTCTCTCCTCTAGTTTCTGCTTATCCCACCCACTCCTCCTCCTGGCTAACATTATGAAAATCTTCAAAACCAGCCTCCTCTGCACCCCTTCCGTCAGTGTCTTGTGTGTTGCATAATCATCCCCAAACTTGGCTACTTGGCATTTAACTCTCTCACCGAAGTATACAGGGTCCACACTGCAAGCTCTGCTGCTGCTGCTGCTGCTAAGTCACTTAGCAAGCTCTGAGAAAACGCATTTCATTTGGCACTATGGATTTACAAGTATTTGTATTAAAAGAAACATAAGAAACAGTGTTTGTAGATGAAGGGATATGTCATGGGACTGTCAAAAGCCCTGCATGATGAAGACTTATTTCAATCCTATTTCATCCTTCAAATCCCATCTATGACTCACCCAACTCTTCCTGAAGCCTTCTCTCACAGGTAAGCCACCTTATGCTTTTGTCCAAGCACAGTAATTCACAATTTCTTCATACAGATCAAGGACTAGCAACTATTAAGTAGTCAGAACTGAGTCAATTTTTATTAGAAAGTATCTTTCACACCCAAATGAGGACATTCATTATCTCTGTGTCACAGTTTAAGCAAATTTATCACCTCATCAAAAGATAAATTGTGTTGGAGTTTGAATTAAACTTTTAAAATACTATATTTATTTTGCCCTAAGGTTTTAAAATTGCCTTTTCTTTACTTAAATATCCCCCAATGCTTAAATGTTTCTGAATTACCTAAAAGTCCTCCAACATATTACATATGTTCACCCTATGAAAAATTATATATGAAATCAAAATTGTTAAATGTTTTCATTCTGAAAACATTTTTACACAATAATACTGACAACTTCATTCTAAAAATATTTACACATATTGACATATTTATATGTCAAATGAAAAGGACAGGATATGCACTTATGTAAATATAGTATGACCTCAAAGATGAAAAAAATAATATCTAAAAACAATAGGAAGAAAGGCACAAACAAATTAACCTATTTTTATTTGGTGGTGGGAATGGTGATTTTAAACTTATTTTTTATATACTTTTCTGCATAAGTATATTTTATACAATAAACATATTTTTACCAGTATAATCAGAAATGTCCCTTTTTTAAAAGCCCTTTCCCCTTCATCTGTAAGTTGACTTCTCACTATGAGGTGGCAATGCCCACCCAGAAAGGCTAGCTAATATGCCCAAGGTTAATAAGTTAATTAGTATCCACACTCAAGTTTGAACCCAGAAACTGTTCTCCTTAAGAAATGATTCCTTCCCTGCTAGCAGATGAGTAACAAATACTCATCTTCTATATTCAGAGTCAGAGTTAAGATGCAGCCACAGGAATCTCAGCTTCAGATATGCATGTGACCTCATTTTAAAGGCAGCAAGGAAACAACTGGCATTTGCTGCCTCAGGCCACACGTGCTTTCCAGATAGTTCTTGGGCATTATGCAAATCACTCACAGGAGCAATTAAGTGGTTCAGAGTATATACTCTCCATCATCGGAAATAAGACACACATGCTCTTTTATGAAATTGATACTGGACTCTTTTCTGAATTATAAGAGATTGAGTGGGTTCTACAGCACTCCATTTGAGACAGCTCCCCAAAGCATTAGCCAAAGGGTCTGCCAGCAACTAATTTATGTATGCCTAAGAATCCCCTTCCAGAACACTCTTGGTTGGTGACCTTCTGATCCTTTGACTTCCTAATGGAAATTGAAAAGCATGTGACTGGGGGTGTGGGGGTGGGTGGGAGGGGGCATAGGAATAGAAGAACACTAGTCAAAAGTGTCTAAAGCAGGTATTTTGATTCTAACAACCAATTCTGACACATGTGGGTGTTGAGCGGATTTATCCCACACCAAGGGTTTCCCTGGTGGCTCAGACGGTAAAGAATCTGCCTATAATACAGGATACTGGAGTTTGATCCCTGGGTTGGGAAGATCCCCTGGAGAAGGAAATGGCAACCCACTCCAGTATTCTTGCCTGGAGGATTCCATGGACGAAGAGCCTGGCGGGCTATAGTTCATGGGGTTACAAAGAGTTGGACTGACTAACACCCCACACCAAGCAATTCTCCACTATTTGATTAAATTCTGACACTATCTGGAGACAGCAACAAATGCCACAAGTTAAGGGCTCAGTCTTACTGGACAGTTCATTCCCCTAACACAGATTCCAATCACAAGTCCATTTTGTTACTCATGCTTCTGACTGATCAGCTATAAACCAGAGGTTTCCATGACCTCTACCTTGGGCTCTGTTAATTTGGTAGAACAACTCACAGGACTCAGGCAAACACTCATGTTTTGTCAGTTTCTCTTAAAGGACATGATAAAACATATGGATGAGCATCCAGATGGAAGGGTCATGTAGGGCGTGATGTGTAGCCTCCATCCTTGTCTGGGTACCTGCACAACCACATGTTCACCCTCCTGAAAACTCTTCTAACCCCATATTTTGTGCATTTCTATGGAGGCTTCATCACACAGGCATAATCAACCATGAACTCCATTTTCAGCCCTTTTCCCTTCTCAAGAGAATGGGAGGTAGGGCTGAGAATTCCAAGTTTCTAATCATGGTTAAGTCTTACTGGTGACCAGCCCTCCACCAGGAGCCATGTAGGAGCCCACTCAAGGTCGATCCATTGGAAGAAATGACACTCTCATCACTTAGGAAATTGCAAGAGTTTTAGGAACTCTGTGCTGGGAACTGGAGGAGAGAGGAACCAGTATATATATTTTCTGTTATCTCACAGCACCTCATACTCCATAACGCCGCCCTACACCCCCAGATCTCTGCTTTCCATACACCCACTTTGCTTTCTTATCTCTCTCTTCTATTTGACCCTAAGTTCTTTTGCAACAGAAGTTTGCTTGGTTTATCACTAAATCCCTCATTCTTTGCCTAGTTGCCAGCACACAATAGAAGCTCAATAAATCCTTACTGAATGAATGAATAAATAAAACACATGGGGTTTTTCTCTTCAACAAGAAGCATGGCTGTATAAAACATCTCTCTTAACTGCACACAGTTGGCACTTACTAAATGCTCTAATCATTTTATGATAAAAGCTATGAAACAAGATAAAAGGCAGCTGCAATCGAGCTAAGCCCATGTAAGACATGGGATCTGTGGGAAGATGTAGAAAGTAAGTACTTAGAAAGTAAGCACATCTAATAAACACAAGGTCATATTGTACAGCACAGGGAACTATATTCAATATCCTGGGATAAGCCATAATAGAAAGGAATAAAAAAAAATGGATATATGTGTATAACTGAGTCACTTTGTTGTAAAGCAGAAATTAACACATTATAAATCAACTATACTTCAATAAAAAATAAATTTAAAGAAATGTATGAATATCTTTAAAATTTATTTCTCCAATCCTGCAAAGCTCCTTTTTTTTTTCTTTTCCTGGGCCAAAACACCAGTGTTTGGAAGGTTTAAACATACCATAGCGAATGTAATTTGAGCCATATACATAATTTTAAATTTTCTAGTAGTTGTCAATAAAATACATAGAAATAGATGAAATTAATTTTAACCTTATACCTAATCCAATATATAATATTATCATTAAAATGTAGTCAATATAGAAAGTCTTATTTTTACTGTTTCTCTAAACCCATGTGTATTTAACATATAGCACAGATTTCTAAGTTTCCAAAATCTCGAGTTAAATCTCAGAAAGAAATTACATCGTGGGAAAACCTTACTGAGGTTGTTCACAAATTTACAATTCTTTCCAAACCGACAAGCCATATTCTGAAAACGCAGTCATACACTTGTTTTCTCAAGAACAGGTTTCAGATGAAGCTGGAGTGTATTTTTGTGGGCTGTGTGATCATTAGGGTCTAACTCCATGAAACTTAATTGTTGAGCACAGGGAGTACCGACTCTTTTACTCCTTCAACTGTTTTCATTACTTTAAAGATCAAAGCAATTAGTTGATGATATGAATCACTAAACAAACGTTCCCATTTTAAAAGCAAACTCAATTCTGAGGGCTCTGCAGAGATACAAATCTCACAAAACAGGTTTGCTTCACTTCTATCTTCTTTTCGGTCCTTCCCTTATCAGAGCTCATCAAACCCCTTTGAGAAGGTTCTGGCCTTCTCTTGAAGATGGGCACAGGTGTTTTTTTTTTTTTTTAAAAAACAACAACTTCAATTTCTGATGTTTAGGAGACTACAGTTCTGAAGACAAATGGAGACAAAATATGTAAGCATATATTCACCAGAAGACATGTACCAGCTTGATCATGGCAACAGAGGTTGAAATAGTCTCAAACTGCAAAGAGCTAAAAGGTCTATTGCCAGTAGAATGGGTGAAAAACGACCTAGTCACTGAACTACACATAAAATGAAAATGAATCCACTGCTCTACACGCAACAACATGGATGAACCACACCCACAAATTAGTGAGTGAAAGAAACCAGAGATTTCACACTATGATTCCATTCACATAAAGTTCAAACCAGGCAAAAATAATCCACGGTGTTAGCAATCAGAACAGTAGTGCATGTCCATCGGAGCAGTGATTGGTGAGGGAAGAGCTGGGGACAGATAACATCTTTTTTTCATGATCTGGGTACAAATTACACCTGTCAGGTCTGTGTGACCTACTGAATGTCCTTGATACTGCAGTGCTATTCACATAAAAATAACGGAGCACATAGAAAGTTGGAAGCTTGGTGTCACACACTCCAATCTCGTGTGTTCCTATTAAAGACTGGTCCCTTTATGCTGCCTCTTGCTTCCACCTTTTTGAGTTTCTATGTAAGCCAAGATAAAACAAACTGATATGGCTTTTATGTAAAATCCCCCCTTCTGTGCCCCTGCCTTTGTTTTCTCTCTTTTTGTCTGTCTATCTCTCCATCTCTCTTTTTCTCTCTAAGGCTTTCTGTCTTCTTCAGGCTTGCAAATTTACTGAAAAAAGGAGAGATCAGCAATACATAAACCTTTCTACTTGAATTAGAACAGCTGTGGACTGTCTCTGAGCCTTCAAGTTAATCTTTCCATGATGATGTGGGGATCATGAAGAGTTAAAGTATTTTCTGTCAATTTCGCATTTCATTTTCCAATTTGAGCTGGAAGAGAGATCAATTTTTCTCCACCCATCCAGGGCTCATGGAGATGATCACAGCAGATGGATATATTTTTATAAAGCTTTAAATTAATAACTGCGTGATAGACACTCTGACCTGACCTTGCTATGAATACTTAGTATAAGACAATTGGATAAGGCCAAAAGAATGAAAACAATATTTCATACACCAAAACATATAAATATATAATACATGTATATAAATATATAAAATACAATATATATTTGGGCTTCCCTGGTGGCTAAGATGGTAAAGAATTTGCAGTGCAGATATCCAGTTCGATCCCTGGGTTGGGAAGATCCCCTGGAGAAGGGAATGGCTGCCTGCTCTAATATTCTTGCCTGGGAAATCCCATGGACGGAGAAGACTGTGGGCTGCAGTCCATGGGTCACTAAGAGTCAGATATGACTGAGTGACAAACATTTTCACTTTCATATATATATACACACACACACACATATATGCACATGTGAATAAACATATACATATAATGGTTAAAACAAAAAGTCTTTCCCATTTCAACTCTTCCTGCCTCTTTGGGAAAACTGTAGATGCAGGCTTTGGACACCATCATCAAGGAACCGAATACATTCTGGATTTAGTTTGTCTCCTGCTACCCACTCTTACCCATCATCAAATAATTTGTTTACAAAGGTGGGTATTTTATTAGCTCCTACTACAAATGGAACTTGCATTAAAAGGATCTCATTTCAAAGCATCATATGGAAATTTGAGCTGACAACTTAGAAAAAAAAATCTATAGACAGTCTAGGACAGTCATTTAGCGTAAATAAAATACTAAAGGGTAAGAAAAAAGGAAGAAATTTCTACTTGATGTAAAGTTAAAACAATAGAATAAAAATCAGGCATGGTTAAATGAAAACATCCTGGCACTGCTGGGTAAGATGACCCTACCATCTTTGCAGAAACCTTAGTGCAGAATAGTATGAAACTGTGCATTCAGAAAGACTCATATTAACTAAAAACAGAGCTACTATATGATCCTGCAATATCACTCCTGGGCATAAATGCAGAGAAAAACATAATTCAAAAAAATATATGCACCCCACTGTTCACTGCAGCACTATTTACAAAAGCCAGAACATAGAAGCAACCTAACTGTATATCAACAGAGGAATGGATAAAGAAGATGTGGTACATATATACAACAGCGTAACACTCAGCCATAAAAAAATAATGAAATAATGCCATTTGGAGCAACATGGAAGAACCTAGAAATTATGATACCAAGGGAAATAAGTCAGAGAAAGACAAATACATGATATCATTTATATGTGGAATCTTAAATAAATGATACAAATGAACCTATTTACAAAACAGAAACAGACTTGCAGACATAGAAACCAAGCTTATGGTTACCAAAGAGGAAGGTGAGGAGAGAGGGATAAATCAGCAATTTGTGAATAACAAGGAAATCAGTCCTGAATATTCATTGGAAGGACTGATGCTGAAGCTGAAACTCTAATACTTTGGCCACCTGATACGAAGAACTGACTCATTTGAAAAGACCCTGATGCTGGGAAAGATTGAGGGCAGGAGGAGAAGGGATCGACAGAGGATGAGATGGTTGGATGGCATCACCAACTCAATGGACATGAGTTTGATTAAACTCCGGGAGTTGGTGATGAACAGGGAGGCCTGGTGTACTATAGTCCATGGGGTGGCAAAGAGTTGGACATGACTGAGCGACTGAAGTAAAGAAAACTATATATAAAATAGATAATCAACAAGAATTTACTATATAGTATAGGGAACTCTACTCAATATTTTGTAATAACCTATATGGGAAAAGAATCTGAAAACACAGATGGATAAAACCGAATCACTTTGTTGTATACCTAAAACTAACACAACACTGTAAGTCAACTATACTTCAAAAAAAATTAATTAAAAAAAGAAAGCCTGAAGTTTTTTCACAGGTGAGTCTTAAAAAGGCCATTTCTCCTGGAGTAATTCAAACAGAGCTGACATATAGTCATCACTCCTTTCTCATTTCAGTCTTATACTAACATCCAGCTTTCAAATCTCCACAGTCTGCAATGACAAGAAAATTTCTAAATGATCCAGAAGCTTTGTCAAAGCCCAGGTTTCCTCCACTTTCTCCATATCAAAATGCTCCAACCACAGCTGCAGATGAAGTGAAGGATTTGGGTTAAACTTTTCCTGGCCTTTCTCAACCGTGACCTTGTAAAAATAACAATCAAATGTTCAAGGTCAGGAAATAAAGACAGATGCGGCCCTGGAACAAAGATCATGGAGATTCTCTGACGGTTTGAACATCTTTCCTCCCTAGGATTTAGAATATCTCTTCTCCCTTACATGTAGAACTAAAAGTTGACTGAGGAGTCTTTCTAAACACCGGGGTAACAGACTATTTGATAGACACTGCATAATTTGTTTGCTTTTGCTCTCTGGCTCACTTCAGAACCTCATATATTGAAAGGTCAAGTACACAGAACTGAAACAGGTACTTTCTTGCTCAGGGAAGGTGGGGTTATCACAAGTCAGTTGCATCTCACTTGCCTGAAGAATAGGGAAGAGCTCTGCGTGACCTTCAAGGGAACCACATTAATCAGCATTTTCATATGAGATGCAATCTATTTGCCATATTTGTATTGAATATTAGCTGACTAAGGCTGTATGTGTGCTTTGTAGCTCAGTCATGTCCAACTCTTTGCAACCCTGTGAACTGTGTAGCCTGCCAGGCTCTGTCCATGAGGATTCTCCAGGAAGGAATACTGGAGTGGGTTGCCATACCCTCCTCCAGGGGATCTTCCCAAGCCAGGGATCGAACACAGGTTTCCCACATTGCAGGCAGATTCTTTACTGCCTGAACCACCAGGGCTGTAGGGTTCCCTGAAAAAGAGAAAGCATCTGCTGGCACATTTTCACATGACTGAGCTTGTAGAAACCTTTTGATTCCTTGAATATTATGATTCTTTAGCACTTTAGCTCTCTAGATCCATGAAGCAAGGCTCAAAACAGCTTCCAAATCTGGAGTTTTCTTTAAAGAAAAAATGTCTAGAGTTTATTAAATAATTAGGTGGAATTCATTGTTTAACATTTTCGTCTGAGTATAAAGAGAGGTCCTTGAGTAAGTAGCTTGTTTAATGATACTATGTGAATCATTGTGAAGGTTCAAGGAATTATTGAGCAGAAGCCTAATATTCTGGGTCAAGAAGCTTGTATGCTAGACAGATTGGTATAATAGGAACATGAACACAAGGTTCAAATGGTTTCTAAACCAGTTTTACTTAGAAAAGGATGCAAAGTGCATATAGACTTCCACGTTCAAATGTCTACATTACCACATTTTCCACTGAGGGAGGAGAAACAGGATGTGTTTTAGAATGCTACTACCAATGGACACAAGGGCCCTTTGATAATGATAGTAATACGTTCTGTACAACCCACACTTGGTTAAAGTGACTGTGTCCAAGCTAGGAATTTTCTAGCTGAATTTTGACATTAAAATTCAATGCCAAGTCCACAGTGAGAAGAAAACAACATGCTGAGAATCATTTTTCAAATGTTTTTCTTGACAATTTAAAATAATCACCAAGCAAGCCTCTGGATGGGAAAATCTCAACTTAAGGTCATTGCAAATAGCCAAAGACTTAGCAAAGTCATATCTTCCTCAAACTTGACTAGATTTGAGTCATATGGGGACACAGACTCCATACACTGCATCAAAATCTTAAGAAAGGCTAAGACAAGAAAGCATTCCTATACTCAGAAATAAAAAGCCAAACAACCCAACTTTTAAATAGGCAAAAGATCTCCTACTGTTGGTATGAATAGAAATTGGTTCAGCCACTATGGAAAAAATTATGGAGCTTCCTCAAAAAACTAAAAAAAATAGAATTGCCATATCCAGCAATCCCACTCCTGGGCATATCCAGATAAAACTATAATTTGAAAAGATATATGCGCCACTTTATTCACAGCAGCACTATTCACAATAGCCAACACATGGAAGCAACCTAAATATCCATCAACAGATGAATGGGTAAAGAAGATGTGGTACATTTACACAATGGAATACTACTCAGCCATAAAAAAGAATGAAATAATGCCATTTTCAGCAACGTGGATGGACCTAGAGGTTATCATACTAAATGCAATATATCAAACAGAGAAAGACAAATACCACACGATATCATTTATATGTGGAATCTAAAATATGACACAAACACACTTATCTACAAGACAGAATAGACTCACAGACATAGAGATCAGACTTGAGATTGCCAGTGGGGATTTGGTGGTGAGGGAGGGATGAATTGGATATCCTGTTGTAAGTCAAAATGTAAAAGAATATGAAAAAGAATGGTATATATGTTTGTGTGGGTGTGTGTTTATATAAAACTGGACCACTTTACTATACAGCAGAAATTAACACAACATTGTGAATCAACTATATTTTAATAAAATAAATACTTAAAAAAGGAAAAAATAGACAAAAGAACACACACTTCACAAATGAATATGCAAGAGTGGCTAATAAGTTCATGAAGAAATGCTCAACATCCTCAGCCATCAGGACAATGCAAATTAAACTACAATAAGTATTTCAAACAGGTAAGTATCTCAAGTAGGTGAGTCAAACACACCTATTTGAGTAACTCAAAAAGACAGACAACCAGTGTTGGAGACTGTTGCTACATTTTACACATCACTAGCATTTTACATTTTACACTAACAAGAGACTGGGGGTTAGGATCTCAATATATTTTTATGGTAGAAAGGAGTCAACCCTTAGCAGTCTCCTAAGGCTGAATTCAAGGTGTCTGCAGGGCTGGAGTTTTATCTAGAAGCTATAGGGAAGAATTCATTTCTAAGCTCATTCAAATCTTGGCAGAATCCAGTTCCTTGCAGCTGTAGGAATGATGTCTCTATTTCCTTGCTGGCTGTCAGCCAGAGCTGCTCTCAGGTTCTAGAGGCCACCAATATTCCTCATCCTGTGTCCACCCCCATCTTCAAGCCAGTAATGATTATCTAATCCTTCTCAAGTGTGCCATCTCTCTGACTCCACCTTCTGTCCACGAGCCAGAGAAAATGCTTTACTTTTAAAGGACTCATATAATTATATTAGACCCACTGGAATAATTTCGCTTTTGTCATATGAATTTGACATCCTCAAAATACTGATATTATATTCACAGTTTCCACTTTCACGCAAAGCAGAAGAAATTACACAAGGGTGAGGGTCACTGGGGTCACTCTTGTAATTCTGCCCCCCAGATCTTCCTTGCCAGTCTATTTCACAGCTATACTCAAATGTCTAATTACTTACTCAAAAATTTGTCTTCCAAATTGGATTGTAAGCTCCAAGGAAATGAATGCTTACTATTCATAGTTGGTGCCTTGAACACTGAGCCTGAGAAGGCTCTGGTTGAATAAATGAATCAACAAATGGGTGGATGGATGGGATGAAAGTTCAAAATACAGTAGCTGATGCATTAGCTTGTTCATTAGACTTAGGAAAAATAGGGAACACAGTCTTGGCTGATGGGACTTTTGTTTTCAGGCAGAAAAATGGTGGGGAGAAACTGGGTTTGCAGCATAAAACCCAGATGTCAAGGTTGAGATAAGGAACCCAGAACCTTGACTGAAGATTGTCAGAAACCTGCTAATGCTTAATTTCCATCAGCACATAAGAAATGACCTGTCATTTACTCTGCCATTTTCTGTTGGTTTCTCTAGGGATATCCATTAGCTTTTCAAAAAATTAATAGGTACAGACAGCTAGATGACAGCTAGAGGAAACAGAAGGTGCATTTTGCGTGTGTACTAACAGGTAAAGGGCTTCCCGATAGCTCAGTTGGTCAAGAATCCACCTGCAAAGCAGGAGACCCTGGCTCCATTCCTGGGTCAGAAAGATCCGCTGGAGAAGGGGTAGGCTACCCACTCCAGTATTCATGGGCTTCCCTTGTGGCTCGGCTGGTAAAGAATCCATCTGTAATGCAGGAGACCTGGGTTCGATCCCTGGGTTGGGAAGATCCCCTGGAGAAGGGAAGGGCTACCCTTTTCAGTATTCTGGCTTAGAGAGTTCCATGAACTGTATAGTCTATGGGGTTGCAAAGAGTCGGACATGACTTTCACTTTTCACTTTGCTGATGCAATTTAAAGCAGCAGGTATATCTGTATTACTAAAATGAAAAACCTACACTCAGTCCTCAACTGAATTGCTACATGGAAAAACAACCTCCTTCAAAGGACAAAATCCAGAATAGGCTGCGGGAAAAAAATTCAAATATACAACGCCATATTTCTGATGAAATAACCAGACTCGTACATTCTAAGTTGATAAAACTTTCGAGGTTTGTCCTCACTGAGGGTAATGCAAATGGTTAGCTTTAATTAATAGCTCCTCTTTGGGTGATTCAATGAAATACTATTTTTAAGTGAGTTTTAAAAATATCCTTTTTTTTTTTTTAATGTAATAGGGGGCAGAAAGCCTGTAGGTAACAGAACAGTAGACTTCAAAGAGGAGCAAGATCAATATGTATTCCCAGGACTTAACTACACAGCTGTAGTTTGCAAATTTGAACACATTTTAAGGCCCTCCTCTCTCCACTCCTTAAAGGCTTAATCCTTGACTGACAGTTACAGTCCTATCAGAAAGCAGGACTACACTTATGCTGGTTCTCTGTAGGAGGTAAGTAAGCCTTAATCTGTTTAATCGCTTCATCCATATTTCTTTGACTGAAGAAAAACAATTACGATTTCAATTCCTGCTGGTTTCCTTTCCTAGGAATGAACTGACAGGGATGGCATGGCGGGGCTGGGGGGCAGGGGGGAGTCGGGGGGCCTGTCAATCCCATCCTTGCTGAACCTTAGGGGGTTGCAGGTTTACAAGTCACGTGACAGCCTAAGGGCCAGTGTCTGTTTTTCTGCCACGGCTCTCACTTTTTTCTCCATCTGACTTCTCTTTGCAGACATTACATAATGCAGAAGGGGGAAATGACCTCAAATAATCTCAGATTAGGAGGACTTGGACAAAGAACCAAACCCAAGCTGACATCCAAGGCTGACATCACCACTGCCATTCAAACTCCCGATTCTGAAACATTTTGCAGCTAGTGTTTTGGTACCTATTGAAAAATAGGATGCATCATTCAAATCTACATAGATTTTAAAACCTAGCTAGACGGAGAGCTAAAGCTACTGATATCTTTTTAATGCATGAATATTCAACAGTTACAATCTGCTAAACATGGAGTCAGTTATAGCACATGTGGCAGCAGTGGCCAACAGCACCTTGAATGTAGAAGTCAAGTCTGAGACTACAGTGATAAATCTGAGTTCTCTCAGAGGCTATGACAATGTTCTCTCCAGTGCTGGAAGTCAGAATATGTACAGAGTCTGAAGGGTAAGCTAATAAAAAGAAATGAAGGGTTGAATGCAATGGCAGGAAATCCAGGCACCAACAATTATTAAAATAATTCCTCAGGTTCACACCTGGGGTTCCCTTTCTTACAAAAAAAATCTGTGGTGGCAAGGAAAATAACATTAAGAGTGATTTTCCTTATTTTGCTCGTAGCACAGTGAAAGATATTAGTACTTTATTAAAAAAAAAAGATAATCCTATAGACTACAGTGTATTCATTCCATCAAGAACAGATATAATTTGGTGTACTTAAAAAGAATAGCCCAGGGACTGAATTATTTTAATTTTCTTCTCTAATGAGAGGTTCTGTGTTTCTTCTAAGAACACTTGTTTTCTCTGTCTTCTGTCTCCCACGTACACATGCCAAAAGAAGAAAAAATAAATAAAAAAGCACATAAGCTGGGCCTGCCTGGGGAAAATGTTATGTATTGGGAGTGAAGCTTGTACATAAAGAGCCAAGAAGTGTGTGTACATATGTGCTTCCAAATACATGCACGTGCACAAACATCCCACATGAAACCTCTAATTTTCAATTTGCTATTCAGGGGAAAAATCACTTATTTTTTGTATTTGTATATTTCAAAATTAATTTTTATTGGGATATAGTTGCTTTACACTACCATGTAAGTTTTTTTCTGAACATAGCAAAGTGAATCAGCTATACATATACGTATATACCCTCTTTTTTAGCTTTTCTTCCCATTTGGGTCACCACAAAGCACTGAGTGGGGTTCCCTGAGCTATAAAATAGGTTCTCATTAGAAAATCACTTTTCAATTGGGAAACAGCAAAACTGTCTGGGTATCCTTGTCCAACACGCTTATTAATTTTACAGGCTTTTGTTTTACATTGCTGTTAAGGTGCTGACCAGGGAGTCAGTCTCAAGAAAGTTAGAAAATTCAGATCTGCGGTTTCTTTTTCTCAATCCTTATTAGCTAAGGGGAAATTGCTGCTGCTGGGTAAATGCCAAGGGTCAGGAATGCTATTAGGCACTTTATATGCCTTATGTTAGGGGTTTGCACAGTGTGATCACACAGGAATCCAATGTGTGACTCCCAAACTGGCAGCAGCAATACCTGGGGACTTGTTGGAGATGTACATAATCAGGCCTCACCCAAGGTCTAGGGAATCTGAAACTCTGTGGTGGGTCCAGCAGTCTGTTGGGTCGAGCCTTCCAGGTGATTCCAGTGTAAGTTCAAATGTGGGAACCACTACTTGTAACATTTAAACCCCTTAGATGCTTTATGAAGCATGAATTGCTATGTGCCTCTCCAGTTTCCCCTAAAGGAGGGTAGTGAGGCTTAGGAGGCAAGGTGATCCGCCCCACAGCTGGTGAACAGTGGGGCAAAGATTTAAACTCCAATCATTCATGCTTCTAACCTTAAACCTTTTCCATGCTGCCTTCAATATAGTCCCTGGTGGCTATAGAAATCAGCTTCAGACTTCACAAACAGCTCTGCCTTGGCTTGCCCAGAGAGGATACAACTTTCCAGGCATGGAGGTGCAGTGGTCCTTCCTTTATTACACCTGCAGTCACAACTCTTCTTCTGCCCTCAGCCCTCAGCCCAACAGGCATGGCATCGTACAGGTGAACTAGGAGGTGTGAGTAGCATTTAAAGCATCAGGAGAATAGCCCAGGGTGATGACCAGATCTTCATATTTCTGATCTCAAGAATTCAGACTTTAGCCTCCCAACTGTACACAGGCGGAGGCTTACAAGTAACTGAGACATGGGCTGCCGTGCCTGTTCCTAAATCTTACCATGTCCTTGAGACACAGCTCTTTACTTCTTCTCAAGAACTCTGATTCAGCTGATAGAAGAGAGACAGCAAGTAGAGGAGAGTCAGACAGATTCTACGGGGAGTTTCTGAGACATTCCCAAGACCAGTTTGTTTCATTGATTGGAGTTATCAAGGAAGATTTTTTAAAAGAGGGGTTTGTTGGACTTCCCAAGTGGTCCAATAGTTAAGACTCCTCATTTCACTGCAGGAGGCAAGGCTTCCATTCCTGACTGGTGAACTAAGATCCACACATGCTATAGCACAGCCAATAAATAAGTGAATAAGAGGTCACGCGCTAGGTTTATATTTTCCTTAAAATTGGTGCCATCGTGCAAGTAAAATTGGTGAGATCTGAATAAGGCTGATGGGGTGTACTAATTTTGTGGTTATGACATTGTACCATGGCTGTGTGAAATGTTTACCCCTAGGAGGAGCTGGGTGAAGAGTATATAAGACCTCTCTGAATCATTTCTTATAACTATATGTGAATCTTCAACTGTCTAAAAGAGAAAATTAAAAAAAAAAAAAGGTGTCATGGGGGCATCAGGGAAACAAAGAGATGTTGGTCAAATAGTAAAAACTTGTTCGAAGATGAATAAAATCTGGAGATCAGATGCTGGCTATAACTAATAATACTGCATTTTATCCTTGAAATTTGCTGAGAGTAGATCTTAAGTGTTTTCAACATACACAAACATAACTGTGAGGCAACAGGAGTGTTAATTAACTTGACTATGGTAATCATGTCATAACATACAAATATATCAAATTATCAAATTGTACACCTTTAAAAAAACATGTAATGCAACCAAATTTATTTGCTAATCAGACTGCAATAAAGCTGAGGGAAAAACCGGTGTCATGCAAGGACAGGAAGTGGTCTAAGGAAAGTAACCTAGGGCTATGCTACTTCAAATTTTTAGATGTCATCCCTTCCTGAGCCTTAGCATCCCAACAGCTTCCTGGCAGTGGAAAGGAAGGCTCTCACATCATCGAATTCTCTCACAGGAGTCACTGAAACCCAGATGCTTCTGCTCACTACTGAAGCCACTCTGAGGGAGGGTCTCCTTGATCTAGTAATCAGTGGGCACGTTTAGCACCCATCCTTAGGCATGGTTGCTAGGTAACAAGGCCACTCTCTGCTATTTTGGTACATCATCTCTCAACTTACTCCTTCCTCGAAAGGGGTGGACAGGTTGTGAAGAGGGAGTCTTTGTTGGAAAGAAATCTGTTGGTTGCTGCCTATTCAGTTCTTTTTTTCTTTTCCTAAGCTGCCAGACGGAGTATTTAAAAATACACCTAAGCTGTTTTGGGTGGCAGGAATGTCACATCAACTGACTGCTGTTAATGGTTTTGATGGGAGGCTTCATGTGACATCCGGCCTTCCAATCGATTGCCCCCCACCCCACCCTAGTTCTATGAAGGAATCTTTCCACCCTATAAATGGAAATACATTATAGTCCCTAAGCATGTCTTTCCAGGAAGTCTGAAAATAAGATGAATGCTTCCATTGGTGATGAGGTGTGAAAACAGACAGGATACTCACTCTTCAAGCAAATGTTGGGGGCTGGACAAGACAAATATGTTTTTACTAGAAACACTCATTATGCCAAAGACATATCATTTAACCCTCACAATACCTGCAAGGTGAGTATTTTAATCTCTATTTTATGGGAAATTGAAGACTAGAAAAGTGAATTAATTTACCAGGACCCAATAGCCAGGGAAGATGTGGTGGTGGGGGTCACAACTCAAACTGGACACTTCTGAACTCTAAATTCATAGTTATAGCAGTTATGTTATGTATGATATGCTGCTGTTTAGTTGCTAAATCATGTCCGACTCTTTGTGACTCCATGGACTGTAGCCCACCAGGATCCTCTGCCCATGAGATTTCCCAGGCAAGAATACTGGAGTGGGTTGCCATTTCCTCCTCCAGGGGATCTTCCTGACCCAGGAATCAAACCGATGTCTCCTGTATCTCCTGCACTGGCAGGTGGATTCTTTACCACTGAGCCACCAAGGAAGCCTATGTATTCTATGGAGACTTCTCTAATTGCAGGTTTTTCATAATCAGGAAGCTATACTTTCTGCCATCACAGTTGATACTTTCAAGAATATATCTTATAAATGAGAGGGGCTTTCTTGTTTTAAGAGTAGAGAGAGCCAGAAGATCTTAAATGATCAAAACAACCATTTTTGTGGTATAGATGAACCACAGATGAACCTGTTTGCAAAGCAGAAATAGAGACACAGAAGCAGAGAACAAACATATTGACAGCAAGGGAAGAAGGGAGGATGGGATGAATTGGGAGATTGGGATTGACATATGCACACTGCTCAACATCCCTCATTACCAGAGAAATGCAAATCAAAACCACAATGAGAAACCATTTCACGCCAGTCAGAATGGCTGCTATCCAGAAGTCTACAAGCAATAAATGCTGGAGAGGGTGTGGAGAGAAGGGAACCCTCTTACACTGTTGGTGGGAATGCAAACTAGTACAGCCACTATGGAGAACAGTGTGGAGATTCCTCAAAAAAATGGAAATAGAACTGCCATATGATCCAGCAATCGCACTTCTGGGCATACACACCGAGGAAACCAGAATTGAAAGAGACACACGTACCCCAATGTTCATTGCAGCACTGTTTATAATAGCCAGGACATGGAAGCAACCTAAATGTCCATCAGCAGACAAATGGATAAGAAAGCTGTGGTATGTATACACAATGGAGTATTACTCAGCAATTAAAAAGAATACATTTGAATCAGTGCTAATGAGGTAGATGAAACTGGAGCCTATTATATAGAGTGAAGTAAGCCAGAAAGAAAAACACCAATACAGTATGAAGTGAAGTGAAGTCGCTCAGTCGTGTCCGACTCTTTGCAACTCTGTGGACTGTAGCCCACCAGGCTCCTCCCTCCATGGGATTCTCCAAGCAAGAGTACTGAAGTGGGTTGCCATTTCCTTCTCCAGGGGTTCTTCCCAACCCAGGGATCGAACCCGGGTCTCCTGCATTCCAGGCAGATGCTTAACCTCTGAGCCACCAGGGAAGCCCCAATACAGTATACTAACACATATATATGGAATTTAGAAAGATGGTAACGATAACCCTATATGCGAGACAGCAAAAGAGACACAGATGTATAGAACAGTCTTTGGGACTCTGTGGGAAAAGGCGAGGGTGGGATGATTTGGGAGAATGGCATTGAAACATGTATATTGTCATATGTGAAATGAATAGCCAGTCCAGGTTTGATGCATGATACAGGATGCTCGGGGCTGGTGTACTGGGATGAACCAGAGGGATGGGATGGGGAGGGAGGGGGGAGGGGGGTTCAAGATGGGAAACACATGTACACCCGGGGCGGATTCATGTCAATGTATGGCAAAACCAATACAATATTGTAAAGTAATTAGCCTCCAATTAAAATTAAAAAAATAAAAAAATTTTTTAAAAAAAGAAAATAAATAAACTGAATACTAAAACAGCAAGTACCAAAAATATTCAGTATATGAAGTTTTAACAAAATAAAATGGAAAACTAATGAGAACCTACTGTGTAGCACAGGGAACTCTGTTCAATGCTCTGTGGTGACCTCAATGGGAAGGAAATTTTAAAAAGAGGGGATACATGTATGACTGATTCGCTTTGCCATACAGCAGAAAGTAATTCAGCATTGTAAAGCAACTATACTCTAACAAAAAAAATTTTTTAAAGGGGGAGTTAAATAATTTTCTAATTCACATTGGAAAAAATAACCTCCATTCTGGCCCAGATTAAGCCATGCTTAAAAAAAGGGGGGTTGGGGGAAGGGAGATTATAGATCTGTATGGTTCACCATTTATTATAAAACGCTTTGCCTCTCTTCGGTACTTAGCATAATCATTATAATACCTCTCATGCATACAATGCTTTAGGGCTTACAAAGCACTTTCACATATATTATCTCATTTGATCTTCATAATAATCTTATAAGCTCAGTAGGACATTTCACAAATGAGGAAAATGAGGTTCAGAGGGTAAACAAATTGCCAGATCACTGTTTCTCAAAGGGGGAACACCTGAGTTTTAGCCGGGACACAGCTTCATCACGTGGGATGGTCTTGTGCACTGCAGGATATACAGCCATCCTGGGCTCCCAAGCATTAAATGCCAAGGGCTCTGACTAATCATGATCACAACTAACCCCCCATCCAACCACATTTTCAAATGGGTACTATGGGAGATGAACATACCATGCCCTAAGGAGAGCCACTGATATAGGGCAGGGGTCAGGGTGGGGGATCACACTTTAGTTAGCCATGGAGCAGGGGCTCAAATCTGGTCTCCAGATGGCAATTACAGTGCTCTTTCTATGCTCTCACAGTGGCAGGCCATCCAATGTGTAGTGACATAAGCAGGGCTGGGTGGTCTTCATTCACAGGTCCCATCATGTCAAGGAGAGTATGGTAAAGCAATTGGGCAGAAGGATAGGATGATCACCAAGTAACTGACCAAATGGTCAGTTGGTCATTGAGATAATCCTATCTTTGCCATAGAAGTTTTTTTTGGGTTTTTTTGACATAAATTACCAGAATCTGTACCAAAGGGCAAATGGATGCAGAAGAGTCTTATATAACACAAGGATTAGATCTAGATTCATCTCTCCTATCAGTAACCTTCTAATATTCCATTTAATTTAACGATATGTTTATAGTCAGGGAACCAAGTTAGATCTTTAAGTATACTTATGACCAACCTTGATAGTATATTAAAAAGCAGAGACATTACTTTGCCAACACAGGTCCGTCTAGTTAAGGCTTTGGTTTTTCCCATGGTCATGTATGGATGTGAGAGTTGGACTGTGAAGAAAGCTGACCGCCGAAGAATTGATGCTTTTGAACTGTGGTGTTGGAGAAGACTCTTGAGAGTCCCTTGGACTGCAAGGAGATCCAACCAGTCCATTCTAAAGGAGATCAATCCTGGGTGTTCATTGGAAGGACTGATGCTAAAGCTGAAACTGCAATACTTTGGCCACCTCATGCGACGAGTTGACACACTGGGATTCATGGGGTCGCGGAGAGTCAGACACGACTGAGCGACTGAACTGAACTGAACATGTAAATACATCTCAACAGAGTTTTAAAATTAGCTCTTCTACTTATTATACTGCTTAGAACAGAATATGTCTTATATCTCAATTTTTCTGTTGAGGTTACAAATTGGCCATTTATGAACTCAATCCTGTAATGAAATGGGCATGTTTACTTTGGCCTCCTTGATTTTTTTTATTAAGAACTTGATTTTGGTTTCCTTTAGTTGATATGCACATACTGCCTTTCATCACAGTTCTGACCACTCCCAACTGTATTCCGTTTATTTAATCCTTTACCTCATATGTATGGTTCCTGTAGGCAACTGAATTTCATGGTCATGTAAAAATGCAGAGCCTAGGGATCATTACATGAGAAAGAAAAGTTGAGGATTCATGAAAAAGATGGCATATCAAGACTTAAGGACCTGATGCTAATGACTTAAAAGTGTACAGGCTTTAATTTATAGTAGCCAAGACAAGGAAACCAATCTAAATGCCCACCAACAGATGAACTGGCAAAGAAGATGTGGTATATAAATAAAGTGGAATATTATTCAGCCACAAAAGAATGAAATAACACCACTTGCAGCTACATGGATAGACCTAGAGATTATCACACTAAGCAAAGTCAGAAAGGGAAAGACAAATACCATATGATACCACTTATATTTGGAATCTAAAATATGATACAAATGACCTTATTTACAAAGCAGAAACACACTCACAGACATAGAGATAAGACTTGTGGTTGCCAAGGAGAAGGGGGAGTGGGTGAGGGTTGAACTGGGAATTTAAGACTAGCAGACGCAAGCTATCATATATAGAATGGATAAACGACAAGGTTCTACTGTATAGCACAGGAAACTATACTCAATATCTTGCAATAAACAATGGAAAACAATATGTATATAGGTATAACTGCATCATTTTGCTGTACACTAGAAATTAACACAATATTTTATATCAACTATACTTCAATAAAATAATAAGTGAGTGCAGGCTTTTCACTTTCAGAAACCTTGGTTTTGCTGCAAAAAAAAAGAGACTAGCATAAGTTCCCGCATGTCATATGTTACTGTGAATACCAAATGAATGGGTGATATGAAAACACTTTGATAAAGTTCAAAGGGCAGCATCTACCCATCCACAGACTACACAGACTACTACTACACAGACTACTACACAGACTACTACCAAGGGTCTACAATTTACTTAACATTCTTGGTTCTTGGGTTCTGGGCCAAGAATAAGGAGCAAGTCAAGGTTTCATGGAGCTAGTATTAGCTCTCTAGGCTTTATGTTCAATATTAATGAGTACTCTATTAATTTTTGACAGTCACCTCTTTAAGAGAAGACCAAAAAATAGTTCAGCTTGAGAACAATGCAAGATAAAGACTAGAGAAGCTGGAGGAGATGCTACTTCAACTCTCCATTTGATTCAGGAGTTATCCTTGCCCAATGGCCAACCTCCTGTCAATAAACAGTAGTGTCTGCTCTGCTGAAATCTTACTCCTTTTTTCTTCTATCACCATCAGCTAGGTAAGTCATCCTTTCTTTGCTCTAATAACATCCTGTGCTTAGCTCTGTGACGGCACCTATCACATTGCATTGAAATCATTTCATTTCAGAAGACCATAAGCATCTTCACATAATCCTGACCCAGGTAAAGGTCTGTCATCTAGTAGGTTCTGTTGAATGACCCAACTCATGTTCATCATTGAAAATTATTCTCTCTCTCCTCTAGACCACAGCAAGTCACCAAAGTTACTTCTCTAGGTTATGATACAAATCAGGATCACCTTCAACATGAAAGAGAAAATTTACCCCCATCTGAATGAAAAGCATTCTCCCAGTCCAGTGTAATCATAATCATCTACCAGCCATTCTTTCCCCCATTGAATATGCTTGTCAGTCAAACTGGCATACCAGGGAGGGAAATGCTGAAAATGTCTCCCCCTCATTTTTCCTGGAAAAGTAAATACAGGGAAAACAAAGTAGAAGGAGAATGGCTATGCTGAGTGCTAGAAGTTAAATTAATCAGATTCCCTACAATTCCAGCTGATCATAAACAATCTTCCTACAGGAAATTGGTTCTGTAACTGCACAGTCATGATTTAAGACATCCTTCAATACATGGCCTTTTCAATGATATAAAAGTTATTATACTGACTGATGGGATATGCTGGACTTGGACATTTCTCTTCCCAAGATAAGAATCCACATGTTCTGTGGAAACCTTATTACATTATTTTTACATTAGGAAAATAAACACACACAAGAGATCATCTGGTCCAAGCCCAGACAAGAGATGCCATTGGATATTTCTATTATCCAGTCAGTCTTTTTATAAATGGATTTATAAATCTTCACATAGCCTCATGTAAATTGTGGACTTTACCAACTGCTGTTCATGGAACAATTCCAATTCGCTGGGGGGGATTTATTCCTTCACATGCACAAATCACTGCATTTTCTAGATGTTGCAGACAAGTAGGTACATTTCAAAGATGATAACCAGGATAACTGCTTGATAACAAAATCCAGCCATTTTAAGAGTGGCAAGGCAGGGAGCCTCCCTAAAGTCCTGGGCAGCTTTTTCATAGAGCCTACTCATTTTTAGGAGAAGGAAATGGCAACCCACTCCAGTGTTCTTGCCTGGAGAATCCCAGGGAAGGGGGAGCCTGGTGGGCTTCCGTCTATGGGGTCACACAGAGTCGGACACGACTGAAGTGACTTAGCAGTAGCAGCACTCATTTTTAACAAGCATCAAAATAGCTAACACCTATTGTGTGTTATATGCCATGTAGCAGGCAGCACTTGATACATACTGAATCCTTGCAAAAACTCACTAAATAAATATTATCTTCATTTTCCAGGTGAGGAAACTGAACATCAGAGAGGCAAAGTAACTTTTCTAAGGTCACACAGCTCGTAAGTCACAGAGTCACTAGTCACACCTGGGTACTCTACCACCTCGGTCTCCCCCTGCACGTGGCTACCTCTGTGACTACGGTCCACTGCCACAGTCCTTGAGGAGAGCATCAGGTTCTCTGGAAAGAGCACTGGGTACAAGCCTTACCGCTGGATTGCAGGCAGGGCTCCATCACCAGATTACTGCGGGGGCGTCAATATCACTTAATTTCTCTTAACCTCCAGAATCCACATAATTCAGGCATAAGAAAACACAGGTGTTCATAAAAATGTTTCAAGGTCACAGATATGATTCTCTAGAATGAAAATTCTGTGAACACATTCTCCCAAATGACTAGAACTATAGTAGAAAGTACTCAAAAATTGTGGTTGAGTGAATGAGTGACACAACAAAGGAAAAATCAGTACACCAAAGGCACTGAATCCAGCAAACATAGCTGATCTGAGCTGACTACTCACTATGTGCTGCTATCCTAATACGAACAGAATCATTACGCCTCAAGACCATGGTGCAGCATAGGTTTCTGTATCCTCATCCACAGGGAACAAGGAGACAGATACACGAGAGCAAGGCATCTTGCCTGAAACTGCACAGCTTTGTCTTAGAGCCAGTTTTTAAAACCAGATTCCCTCTGCTCAAGATACAATGGGAATACAAAGATAAATTACTGAGACTGATAAATCATCAGTCTCTTAAGAAACTTACAGTTCATTGCCAATAGGTAAGCCAATGGGCAGAAAAATAAGGAAGACCATTGGGTTTAGTTCATTTCAGTTCAGTGGCTCAGTCGTGTCCGACTCTTTGTGACCCCATGGACTGCAGCACGCCAGGCCTCCCTATCCATCACCAACTCCCAGAGCTTGCTCAAACTCATGTCCATCAAGTTGGTGATACCATCCAACCATCTCATCCTCTGTCATCCCCTTCTCCTCCTAGGCTTCAATCTTTCCCAGCATCAAGGTCTTTTCTAACGAGTCAGTTCTTTGAATGGCCAAAATATTGGAGCTTCAGCTTTAGCATCAGTCCTTCCAATGAATATTCAGGACTGATTTCCTTTAGGCTTGACTGGTTTGATCTCCTTGCTGTCCAAGGGACTCTCAAGAGTCTTCTCCAACACCACAGTTCAAAAGCATCAATTCTTCGGTGCTCAGCTTTCACTATGGTCCAACTCTCACGTCCATACATGACTACTGGAAAAACCATAGCTTTGACTAGATGGAACTTTGTCGAATGATTAGTTTTAAGCCAGTTTTTTCACTCTCCTCTCTCACTTTCATTAAGAGGCTCTTTAAGTTAAGTTTTAAAAAGCAAAACAGAGAACAAACACAGGAAATTGACAGTAATTCTGAATGGGTTTGTCAGGGCTACTGTTTCTAAATTTGGGCTACACTTTACAATCATTGGAGCTTGGCACTAGCAGTTTAAAAAATACCCCAAGTGGTCCATATTTGCAAGTAGGGTTAAGAGCCACCAGTTCATGAAAATCTCTTGATGAAGTGCTTTATGCTAAGCTTTAGGGAAGGGAATCCGTGAGGTGACATTATCATCTTAGTAGAAAAGAAAGCATAAATGACTTCCCCAAGGCCACACCATAAAGTATGCCAAAGTTAAAACAGAATCCAGAAACTCTTACCAGGGAGCATTTTGAGACAAAGATGCTTCTATACTTGTTGCTGCTGCTGGTGCATTTCAGTTGCTAAAGTCATGTCAGACTCTTGCTACCTCATGGACTACAGCACACCAAGCTCCTCTTTTACTAACTCCCAGAGTTTGCTCAAATTCATGTCCTTTGAGTTGGTGATGCTATCTAACCATTTCATACTCTGCCACCCCTTTCTCCTTTCACCTTCAATCTTTCCCATCATCAGGTTTTTTCCCAATGAGTTGGCACTTTGAATTGGTGACCAAATATTGGAGCTTCAGCATCAGCATCAGTCCTTCCAATGAATATTCAAGGGTTGATCTCCTTTAGGATTGACTGGTTTGATCTCCTTGCTATCCAAGAGATTCTCAAGAGTCTTCTCCAACCCCACAGTTCAAAAGCATCAATTATTCGGCACTCAGCTTTCTTTATGGTCCAACTCTCACATCCATACATGACTACTGGAAAAAACATAACTCTGACTATACGGACCTCTGTTGCCTAAATGATGTCTCTGCTTTTTAATATGCTGTCTAGGTTGGTCATAACTTTCCTTCCAAGGAGCAAGTATCTTTTAATTTCATGGCTGCAGTGATTTTGGAGCCCAAGGAAATAAAATGTGTCACTGTTTCCACTTATTCCCCTTCTATTTGCCATGAAGTGATGGGACTGGATGCCATGAGGCTAGTTTTTTCAACATTGAGTTTCAAGTCAGCTTTTCACTCTCCTTTTTCACCCTCATCAAGAGGCTCTTTAGTTTCTTTTCACTTTCTACCATTAGAGTGGTACCAACTACATACCTGCGGTTGTTGATATTTCCCCCTGCAATCTTAATTCCAGCTTGTGATTGATTCATCCAGCCCAGCATTTCGCATGATGTACTCTGCATAGAAGTTAAATAAGGAGGGCGACAATAGACAGCCTTGATGTCTGACTTTTGAACCAGTCCGTTGTTCCATGTCTGATACTGTTGCTTCTTGACCCGCATACAGGTTTTTCAGGAGAACAGGTAAGGTGATCTGGTATTCCCTTCTCTCTAAGAATTTCCTTAGTTTGTTGTGATCTACACAGTCAAAGGCTTTAGCGTAGTCAATGAAACAGAAGTAGATGTTCTTCTGAAATTCTGATGCTACTTCAGATAGCATCAAATGTCACTTGGAAGGTGGTTTCATTTCACCGAAGGATATTGTAGAGGATAAGCTTCAGAGCAGAATTTTCACCTAGCACCATCAATTTCAGCTTGACATGCACTGGGAATGGAGAGAGGCGATGGCCCTGTTTAATTCCGTCTCTCCTCACAGAGCTCATCAAGAGCTTCAATGTGAAAACACAAAGCTTATGTTAGTCTGTATCTATAGAACCTAAATGTAGAAAGACAAGCCAAAGCGTTGGCTGGTGTGATGGATGGAGCCAGCTACTGCAACTGCTGAAAAATCTTCCAGTCTTATAGTCATAAAACTAAAGGGCAGAGCAGAAGGGGCCATCTGCTTTCGCTGGCTATGAATCCATGCCTGCTTGGAAGGAAGGAAGAGACCCTCCGCTTCTTTCAAACAACAGCAACCAACAACTTCTCCTTGTTCATTTTTGGAGGAACTGCTTATTCTAGGTAGGAAGAGTTTTAAATATGTTCCAATATCTAAAATTAGGAAAGAGTAGGAAAGCAACAAGGCACTGTCTTTTTGTTTCCAGCTCTCTTTCAGTGTTCTGGTCCCAGGGAGAGTCCAGGCTACTTTTCTAGCCTTGGGAGAAGAGAGCACAGATTTTTCAATGATTCTTATAGTTTTAACAGGTGATAGTTGCAACAACTATGGTTACTAGTACCTTTTAATACTATTTTTATCCTGGAAAAGATATTCATTATCTAAGTTCTGAGCTCTGCCATGGATTGCTTCTGGACCCCTCATGGGAACAGGAAGGAGACAGAAGCTGGAGCTGAGCTAGTTTCACTCCCCTTGCTCTATACCCTTTCCCTAAAGAGAGCATCTCTATTTTTATCTGTTTGTTAGAGTTCTACATAAGATTGCTTTTGATGAAACTTTTCACTTATCAAAATAAATTGATTTGGGAAAAATCAGATTATTAACCATGTATATGGTATTATCTCAATTTGCAAAAATATCCATATGTGCATTTATTTTATTTTACTTTTTAGCCATGCCCCACAGCATGTGGGATCTTAGTTCCCTGACCAGGGGTTGAACGCATGCCCCCTGCCTTGGAAGGGTGGAGTCTTAACCACTGAACTACGAGGGAAGTCCTGTGCATTTATACGGCACAGAAAAAAGAAACTTTTGATGAGTGATAACTCACATTTTTACTGTTTTAATTGTATTTTCTAAGTTTCTAAGTTCTCTGTCACAGGTTTTTGTAAGAAGAAAAAAGAATCATGAGTGTAAGTAAAAGAAGCCTTCATGTTTTCAACACTTTTGGACCTTTGAGGACTCCTTGGCAATGTGAAGTTTGGTACAAGGAGAAGAGATGCTCTTCTAGACATGACTGAGGATGACATTCTGTTTCACATGTGGAAGCATTCACTTTGGGCATCTCTGCAGTTCAGGGCAAGTTGTTGGCTTTCAACTGGCACAGCCCAGCATCCCTAAGACAACTGCTATTTAAAACTGGATGGAGATGGGATATCCAATAACAAGCAATTCACACTTAAAGAACAGTCTAATCCAATTGAGCAGATGCACTCATTTTATAGACAGCAAAGGAAGAGGAGAAGTGATTGCTGAGGCCACTACACAGTGGTGATGGAACAATCAGGTCTTCTGAGTTCTTCTAAATCAACTGGGCATAGTTAATCCTTCTTCAGTGACAAACTGAGCCAGAGCACAGTAGTTAAGGGTACCAACTCTGAGGTCAGACCACTCATCAGCTACAACCACACAAGTCACCTATCTTCTCCATGCTTCTACTCCTTCATCTGAAACATCAGGACCAGGACCTTACTGTACAGGGTTATTGTGAGGCTTGGATCCAAAAATTTCATGCCTGTCAGCCAGCACATGGCTGGACCTAGTCTGGTCTCATCAAATATTTGCAAGAACAATAAGTATTACAATCATATTTTCTTTTCTCCTCCCACCTATCCACTTTCCCAGGAAGCATCAATTTAACTGTACATCCAGTCAAGTTACAGAGGATAAGCTAATGTGATAGGTAAGAAGCTTATCTGCTATGGAAAAATGGGGAAAATTAAGACTGCAATATTCTTATGACAATTCTCATACAAATATACCCAGGTAGCAGTATCATAATCCAGCCTGGCATCACTAACCAACAGGTGATGGAACGAGGAGTCTTGCAGATGCCTCTGAAACCTGCGGGTCTCCTGATTCCATACAGGTGAGCAACACCAGTTAAAGTGTTATAAAGAGAAAGCATTTGGTTTTTAGAAGGTGAATTCTAAAATAGAAGGTGAAGTCAAAGTCAGGAAGCAGGAGGGAGTAAATACAAGCTATGTCATACTTTAAAACTTAAAACTTTGAGATGCTGTAAAGAAAAATCCAGTGTGGGGGTCATTTAGTTGGCATTCTTAATCAAGGGATTCTTAGATGATCCGTAGCGAATCTATGAAACTCCTAAAACTATGTGCAGAATAGTGTGTGGGTGAGTGTTTAGGGGGCAGAAAGTCTGCAATCTTCAGATTTTCAAAAGAGTTAAGACCCTGTTCAAATCCTGATTCCGCTGATTTCTAACTCTGCAATTGTAATGAAAATCACTTAACCTCTCTGGGAATAATAATAAAATTTTACCCCATACTGTTATTATGATAATTAACTGAGTTAATATTTAAAACACACTAAGAAAAGTACTCAGGGCACAGTCAGTGTTCATGCATCGTCATCATCGTTATCATCCTGGATGTAGAAGGAACCGCTTGCCTGTGGGTCCTGGACAAACCCTGCCCTATAATTAATGAACAAGTCATTCGAGATATGGGCATCTGATGCACAATAAATAAAATGGGATGCCTCCCAGCTCTAATACTGTGGAACACCTGTTTTGCTCCAGGCATTGGGCAGGCCTTCTAAATATCAAGGTAAGATAATGTCCCTTCCCAGGAGGAACTAACTCATGGTCTGGGATGGGCAAATGAGTACAACATAAACACAGACAATTGTAATTAACTGCCAAATTCAATAACAGAGATACATTCAGAGGATGACAGGGACACAGATGGGAGACGCTAATTCAGTTGTGGGCAAAGAGGACCTTCAACACCGCTCCAGAAAAGCTTTGCTTACAGAGATGTTATTTCAGGGGGATGGAGGAAATGGTCAGGGTCCTTTAAGAAGAAATATTAGCAAAGACCAAGAGATGAGAAATAATACTGCAAGTGTGAGAGGCCACAGTGCATTCAGGGTTCTGGAGTCCAAAATATGGGATAAGAAGTGGGAAGAAGGCTAGACCATGAAGGGCCTGGATGCCTTGGAGAGGAACTAAGACTCACCTTGAAGGGAACCTTGTAAGATATATGCAGAGCTGTGAAGATGTGTTGGGGAGGCCAGGACTGGAGGGCACAGACTAACTCTAAGAGGTTTTGAAGTACATACACACAGAGAGAAATGAGGGTAGCAAGAACTAAGGCCACACCATGAACTGTGATTGTGGCTGAGGGGACACTGAGAAGAAGAAAAATACACAAAACACTGAGGAGACAAACAGGAAATGACGTGGTGATTGATGATACCCTGGATGCAAGAGAGACATATTCAAGGAAAACCACTGAGGTTTCTGCTTGGATGACTGGGTACCTGCTGACTCCAACATCTGAAATTAGAAGAATGAGGTGGGGCTAAGCGAACGTTTAGGGAGACAGTACGGGATACAGCGAGTTGGAGCAAACTGAGGAGGCCAGACGGACTGAATCCAGACTAGATCTTTAATCAGGATTAAATTAGACAACGCACATCGATTACTTCATGAGCTACAAAAAACTATCATCATGACTTTTGCCTTCAGCTTACAGCATAAGCCTCACAAGTTCTTATTTAACCTCTTTCAGCCTTAAATGTTCCATCCCCTTCAATGGGAATAATAACCACCCACCATCTCTAACTCATAAGACATGTGGGTATAAAGTGAAATTGTCTATGAATCATCAAGTTCTTTCTCAGAAAGACCCATAAGTCTAACAATATTATTAAATGGCATTACATTCAAAGAGATGAGACTGTGTACAACATGATTTCCACAGGATTTAGTAATGAGAAGACAATTACAGCTCTGAAATGCATGGTTTAACACGATAGCCAGATTGCCATGATAATTTTAATCATGTAAGTGAGAACTTAGTTTTCCTATCAGTCATATGTCTATTTTTTGAGAATACTTTCCTAGAAAATAAAATACTGTATATGTTTTTGTATATGTTGTATGTATGTGAGAGATTGAAAGTGTATACCCCTCACATGTACACATGGGAAATAATGAATAATAAACAGCCTTGTGTCCCTGGGGGCTGGTTAATTGAAGCTGAGGAAGTCATACTTTTCATAAAAAGTTTTTATACTGTAACATAAACTTTTAACCAGCAGAATTGGCTCATAAGAAATAATCAAGTCATAATTAAGGATTGGTAATTATCTAAGATATCTGGTGAATCATGCATCCCAAATGAGGCAGACTCCTGCTTGCATATTTAATCTTCTGGGTTACTGCCAATCTTTTCTATTGACCAAATCAAGAAATCACAATAGAATGTCAGCTGAAATCTTGTTCTGTAGTAAGCATCTTGGTATCTCCAAGTACCAGACAGGCTTTGTATTCATTCATCTAACAGTCCATTTACCTTTGAGCAGAAAGGAACTTGATTTACTCCATTTCCATCTCCAAACAGTAAATGAGATGCTAAATTCCTTCCTGTAACACATTCTATTCTCTAACAGCCCTTATTGTCAGCAAATATCTCCTCTGAGTTTCATCTAAATCCATTATTAGGCACCAATCAGCAGGCACAAAGGAGAGAGGAAACCTTACCACCTAAATCCATAAGTAAGAGAAGAAAACCTTTTAGTCCAAAACAAAAGGAAAGCTACTATCTAAGAGTCTCACCCGGCATTCCTCAGAGTGACCCGTATAGCCGCTCCATTGCATTAGCAAAATACTGACCTCATTGCATGTATAGTTTGGTACAGATTCCAAACCTATGGCTGGGTTTCTTCTAGTATAATCAAGAATGTTTTCCTTTTCTTTAATATGCTCTGAATAAAACTGAACCGTGGGTTCTCTATGTGTGTGTTAAGTGTGTTAAGTCACTTCAGTCACGTCCGACTCTTTGCGATCCTATGCCAGGTTCCTCTGTCCATGGGATTTTCCAGGCAAGAATACTGGAGTGGGTTGCCATTTATAAAAAGTGCATTTGGGGCTTTCCCTCTTCTTATAAAGTGATTTCTGCTTATAGTCCACTTATCTGTAGCTTAGTAATCTTTTTGGAGAAGGAAATGGCAACCCAGTCTGGTACTCTTGCCTGGAAAATCCCATGGAGAAGCCTGGTAGGCTACAGTCCACAGGGTGGCAAAGAGTCAGACATGACTGAGCGACCTCACTTCACTTCACTTAGTAATCTTTTGACAGTGTAAATAAAGCAACTTGCAAAAGCTTTCTGCAATAGAAAAACAAAACAAAAAACATGGTTTACTTTATGGGTTTGTCTCACAAGTATCTTCTTGGAGAGGGAGAACTCCTTATTTCCTGGGTACTCATTTTGGCATTTGGGTTTGAAAGCCATAAAATAATTTAGCAAGTGCACTCCTGGGCATGTATCCAGAGAGAAACCTTGATTTAAAAAGACACATACACCCCAATGTTCACTGCAGCGCTATTTACAATAGCCAAGACATGGGAACAAGCAAAATGTCCATCAACAGAGGAATGGATAAAGAATATGTGGTACATGTATACAATTCATGACACTGCCATAGAAAGGAAAGAAATAATGCCATTTGCATGAACCTAGAGATGATCCTACTAAGTGAAGGAAGTCAGGGAGAGACGGACAAATACCTTATGATATTACTTATGGGTATGATCTAGAAATCGATACCAACGGACTCGTTTTACAAAGCAGAAACAGACTCACAGAAAACAAACTTCTGGCTAGCAAAAGAGAAAGGTGGGGCAGAGGGAGGGATAAATAAGGAGGTTGGGATTAACATATATGCAGTAGTATATACATACACTGAAAGTGAAGTCGTTCAGTGGAGTCCAACTCTTTGCGACCCTGTGGACTGTAGCCCACCAGGCTCCTCCGTCCATGGGATTCTCCGGGCAAGAAAACTGGAGTAGGTTGCCATTTCCTTCTCCAGTGGATCTTCCCGACCCAGGGATCCAACCCAGGTCTGCATTGCAGGCAGACGCTTTAACCTCTGAGCCACTAGATAATCAAACTTTCCTTGCTGTATAGCATAGGGAAATCTACTCAACACTCTGTAATCACAGAGTGATTAGGGAAAACCATCCCAAGGGGAACAGATACATGTATAACTGAACCAGGTGCCTATACACCAAAAACAAACAACACTGTAACAGTATACAATAATTTTAAAAAGAAAAGAAATGGCAACGGCATTCCCCTCAGGCCTCGGTGACCTGGGCTACTGTTAATCCCTGGAGCCTAAGCAGCCTTGGGTCCCAAGGCTGGACTAGGGTACCCCTGAGAAATATGGGGATGATGGATCAGCAAAGGAGTCCCCCTAGGACCTGGAATGCCTGGTTTGCAGTGGATGGGATCCCAATCTCCAGATCCAGGTGGGCCCTCCGATAGCTCTACCAAGCTTAGTGAACCCAAAGGAAGTTGGATCCTCTGGGCTGAAAGAGCTTTAAAATGGCACCTGTTCTTCAAACCTTCTGGTGGTGGGGTTCCAACCAGCAGCCTCCTTCCACAGAGTCGCCCCACCTAAGTACCACAGCACCCTCAGCAGTGTAGTTCTGGGAGGACCTGGGATTTCTCTGAGGAGTGTAGCGTAAGGGGGAAGTCAAGAGACAAGGATGCCAGCACATTCGACTGTAATCGACAACCCAGGTTGCCCAAGTAACCCCAGTGGGGCATGAAGCAGTGCTGCCGCCTTGTGGACGTTTCCCATAGAAACAACCTGAATACCAGCGCCTGTGGGCAATTCAAATTCACAAGGCCTGCTGGTCTGGAAAAGACACACGCCCTCAAGCGATGTCCTGGGATGGTAACAGAAAAGTAATTCAAAACAGGGAGGACCTTCAGGAAGCCAATCTCAAGAGAGAGGTCCTTTAATGCACACTGTATTTTCTTTCTTTTTCTTTTGAAAGTGCATGAAAAGATGCTCCACACAGCAACTTATTCAGTTCAGTTCAGTTGCTCAGTCGTGTCTGACTCTTTGTGACCCCATAGACTGTAGCACGCCAGGCCTCCCTGTCCATCACCAACTCCCGGAGCCTACTCAAACTCATGTCCATTGAGTCGGTGATGCCATCCAATCATCTCATCCTCTGTCGTCCCCTTCTCCTCCCGCCTTCAACCCTTCCCAGCATCAGGGTCTTTACAAATGAGTCAGCTCTTCACATCAGGTAGCTAAAAGTATTAGGGAATTGCAAATCAAAACTACAAGGAGGTATCACCTCACACCAGCCAGAATAGTCATCCTTAAAAAGACTACAGACAGTAAGTGTGGGAGAATGTGTGGAGAAAAGGGAATCCTCCTACACCGTTTTTGGGAATATAAATTGGTAACAATGGAGAACAGTATGGAGGTTCCTTAAAAAACTAAAACAGAGCTACCACATGACCCAGGCATCGCAGTTCTAGTCCTCTATGGAGAGAGAAACCATAATCTGAAAAGATACATGCCCCGGCATTCACTCTAGCACTATTTACACTAGCTAAGACACAGAAACAAGCAAAATGTCCATCGACAGATGGATGGATAAAGAAGATGTGGTACATATACACAATGGAACATGACTCAACCATAGAAAAGAAAGAAAGAATCCCTTTTCCAGCACCATGGATGGATCTGGACGTAATCATACTAAGTGAAGGAAGTCAGAGAAAAACAAGTATCTTATGATATCACTTATATGTGAAACCTAAGGAAATAAAGATATAAATGAACTTATTTACAGAACAGAAACAGACTCACAGACTTCTACAACAAACTTGTGAATACCAAATGGATAAAGCGGGGTGGAGGGGATAAATTAGGAATTTGGGAATAACATATAAAATAATTAACAGGGACCTACTGTATAGCACAGGTAACTACTCAATATTCCTTAATAACCTCTATGGGAAAATAATCTGAAAAAGAATGGATATATGTATGCATATATGATAACTGTCATTTTGCTGTACACCTTAAACAAAAACAACACTGTAAATCAACTATACTCTACTATAAAATTAAATTTTTAAAAAAGATAGAAAATTCTATAGTTCTCTGGCATTCCTTTGTAACACCAGGATTTCCTTCAAAAACCACTTTGAGACTATCTCTGCCAACTATAATGTTGTCTTCCAAATAAGTCAATATATTTCCCTCTGGCTTATGGTTCTTTCCCTTTACAAGTGAGGATTGAGAAACTGATTTATTTCCTGTAAGTAAAGACCATTATTCATTTACCAAAAAGGTATCCATTTAGATAACCTATATCCTCAGACAAAAACCAAACATAAAGAAATCATTTAAACCCACATCCAAGACAGATAACCCTCACTGAAACAATCGAAGACATCTGGGATAGTTTAGAGAGAAGATAGAACCTATGTGGACCTCATTCATCACAGGACAAGAGGGCACAGTGTTCATTTATCTACCTGGCAATAAGAAGAGCTGACACTAATACAGCACCCACCCATGCCATGGCATTGTTCTAAGAGCTTTACAAATATTATCTCAACTAATTTTCACAAAAACCCAGTGAGATAAGTACTATCATTCCTCTTTCTCAGATGAGGAAACTGAGGCACAGGAAAGTCAAATAATTTGCCCAAAGAGCTGGTAAGTAGTAAAGATATGATTGGGCCCAGGTAGTCTGGTTCCAGAGTCTATATTCTGACCCACTATGGCATGAGGATTTTTTTCAGTAAATCTGTCCAGTATACATATCAAGCTAATACTGGTTTTAATTTTACAGCAAAACTACAAGTTTAATTTTCTGCTTGATTGCTTCAATTATCTATTTAATCATCTTCATCATGATATTAACAATAACAGTAATCATAAGTGTTATTTATTACAGGTTGATGATGAGCCTACCACTAGAATAAGTACACTGCTTAGATTACCTCATTTAATTGACTTCTTACAAAAATTCTACCAAGGCAGAAATGAGCCTTATTTTGTAGGTAAGGAAGGCAATGCTCAGGGAAGTTAAGTGCCTTTCACAAGGTAAAAAACAAAGAAGTGGAGAGTCAGGAATCTAGTCTTCATGCCTTCCAATAGTGATACATGGCCTCCATCTCACTGTACTCTACAGACATGGCCTTTGTTTAGAATTATGATAATTTAAAACTTTAACACTCACCTTCATGATGCACAAGATAGTGTGTAGTGCAAGCCATCCACACTACTTGACCAAGGTTCTTAGAATGATACTCAATGAACCTGGCTGCAAGTTAATGGTTTTCCTAGCACAGAGTTGGACACGACTGAAGTGACTTAGCAGCAGCAGCAGCAGCTACTGGAAGGTATGGTATTTTGAAAAGCACATGATAAGCATGTTTAAAATAAAAATGATTGTTAATCATAAAGTTTAGCAACAATATCAGGCTCTGGTATGATGATTTTCTTTTATATTCCAAAAGATAATTATTTTCCTATTTTTTCCTGAATTACAAAAACATTAACAGGTAATTCTGTCAAGGAAGATCTTTTCCATGAGAGAGGCGATGCAGTTTAAAGTGACTTACCCTTCCAAGTATTAAAA
Source organism: Moschus berezovskii (assembly GCF_049115385.1). Lineage (NCBI taxonomy): Eukaryota > Metazoa > Chordata > Mammalia > Artiodactyla > Moschidae > Moschus > Moschus berezovskii. Next base: position 22,080,150 of record NC_142483.1, read on the forward strand.
TCAAATAATCATTTCAGGGATCATTAATAATCACTATTAAGGAGAAAACAATTAATTTCACATTATTTACTTATTCTATTTATAGCTAAAACCACATGTATCTTACATTATTCCTGACATGAATAAATAATAAGACTCACAGCCAAGAAACAGAAATATCTGAGCTTTCTATGTTAAAGACAGATGATATTTCACATTTGTATTTCAAAGAGAAACACAACTGACTTATAAAACATCCCCAAATAACAGTGATGTAAACAAGATAGCAGTTAGTCTGTATGTGTGTACTGGCACACATACATACCCAAGCAATAGACGGAGGAAAGTAGTAGGGACTTGGACTCAACCTTATCTGGGCCCCAGTAACTTCCTCTTTGCTTCTCCATCATTTTCAAGACAAAATTTCTGGTGTGACATGGTTGCCCAAGCTCCAGTCATCAAGTTTGTTTTCTAACCAGTAAGAGGAATAAAAAGGAGGAAAGAGAGGCTCCTTTTTTAAATGAAACTTCCTGGAAGTCACTCAGACACCACTGACCAGAACTTATTCTCAATGCCATATCTAACTATAATAAGGGGGTAGCAAATGTCTTTATTTTGCCTTCCAGCTAAAAAATAAGTTCCCATTATTAGGAAGAAGAGGAGAATGGATGTTAGAAGAAAATTAGAAGCTTCTACCAGAGCTTAAGAGAGTACAAAGATAAATACTTTTTTTCCTGTAAAGTTAGATATTCTCCTTGGGCTTCATAGGTATTCTCTTCCCAAAACCTTAATTCAATAAAATCTAAAAGCTTAATTCAAATTGCTAATTCAGAGCTGAACATAGACATTTTATATATTTATGAACAAATGGTTGTATATTGTCACCCTGCTTATTTAACTTATATGCAGAGTACATCATGAGGAACAATGGGCTGGAAGAAGCACAAGCTGGAATCAAGATTGCTGGGAGAAATATCAATAATTTCAGATATGCAGATGACACCACCCTTATGGCAGAAAGTGAAGAGGAACTCAAAAGCCTCTTGATGAAAGTGAAAAGAGGAGAGTGAAAAAGTTGGCTTAAAGCTCAACATTCAGAAAACAAAGACCATGGCATCTGGTCCCATCACTTCATGGGAATAGATGAAGAAACAGTGGAAACAGTGTCAGACTTTATTTTTTGGGGGGCTCCAAAATCACTGCAGATGCTGATTGCAGCCATGAAATTAAAAGACACTTGCTACTTGGAAGGAAAGTTATGACCAACCTAGATAGCATATTAAAAAGCAGAGACATTACTTTGCCAACAAAGGTCCGTCTAGTCAAGGCTATGGTTTTTCTAGTGGTTATGTATGGATGTGAGAGTTGGACTGTGAAGAAAGCTGAGTGCCAAAGAATTGATGCTTTTGAACTGTGGTGTTGGAGAAGACTCTTGAGAGTCTCTTGGACTGCAAGGAGATTCAACCAGTCCATTCTAAAGGAGATCAGTCCTGGGTGTTCTTTGGAAGGACTGATGTTGAAGCTGAAACTCCAATACTTTGGCCACCTCATGCGAAGAGTTGACTCACTGGAAAAGACTCTGATGCTGGGAGGGATTGGGGGCAGGAGGAGAAGGGGACGACAGAGAATGAGATGGCTGCATGGCATTCACCGACTCGATGGACTTGGGAGTTGGTGATGGACAGGGAGGCCTGGTGTGCTGCCATACATGGGGTCGCAAAGAGTCGGACACGACTGAGCAACTGAAATGTACTGAACTGAACTGGTATTGTTTTGCTCTTGTAAAATGTCTTTCACTGAGCCTCTACCACCACTCTGTAGGAAAAGAAAGGGGGAAATAGTGCCAAACCCATCATGTTAAGATAAGACCTCTCCTGATAAAGTCAGCCATCATGAGTGTCACCTATTTGCATAGTATTTAGTTCATCAAGTTTAAAACACAGGGCTGATCAATACGAGAAATCTTAGAGATGATAAAAACTAAGAGAAGGGAAAAAAATAAAAGAGTAAAATTATCTTGTTTAGAACAAGAATGCAGGCTGGAATGTGCAATGAAAGCAAAATTTGATTTGGGTTCAGGTGGATAATACCTTCCTTTTTGACATTAATTACCTGTTGCTATGGCTTCCCTAGTGGTTCAGACAGTAAAGAATTTGTCTGCAATGTGGGACACCTGGGTTTGATCCCTGGGTCTGGGCGATCCCCTGGAGATGGCTACCCACTCCAGCATTCTTGCCTGGAGAATCCCATGAACTGAGAAGTCTAGCAGGCACAGTCCATTGGGTTGCAAAGAGTAAAAGGTACAACTGAGCAATTAACACTTTCACTGTTCATGGGTTATTTTAGCTTTTTTTAAAAAAATTTTCAATTCATGAAAAAATTTCCCCATTCTGTCTTTTCCTTTTACACTAACCTACCCAGGCTTCAGCAATATGTGAACCATGAACTTCCAGATGTTCAAGCTGGTTTAAGAAAAGGCAGAGGAACCAGAGATCAAATTGCCAACATCCGCTGGATCATTGAAAAAGCAAGAGAGTTCCAGAAAAACATCTATTTCTGCTTCATTGACTATGCCAAAGCTTTTGACTGTGTGGATTACAATAAACTGTGGAACATTCTGAAAGAGATGGGAATACCAGACCACCTGACCTGCCTCTTGAGAAAACTGTATGCAGGTCAGGAAGCAACAGTTAGAACTGGACGTGGAACAACAGACTGGTTCCAAATAGGAAAAGGAGTACGTTAAGGCTGTATATTGTCACCCTGCTTGTTTACCTTATATGCAGAGTTCATATGAGAAATGCTGGGCTGGAAGAAGCACAAGCTGGAATCAAGATTGCCAGGAGAAATATCAATAATTTCAGATATGCAGATGACAACACCCTTATGGCAGAAAGTGAAGAGGAACTAAAAAGCCTCTTGATGAAAGTGAAGGAGGAGAGTGAAAAAGTTGGCTTAAAGCTCAACATTCAGAAAACTAAGATCATGGCATCTGGTCCCATCACTTCATGGGAAATAGACGGGGAAACAGTGGAAACAGTGTCAGACTATTTTTGGGGGCTCCAAAATCACTGCAGATGGTGACTGCAGCCATGAAATTAAAAGACGCTTACTCCTTGGAAGAAAAGTTGGTCATAACTTAGATAGCATATTTAAAAGCAGAAACATTACTTTGCCAACAAAGGTCAGTCTAGTCAAGGCTATGGTTTTGCCAGTGTTCATGTATGGATGTGAGAGTTGGACGGTGAAGAAAGCTGAGCACCAAAGAATTGATGCTTTTGAACTGTGGTGTTGGAGAAGACTCTTGAGAGTCCCTAGGACTGCAAGGAGACCCAACCAGTCCATCCTAAAGGAGATCAGTCCTGGGTGTTCATTGGAAGGACTGATGCTGAAGCTGAAACTCCAATACTTTGGTCACTTCATGCGAAGAGCTGACTCATTGGAAAAGACCCTGATTTGGGGAGGGATTGGGGGCAGGAGGAGAAGGGGACGACAGAAGATGAGATGGCTGGATGGCATAACCAACTCGATGGACATGGGTTTGGGTAGACTCTGGGAGTCGGTGATGGACAGGGAGGACTGGCGTGCTGCAATTCATGGGGTCGCAAAGAGTCGGAAACGACTGAGTGACTGAATTGAACTGAAACTGAGGAGCACCTTGGCCCCCAGGGAAAGCCTGTCAAAGCCAAGGACACACAACATCCAAGCTTGGAAGGGAACAGGAAACAATATAAGTGTGAATGCAAATTTAAGGAAGACACAAGGATCCATAGTTATCATGGTTTCTGAACTATTCATTAAAGACCAAAGACTTATGGATCTCAAAGGGCGGATTACTTAACATACGATTGCATATAAGAAATGTATTCTTAATATAATATATAAACTAGACAAACTGCTGACCATTCTCTGACTGTTAGTTTCATGGAATTATGTGGCAAAGTGACAGGCTCAGTTTCAGACAAACTTGTGGTCAAACTCTCAGTCAAGCTAATCAAGATTTTTGAATGGAAATGAAAGTCACTCAGTTGTGTCTGACTCTTTGTGACCCTATGGATTGTAACCCACCAGGCTCCTCTGTCCATGGAATTCTCCAGGCAAGAATACTGGAGTGGGTTGCCATTTCCTTCTTCAGGGGATCTTCCCAACCCAGGGATCAAACCCAGGTCTCTCACATTCAGGCAGATTCTTTCCTATCTGAGCCACCAGGGAAGCCCTGAATGCAAATAAGAGAAGCTAATTCTGGTTAACTGTACAGCAAAAGGAAATTATTGGAAAAACACTGGGTAGGCCTCAGGGTTTTCCAAAAGGCAGAATGGGTTTGGAAAAATCGGCAGGAACCAAAGTTAAACTACTGAGATAAGAGGCAGATAAGCTTGGAAATAGCCATAGACACATACCATCACACAGTGGGGCCTTTAATTCTGCTGCCTCTATTACCATTGGAGAAAGAATGCTATCACTATGAGTGGAATAAAGTTTAAAGGGTTCCCATTCCTTTGCTTCAACTGATCCACACTCAGATGGAATGCCCAGTCAGAAGGATTGGTCAATCTGATGTCAGATATCCAGGTTTTGCCAAATAACATCTTGAGTTTCTATCAGAGGAAACTGGGCCCTATAGTTCAAGATTTACTGTTAACAATTTCTCCCAAATAGAAGTGTTCGGAGGTTGGCAGTCAAAAATGCTGCACTTCACAAGGAATCAGCAACTTACCAGAAATCTGATTTGGAACAAGTTACTTTAGCTCTTAGTCTCAGATTCACTACCCCTAAAAAGGAGATACTGCATATCCCATAGGGTCATTTTAAAGATCAAATGAGATTAAAAAAATTATAAGGCCCAGAATAAGCATTCAATCTCTTGGCCTAATGTCCAGTTTTGTGACAAAACACAGGGAGGATGCATGATTCCATCAACATTAATAGGATAATTCTTTTCATGGCTGTTATAATTATCATTGTAATTATCAAGAGTGGGTTTTGAGAATTTAAATTTCCAAACTCCATTTAAGCCCTGCTTCCCTAAAGTATCTGATGTAATTGGTTGACACATCTCTGAAATTTCTTATCACCTACCACTCTTTCTTCCTCTTCTTCCTCTCCCTTTCTATCATCTATCTTTTTCTGTGACTTTTATTGTTGAAGAGATGTGGTGTTTTATTCTGAGGAGTTTCTGCTAGCCCACATTTTCCTGATTTTATCTGCATTTTTCTTGGGGCATGCTCCTTTCTCAGTTGTATTTCCTATACTGTGATAGTTGGATCTAGATGACTCATCAGATTCAAGTTCAGTTTTTTGGCAAGATTACTCCATAGGCAGTGTGCTTTCCCTTTAACTGATCTCCAAATATAATGGTTTTCTAGCACCCTCCAGAAATGGCCAATGAGATGAGTGTCTTCTCCTTAGTATTTCTATAAACTTAGGGATTTAAATAAATATGATAGTTTTCATACCATTTCAGTTATTATCCGTACTAATGATCAACTGGCCCCTCTTCTGTCCATCAGAACCTATTTTACTATCCTGAGTCCTTTTCATATGACCCTAGAAGTCTTTGGTAACTTTGTCAATAACTACTTTGCTTTTTGATATGACAAAACATTCTTGCCCTACCACTTTCAGTTACAAAATGCTATCAGCACTACCTTTAAAATGACTTTTGCATCTATGCTTTCTTTTTCTTCTGCCAAGAGTCAGGGTGAATCATAACGGCCCCATCAAGAGATTGTTAACACATTATAAGTCACATACCAGTGACTTATCAAAAAAAAAAAAAGAACTCACGGAAGTACCATTTTCCCTTATTTAAAAATCTTTAATAATTCATCTCTCCTTATATATAAAATAAGTCCAAATTTACTGACTTGATTTTTGAAGTTCACCATGATCTGGCCCCAGTTAGCCCTCGTTTCACTATGAATTTCCTAAAGCACATTCTATTCTCCAGCCAAATGATTGCAGTTCAATTCTTTAAAAATGTCCTGAACTTCTCCCTCCTCATGACTTTGCTTAAACTGAGCCATAATTTCCACTTTTGAAATGACAGTAATAGTTCAAGACTTGGGTTAGAAACCACCTCCTTCTGGGAGCTTTCACAGGCCATGAACCATCTTTGTCTCTTCCTTCTGGCATTTTTCACTCAACATTTCACAGACTAGTTACTCATCCACTTGTCTATGTGCATAGAATGAACGCATAAATAACTATGACCTTAAAATAACTCAGGTCAGAGCTATGTTACAAAAATTTTAATATTCAATTATTCTTTTACTTTAAAAACTGTTTAAAAGACACCAGACTGACAATATTTTCTGGCATCTTTTCTCCCCAATTCTCCAGTGATATGTAAATAAGCTGCAAGCCCTAGGAAACCTACCTAAGTAGTGATTCAAAGGCTTATCTCAAACATGACATATTAATTTTGCACAGAGAGAATGAGCTGAATTCATAAATGAATAGCAGAACAAACAGGGGGAAACATCACTGTGATCACTGCTACTTTCACCACCTCTTTCTGTTGGCAGATTTAAAGAAAAGAAAGAACCTTCAGAAAATAAAATACAATTCTACCAAGCCAGGTCAGAATGGATTCTATTATATTCAGTTACAGTTTCTCAGTATTTAGAGCCTAAGGTCAAGAACATAGTGATATTTTGTGATAAGACATCTAAAATTCATATGGCCAAATAAGTAAAAGGAAAGACTGAATTCTCTTCTTAGTTTCATTCTATGTTCAACCTACTGCTGCTTCACTGATGCATTTCAGCATTTACATAGTTTATTTGGAATGACTAAAATACAGACATCTCAGCTCAGAAAGCTATCAAAGTGACTCGCTTGTCAACAACTCCAACCCACAAGTTCAACACTTCTTAAATCATGTGAATTGAGAGATAGAATCTATGGGTTGGAACTGATAGAATAAAATTACTAATCTCGCTGTCAAAACAGTAAGTTTCTCTGCATGTTCCTTTCATAGTTTTGCCCTGTGAAGGTCACAGCAAGCAATCAGTATATCTAGTGGCAGGAACGTTCATCTGTTTTGGGGCAGGGAATCTTATTTCCAGAGTCTCTAAATTTGAAGAGTGTAATTTTAAGCCTGAAATCATACCTTTCTGAGGGAGGAGAGTCACTAATGACAAAGGGAATTCTGGGAAATGCCTTTCATATTGGGTGTTCTCTACTAAGAATTTAGGGACCAGGCAAGCCACTCCAGTACTCTTGCCTAGAAAATCGCATGGACAGAGGAGCCTGGTGGGCTGCAGTCCATGGGGTCGCTACGAGTCGGACACGACTGAGCGACTTCACTTTCACTTTTCACTTTCACACACTGGAGAAGGAAATGGCAACCCACTCCAGTGTTCTTGCCTGGAGAATCCCAGGGACGGCGGAGCCTGGTTGGCTGCCGTCTATGGGGTCACACAGAGTCGAACACGACTGAAGCGACTTAGCAGCAGCAGCAAGATTATTAATAGCTTTTCTTAGGAATTTTATATGTTGCTTACCTTCATGGATGTGTGTGAAAAATATGACCAGGTTGAGAAAAGTCTAGTTTACAAAAGACTGCACATATTTTTTTTGTTGGATGGAGATTGCACAGTCATAAGAAAATGATGTTTTATTTTCCTTAACTTCTTCCCAATGTGAAGCTCCTACCCCCAGCATGAAACTGCTTGCCCTTTGTACATGATAAATTCCTCATTAAAAAGACAAATCGTAGTGAAATTTAAATGGAATGCGAGGTATTTTTTTACTCTTTCAAAGTTGACTGTCCTTTATATTTTATACATTTTTATTTCAAAGAATCAAATGTAAAAATTCATTCAATACATTTTAAAAATTTTAGTCTAGAATGAGGAATTTAGAATGAACCTGTTCAAAACAGACATAAATAGCAGCATGGTTATTGAACTCTCTTCTCTTGGTGTACATTTAATTTTCACTCGACATTAAGTGCCAGTTATTTTCAAAGAAAGCTATAACTAAAATAAAAGTAATTGTTCTGATTTTAAAGTTTTCAAATTTTATATACCTGGAGTAGGCTCTTGCCATGTATAGTAGTAACAGAGAAGTTAATGTTAGCCAATGAAATTAGAAGAAAAAGTAAACATATTGGAAAAGAAGAAAAATTGTTATTTTAATTTTAAATAATTCATTATCAAGAAAACAAAAAAAATAGTTTAAAACTATTTAGAATGACAAACAATAAGTATTTTAAAAATTTGTATGCTTTATTTATTCATGTCAACAAAAACTCAAAAATACTATGGAATTCTTCATGTCCAGTGGAATCAAGATACCATTTCAAGGGTTAATGTTTTTTTAAAATTAGGTGAAGTACAGAATCATAACACAAAAGGTAATCCAATTTTACTTAAAATTTATAACTATTTATTTGCTGACTTTCTGATGTAGGGTTACAATTTTGCCTTTATGTATAGGTTTCACATCCTCATTAATTTGCACAGTATATGGGTTATCATTTCCATTTTTTATTTCTTTAAAGAGGAATGAAAATTAAGGAACTTGGAAAACAATCTGACCAAAAAATCCTTTAGATACCTACTACCTTTTCCATCAAAATTGTACTGCAGCTTTGCCCAACTACAATTCAATGACATTCTTCAGATGTAATTCAAACTTCCCAGAGGAATCAACTTAGATAAAATAAACAGACTATCTTTTGTTTTTAAAATCATAGCTCATTAAGTTAAATAACATCTAATTGAATATGGGATTATAATAACTACTGAAACTAGCCTAAACAGGTTTGGGAAACACAATTACTCCTGGCAAAAAAATATCTCAGTTGATGGGGCACAAGTGTATTAGAGAGCAGCCTAATAGACTTGAGCACCTTTGCTTTGCAGAGTGAATAGAGAGTTTAGGTTAATGCAGGGAGTCATCTAAAAGTGCTCAACTAATAAATGTTAGGACTGAATTATAGATAAATTTTACAATAAATATTTAGGGCATATATGTTGAAAAATATATTAAGAAGCTGAGGTACATCAAAATATTTGAATTAATGCAGAGTTTCTTAGTTCTTAGACAGGATTACTCCATGTCATAAAGATGTCAGCTTTCCCTACATTAATCTATAGATGCAATGGAATTTCAATTAAAATCCAAATGATCCTTTATTTTAAAACTGACAGAATCAGTAAATAATATTTTCCCAAAGGGGAAAAAATATCCAGAAGACACACGGATATGCTGAAAAGTGTAATAAAAGGAACTGCTCATTAATATATCCTAAAATTTATCGTAATGCTATGATAGTAGTGGTGATGGTACAGGATGTGAAAGATTAATGACTTTCTACCCACAACACAAAAATAAAACCAAATATTCTTATGAATTTAGTGTTTTCTTTAAGAGGTATTTAACTGGTGAGCAAATAGATTATTTAATATATGATGTTGAGACAATTGGCTAGTTCTTTGTAAACAAAACAAAGTGGGTTTCATATTTCATTTATTAAAGCATTATACATTTCAGATGAGTCAAAATTGTAAAGGCAAAAAGTGAAACTATGACAGTAGTAGAAGAACACAGTATCAACAGTTTTATAATCTTTAGGTTAAAAAAGATACTTCTTTTCATGAAACCCAGAAATCATAAAGGGGAAAACTGGACAGATTCCACTACATTAAAAAAATTCTGTTTAGCTAAACATAAAGAGGCCAAAAACATAACAAGTAAACATAAAAATATGTCTAACAACAAATGACAAAACATAAACTGCACATATATGCCAGTGTTAAGACTACTGAAATAAAGCTTTAAAAAAATAATAAATAGAAAAATGAATGGAATGTATAGATGTCCATCTGCAGACGAATGGATAAGAAAGCTTTGGTACATATACACAATGGAGTATTACTCAGCCATTAAAAAGAATGCATTTGAATCAGTTCTAATGAGGTGGATGAAACTGGAGCCTATTATATAGAGTGAAGTAAGACAGAAAGAAACACACCAATACAGTATACTAACACATATATATGGAATTTAGAAAGATGGAAATATAACCCTGTATACAAGACAGCAAAAGAGACACAGTTGTATCGAACAGTCTTTGGGACTTTGTGGGAGAGGGTGAGGGTGGGATGATTTGAGAGAATGACATTGAAACATGTATGTTGTCATATGTGAAAAAAAAAAAAAGAGAATTTTAAAAGACAAAATACAAACAGGCAATAAACACGTAAAGAGGAAATGCAAATACAAAATTTTGAAAATCATCCATCTAGTTGATAAAATTGAATGAAAAATAATATCTGGTTTTAATACGAGGAATCAGACATGCTCATATCCCCCTCATGGGGGTATAAATCTTTACAGATGGTTTGGAAGCTAGTAACAAGCCGGAAATAACATACTCTTTGTATTAAGGGCATACACATTTGAGGAAGTGTGGAAAGATATACATATACAAACATACTGAAGAATGATTATAGAAGCAAGAAACAGAAATCAATAGATGACCTGTTGAATAAATTATGATTCTTCCATAAACTGGATTGCTACAAGCCATTTAGAAGAACACTTATTTTATATTTACTGACTTGGAAAGGTTTTCTTTACATATTGTCCCTCAAAAAAGCAAGTTGCAAAACATTATAGAAATACTGCTTATATATGAAATATATATATAAAATATTGAACTCTTTATCTATGTCTCCATGTAGATAATATAAATATATTTTGTGTATAGAGTGGATGTCTTTGAGTGATGGAATAAGGAGATTACTTTTAGTTCTAATTTATGTATTTTCCTATTTGATTTTTCTGTAATCAACATGTTTTAATTTTATTTACAGAAAAATATGTAAACTAGTAAACTTAAGTCAGACTGAAAGTGGATGTGTTAGTAGCTCAATTGTCTCTGACTCTTTGCAACCCATGGACTGTAGTTCACCAGGCTCCTCTGTCCATGGAATTGTCCAGGGAAGAACACTGGAGTGGGTTGCCATTCTCTTCTCCAGGGGATCTCCCCTCTGTCCATGGAACTGTCCAGGGAAGAACACTGGAGTGGGTTGCCATTCCCTTCTCCAGGGGATCTCCCAAACCCAGGAATTGAACCCAGGTCTCCCACAATGCAGGCAGATTCTTTACCATTTGAGCTACCCGGGAAGCCCACTGAATTCACTTAATCATTTTAGTTATAATACAAGTTAACCCTGTTTTAAGACAAGATTTATATCTAACCAACAAACCTTATTTTTGGCCCAAATACACATGTAGTTAGAAGGAAATAATTATAATTTTACTTCTCACATGGCAAAGAGGATTCCATTTCTACTTATGGCTGAAGCAAAATAAATCTGAGAGTTAAGGGCTGAAAATTTGAGTCCTGCAATTCCTGTTTCGAAGAGAAATGGAGCATGGATACAGTAGTTTTGGCCATAACTCAAAATTACTTACAGAAGAAGAGAATTTACTACATTATTGGAAGTTCAGATGAAAGATAGGCTCCAGGTCTGACGTCATGTTGTTGCCTATTACTGTTACATCATTAGAGACTCAACTTATTTCCGTATCTCAACTACTTTACTCTTTTTAACTTTGGCTTTAGACTAAAATGGGTCTTCTCATGTTTCTTTTTTGCAACTTTTTTTTTAACTGATGTAGAGTTGATTTACGATGTGTTAGTTTCAGGTGTACAGCAAGGAGATTCCTGTGTGTATATATATGTATACACATAACATCTTCCAATCATCTGTCGATAGATGTTTAGGTTGACAGATGCTTTGGTTCTTTCCATGTCTTGGCTATTGTAAATGTATTGCAATGAATACTAGGGTGCATGTATGTTTTCAAATTAGTTTTTTCCAGATACATGTCCAGGAGTGGGATTTCAGGATCATACGGTAACTATTTTTAGCTTTTTAAAGAACCTCCATACTGTTTTCCATAGTGGCTGTACCAATTCACAATCCCACCAATCTTTCACCAGACTCATCAAGAAAGAAAAAAAAAGGGGGTGGGGGAGAAGGGTGAGGGCACAAATCAATAAAATTGGAAATGAGAAAGAAGTTACAACCAACACCACAGAAATGCAAAGGATCGTAACAGACCACCACAAGTAACTATACACCAATAAAATGGGCAATCTAGAAGAAATGGACACATTCTTAGAAAGTTATAATCTACCAAGACTGAACCAGGAGTAAAATATTAATAGTTCAATTACAAGTACTGAAACTGAATCTGTGATTTAAAAACTACCAACAAGCAGAAGTCCAGAACTAGATGGCTTCACAGGAGAATTCTGTCAAATATTGAGAGAAAAGTTAACACTTATCTTTCTGAAACTATTCCAAGAAATTGCAGGGGAAGGAATACTTCTGAATTTCTTTTATGAGGCCATGATCACCCTGATACCAAAATCGAAGATATCACAAAACGATAAAATTATAGGCCAATATCACTAATGAACACAGACACAAAAATCCTCAACAAAATACAAGCAAACCGATTCCAACAATATATAAAAGGACCATACACCATGATCAAGTGGGATTTACCCCAAGGATGCAAGCATTTTTCCTTTCCACAAATCAATCAGTGTGACACACCATATTAACAAATTGAAGAATAAAAACCATATGATAAAAATAAAATGACCATCTCAGTAGATGCAGAATGATTTTTTGATAAAATACAACATTCATTTATGATTAAAAACTCTGGACAGTGGACACAGAGGTAACATAACCTCAACATAATGAAGTCCATGTATGACGAGCCCACAGTTAACATCATAATCAACAGTGAAAAGCTGAAAGCATTTCCTCGAAGGTCAGGAACAAGACAAGGATATGTACTCTCACCACTTCTAGTCAACATAATTTTTGAAGTCTTAGCCACAGCAATCAAAGAAGAAATGAAAGGAATCCAAATTGAAAAAGACAATATAAAAGTGCCACTGTTTGCAGATGATATGATAACTATACATAGAAAATCCTAAAGATGTTACCAGAGAATAGAGCTCATCAATGAATTCAATAAAGTTTCAGGATATAATACACAGAAATCTGTTGCATTTTTATACACTGGCAACAAAAGATCAGAAAGAAAAATTAAGAAAATAATTCCATTTCTAATGGTTCTAATTTGGCTTCCAGTAGCAAGATGGCCCATTTTTCCTTGGTATGTCAATCAAAAGAAGAGGAGTAAAACTTTTCTCCCAAGCATAGTGAAATGTAAGTCTTTCCTTTAGTCTGATTGGATCAACTTAAGTCACATGGTCACTCTCACTCATGAGCCAACCACACTTTCAGTACAGTATCATGTGCCAATTGGCTTGCATCTACAAATCTGCATCTATTCCTGATGCTAGGAATGGGGAAAAATAATTACCTAAAAACCCTGTAATTCTGCTTGGCTTTGGGTCATGAATAGCAAGTATGTAACCAATATTGCCCACTAAAAATGACAATCTGGCGTATTGACAAGGTACAACTGAAAGTTTCATTTGAATGATCTCTATGGGTTGATCACATTCATTAAATTTACTATATAATTTGAGGGATTATCCACATCACTTTAATGATATGTTTTGCTTAAATGAGTTTGGGGTCATGAAACAAGTGTAAATTTTCCCTCAAATTAACATAAATGTCTCATTTTGCTACTGTCCTCAAAAAATCTGGCATTTTAGGCGGGCAGGTAAATTTGGTGTAATTAAAATCAAAATAAATTACTGCATTCTCTAAGTATCTCTGTTGCTATCACATGTAAATCCTAGGAATGAACTGCTTTTGTTCCAAAATCATAGCTCAATGACAAAAGATAATATCGAGTAATAGATTTTGCTAGAAACAAAGACTATGCCAGAGGATAGTGATTAAAGAAATCATTATATAAAAGCATTTGGATGAGTACACAAAACAGAAATAGAGTTCTTACTGTGAGTGGAAAAGAACAATATTCTAGATCATAAATCACCCTGAATTTTGGTGTATACAGTATGTAGTATGTTAAACTGGTTTTCTTTTCCATCAAGTCTTTTTGAACACAGTCATTTATTGTCAGGTCATAAGCAGTAAACTATGTAAACAAAGATCATGACATCTAGTCCCATTACTTCATGGCAAATAGATGGGGAAACAGTGTCAGACTTTATTTTCTTGGCCTCCAAAGTCACTGCAGATGGTGACTACAACCATGAAATTAAAAGACACTCCTTGGAAGAAAAGTTGTGACCAACCTACACAGCATATTAAAAAGCAGAGACATTACTTTGCCGACAAAGGTCCGTCTAGTCAAATCTAAGGTTTTTCAGCAGTATTGCATGGATGTGAGAGTTGGACTATAAAGAAAGCTTAGCGCCAAAGAATTGATGCTTTTGAACTGTGGTATGGGAGAAGACTCTTGAGAGTCCTTTGGACTGCAAGGAGATCCAACCAGTCCATCTTAAAGGAAATCAGTCCTGAATATTCATTGGAAGGACTGATGCTGAAGCCGAAGCTCCAATACTTTGGCCACCTGATATGAAGAACTGACTCATTTGAAAAGACCCTGATGCTGGAAAAGATTGAAGGCAGGAGAAGGGGACGACAGAGGATGAAATGGGTGGATGGCATTACCAACCCAATGGACGTGAGTTTGAGCAAGCTCCGGGAGTTGGTGATGGACAGGGAGGCCTGGCACGCTGCAGTCCATGGGGTCACAAAGAGTCGGATACGACTGAGCAACTGAACTGAAGCAGTAAACAGACACTTCATTTAGCATAATATTTAACTTACGCTGCAGCATATATATCGGAGAAGGCAATGGCAAGCCACTCCAGTACTCTTGCCTAGAAAATCCCATGGATGGAGGAGCCTGGTGGGCTGCAGTCCATGGGGTTGCTAAGGGTCAGACACGACTGAGCGACTTCACTTTCACTTTTCACTTTCACACATTGGAGAAGGAAATGGCAACCCACTCCAGTGTTCTTGCCTGGAGAGTCCCAGGGACGGGGATGCCTGGTGGGCTTCTATCTATGGGGTCACACAGAGTCGGGCATGACTGAAGTGACTTTGCAGCAGCAGCAGCATATATACATTTATTTCTTTAATGAAAATCGATGGTCTTCTGTACACAGATAAACAGAGGTGAGATTAGGTGACTATGTTTTGCCCCACTGTAAACAGTTCAACATAGACTTTTGACTCAAATCCTACTTGAATATTCACTAAAAGACATTTTTGAGAAATGGAAGGAAAAATAGGAAAAGCTCTTTGGATCCAACAACAGATTCAAAATTGTTTAGAACTACTGCTTCAGTGGGGTGGGGGTAGGGTGGGGGAAGTGGGCTTCTGATTAATTAAAACAAGTACAAATTGTAACCAGTGTCTGTTTACTCTGAAGGTCTATAATGCTGAATCATAATATACAACAGTACTGCGTATACATAATAAAAAACAATACTAGGCTGCCTGTGGCAAGTAGATAGTAAAAAAAAAATCCTCTTCTTTTCTCCATTGCCAGGCAAACAGGAAAGCTGGCAAAGGATGTGAGTCCACTGTCAAAGCTCATGGGAAGCTATTTCTAACCTGGCCATGGAAAAATGCTTGAGCAATCACGTCTTTTGCAAATAAGACATTCTGCTTGTGCTGACATTATTCCTTGGAAAATCTGAATTTTCAACTGCCTTATGGGAAAATTTATCATGTTAAGACAAGCCTAAGGCCAATCACCCTCCATCTGGCAATTGCTTATGTCTGCATTACCTGTAATGGGCTCTAGGCTGCCTATCAAATAAAGAACAACACATAAAGACTACTAGTGTTCAGTGTTTACACCACGTGGTCCCGATCTACCTTTCCAGTCTTACACCTTGTATGTACTGTCTGCTCTAGCTTTCTGAGGCTTATGTGTCTTTGCTCATGCTCCCCTCTAGAATATCTATTCTCATGTCTCCCCATATTCAAATACTACCTATTCCTCAGGTGCAGCACAACCTCCTCCAGGAAGCCCACTCTGAGTCTCTGGTAATTAATTAATTCTCTGGTAGTATTCTGAAGCCTAGATGATATAAGAACCTGGCGACAAGCAATACCTGATTCACAACTTGGGCCAAAGTCACCTATCTTGGAAGAGAGTTATACACACAGATAATGACAGACGGAAGATAAAATGCTCCTTTATCACCAGAACCTCTCAGTTAATCATCGTGTCCAATTCTTTGCAGGCCCACGGACTGAGGCCCACCAGGTTCCTCTGTCAGTGGAATTTTCCAGGCAAGAACACTACAGCAGGTTGCCATTTTCTACTCCAAAGCATCTTCCTGTACTAGGGATCGAACCCATTATCTTTTGAATCTCCTGCATTGCCAGGTGAGTTCTTTACCACCTGTGCCACCTGGAAAGCCACTTTACCCCTAGTATTTGAATATGGGGAGACATGAGAATAGATCTCAAAGGAAATGTATTGCCTCCAATGTAAAGCCAAAATGGAAAATCAAAATTAATAAATGTGTAGTTAAATTCACACCTCCAAATGTCTGTCAATTTCATTCATGGTTAAATTTCAGTTCAGTTCATTTGCTCAGTTGGGTTCGACTCTTTGCGACCCCATGGACTGCAGCACTCCAGGCCTCCCTGTCCATCACCAACTCCTGGAGTCCACTCAAACTCATGTCCATGGAGTCAGTGATGTCATCCAACCATTTCATCCTCTGTCATCCCCTTCTCCTCCTACCCTCAGTCTTTCCCAGCATCAGAGTCTTTTCCAATGAGTCAGGTCTTCGCATCAGTTGGCCAAAGTAGTGAACTTTCAGCTTCATCATCAGTCCTTCCAATGAATATTCAGGACTGATTTCCTTTAGGATGAACTGGTTGGATCTCCTTGCAGTCCAAGGGACTCTTAAGAGTCTTCCCCAACACCACAGTTCAAAAGCAACAATTCTTCGGTGCTCAGCTTTCTTCATAGTCCAACTCTCACATCCATACATGACCACCGGAAAAACCACAGCCCTGACTAGACGGACCTTTGTCGGCAAAGTAATGTCTCTGCTTTTTAATATGCTGTCTAGATTGGTCAAAACTTTCCTTCCAAGGAGTAAGCGTCTTTTAACTTCATGGCTGCAGTCAGCATCTGCAGTGATTTTGGAGCCCCAAAAAATAAGTCTGACACTGTTTCCACTGTCTCCCCATCTATTTCCCATGAAGTGATGGGACCAGATGCCATGATCTTCGTTTTCTGAATGTTGAGCTTGAAGCCAACTTTTTCACTCTCCTCTTTCACTTTCATCAAGAGGCTTTTTAGTTCCTCTTCACTTTCTGCCATAAAGGTGGTGTCATCTGCATATCTGAGGTTATTGATATTTCTCCCGGCAATCTTGATTCCAGCTTGTGCTTCTTCCAGCCCAGTGTTTCTCATGATGTACTCTGCATATAAGTCAAATAAGCAGGGTGACGATATACAGCCTTGATGTACTCCTTTTCCTATTTGGAACCAGTCTGTTGTTCCATGTCCAGTTCTTACTGTTGCTTCCTGACCTGCATACAGGTTTCTCAAGAGGCAGGTCAGGTGGTCTGGGATTCCCATCTCTTTCAGAATGTTCCACAGTTTATTGTGATCCACAGGATACTAAATGTAATCTCTGTAGCATCAGGTGAGAGAAACAGGTATACAATGAAGTAATATGTGCGCAGTGCCATAATATGATTAAAATAACACAAGGTTAAGAGTTCTGACCAGAGTCAGACTGTCTGGGCCCATCCCAGCTCTACCTGTTACTATCTTATTGGGAATAAATGAAATACAACCTTATAAATTTATAGAACAGTGAGTATACAGGGTAAACATCCAATAAATAGTCACTATTTGTTCCTGTTTTTAATGCCTAGATGCCATCATCTACCTAGGAATGTGATGGGCAAGATGGGAAGGGCCTTTTAAGCTAGAAGAATGTGTACAAAAGACACAGTATCACAAAAGAGCATGCAACAATGCAGGGATGTTAAGAGCTTAACACATTATTGACTGGAGGCCTTTTACAGCCATGGTGTTAGTTTCTGCAAATGTCCCCTGCCAATAATTGTTAATATATGCTGAAGCCAAGGGTGTACACAGAATTGCAGGAGTTGAGGCTGGATGGGAAGGGAGGATCCAGTTATGCCATGCAAATGAGTTTAGAGTGAATCCTGTATAGGCAACGGAAAGCCGCAGAAGCATTCTAAGCAGGAAAAGGACATGATTAGATGTGCTTCAGAATGACCACTCTGAATGGAACGAGGACAAGAAAGCAAGCAGAAGGAATAGTTAAAATGTTACTGTAAAAGTCCATGCAAATCATCATGAGGGTCCAAAGCACAGCACCAGTGATAAAGGTGAAGGAAAAGAGATGAAAAGTTTATTAACTGGAACATCAATAGGATGAAGTTATGTGCTTCAGTCTTGAATAGTTTGGTTATACAGCAGCAACAGAACTGTACTCCAGAACCTTAAGAAAATTAATTTATCCTGAGTTAGAAGATAGAGCTGCAAAGAGTCTTGGTGAGACATTCTACTGTTGACTAGTCTGAGGATATCCTAGGGGAGACGTGACAGAGGTCAGTGCTCTTCCAAGTGTAACGTGTAGATCTGCGCCATTTGTGAACTGCTTATTATTGGTCTGCACCAAGATAAAGTGCTAGTACTGGAAACAATACATCAACTTCATCATGCGTCAGTTCAGTTCAGCTGACAATTTTTTGCAGCAAGACTTTCTTGAAGAAAGCAGTGAGCTGATTTACATTCTAGTGAAAGTTCCTTATTTCCTTGTGGACCTGTGACAAACCATTAACTAACTGCACCAGTGTGAGACCACCCCTTCAGCAATACTGATGTTTGGATTAGACATTTGGTGACAGGTGTATCCTGGAGCTCCAGATTTGAGAATGGAAGTGTAGAGATCATCAGTGGCAAGGAGGCTTAAACAACAGAAATTTACCGTCTTATAGCTGTTGGAGGGTCAGCATCTTCTAAGGACTGAATGAAGAACACACTTCATGCCTGTACCCTAGCTCCTGGCCATCCTTGGTGTCCCTTGCCTGTAGAAGGGTCACTCCAATCTCTGTCTTCCTCTTCACATGGTGTTCTCCCTGTGTACTTCCTCTATGTCCAAATTTCCCCATTCAATAAGGATACCAGTCATCATGGATTAGGGTCCACTCTAGGTTTTAAAGTTTTAACCTGGCTTAAAACTCAACATTCAAAAAATGAAGATCATGGCATCTGGTTTCATTACTTCATGGCAAATTGATGGGTAAAAGGTAACAGTGTCAGATTTCATTTTCTTGGGCTCCAAAATCACTGTGGGCAGTGACTGCTGCTACAAAATTAAAAGACGCTTGCTCCTTGGAAGAAAAGCTAGTATAAACTTTAGACTGTATATTAAAAAGCAGACACATCGCTTTACCGACAAAGGTCCGTACAGTTAAAGTTATCATTTTTCCAGTAGTGTATGGATGTGAGAATTGGATCATAAAGAAGGCTGGGTGCTGAAGAATTGATGTTTTCAAACTGTGGTGCTGGAAAAGACTCTTGAGAGTCCCTTGGACAGCAAGGAGATCCAACCAGTCCATCCTAAAGGAAATCAACCCTGAATAATCACTGGAAGGACTAATGCTGAAGCTGAAACTCTAACACTTTGGTCCCCTGATACGAAGACCTGACTGATTGGAAAGACCCTGATGCTGGGAAAGATTGAGGGCAGGAGGAGAAGGGGACGACAGAGGACGAGATGGTTGGATGGTATCATTGACTCAATGGACATGAGTTTGAGCAAACTCAGGGAGATGGAAACTCAGGGAAATCCGGCCTGCTGCAGTTCATGGCATCACAGAGAGTTGGACATGACTCAGTGACTGGACAACAGCAATGACCTCATCTTAACTAATTACATCTACAAAGACCTTATTTCCAAATAAGGTCCCACTGTGAGGTACTGCAGGTTAGGATTTCAACATACGGATTTTTGGGGAGACATAATCAAGCCATAAAGAGAGTCAAGGGTGGAGATGTGAAAAACACTAATATTTAAGATTCAGATGCTCACCATATACTGCCTTACATTATGAGCTCTGTTCATTGCTGATGGACTTCAACGTCTCAATCTGATTGATAGGTTCTTAGAAACCAGGAAGGTTGTCTGAAACGTCTTTCCACATTTTGCCTGCAGGAGTTAGTGAATTTCTTGTATGTAGAAGTGGTACAAAACAATGCCGTTTGATGATGTATAACAAACAAAAATTGAATATGGAAGAGTCCCCAAGAACTGTTTTGAACACAGTATGTTGTGACATTCGCTGCCTTATAGACAACATTTGCTGTACTTGTCAGAAAAATAACCAAAGGAGATGTTCAAGATATATTTTAACTCATTTGCTTAAACAACTCTATGCCTACCATCCCCACCAAAAGGCTGTTCTGCATGGGCAACAGAAGGCACAATTATTTGCAAGATTTTTCAATGTTTTCCCTTTGCTTTCTTCAGTCACACAGTAGCTTCTCTGTAGCACTGTGCACATTTGCCAAAATCCCATTGTCTTTCTGAAAGCAGTACAGCCTCTAGAGGGTTTGAAACTTAGCCTATGCTCCCCCAAAACTTAGTGATTAAAAAAGAAGTTAACTGCAAAGTTATCTGAGAACTTTCCTACTGTATGAAAAAACAGGCTGATATTTTCCTCCCATAGGCTACAGAGGACATCAATATATTATCAGTTTATTCAACATCTCTTAATTTTAGAAGGATAGTCAGAATCTGGAGACACTTGGAGGGCTGATCATTCAATGTATTTTTCAAGACTCTCAGATGTTAACTCTGCTTGTTTAAATGAAAGGAGTGGCTTAGCAAAGATAATTTTCCCTTTGATTAGTGAAAAGCATCAGGAAAAGCCACACCTAAGCAGTTTTACTTTACAGATATTTTACACCCATCTTATACTCTTACTACCTCATCCAATATGCAAAAGCACTAGAGTCATTATTTATTTACATGCTAACTATACTCAAAAAGGACTTTGGACAGCATACAATGACAGAGAAAGTAGAGCCAAAATCCCATAAAAGAATAAAAGTAGGGAAAAGAAGCATATTTGCTTACATCTAAATATGTAGAACTTGGATTTTATTATGTAATTCTGACAATATTGAGATTGAATATTTTCAACAGCCTAACTTTCTCTAGTACTGCTGACTACTCATTATTTTTTTTCCCCCTCAGAAAGAATTAAGTCAAATAAGACATATGCCCAATATGTTAGTTCTCACCTTGGCTTAAGATTTGGCCACTTAAACACACCCTATGGTGATTGAGCGTCTGTCTGCAATGCAGGAGACCTGGGTTCGATTCCTGGGTTGGGAAGATCCCCTGGAGAAGGAAATGGCAACCCACTCCAGTACCCTTGCCTGGAAAATCCCATGGACGGAGAAGCCTGGTAGGATACAATCCATAGGGTCGCCAAAGAGTCAGACACAACTGAGCGATTTTCACTTCATACATGGTGATTCAAGTTCAACTGAGATTCGGTCACTATGAGAAATTCCTAATTGATTATGGTCTTTGAAAGAAAACTTTCCTCTATAACAGATCTAGAAATTTGTCAGTTGTTGGTATAAATAAACCAGACTAGGGAGACAATTGATGGTATGTTTCTACAACATAAATTATTTTGAAAACATGGAATAATTGGCTTACCCTCCATGCTTTCCAATAAGATTTTATAAAAGTATGTAAATTGTTTGTCCATGATCAAGACAGACTATAAGACTCCTTCATATCCACTCATTAGAAACTTTCTAGGAAATAAAGCATCAGTGCAGAATTTCAACAGTCAATGTTTACAAGCATCTACTATGTTCCAGGCACTGTTTTAGGAGATGGGGAATCAAAAAGGAATAAAAATGTGGTCCCCATCTTTGACATTCCTAGTGGGTGAGAGGCACTCACAGAACAGGTAATTTAAATATATAGGAAGAAAAGTAGAAACAGACTAGGGAATTATAGGAGCACTTAACTCAATATAAAGTTTTGGGTACGATTACTTGAAGAAGGTAATACCTGAGTTAATTAAGGGACAAACAAGAGCAAATCAAGTGAAGACAGGTAGAAAGTTGTTCTAACAACAGAAAGAGCATGAGCAAAGGCACTGTAGTATGAAATAGTGTGGGGGCATTTGGTGGATAAAAATGCAAGAAAGCTCTTATTGGATTGGCCAAAACGTCTGTTTGGGATTTTCTGTCACACGGAAAAACCAGAACTTTGTTTGCCAACCCAATACTATCACTGGTAATATTTGTTCAACATTTATCACACATTAAGGGCTTATTAAGCAGTTAACATGTTTTTTTTCTTGCAATCCTCACTATTATTTCCCCCCATTTTATACAGGAAGGAACTAAGAGAGATTGGATAATACACCGAAGGTCACACAGCTACTAGGTCAAAAAACTGGCTAGGCATTTGAAACAGAGACTAATGACCTACAGAGTTAATGAAGTGTCACAACAAGAAGGAATAGTCAAGTATTGTACTCTCAACCTCACCTACTCTGTAGATGATGCTGTAATGGTAACCATTTATTCCTGGGTCTACTTATCATATCAATAAGGATAATGATCATAAGGATGATAGCAATATTGCATATAAGGCATACTATGGTCAGCACTTCACATACAGTCCTTTCACAGATTAAAAAAAACCCACAAAACTGTACCTATCAAATTAGCAAAAAGAAGAACACTTACGTACTACTCACCACATGCCAGGCATTGTTCTAAGAGCTTTACTATTTTAGCTCACTTACTTTTCACAAGAACTAAATGATGGAGACACCATTACTATCCCTACTTTATTGATGAGTAAACTAAGCCAGAGTGTTTAAGTAAGTTGTCCCAAATCACAGAGCCTGCTTGAGGTATATCCAGAAGAGCAAACATAGGCATTGAACTTTCAGAATCTATGCTCTTTCCTGCACTATACATCATATGTCAAAAGCAACGGCCAGGCTTTAAATCACTGACTGACTTCATCACCTTTTCTTTGCCTGCTAACAACAGAGAAGTAATTCTTTCACATGGTTGGATGGACAAATGAAAAAATAATAAGGTAATTCTGACTGTCAGCCCTCCAATTCTGTAGAAACTATAAATCTGATCCCAGTAGAGAAACACCTGCCAGAGACAGGTAACACAGAGTTCCAAATTCCAGATCTTTTTCTTGGATGCATTACAGAGGCAAGGGTCAGACAGTCAGTATTACAGCATCAATGGCAAGAAGACACAGTGTTGGAAAGAATAAGATTGCTGCTGTCCTACCAATCAAATTTCTATGATGTTCCTCTTACAACAAGCATACTTTATTTATTTAAAGTGATTAACATTCCATTATTTAAATGAAGACTAATAGTCTTATTTCTGTTGCTTTTTGCAGATTCATTAAAAACTCAGCTCAGCTATATTTTCCAGTTATAAGAGGAGCCAGAAACACAAATTTTTGCATGTAATATCTTGACAGTTTTAAATGTTGAGAACGAATTCAAATTTTTGAAAAATATAGACAAAAATATACTTTCAGTCCATTTCATCCCATAAACTGAATCTCTTGCATGGTCTGTAGCCTTGTAATCTTTTAAGACTTAATCTCCTCACCGAAAAACACAAAGTGAACTCTAACTTCATCTCAAATTCTTTGAAGACAATGCCTTATTTTATAATGTCAAAACATACCAAATACAAATTTGAATGAAATTACGTCTTGATACAGAGAAGGCAATGGCAAGCCACTCCAGTACTCTTGCCTGGAAAATCCCATGGATGGAGGAGCCTGGTGGGCTGCAGTCCGTGGGGTCGCTAAGGGTCGGACATGACTGAGCGACTTCACTTTCACTTTTCACTTTCACACATTGGAGAAGGAAATGGCAACCCACTCCAGTGTTCTTGCCTGGAAAATCCCAGGGAAGGAGGAGCCTGGTGGGCTTCCGTCTATGGGGTCACACAGTCTCAGATACGACTGAAGTGACTTAGCAGACTTAGCAGTAGCAGCACGTCTTGATAATGAGTGACCTCATTGCCCAGAAAGAAATATCAACTATTATATATCAAATATGATATACAAATGTGACAGTAGAGATTATTTGAGGGTTCCCTATCCCCTCTTCATAAGGCAGATGTAGAAATTATCCCAAAGACAGACAATGACTTTCCTGCAATCGGTGGTTTATTAGTGGCAGACTTTGAGCTCAAACACAGGTTTCAATACATAACCTTTCTTCTCATCAACCAGCTTTCTTCATTGTTAAGGAAGTCATTTGAACTCCTAGACCCAGCCATGACTGCATCTTGCTCTGGATTTTTAAATTACGTGCACCAATAATCCTTTCTTGTCCCCTTATTTTCCTATTGATGTAGCCATTTCAGTTGGGTTTATGTCATTTAGAACCAAAAGAATGGGATGATTAATCCCAGAAACAGTGACTCCCTTCCACAATCCTCCTACATCATGCTTTTCTCCTAACTGGAATACCTGCCTTTCCTTATGGTTACACAAATCATGCAAATTTTTTAAGACCTAGTGAAATTGACCAGGATCCCATGGGGCTTCTGGACACAGAAGGCTTTATGTGCCCAGCACCTTGTCCCGCGCAAAGTACACCCTCTTTCTTGTTTGTACAAAACAGGCTTAAAGCCTCCACGATTCTCCCTGAGTTCCAAAGGGTAAGGTTCAAACAGTTCTAATCAAGGAAGCGAAGGGATGCAGAGACAAAGGAGGACCAGTCAAGAAACAATAGCATAGTCTTGGGACAGGCGCCTGCCTCAAGGGATATACAGAACAATATCTTTCAGCTCCTCTATGGAAACAGAGCCTCACAATAAATGGAAGATGCTAACTACTTGATGAAACAATCTTTATTCCAGAGAAAAGGTCAGGAGATCACCTGAGGCCAGATTAACGCCCTGCACATACCCTGTTCTTTATCAGCAACCGCATCCTTGAACCATTGCTATAAAACTCACCAAATTCCTCCAGGTTGGGACATGCAGTTTTGAAGGGCACAAGACCACTGTGTTCCCCCCTTGCTTGGAAAAGCAATAAATCTGTTCCTTTCTACTTCACCCCGAACTCTGTCTCCGAGATTTGATTTGGCACCAGTGCACAGAAGCTGAGTTTTTGCTATCGCTCACCCTAGTCTACTTCCCCCATGAAGATTTTCACTACTGCTATATCCAATCCTACGTGTGCACGCACCTGCACACACACATGCATACTCTCTCTCCCCCTCTCCTACTTTAGTATTTGTAATCCAGTCCAGTTCCAGTTCAGTTGCTAAGTCGTGTCCGACTCTTTGCGACCCCATGAATCGCAGCACGCCAGGCCTCCCTGTCCATCACCAACTCCCGGAGTTCACTCAAACTCATGTCCATTGAGTTGGTGATGCCATCCAGCCATCCCATTCTCTATCTTCCCTTTTTCCTCCTGCCCTCAATCTTTCCCAGCATCAGGGTCTTTTCCAATGAGTCAGCTCTTCACATCAGGTGGCCAAAGTATTGGAGTTTCAGCTTCAACATCAGTCCTTCCAATGAACATCCAGGACTGATCTCCTTTAGGATGGACTGGCTGGATCTCCTTGTAGTCCAAGGGACTCTCAAGAGTCTTTTCCAACATCACAGTTCAAAAGCATCAATTCTTCGGCAGCATCTTACAATTAAACACTACCTTATTCTCAACTTATGTGACATCTTCCAATGCAGAACAGAAACTCCTTAATGCAGAATCATACCTCACAACTATCTTCCAGTTCTTCAAAAAGCCTGGGAGAATATTTGGTGCAATGAATAACTGGTCTTTCTTAGAACTTAGGTCTAAGTAAGTAAAACACCCCTGATCATTCCAACTTAAGTTGTATAAACACTTGGCCCCAAATACTGGCTATATTTTAATTTGACAATCTATGGTTATATATTAAGTCTGCTTTTTTTTCCAAGGAAAAAGACCTTGGAATTATTTGACTTTCACTACTTCACACAGTACAGTTTTTCAGGAATGAGAGATTTAATTTCCTTTGTTGTTCAGTCCAGTTTTAGGGAAGCAAAAGGCTATCTATTGCAAGTGTGTAATGAGGCAAGAACTTCTCTTATTACTTTTTTGGTTTTTTGTATCTTCAAAATGCCTCTTCTAGTACCAGTGCATAACAGTTCCTACCCATTGCACCAAGACGATTGGGGCTTGGGGGTCAATGCCAAAAAGCAGATTTAAAGAATTCAATTCTTTTCCTGAAGAAGAGAAAAACATAATTCTTTTTGAAGGAATCCTGTTTGAACAGTCATTTAGTTTTCTCAAAAGGTGAAAATATTTTATTTTCTAAAATGCAAATTGTATGCTGCATTCACAATGCAACCCTTCTGATATTTGAAGAGTAGAGCTAACCTAAGTGCCTCAAAGCATATCTGAATGAATGAATCACCACTATTGATTTAAAATACACACACACTCAGACACATATTTAGTAACCTAGCACTTGATCTTAAATTTTATGAAAGTTATGGGCTTTTGAGTCATAGTTGAACAACAAAGTCAAAGAAGTTAATGAATAAAGATGGAATTTCTCTGGCTAACAGTGAGTCAACTTTAGCCATAATTTTAGAGTAAAATATAAGCTGAATCACATGGAAATGAGTAACTTGATGACTAGACCAAATGTGTTGCAAGTTCAAGTCCTCTTGAATGAAGAATTCATATAGAAGAGATACAATTTTAGTATTGCCCCTTTCTCTCATCATATATTGGGTTGGCCAAAAGTTCCTTTCAAGTTTTCTATAAGATGGTAAAGAAAAACTTGAAAGAACTTTTGGCCAATCCAGTATATACAGGTGTTGTTGTTATTTAGTTGCCCAGTTGTGTTCAAGTCTTTCGACCCCATGGACTGTAGCATGCCAGGCCTCCCTATCCCTCACCATCTCCCGAAGTTTGCCCAAGTTCATGTCCATTGCATTGGTGATGCCATGATGTATATTTCTGTGTATGTAAACACATACAGGTGGTCAAGTGGTAAAGAATCCACCCATCAACGCAGGAGACGCAAGAGAGATGGGTTCCACGCCTGAGTCAGAAAGATCTCCTGTAGTAGGAAATGGCAACCCGCTCCAGTATTCTTGCCTGGAAACTTTCAAGGACAGAAGAGCCTGGCAGGCTACAGTTTATCAGGTTGCAAAGAGCTGGGCATGACTGAGCACACACGTACATAATACATACAGACACACATGTATACACACCTACATATGCACTCATAATTCATTCTGGACATCTGTAATCCAGGCATTACAAATAGTTCCTAGCCAAGTTGAAAAAAAAACAAACAAGTCATGTCAATTTACACATTACACAGAATTGTTTACAGTGCCTGCTTTACATTCCCTCAGGAACATCTATAAGTAGGTAGTTCACATGAGGCAGCCACTCATCACCATTACTACGTGATTTAGAAACATATGGTGTTGCTCTGTCATGCCAGCTTCTAGGTATTCACTCTAGCATTCTGAGAAAAAAGAGAAAAAAAAAAAAAGCTCAGAACTGTTTTTCAAATTATCATTTATCAGCTGCTAAAACATACATTGTGACAGCCTGATGACTAGGTTTTTGTTGTGGTCATAAATTATCATTACCAACACACTATATTTAGATTTACAGTAGTACAAGGAAAATATACCTAAAAATGACAACATTGAAATTTAGCAAGACCCTGTGCAGTTTCTGGGTATAAATCCTTTCTGTGTTCATTTCTTTTTTTGTAGGAAATAGACTTTATGTAACCTCCAGGACCTCCCCTGTGTTCCAAAGAGCAGGTTCTAACCCATGCTAATCAGAAAAGGGAGGGGATGCAGAGACAAGGGAGCTGCAGTCAAGAAACAAGCCTTGGGTCACAGGTACTGGTTCTTCTTCAAGGAATATATCGACAGGATGGCTCAGTGGTAAAGAATCCACTTGCCAATGCAGGAGCTGTGGGTTCGACTCCTCATCCAGGAAGATCCCCTGGAGAAGGAAACAGCAACCCACTACAGTATTCTTGCCTGGGAAATCCCGAGAACAGAGGAGCCTGGAGGGCTACACTCCACAGGGTCTCAAAGAGTCAGACACGACTGAGCACACATGCAACACTATCTTTGAGCTCTTTTGGAGAACTAAAGCCCCCACCCGGGGTGTGGGGCGGGGATGGCAACTTCAGGCTGATGCAAGATTCCCAGAGCACCACCCTGTTAACTTGTCACCAACCAATCAGAGGAAAGTCACACAGTCTGCAACCTTCATCCTAAATTCTGCCTATAAAAACCTTTTCCAAAGCCATCGGGGAATTCAGGGGTTTTGAGCTCCAGCCACTGGGTCTCTTTGGTTGGCCCTGCAATAAACCTTTCTCTGCTCCAAACTCCAATGTTTGGTTTATTTGACTTCACTGTACATCAGGCACATGACCTTATTCTCTAACAATATTTTCACATAGTTCGTTTCAAATCCCTTCTTTTAACTGGAAAGATTGAAAACCTAGGCATTCTCTTTCCCAGTAAAAGTGAAGCCTAAGTAATTTATGTAATTAACTATCAGAATGATCCAGCAATGGCATCTTTTCCCTCTGTTCCTTCCCAATTGTTCTTTTGAGCTAAAAAAAAAAAAAAAAAATTTTTTTTTTCCAGCTCAAAGTATATAGAAAGACTGACAACAGTCTGCTGTTCAGATTTACCAGCTAACAGCCGTCTCTCTCCTTCATGAGTGAGTGAGTGAAAGTCACTCAGTCATGCCTGACTCTTTGAGATCCCATGGACTGTAGCCTGCCAGACTCCTCTGTCCATGGGATTCTCCAGGCAAGAATACTGGAGTGGGTAGCTGTAACCTTCTCCAGGTGATCTTCCCAACCCAGGGATCGAACCAGGGTCTCCTACATTGCAGATGGCTTTTTCACCAGTTGAACTACCAGGGAAGCCTTTTCTCTCCTTCAGACTCTTTCAGTTCAGTTCTATTTTCCCCATGTTGATTTTTTTGGGTAGGTGTTCAAAGTGGAAGGGACAGGTCTCTCTCAACTCAAATAGAAATAATCCTGAGTCAAGAAGTACACTAGACATGTTGTCAGGATGCTAGCCTTCTATTTTTCATTTAGAATACTTCTGGCCAGTGTTGCATATTAAAAAGATAGGATTTGAAATCAGAGAACGCCATGCCTAAATTCCCACTCTCTCATCTGTCTACACAGTACTTTAGGCAAATTAGAAAATCTCACTGAGTCTCAGTTTTTTTTTTCTAAAGATGGGGATGGTAATCCTTACATTACTGCTAATTAAAATCTATAGTTTATTTAAATGTCCTTATTTTTTACCTAACTTCCTATTTCTGTTCTTAGATCATTTTAAGTTCTCTTCATAATTCCTACATTGTTAATTATGAGAAGAACATAAAATGATCTAAGAATGGAAATAGGTAGGTAAAACGAAGGACACTTAAATAAATGACAGATTTTAGTAAACAAGGTATAGCTATTGGTTCTTTAATTGTACAACAAGTACCCATACCACTATAAGATAATTATTGAGGAAAACTGTCTGGGTTGTATGGGAACTCTTTATACTATTTTCTCAACTTTTCAGTAAATCTAAGACTCTCCTTAAAAGAAGTCCATTTTTAAAAAATGACTTAAAGTAAGTGCCCTGCACTAGGTAAGTACTTAAAAAACAGTAGCCAATGTCACTATTATCAAGTACACTGCTTGGTTTCCTAAAGTTTATTAAATTCTGTATAATATGGTCTTCCTCCACCCCAACTTTATTGGGATATAATTGACATACAACACTGTGTAACTTTAAGGTGTGATTTGTAACAATGATTTGACAATATGATCTTTCCTTTTCCCCAATTTAGCAATTGCTTTTCATAAGCAGTTCTCTCTGCCCCAGCCCTTACCACTCTATTCACTTTCTCTACATCATTTTTCCTCTTTTTCTAGTTCATCCATTTCTTTTCTACAAACTCATGTTTACTTTATACCTAGTTTTTATTTCACCAAGACTAAATCAATCTTATTTCTTGGCTTTTAATTTTGCCTCCATGATTATGCAAACTTTTACTTTCAATGATGGCTCCTTAAAAAAAAAAGAAAAAAGTTCAAGCTTTCTACTTAGAGAAAAATAGCAGAACAGCTTTTTTTTTTCCCCAAAGAAGCACCAAACGCAAAGATATAGTAATGGGGAAAGCTTGCTTTTTTTTTTTGTAATAAAGAGATAGATATTCAGCGTACCAATACAGACAACAGCCCGGAGGCAGCTTTGCCGGGATATGTATTTAGTCTGCTGCAACAACTAAAAATAGTTTGACCAAATGCCAGTGTTATCAATCTGTCCTGGAGTCCCTCTGATATTAAGGTTATGTGTAAAAACACACCTTACTTGTCCCTCAACCACAACTTTGAATGGATCTGGGTAAAACACACCAGATCAGATCAGAAAAACCAGCCTCATGACGCTCTTTCTCAGGTGGCTGAAGCTTCTATTTAGAAGACCTGGGTCTTTATGAGAATGGATTTCTTTTCCCATTCTGATGCTGGATTTCAGCCCGGATTTGAAGAACAGAGCTAGAGAGCCTTTTGACTGATAAAGGGAAGTTTGTTTCTTAACTTTTCTTTAAGTGACAACAGCTTTTCATTGTCAAAAAAACAGGACATCTTTAGTGGGTGCCATTATTAATGGGAGAGATTGTGGAGATGGAATTTCCCCTGCTATAAAGACACAATTACCGAAATAATTTCAACCTTAAGCTTGAAATAGCAGGCCCTGTGAACCCAAGCCTCAACCTTAAAAGACTATCCAAAAACTTTTATGGTTCTGAAAATACTTTTGCTCTAGGATAGTTCAAAATACACATGGAAAAAGCAAGGAACCACTGATGAGGGGGTGGGGATTAAGCAAGGAGTGTGTAGCCCACCTGTTCTTTTTCAACCAGGAAATGAATTTTATCTTTAATAAAACTGATAACCAAGCTTGTGATAGGTGAAATAAATCATCACTTCTGGGTGGTTTGTGTACATATACATGCAAAATAAACAGAGAAATCTGTGCTAACTCAAGATAAGGCTGGATAAATATAGGAAAACCTAACACTCTACTCCAGGCAACAGATAAATCAGTCTTAAATGGCACCAACCCAGAAACCCTCTATTTTAAGAAACTGGTCTCAGTAACCTCTGAGGGGGTTAGAGCTGACTTTAATCGCCCCTCACACCGCCCCTCTGGGGGCTTCACTGACTTCTCTGTTAGTTCAGCTGTGGCAGACTCATCTAAAAGACAGAATGAGATGCTAACTTGCTTCACAACTCACTCCAGCTGAGTACCCGACTCCTCTTTTGGTCCACCGCCCTCGACCTGCATTAACTAATCCCTCCTTTCTCTGGCTGGAGAACAGCTGATAGAAATAGGCACTTTTTTTCACATCAAAGGCAGCCCGGAACTGTCTTAGCCTTACCCCAACCTCAGACACAAAAAGCTTTTTGATGCTCATAATTACAAGGCTTTTTCCAGCTGCACTTTATCAAGCTAGTAGTGGCAGGGCTTGGAGGGCCTAGAAGAGCCAGAAGGTGGCGGCGAAGTCACCTTGGGAAAAGAAGGGGGTCAAAGGGAGGAAGACAGGGGCTGACCCAGGGAGAAGGAGCAGTTGTGCCTGCCTTGCTCTGGGGTGAGTGAGCAAGGGCAAGGGAGACTGGAAGGAAGCCCAGCCAGAGTGAAGCGGTGTTCCAAGTACCCCCAAATCGACCCTAATCTGTGATCATCTGACCCGGCTGGAGGGAAGCGGGTGCCCTTCACAGTGTCACGGGAAGCTTCGCCTTCCGGGCTCGCTTTCTCTCGCCTGCCCCTGCGGTGGCTCTCTGCCGGGGTTAGCCTGAGCGCGGCTCGGAGGCGCTCCGCTTGCTCCATACCGGAGCCCCCACCTACCGGGCGCCCCTGCCCGCCCTGCGCACGCCCAGAGGGCGGGCCGGGAGTTGAGCGCAGCCGCCGGCCGCTCGAGAGTGCTGGGAGCCCTGCAAGAGAGCCAGGCCTCTCTGGGCGCCGCCGGCTGCAAGTCACTCTCCGAACCTCCCCGGCCACAAAGCAGAACTTGCCCGCCTCGCTCCCCAGCAGGGAGGCCGAGGCACAGCGTGCTGCGCTCCAGGACCCTTGCTGGTCTTGGGCAGCTCCTGGTGCGCTCCGGGCTGGGCTAGGCGAGGCCTGGCCGCGGAGAGGGGGCCTTGTGACCCCTTCCCCGGGGCGCGGTCTCCTCCTCCTCCAGCTCCTCCTCGCCAGCTGCGCCGCCAGCTCCCATTGTTCGCCCCGCCTGCCTGGCAACGTCCCGGAGCTACTCTGGGCCCCCCAGGCGCACCTACCTTCTGCTGCCGGCGAGCCATGTCGGTGGGTTGCTTGGCGTTGAAGGGGTAGGCGATGCAGCGCATCACGAACACATAGAGCTGCAGCCTCTTCTTCCTCTCCTCCTCTTCCTTCTGCAGCCGCTCCAACTCCTCCTTCTCCTTCTCGCTCACCACCGACGGGCTAGGGCTGGAGGGTCGGCCGCCACCGGCGCGGCTGCTGGGCTGCAGCCCCCCGGCCCCGCCGCCGCTGCTCGCGCCGCTGCCCCCGCCGCCGCCGGCGCCCAGCCCGGTCCCGGCGCCGGCCCCGCCGCCGCCCCCCAGCCCGGCGCCGCCGCCCGAGCCCTCGCTGGTGCGGCTGGGAGACAGGCGCGCGCCGGACGCGGCCGAGCCGAGCACCTCCTTGCCGCTTTCCTCCTCCACGATCTCATCCGATTCCTCTTCGCTGGATGAAGGGTCCAGCATGGTGGCGCCTGGGGAGGGGGGCTCCCTGGAGCCCCTGGCTTGGGGTGCAAAAGGTGGGGGGCGCTGGAGGCAGCTGGGGGTCGGCTCTCCCGGATGGCCGCTTCACCCCAAATCAGGGAGCAAGCGCGCTACTGCTGAGCCTCAGCCTCGGCCGCGGAGACTGCTTCCTCCGCCCGGCGTTCGAGAGCTGGGCTGTGACCCAGGAGCACCAGGGGAGGAGGGGCGGGGAGAGGTGCGTCCGTGGACCCAAAGTGGGCAAAGGAGGGAGTCAATTGCGAGCCCCGAGCCCACAGCAGGATGCCATCTGCAGCCGCTGAAGGAGGCGCCTCCAGAAAAGATGCCGAGTGTTGCAAGCTGTCGGTGCAGCCT
The DNA here is from genome assembly GCF_049115385.1 of Moschus berezovskii. Classification (NCBI taxonomy): domain Eukaryota; kingdom Metazoa; phylum Chordata; class Mammalia; order Artiodactyla; family Moschidae; genus Moschus; species Moschus berezovskii. The sequence goes on from NC_142483.1 coordinate 22,113,317, forward strand.
AGAGCCGAAGAGGCATCTTGCCGATTGGGGAGGGAGCGGCGCTTACGTGTTTATTGGCTTAACTCTCCCGTGTCCGCAGCATAAAGGGCGGCTGCAGTGGGCTGGAGCCGGAAGAGCGCGGAGCGTCCCCAAAGTCTCAGAGCTTCCGTAGTGATCCCAGTGCTTTCCCGTCCTCCTCACTCCCACCCCGTTGTGGCTAATTTCCTCCTTGGTGCCCAGCCCTCCTGGTTTCAACGTCTCTCCCCGTCCCGCGAACAAAAAGTTCTTGGGAGAGGAGGAAATAAATCAATCAGTGATGACTTTTTGTCAGCTGTTGGACACACTAAATTCAGAGATCTCACTGAGACGAAGTCGGCGAGATGATATACACAAAAGAAAGGCTATTTGCTATAACCAGCTTTCCTCACATTTTCCTCACCAAACAGCCTGTTTGTCCCACCTGTGTAAACTCCAAAGCCAGCAGTTTACAACATACACCCAACCGTAAAGAAAAGATTTTGAGCGGACTGATGTATCCATCACGCAGCTCAACTCTTTAAGTAGAACCCCCGCCCCTGCCTACTCTGCATTCTTCAGTTCCAATAACTGGTAATACTTTATGCTGAGGTGAGCCTACCATGGAAAGAGAAGGGTTTCTTGTTGCTCAGCTCTTCCTCCATTCTGGCTCGCTAGAGTATCTGGGTGGAGGGTTGGGGACCCCAAAATCAGACAAGGGCACTCTAATACCTGAGTGCAGCGACGTCGAATGCGTTGATTCTGTCGCACTGTCTTCCTTCCTGCTTCTCCGTTATCTATTAATTCAAAGCAGCAGATGGTGCCTTCCTTCCCCCGGCTCCTTTCACTTAAGCCAATAAACCCAGCGCACGGGGGAGCTGGCCAGCGTGCTGAATCTAATCAGCGACCCACAGATAGATTGCAAACAAACCAACACTCTTCACCTTTTGATCTTAGACTATCTAGAGACCTCTCTTGGCCTTCCCTCACCCCATTTATGTATTTTCAATGCTCTAATTACTCATAGATACTCGTGGGAGTTATTGTTGAAGTGTACTGTGCATTTAAAGTTTATATCACATGTCTTTATGTATTTTAAAATTTACCATGACTATCAATACTGTAGGCTTTTATAGTCAAAGGAAGTTTTAGCACCTTTTCACAAAGTGAACACTGTTCTAGGTGCTTGGAGTAGGTGGAATTTTTAGAAGACATTCTCTTAAAGAGTCTATAATCCCCTGTTGGAGATAACAACACAAACACATGAAAAAGATTGACAGTGCTTATTTCAAGGCAACATATAAACAAATCCAAGTTACTAAACTGCTAAAAGCTTGCTTGAATGAAGCAACTAGGAATGGAAGATAATCATATGTTTCTGTAAAAAGAGAGTTAAATTTTAAAGAAATGAACTATATGACTTAATGGTGAAAAGGGAAGATATTATAAGTGGAAAGAGGGATTTGCAAAGCCATGTAATGGAGACAGTATGTGGGTAGGAAATGGGAAGGGAGGAGGAAAGAAAGTTGAAATAATCATCCATCTGGCCAAATTGGGGGGAAGGGGTGGCAGTGGTCATCTTTAGGACACAAAGGAATAAATGGCTAGCTAAGGAGCATGTGACTTCTGCACAGAAGGAAAGACAAAGTCATTTACTAATTAAATATTTCTAAGCAAGATGAGGCATTTGAGTATTATTACATTATGTTCCGGTAGAAGAGTGACCATGAACTCTGTCTTTAGAACCATTTGAAATTCCTCAATCATTGTAATAGACTTTTGTAGTTTTGTATTTTTAACAATGTTTTTCATTAAAACATAAACTCAGTATCTACCCTTTGTTACTCATATAAGCCTATGATTTGGCTATTAAATATGACATTGCTCAGATAACTTTAACAGTCTTCTCAACACACCCATGAGTGTTCAATCAAAGGAGGCAAACAGATTTTACAGGAAATACTTTTATAATTTTTTTTTTCCAAAATGTATGTATTGTTGACTTTTAAAAAGTACATCTTGGGGCTTTCCCGGTGGTTCAGTGGTTAAGATTGCACTTCTACTGCAGGGGGCGTGTGTTCAACCACTGGCTGGGGAACTAAGATCCCATATGCCGTGTGACAAGGCCACACACACACACACAAATACATCCTTTCAAAGATATTTTTTACCTTAGCTGAAAGTTAAATGTCCTTGGAGATATTATAACTTTTGTTTTCTGCTGAAGATAGGATATCCCAGTCTGAACTCCTTAGGCATCTAAACTAGGAATTGTGGCTTTCCTAGATGCAAATTTTGATGAAAAAGGAAGAAAATTATCCCAGAACACATCCAAAGGATGTTAATTATTGTCTGCCTTTTGTTAACATCCATATTCTTCTTTTTAAAAATACAATTCTACCATAGATTCAGATATACATCAGTATTTATATCCTCAAACAAGCTATTTTAGGTGCTTGCATGCTTGCCCCCACCTCCAGTTCTGCTTTGTAGGAAACTTGAATAACCTTAAGGTGATGGAATAAATTTTAGTCAGCCATCTGGAGACCATATCATGAAAGTAGAAGTTATAACAGTGAATTTTTTTAATCCCAGCAAACTCTAGAGGAAATGGAAATGATTGAGACATTAAACTAGGGTTTTGTCATCTGGATCTTGATTATTTCTAGACCTCATTCTCCACTGAAGTGTTCATTATAATTACGTAAAAAGCCACAAGTATGATGGAATAGCTGACTCATTGGCAATCAACATATCTTGGTGAAAAACCATCACTTCTTTATGTCACTCATATAACATATTTCAATCAAATAAACCTGAGTTCAATGCCCATCTTAATGATTTTCTGTGTTTGTTACTAGAGGATAGTTTGGCCAAATAAAATATATATATTTTAAATCTCACAATAAATTTCAGATGTAATCATCTCATCCAATCAATATATATATATTTAAATTTAAGAATAGACATAAATACCCAAAAGGATAAATTTGAACCTTGCCTAAATTCAAGTTAAATGCGTGGGATCTGGACCCAGGCAGTTCTGTCTTTGCCACTTAACAGCAGAGTTATTCTGAGAAAATTGTTCAATGACTCAGATTCAGTTTCCTCATCTGTAAATTGAGGGACAGTAGTACTAACTCACCTTAGAATGACAAGAAAATCAAATTGAATAGTATAAAAAAAGTATTTTTCAACAGACTTTAGGTTTAAGCCTTTTTTTCCACTAAAAGGAGATAAACATGTTTCCGCTGAAAGGAAAAGGACTTCATTTTCCTTATAAATGAAATAAAATTGAACATGCATAACTGGAAGGAAAAACACTAAAAAAAATCAAATAACCCAACTTTCTCACATTATATTAAAAAATAAACTAAAAATGAATTAAAGACTTAATATAAATTAAACCATAAAACTCCTAGAAGAAAACATAGTGTTCACTTTGACACTGACCCTAGAATACTTTGGGGGCTATGTCTCCTCAGGTAAGGGAAACAAAAGCAAAAATAAATGAGAAAAACTGCATCAGACCAAAAGCTTTTGCACAAATAAGGAAACTATGAAGAAAATGAAAAGGCCACCTACTGAATGGGAAAAGATATCTGCAAATGATATGTCTGATAATGGGTTAATATCCAAAATATATGGAGAATTCATACAACTCAACATTAAAAAAAAAAAGATTTAAAAAATGGGGAGAGGGGCTTCCTTGATGGCTCAGTGATAAAGAATCTGCCTGCCAATGCAGGAGACATGAGTTTGATGCCTGGGTTGGGAAGATCCCACATATCAGGGAGCAATTAAGCCTGTGCGTCACAACATTTGAGCCTGTGCTCTACAGCCAGAAAGCACAACTACTGAAGTCGGAGCGCCCTAGGCCCGATCTCTGTAACAAGAAACTGCCAGAATTAAAAGCCTGGACACAGCAATGAAGAGCAGCCCCTGCTCACTGCAAGTAGAGAAAAGCCTGTGCTGCAATGAAGACCCAGTACTGCCAAATAAATAAATAAATAAACAATATTTAAAAAAATAGGCAGAGAACCTGAAAAGATATTTTTCCAAAGAGGACATACAGGTGGCCAATAGGCACACGAAAAGATGCTCAACATCACTAATTTTCAGAGAAGTGCAAATCAAAACCATAGTGTCAAACCTATCAGAATGGCTAGTATCAAAAAGGCAACAAATAACAAGGGTTTGCAAAGATGAGGAGAAAAGGGAACACCTGTGCACTGTTAGTGAAAATGTAAATTAGTGCAGTCACTATGGAAAAACAGGGTGGAAATTCAAAAAATTAAAAATAGAACTACCATATCATCTAGTAATTTAACTCCGAGGCATTTATCTGAAGAAAACAAAAATTCTAATTCAAAAAGATATGTGTACCCCTATGTTCCTTGCAGCATTATTGACAGTAACCAAGATAAGGAAGCAACCTAAGTGCTCATTGAAAGATGGATGGATCAAGGAGACTTGGTGTATATATACAGTGGAATATTACTCAGCTTAAAAAAGAATGAGATATTGATATTGGCTACAATATGGAATGGGTGAAATTAACTCAGATGACCATTATATCTACTACTGTGGGGAAGAATCCCTTGGAAGAAATGGAGTAGCCATCATAGTCAACAAAAGAGTCCAAAATGCAGTACTTGGATGCAAACTCAAAAATGACAGAATGATTTCTATTCATTTCCAAGGCAAACCATTCAATATTATAGTAATCCAAGTCTATGTCCTGACCAGTAATGCTAAAGAAGCTGAAGTTGAATGGTTCTATGAAGACCTACAAGACCTTCTAGAACTAACACCCCAAAAAGATGTCCTTTTCATTATAGGGGACTGAAACGCAAAAGTAGGAAGTCAAGAAACACCTTGAGTAACAGGCAAATTTGGCCTTGGAGCACGGAATGAAGCAGGGCAAAAACTAACAGAATTTTGCCAAGAGAATGGACTGGTCATAGCAAACACCTTCTTCCAACAACACAAGAGAAGTCTCTACACATGGACATCACCAGATGGTCAACAAGGAAATCACACTGATCACTGAGTTGGTGGTGCCATCCAACCATCTCATCCTCTTTCATCCCCTTCTCCTTCTGCCTTCAACCTTTCCCAGCATCAGGGTCTTTTCAAATGAGGTGGCCAAAGTATTGGAGTTTCAGCTACAGCATCAGTCCTTCCAATAAATATTCAGGACTGATTTCCTTTAGGATGGACTGGTTGGATCTTCTTGCAGTCTAGGGAATCTCAAGGGTCTTCTCCAACGCCACAGTTCAAAAGCATCAATTCTTCAGCACTCAGCTTTCTTTATAGTCCAACTCTCACATCCATACATGACCATTGGAAAAACCACAGCCTTGACTAGATGGACCTTTGTTGGCTAAGTAATGTCTCTACTTTTTAATATGCTGTCTAGTTTGGTCACAACTTTTCTTCCAAGGAGCAAGTGTCTTTTAATTTCATGGCTGCAGTTACTATCTGCAGTGATTTTTGGAGCCCCCCCAGAAAAGTCTGTCAGTTTCCACTGTTTCCCCATCTATTTCCCATGAAGTGATGGGACCAGATACCATGATCTTCGTTTTCTGAATGTTGAGCTTCAAGCCAACTTTTTCACTCTCCTCTTTCACTTTCATCAAGAGGCTCTTTAGTTCTTCCTTGCTTTCTGCCATAAGAGTGGTGTCATCTGCATATCTGAGGTTATTGATATTTCTCCCAGCAATCTTGATTCCAGCTTGTGCTTCATCCAGCCCAGTGTTTCTCATGATGTACTCTGCATATAAGTTAAATAAGCAGGGTGACGATATACAGCCTTGACGTACTCCTTTCCCTATTTGGAACCAGTCTGTTGTTCCATGTCCAGTTCTAATGTTGCTTCTTGACCTGCATACGGATTTCTCAAGAGGCAGTATTGTAGGTCAATTATACTTCAAAAACAAATAAACTCATTTTAAAATGATCAGATTAGTAGTTACCAGATTACCAGAGGCAGGGGATGGGAGGAGAGGAAATTAGATGAAGTTAGTCAAAATATCTGACAAGCATTCAGTTTTAAGATAAGTAATTACGAGGGATATAATGTACAAATGATATGATTAACATTGTTGTATATTATATTTGAAAGTTGTTAAGAAGTAAATCCTAAGAGTTCTCATCGTAAGGAAAAATATTTTTTAATTTTGTATCTATATGAGAAGATAGATTTTCACTAAAATTTTTGTGGTAATTATTTCACAATGGGTGTAAGGTGAATTATCTTACTGTACACAAACTTATACAGTGCTATATGTCAATTATACCTCAATAAAACTCAAAGAAAGAAAGAATCACATAACCCAGAAACAGATCCTTGAATAATAGGATATTTGCTTTTTATTTAATTGATCCCTGTCTTGCTTTAGATAATATTTTCAGAGACTTAGAAAAAGGTTTATTTTGTTTGCAAAAGCTGCTTTTCACCATTACTCTTTATCATATAATAAATCTTGCTAAAGTGGGTTAGGATGGAATTAAAGGATAATCATAAGACGAAAATAATAGAATCAAGACACACAAAAACATCTTTTACTCTAGGCAACAAAACAAAATGTTTTAGAGTAATAAATAATACTACTTATTATGAATTGGTCTTGAAAAACCCACCTATTAAGAAGATGATAAAAAATGAAACAATGTATTTTATAGCAAATAATTAACTTGAATTCTGAAAACCAACTATTCACAAGAGTAATCACATTTCTTCTGTATAAAATTTCTCTTAATAAAAGTAGGAGCTAGATATGGCATAGGCTGAAATGAAGTTTATGCTGCTGTTTACATGGATGAAGTGAAGCATTAAGACTTTTGCCTTGACTCTGGGATGCAGGGACATGACAGGAAATAAAAGGGGGAAAATACCCACATACCGGTTTCTGTATGAGATATTAGGTTGATAATTCCTCTAATTAGCCCAGTTTTTAATCTGGCTTATATTGGCATATGCTGCTACTTTAATCTTCTCAAAATAATTTTTTGGGTTGATTGTCTGGTTATATTTAATAGGTTTCACAGACTGCACTGGCTTTAGACTGGGAGGCTTTTAATAGATTTTAAACAGCAATGGCTGTTTAAAACATCATGATATTTCCATACTAATAAGTTTGTTTTTCATTTTAAACAATTGAAAACGGTAACTTCCTTCAGTGTTCAGTTCAGTTCAGTCACTCAGTCGTGTCCGACTCTCCGTGACCCCATGAATCACAGCACGCCAGGCCTCCCTGTCCATCACCAACCCGCTACCCTAAAACATATGGGTCTTTTGAATAACTAATCTTCTGGAGGAAAATAATGAGGAAGGAAAAGAGGTTGAGAGAGGCTTGATAAATGAAGGGAAAGTAAGAGAAAATGTAATGATGGGTCCTGATCAAGGGATAGATACTAACATTGGGATCACAGGTCAGTAGAGGTTATCCTACTGAGGAAAAGGCTTTAAACCAGGTCTAGTCACCTACATGCCATTAGCAAAAGGGAAATTCATAGATTACAACCTGGACCCTGCTCATAAGAGTGTCCCTCTTCTTCTTCCTCTTCTTAGGGTGACAATGACTCTTTCTACAGTTGAGTCTACTATTCCAGCCCATTGTTCTTAAGAATGCCATTACTCTTGTTTCTTTTATCAGTAAGAACTTTTTGCCCAGTGATTCCAAAAGAACCTTTCAGTTCAGTTCAGTTCAGTTCAGTCACTCAGTCGTGTCCGACTCTCCGTGACCCCATGAATCACAGCACGCCAGGCCTCCCTGTCCATCACCAACTCCCGGAGTTCACTCAAACTCATGTCCACAGAGTCAGTGATGCCATCCAGCCATCTCATTCTCGGTCATCCCCTTTTCCTCCCGCCCCCAACCTTTCCCAGCATCAGAGTCTTTTCCAGTGAGTCAACCCGTTGCATGAGGTGGCCAAAGTATTGCAGTTTCAACTTTAGCATCAGTCCTTCCAATGAACACCCAGGATCGATCTCCTTCAGAATGGACTGGGTGGATCTCCTTGCAGTCCAAGGGACTCTCAAGAGTCTTCTCCAACAACACAGTTCAAAAGCATCAATTCTTCAGCGATTAGCTTTCTTCACAGTCCAACTCTCACATCCATACATGACCACGGGATAAACCATAGCCTTGACTAGACAGACCTTTGTTGGCAAAGTAATGTCTCTGCTTTTTAATATATTATCAAGGTTGGTCATAACTTTCCTTCTAAGGAGTAAGCGTCTTTTAATTTCATGGCTGCAATCAGCATCTGCAGTGATTTTGGAGCCCCCAAAAATAAAGTCTGACACTGTTTCCACTGTTTTTCCATCTATTTCCCAAGAAGTGATGGGACCAGATGCCATGATCTTTGTTTTCTGAATGTTGAGCTTCAAGAACCTTTAGGAAGATGCTAATCTGCATCTTGTTAAACCTAAAGTTTACCATGAAGAGCAACGGACTTATATAAGGGTCTAGGGTTGCACTGTGAAAACGTTTAGTATACTCCAACTAGGTCCAACCAGTATATTCCAACAGTAAAACTTCTGTTCTTTCATCGTCCTTCATTCATCCTGTGTGGTTCTTGGGAGAAATACATAAGGAACGATGATGGATAAAAATCACAATGCCATTATGATGATAAGTAGGATAAGCCTCAGTAATCCACCCCGCCCCCAGAACATTGATAATACTTGAATAAAATATACATTTTAGGCTTTGTTTCTAAGCAGAATCTCTACCCTGATCATCTAGAATTCCTATTTTTATGTTTTATCACTTTCTGACTGATTTTGAGGCATAGGAAATGAAAATAACAATTAAGTGCAATTTGGCATGCCTGCAAAGAGAGGCAGAGAGAAGGCACTGTCCCAAGACTACATGTCTTGAATCTACTCAGCCCAGTCACAGGGAAGAAAAAAACAGAAGAGAGAGACGTGACCATCACAGCTCTTTGATGCACCCCGACCTGCCTACTCATGAACATGCTTCAACTGTCTACATTATCTGATAAATCTGATTAATATGCTCTCTTCTTGAGGAGAAGAGAGAAGAGAGCCAGAAGCTTGCCTTTCTCTCTGCAAGATCATGACCCAAGCTACCACTTTTCACCAAGTGACTCCAGCTCTCAGATCCCTGGCTATCCTGCAACCAAGAATCCAACTGAACCACTGTACCTGTTTCTTAAAAGTGGGTCTCATTCCATCAGTTTTATTTATTTGAAATTCTGACAATTTTCTTGGCAACGTCTTTGAAGGAGATAGGTGAACTAGAACTGTGGTGCTGGAGAACTCTTGAGAGTCCCTTGGACTGCAAGGAGATCCAACCAGTCCATTCTAAAGGAGATCAATCCGGGGTGTTCATTGGAAGGACAGATACTAAGCTGAAACTCCAATACTTTGGCCACCTCATGTGACGAGTTGACTCACTGGAAAAGAGTCTGATGATAGGAGGGATTGCAGGTGGGAGGAGACGGGGACGACAGAGAATGAGATGGCTGGATGGCATCACCGACTTGATGGACATGAGTTTGAGTGAACTCCGGGAGTTGGTGATGGACAGGGAGGCCTGGCGTGCTGTGATTCATGGGGTCGCAGAGAGTCGGACATGACTGAGCAACTGAACTGAACTGAACTGAATGCACGTATGTGATTAGAACACACACATGCTTAGAATAAAGTATAGTAAGCTTCTGTTAAATGCCAATGAGATGTTGATGCTGTTGGTAGCTATCATGAAATTTTATTCAAAATGACAAAGCTAGGCTCTATTTTTTGGGAATGGGAAGAGGGGCACAGTTTACTGAGACCAGTGAGAAATCTCTTGCCCCTTAAGAGAAAGGCAAGTTAGCATTAGAAACCTAAGGCAGACTATAAGAGTCTGCACCAAAGCTACAACACTTGGAGGAGGTGAGTGTTGTGTTGTTTGAGCAAAGATTTAATTCATCCCCATCTTCACTCTTCTGATATCTTGATCTACTGTTATATTTTTAGAAGGTATATGAACATAAGAAGGAGAATTAAGTGAAGGACAAGGGCAAAGTTGTGAAGCTAAAAGAGTTGGCTAGAACTCTAAGGGAAACCCTTGGAGTGTATTTAAACAGGCATGTCAACTGTCATAGAGACGCCTTCATTAACTTTTCCTCGCAAGGCATGACTTTATGCTATAAAAAGACCAGTATACAGGCTTCCCTTGAAGAGGTAAAGTGCTATCTCCATCTCAGACAACTCATCATAGGAAATGCAATAAATGTTTAAAGAATATTCTGCACTCAAAGTTAACTCACAGTGAAGAGACAGCAAAAAGTTAGACCTAAATCATAAGGCCTCATCTCTCCTCCCATTATTATTTATACTGCACAACAAAAGCAGACTCCTGTGAGTCACCAAGCCGTTTGTACTGTCAGCTACTAAAACAACACATTTCCCATGCAAGGGCCATAACCTGTTTGATTACTTCAGAAAATGTGTAGAAAAGGAAAACCTTACGTGTGTGATGATGATGCCTTCAGGCATAGGTTGAATAATCACAGAAAACTGAGTCATCATTTTTCCCCACACCCATACATATGCATGACCTCTGACAACTTCACAGGCAAGGGGAATGGCTTCATCATGGAGTAAGTCCATCACGGGGCTCAATTATGTGTTCAAGGTTACTGAGGGCAACTGAGTGTTCAGTTCCCTGATGACAATTTACTAGCTGTGTGATGAAAGTGATAAATGATCAAATTGTGCCCAAATTCATGATACAAAATATAGGACTTTAAAATTCATTTCTCACAGGAATAACTAGTTTAAAAAATAAGAGAAATTGTAGCCTGCAAAGAGTTTGTTTTCACCCCCAAATTTGCCCAGGTTAACTGGCATTTAGGTGACAAAAGAAAACTTTAAAGATTTCCACATCAACTTTATATTCCATAATTGTCAATATAGTTTCATAGTCAAATATTTAGTCTTTTTGACCTCATTATTACCTTTGCTGTTGCCATGGTTTGTATACTGTTTTTCTAATGCTTATAGACATGATTCACTGGGTAAAATATGTCTATATACCACCTGTTTTACTAAGTGAGTTGCTTCTAGAAAGAAAAACGAAACTCAAACCGAGAATTATTAAAACACCAAATTTTGCATAAAGGGTATGAGTTGTGCCTTTGGAGTTAGACAGATTTCAAATCCTGGTTCTAGTAGCTGTGACTTGAAAAAGATAGTTCTTTGATTCTCAATTCTTTGACTTTAAAAGTGGCAATTAAATACCAATAATGCATAAGATTTTGTGAAGGTGAATCAAATTCACATATCTGAGGTGCTTAGCACAAAGGCTGGCCTCTGTTCAGGAGATGGAAGTTACTGTCAACATTACACATCAATTTGTATCCAACTCCATATGGAAGAACTCAAAGAAGAGAGGTGTCCAGCACTTGCCCACTTGCAGAAAGGACAGGGCCTGTTGGAGAAGCTTCTATAGAAATTCTTTGTTATCAAGATCTTATCCTTCCATCTCTGAATTAAGAACTTCATTTGAGATAGCTTACAAAAACACATCAAGTTATCATTACATGCTTTATCAAAATTCATCTGAGGAAGAATTTACTTGCCAACTGACCAAAGAATAAGGATGTTATTACCAGACTTGTAATGAGGTTGACATTCCTGGAAGAAAAAAAAAAGAAAAGTCCATTCAAACATTGCTTTTTGAGGGCTCAGCTAAATAGCTTTCTGAGAGAGCTCCACTAGCTTGTATTTGCATAACAAAAAGATTACCCCACCTTCCTATAGTCTTATTTGCAGATTCCCAAATAGAATATTTATTAAAGTCTAGATGCAATTAAACCTTTTGTGAAATTTGTGTTTGATCATGAATAGGGGTGAGTCAGAAAGTCTGTGAATGAGACTGAAACATAAAGAGAAGTACACAAGAAAGCATTCTTATCCTATATTTAGCCATAACATTCAAAAAGAGAGAAGACTTTAGAGTAAGATGAAGTTTTCCATTGAGTGTGTTCATAGCTAATCTTGGTTTCTTTGTTTATTGCTCTCATTAATTCAACCAACATATGTTGGATGTTGAAAGATTTGCTTATAAAATGGTGATGGGAAAGGTAGTCTTGCCTTAACCTAATCTGTCTGGATTCTGAAAGTGCTTTTGTATGAAAGGAAAATTTAGTGAATCCTCAAATAATAATGTGTACCATTAACATAACAAAACCATGTTTCAGATTACTACAAAAAGATACCACAAAAATCTAAGCTTTTATATTTCACTCTAGAAAATTAAAAGGAAGTCTGTTCTTACCTCTATTATTGTTCTGAACTAGGAATTCTTTTAAAATAGTCTGCTTTACTAATTTCAAAGAGGTGGTTCCTAAAGAGTTTACACAATCTGGAGAGATATTGGGGGAGGGGTCAAATAGGGTGATTTTTTTCCTAACATAAAAGAGGGTTTAATCTAATCAAATAATTGGTCCATAATTCAAGGAAACCAGAGCAGATTTATGCATTCGGATGATGTGATTGAGTAAGCAAGAACAAATTTCCTCTCACTATGATTTTATAGATTTAAATTTCCCAAACTAATTTTCCTGCCACCTGACCTTATTTTCTCTTGCAAAAGCAAAACAAATCAGCTTGAGAGGAAAAGGAAAGGAAAACAATAATCTATGTTTTCATGTTCCTGGATTATTTGATTCCCTGGGTAGGCTTGTCTCACTTACTTATAATCATACCAAAATATTCATAATTTAGAAATTGGCAGGAAATGAAACTGCAATCCTTCTGTCCCCGTTGGAACATATCAGGGAATCAGGATTTTCTCTTACCCCAGAGATTCCTTTCAGCATGTGCCAATTTTCAAGCCTGGGGATGCTAAGTGAGAAGAATTACATGTGAAACCTTGCAGTGAGCCAATAGTTCTGGTGTATGTGCCCTGCAAGTGCATTCCAGGACCTCAAAGGCACTTCAATTTCACTAATTGAAATGTGGTTATGTTTTTAACCATGGGTCCCAGCACCACTTGTCATTTAAGTTAGATTTTGTGAGCAGAGACTCTGATAATTCTTATCATTTATTTGTGTCAGGTATACATGGACTTCTCGGAGAAGGCAATGGCAAGCCACTCCAGTACTCTTGCCTGGAAAATCCCATGGATGGAGAAGCCTGGTAGGCTGCAGTCCGTGGGGTCGCTAAGGGTCGGACACGACTGAGCGACTTCACTTTCACTTTTTGCTTTCACACATTGGAGAAGGAAATGGCAACCCACTCCAGTGTTCTTGCCTGGAGAGTCCCAGGGACAGGGGAGCCTGGTGGGCTTCCGTCTATGGGGTCACACAGAGTCGGACACGACTGAAGTGACTAAGCAGCAGCAGCAGCATACATGGACTTCTAATAACAGTCATCAAATAATTTTTGACTTTAGAGTTCAACTAATTTTCCACTGGTTTAATGAACATACCTATTTGTACCCTTTATTGAATATCTGTTATGTACCAGACTGTGGGCAAGATCCTGAGAAGGCAAAGTCAAATGAGTCCAGTTTTTCACTTGCAAGGAGCTCACTTTCTAGTTGAAAACATAGGCAATAAAAAAATTGATAATGTCCTCTGGAAGGTTTGAGGTTAGAACTAGAAGCCTATAGTTACAGGCCTGGCTATGAGGCATACCTAGAGTTAGGATATGGAATAGTACAAGTAATGAGAAAAACAGAGTGACAATGCGCTATAGTCCAATGTGTCTGAAAGATGAAAAATGTACCAAAGAACACAAAACGGCAAGAGTCTTTATATGAACCCATGTCTCTATGATAGTGCCAAAAAGGTTTTAAGGTGATGTCTTTCTAAAAGAAGAAGGAGGACAGAATGGGTTTTCTGGGCAGGGTGAATTATCTGAGCAGACTCCAGGCAAATTACAGAATGGCAATGGAAGGCTCTATTTGGACACTGGAATCACATGGGCCTGGGCTCAAATCCTAACTCTGTCTCTCTAACTCGCATTCAACGATGCAGAAATTGTTTAGAGCAGCTGAATCTACTCGCAACCTGCTCTGTCATTGTATTTTTAATTAAGAGTTTGAGAACCCCATGAACAGTGACAAAGGGCAAAATGATAGGATAATGAATGAGGAATTCCCCAGGTCGGTAGGTGCCCAGTATGCTACTGGAGCTCAGTGGAGAAATAACTATAGAAGGAATAAAGGGATGGAGCAAAAGCAAAACCAATACCCAGTTGTGGATGTGACCAGTGATAGAAGCAAGGTCCGGTGCTGTAAAGAGCAATATTGCATAGGAACCTGGAATGTTAGGTCCATGAATCAAGGCAAATTGGAAGTGGTCAAACAGGAGATGGCAAGAGTGAACGTCGACATTCTAGGAATCAGTGAATTAAAATGGACTGGAATGGGTGAATTTAACTCAGATGACCATTATATCTACTACTGTGGGCAGGAATCCCTTAGAAGAAATGGAGTAGCCATCATGGTCAACAAAAGAGTCCGAAATGCAGTACTTGGATGCAATCTTAAAAATGACAGGATGATTTCTGTTCGTTTCCAAGGCAAACCATTCAATATTACAGTAATCCAGGCCTATGCCCCAACCAGTAATGCTGAAGAAGCTGAAGTTAATCGGTTCTATGAAGACCTACAAGACCTTTTAGAACTAACACCCAAAAAAGATGTCCTTTTCATTATAGGGGATTGGAATGCAAAAGTAGGAAGTCAAGAAACACCTGGAGTAACTGGCAAATTTGGCCTTGGAGCACGGAATGAAGCAGGGCAAAGGGTAATAGAGTTTTGTCAAGAGAATGCACTGGTCATAGCAAACACCCTCTTCCAACAACACAAGAGAAGACTCTACACATGGACATCACCAGATGGTCAACACCGAAATCAGATTGATTATATTCTTTGCAGCCAAAGATGGAGAAGCTGTATACAGTTAGCAAAAACAAGACCAGGAGCTGACTGTGGCTCAGATCATGAACTCCTTATTGCGAAGTTCAGACTTAAATTGAAGAAAGTAGGGAAAACCACTAGACCATTCAGGTATGACCTCAATCAAATCCCTTATGATTATACAGTGGAAGTGAGAAATAGATTTAAGGGACTAGATCTGATAGATAGAGTGCCTGATGAACTCTGGACGGAGGTTCGCGACATTGTACAGGAGACAGGGACCAAGACCATCCCCATGGAAAAGAAATGCAAAAGAGCGAAATGGCTGTCTGAGGAGGCCTTACAAATAGCTGTGAAAAGAAGAGAAGCGAAAAGCAAAGGAGAAAAGGAAAGATATAAGCATTTGAATGCAGAGTTCCAAAGAATAGCAAGGAGAGATAAGAAAGACTTCCTCAGTGATCAATGCAAAGAAATAGAGGAAAACAACAGAATAGGAAAAACAAGAGACCTCTTCAAGAAAATTAGAGATTCCAAGGGGACATTTCATGCAAAGATGGGCTCGATAAAGGACAGAAATGGTATGGACCTAACAGAAGCAGAAGATATTAAGAAGAGGTGGCAAGAATACACAGAAGAACTGTACAAAAAAGATCTTCACGACCAAGATAGTCACGATAACGTGATCACTGACCTAGAGCCAGACATCTTGGAATGTGAAGTCAAGTGGGCCTTAGAAAGCATCACTACTAACAAAGCTAGTGGAGGTGATGGAATTCCAGTTGAGCTATTACAAGTCTTGAAAGATGATGCTGTGAAAGTGCTGCACTCAATATGTCAGCAGATTTGGAAAACTCAGCAGTGGCCACAGGACTGGAAGAGGTCAGTCTTCATTCCAATCCCAAAGAAAGGCAATGCCAAAGAATGCTCAAACTACCGGACAATTGCCCTCACCTCACACGCTAGCAAAGTCATGCTCAAAATTCTCCAAGCCAGGCTTCAACAATATGTAAACCGTGAACTCCCAGATGTTCAAGCAGGTTTTAGAAAAGGCAGAGGCACCAGAGATCAAATTGCCAACATCCGCTGGATCATGGAGAAAGCAAGAGAGTTCCAGAAAAACATCTATTTCTGCTTCATTGACTATGCCAAAGCCTTTGACTGTGTGGATCACAATAAACTGTGGAACATTCTGAAAGAGATGGGAATCCCAGACCACCTGACCTGCCTCTTGAGAAACCTGTATGCAGGTCAGGAAGCAACAGTTAGAATTGGACATGGAACAACAGACTGGTTCCAAATAGGAAAAGGTGTACGTCAAGGTTGTATATTGTCACCTTGCTTATTTAACTTATATGCAGAGTACATCATGAGGAACGCTGGGCTGGAAGAAGCACAAGCTGGAATCAAGATTGCTGGGAGAAATATCAATAACCTCAGATATGCAGATGACACTACCCTTATGGCAGAAAGTGAAGAGGAACTCAAAAGCCTCTTGATGAAAGTGAAAGAGGAGAGTGAAAAGATTGGTTTGAAGCTCAACATTCAGAAAACAAAGATCATGGCATCTGGTCCCATCACTTCATGGGAAATAGATGGAAAAACAGTGGAAACAGTGTCAGACTTTGTATTTTTGGGCTCCAAAATCACTGCAGATGCTGATTGCAGCCATGAAATTAAAAGACGCTTGCTCCTTGGAAGGAAAGTTATGACCAACCTTGATAGTATATTAAAAAGCAGAGACATTACTTTGCCAACCAAGGTCCGTCTAGTCAAGGCAATGGTTTTTCCCGTGGTCATGTATGGATGTGAGAGTTGGACTGTGAAGAAGGCTGATCGCCGAAGAATCGATGCTTTTGAACTGTGGTGTTGGAGAAGACTCTTGAGAGTCCCTTATACTGCAAGGAGATCCAACCAGTCCATTCTAAAGGAGATCAATCCTGGATGTTCATTGGAGGGACTGATGCTAAAGCTGAAACTGCAATACTTTGGCCACCTCATGCGACGAGTTGACTCACTGGAAAAGACTCTGATGCTGGGAAAGGTTGGGGGCGGGAGGAGAAGGGGACGACGGAGAATGAGATGGCTGGATGGCATCACCGACTCTGTGGACATGAGTTTGAGTGTACTCCGGGAGTTGGTGATGGACAGGGAGGCCTGGCGTGCTGTGATTCATGGGGTCGCGGAGAGTCGGACACGACTGAGCGACTGAACTGAACTGAACTGAAGATTAAGTAACGTTTACTATTTGTCCTATTTGGGGAATAACTGCTGCTATTGCTAAGTCACTTCAGTCGTGTCCGACTCTGTGTGACCCCATAGACGGAAGCCCACCAGGCTCCCCCATCCCTGGGATTCTCCAGGCAAGAACACTGGAGTGGGTTGCCATTTCCTTCTCCAATGTGTGAAAGTGAAAAGTGAAAGTGAAGTCGCTCAGTCGTGTCCGACCCTTAGCGACCCCACGGACTGCCGCCTACCAGGCTCCTCCATCCATGGGATTTTCTAGGCAAGAGTACTGGAATGGCTTGCCATTGCCTAGAAAATCCCATGGACGGAGGATCCTGGTAGGCTGCAGTCCATGGGGTCGCTACGAGTCAGACATGACTGAGCGACTTCACTTTCACTTTTCACTTTCACACATTGGAGAAGGAAATGGCAACCCACTCCAGTGTTCTTGCCTGGAGAATCCCAGGGATGGGGGAGCCTGGTGGGCTGCCGTCTATGGGGTCACACAGAGTCGGACACGACTGAAGTGACTTAGCAGCAGTAGCAGCTTCATCTATGCAGACACTAAGGACTTCATATATTTTCTTTCGTTCTTTTTTCCAAACAAGTGCCTAATGGTCTTGATTTGAACTTGTGCTGTTAAACACCTTGATATACTACTGTATAGCACATAAGGTTCTAAGACTGCCTCTTGCTTGCAGTTTGGATTCCAGTCATTAGAAAGGCCATCATTAAAAGATTTGAGTCAAATCCTTTACCAAGTAAACTGACAAAGACATGTGTCTTGGGCAACTTACTTAATGTTTCAGGTCCCCAGTTTCCTTTGCTATGGTATCATTATTTATTGGGTTGGTCAAAAAGTTCATTTGGGTTTTTCCATAAGATGTCAGGGAAAAACTGAAAATGAACTTTTTGGTTAGTCTCATACTTCACAGGATCATCCCAAGGATTAAGAAGTAAGGCTCAAGAAATGTATAGTTAACTATTAGATTTCAATGATCACCACTTATTTTTTCCCCTCCCTATTCCTATGGGTACAGCTACTACCCACAAAAGCAGAGCTCAAGATTCCCCCCCCACCTTTTTTTTTTTAATGCTCAGTTTAATGGAGAGCTTCTCAGTAAAGATACTTGACCTTGTGGGGTCAGTCATCATCTTAACACTTTCATTTTGCTTCCACGAGACACCACTCACATACCATTAAGGGCAACTCTCACTTCATCTTGTCCGCTCCCTAGAAAGCCCCTTGGGTTCAATTTGCAACTGATAATAATTTTGTACTCCATTTCCATTGATAACATCTGGTCCCGACTTCCCATCCTTTCCAAATTCCAGTTAAGAAGCCTGGAAACAAGTTTTTTCATTTTCTTTTTGTCTCTCCCATGGGCTTTATTCAGTCTCAGAGCTCAGAAGGCATGGCTGTAAAATAACTACTGTCTGCATTACCAAAAATGCAGGTTATGGTCCGTAATAAAATACTTTTTACAGCACACTGCCATCTCTGGTGGCATGAGGGACAGTCAAACCTCCAAAGCACATAAAACAACATTAACTACAGATGTCACTGGAAGTGACTTTGAGTTGAATTTAGGAAGGAACCTGAAGCTTCTGGAATTTTCAAGGTAAGTCCCTTGCCAGGAGCTACAGAAACAGGACCTATTGCTTGACAATCAAGCAGGAAGCATTACATTATTTCTGGTCTTTTTTTCTCCTGTCAATCAAGTTTGAACACCCGCTCCTTCAAGCGGGAACTTTCCCTGAAAATCAGAGGGCACACGGTAATAGAAGGCCTTACTTTGCATTTGCCGGTAGCAACTTGAAATATCTGCTCTTACCACCAGGCTGTGGGTTTCAAATTTTAGTGTGCATAAAGGATGCCTGGTCACAATCTTAAAAATGGAAATTTCTGGGCTCCACCCATCAAGTTTTTGATGTATTAAGTCTATAGTGGGATTCTAGAATATGTGTTTTTGTCAGGTGCCCCATGATGCAAAAGGTCCATATCCTTGCTTTGAGAAATACTACTTAGGGAATTCTCTTTCCTAAGATAAATGGATGGAGGGGATAAGACAGATCCTGGATTATTACTTGTACAGAAAGTGCTGGACAGAAATGGAAAAAAGAAAGGCATTTTCTTTCTTGGGGGAAAAAACAACCAGAATGGGGTCTTAATGATAGTGTCATTCTGAGGGAGTCAGAATGAGGACATACCCAGGGCTAAGAAAACGACACTGTCCACAGATTCCCTCCTGTCCTGAAGGGTTTGTTTTGTTCTGAAGATGAGTTTCTTCCCTCTCTTCTCTCCAATCTGCTCCAGGATAACTGAAGCAGCCACTCCGCCCAAGGACTTCCCTGCCCTCTTCCAAGCTGTCATTCTCAGCACTCCAGACTCTGCTTCTTACTCCCTGGTTCCAGGTTTTAGTTTGATGGAAATAGGATGAGAACACCAGATGCATCCCTCTTGGCGAAGTGAAGTCTGGGCGCCTCCCAGGCCTGGCCCCCTTCCCCACCTGAGGGGGAGGAGCGGCTCAGTAGGGAGAGCTGGGAAACCTGGACTGGAATTTGCTCTCGGGAACGGAACCCTGTGCACAGTATCCAGGTGGATACTATAACCATCTTATACGCCAAGGCTTCCATCTCACTGTGTTTCAATCCATAGAAAAATGAGTCAGGGCCTACATAAAAATTTCCTTCTGGATCCTGCTCAATGGGAAATATATTTTAAGAAGGGAAAGCTATTTTTAAGGATTGCTTTTATTAGTCTATTGATTCCAGACCCCAAAATGGGTCAGCTCCTCCTGTGCTGCTAAAGGTATTTTTGAGAAGTCGTTAAATAAATGCAAAGTCATGCCTTTGCCACTTGGAGTCCTGACCCACTCTTCGGCTCTGCTGAGGGTATGGGATGATTTTGTTCTTAGCCTATTTTGCTGTCAGCCTATTTTTCATTCATCGAGAATCTCTGACCTCTCCATCCCAGGTTAGGCAGTCTGGAGGCCCAGCGGGATTCTCAGACTCCATCTGCAGTTATTTTAAGAATTTCAATTACATAAGCAAGGCCCTTTTTAGAATCCCTTCTTAGGGTCAGTCTCACACAGGACATCCTGAAAATTGCTGCCATGAGCATGTGAGTGGCTTTTGCCATTTGGTCTTTGACGATAAGTGCTCTGAGGCTGCTATCAAGGGAAGGAGAGGGCAGGTGGTCTGACCTCTACCCCTACAGAGCTGCTGGGAGCAACCCTCTTACACTGAGGAAATGGCAGAGGGAATATCCTGCTTTGGTTATAATAAACAGAAACTCAGCTCACACTGGTTGAAACGCAGAGAGGGATGTATTGGCTCACACTCCTCAAGTCTAGCAGTAGTGCTGCCAGCTTGGTCGGGCCAGAGCTAAAGAGACATCATCAAGATTCAGTCCCTTTGTCTTTAGTTCTGCTTTGCTTTGTGTTGCTTTTACTCCATGGAGAAGGAGGTGGCAACCCACTGCAGTATTCTTGCCTGGAGAATCCTGTGGACGGAGGAGTCTGGTGGGCTGCTGTTTATGGGGTCGCACAGAGCCGGACACGACTGAAGCGACTTAGCAGCAACAGCAGCTTTTACTCCAGGTCAGGCCTTCTCTGTGTAATGTCCTCTCCAAGTCTAGATAACATTCTTTCAGTTGAAGTCCTTTGAAAACAAATGTTCTTTCTTCCTAAGAGTCCTGCAAAATTTTTGACTTCAACCTCCTTGGATTGATTTGGGCCAAATGCCACTTATGTTCCATCACCATGACTAAAGGCATGAGTGCTCTAATTGGCTAATCCATAATCATACCCTTCTCCTAGAGTCAGAATCACCCACTAAAGGATGTGAACTGTGATGGGAAGACGTGGCTCCCCCAGGAAAATAAGGGTTTGGTCCTTGGAAGAAAAATCAGTGCATCTCAGTGAGGAGGGGGGAGTAAAACAACCCTAGTACATACTACTCAATTAGGCAAAACAAAGGCTGACTGTGAGGTCCCTAATGGACTTCCGGATTTGAGAGCCTGCCAAAATACCCAGGCTTCTCACAATCCTATGTCTCACAAAGCCTCTGAAATATGGCCAAAAGAAGAGAAGTAAAAATTAAACCATGTTGTGGTACACCACCTGCTTGTACTGCTGGAGAGTTGAGTCCAGCAGTTTGGTCCATTTTAGCTCTTACATGTCACAAGATCTTATTTAACAAGAGAAAAATTGCCACTATTGACTGAGTGTCTACCACGTGTCAGGTGATACACACAGAGCAAATATGCTGATCTGTATAACCTATCTATTCATACTGCTGGACTATGCATACGATTTTGACTGACTGGATTATGGGCAGTGGAATAAACTAAAGTCCTAAAGGCACAGAGGTGGTATAAAAGCTTCTTGAGGGTAGGGAATAGATATTGTTCATTTCTGTACCTTTATCATTTTACTCTATTCTGGGTACTATGTAAAAAGTACTTTCAAAACCTTAAATCATTTAATTCTCACAATAACCCTATGAAGCAGTTATGATTTGTAATCTTCATTTTACAGATGAGGAAACTGAGGTACACAGATGCGAGGGCTGGAATTCAACGTCAGGCAGTCTGACCTCACAGCCCCCTCTAGAAATGATGAGCTGGAATTCAGGCTCAGGCAATCTGACTTCATAGCCCCTTCTAGTGTTCTGTCTCCCTGACTCATAATTTTGACAGAACCATGTTGGGCAGCAGAAAGATGGTCTACACCTGCACTGTCCATTGTGTTACTGGTCGCATATGCCGATTTAAATTAAAGTTTATTAAAATGAAATGAGAATTCAATTAGTCAGCTCACTAGTTATAGTTCAGGTATTCAATAGCCACATGAAGCTAGTACAGATGTATTACAGAACAATTGCATTCTTGACAGAAAATTCTATTAGGTAGAAGTAGTAGATGAATTCTAAATACCATTCTTGGAGTGGAACTCACTGTTTTCCATGGAACATTCCTACCCACTAAGGTAGCCGTCCTTCTCTGCCTGCTCCTTTTACACCCTCTCTTTTCTAGGCATCGCTACAGTCGTATCAGGCAGGAGTCAACAGCCAGTAAATGCACCCTTTCTCCAAAGTTCTGCTTCAAGCCTTTTTTTTAAATAAAATTTTATATTGGAGTATAGTCATTTAACAATACTGTGATAGTTTCAGGTGACAGCAGGGTGACTCAGCCATACTGTTAAGAGTTTTAAAGCAGGGAATCTGGCTGCATTGTTGGCAGGAGATCCTGGCAAAAGTGAGGATGCATATATAAAACTCTGGCTTGATATCCTACAAGATACTGCTTGTGTGTTAAAAAGCCCACTATTTGGAGATGCAAAGATCCTGATCTGAACCCCAGATCACCACATACCTACGGTAGGACCTCAGATAAGTGGCTTGAGCCTCAGATCCTCACCTGTAAAGTGGAGGCAATACCACCTGCCTTCTATCAGCATTGATATCCTTGACATAGCATCTGCTGATGACCAAGGATTGGCAGCAGCTGTGGTCACTCTTATGATGATTACATAACTTGGACGACCCTAGTTCTCCAGTCTTCAGGAGTCGCCCTTCTGTTAAAAAACAAGACAGTATCCTGAGCCAGCTCTCAATCGACCACAGCTCCTAGATAATTCCAGGGAGGCTTCAGACATCCCTCTACTCACATCAGGCCTTACCTGGTGCCCTTTAATCTCTGGGTTTGTTCTGGGATCCAGAGCAGTCAGGAGCTAATGTGGTTCACACTGGGGCCTGCAGAAGGGCCCAAGGGCTCCTGACCACTTGTTTCCAATCAAATCACAAGCTGAATCTCATGTTCTCAACCCTTTCCTGCAGCCTTGATTCTAGCATTGAGGCCCCTATTTCTCTCTCAGAGACAGAGTCACTGTGTCTTGGTAAGAAGACAGCGTCCTCACAAGAAGACGAAAAGCAACTACTGAATGAAAGAAATGCTTAAGGAACCTCAGAAAAAATATTTAGAGCTTCTTTGAAGGATTATCACATTTGGCTTTGGTTCAGTTCAGTTGCTCAGTCGTGTCCGACTCTGCAAACCCATGAACCGCAGCACGCCAGGCCTCCCTGTCCATCACCAACTCCTGGAGTCCACCCAAACCCATGTCCATTGAGTCGATGATGCCATCCAACCATCTCATCCTCTGTCGTCCCCTTCTCCTCCTGCCCTCAATCTTTCCCAGCATCAGGGTCTTTTCCAATGAGTCAGCTCTTCACATCATGTGGCCAAAGTATTGGAGTTTCAGTTTCAACATCAATCCTTCCAATGAACACCCAGGACTGATCTCCTTTAGGATGGACTGGTTGGATCTCCTTGCAGTCAAGGGACTCTCAAGAGTCTTCTCCAACACCACAGTTCAAAAGCATCAATTCTTCTGTGCTCAGCTTTCTTTATAGTCCCAACTCTCACATCCACTGGAGAAGGGAATGGGAAACCACTTCAGTATTCTTGCCTTGAGAACCCCATGAACAGTATGAAAAGGCAAGAAGATAGGACACTGAAAGATGAATTCCCCAGGTCAGTAGGTGCCCAAAATGCTACTGGAGATCACATTTGAGTAGCACTTTACAAATAATAGCTCGTATTACTGAGATCTCATTATGTGCCAGGCACTGTGCTTGCACTTTTGAAGGCATGATCCCATCTCATTCTTAAATCAGTGGCTATATTACATTCTTAAATCAAGGTAGGTATATTATCCCCTTTTTGGAAGCTGAAGCTCAGAGGGCAAGTAATGGGATCAAGATTACCCAGGAGGAACCAGAAAAGCCACAGAGGTTGGATAACTGCAGGGTCTGTATTCTTAACATCTATCTTTGCCTTCGATGTTTTTTCTGGTGTGTTATTTCTTTGACTGCAGTGAGCTATTAGCTCAGGGGTCAGGGGGCAGTATTAGCCCCATTTTGCAGAAAAGAAATGGAAACTCAGAGAATTTCAATGAATTTCTCAATGTTACTGAGATCTCCTGAGTTTTACTCCAGAGAGTTTTCATTACACTGAGCAGAAGGGAAGACTTTCACAGTTCAAATTCTTCTCTGCTGGGTGTTTCAGGCCCTCAAGATACATTTTCATAGCCATCTCTGTGCTATGACTTCAGTTGAAGTGTAACATTAATGACCATAAAGGAATTGTTATTCATTATTAGATATCTAATATGTCAACTGGATTCCAGTTTAAGAGAAACGACCTTCTCCCCTTTACCTAGCAAGCCGTCTTGAGATCCAAGACTGCTTCATCATCCTGCAGACGAAACTGGCTTTCTCTTGGTTATCTGTATCATCCCTGACTGTTAAACTGCTTCTGTTTCCCAAGGCTGTGTGACCTCTGCTCCCCTCAAAAAAAAAGGGTCCAGTCTCACTTTTTAAAAACATTTAGTTACCTTTGATTCTTCAAAATAGGAATTAACTAGTGATGGGTAAACTTAGCATTTTAAGGAGGAGACAGCACACACTGACTGATGTACTATTAGAAATCCCTTTACTGTACTTCTCTGGTGGTCGAGTGGTTAAGAATCCTGCCAACTACTGAAGCCCAGGCACCTAGATCCTGTGCTCCGCAACAAGAGAAGCCACTGCAATGAGAAGCCCAGACACTGCAACTAGAGAGTAGCCACCACTTGCTACAGCTCGAGAAAAGCCTGCACAGCAACAGAGAATTAGCAA
Source organism: Moschus berezovskii (assembly GCF_049115385.1). Lineage (NCBI taxonomy): Eukaryota > Metazoa > Chordata > Mammalia > Artiodactyla > Moschidae > Moschus > Moschus berezovskii. The sequence continues at coordinate 22,138,105 of NC_142483.1, forward strand.
AGTAAAAAATAAATAAAAATAAATAAATAAAATAAAAAAAAATCACTTCGCCTATTCTCTTTACTAGGAAGTTGTCATGATGCTGAGAATGGGCCATGATGAAGGGCCTAGTGAAGTTACCATCACACTTTCATATCTGAATTCTCTGTGAAAAGCTCTTTCCACAAGTCTCAGCTGGGGACCTTGCTTGGCCCTGTGATATGATGTGTGTGTGTGCGTGTGTGTGTGTGTGTGTGCGCTCAGTCGCTAAGTTGTGTCCAACTCTTTGAGACCCCATGGACTGTAGCCTGCCAGGCTCCTCTGTCCATGGGATTTCCCAGGCAAGAATACTGGAGTGGGTTGCCATTTCTTTCTCCAGCGGGTCTTCCCAACCCAGGGATCAAACCTGTGTCTTCTGTGTCTCCTGCATTGGCAGGTGGTTTCTTTACCACTGAGTCACCTGGGAAGCCCTGATGTGAAGTGTATTTGTGTCAATAAATTCACTTGGAATTCTGCTGATCATTCTATTTTACGTTACTATATGACCCTCAAGGGGTCCTAAATATTAAGAGGAACAATTGTTACTTGTAGTTATAATAGCCTATACATCTGGATTGCAAAATGGGTTGCTTCCTTGAAAAATTAATCTCTTTTGAGGTATGTTTCTTAAAGAAATAAAGCATCTATGTATATAATTTATTAATACATAAAAATATAGATACCTAATATATCTATTCTAAAGGAGATCAATCCTGGGTGTTCATTGGAAGGACTGATGCTAAAGCTGAAACTCCAATACTTTGGCCACCTCATGTGACGAGTTGACTCATTGGAAAAGACTCTGATGCTGGGAGGGATTGGGGGTGTGAGGAGACGGGGATGACAGAGAATGAGATGGCTGGATGGCATCACCGACTCGATGGACATGAGTTTGAGTGAACTCCGGGAGTTGGTGATGGACAGGGAGGCCTGGTGTGCTGTAATTCATGGGGTCGCAAAGAATCGGACATGACTGAGCGACTGAACTGAACTGAACTGAATATATAAATGTATAGAATATATATATTTATTGTAACATTACAGTGGAAAAGAAATCAGGAAACCAAGTCCACTGATAGAGGATTAAATTATGATACCTTTATTCCATCAAGAACAACATAGCTGTAAATTTTTTTTAAAGTGCATTAATCTCTGTGTATTAGCCTAAAGGAATGTTCATGATGTAACTGTCAAATGAAATTGTCAAATGAAAAAAAAAGAGCTTCAGAGTAGAGTGAGGGATATGATCCCATTTTTGTAAAATACTATGTAAAAAACCTATTTGTGAGCATTTGTTTTCACATGTTTGAATGAGCACATGTTAGCATGTGTTGAATGCTAGTTAACAGGTTAGCAGATAGTTGCTGCTGCTGCTGCTGCTGAGTCACTTCAGTCGTGTCGGACTCTGTGTGACCCCATAGACGGAAGCCCACCAGGCTCCCCCGTCCCTGGGATTCTCCACACAAGAACACTGGAGTGGGTTGCCATTTCCTTCTCCAATGTGTGAAAGTGAAAAGTGAAAGTGAAGTCGCTCAGTCATGTCCGACCCTTAGTGACCCCACGGACTGCAGCCTACCAGGCTCCTCCATCCATGGGATTTTCTAGGCAATAGTTACTACCTACTAATCTATTAACACTGATTTGGTTACCCAGAGGGTATGGGGAGGGAGGCTTGGAAGGAAGAGCATAATATTAACTTTTGTGTGTTTTGTCATGATACATACATATTGTACTTATACTTTTTTTTTAAATCCAATAAAATAAAGTCAATAGCAAACGGGGAAGAAGGTGATTTAAGGAAACTGTCCATGCATGTCACTTTTGGCCAGCGTTACCTGAGAGTCTAGCCCAGGTCCAACTGATAATCTTCCAGTCTTCAGAACCAGCATCTTATTACTAAATATAGAAACAACCCCCCCATAAAGGGTGAGGTTGGACTGTCACCTGCTAAAGTTCTCCTTCAGGAGGGCAATTCCAAAGAGACTAGTGGAATGGTTCCTGTGACAGGACCAAAGAGATACATCTATTATTTTTCTTCCTTCTTGTAAAGCATGCTAAAACTGTGGGAATGTTTCTTAAATTCAGTATTCCTGGAAAAGGAACACTGAAGCATTTTGAGTGGGAGAAGAAACGCTGGTGTACTAAATGAAGTCCCTGGCAATCTCTGTTGCTAACAAATCTGTTCTTCCCTCCCCTTCCCCCTCCCTTCTTCCCTTGCCTCCTACCTCCTCTTCTCCCTCTTCTTTTACTTGTTTCCTTTCCTTCTTGCTCTTTTGAAAAAATATTTCATTTATTTAATATTTCAAATGGAGATAATATCAGATTCACTGACTTAATTCTTTGGCTTGCAGTAAAGAAGCAGGCTAAGCCTCACATGCCACACACACAGAGATGGTCCCTGACTTACAATGGTTCAACTTACAATGTTTCAGCTTTACCATGATACCAATGGGATAAGCATTCAGTAGAAACAGTACTTGGAAGTACTTGGATCTTTTCCTGGGCTGGCCACGTGTGGTGCATGTGCCCTTGTGATGCTGAGCAGCAGCAGCCACTGCAGTTCCCAGTCAGCCACGCAATCACCATGTAAACAACTCACACATGTACAACCATTCTATACCCAACCACTGTGCTTTCCATTTTCAGCACAGTATTCTATAAGTTACATGAGATAGTCACCACTGTGTTATAGACTAGGATTTATGGTAAATGATTTTGCTCAACTGTAGGTTACTGTAAGTACACTAAAGCATGTTTATAGTAGGCTGGGATAAACTATGATGGTTGGTCATCAGTTCAGTTCAGTCGCTCAGTCGTGTCCGACTCTTTGCGACCCCATGAATCACAGCACGCCAGGCCTCCCTGTCCATGACCAACTCCCAGAGTTCACCCAAACTCATATCCATCGAGTTGGTGACGCCATCCAGCCATCTCATTCTCTGTCATCCCCTTCTCCTCCCGCCCCCAATCCCTCCCAGCATCAGTCTTTTCCAGTGAGTCAACTCTTCGCATGAGGTGTAGGTTAAGTATATTAAATGCATTTTCAACTGGTGATAGTTTCAATTTAAGATGATGAGTATACCAGGACATACCCTCACTGTAAGTCGAGGAAGATCTATGTAAGTGTGTGTATATATATATATATGACATGTGTATGTGTGTATATATTTATATGTATATATATATATACACATAAGGGCTTCCCAGGTAGTACAAGTGGTAAAGAATCCACCTGCCCATGCAGGAGATTTAAGAGACATGGGTTTGATCCCTGGGTCAGAAAAATCCCCTGGAGGAGGGCATGGCAACCTGCTCCAGTATTCTTGCTTGGAAAATCCCACGGACAGAGACGCCTGGCAGACTACAGCCCATTGGGTTGCAAAGAGAAGCAACTCACCACACACATATACACATAGACATAAAGAATATATGCAAACTTCTCTCCACATCCTGAGGTTTCACTTCAGGCATACAGAGGACTGACTGTGCCATGCCATGTTATATAAGCAATTTGAGCATTTTGGTATCCAAGAGGGCTCCTGGAACTCATCTACATGGACACGTGGATGACTATAAGTATTAAGATGGAGTGCACCCTTTCTACTCCAAACATATGACAAAAGTGGTCACAATAGTCTTTATTATGTTACATTTAAAATAAATTGTTTATCAAATGTTAAAGTTCACATACTTCCTTCAGTTTATGCTGAATCCAGCTTGCATCATAGTTTTTGGTTTTATCTCCCATTTGGGGGAATCACATACATTTTAGCAAATAAGATACCTCTGTTGGGCAATTTATTAGAGACATTTTTTCCTAAAAACTTTCACACTTTAATTGAAAAGAATCATGTATATGTTGTTGTTCAGTCTCTCAGTCATGTCCAACTCTTTGCGACTCCATCCAGTCCCATCACTTCATGGCAAGTAGATGGGGAAACGGTGGAAACAATGACAGACTTATTTTTTGGGGCTCCAAAATCACTGCAGATGGGGACTGCAGCCATGAAATTAAAAGACGCTCACTCCTTGGAAGAAAAACTATGACCAACCTAGACAGCATATTAAAAAATAAGGACACTACTTTGCCCACAAATGTCCATCTAGTCAAAGATATGACACCCATCCAGTAGTCATGTATGGATGTGAGAGTAGACTTATAAAAGAAAAGCTGAGCGCTGAAGAATTGATGCTTTTGAACTATGGTGTTGGAGAGGACTCTTGAGAGTCCCTTGTACTACAAGAAGATCAAACCAGTCAGTCCTAAAGGAAATCAGTCCTGAATATTCATTGGAAGAACTGATGCTGAAGCGGAAACTCCAATACTTTGGCCACCTGACGCAAAGAACTGATTCATCTCAAAAGACCCTGATGCTGGGAAAGATTGAAGGCAGGAGGAGAAGGGAACAACAAAGGATGAGGTTGGATGGTATCACTAACTCAATGGACATGATTTAGAGCAAGCTCCAGGAGTTGGTGATGGACAGGGAAGCCTGGTGTGCTGCAGTCCATAGGGTCACAAAGAGTCTGACGCAACTGAGTGATTGAACTGAACTGAACTGGATTGCAGCATGCCAGGCTTCTCGGAACTCCATTATCTCCCAGAGTCTGCCCAAACTCAAGTCCATTGAGTCAGTGGATGCCATCCAACCATCTCATCCTCTGTCAACCTCTTTTCTTCCTGCCCTCAATCTTTCCCAACATCAGGGTCTTTTCCAATCATGTGTGTTGATCATATATATATATATATATATATATATATGAATCCAGTTAGCAAACAGTGGGAATTTAGTAAATAACTAGTTGATGTTAAGTAATAGAATTATCAGAAGACAGCATCCAATGTCCTGAATACTTTCTAGATTTTTCCCAGTTATGAGAGATTTTTACATCTTTTCTCCTCTCTCTGAAAGCATTAGAATTTAGCCAGTAATTTTTTTATTTCTCTCTGATCTCTAAGTTGGACATTGTAGCAGCTTTCTAACTTTTTAGATTTCCTAAGGTTAGGATCTTTCCCACTGTCTTTTTCTTAGAAAGTTAAGCCCTTTTCCCTATGGGACTTGTACATTTATGTTATGTTAACATTTTTATAACTGTTGGCTCTTGAAATGAATCACAGCACATATTACTAAGCAATATCCTTAAATGCCAAGACAATCAGGAGAGTAAACTGGAATATTTCCCATGTTTGTGGGCAGGTGTTAAATATCCCAAGATACCAAGTATCAACAATAAAAAACAAACTTACTGAAGGAATCCTCTGTAGGCTAAGTTCTTTGATTGAGAACCAAGGTCATCTTGCCTGCTTGCTTCTTCCTCCTCTCATGCAACCCCATCATTTGTCATAGGATGCAGGTTGCTATGGTGACAGGGGAAGAGAAATTGAATTGGGAGACCATTGCAAAACATTGCAGTGGGCTCTAAAGGGTATTTTCAGTTAACTTTTTATTTTGCCAATAATTTTAGGTTTGCAGAAAAGTTGCAAAGATAGTTACAGGTGGTTTCCATGTATCTCTAATCTATTTTCCCCCACTGTATATTACCATGGTATAGCTGTCAAAACGGAGAAATTTTGTGACATTGATTCGTTATTAACCAAGCTCTAAACTTTATTTGGATTTCACCAGTTTTCCAATTAATGTCCTTTTTCTGTTCCAGGAACCAATACAAGAATTTCCATTGTAGTTTTATTTTACTCTCCACATCTCTGGTTTTGCTCCTCAGTCCCCTGCGTCCTGTGACAATTTCTTAAACCTTCCTTTATTTTAGAAAGGATTTCAATGTACTCAGAATTTTATCAACACTGACTGCTTTGAACTGGGCTTGAATTGTGGCATTATTGCCTTTGTCTGTGGTTTGTTTGTGGCTTCTCTGAGGACAAAATATTTCTTAGGACTCATGCCTGCGTGTGTGCTAAGTCACTTTGTGTGTCCAACTCTGTGACCCCATAGACTGTAGCCTGCCAGCGTCTTCTGTCCATGGGATTCTCCAGGGAAGAATATTGGAGTGGGTTGCCATGCCCTCCTCCAGGGATCTTCCCAACCCAGGGATCAAACCCTCCTCTCTCAAGTCTCCTACATTGCCAGGTGAATTCTTTACCACTGATACAACCAGGGAAGCCCTCTTAGGACTTGAATGACTTGGCAAATAACATTCCTAGTTTTGTTCTTTTCATATTAATCCTTTGATTGCAGGAAGTCATGGCCACTAAGAAGAAGTTGTTTCTGGCTGGTGACATTTTTCTTCTAATAGGTAAATAATCTTAGCTCTGGTTCTCTTTCTCCACCCATCACTCTCAAATACCTGGAGAACTAAAAGAAAAGGGTAGGAATGAGAGGGATATATGACTGTGAGCTAAGTGTTCACAAAAGATGGCTTCCTGTGGGCATCTGGAAAGGGGGCAGGACTGCTGTGCTGGCAGGCAGGGAGGAGGAACATTTTGTCATTAATGTGAGGGATGGACTGGTCAGCAGATCTGTTCTATCTTGTAGAAGCTTGCTTCATATTTGTATAGGTTGCCATGGGCTAGGCAAGGTGTGAGAAGTCCAGTTCTAGTGTTTAAATTCTCTCCCTAGAGTAGGGCTCCCTCACCTCTCCATGTGTATGGGACCACTCCAGTCATGTTTTTGCACTCTGGAACACCTGTTTTGAAAAATAATCTGTAAAATTTGACTCTGGACCCTCTTGCAGATCCCACACATTCTTTTAACTAACATACATTGGGCCATTATTTGAATTTGCCTGCCAATGCAGGAGACACAAAAGAAATGGGTTCAGTCCCTGGGTTGGGAAGATCCCCTGGAGGAGGAATGGCAACCTGTTCCAGTACTTTTGCCTGGAGAATCCCATGGACAGAGGAACCATGTGGGCTACAGTCCATGGGGTTACAAAGAGTCAGACACAACTGAGCAACTAAGCACACATACAGAGGTAAACCTAAGCTATATCTACAGTCTGATAAAAAAATTCACATTTTGCATTATTGTTTTTCCAGCTAAACAGTACATGTCCATGAAGAATACTTTCATAGCTCCCCTGATTCAGAAGTTCAGTCTCTATAAATTTTGTGGAAAGGAACAGAGAATGACTATTGTGGTACCCCCTAATCTGTTAAGTGATGCTCTCCACTTAGAAGTATTAGCTTGGCTGTCTGATTCCACATATATTTAGTGGATACTTGCTCCATGGCAGGTACTGTGTTAAGGGCAGTGCTTGTATGGTGGTTAAAAGAAATAATTGGAAAGCACTTAGCGCAGGCTCTGATACAACTTTAATGCTAAAATGTTAGCATTCATTCCCTATCTCCTTTGTCCACACTCACTGATCTATTGATCAGAGTGGTTAACAGGGCCCAGAGCAGAGGCTTTCCATATTTATAGAAGGAATCCAAGAAGAAATGGTGAAATATTCATGCCATTTCTCCTTCCAACCTCCTGCCATTTAGAGGAAATATATGAGGTCAATATGACCAGAGATTAAGAGAGCAGGTGGTCGTGTCAGACAGATTCTTTTTGAATATTCCTGCTCCTTGCATGTGGGTGACCTTGGGGCCAATTACTTAGTGTTTCTGAGCTTCAGCTTCTCCACCTATGAAACTGGTATTACAACAATAACTACAATGAACAGAAAGATTTAGAACCTTTAGCATAGTAGCTGACATATCAAATATGTATTTGATGATGGTAGATGTTATTATTATCATTGTTATAAAATTATATTCTGAGAAATGGATACTAATTATTTCACAAGGTCTTAACAATAGAACAAGCTAATCTAAAAGGGTTGTGGAAAAGTTTGGCTTTCTCAGAGAGTCAGATATCGATCTAAATTTCTATTTTCACAATAGTTGCATGTGTCTATTTTTTTGGACACCTGCTATAGGGAGATCTCAAATATTGAACGATGCCATTTGCTCCTGAGATCCTCCTAATTGTTTAAACAGCTTGCAGTAAAAAGAGAGTGAAAGGGTAAATATATTGTTTGTGCGGGATATTTGTCATTCTGGTCAAACAGTACTTTTCTAAGACATTTCTACCTTGGGCATTACCTGTTCCTATTGAAATGGAAATATCAGCCTTAAATAGAATGTTATTACTGTCTAATTGAAATCTTTGATGAATGAGTTGAAGGAGTAGGAGAAAGAAATGATAGGTGGTATTAGGAATAAATTAATAAAAGATTAAATTCCAAGAAGATTAATTCAGAGACGATTTGTAGTATAGATTAGAAGGGGAAAAAAATCCCCAGAGGAAGACTGTTAAGGTAATTACAGTATTTGTAATATAATCTGATTTCCTTTTCTTGAGAGAGCCACTAGCCTGGCAAACTGGGGATTTTAGTAAATTAATTAATATCCTGCCTTGATCCTTAAAGGATTCAAAGTGGCTTAAGACCTGCACTATTGTTCTCATTAGAAACTTTGGGCTTTCCTGTTATGTACTTCATCCAAGCATCCATCCATCAGTACAACTATCCATCCCACACAAGTGAATTAGTGGTCAGCTATTTGCCAGGCATTGTGCTGTTGTTGCATATGGATTTCTTGGTAATCTGACTGTGCCCCTTGGCCCTGTTGAGCATACAGTTCAATTCTAGCTGATCAGAAAGCTTGTGGGTCATTTTGTTCTCTCCTATATTTAAGCTAAAAGTGTTGCATGTTATAAAGTTTTAAAAAAACTTTTTTGGTTCGGAATACTGATGTAATTATCTGCAAGTGGCAATCTTTTGGAGAAAAACAGATTATCCCAGGAAGAGGTTGCTCATCTTAGGAGCTACAGGAAAGACTCAAGTCTCAGGAGGCAATCAATCATGACTAAACTTGTCAAATAGCTAAGGTTAGATTGGCGTTCAGAGCCCAATTCAATGTGATTAAACCAGCCATGATGACTAAACATAACACCACGAAAACTCACTTGATTTCTGCCATTCTTGACTAGTAAATCTTGACATTTCTGAATAGTACTGTAATCAAATAAGTGAAGGTTCTCTCTAGTGTAACTCATGAGGGTAGTCAAAATAAGAAGATAATAAGTTGCTTTGTGACTTTGACTTACTTCATTCAGACAAAGGTATCAGGGGAAGGTGGAAGATGAATAAATTACTAAGATAAAAGAATACTGTTAGTAGTGGCCGTTACAGCTGTAGTTAACATTTACTGAGTGCTTTATGTACATTATCTTGCTTAATCCCCAAGAAAACTCTATGATATAGTATTTTATTGAACAGATGATACATTTTAGGTTCAGAGAGCTTGAGTAACTTGTCCAAAGACAAACAGCTTGGAAATGGGTGAGTAGGGATTTGATCTAGTCTGATTGCTGAGACTTTGCCAAAGTGTGATATATAGCTTTCCTATGGGAGCTTCCTTCTCTGATACCTTTTAGGGTTGGCCAGTGGATTTTTTTAAATTTCTTGGTAGCATCTAACTTTTATTAACTCCAACAGTGACCTGCATGTATTAACCAGTGTTCAGGTCAGGGAAGGCTCAAGAGAAGTCTGGGATGGTTATAGGAAGGACATAAGACTTGAGCCCTATTCCTTCACTGGTTTATACTAAGAGCACTGAAGAAATCACTTGCAAATGAATCCTGGTCTTGGAGCCTCCTTTTGGTGTATCTGATTTAAGACAGCCAGTGCTCTTCAAGCGGAGAAGGCAATGGCACCCCACTCCAGTACTCTTGCCTGGAAAATCCCATGGATGGAGGAGCCTGGTAGGCTGCAGTCCATGGGGTCGCTAAGAGTCGGACACGACTGAGTGACTTCACTTTCACTTTTCACTTTTATGCATTGGAGAAGGAAATGGCAACCCACTCCAGTGTTCTTGCCTGGAGAATCCCAGGGACAGGGGAGCCTGGTTGGCTGCCGTCTATGGAGTCACACAGTGTCGGACACGACTGAAGTGATGCAGCAGCAGCAGCAGCAGTGTTCTTCAAGAGGTCAAAGGTTGTGACACTTTCATCATCTCATCTCTGGAAAGAGAGAGAATACCAGACACATGGTAGGAAGCTTATAAAATCTTGCAAAGAAGGAAGGAAGGAAATCCTGAAAGACTGTGAAGGAAAATGCTACATGTAAATATCAATAGAATGTACTCAAGTTCCAAACCCTCAGAGATACTAGCAAGGTTTTTGTGGAACATAATTTAGGTATGTGGAAACTTCTAAGGATAAGAAGAGAGAAAGGTTGAAGAAAGGCAAATATACATGTAAGGAAAGGTCATTCATTCCATTTGACAATAATTTATTGAACACCTACTATGTGCTAGGTCCTGCTACAGTTGCTTGGGACCACCAGTGAATCAAATAAGGGTCCCTACATTCACTGCACTTACATTTTAGTGGAAGAAACAGACAAACAATACATCTTAAAATAAGTAAATTATAAAGTCTATAAGGAAGTTTGGAAAAGAAAAAAAAAATGAGCTAGCTAAGGAGGTCAGGGTTAGTGAAGGATGATGAGGCAGTTTGTAGGAATGAATAGTTCAAAATAATTCCCAGGGAAAGATGAGATGTAAATAAAGACTCAAGATGAGAGTGTGAAGGAAGCAGACATCTAGGGGACAAAGGCTCCAGCTAGAGAACAGCTGGAGACATAGCCTTAGGCAGGGCTGGGCTTGGCATCTTCAGGGAATAATGAGGTGGCCAGTGGAGCTGGAATGGCATGAGGGAGAGAGAGGGAGGCGGTCAGAGAGGAAAGTGGGGCTAGAGCATCCAGGCTACAATAAGAATTCTGATTTATGGTCACGGTTTCACCCAGATCTTGGGTTTTGGAGTTGGGCAGACCTTGTTCTGAACCTTGGCTTTATTCTTCTTGTGTTACTTGAGGCAAGTTACTTCATTTCCTTAAGCCAATGTTTTCTTATCTTTGAAATGGGTATAGCCATAGGACCTACTTCAGAAGATTGCTAAGAGAATTCAGTGGAGTGCTTAGCAGGTAACAAACTCGATGTTTTTTTTTTTTTTTTATGTTGAACTTTTTAAAAAAACTGAAGTATATCTGATTTACAATATTGTGTTAGTTTCAGGTGTGCCATGGAGAAGGCAATGGCGACTCACTCCAGTACTCTTGCCTAGAAAATCCCATGGATGGAGGAGTCTGGTAGGCTGCAGTCCATGGGGTCGCTAAGGGTCGGACACGACTGAGCGACTTCACTTTCACACCTTGGAGAAGAAAATGGCAACCCATTCCAGTGTTCTTGCCTGGAGAATCCCAGGGATGGGGGAGCCTTGTGGGCTTCCGTCTATGGGGTGGCACAGAGTCAGACACGACTGAAGTGACTTAGCAGCAGCAGCAGCAGGTGTGCCAGCATAGTGAGTCAGTATTTTGGCAGATTAAATTCCATTATAGGTTGTTAGAAGATACTGGGTATATAATTCCCTGTGCTGTACAGTAAATCCTTGCTGTTTATCTATTTTATATACTATGCTGTGCTTAGTCGCTTAGTCGTGTCTGACTCTTTGTGACCCCATGAACGGTAGCCTGTCAGGCTTCTCTGTCCATGGAATTCTCAAGGCAAGAATACTGGAGTGGGTTGCCATGGCCTCCTCCAAGGAATCTTCCCGACCCAAGGATTAAACCCAGGTCTCCCATATTGCAGGCAGATTCTTTACCATCTGAGCCACCAGGGAAGCCCATTTTATATACAGTAGCTTGTATCTGTTAATTCCTAATTTGTCCCTCCCCCATTTCCTCTTCGCTTTGGTAACCACAAGTTTGTTTTCCATGAGTCTGTTTTGCAAATACATTCATTTGTATTACTTCAGATTCTATATATAAGTGCAGTATTTGTCTTTTCTGACTTCTTTCACTAAGCATAGTTAACTCTAGGTTTATTCACATTGCTGCAAATGGCATTATTTCATTTTTCATAGCTGAGTAATATTCCATTATATATATATATATATATATATATTTACATAAAGTAACATGGATCTGACAACACAGATTTCTGTTCAGTGTCAAGGCTTGATGTCTCCCTCTTCCTACTCTGCAAGTGATTCTATAGGAAGAGGCAAGAAGTAATGCTTGAACTCTCAACAGTTTTCCTATGTAAAGGAGGATTTAGGAAAGAAATTAGGGCAGGTGAGCCCTCTGTCTATGTACTGATGCATGGAGATTATTGGGAAAACACAGAGAAAAGCATTAAGCCAGCTAGCACAGGGAAGTGAAGCAGGAGTCTTCTTTTATTAAGGAGATGCAGATGGCTCATCCATCCCCCAATCTTTAATTCTTTCCAGTTTGGGGCTACTTTGGGTTGCTTCCTCTCATTCTGTCCCCCACAGCCTAATTTTAGGGGATTTCTCAGCTCAGTAAACCTCAGACATTGGTTCTTGGAAGCTGAACTTCTGCTCCTCCCCATCTGCTAGTGTTTGGTCTGTTGCACCCGATGATGGATAACTTTTTCAACGAATGATAACTGTAAATGCAGTTCCCAGGAAAGGAAGAAAAGAGTCTTCTTAGTGGAAGATGTCAAGGCATAGAGGTTTGGTGCAAAATGTCAGAGTTTTTATCTCAGCTTTACCAACAGTCTTTGTCGGGAGGTGGTCAAATGTTTGGGTGGATGAATTCTTCGCATAATAATAATCACAGCTAACATTCATATAGCTATTGGTAAATTCCAAGAACTGCCCTAAGCACTTTATATCTGTTAATGTTCATAATCTTTAAAAAACATTACAGGTATATGCTATGATTATGTCTATTACAGAAACTGTGAGACGAGAATCTTAAACAACCAACACAATTGAAACAGCTGTAGGTAATGGAATAGCAATTTGAGTCCAGAAAACTTGGTGGAAAAGTCAATGTGTTTAGCCACTATGCCATGGTTGCTCACAAATTTTTATCTTGTTTATCTCTCATCTTATTTGTACTCTAACTGAGAAATGTTGTGGGTATTGCTCTGACTTCTGATTTATTATCCTTGAACTCTAGATGATATTTAATAGTATCATCTACTACTAATCTGCTAACAAACTGGTTTCACTGGATGTCATAAACACTGTGCAGACTTCTGAAACCAGAACACTAAAACATCTCAATGAGCCTAGCAATTACTTGCTAAACATATATTGCACAGGAACTACAAAAAAAATTCCACCAGGATCCAATGCAGGATTGCTTTTTGGCTCAAATTGCTTCAAATCTTATTCAGAGGGCAATCAATGGTCCTTCTAAAATATCACATCATTTGGTCCATTGGCACCTCACAGTATAGGACCATCCAAATCTCACTGGGTTGAGACACGGGCAATCAATTCTGTAATAATTGTTCTCTTGGTTTTCAGCTATTTTTATGAATATGGTGCACACCCACAAGCTTCTTAACACATAGCAATTTATAGTGCCGATATTTTGTTGGGAGAAGGGTTGCTACTTCCAGAAGCTCTCCAGGAGCTCCAAAATTGGTCATTATCACCAGACATTAAATCACAATGAGGTTTTTTTTTTTAATTTTTATTGGAGGCTAATTATTTTACAATATTATATTAGTTGGTTTTGCCATACATTGACATGAATCCGCCCCGGGTGTACATGAGTTCCCCCTCCCGAACCCCCCTCCCACCTCCCTCCTCCCCTTATCCTCCCTCTGGGTCATCCCCGCATACCAGCCCCAAGCATCCTGTAACATGCATCGACCCTGAACTGGCGATTCGTTTCACATATGATAATATCAGACTTTCCCAGTAACTTCATCCAAAACAGGCAGAATTTGGGGTGTGGAAAGAACATGAAACTGGAAACAGGAATGCCAGATTTAGTCTGAACTTTGCACCAATTTGTTCTTCTCATTGGGTCTCAGTTTCATCTTCCATAAAACAAGGTTTACGACAAGTCACAGTCCTTACAAACTACCATTCTTTCATTCACGCCACAAAAATGCATTCTGAGTTTCTAGGAATCAGTTCGCTTCTAGACAACGGTACCACTTAGGGGAACAAAACATCCATCATTTCTTGCCTTCATGGCACTTACATTCTATAAAGATTATATTTCCCTGAAATGGTCCAGTGATATTTCTAGTCTCATACGTTCTTCCACAAAGAGAACTTTGTTACTCTTCTGTCCATGATGGAGCCTATTTCTCCCTTTTTGTATCTGGGCAGGCACAGTTGACTTGTGCCAATCAACTGTGGCACAAGTGACGCTCTGTGACTTCCTTTCCAGGCCAGGTCACATTGTCTAGCACTATCTCTCTCTCAAGATGCTCGTCCTAGGGACCCAGACACTTATATAGTGAGGATGCCCAAACTAACACATGGACAGTGACCATGTGATGCGGAGACCCATATGACCTGGAATGTATTAAGTACTTCCTAATTATTGGCTGGAAGAAGCACAAGCTGGAATCGAGATTGCCAGGAGAAATATCAATAACCTCAGATATGCAGATGACACCATCCTTATGGCAGAAAGTGAAGAGGAACTAAAAAACCTCTTGATGAAAGTGAAAGAGGAGAGTGAAAAAGTTGGCTTGAAGCTCAACATTCAGAAAACAAAAATCATAGCATCTGGTCCCATCACTTCATGGGAAATAGATGGGGAAACAGTGGAAACAGTGTCAGACTTTATTTTTTGGGGCTCCAAAATCACTGCGGATGCTGATTGCAGCCATGAAATTAAAAGACGCTTACTCCTTGGAAGGAAAGTTATGACCAACCTAGATAGCATATTAAAAAACAGAGACATTACTTTGCCAACAAAGGTCCATCTAGTCAAGGCTATGGTTTTTCCATTGGTCATGTATGGATGTGAGAGTTGGACTGTGAAGAAAGCTGATCGCCAAAGAATTGATGCTTTTGAACTGTGGTGTTGGAGAAGACTCTTGAGAGTCCCTTGGACTGCAAGGAGATCCAACCAGTCCATTCTAAAGGATCAATCCTGGGTGTTCATTGGAAGGACTGATGCTAAAACTGAAGCTCCAATACTTTGGGCACCTCATGCGACGAGTTGACTCACTGGAAAAGACTCTGATGCTGGGAGGGATTGGGGGCGGGAGGAGAAGGGGATGACAGAGAATGAGATGGCTGGATGGCATCACCGACTCGATGGACATGAGTTTGAGTGAACTCCGGGAGTTGGTGATGGACAGGGAGGCCTGGCATGCTGTGATTCATGGGGTTGCAAGGAGTCGGACACGACTGAGCGACTGAACTGAACTGACTGAATTACTGAACTGACTGAATTGGCTCTTACTACCTCAGCATACAGTAGACAAAAACAGAATAGTTATAGCAAGAGAATTAAAATATCAAACACAATATAGTCCCTCTTATCTCATACGAATCCTGCACCTCTGAGAGAGATGAGGAACGAGAATCAGAGAGATCAGTCAGAAAGGAACAAGTTCATACAGGTGACAAGAAGAGAATTTTAGTTCAAATTTCAATCTTCTTTATGCTAAGGGCCCTTCCTATAACACCACAGAATTAATCGACCATGATTAGGCCTGCACTTTATCTTACGGATATACGATTTCTATGCCTTCCTTTCTAAGTTGACATTTTCTTTTCATACCTAAGGATCTGCTAAAAGTGATATTTCAAATATCCCAGTACAAACGCAGCCATGGAATAAACAAATGAGTTGTGTTAGTAAATAGGAAAGTTGAGCAGCATGTTACTCATTAACTGAAGAAGAATAAATATTTAATATTCCTCAACTCAAATATGGCATGGAAATGATATACATGCATAGTGTTCCATGCACTTAAATGAAAATAAAGATTTTAGAGACACTGCCAACCTTTCATCAGATTCTGGCTCTAATTAAAGACATTTTCCGTAGGTGTATCCCCATGCAGCTTGCAAGCAGGCACTCAGTCTGTCGGGACTGAGTAATTGGCATTTTACTTTTCTCCCTCTCTGCGTCCTTGGACTTCATTGATCATCATTTCTCGTGATGGGCAATAGATCACAGGGGTAGACTAAGGATGGGAGTGGGGCGGGGTTGGAAGAAGAGTCTGGATTGGAAGGGAGGATGCCTGGCTTCTAGATCTAGGTCTATCTCACCTCACTGGGTGACCCTCGGCTCTTCAAGCCTCCACTTCCTCATTTTTAACATGAAACAAGGTAGATTAGCATTGAGAGACAAAACATGTCTATGTTCCAACTCTAATTAATGACAAGTTGACCTGAAGGCTATGTTGATAAGTATTCTGAGGCAGAAAAGAGCTTTCCTGTTTGATTAACAACCTCTGCACAGGTGAGGAAAGATATATCCTGCCTTAAAATAGCAGAATGATTAGAAAAATGGAAAGAAGTTGGGTGGGGACTCTGGGCAGCTGAAAATCAGTCAGTAAACACATGTGAGTCAGTTCTAATGAGCTGGATGAACCTAGAGCCTATTACACAGTGAAGTAAGTCAGAAAGAGAAAAACAAATATTGTATATTAACGCATATATATATAATCTAGAAAGATGGCACTGATGAACCTATTTGCAGGGAAGCAATGGAGACTCAGACATAGAAAACAGACTTGTGGATACAGTGGGGGAAGGGGAGGGAGGGATGAATAGAAACAGCAACACTGAAACATTTACATTACCATATGTAAAATAGATCGCCAGTGGTAATTTGCTGTATGATGCAGGGAGCTCAAACATGGTGCTCTGTGACAACCTAGAGGGGTGGGATGGGGTGGGAGGTCAGAGGGAGGTTCAAGAGGGAGGGGATGTGTATATCACTGTGACTGATTCATGTTGATGTATGGCAGAAACTAACACAATATTGTAAAGCAATTATTCTCCAATTGAAAATACAATAAATTTTTTTAAAAAAATTTGCTGCTGGTCCCTGGGGAGAACCAGTCAACCCATTTGATGAGATTGATCCATTTTTTCACACTTCCATCCTGATATCTCTATTTGCATTTAATTACATTTACACAGCTATTTTTTTTTCCTTCTAGAGTACTTGTTTGTGGACAGGACTATATAGATCTCATTCTGTATATGCACTGGGAAACAACTGCTCAATATTCAGATTCTGGAGTTAGATAGATCTGAGTTTGAATCTTGATTCTGCCATTTCTTAACTGTGTGGCCCTTAGGAGAGTTGGCAGCGTCTTTCACTTCTGGGTTCCTTTATTGCAACATGGATGATAATAGTACCCACCTCTTAAAATTGGTTACTGCAAATAAATGGCTTAGTCTAGCACCTGGCCTGTGTTACCAACTCACAAACATTAATTATCATACACCTCAGTATTATTATTATTACTTTCAGAATGCCCACTGGCAACAATAGGAATGGCACAGAGTAGGAACACAATAAGTGTTCTCTGCACAAACACACACATTAATACATAGATGCATGGGTGCATGAATAGACTGCTGACTGTAAGCTGGGAGTTCTCACATTTCAGGTCAGTTTCAGGTTCTGGAGGAACCTGAATATTATATTAAAGAAATGGTTTCTACGCAGAAGGAGAAAGGGCCACTCCCGTAATTGCCACCGGAAGGAGTGGGTGTAGACATAGTACCAATTAGACCCAGAGGATATGTGAGGGATGAAGGGTTACACCACTATGCACCTGCTGCTGGTCTTACCCGGGCCGTGCTATTCTTCCATGTGGAGCTAGCATAGCACTGAAACCAGTAATCAGAGAAATCACTTCTAAAGGAGAATTTTTTTTTTTTTTTGGTGAATCTTCACTGTGTGACTGTTGATCAAATTATATATAATTGTTATAACTATATAACAGTTGTTTCCACTTCATTTGGGATTGTATGGAAACCATCTCCTGCCACATGATTGATTGACTACTGTTGAAATGTAATTTGAAAATGACATGAAAAGGGAAAGAGCAATACAGATAGAGTCTGGGCTACTTTCATGGTCCCTGGGGCTGGGGGGGTGGGGAGGGGATGTTTCTTACTATCCTTGCTCTCTCTCTTCACTGGCCACATCAAGTGAGGTCAAGCACTAAGAATGGAGGGTGATAAGCCTGGACAAGTCCCTTCTGTCACTTACAAGTGAGGTGACCAGGACTACTTCCCTCATCTCTTGGAGACTCAGTACCTACATCTGCAAAAGTACAGAACTTAGAGAGGGGTGGTGGGGATTCATGTTGATGATGGTCACAACCAGTGGAGTATCTGTCCTGCTGTTTCTGAGCACATAGAGGTAGCAAATAAAGTATGATAATTTATTTTTATTATTATTATTATTCAGCTGTTAGGTCTCTTATTAATCTTCTTCCCTCTCATTCCATGATAAATATTTACCTATCAGCATTATTGTTGCCCAAATACTCTGCCTTAGTGACTGACCAGTTAGTAACAAAGAACTGGACCTGCTCAAGCTTGTCCAAGAAAAAGGGAAATTTATTGCAAATAAAACACACAGACAAAATATACAATCTCAGGACTTCCTTGGAAGTCCAGTGGTTAAGACTCTGTGCCCCCAGTGCAGGGGGCCCAGGTTTGATCCATTGTCAGGGAACTAGATCCTGCATGCCACAACTAACGATTCCCATGATGCAATGAAAACTGAAGACCCTCCATGCCACAGCTAAGACCTGGAGTAGTCAAATAAATACATTATTATTGTTATTATTTTAAAAAAGGTAATCTCACAGACATGTAAGTGTCAGAAACAACAGTTCGGGCACTTGGGGATCATAGGTGGACATTCAGAACACAAAATTAGTCTCTGTTCATCAGTGACTTTGCTGGGTTTCAACTGTCTCTGCCTCTTAAGGACTGGGTTGTTCCTCTCATATTTGCTCATCTCCCTCTTGACCTGCGGTTTCAGTTTGCCAATGGCCTAATGTGGCCACGATCTACCAGATTACAAGCATTTATGAAAGCAGCCCACAGTTCAGTCTTCAGGGAAATCAAAGCAGTCCATCCTAAGGGAAATCAATCCTGAATATTCATTGGAAAGACTGATGCTGAAGCTGAAGCTCTAATACTTTGGCCACCTGATGCAAAGAGCTGGCTCATTAGAAAAGACCCTGATGCTGGGAAAGATTGAAAGAAAGAGAAGCAGATGACAGAGGATGAGATGGTTGGATAGCATCACTGACTCAATGGACATGAGTTTGAGCAAGCTCTGGGAGATGGTGAAGGACAAGGAAGCCTGGTGTACCATAATCCATGGGGTTGCAAAGAGTCTGACACAATTGAGTGGATGATTGGTTTAGCTCCAGTCTACTGAATGGTTCTTCTTGGGTCAGATGTTTACCCTGGTCAGAGCTAAGGATCACACAGAACACTGAACGGTCACTGCCAAAGTCAGTGGGAGAGAACGAGTTCTTCGGAAGATGGTGAGCACAAAGTAAAGAAGCCAACTGATCCACCCTCTGCATGGAACACTGCCCTTCAAACATTTTGGACAGTGACTTTTAAGAAGCATATTTTCCATCATGATCCATCAGATACACACACATACACACCAAACAAATGCTTACTGCAGTGACACAAATATGATGATGGCTGATATATACTGAAATTTCTTAATTTTGTTTTTCTGGTTTATTCTTTAAAGGTTCTAGTCATGAGCAATTAAATTGATTTCACAACCCACTAAAAAGCTGTGACTCACAGAAAAAGCTGACACAGATCATTGGAAGAGACTTCTAATTGATCTTCTCTTTCTAGTTTATTCCATAGACCCTTATCAGATTAAACTTCTTTGATGCCCAGATCCTATGAAACCATCAGATTTCCCCTCACACCTATGAAGCTGATTAATCCTAAGTGCCTCGGCCTCTTCAGTCTGTCTGCATCAATCCATTTTCAGCTTTATGTGCTTGATGCCAAATCTATACTCTGGTGAAATAAATTTCCTCTATATTTTCCTGTCTCCTACTTTTTCCTCCTGCTTGGAGCATGCCCTATTCTTGCTTCTTACAGATTGTGCTCATTTTTTAAGGCTCAGCTCCTATTCTACTCCTGCATCCTTAGTTTCTCAATCAGATGTGGCCTCTGTTTCCTTTGAAACCACTTCCGTTGTAGTTCCAATGAAGTAACTTTCACTGTCTAATCAATATTGGAATTATATTATATTTGCATGGATACTCATTTTCTTCCTATATGTGGGTGGGAAGCAGCAGAATATCTAGTTAAATTTGCATTTTGGTTAAATAATAAATAATCTTTTAGTGTCAGTATTAGTCGCTCAGTCGTGTCCGACTCTTTGCAACCCCATAGACTGTGGCCCACCAGGCTCCTCTGTCCATGGGATTCTCCAGGCAAGAATAATGGAGTGGGTTGCTATCTCCTTCTCCAGGGGATCTTCCCAACCCAGGGATAGAACCCGGGTCTCCTGCATTGTAGGGAGATTCTTTACCATCTGAGCTACCAATGGAAAATAAATAACCTTTTAGTATAAGTCTAAGGATTGCCTGAGTATATTTTTATTGTTGTTTTGTCACTAAGTCGTGTCTGACTCTTTTGGGACCCCATGGACTATAGCCTGCCAGGCTTCTCTGTCCATGAGGTTTCTCAGGCAAGAATACTGGAGTGGGTTGTCATTTGCTTCTCCAGGGGATCTTCCTAACCCAGGGGTCAAATCCATGTCTCCTGCATTGGTAGGAGGATTCTTTATCACTGAGTCACCTGGGAAGCCCAGGATATATTATACTTATCTGACATTAAAATTTAACTGGCCTTCTTGTATTTTATCTAGCAACCCAAGCCCCACTGGACAGTAACTTCTTGAAATTAAGTATTATGTCTGGAGACTTCCCTGGTGGCCCAGTGGCTAAGACTCCATGCTCCCAATGCACAGGGCCTAGGTTCAATCCCTGGTCAGAGAACTAGATCCCACATGCTGCAACTAATAGTTTCCATGCTCCAACTAAAAGATTCCATGTAGTGCACCAAAGACCTGGAGAAGCCAAATAAATAAATACATCTTAAAAAAGTACTATGTCTTATTTCCATTCTATCTGCTTTTCAGGAATGAAAGTGAAAGTTGCTCAGTTGTGTCTGACTCTTTGTGACCCCATGGACTATACAGTCCATGGAATTCTTTCGGCCAGAATACTGGAGTAGGTAGACTTTCCCTTCTCCAGGGGATCTTCCCAACCCAGGGATCAAACCCAGGTCTCCCACATTGGAAGATTATTTACCAGCTAAGCTACAAAATGAAGGTGGCTTACAAAGCCCTGATTAGGAGTAAATTATCCTTGGATGTCCTTGCTGTTTTCCTAGATGCTATTAAAATCGGCTCATGTATTGAGACAGAAAGCATTCAAACTTGTCACTAAATTATCCCAACAGCAGAAAAGAAATCACTTTGACAGCAGAAAAGAAGGGTTGTATGACGGGAAGTGAGTCTGCAGCAGGTGCGCGCACGCACATACACACAAACACACACACACACACACACACACTCACTCTCTCTCTCTCTCATGGTCTATAACAACTCTGTTTTGAATGTCTTAAATTGCTCACCAAGGAATAAAACTTGATGCTTACACAAATTAAAACGGCCCCCTTTATCTTGTAACTTTGGATAACTCCCCCACACTCTTGCTTATCTCTGGAGAGATCCCAGATGAAAAAGTACCAAGTAGGTTGCTTGGTGTCACAGCTGATGATGGAATAGGCTGGGGGCGGCTCTGAAAGAAGATGGTTCTGGAGGAAGTCCCAGCCCCAGATCCTGTCTCTGAGTGGGAGGAGGGAAGTAAAGCCAGCGCGGTGTTTCCCAAAGCTGATTCATCAGGAGATTCACCAAGTAGGTGAGGGAAGGTCCTTCCACATAGAGGCATCAGCTTGCGCTAAATCCCATGCAGATGGAAATGTGGCCAGAGTAAAACCAGCAGGAGTGTTTGCTTTAAGATCTGAATTCACAGGTAAGCTGAGGCCAGAGCAGGTTAGCCCAAAAGGCCAAGTTCAGACACTCTGCCTTCTCCTCAGGAGCAGAGGGAAATGCTTTTGTTTGCCCGTAATAAAGTTCCTGTATTGAGTGCCTCTTGTGCAAAAGCTCTGTACCTTTATATTAAGTCAATGGTCCTCAATCAGGGGTGATTTTGTCCCCTTGGGAACATTTGTTCATGTCTGGAGATATTTTTTCCATTGTCACAAGTTGTTAGGGGGTTGGGAAGGAGTTGAACTGACATCTAGTAAGTAGAGTCCTGTATTTAACTGTATAATGTTAAATATTATACAACACATAGGACCATTCCTCAAACAAAGAGTTATCCGGTCCAAAGCAGTAATATGCTGAGGCTGAGAAACCCTGGATGAAGCAAAGGAGAGATATGTAAGTGTCTATTTTTTAAAAACCTAAAAAAATTTTCCTCCAAAGAGAATACCACTGTGTTGTTAAAGCAAAACACAAACCAAAACACTGTATCTCAGCAGTTCTTCTCTAAAATACAGAAATGTTCTGGCTCAGAAAGAGAATTCGGTCATAATAACACACACACACACACACACACTCACATATACACACAGTGGCTCCACACTGAAGCACTGAAGTCCTCACATTTTTCAATTCTCTGATAGTCAAGCGTTCAACAGACATGATAAGGTATGTGACTTTGCTTCTACGGGGAATTTGTTCCTTGAAAACACAGGCACGCAAATACATTAAAAAAAAACAAAACTCTGAAGCTTGAGAGGAAAAAAAAAGCCCCCCAGGCATCTCCCTGATAAAAGAATTGCAGTTGATCGAAATAGAATAGTAACTATTTGCTGGCAGGGAAAGAGGATGGATTTTGAATGTAATTGCACATTTCATTTTATCAAGGCTTTGGTGCAGCCTGAAAGCCAGCAGTAGACTATATTTGAGAGGATGGGAGACACAGCCCATTCACCACAGGAGGCATCTGCTGAGGCGTGAGAGGCAGGCTATCTCCTTTAACCCTTCCCTCTGTGCTAGGTACATTGCCAATTGCACAGTGACTGTGATTGCAGCGATCTTACGGTGCCCTTCTGTTTGGTTTCAGTTCATTTGGCAGCTTGTTTCCTGGCTGTGTTTGTCTTCCCTTCCCTCTGATCACTCAGTGGGCTCACCCAGACATAATGGTGTTTGACCAGGTCACGCAGGTCTGCCGGTAGCCTCAGAACCCAGGACTGGGCCCTCCAAAGAGAAAAGAGAGAGAGATGAGAGCACTGGGAGGAAGAGAATACAGCAGCTCCTGCAGCAAGGACTAAAAAAAGCCCCAGACACATGTCTGCTTTTGGCTTAGGGCATCTGCCCAAACTGCTAATGCTAAGATGTCAGCAGCAGCTGCTGGGCTCCCCTGCTGCTGCCACAGCTGAAGCTGCTACCAGGTAGGCCCACAATTATTTCTTCCTTTTCTATTCTGTGGAGAATAATCCTGTGTTAGCCACAGAATAACTGCAATGAGTCTTTCAAGGCAGGAGACATCCTGCAGTAATCTGGGAAAGCTTCTTGAAGAAGGTGGAACTTGGCACATCTTAAGGGCAAGGGAAATCTGAACTGGCTTTTCCTGTTGTTCCTCTTTGATTATCAAGGATCCAGATTAGAAGAGGAGGATCTGAGTGTTCTTGTCAATTACACCTCCAATGCTCTCCTGAGTCCATTTTCCCAACATCCTTTTGGAGGTTGACCCTCCTTTTGGAGATCCTTCTCCATATGATCCCTAGGATCAGATAGTTTATTTGGATCTTGAATAGCATCCTGAGGGCACCACTAGGCCAACTGGGGAACTCCCTCCATTCTTTGCTTTTTGATCATTTGTTTGTTTAGGGACTTAAAAATTCTTCAAGTCTTGTGAGGGATTAGAAATACCCGAAACAAGTGATCACGTTGCCCTGTTTCACTTTCTGAATGTCACCTCCCATAATAACTCCTAATCTATGTACAAGCTAAGAGTAAAAGCTATCCATGTCTCCGTTTCTCTATCTTCTAAATGGGATGGTACTTCAAAACAGGGGCTGACTTCACAAAGTTGTGATTAGCTGTTCACAGGATTGTGTGCAGAAGGCATTTAGAAAAGTTCCAAGAACACAGAAGGGCTGACACATATTACCTGTTGCTTTATCAATACACAGAGACTTCGGGCAAAGCCCAGATTAAGCACATCTGCCGCAGTAGCTGCCACAGCCTTTCCCATCATTGCCACTGATGCGGCGGTAGCCCTAAACCAGGATGAATTGTGTACTGTGTCCTGTCTTCACCATCACCCCCACCCCCCGTGCTCCCTCTCTCTCTCTCTCTCACACACACACTACCCAGGGTTCTTCACATGAGGGATAAGCACAGCAGCCAATCCATGGCCTGTGCCACTCTGTATGAGAGGACCTAGCAAAAGAGCCCATAAGCAAACAAACGAAACTTCTGTCCAAGTCAAGATGAGTGCAGGCAGCCAGATTCTAGCTCCAGGACTTTGAAGAGGGAAACATGGAGCCCACCAGGGTGTAACTGTCCTGGGTAAAGTTGAAAGGTACCAGTAGAGGAGCCCAGGTCATGATGAAACAGGAAAAGTTATAAGCAGGTAGAAATCACAAGAGAGCAAAAGCCATGAATAGGAGGTGAGAAAGGCAGAGAGAAACACAGAATATTGTGCAAGGAAGCTAGTCTGCAGTGCAAAAAGCAAAAACACACAAAGGTGGGACCAATAGTAGTCAAGTTCATCTACCTTCTGGATGGAGCACTGATGGGAAGATCTGCCCAAATCTACTGCCAAGGTCTTTTGAGTTGCTATGGTTTCCCTTCTGGTCTTTCTGTTTTAGATCCCTGCTACCTGACTGGCCATCAAATTTCTTTCCATAATTTGGACTGACTCTTTCTTATGGGCAAACAGTTAATGTAAAATAAGCACCTCTGGAGAAGAATCTTGAGAGTCCCTTGTACTGCAAGGAGATCCAACCAGTCCATTCTAAAGGAGATCAATCCTGGGTGTTCACTGGAAGGACTGATGCTAAAGCTGAAACTCCAATACTTTGGCCACCTCATGCGACGAGTTGACCCACTGGAAAAGACTTTGATGCCGGGAGGGATTGGAGGCTGGATGGCATCACCGACTCGATAGACATGAGTTTGAGTGAACTCCGGGAGTTGGTGATGGACAGGGAGGCCTGGCGTGCTGTGATTCATGGGGTCGCGAAGAGTCAGACACGACTGAGCGACTGAACTGAACTGACTGAACTGAAGCCCCAATATAACTGTGCAACTTCATGTATATTGTAGTTTTGCCTGTAGTTGTGGCTTCTTTTCTTTATTCTTTGTTCATTTCTTGTTCATTGCCTACATTTTCAAAAGGATGCTCTTTGTTCTTGCTTTGTACAAGTTATGACGGTAACTGTGTAGGCTTTTATAATCCCTGGGTACAGAGGCTCATAAAGAAATAGGTACTTACTATTCAATGCTTTAGAGGGGGCAGTGGTATATTTTAGAAGCAAACAACTGCCATCGTGTTTTACTTGTACCCTCATCATTTACAAATGTTGAAGTTCAGCTTTTAAATAACATTTCTGAGTTTCAAAAGAGGTGTTTTTTTTTCCTCTCTTAATTCTGAGGTAGGTTACAACATCATACAGGAGAAAGTGCCTGGGCTCTGGAGTTCAGGAACTCACAGACAGAATCTTGACTACTTTATATCACTTAAATGCTTTGAATTGACTACTCCCAAGTTTGTCATGAGAATTAAATTAGTAAAACTATGTTAACATCCTTGCGGGTAGGAAAGATTTGGTAAATACTGAACTCCTCCCATAATTCTTACTAGATCAGGACACTTGGGGTTGCAAACAACAGAAAGCAATTAGCCATCTTAAAAAAACTGGGAAATGCATTGTATAGTTGTTTTTTAGTCACTCAGTCATGTCCAATTCTTTGCGACCCCATGGACTGCAGCATGCCATACTTCTCTGTCTTTCATCTTCTTCTGGAGTTTGCTCAAACTCATGTCCATTGAGTCAGTGATGATCGGGGCACATTCTAGAACTCAAAGGAAGAGATGCAACTGGGCTCAAGAGGGATTTGAACTCCCGAAAAGCCAAAAAGAAAGTGGGTAGTATTTGGTTGACATAATGCTTAGAATATTTAAACATAATTTATAATGATTAAAAAGTCATTCAGACGATCTAAAAGAAAGAAAAAGGCACACTAAGAGGGGGTTCCCTGATAAAGAATCTGCCTGCAATGCAGGAGATGTGAGTTCAATCTCTGGGTTGGGAAGATCCCCTGGAGAAGGAAATGGCAACCCACTCCAGTATTCTTGCCTGGTAAATCCCATGGACAGAGGAGCCTGGCAGGCTACAGTCCATGGGCTGCAAAGAGTCAGACACGACTTAGCAACTAAACAACAAAAACCATGAACTAAGAGAAAACAATGAGTTAAGGACAAGTGTTTTATTCAGAATAATAAAGTACAAATAGGATGACTTTGGGACTGCTAGCATGGATTAAGTACTAAAAATGTCAATTATAAGCATAATAGTGAAGCAAATAACAGATACAGGTTTCAGCAGTATTGTGTTATTTATCAGATTCTACAGATTTTAAGTGCTGAAATAATTGTATTTAATAAAAAATGTCTGGCAAGGGATGTCTCTAATATTGCTGTTACTATCAAGACTGCCATTAAATTCTTATTTTACCAAATGTTATTTCACCAAATTAAAAAATGGTTTAAGAAATATCAACATTTCTCTTGGCGTATCTTCTTAATTCTTCTGTCCTCTGCCATCCAAGTTTTCCTGCTACTAAGCCCCCTATCATGTGGAGAATACATCCACCGAATCCTTCCCAGCTCTTTTGTTTTTTGAAGTTAACACAGACTAAACATCAGTTCCTTGATCTCAGTTCCAAATTTCCAGAATTACCCAAGTTAGCCCTTCTCAGATGAGGCCTCTAACCTGAACAGTAGTAATCAAGATGGTGGGGTCGCATCTACCACACATTGCTGCCATTGAGCCAGTCTGAATGAAAGATATGGGAGAAAATCGATCTGCAAGGCTATGGGGTGATTGAACTTGGGTTCTAGAATCAGAAAACTGAGTTTGATTTTCAGTTTCACTATTTACATTCGGGAAAGCCACTTGATGTTGCAAGCCTTAATTTTCCCACATATAAAATAGAACACATAATAAAGCCTACATCATAGGTTTTGAAAGGGCTCAATGAACTGGTCTATGTAACTATCTTAGGGTCTCCCTGGTGGCTCGGCAGTAAAGAATCTGCCTGTCAATACAGCAGATGCGGGTTTGATCCCTGGGTCAGAAAAATACCCTGGAGAAGGAAATGGCAACTCACTCCAATATTATTGCCTGGGAAATCCCATGGACAGAGGAGCCTGGAGGGCTACAGTCCATGGGGTTGCAGAAAGTTGGACACCAGTTAGTGACTTAACAACAACAAATGTACATATTCTAGTATGGTGCCCTGAACCCAACCAGTAATATGTAGGAGACAGCTACAAGAAGGTGTCTATTACATTGCATTACAGAACATTTTGGTTAATGATGCCTGGCCCTTCCAGAAGGTGACTGCTTTGGGCTTGTTTCCTAAGTCTGTTTCTGCAGACTGCCTCATCCTCTCATAAAGTCTTTTTTACTTAAGTCACCAAGATTTTTGTTCCATTACAAACTGGAAGTCTAATTAAGAACAGATACTGAGAAGTAACTGTCAGGCACATTCTAAGTTCTTTACAGGCATTAATAAATTTTAATTCCTCAAAAACATGGCATTAAAATGCCAAGACTATTAACTCCCTTAAAATACAGAATCTTTTGTGGTGGTTGTCATAGTTGGAGATCCCAAGGGCTAATTTAGAATTTCACCGAAGAAAATAATGTAATTTTTCTTTTTGACTACGTCAATTCTAACATAGAAATTGAAAATTAAGTGAGGTTATTAGTTCCAGAAGAAAGCCTTAAACTCTACTCAAAACATGAAATACATCTCAGGTAGAACAGAAGCTTGGTATCAATGGCAAGTCTAATCCATTTCTGTAAAGAGAATTTTAAATAGAATTGATAAGCACTCTTTGACTTTAATGTGAATTTTGGCTTTGAATTTGAAAGTGACATTCTTGTTTTAGATGCATCCTGGACTTAAGATTTGACTGAGGCCATTTTGTCCTGCCATCATAGCAAATATCTTGCCTTATGAAACATAAGATTCCATTCACCCTGGGGCTAGAGTCACTCTTTTATACTATGTTAGGCATTTAGGCAGGGGCCCTAATTCTTTCAAGTCAATTATTTTCAGTCTGCAATATTTTTCATCTACTGCTCAGAGAGACATAAGCCTTGGGGAGAATTAGGTCCATAAAAGTTTCTGCTGAAAGACTCATTTTTTACGGGCACTTGGATATAAAGAACGTGACTGAAATCTGATGATGTGTGTTTGTCAAATATATCTATGTGTGGAGAGATGGATAAATGGCTGGCTGGCTGGCTGGGTTGAAGAGTGGATGACTAGACGGGTAGTAGGGTGGGTGAACATATGTCTGGATAGGTGGATGGCTGGGTGTTTCACTGGGTAGGTAGCTTAGTAGATGGATGAATAGATGGATGGATGGATGGCTGGAGAGATAAGTCATATAATGCATATTTTATTTATCTGATTGGGCAGCATCCATCTTGGGAAGGTACTATAACTATTAAAATTTTTTCTCCTCTTAGAAATGTGTCATTGTGTGCATTCCAGGAACTGGAATGCAAGTAGGGCCAAATTTCCTTTACTTCCATTTTGGTGAGTTCACAAGCAGGTATTTGACTTCAGCTTGGCCAAACAGACAATCCTTGATAACACCTGGAATTTGATTAAGGTGCTGACAAGGTGTGGTGCTTTTACAGGAAATGATCATCTTAGCAGCAGGGGTGGCCTGGGGATCTCTGAATGGACCTGTTCCTGCTGGGAGACCCACTCTGGCTCCAGATGCCTGGCCCTTCCAGAAGGTGTTTCCTTTGGGCTTGTTTCCTAAGTCCATTTCTGCAGCCTGCCTGGTCCTCTCATAAAGTCTTTTTTACTTAAGGCACCAAGATTTTTGTTCCATTACAAACTGGAAGTCTGCTTAAGAACAGATACCGAGAAGTAACTAAGTGTCAGGCACATTCTAAGCTCTTTACAGGCATTAATTTATTTGATATTTGCAAGGATGCTATGAGTAAGTACTCTCATTT
This sequence comes from Moschus berezovskii, assembly GCF_049115385.1. NCBI lineage: Eukaryota > Metazoa > Chordata > Mammalia > Artiodactyla > Moschidae > Moschus > Moschus berezovskii. The sequence continues at coordinate 22,167,177 of NC_142483.1, forward strand.
ATTCCTGTTTTCCAGAAGAGTAAACACAGAAAGCCTACATAATTTCTCAAGATCACATAGCTACTGAAAGCAGAACTTGCATTTGAATTCTGGTAGTCTGACTGGAGGGCATATTTAACTCTGCATTTCTGTTTTGCAATATTGTGAAGATGATAGAGGGAGGGAGAGGACAAGGAAGAAAGGGAGGGAAGGAGTGTGGCAGAGACAATGCCATGTTCACCAAGACCTTTCCCCTTTCCTCCTGGCTCACAGTGAGATTACACCTCCCTGCCTCCTTCTCACTTCACTGTAGACATATGAATGAGTTTTGGCCAAGAGAATATGTACAGAAGTGATGTGTGTCATTTCTTAGTCAAAGTAATTAAGATGTGGCGTGTTTTCCTGAGGTCTTACTTTCCCCACTGATTGCTGAGTGAAAAGGACCCTGAGGTCCTAGAGGAGGGTCATGATGAAATGACCAAGGAGAATATTTCCTGAACAGGAACAACCAGATGGGATTGTGATGTGCATGAGAAACAACCTTGATTTTGTTACACTGATCTAATTTTAGGGTTGTCTTGTAAAGCCTGTAACCTTCCCTAATATGGGTTTCGCAAATAGACAGATGGTAGATTGATGATGACAGAGCAAAGTGAACTTGAACTCTAATGTAGAGAATCCAATGCCACTTTCACGTGTATGGATTTTTCTACCTGGAGGTGAAATTCTAATCCCCTGGAGAACTGTTCCTGGAATCTCCACGGCTTCATTATCATTTCCATCAGTGCTTTAAAAAGTCCTGGTTTTCAGAATTTTTTCTTCCTCCCTCAGTGATTTCCTATCTTTTTCTACTGCATCCCAAAGCAGACAGGATATGGAGATTGAGTCGTATTTTAAAATCTGTTTTTTGGAACTCGTCCAAAAACCTTTGATTAGCCTGAATCTTTACTCTCACCTCTGGAACATTCTTTTGTTGTAAGTCATATCTTGCATTTTAGAAGTGCACAGCTTCCCTCCATGCCTGCAAATTTTGGTGCTAGGCAAGAATAAAATACAGTAATTTCATGACATTGAGTTTGTTAAATTATGCACTGGTGAGGCTTCATATTTCTCCTTCTAATTAGAGGGTAAGATTTGAGTAATAGCAAGTAAATTGATGCAACATGTCTAAACGTATTACTTTATTTTGAATGACACTTTAGTAATAAAAAGGACTAGTTTCACAACAAATCTCTTATCTCAAAAGGTCAAAATATTATATATTTTCAAAAGCTTTCTTACCTGTAGAATATCTTCTGGAAGGTAATACCCTGCCTTATGGGGAAAATAATTATCGGGGTGTATGGATGCTATCTATCAAAGAATTATTAAACAATGTGGATTATATGAGGGCTTTTTCACTGCATTTGCTAAAGTGTATAAGGAGAATTTCATCAAGTACATGTGAAACTAAAATGGATAACTGTCAGATTTACTCACCAAAATGAGGGTGGGGGGACTTCCATGGTGGTCCAGTGCTTTAGAACCCACCTTCTAGTGCAGGGGACGTGAGTTTGATTCCTAGTTAGGGAACTAAGATCCCACATGCTGCAGGGCAACTAAGCCCACGTGCCACAACTAGAGAGCCCTCTGGAGCCAGTGTACCACAATGAAAGATCCCCTGTGCCACGACTAGACCTGACACAGCCAAATATACATATATATATATTTAAATGGGGGCAGGAATACTTAGGATCATGACACAGATTGTGACTGACATCTGTGATTAGGTTAACTCAGACATTTGCCCTTGAGCCCCATCAAAATGAAGATAGCATGTATAAAACAATTTTTGTATGTTTTCAATTTCTATCAGAGACTCAGAAGGACTAGCTGACCTCTCAAGGCTCCTACAATTATCACTACTGTATGAGTTACCCTTTTTAAAAATATATATATGAAGAAGGCAGAGATGGTCAGCACCGTTTATTCTGTCAATTGAAATTGGGTCTATTTAAGAATTATATCGCGGAGAAGGCAATGGCAACCCACTCCAATACTCTTGCCTGGAAAATCCCATGGACGGAGGAGCCTGGTAGGCTGCAGTCCAAGGGGTCACTAAGAGTCGGACACGACTGAATGACTTCACTTTCGTGCATTGGAAAAGGCAATGGCAACCCACTTCAGTGTTCTTGCCTGGAGAATCCCAGGGACGGGGGAGCCTGGTGGGCTGCTGTCTATGGGGTCGCACAGAGTCGGACACAACTGAAGCGACTTAGCAGCAGCAGCAGCAGCAAGAATTATATTGAGATTTCCCTAATGGTGCAGTGGTTAAGAATTCACCTGCTAATGTAGGGGATATGGGTTCGATCCCTTGTCAAGGAAGATTCCACATGCTGCCGGGAAACCAAGCCTGTGTGCCACAACCACTGAGCCTATGCTCTAGAGCCCACGAGCCACAACCACTGAACCCACATGCCCTAGAGCCTATGCTCCAAAACAAGAGAAGTCACTGCAATGAGAAGTCCACACACTGCAACTAGAGCATCCCCTGCTCATTCAAACTAGAGAAAGCCCGTGGGCAGCAACAAAGACCCAGTGGAGCCAAAAATAAATAAATAAAATTTAAGAAAAGAATTACATCTAAAAAGTCACTAATACATAGTCAGCCACAGTATAAAAGATGTAAGATTTGAAAGAGATCTTAAGCAGTCATCTAGTCTAATGCCTTTGTTTTATTGATGAGGACATGAAGTCCCGAGAAATAAAGTGATTTGCTCACTTTCACCTATCAAGTTATTGTTGGATAAAACTGAGAAGTCTAGGAGTGAGAGTCCAACTGTTAACTACTCAGTTAGATTCTCGCTCCTAGGCTTCTTAGTTTTATCAAACAATAACTTGATAGATGAATGTCAGGGGCTCAAATGTCATCAGGAATCTATCTTCATCCATCACTTGGCTCTGCTTTTCTCTGTGTTGCTTTCTTCTCGTGCAATGATAAGATAATTCCAGTCTTAGCTTCTTCCATCTCAGTGGCTCCAGCCTAAAGCAAACTTCTTTATTCTACCGGTTCACATAAAAGTCATTAGCACCGTTTGGGTCATGGCCTAGATTTGAACCAATCACTTGCTAGGGCCATTGTACATTCTGATTTTCTTGGTCTGGGTCAAGATGCCCATCAACGAAGCAGAAAGTCAGATCAGTGTCACCTATCCCATATGGGGCTGTGACTGGGAGGTAGTAGTTCTCAAAGGAGATTCTGGGCAACACGATGAGACGAGGGGATGATGCTGAATGGGAAAAAAGCAACATATGTCTACCACTCACAGCAATTTGATTTTTCAATCTCCTAGTCAGATTAACGAATAACTTCATTACTCATTTCATGGAATATCACAAGAAGTGATTTTAGTTTTAAATTTAGATCTGTATTGTATATGGTTTATAGTAAATTTTAAATGATCATCATTAACGGTCACATTATATGTGAAAAGGAATGCAACTTTTCTCCTTTAAGAAAAGGACAGACACTAATCTACTTTGAATTAATTCTGGAACAAAGCTGCATTTTAAAAGAACATCATATCTTATTTAGTTTGAGCATTGAAAGGTTATTAAAATAGAGATTGGGATTTAGCAGGTGTTACAGCATCAAAAATAGATTTGTAAAAATGACTTCATTTTGATTGTTTGGAAGGCTTGAATTTTTCACTTTAAAGTTAACTGGTTTATTTTTAATGCTTTTCTATTTTGTTTCCAACTGGCAAGTTAATAAATTTCAAGGCTTCTATTTCCAATGTTTCTCTGCAAATAAATCATCATATGGGTAGTTATTATTGTTCTCAATAAATCAAAAGCCAAATTAATCATCACTGAAGTTCTTTTAATGAGCAAGGCATGTTAAGGCAACAGAGTTATCCTGACATGTATGGTTTAAAAATTCTGATCAGATAAATCAAGGTATCTAGAGGGTATTAATACCAGTTTGAGTGGAAATTGTAGATTTGTTATCATTTGTATGATCATTAATTTCTTGCTTTTCTCTAAAAACCAAAGAAAGTTGTATAACTGTAATGCCCCTAAGTGGGTCAACAGCATTTAGATGAGTGAAAAATGACCGCATATCTTAAAACTGCCTATGATAAGAGTTGGAAGTCCTCAGAGTATTTTGCTTTGCTTCTTTAATGGAAAAAAAATAAAACTTTACCTAATTCTTTGATTTCATGGCCTTAAAAAAAATCAAAATGAATGCAGATACTCCAATACCTCTAACAATGTAAACCCTCAGAATATCCTCAGTGACTCCTGAGAGTCTGCAGAATGCAGATTAGCAAATGCCCACTCTTTGCTCTTTCCTGGGTCACTCTTCATTCCATGAAGACTGTTGCTTTCTAAGGATGGCTGCCACCTAGCCTCAGGAGACAACCGGTTGAGAACTTCAATTGGTACTATTGGTATCTTTCATTTCTCCACTTTGCTATCGTGAGGAAAAGTCCCAAGTGTTCAAATCTCCTGGGCTGCTGTGTCATGGGTGCTCTTAAGATGCCATGGGTAGAAAGCGGCATTTGGAACCAGGCAGGACGGAGAACTGCTAGTCCTTTCTTTTTACATTGGTCCAGCTTTTCATCTGATCGAAGAAAATCTCTTCTCCTCTGAGGAAGCCATCAGCTTCACTCTAGTGCTGATTCTACATGGCTCAGGACTGGAACTGTCTAGACCCAGAACCCCATCTGCATCACATGCCAGCTGTCAATTTCTCTAGGGTCCAGTTTCCCCCTGTGAAGTGGGATAACGGTAATCCACACCCCTTGGGGCGGTTGCAAAGATTTATGTAAGCAATAATTCCTCTCAGAGCTTCTTTCCATCCTTTTCTACCCTGGTCTGTACCTGGAAGTCCGATCAGTATAGACTAAATCAAAGGACTCCCTCACCCTGTGGATTCTGCTCAACCAATGTGAGCATCAGCAGAAGATCTGAGGGTAAATGGAGCATGAGGTCAGGATACTGATTTCTCCAGTTCCCACCCTTCTAGGTCGCCTCTCAGAAACAGCACAGCTCCTTTCAGTTGACTCTCTTCATAATTTTCTCCACATTCTGGTGAACTTCCTTCCCTTGGCTGCTTGAGGCTTACTTCTCTGTTTGTAAATAGCATCTGTATTAATGTCTCTTCAATTTTGAATGTGCCCTCTTGTTCCTGTACACATACCATGTGTTTCCCGGCACACATACCATGAAAAATGCCTGGACTGGTACATAGCAAGCACTTGCATGGGTGTTGGGAGGATTAAAAGAATTATGTGCACAGCATGATTGGTGCAACATAGGGGTCAGTTTATGGTAATGATAATGTATTATTTATAATAGCTATTATTTTTAGACTAACAATTGACATTCATGATTTCATGATGCTATCCCAACCCCCAAACCTACAACTAGTCACTATATCCCCCAATTTGAGACTCAGAGAGAAGTAACTGGTCCCAGAACATACAGCAGGTTTATTCTGACTCCAAAGCTTATTCTAATTGCTTCACTGCCTTCACCGGAGTTTCCAGTCATATTTCCTGATACAGACATTTGCTTTCAAATATCAAATGACTTTAATAAAGACTTCAGACTGAAATAGTATTTAGCTTACAGGTAATTTTAGAAGAGAATCAATTAACTTTCAACATAGAATAGTCCTATCTGTTAACATGGTAGCAATCTTTTTAGCTTTATTCCTCAGTATCATAAAATTTTATACATGAAGACTTTTAAAGTCAATTTTTAAAATCTCTGATACAGGTGTATAGAGTTATTATGTACTGATTTAATATTCAATTAACTTTCTTAAACTTTCTTTTTCATTCTAATAATGTGAAGATGATTTTGAACTTTTTGAGTTTTGTCATTTGTGACTGACAGTTTCATTTCCTCCTTTCTAAGTCTTAACACTTGTGATTTATTTTTTCTTATCTTACTCCAAACTCCTGCAATCTCCAGGATAATAGAAGAAGTTAAAGTGAATATGCAGAGGTTTTCTTTGATTTTAAGAGGAATGCATCACCGTTAAGTGTGGGGCTTGCTTTAGGCTTTTAGAGGTAAACTTTTTCAGGTTAAAGATGTTCCTACTATTCCAAAATATTTTTTCTTTGTTTTAAAGTATTTAAAACAGTAGAACTATATTTGTTTCCTTAAACACATAGATACTCTGAATGTTTAACTTTTGAAAGGTGAAAACATCACAGGCATTATTTATATGTCAAGAAATCCCTCCCCAACGTGCCCCCCCCTCACCCAAAGGCAGCATGATTCAATGGAAAAAAGCTCTAGACTTAGAGTGAGGAGGTCAGTATTCTCAACCTAACCGATGCCAATTTCTGTCAAAGGCCTTTTTGCAGAACACCTATTTTCTAAGCTTTTGCCCCACCACTTGGGCATCTGTTTGAATGATTTAGAAAAGTTGAGTTTGATGATAACAGGGCTTCCACTTTTGGTTTTTCTGAGACGTTATTGCATGGCCATTCCAGGAACCATAGTTCTTAGGTCTCTCTTTTCTCCTCTCTCCTGGCACGTGAAGGTAAACTAAAGCTTTAACTGGAGCAAGGGGAAAGAGGTTATTCTGAAGGAAATGGGTTTTACTCAGTCTGAGAGGAGACAGAGTTCTTAGTATGTCAGACTTTCCATCTGAGTGAGAGACAACTGCATGCGGTGCTGGGATCAGTTCACTATGAGGAGGAGAGAGACACATCCTTAGGTGGTCTTGGGAGAGGAGGCGATCCTTAGGTGGTCTCGGGAGGGAAGACAATGCCACTTGATGGTAGCTGAGGTGACATGCTGAAAGAGACAGACTCAGCCCTTTTCCGGGGAGAGGGGGCCCTGGACATGCAGAAATGAGGTCTGAAGGACGGGATTTAACACCTGTGCTCCCAGGGGAGGATAGGAGTGACTAACAGGCACTCCTTTTCCTGCCTTTCCCGTGGCTGCTGACACTACTAATAGCAGTCATGTTGTGTCTCTTCCTGTGTAATAGTAGGCCTGCAGCTTCACAGAAAGCAGAGGAGCTGATTAAATCCACCCAGCATTTCAGAGTGGAGGATTTCATTTACTCCTCAGAGACATTTTGTGGGTGAACACAGCTCACTTGTATTTATATATACTTTTGCACTCAAAAAGGCTTTTCCACTTCCACTTGAAAAGTATCTGTCCATTCACAGATTCTGCAGCATCCATCCATTCACCACTGAGTCAGCATTTATTATAATAATACTAATTATTATTACTGAAAGCTAACATTAGTTCAACTCTTACAAAATTTCCATAATTTTACACACACTTTCTCACCTATCCTTCACACCACCTATGAAATACAGCTATTATTCTGTTATACAGTTAACAAATGAGAGGAACAAGGAGGCGAAGTCGATTTGCTCACAGTCTCAGAGCTAGTAGTTGAAGGAGTCAAGACTCAAACCCTAATCTGTTGGATCCAGAGCCTTTTCCAGTGGCAACTGAAGTCAAATAGTTCACAAGAGTCAACCGTTAAATGTTCAGGAATTTTGAGCACTGGTTGTTAAATGCAGCTGCTACGAAACATTCAATTACACAATTTTTTTACTAAATAAACTGCAATAAAACAAAGTTAACAAGTACTGAAGCTCATCACTTTCTAATTATTTTACTACAGTCTACTTTATCCTTGCTCTTGAAGTCACTTTTGTCTTTTGAATCTCTGTGGTGGAATTACTATATAATGGTTTGTTACAGCATATCTTTTTGTGACTCTGCATTCAAAGACATCACATTGGTAGCTTGAATTTGGCCATGGGTGGCTATCTATACCATGGAAATAAACAAAAGCTACTTATTAGAAGGGACTTTTTTTTCTCCTAAGGAACCAGTTATTAAACACCAGCACACCTGCAGCTCTTTCTGTTAAGTACTGGGGCATATAACCTCTGTTTAATACCATGATAAAATATACTAGGCATTATGCTGCATGTGGAGAGTACAAAATTGGATGAGTCAGAGTAGAAAGAAGGAAGAGAAAAATCTCATCCACTGAAAATTAAAAGACCGTGGAGGCTGCTTCATTCCAGTTTGAAACATCACATCAAATAGACTATCCAGGTATAATTTTATGTATGGGAAATAAGACTTAAGACACCCAGGAAAAATATAATCTAGGCTTTGATATAGTAGTTTCCTCAGCCTTTCTTCATTTTTATTGTAGAGAACACAAAAGGAATCAACTGTATGGCAAGGTGGACCCATTTCAGGTACAGTGTTCCTTGACCCTGAATGAGTCCCACCTTGTATCTTTAGAATATATAGCTTTTTGACCAACGGAAACATCATTCCTTATCTGGGCCACTTTTCTTTCAGAACCAGTTAACTAAGCATTAATCCAGACAGATGCTTTTTACAGTCAAGAAGATGAATCCTCTAAGGAACAGTTAAAACCCACTGGTATGGTAATTTCCCCACCAGATATCTTTCTAATAGAATGTCACACCAGCTTGACCAGTCTGGTCAGCCAGATTCATTCTCAGTGACCAGTGGAAATGTATGTATAGAAAGGAAGAAAGCAAGAGACGTTAAGAGCAAGGCAGTCAAGACTCGTGGGTTTAGACCCAACTCTGCCATTTACTGACAAGTCATTTCCCGCTTCTGCACTTCAGTGGCCCTGTTTATAAAATGAAGGAGTTAGATTATCAACAGGTTTTTTTTCACGTATAGACTTCATAAGCATCACCAAGTGAGTTAATTAATATCCAGGTTCTCAGATCCCACCTGCAGATATGCAGCTCATAGCTCTTGGTCACGCCAAATAATTTGCATTTTAAGCCAGCATCTGGGTTAATTCTCTTCCCAATGATCTGCTCTGTCACATTCATATCACTAGACTTCAGTGATCTTATTCCTAAATCTGCTGCAGTCTTGAGGTTAAAGGCAATGTTTTCGATGTTAGTGAATAGCTTTTTGATTGTAAATAGCGGTCTGAAATGTCATTTGAAATGTACATTTAAGAAAGACATATTTTGCTTTGTATTACCTGCTCGTTTACATCTAGTTGAATCTTGCCTGTTATTTCCCCTAATTTGATAAAAGTCATTGGTAGCCTTTTATCTTTTTTATTTCTGATAGGCTTCAGTGTGTATGTTTATGCTATCTGGGTGATGAAAAAATTTAACTGCTAGTTTAAGTGGCTAAGAAGCATTCCAACAATGCATTTCCCGAAAGGGGAAAAAAAATAAAGATATCACCATGTGTTTGCTGGGAATGATTCTGAAAGCAATTGGAAAGTGACCAAAATCTGAATTATTGTACTATTGAATTCAAGTCAATATCGCAGAAAACAGCAATACCGGAGTGGCTTTTACGCAGATAACTTATACTCCTTGTCCAACTGATGTTTATCTTGTAATAAGAAATACAGTTTGAAAATCAACAACTTATTGGGGTCTTATAAGAGAAGGATATAGTCTCTCTATCTTTGATACAACTACTTTCTACAGCAAAGCAAAAGATATTTTACTCCTGTCTTTCTCCTAATTGGTTAAGTGCTGTACACCTCTGTGATTTCCATCTGCCTGCCACCAGTTCATTCCTCTTCTGGTAATGGCAGCCTCGTTTTCCTTCTGGCAGTGTGGCTTCCTTCATTTTCTGAGCACAAGGGGGCGGGGGTGGACTAGAGGGATGTGTGTGCTTCCAGGGTGAAAGGATGTTCCTCTTGGCACAGTGATTGGTTCAGGGATGGGTATGAGACAGTTTTGATGAGTAAGAATTAAGCTTCAGATTTTCCTTGAATAGCTGGAGAAGAGACCTTTTTCATTTTGCTAGATTTGAAGTTAGGCTGAATGTGAAGCTGGGGGTGCTGACCACTATTTTCTCACTCCACAGAATCTAAAATTGGAAGCAACCAGTGGAGAAGAGAACCCCAAAATGAATGAGAGAATGAAGAGCCAAGAACCTCAAGCTGTGTTTGAAGCTGTTAGGTCTACTCCCTGGATACATTCCCATGAGCTGATAATTTTCTGTTTTTATTATGTGATATTGGTGTTCATATATATATTAATTTTATATTGGAGTATAGTTGATTAACAATGTTGTGTTAGTTTCAGGTGGACAGCAAAGTGATTCAGTTATACTTATACACATGTCTACTTTTTTTCAAATTTCTTTTCCCATTTAGGTTGTGGTTATTCAGTCACCAAGTCGTGTCTGACTCTTTGCGACCCCATGGCAACATTCTAGGCTTCCCTGTCCTTCACCATCTCCCAGAGTTTGCCCAAGTTCACGTCCACTGAATCGGTGATGCTATCCAACCATCTCATCCTCTGTCGCCCTCTTCTCCTTCTGCCTACAATCTTCCCCAGCATCATAGTCTTTTCCAGTGAATTGGGTCTTCGCACCATGTGGCCAAAATATTGGAACTTGAGCTTCAGCATCAGTCCTTCCAGTGAGTATTCAGAGTTGCTGTCCAAAGACTCTCAAGAGTCTTCTCCAACACCACAGTTTGAGAGTATCAATTCTTCGGTGCTCTGCCTTCTTTATGGTCCAGCTCTCACAACCATATGTGACTACTGGAAAGACCATAGCCTGGACTGTATGGACGTTTTTCAGCAAAGTGATGTTTTTGCTTTTTAACACACTGTCTAGGCTTATCAGAGCTTTCATCTGCCAAGAAGCAATCATCTTCTAACTTCACGGCTGCAGTCACTATCCACAGTGATTTTAGAGCCCAAGAAGAGGAAATCTGTCACTGCTTCCACCTTTGCCTCTTCTATTTGCTGTGAAGTGAACACACTGAACATATAAGTGAACACAACTGAACATATAGTGAATACATGCTAAAATGTATTTTTCCATTTGTTAAAATTCAGTTCAGTTCAGTCTCTCAGTCATGTCCACCTTTGTTAAGATTCATTTCCCCCCAAATAAGCTACAAAAATGATGGTGACACAAACATTTAAAAATCTTCAGATGCACCAAAGTATAGTACATGCTTTCTTCATTGAGAAGTACTTTCTGAATTTTGTAGACAATGTGTCACCTCTCTCATTTCCATTAATTTAATTTATCAAGATGCCATCTGTTCATTTCCTTTAATCCTCAGCTTGCCCATTTTGAAGATGAGACATCTCAAAGTAAATGCATCATTAAAACTGTGGACTTAAGGGTGGCTTATATGATTCTATTTCATTACTTTGTTTAGCCTCAAGGACGGGTTATGCCATTTGATTTTCCATTGTCCTTACATCATCTTATTATTTGGTTTTTGGTGAATAGAGCTTATTGAGATGACTGAAGTGAACCTTCTGCTCAGAGGAACAGGAAAACAATACTCAGAAATGAAACTGTGAAGATGAATATTAACTGGGTACATTTTGATCCTCCTGTATTTTATTTTCTTTATCTTCATGGAATTATGTATTATGGTTAGAACCAAGTGGTCTTGAGAGGCTGCTTATGTGTCCCAGCTATTAATTTTCTGTCCCCTTCTCTTTCAGGTCCTGACTACAATATTATTTGCACTTTTGATCTGGACAATAGAGTTGTAAAGACTCTTTTTGGATTCAAGGATCTAGGGGTACTTTGGCAATTGAGACCCAGTGTTATAAATTTATTCCAAGGTAGTATAAAGTAAACTAAACAACATTTAGGATAAGACTATAATTAATCATAGCTACTATTATTTAGTAGTCTATGTTAGATATGTTACCATAAGTTTAATACTCATTTCTCTCAATATTCCTTTTAAGTAAGTATTGATATAATTATTATTCCCATTGTTCAGATGAGAAAAAAAAAAGGAGGCGCATTAGCCCAAGTTGGATAAGTTGTCCAAACTACCCAAGGTCCCCCAGGTAAAAAATGATAATCCTGGGATTTGAACTGTGGTGGCCTGATCCCAGGCTTCTGAGGTGGTACTGGTGGTAAAGAACCTGTCCACCAATGCAGGAGAGATAAGAGACGCAGGTTCGATCCCTGGATCAGGAAGATCCCCTGGAGGAGGGTTTGGCAACTCTCTCCAGTATTCTTGCCTGGAGAATCCCATGGACAGAGGAGTCTGGCGGGCTATCGTCCACAGGGTTGCAAAGAGTTGGACATAACTGAAGAGACTTAGCATGCACACCCAGTCTGATCCTAGAACCCGTGAGATCCTCAAAGGGCTCAGCTTCTTTGAGAGGCAGATCATAGCTCAAACCAATAAATAAAGGTGAAAGTAGGCTCCAGATAAAGGCAGATCAGAGGAGGGCACAATTAATTTTATCTGGAGAGACAAGAGAGGCTTCCTAGAAGAGGTGATAATAATAGGTGGGTTTTGAATAGGTGTTTTATCAGGCAACCACCACACACTGCATGTGCCAAAAGCAAAGAAGCACTTTCACTCACTGATTTCTAAAATTTCAAACTATCATAGCATATATGTTCAAATCAGGGGATAAAATGCCAGAAGTAAAGGTAAATGTCAGCACTGAAACAACTTATAGCTGTCTTCCTAAAAGAATGAACCCTCTTCAGGCCTTAGGGATGTGTTTAGATACAAGAAACTCCTTAAAATGCTTTGTAAAACTCAATATCACAGAGAAACGCTAGTTCTTATCATGTAACTTTTTATGGCATGCTGATTTTTCTACTGGCCTCAGTTCTTTACCCTCTCTTGTAGCCTCAACTTTTGCCATGTGAATTTGCAATCCCTTTCACTAAAGAGACAGAGTCTACTTCCTCACCCTTGAACCTGGGCTGTCTTAGTTATTGCTTTAGCCATAAGGTTGTTAGCAGACATGACACAACAGATGCTTTAAAAAGCACTTGTAAAAAAAAGCAGTAAATATAAGACATGTTTTGAACAAAATGATGAGGGAAAAAAGAACTTGGACATTTTTGCTTGAGCTAGGCCTTCTCACATCAGAAGACTACGTCTAGGGTTGTCTGGAGGACAAAAAAACATTAGGAGCAGAGCCCCTGGACCCTTTATTTCAAAGAAGGCTACCCTGAAGCAGACCACAGTCAGCAACCCTAGACATGTGAGTGAGAGCAAGACCAACTCAGAGTAGCCAAGCCCAGCCTAACCAAGCATACCTGCAGACTGAGGAGCTAAATCAATGCTTATTACTGTAGGCTGCACAGTTTTTCATTTGAATTTTCTGTATCTATAGATAGTTTGAAGGTTATAGTAGCTGACCTCAAAGTTACCCTAGGGGAAAAACACGATATATGCTACTACTCTCAAGGAAGTTATGTTGTTGTGTCAATTTCACCTGGCTATGAGCATCATTGTGACAGCTGATACTTGATAGAATGTACAAGAACAAATCATAACAGCTTCAACATGGAAAACTCCTGGAAGTCAGAGCCTTCTATTTATTTTATGCTCCAAATAAAAGCAGAAGAAACAGGCGCATGATACATACTTTTTAGGTAAAAAACTGAACTGCAATCTAGCTTCTTTGACAAAAGTAGAAAATTTCATATTTATCCCTGGAGAACTGCAGGGTGAGCTACTGTAACCTATCACTTGTCAAGTAAAATTACAAACTAATCTTACACAGAAATAGCTAGCAGCTAATTTAAATGCTTTTGGGAACCAATAGGTAGAAGACATGGGTATGTTATAACTCAGGGAATTTTTCCATTAATTTTTAAGGAACTTTAAACCCAAAGTTATTGTTCAAAGAGCCTTTAAAGGGAGGAATTGAAGCTATAATATTAGGAAAGTTTTTGAATGTCGTAGTCCAAGTTTTTCAGACACATTTTATATGGGCAGAGATGAGCCAACATTAATTTTAAGTAAATATTATTTCACCTGTTCTAACTGTAGTGCTGCATATATGCTTAACATAGAAATTGGGGGAAATAAAATTAAAAACAAGCAAGTAAAAAATGTTTCCATCGTTGAAACACAATCATTGTCAATAGTTATTTTATTTTTATTTTTTTTTTATGAGGCTTTTATACTTGGTTGCAGGGAAGGCTTTTCCTGTATCCAGTCGATTCAAATATTCAGTTTTCAAAATAACCTGCCCACATACTTTTTAGATGTGACTTGGTCCGAATAGCCAGTTGTTGACTCCAGTTTCATGTTTTTTTTTTTTAATGTAATTAATTTATTTTTTATTGGAGGCAAATTATTTTACAATATTATATTGGTTGGTTTTGCCATACATTGATATGAATTTGCCCCGGGTTTACATAAGTTCCCCCTCCTGAACCCCCTCCCACCTCCCTCCTCCCTTTATCCTCCCTCTGGGTCATCCCCGCATGCCAGCCCCGAGCATCCTATAACATGCATTGACCCTGAACTAGTGATTCGTTTCACATATGACAACATACGTGTTTCAATGCCATTCTCCCAAATCATCCCACCCTCACCCTCTCCCATAGAGTCCCAAAGACTGTTCTATACATCTGTGTCTCTTTTGCTGTCTCGTATACAGGGTTATCATTTGCATCTTTCTAAATTCCATATATATGTGTTAGTATACTGTATTGGTGTTTTTCTTTCTGGCTTACTTCACTCTGTATAATAGGCTCCAGTTTCATCCACCTCATTAGAACTGATTCAAATGTATTCTTTTTAATGGCTGAATAATACTCCATTGTGTATATGTACCAAAGCTTTCTTATCCATTCGTCTGCAGATGGACATCTAGGTTGCTTCCATGTCCTGGCTATTATAAACAGTGCTGCAATGAACATTGGAGTACACGTGTCTCTTTCAATTCTGGTTTCCTCAGTGTGTATGCCCAGGAGTGCGATTGCTGGATCATATGGCAGTTCTATTTCCAATTTTTTGAGGAATCTCCACACTGTTCTCCATAGTGGCTGTACTAGTTTGCATTCCCACCAACAGTGTAAGAGGGTTCCTTTCTCTCCACATCCTCTCCAGCATTTATTGCATGTAGACTTTTGGATAGCAGCCATTCTGACTGGTGTGAAATGGTATCTCATTGTGGTTTTGATTTGCATCTCTCTGATTATGAGGGATGTTGAGCATTTTTTCATGTGTTTGTTAGCCATCTGTATGTCTTCTTTGGAGAAATGTCTGTTTAGTTCTTTGGCCCATTTTTTGATTGGGTCATTTATTTTTCTGGAATTGAGCTGCAGGAGCTGCTTGTATAATTTGGAGATTAATCCTTTATCAGTTGCTTCATTTGCTATTATTTTCTCCCATTCTGAAGGCTGTCTTTTCACCTTACTTATAGTTTCCTTTGCTGTGCAGAAGCTTTTGATTTTAATTAGGTCCCATTTGTTTATTTTTGCTTTTATTTCCAATATTCTGGGAGGTGGGTCATGGAGGATCCTGCTGTGATTTATGTCGGAGAGTGTTTTGCCTACGTTCTCCTCTAGGAGTTTTATAGTTTCTAGTCTTACATTTAGCTCTCTAATCCATTTTGAGTTTATTTTGGTGTATGGTGTTAGGAAGTGTTCTAGTTTCATTCTTTTACAAGTGGCTGACCAGTTTTCCCAGCACCACTTGTTAAAGAGACTGTCTTTTCTCCATTTTATATTCTTGCCTCCTTTGTCAAAGATGAGGTGTCCATAGATGCGTGGATTTATCTCTGGGATTTCTATTTTGTTCCATTGATCTATATTTCTGTCTTTATGCCAGTACCATACTGTCTTGATGACTGTGGCTTTGTAGTAGAGCCTGAAGTCCGGCAGGTTAATTCCCCCAGTTCCATTTTTCTTCCTCAAGATTGCTTTGGCTATTCGAGGTTTTTTGTATTTCCATACAAATTGTGAGATTATTTGTTCTAGTTCTGTGAAAAATATCGTTGGTAGCTTGATAGGGATTGCATTGAATGTATAAATTACTTTGGGTAGTATACTCATTTTTACAATATTTATTCTTCCAATCCATGAACATGGTATATTTCTCCATCTATTAGTGTCCTCTTTGATTGCTTTCAGTAGTGTTTTATAGTTTTCTATGTACAAGTCTTTTGTTTCCTTAGGTAGATATATTCCTAAGTATTTAATTCTTTTCGTTGCAACAGTGAATGGAATAGTTTCCTTAATTTCTCTTTCTATTTTCTCATTATTAGTGTATAGGAATGCAAGGGATTTCTGTGTGTTGATTTTATATCCTGCAACGTTACTGTAATCATTGATTAGCTCTAGTAGTTTTCTGGTAGAGTCTCTAGGGTTTTCTGTGTAGAGGATCATGTCATCAGCGAACAGTGAAAGTTTTACTTCTTCTTTTCCAATTTGTATTCCTTTTATGTCTTTTTCTGCTCTGATAGCCAAAACTTCCAGAACTATGTTGAAGAGTAGTGGTGAGAGTGGGCACCCTTGTCTTGTTCCTGACTTTAGGGGAAATGCTTTCAGTTTTTCACCACTGAGGATAATGTTTGCTGTGGGTTTGTCATATATAGCTTTTATTATGTTGAGGTATGTCCCTTCTATTCCCACTTTCTGGAGGGTTTTTATCATAAATGGATGTTGAATTTTGTCGAAGGCTTTCTCTGCATCTATTGAGATAATCATATGATTTTTATTTTTCAGTTTGTTAATGTGGTGTATTACGTTGATTGATTTGCGGATATTGAAGAATCCTTGCATTCCTGGGATAAAGCCCACTTGGTCATGATGTATGATCTTCTTAATATGCTGTTGGATTCTGATTGCTAGAATTCTGTTAAGGATTTTTGCATCTATGTTCATCAGTGATATTGGCCTGTAGTTTTCTTTTTTTGTGGGGTCTTTACCAGGTTTTGGGATTAGGGTGATGGTGGCCTCATAGAATGAGTTTGGAAGTTTCCCTTCCTCAGCAATTTTCTGGAAGAGTTTGAGTAGAATAGGTGTTAGCTCTTCTCTAAATTTTTGGTAGAATTCAGCTGTGAAGCCGTCTGGACCTGGGCTTTTGTTTGCTGGGAGATTTTTGATTACAGTTTCAATTTCCATGCTTGTGATGGGTCTGTTCAGATTTTCTATTTCTTCCTGGTTCAGTTTTGGAAAGTTGTATTTTTCTAGGAATTTGTCCATTTCTTCCAGGTTATTCATTTTATTGCCATATAATTCCTGATAGTATTCTCTAATAATCCTTTGTATTTCTGTGTTGTCAGTTGTGATCTCTCCATTTTCATTTCTAATTTTATTGATTTGGTTCTTCTCCCTTTGTTTCTTGATAAGTCTGGCTAGTGGTTTGTCAATTTTATTTACCTTCTCAAAGAACCAGCTTTTGGCTTTGTTGATTTTTGCTATAGTCTCTTTTGTTTCTTTTGCATTTATCTCTGCCCTAATTTTTACAATTTCTTTCCTTCTACTGACCCTGGGGTTCTTCATTTCTTCCTTTTCTAGTTGCTTTAGATGTAGAGTTAGGTTATTTAGTTGACTTTTTTCTTGTTTCTTGAGGTGTGCCTGTATTGCTATGAACTTCCCCCTTAGCACTGCTTTTACAGTGTCCCAGAGGTTTTGGGTTGTTGTGTTTTCATTTTCATTCATTTCTATGCATATTTTGATTTCTCTTTTGATTTCTTCTATGATTTGTTCGTTGTTCAGCAGCGTGTTGTTCAGCCTCCATATGTTGGCATGTTTAATAGTTTTTCTCCCATAATTGAGATCTAATTTTACTGCATTGTGGTCAGAAAAGATGTATGGAATGATTTCAACTTTTTTGAATTTACCAAGGCTAGATTTATGGCCCAGGATGTGATCTATCCTGGAAAAGGTTCCATGTGCACTTGAGAAAAAGGTGAAATTCATTGTTTTGGGGTGAAATGTCCTATAGATATCAATTAGGTCTAACTGGTCTATTGTATCATTTAAAGATTGTGTTTCCTTGTTAATTTTCTGTTTAGTTGATCTATCCATAGATGTAAGTGGGGTATTAAAATCTCCCACTATTATTGCATTATTGTTAATTTCCCCTTTCATACTTGTTAGTAATTGTCTTACATATTGCGGTGCTCCTATGTTGGGTGCATAAATATTTATAATTGTTATATCTTCATCTTGGATTGATCCTTTGATCATTATGTAGTTTCCTTCTTTGTCTCTTTTCACAGCCTTTGTTTTAAAGTCTATTTTATCTGATATGAGTATTGCTACTCCTGCTTTCTTTTGGTCTCTATTTGCATGGAATATCTTTTTCCAGCCTTTCACTTTCAGTCTGTATGTGTCCCTCGTTTTGAGGTGGGTCTCTTGCAGACAACATATATCGGGGTCTTGTTTTTTTATCCATTCAGCCAGCCTTTGTCTTTTGGTTGGGGCATTCAACCCATTTACGTTTAAGGTAATTATTGATAAGTACGATCCCATAGCCATTTTCTTTATTGCTTTGGGTTCGAGTTTATAGACCCTTTCTGTGTTTCCTGTCTAGAAAAGATCCTTTGGCATTTGTTGGAGAGCTGGTTTGGTAATGCTGAATTCTCTCAGCTTTTGCTTGTCTGTAAAGCTTTTGATTTCTCCTTCATATTTGAATGAGATCCTTGCTGGGTACAGTAGTCTGGGCTGTAGGTTATTTTCTTTCATCACTTTAAGTATGTCTTGCCATTCCCTCCTGGCCTGAAGAGTTTCTGTTGAAAGATCAGCTGTTATCCTTATGGGAATCCCCTTGTGTGTTATTTGCTGTTTTTCCCTTGCTGCTTTTAATAATTGTTCTTTGTGTTTGATCTTTGTTAATTTGATTAATATGTGTCTAGGAGTATTTCGCCTTGGGTTTATCCTGTTGGGGACTCTCTGGGTTTCTTGGACTTGGGTGATTATTTCTTTCCCTATTTTAGGGAAGTTTTCAACTATTATCTCCTCAAGTATTCTCTCATGGTCTTTCTTTTTGTCTTCTTCTTCTGGGATTCCTATGATTCGAATGTTGGAGCGTTTAACATTGTCCCAGAGGTCTCTAATATTGTTCTCATTTCTTTTAATTTGTTTTTCTTTTTTCCTCTCTGTTTCATTTATTTCTACAATTCTATCTTCTAGCTCGCTTATCCTGTCTTCTGCCTCTGTTATTCTACTGTTTGTTCCCTCCAGAGTGTTTCTGATCTCATCTATTGTATTATTCATTGTATATTGACTCTTTTTTATTTCCTCTAAGTCCTTATTAAACCTTTCTTCCATCTTCTCAATCCTTTTCTCCAGGTTATTTATCTGTAACTCCATTTTGCTTTCAAGATTTTGAATCATTTTCACCACCAAAATTCGAAATTCTTTTTCATGTAGATTCCCTATATCTTCCTCTTTTGTTTGTGTTGGTGGGCATTTATCTTGTTCCTTTACTTGCTGGGTATTTCTCTGCTTCTTCATCTTGCTTATAATGCTTTGCTTGGGGTGGCCTTTCCCTCTTCTGGCCGTTTGCGGAGTTCTCTTTATTATGTAGTTTCCTTGCTGTGTGTGGGGTTGGATAGGTGACTTGTCAAGGTTCCCTGGTTATGTAAGCCTGTGTCGGTGTTCTGGTGGGTGGAGCTGGATTTGTTCTCTCTGGAGTGCAATGAAGTGTCCAGTAATGAGTTATGAGATATCAGTGGGTTTGGAGTGACTTTGGGCAGCCTGTATATTGAAGCTCAGGGCTAGTTTCCTGTGTTACTGGAGAATTTGCGTGGTATGTCTTGCTCTGGAACTTGTTGACCCTTGGGTTTAGCATAGGTATGGAGACGTTTGATGAGCTCCTATCGATTAATGTTCCCTGGAGTCAGGACTTCTCTGGTGTTCTCAGGATTCGGGCTTAAGCCTCTTGCCTCTGGTTTTTGGTCTTATTCTTGGAGTAGTCTCTAGACATCTCTATCTGTCATTTCCAAGGTGGTTCCCTCTGTTTTAGCTTCTGTCTGCTGGTCTCTTCAGTGTCTAATTTCCGTCCTGATACTAGAGGGTGGGTGGACACTTTTTAAGGCTCAGTTGTTCAGTCCTGTTCTGGGAAGGGAGGAACGCTGCAGTCGATTATCTCTGGCGTCTGTGGGGAGTGCTCGCAGCGTCTCGGCCACACTGGGTTTGCCCCCGCTCACAGCACGTATGCTGTCCCAGTCTACACGGCACAGGCTCTAGGTTGCTCTGCCGGGAACTGTCCGAGGCCGGCACCGGGTTGTATGCACTTCCCAGGTCTGAGCGGCTCAAGTTCAGGTTCTCAGGTACTCCACAAAGGCGCAGACTTGGTTGGGCCTGCGTTTTGTGCCTTCCCCGGTCCGAGCAGCTCAGGGGACCAGGTGTTTGGCGAGCGCGGTCTCTGCGACTTATCGCCTCCCCAGTCCCCGCCACTCAGTTTTCTGGGTGTACAACCGGCGCACCTTCTCAGGGGGATATCGACCGGCCCGAGCCCAAGAAGTCCTGATTAACAACAAGCCTGTCTGCAGTTTGTATCGGATGCCTTTCTGGGGCTGCGGTTGCCCGCTCCGGCTCTGGCTGCGCTCCCTGCCTGTCTCGGCGGGGGATGGGGGATGGGCCGACAGCAGCCGGCTCGCTCTGCTCAGTCCTTTATTCTGTGAGCGGGGCTGGCCGAGTCATAGGTTAGAGCTTTCCGCCTTTTCGTAGGGAAGCTATCCCACAGTCTGCTTTGCTCTCCCCAGTTCTCTCAAATTGTTCTCGCGGCATTCAAGCCCGGTCCTCTCTCTAAGCAGTTCAGCCGGCTCCTCCCTGCCCAGCCCCCTCTTGCTAATCAATAGTTGATATTTTAAATGTATTTTAATCTTATTTTATCTTCCAGTAATAGTCGCACACTTTCAGGCTCAGTGCTGGAAATTTTAAGTTCATTTCTCCCTTTGTCATGACCCGGTGAGTTGACATTACCTCCATTTTTTTAGGTAAGAAAATTGAGAATATAATGACAGGAATGTTGCTGACATATTAGCTCCCTCTCCCCCCACTGATAAAGAAATTCAGAACTCCTCTTCAGGAGTCCTCCAGTTAATTTTCCTTTATTAACCTTTAATTATGGAAAAGTCAAACACACACAAAAGTAGTGTGAGAAGTATCCATACATTCATTACCCAGCTTCAACAATTATCAATACTTATTAGTGTTCTTTCATTAACTGCAACCACTTTTTGCTCATGCCTTTGGGCTCCAGTTTTCCCTCCAGACTTCCCTATCTGTAGATCACTTGAGGTTAACTCAAGTTAATATCAAGGTTAACTTCAAGGTTAATCTTAACCTCAAGGTTAATCTTCAAGGGCAATTCTGAGATAGTCCCATACTTTAAAAAAAAAGAGGCAAGTTGACTCTGTGTATTTTGCCTGAAGAAAGAAAATGTGCTTGGTGCCTATTATCGTGGGCTCAGCGCTAGTTACAGTGAATCATGAGGTCCCAGGGAGCTACAGGATGCCAAAGAGTCTGCCACACATTGTCATAAGTTTCATCATAAATGAGAAAACTGTTCTGCATAGGGCCATTGTTTCTCTAGCTTCCAGAGAAAGCCTTCCAATTGTTAAACTGGACTGTCCTCCCTTCAATCCGACCCACCCAAAGTTGGCCTGCAATGCTTGGCTGTGCCACCATTTTTCACAATATATGAGTGGTTAATATTCATGAGGGCATCTTACCAGTGGAGTTTGCAGAGGCATATGGAAACCACAGCCTCTATTCTCATCAAGTTTGCACCAAAGTGTCTGAGTCTATTTACTCACAATTTCCTGATGTTTTGACATTTCCTTGCTGATTTGCCTCATGAATGAATGCCTCATGACACATTTGCGATCCGAAGCAATATCCCAACAAGCCAAAGATTGGCTTCTCCTGTTGCCAGGGGCCATCTCGTCTCATTTTTGCACAGAATACATGTTGCAAAGTCAGAAAAAAAAGGTGACAGTACTGAATATCTCTTTCTGTCTCGTATGTCTTAGTCTCTGTAGATGAGAAAGTAAGGCAGAATGGTCACACAGGTGTATAGCTGTTACTTTTGCATTATAACGTGTCACTCCAGTCTCATGAAATAAGAAAGAAAACATTATCACCATCATAATTTTTTTTGTGATTTGAAAAGCAAAATATATTCTCTGTCAAAACAATACAAAAAGAATAAAAAGTATAAACTCTGAAAAGCAAAACTACCTCTCTTATCTCACTCCTAGTCCTATTTGCTTAATACTCCCCCTTAAAAGTGATTGCTGCTCATTTGGTATGCAAATTTCTAGGCATTTTTCAATATTTTGATATGTACCTCTTAAAATATACATATATATATATCCACACACATACATAAACTGAAAAATATATATATACACATAGTGTAAAAGAAACATACATGAACACATCCACTCACATGTGTATGCGGTTCTGTTTGCACACTGCATTAAATCTAAGATGCCACTGATGATGCAGTCTATCATATGGTATATACCACCATCAGGACTGTTCCCTGGCCAGCAACAACTATAAGACATTATCAATTATAAGACATCTTATAATAATGTCAAAATATAAAGAATGTACATTTTAAAATCAATGAAATATGTCAATATTTTGCAATTAATTTTTTCAATGAATAGTATTACATGCAGGGCAGCAAAGAAGACACAGATGTGAAGAATAGACTTTTGGACTCAGTGGGAGAAGGCGAGGGTGGGATGATTTTAGAGAACAGCATTGAAACATGTATATTACCATATGTTAAATAGATGACCAGTACAAGTTTGATGCATGAAGCAAGGGAGACAAAGGTGGTACTCTGGGACAAGCCAGAGAGATAGAGTGGGGAGGCAGGTGGGAGGGGGTGTTCAGGATGGGGGGACACATGTATACTTGCGGCCAATTCATGTTGATGTATGGCAAAAACCATCACAATATTGTAAAATAATTATCCTCCAATTAAAATAAATATATATGGTAAAAAATAGTACAGCACAGCTATAGTCTCACGTCTGGACGAATGGATCCACTTCTTTTTAAACTGTTGCATATCTCTTCCACAATGTATTGAACATTTAATGAATAGTTCTCACATAGTTTTAAATATTTAGGCTGCTTCTAAGTTTACTATTAAAATAACACTGGATGGCTATATGTCAGAATAAACCTTTGTATACTTTTATGAAAATTTTATAGAATGTATTCCTAGTATCAATAGTATAACTGTTGGGTCAGAAGTTCTAAGCCAGTAAACTGTTTACAGTTCAGTTCAGTTCAGTCGCTCAGTCGTGTCCGACTCTCCACGACCCCATGAATCACAGCATGCCAGGCCTCCCTGTCCATCACCAACTCCCGGAGTGCACTCAAACTCATGTCCACAGAGTCGGTGATGGCATCCAGCCATCTCATTCTCTGTCGTCCCCTTCTCCTCCCGCCCCCAACCTTTCCCAGCATCAGAGTCTTTTCCAGTGAGTCAACTCGTCGCATGAGGTGGCCAAAGTATTGCAGTTTCAGCTTTAGCATCAGTCCCTAAATAGTATCTGGTGATCTGAATGCCCACTTTCCAGTGAAAAACACTGGTTCTGAGAAGCCAAGTGCCTAACTCAGGCTCACATGTTACTAAAACATGGACCATTTTGCCAATTGCTTTTGGATTAGGACAGGACTCTTTTCTACTACGGATTCACCTTTGACAGAACGTAAAATGATTAGTAAGTTTAACGAGAAGGCACTTCAGTCCTTGGAGAGAGGCATTCATTTTTTTCAAGGCTCTGAGCATGACATTTATGGGAATAGCTGTGTACTTGGGGGACATTTAATAACCTGTGATGGCAAAGACACCTAAATTATTTGTACACAGGTCTGAGCAATCAGATTTAGCATGATTGGTCTGGTTTAGTAGAAAGTGTTTCTATTTTGTGGAAGCAAAGGAAATCAAGGAGTTGCGGGTTTCTTGGTTCTGTGGGGTGGCATGATGATTTTTGAGTTGCACAGAATTGGACTGTCCAGATTTTGTGATCTATTCCAATTTTGTAGACCTTAAAAGAGATCCTCCTCAGCTTTCCACACTCCTTTCTTCACCCATCAGGAAAAATAACCACTGCAAACCTGGACACATCAAACTAAGCAAATTTCTGCTGTAATTACACTCAGACAATGTTGAATGGAAATAAAAGTTTATTTGAAATCCTGTATAATTATTCTGGTTGATAGGCTACACTATGCAAATCTCCTAAAGTGGTGCTTCTCAAATGTTACTGAACATATGAATCCTTAGGGCTTTTTTTTTTTTTTTTAAATAATATATTTTATTTAACCCAGTGCCGTTTCAATACATAATTAACCTAAAATTTTTAATTGAGGTATAGTTGATTTACAATATTATATAATTGTGTGCAACATAATTGTACATACAGTGTGCAACATAGTGATTCACACTTTTTAAAGCCCACACTCCATTTGTAACTATTATAAAACACTGGTTACACCCCCTGTGTATAACACATCCTTGTAGCTTATTTATTTCACACATAGCAGTTTGACCTCTTAACCCCGCACCCCTGTTACGTCCCGCCCCCTTCCTTCTCTCTGCTGGTCTTTTATTAATTTTAAAATTTAGATCCTAATTTAGCAGATCTAGGGAAGGACTTACACTGGGTTTCTGGCCCAGCCTATGTTGCTGGTCACAGACCTCACTTTTGAGGAACAAGTTCCTACATGAGCAGTCAGCAAACTACAGCCAGTGGGCCAAATCTGGTCTCCTATCAGTTTTGTAAATAAAGTTTTATTGGAGCACAGCCATGCACATTTCCTTTTGTATTGTCTATGGCTGCATTCCCACTGCAGTGGAAGAGTCAAGCAGATAATGGAGACCTTACAGCTTGCAAAGCCTGG
This sequence comes from Moschus berezovskii, assembly GCF_049115385.1. Lineage (NCBI taxonomy): Eukaryota > Metazoa > Chordata > Mammalia > Artiodactyla > Moschidae > Moschus > Moschus berezovskii. The sequence goes on from NC_142483.1 coordinate 22,191,795, forward strand.
AATATCTGTGGTCTGGTCCTTTACAGAAAACATTTGCTGTCCCTACTCTCTATGAGTTCTTGGATATTGAATACTTGGTCTTTAGGACAGAGTTTCAACATTCATCTAACAATAATTATGCACTAAACAGTGTGCTAAAAGGGTTCAGTCATGAACAAGATACCATCCCTATTCCCCATGGAGCTTATATTTATTTTCTCCCTCAATAGTTAAGTGACTACATTCTTGAAGCCTCAGTTTTCTCATCTGTAAGATGGGGTTAAAAATTCCTAACGCTTAGGGTTGACATAAGGAAAGTAAATAGTCAAAAATAGTCAAAAAAAGATTCTTATTGTATTGTTCTGATTATTTTTCTTACTCTCCAGGATTTTGGACAATGAACACCTTCCTTACGCTCTGTGTGTGTGTGTGTGTGTGTGTGTGTGTGTGACTGTGTGTTTCCTTCCTGGCTATTCAGAAAGAAAGGAGCTGAAAGTGACTTTTCCTTAAACTTTAAAAGAAAGGTTTATCAATTCAATCATAGCTTCTGACACTGAAACTTCTCTTTGATTCTGAAACCAAAGCAAGAACAGTGTTCTTGGCTCTCAGAACGAGCCTCTCTGTGTTTCTCTAGCTGCTGAATCTGCCATCCGTGAGGTGCTAATGGTGACATGGCTCCTGGTGGGAAAGGGTAGAGAGGATGGGAGGAGAGCTGTGCTCTCTCAGCAAGAGTGACAGCCTTTGATGGGATTAGCTAACAAACCCCTATGGAGAAACAGAGCCTTTATACTCAACAGCTAAGTTGGATTTTTAATTCATTATTTATTTGATTTCAAAGAAAGACTGGACAACCCCCCACATTCTCTCTGGGCCAGTGGAGACCTGCACACATGTTTATGCTATTTTGTGTCTATGTTGAATCTTTAATGGATTGTAAATTCTACATAGATGGGAACAATGTATGCCTTAACTTTTTTTCCTAGGAAGCAGCTCTCTAAACAAAGATTCCAGTGTTCATAGTTAATTGGGGAGATGAGGAAACCAGTAGAGCAGCAGGGAAAGAAGACACAGGAAGGAAGAGATGTCTTATGTTATCATGAGATAGGTAGCATCTAGCTACCACTAGAGAGCTCCTGAGTTGAATCCTGCTGTGGGACTCTGGAAAATGCTGTAGGAAATGTGCCTCAGAATTATCCCACTGAGAGCTGTGGGTGCCTGTGAGTCTACCCACAATACACCAACTGCTGCTGCTGCAGCAAGGGCTCATGTAGGCATTAATTTTCTGCTATTTCAGACTAAATAGAAGCCACAGCTGTCTGCTGGAACCAAGCAGGGAGATGGTAAGATCCGAGGGTAGTCACAAGGGACTGAGAGCCTCTGGGTGGCTTAGCTGTTTCTACTTCCCATGCCTGCAGTGGGCACACACACTAGGGGCTTATGAACTGCTGACTATTGTATTTTGGATGAATCTAGACGTATAAACCAACCTGGTCAGTGGAAGGGGAGGAACAGGGCTGAAAGTGTTTGAGTGAATTGTGGGAAAGTGAATGACAAAGAATGCTTCATGCTATAAAAATCTGAAGAGAAAGAATAAAGTTACCTTGAAGTTGACAGGGTTTTGACATACTGCCCCGTCAACATCAAGGTACCACAAAGATGGTGCCTTGGCATATGGCCTGTTATAAGATGAAGTAGTTTGAGAAAATGGCAGCAGTAAGAAGGCCACTCTGACCTTTCCCCTCCTGGAATAGGTCATAAGACACTTCAAAGAGCTTCCTTATCTCCATAGACAAAGGGATGCAAAGAAGATTCTTAACAGGCCTTGCTAAGTCTCTCCCAGCTTACTCCACTTAGTTCACACTCTCTGACCTGTTACATTTATCCACCACTGTTGTCTCTTAACCACACCTAGCATAAAAATTCTCAGGTTGACTGTTTCTTCAGGCTTCATTTCATCTGAAGTCTCCCATGTCCGTGTAGTGCAGTTCAGTTGTTCATTCGTGTCCAACTCTTTGCGACCCCATAGACTGCAGCACACCAGGCTTCCCTGTCCATCACCAACTCCCAGAGCTTGCTCAAACTCAAGTCCACTGAGTCAGTGATGCCATCCAACCATCTCATCCTTTCTCATCCCCTTCTCCTCCTGTCTTCAATCTTTTTCCAGCATCAGGGTCTTTTCTAAAGAAGAGTCAACTTTTCGCATCAGGTGGCCAAAGTATTGGAGCTTCAGCTTCAGCATCAATGAATATTCAGGATTGACTTCCTTTAGGATTGACTGGTTTGATATCATTGTAGTCCAAGGGACTCTCCAGAGTCTTATCCAGCACCACAGTTCAGAAGCATCAATTCTTCAGTGCTCAGCTTTCTTTATGGTCCAACTCTCACATCCATACATGACTACTGGAAAAACCAAAGCTCTGACTAGATGGACTTTGTCAGCAAAGTGATGTCTGTGCTTTTTAATATGCTGTCTAGGTTTATCATAGATTTTCTTCCAGGGAGTAAGCATCTTTTAATTTCATGGCTACAGCCACCATCTGCAGTGATTTTGGAGCCCAAGAAATTAAAATCTCCCTGTTTCCACTTCTCCTCCATCTATATGCCATGAAGTGACGGGACCAGATGCCATGATCTTAGTTTTCTGAATGTTGAGCTTCAAGCCAGCTTTTTCACTCTCCTCTTTCACCTTCATCAAGAGACTCGTTAGTTCCTCTTCACTTTCTGCCATAAGCGTGGTGTCATCTGCATATCTGAGGTTATTGGTAGCTCTCCTGTCAATATTGATTCCAGCTTGTGATTCATCCAGTCTGGCATTTCACATGATGTATTCTGCATATAAGTAAAACAAACAGGGTGACAATATACAGCCTTGATGCACTCTTTTCCCAATTTGGAACCAGTCTGTTGTTCCATGTCCAGTTCTAGCTGTTGCTTATTGACCTGCATACAGGTTTCTCAGGAGGCAGGTAAGGTGGTCTGCTATTCCCATCTCTTGAAGAATTTTCCACAGCTTATTGTGATCCACAATCAAAGGCTCTAGCATAGTCAATGAAGCAGATGTTTTTCTAGAACTCTCTTTCTTTTTCGATGATCCAACAGATGTTGGCAATTTGATCTCTGGTTCCTCTGCCTTTTCTAAATCCAGCTTGAACATCTTGGAGTTCTTGGTTTATGTATTGTTGAAGCCTAGCTTGGAGGCTTTTGAGCATGACTTTGTAGCATGTGAGATGACTGAAACTGTGCAGTAGTTTGAGCATTCTTTGACATTGCCCTTCTTTGGGACTGGAATGAAAACTGACTTTTTCCAGTACTGTGGCCACTGCTGAATGTTACAAATTTGTTGGAAAACAAATTTGTTTTTCCTCTTATCCTGTTAGGAAGTGTCTGAGTGAATGCTCTGTGTTGAAACATCATGTCTGTTTCAGATCATAAAAAGCCACTACAGTTTTCCTTTGCCTGAAGTTTGGAGTAGCTAGGAGACTATATTAATAAATATTTTGGGGTCTTGGGTTCTGTGGAGTTGTGTATATAGTCTCATATCATAGGTTGTACTGTTTCTAATGTGTTTCCTTGTCTCCTATCTTTTGGAAGAGTTTGTGATGAATTATTTCCAATTCTTTAAATGTTTAGAAGACTCCACCAGTAAAGCCATCTTGGCCTGAGCTTCTTTTTGGAGGAATTTTTTAAATTACTAGTTCAATCTCTTTACTTGTTATATGTCTATTTAAAATTTCCATTTCTTTTTGAATGAGTCTTTTTCAGCAGTTTTTATCTTTCTAGGAATTTGTCCATTTCACCTACATTATCTGATATGTTGGCAGATAGCTTTTTTTTTAATACTATTTTGTTACAATTCTTTTTATTTCTGTAAAGATATCTTCTCTTCCATTTTGGATTTTCATAATTTGAATTATTTTTCTTGGTCAATTCTCAGGGTTAGATTATAAAGAATAGGATCTATTTCTATTACTACGTGATCACCATCTCCCAATAAATCTCAGGTTTTAATCTATAAAATGGAGATAGTTCAAAACATTCATTCTTTTAATAATACATGTGGAACACCTATAATATGCCAAGCACTGTTTATAGCTGTGGAGCACAGCAGTGAAAGAAACAAAACCCTTTCCCACATGGAACTCACATTTCTTTTGTGAAGTTTAAATATGATAATATTATAGAGCTACTGGCATATAGTACATGCCCAGTGAATGATGGCTATTGTAACCATCTTTGGTGTTGTCCAGTACCCCATCAGGCTCTGTAGGGAAAGGCTGTGAATACTTTCTTGTATTCAAGAAAGGCTGGCTTGTGATACTTTCTTGAAGACTTTCTCTCTCACACCTCATCATAATCAATGCTGCTCAAACACAAACACTGCAGCAGCAATTTCCTTTTATGTCTAACTTCTAATTATCTATAAATACACACTATTATGAGATGGTTCTCTTCTTTTGATGTATGATATCAAACATTTAGCTAGTCAAAATCCTACTTGACTACCCTGTCTGTTGCACTGAAACTCAAGTAGCTCAGAGCTGTGGTAGAATCTTCTACAAACACATTAATTTGCATAGTTTTCCCATACATTTTTCTTTTCTCTTCCGTCACTCAAGCAGGTAGCAAGGCTTGCTCTCTTGCCCCTGGGAAAGTTAGCAGCAAATAAGAAAGTGAATAGGGCAGTTCCATTTATGAACTTCTAATCTCAAAAGATTTGTCCACTGAAGAGATGATGCTAGACTTCTTTCTGGCAGGGAGAGAAGAGGGAAGGGAGCCATTATTGGAAACAAGAATAGAAAGAAAGAAAACTTTTACTTTGGATTAAAAAAGTGATTTTTGAATACAGAGCTGTGTGTGTGTGTGTGTGTGTGTGTGTGTGTGTGTGTGTGTGTCTGCCCTAAGCAGTAGAGATTTGAGCTATCCCTGGAAGCAGCCTTGGAAGATGTCCAGACTGCCGAGAGGACTGAGTGCTTGGGTTCACTGGAGACACCAGAATTCCCAGTTTTCTCAAAGACCCCAGGCCCCAAGCATGACTCTGAAGAAGACATGCCATCAGAACTGGAGGGATGGTGTGGGCTGGAGGCACTGTGGACTCTCAGTAGTAACTAGAACAGGTTCAAGTTCATGATTGAGCACCCTCCTTTAAGTTGTGATGCTTCATAGCCTCTGGGACATCCATCATCTTTAGGAAGAAGACTCTAATAGCTCATCCTCCATTGGTTAGCCAGGAGCTGTGGCCCCTGAATGAGAACCAAGTGGATTTAAGGAAGTTAAAGAAACAGAAGGACTTTTTTGTTTGTTTTGGGTTTGTTGTTTGTTTTGCTTTGTGGTTTCTCTCTCTCTCTTTTTTTTGGCACAGCTATGCTTATGGACTGAAAATCATACTTGCCATCTACCTTAGCCACAGGATAGGAACTAGTGAAAACTAAGGACCTCTGTAGGCTTCCCTGGTGGTCCAGTGGCTAAGACTCGATGCTTCCAATGCAGAGGCCCAGGTTCGACCCCTGTTCAGGGAACTGGATCCCATGTACTGCAACAAAGATGGATGATCTTACATGTCACAGCTGAGGATCTCTGGCTCATCCCTCTTCTGAGAGTCCAGAGCTGGGAGGTATGGGAAACTCTCCGACTATTTGATTCTTTGCTCCTGTTCTTTTCCGAGTCAGTTGGCTTTGATAAATACAGACTGACTCCAACCGAGAAAGGGACAGATAAACCTAGCACAAACCATGATTCACACACAACCTTGAACAAAACAGTAGCTGAACTCATCAGACAGCGACAAGGCAATGAAGGGCACATTTACTGTAACACACAGCTGGGACACTCAGAACTCAAGAGCATCTCAAGTCTACCTTCTGATTCGGTCCACCACAGACTAGGGGCATGGAGGGCAGGGACTGTCTTTTACTGGCTCCCACGGTGGCTCGCACAGGGACTAGCACAGAGCAGGCACTTAATACATGTTAACTAATTAAAACATCTCATTGTTGAGAGTCTACTATGTTCCAGAAATTGCCCCCGACATTGGGGAAAATATTATCGCATTTAATTCTCCATGCAACCCTGTGAGGTGAATTGCTCAAAATCTCGATTCTAATAAGTGGCAAGATTCCACTTCTGGTTGAATTCTTTTTAATTTTTACTTTATATTGGAGTATAGATGATTAACAATGATGTGTTAGTTACAAGTGTATAGCAAAGTGATTCAGTTACACCCATATAAGTATCCAAAATACATAAAGAAAAATGAATACCTGATATTTGAGTCCCTTGATAAATGGTAGTTGTTGTCATAAATTAATCATTTGGGTTTTGCTTTTAAGTATTAGGGAATCAACAAGGAAGAGCTTTCATTCTACCCTTAATTATCCTTTCAATCATCCATCCAGTGAAAAAATTATCCTGAGTTTTACATCCCATATACTTGTCTCTCATAACTACTTTGCCAATCAGTAGGAAATGTCTAGAAATCAGTAGAGTAAGAAAAATAATATTCAAGTTCTAAAAAATCTCTGTTTCACAAGTTGCTTGCTATGACTTCCTGGGTTGGTGAAAAGTTTTTAAGATTTAGAATTATAAAACTAGGTTAAAATATTGCGTTAATCAAATCCTAGATTACTAGCAAGTTTTGCTTTGGGAAAATTAGTTATTCTCTCTGAGTCTCAATATTCTCATCTGTACAATGGGAATAATATCCATATGTTGAATTTATCAAGTAATACATAGTATAGCAATTTGGAAACAAAACCTAAACATGTGTAACCATATAATCATTGTTGTTATCTACTAGAAGAGATTTAAATCTACATATTCACATAGTAGACTTAATATGGGAAAAAATGGATTTGGTCAAGGGGAAGAATGTTGTTACTTTGGAACTTGATAAAATTTGATAAAGGTTGACAAACCTTATAAATGTTTTGCTATATCTGAGGATATACAGAAAGAGACTAGGGTAAGAAGGCCATGTACAGTGTGCACTTCTGGGCTGCACAAAACCACCTGGTTTGGGAGAAAGAGTGCGTGCGCTAAAATACAAGTTACATTTATAGTAACTTGTGGAGGGTCTATATTAGCCTAAAGAAAAAGGTGCCTTTTTCCTTTCTGTAACATTTCTACCAGAGAGGGCTCCCATTTGCATCCACACACATCTGGGAGACTTTTTTTTTTTTTTGTAATTTGCTCAACGTCTTCCCTGAAATCAAATCCTGTGATAAGGACTTAGAAACAAATAGTTTATTTGGGAAGAGATACCATAAAGCACAGTGAAAAAGTAACAGTGACACAGGGAGGTAAAAAGCCAACAAAGTTTACCTAATTAAGTTGCTTTGCAGTGTTGTCACCTAGAGTTCAATTCCAGTGAGGACTCTAGGGAAGATCTGGACAAACTGTCAATCAAATAAAAGGAGACCAGAGGAGTTCGGACTTCTACCCTATTCTGGTTGATGACTGCACCTCAGACACTAACTTCCCCACATATTGGTGCCATTTCTCCTTCTGAGGCAGGAAAGTGGATTGACTTCTCCAGAAGTGCCCCTAGGGTGAGATGTTGGCAATATACACGGAACTGTCCACACAGAGGTTCTGAAGTTAGGTGTACTTAGGGGATGTGTGGCAGGGCACAGCTGTAGGCTGGAAGTTTTTTCAAAGTTCTCTAGAGAAGTGGGTTTGAAGAAGAAGCATGCTCAAGAGAGGTCCTCAAACTTTACACAGACTGGCCAAGAGCTGATCTTGTTCAGCTCTAATTTTCATTCCATTTTCCTTCCCTCAGCTTCCTTGTGCCCATGAATCACACAGAGCCTAGAGTCAAGTTCTGCCCATCTTCACTTAAATAGCTGTTTGGGCAGTCAGGCATATGACTGGATACAGAGGACATTTAAAATGATAACTTGGATATTCACAGATGAATGCAGACTGGCTGACTCATCAAGTCACTTAAGTGCCCAGCAAAACAAATCTACCAGCAATTATAGTCTCTAAGGGATCTAAAACATTTCTCTTCTTCCCTATTTTATTTCATTAACATACATTAATGAGAGTGATTATTATCTAAATAAGCATAATCATGTCTAATTAATTGAGATGTTTGTTCATTCAAAAATATTAAACACTTATTGAGTGCCTACACCATGCCAAGCTCTTGGCAAGGCACTGAAAATATAGGAGTGAATGAGTTTCGTGATTTCTGCCTTCATGGAGTTTACATTCTAGTGGAATAAACACAGCATGAGAAGAATATATTGGAGGAAACAAACAGGATGATGGGATACAGAGTTCCTGGGAGGGTCCTATTTTAGGTCAGGCGGTCAGGGCAGGCCACTTCAGAGTGGCTAACTGACCTGAGACATGAAGGACAAGAACAATCTTCTTAATTAAGCAGGCAGAAATACAAATTAAAAGGCCTTAAGTAGGAAGGAGGGTCTGAAAGGAGTCAACGTGGTTTTAGAGAGTTTAGAACAGTGGTTAATTGGGTGCGTTCTGGAGGCAGAATTAACCACTTAATAGCTCTGTGACCTTGGGCACATCACTTAACTTCTTGGTGCCTTAGTTTCTTCATCTGTAAAATGGGATAATGTAACTACTAACTCATAATCATGTTATAAAGATTAAATAAAACATTGTATGTTAAGTGCTAATCACCATATCTGAACATAAGAGCTCTACAGATATCATTGAGTTGATCATACCTCCCTTTCCCTCCAAAATTCAACTCTGATAATGGCTGAGCACTCTAAGATGAGTCAAACTTTTAGGTGTGGTTTGATCTATGAACTTAAAATGGACTCTGTTTCTTTTTCCTTAATTCTCTTAGGTATACCCTCCAGGTGAGTCTGCTTTTTCATCTGACTGGCTTCCAACAGGATGACAAAGCTGATTGCATCAGCCATAAGCCTTCTTCTGCACATCCCTGCAGGAGTTCTAGGACTCACACAGACACTGTTCCATCTAGAGAAAAAAAGCATATTCAAGAACATTTCTTACTGAGATTCTGAGAGTCAATCTAATTGGGTTGGCATAGGTCACATGCCTATTCTGAACCAATTCATTGCAACTAAAAAGTGGGGTGCCCTTGGCTTTACTTAGGTCATGTGCTACTAGATTTGGGAATGGAGTTAGATATTGAAAGATCTTGTGGCTCTCCAGTGAAAATTGAGAGCTCATGGAAAAGTGGAAAAGGAAATGATGCTGGGGATATACAGCAGTATGTCCAGGCATCTTATCCTTTATTAAACTCATTCTAATTAGATAAAAGAACATTGGGTTTGGGTAAATTAAGAGATCTATGTCATAACTGTGATCTTCTCATCACATCATCTCATCTAAGACTTGCATAATCAACTGACCCATATAAATCATTTTCTTCCTCTTAAATTTATTTGTTCAACAAATTTCCTAAACTTCTATTACGGGCAAGACATTGACACAGTGGAAACAAGCGGAACCATCCCTGTCCTCGTCAGGCTAATGCTCTAGTCCAGTGGGATTTAAATATGAATTTTATAGCTTCATTGAACAGATGTTCTTAACATTAAGGTATAATAAAATATGGTGGAATCTGTTTATTTTACCCTTGTATCTGATTCCTGTATTTTATCACAAAGGCAGAAACTAAACTATCAGAACTGTAAAAAGTTAATAAAATAGCTTTGTTATAAAAGTTTTATTGTTTTCTTTTAAACTTCTCAATTCAAGAAAATTTGGATCCTCTAGAAACTGTTCTGTCAAGATTTAATTTGAATCTGTTTTTATTAACTACCAGTGTCTATAAGCATCTGCACTGTTACAAAAATTGTTAGAGCATAAAAGTAGAAATAATAACACAAGGAAATATAGTTTATTTCTTGAGAAAGATTAAAAAGTACAATAAAGATTTACCAAATCCCTTGGGGGAAGTGTTTGATTTAATAAGGAATCATTCTAATTAACCAGCAAAATTCAGTCCTAGAAAATAAAATATGTAATTCATAGTTTGAAATTTTAATTTTAATTTCTCTAGTTTTGTTTCAAAGCTAACTTTCATAGTTAGAGATACTTGCTGGTTTTGTTTTATAAAAACATTCTTTTTTTCCTGTTGAAATGTATTGCTCCTTATAAGAGTTGAGAATGGTAGTTCATTTTGCCATGAGTTCTCAACACAGACATTGCTCCTGTCAATAGAAAAGGGCCAACCAATTACAATGATGAAAAGGATGAAATATTTCCTTTGGCCATGGTTACAATTTTGAGGGGAGATTGATGAATTTCTTCTCCTGATTAGTACAAGTGACAAACCACATCCAACCGATTTTCCCTTTGGTTTGGACCACTTCTTCCCTCCCTCTGCTGTTTATTGGACCATTGAATAACCAACCACAGTGTTACAGACTATTTCTGAACCTGATGAGCATAAAGCCGTGTGTAAGGCGAAAAGGAACCCATTTGGTAAAGTGAAAAGAGAGAAAGAAGAGTAAGTGTTTATTTATTTTTTTAATATTAAAATACTTTATTAAAAGATACATTAAAATCACTGTGTAGGATGTACTTCATTAGTGTCTGCTTTTAAAAGCTTTCAACAACAGGTCTGCTGCTAGTCCTGGGGACAAGGCCCCACTGAGAACCCGCTTTTCCAGAAGAGGAATCTGTTCCTGGACTGCGGGGTGGGTCCTCAAATGCTCTATCACGTTCTCCTGAATGAGGTTCCACATCCAGACCTTCTGCTGCTTCTGTCACTTGGCGGCCAGCTCCCCACTGACAAGCATCGCCTCCTGGAATTCTTTCATTTTATCCCACATTTCAGTGATCCCCTCTCCACTTCGGGCAGAAATACAAATTACCTTTGGTCTCCAGACTCCTGAACGCCTGCGCAGTAATTTCAGTACGCTCACATATTCTACTTCTATCCTTTGAACTGGCAGGATCAAGTCTCTATCGGATCTGGTGATAGCCACCAGGTCTGCCATCTCCACAATTCCTCTTTTGATGCCCTGTAATTCATCTCCTCCTGCTGGTGGCGGTAGTAAAATGAACATGTCAACCATGTCGGCGACAGCAAACTCCAACTGTCCCACACCCACAGTTTCAACAAGAATGATGTCATATCCGCCTCCTTCGCACAGAAGAATAGTTTCATTTCTGGTCCTCGTCACACCTCCGAAAGTGCCTCTAGTAGGAGATGGCCTGATGTATGCAGTCATATCTCTAGATAACTCAGTTATTCGGGTTTTAACACTTAAGAGTGATCCACCACTAGTACAAGAAGAAGGGTCCACAGCCAGCACAGATAATTTGTGTCCTCTCTCAGTGAGCATTTTTCCAAAATATTCTATAAAGTTTGATTTTCCAGCACCAGGAGGCCCAGACAATCCCACTAGAAACACTAGTGGTTTTCCTTTATTTAATTGTTCTTGTTCTCTGTGGTGGGCTAATACTTTCTGAAGAAGCACCTGGGCCAACTCCTTTTTCCTGCTGTGTGTTGATTCTACCGGAGTTATGGCCTCCGCTAAATGGGCCCTTTGGCCTTGGATTAAGCCAGTATAGAGCTTATCCACAAGTCTCTGCTCTTTATCAGAAAGCCCTTCTGAGTGTTCCTCTAAGGTTGTCTGCAGAGCAAGTGTTTAAAAGCAAAAGTTCTTATTAAAATTCTCATGTGTAGAATAGATAAACAAGAAGGCCCTACTGTACAGCACAGGGAACTATATTCAATACCCTGTGTTAAAACATAATGGAAAAGAACACGAAAAACAATGTGTGTATACACATACACATACATACACACACAAAACTGAATCAATTCACTGTATGCTAGAAACATAAATCAGTTCAGCTCAGTTCAGTCACTCAGTCTTGTCCGACTCTTTGTGACCCCATGGACTGCAGCACACCAGGCTTCCCTATCCATCACCAACTCCCAGAGCTTACTCAAACTCATGTCCATTGAGTCAGTGATGCCGTCCAACCATCTTATCCTCTGCCATCCTCGTCTCCTCCTGCCTTCAATCTTTCCCAGCATCAGGGTGTTTTCTAATGAGTCAGCTGTTTGCATCAGGCAGCCAAAGTATTGGAGTTTCAGCTTCAGCATCAGTCCTTCCAATGAATATTCAAGACTGATTTCCTTTAGGATGGACTAGTTGGACCTCCTTGCTGTCCAAGGGACTCTCAAGAGTCTTCTCCAGCACCACAGTTCAAAAGCATCAATTCTTCGGTGCTCAGCTTTCTTTATAGTCCAACTCTCACATCCACACATGACTACTGGAAAAAAAGTTTTGACTAGATGGAACTTTGTTGGCAAAGTGATATCTCTGCTTTTTAATATGCTGTCTAGGTTGGTCATAGATTTTCTTCCAAGGAGCAAGCATCTTTTAATTTCATGGATGCAATCACCATCTGCAATGATCTGGGAGCCCCCCAAAATAAAGTCTGCCACTGTTTGCATTGTTTCCCCATCTATTTGCCTTGAAGTGATGGGACCAGATACCATGATCTTAGTTTTCCGAATGTTAAGTTTTAAGCCACCTTTTTCACTCTCCTCTTTCACTTTCATCAAGAGGCTCTTTAACTCTTCACTTTCTGCTATAAGGGTGATGTCACCTGCATATCGGAGGTTATTGATATTTCTCCCAGAAATCTTGATTCCAGCTTGTGCTTCATCCAGACCAGCATTTCACATGATGCATTCTGCATATAAGTTAAATAAGCAGGGTGACAATATCCAGCCTTGATGTACTCCTTTTCCGATTTGCGAAACAGTCTTTTGTACCTTGTCCAGTTCTAACTGTTGCTTCCTGACCTGCATACAGGTTTCTCAAGAGGCAGTTCAGGTGGTCTAGTATTCCCATCTTTTGAAGAATTTTCCACAGTTTGTTGTGATCCACACAGTCAAAGGCTTTGGCATAGTCAATGAAGCAGAAATAGATGTTTCTCTGGAACTCTCTTGCTTTTTCGATGATCCAGCGGATGTTGGCAATTTGATCTCTGGTTCCTCTGCCTTTTCTAAATACAGCGTGAACATCTGGAAGTTCATGCTTTACATACTGTTGAAGCCTGGCTTGGAGAATTTTCAGCATTACTTTGCTAGCATGTGAAATGAGTGCAATTGTGCAGTAGTTTGAACATTCTTTGGCATTGCCTATCTTTGGAATTGGAATAAAAATTGACCTTTTCCAACCTGTGGCCACTGCTGAGTTTTCCAAATTTGCTGGCATATTGAGTGCAGCACTTTACCAGCATCATCTTTAGGATCTGAACTAACTCAACTGGAATTCCATCACCTCCACTAGCTTTGTTGGTAGTGATGCTTCCTAAGGCCCACTTGACTTCACATTCCAGGATGTCTGGCTCTAGGTGAGGGATCACACCATCGTGATTATCTGGGTCGTGAAGATCTTTTTTATATAGTTCTTCTGTGTCTTCTTGCCACCTCTTCTTAATATCTTCTTCTTCTGTTAGGTCCATACCATTTCTGTCCTTTATTGTGCCCATCATTGCATATAATGTTCCCTTGGTATCTCTAATTTTCTTGAAGGGATCTCCAGTCTTTCCCATTCTATTATTTTACTCTATTTCTTTGGAGGAAGGCTTTCTTATCTCTCCTTGCTATTCTTTGGAACTCTACATTCAAATGCGTATATCTTTCCTTTTCTCCTTTGCCTTTCACTTCTCTTCTTTTCACAGCTATTTTAAGGCTTCCTCAGACAACCATTTTGCCTTTTTGCATTTCTTTTTTTGGGGGATGGTCTTGATCACTGCCTCCTATACAATGTCATGAACCTCCATCCATAGTTCTTCAGGCACTCTATCAGATGTAATCCCTTGAATTTATTTGTCACTTTCACTGTATAATTGTTTAATTTATGTCATACCTGAATGGTCTAGGGGTTTTCCCCACTTTCTGCAATTTCAGTCTGAATTTGGCAATAAGGAGTTCATGAACTGAGTCACAGTCATTTCCCGGTCTTGTTTTTGCTGACTGTTTAGAGTTTCTCCATCTTTGACTGCAAAGAATATAATCAATCTGATTTCGGTGTTGACCATCTGGTGATGTCCATGTGTAGAGTCTTCTCTTGTGTTGTTGCAAGAGGGTGTTTTCTATGACCAGTGAATTCTCTTGGCAAAGCTCTGTTAGCCTTTGACCTGCTTTGTTTTGTACTCCAAGGCCAAATTTGCCTGTTACTGCAGGTATCTCTTGACTTCCTACTTTTGCATTCCTGTCTGCTATAATGAAAAAGGCGTCTTTTTTGGGTGTTAGTTCTATAAGGTCTTGTAGGTCTTCATAGAACTGTTCATATTCAGCTTCTTCAGCATTACTGTCAGGACATAGACTTGGATTACTGTGATATTGAATGGTTTTCCTGGGAAACGGACAGAGATCCTTCTGTCGTTTTGGAAATTGCATCCAAGTACTGCATTTCAGACTCTTTTGTTTACTATGAGGGCTGCTCCATTTCTTCTAAGGGATTCTTGCCCACAGTAGTAGATATAATGGTCATCTGAGTTAAATTCACCCATTCTACTCCATTTTAGTTCACTGATTCCTAAAATTTCGATATTCACTCTAGCCATCTCCTGTTTGACCACTTCCAATTTGCCCTGATTCACGGACCTAACATTTCAGGTTCCTACCCAATATTGCTCTTTACAGCATCAGACTTTACTTCTATTACCAGTCACATCCACAACTGGGTGTGGTTTTTGCTTTGGCTCCATCTCTTCATTCTTTCTGGAGTTATTTCTTCACTGATCTCCAGTAGCATATTGTGCACCTACCGACCTGGGGATTTCATCTTTCAGTGTCATATCTTTATGCCTTTTCATGCTGTTCATGGTGTTCTCAAGGCAAGAATACTGAAGTGGTTTGCCATTCCCTTTTCCAGTGGACCACGTTGTGTCAGAACTCTCCACCATGACCCGTCCATCTTGGGTGGCCCTACATGGCATGGCTCATAGTTTCTTTGAGTTAGACAAGGCTGTGGTCCATGTGATCAGTTTGGTTAATTTTCTGTAATTTTGGTTTTCATTCTGTCTGCCCTCTGATGGATAAGGACAAGAGGCTTATGGAAGCTTCCTGACAGGAGAGACTGACTGAAGGGGAAAACTAGGTCTTATTCTGATGGGCGGGACCATGCTCAGTAAATCTTTAATCTAAGTTTCTATTGATGGGCTGGACTCACATATACTTCAAAAAAGTAATTTTAAAAAAATATATAAAAGTTTTTTCCATGAGGCTCTAAATTGAAGTGTTTTCCCAGATAAGTCCTGCAAAGGTTCATGGGCCAATCCCAAGGCCTAGTTGACTCAGCTGAGGAAAGCCCAGGAGGCATGAAGCAGCCCTGCATGAACTGGTGTAGGATTCAATCCCCATTTTCTTGGATTCTGACAGTATATTAATATAGCATTAAAGGAGGCAGAGTGGAATGGTAGTAGTTATTGAATCCATATGGATAATAATAGTGAATGTATAAATTCCTTACTAAGAGCCAGGCACTGTTCCTTCCAACTTATAAACATGAGTATTTGACACAAGCTTATGAGATAGGTTTTATTATGGAGTCTACTTTCTAGTAAGATGTGCAGGCATGAACAAACTAGACATGTAGAACTTGAACAAGGTCATGCTGCTAGTACTGAATTCAAACCCAGACAGTCTGACTCTAGATCTAACTTAACACTGTGCTCTGTGATAAGTGCTCTTGTTCCTGGAGAAAACATGACATGTGTTTCCTGCCCTCATAGAGCTTAGAGTATTTTTGTAGAGATTATACACATTAAACACACTGAGAGCTACTGTTTGCTGTATATTCATGTTGTGCAAGACATTGTGGGAAGCACAGAGCACAGATAATCTCACGTTATTCCTTACAAACAAAGCGGGGAGGGGGAATCTATCACAAATGGTACAGTTAAGATGTGAATAATAATAGCATAAAACTAAAGACCTTGACCTATTTCAGGTACATGAAGGACATCTAGGAACTTCTTGTCTAAAAGAGAAAAGTTGTAGCTGACACCTGAGGCTGCCTAAGAGTTAGACAGCAAAGAGTATGTTTGTCTGCATGTGTTTTAGGTGAATACTTGTGAGACTATTGTAGACAAACAGAACCTAGAGATGTTGCACTCAATTTCTGTATATGTGGTTGGTAGATTTTCAAGGCTATTTTAAATTCCAGCATTCTGTTTTTGGGACTTCCCAAGTACAGCAGTGGTAAAGAATCTGCCTGCCAGTGCAGGAGATGCAAAAGATTTGGGTTCAATCCCTGAGTTGGGAAGATCTCCTGGAGAAGAAAATGGCAACCTATTCTAGTATTCTTGCCTAGGAAATCCCATGGACAGAGGAGCCTGGGGGGCTACAGTCCAGGGGATTGCAACAGCTTCAAAAACAATGGAGCACAGCACAGCACACACACATTCTGTCTTTGAATTATCAGCTCCACCATCACTTCCTTAGGAAAGCCATCTGTGACTCTCCCAGTCAAGTCAGTCCACCCTTTTGACATTCTTTCACAGCCTGCCTGCCTACACTCAGCCATTAACATTACATTTAAATTTATTTGCATGATTCTTTGATTAATATCTGTCTCTCATCAGGCTATATGATCCAATAGGGGAAGGGTCAACTTTGCATTTGGTCAGCATTGTATTACTTGCATTCAAAATGCACTGAATAAATGAATCGAGATATTTCAGACATGCTTTTGTTAGCTTAAATTGATCAATATGTTACCTTAAAATGATCACATTTATTCCTGAAAGCATATACCCCCCAGATGAAATAAATATAAGTTTTAGACTATGAATTAATTATAATTTAATAACAGGGCATACAAAGTTGGCCTCACCTGCCTTTTTAGTAATACCTTTATACACAATCTGTATTCATGCTATTTTCTAAGTAACATACATTATGCAAAGGCACACTGACAGGTCGATAAATGAGTTAGTAAAATATGTGATCTAAAAGTTTCTCTATATTTTAAAGAAAAATGGGTAACTATATTTTAAGAAATAAATTGTTTTTCCAATTTTTCTAGGTAGTGAATCAGATATATTATTTATAATTAGTGTCTTATGCTTTCTCTCCTGCATGGTTTTCCTTTTTCTAAACTATTTTTTAATCTAGACGATATCATGAAGTAATATATTTTGTATTATGTCAAATGAAAGAACCAGGAAAAGAGTGTGTATTTATCAAAAACAGGGGAAATTAATCCATTATTTGATGTCAAGTGAGTTATTACCCTCTTGGGAGGGTACAGCCTAGAAGAGACCTGAGAGGGGACCCTGGGGGCTGGGATGTTCTTTCTTGATCCAGGTGCATGTTGTACATGTGTTATATTTGTGAAAATTCATCAGGACATACAATGATGATTTATATATTGTACTACCATGTCTCAGGTTCTTTTCCAGACTTGGGGAATATAGCAGGGAAAATACAGACAAAAACCCTGACCTCTGGGAACTAACATTTTTGTCAGGACAACAAGACAATATGAAAGTCTACAACTAAATATATACTGTACGTGATCAGTGCTCTGGGAAAAAGCAAAGCAGGGTGAGGGGATATGAGATGCTGAGCCTGGGTTGGGGGAGTGAAAGCTGTTTCATTCAGGGTTGTCAGGACAGGCCTTTCTGATAAGGAGACATTGCAGAGAGACCCGAAGAAATGGGGGTAAGGAGTCAAAGGGATGTTTAGGAGGAAAGTCTTGAAGCGAAGGGAGCACAGTATGCTAGTGTTCTGGGCCCTAATCCTGGCAAGCAGGGGTGGCTGAATAGAGAGAGGAGGACCAGAATGGTGGGAGATGGAGACACCATCTCACGGAAGGCCACATCAGCAACTTGGGTTTCTTCTCTGTGAGACAGGAAATCTTTGGAGTATGTTTTATATAAAAGTTCTATACTTTGTGCCTTTTGTATGTTCTTTCAGTATCTCAAAATGTTTTTTTAAAAGGTGGTTACCTGATAGAGATATTGCAATGTGAATTATTTTATTCGATTCATCATCTCTATGGTAAGAGGGGCTCAGGGCAACTTGAGGACCCCATGAGGGTAAATTTGTTGAATGTGGGATAAAAGGACCCAAGAAGGGAATGCACCCATGAGTGTGTGTGTATTTGTGTATAGGGAGTGGTCACTGAAAACAAATTGTACTTTCTCTATTTTGATAGTCAGATAGCAGTCTACAAAACATGGGCAGGAGATTTCATCTCCAGGCAGCAGGTTGTACAACACTTAGGAAACGAGAAAGAATTCTCAGTGAAGGCAGAGAAGGGTAACAGCTCAGGTCAGCACATAACCAGGAGGACAAACCTCTGGGCCCACTTTTATAAAGCTTCCATTTTATTTCGGTTCAGCTACGGTTGTGGAAGAACTGTAAAGAAATGCTGCCTTAGAATTTAAAATGAGTTGACTGTTCTTAGAAGAGACTCTAATAGATTAACTTCTCCCAGCCTGATACCACCTTCAGTCCATTTGCTTGGGGGCCAACTTCCTGCTCTGAAAAATTTCAATGGTTTGTTCAGAAGAAATGCATTGTCTTTCCTATTCTCCCAACACCTACTTAGGGGAGATGGAGGATTCTTAAAGACAAATGGTGAACTACTTATTTCTTTTAGAGATTTTCAGACAGCACACTTAAGAGTATCGATGCAGAGGGGGGAAAACCATAAAGAAAGCCCTGTTGTCTCCTATCCAAAACCATTGTCTCTAATCTTTCTGAAAATAGGCTCAATGAAACTAGCAATGATCACCTCTTAAAATTTTACCATTTGTTCCCTTATGTTTCATCTATTCAGTCAATTATAGATTTGGGAAGAGAGAACCAAGCTACCATAGTGTGAAGAATCCATTTAAAACCAATATATCTGTCTGTGCCTGTGAGGAAGTAGAAAGGTCAATTAGTAATTTCATGTTAACATCAGCCCGCCAGTTCCGATAAAGCTGTATATTTGTAGTCCACAAAGACACCGAGCTTTAGATGATCAATGTGAACTATTCAATCCTGGTTTTACAAATGATCAACCAAATTAAATGAGTCAGTGTTTACATTGAATGCTGTACATTAAAATGCTGTATATTGATCTTTGCAAAGGTGAAACAGTTCTAAGAAGATGAAAGACATGTACAATATGGAAAAGAAATGGACCTGACTATCTTTGGGGAGACGACAAAACTATCTTTTACTTGCATTTCTAAAATTTTCCATACAATAATAACAGCAAGTATTTATGAAGCATCTGCTGTGTGCCTGGCATGTGTAAATGCCTAAGATCCACTTTTCTCACACTTAAATGTGCATGAGAGTCAGCTGGGGATCTTGCTAAGATGGAGTTTCTGATTCAGTAGGTCGGCAGTTGGACTTAAGAGTCTGCATTCTAATAAGCTCTTAGGTGATGAGGATGTGCTAACCTTTCCTCGACGATGTGTCTTATACAACATGCTGTATAATTCAATCAGAGCACAGCCAGTGAGGCTGTTAATATTATCGCCTTTTTGTAGGTTAGATAACTAAGAGTCAGAAAGGTTAGGCGGATTGAACCTTGGTCTCAGGTAGGACATGGCAGACTTCATTCTGACTTTAGAGCTCAAACACTCAACAAATAACTTCCAACTGCCTCCTGTTATAATAGAATCAATCTTGATGATTCTATACATTTTAATGTAGCAATAATGAATGAATACATTTTAATCAGCAATTAATTAATGAATACATTTTAATAAGCAATAATATGTCTAAGCCTTTTAGTTTAGTCAAGTCCATCTGTCTTCATTTCAATAAAATTGTGCAGTCTGTATAAAGCTCAGTTTATTAAAGGGAGCTGTTTTCTTCATTTAGACCAGCTCGTGATCGCAAACCACACTGACATTTCCCAGACTGCTTCTGGCATACTAACTGTTTTAAATGTTAGTCTGGTTTCAGGGGAGTCATTATGGAGAACATCAGTCTCGTCTCAGAAATGTGCCCTGCATTAAAATGTAGGTTCAGTAAGGGTTTCTTTGAATGTTCCCAGAGTAATTATTATGGATAAGCACACTGTAAACATTCATATTTTGTATTAGAGCACGTGGTCTACATTCAGTTCAATTCCAGAGATCTTTTTTGAGCACCTACTAGATTTTTGATGCTGTGACTCAGGCTCCAGTGGAGGTGGAGAGGAATAAAGGTTGGTCCCGTTTCCTAGGAGCTTACAGTCTTATCCTCACCTCTCAATTGCATCTAAATTTTGTGTAATTAATTAACATCACAGCTAAAGTGTCAGAACCAACCATGGACACATTTATGAATGAGGCAAATGTCTGCCTGCATTAGACAGATGATTTTAAAGAATCTTGAGAATAAACAGGTTCACTGCTGTTGATGTGATTCCTTGCCTTACCATCAAATAAATCATTTGCCTTCTGTGAAAATGCTCAATCACTTCTGTCTTTTATTGACTCAAAATAATGTCTACTTTAATTTTTTTTCAAAAGTCATATGTATGAATACAAAGGGGCAAAGGGGGGATGAATTGGGAGGTTAGGATTGACATATATACAGTATTGACACTATGTATAAAACAGATAATTGATGAGAATCTACTGTATAACACAGGGAACTCTACTCAATGCTCTGTGGTGACCTAAATGGGAAGAAAACAAAAAAGAGCGGATATATGTATACATATAACTGATTCATTATGCTGTACACTAGACGCTAACACAACACTATAAAGCAACTGTACTCCAATAAAAAATTTTTTAAAATCACATGAATATTGTGGGTAGGGACACTAGAGAGGGAACAAAAGGTATTATCCTCAAGCATCAAAATTCATCCAGTCAGATAATGTGTATTGAATACCTACTGAGTGAAATTTCCTATGACAAATGTTTTTGAAAATGCAGTACATAATATTAGGCATTGTTCCTGCCCTTAAAGAAGTAACAATCGAATTTAGTGATTCTTAAACTTTAATATGCAAAAACATCACCAACAGTATATTCATACCATGGAATTCTGCTTAGCAAGGATAAGAAATGGACTGCTGATGCACTTAGCAACATGATGCATCCCAAAAACATTATGCTGAAAGAAAGAAGTCAGACATAAGAGAGGATAAACTGGGTATACACATTATAGTTATAAAATTAGCTGTTAGGAATATACATGACAACACCCAAAAGACTCCTGATTTTGAGGATATTGTGTGGAAACTCTCCCCGACCACCCAATCTAAAGGAGACCCTTTCTGTTTATTTCTTCATAACATTTGCCATAATTTGTAATTGCATATTTATCAATTTACATGTTTACTTCTGTATTAACCTATAAGTTCCAAAAGGATAGTAGTTACATGTACATTGTTTGCCTCTATATACTTGCTGGCTTTTACAATGCTTAGTATCAATCAATGAAATGTTCTATAGGTATATGTTGCCATAAAGATCATCACCTCCTTGAGAACAGCAGTGGCTCATTTTTTCTTTATGTCTCTCAGAAGTAACAATAAGGACACAGAGGGCACTCTCAAAAACACCTTTGAAGGAAAAAAGTCACCAGAAATAATTGCACGGCTCATAATGTAGAAACAGTAAGCAATGTGAGATTTTTCATCCAAATTGGGATGGATGACTTTCTAAACAGGGAAAATTAATTCAGCGAGTAAATGATGCAAATGAGTCTTCATTTTAGCTGCTCAAAGCTAATTAATGGAATAGATAACGAGAAAGATGCTGCTCTAGGTTAATCTTTATTTTACACACTATGGAGGAGTCTAGTTAAGTGGTTCTCAGTCCTGAGGACACAGGAGATTTGTAAATTACAGGTGGGTGGGTTTTCCTTCTACCCCTCCGTGGCAGTGACTCAATTCTTTTGGGTGGGTCCTGTGTATTGAGTTTTAAAGTCTCCCCGGGTCTGTGAGGGCTGAGAACCTCTGTCTTAAAAAGGAGTGTTTAGATAATGTGGGTTTTGCTCAGAAAAAAAAAAAAAAAAATTGGATTCAAAACTCATCTCCATAACTTTCTAGCTCTGTGACCTGGTGTAGATTACTGAACCTGTCCCAGCTCCAGAGTTTACTGTTATAAAATAAAATAATAATATCTACCCTTTAAAGTGGTGAGGGTTTGAAATTACACAAAATTCCAATATCAAGTAGGTCTTCATAATTGATCATGTACTTTGTTTCTCTATTTAGGTAAGATAATTTGTTTTCTTCAGTTTAGTCCCAGACAACTCATGCATGTTTATATCAAGCCTATGATGATAGCCACCTCATGCGACGAGTTGACTCACTGGAAAAGACTCTGATGCTGGGAAGGATTGGGGGCGGGAGGAGAAGGGGACGACAGAGAATGAGATGGCTGGATGGCATCACCGACTCTACGGACATGAGTTTGAGTGAACTCCGGGAGTTGGTGATGGACTGGGAGGCCTGGCGTGCTGTGATTCATGGGGTCGCGGAGAGTCGGACACAACTGAGCGACTGAACTGAACTGAACTGAACTGATGATGATAGCATCTTGGCTGTGGAAATGGTCTCTGCCTCTCTAAAAGACTAAACAGGCAAATAAGGTGACAGTTTTACTATCAAAACTAACGTTTGAATGGTTAGACCCCTCTCAATTAACATTTTTCCAAATGAGATTTAAAGAAATAAAATACAATAATAACAGAGAATCAGTAATTATTAATCTTTCTGAAGGAATCACCATGGCCATGCATTGCATTTACAAGCCCTGCATGTATTATTTCATTCAATCCTTAGAGCATCCCTATGGGATTGGGTACTTTGGTACTATCATCATTATCCACATTTACAATTAAGGAAAAGAAGGTACAAAGCTATAAAATACCTTGCTCATGTCCCACATTTGATAAAGTGGTAGTGCAAAGATTCAAAGACTAATTTCAGTTGTTGGGTTCTTAATTCTTCCAGCCCTATCACTTTCTTCTAGAAAATAGCCCTTTATGAATATATCTACAGGACTGGGTGAGGGAAATGACGCTTAGTCTGACATGATATGTGTTTGGGAATTGAGTGGCTATGGTTTTGAAAACAAACAAAATGGACTGAGTATATAGAATTCATGAGAACTCCCACTTAGCATGAAATTATTTTTGAAATCTATATATTGAATAATCAACTTTACATTTCAGTATTTTTACTGGCAGTTTTCCTTGAGAAATAAGAGATTTTTGAATACATTTTCTTGTATATTCAACTGCAATTCTCCCCTCTATCCCTCGATTGAATTATGTCTGAGACAGAGGCCAGGAATCTGTCCCCAATGGGGTTGTGTCTCATTTAAATTCAAGCATCTTGTCTAGGAGATTCCTGTAATTACCCTGAGTGCCTTTGGTCCACCTGCTGCCTAATGTACATGTTAGGATGGGTGGAACATTGATGATCAGTTCAGTTCAGTTCAGTTCAGTCGCTCAGTCGTGTCCGACTTTCCGTGATCCCATGAATCATAGCACGCCAGGGCTCCCTGTCCATCACCAACTCCCGGAGTATACTCAAACCCATGTCCACAGAGTCGGTGATGCCATCCAGCCATCTCATTCTCGGTCGTCCCCTTCTCCTCCCGCCCCCAACCTTTCCCAGCATCAGAGTCTTTTCCAGTGAGTCAACTCGTCCCATGAGGTGGCCAAAGTATTGCAGTTTCAGCTTCAGCATCAGTCCCTCCAATGAACATCCAGGATTGATCTTCTTTAGAATGGACTGGTTGGATCTCCTTGCAGTCCAAGGGACTCTCAAGAGTCTTCTCCAACACCACAGTTCAAAAGCATCGATTCTTCGGCGATCAGCCTTCTTCACAGTCCAACTCTCACATCCATACATGACCACGGGAAAAATCATTGCCTTGATTAGACGGACCTTGGTTGGCAAAGTAATGTCTCTGCTTTTTAATATACTATCAAGGTTGGTCATAACTTTCCTTCCAAGGAGCAAGCGTCTTTTAATTTCATGGCTGCAATCAGCATCTGCAGTGATCTTGGAGCCCAAAAAAATAAAGTCTGACACTGTTTCCACTGTTTCCCCATCTATTTCCCATGAAGTGATGGGACCAGATGCCATGATCTTTGTTTTCTGAATGTTGAGCTTCAAGCCAACCTTTTCACTCTCCTCTTTCACTTTCATCAAGAGGCTTTTGAGTTCCTCTTCACTTTCTGCCATAAGGGTAGTGTCATCTGCATATCTGAGGTTATTGATATTTCTCCCAGCAATCTTGATCCCAGCTTGTGCTTCTTCCAGCCCAGCGTTCCTCATGATGTACTCTGCATATAAGTTAAATAAGCAAGGTGACAATATACAGCCTTGACATAATCCTTTTCCTATTTGGAACCAGTCTGTTGTTCCATGTCCAGTTCTAACTGTTGCTTCCTGACCTGCATACAGGTTTCTCAAGAGGCAGGTCAGGTGGTCTGGGATTCCCATCTCTTTCAGAATGTTCCACTGTTTATTGTGATCCACACAGTCAAAGGCTTTGGCATAGTCAATGAAGCAGAAATAGATGTTTTTCTGGAACTCTCTTGCTTTCTCCATGATCCAGCGGATGTTGGCAATTTGATCTCTGGTGCCTCTGCCTTTTCTAAAACCTGCTTGAACATCTGGGAGTTCACGGTTTACATACTGCTGAAGCCTGGCTTGGAGAATTTTGAGCATGACTTTACTAGCGTGTGAGATGAGTGCAATTGTGCGGTAGTTTGAGCATTCTTTGGCATTGCCTTTGTTTGGGATTGGAATGAAGACTGACCTCTTCCAGTCCTATGGCCACTGCTGAGTTTTCCAAATCTGCTGGCGTATTGAGTGCAGCACTTTCACAGCATCATCTTTCAAGACTTGAAATAGCTCAACTGGAATTCCATCACCTCCACTAGCTTTGTTCGTAGTGATGCTTTCTAAGGCCCACTTGACTTCACATTCCAAGATGTCTGGCTCTAGGTCAGTGATCATGTTATCGTGACTCTCTTGGTCGTGAAGATCTTTTTTGTACAGTTCTTCTGTGTATTCCTGCCACCTCTTCTTAATATCTTCTGCTTCGGTTAGGTCCATACCATTTCTGTCCTTTATTGAGCCCATCTTTGCATGAAATGTTCCCTTGGCATCTCTAATTTTCTTGAAGAGGTCTCTTGTTTTTCCTATTCTGTTGTTTTTCTCTATTTCTTTGCATTGATCACTGAGGAAGTCTTTCTTATCTCTCCTTGCTATTCTTTGGAACTCTGCATTCAGATGCTTATATCTTTCCTTTTCTCCTTTGCTTTTTGCCTCTCTTCTTTTCACAGCTATTTGTAAGGCCTCCTCAGACAGCCATTTCGCTCTTTTGCATTTCTTTTCTATGGGGATGGTCTTGGTCCCTGTCTCCTGTACAATGTCATGAACCTCCGTCCAGAGTTCATCAGGCACTCTATCAATCAGACCTAGTCCCTTAAATCTATTTCTCACTTCCACTGTATAATCATAAGGGATTTGATTTAGGTCATATCTGAATGGTCTAGTGGTTTTCCCTACTTTCTTCAATTTAAGTCTGAATTTCGCAATAAGGAGTTCATGATCTGAGCCACAGTCAGCTCCTGGTCTTGTTTTCGCTAACTGTATACAGCTTCTCCATCTTTGGTTGCAAAGAATATAATCAATCTGATTTCGGTGTTGACCAAACATTGATGATAGTTTGGAATAATTTTTTTTTAGTGTTTATCAATTAGTATTTTATTGATAAGACAGAAGCTTTACAATTAAAATATGCACATACTCCAAACCACTGTCACACCTAAAAATTAGCAATAATTCTAATATCAGTTACCTGTCAGTGTTTGCATTGTCACAATTTTTTTATGCCTTATAATTGCTTTTACAATTTATTTCAATCAATAAGCCACAATAAGAAAAGCTGGTAACTTGCCATTTATATTTCTCTTGAAATTCCCTTAACTTATAATTGTCCCTGCCTCTACATTGATCACTTCACATTTTTTAAAATTTAGTTTTTTTTTAATTGAAGGATAATTGCTTTGTAGAATTTTGTTGTTTTCTGTGAAACCTCAACATGAATCAGCCATAGGTATACATATATCCCCTCCCTTTTGAACCTCCCTCCCATCTCCCACCCCATCACACCCCTTAGGTTGACACAGAGCCCCTGTTTGAGTTTCCTGAGCCACACAGCAAAATATCGTTGGCTCTCTATTTTACGCACGGTGATGTGAGTTTCCAGGTTGCTCTCTCCGTGCATCCCACCCCCTCCTCCCCTCCCCCCAGGTCCACAAGTGTCTTCTCTGTGTCTGTTTCTCCACTGCTGCCCTGTGAACAAATTCTTCAGCACCATGTTTCTAGATTCCCTATATATGCATTAGAATATGATATTCATCTTTCTCTTTCTGACTTACTTCACTCTGTATAATAGTTTCTCAAATGCATTCCTTTTTATGGCTGAGTAATATTCCATTGTGCATATGTACCACAACTTCTTTATCCGTTCATCTGTCGATGGACATCTAGGTTGCGTCCATGTTCTAGCATTGAAAATAGTGCTACAGTAAACAATGGGATACATGTGTCTTTTTCAATTTTGGTTTCCTCAGGGTATATGCCTAGGAGTGGGATTGCTGGGTCATATGGGTTTTATTCCTAGTTTTTTAAGGAATCTCCATACCATCTTCCATAGTGGCTGTATCAATTTACATTTCCACTAACAGTGCAAGCGTTCCCTTTCCTCTACATCCTCTCCAACGTTTATTGTTTGTCAACTTTTTGATGATGGCCATTCTGACTGGGTGAGGTGATGTCTCATTGTAGTTTTGATTTGCATTTCTCTAATAATGAGCAATGTTGAGCATCTTTTCACGTGTTTGTTAGCCATCTGTACGTTTTTGGAGAAATGTCTGTTTAGGTCTTTTCCCACTTTTTGATTGGGTTGTTTGTTTTTTTGGCATTGAGTTGTATGAGCTGCTTGTATATTTTGGAAATTAATCCTTTGTCAGTTGTTTCATTTGCTATTATTTTCTCTTATTCTGAGGTTTGTCTTTTCACCTTGCTTATAGTTTCCTTTGCTGTGCAAAAGCTTTTAAGTTTAATCAGGTCCCACTTGTTTACTTTTGTTTTTATTTCCATTACTCTAGGAGGTGGGTCATAGAGGATCTTGCTTTGATTTATGTCATTGAGTGTTGTGCCTGTTTTCCTCTAAGAGTTTTATAGTTTCTGGTCTTACATTTATGTCTTTAATCCATTTTGAGTTTATGTTTGTGTATTGTATTAGGAAGGATCACTTCACTTTTTTTATTTTTTTAAGAAAACTGGGCCATTCATCTTGTTTTAGGATTTTGCTAAATATCTCCTGAAATAACTCCTCTTTTTAAGTGGTTGCATGAATACTTTTGGAATCCAAGTTGTATCTGGGATGCTTATCTCTAGAAGTTGGCTGTGTTGTTTACCTGAAACTTGAAAGGCGTCAAATGGAACATGACTTTGGTTAAGTTCATTCATACCCTTATTCAGTGAACTAACTGATCCATAACCAAAGGGCTGACTGTGGTAGGTGCTGGGTATACAACTGAAAGGGACATAGTATCTTTCCCCAGAAGCTCATGATCTGAGCTGGGTTGAAAGTAAAGGATGTGTATTCTTGTCCTGTGACTTCTCATCCTTGTATGAGAAGTAAAGGGGCTTGGAAGGGCGAGGTCTTCACTGTGGTGCCCCAAGCATCCTGGTTCTATCTTCTATCCTATCACACTCCCCTGTGTGGTTCAACCCTGTGGGTGGAGAGCATATGAACTTGGCTTGAGTTTCTGCTGCTCCCCTTCTGAGCGGAGTCATCCTGAATGGAATACTTAGCCCACGGAGGTTTCCCATATGCAAAACGGGGGCAATTAAAGGTCTTTTCTCATAGGCTCATTGTGAGAATTCAAGAGTTGATACATAAAGCTATCATCAGTGTCTCATATGCAATAAATACCTGGTAAAAGCTTCAGTTGATGATTTATCTTCTGAATTTTTTTTTTTTCACATGTGTGTCTTTCTCTCCTCTGTGAAGGAGATATCCAAGGTCTCTTCCAGTTAAAACATCCTCAGATTCTAAAACATCAACAAGGAAACAAGTGCCAGCAATGGACCGAAGGCATTTCAGCCCCTGCGGTGGTCATATGCATGAAAAGGCCTTAAACTTTGACTATTGTTTAGCTGGAAGCACTGTTGACCCAATAGAAGGAAATAAGGATGGTTATTGAACATTTTAAGAAAATAACCCAGTATCTCTGTTAATGGTTAACAGTGAAGGGGCAACTCCTTCACTAATCCGGGTTTTATTTGTTCATCTGAGATATTTTCTAGTTTTTCCTCTCATAGAAGAATGTGTTGAAAGGTTGGTATGGCTTTCTTTTACCCAGTTGAAAACAGACTTCCCCAAGGTTTGGCCAATAGTCAGACTTGGTGTTTTTATTTATGGCATTCTCTACTGCATGCCTGACTGATGCCAAACATAGGAGCCCTGATTGTCTTGTGCTTGCCTTGCAGAGTGATTTAGAATAATTGAGGCTCTTCAGATTTTCAAGAGTCATTTCTTTTCAAAACGAGTACACTTTGGGTCTGGACAGAGTAGAGAAATTTGAAAGTAATGGAGTGGCTTAAGTTTGTTAAGAGGGCTACATTTTGCAAACCTTTGGAGTCTGGGAATTGGCAAACATCAATGAGTATCAATGATCTGAGTGCATGCTTAGACACTCAATCATATCCGATTCATTTTGACTCCATGAACTATAGCTTGCCAGGCTCCTCTGTCCATGGGATTTTACAGGCAGGGTTACTGGTAGGGGTTGCCATTTCCTCCTCCAGGGGATCTTCCTGACCCAAGGGTTGAACCTGTGTCTCTTGTATTGGCAGGCAGATTCTTTACCACTGAGACACTTGAGAAGCTCATCAATGTCTGGCACGCTACAAAAACATATGACTGCTGTGCTTAATAGCTGGCATCTTGAGAATGTTACCTCCGCACTCCCACCCTCATTTTCCAATATTTTGGGTTGGACATATAACCGTTTGCTAAGGAATCAAAGGGAGTAATGGTGGAGTGTAAATCTGCTGCTAAAAATTCACCAGCTCATTTTTCTCGTCTTGGTATTATTTCAAGTCGCTCTTAAAGGGCCAGAAAGACACATGCAAACTACCTTGCTTTATCCTTGTTTATCAATCACCCCCACCCCCCACACATACCCTAGACACGTGAGACAGGGTCTGAGCTCTGTAGTGAGGGAGTGATCTTCCCCTATATCTGCAAATTTACAATCCCAAGGGATGATTTATCTCCTGAGACTGACACACTGCAATGCCGAGATTCTGTTCTACTTTTGCAATTTGCTGACAAGGCAGAGTGGCGATGGCAAAAACACAAGCTAAGGAAAAATGTAAAACCACAGCAACACTATCAGGTTTCTCAAAACAAACTCTTTCCCACACTTTGTATGCTTGCAAAGAAATGATACTCCTCTATCTAAGATCTGCAATCTGACCTTCTTCAAGTAATCTTCTGCTTATCCTTCAAGATCGAGTGCAAATTCCACCTGTACCAGCAGATTCCCTGGGAGCTGTGCAGAGCAGTAATGTGCTTACAGGGTTATCTTGTGAACTGTCCCTTTCCTTCACCAGGTAATCCCCTTCAGGGCAGGGACGTGTCTTGTTCAATTTTCTAGCTCCAAACCTTTCAGAAAGAGAAAATATGAAATGACACTTGGCACATCACTGTTTAATGCCTGGCATAGAAACAGAGATACTCTTCCTCCCCCAAGGCAGGAAACTTAGGCAACTCAGGTGTTGGGTACTAAGGATGTATTACTGTATCTCTTGCTTTGGTTATGCTTATTGTCACTTATAGGTATCCTTTGGATCCATTTTTTTTTCATACTGTATTGATCAGAGCTCACTCATGTGTGATTCTGGGAAGAGAATCTGGGAGATGGAAAAATGGACACTTCTCATCTTCTGTTTGACTCCAAATGTTAAGATTTTTAAAGACAAAGCTGGAATTTGATGTGGTAAGACATTCAGTCACAAAAATGGCAGTCATGAAAGAAGAAGTTTCAAAATCTCACAGATACCTAGAAGCAGGAAGCACACCATACCCACAAAGGGCTGCAGAGGGAAGCACCGAGGCCAGCTATGAGGCAGAAGGTGGAGCAGGGGGAATGTGGCGAGACCGTTGACTGTAGTTGCTGCAGGAAGAAACACAGGAGGCAGGTAAACAGGTTTAGGTCTGGCTGGTTTGAATCATTTTAGTGGACTCTGGGACATGGGTACTGACCTCAGCTGTCTGGTACCTGGTCTGGGGTTATTAGGACAGGTAGGTATTGGCCTAGAACAAGAAAGCTTGATAAAAGAGGTGGTTGGGGAGTCAGGGAACTGGATGGTTGGTTTCCATATAAAAGGTACAGTCTTAGGGACTTGTTTGCTTTCTCAAGAAATTAACTAATTCTGGGAGGGGAAGTCCCTTCCAGTATCAGCAAAGTCCTGAAGATATCAAAGCATTAGAATAAAAAGACATGCTTTCTACATTAGAGCTAACTAGCTCACCAGATGACATCCTTATTTGTCCTTCCTAAAGGATGAGAATTCTGCACTGAGGACTGAACTAACATCATAATGACACTTTGGATTGAAAAGAAAAAAAAATAAATAAAGGAAAGAAGAAAGGAAGAAAGGAAGCAAGAAAGAAAAGACTTTTTGTTTTTAAAAGAAAAAAGGTAGAGGAAATAAAGGAGCTGAGCATAGGTGCTCAGAACACATTTGGTGAATAAAGAAACATATGATAGATTGTATGTGTGCATTCTGAGTTGCTGCAATTGTGTCCAATTCTTGGAGACCCTATGGACTGTAGCCCACCAGGCTCCTTTGTCCATGAGATTCTCCAGACAAGAACACTGGAGTGGGCTGCCGTGTCCTCTGCAGGGGATCTTCCTGACCCGGGGATTGAACCCATGTCTCTTAATTGCAGGTGGTTTCTTCACCACGAGCGCTCTCTGGGAAGCCCTAGATGATAGAATGTCAGTATCTATCAATTTATCTTCCTATTTAATTGTATTATATCATTAATATGAATGCAAGATTCTGTGTTAGAGGCAACAAGGTATTTGCAATTTAAGACTAAGATTGTGTAAAAGAGCTTGTTCTGTCAATTTCAGCTATCACTGAGCAGATGGATGGATGCATTTTCCATAGGCCTGAAATGACAGTTTGTAAGGAGATTGTCCAGTAGTCTACTTGGAAGGTGGTTTCTGCACACTTACTTAAGGGGCCACTCAATCAGTCAATCACCAAGCAGTAGTTTGTTGGTTTAAGGATGACATTTTTATTTTAGGGGAAACCTCAGTGGAAACACTGTCCAGGCAGTTACTCTGATTTTTGAATCTACCAAGAAATATGTCTAGGGCTGCATTCATTTAAAAAAAAATCCTATTTTTCCAAAATCTAGACAAGTGACCTAAGAAAGGATTTGTCACCAAGTTGCTTTACAAATAAATACCTTCAATAAATAAATGGAAGTGTCTGTTTACAAAACACTTATAGATGAGCTTGTCAGAGGCTGGGATCAAAAAAATCTGTAGCTAAGCAAATACGGAGATAGCAGAGATTCAAGTCTTGCCAAGATCAATTGGAAATGATGAGAACAAGTACAACAGGACTCTAGGGAAACAGGATCAACTTACAACAGTGGGATCTGCGTCTAACTTTCCAAGACTGCTCTGCAAAGTGGAATTCCCTGAGATGGTGGTGAAGGTTGGACAGGGATCCGACCTGAAAGGAGCTGAAAACCCCACTTTTCTGTGATTAGGAAGGCAACAGTTCTCACGTTTGGCTGTAAGTCTGTCCTGTTTGTAGCAGGGTGACTCAGTTGAGCACAAAAGGAGACTGGGGTTATGGCCTGATGCCCTCTCCTTTCTGCGCAGGGATTTACTGGCACAAGTTGATGTGTGATAACTGCAATTGATTGCAAAATGGCCTCAGTCCTTCATATCTCCTTGCCCCCATTTCCATGCCCCCAGCAAGGCCAATAGTTGTCAGTGACTGGCTGTGGCCAATAGAAACGTAGTAGGAGACATGGTGGGCAAGCTCCTAGTCTAGGCCTCAAGAGTCCTGTGTGTTTCAGAAGATTCTGATCCCAATACTGTTGAGAGAGAGAGAGAATGGATGCATGTTTATTTAGCACCGACTTAATTTCAGGCATCTAATTAAGCTTATTATTAAGGCTAACCACACACATAAGCATAATCATAATAAAATGGCAAAGACTTAAGGACTTTTTAGGTGCCAGGTCCTGAGTTAAAGGATTTACGTGTTTTATTTCATATAAAAACCCTAGGAGGTTGGTGTTATCAGTGGCCCAATGATACAAATAAGGGCAAGAGTACTTTCAGGTAAAGGAACTTGGCTTAGAGCAAAGAGCAGGTAACTGGGAGAACCAATCCATATACAGCTGGCCTCCGTGTCAGCAGAAACAGAACCGCAGATACAGAAGGCTGAGCATCCAGGGGTATTGGTTTGCGACAGGGTTCTGGGCTCAATGCGCCTGCGGATATCCAGGGCTAATGATATACACAGTTTCCTTTAATGATCTGTGTGAAAGCACCTGGTCCAAAACCAGCATTGATCCTTCTTTGATATGTGTGGGTACTGAGAACATGAGACCACAGGCCTCCCCAAGGCGAATATGCACACATTTGGGTAGAGAAAAAGATTACATGGAAGGAAATGTTTTTTCC
Source organism: Moschus berezovskii (assembly GCF_049115385.1). Taxonomy (NCBI): domain Eukaryota; kingdom Metazoa; phylum Chordata; class Mammalia; order Artiodactyla; family Moschidae; genus Moschus; species Moschus berezovskii. Next base: position 22,224,469 of record NC_142483.1, read on the forward strand.
CAGACACAGAGCGAAAGCTAGGCTGAGTAGGTAAGCCTTGATTATTTTCTGCAGCTTAAAAAATTGTGGAGTAATTAAAGCAAAACTGGTAGCAAAACTCCCCAGATAGATATTCCATTTTCTATCAGTGGCCCCAACTTCCCTCTCAGACTGAATAGCTTTGTGTTATGCCAGGGAACCTTAAGACACAGTTCTATTGCTCTATTTAAGGGCAATACAGCAGCAAAACTTCAGTACTTTGCAGTCACTATCGGCTCTCTACACTGGCACCTCTGAGCCTTTTTTTCAACTGTCCTCAGTTTATTACCCCAGAGTAAGAGTCCCAGGAGAGCAGATTTCCTTTTCTTGGAGGAGTAAGCTGGTTAGTGGGGGTGCACACGTGATGACTGGAGTACCGGGGAGCAGTCTGATGATGGAGGTTCAAAAAAACCTTGGCTTCATCAGCAGACTCCACTTTTCCCTTGTACTCCACATTTAATCCATCAGCAAACCTTACTGGTTCCACCTTCACGATACATCATGTGACCCTGATCACCTTTTCTGCTGCTATTTTCATCTGTGCCATTTTCATTTTGCCTGAGTGGCTGCAGTACCTGTAAATGGCTACCCAAACCTCAAAAGCACAGGCAGATGGATGCTGTTGCAAAATGAGATCATGCCCTTTCTCTGCTCAAAACCCACCCATGGCTCCCAGCTCATACTCAGAAAAGCCAAAGTCCTTTCAGGGTCTACAAGACCTTCCAAGGTTTGGGTGGCTGCTCTCTTCCCTGCACACCCCACTCCACCCACAATGACCCCCCTGCTCTTTCTACAAAGTGCCCAGCCTGTTCACCCCCTCAGCACCCTTTCATGTGGTCTCCAGGCATCCTCAAGGGCCTTACTTGACTTCCTTTGTCCAGAGTCACCTTGGTTCAGTAACCGTCCCTGAGACCACCATATCTGAACACTGTAACCCCCTCTAAACTACCTACAATAGTACTCCTGCTTTCCTCTTGCTCCATAGCACTTACCATCTTCCAAAATAACATGCAAGTTGCTTATTTGTTTATTGGCCTTTTTCCTATAAAGACCAGAGCTTCGTGAGGCCAGCCAGAGATCTTTGTCTCTTGGGTTTACTGAAAGGGCCTGACGTATACTATGCATTGAATGGATTTCTGTTGAATAAATGGATGGACTTTAACAGGACAGAAGTCGGTGTACTGTTTAAGAAAATTGACCATGGAACCATTCTGCCCAGCTCAAAATTCCTGCCCTACTGCTTAATAGTCTTGAAACATTCATTAATGGGAGCTTGGGACAAGATCCCACTTCCTCATCTGCAAAATGGGTGTGATAGCAGAACACAACTCATGGAGAGAATGCAGATGGAATACTTAGTACAGTGTCTGGCATACACTGAACACACAATAGACACTGACTGTTCAGTTCAGTTCAGTTCAGTCGCTCAGTCGTGTCCGACTCTCCGCGACCCCATGAATCACAGCACGCCAGGCCTCCCTGTCCATCACCAACTCCCGGAGTTCACTCAAACTCATGTCCACAGAGTCGGTGATGCCATCCAGCCATCTCATTCTCGGTCATCCCCTTCTCCTCCCGCCCCCAACCTTTCCCAACACTGACTGTAATCATACATTAAAAACAAAATTTCCCTTAACATCCTACCTATCTTTTCAGGCCCTACTCAAATGCCACCTCCTCCCTTTAGCCCTTAGGATTGTCCTTGGACTTAACCCTTTCCCCTGTTCTGCTTCAGACATTCACTACCTTGTTTCTTGCGCCTTATTCTGCACATTTCCCTCCTGCATCAAGGTGGGATCTTCTTGAATTTGGGAACTGCATAAGGCTCATCTTTGTGTCTCCATGGTACCTAGCACAGTGGAGTCATAACATGGGCAGATCCAACTTGCAAGATCTCAACCATGCTAGTTTGCCATGCCACAATTACTCTTGTTATTTTTAATAATCACTGTAAGTAATCCAGTCACAGTCAATGTACACTGGCAAAACCAACGGGAAATCTGTGGGGAAAGTATATGGATGACTCTAAGGTGCTCCAGCTAGTGACCAAGAGAAACACATTAATCAAGGAGCCAGGCACATAGGTGGTGATGCTATACCAATACACACAAGGAAAGAAATTCAAGTATTAAGTGTTAGAGTAACAGTGAATGAAGAGAAATATAAGTAAACTGATATAGGGCTATAAACACAAAATTCACAAAAGTATGATCCATGTTGGATGAATTAGGAGCAATTTTTCCTGTCTAAACAGAGTAAGCATTCAATAAATATTTACTAAGCAGTGGAGTTAATTTGAATTGGAATAAGCCATAAATGTCCCCTGGAGGAGCAAATAGCAACCCACTCCAGTATTCTTCCCTGGGAAAACCCATGGATGTAGGAGCCTGGCAGGCTGCAGTCCATGGGGTCGCACAGAGTCAGATACGACTGAGGGACTGAGCATACATGCACGCAAGTCATAAATGTATGACTTTGAAATTCAGAGGATACCAAAAGATCAGAAAAAGAAAATTCTAACCTAGTCCCAAAATATTTTCCCACAATTTGGTATATAAATAGAAATATTTCTTGAATGCTAAAGATAGAACAAGTAATTGAAGGGGGACTAAAGGGTGACAAGTGATTTGATTGGAAAGGAAAATTCATCTTGTCACTTATTATCTGCAATCCAAATTTATGTAAGACCAGCCAGGAAGCAATTTTCATTTTATCCAGGATAAACCAGAGCTTAAGCCACCAAAGCTTGTCATCTTGAATGTTTCAGTCATTCAATGGTTGGTGCCCTCTTATTTAGAATTCTTGCTGTTGTGGTAACTGTCAGGATGCCTATTTTTCTAAAATATTGCACAGTGCAGTCTCATTATAACAGGATTTGCTGTAGAATGACACTTCATGGGAAAGGCTTCAGTTGCTGAGTTACAAAGATTACTGTATCTTCTTGTAAGGCAGACAGTCTTGGTGGTCCTACAGCATGAAAATTTTACTTCCCAGGACAGTTTTATGGTGGGCATCAGTTGCGCTTGTTTTCTTTCATCCTTCTGTTGGTTATTTAATTGATGCTTCAACAATGTCAGATCTCAGTCTAACAACATCCAACAGGATCCTTCTACCTCATGATGATTATTTTCCATTGGTCCTCCGTATATATTTCTTCTTCACTTGGCTTTGTGCTCTGGGAGGCTGATCTCCATGGACCACAATATCTATGATGCCCTGCCCCTTTGACTTCTGGCTGGATTTCCTTAATTATGGGACACTGGGGAAAATTGAAAAAGAGGAGAGTGAGTTTGGGGTCTTTATATCTTCCTGGACATGATCCACTTGTGGTTATTTATTATATACTAAAGCCATAACTTCTGTTGAGCATCTCTCTTACAACTATCACAACTCATTTTAAGTTCCAAGACCTGTTCCCTCTCTTTGTGCTTTCATACCTAGATACGGTACAGGGAACATCACTAACCCTCCTTGGTTTTCCTGAATCCCACTCACAACTCTGTGATCTCTCATTAAACTCTCCCCAATATCTCCATTTAACTGTATCATCTGTTTCCTGGTAACTATTTGATGAGTGCCCAAATATCAGACTATGTCAATAACATAACAATAAACACTTACCTGTACAATGTTAGCCCTTATATTTGCTCCTCAAAACAACGCATACTTTATTTATAGTAGGGGATCTGCCAATACCTTCCATCAGGTCACCCTGTTTATTTTTGTCATAGCACTTATTGTAATCCAGAAGTCTTATTGTTGAATGATTATTTATTGTAGTCTTTCTCTCCCACCAGAATGTAAGCTCTGTGGGGACAGGTATAGTGTCTGTCTTATAAATAGATCAATAGTAATTGACACATGGTAGAAATAAACGTATGCATTTCTATCTGGGAAAACAATGGATATATAATAGAAACAGTCACCAATCAGAGCCAGGAATGAAGTGCATGGTCCTGAGTTACACTCTTTATGAGCCGTGCAGGTCCTGATCTCAAGCTTGGCAGGCAGAAGAGGAAGAACATTGTAGGGCTCTCTGAATTCTAGGTTCTGTTTGAAGTTTGCATCGGCCTATCTGTTGTTAGATGTTACAAGTGAAAAGGAGGTAGGCGATTCTTCCAGCCTAGAATAGCTGTATCTGGCTTTGGCACTTGGAATGTCAGGCTAGTGGCTTTTATTTATTTATTTTTTTATGTAATTAATTTATTTTTTATTGGAGGCAAATTATTTTACAATATTATATTGGTTGGTTTTGCCATACATTGATATGAATTTGCCCCGGGTTTACATAAGTTCCCCCTCCTGAACCCCCCTCCCACCTCCCTCCTCCCTTTATCCTCCCTCTGGGTCATCCCCGCATGCCAGCCCCGAGCATCCTATAACATGCATTGACCCTGAACTAGTGATTCGTTTCACATATGACAACATACGTGTTTCAATGCCATTCTCCCAAATCATCCTGGCTTTTAAACTACACTTGACTTTGAAAAGAGGTAAACTACACTTGGCTTAGAAAAGAGGTTTAAGGGAAGTCCTACCTCCAGTAACAACAAACTTGATAGGTACGTGAGATTTCAAAGAAGCAGTTACAGTATCTGTGACCAACTTGAGAGCTCTGGGAACTTACTACCATGTCATAGCTTCATGTGTAGATTAAAAAAGGACTGAACATATGTTAGAAAAAAGATTGCTATGATCCTAAGGGGTTTGGCCAAGTGTTACTTAAAGGTTTTACACAGGAAGAAATGGCATCTGTATTCCTGTCTGATATGAAATACCTTTTCCACTGTGACAATGGGGGAATTTTCTTTCCTACCAAACAAAGAAGCAAAAAAATCATGTGAGGTGATAGTCCAGAAGCAGAATAAAGAAGCAGAGTACAGACAGGACCCAGAGAGATCTCCCAAACTGCAAAGTCATGCAAAAGGAAAGGGAAACCTTACAACTTAATAGGAAAAAGGCAATTTGCAGGATGTATGAGAAGGAAGCAACCACTATGTAATTTAGTTAATCATGACTTTATTGTACTTCAAGTGAATTTACCACACAGAGATCCATAATATCAACAGAAAAGCATATTGTGAAGGTCAGAATAAAGCAGTTGAGGACTTGAGTCCACAGAGTTTCTCAGAAACAAGATAATTCAAATTCTTCCTTCAGGGATCCCTTGAGAATCAGCCTAATCAGACTGAAGGCTTTAGAGATGCTGCACATTGTGCTTAGGCTCCTTTCTGTGGGACTCTCACTGCTGAATGATATCTTCTGTAATAAAAATGATTAGCACTTAACAGCATCTAGCAGGAGGCCTTCTGTCTCTTGCAGGACCTTCAATATCACTGTAGATGGAAACATGTACTAAGCCCTTCTGAGAAATGCCAGGCAAACTCTGAATCTAGTACATTAGCCATAATGGAAGTGTAACGGGTTCTTAGGGAAGGGTTGTGTGCAGGGATGTGACTGAAAATTGTGAATGAAGATAGAAATTGGGATAATGCTATTACTGGGATTCACTTCCCTAATACGTGTTTAAAAGACTTTTTTTTCCTTCTTGAATCACAGTTGCCAGGTATTCTCATTTCTTTTCAAAATACATTTTTGCAAGGATTAGCTTTTAAATTACGGCAAAGTACAGTAGATTTTAAATTGCTGTGAGGAGTAGGTCACTGAGTCTATTTTGAAAATGACTCACCTACTACTTTCTGTCTTTCTATCATGGAGGAGAGAAGAGAATATCTTACAAATTGCCAGTAAATCAAGATGAATTGACATTCTACCCATCACATTATATCAACTTGTGCTTTTCCAAGAATGGAGACTGTTTTAATTCTTATCATTCCCTCTGGTTTGTTGATCTTAAAAGCTTATCCATTTTCTTGCTCTGCATGAAATTTCAGTCACTTCCAACTTCAGAAAAACTTCATACAAGAATATGCAAAGACTGAGAATTCTCCAATCCCCAAACTCCCTCAAATTAAATAATTCCCTCAAATCAAATTATTAACTTTTATACTATCAAGAAACTTGACTGTGAGCACATCAGCAGCAAGGATTGAACTCCATTCATTGTAACAGGTTGCTACGTAATTAGATTTAGTAAGTCGGTTGATTGTTAATGAAATATAAATCTCTATTTTATATAATTAGTTTGAGTTTAGTTTTTAACCACACTGGGTTCATATTCCCTAATTCTCCCATTTTCTCCCTTTCAAGCTTGATTTTAAACAGCATGAAATGATATAAAGTTTAAGAATTATCTGGTCATAGTTAACAGGTATGGTTACTGTAAATGAAAACACCCAGGAGACTGATATAGAACTGGAATGCTATGTATATGATCAAATCAAAGTCTGTCCCATCCATACGAAGATTGTACAGGAATGTTCATAGTAGCTTTTAATAGTAGCTGCAAACTGGAAACAAAGCAAATGTCCATCAAGAGGAAGAAGAATAAACAAATTTTGTCTATCCGTATAATGAAATACTATTCACTGAAACATAGAGATAAGTACTGATCCACACAACTACTTAGATAAATCTCAAAAACATTTTGCTACACAAAAGAAGCCACACACAAAAGAACACACTCTGTATGGTTCCATTTATATGAAGCACAAGAATGGGAAAGATAGTCTATAGTGATAATGATCAGAAATAGGCTCCCTGCTTGGGCTGTTGAAAGCACCTGGCAGAGGAATTTGAGTAGCCTACTTCCATTATGGTTTTCGGTCGGTGTAGGGTGGGCATTACCAAAACAATTTTCTGTTGTTAGTCTACTCCTTCATCCTTTGGTTGGGGACAATGGGCTTCTCTTGAAGCTTTTTTGTCTATACCAGTTGGTGGTGCAGAGACGAAGACTTCTGAAAAGCCCTGAAGCCCAGGGAACTGAGTGCTCTGTCATTCCTCTATTGTCAAGATTCCTAAGCCATCTGCCTTCTTCTTTCCACTTTTCAGAGTCTTCTTATGCTCTTTATTATGTATGTCAGGGATTTTTAGTTGCAGGGAGAGTCTGGATGGAGTGGTACTACTCTCTCTTTCCCAGAACAGGAAGTCCTCTGCTCCATTTTGCTTTAATACCAACACTGAGTAATATAACCCAACTGAGGTGGGCACACACAATAGGTACTCAACAAATCCTGGTTGATTTGGAATCCAAGCCTTGTTTGATGTGACCCACCTGCGTATTTTTGAAGTGTGGTGACTAGATTACCTGCTTTGCATACTTCCAATTAGTCAATTGTGGTGGTAGCCTTACTATGTAGGGATCCCTCTCATGATCTTGTGCAGGAGTCCAGACCATCTATGGAATTCTAGCACTCACAAGGACATGGCACCTTAGTTGTGACTAGGGTTGGCCAGATATCTGGAATTCTGCTCCTAGAATTTGCTTCTGCCTGTCCTTTTCTCTGACCACTTACAATCATTATTTGTTAGCCTTGTTGCTGTTTCCCTCATGTCTTGGTAGATCACATGCTTTTTAACCACAGAGGTATAATAAAGCTTGTTTGGGTTTCCAAAACCCTTTGAAGTATTTGAGTTAGAGGTCCCAGGAAGCTCTAAATGACCATGATTATCATTATGGTTTAGTCACTAACCGAGTTAAAGTAGCACTCTGGGTCACCAAATCCTTTGTGATTTTTATCTTGTGTAGGAAGCTTTATTTTCAATGGGGTCATCACAATTTTCCAGAGACTTCTGGTTCCAACATTGGTGATACATGTTTCCCCTGCATGTTTGGGACAACCTAGGAAAGCAAAAGTCGCTCAGTTGTGTCTGAATCTTTGTGATCCCATGGACTGTAGCCTGCCAGACTCCTCTGTCCGTGGAACTCTCCAGGCTAGAATACTGGAGTGGGTAGTCATTTCCTTTACCAAGGGATCTTCCCAACCGAGGAATCAAACCCAGGTCTCCTGCACTGCAGGCAGATTCTTTACCATCTGAGCCACTGTAAGATGAAATACATTCTGCCTCATTTTAGCAAGTGTCGTAAGAAGAATAATTCAGCTTCTCCAGGGAAATACCAAACGGGAGCTCTTGAGAGAATAATGCACTCTCACTCCATGTTGAAAGTATCAGTATATCCAACATTAAAGGGAAAAAACTAACCAGTGAGTTCATAGATGCACTTTGGATTATGTATTTTCTCATTTTGTTCTGTCTTATTTGAAAAAAGCTACTTGTAAAATTATAAAAATGCAAACCTATTATTGAATTCCAACCTATAAGCATTACATTAGACACAACAGATTCAATGAAAAGAGATAGAAATATTTAAATGAGTGTCCACATTCTCCAGAGACAGCTCTTCCAATGTCTTTGACAAGTTCACGACTGTCCCTGAAGAGGACACCCATGCCATAATAAGGGCTCCTTGTTTATGCTCACCTCACCAGCACGTGGTTGTAATCTGACTTGGAGAACACTAAAATAATCCTGTGATGCCCTTCATCTGAGGCTGGTAAACTACTGTCCATGGGCCAAATGTGGCCCAACAGCTACTCCAGTAAATAAAGTTTTATTGGCACACAAACATTTTCATTTATTTACATACTAAGACTGCTCTCATGCTCCAACAGCAGAATTCATAAGGGTAACAAGTCCTCAACAAAGCCAAAAATGAATAAATAAACTCACACAAAAACAAAACTTTGCTATCTCCTTACAAATAGTTTAGTTTTCTGACCCCTGCTCTATATTTCACTTATTTTGGTGTTTGGCTCCTGTGCCGTGCCCCTTCTCATGTCCTTGATTTATGAAGTTCAGAGTCCTTCCGGGCTTAGTTCCTATGCATCCCTTCCTCTCTTCATTGACTCTGTGGGTCAATGGTTCTCAGCCTCAGCTGGTTTTTAGAATCACTTGGGAAGCTTTTTAAAAATACTGATGCCTTGGCATAACCCTGAGAGGTTTTGATTTAATTAGTCTGGGACAGGACTCAGTCCTCATCTTTCTGAAAGCTCCCCAGCTGACTGCGATGCACAGCTAGCACTGGGAACAATTACTTGTTGATTTTGTCTAGTCTCCAGACTTTATATTAACTATATGACAGCAACTGTAAACTTGTATCTTCAGTTCCAATATTCACATTTCCAACTGCTCATTTGACACTGGCACTTGAACTTCTAATAGGCATCTCAAAATCACTACATCTGAATCAGGACTTCTGACTTCCTTCAGACCATCTCAGTAAATAAAGCTTCATATTTTTGAGTTCCAGTGGATGTTGGCAATTTGATCTCTGGTGCCTCTGCCTTTTCTAAAACCTGCTTGAGCATCTGGGAGTTCATGGTTGACATATTGCTGAGGCCTGGCTTGAGAATTTTGAGCATGACATCCGCTGGATCATGGAGAAAGCAAGAGAGTTCCAGAAAAACATCTATTTCTGCTTCATTGACTATGCCAAAGCCTTTGACTGTGTGGATCACAATAAACTGTGGAACATTCTGAAAGAGATGGGAATACCAGACTACCTGACCTGTCTCTTGAGAAACCTGTATGCAGGTCAGGAAGCAACAGTCAGAACTGGACATGGAACAACAGACTGGTTCCAAATAGGAAAAGGAGTACGTCAAGGTTGTATACTGTCACCCTGCTTATTTAACTTATATGCAGAGTACATCATGAGGAACGCTGGGCTGGAAGAAGCACAAGCTGGAATCAAGATTGCTGGGAGAAATATCAATAACTTCAGATATGCAGATGATACCACCCTTATGGCAGAAAGTGAAGAGGAGCTCAAAAGCCTCTTGATGAAAGTGAAAGAGGAGAGTGAAAAGGTTGGCTTGAAGCTCAACATTCAGAAAACAAAGATCATGGCATCTGGTCCCATCACTTCATGGGAAATAGATGGGAAAACAATGGGAAAAGTGTCAGACTTTATTTTTTGGGGCTCCAAAATCACTGCAGATGCTGATTGCAGCCATGAAATTAAAAGACGCTTGCTACTTGGAAGGAAAGTTATGACCAACCTTGATAGTATATTAAAAAGCAGAGACATTACTTTGCCAACAAAGGTCCGTCTAGTCAAGGCTATGGTTTTTCCAGTGGTTATGTATGGATGTGAGAGTTGGACTGTGAAGAAAGCTGATTGCCGAAGAATTGATGCTTTTGAACTGTGGTGTTGGAGAAGACTCTTGAGAGTCCCTTGGACTGCAAGGAGATCCAACCAGTCCATTCTAAAGGAGATCAATCCTGGGTGTTCATTGGAAGGACTGATGCTAAAACTGAAACTCCAATACTTTGGGCACCTCATGAGACGAGTTGACTCACTGGAAAAGACTCTGATGCTGGGAAAGGTTGGGGGCGGGAGGAGAAGGGGACGACAGAGAATGAGATGGCTGGATGGCATCACCGACTCTGTGGACATGAGTTTGAGTAAACTCCGTGATTTGGTGATGGCCTGGCGTGCTGTGATTCATGGGGTCGCAGAGAGTCGGACACGACTGAGCGACTGAACTGAACTGATTTTTGAGTTGATCAAGAAAAAACCCTTACAATCATGCTTGGCTCCTCCCTGTCTCTTACGTTTGATCTCTAACACATTAGCAAATCCTACTGTTCCCTTCACATGTTTGAGAACTCAACCATTCATGATCCCTTGTGGTCCTAGCCATGGACATCTCTCATGGGTATTGTTTCAATGGTCTGCTATTGTTATGGTCTCCTGGTTTCTGCTCTTGTACCTCTGCAGTCTTTGCTAAAAGAGAAGCCAGAATAATTCTGACAGTACATGAATCAGATCAAAACATGCCTCTGTTCAAAAGTTGCTAATTGCTTTCCATCATTTTCAGGAAGGAACACAAAGTCTTTCCACTGGCCTCACAGTCTTCCCATTGGCCCCAGCTTCCTGTATAACTCCATCTTTGCCTCCTACCTTGATCCTCCTCACTGACTTTGCTTGAGCCACGCCAGGTTCCTGGACATTCCTGGAACAAACCATTTTGCCCTGAAAATCTGTGCCTTCTCCCTAGAGTACTTGCCCCCCACCCCCAGATATCCCAGTGGCTCCTCCCAAATATCATCTTATCAGAAATGCTTGCTCTGATCACAAAATCTGAAATAGCTCCCAAATCTTTTTCTCTCTCTTGTCTTGCTTTATTTTTTCCCCAAAGCACTTCCATGTGATATCGTTTGTTTATGCTTTGTCTTCCTCTCACTAGCATATTTGCTTCAGTTAGATCAGAGCTGCTGGGGTTCACAACCCAGGGGGTGCACATCATGGCCTATGTGGCTGTGCCCCTGAAGCCTGTGCAGTCCACAGCCTGAGCAGCTGTGCACAGTAATTCTGCACTAAAGCAAAGGGCTTGGTTTTGCTTATGGCTGTGTTTCCAGGGCCTTGGACAGCGCCTGATACAAAATAGGCCCTTAGTAATTTTGTTAAATGAATTGTTGAACATACACTACTTATAATTTTGCTTGAATCCACATTCATGAAAAAGATGCTCTGGAGGTACTTTTCCATACCATCTACAATGCAATATTTTCCTTCATTTTGACATTTTTATATAGTTGAGAAAAAGTGTTTTCTTTCCCTCATTTTTTTACATTTCCTGGTATCAATCTCTCTTTTCCTTTTTCATGACCAATAAGAAATCTTCCATAAGTTATCTGACTAACAACTCCTCTCATTATTTTCATCATTGAGCTTCATTAAAAAAATCAAACATTTTACCAGGCATCATATATGTATTTATGTATTTTAAGTCTCTCTCTCCACTGGACTGAGTTTCATGAGTGTAAGGGTTTTGTTTTGTTCACATCTTGGCTCACAGTAGGTGCTCAATAAATATTGGTAGGGAGGAAGACGGGTAGACAGATAGATTACAATTCACAGGGATCTGAAAGGTTTGTACTAAAGAAGCTAGAAGCTTGCCTATTAGTGAGTGTATCTGATCCGCACTAATATCCAGAATAGAGACTGTTCTCAGTCACATGCAGCCACTGTCTTCATCAATCAAATCCCGAAGATTATTTCCTAATATCTATTTATGGACAAGAAAATATAATTTGTTAAATGAATTATTGAATATACACTACTTATAATTTTGCTTGAATCACATTCATGAAAGAGATGCTCTGGAGGTACTTTTCCATGCCATCTACAATGCAATATTTTCCTTCATTTTGACATTTTTATATAGTTGAGAAAAGGTGTTTAGGTACATAATAAAGGTACATAGTAAAATATGTACCCATTAAAATCAGAAAGCTTTACAAATGACTGGATAAAGATTATATATATGTATATACATTATATATATATACTCATAAAATTCAACTGTGAGAAGGAAGGAAATCTTGCCATTTGTGACAACATGGACGAAGCTTGAGGGTATTATGCCAAGTTAAATAAGCCAGACGGAGAAAGACAAATGCTGCCTGGTATCACTCATATGTGGCATCTTTAGAAAAGTCAACTCATAAAAACACAGAGTAGAAAAGAGGTTGCTGGGGACTGGGTGTAGGGGAGATAGAGGTTGGCAAAAGGATACAAACTGTCAGCTATAAGATAAATAAGGTGTGAGGATCTAATGTAAAGCATGGTGACTATAGTTGATAGCACTGAATTGTATAATTGAAATTAGCTAAGAGAGTGGAACTTAAATGTTCTCACACACACACAAAGATAAATATGTAGGGTGATGGGTGTGTTAATCAACTTGATATGTACATCAAGTCACCAATATGTACACTTTAAATGTCTTACAATTTGTATACCTTGATAAAGCTGAAATTTAAAAAGAGAAACAACTTGACAAAACAGCTCGAGAGTCACTGAAATTAAGTAGTTAAAAGAACAGATTTTGCAGTCATACAGATCGTGCATCAATACCAGCACTGCCACATTAAAAAAAAGAAAGAAAGAAAGAAATGTTTGATGGTTTTGGAAACAGAATCAATAGGAATTGTCAGAATTTAACTTAAAAACATGACTAACAAATATTCACTTATATAATCTAGTTTGTTGAATAATACAGTGAAAAAGCTAGTACCATTAATTAACTAGACAGAATATTATATAAAAATTAGGCTTAAACATAGGTCCTTTGTACCAAAAACTCTCAATACTTAGTATGCTGGAAATCACATTGATTCTATGCATTTACTTACTTTTCTTATGCATTATATTTTTATCAATTATCTTGATGATTTGGGAGGGGGCTTTTGGTACTTTTTTTTTCAGTTTTACTTTAAAAGAAAAAAGTATCCTTTGAATTAAATACCAGCATGGTCAGAAATGAATGATACCCAAAAGCCTGAGAACATTTTTCCCCTCATGGCCAGTAGATCTTGATTTGTTTAGAAATTTTTCTTCATGATGGTGAAAGGAAGAACAAACAAAATGATAAAGAGAGGAAAAGCAGGATTGTTCAGAAGAAGTTGAATAAAATAGTCATATTTTCTAGAATTCTTTTCAATGTCCTCGTATGCTTGAATTATGCATCACGCACTTTTTCATGAGATGTCACCAATGTCTTCTCTCCAGTCAGCTTGAGTCTGCTATGTGTGTGAAATTATTTGTCTAGAGCCATATAATTGCATATCGTGAGCAACTCATCTTTCAGATGCTAGAGGAAAAAAAACCCTCAAAATTATACCTTTCTTATCTATGGATAAGGGAAAGAAGTCTTACATGTACTGTCACTTTTCCTTAGAAAAACTGACATCTCTTTAAAACACATTGTTTGAAAGCAGTAAATGATGCAGAACAACAAGCTGTCAGAGGAAAGACCAAGGATATTTTAAGACCTTACATAACATTTATAGAAATTCTCAACATCAGAGTAGAAATCATAATCTTGAGAAAGATTATACTGAATTCAAATGACTGATCTACACATGGATAGTGGGGTTTTCTTGCCTTATTTTTTCCCCCTTGGATAGAAAGAAGCTCTGGACTATTTGTGCCTTCCCTATGTCTGTTCTTTATCAAACAAATTGTTATAACAAAAAAGTCAGTCTGCTCACTGATCATCTTTTAATCTGTTTAGTGGACTCAAAGACAGGTAAGACTAAACATCACTGGGACATTGGGTACAGTGGTGGAGAATAAGGTGAGAAATAGTTGTTTTTTTTTTTTTTTTATTGAGAGAGGTAAAAAAATACATAAGAAGAATAAAGTGTAGAGTTGGACTGTGAAGAAGGCTGACCGCCGAAGAATCGATGCTTTTGAACTGTGGTGTTGGAGAAGACTCTTGAGAGTCCCTTATACTGCAAGGAGATCCAACCAGTCCATTCTAGAGGAGATCAATCCTGGATGTTCATTGGAGGGACTGATGCTAAAGCTGAAACTGCAATACTTTGGCCACCTCATGCGACGAGTTGACTCACTGGAAAAGACTCTGATGCTGGGAAAGGTTGGGGGCGGGAGGAGAAGGGGACGACGGAGAATGAGATGGCTGGATGGCATCACCGACTCTGTGGACATGAATTTGAGTGTACTCCGGGAGTTGGTGATGGACAGGGAGGCCTGGCGTGCTGTGATTCATGGGGTCGCGGAGAGTCGGACACGACTGAGCGACTGAACTGAACTGAACTGAATGATTGTCTGTTTAATTCAAACAATGAAGAAAAATGTCCAGAAGGAAGCAAATTCCAATGTGAAGAAAGTGATTTCTTCTCTTAAACACTCTGTATCTTTAATGGTTGGTGGTGGTTTAGTTGCTAAGTCATGTCCATCTGCTGTGACCCCATGGACTGTAGCCCGCCAGTCTACAATTCCATGGGATTTCGCAGGCAAGAATACTGAAGTAGGTTGCTATTCCCTCCTCCAGGGATCTTCCCAACCCAGGGATCAAACATGGGTCTCCTGCATTGCCTACAGTCTCCTGTACTACAGGAAGACTTTTTACCAACTGAGCCTTCAGGGAAGTGCATATGAACACTTAATTAACTACTTTATTTTCCACTGAGAAAAAAAAAAAAAAAGAAGTCCAAAAGAAAACAAATACTAAGTTATGTTGACATCAACCAGTAGTGAAATACTTAATAAAAACTATAAAGAAAATGGCTTCCACTTAAAAAAAAATTGTAAAAAAAATGAGATGAGAACATTTTCCTTATTTCCTTCTTTAATTAACTACTAACCTGAGCTGGTAGCAAGATAAACTGTTTGAAACATTTAAAGAGATTGAAAATGATCACTGTAGCTATGTGATCATTTTAACAAAGGCAGACATTAAAGAAAACAATTTCAAACAGTGGGAAGTCTACCATTTCTCAAGATCAAGTTTTATACCTTTATAGTGTGGGTTTTATCTGAAAATATCTGTATATGTATTGTGGTTATTGGATTGGATGAAACAAAGCAGAAACATCTATAAAGTTAAGCTGATGAGCAATTTAAATGATAACTAAGTTCTGAATGGCATTTTCATTTCTGTTCTGTTGATTCAAAGATGTTAAGTCCAAAATGTTAATTACTTTTTAGCTGGAGATAAAACCTATTTGTGCTCCCCCCGCTCTAGTTCTTTTCTTATTTCAGACTTAGTTGTAAATCCCATATGAAAATATATTCCCTTCCTCCTCACTCCCACACACTCACACACACACACAAACTCACATATCCATTTATGGTTTAGTATAGGGTTTGCCAAACTCATTGCCTTAAAGACAAGGTAAGTAACATAAGGGAGAAACAAAAGCTCTGTGTAAGAATATAGAGTAGTGAGGGCTACAGCTGCTGCTGCTGCTAAGTCACTTCAGTCGTGTCCGACTCTGTGTGACCCCATAGACGGAAGCCCACCAGGCTCCCCCTTCCCTGGGATTCTCCAGGCAAGAACTCTGGAGTGGGTTGCCATTTCCTTCTCCAATGTGTGAAAGTGAAAAGTCAAAGTGAAGTCGCTCAGTCGTGTCCGACCCTTAGCGACCCCACGGACTGCAGCCCACAGGCTCCTCCATCCATGGGGTTTTCTAGGCAAGAGTACTGGAGTAGCTTGCCATTGCCTTCTCCAGAGGGCTACAGCAAACTTGCCCAAATAGATCACTTGAAGGGGTCATTGCTGATTATCTCCTGATAATTATTGACACATGGGAATATAACTCAGTGTTTCTAGATTCTTATTTTGCATGAGAAACCATAAATCCATGTTTTGTTTACTTATTATCAATGCAACTAAACAAACAAGCTAACAAGATAACCTTCCATATCAATAACTTAGGTCTGTGGCTGTATTTAACCAGCTCCCTATCAAGATGCTGCCTCTGACTTGGTAACTAATGTCAGGAGGCTTACTTTTCAGTCTAGCCTTTCCACTCCCTAGCTGGGAAGATTTGGAGAAGTCTTATAAAAGATTGGCACTAGAAATATAAATGGATTTGAAATCTTAGAGTGTAAGAGATTTTTGAGACTTTCTTATCCCATCTACTTATTTCAGAGATGGAGATGCTAAAGTCTAGATGAGTGCATTGAGTTATCTAAGGTCTTGCTGCTGCTGCTGCTAAGTCGCTTCAGTCATGTCCGACTCTGTGCGACCCCATAGACGGCAGCCCACCAGGCTCCCCCGTCCCTGGGATTCTCCAGGCAAGAACACTGGAGTGGGTTGCCATTTCCTTCTCCAATCTAAGGTCTTAGGGAAGAGCAATAACAGATCCAACACTACAAACATGGCTTCAGACTCCCAGCCTACAGGACCACTCAATGACTAAAACAATGATAACAGACAGGTCCAAGAGGAATAAAATCATGAGTAGAGTGTTTAATTTTAAACTGTTTAATTCACTTCTTAAGAATCGTTGGAAGGTAGGGTCTAGTCCATGCCTCTCCACCACACAGCATACTCCCTTATCATTTTGTCCTCAAATCTTTACTGAATGAATGAATGGGTAAATGAAAAATGAAAGAACTCAGTCATTATATTCAGGACAAAAGAGTAGTCATTAAGAAGCCAGTGACCAAAATAACAGAGGAAAACTATAGTTCAGAGATAAATAAACTGAAGTCAGGTAAAACTCATATTGTTCACTGGAAACATTAAAACAAACAAAATAAAACAAAAGGCTTCCTTCTGCTGAATCTCTGACATGGAGCTGAATAGGAAAAGAGTCTTCCCTAGATCTGATTTCTCCTTACCAATGCTGGAAATTCAATTTATTGATTCCATCAAAGTGCCCTGCAGAGAAGAGTATAAGCCCTGCTTGAATGTCTGAATGTAGACGATAAAAAGAAACTTGATATTAAAGATAGTTTACATGATAACCAACAGAAAATACAGCCAAGTCAAGTGTGCCTTTGCTGGTGGCTTATTAAGAAACATTTTTTGTTGTTGTTGTTCTGGGAAGATGTATATACTGTCTGGAGCTGTGGCTTACAATTTAATGCATTGTTATTTCATATTCTCCTAGAATGCCTGCTGCTCTCAAGCTCAAAAACTTGCCTACTGCTTTCTTTTCCAGTTAGTCTACTGATTAATTTTTCTTTTTAATGAAAAACTGAAGTGTCAGACTGAGTAAGACAAGTATTGTCCAACTCATATAAAAGTTAAGGATATATTTGTGTAAAGTATCAAGCAGGATATATAAATCATATACATGACAGTAAATGAATATGATGAATTCTGCTGTCAATATTCTGCTTTTGCTGTAATTAGGCACATTTCCCCTCTATAAAATATTCCTTGTTGCATCAAATTTAACAATCGTTTTTCCACTTTGTCCACTAAAATTCTCATAAAATACGGTATGAATAGAACATGGAAGGGCATATTGTGAATTTTATTTATGATTATTTCATTATAGATTTCTAGGTAGCTAGTTGAAAAGGTCAGTGGAAATTGATAGGCTATGACCCAGAGCCAAGGTCAATGCTCATGCATACAACATACATGTTAACTGTGGCTGCATCCTATTGGGACGTTTGCAGGATTTCTATCAGTTGTGTTAGAATCACAGAAACAATGATTTTGATAAATAAATTTTAAGTAATAACCTGTCAATTCAAAGAGACCCTTCTACTGAGATGAGAAATGCATTACCATTGGGTCATTCAGGTTCTTTCCTTTGTGTGTGTATTTACTTCTCAAATCTCCTCTTCTTTCCCCAGGCAAGTCTAAGGAGATATTTCAACTCAATTAACATATTAATTGGATGTGTTAAATGCCCATACTCAATGGATGTATTAATTGGTCTATGTTGGTCAAATTCTGAAACACAAATAACTATTAGCAACTGTAAAACATTCTTTGTGAAAGCAACAACTGACATTTATTGAAAACTTACTACAAGCTAGGCACTAGACCTTAATTTCTGTGTATTATCTCCCCTAGGTCTTATAATAACTACCAGTTTGTGTCCTCTTAACCTAAGACTTAGATAGTTCTATGTTTAACTTTTTGGGGAACCTCCATACTGTTTTCCATAGTGTTTATATTAATTTACATTCCCACCAACACTTTCATGCATTGGAGAAGGAAATGGCAACCCACTCCAGTGTTCTTGCCTGGAGAATCCCAGGGACGGCAGAGCCTGGTGGGCTGCCATCTATGGGGTCGCACAGACTTGGTCATGACTGAAGAGACTTAGCAGCAGCAGCAGCAGCAACACTGTTCTAAGGTTCCCTTTTTTCCCACATCCTTGTCATTCTTGTTATTTCTTGTTTCTTTTTTTTTTTTTTCACAATAACTATCCTGACAGGTATGAGATGATATCACATTATGGTTTTGCTTTGCTTCCCTTGATGATTCATGAGGTTGAGCATCTTTTCATGTGGCTGCACATGCATGGTCTTCTGCATGTCTTCTTTGGAAAAATACTCTTCAGGTCCTCTGCCCATTTTTTAAATTGTATACAATCCTGCAATTCCACTCCTAGTTGCCAAAGAAAACACTAATTAGAAAAGATGCATGCACCTCAATGTTCACAGCAGCATTATTTATGATAGCCAAGATATCGAGGCAACCTAAGGGCTTCCAATCAACAGATGAATGGGTTAAAAAATGGATTAAAAATATGATATTTACATATATACACACATCAGAATATTCATCAGAAAAAAAATAAATCTTGCCATTTGGACAACATAGATGGACCTTTAGGGTATTATGCTTAGAGAAATAAACTGGACAGAGAAAGACAAATACTGTATGCTTTCACTTATATGTGGAATCCAAAAACCAAAGCAAGTTGACAAACACAACAAAACAGAAACAGACTCACAGATAGAGAACAAACTAGTAGTTATGAGAGATGAGGAGTGGCAGACTGAGTGAAACAAGTGAAGGGGATTAAGAGGTATAAGCTACCAGTTATAAAATAAGTCACCGGAATGTAATATACAGTCCAGGAAATACAGACAATATTTTATAATAACTTTTTATCATGTATAATCTATGAAACTGCTGAATTACTATGTTGCATGCCTGAAACTATCATGATATTGTAAGTCAACTATAGTTCAATCAAAAAACCTGCTAAGACTGAGGTTAAATCTGTTGGCCAATTCAGGTCTGACTATATATTAACTTCTTGAAAGGTTTCAACTTTATTCTTTAGCCTCATAATCCCAGAAAGAATGGGAGCTCAGTGATGGTCAGAGCATTAAGATGATTTAGTTCAGCCATAAAAATAATCTCTGAATATACCTGAGTCAAGGATGAATTGGACAAGAGAGCCTCAAGTATGCTTTCTGTCCTAGGTTCCTAAACTCTTTGGATTTTGTTTCTATGGGGATTTATGCTGTTTTTTTCACCCACAGCTCACTGTTGATTCAGAATATGACTATCAGCTATTAAAATCCCCTATCCTTTTTTAATGCATTCTATTGAGTTATTGTTGCTGCTCAGTTGTGTCTGACTCTTTACAACCTCATGGACTGCAGTATGCCAGAGTTCCCTGTCCTTCTCCATCTCCCAGAGCTTGCTCAAACTCATGTCTACTGAGTCGGTGATGCCATCCAACCATCTCATCCTCTGTCGTACCCTTCTCCTGCCTTCAATCTTTCCCAGCATTAGGGCCTTTTCTAATGAGTTGGCTCTTCACATCAGATGGCCAAAGTATTGGAGCTTCAGCTTCAGCATCAGTCCTTCCAATGAATGTTCAGGATGAATTTCATTTAGGATTGACTGGTTTGACCTCCCTGCAGTCCAAGGGACTCACAAAAGTCTTGTCCAATACCACAGTTCAAAAGCATAAATTCTTCAGTGTTTAGCCTTCTTTAAGGTCCAGTTCTCACATCCATACACGACTATTGGAAATACTCAACCTTTGACTAGAAGGACATTTGTTGACAAAGTAATGTCTCTGCTTTTTAATACACTAAGTTTGTCACAGCTTTTCTTCCAAGGAGCGAGCACCTTTTAATTTCACGGCTGCAGTCACCATCGGCAGTGATTTTGGAGCCCAAGAAAATAGTCTGTCACTGTTTCCACTGTTTCCCCATCTATTTGCCATGAGGTGATGGGGCCGGATGCCATGATCTTACTATTTTGAATGTTGAGTTTTAAGCCAACGTTTTCACTCTCCTCTTTCACTTTCATCAAGAGACTCTTTAGTTCCTCTTCACTTTCTGCCATAAGGGTGGTGTCATCTGCATATCTAAACTTATTGATATTTCTCCTGGAAATCTTGATTCCAGTTTGTGCTTCATCCATCCTGGCATTTCCCATGATGTACTCTGCATATAAGTTAAATAAGTAGGGTGACAATATACAGCCTTAACACACTCCTTTCCCAATTTAGAACCAGTCTGTTGTTCCATTTCCTGTTCTATTGCTTCTTGACCTGCATACAGGTTTCTCAGGAGGCAGGTCAGGTGGTCTGGTATTCCCATCTCTTGAAGAATTTTCCCTAGCTTGTTGTGATCCACACAAAGGCTTTAGCATAGTCAATAAAGCAAAAGTAATTGTTTTTCTGGAACTCTCTTGCTTTTTTGATGATCCAATGGATGTTGGCAATTTGATCTCTGGTTCCTCTGCCTTTTCTAAATTCAGCTTGAACATCTGGAAGTTCTTGGTTCACATACTGTTGAAGCCTGGCTTGCAGAATTTTCAGCATTACTTTGCTAACATGTGAAATAAATGTAACTGTGTAGTAGTTTGTACATTCTCTAGCATTGCCCTCCTTTGGGATCAGAATGAAAACTTTTCCAGTCCTGTGACCACTGCTGAGCTTTCCATATTTGCTGGCGTATTGAGTGAAGCACTCTAACAGCATTATCTTTTAGGATTTGAAATGTCTCAACTGGAATTCCATCACCTCCACTAGCTTTGTTCGTAGTGACGCTTCCTAAGTTCTACCTGACTTAGCACTCAAAGATGTCTGGCTCTAGGTGAGTGATCACACATCATCATGATTATCCAGGTCATTAAGATCTTTTTTGTATAGTTCTTCTGTGTATTCTTGTCACCTCTTCTTAATGTCTTCTGCTTCTGTTAGGTCCATACTGTTTCTGTCCTTTATTGTGCCCATCTTTGCATGTAATATTCCCTTGGCATCTCCAATTTTCTTGAAAAGACCTCTAGTCTTTCCCATTCTATTGTTTTCCTCTATTTCTTAGGACTGTTCACCTACAAAAACTTTCTTATCTCTCCTTACTATTCTTTGGAACTCTGCTTTCAGATGGATATATTTTTTCTTTCCTCCTTTGCCTTTCACTTATCTTCTTTTCTCTGCTATTTGTAAGGCCTCCTAACACAGCCATTTTGCCTTTTTATATTTCTTTTTCTTGAGGATGGTCTTGGTCACAGCCTCCTATACAATGTCACAAACTTCAGTTCATAGCTCTTCAGGCACTCTATCAGATCTAATCCCTTGAATCTATTTGTCACTTTCACTGTATAATCGTAAGGTGGTTGATTTAGGTCATAGCTGAATGGTCTAGTGGTTTTCTCTACTTTCTTCAAATTTAAGTCTGAATTTGGCAATAAGGAGTTCATGATCTGAGCCACAGTCAGCTTCTGGTCTTGTTTTTGATGACTATAGAGCTTCTCCATCTTTGACTGCAAAGAATAAAATCAATCTGATTTTGGTATTGACCATGTGGTGATGTCCATGTGTAGAACTGTCTCTTGTGTTGTTGGAAGAGGATGCTTGTTCTGACCAGTGCATTCTCTTGACAAAACTCTGCTAGCCTTTGCCCTGCTTCATTCTGTACTCCAAGGTCAAACGTGCCTGTTACTCCAGGTATCTCTTGACTTCCTACTTTTGCATTCGAGTCCCCTATGATGAAAAGGACATCTTTTATTTGGTATTAGTTCTAGAAGGTCTTGTAGGTCTTCACAGAACTGTTCAGCTTCAGCTTCTTTGGCATTAATGGCTGGGGCATAGACTTGGATTACTGTGATATTGAATGGTTTGCCTTGGAAACAGAGATCCTTCTGTTATTTTTGAGATTGCACCTAAGTACTGCACTTTGGACCCTTTTGTTCACTATAATGGCTACTTCTAAGAGATTCTTGCCCATAGTAGTAGATACAATGGTCCTGTGAATTAAAGTTACCCATTCCACTCCATTTTAGTCACTGATTTCCTAAAATGTTGATGTTTACACTTGCCATCTCCTGTTTGACCACTTCCAGTTTACCTTGATTCATGGACCTAACATTCCAGGTTCCTATTCAATATTGTTCTTTACGGCATCGGACTTTACTTTCACCACCAGGCACATCCACAACTTGGCATTGTTTCTACTTTGGCTCAGCCTCTTCATTCCTTTTGGAGCTATTTCTCTGCTCGTCTCCAGTAGCATATTGGGCACCTACCGACCTGGGGATGTCATTTTTTGGTGTCATATCTTTTTGCCTTTTCATATTGTTCATGGGGTTGTCAGGGCAAGAACGCTGATGTGGTTTGCCATTCTCATCTCCAGTGGACCACATTTTTTCAGACCTCTCCACCATGACCTGTCCATCTTGGGTGGCCCTACACCTCATGGCTCATAGTTTCATTGAATTAGACAAGGTTGTGATCCATGTGGTCAGTTTGGTTAGTTTTCCGTGATTGTGATCTCCATTCTGCCTGTCCCCTGATGGATGAGGATAATAGGCTTGTAGAACATTCCTGGTGGAAGGGACTGGCTGCGGGTAAAACTAGGTCTTGCTCTGCTCTGGCGAGCAGGGCCGTAGTAGGGTCATTCTACTGAGAAGACCCTACTTATTTTCTCCCTTATCTATTCATATATTTTTTCGGTAGTTGCAGTGAGCAGGGGCTACTCTATAGTTGTGGTATGTGGGCTTGTCACTGCGGTGGCTTCTCTTGTTGTGGAGCGCAGGCTCCAGGGTGCTCAGGCTTTGGTAGTTGTGGGTCCAGGGCTCTACAGCAGAGGCTCAGTAGTTGTGGCACAGGAGCTTAGCTGCTCTGGTGCCATGTGGGATCTTCCCAGACCAGGGATGGAATTAGCATCCCCTACATCAGCAGGCAGGGATTCTTTACCACTGAGCCACCAGGGAAGCTCTCAGCATATTTTAGATTCTAGTTTTCCACATGCATATCTGGTGAGAGAGGCCAAGATCATGAGGCCTGGGAGCTGGGGAGTCCTCAGCCATGGTTCTGGCTCTGCCATCAAAAGTTCCAGGGCCTTTGATGAGTATCTCAACTTTGCTGGGACTGTTTCCTCCCCTCAAAATGACTGGCTGCTCATTCAGTGGTGTCTGACTCTTTGTGACTCCATGGACTGTAGCCCACCAGGCTCCTCCAGTTCATATAGGTGACACTTTGCGACATAAATCCTAATGTTTAGCTTTATAAAAATATCCATCTCATTGTTATGATCTTTGTTCTTTGATAAACTATACACAGTTGCAAGAAGTATGATGCGTTGGCCACTTTTCTGTCCTGAAAAACAATCATCCATGTAATGAATATTGGCCATTTTTGGAACTACCCAGCTTGGACTCAATTCCTTTAGGGTAAATCATGAGACTGAATCATGGTGGGAAGCAGAACCCCCAGCCTCCTTCTGCAGAACCCAAAGGTGGCAAACAATTCCGCTCCCTTCTCCTGGAAGCCCAGGTGCAGCCCTGTGACTGAGCTGGCCATACAGATGATCCTGCCGGGGCCTTACAGTCTTAAGAAAACTACAGAGAGATGCAGGGAAAGTGCAAACATATACAGAGAGAGATGATGACATGCAGAATGCAGCTTTGAAGGGCAAAGGCGAGCTGCTGGCACCTGTGCTATCATGGCATGGCTTTGGCTGGTTATTGCTGCCTTTATTTCTTTAGTTCCTAAGTATCTATAGAGTTTATTTCTTTAGCCTTCATATATATATACCCCCTCCTCTCAACCCCTGCCAAAATTCCCTTTGGTCCTCAAGGTCCTAGAGTCAGTTTCTAGAGCTTCCAACTATAACCCCTGACAGATGCAAGTCACTTCTCCTCCCCACTGCCCTCCCCGCTGGACTGAGGACCCACCATCTCACAACTGGACCAGGTGTAGGAGCCTCTCCCTGGCTCCGTGCCTCTGTGTTCCCACTTGCCATGATCTAATCTCCTTCATCATTTAAAATTGCAAGTCAGATTGGGCCACTCACCCTTTAACGTCCTTCAGTGGCTTTCCATCATGTTAACACTACGACCCCAGCGTCTCACCTTGACTACTTCCATTTTCCAACCTCATATCCCATCACCCTCCTCCTCCCCTCTAACTCGAGCCATGCTAGCCTTGCTGATTATATCCTGCTTAGTCCTGCCTCTGAGCCTCTGTCCTTTCAGAGTTGCTACATTTAAAAAACTCCTTTGTTACCAGAAGTATGACAAGCTCTTTATCCAAAAATCACATTTAACTGGGTGTCCTAGATTTTAGTTGGCTGGATCTGGACTCTTCACACTGTGCTATTCCTCAGCCTGGCCCACTCCTCTCTCACTCGCTCAGGGAGTCATCACCTAATCACCTTTCTAAAGACGCCACCCCCGCTAGTCATTATGTCTTTATACTCTATTTATCAAAGCGCTAACATTTTCTGAAGTTCCCTTTTCCTTTCATTTGTGATTATTTGTAGGGTTTTCCTGTTTCAGATGTGTCTCCACGTAGAAAATGAATTCCTTGTGGACAGTGGTCTCGACTGTATTGGCCTCTGCAGTACCCCAGCACCTGGAACTGTGCTTGGCACGTGATAAATGCTCAACAGGTAAATACATATTGAATGAAAAAGTTAAATTAATGCCTGACATCAAGCCAAAGAAGAAAATTCAATAATTTTCTTAGTAAAACCTTTCTCTTTATAAGTTTTTAACTGTGTGCCAATCACCCCAGAACTTAAAAAATAATCTATAAAGATAAGTAATGGCACTGGTCTATAAAAATCACAATGCCGCATACTACCCAGCAGCTATGGTCCTTCATTAAGAATGCTCAGCGGGCCACAGACTTCTAGGAAGCTATGTGCAGTTTCTTCTCTCCTTGATCATGTTTCAAAGCTAAGTTAGTTTGTGTTCTCCATCTGAAAGGCAAGACGGTGAACATGAAGATGGGGCTTCTGGTTTTCCTACTTCAGCTTGAACAGTGAACTGATTTAAAAAGGACCCCACACTGCTCCCCTCACCTCTCTAACACCCTCACTGTTCTTGGCGTTGCCTCTGAAATGGTGAATGGGACTCAAGGGTCCCATGAGTTTATTGCATACAGAGGCATTCGATTTCCCCCTTTTCAGTGTAGCTTCATAAAAGCCATCAGCATTTTAATAGAGTCGGGTTTTATAAACCTGGGAAAATGAGTTTGTGTTCTACCATGAAGTCATGGATTTTTTTTTTTTATTATGAATTTGAAGAACTGATTCCCCCAGGAAAATGAAAATCTGCCTCAGCTGTTAGTTGGCCTTTCAATCGTTCTGATGTCTTGTGCTTGGATTTTTTTAGCAGAGCTGCAAAGCCCGCAGAGAGATGCAGCCTTTCTATAATCTTGGGAATGCTGGAGCCAGACAGGAGGTGAGATTGAGAACACAGACCACTGCAACAAGAATCCCAATCAGAACCAAGAAAGAGAGGGAGAGGAACAGAGGGAGAAAGGCAAAGAGAGAAAGAAGCAGCAGAAGAGAACCTACGAATTTTGTAATCTAGAAGTCCAGAACTGGGTCTGGTTCAGGTGTGGTTTGATTCAGAGGTTCAAATGAAGACATCTCATTTTCTCCTTCTTCATGCTTGGCTTCATTTTCAATGAGGTTGTCCCCAAACTGGCAGCACGATGGCTGCCCATCTCTCCAACTTCGTATTTCATCCAGCTAGTGACCTCAGCAGAAAGAAGAACCTCTCTTTGCTAATTCTATCAAAAAGTGTTCTGGAGTTGTTGCTTCTCAGTGGCCTACCCTAGCTCAAGTGCCTACCCCGGACCAATCTTGGTCACCAGGGGGATGGAATATACTGAGTGGTCAGTCTTGCATCAATTCCTGCCCATTAGTCAAGGAAGAAGTCATGAGTAATGTTAACTTCCCCCACACCAGACTGACTATGAGAGGGTGATTATTTGTTGAAGAAATTTGGGGTGCTATTTCTAAATAAAGAGGAGATGACTATATAGATTGTATAGCCTTCTTCCCCTTTGTCCCTGCCCCCCCCCCCATGTTTTCTCATAATGTCCTGCTGTGCTTATACTACAAATGGTTCTCTAATAGCTCAGTGCATTCGGGAAACCCAGAGGCTGCCATCTCTTTATTGCACCAAGAGGGACATTGCAAGTGTGTTAACACAGCCAGACAAGATATAAACCTGGCTTTGAAAACAGTGGATGTCAAGCAGTAGAGGACAAGTTTGAAGTGGTTTTCTTTCTGACATCAGTGCAGAGAGCAGATGAAAGACCCCTTCCCACACCCATCTCGGCAAGATCTTCACACACTGTGTTCCTCCTCCTACCATTTCTCTCCATTATCTCAGCTTCAAGTGCTTTTGGAAAAAACAACAGGGCTTAGAGAAACAATAGGGACTGCCTACACTGCTGATCTAAACTTGACATATATGAAATAATGAAGGTGCTCCCTTCCTAAATGAATACATCCTTCAAAGTGAATACTGATACTCATATTGTTGTTTTATTTCCTATCCCCGCCCTCGTCACTGAATGTATATTATAAACAACCCTATGAGGCAGATACTATTTGGAGATCAGGAAACTGAAGCACAGAGAAGTTAAGTAACTTATGCAAGGTTTGCACAGCTACTAAATTGTAGAATCAGGATTCAAACCCGGGCAGTGTGATTTGGCACTTGTGCTTTAATAATTACATTTTGTGTATCTTATTGAGTTTTTATATGCATGATCATCCTATGGAAGTAGTATAGTTGGGCATGACCGGTCATGCTTTACCAGTGAAGTAATTAAGGTTTAGCAAAGGGAAGATGGTGGGTCCCAGATTTTCTGACTTCCATGTCAGAATTCTCAGGAAGTCCTGACTCATGCCTAAGCAGTAACGCCTATGTTGTACTGTTCCATCTACCTACCAGCCCTTTGAGGCAGCCCTGGTACAGGAAAACAAACATCAGACCAACCCATATTGCTGCTAAGAGTAAAGTCACTGGAGCCAGATTGCTTTTGCTTCAATATCAACTCTAATTTTTTACTTACAGGTTATATCAATATTCTGGGCTTCAGAACCTGCTCTAAATAGTTAACTATAAGGATGAAATGAGTTACTACCTAGAAGACTGTGTAGAATAGTGCCTGATACATAATATGTACTCAAGGACCTGTGTGTACAGGGTCGTTCAGTATTACTCGCCAGCATTTTATATTGTAAAACACAGAAATTCTCCAAGGACACCCAGTAATTAATGCACTTATATTATGTTTAGCTCTTTCTTTCAACATCTATAACTATACTCAATCTCTTTACTAGCGCTACTTCTTCAACAAATAATCTGCTTCTCAAGACTGAACACTCTATATAAAGTTAAATTGCTAGTTTACAATAAGGAGTGTGAGGATGGTGTAGGAGAAGAAGCCTGGGAATGGCGCTGTCAGGGGAAGTGAAACTGAATGTGGGCTTTGGCACTTATCACCTGTGTGACCTTGGGGAAGTTACTAAACTTCTCTGAGCTCCATTTCCTTGTCTGAAAAATGAGAATAGTTAGACGTTCCTCACTGAGTGATGTGAGGATGATGACTACACGTGTGGCCATGGGAGCAAGTGACAGCTCTATTAGTGTAACAGGAAAGAACAAATCTGACTCCATACTAGATCTATTTCTTTTTACTTTAAACTTTGTGCTCTGGTGTCTGTGCTTAGTCATGCTGGCTCTGCACCTTTTGTAAAAGAACGTTGCCTATGGCCTGAAATATAAGGATAGCCTATTCTCAAGGCTCTGACCTTTAAGAGTCCATTCATACAGAGATAAAAAGTTGTAGAAAAGAGAAAAAAAAACATTTGTTTCATCAGAGGTTTACAGGAACGTTGTGACCTGATCTATGTGGACAGATACAAGAACAAGGGATCTGACACCAAGAAGTTGGCAACTAACCATGCCCCTCCCTCACCTTGCCTTTAAAAGTGCTTTGCCAAACCCTGCAAGGAGTTTGGGGCTTGTGGCGCACAAGCCATCCATCTCCTTGCATGGTTCTGCAGTAAACCTTTCTCTGCTCTAAATTCTGATGTTTTGGTTTGTTTGGCCTCACTGTGTATTGGGCACGTGCATTTGTGTGTAATGAGCTAACATTAGTAATGTTAGTAACAATTCAGTAACATTAGTAGGTTTTTGTTACATCACTGTTTTCTGACTATGTGCTCTGTCTGCGAGGAGAAGGCAATGGCACCCCACTCCAGTACTCTTGCCTGGAAAATCCCATGGATGGAGGAGCCTGGCAGGCTGCAGTCCATGGGGTCGCGAAGAGTCAGACACAACTGAGCGACTTCACTTTCACTTTTCACTTTCATGCATTGGAGAAGGAAATGGAACCCACTCCAGTGTTCTTGCCTGGAGAATCCCAGGGTCAGTGGAGCCTGGTGGGCTGCCGTCTATGGTGTCGCACAGAGTTGGTCACGACTGAAGCGACTTAGCAACAGCAGCAGCTCTGCCTGTGAAGGCAGAGTCTTTTGATGATCTTTCAGAAGTTTTTTCTGTTTTGTGATGGTCTTTGGGGGGCAGACTCTTCATGACAACATTACTACTTACTGGCCGACTCTTTAGTCTGCAGACATAAACATTTATAAATTTACTTTTTATGAATAGAGCAGATACATGAGGTTTCCTAATGGTCAGAATGCTAAATATGACCCAGTGATAATGGCTCAGCAGGTTGAACTTCCATTTACTGACTCCCTGCAGGCAGGACTTTTACTGCTGTCTATGCAGCAGTGAATCAAAGAGGAAATGTAACTTCCGCAGGGTCACAGATTCCACAGTGCAGAAACAGTCCTCAAACTCACTAACTCCCTCCCTTCTTTCTTTCCTTCTCTCCTCACTTTCTCCCTTCTTTATCTTTCCTTCATTCCTTCTTCTTTCCCTCCCTCTCTGCCTTCCATCCTTTCCCATTCAACTAATGTCTTCTGAGAACCTACAGGGATGCCAATATCTTATAAATCTCTGGGAGAAAGAGGTGAGGGGAACATTTCAGCTGCAGATGACTTACAAGTTTTGAAAGTAATTTTCTCAACTAACCATGGGGTTCTACCAAATGGACTATTCACCGGATCTCAAATCATGGACAATCCACTGGTATCTATCCATCCCAATTGACTGAAATTCTTAGGTTTCTTCTGAAACTTTGATATACAGGCTCTTGCTGGGAAATTTAAAATTAGAGTGTAAGTTTTACTAATGAAACAAACAAGACAAATATAAAAATAGGGAAATCTCTGAGAGCTAAAATTAAGCCATGAAACTATCAGTACTACTGTTGCTTAAAAATATTATCACAGTGGTATCATGTCTTGTACCTATTTCAGTTCAGTTCAGTTCAGTCACTCAGTCGTGTCCGACTCTCTGCGACCCCATGAATCACAGCACGCCAGGCCTCCCTGTCCATCACCAACTCCCGGAGTTCACTCAAACTCATGTCCATCGAGTCAGTGATGCCATCCAGCCATCTCATCCTCTGTCATCCCCTTCTCCTCCTGCCCCCAATCCTTCCCAGCATCAGAGTCTTTTCCAGTGAGTCAACTCGTCGCATGAGGTGGCCAAAGTATTGCAGTTTCAGCTTTAGCATCAGTCCTTCCAATGAACACCCAGGACTGATCTCCCTTAGAATGGACTGGTTGGATTTCCTTGCAGTCCAAGGGACTCTCAAGAGTTTTCTCCAGCACCACAGTTCAAAAGCATCAATTCTTCGGCCATCAGCTTTCTTCACAGTCCAACTCTCACATCCATACATGACCACGGGAAAAACCATAGCCTTGACTAGACGGACCTTGGTTGGCAAAGTAATGTCTCTGCTTTTTAATATACTATCAAGGTTGGTCATAACTTTCCTTCTAAGGAGTAAGCGTCTTTTAATTTCATGGCTGCAATCAGCATCTGCAGTGATTTTGGAGCCCCCAAAAATAAAGAAAGTCTGACACTGTTTCCAGTTTTTCCATCTATTTCCCATGAAGTGATACTTAAATTCATCTGTAAAGGTTTGGCAAAAAGAGAAAACGGTGGTGAGTGGGAAAGAGGTGACAGAAAAAGTGAATAACTTAAATAATGCAGGAAATTCAGGCCATATTCCGTCAGTGTGCCTCCCCTGAACTGATCTTGCGCTGCAGTGGGAATCTACTGTTTCTTTGTTTATCTCAGAAGGTGGGCACCTTGCCATGCTGAATGTGATTCCAGTGTTTAAAAATAATCCTTTTTCGTTTAACATGTTTTGTAAATGCAAATACATTGCTGTTCAAGAGAAAAGGGTGGTCTGTGTGGGCAGGCAGCCCTGATGGACTCCAGAGTGTTGATTTCTCATGCAGTGCCACTGAATGGCTTGTCAAGGGGGTCAACTTGACTACACACATTTTTCATCTTGCATTCTGACTTTGGAGTTTATATCCTCCTGGTTAGAAACACCTCTGCTTGATGTTTAAAATGTCTGTTAAGGTCCCTACATAATAAATAACGGACTTGCATCTGCAAATGGCAATAATCTCTAGAAGGAGATAATTTGCAAGGACATTAACTTGATAGGCAAGCCACCATTAATTAGAAATCTTAGCATGTTGGCTTGTAAATGGCTAATTAAGTCTCTATTGAGATCAACTGCAGGTAATATGAAACAAAGAACAACCTAGGAATGTGAAAGCAATGTTTGCCTTTGAGTCTGACTCTGCTCAAAAGAAAAGAAGGTCCAGGTGGAATTCTAGTTAAGAAAAAAAAGTTTTCACAAGTGAATTAAAAATGAAAGGAAGGGAAAAATAAGAACAGCCAAAATTTAAAATAGACTGCATTACCTGTGTAAACATGTATTACCACATGATCTGAAAATATTCTCAAGATTATTTTTTTTAAAAAAACAAGTGTATAAAATGTCTTCAAATCCCCCGGAGACACACCAACCATTTTACTAGAGTTAAACATTTCTAATTACACGTTATATAATTTGACATTCTGTTTTTTACCCCATACATCACGGGAGGGTAAAATGACACCATTTCAACTGTCAAGAAATACAGAAGTATCACAATTATATTTAAGGCCTGCCATTTTGTCACTTTTCTCTCTTTCCTTTTTTTTTTTTTTTTCAAATTTAACGGGCACAAATCAGGAAACTCCTTTCCTTAGTTTTCAATCTACCCATCCTAACCCAGATTTGGATCTTTCTGAGTAAAGGTTTCCTAGAGGTAAGTTTTGGTCCCTTTAAACTTTGATCATTGGCTTCAGTTTCCTGGGTGCAGTTTGAACTGAAAAGGGCAAGCTAGTCAGAAACCACCAAAAAGGTGGGTGGAGGGTGACTGCTTGAGTGAAGGACACCCAATGGTCTTCTCATGCTCTTCACTGACTATGCTGCAGAGTAACATTTGTCAGTAAATAAACAAGCTCCTCTTTCCTCTGACTCCTAAACCCCAAGAAGCATGACAGGGAAGCCCACAAAATGAAAGCATCCCTTCCTCTAGGCATCTCATCATTTGGAAATCAACAAAAAGTCAGGTGACCATTTCACACAGATTTGACCATGTTTCCTGGTTTTAGCAAAAGAAACCAAGTCTGGGCATCCTATCTTAAGCAAAAGGGAATGTACTGGAAGGTCACCAGAAGTTGGGGAACCTGTGAAGCCTGCAGGGACATGATCTGGGCTCAGGAAAGCTCTTTGACAACTGCAGGGAGCAGGGACTCAGGACACATTATAGCTGGGGCAGAGAGAATCCGTCACAGGACACTTGTTGAGGTAAGTCCTCATCAGTCATTTCTTCTGCTTTTCTACTACTGACTCAAGATTCACACACCTGGAAAAGAGAGCCTAAATGCCTGAGTTTAGGGAATACGAAGCCAACTTTAGCCTAATCCAGCTTTCTAATGGATTCTTTTGTTTACAAGGACTTGATTTTAAGTTTCTTTTTAAGGAATAGAAAACAGTTCAAGTTTTTTTACTTTAATTTCAGTTATCTGAATCCCATTTGCCATTGATATTCTTATTTTGTTGGGTCAATATATTGGTAGATAATGAATTGGAAAAGTTTTCAGTTTTATTAAATGAAATAAACCATTACTAATTAATTCTTCTGATTTGGAATTCATTAATTGAATCTGTGAATTAAAACATGAGTTTTGTCTAGAGAGTCACTAAAGATAAATTTGTTTTATAAAAGATAGCAATAAAAATTTGTCACACAACTTGTTCAAGCATTCAAAAAATGTTCATGGAAAGTTAAGATTCTTATTTTGCTGGTTTCTCATAATGTCCTGATAACAGGGCTGGCTTGAAAGGACAAAAAAATGAAGAGAGAGAGAGAAAACCTGAAAACATTTTATTGTGTGGTATTTCAAGCTTCTTTTTAGCACCACTCATACTTCAAGCAATGTGAGCTGGGGACATGCCTTAGCTCCAAGCACAAGGAAGCCATCCAACAAATAGTGAACTGAGCACTAAATTAAATTGACTCAGTATGCTAGTCCAAGAGAAAAGCACTGGTCTCTCCATGATTCCCAAAAGTGGTTCTGAAAGAAACATTTGTCTGGGAGTAAGTATATCCTCGTACTTTATCTTCCAGAAGTCAGGCTCTCAAAGTAAAAATCCCAGCATCTATCCTTTCTGACTCCACTTAAACAGTACTAGATCTAATTATTTCCATGTAATTTGTTGAAATGTCAGTGTTTAATTTTTTAAAGCAAGTGATTATCAGTGCTTTAATAAATAATGTTTAATATCAGTAGGGATGTAAAATGTGTAAACCATTTAATCTCCTAATTTTCTCACAAATAAAGGTTTTAAAATGCTAGCTATTTCCCATCATCTCATCAAAATCCTCTCCCTTGCTGTATCTTTACTGTTGAAACTGGCATGAGGTTGGCTGGATCCAATATTCACCAAGTTTTGCTGAGATTAAATGTCACTAAAGGATGGTCAAAGCTCTTCTTTGTGAAGAAGTGAAAGTGTTAGTTGCTCAGTTATGTCGGACTCTGCGACAACACGGACTGCAGCTCGCCAGGCTCCTCTGTCCATGGACTTCTCCAGGCAAGAATACTGGAATGCATAGCCATTCTCTTCTCCAAGGAATCTTCCTGACCATCTGGGTTTGTCTGGGTTTGTCTCCCAAATTGCAGGCAGATTCTTTACAGTCCGAGCCACCAGGTAAGAGTTCTATGCAAAGAACCTCACTCCAAATTCCTCTACTTTTGTCTGCCCAGGGAAAGAGCATGCCACATGGGAGAAACATGCCACAGTAGAGTTTCCAGTTAACTACAGACTACTACAATCTAATAAATAGGAACTCTGCCACTGTCTATCCATTCTCCTTTCTGACTTTCAGAACTTCCTAAATGGTGTGGAAAAAAAAAAAAAACCTTGATCACCTCAGACCCAGGAGAAGTGGGAAGAAATTTTATTCATTAAATAAGGACATATTAAAATGTGCTGACATAAAATTTCATGTTTAAATCCAATAACATTTATTAGCATATAGCTTGTGAATTTAACATGTCTGTTAAAGATGAGATTCCTAGAAGCTTAATCTACATGTGTCATTCTAAGAAAGATTCAAATGTGTCCCTTCATAGAAGGAGAACTTCTGTCATATCGTTTTTGGACCCACTTCAGAGAGCTGGCATTGGAACATTACATTTTCATGCTGGCATTTTAAAGATGGCTCTGTCCTCCCCTCATCGTAGGCTTCTCCGTTTCCTCTCCCTCTTCCTTCTGGTTTTCTCTTCTCTTTTGCCACCTCTCCTTAGAGACACAGTTCTACTCATTTCTGTAAGACCTTGGACAACATCAGTTAAACATTCTTTACAGTGCCTGGAGCTCTTTGGAAAAGAGATGCTATATAAATCTAATGAATAAATTAAAAAACTAACTATATCCTCAGGCCCTTGTATTGCCTACTGCTGATGAAGTTAGACATTTTCTAGGATTTGAATGTTACTGAAACGAAGACCAAATGAAACAATGAACTTCATTTAAATGAAAAGAGGGTATTCTTGGGTAATTCCAACTACACTAAGGATCTGCTCCTATCCTCTCTGCATATTCTTTGTTTTTGTTGTGTGTGTGTGTGTGTGTGTGTTTTTGCTAAGCTATGTGTATGCAACATGCAACTTTAATTCTAATACTGCTATTCATAAGACACCAAAATGCATATTATAAGCCTTTATTTTTTCTGCTTTGCTCTTAAGATATATTTTTCTTTTGGCATAACATGTGCGTAGTTAAGAAGCCTGTGTGCTTATGTAATTATATTTGGGTTTCTGGTGAAATCCTCTGGGGACACTTGATTGATTTAAAATAAATGAAATATCATTTGTAAGTTTAAGGGAGGTTTGGAGAGTTGAATGCAGTCCATGCTGAGCACAGATTCTGGTATCATTACAAAAGGACCATACTCACTGCATGATTTCAGGTTTGCTGCTCCCTTAATTGTCACAAATTCATCACTTAAGACACATATATCAGTATTTAAAATTTAAAAAATTCATTGTTTTCAAGTTTGCCCCAACATTAGGCCTTTTTATTATCCAAAGGGCAATGACACCTTTGGAACTGACAATTAATTCCATGCCTGGTTCTCTCCACTGGTGTCAGTGGCTAGAGCAACAGGGAAAATGGTATAAGTTGTGCTTTGAGAAATAAAGAAGCCAATAAAGTTCTCTTCAAATGGGGGTGATTATATTTACATTTGGAAATTTTTCCTATATGGGTACTTTCACTATGTGAAAATGCTGTAATTCACCGATGTAGCCACAGTGCAGAGTGGCTAGTGGAGGAACAGACAAGGATTTTATAGGTGTTCCCACTGGGCCAGTTTTCTTGGAATGAGTCAGGCTTAGTCTCCTAAGCTATATGGATGATATATTTTCTTGGCTTCTTTGTCATTCTAAAAAGATGATTTTGGTCTCAGATGTATCTGTCTTTTTAAAATATATTGGCCAACATGGTAATGAGCTACTGCTGCTAAAATCTGGTATGCCATTGAGTGGACTCATCTTGGAAGCTTTATGTTTCTCTTTGGAAAATGTTTATGAAATAAGTATCTTGTAAATTGCTTAATAAATCTAACCACATCTGGTTGCCCTAAGGGTGAGCATCTGACACAAATTTAGTCAAGCCATTAATGACTAATGACCAGTGACATGGTAGGATTTTAAAAAAGAGAGAGAGAGAGAAAATGAGCCAATGTAATTTACTCCTGGGAGTTTAAACTGGGAGACAGAGAAGGTAGGAGGTAATTAGTAGGAGTCAAGGCTGTAAGTTAAGCAGGGCTAGACTGGAGTGAGCTGCAGCTAAATCTAAAACCACAACAAACTACTAGCTAGAAGATGAGGATAATAGCAACAGAGCAGACAGCCAGGAAGTCACAGTTGGGCAAGGACTATAGCTCAGTCATGAGTATTTTATATAATCCTCTCCTTTTTTCCTTTCTTTTCTTCCTTCCATTTTTACTTTCTTGTTCATCTCTTCTTTTCACAAGGAACACTTGCTGCTGAACGCTGACTATATCCCAGGAGGCAGATATGATGATAAACAAGACAGACACAGTTGATGCCATCATTATGGAGGTTTAAGTCAAATGAAGGTGATGGAAAAGTCCCAGGGCCGTGCTCTAACCTTGGTCTCCGGAGCGCTCGGGTAATACAAATTAAGGCATTTGCTCCAATGTCAGGATCTTAATGGCTACACAAGGACAGTGACACAGACCAAATCTGAACACCTGGGGAAATAACTGATAAGCTCCAAAACAATAGCCTTCTCCGGTCTGCTCTCAGAAATCAGACACACTACTCTTCTTCCTCTTGATGCAATACTATGAATGTATAATTTTCTAGAAGAGACAGAACATGTCTGTCATGTTAGGACTGTATCTTAAGAGATCATGTCATAATATTAGCCTAAAGAGGCCATGATCCAGTTCCTCGGGATTCTGTGACAGAGCTCAAAACTTCTAGAAAAATCTTTATTTGAAAACACTGGCGAGTTACTGGAAGTGTGCTCAGTGTCTAAAAGATTGCATGACACAAATTTATCAGCCTTGTTGCTCCAGAATAGGTACTGAATGAATGCACAAAAGCATGGCTAGAGAAGCAAGGAGATACCAGGTCCTGTATCTTAGAAGGAAACTGCAGTTGTTCAGCTATAGAAATCCTCTGGGCTATGGTGATCAGCGTATGCCTTCTTTGAGGTTCTGTGTATAAACCATGTAAGCTTAGCAGCAAATATCTCTACAAATTTGATTCTGATTTCTACTGTCAAAATTTTAAGGAATAAAAATGATTGTTTTCAGCATAATAAGCTTCTTACACTAAGAAATTTACTATATTAACTGTCTTTCTAACAGTGCTAGGTGAACCTGAACCTGCCCATTAGAGAGTAAAGGGTATTGAATGAATCTTAAATCCTGCCTTTTTCTATTTGGATGTCATTAAGTTGGCAGCTGAGCATTGATCTGGATAACACGATCAATGCAGAGAATAAGGTCTGGGTACTTCAAGCCCATTTTATCCATGGTAAGTTGTTTTGGGATTTAATTTCCCAGTTAACTACTTTCACTCTTCTTTGTGAAATATACACACGGTGGCTCAGATGGTAAAGAATCTGCCTGCAATGCAGGAGATCTGGTTTCAATCCCTGGAGAAGGGAATGGCAACCCACTCCAGTATTCTTGTCTGGAGAATTCCATGGACAGAGGAGACTGGTGGGCTACAGTCCATGGAATCACAAAGAGTCAGACAAGACTGAGTGATTGACACTTTTTCACTTTCGAATACACACACACACACACACACACACACACAGCTTCCCTGGTGGCTCAGACAGTAAAGAGTCTGCCCACAGTGCGGGAGATCCAAGTTTGATCCCAGAGTTGGGAAGATCCCCTGGAGAACGAAATGGCAAACCACTCCAGTATTCTTGCCTGGAAAATCCCACGGATAGAGGAGCCTAGCAGGCTACAGTCCAGGGGGTCACAAAGAGTCGGAAATGAGTGAGCAACTTCACTTTCACTTTTCACACATATATATGTATATGGTCACATTTAATCCTCTGAACAACACTAGATTATCACATTGAGTATCATGTTCAAAGTCAAACACTGAGGAAGTGGTGGAAGCAGGTTTTGAGCCAAGAAAGGGCAGAGAAAAACACACAGAGTAAAAGGTCATATGGACATAGAGGCAGAGACTGGAATTCCACTCTCTCAAGCCAAGGAATGCCTGGAGCCATCAGAAATTACAAGAGGCAAAAAGGATTCTCCTTCAGAGCACTGGAGGAAGTGTAGTCCCATCAAAACCTTTATTCAGGACTGCTGGTCTCCAAAATTATGAGAAAGTAAATTCCTACTGTTTTAAGCCACCCAATTTGTGGCAGTGTGTTATGGCAATTCTAAGAAGTGAATATATTCCCCATAAAAGAAGAGAACCACTAAACATGTCATGCATGAACAGATAAATAAGTAACCTGAGGACTCAGTGTTGGGTATCCAATTTTCTACACCAAACCACAGAATTTTAGAAATTTAACATGTAGCTAGATCTCACTAGGTGAGTACACTGAGATATATAGAGGTAAAAACATCTGCTAGATGCCCCAAAGTAAATTAAGAACCTACATCTCTTGACGCCCACTCCTTCCCACCCACCATCAGGTTTTAATGGAATTGCATTGTCAGAGTCTAAAGCAAACTGCTGCTGCTGCTGCTAAGTCGCTTCAGTCGTGTCCAACTCTGTGCGACCACATAGACGGCAGCCCACCAGGCTCCCCCGTCCCTGGGATTCTCCAGGCAAGAACTAGTGGTAATTAAATTGAGTTGCATGAGAGCTTCATCATGGAGGCAGAATAGAAGGAGGCTAGGCAAGGCAATAGATGAGCTAAGAAATAAAAAGGTACAATTAAGAATCTCTAAACTCTTAAGTGTCAGTTGCAAAAACTCTCCCACAAGCTTGAAGGCTATGGAGTAGGAGGCTGTCGCATCAACCTCTTTCTCTTCCTTGCTTATCTCAGCCTATTTGCTATTTTGTTCTTGGAGGAGAAAATGCTAGCAGTAAACCTCTCTATGTCTCTGCTTTTGCCCATGCTGTTCCCTCATCTTAGATGGTCCCACTCTCAATGTCTTCACTTCAAAATCCCACTCCCTTAAGACTTAAATACCAACTTTCTGCTGATCCTTTGAACTCTGTGTTTCCTAGCACTTCCAGATCTCAGGGCCTTAGCGTGCTGGTGCTGGCTTTACCCTGTACTGGCCAAGAAACCACAGATTGCCACTTAATTTCTCTAAGCCTTAGTTTCTCCATTCATTTATTCATTCATCATACAATCGTTGGTACTTTGCGAGAAACTGACGTTTTCCAGGTAGTGTTACTAGTGTTGGAAAATGGAGATGGTGCGGGGGTGGGGGGCGCAGCGTGGTGGTGGTGTGGAGACAGACCAGGACCCACTGTCATAGAAATTATATTTGAAATTGGGAGGGGCAGATAAGAAATATGTAATAATGGCATCCTGTCAGTAGTGATAAGTTTTATGAGG
The DNA here is from genome assembly GCF_049115385.1 of Moschus berezovskii. NCBI lineage: Eukaryota > Metazoa > Chordata > Mammalia > Artiodactyla > Moschidae > Moschus > Moschus berezovskii. The sequence continues at coordinate 22,263,472 of NC_142483.1, forward strand.
AAACAAAAACAAGGTGTCTAGGAGGATGGGGACCATGAGACTAGAGGTACAAAGAAGAATTCATGAAGGAAATGATGCTTTAACTGGACTCTCAGTGACAAACAAGAGCCTGTCTGCCAAAGATGTGGAGGAAAAGCACACTTACCAGAGGGAGGAACAATAGCTCCAGTATGGAACCCATTCTGGCACTGTCACGGAACAGAAGGATGACTCTAACTGGATTAAAGTGAATTAGGATGAGTTATTGGAGACGAATATGAAGTAGAGCAGATGCTGAAGGACCTGGCAAGCTGTGAAAAATATCACTCTTATTCTATGAGTGATGGAAAGCTATTGGAGAATTCTAAACAGGGTACTGTCATAATATGCTTTACTTTAAAAAAATTATTGCTTTGGCAGGATGAATAGGAAGTTGAGTGTGAAAGCATGGAGACCATTTTAGTAGTCTAGGATGATGGCTTCAGGAGTCCAGGACAAAACAGTGGAGCTGAAGAGTGGTTCAGATTTGGGATACTCTTTGGAGGTAGAACTGACAAGATGGACTGGAAACTGCAGGGGGTAAAAGATAGAATAGAGTCATTCAGGGATTGCTCCTAGATTTTGACTTGGGCTACATGCATGAGGTGCCATTTACCAAGGAGAGACTAAACCCACACCCCTGTACTGTCACGATCTAAGCAGTGGCAACCCTGAAAGTTGTGAAAGTTGCTCAGTTGTGTCCAACTCTTTGCGACCCCATGGGTATAGTCCATGAAATTCTCTAGGCCAGAATACTGCATTGGGTAGCCTTTCCCTTCTCCAGGAGATCTTGCCAACCCTAGGATTTGTGAAATCTGTATGTGTGAGGGATTCAAATGTGGTCAATAAGAATTTGAACTCTGGAGGCACACTTAGGTTTGAATCCTGGCTCTGCCACTTCTCAATGTGTATCCTTTGGCAAGTTTATTGACCTCTCTAAGTCCCAGTTTTCTCAACTGACAAACAAGCAATAGAGAATGCCTGTTAATTAGTGAGATAATGAATGTAAAAGGCTGAGTACAATCTTGGGACCTTATGTACGCAAAAATGCTGGTAGTACCAGTCATTGGTGTCCATTCCTTGCGCAGTGTTCTTTCCTTGAAGGAGCATCCCACTTCTTAGGCTCCTGTTGCTTCTCTCTGGTTCCCCTACAGTCCCTAGTGGCGTCACCTCTAGACTTCTCTCCCCCTCACAATGCTTTGTTACTCCTTATCAGAGTTTGCTTGTCCCATGCAAACCCACTCCAGTATCCTTGCCTGGAGAAGCCCCATGGACAGAGGAGCCTGGCAGACTGCAGTCCTTGGGGCTGCAAAGAGTTGGACATGACTGAGTGACCAAGCACAGCACATTTTGTGTAAGGGAAAATGCACTGAACTTGAAGGCAAACATCTCATTCACTAACACATGAGCTGGGACTTCAAATTTTGATAAGCAAAAATAAAAAAACTTTAATGAATCCTTCCAAATTTGGAAAGCTGATATATCAAGAATTTAGGAGAAATTTTCTTTGGATAAGGGAAGAGCTATTGTTTACCATTCTTGAAGTGAAGTGAAAGTCGCTCAGTCATGTCCGACTCTTTGCAATCCCATGAACTATACAGTCCATGGAATTCTCTAGGCCAGAATACTGGAGTGAATAGCCTTTCCCTTCTCCAGGGGATCTTCCCAACCCAGGGATCAAACCCAGGTTTCCCGCATTGCAGGCAGATTCTTTACCAACTGAGCCACAAGGGAAGCCCATTTACCACTCTTCAGTTCAGTTCAGTCGCTCAGTCGTGTCCGACTCTTGGCGACCCCATGAATCACAGCACACCAGGCCTCCCTGTCCATCACCAACTCCCGGAGTTCACACTCTAGAAAATGGACAAGCAGCACAACCTTGAATTCCAGTGAGACCAAAATGGCCCTATGAGCTAGAGCTTAATTGCAAGGCTTTATGCATAGCAGACACTGAGCAAATACCTCATCATCTGGTTTAAAGTAAATTTCTGTGAATGTTTTAGTATCTCTTTGCACTGCACAATTGAATAATGATTGTAGAGTAGATAAGACTAGAGATATTCAAACAAGAAAGGTGACTTCTGTACTGTTAGGGCAAATTTTATCCTCTTGCTCTATGATTTTAATTTTCTCAAAGCCTTGAGTCAACATTATTTAACATCACAGGCTTAGATTGTTTTGGCACATTCCCATAATGAATTACTTATCTGCATAATTTATAATAATTTTTACTGTCATGAAAGAACAAATGGTAATTAAATGAGGTTCTATTATTTATCATGCTTTTGAGATTTGGTCAGCATGAGTGACAGTTAAGTCTTGTTATTGTAGCTACATCTCTGCTTACCAAAAATTCCACTTTAGTTCCACCCTGATCTAGTGACTACACCACAGCTAAAACAATTAGGCACATTTCTTGGAAGTTCAATGGGGCTTGGAACAAAGCTGAAAACTCCTGGAGTTTCCATTTGAACGTTAAATTCAAAATATAAATGATTTCCTTAGAGTAACTACCAAGAGTGGAGAATGACAGGAGAATTCCTTACCTAATTAGGAAATACTTTTTACAGCTATAAATTCTCTAGTTTTAAAATTAGACTGGTTGTTAACCTATGGGAACTGGTTGAGTCATGTGAAATTCTAATACAATAGAATCTGGATCTTGTCTTCTATATTTCAGTTCAGTTCTATATTTAGCCACACTCAAATACATTCTTTTTTATTTTTACAAGCATACAAACCCAGCTTAGCAACCAGTAATTACTGGGTAGGATAAGAGACATACAGGGTTTTTCTTAGATTGCAAGAAGGACTTTCTCTATACAATTTTGATTTTCAGCTAATGTGTTCTAAATGAAGTCAAAACTTGATACTTTACATAGCTGATAAGGTTCATGTGCAAAAAGACTGAGCCTTTATGATCATTCCCTTCCCCCTTAACCTTGATTCACCATCTTGAAATTCACACTGTTTCTCACGGCAATTCACATTGTTTTCAGAGGGAATAAAGTACCTTAGTGATAATTTAAAAATATTTTTGTGACCTATAATAACTAGTGGGAGAAAATTTAATGCCTGTGTCTTGATGAACTAATGGGTCTTTAGCTTTGTCTTCATATAAGAAAGATTGTGTATTTTAGGTAAAACTGAGATGGTCTTAACTTCTATCAGTTACAGAATAGATGGCAAATATACTCAGGCGTGGACATGTACAATAAGATCTTTTTGAAAGAATCAAGCATTTCCTACTACAGTAAGAGTAAAATTTAGAATTATTTAAAGTGCTTTATAAAATGACTGCATATTTATTCTACTCATTTATACTTCATGGTAAGGTAAGTTAACATTTAAGGACAAAATATGATTAATGGTCAAATAAAGGAAATGGGACATGATAATATTGCCAGAATATAACAAAGTCTCTGTGAAAGCTCTAAATGGAAAAATATATACTTTTGCATTTCAATCCCAAGTATTTTAAAATAAATCAATCTTGATCACATGGGCAAACTGTATTAAAATTTCATAAATGCTTTTTTTCCAACAAGGACAGTTGCTCCCTTGTTGATTCTCATCTAATTACTTTACTCAGTATTGACAGTGATGATTTCCCACCATAAACAGAGGTTCACATGTCTGTGACTAAATCTCAAATTTGGTGGCATTCAGTTCAGTTCAGTTCAGTTCAGTCGCTCAGTCGTGTCTGACTCTCCGCGACCCCATGAATCACAGTACGCCAGGCCTGGCATTATGGAGAGCAAAATGGAAATGACCCTAAAATTGGGTGGCATGGAGAGGAATTCCATAAAACCATCTTTCAGCTTCAGATGGCCCAGAGAACAGATAGACTTCAGTGTGAGAAATCAGACTTTCTTCAGTCAAATGAATATGCAGTTTGCTCATCAAAGATATTTCTATTACCTAGTCATTCAAAAAAGTGGGAGTAGCATTGCTTGACACAAACTTGGGAACAAAAGCTACCTTACTGAACAAGTAATGGTAATTAGTTAAACCTTTTTAACCTGAAACCTGGAGCCAGGGTAAACAGCAAGAAAAGTTTTTAAGAAGGAAAAGCATAAAAAAATATGCATCGGAAACAAAATCAATTCCATATTAAATCACAAGATAATTCCTTCAATAGGAAACATATTCTTTTTTGTTTTTCTTAGCTGGGAAGTATTATAGACCTTAGTTTATAAGTTATAGCTTATAGTACATTTCATCTAAAAGTGACTCTCGTTGACAAAGATGTTTTCTGTTTTCATTATCAATCTGTTCTTCCTTATAGATGTGTATGCCCTTAAAATTCTCAGCCTTTAAAAAACTTTCTCAGGTTACTCAACTAGCCAGAAGGAAAAGACATTTCCAATGAGTTTCTTTCCCAGCGCACCTCCCCACCCCACCCCAACTCTCAGTTCCTGGTACCCTTGTGCTGTCCTCGCTACCTGGGTTTTCTCACAGTGGTGCTTTCAATAGATCCACTAGCTTTCCGGCAGACCAGTAAGATTTCCAGGCCTGCTGCTTTGGAAGTTAGATTAACCTGGTTTCAGATATTGGTCCTGCCACATTTCAACTCAGAGGCTCTGAATAAGCTACTTTTAATCTCTGTGCTTCAATTTCTTCCTCAGTTTATGTCACTATGATGTTTACCTCACTGTAAACACTTTAAAGACTAAATATATCTGACTGATAAATTTTAGCCATTTTAAGATAATTTTTATTATTTTGAGGCATTTACCTGCTCCACCTAAAATAGCACAGTACAGGGGAATAAACAATAATAATGATAATAACATTCATTGAGCTTTTACTATGGATTAAGCTGTTCTAAGTGTGTTATGTGTTATTAACTAATCTAGTTTTTATGACTCTTAAGTTGTTCTATTATTATTATACTTATAAATCAGGAAAGTGAACCTCAAAAAAGTTAAAAACTTGCCCATGTTCACATGGTTAGTAAACGGTAAAGAATTAAGTCCAGGCAACCTATAAACTGCTGACATATAGAGTTGTGAAGTTTCAGACCAAAAGTCAGCAGACTGAGGGTCAAGATCCAGGCTGGTTGGTTGTAAGCTATCTTCAACAAGTCTGCATGTCTCTGCATTTCAGAATCCTCATCTCTAAAATGAGTTTAAGTGTTCCTTACCTAAAGATTAAAAAAGGGCAGTTTGAAGTACCTGATTAGTTCTCACAAGTGTAGATTGTAATTATTACTTTCAAGTAATGTTTGTGAAAGTGTTTCAGAAACTCTGTGAGAGCCATTTAAATGTAGATGTGCTGCTGATGATCAAGATGATTTCTGAAAGGCCTGATGACGGCAAGAAATTGAGAAACAGATTCTGGCTAAGGTCATCTTTAGCTCCTGGGAGCTTCAGATGCTGTCTTTTTTGTTAATGATGTGGTATTTGGGGATATTCCTCACCACTCAACTCAGTAGCAAAGAACTAAGGTTCCTGAGATCATTCCACTTAAGACAAGATCTCTGTCTACTGGAAAAAAAAAAAAGTTGTCTGAGACATGGCTTGGTGTGTCAAGACATGATGATGAGTAAGGTCTTTCTATGTGGAACTGTTTTATAAATCACTATAACTAGAGTAATCTTGGCATAATGCAAATCTGGGTGCACCATTCCCCGGATTATTATCTTTTAGTGTGTTCATTGTTTTGGAGAAAATCCACACTCTGATCTCCATGTTCAGCAAGGCTGTCTGGCTCTCCTTCATAACACACTCACCTCCCCATTTTTTGCGGTAGCCACTCTGGGCTTCTTTTAAACCCTTTTCCCCACAGGGCCCTTACATGAGCAATTCTCTCTGCCTAGCACATTCTTGCCCCTAGATTTCCTTCTTTTTGTTAACTTAGCTCGTCTGTCTACCTCAGAAAACTTCTCTGATCTTCCTGATGAGGTCAACTCCCCTGTTATAAGTTTTTATTGGACCTTGTAACTCTCCTTTACACTCTCAAAGCAACTGTTAATTTATCAATTTGGGTATATAACTTATGTCTCTGTCCTTCAACAGACCAAATGTTCCAATAAACCTATCAAAGGACAAAGACCTTTGTGATAAGTATTAATATGTGTCAAATGCACAAGTGAGTGGGAATATTCCTTTGCCTTTAGTGGTTTTTTTCATTCTCATTTGAAAAACAAATAATTGGAGCCAAGCTCCCCTGCTTTTCATCCTCTTGAATATATGACTTTCTTCCTGGAAATGGTAGAATTTGGAAAAATAAAGAAATATATACAAAGCTGTCCAGGATCTAAAAAAAAAAAAGAAAGCAGAAAAAGCAAAAGAAAATGGATGCTTTTTCCCCTTTGTATAGAAACAGTTGAGAGAGGAAACAAAGCAAAATGATTAAAGAGAAGGTAAGTAGATTAAATTATAGTGACTTCCAAGAAGTTGTCAATCAAAACTTTGTTGTAAGAAGAAACTGGAACAAAGGGAGCCATACACATAATGGGACTGTGGATTTTGATAAGAAAATGTAAGAGGAAAGAACCAGAGCTTAATTTTATTTGTGTTTTTTTTTTCTTTGCATGGCTTTTTAAATTGGATTTAATATTCTGTCGTGGTTGCTGTGTTCCAGAAGAATGTCTTTCAGGAAGTTGTGTTTGTGTTTTCTTTGCTTTAACAGTGGCATCATCAGGAGTTTGTACAGCACAGTGAAGTGGGGGAATCAGGTCTGTGGGTAGCCTGCCTGGCTCTGCCACTCACTAGCTACGTGACTCCTGGCAAGTTACTTCCACCGCTGGGACCCACTTCTTCCATCCGTGAAATGGGGATAATTAAATGCAAATGATACTCATCTCATGCAGTTATTGGGATGCACCAGCGAGATGACGCTGCAGGGCCTTGGCACACTGTTTGGCACACAGTAGAAGCTTAATAAACATTAGATGCCACTATTATTGCTGGCAGTTCAAGACTGCCTTTCAATATTCTCATCTGGAAGCCTTGACATGGTCTGGAGTGCGTTGTGCTGCATGGTGGCCCTGGCTCCTATCTCAGCAAGTGAAGTGTAGAGCAATCAGCAAAGCAACATACTGTCTCAGTCAGAAGAACGGAGTGAAATTTCTCACCACAACAAAACCAATCAGTTTGGATACAATGGAAGATGCACTGGTTTGAAAGGCGGTAATAAAAATATTAAGAGCTACCATTTATCAAGCACCTACAACAGGAAGATATCATCCAAAGCACCTGATATCTGTAATCACTAAGATTCACAGAAAGTGTGAATTTTCAGTCCAATTTTCTAGATGATAAAAGGCTCATAAGTTAATAGTTTTATTTGCCTAAAATAACGTGACCAACTAGTTACCGAAAGTACTTAAGTGCTGCCCCAGAGGTGCAAAGTCTTGAGCTCTTTCTTGTAATTTTCTCACTTTAAATGGACTTTGATGGGCTCCCTATGCCTGGATTGGACCATCACCAAGACCACCAATGACTCCCTCTTAAAGGTAAAGTCGACAATTTTCCCTTCAAAGTAGACTCATGAGCAGCATGAAGATGTATTATTTTGACTTCCTTCTAGGAAAGTAAAATAGCCTAATATTTTATAAAGTTATGAGTTTAAAAACAGAAAAAAACACCCGAAATAGCATTTTTGCCCAATTACTTGGAAATTAGGCAATTATCACATCATTGCTCAGGCTGGTAATGAAATTAAGATAAAGTTTCATCAAAATAGCATATGCAATTTTACACCCGCAGCAGAATGGATATAAATATGAGCAGATGTGTCTGAGTCTCTGGGATTTATAAATACAGAAACATTGTTTCCATTTGGGGTAAAAAATCAATCTTCACTCTGAATATGAGAACAGTGCAGCTCAGGGCCCTGGCAGGGACAGAGCAGGTAGGGAGACACAGCTAAGAGGTCTGTTCATTCCCTGCAGCTTCCAATGACAGACGCTCTTACTTGTGAGAACCTCTTTATGTATGGTGGCAATGATAATCACTGGAGAACTGAGGTCAAATGGTGAACCAAGATTCACACCAAACAGTGGGATTTTCTAGGTGATATTATACTTTGTTTTTTCTTTATTAGGCAAACAATGTCATGCTACCAACGTTTTCAGTTCAAAACTCAGGTAGGTTTTGTGGTTCCAAGTCTGTTCTATATCACAGAAAGTGTTGCAAATGATTTATCTAGAAGTGTGCTTTGCACCCCCACCCCCATCCCACCCTGCATGCAACTTGTTTCCCTAGAAAAGAGTAAAAAGCTTGGTTATGCTCTAACCGAGAAGGAAGGTAAAGAGAAAGAGGTCTGAGTTACTTCTGTCAAGACCCTTGAGGAAAGGTACCAGGGCACCAGGAGCTATCGTTTATGCTCAGAAAGGCCAAGAGCACAGAGGTCCAGAGCACAGGCTCAGAAGGACCGTGGATGGCTCAGCTAACTACTTCTCTAAGCCATCTTTTCTCACCTCCAAGATGGCATTTTGTGTATCTGGCCCCAGTTTGCACTGGAGAAACAGGAGGAGTGTTTACATGGATGCCCGGGGATAAGGGGTGTGTGTAAAAGGTAGACTTCCTTACCAGAGAACAGTCCCGCTGCAGGCAGTCTACCTTCCCTGTCTGGAGCCTCCTTCAACTCTCTTGAATAGGACTTTGGCAGAATATCAGAACAGCTGAGTCATCTTCAAGGAGGAGTTTTATCACCACATACACTCTAAGACTTCCTCCAGTGGAAAAATACCCAGTGCTTTCTGCAGCAGTCCTGAGTGCAAGGGTGGGAGAGCGGGGGCTTGAGTGATGGTGGTGGCTTCCTTCTTGTCCCCAAGGCCCAAATAAACAAGTCCCTTTCCCTCTGCTATGCCTGAAGTGAAGGGGAGCCAGGCCTGCGGTGGCTTGGCTGCAGGCTACAGGGCACTAACACAGGCGCCTCCTAATTTGTCTCTGTCTTGCCTGAGAGCATCATTCACCAGCCAGGCTTCCTATCCAGTCGTCTCCTGGCCCCTGCAGAGAAACGGGAGCTCTGGGAAGAACATGCTCTGCTAAGAATACAAGCCCTTGTGGGTCATGAAGAAGATGTGAGTGAGGTTCTCATCTCCCTCATGAAGACTTGAAGCCCCAGTGCTCAGGCCCTCATCTTCAAATTGAAATCTCTTGGCTGGCGCTCTTGCCTGAAATCCAGACTCCTAACAGCCGTCTCCTTGAATCCTCCACCGGATCGTCTAAAAGGCGTTTCAGACTTAACATGCCCACCACCTCCTAATTCCCTGCCCCACCTCATGGAAACCTTCCTCTCATCATGCTTAGGTATGTTGCTTTCTTTGTCTAGTTGCTCTGGCAGAAAACTTCCTTCTATTCCTTTTTCTCTTCTCATCTCAGCACATCCTGTTGGTTCTACCTTTAAAACTTTTCTAGAACTACATTCCTTTTTTTCAACTCCACTTTTCCCATCGTGATCAAAACCAACATCCTCTCTCACTTGGATTCTGCCCTCGCCCCCTATCCCGTTTCTTCCTCCTTCTATCCTGTATCTCCTAATCTATTCCCAACCCAGCAACCAGAGCGATCCTTTAAAACTCATATCAGACCATGCCATTTTCATGTCCTAATCCTCCCATTCTGATTGGACCAGGAGCTAGTCTTCACCATGGCCTGTAAGTTCTTCACGGTCTGGCCCAGTCTTCCATCTACGGCCTCTTCTATTACCCTCAGCTGCTTACTTCCCTCAGCCACACAGACCTCCTTGCTTTTCCTGGAACACAGCAATAGCACAGCTTCACTTCTGCCCCGGGACCTCTGCATTTGCTTCTGCCTCTCTCAGAAACACCCTTGATCTTTTAACCCTTTCCAGCCTCTATTCAGGGCTTCCCTGGTGACTCAGAGGTTAAAGTGTCTGCCTGCAATGCAGGAGACCTGGGTTTGATCCCTGGGTCGGGAAAATCCCCTGGAGAAGGAAATGGCAACCCATTCCAGTATTCTTGCCTGGAGAACCCATGGACAGCATTCTTCTCAAATCACCATATTTCAAATTGCAGCCACCACCCTCAACACCCCTTATCTTGTTTCCCTGCTTCAGTTTCCAACATAGTACTAACCATCATCCGTTGGATAACAGAATTTATTTCCTCATTTGTTTATAGCCTCTCTACCTGTCCACTGAGATTTAAGCTGAATGAGGGTACAGTGTTTTGTCTTATTTTGTCTACTGACATAATCTTGGCACCTGGAACAGTGCCTGGCATGTAGCAGGCATAGCAGACATGTGATGATTATCCCTGGAATAAACTTTTTAAACTCTATGAAGATACGTTGCAAAGTGTAAAGTGCTATTACAGGTGCAAAAGACTTTTGAATTCAGATGATTCCAGATCTATACAACTTATCTGCCCATTAACCTATCATCTATCTTTGCTTTCCAGCTTTAGATACACTTATAATAAAAACAGTGTGAGTGAAAGTCGCTCAGTCGTGTCTGATTCTTTGTGACCCCATGGACGATAGAGTCCGTGGAATTCTTCAGGCCAGAATACTTGAATAGGTCACTGTTCCCCTTGTAGCTCAGTTGGTAAAGAATCTGCCTGCAATGCGAGAGACCTGGGTTTGATCCTTGGGTTGGGATGATCTCCTGGAGAAGGAAAAGGCTACCCACTCAGTATTCTAGCCTCGAGAATCCCATGGACTGTATAGACCATGGGGTTGGAAAGAGTCAGACATGACTGAGCAACTTTCACTTTATATTTTATTTATTTATTTTATTTTTTAATTTAATTTTATTTATTTTTTTAAAATTTATTTTATTGGAGGCAAATTACCTTACATTAATATATTGGTTGGTTTTGCCATACATTGACACGAATCCACCCCGGGTGTACATGTGTTCCCTTTCTTGAACCCCCCTCCCACCTCCCTCTTCCCCATATCCTCCCTCCAGGTCATCCCCATGCACCAGCCCCAAGCATCCTGTATCATGCGTCGAACCTGGACTGGTGATTCATTTCACATATGATAATATACGTGCTACAATGCCGTTCTCCCCAGTCATCCCACCTAAATATTCACTTATCACCTTGAGAGTGTTCCTCAAAGAGTCAGAGAGTGTCAGTGTTACTGGTTGAAAAAAGCACACATTTCCAGGTCCTAATATACAGCCCCAGTATATTTTTCTGGTGATGCTATTGCTCTCTGTGACTCTGGAGATGATAAAATGTTCTAAGAGGTTTGATTGGTGGCATGATTGCTCTTCCATGAGAAAGTATGTGCACAGTACAAAGAGCTCAGGAATTCAGAGTCACATACACCAGGCATCAAACGCTGCCTCAACTGTGTTGATCACAGGCATTTTACCTCAATGAAAATATAAACATAAGTATGTGAATATTTATACAGTCTCTGTGTCAGGCATGGTACTATGTCAAAGTTTTCACTCTAAGGAGGAAACTGAGGCTCAGACTTCAAACTGCAAGCTCGGTGTGCTCATTATGTGTAGAAAGAAGAGCTGGGATTCAAACTTAGATGACATTTACTTCAGCATCATTCCTTGTTCCTCTAAACATGACACCCAGTGTCCTGGAGAACTGACCAGCTGTGGAATCTTCGAGCAATTTCTACTGTTCTGGATCTGTTTTCTTGACTATATAATCAGGAGTGATTTAACCCAATTAAGAACACCTCATTTCTTACAGCAAGTTTATAACTAGAATTCATTATCAGTACTAAGAAGGGAGAGAAACTTGTCAAAAGGACTGACTATGTCTCTGTTTCCTATCAAACCTAGTGCTCAGCAATATCCAGAGAATTTCCAGGACAGCTCTTTGTGAATTCTTTATCTTTCCAGTTGGTCTTGGACACCAGATCAAACCACGCTGTCTCACTGTTGGGGGCAGACAGCAGAGGGGTTGCCTGCAACTCTGCAGCTGTGACTGTGAATGTGACCAGGCAAATGCAGCCTTCTGCCTTGTTCCCTGCATGGCTTAAACTGTGGGCCTAGGCCTTATAAAGTAATAGTCTTTAATGTCATCTGCAACCTTGAAGGATGACTTTGCGAGTCTGAACTTCCTTTGTAAAGTCATAAAAATCAAGTAAGTAAATTTTGTAAACCAAAAAGAGATGTGAACAAGAGATTTATAGAAAGAACATGTATATCCTTTGGTATTTGGGCTTGTTTCAAGTAAATCTCATTATGTCTTGCTTAAACTTAACGAGGAACTGGGAACAGAGGCTCCTGGCTCCTCTGTGGAGACACGTACCAAGGGTAATGTAGTGTGAGGCTTAAAATGAACATAATGCCCTTCCTTCATATCTGATGAAATAAGGAGAGTCTCTAATGGTCCCACTTTGCTACAGGGAAAAGGTCCTCTTCAACTTCCGAAAGTGGATTAAATGGACCAAATGCAGTTCCTGCTTCTCCTGAATGGTAGGTTTCAGTTTCCTGCCAGCCAGTAATGGAATTACTCTAACTGGCCAATTACATCTTCTCATAGGAAGCAGGGTCATTCCATCTTCTTGACACTACAAAGCCTGCCTTCAATCAGTTCAGTTCAGTTCAGTCGCTCAGTCGTGTCCGACTCTTTGCGACCCCATGAATCACAGCACGCCAGGCCTCCCTGTCCATCACCAACTCCCGGAGTTCACTCAAACTCATGTCCATCGAGTCGGTGATGCCATCCAGCCATCTCATTCTCTGTCGTCCCCATCTCCTCCCGCCCCCAATCCCTCCCAGCATCAGAGTCTTTTCCAGTGAGTCAACTCTTCACATGAGGTGGCCAAAGTATTGGAGTTTCAGCTTTAGCATCAGTCCTTCCAATGAACACCCAGGATTGATCTCCTTTAGAATGGACTGGTTGGATCTCCCTGCAGTCCAGGGGACTCTCAAGAGTCTTCTCCAGCACCACAGTTCAGAAGCATCAATTCTTCGGTGATCAGCCTTCTTCACAGTCCAACTCTCACGTCCAGTCCCTGACTATTCACTCGGTCTCCAAGCACAGCCCCCAAGTGGCCTGTATGGCATATGGTATCCTCCACCCCAAGACTATGAACATAGGAGCCTAAACCGCTGTCAGTCTCATCTGTCCAGTGTGGGGTGTCATGTCTTTGGTTGCCACCATAACCCTTCTTTCACCAATGGAATCAAAAGAAGGTATACAAAACAGGTATATTTCATGATAAAATAACTTGTCTTACTAACTGCCTTTAAGGACAAGGTAGGTTGTTCAAGTGTGAAATGAAGGAGAAGTGTTGCATAATGGCTTTGCCCCAAGTTAAGAAACAAATTCCTAGGCTCTCAAATTTACGACTTTCAAAGTTATACTTCACAAAATTAAAAGATGCTTGTTCCTTAGAAGCAAAGCTATGACAAACCTAGACAGCATATTAAAAAGCAGAGACATCACTTTGCTGACAAAAGTCAGAGCTATGGTCATGTATTGTCCAATAGTCATGTATGGATGTTAGAGTTGGACCATAAAAAAGGCTGAGTGCTGAAGAACTGATGCTTTCGAACTGTGGTGCTGGAGAAGACTCTTGAGAGTCCTTTTGACAGCAAGGAGCTCAAACCAGTCAATCCTAAAGGAAATCAACCCTGAATATTCATTGGAAAGACTGATGCTAAATCTGAAGTTCCAATATTTTGGCTACCTGATGCAAAGAGCTGACTCATTGGAAAAGACCTTGATGCTGGGAAAGATTGAGGGCAAGAGAATAAGGGGATGACAGAGGATGAGATGGATGGCATCACTGACTCAATGGACATGAGTTTGAGAAAACTCAGGGAGATGGTGAAGGACAGGGAAGCGTGGTGTGCTGTAGTTCATGGGGTCACAAAAAGTCAAACGCAACTTAGTGACTGAACAACAACAAAACTGTATTTCAATATTGTATATACCCTGACTTTATGTCATTTAAAGGGTCTTTTCCTAGTTTCAGTTTTTCAAGGATAACAGTAGCAGGGCTCAGGGTATCACTCAATAACTTTGACAAACACACACTAAATATAAGTCAGGAATCAACTGTGTAAAGTTAATTGAGTTTTGTTTGACTGTAACACAAATACATATGCTCAGTTTATAACTGCAGTTTTTGTGTCCAGTAAGTGAGTCATTATTCTAGATGGTAAGTCAGGCCCAATTAAATCAATTTAAAAAATACAAAAAGCTGGGTAAGTATTCCACTGATCTACTTAAATTCTTTCTTTGAAAGTCTTTCAAAAGCTATAGGACTAAAAACAAATAAAAATATTAATACCTCTTCTGAAGCTCTTTGTCATTAGAAAGTGGTGGAACAGCTTTTGTTCTTTATAGTGCAGCGCTGCTGCTGCTGCTGCTGCTGCTGCTGCTGCTAAGTCACTTTAGTCGTGTCCGACTCCGTGTGACCCCATAGACGGAAGCCCACCAGGCTCCCCTGTCCCGGGGATTCTCCAGGCAAGAACACTGGAGTGGGTTGCCATTTCCTTCTCCAATAGTGCAGCGCTATGAGTTACATATTGCTGTGTAACAAATAATCCGAGAATTTGTCAGCTAAAACCAACAAATATTTATTATCTCTGTTTCTGTAGGTCAGAAATCAGGGTTTGACTGAGTCGTGTGCCTCTGGTCCAAGGTCCCTCCCTCCTAGTTTGTAGTCAAGCTGGCAATCTGGGCTATGGTTGTCTCAAGACTGGATCGGAATCTCTGCTCACTCCCACTGCTGTCAGCAGGCTTCATCCCTTGAGGGCAATTGGTCTGAAGGCTGGTCACATGGGCCTCCCCATGGGATGCCTCACAGCAAGGCTGCTCACTTTTCCCATGAGTGAGACAGAGTGAGCAAGACAATTTTTTCTTTTTTTTTATAACTTCATCCTGTCACTTTGCCATATTCTATTCCTTAAATGTGAGTCGTTAGGTCTAGTCTACACTCAGGGAAGAGGGTTACACAAGAGTATGAATACCAGGAAGGGCAGCGGTGCAGGGAGTCATTTTGGAGGCTGTTGGCTGCAAATACATTGCAGGTATAATTGCATGCACAGTTCTAGCATATGTGATGGCAAAAAACCTCAAGAACTTTAACCAATCCAAGGTCCTTCTCTGGCCACAGGAGCATGCCTGGCTCACAGATGGGACAGACCAGAGTGCTGGGGAGATAATACAATCAGTAAAGGATGGGAGTCATTGAATAAATACCCCAGGAAACTGGGTACATTGCTTCTGCGATGCCCTGGAAGCACTGAGCTCTAATTCCCCAGAGTGGTAACCTATTTGTGAAAGCACCCTTTACCAGCTTTCAGCTATTGTCTCACTCCTCATCACCCATAAACCTGTTTAACTTTCTCTCTCCTTACTGGTACTTCTACAGTCACCTCTCAAGTTACTTAATTCTAGTCCCTGTGTCTCCCACTACTGCTAATAGCATTAAGAAAGTCTTAAATGTTAAACTTTTCTTACACATTTCAGAAATACCAGAAGAAATCACTAAAACAGGAATCACACAGCTATTTAAGCTGTTCTTTCATTTAGTATTTATTTGTCGAGCAACTACCACACACATACAACACGTACAATTGAGCACCCCAAATTTTAAAAAGTCAGTTTCTGCACTTCATGGCCTGCTCTGAAATGACTAAAAAAGGGAAATTTTAATTTATTTTTCATTCTTGTGTTAGTTATAGGCTTGAGAGAAAAATCTCTAGCCTGATAGTGTTTAAATTCACTAACTAGGTGGACTATCTATGTATCTGATAGGTATGTGTGTATATCTTTGTGCCACCGAACACACATGTTGCAGGAAATACATGTAGCATTTTTTTGAACAGTTATTTGTTAATCTCAGCTTTCATGCGTGTATTCCCCAGGGTCCAATCCATTTCACTTCTGAAGAGGTTTTGGAAGAAAAGTAGTCAAGGTAACCATTAGGGTCACCATACTCAGCAACCTTTCTGCCACATCTGTCCCCAATGCTGGTTATGCATAGTCATGCAGCTGGGAGCTCTAGAAATAAAGTGAATAAAGAAACGGATGGCCTGAATGGGAGGGGAGTTTAGGTATATTCTCCCCTAAATATACGTACATCTGTATACATGCTACAGATACATGCATACGTATGGCTGAGTCCCTTTGCTGTCCACCAGAAACGATCACAAACTGTTAATCAGCTATACTCCAATACAAAATAAAAAGTTTTAAAAAAAGAGATGAGTGGATGGTGCCTGGTCTCAGCCTCACAGGATGAGTGACACATGCTACAATGTTCTTCAGTTCTTCTGTAGGCAGGAAATCTGGCTTTAAAGCTTCCTACATCTTAATGGAGAATGTCAGTGAGGAATTAAGCGGCAGGAAACTTCTCGAGTAACAGATAATAATCTGAGTCACATATCAAGGAAAGCAGTTGTCTCAGATAACCTATCATCACCGACAAACAACCTCCTCAATCAGGAATTCCTCATTTGTAAAATTTCCCAGAAACATCCTACCCCTATTAATCAATGCAAGAGGTGCCTGTGACCATTGTGCTTGTCAACTCAAAAGATCATAAATAAAACTAAAATCCTTCAACAACAACTCAAAACAATTCCTAAAGCAAGATGTATTTCCTTTCAGCACAATGTATGCCTATGTCAAGCTAGTTGTTTTGAGAGGTGGAATTTCCACAGTAACAGGCTCTTTATGGAATGGAGGATGTCTGCTCTCTTCCACTTGCCTGACTCAACACGGCTGAAAGGATTTTCCTGTGAAGTTTTAAGAGCATCCATCCTTGAGCTGAGATGCAGAGCGAGACATTCCAGTTTGAAGAGGGTAGCTGTCTTTTTTCAGAAGTGGCAGAGCCTCAGCTATCATGAAAATGGCTTTTTCACCTATGTTTGGTGTCAATACACAAAGATTGCTTGTGTGTGGAGAGTCTCAGATTCATTCAGGTTTATGCCATCCCTTTTCAAAGCATTTCAAGTATGGAACAAGAAGCCAAAAAGGGAAGGATGTATTCATGGTGGTCTCCAAGGAGTGCATTGGTTAATTATTATATAGAAAGGATAAACTTTGTCATCTGATGAATTTGAACTTGAAGAACAACTGGGCCATATTTTACATCTGCATGGCTTTGGCAATTCTCTCAAAGATGCCAAATGTCAATTTCCTCATCTGTAAAATGCTGATAGCGATACCTACTTAGTGATACAGGCTATAACCTTTCTGTCCACAAGGGAAGCTGCCTCCAGATTTTTGTATATTTATGAGAGATTTTATTAATAACTGATCTGGAACATGCCATTCTGTATGTGGCCAGTCATATTATAGCAGCCTTGAAAATAATTGATTAAAGACAGTTTATCTGATCTAGTACATTAAAAATGGATTCAAAGTGGAGAATGGCTTATGGAGATAAAAAGATTCCTCTCCTCATCCTATAGAAAAGTTCTCTGATTTCTACATGATGAGTCACAAGAAGCTTGCCTGACTTGACTTTACATCTCAAGCCTGTTTTAACTCCTGGGGACTTGAGTGACCATCTGCTACTTTTGCCTTTCTGGCCCCATGCCTTCTGCAATCTGGTGAAGGCATCTCAGCTGTATTTTGGAGACTCATCACTCTCAGACCTTAAAGGGCTTTAATTCATTTAAGCTGGATTTCTCTTTCTTACACAGAGATTACTGTCTAACATCTGGATGATAATAAAGATACTATGAAACACCTGTCGAGCACTTTTTATGTGACAGACATAGTTCTAAACACTTAATAGGTTTTATGTTTCATTTATTCTTTACAAAAGACCTGTGAACTAGGAACTATTATCAAGTCCCATATCCCAGGTGAGAGAGAATCAAGGTGAGGAGTCTTTAAGAAAACCACCCATGTCTATGTGGTATGTAATAGAGGCAGAATTTGAACCCAGGTCTGTCTGATTTCAGAGTCATGATCTTTACCTCAACATTATGATTAGTAAAAGGAAATAATGGGCAAATACCTTCACATAATGGATAATTTATCCAGGATGTAAAGAATTACTCCAAACCACATTCTTTCTGATTTCAGGGGAAATTCCTAATTCTAATCTTCTGAGTCTTTTAACCTAGGGTGGTCTTGTGGCTAATAGAACGAGAATGCTGGCAATTCTAGGCTTTGGTCATCATGTGAGCAGAGAAAAACGGATTCTAGTTAAAGGCCGTGCTTGAACTTCAGCATTCTCTTATGTCTGTGAAAAAGGAAGCACGGGGAGAGAAGAGGTGGAGTATTTATGGGAAGATGTGGGCAGCTTGTTGAATTCTAGTGGTTTAAAAGCATTTGCTTTACATTATTGGGACTAATTGAAATAAAAGGTTCGAGGCTCCTGAGAGTTGACTCATTCTCATCATCCTAATATTAGATGAATTGAGTTCCATGTGGCTGACGGTCTGTACCAAATTTCTCAGTGTTGGCTGACGGCCTCAGAAAGATCTGTTCATTTGTTTTTTTTTTAACAGTGTTTCAGTGAGTCATTCCACACACATTGTCGGTACTGATTCCCGAGGGGAGGTGGAGAAGGAAGATTTCCAAGCTAGAAATGAAGGGCTTGGAAATTCACTGGGGAGCAGAAAACCACCAGCTGCACTCTTATCCAGAACAAACTTGGGGCACAGGGTCCTGCCTTTCATTCCTGAGCACCATGTTTATTAGTCTGGATATTGTACTCTTGGAACAATCATACAAATCATACAGTCTCCAAAAGTGAAAGGAAGTGGGTTTCTTTTGTTAAAAATCCAGCTGATTCATTTTAACAAACCACACACACATTGGAAAAGACCCTGAAGCTGGGAAAGACTGAAGCCAAAAGGAGAAGAGGGCTGAAAAAGAAGAGATGGTTGAATGGCATCACTGATTCAATGGACATGAACTTGGGCAAACTCCAGGAGACAGTAAGAGACAGGGAGGCCTGGTGTTCTGGAGTCTGTGGGGACGCAAAGAATTGAACATGACTAGTGAATGAAAAACAATGTGTGTGTGTGTGTGTGTGTGCGTGTGTGTATCTCCCATCCCCAAAACAGGTTCTTCCATATATGAAAGGCAGTTTGGCATACTGAAAAAAGTATGTGCTTTAGAATCAGACACTTCTGAATTTAAATCACAGCTCTGCCATGTATTATCTGGATTCAGACTGCTTAAACTCTTAGAGGCTCAGCTCCCCTTTTCTTTAAAATGGGGATGATCTTTACGTGTCATGTTCTTTTGGGGACATTAGAAATAGCATACTTTAAGTGCCCAGTACATAGTAGAATCTTAAGAAAGCAGCAGCTCATGGCATTTAGCTTCTCAGAGACCTGTGAGTATTTCTGACTTGGTCACTTATCAGTAGGTTAGATTTGGGCAAGTTCCTTCACCTTCTCTCAGTCTCAGCTTCCTAGTCTACTTGAGGTAATAATACTCTGTAAGATTATTAGTGGACTGAGTGACGCATTATTAACTACTGTAATTACTGTCAGTAATTATAATTCTCTTTAATTGTGTTAAGCCCTTTCACATAATGCATATAAAGCACTTGATATATTTCCTACCACATAGTAGACAATGAACAAACATTAGTTATTATTAGGTTAAAAAATATAAATTGCTATTATTCAACCATTTTGACCTACAAAGATGGCAATTTCACATGGCTCCACTGAATATTATTCCTAAAAGGTAGCTGTAATTTCCAAGATTCTGTGTCTAGTAACCTGGTAGCCAAAATCACTGCAGATGGTGACTGCAGCCATGAAATTAAAAGATGCTTGCCCCTTGGAAGAAAAGCTATGACCAACCTAAATAGCATATTAAAAAGCAGAGATATTACTTTGCCAGCAAAGGTCTGTCTAGTCAAAGCTATGTTTTTTTTCCAGTAGTCATGTATGGATGTGAGAGTTTGACTATAAAGAAAGCTGAGCGCCAAAGAATTGATGCTTTTGAACTGTGGTGTTGGAGAAGACTCTTGAGAGTCCCTTGGACTGCAAGGAGATCAAACCAGTCAGTCCTGAAGGAAATCAGTCCTGAATATTCATTGAAAGGACTAATGCTAAAACTGAAGCTACACTACTTTGGCCACCTGATGCATAGAACTGACTCATTGGAAAAGACCCTGATGCTGGGAAAGATTGAAGGCAGGAGGAGAAGGGGATGACAGAGGATGAGATGGTTGGATGGTATCACCGACATGATGGACATGAGTTTGAGCAAGCTCCAGGAATTGGTGATGGACAGGGAAACCTGGTGTGCTGCAGTCCATGGGGTCACAAAGAATAGGACAGGACTGAGTAACTGAACTGAACCTGGCAGCTTATATGCTCTTGTTCTATTTGAGCAGTAGAAACCTGGGGTTAATTACTACTTTTCAATGCTTTGGGCAGCAATTGATTGAACTTCACGAGAGTCTAATTAATTCACCAGGTTCTGGTGAACTTTTCAAGAGCTTAAGAAGCCAGGTCTCCCTCCTAGTGTTATAGGAGTGAGAAAAAAAAACCCTAGAAAGAATGTCTAAGCTGGAAAGAATATATGTGACCTGGCACCAGGTTATGTCAACTGAAGTTTCTTCAGCATGACACTCAGGTTCCTGATTCTCAAGAATTCCTGAACTTTCTCTTGCATGAGGAAAAATCATTACACAATACTTTGACCTATAGCTTGCAGTGAATAATCCTTGGTTGAGTATGGTCTTCAAGGTGTCCAAAGAAAACTGTTGTGATGTTGGAAATCACTTCTGTCCTTATCAAAACTGTCACATGATAATCAATGTAGGTCAACTTGGAGCTCACTTACAAGACTAGTTGGGGTGCTAGAAGACCAGGAAAGAGGTGATGGTGATTTGAACTAGGGTGATAGCATTGGCGATAATGGAATAAAGTGTCATCATTATGTATCTAGGAGGTAGGACCAGTAAGACTAGATGCTCATTCGAATATGGGGGATGAAGAGAAGAGCCAACTCAGTCGGGCATGGAGTAAATGGTGGTGCCATTTTCTCAGCTGGGGAAGACTGAGGGAAGGCAACTCTTGGGACCAGAATCTAGAGTCCTATTATGACTATATTAAATTTGAGGTGGCCTACTGGAGATCTAAGTGGAGACACACCAAGGATGTAGTTGAAGATAGAACATGTGAGCTCAAGGCATGTGTTGGGGCAGGGGTTTATGGAATACCACTCTGTGTTCTCCATTATGCTCTATTCCGGGGGAGAAACAAAGAAGTATGGTGGCAGAAAGTTTGATCAAGAGAGAAATAACAGGAAGAGAAAGCCAAGAGATTTAGAGTCTGAGGACAAAAAAAAATAATGGAGAGAAAAAGACCAAGCATCCAAAAACTCTTGATTTGAGCTCAGACAATGTACAAGGCATTGCGTTGTGTGTTTTTACACACAATAGCTTATATAATGCTCACCAAAATCTATATTACTGCTGAGAAGGCCAAGACTCACAGAATTTATTTAACTTACCTAAGAATCATACGGTCGGACACGACTGAGCGACTGAACTGAACTGAACTGAACTGAAGAATCATACGGAAGAATCATAGCTAGTTATGGGGCAGAGCTGAGACTTTGAACAAAATCTCCCTGACCCTAATGCCTAGATTCAGTGTGACTAAGACGTTCATTCCTCCTTGTCAGTGAAATACTTTGTTAACAACCAGTAAGGCTTTAGAAAGACAAAGATTTTCCAAGGCCTGCAGAATGCCTATCCACAGATCATCATCCACTGGAGATCATACTCTTTTTGTCTGCAGAATGCAAACCATTTTCAGAGGGAGGGGGGCAAAAGTAAAAAGAAGACAACAATTCAAGATAGAGTTGTTCGTTAAGAATAGGGAGCTGAGATTTATTACTATTATTATCATATGTCATCTCTATGTATTGTGTAACTACTTTTTGCTTTTGCTCCTAGCAATGCTCCCTGTCCTTCCACTGAGAATTCTCTGATAGGCATTTTGACTAAAATTGTCCTTCCACCCATCCTAGGCAGTCAAATATAGTTCACATGTAATTGCAGCATCATCTCAGCACATGGCTACTTCTTGTTCTGATTCCTTAGCAATATCTCTCTGGAAATTCATTGACTTACTTAATTGGAATGTTCAATCTTTAAGGCACCATTGGGTTTGGGGATTAAATGGTGTTATCATGGACTGGAAGACAACTGGCCATGATGTCCAGATCATGTGCTTTCCGTTGCAAGTGTAAGGTAGGAAAGCTTCTGAGATTTACATTTCCATTGGTACCATATGGGGCAGGGGAGGGCAGTTTCCCAACATAAAAACAACAGAGATCTATTTCAGCAGTTAGATTGGATGGAGGCCATTGCAGTTACTGTTGTGGTTACTAGTACCACTGCTATTTTTATTCCAGCTCCAGGGCAATATTCGAAGCCACACAATAAACCTGAGATTAGCAGTCAGTCCTGGTTTGATTATTGACATAGAGAGGGTTTTCTTTTCTTCCTCTTTTGATGAGTTACATGAAGCCTGAGCTCCAAGCAGCTCTGCAATCAGTTTCTGAGATCTTATCAAAAGGATGACAAATCAGTTTGGAAAACAGACCCATTGAAATGTCTGAACAGAGTCAATCTTCTCTATGACCTAATAATTCAACTTTCTTTTTAAATCCAAGACTAGAATTGTGGGGAGAAGTTGCTGCTTTTCCACTTGAGTCTAGGAAGGCAAAACAGGTTTCTTTCATCTGGAGGATTTAGTGCTCACATAATTGCCTTTTGATGCTTCTTATCTGGGTTTCTTACAAGACCAGCCTGAAAAACTGGGTAGTTTATTTAAGAGAGTGTTTATAACTTTGATACACATAGTGCTCAAGAACTGCAGAATTGTAGCTCTTAGACCTGGCATTGAAGGTATATTTTGTTTGGTATGCAAAATGTTTTACTAATTTTATGTAGTTGCCAATATTTTAAAAGGGAATGATTTCACAGTTTTTAAAAAATCCAGATTTCTACTTAATAGAAGATGTGGCAATAGCAGGTCCACATTCCCGTAATCAGTAGTCAGCAGAAGCTGAATGGCAGCTGCCTCTATAGTTGGGACCTAGAGCAGTTAGGGATGCATCCTGCTGCAAGTAATTGAGGCTTAAACCACAGGGACATCTATTGTTTGCTTAAGGCATCTGAAGGTAGCTTTGGGGGTTTTATTCAAGAGCTTTAACAATGCTATCTTTCTGGTAACTTTCCACATCCTTAACTGTTTAAATAGGAGAATCATTCCTATCCCACCAGATTGTTTAAGAATTTTTAAAAAATCATGAATTTTAAGTCCTTAGTTCAATGCCTGGCACAGTGGGAGAGCTCAATTTTTATTCAGTTCAGTTCAGTTCAGTTCAGTCACTCAATCGTGTCCGACTCTTTGCGACCACATGAATCACAGCACGCCAGGCCTCCCTGTCCATCACCAACTCCCGGAGTTCACTCAAACTCATGTCCATCGAGTCGGTGATGCCATCCAGCCATCTCATTCTCTGTCGTCCCCTTCTCCTCCCGCCCCCAATCCCTCCCAGCATCAGAGTCTTTTCCAGTGAGTCAACTCTTCGCATGAGGTGGCCAAAGTATTGCAGTTTCAGCTTCAGCATCAGTCCTTCCAATGAACACCCAGGATTGATCTCCTTTAGAATGGATTGGTCGGATCTCCTTGCAGTCCAAGGGACTCTCAAGAGTCTTCTCCAGCACCACAGTTCAAAAGCATCAATTCTTTGGCCATCAGCTTTCTTCACAGTCCAACTCTCACATCCATACATGACCACTGGAAAAACCATAGCCTTGACTAGATGGACCTTTGTTGGCAAAGTAATGTCTCTGCTTTTTAATATACTATCTAGGTTGGTCATAACTTTCCTTCCAAGGAGTAAGCGTCTTTTAATTTCATGGCTGCAATCAGCATCTGCAGTGATTTTGGAGCCCAAAAAAATAAAGTCTGACGCTGTTTCCACTGTTTTTCCATCTATTTCCCATGAAGTGATGGGACCAGATGCCATGATCTTTGTTTTCTGAATGTTGAGCTTCAAGGTGTTTCTTGACTTCCTACTTTTGCATTCCAGTCTCCTTTAATGAAAAGGACATCTTTTTTGGGTGTTAGTTTTAAAAGATCCTATAGGTCTTCATAGAACCGTTCAACTTTGGCTTCTTCAGCGTTACTGGTTGGGGCATAGGCTTGGATTACTGTAATATTGAAGGGTTTGCCTTGGAAACGAACAGAAATCATTCTGTCATTTTTAAGATTGCATCCAAGTACTGCATTTCGGACTCTTTTGTTGACCATGATGGCTACTCCATTTCTTCTAAGGGATTCCTGCCCACAGTAGTAGATATAATGGTCATCTGAGTTAAATTCACCCATTCCAGTCCATTTTAGTTCACTGGTTCCTAGAATGTCTACGTTCACTCTTGCCATCTCCTGTTTGACCACTTCCAATTTGCCTTGATTCATAGACCTAACATTCCAGGTTACTAAGCAATATTAATCTTTACAGCATCGGACCTTGCTTCTATCACCAGTCACATCCACAACTGGGTATTGGTTTTGCTTTGGCTCCATCCCTTCATTCTTTCTGGAGTTTTTTCTCCACTGATCTCCAGCTGTTGCTAATAGTCTACCAACTATTGTGCATGCTGCATAAAAAGTCACCCAACTCAATGGCTTATAATACTAAGCATTTCTTTTACTGGCTCACAGGCCTGAGGGTTAGTTAGAATGGTTCTTTGTTGTGCTGTTGGTTGACTGGGCTTGGGACCCTCAAGGTGATGTGTTCAGTTCTGCTTGTCCTCACTGGGTCAGTGCCTACCTGGGGATGTTCCTTCTTATGATGAATGACAGGAGTGTAAGAAAGCAAAGCAAAGCATGATATCATATGAGATACTAACTGCATATCCACCTTCTATTGGATAAAATGAGTCGCATGGCCAGGTCAAAGTCAATGGGGGATGAAGTGTTCCACTCAAAGCAGGGAAGTAATATTTGCTGAAAATAATCCCACCTATTACAGTTTGGAAGTTTGGCATCCAAACAAAACAGCACTTTCTTTAAGTGTCCACCTAACTATCTTTAATGTATCCTTTTTTGTTTCACAATGGCACCACCATCCCTTCAATAGCACTGCTGCTGCTGCTAAGTCACTTCAGTCATGTCTGACTCTGTGTGACCCCATAGACGGAAGCCCACCAGGCTCCCCCATCCCTGGGATTCTCCAGGCAAGAACACTGGAGCGGGTTGCCATTTCCTTCTCCAATGTGTGAAAGTGAAAGTGAAGTTGCTCAGTCCGACCCTTAGCGACCCCACGGACTGCAGCCTACCAGGCTCCTCCATCCATGGGATTTTCCAGGCAAGAGCACAAACAGACATTTTATGCCTTTTCTGAATGTGTTAATGGGATTCGGTTACTTTGAATTAATTCACACTAGGGGTTTCCTGGTGGCTCAGCAGTAAAGAATCTGCCTGCCAACTTAGGAGACGTGAGTTTGATCCTGGGTCAGGAAAATCCCCTGGAGAAGGAAATGGCAACCCACTCTAGTATTCTTGCCTGGGGAATCCCACGGATGGAGAGGCATGGCAGGCTACAGTCTATGGGGCTGCAAAAGAGTCAGGCATGACTTAGCAACTGAACAACGGACAATAAAGGCAATAGTAATAATGTGTTACCCCCTCCCAGGAGTATTTGCATTTTAAATAAGATCTGCTGCAAGGAGAAGGGGTAACCCCAAGGAGTGAAGGAGTGATGCTGGTAAGTTTTGTTGCTATAACACCTGGATGTAGGAGCAGAGATATCTGTGGATCAGTGAGACCCAAGGCAGTGTGGCAAGGCCCAGCAATAGATCATACAAAACTCCACTGCTGGAAAGCTATTCCTCTGTAGTGTTGCCAAAGAGGTAAAGTGCTTACTAAGATAAATCTCCTGGGCTTCTTGGGCTGAGAGGAGTCCTTGAGAGGAATATTTATTTGACATCTTTCGGTTTCTTATTTAATTGGAGTCACATATCTTCTCTAAAGCCATTTATAAACTGTACCATATTCTACTGATGCAAATTCTGTACAGAGACAAGTTCTGTGTTTGAGTTCACATTTATAATTTTCTATTATAAATGCAGGAGAATACTTGCCATGGAAATTAATGGGAAATTCTTGCCAAATAGCTGTCACCAGTTAGTGCTTTTACTGTGGAATTAGTAGTAATATATGCTTTACCATGAACATGTTTCATATGATATTTTAAAATCATATGATTTAAAAAAATCATGGAACTTTGACTTATTTTTATGCTCTGACTCTGTTTTGGCATCTCTGATGTATTTTCTGGGGAACACTACATTATCATTATGAGATGCTTGCTTCAGTGAGCTGAATCATCTACTTGGTCTGATATTAATACTGAAGTTCTCATAAGTCACTCAGAGGATTATGCTGTTTCACAGTACTGTATTCTGTAGCTCAGGTATGTTTAAATTATTTGGTCACAGACATGAATATTTTTTTGTCTTTGTTACAAAGCCAGACAGTATTTCAGGGGCTTTCCTCCTAAAAGTTTACTATTTTACTCCCCAAATGTTTGTCAACTCTACATTAGACCCTGGGTGCATATGGATTTAGGAGTTCAGTTATTTGTAAGTGACCCTGAAGAATGATACTCTAAAGGAATTTTTAATTTTTCTAGGACACAAATATGAGTTGAATATGGAATGAGTTACCTAGCTGGTAAATGAACCTCATTGAAAACCCAGCATAAACAATTTAAGGGGCTTTGCTATTCTCTATTCAGTGTTGCTGAAAGTGATTGCTTTCCTGAGATAATTTTTAAAGCCTTTTTAAAAAGTAGTAGCTAATGTATATTGAGTATTTACAAAGTACCAGACACTTACTTAATTGAGGTACTTGAATTGTCACGACATAATTTCCCAGGTGGGGGAAACAAGACTTACTCAAGAGAGGTCCTGTCAAGTTCACTTATACTAAGTGGTGGAGCCTGGATTTGAACCTGGGACGTCAAACTCTGGAGCCCTCCTCCTTCTAGCATTTGTGGTAGGAAGGAAGAGGTTTATACAATTCAGAGTTCTACTCTGGAAATTCCATGTATTGAAGATATTTAAGAGGAGATGTTATATCTGGCAGTGAGTCAGATCTCTCCACTATTAGGAAAGCAAAAACGAGTGATTTGTGAAATTGTCTCAGTGAGTGCTCCAGCCAGTATTTATTTTAATGGCTGTGTAAATTACTTTAGTCCCATATTTATAGAATCATTAAAGACTGTGGGGATTATTTATAGTTTCTCTGCTATGCTTTATTGCATTTTGTGGGGGAAAATATAATTCATAGAGATATGCTTGAGAATTTGGTGGTTTTCAAAGACCTCAGAATATATCCCACTGGGCTTTCAAGGGCTGTCGGATTAGCATCATTATTTTTTGTTTGTTTGTTTTACACTGTAGAGTTTTCCTGCACAATGGTAAATATAAATGTAAAATTTGTGTTTGTATTTTACCTAGCACAGGGAATATAATATCAAATTTCTAGCACATAGCAGTTGGTCATATATTTGAACTCAGAGATTCACAATTTGTGCCTCAAATGTGAATCTTTAAGACCACATGCAGAGGTTGAGCAGACAGGCAGGGCTGCCCTGTGTTTAGAATTTGGATGGATAAATGAAAAAGAACAGTGAAGATTCAGAGCTTGAGGGTGATAAGAAGGGAGTGTTTCCAAAAGTGATGCCTCTCCAAAAACTCTAGTGTTGCTGTGATAACTATTAGGGCTATAAAGGAAGTATTGGCCAAGGCAGAAAAATAGCAAGACCATGAAACAGACAAAACTCTAATACTGATCTTTTCCTTTCTTTATACAAACTTGTTATCTCATTGAACATTTATCGATACCTCTAGCTCTTGCTCTATAGCCCCCTTCTTCTGATTCCAATACCTAATTTTCTTCTGGGGAATGAGTTTTCTTCCACTGCATGCCAGTTTGGTGCAACTGTCATTCCAGGTACATCACTCTCTCCTTGTCAGGAGGCAGACCTGTAACCCAAGTATTCTAAATCTTTAATGGCATGACAGAAAGGCTACAAAAGAAGCTGGAGATGGTTCATTCCAGCTTCTTCAGCTGATGAGTTTGTCCATTTGTTCTTGCTGCCAGGATTCTCAGAGCATCACTGGTTCCTGGCAGCTTTTCTCTGTCTGGTTCCTCAGCCTTTCCCTTAAGTCTGAATGTTTTCCTCAGCACTCCCAATGGCTTACTTTGTGCTTGAGTTAGACAGATCCATCAATTTCTGTTGCTTGCAAACTAAGACTCCTAACTGAAATTGTTGGTTTTACTATAATTAGATGTAGAAGAAGGGATTTAGTGATATGATTTCTTAAAATAACTAATCACTGGTTTCAGAAGAATAGCAAATTCTCAGGGGAAAAGAATGCAGCACAATTTTTTTCAGGAGCTTTTCAACTGTGTATGTCCCTCTACAATCCAATGGATGCCTAGATTCTAGAACTGAAAACAAATTTCTAAATTGATCTCTCCCTGGTGGTTCTAGCAAGAATAGATCAGATACTCTGAATGTTTAAGAAGAGCACTCTGAACCCCTCCCCTGCTACATATGTGTATATATTTGTTATGCATAATCATATCCTCCAAACTTAAGATTTTGTGTTCTTACTATGTGTTCATTATTCAACAAGTATTTTTCTTCTTTCTCTTTATGTCAGGAAACAAATTATGATGCCACTGTTTATTCTTGGATTTTTCTAAAAGCCCATGGATCAGTTTGGGGGTTGGTAATGAATAGAACACAAAATGGGATCATCTCCATGGCCATCAGATTGCCAAAAATAGACACATTCTGCAATTATCATCAGAATGACTTGTTACCATTTGAAAGTAGATGAAGAACAGAGATGCCAGTTATTCATCAACATCCAAATCCCAAGAAACAGTTTTCTATCCATTCAATTTTGAGTAAATCATTGGGTCTGGGTGGTTTTTTCTCGGCTTTTTCTACTCCTTCCTCATTTCTTCTCTGCCAAACATCTAATCATGCTGAGCTGCATCCTGCATAATAAACATACTCTTTGCACTTTCAACAACTATTTTAGTACAATAACATTTTAATATCAGTATGTTCCTTCCCCACATCCTTCTTTGGAATAACTATATAGCATGATTTAGGCTAAATGCTGTTTTCAAAAGTTAATGGTAAAAGTACTAATAAGAGTAATAAGGTCTCCATCCTCTGCTTTATAGCTGAGTGCACATGTAATCATTCCCATGTCACATATTGAGGAATCCATTGTAATTTAAGGCTTGGCTTGCTCCCTTCAGACGCTTGACTGGAACCTCTTTCTTGATGTAATCTGAAGAAACTATTAGAAATTAGTATCTCTAACAACAGTGAAAGGACAATACAGGAATTTTAGAATTAGACATACTTGAGTGTTTGCTTAGGCTTTTCCGGGAGGATGACTCTGATATAAGGATCAGAGTGCTGCCCATTTATAAGGAAAGTGATTACAGGAAACACAGGAATAGGAAAGAAAGCCACTGGAGGAAACTTTCATAAGCCAGTTACCTTGGTGGTAAACTGGAGCTTGATACCTTGGGAGGGATCCTGAGAGATGGTGTAGAACAATGAAGAAGAAGGAAGCTGGGGTATGTATTTACCAATTCCCCAACTTACATTGGTTGAGTGGAGTCTTAGGAGCATTCATTCTCCAGCCTCGTACCTGGACAAACCTGAGTGAAGTGTGTTCCCATGGCCAGGAATAACCCCTTCAGTTCAGTTCAGTTCAAAGAGATACATGTACCCCTACGTTCATAGCAGCACTATTCACAATAGCCAAGATATAGAAACAACCTAGATGTCCATCAACAGATGAATGAATAAAGAAGATACAGTATGTATATGGAATGGAATACTACTCAGTCATAAAAAAGAATGAAATAAGGCCATCTGCAGCAACACAGGTGCAACTAGAAATTTCCACAGTAAGTAAAGTAAGTCAGAAAGTAAAAGACAAATGTCATATGATATCACTTATACGTGGAATTTAAAATATGGCACAAATAAACCTATCTATGAAACAGAAACAGACTCAAGAGTTATATAGAACAGACTAGTGGTTGCTAAAGAGGAGGAGGTGTGCAGGAGGGATGAACTGGGAATTTGGGGTTAGTAGATGCAGACTACTGTATATAGAATGGATAAACAATAAGGTAAGACTGTATAGCACAGGGAACTAAAATCCCAGGGTTAAACCATAATGGAAAAGAATACAAAATATGCACATATGTGCACAACTGAGTCACCTGCTGTACAGCAGAAATCAACCCAACAATGAGAGTCTCATGCATCACGTGGAGAAGGCAATGGCACTCCACTCCAGTACTCTTGCCTGGAGAATCCCATGGACGGAGGAGCCTGGTGGGCTACAGTCTATGGGGTCACGAAGAGTCGGACACGACTGACTGACTTCACTTTCACTTTTCACTTTCATGCATTGGAGAAAGAAATGGCAACACACTCCAGTGTTCTTGCCTGGAGAACCCCAGAGACGGAGGAGCCTGGTGGACTGCCATCTGTGGGGTCGCACAGAGTTGGACACGACTGAAGCGACTTAGCAGCAGCAGCAGCATGCATCACAGTAAGCAGCCTTCGCTATGAAGAGATAGGTACTATGGGCAGGGCCTTGATAGCATCATTTATCCACCTTGCAAAGCTCAATGCCAAGGAGGTCAGGGTGGATGCTTTATGAAAAGACTGGATTTGATACTGCTTATGCAGTATGCTTTGAAGGGAAAGGCATTCATTCTTGCTCCAAAATTTCTGTTTCTCCAGATAAATTCAGAGATTTCAATATTCTAGACCTATAGCCATTAGAGAATAATTCTTTCAGGTTAAGCCAGTGGGACTCAAAGCAAGTTCCCTGAACCATCTTCAAATTTTTCTGGGAATGCTTTATAGAAATCCAGATTCCTGGTTCTCACTCCAGACTGAATCACATATCTGGGTGTTGGAGAACAGAAAGCAGCTCCAAGCAATATTTATGAACTCCTCCAGTTTGAAAATACCTGAGTATTTCCCCTTTGCCTAATGACCTTAGCATTGTAAAAATGAAAATATAGTTTATTTTTCCCTTAAAATATTAATACGTACTCAAATCTATATAAGTCAGACCTGTCTTATTTCACTTCTGCATCTGCAATCCTTACCTAGCACAAGCTTGTCACATAGTGAATGTGCAACAGATACTAGTCAAATAAGTGAATTCTTATAATAGAATGCAAGCATT
This sequence comes from Moschus berezovskii, assembly GCF_049115385.1. Taxonomy (NCBI): domain Eukaryota; kingdom Metazoa; phylum Chordata; class Mammalia; order Artiodactyla; family Moschidae; genus Moschus; species Moschus berezovskii. The sequence continues at coordinate 22,294,671 of NC_142483.1, forward strand.
CTTGGTGATTGAGTGACTCACACCTCAATGTGTATAAATTTGTCAACTCTTTTCCTCTAAGGAAGGAGGAACAGATGCTATAATAGAACACTGAGAGCCAGAGGGAAGGAATTGATAAAAACAGAATAAGGATTAGTTTTCCAGATATAAGATTATCCATCTGCAAAACGAGGATATTGTCAGCATCTGATGTTCTTGTCTGTCTGATGTCCCTTCCTTTGCTACTTGATCCTTTACCCTGATATTCCTTTGGGAAACTACTCCTCTTCCATATACAGTCCATGGTGTTTATGAAGGTCTGCCTTCAGTGCGGTCAACCATCTTTATTCATCTCCCAGATCACAAGTGATTGATTCAGGAATTGATTTGTGATTCAACTGAGATCAGTTAGATTTTAATCTAAATTGCCTCTTTAATTTCAAAGAAGCTTTCTTAATTTATAGAGAAGGGAAATTAAATACCTGTTGGCTTTGCTCAAATGGTAGGATGTAGGCCTGTAACTGGTGGTGTCCATCTTTATCATCACCCGGGGAGATGCTACTTCAGAATGAAACCAAAAGAAAAGGAAAGAGAACCAAGAGTTGGAGAGGGTCAGACTCATAAGTATATAGCTGCAGCTCCTGGATCCAGCCATGCCTGAAGCTCTTGCAATTAGTGTGACTTGCCACTCACATGAGCCAGTGGTGGTTATGTTCTTGACACCTGAAACAAACAAACAAAAATTCCTTACTGAAAAGAGTTTGTGATGAACTGATATCCAAAGGAGTATCACCAGATTGTCACTGAACGTCTACAGTTGTCTGAAAGAGTTAGGTCTGAACCCGTGCTCTACTACTTCTTATCTGGGTGAAAACTGAACTGTTACTTAAGGTCTTCAATCCTCAATTTCATCTTATTATAGAGAACTTGGTGTATTATTTCCCTCATTGGGTTGTGAGGATTATACACACATTAACAGTAGCCATGAAAGTGCAAATAAATGGTAAACTTACTTACTAAAGTTCTTTTATAGGAATTGTTATCACTTTTGAACATTCTTGACCACCATCAGTTCCCTAGGACCTCCTGATAATTCCAAAAGCCTCCGTTAAATAGTATTAATCATGAATTAAGTCATGTTCCATAGGGAGGGAAATTTTTTTCTGAGGGTATTCAATAGATTGGCTAAGCTTTTTTTCTCCTCATTGCCAGATCATTTGAGGCTGGCAGGGAATCTACTGGACTCCTGCAAGGTGTCTGATGTTCAATATGATGAAATGAGGAAAGTGTAAATGTGAAGATTGTAGCAGACTGTACTTTCCAAAGATTGACACAGCAATAGCTCTCATTATACGTGTTTTTCAGCCTTGTGAACTTGCTTGCCTCCATCAAGAGGTAGAATCTAATTCCTCTCTCCTTCAATCTGGGCATTTCTTAGGGATCTACTTTTACCACAGAACAGAAAAGAAGTGACACTGAAGCTGAATCTGAAGTCTCAAGTGAACACTTGTTTTCCAGATGCTCCCACTTGGGATAGTATCTTACAGAACTGAGCTGCCATGCTGGGAGAAGCCCATGCCACATGGAAAGCCTACCATGTAGGTGCAGTTCATGGTCCCAGCCTTTGAATCAATCTGGTCCAAGTGCTAGGCACATGAGTGAAGATAGTTCTAGATGCCTTTAGTCTCTAGTCAATGCAGTCATCTCCTAGCCCCAAAGTACTTTCAACTGGGGCTGCAGATGTTGTAAGCACATAAGAGCTGTCCCTATTATGCCCTTTCCAAATTCTAGACTCGGAATCTGCTGTTTGTTTACACCACTAAAATGTGAGATGACTGCTAATCCTTAGCAATAGGTAACTAAAATATAAGGGACAGCATGGCCATCAAGGAGCACCCTGTACCTTGAAGATATGATGATGTTCATGATGACGCTCACTGGACCAAAACTCTGTCAAACAGGTCATATCTATAGTGGAAAAAATTAAACAAATGATAAACGAACAAAATCCATCAGAATAGAACTCAGAACATTAGGCTGTTAGAACTGGATGTAAAACCACCAGAACTCTTTCATTTATAGAAGACTCTCCCCAAGAATTGGTGTTGTGATGGAAATATTTCCTGTTCAGGAGCCAAGACATACAAGTCTATACTTAAATGAATGATTTAACTAGAAAATGATAGAGTATCACCAGAGCCCTGAGCTCAGTCAAACCTGGGTTCAAATATTTACTCAACCCTAGTAGCTGAGTGATCTGTTAGAAACCTTTTCATCGTACTAAGCTTCAGTTTCCCCTGTCTGCAAAGTGGAAGTGAAAGTCGCTCAGTCATGTCCACTCTGCAACCCCATGGACTATACAGTCCATGGAATTCTCTAGGCTAGAAGTGGGGAGCCTTTTCCTTCTCCAGGGGATCTTCCCCACCCAGGGATTTAACCCAGGTCTCCTGCATTGCAGGTGAATTCTTTACCAGCTGCGTCACCAGGGAAGCCCAAGAATACTGGAGTGGGTAGCCTATCCCTTCTCCAGAGGATCTTCCCGACCCAGGAATTAAACCAGGGTCTCCTGTACTGCAGGCAGATTCTTTACTACCTGAGCTATCAGGGAAGCAGGAAACAACTTCAGAGACTTATTTTCAGTATTAAATGAGAAAAAGAAGCACTTAATATATTTCTATGTACATAGTAGACATACCAAGTCTTAACTATTAATGTTATACCCACTGTGTTGAATATTGTCCTCAAAGCCACTTGCAAATTCTTTTAACTTAATATATTCAACATGCAGAATTCTGTAAATTTAGGGTGTACACCATGTTACCTTGATGTATTTATATATTGCAATATGGTTGCTGTAATAATGATATTTATCACATTACATACTTACAGAGTAATATTACTGTCTATATTCAATATACTGCGCATTAGATCTCTATGTCTTATTCAGTGCTTGCTGCAAGTCTGTACCCTTAAATACCATCAGTCTTCTTCTCTAACCCATAGTAACCACCATTTTACTCTGCTTTTGACTTTTTAGATTCCACATATAAGTGATATCATACAGTGCATCCATGTTATTGCAAGTGGCAAGACGTCCTCCTTTCTCACAGCTGAATGATCTTCCATTGTGAATATATATCTCATCTTTTTTATCAATTAGTCTGTTGATGGGCATTTTAGGTTGTTTTCATTTCTAGAATATTGTGAATAATGTTGTGATAAATATGAGAATGTATATATCTAGTCAAACTCCTGTCTTTATTTCCCTTTGATATTTAACTAGAATTGGAATTGTTGGATTCTAAAACATAACTTATAGTAAATATATTAACATTTTACGGAGGACCAGAATAAGAACTCTAGCTAACATTCATTGATATGCACACATGCCATGAACTATGCCAAGTTTCTTTACAAGAACTGCTCCCTTAATTGTCAAAACAATGCTATCACTCAGGAACCATTGCATCCCATTTAAGAGCAAGAAATTGAGGCATTAAAAGTGTAGGTACCATGCTCCAGGTCACACAAGGATTAAACGGTAATCACACTGTAGACCAATAGCTCTTAATCACACTGCCGTATTATGTTCCCCTATTGGACACATGTCATTTCACTTTTGAGGTGGGGAGTTTTCTTTTATGTCAAGACACCACCATATTACACTACCAGCATTTCCATGCTTCTACAGAATCTTGAGGTCTCTGCACTTTGCAGAAACACTGAGGTGTTGAGCAGGTAAGTCCCTAAGGCATGCACCAGAATGGTCTGAAGAAAGGGAGAGATAACTGAACAGGGTATGAAGACAGATTCATTTGAGTTCCTCATGGGTGATTCAGCATTTTCAGGGTGAATTTAATATGGGAAATGTTGCCAGTTCCCATTCACTGAAGACTTGATGCCTGATGCCAAAACCACTTAAGTGACTCAGGAAAATCTATCCTTATCATTTTGCACTGGATGTGCCTTTTAAGGATGGGATTGGTCTTTTGCTTTGATCTTTGGCATGCTAGCAAACATCTTTAATAATTTTTCAAGGATCTTCAGCTTAAATTCCATTTCCTGCCCTATAGGTGAAGCAGTTAAAAATATTCACCAGACTCTCCCTGCTCAAAGAAAGAGTGGTCCATAGACTATCGGGATCAGCATCTTCTGGAAGCTCTCAACATGCAGAATTTTAAGACAACCCTCCCTAGACCTACTGACTCAGAATCTGCATTTTAATACGATACTCAGGGGGAGAATTCCATGGACTGTATAGTCCATGGGATCGCAAAGACTGAATGACTTGCACTTGGCACTTTGCAAGACACTCAGGTGATTCATATACACATTTAAGTTTCAAAAACACTGTTCTACACACATATTTATTGAAAACCTCTTTTAAATAAATAAATTTTAAAAACTCTTATCATTTTAGGCTTTAAAGAAGCTAATAAACTTTCTGGATTCATGGGAGGGAATTTATAAGAATCAAGTAAAAAAAATAACTGCAGTTCTTAAAAAGTTTTAGTAAGAAAATAAGACAAGAGTAGCTGAGGCTCCTGTGAAACTTTATTTAGCGTGACTGGGAAGGGCTACTCCAAAGATCTGAGACCCAAATGAATGGAAGAAGTAGGTGTGCAAAGATAAGGGGGGGGAGAATACTATGGCAGAAGATAAAAGCAAGTGCAAAAGCCAGGAGGGAAGAATGAGCCCAGAGTGTCCTGAAAACTGAAGGAAAGTCAGAGTACTGTGTGACCGCAAAAGCAATGGGAGATGAGGTCACTTACTCACAAGCAGTCACTGAACAGACAGTGGTAGGAACTGTCCAAGGTGCTGGAGATGTGGCTGTCCACAAAACAAAGGCCCCATTCTAAAATGAAGCCCGTATTCTACAGACTGAGCCAGACAAGTAACAAACAAATGGGAAAATACATCATAAAAACTAAAGAAGGGTATGGGGATAGGGAGTTAAAGAAGGAGTCTTATTTTAGAGAAGGGGTTGACAAATTATATAACATGGGCCAAATCCGGATGTCTACCTGTTATTGTAAATAAATTTTTTTGGAACACAAGCATATTCATCATTTTATACATGTTCTATACATGCTCTCATACAACAATGAAAGAGTTGAGCAGTTGTCACAGAGATGATATGGTCCCCAAAGTCTAATATATTTACTGTCTAGCCCTTCACAAAAAAAGTCTGTTTTAAACGACAGAGTGTCTGGGTGGTGGGGTGAGGAGATGGCTCTCTGAGAAAATGAAAGCTGAATAAAGAGAGAGTTAGGACCCAGGTGAGATAGGGCCTTTTAGACCACGGCAAAGAGTTTAGGTTTCAAGTCTTACAGAATGTCATCAGGCAGTTTTAATGGGGTGGGGGCAGTAAATAATCTAATTTATCTTTTACAAAGCTCACTAGAAATCCACAGGTTCAAAGTCATAGCTGGGATTCTGCCAAGTTTTCTCAACCAAGGCACCTGGAGATGAGAGCCAAGGTGTTTTCCCTTTAATCTTGGCTCTGTCTAGATGATGTGGATTTTTGACCAGAATAAAAATCAAAAGATGTTTAATGCAGAGATGTCCCATTTCCCACCCTTGTGTTTTGTGACAGCATTATGATTAATAGGGCTTTGTACTGTTCCTCATGAATGACTGATTTGGAACAATTCTATGAAAGGGATGTGCTAATTTAGCACCATTGCATGTCTACAGAGGAACAAAGCTGCCCTTATTTTTAGCTTAATGCCACGATTACTTTCGAATATCTTGGCTGCCTTTATTCATTCATCTATTCAACAAATATTTATCCAGTGCCTATTATGGAAAAGGCCTTGCATTTGGCAGGATAGATGAAAGGCCTACCTTTGAAAGGTCTTATTTAGTGTTTCCAGAAAGACAGACGAGGCAGCCACAGGAAAAACTGCCAAGCGACTATTCCATTCAAAGGAATGAAAGAAATGCGGACTCTCTAAAAGGATTAGGGCTTTTCTATTAAAAAGAAGAGGTTGAAAGGGGATATAATTGAAACCACTCCAATCCTGAAGGGCACAGGCTTCAACAAATCCAGAGATGTTAAAATGATGGTCACACAACAGGATAAGATGCTAAGAGTTCACATATCTAACATTCAGGTAGCACTTAGTGCTTTTCAGGTACTGGAAAATGCATTCACTGATTTAAATCTCACAGTAATTATTAGTAAGTATGATCCAACAAGGAAACAGAGAGCATAAGTAATTTACTCAAGATCATATGATCTTAGAAGCTCACTAGAAGTCCACAGGTTCAAAACTACAGCTGGGATTCTGCCAAGTTTTACTCAACCAAGCCACCTGGAGATGAGAGCCAAGGTGTTTTCCCTTTGATCTTGGCTCTGTCTGTGGTGAAGTGAGGTGGTGGTGAAGCTTGTAGTGGTGAAACGAGGACTAGAAACCAGGGATGTCTGACCCCCAAGCTGATACGGAATGTTCTTCACTCAGTTCATATCGCAGGGAATACTGCTAGATTCAGTAAGTGTGGAGGACAAAGAGAGGGCAACTGGAAGTATTCCATCTCTACTTTTTAAAGCTGATTTTCAGGAAGAGAGCTCTCTCTTCTACAGCTTTCTTCTTGGTACCTTTAACATGGAGTGAATGTTGACCCCATGTGGGAATCTTTATCCTGAGTGGCAAAGAGAATTTATCTGCGTACAAACCATTCTCTAGATTAGAATTGAAAATCCTGAAATTCCTCCTACAGATCCAGTCTAAAGGTGACCGAAAGGCACATGTTGATTCTAAGCTTGATGAAGAAAGTTTGAGAAGGTGATGAATAATGATGCTAGCTAAAATGTGTTGAATGTTAAAATGAGGTCAATTTTGTGCTAAACTTCACATTATGCACATTATGTGCAACAACCCTATGAGTTAATTATTACAGTGACGCCTGTTTTATAAGCAAAAGAATCAAGGATTAGAGGTGTTGACCGTGTAACTCCTAGGTGACAGAATCAGGACTATGTACTTCTGTCTGGATATAAACAAAGTGCGCTGACGCACTCTCTATTGGACTGCTGTAATTTTCTCTGTTGCTGACTGCATACATCATCCACAGATACATGCCAGTGTGCTTTTAACCTTTAATTCAACTGACCTGCTGGTTCTCGGGAAGACAGCCAAGAGAGAACACAAATGAGAGCTGGTAATCTCTCTGATGTGCAGCTCCTGATCAATAGCTCCTGATATGCCTTCTGCTGTGAACTGCAGCCGTGCTTCCCTTTCGCTCAGTGACTTGGGAAATTAGTTAACCTGAATTATACTCCAGAGGAGGCAATGCCCATTGCAACTCCAGATAGAGCAAGACATAAACAGGTGAAAAACAGCTTAATAAATTCCAGCCCTACCATTTTTGTTAGTGTTGAGTCACACAGGGAGAGAAGTGGCAGAGCCTTTCATGGCTTTGCTGTAAAGAAGCCACTGTAAAAGTCATCTCTGTAGACTTGTTTTATCAGGATTTTATGCTATTGATGTAGTGATGGATTTGTCCTGATTGGCTGATTAACCCATTCATTCATTTACCCGTCCAACTATTTTTTAAGCCTAACTGTATTCTAACTTAATATTCCATTTATCAGATCAGTGACCCTAAAAGTGTGGTCCCCAGATCAGTAGCCTCAGCATCACCTGGAAACTTGTTAAAAATGCAGAATCCCAGGCCTACCCTGGACTATCAGAAGCTGAGGGTAGGGTCCAGCGATTGTTTTAACAACCCTCAGTTGATCATGATGGATGCCATTCATCCCTACTGTGGACAGAGCAATTTGGGATGTACTTTATCGAAAGCAAGAGAAAATCTTAGAGAATAAAAACTCCCAACAATGAAAAAAATAGCATCCATCCTTCACAAGGCTCACCTTTCTTCATTTGCTCAATCATTTACTCAACAATATTTACTAAACATTTGCTATGAGACAGGCATTGTACAAAGTGCTGGAGATACATCAGTGAATGAGACACACAATCAGAAAAATAGATTAGTTGCGATTGAATTAAGCTCTGTGAAGGAAAATTATACAGAATTTGTGAAAGTTTTTAATCTGGGGACCTAAACTGTTCCAGAAGGTTCAGGAGGGCTGTCTCAGAAGGTAACATGTAGTCTAGGATCTGGAGGGCGAACAAGAATCAGTGAAATAACGAGCATTCCCATCTGGAAAACATTTTAAGTGTTCTTGTCAGGATAGTTTATCTAGGTTACAAAGGAGGCATTGATGAAAAGGAATTTGTGTCCAAAGCTGAAGCCATTGGTAACTTCTCGGAGCCTTTTGCCACCTAAGTATTTAGATTCTGGTTACATCCATCAGAGGGAGGACGAACTCAAGGCAGGATTCAGGCCAAGGTTAGATCATCTTTTGTTTCTAAAGGCAAACCTTGGAATAATGGCCATGGTCAAGTAATCAATAGCTAAGTTCTTAAAAGACAGAGTGTACTGTGAAGATAAAGATGATTTGCTTTGACTTTCTGTGTCATCTGGTGCCCTGGTTATTGGAAGTGTCTGAGGACAAAGATAGGAGCTTGGAGACGTGATCTGGAAACACAAAGTCTAGATCGTGCAGAGACATCGCTTGCTTTATTTATTTCAGAGCAAGAGTGTAGAGAGAGGAAGAAGAAAAATAAACGGAAGAAACCCTAACTTTTATATACTGCTTACAAAAGAGAGACCAAGAGAATGAGGATTATCATAATTTGTGTTCAGGAAAATATGTGGTATTGATTGGGAACAGAATTGTCCCACTGGAAGTAGAATGATCCTTACGTCAGATACAATTGAAACATCAAGGTGTTCTAAATCTTTGAGCAACTTAGCCCATTATTCTGCTAATTCTGTTACACCTGGGGTCGAATGAGTCCCAGTGCAATCCTAGGTGATTAACATCTGTTGCAATTGAGCCTGCCAATGTGGTCATAACTAGCACTGTAATTATTCAGGATGGCCATAGGGCTTTTTCTTGCAGCTGGAACCATACTAACTTCACCTTAGTACCTTCACTACTAACAATTGTAGTGTAGACAGGTGAATCTTACTGTCAAGTGGCAGGCTGACGTTACAGACATTTAGTTTCTTAAAGGCAAGTAAAATGGCGTCTTTCTCTCTGTATGTTTTGTACCTAGAACAGTGCTTGACACTTTGCAGCCAGAGAAATTAGGGAGAGGGTAACTTGTGGGGATGAATCTGGGGAGAGAAGGAATTGTGGGAGGGAAGAAACTGGATCTGAGATCTAGATAGATGGATTTTCAACTGGCTACTTATTAGACTCACCAGGAGTGTTTTTGGTGCATTTTAATTTTTTTTGCTGAATAAAACTAGCATGAAGAGAACTGTCCACATCCTTAGTATACACACGTTAAGAAACAGAACATCAGTATCTCAGAAGCTCCCCCTATGCCCCTATTAAGTAATTACCAATGACAAAGGGGAAACATTCTCTGGACTTTCAAATGAGTTTTGGCTGTTTTGGAAATTTACATATTGGCATTTTCAGAATATACTCTGCTGTCTGGTTTCTTCCACTCAATATTAGGTTTGAGATACTGGTTGGTACGCTCATATGTTCACACTCATTGTTTATTATGTTCCTTTGTATGACTGCAAAATTTATCTAATCTTATCAGGCAACTGGTTTCTCTTTTGTTTCGGGCTATTTTGAACAGTACTATTGTGAACATTTTTGAGGATATATTTTGGTGTACACAGCGATATTTCCATTCGAGATATATTTCTTTGAGGAGTGAAATTTCCAGGTCATATGGCATGTGTAATTTCAGCTTTAGTAGCTATTGCCAAGCAGCTTTCCAAAGGAAGTATAGCACTGCTGTCCACATTCACCTGCGGTGTAGAAGCATCTGGTTGTCCCACATCCTCATCGGCTTAGTTTTGAGTATCTCTGTCATTTTCACCTTTTTGGTGAGCGTGTGGTCATATTGCTTTGTAGTTTGACGGTGCACGTCCCTGATGAATAACGAAGTAGAGTCCTTTTTCCTGTGTTTACTCATCCTTTATAAAACCACTGTTTCAAATTTAGAGTCCCAGGGACGGGGGAGACTGGTGGGCTTCCGTCTATGGGGTCACACAGAGTCGGACATGACTGAAGTGACTTAGCAGCAGCAGCAGCAGTCCTTTGCCTAATTTTCTATTGGGTTTTCTGTCTTTCTCCTTCTGATTTGTGGGAGTTCTTAATACATTCTGGGTATGAGTCACTGATAGATTTATGTATTATAAATATGTTCTTCCACTCTAGGGCTGACTTTTAAACTTATTGCTCTGTTTTGATGAACACATTTCTTAATTTTAATAATCTGATTTGTTATATTTTTCTTATGATTACTGCCATTTTATAGTGTCAACTTACAAATTTTTATCTACTCTATGGTCGTAAGTACTTGTTTCTTTTCTTTGAAAACTTTTATTATTGTACTTTCTTCATTTAGTCATGAAATACATTTGGAATCAGCATTTGTAGATGGTGTGAAGTAGGGGCCAAGATACATGTTTGGTTTTTTTCTCCATTAGGATATCCGGTTGATCCAGTTCCCTTTAACTTTGCCAACTCACTAGTCTTCCTTTGTTATAAATCAAATGATCATACGTGTATTTGTCGCTCAGTTGTGTTCAATTTTTTGCAGCCCCATGGACTATAGCCCCCCCAGACTCTCTGTCCATGGAATTCTCCAGAGAAGAACACTGGAGTGGGTAGCCATGCCCTTCTCCAGGGGACCTTTTCAACCCAGGGATTGAACTCATGTTTCCTGCATTGCAGACAGATTTTTTACCATCTGAGCCACAAGGTTTCCCAGATGGCACTAACAGTAAAAAAGAAAGAAAGAAAAAAAAAAAAAAACCTGTTTGCCAATGCTGGAGACATAAGAGACCCTGGGTTTGATCTCGGGGCTGGAAAGATATCCTGGAGGAGGGCATGGCAACCCACTCTAGTACTCTAGCCTGGAGAATCCCACGGACAGAGGAGCCTGGCAGGCTACCGTCTATAGAGGGTGGGAAAGAGTCTGACATGACTGAAGCAACTTAGCACGTACTCAGCAGACATACACGTGTACATCTTTTTCTGGACTCTATTTTGTTCTTTCTATTTGTCTGTCCATGCGCCAATACCACACTAGCTTAATTTTGATAGAAAACAAGATTTATTATGAGCCTGAGCGTAAGTCCTACATATTTGTTTTTCTTCAAGATAGTCTTAGTTACACTTGGCTCTTTGCATTTCATTATAATTTTAGCATCAACTTTCCTATTTCTACACACAGACACACAACCTGTTGCAATTCAGATTGGGACTGCATTAAAATGTTGCTCATTTTGGGGAAATTGACAACTTTAGAATGCTGTCTTTTTTTCTACTCATGTACAATGTACATTTACTTCTTGTATAGTGTTTAAGTGTTTTTTAATAGTTTTCAGTAGTAAATAGTCTTGCAATCTTTTGTTAGATTTATTCTTTGGTATTTGTTACATTTTGATGCTATTGAACACGAAACCTGGGCTGTTTTTAAACAATGCTGAGAGTAGGCCTCTATGTCTAAAGATGCTGATATAAAAAATCTGAGATGAGATCCCATCCTCAGTGTTTTAATATACAGCCAAGTTTGAACACCTATGCTCTAGATCCAGCCTTCTACCTGCTCTCAGCAAGTTGGTTAACCTTAGAGTCATTATTTCATTACTTGAAAACATGGAATAAGAATATCTGCCTCACCAAATCAAGAGTGTTCTGTGTTTATAATTTAGTGCTCCATGTAAAACTCAGAAGCATAATAACTTGACCTAGATATTTTTAAAGGATGAATGACAAGATAAATTTTATTTACAAAATACAGTAAAAGCAAACTAATCTGAGGTTGATTTGATCACATTCTCCTGGGATTGACAAAGGCTCAAGAATGAAAATATTTATCATCAAGGCAATGTAATTCTTTCCTAACTCACAGGAGAGCCCTTCACTATTTCATTTGGAACCTGTTCACTATTATGTTCAGAACACTTCTAACACCCCAGGTGATCTGGATTCCCAGACTTCAATAGATGAGCAGAGAGAGGCAAGAAGAACAGACCAAAAAGCAAGACCACCAGAAATAAACCCACAGTCATCAAGGGAAGTGACATAAACAGCAAAGAAAGGTGAGCTCAAAGGACAGCAGGCTGAAGCCACATAGTATAAGTTTAAGGTAAGCATGAGTCAGGAATACTGGTGAGCATTATTTTGTTATGCACAGTCCTATAACAGATTATCATTATTTAAGCTCCAAATCAGCACAAAAATGCTGTGGGCTATTTTTTTTTAGGATGGTAGGAAAACGGGTAGAATGGTAAGAAAAAGAGGTTTTGAAAAAGAATGCTTAAAGTGAAATTTTGACATTTCTGCTATCTGAAAATACACTTAAGTGTATTTTAAATATTAAATATTTATCTAATAGTTCATCTCTTTGAACTATTAGATAAATGGTATTTTCATTGATTACCCCTCTATGGGCTTCCCTGGTGGCTCAGCTGGTAAAGAATCAGCCTGCAGTGCAGGAGACCTGGGTTCGATCCCTGAGTTGGGAAGATCCCTGGAGAAGAAAACAGGTACCCACTCCAGTATTCTGACCTGGAGAATACCATGGACTGTATAGCCCATGGGGTTGCAAAGAGTTGAACACGATTCTCCCTTTGGCCAGATGCAAATTTAGCTATTCTATTCAGCTATAGTTAAAGGTAAGCACTTTTCAACCCTTTTCATATTATTCCCAATGGTATGGGGAAATGATATTAATTATCACCTGCACAGCTTTGTCATGGAGGTGGAGAAGGCAATGGCACCCCACTCCAGTACTCTTGCCTGGAAAATCCCATGGACAGAGAAGCCTAGAAGGCTGCAGTCCATGGAGTCGCTAAGAGCCGGACACGAGCGACTTCACTTTCACTTCTCACTTTCATGCATTGGAGAAGAAAATGGCAACCTAGTCCAGTGCTCTTGCCTGGAGAATCCCAGGGATGGGGGAGCCTGGTGGGCTGCCGTCTATGGGGTCGCACAGGGTTGGACACGACTGAAGCGTCTTAGCAGCAGCAGCAGTCATGGCGGAGGGGAGGGAAGGGGAGGGCCGTCTCTGAAGTCGCTCCTTGATGAGTAAGTGTCCCAGATTAAACCTTTTGCTTTACGACTTTGTTTGCCATTTGGTTAGTTTAGAGCTCATGGTTACAACCCTGCCTGACCCACACATTTGATTTCCCTATATTGTCTTCAGGAGCAAATTTAGAAGCAAAATATTTCCATGGGGATTTGAATTATTCCTCTCTGGAGTTACATTGTACCAATTTCTGCTCCAAAACCTTCCTGCCCTACCCTAAAATAGAACGATCCATACTGCTTTTTATCTGTGAAAATAGATTATATGAGACCATTATTCAGCACAAAAGAATTCAGAGCACATGCTACTCTCTGAGACAAACCAGCCCCAGACAAGTGTCCTCCAAATATTTGGGGAAAGCCCAGGGATCCAGGTGGCAGATGTTGTTTTCTGCCCACAAGCAAGTGAAAACATCTGTGAGAAGCCAGATCTTTGAGGATTTTTCAACCTGAGCTCAGCAAACGTTTATTCCGTCAACAAACATTCATTCAGGTACTTGCTCTATGCCTGCTGCTGCAGATAGCTGGTCAACGGAAAGGCTCTGACCTGCAGGCTTGTTATGCTGGGAATCTGATAACTTGTATTATTATTCTTTCCTATAGGGAAATTTAGTCAACATTGAAGTTGCTCTATTTTCTTACAGAAAGATGCTTAATGTATTAGGGGAACTGAGATATGGTTCCTCAAAAGATTTAGCTAGCTGTAATTCGAGGTGGCCAGTGGTGTATAACTAAGGACACCTGGGTTTTTGATGATGAGCCTAGACCTTGGGGCTTACCTTCTGAGTTTAGGGAAAAAAGTGTTGACTTTTCAAAGAATAGGGGGTTCCAGTTTTGGATAATACTCTTACCTATCCAGACTGAAGTTACCTCATCTTTAAAATAAAGGTACCAGGTCAGATGCTTCTTCCATTTCCTGGCTCACATTCCCAGGTATTAAACTCCCTGTATTAATTCATTGGTACTTTAAATGATTTATCACTTTCATCTATAGTGACCCTGGATAAATTTCTTCCCCTTTTTGTGACTTCACTTTTTCATTTATAAGCCACACAAAAGTACTGGTGTTGCTAAAAGAGTGTATGACTTAGAAAGACAGAATTCGGACCAAGAAAGTTCAAGGACGGTAAGCCTTCTTGTTCTGTGGCTTGCATCCTGTACTGACTGAATCATGGGGCCTGTGGCCCGGTGCATTTACCTCTGCCTGCATTGACTGGGTTTGGGCACCATTACAGCTAGAGCTGTGCTACCCAGGAAGCTCAGAGGTGATTAAGGGGAAAAACAAAAACAAAACACAAATCTCTTCTGTCGGCAGTCTGGCTAGACTTAGTCTGTTCTTGACCAACAGAGGGCTAAGCAATACCTAAAACTCTAACTAGATGAGCACTCCTAAAGGGAGCTGAGAAGGGAACTTTCAGCAAAGATGCCACCCCTCCCTCTCTAAAAGGCCGAGATGTTTTTCTAAACAAACTGGTTAAGGTTTCGTCTTTCTGTCTCCTGCCTGCTGTTCTTTCTCAGGATGTACTTGGAGCAAAAAAATGGTACTAAGGCAATTCAAAAACTAAGGGATGAAAGAAAGCCGTTTTTCTGTAGAATTTTTGAAAAAGGCTAGAGAAGACTCTTGAGAGTCCCTTGGACTGCAAGGAGAACAAACCGGTCAATCCTAAAGGAAATCAACCTTGAAAAGGACTGATGCTGAAGCTGAAGCTCCAATATTTTGACTACCCGATGTGAAGGACCCACTGATTAGAAGAGACTCTGATGCTAGGAAAGATTGAAGGCAGGAGGAGAAGGGGATGACAGAGGATAAGATGGTTGGGTGGCATCACCAACTCAGTGGACGTGAGTTTGAGCGAGCTATGGGAGATGGTGAAGGACAGGGAGGCCTGGCGTGCTGCAGTTCACGGGGTCGCAAAGAGTCTCATGACTGAGCGAGGGAACAACAGCAGCAAGAGAAAGAAAACAAACCAAAACACCGCACAGAATGGAGCAACAGAAGGCCTTTTGAGCTTCTTCATTCATTGAGGTCGCAGAGTCCCTGGTGTCACAAAGTCCATGGTGTCGCAAAGAGTCGGATACAACTGAGCAACTGAGCAGACACAGAAATTAATAAACAGAAACCTCAGTTAAAACAGAATCGAAAAGACAGAAAGGGAAGCTCTCATGCACCACAGGAAGAAGGAAGGCTTCCTCTTCTTGCCTGGCAAGAGCTTGCCCAATGACAGACTGCCGCAACTCAGCCACGGAGAAGCCATTCTACTTCAAACTCTTCGTTCCTCCAATGAGCACTTTGCTTTCTGTCACACTCCCAACTTCCTTTCCCATTTTTAAAAAAGAGTTCTCTCTTGGCTGGGTTTGGAAGAGGTGGGGGTGGACTTCCATATGGCTCATGATTACAGACCTCAGACTACAAATTTTTGTTTATCTCAAATAAAGACATTTTTGCTGGTGAAATAATGGGCAGTCCATTTGTTCTAGAAATACTGAAGTGACATTCTTGAAATGACAGAATTATGAGACGGAGAACATACTAGTGATTGCCAGAGATTAGGAAGAGGAGAAGGGAAGGAGATGGTTACGGTTATAAAAACAGTGTGAGGGAACTTCATGATGGCACAGTTCTGTATCTTGACTGTGGTACTAATCTTATGAACCAACACTTACGAAAGGATTGAATAAAAGTAACTATCCGTCCATTCCATTCTGTCGCTCAGTTGTGTCCGACTCTATGTGACCCCGTGGACTGTAGCCTACCAGGCTTCTCCGTCCATGGGATAGTAACTATACACACACCCAAATTTGTTGCTTAGTCACTAACTCACGTCTGACTCTTTTGTGACCCCCATGGACTGGAGCCCGCCAGGCTCTGTTCATGGGACTTCCCAGGCATGAATACTGGACTGGCTTGCCATTTCCTTCTCCAGGGGATCTTTTTGACCCAGGGATCGAACCGGTGTCTCCTGCTTGGCAGGTGGATTCTTTACCACTGTGCCACCTGGGAAGCCCCACACACACTCAAATAAGTATATGTGAAACTGGCAAATCAAACCTATAGATTGTACTAATATAAATTTCACAATTGTGGTACTGTACATAAGATGTTATTATTGGGGGAAACGGGGAAAGACTATATGGGATCTCTGTATTATTTTATACAACAATATGAATTATCTCAAAATTACCTCAAAATTAAAGGTTTTTCAAAGTATATTTATACTTTATGGATGTATTTCTCTCCCACTCTCTCTCTTTCCATATATATATATATACACACAAAAAACCCTTCTGCTTACACATCTACCTTAAGAAAGCAGGACATTATCATTCCTCTGATGGCCCTACAGCTCTTTCTAATGCCAGTTTCCCTTTCTCACTTCTAAGAAGAAACACTGTACTTTCTTTTTTTTTTTTAATCATTTTCTTGCTTTCCTTTTTTTTTTTTATAATTTTAACCCATGGATATATACAATACAGACTATACCAGTACTGGTTGTAATAACCACAAAAACTGGATATCAACCCAAATATTCATCAAAAAGAAAATAATAAGTTTCAGTCAATTCATACAAATGGAAAATAAACATGACTGAAATAAATTAGTCATATGAATCAGCAAGATGAGTCTCAAAAACATAATTTTGGCAAAAAAAATGTAGCATTTAGTATGAAACTATTTATATAAAGTATAAGACCTATTTGAAGCCAAATTATTGCTTAGGATAAACTGAATTACTATTTTACTTTGAACTATCAAAACACCCTAAAGCTTTGGGGGAATACAGGAGAATTTGATCAATTGTGCCTAGGATCATCACAGTAGTGCCATATCAGTGGCCGTCAGAATTTATTTTGGTGACCCTAGTTCCCTTTTAGAATCTGCTTCTATTACCTGGTGAATGATCTGAAGTGAAAACAGTGTCACTTCCCCCATTTCTGAGACATCATTTGAAAGATGGTCTTGGCTGCCATCTGACTGGTTCTGGAATAAAAAAAGATCGCCTGAAGTTCATCCCATGAAGATCTTAAAGAGAATCACCTTATTTTGCAGAGTTGCTGAGAACCTATGTAACCCATCATGTGGCTTATGTAAATAATCAGTTATTATTAGGTGGGCAAGGGCTAGGGAGTGCCCATGCTGATGCATGCAGATTGGTGCCATTTTTAAAAAATCAGTTGATTGATTTTTCCTTTTCTCTGCGAATATGCATCAATGCAGCCACAATTCCCCCGATGACTGATGATCTAACAGGAATACTAACAGAACCTTCGTTCCTTTCCAGGTACTGTTCTAAGACTTCAGATATGTTGAGTTGCTTAATTCTCACAATGACCCTGTGAGGGAAACTGAGGCATGAGGGGTTAGAGAATCTACTCATGATCACAGGACTGGCTTGGGGCAGCGTTAGGATTCCATCCCACACAATCCACATTCACAAGAACCATAGGCAACTATTGCTACAAAGCTGAAGATGTACATATTTGGGTTTTTCATGTGTAGACATATGTCAGAATAGAAAATGGAAAAAGTACAACCTAAAAGGTGAAAAATCTGAAATACATTATACATTATAATTCGTTAGCTCAATAAACTCATTCTTTAAGTAGTATTCATACTTACAGAGATAAAACAGGAAGAATTGCTAACTAGGGCTATTTTCTTACAGGTTAGACTCTGGCTATATGTTAGGCTTTAGATTTCACCATGGAGCAAAGAACCACACACACAAACACGAAATTGATCCTTAATAGGCTCAGGGAAAATAGTCTTCAATGAATGTGTATGAGCAGAAGCAATAGAGGCCAGTGTCCCTATTTTTAATGCCCTCCCTCCCCTTTTTCTCCTCCTTTCTTTCTTCTCCTCCCTTCTGTCCACCCCTCCACCCTCCCCACTTCCGCCCCCTCTTCGCCCAGTTAATGCTTAAGTGCAGCCAGAGTTGAGAACACTCACCATCAGTTAACTGTGCTTCTCAAAGAAGAAATCCCTGAGTTACCAGAATCAGAGTCATCTAAGATACTTGTTAAAAAATATAGTGATAGGCTTCCTGGGTCAGAATCTCTTACATTTGAGCATGTCTCTTTCAAAATAAGCACTATCTTGAAGTGAGAAATAGTCCCCAGCTTTGGGCAGGCCATATAGTAATGTAATAAAAACATTTCCTTAATTCTAGCTAAGGTTGATTATCTTGTCCTAAAGGTTGGCTTGAAGCTCAACGTTCAGAAAACAAAGATCATGGCATCTGGACCCATCACTTCATGGGAAATAGATGGGGAAACAGTGGAAACAGTGTCAGACTTTATTTTTGGGGGCTCCAAAATCACTGTGGATGCTGATTGCAGCCATGAAATTAAAAGATGCTTACTCCTTGGAAGAAAAGTTATGACCAACCTAGATACTATATTAAAAAGCAGAGACATTACTTTGCCAACAAAGGTCCGTCTAGTCAAGGCTATGGTTTTTCCATTGGTCATGTATGGATGTGAGAGTTGGACTGTGAAGAAAGCTGATCGCCGAAGAGTTGATGCTTTTGAACTGTGGTGCTGGATAAGACTCTTGAGAGTCCCTTGGACTGCACGGAGATCCAACCAGTCCATTCTAAAGGAGATCAATCCTGGGTGTTCATTGGAAGGACTGATGCTAAAGCTGAAACTGCAATACTTTGGCCACCTCATGCGACGAGTTGACTCACTGGAAAAGACTCTGATGCTGGGAAGGATTGGGGGCGGGAGGAGAAGGGGACGACAGAGAATGAGATGGCTGGATGGCATCACCGACTCTGTGGACATGAGTTTGAGTGAACTCCGGGAATTGGTGTTGGACAGGGAGGCCTGGCGTGCTGTGATTCATGGGGTTGCGGAGAGTCAGACATGATTGAGCGACTGAACTGAACTGAACTGATGTTTATGGCCTGATGAATTTCTTCACCTGAAATGACTGACAGTTTCCTAAACCAGATTCTATTCATCGATTTGTCTTTTTCACATTAATTGGCAACTACTATATATTCTCTATTTATTTAGCTTCTGGTAGATAATTATTGAGCACTGTACTGTAGCAACTGGCTGCTTCAGGTGCTGGGGATACAATCCAGTGAAACACATCAAGGTTGCATCCCTTGTGGGAATCTGTTCTATAGATGCTTGGGAAACAGACAGTAAAGTGAAAAAGAAATGCTGGAATATTAGATTTTACTGAGTATATAATGAGAAATCTCCATATAATGAGAAAGTTACTAGTGCAAGAGGGAATAGTCGCTGCTCTGGAATTGGCCTGCACTTGCTTCTGCGAGCTGATTGTTAAATTTCGAGAAGCTTTTTAAGCTGGTTGTTAAACACAGCCTTTATTAAAATTTTAATTATACAATTTAAAATAAATTGAACTAAAAACAAAAGCAGTAAGTACTCAAAAACTTTGTTTCCTAATTACTGCATGACCTCAATAGACCCTATGGGTTATGTGAGGTGTTCCGTCTTACTAACTCCACCTTCAGGATGCTGTGCTGGTAGCTTGAAAAAGGACAAGGTGAGAGTATGCAGACCACAGAGATCGGCAGAGGCCACAGATCGGGGCTTGATTTACTGTTTTGCTGATCATCTAAAACTTAAGTTATGGAGAGAATATTAATAATGTAAATTCAGCTGAAAATGTCTCGAATCAGTAACTGTTTCATTGGGTGAGCACCCAAAACTGGAACAAAATATTCTTTCGGTACAAGAGAACTGCTCTCCAAGTCCACATTTTCTGTTGACCGGGCCATTGGTATTTTATTCCCCACTCCCAAACTCCTCCAAGTTCTGAATTCTTTGAATTATCGAGAAACAAAACTGAAACCCCTGGGGAGAACTGCTGATCAGCTAGGAACTGGGCTCTCCTCATTTCTCTCTGCAGTCCCTCCCTTGGCTGAGGCTTCAGTCCCCATTACAGCTTAATAGGCTGGATCTGACAGAGCTCAGTGCTGACAGCAACAAGACTTGGATTGTTTCCCATTCCTGCCATCAGTCAAGCCTCTATACTGGAGACTCCACCAGTACTATTCAGTGCCTCCTGCAGATGGGTTTCACTGACCACACCTGAAACTATCCCCTAGGAATGCTACATCTTGGAAGCTTATACATGTAGAATGGATAGGCAAGGTCCCACAGTGGGAGTACTGTCCTACTCCCACAGAGAACTATACTAAATATTCTATGATAAACCATAAAGGAAAAAAATATTTTAAAAAGTTATATGTGTATAACTGAATCTCTTTGCTGTATAGCAGTAATTAACACAGCATTGTAAATCAACTACACTTCAATTAAAAAAAAAAGAAAAGAATGTTACATCTTGGCCAAGTATATTGAGCTGCCACATGGCTTCCTCTCATGTTCCATCAATTTTTTCCAAACTGTTCTCAATTGTATCTTTCAGGGAAGGTTTTTTGTTTGTTTGTTTGTTTTAAATCTCTGCACCCAGCAGTGCTAGAACATAGGAAATCAAGACATAGAAACCAAGGTCTCTAATTTCAGGGGTTTTCAGGTTGGGTTGTTAGACAAGCTGTGTTTGCGTATAAGTTCAAGATTATTCCAATGGTAGGATTTAGTGGGACCTATTAGAATTGTGGTTCAGAAAAGTGCCACTCTGAACTAAAACAATCAGAAACAGTCTAAATATGGATTTGATGAAAATCAGAGCTTCAATCGGAATTTACCTCCCTTTACATTTAGGAAAAATAGCCAAGCAAGAGAAACAAGATGTAATGAGCAGAGAGGTCATGAGCATGGCGTTGCTAATACCTGCATCCCTGCATATGATGGAGGGGCCGTGGGAAAAGGGAATCAGGAATGGCTCCTGTTCTCTAATCTTTTTCTTTCCCCCTCCATCTGCACTTATTTCTCATCTTGCATTTCTCCTTCCTTAAGGCATCAAACAGGGGGAATTATTGTTGGAATTTACCTCTCAAAAATGATGAAAACAAAATAAATTTCCCTGAAGCATAGACATCATCCTCTTCCACTTCACCGCACCTCTCATGCCAAGAGCATGGAATTTAGAGACAGATTCCAATCCAGGCCCCTCCATTTCCAGGCCATGTGACCTTATGGGTGTTTTATCTTCTTTTATCTTTCATTCTCTTTGTATCTCATATAATTTGCCTATAATCAGGGATTCAGAACATCTTCTTTGCAGAATTGGAAGGACTGAATGAATCCAAGTTATGACATCTATCATGTTACTTTGTCTGTTATGGCTAACAGTCAGTGGCCGCAAATGTCAGCTTTTCTACCATGATTTTTTTCTGTGACATTTATCTTTGAATTTATTGCTAGAGGCTATTTCCCTCCTGCAATCCCTCTGAGTCAGCTTTGTTCTTCCAAGTCTTACTTGATTCTTTTGGTGTGGAATCTTTTAGATAATTGATAGATGGTCAGTTGACATTTGGAGAAGGCAATGGCACCCCACTCCAGCACTCTTGCTTGGAAAATCCCATGGATGGAGGAGCCTGGTAGGCTGTAGTCCATGGGATCGCTGAGTCGGACACGACTGAGCGATTTCACTTTCACTTTTCACTTTCACGCATTGGAGAGGGAAATGGCAACCCACTCCAGTGCTCTTGCCTGGAGAATCCCAGGGACGGCAGAGCCTGGTGGGCTGCCGTCTATGGGGTCGCACAGAGTTGGACATGACTGAAGCAACTTAGCAGCAGCAGCAGTTGACACCTGGTGGAGAAATGAGTGAATGGGTGGATGGAATAAGGACCATCCTGAGCTCTTGTTTTTGTAGAAAAGGTCTGAGGGAAGGTTGTGTGTTACTGTGCTTCCTTCTTGGCTCCAGTTACCCCTTTTTCTTTTTTAAACTATAAGATCACAGCAGGCTTTGATCACTATTCCTGCTCTTGCAAGAATGGCTTCTGGGACATTGGCTGGGAGAAAAGAGCAGAACTTGACTTTGAGTTCTATGAATAAAGGAGTTCTAAGCACTGTTCTAACAGCATTCGATGACTGCCAGGGTCCAGCCTCGGCAAGAGTCCAGGGATACCCTCAGGATGAGCGGTGTTGGCGAGAAAAGAAAGAAAAATAAAGCAAGTCGAGTCTTGGTTGAGTGCAGAATCAAGACTGCTTTATTTTTTTACATCAGTGTTTGTATACCCTAAAACCAGCAATACTAAAAAGGGAGGAGGGATTGTCTTGATAAAATTGTGCCGGGAATGCAGTCCTAGACCATCTTCTAGAATAGTCAGTACCTTTACGCATAACTCTTAAACAATGGGCTCTTAAGACATCAAGGCCACAAGGCATGAGAAATGGCTTTATTTGTGTATCAGTTCAGTTCAGTTCAGTTCAGTCGCTCAGTCGTGTCCGACTCTCCGCGACCCCATGAATCACAGCACGCCAGGCCTCCCTATCCATCACCAACTCCCGGAGTTCACTCAAACTCATGTCCACAGAGTCGGTGACGCCATCCAGCCATCTCATTCTCGGTCGTCCCCTTCTCCTCCTGCCCCCAACCTTTCCCAGCATCAGAGTCTTTTCCAGTGAGTCAACTCGTCACATGAGATGGCCAAAGTATTGCAGTTTCAGCTTTAGCATCAGTCCTTCCAATGAACACCCAGGATCGATCTCCCTTAGAATGGACTGGTTGGATCTCCTTGCGGTACAAGGGACTCTCAAGAGTCTTCTCCAGCACCACAGTTCAAAAGCATCAATTCTTCGGCCATCAGCTTTCTTCACAGTCCAACTCTCACATCCATACATGACCACAGGAAAAACCATAGTCTTGACTAGACGGACCTTTGTTGGCAAAGTAATGTCTCTGCTTTTTAATATATTATCAAGGTTGGTCATAACAAGCCTTATCTTGGGAGCCTCAGTTCTGGGCAGACTTTGTGAGTCTCTAGGTAGCGTGGTATCTGTTTTTGGGCTCTACCCACATACATCTGCAGAGACAATTTTCTACACTAATGCTATATGCTTATTCATTTTGTTATCAACCTTTATCTCTATGTTTTCTTCTAGTGTACTCCCAGGCACACCATGGACAGGGGGCAGGGAGACATATCAGCAAGCACTGGTATGTGACCTTGAGGGCCAAGAGTCTCATGAGCTCCCTCCATATCTCACTCTAAGGGGCCCTTCTAAACTCGTGAAAGGCTCTGTATCTATTTTGCTTGTGGAGTGTTTAGGCCTATTGTTAGCAGACTTAGTTTTATGCCAGGGGCGCTTTGTGCAGTCCTGAGCATTCCAAATTCTAAATTGACATTTATAACCCCAACAGGGCCAGAAGGGGTAGGATGTTCTGTGTAATAATATTTTCTTTATTCCTGGCCTGTTTATAGGGCCCATACACCCTCAGGGACTGTATTGCTGCCATGCAAAGGCTTCATGGTTATTTGAGCAGGAGTCAGAATTCTTAGAAAGCACAGAGGACTACCAAGCATCAGAAGAAGAAGACACGGAGGCCCAGGAGTAGATGATGGGGCGGCCCCGAGAAATCCCCAGAGGTCTAGACAGCCTTGCGTGCCAGCTCCTCAAACCAAGACCTTGTCATGGGCGGGGTCTCTCTTGCTGGCTCCTGACAGATGACATTATTTCTCCCATTGTAGGCTGTTTCCTGCATCCTTGGCACTATGTATTGACTGAAAGAATCTAAAAAGGGTACTGAAAATAGAAAAATAAAATCATCATAGGATGGGTCTCCTACAGAGCATAAGCAGAGTGGGGAGGGCAGGGTATGCAGGGAAAGGAAGCAGATATGGAAAAAGGCAATTTGGACAAGGGAAAATAAGAATGAAAAGAAAAAGAAAGAACATTATAGTAGTGATGATAAAGGAGAAATATGTGGAAAATGTTCTTTTGTCAATTCTTGGAATTTCAGGCCCTACACACTAGTAAAGTCATGCTCAAAATTCTCCAAGCCAGGCTTCAGCAATATGTGAACCATGAACTCCCAGATGTTCAAGCAGGTTTTAGAAAAGGCAGAGGCACCAGAGATCAAATTGCCAACATCCGCTGGATCATGGAGAAAGCAAGAGAGTTCCAGAAAAACATCTATTTCTGCTTCATTGACTATGCCAAAGCCTTTGACTGTGTGGATCACAATAAACTGTGGAACATTCTGAAAGAGATGGGAATCCCAGACCACCTGACCTGCCTCGTGAGAAACCTGTATGCAGGTCAGGAAGCAACAGTCAGAACTGTACATGGAACAACAGACTGGTTCCAAATAGGAAAAGGAGTACGTCAAGGTTGTATATTGTCACCTTGCTTATTTAACTTCTATGCAGAGTACATCATGAGGAACGCTGGGCTGGAAGAAGCACGAGCTGGAATCAAGATTGCTGGGAGAAATATCAATAACCTCAGATATGCAGATGACACTACCCTTATGGCAGAAAGTGAAGAGGAACTCAAAAGCCTCTTGATGAAAGTGAAAGAGGAGAGTGAAAAGGTTGGCTTGAAGCTCAACATTCAGAAAACAAAGATCATGGCATC
The DNA here is from genome assembly GCF_049115385.1 of Moschus berezovskii. NCBI lineage: Eukaryota > Metazoa > Chordata > Mammalia > Artiodactyla > Moschidae > Moschus > Moschus berezovskii. The sequence goes on from NC_142483.1 coordinate 22,319,257, forward strand.
TGGTCCCATCTCTTCATGGGAAATAGATGGAAAAACAGTGGAAACAGTGTCAGACTTTATTTTTTTGGGCTCCAAAATCACTGTGGATGCTGATTGCAGCCATGAAATTAAAAGACGCTTACTCCTTGGAAGGAAAGTTATGACCAGCCTAGATAGCATATTAAAAAGCAGAGACATTACTTTGCCAACCAAGGTCCGTCTAGTCAAGGCTATGGTTTTTCCCGTGGTCATGTATGGATGTGAGAGTAGGACTGTGAAGAAAGCTGACTGCCGAAGAATTGATGCTTTTGAACTGTGGTGTTGGAGAAGACTCTTGAGAGTCCCTTGTATTGCAAGGAGATCCAACCAGTCCATTCTAAAGGAGATCGATCCTGGGTGTTCATTGGAAGGACTGATGCTAAAGCTGAAACTCCAGTACTTTGGGCACCTCATGCGACGAGTTGACTCACTGGAAAAGACTCTGATGCTGGGAAAGGTTGGGGGCAGGAGGAGAAGGGGGCGACAGAGAATGAGATGGCTGGATGGCATCACTGACTCTGTGGACATGAGTTTGAGTGTACTCCGGGAGTTGGTGATGGACAGGGAGGCTGGCGTGCTGTGATTCATGGGGTCGTGGAGAGTCGGACACGACTGAGCGACTGAACTGAACTGAACTGAACTGAAGGGAAGTTCTGAAAGAACACTTTTATCTGAATGTTAGGAGGAGACCTAATTTTACTCTTGACACAGAAAGGCCAGATGACAGAATTCTCAGTGTTGTAAGGAACTGTATGTTCTAATGGTGTGACCACCAACAGTGTGATAGAGTCTCCTCCTCTGAATCATTGCCTAATAGGAATCTGAACTGAACTTGCTTGCCACCAAAGGTGTAGAGCTCACTACATACAGTAGAGGCCCATTTCCTACTTCCTATGATTACTTGTCCTTCCCTCTGCTTAAGTGAAATCGACCTCTCTGCCATTTCCACATGCTTGCCTTGTAAGCAAGCTCCAACTTCCTTTTGTTGAGGGACCTTTGGAAAGTTACGAGTTTTAGTTTCTCTAGGGGACGACTGAGAATGAGATGGCTGGATGGCATCACCGACTCTGTGGACATGAGTTTGAGTGAACTCCGGGAGTTGGTGATGGACAGGGAGGCCTGGCGTACTGTGATTCATGGGGTCGCGGAGAGTCGGACACGACTGAGCGACTGAACTGAACTGAACTGAAAATCAGCATACTGGTTTTTAGTTTAACCAGTTAAGGTAAATAAAAATAAAGAAATAAATACAAATAATAGATTTAAGCCAATGAGCATCCTCAGGTCCTTCCATGATTTATCTGCTGTATCTTCCCAGTGTCTCCCCGTGCTTAAACTATTTCAGTTGAACCATTATCCTTCAAGATCCTTCCCAGTTCTCAGACTCCATTTCAATTATCTGTGACCATTTTCCCTTCTCCTCTAATGTTTGCATCTCCGACACAGATAACTCAGAATTTTAAGAATGTGAAAGGATGCAGTTAACCTGCTCTCTGAATTCAGATTCCCTCCTATTAAGATCTCAGTGCTACTTTTGCACCCTCTGATAGAGATTCCAAAACCCACAGAAACCCTAAGATCCTTTGTGATACCCAAGTCAAGTCTTGTAAGTAAGTTTCTTGTCTGCTAAGACCTGCCACCTACCAACCTGGAGTGGCCTGCCTTATTCCTCAGTCTCTCATCACCCTTAATGAGAGGGTTCAGTTTATGAACCAACCAGGTCTAATGAATTCATAGTAAAAACTGACACCAATAAAGAAGGTCGAGTCGGCTTTTCCTATCTGTGAGTTCTGCATCCAGGGATGCAACCAACCACAGACGATAAATACATATATATACACACATAAGGAAATATATATATAGAAGTTTCCAAAGAGCCAGATTTGAATTTGTGATGTCCCAGGAGCTATACACATAGTATTTACATTGTATTGAGTATTATAAGTAATATAGGGATGTCTTACATTATAGGAAAGGATGTGCAAAGGTTTTATGGAAATACTACACCATTTTATATAAGGGACTTGAGCATCCATGGATTTTGGTGTTCTTGGGGATCCTGGAAACAATCCCTCCATGGATAACAAGGAACAATTGTGTGTGTGTGTGTTCAGTCATTTCCAACTCTTTGTGACCCCATGGACTGAGGCCTGCTAGAGACTTCTCTGTCCATGGGATTTCCCAGGCAAGAATACTGGAGAGGGTTGCCATTTCCTTCTCCATGGATCTTCCCAACTCAGGGATCAACCTTGCCTCTCTGGGGTCTCCTGCATTGTATCAGGATTCTTTATCACTGAGCCACCAGGAAAGTCAAACAAGGGACGATTATATCTACATAAATGTGTTTTCTGTGAATATAATATATAATCTGTATAAATGTGCTTATTTCCTAGTCTATGATTATTAAATAGAAAGAACAACGCCCAGCTCAACAGATGTTAGCTATTGGGCTCATGGTCACTATCATGTGATTATTGTTGTTTTCTTGACATTGTCATCATTTTACTGTTTTTCCCAGTGGGCATCTGTGATGCAATTAAAATGGACTACTTGCATTTTTCCTAACAGTATCCCACACCTCAAACCTCTATCTTGCTCGTGTTTGTTCTGTTTGTAATATTTTTCTCTTTCATCGTCACCAGTCAAGATCTTTCCCAACCTCCAGGGTCTGGGTCATATAAAAACACCCAATTAAGTTGTTTTTCAAGTCCTCAAATGCATAATCTACCTTCTTATCCTTTGAATCCCTACTAGCCTTCAGGACATCTGTCTGAATACAGTCATTTGTGTTTTTGATTTTGGATGTAACCCTTGAACAAATCTGAGGTTTGGGGTGTTGATCCTCCTTGCAGTCAAAAATTCACATATGACTTTATAGTCAGCCTTTCAAGTGGCAATTGTGCATCCTCAGGTTCAACTAACCTGGATCACGTAGTACTATTGTACATATTTACTGAAAAAAATTCACATAAAAGTGTATTCACACAGTTCAACCCCCTGCTGTTCAAGGGTAAATTGTTAGAACATAGCTTATTTCACTTCGAGGAATGTGTCTTTTTTATAATTACATTCCTAGCAGTGCCTAGCATTCTGACAGTGACATCTTGGGTATTAAATAAACGAGTGTAAAACTGAAGAGGTTAGATGCTAACAAGGTACTATCATCTTAAGCCCCTTTACATACAGCTGATTATTTATCACAAATAAACTAATTAGTAGGCAGATCATCATGGAATGTGATTTACATCCCTTTTAGCAAGAGTATGTTGCCTTTAGGGACTCTCGGTAAGGCATAGGCTCACTTAACAGTCATATTTGAGGTTGCCTCTATGGAAATGTATATCCAAGAAGATAGATTTCTGCTTCACTGGCTTCCCCAGGGCTCAAAAATCATACGGCCTTCCTCCTCTCTTTTGGTCATGGGACATTTACACTGAAAGATCCAAGATGATTTGCCACACAGAAGTGAATTAAAATTGTTTCTGATAACAATAAGAAGTCCTTGCTTGGGTAGGGGGATGTTGAATTTATAAAGTGGTTTCACAGATGTTATTGCACACTATCAAATGCCAACTGAATAAACTAAAAATTGTAATTAAAAAAAGAGATTAACAAAGTTTACCATTTCTGTTGATGTATCGGATAGCACTGGGTAAAATGTTTTTAGTGGGTTATCAGTAAACTATCACTCTCCAGACCTAAAGACCATACAGCCCAGTGGTATCTTGACTATAACTACAGTTTTATCCATTTAAGTACTCGTACTTATTTCTTATACTTTGGCTGAGTGTGACTAAAGAGTTATCAGACAACTTCAATACCTAATGACTGATATTCATTCCTGAAAGCCAGAGATAGGGATCAAGTCTAATCCAGCCCTAAAATATGCTTTTTCACATTAATCTCCTAGGTCAAAGTTATTTCTGTAGAAGTAGCTGACACACTGTGCTTTTTGAAAAGTCCAAAGGGATCATAGGGTATTTATGGCTAGACGCTCAGACCTGAATGGTACCTAAATTCTAAGTTCAGTTCTATTGTTGGACGATTTGTCATTTTCATCCAGGTCCCACCAGGATCTGCTGTAGCTGGAGAAATTGCCATCAGATCAATACTCACACTGCAGGGTTTCAGGCTGCGGTTTCTATAATCCAGGGAGAAGGAGGCTCAGAGTGTTTCTTAAGTCCCATTGAAGAGAGGGAGATCTGGAGAAGAGGGGTATAACTTGTAGAGCCAGGAAGCCTTCTGCCTTGGAAGTGGTAGACAAAATCCTTCATGCCTTCATATTAAGAGGTACTCTCTATGGATTATGTTATTATAAGGAAATGAATGAAATTCCCACCATAATATGCCTTCTGTTTCTCTGTAATTCAAATAGACCCACTTTAAAAAATGATATGAACAGAGCCTTCAAATGCATTAGTAATGTTTTATTTGAAGCGACTTAGCATGCACGCACTGGGGAATAAGTACATAATTTTCTTTGTACTGTATTTTCCATCTTGTGGTATATATTAAATGTCACAAAGCATATTTTAAAAGAAAAGGGAAAAAACTGAGGTATGGCATTCTGTGTCTGCATGTGCTCAGCTGCTCAGCTATGTCTGACTCTTTGAGATCCCGTAGACTACAGCCCACCAGATTCCTCTGTCCATGGGATTCTCCTTGCAGTAATATTAGAGTGGGTTGCCGTTTTCTACTCCATGGGACCTTCCTGACCCAGGGACTGAACCCGTGTCTCTTGCACCTCCTGTATTAGCAGGTGGATTCCTTACCACTTAACCACCTGGGAAACCCAATGTATTCAGCTAGTAAGAGGTTGATTGGTGACATTGCAATATTTTTTCCTTTACACACCAATTCCATTTCTGGTGATTTGGACCCCGCATGGGATAGGAGAAGTGAGGCCTGAGGGTCACTTTCAATTACATGACAAGGTTACCACATAGTTAGAGAGGTATAGCGACACAATGAAAGAGGCTTATCTTTCAGCCTTGCGTGACTGCACCACATTGCCTGAAGTAAACTGGATTGTTAAAGAATCATATATACTCACATGTACACCACCATTGTTTAGAATCATGTGTTGGTATTTCATACACTGAGAGCCTTCCACTACCGGAGGAGTCTGGTATATAGGCTATGAAGGAGCTCCTGCTGGTGATCTACTCCAGTGCAGAGAAACAGAGTGAACTGGGAATGGAGAAAAAGGTTTTAGTTTCACACCCAATGGGCCATGGCAATCAGTTCTTAGAGCCCTCCTGTCTCTTCTAAAAGGCTCAAATGCAGTGAAATATAGAACTCTGATGAATGGGGGCTCCTTCAAGGTTTTAAGCATAACTTGTACATTTCAATGATGGCTAAAGCTAATTAAATCTTTTTTTTCTCTTCTGTTCCTAAGCTCTTTACCTATATTGTGTCATTTAATTTTCCCAACAGCCATATGTGATGGGCCCTGTGATTATACTCATTTTACTGAAGAGGACATCAAGGCTTAACATGAAGATGGCTACAAGTAAGTTCAGTCGTATATCCATTTTCAAGTTTGGGACTAGAATGCCTTATTTCTTATTTTTTCTTTTTTTTTTTTAAGCAAAGTACAGGGGTGAGATTTTACAGAAGATATTGATTTGGCCTAGGCTATTTCTAGGCCCCATTTCTCTAGCTATCACTTTGTTTAAAAGGATAGGTTACTCTAGAGCTAGGTCTTTGCCCAGCTCCCCCACAAATCATGTCAGGTCAGTATGCTGCTGCTGCTAAGTCACTTCAGTCGTGTCCGACTCTGTGTGACCCCATAGATGGAAGCCCACCAGGCTCCCCCGTCCCTGGGATTCTCCAGGCAAGAACACTGGAGTGGGTTGCCATTTCCCTCTCCAATGTGTGAAAGTGAAAAGTGAAAGTGAAGTCGCTCAGTCATGTCCGACCCATAGCGACCCCATGGACTGCAGCCTACCAGGCTCCTCCATCCATGGGATTTTCTAGGCAAGAGTACTGGAGTGGCTTGCCATTGCCTTCTCCGGTCAGGTCAGTATAGGGGAGAGTGATTTCCTCGAAACAGTCTGAATATTTAACTAAAGATGGGGGTTGATGAATTACGGGCAGACAAACAGTAAGATCCTACACATACACCTTTTCTTTAGAAAGATCTCTGCACTACTGGGTACAAACAGGACTCGTTCCCTCGCTGGGACAGAATATACATTCTTCCAGAAGGGAGGCTTGCCAGCCATCTGATGGATGGGTCTGCTGCTTTCCAGGCTGTTTGGAGGTCTGCAGTAGCTGCTGATTAGAAAAGTTCCCTCTTACATAACAATGACACCTGGTGCACTCATGTACGAGCACGAGGGAGAATTTTCTTCATCCATTCTTAAGGATGCAATCGCTTCTGACAGGCAGTGTCATCTGCAGTGAGAGATGTCACTTTTGACTCCCAGTCCCAGCAGACAGCTGAGCTCAAGGAGACTGCTAGCCTTTGATGACGCTACTGACTCTTACCTAGAAAAGCCAGAGCACTGAAATGTTAGGGTTCAAGAGATTTTCTGAGTGAAATATGTAAGTAAGGCAAGGGCTCCCAGTGCAATCACACACTACCCACATACTTTCCCTGTCACCAAGCATTACATGGTGTTCGACTCATTTGTTCAAATATATCTCAATGTAAACTCCAAGAGGAGAAACTTTGGGTCGTGTCATTTGCTCTGTCTTTCTAGCACAGTGCTGGGCAGGCTGTAGAAGTTTATAAAGTATTCGTTGAATGGTTGGGTGAATGACTGAATACAGGAATTTTAAAAGAAATTTTGCATTTGTGTGAGTACATTTTGTGTGTGTCTGTGTGTGCATGTGTGTGTGAGACTGCAGTCTGCCATTTTCATCTGTTGCCCATATGGGAAACTGAGGCATAGCTGTTAGGGAATTTGTATAAAGCCCAACAAGAAATTAATACCATGGCTAAAACACAGGTTATTTAACACTATTTTTGAAGTCTTATGGAAGCTACTCAGCTAGTTCATATATCTTCCCTTTGTATAGTGCTTTCCAATCTATTTGTATCTTAGGTCATTCAGTACAGACTCACTGCAGAGTTACTGTCTTCCAGACATGATTACCTTATTGTTACTGAACCTCACAACTAGTAAGTATTATTCTTCAACCTACAAAGGAGGGATATCCTACAAAAGAAGGATATATATTACCTTCACAGGTAATATGGCTTGTTCTTCTTAAGGAAGAAGAACCAAGGGCAGCCAAGCAGCACATTAGTTCTCCCAATCCCAGGTCTGATGCTCATCTCCACTGGGAAATGGTACTTTGTGATCTTCTGAGTATGGGGCATCCTTTGGTCTCATGAAGTATCAGTAACTCTGTCTAGTGAACTTGGTGGCTGACATGCTCATTTACTGGGCTTTGATGATGCATGGTTATAAAACAAGAGCAGTCAGGCACATTATTTTCCACAATTATGACAGATGCTGGAACTCAGTCTAGACTTGGTGCTGATTTCTCATTTATCCTTTTCAGACAGTTAATGAAATGGAATAGAAAACTAAAGGTCACAATAGGCACAATTCTCTTTGGCTCTTGAGATCTGAGTCACAGTTTTTCAATGACTGATTTTCTGGCAGAAACACAACTTCTGATTTTTATCAGTTCATCAAAAATAAGGACAGGAGAATAATAATTTTCTAGTACAAAAAAGATGAGATTTCCTTATTAATACCTCATTAATACCTTCTCTATTAATACCTCATCTGAGCTGTTTTTTTTTCTGATGTCTCAACCCTTGGGAGTCTGCCTTCTTAATCAAGAATATTAAGAAAAATATTTTTGTACTCTGAGCTTCTCTTATTATACTTCACAAATTTTCTTAAATGTGTTTGCTTTAAGGACTTCCCAGGTGGTACAGTGGTAAAGAATCTTAGAGTTTTAAATCATGAATGGTAGAAATAATACTGACAGCAACTTGAATAAATAACTATAATTTCTTGAGTCTAACTAGTATCTTTCTTCCAATGAGGTCAAAAAAATCCCCATGACTTATTATTTACATAGTTTGCTTATTTTCCACGTGAGCTAATTAGGATATGGAGCATTTGAGAAAATTTCAAAGGATGCATTTTAGACACAGAGGCACATCCCTAGATTCCCATCATCTCCATTCTACCCAGGCTGCTAGTTTTGGTTACACATTTTTGGACATAAGGAATAGAGACTTAAAGAAAACAACTCCGATAAGGCGAGTGGTAAACTACCCATAAGGGAATTTTTGGAGGATAATTAATACAACAAGAAAGATAACATGTAACCTCCATGGCTTAGATGCTTTGCTTAATTTCCCATGGAGCAGGGGTCTTATTTTCACTCATCACTATATCCCTAGTATGTAGAGGGCTATCAAAATTAGAGACACAACATATATTGGAATGAATAATAAAAAAACAATAGCTTGAGTGAAAAAAGTCTCCCATTGATTACTTACTATGTGCCAATTACTATGCTAAGACCCTTACATGAATTAGTTTATCTTTATTACAATCCAGTGAAGCTAGAGCTATCCTTGTCCCACTTTAAAGGCAAGGAAGTGGTGTCACAGTAAATTTTAAGAAGATAGCTCAAGACTGAAAAGTTGAAGACACAGGCACTGAAAGTCAGAGTTCCTACGACCAGTAAAATACAAAACCAAGAACTGCTGAAGTTCCGTCTGGTGAGAAATGGATTATGAAAGACACTTGGTATTATCTCAGAGCTTATGTCTCTCTCCATCTTTCTCTCTCCCACGGACCACACGGTCTCGGTTCAGTTCAGTCGCTCAGTCGTGTCCGACTCTGCGACCCCACGAACCGCAGCACGCCAGGCCTCCCTGTCCATCACCAACTCCTGGAGTCTACCCAAACCCATGTCCATCCAGTCGGTGATGCCATCCAACCATCTCATCCTCTGTCGTCCCCTTCTCCTCCTGCCCTCAATCTTTCCCAGCATCAGAGTCTTTTCCAGTGAGTCAACTCGTCGCATGAGGTGGCCAAAGTATTGGAGTTTCAGCTTCAACATCAGTCCTTCCAATGAACACCCAGGATTGATCTCCTTTAGAATGGACTGGCTGGATCTCCTTGCAGTCCAAGGGACTCTCAAGTCTTTTCCAGCACCACAGTTCAAAAGCATCAATTCTTCGGCAATCAGCTTTCTTCACAGCCCAACTCTCACATCCATACATGACCACGGGAAAAACCATAGCCTTGACTAGACGGACCTTTGTTGGCAAAGTAATGTCTCTGCTTTTTAATATGCTATCTAGGTTGGTCATAACTTTCCTTCCAAGGAGTAAGCGTATTTTAATTTCATGGCTATAATCAGCATCTGCAGTGATTTTGGAGCCCCCCAAAATAAAGTCAGACACTGTGTCCACTGTTTCCCCATCGATTTGCCATGAAGTGATGGGACCAGATGCCATGATCTTGGTTTTCTGAATGTTGAGCTTTAAGCCAACTTTTTCACTCTCCTCTTTCACTTTCATCAAGAGGCTTTTGAGTTCCTCTTCACTTTCTGCCATAAGGGTGGTGTCATCTGCATATCTGAGGTTATTGATATTTCTCCTGGCAATCTTGATTCCAGCTTGTGCTTCCTCTAGCCCAGTGTTTCTCATGATGTACTCTGCATATAAGTTAAATAAGCAGGATGACAATATACAGCCTGACATATTCCTTTTCCTATTTGGAACCAGTCTGTTGTTCCATGTCCAATTCTAACTGTTGCTTCCTGACCTGCATACAGGTTTCTCAAGAGGCAGGACAGGTGGTCTGGTATTCCCATCTCTTTCAGAATTTTCCACAGTTTATTGTGATCCACACAGTCACACATGGTCTTATTTTTGCTAATTTTCTGTTTGCCTTGCACTCTTCTTTAAATTTAATTGCTTTATTGGAGTATAATTGCTTGACAATGTTGTGATAGTTTATGCTTTACAATAAAGTGAATGAATCTGCCATATGTATACATATATCCCCTCCCTCTTGGACCTCCCTCATACCTGCTCCATCCCATCCCCCTAGGCCATCACAGACCCCTGAGCAGAACTTCCTGTGCTTTACAGCAGATTCTCACTAGCTATCTGTTTTATACATGGTAAAGTGTCTTGCACTCTTGACTTGCTATTCCTTCCCTCCTCTCTGAATTTGCTTTCTGTATTTCATGACTTGTGCTTCCTTATGGATCCTGCAGCTTCATCACTTGTAGTTACCATGATTCTTGCATCCTAATTCTACCTTAGAGAACTAAATCTACCTATACCTTCATCTTTAGGAGGGAAAAATCTATTTAATACTATAAGCTATAGTTCCTATTGCCAAGAATATTTGTCAGTTCAGGCTGCTACCAAAAGTTTAAAAAGACCACAGACTGAATAGCTTACAAACATTGATTTCTCACAGTTCAGGAAGTTGAAGCCAGGATAGCTGAGTTCTGGTGAGAACTCTCTTCCAGTATGAGCTGAATGCTTGCGGTATCCTCCCACGGTGGAAACAAATTAGTGAAGCAAACTGTCTTGTGATTCCTATAAGGGCATTTCCTGATCCCACTCAGGAAAGCCCTGCCTTCATAATCTCATCCAATCCTACTTACTTCCCAAAGGCCCCATCTTATAATACCATCACACTGAGGGATAAGGCTAAATTTGCCATATTGTGAGGGGTCACACATATTCAGTCTGGAACACCAACCATCTCTTGTTGAGTTTTATAATTAAAGTTGGTGACAGCAAGAATCCAGTTAGTCCAGCTCACTGACTACCTTTACATTCAGTGTGTAACCCAGGCCCTCTGGCTGGGGTTTGGACAAGCCACTCACTAATCTTACAACAGAGCTGGTGCCAGGCCTCTCTAGAGTTTAGGTGCTGTCTAGAAATGTACATGTCTCCAAGACAGCGTCTTTTGTGGGGGGGGGCGGGTTTCATCAGTTGGAACTCTTTTAGCTGAATAGGACTTTAAAAAATGCAACTTAAAAAGCCAGTTTAAAAATAAAGGCAAATATTTATGCTCGATTCAGAGCACTAGCAGTGTCATCCAGATCCAGCATTTTTCTCTTTTGCTCTCAGCTCATCTTTCCTGTTAGTGTCACTCACTTTCATGCATATAACCCATGGAAGCTGAAAGCTTACATTTTACCATTTCTAAGTTTAGCTAAAAGACAAACTATGCCTCTATCCTTCAACAATACAAAAGCCCTAGCAAAAGGAACCCAGATTGTATCTTCATGGCTCAGGTTGGGTTATGCACACATTCCTGATCCAATCTCAGTGGTCAGTATGAGCATGAAATTCTTCAATAGGTCAAAATGAGTAATCTGCTAGAGATGAGTTATAACCATATCGCATCGATAGGATGGACTCTAAATGGATTAGGGGATTATTCAGAGGAAAATCAGGGGGAGAGTGAACAAGTGCTGGGCCCACAGATTTCCTAACTACAGCTTAGGATGCTGTGCTGGGTTTTAAAGCTGAAAGGGAAGTAGTAAAAATCCATGCTTTCTATTCTAGGTCACTAGTAGCCTCATCATGATTGAAATCAGGAGAAATAAAGAAATTTCCTCACTTCCCAAAGATGGTTGAATGGGTTCTTCTGCCTGTTACAGGAAGAAAACAGCGTCCTTTAAGGGCAGAATTGTAAATCTCACAGGAAGGAAAGATGGAAAAACAGAAGGCTGAGGTATGAGAAGAGCCAGATCATCTGTAGGAAATGGATTTTTTTTAAGTTCTGGTTTCATTCTTGATTAGTTGTCTGACCTCATGTGAATAACTTAACTTTCAGCATCAGTTTCTTTATCTGAAGATGATGGAATTGAACTAGTTGAGCCTTCTACTTATCTTTGAATTTAATCTGTCCTTCTTACTACTAGTTAATTTTAGAGCTTTCTTGTTTACTAATATAGGCACTGGAAACCTACATATCCTACTCTAAGCATTACTGTTGCTGCATTGCACAAATTTTAATTTACAGTGCTGTGTTTTAATTTTATTTTACATCAAAATGTGCTTTAATTTCCATTGAGATTTCCATTTTGATTCATAGATTACGTATAGAGGTGTTGTTTAATTTCCAGATAGCTGAGTATTTTCTAGATATCTTGTTAATAATTTCTAATAATATTGTTGTTGTAAGAGAAAAGAGGAACTCAAAAGCCTCTTGATGAAAGTGAAAGAGGAGAGTGAAAAGGTTGGCTTGAAGCTCAACATTCAGAAAACAAAGATCATGGCATCTGGTCCCATCACTTCATGGGAAATAGATGGAAAAACATTGGAAACCGTGTCAGACTTTGTTTTTTTGGGCTCCAAAATCACTGCAGATGCTGATTGCAGCCATGAAATTAAAAGACGCTTGCTCCTTGGAAGGAAAGTTATGACCAACCTTGATAGTATATTAAAAAGCAGAGACATTACTTTGCCAACCAAGGTCCGTCTAGTCAAGGCAATGGTTTTTCCCGTGGTCATGTATGGATGTGAGAGTTGGACTGTGAAGAAAGCTGATCGCCGAAGAATTGATGCTTTTGAACTGTGGTGTTGGAGAAGACTCTTGAGAGTCCCTTATACTGCAAGGAGATCCAACCAGTCCATTCTAAAGGAGATCAATCCTGGATGTTCATTGGAGGGACTGATGCTAAAGCTGAAACTGCAATACTTTGGCCACCTCATGCGACGAGTTGACTCACTGGAAAAGACTCTGATGCTGGGAAAGGTTGGGGGCGGGAGGAGAAGGGGACGACAGAGAATGAGATGGCTGGATGGCATCACTGACTCTGTGGACATGAGTTTGAGTGTACTCCGGGAGTTGGTGATGGACAGGGAGGCCTGGCGTGCTGTGATTCATGGGATCGCGGAGAGTCGGACATGACTGAGCGACTGAACTGAACTGAACTGAAGAGAATTTCAGTCTTACCACTGGGTCATAAAAAAGTCTCAATATATCTTACAATGAATGTGCCATGTGCATTTGGAAATCATATATTCTGTAGTTGTTGGATACAGTGTTTTATAGTATTTTTTTAAAGATTTTTTCTCAGTGGGGACCATTTTTAAAGTCTGTATTGAATTTGTTACAATATTGCTTTTCTTGTTGATGTTCTGGCTGTTTGGCTGTGAGGCATGTGGGATCTTAGCTATCCAACCAGGGATCAAATCCTCACCACGTGAATTGTAAGGTGAGCTCTAAACCACTGGACCACCAGGGAAGTTCCTCTAAATATTTATTAGATATAGTTGGTTGATTGAGTTGTTCAAATTTTCTCTATGCTTGTTGGACTTTTTTTTTTGGCCTTTGTGTTCTGGTAATTCATGAGATAGGAACTATCTCTTTCTTTAGTTCTGTCAGATTTTGCTTTGTATATCTTAAAGTTTGGAATTGGATGAATTCAAATTTAGGATGTTTGACTTCTTGATGAGTTGACCTTTTTTAATTAGCTAATTTGCCTTTATGTCTGGTAATACTCTTTCTTGAAGTCGACCTTCTCTGATATTAATGTAGTCCTTACAGCTTTCTTTTGCTAAATGTTTGCATAATCTATCTTTTTCTACCCTCCCAATTGGCAGTATTTCTTTTTCTCACTTTGCTTCTTTAAAAAATTTTTATTTACCTTTGTTTTTTTAGCAGTTTAACCTCTCTGTGTCTAGTAATAGATACCTTTTATCTTGCTGACTACATTTGTGGGTTGATGTTCATCAATATTCAAATATTTTTTTCTGTCTTATTCTCTCTGCTTTTCCTAGGACTCCAGTTACAAATATGGTGGATAATCATTGATAGCAATTCACAGATTGCTCTCATTTTTTGATGTGTTTTACATTCTTTTCCTCTTTAGGTCGATGTAGGTAACTTTTCTTGACCTATTTCAAGCTTGCCAATCCCTGCCTTTGTTGTATTTGGTCTTCTGTTAAACCCAAATGAATTTTCTACTTCTGACATCTTTTTTTTTTTTTAACTTTCTAACAAACACTTCAATTTGGCTCTTTTTATAGTTTCTGCTAAAATTCCCCATCTGTTCACTCATATTGTCCACCATATCTTCTAGATCTTTAATCTATTTCCATCATTATTTTAAATTCTCTGTCTTATAATACCAACACTTGGGTCATCTCTTTGTCTTATCTGACCATCAATCAGATGCTCTTGCTTCTTCAAAACTCCCATATTTTCTACTATGTTTACACACTCTGTGTGAAAGACCAGTAGAGATATAAGTAAATATTTTTCTCCTGAAAATGTATGTTCTTTATTCTGTGGGGCTAATCATGTTGGAAGGTGAGTCAATCTCTTCTATTTAGCTTTGATGTAACTTGAATTATATTTAGTTAACATGAATATAATATAATAAAGAAGGCAGAGCACCAAAGAATTGATGCTTTTGAACTGTGGTGTTGGAGAAGAGTCTTGATCACCCCTTGTGCTGCCAAGGAGATCAAACCAGTCAATCCTAAGGAAAATCAACCCTGACTATTCATTGGAAGGACTAATGCTGAGGCTGAAGCTCCAATCCTTTGGCCACCTGATGCAAAGAGCCAACTCATTAGAAAAGACCCTAAAGCTGGGAAAGATTGAAGGCAGGAGAAGAAGGGGATGACAGAGGATGAGATGTTTAGATGGCGTCACCCACTGAATGGGCATGAGTTTGAGCAAGCCCTGAGAGATGATGAAGGACAGGGAAGCCTGGCGTACTGCAGTCCATGGGGTCTCAAAGAGTCAGACACTGAACAATAACAAGTTCACCTGAAGGATTTTCCCTTCAGAAGAACTTAGATCTGAGTACTGCCAGTCTCTCTGAGCATTTTGATCTCAAGTAAGTTTCTCTGTTCTCAGCGCTGTGTACTCGGGGGATTTCTCTTGTCCCTCCTGCCCTACTCCCCAGTCTTTGGAGGACCAACTTGTTCAAAGTCTGGAATCCTTTGAATGATTTTCTGTCAGCTCTCCCGCAGGACTCCCAATCCTCAGCATCACACCCTCCAGCATTTAGTGAAAGCCTATGGGAAAGAACTGATGGATGGGTGTAGAACTTCTCCATGGTTGAGGCCTCTTAGGATTCTCAACTCTCCTAGTAGCTCGCATGCAGCCACAGAGAGTCATTAAAATTTGTCAAATGTTTGGCTGGTTTATCTTAATCCATGTTTTCACAGATTCCTCTCTCCTTCTCCCACAGTTCTACCAGAAATAAAATAACTGTTTGTTTTCTTCTCTCTTAGGATAGTCTTATCACTTTCTGGAATTTTAGTTCATTACATTTCTTTGCATGCTCAGCTCTGTGGAGCTAATCTAAGAAGTCCCTTTAGGGTCATTTTAATGATAGCTTTTCAATTCTGAAGACACAGGATATCTGAATAAACTGTTGGAGACCA
This sequence comes from Moschus berezovskii, assembly GCF_049115385.1. NCBI lineage: Eukaryota > Metazoa > Chordata > Mammalia > Artiodactyla > Moschidae > Moschus > Moschus berezovskii. The sequence continues at coordinate 22,334,639 of NC_142483.1, forward strand.
GATGAGCACTATCTATTTGTATCATCAGAACCTGTCTCATAACTCCCCTTTTGGGCAAATTTTTAATAGTTGAATAAAAGACTCAATTACCAACACAGCAGCCAATGGCAAAAAAAAAAATTGGTGATGGAAGGTAGCATACCAAAGTCACTGAAGACAGTCCCAAGCTGGGATTCAGCGCTGCTGAAGCATGTTGCATGTTTATGCTACTTTATATTTGTTGCTATTGTTGTTTTCTGCAATAAATACTATTTTATTTGAGTAAAACAATGTCTTCCTGATGTAACAGATGCTGAGGTGGTTGCTTTTGCTTTTTTAGCAAATGCATAGAAGGAAAATCTAACCTACAGTCTGTAAAGAGGATGCAATTCACCAAATATCAAGTAGTCAGGTCGTCAGTGGAGACAGCGTCCTTGCTGGGCTTCTTCACTCTGGGTCTAGCTGTTTTGGATCTGCTGTGACATTGATGTACAGGGAAGAAAGGGAAAAAACACTTTGTATCCCAACGAAGTGAAAGACAGAGGCTGGACTGAGATTTCAGTCTTTTAGTGAAGCACAGTCTCTTGCTTACTCCAGAGCTCTTGCCCCTCAGTATCCTAGGTCTAACTGAAGTTCCTAATACTATGCCCTGTCAAGTCACCCAGTTTACACAGACGTAAGGAGATTCCACTTACTTTCAAAAAGTCTCAGCTTTATAGCACATTGTTACATCTCTCAATATTGGCCTTATATCATATGAACACTTAGGTCCCTATAAAGTCTATCCAATCATCTACAAGGGCAAATGAATGATAGGAAGTACAAGGTGAGTTTGCAGTGGAATTGATTATTTCTTTAGCTGATATCAGTGGAAATCTACTGAATCTCTACTGCACTCATGAAAAACAGATCATGTTTGACAAATGTGACTGGATTATTTTTATACGTTTCCTCTACTGCCTGATAAGTAGGAGTGAAGGAGGTGGAATATTTGTAAAGTGCATGACAGTGAACCCATCCAATGGAATGATTCCTAAACCTAGCAATGTTTCCTTTCTTGGAAGAGTGGAAGTCAATAAGCACAGGGCTTTGAAATTAGACTTTCCTGAGTTTGAATCTTGACTGTACCATTTATTGGGGCAAATGTTTGTGCCTCAGTTTCCCAGAGTAATAGAAGCACTTATTATCTATCCTCCTCTTGTTACTTTCTTAAACACAATGGTATTCATATACAATTCTCCACATTGCTTGGCATACAGTTGGTGTTTACTAAGTGGCAATAACTATAATATATGAAGAAAATTAGATCCATGACTTTGTTGTTGCTGTTGGAGGCAAGTGATGAGACAGCACTTCCTACTGTTTTTATTTCTTAAGTTCACATTGAGTGAAAGCCAAGTATAAGAGCCTCAACACCTGCAAGATATCATGAATGTCAATGCTAGGATTAAATAGTGCCAACTCACTAGCAGCTGCCCTGGTTGAGCCAAATACTAATCAGTGAAGGTTCAAGGCTGTGAGATGTATGACAGGAGTTGCTCTAGGGTAAGAAAGTCACTGACTCCAGATCATCAAGCCAGCAACAGTGTGCCTATCCTTCCATCACTCGTGCCAGGAAGACTCAAGGGACCGAGACTGCTGCTGCTAAGTCATTTCAGTCGTGTCCGACTCTGTGCGACCCCATAGACAGAAGCCCACCAGGCTCCCCCATCCCTGGGATTCTCCAGGCAAGAACACTGGAGTGGGTTGCCATTTCCTTCTCCAATGTGTGAAAGTGAAAAGTAAAAGTGAAGTTGCTCAGTCGTGTCTGACCCGTAGCGACCCCACGGACTACAGCTAACCAGGCTCCTCCATCCATGGGATTTTCTAGGCAATAGTACTTGCGGCAAATATCTACAATCATGATATTTCACTCCGTGAGCCCTTTTGTGGTTCCTTATCATTTCCATACAATAAAATTCCTTATTTTAATAACTGAAATTTGGAAATACTGGCTCTATTACGGTGGTGATGTGAAAAGTTAGATGCCCAGAATGATAGAGCGGAGTCTTAATACTCATGTGTGTCTCATTTATCATTGTAGCCCTCTGAATTTAGCTCAAAGCTTAAAATAGGGGTGGATCTTTTTAAAAACTGTTTCCATCATCTCTTGCATACTCCCTTATCTGTTCATGTATTCAGACTATCCAATGCAATTTATCATGCCCATTATATAGATGGGGATATTGAGGTCCAGAGAGGGGACGGAAATTGCTCAGGATCATATACCTATTCAGTAGTTGAGCAAGACTGGAGTCTCTTGAGTGTAAGCAACAGCAATCCAATGTACTGACCTAAGCAATAGACACATAAATAGACAAGTAAGAGGGTTCAGTTCAGTTCAGTCGCTCAGTCGTGACCGACTCTTTGCGACCCCATGAATCACAGCACGCCAGGTCTCCCTGTCCATCACCAACTCCCGGAGTTCACTCAAACTCATGTCCATTGAGTCGGTGATACCATCCAGCCATCTCATTCTCTGTCGTCCCCTTCTCCTCCTGCCCCCAATCCTTCCCAGCATCAGAGTCTTTTCCAGTGAGTCAACTTGTTGTATGAGGTGGCCAAAGTATTGGAGTTTCAGCTTTAGCATCAGTCCTTCCAATGAACACCCAGGATCGATCTCCTTTAGAATGGACTGGTTGGATCTCCTTGCAGTCCAAGGGACTCTCAAGAGTCTTCTCAAAGCACCACAGTTCAAAAGCATCAATTCTTTGGCGATCAGCTTTCTTCACAGTCCAACTCTCACATCCATACATGACCACAGGAAAAACTGTAGCCTTGACTAGACGGACCTTGGTTGTAAGAGGGTTGCTGCTGCTGCTGCTAAGTCACTTCAGTCGTGTCCGACTCTGTGTGACCCCATAAATGGAAGCCCACCAGACTCCCCCATCCCCGGGATTCTCCAGGCAAGAACACTGGAGTGGGTTGCCATTTCCTTCTCCAATGTGTGAAAGTGAAAAGTGAAAATGAAGTCGCTCAGTCGTGTCCGACTCTTAGCGATCCAATGGACTGCAGCCTACCAGGCTCCTCCATCCATGGGATTGTACTGGAGTGGCTTGCCATTGCCTTCTCCGGTAAGAGGGTTACGAGACAACTAATGAGCTGAAGGAAGAGATGAAGACCCGGCTTTGGGAGAGACAGGAACAAGTGTCTTCAGTGGGCTTGGGGGCAGGAACTCCTGAGTAGTCTCTCCAGGTTTCTTCCATTGGGTCATTCAGCCTTAGCCACTTCATTATATGTGGTTGTCCACAATTCAAATAATTGGAGGGACAGACTTGATTCATCATCAGTTATTGGGACTTCCACCTAAATTGTAGTCAGGACTCTGGGCCCCATGATTGATTTCCCACTAGAATGACCAGGGTCAAAGACAGTGGAAAATTCCCAAAGGATACTGATAAAACAGAATGAAAGACATAATATTCATGAAACAAGTGTAAATTACACATTTAAGATAAGAAACCCTTTTTCTGAGGCGAAAAATTCAAAAATATATAATTCTTAACCTTCTAGAAAGTTTGAAATAGTTCCTTTCTTGGTATGAAATGGTTTCTTTAGTGTAGCTTCAGTTTGATGGATGATGATCAAGGTTCTTGGGCCACCTCCAGCTTTTCTTCCTGGGACATGGCTTGTTTCTGTATTGGAAGTAAGGAAACTTACTGTTCCAGGACTTAAAGAATGACTCAGACATGGTGGAAAAGGTACTCAATGTATAATATCCTACCTCTTAATGAGCTTTACAATCACTTGAAAAATTGCATTTGCAGGATTTTTAAATCAGAGCAAGTGGACAGAGCAAGGGTCAGCCTGAAGTAGAACTATGATGCGAGGATAAGGCACCGCTGCCTGAGAATAAGGAAGACAGGGTTAGGGTTCTGTCTCTGTCGTTTGCTAGCTTGGATGCTGCTGCTTTACCTTCCTTGGACTCAGCTTTTTTTAAACCCTATGTAATGAGGATGTTGAAGTAGATACTTTCTAAAGAACTGGTGGAACAAGTGCATGAGAAATTGAAGAAATGTATTAGAACTTAATAAGACTAAACTCCATGGATGAGCCTCAATTTGATTCTTTCAAACACAATTACCAGATACGTAAAAATAAGCAAGCTAGACATTAATCAAGTATTTTTAAACTTTTCTTCATTGCATTTATTTTCTGTCTCCAAGTTGTCTTTTGTATGAAAATCATCACTGTGATAGTACAGCCACTGTTGCCTACCCTGTGATGAAGGTGTGATTGTTTTGAATGCCCAAGTAATTTTGGATGCCCCTTCTTTTCACTAGGCCTTCCTAAAGTTGTAAGTCATTTGGACAATCTGGTGGCTTAGGACACCAGATGATTAGCAGACTGCCCCACCTCTGACCCCCATTTTTTAAATTACTTTATCAAGAGAAGAAATTTTAGGCATTAATGGCATTGGTGAAATTCCACTCGAATAACCTATCTTATGGAAACATTCAACAACAAGTAAGCATATTTTCTGAACAAAAGAGTTTTTTAGAACGATCCTGCAAATATTACACATTTCATTCCCCTTTTTATGTCTAATTTAATTTCTTTGGTGGAGCCCCAGACAGTTTAATAGCCATATTTTGTTAATTTTATTCCTACCCCCTGTAAGGCAAAGAGAAAATTAACCACATCATATGTCATCAGCTCCATGGAGAGTCTCCTTGAATAATCCAGGCACGCCACTGGACTCTAAATATAGAGTCTGGATCCTTGCTCTCAAGGAGACCACAGATGGTAGGGTTGGGAGAAGAGCTTCTTTTCATTTTCCATTCAATGCATACTTTATAGGTGTCATCAACACCTACCTGTGAAGTTGGCTAGAACCCAACTTCACCTCTGCATAATCATGTCCAAGTAGGAGCCGAAGTGCTGTTGTATCAGCTGTCAATCAGGTTAGGGCAGAGGTAAATCAGATATAGGAGACAGATTTGTTGCAAGTATTTGTTATATCCCTGAATCATCTGCAACTCTAAGAAAAGGATTCCCACTGGCCCTGGTACTAGCAAAAGAAAGTCACTCAAAATAACCTAATGATCAGGTTTATCTGCCAATTTGATATGATTAGACTCCAGAGGATAAATGTCTCTAACTATTATAAGAGAGAATTAAGGACCCTTTCTCTGTGAACCGAATCTTATCTTCATCTTCATTCTTCCAGGCAGTTATGCTGAACATGTAAATATTCTCCCTGCTGTGATTATTCCTGCAACTGAACAGAGCTGCTCTATTTTCAAGATGCTGTTACAAGAAGATCAGAGCACAGGTAAGACCTCCCCGCTGGCAGGTGCTCGTTCAGGAAGCAGCAGCAGTGGGTCTTGTTTTTGGGACAAAATTGAAATTGTGCTTTCTTGCAGTCAAGGTTTATTTTCTGTTACAAGTAACATACGCCCCCCTCAAATTAGCTGAAACATGAAGGGTATTATAGCACAAAGGTTCAGGAGCATTTCACGAAACACTGTGGTTTTAATTATAATCTAATCTCTAAAGAGACTGGGCTCCTGTTGAAGCTGATGTTGTCAGCTAAGAGTTGCATCCTGAGTAGCACTGCCGCTGTAACCAATCATTAAACAAACCGTCTCATCAGTAGACAAATTTGAGTTGTGATCACACCCTGGAAGCATCTAGAATAAAGGAAGTTCTTCAGAATTCATTAATTTTCTCTACCTAATCCCAATGTTCTATACATTCTGCTATTAACACATCTTTCTAAGAAAGAAAACTATCTCTGACATAGGGACTCTTAGAATCTTGGAAATACACATAGTACATAGTCTTTGGAGATGATCGTGAAAGTTACCTTCCATATTTAGGGGCTTCCCTCATGGCTCAGTAAAGAATCTGCCTGCAACGCAGGAGACCGGGTTCATTTGCTGGGTTGGGAAGATCTCCTGGAGAAGGAAACAGCAACCCACTCCAGTGTTGTTACCTGGAGAATCCCATGGACAAAGGAGATTTGTGGGCTACAGTCCATGGTGTCGCAAAGAGTCAGGCACGACTGAGAGACTGACAAGCTATACTTTGTTTATCCCTCCACTCAAATAAAATGTCACTCTGGAGCACCTCAAAGGAATCATTCTGAGTAACAGAGCATCACTGGAAGATGGCAGAGATCAGTTTCCTGAACTAGGATAAACAACTTCACTCTTACACCCATATATCTTCTAAAAATTCTTTATATACAGTAATGCAAATGAACTAAGAGCTATTACATATCCTGAGTAAGTCTCACGCATAAATTGTTGAGCAAAAAATGCCAAACATGATAAAGTACATACTGCATGGTTCCATTTACATAAAATTGTAAAATAGGCCAAACTCATCAATGGAGATGGAAATCAGGAAACTGGCTGCTCCTGGAGCAGGGTACGAACTGCAGGGGATGCGATTGGGCTGGGAATGGGAATATAGGAATGACCTTCTGTTTCTTGGCCTAGATGCTGGTCACATGGGCAAGTTGAGTTTGTGGAAATGCATCAGCTTGTACATGTATGAATTGAGCACTTTCCTGTACGTATGTTCAATTCAGTTCAGTCGCTCAGTCAAGTCTGACTCTTTGTGACCCCATGGACTGCAGCACGCCAGGCTTCCCTGCCCATCACCAGCTTCCGGAGCCTACTCAAACTCATGTCCATTGCGTTGGTGATGCCATACAACTCTGTATTCCCCTTCTCCTCCCACCTTCAATTTTCCCAGCATCAGGGTCTTTTCCAATGAGTTGGTTCTTTACAACAGGTAGCCAAAGTATTGGAGTTTGTATGTATCTATGTATGTATGAAATATGTATGTTATAGTCCATATAAAGCTTCAGAGGAGGTAAAATTCCCTTGTAGAAAAGCAGAAACTAAAATTTTACTGAGAGCTTTATCATAGCCCAAAGAAAAAGCCTGAAAGGAAACATCCCAAAACATTAACTGTGGTTGGCTGACTCTAAGTAGTGAAAATGTGGATGAATTTTTTTTTTATATAGTTTTCTATATTGTTTGGGTTTTTGGTAATATGTGTGTGCTGCATTTATAAAGACATTGTCACCAAAGTTTTAAAGCTGATTAAAACTAAGTTTTTATACAAATGCTTTTATATAAAAACAAATTAATTTTATTAAGGTAGAAGTAAGAGAACTCAGACCCAGCAAATACAGGGATAGAAGCCCTGTGCCTACAAATGTCCATTTTAATATATATGTCAAAGCAAAAAGTGGCCATGAGAATTGAGGGACTTTGACATTCACTTTATGCCCATAAAAGCTATTTCCCAAGGGCAGCTTTCAGCTTCTATTGATATTTGTAGAGCAAGATTCATGAGGGAGAGAGACTCAGTAAGTGTGGAAACGATCATTTCATGGGCTTTGCAAACCAGGATACAAGTGTCCAAGGACCAAGTGATAAATTGAGTGATGAATGAGATTTTAGACCAAAGCTCAGAGATCCTCAACTCCAGGAAACCCATCTCATGTTCTTTAGTACTTTTAACATTTCTGACAGTAATAAAATTGAACAAAACTATTGATGTGTCTGTGACTGGGATTTTAAAAGACATTCTTTCATTTCTCCTTGAAGTTCTAGAAAAGTGAAATTTTTCAAAACGGGGATACTTCTTATGTTCAACATCTCAACATTTTTGACCAAAGGAGCAATAAAAGCTTCTTGAGAGCTGAAGAGAAAAAAAGGAATGGTGATCTGAGCCTCTATTCTGGTCTCTAACTATTTCCTGGGGTGTTGCCAGCCATGGACAACATCAAACACATGAAGAAAGAGGAGAAGCCACTGGTAAAGAGGGGCCAGTGCCAAGTTGGCTAGCCAGGTGCATATACTTTGCTGGATGTTGGAGACAATTTTTAAGGGCTTCACGGGTATATCCACCTCCCCTAAAAAAAAGAGGTAACTCTTCAATCAACAATGAGCTAACCAATAATACTTATATTCTGTACACACATACACACAAAGCAATTCACCTGCGGGTATATTTGAGCAGTTGCACAGCGTACCTGTGAGAACACAGGCTCTGGAATCATTCTCCTTGGATTTGAATCTTTCTACATGTGTGATTGATACTGTTCATGGGGTTCTAAAGGCAAGTATACTGAAGTGGTTTGCCATTCCCTTCTCCAGTGGACCACATTCTGTCAGACCTCTCCACCATGACCCGTCCGTCTTGGGTGGCCCCACACGGCACGGCTTAGTTTCATCAAGTTAGACAGGGCTGTGGTCCATGTGATCAGATCAACTAGTTTTCTGTGATTATGATTTCAGTGTGTCTGCCCTCTGATGCCCCCTCACAATACCTACCGTCTTATTTGGGTTTCTCTTACCTTGGTCGTGGAATATCTCTTCACAGCTGCTCCAGCAAAGCACAGCCGCTGTATTTTACCTTGGACGTGGGGTAGCTCCTCTCCGCCACGCTTCTGCGCCTGGTCGGTTGCGCCGCCAGAGCCGGTGTCTCTCGCGTCTGCGCCGCCGGCAGTCCCTCTAGTCAAGGCTATGGTTTTTCCAGTGGTCATGTATGGATGTGAAAGTTGGACTGTGAAGAAAGCTAATCGCCAAAGAATTGATGCTTTTGAATTGTGGTGCTGGAGAAGACTCTTGAGAGTCCCTTGGACTGCAAGGAGATCCAACCAGTCCATTCTAAAGGAGATCAATCCTGGGTGTTCATTGGAAGGACTGATGCTAAAGCTGAAACTCCAATACTTTGGGCACCTCATGCGATGAGTTGACTCACTGGAAAAGACTCTGTTGCTGGGAGGGATTGGGGGCGGGAGGAGAAGGAGACGACAGAGAATGAGATGGCTGGATGGCATCACCGACTCGATGGACATGAGTTTGAGTGAACTCCGGGAGTTGGTGATGGACAGGGAGGCCTGGCGTGCTGTGATTCATGGGGTCGCAAAGAGTCGGACATGACTGAGCAACTGAACTGAACTGAACATGTGTGATTCTGGAAGAACTATTTATCTGAATCTCAGCTTCCTCAGCTATAAAATCTGAGTAACTTTTATTCCTTCCTTATTAGGGGATGATGAGGATTATAAAAAAAAACTACACATGTGCCAGTTATCCATATACTGCCTCTCAGCTTGCAATTCACCCTTCAGTACCCACTTTGTGATAATGGATGAAATTTAAGCATTTCTCCTTTACAATGAGCACAAAATTCGGCTTTCTTAGTAGAGGGCTCTGGAGAGAATTTAAGGAGGAAACAGGCTCTCCTGATGATTCCAACTGGCACTCACTGGTATGGATGGACTGATACCTGGTGAGGTTCTGTTTCTGTGGTGAGCCCAGAATGTGCGTTCCTCAAGGACCTAGCAGCCCTAGTTAGTGTCACTTTCCCTGGTCCTTGCCACAGCCACACATCTATACTTTCTGCCCTCACCTCCCCAACTCCTTCTACAGGCTTGCATGCCCAGTTACTAGCTACACCCAACCTTACCCCAAGAGTTGATATGGACCAACAACTATGGGCCAGCTCTGGCCCAACCAACCAGGGAACCTTCCTACCACCTGGTGAGCTGCAAACTAGACCTTCTCCAGTGAGGTCTAAGCCTCAGCCTTGGGAAGGGGGCCAAGTCTGTCTTTGGAAAGGCATTTTCCCTCAGCCCTCCTACAATATTCAGTTATTTTATATCTTATAGTTACTCTTTTGTCATAGGAATCAGCAAACTTTACCTGTAAACCGCATAGTGATTTAAACCAAGGAAGCGTCAGTTCAGTTCAGTCGCTCAGTCGTGTCCGACTCTTTGCGACCCCATGAATCACAGCACGCCAGGCCTCCCTGTCCATCACCAACTCCCGGAGTTCACTCAAACTCATGTCCACAGAGTCGGTGATGCCATCCAGCCATCTCATTCTCTGTCGTACCCGTCTCCTCCCACCCCCAATCCCTCCCAGCATCAGACTCTTTTCCAGAGTCCAGTGTAGGAACAGGCCAGTTTTTATACAGTCTGTGACCTAAGAATGGTTTGATACTTTTGAAAATTTGGGTAAAGAAGAGGAAGAAGAAGAAGAAAGGGTAGAGGAAGAATAAGGAGAAGAAGGTCCCATGACAAAATTTCCTGCTCTCAATTGATCTTTAACCTTCCCCGGATGTGTCTCTCTCTCTCTCTCTGTTCTGTGTGATCCACACATGAAACTCAGTTCTCTTTCCTTGGCTTCCATGAAATCACTTTTGGGGTTTCAGTGGGCATGGAGGACATACTCAGACTATGTACCCTACAAGGGCAACCACCAAAAGGCAGACACAGTTATGTGTGCTCACATGTATTCAGTCTGTGTTGCCTTTGAACCTTTGATTAGTTGGCTCAGGTGAGTCCATCACATTGATCAATGTCCCCTGGACTCACACACTGGGAGGGATGGTAAAAACAGAGCCTTGTCAAACTGGGTAATTGCCAGGTTCAGTTGCAACAGCTCCAGTTCTGTTATCCTGATTAGATTCATTTTCATAGACTGACTCTCTGTTGGTTGGGTATCTTCTCTATGTTTTCTGGCTACATCTCCTACTTTCTTAACTTGAATATATTGCAGGTTTTCTTAAGCTAAAATATGTAAAGCTTGACCATCTGAATGTACTTCAATGGGTTAAACAGATACTTGTAATTAGGAAGCATACTTTTTAATAAAGGAACCGAGTAATAGTCACTGAAGGTGGGAAGTGATACAGCAGATAATTTAAAATTGAATTTCTGTTTCAGGACTGCAATTCTTCAAACATTTCTGCTAATTCAAACAACAAGCATCAGTCTTCAGCCCAATTTCTTGACTTTCTGTTTCTATTCATTCTTTACTCATTGAAACTGAAACTGAAGTCATTCAGTGTATCCAACTCTTTGCGACCCCGTGGACTGTAGCCTGCCGGGCTCCTCCGTCTATGGGATTTCCCAGGCAAGAGTACTGGAGTGAGTTGCCATTTCCTTCTCCAGGGGATCTTCCCTACCCAGGGGATCTTCCCGACCTTTACTCATTAACCTCCAGCAAATAGGGCAAAAAAGTCTCCTACTTTATTACAAAGTAAAGTTCATCTCTCTCTGAGTCAACCTCCAAATTCACTTTGGGATCTCTCTTACACATCTGGAGATTCATTATTGCTCTCTTTTCTCATCTAGAGATAAATTAATGTGTTCAGCCAACAAAAAGACTTCTTACCCAGAGAGAAAAGTAACCGAGACCGTGACATACATGAAAATGCTCCGCCCAGCTACTCTTTCAAGGAAGGATTTGCTGTCTAGCTGTGAGAGAACAGGATCAGCGGACAGCCCCTAGCTTTTGGCTCTTTCAAGGTTCCCCTCAATTGCAGAGATCTTTCCTACCTGAGGTCATGTCCTTCCTGGGGAAGCCTGCTTAGAGTGATTCAGCAAGCTGGTGATATAAAGGGCTACCACCTTGGTGATCAAGACACTCTGAAAGGCAAAACGTGCACCAAAACCTGCCAAGGCAAAACCTGCCAAGTTGGCAAGTCTTGTTAGACCTGCAAGACAAGCTGACTTCTTTCTCTGCCCAACCTGGACCCCTTCCTCCCTTGCAGCAGTTTTGATACTCAATAAAAATCTTGTACCCCAAACTCTGACTCAACACCTATTTCTAGAGAACACAACCTTTGACAGAAACTTATATTCCCATTAACACAAAATAATCCATATTTTACCAACACATTCTTGAGTGCCTATTATATGCCAGGCATTGTACTAGGTAGGGGGTTCACAATAGTAAAATGAAACACTGTGGTTCTGCCCCATGGAGTTTGAAGGCTTATGGAGGAAACAGACAACACAAATGAAAGAATGTTCATGGGGTGGATGAACTAGAAATGCTTCAATTTAGGTGGCAGTTGACTGGTTCATATTTTATTTTCCTTCAGTAAATTGACCCAATCCAAATTACTTTGGATCTTTCAATAGAACTTGCTTATAGACTATTATACAGCCAATTGTCACTGGGTTTTCTTTCAGTTTGGTGAGTTCTCTCTCTGCCTCCTTATTCTTTATTAAGAAAATCATTCAGACTGCAGCTTTCTGGTTTTAGACATCCCTATTGGCAACTGGAGCATCTATTTTGGAGACAATTGAAAAGACTGAAGAATGCACTGAGGACCTTTTATTTGATAGATGCTAAAAAATAATCCAAGAGAGCTTAGTCAAGATTTCTGGAATGCCAGAGTTTCTAATTATAAGGGATGGTATTTACTTCCTGCCTTAAACAGTAGCAAGGTTTTAGTCAAGGTGATTTAGAGGCGATTAGACCAAGAGAATCCCAGGGATGGGGCAACCTGGTGGGCTTCTGTCTATGGGGTCACACAGAGTCGGACACGACTGAAGTAACTTAGCAGCAGCAGCAGCAGACAAGGAGGTAGATGCTTGGAGCATACTGAAAGAGAAAATTGGTTATTCTGCCATTAGCTTTTATTCTGTGAGGCTTTTAGCTTCTAAAACACTTTAATATTGAGTTGGACTTTTTGTCCCTTGGGAACTGGGCAGGCCTTAGTAAGAGCACATGAAGATTAGTTGTACATTTTCCCATTAAGTGTTATCTTTCTTAAGCTCCCTAGTGGCAAATTAGTTAGTTTTGAAGAGTTATTGTATTCAAGCCATCATGGATGCTTTGGGATTATGATGTAACCCAGAAGTATTAACCCCCTCATTTAGGTACCTAGAGTCTTGGCAAAGCTTCTTAGCTAGCCAATGCTTGAAGTTAGTGTATAAAAACATTAATAGCTAATTGTTGATTGTTCATTATATGCTAAGCACTGGCCAGGGACACAATATACACATTTTCCCATTCCATCCTCACAAGTATCCTACAAGATAGGTATTATTATCATCTCCATTTTATAGATGATTAAAATGAGGCTTGTATGTGTTAAATAATTTGCCTAGAGACAAAGCTAGTACATGGTAAAGTCAATCTAAACTGCAGTATACCTGAATTCAAAATCACAATTATATTCCTAATAAAGTAAGGTCCCATTCATTAAGAAGCCACTAAATCAAAATTTATAAGGTAACTGTTTCATATTCAAAATTCATGATACTTTGTTTACACACCACTTTCAATACTGTTCTAATCAGACCCTGTGTCTTGAATAAAATGGCTTGGTCCAGTCCATTTTAATTCAGCTCACCAAAAGATGCATGAAAAAAAATAAAAACACTGAAAGTGTTAGTCACTCAGTCATGTCCGACTCTTTGCGACCCCGTGGACTGTAGCTTGCCAGGCTCCTCTGTCCATGGGGTTTTCCAGGCAAGGATACTGGAGTGGGTAGCCATTACTTTCTCCAGGGGAATCTTCCTGACTCAGGGATTGAACCTGGGTCTCCTTCATTGCAGGCGGATTCTTTATCATCTGAGTCACCAGGGAAGCCCCAGAAAATTCATATGGCCCATGACATGTTTTAGTTCCTAGGAAGGGAAAGGATGACAAAGATTAAATAAGATACATTTCTTGCCCTCAATGAAGTCAGAGTTCATCTGGGGTTTTAGTCTTCATCTTCTTGGAGTCTTTTACTCCTCACTCTTCATTCCTTCTCTATAGTTTGTGGAAGCTGGACCAGGAAAGGAATAAGGGAGACTCTTAAACATTTTTGAGACAACAATTCAAGACTCAATGTGATAGCTCGCGAACAGCCAAGCAAATCTCCCTTGCTCATGTGAGGATGGAACCTGTGACCCCAGCTTCCTTAGTACTTAGTACTAAGCAGGAAAAGACAGTGTGTTACATAATATTACTATAATGAACACCTCTTTGGGGTATGACTCCATCTTTCAGGGACACTACAATGCACATATCCACAGAAATAAGCCACTAGCAGTCATTTTTGAACTGTATAGCCTATCCGAAGACACAGCTGGTTAGTCAATTGATTAACACTAACCCAAGCTGGGCCAATCAGATTATCTTCCTTGGAAATTTTGTATATCCTATCTCTGTCCTTGTGAGTGGCTGAACCAGTAATATCTAAGCTTGGGGACTATGGGGTGGCTGTAAACCTGTATGTTACAAGGAACAAATAAAATCCGTCTGCATCTAGAATACAAATAATACTAGCAGACAAAGGAAACCAGCCGTGAAAAATAAAGAGAAAGTCAGGAAAGGTTTTAAATTTTTGGTTCCAGGCCAGTTTCACAAATCCTGGTTATACTTCCCAGGTCATTTCTTTATTCTCAGAATAAGTTCCCATTCTTGGCAAAAAGTAGCCAAGAAACTGGAGTGGTTTCTGTCACTTGTTGTCACTGACACTTGACTAGTACAGAGACCAAGCTTCATCTTGACCAGAGCTGCCATGTAATGGTGGTTTACTGCACAACACAAGAGGGTAAGAGTCAGAGATTGCAGCATATAACTACATGCAGCAGACCCTGATTCTCAAAGTCACTGAGTCCTTTTGAACAACTTATTTCCTGTGTTCAACTCAATTCATCAAGTATTGACTGAGTCACATTTCTATGCCAGAGACTGCATTGGGCAGAGGATACAAAGATTCAAAATAAGTTTCCCACAACTTAGGAAAGCAGACAGATAACAATCACATCATGTTGTGATGATGCAGCATAATGTCTAAGGGGAAAGTCACTAACTCCCTCAGGGAGATCAGGGGGACTACATGGAGGAGGAAAACCCGGGCAAGCTCCAGGTTGTGGGAACAGCAAGTGTGAAAGTTCAAGTAAGCGGAACAGCAGAGTACATCTGAAGAACTGTGGATGGTTTGCAGTTGCTGAAGGTAGAAGGAAAGTTAGGCAGGGGGCAGAGCTAGAGGGAGGAGCAGGGGCCAAATCACAAGGAGCAAAGCTTGTACCTTACGCTGTAGACTAAGGCTTCTCACATTGCAACAACATACAAATCACCTGGGAATCTTGCTAGAAAGAAGGTACATTCTGATCCAATGCCTCTGGGGAGTCTGCATTTCTAACAAGCTCTGCGGTAATACCCACGCTTCTGGGCCACAGACTACACTTTGAGTAGAAGCAATGAGCACTGAAGGCAATGAAGCAGGGAATATTTGGGGATTCCAGAAAGACCACTCTGCAGTACTGGGTTGGACCTATTAGGTGGGGAAGACTTAAGGAAGAGACCAGCTAGGACGATATTTCAAGATTCACGTAAGAAATGGTGAAAACTGGAATTAGATTTACTGTGTCACATGCTAGGAAGCAATAAAAACAGTTATTCATTTTCCTGATAATTCTGAATCAGTGCTACAGATGAAGGATTTTAGATTTATATCCTTAAATAGCACAATATGTCTGCTGAGTGTTTATTTCTGCATCCACTGCATTCTTAAACCCATTTCATAATTATTTTCATTTTAACCTGCAAAATCAATTCTACTCGATCAAATAATTTGCTCTCAAGGGGTCCTTTCAAGTGGGCTGGATCTGGTGCTAAGATATGTAAAGAAGATATGCTGAGATTTGTAAAGAAATGCATTTTTCACAAGGAATTGGAGGACATTGTCATTTAACCAGGCTCTATGCACTACAAAAGTGACATGGCACCTTGTTTTGCTGAAGAATTATCTGCAGCACTTATTAAAAATGCAGACTCTTCTCCCATCCTTCACCTTCCCTCATCCTTATTTTAAACAGCTTATGTGGATTCAGGTACCCACATTTTAAACCAGTATTCCCAAGAGAATCTGATGCAGGTGAAATACTCAAGAGAAATTAAGAAATACCAATCTAGTTCATTTTAGGAAAAACTAATTGCCTTCCTATAAAATTGCTGTCATTACCTATAACTAATTCCACCAAACACACAAGATGATCACTACTTCCAAGAAGTAAATATTCTTTATGAGTTAAGTGACCAGGAAATTGTATATTTCTCTACCCAACATCCTTATTCCCATGCCATGCTAATAGGGGCACTTGTGTCTGTCAAGATTCACACAGCATCACCATTATTAATAACCCAAAAAGTGATTTCAAAAGTGGTATAATACTCATTGCTTCCTTTGATTCGGTGAAATAGGTAACACAACTCCAACTTTCCAGGTCTATGTAGAAAACCTCAGAGATAGTATGGGTCTTGTTTAGCATCACATTGCTGGTTAGGGGAATAAACACTGCAGCAGAATTCTGTCCTATCTTCCAAACAAGTAAATTCAGGAATCGGAGCTTCTTATGGTCACCTGCCCCTCCAGGCATCCAAGAAGAACTGTGGCTCTCAACCCTGGCTAATATCAGAATCATCCTTTGGGCTTTCATTCACTGTGATGCCAAAGACACACTCTAGACTCAGGTGGGAAACTGGCATCAGTATTTTTAAAGATCCCCAGTGATTCTGATGTGCAGTCACATTCGAGGAGCTTTGATCTGGAACCTCTGCCAGAGGAGGCCTTGCTCTGGTGCTAATGAAGCTTGAGTCTCAAGGATCTCCACCTCCATAAAGACTGTTTACAAAAGATGTGTATTTAAATTTGTATTCATGATTTATTTTTTTCTCAAAGAAGGCCCCTTGAGTCAGCTTGGGTTCTCTGAGATATGGACAGCAAGAGAGTTTACGGAGGAATGATAGAGGGGAGAGACTGTCGGCAACCCTGACCCCGATCTCTCGAAGGTAAATGTGAATGGAGTGCCTCTATGGTCACATGGACACCACACCCCTCATCTATATAGGTTTCACACCTCAAAACCTAGACCTGCCCCTTTCTTCCTCTGGATTCCTGGCTGAGTTGGGAAAGGAGGGAATTAATCCAATAGCACCAGGGTTAACTTTGAGAATTTTCAGCAGCAATTCACAAGCCACATGCACAACCTCAATTTTTCTTTTAATCTGCTGAGAAAGCTTGGCTGTAATGTGCAAGTGTTTTCTCTCAAGCGAAAAAACATTGAGTGAAGAAACACCACCAAACGGTGATCATTCTGCCGGTCTGTTGCCTTCAGGGACCTACCACGAAGAAAAACAGGTAAAACTTGGATGTATTCATTGTTAGTCACGTAACAGTTTTCATCAAATGTTTTTCTATATTCTAAACACCATGTGATACTTAGTGTTCTGGATTCAAGAGCTGGTTCCTGTTTTCATGAAGCTTATATTCAGTAAGGGGAGCTAAACCAAAAGCCAGTGACTATGTAAATAAGTAAAATGATGACAGTTTGTAACAGGTGTTTAAGACATACTCAAAGTACCTTGATAGAAAGTGAGGGACTAGCAGCTGTCTTAGATAAGCTTGTTCGAGAAGGCCTTTCTGAAGGAGGGGATATTTAAATAGAGACTTGAATTTTGGGGATGAGGGTAGGATGAACACAGGGCAGGGGATGCTCCAGGTAGAGATGAACTCTTGGTTGGTTCTAAGTGTTATTCTAAAGCTGGGTTGTCTAGAGCACACTGAGCAATGTGGTCCTTGGCACAGAATGAGTTTGGAGAAGTTTGAAAGTCAGACAGACCTTATGAACTATGGCAGGGAGTTTGGACTGTATTTTAAATGTAAGCAGAAGTCATAGAAGGATTTTAGGCAACATGTCAGTGTTGTTGGGAATGAGGTAACTGGATCTAACTGGGGTCTTAAGGGGATGGTTTTGGCTATCATGTGGGAATGGATAAGGGAGGCAGGGGGGAGCAGAGAGACTATTTCGACTGCATCTTGAGATTTGGCATTGGGTAGATGGCCCGGGGGAGTGGGGGGAACATTAAATGCTTCCTGTATCATTTTCCTACCAAGTAGCTTAAAGAACAATATCAAGGGTTTAAATCTATTAAGACATCGATTTCAGAGTGTATTTGAGGGCAACTTTAACAAGTGGTATCTATGAGTTCCTATTACAGATTAAAAATGTTTTTATCATTGTATTAAAACTCACTTTTTTGTTCTTGACTCTTTCTTAGTAGAACTTGACTTAGACATTTGTAGTAAATATCAATTTACATTGCAGTATTTATAATTGCATAAGATATTTCCTTAGTTCTGCCTCAAACCAAAGAAAACCATTTTATCTACTATATGCCAAAGCAGTGTATGAAGATAGATATAGACAGACATAGAGAGATATATAGTTACCTTTATGGATGAGGAAAACTAGGCTTAATTGACAATATGGCCAAGATCATACATCTTACATGGCACAGAGCTAGGATGGGAACCGTTGTCTATCTGATTTCAATAGCTTGCTCTGAACCACTAAATATACTGCCCAAATATCATGTTGTATCCATTTTTTCCTTGAACTATAGAAAGGAGAGTTTTTCATGTCAACATGGAAATAAAGCAACTCTTTAAAGGATTTCTCAGTCCAAATTCTGATTCTGTGTGTGTTAGGAAAAGTCACACTTCTGGGGGTGAGACGTCTGCCTCCATAAACTGGAATTCACCATCAGAGCATCTTACTTGCTAATCTGATCACACACTGGCTGCCTTCTGAAACCAAATCAACAGCCCTAGAAATATCCTTCATCATCCCACTTGTGAAAATGTGAGCTGCTTAAAGTTTACATTAAATCCTTCCCAGAACTATATTCAATTAAAACATGATGGTTCACTTAAAACATGTTTCTTATTATTCCCTAAGTAAAATCATCTCCCTAAACATACCTTATATTTGTATGGTGCATCAGCTTGCTTTATATCATTTGATCTTTTATGGGCAACTACCAGATGGTCAACACCGAAATCAGATTGATTATATTCTTTGCAACCAAAGATTGAGAAGCTGTATACAGTTAGCGAAAACAAGACCAGGAGCTGACTGTGGCTCAGATCATGAACTCCTTATTGCGAAATTCAGACTTAAATTGAAGAAAGTAGGGAAAACCACTAGACCATTCAGATATGACCTCAATCAAATCCCTTATGATTATACAGTGGAAGTGAGAAATAGATTTAAGGGACTAGATCTGATTGATAGAGTGCCTGATGAACTCTGGACGGAGGTTCGTGACATTGTACAGGAGACAGGGACCAAGACCATCCCCATGGAAAAGAAATGCACAAGAGCGAAATGGCTGTCTGAGGAGGCCTTACAAATAGCTGTGAAAAGAAGAGAAGTGAAAAGCAAAGGAGAAAAGGAAAGATATAAGCATCTGAATGCAGAGTTCCAAAGAATAGCAAGGAGAGATAAGAAAGCCTTCCTCAATGATCAATGCAAAGAAATAGAGGAAAACAACAGAATAGGAAAAACAAGAGACCTCTTCAAGAAAATTAGAGATTCCAAGGGAACATTTCATGCAAAGATGGGCTCGATAAAGGACAGAAATGGTATGGACCTAACAGAAGCAGAAGATATTAAGAAGAGGTGGCAAGAATACACAGAAGAACTGTACAAAAAAGATCTTCACAACCAAGATAGTCACGATAACGTGATCACTGACCTAGAGCCAGATATCTTGGAATGTGAAGTCAAGTGGGCCTTAGAAAGCATCACTACGAACAAAGCTAGTGGAGGTGATGGAATTCCAGTTGAGCTATTTCAAGTCTTGAAAGATGATGCTGTGAAAGTGCTGCACTCAATATGCCAGCAAATTTGGAAAACTCAGCAGTGGCCACAGGACTGGAAGAGGTCAGTCTTCATTCCAATCCCAAAGAAAGGCAATGCCAAAGAATGCGCAAACTACCGCACAATTGCACTCATCTCACACGCTAGTAAAGTCATGCTCAAAATTCTCCAAGCCAGGCTTCAGCAATATGTGAACCATGAACTCCCAGATGTTCAAGCAGGTTTTAGAAAAGGCAGAGGCACCAGAGATCAAATTGCCAACATCCGCTGGATCATGGAGAAAGCAAGAGAGTTTCAGAAAAACATCTATTTCTGCTTCATTGACTATGCCAAAGCCTTTGACTGTGTCGATCACAATAAACTGTGGAACATTCTGAAAGAGATGGGAATCCCAGACCACCTGACCTGCCTCTTGAGAAACCTATATGCAGGTCAGGAAGCAACAGTCAGAGCTGTACATGGAACAACAGACTGGTTCCAAATAGGAAAAGGTGTACGTCAAGGTTGTATATTGTCACCTTGCTTATTTAACTTATATGCAGAGTACATCATGAGGAACGCTGGGCTGGAAGAAGCACAAGCTGGAATCAAGATTGCTGGGAGAAATATCAATAACCTCAGATGTGCAGATGACACTACCCTTATGGCAGAAAGTGAAGAGGAACTCAAAAGCCTCTTGATGAAAGTGAAAGAGGAGAGTGAAAAGGTTGGCTTGAAGCTCAACATTCAGAAAACAAAGATCATGGCATCTGGTCCCATTACTTCATGGGAAATAGATGGAAAAACAGTGGAAACAGTGTCAGACTTTATTTTTCTGGGCTCCAAAATCACTGCAGATGCTGATTGCAGCCATGAAATAAAAAGACGCTTACTCCTTGGAAGGAAAGTTATGACCAACCTTGATAGTATATTAAAAAGCAGAGACATTACTTTGCCAACCAAGGTCCATCTAGTCAAGGCAATGGTTTTTCTCGTGGTCATGTATGGATGTGAGAGTTGGACTGTGAAGAAAGCTGATGGCCGAAGAATCGATGCTTTTGAACTGTGGTGTTGGAGAAGACTCTTGAGAGTCCCTTATACTGCAAGGAGATCCAACCAGTCCATGCTAAAGGAGATCAATCCTGGGTGTTCATTGGAAGGCCTGATGCTAAAGCTGAAACTGCAATACTTTGGCCACCTCATGCGACAAGTTGACTCACTGGAAAAGACTCTGATGCTGGGAAGTATTGGGGGTGGGAGGAGAAGGGGATGACAGAGAGTGAGATGGCTTGATGGCATCACCGACTTTGTGGACATGAGTTTGAGTGAACTCCGGGAGTTGGTGATGGACAGGGAGGCCTGGCGTGCTGTGATTCATGGGGTTGCGGAGAGTCGGACACGACCTAGGGACTGAACTGAACTGAACTGAACACAGGGGTTGGGCTTACCCAGTGGCTCAGTGGTAAAGAATCCACCTGCAAGGCTGGGTTCAATCACTGGGTCTGGAAGGTCCCTTGGAAAAGGGAATGGCTACCTATTCCAGTATTCTTGCCTGGAGAATCCCATAGACAGAGGACCCTGGCCGGCTACAGTCCAGAGGATCAGAAAGAGCTGGACTGAAGTGACTGAGCACTCATGCAACACAGGGGATATATCCTCTTTTTAACAGATGAGGAAACTAACTCTCAGAGTTGAAATGGTTCTTTAAAGCAAGATTCTAGATCTAAAGAAGGGTAAGAGACAGGAGGAGGACCCAGGCATCACCACTTTTACAAATATTAGAAGTAAAGAAGTGACAAAAGGCTCTAAGCCATTATTATTTTATAATGTCAGTTTTACATACAGACTCACCCTGTATCAAGAGAAACTTTAGACCTCCTGGGGAAAGGGCTGGCTGGAAAATGTCTTCTGGTATTTGCAAGAAGGGTATAAATATCATAAATGGCAGGCTTTTCTATACTTAGCCGCTTCTGGCAATATTACTATATTGATTTCCTGTCATTGTTTCTATCCCTTGCTCCTTTCATTCACAGCTGGCCTTCTGTCAAGGATTCTTTTCTTCCCATGCTTTAAATTCTATTCTGTTCAAAACCAGCTTGAATCAAATAGAACTATGAAAGGTGCCTTATGGACAATAGAGGCCATGCTGATGCTTTGATCTACAGTGGAACACAGAAGGAGCTGAGGATGTTCAGACTGCAAAAAAGTCAGACAGGGCACAAACGTGTTATTCAAATAATGGAAGGCATCTCAAAAAGAAGTAGAAACAGGTCTATTTAGTGAAGCTCCAAAGATGGTATCAAAAACCACACGGAAACCATTCCATTCACTGACCCATCTAATAAAATGAGAGGAAAGAGTCACGAGACGCAGTATATTAATATAATTTCAGGATTTACAAAAGGTTTTCCTGAGGAAGTGACATTTAAATTGAGACCTGAAAGATGCCTTCATCACAGCCCTGTGAACCGAAGGAATACGTACGTCAAGCAAAGTGAACAGTAAGGGTGGAAAGAATTTGGTACATTCAAGGACCTAAAAGGAAGTTAGTAGCCTAATTAGAAAGACAGACACTTGGAGGAGAGACTGGAAGGAAGTGGGAGTCACACTCTGGAGATAGGCTGCAAGAGAGCAAATTGATTTTTGCTGAGAGTAAATAATAAAATTCTGTCACTCAGATCTGTCCAAAAATGAACTGGGCTGCTGATGAACAAGGGTTGCAAGAAGCTGGGTGACCCTCAAGGACAACATTAGTTAAAGAAGTGAAGCAGGAGACAGGGTAGAAGGCTGCCTATCTTTCCGCAACAAACATGGGGGTTTTAGATGCTGTAAACAACAACAAATAAATAGTGAGTGGGTAGAGATCCACGGTGGGAGGTGAAGAGGTCAAAATGAAATGGCGGTGGTGAAGATTAGGGAATTGAGGTCAATGCTTTTAACATGGGAGGCAAATTTCAGTTGCGAGATACGGGACCTATAATATCACAGTCTGTGGCAAGGAAAATGGACTGCTGTCTGTTTCCTGCTGTGACCTTATGCTTAGTGCAGCATATTTGCTAAATGAATGAATGAAAGTCCCTGCAATGCTGGTGTGCTTACTGCTGCCCCTTAGTTGTTACAAAAGGACAATCACTCAAATTCTCCCCATAAATTCCTGGCAGTGCTTGAGAAAGGCAGAGGGAAGGGGGAGTTAATCAGCTCCTAAGTGTAGTCTGTTCATAAACCCTTCATTCCCAGGGAAGAAAAATCAGCCATCCTCCCTTTCCACATTTCCCTGAGGCTCAGGTCTGGTCATTTCTCTTTTCCTTCAAGGCTGCCTGTGATATTCATTTGACCTGATTTCTTCTGTGCAGCGTGGCGGCTGAGGATTAGTAGGCTTGTCCTTGCCTGAATTGGAGGAGCTGGCTGAGACTTCCCTGATGAAGAACCCTACCTTCACCATGAACAGCTACCTGCTTTATTGGCTCGGGCTGTAGACAATCATTGACACGTCAGCTGCGGCTAGCAGACAGCTCTGTGCTAACCAAAGACCAAGAAAGAAAACCTGGGGAAGGAAACAGTGCCTGACAGCACACACGTTAGTCTTCCTCTTCTGCACCAGACCCCAGGCATTCCAGTGAGATCCCTTCATGATCTAGAGCTCCTAGAAATGGTCTGTTAAGAGCAAGACTCACTGCCCAGTAAGCATTAGGACATTGAAAGGATAGTCTCTTCTGATGGTTTCCCGAGGTTCACCCTGTGTCCACTGGTTTCAGTTTGGGGGTCCCTGCAGCTGGAGGCTGCAGGGGATGAAGCTCCTTCATGGTTACAGGGAGAGAGATCACAGCCATGCTGTAGAGTGGCCTGGAGCCAGAGCCAGTTAGTGGCTCTTAGTCATTAATTGCCTATGAGGTGCCAGGCACATATATCATGATTGCAGTGAGCATTGTGATGAGCCACCCATGTCCCTCTGCAAGCTGTTCCTGCAGCTGCTGAAAGTGCCCTTAGCAGACAGATTTCTCTCACCAATTCCTTTAGGACTTGCCTCAGCTGACTTCTCCAAGGTCATGAGCTTCCCTCAGTGATGGATCAAGGTGACTATGTAAAGGCTGGACCAAGTCAGCCCAGTGCAGGATAGCTTTGATGGGTCATTTTGTTTCCAGAGTTTCCTGTGGGGTTGGCCCAGGCTGGCATTGGACCTGCATGGCAGCTCCACATCCCCCTCTACCCAGTTCTGCTTCCTTCTCCTCAACAGGAGTTTGTCCCAAGCACCCTCCTTATAAATATCTCACATGTTCAACTTTGTTTCAGAGCCTACTTCAAGGAGAAGCCAACCCATGAGAGTTATAAAGGTTAAAAATGATTGATGAGTGATTTTTCTCCACCTTGCTTTCCCCCTTTGCTTCTCTGTGACCTTCAACTATTCATTTAACTTTCTTGGATCCTGTGACTGAAAGGCAAATCTTAAATGCCCAAAATACTAGGGAATGAACTACACATTCCCTTACAATGGTATGATCCCCAATTTTTTACACAATTAATAATTTAAAAGTTTCCCCCCATACTGTGATATGACACAATTGCAGTTTGTTTTACTATCTTAAGTGATGCCTACATTATATAGTTGGATCATCACTAGTTCTTGTAAAATATGCAGGAATGTACTGTTTCCCGTCACATTTGCGGAAACTAAAGCTCAGAGAAATTAAGTCATTAGTGCAAAGATACTGATGCTTAATTTGCCCAAAATACAAACTTACATCTCCTGAAAGTTCTCCTAATACTTGTCTCATGCTATTACTCCAATTTTCTTTACTCTGGGGTCCTTGTATCAATTATCTATTTCTGTGTAACAAGTTACCTTAACCATTAGTGGTTTACAGAAACACACAGTTGTGATTCCCCACAGTTTCTGAGGGTCAGGGAGAGGCCTGGATTGGTGGTTCTTGCTCAGAGTCTCTCCTGTGGTTACAGTCAGGATGTGGGTTGGTGCCGCAGGCATAAAGGCTGGACTGGAACTGGAGGACCAGCTTCTAACATAGTGCAATCTCTTGGTTATGGAGGCCTTCATTTCTCACTGGTTGTTGACAGGAAGCTTCCGTTCTCCACCACATGGAACATTCCCTTGGATGATTTGAGTGTCTTCACAGCATGGCAGCTGACCTCCCCAAAAAAATCTTTTAAGAAGGAGAGCAAAGAGGAAGTTGCAGTGTCTTTTCTGACCTAACCCAGAAGTCAGTAGCAAGGTTTCCCTGATAGTTCAGATGGTAAAGAATCCACCTGGAATGCAGGAGACCTGGGTTCGATCTCTGGCTTGGGAAGATCCCCTGGAGAAGGGAAAGGCTACCCACTCCAGTATTCTGGCCTGGAGAATTCCATGGCCTGTATAGTCCATGGGGTTGCAAAGAGTTGGACACAACTGAGTGGCTTTCAGAAGTCACACATGATCATTCCTCCCATATTCTGTTCATCTGCAGGATTCATTCAGTCCAGTGAATCCTTTTGTTCAAGGGGAGTGGAATTAAGCTCTGAATCTTGAGAAGAGAAATGTCAAGGAACTGATGGACACATGTTAAAACCACCACAGTCTTGCTGTTTGGTTGGCTTAAACATTACCCACTAATGGGGAAATTTTAGCCACCACAAAGAACCAGACTGTCAAAATTGTACTGCATGAGTTTTCTCAGGTTTCACAATATTCCTTGGCTAGAGTTGGATTTTTTAAAAAATTAAAATAATGTGATAATAATGCAATGGTGAAGAATAACTACTGTTTTGCCTGTGCAGGATCAATTCTTTTTTTCTAAATTTACTTGGGAAGCCCCATTCACCTCTCCTAATCCAGGCAGAACTGGCAATTGGAATTCACTTCCTTCAGGTCCAGAGATAGTCATCGTGACCCAGGCCTGGCCAATCAGCATTTTTATTACCCTAGTAACACACTGGTTCTGGGACAGACACAAAAATCATGTGGGCCCAGTGACAGCCAGTGTACAAATTTTGTTGGAAATATTGGAAGCAGATTTCTTTCTGTAGGGTTTGGTAGGCTCCTGCCATCATATACGAGGCTTGTTTGAGAGTGAAGTTAGTACCAAGGCAAAAGGGTGCCAAGAAATAGAGAAAGAGAGGGCAAGCTTCCTAATACTATCATTACTGGCATCTAGAAAGTCCAGCATAACTCAAGCCTGCTCTGTGCCTGGATTTTTAAAGCCATAAGCCAATAAAATTCCTACTTTTTTTTAAAGTTCCAACTAAGAAGTCCTAAGAGAATATCAAAATTAATAACATTCATCTCTTAGAGCCTTATATGGGATAACTGACTGGTTCAAAATTGAGAAAGGAGTATGACAAGGCTGTTTACTGTCACCCTGTTTATTTAACTTATATGCAGAGCACATGATGCCAAATGATGGGCTGAAAAGTTATAAGCTGGAATTAAGATTGCCAGGAGAAATATCAACAATCTCTGATATGCAGATGATACCACTCTAGTGGCAGAAAGCAAAGAGTACCTAAAGAGCCTCTTGATGAGAGGGAAAGGGGACTATGAAAAAAACAGCTTAAAAGTCATTAAAAAAACTAAGATCATGGCATCCGGTCCCATCACTTCTTGGCAAATAGAAGGGGAAAAGTTGGAAAAAATGACAGATTTCCTCTTCTTGGGGTCTAAAATCACTGCAGATGGTGCCTGCAGCCATGAAACTAGAAGATGACTGCTTCTTGGAAGGAAAGCTATGACAAACCTAGATAGTGTATTAAAAAGCAAAGGCATCACTTTGGTGACAAAGGTCTGTATAGTCATGGCTATGGCCTTTCCAGTAGTCATGTATGGGTGTGAGAGCTGGACCATAAAGAAGGCAGAACACCAAAGAATTCATGCTTTCTAACTTTGGTGCTGGGGAAGACTCTTCAGAATACCTTGGACAGGAAATCAAACCAGTCAATCCTAGAAGAAATCAGTCCTGAATATTCATTGGAAGGACTGATGCTGAAGCTGAAGCTCTTATACTTTGGCCACCTGATAAGAAGAGCTGACTCATTGGAAAAGACCCTGATGCTGGGAAATACTGAAGGCAGAAGTAGAAGAGGGCAACAGAGGATGGATAGATGTATGCCATCACCGATTCAATGGACATGAACTTCGGCAAACTCCGGGAGATGGTGAGGGAAAGGGAGGCTTGGCATGCTGCAGACCATGGGGTTGCAAAGAGTTGGACATGACTTGGTGACTGAACAATGACAGCAACATCTTTTGTTGAGTATTTATAATATGCTAGGACATATGCTAAGACCTAAATATCATTTCATTTATCTCCTAAAGTGATAACATTTTGAAGGAGACACTATCATTTTCCCTTGAGAAGAGGCTCAGTGAAGGTAAAATGT
Organism: Moschus berezovskii; assembly: GCF_049115385.1. Classification (NCBI taxonomy): domain Eukaryota; kingdom Metazoa; phylum Chordata; class Mammalia; order Artiodactyla; family Moschidae; genus Moschus; species Moschus berezovskii. The sequence continues at coordinate 22,361,430 of NC_142483.1, forward strand.
GTCAATCATCCTTCAAGGAATAAAGAAATTGGAATTTAAGCAAAGACTTGTGTAACCAGGCAGCCACAATCTCATCTCTGTGCTGCCTGGACCAATTTAACATTGGGGGATTTTCAAATATTTACTGAACCAATAAGTTCAGTAAGGGTAGTAATTACTACTGATCACTCAGAGCTCAGTCTATGCTAAACTTGCAAGCATTGTGTCACTGAATCTTCACATTGACTTTAGGATGAAAATACTGCCATGTTCATTTCACAGATAAGAAAAGTAAGGACCAGAACAGTTTAGCATCTTGTTCAACATTACACAGCTTGTAATCAGTAGAGATGGATTCTGACCCAGATATATTTGAGGAGAAGCCACATATACTCATTTTAATATCAGTAAAGATTTATCAGAGTCTATGGGTGCTTTGGAAAGAACACTAGGGTCCAATTTAGGATTTTTAAGAGACATTTCCTCTCATTCTATTAGCGTGACCAACACATCGTGGATTCTCTGTGACATTCTCATTTTAAAAACTGTGAGTTACACTGGTTTCACTATCTTGCAGAGGAGTGGCAAATGAGAAGACTAGGATGCTTGTTTTCGACTGGCAAATAGAAAAAGGGAATTGGGGCTGTGAGCTCCTTGCCACCCAATTCTTAGACAGAACACACCCAGGATTCAGGGAAGGTAAGAAACCAGGAGAAACCTGCTACCTTAGCTACCCATCCACATGATAGATAAGTTTAGAAGGCTGGACCTGGGATGTTCCAATTGAAGATACCTTGAGCATCTGTTCCCATATGCCCTAAGCCTAAAAGATAATGCTTTAGTTCCTCAACACTTTTAGTTCTAGCAGTCAATGGCCTGTGTCAGTAAATGCACATTGCAAGGTGGGAACCTTTCTTTGAACAAGTTGTGTGTAGTAGGCAGAGAGCAGGTCATGGGGTCTGGTGTCTTAGGTTTGTACCCAGCTTAGCCACAGCTCCTGTGCTACCTCTGGGCCTTGGATTACTTCACCCCTAAAATGTTGTGGGTAGTGACTATCTTAGAGTTTTGCAGTGTAGATTAATGAGTTAACATGCTTCTATGTTGAAATATTCCTAAAGATAAAGGATGCTGTTAATGCTAAGTTTCATTATACATCACATCTCCTTGAAATCAGTTAATCTTTGTAGCTTAGGTTTTCATTTCTGTTTTCACTACTCACACTACTGAAGGATTCCATCCAAAGACAGAATTTACAAAGAGCTCCACATAATAGGCAGAAGGATAGTCCCCCCAAAACACTCATATCCTAATTCCTAGAATTTAGGATTATGTTATGTTACATGCCAAAGTTGGTACTCAGCTGACATTAACAAAGGTCTTTGAATGTGGAAGAGAGAGGTGGCAGAGTCAGTGTCAGGGTGATACATCATGAGAAAGATAGGATTGGTCATTGTTGACTTTGAAGATGGAAGTCACAGCTAAGGAATATGGGGCAGCCTCTAGAATTTGAAAAAGACTAAAAAAAAAAAAAAAGAATTCTCTTAAGAGCCATCAGAAGCCAATGCATCCCTGATGACACTTTGATTTTAGCTTAGTGAGACCCATTTCAGATTTCTGACCTCTAGAAGTGTAAGATAATACATTTGTGTTGTTTCAAGTCAAAAACTTTGTGATAATTTATTATAACAGCCACAGAAAACAAATAGACTTTAAAACCAAGATAATCCAGCAAGAAATATGCATAGGGTTCTCACATGAAGTGAAGCAATTGTCCCTTGTGAGGTGGATTATTTACTCATGTTTGTCTGGGCAGCCTGAGAGTGAGCCTTTTAAGAACTTAAGACACGGTGTTTGATGGATGTGTCTGCAGTATCTCCCATGGGTTGTTGTAATACACAGGAAGACACAGAGGCAGAGTCTTTGGAGGTAAAACTTGTTTAAATTTTTTTTTGCCAATTTCCCTTCTGTATTTGCTTCCAGAGTCATCTAAACTGCTCTTGGTCCCCCTCTGTCGTTTTACTGGAATCAGTATTTGAGGATAAATGACTAGGCAGCTAGTGTTTCTAATGGGTTCATTTTTAATGCGATATTTTTTTCATTCTCTCTGAAGAAGAGGCAGTCCAGCAAAATGGCAGAAGGGCTGCAATTTGCAATTAGACTGGCAAGGTTTAAATCATGCTCTTACCACTTTTTATGCTCTGTGACCTTCTGCAAGTTACAAAGCATCTCCAGGTCTGTTTTCTCATTGAAAAAACTGGGTTAATTAAGAGTAACTCCCTGGAGACTTAGGCATGTTCAACAGAATGATAAAGAATTGTGCATGGTGCCTGTCTCATGGTAAGTTCTCCAGAAATGTTAACTGTTACCATTCATTGCCTATTCCTGACCCAAAAGAAATGAAGGAAAGAATGCAGCCCAGTATGCAGAGGATCCTGTGCAGGGGACGGCACGGAACAACTAACGAAGGCTGAGAGTGGAACTCAGAAAACCAAAGGGGCTGGCCAAACACTGACTCTGCTGTTGACAGAGCTTTGGGATTTGGCGGACTCGCTCCTGATGAAACTGTGCTCATTCTGCCAGTCTTCCCAGACATCTCGAAACCTGTACTTAGAGAACAGCCCACAAGATGTGTGTATACAGTAAATACTCATCAAAACATCTGCAGCCCTGGGTGCCAGTTTACTGGAGCACACATTACCACAGGTCTTCACAGCATTAACAGGCCCCAGAGGCTCTCTCTGGAGTTTGCCTCATTTAGGGTGCAGGGCAAGGGCTTCGACGTCAAACAGACCTTAGCTGAAACCCTAAGTGGCTCTGCCAATTCTCAGCTGCCCTGTTTTCTTCATCTATGAAAGACAGATGTTATCTTCCCCTCAAAGATGTTTTCAGGATGAAATGTGATATGCTTAAACGACAGGCTTGAATAGTCCAAGACGGTCATTGTCATAGTAGTTCGTGTATTATTGGTATGGATTATTTGGGTGCAAAAGACTTGATTCCAGCACTAGCTCCACTGCAAAATATGACCTTGGGGAAATCCTAAACCAATTTTGAAGTTGTTTCTCTTTCTGTTCAAAGAGGATAATAAAGTGATACATCTACTTTATGGGGCTGTTATGTATGTCAAATGAGATAAGGCTTGTATATAAAAGTCTTTTTTCTTTTTTTCTTTAAGTCTTATGTTTGGAATCAGAATATAAATTTTTCAGGTTGTGCAAAAAGGTTCTGATGTTCCCCAACCCTCTCTGTTATTGGTCAGCCTCCACAAATGGAATAGCCACATCAGAGCTGTGCTAAAGTGATGAGATTTTAGCACTTGGATCCTTATGGATAATGCCCTATGGGGTTGAGCTCAGTAGATACAAGCTGGGGAGGTCATATGAGGGTAGAGAGAGGTACAGTCAACAGGCAATTGCTACACTTCTGTGTAAACCAGTAGGATTAAGTTTCTGGATTCCAACAGTAGAGCAGGGGCCATCCGCATAAGTAACACAAAGGCAAGAATATCCAAGAAACTAACCCCATAGGGACCAGGTACTAAGTCACTCATTTTCCACCAATAATTCAAGTTCAACTGCTCATCTTTGACTCAATGGACCTGAGTTTGAGCAAACTCTGGGAGATACTGAAAGACAGGGAAGTCTGTTGTGTCCATGGGGTCACAAAGAGTCGGACATGACTAAGCAACTGAACAATAATAATCTACCCAAGCACATGATCAAAGAGAAATCATTCTTCTCATTTTCTAGCAGAGAAGGGCCCAGAGATGGTAAACAAACTAATGAAAGAGCAAAGAGTAGACCTAGGATCTTGACCCAGATGTGTTCGGGCTCCAAAACTGATGTTCTTTCCACACATTCATGTTGTATCCCTGGAGTCCCCCTGTGATGGTTTCATGACTTTTCTGATACCCAGGTCATACTGGACATCAACAGAATCCAGCAGCACAAACAGCTTGTTTAAACAACTAAATCAGAGGACTTTAGGGGACATTTGGAAACTTTGATCCTGTGGAAGCCTTGTAATAGTCTCAGAACTGCTTACTTACCAAGTTTCATTGATTGTGGTGTACAAATATTGACACACTTCTCATATGGCATTTCCCATAAGATATTATATTATTATTAACAATAAAACCCATAACTACCACAAGTAAACTGAAACTCAACAAACTACTACATTTAAAATTTACTGAAGGCTCCAGTTAAATGCTATTTTTAAAACTATCATATTAAATACTGAAAATGTCCTTTTGAACTAGAGACTATTATCTTTATTTTATAGAAGAGGAAATCAAGTCTTAGGTAGATTATCATTTTGAAAAAAATAAGTTATATTCTCAAACATATTTTGGAATCCTTTAGTTAATCCACATTGAGCTGTTTCTATTTACTACAGGACTTCTCAGAGCTTTTAATAGACTCTGAGAATCCTCAAGATGGGGATACTTATTCAGGGATTGCCAGATGTATTTGACACAGAGTGCTTTCTCTACCGGACATCTCTTTGGCTGCCCTATGACTGCTTCCTTGTCTGCTCCCCCTGGGAATCAGGTCTCCTGTGTTATCCTCATGCCATTCCTTATCTGATCATCTTGAAAAGTCATGAAATTCTTTTCTTTTTCAGAAGCTTTTCTTGTTTATGGACTCTGAGAGGGGTGGAGGGAGGTGTGAATTGCTTTTTATAGAGAACTGAGTCACTGATAGTTTGGACTTAACATATGAGACAGTAGCTGTCTGTTTTCCTGAAGAATTGCAGAGTTTAGTTCTGAAACAAGGAGATGAAGTCAGCTTTCCATTTTGCAAACTGCAGAAGTATTCATGGGTAAGAGATAAACTGGAAAATTTGGTTTGCAAAGGTTGCAATGTAAATGATGCTCTGACAAAGTTTAAACCTGGAGGAAAAGTATAGGGATGTGTGGGTTTTTTATCCATTTTTAATTTACCTTATATAATATTTACCAAATAGCTAAGGAGCAGTATGAAAAATAGGAGTGTGTGCGTTCCTTGCCCTATAAGACCTTATGATTAAAAGTTTACATGCAAAAATCAGTAAGACAGGAACAAGATTTTATTTAAACTGCTTCCAGTTTTGATATATTTTTAATTAATGTAAAACATGGGGATTCCCTGGTGGCTCAGAGGATAAAGAGTCTGCCTGCAATGTGGAAGACCTGATTTTGACCCCTGGGGTGGGGAAGATCCCCTGGAGAAGAATATGGCAACCCACTCCAGTATTCTTGCCTGGAAAATCCCAAGGACGGAGGAGCCTGGCAGGCTACAGACCTGTACTCTTTGCTACAGGTCGCAAAGAGTGTAAAACTTATCTCTTATAAATCAGTTGCCTTGCCACTTGCTGCTGCTGCTGCTGGTAAGTCACTTCAGTCATGTCCGACTCTGCGTGACCCCATAGACAGAAGCCCACCAGGCTCCCCCGTCCCTGGGATTCTCCAGGCAAGAACACTGGAGTGGGTTGCCATTTCCTTCTCCAATGTGTGAAAGTGAAAAGTGAAAGTGAAGTCGCTCAGTCGTGTGCAACCCTTAGCTACCCCACGGACTGCAGCCTACCAGGCTCCTCCATCCATGGGATTTTCTAGGCAATAGTACTGGAGTGGCTCGCCATTGCCTTCTCCAGCCTTGCCACTTATTAACTTGTAAAATCAACTTCCTCCTTTTGAAAATCACCCGTAAAATTCCAAGGAATACAGAAATACAAACTCCGTCTTGAATTAAAACACCTCTGATTAAGTTAAACATGTAACTCCCAAACTATAACATACAACAACAGAAGTTAGGTGAATGCATGGTGAATGACCAAGCAGAGTAGTTCTTTACTCAGATGTCAGACTGCACTGAAGAATCTCTCAAAAGTTCAGGAATTGAAGGCACCTGGTTTTCCAGACTGTGGCAGTCGGGCAGTGACTGAAAACAGGGACAAATTTTGAAAGTTAGTAGAAGGAGCAATTGTATCTGCAGGTGCCAAGACCTCTACCTCTAAGACCCTTCACAAGATGAAAGAATGGATGGGGCCTGATAGAAATGAACCAAAGAAGATTCAGACTTGAGGACCCTGGCTGCAGAGGAGGGTAAGATATAATTGTGCCACATTTGAAGGTAGCTTCCAGGGATATTTGGCTTATTCACATGTAAGCCAAATGTGCTTCCAAAGACAGAAAAACAAACAAACAAACATATCACTCATGGATGAAGTCATTGGAGATTCACAATAAGTAACCATGTACATTTCCTAGGACTATGTTAACAAATTACCACAAAACTAGGTGGTTTAGTGTGACAGAAATTTATTCTCATAGTTCAGGAGGCCAGAAGGCCAAAATCAAGGTGTGGGCAGGATTGGTTCCCTCTGAAGGCCATGGGAGAAACCATGTGTCTCCCTCCGAGGGACATATATGAAGAAGTTAAAGGGCAGTGCAAAGCAATAAGCAATACACTGATCAATTCAAGCATAAAATTCACTGTTTCAAGTCTGGGCAGTAGGAAAAATGAATGTTATGAAATTTGCAAGGACTAGAAAACATGAATATCCAGATTCAAAGACCCTACTAGGAACATATCACAATGGTGACATACAGACCCATGCTGAGGTGTCATCATGACATTTTAGAAGACCAGGGATGAAAAGAAGACCATCAAATTATCCAGAGTGGGTGGGGATACAATTCATATTAAAGAAAATGTAATCAGAAAGGCCTCAGGGAGAGTTAAGAGACGAGAGAATAGCTTCAAAATTCTGACAAAGTTATTTTCAACCTAGAATTCTACACCTTCTTAACTATCAGTCAAACAAAGCTAGTGACTATGCTTAATGACTACATTATTATTATTTAGTCTCCTTAGACTGTTTTCCTTTGTTTCAGCATTTCTCACTTCTCAAACAAAGCTAGTGGAGGTGATGGAATTCCAGCTGAGCTATTTCAAATGTTAAAAGATGATGCTGTGAAAGTGTTGCACTCAATATCCCAGCAAATTTGGAAAACTCAGCAGTGGCCACAGGACTGGAAAAGGTCAGTTTTCATTCCAAACCCAAAGAAAGGCAATGCCAAAGAATGCTCAAACTACTGCACAATTGCACTCATCTCACACACTAGCAAAGTAATGCTCAAAATTCTCCAAGCCAGGCTTCAACAGTACGTGAACCATGAACTTCCAGATGTTCAAGCTGGTTTTAGAAAAGGCAGAGGAACCAGATATCAAATTGCCAACATCTGCTGGATAACTGAAAAAGCAGGAGAGTTCCAGAAAAACATCTACTTCTGCTTTATTGACTATGCCAAAGCCTTTGACTGTGTGGACCACAATAAATGGTGGAAAATTCTTCAAGAGATGGGACTACCAGACCACCTGACCTGCCTCCTGAGAAATCTGTATGCAGGTCAAAAAGCAACAGTTAGAACTGGATATGGAACAACAGACTGGTTGCAAATCAGAACAGGAGTACATCAAGCCTGTATATTATCACCCTGCTTATTTAACTAATATGCAGAGTACATCATGTGAAATGCCAGGTTGGATGAAGCACAAGCTGGAATCAAGATTGCTGGGAGAAACATCAATAACCTCAGATATGCAGATGACACCACCCTTATGGAAGAAAGTGAAGAAGAAATAAAGAGCCTCTTGATGAAAGAGAAAGAGGAAGAGTGAAAAAGTTGGTTTAAAACTCAACATTCAGAAAACTAAGATCGTGATATCTGGTCCCATCACTTCATGGCAAATAGATGGAGAAACAATGGAAACAGTGAGAGACTCAATTTTTCTGGGATCCAAAATCACTGTAGATGGTGCCGGCAGGCATGAAATTAAAGGACATTTGCTCCTTGGAAGAAGAGCTATGACCAACCTAGACAGCATATTAAAAAGCAGAGACATTAATTTGTCAACAAAGGTCTGTCTACTCAAAGCTATGGTTTTACCAGGAGTCATGTACAGACGTGAGAGTTGGACTATAAAGAAAGCTGAATGCTGAAGAATTGATACTTTTGAATTGGGGTGTTGGAGAAGATTCTTGAGAGTCTCTTGGATTGCAAGGAGATCCAACCAGTCCATCCTAAAGGAAATCAGTCCTGAATATTCATTGGAAGGACTGATGCTGAAGCTGAAACTCCAATACTTTGGCCATACGATGCAGAGAACTGACTCATAGGAAAAGACCCTGATGCTGGGAAAGATTGAAGGTGGGAGGAGAATGGGACGACAGAGGATGAGATGGTTGGATGGTATCACGAACTTGATGGACATGAGTTTGAGTAGGCTCCGGGAGTTGGTGATGGACAGGGAAGCCTGGCGTGCTGCAGTCCATGGGGTCACAAAGAGTTGGACATGACCGAGTGACTGAACTGAAACTATCAATCAAATATAAGGATGCAGGGTTGGGGCCCGGTAGGGTGACACTTTTAAGACTTTCATATTTCAGTGCACCCTGTCTGCTCTGTTCCAGCAAAATGAAAGAATGGACTAAGCTAGAGGAGAGGAATCCAGAAAAGATGAACGTCAAACCCAGATTAAGGGAATTTCCAGAATGTTAGCTAAGAAAAAACCTGGGGTTCAAGTTGTGCTAGAGAGATGGCAGTATAGATTAAAGTTGAATTTAGGGAACAAGGAGAAATGTCTTCAAGAAACTATTGAAACTAAGAGATTCTAAGTTTGTCATTTAAAAAAATGTATTGAAAAGTGTTTTGAAGAGTTATTACAAAGTGTGGAGAGATTTCTTTGATTTAATAAAAACAGAGCAGTAAAAAGCAGTTAATTTTAATGCAGGTGTGAAAAAAGTGGGATAAGAGATTAAATGTAATTATGGTTACATTACTTCACTGAGCAGTGAGAAATATTTACACAGACATAATAGTAAAAGCACTGAAGTTCAGTTAATCAAAAACTGTGATATAATCATATTGAAAGGGGTAGAAGTAGGGGAAATGAAATCTACTAGAACTCACATCATCCATCTAAAGAGGAAGTGAGTGGACAATGCTTGAATTTCAGAATTCAAGAAAAAGAAGTGTAGGCATATTTTCTGTTTTAGAAACATAGGGAAATTAGCAGAAGAAACAGCTAAAGGTTTTTCAGTAGGTGCCCCTGGGGAGGAGATCAAGAGATAGTAAGTAAATGTGTCTTGGCTGTGTTGAGTATTTCTTGGTGATTTGGGATTTCTGGTTTTGTTCTTTGAGTCCCAGATTTCTTTGAGTCCCTGCTCTTCTTCCAATCTGCGAGCTACCTCAGTTTCCTTCACTGCCACATAGTCCAAAAATTATATATTCTGTTTTGCATAATACACTTTGAACTGAGGTTCTGTTACAGCTAAGAGTCCAAGCTATCTCAGTGATAGAGGTGGATCCCATTAATGTATGCAACCTGATGACTCTTGTTAAAAAATTAGTTCTGATTTATGTCTAACGTACAGTCTATTCCCTGTACTGAACAGACCAAGCCCTTATAATGATACAAAGTTAACCATATTCTGCATCTTTCCCAGGCTTCTCTCTCAACACCTCCAGTTTCTTGTCACACTTTACACATATACAACTACTTTTAGTTTCCCTACCATGTGTACTTCCTACCCCAACATCCCCCCTCACCCCCTGCCCAGCATTCTCTTCTAAATTGCTTTTTGTAGAACCTCTTTCCTTTATATATATATGGTTAATTATTCTTCTTCAAGACTCAGCTCAACTGTTTCCTTCCATAGCCTGCTCTGATTTAGTAGGTTGGCCCGGATAGTACTCAACTACACAACTAAGTGTCAGCCCTTCAAACATAATGCTGTAATTCTGCGATTCTGATTCTGTATCCTTCTTTAGACAGGAAGCTACCTAAAGATTAGAACTGTGTATCAGTCCTGTGGTACCCACAGCTCTCATAGCAGTTGTTCAATATATGTGTAGTGTACTGACGAGCTCTGCTTCTGTCTACATGGAACATAGATAAATGTGATTATCTTGGTGTTTCATGTGCATAAAAACACCATCTCTGAATGGTGGCTTAAAACAACAACCATTTCTTTTTTTTATGACTCTAAAGTTAGAGCATGGCAAGTGGGTACAGCTTATCCCTTTTTTATGTGGTGTTGACTGAGGTCACACATATGGCTTCATTGAGCTAGGAATTCAGCAAGAGCTCAAACATCTTAGATTCACCCCTGTGTCTGGTGTCTTGGCAGGGCTGGCAGGAATGGCTGGGACTGGCTGGACCTCTCCCTTCCCAAGAATCTTTTAGTGGCATCACCTGAGCTCCTTGACATGGGACCTAGATCCCTAAAGGACAAAACCGAGAGCTGCCAAGAGTCTTAAAGCCTCATTGTTCATAATTCACCTTGTCTCTTCTGTAAGCTTCTCTCAGTCAAAGCAACTTGTAGGCCCAGCTCAGATTCAAGGAGGGAGAATAATTTCCAAGGGGAGGACTGATATGACAAGCCTGGGAGAAAATGTTGGCATCATCCATCTTTATAGACAACCTACATTTTATAATTTAATCATTATGGGTAACTAAATAATTTCATTCATACATTTCTGAGCAAAAACATTTATTTTTGTGGATAAGAGTATCCCTAGAAAAGTCAAGAAGTGTGACTGGTGAGGAGACACCTTGTTTTGCATATGTGATTTTAATTTCAAAGATAAAAATAAATGGTTCAATTGTAATATTTGAAGAGCCATGCTCAGACATAGTGCTGATGTTTTTTTTTTTTTTCCTACAAATTAAGAAGGGATAAGTTGCTTTTGTAGAAAGGAAATGGAAAAAGAAGGGAGCTTATGTGGTCCTATGATAACAAACATTTCGGTAAAAATGACCTAGATGATATTTTGGAAAATATTAACTGTCCTCAGCCAAAACTTAAAATAATGTTCATCTTTAAAATGATCCATTATATGTAGCCATTCTGTCTTGGGATACATTTTTGCACATTAGTGCTTTCAAGAATATGGAACTCTCAGAGAATAATAAATGGATATACCTGCATTTTAGACATGTCCATTACACTAATTAAAATCTAGTATGGCCACAGCTTTTAATTACTTTTCATCATTGTTGCAGTCAATGAAGCTCGCTTTATTACCCACTATAATGTCTCACTTGTAATAAATCTTCATAAAACCTGGAGTTTTCATTTCTGAATTCCAGAGATAGGCCTTCCTGTCTAGCTTTGCTTGAAGCAGAATGCATAAATGAGCCTTATTTGCTTGTTACCTGAAAAGATAAACAATGCAAATGGGACTAAATAGAACTATGCTTTTTCCTATCTCTATTTGAATATCCTTTTCTACATTTCATTGTATTTTGAGATCTTTGTTTATAACAATTTATCCCTTAAGAGAGACAAGTCAAAGCATTTAATGAGGCTTAAGAGAGCTAAAGGAAAGACCAGAATTCTTGGGTTCCAGTTTTGGTTCTGCCACAAACTTACTGCTTTTAAGCCTTAAGTAAGTCCTTGGAAGGAAAGTTATGACCAACCTAGATAGCATATTAAAAAGCAGAGACATTACTTTGCCAGCCAAGGTCCATCTAGTCAAGGCTATGGTTTTTCCCGTGGTCATGTATGGATGTGAGAGTTGGACTGTGAAGAAAGCTGATCGCTGAAGAATTGATGCTTTTGAACTGTGGTGCTGGAGAAGACTCTTGAGAGTCCCTTGGACTGCAAGGAGATCCAACCAGTCCATTCTAAAGGAGATCAATCCTGGGTGTTCATTGGAAGGACTGATGCTAAAGTTGAAACTCCAATACTTTGGCCACCTCATGCGACGAGTTGACTCACTGGAAAAGACTCTGATGCTGGGAGGGATTGGGGGCAGGAGGAGACGGGGACAAAAGAGAATGAGATGGCTGGATGGCATCACCGACTTTGTGGACATGAGTTTGAGTGAACTCCAGGAGTTGGTGATGGACAGGGGGTCTGGCGTGCTGTGATTCATGGGGTCGCAAAGAGTCGGACACGACTGAGCGACTGAACTGAACTGAACTGAACTGAAGTCCCTTAAACAAACAGAATCTTATTTTTTTACAGTTGTATCTAAGAGATGAACTCATCTGCTCTGCTTTCCTCACAGAAAAGACAAAGACAGTGAAAGAGCGAGGAGAAGGGGACGACAGAGAATGAGATGGCTGGATGGTATCACCGACTTGATGGACACGAGTTTGAGTGAACTCTGGGAGTTGGTGATGGACAGGGAGGCCTGGAGTGCTGCATTTCATGGGGTCGCAAAGAGTTGGACACGACTGAGCGACTTAACTGAACTGAACTGAAGGAGATGATATGAGGAAACACATTGGTGAAACTACAAATGTGATGCCAGAGACCATAAAGAATGAAAGGTAGATTGAGTCATTCATTATTTACTCATTTAATATTTATTGAGTGGTAGGCACTGTGTTCTAGGCTGGAGATCAGTGGTAAATCAGACAGTTGAGGTTCTCCCCATCTTTGAGGAACTTGCAGCCTGATAGGGGAGACATATTGATCAAGAAAGCAAATAGTATCTCTGTAACAAGTGCTAGAAAGAAGAGGAATGGGACAGTGTGAGAGAAAGAAACAAGGACAGTAAAACTTCCTGGTAAGGGGAGTTGAGCCTGGAGGGTGAGATGGAGTCAGACTGGCAGATAAAGGGGTACACAGGCAGGTCCTAAGTAAAAAGCAACTCGAGGAAAACAAATGCCTAGATGATCCTGAAGAAGAGAGAGAGGGCAGGCACAGTTAAGAAATATATAAACTATGAAGGGTTTTGGCTCCTAAGAGCCATGGAAAGTGACTGAAGGCTTTTAAGCAGGAAAATGATGGGATCAGATATTATGCTTTACAAAGGTCCCTTTTGCCACTGGGTTGTAAGTGTCAAAAATGGAAAGAGGAAGTTCCCTCAGAGGGCCAGAAAAGTGAAGATGTAGCATAGTTCAGGGGCTAGCAGTAGAAATCTTGGGGATTAGATGAATTCAAGATATATGTTGGAGGTGAAACTGACAGGGTTTACTGATAGAATAATTATAATTAGGAAGGATTCCAAGATTTCTGGCCTGACCCATTAGAAGGGTGGTTCTGCTGATTATAGAAGTGAGGAAGCTGGACCAAGTTTGTAAAGGAAATAAAAATATACCATTGTGGCATGTTGAAATTGACTTTAAAATGGAGCTATCAAGGAGGCAGTTGGCTAAAAAATCAAGACATGGGCTAGAGAAATACGAAAGTTGTGAGTGCAAATCCATGCTTCTAAATGACTAAGTATCTTCTGTCATAGAGTGGGTGAAAGGCCACCAATCCAGGCCATTGCTCTGCTACCAAGCTTAGTCATGCCATCCTGTGACTGGCTGGGTAAATGGTTTTCTTTTCAGGTCAGGATCGAGTCTTTCACATTTCCTCCTGGATATTCCTACTTCAATCTACAAGTTCTATCCATATACCATTGACTTGAGGAGAGGACACAGTTATCAGACAGATGAAGTCACCCTGTTTGTGAAGGAGTCAACTGGTAGACTTTCTCCTACCTTCTTTCCTTCTTTCAGAACCCAAGAACACCGTGCTAAGAAGTGATAAATAGTAGTTACCAGTAGTCCAGGCCTAGGGTCAGTTCTACTAAACATCTAGCTTAAAGCAGAAGCATGGAACACAGATGTCAAACATCCTTCACTTGTTTGGCCCATTAAGTCCGCATACTAGAGTGGTACATAATTATAACTTTCTGCATTTCTCTATCTATAGTTGGTGCTTTCTGATCTTATAATTAAGGTAAAGAGAACTGATCTCAATAGGAATACTTTATTGCTTTCTTTCCTTTATTTTCTCCTAATCTGCATAACATTAGTGCTCTCCTTTTCTTTGTTACTGCTGACGACTTCAAATGATGAAACACTGTCCCCGATAGGACTCCTGTGAGCCACTCTAGATTGACTCCAAGTGCCAGCACTTAAAAGCTCTGTGACCTTCAACTTGTTGCATATCTCCTGGTCTTAGTTTTCCCACTGGCTAAATGATGCCAAGTACCTTCTACCAAGTAAATGAAATACAGCCTTAACACAATGCTTAGGACAGTGTTTCAGGGATTTATGATTGTTATTATTACTAGACGGACCTAAAGCACTAATTAGTCTTGGGGCTGCACATCCCAGGGTCTTAGGAGTTCTGGTGAGGAATACAAAATCATCAGATTAACATACTGTGAAAGTGGGTTGCTATGGTGATAGAAGTGTTGCTAACCTTGGTGGGCATCTTGAGGAAGGTTGTGCTATTCAGAGGAGTCTAGTTTGTGCAAAGTTTTGTGAAAATTTCTACCAGTGAACTGATCTTGAGGCATTGTCTACTTCCAAGAAGGCACTAAGTATCTTGAAGTCAGTATTATTTCCTTGTATCGACAAGTTGGATTGGTGTCCAAGTTTACCATGTTAACCTCAGTAGGCTACACCCATGAGAGATGAGGATAGGTTTGGGGTTGGGGGCGAGGGAGAGAAAAGTCTTGATACTTACATGCTATAGAAATAAATGACTGACAAGCAAAGAATATGTGAATGTAGCAAACTGCATCTGGAGACAGTCAAACACTACCATAAATGACTTGCTTTGGGTTTTTAATCATGCCTTACTCTTGTCTAATGATTTTCCATACCTAATGCCATTTATTCATATAAGATCCTCAATCATTTCACAAATATTTAAGGAGCACCCATTCCATACCTGACACTGAACCTCACTCCAACTCTGCTAGGTAGGCAGGGAAGGTTGGGGAAACTGAGTCTCAGGAGGTGACGTTTTTTATTTATCAGTGTCAGGCCTGTTTAGTGCGGTTGCTTGGTTTTACCCTCAGGAGCTATTTCTAATGCCTGTGGGACTTAGGAGAAGTGGAATATATTGGACCCTTGGAATTCAAAGCTACCGTTTCTGGTTTTGACTATCTGTGAACAACCTGAAGCTCCCTGGCTTGTAGCATGCGCATATATTTTCATTTTACTGAAGCACGAGCCTGAACTGCCGTGCGGCTGCTGTGTAGGAGTGTGTGTACTGTACATCTGTTGTTTTTGCCTGCCTGGCTCCTATCCTCCTTTCTTCAGTAAGAGCTCTGGGGTTTACTCTGAGGCACCGTGCCTCACTGTGCTGGATCCTGCAGTAGTGGGAAGGTCAGCCAAGAACCCTGAGAACGATCTGGGTATGTGACTCAAGTTCAGTCAGCTGGACTCTGTCTTCTAGGAACTTGAAACTTGAAATAAGAGATGTAAGGATGGAAAATAATTCCATTCCATCATGATATCCTGAAAATACTATCTATCCACTTCCATTATTTTAAGTAGGGATTACCGAGCTTTTTCTGTAAAAAGCTGGCTAGCAAATATTTTAGGATTTATGAGGCATTATGTCTCTGTTTGGGCTTCCCAGGCGGTACTAGTGGTAAAGAACCAGCCTGCCAGTGCAGGAGACATAAGAGATGCAGGTTCGACCCCTGGGTCAGGAAGATCACCTTGAGGAGGGGACGGCATCCCACTCCAGTACTCTCGCCTGGAGAATCCCATGGACAAAGGAGCCTGGTGGGCTTAGGGTAGCAGAACCAGACACAGCTGAAGTGACTGAGCATGCACACATGCTTGTCTCTCTTTTAACCATTTGACTCATAGCTTTTTCTTTTTACTCTGTGATCTCCACACAAAAGAAATTGACTTTTCTATTTCATGCTGTGTGTGTGTGCTCAGTTGTGTTTGACTCTTTGAGACCCCACGGACTGTAGCCCACAGGCTCTTCTTTCCATGGAATTTTCCAGGCAAGAATACTGAGTGGATTCCCAGTTCCTACTCCAGGGGATCTTCTTGACCCAAGGATTAAACCCGCATCTCCTGCATTGGCAGGGAGATTCTTTACCACTGCACCACCTGGGAAGCCAGAGTCAACTTCTGTTGCTTGCTACCAAAGAACTCTACTAATGAAGGTTGAGTCTCAAGGCTAATGAGTGAGCCTAGCTGGCTTCCCAACATCTACATACCAATTGAGCCTTCTCTTTATGCTTCCTACCAAGTTTATGGAATAACAATTGACAAGAAAGAAAAGAATGTCATAGCAAAACGGTTAGGCCTGTTGATATAAATTAGAAAAAAAAAAAAAAGGGTTGACAGAAAAAGAGGATGCTTTGTCAGATGCTTAAGATAAGTTAAAAAGCAGAATATTATATCTGTCAGTGGTTCAATTATATGGCTTGAAATAGCCTTTTATAATTAAAGAAGAAGAGGTGGGTTTATAACATTGTTTTAGTAAGGGTTCCAAAGAGATTTTTTTTTTAATGATCATAGAGAGATTTAAAATGTTTTAAAAAATTAACATATTTTTAAAAATATATTAAGGTGAGGTTTATTTGTGGTTTACTTGTTTATTCTTGAGCCTTCCATGCTGGAAGATGGTAAGTCTGTACAAAGCGTTGTACATTGTGAACCTGGAGTTACAAGAGGATCTCAGAGTGATTAAGAGTGACAAGAATGCACTTCTGTCAATACTTCTGTCTCTGTCTCTTTCTGTCCTAACCAAAAAGTGAATATTGTTAAGCATTCTATTTTGATGCAACAGATAAAAATGAAGCTTTTTTTTTCACAGTCTGGCATTAGAAGGAATACAAAACGAGCACTGTTCTTGCCTTTAAATAACTGTCCCTTTAGCTGAGATGAGGCTATTACCCATCCAGGAAATTTTGAGCAGTGCAAAGTGGCCAGGTCATTTCGACAGAGAATGAATGGGTCACTCCAGGTTTCTCTAACAGTGCTGAACTGCGGGATGCAGTAAACCTAGCTTCATCGCAAGCAACATTAGAAACCTTGCATCCCCGTTCCTTTGACTCCCACAGGAAACGTGAAGGCGCAGAAGAGCTCGGTGACTGGCTAAGGTCCTGCTTCTGATCCTGGCGTCACTGCAACTAGCAGCTGATGCTCCTGATTCCTATTCTTAGTAACTTGGATGTATTTATTCAACCTCTCAATAATCCTACGACTTTTTCCAGGTTATAGATGAAGAGACAGGCACTCACTGCAAGGCAATTTGTCCAGGGTCACCCAGTTAGAAAGGCAGGTTTCAAACCCATGCTTTGTGTTCTTGAACACCTCTCTCAGAGTATTGATTCAAAGAGTAGCAGTTTATGATGCTCCCTAAGACTGGACACAGTCAGTTTTGAGATATGAGCTAGACAGAGAGTCTACTGAACGTAGATTTCCTTTTATGATAAAAATATTGTCCACTTTGATCGATGTCTATTAATTTTACTTTATAGATACCTACTACGTGTGAGATATTCTGCTAGGTATTCTGTAGACACTATATTTGATTGTTGCAGTGACCCTGCAAAGGAGATATTAATTTCCTCAGTTTGAGAGAAGGAACCTGGACTGGATTATCTGAGAACACCGTAACAGTAAGTTGAAAAATAAATATTCAAACAGAACTCTAGTTGGTTCCAAAGCCTTTGCTGCCGTCCAAATCTGAGTCTGGCTTCTTTAATGCTATGCTCCTACTTACTGAGCATTTTCTCTACTTCCATCGTTATGCTTGTATTCAGAAATGAGTCAGATATTCTTGCTCAACAAATTGCATCCTATTCCAGCCAAGTAGTTCAGCCCCTCAAGGGTCTCCATAGCCAAATTAACCAGTATTTGGAATGGAAGTCAGACAACAAACCCCAGGGTACTGGATTGAAAATTACAACCTCACTGGGTTGGTGGCTGAAAAACTAATGCGAGACACATAGATAATAAACAGCAGGTTTTGGCCGGGGAAGTGCAGCATTAAATAATTGAAGCCAGTGAGAGTGGAATGTGGGGCCAAGTCTAAGCAGCTGTTTGTGAAAGTGAGAAATGGAATATCGATGTTTGGTGCCAATACTGAGAGCTTTCCGGTTAATTACATTCCTGGGTGAAGTCAGAGACAAATATGATACTTACATTTTTCAGGGAACAAAATAATTTTCCTTCATTCACTGGGAAATTGGGTAACTCTCTAGCTCTCTTACTGTCTGTAAAATCTGCAACAGCATTCCATGTATTGTGAAACACTAGGTTTGTGGCCATGACGTATCCCACTTTTATTACAAATTTACTGAGCACTTGCTATGTGCCAGGCAAAGATGCTTCTCAGAGCTCTTAGTGCAACAGTCACAGGGACAACTAGTTCTCACATATGAAAATTACTAGACTAAGATCCCATTCTCTCCCCTATCAATTACTACCTTACACAGCTTTTTTCATAATATTCATCAGTACTGAACATTATGTATTTATTCGTGCATGTGCCTGCTGTCTCTCAGAATACAGCACCAATGAAACAAGGATTTTGCTTCCTGCTCTGGTCCCAACATTTAGAACTGTCCCTGGCAGGTGACAGATATCAGTGCTAAGTGAAATGGAGGCAACCGAGGATGAGGTGACTTGGTTTGTCCAGCATGGGTTGAGGAAAGCACCAGAGTGGGCAGTGTTTCAAGCAGAACCTCAGAAAGTGCACCGGGATTGATCTGTGGAGGAGTAAGTTACGAGCATTGTGGAGAAAACGCAAGGTAGAAACAGATAGATGGGTGCATGAAACTGAATTATGTGTTAAGGCGCTGAGGATACAAAGGCTGGGTCCCGGAGAGTAACTAAGTAGTATGCAGTGTGGACAGATGTCGCCATATACAACACACAACGATGATACAATGGGTTAATCCCATTCATCTGCCCCACCTGGCTGAGACCCACTGACTTCACCCACTTCCCACGTTTGGAAACCAAGGGCACTTTCTCAATGAAGCCTTCAGTACCTCTGACTGGGCTCTAGTGTGTTAACAAACCACGTAGCTCTCTTTAGCTATCTCCATTCTATTTCCTTCAAACGTGGATACATTAACTTGCTAGACCCATCTTATGGTTCTAGCAAAAGAACTTTTAATTGACATTCCCAGTGGCAGAGCTGAATTGAATCGCTTTTGATGGTGAAGGTTTTATTAACCTAAGATAATTAGGTAGTGTTTGAAAGGCTCTGAAACAGCCTCGCAGTCTCCAAATCTGTCATAATCCATCATGTGTCACTTTTTGGCTTGCACTCTTTCTCTTTTTGCTTTTTCACCAGCACTGCTGTTTGAATGAGTGCCAAGCTGTTTAGAGTTAAAACTCTTCGTTGCAATTAACAGAAAACAACAAAAACTCAAATTATAAAAAGGGGGAATTATTGCGAGAACACTGTGTTAATGTTGTGAGAACATGCAACTCCAGAGCAGCTGGGCCTCTTAAATGACTTGAAAAAGAAATGTGAAACAGGCAGTTTTAATCTCTTAATCTCTCTCTGTCTGTCTCACTCCCAGCCCTCCCTGCTCTATTGTGTCTTTGCCTCTGGCTGTATCCTTCAGTCCCTTTGCTTTTTTCCCTTCATTTCTTCCCTTTCCCACTCTCTTTCTTTCCATCTCTCATTGTTTTCCCTTTCACTGGCTGGCTTTGTTTTTCCATGTTCATAGCTAAGTGTTCCTCACAACACTCCAGACTACACTTATCCATTTAAGAGACCAGCTCAGATCACTGGTGAATTTCCTAAACCTCTCAGGTTTTAAAATCCAAACAAATGGGGATCTGATTGGTCCAGCTTGGTATCACCCATGGTCCAACCAACTGTGAGTAGCCAAACAGTCACATGACACAAATATGCCTGGGGAGTGGGTATGCAGAAGTCCTCTGAGGGTATGGAGAGGAGTATTTCTCAGAGAAAGGGTATCGCCACACACTGAACGTATAAGGTGAAGTTCAGTTCAGTTCAGTTCAGTTTAGTCGCTCAGTCGTGTCCAACTCTTCGCGACCCCATGAATCACAGCACGCCAGGCCTCCCTGTCCATCACCAACTCCCGGAGTTCACTCAAACTCAGGTCCACAGAGTCGGTGATGCCATCCAGCCATCTCATTCTCGGTCGTCCCCTTCCCCTCCCGCCCCCAACCTTTCCCAGCATCAGAGTCTTTTCCAGTGAGTCAACTCATCGCATGAGGTGGCCAAAGTATTGCAGCTTCAGCTTTAGCATCAGTCCTTCCAATGAACACCCAGGATTGATCTCCTCTAGAATGGACTGGTTGGATCTCCTGGCGGTACAAGGGACTCTCAAGAGTCTTCTCCAACACCACAGTTCAGAAGCATCAATTCTTCGGCGATCAGCTTTCTTCACAGTCCAACTCTCACATCTCACATGACCACGGGAAAAACCATAGCCTTGACTAGACGGACATTTGTTGGCAAAGTAATGTCTCTGCTTTTCAATGTATTATCAAGGTTGGTCATAACTTTCCTTCCAAGGAGTAAGCGTCTTTTAATTTCATGGCTGCAATCAGCATCTGCAGTGATTTTGGAGCCCCAAAAAAATAAAGTCTGACACTTTCCACTGTTTTTCCATCTATTTCCCATGAAGTAATGGGACCAGATGCCATGATCTTTGTTTTCTGAATGTTGAGCTTCAAGCCAACCTTTTCACTCTCCTCTTTCACTTTCATCAAGAGGCTTTTGAGTTCCTCTTCACTTTCTGCCATAAGGGTGGTGTCATCTGCATATCTGAGGTTATTGATATTTCTCCCAGCAATCTTGATTCCAGCTTGTGCTTCTTCCAGCCCAGCGTTCCTCATGATGTACTCTGCATATAAGTTAAATAAGCAAGGTGACAATATACAGCCTTGACGCACTCCTTTTCCTATTTGGAACCAGTCTGTTGTTCCATGTACAGTGTATAAGGTGAAAGGTATCTACTATTTCCAAGCACTGAGTCTGAATGAAAATTGATGGATAAATTAATCTTCTTTTTAAACTAATGCTGGCTGAACAAGAAAGCTTGATGAGACATTCTATTAATATAAGAAATTTTAGCACCTTGTGTAGACTGATTCTTCCTTGGGAAAGTTATCAAACTTTTCAAATGTCAGGCCATTTAGTCGATTGGTAGACTTCAAGTTCCTAGGCTATCAAATGCCAGAGAAGTGTCTTCATGCAACCAGTTGCTTTAGCGGGAACAAATGTACCCATGAGCTGATAGGCAAGTGTCATGCCTAACAGTGTCTCTTTGCAAAGTGGTTTCTTTCCTATCTTTGGCTTGCTCATGTGAAATGAGATGCACAGATGTGACAATCCAAGTTCCCTTTAGTTCTGGTCTGCTGTGATTCCCAATGGAGGTAAAAAAGGCCCCGCAAAGCCTGGGCTGCTGTCAGAAAGAGCTGCCTGCCTAATCATAGCTCACATACACACTTGTGCTTAGCCCGGTCCTCTGAATTCTCCTCAGAGCCACTGTAGCTGAATTTGGGATCCTGTTTTGCTTTCTGTTTTTTCCTCCTAGGTAGTCTAAAATTAGATTTGCCGACTTTGCAGCTCCTGTCAGATGTCTGCTTCTCAAAGCAGAGAGTTTTCAGACTTTTAGCAAAACACTTTCAGCTCCCAGGGACTGTGGTTACCTTTTTCATCTCTCTTGGCAGAACTCTGAACGACACATGGTTCTCTGAGTCGGGACTCACGGGGTCTCTCCCCCAGCTCTTAACCACGGAGGTCCTGCACCAAAGGACCCAGCTCTCTTCTATAGGAGCAGTCAGCGTGAGAACCCTGCATGGCAGACAAAGTGCAGGCTAATGAGATTGGGTGTGAATGATTTTACCTGTAAACGACAGAATTATTCAAGTGAGGTTGTGATTATGCTCAGATGCGTCTGGGCATTTGGTGGAGGGTATAAAAATAAAGATGACAGAGTAAGGGTGCTGCTATTAGTGAGAAGACTCCTTTAATGTTCTTCCCTCCCGTGGAATGGTTTCTTCATTCACTCACTGTCTGAGCGCCATGTACATTCTAGTTCCTGTATGTTCACTTAGTGCTCTGCTGGATGCTGGGGAAGCAGCAATGTAAACATTGCTCCATCCTCCAGGATGGAGGCTCATCCTCCAGGAAAGGAGGTCAGGCTGGCAAACACATGGACATCAGTCAGGGGACTGTGGTTAGGAGTATCTGGATTCTCTCTTGGTCTTCTCTAAATGTTTGGTGGAATTCACTAAGCCATCTGGTCCTGGTTTTTTCTTTGTTGGGAGGTTTTTGATTACTGATTAAATCATCTTGTTAGATTTTCTATCTCTTTACGGTTCAGTCTCATTAGCATGTACATTTCTAGGAATTTATCCATTTCTTCTAAGTTAACAAATTTGTTGATGTGTAATTGTTCATGGCAGACCCTTATGAGCTTTTTTAGTTCTGTGGCATTGTAATGTCTCAACTCAATTTTTATTTTGAGTCTTCATTTTCCTTAGTTAATAAAGCTATGCATTTATCAATTTAATCTTTCAAAAACCAACTCTTGGCTTTACTGATTTTTAAATTGTTTTCCTATTCTTGATTTCACTCATTTTGTTCCAATCTTCACTATTTCTTTCCTTCTGCTAACTGTGGGATTCATTTTTCTCCTTGTTCTAGTTTCTAGAGGTATAAAATTCAGTTGTTTAACATCTTTCTTCTTTTTGTAATGTAGGCATTTATAGCTTTTCTCTTAGTACTGCTTTTTCTATAGCCTGTAAGTTTTGATACACTGTGTTTTCATTTTTTATAAAGTCATTAAAAGAAAATCTGAGAGAAAGCTTCATGATGACAGCCTAGGCAATGTTTTCTTTGGATATGATACCAAGAGCACCAGCAACAAAAACAAAAATAGGCAAGTGGAACTACACTGAACTGTAAACCTTCTGCCCTGCAAAAGAAACAATCAACAGAGTGAAAAATGGACCCTATGGACAGGAGAAAATATTTGCTAATAACCAAATCTGGTAAAGAGTTAATAACCAAAGAAAACAACTATAATTCAATAGCATAACAACAACTCATTCTAAAATATTGGCAAAGGACTTGAATAGACATTTCTCTAGAAAAGAAAACGAATGGCCAACAGATATATAAAAAGATGTTCAACACCACTAATCATCAGGGAAATGTAAACCAAATGACCTATCATCTCATACCTGTTAGGATGCCAATTATCAAGAAAACATAATACAGTAAGTGTAGAGAAACGGCAACGCTTGTACATGGTTGGTGGGAATGTAAAATGTTATGCTCCCTAGCGACAACAGTATTTAAGTTCCTCAAATGAAAAAGTAGTACTCCCACACTGTCCAGCACTGCCACTCCTGGGTATATATCCAGAAGAACTGAAGTCAGAATCTTGACGAGATTATCAGTCTTGTCATGTTCATTGTTCATTATTCACAACAGGGAAGATATAGAAACAACCTAATTGTCCAACGACAGATGGCAGGACAAAAATAAATTTGTATATACACACTATGGACTATTATTAGCCTTAAAAAAAGAAAGAAATCCCACTATATGTGACAACTTGGATACACCTGGAAGATACTATGCTAAGCAAAATTAGCCAGTCACAGAAAGACAAATAGTGCATAATTCCACTTATATGAAGGATCCATAAAATAGTCAAACTGATAGAAACAGAGCAGAAGGGTGGTTTCTAGGGTCTATTGGGAGAGGGAATGTGAAATTGCTTCTCAACAGGTATAACATTTCAGTCATATCCAATGAATCAGTTCTAGAGACATGCAGTGTTACAACATCACACCTACAGTTAACGATACTTTTAAGTGCTTTGCACTTAAAATCTGGTAAGAGAGTAGATCTCCTGTTAAGTGCTCCAACCACAATAAAAAAAATAAATCCATTTCCCTCCAAGGAAATAAAAAAGGATTTAATGTGACTCTCTACCACTCTTAATTCTTGGAAG
The DNA here is from genome assembly GCF_049115385.1 of Moschus berezovskii. Taxonomy (NCBI): domain Eukaryota; kingdom Metazoa; phylum Chordata; class Mammalia; order Artiodactyla; family Moschidae; genus Moschus; species Moschus berezovskii. The sequence goes on from NC_142483.1 coordinate 22,385,128, forward strand.
CCAAAGGCCTCACAGCCTTACGAATGCTATTCTTCTAAGAAATGAAGGTATTCTGGGAAGCTCAGGTCTTGCTCTTTGACAGATCTTTCTGACTATTTCAGGTTTTTCAAAGGAAGAAACCAAGAAGAGCTCAGCTGAGTCTCCTAAGAGGCCTGCTTGTCATCTTTGAATTCAGGTCAGTGGCCCTTCCCTTTTGCCCCGTGGCATCCTCAGAGCCCAGTGCCCTGCAAGATGACCCTTGGGTCTGCTCCAGGCTATTATTCCAAAGACTGTTCTTAAGGAAATACAAAGGCTGCTCAGAAGTACCATCCCTCCTCAGCATGGTCCTGAATGCAAATTGCTTTTTAGGCAGGGAGAAGCTTCTGGCTAAAATGCAAAAAAGCCCTGCATTCAGGACACCTGGACTCGGGGTCCTGCTCAGGCAGTGTAATCCTTGTCAAGTCCTGCAGCCAATCTTGGTTTTCTTTCCCGGCCTGGAGAATGGGTGGTCAGCCCATCTCCTGAGCTTTACCATTGTTGGACTTTGATTTTAAACAGACCTGAGTTTAAATCCCTGCCTTAACACCCTGGTGACTCTGGAAAATTCTACATAAAATTGTTTTGCCTACTTCCTATTTCATGTTAAAAATAGTTGCATGGGTTTTCCACCAAATTTAGTTGGATGGTCTGACTTAAGATTTAAGACAGATCACATGATCACAAGAGGACACTCTATATCCAGGGTAAGAAATGACAAAAAGGACAAACTGAGAAGGGACTGTGCGCCACACACTGTACTGGCACTTGATGTGTAATATCTCTTTTATTCTTCAGACGCTTAGGAGATAGTTACTATCATTATCTATTCTTTGCAGAGAATGAAGTAGCAACTGAGCCTGATAACCCCTGTTAGCACAGTTAGTTGTACAAGTCACCTAGCACAAACACAGTGCTAGGAAACTGGCCGTAATTATTACTAAAGCTGCCTGGGAAGTAACTGACTCTAATTATCACAGAAGAAATCAAATAGCAGCTGTCTGTGCAAAGGGCTAGGATACAGTTTTGGTTTTGTGCAGATTCAGAGAAGACTTTATAGAAGACAATGACTGAGGTGAACCCCTGAGATGGGGTTTTGGGGCTTTCCTTGTGGCTCAGCTGGTAAAGAATCTGCTTGCAATGTGGAAGACCTGGATTCGATCCCCAGGTTGGGAAGATCCCCTGCAGAAGGGTAAAGCTACTCACTCCAGTATTCTGGCCTGGAGAAATTCCATGGACTGTATAGTCCATGGGGTTGCAAAGAGTTGGATACAGCTTCCTATAAAGACAAAGGTATTGAGGCATGCACAGGGGAGGGTGCCTAGAAGCAACAAGAATGGCAGAAGCAAAGACATCAAGGCATACAAGCGCAGGATATGTTTGGGGAAACATGAGCAATCCCAGATTGCTAGAGCCATTGCGGGGAAACAGCAGGAGTCCTGCCTGGGATGTCAGCAAGTCTCCACGTTGGGGAAAATCTGAAATTTATCTTATGGGTCACACGCCTCAAGCTAGTGGGCCTATGGTCACATCCAGCCAACATTTGTCGTTCATGTGGGCTACCAGAGCTATTTTCTCTTAAATGTCAAATTAATTACTAACATTAAAAAATTATAGTTTCTGATTTTATTTATCCCCATTTCTAGATTTTCCAAAATGGAAATATTTGACCATATTGATTCACCCTTCAGTTTTGGGCAATGTGGAGTAATTAGAGGTTATCTAAGCAAATTTGGAAAACTCAGCAATGGCCACAGGACTGGAAAAGGTCAGTCTTCATTCCAATCCCAAAGAAAGGGAATGCCAAAGAATACTCAAACTGCCGCACAATTGCACTCATCTCACACGCTAGTAAAGTCATGCTCAAAATTCTCCAAGCTAGGCTTCAGCAATATGTGAATCGTGAACTTCCAGATGTTCAAGCAAGTTTTAGAAAAGGCAGAGGCACCAGAGATCAAATTGCCAACATCTGCTGGATCATGGAGAAAGCAAGAGAGTTCCAGAAAAACATCTATTTCTGCTTCATTGACTATGCCAAGGCCTTTGACCGTGTGGATCACAATAAACTGTGGAAAATTCTGAAAGAGATGGGAATCACAGACCACCTGACCTGCCTCTTGAGAAACCTGTATGCAGGTCAGGAAGCAACAGTTAGAACTGGCCATGGAACAACAGACTGGTTCCAAATAGGAAAAGGAGTACGTCAAGGCTGTATATTGTCACCCTGCTTATTTAACTTCTATGCAGAGTACATCATGAGGAACGCTGGGCTGGAAGAAGCACAAGCTGGAATCAAGATTGCCGGGAGAAATATCAATAACCTCAGATATGCAGATGACACCACCCTTATGGCAGAAAGTGAAGAGGAACTCAAAGGCCTCTTGATGAAAATGAAAGAGGATAGTGAAAAGGTTGGCTTGAAGCTCAACATTCAGAAAATGAAGATCATGGCATCTGGTCCCATCACTTCTTGGGAAATAGATGGGGAAACAGTGGAAACAGTGTCAGACTTTATTTTTTTGGGCTCCAAAATCACTGCGGATGCTGATTGCAGCCATGAAATTAAAAGACACTTACTCCTTGGAAGGAAAGTTATGACCAGCCTAGATAGCATATTAAAGAGCAGAGACATTACTTTGCCAACCAAGGTCCGTCTAGTCAAGGCTATGGTTTTTCCTGTGGTCATGTATGGATGTGAGAGTTGGACTGTGAAGAACGCTGATTGCCGAAGAATTGATGCTTTTGAACTGTGGTGCTAGAGAAGACTCTTGAGAGTCCCTTGGACTGCAAAGAGATCCAACCAGTCCATTCTAAAGGAGATCAATCCTGGGTGTTCATTGGAAGGATTGATGCTAAAGCTGAAGCTGCAATACTTTGTCCACCTCATGCGAAGAGTTGACTCACTGGAAAAGACTCTGATGCTGGGAGCGATTAGGTGTAGGAGGAGACGGGGATGACTGAGAATGAGGTGGCTGGATGGCATCACTGACTCGATGGACATGAGTTTGAGTGAACTCCAGGAGTTGGTGATGGACAGGGAGGCCTGGCGTGCTGTGGTTCATGGGGTCGCAAAGAGTCGGACACGACTGAGCGCCTGAACTGAAGAATGATTTATTATGTACTTATTGTCTAACCCTCTGCTGGAGCAAAGAAATGTATGAACCATTGTTGTTTCCTTTAAGGAACTGTCACTCTAGGGCTGGGCTGACTAGTATGGTAGACACTTTCCACATGTAACTATTTAAAATGAAATTAAATACAATTTTAGTTCCCTCAGTCAACACTAACCACACTGCAAGTGCTTAGTGACCACATGTGGCTAGTGATCATTATATCCAACTGTACAGATACAGACATTCCCCTTATGGCAGGAAGTTCCATTGGACAGCACTTCTCTAGAGAGCAGCCAGGGTTGACACATATGAAGTGGTCAGAAAAACATACAACATAAAATACCAGCCAGCTTGGATGATGCTGGAGAGGTTGGGAAGAGGTGGAAATTCTCATGAGCCGTATTGAGAAAGAAACTTTTTGGAGGGAGGTTGACTGAGGATGGGTAAGATTAGACTGGAAGAGAGAAACAGGGTAAGGTATGAGTAAGAATAGAAGGGGTTTCTATCTGTTAGGAATACTTTGGCAACAGATGATAGGATGAAGAATTAACAAGAATTTAAGTTTCCTTTTCTTATATAACAAGACATCTGACATTGGTTCAGGGACCCAGTGATGGCAGGGCCAGTGACTCTGATATTCTCATGGTCTTAATTGTTCTCATGGTTCCTAATTATTGGATGTTGGGTGTTGGAGATCTAGCTTTCATGTCTTTAATCAAGGTAGGAAAAATGAGGAAGGAGGGTGTGCTGGCCAACTTCCATTCATTGGCCAGAGCAGGACAACGTCATGTCACATGTGGAGAAGCACTGAGGCTTTAGGACAAAGAAAGTTGTCATTGGCAGTTCAATAAAGCCATCTGCTGTCTGCCACAGCAGGGGACTTGGGAGGCATGCTGGGGGAAAAGGCAGTGGGCTGAACCCAGAGACATGGGTTATAACTGTCACTCAACTAGTTGTGTGAGATTTAGAAAATCATAAACCTCCCAAATTTTATCCCTTTATGATACTTAAGGCCCTTTCTGAGGTGGCCAACAGTTCATGATATCATGAGATCCCTTAAGCCATCCTTTCATGCTAAAGTGAAACACAAAACAAAAAGCAGTTGAGAAATGATGCTGACTGTAACTCAGTCACAGTAGTAGATTGCATTAGCTTTCGATTGTTGCTAAAACAAATTACCAAAACTCGAGTGAATTAAAACAACACAAATTTATCACCTTACAGTTCTGTAGGTTAGAGATACATAAGTCTCACTGGACTAAAATCAAGATGTTGGCAGGGCTATATTCCTTTCTGGAAGTTCTAGGGGAGAATCCATTTCCTTGCCCTTTCCAGCTACAGGTTGCCCACATTCCTTGGCTCCTGGTCCCTTCCTTCATCTTTCAAGCCTACAAAGTTGCATCTCTCTGTGTTTTCCTCCTGTACTCACATCTGACCTTCTCTTTTGCCTCTCTATTTTACTTTTAAGAACCTTTGTGATTATTCCAGGCCCATCCAAACAATCCAGGATAATCTCCTCCTTTTAAAATTTATCTGATATTCAGCAACCTTAATTTCATCTAAACCTTAATTCCTCCTTGCTATGTAACCTAACATTTTTACAGGTTCTGGGATTTAGGATATCAGCATCTTTGGGGATTGGGAAGGGGGCATTATTCTGCCTGCCACACAGACTTTGGCACAAATTAATTGGATATTAATCCAGAAATTCCACTTTTAAGAATTGCCTAAGAATACAAGGACAGGAAGATAAATGTATATGCATTACAACTTACTGTGCAGATATTTACAACAGCAAGAATTCAAGAGGAAAAGCAATGTCCATGAAAAGGCTGGTGTCAAATTATGGTCCAGCTGTAGGATAGAAAGTTCTGCGGTCATATCTGTTTATTGATACGAATGGAGTCAATATGTCAATGTCAAGTGAAAAGCAGTTATAGAATAATGATATGGTATTAGCCAATCAATACTAAATCTATATGCACATGGAATGTATGTATATACATACGTTGGATGACTACTACTGATTATTTCTGGGAGTGGCATATTTAAGAAGCACGAGATTTTTACCATTTTTAGAATGATATTTGTTTAGAACGATAATATACATTCAGAGAAAGATTAAGTAATGTCTTTCTAAAGAGAAAAGCTTAATGTTGTAAAATAAAAAAATTTTTTTGTTGTTGTTCAGTTGCTAAGTCATGTCCAACTCCTTGTGAGCCCATGAACTGCAGCATTCCAGGCTTCCCTGTCCTTCACTATCTCCTGACTTTGCTCAAACTCATGTCCACCAAGTCAGTGATGCCTTCCAACCATCTCATCCTCTGTCTCTCCCTTCTCCTCTTGCCCTCAATCTTTCCCAGTACCAGGGTCTTTTCCAGTGAGTTGGCTCTTCGAATTAGGTGCCCAAAGTATTGGAGCTTCAGCTTCAGCACCAGTCCTTCTAATGAACATTCAGGGTTGATTTCCTTTAGGATTGACTGGTTTGATCTCCTTGCTGTCCAATGGACTCTCAAGAGTCTTATCCATTACCACAGTTTAAAAACATCAATTCTTCAGTGCTCAACCTTCTTAATGGTCTAAATCTCGTATCCATATGTGACTAATGGAAAAACCATAACTTTGACTATACGGGCCTTTGTTGGCAAAGTGATATCTCTGTTTTTTAATACATTGCCTAGGTTCATCATATCTATTCTTCCAAGGAACAAGCGTCTTTTAATTTTGTGGCTATGCTACAGTCACCGTCCACATTGATTTTGGAGCCCAAGAAAATGAAATCTGACACTGTTTCCACATTTCCTCCATCTATTTGCCATGAAGTAATAGGACCAGATGCCATGCTCTTTGTTTTTTGAATGTTGAGTTTTAAGCCAACTTTCACCTTCATCAAGAGGCTCTTTAGTTCCTCTTCACTTTCTGCCATTAAAGTGGCATCACATGCATATCTGAGCTTGTTGATATTTCTCCCTGCAATCTTGATTCCAATCTGTGATTTATCCAGCCCTGCTGGATCAGTTCTGAATTATTCACCAGTAGGTACTTCTCCTGACAAGTAGAAGTCTTTCTTCTATTTGGGATTCAAACAACAGGGTCTAAATGAAAAATAAGATGTACATCTGGGAGCCATTTTGTTTGTCTGCATTCAAAAACCACAGAGAAATCACTGCTACTTTAACTATCTCACTCTTCTAGGTTTTCAAATAATCGTCCAAATGCTGTTTGCATTTGCTAGCCTGAAACACAGAAGCTCATTCCACTCAGAATCTTGATGTTCATTTGCTCATTTCTCACCTACAAGATAGACTGTAAACTTTAGGCAGCTTGATATTTTGATTTCCAGGTGTCTTCAAAGATGTGTTTACCATCTCAACAACCAAAATTGAGCAAGATTCATGTGATTCATGGTTCATGTGAGATGTTCTTATTTTCTTTTCTGAAACCTCTTTGTTGCATGAGGTGGTTTGAATGTATTTCCCTTTGCAACAGTACACATCCTAATTCAGTTAGCATTTCCCAAACTTTATTGCTCAATGGGTGCTCTTTGTAATATAATATATAGGTACTCTAAAGATAACATTCATTTTTTCTCTAATATGGGTGCACACATACACAAATGCACAAAAGTATATCATAATAAAAAGAGGTATGACTCGAGAAATGGTGTGCCATTCCCATGATCAAAAGGAACATGCAAGGTTGCATCCAATTCATCAATGTTCTTAACCTGTAAACTGATGCTTAAGACACACTTACCAGCTCACTCTAGACTGGGATACCACTCTATTAACAATCTCTGGTCTCTGTTACGTGTCTTATGCCTTATAACATATTTGTGATATTTTATTACATATTAAACAGATTAATCAAATGTTCATTGTTTTCTTTCCATAGTTACTTCATCTGCAAGAACATTTTAATCTTATCATGAATTCTAATACATAACCATTTGACAGTCCATCAATGCATTATAATTTTAAAAGGAGCACGATGGTCAAATCTTGAATTGTTGGCTATAAATAAGAAGTGTCAAGTTTAAGAAGGATGATGATATACGTATGTATATGAGAGTCATGGAGACATTCTCATAACACAGTCCAGTGGTATTCAAGCTTGAACACAGATTGGCCACACCTGGGCAACCTCTGCTAACATACAGATGCTTGGACTTTAGCTCACATCTAATAAGTGAAAGTTTTCCATGAGAGGAATCCAGGAATTTATATTGTTCAAAATCTATGATTTTTCCACAGTATGTCCTACAGTATGACCTGGTTTATAATCCATGAGTATATTCCATTTTGTTACACTTTATAAAGGAAATTATGCAAGATGAAAAAAATTTTTACTATTTGAAGAACATACTAAACTAATGAAGTCTTTTAAGTGAACACATAAAATATAGCTCTTTTTGGAAAGCACAAAAATGCTTATTAATATTACAGCATGTCTAATTAATACTTCTTATTGAATGGTATAGCCTACAACTTAGGCTTTAATCGAATTCCGTTTAAATTATCCCATGCAACTGATATGCACCCATCTCAGCAACAAAGAAAGAATTAATTAGAGAATATAATCTTGGTTGGTTTTATAAGTAAATACAGCCCCTTTGAAAAGTGGTTTGGCCATGTGTACCAAGAACCTTAAAAATGTTTATTATCTTCGCACCAATAATTTTTACTGCTAAGAAGATCCCCTAAGGAAATAATCAGAGAAGAGGGCAAACATATTTAAATAAGGTGACTTCATTTGTAATATCACAAATTGTATAAGTGTGAGGGGATATTTTAATAAATGATCATGTGTAAGCATGATAACATTATGCAGCCTTTACAGTTGTATTTATGACATTTGGTGACAAAGGAGAAAAATGCTGCACAATCTAATACTGAAGCAGAAGCTTTAACACTCAAGGGATGTCTAAGGCTGCCAATTATGCTAGACATAGAAAAGATGTCCAAAAGAGGGGCTGGATTTTGTTTATTTATGTAGGAAGCGGGGCATACACTAGAGAGAAAATGCAAATAGGTTAAAGACAATGCAGTGGGAAGTGAGGAAGGAAAGACATTAGGTGGACAGAGGATCCAGAGGCCACCCTCCGCCCTCATCCTATCACACACACAGGCAACTGAAGGTCAGGGCTGGTGTTTCTCAGCCTTGGCTGAACACTGGAATCATATGAAAATCCTGGTGCTCAGGCTCTCTCAGGCTTCCCTGATGGCTCAGCAGTAAAGCATCTGCCTGCAATGCAGGAGACTAGGGTTTGATCCCTGGGTTTGGAAGCTCCTCTGGAGAAGGAAATGGCAACCCTCTCCAGTATACTTGCCTGGGAAGTTCCATGGACAGAGGAGCCTGGAGGGAAACAGCCCATGGGGTCACAAAAGAGTTGGACATGACTTAGTGACTAAACAGCAGCAGTCTCTATTAAGCCTATCAAATTGGAATTTCTAAGAGTTAGGATCCAGGTATCTATATGTTTTAAGCTAGGTGATTCTGATTTATAGACAAGTTAAGAACCTGATTAAAGAGAGTTCACACAAGAATTACCCTCGTGCATTGTGAGGAAAGGGAGTAATTAGGTTACAGAACCTCAGATCTCTTCTCTTTCCAATCTCTTAATCTCTCAGTAGAGCTTTGATAAAGTTCCCTGAAACCTTCAGTGACAAACTGCTTAAGCTATCATGAACTTTGTCCTGGGACAGACAGGAAGGGGGTATCCTGTAGATTCCCCCTTTAGAAGAGACCTCCTTTCCTTAAGAACAGGAGACTGGAGGCTGACCCAGGCAGATCTTCTCTACAGTCCCCTCCCAAAAGACAACTGGAGACACAGCCTGGGTTTAGCCAAGCTAAAGGTGACATAGCCACCTTCTCCTTTGCTTTAGTAGAAGAACTGAATAAGACAAATGACCCTGGTGTCAGCAGAAAGAGATATTGGGAAGATGCTTTAGCCACAAATACCAAGGGAAGGAAAGACAGAAGGAACGAACTAAAAATAATTTTTAAACAAAGATTCATTGTTTTCCTAAATTCGGATCTGCAAACTGGCATCCCTAGGCCCTATCAAAGCCAAAATTATGTTGTGTTAAGCACACGTTTACAAAAACATTTGAATCTGAACCTGTTAAAAGGGGTGTGCAACCTCCAGCTCATCTGTCAATCCTCACTACTACACCGAGGCCACTTCATACGCTCGAGTCACGTGACTGGCCTCAGCAGTCACTGAGCGATCCGTGACCACTAAACTCTCTGTTCTTTAGCAGTTTAAATTCTGGATTTCTCTTCAAAGGTTGACATGGAACACTGATTAGTGTGACAGAGATTTCAGCCTAGAACCACCTTCCCTATCCTCTCCTTGAAGGATCTTGGTCATAAAGTTGGATCAGCTTGTGAATTATTGGCCAATGTTATTCTGAGAAACAGCTTTCCATTTCTGCAGAAACTAACCCAAACTAATTAGAGGATTCACCAGGGAAAGAGACTGTGGCTCCATCTGACACCACTCCATCAGCGCACCAGCTGCTGAATTCTTTTCTTTTGGCCTCAAGAGACTGAGCAGCAGATCATCAACAACCACGCTGCGAGGCTAAGACGAGAAGAGCTGGCCAGTGCTCGGGTCCGCTGCAAGGGGAGCCACCATCCCCCACTTTTTCCTTTTGAGTAGAGGTCCACAGTGAAAAGGAAAACACCTTCCATTAAGTGACACGAAAGTCTGGAACTGTTTCATTTTTTGGAAAGTCCATAGAAAGGAAATGTAAATTTTCACTTTCTTATTTGCCCTTTGTTCAATAAATAGAATTCAAGATAGATATTGTTTACAATGTTATCTTCCCACCAATCCCAGAGCACTGAATCATACATAAGAAGAGTTCAAATGTTAGCTGAATGAATGAAGGAACCCATCCTTGGCCAAGCCTATGTAGCCAAGTATCCATACCTCAGGGCAACATCTGATATGTTCTGTAGCTGCTACAAATAAAATCTGCTACAAACAAAATCTGCTGGGTGTTTAGAGGAGAAAGATTCCTTTTTATTAAAGGAGGTTAGGAAAGATTTTTAGAAGAAATAATATCCGAGCTGTTCCTGAAAGGATAAGGAAGATGCACATTCCATCAAGAATAGAGAAGTTTGGAATATTTTGATATAGGAGCAAGAGCGAAAGGAAATTGCTATGTCATTAAAGGGAATCCATTTCAAGTGGGAACCAAAATTCCCTAAGTAAATGAAGGAAAATTTGATTTGGAGATTTATCTCAAAAATTAAATAAAAACTTTAAAAATAAGTAATTTATATTTTATACTCTGTCAGTTATAATCACAGCAATTTGTTAAGTGAATAGACAATGGATTGGGGCTTCCCAGGTGGCGCTAGCGGTAAAGAAGCTACCTGCCAATGGAGGAGACATAAGAGATACAGGTTTGATCCCTGGGTCAGGAAGATCCCCTGGAAGAGCACATAGCAACCCACTCCAGTATTCTTGCCTGGAGAATCCCCATGGACAGAGGAGCCTGGGGGGCTACAGTCCATAGGGTTGCAAAGAGTCAGACACGATTGAAGTGACTTAGCTGAGTCAATGTACTCAAGCAGATAATGGATCAAGGCTGGGGTGTGCATGTGATACTTTTGATACAACTATATGATAGCATGAGATGACTGACCTCTTTCACTTTATACTTGACTTTCACAGATTGGCTATGAGGAGATCATATACCTTACAGCTTTGATTCCCTTTTGAAGGCATCACTACAGAGACTCTGATACATTCTCAAGTAATAAGGATCCCTTGTAGCTGACTTTGGAATATAAGAAACACATTGAGAAGCTGTGGGTAATAAGGATGGCCAGGTTGACTGGGGCCTTGAACACTGAGATGATAAAGTGGGGCTTTATTTCCTTAATGGACAACAGGGAGCCAAAGAAGGCATTTGCACATGAAAGTAAACAAAGCCATTCTTCAGGAAGATTTGCCCAGCAGTGCTAAAGAAGATGGGCTGCTGTGGAGGCTACAGGTGTGCCTACAGTCAGGAGGCTGATGTCATCCATCAACACTCATGTTTTCCGATCGAATGTTTGTCTATGGGGAAAGGCAAAGATTCCTCGTTTATCAACGCTTTCTGTCCTCCTTTGACTTCCACTGCAATTGATGGCGATGCATACATTCATTTATCTTTGTAGGATGAGAGACATTTTTCAGAGTCATTTGCATGTTTTAAGCATCCCACACAGAGATGAATGTGGTTGGCAATTTGGAACATATTGTTTGGATTCAGCTCCAGAATCAGGCCTGAGGGAAGAAGGGTTAAGTAAGAAGGAAAACAGCTCCCTCTCACCCTTTACCACAACTATGAAAATACAAAATTAATGTTTCATCTTGTGATATTTGCTTTAGAAGGTAAACTAAATGAAAAGACTCGATCTCTATTTTAGGCTAAAGACTCAAGTAAGTCCCTGAGATGAAGAAGAACCAAATATAGAGCTGTTACTTTCTAAACCTCTTTCTAAAGCAATTTATTTAATACAACTGCATGTTATGCTTTTAGGGCCTTGAATGGACTGACATAAATGATGTCCTTTTTCCAGAATGTTACATGGAAATATTTTCAACTATGGTACTTTTAAAACTGTGAATATATCCATTTCTCCCTTCATTTTTTTCTTTCAAATCTCCTCAACCCTCAAATACACACACACACACGAAAGCACACACCTACTGACAAAATGCAGGATATATTCTCGGAACAAGATAAATGGTGGTTCAGTAGAAGGAAATTAACACTTTCCAAATAAGAATTTCAGAAATTAAGCTCTTATTCTCTCCATTATAAGTTCTAAACACGGGTACTTAGCTGTGTTTCCTTTAGCAAATATTAACAGTGACAGGGAAGGGAAAACTGGATAATTCCCCCTCTTGAAACATAAGTGTTTCAAAGCATATTGCTAGCAGGTAGAAGGGCCTCACATCTTTTGGCCCATCTCACTTTCTAAACTTTTCTGGCTAAGAGATTTTGAAACAGTTTTACAGCCTCTCTACTACAATCAATACTAAATCTTATGAAAACCAGAAAAATCCTAAATTGAACATAAAGATGATTTTTTTGTTTTTAATCAGGTCCTTTACCCTAAAGGCTAAGCAACCTTTTCTTAGCAGGATGATGAAGGCAGAAAGCACATTTCCTCTCCCCATATCAGGCAGGCAATAAAGGTATTGAGATTCTAGTGCATGTTGGTAATGCTCTAGCCATGAACCAGGCAGAGGTCGATGCCCTCAAAATACTAACTTTCCTGAGGGAGGAGAAGAAAAAAGAAATGAATGCAGTAAATTTCATAGCTGCTAAATGCTGTGAAAAGATAAAAGCAGGAGCTACTTCCTGCCAGGTCATCTGGGTAAACCTCCTTGAAGAGGTGACAGCAAAATGGACTTAATTTGGACCTGAATTCCTGTTTTGGAGTCAAAGTCAGGTTGAGTACATTGATCTAGGGTTTTAGTTTTCCCAAGATGAAATCCTCATTTCAAAAACCAGTATTTAAATTCTGCAACCTCACCTCGGAAGGTCCAGGCTTCCCAGGTGGCTCAAATGGTAAAGAATCTGACTGCAAAACAGGAGACCCAGGTTTGATCCCTGGGCTGGGAGGATCCCGTGGAGAAGGGAATGGCCACTCAATCCAGTATTCTTGCCTGGAGAATTTCATGGACAGAGGAGCCTGGAGGACTACAGTCCAAGGGGTTGCAAAGAGTTGGACACAACTGAGTAACACACACACATACAAAGGTCCATCCTTCCCACCTTCATGGCATGGAGCAAACAAGGAGCTTGTGCTCTCGCAGACCTCTTTGTAAGCTAAGACACTCTCTTACCAGTTTTTACAGCAAAGGTTAAATAAATGAACAATGTTGTGGGATTTATTATTCCCATGTTATGGATGAGGAAATAGACTTCAGAAAGGTTAACGGCCAAAGCTTACATGTACAATAGGTAGAACAACGTTGGTAGCTTAGTATAGTGTTTCTTGAAGGTTCTAAATGTTCTTTGTCATTTTCAGTTGCTCATTTATGTCTGACTTTTTGTGAAACCATGGACTGCAGCACTCCAGGCGTCCCTGTCCTTCACCATCTCCCAGAGCTTGCTCAAACTCATGTCCCTTGAGTCGATGATGCCATCCAACTATCTCATCCTCTGTCGGCCCCTTCTCCTGCCTTCAATCTTTCCCAGCATCAGGGTCTTTTCTAATGAGTTGGCTCTTTGCATCAGGTGGCCAAAATATTGGAGATTCAGCTTCAGCATCAGTTCTTAAATGTTAATAATGTATTCGTTCTCCATTGCAGCACAATTAATTACCTCCAAATTTAACAAGTCAAAATAAACACTATCAGGGACTTCCCTGGGGGTACAGTGGCTAAGACTCTGCTCTCTCAATGCAGGGTCTGGGGTTTGATCCCTGGTCAGGGAACTAGATCCTACGTGCTGCAATTAAAGAGTTCAAATGCAGCAACTAAGACCCGGCACAGCCAAATAAATAAAAATAAATGTATTTTTTTAAAAACCACTATCTTCCTTGTCTCTCTGAGGCAAGGCCTCTGACTTAGGGTCTCTCACAAAGCTGTGATCACAGTATCAGCAGGGCTATAGTCACTTCAAGGCTTGACTGGAAGAGGACTTGCTTCCACCACCACTTACGTGGTTGGTACATCTCATGGGTGATTGGCCAGAGGTACCAGATCCTGCCATGTGAACCTCCACACAACACAGCTTGTTTCCTCCAGAGCCAGGACTCAGAGGGATGAGAGAGATAGGATGGCAACTGGAGTCCTTTGTAACCCAATCACAGACGTGATCTGTTTGTTCACTTTCGCCACACTCTATTCATTAAATCTGAGCCCCTTAGTCTGGTGCACGCCAAAGAGGAAGGGATTACACAAAAGGCGTGGTAACAAGGAGGGGTGTTTGGGAGCTATTTTAGAAGCTGTCTACCAAAAAAAGTTATTTTCAAAGTAGTATACAGGTCAAAATATATTTTTCATTAGACAGTTATTTAAAAATTCAATACTATGTTTGGCAGTACCCAATTAAATTTAATGACTTATCAAACTAATGATTAGAGTTTAAGAAATAACTTTATTGTTAAAAAATGGAAAAAGAAAAAACATAAAATCAATAATCATCCTGACCTGAAAGATTCAAACTCACAAGGGAAACTTAAAACCTGCAAATTATTTTTTCATTTTATTACATTTAACCTCTTCAATTTAATTCCATCAAAAAAATCATCCATCAAGTCATGTCAGTTTGGATTGTACAGGTTGACTGTTTTGGCCACCTTTATTTGTAAACTTCACGGCAACACTTCAGGTCAAGTTCTCAGACTGGCCTTGCTCTACAGCTGAGGGGGCATATGCACCAAGGTAAGGTGACTTGCTCAAGGTCAACATTAAAAGCTAGAGGTTAACAAGGGAAATCTGACTCCAGAGCCCACAGTCTCAACAGTTTTGGTGAGATCCTGACATCATAAGGAAAATAAACATTTTAGTTAACATAGGTTGCCAGCTCACTTGTGAAGGGACTGCACCACCCGATATTTGTCGATGTGCACTGGTCCAGAAGCAGGTGCACTCCTTTCTGCTTCTAGGCCCTTTAGTCAAACAGAACCCACTTTGCTAGAGCTAATAATTAAAGAAGCATTTTATATCACACACTTATCCTACATCCAACCGTCCAACCATCCATCCATCCACCCATTTACACTTCCAACACTCCTGATTCATCTACACACCTACCCACTCATCCACCCACTCACCCATCTATCTAACACTCCTAGTTCATGCGCCTTAAACCTGTGTTTCTCAAATTTCAGCCATAAACACTGTGTTCTCAATATTTATATCTACACACTAGTTTCTCTATAAGTGAGTGGCTCCTCTGACATTACTCTAACAGCTCTGAAACTGAGGGCTTTATATGCAAGTTTATTTTTCTTCAAATACACTTTAAAATAAATTCACAGGAGTTAATTTTTTTAAAAGGGAGTGGGGAGTTTCACCTACCACAATTGCCCAGCTTTGGGACTCAATTTGCCCCTGTCCTGAAGTGTTCAGAAAGAGCAGAGGGGAGTGGATGTGCCCTTTGTCTTTATTTTAGGAACTCCCCCACCTAGGACAGAACAGGGGAAGCATGTGGATCCAAA
Source organism: Moschus berezovskii (assembly GCF_049115385.1). Lineage (NCBI taxonomy): Eukaryota > Metazoa > Chordata > Mammalia > Artiodactyla > Moschidae > Moschus > Moschus berezovskii. Next base: position 22,400,436 of record NC_142483.1, read on the forward strand.
GACCCAGCTTATCCTGAGGCTCCAGGGAGATGTAAATGGGGGAGAGGGGAGGGTAAAGGATTCTCTCCCTCCTCCACCTACCTACCCTCCAGTCCTGTGCAACTGACTGGTTTGAAATGAGATTGTTTTCCTGAACACCTGTAGGGCCATCCTTGAGTCGATATTTCATATTCATTAACTAATGCACAGCTGGAGATGGGTAAGCGTTTCTGTGAAGCCTGCTTCCCAAGCTTGCTCAATCAATACCCTCCCTGGATGGTTCCCCTTCTAGTAGCACATGTGGCTCCTTTCACTGCTAGGCGTGGACACTGACGCCCATGTTGCAGCCTGTCTGCAATATGCGTATTTGGGCTGTTGTGAGTATAAGAATAAAGGGCACGCATTCACAACTCAGGTCAATGAAGATCCTCTTGAAGCCTTAGGAGAAGCTGCCCTGTCCCCGTCCCCCGCTTTCTCTTGGATTCTCTGTTCTGTCCCCTCACACCCTCTTCTCCATTTCTCCCCCCTTCTCCCCCACGCCAGGATCCTATCTTTCCCTCTTCTCTTTATCTGCATCTCTCCTTCCTCTTTGTTCTCAATCCATTTAATTCCATGTAGTTTAAAAAAGAATAATCTACCTGCTTACTTCAGATCTATCCTTATGAAGGAGACTATTTGGATCCTCCAGAAAAGGGGCTAGTTAAAATGATCCCTTAGTTACTGGAGTTGAGGGGAGGGAGGTTGAATGCCTACCTCAGAGTTGCAATACGATTTATTTTTAAATAAAAAAAATCATTTTTGCTGCATAGAGAGGCCCGTGGAACTTCCCCAGCCAGGGATCAAACCCATGCCCCCTGCACTGGAAGCATGGGGTCTTAACCACTGGACCACCAGGAATTCCTACAGTATAATACTAAATATGCTCATAGACATATGTTTGGCATATAGAAAGTGCTCTATAGAAATTTTATTATTTCCTTGTTCATACTCATTAAACAAAGATAATAACTCTGAGCACCCTTCTTCACTAAACCAGTGTGACACTTTGATTCGATTATTTGGGAATATACCACGTTTGACAGATACTAAGTTTTATTTTGGGGCTTCCCTGGTGGCTCAGAGGTTAAAGCGTCTGCCTCCAATGCGGGAGACCCGGGTTTGATCCCTGGGTCGGGAAGATCCCCTGGAGAAGGAAATGGTAACCCACTCCAGTATTCTTGCCTGGAGAATCCCATGGACGGAGAAGCCTGGTAGGCTACAGTCCAAGGGGTCGCAAAGAGTCGGACATGACTGAGCCACTGAATGGAATGGAATGGATGAAGTTTCATTTTAGGCTTCGCCTTGTTTCTTAGAGACGACTTGGGCATTCCTACTCTTTATCCCCAATCATGGAGATCTGTAGAATAATTTTAGCTGCAAAACAGACCATGCTTTGCTTTCCTGTGTTTGAGAACAGGCATTCACTGTAGTATTGTAAAGTGTGTTAGAGCGATGGTTTGCTGCTACTTAAATATTCTTAGGGTGCCCTCTTCTGTTCCTGACAAGAATAGTGCAGATAATTATATCTTAGTCTGGAAAGTCAGATGCAGTTATTCTTTATTAACAAGGAGAGGGAAGACAATATCCTTGGCATTCTAGAAGAAGAAGGAAATGTATACAGAGCACAGACTAATACATGGAGATATATTACCACTATAATTCAAGTTGATTCCTGTTACTTAACCCTGAGTCCTACCTAATTCATGGATTTTTCACTGGGTGGCCTTGTGGATTATTAGTCTCTCCCACACCTGAGACCTGATTCTAGTTGTGTTTTTTTCTGGAAATTCCAGCAAAGAGGCTGATCTTTTTCAATAGTTTTTCTGCTGTTTCAAACAAGGGCATTTGTAGTGCCTAAGGCCTGGCAGGCATCTAGAAGTACAGGCCATTGTGGGAGATTGGTTTCTCTTACTGGTACTTTTTCATAAACGGACACAAGGAGAAGTCTCAGGGAAAGAGTGCCCAGAAATCTGGGCAGCATCTGAGTTAAGTCACTAACCTGCTGAAGCTAGGAAGAAACCTTGATATGGGGACCAGAAGTATCCAGCTGGGGCCTGGGGCATGGGGACCCAAAGGGGAAGAAGGAGAAAATCAGGGTCTCAGGGTGGGCAATTGTTGCCACTTTCACTGGTATTTATGGCTATAACTGAAGCTGAGAGCAAGTGATTTACAGCCTGGTCAGCCAGCTGCTGCTGCTGCTGCTGCTGCTAAGTCACTTCAGTCGTGTCCGACTCTGTGCGACCCCATAGACCACAGCCACCAGGCTCCCCCCGTCCCTGGCATTCTCCAGGCAAGAACACTAGAGTGGGTTGCCATTTCCTTCTCCAATGCATGAAAGTGAACAGTGAAAGTGAAGTCACTCAGTCGTATCCGACTCCTAGCGACTCCATGGACTGCAGCCTACCAGGCTCCTCCGTCCATGGGATTTTCCAGGCAAGAGTATTGGAATGGGGTGCCATTGCCTTCTCTCAGCCAGCAGTTAACTGCAATTCAGTCAGTCCTCACTTAAGCCACTTAGGTTGCCTCAAGAAGGGGCCTCGGCAATCCACAGCTATGTCTGAGCAGCTGGACTTCATCATGGAATGTTGTTAAACTCAGATTTGTTTAAAATATTTGAGATATAATTTTGGTAGAGATAAATTTATCCTCTTTAGAGCACTGTTCTGTGAACTTTCATAACCACCACACAATCATGATATATAACATCTCCCTGAATTCTCACGCCCCTTTGGAGACAGATCCTAACCCCACCCCTGGCCCCTGGCAATCACTGATCAGTTTTGTGCCTATCCCAGAAAATCAGATGCAGCCTGCTGAGCTTCCTTCACTCAGCACAATGCTTCTCAGGCTCATCCACACAGTGCGCTTGAGTAATTTGTTCCTTGTTTCTTGCTGTGTAGCAGTCCACAGAATGGCTATGTTACTTTTTGTTGATCTCATCACAGGCTGAAAATTATTCGGTTGTTCTAGCATTTGATGATTATGAATAAAGCTGTCATAAACATTTGTGTACAAAAGCAACCCAGAGGCATTCTCATTTGAATCATAAATTCTATAATTTCATAGTACTTTAGGACTTCATAGTAGCCTCCTCAATATGTCAAATACACACACAAGCACGCATGCTCAGTTGCTTAGTTATGTCTGACTCTTTTTGACACTATGGACTGTGGCCCTCTGGGCTCCTCTGTCCATGGGATTTTCCAGGCAAGAATATGGGAGTGGGTTGCCATTTCCTATTCCTGAGGATCTTCCCAACCCAGGGATTGAACCTGCATCTCTTACGTCTCATGTGTTGGCTGGCAGATTCTTTACCACTGTGCCACCTCGGAAGCCTTGTATACACACACATAAACAAAAACATACACTTACTGTTTAAATAACATGAATATATCCATATATGCCTGCTACTTAATATGTAAAATTATTAAAATGTTTTCAGCTATTCACTCCTGGAACACCCAGTCCATGATTATCAAGAGCTAACCATTTGAGTTTTTTACCTCATTCATCGACTTTTCCTCCCAAATATTCTGTTCCCAACTGGTATTCATACAAAGCAAGTAATATAGCAAGCACTCCCCTTCCTTTTCATCCCACATCACACTGGTCTGGGCTGACTTGCTAAACCCCTGCCCTGCTCTAGCCTGGGGCCGAGATGTTTCATCTCTAGCATCATGATGATGAAGAATTTGCTGTCAATGCTTCAATGAAATAAAGAAAAACTGGCATCCTTCTTTTACTTTTACCCAAGAAACTACAGATACATCTGCTGGATTTCTTTTTTGACTACTTGCTGTTTAACACAGAGACCTAGATTTCCTATCTTTTTTAGACATCTAAAGAGAATGGGTAGTGCTATTATTTCAGCTGTCACGCCAGCCAAATGGCTAGGACAAAGGCAAAAGCTTCCCCACTGGTAACATGATTAAGCTTCTTAGTTTTGTCCTAGAAGAAAAACTAGCAATCGAGCTAAAATAAGCAGTTTCACAAAATTCACATCTCATGTGTGATGGCTGTAGAGTACAGACTTCAACATACTGTATGGAGGAGAAACATCAACCAGAGAGAATGTTCTTTCGTTTCTGTTCCCAAGCCCTCGGTTCATCTTATGCATTTTGGGGGACTGAATGGCTAAATTCCTGATTACAAGTGAATCAGAATTGACCTTAAGTGTCTCATAAAAAGGGAAAATAACATGAATAGCAGTAATAATTGATAGCATTTATTGAACATAGGCTACTTGACTGACGGTTGGGCCGAGCACTATGTATTCATTACAGTATTTATTACTCCCAAAGACAACTCCATACATTAAATACTATTATGTTATCCCCTTTCTACCAATGAGAAAACTCAAACTCAGAGGTTAAATAGCTTGCTTAAGAAGGCATACTTAGCATGTGGCCGAGCTGGGATTGGAACACAGTTGTATTTGACTCCAAATGTATGCTGTTAACCACTACATTTAACTGCTTCTTGAGTCTGTCCAACATTCCCCAAAATCTTATATCTATAGGTAATAGGGGAATAGATATGGTCTATATATTGGGCTGGAGGAAGCACAAGCTGGAATCAAGATTGCCGGGAGAAATATCAATAAAATTAGATATGCAGATGATACCACCCTTATGGCAGAAAGCGAAGAAGAACTAAAGAGCCTCTTGATGAAAGTGAAAGAGGAGAGTGAAAAGGTTGGCTTAAAGCTCAACATTCAGAAAACTAAGATCATGGCATCCAGTCCCATCACTTCATAGCAGACAGATGGGGAAACAGTGGAAACAGTGTCTGACTTTATTTTTCTGGGCTCCAAAATCACTGCAGATGCTGATTGCAGCCATGAAATTAAAAGATGCTTACTCCTTGGAAGGAAAGTTATGACCAACCTAGACAGCATGTTAAGAAGTAGAGACATTACTTTGCCAACCAAGGTCCGTCTAGTCAAGGCTGTGGTTTTTCCAGTGGTCATGTATGGATGTGAGAGTTGGACTATAAAGAAAGCTGAGCGCCGAAGAATTGATGCTTTTGAACTGTGGTGTTGGAGAAGACTCTTGAGAGTCCCCTGGACTACAGGGAGATCCAACTGGCCCATCCTAAAGGAGATCAGTCCTGGGTGTTCATTGGAAGGACTGATGTTGAAGCTAAAATTCCAGTCCTTTGGCCACCTGATGCGAAGAGCTGACTCATTTGAAAAGACCCTGATGCTGGGAAAGATTGAGGGTAGGAGGAGAAGGGGACGACAGAGGATGAGATGGTGATGGCATCGTCGACTCGATGGACATGGGTTTGGGTGGACTCCGGGAGTTGGTAATGGACAGGAAGACCTGGCGTGCTGCAGTTCATGGGGTCACAAAGAGTCGGACACGACTGAGCGACTGAACTGAATTGAACTGATAAACTGGACTGAGTATTTTTATTTTCTTAAGTTCTTATTCATGAACATAGGTGGCCCCCACTATGCCATTCTGTGGAGTCCACTTGCTGTCTATTCTGTATTTTTTCCCCAATGCATTCTTTTAATGATACTGTATTTAAGTCTCGATATTACAGACTCAGGATGACAAATTCCTTCAGGTTAAACTTTCACAAAGAACTTTCTTTTAGATATACAGCTGGCATTTAATGTCTGAAGTTACATGGAGTTGAATTCTGAGGTTCAAAGGAGCCAGAGATGAGAAGGGGAAGTACACATGCTGAGAGCTTTGATGTGCCAGCAACTAAATACAAATGTTGTCAAGCCTCAGGTCCTTTCCCAACATTATTTTCAGTCAATACTACCTGTCTTATTTTACTGGTGGGGAAACTGAAGCTCAGAATAAAGAAGAAATTCACCTAAGGTCCCTCAGTAAATATGTAGTGGGTCCATGACTTAGACTCTTGCTTCTTTTTAATTTTTCCTTCTTGACCTACATTTGGGCTTCTGCCTGAATTAGAAAAAGAATGCTGACTGTAATTTCCTCAAGGTGTTTATTGCCAGAGGAATGGCAGCATTTTGTAGGCAGCTTTCCAAGCATTTTGAAAGATTTATCTGCTTTCTGAGATGAGAGAACATTAGGAACCAGATGTGCTTTTAAGATTGGCCCAAATAGGATGGAAAAACATGCTGTCTAAACAGAAGAAGCTAAACGGGCCAGTAGAAGGCATATGGGCTTGAGTAAATCGAGATGTGTCCAGGCGGCATCGCTCCTATTTTATCATGACAAAATTTCATCTGGAAGTCTACATTTTGTGTGTGGATTAGGTTCTAAAACTAACTAGTAAAAGATAAAAGTGCAGGGAGCCCTAAATTATCCTTAAAAATTCCTGAGAAAGGAAAAATGGTTACTGAACAATCTATCACCTTGGGTTCCCTTAGCTTGCTATGCTCCAGGATTAGAACAAATTGCTCTTCCTTGAGGGCAGTGCAAGGCAGAGAAGCAGGTCTGTGTGAAGGGGCTGTGTTGCATGAACACTGCTTCTCTGAGTGGCTGTAAGAATTGCATACCTGGAGAGATGCCTGTGCGAGTCTCCCAGTCGAAGCTCCTGCTCAGGCAGGAGGCATCTTCCCTCCTGCTGTGCCCCATTACCTTGTCTGACAGGCTGCGGTCTAGGTGCTGAGTCACAAATGCAGAACATGGATCTGTGTGCGCCAGGCAGCAATGACAGAATGAGCGGAAACTGACTTCCATAAAAGCACTGATAAGGACTTTTAGCCACCTGGAAGGTAGACAGAGTGTAGACCGCAGAACATGACTTTACTCTCTTAAGTGGGTGGTACTGATTAGAAGATCCTTTCTATTTGCAACCAGAGATTGCAGAAGGGAAGGAGATGGAAGTAAAAACCCCCAAAGCAGGTATTTTCAATGTCATTTTCTTAATATTTTCTTGTTTAAAGGAAAAACACTCCTTAACCAAGAACAGAAAACTTACAATGAATACATAAAAACGTCAAAGGGGTTATTTTGTGGTAATGAAGGAAACCATTTACATGGCACATGGATAACGAGAACATTAAACTTTATTGGGTGTTATTTTTAGAGTTTATTGCACTGATTAGCATTATTCAGAGAAGGTATGTGCTACTGAGACTCCTGAATTAGACTGTCTTTTTGGTGATCTTTATATTACCTATTAATGTTGGGATCAAATGCTGTGTCAGGAGTTTGTGTAAGTTTTTTTATTAGCCCCAGATGGCATATTTCAAGAGAAGGTGGGCTGAGAGCAAACACCACTGACCGCCTCCTGGCTATGTTATCCCTTCAACTGTGTGGTTTTGGTGCTGTCTCTGGCTATCCATGCCTTGTGTGTGTGTGTTAGCTGTAATTCTCCAGGCTATCTATGCTTTAGTGTGTGTGTGTGTTAGTTGTAATTCTCCAGGCTGTCTATGCTTTAGTGTGTGTGTGTGTGTGTGTTAGTTGTAATTCTCCAGGCTGTCTATGCTTTAGTGTGTGTGTGTGTGTGTGTGTGTGTGTGTTAGTTGTAATTCTCCAGGCAAGAATACTGGAGTGGGTAGTCATTCCCTTCTCCAGGGGATCTTCCCAACTCAGGGATCGAACCCAGATCTCCTGCTTTGCAGGCAGATTCTTTACTACTGCACTACCTGGGAAGCCCCATGCCTTAGTTTATTTATGAGTAAAATGAGCATTTTGTACCAAATGACTCCTTGAATCCTTACCAGGTATAGTGTTATTTGCCTTTGAAATGAAGGCCAACATTTTGAAGTTTGGAGCTACCCATTTCAAATTGCATCTGAACCTGCCATTTGAGAAAGTATTAGAATTCCTTTGGTTCAGACATCTTTTCCCACCCTCTGCTTGTAAAATTGCTTAAGGGCAGATTCCTCAACGGAAGCTCAGACAGGAGAAGACAAAGGAAAGGAGATTTGCCCTTCACAGGTTGTCTGCAGCTATTCCCCAGCAGGCTATGTACTCAGGGAAGAGAGTAACAGTAGAGCAAGCTTTCAACTTGGAATTGGATAGAATTCCCTGGTTTCAAAAGTGGGTTGAAAGCATGAAAATATATATATTTTAAATCTCTCTGCATGTCCAAAAGTGCATGTATTTGGCTCGTAACACGTAGTCTCACATATCCCTGGCTTTCGTTTGACCTAGGGGCACTGCATGATTAAACATATTTGGGAATTTGGGCTCAACTCTTTCTTTACTGTAGAACTTTCCAGAGATTTCAACTTGTTAATACCCATTATGACTCTACAAGAGGAAACACAAAGAAGCTTAGTATTTCCAAATCTTCTTGGACCATGGAACACTTTTAAAATGTGTTCTCAGAACTAGTATTCCATGGAACACCATTTGGAAACAGGGGTTTTAGGTGTCCAATATTATCGAGCACAGAAAGCATGATTACTATAATCCGGCGTAGCTGGAGGAATACACTGATTTATCTGGGTAGCTATTTTGAAAGGGCAGTGATTTGTAATGTTGTCTAACTAACTCTCACATATTTCCAATACATTTAATGAAAAAAAATTCAGGTGGCCATAAAAGCACACTGGTTCTTATACAGTACCCAGTCATTATCGCCTCACTGCTTCAAAACACTTATTTAACTCAAAGAGAAAGACCTTTAATATTATCTTCCAGGCCCTGCGTGCTCTGGCCTGATCTGAACTCCAACTGGTTAAACACCAGTCTTATTTCACATGCTGGTTTCCTGGGGCTGGCCATAACAAACCACCACAAACCGAGAGGCTTAAACCAACATAAATCCATTCTCTCACACTTCTGGAGGCTACAAGTCTGAAATCAAAGTGCTGGCAGGGCCACCATGCTCCCTCTAAGGCCTGTAGGGGAGGATCCTCCCTGCTTTTTCACCTTCTGGGGTGTCCAGATGTTCCTTGCCTCATGGCAGCATAACTCTAATCTCCAGCTCTGTTTTGACATGCCCATTTTCTCTGTGTGTCTGTTTCCTCATCTGATAATAACAACAATTACACTGGATTAACTAATAACCCCAGTCCAGTTTGACCTGATCTCGGCCACTTACATCTGCAGTCACCCTATTTTCAAATAAAGTCACATTTTAAAGGTATTGGGGTTAGGACTTCAGCATATCTTTTTTCCGGGGGGGGGGCGGAAATTCAACCCACAACATCTTTCTCTCTCCTCTGTTAGGAGTCTTCATCAGCATCTTGAATTATCTAGACATCTCCCCCACACCCTGCATCCCAACACCTTTTCACAGGATCCTTTTTCCATTTCCTAGCCTCCCACAATGCTGTCCATTTCATTCCTGTCATTTTCTATCTCTGATGACTGTCTTCACAATATCTTTCTCACCTTCCTTCGTCATTGACAGGGGCCATGTCAATTTTGCATCCAGGTGTTTCCCTATCATGAACACAGTTTCTGGCACAGCTTAGTGAAAACTGTGCCTTCATATGCTTACAGTAATGTATGGGGATAGACAAGTGAACCACTGAAATCAAGGCAACTGGAGCCTCTCTGAACAAACATTCCAGAAAGCAGTCTCTTCTATCTTTTCATGTACCACCTGGTATCTAAAATGAAAGAAACAGAACTGCCCTCGGTGTGGTGTGTTTCTTCTCATTCACAGTGGTGGAGGGTATGCCTCTGGAATTTTGGAGTTGCTGTTAAGCTCCAGTCATTGTTACAGCCGATTCTTACAAAACAGTGAAATAATTGTCACACTTCTGTCTCTTGAGTGCACACTACTGTCTATAGCCCCTTTGTGGAGCGTGTGTATATTCTTCCCTTGACAGATGCTTGGAAAGAGAAGTTGTATCATGTTCATTCAGTGGATCTCTGAGGAAAAGTGAGCTCTGTCTGATTGCAAAAGCTGGCTTTGTATTTACAGACTGTATGAGCAATGGCTCTGTTTCCTGCCTGGCAGGAGTACATAATGAACTATCTACCGCAGTCAGAAATTCATCTGAAATAAGATGCTGCACATCCTTTCAGAAGAATAACTGGACAAATCAGACCACAAGCCCCAAAAGCATGTTAAAATATGGTAGTGACAATCCACTGGAAAGTTCGGTTCAGGAATAAGGGTTTTATGGTTCTCCTGATGGTTGAGAAAGTTTGTATCAAGGGAAGGATTTGCCAGAAACAATACATGAATGGTTTTCTTCTGTCCTCCCTGCCACTGAGGGCCCTTCTCTTAAATTTGTAGCCCCTGTTCCATTTTTTTTTTTAACTCTAGATTCCTGTTTTTTTCAAACTTTGGCCCATATACAATTCAATCACCTAGTGAGAGCATTTACAAATCTTAATTCTACAAGTACATTAGTTTTCAGAAGACAAGAGATGGTTGTTTTAATTAGCCTCACATCTAGAGTGATACTCTTCTTTGAATAAAAACTGCATCCAAATAGATGTCATACCAGGATCTAATTATTGCAAAACCGGCATGGGGTTTAAATTACTTGGAAAACATTAACTGACTTATCTCCAGAGTTGGTGTGAGGCAAGATGTGGGTTTCTACATTTATATCGAGAACTCCCTAATGTTGCTTTCAAATCCAGCAGAGAAAGGGTTATCATTTCTCACTGTGGGGCACACATGGTCTTCTTCATTAGCTAAAAGGGGCATTCCACCACATGTCATCTAGTTTGTCCTCCTAAAAACAAGGACTTGCCTGGCGTTTTTTTAAAGTATCTTTTCAAAAAAACTCAATCTAAGTATTTGGGGAATGACTAGTACTGATTCTTCTAGATAAGACTAGCAAGTAATCTCTCAAACAATGTCCTGGGATGCTCTGCTGAAAAAGTATTCTGTACTCAAGTAATCCTGGGAAGTCCTATGAAGGCTATTTTCCTCTTGTAGGTTTACAGTCCAGGTTGCTACGTGAGGTCAGGGACTATGTTGTTTATAGTCATTCTATGCCCCTTGGATCAGTCTGAGCTTGCTATGCAGTAGTTTGGTAAGAAATATGGATTCAACAGAATAATAAAGGCTCAGAAATGGCCTACTATTTCCCCCAAAAGTTGACCAAAGAATTTTCTTTAAAGCGAACACTGCAACAGAGGAAGAGCAGAACTAACACCATGTTGAAACTGCCTCCCTCATTCTTTTTTTTTTTTTTTTGTCTATAAAGTAATTATTTTTTATTGGAGGCAAATTATTTTACAATATATTGGTTGGTTTTGCCATATATTGACATGAATTCGCCCTGGGTTTACATAAGTTCCCCCTCCTGAACCCCCCACCCACCTCCTTCCTCCCTTTATCCTCCCTCTGGGTCATCCCCGCACACCAGCCCCGAGCATCCTATAACATGCATCGACCCTGAATTAGTGATTCGTTTCACATATGACAACATACGTGTTTCAATGCCATTCTCCCAAATCATCCCACCCTCACCCTCTCCCACAGAGTCCCAAAGACTGTTCTATACATCTGTGTCTCTTTTGCTGTCTCGTATACAGGGTTATCATTTGCATCTTTCTAAATTCCATATATATGCGTTAGTATACTGTATTGGTGTTTTTCTTTCTGGCTTACTTCACTCTGTATAATAGGCTCCAGTTTTATCCACCTCATTAGAACTGGTTCAAATGCATTCTTTTTAATGGCTGAGTAATACTCCATTGTGTATATGTACCAAAGTTTTCTTATCCATTCATCTGCAGATGGACATCTAGGTTGCTTCCATGTCCTGGCTATTATAAACAGTGCTGCATGAACATTGGAATACATGTGTCTCTTTCAATTCTGGTTTCCTCGGTGTGTATGCCGAGGCTTCCCTCATTCTTTAGGGGATCTATTCTATTACTTGAGCCCTACATGTCAAGAGTTAAACACCAGAAAACAGTAGAGAAATGTTCCTTGTGCTCAAGGAGCTCTTAAGAAAGTTCCCATCCCATGGTCCCAAGTTTACAGTTGCTGTTGTTTAGTCGCTAAGCTGTGTCCAACTCTTTGTAACCCCAAGGACAGTAGCCTGCCAGGATCCTCTGTCCATGAGATTATCCTGGCAAGAATACTGGAGTGAGTTGCCATTTCCTCCTCCAAGGGATCTTTCTAACCCAAGGATTGAACCCACATGTACTACATCTCCTGCAATTGCAGGTGGGTTCTTTACACCACTGAGCCACCGGGGAAGCCCTAACTGAATAATTATTTATTTGCTTAATATCCCTTTTCTATAGACTAGAAGCTCCACAAGACATGGATGGTATTGATCTTGCTCAGTGTTGTCTAAAAGCCTGTGCTTGATGTTTGTTAGACATTTGTTGGATTCATTCAGATTTTGCAATTAAATGGGGCTTAGATAATTCCACAGAACTCGTGGTAGCTAACAAATGTTTTTTCGCCCTAACAGGATTTAGGAAATAAAAAAAAGTCAAACATCATTGTGGAAACCACTTTATTAACTAAAATAGGTTCAGTTCACTTGCACCTGATTCACTAACGAAAATTATTTTCTTTATACGTCTCTGGTCAGCATTGGTTGTTAAGTACTGTAATCACCCACACTACCTAACTATACACTGGGTGCTGAGAATAAAGCAAAGACTATTTTTAGGGATCACTTTCCTTCAGGAGCAAGTAATCTAGCTGAAAGCTAAGTCCTCATGGAAATTAAGACTGATCAGGGCCAAGAGAAATTTCATTCTATCTAAGGGAAATAGATTGCTGATGAAAATCATCTTATACAAGTTCTCTCCTTTGAATTCCTTATTTTCCCTGTATCTCAGGATCAGTTTTGAAGGTTGCTCTAAATCATGTTTGCGGCGACTAAAGTAGATTGATTGGTCTGGGTTCATACAAACCTTACTTATTTTCTACCCTCTTTTCCTTCCTTTTTAGTCATTTTCACAATCACCATTGCTGTCCTTTTAATCAGCTGTTCAGAAGACTGAACAACATGAGGTAGCAGAATAACGAAGGCGCGAGGAAGGTGAACCCACTTAGGTTTTTGTTAAAAAGCCATCTGTCTTGATTTTCTGTAAGTTGTTTATTATTCCTTTCCCGTTTTCCCCCCTTCCTTTTATTTCTTTTTAACCTTTGTTTCTTTCCATGTTCCTGTATGTGCTTCCTTTGAATTTTCTTAGTAAATATCTGAAAGGTGTTTTAGCTGGTGCCTCTCCCCAACAATATACTGTTTTGTGGATTTTCAAGTGTTTATATGCCCAACACATCATCCCAGCAAAAATTCAGTGTTAAAGATAAATCATTAGCAAATTCATTAAACTAGAATTTTGACATTTCATCCAACAAATCCCACGTAAGATTCTCTCTTCGTTAGACTTTTTATTTTTAATAGGAAAATTTCTACCTAACACTGAAAGCTGTAATCAAGTCAATAGATCATCTGTTGTTGTTCACTTACTAAGTCACGTCTGACTCTTCGCGACCTCATGGACTACAGTTGGCCAGGCTCCCCTTTCCTTCAGTATCTCCCAGAGTTTGTTCAAATTCATGTCAATTGAGTTGGTGATGCTATCTAACCATCACATCCTCTGCCATCCCCTTCTCCTTTTGCCTTCAATCTTTCCCAGCTTCAGGGTCTTTTCCATGAGCAGGCTCTTTGCATCAGGTGGCCAAAGTACTGGAGCTTCAGCTTCAGCATCAGTCCTTTCAATGAATATACAGCGTTGATTTCCTTTAGGATTGACTGGTTTGATCTCCTTACTAGCCAAGCGACTCTCAAGAGTCTTCTCCAGCACCACAGTTCAAAAGCACTCAGCCTTCTTTATGGTCCAAGTCTTACATCAGTACATGACAACTGGAAAAACCATAGCTCTGACTAAGTGAAAAGTGAAAGTGAAAGCCACTCAGTTGTGTCCGACTCTTTGGGATCCCATGGAGTATACAGTCCATGGAATTCTCTAGGCCAAAATACTGCAGTGGGTAGTCTTTCCCTTCTCCAGGGGATCGTCCCAACCCAGGGATCAAACCCAGGTCTCCCACATTGCAGGTGGATTCTTTTCCAGCTGAGCCAAAGGGAAGCCCAAGAATACTGGAGTGGGTAGCCTATCCCTTCTCCAGCGGGTCTTCCCGACCCAGGAACTGAACCAGGGTTTCCTGTATTGCAGGCAGATTCTTTACCAACTGAGATATCAGGGAAGACCTAGCTTTGACTAAACGGACCTTTATCAGCAAAGTCACGTCTCTGCTTTTTAATAAGTTATCTAGGTTTGTCATAGTTTCTCTTCCAAGAAGCACACATCTTTTAATTTCAAGGCTGCAGTCTCTGTCAGCAGTGATTTTGAAGACCAAGAAAATAAAATCTGTCACTTTTCCCCCATCTATTTGCCATGAAGAGAAGGGATCAGATGCCATGATCTTGTTTTTTTCAACGTTGAGTTTTAAGCCAGCTTTTTCTCTCTCCTTTCACTCTCATCAAGATGCTCTTCAGTTCCTCTTCACTTTCTGCCATTAGAGTAGCATCATTTGCATATCTGAGATTGTTGATATTTCTCCCTGCCATCTTGATTCCAGGTTGGGATTTATCCAGCCTGGCATTTTGCATGATGACAGGCTCAGTAATATGTGCCATGATCTTGGGAGGACGTATAGAAGTTAAATAAGCAGAACAACAATATACAGCCTTGTTGTACTCCTTTCCCAATTTTGAACCCGTCCACTGTTCCATGTCTGGTTTTAACTGCTGCTTCTGAAACTGCATAAAGGTTTCTCAGGAGACAGGTAAGGTAGTCTGGTATTCCCATCTCTTTAAGTATTTTCCACAGTTTGTTGTGATCCACACAGTCAAACCACTCCAGTATTCTTACCTGGAGAATCATGGACAGAGGAGCCTGGTGGGCTACAGTCCATGGGGTTGCAAAGAGTCAGGCATGACTGAGCAACTGAACAACACAGTCAAAAGCTTTAGCACAGGCAATGAAACAGAAGCAAATGTTTTTTCTGGAATTCTCTTGCTTTCCCTATGATCCAACAAATGTTGGCAATTCAATCTCTGGTTCCTCTGCCTTTTTTAAACCCAGCTTGTACATCTGGAAGTTTTCAGTTCACATACTGCTAAAGTCTAGCTTGAAGGATTTTGAGCATTATCTAAGCATGTGAAATGAGCTCAAGTGTATGGTAGTTTGAGCATTCTTTGGCATTGCCCTTCTTTGGGATTAAAATCAGATTGATTATACCCTTTGCATTTGAAGATGGAAAAACTCTATAAATCACAGGAAATCTGTAGTCATAGGATCATAGGAAAGTTGAGAAATTCAATGGAGAAAAAATGCTACCTCATATATGAAAAACTATAATACTAGAAGGAAACCACCTGAGGGGAACTTTAGCCAGAGTTTGTTTTGTACTGGAAATACTCCCAGTTCTATAAATTCACATTTAGATTCTGGAGAATCCTCAAATCACCTAGTTTTGTAACTTTGTCTTTTTAAATCAGTGGAACACATTTTTCAGAGACAGAATTAAGAGTAAGAAAACAGACTGGAGCTGCTTGGGCAAGGAGATGGGTACAGAACATCTGATATGCCCATTCTCCTTCCTCCCTGTCTCCTTGGGAAATTATACAGTTCAGCAGAACTCATGTAAAAAACTTCAAGTTTATCCTACTTGTAGATGAACGTCACTTCTGGTAACCTAACTTCAGATTTAACATCTTCCTGGTACTTTACTGATACCTCACACTCGGTATGCAACAAACTCTTTCTGTTACCCTTCAGCCTCTTCCCCAGACTCTCATCTCATTTACTTTCCCAAATTAGGCTTGTAGGGCAGGGACCACAGTGCCTTCTTTCACTTCCCATCTTTCTCCAAGGTAACCCAAGGTGACAGCCTTTTGCAGAAATAGTATTCTGCTGAATTCCCACCAGCCCTATGTCTCCACAGATTAGTCCTGCTGTGAGTTTGTTCTCTTTAGTTTTCAACTGCCTTGGTAGAAGATAGACACTTTTGAGCGTTCAAGCAATTTTCAATTTTGGTGAAGAAGAAAAAGTAGCCTGACATTTGGGCTTCTCAGGATTACTGAACTAGCTTTGTTTTGTCCAGGGCTCAGCAAACCCAGGAGAAGGCAATGATACCCCACTCCAGTACTCTTGCCTGGAAAATCCCATGGGCAGAGGAGCCTGGTAGGCTACAGTCCATGGGGTTGCTATGAATTGGACATGACCGAGCAACTTCACTTTCACTTTTCACTTTCATGCATTGGAGAAGGAAATAGCAACCCACTCCAATATTCTTGCCTGGAGAATCCCAGGGACAGGGGAGCCTGGTGGGCTGCCGTCTATGGGGTCACACAGAGTCGGACACACCTGAAGCGATGCAGCAGCAGCAGCAGCAAACCCAAAAGCTCAGACCCTAAGGTTTGCAACAAAAAGGAGATTTAAGAGAAAGACAGTGGAGAAGACAGAAGAACAAATTTCAAACCCACCACCTACCTGGAAGGCAAAAGGCTGGAAGTGGGTCAGGGTAGGGTATTTATGGGCAGGCAAAAGTATGGGGGCGTGGGAAGTGTTTTTCCATAGCATCTTTTGGAAAAACTTGAATAAGCTTTTTGGTCAACCTAATAGTTTGGATCTTTCTTTAGTTGGGGCTTTTATGATGACAGGCTCCATAACATGCACCATGATCTTGGTAGAACACATTGTTAAATCAAAATTTCATTTTATTTGGGGTAGATTTCCCCAACTCCATCCAAAAGCACTTGTTAAACTGTTCAGTATAGGAGGCTCCCTAAGAGGAACTGCAGATCCATGCCTTCGTGAGAGAACCTCAGATGTGTCCATTCTTATGCTTCCTCTCTTATAACTCTTATTTCCTATTAGCATCTTTATCTTCCTAGTTATTTGATTATTTGGTTATCTAGTTATTTGGTTTACTTGTTTTTCTTCAGTTAGCTTTAAAATTCTTAAGGGCAGGACCATGTCTTATATTTACTGGAAAGCTGAACAAATTGTAGAGGTAAAAAATTACAAAAATGCATCCCCTGATAATCCTGTCCACTAGTAGTTCATGAAATGCATGCCAAAGATTACACTGTCTGTATCTCTTCAGTATTCTCTGCAGACTGTTAGCTAAGTTTCTCTCCAATAGATGGACAAAAGGGGATAGGTGAAAATGTGAGAGCTAATATTTACTGTGAACCTACTCTGTGCCACATATCATATCAGATGCTTTGTGTGTTTTATTTCATCGTATCTTTCAATGATTCTGAAATGTCAGAACTGTAATCTTCACTTCAATTGTAATCTCACTTCACAGATGAAAATTGGCATTGGAATCCAATCTTTTTAGAATTCAATGATCATAGCTTTATCTCCAACTTAGGATGCCTCCTGGGGTCTCATAAAAAAGGGCCCATAAATCCTTTTTTCTTTGTATTTTGAGAGAATAAAACTTGATTCTAAATACTCTGTGGCTAAAAAATGTTTTTACTGGAGTTGAACAAGAAGCCAGAGAGGATCTGACTGAAAGTATGTGTTACTGGATCTGTATTAACAAAATCAAGTTCTTAAGGAGTGTTGAGAGGTATTATGTGAAGAATGATTCTGTGGCCAAATAAGATTGGGTACTGTTGGATTAAACAACATTAAACTGACTTCTTGGAGCTTTAAATTGATTAATTCATTCTACAAATATTTATAGAGTATCTGGCAGTGCATTATTTGTTAGAATACAGACACCAATCCTGCACTTATGAAACTTATAGTCTAGTAGGGGAGACATATGTCCAACAAGGAATATACTTACTTAAAATTCTGGCCTGTCCAAGAAACTGAAATTTGGTTAATGTGTCCAGAGCACAGAGAAGGAAAGGGACAGCACAGAGTCTGCAGAGGTGGGAAGTCTTCACATCATACCAGGCTTTATACTTCATGGAGAGAATTTGGCTTTTGTTCTATTTGAAACAGAAAAGCTTCTGAAGGGTTGTAAGCAGATACCCAATGTAAAGTCTATTTTAATAGATCCATCTTGCTACTTTGTGTCAACAAGAGTGAATAAAATAAAGCTCCATTAGGACAGGTTTCATCTGGTTTGTTCACTATGACAATCAAAGTGCCTGGGTCAGTGCCTGGTACATAAAAGATGCTGCACAAACCTTTTTTGAATGAATAAGTATCAGTAATTTGGAAGAAAGCCGGAGTGAAATTCAGAAAACCAGTTAGACAGATACTGCCAAAGTCAAGGCGAGAGGTTATGGAGCCTTAGATCAAGTTTACATTGAGAAAGAAGGAAAAAAGTCAACAAAATTAAGCACTTGTTTAGAGAGAGTAATATTATGTCTTCCTGGTGCATCTGCTGCTGTAGTTAAACAGGAAGAAAGAACCAAGGATAATTGAATCATCATGTGGCTAATAACTGATAGTTTGATTATTTGGTAATTGTCTCTCAGCTTGAAGGTCGCCCTTCTACACTCTGCCATGTGGTTCTGGGATTGAGACTGAACAAAGCACTTTTCTACTTTCCCAGCCGTTCTATCAAACTCTGCCAATAGAAAGTATGACAGAAAGACTGAAAGGCAGGAAGAAAGAGAAGGGCCTGGGTCCTTCCTGTAGGTTTTTCTGCTCCCATAAGTCACTGCAGCCTCCACCTTCTTGACCTCAGCAGAAGCTCTTCCTGCCCATGGGAGAGGCTAAGCCAGGTGGCAGCTTTCGAATACTCACAGAACCAGCCTTATCACCCTCCCCTTGGAGTCACCACACCAGCTGGCACTCCCTTCTCTGGTGTCTGATCTTTAATTTAATGAACTCCTTATAGTAAAAACTTCTTGTTTAATAGACATTGTGTGTCAAGCTTCTACCATTTTATAGAAAACCCTTTAAGCAAACTATTATTCCTAATAAAGGAACTAATAATGAACAGTTGTAAGCATGGCCTTGGCTCTTCTAGACCAAAGAGCTCAACTCCTAATACAGTGTACTGCAAAGTCTGATTCATTGCTCAGTCAAACCCAAAAGGACGGTGATAAATGACAGAATCCAAGAATAGAACAACATCATGAAAATTTAGAAAGACAGATCCAGAGGAAGGAAGAACTGATGTTATGCCTTGAGTTTGAGGAAAAGGGTCTATTTCAAATTTCAAAATTATTCTCTTCTCAAAGGCCTCAACTTCTGTCTTATGATTTTTAACTCAAGGGGTCAGGGGGAGTCTACAGGTGGCTAATAAGAGACCAATCACATTCTTTTTATCTTGATAAGCAAAAGGCATTTCAAAATAAATACTGGAAAGTTTTTGTTACATCTGTCTGGTCAAAACCCTGGGTAGGGCAGTGTAGCTTTGCTGCTGCTAAGTAGCTTCAGTCGTGTGCAACTCTGTGCGACCCCATAGACAGCAGCCCACCAGGCTCTGCCATCCCTGGGATTTTCCAGGCAAGAACACTGGAGTGGGTTGCCATTTCCTTCTCCAATGCGTGTAAGTGAGAAGTGAAAGTGAAGTCACTCAGTCATGTCCGACTCTTCGCGGCCCCATGGGCTGCAGCCTACCAGGCTCCTCCGTTCATGGGATTTTCCAGGCAAGAAAAACTTTAGGCATTGGTTCAGTTCAGTTCAGTTCAGTTCAGTCGCTCAGTTGTGTCTGACTCTCCGCGACCCCATGAATCATGGCATGCCAGGCCTCCCTGTCCATCACCAACTCCCGGAGTTCACTCAAACTCATGTCCACAGAGTCGGTGATGCCATCCAGCCATCTCATTCTCCGTCGTCCCCTTCTCCTCCCGCCCTCAACCTTTCCTAGCATCAGAGTCTTTTCCAGTGAGTCAACTCGTCGCATGAGGTGGCCAAAGTATTGCAGTTTCAGCTTTAGCATCAGTCCTTCCAATGAACATCCAGGACTGATCTCCTTTAGAATGGACTGGTTGGATCTCCTTGCAGTACAAGGGACTCTCAAGAGTCTTCTCCAACACCACAGTTCAAAAGCATCAATTCTTCGGCGATCAGCTTTCTTCACAGTCCAACTCTCATATCCTTACATAACCAGGGGAAAAACCATAGCCTTGACTAGATGGACCTTGGTTGGCAAAGTAATGTCTCTGCTTTTTAATATACTATCAAAATTGGTCATAACTTTCCTTCCAAGGAGTAAGCGTCTTTTTATTTCATGGCTGCAATCAGCATCTGCAGTGATTTTGGAGCCCAAAAAAATAAAGTCTGACACTGTTTCCACTGTTTTTCCATCTATTTCCCATGAAGTGATGGGGCCAGATGCCATGATCTTTGTTTTCTGAATGTTGAGCTTTAAGCCAACTTTTCACTCTCCTCTTTCACTTTCATCAAGAGGCTTTTGAGTTCCTCTTCACTTTCTCCATAAGGGTGGTGTCATCTGCATATCTGAGGTTATTGATATTTCTCCCGGCAATCTTGATTCCAGCTTGTGCTTCTTCCAGCCCAGCGTTCCTCATAACGTACTCTGCATATAAGTTAAATAAGCAGGGTGACAATATACAACCTTGACGTACTCCTTTTCCTATTTGGAACCAGTCTGTTGTTCCATGTCCAATTCTGACTGTTGCTTCCTGACCTGCATACAAGTTTCTCAAGAGGCAGGTCAGGTGGTCTGGGATTCCCATCTCTTTCAGAATGTTCCACAGTTTATTGTGATCCACACAGTCAAAGGCTTTGGCATAGTCAATGAAGCAGAAATAGATGTTTTTCTGGAACTCTCTTGCTTTCTCCATGATCCAGCGGATGTTAGCAATTTGATCTCTGGTGCCTCTGCCTTTTCCAAAACCTGCTTGAACATCTGGGAGTTCATGGTTTATATACTGCTGAAGCCTGGCTTGGAGAATTTTGAGCATGACTTTACTAGCGTGTGAGATGAGTGCAATTGTGCGGTAGTTTGAGCATTCTTTGGCATTGCCTTTCTTTGGGATTGGAATGAAGACTGACCTCTTCCAGTCCTGTGGCCACTGCTGAGTTTTCCAAATTTGCTGGCATATTGAGTGCAGCACTTTCACAGCATCATCTTTCAAGATTTGAAATAGCTCAACTGGAATTCCATCACCTCCACTAGCTTTGTTCATCGTGATGCTTTCTAAGGCCCACTTGACTTCACATTCCAAGATGTCTGGCTCTAGGTCAGTGATCACGTTATCGTGACTATCTTGGTCGTGAAGATCTTTTTTGTACAGTTCTTCTGTGTATTCTTGCCACCTCTTCTTAAAATCTTCTGCTTCTCTTAGGTCCATACCATTTCTGTCCTTTATCGAGCCCATCTTTGGATGAAATGTTCCCTTGGTATCTCTAATTTTCTTGAGAAGATCTCTAGTCTTTACTATTCTGTTGTTTTCCTCTATTTCTTTGCATTGATTGCTGAGGAAGGCTTTCTTATCTCTCCTTGCTATTCTTTGGAACTCTGCATTCAGATGCTTATATCTTTCCTTTTCTCCTTTTCAAGCTGTTTATAAGGCCTCCCCAGACAGCCATTTTGCTTTTTTGCATTTTTTTTCCATGCGGATGGTCTTGATCCCTGTCTCCTGTACAATATCACAAACCTCTGTCCATAGTTCGTCAGGCACTCTATCAGATCTAGTCCCTTAAATCTATTTCTTACTTCCACTGTATATTCATAAGGGATTTGATTTAGGTCATATCTGAATGTTGTAGTGGTTTTCCCTACTTTCTTCAATTTCAGCCTGAATTTGGCAATAACGAGTTCATGATCTGAGCCACAGTCAGCTCCCGGTCTTGTTTTTGC
This sequence comes from Moschus berezovskii, assembly GCF_049115385.1. NCBI lineage: Eukaryota > Metazoa > Chordata > Mammalia > Artiodactyla > Moschidae > Moschus > Moschus berezovskii. The sequence continues at coordinate 22,422,033 of NC_142483.1, forward strand.
TAACTGTATACAGCTTCTCCATCTTTGGCTGCAAAGAATATAATAACTCCCAAACCTCAGTGGTTAACACATAAAAATGTATCTCTTGATGACACAAAATCTGCTGTAGATCAAGCACTTCCTCAGGCTGCTGTACCCATATGATGACTCAGTGATCTTGTGTCTCCACTTTCTGAAACCTAGGCTCCACACTCCTCACAGAAAGGTAAGAGGCTCCAGACAAGCAAAGGGAGGATTTATTGCTTGAGCCTGGAGGAGACACAGGTCCTTTGAAAGTTAGACTCCCTAAAAAGATTCTTAGATGGTGATTAAAATGCAATAGGATTAACAAAATATGAAAAGTGAAAGTGAAAGTCACTCAGTTGTGTCCAACTCTTTGTGACCCGATGGACTATACAGTCCATGGAATTCTCCAGGCTAGAATACTGGAGTGGGTATCATTTCCCTTCTGCAGGGATCAAATCCAGGTCTCCCACATTGCAGGTGGATTCTTTACCAGCTGAGCCACAAGGGGAGCCCCAAATACTGAAGTGATAAGCCTATCACTTCTCCAGTGGATCTCCCCCACCCAGGAATTGAACTGCGGTCTCCTGCATTGCAGGTGGATTCTTTACGAACTGAGCTATGAGGGAAGCCCCTAACAAAATAAAATGCTGCCAATAAAAACCCACACAGGGTTAGGGTCAAGTCTAAGAGGTGAATACTGTCACTTAACAATCTTTCTAAAAGGTAGGAAAAGAGATTTTTCTGTTTGAAAGGGAAGATCTGGGATGCACAGCAGAGCACATCTGTACTGAGTGGGATGAGTAGTAACATAAAAAATAAAATCAGAAAGACAGAATATTACATATTTTTTGCAACTTGGAACAAATATCGGACAACAGTCACTTAACTGAACATACGTGTACTTTTATCACATTAGGAAGAGGTAGGTCGTCCAAGCTGGTGTCACATGCCATGCTACCAGGGCCTCAAGATACTTTTATCTTTTGCTCCTCTATATGGAGCATGTATCCTCATGGTCATGAAATAGTCCCTCTCTCTGCAGGCATTCCATTCTTAAGTAATGTAGGAAGAAAATGGGTAAGGGCGAGAGACACACGCATGCTGGATTTGTCCTTTTCTAAACTGATGGCGGGGAAAAGCTTTCCCAGGAAGACCTCACCAGAAGTCTTCCCCTTATATTTCATTATCCATAAATGGATTGTCTGGCTACTCCTAATTCACATGAGTCCAGGGAGTTGAGAGCTTGTGATGAGCTCATGGTGACACTGATAGCATCAGATTTCTGCTCATCAGAAAGAAGAGCCCACTGATAGCAGCCCTGGATAGCCAACCAGCATTGTACGTCACGGGCAGGGAGACACCAGATCACGGAAGACCTTGGCATCCACAGAAGGGAGTTTTGATTTTACTCTGAATGCAAAGGGTAACCACTGATGGATTTGAAGAACAGTACACAATTTAGTTTACGCAGGCAGTTGGAGAGAAACAGAGGGAGAGGGGAGGCTCTCCAGAAGGCCTAAGGTATTAGGTCACAAGGAACATTAGATGGCTCAGGTGAGTGGCTCAACAGTGCACATGTGGTTTATGATGAGTCTCTGAACTTGAACATGTGACTGCCACCTTGGGCAGATAAACTCATTCTGCCTAGAATCTTCCTCCTGTGGGGAGAGAAAGGATCCTAATAGGTAAACAGGGTGTCAATTTGATCAGTCCCTTTAACAGAAACCTGAGGTCCTGGAGCTGGAAGCTAGCCTAAGTCATCATGCCCTGCTTTCCTCCAGGCAGATAAGGAATCATTTTGTAGATGAGAGAGTTGAAGCTGTGAGCGGCCATTGTTGTTCTTGTTGTTTAACTCCTTAAGTCGTGTCTGACCCTTTTGCGACCCCATGGACGATAGCTACCATCGGGGTTGCAAAGAGTCGGACACAACTGAGCGACTGAACTGAACTGAACTGAACTGGACCACAGTCAACCAAGTTCCTCTGTCCATGAGATTTCCCAGACAAGAATACTGGAGTGAGTTGCCATTTCTTTCTCCAGGGGAATCTTCCTGACCCAAAGGTCAACCCACATCTCCTGTATCGGCAGCCGGAATTCTTTACCACTAAGCCACCAACAGAAGCCCAAGAGTGGCCATACCACCTCTTTAACTTATGAGTAAAGGCAATTCCAATGGTGGGGGCGGTATGTGAGTTCAACCCCTGATCGGGGAACTAAGATCCCACATGCTACAGGGCCCTTGAGCCCGTTCCACAACTAGACAGAAGCCTGTGAGCCGCAACGAAGGTCTCCTCTGCCACAACGAAGACCCGATGCAGCCGAATATTTTTTAAAAAACCAATTACTTGAGTCTGTTTCTGAGTCTGAGGTCTGTGACACATCGCTGGTTATCCCATTTGTTCCCTTCCTCTACTATTCTCCGTATTTCCTTCCTCCTTTATTTTCTCCTCACTCTCAAGATTTTCAGATTTCCCATTCAGCACCTTTTTATGGATTCAACCCTGACTGAAAATATTTATAAATAGCAAAGAGGAGAGAACTCCCTGGTAACCTTGTAAATATAGAAAAAAAAAAGTTCCTGGACGTTTTTCCAGTAGAACATAAACAAACATAGGCCATCTGGCACCACCAAGTGGCGATTCTTGGAACTGCATGGGTAAAAGTACAACATGTTTTGCTTCCTGCCCACCTGAGACCCTGCTGTGTGTTTTAGCTGTTCAGTCTGTGTCTGACTCTTTGCGACTTCATGGACTGTAGTCCACCAGGCTCCACTGTCCATGGAATTGTCCAGGAAAGAATACTACAGTGGGTAGCCATTCCCTTCTCCAGTGGATCTTCCTGACCCAGGGACTAAACACAGGTCTCCTGCACTGCAGACAGACTCTACTGTCTGAGCCACCAGGAAAGCCCAAGACCCTGCTGCTGCTGCTGCTGCTAAGTCACTTCAGTCGTGTCCGACTCTGTGTGACCCCATAGACGGAAGCCTACCAGGCTCCCCCTTCCCTGGGATTCTCCAGGCAAGAACACTGGAGTGGGTTGCCATTTCCTTCTCCAATGTGTGAAAGTGAAAAGTGAAAGTGAAGTCGCTCAGTCGTGTCCGACCCTTAGCGACCCCACAGACTGCAGCCCACCAGGCTCCTCCGTCCGTGGGATTTTCTAGGCAAGAGTACTGGAGTGGCTTGCCATTGCCAAGACCCTGCTAGGATACCAGATAATAGCTTGATTGCATACATCTTGGAGTGATGATAGCTTGATTGTATACATCTTGGAGTGATGATTCATGAGCCTTCCTGAACCCTGGGATTCTCACATGTAGATTTGGAAGAGAGGAAATAGTCTTCTTAAGATGGGGGAAAGGATCATTGCTTTAGATTTTTCTTTGACTTGAAATGTTCTTATTTCCACACATGCTGAATCCAAGAGAGCTTCTTTGATTTATCCAAGGTCCCATATCTGGTAAGCAGGAACATTAGGATTTGATCACTCCTTCCTGGCTCTTCGTCTTGTGTTCTAGTAACTAGTACTATAAATGATTGTTAAACATAGACAACATTGGCCAGAAGGAATCGTGCACTTTGAATCATAAAATCAGTCTTGACAATAGGTTAGGAATAAAGATTGGGGCTTCTCTGACTCTGATTCCTATATCATTCACTGGCATTCTTTAGTAACTAGTAACCTCTACATGACAGGAACTCTTCGAAATGTATTTTGAATAAATGGATGAATGAGCCTCCTTTCTTTTCCATTCACTGTTGCTGGAGTGCAAGCAAACCATGTTCTGCTATTCTGCATGTGATCATGTCCCCAGAATATTATTTAACTCTGTTTCCACTGGGATTGTCTCATAGGTGTTTCCTTGACATAGGAGAACAACTGTGGAAATACCATGATTACAATGTTTGATTCAAGAAATCAGTCAAAAGCTTTCAATATCAGCCCAGTCCCTCCAACTGCCAGGTTGTTGGATGATGTCAATTGATGTTGCAGAAAAAATAAGTCTGAACAGTTCTGTAAGTATGGGGATGGCCATCAGAATCCTGTGATTATCTCAGTAGCTTAACTTTTGAGAAAGACTTTTCAATAACTGGCAGGAGATTCAGTAACGGGACCTTAGCTGTGAAAATTTAATACTCGGTCTCAATTCTGGCCTAATCCTAACATGGCCCACCAATGAGTCTTATATGATTGCATCATCTTTCCTTTTAACCTCAGAGCCTTTATCTTTCTTCAAAGAAAATTCTGCTGACTTATCTTTCTCCTATGCCTATGTGTCTGTTTAGAGTTCTCCACTTTCATTATATCAAAAAACAGGGTAGCATAGTAAAAATAGGTGACATTTAGAACCAAAGAGTTCTGGATCTGAATCCTGGTATTGGGACCTTATGGATTTGTAGCTTTGGGCAAAAACCTCAACCTATCTGACTTCAACAACAAATTCAGTTCAGTTCAGTTTAGTCACTCAGTCGTATCCAACTCTGTGACCCCATGGACTGCAGCATGCCAGGCTACCCTGTCCATTACCAACTCCCAGAGCCTACCCCTTCTCATCCTGCCTTCATTCTTTCCCAGCACCAGGGTTTTTTCAAATGAGTTCTTTACATCAGATGGCCAAAGTATTGGAACTTCAGCTTCAGCATCAGTCCTTCCAATGAATATTCAGGACTGATTTCCTTTACGATTGACCTCCTTGCAGTTCAAGGGACTCTCAAAAGTCTTCTCCAACACCATGGTTCAAAAGCATCAATTCTTTTGCATTCAGCTTTCTTTATAGTCCAACTCTCACATCCATACATGACTACTGGAAAAACCATCGCTTTGACTAGACGGACCTTTGTCAGCAAAGTAATGTAAAACAAATTAGTGGAGAAGGCAATGGCAAGCCACTCCAGTACTCTTGCCTAGAAAATCCCATGGATGGAGGAGCCTGGTAGGCTGCAGTCCGTGAGGTCGCTAAGGGTCGGACACGACTGAGCGACTTCACTTTCACTTTTCACTTTCACACATTGGAGAAGGAAATGGCAACCCACTCCAGTGTTCTTGCCTGGAGAATCCCAGGGAAGGGGGAGCCTGGTGGGCTTCCGTGTGTGGGGGTCACACAGAGTCGGACACGACTGAAGTGACTTAGCAGCAGCAGCAGCATACACTGAAAGTAAAAACAATAAATTAGGGGTATTCATACACTGAAAGATCAAAGATGCATAATGTATCAAGCACAACATCTGATGTATACATACACACATACATTACGTACCAAATACATGGGTGCAATTTAATCATTATTACTACTGTTATCATTAAGGCAATTTCCATCAAAAGGAGTTATCTACAAATCTACTTTTTAGAAATTGGCCTGGGTACAAAAGGTCATTACAGTAAGTATGTCTCTTCTGTATGCAGATATTTTAGGTCAGGTAAAAGATCAAGAGAGGGTATTTTCCCCTCAGTATTATCATGTAACAAGGGAACTAATTAGCTTCTATTTGTGATCTCTTGGGTCACCTTTCTGTGTTGTACACAGTTGTAATTCTTCCACAGTATGGAAGTTTAAACTATATTAACAGGGAAAATCTGCATGGATGTGTGACGATATAAAAAACATCAACTGAACTTGCAGGACCTATCTGTTGGAGAATGTACATTTAGTTCAAGTACATATGCATTCAGCAGCACTTTCATTGAATTAGTTCAAGTTAATTAAACTCATGATTAATCATGACAGCTTTTTTATGTTTTTGTAAACCAGTCATATGCTTACCATTAGGATGCACTGACTCAGTCTAAGTCAGTGCTGAGTACATGAGTTCTCAGATCCTTCGTGGCAATACCAAGGTCTTTTATGGGTACACAGTCCCTGAAAGGGCCTCTCCGATTTGGTCTAAACCTCACATTTTACCAGAATTTGGGCCCACATATCTAAAGCCTTTATGATACACTGATTCTGCCATACTAAAGTTTCCCAACTTCAATCTCTCTTACAAACACCTTCAAAATTCTTCCCATATCTATCACTATTAATATTATTCACTTAATTTTTTTTTCTAATCAAATTTAAGATTGCTCACTCCTTGAAACCCAGACTTGTCCTAAGAAATATCCATAAAAATCACTGGTTTTAAAATGCCAGATTCCCCCCCGCCAAAGACTTATTTAACATGTAAGTATTAACGTTTCTTTGTAAAAAATGTGTTCATGTACCATCTTGCATCATCTCAGAAGCCACCTGTGGTACAGACCACCCAGTACACAACTAGCCCCAATACATCTCTGCCTCTTTGGAGTAGAAATTTCTGTGTTTCTCTTTCCTTTCAGTGCTTTTCTTTTCCCTCTTGCACATTTCAGTGAGCACTCTGGATAATTTTGTAAAGATAGAGCTCTAAACTCTTGTGAATTGAGGCATATGCCTTCATGCCCCAGAAATGTAATCTAAGATATATCTGAAATAACACCTGTCTCTAATGTGAATATGTACCACATGTCTAGGTTCTGCTCCTTCTAACATATTTGCTATTTATTCTTCCTGTTTTTAGAGATTCTGAAGGAAGGATTCCAGTCTGCTACAGTAAATAGAGCATGAAAATCCAGTCTGGCTTGAATTTTATCCTAGACATTAACCCTATCTCATTTTTTTCAGGCTATTCCTACTGGTTGTTAAAAGAAAAGAAAGAGTTAGTTGCTCCACTGTGTCCAACTCTTTGCGGTATCATGGACTGTAGCCCGCCAGGCTCCTCTGTCCATGGAATTCTCCGGGCAAGAATACTAGAGTGGGTTGCCATTTCCTTCTCCAGGGTATTTTCCCAACCCAGGGACAGAACTGGGTCTCCTCCATTGCAGGCACATTCTTTACCTTCCGAGCCACCAGAGAAGGTGTGGCCAATAATTAACCTTTATTTCCCCTGCTAAGAACACCTTAACCTAACATGTCCCCTACTAAGAACACCTTAACCTTAACGAGAGGATACATACATATCATGTTTCAACCTTAAATGGGGTTCTACACATAAGCATTCTCTGGATACGTTTCTCCCTGTACTACCATCCCAAGGACTGTATATATATCCAGCATGGGAGAGCAGATTGGTGATGTGCAGGCACTTGTGCTCTGACTGTCTGGATTTAGATAAAGACTCATCCACTTCTAGTTTCATATATATATAATTCATATATATATATATATATATATATATATATCCGTTCAATTCATTTCAGTCGCTTAGTCGTGTCCGACTCTTTGCGACCCCATGAACCACAGCACGCCGGGCCTCCCTGTCCATCACCAACTCCCGGAGTTCACTCAAACTCATGTCCATCGAGTCAGTGATGCCATCCTGTTATGCCCTGAGTCCGGTCCCCCCATACTGGTAGAATAAGACACTCACAGCAATGCAAAAAGCAAGAATGGGGTTTATTTCTAGCTCGAGCTAGGGCTCATGCCTCCTCCAGCGCAGTGGAGTGGGACAAGAGCCCCGAGCCCAGGTCACAGCGGTTTTTATAGTCTCAGGTTACATAAGCACCTATTTTTGTTCAAAAGATCAAGCTGGCAGAAGCTCATTGGCCAGTTCATGCGCGTGCGGGGTTTTTCTGGGGGATTTCCCTTTTTCCTCTGATTGGCCCGATTTTTTGGCTCAGGAGGGACTTTTCTAGGGAGGAGTTTCTTATTTTTGGTGCTGGTGGGATCTTCTTAGGGAGGAGTTTCTGTGAACTTAGCCTCCACCCTGTCTCCAGGAAATCGAAACTTAGGCCTAAGCAAGGTCTCAGGCCTATCCTGGCTACTCAGATGTTAGGGCTCCTAACATCTCCCCACTTTTCTGTTGTTCAAACGGAGGAATCTTCCTCCGTGGGTAGAGTTTGATCCAGGGATCTTTATACAGCCTTACTCAAAACAATTCTAGGAATCTTTACTTAAAAACAACCTTATCTAAAATGGAGTAACTTTGGTTCTATGAGCAGCAAGCAAAGTACAGAAGCAAAAATGCATTACAGGAGCATTAAGTTCTACATTACGTTACAGCGTCTAATCTGAAATCACACCCATAATATCATTTTTCAGGATATCTGGGAAATAGTTATTTCCCAAGATGTCTGAACCATAGCTACTCTATTTTGACTTTTAATTGTAAAAAATTTTTAATAGCCAAAGCAGATGTCACCATTAATGACGTCAGTGTTTTTCTAGGTATGAGAAGATGCAAGAATTGGAACTCATAAAACCTGTTTCTGAAAAGATCTGACTATCTGAAGGCCTGTTATGCCAGTTTTTTCAGAGCACAGAGTGCCTCATTCCTGATTTTCACCCTGAACTTCTTTCAGGGGGTGTTGAAGGTCAACAGCTTGCAATGGTCATGACATAATCTTTGTAGAGGCAGCTGGCAAGTACCAACTTCCAGTCAGCAGGGTCCCTTCATAGCCACATATCCGACCATGTGACACCATTTTATGGCCATTGTGTCCCGTGGTGCTGGGAAGTCTCATTCCCACATCTAGGGAAGCGATGGGCCACTCAGTGTGCTAAAATTGGACCAGGCTTTGCAAGTAGCAAAAGTCTCTGGACCACTGTCTTACTAGCCTACTTGTCCAGGAAAATATTCCCTCTTGTTGCTTTTTCTCATACCCAGAGTCACATTATTACAATTATTGATCTCATATGGAACTGCATACCAGCATTATATCACAGGCTCAGTGAAACAAGTGACATAGAAAATAATATAGCCATAGCTAGCAGTTATTAGTAAAATAAGAATTATAAGTCAAGGACTTTTATTAGATAAAGCCTGGCATACCCCAAGTCACCTGACTTCATTTGTTAAATGACTATAGCCTGGTGTTAATCTCCTGGTTGTACATTATGGAGCATCTGACCTTTATCTGAAGATTGGTTACTGAGATAAGCCTTAGAAACTAACCTAGAGTGTCCTTTTTAATAACTTAATTAAATCTTTTAGCAGTATCACGTAACAAGGAACTGTCTTAGCAGTGAGTCTTAGTAAACACTAGACCTTAATTAACAAAACTAGAAACTTAATTTAACAATTTACAAACTTAATATTCCATGATTTTTCATTATGGAGGCATTAACCCTGTAGCCAGGAAGGCTTTAACCCATCAAATAAAAAATGAGGCTTGTCAGGGAGCTGGGAAAAGCCAAGCAGCCATCTTGGATTTCCCATAGCCCTGACTCTGATTTCCAGCTATTTTTTTTAATTTTCCAATTTAGAAGCAGACTGTTGCCATGGTTTAAGGACATTAGGATGGCACAAGTCTAACAGAGTTTTTGTATAAGCAGAATGAGCTTTTACATGTCTACAAACCCGACTCTTGGATTAATTTCTAAACCTAGCATAGGATCAGGCCTATGGTAGAAAAGAATGTGATTTATATGCAGAGGGCTAAGAAGTCAAGAAAACATTATAAATGATCATACGAATCAGGTCCAGCATCTTGGGCAAGCTGTCTACCTCTGATGTCGTCATCTTCTCATCCTGGTGTAGTATAGTTTCTTCTGAAAAAAGTCCTTCCGTCCAGGTTGGAGACAGTCCCTTAAATTATGTCTTTTTCTAGTCCTGGTTGCAGGTCATGAGGCATCTGATCTTCATCCAAAGATAGATCACTGAGACAAGCTTCAGAAACAAACCTAGGGTGCTCTTCAAGAACTCAACCAAATCCTATATTAATATCACATAACAGCAAAGATCCATTCAGGAAATGAGTCTTAGTAGATACAGACTTCCATTAACAAACTGGGATTTAACACTCATTTAAACATCATTTTTTCCCTAAAATTACTCTCATTTTTATCAAATATAACCAAATTAAGCCTTGTTTACAAAATAGATCTGTTCTCAATAAACTTGACCTGATTATTTATATAACCATAGACTTTTCTTTTTTTTTTTGCTTTGCTGAAACTTTTATGGAGTCTCAAACTTAACTTTAAAACCTTTCAGGACTAGGAAAGTCATCTCAAAGGCTTATCACAGATTTTGCCTAACAGATGTGAGTGAATTCCTCCCTTTCTTAAGGTCTCCAAAACTGAGATCTCTGTACCTGTTAGTGAGATAACCTTCTTAATTTATCTGATAAAGTTACTGGAAGCCTAAGAGTTTCCAGTCTCTGAAGGGGTCAGATAGAGAAAAATGTTAAATGCTTCAATTTGTCTATTAAATACCATTTTACCAAATTACTGTTAAGTCATAATTAGTTTGAGGGGAAGGTTTCCTAAGATCTGGAAAACACAGATTCAAACCAGTAATTTTTCAGAAACCATAAAAGTTATAAGCATATTTGCCAGTTCATTCGGTCCTTTTGTTAACCTTTGTACAGTCATCAGGTTTCCCACTCAGTTCAGTTCAGTTCAGTCGCTCAGTCGTGTCCGACTCTCCGCGACCCCATGAATCACAGCACGCCAGGCCTCCCTGTCCATCACCAACTCCCGGAGTACACTCAAACTCATGTCCACAGAGTCGGTGATGCCATCCAGCCATCTCATTCTCCGTCGTCCCCTTCTCCTCCCGCCCCCAACCTTTCCCAGCATCAGAGTCTTTTCCAGTGAGTCAACTCGTCGCATGAGGTGGCCAAAGTATTGCAGTTTCAGCTTTAGCATCAGTCCCTCCAATGAACATCCAGGATTGATCTCCTCTAGAATGGACTGGTTGGATCTCCTTGCAGTATAAGGGACTCTCAAGAGTCTTCTCCAACACCACAGTTCAAAAGCATCGATTCTTCGGCGGTCAGCCTTCTTCACAGTCCAACTCTCACATCCATACATGACCACGGGAAAAACCATTGCCTTGACTAGACGGACCTTGGTTGGCAAAGTAATGTCTCTGCTTTTTAATATACTATCAAGGTTGGTCACTAGAATCCTTTTAATTTCTTACCCAGTTCAGAAACTTGTATTTATCCAAAAGTCCTTTTTATAAATCTTCTGGAAGAGGAAGCATTTTCTCAAGAAACTTGGTTAGTGCTGTGACACCACTTTAAGATAGTAATCAGAATTATGGCAACATTTTACCTGAACATATCAGAATTTATATATAAATTGTTTCTAGGATATCTGTATTAGTAACATTTACCATACAATATACCCGAGACTTTTTATTCACTTGACAGTACTTCCCATGTATTTAACATGGAAGTTGAACCCAATTAGTGTAGTATCTCCCTTTGGGATGTTTCAGGGACCCTCTGAAGCATCCCAAAGTCAGCTAGAAGCCAAAAGTGCTTCATCAGATTGATTTAGGAAGTTTTGTCAACAAATATCAGAAAGGTTTAGAGCACTCAGTCAGATGGGATTATAGGTCACTGAAACAATAGCTATTCACTCAGCCATAGTAACAATATAGGATTTCAGAGGCAAATATGGAACAGATCATTTAAGAGGCAAATAAACTTAAATCTATTGTCAAATGCAGTTTAACATCTCAAGAAAATGTTTATTTATACACAAAACTCTTTCCTTGGGGTCCACTTTCCACAAAACCATTTTATCACTTTCTGTACCCATTTGTTCTCCCATCCTGGAACAGCCAACTGTAAGTCAGACCTACTACCTTTTTCCTTCATAAAATGTAACTTCCTTCTTCATACCTTCTTTACTGAACACACACATCTTACTTCCCTTAAGCAACCAAGAATTGACCTTTATATTAGCATTCTATAGATTGGTGAACATAAATACCAGTGATAACTTAAAAAATTTTAGCAAACATCTCAGGATGGCATCAAACATTATTTATTAATAGTCTAAAATCTTTAGCTTTTCTGTAAGTTAGTATTCAGTAGTGAATGTTTCAGAATCTTATTTGGAAATGACCTAGCTATTCAATAAACTTTTGTTACTTAATTTAGCACAACCTTAGAAATTCAGGTTACCAAAATCTAGAGAAACTGTTTTAGACAGACATTTTTAATCTTAATAGAGTTTATCTAAAAGCTCATGTCTCATTTACATTTCTTAGAAGTTTCTTTTTTTTTCACTCAAGGTAATTTCTTTGTCGACAAACTTGTAACAGATATGATATTTAATTTATATTGAACCTAGGTGCAATGAAAATATTCTACTTAATGTTAATTACTCTAAGACATGTCTATATTAGATAGATCAACAAACATTAATATCAGGTATTTAATACTCAATATTTTCCAGTTTACTTGAACCTGGAATTTATTATTTAATTTAGAATTATTTGATTTGTAAGCACTTACCCTTTTTTAAGCCAATTAAATAGAGCTCATTTACAAATTAACTTCAAAAATATTACTCAGAGACAAAGACATACCAAGACATATTAAGATAGACACAGAGCGAGTCTTTAGTCATGAATTAGATATTACAATATAAAATTCACTAGTTTATAAAAACAATTGGACCGATTCTATAGGGGGTCGGCGGTGGGACCCCATAAACAATAAAAGGGCATAAGGAAGGAGAGTCACCCAGTCCCTGCCAGTCTCTATTGCCAATTTTGCCAATGTTTCTTTTAGGATCCGATTCATCCTTTTTACTTGACCCGAGCTCTGGGGATTGTATTCGCAGCGTAATTTTCATTTAATCTCCATAGCCAAAACCAATCCCTGAACAACTTTATCTTAGCCAAATTCCTTGGTCTCCGGGCAGCTGCTCAGAGGCCTGCCATTAGAGTCTGGCGGTACACTCGGAGATGCTCCCTACCTTCTGCGCGCTCAAAGTCCCACTGGGGCCGGGTCAATGGAAATCCCTCATCAATTAGTTTCGGCTGCAGGGTGGGCCTCCCGTCCACACCCGGGACATGTTTCCGAGCTTCCGATAGAATCCGCTCCCATTCTTCCGTGGTGAAGAGCACCTGTAACAACTACTGACAGTCATCCCAGGTGGGATTATGGGTGAAAAGGATAGAAACAAAAGGCTTTATCCATGCTGGTGGGTTTTCCACCAGATCTTGCCAGACCAGGATATAGGGCATCTGGTCCGGGTGGCCGGAAGAGCCGGGCGTGAGAACCTTCCCCCAACAGCCCGGATGGTGGGCAGGCTGAAGGTTCCCTTTCTCGGCCACCCGACATTAAAAGTGGGCCACTCCGAGGAGCAGAGCGTCACCAGCTTATCCTCTTCACTAGCAGAGACAAGTCTCGGACCCTAGCTTTAAAGTCAGAGAAATGATCCATCATGAGGGAGAGCGGGGTAGAGTTTCCTTGACCCATGACCACAGAATAGATTACGGGAGAGAAAAGACACAGGACAGAGACAATGCCGGCACACACGATAACACAACAAATGGAGAACAGACAAACGTCGGCCGAAAACACGCTACTAGGTCTCTGAGACCTCTGAGGCTTCCTGCAGTTTAAAGTAACCTTACCGAAGGGCGTCCACTGCCCACCAGATTCCGGATTGGGAGAGACCTCCTCTCTCCCGCAGAGCCAGCTGCCTTCCAGCACGAATGCTGGGCCTCGGCCTTATGCCGGCTATGGCGATCAATTCGCCCCTGAACAGACCTTGCAGAGCCAGCTGCCTTCCAGCGCGAATGCTGGGCCTCGGCCTTACGCTGGCTACCGCGATCAATTCGCCCCTGAACAGACCTTGCAGATCCAGCTGCCTTCCAGCGCGAATGCTGGGCCTCGGCCTTACGCTGGCTATGGCGATCACCCCTGAACAGACCTTGCACCGGTGCTGTAATCAGCCCTCCTCCGGGCTGATGAACCCTTCTGCCGGGAGAGCATTATTCTCCCCAGTCAGAGGGATCCCGGACGAGCCCCCAAATGTTATGCCCTGAGTCAGGTCCCCCATACTGGTAGAATAAGACACTCGCAGCAATGCAAAAGCAAGAATGGGGTTTATTTCTAGCTCAAGCTAGGGCTCATGCCTCCTCCAGCGCAGTGGAGTGCGGACAAGAGCCCCGAGCCCAGGTCACAGCGGTTTTTATAGTCTCAGGTTACATAAGCACCTATTTCTGTTCAAAAGATCAAGCTGGCAGAAGCTCATTGGCCAGTTCATGCACACGTGGAAGCTCATTGGCCAGTTTATACGCACGCGGGGTTTTCTCTGGGGGATTTCCCTTTTTCTTCTGATTGGCCCAATTTTGGCGCCGGCGGGATTTTTCTAGGGAGGAGTTTCTTAATTTTGGCGCTGGCGGGATCTTCTTAGGGAGGAGTTTCTGTGAATTTAGCCTCCACCCTGTCTCCAGGAAATTGAAACTTAGGCCTAAGCAAGGTCTCAGGCCTATCCTGGCTACTCAGATGTTAGGGCTCCTAACAAGCATAAGTCCTTCCAGTGAACACCCAGGATTGATCTCCTTTAGAATGGACTGGTTGGATCTCCTTGCAGTCCAAGGGACTCTCAAGAGTCTTCTCCAGCACCACAGTTCAAAAGCATCAATTCTTCGGCCATCAGCTTTCTTCACAGTCCAACTCTCACATCCATACATGACCACGGGAAAAGCCATAGCCTTGACTAGACGGACCTTGGTTGGCAAAGTAATGTCTCTGCTTTTTAATATGCTATCTAGGCTGGTCATAACTTTCCTTCCAAGGAGTAAGCATATATATATATATAAATTCCTGAGTCCATGTGAGTCTCAGTTTCATCGTCTGTAAGATGAGGATAATGAGAGCATCTACTTCATTAGGTTGTTATGAGTAACAGATAAGATTTGATGGATAAAACTTGTCCCATTGCCTGACACTTACTAGGAGCATGGCAAATTTAGACTTTATTGTAAGAGTAAGGCTGGTTTACACTTTAGGAACTTAGGGTTTTATGACCTATGCTTTAATGTAAGTGGGATGCTTGGGAGATACCATTGTAATGAAATGACTGGTGATTTTCCATTACAAAGGGGGAAATGTTAGGTTACTGCCTAGTGACTACTTCTTATACCCCAATTCTTAAGACTCTCAGGAAATTACTCCCATCACAACAAAGAAATAACACTACTGCCATTTCCTCATGGGATTAATACCATTGTTGGGCTGGTCACAGACTAGAAAAGTGGTCAGCATCCTTCTATGAAAAGGCCATTTTTCCTATTAGCAGGTCTTAGGGGTGAGAAACTTGCCAAAAAGAAAGCACATGCCTTCACCAGACACCAAGCCATTCAGTGAAGCAAATGCCTCACGCCAGGGAAAAAAAAATCATAGTTTTTGCACATATTTCTTTATCAAAGCCAAGACCATTTAAAATATAAACTGGCTGAATTACTGGAACATTTATATCGATTTCCCTTATTTGACAAGGCTTACTTGCTATTGTTCTTTTAAATCCTAATTCATGTTGTCCTGACTTCGAAGCTATGTTTCCACCATTTAAAAAAGAACAACAATAAAACCATTCACACAGGATGAAGAGATAAATCCAAGAGTTATAACTCAGAACTGGTCTAATTCAGTGGGAAAAAAAAAAAAAAAGAGAAGAGGGGAGCCTCATCCACCAGATTTATAAAGTCATAAAGCAAGGTTACTTCATACAGCTCTCAAGGCTGCTTCAAATGAATATTTCAAATTCTGACTCCTACTGGAATTATAGCTAAAGGAACTAAAATTTGATAATGCAGTATTCCCTTCTCCATCCTCAGCATTCCCCAAATTAAACTTTTTATAAGATGGTTTATAGAAAATGATGTTGAATTAATGGTCAGGTCACCTGGCTTCTATTCCTAACTCTACTACAACTGTAGAGGCCGTGATCTAGTTTCTTTTGGGGGCTTATGTCCCTCATCTGTAAAACAGAAAGTATTATCACTAACATCCTATAACTGCATCCCCCAGAATGACAACAAGGTAGCAACTGAGGAAATATATTAATCTGAGCAAGTCATTTGATTACCCTAGGGGAAAAAAAAGAAGGCAAAACAGTTTCCCAAAGAAAGCCTTTTCTTTTAACATTTCCATGTAGAAAAAAAAAAATCCACATTAAAAAATGTTTTAAACTCTGATTCTCAAAAAAAATAAAATAAAAAAGACTGACATATATACACTACCTAGTGTAAGACAGACAGACAGTGGGAAGCTGCTATATAACACAAGGAGCTCAGCTCCGTGCTTTGTGATGACCTAGAGGGGTGGGATAGGAGAAGGCGATGGCACCCCACTCCAGTACTCTTGCCTGGAAAATCCTGTGGATGGAGGAGCCTGGTGGGCTGCAGTCCACCGGGTTGTGAAGAGTCGGACACGACTGAGCAACTTCACTTTCACTTTTCACTTTCATGCATTGGAGAAGGAAATAGTAACCTACTCCAGTGTGCTTGCCTGGAAAATCCCAGGGACAGGGGAGCCTGGTGGGCTGCCATCTATGCGGTCGCACTGTCGGACACGACTGATGCGACTTAGCAGCAGCAGCAGCAGCAGAGGAGTGGGATGGGGGTGAGGACAAGAGGGAGATTGATGAGGGAGGGGAGATGTGTGTGTGTGTATACTTAAGGCTGATTTGCATTGTTGTATGGCAGAAACCAACACAAGACTGTAAAGCAATTCACAAGACTGTAAAGCAATTATCCTCCAATTAAAAATAAGAAAAAAGAAAAAAAATCACACAATTTAAACAAGTTTTGTTCAAAACTCAAAATTTTAATTTACTACCCTCTGATGCTGGGAAAGGTTGGGGGCGGGAGGAGAAGGGGACGACGGAGAATGAGATGGCTGGATGGCATCACCGACTCTGTGGACATGAGTTTGAGTGTACTCCGGGAGTTGGTGATGGATAGGGAGGCCTGGCGTGCTGTGATTCATGGGGTCGCAGAGAGTCGGACACGACTGAGCGACTGAACTGAACTGAACTGAGTGGAGACTAAGAGCCAATGTTGTTAATTCCATTTGAAAGTACATTCATATCTTTGTTCATAGGACAGGAGTAAGGGGAGCTCTGTTTATACTGTAATCATACACAGTCCTCTTCAAAGTATAATGCAAAGACCTGGGTCTTCAGAATTAACCCAGCTTCCCAGAATCCACTCAAGAGCAACTCAACTGAGCTCTTTGAGGGTGGGGTCCAGGGATTGGCATGATTAACAGAGAACTCAGCTGATTCCTAAACTCACTGGAACTTGAAAACCAATGTTCTAGCTCCTTGAGAGGCACGGAATGGATGCGGGCATTATCATAAATCTAGTGCATAGTTGGGAACTGAATCTCTAAACCTTGAAGAGAGATTCAAATTAAAATTCTCTTTTCTTCCTCTCAAATAAGAGGAAAGTAAGTATCATCAGTTCCCTGTCAACTCTAAGGGAAGGATCATGTTCTTTTGCCCCCAACACAAGGCCTTACATGGTCCAGACCCTAACATCCTCAGCCCTGTAGGCCCTGGTGATTCTGTTATGCTTTGCCTCTGCCCCCATATTAATACCACTGCCAACATTAAATTCCACCTACAACTCTTTTAAATCCTAAATAGAGTCTGGGAAATTGATTCTGGATTTTTAAACATGCTATTCATTCTACATGAAATATAACTTCCTCCAACTTAAATTTGATTGGAAATATCATACCATTTTTCGTTATCATCAATGAAACTGAAAAGGACAATGCTACACGAAATCTAGATCAACGGCAGGAGCATCAAGAGTTCTTCTGTGAACTGCATTTATTCTATCCCTTCTCCACATGCCATTTTTTCCAAGCATTTGCTGTGTCGAGACAGTCGACAGTGATGTTGGCCAATGGCAGTGATTGTTCCACTTTCCAATCACAAGGCTGACCTCAAGTCCCTTCTTCTTTACATAAGTTCAGAAATACTTGGGAACTAAAGATCATAATGTCAACTTTATTTCTGACAAAAGCTTGGTTGGAGACAGTAGCTAGATCTCTGGATACCACTGGAGGGAAGATTTAGGACTACAGAACCAAGAACTTCTGCCCTGCATGTTTCAGGGTCAAAACAACAGAAGATGGAAGAAAAGAATTCATATTCTGATGTAGTAGTCTTTTAGTAGCTTGGCTCGCACCAATTTATAGAATGAACAAAAGTTGTCTCTAAGAAGGGTCTGATCTATAGAAAGTCTGGAGCTGCCCCTCTGTGGAACTGTTGAATAAGAAAAGTCGATCTTCTAAGCTCTGAAATGTATTTTTCAATATCTATGCAAATGGTGACTTGCCTTGATAGTCAGAGTTCCTGTTAACAGAGTGCATTATGTTCTGCTCTGGGCCAGCTGGTCTGCACTGATGGCTTGTTTCTCATAAAAGATGCTGTTTTTACAGGAGAGAGTAAAATACGGTAGTTAAAATTTCAATTATTAATAGGATAATAAAAAGCTATTTCCTTTTCTAACAAAGTTTTTATTGATGTAATTGTAGGTTCACATGTAGATAACAGAGCAATCCTTATACAGTTTACCTTACTGTTTTTCCAGTTTAGTTTCTCTCTCATGCAGATTGGGTGAGTCCTACTGTGTCCTCAAGTTCACCACTTTT
The DNA here is from genome assembly GCF_049115385.1 of Moschus berezovskii. Taxonomy (NCBI): domain Eukaryota; kingdom Metazoa; phylum Chordata; class Mammalia; order Artiodactyla; family Moschidae; genus Moschus; species Moschus berezovskii. The sequence continues at coordinate 22,440,414 of NC_142483.1, forward strand.
ATCCTGTGTCATCTCTACTCTTCTCTTGAGCCCATCCAGTGAATGATTCATTGGTGCTGTTGTATCCTTGAGTTCTATCATCTCCATTTTAAAATAATTTTATTTCCCTGAAACTTTCTATTTTTCCATTTATTACAAGAGAATTTATAATTGATTGCTGAATCATTTTTATGATGCCTGCTCTAAAATTCTGGTCAGATAATTCCAATTCTGATTTATTTAAATGGATGTTGCCATCTGTTGGTTGTCTCCTCTCATTCAAGTTGTGATTTTCCTGGTTCTTGGGACAATGAAAACAGTGAGACACTTTATATTTGGAGGCTCCAAAATCACTGCAGATGGTGACTGCTGCCATGAAATTAAAAGATGCTTGCTCCTTGGAAGAAAAGTTATGACCTACCTAGACAGCATACTAAAAAGCAGAGACATTACTTTACCAACAAAGGTCTGTCTAGTCAAAGCTATGGTTTTGCCAGTAGTCATGTACAGATGTGAGAGTTGGACTATAAAAAAAGCTGTGTGCCAAAGAATTGATGCTTTTGAACTGTGGTGTTGGAGAAGGCTCTTGAGAGTCCCTTGGACTGCAAGGAGATCAACCAATCAATCCTAAAGGAAATCAGTCCCGAATATTCATTGGAAGGACTGATGCTGAAGCTGAAACTTCAATACTTTGGCCACCTGATGCAAAGAGCTGACTCACTGAAAAAGACCCTGATGCTGGGAAAGATTGAAGGCAGGAGGAGAAGGGGATGACAGAGGATGAGATGGTTGGATGGTTTCATCGACATGATGGACAAGAGTTTGGGGAGGCACCGGGAATTGGTGATGGACAGGGAAGCCTGGCATGCTACAATCCACGGGGTTGCAAAGAGTTAGACACCACTGAGTGACTGAACTGAACTGGGATGACATGATTTCAAGCTGTAATGTGGACATGTTGTCTATTATTATGTTAGAATTCTGGGTCCCATCTAAATCTTCCATTTTAACAGGCAATCATCCATTTAGGTGTCATATACAGGTCTTGGATTACTCTGTGGGTTGTGGTTTCAATGGCAGTTTAATTTTCAGAGTCTTTGTGGTGTTACTTTGGTCTGCTTGGTTTATGCTATGTCAACAGCACTCGTTTTCCACCTGAGGGAAGAAAAACCCCACCTGAGCTGCCTTTTCTTGATAGGTCAGGGATTAGGATACAATGGGTCTGGGTCATCTGCCCCTTTCAGGGGACACCCTGCAATTGTTCTGTTCCTTAAGTCCTGAGAAAACCATCTCACCTCCCTCTTACAAGCTTGTGCTATTTCCAGGGTTTCTATTTCTCCAGAGTGGGGAGGAGCAAGGAGAAACTCTTCAACACCATCTTGCCCTAACTCGAAATCACTCTAGTTCATTTTAAGAAGGAAAAAAGCTCCATTTAAACAAATAATTCCTTTTTTTTTTTTTCTGTGAGTCAGTTTCAATCTGCCACGGAGAAGGGGCAACAATATTTAGCCTTGCTGGTTTTGCCCCTTTTCCTCCTCAGCAGTTCCTTCTTTTCCACTCTCCATCTCCCCTGACCTACCTCCCCACCATTATTCCCTCCATCTGTCAAGGTAAAAGTTTGAAGTGATTTTTTAAACAGGAGAAACCAGTGGTATTGAATGTAAGCATGCATACATGCACAAGCACGCGCACGCGCACACACACACACACATACACAAAACAGCTTCTGTGTTAGGTTAAACACAAAGGCAGCTATAAATCAGGGAGTTTTAGGTATCAGCAGATTTGTAGTACTATTAAATGAATTCTGTGATTTCCAATAAGAAGAGATCTGACATTTACTCACTTAATTTTAGTGGCTGATGAGGTTATATGTTTCAACATTCTTAGAGGTTATTTGTATTTAATAGGGATCAAAGTGAAACAAAACAGACCCCTAAAGGCGTAATTTCAGAGAGCAAAGGAGTAAGGATGTTATTTTACAACAGTGAGTTTTCAAAGATGGTAGAGGATAATTCAGTATATTTGTATCTTGGAGGAAGTTATGGTATGTTTAAAGACTGGATTCTAAAATTATCACTGCTTTGTTATATTTTTAATCATTAGGCTTTCCTGTCCTTCACTATCTCCCAGATTTTGCTCAAACTCATATCCATTGAGTCAGTGATGTCATCCAACCATCTCATCATCTGTCGTCCCCTTCTCCTCCCACATTCAATCTTTCCCAGCATCAGGGTCTTTTCCAGGGAGCCAGCTCTTCATATCAGGTGGTCAAAGTATTGGAGCTGCAGCTTCAGCATCAGTCCTTACAATGAATTTGCTTTAGGATTGACTGGTTTGATCTCCATGCTGTCCAAGGGATGCTCAGTCTACTCCAGCACCAAAGTTTGAAACCATCAGTTCTTTGGTGCTCAGCCTTCTTTATGGTCCAACTCTCACATCTGTATGTGATTACTGGAAAAACCAGAGCTTTGACTATACAGACCTATGTGAGATGAGGCAGGTGTTTATTTATTCCATTATATCTTATTGCTTATGAGTTTTTTTAAACTATTTTTAAAAATATATAAAAAGGATTAAGGCCATAACTTGCAAAGCAATCAATACTGGCAAGAGAAGAATTTATTTATTTAGCAGGATACAAACGTGCAATCTTACTTTAAAAACTTAGCTCATTTATGTTTTTCACTTTTTGGTGTTAGAAGCATTCATCCCACTTTAACAGGGCATTCACCTCCCTAGTCTACACTCTAGGAGAAAAACAAATGATTTCCCTCATCACACAGACAATGTTAAAGGGAGTTTTTCCTGCACTCGTCGAAAGAGAAATGGTTTTTTCTATGGCTTATGATTTGTGCTCTGGATGTATGGTCCCCTGAAGTCTGGAAGGAAATAAAAGAAGAGACAGTTTTTGTGTGGAGGGATAAACAAGATGTGGATGTGGGTCTGGAGGTGGAGAAATTAAGTGAGGTGACTGATAAATACAAGTGACCTCACCATAGGGCACTTGTTCTGGAAGGCACTGTCTCATAACCCAGGTCATGTCCAGTGAGTGAACCAAGCTGAGGACAGTTGTAAAGGAACCATGGCCCACAGTGTCTTGGAGGCATTACTCATAATGCAGGCCGTGCAGCCTTTGCCAGCTGGGACTCTAGTCTGCACCACATGGAAACCCTGTTCATGTCCTACCAGTACATCACCAGCTAATTTTCCCACAGCAGTAGCATTCCCCTATGCCATGAGACTTCATACTCTCCCCATCCAATGATGCCCAGACATGCACCTCTAGACAATGCCATGGACTTCTGAAAGATGAATTTCGAAAGCAGGACAGGGATGAGTATGGACCCTATTTAGCCCATGTATGGTTCAGTGTGAAGATGTTAAAACATCTAGGCTTTCCATAGGCTGTAAGGTAGTACTGATTATGAGGTTTCACTATCACTCTCACAGGGCAGAGAGAGAAACAGTGGTAGTGCTGAAGGTTGCTTGTGCCTTAGCAGGGCTAGGGCTGAGACAGGAAACAGGACTGGCAAGCACAGGAGGAAAAGAGCCCAGATCTGGACTTAATGTCGACTCTGAGCACCTGACCTTGCCCAAAAGCTAAAGGAGAGTGAAAAAGTTGGCTTAAAGCTCAACATTCAGAAAACTAAGATCATGGCATCTGGTTCCATCACTTCATGGGAAATAGATGGGGAAACAGTGTCAGACTATTTTTTGGGGCTCCAAAATCACTGCAGGTGGTGATTGCAGCCATGAAATTAAAAGACGCTTACTCCTTGGAGGGAAAGTTATGACCAACCTAGATAGCATATTAAAAAGCAGAGACATTACTTTGAAACACCCGCCCCCGACCGTGTAAACGTCAATCCAACATTTGCTCACATTTCACAAGTTCCTGGGACTTGGGCAATCCAACATTTGCTCACACTTTCACAAGTTCCTGGGACTTGAGCAACCAAAAGCACCTTGCGGAAGGAAAAAAAAAACAGCCCCACCCCGGAGGCTCACGTTTCGCAAAGAAAGTCCCTGAGCTGTATACCCGTGTGATATGCTAATTATGTAGATTTTGGGCTTTAAAACTGGTCTGTAACTGTTGCTAGGGGTCCTCGGCTCACTTTTGATGCAGAGGGCCCGTTTGCGCAAACGTTCAATAAAATCCTCTCGCTGATTGCATCTGTCAGCGTGGTGCTTGGGTCCCAGGGTCGCCCACCCAGACGTTGGTTTGGGCAAAGGCTGGCCCAACAACTTTGCCAACAAAGGTCCGTCTAGTCAAGGCTATGGTTTTTCCAGTGGTCATGTATGGATGTGAGAGTTGGATTGTGAAGAAAGCTGAGCACCGAAGAATTAATGCTTTTGAACTGTGGTGCTGGAGAAGACTCTTGAGAGTCCCTTGGACTGCAAGGAGATCCAACCAGTCCATCCTAAAGGAGATCAGTCCTGAGTGTTCATTGGAAGGACTGATGCTGAGACTGAAACTCCAATACTTTGGCCACCTCATGTGAAGAGTTGACTCATTGGAAAAGACCCTGATGCTGGGAGGGATTGGGGGCAGGAGGAGAAGGGGACAACAGAGGATGAGATGGCTGGATGGCATCACCGACTCAATGGACATTAGTTTGAGTGAACTCTGGGAGTTGGTGATGGACAGGGGGGTCTGGCGTGCTGCGATTCATGGGGTCACAAAGAGTCGGACACGACTGAGCGACTGAACTGAACTGAAGGTAAGAAATTTCTGATACTGTTCAGTGGTGAGGAAGACCTGTACTTCAGGGACGCCTAGACTCCTACCAACTTCAAAGTCAGTCTAACATGATGTCTGCCATTTGGGGTAACTGTATTTCCCTTGCCAGGTGATTAGTTTGAGAAGGAGCCTACAACACATTTCCAGCTAATTAGAGATGAGGGTTACACCACAAGGACTTCTAGAAATTCTTCCTTTCTTTTAAAAAGAGAGATCTTTGGAAGAAATAAGTTACCTTCTTCCATTTCCTCCATCTTGATATATATTTAGGTTGACATGCTAGGGACTGCTGCTGTCATCTCATGATCATGCAGAGAAAGCAAGAGATATAAGAAGAATTTAAGCTGGAGCAATAATGAAGTCAAGCCACTGAGTCCACCCACTCTGAAATGGCCCCATTTTTAGTTCTAATATTGATAAAAAAAATAAGTCTTTCTTAGTGTTTAAGCCAATTTTAGTCGAATTTTCTGTTACCTCCAGCCAAAAGCATACCAAATGAATTCATTATTGATGAGAAAATAAATCCTTTGCATCATTTCATGAACTCCTTATGGATTTATGATCAGCTAAGGGTAGCAGGATCTTCTTTCTGGTAGTGGACTATCTCTCCACCCCCTTACAGGTGGTTCTAAGACTGCATAGGCAACACTCTATGAAAGAATCTTTCTGTAATCACCAAGCACTTTTTCTTTCACTGCAGTCAATATAGGGAATAAAACTGAGGAAAGGACTCTCCACTCCCAGTTAGATTCTGAATTCATAAAATATTATATAAGAAAGTAAAAGGTGCATACATGCAAATTAAAAACCAGAAGACAGAAATACTCACTTTCAGAAATGCAAAGCAAACACAAAATCAAAGAAATGATAAGGGGCTTAAGTGAGAATGTGTCAGGGTCTTATGAGAAGCAGGTACAGCCTCTAGCAGCTGCATTTGGGGGTTTGGATGCCTGTGCAGAGAAGGTAGTGTAGGGCACAGACGCTAGTCACACATGAAACTAGAGTTTCGATATCTGCAACAAGTCAGCATTCATAGGGACAGGCAAACGCCATCCCTCCAGGTGGGGGAAGGAGCAAGGAAGTTTGCCTTATATGCAGGATTGAGTTTAGAAGAAAATAACCCAGGAAATTCAAACCCATTATCACACGAATGAGCAGGTCCAAATTCACGTCATCAGTGTAGAGCAGACGTTCCTACATTAGAAATCAACAAAGAAATGGACCTAGAATAACTGAAATCCATGAATTCTCAGAAGAGGCAAAGCCAGCCTACCCCAATTAGAAGAATTCCACAGTTCAGGAAACCCAGGATGCTGGGGAATTAAGTCTCAACTAAAAATAAGCACCCAGATGAAGATTCCATGGAAGGAAGTGAATTACTGGAATGGAGAATAAGATTGTGCAACATAAAGAAAAAACTGTACGTTAAGAACAAGAAATAATGGACCTGTCTAAAAGAGGTTTGAAATATTTTTTTTAAAATGTTTACATAGGTAAAGTGAAAACAGAGATAAAGCAAGCACAAAACAGTATAAAAAACTGATGTGCAAAATGAGAAAGGATACAATGGAAATCTTTAAATGATAATCATAAAATCATCACAATTTTTAAAAATCAATTAACTGGTTTAACGACAGTACAAATACATACAGAAAAATAATGTATATATTGAAACACAGATCTAAGGAACTGACCTACAGTGTGGAAGAGAAAAATAAGAGAAGTTGAGGCATGTAAAACAGGAAGGGTCTAATATATGCTTGATAGGAGTTCTAGGCGGAGAAGGCAATGGCAAGCCACTCCAGTACTCTTGCCTGGAAAATCCCATGGATGGAGGAGCCTGGTAGGCTGCAGTCCGTGGGGTCGGTAAGGGTCGGACACGACTGAGCGACTTCACTTTCACTTTTCACTTTCACACATTGGAGAAGGAAATGGCAACCCACTCCAGTGTTCTTGCCTGGAGAATCCCAGGGACGGGGGAGCCTGGTGGGCTTCCGTCTATGGGGTCACACAGAGTCGGACACGACTGAAGTGACTTAGCAGCAGTAGCAGCAGCAGCAGGAGTTCTAGGATAAAATAAAGTGAATGTGGGAGACCTAAAGTGGTAAGAGAAAATGGCTGAGATTTTCCAGAATTGAAAAAAAAAAAATCATCTAAGGCATCCTAAGCCTTAAGGAGCATCCCAAGATCCATTTAGGAAAAACAAAAACAAAATCATGTCTAAAAGACTCATTGTAATAAAACTTCAGAAAATCAAAGACAAGCAAAATTCTTATAAGCTACCAGAGACTAAAAGACATATTCCTACAAAGGAATGACCATTCGACTGACAAAAGACTTTGAGTCAACAATAAGACTTAATATTTTTGAGTGGTTGCTGTGGGCTTGGCAGTATTTTAAGTATCTTTCATTTAATGTTCATAACAATCTGATGGGGAAAAAATACCCTTACTATCCCCACTGCACAGATGAATACAGAACAATGAATTAAAGACAGTGGAATAATATATTCAAAGTGGTGAGGTATAAACAATTCAATCTGTAATTCTGTCTCTTATTACACCTTCTTCAAGAGTGGAGCTTGAAGGTTGTTTCTTCCCTGACATATATTTAATAATCCATAAACATTTGAAAGTTGAATAATAATACAAAAAATGTGTTAACTATAACCATCCCAGAAGTGTCATACTGGGATAAGTTCTTCAGAGTTATATATATGGGTGTTGTTTGTGTGCGGTGGCAAGGCAGCAACTGGTGGTGAAGATATATTTTTAAACAAATCTTTGCTTTTTCACTGCCCGACCAGATTGGTTTAAAGAAGTTATGCATTAAAATATTTGGATTAAAGTAGAACAGTGTGTCCTCTCCAAAAATCCTATAGCACAAAAGATGGTCTTCTATATCAGTAAAAAGAGAGTCCTTTAAGTATTTGAAACCAAAGAAATATAGTACAAAGGACTGCTTACTCAGATGATAGAATAGCTGGGGAACTGATCAGTACTGTGAAGCAACTCTGCATTTAGTAAAAGCAAGAGAGTTATTATCAGCCTAGGGCTGGAGTGAGAAAAGTAGGTGGCTGTATCAGAGCTCAGGGTCCCTGGTGGGCCTTTCTGATGAGAACTGAAACCACGGACGAAGTGAATATATTCCAGGAACTGGAGTCACACAGGTATTGCAGCCACCACTGGGGTTGCCACCTGAAACAGAGCAGAGCGGTAGGTATTTTGACTTTTCCCTTCTGCTTCTCCATGCTTCCACACAGAGTCTTCCATTAGCTAAATCCATCTAAAAGCTGAAAGCAAGACAGCCTGGGAAACTAGTATCCTCAAACACATAGCCAAGGAGCGAAGGGCAGAGAAATAGATCTGAGAACAAAAGGGATGGATTCAGCTCACCCAAGCTGATGAGTTCAGGGTAAGTTGCTGCAATGACTTTCAGCTTAAGGGCAGATGTAAGTGCCAGAGGCTTCTTTGGTGTCTGCAGTGTTCTCTTCACTCTCCCATCTGCCTGAGTTCCTCCACTTTAGCTGGCTCGTCAGTGTTGGCATGTGCATTTTGTATGTGAATGACTAAACAGACTCCTCTTTCAGGCAGAGGCATTGTTTCCTTCCAATCAGAGTCCTGTTCTACAAGCTAAAGGGAACTTCTTTTAAGACCATCCATATATTGAGCTTTGCGTAATGCATATATCCTCTCAAACCCACTATGCCTAGAAGCTAATAGCGGCATGTGAAAGTAGCTTTCCAGGTTGGAATGGCTTTTCTCGTTTGTATTCTAAGTAACTCATTGAGGCAGACATCAAAATCTCCTCTTACTTCCGTTTATTTTGCTCAAGAAAATTTACAGTTCACATGACTGTTCTGCTTCAAAGAAATGAGAAATCATCAAAATACAAATTGCCTGAACTATCAAGGAGGAGCTCAGAAAACCTAGCAGAAGGAAGAGAAATTAGGGCACATTTGAAACAGAAATGAAAAGGGTTTTTGCCATGGCTGTCTTCAACTAATACCTCCAAAGCACAAGTAGAAAGAATTTTGAGAATTACTTACTTCACAGAAATTTCATCCTTTCTGAAATTTCATTTTTGAGTAAGCGAACCAGAAAAGATGTCAATGTTAAAAGGCTGTTTTCATTTGAAGCTGATGAATAAAAACTATAACATGATTTTTCTGGAATCAGAGTTAAGCAATAACTAGTAGTCATCTCCATCTACCCTCAAAAGAAAAGCCTTTGAGTGAAGAATATGCAAGGAATCAAACAAAAACTTTGATTATTTAAAAGATATTGGCTATAATTTAAGCAAACTTTTTTTTCCTGTTGTTCATCTTTTGATAGAGGTGAATCGTTTAATGAAATATCACTATTATTTCTGGTGGGCATTTTAAGTGACATGCTACTTTGGTGGTGATATGGTTAACTGTTAACTAATCTGTCCAAACTGAGGTAGATTTTATAATCTGTCCAAATTTTAAAAAATCTTAGTGCTATCATTGGGCAATTATTTTTACCTTTGAACTGCCTGTGTTTATATATTCTCTATTCAATGTTCAATGTATAGAGTTATTATCACTTGATCACTCATGTAAGAAAGCTTTGTTTAATGTGTATCTCTGTGTGTGCTTGTGTGTGTATTTCATAAAGAACATTAGCACCCTCTTCTGGATGACTTTTGAGGCTATAAAAATATTCCTACAATCTTTTTTCATTTCTTAACAGTGAACAGCTTGAATATTCATTAAATCTGCTCCTGATTAAAGCACAATCTCTAAGTAATTTAATTATACTATATATTTCAGAAACACTGATAAGTACTAGAGTCAAAAGACATTTCATTGCTAAACATTTCTCACTAGGAATAAGTGTTGGCTTATGAAAAGGGGGAAAAAAAATGCTGCTTCTACATTTCTCAGAATGAGTATTTGCAGTGATTTAAATATACAGAGCTATGCAAGGAAGAAGGGAACCCAAGGACAGGCAAGGAGAGCAGACTTGTCCATTCTTCTCCCAGCTGTGAGGGCTTGAAGAAAAACAGAGGCCCTCCTGTGCTTTAATACCAGCCACTGACATAATTAAATTTTCTTTTATTCTACTGACTTTTTAAAAAGACAGTCAGACACCTTTTAAATTAGACTTCCTGGAGTCCCCCAGCTGCTCCTGAAAGCAGTTGTATGAGGCTGATGATAGAGACGCACCTGAACTTGTCTGACTCACTCTTCATTCACGCACTCTTCCAGGCACTGGAGATGCAGGAACAGATCCAAGTTCCTGACCTCACAGAAATGACATTTCTAGTGAGGAAAGATGGTTACGATGCAGAAGTACATGCACAATATGTCTGATGATACAGTCTACGCAGAAAAATAAGGCAGGCTGAAGGGGATCAGAAGTGTGGGAGTGCAGTAACTGAGTATTTTACAAACTGGCTGGAAAAATTCTCACTGATAACGTGACATTTGAGCAGAGACTTGAGGTCAGTGAAAGTTTAAACCTCATGGATATTTAGAGAAAGAGTACTCCAAGCGGAAGGAAGAGTACAGGCAAGCCCTCTGGGGTTGGACCCTTAATTCCCCTTAAATATTTCAAATGCAGTCTAGGGGCTCAGCGCATCACAATAGTTAAGAGCCTGTATGACTTTGGAATTTGAAAACTGGGATAAGTTCTGTACATTAGCCACCGACAAATGACTTGAAATATCTGAGACTGTCTTATCTCATCTATAAAATGGGGATTTATACAATTTCCTTCTTCCCGGTGTTACTGTAAAGCTAAATGACAGTGGAGACAAAGATTAATACTGTAATTGGCATTGTAGTGATTTCAGTAAATGTTAGCTATGACAAGGGAAAAAATGCTTCTCTGGGACACTTGAGTTTTCTATAACATTTATGTATTAATATGGATCACAAATGTTGAACTGAAATTCTCTTCTAAATATTAGTTCAGAATTAAAACATGAGTAGAAAAAATTTTTTTTTTCTGTGTGTTCCTGGACAAACTGCTTTCCTTTATGAACCTTACATTTTGCAAAATGAGGAAATTACATTAAACAGGTCACTTCAGTCTAAAGTCTTCAGATAGTATGAAAGCTGATATCCCTGTTTGAAAAGCCCTGAAAATGAAATTTTATATTTACCTCTAATAAGGATAATGAGGGACGTGATGACCATCAGGCTTGCTTGAGGCTTAATTATGAAGCATGGAATTCAGTCGCTAATGCCACTGGCTGTGGAGTGTGACAGGCAAACCAAGGTACTATCGCAGAAGGTTGTCAAATTTATACTTACAGAATAATGCTTTCCTGAAACTCCTATCCTTTTAAGATATTTTCAAAGGGCTCCACCATCCAGGTCTAAGTACAACATCTGGACTATTTCTAGGCCCCTTCCTCCAGGTTAATTCTTTTTCCAAGTTCTTTTCATAAATTAGCCTAAATATGATTAGTTGATGGGTCACAGGACTTGGGCCAGAAGGAGAAGGCAGCAGAGGAAGGAGTCCATCTGTATCCATTTACATGAGGAAAATGAGCTCAAAAAATGAGCTGAGGGGTCAGGAATCCACCCTATTCCTTACAAGGCATTCTTCTCCATGTTTGAAAAGCTAAGGGTCATACAGCACAGGCTTCCTTACTCATCCTTATAATCTTTAAACGGGATTAAACAGAAGTATTCAGAGCATTGAAGGGACAGCTAAGTATACAGGGGCAGAGTAATGTACAGAGAGGCCTTGGCATTGTTAGCGATTAAGTAGCAGATCCAAGAAAATTTATTCTGAGAAATGCCATATCTCATAACAAAAGTGTCCTTCCTTTTCCTTTGCAGAATATATCAGACCTCCGAATCTGCTAATGCTGATTCTGCAACTTACTGAATGTTGACTTTGGGCAAGTTTTCCAACCTCTCTGAGTGTTAGGCTCTATTTATAAAAAATGGGATAATGATAATGACCTAGCAACATTGCCTGGCACATAGTATGGCTTCAGGACATGGTAACAACTATTATCAAGATAAAAGGGAAAGGTGGTGATTGTACGGAGTTACTCAGATTGTTAGGTACTTTCTAGCTAGGAGACAGGATGCTGATTTTGTTAACAAATAGGTAAGTATGAAGCTGAAAGGGTTTCCCTGGTGGCCCAGTGGTAAAGAACACACCTGCCAATGCAGGAGACTCAGGTTTGATCTCTGAGTCAAGAAGATTCCCTGGAGAAGGAAATGGCAACCAACTACAGCATTCCTGCCTGGGAAATCCCATGGATAGAGGAACCTGGTGGGCTATAGTCCACAGGGTTGCAAAAGAGTTGAACACGACTTGGCAACTAAACAACAACAACAAATAGAAAACCTAAGAAATAGAGGTGGAAAAGATCTAAAGACAAAGAAGTCAGATATTTTAGACGTTACATGATTAAGGTGTTGAAAAAATAATCACAGTTGGCAACTGGTCCTCATTCAATGCTCCTAAAATTCTTACATGTCTTAGCTTCTCTGTGGAATTCTTCAGTTCAGTTCAGTCGCTCAGTCGTGTCCGACTCTCCGCGACCCCATGAAACACAGCACGCCAGGCTTCCCTATCCATCACCAACTCCCGGAGTACACTCAAACTCATGTCCACAGAGTCGGTGATGCCATCCAGCCATCTCATTCTCTGTCGTCCCCTTCTCCTCCCACCCCCAACCTTTCCCAGCATCAGAGTCTTTTCCAGTTAGTCAACTCGTCGCATGAGGTGGCCAAAGTATTGCAGTTTCAGCTTTAGCATCAGTCCCTCCAATGAACATCCAGTGGAATTCTTACTGGGAGCAAATCTACTATAATGAGATAGAAATCTACATTCTCTGAGGCAGTGACTTCATGGGACATATGAAATGGATGTCCTGCAGCACTTGAATTGAGACCAAAATCCATTGTGCTAATTAGTTATTGGAATTTTGCATAATGACACATGCTCAAGGGTCATTCATCGGCTTTGTAGGCTGTCTCACATGACTCTATCATGTAACCACTGGACTAAATGCCATTTTGATGAAAACTAGCTCTGTGTTTGCTGAGTGGAGACATCATAACATTTTTGGAGCATAATTACTGCCTCTGTGTTAGTGACTCAGTTTTTTACCTGCAGACTTATTTTGCTCCTAACCCTGTATAATAGTTACCCAGTTGAGGTCAAATGCAGAAAAGACTGGGAAGCAGTAGCTGCATTCAATTTTATACAATCTATTTCCCAAAACAAATATTAAGCAATCAACGTACAGCTCTTGAAAAAAAATTCTACTTAAACACTTTAGGCTTATTTAACACCATATTTTCATGTCCATAAACTGTAAGCACATGAAGGGATGCAGACTATTATATTATATACATGATGGTTAAACAACAAGGCCCTGCTGTAAAGCACAGGGGACTATATTTAATATCCCACGATAAACCATAATCGAAAATAATATGAAAAGAATAAAAATATGTAAAACTGAGTCACTTTGCTGTAGAGCAAAAATTAAATACACCATTGCAAATCAACTATACTTTGATTTTTTTTTTCAAAAAATGAACAAATAGAAAAAATAAGCAATTGAAGGAACACAAGGTGCAAAAGGCTAGAACATGTTTGAGAATATATTCAATCTCTCTTTTAATCAGAGACATGGAAAATCTGAAAATAAAGAGATAATACTTTCAGCTAACAGGTTGGGAAAAATTTAAATAGGTGATAAAAACCTAGTGGATGAAACAGGCACTTGTACTCAAGATTGTGGTCTTATAGCCTTTCTGGAGGGGAGATGTGGTGATGTCCAATAACGTTTATAACACACTTGCCCTTGTTCTTTTTTCCAGGAATCTTAGTGTTAGGATTTTTATTGTCAATATTATATTTTTACGTAAATTTTCAAGCTATATGGGCAAGGATATTTATTGTAGCTTGTAGCTGTGACAAAATATTACTACCTATAAAGAGTTATAAATACACATATTTGAGATAACATTTGGCAATATTATCTCTTTGGGGAGGGCTATTTGCTTGAATTTCTTTCCTCTTTGGTATACTGTATGCCTTGCTTCAGAAATCAAAGGGCAGAGTAGAATGCAAATGTCAAACAAGTAGAAACATTTGGCTTTTGAGTTTCAAAAAGTTTCAAAAGTCTTAACCCTGATATTTAGAAGCTTGTACAGTAAATGAGAAAAGCTTATCTGTCTCTCCATAGATAAAAAACCTCCCGGCTTCGAAAAGTGAGGAAGTCAGAAGGGGAACTTGTACATAAGTTGTTACATATTATATAAGTAACTTATTATTTGTATAATTAAAAAAGATGGAAAGGAGCTTCCACAGAAGGATGAGTCTAGTAGTAGGAAGCAGATGACTTTGCTGAGTCTTAGAGAAAAGAAAATCTGCTTCTTAGGTAAATGCTTAGAAAAGATCAAACCCTCCCCCATCCCCATCTCCCTTTTAAGAATATCCTGACATAGTGCTCAAAGAGTAAGGATGTAATGGCTGCCTGGTGCAACTAAACGATGGGCCTGAGAGAGTCTGCAATATCTCCTCCAAACCACAGCATGGCACAATAATCCCTTACGTGTGACAGTGGCACAGATGTGCATAGGAGATTCGAGGGATCTAATGGGACTGGGGTGGGGCTCAGGGAAGATCATCAGAGATCTACATGGATCAGAGATGGAGCACCAGATGGGACAAATATACCTCAGCATCTGTCAGCATGGAAAGGAAAGTCAACAACCAAAGACAAGACTCTGCAGCCACAACCTCTGTTCTACATAAGTGAAATGAAGTCGCTCAGTTGTGTCCAACTCTCTGCGATCCCGTGGACTGTAGTCTACCAGGCTTCTCCGTCCATGGGATTCTCCAGGCAAGAATACTGGAGTGGGTTACCATTTCCTTCTCCAGGGGATCTTCCCAACCCAGGGATCGAACCCGGGTCTCCCACATTGGAGGCAGACGCTTTTAACCTCTGAGCCACCATGACTCCACTAAATGTCAGATTCAGAATTGGCAGAGATTAAGGTTGAACTATGCAGGGGAATAGAATCTAAAATAAAATGAAGCTGAACTAAAGAAAAATAAAGATAACCGAATGACTTCCTTGTTTGAATCACTGGGATGAGAGAGTCTCTCACTTAATACACCATGAAGTAATATGTATCTATTGAAAATAATGAGGCAAGTATATGCAGTCTGATGTAAAAGATCTGCAAGATAAATTTTAAATTAAAAAAGGCAAAAGAAAGTATTTGAGCAGTGTGCATTCCATTAGCATAAAAATATTATATGTTCTAACTGTTCCCAGGATGTTAGTAGAAATGATTAACTGTGATTTGCTCTAGAGACTAAAAACCTTCGTCTGATACAATTATATAAAGATTTCTTTTAAACCAAGAGCTTATATTATTTTATAATACATATTTATCATTTGTAATAAAATTTCCTTTTTATCCTTATGCCATGTTTTGTGATCCATTACATTTAATTAGAACTCCATTTATGTAGCCTTTATTTCAACAATTTCCGAATATAGGATGAAAATATGTCTTTAATATCTTTTGAGTGTAGCATAAAGCTGCCAAAGAGAAATTTTTTTTCCAGTGATAAGGAATGTTGCAATGTATCTTAAGGAAAATTACCCTCTCTCCATCATTTCTTTATAAGTTGATATGCAAACTTTTCTCCCCACAAAGCTACAGAAAACTTTCCTAAAAATGTGTCAATAACCAGAAAAAGGATGCATGATTCAAAGGGCCGGACAAAGTCACACATTTTCATACACTCTAGCATGCAGTGAAGCATGCAGGTTATAGACCCTGAGAACAGCACCAAAAGTTACATATGTAGTTAAAGAATGGTTCCTTCAAAGTTATCCTACAGTTATTTTAAGCCACAGAAAACATTCAGTAAGTCATTTTTGGGGGGCACTGCATTCAGAGCTTATGGTACATGTTATGAATTTCCTAGACATTCAAATCATCACTCTTTAAGGATAAATTTAATATAAATTTTAATAGCAGCCAAAGGTCATTTGGACTCAAGTATGGTGAATAAGGCAGTCACTAGATTTAGTTAATAAACTTACAGTAAAAAAAGAAGTGTGGTACAACTGCAAAATAACATGATCGCTCTATAATCTATGAAGGAAAAAATACCTAGTCCCCAAAGAAACTTGAATGTTTTAAAAACTACAGCATCCTTTGAACAACTGCATTGCCTTCCTACAGACTACTGTAAATTCTGATGAACACATTTTAGCCTGTTAAAAAGCAACTTAATGACTTACAGTAGCATTCTCTACAATTATTTTACAATGTGGAACTACAAGATTTTTAAAGCTCTATTTCTAAATACATTAGATCAGCATTTAAAGTGGGTCATGAAACTAATTTAGTGGTTGGAACCAATGTTAAAAATACAAGGAAGAGGAACTTCCTTGGTGGTCCAGGGGTTAAGACTCTAGGCTCCCAATGCAGGAGGCTCGGTTTTGATTCTTGGTCAGGGACCTAGATCCCACATGCCACAACTAAAGATCCTGCATGCCACAATGAAGCCAAATAAAAGAAATAGAAGAACAACACCAGAGTGTCTCAAATGCAGTTGGTGTAGATATGATTTTATCAAACCACTTCTGTTATGTATTTTTAGACAAGCGTTCATTATTCAGCAAAAACGTATTCACCAAACACAATACACCTGTCAGCCATTTGGACCGCCAGCTAGTCCCCTCTCACCTAGATAACCTCGAAGGTTCTTTCAACTTTAACATTTTCTGGAATATTGAAGTGCAAGTTTAATCTCCTTTTCTAAATTTTTCGAGATAATTTTTAGTGATTACTGTGTGCTCACCTCTGTGAGTATGTCAGTATCTCCTTCACTCTTTGTTCCAATTAAAACTGCTGCATAACAAACCATTCTAAAACACAGTGGCTTAAAACCACAACAATCACTTACTCAACTGACCAGTTCTGAGCTCAATCAGCAATCAGCAGAGAAGGTCCATGTCTGCTCCTCGGTGTGTCAGTTGGAGTAGCTTCACTGGGACTGGGGGATCCGCCTTCAGGATGTGTCACTTCACGGCTGGTAAGCTGGTGCTGGTGGTCTGCTGGGAGCTCAGTCATGGCCAAGAGCAACAAGACACCAGTTATTTTAATGAGGATCCAGGACTTCCTCTCGCCATGGGGGATGGGTTCCTAGAACAAGCACCCCAAGAGATAGTAAGTGGAGCTGCTAGTTTCTTAAGGCTCCAGAACCTGACATTGGTGAAGTGACTGTAAAGCCTAGGTTAAACAGAAGGAGGGGCTTCCCTGAGAGCTCAGTTGGTAAAGAATCCGCCAGCAATGAAGGAGACCCCGGTTCAATTCCTTGGTTGGGAAGATCTGCTGGAGGAGGGATAGGCTATCCACTCCAGTATTTTTGGGCTTCCCTTGTGGCTCAGCTGGTAAATAATCCACCTGCAATGCAGACCTGGATTCAGTCCCTGGGTTGGGAAGATCCCCTGGAAAAGGGAAAGGCTATGGCAACCCACTCCAGTGTTCTTGCCTGGAGAATCCCAGGGACGGGGGAGCCTGGTGGGCTTCCATCTATGGGGTCACACAGAGTCGGACACGACTGAAGTGACTTAGCAGCAGCATCCCCTCCAGTATTCTGCCCTGGAGGATTCATGGACTATATAGTCCATGGGATCACAAAGAATCAGACATGACTGGGTAGCTTTCACTTACTTAAATAGGAGGAAATACTGACTCTACTCCTTGATGAGAGAAATGTGTAAAAATTGGGGGGGGGGCATGTTTCAAACTGCCACATCTTCAAAGAAACACATAAGGAATATTTTCCAGTGATGCACCCCAATATTATAGATTATGCAACAGACACAAAGAGTGATTCAGTAATTTTCCCCAAAGTCACAGTTTTTACAAGTCACCTAAGACCTGAGTCCAGGTCTTTCAGTCTCTAAAGCCAGGACCCAGGCACTCCACTGTTCTGTTTCTTCCTGTGATTAATGCAAAAAAAAACACTACATCCTTCATAATTTATTTATTTATTTTTTATTTTTTAATTTATTTTATTGGAGGCAAATTACCTTACATTAATATATTGGTTGGTTTTGCCATACATTGACACGAATCTGCCCCAGGTGTACTTGTGTTCCCTTTCTTGAACCCCCCTCCCACCTCCCTCTTCCCCATATCCTCCCTCCAGGTCAACCCCATGCACCAGCCCCAAGCATCCTGTATCATGCGTCGAACCTGGACTGGTCACATATGATAATATACATGCTACAATGCCGTTCTCCCCAATCATCCCACCTTCATCCTCTCCCAGAGAGTCCCTATAGCCAGAACTTGTTGCTAGAGGGTAAAACACCCAGGCATTCCATGAATTGAGAAAAACATGGGTAGGGATTTGATCTGATAGTGAGTAGGTGAAAAGGTGAAGGAACTCAGTGATCTCTGGAAGAAATATGGGAAGATAAGCAGACATCTTTAATGTCACTTCTGCTGTGACCATAAGAGCAGGAAGAAAAGGTGCCCAAGTCCAAATGTCCCAGGAGACAAGCCAGTGGCACTGGTGATCAGTGATATTCAGGAATGTGATCATTGGCATGCTTTCATTCCCAAAAGCAACTGAGTCACTACATCTGTTAACCACAAAGAACACATCAGGATTTAATCCTATGTTAAGCAGAAAGCAAAACCAGGGTCTTGCAGATATGACTAGAGTTCTGTGGTGTCCCTTGCTTAGCTTCACAGACATTTCAGAGCCCCTCTGAGGACTGATTTGTAATCTAGCTCTGTGACCTGCTAGCTTTGTAATCCTTGGCAAGATCAGTGGGTTCCTCATCTGTTAAAATCAGGAGACTGAATCAGGGGGTTTCTAAATTCAGTACTATAATTTCAGGCTTCGTAGTTTGCAGGAGCTGGAATGGTAATTGAAACCTTTAAACACTAAAGATGACTTACAGAGAAAGATACTCCATTCTTCAGTAACTCCACATCAGAGGATTTTGCATATACTTCAGAAACCCTTTTCTTGGAAAGCCCCCAACATTTTTGATAACTGTACATACTAATTTATTACCAGTTTAAACTGTATTAGCATGCTGAATAAATTCAGATTATTCACACACAAAAAAAAGCAGACATGGCATCAATATGATGCTTGAATTGAAGCAAAATAATAATACATGAAAACATCACTCTTAACTTTATAACTTTTGAAAAAATTATTGCAGACAGAAATACACGTGTCCCTTAAGCATGCTTTGAAATTCTTTGAGCCTTTAAGAGGAAAAGTGCTCTAAGTTAAAAGTAATTTTATTATAAGCCAAAACAACCTATCAGCATATAGCAGCAGTGTGTTTTTTATGTTTCCAGAGCTGAATACTAAACAGGGTCTAGTATTTTTTTTTCTGTGATGTGAGATATAAGTGGTACTTAGATATTCAACATGAAACTCAATTCCAACCTTTGAGAATAACCCTTGCTGTCTAACACAAAACACAAAAATATTTAAAATTCAGCAGAATGCAAGACACATTACTGGCCTGTTGACAGAACAAATTCCTTCCTAGAAGGAAAACACAGGAGTCATGCAAATTCATAGAAGTAATTTAAATGTGTTTTCAAGTGTTCAGGGTATAGTGGCAATTTGGTTTCAATGACATTTTTAACTTCTAAAGGTGTGCTTTCTGTCATTTTTCTTTAACTCTTTAATCCTAAGATACAGACTGTTAATGTAAAGACTGTTTCCATTTTTCAGTCAGTAATAAAAATCTTGGCCTCTGTGATGTTCAATATACTAACATGTAGAGAAGAGGACAATGTATTTGATCACCAGATTTTCACATTCCATCTGCACTGCTGGGACAATGCTTGCTGCATTCCTTCTTGCAACCTCAATATTTAATATTGCATTGATTTTAAGCAGACATTTAATAACTGTTAAATTAATAAGACATTCCATTTGTTTTAAGAAACAATATTTACTCACAGTCTATGTCCACTTAATTGATTTAAATCAGATTCATTAATATTTAAAAATACATTTTACCTTGCCTCCCTTACTTGTTATAGAGCAACAGGCACATTAGAGACCATCTCTTCTAAACCTTTGTTACAAATGAAGAAACTGAGCCTAGGATCACAGAATCTACCAAACTTGGCCAAAGTGCGTAAATGCTGCAGACACTTAAACCAGGTAGAGCCCCATCCAAGTGAACAAGGACTCTTCTATTTTCATTATCAACATGAAAGGGAAACATGGCAACCGCTTAGCAAGCCAAACATGAGCCAATGTTCTCCCAAGTAGGACATGGCCTGGAAAAGAGAAGAATTTATCACATAAACGAATTCAAGCATTTGTGATTTATTTTCTTTTTTTTTAGTACCATTGGTCGTAACATTATTCTCATTATCATTACATCCCCCCTTTTATTAGTACAATATTCAAGTGTGGAAGGAGAAGGCAATGGCACCCAACTCCAGTACTCTTCCCTGGAAAATCCCATGGGTGGAGGAGCCTGGTGGGCTGCAGTCCATGGGGTCGCTAAGAGTCAGACACGACTGAGTGACTTCACTTTCATGCACTGGAGAAGGAAATGGCAACCCACTCCAGTGTTCTTGCCTGCAGAATCCCAGGAACGGGGGAGCCTGGTGGGCTGCCGTCTATGGGGTCGCACAGAGTCAGACAGCTGAAGCGACTTAGCAGCAGCAGCAGCAGCAAGTGTAGAAGAGATCAGATGTCTGTTGTGTTTATTACCATTGTGGCTGGTATCTGGTAGCTTAATAGGAAGAAAACAAATATAAAGTTGCATTGTTACATCTCCGCCCTTCAGTCTCACTTGTTCCAGATAAAGTAAGTCCTCTATATACAAACGAGTTCCGTTTTGAGAGCACGTTTATAAGTTCATTTTGATTGTAAGTCCAACAAAGTTAGCCTAGGTATCCAAAGAACACAGTTGGCTCTATACTGCTGCTTTTATGTTTGCTTCCAGACTACTGTGCTTCAAATAAAGATACTGTAATGCTATACTCTATACAGTTTTGTTGTTGAATCACTCAGTCATGTCTGACATTTTTGCAACCCTATGGACTGAAGCCCACCAGGCTCCTCTGTCCATGGGATTCTCCAGGCAAGAATACTGGAGTGAGTTGCCACTTCCTTTTCTAGGGGAATCCTGACTTAAGGATCAAACCTGCATCTCCTGCATGCAGGCAGATTCCTTACTGCTGAGCCACCAGGGAAGCCCCACTCTATACAGTACTATAAAGCACACAAGAGCACAACCACCTGTAAAGGACATATGCGTGTGACAATGTATACATGTGAACTAACTTACGTGATGAGACGTGTGAACACACATTCACACCTTTCAAAGTTTGCAACTTGAAGGTTCGTACATAGGAGACTTACTGTACTAGTTACATCAATGGAGTCCAGCTTCCCAAATCTGCTCAGAAAGTCAATGCCTACGGAACCGTGAAGAGAGTTTCATTTACTTTAAAATCAGTAGAAGAAAAGAAACACAGTCCAGATTGGATTATATTCATCTTTATACCAAGAGAGTCACAAAATACAATCATGATTGTTTTTGTAGAGAAAAGGCTCATGAAGGCAAAACTTCCTGGGGTCCATGAAAATCCTGATGTGGTCCTGGGGTCTCCCGGGATGCTTTAAGAACTGGTGATGCTATAGAAGTGCATCGACTTCACTGAAAATCTACAGGCAGGAACTTGGAGCTCAAAGGGTGTCCCAGCAGTTGGAAGAAGTGAGCTGACATCTGGCTCCCGTCTGAGAAATATCCCGGGTTACCTAACAGTGGAGAAGTTAAAGCCAGTGGTGGAAACCATGGAAATTTTACTCAGTTTTGCCATTTTGATGATTATATGGGACAGACAAGTCTACATCTTGGAATGAAGACAATTACGAATGACCATCTAACATTTTATTAAAAGAGCATCCGCTTGAGGTTTGTTTCAGGGGCCCGACGGAACCCCCCACCCCAGCACCATCAAATAAACTTTAAAGGGGTCATGGGAAGGGAAACAAAGCAAAGCAAACCCCAGCAATTTGTGCAGTATCATTCATTTCAGCAAAAATATTCTGATGTGGTTAATAACTTCAGAAATGGTTTCACAAATTCAGATTTGCTGTCACTTGAATATTCATTATTTCACACCGTGGAATAATCATTCTTCATGAAAACAAACATAAAATGAGCACAGAATGTAACTCATGATTTTACTTGTGAGTCATAAGCAGGGGGAAAGAGTCCTCAAAGAGTCTTTATAAAGAGGAAGGTGCTGATCAATGATAACATAATAGCCAGGCAGCAAAAGGAGTGGCCTGGGTGGAACTGAACAAATTTCCATTTCATGTTGTAAACTGATGATCACATTAATGAGTCCATTCTTGACACATACAAGACATGCATTTTATTGTGATCGTTTATACAAAAACAGTCATGGAAAATATGGAATATTTTAAAAATTTAGAGAACTTAATACTGGCAAGAGGAGCAGGGGGCGACAAAGGATGAGATGTTAGATGGCATTACCGACTCAATGGATTCATGAGTTTGAGCAAGCTTCAGGAGACAGTGAAGGACAGGAAGCCTGGCATACCACAGTTCATGAAGTCAAAAAGAGTCGGACATGGCTTAGTGACATAACAACAATAATACTGACCCTATTTTAATATTGTAAAGTTGAGAAGAACAAAACACTCAAAATGAATGTCCCAAATATACTATTTTTTGAAATATCTTCACCGTGTCAATCTTCAATTTCTAGATGATTTTATTTGTGTGAAATACTTGTGAAAAGATTTTTTAAAAGGCTGGGAGACCCAGGTTCAGTACTGGGTCAGGAAGATCAACTGGATAAGAGAATGGCTCCTTACGGAAGTATTCTTGCTCAGAGAATTTCACAGGCAGAGGAGCTTGCTGGGCTACAGTCCATGGGGTCAGAAAGAGTCGGACATGACTGATCAACTAAAACACACACACATATATAATAATAATAGCAAATGACTAAAATCCACTTATATGTTTAAATCTATTCTCCAAATATAAGCATAAATTCTATTTTCCTAATAATATAAAGACATGATTTGATCATGAATAAGGAAATTAACTAATGATGGATTTTCCTCACCAACGCTTGACCATGGAGAGGTGGGTGTGAGTGTACAAGTTGAAATGAATATTCAAACAACTGCTTTTACAATATGGAAAGTCCCATCTTAGAAGTTATGTAGCAGGTATTCCTCTATGGTTCATTTCTTAAATTACTGTCTATAATGATCATTTCTCAGATACAAAGGAATTTAAAAATATTTGCAGATGGAAACACTGCTAGATAAGCCTTTTGTAAGGATCTCCTTGGGTAAAAATACCCAACTACTGCCCTTTATAGAACTGATACTCTAAGCCTATTCCATCTTATTTGATACTATCCCATTCAAACTTAGTTTGCATCATTCTACATATATTTGTCACCTAACAGATGCTTCAGTTCAGTTCAGTCGCTCAGTCGTGTCTGACTCTTTGCGACCCCATGAACCGCAGCACGCCAGACCTCCCTGTCCACCACAAACTCCCAGAGTCCACCCAAACCCATGTCCATTGAGTCAGTGATGCTATCCAACCATCTCATCCTCTGTCATCCCCTTCTCCTCCTGCCCTCAATCTTTCCCAGCATCAGGGTCTTTTCCAATGAGTCAGCTCTTTGCATCAGGTGGCCAAAGTACTGGAGTTTCAGTTTCAACATCAGTCCTACCAATGAACACCCAGGACTGATCTCCTTTAGGATGGACTGGTTGGATCTCCTTGCAGTCCAAGGGACTCTCAAAGTCTTCTCCAACACCACAGTTCAAAAGCATCAGTTCTTCAGCACTTTTTTTATAGTGCAACTCTCACATCCATACATGACCACGGGAAAAACCACAGCCTTGACTACACGGACCTTTGTTGACAAACTAACGTCTCTGCTTTTTAACATGTTGTCTAGGTTGGTCATAACTTTCCTTTCAAGGACTCAGTTCAGTTCAGTCGCTCAGTCGTGTCCGACTCTCCGCGACCCCATGAATCACAGCACGCCAGGCCTCCCTGTCCATCACCAACTCCCGGAGTACACTCAAACTCATGTCCACAGAGTCGGTGATGCCATCCAGCCATCTCATTCTCCGTCGTCCCCTTCTCCTCCCGCCCTCAACCTTTCCCAGCATCAGAGTCTTTTCCAGTGAGTCAAACTAAGTGTCTTTTAATTTCATGGCTGCAGTCACCATCTGCAGGGATTTTGGAGCCCAGAAAAATAAAGTCAGTCACTGTTTCCACTGTTTCCCCATTTATTTGCCATGAGTGATGGGACTGGATGCCATGATCTTAGTTTTCTGAATGTTGAGCTTTAAGCCAACTTTTTCACTCTCCTCTCTTACTTTAATCAAGAGGCTCTTTAGTTCTTCTTCACTTTCTGCCATAAGGGTAGTGTCATCTGCATATCTGAGGTTATTGATATTTCTCCCGGCAATCTTGATTCCAGCTTGTGCTTCTTCCAGCCCAGCGTTCCTCCTGATGTACTCTGCATATAAGTTAAATAAACAGGATGACAATATACAGCCTTGACATACTCCTTTTCCTATTTGGAACCAGTCTGTTGTTCCATGTTCAGTTCTAACTGTTGCTTCCTGACCTGCCTACAGGTTTCTCAAGAGGCAGGTCAGGTGGTCTCTTTCAGAATTTTCCACAGTTTATTGTGATCCACACAGTCAAAGGCTTTGGCATAGTCAATCAAGCAGAAATAGACGTTTTTCTGGAACTCACTTGCTTTTTTGATGATCCAGCGAATGTTGGCAATTTGATCTCTGGTTCCTCTGCCTTTTCTAAAACCCAGCTTGAACATCTGGAAGTTCACATGAACCATGAACTTGCTGAACTCCAAGCTTGCTGAAGCCTGGCTTAGAGAATTTTAAGCATTAATTTACTAGTGTGTGAGATGAGTGCAATTGTGTGGTAGTTTGAGCATTCCATGGCATTGCCTTTCTTTGGGATTGGAATGAAAACTAACTGTTTCCAGTCCTGTGGTCACTGCTGAATTTTCCAAATTTGCTGGCATATTGAGTGCAGCACTTTCACAGCATCATCTTTCAGGATTTGAAATAGCTCAACTGGAATTCCATCACCTCCACTAGCTTTATTTATAGTGATGCTTCTTAAGGCCCACTTGACTTCACATTCCAGGATGTCTGGCTCTAGGTGAGTGATCATACCATTGTGATTATCTGGGTCATGAAGATCTTTTTTGTACAGTTCTTCTGTGTATTCTTGCCACCTCGTCTTAATATCTTCTGCTTCTGTTAATTCCCTACCATTTCTGTCCTTTATCGAGCCCATCTTTGCATGAAATGTTCCCTTGGTATCTCTAATTTTCTTAAAGAGATCTCTAGTCTTTCCCATTCTATTGTTTTCCTCTATTTCTTTGCACTGATCGCTGAGGAAGCCTTTCTTATCTCTCCTTGCTATTCTTTGGAACTCTGCATTCAAATGGGTATATCTTTCCTTTTCTCCTTTGCTTTTTGCCTCCCTTCTTTTCAAAGCTATTTGTAAGGTCTCCTCAGACAGCCATTTTGCTTTTTTGCATTTATTTTTCTTGGGGATGGTCTTGATCCCTGTCTCCCATACAATGTCACGAACCTCCGTCCAGAGTTCATCAGGCACTCTGTCTATCAGGTCTAGTCCCTTAAATCTATTTCTCACTTCCACTGTATAGTCATAAGGGATTTGATTCAGGTCATACATGAATGGTCTAGTGGTTTTCTCCACTTTCTTCAATTTCAGTCTGAACATGACAATTGCACTCATCTCACACGCTAGCAAAGTCATGCTCAAAATTCTCCAAGCCAGGCTTCAGCAGTATGTAAACCGTGAACTCCCAGATGTTCAAGCAGGTTTTAGAAAAGGCAGAGGCACCAGAGATCAAATTGCCAACATCCGCTGGATCATGGAGAAAGCAAGAGAGTTTCAGAAACACATCTATTTCTGCTTCATTGACTATGCCAAAGCCTTTGACTGTGTGGATCACAATAAACTGTGGAACATTCTGAAGGAGATGGGAATCCCAGACCACCTGACCTGCCTCTTGAGAAACCTGTATGCAGGTCAGGAAGCAACAGGTAGAACTGGACATGGAACAACAGACTGGTTCCAAATAGGAAAAGGTGTACGTCAAGGTTGTATATTGTCACCTTGCTTATTTAACTTATATGCAGAGTACATCATGAGGAACGCTGGGCTGGAAGAAGCACAAGCTGGAATCAAGATTGCTGGGAGAAATATCAATAACCTCAGATATGCAGATGACACTACCCTTATGGCAGAAAGTGAAGAGGAACTCAAAAGCCTCTTGATGAAAGTGAAAGAGGAGAGTGAAAAGGTTGGCTTGAAGCTCAACATTCAGAAAACAAAGATCATGGCATCTGGTCCCATCACTTCATGGGAAATAGATGGAAAAACAGTGGAAACAGTGTCAGACTTTATTTTTTGGGGCTCCAAAATCACTGCAGATGCTGATTGCAGCCATG
Organism: Moschus berezovskii; assembly: GCF_049115385.1. NCBI lineage: Eukaryota > Metazoa > Chordata > Mammalia > Artiodactyla > Moschidae > Moschus > Moschus berezovskii. Next base: position 22,466,706 of record NC_142483.1, read on the forward strand.
AAATTAAAAGACGCTTGCTCCTTGGAAGGAAAGTTATGACCAACCTTGATAGTATTTTAAAAAGCAGAGACATTACTTTGCCAACCAAGGTCCGTCTAGTCAAGACAATGGTTTTTCCCGTGGTCATGTATGGATGTGAGAGCTGGACTGTGAAGAAAGCTGATCGCCGAAGAATAGATGCTTTTGAACTGTGGTGTTGGAGAAGACTCTTGAGAGTCCCTTATACTGCAAGGAGATCCAACCAGTCCATTCTAGAGGAGATCAATCCTGGATGTTCATTGGAGGGACTGATGCTAAAGCTGAAGCTGCAATACTTTGGCCACCTCATGCGACGAGTTGACTCACTGGAAAAGACTCTGATGCTGGGAAAGGTTGGGGGCGGGAGGAGAAGGGGACGACCGAGAATGAGATGGCTGGATGGCATCACCGACTCTGTGGACATGAGTTTGAGTGTACTCCGGGAGTTGGTGATGGACAGGGAGGCCTGGTGTGTTGTGATTCATGGGGTCGCGGAGGGTCAGACACGACTGAGCGACTGAACTGAACTGAACTGAACTGATGGCAATAAGGAGTTTATGATCTGAGCCACAGTCAGCTCCTGGTCTTGTTTTTGCTGACTGTATAGAGCTTCTCTTTGGCTGCAAAGAATATTATCAATCTGATTTTGTTGTCGACCATCTGGTGATGTCCATGTGTAGAGTCTTCTCTCGTGTTATTGGAAGGCGGTGTTTGCTATGACCAGAGTGTTCTCTTTGCAAAACTCTATTAGCCTTTGCCCTGCTTCATTCCGTGCTCCAAGGCCAAATTTGCCTGTTACTCCAGGTGTTTCTTGACTTCCTACTTTTGCATTCCAGTCCCCTATAATGAAAAGGACATCTTTTTTTGGGTGTTAGTTCTAGAAGGTCTTGTAGGTCTTCATAGAAATGTTCAACTTCAGCTTCTTCAGCATTACTGGTTGGGGCATAGACTTGGATTACTGTGATATTGAATTGTTTGCCTTGGAAACGAACAGAGATCATTCTGTCGTTTTTGAGACTGCATCCAAGTACTGCATTTTGGACTCTTTTGTTGACTATGATGGCTACTCCATTTCTTCTAAGGGATTCTTGCCCATAGTAGTAGATAGAACAGTCATCTGAGTTAAATTCACCCATTCCAGTCCATCGTAGTTTGCTGATTCCAAGAATGTCAATGTTCACTCTTGTCATCTGTTTGACCACTTCCAATTTGCCTTGATTCATCGACCTAATATTCCAGGTTCCTATGCAATATTGTTCTTTACAGCATCAAACCCTGCTTCTATCACCAGGCCCATCCACAACTGGGTGTTGCTTTTGCTTTTGCTCCATTCCTTCATTCTTTCTGGATTTATTTCTCCACTGATCTCCAATAGCATACTGGGCACCTACCGACCTGGGGAGTTCATCTTTCAGTGTCCTATCTTTTTGCCTTTCATGCTGTTCATGAGGTTCTCAAGGCATAGATGCTAGACACTGAGTTTAGCAATGAATGGGCTACAAATATGAGGAATCCATATTTTCTACCTTTAAGGAAATCCTTTATTCATCCAACAAACATTTCATGCAAAGATGGGCACAATAAAGGACAGAAATGGTATGTGTAATGGTATGTGTAATGGTAAAAGCAGAAGACATTAAAAAGAGATGGCAAAAATACCCAGAACTGTACAAAAAAGATCTTCATGACCCAGATAATCACAATGGTGTGATCATTCACCTAGAGCCAAACATCGTGGAATATGAAGTCAAATGGGCCTTAAAAGCATCAATTATGAACAAAACAAGTGGAGGTGATGGAATTCCAGTTCAGCTATTTCAAATCCTGAAAGATGATGTTCTGAAAGTGCTGCACTCAATGTGCAGCAAATTTGGAAAATTCAGCAGTAGCCACAGGACTGGAAAAGGTTAGTTTTTGTTACAATCCCAAAGAAAGGCAATGCCAAAGAATGTCCAAACAACTGCACAATTGCACTAATCTCACACGCTAGCATTACCTCAAAACTCTCCAAGCCAGGCTTTAATAGTACATGAACCATGAACTTCCAGATGTCCAAACTGGATTTAGAAAAGGCAGAGGACAAGAGATCAAATTGCCAAAATCCATTAACAAAAAGGCAAGAGAGTTCCAAAAAACATATACTTCTGCTTTATTGACTATGCCAAAGCCTTTGACTGTGTGGATCACAGTTCAGTTCAGTTCAGTTCAGTCGCTCAGTCGTGTCCAACTCTCCGCGACCCCATGAATCACAGCACGCCAGGCCTCCCTGTCCATCACCAACTCCCGGAGTTCACTCAAACTCATGTCCACAGAGTCGGTGATGCCATCCAGCCATCTCATTCTCGGTCGTCCCCTTCTCCTCCCGCCCCCAACCTTTCCTAGCATCAGAGTCTTTTCCAGTGAGTCAACTCGTCGCATGAGGTGGCCAAAGTATTGCAGTTTCAGCTTTAGCATCAGTCCTTCCAATGAACAACCAGGATCGATCTCCCTTAGAATGGACTGGTTGGATCTTCTTCCGTACAAGGGACTCTCAAGAGTCTTCTCCAACACCACAGTTCAAAAGCATCAATTCTTCGGCGATCAGCTTTCTTCACAGTCCAACTCTCACATCCATACATGACCACGGGAAAAACCATTGTCTTGACTAGACGGACCTTTGTTGGCAAAGTAATGTCTCTGCTTTTTAATATATTATCAAAGTTGGTCATAACTTTCCTTCCAAGGAGTAAGCGTCTTTTAATTTCATGGCTGCAATCAGCATCTGCAGTGATTTTGGAGCCCCCAAAAATAAAGTCTGACACTGTTTCCACTGATTTTCCATCTATTTCTCAGGAAGTGATGGGACCAGATGCCATGATCTTTGTTTTCTGAATGTTGAGCTTCAAGCCAACCTTTTCACTCTCCTCTTTCACTTTCATCAAGAGGCTTTTGAGTTCCTCTTCACTTTCTGCCATAAGGGTAGTGTCATCTGCATATCTGAGGTTATTGATATTTCTCCCAGCAATCTTGATTCCGGCTTGTGCTTCTTCCAGCCCAGCGTTCCTCATGATGTACTCTGCATATAAGTTAAATAAGCAAGGTGACAATATACAGCCTTGATGTACTCCGTTTCCTATTTGGAACCAGTCTGTTGTTCCATGTCCAGTTCTACCTGTTGCTTCCTGACCTGCATACAGGTTTCTCAAGAGGCAGGTCAGGTGGTCTGGGATTCCCATCTCTTTCAGAATTTTCCATAGTTTATTGTGATCGACACAGTCAAAGGCTTTGGCATAGTCAATGAAGCAGAAATAGATGCTCTTCTGGAACTCTATTGCTTTCTCCATGATCCAGCGAATGTCGGCAATTTGATCTCTGGTGCCTCTGCCTTTTCTAAAACCTGCTTGAACATCTGGGGGTTCACGGTTCACATATTGCTGAAGCCTGGCTTGGAGAAATAGAGCATGACTTTACTAGCGTGTGAGATGAGTGCAATTGTGTGGTAGTTTGAGCATTCTTTGGCACTGCCTTTCTTTGGGATTGGAACGAAGACTGACCTTTTCCAGTCCTGTGGCCACTGCTGAGTTTTCCAAATCTGCTGGCATATTGAGTGCAGCACTTTCACAGCATCGTCTTTCAAGATTTGAAATAGCTCAACTGGAATTCCATCACCTTCACTAGCTTTGTTCACTAGTGATGCTTTCTAAGGCCCACTTGACTTCACATTCCAAGATGTCTGGCTCTAGGTCAGTGATCACGTTATCGTGACTATCTTGGTCATGAAGATCTTTTCTGTACAGTTCTTCTGTGTATTCTTGCCACCTCTTCTTAATATCTTCTGCTTCTGTTAGGTCCATACAATTTCTGTCCTTTATCGAGCCCATCTTTGCATGAAATGTTCCCTTGGAATCTCTAATTTTCTTGAAGAGATCTCTTGTTTTTCCTTTTCTATTGTTTACCTCTATTTCTTTGCATTGATCGCTGAGGAAGGCTTTCTTATCTCTCCTTGCTATTCTTTGGAACTCTGCATTCAGATGCTTATATCTTTGCTTTTCTCCTTTGCTTTTCGCTTCTCTTCTTTTCACAGCTATTTGTAAGGCCTCCTCAGACAGCCATTTTGCTTTTTTGCATTTCTTTTCATGGGGATGGTCTTGGTCCCTGTCTCCTGTACAATGTCACGAACCTCCGTCCAGAGTTCATCAGGCACTCTATCTATCAGATCTAGTCCCTTAAATCTATTTCTCACTTCCACTGTATAATCATAAGGGATTTGATTTAGGTCATATCTGAATGTTCTAGTGGTTTTCCCTACTTTCTTCAATTTAAGTCTGAATTTGGCAATAAGGAGTTCATGATCTGAGCCACAGTCAGCTCCTGGTCTTGTTTTTGCTGACTGTATAGAGCTTCTCTTTGGCTGCAAAGAATATTATCAATCTGATTTTGGTGTCGACCATCTGGTGATGTCCAAGTGTAGAGTCTTCTCTCGTGTTATTGGAAGGCGGTGTTTGCTATGACCAGAGTGTTCTCTTTGCAAAACTCTATTAGCCTTTGCCCTGCTTCATTCCGTGCTCCAAGGCCAAATTTGCCTGTTACTCCAGGTGTTTCTTGACTTCCTACTTTTGTATTCCAGTCCCCTATAATGAAAAGGACATCTTTTTTGGGTGTTAGTTCTAAAAGGTCTTGTAGTGTGGATCACAACAACCTGAAAATTCTTCAAGAGATGGGAAATTCTTTAAGAGATGGAAATAACAGACCACCTGACCTACCTCCTGAGAAATCTGTATGCAGATCAAGAAGCAACAAATAGAACTGGACATGGAACAAGAAACTGGTTCCAAATCGGGAAAGGAGTACATCAAGGCTGTATATTGTCACCCTGCTTATTTAACTTATATGCAGTGTGCCATGTGAAATGCTGGACTGGATGAAGCACAAGCTGGAATCAAGATTGCCGGGAGAAATATCAATAACCTCAGATATGCAGATAACACCACCCTTATGGCAGAAAGCGAAGACGGACTTAAGAGTCTCTTGATGAAAGTGAAAGAGGAGAGTGAAAAGGCTGGCTTAAAACTCAACATTCGGAAAACTAAGATCATGGTATCTGGTCCCATCACTTTATGGCAAATAGATGGGGAAACAATGGAAACAATGGGAGACTTTTGGGGGTGGGGGGGGCTCCAAAATACCTGAAGATGGTGACAGCAGCCATGAAATTAAAAGACGCTTGCCCCTTGGAAGAAAAAGTATGACCAATTTCAGTTCAATTCAATTCAGTTCAGTTCAGTTCAGTCGCTCAGTCGTATCCGACTCTTTGCGACCCCATGAATCACAGCACGCCAGGCCTCCTTGTCCATCACCAACTCCTGGAGTTCACTCAAACTCATGTCCATCGAGTCAGTGATGCCATCCAGCCATCTCATTCTCTGTCGTCCCCTTCTCCTCCCGCCCCCAATCCCTCCCAGCATCAGAGTCTTTTCCAGTGAGTCAACTCGTTGCATGAGGTGGCCAACTTAGACAGCCTATTAAAAAGCAAAGACTACTTTGCCAACAAAGGTCCATCTAGTCAAAGCTATGGTGTTTCCAGTAGTCATGTATGAATGTGAGAGTTGAACTATAAAGAAAACTGAATTCTGAAGAATTGATGCTTTTGAACTGTGGTGTTGGAGGAGACTCTTGAGAGTCCCTTGGACTGCAAGGAGATCCAACCAGTCCATTCTAAAGGAGATCAGTCCTGAGTGTTCATTGGAAGGACTGATGCTAAAGGACTGAAACTCAAATACTTTGGCCACCTGATGCAAAGAACTGACTCATTGGAAAAGACCATGATGCTAGGAAAGATTGAAGGTGGGAGGGGAAGGGGATGAAAGAGGATGAGATGGTTTGATGGCATCACTGACATGATGGACATGAGTTTGAGTAAACTCCAGGAGTTGGTGATGGACAGGGAAGCCTGGTGTTCTGCAGTCCATGAGGTCACAAAGAGTCAGACACAACTGAGCGACTGAACTGAACTATTCTGGGCTTGATCTCCTGTGGGAGTTGGAGACAAGAGTTAGAAGAGTGGCAGCCAAAGTTTGTCCATGTGGAGGCTGCACAATCTAGCGTGAAAGTAAATACTGGAAAAGAAATTTAAGCATAACTGCTGCACAGAAGTACAAGATGTTATAAGAGCACATTACAGGGGCACCTAACATGTCTGGAACGTGAGGTAAGGCTCTTATGTTGACAGCAGACACTAAATTAAAATAACTATAATAAATTCAGAGGATTATAAGTGGTAAAAGAAACATTTTAAAATACATGGAACAAGACTGACCACTTGTAATTGGCACATGACTAAAGATGGTAGAAATCTGAAAGCCTTCTGAGAGTCAACATCATTTGAATTGGGCAAAGAAAGGCATTTTATTAGGGCACGGTTTAAGATAAACTAACAACTCTTGAAGCAAACTGCAAAACATAGTGATGTGAACAAAGTACTACTGTTACTAAAAACGCCTGTCTGTGTGCCCGATGCACAGTGAGGCCAACCAATACCAAAACATTAGAATCTGGAAGAGAGAAAGGTGTACAGAGGGCCATGCAAGGAGATATGTGGCTCATGCCTTAAAAACCCGAGACTCCCCGAAAACTTTCAGCAAAGCCCTTTCATAGGAAAGGTGAGGAAGGAGGGTGGCTAGTTGTTGCCAACTTCTTGGTGTCAGAGCCCTTGTTCTTGAAGTCAGGTTACTGTCAGGTGACAATGTCCCTGTAAGCCTCCACCAAACAAATTCTATTCTCTGTTCTGACCAAAAAGGGCCAGGTCCCTCGGGTACAACTTTCACTCTCTGAGGTCCCGGTCCTGACTGAGAGGAGGCAGGTCTCAGCAGGCGGCTCCCTCAGGGTCAGGTCCCCAGATTTTGTCCAGCTATAATCAATGAAGGAGCCATGTGCCCAACCTAACTCCCCTTGGGCTCCTCAGTTCAGTCAGTCAGTTCAGTCACTCAGTCGTGTTTGACTCTTTGCGACCCCCACGGACTGCATTGTGCCAGCTTCCCTGTCCATCACCAATTCTCAGAGCTTATTCAAACTCATGTCCACTGAGTTGGGGATGCCATCCAATCATCTCCTCTGTCCTTCCCTTCTCCTCCTGCCTTCAATCATTCCCAGCATCAGGGTCTTTTCCAATGAGTCAGTTCTTCGCATCAGGTGGCCAAATTATTGGAGCTTTAGCATCAGTCCTTCCAGTGAACACTCAGGACTGATTTCCTTTAGGATGGACTGGTTGGATCTCCTTGCAGTCCAAGGGACTCTCAAGAGTCTTCTCCAACACCACAGTTCAAAAGCATCAATTCTTCAGAATTCAGTTTTCTTTATAGTTCAACTCTCACATTCATACATGACTACTGGAAACACCATAGCTTTGACTAGATGGACCTTTGTTGGCAAAGTAATATCTTTGCTTTTTAATAGGCTGTCTAGGTTAGTCATAGCTTTTCTTCCAAGGAGGAAGTGTCTTTTAATTTCATGGCTGCACTCACCATATGCAGTGATTTTGGAGGCCCTCAAAAATAGTCTCTCATTGTTTCCACTGTTTCCCCATCTATTTGACATGAAGTGATGGAACCAGGTGCAATGATCTTAGTTTTCCGAATGTTGAGTTTTAAGCCAATCTTTTCACTCTCCTCTTTCACTTTCATCTAGAGATTCTTTAGTTTGTCTTTGCTTTCTGACATAAGGGTGGTGTTATCTGCGTATCTGAGGTTATTGGTATTTCTCCTGGCAATCTTGATTCCAGCTTGTGCTTCATCCAACCCAGCATTTCACATGGCACACTCTGCATATAAGTTAAATAAGCAGGGCGACAATATATAGCCTTGATGTACTTCTTTCCCGATTTGGAACCAGTTTCTTGTTCCATGTCCAGTACTATCTGTTGCTTCTTGACCTGCATACAGATTTCTCAGGAGGCAGGTCAGGTGGTCTGTTTTTTCCATCTCTTGAAGAATTTCCTACAGTTTGTTGTGATCCACAACAAATCAAAGGCTTTGGCATAGTCAATAAAGCAGAAGTAGATGTTTTTCTGGAATTCTCTTGCTTTCTTGATGATCCAATGGATGTTGGCAATTTGATCTCTGGTTCCTCTGCCTTTTCTAAATCCAACTTGAACATCTGGAAGTTCATGGTTCATATACTATTGAAGCCTGGCTTGGAGAATTTTGAGCATTACTTTGCTAGTGTTTGAGATGAGTGCTAGCCTGTGAGCTGGGGTCCTCAGGCCACCCAAATGGGCAGGAGCAGGTCCCACAGACTGCATTCCGTGCAGACAGCTGCTGCTAGGTCCCTAAGACAGGGCTGACAGTGATGTTCACTGCCGCCTCAAGACCTGGCCTGGACAGTGGGCAGTGGTGGCGAGGGCTCTGGAGCCCTGCAGGACACACAGCTCCCAGCTGTTTTCTAGGGGAGGCCTACGAGAAGTGTGGGATCCAACTTTTAGCTCACTCTCTGCCTGACGACTAACACTTCCTGACTGCTGGCTGAATCCCTTCACTGAAGTCGCTTCTTGACAGTTGGTAGCTTGTGGGTGGGTCCCACTGGAGCACTGACCAGTGGCTGAGCAGGACCACTAAGGTTCACTTCTTGACAGTTGGTTGCTGTGGGCAGGGCCAAGGCATTGACCACTGGCTGAGTAGGATCACTAACGTTCACTCCTTGACAGTTGGTTGCTTGTGGACAGGGACCACTGTGGCACTGATCAATGGCTGAGTGGGACTTGTTGCCTGGAAACTGTGCAGAGTAATGGCACATAGTGATGGCCATGGGCTAAGGGCTGTGCTCAGCTACACTCTGTTATACTACCTTGTAACACATCTGAGGTCAGACAACTCTATTATTTTCCAAACTTTTCTTTCATCTCTGGCTCCAAGGTGGCTGGCTCCTCCTGCTCCTGTCATCACATATGAATCTTAGCCAGCAGGAAGAGAGAAAGGAAGCAGACTGGTATGAAATGACAAGTAAAAATGACCATCATAAAATTTTGGTTGTGTAACAATGTATATGGTATTATCTCATTTCTATAAAACATAGCATGTATACTATTTGAAATATATATAATATGTGTATTATGTTCTTGGTATATATACATATATACCATGCATATATGTTGGCTCAGTGGTAAATAATCCACAAGAAGTGTGTGAGTGCAGGCAAAGATGCTTCAGTTGTGTCCAACTCTTTGTGACCCTATAGACTAGCCCCCCAGCTCCTCTGTCCATGGGATTCTCCAGGCAAGAATACTGGAGAATCTCTTAAAACCCGCATCTCTTATGTCTCCCACATTGGCAGGCAGGTTCTTTACCACTAGTGTCACCTGGGAAGCCACCAATGTAGGAGATGCGGGTTCAATCTCTGTGTCGGGAAGATTCCCTGGAGAAGGAAACGGCAACATACTTTAGTATTCTTGCCTGGAAAATCCCACGGACAGGGGAGCCTTGTGAACTACACTCCATGAGACTGCAGAAGAGTCAGACAGGACTTAGCAGCTAAGCAACAACATGTATCTCTATACAAGAAGAGTGTATATTCCTCTGGGCGATGGAAGTAGCAGGTAGAAAAGAGAGATTTCTACTTTAAGTAGTTCTAAACTATGTGAAATTTTATACGTATTACTCATAAAAATATCTGTAAACTAAAGACAAGACAGGCTACCAGAAGTGTTAATATGTTTATATTTCTCTCCATGAACTTTCCATTAACACAAACATACACATTAAACCAAAAAATGATTACCTTTAATTGACTTTTATATAGAGATAAAAACCATCAGATAAAATTACATTTTTCTCTTGGTTAATTTAATGATCATGCTAAGGAAAAGTCATCCAACATTCATTTCAATAAACGAAAACTTTCATAAACATGCTCCATTTCTTATTCTACCACTGAGCGTAACAGGTCCTTGACTAGAGAAATAATAGTACCAAGTAATTATTAACATTTTTTTAAACTTCAAGATCGGAGAAGGCAATGGCAAGCCACTCCAGTACTACTGCCTAGAAAATCCCATGGATGGAGGAGCCTGGTAGGCTGCAGTCCGTGGGGTCGGTAAGGGTCAGACACGACTGAGCGACTTCACTTTCACTTTTCACTTTCCACTTTCACACATTGGAGAAGGAAATGGCAACCCACTCCAGTGTTCTTGCCTGGAGAATCCCAGGGAAGGGGGAGCCTGGTGGGCTTCCGTCTATGGGGTCACACAGAGTCGGACATGACTGAAGTGACTTAGCAGCAGCAGCAGCAAACTTCAAGATGTCAACCAAGCATTGCTAGATCTATCATATTTTTAAATGAAGACTTATTTTAGAGCAGTTTCAGGATCACAGCAAAACTGAGCAGAAGGAACAGAGACTTCTCATATACCCCCTAGTGACCCCCCCAACAAGCAGAGTCTCCCCCACTATCAATTTCTACTATCTTAGTGATGCAATTTTTGCACTTGACAAAGCTATACTGACATGTCACAATCACCCAAAATCCATAGTTTACATTGCAGTCACTTTTGGTGCTGTGTATTACATGGATTTCAGTTCAGTTCAGTCGCCAACTTGTGTCCGACTCTTCACGACCCCATGAATCACAGCACGCCAGGCCTCCCTGTCCATCACCAACTCCCGGAGTTCACACAAACTCATGTCCATCGAGTCGGTGATGCCATCCAGCCATCTCATTCTCGGTCGTCCCCTTCTCCTCCCACCCCCAACCTTTCCTAGCATCAGAGTCTTTTCCAGTGAGTCAACTCGTCGCATGAGGTGGCCAAAGTATTGGAGTTTCAGCTATAGCATCAGTCCTTACAATGAACACCCAGGATTGATCTCCTTTAGAATGGACTGGTTGGATCTCCTTGCAATCCAAGGGACTCTCAAGAGTCTTCTCCAACACCACAGTTCAAAAGCATCGATTCTTCGGCGATCAGCTTTCTTCACAGTCCAACTCTCACATCCATACATGACCATGGGAAAAAACCATAGCCTTGACTATGGAGAAATAACTCCAGAAGGAATGGAGCAAAAGCAAAACCAATATCCAGTTGTGGATGTGACCGGTGACAGAAGCAAGGTCTGGTGCTGTAAAGAGCAATATTGCATAGGAACCTGGAATGTTAGGTCCATGAATCAAGGCAAATTAGAAGTGGTCAAACAGGAGATGGCAAGACTGAACATAGACATTCTAGGAATCAGTGAATTAAAATGGACTGGAATGGGTGAATTTAACTCAGATGACCATTATATCTACTACTGTGGGCAGGAATCCCTTAAAAGAAATGGAGTAGCCATCATGGTCAACAAGAGAGTCCGAAATGCAGTACTTGGATGCAATCTTAAAAATGACAGAATGATTTTTGTTTGTTTCCAACACAAACCATTCAATATTATAGTAATCCAGGCCTATTCCCCAACCAGTAACGCTGAAGAAGCCGAAGTTGAACGGTTCTATGAAGACCTACAAGAGCTTTTAGAACTAACACCCAAAAAGATGTCCTTTTCATTATAGGGGGCTGGAATGCAAAAGTAGGAAGTCAAGAAACACCTGGAGTAACAGGCAAATTTGGCCTTGGAGCACGGAATGAAGCAGGGCAAAGGCTAATAGAGTTTTGCAAAGAGAACGCACTGGTCATAGCAAACACCCTCTTCCAACAACACAAGAGAAGACTCTACACATGGACATCACCAGATGGTCAACACCAAAATCAGATTGATTATATTCTTTGCAACCAAAGATGGAGAAGCTGTATACAGTTAGCAAAAACAAGACCAGGAGCTGACTATGGCTCAGATCATGAACTCCTTATTGCCAAATTCAGACTTAAATTGAAGAAAGTAGGGAAAACCACTAGAACATTCAGATATGACCTAAATCAAATCCCTTATGATTATACAGTGGAAGTGAGAAATAGATTTAAGGGACTAGATCTGATAGATAGAGTGCCTGATGAACTCTGGACGGAGGTTCGTGACATTGTACAGGAGACAGGGACCAAGACCATCCCCATGGAAAAAAAATGCAAAAAAGCAAAATGGCTGTCTGAGGAGGCCTTACAAATAGCTGTGAAAAGAAGAGAAGCGAAAAGCAAAGGAGAAAAGCAAAGATATAAGCATCTGAATGCAGAGTTCCAAAGAATAGCAAGGAGAGATAAGAAAGCCTTCCTCAGTGATCAATGCAAAGAAATAGAGGAAAACAACAGAATAGGAAAAACAAGAGATCTCTTCAAGAAAATTAGAGATTCCAAGGGAACATTTCATGCAAAGATGGGTTCCATAAAGGACAGAAATGGTATGGACCTAACAGAAGCAGAAGATATTAAGAAGAGGTGGCAAGAATACACAGAAGAACTGTACAAAAAAGAACTTCACGACCAAGATAGTCACGATAACGTGATCACTGACCTAGAGCCAGACATCTTGGAATGTGAAGTCAAGTGGGCCTTAGAAAGCATCACTACGAACAAAGCTAGTGAAGGTGATGGAAAACCAGTTGAGCTATTTCAAATCTTGAAAGATGATGCTGTGAAGTGCTGCACTCAATATGCCAGCAAATTTGGAAAACTCAGCAGTGGCCACAGGACTGGAAGAGGTCAGTCTTCATTCCAATCCCAAAGAAAGGCAATGCCAAGGAATGCTCAAACTACCGCACAATTGCACTCATCTCACATGCTAGTAAAGTCATGCTCAAAATTCTCCAAGCCAGGCTTCAGCAATATGTGAACCGTGAACTCCCAGATGTTCAAGCAGGTGTTAGAAAAGGCAGAGGCACCAGAGATCAAATTGCCGACATTCGCTGGATCATGGAGAAAGCAAGAGAGTTCCAGAAAAACATCTATTTCTGCTTCATTGACTATGCCAAAGCCTTTGACTGTGTGGATCACAATAAACTGTGGAAAATTCTGAAAGAGATGGGAATTCCAGACCACCTGACCTACATGGATTTAGAAACATGTAAAATGACACGTGTCCATCATCGTGGTAACATTCGGGGTGTTTTCACTGCCTTAAAAATACTGGATATGCCAGCTTTTCATCCCTCCCTTCACGCTAACTTCTGGAAACCACTGTTGTTTTTCCTGTTTCCATAGTTTCACATTTTCCAGAATGTCATATGGCTGGAATTATACAGTATATAGCCTTTTTATTGACTCCCAATGTTTAAATATACATTTAAGGTTCCTCCGTGTCTTTTTATGAAACAGGAATTCAATCTGTAAAATATCAAGCATGTTCCTATCATGTTATTATAGCATTTAATGTCCTATAACACTAAGATATATTTTGGATATATTAGAAATAAATGAGAATGGTGCTTTTCTTGAAAACAAATGATGTTCCAAAAAATATTACCAGTACAACTGAAATGAAAAAGACATAGAAAGATTGAGAATGTAGGATTCATAGGAATAAACTTAACCAAAGACGTAAAATTATGAAATGATGCTGAAAGAAATCAAAGAAGACATACACGAATGGAAAGACATATGTGTTCAATGATTAGAACCCTTACTAAGGTTAAAAATGTCCATAGCACCAAAAGCAATCACACAATCAATGTAGTCTGTACCCTAAGCCCAAGAGCACTGTTCACAAAAACAGAAAGAAAGATTTTTTTTTTTAATTCATATGGAACCATAAAGACTTTAAATAACCAAAATGATCTTTAGAAGGAAGACTAAGCTGAATGTATCACACTTTCGGATTTCAAAAATACATCACTAAGTTTCAGCAATTAAACAGCTGGTTCCCACATAAAGACAGATGCAGACCAATGGAACAAGAGAGTCCAGAAATAAACAAAGATATACACATTTACCCGGAGAAGGCAATGGCAAGCCACTCCAGTACTCTTGCCTAGAAAATCCCATGGATGGAGGAGCCTGGTAGGCTGCAGTCCGTGGGGTCGCTAAGGGTCAGACACGACTGAGCGACTTCACTTTCACTTTTCACTTTCACACATTGGAGAAGGAAATGGCGACCCACTCCAGTGTTCTTGCCTGGAGAATCCCAGGGAAGGGGGAGCCTGGTGGGCTTCCGTCTATGGGGTCACACGGAGTCGGACACGACTGAAGTGACTTAGCAGCAGCAGCAGCATACACATTTACCTGATCTTCAACAAGACTGTCAAGATTACATAATTGGGAAAGGGCAGACTCTTCAGCAAAAGGTGTTGGGGAGACTGGTTATCCGTGTGTTCTAATCACAATTTTTAAAAAAAGATGAGAATGCCCGCAATCAGTTCCCTAATATCTAATCAGGGAATTAGGGTTAATAATGAAATAAAAGGCTCATCAATATCTCTAGTTTCCAGTTATGGTCTGAAGGATGAATATTTTATACTTTGGATAATTAGAAGGTATAAAATAAGTTCAAACTCCCAAGAATTACTGGCTTCAAATTTGGCTTCACTTCCATTTAGCTGTATGAACTTGGGCAAGCAATTCATTTGTCCATGCTTCAGTTTCATTACTTGTGAAATATGCATAACTCACTCATAGTGTTATAAAGACCTTATAATAGTGCCTGGAACATAGGAAACTCTCAAAAGAAGTAACTTACAAGGCTGTTGATGATATCTGTTGATCATGGTCTGGGGGGAAAAACATTCATTTTCTGTCTTCTCTCCCTCTCTATTATTTTTTTTTTCTTTCTTCCTTCCTTCTTAGTTTTTTTTTTTTTTAAACCTGTCTTCCATTTCTGGCAGACAGCCTATGTAATTGTACCTTTCTTCTGGGTATTATTTGCCAAGCAGGTGTAAAAATGCAGTGCAATATAATTTAGTAAAACCTAATTTTAGGTATTAGATTTGTGCTTCTCTCTGTGAGTGTCTCCAGCAGAATGCTCGCACGGCTGTCAAGCCATGTGGAAGAACCTAGGCCAACAGAGCATATGACCATGAAGGACCAAATAAGTCAATTTTCTAATGTCTCATAGTTGACTTCATTTTTTACTTAAAGGTTTAGATTAGGAATAAGTAAATGTATTCTTATAATTACTGAACAGGGTAAGGTTTTCTTTTGCCTTGTTCAGAGCAGATGCAAAAGCCATTTTGTCATACTGCAACACAAGGTCTAGAGACCATCTGGAGAATTTATTAAAATGGAAAGGAGGCAATACAATTTTGATTCCATGCTTTTAATAAAGATATGAGAGAATCCATCTGATCTTTACTATCTTCATCATCTGTAAGTTTTTTAAATGTAAATATTTCTTTCTTAAAACGAGAATAAAATTATTAGAGACTGCAAACAGACATTGTTTCCACACTGTCTCACTGCCAAGAATAAAAGTACTAGAGACTGCAAAACTATTTTTAAGAAAATCATAAAAAATTTCTTCCAAAACTTCACTTACAAATATCAAAGAAATTTAAAAAAAAAAACCTTCATATTGAATTGCTATTTTTTAGGAGGTATATCCAGAGAAGGCAATGGCAACCCACTCCAGTACTCTTGCCTGGAAAATCTCATGGACGGAGGAGCCTGGTGGGCTGCAGTCTATGGGGCTGCTAAGAGTCGGACACAACTGAGCGACTTCACTTTCACTTTTCACTTTCATGCATTGGAGAAGGAAGTGGCAACCCACTCCAGTGTTCTTGACTGTGATTCCCAGGGACACGGGAGCCTGGTGGTCTGCCGTCTATGGGGTCGCACAAAGTCGGACATGATTGAAGCGATTTAGCAGCAGCAGCAGCAGCAGCAGGAGGTATATCAGGAAGACTTCCCCTAAAAATGTTTTGAATGACCTGATATTCTTAACCAAAAAGAGTGAAAAAGAAATAAGAATTCTGAAAAGAAGAAGAAAAGAGAAGAAAATGAATGATTTTTCTAAAATGCTTACTGTAAGTCAGTTCAGTTCAGTTCAGTCGCTCAGTCGTGTCCGACTCTCCGCGACCCCATGAATCACAGCACGCCAGGCCTCCCTGTCCATCACCAATTCCCGGAGTTCACTCAAACTCATGTCCACAGAGTCGGTGATGCCATCCAGCCATCTCATTCTCTGTCGTTCCCTTCTCCTCCTGTCCCCAACCTTTCCTAGCATCAGAGTCTTTTCCAGTGAGTCAACTCGTCGCATGAGGTGGCCAAAGTATTGCAGTTTCAGCTTTAGCATCAGTCCTTCCAATGAACATCCAGGATTGATCTCCTTTAGAATGGACTGGTTGGATCTCCTTGCAGTCCAAGGGACTCTCAAGAGTCTTCTCCAACACCACAGTTCAAAAGCATCAATTCTTCGGCGATCAGCCTTCTTCACAGTCCAACTCTCACATCCATACATGACCACGGGAAAAACCATAGCCTTGACTAGACGGACTTTTGTTGGCAAAGTAATATCTCTGCTTTTTAATATACTATCAAAGTTGGTCATAACTTTCCTTCCAAGGAGTAAGCGTCTTTTAATTTCATGGCTGCAATCAGCATCTGCAGTGATTTTGGAGCCCCAGAAAATAAAGTCTGACACTGTTTCCACTGATTTTCCATCTATTTCTCAGGAAGTGATGGGACCAGATGCCATGATCTTTGTTTTCTGAATGTTGAGCTTCAAGCCAACCTTTTCACTCTCCTCTTTCACTTTCATCAAGAGGCTTTTGAGTTCCTCTTCACTTTCTGCCATAAGGGTAGTGTCATCTGCATATCTGAGGTTATTGATATTTCTCCCAGCAATCTTGATTCCAGCTTGTGCTTCTTCCAGCCCAGCGTTCCTCATGATGTACTCTGCATATAAGTTAAATAAGCAAGGTGACAATATACAACCTTGACGTACTCCTTTTCCTATTTGGAACCAGTCTGTTGTTCCATGTACAGTTCTGACTGTTGCTTCTTGACCTGCATACAGGTTTCTCAAGAGGCAGGTCAGGTGGTCTGGTATTCCCATCTCTTTCAGAATTTTCCACAGTTTATTGTGATCCACACAGTCAAAGGCTTTGGCATAGTCAATGAAGCAGAAATAGATGTTTTTCTGGAACTCTCTTGCTTTCTCCATGATCCAGCGGGTGTCGGCAATTTGATCTCTGGTGCCTCTGCCTTTTCTAAAACCTGCTTGAACATCTGGGAGTTCACGGTTCACATATTGCTGAAGCCTGGCTTGGAGAATTTTGAGCATGACTTTACTAGCGTGTGAGATGAGTGCAATTGTGCGGTAGTTTGAGCATTCTTTGGCATTGCTTTTCTTTGGGATTGGAATGAAGACTGACCTTTTCCAGTCCTGTGGCCACTGCTGAGTTTTCCAAATTTGCTGGCATATTGCGTGCAGCACTTTCACAGCATCATCGTTCAAGATTTGAAATAGCTCAACTGGTATTCCATCACCTCCACTAGCCTTGTTCGTAGTGATGCTTTCTAAGGCCCACTTGACTTCACATTCCAAGATGTCTGGCTCTAGGTCAGTGATCACATTAGTGTAAGTAGTGGTTGTATAATTACTTGAGGTACAAATATCATAGACCATCTCCTTACCACAGGGGTAGGTCATATTTCTTGGCCATTCAGCAGCTTTCTGCATTAGATTCTTCTGCATGCTTACCTTGTGTAACTCATTTATTATTTCTTACAATGCGATGTGGGTGGTATAAATATTAACCATATTTCACAGATAAGCAAACTGAGTGACAAGAGTTGAAGGAACTTACGAAGTCAAGGTCGTACAACTGGGAAGTGATTGGGCCAGGATATAATGAATTCAGTCGATCTGTTTCCAGAACATGTGTCATCACCTCTTACACTGGACTCTTGCCTGGGGAAGGAGACTGTAGGCAAAATGTGTCCATTCCTTGGGCTCCATTTCCCTCATTGAAAAACTGCAATGGATGTATGAGTTTGTGAAAACAGGGGAGTGATCCTAGGAGAACATCAAAAATGATGAACACTTTGGACAACACAGCTAGTGATGAAAGATGAAAATAATTAGAACGACTGAGCCTTTTAGAGGCGAGGAATGTTTCTCCTTGTGTTCATGAAATACCAATAGTAGTAGTCACAGTAGCAGCAGACAATGGTGCCCATCTTTACTTTCTTTCTGCAGAGAAATTTTGTTTATGCTTCAGCAAGAAAAATACTTTTGCCTGAAGCCTGTGACTTTTTCAAATTTGCAACAGAAAACTGCATATCATCTTTTTCTTGAAAAGTTATGAGGGTGCGAGAAAAAATCATGACTCTGCTTTTTACCGCCCATAAAAGCTTAGCTGAGATTTTTAATTTCTTGGAGCCTGCATTTTCTTGTCTGCATAAGCAACAGTAGTACATACTTACACGGTTGATGAGGGTATTAAATGAGTTATGCCCATAGGGGTGCTTAGCATTCTGTCCAGAAACTACTTACTATTTAACACACAGTCATTATTATGATTACCATTACTATTAATTCCTGTCATCAGTGATGAATCCTTTGACATGAGAGTCAGTCCTCTAACGTGCACGTGTTAAAACCTGGTCATACTGACACAGATACCTGTTTTTTTAAAACAAAGGTGGAAGCAGAAACAGCGAAAGCATTTTGTGATGTGAATTCACCTTGGCTGTCTACCCTTGAAATTTTATATCAGTTCTTATTGTTAATTAAGAATGACTCCATTTGAAAGCTAAAAATTCCACAGGAAGCCTATGGAATCTTATATTGTCGTAAAGTTTTAAGCCAAATAGAAACACACACATCATTAGATGTTATTGCAGCCATTTAACACTGAGACATAAGGGAGTAAAGATGGTTTTACCTGATCATTGTGTGGAGATATAATCCTATATTTATTGTAAAATTAGAGATCTTGAAAATGTTTCCACAGTGTCTCCCGTTCTGTGTACCAGTGACTCTATGCAAACCAAACACACTAACAAATGTTACACAGACATGCTACTGGTTTTTGCTTTCACTCTCACTAGTTAAGAACAGATTTGGAAAGAGCAGGTTAGCAGCACGAGCAGAGGGTGAAATATATAACAAATTCAATGACTTCCATTCATTACTTATTTCCAGTATTTTAAATATCATAAAACATGGTATTTCCTCCTGCATTAAGTTGCTATGGATCAAATTTTTCTTTTTTGCCAGAGACATAGAATGATGAAACCCAGGTATGTTATTCCTTGAGGATGAGATTTAATTTGCCTGAATAACTCAAGTCCATCTACAGAAGTTTGGTACTTTGTAGGATTTTGTTTTTGTTTTTTGTAGTTTTTGATTCAAAATTCATCCTCTTTGAGATTCAAAATTTTTTTTTTAATTTTATTTGCTTGTCTTATCAAATACTGAGCTTGCACAAACTGGGTTTATGGTATATCTCACTACATGGTAAGCCCTGTGAAGGCAGGGATTTTGTCAAGCTGTTTACAGCTGACATAGAAATAATAACACATGTTGGCGGGCAGTCCTTACTTATACAATGAATAAGTCAAGGTTTCTCAACCTTGGCAACTATTGACATTTTGTTTGATTCTTTGTTGCAGTCAGCTGTCTTCTGCATTGAAGGATGTCAAACATCATCCTTGGCCTCTACCCTCTAGATGCCAGGAGGTGCCCTTAGCAACTCCCCTCCCCAGCTGTGACAACTTCAAATGTCTGCAATTATTCTAAATGTCTCCTGGGGGAGGGAAGGGCCCATAATGCCCTTTATCACAACTACCGCAGTAATGAATGGTTTTGACATGTCAAAGGAAATCTCCATAACTATAGGTTCCTAGATGAAAACAAAAGAAGAATTTGGAAGCTATTTGATTTGTATAATCAATGCTGACTGCTAAGTCGCTTCAGTCCTGTCCAACTCTGCAACCCTATGGACTGCAGCCCTTCAGATTCCTCCGTCCATGGGATTCTCCAGACAAGAATACTGGAGTGGGTTGCCATGCCCTCCTCCAAGGGATATTCCTGACCCAGGGATCACACCTGGGTCTCTTACATTTCCTGCACGGGCAGATGAGTTCTTTAATCTAGTGCCACCTGGAAAGCCCTAATATAATCAGTATAAGCCACTAAAATGGATCATTTATTCTCCACCAAGTTAGGACTGTTGAATCATTTCAAGAGATTTGTTACAGTAAAAGGGAAATTATTTTTCATCATCACAGGGCAGAGGAGAAGGGGTCACCCTTAGTCACTGACAGTAATACTGTGGCAGTCTTTTATCATCTCTCCTATTGCTCCCAGTCCAGTTCTTCAGGGAACCTAATGTTATTTCCATATCTGAATACAGAGGTTCTAGCCCATACGTTTACCAAGTATTTAACATTGTGAATAGGATATGGAACTCAGGGTTATTTCGGTGATGCAGCTGTTGGCAGCTCATACATTTCTGGAACGTGAGAAGCATCCTCTGACAATGTGCAATTGTCATCTAAGTGACTACATTGCCATTTCCCATGACTCTGGTTTCCTTCACATGGTGTTTGGAGGACTTGGAAAATTTGCCACCATATTAGCAAGGAGGAATGTTGGGTGTGAAGAGAGGCCTGGGGGAATAGGCTCAGTGATCACACTTCATCTTCGCCAAGT
Organism: Moschus berezovskii; assembly: GCF_049115385.1. Lineage (NCBI taxonomy): Eukaryota > Metazoa > Chordata > Mammalia > Artiodactyla > Moschidae > Moschus > Moschus berezovskii. The sequence goes on from NC_142483.1 coordinate 22,487,201, forward strand.
TCTCAGCTCAAATGAAATGCAAGTGGGTGGTATTTTAAATAAATCAATCTCTCTGTCTAAAGAGATACACATATTTATGTGATTTTCTAACCTGGATATACTCTCCATAAAAGAGGGGATGGCGGTGATGCTAGATGAGGTATTTAAAGCACTTAGCACAGTGGCTGGCATGTAGTGAGAACTGAGTTGGTATAAGCTATTATGATAATTATCATCATTATTAAACATATGCAGGAGGTGTTATACCTCATAAGCTACTTGACTATGATGGAAAGAGCAATGATGCAAGGACAATGAAGTCACACAGGATGGAATCTTGGTTCAGCCACTTCCTAGCTGTGCACACTCTGGTGTGTACTCAATCAGCATAATTACACTGTATTGTATTAGTAGTAACAACAGACTTCAATATCTAAGTTGCTTGCAACTCTTAATGCCTTTCTTGCTCAAATCCATGTACACCAAGGTCCAGCTGCAGTTCTGCTCGACATCAATCTTATGCCAAGACCCAGAGAGTGAGAATAGTCTCTGTGCAATGAATACATCAGATTCATCATGGTAGAAGGAAATTAAAAACATGGCAAATCATGAAGGGATTCTTACAATTTCTGCTTAGAAAGGCAATCATAACTTCTGCCCACAATCACTGGCCAAAACAAATAGCATGGCAACTCCCGAGTTCAAAAGGGCAGGAATAGTGAAGGAATACTGCAAAGAGTACCAAGATGGTGCCACCATTGACCACCCTCTTAAGTGGGCCTCGGAGGCCTCATCTTTGCTTTTGCAACAGTGTTAGCAGTTGGAAATGAAACTAATACACTTGGAGATATTATGATGTGCCAGATTCTGCTCAAGATATACCGACAAAATCTCATAAGAGTCCTCAAAACAACCAGTTAAATTGACATCGTTGACTCCATTTGACAGATTTTTAAAAACCAGAGGTCTTGAGGAGGGTAAGTATCCTCACACACAAAATCATATAGAAAAACTGTAGGACCCAAGCTGAATATTTGCAGTTGCATAATCACTTATTTTTGAAATAACTTGTTTCTAATTGTTTTAGACTCTATCTGCATGTAGGAAGAGCAGTAGGAACAAAACTGGCTGGCTGCAGATGGTGCAACTAGCCCTTTGGAATTCTGACTCACTACCTTTCTAGTTTTACTCCAACAAAATCCATGGGTAGGGGTCATCTACCCTGGCCACTCTATTTCACCCAGCTTTGGTCTGCTGCCTCCCCTTCTCAGACCCCAAGCTATTCACTTCCATCTTTCTCCTCAACTCCTGAAAATTAATCACTCTCCCTCCTTCTTTCCCCCACCCCAACTCCAAATCTTTTTGGCAAATCTTTGTAGTAAACAGATGGGCTATCTGTGTTGCTGGGAGACCACTTGATACATGGAACCCAGTCCAAATGGAGTGTGAAGGAAGGTGACGTATCACCTACAGGGTGGAATGCCTCAGAGTGCTAAAGACTCCTCCTCCAATTTTTTTTTTTAACTGGAAAAAAAAAAAATGTGGCCCCCTAGGGATCTCACTAGGGATCTAACTGGTGGTCCATGGCACTGGTCTATCAGGCAAGTCTCCTTTTCTATTTTGAATTAAACTCTGGCTTCATTCTCCACACTCCCCTCATGGGTCTCAATTTCCTCATCTCTAAAATGAGAACAATAGTAGTTACTATTGCTAACTACTACTAATAGTAACTATTACTACTAACCCATGGGGGGGGGTTGTGAATATTTAATGAAATAATGTTTATCAAGCCCATAACACAACTTCTGAAAGAACTCAATTGTTTTGCTGTTGTTATTATTGTTGGCAGGCTCAGCACACTAAGGGAGGAAGAGTGTATGAGGTGAGGTGGGGAGCACTCAGTTCTACTTATGATGGATTTGGGGAGCTTAATTTGAGGACTGTATTTTAGGCAGAGGAGCTCAGTTGAAACAGCATGAGTTTTACAGAAACTTGAATTCCAATCCCTGTTTAGCATCTCATGAGCTATGTTACCTTGTATAATTCATCCTGACGAAATCTATTTTCTACTTTTTTTCTTCTTTTTTTCTACTTCAAAATTACAGGCGTAGTAATTTGCTCCAGACCTGACACAGTGGCCACGGGATTACCTGCCCGGCATACTGCCCCATATTTTTACGATTCATGCATTTCCAGTCTCCCCGCCAGCCCTCTTCGCCTTGACCTGGGCCCCGCTTATCCCTGAGGGAATGGGCAGTGTTCACCCTGTTCTTACATCTCTCCCACCGCCTGGCACTGCTGGGCCCACGCGAAGAACATTCCATGAAGGCTCCGGGGCATGGCCAGGTCACACACCTCTTCACTTACGGTGTGGCTTGCCTGTTTCTTACCTGGAACCCAGGTCTTCAGGAGGGGGACCACCCTGCTGAGAGGGCCAGCCGGCTTTTTGCAAACCTACAGCCCCAAAGTTGCCCCGGAGCCTGAGTACAGGGCGCGCCCGCGGCGCCGCGACTCCAAGGTCGCGGCTTGGCCGCGCCCACCTTCGCGCCCTCGCCCCCGCAGCGGGCCAATCGCAGCGCCTCCCGGGCCGCGGGGCGGGCCCCCTCCCCGCCTCCGCCGCGCCCCGACCCGCCGGCACCGCCCACCCTCGCAGACCGTGCCCGCCGCGCCCGCACGCGCAGGCTCCCGGAGCCCAGCCTCTGCGAGCCCGCGCGGGGCGCTCAGCTCTCTGCCGACTCTCCCCGCGCCCTTTCCGAAAAGGGGCTTCGCCTGGCCCCGGGCCCTGGGGCCGAGGACGGCGGTGGCCCTCGAACTTCCTTTTCAAAGGCGCCGCTGGGTGAGAAGCCCGAGCGAGGCGAGCTATGGATCCCGTGAGCCAGGTAGGACTGACTGGGCAGCGCGGGTGATGCCGCGCGACCCCCGGGGGCTGGATGCCGTGTCCCCCAGCCCTCGCCTCATGCTCTCTCTCGCTCTTTCTCTCTCTGTCCCTCCTTCTTGGTCCACAGCTGGCCTCCGCAGGTACCTTCCGGGCGCTGAAAGAGCCCCTTGCCTTCCTGCGAGCCCTAGAATTGGTGAGTAGCGGGCTATGTGCGGGGAGGAGCCAGCAGGTGAGGAGGGGTCGGGTGGGGTGCTCTCGGCTCGGTTCTGCTCCAAGCCTGGGAGGCCAGCCGCTTCCTTCACTCCTCCCCACTCCTCAGGTGCCTTTCCAGGATGGCGGGGACAGGATGGAGGGATCCGGCTTGGAGGAGGGAGCGTGGACGAATTTTTGCAGGCGCTTAGACGAGGTGTCATCTCACAGGCGTGCAGGGGCCGAGGAGAGAAGCCTCCTGGGGAGACCGGGAGGAGAGCAGATGGAGGCGCTGCCGCTGGCCTCCGGCTGCTCACCTGCATTTTGCGGGGCTGAGGGCGTAAGAGGAGGGACCTGGGGCTGAGCGAAGGAGCAGAGAGGGCTTGGCCAAGCTGGGAAAGTTGGTGAGTGCGGCAGCAGCTCTCCGCCCCGCCTGGGATACTGGAAGCGCTGTGATCCACGCTCCAGCGTGAAATCTGAGAAGCTGAGAAGCTATGAAAGATAGTAGCGTCGAAAGCAGGACTTCTTCCTCCTGTCTCAGAGTTTCTCTACTCTTCTCGAGGGCTTTTCTGGTTTCTCCTAGAACCTCCCAGCCTTCTCTGGAGCTTTCTTCAGCGCCTGGGTTTTAGGAAGTTATATTACTCTCGTCTTTTGTCCCTTTAAAAAATAACTTGATAGTCCTAGAGCAGCTTATCTATTGGCAGAGGAGTAAGGCGCAGAAAAGCTACCCACGGGGCCACAGAGCTTTGCTAGTGTTGCCGGCTTGGATGATCGTTATTCAGAGTGAAATCTGCGGGTCACACATTCTCTCTTGCTAGGAGCTCTGAAAAGCAAGCGAGTCTATCTGAACAGAAAGTTCAAAGCCCGTCATGTAGCATTAATCACAGGCCCTATCACTGAGGAGCTAGGTAGTTATGTAAGAGCATGTTCTGTCCTCCCAGATCTTAGCTCCAAGGGCCAGTATCCAGGTTTGGCAACACAACAGAGTTGCGTGCTTACATGGTTGATCAGGGTGATCACATTTGCCTTGTTTAAACAAGGCAAATTGCCTGCATTAAAATGCATGAATCTGTCAACTGGACATGGCATCAGGACAGCGTTTGGAAGGCTTGAACTAGTGGTTCAAGGATGGCTTTTCTTAAACTGTTTTCTTCACAGCCAGGTTAAAGCATGCAGGACTCAGTCCAGGCAGCTTTCGGTTGACTTTCTCAGACTTCTGTCCCCACTCATTCATTTAGCCATTCAACAAACATTCTCTGCAGAGGAGTGGGTTTTTTGCTCAGTGTAAAGGTTGCATTGTCAAGCCATTGTCTCTCAAAACACAATTCAAAGCCCTGCCATCATTTCTGACACAATCTCTCATGGTTTCACACTGTCACTGTCACCCACCTGAAACATTAGTTTGTATTCCCTTTAGTCCTGTTACAGTGTTATTTCATGTGACTCCCCCACACACCCTCAGTGAGTATATTTCAAAGTGTGAATGGTTTGGTTTTCAATGCAAATTTCTGGAAATCAAAAACATTGGAAAGGTGGGTGCCCAGAAATCTGCATTTTTTAGCAAATTCCTAGGTTCTTCTGAGGCACATTAAAGTTAGACGACCACCACCCCAAGCTATACAAGGTCCCCACAAACTCCAAAACACCTGTTTCCTAATGCTCGTTATTTTCGTTCATACTGTATGGAGTCCCGTCACAGCCCAAGCCAAATACAAATGTTTGTTTTTCAACCTCAGCTTAAATACTATCTTCTCAGTGAAGATTTCTCTCATAATTGCTTCTTTCCCTCTCCTCTACCCCAAGCTGAATGATTCACCCCATTCTTTGGGCTTCCATTACATCTTATTCATTAATTTATTCATAAGAATTTATCATACTGTCTTATAGTTACCTTTTCTTGATGTGTGTATGAGAGATATATTAACTTATATTTTTTTTAATTGAAATATAGTTGATTTTCTCTCTTCTTAGCCTCTAATTCTTTATGGAAGAAGGAATGTTGCTTGTAAATCAATGATTAGCTCTCATTTGTGCTGCTGCTGCTGCTGCTGCTGCTGCTAAGTCACTTCAGTCGTGTCCGACTCTGTGTGACCCCATAGACGGCAGCCCACCAGGCTCCCCCGTCCCTGGGATTCTCCAGGCAAGAACACTGGAGTGGGAGAACCTAAATAAGGAACCAGTAAAACCTTGAAAGGGCTTCCCTGGTGGCTCAGAGGTTAAAGTGTCTGCCTCCAATGCGGAAGACCCGGGTTCGATCTGGGTCGGGAAGATCCCCTGGAGAAGGAAACGGTAACCCACTCCAGTATTCTTGCCTGGAGAATCCCATGGACGGAGAAGCCTGGTAGGCTACAGTCCACGGGGTCGCAAAGAGTCGGACACGACCGAGCGACGGAACGGAACGGAACGGAAAACCTTGAAAGGTCATATACGTTAGCTGATTGCCATCTTTTGAATGAGCTAAGGGTCACAAATGAGAGCAGGGAGATAGAAGGTGTGAGAAAGTGTATCAAGGTGGAGAAAGGAAAATATCTCTTCTGTGCATGCCGTGGCTGAAGAATCACTCTCAGGTCTTTGTTTCCTGTGGGAAATGGTGACAATGAGCCAGAGTTCTAGCTTTGGAAGAAAATTTGTTCTGTCTCAGTGTTCCCCACAGGTGCCTTTGTATGGGATAAGCAAAAATTGCAAATTGAGCATGACAGAGCACTAAAAACGTCCCTGTTTCTCCTGTTCTGTGAGGGAGCAGCCTCTCTGTGGGAGAAGCTAGTAGTCTTGAATGTATTTGAACAACAGTCCTTTCAGTTTTCAATATTTGTGCTGTAAAAGTAAAAGTGTATATAAAGATCGGTGTTCAAGCCTATTTAATGCAATGTCCTTTGTAGGGGAAAGAACAAAACAATTAGTAAATTTTTTAATAGGAAAATCATTAATATATGACTCATGCAAGCTGTGGAATATTATACTGCCATTGTAAAGGTGAGTTCAATTAATATGTGTTGACCTGGAGGTCAACATGTGCAATTGCGTTTGATAAAATTATTAAGTGCAGAAAAATGAGTTTCATTCTTATTATTTGATGAAATTGCTATATAGAAAAAAGTGGCTTTCAATTTTCCTTCTTTTAATCAACACATGGAAAATGTATTCACTCAGATTTCAGACTAATGGATAGCATGTCATTTTTTGTAAATATAAAAAAAGCAACATAACTTTGTGAATGTGTGTGTGTGTATGTGTAATTTGTATAACATTGATATTTTTTCCCCAAATGGTGTAATTTGAGGTTCAGTGAGGAGAGGAGAGTGTGAAGGAAAGCTGTGTTCTGCAGAAAGAATCATGGACATATCCCTTGTTCATAGTTGTGTACATGAGTAGCTTAAAAAATAATTCATATTTGAAATGACTTCCTATGGACTGACTGTGTGAAGCAATATTACTTCTAACGACATCTTCCACTTTGAGATTTATTGCCTTGGAGGGAAGCATGCACTTTATTGAAGTGCCCTTTGCTTAGAAAGGGTTCGTAGATATAGTAGATTTGAAGTTTAAAAACATAAAAGTCAAACCTTCAAGGAAGAAGCTTTAGCCAGTTTCAAAGACCTTGAGGCAAAACTTCCAAATCCTTAATCTCTACTTCAGTGAGGTCAAGGGCATTTTCAGTATCTTTTGGGTCAAAACCAAAACTCAGGACACAGCACTGACTCTGATGGTCTGTTTCATGTATTCTCCGATGATAAAAAAAAAAAATTTTTTAAAGGTCCAGAAAAATCTCTTAAACCATAATTTGAGGATAGTAAAAAATATTTTAATTGAATTTACCTTATTTCTCAGACTTACTAAGTTGATGTGAAATTCTGCCTTCCACTAATCACTCTTATTTTGCTACTTCAGTTCTTTGCCAGGAGAACTTTGGCCTGCATTTTTTCCTTTTAAAACATTTTTGTTAATGCATTCTTTCTTCTTTTTACCACTTGCAAGGTTTTGTATTTGCACCTGTAGATTTCTGTGTAATGGCAGGTGAGGGACCCCAGCAGTTCCAGGACTAGAATTGGTGCAGATGTAAGAGCATCCAAGGTACTTCAACTCCCTCCACATAATACTTGATGGCTGGCAGGTCCAGACTCCGCCCCTTTAGAGTTAACTGCTGGGTCAGCTTGTTTGATTCCTCTTAATTCTTAATCTTTCACGTCCACCCCCAATTTTGCTATATCATTTCTGCTGCAGCCCCTGGACTCCATATCTCCATTCTGCCTTCCCAAATCAGATCAGCTAATCGAGAGATGCAACATGTCTGATGTAAAAGGTATACAGTGCCTTGATTTAAATGGAAGGACCTGCTTTCCGAATCGTCATTCCTGAATCTAAATTCTGATCTGTTTTCCTAACATCGTACTGCTTTCTTGATATGAATAGCATTTCTGATCATGTTATTGATGATAGCACATTAAGCATGTTTATAACATGACTTAATGTAACATAGTTATCATTTTAAACTCTTGAGAAGGAACAGTAGCTACCTCTGTCATGCAGGTTTCATATGAGACACTGCATTCCACTGCTTCCCGTGCATCATCGTATTGAATCTGTATGGCTTATGTTCTCATTTCACCCTGAAGTTCAGGGAATGTTAATAACTCATCAAGGATAAAATAGTATGGAAAAAAAAATAGTAGGAAATGGCAAAGCCAAAATTTGAGCATTCTCATTCCAAACTGTATTCTCTTAAATGCTACACTGTTCTGCTTCCTTCCATGTGGCAGGCACCTGCCATAGCTTTTCCCTAATCCTCAAAGAAACATAAAAGGCAGATGCTATCCTATTTTGCAGTGTTTATCTCACCCACTCTGATATGTATTTAAAGCCTTTTCTGAAAATGCCACACAGTGTTTATATTTAGAGATGAGCTCAACAGACATCAATTGTCTTTGATATTGTTTTATTCTCTATTGTTTTTAATTAACCAAAGTAAAGTAGGTTCTAATTAAGAATTAGTATCTTTTCATTTAAAATACGTTGGAAAAGAGTTTGATTATAAAGCCAAGAATTTAATCTTATGGTCTTGTTTTCTTTTTTCTTAAAAAATACCTGTGCTTGAGTCAGATAGCTCTTTTTTTTTCCCTAAGCATAAACAAGATAGGAATTCTAACATGCAACTAACTTAAATTATGAGCAGTAATCTGCCATGAGGGTGTGATGTAATTGCAAAGCTACATTAACTTGGATTTAGTTATAACTTCTAGCCTCTCAATTAGTGACAAAAGTCATGTGTGCAGTTGGAATATGAATCAATAGATACACTTTTCATAAAAGATGTACCTCCCCAGTGGACTAGTGAATTCGTCACTTAATGTTTTTCTGAGTTCTGTGAAGACAATTGATATTTGGCCCCACAAATACAGAAAAAAAGATAAAATTGCTACTTATGGATTTGAATCCCTATTTTATACTTTCCCTAGCTTGATAACCTGGGGCAACTTTATTAGGCATCATTTTTCTCATCTATAAAATGAAACTGAGAATAGTTCTTACTTTAAAATGTTGCCATAAATGACTCAATTCACATAAACCACCTAGCACAGTGCTTGGGCTATCAGAAGTGCTCAATAAATGATATTAAGGTGGTGATGATGATATGGTAACTGAATGATTATGGGATTGATGGAAAGGAGGAAATAGAAATCCACCAGAAAGTAATTAAGAGCATTATGGCAGCCTCTTGCAAGTTAGAGTCTTGGCAAAATTTTGACGTAGAAAATCTATCATATACTTGAATGTGACTCTTTTGAGCCCCTCTCCCCTTATATCATGATGTCCAAGATTTTTCTTTTTACCAAAGCATAAGTGACTCTGTAGGGCATTGTTCTTTGGAATATTTGCATTCAAAGAATTTCCCAGAGAGGCCAAGTTTGAACCTAAAGGAACAGGTCTCACAGAAGAATTGTAGGAACTTAGTTCTCAGGAATGTTTTGGTGAGGTGTGGGGGGAAAGTTTTCCTGATCTTTCTGAAATCATAATCCATAGACATTGTTTATTCTTGAAAGAGTTACCTGTATCCAACTGGACTCTCCAAGATGTAGACACAGGTCCTTATAGTATCAACCATGGGCAATTACTAACCAGACCATAATACCCAGGTATACCTGGCCATTAGGCATCACCCAGATAAAAATAGCAGAAGAACCCTGCACTGATGCTCAACTGGAAACGTCACTTCTAGTTCTCTGTTCCCCAGGGGATCCACGTGTCTTCCTGATCCAGGTAAGAAAAAATAGTCTTATGGTAATAGAAAAAAACAGTGAAAAATCGCTAAGGAATTTATCTACAGAACCATGACTTTGCCTTGAGTCTTCTTTTTCTGCGGGCATGTCTTTGACTTTGGCTGCATGTGTGATTTTTTTCATTCATTCAGTTAGCTTCGCCATCCTTTGAAAACCTCACCTCCTTGCTAAATTTGGGGGAAAACACCCTTTGCCTGCCTTTTCACAGGTTTGGAAATTTTAAGGAAGAGCAAGCATGTAAAACACTTTGTAAACTAAAGGTCATCCAGAAGTAGACAATACTTGTGATCATGATGATGGCGGTGATAAAGGAGTGATCTTTTCCAGTCGGGTGACTCTGGATATCATGAGATACATGCGTGAAGGCTGAGGTATGGAGTGATCTCTGCTCCTCGAGGGGTTGAGCTCTTCCCTGCCACTCTGCATTCTTGAGCCTCTGCCGCAGTCTCTGTGTTCTCTCTGGAACCCACAAGAAAGAATGATGCTGCCTGTTGAAACTGATGCATCATCAGAAGTTGGAGAGATGCCACCGTCACCCACTTTAGCTCTTATACTAAAGCCTGTTTCTTGCTCTGTGCACATCTCACATTTATCAGATATTTGTAGGGCTGGCGATGGGCTCTTGCACCTGCCACTTTTGTACATGCCACTTCCTTTGCTTGGAACACACACAGTTTTCTCTGAACCCTTTTTAGCTGGCAAATTCCTCTTTTCAGGTGACAGTTTAGACATCACTTCTTTTGAGAGGGACTCTCTGAGTAGGGAAGTCCCTCTGGATGAAGTCAGCCTTCTGATGGCTACCAGAGCACACTCTTTAATGACTTATATTTTTTGTTTTTTACACATTTTTGCTCATCAACCAGACTAAAGTTTCTGTGAAAACAAGGATCTTGTTTGTCTTATTCGTAGTAGGTTTTAAAAATCTTTATACAGTGCTTGACACATGATAGGAATGCCTCCAACAGCATTTGTAAATCCCACCAAACACCCAGGCCGTAGATGCCTAGTAAGGCATTGGTTCAGGGTAAAGAATCTTCCTGCCAATGCAGAAAACGCAGGAGACACAGGTTCGATCCCTGGGTTGGAAAGATTCCCCTGGAGGAGGAAATGGCAACCCACTCCAGTATTCTTGCCTGAAAAAATATAATCTCATGGACAGAGGATCTCTGGTGGGCTACAGTCCGTGGGGTTGCAAAGAGTCAGACATGACTGAGTGACTAAGCACAAAGCACAATGAAGCCTTCGTTGAAGGACGTCAGGAGGGAAGAAGGGAGGAAGGAGAATAGAGAATGAAGAAATAAATCCCTGAGAACACGTTGGTGGGGTGTCAATTACCTTTCATGATCTCCTGATCTTAATTGTTTTTCCATGTTACCTTCTATTGATAGTGATTTCTCATTACCTCTAGATCTTGAACTTAAATGGTTTCCCCATTGAAAACAGTAGGGGTGTGTATAATTTCTTCTTAAGTCATGTCTTCTTATTTCCAGTTTAGGTTTCTTTCTACTATCGAATGTTGTCAGAACACAAAGCAAAATTTAAATGCCCACCACCATAATGACTTAGGATGCCCAGACCTTCTCAAGGACCTTTCCTCCTTTTCAAAAATGCTCCTAATCCCTGAGAAAATTTTTACTGATTTATGTATATTTTCTAACAAAATATTTGTTTGTTGATCCGTTGCATAATGAAATACAGGTTCAGCAATGTGTTGTTGAAACATACTTATAAGGGATTCTGTAGAATTCAGAAAGGATCCGGATATTTAGCAGCAGGATGAACCTTAAATTCTTTTGGTTGCCTGATAAATTAATTGAGTCAGATTCCATCCTGGATGTAGGAAGAGCAAATTGATTTTGTCTGCCCATTTGTGTGTGTGTGTGTGTGTGAGAGAGAGAGAGAGAGAGAGAGAAAGCTCCCATCCTTTGAAATTGTTACTCTGAAGGATTCGTATGCCAAATAAGAAGACATACCCCCAATGGCTTTAACAAGAAATGATCACATATCCATCTGGTCTGCCATGAGACTTCCTGGCTCTGCTTTCATGCCCTTAATTCACCTGATGGGTTTGCCTGCACCTGATAGACAGTTGGTGTTACCCACGAGATCTTTCCTGAAGCTGAGATCCAGAATAATTGAGAAGGCAGAATGGTTAGATTAGAGCAAAGAGTGATACCAGAAAATTACTAGGCACAGACCCATCTTCTGAGTGAAGACTGGAGATCTTGGGAGATGTTTAAGTTAGAAAAGAGAGTGGTTTGAGGAGTAGAGATTGTGACTATGATTGGGAATGTGTTGACTTTGAAGCCACACTTGCTTGGGTTCAACCGTAGACCTTGAGTGTGTTCAAGCGCAACTCAACCTTACTGAGTCTCAAGTTCCTCAGGGATCTTAACGTACCTAAAACATATGTTTACATATAAAAATAAATTCATTACTGAAACACCTTGGACATCCACTTTCTGTCCCTGACTCTCAACTTCTTGAATTGTAAAATGAGGATAACATCTAGAATACATCACTTGTGAAATAAGCTGAGCCAACATGTATAAAAGTTCCCATAAGAGGGCTCAATAAATATTAAATGGTCCCAAATCTAGAAAACGGAAGTTCAGGTATCTGGGGACTCTTTACTGTAGGAGCAGTGCCTGATGTGTTACCTTTAATTTTCATCTACACCTGCCATTTGAGGAAAGGCATACTTTCATTTTTCATAATCATTGACCAGACTGTGTATAAGAACTTTTGTCTTCAGAATCATATCACAGATTCTATTTATGAAGCAACTGAAAGCAAAACATGATTATATGTGTTTGAAATCTATTTTAGAAGACGTATGTTTCCTTGTTCAGAACAAAAAAACAAAACTAAGATTGTGTGAAATTGTAGCGTTGAACACTAGGTATTCTGGGAGAAAGACTGTTTATTAGCAAGAATGATAAATTTGAAATACAAATACTTATACTTTTATTATTACTTTAAATTGCTGGCTGCTTTTTGTTTTATTTTTAATGCCTGGGCTTATTTACTACATTTCCCTCATTTGATAACAGAAAGAATACTTAGATTTGAGTGTCAGCTATGATACTGACAGGCTATATAATTTTATGCATGTTACTTTAACCTCTCTGGGTCTTTCATATTTATATAACTAAATAATACTAATTAGCAGAAAGAATTATTGTGTTGATTAAATGAAATAACACTTGCAAAGAGTGATGGTGCATAGCAAGCACTCAATACATTTTTATTTCCTTTCCTTCTTTCCCCCAGAATATGTTTTACTGACAATGTAAAATTCTCAAGAATTTGAAATTCTGGAAAACTTCACGAGGGAGCCTTTTTGTTTCTCTAGATGTTCCTAGGTGCACACATTCTTTGTACCAAAGACGTGGAGAGCACATGCATGAGACAAATGTATTCTAATGGGAGAGTATGCTTTGGCACATGTGGTTGGAAAGGATCTCGAGAGTGATTAGACTGGATCACCAAGTCCTAGATCATTGTCCCAAACACACTGGAGCCCCAGGCTGTCTACAGGTTTTGGCCAGGTGACCATGAGTTTGTGAAGCTTTCCTGAAAGGAATAACGTGCTTCTTTATTTTAAAGAAAGACAAAGCCCCCATAAATATTGGGAGTTCACTAAATGGCTGTATGTTGTTAGGTGCCAGTCTGTCCTAAATCAGTGCTATGTAACTTATATATACAATTTCATTCAGATCTTGCAATGATCTTATTAGGTTAACTTGCCCCAAAATACAGAGCCGATAGGTAACTAAGACAGGATTTCAAGCCACATCAGTTTGACCTCCTGCCTCTTCCATGCCTTCTGTGACCCAATGATATTAAGTATATTTATATTGGGCACTGAATTTCTTTTGATGTTCTATTTACAACCATTTTTATGCATAAACTATTTGTTTAGTAATTTCAAATCATAAAAATATAAGCAAAAGTTAATAAATCAAAATTACTCAATATCCTTTTACTGAGAGACAACTAAGGTTAATATATCGAAAAATAATTTTTCAGACATTTTAATGTTAATGTACCTTTTTTTTCCCCCCGGGAGGGGGGGAGCAGTAAATGACGTGTTACATTGCTAGGACTGCCATTACTTAATACGATGAACTGGGTAGCTTTAACAACAGAAATTTATTGTCTCAGGGTTCCAGAGACCAGAGGTCTGAGATCAAGGTGTGAGCAGAGTTGTTTCCTCCTGAAGGCCATGCGGGAGAATCGGTTCTATACCTTTCTGCCAGATCCTGGTGGTTTGGCTGTCAATCTTTGGTGTTCCTTAACTTGTAGATGGTGTATCACCTGAAATTCTGCCTCTGTCTTCACAGGCTGTTCTCCCTGTGTGTGTGTCTGTGTCCAGACTTCTCTCTTTATGTGACACAAGTCATATTGGATTAGGGCCTGCCCAACGCCAGTGTGACTTCATCTTAACTACATCTGCAATGACCTTACTCCTAAATAAGGACACATTCTTAGGTACCAAAAGTAAGGATTTCAACATGTGACTCTCAGAGGCATACACTTCAACCCGTAACAAATGGGTTCTTAGGATAGGCAAGGCTTTGTTTTCTGCTTTGCCACTACATGAAATACCTTCCTCCAGTTTTGATGGCTGTGTACTATTATACAGTGAGCCTTTACTAGCAATTGTTTATCTAGTTTCTAATCTTAATAGTTTTAAAATGGCTATTATTTTTAAAACCTGCAAAGATTCCCTTTTTAAAGATAAATGTTGACTGTACCTCTATTATTATTTATTTCTAGATATAGAATTTCTGGTTCAAAAGGTTAGGCATTTTAGGTATTTGAAACAATTGCCTGATTGCCCTGTGGTGAGGTGATTCCATTGTGGGCATTGCCGGTTTTAAAGTTTTCCAATTTCATAGACGAAAATGTAATCTTGATTAAATTTTTACTTTAATTTTGCACTGAGATTGCATCTTTTTTCATAAGATGGTTTATGTTCTCATTTTCATTTGGAAACATTTTAATGGACAGAATGGATTTGTAAAGCAGTAGCTGAGACTGCCAAATTCATGAGGCTGTTCACGTGGACTTTTATATAAGCTGCTGCCTTCATCTTTCTAGGTCATTGTATTACTCCACTATTTGGAAATTATTAGATGGCTGTACTGTGACTTGGGTATAGAGGGAAATACTGAGCCTTCCTTTCTCTGAATCATTATATAAGAATAGATTTTATAACTTTTAGCATATCAAAGCTAACTTCGATGTTATGAATCCTTAATAATATAAATAATTTTATAATATAAAATTATCATCTAAGTTGCATTGATTTATAATATTAGCTTTATTTATCATAAGTAACTTATTATTATTTTACCTTAAATGATGCTCATAAACATTGGTCCATACCCGGCACCTTTTTCAAATGTGAAGGTCATGTATATGTATGTAGTGACTCTTGCATACAGATTTATACCATACATTCTTTGAGTTTGAGGCACTTGGAACTTTAATAATTCTTTTATGGGAAAGGCAGAGTGGATGGGTGTTTTTGCATCACCTGAGGGATCCTGGGGTATATCTGTCCTGTGGTTATAGAAAGCCCTATTGATAAATAAAATGAATTCAGCAGTCCCCAGATGCCAAGGGCATTTCCTGTATTTCCAGGATCACATTCCTGACCACACTTGCTATTAACAAAGATAACATTATGGTTGCACTCTGCCTCTGCCTCACATATGGCTATTTTGGGCCACCTTGCTGCTGCCGCTAAGTCGCTTCAGTCGTGTCCAACTCTGTGCAACCCCATAGACCTTAGCCCAGCACGCTCCCCCGTCCCTGGGAGTTTCCAGGCAAGAACACAGGAGTGGGTTGCCATTTCCTTCTCCAATGCATGAAAGTGAAAAGTGAAAGTGAAGTCGTTCAGTAGTGTCCGACTCTTAGCGACCCCATGGACTGCAGCCCACCAGGCTCCTCCGTCCATGGGATTTTCCAGGCATGAGCACTGGAGTGGGTTGCCATTGCCTTCTCCGTTGGACCACCTTGGCCCCTCGGAATTCAAATAACAGTTGTTAACCATTATTGTGTACTTGCTGAGCTCCAGGCCTTGTGTGAAATGCTTTCAATAAGCATGCCATTTAATTCTAGCAACTCTATTACAAGGCATGCATCATTGTTTCCCCTTCTTTAGGCAAGAAAACTGAAGATTAGAAAAACAAGTTTAAGTGTATATGGTTTCAGTGCATATAGTAATAACAACAGCTGGAATTTTGAACCCAGGTCTTCAGTGCTTCGAAAAGACCCAGTGTGCTTCTCCTAGCAATTATAGAGGGAGAAGGGTTCCCATTCTCCCCCAGAGACTAGGTCCCTGTGGGAAGAACTGTCCCAGCCAATGCCCTAAGTGAACCAACTGCAGGACAGGCCCAGCCATTCAGCCAGGCTGATGGTACCTACCAGGGCAAAATCTGCCAACGTGGTGGTTTGACCGAACTGTTAATACTCATTTGCCTCAGCTTGGTGGAGAATTCTGTTTGGGGGCAGCAGAGCAAAATTCTTGAGCTCTCTTTGCAGTTTAAAGGCAAGTATTTTTTTTTTAAGGTATTCTTTATAAATTCCCTTGACAAAATGATAAATGAAAGGGTGGTTTTGATTTGCTTTATCTTTTTTATTTGTAGATATCCGAACCACAGTGGCCTAGGTAAATGATGGAGAATACTCAGAAAGAACCAGGGACTGGTTGCTACCTGCCTTTTCAGTTTGTCAGGAACGTCTCCATCACCTTTTAACTGACCGCCACGTGGCTGTAAAAATGAAGCTCTTTGAGCTTGTAAACCTTGTGTTTTATTGCTTTGTTTTTGAGCAACACTCAATTTCCTCTCCCATCTTGGTTAGTCTGCCTTGAAAAGACCTGGGGAACATTCCCAAGGCCATCAGGCTGGTAAACATTGGGGCCAGAATGCAAAGCAGGTCTGCTGGGGGCCAGGTAGCTAATGTGTGAGGAAGCAGGAAGCAGGCTGCTGTAAGAGGCAACACTGGTGACCAGAGATGCTGACGTTTCTGCCTATGGAAGCCAGTTGTTACTGGGCAGAAGCGCAAGCCTAAAGTGTCTTCTTGTGTTCTTAAGAAGACAGCAATAAGGATTCTGGTGCCATGCTTGGGAGGTTTGAACGTTGGAACTGTCTTCTCTTTTTTAAACACCAGGAGGCCCAGCCTTTGGAGAATACACAAAGCATGGCTGACTTCTGGATGTAGCCTGCAGTCTCCAGCTTGTTCTCACTGAACCACAGAATCCTGGCACCCTGGAGGCTCTGTATCTATGCCTCCATGGACCTGGCCTAGTTCGTCTTGTGCAGAAAGTTCTCAGGAGCCATTTGATTGATGGATGAATGGGAACTTTGGTGTTCAGAAATTAACTCTTGCTTGATTTTTGAAATGATGAGATTAGTGAGTTTAAGGATTCCTTTTGCCATCTTTCAGAATGAAAATTTATTTTCACTAACTATCTAGGAAGCATGGAAATATAGGGACTATGTCTTGGACCAAAATCATAGTGGGAAGCCGTGGCACCTAGTAGTAGCATAGGGTAAGTTAGTAATACAGCTCTGGGTCCCAGACAAGCATTGAGAAGAACTGGATTTCTCAGTCAACCTGTGTAATCTCAATTCTGTTCATAACAAGTACCATTTGATTGTTTGTAGTTTGAGGAGTTATTGAATAAAGGATCCTAATGGGAGAGGATTCTGAAGACTTCTGTAGAGTAGGACTGCCCAACAGAGCATTCTGCAATAACGGAAATGTTCTATTCTTCACTGTCCAATGCAGCAGTCACTAGCCACAAGTGGCTATGGATCACTTGAAACTGAGCAACTGAATTTTCAATTTAATTTATCTGTAATTAATTTAAATTTAAAGAGCTAGTGGTTACCATATTGGACAGCCCATGTGCAGAGAATTGGTTCATCTATCGCTTTGCAAGGACAATGTGCTAAACTTCAGTAGAATACTTAATAGAAAGTGGCTACTATGTTGTGGAATATATTCACTGTGGCTCTGTTCTTTAAAACATTCTCTTTTTTTGGTCACAGCACATGGGAAGCACAGAGCCTTAACCATTTGGCTGCCAGGAAAGTCCTAAAAGATTCATTTTTGCATTTATTTTTTCAATATTTTTTCCACATTATACAGTCGACGGGAGTGAGTTTATAAGCCACCTTCTAAAAATTTATCAGACCCTGAAATTTTAGAACTTTATCAGTTCTTTAGGTTGTGCTTTTTATGCATTTCCAGATGTTTGTGAACTTTCTACATCAATGTTATAGATTGAAATAAAAAGATAAACTAATCATCTTTTCTGTTTGCCTCCTGATACGAAGCAAGATGATAGTTGTTAAAGTTTTTACTAATTTGTTAGCATGAGAATATCTCATAATAATAGTTACTGTTTTTTAATGAAGATATACATTTTATTTGGAAGCAGGCTTAAAGTGACATGGATTGCTCAGCATTATGTGATGCAGATAAATTAATTTCTTCGAGGTTTCATTATTAAGAAATGGTGTTGAGACATTTATTTATTCCAAGATTAGCAAGATAGTCTGGTAATGTTTTGACAATGGCCTGTTGAGCAGTATAATTAGCATTGTGATAATTGTGAAGTCACTCAATCGTGTCCGATTCTTTGTGACCCCATGGACTGTAGCCTATCAGGCTTCTCCATCTATGGGATTTTCCAGGGAAGAATACTGGAGTGGGTTGCCATTTCCTTCTCCGGAGACCTTCCCAACCCAGGGACTGAACCCGGTCTCCCGCATTGTAGGCAGATGCTTTACCGTCTCGGCCACCAGGGAAGTTGATATAATTAGAGTGTACCTTTAAGAGGAGTAAGAGCATGGTAATGAGATGCGGAGGGCAGCAGTGGTACACGCGTATCATGACTGTGGTGTCAGCCACACGCACACGACCTTGCAGTGAACAAGTCCACATGTCTCACACCCTTCACTCCACTGTGCCAGTCCCCCGTAGACAGTATGAAATTTTCTAGTCTGCCCAAGTGCACTAGTTTTACAGTGTTTTGTTTGGGTCCCCTTGACAGCAGCACCTAAGTTAAAGGTGGCTGGGAAGGGATGCCAGGGAGCAGGAATGAGGGACCAGGGAAGTGAAATTGAGATGGGAAATGAGTCATAACTAGTAACTCACATGGCTTCCTAAGCCAGCATCATGCGTGCATCCCAGAGCTACCTTGGGGACAAACGGGGGAAATGCTCATCTTTTGGCTCCCCCCGACTACTCAAGGGTGGCCTCATGGAAGTTAACTCCTGTCTTAATTTGAGTTCCCCAAAGCAAACTCTGAAGTAAGGGTGATACAGTTTATTTGGGAGTTAGTTCCCACGAACACCAGCAGGAGAATTGAAGAATGCGACAGGGAGTGGAAGGCAATAGAGAATACAGCGTTACCGCCATTGGCAACTGCAGGTCAGTCCCACTGTCAGATGCTGGAGACCAGTGTAAAACACTAATTGGCTGTAACTGTTACTTCTGAAGAGGCTAGAACACATTGTTTAGAGATGGGCATGTGGATACCTCCAACAGAACTGTTACTAGAGAAGAGAGTGGGTCTTGCTGCTGCTGCTGCTAAGTAACTTCAGTCATGTCTGACTCTGTGTGACCCCCTAGACGGAAGCCCACCAGGCTCCCCAGTCCCTGGGATTCTCCGGGCAAGAACACTGGAGTGGGTTGCCATTTCCTTCTCCAATGTGTGAAAGTGAGAAGTGAAAGTGAAGTCGCTCAGTCGTGTCCGACCCTTAGCGACCCCACGGACTGCAGCCTACCAGGCTGCTCCATCCATGGGATTTTCTAGGCAAGAGTACTGGAGTGGCTTGCCATTGGGGAGTTACCAATTTCTGACATAGATACTCAACAGATATTTTTCCAACAGTTTCTGAATCCTCTACTTTACTTTGGCTAAGTTTATATATATATGAACTTCCCAGGTGGCACAGTGGTAAAGAATCTGCCTGCCAATGCAGGAGACGCAAGAGAGGGGAGTTCAATCCCTGGATCAGGAAGATCCCCAGGAATTGGAAATGGCAACCCACTCCAGTATTCTTGCCTGGAAAATTCCATAGACAGAGGAGCCTGGTGGGCTACAGTTTGTGGGGCCGCAAAGAGTTGGACACGACTGAGGACTGAGCGCACGCACACATGCAATCTATTCTGATCCTTATCAGAGATCATTAAGCAGAAATCATTTGATTGCAAAGAATAGGAACCCATTCAGAGTGACTTAGGAAAAAAACATGGGATATATTGGAAGGAATCAGGGTTATCAAAAGGCAAGATTCGTCAGTCTTCATGAACGAGGAGAGAAAAGAGAATGCTGGGAGGTGGAAAATCCAAGAAGAGTTTTTCTCCCTGTTTTGCTACATCCTTGTTTCGTCTGCTTTATGTGTCTCTGTGTGTGCTGGCTTCTCTTCTCTGACTTTTACCATCAGTATCTTGCTCTGCTTTTTGTATTCAAGGAAGACAGTGTCTGTCCCCAGCCTGATTGCAGCCACACAGTGCAAGCATCCAACACTATTGCTCTTGCACAGACTCTCCAAAGATGGAGAACAGCTGACTCAGCCTCATTTGTGGCATGGTTCAGCTAGGGTCCCATCACCGGATCTGGGGAGGGGAGTAGGACCATGTAGCATACAGTGGTTGGTGAGTGTTGGAGGGAGGGAGATTCTCCTAGAAGGGGCAATGAGCAGGGAGAAAAGGGTTGCTATCTCTACTTCACTGAGTGACTTTTTTCAAGTATGAGAAAATGCAACATTTTTAAGAAAGCAGCATCCCAAGGCAGTAGGTAATCAGTGCTGAATCACAGGCTCCCAGGAGAATGGTGGAAGTAGTTTCACAATAATTGAGAAATAAGCACAAATCAGGTGTCTCTGTGGGTGGTGACTGCCACTTAGATGTTGGGGGACACTCCTCTTCAGACCATCTCCTGTGTAGCAGGAAGAGCCCCTTCCATGTATGAATTCATTAATCATTAGAGGTGCTTGGTATTAAAATTAGCAGCAAATGATGAGTGTCCTTGATTGCAGAATTGGGATATGTTTTTTACTTGTGGTGCTCAAGAGTGACTGGGATATATTTTTGATAACTGTTCCAAGTTTCCCTGCCAGTTTCAGAAGAACTGTTCACAAAAGAGCTGGTTAGGATACAGAAATGGAGTGTGGAAGAAGGAGGGGATATGACTCACCTTCAAGTGATGCCTTGCAAATTGTACTTTGGCAAAAAAACATTTTATAAAATGTGTTGCCTAGAATGCTGCTTTAAAATGCTACTTGTGTTCTGAGTGTGGAATCCAGAAGGTACATTGCATCTCTCCCTCCCTCCCTCTTCATCCATCCACCCATCCATCTTCATTCTAAGGTAAGGTCGGGTGAATCTGCTGACTCAGATATCTTGGTTTAAAACATTTTAAAAAATGGCGTGGTGTTGGTATTCGTGAGCTTGGTACCAGCCTTCAAGTATGCTTTAAGGATAAAATAACTACACCAGTCTCCTCCCCAAATCCCTTTACCATGCTGTGCATGGCCTTCCTCCCACAGCTGTCGTGAATGTTGATTGCTAAGTCATAGCTGTCCCTTATGGAGAAAATTGCCTTTGGCTCAATGAAAGCCACCAAAACTAGAAACTTATTCTCTGTACCAGGGGAAACTTACCGCTGGTAATAGTCTAATACTGAGGTGCACAAAAGACTGGGCCCCTTGCCTCAGGGTGGGCCCGTGTCTGGCACAGTTTACACTTGAGAGTGCCTGGCAGGGTCAGACCGAAGCTGCCCTCTAGCTGACTCCACATCCTTGAGTAGCCCCTTCATCCGCTCTCTGCTGTCTCCTCTTCCACTTTCTGCTGTTTCCTGGAGAGCACTGCCCCAGTAAATCAAGAGCACTGAGACTCTGCCTCTATGGAACCTGTTCAAAGATGGGGATGTTAACTGTGGTTGAACACTGTTTTCTTTTTTTTGAAAAGCATATTGGCAAAGGAAGCTGTGGAGAATTGGAAATAGTTCTATTCAATGAAGTGAAATATGACTTAGTGAGAGGAGAACCAGATTGGAAAATCCAGCCTTGAATCTCTGTTCCCTCACGTGACCTTAAACAAGTCAATTTCTGAGACTCCATTCCCTCATTGGAAAGGCAGGAGTGTATACTGATTTTTCCTTCATTATCTCTGATGAATCTGTTGTTTTGCAGACATAGCCTTGTTTTTCAGTAGTGTTACTGTGACAAGTTGGAGAAATAAATCTGGACATTTAGATAATGTTTTGAATGACCTTTAGATATGAAATGTGTTTATTTTATTAGCACAGTACCTAATGTACAATGGGGCCCTCTAAGTGGTATGAATTTTCAGCAATTACTTTTAAATATTTATACTTAAAAAGGCATACATTTGTAACTATTGGTTAACTTAAAAGAGAGCTCAAGCCATAGAACAAAATCTAGAAAAGATTTCATTACAATGATTTAGCTTTTTTTTTTTTTTTTAATTGTACTCGTAGGAAGAAGTGGGTAGAGGGCATGGTTTAACCATCTCATATTGAGTTTGATGAATATACCAACATTGACTATTTTGATAAATTTGTCTTCTGTATATATCAACAATTAAAATTTCCAACAGTGTTTCTTCAGCAAAGTAAGTGACTTTCTGTCCTGAGGCTGTGGTATGAATCTTTTGGAAATAACATATTGTAATTTATACAATCCTTCTAAGTTTACTGCCGTAGGCTTATGTTTAAATACATATGATTTGTGGAAGAGAGTTGAACTATTTTAGAAAATTCTCCATAGAAGCTTAGCAGTAACCAGCAGATGGATGCTTTTGTCATGAGTTTGTGTAACTTTTTGATGCCTCTGGATTTTGTCGAGTTCTCGTCTTGTCTTCCCAGCAGCAGCTCACCTGGGTTCTGTCTAGTGAATTAATTTCACTCTAATATAGAATGTTACCATAAGGTTCCCTGAAATATGTGCGCCATGAGGATAAACCTGTCTGTGAACTTCACCTCTACAATTCTGTTAACTAGAGCTGGGCCTGCTTCATGGTAGACACCCAGTTATTTCCTAAATGAATGGATGTATGAATAAGTGAACTAGTCATTTTCCCACCTGGAACACTCTTGCTCTCAGCATCCCTTGTTTCATCATGTTCTCCCCTGTTGAAATTTTACGCACCTGTATAGAACCATCTCAAATTCTCAGGTGGTTTCTTTTATTTATTTGAAGTTTCACGAAAGAAATGTCTTCCCTGTTTTGGGAGGCTTGTGGTTTCCCTGTCTGCCCTAATGAGTTAGGTTGGTGTTTCCCATCATAAACTAGGCTTTGTATTCATAGCAGAAATCTCTTCCTATTATTATTCAAATATAGTGAACATGATGTCCAAAGCCATAGGACTGTAAGTTATTGGGACAGAATTAAGATTTATGGGTCTGACCCCAAGTTTATTATGCAATCCTGTGCACCACTTTATTTCAGTAGCCTTGGGCTTATCTAGACATATAGTACATTTTTCAGTAAAAGATGACTTTTTATCAAAAACTTTAATGTATTGGTTTTCATTATTGAAATAAAGCGTCAATAATATTCAGCAGCCACTTTGAATAAATGTGCATAATTTATCCTATTCCTTTAAACATCAGTCAGTCAGTTCAGTCGCTCAGTCGTGTCCGACTCTCTGTGACCCCATGAATCACAGCACGCCAGGCCTCCCTGTCCATCACCAACTCTCGGAGTTCACTCACACTCATGTCCACAGAGTCGGTGATGCCATCCAGCCATCTCATTCTCCGTCGTCCCCTTCTCCTCCTGCCCCCAATCCTTCCCAGCATCAGAGTCTTTTCCAGTGAGTCAACTCGTCGCATGAGGTGCCCAAAGTATTGCAGTTTCAGCTTTAGCATAAGTCCTTCCAATGAACACCCAGGATTGATCTCCTCTAGAATGGACTGATTGGATCTCCTTGCAGTATAAGGGGCTCTCAAGAGTCTTCTCCAACACCACAGTTCAAAAGCATCAATTCTTCGGCGATCAGCTTTCTTCACAGTCCAACTCTCACATCCATACATGACCACGGGAAAAACCATAGCCTTGACTAGACGGACCTTGGTTGGCAAAGTAATGTCTCTGCTTTTTAATATACTATCAAGGTTGGTCATAACTTTCCTTCCAAGAAGTAAGTGTCTTTTAATTTCATGGCTGCAATCAGCATCATATTTTTATCTAAATGTGAATGTAACAGATAGTCATCATCCTAAACTTAGAAATTAACAGTGACTACAATAAAGAATTCACTTTCAAAAATGTATATTTTTCAGAAGTGAAGATCATCAAGTATAAAGGGCTGAAAAATCTTCATATAGTAATACTGGGTTTATGGAGAAGGAAATGGCAACCCACTCCAGTGTTCTTGCCTGGAAAATTCCATGGACAGAGGAGTCTGGTGGACTACAGTCCATGGTGTTGCAAAGAGTCAGACATGACTGAGCAACTAAGTAACAATTCAGATTAAGGTGATTTCAAAAATAGAATCTGTGGCTGATTCATATTGATCTATGGAAAAAATATATAAAAGAAATACAGGCTTTGGAAATATTTTACCCTGTAATTCTGAACTCAGAAAAAAAAAATCTGAGAGTAAAATATTCTGTGTGACCTTATAAACATCACTGCCATTTCAACCCAATTTCTGCATCTCCACCTGCCGTGTCTCAACCAACACTCAAGGCCCAGTTCAGCTGCCATGTCTCCATCCCAGATAACTTTTCAAATTACCCTCTTTTACCCTAAGTGCCTTTAGATTCTCAAAACATTTCCTTTTACAGCATCTTATGAAAGTAACATTTGTACCTTCTTTATCCTTTGTAAATTCCTGGAGGCAAGAACTGCTGTCTTACTGATCTCATAATTGAATGTCAGGCTTCTTGATTTGAAGTGTGGATTCAAGAACAGGTGCCAGCTTACTGCAGCCCTGAGGAGCAAACCTTTGGGGCAGAGAAGAAAGCATCTTTTGTTAGTGAGGTTTCTCAATATGCTCCCTGTCAGTATGTTTGAATGTAAAGCAATCCTGACTTCCTTACTCTGCAAACAGTAAATAGGCTGCTGTTATGAATAGGATGCTGCACCAAAGGCAGGTGACTTCTTTCCTCACACCTGATGATTCCTTGCGGGCAGAGCGGACTGACATTTTCCTGGGGACTCATACCCAGCCTCTGTCTATCAGATTTAGCAATGATGAAAAACAATATAAAATTAATTTGCAGTTGTCCCCTTAAAATTTGCCGAGGAGTTAATTAAAATGATAAAGATCAAAGTAGCAGGGAACTCAATACGCTTGATTATGACTTCAAAATGCAAAGAAATCCATCAACGCTCTCTCCCTCATCCTTGAAAAGGATTAGGTTCTCTCTGCCCAACTTCAGATGGATTCCATACAAAAGGAAGACTGCACTTAGGGGACAGGTAATTTTAGTCAGACTTGACGTCAACTCTTGACTTGAGAAAGGCAGATTCATTCAGTTGATCTGGGGAAAGCGGGGAGGCTTTTCTTTTCAAATGTCTTCGTTTTTATTGTGCTTGTTCTCCTGAAGCATAAAATGCACACTCTCCATGGTGAAGGCAGAATAGCTCGAGGACATTCCTAGGCAATAATAATAATAATTGTCATGGTGTTGAATACTTAGTCTGGCTAGGACCTGTACTAAGCGAGAGTGTCTATTTTGGGTGAGGTTTCTCATGATGATCCCTTTGTGAATTTAAAGTTGTCTTGTGCTTTATCCATTGTCGTCTGCTTTATGCAACTGAGTTTTCCCAGTGAGACAAAGGAGGAGACAATTGTTACAGTCTCCATTTTACAGGTGAAGAGATAAGAGGCTCTGAGATGAAGTGATTCACGCTGTGTCACACCCAAATTCCACCAATGTGCCAGGATTCAAACCCAGGCAGTGGGACTTCCAAACCCATTCAGAGTCCCTGCATTGTGCCACCACCACCATACCTTCTTAAATAAGAAGTTTCTGTTGAAATCCATTTTCTTCTTGATAAATCATTTTAAAATGGTTACTCATACATTAGTAAAGTGTCACTTTAAAGTTCACTTTAATTCACTCTAATTCCTTCATTTCTTGAATGTTTGTTTCCTGAGAAGTAGAATACTAATTATTTATATTTTCTTCTTGACTGACATGTTATTTCAGGAATGTTTCATCCTCCTCTCTCACTGCCTTTTAATTAGCGGCTTCCTCAGCCCTCTAGCCGGCAGTTTTGCAGTCTTTCCTTTTCCTGTCATCTCATCACTTGAGCCTTTCTGCCAATAATGTTTTTTCTAAGTTGAAGGAATTCTTCATGAAAATCCTTTCTCGTGCAGATAATCAGCCTTCAATTTACAGGTTCTGTAAATTTTGCTTTTAATATATTAAATTGTCTTAAAAGAGGTCACACAATGAGATGAAGTGAGACATCCTGTGATGATAAGATTCCTGGTGAAAGCCTATTTAGAAAGTTCACTTTCAAGGGGGGGAAGAAAAAAAAACCCAGGCTCTGGTCTAATTGCAGTTGGTATTAAGGGACTAATAGAGATCTGATAGCACACTTGAGAAGGGCATGGTTCATGGCTCACATTAGGGAAAAATAATAAGGATTTTACTTCAAAGTAAAGGACTTTGAAGGACAAAGAGAAAGGGAAGATTATCTTCAACAATATATTTAAAAAGATTAAAGAATAGGAAGAATGAGGGCCTGAGTATCCATTAAATATAAGGAATAGTAGAACTAAAAAAACATTGGTACAATTTATACCAGAGAATGCTTTGCCTGTGTTCTCTTATAGGAGTTTTATGGTCTGATGCTGGGAGGGATTGGGGGCAGGAGGAGACGGGGACGACAGAGAATGAGATGGATGGATGGCATCCCCAACTTGATGGACATGAGTTTGAGTGAACTCTGGGAGTTGGTGATGGACAGGGAGGCCTGGCGTGCTGTGATTCATGGGGTCGCAAATAGTCGGACATGACTGAGCGACTGAACTGAACTGAACTGAACTGATGGTGTCATGTCTTATATCTTTTAGCCATTTTGAGTGTATTTCTGTGTATAATGTGAGGGTGTGTTCTTACTTCATTGATCTACATGTGGCTGTTCAACTTTCCCAATACCACTTATTGAAGACACTGTCTTTTTTCCATTGTATATCCCTGCCTCCTTTGTCAAAAATGAATTGACTGTGAGTGTGTGGGTTTATTTTGGGCTCTCGGTTCTGTTCCCTTGATCCATGTATCTGTTTTTGTGCATGTACCACACTGTTTTGATTACTGTAGCTTTATGTTATTGCCTGAAGTCTGGGAGGATTATGCCTCCTGCTTTGTTCTTGCTCCTTAGGATTGCTTTGTCAATTCTTTTATGGGTCTTTTATGGTTCCATATAAATTTTAGGATTATTTGTTTTAGTTCTGTGAAAAAAAAGTCATCAGTCCTTTGATAGCGGTCACATTAAATCTGTAGCTTGTTTTGAGTAGTATGGCCATTTTATTTATTTTATACTTTCTTTTTTTATTTTATTTATTTTAATTAGAGGCTAATTACTTTACATTATTGTATTGGTTTTGCCATACATTGACATGAATCTGCCCCGGGTGTACATGTGTTCCCCATCTTGAACCCCCCTCCCACCTCCCTCCCCATCCCATCCCTCTGGTTCATCCCAGTACACCAGCCCCGAGCATCCTGTATCATGCATCAAACCTGGACAGGCGATTCGTTTCACATATGATAATATTCATGTTCCAATGCCATTCTCCCAAATCATCCCATCCTCGCCCTCTCCCACAGAGTCCAAAAGACTGTTCTATACATCTGTGTCTCTTTTGCTTTCTCATATACAGGGTTATCATTATCATCTTTCTAAATTCCCTATATATGCGTTAATATACTGTATTGGTGTTTTTCTTTCTGGCTTACTTCACTCTGTATAATAGGCTCCTGTTTCATCCACCTCATTAGAACTGATTCAAATGCATTCTTTTTAATGGCTGAATAATATTCCATTGTGTATATGTACCAAAGCTTTCTTATCCATTTGTCTACAGATGGACATCTAGGTTGCTTCCATGTCCTAGCTATTATAAACAGTGCTGTGATAAACATTGGAGTACATGGGTCTCTTTCAATTCTGGTTTCCTTGGTGTATATGCCAAGGAGTGCGATTGCTGGGTCGTATGGCAGCTGTATTTCCAGTTTTTTAAGGAATCTCCACACTGTTCTCCATGGTGGTTGTACTAGTTTGCATTCCCACCAACAACGCAAGAGGGTTCCCTTAGTATGGCCATTTTAACAATATTAATTCATCTAATCCAAGAACGTTCTGTTTCCTTTAATTTTTCATAATTCTTAGCATATGTCTTTCAGTTATACATTTGCATCAATTCTTTTGTTTATTACTTTCCATTATAGTTTATCACAGGATATGAATATAGTCCCTTGTGCTATACAGTAGCACCCTGATTGTATTTGTTTCATATACAGTGGTTTTTATCTGCTAATCCCAAACTCATTTATCCCCATCACCTCCTGCCTTTTCTTCTTTGGTAACCATAAGTTTGTTTTCTGTGTCAGACAGATTCTTGCTCACATAGTCAAGACAGCTAGGCAGCCCCAGCATATGTCCTTTCAGGTCCAGATCCAGTAGGAAAAAGGTCTACTCCTGTTCTAACATCTTAGCAAAGGGTTCATCCTGCCCCATGGGCTCTGATGGGTTCACGTGCCCAACAATGAGCCAATCCTAAGGCTGCTGTGGGAGAACCAACAGAGGAGCCTTGCGTGAACCACATGGCATGAATGTCATTCATTCCTGCTTCAGGTAAACACATCCAGACCAGAGTGTTAGAGGGGCAGCTGCTAGGCTGATCCTTGCACTGTCTGGCCTGGCTAGCTCCAGGTCACCCAGCATACACATGTACACATTTAATCAGGTGTCCTTCCTGCGTGTGGCCAGAAATCAGATGTGTACAGTGGAGTGCGCACGTGTGAACAGAAGCCAAGGGAAGATGGTAGTATTTTTCTTGTGTTGTGACTTAGTTTTATTAAGAAATCTTTTTGCTTTCTTTGTGTTTTTAACTAACTTCTGGCTTTCCCCTTAACATCTTACTATAAGAAGAAATGAGATGAATTATATTCGTAAAAGAATATCAGTTGTTTGAGAAATTTCATCTGTGCCCCTGACAACCACTGACCAACAGTGGGGAAAATGATGGTGAAGAAATCTGATCAACTTTTCCTTGGAAGTGTCCAGTGCAGTAGCCGTAAAAACAGGTAATCTCAAACATAAAGGTAGGTGATGTAGGTAATGCAGTCCGAATTTAAAGTTGCATATATGTATGTGTGTACATATATATGGACAAATATATACACACATTCATACACATATATGTATACTGCAAAGTATTGTCATCAAGCAGGATATTTTTAT
Organism: Moschus berezovskii; assembly: GCF_049115385.1. NCBI lineage: Eukaryota > Metazoa > Chordata > Mammalia > Artiodactyla > Moschidae > Moschus > Moschus berezovskii. Next base: position 22,516,003 of record NC_142483.1, read on the forward strand.
CTAAAAATTACCTTCAATACCCATGTTAAAGCCAATTTTCTGTGCATTACTTTCAATTTAATACTTGTCTAAGCTTAGCATTTGAATGACCCTTGTGTCACAGTTAGGAGTCCTGGGATGCAGTTCAGTCCTTATAAAGCTTAAAAAAAAGTAGCCTTCCTCCTTCTGGGCCTCACTTTCCTCATTTTTAAAAGGCGGAGATAGAACAACCTAGTCCCTTTCAGATATAGAATTCCATGGTCCTCTAAATCCTTCTATTGACAATGTCATAAATCCCAATGCTGTGCAAATAGGAAATAAGTCTGACAGTTATACAAAATCATTCAAAAAGCAAAGAATAAAGTGTGTATCAAAATCACTCAACCTGTAAGTGTATAGTTCTTGACATGATGAAATTCCATCTGGATTTTCTTTGCCTGTGTACAAAGATGCACACACATATAGATTTTACATACGTCAAGATTGACTGTGGGCTTCCCTGGTGGCTCAGATGGTAAAGAATCAACCTGCAATGAGGAAGACGTGGGTTCAGTTCCTGGGTTGGGTAGATCCCCTGGAGAAGGTAACAGCTACCCTCTCCAATATTCTAGCCTGGAGAATTCCATGGACCGAGGAGACTGGCAAGCTGCAGTCCATGGGGTCACAAAGAGTTGGACATGACTGAGTGACTTTCTAGACTGACTATGCTTGCTGTTCTAAAACAAGTATAGTCAATCTTACTATACTTCTGTCAGTCAGTAAGTAAGGAATACACTTCCTTGTAACTTAAAGTTTTTAACAGTGATCTAGCTAGCACACAGAAAAGCAGTACTCATTCCTGGCAATTACTGATTTAGTTGAAGAATTACAAAAAAAAGTCAAATGATTCTGTCATATGCATCTCTGTGAAGGAAATTTAGTTTTTATTGAGATAACTTTTTTTATTTTAATAGAAGACATATTGGTATCATTTAAAAATTATTGAAATATAGTTGATGTACAATATAGTGATTTGCAATGTCTAAAGATTGCAATCTGCAGTGTTAGTTGCTCAATTGTGTCTGACTCTTTGTGACCCCATGGACTGTAGCTGCCAGGTTCTTCTGTCCATGGAATTCTCTAGGCAGGAACACTGGAGTGGGTTGCCATTCCCATCTCCAGGGGATCTTTCCAACCCAGGGATCAAACTTGGGTCTCCCGCATTGTAGGCAGATTCTTTACCATCTGAGCCACCAGGGAAGCCTACTTTTAAAGGTTATATTGCATTTATTATTGTTATAAAATATGACTGCTTTGTAATAGCCCATGACCAATGTTGTATAACTTATTTTGTACATAATAGCATTTTTAATTTAAATGACAGCTTTTTTCTCAAACTCAAGTGACGCTCTTGTTAAAATTTGGAAAATACAGGGAAAAAAAAGTGGAAAATAAACATAAGTCATAATTACAATACACAAAGATAAAGTCTATTTTTAGAACATACAGTGTATTATTCTACAAAATTAGAATAATGCTATAAATATTGTTTTAGAACCTTATTTTTCCACATATTATGAAAAAAATTTATGACATTAGGAATATTTTTAAAAGATTACTTTATTAATGGCATAATACTCTAACATATTGCTGTGTCATAGTTGGTTTAATCAGTCTCCAATTATGGGAAAATTGGGTGCCAGGAGAAATATTAATAACTTCAGATGTGCAGATGACACCACCCTTATGGCAGAAAGCAAAGAACTAAAGAGCCTCTTGATGAAAGTGAAAAAGGAGAGTAAAAAGTTGGCTTAAAACTCAACATTCAGAAAACTAGTATCATGGCATCTGGTCCCATCACTTCATGCAAATAGATGGGGAAATAATGGAAACAGTGAGAGACTTTATTTTGGGGGGGCTCCGAAATCACTGCAGATGGTGACTGTAGCTGTGAAATTAAAAAAACGCTTGGTCCTTGAAAGAAAAGCTATGACCAACCTAGACAACATATTCAAAAGCAGAGACGTTACTTTACCAACAAAGGTCCATCTAATCAAAGCTATGGTTTTTCCAGTAGTGATGTATGGTTGTGAGAGTTGACTATAAAGAAAGCTGAGCGTCGAAGAATTGATGCTTTTGAACTGTGGTGTTGGAGAAGACTTTGCTTCCCTTTTAGGGAGAAAAGTTTAAATTTCTAGCCTTGTGTGTCTACACGAAAGTTCTGTGTGAATTTACAAACATGTCTCCATATAGGTAGCCAGTTTAAACACAAAGAAAACTCCCCTTGAATAAAATCAGCTGCAGGTTTCCTGGTGCCTCACGTTAGAGAGCTGCCAGTGAACCCTCTGAGGTTTCCCTGGAAGGGGTCTGCTGGAAAGGCATCTTGCCAGGCTGACTGCCAGGGAATTTGCAGTTCTCAGCTTGAGGAGGTTGAAGTAGTGGCTGTTCCTGTCACCCAGGGAGTTCACCCTTGTTACTAACCCAGTGAGTTCTGTGACATCAGTCACTTGGGGGGGCAGGGTTGCCTTGCAATGTCCCTGCTTGGCCAGAATACTAGGAAAGACTTCCTAATGGAGGAATAGTAGGAGACCTGACACTGGTTGGAGGTGCTCTTGGAAAGTCTGTCTTCAGTGCCTAGAGGAATAGAGGGTTCCCATGGTATCACCACAAACCTCTGTGTAGATGCTGAAGATGTGAGCACATAGAAGCAGAGGGGATGGACATACAATTTTGAGTGCCGCATATGGACTGGTTACTGTGGTAGGCACTTTATTTCTTTACCTCACTGATTTCCTGTAGATTTTCTGGTAAGTGGTGGTATTTCTACTTTTCAGATAAGGAAACAAAGTCAGAGAGGAGATGCACTCTCCTGAGGTCACACAGTTTGAAGTGGATAAAAGAGAGCTTGGATCTACATCCACCTGGTCCCCCTAAAATCTGTGTGCTTGACCGCTGGTCTCTACTGCCCCTACAAGTAGTAAGTGTATTTAGCAATATTACATTATTGATCTTATAAAGACCTTTTTATATAGGTCTTTAGGTCCTCAGTCCTCACACTGATTCTGTAAGTTAGGTGACCCTGTCCCCATTTTACAAAGGAAACACTGAAGTGCTTAGAGCTAAGTCGCTTGTCCATGACATTCCACCTCTTGGGTGTTAGAGCGCAGGTCTGTGCGAGGTCAGAAGCCAAGCCCCCTCATCACTCAGTTTCACTGTCTTCCCTGCCCTTGAGCAGCTTGTCACCAAGATGAATAGACACAGATGTAAAGAGATTTACCGGTCCTCATCTAAGATTTACATGCTTCTTAAGAGTGATCTTTTCTGGAAGCGACTGCAAAGGCACAGCAAGGATCATCTGTCCACAGGGCATTTCTCCTCCACAGTCATCCCCTTAAAGAATGGGGAGAGGCCACTCATTGAGGGTGATCCAGTAAGAGCTTGCTCAGGTAGACGCTGCAAAACGAGGAGCGGAAAACAGGACTTTTAACCTCAAAGAGGCCTCTTTTTGAAGATCCAGGAAAGGCTTGAACAGAAGGACATCAATAGAATTTGAAGTGGCATGACTCTAGCTGCAAAGCCACTGTGCCATTTGTCAGGGCAGAGCTTTTGACATTGGTTCCTTTTGAAGCGACAGCAGAGCTTTTGCATCCTCAGCAAGCTTTCTTTTGAAATGCCCAAAAGCTGTCCCCAGAGGAAATAAGAAAGGGCTTAACGTGTACTCTAGGTTGATTTAAGGATTAGCGATGCTCACCTTGCAGTGGACAGCCAACACTTGTCTCTTCACTTTGTGGTTTCAGTGTCTAAACTTCTGGGTCCTTTGGCAAAACAGCTGGGAACTGGATGAGCACAGTCAGTTCCATGAGCATTTACTGAACTCCTGCTGTGGAGGTGATAGAAAAAATGAAATTAAGTTTCTGTTCTCAAATATGATACACAGTTCAGTGTCAACTAAAAAAAAAAATGCACAGCCTAAAAGTTGACAAGTATATTTTATTCCTGGACCTTACTGAAGACTATGGCCCAGGAGACAGCCTCTCGGAGCGCTCTGAGGAATTGTTGCCAAGAGGTAAGGGAGGAGCTAGGATATATAGGCGTTTTTGCTGGAAAACAAAAGCAAACCAGAAACCTTGTAGTCAGAAGATTACTGCTAATCACAAAGAAACAGGCATCTCAAGTTAATGATTTAGTGCTTTTCTATGAATGGAAAGATGCAGGAGTCGGGCCTCATTGAAATTATTTCTTTGATGTGAATCTCAACTATCTGGAGGGCTCCCCTTGAGGCTCAGCTGGTAAAGAATCCGCCCTCAGTGTGGAGACCTGGATTCGATCCCTGGGTTGGGAAGATCCCATGGAGAAGGGAAAGGCTACCTACTCCAGTATTTTGGCCTGGAGAATTCCATGGACTGTATAGGCCATGGTCGCAAAGACTCTGACAGGATTGAGTGACTTCACTCACTTGAACTATCTAGGACTGGTTTCCTTTTATTCTCCATCTGCATCCCCTCAGGGTCTGTGGTCAGGGCGACTCCAGTGGCTGAGGGCTTGATGGGAGAAATGGCAGGCAGCATTCTTTGTCCACAAGAGGATGCCTCAGTTCTGTTGGAAAGTACTTATTTATACTCACAGAGTAATTTATTCCTGGGGCGGTTTCCTGCTAAGGCATTAGGGAAAGCTTCTTGGAGGAGGAAACATTTGAGCATTTAATCTGGATTTAAAGACTGTCGGACCTGATCAGCTATAAATAGAAGGATGGTTCTAGAGTGGGGGGAGGGGAAAGGCAAAAGATGCAAATGAAAGAATGTGTGTATGTTCAAAGAGAGTATATTAAAGTTCAAAACAGGACAGGAACTAATAGTTGGCTTTTCTTCAGCACTTACTTTGTTTCAAAAATAATGTTAAGTTTTTCACATGCAGTCACTCATTTAATACTCAGAACCTCCCCATGAGACTAGTATTAGTATTTTCATTTTACTGAGGAGGACAGTGAGATCCAGAAAGATTAAGTAACTTTCTCAAGTTACACAGCAGATAGCACACTCATCATTTACGCCCAATCTGACTGCAAAATCCTGATGCTCAACCACTTACAGTATTCTGCCTCAATAGGTATACCTTTTTGGCTGGAATATCGGCCAATAGCAAGAAGTAATACTACTCAAAAATTAATTGTAATCATCACAACTATCACCTGCCTCCAAGGAGCATTTTCAGTGTAAATGTATAGGCAGATTACTTTGATCTGACTTGATCTCTACAACAGTTGTATAAGTATCACTAATCTTATTTTAAGATGAGTCAACTGATAGAGCACTAACTTGAGAAAAGAATGTTAAAGAAGTAATAGATCTGAACTTTGAAACAGTATCAGTGACCTCAACCATTACATTGTATTGCCTCCTAAGACCGGGACCAGATGATAAGATCTGTGACGCTAAGCCAGGAAGCTTGTGTTTCTCCTGTAGCTAACGTGGAAATACTAAGGTTTTTGAACTAGGAGTGGATGTGGCTTGATCTGGGCTTTTGAATGATTAATGTGGAACTGGCTTTGGATATATTATAGATTGGAAAATCAGAACAGAGGGAGCAGTTATAGGACCTACTGCACAAGTCCATTTAAGAGGTCCTATCCAGGTGAGATGTGTGGACAAGGCAGTTGGTCCTGAAAGCTCAGTAGAGACTCCTGAAAGGAGAGACAGGAAGCATATGGTATTGGGTTTATGAGTGACTAGGGTGCTGTTCGGTGCCTTGAAATCTGGATCTCCTGCTCAAGAGGGAGACTGCCTCTAGTGAATCTACTGGCCCTTGAGCTGGGAGCTATTTAGTATGGAGAGAACCTGGCGCTGTGATTACCAAGACTCTGGGTTGCAGCTGCAGCCACCCAGAATTAGCCTGGCCAGATGGTGATGGGTAACTGGCTGTTCTCCATGGACCTCAAGAGAACACAACAGATCGCAAGTGAGAGGCACATGGCTTCCCATGGACTCAGAAAACTTGTGCTGTGCATTTCTGGTTCTTTCAAGGTATTTTTCCCAGTGTTACCTCTGTGATATGAACTCAGGTTGATAGCGGTGAAGAATGTTTTATACAAATCAGAATTTTTTTTTTAATGAGGCCATCTGGTAGGTTGTCTGCATTTATATCCCAGTAGCCACAGCAGATTAGAAGCTGAATAATTCTCTGCCTGTACAGTATTAGTAGAAACTATTTATAGCATGACAGAACAGCCACTGCAATTACGACTTAATTCTTGGGTGACATGAGACAGGATGTTAACTAGATCTCACAGATAATAATAATGACCATTGACTAGTATCAGGCATTTCTTTTTTTTCACATGTAAGAGGTATAAATTCTCAGCATCGCTCACTTGGGGGTATATAAGAAACAGAGCAGGTCCTTTAATAAAATAATTTGAGTGCACAGTCTACCAAGTGGTCAGAACATTATCCACATACTTCGAAGAAAGGTGTGATTCAGAAATTATGTTAGTCAGTCCAGGATTAGAATTCAGTCATGTTGAGAATCACCCTCTCTCCAATTTATTCCTCTGTTGACCCAGGGAGGGTGCTAAACCCAGGAGATCTTGCTCAGTTGCCAACCTGGTGACAGCAGGGAATGGGTGTCTACCATTTTAGATGTGCAGACCCTCTGCTAGCCTCCCATGCTCAGTGTAAATTCATTTAGTGAGATCTTTATTCACCTGCAAATTGAGACCAATCTGCCAGTACTCACTGGTTCTCATTAGACCCCCTGGCTCCGATAACCTGGTGAGGTGATGTTCATTCCTCCTATTATTCCCCTGGGCACTGTCCACACAGCTAGCATCTGGCGCTTATCTCCTTGTGCCCATATTGGGACCTGTTAAGGTCCATTTACCTCTCCTTCTCAGCCAACTTTCACTTCCCCCTCAATACCCAGGGGAAATTTTGCAGTTCCCTTCCCCACAGCACTTTAGGGCTCTGGAGGTCTTCAGGCTATAAGAGGAGATTCATTTTGTCTCCTTACCCCTGTGTGTCTGAGATGGAACCAGAAGTTGATAAATTGACATTTTTATTCATTGATCCAATTCTGAGGACTCCAACCCCAGGACAAATGGTGACCCATGTCTCCCCGACTGAAATGGGATGAGGCACGCTAGAGTAAAGGAAGAGGCTGGAAAGGGCCTTAAATTATGATTCTGCCACACATGCATGGTCTCTGATCCCCAGTAGAAACAATGGCTTTAATAAGAAAGATGAGGTTTAGAAAAGTTAAGGGATGCGTTAGAGGTCCCACTGAAGCCAACAGTGGTGCAGGAGTTCGGGCAGAGCTGTCTGATGCAAACAGTGAGCTCTTACCCATCATTCTACAGGTGGGAGAGGTAGGGATTTCGCTTTGTTTACTCCAGATCATTGAGTGGCTGGTCCTGATATCCTGTCAAGGTGAAACCAAAGGCTGGAAGCCTAGACTCTGGCCCTTGGTCTTTCCCTTCTCACAGTGAGGCCCTGAAACCCATGTGTTCTTCACCCCCCGTTGGTGTCTCCCTCTGCTAAATAGCACCAAGAAAGGGCGTTGTGGTGGTTACTAACTGTGAGATCTTCAGAAGAAAGCAGAAGTTCATGGCAAGAATTGGACTCAGTAACTCATGGAAGTAATTGAAGGGTTGTGCTTGTACTCTGTCTAATTAAGTTTACATTGGGTTAGTTCTAGGAGTTGTAATATGGAAATATCTTGAATTTAAATGGCTATCAGATCCACTTCCCTTCTTCTAAATCAGACATAAATTAATAGTAATATTTTCTCAATCCATTAGAAAATTAAATTCCTTCTAGAAATAAAATGAACCATTGACATTTTATTTTTAGCATTTTGTTTTCTTTTTCAGTGACTGGATATATATTAATTACTAGCTATGTTAAGGTTGCGATCATTTGTGCAAATTGGGAGGAAGAAAATAGCCACTGGCTATGACGAATGGAGATAAATACACACTATAAAAGGAAATGTGCCCCACTGAAATGACTAAAATGAGCTAAACAATGCAAAGAGATAACGTGGATATGGAAAAACAAGTGCTTTCTTACCCTGATGGTTGGGGGTGTCAATGGAGGTAAGTTTGGAGAACTATTTAGTAGTCTGAACTGAATAAAGTAAATACATATGTAGGTTCATGTGGAATGTATGTAGGAATATCATATATGCAATATAGAATTGTATATACGGGTATATGATATATTATTATTTATATTATTATATATAATGTAACTGTGATTCTAAAGTATATGTTCCCCAAAAGATACAGAGAAGTATATTCATAACAGACCATTTATAAAACCACAAATGTTCATAAGTAGCATAACAGGCAAATCCTTTGTGGTGGATTTATCCACTGGACTGCTTACAGTAAGAATAATGATCAGACTATAAGTTCACAAAACATGGATGAATTTCACCCAGAAAATACTGAACAAAGGAAACCAGATACAAAGGAGTATATAGTAGATAATTCAATTTTAAAAGTAATCAATGGTCTCCGAAGTCATGACAATAGCCGACTTTGCTGGGAAAAGGATGGGGTGTGACTTCTGGCGTTCTGATAACATTCTTTTTGTTGATCTAATAATTGAGTCCATAGATGTGTTCACTCTGTAAAAATTCATTGGGCTTTTTCACACTTTTTTGTATGTATACTTTGGCCACCTCATGCGACGAGTTGACTCACTGGAAAAGAGTCTGATGCTGGGAGGGATTGGGGGCAGGAGGAGAAAGGGACGACAGAGAATGAGATGTCTGGATGGCATCACCAATTCGATGGACATGAGTTTGAGTGAACTCCGGGAGTTGGTGATGGACAGGGAGGCCTGGCGTGCTGTGATTCATGGGGTCACAAAGAGTCAGACACGACTGAGCGACTGAACTGAACTGAATAGGTCAAGAGATTTGCTTTGAAAAGGGCAGTCTGAGAAAAGGACCAGGCAAGACCCAGATGGAAAAAACAGAACAAACTAAATATTGTTAACAAATTTAAAAGATATAAATTGTGAAATGTTATGCAAATGTAGTGTCATATGTGCTGAATCTAAAATTGGTTTTATTGGGCCCAACACTAGGTGTTAGCATTACTTTTATGAAAGTCTACAAGTCTCATATCTGTCATAAGACCATATCATTCAAGATATTCTCAATACTAAGCCATAAAAAAAAAAAATACGTAACCTCAGAAAAACTGAGGTAGAAGTGGAAGGGGAGTTCCTTTTCACTTTCCTCATTATGCCCCGTGTCTGGAAGCTTAGAGCCATCCTCTCCATCTTTGGGTCCATCCAGAATCTCTTATTCAGGCTGCACATTTCACCACAATTAGGTGACCTGTTTAGCATTCCTAGCCTGAGTCAGCCCAATTCATATCAAATGAAACTGGTCTATATTTAAAAGGAGGAATTCATAATGTATCAGCATGATCTAAAAACTTAATCACTGGGTTGAGAGCTCCCAGCCCCAGTTCCCCTAACATGTCTGTTATCTCTTGCTTTGACTCACAATCATGTGTTTTATAAATGGACAAGAGAATGAGCATAAAAGCAAAATTGCTGGTGACTAAGAATAGTAGCCAGCGATCCTGGGAAGAATACTGTGCTCCAGGGCTGAGCAGGAAAGCTGTGGAGGCTTGTGGACTGTGATCATGCGAGCCAGCATATGACTGCAGGACTGAGGTGACCTCTGAAGAACTGAATTCCCGAGAGCTGGAGTCCGAATCCACTGTGATTAAATAAACCTGCGGTGTTTGTTAGCGGCTTGCGACACACGAGAACCAGATGGCTTTACATTTTTTTCTACCTTTTGCTTACTATAACGTCCCTGAGAGGTCAGGACCTATATTTCCAAACTTACTGCCATATGTTGGACATTTATCAAATAAGATGTACTATAATAACTTCACATTGTATTTCTTGTTTGTATAATTTGAATACAAGTCAAATCCAACCTGCAGATGATCATAGCTATCCCAGTTCTGGAAAGTAGGGCCAGTCCTCAGGTCCTTAGTGCAAAAGTAATGATTATTATTAGTAAGCCTGTTGAAAAACAGAAAAATACACTGACTGTTCAAGCAAATAAATGAAAGACTTGAGCTGTGCAGCAAACTGACCCCAGAGCTCTCAGTTCACAGTTGAGGGTTATTTAAATGTTAAAAATAATAGGTAATAATAATTAAAAATTTACTATGTTTTAGCCACTAGCCACTTATCCTACATTACAATTTTATTATCACAGTAATCCAATAGTAGCTACTCTTCTTAGTCCTGTTTTACAGGTAAGAAAACTGAGACACAGAAAGGTAACTTGCCCAAAGTGGCACAGCCATTTAGTGGTCAAGCCAGAATTTGAACACAGGATCTAAAATCTATAAATATGTCTAAAATAGTCTAATCCTTTAATAAACCTGCCCTGCTAACCTTTACCCTGGTCGTCATGATGTACTAATTTGGAAAATGAAATTAATTTGTTCTAAATCCAAATTATTTCTTGAATCAGATCAGGTCTTCACTTGTAATGCAATATGTATCTCAGGGAGAGGGCCGTACTTCCCAATGACTCACAAGGTTGGTCACAAGTCTGAGGACTGTCCTGGTTCACTCCTGAGGGCTGGAGCAATTCACAGCGTTCCTTTTTCATTCCTAACAGTGTCTCTGAACAAAAAACTATATGATTACCCTAGAATCATATTTGTCTTAGCCAAAAATACCCAAATGTCTCAGTTAAAACTCAAATGTCTATAACAGAGACTCAGTCAGGGATAAGACCACTTTTTTCCATCTGACCCAGGACCTTTAGGATCCAGACCAGGAATCTGCTTGGCTTAGAAACAAGCTGTCCAAGCACCACTGGATTTTACTCACAAAGGTGACCCTTGGTTGGCCAAGCAGCCCCCTGTCTTACCTCCCCCCTTATTAGAGCAGGGAAGTAACAGCACAGCCTTCTGAAATCAGATGCCCTGTGGGGGGGACCATGTAACAACTTGTTTCCAGGGCTGTGGGCATCTGGGCAGAGATTTTTAGCATCACTTTGTGGCTCAGCTGGTAAAGAATCCACCTGCAACGAAGGAGACCTCGGTTCGATTCTTGGGTTGGGAAGATCCACTAAGAAGAAATAGGCTACCCACTCCAGTATTCTTGGGCTTCCCTGATGGTTCAGATGGTAAAGAATCCGCCTGCAATGTGGGAGACCTGGGTTTGATCCCTGGGTTGCTACCCACTCTAGTATTCTTGGGCTTCCCTGGTGGCTCAGACAGTGAAGAATCTGCCTGCAATATGGGGGGCCTGGGTTTGATCCCTGGGTCAGGAAGATCTCCTGGAGAAGGGAATGGCTACCCACTCCAGTATTCTGGCCTGGAGAATTTCAAGAACAGAGGAGCCTGGCGGGCTACAGTCCATGGGTTTTCAAACAATCGGACATGACTAAGTGACTTTCACTTTCACTTTGGCATCACTTCAGGCTGGCTGGGCATCCTGTGGTCTGACACATGTCAGCTCAGCTGTGTCTGGTGTTGTCAGAAAGCTCAGTGACACTTTCTGGGCTGTAAAGTACTTCTCAGCCCTCCAGGAGCCTTTTTTAAAAATATCTGTTTATTTGGCTGTGTCGGGTCTTCATTGCGTCGTACAGGATCTTTCACTGAGGCTTCTGGATTCTTCAGTTGTGGCACACTGGCTTAGCTGCTCTGTGTCATGTGGGATCTTAGTTCCCTGATCAGGGATCAAGCTCGCATCCTCTCCATTGCAAGGTGGACTCTTAACCACTGGACCACCAGGGATGGCCCCAGGAGCCTTTTGTGCAACTCACGTTCCCAGTGGAAAAGCAGTCTGGGGCCCTGTCAGTACTCGGTGGTGGGACTGGTTAGTCTCCTCCACGTCCTTTGGGTACATTCTTCTGAAACACATGATTTCAGGAACAGACTTCTGTGTAAGAGTAAAACATCCCTCGTGGAGTTGTGAGGACTCTTCTAATTGAGAGAAAAGAGGAGTATATATACCTTAAGGTTTTAACCTTAATATGGAGATGAGACTGACATTTACTGAGCCATTATGATGTCCCAGGCTGCTTCTCTCATTTTCTTGGCATATAGGTTTCATCATCCCTATTTTATAAATTAGAGGTCAAAACCTAGAAAGGTTTCCTAACTCCCCTAGAATCACTCTGTTATCAGGTGATGCATAGAGGATTTGAAACTCAGTCTGTCTGACTCCAGGGTCCTTCCTGGAGTCTGTATCGTTCATGAGTAGAGTTTCTCACTGTTTGCCCTGTTGACGCTTTGGGCTGCATCATCCTTTATTGTCAAGGCTCCCTTGTGTTCTGCGGGTTGTTTAGCAGCATCCCTGGCTTGAACTCACAGCTGTCAGTTGCACCTTCCCTTACCACCATTTCCAAAAATGTTTGCAGACATGACTGGTGCCCCCTGGGAGACAAAATCATCTTTGAGAATCACTGCCTTACAGCCACGTCGTAAAAACAACATATTGAAATTCATGCTTTCTCAAAAACAGGCTTTTTCCCCATCATTTTGTTTATTCTTGGCTGGAGAATTTCACGGACAGAGGGGCCTGGCAGGCTACAATCTATGGGATCACAAAGAGTCAGACACGACTGAGTGACTAACACTTATGTTTATCTTAACTTTCCTTTGCTGAATTTTAGCCAAGAAAACTTTTAAATCTGGTGAACTCTTCGCTGGTTCCACTCTTTCTCTGGACTTTTCAGAAACTTGACAGGTAGTAAGTTCCTACTGCCCCCACCTCAGCCTAATGTCATCTTTGAATCAGAACAGCAAAGTGAATGGCCTCAATTTCAAGGGAGGCCAAGCACAAAATGATGGTTCAGACCAAAAGAGGGAATATCTGATTTACTACCAGATTTTCGCTTTTTCATTCCAAGCAGTTACTAGTCCAAAGACAGTTATAAAATTAAATCTGCAACTAAATTTTGTCTTTTTCAGCTAACTTATTTTGCATGGTTATTCACATTGAGTGCAAAGGCAAATTTTTTTTTAAATCTCTGATGTTTTACTAAACAAACTATTAAGAATGAAGTGATGATCTATAGTAATAGAGAAATTGGTGACACCTGGTGGTGGATCACATGAAACTTTTTGGAGTTTTAACAGGGTTATTATTACTTTTTTTTTTTTAAAGAATAATCTGTGCTATTTCAGTCAAGTACTATAAAGTATTTTTGGCTCACAGCTGTTTTAATGAGCAGGGCAGGAGTATATAATTACAAATGGTTTAGCAGTGGAATTCAGAATAGCTTATATTAATACATCTTTTTATCCAGCATGTAAGAGCCTCATGCAGGCAGGAACAGGGGTCAGAAGCAATCCATATGCTTGTAAGACCTCACCCAGAATTGGCTTTGACTCTTAAAATCAGAAAGTTAACCCTGGTTGACTGTAGAACATGGCCCACCTGGAAAGGGGATGGGTTGGGCATGGTTGCTGCAAAGCAGAGTCTGGTGGAATGGGAGAGGAATGCCATTTGCCCAGTGTGCAAAGGAGGTAGTCAAGAGAGGCCAGGTAGGTACACATAACAGCCATGGTCACAGCTATTGGATTGGCCAAAAAGTTGTTTTGGGTTTTTCCACAACATCTTATGGAAAAACCCAAGCAAATATTTTGGCCAACTCAATACTTCTCATTAGCTCTTGTGTTAAAGTTTGGCCTGTAATTTCCAGGCAGTTGTCTTGTGTGTGTGTGTGTGTGTGTGTAGGCAGATGATGGTGTTTAGAGGTCCCTTCACTAGTCACAGGCACTCAGAATGAAAGCTGGCTGTCTCAGAGGGAATCGCTTTTCTTGCTTCTATAAACCTGTTGTTCAGACTTTGAATCCTGCGCTGATTCACAATTGCTATTTCCCTGCAGTTCCTCCTGACCCAGCTTCTTGTTGATGAGTGTTTCCTTTAAATTCTTGTAGCTGCTGAAATTAATTTCACTAGGAGGTGCTCAGAAATCCTGCTACTGGTTCAGTTCAGTTCAGTTGCTCAGTCGTGTCCGACTCTTTGCGACCCCATGAATCACAGCACGCCAGGCATCCCTGTCCATCACCAACTTCCGGAGTTCACTCAAACTCATGTCCATCGAGTCGGTGATGCCATCCAGCCATCTCATTCTCTGTCGTCCCCTTCTCCTCCCGCCCCCAATCCTTCCCAGCATCAGAGTCTTTTCCAGTGAGTCAACTCGTCGCATGAGGTGGCCAAAGTATTGGAGTTTCAGCTTCAGCATCAGTCCTTCCAATGAACACCCAGGACTGATCTCCTTTAGAACGGACTGGTTGGATCTTTTTGCAGTACACGGGACTCTCAAGAGTCTTCTCCAGCACCACAGTTCAAAAGCATCAATTCTTCAGCGATTAACTTTCTTCACAGTCCAACTCTCACATTCATACATGACCACTGGAAAAACCATAGCCTTGACTAGACGGACCTTGGTTGGCAAAGTAATGTCTCTGCTTTTTAATATACTATCTAGGTTGGTCAAAACTTTCCTTCCAAGGAGTAAGCATCTTGGAGTACAGTTTAATTCTGGAACAGAGACTGAGCCCCCAGTATGAGCCCTGCACTAACCTCGGGGATAAAAAGCCAACTGGAAAAAAAAAATGCTCAGGGACATCAAATCCAGGGGAGAGAGTGGTCATGTCTGGGTTGAGTTTAGTGCCATGGAGACAGAGCAGCAAGTGCCTGTGGGCATGAAGGAGGACTGGGCCAAGAGAGCCCACCACACCCGGAAGTCCATGAGCTTTCTGCCTTCCTTGAGTTTGGTTGACCTGTGCCCTCAGAGTGGTCGTGCCTTTGGAAAACTATTCCTCTGAGTGCTTCTTTTGAGCTCAGCAGGCTGTATTCTTCACTCAGATGTTCTCTTGGTTCATAAAACTCCCTCACCCTTCTGACCTGTACCTTCTGGGCCATTGCTCTCTGCAGAGCCTTCTGTTTGCCTGTCTCCTGGTCATCTTTAAAGGTCACTTTGCTGACTGCACTCAGGTTCACCATAGCTTCATTTCTTATGTCTCATTTATCAACAAGTAGAAATATTGCAAACAACCTAAATGTCTGACCATTAGAATTTGGTTAAGTGTCTCATGGTATAATAGACAGTGGCCTTATGTGATGACATAGAGAGTTACTTTAGAATATATCCACAATATTTGGTTAAGCAAAAAATAGATTATAAGAGAGTGTGTGTAATATATCCCAGTGGCTACTGCTACAAATTCCTGCTTTAGAATGAAACCAGAAATTGTCCCAGGAAGCCACTGAGTTGAAGATAAGGGGCTGGAGGGGTGGAGATCATACATAATAAGGTTCCAAATACGCAAAATGCACATATATACACACAAAATGGAGTAAAAGACAGATGAAATATTCATCAAAATGTTAACAGTGATCGCCTCTAGGTATTCATAAACATTTAATATTTTACAACCTAAAAATTTTATTTTTAAATCTAGTCTCCAGGCAATCCAGGGGAGAAAGGGTAGTGTTTTTACAAATGGTGCTGGAACAGCTGGACATTTATGCAGAAAAAAAAAAAGAAACTAGATACTGATACCTTTCACAGAATTCTAGTCCAAATGGATCAGAGACCTAAATATAAGATCAGAATTATATAACTTCTAGAAGAGAGCATAGGAGAAAGTCTGGGTGACTGGGTTTAGTGATGGCTTTTTAGATACAACACCAGAACGAATGATCTATGAAGGAAAAAATTGAAAATTGGACTTTGTTAAAAGCTTGTGATTTGTGAAACATACTGTTAAGAAAATGAGAAAAACCAGTCACAGATTGGGAGAAAATATTCGTAGAACAAATATCTGATAAAGGTCTAGTAACCAAGATGTAGTTTTTTTGTTTTTTTTTTAAAAAGACCTCAAAACTCAATGAAAGACTGTGTGGACACCTAGCTTAGGAAGATTGTAAATGGAAAATGAGTATAGGAAAAGATGCTCAACAGTAGATGTCCTTAGAGAACTGCAAATTAAAGCAGCAGTGAGATACCACTACATACCTGTTAGAATGGCTAAAATGCAAAGCAATGACATCACCTAATGCTGGTGAGGATGTGGAACAAGAGGAACTCCCATTCACTGATGGTGGTCATTGGTGGTGCTGTTCCGTCGCTGGGCCACATCCAACTCTTTGTGACCCCCTAGACTGCAGCACACCAGGCTTCCCTGTCCTTCATGTCTCCTGGAGTTTCACTGGTGGTGGGAATAGAAAATTCTACAGCCACTGTGGAAGGCCGTCTCTATTTATAGTCTCTACTCCAGAAAGCAGTTTGTTAGTCACATACAAAGCTAAACCTAGACTACTCTATGATGAAAAGCAAGTGTGCCCTAGATATTTACCACGTGAGTTAAAAAATTTTGTATATGTAAAACACAGCCCACAAATGGTTATAGCAGCTTTATTCATGATTTCCAAATACCAGAAGCAGCCAAGATATCCTTCAATTATTGGATGGATAAACAAACTGTGAAACCTCCAAACACTGGAATATTATTCAGCAATAAAAAGAAATGAGCTATCAAGCCACAAAAGAGATGGAGGAGCCTTAAGTATATACTGCTAATTGAAAGAAGCCAGTCTGAAGAGGCTACATACTGTGTGATTCCAATTATATGACATTTTAGGCAGGGGAAAACTATAGGGATAGTTAAATGATCAGTGGTTGCCAGCATCCCTAGAAGGATTAAGGGAGGGAGGCATGAAGACGTGGAGGTTAAGGGATATTTAGGGCAGTAAAACAATGCTGTGATGTGTTGTAGTGGTGTATACATGACATCATGCATTTGACAAAATCCATAGTATAAACACAAAGAATGAATGCTAGGGGTTAACTATAGACTTTAATAGTCAAAAATATTGGTTTACCAGTTGTAACAACTGTACCACGTCAATTGCAAGATGTTCATAATGGGGGGGAAATGTCTTTTACCATGGAGGAGAGAGGTAGAGAGAGGGTCACTTTTTATGTAAAAAGGAGATCAATCCTGGGTATTCATTGGAGGGACTGATGCTAAAGCTGAAACTCCAATACTTTGGCCACCTCATGCAAAGAGTTGACTCACTGGAAAAGACTCTGATGCTGGGAGGGATTGGGGGCAGGAGGAGAAGGGGATGACAGAGAATGAGATGTCTGGATGGCATCACCAACTCGATGGACATGAGTTTGAGTGAACTCCGGGAATTGGTGATGGACAGGGAGGCCTGGCGTGCTGTGATTCATGGGGTCACAAAGAGTCGGACACGACTGAGCGACTGAACTGAACTGAACTGAAAATTACTCCAAAAAATAAGAGTCTATTATAAAAAAAAAAAAAATCTGACCATGAATAAATGCTTTGAAAGCTCTCTTCTGACGTTTGGCCCTATGGCAAACCAATCTAGCATCTTATCTGTTCACTGCTGTGAGAATTTTCATGAGTGCAAGTCGTAAGTGTTGGAAAGTCTAGGACCTGAAAGTGACAGTGTCTGGCTTTCTTGATCATTTCTTCTCTTCTATTGTGAACATCTTCAAATAACAAATCAAGTTGATGGCATTAGAATAAATCTCCAAGTATCGAATCTGTCTGCCTCTGGACTCAGATGCATTCTAAATATTTTTCAGAGGCTCCAAATGTGAGCTTATCTCTGTCGACGTCTGATATATGAGACCATTAGAGAACCAGATCCTAATCTGAGAGTTTTATACACACAAGGGTAGTATTTATTCCATTGATATCTGAGAAGAGCTGTAGCACAAGGAGTCTGAGTAGTTAGCCCCAGGGCACACAACTGGTGAACACACATGGAGACATTGAAGGGACCAGTGATGACCATCTCTGCTCTGTTCAGACAGGCTTCTCAGAGGCGGGAGCATCTCAGAATCCCACCATGTTCCAACTCATTTTCTGGCTTCACTTGCCTCCTTCAACGTTGCAGCTCCATTGCTGTCCAAAGTGGGGTGACCACACCAGTGAATGTCGGGGTACCCTCCTTTCTCCCCCAGTAGAGACACTATGGATGATTTAAGGGCAGGCAGACAATCCCTCTTCTAGAATCCTTGCCTCATGTTTATGTTTTTAATTCCCTGAAGAGGATGGCTTTTCTTGGCTTCGTCTATGATATCTGGTACGCTGTCAGGTGCTTGGGTGAAAGAATAATAATAATAATGAATGAAATAATACCTCTATCCTGAAAGTCAGTTCATGCTAACATGTTGTCTTGTCATTGATTAAACACATTTTTATGAAACACCTACCGAGTTCTAGGGATCCACAATGGGGATACATCAGTGAACACAACAGGCAGTGCCCCTGCTCAAGTGATGCTTGCTTTCTGCCAGGAAGAGATGGACAGTAAGCAAATTAACAAATTTTTTAGAGCATTTAATTTTTTAATTGAGTTTTTGTTGAGATAATTGTATTGTAGATTTACATACAGGTGTCAGAAATATATATCCAGATATTGGACAGTGCTCATACTGGAGACTCAGTCCCTCTTCTAGGATTTAACTGTCTTCCAGTATCAAGATTACAGTACAGTATCACAACCAGGAGAATGACACTGATACCATCAAATTCAGTCCTCACTTTTTAAGACTTCCCCAGTTTTCCTTGTACCTGTTAGTGTGTGCGTGTGTATCTACACTTCAGTATGATTTTATCACATGCAGGCTCATGTATCCACTGCTACAGTCAAGATAGAAAAGATCACGGATCTTTTGTATTGACTTTTATAACCATATTCACTTCCTTCTTCCATCTCATTCTGAACCTCTGGCAACCAATCATGTGTTCTTTTTTTCGTTTTTTTTTTTTCTTTTTTAAGAATTTTATACAAATGGAATCTTAGAGTATACAACCTTTGGGATGTGGCTTTCTTCACTCGGGTTAATTCCCTTCAGATTCATGCAGGGTGCTCTGTGTATCAGTATTCAGTCCTCTCAGTTGCTGAATGGTGCACCAGAGTATAGCTGTAGCTCAGTTTGGCCAAGAATCCACTCCCTGAAGAATAATGAGCCTGTTTTCAGTTCATGGGTATTAGGAATGAAACTGCTGTCCATATTTGTGTATGTAGATTTTGTGTGACCATAATTTTTCCTTCTCAATAAATTATTATAAAATGTTTCAAACATACAGCAATGTTGAAACAGTTTTGGTGAACATCCATATACTCACCACTTAGATTCTACTGTTAATTTTTAAATTTACTTTTAAAGCAGTATTAGGTTTACAGAATAGTTGATCAGGTAGTGTGGAGAGTTCCCGTATAGCCCTTCTCCTTGTACAGATACAGTGTCCCCTATTATTAATATCTTGCATTTTTGTGATGCATGTGTTACAATTAATCAACTAATATTGATTTTCTTAACTAAAATCCACAGTTTACATTTGGGTTCACTCTGTATTATAATCTTATGAGTTTGGGCAAATGCATAGTGTCATGTATACACCTTTACAGTATCATACAAAATACTTTCAGGACTTCTCTGGTGGCTCAGATGGCAAGGAATCAGCCTATAATGCAGGAGACCTGAGTTCGATCCCTGGGTTGGGAAGATCCCTTGCAGGAGGGAATGTATCCACTCCAGTATTCTTGCCTGGAGAATCCAATGGACAGAGGAGCCTGGTGGGCTACAGAGGGTCCATCGGGTTACAAAGACTCAGACATGACTTAACATCTCACACACACACACAAAATAGTTTCACCACCTTAAAAATTCCCTGTGCTCCACCTATTCATCCCTCACTTCCTCCCCCCTGGGATATCTGACAACCACTGATCTTTTTACTGCCTCTGAAATTATACAGTATGTGCCCTTTTCAGACTAGCTTCTTTTACTTCCCAATATACATTTAAGGTTCCCTCCATGTCTTTTGTGGCTCAGTGGTAAAAGAATCCACCTGCCAATGCAGGAGACGCAGGTTCAATCCCTGGGTTGGGAAGATTCCTTGGAGAAGGAAATGGCAACCCACTCCAGCATTCTTGCCTGGGAAATCCCATGGACACAGGAGCCTGGTGGGCTACAGTCCACAGGGTTCCCAAAACAATCAGATATAACTTAGCAACTAAACAACAGCAATAACAATGTCTTTTGTGGTTTAAGAACTTTCATTTTATTGCTGAATAGTATTCCATCATTTGGCAGTGCCACATTTTGCTTATCCATTCAACTTTGAATGATATCCTGGTTGCTTTAAGTTTCTGGCAATTATGAATAAGGCTGCTATAAACATTTATCAGTAGGTTTTGTGTGAACACACACTCAACTCATTGGGCTGAGTACCTGGGGACATAGTTGTTAGATTGGATGGTACATTGGGTTCAGCTTTGTGAGAAACTGCCCAGCTGTGTTCCAGCTTGACTGTACCATTCCGTATTCCTACCATCTGTACCACTGCATATTCCCACCATCTGTACCATTCCTATTCCCACCATCTGTACCATTCTGTATTCCCATCATCTGTACCATTCTGTATTCCCACCATCTGTACCATTCTGTATTCCCACCATCTGTACCATTCTGTATTCCCACCATCTGTACCATTCTGTATTCCCACCATCTGTACCATTCTGTATTCCCACCATCTGTACCATTCCTATTCCCACCATCTGTACCATTCTGTATTCCCACCATCTGTACCATTTCGTATTCCCACCTTCAGTGAATGAGAGCTCCTGTTGCTCCTCATCTTCATCAGCATTTGGTATTGTGAGTGTTTGAGTTTCAACCACATGTGGGTGTGCAGTGGTGTCTCCGCTGCTTTACTTTGTAATTCATAATGACATTTGCTGTTGAACATCTCTTCATATGCTTTTTTGCTGTCTGTGAGATGTCTGTTCAGACCTTTTCCCCATTTTTAATTGGGTTATTTTGTACATTTTTATGGTTGAGTTTTCAGAGTTCTTCATATATCTTGGATACAAGTTCTTCATCAGATAGTATTTTGCAATATATTCTCCTATTCTGTGGCACACCTTTTCATTGTATTAACAATGTCTTTTGCAGAGCAAACATTTTTGAATTTTAGTGTAGTCCAACTTATCAGTAATTTTCTTTCATGGATTGGCTTTTGGTGTTGTATATAAGAAGTTTTTACCAAGTCCAAGGTCAATTAGATTTTCTCTTCTTGTCTTCTAGAAGTACATAGTTTTGCATTTTATATTCAGGTGCATGATTCACTCAAGTTCATTTTGTGGAAGCTGTAACATCCATGTTTAGATTTTTTTTTTTTCATATGGGTATGTATTTGTTCTAGCACCATTTGTTGGAAAATGCTGTTCTTTCTTCATTGAATTGCCTTTGTTCCTTTGTCAAAATTAGTTGACTGTATTGACACAGGTCTATTTCTGGGCTTTCTAAACAATTCCATTGGTCTAGTCATCTGTTCTCTCTCCTGTCCCACACTGTATTGATTATTGTTGATGTTCTGTACCAACCTGAACAAGTTCTTCTTTAGTCCTAGTTTGCTGAGAGTTTCTAATCATAAATGGCTGTTGGATTTTGTCAGCTGCTTTCTTTGCACTGATTGATATAGTCATATGATTTTATTTGTTTAGTTTGTTAATTTGATGAGTCACATTGAATTTTGAGTGATGAACCAAATATACATACCTAGAATAAATTCCAGATACACACTTAGTCATGGACATTGACCAAGTAACGACCAGTTGTATTCTTGGTCGTGGTGTATAATTCTTTATCTACATTGTTGGACAAGTTTCTGATGTTTTGTTGAAGATTTTATGCATAAATTCATGACAGGTATGGGTCTGCAATTTTTAGTTCTGTGATATCTTTGTCAAGGTGATGCCGGCCTCATAAAATGAATTGAAAAGTGTTTCCTTCTCTTCTGTTTTCTGGAAGAGATGGTGTAAAACTGGTGTTAATTATTTTTTAAATGTTTGGTAGAATTTCTAGCAAAACCATCTGGGATGATGATTTCTTTATTGAAAGCTCTTTAATTATGAATTCAATTTCTTTAATGGTTATAGCACTATCCAGATTGTTTATTTCATAGTGATTGAGTTTTGGTAGCTTGTTGTTTTGGGGGGTTCATTCATTTCTTCTAAGCTGTAGAATTTATAAGCATAAAGTTCTTTGTCATATTCCCTTATTATTCTCTTGCACTTGTTTTTAAATAATGATAAGTGTTATGAATAAGGAAAGGCCTCTCCAAGGAGGTGATAGGTAAGTTAAGATCTGAAGAAGCCGGCTGTAGATAATTGGAGAAAGCCTTCCTGGCAGAGAGAGATGTCAGTGCAGAGGCCCAGAGGGCAGGACAAGCTTGGCATGTTTAAGGAGGAGAAAAACAGCTGGAGTAGGAAAAGCAGCAAAGAGAGAGGCTGGCATTGAACCTGAAGAGAAGGACAGGGATTAAAGATTATGGTGGCCTTGGTCCATGGGAAGGACCTTAGATGTTATTGTAGAAGAAGTGGGACATCATTGC
Source organism: Moschus berezovskii (assembly GCF_049115385.1). NCBI lineage: Eukaryota > Metazoa > Chordata > Mammalia > Artiodactyla > Moschidae > Moschus > Moschus berezovskii. The sequence goes on from NC_142483.1 coordinate 22,538,411, forward strand.
ATGGTTTTAAGTAAGAAAAACCATGCTTGGATTTATACTGATAAAAGATCAGTGAGGCTGCTGTATAGGGAAATAGATGCTAACACGGCCATGAATCAGAAGACAAGTGATGAAGAGCTGGCAGTGTTTTCCCCAAAATGACGGTGGCTTGGCTCCTAGGGGCAGCTGAGAAGATGGAGAGTTGGAGCTAGAATGGGAACATGGCTTGAAGACATTTTCTGTTCCTCTTTGTGCAGCTGGCCTGAACGCCTTCTCTTAGGGATGAAGATCCACCATGCTTTTTGGTTGCTCTTCCCACAAAGTTACTTTCCAGACTGTTGGCGTTCACGAAGTTTAAGTAAAGTTTAATATCATCTCAGCTATATTTTGAATTTTCTTTTTAGTCCATTCAGGCTGCTATCACAAAACAAGCATAGACTGAGTGGCTCATAAACAATAGAAATGTATTTCTCATAGTTCTGGAGTCTGGGGAACCCAGGGTCTAGGTATGGGCAGGTTTGGGGTCTGCTTTCTGGTTTACAGAGGCCCATCCTCTTCACGTGTCCTCACATGACAGGAGGGGTGGGGAAGCCCATAAAGAGGCTGGAGTGGGTTGCTGTTTCCTTCTCTGTTCATAACCTCATCTCCTCTCAAAGACCTCACCTCCAAATACCATCACCTTGGAAATTAAGATTTAATATGTGAATTTTGCAGGGGACACAGACATTCAGCCTGCAGTTTAGGCCATCTAAATCCGTCAAGTTTAAATAAAGATCAGACAATCAGAAAAACAAAGCAGCGATATTTGGGGTGTATTTCTGCAGTGTAAATGACCCTAAGATTTTTGGACAGGCTCGTGATTCACAGCCTCACATTAGAGGGTTTCTGGAAAAGACTTCAGCCATTTGTTTTGTCAGAGCTTTAGGCCATTGTTCAGTGTTGAGAGATAACAAGAGTACAGTTTAATGTGCTACAGATGTCTGGGGACGGTGACTCAGGCTCCTGGCGGAAATCCAAGCCAGGAAACCTGCTGTTGCAATTCGTATTCTTCGTGTCAGTGCCGGAAACGGCTTGAGCTGTAATTGCAGAGTTTATAGTGATGTAAATGCAGCCAAACCCAAAGTGAAGCCTCGCAGATGTACATCATTAGGAAAGCTCTCTGCCTCGCTCCTATGCTGTTCAGAGGCAATTCATTTGCTATCAGTTTCAAAGACTCTGTGGATGGGAAGAATGTTCTCTTATATTGTCTAGCTCTCTTTAAAATCTGCCCTCCTGACACTTTGATAAAAGGTAATAAACAAACTTGTTGTATTCAACAGAATGTGCTTATAATAACAAGTCCAACATTTAAAAAATATATATCACCAGCCCTTTAGATAATATACCATTTGCCATTTGACCCAATTGTCCAGTTGTCTGCAGCCCCTCCTTTCTCCGTACCTATCTTATGGCTAGTGAGGAGACAGCCACTTAACCTCCCAAGTCAGAATACCTTGGATCCTCATTTTAGAAGCTCTGCTTTTTTTTTCTTCTAATATTCAGTTCAGTTCAGTTCAGTTCAGTCGCTCAGTCGTGTCCGACTCTCCGTGACCCCATGAATCACAGCACGCCAGGCCTCCCTGTCCATCACCAACCCCCGGAGTTCACTCAAACTCATGTCCACAGAGTCGGTGATGCCATCCAGCCATCTCATTCTCCGTCGTCCCCTTCTCCTCCCGCCCCCAACCTTTCCCAGCATCAGAGTCTTTTCCAGTGAGTCAACTCGTCGCATGAGGTGGCCAAAGTATTGCAGCTTCAGCCTCAGCATCAGTCCCTCCAATGAACATCCAGGATTGATCTCCTCTAGAATGGACTGGTTGGATCTCCTTGCAGTATAAGGGACTCTCAAGAGTCTTCTCCAACACCACAGTTCAAAAGCATCGATTCTTCGGCGGTCAGCCTTCTTCACAGTCCAACTCTCACATCCATACATGACCACGGGAAAAACCATTGCTTTGACTAGACGGACCTTGGTTGGCAAAGTAATGTCTCTGCTTTTTAATATACTATCAAGGTTGGTCATAACTTTCCTTCCAAGGAGCAAGCGTCTTTTAATTTCCTGGCTGCAATCAGCATCTGCAGTGATTTTGGAGCCCCAAAAAACAAAGTCTGACACTGTTTCCACTGTTTTTCCATCTATTTCCCATGAAGTGATGGGACCAGATGCCATGATCTTTGTTTTCTGAATGTTGAGCTTCAAGCCAACCTTTTCACTCTCCTCTTTCACTTTCTAATATTACAGTCCCCTAAAATTTCTTTTGGTCAGCTTCATTGTATAAACTTTTTGAAATAGAGAGGAAATTGTTAATATGTAATTACAATGTTAAGTAAAAGTGAAAGTGTTGTCTGGCTCTTTTGCAACCCCATGGACTGTAGCCCACCAGGCTCCTCTGTCCATGGGATTTTCCGGGCAAGAATACTGGAGTGGGATCTTCCAGGGGGTCTTTCCAACCCAGGGATGGAACCTGGGTCTTCTGCATTGCAGGTGGATTCTTTACTGTATGAGCCACCAGGGAACCTCAATATTAAATATTATCATATTAATATTTAGCTTAATTATTTCTTTGATATCTTTGGATCCCAATGGGAAACAGGTAGAGTCAAAGAAGGTGGTTCACTACGAAAGAGGTATTCCTAGGAGTGTAGCTGGGTGTAGAGGGACCTCAACGGGCAGGGCAGTTGCCTGGGGTTTGTAGCCCCAGAGAGGGATGCAGGATGAAGCACCTGTGGAACCTGGAAAAAGGGAGTTCTGGTGAGAGGGCGGTGACCTCCAGTGAGGGGCATAGCCTGTTTAAGGGGCCCTTGCAGGGAACAAGGCTGAGGAATCAATCACTCTCTCCTTCTTCCCCATCCTTTGATCTCATGCTGGGCTCCCATTGGCTGAATCCAACCCAAACCAGAGCCCAAGGGAACACATGCTTGTGGTCTACCCAGGTTACCTCCTGGGAGAGAGAGGTGGGAAGTGGATCTGGAGGGACAAATTCATATGTTTTTTAAAAAAGATTTTTATCCTAACATATTAATTTTGAAATATTGTCTTTGCCAACTGTATCATTTCCGGAGACCATTCTATTTGAACTCTATTGATGCATCAATTTTGTTCTCATCAGTAGAGCTGTCTTTGAGTTACCTAATACAATTTTAAGGGATCTTCACTTTTTAAATATAGAGCTTCTAAATCTTTCTATGATCCTATTACTGGAATTTTTACCCAAGTCACAAATAGACTTTCAGCTATTATTTTTTATTCTTGTTATAGATAAATTATATTTAAATATCAGTACTTTGCTATGTAACTACTTACTGTTTTACTTCTAAATATTACTCTAAGAGGTTATTTTTAATGGTATTTGTTCCTTATACTGAAGAAAGAAAGTGAAAGTCACTCAGTCGTGTCTGACTCTTTGCAGTCCCATGGACTATACGATCCATGGAATTTTCCAGGCCAGAATAATGGAGTGGGTAGCCTTTCCCTTCTCCAGGGGGTCTTCCCAATCCAGGGGTCAAACTCAGGTCTACCGCATTGCAGGCGGATTCTTTACCAGCTGAGCCACAAGGTAATCCCAAACTGGAGAGGTCATATTAATAGAAAGTACGATAAAAAAAAAAAGGATTAAATTTCTTCACTTCTCTTTTGACCAGTTCTATCAGCTTGCCTTAATAAGTGTCCAAAAGTACAATTGATTGAGATCACTTCAGAAATGTTGTTGGATCATAGAAAAAGCATGAGAATTTCAGAAAACATCTACTTCTGCTTCATTGACTACACTAAAGCCTTTGTGTGGATCACAGCAAACTGTGGAAAATTCTTTAAGAGATGGGAATACCAGACCACCTTACCTGCCTCCTGAGAAACCTGTATTCAGGTCAAGAGAAACAGTTAGAACTGGACGTGGAACAATGGACAGGTTGGTTCCAAATTGGGAAAGCAGTGGTCAGGCTGTGTATTGTCACCTGGCTTATTTAACTTATATGCAGGGTACATCATGAGAAACGCTGGGCTGGAAGAAGCACAAGCTGGAAGCAAGATTGCCGGGAGAAATATCAATAACCTCAGGTATGCAGATGACACCACCCTTATGGTAGAAAGCAAAGAAGAACTAAAGAGCCTCTTGATGAAAGTGACAGAGAAGTGAAAAAGCTGGCTTAAAACTCAACATTCAGAAAACTAAGATCATGGCATTTGGTCCTATCACTTCATGGCAAATAGATGGAAAAGCAATGGAAATAGTGACAGGCTTTATTTTCCTGGGCTCCAAAATCACTGCAGATGGTGACTGCAGTCGTGAAATTAGAAGACCCTTGCTCCTTGGAAAAAAAGCTATGCCCAACCTAGACAGCATAGTAAAAAGCAGAGACGTTACTTTGCCAACAGAGGTCCATCTAGTCAAAGCTATGGCTTTTCCAGTAGTCATGCATGGATATGAGAGTTGGACCATAAAGAAGGCTAAGCACCAAAGAACTGATGCTTTTGAACTGTGGTGTTGGAGAAGACTCTTGAGAGTCCCTTGGACTGCAAGGACATCAAACCAGACAATCCTAAAGGAAATCAGTCCTGAATATTCATTGGAAGGACTAATGTTGAAGCTGAAACTCCAATACTTTGGTCACCTTGATGCGAAGAGTTGACTCATTAGAAAAGACCCTAATGCTGGGAAAGATTGAAGGCAGGAGGAGAAGGGGACAACAGAGGATGAGATGGTTGGATGACATCACTGACTCGATGGACATGAGTTTCAGCAAGCTCCGGGAGATGGTGAAGGACAGGGAAGCCTGGCATGCTGCAATCCATGGGGTCGCAAAGAGTCAGACATGACTTAGCAACTGAACAACAACAACAAAATTAACACAAAACTGAGGACATAGTAAGTGCCCACCTTCATTTGGTTTATGTTAATTATTTGTGAAGTTTCTCAATGGCCCTAAATAATCCATTTTTTAAAAGAACCATCCTGACTGATGATTACTTATTCGGACTAGTAGGTAGTAGATTAAAGGTGACATTTAGCAATAATGAAATACAAACATGTGGCTGAAAAACATTGTCATGCAGTTGCTGTAGGTAACTTCCAACATTTCCAGTTTGAATTTTGGCAGGAGGCAGGCTAGTTTTTGGAAGATTAGAGTTGGTTTATGAAGACCTGTTTATCTTCTACCTGAATTCCACATCTACTCAGTGCCTTCTGTAAATATACTATTGCTGAATCTACTCGGACCTCTTCATTGACCTGAGAACTGAAGGATCTTCTGCCTCTTTTTAAGCAATTTCCTTTGCCTGGTAGGTGGCAGAGCATAGGTGAACCAGTTGTACCCATCTTAGGTACCAGATGATGCTGTTTTGCCTTCCTTCTGATACTAGTCTTTTAGTTTCACGTTGGCTCTTTTTCTTATCTTTCTCATAAAGATGAAATCCAAAAACTGGAATGAGCCTTTGAGTTTGTCCAATTATATTTAAGCTGCTGCTGCTGCTAAGTCACGTCAGTCGTGTCCGACTCTGTGCGACCCCAGAGACAGCAGCCCACCAGGCTCCTCTGTCCCTGGGATTCTCCAGGCAAGCATACTGGAGTGGGTTGCCATTTCCTTCTCCAATGCATGAAAGTGAAAAGTGAAAGTGAAGTCGCTCAGTCATGTCCAACTCTTAGTGACCCCATGAACTGCAGCCCACCAGGCTTCTCCATCCATGGGATTTCCCAGACAAGAGTACTGGAGTGTGGGTGCCATTGCCTTCTCCGATATTTAAGCTAATGAAAGCTTAAACTGTAAGCTGTTCTTAATACCCTGGCATTATATTTCTAAAAGGCACATCTTTTGTAGTCCCTTCATGCTGAAACTGGTGAAAAGAGCTAACAAGTCATGATTTTCCATTTCAGTAGCCCTTCTACCTCTTTGTAGGAAAGGAATCTTAAATATCAGAAGGCACTTTTCCACATTTACAATTATACTTAGTACATCCAAATATTAAGAGGAAGGGAAAATACATGGATGAATCCCCCATCACACACACTAACTTCTGAATGGAGAGGGAGATTTTTCCTTACAATAAGGACCTGTTTCACTATAGTTTCTCATTAACCAAATCTACTACGAGGTCTGGGGATGGGAGACAAGGGGAGTTTCATTTAAGGTTTTGAGGGTTGTTTTTTTTTTGCAAATGGGGACAGCAAAGAAAGTCCATATTGCTAAAGGGGTGTGTGTGTGTGTGTGTGTCCGCATGTGCCTGTGTGCTTTGGGGTGAAGAAGAGACAGAAATTTTGCACCATTGTGGAGAACACCCGAGTCATCAGGCAAACATGTGAATGCCTCAGGCAGGCCACGTGATGCAGGAAGCAGGCTGGCTTCGAGAAATCCACCAGTGTGCTAAATAGAAATGAGTCGTGCACTCAGTAGTGACATCACAGAAGTGTGCAGGTGTCCACACGAGAGACAACGTGCTGGAGCAACTTGGAGAGCCCTTGCCTCTCATGGGTAATAGCTCCCTCAGCAATGTGTGGGCCAAACCAGATCTGTAACTTGGAGCTGCCCTAGTGCCTGTCAGTGAGTGATTTCTTGACTTCTCGTTGAGGCGTAGTGGGCATCTTTTAATCCGTGCTGTTTCAGCAAGGAGGAATTTGTTCCCCACTGGGGTTCCCTGAGGTCAGCTTCTCACTGTCTTGACTGTGTGCCTCTTCTGAGAAACTTTGCTTCCTTCTTGTGTATTTTTCCCTCTAATACTTAATCCTCATGGTTTCTTGCTGCTGCTGCTGCTAAGTCGCATCAGTCGTGTCCGACTCTGTGCGACCCCATAGATGGAAGCCCACCAGACTCCCCCGTCCCTGGGATTCTCCAGGCAAGAACACTGGAGTGGGTTGCCATTTCCTTCTCCAATGCGTGAAAGTGAAAAGTGAATGTGAAATCACTCAGCCGTGTCAGACTCTTCCCAACCCCATGGACTGCAGCCTACTAGACTCCTCTGCCCATGAGATTTTCCAGGCAAGAGTCCTGGAGTGGGGTGCCATTGCCGTCTCCAAATGGTTTCTTAGATTGCCCTAAAGTGACCAGTTATCCCTCGTCTTTGTTGATTTTACAGGAAAACGTATGTTCTCACAAGCCAGAATTCTAAGTGGTCTGCTTACTTAGTCTTGGGAAATTTAGCCCTCAAAAACAGATAGGCTCGTTTATTTGTTGCAGGCCTTGGTCTTTTCATTTGCTTACTTCATCTGGTTTCAGGGGTAACAGGACACTCCGTGCCTAATGGGTTTGACAGTTTGAGTTCAAGCTGCAATAATACATACTTCCACTAGAGGGCAGGTGTGCTTTTCAAATCAAGTGTGAGTGAGCAGTAGCGGGGAAATCATTTTAGCTGGCTTTCCTCTGATGCTTCAAGGAACAGGAATTCGTGGTCATTTGTTGCCTTAAGGAAATTTAGGCCACGTTTGTCTTAGCTGAGAAAATTTAAAGTAGACACTGTGGGGTTTTGTTTTGTTTTTTTGCACTTTTAGTCAATAAAGATCAAATTTGGGAGCGGTACATGATGTACTGAGAAATATTAACTGAGATGACAGATTTCTAAAGATAAATGTAACATTTGGTTTTATTAATGCCAGGCTGGTTTTAGAGTAATGTCCTGTGTAGCATACTGTTCCAGGATTGTCTAATATTCTTGATTTCCTTTATTCAGCAATAATTGGAACTTGAACTAAGAACTTGCTATGTGATAAGTAACATTCTAGGCACTGGACACACACACTGCAGAGAAAAGAAAAAGCTCATCCATGTGGTCATGCAACTTGCATTCTAAGTAAGGGTTAAATAAAATAAATGACCAAGCAAGTGCTGATCAATTAGGATACGATAGCTGGTAAGGTGCTAAGATAGTGTGAAGGTTGAGGGGCAGTGTGGTTCAGGCAGCATGAGATGTGCTCTCTGAGGAGGTGGCATTGGAGCTGACCTGAATGAAGAGCAGGAGCCAGTCATGCAAAGACTTTGAGGAGAGGGTTCCAGATGGAGGGGACAGCAAGTAGGAAGGTCCTGGGGTGGAAAAGAACCGAATGCCAGTGAAGCTGGAGTGAGGCAAGTGGGAGGAGAGAGGATGAAGTCAGCTGAAAGCGGTGATGAGGAGTCTTGCATCATGACATGCAGGTGACGGCGAGGAACTGCCGTTGGTCAGAATTCTAGTGTTGTACACTTTTAGTGTTATACATCCTGCTGTTCTGGAAGCTCACAAATAATCTCCTGAGGAGCTTGTCAGATAGGCAGAGTCTGCAGAAATGCTGGTTCAGAGGTCTAAGATGAGGCCTATGGGTCTGTATCTTTAAGCTCTAAGGATTAGAGATGCAAAGGGTCTGTGGACCACATTTTAAGAAAAAATTCATTTGTTGGTTAGGGTTCTTTGGTTGCAAGCAATGGATTTGAACTCCAGCTAAGTGAAGTAAACAGAATTTATGGAAAGCAGCTGGGTAGCTAATGGAACAAGAGGAAGTCGAGTAATAAGACCCACAGATGCTCTAGGCAGCTAGGTTTGCAGGAAAAATGGGGCATCTTTTCAAGACACTGCAGTCTAGAGATCAACTCTAAGTCACGTTCTGTGCCTCCCAGTGCAGACTTTAATTCAGTTCAGTTCAGTTCAGTCGCTCAGTCGTGTCCGACTCTTTGCAACCCCATGAATCACAGCACGCCAGGCCTCCCTGTCCATCACCAACTCCCGGAGTTCACTCAAACTCATGTACATCGAGTCGGTGATGTCATCCAGTCATCTCATTCTCTGTTGTCCGCTTCTCTTCCAGCCCCCAATCCCTCCCAGCATCAGGGTCTTTTCCAATGAGTCAACTCTTCACATGAGGTGGCCAAAATATTGGAATTTCAGCCTCAGCATCAGTCCTTCCAATGAACACCGAGGACTGATCTCCTTTAGGATGGATTGGTTGGATCTCCTTGCAGTCCAAGGGACTCTCAAGAGTCTTCTCCAACACCACAGTTCAAAAGCATCAATTCTTCGGCACTCAGTTTTCTTCACAGTCCAACTCTCACATCCGTACATGACCACTGGAAAAACCATAGCCTTGACTAGACAGACCCTTGTTGGCAAAGTAATATCTCTGCTTTTAAATATGCTGTCTAGGTTAGTTATTAAGCATCTACCAAGGGTCAGGCATTGTGGTCGACACTGGTGATACAGTGATAAACAAGAGGCCTGATTGATTATACCTGTGTAATTATTTATTTATTTATTATTTTTGGCTGCACTCTACAGCATGTGGGATCTTAGTTCCCCAACCATCGATTGATTGAACCTGTGCCCCCTGTAGTAGAAGTGCAGAGTTTTAAACACTGGACTGCCAGGGGAGTCCTCATTGTGCCCTTTTAAAACCTTAACTCCCTTTCTGCATGTTTGTTTATTTGTTAACTGAGCAAGCATTTATTAATCTCTGCTGTATACAAGGTTCTGTGGGTGAAATAGAAATCGATAAAGAAGTCTTCATCGTAAGGAAACATACAATCAGGGAAGAAAAGGCACAAATAGATTGTTAGGCGAATCCAGATGAGTCCGAGGTTGCTATTAACACACAGGAGTTGAGATATCTTCCCAGGAATGAGCTGAATCATCTTTATTCATCTTCCTTGACAGCGAGGGAGACTTCGTGACGCTGCCTAGAATTAAGAATGCCATGGCTTCCTGCTGAAATGAAACCTCTGACTTTGGCCTTGAGCCTCTTGTGGATTAAGCAGCACGTTCCAGGTTATTTGACATTCGTGATGGATTATCAAGTCCTTGCTCAAGCAGCACTGGGTGGAGATCTGTGGATTAGCCAGGAGTTGGATCACGATGCAGACAGATCAGTTGGATGATTCAGGCCCTCAGCAGTCACACTCTTGCCTGACTCACTGATGACTGCAGTCCTCCTCATCACAGCTTCACTTGAAGCAAACCATCCCCTCCACTTATAAATGTTTAACATCACCCTAAGCTGTGAATGCATCCAGCCAGGTGACTGAGGCTGGCTTCTTAATACCGGGGGTGGTGCTATGATAGCAATCCATGAAGAGGCATTCTTGTAGCATGGAGAAATTGGATTTTTGTGTGGATTTTGATGCATAGAGTGCTGTGAGGGCCTCAGTTTTCACTTATCCACTCTTCATGCTTTGTGTTGTTTATTTAACAAAAATTATTTTATATTGGAGTATAGTTGATTTACAATGTTGTGTTAATCTCAGGTTACAGCAAAGTGATTCAGTTATACATATACCTATATCTATTCTGTTTTTAGATTCTTTTACTATTTAGGCTATTATAGAATATTGGTAAGAGTTCTTTGTACTATACAGTAGGTCCTTTTTGATGATCTGTTTTATGTGTTCTGCTTACAAAGACCAGCTGACACTTTAAGTTTGAAGGGTTTGGCTTTCTTATGAGGTCATGTATAGGAAAGGTAAGAACACAGATTCTGCAGTCAGGCTGCCTGGGTTCAAATCTCAGCTCTGACACTTACCGCAAGAACTTAGGCAATTTCTGAGCTTCTCTGTGCTTCAGTTTCTTCATCTGTAGAAAGGAGCACTAATAATTGCCATCATAGAGAGTGCATCAGTTAGCAGTTGCCATCAAAGTGCTGCACAACAGGCCACCTTACAACCCAGAGACTGAGCTGTAGACATACGTAAGAGAAAATTGAAGGTCAGTTGATCCAGCTGAGCTAAGAACAGCTCAGCTGGTTCTGCTCCTTGCTGCAGGTTGCGGTTTGTTCCTCCCTGGACCAGCAGACGAGCAGAGAGTGCACGGTTCATGGTGATGGCAGTCGTTAAAGAAGCACACGAGGCCTTCTGAGACATAGACTGAGGCGGGGACTAGCCCTGTCCCTGGCTGCGCCTGGTAGATAAGCAGCCCTCAGCTCTGCTCCTGCTGTAAGACTCCTACCCACTCCCCGTTTCCCGGTCTCCTGGTGCGCTTTCCCATCTGAGACGCAACGATCCCGCCTGCTTTGGACTGCCGCTTGTCAACCTCTCTAGAATCTCCATTTGACTCCTGGAGTCTGATTTGGCTAGTTTCTGGCTGAGCTCGGGTGGTAACCAGGCAGGTTGACTTCAGAACCACTGAAGGAAAGCACTTTACCATCTACCCCTCCTTCTTCAAGAGTCTCAAATAGAATTCCTGTGATCCTGTTTACTGTCCTTCCATTCATGTTTTATGATGCTAAGGATTTTTAAAGCCTTCTATTTTATATTAGGAAATTCCAAGTATTTTCCATGTTTTCCTTCAACATACACACATTAAACTGCTGAGTACCCAGCGCTGTGCCGGGCCCTGAGGAGGACACGCATAAGCAAGAGAAGAGCCCTTCTCCTTGTTCTGTATAGTAACCTAATGAAAGGCTGGCTTTCAATAAGGAAGCCATAGGACCACATCCTCTATTAATGCTTCCTGGAGATGATTTTTATCAGATTCTCCCAGCAAGAGAGTAAAACCACTTCTGGCTATGTGAATGTGAACTGAATATCTCTACCTCATCACAGAAAAGTAGCTTTCCCCCTTCCTAATAATTCTGTTAGGAAACTTAACCCCAAAGTTGAGTTGTTTGCACTTTGCGACAGAGGCTCAGTGTCAAATCACAGTGTGGTAGCAAAGGAGGAAGAGCTGACTCCCTGTGGCTTTGAGATGCCTCCCGGAGTTTCAGGTTGGCAACTGCTGGCTCTCCTGGAGAGATGCTCTATTCTATTTGAAGCTGTGCCTCTCTGCAGCCCCTCCTCACCACCAGGAAGTCACTTTGAACATCACTGTTGGCTCCAGGCCTTTGAAGGTGTCTTGCTGAAGAGACCATGCAGGCAGCAGCTGTGTAATAGTCTGACTTTAGAGGGGTGGCTATCTTACAAACACACCTGGCTTCAAGTCCCAGCTCTTTGTGACTATCTTCGTGATTTTGGTCAATTTCCTAATGTCTGAGAACTTCACTGTCCATATTTGCAGAATGGGGATAATGATAGTACTTATATGCATCAGGGTCTTTGGTTGCAAGTGACAGAAACTTATTTTCATAACTGGAAGGAGACACAGGTGGAGAATTTATTTCAAGATTGTCGGGTAACTTGTAGATTTGGTGAAAATACTAAGAAGCACACTCAAAGAATGAGAATTAAGTGGTCCTGGGGATTTATGAATTAAGGATGAAGAGCTAGTCTCATCAGATTGTCAAATATGTACCCCAGGTCATACCTCTCTTCTGAAATCTGGACTTATATATCCAACTGCCATCTGAAATCTCTGCCTAGAGTTATAATAAGCATCATAACATTAATATTTATAAAATAAAATATTTGTAATATAAAATAAAATCCACACTACCCCTATTTTTGTAACCATATTCCCTTTTATCCAATTACCTTACCCAAAAATCTTACAGACATTTTTGCTTCTACTCACACCTCATATCTTGTCCATCAGCAAATTCCTTCGTGATTTCAACCTGTACATGATTCTGATCGCATCTCACCTCCTACATGTCAGCACAGACCATGAAGCCCCCCTGTCTAAGCTGGACCATTGCAATGACCTCTTATCTCTTCTCCCAGCTTCATTTTTGCCCTGTCCCAATTATGTTCTGTGCTAAGCAGCTAGATTAATTATTTAAAAAACAAAATATGTCACTTATACTTGAACCTCCCAGTGGCTTTCCGTTTCGTTGCAAATAAAATCCAGCATGTTGTGTTTGGCCTATAGGACCCAAATTTATCCAGACCCTGGCTGCCTCTCCTGACTCACTGTGTTGCTCTCTCCCCCTGGCTTGGCACATTAGACTCCTTCAAATTCAGTGAATAGACTATGGGTTCAACCAATCTTGGTTCAGTATATTTGAAAAAAAAAAAATTCAAAGAGTTCCAGTAATCAGAACTTGAACTTGCCATGTGGAGGTAACTATTTAAATAGTATTTGCATAGTATTTAGTATTTACAATGTGTTGTTGTTTAGCTGCTAAGCTGTGTCTGTCTCTTTGCAACCCCATGGACTGTAGCCCACCAGGCTCCTCTGTCCATGGGATTTCCCAGGCAAGAATAGTGCAGTGGGCTGTGGTTTCCTTCTCCAGGGGATCTTCCCAACCCAGGGTCCATTGTCAGGCAGACTCTACCACTGAGCCACCTGGGAAGCCCATATTTACATTGTGTTAGATATTATAAATAATGTTGGTATGATTTAAAATATACAGGAGCATAGGTTATATGTGAAGACTGTGCCATTTTATACAAGGGACTCAAGCATCCATGGATTTGGTGTGGGAGCCTGGAGAAAGGTGTCTTGGAATCAGTCCCCCTTGGATATGGAAGGATGACTATATACTGATTCTATTTTCTGAAACCTGTCTCTTTCAGTCATTTGATTCTAAAAATTTCTCTATACCTTCACCCTCTTGCTAGACAAGGAAAAAGACAAAATTTCATGGAGAGCCAGAGCCATTATCTGAGTGATTCCTAAGGAGAGTGACTGTTGACTGTTAGCACCAATAGAATTATCTGGATTCCAAACAGTTCCCTGAACATGAAGACTGGATAGTAGTGAGTATGACACGGAAATTTCGACACTATTCATGTTTCACTCATCTACATGGTGGCACATACAGCTTTTGGTTTTCATACTATCCAAAGTAATGCTGTTGTGTACTTAAATATAGGAAGCCAACATCGTTTCACATAATTATTACTTGTTTTATAGCTACCCAGTGCTGCAATTTAAAAAAAATTTCCTTTGCACAGCTTCTGTGTAATAGGAGAAAATAATCCACTCCACGATGTTTAGATATTTAGCTATTTTCTCCTAAAGAAGATCAGAGAGATAGTAATAATAATAACAGCAATGATAATAATTTTTCATGTTTAACGTTTTCTACTTCTGAGTGTTAAAAAAGATAAGCTGAGCCAGCAACTCTTTTTTCCTTTCTTTTGAGTGTGGATATTAAGACTCTGGAAATTTCTGAGACTTTCCCAGGAACTATAGCTGTTAGGTGACTTGAAGAGCAAAGTAAATTCAGTTCTCTTGAAACCATGGCTTAGAGATGAATGGAGGTGTGTTCAAGACCTGGCAGCTGAAATACATGGGTTTAGATTGTTGCTCAAACATTGATGTCTCTCTGTGATCTTAGGCAAGTCATTTAACCTTTCTGAGCCTCATTTTCCTCTAGAACGTAGGAAATTATTCTAACTCCAGGGACTATTGTAAGAATTAAACAAGGTACGCTGCTTCATACTCATGTCATCATTTATTTACTTATTCATTTAAGTATTATTTGAACCCTACTCAGTGCCATGTAATGTCTAGAGACTCATAATACAGCCCTGAGTAAGACTGTCTTTGCTTTTATGGAGCATCGAGTCTAGTAGGTAATAGTCAAGTGCTTTAAGGCTCACATAGTAATATTTCCTTCTGCTCTCTTTATTGTAACCTACTCTATAGAATCGTTGCCTGCACCAATTATGAAAATTGTGCAAGATAATGAGAAGGACTTTAAATATTACAGGAAATTTATCACCACTGCCTTATTACTACTGCTGGCACTATTGCCCCCAGAAGAAGCAGGTTCCCGGGTTTGGAAGGATGAGAAAATGTTAAAACCACAAATTTAGTAATAATATTGGAGTTACTGTCTGCAAAAGCTTTCCTATATTTAGCTCCTCTACTTTTTACCATTTTTCTCTGTCAAGGAGAGTAACCATCTGTCTAGAAATGTAAAAACATCACTGCTAAGGATATGACATCTACATAAAAATGAAATGGCAGAAATCTAGATGAGTCTGTGTGTGTAATCTAGATGGGGTGCACTTTTGTGCAAGGTAGTAAGTGAGCTTCTCTGGATATTGGTGATGCTTTTTCTTTAAGTGATATTACGTAGATAATATGACTTATAGATTCAGGGGCTTATGTCAATCCACTGGCAAATTGTATATAATCCAGTAGATAGATGGTTTATGAGCACGTAGAGAAGGAAGCAGGTAAACTAGAAGCACGGACTTTACTGCCTCTTTACAAATTTAAGGTTAGATTTAAAAATAGCACATTTGAATGGATATATCTGGATATAAGTAAGGTATTTGGAAAAATCACTCAATAAATTCTTGTTGTCAGCTTGGGTTACAGAGTCAGTGAATTACTCGGTTGAGCTGTCAAGCATTAACTGTGGATTTAATGCAACCAGAGTTCAGATGGTCTCTGTCCTTGGTCCTGACCAGGCACTGCCACCATGCCTTTTATTAAGACCTCAAAGAAGTGGTTCCCAAACATTTGAATTAGCTAGGACACATGGGGGAGAAAGAGCTGCTTGGATTTAATGTTGGAGATTATGATTCTGTGGGCATGAGATGGGAACTGGGATGCTCTGCTTTAAAGAAGGCGCTTTCATAAATCTTGTAAATGACATTAGTTTAGAGGATAAATGAATACATTAGGTGGTTGAATTATAATCTGAAGTGACCTGAATAGGATGAAACAAGGACCAAGTTTAATGAAATGACATTTGAAAAACAGGAGTAAATTCAAACGTTTACTTTGGAGAGTCTGGAAACCCACTGGCATAAGTTCATGAAGGAGGAGTAATAGCTTAAGATTAGTCATTACAAAAATTATTTAGAGGTTAGCTGACTGCAAAGTAAACCCACGCCAGCAGAGGGCTGTGGTTTCCAACCCAGCAACTGAGCTGAAGCACAGGGTATTTGTCAATGGATGAGAGTTCAACTGTGCAATTTATAATTTCACCAAATGACACCGTGTGTTCGACAACTAGAATGTCCTAGAAAAATAGAATTTAGAGTTTACAATGATCTATAGTCATCTAGTTTGGAGGTATTCAGAGTTCTGTGGATCTCAGGGTTCCACAGGGAGGCTTCCTGACCTGGCGGTTGTGGTGGGAGGTGGTTGGCAGAGCTCAGCACTCCTGCCCTAAAGGGAGCGTCCACCCTAGAAGCTCTGCTGATCTCTGTTTTACATGTTAGGTGTCCAAATGGAGGTTTGTATGAGAAATGTATTTTTAAATTTGTGTGATGAAAGTTTATGATAGGGGAATAAAGCTGAAGAATTCCTGACAAGTATGTCAACCTTACAATTTGCTGTCAAAAATATCAGCAAGGTATATTTTCTCCAAAAGATGCTGAAAGAGGAAAGAAAGATACACACTGCTCTTTTCATTAATTTGAGGAAAAACTGTTACCCAGGGCAAAAATGCCTGCCACTATCTACCTACCTACTTATCTGTCTTCTGGACAAAATTTTCCTTTTATTGCATTTTCTGTTTAGCTGAAAAGCAATGCAAATGTTTTGACCCTTGGTGCCACTTCAATGCGATGAGTCTGTAATAGGGACACAGATCGTTCTCTGATTGTTTCTCACATAAACGTGGTGAGCAAATGATCTGTGAGAAACTTTTGATGTTCTATTCCCCGATATCCTTTGTTGCAGCAACAGCTCTTTGCTATTTTAAATGATATTGAATGTTGCCTGTAAAATTCATAAATATTTGCATTTAGTAATTATATCAATAAAAGATTTGGAAGACAATTATGCTGAATCCATTTTATTTTCTGCAAAAGAGGCAGAATCTTAATTAGTTTTACTCCTGGCACTCATTAACCCATATATAATCTCTGATTATGTATTGAATTCAAGGAGAATTTAAATAAATCTTTTCAAGGCTTCCCTGGGACAAAATTGAGGGTTTTCTTTTTTCCCCTAGAGGTTTCTTTTCCTTCTAAAATGCTAATTTTATCTGAGAGTAGGGTGAGAAGAAGAATATTTATTGTCTTGGATAAATTTAGACACTCTTTATCACTCCAGTTATCCGGCTGGCAAAAAGGAATGAAAGGAAGAGGGCCAAGGATGATCTAAACCACGGAAGTTCATTCTCAGAAACTTCAGGAGCACATTTTCAGATTAGGAGTGTGCGCCTTTATAGATGACATTGTCACCGGGGATTCATTCACTGTCATTCACTGAGCAAGGGTTTCATGTGCTTTCTATGTGCTGTTTGCTACTGTTGGGAAAACACGGGAAATAGAAGACTCAGTTCCTTTTTGCTGGCAACTCATCAGTCTAGGCTTGGAACTAGGAGATGGACACACTTGGGACATACACAGTTTTATGATCCCTATCCAGGATTTACAGTGAGTGATGCCGAGCACGAGTCATAGGACCATTGGTGAGAACTTACTCTGTGCCAGGCACTGTCACTCACATGTATTATCACAATTGCTGCTTACAATGCTCCATTTTGAAAATAGAAGAAAAAAAACTACCCAAGCCATAGAATGGTTAAGAAATTTGCCCAGTATCACACAGTGAGTGTACAGAGGCAGGAGTAAACGAGATACTAAACGATAAGCAGGAATCACGGTGCCTGGCTCACAGTGTACCTCCCAAGCATCAGCTTGTACAGCATGTGGGGGTGGTGGCACTAGTCATAGCATCTGCCAGTGTCCTTCCTGTCAACCTCGTGAGCTCCTTTGCAATTTGAGCCTAATATTTTAGATGAGAAACAGCCCCAGTGAGGATAAATGATTTGCTTGGGGACACCCAGCCTGGCAATGGCAAAGCAGGAATTCAAGTCTGTCCTATCTGTCCAGCCTTCCCAGCTCTGAAGTTTGAATTTTGTTTTTCAGAGGGCTGGTATATTCACTGAAAATTTGCTGCAGGAGGTGACAGTGACAACACTGGTGGTTAAGGCTGATGTTGTAGGGATGTTCTGGAGAGACTAGGTGGTGAAGATCAAGTAGAGATTAGAGGTGTATGATCAGTTTGGAGATGGTCACATCCATCAAGTGGGATAAAAGTGATGTAATGAGAAACCAGGTGTCAGGATGTGCCTTTTGACAGCATGGAGCAGTTTAAAAAAAAAAAAAAGAGGAGATGGATCTGAGTGATGTGTAGAAGGAAGGAAGGATCTCTGGAAATTAGTAGCAAGCTATGGGACATGAAAAGGAGGGCTGGCTAGACAAAGAGCAGGTGCAGGGCTGTGTCTCCTCAACTCACCTAATATCTGAATTGCTTGGCGCAGTGTGTACCTCCCAGCAGGGATCTCCAAGCTCTTGTAGGATACGTTCAGGAAAGACCAAGATAGTGCCAGGCTTCAAGCCTGCGTGCCCTGCACAGAAGCAAAGAGAGTGCTGGAAAGGGTGCTGGTATGAGGGAAAAAGAAATGTGATTTTGCAGATTCTTTTTTTTAAAAAATTATTGGAGTATAGTTGATTTACAGCATTGTGTTAGTTTCAGGCGTACAGCAGAATGATTCATGTACACATATACGTATATAGAATATTGAGTAGATTTCCCTGTGCTATATGGTAGGTCCTTGTCGGTTATCTTTTTTATTTATTTACAGTAGTGTGTTACAACAATTGCAGATGCAGAGCCTCGCACTGAATGTAAGAGATATCAGCTTGGAGGCAGTGCAGGTCTGGGAAACTCATTTCAGGGCCGCCTGTGTAGAAGGTGATAACTGAAGTGAGAAGGGCAGAGTTTTCTTAAGGAAAGTGAAAACAGAGCAGACTGAAAGAATGAGGAGTCCTTTGGCATGGGAAGTCACGGTCCCCAAAGGAAAGAATGTGCTTCTAGAAGAAGGCAGTGCTAACAGTGTCCGGGGCTACACAGTGAACCGGAGGAAGCAGGCTGGAGAAATGGTCCTCAGGTGCAGCCAAAGGACTTTATCAGTAGCTTTGGAAAGAGCTGTTCTATTTCTGTGGTGTTGCTTCCAGTAGATTGCAGAAGTGCTGCAGGGACTGCAGTGAAAAATGATGGCCATACGTCAACAGATACTCAAAGCCCATACCTGAGCCGGGCGACTGCCTTCTCAAGTCTAAGAAACTCCAAGGCTTTGTGAAGATGCTGTGATTTTCAAGATTAGGAAAAATAATGCATCCATGCTTCTGGTCTGTGTTGTGGGCTGAATATCATCACCCCCAAATTCACGTGTTGATGCCCCAACCCCCAGTAACTCAGAATTTAACTGTATTTGGAAATAAGGTCTTTAAAGAGCTGATTGAATGAAAATGAGCCATTACAATGGGATCCAAACCCAACATGACTGGTGTCCTTACAAGAAGAGAAAGATGCCAACGGTGTGTGTGCACGGGGGTGACCGTGACCACATAGCAAAGCAGCAGGAGGATGGTCACCCGCGTGCCATGGGGAGATGGCCACATTCTCTGGGACTCGCAGCCTCTGGAACTGTAAGAAAGTCAGTTCCTGCTGTTTAAACCCCTCAGTCTCTGACATTCTGGCAGCCAGAGTTGACTAATGCGGTCTGTAAGGTGGTAGTGAGGTTAAGTGTACCAAGAGGAACAGCTGGTTTGGGGGGAAATCGATGGAAAAGAGCTTTGTACATGCAGCAGCAGTACGCAAAATAAAACAATCAAGTGCTGATTGCCAAATAACTGACGTATATGATATTTCTTGATTTTTACTTTTCTTAAAGCATTTCAGTTCTTGTCTTTTTCCATTGAATATACCCCTCCATTCCTTTGAAATTTGGTGTTCAAACTCCCTAAGGTTTGATCTCTTTTTCTATTCTACTTTTATTTTGCAGCTGTTGTTATTTAATAAATTACTGCATATTGGTGTGAAGGTTAGCAAGAGAGATGTTGCTCTCAAGACATTCTATGTCATTGTTTTAAATTTGCTCATAATTGGGATATTTCTCAGTCGTCTAGTACTATATTTTACTTCTTGCTTTAGAGCATTTTTTAGACTCTCTTCTTTCTCTTTTGAAATATTTCTTTAGCTGCATCAGATCTTAGTTGCAGCACATGGGATCTTCACTGTGGCATGCAGGATCTAGTTTCCTGCCCAGGGAGCGAACCTTGCACTGGGAGCACAGAGTCTGTCACTGGACCACCAGGGAATCCCTAGATGCCCTTTACGTTTCTTTATCATTGTGTGAAGTTCTGAGGTTGATGCAGGCCAGTGAAAACTAAACTGCTTTTCCTTCCCCATCCACAGCATCCAAAGATTCAGAAACTCAGAGCTTATCCAAGTCCTTTTCTTATCCCCTGAGATTTGTTATAGATGGGCCATTAGCATATTTGAATTTTCCTATGTGAAGCAGAGGATAAAACTCAAAAGTGGTTTATGTGGCTTTGTCCTTGTGGTTTAGTCACATTCTTTCTGGCCTGTTAAAGCCCACATAATAAGCAGGTGGCTAGAGATGGAGGAGTACTGCAGACCAGTGGTACATCTGTAGATGTCATCATGAGGTGGGTGTGTTAATCCTTCTTTATCCTCTGAGTCCTCTGTGGGAGAAGCTCTCCCCGAATCTAGACCAAGATGAGACAATGATATTTTAAAATACTCGGCAAGATTTCATTTAGAAAATGCATGTATATTATCATATGTGAAATGAATCACCAGTCCAGGTTCGACACATGATACAGGATGCTTGGGGCTGGTGCACGGGGATGACCTGGAGGGAGGATATGGGGAAGAGGGAGGTGGGAGGGGGGTTCAAGAAAGGGAACACATGTACACCCAGGGCGGATTCATGTCAATGTATGGCAAAACCAACCAATATATTAATGTAAGGTAATTTGCCTCCAATTAAGAAAAAATAAAAAAAAAGAAAATGCTGGCCCTTGAGAATGTTCTGAAGGGACTGACTCTACCTATGTCTGGGATTTCTCTAATCTTTTGATCATCCTTTAGTTAAGTTTAAAAAAATTGATAAGCTATCTAGTTTACCAGTAAAGAATCTGTTGGACACTTTATTTTAATAGAACTTCGTACTCTTCTCTAGAGGTCTGAAAACAGAAAATTGTACCTATCCCAAACATTATCATGGAACTTTTCTTTTTTTTTAATCCTGAAACTTAACTGTGCCCATTTCATGCTGGGGTGTTTAAAGTGGACCAATGCCACGTGACTTTTTCTGTATTATTTGTGGGCATAGTTGGAAGTTTCTAGGTCAGAGGCGGGACTGCAGGATGGATCTCTTGGCACATTTGGGGTTTCAAAACAAGGGAAATTTTTCAAGTTTTATGTGTTATACTATCAGGTTGAGCTCTGAATTCATGAATGAGAACTTTGTAAAAATTTAGTGTTGAGTTGAAGAATCCTGTATAGAGTGCATTCAGAAGCTCAGAAAATAACCTGCAAGCTTTATTGTTGAATAAAAATTTAAATAATCTCATTTTGTTTGCATGATTAAAGCACTTTCAGACCCTGAATCTTCAAGTCCTTCAGGGTTTCCTGTTACACTTACATGATATTTTTATTATAGTTGGTATAAATGGAAGCTCCCACCATCAGTTTTGGCTGAAGCCTTAGGTTTACAGTTAAATTCTATTCTACACATCTATCCCTGAAGTGATATTTAATGTCAGTATAATAATTTCCTTGGGAACTACTTTAAAAAATACTATCTAGGTGCCAGTGTGTCCAAAACTCCTATCTCCAGCCTTGAGCTGTCCTTGCAACTCCAGCCTTAAATATGTAATGGTCCACCAAACACGTCCACTTGGATATCTTAAGGCATCAGGAAATTAACATGTCCCAAAAGAAACTCTTGGTTTCCACCTTAACACCCGCTCTTCTAGAATTCTTTTCCTGTTAGGACATAGCACCACAAACCTAAGAGTCAACCTTGGTCTCTTTCCTTTTCTCCCCATTCCCTTTCAAATTAATCAGCAAGTGCTATCAATAGCACTTTCTGGACATATCTCAAATCCAATTGCTTCACTATGCCTACCCTAGACCAAGCCATCACCATCTTTCAAGAGGGATCCTGCAATAGTCTTCTTTTATATTTTTTGTGATTCAGTATTTTTATAGATTTTACCCCATTTATTGTTACTATAGAATATTGACTCTATTCTCCATGCTGTACAATATATCCTTGTAGCTTATGTATTTTACACAAAGCATTGTTATTACTTAATGCCTAAGTTGTATCCGACGCTTTTGCAACCCCGTGGACTGTGGCTTGCCAGGCTTCTCTGTCCATGGGATTTTCCAGACAAGAATACAAGGTTGGGTTGCCATTTCCTTTTCCAGGGGATCTTCCTGACTCAGAGATCAAACCCATGTCTCTTGCATCGGCAGGCAGATTCTTTACAACTTAGCCACCAGTGAAGCCCGCATGGAGTATTTTGTAGCTCTAGTCCCCTACTCCTATCTAGCTCCTCCCCTGCCTTAGTCTTCCTACCTGAACCTTCTTCTAGTTTTGCCCTTTGAAACCCATTCTAGTAAAGAGCTGCAGGAACGATCTTGTTACAGTGCAAATCAGTTCATGTCACTTCATTGTCAAACCTCTTATGGTTTCTCCTTATACTTAGGATAAAATATGAACTCTTTCTCGTGGCCTTCATGATACAACTTCTTGCCCCTCTCTCTCCCTCAGCATACACCTCTCTAAACCTTAATCACTGCTCTGCCTTCACCCCGAGCCTTTTTCTGTTTCTGTGATTGGGCAGAACTTCGCACCCCAGTGCCTTTACCCTTGCTGAATATCAGCCCAAAACAGTGCTCTGCCTGCCACTCCGCTTCCCTTTCATTTCTTCA
This sequence comes from Moschus berezovskii, assembly GCF_049115385.1. NCBI lineage: Eukaryota > Metazoa > Chordata > Mammalia > Artiodactyla > Moschidae > Moschus > Moschus berezovskii. The sequence continues at coordinate 22,560,918 of NC_142483.1, forward strand.
CCTGATTAGATCTTTCTCCTCATCCAGGCTTTAGCTCAGGTACCAAGTTATGGGAGTGACCTTTCTTGGTCATCTCATCTAAAGTAACTGCATACATTCCCCCTCTCTTTTTGTCACTTCCCTTTTGTTTGATTCATACAACTGGTTACTATCCAGAATTCTTTCTTTGTTTATTGACTCCCTCCTCCACTACAGTGTAAGCTTTACAAAAGCAAAGACCCTACTTGTGTTATTTTCTGTTGTATTCCTAGTGCATAACACAGCCCCTGGCACATGATAAATGCTTTGATGAAGAGTGTTGTCAGTATTCTATCCTCATTTTAATGTTTTTCACAAAGTCATGTGTTAGACCACTTTCCCTTCTTATCATTCACTTTTAAATGTCCCCCTTTCCCAACTACAGCTTACTTTGTTCTGTATGAGTTGAGGTGATAGCTCATTTTTAAATTGTCAATAAAAATTTTGAGGAAAAACCGGGACTAATAATGTTTATAGTTTTCAGATTCTGGTGCTATATAATAGAGATAACATTTATGAAAAGCATCTGCTGTTCAATGACTTCAACATTTATTTAACAAAGAGCACTTGAAAATATTTAAGCACCAGAAAAATGTTTTTTTATTGAGTTAGTTGCCCAGAATGTGGCATTTTATTTTCAACTTTTTAGCCAATGGTTCTGGGGTTGTCTGAAGCTTAAACAAAGGTAATGATTCTAGGTTTTGTGGGCAACTTGGTTCCATGTTAGAAGTCACTTTCAGGTAAGAAAAGAAGTCTTATTTTATAAGTATAATTATCAGGTTTAAGTGAAACTGACGGCCTGGAAAGGTACAATAAAATAGCTTCAGGACAATAGCAAATTTCAGTAAGGTAATGTCAACCTATCATCTCTAATGAAATCACGTACTTTGAGTTAAAGTCTATGTTTTAGTATCCTGTAAAAATAAAAGATGAAAAAATTTTCAAAGAATCAAACAGCAAGGATGAAGCAAACCAAGTGAAATACATTTTCAGTTCAGTTCAGTTCAGTCGCTCAGTCGTGTCTGACTCTTTGTGACCCCATGAATCACAGCACGCCAGGTCTCCCTGTCCATCACCAACTCCCAGAGTTCACTCAAATTCATGTCCATCGAGACGGTGATGCCATCCAGCCATCTCATTCTCTGTCGTCCCCTTCTCCTCCCGCCCCCAATCCCTCCCAGCATCAGAGTCTTTTCCAGTGAGTCAACTCTTCGCATGAGGTGGCCAAAGTATTGCAGTTTCAGCTTTAGCATCAGTCCTTCCAATGAACACCCAGTATTGATCTCCTTTAGAATGGACTGGTTGGATCTCCTTGCAGTCCAAGGGACTCTCAAGAGTCTTAGATGCTTTTAAAAACCTTGCTTCATGAAGTCACAATGCTCGAGAAAATTGGAATCTATGTTATTAAAAAAAAACACTAATTCCATGGTTTTATACTTAGTAGCGCATTGTAGAGTTACTATACAGAATGTTCTATGTATTCTGATTTTTTTCTCTTACTGCCAAGGGAATCTTGAATCTTTTAATAAACAAATATAATGGAAATTAGAGAAAAATAAGGTAAAGGCTGTTAGAATAAGTAGGCACAATGTATTCAACAGATCAGCTTCACTAAGAAGTCTTATTAGTATTGGTTCAGGAAGTAAAGAGTAAAAGGTTCAAGTTATGATTCTTCAGAGTTGATTTATGAATCTATATTACACTTACTACAAAAATAAAATCAAACCTTTTTTAAAGAAAAATTATAGTCTAGTAGAATATTTTCAATAAGTAATAACTATATGTATTTTGTATATAAATTACAGATATTTATATTAGTATTATAACTGATATCTAATATAGTATTTCATGATGTGACTTTACGTTCCCAAAAAGTCATAGCGTTAAATAACTTTAAATCACAGAGTGGAAAAGGTATTCATTTTCAAATTCTTTCTCTCTTCAAAGCTAGTATAGAGTTTTGCAAGCACACACAAACAAGAGAATAGTACATTCAAGATTATGCCTCTTGCTAAATTTAAGAAATTTTCAGCCATAATTCTTTTGAATGCTTTTTCACCTCTGTAGCCTTTCTTCTTTCCTTCTCGGACTCCAATGATGTGAGTGTTAGATCTTTTGTTTTAGCCCCACAAATCCTTCACATCAGGAAATGTGGAAGACACTGGACCACTTCCAGAGAAGTACAGATTTATCAGAGAGCTAGCGAGTTGTTGGCCTTCTCATCCATTAAATAATTTCCTATCAACTTTCTCTAAAGACTTTCAGATCAGTTCACCTTTGGGTCTAATAAAATAGCCCACTTTTTACCCACCAACATTCTGAACAAATTGATCATAAAATCCAAGAGTAGCAAGTATGTGAAGACCATTGAAGGACTGAGCTGGGGAGAAGAGCATAACATGAGCCTCAGTAACTCCCAAGAGAAAGGAGTAGGTCTGACCCAAGATTTTTTTATCCTTCCCATGTTTACTAAGCAGATAAGTCAGTCCAGCTCTCCTGGAGCAGCATAAGCAAAGAAAGGGCTGGAAGAGGCCGTGAGTGACTCTAGTAGGACTCTCTCTGTTTGTAGGGACAGCCCTCCTCCTTGCAAGAGCTGGATGCACATCGTGGCTTCTTGTCTTTCTTGCTCAGTCACTCAGTTATGTCCAACTCTTTGTGACCCCATGAACTATAGCCCACCAGGCACCTCTGTCCATGGGATTTCCCAGGCAAGAATACTGGAGTGGGTTGCCATTTTCTCCTTCAGGGGATCTTCCTGACCCAGGGATTGAACCTGCATTTCCTGTACTACAGGCAGATTCTTTACCACTGAGCCACCAGGGAAGATCCATCTTTCTCCTCTATGACAGTTTAATAGAGAGTTGGCAGTACAGTTTCACTAAAGTTTAGTAAAATGTTTGTTTTTCACAAATGGCTTCCACTTAGGTTATAAGATACAAGTTTTTAATTATGATAGTAAGAGAAGTTTTCTTTTAAAAATAAATGTATTAAAATAAAAGATATGAAGAAATATAAAAGTAAAGAGTAGTATGGTGAAATGTAGCTATGGCAATAATTATAACTAAGCATTATGTAAGTTCTTAATATAAATTTATTTTAATTGGAGACTAATTACTTTAAAATATTGTGATGGTTTTTGCCATACTTTGACATGAATCAGCCATGGGTGTACATGTGTCCCTACCTACCTCCCCATTCCATCCCTCAGGGCTGTCCCAGTGCACCAGCTTTGAGTCCTCTGTTTCATGCATCGAGATTGAACTGGTCATCTGTTTCACATATGGCAATATACATGTTTGAATGTTATTCTCTCAAATCAAGTTTTTTTCTCAAATCAATTTTTTTTTTTTGTCTGTACCACGCTATTTTGGGAAGCGTTACTACGAACAATGCTAGTGGAGGTGATGGAACTCCAACTGAAGGATTTAAAATCCTAAATGACGATGCTGTTAAAGTGCTGCACTCAGTACCTTTCATTCTGAGAATGTGCCCCACAGTTTGAAGATCATTTAAACTCTGAAAATTTTTTAAAAAATCAAATGGAAGTATGGAAATGAAGTCACTCAGTAAACTGGAAGTTTCTTTTTGAACTCCTCTCTTTCCAGTGAAGAAACATAAACGGATAATCTGGCCAATGACATTGTTAGCACCTCTAGCTTTCCTCTCTGCTGCCACTAATTTATATTTTTCCAAGAATTGTCTAGAAAATGTTTTTAAATGAGGTAGTGGTTGAGAACTGGGAGTATGTGGTTAGACTTTCTCTGAAGCCAAGTAGAAGAAAACCCTCTGTTGCAAGTTTGGGGAAATACAGGTGATAAGCTGGTTAATGCTCTTTTAAGTAGGGAGTCAGTCAATGACTCCTTTGAAGCACATGTTATATGTAAGTCAAAAAAACTCTGGAGAAAAAGCGAATATGGTTCTTAACCTCATAGAACTGAAAGTCTTGCATAGACTATCAAAGCTGAGAGACCCAAGGCCAAACATTAGCCATGTCAAGATCATAGAAGATGAACACCAAGTTATATCTTGGGACTAGCTAGAAGATCATTCACCTTTCTTTCATCTTGTTCAACACCTCTGGGGTCCCTATAATTCATCACGTCTATGGTCTGTACTAATTATTGTGGCTTACAGCTGGCATGTGGAGAGTACTTATTACCAGTGAAGCTCCATGGCGGTGGCTTCCCACGTTTCTCAAAACCTGTTATTAATCCATATTTTATAGATGAGACATGAAGGCATAGAATGTGCCTCTACTGAGGGCCTGAGTGGCATTTGAACCCTGGTCAAATTGACCCCTTGGCTTCTACCTTTTCTACTGAGCCTGATTATCTCACTGCAAAAATAAAGAAAGAAACTTCTCCTCTCCAGTAGGAGTCCACGTGTTCCATTGTGGCGTGCCATCTCAGAAGGCATGGGGCAGTGCTGAGTTCTGGAGTAATGACAAGGTGTCTGCCTTCCTCGTTAACAGGCTTTGTTTGCATCTTTTCGATGGCATCCTTAATGTCCCTGAAACCTGCTTTGTGTTTGTTTAATTATAATATAGCCTGGCACTTTGACGTTTCATTTTCTTGTTTGGTTGTAATTATCTTCTATGAGAGTAAGAGCAGAATTGGATTATATTTACTTCCTTTTTCTTTTTTTCTTAACATGCAAATCCAACTGTGACTCACTGTGCTCCAGTGAGCCTTCGTTCTGGGTGACTGACCTGGGCTCAGCCTTGAGGGATACAGCAGCCAGCCAGCCACAGTCAACCTGCTGGGCTTTGCGGGCTGGGCTTGTGGAACACAGCATGGGTTTGCCCAAGTTCAGCACATCAGCTGAGCCATGGAGGATAGCTTGCTGTCTGCATGCATGGCCGATGGTGAGCCTCGGGCCATAGGAGACCCTCGACAAGACAGCAGGGACCCTGCCACTGGCCTCCGCTCTTCTTTCCAGATAATGAGGATTTTTCAGAACAAATGATCCTGTCCTTCAAGACTCCCACTTCTCTGGGGTCAGGTTGTATTTGGCCTGAGAGTCCTTTTAGGAAAACTGCCACCTCTCTAAATGGGGACTGTCCTTTAATAGATCATGCAGTGTTTCATAGAAGTCAGCAGATGTCTGCCACTCACACACAGCGTTATGCTCACAGAATGATTTGACCCAATCCTCACAACAGCCCCGCCCCCCCAAGAAAGGGTTCCTCCCATTTAGTTATTTGCATACCACCTTCATGGCTTCCCTGGTGGCTCCGTAGTAAGGAATCTGCCTGCAATGCGGGGAAACCAGGTTCAACCCCTCCGTCAGAAAGATTTCCTGGAGAAGGGAGTGGAAACCCACTCCAGGATTCTTGCCTGGAGAATTCCATGAACAGAGGAGCCTGGTAGGCTCCAGTGCATGGGGTTACAAGAATCGGACATGACTGAAGCAACTTGAGCATGCAAGCATACCACCTTTACAATATTCATTATATCTACGTCCTTCCACCTATCCAAGTAAATGACTTTTTTTCAATCACTTTTTTTTCTTCAAATAAATGCATTTATTTCCCCCACACGGTTGTGTTAACAAAACATTTAGAAGGAAGGGTACAAAATATGTGATTTTCTCATAGGTGGGCTTCACATCTCTTAACCTTTAGAAATTTCTGTTGACAAGTTCAACTTCATGATCTCTAAATGCCATCATTCACTGCAGCCCCCACCTTTTATCCAGACTTAAGCTTACCACTATGTTAAGAGAACTTTAGCATTGCCATGATCCTGTGTGGTTAGATCAGCTGTTAGTGCGTTCTCCTGTCTGTCTCATCCAGCTAAAGACTCCTGTTTATCAGCCCAGCTTCAGAACTGGAGTTTAAGTAGAGAAAGACAGTGGGAAGGAATATAGGAACACAATCATAATCAAAGAGGCCAGGTTTATCAAAGAGCTGGGCCAGAAGGAGGAGCAGGAGAAACAGGAAGAAAGGGGCGGGGACAAGACTACCTGAGCTTGGGGTTTGAAATAAGAGGTATGGAAGCAGCTGTGGGGTGTGAATGGTCGAGGGGAGAGAGGCAGCTTGGAGATACACTGTTGTGTGTGAAAGGTTAGGTTTCCTAGAAAGCTGACCCTGAGTCAGAGACTAGTACTCAGTACATCAGAGAGGACTTGGGTCCACGCTTGGGGGAAGGAAGAATGGGGCAGAGGAAGAAGGTGAGCCGCAGTGTAGCCAGAAAGACTTCGACTGAGCCTGCAAGAGACCTGAGAACAGAATGACCCTTCAGATCTGTCCCCATCGGTAGTCAGCTATTGAATGTGGGTTGTCCTAGGGAGAGGGAAAGGACTCTGGGCAGGGCTTCCCTCTACATCTAAAACCATCCCTGAATGGGCTGCAAGTTGGGTGAGCCATCTCTGAGTCAGGTGTCCATCTCTGAGCCAATCACAGAGTTTGGAGGGTAGGGAATACTTATTGGCCAGGTAGGTGCAGTATGCCACTCTGCAGCCAGGACATCCCATCAGCCCCTCCAGAACCGTGTGGATTGAGAATTCAGGAGGGATGATTCCCAAAGGAAAGTCAGCATGATGTCCACAGAACAAAAAGGAGTATATGAATGCCCCGTCAGATAAAAGTACCTAACATCTACCGCCCTTTCAGGCCAAAGTGAAAAAATTCCACCTTTGCCACTTTTATTTGGCAAATTGCTTCCATTCTCCCCCCTTCTGCCCCCCAACACTGTTCTCATACATAAAATGGGGCTGATAATTCTGATTTGGCAGGATTGGTGTTATGATAGTTGTTGATATGTATATAAAAGCTCTTTGGAACATAGTGGGTGCTCACTAATTAGGAGCTATCATTACAGTTAATGGCAAGCACACTCTGGGCTGTATGCTGTTTCCACAGTATTATCTCACTTTCCATTAGGAACCTATGAAAGCCTTTAAATTGGACTAAGCGCTAATGACTTCCATCTTTTCACAGGATAGTTAATGCTGTCCCAGCATCATGAAGAGAGAAGGCTGTGACATCTAAGCATTTTCCACTCTGCACACAAATTGGCAACAGGGAAATAGTTCTGTCTCTAAAGATTGTGATCAACAAATATGTTTTGCAACCCAATTTTGAATCTTAGTGAAAAGATTGAACAGAACTGGATAGAATTTCAATCAGGCCTTTCTCTTGATGGTGCATTTGGCAAATCAGGGTAGCAAGAATACATTCTCCAAATGGTACCAGGTGTCTGTTAAATACCTCAAAGACAGGAAACCCGGAAAGGGATGAATGACTGTGAAATTCCAGTGTGATGGGTTTTGATGTAACTGAAAAGTTAGAGATAAATGTGACTGTATACCTAAAAGAAGGGGATCTGGGCTGATCCCTGAAAGAGAATATGGTGATTGCTTTCTGAGGACACATATCGTTTGTCGTTGTGGGAATACAATGCCAGCAGCACCGTGTATGAGGAGATGGAGCCGTGTTGTGGTCCGACAGTCATGGCAAACATCCCGTTGTGGGAACCTGGGCAACATGTCTTAATACCCTAGCCCACAGAGTCCTCATCCCTTCATGTGTTCCTCGTGAGTCTCTGGCTCCAGCCTGATGTTTTCTCGTAAATTCTCTTTAAAAAGCACTTCTGCCCCGTGCCTTCTCTCACAATTTTCTCTCTGCCTGGAGCCCTCACCTGTAACTTCTCCCAGTTACTCACCCACGCCTGCCTCCTCCTTGAAAGTTCTGTGCTCCCTGGGTTTCCTGGTGCCTCCGCAGTTTACTGTGTTCCTGCAGAGCCCCTCGCCCTCTGTCTCACGCTGCCCCTTGGCCTATCAGCCTGTGGAGCAGAAATCATGTCTGCTGTGCTGCCAGGCATATGCTTGGTGCCGCGGATAGTACTGGGCCATAGGAAGTCCTCAGTACTTTTTGAACAGATTGATTAATTATCATTAAAATAGATATACTGAATTTCATCACAACCCACCTGCTTCTAACAGTAAGCTTTTGGCCTGTTTATGGGAGAAAAACGTCAAGGATGGCTCTTCCTAGGCTTCTCTCCATCTCTATTGAACATTCTAGCCAGGCTTGAAAGTGGGCCAGTGGAGCTCCCACCTCCCACCCGTCCCTTCTGGTCCCTCCCTGGGGCCCACCGTAGGCCACTGCAGACTCTGCCTCACTGTGACCCGTGACGTCCATAAAACTGGCATCAGTGTACTTTTATGACTCACCATTTCATATAGGCATTTATTTTGGCTTTCTGAGGATGTTTGTATCTGTTTAGTCATTCAAGTAATGGGCCTCTGCTGAGTACCACTTTTCACCTCTCCCTGAATGCAGCGATCTGGCCTCATGTTTATCTGAATATGAAAATTTCTCCTTCTGAAGGTCATTAGTAGCAATAGCACCATTAGCACCATTTATTGATGACTTGCTATGTGCTGCCTACTCTTCGGGCAATAATCATAATTTCAAACTCCTGTGAGAATTTACGGACTGCATATGCTATATACATATCAGTGTGTGCATATGTGCTGTCTCTTCAGTTTTGTATGACTCTTTGTGATGCTATAGACTGCTGTCCACCAGGCTCGTCTGTCCATGGGATTGTCCAGGCAAGAATATTGGAGTGAGTTGCTGCGCTGTCCTCCAGGGGATCTTCCTGACCCAGATAAATATCTGGGTGTGTGTAGATATGCATACTGGCTTAATTCTCACAACAACCTTATGAGGTGGGTACAGTTATTACCTCTCATAAAGATGAGAGAAGTTAGACAACTAAGTGACTTAGTGGCAATCACAGGGAGATTAGTGGCAGAGCTGAGATGGGAACCCAGATGAATGGGATCAGAGTCGTAGAGTCTGCTTGAACTACAGATGAGGAAACTGAAACTTATAAAAGAAAGTTTATGTACCCAAAGTTTCATGGCTGGAAAATAGCAGAGGCAAAATATTCATAATAATTCAGGTGTGCCCAACTTCTGGGGTCCTTGAGGACCAGGCCTATTGCCCTTTCTCAGCCTGTGCTGCCTCATATCAGACGTGAGTGATGAGCAGAGCCTTGTAAGTGTGACCTCATGTTATTAGTCATCTCCAACTCCATTAGGACTAGTGACTGTTCTGCCTAACTAAAATGCACCATCAATAATTAATATATGTGTAATGATAAGTTTATCATGGAGAAGAGAAGATACAGAACCAGTTTCAGTAATGGTACCGCAGGTCCCTTCTTCAAGGTCTTACATTAGTACACACAGAGTGAAATATTAGATTACCTAATTCCAGGCAGTAAGAGTCAAATTTTCAGAGAAGATGACTGCTCTCTGGTTTCAGAGGCAAAAATCAAATAGATTCTCAGGTTACACCGTTGTACACAAACTCTCCAGATTACATTTTCCATCATGCATTCGCCCAACCAGAAGGATTTTCATATACACAGAAGGACCCCTAAAATAAGGTTCTTCATGATCCTTGAGGAAATGGCACTGTGTGTGTGTGTGTGTGTCTGTTTTTGGAATCTTGGAAGTTTGTTTTTTTCTCTGTGATCTTGACCATCATCTAGGGAATGGAGCAGCATCCTCATAAGGCTGTTGTGAGCTTCCAGGGAGATAATGTATGGGGTAAGTAATTTGAAAACTGCAAAGTGCTGGACAAATGGAAAGAGTTATTATTCATCATCGTCCCAGGAATTCAGTTACACCTCAGGTGCCTGGTGGTTCAGCCATAATATCCAGCCCAAATGGAAACTCTTCCTGGAAAGTGGTGATGAGGTAGGCCTCCGTTTTCTTCATGCTGTCACTCAGTAAGCAACATTTTCTTTTTATTGACTTTTCTTAACACAAATAATGTATGAATGAATTATTCTTGGAAAAAAAGCCATACTAAAATATCATAGGTATTTTTCTTGATTCACATCCCACTTCCCATCTGGCCTCCTTCCTCAGAGGCAAGCACTGTAGTGAGTATATTTTGATTTTTCTAGACATTTTTTTATGCTTTTCTATATGCATATGTCTCTGTGAAACTAAATGGTATGAGTGGGAGTGTTTAGCATAAATGATATTCTGTATGCATTGTTCTGTATCTGGACTCAACTATAAATCACTGAAAAATATGTGTTGAACATTTATTGTTCAACGTTTATTGTTGAACATTTATTGTTATGGACCTAAATGGTTCATTGGGAAAGCTGTGTGATATTGAACAGGATCAAATATCCCACCATTTATTGTATCCTTCTCCTTACTAATAAATAGCTGGATTCTCTCTTCCTTCCTTACTTCCTTCCTTCCCTCCTTCCCCCGCTCCCTAATTTTCTTTCTTTTTTTTTTTCCTATCACAGCAAAACATCTTACCTTTAAAGCAAATCATGTTCAACCTTTTTGGATCAAAGGAGGCATTCAGTTTTATTCTACAGAGAAAATGCTCTCCAGAATCCCTTGGGCAGTAAGCACATTAAATTGCTGTAGGCCACACTGCCAAGATCTAACCAAAGAAATCTGAACACCCAGTCTCATTCTGTTCAGATTCACTGCTCCAGTATTTTAGCTCTGAGAGAATAAAAATATGTGCAAAGAAATAAAAATGTCTTAAATAACGACGCTTTAAACAGTGCGTTAACCAAAAGACAATATTAACCACTAGAGCAGTTCTTCTGAGTGTTAGCATCAAATAAAGTTTGCATTTATCTCTTGTTTATGGGGCAAAGTTTATTTTAAAAAGTCTTCAGTTTAAGTAGGCATCTTCGTCAAGATATGGATCTAATAGTTTACACCACCATATGAAAAGCAGTGTGCTATTATAACCCACACACGGTGGGTAATAATAGGTTTAAACCAGACTTGCTTTAGGGCTTGACTACTGATTATCTAACACTTCTGATGCTTGAGGGGAAAATCATACTGGATGCTGGCTTCTGGCCCCAGTTTCAGTGTTATTCAGAATGGTTGGAGGTCCGTGCTTCTTTGCCTAAACAACAAGATTATTGAAGTTGATGCTATGAAAGGCAATTGTCCTGTTGTTTCCTAACTCTGTTGAATTATTTCCTTATAATAAATTTCTAGAAGTGGAAATAACCTCTTTATGACTCTTAGTATGTGAATTTACTCAGTTGGTAAAGAATCCTGCAATTCAGGAGACCCTGGTTCGATTCCAGGGTTGGGAAGGTCCCATGGAGAAGGGATAGGCTACCCATTCCAGTATTCTGGCCTGGAGAATTCCATGGATTGTATAGTCTGTGGGGTCGCAAACAGTCGGACACGACTGAGCAACTTTCATTTTCATGTGAATTTATCCTAGTGTTCTTCCAGAAGCATGGAACACATTTTCAGTGCTGCTGGCAAAATATATGCAATGACAGTAATAACAGTAACAAAATGGCTAGCTTCTGCTTGATTAGTGTTTATTGTGTATTGGGCACTGTGCTAAGTACTTTACACAACAACCCTGTGTGCTCGGTACAGTAATGATGCCTGTTTTTGAAACAGGGTGATGAGATTCAGAGAATCAGAGAGGCTATTCAAGTTCCCTTAAGGTCACACAGCTCATAAGTGTTGTCTCTCCATACATGTAAAATAATAATAGTAATAACTAGCAGTAATAGATAACAAGTGTTGTATGTTTAATCTATACCAAGTATTACATGTACCGACATTATATTATATATGTACATTATTTCTTTAATGCATATGCTTTATCGCTGTAGCTTTATCTGCAATGGATGCTGTTGCTGCTGCTTCTAAGTCGCTTCATTTGTGTCCAGCTCTTTCCGATCCCGTAGACTGTAGTCCTCCGGGGTCCTCTGTCCATGGAATTCTGCAGGCAGGAAGTGGGTTGCTGTGCACTCCTCCAGGGGATCTTCCCGACCCAGGGATCAAACCTGTGTCTCATGTCTCTTGCATTGGCAGGTGGGTTCTTTACCATTAGTGCCACTTGGAAAGCCCATCTGCATTGGATATTGTACTTCAATTTTTCTTTCTTTTTTCTCTTTTTCTTATTTAGTAGATACAAAATCATCCCTTAGGATAAAAAAAAAAAAATGTTTCTTAATTGTAAAGATGAACGTGCCTCCTATTTACAGCTTCAGTAATTAAAACCCTAAAAATGCATTTACATCTATCTAAAGCTCTACCCTCTTTTAATCTCGCTTTACCTCAATTTCCTTGAATTTTGTAAGGATTTAATAAATGAAAACAGGGAAAGCATTGACAGCAGTGTGCGGTCCATAGTAAGCAGCCTAATAAAGTTAGCTATTACTTAAGAATAACCTAATAATAACCACTCAAGCATAACCAGCCGACTGTGGTTGAACTACTGCCCAGAGACCAGCTGTTGCTGGCTGCATGTTTACCCTCTTGGGGTGATTATACCCCTACATTGGACAGTCCCTTGTGTGATATCAGATCCCCAATTAATTAATTCTGGGGCTGGCCTTGACAGGACTCTCTGCGCTTCAGCTCAGTGATTCATCATATCACAAGACTCCTCGAGATCTTTTTTTCAAGAAAGGCTATTAGCCTAAAAATGAAACTTCGAGAGCTTCCTTTCTGACAAAACAGGTTTTTATAGAAATCCAAGGAAGAAAATGATAAAACCAACTCTGTGGGCAAGTCAACATCCACCGTCTAGAGGGAGGGGGCGTGGGAGAAGTTTTCAATCACCTTTTCCCGAGACATCCTAAATTAGCTTCTCTTTCAGAAACAATATTAGTTCAGGTATCGCCTCTTTTCAACCAACATCTTCAGTTCCCAGGCTGACAGCATCCTTTTTTCTTAACCCGCCGAGAACACTCCTGGTTAAATCTCCACGCTGTCAGGTCTTAAGTTTGAAAAGATATGTGATGGGTGGGAATTCTCCCTCCAGCTCAGGGACCACCAACACTCAAAATCTGACAAAAAAGGAAAACGGTAACATTTAAATGTTTCATACCTTTTTTTTTTTTAATTTTATTTTCTGTAAGTACTCTCTGCTTATGATTCTCTAATAATAGAATAAGGGAACAGTCTGAAGCCTTAAGGACTGGAACATGAAAATGTGCTGGCGTGGGTTAGCTCTGAGAAGCTTTAACAAAGGAAGAGAAGGGAAGGTGTTTTGTTGAGTGACAGGGTGTCTAGGAGTAGTCTTGTCATTGCTATTTCCTGAGGCTTGGAGCTAGGGCTTCCCAGGTGGCTCAGCAGGTAAAGAATCTGCCTGCAATGCAGGAGACGTGAGTTCAGTCCTGGGTTGGGAAGATCTGCTGGAGGAGGGCATGGCAACCATCCACACCATCCCTGTTGTTACATTCTTTCCTTTGAAAAGAGTCACATAGTTTAGCCTCCACTTAAGGGGAAGAGAAGTCAGCTCCATCATTCAAAATAGGTGCGTCAAGGGAAATAGGGACAGATTTTAAAGCCCCACTGGCAGATACCAGATTAGGTCATTGTTGAACAAAATGCAGGACAGGTAGCTCCCTAAAATAGAATAAGGGAATTCCCCCCAAAATATTTGAGTAATTCCCCCAAAGAAAATACAATAGAGAGGGAAGTGGAAGCGGAGCAGTCAAAAAATAAACAACAAAAGGAGGAAATGTCATGAAAACTAGGCTTAAGTACGCTCTTTATATGACTGGAAGAGAAAAAATAGGGCCATGTGTGTAAGAGCTTCAGCAAGACAGAATGGCATGATGTATTGTCTTGGATGAGATAAGCTTGTGATGTGATGAGCTTGTTCAGAAGAAAGCAAAATTAGCAGTAGAGTGGTCAATGGCAGAGGCAAGGTCAGGATATAAGAACTAGATGTAATATGCACAGAAGGCTTAATTATGATGCTGATGAAGAAGAGACTCCAGCATGAGAGACAGGTTTATAGAACCAGCAATGTTTTAAAAGCTATTTAAGACAGCTGGATAAAGGAAGATAGAAAGATGGAATTCATTCACTCATAAAGGTATGAGGAAGAAGTCTGAGAGGGAGTGCCACAAATGAAAAACAAGGCAAGCACCAAAGAAGATGATTGGATTTGCTGATGAGAGAAACCTGTATGCAGGTCAGGAAGCAACAGTCAGAACTGGACATGGAACAACAGACTGGTTCCAAATAGGAAAAGGAGTAACGTCAAGGCTGTATATTGTCACCTTGCTTATTTAACTTATATGCAGAGTACATCATGAGGAATGCTGGGCTGGAAGAAGCACAAGCTGGAATCAAGATTGCTGGGAGAAATATCAATAACCTCAGATATGCAGATGACACTACCCTTATGGCAGAAAGTGAAGAGGAACTCAAAAGCCTCTTGATGAAAGTGAAAGAGGAGAGTGAAAAGGTTGGCTTGAAGCTCAACATTCAGAAAACAAAGATCATGGCATCTGGTCCCATCACTTCATGGGAAATAGATGGAAAAACAGTGGAAACAGTGTCAGACTTTATTTTTTTGGGCTCCAAAATCACTGCAGATGGTGATTGCAGCCATGAAATTAAAAGACGCTTGCTCCTTGGAAGGAAAGTTATGACCAACCTTGATAGTATATTAGAAAGCAGAGACATAACTTTGCCAACAAAAGTCCGTCTAGTCAAGGCTATGGTTTTTCCCGTGGTCATGCATGGATGTGAGAGTTGGACTGTGAAGAAAGCTGATCCCCGAAGAATTGATGCTTTTGAACTGTGGTGTTGGAGAAGACTCTTGAGAGTCCCTTGTACTACAAGGAGACCCAACCAGTCCATTCTAAAGGAGATCAATCCTGGGTGTTCATTGGAAGGACTGATGCTAAAGCTGAAACTGCAATAGTTTGGACACCTCATGCGACGAGTTGACTCACTGGAAAAGACTCTGATGCTAGGAAAGGTTGGGGGCGGGAGGAGAAGGGGACGACAGAGAATGAGATGGCTGGATGGCATCACCGACTCTGTGGACATGAGTTTGAGTGAACTCCGGGAGTTGGTGATGGACAGGGAGGCCTGGCGTGCTGTGATTCATGGAGTCACGGAGAGTTGGACACAACTGAGCGACTGAACTGAACTGGCCTGCAGGCAGGGACTCAACATGCATGCCAGGAATCAAATAAAATGCTTGATAAGAGCCATTCTGTTAAGAGCATGCCATTGCTCTTAGGATTAGAAGTAAGAAGAAAAGGATGATAATGCTCCTGGTGTTTACCAAAGTGGAACTTTACCAAAGTGAGGCCAGAAAGTGCTCTTCTCATCATGGCTGTTGGTGCTCAGGCCTTGCTACCTCCCACCATGTAACAACTGATCTGGCTTAAGGACAACAGCAAGAGACTGGGAGAAGCAAAGCATCGTTATCCGCTCACTGACTTACTCAGATTGTCGGTGCAGAATTTGAGAGTATGAACAGTGAACTTTATGTAGAGAGTCCTGCATCTAGTCCAGAGCACTACAAATTGTGGGATCAAGTCAACGTTAAAGACTCAGCTGTCCCTTCACGAAGGGATAGCACAACCCTGATACTGTGCCTGCATTCATGGCAGACACAGTTGATTACACTTTTTTTTGCAAGTCTGAATGTGGCCATGGGAATCCTTATGAGAATCAAAACGGTGCTCCAAACAGACACTACCAATTGATCAGAGCTGTAGTGCAAGGTGAGCCCTATTTGCCACCCCTAGATCAGTGTATCAAAGTGGGTGAATTCTTGGTCAGTAGGAGATGAAGAAAGCAGTATCCTTGGCAAAGGAGACACCAGAGAACACAATATTCTCCAATCTGCTCATCCTCAGAAACACACATTACTCTCTTGAAGCCCCTGCTGTTCACCCTTAATTTCATATATTGAAGTGTGTCAGCTGATGAAGGAAGAGGATTATTGCAGAGGAAGAGACCAGTACTGTCCTAGTTAAAAATGCAGTTGGAAGCAGGGAAAGAGGCTTGAAGACCACCATCTAGGTCAGGTAATATTGGCATTTGGGGCTGGATAATTCTTTGTTGGGCGGGGGGGTAGTTTGGCAAACTGTACATCATGAGATGGTTAGCAACTTATTTTCTGGACACCAGTAGTGTTCCCCATCAAGTTGTGACAGTCAAACATGTCTTCACACACTGTCAAGTTTCCTGGGGTGTTTAAAGGGTACAGAATATACTTCCATTGAAAATCACTGCCCTCAATGATAAAAATCACAGGATCAAATTCCAATATGAGTTCCAGTTCCCATCTCAAAAATAAAAAAAAACGTGTAATACTTCTGTCCGTGATGATCAGAGACCTGACGGATTCTATAAACTCTGGCCTGTCCTCATTTTTTTTTTTTTTTTTGCATTAACCCCTCTGGCAGGTTCTCCTTAATAGGAGAAAGGGCAGTCTGTTTGTACGTGTAGCTGGGGAGGCACCCTCCTATATGATGACTTCAAGACATCAGAAGCAGGTGGGGTGGCTGCTTGTGCATTCACTGAAGGAAAGGGACGGAGTAGGGTCACAAGTCTTAGGTCAGTCCCACCTTCAGTCCCACCTTTGCTAGCTGTTCCCTTTGCCTGGAGCTCTCTTCCCACAGGTATGTATATGGCTGACTCTTTTTGATTAAACAGGGCTCAGTTGAAATGTCACTTTTTAAAAGACCACCCAACTAAAAATAGTGCATCCTGCTCAATCATGCCTTATCTCATTATGACACTGAACATGTTAGTCACTCAGTCGTATCCGACTCCTTGAGACCCTGTGAACTGTAGCTCCTTTGTCCATGGAATTTACAGGCAAGAATACTGGAGTAGGTAGCCATTCCCTTCTTCAGGATATCTTCCCGACCCAGGGATTGAACTCAGGTCTCCAGCACTGCAGGCAGATTCTTTACCATCTGAGCCACCATTATAGTGTTGCATTTTTTCCTGTAAGTATTTAAGCTCTGAATTTGTTTTCTTAGTTTGAGCATGTACTTATTTCCTACTCCCAAACACTCATCAAAGTGTGAACCCCGTTGGAGCAAGGATCTTTTTCATTCATTGCTGTATCCCTCTGTCACTGGCACTCAGTGTTAGCTCAAACAGTAAGTTTTGTATACGTGAGTAAAGTGTAGGGTACCTGACGTAAGCATTACAAGCGTGATGGTGTAACAGTGTGCAGCCAAATAGGCTGCCGTCACTGTGCACTCTTACCCTGCGCCCTGTTATCACCAGAAGGCAGGTCCCACTCAGCCACTGGTCGGCACAGCAGTAGGCCCCGCCCACAAGCAGCCAGTTAGTGAGGGGATTCAGCCACCTGGCAGAGTGGTGGTCCTCAGGTGGAGAGCAAGGTAAGAGGCAGATTCAGGCCTTCTCCCCGGAGCCCTGCAGCCTGCTCCCTGGCCTTAGGCTGGCGGGCGAGCTGGGGAGCCTAGGGAACAGGTTGGGGGCTGTGTCTTGCAGGGCTCCAGAGCCCTCCTCAAGGCCGCTCACTGGCCGGCCCAGGCCTTGAGGCGATGGTGAGCCTCTCCCCCATCCCCTGCTCTGGGACCTAATGGCAGTGGCCATCTGCTTGGGTCAGAGTCTGCGGGACCGGGTGCCCCCTTGACCCACTGTTGGGGCGGCCTGAGGGCAGTTGGGTTGCCTTTGGCTCCCTCAGCTGAGCGGGGCCTGGGGACCTGGCCTTGAGGGAGGGCCAGTTGAGGGCCTACCTCCTCTCAGCCAGTACCGGGACCTCAGAGGGTGAAAGCTGCACCTGAGGGATCTTTCCCTCTCTTGTCAAAACAGAGAATAACATTTGTTTGTTGGAGATTTGCAAGAATATTGTTATCTGGCCTTGACCTGAAGAACAAAGGCTCTGACACCAGAATTTGCAACAACTCACCACGCCCCTCCCTCAGCTTTCCTAGAAAAGGGCTTTGCTGAAAGCTTTGGGGGAGTTTGGGGCTTTCAAGGCATGAGTCACCAATCTCCGGGGTGGCCCTCAATACACCTTTCTGTGTTCCAAACTCCAGTGTTTTGGTATCATTTGGCCTCACTGTGAATCGGGCACCTGGACTTTGGTTTGGTAACAATGGTAATGCACATATGGAAATACAGGGAGCTGTGGGAGTGAGCTCAGAGCTTCGAGACCTAAACTATATCATAATATGAAGGAAAAACGGCCTCAAATCTGAGACCAGCAGGCTCTGGCCAGGAGGAAAGACTAAAACAGTAAACAGCTATATGTGTACATTCTAGAATGTACCTGTTAACTCATACAATCCCCGCAATAACCCCATGAAGTGGGTACCTTTGTTGGATACCACTGCCATTTAACAAATGAAAAAGCCAAATGGGTGCCCCGGAGGCTAAGCTAACTTGCTCTAGGTGATACTGGAGGGCCCGGATATGAAATTGAAAGTTCCAGTGTTAGACCTACACCTTGAGCCATCACACTAATGGAGGAAGACAGAGGAGTGGCATGGTTGATGTCCCAGAGTTGAGAGACAGCAGGATGTTAGAACCTGGAAGGAGTCCAGGCGGATCATGAAGAGAGAACAAAGAGGGTGGCACGGGATGAAGTAAGCCAGATAGGAAGGTGATCAAGGAAGGCCTCATCACACGTTAGCAAACTCTGGGAGTCATTCTTAATCAAGCACAACTCTCACATTGCAGCGTAACATCAGCCATTCCTTAACCCATTGGATGGGTTTAAGTTCTTATGACCAGGTCCAATTTATCAGTTGGTAATATTTAGAAAGGTGTTCGTGATAGCTGCTCTCCCTCCAACCACCATTTACAGGGAGAACAAAAACACTGAGCCCAGGTGCTTAGCATCCTGGTTTGTTTTATTTTTTAAAGAAAAAGCAACCGAGAATTAGTTTTATCCTGGAATAGATGGTTTGTCCAGCTGTAGATGCTGTAGAAAGGAAGCTGAATGTTAATTAGATGTCAACAGTAATTATGGTGATTATGTTTTTTGAATAGCTATTGGGAATAGCTGGATCCACATCTAGAATACAATGTGAATGACATTTTAATAGTTTTTAAGAGAAAAAGAGAGCAGCCTGTTACTAAGGAAATTACAGTGAATAGAATTATAGTAAAATAGATTTCTTAACAAAGGACTGTAACAATGATAAGAGTCACACATGAAGTATATGGGATATATTGAGGAAAATCATGAAAAATAGTTTTTGAGACAGAATCTCGTATTTAAAAGAAAACCAATTATCTTAAATCTCTGCCTCAGGGTTTCATTGGAATGTTTTAGACTGTATCTTTCTGATTTTTCTTAGAACTAGGTCATATCACAGATTTTATAAACCTATCATTTTAATGATATTTTAATTACATGCTTTTTATGTACTACAGGGACTCTGTTTCTGCAATAACTTCTATGATCATTTGCTTCATAAGACATTTTTATTTAATTAATTTATTTTTAGTGTTTTTTAAAGTCACAATTTGGAGTATCAGTATGTAAAGCAGATATTTATATTTATTTTATTTTTTTAATATTGAAGGAGCCCTCCTTTTTATTAAAAAAAGAAGTCACGACTTGATTCTTTTAAATAGAGCATCTGCTTTATGTATTTAACACATTTCATATAAACCTTGGGGGTAAGGCAAGATTAATCTGTCTTCTCAAGCCAGCATTTAAAAATCTGCAGAAGGGAGAGGCATTGCTCTAATTTCTTAGAGTCACAAATTACTAGTGAGCAGTGCTGACAAACATCCTAGCATTTATTTAGTTGTTTGTTCAACAAATTTGCTGCAGACCTATCAGGTGTCGCATATCAAGAAAAAGGAGTAGGCAGTAATCCACACCGTTATTTGGTAACTTTCCTAAGGAAAAGGACATACCGGCATTGGTGTTAGTGGCTCTCTGCCACAGCTACTGCAGTGTGAGTGATCCCTCACCTCTGCCACTTGAGAAATGTGGTTGACGTACAGTGATGAAGAAGAGAGGCTCAGACCCTGTCCATGACCATCTGTGGGAGGTCTTCGGAAAACAGTGGGCACAAGCAACAGTCTACCAGAAATACCTGAAACTGTGGATCACATGGATGGTATGCAACAAGGGTTAAGGAAACATTCTGGGAAGAAATGAACTATTGACTGATAGGAAGGTGGTACCAAATTGAAGGGGCAAGAGTGAACATCTGATGCAGAGCCCTGAAGGCAAGAGTGTGGTACCTACCCAAGGAAGTGAAAACAATTCTGTAAGGCTAGATCGTAAAGGATGGAGGAGGTTTTTTTGGTGTCGAGTTCAGATAAGTTCAGGACCCTGTGAAAGCCAGGAGTGTTTCTCCAGAGCAATCAGAAGCAGATAAAGGGTGTTCAGCAAGAGTGAAGAGATGGGATTAACCTTTGAGGAGGCTCTTTCAGGCTGAGTGGTTTGGTAAGACCAAGATTGTCAGCAGGGAGAGTGGGTAGGTCGTTCCTTCCTGGGAGATGCTGGGTAGAAGATGGGGCTGGCACCGAGGGATAGGAAACAATCAACGGGATTTGAAGAGAGCTTTAAGTAGCAGAGACTGCAAAACTTGGTTCACTATAGCTTGAATCCTGTGTTACTGGGGAACATTTTGATGTGCTGAATTCAACAATAATAACGAAGTTAGGTGGCAGGGCTGGGGTTTAGTCACTGGCAGTTTGATTCCAGAGCTCATGTCCTTGCTGGAAATAAATGGAGACTAATAATGGGATTCATATAACATCTGAGTCTTGAGGTATATGGGTTAATAGTGTTTTGTTTTGTTTTTTTACTACCAATACTCTGTACTTGTCAGGACCAATATCCTTGGGTTTTCAGTGAGATTGATTCCTTTTGCTGTGGAGGAAACATAGCTTTAGGATGAGAAGGAGAAAAAGGAGGGACAAAATCAGTTATTTTACAGCATGAGCATGAGCTAGGTATCCAGTACTTTACCTGTGCCAGGTACTTTTCTAGGTGCTTCATTTTTATTCCTCACCCTGCCAGTTGCAGGGGATATGTTCTCTTTAATCTTCCAAGCAACTCAAGGAGGCAGACAGTGTGTGATGGATTCAGAACCTGAGATTGACCGTGATTTAGCTCTGTATGGTTTAGGTCTTTCCTCTTGGACAGGCCAGAACCCAGCCTGGCACTTGTTCTCTTTTCAGAGTGTTCTGCTGCCTCTCAAAGAGAAAAGGAAGACAGATGTGCAAGGCAGGTAGATGGTGAGGCCAAAAGAAACCAGGATGCAAAAATCAGAGAAGAAAAGGAAAGCTTTATTGAGTGTAGAATTTGGAACTGGGCAATCTCACAAGCAGGTCTCGTTAGAATAACAGAATTCTCCTTTTTTCAAATCGGTGCCAGGTTCCTTGATAGAGGGGTAGCGTGTTCTGTTAGCTTTAGCGCTCCTCTTTGAACTCTACAACAATTAAACGTCAGGACCGACACAGAAGTTCCAGTCTATATATTTTTATTACTGGTAGAAATGGTTGGTGCCTTTAAATTGTTAAAGATCAGTCCTTGTTGAATAATTGAGAGTCCAAGGAATGTTAGTTTGCCTCTGAGTTTCCTTGGAGTAGGCGATGTCTAGACTCAGTTCATCTGTTCCTAGTCCCAGGATCTTAAAATTAGAGGTCTGAAGCACTGGCAGTTTAAATGATTTATTTACTTGTCAAGAGTTACACATGTCCCTGGTGGTCAGGCTTACACAAAGCTGTCTCTGTTGCATCTTGGCTTTCCATAGAGCTCACCAGAACTGTTCACAGCTGCAGCAGCAGTAATCTATTGCAGCACAGATTAGGGTGGTTCATGAGCAGTAATGTTATGTCTGGGTGGTTTCTTTATCCATGTGATCATTCAAAGGTATAATTTACAGTAAACTCTCAAAAATGCTTGGGTGAATGAAAGGTAACAAAAATGATAAGCAGTTTATCCCTATATGGTCGAAAGGCAGTGGTCATTTGGTGCTCAAGCCTCTGGATGCTGAGGTCAGATTGTTTAAGTTCAGATCATCCCAGCTGCCACTTTGGCAGTTAGCTCTCTTGACTTCAGTTTTCTCATCTGTAAAGTAGAGATAATACTGTTGTAAGATATTCCACTGAAAGTGCTTAATAGCGCCTGATGTACGGTTAGTGCTCAATGTGTTAGCTGTTACTTACTTGTCAACTCTAATAACTTACAAACGAAATGCCTTACTTGGTAATTTTACACAATTTTGCAAAAATACCTTTGCTCAAGAGAAAAAAAAAAAAGGAATACACATGCATAAATCATTCTTTTGAAAGGTGGATCCAGAGCTGCAGTCTAGTCTTGTTGGGGAGCAAAACCAATGGAATGAGTAGAAGGGGTGCCTTGCTCAGTCACATCCGACTCTTTGCCACCCCATGGATTGTAGCCTGCCACGCTCCTCTGACCATGGAATTCTCCAGGCAAGAACATAGGAGCGGGTTATCATTCCCTCCTCCAGGGAATCTTCCTGACCCAGGGATCAAACCCACATCTCCTCCTTTCCTGCATTGGCAACAGATTCTTTACAGCTGAGCCACCTGAGTAGAAGGGGTACTCAGATGCTAAATTGTAATCCACAGTGGGTGTCTCCACTTTCCCAGCCAACTACAGATATTACGGCTGTCCTGTCAACAGCACCTGTCTTTCAGAAGGTTAGAGTCCCCAGGTCCATTCGAGGGTGTCCACTTGGGTTGGGGTCGGCAAAGACACTGGACATACTAAAGGCACCTTTCTATTGAGTGATTCACAGGCATCTTTAGCAAACTGGCTAACTGGTCTTCTGAGAAAGGCGACATGGTGCACTCACGGAAGTTCATAGACTTTGGCTTGACTTCCCCTTGGCTGCCCACAGAGAGCCTCTGCAGTCTCCCTGCTGACCCCATCCGCTTCTCCTCTTCATGGAGTCTCTCCTGTGTGACTCTGCCAACCTCCCTTAGAATTCTGAGCCCCTCTACTCTCTCATCTAACCCTTGGGGCTGAGTGACCCTTAGTTTGTCTCCCTACAGATGAATCAATCTACAGCTTCCTTTTTTCTTGTTCAGATAAGCTCACAGCATAAACCCCATCTCCTTCCTTCATTCTGCAGAGGCTTCCATTTTGATTCTCAAAAGCCCTTCTCTGAACAGCATTCCTTACATATCAAAAGTCGTGGTTTCAGAGCTATTGTTTCTGATGTTAGCTTGTGGAATTCAGAAACACTGAACATCAATTTGTTGTTGTTCTATTTACATTTATGCTATAACTGCACCAGTTCTCCTGGAGGCAACGTGGTGCTTCAGATGGACATAATCAACGGAGGGAATAAAAGCACAGTGATTGATACTTCAAGATCATATTTTGCTGTCTTATATCCACTCATTCTGAGTCCCACTTTCAGGTTTCAGCAAGTTGCCTCCTATCTTTGACTCTGGGCTGACATTGATCCCTGGGCTCTGCTGTGTTACCCTAATGAAGATGTAAAACAAGGACCAGGGTGATGGGAGTTCACTGAAGTTCGCACTCATTCTTTTCAACATCTTTTGGTCCTTATTTTACAGATGTGGAAACTGAGATTCAGAAAAGTCAAGGCCATCATTTTTGCTGTTTATCATATATTTCTCAGCTTCCCTTTTAAGTGCTGTTCTACTCCCTTGGTATTAAATACATTTACATAATTTACGTCAGTAAATAAATTATGAGAAGTGGTACATGTTACGTATGGGTGGGAGTTCTGAGAGCCAATGCACAATTTACCATGCTCTCTTTCTTTGTGCTTCAGCATCATTCCAGGTGATGGAAACTTGATTCAGTGAAATGCTGGAATAAGGATGACCTGTCTAACCTTCAGTGGACAGGTAGCAACATACAAGAAAGAAAACTTCCTTGTTTTAAGCCACAGGGTTTTCAGATTGTTTGTTAACCCAACTTGACCTTCGTCATCCTGATTCATATAGATGTCATTCATTCATGCACTTATTTATCCAACAAATAATTAGTGAATATCTACTCTGCCAGATATGGGCTCAGTTCAGTTCAGTCGCTCAGTCGTATCCGACTCTTTGCGACCCCATGAATCACAGCACGCCAGGCGTCCCTGTCCATCACCAACTTCCGGAGTTTACCCAAACTCACAAAGCATCGAGCCGGCGATGCCATCCAGCCATCTCATTCTCTGTCATCCCCTTCTCCTGCCCCTAATCCCTCCCAGCATCAGGGTCTTTTCCAGTGAGTCAGCTCGTCGCATGAGGTGGCCAAAGTATCGCAGTTTCAGCTTTAGCATCAGTCCTTCCAGTGAACACCAGGACTGATCTCCTTTAGGATGGACTGGTTGGATCTCCTTGCAGTCCAAGGGACTCTCAAGAGTCTTTTCCAGCACCACAGTTCAAAAGCATCAATTCTTCGGCGCTCAGCTTTCTTCCGGAGAAGGCAATGGCAAGCCACTCCAGTACTCTTGCCTAGAAAATCCCATGGATGGAGGAGCCTGGTAGGCTGTAGTCTGTGGGGTCGCTAAGGGTTGGACACGACTGAGCGACTTCACTTTCACTTTTCACTTTCACACATTGGAGAAGGAAATGGCAACCCACTCCAGTGTTCTTGCCTGGAGAGTCCCATGGACGGGGGAGCCTGGTGGGCTTCCGTCTATGGGGTCACACAGAGTCGGACACGACTGAAGTGACTTAGCAGTAGCAGTAGCAGCAGCTTTCTTCACAGTCCAACTCTCACATCCATACATGACCACTGGAAAAACCATAGCCTTGACCAGACGGACCTTTGTTGGCAAAGTAATGTCTCTGCTTTTTGACATGCTGTATAAGTTGGTCATAACTTTCCTTCCAAGGAGTAAGCGTCTTTTAATTTCATGCCTGCAATCACCATCTGTGGTGATTTTGGAGCCCCCCAAAATAAAGTCTGACACTGTTTCCACTGTTTCCCCATCTATTTCCCATGAAGTGATGGGACCAGATGCCATGATCTTCGTTTTCTGAATGTTGAGCTTCATGCCAACCTTTTCACTCTCCTCTTTCATTTTCATCGAGAGGTTTTTTAGTTCCTCTGCACTTTCTGCCTTAAGGGTGGTGTCATCTGCATTTCTGAGGTTATTGATATTTCTCCCGGCAATCTTGATTCCAGCTTGTGCTTCTTCCAGCCCAGCGTTTCTCATGATGTACTCTGCATAGAAGTTAAATAAGCAAGGTGACAGTATACAGCCTTGACGTACTCCTTTTCCTATTTGGAACCAGTCTGTTGTTCCATCTAGATATGGGCTAGATACTGGGCTAGTTTGGGTTAGATACTGCATAAGCAAATCATGGTCCTTATTGTTATAACCTCTGATACTTTGTCCACCAAAGTCATACAGTTAATAAAATGAATAAGTTGGGTTTCATACTTAAACCATTGGATTCCAGAGTTTGTACTCTGAAATGCTGCATGCTACTCTCTCAAATAGACATTTCTAGAGTAGATTGCAACTGACTTTAAAAAATATCTTTCAGGCGCTAGGTCTTGTCTATCTTAGCATAGTAGACTAAATTCCTAATGTGTTGTCAGTTGAGTTGTAATGGACAAGTTAAAGAAACTTAGACTTACCATCAAACAGAGACAGAATAAGATGCCAAAAATTTGGCCTTGTTTTAGGGAGATGGCATCCGTCATGTTTTCTGGGTGTCTAGCATCTTTTAAATTTGCTATTATGTTTACAGGATCTTCCCACTTTCTGGTTCTGTGCAACAAGAATACAGAAACGTATCACAATTCTCCACCAAGCACATTCACCCCCTCTAGACCGTAATTCAGAAATGAGCAATCAGAGGGAAAAGGCTTACTGTGGAATCCGCTTAGCTGATGAGGGGAAACAGAGAGCTCCCTAGTGTTGAGAGCAGGGCTGGCAGGGCTGAGTGCCTGCCATGTGTGTCACATCTGTAATGAGGCTGCAGTGTTGAAAGTAGCTCATTCCTTAGTACCAGTGCTAGGGGGAGCAGCGTTCTTCTCATCAGGCTAGTTCTGGAACATGATTTGGGACATTATTCCTAGAAATTTGGCTTTAAGCCCAGTTCTCTAAACGTCCCAATAATTCTGTGAGCTACCCGCTATCCTTTAATGAACTTGTTTTCTGCTTAATCAGCCACAGTCAGCTTCTGCTTCTTGCAGGGAAGAACCCCAACTGATGCTGTGTGGAAGCTGAGTCAGAAAAGTTTCAAGCCAGATCCTGGGGAAGTAAAGCAGCAAATGACTAACCTAAAGGTGTGTAGGTGGGTGGAGAATTAAAGTCTAGGGAATCTAAGATCAAAGATGGGAAGGTTGAAAAGGAAGTGAGCCTCAGGTTCCCCATGAACAAACTGGGGTGAACAGCATCCTTCTCCAGGCCTATGGCTCTTAGACCTGTTCATTCAGTCATTGAATAAATATTTACAGAGCACATACTGTGTGCCTGACCCCTGCTCTGGACCGTGGGAGACGTAATGGTGGATAAACAGCATAATCCCAATAGTGTTGTGTAATGGGAAGGCTGGCCCTAATCAAATGACTGCACTAATGAGCAAATACATTATTACAAAAGGATAATAAAATAATGTGACACTCCGTGCGGGTAATAGGATGATATGAGCAAGTATGGGAGAGCAGAGAAGCCTTCCCGAGGAAGTGATTTTGAAGCTGAGATCAGAAGAGTAGAAACAAACAGTGGGTGGGACACAGCAGAAGAACATTCCAGGAGATGTAAACAGTGTGTGCCAGAGACAGACTGAACATGGTCTTTCAGAAGCACTATAAAGCTGATGAGATTGAAGGGAACAGAAACGGTGATAATGGAGTGAGATAAAGCTGTAGTAACACAGCAGAGTCGGGGATACGCTGTAGAGTTGGGAAGCTCAATTAAAGATTTTGATCTTTTCCCTGAAATCAATAGGAGGTTGTTGAAGAGTTTTAGGTTGTGGGCTAACACTGTCAGATTTATATTCTGAAATGCCATGCTGATTATAGTGGGGACAGTACATGTGGTCCGAGAGTGGTTTGAATATGAGCAAGTGAATTAGGAGCCTATTGCAATCATCTAGGCATGATCGGGTTTCTAGATCAGGCTGGGACATTGGCAGGAGAGAGGGAAAAGGTAGAATAATGAGAGAGGTAGAGAAGAGGAGAATCAATGAGCTACACGTGAACTAATGTAACATAATTTGTGGATCTCAGCTTTTCTGACTTGGACAATTTATGAAGAACCATTGGAATGACATAAGTTTTGGCCACAGAAGAGCAGGGAGAGTACATGCTGAGATAGTGGTGTCTTTGTAACATTCAAGGGAGGACAGGAAGTACATAGACAGTTGAATATGCAAATCTGAAACTTGTGAAGAGTTTTGCACTGGAGATATCTCTCTTCTCATTTTAAAGGCAGAATCTTCTGTTAATCCCATATCCCGAACTTGTCTCCCCTTCCCTCTCCCTTTTGCTAACCACAAGTTTGCTTTTTTGTGTCTGTGACTCTATTTCCGGTTTGCATATATATTCATATGTATTAATTTTTAGATTCTACAAATATGTGATACCTTATAGTGTTTGATTTCCCTGTCTGCCTTATTTCACTTAGCAAAATACTCTCTAGGTTTGTCTAAATAGCTGCAGATGTCAGCGTTTCATTCCTTTTATAGCTGAGTAATTTTTAAAATATTCCATCATATATATTTATAACACATCTTCTTATCCTATATATAAAAAATAGATAAGGAATACTCATATACTGTTTAGCACAGGGAATTATACCTGTTATCTTGTAATAATATGTAATGGAATATAATTTGCAAAAATACTGAATTACTATACTATATACCTGAAAATAGCATAATATCGTAAATTATACTTCAATTAAAGGTAAATAAATAAAATTTTAAAAACCACACAAAACTGGGGAGGAAAAAAAACAGAATCTTCTGAAGCTACTATCTGACTACATCCAGACTGAAAAACCCATTTATTTGAGTCAGGGTTTTTTGGGGTGTTTTTTTTGTATTTATTTATTTATTTGGCTGCACCAGGTTCTAGTAGTGGCATGCAGGATCTAGTTCCTGACCAGGAATCAAACCCAGCCCCTGCATTGGGAGCATGGAGTCCTAGCCACTGAACCACCAGGTAAGTCCCTATTCAATGCTGTCTTATCAAGCATAGACCTAGTGCAAAGTGTGGGCATACAGAGAAAGAGGGGGTACACGCTGACTTAGAGGAGCATACAGTCTAGTTGAGAATTAAAAGGGTCAAGACATAATAAAATGTAAGCAATGGAGGTATGGATGGAAGTCTTTGAAAAGACACATTTGGAGGTGTATTTTAGGGTTGAGGTATAGATACGAGTAGTATTCTGGGAATTGGGGACAGTGCTGCAAATGCTTAGAGACGTCTGACAGTACATTGTTCTTAAGGAATGACCAGTATTATTAACTTAAGGCTGAAGTAAGGGCATTGGGGACTGGGCAGTAGTAGAAGGTGAGGCTAGCGATTTCAGCAGAATCCTGATATCAGCCACCCTATAAATATTTATAACTGTAACCTAAAGATTGCCAGGTGTCAAAGAATCATTTCAAGTATGGGAGAATGGAATCAGATTACATAGATTACTCAGCCAAAGTCTTGGTGGACGGCTTTAGCAAGAGATGGATCTGGAATATGCCGACTTGCTCTTTGCCTCTTTTTGATAGGAGATTTTGTATTTATTAGCGCCTTTAGGGTTCCAAGTGTCTATATCATTATCTTATCTCATTTGAATCAAGGCAATGAGAAAATGCTGCAAATCAGTGTAGTATTATACTTCATCCTTTTTGTGGTTAAATTAGATAATGATCTCAAAATGACATTGGTTTGCTCACTTGTTAGAAGCCATAAAATAACCTCCCTCATTAAACAACCATTTTCTCATCACAAAGGAAATTTGGAACAAGGTACAGCATGTCTTTAATCTCTCTTTAATTGATGTGTATTACCTTCTATCATATTCCATGATTCACAATGTCTTGACTGCAGGTGACAACTATAAAGGCCTTTTATCTTTCTGCCACAATTTGCCAAAGGCTCAGAGGGTAGCTTTTGGAGGTAAAAGTTTGGATTTGTTTGGTCTTAATTTAAATAATGAGTAAATAATTGAGAACAAATTCTAAGAAGGAGTCCCTGAAAGCTTATGTAATGTCTTATTGGGCCCACCAATAAAGTAAGATCGAAAATTAAGTTTTGTTAGTTACACTAAAGCCATTTTCTAGTCCTTCACTGACACAGGTGATGAGGACAAAAATTAAGACAAGATACTTGGGAAAAATAGAGTCCAAGTACCACTTCAACAGAAAACAGCTCTGCTAAACTAGAACTTACAAGAGCAGTACTATGTATGTTTCTGGCTTACGCTGTTCAAATCAGGATAAACTCTTGTCTTATGTATGTTGTTACATGTTAAATTGCTGGCAGTTGCTGCTCACAGAAATTTCTGCTTGGGAAAGAACTAAGGATCTAAGGGACTAGGGAAGAAGATCAACACCAAGCGTGTTTTCCACTCTGCTCTGATGCTAACAGTTCTAGTGCTATGGAAGTTACGGGGGACTTGAACATGAACAAAGGAAATGATCTTTTAAAAGCAAGGAGCTGCAGTATCATCAAATAAAGACATTTCTTAATTTATTCTTTTTTAGTGACAATTCAAGATGAGAATAAATTCCAAGAGAAAAAAAAAAAAACTGTCTATCTCAGAAATAAAAACAAAGACCCATCGGTAACTTGAATATCTTGATTGATAACCTCTGTTATGAAGCCGATATTGTGAATAATGACTCTTATGTGGGAAGAAAAGCAAAGGAGGCTTACAGTGGTTTAATAACAGCTTTCTGCTGGCTAAGTAGCTGAAAAAATATAGTTGACAGTAATTAGTTTTGTGTTTCTTTTTCTTAAAAACACTAAACATTCAATACCTTTTTAAAAAATGCACACAATAGAAACTCATCTGATGAATTCTTTAGTCTTTGGAGTTTCATTAAGCTATGAATGTTTCACTTCAGCCTGGGTTCTCAGTCTGTTGATTTGGAAGAAGTGTAAAAGGAGACTTTGCTTGGCAAATTTGCCAAGTGCCTTCATCATGGGAACAATGATAATAAGATGTCAGCAATGCTGGGGTCAGGGGAGGGAAACAAAAACACAAAACCTATTCTGCCTCTTCATTATTGCAATTTAGAAATATTGTGAATATTAAAGGTGATTACAGAAACTTTCAAAACCATCTCTACTAGTAAAAACTGGAAAATTTATTCACTAAATATTTTGAAACAGTGAAGATCATATCCACATGTTATTGAGGGGGTTGTTTTTTAAAGTTAAAATGTTTTTGGGGTGGAGAATATGAGAGTCTGGTTGCTGAATGTATAAACAGCAGTTTTTCAGGTTAGATATATGGTAATTCAAGCAGTATCATTTGCACATAACATTATTTAGCCAACATGTTCATGCTTAACTCTTCCCCTTATATATATTTATATATTTTGAAATTTACCAGTTTCTAACTTACAGTAAGGTAGTTGAGTACTTTCTCTCTAAGCAGTGAATATTTCCTAAACTCAGGGATGTGTGCAGGAGTCTTGTCCTGGTTCCCAGAAGCCAGTGGTCAAATTTTCAGGGACTTTGTGAGCTGGTTGTTATTTTTAAACATGGTTATTTTTTTTTAAATTAAATCATACAGACTTAGAATTGAGTAAGTTATATTGGATGGGAGGGGAGTTTGGAGTAAAATCGATATCTATATATGTATGACTTAGTCCTTTTGCTGTTCACCTGAAACTGTCACAACATTGTTTGTTAATTGGCTATACCCCGGTAACAAAAATTCATTTTTGTTCAGTTGCTAAGTCACATCCAACTCTTTGTGACTCCATGAACTGCAGCACGCCAGGCTTTCACTATCTCCCGGAGTTTGCTCAAACTCCCGTTCATTGAATCAGTGATTCCATCCAACCATCTCATCATCTGTTGCCCCCTTCTCTTGCCCTCAGTCTTTCCCAGCATCTGGGTCTTCTCCAGTGAGTTGGCTCTTCACATCAGGTGGCCAAAGTATTGGAGCTTCAGCTTCAGCATCAGCCCTGAATATTCAGGGTTGATTTCCTTTAGAACTGACTGGTTTGATCTCCTGGCTGTCCAAGGGCCACTCAAGCATCTTCTCCAGCACCACAGTTCTAAAATGTCAGTTCTTTGGCGCTCAGCCTTCTTTATGGTCCAACTCTCACATCCGTACATGGCTACTGAAAAAAGCAAAGCTTTGCCTATGTAGGCCTTTTTTGGCAAAGTGATATCTCTACTTTTTAATACACTGTCTGAGTTTGTCATAACTTTTCTTCCACGGAACAAACATCTTTTAATTTTGTGGCTGCAGTCACCATCCTTTTAAGAAATAATAGTAACAATAAATAAAAATCTATTGTGTCAAAAAAAAGAATTGAATAAGTTATATTAGAAAAAGAATAAACTCTTGAAAGTCACCATTTTATAATTATTTCACTACCTCTTACTGTAATCTCTACTCTTAGAGTTATTCTTGTGTGTTGTATTATTACATTTCAGTTCACATTACTATATGTAGTAAGAAACTTGGCATTATATTATACTTCATTCTACTTTATATGAGTGTGTGTATGTCTCGCTGCATTGACACACTCATACTCAGGATATGTATCAAACTTACC
Organism: Moschus berezovskii; assembly: GCF_049115385.1. Taxonomy (NCBI): domain Eukaryota; kingdom Metazoa; phylum Chordata; class Mammalia; order Artiodactyla; family Moschidae; genus Moschus; species Moschus berezovskii. Next base: position 22,592,385 of record NC_142483.1, read on the forward strand.
TTAAGTATGAATGGTGTCACTGTTCTCAGTCTTTCCACCCAATAATCTGGAAAATCTTATTATATTTGCCCAGATTTTAGGCCCATGATCCACTAAGATTTAATGGAATAGTTGGTTTAATAGCACCTTAATAGTTTGTATTCATGTTTTAAGACTTTTTTTTTATGTTGATGATTTTTAAAGTCTTTATTGAATTTGTTACAGTATTACTTCTGTTTTGTTTCAGTTTTTTGTATGCAAAGCATTTGGGATCTTAGCTTCCCCACCAGAGATCAAACTCACACTGCTTGCATTGGAAGGTGAAGTCTTAACTTCTGGACTGCCAGGGAAGCCCCTTTGTATATACTTTACATTTCGTCTTGAAGGGCAATGTTTTTGTACCTGAACATTCTTTCTACTTTATCTAGAGTTCCTCCACATGCATCCTGAAAAGGAATTGTACCTCAGCAGTATGTCACCGGTCAAACTCTTACTTATTGGAGGCCTTATGAGAGGGGTCCCAGCCTGCCCCTCAGAGGCTCTGTAAGTAATTAGACAGTGTAAGTAGTGGTAAGGCTACTGGATGTGGACTCAGCCTATCTAAGTTCTAGGTTCGGTCTTTTCTCTAGGTCACTGAGTCAGCCTGGACTAGACGTTTCCCTGCCTTAACCTCAAAATTGCTGTAACCATCAAAATGGAAGTAGGACTAGACAAACTCTGAGATCACTTACAGCTCACATTCTGTGATGTCTGATATTTTTAGTTAGAAAGTAATTCCCAGGCACATTTTTTACTGCCCTGCCTACTCTCATGGGCTCAAAGAGTGTGGTGCAAGGGAGGAGAGTTAAACTGAGAGTCTTGTGGGGACAGAGCCACCCCAAAGGTTGAAAACTGGCAGCCCTCATGTCATATCAGGTCTCAAGCCTGATAGTTTATCCTATATAATGTTTAGTATTTTAAAATATTATTTGCCAATGTTTAAAGTAAAAATTTCGTTTCAGAGTTTGGATTGCCAAGTTTTCTTGAAAAATAGAAAGATTTAACAACCTTAGTTCCCACATTTCCTGATTTCAATGAGATCAGGGGTGTAGGAGTAGCTGTTCCCGTTCAGCAGGTCAGGGACTTTATAGGATTTCCATACTTTGAATACCGACTATATAAGATGATTTTTCCAGGAAAGACATATGCAATTCTCATATAAGGATCACAACAATCTACTTGCTAAACACAAGATAGAGAAAAGATCTTTGTAGACATCAGTTTATTAATAGTACTAGGAGTAGGTTCGTTTGCTTTGTTGAAAGCAGTCCACTTGGTGAAATTCCAGTTTCTTCACATTAAAACTTTCCTAGGGAAATAGCTATAATGATTTGCATAAAATTTTAAGACCGTATCTACATAGGAATAAATCTAACAAAGGAAGTATAAGATCTTTATGGGAAAAAATGCAAAATGTTATTAAGACATCTAAAAGAAGACAGGAGAAATTGGTTATTTTTAAAAAATGCCCATGGATGAGAAGACTCAATATTGTAAAGATGCAAATTTCTCCAAATTGGTCTATAAATTCAGTGTAATTCAAATACAAAAAAAATGCATCAACTGTTTTTAGGTATATTTATTCTCCATTTTATCTGAAGAAGTAAAATTCAGGAAAGGCCAAGATAATTCTGAAAGAGAGGGTGAAAGAGGAGCAAATGTTATAAATGTCATATGAAGCTTATTGCAAAGATACTATAATTAAAACAGTATCTTATTGGTTCATTAATAATCAAATACACCAGTGCATCAGAATAGAAAGCTTAAAAATAAACTCATGTTTTTACGGGAATTGCTTATCTGACATTGAAAATCAGTGGAATAAAGATGAACTATTTGATAAGTAGAGTTAAGGAAATTGGCTTTCTTTAGAGAAAAAATAATTCTATTCATATCTTCCTTCATACAAAAACAAACTCCAGAAATATTAAAGATGTTAATGGGAAAAAAACAAAACTCTAAAACTATCATAAAAGATTAGGGGAACATCTTTTAAACAGGTCTGGTAGGGGTTTCTTAAAACAAGTAATAGCAAACTTTTAAAGATAAATTACTTGGGCTTTATTAAAATTTACATTTTATATGACAAAGGATGTCTTAAAGGAGACAGTTAAGGAGAAAGGAGAAAGTAAAATGACAAAGGAGAGCAGTCACCTTCGAAAAGACATTTCAACATGTATAACGATAAGCAAAGAACCTGCATTCAGAATATATCAAGAACTCCTACAAATCATTGAGGGAAAAAACATGAAATAACCCAATAGAAAAAAGACAGAAGATGGTGGGCAATAAAATATGCAAAGATAATCACTCTAACCAGTAATCAAGAAAATTCAAATTAAAATAAGAGAAATAAAAACATATTTCCACACAGGACTTGTGGTTTTATTTGTAATTGCCCAAAAAAATGGAAACTGACCAAATGTCTCTTAATGTGTAGACAAAAGGTGGTACATCCAACCACTGAACAGAGGGGAACTAAGTATTGAAATAAACAAAATGAAAGAATCTGAAATATTATTATGCTGAGTGAAAATTCAGACCCAAAAAGCAAATATATTTGGAATGATTCCATTGATTTTTTAAAAAATCTATAAAATGCAAACTAATCTATGGTAAAATAAAGCAAAGCAACCTGATATATTCCTTTTCCATTACTGCAACACATTTATTATGTCACAGTTCTCATGGGATGGCAATTAGCTGGGTTATCTGCTTAGGCTGGAATCAGAGCTGCAAACTCTTCTGAGGCTCTGGGTCCTCTTTCAAGCTCTCTGGTTGCTGGCAGAATTCAGTCCTTGCAGCTGGACGATTGAGGCCCTAAATTCTGTAGGGAAGCTGTCATTATCTGTGATGTGGTCTCTACAACACTGCAGTTTGGTTCTTCTTGTCTGCTTTTTCCAGTCTCTGGGACTTCTTTCTTTGATCTTTTGAACCTCTTGCAAAGGACTCACATAATTAGATCAGACCCAACTGGGATGACCAACTTAATCAAGTTAATCAACTTGATTGGAGACCTTCAGTCAACTGATGAGGAGCCTTAATTATATTTTCAAAATCTCTTCACTTTTGCCACATAGGTAATCACTGGAGTGACGTTCCATCTTGTACACAGGTCCTAGTCACATTCAAGGTAAGAGGATTATACAGCATATTTACCAGGGTTGGGGATATGAGAGCCATCTTAGAGTTTTATTACATGATGGTGGGGGGGGGGGGCGGTGCAGAAGTTGAAACGTGCAAAAAGGTACATATTACTCCAATTTTATTATAACTATTATATTCTTATTTCCTCAGATGTGTTTGTATCAGGTAAGAAAACTAAAGTATCCAGAATCCTTATATATTTATTTTTCTTAAAGCAAGTTTGAATTGTCTCAGTTTAATACACCAGTGGCCCAGGACAGGTTTATAATCCCCCTATTAACAAACATAAAAAAACGTACACAGTGGTAACAGTCCCTTTGACAATATGAGACTCTGGAGAGTGAAGGGATATCCTAAGGTATACTAGACATTATGCTTATGTGGGAGAATTTTCTCTTCCACTCTTCATAAATCCAAAGCCAAATGTCATTATACCACCCTCTATCCAGTGAGAGGGATCAAAGGAAAAACAAAGTATATGCTGGTATCTTTTTCCTTCAGCCAAATTGAGGGAGGGAGCCAAGGAGAAAGCAAGAACCCTGGGTGTAAATATTTAACACAGTGATATTTCTTACTAGTATGTGTGCAGGGTCCCAGTCGCATTAGCTCCATTCTCTTAGGAGGGAGGAGAGGGAAAAAGCAGAGTCTGTCTCCTCTCTCTGTGGTTTATCTATAAAATGAAATGATGTGCCATTTGAAAGTCCTGTTTTCAGAGGCTAGTACATGGAATGGGGGGATACTTAGGATATATATAACCATCAGAAGAGGAAGGCAGGATTAAATCCTATTTGCAGAGTAATCTACCTTTTGGTTTAAAAAAAAAAGTAAGTATTTATTTGCATAGAAGAAAGGCTGGAAGGAACAATTCTTAATCAAAAGAATAGTCATCTTAATGGTGGAATTCAGTGAATACTTTTCTGCATTTTTCAGACTATAATAGAATTTGAAAGAGAATGAAAAGAGATAAGTATAAGTTAATTTATTATTATAGGTATTTGCACTAGGAATCATTAAAGGCAAACATGAAGGTAGCTTGCAGCTCTAGCAGAGGCCTCCCCACATAAATAATTCATCTCAAGGTACTCCTCTGACAATTAGAACCACCATTTTTGAACTCTTACTGTGTCCAAGAACATTTCCAAGCACTTGGTAGAGAATATCTTATTGATTCTTTGTAGCAACCTCATAGAGACCTATTCACTCTGGCCTAGTTACTATATGCTTAGGTTCCAGAATCATCCTGCCTAGTTTCAAATTCAGGCTTTATCCCTCACTGCTCATAGGACCTAGATGAGTTAACCCCTCTGAGCCTCAGTACCTGCATCTGTAAATTGGGAATAATAATAGCCCTTGCAGCATAGAGTTATTGTAAGTAATAGATGAAATAATGGAAACAGAGTCCATAAAATATCTTGACATATGATAAAAAATGTGCTGCAATTATTCCCATTATATAGATGAAGACATTAGGACTCAGAGAAGCGGAGTTATTTTCCAAGGGCACTTGCCTCTAAGGAGAGAAGCCTTCAAACACTTGTCTTCTCAAGTGTTAAGCTTTTAATCATTATACTAGGATTTACTTTCTTTGCTGAGCCCATGGAGCTTAACACTTTGCAGATAATTAACTTGGGCTGGAAGTTTTCTTTTTGTCTTTGTAAATAATTTGACTTGCTTTGAGCTCGAAGTCAACTTCCAAATTAATTTAAAATAATGTTTTTAACAACTCTAAAACCCTATCAAGCTTTCTAGGTCTACCAAAATAAGTATTCTTGTGATATCTATCTCAACAGCTGCATTTCTTAAGGAAATCACATGACAGAAGAATGTCTTCCCAAGCCTCAAATTTGGAAGACCAAACAAATCTTATGTTATTTGTTTGAAAGGATAAGTCCTATGGAACAGTAAACTCTTTATCTTAAAACAAAAGAAAGTATTACAAAGTTTCAAAGAGACAATAAAATTTAAAAGAATCTGTTATTTTGATTTTATCTACTGCTTTAAAAAATAAAAATAAAAAAACGCTGAACACTGTATTGATATAAAAGATAAACCAGTTCTTGATATATTTCAGCTTGTCTGAAAGACAGTTACTTTGGTTGCAGTTCAGAGAATATATTCTCAGTGAAGAATAAAAGTTATATTCACATTAATCATTTCCCTAGTGTATAATGTTACGTATCAGCAAGGATGAGGTAGAGGCTGGCCTTGGGAAGAAAAGTAAGTGCTTAGAGCAAGAGTCTCAGCAGATTTCTGTCCTTTGATGAACTCAAGGTTACTCTCCCAGATGTAAGACATGTGAAACAGTGGCTGAGAAGTCCCAAGGCATGAGTTCCAATCCCAGCTTAGCCATTGCTTAACTCCTTCAGGAAATTTGAGCTTCTTATTTCATTTTCTCTGGTCTTGATCTTCCACCTGAAAAATGAGGAGGGGGTGAATAATAAGGCAGTGGTTCCCCAAACTGGCTGTATAGCAGAATCACATCAGCAAAATCTTAAAATTTACAGATTCTTGGGACAACTCCAGACCTGCTGCATCAGAATCTGTATAGTAAATAAGTTCATTGGCCCACTTAGTTTTCACCAGGCACTGGTGTTTGGAAACCACGAGGCTGCTGATTTCTGATTTACAAGGTCCAGGACAGTTTGACTGTTGTAGAACACTGATTCTTGCAGTGCTTCCTCATCTCAAAAATAGCTATATAGATGGAATGAATGGAAGCTGAGTAAAACCATAATGCCCTCTAAGCACTGGTTTCCTCAGATTGATTGTTGTCTATCTGCTTATTTATATTTAATGTGTGATATTGTGATATCACAAGAAATATATGTTCTGGTCTTCATTTCAGTTCCTTAAGCAGATCCTAAAACCTTGTAAATTTCCAAGTGATGGGGTGATCAGACTGTCTTACACAGAACTCCTAAATGCCTTGCAGTTTCCTGACTGATAGGAATGAATTTTGTTCTCATGAAGCATTTTGGCAGGCTCTGAGATAGCTTTGGGTTGGGGGCTGGTCACCAGAAAAATCAAATCTTGATGAGAAGCTTGAAACTTTTAGCCCCCCTCCCCAACCTCCAGGAATTGGAAAAGGACTAAAGATTGAGTTAATAATTCATCATGCCTGTGTGATGAAACCTCCATAAAAACCCCTAAATGATGGGGTTTAAAGAACTCCTGGGTTTGTGGCTGCATCTACATGCTAGAAGAATAGCATACTTGAACTCCACAGGAATAGAAGCACCTGTGCTCAGCATCTTCCCAGACCTTGCCCTATGTAACTCTTCATCTGGCTGTTCAATTACATCCTTGTTAATATCCTTTATAATAAACAGTAATGGCAAGTGTTTCTCTAAGTTCTGTGAGCTATTATAGCAAATTAGAAGACCAATAACATGTGCTCATTGTGCTGCATCATTGCCTCTCCTAAGTAATGGTAGACAATTTAAATATCCAGTAATAGAGGAAATATTTAAAGAAATCTTTGTATATCCATTATATAAAATATCAGAGGACCATTAAAAAGCATGAGTTATAACAAGATTACTACTAGATCAACTCGGTGCATGCGTATTTTGTCAGGTATTGCTACCTAACAAACTACATACAACTCAGTGCTTAAAACAGTAGACGTTTATTATTTCTCATTGACCTGTGGCTAAACAGGCTTGCTGGTGCTCAGCGGGGCTTGCTCTTGTGACTATTGTCAGCTGTCAAGTCAGCCAGAGGCTCACAAGTCTAGAACGACTTCATGGCCAAATTTAGTGGTCATCTGGCTGTTGGCTGGGCAATGGGAGTAACTAGACCGTGGTCTTTTCCAGATCATTCATCAAGTAATACCAGCGTTATTCACATGCTTGCTTGGAAAACTTCCAAGAGAGTGGAAACTGAGAACAGGCACAACTTCACTCTACCACATTCTGCTGGCTACAGCAAGTTACTGGTGTATCCAGATTCACACAGCACAGAAATGAACTCTACTTCTTACATAAGAAGAGCTGCAAAATCTCATTGAATGAGTGTGGGTGAAAGGAATAAGCATCACTTTTTTGGCATCAGTGTACCACAGATATGAACAAGAACTGGACAACCTATTTTAAAAATGCAAAAACTAAGGTGTTGATGAGTTAGGGATGTGGGCTTTTATTCCTTTTCCTTTATATCATTGTTATTTCATGTAGATAGTTACAACATTGTTGAAAAGCAAAAACATAGTAAGGAGAGCCAAAGTGAAAGTAAGATAAACCATTTCATTACTCAGTATACTGAGAGAACTGGGTCCATACTTTCATATCACAACCCAATGAATAAAGCCTTCTGTAATGTCTGCAAGTGGGTAACAATGGAAAGATCCTGAAATTGCCAAAGCAAAGTAACTCTCTAAGATATATCCAATGACCTTGATCTCAAGTGGAATTTACCCATGAAATTTCCAGTTATTCTTAGCACTTCTGCACACTCTGCATATTACCAGGTTTGGCACCATCTCAGGTCTGTAGCAATCTCTGGAACCCCTAGGGAAGTATTCTTTCTTAATTGCTGTGATTTCTGATAGTTGAAGTTTTGCCTGTTTAAGAACCAAAATTTTGGTTCCTTTTTTTAAAAAAGACTATTTTGAACAGAAGTCTGTAAAAGTATAAGTTGTTCATGCCCTTGTGTTTTAAAATAGAGTTGATAAAAATCGTTTGAACATAACATAGTTTTTGACAGTATTATTCTTTGCCATAGTGCAATGACATCTTCAGAGCTTTGTGGAGTAAAGTAGGGTTTCTTCACCCTTATATAAAATATCCTGAGAATGTTATGCTTTCAGGTTCTTGTTTATGCCCTTTTTATTGTTTCTGTGCTGTCTCTTGCTCCCATGGGCTCTAAGTGTGCCTGTCTTTGACAGTTTGTTCCATTTTACTTGGCTTCTTCTAATATGCTGTCATCTTAGAAAAACCCACTTTATTAAGATTGTTTGTAGAATAAGAGTAATTATGCTCTGAGCAAGGACCAGGAAACCTCTAACCTGAGTAAGGTACATGAACTTTAGTGTACAGAAGCTTGGTGACATGTCCTTGGCTGCTTTTCTTGGTCTTGCCTCTATCCAAGAAAAGATAAGAGCCAGATCTGAGAATACAAGGCACATTGCATCCAAAGCACATTATCAGGTGCCAAGGAGGTAAAGATATGAGTGACCTGAATGAATAAATAAAATACATCTAGATGGGCTCACTGTGCTTAGGATATTAGCATTCCACAACCCTGTTTCGCCAAAGATTAGTTTGTCTCATAAATTACGAACTTTTTCAAAGCATTGTGAAATATTAAGGCGAGTATCATAACAGATATTTCAGTCACTATAGAAGAAGAGAAAATGGAGATAAGAAAAGATCCCACTAGATCAATGTGTCCCTGTAAAATGTGGTGGATAATATCTAACCACCAGGTTTATTGTGAGCGTTCATTATAACCCTGAGTTAGGACATGTAAACTCAAAACTTATTATGAAAAGAATTATATATAAGGCAAGACTTGGATTCAGATCTTGATTTCATCACATATTAAGTAGGTTTTTGCTTAGCCCCTCTTTTCTGGAGAATGAGGCCAAAGCCTGCCTTGCAGGTTTGTTGGAAGAATAAAATAAAAGAGCCTCAGTGCTCCACACCGTGCCTGGAAATAGTAAAGTGAAAGTGAAATCGCTCAGTCATGTCCGACTCTTTGGGACTCCATGGAATGCCTGCCAGGCGCCTCTGTCCATGGGATTTTCCAGGCAAGAATACTGGAGTGGGTTGCCATTTCCTTCTCCAGGGGATCTTCCCAACCCAGGGATTGAACCCAGATCTTCTGTACTGCAAGCAGACTCTTAACTATCTGAGCCACTTAGGAAGCTTCTGAAATACTGAGTGCTCCACAAATAGCGGTTCTTTCTCTTTTTCCTCTTCACCTAAGGGTTGACAGATAAGCTAGGTTTTGAAGGATGAGTAAGGAGTTCGCAAACCAAACCAAATAGCAAATCCCCAATAGGGAAAGAGGCTTTTCAACAAAGAATATGGGGAGATTTGCTTATGGAAGTAGCAGGTGATAAATGAAGATGTTGTCCTTCTTGGCAGAGCCAACAGGGCTTCTTTTATTTCTTACTCTGTCTTCAATGATGCTGGTTCCCTCACTAGTGGATCTGTCACCTCATCTATACCACCTCCCTACTGAAACATTACTTGAGCCCTCATTGCAATCAGACAGTATTGGGCCTTTATGAAGGACAGAGAGGAAGATGCTAGAAATCCATAACACTGAATGAACTAACAGAATTTTGAAATTGTACAAAGAGGAACAATATATCCCTTCCACTATCATATGCCCAGGGTCTGAAGGTAAAGCATAGGGAAGAAGCTTGGAATCACTTTATTTAGAAGTCGTCTGTCCATCCATTTAAAATACAGGCATTTGGTGAGCACTCATCACTTGTAAAATGTTTGATTAAAAGGGAAAGACAAACATGAAGATGGCTAACTGTGAATTAAACCAAAGGAAAGAAAAGATTATCAATGAACAAAACTAAAATGGGTAGCAGAGGCAATTGCATTGGTCTCTGAAGAGCAAGTTAAGTTCAGTCACTCAGTCGTGTCCGACTCTCCGCGACCCCATGAATCACAGTACACCAGGCCTCCCTGTCCATCACCAACTCCCGGAGTTCACTCAGTAGGGTTGTATTTATCCAAGAGGAAAGTGATGGCATTTTATTGGAGGCAACGGCACAAGCAAAGGGCTGAGGCGTTAAAGCAAACACTTGACAAGAGAAGCTTGGTCAGCTCCATAAATCACCAAGCCCCTTAAAAACCAAATATAAAGGAAAAAATCACGCAGGAAAAACAGACCCAGAACCAACATAGTCTTAGAAGAGTTATGGTTTCCTTCTTCCCTTTTATTTCCTTTCCTGCTGGTGACTTAGGCCTTTCAAAGATCCCCTGCAGGCTCTGGAGCAGTCAGTGTCAAGTCCACACCGTATCCACGAGCATTCACTGCTCCAACACAGGCCCTTGGCCTCCTCCTTCAAGGACCCAGATTCCCAGCCTGAGGGCTTCAACCCCTCCAGTGGAATCGGCAGGGGATTTAATGCTTATGGGAGCCGAAAAGGGATTGGAAAAAAGCCAGGTCAGCCTCCTACACCTCATTAATGCACCCTTTGCTAGCTGCCTTCACCTCCCCAGCTCAGTCCCTCCCTGTCTTTACTGGAATCACCTTCTGAATAAACTACTTGCATTTAGAGCATTGTTTCAACAGAAAGCTTGATGGAGAGGGCAACTGAAGACAGCTTGTTCTGGAGAGGGTTGGGCCTGTTTGATGGGAGTGGGCAGGATCCAGGCTGATTCTGGGCAATGGCTCAAGGCACATTTTTGTTGTTTGGGGGCCTTTTTTTTTTTTTTTTCTAAGTTAGTTGTATTTTCACTTCGGTTCAGTTCAGTTGCTCAGTCATGTCCGACTCTTTGCGACCCCATGAACCGCAGCATGCCAGGCCTCCCTGTCCATCACCAACTCCTGGAGTCCACCCAAAGGCGTGTCCATTAAGTCGGTGATGCCATCCAACCGTCTCATCCTCTGTCGTCCCCTTCTCCTCCTACCCTCAGTCTTTCCCAGCATCAAGGTCTTTTCAGATGAGTCAGCTCTTCGCATCAGGTGGCCAAAGTATTGGAGCTTCAGCTTCAACACCCAGGACTGATGAACACCCAGGACACAATGAACACCCAGGACTGATCTCCCTTAGGATGGACTGGCTGGATCTCCTTTCAGTCCAAGGGACTCTCAAGAGTCTTCTCCAACACCACAATTCAAAAGCATCAATTCTTCGGTGCTCAGCTTTCTTTATAGTCCAAATCTCACATCCATACATGACCACGGGAAAAACCATAGCCTTGACTAGACAGACCTTTGTTGGCAAAGTAATGTCTCTGCTTTTTAATAAGCTATCTAGGTTGGTCATAACTTTCCTTCCAAGGAGTAAGCGTCTTTTAATTTCATGGCTGCAGTCACCATCTCCAGTGATTTTGGAGCCCAGAAAAATAAAGTCTGCCACTGTTTCCCCATCGATTTGCCATGAAGTTGTATTTTAAGAAGGACAAAATGAGTTAATCCATATGGGGTGTTCAGACCAGGGCCTGGCACATAAGTACCTGCCATGGTGATTGTTGTCATTACCTTTGTACTGTTTTCCCCTCTTGTCTTTTTCGGTGAGAAAGTGCGTACTGAAAGAGGAAACCTTAAGACAGAAAAGAGCTATGAGGAATCCATTCCCACCTCCATGACACAGATTCCAGAGGCAGACTTTCATTCTGGAGGTGAGACTCCTCTTCCGTCTCAGAGTCATCCACTGTACGGGGGTCGCTAACACCCATGCATTATCAAATTCCCACTGGGGAGAAGGAGGTGGGGACCTTTCTGATTTGTGATTCAGGAGGTCTCAGTTTGAAACAGGTCATTCCTCTTGTCACCTGTTGGTCCTTTAATGGACTGGAACCTGGTGGTCCGGAGTCGACCGATGAGAAAGTAAAGGAGACAGAAATAGGCTGATATTCCTTGGTTTATGCAGAAAGCCAATAAAGCCCCTGGCACTGGGCTTGCTCTGTTCACGAAGGCCTCAGGTGCCCCCTCGATGGCGTGAAGGCACAGAGCGCCTTCTCGAGAGCGTCTTAGAAGCCCAGGCAGGAAAGTGAACACAGAGCCTCTACGCTCCAGGAAATTAGCCTGAAAAAAAGAGAGAGGGAAGAGGGGGAGAGAGAGAGAAAGCAAGGCATGGGGGACCAACGCTCTGATGGAGCAAAGGTGTTTTAATCAACATGGTGTGGGCATATATACTGTAGTTATTCTCAGCAAAGGTAAAGATTAAAATTCCAGGCTTACGAAACATAGGCGATCCATATTAAAGAGTATAAAAATGAAGAGGGTACTTATCACTGTATAGAAAAACTAACAAAGGAAATGCCTGGATTCCTCATTCCCCGGGAGAGGCTTGCCTCTCCTCTTAATTCCTGAATATTTAGGAATTTATAAGGAACAGAGAATTCCTGACAGATCCAAAACAGCACACAGGAAGCCTCCTGTTTTGCTTCCTGACAGTCACCTTAGCTGCTTGTGTCCAAATGGCGCAACTGGGTTTAAGAACCTCACTTCTCAGTGGCTTTGATCCCCAGAATCCACATCCCCGAGTGTTGTGGTATCCTCACAGAAAGAATAGACTCTTTTTTTCCCAAATAGAATATAAGGCTGACTTCTGCCATACTACTACAGCTAATGTCAGAACAAGTTGTGTTTCTTGCCTCTTACAGGGAGTTTCTGTGCTCACACTTCCATAGAGCTGGGAGGAAAAGGGCTGCTCTTAGACTTGTGATAAGTGACATTCTGGAAATATCAGAATGTCCTGTTCTTCAGCTCCACTCTCTTAATTTGTATCATTTAACAACTCAGGGATGTTTACGAAGAAACTAACATTTTAAGGGAGACATTGGTAAAACAGTCTATTTTAAAAATAGATGCACAGCTGAAAAAGAAAACTGGTTTCTCTCTGTGTGAGTGCACATGGCATGTTGAATTGTTCTAAGCAGGCTTGCAGTAATAAATAATCAGGTAACACGGGAAGTATGGTTGTGTATTATGTTTCTGGAGGCAGACACTGAGCCCAGACAGTAAGGGTTACTCTGTATAGTGTTGTCAATTTCAGTTCTCATTAGAGTATTTTCACCAAAGAAGCCTTGTGTTGGCACCTGTGGGATAGCCAAAGCTGCAACATCTTTCATGGTAGTCCTGAATCCAAGGAGTTGGGTAAAATATAAATTAAGATTGAAGGAAGCATCCCCAGAGAGGGGGATCTTTTTGGTTTGTAAAATTTTAAGAGATTGACCAAATGAATTGGCCAAAAAGAGACCATTTGTTTTAAGTCAAATAACCAAATTTCATGTCATAGTAATCCAGAGACACTTCCGGCAGAAGACATGCTCAGGCCAAAGAGAGAGATTTTTCAAAAATTTCAGAAGCCCTTAAGTTGAAATAATGCCTCAGTTCTCTTTGATGGACCCCATTCTCTTGCTGTACCTCATGTAACCAGTCACATCCCCAAATTGGGGTGGGGTTGGGAAGGTGGGAGCAGAGTGGGGAGAATAGTTTCAGATAGAATCATAGGCAGATAGCCCATGACTAGAATTTTTGGAACTTCTTGGCTCTCATGTTACAAATTCTACGTTTTGTAAAATACATGGAGTAGATGCAGACATCGTCCTCTCTCATACCGATGCCGTATTTTATTAAGAGGTGGAATTTGGTGTAGATTTTGGAGGCATGTTTGTTGTGAAGGAAAGGAAAACCAGAAAGCCATTTTGCAGGCATTTAATTCTTAACTCTCTCTGGCCTTTAGCATTTGCAGCGAGAGAGCATACACAACACTTGTGTTGTTATAATTACCATCCAGGCTTCCTTCCCTGTTACTTATAACATGCTAGCATCATCACTATTATTCCCATTTTACAGGTGAAGAAATTGAAGTTAGAAAGACTGAAAGGGGCCCACAAGTGTACACACTTGGCCATGACGCCTCTCGTTGTGGGGAACCCATCAGTGAAGTATGTCTCATGACCTGGTTTGCTATCCATTTCTCAGTGGACTGTGAAAGAATATTGAAAATGGTCTCCATGTTTTTAATTCCCTCCCTCTTATGACATTACCAACAAGACTCATGTAAAAAAATGTACCTCAGGGATTCTTTCTGATATAAAGTCTTAATTCTTCATCACAGCAACAGCTATCCATCTTGTGGATCCACAGAAGGCTTTAAGTAATATGTGTCAGAAACAGCCGAACTTGTAAGCTGACAGAGCTCTCTCTATTATTTAAAAAAATGGTAGGAAAACATAGAGCTGAGTCTTTGCTCTGGTTAGAATTATGAATGTGGGCTTAAGGAAGTTTATTCATTTTCTCTTCTTGATTTAGCAAAGATGTATTTAGTACCTACAGCAGTAAAGAATCCACTTGCAACGCAGGAGACACTGAAGATGCAGGTTCAATCCCTGGGTTGGGAAGATCCCCTGGAGTGGGAAATGGCAACCCACTCCTGTATTCTTCCCTGGAAAATTCCATGGACAGAGGAGCCTGGAGGGCTAAAGTCCATGGGGTCACAGAGAGGTGGCATGGGTGTGCACGGGTGCGCACGCACACACACACACATGCAAAGCAGTATTGGGTACTGTGCAATATTAGCAGGAAGAATGATTCTGCTGTCTAGAGGTTTCTGGTGAGACTATTTTTAAACATCTACACCAGAACAGCTTCCCTTGTGGCTCACCTGGTAAAGAATCCACCTGCAATGAGGGCGACCTGGATTCGATCCCTGGGTTGGGAAGTTCCCCTGGAGAAGGGAAAGGCTACCCACTTCAGTATTCTGGTATAGAGAATTCCATGGACAGTATAGTCTATGGGGTCGCAAAGAGTCGAACATGACTGAGCAACTTTCACTTTCACACACGGGTATTATCATCAGAATTTATGCCATTAAACTACATCATCACTTTTGTTTTCTGGTAAATATAAGCTCAGTCAGAGAAATGATGGTCAGCTACCCACTTTGTATGTTTATGCTAAAATTGCACACATTAGCAAGACTGGTAGTAAGATTTACAGCTGGAACTTCTGAGTCAGACAGCCTAGGTTCAAACCCTACTTGTAACAGTTTTTAGCTTTGCCTGTTTTGGTAAGTTCTGAACTGTACTCAACATTAGCTTCCTCACTGATAAAATGAAAATAACAATAGATGCTAGGTCAGAGAGGTGAAAGCTAATCAATCATATGAGATCAGGTATCTGTTGTGTTTATTACCATCTTGGCTGGTATCTGGCAGCTTAATAGGAAGAAAACAAATACAAAGTTGCATTGTTACAACATCTCCGCCCCTCAGTCTCACTTGTTCCAGACACAGTAAGTCCTCTATATACAAACGAGTTCTGTTCCGGGAGCACGTATATAAGTTCATTTTGTTTGTAAGTCCAACAGAGTTAGCCTAGGTATCCAACGAACCCAGTTGGCTCTATACTGCTGCTTTTACGTTTGCTTCCAGACATTCTGTGCCTCAAATAAAGATACTGTAATGCTGTAATAGTTGTTGTTGCTGAGTCACTCAGTCATGTCTGACTTTTTACGACCCCATGGACTATAGCCCACCAGGCTCCTCTGTCCATGGGATTTTTCCAGGCAAGAATACTGGAGTGGGTTGCCATTTCCTTCTCCAATGTTCCTGACTTGTGCCAATAAGTCAGAAAGATCCTCAGAACCTATTGACAGGGACCATGTTTATCTTTTTCACCACTTTATCCACAGAACTTGGCTACCCTGGTGGCTTGGTGTTAAATAATCTGCCTGCCAATGCAGGAAACCTGAGTTTGATCCCTGGATTGGGAAGATCCCGTGGAGAAGGAAATGGCAGCCCACTCTAGTATTCTTGCCTGGGAAATCCCATAGGCAGAGAAGCCTGGTAGGCTACAGTCCATGGGATCACAAGAGTTGGACACAACTTAGCGACTAAACAACAACAATCCACGGAACTTAGCACACGCCTGGCATACAGCATTCACCCCATGAACAACTGTTGAACTGAAATTTTTAGAATGATGAATAATTGTCCTTCCTTTGGGAAAATATCAAAGTTCTCATGGATTCGAGATTATTCTTTCCTATTGAAAAACATGATATATAAAACCTGAGTCCCCTTCCCTCCAGAGTTAGTTTTTCTGGGATATTGAAGAAGTTTTTCAAGGTACCCAATCCCTCTATTGGCTTGAAGTGTTTGATTAGAGTAGGAATGCAAGCAGAAATTACCTAGCTTATAATAACACTGGAGTTATTGCCTAAGGTCCAGGAGATCATGGTTGAATATTGGGGAATTCCTAGTCTGCCCTCCATGAAGTGTCAGTAGGAAGCAACTCTCCAAAGTCCTGCTCTGTAGACTGAGTAGATTGACCCATTTCCTATGAATATTCAGAAATGCAGACACTCAAAGCCAGTTCAACAAATACTTACTTTAAACTTTATGCCTCAGTTTCACTCCTATACCTCCCTCATATTCAAGAGAGGAAAATCTGGTAAGTCTTTCTGAACACGGCATGGGCTGTCCTTTCCTTTCTGAAACGTGACAAGCTCTTCACTCTACAGGAAAAATGAAAGAGCCAGGCGATAATCTCTATAAAGCAAACAGAAGCTGGCAAAGAGTATCAAGATGTAAGTGTCCTCACATTGTTAGATATCATGTGTTTGCTCTGTATTTACACTCTGCATGCAGTAGTTTATAAGCACTTGATCGGATAGGTGATGGAGAGTGAAAACACTATGTGGAGTAAGGGACAGAACTGGAACTCAGATCCACCTGTTTGTATAGTCAGGTTCTAGGTAGGAAAGAGCTGGCACACTCAAACTGGGTGATTAAGGGGAGTTTTGTTTTTTAAAGGAGGAGGGTTGTTTATATATATAGTTTAAAAAAAAAGGAGGAGGCAGAACTTAACTAAAGCCAAAAGCAGTGGTGTCTATGCAGCACCTTGAGGATGGCAACTGAAAGGAGCTGTTAGCGTCCCAGGCCTGAAGGATCAGATGGGTGTCGGGGACGGGAGGGAGAGACAGAGGAAGTGTGTGGAGAAGGCAACGTCACAGCACCTGTAACGTCTGCCAGAGAAGCAGAAGCAACTTAGATACACATCAACAGGGACCAAGAGAATAAGTAGCCAGACCTCAGTTTGCTCTCACCCTCTGACTTCCTGGCAGTGCTTCCCATTGGCTGCCCCTCCATTGGGAAGCCTCGGAGATGAGCATTGATCCATGTGGTCCAGTTAGGTGGACACAGAATGGGTGGGAAAGCGGAGCTGGAGGGACGTTCAGAAGCTGTCCAGCACGGCGTCTGCCCCCAGAGCCTCCTGCATTCAACAAAGCGTCTTTGCTTGGCTGCTGTGTGCCAGGCATTTTGCTTTGGAGGGCACAGAGATGAATATGGTGTGATCCTGCTTAGATGCGTGGTCTTCAGAGACTGTGTCAGCCATTTTTCACTTGCTATTTTTTCTTTTGTTTTACTATTTTTTGAAATTTATTTTTATTGAAGTACAGATGATTTACAATGTTTAAGGTGTGCAGTAACTTTAGTTATATATGTGTGTGTGTATACACATATACATATATAGAGAGAAAGACCTACTCAGATTCTTTTCCATTATAGGTTATTATAAGATACTGACTGTAGTTTCCTATGCCTTGCAGTAGGTCTCTGCTCTTTATCTGTTTTATATATACTAGTGTGTATCTGTTAATCCCAAATTGCTCATTTATCCCTCCCCCTCCCTTTCCCCTTCGGTAACCAGAAGTTTGTTTTCCTTGTGTTTCACTTGCAGTTTTCACTATCATTTGTGGCCCTTATCCTCCCACTATCATTTGGGGCTACATTTCCACCCAAGCATCCAAACACTCCTCAGACCTTATTCTACTATATTTCTTAGCTTTTTTTGTTTCCACACACCTCTCATCTGTGTTCAACTTCTTTCTGTTTGGCAGCCTTAAACTTGGCTGAGGAAAGCTGCTGCTGCTGCTACTAAGTCGCTTCAGTCGTGTCCGACTCTGTGCGACCCCGTAGACGGCAGCGCACTAGGCTCCCCCGTCCCTGGGATTCTCCAGGCAATAACACTGGAGTGGGTTGCCATTTCCTTCTCCAATGCATGAAAGTGAAAAGTGAAAGTGAAGTTGCTCAGTCGTGTCCGACTCTTCGTGACCCCATGAACTGCAGCCTACCAGGCTCCTCTGTCCATGGGATTTTCAAGGCAAGAGTACTGGAGTGGGGTACCATTGCCTTCTCCGTGAGGAAAGCTAGTAACCTAATAAATGTTCAAATGTTACTGATATTATTTTATTGCATTAGGTATTTGAAAAAGAAAAAAAAAAGATAAAGTTGGAAGAAATCACTCTTTTTCCTTCAAGAAAAATTTTTAAAAAGAGGTCTAGAAATTTCTCCCCTGATCCTCTCTACATCCACATCAGAATAAAGAAATAACTGCATTTTACTCCTGCTTGGAGCTGTTTGCAGTCAGAGTAAGGAAGGCACAATTAAAGATTTCAAGGCTGTTCCATGAGTGGATTGGATGTAAGTGCTCTTATTGCTATAGCTCAAAAGATCTGAAATTGTTTTGGGAGCTAAATGGAAGAAACTTAGCTAACACCCTGGGCCATTTATTTGTGTGACCAGAGTAGCCTTCTTGTCTTTGATTACCTTACTCCTCCCACAGCAGTGGAGGGAGAGAGTCTCATGGTGCTGGAATTTTCCTCTCAGTGTTTGCTAAATGCTTGGAAAGCTAGACCTCCCACTGTTTAAACTTGAAGCAAACAGGCCTGAAAGGACCCCTTCTGAGAAGCCAGATGTTTGGAAATAGAAGCTGTAAGGAAAAAGAACTGTTGCGTTTGCCAGGAGGCATGTCCACCAAAAGGGAGACCAGCATTTCAGTTCGGGGGGAAAAAAAAATCATTTGAAGTTGTCTGAAGGCCACACTCAGTTGAAAGATCAGAGTTGAAGACCTGACCATATTGGAAATGAGCATTGCTAATGATGTTTGCAGAGAATCGTGGATTGTTTTTATCTATTTTACTTTCTCTATAAATGCCCAACTTAGAGAACACGGCACTATTTTGAATAGTCTAATAATGATAAATGTTATTTTTAAGGCAGTAGTGACAATATTAAATTCACTTTTTCAAAATAAAAACTATCAAACAATGGCATATTGCTTTCTTCTTGTCAGTTCCAGTGGCATGTTGGAGAGAGTGGGAGCCGACTGTCTCAGCTGTCTGCTAGAATGGAGGGAAGGGCAGTCTAAGTGGCTGGTTCTCAGGACTGTTTGTTTTCTGATGACAGTCAGGTATGCAGATATCCATGTGAGTCTAGAAGAATTGAACCTTGGGCACCCACGCTTCCATAGAACATCTGCTCAGAATGCTTTACAGAAGGAGCTCTCCACTATCTTTGACATGGCCTCCACTTAAATCAACATAATACAGAGGTCCACAACCTTTCAAGAAGATTCCCCAAATGAGGAAGTACAAACAGTCTGTGTCCATTAATATGAGTGAATCAGTCACCTCTGTTCACCTGCGTTACATTTCAAGGTTAAGCTCTTTTGAGAAGCAGGTTTCTTTGCCTTTGTCAACACTGAGTTGTTCTTGTGTTGATTAATCAATTCATTCATGAGACATTATTAAACATCTACTATTCTAAAGGAGATCAGTCCTGGGTGTTCATTGGAAGGACTGATGCTAAAGCTGAAACTCCAATACTTTGGCCACCTCATGCAAAGAGCTGACTCACTGGAAAAGACTCTGATGTTGGGAAGGATTGGGGGCAGGAGGAGAAGGGGACGACAGAGAATGAGATGGCTGGATGGCATTACTGACTCGATGGACATGAGTTTGAGTGAACTCCGGGAGTTGGTGATGGACAGGGAGGCCTGGCGTGCTGTGATTCATGGGGTCGCAAAGAGTCAGACACGACTGAGCGACTGAACTGAACTGAACTGAATGTGCCACACATGACTGAAGCGACAGCACGTATGCATTGGAGAAGGAAATGGCAACCTACTCCAGTATTCTTGCCTGGAGAATCCCAGGGACAGAGGAGTGGGCTGCCGTCTATGGGGTCAGACAGAGTTGGACACGACTGAAGCGACTTAGCATGTGCCAAACATTCTCCTTAACACTGAGAATATGGTGTTATGCAAAACAGACTTCCTGTTTTCTCAGAGATTATCTCAAAGAGAAGAAGATAATAATTAAACAAGTAAATAAGAACAAATCAGGCAATAAGAAGTACAAAAACCCGTATTTCACACACACACACCCCAACACCACCATCACCACTACAACAAAAATAAAGGGCAATGTGAAAGGGAGTGGCTGGAGAGACAGAAAGGATGTTTTTATGTGTGGTGGTTAGGGAAGAAGGACCCTCTGGAGCAGTGGTCCCCAACCTTTTTGGTACTGGGGACCAATTTTGTGAAAGAAAAATTTTCCATGGAGTGGGCTGAAGCGGGGATGGTTTCGAGATGATTGAAGTACATTACATTTATTGTGCACTTTATTATTATCACATCAGCTCCACCTCAGATCATCAGGCACTAGATTCCGGAGGCTGGGGACCCCTGCTCTAAAGAGTGGACAGTAGAACCAACTCTCCAGTGACAAAGGAAGAGAGCAGGCAAAGATCTGAGGAAAGAATGTTCCAGGCAAAAGAAGCAGCAAGTGAGAAGGCAGTAAAGGCTACTGTGACCGAAGAGTAGGGAAGGAGAGGGTTGGAAATAGATAAAAACAAAAAGGCAGGTGGTAGCCAGGTCACATCAGGATTTGAAGACACAATAGAGTTTGAGTTTTACTTGAAGCCTATCGGACAACAATGAAAATTTTTTTTTTTTTCAAATGAGTGATCTAATCTATATTCTTTTGAACTGTGGTGCTGGAGAAGACTCTTGAGAGTCCCTCGGACTGCAAGGAGATCCAACCAGTCCATTCTAAAGGAGATCAATTCTGGTTGTTCATTGGAAGGACTGATGCTAAAGCTGAAACTCCAATACTTTGGCCATCTCAGGCGACGAATTGACTCACTGGAAAAGACTCTGATGCTGGGAAAGGTTGGGGGCGGGAGGAGAAGGGGACGACAGAGAATGAGATGGCTGGATGGCATCACCGACTCTGTGGACATGAGTTTGAGTGAACTCCAGGAGTTGGTGATGGACAGGGAGGCCTGGCGTGCTGTGATTCATGGGGTCGCGGAGAGTCAGACACGACTGAGCGACTGAACTGAACTGAATCTATATTCTTAGTAGCTCAATCTGGACAACATGGAGAATGATTTCATGGGATAGGAGTAAAGACAGGGAGGTCAGTTAGGGATCTGTCGCAGTAGCCCAGCTGAGAGATAGGTGGAAGGAAGAGGTGGCAGGGGAGCCAGAGAGCGTTGATGTTTTATCTTGAACAAAATAGGAGTCATGGACAGCTCACCCCAGCAGCAGGATAGAATCAAACCCTTAGTCTTAGAACTTTATCTAGTCAACGTTGACTCAGAAAACCCTTTAGAGATTTCAGTGGAAACCCTTCCATTTAACTTGAGAAAACCTGAAAGATGGGTAAATGAAAGGACATACCCAGGGTCACTGGACAGGCCACTGGCAGTCCCGAAACTGGGCCATGTGCTGCCCATCTTCCAGGGGTTAAATAAGGTCAAGTCCACACAGAATGGAGAGCCCAGGTTGGGGCTTTGGCACCTTGGTAGACCTTCTTTCTTTTCCTGGGCTTCCCAGTCTCTGTGGTATGAATCCATGTAGTGGGAAGAGTTGTGGAGTCATTTCAGAATTCCACACACCCTGGATCCTGGGTAAATGAAACTGTAAATGCCACAATGTGGTGGCTATCACAGAGAGGTTAATGCCTTGGCACCTGGCATTCAACTGGCTTCGAACCATGGCTTTATGTTATTGACTGTTGCCTTTGGACTTAATTCTTTGCATGTCGGTTTCCTCTTTTTAAACCAGAATGAAAATTGTAATTCCTCACGGTTTTGTGAGGCCCACACGTGATAACCACTTATACAGAACAATAGCAGAAACTTAGACTAGTTCCTGACACAAGCAAATACTTGGGAGATAGTTGGCATTGCTACGTGGAAGACAAAACTCTTTTTTCTTTTCCTGGAAGTAGGGCTCTTAATATTCACAACGCTGATAAAAATGACTCACTGTCCACCTGAAGAAACTGGAAAGTGTGCTTGTGCCCCACAAGTGGGTGGCTGTAACTGCGTGTCTTTAACTTATTGGAACACTGCTGATCACCCGCTGCCTGGCAGGAACTGCGGCCTTTAGCACAGGAGCCTTTATTCCTCCAGACAGCCTTTCATTCATTCATTCCACAAACGCTTACTGAAAGCTAATGGAAATGCCAGGTAGTTCTCAGTCTTTTTTTTTTTTTCCTCTTGCCTTTTCTGTTCACTTGCTTAATTTACTCCCCGGTGTAACCTCTTCTTGAAATGCAGTGGTTTTCAGTCGGCAGGTAAGGTGTGACAGTCAGGAGAGTACAGGTAGGGGGTGGAATGAGTTTCCTATCAGAATTTCAAAGGGGCCACCTACAGGCTGAAGCTTTCATGCGTCTCCTGGAGGGCGACCTGTGAGGAGCAGACACATCACAGGAAGAAGTGGAGACAGGCGGCCAGAGGATGCTGAGCCCAAGTTGTACTTGAGTTTTTATTTGTTCCCCACCCCGCTCCACTAACAGCTCTGTGAGGGGTTAGTTGCCCATTTCAAAAAGCGCAAACTGAGGCTTGGAGCCCTCGGATACTTCCCAAGTTACCGAACAAGACGATGGAAGACTGAGCTGGAACCCTGACTCATCAGGTCTGGTGGTTTGGTTGGTCCCCCGACCTCCTCGAGCTGTGACCGTGTGTTTAGAAGAAGAAGAACGGGAGGAAGGAGATGATGACTGTCATGATGCTTGTTGCCGTGCTGGTGCTAGTGTGTGTGAGACAGAGAGAGGGACCCAAGGGACTCAGGTCGGATTCTAAAATAATAACCACCAATAAAAAGTCTAGCCAGCTGAAGGGAGCTTCGGTTGGGCCATCACTGACCACACAAAAGGTGAAGCAGAGATGCCTGGGCTAGCCTAACACTGTTCTTGTCCCCAGACGAATCCTGAAGTAGGGAACTTGCTGGGAAAGAGGCTTGTGGGTTTCTACCTACTTTGCTGTGGTGTAGACCCCCAAGAGAAGGGCCTCAGGAAGCTGGCGTGGAAAACATCTAACCTTTGGAAGCCTCCCCACGAATTCAATACCAATACCCTCCAAATACACTGTCTTGGTATGATGTGCACACTTTCTGGGCCAACACCCTCCCGCTGACGCCCATTTGTAGATAAAGCAGACCCAGGTCACACCAAAACCTTTTGAAACCTGCCAGGGAGACTTTAAGTCACACTCCTGGGACAGATAAGCCACCAAGTCATCATTTGTCCTTTCCTCATTAGCCAGAGCCTGAAAAGCCTGTCTTCTGATGCCATCACCGTCGTCATTATTTAGGGTTGTGGTATGAATTTCCCAAACAGGGATCAGGCATCACATCCAGACTTTTCCATAAAAACAGGGGCAATTTTTAAAACAAATACCTACCCATTTCCCTAATCTATGCAAATCTATTCATAAGGATTTTCTAAAACCATGCTTCCCCCATGCACAACAAAAACCACCAGACACAACAAAATCCCAGCTCCTTTTGATTTCCCAGTTTGTTTTTAAGCACTGGATGAAGGGAGGAGGGGGCTTGCAGATTCAAGGGGGAGCCCGTGCTCCCTGGGTGATGCAGGCGGCATACTCAAAGCAACCAGTCCCGCACTTGCAGTTGGGAGCAAAAAGCCAAGTGTGGGATGGTAACCACCTCCCACAAAGCAGGCAGCCTCTCACCAGAGGGAAGTATCAGGTTGCTGTACTTCGGCTGTGGGTTGTCACTGTCTAATAATATGACCATTTTGCCATCTCTCTGCAAATAAGGCAGAAGCTGCTACCTGATTGGTATAACATCTCCCTTACCCTCCTCATTGATTTTCTCGTTCTCCTCCTTTGCTTCATAAAAAGAGGTACCAGTGGCTGGTGCTGTGGACAGAGAAGCTTGATTTTTAGTATGAGACAGCCTCTATTTTGTTTCAGGAGAGGGAAGTTGGATTATCAATTCTTTTGTAAATGTGTATGGTGATATTTGCTCCGGTAAGTTTCTATCTCTCTTGATTTACAGCTGGCTGTGTGTGTGTTTGCATAGATTGAGACTGTACAGTCACTTATCTTTCCAAATATCATTTTTTGAAATCTTTAGTGGTAGCGTCTTTTTTTTTCTCTTACTTTGCTTGCTTGTATTCATCTGTTTAAACCAAAGAGCTGTGCTGTGTGTTAGTCTGATGCTTATCTTAGTTGTTCAAGAATGTGTTGGGTGTCTTTGAACACAGTAAGGAAACTATTAAAGCAAACTTATATCTGGCTTCATAAAAATGTAATGTCATTCTGCCTCCCACCAGGAGTGTTCAATGTCTTAAGTATATTCATTGTGCCATAACCTGCCTGCATACCATTTTAATTAAAGTTTCTTCCTTAGTGTCAGAGCAAGAATTTCTTAAACTCCATAAATAGCTGATAAATAGTGTGTGCTGTGCCAAAAGGGGTATGCTGATTTCATGAGGTCTTAAACCAGAGTAGGATGGATGAGTTTTCTCCTAAGATCAGGTACATGCACCTTGAAAAGAACTGAATTTATGAAAAGGATTCAGATCATTACTCCAGAATTCTGTGAAAAGATCTAATCGTTAAGTGGCTGTTGCTTCTCTTCTGTCTTTCTTTGCACTGTGTATTTGTGCCACCATCTGTCAAATGCCCAGCCCTGGCTCTCCTGTTTCTATATCTGATGCTGATCAAGAGAAAAGTTGCTGTTATTAAATTCATACTAGTGCAAACCCATGATCTGCTCACCACTGCTGGTTATGGTTTTTAAAGGCATTATCTGGTTAGCTGCTTAACTGCTTTTTTTTTTTTTTCTTTTTCCCAGAAAGTGTTAAAGGATCTGAATTCTTTGTTGTTAATTCAGAAGTCAGAGAGAAAGTCTATTAATATAATTATCCTGGACAGAGATGATCAGATGATTAAGTAATTGCTCTAATGGAAACAAACTGAGGCTTTCATCTTCTCTTTTTGTTATACAGACAACAAATCTGCATTGTCTTTTTTTCATGGTGAAATGGATTAGAGAATACATTTATAATGAAAGTTAAAGCATCATTGAATAAGAAGCAAGAAGGGTGGTTCTGTTTTTCAGAGATTTTGAAAGTAAAGTTGGGAACGTCATGTGTGCATAGACCTCTTAGGCTTACAATCTTTTCCATAAGAGCCATGATTCAGGTCCTGAGGTAGTCTAGGAGCAGCTCGTGGAAATATAGTGCCCAGGAATCTGGAAATGTGGTCCTCACATCTCCTTCTTTAGAGCATTTAGCCCCTCACACACTCTTTGCAATCTGGAATGAAACTACTCATTTTGACAAACAGATTTTTAAATTTTGGTTAATTGTGTTCAGCCTCAAAAATCCTCCAATAATTAAAAAAAAAAAAAGCTATTATGTATTTTTAAAAAATCCTCCAAACCCATATGAACTTACATTGCCTCTTAGTGGTCAAATAGGCATGTTCTAATGCCAACAGTATTAGATGGCATAAACCCTCACTGGAACCAAATGTTCCTTAGCTGATAATTTGTTGAAAAAGGAAAGCTTTAATCCTTGGGCTGTTGGCATTTAGTACTAAGTAAACTCAACAGCACTGAACATCTGTCTTCATCTTCCCAACACCCGCTCCCTCAATGGATCCCTTAATATTTTTGTCGTCTTTCTCTTTACGTGGCTGTCGTAACAGGTTATGTACAAAATTGTTAGGTGTAAAAAGAGTT
The DNA here is from genome assembly GCF_049115385.1 of Moschus berezovskii. Lineage (NCBI taxonomy): Eukaryota > Metazoa > Chordata > Mammalia > Artiodactyla > Moschidae > Moschus > Moschus berezovskii. The sequence goes on from NC_142483.1 coordinate 22,618,040, forward strand.
GATTGTCCTCTGAAGCTGTTCATTAATAGAAATGAATGCAGATGTGAGGGGGTAGCACCCTGCAGGTGAAAGCATCTTGTCCTCTAGGTTGCCAGTTGACAACACTGTTAGGGCTCCAAGCAGGCTCACATCCACTGACAGAGGAAGAGCAGTGGGGCATCTGTGTCTTGAAGACATCAAGACCTTTTGTGCGACTGAGGATTAGCACACCTGGTCTTAAAAGCATCCCTTTGGAGAAGTCCGAAATGCCATATCCCCCCAGTAATGTTGTAATCTCTTCCAAGGAATAGAAACATGTGCCACATTGGGAATAACAAAGGGAATTTTTATTTCACGATGAGACCATGTATTCTGTTTAGCAAGATAAAGAATGCAACTGTCATTTCCATTCGGTGAGTGCCTACTGTATGCCTGGCACTGTGCTAAACACTTTGCATGGCTTGTTTCCTTGAATCTTCACAGCCATCCCAGGATGGAGATCACATTACCTCCCCATTTTACAGATAAGAAAACAGGGACAGAGGGCAAATTTGAGGCACAAACACAGTGATAATGATGAAACTCAGAGCCAAGCAGATTCATTCCGGAGTCAAGCTCTTCATTGTTCCCTTGAGTCAGAGTTTCACTTCATCAGTACCACCTACAGCCAGCTCCTAGTCTGCAGTGATTTGCAGGGGCTTACAGTAACACACCTTATTTCATTAGTGCTTTTCTCTCTTTTAAAACTGCATAGCCTCCTTCTCAGGCTGTGCTTTTGTAACTACAAGCAAATTATGTATTTGTAACTGGAGAATGTGTATTGTATTTCCACTCAACTACAAAGTCGTGGATGTGACGAAAGGGAGCCAGCCTAGGGAGAGCTATATGCAGTAGTGGCTAAATTAAGGTAGCTTTTTAAATTGATCATAAGAAATCCATCCCTTTCCTTTTCACTCTTTCAAACGTAGAGTCAAAATAAAGATGCAATGACGACATACGTATCAGTACTTCAAGGCATCTGGTTTGTCACTGAGGGAAAACATAAAAAGCAGTTGCTGCTGAATTGATGTATTTGTGGAGGATTTGTAGAATTCTCACCTTTTTTTAATTCACCCTTAGCATTATTTTCTTGCACTTTGTGGTCAGCTGGAAAGCACAGAGGTGGCCCTTCAGTTAGAATATTGCAAAGCATCTATACCACCTGAGTTACTAAAAAATGAAAACAGCTGCCAATAAGCATGATGAGAAGCGTGACAAAGTTGAAATTCAGAGGTCCCAGATGCGTTCTTTTGCACCTGAGCACTGAACCCCCCTATTTGAAATTCATTTAAGCCAATAAAATTCAAATGGATCTTTTGGGAGGAAAATGCAACTGACATAGAATGAATATGTTTGAAATTTCTCCCCCACTGGCAGTTTTCAGGCTAGAGGCAGGGCATACCTTTCATAAGGTGAACCTGTGAAATGCTGCATTTTTTCCCACAATGAGAGAGAAAGGATTGTGATTGATGAGAATGTTGCTAGAAGAAAGAACTGAGCTTAGGACACTCTTGCTCTGTTTCACCTAAAACCAGAGGAATCTAAAAACACAAGCAAACAAATAAACAAAAACAACCCATCCCAAACTGGGAGGATTAAAAGTCCAGTTTTGAAGTGTTGACACAATATTGACTTTTTGGTGTGGCCTGCTGCATCTACTAGTGATAGCTTTTGAGTTACTTCTAGTGAATTAAGATTTCAGAGTACAGTACCCAATAATATATTTCCAGAATGACTGTTATTTTTGTCAGAGGCAAGGTTAGTCCTTGCTCTTGAAAAGTAATAATTGTGTGGTTAATCAGGGTGTTGTATTAGAGCCAGTGAGGAAAAAGAAATTTAAATCAATCTGCTTTCTCCAACAGCATTTATGAGTTTTAAATATATGAACAATCATCACATGATCACTTTTAAAAACATGACGTTGTTTTCATCCACAGTGCTCATCAGATATAGGCTTACCCCTTCAAACTAAACTTAGAGACAGTTTTATTAAGTGTTATCATATGTCAGTCTTCATCTACAAGATAGATGTTTCTTCCCAGAGGTGACCAAATCCAATATAAATCACGTAGAGATTGTATTTCATCTTACCTACGTTCCCTTCTGCCTTTTCTCTGGCTGTGGATGTGTGTACTTAATCATGTTGATCCTTAAGAGCTTAAAAACGATCTATTAAGTATGGAGGAAGCATCTGGTGTTAAGACATAATGAGTGTTGGATGAGGCTTGAATTTATCATCAAACATTCTAAGCTAGTGTACAAACAGAGCTGGTGGTCCTGTTCCATACTTGTCTAAGAAAATGGAATCAGAGAGAATCTCGAGCCTGAAAGGAGCACATGAACTATTCTCTCTTTCAGAAGAAGCTCTTGGTCATTGGTGTGCCTTTAAATGTTTAAAGATTACGGTTGAATCAAAAATGGAAACACCTCAGTCTCTCCACTCTGCAGACTAATGGATCTGCATAATTAATATATTTTACAGTGATCATTTTTTAACACAAATTCTAGCCAAAAGTCTTAATGGGAAATGGTTCCTGGGAAACGTCAAACACATTCTCCTATGGCTTCTGGAAAGCTTATTCCCTGCACAGGGCAGTCAGTTCACTAGGGAGCTCTGGATTGGCCAATATAAATGTGTAATCATGTCATTAGGGTTTTTTGGGGGTACTGACAGGTTGGGGGTAAAAAGTTTCTATTGATAGTCACCATGTGACTTCCTCAGCTCTGCTTACAGAATCTTTAAATCCTCCCAAAGTACCACACATTGTCTCCATGTAGGCTTTCTGGCAAAGACATGACAAATATTTTAGGCTTGTTTTATTTCTGGTAAAACATGGCCTTAAGAACATTCATGCCCAATATAGATTATTGTTGTGAGCACTGTTTAAGTCGCCATGTTGATGTGCACATCTCAATGATGAACCCATATATCTTTATCTAGTTTTGGATAAGGGAAGAAAAGGGATATAATTTTTCAAAACCTATGACATTCAATTTGCCTTCCTATGAAATTGAATGGTTGAGACCAAAAATATTTTTTTTAGTTGAGGGCAGATTTGAGGGGAAGCTTGGAGTGTGACTTCACCAGGCTATTCTTATATTCAGCCAATATTTAAGGATGCCTGCCACTTGCCAGGTACCCTGCTAGGCATGGGAGATACAGTGATGAACAGATAGACAAAATATCTGCACTCCCAGAACTAAATGCCTTCATTTTCCATTTTCTCATCTAAACCTAGTTTCTCTTTCATGGCCAGGATTTGTCTTTCTAAAAGCATAATTGAACTGTTCTAGGAAAACATTTGCAGGAAATATGTGCTATCTATTCAGGCTCGGTGAAGGAACGAGGGTGAATCCGTTTATTTACTGATGTGATTACTGTCTGGCTGAAATGGAGTGCTCTGAAGGGGGTAGTTGGGGAAGGCCTTCAGTTGTGCCTTCTAAGCATTATTTATTGCTCCCAGGTATCCTCAGATTTGATAGGCTATTCTTACTCTTACCTGACTTTGGAAGAGAAAAGAAAAGCTCTGACAGAACAGAAAAGTAAAGAAGCTAGAGGAGTAGATAGAGTGCCTAGAGGATATAAGATTTCCACTGGCAGTATGAATTAGTTCAATCTGGCATTATTGAGTTCTCTGTGGGTGTTCTTTCACGTGTTCATTCATTCAGAAAACATGTATATGTATTGGGTGTCTACTTTATGCCAAGCACAGCTCTCGATGATAGAACACAGGAATACATGAGACACACTAGCTTCTACAACTCATGCAGGATTTCTCAGCTTTGACACCATTAACAATTTTGGCCCAGATAATTCATTGATGTGAGGGCTCTTGTATGTATTACAGGGTGTTGAACTGTATCCCTTGCCTCTTCCCACTAGATGTCAGTAGCCAGCTGCCCCCCAACACACCACCAAGTTGTGAGAACCAAACTTCTCTCCAGGAAATGCTAAGTAACCTCTTAAAAGAAACTGAGTACTCACTAACAGTTTTGATGGAAACTTCCCTGAACATATCTACTTTTCTGACTTTCAGATACTCTGCTGCATGGTTTACTCTAAGATTCTTAAGTGGTCTTCCCCAAATACTCTGTGCAACTTGTCTAACAAAGATAAGTGAGGCATCTCTGCGTCTTTCTTTTTAATACTGTATTCCTTTTTTCTGTATAGCATTTTGCCACCATGCTCACTTGCTCCTTGTCTTATTGAATTTCAGAAATCAACAAAAGAGGAAATGGAAAGTGTCATAACCTTTTAACAGATGAACAAATGAACGTTTAAAATCGTGTTATGCCCAAATGCTTGGCAACTGATAATGGACAGAACCTAGATTCACAGTCAGATGTCCTGACTCAAAAATCTATAGAGTTTTTCTACAAAATTATATTGATAAAATTTAGTGAGAAACTAAAGACAGGTATGTCTAAAGCACACAGGTTCTCTTTGAGGTTGTTTGGGAAATAATGGCAGTGCAGCCGCAGATGGAGGTCCACAGGCTTGACTTCTTACTCACTATTAGCTGGGTGGTTTTGCCCTTAGTGCACATAGTAAATAGCAGCATCCCTTCCTCATCCCCATCCTCAGTTGCTCAAGGAGTATGGAGTAATACATGGCAAAAGCCACAGGAAGCCTTAGAGATCGGTCTAGCAGAGTGGTCGGAGCACAGGTTTTGAAGTCAGACATACCTACTTTGTGAGTCAGCATCCCCGTAGGAAGAGATGACATCCTCAAACCATCTGACAGTGGCAGTAAAATATTAAACCTTAATTTCTTTAAGTCAGAAAATTGAAGCCCTGTAAAGTGAGTTGTGTTTCTCCAGGCCCGATGGCGAATTCAGTGCAGAAAGGTGATAACAGCAGAGCTCGGTTGTACTTCCAGCCCAGTGAGCTGAAGAATCATTTCAGACAGAGAAAGGCCAGTTTATGCACCTAGTATATGTGAGAAATATATGTGTTCTGAGTTATTGCCAAATGTCTGGGTGCCTGAGATTGGACCCTAGTTTTCTGATTAATTGGGTATGCCCAAGAATTTGGGGGGTTAGTTTAACCATATTTCAGCCTCTTTAGAGGCTACAGGAAACACTGAGCTCCTGAATGGATCTAAAAAGCGTCATAGACATGGAGAACATATCACAGACAGGTAGTAGTTTGCAGTGGTGCTCTTCACAGTCACCCATGAGCTTGGATCGATGTAGGGCTTTCCCAGATGAGGGAACCTGGACCCACATCCTTGATCATCTGATGACTAACTGTTAAAAGATATCTATCACTAGGGAGACCCTTGTCACTTTTGCCGAAATAAAAGGCATTCCAAGCATATTGCCCTAGTAGAATGCCCATCAGGAAAGCTGTCTTCTGCCTACATTGTCTAAAAGAACTGAACTTAGAAGGAGAGGAAGTATTATAGATCCAAATCTTGGCTCTGCCACTTACAAGTATGCTTGGTCTTAGACAATTCATTAGCCTTCTCTGGGCCTCAGTTCTCTTCATCTGTGAAATGGGAATAATAGGTCCCTTCTGCAGAGTTCTGGAGAGGATTGCTTTCGTATATGCTGTGAGAAAACCCTTTTGAGACCACACAGACTAGACAATAGTACCATTGTTTCCTTCCCTCTCTAATCAAAGTCCGTGCTGCTGTCAGTTTTCACTTGGTGCCCTTGATGAGTGCAGGAGGTGAAGGGGAATGCTTTCCCCGGTCTACCAAGAAATTGACTGCAGTAACGGGATGGGTCTAAAGAAGTCTAGAAATGGTTTCCTGGGTAATTCCGTCTCAAGGGGAGATTTATGTTCATATTATAAATTGCAGAGACAGAGTATCTTCAATGAAGAATAACCATAATAAAACCAAATGCAATATGGATAAAGCAATTCCCTATGATCAGCTCAGCTCAAAGAATTCTTTTGTATTTCCCTTTCTACTTCCTCGAAACCATTTCCCTGCCATCTGTTCAGGCATAGCCCATTCATTGTGAGAGGTTGGAAAAAGGGAGGTTCACACAATCTCTGACCTAATAATTGCGTGGCCTTAACCCTCTTCTCCCTCCACGTGATTCCAAAAGTCCCTCGGACAAACTGCCAGATCCCAGTTTTTTCCTCTGTTTCCTCTGTGAAGGTCAAAGTTCAGGAAAGCCTCTTGCTGCCTTCTCTGAGTTTCTCATTGGCCCCTGATGTATGAAGTTCAAAGGCTTCTCATTTATCGTATTTTATTTCATTTTAAAAAATTTTATTTGAGTATAGTTGCTTTACAATGTGTATTAGTCTCTGCTGTAAAGTGATTCTGCTATATGAATACATATATCCCCTTTTCTGGATTTCCTTCCCATTTAGGTCACCATAGAGCATTGATTAGAGTTCCCTAATCAATACACTATTGATTAGAGTGCTGTTTACTAGGCTCTCATTCGTTATCTATTTTATACATAGTCTCATATTTTATTTACCTCAAAGCATCTCTGGATGTATTTTACCTGAAAACTCGGTTAACTCGTATTTTTTCCGGGAATATGCTCTGACTGATATTTATAAATTCCTCATTCTCCAAGGAATTTGGAAGACACCCTCTCCAAACCTCCCCCAGACCAGTTTCCCAATGTGGTTGCCTTTTCGCTCTCCCACTGCTTCTATGCTCTAAGAGAGTGTTTCTCAATCCTTTCTCCTCCCTGTGGATCTCTTCAAGAAGGCAAGAATGTTTTCTCTTTCATTTGTTCATCCACTCCTTCATTTATGTTTCTATTGTATTTATTGAGCAGCAACTGTGTGCCAGGTGTGGTGTTAAGATTCAGGATACAGAGGTGACTAAAGCAGATGTCATCCCTTCTCTCCTAAGATTCACTCTCTAATGGGGGAAGAGGTAATTTAAAAGCCCCTCAAAAGTGACTTAATTATAATTGTAGTAAGTGCTAAAAATAAAAGCTAAGCCATCTTGGGTGCTAATTATGTGACAGGCACGGCTCCAAGTGTTTCATGCATATTAATTCATTTAATCCTTATAATGACGCTTTAAAGAAGTTCAAAGAGGGAAGGATTAGAGCCCATAAAATCCTGAAAGGCATGGACTCCTTTCATAAGTCTAGGAATATCAGAATGAGGGTCACACAGCAGTATGCTAAAAGTTCATGTATCTGACAATTAGACAGCGCTTACTGTTTCCCAGGCATTGTGCTCTGGATCTCACACAGTCTAATCCTTCCCAGCAGCATCCTGAGGGATCATTGTTAGTATTTTCAGGATAGGGTAAAGGAGATGTAGATGTAGCTACTTATTCAAGATCACACATTTTATAAGTGGTGATTCTGAAACTATAAGTTGGTGTTTTGGACCCCAGCCTGGACTCTTAAACACAGAAAACCTGTGAAAGCCTGATTAGGACATTCCTCATTGGTTCATATTCTAGAAAATACTCAACAATAGGGACAGAGTGAGAAATACAGTGATCCTTCTTGGAATAAATTAGAGCTTGTGGGACCAGGAGTGTTGCATCCTTAAATATGCTTAAATCCTTGGGCATGTTTCAAAAGGGACAACCAGCTGCTTCTGCAGCTTCCTATTCAAAGGTTGGGATGGGGACAGCAAGCATTGGCATTGCCTGGGAGCTCGTTAGAAATGCAGAATCTCCCGTTGCACACCATACTACTTAATATCACAATCCACATTTTGATGATCTCCACATGGTTCACATGTATATTTACAAGGTCAGCTCTAGAACAAGTTAAAAAACTGGGCTTCCAGCTCTGGTTGTGATGTGAATTGACCAGCTGTTTGATCTCCCCAATTTTCATTGTTCTGTGTCTTCAGTGGGGATGACTTCAACCCTCCACATGGATGGAATCAAGGGTCACCCCATAGAAGATCCTGAAGCTATTAGGAAGGAAGGTTTTCTAGAAGTTCTTAAGTCTCTCTATTATCTCCAGAATTGTTTATTCTAGGCATGGACCACCTGCATCAGAATCACCTGGGAAATTTATTTTAAATGATGCTTAGATTAAAGGTAGACTCCTCAAAGCAGCAATAAATGCCAAAATATGTGATGTAACAATGTCTTCAAACACCAAGAGAAAACAACTGTCTAATTAACATTGAGTATCTTTCCTAAGGTATTTATCCAGAACAAAAATGCAGTAAAGACATCGTCAGATAAACATTGAATCATATTTAATTTTTATATTTAATTAATCTTCTTTGGGGAGAAACTATCTCTGTGGAATGGTCCATCTAAACCCTGGTTTCAAATTCTGGCTCCCAATCCCCACTAGCTATGTAACTTTTAATTAAGTGACTGACTTCTGTTAGTGAGGAAAGAATTCTCAGCTTTGGTAGGGGGAGGGAGGCGCTATTTTGAGGTTCTCAATAGTACATATAAGTGTGCGACATATAGTACTACACTAAATAGAATGTAATTATTATTGTTAGTTGTTGAGTGAAATTTTGTAAGATCACTACCATAAAATTACCTATATAATCATGATTTAATTATGAAACTAAAGGCTAGTTGTTATAAAGGAAAAGCTACTTTGAATATTTTAGAAGTGATGTTTAGATGATTAGATAGCCTCACCAACTCAATGGATATGAGTTTGAGCAAACTCTGAGAGATAGTGAGGGACAGGGAAGCCTGTTGTGCTGCAGTCCATGGGGTCACAAAGAGTTTGACATGGCTTAGCGACGGAACAACAACAATGGTAACTTCTCATAACATTCATTCATATATTTATTCATTCAACAAGCATTTAAGATTCTACTAAGTGCAAGTAACTTCCACAGACACTGGAAATGCAGCCGTCTAATGTGTTACTCGGCAAGATGGAGATGGGGGACAGAAAGGAAAGAAAAGAAAATGTTAGGTCATGGAAAGAGCTGTGGAGAAATATAGATTGGTGGAGAGGCTGAACTGTTCTTTCAAACTGTATTTTTATAAATCAAACTAAGCAATAAATGTATCAAGGGAAACTTCCAGAAATGTTTTAGAAGTATACATAACTATTTTTCACATTTGTGAATTTTAGGATTTTTCTCTTTAGGTTTTCTTAAAAATGACGAGTCAGCCTGTTGGAAAATCTTAAATCAATTCAAGACTTGATGACCAGTGGTACCACCTTTCCATCTTCCTAAAGCTTGACAAAGTCATGCATCATTTCATGTGACACTAACAGTAACCCCAGGAAATAAATATATTAGCTGTATATTATGTTTTCTATCAAGGTAGGGAAACTATGGCTCAGAAAAACCATTTCAGTTGACTAGAGATTTACCTCTGGTACATGAAGATACACAGATCCTCGCTCCTCGAATTCAACGTGAACTCTACAATAAGACCTCTCCTTATTTGACAATCTCTGCAAAACCTTATAAAATAAAGGTCAGGGCTCTAGGATATTGAATGCAGTGTAGGGACTTGTTGAGGTTATTTTAAGTTTAAGGTCTTACCATTGTTTAAATATGATGGTGCTGAGAATGAAAATGGAATAAATAATGGCAAATGGAATTGATGAGGCATAGAACATTAGCTTCAAAACAGTTTGGAACAAAAGGCATTTGTCAAAGCAACTTTACTTAAGTTTTAGAATGGACTTTTAAAACATTTTATTCCTAATACCTCTCCCTTAACATTTTCTGATTAAAATTCAGAAACAATTTATTTTTACTGACTTGAAATTGTAGTTACATCCTAGTGAATTCTACCAGCTGAACATGCAAATGTACCTTGAAGGTATAAAATCCCTCCTTCTCATTCTGTCGCTAATTTAAAAACAATGCTACAAGAACTGTAGTAATAAAATATTAGACATAATATATTAAAAGAGAAATATATTAGAAATGGATCTACTTTTATGTTAACTGTTTCAGCTTAGAAAACAGCTGGGCTCCACTGGAACTCTGTTCACCTCTGGACTGTAGAACAGCCTCATTAATTTTCTCATCTTATAACACTGAAGTTAAAATTCACATTACACTGTTCAAACTCTGCTTGCAGCTATTTCTCTAATGAAACAATGAAATTTTCTACAGTCATAATTGGTTATGTTTTTGTTACTCACAGACACAGTGCTACATTTTCCCCCAACTACTCGTGGAATATGATTTGGGAAACAATAGGAAACACCCAGCGTATTCAGCCGTCCTTGATGGCAGACGGATATAGTACACAAGGTTTGCTAATGTGTGTGGCCCCGAAGTCCTGGCAGCACAAATATTTATCCAGAAATGTGTCAACTTAAGTATAAGTTAAGATGGTTAAAAAGAAATTGGTTCATAAATAATGAGGTATGATTGAAGAGCAATTTCCATCATAATATGATTTTAAAGACAGTAATGTTTTGAAAACTCTTTAGCCTCTTTCTTCCAGCTCCTCAGAGCTAAGAGCTATATAGTTCATCATGGTGAGCCCTGATGTCTGCCATGTGCAGACGGGTTGGTGATAGAAATTAGAACATATCAAGAGTAGGGAGACCTGGGCATAAGGTTTCCGTCAAGTTAGGTGAATAAACTCTATAGAGCTGCTGTGCAACATTGTACCGTGGTCACCCGTAATATATTGTACACTTAAAAGTTTATTAAGAAGGTAGAGCTCATATTAAGTGCTCTATCTACCATTTAAAAATAGAGTAGAGGGACCAGATGGTGTTAGAAAATACTAATATTTTATATTTTGCAAATACAGTAGAAACTTTTAAAAGAAACTCACTCATTGCACTTGGATTTATCACTGTTCTTTTCTCCATCTTAAAAAAAGAAAATGTTAATTCCTATACATGTTGCATTCTTGTGGTAAGTTGGTACAGCCACGCTCTGCTGAACCCACTAACTGACTTGTATATTTATTCACACAGTAAGCTAGTTGTACTAAACCTCAAAAAACATGCCCCCATTTTTTTCTTATTTTGTTTTGTATGTAGTTATGTGTGTGTGCGTGTGCATGTGTCTGTATCTTCAAATAGTGTCAATATTAAATGCCAGTCGTTTTAGCCTATTCCCATTTAATTGTTTACTCTGAAATAGATGATGAATAGCAAGGCCCTGTTCTTTGTACTGTCACTCCCTCATATCTGAGTCATGATGCTTGGCCAAGAGTAGACCCTCAGTAAATGTTTGTTGAATGAATAAGAGACAACCATGTAGAATTTGCTTTCTCAGCAGGTACATTCTGTCGCGTCAGTACTTTTACAACTCCTCAGGTGAACCCACTCTCCAGCCAGCTGATTTCTCTTTGTTCTTGTGTGTGTGTGTGTGTGTGTATGGATTGGTTTGCTTTTGTTTATCTGTTTAACCATGTTTATTTTTTATTGAAGTATAGTTGATTTACAATACTATATTAGTTTTAGGTATACAGCATTGTGATTCAGTATTTTACAGGTTATTCTCCATTAAAAGTTATTACGAGATAGTGTCAGTAATTCCCTGTGCTATACAGTATATCCTGTTGCTTATCTGTTTTATCCATAGTAGTTTGTATCTCTTATTTCCATACCCCATATTTGCCCCTTCTTTCCCTCTCCCGTTGGTAGCCACTTCTCTCTTTGGTTTTGTTTGTTTGTCTTCCCCTGCCTTGAGGTCCTTTTCCTCAAAACCATCCTGAAACCCCTCTCAACTCTTATAAAATCGGGACTGTCCACCCCAGATGAGGACCACATACAAATACTGACCAACACTGCCTTGGATTTTCTGCCAAAATCGGTAGACCCAGGTGAGCTCCCCTCTTTGCTGGGGGGCACTGCAACAGTGGCCTCCTCCGGGCTGTGTTGCACAGCCAGCCCAGCTAGGGTACTGTTTAACAGTACTGGGTCAGTACTGTTTATTGCCCTGGGCCTTTGCTCATTTTTTTTATCTGCAGTTATCATTCTCCAAGCTAATGATGCCTTCTCTAGCTTACCTCTCCAGGAGTTACCTGAGGCTCTGATACGCACCCAAGCTTTCTTGCTTTCCCTCTCTGAGGACAAGAATTAGCCTCCTGAGATACTCCTCAGTGTTTTCTCTTTATCTAAACTCCGACTTGCCAAGGGTAATTTGGAATTCCAGTGAGGTTTTTTTTATTCTAGTAACTTCATTCTCTTGAATTGATATTTCCACTTAAAATGGTTCTTTTTTTATTATTTGATTTTTCTTCCTTAAAGTCCTAATAGGTCATTGTTTTTCCCCTAAGAACTTAAAGACATGCGAGAACTCACCAGATCATAGCAGGAGAAACACAGAAGGCTCATTTTAATGAGTTTTGCGGTGAAGTTTCTTACATCTGCTAAAATAAATTAGGTCAAAATAAGATTGAAGAGAGCTTCAAGTGTCCCAGCATCTAACAAACTGACTTGATTAGCTAGAAAACAGAAAGAAGTAGAAAGAGCTTATAGAATAAGAAAGTCATTAAACTCCTACACTTAATAAAGGGTCAGAAATCTCAGTGGAGCAACTTCGAATTTGCATTACCTTAGAAAGAGAGAAAAGGTTCCCTGAGAAATTACACAAGCGCACAGAGCTCAAACCCGTTTATGGGCACATTGACTAGTATTAGTCCAGGAAGGGTGAAGCCTTTACTGCTTGGATAGTGTTCATGCCTGGCAAGTGGAAGGTTACATAATTAGATGCTTTAGGTATGACTAAGCACAATGAATTTTGTGTTCACTTGCCTGTCTTGTCTTTGTTTACTCGAAGTGGAAGAAATTTCAACAAACTTCTTATGACTCATTCTCTCCTGTCAAGACCCTCAATATTATTCTTACCTGGTCTACTCCTGATCCTAGTTGTGCATGCTCCTTTTGTGAAAATCATGGTATCTGGGGCCCTAAAACTTTGTTTTTGAAGTATGATAAGGTAGTTGACTTGTTACATTAATAATGCTGCATAAAATCTACTAACAAGTGTCAATCCTCCTTGAATTTTTGTGATTAACTTTCATAGTCCTCCTCTCTATTTTTGTCTTTCTTCTCTCTCTCTCTCCCTCTCCTCCCTCCACCACAGAGTTTACGTATCAGTTAGTTTTTGCTGCATAACAAACCACCCCAAAACTTCATGGCTTGAATCCTCACTGTTTATGTAGTTCATGATTCTGTGGGTCAGCACGCTGGCCTGAGCCCAGCTGAGTAGTATGTCTACTGGTCTAGACCAGCTCACTCATCATGCATCCGTGGCCATTGTCTAGTTAGCAAGCTGCTTCTCTCTCTAGAGAACCCTTCATCCACTTTTGTACCTTCTTCAGTCAACTCTATTTTGGGGGTGATTTAATTGATGTTCATTCTTCCATCGAACTGTAAGGTCCTTGAAGACAGAAAGCCTCTACTTTGCTCTTCAGTGCATTTACTAAACATAAGAGTGTCTGGTGCATGTTAAACACTCAATAAATAATATATTTGAATGAGAAAATGAGTGAACAAATGCATGCATGAGTGAATGGATGGCCATGTATTTTCTGGACCTGTGCTCATGCATAAATATGCAATAGATGTGGCTTCTGCCTCTAAGTATTTAAATCCTTGTTAGGAGGAGATATTGATATGTAAATTACAAAGTGTGAAGAGTCCAATAGAAGCTTAAAGTTAGAAGGGACAATTTTCCCTTGTGGTGGAGGGAAGGAAGGACGGGGAATGTGTACAAGTTTCCTGCTGCCACAATGACCACAAATTACCACAAACTTTATGACAAAGTAACAGAAGTTTATCTTAGAGTTCTAGAGGTGAGAAATCCTTAAAATCAAGGTGTCTTTGGGCTGCATTCTTTCTGGAGTCTCTGGGGAAGAATTATCTTTCTTTGCTTTTTTCCAACTTACAGAGTCTTCTCCTGCATTTCTTGTGGCCCCTTCTTCTAGCTTCAAACACAGTAGCCTGGTTCAGCCATCTTCACATTCTCTGTCTCCCTCTCTCACCTCTGCTTTTGTCATCACATCATCTTCTCTGACCTGACTTACCTGTCTCTCTCTTAAAAGGAGAGGGAGCTTATGCTTGCATTGAACCCACCCAGATAAATCCAGTATAATCTGCCAATATCAGGGTCCTAATTTAATTATATTTGCCAACTCTTTTTTATCATGTATGATAATTATGTGGTAGGAGATTAGTATGTAGATATTTTTTTTTTTTTGGACAGGGGGAGTCTGTCATTCTGTCTACCACAAAATTATAAAGGAGTGCTATAGAGACTTCCCTGTCAGTCCAGTAGTTAAGACTCAGTATTTCCAATGCCGAGGGCAGAAGTTCAATCCCTGGTCGGGGAACTAAGATACTGCATTCTGCATGGCATAACTAATCAATCAGTGAAGGAGTGATACAAGAATAGCTTCATGGAGACAGTGGCACTTGCTCTGAGCCTTTAACATACAGATAAAGAAGGTACTGTAGGAAAAGACAGACATATGTGAAGGCTTATAGGCAAAGAATGGCTAATAATTCGGTAGCATGGGTTGGAAGTAATTTGTTGTTCACAGGAAATAATAAGGGATGAGGCCAGAGAGGGAGACACAGGTCTGAAGACGGAAGGCCTTACCTACTTTATCTAGTATGCAAAGGAGGGCCATTCAGTGGTGATAATGGGAAAAGGGAGGCAAGTCAAACTTGCATCGTGGAAAGATAGGCCTTGCAGCAGAATGGAGCCTAGATGTCCTGGGGCAAGATTGGAAGCAGGTACAGTTGATAGGTGATCACACCATTACTCTGAGCCCGTGGTGATGGTGGCCTGGACCAAAGCAGTAGCAAGTGAATAGAGAAACTCTGGTCAATATCAGGAATGCAGAACCGACAAAGCCAGGTGACTGAATGGATGAGATGAGGGAGGAATACAGGAGGGTTCTCAGGTTTTTTACTTTGATGATGGGACAGAAGGAAGTACCATGGGCTGAGATGGAAGATATCTCAGAGGAGACCGTTCCCGTGGATTTTAGGAGTCACCTTAAAAGGAACATAGCCTTTAAATACTCATTAAACCCAGAGTCTTAATGCCCTACCAGGTAAATGGATTTGTTGTTTCATTCCCAGTGTTTCACTAAACTTGTAGCATTAAGAAATGAGAACATTATGATAATCATGGTCATTAGATATCTGCTTCCCATGAAGCAAGCTCTCTATTATCCAACTCTTTATTAACACTTCCCTCTGGCATTTGTCAACCATTTCTTCCCAGGGAACATAAACACATCAGCCAATAAAAGCCATATGCCACAGCTTCCTCCTTTTACTTGAGCAAATCTGACACCTTTTACATCTCTGTTCTGACCTTTTCCTGGGCTTGTGTCAAAACATCGCTTCTCATCCTTTGGTGAGAACCCCACAGACCATTGGTTCTCTTAGGATTTTGGATTCCATCCCAACATCTGCCAAACATGATGGTAAGGTTCAGTGAGATCAAAAGAGCAAGGGTGCCTCCAGGTTCTCATCCAAGAGCAGTTTCTGCTTGTCTTTGATAGCTTCGAGGTAGAGATGAAGTTCAAAAGGAGAATGTCCCTGGACTTGGCTAAGAATTCAAGTCAGACAGTCTGGGGTTTGACCCGTGGCTTTACCAGATACTCTCTGTATAATGTAAAAATTCCCATGTTATGACCCTCAGTTTCCCCATTGCAGAACCAGGAGAGTACCTATCTTGCAGGCATGTTGGGGTGATCATTTGAGATAATGCATGCAAAGCACTTTGTCCAAGTCTGGCATGCAGGAAATAAGTTACTTGGGATAAATAAAAAGCAGATGTCATATGGTTAATGCAGACTCCTAATGAAGACCTGCCTGGTCCTGCCTCAAGCCTCATCTCATACTGTTCCTCATACAAGACCTGCAACAGCTTCTTTCATTCTTTCAATATGCCAGGCTCTGGTCCTTCTTGTAATCTGCCCGGGATGCTCCCTCCATCTACCTGGAACTGCTCCCAAGGTGAGCGTCTATTTAGTCTTTAGGGCTTGAATGTTCCTTCCTTAAAGAAGCCTTCCCTGTTCACCTTATCACCTAAGAAAGCTCCACAGTTATTCCATCACTACCTGCTCCTGTCTTCATTTCCTTTATTACAATTTTAGATGAGTTTATTCATTTATTGCATGTTGCTCCCATCGTAGTTTAACCTCCAGGAAAACAGCATCAGTATCATCAAGGTGTGTCTTTCTCTCTATCTGTGTATCTCTAGCACCTATACACCTGACACTTAGTAGGTAGACAATAAATATTAATTTTTTATTTTAAGGCAAATATTCACAGACTTCTGATAAAATTGCCTTCGATAAAAGATGGTTCCAAGAAAAGCCATATTTCAAATAAAACCTCCAGTTCAGTGCTGTGAATTTATACCCATTAACATCTAATTTAGGTTGCTGAGTTACCTTTTTTTCCCCAAATCATAGGGAACCAGATTCCTTAGAGTCACTGGTAACAGAGGTCACTGAGCTACACTTCCTGAACTGTGTGTTGATGGGAAATGAGCTGGGACTTGTCTCTTTCAAATGAAGATATCCTCTCACATTTATTATGAACAGGATGAGATGAAAACATGAGACTGGGAAAGGATATTTCTTGCATACTTCAGTGTGCATCCATTAAAATATGCATCTTCAACCAATCTCTGCTGAGGAAGCCAAACACAGTAAGGTACGATGCTCTCCCATTGGCCTCTCGGGCATGCCTTTCAGTTTCCAGTAAGGCAAAGTGTGCTGGTGGGCAGCATCCAGATCCAGCACCATCAGGGAAGTGGGTGGAGGTCATGGTCTGCTATTCCTGCTGGGATCCTCTGCTCTGCAGACACAAAAGCTCTGCTGCCACAGCCACTGCTAACCACATTCCTCAGAGATCAGGTTATTCTGTTGGAAATCAATTCCATGCCACACAGTCACCGAGGTCTCCTGTGTGCCAGTAGGTTTCCCGAAAGGATTTTGCCTCTTCTAGAAGCTGAGGGAATAAGAGGAAGCTGCTGGTTACTGTAGAGCATCATATGCTTTACCTTTACAGTGAATTGATTTTCTTTCAGGTTAAGCTCCCTTTTAAGAAGCAGCCTATCCCCCTCCCCCCTGCCTCAAATAAGTCTAGACCCAGCATTTTCATAGTAGTCAGATTTCCGGTGCATATGGAATTAGATAAAGACATAATTCTAAAAGAAGTGATTTATGATGAGTGTTGGGGAAATTTGGAAGAAGTGGAATCAGAAACCTGAGTTGGCAGGGGACGGGGGAAGGGGGTGCCTTGGAAAGAGTACTTGTCTGAAAAACAACTGTTGAAACAATGTGAAGGCCAGGTTTTAGTAAGAGGTATAGATGCTCTGTCACAGCTGTGGCACCTGCCGAGTTGTGCTTCTCTTTAAGAGCCTGAGATCCTTTATCACTGGATGTGGTTTATTAGGGAGCCTCAAAGGATCTCTGAATGCACAGATTCTATATGATACTTTTTAAATACACATGGAGATGAGAATCCCTGCAAAGTAAGTCTATCACCTTCAGTAGGTTCCCAAAGAGTAAACAGAGGTCCGACACTGCTCCTCAGGTATTCCCCTGGTCACCCCATCCGGTGACCTTAGATGACCGCTATCACCTTTTCCCCAAAACAGAATGGGAAATTATCTTATTCCAGCTTCCAAGATGATCCCACACCTCAGAATGTTGTCATTTAATTATTATAACTCTTAATCTATTTTTGTCATAGTTTCTGCTTTCTTTCCCTTATCACTTCAAATTTGATGTGGATGGATTTTCTTCTAACTTCTAGTTCTACTTATTTCTCTTCAGACTCTTACTTAAACCCCTTCTGGTGGACACCCCCCTCCCAACCCGGTGCTTTTATATAAACTTGTGTGCTCTGCCCTGATTGGAGGGAGATGAGGGATGTATTTCCATTGTTCAGTAAATTACTCTGAAATGCCTACTATGACCTAAGTATTGTGTTTACCCTGAGGACAGTTCTGACATGTTCTTTATCAAAGAACTTTGACTCTGCTATTCTGTCCTTTTTAGCTTCTTTCTGTGTGTATCTGATATGTCCCAGAGGTGTGCTCTGGGTGTACTTGCACGAATTGAGGAGATTATTTAATTTACAGACATGATGTGAGTACTGCTACAGTATAAAGGATGCGAAGATAACCAAGAGATGGCCTCTGCCCTCAGAGGGCTTCCTCTTGCCAAGCAAGGCAAGTGGCATCATGGCATTGTGCCCTTTTTTAATTCTCATTTCATTTTTAGTTCATTTCCTTCTGCCTCTTCAGTAGGTAGTCAGATTTCTTTTCCTAGTTCCTCAAATTCCTGATCTCCTCCTTCACTTCCCTTCATTATTTGCTTTCACTTACTTATCCATCTGCTAAGGAAATTAACACCCTTCTACATAGGTCTGCTCAATTTTCCTCCTTTCCAACTCAGTGTAATTCCCTGGAGCCCCATCCAGTGTCTACTTCCTGTCTCTTAGAGGAAGAACTATCCCTCACACTCATAAAATGCATTTTTATTGGACATCTACTGGCAAAGCAGTTTTTACTTACATTTCTATTCCCACATCTTCCAGTTTTCTCTAGCCCATGAAAATGTCTTCTTTTAGAATTGTGTCACCTTTTTTTTTTTCTGGCATAACCATCTTTGCGTCCCATGAACAAATAAGATGACTGTCTGCTGGTATTTTAACCTTGCTAGATGTGTTAAAAAGTAGTTTAAGTTTAACTTAGGAGCCAGAAGCTAAAATGTTTCGAAAAGGTCACTCTGTCTTTTAGTTCCACAGTCACTATAGTGCTGGAGTTGAGATAATATTTCTGTTTGTACTTATGGGTGTGGTCGGTATGAACTCCACTTAACAACTTTAGTACTCAGAAACTAAAGCCAATCTATTGAATATTATGTATATTATATTTTATATATTTTATTACTTTTTGAATTAAATCAATAGAAAGACATTATTGAATGATGTTGGGAATTTTTTTCTTGTTGTCTAGGAAATAATGTCCTTTACATGGGATGTATAGTCTTTTAGGCTGTGGTGATCTTTTGTCTCATTAAAACATAATGAAATAAAGCTGCTCTCTCATAATGGGGCAGAAATAAATGGATTCTTGTACTAATCAATAAAATATTATTAAGAAAGAAAAGAGAATGTATTTTCCTCTAAGTCCTGCAGTATTATAATAATAAAATGGAATGAGACTTCCTTACCTTTAAAAATTATCCTCTCAGAAATTTTAAGATTATTCTTAAATACCCTTTAAAAAAACCTTGAAAACTGTTCAGGTGTATGTTAGATTTTTTAAACTATTGAATTTTGACCATATACATCAACATATATTTTAGTTTATAATATGGTCTCAATTTGTAAAAATTTTTAGTAATGGAAAATTTCAAACATATGAAAAAACAAGAATAATATAATCAGCCTCCTTTTTCTCATCACTTGAACTCATAAGTATCAGTATTCCTTTTATCCCCCCAATAATTACCCTCTCCCCAAGCATCAGATCATTTAACATATAATAAATTGGTGTGTGTCTCTCAAAGGTATTGAAAATAAAAATGCTAAATACCATTTCACCTATCTAACAAATGAGCAATAGTTCAGTGTCACCAAAGATCTATAAATCTCCAAATATCTTAATCTCATGATTTTTTAAGTGTCCTGAAATCTGGATTTTTGATATCTCTATTAAGACCCTTTAACCCATAAGCTCGTCTCTCTGTGTCTCCCCTTCTCCTCTGTACTTTTGTAATTCGTTGCTGTTTTTTCTTGAACACATGGATGTTTTCACCTGGAGAGTTTCTCAAGGTCTGGATTTTGCTCATTTCATCCTTGTGATGTGTCCTTCCCTTGCCTGTGTTTTTTATAAATTGGAAGTTGTACATAGAAACTTGATCAAATCCAGGTGGATTTTTTTGTTGTTGTTGTTTTTGCAAAGAATACTTCAAAATTGGTGAGATCCTCTCCCGCGAGAGACACATATCTAGCTGCCTGTCTTTTGTGTTATCAGTTATCAGTGCTTAGAGTAATTCGTTAAGAGTTGTGTCTTAGCTTGGGCTGCTATAACAAAGTACCACAGATTGGGTGACTTAAAAGTTAGAAATTCATTTCTCACTGTTCTGAAGGCTGACAAGTCCAAGATCAACATGCTTGCAAGGTAAATTTCATTCTGAGGCTTCTTCTCTTGACTATAAGTAGCTGCCACTTTGCTGTGTGCTCATATGATCTTTTAAGTTCAAAATGTGATTTTTATTTAATTTTTAAAATTTTTAAATTGAAGAATAATTGCTTTACAGAATTTTGTGGTTTTCTGTCATACGTCAACAAGAATCAGCATAGGTATGCCCATATGCCCTCCCTCCCTCCCCTCCCTCCCATCTCCTTCCCGTCCCACCCTTTAGCCTGTCACAGAGCCCCTGTTTGAGTTCCCTGAGTCATACAGCAAATTCCCATTGGTTATCTATTTTACATATGGTATTGTAAATTTCTGTGTTACTCTCTACATACATCTCCTCTTCCCCCGCCTTCCTTCCCCCCATGTCCATAGGTCTGTTCTCTCTGATTCTTCATTGCTGGTGTTTCTTCTTTTAAGAACAGTAATCCCACGGGGTCAGAGTCCCACCCTTAACCTCATTTAACTCAAATTACTTCCTTAGAGGTAACAACCCCAAATACAGCCATACTCGGGGGTTAGGTATTCAACATATGAATGCTGCTGCTAAGTCGCTTCAGTCGTGTCCGACCCTGTGTGACCCCAGAGACGACAGCCCACCAGGCTCCTCTGTCCCTGGGATTCTCCAGGCAAGAATACTGGAGTGGGTTGCCAGTTCCTTTTCCAATGCACGCATGCTTGCTAAGTCGCTTCAGTCGTGTCCAACCCTGTGCGATCCTATGGACAGCCCACCAGGCTCTGTCCACAGGATTCTCTAGGCAAGATAAATGGAGTGGGTTGCCATGTCCTTCTCCTGACATATGAATGGGGTATATGTAAATATTCAGTCCATAATAGGTTGCAAAATGGTGATATTCTAATTCTATTATCGCTTCTTCATTATTACGCGAATAGTTCTATGACGGGAAACTTGCTCTTCTCTACTGTTTTTAAGGTCACATACTAGTAGCATTCTTTTTAAAAATTATTTTTAATTAGAGGATAATTGCTTTCCAGTGTTGTGTTTCTGCTGTACAACAACGTGAATCAGCTGTAAGTGTGTGTATATCACTGCCCTCTTGAGCCTCCTTCCCACCCTTCTCTGTCATTACGGAGTACCGAGCTGAGGTCCCTGTGCTATACAGCAGATTCCCACAAACTACTGTTTTACACTTGATAGTGTATATATGCCAGTCGTACTCTCTCAGTTCATCCCCCTCTCCTTCTCCTGCTGTGTGCACAAATCTGTCCTCTATGTGTGTGTCTCTATTCATGCCCTGCTAGCATTCTTAAAGAAAAGGCAAGATAAAAGATTGATGCTTCCCTTTCAGTGACTAGTTTTCTTTAAGTAGATTTGTTCACTAGCATCCTCTAACAGTGACCAATTAGATTTTTATGATTAATTGTTCCTTTTACTATAGTTTTGAACTCATGGATGCAAAGTGTTATTCTCTACGTAGCCTTGGATGAATCATTTAACCACTCTGAGCCATGGTTTACCCAGCTCTGAAATGGGGCTGATGATACCTACCTCACAGAGTTAGGAGATTTTAATAAAATAGTGTCTGCAAAGCATATTGTAGTCATTAAAGACAAATGTATTGCTGGACACAGATAGAAGCCTCTAGATAGCAGCAGCGGAGAAGGCAATGGCACCCCACTCCAGTACTCTTGCCTGGAAAATCCCATGGACAGAGGAGCCTGGTAGGCTGCAGTCCATGGGGTTGCTAAGAGTCGGGCACGACTGAGCGACTTCACTTTCCCTTTTCACTTTCATGCCTTGGAGAAGGAAATGGCAACCCCCTCCAGTGTTCTTGCCTGGAGAATCCCAGGGACGGCGGAGCCTGGTGGACTGCCGTCTGTGGGGGTCACACAGAGTTGGACACGACTGAAGTGACTTAGCAGCAGCAGCAGATAGCAGCAGCAGTTGTGTTGTTATGATTAGGATTATAATGGGAAAATGTTACATTAGAATATACTTCCAACTGTTCCTCTAGAAATTCTCCTCTAGTATTTTGGGTATTTTTCAAATTAATATATGCTACCTTTCAACTGCCTATTTCAGGCTTGTTTCTTCATATATAATCAAAATAATAAATACATGGTAGCAAGTTCCCTGTTATTCCAGAGGTGATTTGATGATTATGCATTATGTTTGGGAGGTCACACATTAATTCCCAGGTCAAGGATCAGAACCATCAGAACTTCACAAATACCTTGAAATATGACCAGGAGAGAATTGCAACTTGTAAGTGAGATGTGCAAAGCAAGTAAAATGTAGAAAGACCTTCACATCTTTCTACATAGTTATTTGCATGTTTTAAAATTCTGACAATAAAAGGTTTTATGAACATTCTGGGTTTCTACCTTTTAGTTCCTTAACTTAAATATGATGCCTGTTTATATTCTTGGCTTGTACTTTGTAAGCCCTGGATTTTATTTAAAATAGCCACAAGCACAAAACATGCAAAACAAACAGAAAAGATCAACTCTCACTGTCCTTTTTATGGGACACTGTGCTTGTCTTTCATTAAAGTGAAGATGCATTTAAGACAATTTTTTGTTGTTGTTTTAATTTAAGGAGAGGGGATGAGAGAAACTTTGAGCCATGCAGTCTAATGAAAAGAATTGATTGAATGTGACCAATTGGTTATGGATCAAGATTTTTCTTCCCCCCTCAAAATCCTGCATTTTTCTAATTTGCTATAAATTAGAAAAATTAGGATATAAATATATATTATATATTTATACATAATATTATATAAATAAAATATATGCAAATATATATTATATTTATATAAATAAAATGTATTTATATATTAGGATATAAATATATTTATATCCTATAAATTAGGATATAAATATAACTGTAGTTCATGAAATGTTGTTTTTAAAGAAGACACATCAAATACACTGAATTCATGCAGAACAGAATCCAAACTTGACTTTTAGTTTCTATTTAGAGACCTGGTAACTAAAGCCTCCTCTTAAAAAGAAAAATGCACTTAAAGGATTGCCACTTGATTTTTTTTTTTTAACTTCTAAATATTCTACATTATCATGAAAGCATGGCTTCTGGCAAGGAATCATTCATGCCAGCATGTTCTATACATGTTATTGAATTGCAGAACAGTGACAGTGTTCCATGCGTTTATCTTGCTCTAATTTTCCTATCAAGCAAAAATGTGGAATTAAGATATCTATCAGTGATTTTCTTCAGTGATCTAAGATCAGATTTCTCCAGAAAAATGTCAAGTTCAAATACACTACAATAGGCAAGAAATTAATTCATAAGACTCTCAAATCAGCTATCAGAGAAATGGTTTCATTCTAGGTGAGACGCTCTAGGGACTTTTCATTTTTTCTTGTTATTCTATTATGATGGATTATGAGAGAATTGGAGTTGATTCCTTTAAACACAATGACCATCATTGAATGTGATGAAAGATGAGTTAACACTTTTACTCAATAAAGTTTGACATATATGTAAGCCATATGTTCCCATGGCATATTTTGAAATATTCTTACCTTGATTGTTCAGTTCAGTTCAGTTCATTTCAGTCGCTCAGTCGTGTCTGACTCTCCGCGACCCCATGAACCACAGCACGCCAGGCCTCCCTGTCCATCACCAACTCCCGGAGTTCACTCAAACTCATGTCCATCGAGTCAGTGATGCCATCCAGCCGTCTCATTCTCTGTTGTCCCCGTCTCCTCACACCCCCAATCCCTCCCAGCATCAGAGTCTTTTCCAGTGAGTCAACTCGTGGCATGAGGTGGCCAAAGTATTGCAGTTTCAGCTTCAGCATCAGTCCTTCCAATGAACACCCAGGATTGATCTCCTTTAGAATGGACTGGCTGGATCTCCTTGCCATTGGTGACAGTGATTTTTTTCAAAATATTTTAATCATTGAGCAAGTCAAAAATGTGATTCCAATTACATTTTCTGTAAGAGTAAATAACTTTTTAATAAAAGATTCTTTAAATTCTATGGTCCTTTATAATTTTCAAATTTCACATGTAGCATTTCATACAATCCCATAATCACTCTTTCCTCACCTACCCTTATATTGCCCCCCAAAAGATAAATAATTTGAAGGTATTATTGAAGATAATTCTGAAAGGGAGTGAATTTTCTTTGATTTTACATTTTTTTCATCAAAATGAATGTTAAAAACAGCATAGCCATCTAATGACAGGCCTGGATTTACTTTGCTCAAGTTATCCAAAATCTGTCTAAATTTACAGTTTTAATAAAATCTTATTTTTGATTGAAATGTATTGATTTATAATATTATGTTAGTTTCAGGTGTACAGCAAAGTGATTCAGTTGCATATATTTTTTTCAGATTATTTTCCTTTATAGGTTTTTGTAAGATATTGAATATAATTCTCTGTGCTATACAGTAAATCCTTATTGCTTATCTATTTTATGTATAGTAGTTTGTGTATGTTAATCCCATACTCCTAATTTGTCCTTCCCACCTTCCCTCCCCTTGGTAATGGTAAGTTTGCTTTAATAAAATATTTTTTTAGTTATAAAAGTTACACATGCTTACTAGAAGAAATTGAAGCAATGTGAAAAGAATTAAAAATGAGATTCTGCTTCCATCATTCACTCCTCAGTGTTAACAACTAATGAAACTACAGCACAACCTTTCAAAACCTTTTCAAATCCATTAAAAATGTGCATATGTATAAATACTTCCTTTTACAAAAATGCAATGCACATGTGTCATACTTGGCAATTTTCTTTTTTTTGCCTTCCATGAGATTACATATAACTTTCTATATGTATACTTTTCATACTTTTTAACTATTACATAATAGTTCATTGAATACCTCAAAATTTATTTGGTTAAATTGTTAACAGGCATAAAGATTGTTTCCAGTTTATTTTCACTATTTCAGTCAGGTGTTTTACTTTAAAGATTTGGGTCAGGCTTTATGTGAGAAAATACAATTCTAACAGAAATTTACATTTCATTTCATGGACAAGTGTTAAATTTAGCTTATAAGACAAACAGAAAGAACTCTGGGTACTGTCCAGGGAAAAAGAAATGACTGGATGCTGAATGGGCTTGACTATGCTATCTTGCCTTATAAAATGCCATGAATGCTTGTTTTACTCCTGCATTTTTCTTCTATTAATTTCTGGAGCAGACAGTGGTGACTGGCTGACTGAACAACCGTTCCCAGCCCTTGTACCATTGCTGACCTCCCCTCTGCAGCCCAGGAAAGCTAAATATTCACTTCCTAGGCACCCATGTAGCTAAGGATGTCTTTGGAAATGCAGCAGCCAATTTTTGGTGATGAGGCAGAGACCACAGGAAATAGAGATATTGGCTCAGACATCATCATACCAATAGCCACCTAGTTCTGGACTTCTCAATACATATGAAAAGCAAAGTCCTTTTTGTTTAAGCCACTATCCATCAAGATTTCTGTTACCTGTGTGCAAATACTGTACTAACTGATCCATCTCCAGGTTGCAGGTTTATGAAAATGAAAGTGGAAACTTCTTATGCTATATTGATAATTTTGGATTCTCCTGCAGGGTCTTGACTGGGAAATTCCATGAACAGAGGAGACTGGCAGGCTACAATCCATAGGATCACAAAGAGTCAGACACACCTGAGTGCGGGCACACACCAAAGAGTTGGACACAACAGAGCATGTGCACACACACACACACACACACACACACACACATCTGCAGGGCCTGGTCAGAATTCCTCAGGTTATAGTATGAAATACCAGTTTTATGAGGCTACCTTTGCTTGGAAAGATTTCATATAAATCACAATACAGTTAGAAGGGCATAGTATCCAATTTTTGATATGTAGCCTGAAATGGAAAACAGCATGGAAGATATTGGAGCTGGTTAAGAATACAGATAGTTATATACAATGACAAGAAAAAGCATACAGCTCTATAGGAGAGAGCTTTTCGACAATGGTTTTCAGTGCTTCCAAATAAGATAGAATTATATTGTCTTCCAGGGATGACCTGCAATTTTTATCTTCACAGGAAGGTCTCTTATGAGGTTTTACAGGGCTGTTCACAAAAACCTTCTGGGTCAGAGTGTTGCAGTAACCATAAACCGATGACCAGAGTAGGTACTTGGTCAATTTCTTTGGAAAAATCCCATTATCAACAGAAGAAGAAACACTAAAAGAAAGAAGAATTGGGTCAAAATGAGTAGAAATGGAACATTAAGTTTTAGAGATGTTCCATCAGTCAGCTAAGGGCCACCTGGGCAGCCCATGGGGTATGAGGGAAGTCACAATTAATCAAACACTCTTTCTGTACCAGAAAATATCCTGACAGTATGTATTACTTGCTTTTCCAGGGATACTAGAGAGTAATCAGCTCCTTTCAACAACTGTGTTCTCAGAAGTGTCCTCAGGGGTGCTAAGGACCATTGACTCATCAACCCAAGACAGATCATAAAAGGAGAAGGGATAAGAGGGAGGGGTTCATCAGAGGGAGCTGGAGAGGCAGGAACTGGGTGTCTTTAACTTAAAAGCTGCTGAATGATGGACAGGAGTGTGAGGGACTTGCTACCCACCGTGAGTAGCTGACAATTAGGAAGAAAGTTTTGTTAAATGTAATTGGCAGAACTACTCCTGGCAGGCTTCTCCAGCGTTCTTACCATCCAAGATTCTCAGTCCTTCCCCCATGATGACCTGTGATGCTGCAGAACAAAGTCTTGTAATGCTGAGGCAAGATCTGTGAGCTGCCACTGGCATCCATGTGTATGATCAGGGCTTTGTTTTACAAATGCTTCATTTAGTCTTCACTTGGCTTTCTGAGCATTGTGGGCCTTAACTAGCCCATGATTGATTTTAGTCTTTCTATAGTCTGCTCCAGCCAAGTGAGACACCCTTCATAGCCCTAGGAGAGTTGGGACGGATGAAGATAAATTTTAGAGAAAGGCAGATCCATGTTCAAACCATGACTACTTCATGTACCAGTAACCCATGTAATCTTGGCATGCTGTTTGACCCAGTTTCCTCAAGTGTAAAATGAGGGATTATGTTTCTTTGCACTTATGAGGGGGTTGTTGAGAGGATTAAATGAGTTCATATAAATAATGTATTTACTGACGGGACTGGCCCAGAGGATCAAGTGTGGTTGATTTTTTATTACTATGATCATCATTTTCATGGCCGTCATCACCATCACGATGTTTGTTACTCTGGGCTTCAGTGCCAGGGTACACACTTCCAAGTCCTTCATCCTCTCATCTTCTCTTGCACCTTCACTGTGTGTTCATTCACTTGACAGTATTTATGAGCCACCTACCGTGTTTTGGCCCAACAAGAGTACAGAGAGAGTTGAGTGGTAGTCCTGCTGGCATAGCGTTTGCAGGTTATCTGGGGATGTAAATCAGGTACTCATCTTCTAGCACCTAGACTTGCTCTCTCTCCATCCACATGTTCCAGTCCACCCTGTGTGGTCTTTCTGAAATGCAAATCGGTCATACCCTTCCCTGGCCAACAACCCAGCCCCCTCCTAAAACCCCAGTTTCTCCCGGGTATCTGTAAGGGCCAGATAGTAAATAGGTTCGCCTTTCAGACCATAGGGTCTCTTATTGTCCATCCTCAGTTCTCTTGTTGAAACCTGAAAGCAACCATAGACCGCATGTGTGAATGACTATATGTGGCTTGACATGGCCCAGGGGCCATAGTTTTGAGATCCTTACTACATCAGACCTGGCACATCGCTGCCGCCTCCTGAATGGAGCCTCAGCTTTCTTCTTATCTTACAGTGTCTGTTCTTGTCCCGTCAGCCACACGGCTCAGATATGCTTTACTTGTTCACTTGAATGTCTTTGATTTGCTTCTCTCTCTGCCTGAAACACTCATTTTCTCCCTCTTACTCTGCTAAACCTGGCAGTTGCCTGGCATCTGCTTAGCTGTCCATTCCTCAAGATTCCACTCCTCATGTCCCTCCACTCCTCTGCAAACACACTCCACATTTTCCTCTAGGGGCTTCAGTGACTGCCACCACCAAAAAGCACTATTACCATACCTGTTCATCCACTTGTCCACATTCCCAAATAGATAGCAAGTTCCCTGGAGGTGGCAGCATGCGTACTTGCTAAATTGCTTCAGTCACGTCCAACTCTTTGCGACCCTATGGACTGTAGCCTGCCAGGCTCGCTCTCCAGGCAAGAATACTGGAGTGGGTTGACATTTCCTGCACCAAGGGATCATTCCGATCCAGGGATCAAACCTGCATCTCCTGTGTCTCCTGCATCGCAGGCAGATTCTTTACAACTAAGCCACTAGGGAAGCCCAGAGGTGGCAGAGGGGAATATATTTTCATATTTTAGTCAACAAGTGTTTAAGGAACACACACTTCTTGCCAAGAGCTGAGATTCATCAGTAAAGACAAGGGTATTACCTTTCTTCAGAGAAGTAGCCAGGCAAAACATAAACAGATGAATGCATGATGCCAGACACAGATTTTTAGATATCTGCTCAGGTAAATAGCAACAGAAGTGAACAATGAGAGCAAGAGTCGGGGTGGGCTGGGGTCAGGTGCCCTCCTCTAGACAGCGTAGTCCAAGAAGACTCTTTGTTTGCCGAAGATCTCTGCTTATTTGGAAAAGGCTGCAGAGATGAGAGTGTGTCTAGCTATAAGCTGAGGGGTGCGAGCTAAGGTGTGCTGAGTGGTACGCCCCCATCCTTTCATTAATACAGTCCTAGGGCCATTGCGGTGCGTGGAGAACAATTGGTACTCGGTCAGTGTTTGGTAACTATCTCAGTTGCATTTCCCAAAAGCAGATCCTGAGACTTGCTTGTGGGAAATGCGAGAATGTAGGCTCAACAAGGTGACCTGAGAGATGATGCCAGGAAGCACACTGATGAGTGAGGAGATAAGAGAGGAAAAGGAAGACTCCAGCCGCAGGTGTCATTCATGAGCAGATTTGCTGGAGGCAATAGGAAGAAACTGGAAGAAACTGTATTAAACACACCTCAAAATTTCCCCACAGACAGAGAAGGACACTTGGGGCATTTGTCCACCAATTTCCATTCCACATTGTTTGGAAACTGACATGGAATTGATTCCCTGACATGGAATTGCACCACGCCCCAGTCACAGGCCGTGTCCCTGCTGCCTGAGATAGCCCTCAACAGAGAGAACTGAATGTTTAGGAAGGAACCTTTGATACATATGAGGGCTGTCCACCTGATGCTGCAGGTGGCCTGTAGTGGGTGCGGAGGGGATCCTAAGCAGAGTATCAACAGCTTTTCCTACAATAACTAAATCAGTAAGTAAATAATAAGTGATTGAATGTATACAACAAATGAATGAATGAATAATTGAAGTGAAATCAGTCAAATAAATCCAGGGTGAGTGATATGAAATAAGAGGAAATATGAGATATGGAATAAGAGGAAATGTGAAATAAGGGAAGTGAACCATTGAAATCAGCCCCCGGTTCTTGCTCCAGGGGAAAATCAAGAAAAGTCCTTTGGTTGCTGCGGTGTGCTCGAGTGCAGCTGACTCTGTGGTTCTCTTCCCAGTCAAGTTTCAGAGATGTTACTTTGGTGGCTTAGAATTGGCCATGGTGGAAGTATTTACACCATGGAAATTGGCAAATGCTGTATAAGTCAAAGCTGTATCTGTGGAGATCTGATTGCCAGCACACACAGCTTGGTGGTAAGAGAAATACTACTACTTGGTCCCAGTCACCTAATCTCTTTCTAGCCAGGCTCTTTACTCTCGCTTATTTCTTCCAAGGGATCTTTCTTGCCAGAGATTGTGCATCAGACCTTGGAAGATGTCCCCTTCCTGACTTCACTGAAGACCACAGTCCCCATGAGAGTCATTAATCAGCCTGATTTCCTATCCTCCTCCAACCTATTGCTTTCCACTATGCCTTGCAAATTAACCAGAAGGATTAATAGCAGCTTTCACTGATATTCCTCATGTGGTGCAACTAATTCAAAGGAGGGAGCTGCTTGCACTCTTTCCAGGGGAAAACCTTTGGTATTGTTAACTGTGTAAAGATATTCCTGCTATAAGGAATTTTGGTTTGTGGATGCTTATTAAGCCAGAAAGTGTAAGGCAATGCTTCTGTTCTCTTTCACCTGGATGCATTCCTAATTAACTGCATGCAAGGGAAATCTCTGCTGGCTAATTTCACCCATTAGAGAGTAATTTTTGTTGTTAGCAACAGAGCCATAGATCATCCAAGACAGTAGTGAAATGAGAGTTCATCGTAGGAGATTTATTTTACTCTCCTGAACTAGAGGGAAGTGAGCGATTGGGCCGGTAGTTATGATATTGATTATCTGAGGTTGTGCCGGAGGCTGAGGTGTCTGCTCTGTTTGAGGAGAATTGGAAAGCTGGCAATGGAAAGATGGCAACACAGAACTATTATTTTTCTTTTTAAATTTTTATTGAAATACAGTTGATTTGCAATATTGTGTTAGTTTCAAGTATATAGCAAAATGGTTCAGTTACATATGTGTTGACAAAATATATATATATAAAACATATAAGTTTTTAGATTCTCTTCCATTATAGGTTATTACAGCATACTGAATAGAGTTCCCTGTGCTATACACCAGGTCCTTGTTGGTTATCTATTTTACATATAGTAGTGTGAATATTTTAATCCCAAATTCCTGATTTATCTATCCCCTCTTCCTCTTTGGTAACCATAAGTGTGTTTTCTATGCCTGTGAGTCTATTTCTGTTTTGTAAATAAGTTATTTTTGTATCATTTTTTAAAATTACACATATAAACAATACCATGCAGTATTTCTTTCTGACTCAGTCTTTTGCTTTCTGATTACTTCACTTAGTATAAAAATCTCTAGGTCCATCCATGTTGCTGCC
The DNA here is from genome assembly GCF_049115385.1 of Moschus berezovskii. Lineage (NCBI taxonomy): Eukaryota > Metazoa > Chordata > Mammalia > Artiodactyla > Moschidae > Moschus > Moschus berezovskii. The sequence goes on from NC_142483.1 coordinate 22,648,934, forward strand.
CATGGCATTATTTCATTCTTTTTTATGGCTGAGTAATATACACATACATACAATGGAATATTACTCTTATATAAATAATATCTTCTTTATCCTTCTTTTGATGGACATTCAGGTTGCTTCCATATTCTGGCTATTGTAAATAGTGCTTTGATGAATATTGGGTTACATGTATCCTTTCCAGTTATGATTTTCTCGAGATATCTGCCTAGAAGTACACCCACTGGATCATACGCTAACTCTGTTTTTCATTTTTTAAGGAACCTCCTCATTGTTCTTTATAGTGGCTGCACCAGTTTACATTCCCACCAACAGTGTAGAACGGTTCCCCTTTCTCCACTTCCCCAGCATTTGTTATTTGCAGACTTTTTGATGATGGCCGTTCTGAGTGAACTTTTATAATTTCACTTGATTTGGGTAAATGAACTTTTGCCCCTGGACTGTCCCTTTGATATCTAGGAAGGTAAGTACACTGCATTGCCAAAAAGAAGGCACAGGTTTGGTTGAGGATGAACACAGAGCCCAGAGTTTATAGAAACTCATCCATGTACACATGCATACACAGAAACACAGTGTCGCTAATCTGTCATCATGTTGCATATAGCCTAGAGAGCTGGCCTCAGATGGAGTTTTTCTCTCAAACTCTTCCCCCTCCTGAGCCTTCCAGGACCCACCTTCAATTCTTCCTCCATCCTGGCTGCATAACACAAAGTTTTTCCATCTCCCAAGAGAGGATATCATCTGTCTTAGGAATCAGCATTAGTCTCTCAGAGTCTAACATCCACAAGACATAGGGACCATCCTCTCGCTAATATCCACGGCCTCTCTAAGCAACACTTGTCAGGCTGAGAAAGTCTGTGTCCCTTTACAACGTCTTCCACAATTCTTCTAAAATCCTCCACCCCACCAAGAGTGAAAAGAGGAAAGAAGGGAGGGAGATAAGAGAGAAGGAAGGGAGGGAGGAAAGGAAAGAAAGAAGGAAAGGAGAAAGAGAGCCTGTTACCCATTCTCCTCAGCAGCAGGCTCGCCGTGTGTGTTTGTGAGTCACTAATGAGCAACATGGAAAACCTCAGGCCACCGCTGCACCATGATGCATCTCTGGTCAAAGAAGTAGGGACCATTGACAATCCTCTATCCATGTGGTCAAAAATTGTTCTTCCTGTTATTCTAGAGCTAATTAGAAGACTGCTGACTGAGGGAATTTACAGACCAGGATTCTAGTTCCAGCTCTGCTCTTACTGAGTTTAAGGCAAATGGATTTTCTTCTCTAGTTCTTAATTTCTTCAATAGTGTGGTGATAGGGGAGGGTAGGGGAAAGAGAAGGAAGAGGAGGGACACACTCTAATGGTTTATTGAGAGCTCTGAGCCTGATGCTTTGTGTGTGTTCTCTCAGTTGACATACCCAAATCCACATGAGGTAGATTACTGTCAACCTCAATTCACCATCCAGCTGCCACAGTGACCTTCCATTGGCTCCCTGAACTTGTCAAGCCTTTCCTTCCTTAGCGCTTTCACTTAAGCTGTGACCTCAGTCCCCGGGGCTTCTCTCCACACCACCCTCCATCGCCTGTTGCTTTCTCGCTTTCATCTTCAAGGTCTTAGCATAAATGTGACATCCTCAGATATAACACCCTAGTCTGGAAGACGTCCCCCAGAACACAATTTGTAATTATGTTGTTTGTATGTCCTTTTAATTCTGTCCCAACCCTCTTCCAGCATTAAACTTCAGAGTAGTCAGGGACCTACTTTTTCTTTGTCTTTTCTCTAACTTTTTACCTTTCTGTTTCCCATCATCTGGCACCTGGTAAACACACCATTAAACAGCTACTGAATGAGCCAGTGAATTAGTCCTGATTTAGTGGATATTAGAATGAGGTTGGGAGAAGTTAAATATCTTGCTCACTGTCAGGCAGCTAGAAATTGGACTCAGGCTCAGGTCTGCCCGACTCTGGAACTGCTCCCATCTACCGCCTAGGGTGGAGTTGTTGGGTGGACTTCCAACTTCCAAGATTTCCAAAGTTCCCTCTGATTCTACATTTCTCTGCAACACTAAGAGAATTTCAGATCCCTAAAGGACTTCCATTTCCCTCTCCTCACTCTGTCCTGATGTATCCTAATTGCAGGACCGGGTTCCTGGCTGATTTACTGTGAAAGAGTTAATTTCACTCTCCCAGAGTGAAAATTTCACTTTCCAAACTATCCCTCTAATGTTATTCACTCAGCAGGACCTGACTCTTCCAGTGTTGTACAGACATTATCTGTTTAATCCTCACCAAACCCACGTGAGTTTCATATCAGTCACACAGTATGATTTCTCTTTAATCAGTGAGGACTGTAGGGAATGCAAGGTAACCAGAAAGCCCATAGGTATCATATTTAACTCAAGTTCAATGTCTAATGTTTTCAGAGCTCGATAGACATTAAAAGAAAAAGTAGTGGTGTGTGTGGGTTCAATACTTTGATGCCTTCCTCTACATATCAAATATTTTGAGCTAAATGTGTAATTTTAATACATAACTATCTTTCCATCTTAAGTTCACTGCATGGTAGTATTAAAAATATTTTACTGTATGTAAGGTGCTTTAATATAAGATGAAAAGCCAAAAGTAGTTTCTTTGTAGCCATTAAGCACTGAATTTAAAGGATTTATCTTTGGGTCTTTTACCTCTAAATCACTCCAGTTTAATATTACAGGAGATTTTAAAGAATACTACTGTTTGAAATCCTCATGCTATCCTGCCACACTTTTAATACAGGATTATTAAACTTCACACACAAACTGCTGTTGTCAAAAAGAAGTATGATCACATATGCTAAGTGCTGGACACGATAGCTAGCCCATTGTAGGTACTTAATAAAGCCAACAACAGATAATTCCTCCTAACCTCCTCATGTACAAGTGTTGATTACACACATAGGACTTTTGCCTGAGAGAAGTACACACGTGTAAGTGCCACACAAATCTGCATGGATTCAGAGAAGACTGAAAGTAAACACATACTCCATCTCATTTCCTTCTCTCAGTGATGTGGGAGGACACAGAGGGTATTTCTGTTGTACAGATGAGGAAAGGGTGATCTCCACATCCTACCACAGGGCTCTGGACCCTGCCACTCCATTCTTTCTTTTGGAAGAAATTGTAGTAAAGACGCTGTCATGACATGGCACAAAGGACTGTGCCATCCAGTACTGTGTGATGAAACCTAGATTTAAGCATTGAACAATTAAAATCATGTCCTCCTTTTTCCTGCCAATACTAAGAGCTCACAGGAAGAGAACAAATTTGGTCATGAGCAAATCCATATCACAGGGATACAGATCTGAGTCCTGACAGCCTTGGTGTTCTGTGTGTATCATTCTCAGATTTCACAATGGGTTGGAGTACCTTCTAAATGTCTCCCCAAGTCCCATCAGAGATATAAACTAGGAAGGAAAGCTAACAAAGGAAAAAGATAAGGTTTTCTGGAGTGCTGGTATGTTGGTTCATTGGGGCTGATTTCATATAGATTTAGCGAGGGAGGAAGTCTAAACTTCTTATTTTATGTCCTGCAAGATCTTACCAAAATGTCATATGCATTTATTTAGAGTACTATCTCTTGTTCACATCTATTGAATGCATTTTCTGCGCCAGGATCTGTTCTAAGTGCTTTACACACATTAACACAGATTAATACATTTCGCTTTTATTATGTCTATAATATCATTTGGTCAAGTTGTTTCTATTTTAAATTACTGGTTTTAAAAACCAATAACTTGGTGTATTCTGGATCAAGATGACAGAGGAGGAAAATCCTGAGCTCATCTCCTCCCACAGACACACAAAATCTAGGACTATCTACAGAACAACTGTAATTGAGAATGACCCGAAGACTAGTAGAACAGGTTTTCTAAAACTAAGAATCTACAAGGAAAAGGCCTCATCCAAGTTGGGTCAAAAGAACAGAACCATGATTTAGTCAGAACCTACCCACAGAGGGAAGAATATCACAACTATGGCAGTTTCCTCTGTGAAACAAGGGCTTTGAGCCCCACATTGGGCTCCCCAGCTTGGGTGACCTGCTCCAGGAAGACGAGCCTCTGTAACATCTGACTTTGGAAGCCAGAGGGGCTCATGGCCAGGAAAACTGGAGGGCTGTTAGAAACTGAGACTCTGTTCTTGGAGAGTACGCACACACAAGCTCACTGCTCACAGTCTGAACACAGAGACAGCAGCTTAAAAAGCACCTGTGTCATAGGAGAAAGAGATTCACTGACTACATTTAGAACATGTGCTGGAGGGGTAGAGATCTGCTGGAACTTTCTCCAGGGACGAGCCAGCTGGGGCAGGTGGGATGAGCAGGGTAGGTCCTCAGGGATATACCAGGTTGGTACACATGGTATTAGTTCAGTTGATGGAGAGTGACAGAAGTGGTACACACCAGGGCTGGGCCCACTAGGCAGAAGGAGAGTTTTGTTTTCTTTTTAAATGGCACCTCCTAGTGTTTCTGTTAACAGAAATGAGCAGGACATTCTTTTGAATTTAGCCAAGCTAAGTGGGCAAAGTTTGGTATTTGTTTTCTTCCCATCTTAGGGCATTCTCACCCTTCCAGATATATCTTCTTTCTCTGGAAGACTTCTTTGAGTTCCTGCTTCTAATTTTCACTGCCTGATTACCATAGATGCATGGTTTATGCTAGGATAGACTGACATTAGTTGGTCATCAGTTGAGCCTTTTAATAGTTGACTCTTGAAAGAGCAAGTGAAATAGAGATGAAACCACCAAGGATGCTTTGAGGTTGGCATATACTGAGATGTTGTGCTCCAGAATAGCACATTTTAGGTAATCTCCACTTCCTCCACCCATCAACCCTAAAATTCTTTGTGCATTTTAAAAAATCTGTATTATTCCAAAAGACAAAACATGTGTTTTGCAGAAAATACAGATAACCACAAAGAAGGAAGCAAGGAAATATCTGAAATTCTTCCCACATGGAGATATCCATCATTAATCCCTCAGTGTGTAGCTTTCCAGAGACTTTGATGTAAGATTATATCTCTTCCTTCTGTCGTGTGACAGTTCTTTACGGTCTGTTGTTCAGTCACTAAGTTGTGTCTGACTCTTTGCGACCCCATGGACTGCAGCAGACCAGGCTTTCCTGTCTTTTACTATCTCCCAAAGTTTGCTCAAGTTCATGTCCGTTGAGTCGATGATGCTGTCTAACCATCTTTATACAGATATTTGATCTTAAATGCAGATATTTTGTCCTTGTATTTAATTTTTCTGCAAGCAAAATTACTGCAGCTTTCCAGGCAATTTTTCACACCCCACCATCCAACTCTCCATCATCATCCTGGCCTTCATTCCTGCCTAAAACATATATGATGCCATACTTGGATGGCCATACTTGCCATCCTAACCTCTCTCAACATAGACACTAACCTCCTATTGACATATTTCATGAGATCAACACCATTCTAATAGCTGCCTTCTCTATTCTTTCTTTGTTCTCCCCAGCTTTTTGCAATCTTTGCATTTTCAACATGCGGTGGTTATTCTGGAGGCCTGCGGCTGAGTGTGGACTGTGCCAACAAGACGGAAAGTGACCTCAGCATTGACGTGGCGTTTGCCTACCCATTCAGGTAGGGAATGGTGCCCTCTTACAGAGAGGCAGGGAACTTTCTTCCTTCTGTGGTTTCTTTTAAAAAAGGTGCAACCTCCCAGGAATTTCTGGGTAAAAAGAAAGGATTCTCCCTGAGCCTGCAAAATGCCCAAATAAGTAAAATGCCCATCCAGCACCCTACCCTGGAAAAAGTTATTCTCTGAGAGTTGTAGCTTCAAACCAGAATGAACTCTTCTCCCCAACCCAAACTGCTACAAATGGCCCAATGTTGGAGTCTTATCAATATGGAGACCTCAGTTACACAATTCCTTCCTCCCCATCCATATTTTCATGAGTTCTCTCAAATTCTCTCTAAAATTGTGTGGTCACCTTTCATTTCATATCAGCTATGCAATCCTGGCTGATGATATGCTTAATGGTATTAATAGCTAATAGTGTTTCCATGTGCTAGACATTGTGCTTAGCTTTTCACCTGTTTGACCTCATTAAGTCATCACAATGACCTTGCAAGGGGAGTACAGGTATTATCACCATTTCAAATGAGGAAACTGAGGTGCAGGTACATTTTTCCCACCTTCCCATGGTCAGTAAGTGGCAAAGTCAGTGTTTGAGCCTACCCAGGGTATACCCAGAGCTCACATCTCTATTCCTATACTTAAGTTGCTTGAGATAATTCTTTCAACCTCTTTATAAGTTCATGATGAAAGACAAGACCTGTCTATAAAATAATGGCTATATACCTACCAAGATTTGTCCTAAGTCAGACATCTTGTGGCTGTGATCCAAAGTGAATTAATTGAAATAAAAATCTAAATGATTCGTTTCTGTAAAACTACCAAATGCTTGGTACCGAAAAACTGGTGTGATTTTTGAGAACAACTTTCAACATAATATTTTGGGTTCTTATACTCTCCTGTGTGCACTTCAAGTTAGCAAACATTTGCCAAACAGTCATTTTGTGCCAGATACAGTGCTGGCTCTGGAAATACAGAGAAAGGTAGAAATTTGCTCCTAAAAACTTTTCTTAAACAGGTAAGTACAGTGTTTTCCAAAATCTCTCCCATGGAGCCCTAGATATTTAATGTTTCTAAAAAGAAAGGAAGAGAGAAAGAAAGTAAGAGGAAAAGGATGGAGAATAGGAGGGAGGGGGGAGAAATAGCTGGAGAATCATTAAATGATTTGATAAAATAAGTTTAAGAAATACTTCTTAGCACTTTGCCCTTTGGATACACATTTTGAATCACCAGCAACACAATGTTTCTCCAAATGTATTTGACCACAGAAAGCCTTTCTCACTGAACATCTAAGAAGATTAATATATCATGGAACATCTCCTTAATATATTGATCTAGTAAACTTTTCCTAGTCCAAAACAAAAATGTCTCAGTTCACAGGCAATGAATCACACAGATGTGGCATTTATACCAATCGTTTTTAAGAATTGTACAGTAATACAAGTTACAAACACCTCTGCTCAAGTAGATACCCTCCTAATAAACTAATAAGAGAGTCCAAAGCAGAGAAATACTAAGCATAGAATGCCTGCTTATTTAGTAATAAGAGTTTCCTATGCCAGTGGTAGTTAGGGTAGGAATGTCTGACATGTCTGAAGGTTCTGGAGGAACTCCTTGGCTTTTGTGTCGAATGACTAAGGCAATGTGTGCGTGCTGCTCAACAGGGAATCTAGGAGAAGAGAGGAGAATTGCCACTGATCGTGACTGAATAGGGGGAAGGGGTTAAGGAAAGACAAAGAGAAAATAATAGGGAAAACCATTTTAAAGTGAAGATGATAAATTTGGGTTTGATCATGCCAGGTTTGAGGTATTTTCTATCAAGAAGTCTCATGCTTAAATCCCATATAAGGAGTGAGAGGGGAGCCTGCAAATGGGGCTCCAAGAGTCATAATCATGGAGTGAAAAATAGGTCCTGAACAAAGAGAGGTCATCAAGAGAAATAGAAGAGTAGGCACACAGGGCCAAGCAATGGGTGATGTCCACATGTAGGGGAAATGAAGAAGGAGAGGAATGACTGAGGGAGAACAAGAAGAGCCAAAAGGAAAAGAGATAGGACCACTAGGCACGTGTAGGCTTCGTGGAAAATAGGGATATGTCATGCGTGAGTGATACCACTTAGCACTTCAGAGAAGTCAAGAAGTGAAAATTAAAAGGCCAGTGGATGGAGCAAATGGTAGTCATTAAGGAATTTCATGAGATATTTCAATAGGAAAGAAAGCATGCCAGACTGTTGGAGAATGAAAAATAGAATTTGGTATTTTTCCCTCAAACAAGTAAAATGCAAAATGCTAAGGATCAAACCATTTTTCCTTAAGCCCTGGTAGCTCAGACGGTAAAACGTCTACCTGCAATGCAGGACCCCTGGGTTCGATCCCTGGATCGGAAAGAACCCCTGGAGAAGGAAACGGCAATCCACTCCAGTACTCTTGCCAGGAAAATTCCATGGACAGAGGAGCCTCGTAGGCTACAGTCCATGGGGTCGCAAAGAGTCGGACATGACTGAGCGACTTCACTTCTGTATGAGATGATGTTTGTGAAGAAAGAGAGCAAGGTTTTTAATGACCTTTTTGTAGAGAAGGTGTTCACCTCTGCTTCTGGAAAGTAATCAGCTCATTCGATGGCATGGCGATAAACTTGCCACCTTGGCTAGACAGCAATAAAGGTTTCCATAATAAAGGTATAAAAATCTTCCATCATTTGAGAACAACTGACTGTAGAGACTAAGAGCAGATTCATCATAAAAATAAATTAAGTTGTTATGTCACTTTTATGTCTGGAAACACCCATCAGAATAAAAAATTAAGTTTTCTATCTATTTCAAGCATTCTTATAGAAATGGGATTGGTAATCCTTGCTTTAGATAATTAACAAAATTGTCCTTGATTAATTTATCCTAAGGCACCAGAGATATAGAGAAAAATATGTGCATGAAAATATTTATTGTTGAATTATTCTAAGTACTTCAAAATTAGAAATAACTTATGTGTCCAAAAATAAGGAATAAGTAAAATAAAATGTGATAGGCAACCACTAAAAGTCATTTTTTCAAATAACATGTAAGGACATGAAATGCTCCCAGCATTTTATTAGAAGAAAAGCAAGATACAAAGCTATATATATATATATATATATATGTTTATATATACACATACACACATATATGTATATATGTATATAATGTATATATGTGTGTATATAATGATTCCAATTTTGTTTTACTTTATACTGATTGATCATAGGACTATAGCATATATAGAGAGAGACTATATATAGTATATATATATAGACTATATATATGAATATATATACATGTATACCTGGTGGGCTTCCATCTATGGGGTCACACAGAGTCGGACACGACTGAAGTGACTTAGCAGCAGCAGCAGCAGCAGCAGCATATATATATAATGATTCCGATTTTGTTTTAGTTTAGAGTGGCTGACTACAGGACTGTAGCTTATATATAGACTATATGTATGTATATACATATATGTGTGTATGTGTGTATATGTATAATGACTCCAATTTTGTTGTTTATACTGGCTGACTATAGGACTATAGCTTATATGTAGACTATATGTATGTATATACATATATGTGTGTATGTGTGTATATATATAATGACTCCAGTTTTGTTGTTTATACTGGCTGACTATAGGACTATAGCTTATATGTAGACTATATGTATGTATATACATATATGTGTGTATGTGTGTATATATATAATGACTCCAGTTTTGTTGTTTATACTGGCTGACTATAGGACTATAGCACATACTGACATTGCCCGTACCTGTCAGTCACTCACAATTCACATCTATACCTACACTTTTTATTGTAAACATATGTGGCTGTTAAAGGGCTTTCTCTAGTCACAGGAACCTGCTTGGTTAGTATGCAGAGCAGGCCAGAAATGCTGGGGAGTTAATGACTCCTGGAGCTGCTCTCATCCAATGACAAGTGTGAGTTGGAGGCTAAATATCCCAAATTCCTCACCTCTCATGGGCTACCACACTAAGCTCTCAGAAGTACCCAGAAGGATAGCTCCACCCTGTGTTCATTAACACACCTTTTCTTACCTGTTTTCCCTTTCCTCTCTCAGTTCTCCACTGCCCTATTGGTGTTTCCAAAGATGAATCTTCCGAAAACCAGTTGCACTCAAATCTTGACCTCAGGGTCTGCTTCCCGGTACCAATCCACCTAAGACAGTAGCATTATGTGAATTATGTGGATGGGTGAATGGGTGGGTAGATGGATAGACAGAGAGGTAAGATAGATGATAGAGAGATTCCTATTTCCTCCCACTGTCAATCATGTTGAGCCCTGCTTCAAATTGGTCAGAAATCAAAACCTGTAGTCCATAACATCTCCTTTAGTGGTTTTCAGTTCAGATTTCAAAGTTGAAGTCACCTTTGGTTTTTCATGGCATCTTATCACTCATGATAGGTCTTTTCCAAATGACAGCCATAGTACATGTACTTCAGCCTTAGCTTATGAAAATTAAATGATTGCTGAAAGTTGGGAGGTGATCCATTGAGGTCCCCCAAATGAATTTTGCCTAAGACGTACTCTATAATCAGTCAAATATATTCTCTACATTTGGTGATTAATCACATAGCTTTTCATTTGGGATAACAACAAAAGCTATGTCATATTTATAGAGATTCTGTCATGATTGCTGTATCAAAATGTTCATTTATTTCTAGGTGGTGAGATTATGAGTACATCAAATATTTTTTGTATACTTGCCCCATTTTCCAGATTTTCTGCAACAATCTTTATGATTTTCTATACTGTGAATCTGCTGAAGCAACATAATGTAGCTTGAACTATAGAGATGGGACTTTGGAATTTACTTACTGTCTTTTTTAAGAGTATTACTTACTCCCTCCTTCCTTATCTATAAAACAGAGACAGTGTTACCCGTTTCATAGTGGTGTTGCGTTAAATGAATCATATATAGGAAATGGTTTAAGCAAGGCCTGGCTCTTACAAAGTTCTCTTTTAGTGTGTTGTTTTTACTTTCATTATCAAGAAAAGGTAATTAAAAATAGAGAGCTGAGGAAGATAATTATTCTAGTTAATTTGCAAAATTACCCTCAAGACAATATGTTGGTTATATTTTACCCAGAATGGAAGCTTCCCCATCTCTCTCTCTCTCCAAATATGCAGACATTAAAAGAGTGAGTACATATTGAACTATTTCACATTTATTAACTTGCTTTAACTCTTTGATGCTTATTTGGGTTGCCCTGGAAGGTATTCTTATCCATCCTCTTTTTTTTTTTTTCTCTCATTAAACTAATGGAAGCATGAAAACCTCCCAAAGTACAGAACAATGGAAAAGGCTCACTGGCACAAGCATGATTTTCCCAGGGTTATTTGGCATGAGTAGAAGGGAGAACGAGACTGCGAATCTGATCTTTGTGATCCTTGAAACAGAATCTGATGGTGGGTCTTCTGTGTTGAAGGAAAGGCTCGTCGGGACTGTTTGCTGACCAATGGCTGCCCAGCACTGTACAGAGGACTGAAGCACTTTTTATGACCCTGGCCACTTGCTCTGATTCTCACACTTCTTTGAGGAACATAGGGTCAGATAGAGGTTGATGCCAGGAAAGCTGTGGAGTTTAGGTCATTATCTGGTAATGCTGGCTCTGTCATGGGGAAAAGCATCTTTCCCCTAAGATCTTTACCCTAGAGCAATGGTGAAGTAATGGTAAACTTTTTTTTTTTTTATACCATGAGGGCCAAATTGGGAAAAATGAAAATGTTAAGAACCATAGTTTTTTTATATCTTGTATTTAGGAAATGCTGCGTTTGCAATTACATTTAAACATGTGTTTATTGAAAACCAGATGGTTTCACTCTTTTTTGACTAAAATTTCAGAAACTTGAGCTTCCCCAATGGTTCAGCTGGTAAAGAATCTGCCTGAAATGCAGGCGATACAGGAGACGTGGGTTCAATCCCTGGGTGGGAAAGAGCCCCTGAAGGAGGAAATGGCAACCCACTCCAGTGTTCTGGAGAATTCCATGGACAGAAGAGCCTGGAGGGGTCTTCTTTCAGCCCATGAGGTCTCAAAGGGTCAGACACGATTGAACGACTTACACACACACACTTCAGAAACTTTATAACTATAGTATCTCATATTAATTTTTTGCCATACAATAAATTGTGGATGTGATGAGACCTGGGGGCGTCTCTGGGACAGAGAGTTGGGGAGGTTGAAAGATGGTGTAGCCAAAGAATTAATGGTGGATCTCTGACCACATCCCTGGCTTCACATCCAGACTCTGCCACCCAGTAGATGCGGCAAGTGATAGCCTCCCTGGGCCCAGGGTTTCAAACTCTAAGAAAGAAATATGAGTACTTTCCTTGTAGTATGGTTGTGACAATTTAAGTAGGTCATACAAGTTGTATAACAAAGTCTGGTGCACATCAGGTATTCATTGGATTGTGTCTTGTCCTTGTTAATTATATCAGTAGAATTTGGTGCAAGGAACTGGCCCAGAGTACAGTTATAGACCAGGGACAAGGACAGTCCTATTTGGAGATATCTACAGTGACTCACTGGAAAAGACTCTGATGCTGGGAAAGGTTGGGGGCGGGAGGAGAAGGGGACGACAGAGAATGAGATGGCTGGATGGCATCACCGACTCTGTGGACTTGAGTTTGAGTGAACTCCGGGAGTTGGTGATGGACAGGGAGGCCTGGTGTGCTATGATTCATGGGGTCGCGGAGAGTCGGACACGACTGAGCGACTGAACTGAACTGAACTGAACTGACAGTAAAGAGAGGAGCTATCATTTATAGGGAATGTCTGTCTGCAGAGTTCACAGAAAATGTGGCTGGTGCCATGAACCCAGTTAAATTAAAACATCAGGTAATTCATTCATATACACACACACAAACACACACACACCCAATCCCATCCCATGATTCCCCTGGCAACCTGAGCAACTGCTAGGTGGGAAAGTTTTTGTTGCAACAACTTCTCCAAAAGGATAGTGGTGAGGGATTCCATAGAAGGATGTGTTAGTTTGGGTTCTACCAAAAGCGCATGCTGAGACAAGGATTTGTAGTTTTCTTGGCTGATGATCCCTGGAAATACCAGTGAGTCATGGGGTAGTGAGACAAGGAAGGGAAGGAGGTCAGTGAACACTGGATTAATGAGCAAGGTGCCCTGGTGGTCATCTGGCACAGCAGAGACTTGTAAGAAACCATGAATACATGCTTCACTTCTGGCAACTGGTAAAGCCGGGGGTAGTTATAGCTAACAACTCCTGTTGGCCATCGAAAGCTGCTCCTATAGGCATTAGCTCCCCGGCACTGCATGCAGACCAAGAATGCACTTGCAGCCCATGAAAGCCTTCAGGCAGGGGTCATGATGCTTGCTTTAGAAAGCCATCATCATATACAGAAATGATGAGTACCAGAGAGATGTGGGTGGGCAACCAATGGTCTCTTATACAGTGGGGCTGTCTCATCTCTCCTAGGTCTGTGACTGATCCGCACTGGATCATTTATTCATCCCCTCCATAAACAGTTCTTGAGCACTTACAGTGTACAAGGCCCTGCAGTGTGTAGGCACTTGATATGTATTGGTTGGTAAAATGGACGTAGCCCCTCCCCTCATGAAACTGACAATCATTTGGGAATGGGAGAAAGACAGTAATGAGGTGGATGGAGAACACACATTCTCTCTCACACACACACACTTACAGTAGTGGTGGTGTGTAAGAAAAAGTGAACATTGTACAAAAAATGTGAAATGGAGAGGGCTAAAGGACACCTACCTATATAGAGTGACCCAGAAGGACCTCCCTGAGGAAGAGGGGTGGCGAGGGAAGGATTTGGGTTTAGCAGATGCAAACTATTATATATAGAATGGATAAACAGCAACGTTCTACTGTATAGCACAAGGGACTGTATTCAATATCCTGTGATAAACCATAATGGAAAAGAATATATATGTATAACTGAGTCAGTTTGCTGTCCTGCAGAAATTAAACCCAACATTGTAACAATGTTTTTTTTTTTTTTAATTTTAAAAGACAGAATGGAGAGGAAGAATGTTCTAAGTCAAGGGAACAGCGTGGGCCATGCTGAAGTCATAAGACGATGAAGTGGACAGAAGGAGAAGCTGAGCTATGTTAGATTAGCTGGTTAGGGAAACTTTCTCCGATGAAGTGACAGAGGAGTGCAAACCTACAGGATGCTTGGGGCTGGTGCACGGGGATGACCTGGAGGGAGGATATGGGAAGAGGGAGGTGGGAGGGGGAGTTCAAGAAGGGGAACACATGTACACCCGGGGCAGATTCATGTCAATGTATGGCAAAACCAACCAATATATTAATGTAAAGTAATTTGCCTCCAATAAAAAAAATAAATAAAGACTTTCAAAAAATAAATAAAAAAGAGAGGAAGAGACAGCTGCGCACTCCTTGGAGATCCCCGAGGGTGTATTCCCGGGACAGGGAGAGCCAGTGCAGGGGCCTGACATCTGAGCTTGGGGAGAGTCTGGGAAGCAGCGAGGACACCAGCACTGTTGGGTTGGAAGGAGGAGAGCAAAGGAGGCAGGAGATAGGCTTGAAGAAGTGGGAAGCAGCTGGATCACACAGGGTCTGGAGACAGAACATGACAAATTGGGATTTTATAGTGTGTAAGATGGGAACCCATTGGCGGTTTTGAGCAGTGGAGCCATGCAATTTATATTTTTAAAAGACCTGGCTTGCAGCTTTGAAAATAGTCTTAAGGGAGTGTGTGGCAGGGGTGGGAGTCAGGGAGGCTGGTTAGGAGGCAGCTGCAGGCAATCAGGGAAGGGACAGTGGGGGTTTAGACACAGGTGGAAGCAGTGGGGTAGGTCCTGTGTGGTCTGTAACACGTCAGATTTGCATGGTCATCCATGCCTTAGCTATTATGGAAATTTGCATCTACAAGCCAGCCTGGTTTGTCAGCTTTTTGCAGGTATTTTCATCACTTTTTTCAGTGATGTTGGACAGCATTTGGTCAGTAGGAGGATCAACTTTAACATTTTTAGTTGCTTGTTCCCAGCATTAGCTTGAACATCCCCTTGGGAGGGGTCACTTGTTTTACAACACTGCATGTCATCCAGAATAGTCAAAACATAGGTAGGCAGCCAGCAGAGGTAACTTGAATGGAAACTTACACAATGCATTTCTGAAAGCAATAAGAAAGATATGAAGGAGATAACAATTCCACTTATGAAATACAGTTTGAAACAAGTCATTGTCCATAGACAGTCAGGAAAAGAGACCTCGTGCCAAGTGATTCAGTTTTTTTTAAGTTAATATAGGGAACTAGAGAGGCAGGGCGTTTATGATCATATCAGGAGGCAAATCACATATTAGAGACTGTAGGGATTCACCACAACCCCTAAGACTAGAGCGTGGGTGGCAAATTAGGCCCTTGAGCCAAATCCAGCCAGCCTACAGCCTGCTTTTACTTAGTTCATGAGCTAAGAATGGTTTTTATATTTTTTAACGATTACATTTTAAACATTGTATGAGTACAGTACCTATGAAATATCTTTGGTTTTCCCTGTTGGCCCATAAAGGCTGAAGGATTTACTATCTGTCTCTGAAAAGTTTACTCACCCCTGGGCAAGAGGCTATAATGGGAGAGTTGGTCTTATTAGAGCACAAGATGGGTTACCCGAGCGAGCAAAAGCTGGGACCATAGATGGAGGTGTTCAGAGGAGCATGAACGAACCAAGGTAGAGATGCAGCCACTCTGGACATGCTACCCAAAGCAGCAGGAGAAAGGGGTGGGGGTGGATGTTAGGTGTTAGGAATGTTAGGTTTCTGCTCCAAGGTCCCATTAACCTCCATTTCTTCTTCCTTCTATTTGGAACTGGAGGAGTGTAAGAGCATTCTCTGCATCCCCCAGAGCTATCAAGCAGGTGGCCAGATATTCTGGCTTCTCCCTTTCTCCTGTCCTCTAGCCTCCCACCAGAGAGCTTCCCATTGGCCCAAACTAATTGGAAGCCAGTTGGAAAGGAAATCAGGCCCCTGAGAATTAGAGCAGAGCAGGGGAGGAGCAGGTCATGGAACTGAGAACAAACAGACAATGGCCAGCAAAGAGTTCCCCTCTGAACGTCAGTTTCCTCATCTACAAAATGTGCAAATTGGATTAAAGCTTTCTTAGAGTTAGTTAGACCTCTGGCTCTATGAGAGCAGAAATATACATTCCTAACTTCCATTCCAGAGGGATGGTTATACTTAACATCGGCCAAGAACCTGGGTAGCATTCCAGCCACTGCTGCTTCAGAGAGAGCAGCCAAAAATGTAAAAATTCAACAAAATTACTCTATGTGTCTTTTTCTTTCAGCCTCACAGGGTTCTGATATTTGTCCTATTCCCATAAAGTCTAAACAGGGCTTTTTAAAACCTAGATTTGGGCACGTATTGAAAATAATTGTAGGTTATGTAATGAAGGCTGTTGTTTCTGTTGAGCTCCCATAGGGAGGTGACAAGTGGCAGAGATTAAATCAGTGTATGCTGGGTGAGCCTTTTATGTAGTTCTCGGTCTCCCTGTGTGTCATTTTACAGAGCAGGCATGGGGGAGTGTGGTGGGCAGAGCCTCATTACCTGGGACAAGCCCTGCTCCCTAGAAGAACACACACATTGCTTTTTTTCGAAGTTACAAAAAACAAGTTCCAGTTCTTCCTTTCAGCTGCTTCCTTTCCTAGGATTGGAGGCAGGAGTTTGGGGATTGGGGTTGAGTTGACTAGAAAAGGATAAAGGAATTTAGCTACAGCAGTAGCCTAGGAGTGTCAGAAGGAAACATCCCACTCATACCTCTCTGTATGTTTATCAGGAATGTTAGGTGTCTGCTCCAGGGTCCCATTAACCTTCATCTCTGCTTCCTTCTATTTGGAACCAGAGGACTGTAAGAGCATTCTCTGCATCCCCCAGAGCTATCAAGCAGGAGGCCAGAAGTCCCTAGCCCTACCCATCCATCCCTAAAAGAATGGCATCTTATGAGCCATGAGAGGAACTGAATTCTCTGGGGACTACGGGGTCAAACAAAAAGGAGGCAGATGCTCAACTGCCTTGCTTGCCAGATGCTGGGCAAACAGAGCTGAAAAGTAAATGCATGGGAGCCTGCGGCTGCAAATGGTGACATCTGTGAGGTTAGCACTGGGATTCCTGATTCCTCTTGCAGGACCCAACTGTGGGACTTCAGAGGCCTGGATGTGAGTCACGACTGCAGACTGTCTCTCAAAGTCAGGTTCACTTTTCTAGATTCCACATATAAGCAATATTATATGATATTTGTTTTTCTCTTTCTGACTTACTTCACTCTATATGACAATCTCTAGGTCCATCCATGTGTCTGCAAATGGCACTATTTCAATATTGAGATATTACTATATGCACTACTACGTAGCTTCCCTGATGGCTCAGCAGTAAAGAATCCACCTGTCAATGCAGGAGAAGCAGATTTAGTCCCTAGGGTGGGAAGATCCCCTGGAGAAGGAAACGGCTGCTCACTCCAGTATTCTTTGCCTGGAAAATCCCATAGACAGAGGACCTTGTGGGCTACAGTCCATGGGGTCATAAAGATTTGGACACCACTTAGCGACTAAGCAAAAACAGCAACAACATTACTATACATAAAATAGATAACTAAAACAACCTACGTTATAGCCCAGGGAACTCTCAGTGCTCTGTGGTGGTCTAAGTGAGGAGGAAATTTTTAAAAGAGTGAATATGTGTATACATATAACTGAATCAATTTGCCATAGAGCAGATACTGACACAAACTTGTAAAGCAACTATACTCCCCCGCCCCAAAAAAAAGGTTCAGAGACCTCCCCTCACCCCTTCAGTCTGCATGCATGTCATGTCGAAACCTTAAAATGGAGATTCCAAGATCCTACCCCAGGCCTCCTTAATCAGCACGACTGCTGGTTCTCCCCAAATGAGTCTGAGACACACAAAATTGGAGAACTGCTGATCCAAGGAGAAATAAATAGGTGGAACTTTAATTTGCAATTGCCTCCCATTCTGTGATAGTTAAAAAAAAAAAGCTTTGGATTTACACTTTGGTTTACGCAACACTTGCTGTATTTATTGTACTTAACAGGATAAAATAGAAAAAAGGAAAGTACCATGACTAAGCAAATGGATGTTTCTCTTTTCTGTTACTGCCATATTTTCTGTTGTGACATATATTACTCTTAGAATGAAAAACAATGTGACAAAAAAACAAACAGTAAGTTAAATTTGGTAGTAATGGGCAAATCAGCAGTTTCACTACCTATCCCCCCATAATGTATTTTTGAGCATGTCTTCCCAAAAAAGGACTGAAGTCCTGGTTGCTTTTCCTCCCTAGGCCAAGTAGCAATTACAAAGTAGTAGTGCATTTTATAGATGTGTGTATGTGTATATACACACACCTGCACATGTATATATATTTCCATATATATGTAAAGATTGACAATTATTGGTAGGGTCATTATCCCCTTGACTGTCCCATTGGAGGCAGAGCTAGAGTATTATTTTCCCCCCTTTTTGCAGGTCAGCACACAGAGACTTAAAACTTTGTTCAAGGTCACACAACTAGTAAAGCCAAACCTGGAAACCTGTCCAAGTCTTGTGACTTCCACAGGTGTCTCAGTGGAGGCGCCTACTTGTCGGTGTCTGTTACCAACTACCCGAACCTCTGTTTTAACAATGATGATGGAGATGATGATGAAGGTAATGATCATCATCAACGTCATTATCATCAAGCAAAAGCCACTGTTTTTTGGTCATTTTACCATATGTGAGAAGCTATTCAGAACTCATCACACGTATTGCATGCTCTATGAGGTGGCTAGCTGAACTCCACTTGACAGGTAAGAAAAGTAAAGCTCATTGAGGCTGAATAACTTGCCAAAAACCACACAGCTGGGGAGTGGCAGAACCAGACATGAGGAGTTTGGTTTCCCTCAAAGGTCAGACTCTTCACCATTTACACTGTGGGGAGCACCAGTGATGTCCTTGAGGTGACAGACCACCACATTAGCGAAGATTCTTTCCTCACTCCTAAATTTTGAGCCTGCTCCCCACCAGCCCACAAGTTGGGCAGGCAAGAAGGATGTAAGGAATGATTGTCAGGGGTACCATGTTCCTTGGGACTCAGAATTACCAGCATTTATTTCCCAGTTGATTTCCCAAGCCCAGGAATTAACTCTGAAGGCAGAACAATCCCATGCTTGGGCTATCATGATCACCCATTTTCCTTTTGTAGCTGGGTAGAATTTGAAAGAAATGAGCTGTTGCTCATACCATTTGTAGAATGTTTTACTTTTTAATTTGAAAAATTGGATGCCAAAGTAGCAGCTGTCACTGGGAGACTGTGAAGGAATCACATAAATGACAAGGTTTTCTAAGAATGCAGCTACATTGAAGAGTTTAATGCTACAGCAGATTCTTGTTTCCCTGGCAAAGGCGTGGAAGCAGGATTTGGGGAGTGGAGATTTCCCAGATAGGATAGAGGGAGTTGAACATCTTTGATCACAGTGAAGGAGCGTTAGTTACGATGCTCCTTAAACATAGTACTGAGAAACCAGAAATAAGGAGAAAGTGCAGAGAACCATTCTTCTTAAGGGCAGAGTTGAGGTTTTCTCCAAGATGGACTTGCTGTGGGTTTCTTTAGAAATCAACTAAGAATTATGCTCAACAACATCTACATAAATAGAGCAGGGGGTTCATTTTCCACCCATTCTTCTGCCATTTGATAATTCATCATCTGACACTTACATTCTGTTATTTATAACCACATTTTTAAATAGCTTTTTTAATTAGCAAAAGGAACATATTATTTTTCCTATTCTAAAAATCCCATAGTACAGAAATTAATGAAGTAGAATATCAGAATTTTCGTTAATGTAACTTTTCAGAGATAATCACTTGTAAGAGTTTCCTTTCATGTGTATCATTTGAGACTTTTTCTTTGCATGTACTCATTTTCATGCAAACTGATTTTGGTGTAAATATTATTTGCAAATTTTTATTTAAAAAAAATTGTAATATCCTCGCACATCAGCTTTTATGGATCCACCACATTATTTGGCCTCATAGCCATACCATAATTTATTAAGCCAGGCACTTATTGTTAGATATTTAGATTGCTCTAGTTTTTCACTGATACAATGTGCAATTAACAGAGTTTTATAACTTCATTAGTAAAATAAGTTCCTGGGACATAAAGGTAGAGAAGTCTCAGATTTTCAGAAATTTTGCCAAACTCCTCTCCAGAAAGCAGTTTAGATGTTCACCAGGAGGATATGGTTCTTTGCACTCTCACCAACAATGGAATCCTATAAAAGTACATACTTAATTATCAGTGAAGATAAACACATTGGTATATAATTATTAGACACTTATGCTCTTGGCAGACATTTTTGAAGAGCCGTATGCTCACCTTTCTTTATATGATATCGCCCTAGCATGTGTACCTGATTCCACCCCGACCCCTTTGCCCCGTGAAATCAGCGTCCCTCACTGCACATTGATGAGGTTTGCTAATCCATGCAACACTCACTATGGCCCAGGCATGATGCTGGACAATGATGGAAATTTAAAAATGAGAAGAGATTCTTTTTCTGTGGAGCTTAGGCTTTTAAAAGGGTACTTGACATGGATGAAATCAAGACACAGATTATGTGGCTTGTCAGTACCCATAGCAAGCCCCTGATTTTACAGGAATCTGCACTCATGTCCCTGAAATCCTTCCCCAATATCACCATCACAGAGTCACAGTGCAGATAATTAGAAAGAAGTCCCTGTTAATCTTTGCTAGTGACAATGGGGTTCCGAACAAATTGCCTAAATTGACAAGTTAATATTTACACAGTGTGGTTGAGTTTTTTAATAATCCATATATCAAATTAATTTATGGCATGGTGCTCATCTTAACCAACCCTCATTAAATGTTGACATTGAAAACAGTCTGCCCAAAAGTGATTGCAAAGAGAACTCCTTTGCCAAGCCCTGGTCCCTCACAGATACAAAAATACCATAAAAGATTTTGTCTTCAGGTTAATTTTTAAGAATTTAGTCTTATTTATCTGTGTGTTTAGTTTATTGCTTGTCAAAATGAGAAAGGACTGGTTTCTCTGATCTTTTTACCAGTCATCATAAGCGATTATTAAGAAAGAGTGAATGCTGTCAGTTGTACCCCATTAAATATAATTTTTTGTTACTTAAGTCATCGTTTTAGACTGACTTTAACTTTGCCATTTTGAAACCTGAAATTACTACTCTGATTACCATGGTCTTTAGAAATGGAATTTGGTCTCTCTGCAGAGTGAGTATTCTCTGGGGAAAAAAAAAAGAAGTTTAAATTTTAGCATTTCCTTTATGCAGATTTTAAAAAGTAAAGCATAAATACTCCATATTGGAGCAAACAGTGCCATAGAAGAAAATGAATGTAAATGCCTTATGTTGCACAAGACTAAATGAAAATGTAATGTGAATTACTTTCTAGCTCAGGCTCATCACTATACCCAGATGACTGTATTTCTATAGTTTTAAAAAATCACTTCAATTTTCAACCAAATGCTACTAGCCAAATAAACAGTGTGTCTCTATCACTTTTTACAATGCTTTTTGGAAGAGATACAGACAATATGGGGAAAATAGTAAAGCATACTCAGCTCATCTTTCAGAATCTCACTACATCACCAGGAGTCCTTAGAGACTTGTTGAACTTTTGAACTTGTCCATTTACTCATCTGATCAATCATTGTAAGCCAGACATGAATGAACATGATGAGTATAGAGTGCTTGTCTTCTGCTGCAGATCCAGCCCCAGACTCAGCCGTATTTGGGTCCTAGGGGCCCCACCCATCCCAGCTAAATGGATAAGGGGTAGGCGCCAAGTGATTAGTTGATCAACAGTCTATAAATAGTTGCTGCAACAAAGAGAGACTCATTCATTCATTTAGCACATCTTAAAAATTTAACTTTTATTTTATATTGGAGTATGGTTGATTGGCAATATTGTGTTAGTTTCAGGTCTATAGTAAAGTAATTCAGTTATACATATATCCATTCTTTTTCAGATTATTTCCCCTATAGGCTATTATAGAATATTGAATAGAGTTCCCTATTACAATAGGTCTTCGTTGATTATCTCTTTTACATATAGTAGTGTATATATGTTAATCCCAAACTCCTAATTCAGCCCATAAGTTTGTCTTCAAAGTCTGTTTCTGTTTTATAAATAAGTTCATTTGTATCGTTTTTTTTTTTTAGATTCTACATGTAAGTAGTATCATATGATATTTGTCAACTTTCTCTATCTGACTTACTTCACTTAAAATATAATCTCTAGGTCCATCCAGGTGCTGCAAATGGTGTTGTTTCATTATTTTATATGGCTGAGTAATATTCCATTGTGAATGCACATGCAACATCTTCTTTATCCATTCCTCTGTCAATGGACATTTAGTTTGCTTCCATGTCTTAGCTGTTGTAAAAACTGCTGCAGCGAACTTTGGGTTACCTGTATCTTTTCAAATTATGGTTTTTCTCTAGATATGTAGCACATGTTTGAATGCCTACACTGTGCCAGGAACTATTCTTGGTGCTGGAGAGCAAGTTACATTGGGTCTTTCTTCTCCTTGAGCTTAACATTGTAGTGAGGGCGAGGACTAGAGAAAAGAAACATGCAAACAAGCAAAAGACCAAGATCATGTAGGACAAGCACAGTGACCAAAATTAAACAGGGGGATACAGTGGATAATAACTGGGAATGGAGTTGGCAAGGTCTCTCTCGTGAGGGGACATTTAAGCTGAGACGTGAGTGACAAGAAGGGTAAACCCTGGGAAGATCTAGGTGAAGAAGAAACAGCAAGTACAAAGGCAGAGGGAACCTCGTGCAGTAGAGGAACAGGTAGAAGAATAGTGCAGGCAAAACACAGTGGATCAAGAGGAGGGTGGGGTACAGTGAGTCATGCAGGGGTCAGGAAGAAATAGGGCCTCCTTGGCCATGCAAGACACTTGAATTTTATTCTGGATGCAGTGGGAATCCTTTGCTTAAGACTAAAGGAGTGACATGATGTGATTTATTTATTTTAAGAATTATTTTAACGGCTGTGTGCAAAATATATTTTTCATTTAATGTACGCAAGAGATGATAGTGGCTTCAATAGGGTTTTAGTCATTAAGAGGGAGAAAACTGGAAAGATTTGCGATATATTTTAAGAGATGGTACATAGAATTAGCTTTGAGAAATAATATGTGGGGAGAAGGCAAGGCCAAGAAGGAATCAAGGCTTGGGGTCCAAAAATGGGGAGGATGGTACTGGGAGATGGTGGCACGTGGATCAGTTGTTCCATTTTGGACATGTAAAGTTGAGATACCTGTTAGATGCAATAGCTGTTGTTTTAAAACAAGTGAATGGCTTGTTATCGAAAGCTATGGTAGACCAATCAGATTCCCTGTTTGCGGTATTTGCACTGAGAAACTGGAGAGACGAAGGGAGTGACAGATGAGTCAGAGCCAGAGAGGCCGTGGAGAGCTCTCTCTGAGCCAGAGCTCTAAGGAAGCAGAAAGTGCATCAAAAAAGGAAGCCAGCTGGAGGAAGGAAAGTACCCTATCAAAGTTAAATACATCTTGAGGCGTCAAGAGGGTGCCTCACCCCAGAGGGAGATGTGAGTTGAGCTGTTGCTCCTTAGACCTGCCTCTGTCTTTCTGACTTTCTAGTTCTGGCCATATGTTCAGTTCAGTTCAGTCGCTCAGTTCTGTCTGACTCTTTGTGACCCCAGGGACCGCAGCACGCCAGGCCTCTCTGTACATCACCAACTCCCGGAGTTTACTCAAACTCATGTCCCTTGAGTCGGTGATGCCATCCATCCATCTCATCCTCTGTCGTCCCCTTCTCCTCCTGCCTTTAATCTTTCCCAGCATCAGGGTGTTTTCAAATGAGTCAGTTTTTAGCATCAGGTGGCCAAAGTATTGGAGTTTCCGTTTCAACATCAGTCCTTCTAATGAATATTCAGGGCTGATCTCCTTTAGGATGGACTGGTTGGATCTCCTTGCAGATCAAGGGACTCTCGAGAGTCTTCTCCAACACCACAGTTCAAAAGCATCGATTCTTTGGTGCTCAGCTTTCTTTATAGTCCAACTCTCACATCCATACATGACCACTGGAAAAACCATAGTCTTGACTAGACGAACTTTTGTTGGCAAAGTAACGACTCTGCTTTTTAATATGCTATCTAGGTTGGTCATAACTTCCCTTCCAAGGAGTAAGCGTCTTTTAATTTCATGGCTACAGTCATCATCTGCAGTGATTTTGGATCTCCCAAAAACAAAGTCTGCCACTGTTAAGTGATGGGACTGGATGCCATGATCTTAGTTTTCTGAATGTTGAGCTTTAAGCCAACTTTTTCACTCTTCTCTTTCACTTTCACCAAGAGGCTCTTTAGTTCTTCTTCACTTTCTGCCATAAGGGTGGTGTCATCTGCACATCTGAGATTATTGATATTTCTCCTGGCAATCCTGAGTCCATCTTCTGCTTCATCCAGTCCAGCATTTCTCATGATATACTCTGCATATAAGTTAAATAAGCAGAGTGACAATATACAGCCTTGATGCACTCCTTCCCGATTTGGAACCGGTCTGTATGTACCTTCCCCAAAATATGCTGTTTTCTTGATATAATTCAGGTTGATTGCTGTCTCTTTCCGATAAACTAAGCTAGATGAAATGAATAACTCAACACACTGAGGACCACAAAGATAAGTCAGATAGTCATTCTCCTCAATGAGTTCACAGCCCAGTAAAGGAGATAGTAATATAAACAATTGTTATATAAAATCCAAATGGAATGGTGAGTGTTAAAATGTTATTCATCTG
Source organism: Moschus berezovskii (assembly GCF_049115385.1). Lineage (NCBI taxonomy): Eukaryota > Metazoa > Chordata > Mammalia > Artiodactyla > Moschidae > Moschus > Moschus berezovskii. The sequence continues at coordinate 22,673,421 of NC_142483.1, forward strand.
ACATTTAGTATTACATGTTTCTTCAGTTCAGTTCAGTTCTTATAAGCAAGCAAAAAATTCAGTACAAGTTGTCTTGGAATCTGCATCAAGTAACAGAAACTGTAAATAATGATTTATATTAGGAAATTTATGGCACTGTATAAAGTAGAAGTTTCTTATATTTTGATCATGGGTTTTCCCAAATGTACGTCCCACCTGGGACTATTATTTACTTAATGTTTTCATGTAATTAAACTCACTTTTGTAGCTGAAATACATACTGTCGCATCATCCTAAGCTACTATGCAGTTCTGGGTGAATCAGTGTCTTTCCTTCAGCAGTAAAATGAGTGTATACCTTCCCTGCCCATCTTACAAAGTGATTATATGGATCATATAAGCCAGAGTATGTTGAAATGCTTTGTGAAAGACAAGTACCTAACAAATTGCAGTGCTTATTAAGAATGTTGTTGTGGACGATAATGATTATAACTCTGGGTTCTTAATGTCAGTGTCACTTGGGCAGTGGTGGCATTTAAAAACCAAAAAGTATCTTTTCTCCTCTAAGCTGTGCTCCAGAATCTTCCAACCCTTTATATCTGTTTTCACTAATTATCAGGACCACACAATTTGGACTGTGCTGAAAATAATTTCCAATTATTTCCAACAAGGAGGCCTTGTCTTCCCAAGTGTTATCAGAGAAGGTGCCTTCTTTTATCAGATGAGTTCATTGTAAACGGACTATGCTGCTGCTGCTAAGTCACTTCAATCATGTCCGACTCTGTGTGATCCCATAGACGGAAGCCCACCAGGCTCCCCCGTCCCTGGGATTCTCCAGGCAAGAACACTGGAGTGGGTTGCCATTTCCTTCTCCAATGTGTGAAAGTGAAAAGTGAAAGTGAAGTCACTCAGTCGTGTCCAACCCTTAGCGACCCCATGGACTACAGCCTACCAGGCTCCTCCATCCATGGGATTTTCTAGACAAGAGTACTGGAGTGGCTTGCCATTGCCTTCTCCGAAACAGACTATACATTATAATATATAGGATGGCATAAACAAAGATTTAGTGCCACTTCTTGGCTACAGTCTTTGAAGCTCTGAGTCTATTTCCTAACTTGTAAAATGGAAATAAATAATACCTATTTTGTAAAGGTTTTGTGAATTTTAATGACATAATGACAGTTAATTGCTTAATATAGTACCTGAGCCATAGCAAGCTCTAAATAAATAATCAGTCACTATTATTTTTACTGCGTGTAAGATGAGAATTGCTATTCACATTGGTGATACTTATATTAGGAGTCTATGGTTCCAAGTATTATAGTACCTACCTTGTAGGATTATTGTGAGAAATAAATCAAGAGTTCTCACATATGAACAGTGTGTGGCACATATAAGTTGCTTAATAAATGTGAGCCTTTGAGGTCCTCATCAGCTTCTGTTATCTCAGTGTTTATTACAGTACATCTTATTTTGGATAAAACAGAGTATGATGACAGGATTCTTAGTTGTAGAAAAGTCAGTGTTAAATCAGAATTGATTGTCGACGTTGTCATCTCTATTCCTTTGTTCAAAGAATAGTATAGGAGTTTAATGTAGTCTTAGAAAATAATAGGTTTTCAAAAGATACTATGTGATAAACAGGAAATATGAGCATCATCTCATTGATTTGAATACATGAAACTTTTTATTAATAAAATTTTAGACTTGTGCTATTATACAGTAACTGCTTGTGGCCACAAACCCTTGAAGTGTGGCTAGTCTGAATGGAGATATGCTGTAAAGTATGAAATGCATACTAGATTTCAAAGGCTTAATATGAAAAAATAGTTAAAATTTCATTAATAATATTTTATATTGATTAGACATTGACATAGTAATATTTGGGGTATATTGGTTTAAATAGACTATTTTAATTAACTTTACTTGTCTCTTTTTACTTTTATAAGGAGCCTATTAGAAAATTTAAAATTAAACCTGCTGCTCCCATTGTTTTTTGCATTATATTTCTGTTGGACAGCACTAATCTAAGCCACTTCATAGTTCAAATGTTGACAAAATATCATGGCTCATCTCACAGTAGCAACATTTTTTCAGAATTTCAATGTAAATTATTTTTGTACTATTAATAGTATTTTTGTACTGATAGTTTTTATCTTTTGAAGTCACTTTCTAAACATTGTTTTGTAGCAGGCCATGATTTTAAGTGGGTAGAGTTGATCATCCAGTTCTGTTACTTGCTTAGATCTTATTCTAGAGTATTTAAAATATATTATTTTGTGACATCCCCTGGAGAAGAGCATGGCTACCCACTCATTATTCTTGCCTGGAGAATTCCATGGCTGGAGGAACCAGGGAGGCTACAATAGGGTTGCAAAGAGTCAGACACAAATGAAGCAACTTAGCACACACACATTTTATGACATAAAATTCAAAACAGTTGTTTCCACCGAATGAAAGATCTGAAAAAGTGACAATTTACCTTAAAACTAACAAAATAACAAACACAAAAGTGACTAATGTTATAATTATATAAATAATCTTGAAGGGGTTTCTGTGGCTGAAATTAGGTGATGAGTCTGAAAACAGTGGTGGATTGTTCAGATATTGATAGTATTTTGATTAATTTATAATAGGAAAATATTGCTTTCAGTAGTTCCATTATGGGCTTCCCAGGTGGCTCAGTGGTAAAGAACTCCCCGGGGAAGTGGGAGATACAGATTCAATCCTTGGGTTGGGAAGATCCCCTGGAGAAGGAAATGGCAACCCATTCCAGCATTCTTGCCTGGGAAATCCTATGAACAGAGGAGCCTGGCAGGCTACAGTCCATAGAGTCACAAAAGAGTCGGACGCGACTTAGCAACTAAACAAGTCCCATTATGCCCAGCAATACTGTAGATTATAAATGATTACCATGTCCTACACAGTATACCATATTAATTTGCAAATACAGGGGGTTTTTACTGAAAATAATCTTGTATAACATGCAGATCCGAAAGTTCTATCAAGTATACAGTATACATATGACAGGGAGACCTTTTAATGAGTTAATTTAGTTCACTTTTAAAGTGAAAACATTTTATAAAGTAATATGTTGATAACATTTAAAATCTCATATGAAGCTACCAACTGTAGGTCTGGGTATTCGAGCTGTAGGAAGGGTTCTAAAATGAAAAGCCCTTGTCAGTGAAGGTCAGAGAGAAACTATTCTGCTTTATGGAGATCTTCTTAACAGCATTCTAGAAACTTTCTAAAGCATGCAAAATGATGTTCTGAAAAGAGGTTTAGCTTAGAATTCACAATTCACAAAATAAATGGAATATTGTAGTTTCTGTAATCCAGTCCCCTGAAATTTCTTCCTTTGTTCTACAGGATTTTAATAACCTGTGCATCTCCAAATTTACAAATGATTTGTTTTCCCAAAGTTTCTCTCCAATCAGTCATCCTCTTGCAATAGAGAGAGTGTTGGGTTCCAATTCTAGTTCACTAAAACCACATGATAGCTAACATGATTCACATTTACAATGGCCACAGCAGATGCAAAATAATTAATTAAAAGAGATTGGTATAGAACTAAAGAACATCTTTAAAAGGTGTCTTGAAGATCCATGCATGAAGAGAAGCAGTTTTTGATTAGCAACTGAAAAATGAATAGGAGAGACTTCCATGACATCCTGAAAACTGCACTGGCAATGTTCAGGGACCATAGACTTTACTGCAAAGGTTCTGGAATCATCAAATAGTATTTCTACATGTTGTCTGTTCACTGATGGGAGTACATCCCCCTCCTGACTCTTCCACTCAGCCATGGTGAGCTGCTCTCGTGGTGTAGGTAGAGAGAATGTTGTGGGGGAAAGGATAGAACAAGAGTGGGATAGCATAGAGAGATTTCTGTGGTTGAGATGGTTGAGAAAGAGGTGAAAGGTAAAAAGGGGGCATACTTAAAGAGATGGAATGTGAGTGAAAGATAGTAACTGAACTGGGGAAAAACTTGGAAGAGAGAATGTGGGTTTCACTTTGTGCTCAGTGGTAACGGCTCATTTTCTGAGCTCCAGCACTCTTCCAGGACTGTGCTGTGTGCTTGACACACATGCAGTTGTCACAACTAAAGGCACTGTTAGTCCCATTCATAAATGAGGAAACCAAGGCTCAGAGTCTTAGATGTTACATTGAACTCTGTGAAATTGCCAGTATTGTGCTTGCTGCTGCTTTTGCTGCTAAGTCGCTTCAGCCATGTCTGACTCTGTGCGACCCCATAGACGGCAGCCCACCAGGCTCCGCCGTCCCTGGGATTCTCCAGGCAAGAACACTGGAGTGGGTTGCCATTTCCTTCTCCAATGCATGAAAGTGAAAAGTGAAAGTGAAGTCGCTCAGTCGTGTCCGACTCTTAGCGACCCCATGGACTGCAGCCCAACAGGCTCCTCCGTCCATGGGATTTTCCAGGCGAGAGTACTGGAGTGGGGTACCATTGCCTTCTCTGTATTTTGCTTGGCATATGGCAATTTCATATGGCTCAACCTAACACCTTTCCCGGGGACACAGAATTAGTAAATTGGAATGAGGTTGCAAATGCAGCTCCACCTGGCTCCCAAGCACTTCATCTTTCCCCCACTTTCCACACATCTACACAACTACATTGAAGGGAAGAGAAAACATGTTATGGGGGATCTTACTTCAGACAGGACCCTTCTCTCACCATGAGGATGCTGACACCATGGGGGGAGGGATGACTGGGAGTTTCTCACAGCAAGGTTGAGGGTTAGGTGTAGAGCAGAACCAGTCATCTGAATAGCAGTCTGTCTGCTATTTGTAGCTTGAAAGTTGTCAATGTTAAATAGTTTGTAGAAAAAAGTTAATCCACAGAGTGAAGGCCATTTTTACAATAGCTTATATTATAACATGTTTTAGATACTGGACAGACATTGTAATCTGCCCCTCAGCGTACAAAAGCGTGGTTTTATCAGTTCTCAGTAACTTGCATCTTATGTAAGTTATTGCATTTCAATTGGCTGTACCTTTCAGTGAATAGCATTCCAGCAGCTAGAGGAGTTCAATCAATGATAGTAATATCTTATGAGGGACTTTCTTTGTAGACATTTCTATTGATTTTTATATTTTCACTTCCCCGAAGATTTCATCCCTGAGTTGAAATCTCTACCTGTCAATAAATGCACCTCCATCTGTTGTTCTGGGCTTAACTTGTCATTCTTTCTGGATATTAACCCAGCAGAGAGATTATTTGTGTGCACATTGTTTCCTCAGACTTAGGATTTAGACCTTCCTTCCTTTCTTCTTCTCTCCCTCCCTCCCTTTCTTCCTTCTCACCTTTCCTACCTTCCTCCTTCCCTCTGTGTTTTTTCTTCTTCCTGATTGACCCCTGGAGAGAAAGTCTGTGGAGGAACTGATGACTGGACATGGGTCCGGTGCCCTGAGGAGGCAGTGGGATAGGCTTGAGGTGATTGATGGAGGGCACCTGCTTCTTTCCAAGTTTGCAGCTCCTACTTCTCAACAGTGTGCCACCAAAGCAAGTATTTGCCAGTGGAATGCTACAGAATGTCCCAAATGTTTTTTCTGAAATATTTTGAGAAAAATTTGTCTCAGAAGGTGGATAAGTTTGGCCAGTGATCCCCAAAGGGATTTTTGAGAAACGTTAGTCCTATGAAATGCTCTTCAAGGTAGGAGTCACACTGTCTCCAAGAGGTATCTGCCCTTCATGTTCATTGCCCCATTATTCATAATAGCCAAGACATGGCAACATCAACGAATGGATGTATAAAGAAATCATATATATATATATAAAATATTCATATATATGTCTACTTATATATCACATTTTATATAGTATGTGTACATGTGTATTTATGTGTGTGTGTGCTTAGTTGCTTAGTCGTGTCCGACTCTTTGCAGCCCCATACACTGTGGCCCACTGGGCTCCTCTGTCCATGGGATTTCCCAGGCAAGAATACTGGAGTGGGTTGCCATTTCCTTCTCCAGGGGATCTTTCTGACCCAGGGATCAAAAACCAGTGTCTCTTGCACCTCCTGCACTGGCAGGCAGACTCTTTATATGTATTTATAGATGCAAATATTATTCATCATGTCCGACTCTGTGCCACCCTATGACTGTAGCCCACCAGGCTCGTCTGTCCATGGGATTCTTCAGGTAGGAATACTGGAGTGGGTTGCCATGCCCTCCTCTAGGGATAAAAAGAAAGAAGTCTTCCCATTTGTAACAATATAAGTGGCCCTTGAGGGCATTATGCTAAGGAAAATAAGTCAGACAGTGAAAGAAAGATATTATATGATCTCACTGAAGTATGGAATCTGAAAAAGCCAAATTCAGAAACAGAGTTAGGAGGATGGTTGCCTGGCGATGAGGGTCAGTTAAGTGAGAAGATATCAATCAAAGAGTACAAACTTCCAGTTGTAAGATCAGAAAGTTCTGGGGAATCCAATGCAGATCATGGTAACTACAGTCAACAGTACTGGTATTCATTTTGAAATTTATGCTTGCATCAAATCATCACATTATATGCCTTAAATTTACACAATGTTTTATATAAATTATTATATCTCAGTAAACCTAGAAAAATAAATAAATAATAATGGAAGACTGGGAGGAAAGTAATTTAAATGCTTTTAAGAGCACCATTTATTGGCCCCATCACACTGTACACTGGAATAGTGAAGGCTCTGAAAAGTCCTGCAAAAGAGAAGCCTGTTAAGCAGGCTTCTGTTAACTCTGCTAACCCAGCATTTCCCTAACTCATTTGATCAGAGAAACTTGTCTTTAAATTCAACGTCTAGTAACATCACATAATTAGCCTTACACAGAACACACTTTGGAAATGTTGAGTTAGACATCACTGAAGTTTTATTCCAAATGCAATAGAAGAGCTATATCTCTTAAAAGGATCATTTAAAAATAAAAGTTAAAAGTTTCCATGTTGCCTCAGGCCCATACTCATCCCAGTTTATGAATCTGTCTTTGACGGTGGTGGAAATGATGTTTTGTGGGTTCAATTCAGTCGCTCAGTCATGTCCAACTCTTTGCGACTCCACAGACTGCAGCACACCAGACCTCCCTGTCCATCGCCAACTCCCAGAGTTTACCTAAACTCGTGTCCATTGAGTTGGTGATGCTATCCAACCATCTCATCCTCTGTTGTCCCCTTCTCCTCCTGCCTTCAATCTTTCCCAGCATCAGGGTCTTTTCAAATGAGTCAGTTTTTTGATTCAGGTGGCCAAAGTATTGGGGTTTCAGCTTTAGCATCAGTCCTTCAATGAATATTCAGGACTGATCTCCTTTAGGATGGACTGGTTGGATCTCCTTGCAGTCGAAGGGACTCTCAAGAGTCTTCTTCAACACTACAGTTCAAAAGCATCAATTCTTCGGCACTCAGCTTTCTTTATAGTCCCACTCTCATATCCACACATGACTACTGGAAAAACCATCGCCTTGACTAGACAGACCTTTGTTGGCAAAGTAACATCTATGCTTTTTAATAAGCTGTCTAGGTTGGTCATAACTTTTCTTCCAAGGTGCAAACGTCACCATCTACAGTGGAGCCCCCCAAAATAGTCTATCACTGTTTCCACTATTTTCCCATCTATTTGCCATGAAGTGATGGGACTAGATGCCATGATCTTAGTTTTCTGAATGCTGAGTTTTAAGCCAACTTTTTCACTCTCCTCTTTCACTTTCATCAAGAGGCTCTTTAGTTCTTCACTTTCTGCCATAAGGGTGGTGTTATCTGCATATCTGAGGTTATTGATATTTCTTCCAACAATCTTGATTCCAGCTTGTGCTTCATCCAGCCCAGCATTTCTCATGATGTACCCTGCATATAAGTTAAATAAGCAGGGTGACAATATACAGCCTTGACATGCTCCTTTCCTGATTTGGAACCAGTCTGTTGTTCCATGTCCAGTTCTAACTGTTGCTTTTTGACCTGCATACAGACTTTTCAGGAAGCAGGTCAGGTGGTCTGATATTCCTATCTCTTTAAGAATTTTCCACAGTTTATCATGATCCACACAGTCAAAGGCTTTGGCATAGTCAATAAAGCAGAAATAGATGTTTTTCTGGAACTCTCTTGCCTTTTCTATGATGCAGCAGATGTTGGCAATTTCATCTCTGGTCCTTCTGTCTTTCTAAATCCAGCTTGAACATCTGGAAATTCATGGTTCACGTACTGTTGAAGCCTGGCTTGGAGAATTTTGAGCATGACTTTACTAGTGTGTGAGATGAGTGCAATTGTGCAGTAGTTTGAGCATTCTTTGGCATTGCCTTTCTTTGGGATTGGAATGAAGACTGACCTTTTCCAGTCCTTTTTTGTGGGTTAACACTTTCAAATATATGTTGTCCATTTATTAGTCAGTATGTCAAGGCTGTATATTGTCACCTTGCTTATTTAACTTATATGCAGAGTACATCATGAGGAATGCTGGGCTGGAAGAAGCACAAGCTGGAATCAAGATTGTTGGGAGAAATATCAATAACCTCAGATATGCAGATGACACTACCCTTATGGCAGAAAATGAAGAGGAACTCAAAAGCCTCTTGATGAAAGTGAAAGAGGAGAGTGAAAAGGTTGGCTTGAAGCTCAACATTCAGAAAACAAAGATCATGGCATCTGGTCCCATCACTTCATGGGAAATAGATGGAAAAACAGTGGAAACAGTGTCAGACTTTATTTTTTTGGGCTCCAAAATCACTGCAGATGCTGATTGCAGCCATGAAATTAAAAGACGCTTACTCCTTGGAAGGAAAGTTATGACCAACCTTGATAGTATATTAAAAAGCAGAGACACTACTTTGCCAACCAAGGTCCGTCTAGTCAAGGCTATGGTTTTTCCCGTGGTCATGTGTGGATGTGAGAGTTGGACTGTGAAGAAAGCTGATCGCCGAAGAATTGATGCTTTTGAACTGTGGTGTTGGAGAAGACTCTTGAGAGTCCCTTGTACTGCAAGGAGATCCAACCAGTCCATTCTAAGGGAGATCGATCCTGGGTGTTCATTGGAAGGACTGATGCTAAAGCTGAAACTCCAATACTTTGGCTACCTCATGTGACAAGTTGACTCACTGTAAAAGACTCTGATGCTGGGAAAGGTTGGGGGCGGGAGGAGAAGGGGACGACAGAGAATGAGATGGCTGGATGGCATCACCGACTCTGTGGACATGAGTTTGGGTGAACTCCGGGAGTTGGTGATGGACAGGGAGGCCTGGCGTGCTGTGATTCATGGGGTCGGGGAGAGTTGGACACGACTGAGCGACTGAACTGAACTGAACTTTGTTATATTGAGCACTAACGCTGCTGGCCTGACTTAGTGACGATGCTGAAAGTGATTGATGAAGATCTAAAGATGAAGTGTCTAATGTGACTAAGGTGTCAATCAAATGTAAATGGAGGGGGAAGACTATCAAGACATCAAGGATGTCTCCTGTGACTTTATCCTGGGTGGCCAAGTTTATAAATTAGAGGTGTGTCTTAATTGTGCTGCATTTTCCTTGGTTGTAGATAGATAGTTCATGAGTGTATGGTTAGACAAAATTTACTAATTAGTGGAGGTCCCAGTCTTATACTCAGCACTTCATCCATGAAGAAGCCCTAGACTTTACCACCTTTGTCCTCTTTTCCCCTACCCTCTGAAGAGAGAAAGTACAGAAACTGAATTGTGCCCAGTATAGATGAACTTAACATTCTGAAAGAGATGGGAATCCCAGACCACCTCACCTGCCTCTTGAGAAACCTGTATGCAGGTCAGGAAGCAACTGTTAGAACTGTACATGGAACAACAGACTGGTTCCAAATAGGAAAAGGTGTACGTCAAGGTTGTATATTGTCACCTTGCTTATTTAACTTATATGCAGAGTACATCATGAGGAATGCTGGGCTGGAAGAAGCACATGCTGGAATCAAGATTGCTGGGAGAAATATCAATAACCTCAGATATGCAGATGATACTACCCTTATGGCAGATAGTGAAGAGGAACTCAGAAGCCTCTTGATGAAAGTGAAAGAGGAGAGTGAAAAGGTTGGCTTGAAGCTCAACATTCAGAAAACAAAGATCATGGCATCTGGTCCCATCACTTCATGGGAGATAGATGGAAAAACAGTGGAAACAGTGTCAGACTTTATTTTTTTGGGCTCCAAAATCACTGCAGATGCTGATTGCAGCCATGAAATTAAAAGACGCTTGCTCCTTGGAAGGAAAGTTATGACCAACCTTGACAGTATATTAAAAAGTAGAGACATTACTTTGCCAACCAAGGTCCGTCTAGTCAAGGCAATGGTTTTTCCCGTGGTCATGTATGGATGTGAGAGTTGGACTGTGAAGAAGGCTGATCGCCGAAGAATCAATGCTTTTGAACTGTGGTGTTGGAGAAGACTGTTGAGAGTCCCTTATACTGCAAGGAGATCCAACCAGTCCATTCTAGAGGAGATCAATCCTGGATGTTCATTGGAGGGACTGATGCTAAAGCTGAAACTGCAATACTTTGGCCACCTCATCCGACGAGTTGACTCACTGGAAAAGACTGTGATGCTGGGAAAGGTTGGGGGCGGGAGGAGAAGGGGACGACGGAGAATGAGATGGCTGGATGGCATCACCGACTCTGTGGACATGAATTTGAGTGTACTCCAGGGGTTGGTGATGGACAGGGAGGCCTGGCGTGCTGTGATTCATGGGGTCGCGGAGAGTCGGACACGACTGAGCGACTGAACTGAACTGAACTGAACTGATAGATGAACTTGAGCTGTTCTGAGCAGTCAAGTAAATGTCTCCCAAGAATAAGAGCACACTGGGATTTGTATCAGGAGCTGCTGTTGTAGAACCCACTTAATATTTAAGTTATTCACATCAGTGATTGTAAGTCTAAGTAAGCAACACTGTTATTTATGACAGTTCATGAACACTGGGCTAAGAGAACCTCAGCTTCATAGATAATGAGCCTGTTTCAAGGAGACTGCAAACTCAAATACCAGCAGTGCCAGGCAAGTACCATCAGTGATGAAGTGGACAGGGTATGAAGACATCACAGTGCAAAAGAAATGGAGAAATAGCCGATGCCACTCAGGTCTAAGAAGAACCTCAGAAATGATGGGATCCTCACCAACAGATGCTAAAACACGGCAGGGATGTTCAAGGAGAAACCGAATGTATGCTTAATTTTAAATATCTCTCCTGAGAGATTTATAAATTACAAAGGGAAAAATAATAAACTTTACAGTAGAGAAACCCAGTAGACACCACCTTAACAAAAGTTAACATCACCAGAAATACGATAGCATGGACCCCATGGTGAGATCACAAAATTGCTTCTGTGGCCCTTTTTGATACAAATGCATAGCTTCAATCTAATCATGAGAAAAAAGGAGGCAAACTCAAGATGAGACACCCTGTGAAATAATTGACTAGTAATTATCAGAAGTGCCACAGTCATAAGACCGGGAAGAATGAGGAGCTGTCATCAGTTGAAGGAGACTAAAGAGGCATAATAACGAAATGCAGTGTGGGATCCTCTGCTCCAGAACAGAAGAAGGATATTAAGAGAAAAATGGTTGGAATTTGAATAATCTCTATAGGTGAGTTAAAAATATGAGATATTAACATTAGGAGAAAGTGAGGAAAAGATATACGTGAACTCTCTATGCTGTTTTTTTTTGCAAAATTTCTCAGTCTAAAATTAGTTTAAAAGAAATAAGTAGAGCAGAAAAACAAAGAAAAAGAAATGGTGAGATTCAGAAACCCCAACACAGCACTAACCTGTAGAAATACAGTGGGAGACATGAATATGAGTCACACATGTCATTTTAAATTTTCCAGTAGCAAATTGAGGTAAGAAAAGATTGGTGAGATTAATTTTAGCAATTTAACCCACTATGTCAAAAATATTATCATTTCAACATGTAATCAGTATGGAAAATTACTGAGCTCTTTTATCTTCTTTCCTGTTCTAAGTCTTCAAGATCCAGTCTCAGCTGAGACCGGCCGCTTTGCCAGTTCTCAATTGCCTCATCTGGCTAGCGGCTACCACATTGGACAGCACATTTACTACCATCAAGACACAGTCTCTTTGCATCTTTTATTATATTTCTGCTTCTTTCTATGAAGGTTTTGTTCTTTCCTACTATAGACTCCTCTTCCTTCCCTCACTTTACGAGCATGTATCTGTTCCAGGCATTGTTCTATGCACAAAACTGAGAAAAATTTCCAATTTTCTGGAGTTTCCATTCTTGAGGAAATGATTGACTTAAACAGTAGCTACAGTATATTAATAAATTATACAGTAATTAGAAAATAGTAAGTGCTATGGAGTGGGAGTGTGGGGGGCATGGAGCTAGGTAAAAGGACTCCGGTATGCTAGGGGGTAGAAAAGGCTAAAAGAGGCAGGATCTAAACCAAACCCTGATCACCTATGGCTTCATTCTGGTATTTTCCATTGTTTAGTTTCAACAGACAGTTTGAATGGAGGAATTAATGGAAAAGTTAAAAAAAAAAAAGTGTTCTACTTTGACTAATTTAGGACTTAATAAGGTCAAATCCAGCTAAGTCATAAAGGGCAACACCTGACTGCTATTTTCAATGTCTGGTTTAAAGAAGTTGAAAACTTCCTAAACGGCCAGCTCTCCAACTAAACAAAGCAGAAATATGCAGGAGCTACCCTGTAAGGACTAGGATATCTCAGAAAACAGAGGGTTTTCAAATTATGGGCTTCCCTTATAGCTCAGTTGGTGAAGAATCTGCCTGCAATGCAGGAGACCCTGATTTGATTCCTGGGTTGGGAATATCCACTGGAGAAGGGATAGGCTACCCACTCCAGTATTCTTGGGCTTCCCATGTGGTTCAGCTGGTAAAGAATCTGGCAGCAATGCAGGAGACCTGGGTTCAGTCCCTAGGCTGGGAAGATCCCCTGGAGAAGGGAAAGGCTACCCACTCCAGCATTCTGGCCTGGGGAATTCCATGGACTGTATAGTCCATGGGGTCACAAAGAGTCAGACATAACTGAGTGACTTTTTGAAATTATGCAGCCCACTGCAATTTCTTGACATGAGTCCAGAAAGATTTGATCAATAGTTTGATTCTTTCTTGCCCTGAAATTTTAATACTTATAGTCTGGTGAATTTAACATATTCAAAAAATTGATTTCTTATCTCTAGAGGAATGTGAATTTTGTTTACTCTCCTTGTGATATAGTAGGAGGTTCACTGTTTTTTGTTGTTGTTGTTTTGTTTTTAACTTTTGGTGTGTAAGAGTTACTCATTGAAATACCTCCCAATTGCAGTTGTTTCTGTTCTGGGATATGAGAAAACAGTGGCTGCAAGAAATACGTGTTAGGAATCCTGCAACCTCTGCTTTTCCAAGTCTGAGATACCTAAAGAAGTAAAAAGGCAGGAGTTGTAACAGAAAGGAAAAGATTGTATTGTGTGTATGTTTGTCCTGCCTCTGATTGTGTGAGGAGTTTGTTGGAATATAGAATTTTGGGCCTAACCCCAAATCTCTAGATTCCAGATCTTTGGAAAATGGAGTCTGAGAATCTGGTGGTTCATAAGGTTCCTGAGTAATTCTTATGCCCACTGGGTTTTGAGAACCATGGGTCCTGGTGTCAGAAAGGCCCAGATTTTAATGCCGGGGCCTCTGCTCATTGGCTGGGATTTTCAGAGGGTCTGTTCTAAGGAAAGGATACTGAAATGCCTCCTGCATGTTGGGTTCTCAGTCCATCAGGCTATGTAACAAGAAGACCAGGGGATTTGGATCCAGCATACTAACCCCTACTGTGCTGGGTCCAGCAGGAAAATTCTTCAGAGCTCTTAATTGTGATATTTTAACAAAGGATTTTCTTCCTGTTGTTTAATGCATCTGGCATCAAGCCTGCTTTTATTGCTTTGTTTTCCTAAGGGGAATGCAAGCATTTGTTTCTGCTTCTTTTCTTTTCACTTGGTGTACTATATTGCATGTATTTATAGTCTGAGGAGGCAAGAAAGAGAACTAGTGCAGACTTGTGCTTTCAAGGCCTGCCATGTGGACCTGGGCAGGAACATGTCAGGCCTCCAAAAATGAGCCAGCAGGTTCTTTGTTTGCACTCTGAACATAGCCCTTTTACCTCTGTGGTTCCCATCTAAATAGCTCTTCTTAAAGGATAAAGCATGTTATCAGGGCCTAAGAAGTAACTTGTAATTATGAGCTCTCGAATGGACTCAGATACTGTTTAAGAGCACCAAATGAAAGAGAAACTTAGAAGGTTTGTGCTCTTTAACTAGACCTTGGAGCCCTGGATAAACTTACTTTTTATGTTATAGTCTCTTGTTTTTACTTCATTTTTAAAATTACAGAAGTAATAGCTGCCCATTGTACAATATTCAAATAATACAGATATACTAAGGAAAAATTGAGAGCTATCACACACCAGTCAATCCGGTTCTATCCTGTGCTGTTCTTTTAAGACTTTGCTAGACATTTGCAAATATCTGAGATCTTTAGATTGCAAATGAGACCAGTCCAATTCAAAAAAAAGAAAAATAGGAGGAATCTCTTGGCTTATATAATCATACCTACCTGAGTTGTACCAGCTTCAGGAATGGCTGGATCCAGGGTCTCCAGCAGGATCGTCTTTGTTTCTCTCATCTCTGGCTCATCTTGTCCTTGTTCTGTGTGTCTGTCCCCTCAGTTGGCTTTCCCCATGTGCTGGGAAGGATAGCTATCTGCAGACCTGGATTTGCTCCAGATTCAAGACAAAATAATGTCCTATCTCCCTTCAAAAATGTGTGAATCCTAATCCTCAGAACCTGTCAATATGTTATCTGACATAGCAAAGGAGAATCAAAATTGCAGATGGTATTAAAGTTGTTCATCAGCTGACCTATTGGCTTCCCTGATCACTCGGAGGGTCAAGAGTCTGCCTGCCATGAGGGAGACCTGGGTTTGATCTCTGGGTCGGGAAGATCCCCTGGAGAAGGAAATGGCAATCCACTCCAATATTCTTGCTTGGAGAATCCCATGGACAGAGGAGCCTGGTAGACCACAGTCCACGGGGTTGCAAAGAGTCACACGATTAAGCAACTTCACTCACTCACTCATCAGCTGAACTTAAAATAGGAATATTATCCTGCATTATTAAGGTGGACCCAAAGTAATCACAAGGTCCTTAAAAATGAAAGAGGGGTTAAGAAGGGTTAAAGTCAGAGGAGATGTGATCATGAAAGTGAAATCAGAAAGAGAAAAAAATGTGAGAAACCTCACACAAACATCTATTGCTGGATTTGAAAATGGAAAAATGGGACCATGAACCAAACAAGTGGATGCCTCTGGAAGCTGGAAAATCAGGAAATGGATCCGCCTCATCCACCACAGAATCTCCAGAAGGGAACACAGCCATATTGATACGATGAGACTTTTGTCATATTTCTGATCTACATAATGATAAGATAATAAACCTGTGTTCTGTTAAGCCACCAAGTATTTGGTGATTGGTTCCAGTAGCCATTGAAACCTAATATAGGGCCCCAAAGTCAAGATTTTGTTTCTCCTTAAAATCAAAATTGTTAAAAATCCGTGGAAGGCTTCTGACTAGCCTAGCTTGATTTTCAGGCAACCTCCATCCCTGTCACAATGGTCAGTAGAACAGGATACTGTTCTTTATGGCAGGGAAAAGGGATCAACACTGGCAGCCCAGAAAGGGATCGACTCAGAACTGCATAACTGGCATGGAAACAGAAATTCCCCGAATGGAAGCTTGTGTGGGTTTGTTGTTTATAGCTTGTTTTTCAGAATGGATATGTGAGATGTATTTTGTTCTATAATTTTCTTAATTCTCTTTACAACATATTTTGGAGATATTTCCATTTCAATTTATTTAAATTCGACTTTGTTGTCTTTAGTAGCTGCCTGTTATTCCATTGGGTAGATGAGCGAAACTGATTTAACCTAGTTTCCTGTTGATGGACATTTAAGATGTTTCTAATCTTTTCTTCCAAAGAAGTCTGAATGTACTGTCCTTCAGTGTATCTCTGTGCATGTTATAGGACTTACTTTGCTTTGTTTTTTTTCCTCAAATTGGTAATGTGAGAGTGTGACGAAGAATAGAACAGGGATAGGTGTAGAGGGCAGAATGGTGCCCTCCCCCTGAAAAATATGTACAAGCCTGAATCCTCAGTATTTGTGTATGTGAACTTATCTGGAAGTAGAGTCTTTGCAGATGTAATTAAGCATCTTGAGATGAGATCATTCTAGATTTAGGGTGGGCCCTAAATCCTGTGATGAGTGTCCTTATTAAGTACAGAAAAGGAGAACACACAGAGACCATGGAGAAGGACATGTGAAGACAGAGGCAGAAATTGGAATGATGCCTCTACAAGCCAAGGGATGCTAAGAATTGCCAGCAGCCACCAGAAGCTGGGGGAGAGGCAGCACTCTTTCACAGAGACTCTAGAAGGAACCAGTCCTGACTTCTGATTTCTGACCCTCCAAATTGTGACAGAATGAATTTCTGTGGTTTTAACCCACCCAGTTAGTGGCACTTTGTTATGGCAGCCCTAGGAAACTGAAACACATGTTGTGAAGGTGACTGGTTCTCCTGCCCTCCTTTCTTTGGCTTGTGGGCAGCTGTCAATCACCTGGGAAGACAGAGGAATGATAGGTCAGATCCCCAAAGCCATAAAGCACACAGGGATTATTTCGATGTCTATTTCTTGTGAATGTGCTTTGTGATTTTTGTCTTCCAATGCCATTTTGTTTAAATTATGAAGTTAGTTTACACTTCAGAGTCGGCTTCCAATGAATGTATCGAATAGAGACAGACCCACTGTGAAATGAGTAGCAAAGAAAAGTAAAGGCTTAGGCAGAATCCTCTCAGGTGATCTATAGCATCATAGATTTTTAGTGGTTTTGCATAAAGGGAATCAGTAAATAGATAGAAGGAAGGGAGGGAGAGAAGGAGGGAGGAGATGAGAACTAGTTGAGACCTTTGAATGCCCCGCTTGTGCTAAAGTTAAGCCCTTTATATTTAATTCACAAACATGGCTTCAAATGCTAATAATGTGCTTGGTGTCCGTCCGCTCCAGTGACACAAGTTGGCATGCCTCCACCCTCACTACCCCCACTATTTCAAATCAGATATTGAAATGTAATGAGCAATATCACAGGCAAAGAGCTAGGAATCTGATTCTTTTTGATCAGTAAAGCACTAAAGCCAAAACCAAAAAAAAAAAAAAAAAAAGTCAATAAGGCATACAGGTATAATCACAGTACACAGGTGTGTTTACTGCACTGAACCGATATATGGGAATTACCACTGGGCAAGGAAGCTCCTGCTTGGTAATTGTCAGCTGTATTTTAAACTGCAGTCTTAAATGTTTTAGGGGAAAAGAAAGAAAGGGCAGATGTTGATATGCCTGTCTGGGGGCTGTATAATGTATCACAGCCTGTCCTTAATCCTGCTGAAGGAGACAGAGTAACTCATGGAAAAAGGAACAACTCTAAGGAATTTCTGCCTATGGTACCTGCCAGACTGGACATAACGCCTGTCTTTGACTTGGCTTTTCGGCATATACATGGCCTTGGCTCCTGCCACTGCCTCTTCTGACTTTTCCTCCCCTCGTCAAGGCCCATTGCAAATTCTACCTGCCGCCTCCCCGCACCTCCCTGGATATATCTTCAAGGGAACAGATCATAAATCTTATTAAATTGTAATAACTGATGTTTATTGTAGGATAAGGCCACTAGGGACCGGTAACTGAATGAAGATGTAAACCCGTGTTAGTAAGAATCAGACCAACCAAGAATTGCAGCATCCCAAATAAGCATTTTTCTATTTTAGCATTTCCTTGAGCTTCTGATGAATAACTTTCTGTGCTTAGGATGCCTGAGACTTGCTCTTTTTATAGCCTCTGATGTGCTTGTTTTCTCAGTGCATTTAAATTGGGTCACAGGGCAGGAACTGGCAGTGGTCTAAAGCGTCCTCCAAGAATGTGCATCTGGGTTTGTGTTTATGTTTTCCCTGGTACAGAGATAAATGTCACCAGGGAATCTGATTGGCAGGCCCAAATATGTAATGCTTTTGCAACTGTGTGAGTCCCAGGGTTGCAGGGATCATCCTGCATTCAAATATATAGAAAGCATAATTAAATAGATTAATGATATAAGGTTCTAGAAACAATGTAGTGGTATTGAATTTTCCTGCAGCTTTCTACTAGTTTCATCATTCTTTTCCTCCTCCCTTCTCTATTTTTTCAATTTATGATTTTTACTTTCAGCCCTCAAAACCTCTATGAGCTTCTGACATCTCAGACTCTGCATTGAACTTCTCATTTGGCCCCTCTTGTTACTGCCCCCTCTGTTAATTTCTTCTCCTCAGTATCCAAAGGCCCCCTCGTGCTTCTTAGATTAAATCCTCCACTGTTGTTATTGTCCTCCATACTTTGCTTAATTAGATAGTATCTGAGACAGCTTTGAAGATGTGAGGTGCTGTCCCAGTGCTAAGTGGGATGGTTCTAATTATCCTCTTGAAGCCTCACATCACCATAATCAGCTTCTTCTCTCCCATTCTTTTCTCTCTCTTAATCATCCGGATATGAATAATGAATGCAATCTTTCTTTAAATGGAAGAATGGAAATATAGCTGAGCTCTTTTTCCCAGGTTTCCTGTTTGCAGAAATTGAGGTATATCCAAGTGCTTTTGGCCTGGGGAAAGAAACAGGGAAAGTTGAGACACTAGAATGAACTGTGAGTGATCACAGTCTTAAAGACTTTTTAAATGACTTCAGTTTTTATTAGCAAGCCAACAAAAAAATGTTGCAGAGGATTTGGATAATTCAGACATATCCATGTGCTTTTGGCCTGGGAAAGAAAACAGGGAAGGTTGAGACACTACGATGTGTATCGTGAAAGATCATGGTGTTAGAGATTTTTTAAATGACTTCTGTTTTTATTACCAAACCAACACAAAAAAATTGTTGCAGAGAATTTGGATAATTCAGAGAATTGGATAATTTGGATAATTCAGAATTTGGATAATTGTTGCACACAGATGAGAAGACATATGACATGTGCTCTCATATTTCAAGTTTTGTGTGAAAATATATCCATATTAATCTGTTTTCACACACGAAATAAACTCAACCTGAGCATAATGTTTTCTAACTTATGCTTAAATTCAATGCACTGTGAACATTTATATTTTCTTCACATCGTCATGACTGTAGGACCCCCTCTTACATACATGGACCATATAGCTTTCTTAACCAGTTCCCACAGGTGAACGATTAGTTGGTTTCCAATCAACAGCTAGCCCAATAATTAATTGGACTGAAGTAAACAGTGCTGCAATCAACATCCTTTACACATTGCCAGCATAGTTTTTTTTTAAATAATTATTTATTCAACAGAAATTTCTAAAGTTGGATTTGCTGCTCAAAGGATATGACGGTTTAGTTTAGCATTGAATATTTAGAAAGACACCAAGAAGATAGTACTAAATCATGCTGCCCATCTTGGATGGATTAGAAAAAGACATCCCATTTCAAAGCATCTCTTTCCTGGGCTTCCTAGGTGGCATTAGTGGTAAAGAATCCACCTGCCAGTGCAGGAGACATGGGTTCGATCCCTGGGTTGGGAAAATTCCCTGGAGCAGGAAATGGCAACCCACTCCAGTATTCTTGTCTGAAAAATCCCATGGACAGAGGAGTCTGGCGGGCTACAGTCCAATAGGGTCACAAAGAGTCGGACACGACTAAGTGACTGAGCATGCACACACGGTCAGAGTATTTCGTTCCTGTCTTTCCTTAGCTTGGACAGCTAACACTGGATTGGTCTTTCTGGATGGACATGCTTGGAAATATCAGTTGGATTCTTAGAGTGGTTCTAAAGAATGATCCAGGGCTCCTTGCATCACTCATCAGCAAGGTCCTGTATCCCTGGGAAGTCAGTTGTATCAGAGGCACATTCATGTTTAAAGAACTGCCCACTGGAGGCAGTGATTCCGGCTCTTTGACAAGTTAGAAGAGAAATTCTGAAGAAGGAAGAAAGAATGTTAATGCTTAGTGACCACCTATGCAGTGCTGACTTTGTTTGCTCTTGACTATCCTATAAGGTAGTGAAGTTTCACTTCCATTTTATAGTTGAGCTAGATTCAATCCATCTCTACCTGATGCCAAAGAACATGGTCTTTCCTCCCCTCTGTAACTCACTTTTGTAGTTTAACTGCTCAGAGCAGAGTTCCAAAAGCCAAGAAGAATCTGCCTCTCACTTAGCTCTATTTATCGTCTATCAATTTTTTTTTCTTTAAATATCAGTTTGGCACACACTTGGCTTTCCTGGTGTTAAAAAGCAACATTTCTCTTGTTTTATATGTAGGTCATGTTTTCATTAGAATCTTTGATGTGTTAAAGTACTCTTTTTCTCTTTGCCCAAAAAGGTAATATATATTCATGAAGGCTTTGAATAGTGTTATATATGGGATGTCATTTAACCTGCCTGGCAAAGTCTGTGTATAAAAGCAGGACCTACTACTTGGAGGATATTAACATCCTGAGTCAAAGGGAGCATAAACTCTGAGCTTTAGAGTCATCTTTCAATCTATGTATTGACTGAATGCTTAAGGAAAATTCTGACATCTCTAGCTGCAGATGTTTTGTAAACCAAACAGTGAATTAAACAAGCCTGTTTCCATAAGCTGAGGACTCTAGCAAAGAAGAGGACTGTATAGCATGGGGTTATCAGCACAGATTGGCAGCTTTGGGACTGATCTTACCTCTTAAGTCTCAGTTTCCTTTGCTATATTATGGAGGATAATAAGATTTACTTGGAGAATCACCCTAAAGGTTAAATGAGTTAATGTACTTTAAAGTACTTAGTAGGGTGCTTGGTACCTCGTTTCAATCTTCATGGATCATCATAAAGGAAAAAATATTTTAAGAAGCAGAAAAAAATCATACACTAATTGAATTTTTACTGGAAAAGAATTAAAGGGATGTAAAAATGTACTCTATGTAGAGGTCAAGATATACCATCCCCTTTTTCTTTATTATAAAAAGTGCTATGAAGAGCTCAGAATTACTTCATAAATGTAGTTTATTTAATTATAGGAGAAATTCTTCTTTTGGAACCATTTTCCCTCCACCCCATCCTCAATTTGAGAATCTGATGAAACTGTGAATTCTCCTTGGAAATATGCACATTCATATCACATTTTGCAACTTCAGGGGCACCCATCTATGCTAGGTTAAAACTGCCCCCAAAACATAGAAGTTATAGGATGCATTTTCATTTATCTGAACAGGGTCAGGAGAAAGAGGTCTCTAGTTGGGAATACTCAACCCCAAAGCCAGCGATTCTAATCATTGCTGTGTGCTGGATACATTCTGTGTCCTTGAGCACTCATAATGTGGAAAAGAAGACAGCAGGGAATGAATGAGTGCAGTGCAGTGTGTCAAGGGTGCCAGTGTATACTGAAAAGAATGATTTCATGATGCAGATTGGGGAGGGAAGGGCTGAAAACAGTGTGAGAACAGTGTTTCCTTAGGCTGATTTCACAGATGCAGCAATGGCCCAGGGTCTTTCAGAATCTTAGGAAATTCTATGGACCATGTGGCATTTTTTTCATCAAAATCAAAGTCCCAGATCACAGGTAACTCAAAGAATCCCCGTGTCCTCTCCCATTAAGAGTGATTCCCTTCTCTGGACCATTGTGCCTGCTCTCTGCTGGGCTCTCTAAGTCTCTGCATCCACATGGTTACCAATTTGCTCTTTTCAGTCTCTGCTTATATATTACGTCCTCAGAGAGGCCCTCCCTGACCTCTTTATCTAAATAGTACCCTGATTCCTCTCCATTTCTTTGCCCTGCTTCATTTGCTTCATAGCTTTTCAGTTCAGATCAGTTCAGTCAGTCAGTCGTGTCCGATTCCTTGCAACCCTGCGGACTGCAGCACGCCAGACCTCCCTGTTCATCACCAACTCCCAGAATTTTCTCAAACTCATGTCCATTGAGTCAGTGACACCATCCAACCATCTCATCCTCTGTCATTCCCTTCTCCTCCTGCCTTCAATCTTTCCCAGCATCAGGGTCTTTTCAAATGAGTCAGTTCTTCACATCAGGTGGCCAAAGTATTGGAATTTCAGCTCTAGCATCAGTCCTTCCAGTGAATATTCAGGACTGATTTTCTTTAGGATGGACTGGTTGGATCTCCTTGCAGTCGAAGGGACTCTCAAGAGTCTTCTCCAACACCACAGTTCAAAAGCTTCAATTCTTCTGCGCTCAGCTTTCTTTACAGTCCAACTCTCATATCTATACATGACTACTGAAAAACCCATAGCTTTGACTAGATGGACCTTTGTTGGCAAAGTAATGTCTCTGCTTTTTAGTATGATATCTAGGATGGTCATAACTTTTCTTCATAGCTTTTAGTATGGCATATTTACTGTCCAGCAGTTCATTTTCCATTTTCCCTAATAGCGCGTGAGCCCATAGAGGTGGGACTGTGTCTCTCTTCCTGATTGTCATGTCCCAGCTGCTAATCCAGTGCCTGATAGAGAGTGGATGCTCAACAAATATTTGTCAAATAATACATTTAATAAGGTTTTATTTTCACCATATTCATAGGTATGTTTACCTTGTATTAAGGGCAAGTAATAGCAGACTTCTTTTTTTAATTAATTTATTTTTTATTGAAGGATAATTGCTTTATAGAATTTTGTTGTTTTCTGTCAAACCTCAGCATGAATCAGCCATAGGTATACATATATCCCCTCCCTTTTGAACCTCTCTCCCATCTCCCTCCCCATCCCACCCCTCTGGGTTGATACAGAGCCCCTGTTTGAGTTTCCTGACCCATGCAGCAAATTCCCATTGGCCATCTGTTTTACAGATGGTGATGTAAGTTTCCATGTTACTCTCTCCACACATCTCACCCTCTCCTCCCCTCCCCCCATGTCCACAAGTCTATCCTCTATGTCTGTTTCTCCACTGCTGCCCTGTAAACAAATCCTTCAGTACCATTTTTCTAGATTCTGTACATATGCATTAGATTATGGTATTTATCTTTCTCTTTCTGACTCACTTCACTCTGTATAATAGTTTCTAGGTTCATCCACCTCATTAAAACTGACTCAATGCATTCCTTTTTATGGCTGAGTAATATTCCATTGTGAGTATGTACCACAGCGTCTTTATCCATTCATCTGTCGATAGACATCTAGGTTGCTTCTTTGTTCTAGCTATTGTAAATAGTGCTGCAGTGAGCAGTGGGATACATGTGTCTCTTTCAATTTTGGTTTCCTCAGGGTATATGCCTAGAATGGGATTGCTGGGTCATATGGTAGTTTTATTCCTAGTTTTTTAAGGATCCTCCATACTGTCTTCCATAGTGGCTGTATCAATTTACATTCCCACCAACAGTGCAAGAGTATTCCCTTTTCTCCACACCCTCTCCAGCATTTATTGTTTATAGACTTTTTGATGAGGGCCATTCTGACTGGTGTGAGGTGATATCTTACTGTAGTTTTGATTTGTATTTCTCTTTTAGTGAGCGATGTTTAGTATCTTTTCATGTGTTTGTTAGCCATCTGTATGTCTTCTTTGGAGAAATGTCTCTTTAGGTCTTTTTCCCACTTTTTGATTGGGTTATTTTTCTGGTATTGAGTTGTATGAGCTGCTTGTATATTTTGGAAATGAATCCTTTGTCAGTTGTTTCATTTGCTATTATTTTCTCCTGTTCTGAGGGTTGTCTTTTCACCTTGCTTATAGTTTCCTTTGCTGTGCAAAAGCTTTTAAGTTTAATCAGGTTCCACTTGTTTACTTTTGTTTTTATTTCCATTACTCTAGGAGGTGGGTCATAGAGGATCTTGCTTTGGTTTATGTCATTAAGTGTTCTGCCTGTTTTCATCTAAGAGTTTTATAGTTTCTGGTGTCTTTAATCCATTTTAAGTTTATTTTTGTGTATGGTGTTAGGAAGTCTTTTAATTTCATTCTTTTGCATGTAGCTGTCCAGTTCACCCCTCTTATTTGGGTTTCTCTTACCTTGGTCGTGGAAAATCTCTTCACAGCCGCTCCAGCAAAGTGCAACCGCTGTACCTTACCTTGGACAAGGGGTATCTCCTCAAGGTCGCCCCTCCTGACCTTGAACGTGGAGTAGCTCCTCTCTGCCCTCCTGCGCCCGCGCAGCCACCGCCTGTTAGACGTGGGGTAGCTCCTCTCGGCCGCCGGCCCTGGCCTCAGGCGTGGGGTAGCTCCTCAAGGCCGCACCTCTTTGCGTGGTTCGTTGCGCCGGGGCCGGCGTCTCTCACGTCGCGTCTGCACCGCCGGGAAAGTGCTGCACTCAATATGCCAGCAGATTTGGAAAACTCAGCAGTGGCCACAGGACTGGAAGAGGTCAGTCTTCATTCCAATCCCAAAGAAAGGCAATGCCAAAGAATGCTCGAACTACCGCACAATTGCACTCATCTCACATGCTAGTAAAGTCATGCTCAAAATTCTCCAAGCCAGGCTTCAGCAGTATGTAAACCGTGAACTCCCAGATGTTCAAGCAGGTTTTAGAAAAGGCAGAGGCACCAGAGATCAGATTGCCAACATCCGCTGGATCATGGAGAAAGCAAGAGAGTTCCAGAAAAACATCTATTTCTGCTTCATTGACTATGCCAAAGCCTTTGACTGTGTGGATCACAATAAACTGTGGAACATTCTGAAAGAGATGGGAATCCCAGACCACCTGACCTGCCTCTTGAGAAACCTATATGCGGGTCAGGAAGCAACAGTCAGAACTGGACATGGAACAACAGACTGGTTCCAAATAGGAAAAGGTGTACATCAAGGTTGTATATTGTCACCTTGCTTATTTAACTTCTATGCAGAGTACATCATGAGGAACGCTGGGCTGGAAGAAGCACAAGCTGGAATCAAGATTGCTGGGAGAATTATCAATAACCTCAGATATGCAGATGACACAACCCTTAAGGCAGAAAGTGAAGAGGAACTCAAAAGCCTCTTGATGAAAGTGAAAGAGGAGAGTGAAAAGGCTGGCTTGAAGCTCAACATTCAGAAAACAAAGATCATGGCATCTGGTCCCATCACTTCATGGGAAATAGATGGAAAAACAGTGGAGACAGTGTCAGACTTTATTTTTTTTGGGCTCCAAAATCACTGCAGATGCTGATTGCAGCCATGAAATTAAAAGACGCTTGCTCCTTGGAAAGAAAGTTATGACCAACCTTGATAGTATATTAAAAAGCAGAGACATTACTTTGCCAACCAAGGTTCGTCTAGTCAAGGCAAGGGTTTTTCCAGTGGTCATGTATGGATGTGAGAGTTGGACTGTGAAGAAAGCTGATCGCCGAAGAATTGATGCTTTTGAACTGTGGTGTTGGAGAAGATTCTTGAGAGTTCCTTATACTGCAAGGAGATCCAACCAGTCCATTCTAGAGGAGATCAATCCTGGGTGTTCATTGGAGGGACTGATGCTAAAGCTGAAGCTGCAATACTTTGGCCACCTCATGCGACGAGTTGACTCACTGGAAAAGACTCTGATGCTGGGAAAGGTTGGGGGCGGGAGGAGAAGGGGACGACGGAGAATGAGATGGCTGATGGCATCACTGACTCTGTGGACATGAGTTTGAGTGAACTCCGGGAGTTGGTGATGGACAGGGAGGCCTGGCGTGCTGTGATTCATGGGGTTGCGGAGAGTCGGACACGACTGAGCGACTGAACTGAACTGTCCAGTTTACCCAGCATCATTTATTGAAGAGGCTGTCTTTGCCCCATTGATATTCTTGCCTCCTTTGTCAAAAATAAGGTACCCATGGTTGCATGGGTTTATTTCTGGGCTTTCTATCTTGTTCCATTGGTCTATATTTCTGTTTTTGTGCCAGTACTATACTGTCTTGATGACTGTAGCTTTGTAGTCTAATCTGAAGTCAGGAAAGTGGATTCCTCCAGTTCCATTCTTCTTTCTCAAGACGCTTTGGATATTCAGGGTCTTTTGTGTTTCCATGTGAATTGTGAAATTTTTTGTTCTAGTTCTATGAAAAATGCCACCGGTAATTTGATAAGGATCACAATCAATCTGTAGATTGCGTTTGGTAGTATAGTCATTTTCACAATATTGATTCTTCCTACCCAGGAAGATGGAACATCTCTCCATCTGTTTATGTCATCTTTGATTTATTTCATCAGTGTCTTATAATTTTCTGTGTCCAATTCTTTTGTCTCCTAAGTTAGGTTTATTCCTAGATATTTAATTCTTTTTGTTGAAATGGTGAATGGGATTGATTCCTTAATTGCTCTTTCTGATTTTTCATTGTTAGTATAGAAATGCAAGTGATTTCTGCGTATTGATTTTGTATCCTGCAACTTTAATAAATTCACTGATTAGCTCTAGTAAGTTTCTGATACTATCTTTAGGGTTTTCTACGTACAGTATTATGTCATCTGCAAACAGTGAAAGCTTTACTACTTCTTTCCTGATCTGGATTCCTTTTGTTTCTTTTTCTTCTCTGATTGCTGTAGCTAGGACTTCTAGAACTATGTTGAATAATAGTGGTGAAAGTGGACACCCTTGGTCTTGTTCCTGATCTTAGGGGGAATGCCTTCAGTTTCTAACCATTGAAAATAATGTTTGTATATTTTTGAGATTAATCCTTTGTCAGTTGCTTCATTTGCAACTCCTGCAGTTCAATTCCAGAAAAATAAATGACCCAATCAAAAAATGGGCCAAAGAAGTAAACCGACATTTCTCCAAAGAAGAAATACAGATGGCTAACAAACACATGAAAAGATGCTCAATATCACTCATAATCAGAGAAATGCAAATCAAAACCACAATGAGGTACCATTTCACGCCAGTCAGAATGGCTGCTATCCAAAAGTCTACAAGCAATAATTGCTGGAGAGGGTGTGGAGAAAAGGGAAGCCTCTTACACTGTTGGTTGGAATGCAAACTAGTACAACCACCATGGAGAACAGTGTGGAGATTCCTTAAAAAACTGGAAATAGAACTGCCATACGACCCAGCAATCGCACTCCTGGGCATACACACCGAGGAAACCAGAATTGAAAGAGACACATGTACTCCAATGTTCATCGCAGCACTGTTTATAATAGCCAGGACATGGAAGCAACCTAGATGTCCATCTGCAGACGAATGGATAAGAAAGCTGTGGTATATATACACAATGGAGTATTACTCAGCCATTAAAAAGAATACATTTGAATCATTTCTAATGAGGTGGATGAAACTGGAGCCTCTTATACAGAGTGAAGTAAGCCAGAAAGAGAAACACCAATACAGTATACTAACACATATATATGGAATTTAGAAAGAGGGTAACGATAACCCTGCATACGAGACAGCAAAAGAGACACAGATATATAGAACAGTCTTTTGGACTCTGTGGGAGAGGGTGAGGGTGGGATGATTTGGGAGAATGGCATTGAAACATGTATATTATCATATGTGAAATGAATCGCCAGTCCAGGTTCGATGCATGATACAGGATGCTCGGGGCTGATGTACTGGGATGAATCAGAGGGATGGGATGGGGAGAGAAGTGGGAGGGGGGTTCAAGATGGGGAACACATGTACACCTGAGGCAGATTCATGTCAGTGTATGGCAAAACCAATACAATAATGTAAAGTAATTAGCCTCCAATTAAAAAATAAAGAAAGAAAGAAAAAAAAAGAAAATAATGTTTGCTGTAGGCTTATCATATATGGCCTCTACTATGTTCAGATTCGTTTCGCTTTGGCTCCATCCCCTCATTCTTTCTGGAGTTATTTCTCCACTGATCTCCAGTAGCATACTGGGCACCTACTGACCTGGGGAATTCCTCATTCAGTATCCTATCATTTTGCCTTTTGATACTGTTCATGGGGTTCTCAAGGCAAGTATACTGAAGTGGTTTGCCATTCCCTTCTCCAGTGGACCACATTCTGCCAGACCTCTCCACCATGACCCGGCCGTCTTGGGTGGCCCCACACAGCATGGCTTAATTTCATCAAGTTAGACAGGGCTGTGGTCCATGTGATCAGATCAACTAGTTTCCTGTGATTATGATTTCAGTGTGTCTGCCCTCTGATGCCCCCTCGCAATACCTACTGTCTTATTTGGGTTTCTTTTACCTTGGTCGTGGAGTATCTCTTAACAGCTGCTCCAGCAAAGCGCAGCCGCTGTATTTTACCTTGGACGTGGAGTAGCTCCTCTCCTCCATGCTTCTGTGCCTGGTCAGTTGCGCCGCCGGAGCCGGCGTCTCTCGCGTCTACGCCGCCGGCGGTCCGTCTAGTCAAGGCTATGGTTTTTCCAGTGGTCATGTATGGATGTGAGAGTTGGACTGTGAAGAAAGCTGATCGCCAAAGAATTGATGCTTTTGAACTGTGGTGCTGGAGAAGACTCTTGAGAGTCCCTTGGACTGCAAGGAGATCCAACCAGTCCATTCTAAAGGAGATCAATCCTGGGTGTTCATTGGAAGGACTGATGCTAAAGCTGAAACTCCAATACTTTGGCCACCTCATGCAACGAGTTGACTCACTGGAAAAGAGTCTGATACTGGGAGGGATTGGGGGTGGAAGGAGACGGGGACGACAGAGAATGAGATGGCTGGATGGCATCACCGACTCAATGGACATGAGTTTGAGTGAGCTCTGGGAGTTGGTGATGGACAGGGAGGCCTGGCGTGCTGTGATTCATGGGGTCGCAAAGAGTCGGACACGACTGAGCAACTGAACTGAACTGATGTTCAGATAGGTTCCCTCTATGCCCATTTTTTGAAAAGTTTAATCATAAATGGGTGCTGAATTTTGTCAAAGCCTTTTTCTGCATCTATTAAGATTATTATATGGTTTTTATCTTTCAATTTGTTAATATGGTGTATCACATTGATTGATTTGCGTATATTGAAGAATCCTTGCATTCCTAGAATAAACCCAATTTGATCATGGTGTGTGAGCTTTTTGATGTGTTGCTGAATTCTGTTTGCTAAAATTTTGTTGAGGATTTTTGCATCTATGTTCATCAGTGATATTGGCCAGTAGTTTTCTTTTCTTGTCTTGTCTTTGTATGGTTTTGGTATCAGGGTGATGGTAGTCTCATAGAATGAGGTTGGAAGTGTTCCTTCCTCTGAAATTATTTTAAAGAGTTTTATAAGGATAGGCATTAGCTCTTCTCTAAATATTTGGTAGAATTCTCCTGTGAAGCCACCTGGTCCTAGGCTTTTGTTTTTGGGGGGATGTTTGATCACAGCTTCACTTTCAATGCTTGTAATTGTGTTGTTCATAATTTCTATTTCTTCCTGGTTCAGTTGGGAAGATTGAACTTTTCTCAGAATCTGTCTGTTTCTTCCAGGTTATCTATTTTATTGCCATAGAGTTGTTCACAATAGTCTCTTATGATACTAGACTTTTAATTGAAGGTAAATTGTCTGCTTTTAAAATGAGTTGGTATCAGCGAAAGGGGAATCAATTTAAAGAAGGATATTAAGTAAATGAAAGCATAAGTGGTCTACAGATGTGATGTGACTCATGAGAGTGATGCCAGTGACCCGTGTTTGGGAAATACTGGTCTAGAAACAGATTAGTGAAGTGAAGTCGTTAAGTCCTCAGTCATGTCCGACTCTTTGCGACCTCGTGGACTATAGCCCACCAGGCTCCTCCATCCATGGGATTCTCCAGGCAAGAATACTGGAGTGGGTTGCCATTTCCTTCTCCAGGGGATCTTCTCAACCCAGGGATCGAACCCAGGTCTCCTGCATTGCAGGCAGACGCTTTAACCTCTGAGCCACCAGGGAAGCCCATAGAAACAGATTCCTTCTTTTTTTTTTTTGTAGAAACAGATTAGGAAACAAAAAAAAAGAAGCACCAAGCCTAGAAGTAAGAGGAATATTATCTTAAATTCACATCAGCATACTAAATGATACACTTTGCCTGCCCACAACTGTAGTCTCTCTTGCAGTGTTGAGGTACTGTTCATCTGGCATTTACTGAATATCAGCTATAAGCTCAGTGTGGTGGGGAGTAAGTGTGATGAAAAATCCAATCCCATCTTTAAAAGTGGACCTCAGAGATAGAGGCATGGACACCATGATCATAGAAATCAAAATGTGATCAATGCTCTAATAAAGGTCCAAAGAAGCCACGGAAAAGTAACATTTGTTTCTCTGAAGGTAATCAGGAAACCCTTCTCTGAAAACAAGAAATTTGAACAGGGCCTTGAAGAATGGGTAAGATTTCAATCAGCAGAAATGGGGGCGAAGGCACTTTCATGGTGGTCCAGCGGTTAAGACTCTGCAGTTCCAATTCAGGGGGTGCCGGTTCAATCCTTGGTTGGAGAACTAAGATGCCACGCAGTGTGGCCAAAAGATTTTTTTTTTAAAAGAAATGGGAGTCAAGGCATTCCGGACAAAGGGGACTGCTGAAATAAAGCCAGGCAGAATAGCAGCAAATAATATGGGGACATGAGCTCACAGGGCACCGTGAAAAATATATCTATGGACTTCAGAGGAAAATTGGTGTTAGTACTTGGTGAATGCAATCTGCCTGCTTTCATCTCTTTTTGTGTAACTGATGCCACATACATTGTCTGAAAAGTATTTCAGGTGATTGTGTCCATGTCTTCACAGGAAGGAGCTTCGTGGCTCCCCTGGTGGTTCAGTGGTAAAGAATCCTCCTGCCAATGCAGGAGACATGGGTTTGATCTCTGATCTAGGGAGATCCCACATGCCTCAGAGCAGCCGAGACTGTGGTGCACCCCAACTATTGAACCTGTGTTCTGAGCCCAGGAACCACCACTACTGAATCTTCTGGCAGCAGCTTCTAAAGCCCGCACACCCTAGAGCCCATGCTCCCCAACAGGAGAAGCCACTGCAATGGGAAGCCCGCACACCACAGCTACAGAGTAACCCCTGCTCAGCACAACTAGAGAAATGCCCACGCAGCAACGAAGACCCAGTACAACCAAAAATAAATAATAAAATTATTTTTAAAAGAAGAAAGGAGCTTCAGGAAGGCATCTCTGCTTCCAAATTACCAACCTCAAACCCCTCTTTTCTGAAAAGAAAATACCTAGGAAACCCCATCCTTTGTTTCCACTGTAGGCGTGCAGGTAGTGATCAATCATGGCTCTGGATTTGCACTAAAGGGATGCCTGTCCTTGACTGGAAACTCCAGAAATTGGGGGCATCACTTGCCAGAACTCTGAGAAGCTCTGTGGACCGGGAGCTGCTCTCCATCAGCACCAGGAATACAAATAAATCTACCCATGAAACGATCAAGAGTCCACACCAAGCATGAAGGCTCTTAATGAAGTCCTTCATCTCAAAGGGGAAAAGAATCCTTGAAAAGAGATTTCCCCTGGTAGCCAAATGCATAAGCCTCCACCTCCCTCTCCCTAGAAACCCCCTGTTGGGTAATTAATGTCTTTTGCATGGCTTTATCCTGCTACTTTGCAATACCACACCCCACCCCATGTGTCAAGCTCATGACCTTAGTGATCATTTTTAAAAGTTAATATGATCTAATCTGCCACTTTAACTTCCCATTGTGCTTCAGAGCTAACATCCTACTTAATTTTATCAAAGGTCTTTGTCTCGAGTTATAGCATGGAACAGAAGTTTCTAGGAAGGACGTATTATGATGTTAAATAATGCATAAAGAAATGAGCCACTCTTCCCAGTGGTTCAGAAGCTCATGCTGATTCCTAGCTCTTGCCACATGCTAATATCTCATTTTGAGAAAACTTCCACTTTGAAGAAGAACCACAGGAGAGAAAGCTCTCCTCTCTTTCTTTGTCTCTCTGCCTCTGTCTCTCTCTCTGTTAAAAAGCAATCCATGAAGTGAATCTCTCTCTTGATCTCTTTGTCATTAACATCTCATTTTAAACTAGAATGCCCTTCACAGAATGTTAATGGCTGTTATGCAGTGTTAATTCAGAGTCAAGTAAACTTTAGAGAAAACTGAGTTAAACCAAGTTGAGTAGGTATATTTACTGAGGTCATGGGATGAAGCCTTTTAATAGGTGCTCCCTACCACTAATGTTCAAGAGGGCTGTGTAATTCGCAGCATTTCACAAAATGAGCGTTTCCATGGAACCCTTTTTTGATAGAGTATCTGGAGAGACACACGTTCATCCGCTAAGTGTTAAACTAGCGGAAGAAAAAGAAAGCCTGTGTCGAAAACAGATGTTCGTATGTCCCCCTGAAATCCCAGCTTCCTGGGCAGATACCATTGTTGCCTGAAAAACTGCTGGGTAGGCCAAGTAGGCATTGTGTTGAACTGGGCAGAGAGGTGGAAATATGGAAATACATCCTGCATTTTCCAATCTAGCTTTCCTTCAATCTTCTTATCCATGTAATAGGGTAATACCTTCCTCACAGAACTGCTAATAGAATTGTCAAAATGACTAATCTGGAATAATGTAAATAAAAACACTCAGCTAAGTAGCCGATATGAAGTATACATTCAGTGAATGTATGGTATGCTGGTATGTCAAGGTCCTCTAGGGTCTGCTTCTCAAGTATTACTATCTAGGCAGTCTCACAGGAGCTTGTTAAATGCAGGTTCTGATTTCAGTATGGGATGGGTGCTAAGAGTCTCTGAATTTATTCTCCTAATTTGGGAACTGTATTTTGAGAAACAAGCATCTCAGAGATGTAAAAGGAACCAAACAGAGTCTCAATTTTTAAAGAGCTATAATAGATAACTATATAATAAATAAAGCTACCTAAATGGCAAGCAGAGTTCTGGTACAAATGATTCATTTTGGAAGACACTGTTATTCTCACTCCCTTCGGAACAATGGGCAACTTTTCCCTTTGAACTGACTTTGAATGGTGGGTAGACTTTGAGCAGACTTGGGGGTCACCGGTTCTGGCTGTGCCAGGAAGGTGGTACACTCCCAGAGGTGAGAGAGCATATGGGAAACTTAGGAGATGCTCAGGGAGTGGTGAGGAGGAGGCAGGTATAAAGTGGACCATAAGTCTCTTAGTCACAAGTATCAATAATATACAATCTAGGTGAGTTCTGAGCGAATGTGTGAGTTTCTCAGGGCTGATATAACAAAGTACCACAATCTGCAGAAATGTATCATCTCACAGTACTGGAGTCTAGAAGTCTAAGATCAGACTGTCGATAGGAAATTTTTTTAAAGTGTCTACAGGGCCACACTCCCTCTGAAACTTGCAGGGGAATCCTTCCTGGTCTCTTCCTGACTCCTGGCAGTCTGCTGGCCATCCGTGGCATTCCCCGGCTTATGGCTGCATAGCTCAGTCTCCGCCTTAGTCGTCATGTGGCATTCTCCCTGTGTCTCTGTCTTCATGAGGCCATCCTCTTATAAGGGCACGAATCTTATTATTAGATCAGGGGCTCACCCTGCTCCAGCATGGCCTCATTTTAAATAATTACATCTGCAGTGACCCTTTTCCCAAATAAGGTCACAGTCTAAGGTAATCAGTTCAGTTCAGTTCAGTCGCTCAGTCGTGTCCGACTCTCCGCAACCCCATGAATCACAGCACGCCAGGCCTCCCTGTCCATCACCAACTCCCGGAGTTCACTCAAACTCATGTCCACAGAGTCAGTGATGCCATCCAGCCATCTCATTCTCCGTCGTCCCCTTCTCCTCCCGCCCCCAACCTTTCCCAGCATCAGAGTCTTTTCCAGTGAGTCAACTCGTCGCATGAGGTGGCCAAAGTATTGCAGTTTCAGCTTTAGCATCAGTCCTTCCAATGAACACCCAGGATCGATCTCCCTTAGAATGGACTGGTTGGATCTCCTTGCAGTCCAAGGGACTCTCAAGAGTCTTCTCCAACACCACAGTTCAAAAGCATCAATTCTTTGGCGATTAGCTTTCTTCACAGTGCAACTCTCACATCCATACATGACCACGGGAAAGACCATTGCCTTGACTAGATGGACCTTGGTTGGCAAAGTAATGTCTCTGCTTTTTAATATATTATCAAGGTTGGTCATAACTTTCCTTCCAAGGAGCAAGTGTCTTTTAATTTCATGGCTGCAATCAGCATCTGCAGTGATTTTGGAGCCCAAAAAAATAAAGTCTGACACTGTTTCCACTGTTTTTCCATCTATTTCCCATGAAGTGATGGGACCAGATGCCATGATCTTTGTTTTCTGAATGTTGAGCTTCAAGCCAACCTTTTCACTCTCCTCTTTCACTTTCATCAAGAGGCTTTTGAGTTCCTCTTCACTTTCTGCCATAAGGGTAGTGCATCTGCATATCTGAGATTATTGATATTTCTCCCAGCAATCTTGATTCCAGCTTGTGCTTCTTCCAGCCCAGCGTTCCTCATGATGTACTCTGCATAGAAGTTAAATAAGCAAGGTGACAATATACAGCCTTGATGCACTCCTTTTCCTATTTGGAACCAGTCTGTTGTTCCACGTACAGTTCTGACTGTTGCTTCCTGACCTGCATACAGGTTTCTCAAGAGGCAGGTCAGGTGGTCTGGTATTCCCATCTCTTTCAGAATTTTCCACAGTTTATTGTGATCCAAACAGTCAAAGGCTTTGGCATAGTCAATCTAAGGTAATAGAAGTTAAGAATTAAGCATACCTTTTGTAGAGGATTCAATTCAACTCATAATAACAAATACATTTGTACTCATTGGGCCTCAGCAATCTCCTGTGCCCTGACAGATGAAATTCAGAAGTGACTCTTTTCCACTGACAACTGGAAACAAAGGAATGTCCATAGAGCTGAAGACGTCTACCTTTTCTGTCTTCACCCCTTCCCAAGTAGGAAAAGATCTTCAGGACATCCTAGGGGTCATTGAACTAAGCTGGAAATTCAGGTCCCTGAGGCTGGGAAAAATCAGGGCAGCATTAGAATTCCCACTGAAGCCTTATTTCTCTTTTCTGCCAACTTCTGCAGGAATGTTATGTCATTCCCAAGGAGTTTCTGGTAGTACATGCCCCAGAAGCACCCTCCCTAATGTGTTCACACAGCAGGGTCCAATAAAATAATGATGTTACAGTCTTTCTCCCTGGACTCTGTGAGACGCAATGGCCAACCGTTTTTTTGTTTTTTGTTTTTTCCCCTTTGCTCTTATCCAGTGGAGGCCTAGCGAGAATACTATCCACAATGTCAAGTTTGTAGGTAGGTGAAAGTGGGTACAGGGCTACTTATTTTACCAAATTTAATTGTTGTCTTGAAAAAAATGGGATCTTTAAAGAAAAGAAGTGACTTTATCTCTTTTAATTATATACTTTCTGACCTCATAGATGAATTCATTGTCACCAAGATATACAACATTTTGTAGTCCAAATAACACTGCTTCCTAATGTCTTTGAGGTTAGCAGTGTGAAAGGGGCATTTCATGTAAAACCCCTGCCAGTATGGCCATGAGCAGTAATAAGTTTTTC
This sequence comes from Moschus berezovskii, assembly GCF_049115385.1. Taxonomy (NCBI): domain Eukaryota; kingdom Metazoa; phylum Chordata; class Mammalia; order Artiodactyla; family Moschidae; genus Moschus; species Moschus berezovskii. Next base: position 22,708,749 of record NC_142483.1, read on the forward strand.
AAGCCTATTCTGTCAGGTCGATTGTCCATCCCAGATTTATTCAGAGCATCCATTCTCTGTTAAAATGAAGAACGTTGGCTGCATTATGTGGACAGAAGAAAGCAATAAAGGGACGTGAAAGGAATATCTGTTTTCAAGGCAGCTGAGAACAAGTTGCAGGCTTGGTGTTGCCGCTGTCCCCATTTGAAGAAAATAAGCCCAAGTGGCTATGTGGAGGTGGTAGTTCATTTTAAGCCATATTTAAAGACTGCTTAGAGACACACTGGCCCCAATCCAGACCGCGGTCAGTTGTCTCTTGGTCCCATCAACTAAGATGAGGCAGACACCAGGCCCCAGACATATTAGGCACAGACCAGCAAGGTTTGACCTCCTTATGTTCTGAGTCCCTGTCCTAAGCAATTTAGTACATTTCCCAAGAAGGCATAAACCTTGGCAACTGTAATATGCCATGCTAAGAGAAAATAAACGATCCTCTGCGGGCTAGGCTTAATTTTGCAAACTCCATTTCCTGGAGATAATTGGCCACTGGACACTTGCAGGAGGATTAGTCGGCTGGAAGTTTCATCTCCTCCCCTGAAATCTTTCCCAATCCTTCCAGCCTGAATTAATCTTCCCTCCGTTGTGCTCCTGTAGCCCTTGATCTCTACCTCAATTGTAACTCTTATCACAGCCTCCCTTCGCATTAGCGCTATTTCTGTGTGTCTTATCTCTCCTACTAGACTCTAGGTTCTCTAAGGAATAAGACTCAATCCTATTAATTCTTGTATTTATAACATCTAGAACAGGGCAGGTATGTCCTCATTAGATATTTATTGAAAAACTGAAGGATGGATGGGAAGAGGATGTCGTGGTTTTCTCCATCATTATCAGGCATCACTTTTTCCTATCACATGTGGTTTCACTCAAATCCTTTGGCAGAAAGGTCTGGAACACTTGAGAGATTCTGAAACTTTAAGGGAATAGGAGATCAAGAATGGGCTTGTGGACACTGGGGAAGGGATAGAGTGGGACGGATGGAGACAGTAGCATCAACATATATACGCTCTCATGTGTAAAATGGATCGCTGCTGAGCAGTTTCTGTGTAACACAGGGAGCCCAGTCTGGCACTCTGTGATGTCCTGGAGGGGTGGAGTCGGGGCAGGGGAGGAAGGCTCAAGAAGGAAGGGATATATGTATAAGTAAGGCTGATTCACGTTGTTGCACAGCAGAAACCAACACAACATTGTAAAAAAAATTTTTAAGTGAGGAAAAAAAGGAATAAGAGAAAGGGAGTTTATGATGAGTCTTTTTGAAGATTAAATGAGTTAACAGAAACTGGCTGAAGTAACTCTACTTTTTTTGGAAGGTCTGGGAGTGCACAGGGGCTGGAGGCAGACTGTGTATGCCTAGGAGTTTGGAGGTTGCAAGTAACATGATTTGCCTTTGAGCAACGAGTGAAGTAATTCATTGGAAGGTCTTAGGGAAGTTCACATAATGAAAGGAAATACTGAGGAATTGGACTCCAGAAAATACAGGAAATGGGGCAGGCAACTCAAGACATATATATGGTTGAAACTAAGGAATGACGTTAATTTATAGTCAGATCTGTGCATTGCTATGGAAATGATTCAACTCAACTCCTCATCCCATTCTTATATAATACCACTCAAGGGCCTAAACCCAGAAAAATAATCTATTATAGTTGTCTAAGTTGGACCACACACACACACCTTTGGCTTAGAAATGTTCCTTTTGAAGAAGAAATGCTGTCTCTCAAAGAGACGTGATTCCCCAAAAGAAATCAAGGTTCTACTAATAAGAGAAAGAAGAGTAAGTGCTTGTCAACCAAAGCACAGCTAATGCCCATTAGAGTTTACCTTGGAAGATGTGTAAATCAGAAAACCACTATAAGGGATGAAACTCCCTTAGAGCTAATGGGAAATATGAAACACTAGAAAACTTCTATTTGCTAAGTAAATTAGACTTGAAATTCCAGTTTGGACAAGTGCTTTCAAATAGTTTATTCATCATTTGTGTTGCTCACATATTTCAGGAGGTTTTGGTGTTTGTGTTTGTTTTTACCTGTTACATTTCTTAGGAAGCCTTCTCTTTTATAAAGATGAAAGGGCCAACCTTGAAAGAAGTCATCAAATAATGACTAAATCAGAAATTAGAATTGATGGGAGCATTAAGGTAACTGAGAGTCTGTCAGTGTTTTTCTGTTTTCTCATGTGGGTATGGGACCAAGTCACAGCTAGGAGTAAAGATGAGCAAGCTGATTTTGTTTAGTGAAATGGAACTTTAGGGATTGCATTATTCCATTTCCAATTTCTTTAATTAACATGTGAAAATTACATTTTGTCAACAGATACTCATAGTGTATCACCTACTAATATTCTCATGGTAAAGTAAATAGAAAAAGCTAACATCTAAGCCTTTGAAGTACTTCTGTATATCAGATACTCTACTCAGACCTTTATATGCATTTCTCATTTAACGTTTATAAGAACTCAGTGAAAAGAGGTACTCTCAGTGTTAGAAAAATAGGAATCAGAGAAATTGTATAACTTGCCCAAGATTACACAACTAAGTGGCAGAAAATAAAGTAATAAAGTAAAATCAGAAAATACTGATGAGGAAAATGAATACAGTACACATACATTAATACATATAATTATAAACATGATTTTTAACTGCAGAAATTATTTTCTGAATTGTTTAGATGAAATATACTTACAATATGCTACTTATGTGAAATATTTAGAATATGCACATTTCTAGAAACAAAGTATATTAATAGTTTTCAGGGGAAAAAGAATGGGAGGATGGAGTGTAACAACTCATAGGTAGGAGACTTCTTTGGGGGTGATGAAGATGTTCTGAAATTAGACAGTGGTATAGGTTGCTCTGTGAATATACTAAAGGCTATAAAAATATTAAAAGCCAAGATGAATTTTGTGGTATTATATTATGGTTAATTATGTTTCAGTCAAGCTGATGCTTAAACATAAAAACCACGATCAGTCATTATCTCCCTGAGATGGTAAGTTTGTAGAGTGACTTGTGGTTCCTCAAGCTTATTATTTTCATGCATTTCTATAACTTTACCCTTTGTCTACAAAATTCTTCCCACTTTCCCACCCAATCCCTTTCCTGCCTTGTAAATTTCTTATTCCTCTTTCATGAACTGACTTAGGTTTCATCTCTACTAGGAAATCCCCCTGAATCCCTAGTTCAACCATGAGCTGCATTTAGCTGCAGGTTCACATTTTCTTTCCAGCAAAGATAATATTCCATGATAATTATTTGTTTATGCATCTGTGTCCCCACTAGTGTATAAGCTCCTTAGGTATTTGTGTTTTGAGGCATGCTACAATGTTCGGCAGGTAATGGGTACTTAGAAATGCTTACTGAATAAATAAATGCATGAATGTTTAAAGATAGAAAATTTAATGTTTCTAGGTTGAAGGATTCTATGATATCAAGGTATTTTCTGATATCAGAAAGTGTCTTGGATTTAAACCTGAAATACTTGGTATGATGAATTGAGATTACCTATGGAAATCCATGCTACAATGAATAATTATCTACCTCCTTCCTAAGTTTGAGTTGCTAGCTCAGTCCTCACATGTCCCAGGATAAGCTGAGCTCCCTAAGAGAAACAAATAAGTCTTTCTACCTCATGGAATGTGTGTGTGCATGCTCAGTCGCTCAGTCATGTCTAACTCTTTTGCAGCCCTGTGGACTGTAGCCTGCCAGCCTCTTCTGTCCATGGGATTTTCCAGGCAAGAATACTAGAATGGGTTGCCATTTCCTTCTCCAGAAGATCTTCCTCACCCAGGGATCAAACCCACATCTCTTGTATTGCAGGCAGATTCTTTGCCACTGAGCCACCTGGGAAGCACATCACATGAAAAATTCTTGTACAATTAACAAACTATGTTGCAGGACCCTAAAATACTTCATTGGAGTATTTAGCCTTGGTTGTCAGTAATCCAAGATATTTGAAGCTTTGAATCCTGGGTCTCTTGTGGTGGGAAATAGACCCTTTGGTGAATAAGTTTTATCCAGATTACTGCCCTTCCAGAACAATGTCTCAGTGCTCTGCTTCTGAAACATACTGTGGTTTGAAACATTTGAACAAAGTTATCTCATCAACAAATGTATTAAGAGTCTACATACAGACTAGTGAACAGTACAATCAAGATGGCTAAAGGTGATCCCAAGAAACCAAAGGGCAAGATGTCTGCTTATGCCTTCTTTGTGGAGACGTGCAGAGAGGAACATAAGAAGAAAAACCCAGAGGCCCCTGTCAATTTTGCTGAATTTTCCAAGAAATGCTCTGAGAGGTGGAAGACCATGTCTGGGAAAGAGAAGTCTAAATTCGATGAATTGGCAAAAGCAGATAAAGTGCACTATGATTGGGAAACGAAGGATTACAGGCCAGCGAAGGGAGGCAAGAAGGACCCTTATGCCCCCAAGAATCCACAGTCTGTATTTTTCCTATTGTGCTCTGAATTCCCCCCAAAGATCAAGTCTGCAAACCCTGGTATCTCTATTGGAGATGTGGCAAAGAAGCTGGGCAAGATGTGGAATAACTTAAATGACAGTGAGAAGCAACGAGGCAGCAAAGCGGAAGAAGTATGAGATGGACATTGCAGACTCTAAGGCTAAAGGAAAGTTTGATGGCATCAAGGGTCCTGCCAAAGTTGCCCAGAAAAATGTGGAAGAGGAAGATGAAGACGATGAGGAGGAAGAAGAGGAGGAGAAGGATGAATAAAAAAATTGTTGATCTTTCACCTTGTGAATACCTTAGAGTAGGGAGCGCCGTGATTGACACATCTCTCACCCAAGATGTGTCTGTGGCCATCATTAGGTTTAAATACCCAGTTGACTCATGATCATATCGTAGTCTCTCAAAGTGTTCTAGCAATTGTCATTGGTTTACATGAAGTGGTCATGGGTGTCCAAAGCACCTGGAAACTCTTTGTACATATTTCCAAATGTACAATTTTTAAAACAAAAAGGCTCTCGTGTTCTCCTTACTCTGTGCACTGTGCTGTGGTGTGACAAGGCATTTAAAAATGTTTCTGGGTTTGTTTGTTTTTTTAATTTTTAAGGTGGTGTGTTAATTCTATGGTCATTGGCTAGAAATCCCGAGTTCTCAACAGTACATATCTATAGTTCGTAAAAAGAACAAAGCAACCAAGACACACTCTTGATTCTCCTTGCTTGGTATGGAGGCTGTCAGGGTGATGCCTTCCAGAGGGGCCGTAGCTCAGGGCATGCACTGTGGGGCTGGACCCGTGGACACTGCAGTGGGCATGCATTTAGCTTCAGGTTGTCTTCTTTTTGTATATAGTGACATAGCATCCCGCTGCCATTCTTAGCTGTGGAACAAGGAGGCAGTCAGCTGGCATGAGAAGTGTTTTGGACCCTTTTTAGCTGAAGTGTGGTAGTGTTAAACTGTTTTTCTTTGAACAAACCATAGAACTCTTAATTGTCTGCAAAGCCAAGAGCCATTGCCCCAATAAAGTTCAACAACCTTTTGTGCTAAACATGATCTGCAACGTTCTTTTTTTTTTTTTGTATGTTTAGAATGTTGAAATGTTTCTGAAGTTAAATAAACAGTATTACATTTGAAAAAACAAGAGTATATATACAATGAATTTTGATCAGTAAGATTTTTGAACTCAAACCTCATTATAGCAGCTGGCGGCATCTGAGAGATAAGAGATCACCATCAGTGAAAAAAATAGACCCTCAAAACATTGCCTTCATGTGTACATTATAGAAGTGGAAGAAATGTAAGGGGAAATAATTTCAAGCAGAGAGAATAATTAGTACAAAGGTGATGTTAACAGGATAACCGGGGCATAATGCACATGAGAAAGCAGTGTGATCATTAATATTATTCCTCACGACAGACTTACTGGTCACAATTCCTTGTCCCCTTCCCCATCTAGTTTTTGCAATGTCAGTCACCATGGTCACATGAGACAGAGTATATTTCCCTGCCCATTGATGTTTGACTTGTTAGGTGACTTGCTTTGGCCAATGCGAGGTGAGCAGAATGGTGTGACATTGTCCAGATGAATCCTTAACAGACATGGCATATTCCCGTTTGCCTTCCTGTGCCTCTGCCATCAGCAAGAAAAGGGCTCCAGGTAGACACGCCCCCACTTCATCCTGAGTACCAGGATTAACATGAATCATGAAGCAGAACTACTCCAGCCAGAAACACAAGGGCAGAAGTAGGTGGTGGTTGTTATAAGCCTCTGAATTTGGACCTGATTTATTATGTAGACTTTACAGTGGCAATGGTTACCTCATGCAGTATTCAATACTAACTTTACACATTATTAGTATACCTTTGTTTCTATATTTTTCACTTTTAAAGAAACATTATTTATTGTGAGAAGGGGGCAACAGAGGATGAGATGGTTGGATGGCATAATCATCTCAATGGACATGACTTTGAGCAAACTCCAGGAAACAGAGAACAGAGAAGCCTGGCATGCTGCAGTCCATGGGGTCACAAAGAGTCAGACATGACTGAGCGACTGAATGAGAACAATTTATTTTTCATATAATCTACAGTTGCCTAAACATTTCTGAAAATGGCAGTGTTTGTAAGTCATAAATAGAACAAACATGAGCCTGGCTATTTTATTGCAAAGAATAAACCTCATCTGACTCAGTTCAGTTCAGTCGCTCAGTCGTGTCCGACTCTCTGCGACCCCATGAATCACAGCACGCCAGGCCTCCCTGTCCATCACCAACTCCCGGAGTTCACACAAACTCATATCCACAGAGTCAGTGATGCCATCCAGCCATCTCATTCTCTGTCGTCCCCTTCTCCTCCCGCCCCCAACCTTTCTCAGCATCAGAGTCTTTTCCAGTGAGTCAACTCGTCGCATGAGGTGGCCAAATTATTGCAGTTTCAGCTTTAGCATCAGTCCTTCCAGTGAACACCCAGGACTGATCTCCCTTAGAATGGACTGGTTGGATCTCCTTGCGGTACAAGGGACTCTCAAGAGTCTTCTCCAACACCACAGTTCAAAAGCAGCAATTCTTCGGCAATCAGCTTTCTTCACAGTCCAACTCTCACATCCATACATGACCACAGGAAAAACCATAGCCTTGACTAGATGGACCTTTGTTGGCAAAGTAATGTCTCTGCTTTTTAATATATTATCAAGGTTGGTCATAACTTCCTTCCAAGGAGTAAGCGTCTTTTAATTTCATGGCTGCAATCAGCATCTGCAGTGATTTTCTTCCAGCCATTTGTTTAGTAGAAGGAAAACAAAGGCCTTTTCTCTTTTCCCCACTTCTGTTTACACCTCTGCACCAGGACATCTGCTTTTTCAGAGTTTGACAGATTTCCATTACTTAAGAAAAAATACACAATTCTAGTTTGTAGTATATATTTTGACATCTTTATATGTTTGAACTAGTCACTCAGTAGATCAGTGATCCCTCAACAAAGTAAAATCCACCACACAAGTGTGAAGTTATTTTTATAAATAAACCCAGTTTATGGCTCATTTACACGTTATAGTTCCTAAGCTAAATTTTCCAAAAGGGGGTCAAGCTTTCATTACCTATATATCCCAAACTTGAACCATATCAGGAATATAAAAAGAAGATCAAATCTATCAGCTCTGGTGAGAAAGAATCTAAATACTAAAAATTGTCTCACAATATTGGTTATTCAGCAAGGAATTCTGTGGTGTAGGTTCACAAAACATGTCTAGCCATAGAGATGTGAGAGGTTTGGGATAGGCAAAATGAGTGAAGGCAGTCAAAAGTTACAAACTTCCAATTATCAGCAAGTGCTGGGGATATAATGTATAGCTTGGTGACTATAGTTAACACACTGTACAGTATTCTGTATTTGCTAAAAAGCTTTCATCATAAGAAAAAAATAGTGACTGTATGTGATCATGGATGTTGACTGAACCTATTATGGTAATAATTCTGCAATATATATGTAAATCAAGTCAGTGTATTGTACACCCTAAAACAAGGCTATATGTCAATTACATCTCAATTAAAAAGAATTTGATCTCTGCTTTTAGTAAATATACCCTGAGAAATGAGAGCTTTCCAGGTGGCACTAATGGTAAAGAACCCAACTGCCAATGCAGGAGACCCAAGAGAGGCAGATTTGATCCCTGGATTGGGAAGATCCCCTGGAGGAGGAAATGGCAACCCACTCCAGTATACTTGCCTGGAGAATCCCATGGGCAGAGGAGCCTGGTGGGCTAAAGTCCACGGGGTCACAAAGAGTCGGACACAACTGAAGTAACTTAGCACGCACACCCAGTTTAAACTGCTGGGAGCTGTCTTACTTTGGGCTCCCCCCAAGGCAGGCCTTTTGACAGACTTGGGCAAAGGGAGCTCCTGTGTGAGGTGATCCCAAGAGGCACAAGCAAAAGAGTGAAGAAAGTGAGGAGGTAAGGGGGACAAGCTAAAAAAATGTGCCTGCTGTATTTAAAATGGATAAGCAACAAGGACCTACTCTATAGCAACAGAGAACCCTGATCCATGTTACATGGCAGCCTAGATGGGAGGGGAGTTTAAGGGAGAATGGATACATGTGTATGTATGGCTGAGTCCTTTTGCTGTCCACCTGAAACTATCACAACACTGTTAACCAGCTATTCAGTTCAGTTCAGTTCAGTTCAGTCGCTCAGTCGTGTCCGACTCTCCGCGACCCCATGAATCACAGCACGCCAGGCCTCCCTGTCCATCACCAACTCCCGGAGTTCACTCAAACTCATGTCCACAGAGCCGGTGATGCCATCCAGCCATCTCATTCTCCGTCGTCCCCTTCTCCTCCCACCCCCAACCTTTCCCAGCATCAGAGTCTTTTCCAGTGAGTCAACTCGTTGCATACTCCAATACAAAATAAGGTTTTTTAAAAAAGAAATTTTTTTTAATTGCATTTGTGTGGAGGTTACCACTATGGGCAACTCAGACCCAATCCTGCTGGGATCCTCTGAGAAACTGTGTGGAACACACCCAAGAATCCTAAGACTAGGCACTGGGGAGGCTGGGACTTCTATCCTCCAATTCTTAAAAGCTGCATACAAGAGGACTGACCTCATACCTTCTACTTCCAACTACCCTTGCTTGCAGCAGAAAAGGCTTTCTCAGGCCAAGGGAGGCCCTCAGTCAGAGAAGAAAGCATAAGGTAGGAGGTTTATCAGCCTCTACAGCAGCTGCCTGAACTCAAATAGGCCAGGAGACATGGTGCAGGGCACTACCTTTGTCTACTACAGGGCACACAGCTATTTGTTCCATCAGCTAGAATGGTATTCAGTATTTCCTGAGCACTTACTCTGTATCAGGCACAGTGCTAATGACCTGTGTATCATATCATTTAATCCTTGCATCACCCTCTGAGAGGTAGATACTATGATTCACACCCTCTATAGACAAAACAATTAAGAAATTTGCCAAGATGACAAAGCAAGTAAATGGTGGAGGTTTAAACATGGGAAACCTGACTCTAGGGGTCTTTACTCATGAAGGGCTAAGTGCAGAAATCAGAAGCACAGGTAACTCAAAGATGGGAAAATAGTGAGGCATGTAATCCTCAGAAAAGGCTTCATTGTGGAAATAGACTTGATGAGTACTTTAAGTAGTAGTTTAAGTGGGAAAGTGCAGAAAAAGAAATGAGCTTGTATATGATAAGAATAGGGAAAGATGAAGGTAGAAGGGGCTATGATGTGATAAGCATGAGTTCAGCAAAATATCCTCATTGGAGAGTACACAGAGTTGATCCTTATTATGGAGTGAAGCACATGTAATATTACATGTAATTCTTTGTTCATGCAACAAATATGTATCGAGCATCTGCTTAATACTGGCCATTGGAGGTACAGAGATTTTTTTTTTTTTTTTTAACCCAGGCATGCTCTGCTAAGGAAGATTCCCATGCAGTGGATATTTGTTATTTCTGTTTTTTTATTACTGGACTATGTCTTTCAGTGAAGGTCACATGAAGTTCTACTCCATCTCCTTTTACCCCCTACACATACACACACACACAAACACAAGGCACGTGACTGTAGCCTGGCCAAGTAGAGCACCCAGCCTCTTGGCTTCAATGACTGTATTAGAGATAGACTGTGCTGTGCTGTGCTTAGTTGCTCAGTCATATATGACTCTTTGCAACCCCATGGACTGTAGCCCACAAGCCCACCAGGCTTCTCTGTCTGTGGAATTTTCCAAGCAAGAATACTGGAGCGGATTTTCATTTCATATTTAAGGGAATCTTCCCAACCCGGCATCAAACCCACCTCTGTTTTGTCTCCTGCATTGGCAGGCAGATTCTTTACCACTGTGCCACCTGGAAAGCCCTTCAGAGATGGACACATGACTTAGTTTAGATTTTCATCTGGAGCAAGGAGGGATGTTTGCTTCTGGTGATCAAGGTTAATGAGTTGATGAGATGTGGGTATGAAGCTGCCACTCTGCCCACCACTAGGATAAAGAGTAAAGTCGAACAGAGGCAAGATTTGAGGAATGGTCAGTCTGTGCCCTGCCAATTCGTGTGTGTGTGTATGTGTGTATGCTCTTGGATTCAGTGATGATAGTAAACAAAAGAAATCTTAAATTTCTCAAAAGAAGCCCTACTAATCCCATAGAAGAAGGGAGTCTGGTTGGTAAGCTTTTCTTAACATGTCTTCTTATTCAGTTCAGTTCAGTCGCTCAGTTGTGTCTGAGTCTTTGCGACCCCATGGACTGCAGCATGCCAGGCATCCCTCTCCATCACCAAATCTCAGAGTTTACCCAAACTCATGTCCATAGAGTCAGTGATGCCATCCAACCATCTCATCCCCTTTTCCTCCTGCCCTCAATCTTTCCCAGCATCGGGGTCTTTTCCAGTGAGTCAGTTCTTTGCATCAGGCGGCCAAAGTATTGGAATTTCAGCTTTAGCATCAGTCCTTCCAATGAATATTCAGTACTGATTTTCTTTAGGATGGACTAGTTGGATCTCCTATCAGTCCAAGGGACTCTCAAGAGTCTTCTCCAACACCACAGTTCAAAAGCATCAATTCTTCGGTGCTCAGCTTTCTTTATAGCCAACTCTGACATCCATACATGACTGCTGGAAAAACCATAGCATAGTCTTCTTATTAAATTCAACCAATTGAAGATGCTAAATTATAGTACACTGGCCCACTCATCATAGACCATTAGACCCACTGAATATTTATATATGTGGGATTCTGAAATAATTGTGTAGATTTTAGATGGAAATCTAAACTTTAGGTTAAGTTTTCCTTGATTGAAGGAGCCAAATTGAGTGTTGAATCCTAATTATAATCCTCCTTTTATTAAAAAATCTTTCTTTTCTCACTCACTTTGGTTCATGTTCATTGGCTTGATATCCAGACTATTAGGGTTGTCATAGGTTGGCCACGAGTGGAATTTCTTTCACAAGATTTAAGAAATTAGAGGAACTAAACAGAGAAATGCAAAACTAAAAGTACTTTCAGAAAAGAATGTTCTTGAATCATGGGGCACATCCTGATTTAAAACAACTACTTTCTCAAGAGGATACTTGGAATGAAAATAAAAATCTAGAGAAGTAGTGCATGGTAGCGCAAAGAGAGAGTTTCAATAGAAGAGAGAAGAAATAGATTTTATCAAACTTTGAGATGCCAGTGGGTACTTCTGCAGTTGATGCCTATTCAGGAAAAAGGATTAAATGGTTTTATTTATTAAAAGATTTTTATCTGTGATGCTTCAGTCATTTGTAAAGAAGCTAGATTAAAGTCAATTGAATCAATATTTTTGAGCACCTGCTATGTGCCAAGGAATGCTAGGAACACAATCTAGCATTCCCTAAAGCTAGGGGACTAGAATCCTTTTCTATTTCTCCACATGTTTTCTTCTGTATTGGTCTCATTGTTTTCAAGCAGGATCCAATATGACTGTCTTAGGTCTTTAAGTCCAGAGGAGGAAACATGGCAATTGATCAGGTCTACATCTGACATTTTTCTGGGCTCCAAAATCGCTGCAGATGGTGACTGCCACCATGAAATTAAAAGACGTATACTCCTTGGAAGGAAAGTTATGACCAACCTAGATAGCATATTAAAAAGCAGAGACATTTATTTGCCAACTACGGTCTGTCTAGTCAAGGCGATGGTTTTTCCAGTAGTCATGTATGGATGTGAGAGTTGGACTACAAAGAAAGCTGAGTGCCGAAGAATTGATGCTTTTGAACTGTGGTGTTGGAGAAGACTCCTGAGAGTCCCTTGATCTGCAAAGACATCCAGCTAGTCCATCCTTAAGGAGATCAGCCCTGAGTGGAAGGTCTGATGTTTTGAAGCTGAAACTCCAATACTTTTCCCACCTGATGTGAAGAGCTGACTCACTCATCAGGAAAAGACCCTGATGCTGGATAAGATTGAAGGTGGGAGGAGAAGGGGACGACAGAGGGTGAGATGGTTGGATGGTATCACCAACTCAGTGGACATGGGTTTGGGTAAACTCCGAGAGTTGGTGATGGACAGGGAGGCCTGGTGTGCTGCGGTTCATGGGGTCGCAAAGAGTCGGACACGACTGAGCGACTGAATTGAACTGAAGCAAAAACATCAGATGTCTACTCCATGGGGATACTAAAATAAATAACTCTTGATCTCATGTTGCAAATGTCCCCATCTTGAGGCCTCGGTCTGTGACTCCCTTTCAGGGAAGAGATAAAGGATGGACAGGGAGTGAGTGCACTGGATGATCATCAGAGTGGAATATCTAGGTCTGACCTCTCTTTTCCTACCTGTAGCCTAAGAAGCCATTTGAGATAGGATGAAAATGAAATGTCAAAGATGAGGGAGGATTCATAATCTGAGATAAAGGCCTATGCCCTCTAGGTGAGGCATGGACAGTCAGTGGGATAGGGGATATCTAGGTAGTATCATCTGCAGTTCTCATACAAGAGCCCTTTATTGAATATTTGCCAAGGACAGGAAGCTGATACATACTCTAGACACTCATTGGCTGATGACAATAAAAACGATTGCTTAGTGCGATGACATGCATATGATAGGTACTCAATATCAGGCCATGCATGTTGTATAACTTGAATATCAAAAATGGAGATAAGAAAAATGAAAATTTGGGGGAAAGTAAAAAATCATCATTTAGAGCAGCCATTCTCAAACATTAAGTCCCAGACCCCTCTACGTTCTTATAAATGAGGACTACAAAGAGCTTTTCATTTGTGTGGAATATGTCTGTGGATATTTAGAAAATTACCAAATTAGAAATCAAAGCTAAGAAATGTATAAAATATAAAATTATGCATTTTATTAGCCATCAGAACAACAGCTGCATCCTATAGCAGTTTTCCTTCTGGAAAACTCTATCACATACTTGCAAGCGAATGAGATTGAAAGTGACAAATAACATGTTAGTAATATTGTGAAAATAGTTTTGATCTCATGAACCCCCTGGAAGGGTTTCATATAGCCTCAGGGGTCTTTGAGTCACAGTTTGAGGAGTTCTGATCCAGAGTTTTCATAAACATTAAGTATTTCCAGGGAGCTAAATAGAAATATTGAATATGAAATTGCTTGCAAGAATTATTTGCAGCATATGTTCACATGGTTTAGACCTTGATTTCTAATTATCAGGGGAAGAAGCAGGATTTCACTTCTGTTCTCTTCCATTTAAACATTCTGTGAATCAAGGAAAACACACACACACACACATAGAAGGGTTTTGGGTTTGGTTTTGTTTGAAATCTTTCCAATGACTACTATTTTTTTCCTTTTGAAGACTTTTTGGACCCTTCAATGAATAGTGTCGCTGGCCTCATTAAAATATTCAAAGTTTTTCTGGTAGAATCTTTGCTAGATGTTGTATACAATGGTCTTTCATGGGAAACTGGTTCAAATGGAGGTGACGTATTTGGGAACAGATGTTCTGGAGGATGGCTTGGATAAGCAGCAAGGGATTAAGCAGGACATAGTCAAGGATTCCCTGAGACCGCAAATGTGAACGTGGACTAGAATGGGTGCGGAGAGGAAGTTACCTCATGCCTTTTCCTGGGCAGGGTGAAAAACGGTCTCTTTTTCATTGTTAACTTCAGAGGCACCAAGTCATGCCCAAGAATTCTTTTGAGGGGTAGACGGTGTGGGGTCACCCTGAGCGTCTCTCCATTCATTCCCACTAGAACTAAATATGCAAGAAAGCCATTTTCCTTGCATCTGTGCTTTGCCCCAGATTTGACCTGGTGCTCCGTCATTGGTAGCGAAAATAAACAGGATCCCTGCCTTCATGCTACTTAGAGCCTAGGAGGAGAGACAGGCAAAACACAGGTTCACAAATAAGCAGTGTGACTTCAGACAGGCAATGGAGCCAAAAACAAAATAAATTAAGCAGTGAAGTGGGATAATGGGATGAACAGGCCCTTTAGATTAGGTGGTCTCTCAATGGTGGTGATACTTGCCTTGAGAATCTGAATGAAGAGATAAAGCTGACAGTGAACAACTTGAAGGCCAGTTAAGAGGCCCCAGTGGGCGGGGGAGTTGTGTTCCAGGAAGAGAATGTATCAAGTGGGTGTGATGATAGTAAACAAGTGGGCAAGATCCAAACGATGTCAGACCTGTAAGCCATGATGAGGTGTTTGCCTCTGGCCCTGAGTGGGAGGGGAAGCCTTAAAGGAGAGCTTTATGCCATGGAATGACATGGTCTGATTTATGTTAGAGATTTCTGGTTGCTGTGTGGAAAATGAATTCTTAGATGTCATGTTTCAAATGCAACTTGAAAAAAGTATGATTAATTCCCTGTTGCTGGCAAAGCATCAGGAACACGGATGACATTATATTTGCTGACAGTGAAGAACAGTTTCCATCCTGAGCTGATAAATTTATTGAACAAACTGTGCTTAGTTAACTAAGATGAACAGTGTTTCCTTATGCCTTAGACTTTTTTCCCCCCAAAAAAAGAATTCGTGTATTTATGGTAATATTAACACAATATTAATAGAACTGGAAATTTACAACTTCACGGCCACTTGACAGGGCAGTAGCTTTTCAGTGGTTTAAAGGAGATTGCATTTTGTTCTATATGTATAAATGATTCCTGCTTATTTTATTATAACCTGGCAGATATATTGAATTTCCTTCCCAGCAAGGATTCTGTTAGTTTCCCTATCCTGAACATTCAACGAGGTCGTTATTATGTGAAGAATGAAATGACAGCAGGCAGAAGAAGAAAATTACCAAATAACCGCCTGATAAGGGTGACTTTTTGACAGAGCAGTATAGTAATAGAACGCATTGTATTTCTAGGTCTTGGAATTCTTCTTTTTGAAAGCATTTGGATTTTTAAAAAATCAACTTTAGTAATTAGACTTCTGCCTTGAATTTTGAGAATTGGAAACTGTTTGCAATTCACCTAGTAGTAGCAACTGCAATTGCCAATTACATGCAAGCATTACAATAAAGTTTCCCTGGTGGCTCAGACGGTAAAGCGTCTGCCTACAATGCAGGAGACCTGGGTTTAGTCTCTGGGTTGGGAAGAAGGAAATGGCAACCCACTCCAGTATTCTTGCCTGGAAAATTCCATGGACAGAGGAAACCTGGTAGGCTACAGTCCATGGGGTCGCAAAGAGTCGGACACGACTGAGCAACTTCACTTTTCTTTCTATTACAATAAATGTAATATATTATCTCATAATGTAAGTGTGTCTCATCCAGTCAGTTAAAGATGTGATGAGCAAAAACTGAGATTTATTGTACAAAAAAAGGGGGGTTTGGGGGAGAAATTCTGCCTTCAGACTGCAACACAGACACTCTGCTTTTCCAGGCTTTGTGGACTCAAGTTCATGACATCAACTCTTACCTAGATCTCCAGGCTGCTGTCTTGTCCTATGCATTTCAGACTTGCCAACCCCCACACTCACATGAGCTAATTCCTTAAAATAGATTCCTTAAATTCCTTATAATATGTATTCTATTAGTACTGTTTCCCTGGAAAACCCTGACTAATAAACTCCTTTCCCCCGCAGTTCTGCTTCTAAAAATTTATCCAAAGAACATACAGATATCCAAAGATACATGTTCAAGGCATTGTTTCAGTGTTTAAAGACGGGAAATAAAATTTCCACCACTGGAGGACCATTAAGAAAATTTTTATGCTATGTGTACTAATATAGAACATTCTATACAATATGATAATTAATATCTCCTCTAGGTATATTAAGCCTCCCTGGTGGCTCAGACGGTAAAGAATCCACCTTCAATGTGGGATCAATCTCTGGGTTGGGAAGATTCAGCTCAGGGATCTTTAGGTATATTATAAGACTTAAGAATACGGTTCTTCCTAAAAAATAAGGTATTTGCTGGTCATCTTATTAGGTAATAAACAGCAGTTTAAAGACCCTGTTTGATTCCATCTTTTAAGTTGTTAATACTAATTGAAATCATGAGAAACCTTACATTTTCCTTCTCTAATCATTTCTGTATTAATTGAACTTTTATACATAGCATATTTTGACCGTTAATAAATCAAATCAGTTTGACCTAAACTCTAAACAAAAGGTCAGCTCAGAAAGATTTCTGCAGTCCTCTCCCACGTGACCTGTATATGTTCCAAATATAAAAATCTTTTAATTGAAGCCTTTAAATTGTTTATTTGTGAAATATTTCTGTACTAACGAGATAAAATGGACAGAGAGAGGCAGTTGCCTGGACAGTCAAGTGTCAAAAAAAAAACACACACAAAACTCTGAGACTTGTTTGTTTCATAATTCACTTGAGTATAGCACCATAGTTCAGGGAAGGCAAACAAAAAGGGGAAAAAAATTTCCCTGAAATATACAGATAACGACCTCATTATCTATTTTAATTTGACAATGTAGAGGCAGTCTGAGTTCCCTATGACTCAAACTCTATTTGAAGAAACTAAAATTAATAAATCATAGCTTATGAGAATGGCAATGCCTCTTTGCAAGTCATTATATAGTTTCAGAGAGTTTTTTTTTCTTTCAGTCCTACTCCAGGCCATGCCCTGGCTTCCACAGATCCATTTCTTTTTAATCACCTTGGAAATTACTTTTTTACTACCAAGTTACCAAAAAAATTACTTTTTTACTTTTACTACCTTTTTACTTTGAAATGTTTATGTATACAAATGCAAACTTGTGGAGGGGCGATGAAATTTGAAAAGCTCCTTCTAGCATAGTGCACTTTCAGTAAATTGGATAAATATCTTTCTGGCCCATGGAACTAACATGCACATACTAGGGAAGAGAGCCAGTCATTTTCCAACCTTATCTTCATATGAACAAACACAGCAAATTGCATAGAAAAGAGTATTCTTTGCAATAACCTTAATTGCATTTTCCGTGTCTAACTCAGTTCTCTCTGCCCAATATTCTCCTTAAGAAAAAATGTATCTTCCCTAATGGTAAGGTGAAGAACAGAAAAAAGTAATAGAAAGTTCCTCCCGTGGAAACCAATAAGCTTTAGTTCATTTATTGCAGAATCACATCAAGGAGATAAGCCCTTGTGTTTAAGAGCAGAAATATATACAGAGTTTTTTCTTTCCCTTGGTTTTATTTTCTTCTTTTAGGAAAATAATTTTAGTGAATACCTGATGTGCTTTTGTTGCAAGTCTTAGAGATAAAGCTGATTTTGATTCAAACTTAGGGCAAAAACATCTGCAAAAGTGATTCTGACTGCCTATACAATGCCTTTTACCTGAAAATAAGGAAGCTGGAAATCAACGCTCGTGTTTAGCAGACAGGAGTATAGGTACCATCTCCAGGTCCACTGACCTTCCTGGTAACAGACAGCATCATTAAAATCCCTGAGGTGCTCCTCAAAGGATATTTGTAACCTGGATTGTTTTCATTTTGCTTTCTTTGACATTGGTTAGAGCCTAGTAATGACCCCTTTTGTCAACAGAGGCATTCCAGGTAAACGGATCCTTTTCAGCATCCGATCAGTGAGTCCTATGTCTCAGACAGAGTCTCTCCAGGTTCCTTTGCAGGATGAGGACTTCAAACTTGTGTCCATCTTTAGCAATCAGAGAGCAGATGTTGGAGCCTTCTCTCAACTCTCAACTGCAACTGGCATGTTTCCCAAGACTCTCCTTAGTCCTCACACTGTCCCCATCTTCTGCCTTTTCCACCCTAAATAGATCCTGTACCTAAGGCTCCATGAAGTCAGACACTCCCCAGATTTTGACCACAGCATAAAAATATGCTTTAAGAGGTACTGGTGGCATAAAGGAAATCCTTGCTATAATCAGTGTGTGAGTCTTGAGAAACAGTTTGAAACCACCCATGATCCCAGGAAACGGGGAACAAAATATCACAGATCCCAGACACTCCAACGTTCAACTTATGACCACTCTCCTAAGAAAGAACCTAAGGTGGAGATTAATAGAGGGAAAGTGAAAAGTGAAAGTCACTGATTTGTGTCCAACTCTTTCCAACCCTGTGGACTGTAATCAGCCAGGCTCCTCTGTCCATGGAATTCTCCAGGCAAGAATACTGGAGTGGGTAGCCATTTCCTCCTTCAGGGGATCTTCCCGACCCAGGGATCCAGCCCAGGTCTCCTTCATTGCAGGCAGATTCTCTACCATCTGAGCCATGTCTGACTGCAAGAAGTCTCTCAGAAAGGGCAGCCTTGCTGTGGGAAGTCAGCAAATAGGTAAGTGATAAAAACAATGAATAGTATTAAATACTATGTTTTTTTCATGTGGGAGGTTAAGAGTAAAAGCTTTGGGGTCATATACACTCTGTTTTCCCATGAAGTGAGGGGACCAGATGCCATGATCTTAGTTTTCTGAATGTTGAGCTTGAGATCAGTCCTGGGTGTTCATTGGAAGGACTGATGTTAAAGCTGAAACTCCAATACTTTGGCCACCTCATGCAAAGAGTTGACTCACTGGAAAAAGACCCTGATGCTGGGAGGTATTGGGGGCAGGAGGAGAAGGGGACGACAGAGAATGAGATGGCTGGATGGCGTCACCGACTCGATGGACATGAGTTTGAGTGAACTCCGGGAGTTGGTGATGGACAGGGAGGCCTGGCGTGCTGTGATTCCTGGGGTCACAAAGAGTTGGACACGACTGAGTGACTGAATGGAACTGAACTGAACACTCTGTTTTGGGCTTCCCAGGTGGTGCCAGTGGTAAAGAACCCACCTGTCACTACAGGAGACATAAGAGATGTAGGTTTGATCCCTGGGTCGGGAAGATTCCCTGGAGGATGGCAATATGGATCCCAGTATTCTTGCTGGAGAACCCCATAGACAGAGGAGCCTGGCGGGCTAATGTCCATGGGGTTGCAGAGAGTTGAACTCTACTGAAGCAATGCAGCACACACATAGACTCTGTTTGAAGGCCTTTGCTTCAATAAGCTGAATTACTGCTGTTCTCCTCACTTTCCTGTCCACTAAAAAGAAGGGAAATAGCACCCGCTTTATCTAGCTTATAAGTATGAGATTATACTTGGAAACCCTTTGGCTTGGTGCCTGGCCTAGTATGAGCTCAAAAAGTTGTCAGTTGGTGATCAGCACCCAGCAGTAGCAGAGGTGGGCTCACCATCACTGTCCTAAGTAGTGTCACCAAATGCCATGCTTCAGGTTCAGTAAGAAAACCAGGGGAAATGGCAGTCAGAGGGGACTTGTCCCTTTCAACCTTCCATATAATCTTCACTCCCATTCCTCACAACTCATTGCCATTCCGTCTTAGCTTCTCTAATGACTGGTGCATGGGGCTCAATCAATCCCTCATGAATGAATAAAGGACTTGAGCATAGCGGACTTTTGCCTCTTCTCTATGCCATCTGGGTGATCTTCGGTGATTCTTTCAAGTTGTCTGACCTCCAGCTTTCTCATCTGTAAACGAAGAAGGTTGCTGGGAAGAGAAAATGAGATGTGTTTAAAAGTGTATGTAAATTCACAGGATCCTGTAGTCATTTATGTTGCAAATCAGACAGGCTAAGCAAGTAGAGGTGTTTGCAAGTGCACACGCAGATGCACTCATTATACACACACATACACATATGACTAGCAAAGGAAAAGACAATCTAAAAACCAGACAAATGCCAGTATTTCCTGGTGGGAAGAGAGAGAGAAGTAGAGCAAGAGAATTTGAGACTTTGTCAACCGGTGCAAAGATTGGAACAGGGGCTACAGAAAATTATCTTGTGAGGAGAAGCGTGCTTAGCCCCACAACTTGCCAGTTGCCCTCTGATCTCCGCTTGGCCACTTTAATCCTGGCTGTCAGAAATTCTGTGGCAGCAGCTTTCTCCCCAATACCTTAATGCTTTCTGCATTTACTCCTGGGTGGGGTCACCACCCTTGGGATGGGTCATTACTGTCTTGCACTGAACCACCCCCAGATATAATGTTAGGAGCTTAAGTTCTATTTTGTTCCACACCCGGTGACACATACTGTCCACAATTTCAAAAGTCTTATGACCAGATGCCCTTACTGGCACAGTGCTATCTGAAGATGAATCTGTGCTTTCCTTTACTCTCCTCCTTTGAAGATCCACAGATGCTATGGTTTCACAGTTTCAGTACCTGAGGCAGTCAGGTTTATTGCCCTCTGCTTACTTATAAAGCAAATGTTAGGATAACCCAGGACAAAATTTGGAAATTCAGATGCTTTTAATGACTTCCTGTTGGTTGGCCTAAAGGGATTCAACTCCATCATTGCTGGGTTCCTTGAATGATGCCTAATTCAAGTGCTTCGAGGTGGAAGCAGAATGAATGTTGGTTTAGAATCTAATTTAGTGAAAACTATCCATCTACCATTAGATTAGATGGCATGGGAAAGCTGGCTCAGCCATTTTTATACAAATATTTGACTGGAAATCTATGGATGCTGTAATTTTTGAAACAGAGAGGCAAGAAGGTGTTATACTTACTAGTATAGCTCTAATCTGCTTGCCGGAGAAGGCAATGGCAAGCCACTCCAGTACTCTTGCCTGGAAAATCCCATGGATGGAGGAGCCTGGTGGGCTGCAGTCCATGGGGTCGCTAGGGGTCGGACACGACTGAGCGACTTCACTTTCAGTTTTCACTTTCACACATTGGAGAAGGACATGGCAACCCACTCCAGTGTTCTTGCCTGGAGAATCCCAGGGACACGGGAGCCTGGTGGGCTTCTGTCTATGGGGTCACACAGAATCGGACATGACTGAAGTGACTTAGCAGCTTAGCAATCTGCTTGCATCCCGGACTCACCTCTGCCCTTCACTACCTATTTGACCTCCAGTAAGCTCACTACCCGGAGAAGGCAATGGCAAGCCACTCCAGTACTCTTGCCTAGAAAATCGCATGGACAGAGGAGCCTGGTAGGCTGCAGTCCGTGGGGTCGCTACTAGTCAGACACAACTGAGCGACTTCACTTTCACTTTTCACTTTCACACATTGGAGAAGGAAATGGCAATCCACTCCAGTGTTCTTGCCTGGAGAATCCCAGGGACGGGGGAGCCTGGTGGGCTGCCGTCTATGGGGTCGCACAGAGTCGGACACGACTGAAGCGACTTAGCAGCAGCAGCAGCAAGCTCACTACCTACCTCAAGCCTGTTTCCTCATCTGTGTAATAGGGGCAGATAGTACCTACCTGAGAAGGCTGTTATGATCTTTAAGTGAGACCCGAGCAGTAAAGAAGCTAACACAATGCCTGGAGGTTGAAAAATGTTGGTGGTGGTTGTCATAAATATTTTTATTAATAAAGTAACACCAGTTTGCCTAATACTTTTTCAGACCCTACAGATAGAACTCAAAACTGTGGGTGCCCAGCAGTTCCTTTAGTTTCACTGAAGCAGGAGTGAAATGTTTAAAAGGCTCTGTTTAAGTGTTGGTAAAGAAAAAGGAAAAATCTACTCTCACATGGAGGTTTTTTATGGATAGGCACAATGTAGCAAAACCCAGTGAAATTCAAGTACCTCTTGATGAGTCAGGCCAGCCGAGAAGGGCATTATACATTTGAAATCAACAAATTGGATTTGGTCCTTTTGCAGTTTCAGCGATTGCTTCCTGACTAGTCCCTCACAAGAACAGAGGTAGGCCCATCAGCTTCCAGATTCCATCAACTGATACTGTCTGTTCAGAAGAGTTTCCCCCTTGTTTAGGTTCTGAATGAATAATATTTGCTTCCAAAGTTATTATAGCTGATAAACACATGGTGACTCTAAAATCTCTCACTGTAAAATAAAGCATACAAATTTATGCATATGTGTGTAACTGTTGCCTAGAAGAACCTTTCTGGTAAAATATATATGTTTAGTAATAAATGCCATCCCATAGCATTCAAAGTGTTTAGTGACATGAATTATTATGCTCAGACCATTTTCACTTGACATGATCTTCCTTTAGAAATGATGCCCATTCCCTTCCACGGAACAGGAACCATAATTCAGCTTTACTTCTGTTTCCTCTTGGTCCTAATTTTACCCGTGTGGCTTCAAGCTAAGTACCAAGCTATAGATAATTGGTATTAATAAGCACAGGAAATTTGTTAGTGATTTTTTTTGTCTTGTGCTTAAGCACCATTAACATTTACTGTAAATCAATACAATAAGTTAGCAATGAGGAAAATGTTGGTATTCAGCTGATTGCATAGAAAAAAAATTATTTTATTCTCCCCCTCCCTGCTGCTCTCTGTGTACTCAAAAATTGCAGAGCCAATCTGTCCATGTGAGCTGAAGGATCTGGTGAGTTAGAAGCGTTGCAGATCCTGACACCTGAACATTAGGTATGCATGTTTCTAAATAGTCACCACAGGTGACATGGTCCTGCCTGTAGTTTTTGTTTTACATGTTGTGTATTATAAGGGAATCTTTCCAATATTGATCTTCAGATGAAGATTCACTCCTGAGTGTGTATCCAAAGAAAATAGTAATACAAATAGAAAAGATATATGCACCCTCATATTCACTGCATCATTGTTTACAATAGCCAAGATATGGAAGCAACCTAAATGCACTTTAATAGATGAAAGGATAAAGAAGATGTGTGTGTAATGGAAAGTTGGCCAAGAAAGAAATGAAGTCTTGCCATTTTCAACAACATGGATGAACCTCACGGGTGTTATGCTTAGTGAAATAAGTCAGACAGAGAAAGACAAACGCTACATGATTTCCATTTACATGTGGAATATAAAAAACAAAACATGCTCGAACATAGGGAAACAGAAACAGAGTTATAGATACAGAGAACAGGAGAACAATCAGGTGATTGCCAGAGGGGAGGTGGGTGGGAGGAGGAGAGAACTAAATGAGGGAGATTAAGAGGTTGCAAAAAAAAAAAAAAATGAGTGACAGGTATGAAATGTACAGTGTGGGGAATAAAGTCAATACCTATGTAATATCTCCATGTGATAATACCATGTCTAGACTTATCATGGTGATCATTTTGAAACGTGTAGAAATATCAAATCACTGTTGTACAGTGGGAACTAATACAGTGCTGTAGGTCACTTACACTTCAAAAATGAACAGATTCATAGAAAAAAAGCAATCAGATTTGTGGTTACTGAGGGTGAGGGAGGAACTGGATGAAGACTTTCAGAAGGTGCAAATTTCCAGTTATAAAATAAATAAATACTAGGGACATAATGTAAAATATGATAAACATCAGATCAGATCAGTCGCTCAGTCGTGTCCGACTCTCCGCGACCCCATGAATCACAGCACGCCAGGCCTCCCTGTCCATCACGAACTCCCGGAGTACACTCAAACTCATGTCCACAGAATCGGTGATGCCATCCAGCCATCTCATTCTCGGTCATCCCCTTCTCCTCCCGCCCCCAACCTTTCCCAGCATCAGAGTCTTTTCCAGTGAGTCAACTCGTCGCATGAGGTGGCCAAAGTATTGCAGTTTCAGCTTTAGCATCAGTCCCTCCAATGAACACCCAGGATTGATCTCTTTTAGAATGGACTGGTTGGATCTCCTTGCAGTATAAGGGACTCGCAAGAGTCTTCTCCAGCACCACAGTTCAAAAGCATCGATTCTTCAGCGATCAGCCTTCTTCACAGTCCAACTCTCACATCCATACATGACCACAGGAAAGACCATAGCCTTGGCTAGATGGACCTTGGTTGGCAAAGTAATGTCTCTGCTTTTTAATATACTATCAAGGTTGGTCATAACTTTCCTTCCAAGGAGCAAGCGTCTTTTAATTTCATGGCTGCAATCAGCATCCGCAGTGATTTTGGAGCCCCAAAAAATAAAGTCTGACACTGTTTCCACTGTTTTTCCATCTATTTCCCATGAAGTGATGGGACCAGATGCCATGATCTTTGTTTTCTGAATGTTGAGCTTCAAGCCAACCTTTTCACTCTCCTCTTTCACTTTCATCAAGAGGCTTTTGAGTTCCTCTTCACTTTCTGCCATAAGGGTAGTGTCATCTGCATATCTGAGGTTATTGATATTTCTCCCAGCAATCTTGATTCCAGCTTGTGCTTCTTCTAGCCCAGCGTTCCTCATGATGTACTCTGCATAGAAGTTAAATAAGCAAGGTGACAATATACAACCTTGACGTACACCTTTTCCTATTTGGAACCAGTCTGTTGTTCCATGTCCAGTTCTAACTGTTGCTTCCTGACCTGCATACAGGTTTCTCAAGAGGCAGGTCAGGTGGTCTGGGATTCCCATCTCTTTCAGAATGTTCCACAGTTTATTGTGATCCACACAGTCAAAGGCTTTGGCACAGGCAATGAAGCAGAAATAGATGTTTTTCTGAAACTCTCTTGCTTTCTCCATGATCCAGCGGATGTTGGCAATTTGATCTCTGGTGCCTCTGCCTTTTCTAAAACCTGCTTGAATATCTGGAAGTTCATGGTTCACATACTGCTGAAGCCTGGCTTGGAGAATTTTGAGCATGACTTTACTAGCGTGTGAGATGAGTGCAATTGTGCGGTAGTCTGAGCATTCTTTGGCATTGCCTTTCTTGGGGATTGGAATGAAGACTGACCTCTTCCAGTCCTGTGGCCACTGCTGAGTTTTCCAAATCTGCTGGCATATTGAGTGCAGCACTTTCACAGCATCATCTTTCAGGATTTGAAGTAGCTCAACTGGAATTCCATCACCTCCACTAGCTTTGTTAGTAGTGATGCTTTCTAAGGCCCACTTGACTTCACATTCCAAGATGTCTGGCTCTAGGTCAGTGATCACGTTATCGTGACTATCTTGGTCGTGAAGATCTTTTTTGTACAGTTCTTCTGTGTATTCCTGCCACCTCTTCTTAATATCTTCTGCTTCTGTTAGGTCCATACCATTTCTGTCCTTTATCGAGCCCATCTTTGCATGAAATGTTCCCTTGGAATCTCTAATTTTCTTGAAGAGGTCTCTTGTCCTTCCCATTCTGTTGTTTTCCTCTATTTCTTTGCATTGATCACTAAGGAAGTCTTTCTTATCTCTCCTCGCTATTCTTTGGAACTCTGCATTCAGATGCTTATATCTTGCCTTTTCTCCTTTGCTTTTCGCCTCTCTTCTTTTCACAGCTATTTGTAAGGCCTCCTCAGACAGCCATTTCGCTCTTTTGCATTTCTTTTCCATGGGGATGGTCTTGGTCCCTGTCTCCTGTACAATGTCACGAACCTCCGTCCAGAGTTCATCAGGCACTCTATCAATCAGATCTAGTCCCTTAAATCTATTTCTCACTTCCACTGTATAATCATAAGGGATTTGATTGAGGTCATATCTGAATGGTCTAGTGGTTTGCCCTACTTTCTTCAATTTCAGAATTTGGCAATAAGGAGTTCATGATCTGAGCCACAGTCAGCTCCTGGTCTTGTTTTCGCTAACTGTATACAGCTTCTCCATCTTTGGTTGCAAAGAATATAATCAATCTGATTTCGGTGTTGACCATCTGGTGATGTCCATGTGTAGGGTCTTCTCTTGTGTTGTTGGAAGAGGGTGTTTGCTATGACCAGTGCGTTCTCTTGACAAAACTCTATTAGCCTTTGCCCTGCTTCATTCCGTACTCCAAGGCCAAATTTGCCTGTTACTCCAGGTGTTTCTTGACTTCCTACTTTTGCATTCCAGTCCCCTATAATGAAAATGACCTCTTTTTTGGGTGTTAGTTCTAAAAGGTCTTGTAGGTCTTCATAGAACTGATTAACTTCGGCTTCTTCAGCATTACTGGTTGAGGCATAGGCCTGGACTACCGTAATATTGAATGGTTTGCCTTGGAAACGAACAGAAATCATTCTGTCATTTTTAAGATTGCATCCAAGTACTGCATTTCGGACTCTTTTGTTGACCATGATGGCTACTCCATTTCTTCTAAGGGATTCCTGCCCACAGTAGTAGATATAATGGTCATCTGAGTTAAATTCACCCATTCCAGTCCATTTTAATTCACTGATTCCTAGAATGTCGACGTTCACTCTTGCCATCTCCTGTTTGACCACTTCCAATTTGCCTTGATTCATGGACCTAACATTCCAGGTTCCTATGCAATACTGCTCTTTACAGCACCGGACCTTGCTTCTATCACCAGTCACATCCACAACTGGGTATTGGTTTTGCTTTTGCTCCATCCCTTTATTCCTTCTAGAGTTAGTTATCCACTGAGCTCCAGTAGCATACTGGGTACCTACCGACCTGGGGAATTCCTCATTCAGTATCCTATCACTTTGCCCTTTGTTACTGTTCATGGGGTTCTCAAGGCAAGTATACTGAAGTGGTTTGCCATTCCCTTCTCCAGTGGACCACATTCGGCTGTGGTCCATGTGATCAGATCGGCTAGTTTCCTGTGATTATGATTTCAGTTTGTCTGCCCTCTGATGCCCCCTTGCAATACCTACCGTCTTATTTGGGTTTCTCTTACCTTGGTCGTGGAAAATCTCTTCACAGCCGCTCCAGCAAAGTGCAGCTGCTGTACCTTACCTTGGACGAGGGGTATCTCCTCAAGGCCGCCCCTCCTGACCTTGAACGCGGAGTAGCTCCTCTGGGCCCTCCTGCGCCCGTGCAGCCACCGCCTGTTGGACGTGGGGTAGCTCCTCTCGGCGGCAGGCCCTGGCCTCAGGCGTGGGGTAGCTCCTCACGGCCGCACCTCTTTGCGTGTTTCGTTGTGCCGGGGCCGGCGTCTCTCGCGTCGCGCCTGCGCCGCCGGGGCCGGCGTCTCTCGCGTCGCGTCTGTATGTTATATATGAAAGTTAAGGAAATAAACCCCAAAGTTGTCATCACTAGGAAAAATGAAAAGCATAAATGACCCGAGTCTATAATCTGACCCACAGGACCCAGCACTGAGGGTCTCTGGCTACTTTTCCATCTCACCCTACAACATTCATTTTCTTTCCTGCCATATTCCAGTTTCAAGCCATATTTCATCATTTCACATGTGCTGTGCTCCTTGCTTTTGCAGAATCTTGGAACATGCTCTTTCATCTCTCTTTTTTAACAGTTTTATTGAAACATAATTCACATAGCATAGCATTCATTCACGTAAAATGTACTGTCGAATGACTTGTAATGTTTAACAGCATAAGGCTCCATCACCACAGTCAATTCTAGTGTTTTTGTTACCCCCAAAAGAAATCCTGTACCACTTAGCCATCATCCCCAATTCTCACCAACCAGCCCTTGGTGAACACTAGCCTGCTTTTTATTGCCATAAATGTGCCTATTCTGAAGATTGCCTTTACATGGAATCATGCAATCTATGGTCTTTTGCGACAGACTAGTTTCACTTAGTGTAATGTTTTCAAGGATCATCTATGCTGTAACATGTATCAGTACTTATTCCTTCTTATTGATAAATAATATTCCACCCTATGAGTATATACCACATTTTATTTATCCACTCATCAGCTGAAGATGCTCGATTGTTTCCACTTCGGGGCTGTTATGAATAATGCTGATATGAACATTCTAGTACAAGTTTAGTACAGACAAATGTTACCATTTCTCTTGGATATGTAATATGTAGGAGTGGAGTTGCTGGACCATGCCATAGTTCTATGTTTACCACTTGAAGAACTGCAAGACTGTTTTCCAAATTATGGAACTTCCTGCTTTCTAATTGGAATTTGCTATTCTAATCCTATCTTGTTATTCCAGTCTAATCTTGCTAACTCATTCCAATTTTATAATCATTTTGATTATAACCATCCTACTGGGTCTGAAGTCATATTTCATTGTGCTTTTTTCTCAACTTTTGGTCTGGACAGTTTTCTACTCACTTTTCAAGTTGCAGCTTAAATAATCACTTCTACAAGGAATCTTACCTTGACCACCTCATCCCCAAACTAGTCTTGGGCTCCTCTCAGAAAAGCCATTTTTTTCCCCTCTAAACTCAAAGTTCAACATGAGCAGAGACCAGTCCATATATCTTTGTTCCCTACTTTATCCCAAGAACCTAGACGTTGTGTGCACTACAGAGCATCTTATTAAAAATGAGTCAAATGAATGATCCATTACATAGCAGTGAGAAAAAAAAAGGGGGGGCTCATTATCTGAAAATCACCTCTATCAGAATAATTGGCCTGATTACCTTTTAAATTTATTTCATTTTTCAGCATTCCCACAGACTCAACTACTGAGAAATATTTTAGTATGTCTGGCAAGGGAAAGAAAGAGTCTCTACAGTATAACCATGATGAATGCTTCTATTTTCCTGAGTTTTACTGCAGCTGTACACTTTTCTGGTTTATTAGAAACAGGAGGAGCCTCAGTATAAATAAGCAAAATCAAGTGGACAATGTAAACAATTTTTTTTTTTAAGTCAAACAGTAAATTAAGAAGAATAGATTTCTGAGACATAAGGGGGACTGGCGTTTCCTGTTTTGGTTGTCAACTAGGCTACGCTTCTAACAGTTTCAATTCAGTAGTTCTGGGACAGACTCCAGAATAAACATTTTTAGCAGCAGCAGCATGGTTATGCTAGTTGTCCATGGGCTCCACTTTTTAAAAAATTCATCCTAGTTAATATTTTCAGTAATCAACAGAAGCAAATTAACATAACAGTTTAAAATTTTCTGGCCCTATTTATTAGCCTTGTGGTTTAGCACAAATCATTTAATCTTTTTTAAGCCTATATGTTCATATATAAAGGGGGAATAGACAATTAAGTGCCTACATCATAAGGGTTTTTGTGAGCATCAAATGAAATAATACATAGAAAACATAGTGTCTGGCACATAAATGCTTCGGTATGTTAGTTGTATTGGTATTACTGTTTTATTATTTGTATTATCTAGGAGAATGTACACAACAAATCTGTTTAAAGGAATTAGCTTTTGGTTAGTAAGAGAAATACTCCTTAAGCTTAAGTTGGGAGTTTATCAGGTTCATCAGTGGTTTTGTTATCATTGTTATTTATGTAGGTAATTTTTCCAGATGGTCCTTTACTGATATTGCTAACGCTTGTTCATTTCTATTTCCAAGTTCCTTCCAATATTCAAGAAATGATTTAGGCATTTCTGAAAAAAACTAATTTTGGCTCCTATACTACTATCCTCCAAAATCTTATTTTTCTCTATTAAGTAATAGAGAAAGGGGAGGAGGAGAGGGTGACAGGGGATGAGATGCTTGAATGGCATCACCAGCTCTGTGGACATGAGTTAGAGCCAACTCTGGGAGATAGTGAAGGATGGGGAAGCCTGGCATGCTGCAGTCCATGGAGCTGCAAAACGTCGGACATGACGTAGCGACTGAACAGCAACAACAATAAGTTGCTATGACCCCAAATGCTATCCTGATAGATCTTATTATCTAAAACAGAAATTCTCAAAGTTCCGTCAAACTAGGGTCTATCAGTCATCTTACAGAATCAAGAATGTTCGTTTACTTATCCAAGTCCTGTTTACTGAGTATCTAACCAGCGTCAGGGATCTGTGATTTACAGAGAAGAAAATCAAGATCCCAAATCCAGGGGAGACAGAAAAAACAGAAACAAACAAGAAAATACATCACCAAGGCAATGTAGCTGGTATTGAGTGCTATGAATGACACTGAACAGGTTGATGTCATAGAAATGTCTGAGGGAAAGGCGCTATTTTAGATTAATAGTCAGGAAAAGACTCTCCCAGGAGATGACATTTTGAGTTGTCACTTGAGTGCTGCAAAGGGAACCAGCCATGGGCAATGTCAGGGAACAGAGTGATTGAGGAAAAGAGAAGAGTCAGTGGAAAGACCCTAAACCAGGAAAAGATGGGTCATGTTTAGGAGTTAGGGTGTGAGAAAGCACTGGAGAATTTCAGGGAGAGGATGT
Organism: Moschus berezovskii; assembly: GCF_049115385.1. Classification (NCBI taxonomy): domain Eukaryota; kingdom Metazoa; phylum Chordata; class Mammalia; order Artiodactyla; family Moschidae; genus Moschus; species Moschus berezovskii. The sequence continues at coordinate 22,738,942 of NC_142483.1, forward strand.
CATAATCTAATCCGTCATCGATTTCAGGTTTGCTTTCCCCTTCCCTTCTTCTTGTCTTTAATGTGACTAGCTACTGTGAAGCCCAGTGGAATGCTGTTTAACTGTAGTATCCACAATTCCAACTGCAACCTCTATAAATTCTCAGTGTCACAGAGGCATGCCATGTAAGGTCCCAAATCAAATCTCACTTTAAGATTTCTTGATGTGAACCATTTTTAAAGTCTTTATTGAATTTGTTAAAATATTACTTCTGTTTTATGTTTTGGTTTTTTTTGGTCCCAAAGCATGTGGGATCTTAACTCCGCAACCAGGGATCAACCCCCTACATTGGAAGATGAAGTCTTAACCACTGGACCACCAGGAAAGTCCTCAGGTCTCATTTACTGGCATTCTCGCTTTCTCTCCTTGGCAAGTTAGTGATTCCCCTCTCTGGTATCTCTGATACTTTAGGTTACACCAGGTGACCTTTGAGGTGCCCACCTGTGAGGGGAAGGAGCGACAGAAGGTGTCTCTGATTGGTGACTCCTCGTCCTCGGCAGAGTTCTTCGTCACCGTCGCCGTCTTTGCCTTCCTCTACTCCTTGGCCGCCACTGTCGTTTACATTTTCTTCCAGAACAAGTATCGAGAGAACAACCGGGGTCCTCTCATCGTAAGTGGTTTGCTTTATGAAATAAGTTTTTCTGTCGTTTCTAATTTCTTTCTTCCAATGCTTAAAGGGCTTACCCGAGTCCTCAGGGCAGGTATTTGAAAAGCAATCACATTCTTTTTCATCCAGATCCCTTAGATCTAAAACGAAAATATGATGCCTGTCATTCTTTTGTGCCCTGTACTGGAGAAGTATTGTTAGAGTTGCTAGAAACTCTTCTGAAATAGATGGTTGGAAATCTCATGAGGTCATGGAAAGAGTCGTGAGGCTTGCTGCAGGTTTATTGGTGATTCCAGTGTTATGGAGTTAATTGTCCATTTTTTTTCTCACTGGTTGTTTAGACAGTGTGACTTGTACTTACTTGAAATGTGTTATTCCTCTAGTATATGATAGACTGGTCATAGAGCGGTTTAGTCTGAAGATGTAGCTGTCCTTCTCTGAATTTCAATCTCTCTCTCCCATCCTATCTCTTTCCACCACCAACCCTGGTGACTCAGATGGTAAAGAATCTGCCTGCTATGCAGGAAACACCCTGGTTTGATTCCTGGGTCAAGAAAGATCGCCTGGGGGAGAGCATGGTAATGCAGTCCAGTATTCTTGCCTGGAGAAGTCCATAGACAGAGGATCCTGACAGACTACAGTCCAGGGGTTCGCAAAGAGTTCGACATGACTGAAACGACTCAGCATGCACATAGAACCAACCCCCGCTACTTCCTATTTCTTTACACAGTAGTTCAAGGACTCATCTGGGTGAAACCAAGCTAGCGGGTGAGAGACACATAGACACCTAGGGGAATGCAGCAACTCCTGGAGGGGTACATGGTGTAGATAACTTTAAAGATGATTTGGGACAATGGCATTGAAACATGTATGTTGTCATATGTGAAACAAATCGCCAGTTCAGGGTCGATGCATGTTACAGGATGCTCAGGGCTGGTGTGCGGGGATGACCCAGAGGGAGGATAAAGGGAGGAGGGAGATGGGAGGGGGATTCAGGAAAGGGAACTCATGTACACCCGGGGCGGATTCATGTCAATGTATGGCAAAACCAACCAATATAATATTGTAAAATAATTAGCCTCCAATTAAAAAAAAAAGAGAAATGTATTTCTCAGCCTTCACATGTACATTCGCCTGAAATTTATCTTACTGAGAATGCCCTGCTTCTGAAAATATCTTTTTTAATCACCTACTCCCCTTTTATAAAAGAAAAATATCCTTCTTTTCAGTTCAGTTCAGTTCAGTCACTCAGTAGTGTCCAACTCTTTACGACCCCATGAACTACAGCACTCTAGGCCTACTTGTCCATCACCAACTCCCAGAGTTTACTCAAATTTGTGGCCATTGAGTCGGTAATACCATCCAAACGTCTCATCCTCTGTTGTCCCCTTCTCCTCCTGCCTTCAATCTTTTCCAGCATCAGGGTCTTTTCAAATGAATCAGCTCTTTGCATCAGGTGGCCAAAGTATTGGAGTTTCAGCTTCAGCATCAGTCCTTTCAATGAATATTCAGGACTGATTTCCTTTAGGGTGGACTGGTTGGATCTCTTTGCAGTCCAACGGACTCTCAAGAGTTTTCTCCAACACCACAGTTCAAAAGCTTCAATTCTTTGCCCCTCAGCTTTCTTTATAGTCCAACTCTCACATCCATACATGACTACTGGAAAAACCATAGCCTTGACTAGATGGTCCTTTGTTGACAAAGTAATGTCTCTGCTTTTTAATATGCTATCTAGGTTGGTCATAAGTTTCCTTCCAAGGAGTAAGCGTCTTTTAATTTCATGGTGGCAGTCACCATCTACAGTGATTTTGGAGCCCCAATAAATAAAGTCTGCCACTGTTTCCACTGTTTTCCCATCTATTTGCCAAAAGTGATGGGACTGAATGCCATGATCTTCATTTTCTGAATGTTGAGCTTTAAGCCAACCTTTTCACTCTCCTCTTTCACTTTCATCAAGAGGCTCTTTAGTTCTTCTTCACTTTCTGCCATAAGGGTGGTGTTATCTGCATATCTGAGGTTATTGATATTTTTCCCGGCAATCTTGATTCCAGCATGTGCTTCATCCAGCCCAGAGTTTCTCATGATGTACTCTGCATATAAGTTACTTACATAAGCAGAGTGACAATATACAGCCTTAACATACTCCTTTCCCAATTTGGAAACAGTCTGTTATTCCATGTCCAGTTCTAACTGTTGCTTCCTGACCTGCATACAGATTTCTCAAGAGGCAGGTCAGGTGGTCTGGTATTCCCATCTCTTTCAGAATTTTCCACAGTTTATTGTGATCCACATGGTCAAAGTTTTGGCATAGTCAGTAAAGCAGAAATAGATGTTTCTCTGGAACTCTCTTGCTTTTTCGATGATCCAGCAGTTGTTAGCAATTTGATCTCTGGTTCCTCTGCCTTTTCTAAAACTTGAATATCTGAAGTTCACAGTTCATGTATTGTTGAAGCCTGGCTTGGAGAATTTTGAGCATGACTTTACTAGCATGTGAGATGAGTGCAATTGTGCGGTACTTTGAGCATTCTTTGGCAATCCCTTTCTTTGGGATTGGAATGAAAACTGACCTTTTCCAGTCCTGTGGCCACTGCTGAGTTTTCCAAATTTGCTGGCATATTGAGTGCAGCACTTTCACAGCATCATCCTTCAGGATTTGAAATAGCTCAACTGGAATTCCATCACCTCCGCTAGCTTTGTTCATAGTGATGCTTTCTAAGGCCCACTTGACTTCACATTCCAAGATGTCTGGCTCTAGGTGAGTGATCACACCATCATGATTATCTTGGTCATGAAGATCTTTTTTGTACAGTTCTTCTGTGTATTCTTGCCCCTTCTTCTTAATATCTTCTGCTTCAGTTAGGTCCATACCATTTCTGTCCTTTATTGAGCTCATCTTTGCATGAAATGTTCCCTTGGTATCTCTAATTTTCTTGAAGAGATCTCTTGTTTTTCCTATTCTGTTGTTTTCCTCTATTTCTTTGCATTGATCTCTGAGGAAAGCTTTCTTATCTCTCCTTGCTATTCTTTGGAACTCTTCATTCAGATGCTTATATCTTTCCTTTTCTCCTTTGTGTTTTGCTTCTCTTCTTTTCACAGCTATTTGTAAGGCCTTCTCAGACAGCCATTTTGCTTTTTTGCATTTCTTTTCCATGGGAATGATCTTGGTCCCTGTCTCCTGTACAATGTCATGAACCTCCGTCCATAGTTCATCAGGCACTCTATCTATCAGATCTAACCCTTAAATCTATTTCTCACTTCCACTGTATAATCATAAGGGATTTGATTGAGGTCATATCTGAATGGTCTAGTGGTTTTCCCTACTTTCTTCAATTTCAGTCTGAATTTGGCAATAAGGAGTTCATGATCTGAGCCACAGTCAGCTCCTGGTCTTGTTTTTGCTAACTGTATAGAGCTTTTCCATCTTTGACTGCAAAGAATATAATCAATCTGATTTCGATGTTGATCATCTGGTGATGTCCATGTGTAGTCTTCTCTTGTGTCATTGAAAGAGGGTGTTTGCTATGACCAGTGCGTTCTCTTGGCAAAACTCTATTAGCCTTTGCCCTGCTTCATTCCGTACTCCAAGGCCAAATTTGCCTGTTACTCCAGGTGTTTCTTGACTTCCTACTTTTGCATTCCAGTCCCCTATAATGAAAAAGACCCCTTTTTTGGGTGTTAGTTCTAAAAGGTCTTGTAGGTCTTCATAGAACCGTTCAACTTCGGCTTCTTCAGCGTTACTGGTTGTGGCATAGGCTTGGAATACTGTGATACTGAATGGTTTGCCCTGGAAATGAACAGAGATCATTCTGTCATTTTTGCATTCACGTACTGCATTTCGGACTCTTGTTGACTATGATGGCTACTCCATTTCTTCTAAGGGATTCTTGCCCACAGTAGTAGATATAACAGTCATCTGGGTTAAATTCACCCATTCCAGTCCACTTTAGTTCGCTGATTCCTAAAATGTCGACGTTCAGTCTTGCTATCTCCTGTTTGACCACTTCCAATTTGCCTTGATTCATGGACCTAACATTCCAGGTTCCTATGCAATATTGCCCTTTACAGTATTGGGCCTTGCTTCCATCACCAGTCACATCCACAACTGAGTGTTGTTTTTGCTTTGGTTCCATCTCTTAATTCTTTCTGGAGTTATTTTTCCACTGATCTCCAGTAGCATATTGGGCACCTACCGACCTGGGGAGTTCCTCTTTCAGTGCACTATCTTTTTACCTTTTCATACTGTTCATGGGGTTCTCAAGGCAAGAATACTGAAGTGGTTTGCCATTCCCATCTCCAGTGGACCACATTTTGTCAGAACTCTCCACCATGACCCGTCGGTCTTGGGTGGCCCTCCACGGCATGGCTCATAGTTGCATTGAGTTAGACAAGGCTGTGGTCCATGTGATTAGATTGGTTAGTTTTCTGTGATTGTGGTTTTCAGTCTGTCTGCCCTCTGATGGAGAAGGATAAGAGGCTTATGGAAGCTTCCCGATGGGAGAGACTGACTGCGGGGGAAACTGGGTCTTGTTCTGATGGGCGGAGCCATACTCAGTAAATCTTTAATCCAATTTTCTGTTGATGGGTGAAGTTCTGTTCCCTCCCTGCTATTTACCTGGGGCCAAACTATGGCGAGGTAGTGAAGATAATGGTGACTCCCTCAAAAGATCCTATGCATGATCTGCTGCGCTCAGTGCCCCAACCCTGCAGCAGGCCACCACCGACCCATTTCTCTGCCAGAGACACCCACAGGCAATCTGGGCTCTTGTGGGGTCACTGCTCCTTTCTCCTGGGTCCTGGTGCACAAAGTTCTGTCTGTGCCCTCCAAGAGTCTGTTTCCCAGTCCTGTGTAAGTTCTGGCAGCTCTACAGTGGAATTAATGGTGCCCTCCTCCAAGAGGGCTTATGCCATCCCCAAGACTGCTGCACCCAGAGCCCCTGTCCCTGCGGCAGGCAGCTGTCGACCCATACCTCCACAGGAGACGTTCAAACACAGTCTGCCTCAGTCTCTGTGGGGTCTCTGGGCCCTGGTGTGCACAAGGTTTGTTTGAGCCCTCTTAGCATCTCTGGCGGCAATGGGGTTTGATTCTAAATGCGAATTCGCCCCTCCTACCGTCTTGCTAGGGCTTCTCCTTTGCCCTTGGATGTGTGGTTTCTCCACATGGCCACCGCTGACCTTGGACCTTTTACATCCCAAATTTTACTTCTTTCTTTTACATCCCAAATATTTCTACATGGTACATTGTTAGGTTGCAAAACATTGGAGGTACTGAAAAAAAATGGACAATTTGAAATATTGGTGTTGGTATTGACAAAAGTGACTGATTCAAATGCCTAGGTTATGTATCCTTTTGCATGTAAGAAGGTTTCCAATTTTTTCCTTTCAATAAAATAGAAAGTCTTAATCTACTGATCAGCTGATAGATCATTAAAAAATAGTTTTTGATGACAGATCACTATGTGATCTGGAACATATTACTCAGAATAAATTCAGAGAAACTAATGTTGTCATTATAATAAAACCCCATTCATTCTCGTCTACTCATTTATGCCAGCAAGCCTTCTCAACACATCTATACAACAAAAATTAAAAATAGAATTTATGCTGAATCATGTCCTATTTTAGAAGTAAATAATATGTGTCCCTCAAAAATGCATAAACTAAAAAAAATGCATAAAATAGTTGAAGAAAAAATAATCCCATATAATTCTAGTAAAAATTTTACTTTTAAAATTTAATAATTATTAACATTTATAATATGTTTATGTTGTTTTGGATTATTATGTGCATTAATAATATTTTTAGTGATTGCCCAACTCAAAATAAATTTTTGATACTTAAAGCATTAGGGTTATAGGTAATCAAAAAGTAATTTAAATTTAGATATGTATTTTTGTTGCAAAGAAATATAACAGGATGATTGATAAAATCCTTCCCAAGATAAAAAAAATAAACAAATGTTATATGAGGCTGTGAATCAGTGTAGGAAGTATAATGGAAATACCAGTTCAAAGAGAACAAAAAGAAATGTAAAATTTCCAACTGTTAAGGAGGTTATTGTTTATTAAATTTTAAATGAGTAATAAAGAGTATCAACTAACAATTTATCTAAAAATGGATACAATAGAGGATATTTTTAAATATCATTATTTATGCCAGAAATTTCATTCTTGCATCTGTTTAATAAACTTTTAATAAAAAGAAAATTATATGTCAACTTCATACAAATAGGAGGAGTTTTTACAAATTATTTTAAGGAGTATGTGAGTGAAATAAATTTTGTAGATCTCTCATCTATATATTAGGGCTTCCCAGGTGGTATAGTGTTCAAGAATTCACCTGCCAATGCAGGAGACAGGTTCAGTTCTTGGGTCAGGAAGATCCTCTGGAGTAGAAAGTGGCGACCAACTCCAATATTCTTGCCTGGAAAATTCCATGGATAGAGGAGCCTAGCAGGCTACAGTCCATGGGGTCACAAAAAATTCAGACACAACTTAGCAACTAAACAACAAGAATATATATATAATAGAGGCCAAAGCCTTAAATATGTTTTGAAGGGTCACTGGGAGAAACCCCTATTTGTAAAACATCATGATTAAGTTTAAAGGACTGGGGGAAAGATGTATAGCACTTCAGTATGTTACTGTGAAAAAGAAGAGTAAATCAGCAGAACTTGAGCGCCTGGACAAACATTTCCCCGTACCCAAATTGGAGCTACTGGTCTTAATGATTTAAAAATATCTCTGACCGTATCACCCATCTTGGGCTTATCACCCTGATGTGCAGGTAGATACACCAAAGAGGTCGAGGTGTGTGTGTGTGTGTGTGTGTGCACCATAAAACTAACATGCGTGCACTCATTCCTGGATACATGTAGACACTCTCAAAGAATTCTAAAGTCTAAGGAAATACTCCTGACTTCCAGAGAGAAGAAACTGACTCAGCTGATTTGCCCATAAAGTGGGAAAAGATCTATTTTGTTGTATAAAACTACATTCTCCTCATACGAAGTGATCTTGGTGAAGCCATGCTGTTTTATCTCTGTGTAAATAGTCTTTCCCATCAAGCAGGATATAATGAAATCCTGAATTGTGTACTACATTGAGGAGGCTTTGTTTTATTAGATCGTAGAAAAAGGGGAGGAGTGGAGAGATAATTCTAGTAATAAAAAGGAAAAGGCTCCTAGGTGAAACTTCGGTGATATTAAAAAACCGATATGCTCATTACTTAGCAGATGAAAGTTAATTTAAAAGTTAGCCCAAATCCTAAGAGTCACGGAGACAAAATGAATATAGACAGTCAACATGACCATTTGCAGCTGCAAATGGCAAGCCTTTCCATTTCTAATCCCACCACAACAGGGACTCACCCTTAACTGTGAGTCAGCTGATTAAGGCCAATCCAGTGTGAACAGGATCTCAACAGGGTGGTTCATACCTAAGAAAACCTTCAAATACTGAGCTGATAGTAACGGTACTTTTTAAAAAACCAACCCTATTTATTCAAAAAGATAATTCCTGATCAATACTTGTTCCTCTCTGATCTTGGTGCTATTTTTTTTTGTTGTTGTTGCTTTGTTTTCTACAAAACACATTTTCCCCCCTTTATTCTGTAGTTCGGGATTCCCTATAATCCTCTAGGACACAACAGGACACAACATGTATAGATAAGATTGGTATGGAGGAAAGTGATGGGGATGATAATGGAGTTTATAATAACAATACTATCAACTGGTATTGATTGAGTTTTTTTATACTGTTTAAAGTTGATTTAATACTCAAAGCAACTGGTTTGTATTGTTATCCACTTTTACAGATGAGGAGAGGGAGGCTCGGAGAAGTTACCTGATTAACTCTCCCAGGTCACATCACTAATAGTCAGAGGCTTCCCTGGTGGCTCAGAGGTTAACGCGTCTGCCTCCAATGCGGGAGACCCGGGTTCAATCCCTGGGTCGGGAAGATCCCCTGGAGAAGGAAATGGTAATTTCCCTCCAGTATTCTTGCCTGGAGAATCCCATGAACGGAGAAGCCTGGTAGGCTACAGTCCACGGGGTCGCAAAGAGTCGGACACGACTGAGTGACTGAACAGAACAGAACAGTTTGAACCCAGGTCTCCCCAGATCGAGGGTCCAAATTCACAACTACCATGCAAGAGGGTCCAAAATCCTAATAGGCAATGTGCGGGGCATAGGTGGGTAAGACAAATTGATCTATACACCTGGACAGCTCCTGTTATTTTCTGGCTCTGGCTGTAGAGGAAACAAACCCTGGATCCCCTAGAATTTTCTGCTCATTTGACTATCATAGAGGATTTTTACAATTTGCCTTCAGAATCCATGTGGAGTTATAGAATGACTGCCATGATTCAAGGATCACTAGAGTGTTCTGCTGCTTATCTATGTTGTACATGGAGGCTGTCAGTAATAGGAAACAAGCATTAAAATCCCAAGATCAATGGCTGTTATAAATCAGAGACTATCAGGACTGATTCCTTTACATTTGCAAGCAGTTGTGAACAATTTCAGGCAGACTGGAGCCAAGTTATCGATGGCTATTTTTTAAGGTATATTTTTCTACTGAATATGCTTGACAAGATTGTCCACCTTGAAGTGAGAATATGAATATCTTTAGAAGAAACATAATTGTTAATGACACAATAGCAAGAAAATCAGACCAAAAGAACCAGCCAGCTACTGTATGTCACTACAGTTAAGTGCCTTCGCCTTCTTGTACAGATGAATAAATACCATTCTCAGAAAGCAGAAGTGGCCACCTGAATGGTGCATGATTGTGGAATTGAAATGTCACCTTTGGTTATATCATTTTGTCATGTTTCCTACAGTACAGTTTTAAAGCCAATCTCCTGCCTATATTTCTGAGACAGGATGTTCTGAACCATTTTCAGATCTCGTGTCAAACAGTGACAATGTGAGGCATTAGGGTTTTTTTGTTTTTTTTTTTAATATTAATATAAAGTCGGTTAAAAAACAACTTAACCTTACAGGGCTGACAAAGTGCTCTCGGAATGAGCACCTAATAAACACCACCCCACATTTTGGTGAATCCTTGTCACGAGAGATTCGGTTTAATGTTAAGGAGAATCGATATTCACCTGAAGATTTTGTGGAAAGGCAAGAAGCTGTGTTGTTCAAGGTCTCCTCTTCCCATGAAGGAGACCAGCTTGACCGGAGGTGGTTTGCTGGCATGTCAACTGTGACTCACCTTTGTTTTATGCCTGATGCATTTCTAATGTTTTCATATTTCCTATCCAGCCCCCAAAGAATTCTGAGAGAGAAGTGGCCCGATAACAATCAGCCTCATTCTGCAGATTCCATTTAACTCCTCTGTATGTAGCACCAGGCCTGAGAAAACCAGTCTCTGGGAGATTAGGGACCCTGCCTGTGGTCAGGCAAGTTCATGGTAGAACGAGGACTCAAATTCTTAAGCCAGTGATCTTGAGGGTAGTGACTAAACTACAGCATCCTGGATTTTAATTCCCCTGGATGACCTACTATTGATCAGTTGAAAGCCTAGAACTGTATCTATCGGATGACGTTAATAATAATGCAAGTCACAGGGCTGCTGTAAGAAAGGAAAGAGTTAATGCCTGCAAAGCTCTCTGCAAAGAGAGAGGCACACCAGTGCTCGACGGATCCATGGTATCTAACTGCAGCACTGTTGTAGCCTTCATTTTACTTTTTCTCCTGCCCGTTACTAAGTGGTACCTTAGCCTCATAAAGGGGGTTACAAACACCTTCCTTTCATGGCTTGCAGTCCTCAGAGTTCTTTCCTCCAGTCCCCCTACCCCAGGCACTTTCTTCTCTCCCAAGTCTCATAGGATCACACTTGAATTAGGACTATGTCTAAGATGCAACTGCTAGGTTGAGCCATCCAGTTAACCTTTCTGTTTCTGGAACCCCACTCTATTGGATGATTGGAAGGTTTATTTTTTTAAAACCTCCACATGAAATAAGGTTCTTCTTTGTGGGCTTCTCTTGTGGCTCAGCTGGTAAAGAATTGGCCTGCAATGTGGGAGACCTGGGTTCAGTTCCTGGGTTGGGAAGATCTCCTGGAGAAAGGAAAGGCTACCCACTTCAGTATTCTGGCCTGGAGAATTCCAAGGGGTCACAGTCAGACATGCCTGAGTGACTTTCACTTTTTTGTCGAAAACAGGCTGAGGGCATCGCTGAGAGAACAGGAGGCAAGCACAGAGCTGAATGCTCAGAGTATCCAGCACAGGTTCCCACCATCAACTTCAGCTTTCTTGGCCATCGTCAGAAATGAAAATCATAATTGCAGTCTCCAAGCTACTCAGAAATTGTGGAGAAACCCCTGTCTCCTCTTTTCTCTCCTCCCATTTCCCCTGCCTTTTTCCTCTTTTCTTTTCTCCTTTCTTCCCTTTCTCTTCTCTCATCATATTATTAATTAATATGTGTATTAATTATGCTTCACGTATTTCACTTAAATATTAATAGTATATCTTCAACAGGCCAAGCACTATGCATATACAGGTGAACTAAAAGCATTCAGTTTGGTGAAAATTACTTAGTAATTATGATTCTTCTACTGATGACCTCCTTGAGGTTATGTAGATGGGCTCTGGTGACCTACAGGAGGAAGCATACCTCCATTTAGAAGCCAAGGTACCCCCTCCCAGTTGGGCTGGGCTAATATTAGAGACAATTCCAGATCATCTGATGCTTGTTGAGAGGATAAATGGAGATTGTTTTCGAAGTTCTACTCTAAGAATAATGTATCTGATACAAAAAAGAACAACATCATTTGAAGACCCCCAAATGTGTAACTTGTTAGGGCTTCCCTGATAGCTCAGTTGGTAAAGAATCCGCCTGCAATGCAGGAGACCCTGGTTCGATTCCTGGACTGGGAAGATACCCTGGAGAAGGGAATTCTGGCCTGGAGAATTCCATGGACTGTGTAGTCCATGGGATCACAAAGAGTTGGACATGACTGAGTGACTTTCACTTTCACTGTGCCCATCAGAATCTGACACTGGCTTGTAAGATATGTGTGTGCGTGTGTATGTCTAGTTTCCACTTCTCATTCTTTGAACCAAGAAGTGTTGGCAATACCAAAAGGCTAACTAACCTTAAGTGAACTGCTAACCTAAACTACTGTGTATTTTGCATCACAAATACATTGTTCCAGAATTAGCACCACAGATGAAGGCAGATAAATTAAACCACTTTAAATGTTCCCAGCACACAGTCTACACGTTTGATCAGATTTTACACCCTCAGGACTTTCCCACCTTTCTTATGATTAGTGGATTCTTAATTACAATTTAGATGAGGGTTAATTCCCACCATATTCGTAATTACACTTCTCCAGTTAACTAATTAAACGAAGACATGAGCTGTAGTCCAATAGCCTAAAAAAAGGCAGTGAACTGCTAATGGAATTAGAGTGATTATTCAAGGGTCCAGAGCTTTTCCTATCCTGTGTTGGAGCCAGTGACTTCAGAGGGCTAGCAGAGAGTGTTTGTCCAAACCGTATCCTTTTTTGTCAGATTTCCTTGCATTCCAGGGAGCTCATTACTCAGGAAAATCAGGACCTAGTGGAAACTTGACAAAGCCCGAAATGTGTCTTTCCTGTGTGCTTCTTTTTTTACGTTTAAAACAACATGAAATGGGAACTGTGTCTGCTCTGTGTCCCAGGATACTCAGAGGAAACTGTGCACAGTTGGTCTTCTTGTGTCCCCTCTCTTGGCTGCCCCCAACACACACACACACATAGACACACACACACAATCTGAATATCACAATTTTGTAGCCTTTTTCTCCAAGCTCTGCCTTCTGTCTAGCTGACATATTGGAAAGGAAAATTGTGCCAAGGCCCAATTCTTTAACCAATGTTAAATGTTACCTCTGAAAGAATGCTTGTATTTTCCCAGAAGACCTCAGGTGCTTTTATACTGCTCCTGAATCCATTTCTAACTGTGGCATTAGAGCCAGTTTAAATGTATCCAGGCAGCCCAGGGCACTAGTTTAAACTCAGGGCTACAAATCATTTCAGCAAGACTCCCAAAATAGTATAAAATCAGGAAGAAAGGGGGCTAAGATATTTCCCTATTCATTTGAGAGCTCCGTTCTGTTCATGTCGCTCAGTCGTGTCCGACTCTTTGCAACCCCCTGGACTGTAGCCTACCAGACTTCTCTGTCCATGGGATTCTCCAGGCAGGAATACTGGAGTGGGTTACCGTTTCCTTCTCCAGGGGATCTTCCCGACCCAGGGATCGAACCCGGGTCTCCCGCATTGGAGGCAGACGCTTTAACCTCTGAGCCACCAGGGAAGCAGTTTTTCTTCTTCTAGGTTTCCTTCTAGTATGCTCAGATATTACTGGGTTTTAATTTTTATTTTTCCAATCAGGCCAAAGTTCATGTGGTTTTTCCTTTTTTGATTACAAGATAAAGCTCTTCCTTGGATTCAAGAGTAATGGTCATGACTACCTAAGTCCTGCTGGGTCCCAGGCACTAAGGACACAGTGCAGAGTAAGACTTAGCTCCTGGCCTCAAGCTCCCTGCTTAATCCTATTACCCTTCTCATGGAAAGACAGTAGGGGTCCAGCAGTTAAGCATTCAGGCTCTGTACCGAGACTGCTTGTGTCATCTCAGCACCACCCTCTGTCACCTGTGTGATTTTGGATGCATTATAGAACCTCTCTGGACCTGCCTTTCTTCACCTGCGAAATACAGATAACTTGGTTCCCAGCCTGTAAAGTTGTTGATCAGATTAAATGCATGATTGCACACAAAGCAGTTAGGACGAGATCAGGTGCTCATGAACCAAGCCATTGTTTTCATCATCTACCCCATACTGCGTTTTCTGTGTAGCTAGAGTTCATTACATTTCAGTGGACTGATTGGCTGAGAAACAAGTGATGAGTACAAACTCCACTGACTATCACCTCGAGAAATGCTTTGGAAGGCTTCTTGTTGCACTGTCATCAAATGCTCTTCTGTATTGTTTTTTGCTCTTTAGAGCCTCCAGATTCAGCATAAGCTGCTGTCATGAGAGACAGATGCGGTAACTCTGAGATGGGTCACTCTGTCACTGCTCAGTGCCCCTCCCTTCAGCTCTCCCCCCACACCCTGCCCCCCAGCACTCAGATCTCATACTTGAGGGGAAGAAGGGAAAGAGCACAGTTCCATTAAATAAACCAGGCTCCAGAGAACAGGTGCTTGAATCCCTTATCAGCTGGCAAGTCTGAAAATAGCAGAGTGTGAAGAGCACAATAGTGTAACAGGAAGAAACTGGAAAAATTTGATTGTCTGGGAGCATCCAACTGAAAAACTAGGTTCAGACTTTTACCCTCCTCCTATCATTTTTGGAAAGTGGCAAAACATCGCCCACCTCACCCCGCCCCCATGATGGCAAAAATATCCTACTCTTTCCTAAGTTTATTTTTTTGATTCTAGAACAAGCAGACTCTCACACATGCAGCTCTGGATTCACTGGGGCTTTCAACAGTTCAAGAATGTCTTGTACTAATACCCACAGTTCATTAAACTTTCAAATAATTGGCACCAAGTCCAGAGCTTGGATTTTTTTTTTGTAGCCCGTTTAGCCCTTTCTCTCAGCTGGGCATCTTCATTTCCATTGCTTATTAGCAGGACTCTAATCAAAGCCACAGAGCCATGGAAGGCTCTGTGCTTCAAAAGTGCTTCACAATTTGCCCCGGGAACACAAAGGATGTGATTCAAGGTAAAACTGGCTTGGATCCCTTATGAGGGACATGATAAATTGAAAATACCTGAGAGCTTGGCTAGGTTGTGAGTCCCCCTTCACTCAAACACCAACTTACCTGATATGTGCAACTTAGAATCTGTCTCCATTTTTTTTCCGAAATGTCCAAGAAACAGCTAATTGATGCATATACTGTTTCAGCAACACCTCAGCCTGTGCTACAGGAAGTTTTATTCATGACCCAGTGGGTCCACTGCACAATTGACCAGCCACACCCATAGGCAGAAAAGTATGTAAATAATGACAATCCAGAAATTACAAGACCAAAAAAAATTATGATGATGGAAAAGAACTTAGAAAAATTGCAGTTTAGGCTAGGGAGATGAAGGCTAAAATGCCACTATATGAGCTGCCATTTACTCCTGAGCACTTTCCAGAGGCCAGAAATTAAATAAGATAGTAGTCACCTTGTTTAATTCACCAAACACTTTTAAGGCAGGCGTTACTGTGCCCATTGGGCAGATGCTGGATCATATTTACAGAGGTTAAGTTACTTATACCACGATGCACAGAAAGTGAGGCTTCAGAGACATACTCTTGACCGTGGTATGCTGCTACCAACCCTGGTTTTACCTGAGAGTAAGAAAATGAAAATCCAAAAAAATCTACCATCCTATTCAGCATCCACTATATTCAAGATCTATGGGACTGTAGTGACATGAAATACACAAGCCCTCATTGTGGTGGAACTGACGGTCAAGTCAGTAAGACAGGACAAAGATGCACCATGATAAAAGCACAAGAGAAGTGTGTTGTCTCACTATTGCCAGTGATAGAGACGTCATGTAGGAATCAATGGGAAAGAACAAGTGCTATTTATTGGCTTGAGTGAAAAAAAAGGTCTATGGAGTCTGTGAGACTTGACAAAGAATAGAGACTAGCTGGATGGAAGGGAGGATTTTTTGACTAGGGGAAATGGCTTGAGCAAGAATGTAAGGATAAATAATATGACAGTAGACAGTTTTGTTGGCCTTCCAGCTTCCTTCATTAACTCATACAGCCCTATTGAACTGTCAATCATGGTGCCTCTGCTGATAACATAAAATGGTCAGGGGATTCAACCCAGGCAGTCAGAGTCTCCTCTGGGATTTATCTGTTAAATTCTTCCTCTGGAATTGCTCGGCTAGAAAGATGTGAGTCTAGTTGATAGTGGTCACATTGCCCACAGTGTGGAAGAAATATGTGAAAAGAATAAAGTTGAGTAGAGGTAAGTAGATCCTAGATATGTAGAGAAAGAATGGTGGAGAGAGACAGAGTGACCAAACCAAAAAAAAGAAAGAACACCTGGATTTAGCCATACCTGAAGCCATGACGCTCTAGAATTTGCCTTTGGGCTTGCTAGTTTTGGGTTTTTTATACTTGCCAATGAAATAATCTTGACCTATACATAATTTCTGCATCTTCATTAAAAGAAAAAAAGTTTTAAGAACCTGTATGTTGAAGATATTGACTAAGATTAAACAACAAATGTCTAGTATGATGGTTAGGTGCTAAGCACATAGTAAATGCTTTAAAATAGTTTATTTATTCATAGGACCAAGAAATAATATTACAGAATAACTCTGACAGTACTTTAATATTCATCATTATTTAACTCAGTATTTCCATTTGTAATGGCTGCATAATATTCCATTATCTGGAGATAATATGAACTATTTAACTAACCTCTTATTGTTGGATTTTGAATTATTCATGGCTTTGAATTTTTCCTCTCTCTTAAGCAATGCTATGATAATCAGGTGTGATTGATTGTACTTCAGTCTTGACATGTATTTTAAAATCATTTCTTTAGGATAAAAACCTAGAAATGGATTGTTTTCCTGACCTCTATGGCAAAAGTTTCTATATTTTAAGTCCATATAAAATATATCCCTGAGAACCTCTGATCTGAGTGAAAATTTTAGATTCCAGATTTTAATTTTGCCATAGACCCAGCAGTCTCATGCTATTGGAGAAGAGCTCTCCCAGAAAGATCTACAAAGAGAATATTCTCTTCTAAAAAAATAAATCAAAGAACAATTTGCCCTAAGGAGGCTGCCACTGAAATATTTGCTTTGAAACTTGGGTTACTAAAGGAACAGCAAAAATTCAATTCAAGCCAAGTTTAAGTATGCAGAAGCTCAGGCTTTAATTACTGGGGAGAATCCCCACGATGGACATTAACCTGCATGGCAGCGTAAGCCTGGCCCTGGAGCTGGGCTCTGCTTTCCGTTCCCTTTGGCAGTCTCCCTTCTCACTGAGGCTCAGTAAGTGAAATTTAAGATCATTAACTGCTCCTTTGGACACAGATGGAAGAAGAAAACAAACATACAGAAGTCACATGTGATGATTTTTTAAAATAATGAAATGCTTTATAGTTTCATCCTGGCGTGTCTCTTATGCCTGCAGTTCTGTGTGTGGCAAGACAGCAGATGGTCGGGGAGCAGCAGGATCAGCAGTCATCTGTGTCCATCCCTGCCGGCTGCAGTCCCTCCCAAGAGTTCCTACATAAACCTGGTGGATTCTTTCAAACCCCAATTAAGCTGTATCCCACAGCCTTCCTTCCCTTTTCCCCCCCCCACCCATTCTGTAAATTGTTGATTCAGGATTGAAAAAAAACAAGGCCAAACTATATGGGATTCATGTCCCTGGTTAGAAGATCTGGCTGCTGAAAATTCTATTCTGAGCTTTATGAAACCCTCAGACCAAGAGGCCTGGCAGAGTTATAGGAAACAGGTGCGGGGGGGAGGGGGTTAGGGGAAGGGCTGTGGAAGGAGAGAACCGGTTTGTATCAGGTGGTATTTGTGGAGACTCTCCATGGCGTGGTCCTCTACCTCCTGACTTCCGCTCTTCCAACCATCACTCCAAACACAGCTGTGTTGATGCCATGGGCCACCTCTGGCTCCTAGAAAGACTGTCTTCTCACTCCAGCATTCAAGACCCTCCTAAGCCATGACCCTTCACCTGTTCTCCAAAACCATCTCCTACCATTCCTTATACCCCATGATTTTGCCAAACTGGACCACTCCCCATTCCCTAAACATGCTGTTTGCAGGCCTGTTTCTGAAAACTTGCCGCCTTGAAGGTCCTCCTCTCCTCTTGCATCTCAGTGTATCAAAATCTGACTCATCCTCAAAGATCTGGCTCCAACCCACTCTGGTCCCTGCAGTATTTCTTCACCGTTCCCATCCTTCCTCCGGCAGGTATCTGAGTTCTCCTTCCTCACACCTCCGTACTTTTATGTGAAATCTTTCTCTGTATGGAAAGCATTACTGCTTCATATTTGAATTAGATGTTGTTTTGTCAGATTCCATGACGAAACATCAAATATCTGAAGGGCATGGGCTCTTTCTAACATAGCTATAGTTCTCTAAAGTTGGTATGAAAGTGAGATTAATGATCTTGCAAGTTGGTCATCAAGAATAGGATCTATTGTGTGCATTCCTTCAATACATATTCGTTAGGAATCCCTACTGTGTGGCAGAAATTGTAGTTAGTAGTGGCTGTACACAGAAAATATGTATTTCAAGAAAAACACAGGAAGAACTGCCAAAAATATAGAATATGCACTATTGAGACCTGGGTCTCTAGATATTGGAGGTATCCATTGGGACTGTTTTACATTTCAACAGAATTTCAGAAATCACAATAAGCATCATTGCTACTAAGACAGTCCCTCAGCTCAGAAGCAACTGAGCTAGCTGTTTCAAAATATTGGACCCTAGCTCTTCTCAGATTCCACCTACAACATGCATACTACAATATACAGGAAGTCTGCCCAACAAAAGGATCTTAAGATATCTCTGCCATTTATTTTCCTCTGATTAGGCATTTTGTAGGAATCAAAATATTGTACACTAGTATCTCTATCATCTTGTTCCTTTCTGAAAATGTTAGATTTGGCCTTAATTCATACCATTCATTTAAAAGCGGTATTTATCATTGTGCTTCATCAAAGAAAATTCAAATTTATCAACGTTTGAAGCATCCTTTCTGCCAGTGGTTACCATTGCCTATCTGCTTTGTGCCTGTGGAGGATTATTTGGGAAATGTGTAATCAGAAAGCTAAAGAATTGCTCTTGAATAATAGTGATACTCTTAAAGAGTCAGATACAAAGTTTCTCCACAAGTAGAGAACTGGTGATATTCTATCTTCAGAATTCAAATTGTTTCCAAATGCTTATAAAATAAAAGAAGAGTCTTGTCTGTTATGCCTAACAAAATAAAGCTAATTCACCAAGACTTTATAATCTTGCTGATATAAAGTAATTTGGTGATAGAATATATATGAAAGGATTTCTGGGGTCAGTGGAAATTAAGTCAATTTATTTCTCTGAAACAAATGAAATTCCCTGAAAGAGAACTTTTTCCTGGCTGGACAGGGAGACCCTATCCACATCTCTGATCCCACGACAATGCCACATTTTCAGTTGTCTGCTTCTGTGTAAGTTTCCTATGCTTCTTAAAGGTAAGACTAAGCCTTTGACTGTGTGGATCACAACAAACTGTGGAAAATTCTGAAAGAGATGAGAATACCAGACCACCTGACCGCCTCTTGAGAAACCTGTATGCAGGTTAGGAAGCAACAGTTAGAACTGGACATGAAACAACAGACTGGTTTCAAATAGGAAAAGGAGTACGTCAAGGTTGTATATTGTCACCCTGATTATTTAACTTATATGCAGAATACATCATGAGGAACGCTGGGCTGGAAGAAGCACAAGCTGGAATCAAGATTGCTGGGAGAAATATCAATAACCTCAGATATGCAGATGACACTACCCTTATGGCAGAAAGTGAAGAGGACCTCAAAAGCCTCTTGATGAAAGTGAAAGAGGAGAGTGAAAAAGTTGACTTGAAGCTTAACATTCAGAAAACGAAGATCATGGCATCTGGTCCCATCACTTCATGGGAAAGAGATGGGGAAACAATGGAAACAGTGTCAGACTTTATTTTGAGGGGCTCCAAAATCACTGAGGATGCTAATTGCAGCCATGAAATTAAAAGACGCTTACTCCTTGGAAGGAAAGTTATGACCAACCTAGATAGCATATTAAAAAGCAGAGACATTACTTTGCCAACCAAGGTCCGTCTAGTCAAGGCTATGATTTTTCCCGTGGTCATGTATGGATGTGAGAGTTGGACTGTGAAGAAAGCTGATCGCCAAAGAATTGATGCTTTTGAACTGTGGTGTTGGAGAAGACTCTTGAGAGTCCCTTGGACTGCAAGGAGATCCAACCAGTCCATTCTAAGGGAGATCAGTCCTGGGTGTTCATTGGAAGGACTGATGCTAAAGCTGAAACTCCAATACTTTGGCCACCTCATGAGATGAGTTGACCCTCTGGAAAAGACTCTGATACTGGGAGGGATTGGGGGCAGGAGGAGAAGTGGACGACAAAAAATGAGATGGCTGGATGGCATCACCAACTCGATGGACATGAGTTTGAGTGAACTCTGGGAGTTGGTGATGGACAGGGAGGCCTGGCATGCTGTGATTCATAGGGTCACAAAGAGTCGGACACAACTGAGCAACTGAACTGAACTATTAAAGAAATGAACTCCAAGCTCTGATGTGTGTTTTCATGGTCCTTTAACTAGGATGCCAGCCCCCATATCCACTTGTCTGTCACTTTAAGACAACCATACATCTATCTGAAAGTTCTCTGTGTTAACCATAGGTCCTGGGTTAGCAGAACAAATAACTCTTTCTATTGTAATTCAACTCTTTAAGTCTTTCCAGTTGGTGTTTTTTCTACTTACTGAACCAAATCACTCCAACAGGCCTTCGCTTTCATCAGAATTCCATTTCTAACTATACTTTCTTTGTGTGTGCTCTTAACTGCCTCATTGCTCTGAGATTATTCAGCCTTCTCTCCTATCTTACATATTGTTCTTGCAACAAAGATTAGTGCCTGCTGACTTTGAGTAAAGCATTGTGCTGGCACCATCACCTAAGCCTATGTCTCTCCATTCTCCTTTGGCCTCTCAGTTAATAGTTTATCTCTCCAAAACAGAAATACTTTCCTTTCCTAAAGCTCTCAAATTAGGGAAAGAGGTCAGAAATTAAATGCTTTCTCATCACTCTTGTTTAGACTCACAGAATCCTATTGGTTTGTGACAGTGGAAAATAACACATTTTTCCCATCTAAAAATGAACAACAGCTAAGTAGAAGTGAAGGGATAGATTTAAATTAGAAAGACTATATTAAATCAGCCTAAATCAAAGCCGATTTGACTCCAGGAACTGTATGCATGAAAAGGTGTAATTATAAAAATTTGATATTCTGCTGCCTTTATGCATATTCAGTTTATGAACTTAGACCTCCAGAAACCTCCTAGGACTGCTTCTCCATTTTTAATAAATCTTGAGGATGAGGCACTTCCTGAAGGAATTAAAGGAGGGAGGAGGGTTTTTTTTAAGCTTAGCAGCAACATTATAACAAAAAACAGCGGCTCTTCTGCTGGGTTTTGTATATGCTTTAAGAATGCTATGAATAAAATGACCCTTTGGGGAGTCAGCAAAGAACTGATGGTTTGCCCATTAGGTGGACAACTGATTCCTCTGGGTGGGGAAGTAGAATATTATTAATTGCAGTTTCTAAATAGCATTGGTGGGTCTCCTTGTAGTCACTGGGAATATTTACGTTGGGAGAAGGAAGAGGTTTCAGAAAATTCCTAGAGATGTGTTAGCCAAAAGTCCATGGCTACCAACTGGATCCTGTTCTGGTCCATGGGCACCATAATAGTCAACTCAAAACCAACTAGGAGAGAGCTAGGAGATTGCTCTGACTGACCAAGTCGTAATGTCCATTTATTCTCTGTGGCTGCCATCTTCAGAACTCTGTTCCATAAGTTTTCATCAGATGTCACATCACTGTTTTTTAATTTATTTTTATGTGATATTAAATTATAGTTGATTTACAATATTGTGTTAGTTTCAGCTGTATAACAAAGTGATTCAGTCAAACATATACATATATCCAATCTTTTCCAGATCCTTTTCCCATAGAGATTATTATAGAATGTTGAGTAGAGTTCCCTGTGCTATACAGTAGGGGCTTTTTGTTGTTTGACGTATAACAGTATGTATATTTTAATCCCAAACTCCTAGTTTTCCCTCCCTATCACCTTTTTCCCTTTGGTAACTGTAAGTTTGTCTTTGAGGTCTGTGAGATTGTTTCTGTTTTGTAAATAAATTCATTCATATCATTTTTTTAATGTCACATGTAAGTGAATATGATATTTGTCTTTCTCCAAATTATTTATGGTAATCCCTAGGTCCATCATGTTGCTGCCAATGGCATTATTTCATTCTTTTTATGCTAAGTAATATTCCATTGTTGGAGAAGGAAGGAAGAAAGGAAGGAGAAGGAAGTGGCAACCCACTCCAGTATTTTTGCCTGGAGAAAACCATGGACAGAAGAGCCTGGTGGGCCCCAGTCCATAGGGTCTCAAAGAGTCAAACACTACTGAAGCAACTTAGCATAAATGCAGTATTCCATTGTATAGATGTACCACACCTTCTTTATCCATCCATGTGACAATGGATATTTAGATTGCTTCCATGTTTTGTCTATTGTAAATAGTACTGCAGTGAAAAACTGAGGTGCATGTATCTTTTCAAAGTATGGCTTTCTCCAGATGTATGCCAAAGAGTGGGATTGCTGTTTCATATGGTAGCTCTATTTTTAAATTTTAAGAAATCTCCATACTACTCTCAATAGTGACTGCACCAATTTACATTCCCACCAACAGTGTAGGAAGGAGGGTTCTGTTTTCCTGACACTGTCTCCAGCATTGTAGATTTTTTGATGATGGCCATTCTGACCAGTGTGAGATGGTATCTCCCTGCAGTTTTGACATCACAAAATTGTTCTTAAAGAAGGGTGTCAGGACAGTTGATAGGCTGACTTTTGTTTGACATTTCTTCCCCACCCCAGAAATCAAAATTAATTCTGTGAACCTCTCAATTCCATTTATCTTTAAGGATGGAAAAGTATAAATATAATCTTAATGAGTGCTGTGAGCAGCTTTGAAATCACTGCTTTCTGTGCCCTCTGTCTTAACAATAGAGGCTCAGAGAAGTTGTCACTTGCCTGGAGTCACATAGCTTGTTCTGGAAAGCTCCATTGTTGTTCAGTATGTCCAAGTCCATGAAAACAGGCCAACATGTGGATCAAGCGTGTCTTGCCGATCAGCTGTGCTGTCCCATTATTGCATGTCAGTCTGGTGAAGGCAGAGGCTGTGTGAAAGGAATGTGTGGGTTGTACTGTGATTTTTTTTTTGGTCCTCATTTACATCAAAACAATAGCCAACTGGGGGACAAATGTCTCAACCGAAGTCGGGACAGATTTAACTGTATTTTGCAAAGAACATTTACTTCCAAGATGCACTTGGTTTCAAGCTGCCAGGTGGGTACGTCAGTTAATAAAGTCATTAGTTGAATGTCAAGGCCTTTTTTTTCCCCCTTCTTGGAATCTGGGTTCTTTTCTTTCCCTGCTGTGGCTGATGAAATCTAAAATATTTATATGGCTTTATAATGACTATTTAGCATTTAATGCACCTGATATTTGCTCAAGTGCTTGACAATCAACATTTATTAACAGGCAAATAACTGCTTGAAGATCTGCCCTGTGACATTTAGGGAGCCAGTCCCTTTGGGGCTACATAAGGTGCTTCTGGGGACAGCGTTGGTGCTGATGATTGAGTGAAATTCATCGATCAAATTCTGCCTAAGGTCTCGTATCTAAACACTCTCTAGCTTACTGGACGTCATTCCAAGAATCCTGAAGGGTAGTATGGTGTTACGCATTCTGCTCACTCATCAAGCCCTTATTATGGATTGAAGGGGTGTTGAGGATGAAAAATTATTAAGACTCTGCCCAAGACTGAGTTAGGTACTCCTCCCTTTTAGGTCTAGGCTTAATGGAATGAGTGGTTCTCAAAGGTAGGGGCTGGGGTGGGAGGGGACAGGGAGGCTAAAGGGGGTATGAAATCTGGCAATGTCTGATGATATTATTGGTTGTCACTATTGGAAAGGGTGCTACCAGTGTCTGGCAGTTGAGGGCCCAGGAGAACATCCCAGAATGCACAAGACACTGTGACACAACTAAGAATTATCTGGTCTAAAATGTCAATAGTGCCAACGTAGAGGAACCCTGTGGTGAGCCTTCTATCTCTGGTTTGTAATAGTTCAGTTACATGTCAAATATATCAGTCTCCTTCATCATATTGTACGAACTCTGAGGGCAGAAACCACTTCTTATTCTTGACTGTGTCCCAGCACCTGACACATGTAAACCAGAACTCTGTATGTAGTGTTGAGTGAGTGAATAGAAACAGTATCCTATTCCTAAAAAGAGCCTATGATCTCAGAAGTGGAGATCAGTGAACAGACAATTCAGGGACACAATGTGTCTGATCTTCAAACTAGTCGGATAAGAGAGCTATTTGGTGTGACCTTACAAGTTATCCTCCAAGCAGGAACACTTTTGAGAATGGAAGGGAGCACTTTCAAATATTTGGGGCAGGGTGGCAGGTGAAACTCTTCATCAGGCCTACCCTACAACATCCGACACCTTCATGGGAAACACTAGCTGCAGCCCACTTGTACTGAGAACCCACCAGGAAGCAGGTACTGATGCTTCACAGAATTTACAACCACATACCTGAGCGAGGGATGCAACCTGTGGAAGATGTTGTGAGTTGCTGGAGAGTTTTACATTGCATGTCACACAAGAACAAGTTAATACAAATAAGTAAAATCTATATCAGAGGCTTGGTCTTCATTCCAGGCCCCCATTTCTTGCCCACCCTCTGCTGGGTGCTCTGAGTCCAGCACCTGTCTCCTACATTTCTGGAACCTCCCCTGCTAGCCACCCCAGCCTTCCATGATCCCCTGGTCCCCTTTTTATCACAAACATGTAGCTGTCTCTCAGCTTGCATCCATACACCCATTAGCCTTGCTCAGTCACCAAGGGGTCCTCTCTGCACAGGAACCCATTGGAGATCATAAATAAAAGTAACCTTTCCTATTGTGGGAGGGAGGAGAGAAATTAGAAGGTTAGGATTAACATACACACAGTACTATTTAAAATAGATAATCAACAAGGACCTACTGAATAGCACAGGGAACTCTGCTGAGTACTCTGAAATAGCCTATATGGAGGGCGTCCTTTGTGGCTCAGGTGGTAAAGAATCTGCCTACAATGCAGGAGACATGGGTTTGATCCCTGGGTAAGGAAGATCCCCTGGAGAAGGGAATGGCAACCCACTCCAGTATTCTTGCCTGGAGAACTCCATGTTCAGAGGAGCCTGGTAGACTACAGTCCATGGGGTCGCAAAGAGTTGGACATGACTGAGCAACTAATACACACCTACACACAGCCTGTATGGGGAAAGAATCTGAAAAAGAGTAGATATATGTATATGTATAACTGAATCAAGTTACTGAACACCCAAAACAAACACAACATTGTTAATCAACTATCAGTTCAGTTCAGTCGCTCAGTCGTGTCCGACTCTCCACGACCCCATGAATCACAGCACGCCAGGCCTCCCTGTCCATCACCAACTCCCGGAGTTCACTCAAACTCTTGTCCACAGAGTCAGTAATGCCATCCAGTCATCTCATTCTCTGTCATCCTCTTCTCCTCCCGCCTATGCTCTAATATAAAATGAATTATTTTTTTTAAAGTAACCTTTCCCAGATAAGATGTGGTTCTCATGGCTCCAAGATACAGTTGGGGTTTCTGCCATACTGTGGTTATGGATAGAAAGGCAAGGTTAACACTAGCTAGGATTGAGCTGGTGGGGGGAGGGAGCTTTAGAGAAGATACAAAGTTCAAAAGATCCCCTGGAGTAGGAAATGGAAACCCACTGTTCTTACCTGGAACATCCCATGGACAGAGGAGCCTGGCAGGCTACAGTCCATGGGTTTGCAAAAGAGTGGGACGTGACCTAGCAACTGAACAACAACAATAATGTTCAAACAGACTCTATTGTCAGTTTACTCAAAGAAAATTTAATCATCAGACCGACCCATGGAAACATGACAAAAGATCTGGGCCTCCTGCTTTCTGGGTGAGTAGAGTTGTCTTGCGCCGTAAGCATTCTTTGTTGAGAGATCAGGAAGATCTTATGTAGAAACTTGCTAAAGAGTCAAGTAAATAATGAGTTTAGTTTGTGATTTCTCAAAGCTTAAGCTTTGAAAGAAAGACACTGAGGCTTCCCATTAAATTTTTATTTTGGTTTTATACTAAACTATGGTTCAATAAAAACCAATTGTTTATGATTTTTATTTATTTTTTATTTTTTTAATTTATTTTATTGGAGGCAAATTACCTTACATTAATATATTGGTTGGTTTTGCCATACATTGACATGAATCCGCCCTGGGTTTATGATTTTTAGTGCAATAATTATGAAAGTGAACACCTACTTTATTAAGATCCAAAGTGTCATAATAAATATCAGAGCAAATATTAGGGACAATAAAGTTACTATCTTCGGGACCTCCCTGGCAGTCAAGTGGCTGAGACTTCACCTTCCAATGCAGGGCGTGCATATTTGACCCTTGGTTGGAGAACTAAGATCTCACATGCCTCACAGCCAAAAACCAAAGCATAAAACAGAAACAATGTTATAACAAATTCAATTTAAAAAAAAAACTTTAAAAATGGTCCACATACAAAAAACAAAAATCTTAAAGAAAAAGTTACTATCTTTAACTTTAGTTGAAATCACATCCTTTATTCTGTAGTCCATCTGATACACGACTGTGGTAGAGAAATCCCTACCTGAGACTGTAATGCACTGCCTCTTCCTACCTTAAATTAAAAGGATTCTCCTTGACACAAACTCAACAGCAGCCATCATCCTTGTACAGATTTACAGATTTCTCAACTTTGTATCAGGTGGACCTTTCAGAATAAAATGTAACTGGCAGTTGATATCCTCTATTCCAGTTGGCTTTCCTGAGTACATGAAACAAACACCAACTGGTAATTTGTATAAAGATAAGGGAATTGGTGCTAATTTTAGAAAGTTCTTGGCCATTTCTCTCACCCAAAATTAGGAAGGGAATTCTCAGTTGAAATGACTTTCCAAGTTTCAAAATGCAGCTGTCTGATTTTCTTAAAACTGTGCTATCATTATGCCCAACAGTATGTCAGGCCAGATCGTAGTATTCCATGCATAGAAAACATGGTATGTAAATTTTCTTCCCAATCATTAATAAACAGATTGACCAAGACAGTTGTGCACTTCAGAAACCTGTGACCAGTTTACACATTCCCTCTGTCCCTAACCAATACCATTTTTTTAGAGAGTCAAACTGGATGAGCCAGTTTTTAATCTCTAGTCTAAAGTGTCAGGTGGCAAATATCACCAGACAGGCTCATTGGTGGGGAACTAAATGTAAGGTGTAGTGATGCAAAGACTGGGTGAATCCAGGCCTGTTGGCAACATGTAAGACAGATGGCTATGCAAATAGGATTCTCACACTCAGTTGTAAGGTAAACTGTGAACCAGGGAGCAGCAGGTGGCTGGGGAAACGGCAGTGCTTAAATGCTGTCTGGATGTTTACATTTAGCTCTTAGAAGCTGAAATCTTCCTAATTGAATTCAACAAACAGTTATTGGGAAATCGTTATGTGCAAAACATTGTGCTAGGTTCTGAGAAAGTTGAAGTATAGAGAATCCTGGCTTTAAGACTCTTTGGTTCACTCTGCCAAGGGCTCTGATAAGGAGAAAGTAAATGAGGGAAAAGCAATGGAAAAGAAAGAACGAACAAGGGATTGACTTCAACTAGACAGACTTGGGAAGTTGTCTTTGAGAACTGGGTCAAAACAGGGAATAAATGTTGGCTTCCATGAGTGAATACAATGGGAAGCTTCTTCCATGAGGAGACAAGTGGAGTGAGGGCCCAGACACAGAAAATCAGCCAGGAGTGTGTCTGTGTGAGGGTGAGTATATTTAAAAGTGTGGGTTAGTAGGACATGAGGTTATCAGAAGTGGGACGAGCCTAATTGTGGAACCTAGATTTACAGTCTATAAAAGAACTCCCCCCTCCCCAGCTCCCCCAGAGGTAGAATGAATTATCATACACTTATCTGTGCCATTGAAAGTTTTCAGTTGGAGAAAGGGATTAGCAAACCTGTGTTTTAAAAAGTTTATGTAGGGAATTTCATGGTGGTCCAATGGTTGGGACTCCATGCTTTCAATGCCACGTTTCCAGGTTCAATCCCTGGTCAGGGAACTAAGATCCCACACGCCATGCAGGAAAGCCAAAAAGATAAATAAAAGTTTAAAATTTGTAAAGAAAAAAAAGTTTATGTTAACAATTGAATAGCAGTAAGAGTCTAAACATAACATCAACTCTTTCCTGAGCAACTTTTCTTGATTACCAGACCTAAAATCAAGGGCTTCACATGCATGACTCATTTAAAGTTCACAGAAATCCTGAGCTAAGTGTTTTTATACCCATGTCGAGAGAGACCCAAGGGTAGTAACATGGCAGGTGAATGGCTGCGCCAGGAGTGAAACCAGGTCTGTCTGATCCAGGGCCTGGGCTGGCAGTCCCCAACCCCACACCATCTAAGGAAGCAGGAGAGTTGGTTAGGGAGGAGGAGCTTAAGAAGGCTTCCCCATGTAACAGGAGATTCTGCCTTCAGCCAAGCTGATACCTGCAGATGGAGAAGTAGGTTTAGGGAAAAAGACTTGAAATTCATCTTTCAGCCAATTAAATTGGAGGCGTGTAAGACATCCATCCATCAGTGGAGAGTAGCAAAGAAATGGGATGTGGATCCAAAATTCAGGGAAGGTCATGACAGTGGATAAGAATGAGGGGAGTGAGAAGAGATGGTATGACCTTACAAACTCCCTTATTTTAGGGATAAACAAGAAGAGGGTTCTCAAAGAGAACTCTCAAGAACTTAAGGTAACAGAACTCATCATCAGAAGATCTCCCATCTCAAAGATTTTGAAATGAATAAATAAGAGGTTTTTCTGAACCATCCCTATTCAAAGAGAACATTTAGAAGACACAGTGATACTTCTTCATGTACTTTTTATGGGGTAGACCAAGCCCAAACCTGTGTCTTGATTAAATGACCATCCAAGAACCTGACTTGCCTGCACCCCTGAACTTAATGAGTCCAGCAGGGTAGGACCACCAAGCCAATGTACTGAGCTGGTGGAATTTGTGAAATAACCTGGAATCAGAGTCTCAGGGTTGAATCCCCAATAAATGAACTTCTCATCTTTCCAGCCTGAAACCTGGCTATCTTCTATGACACTTTCTCTCTACCTCCAAATCAAATCCCATCAAATCCATCTCCATTAACTCTCTCTCCTGATTATATCTTGCTTGACTCCAACTGCCACTCCCCTAATCCAGACTTAGGTTAGTCTCTCGGTCATGTCCACCTCTTTTGTGCCCCTTGGACTTCAGCTGGCCAGGCTTCTATGTCCATAGGATTTTTCAGACAAAAATACTCGAGTGGTTTGTCATTTCCTTCTCCAGGGGATCTTCCCAACCCAGGGATTGAACCCACATCTCCTGCATCACAAGTGGATTCTTTACCCACTGAGCCTTCAGAGACTGTTGTCACTTTTTTTGAAATTGTGACCACAATCTCCTACTCCTCTTCCTCATCCTTCCTCCAGATCCAGTTTCCCTGGAGTCATATATGTACATTTGTTATCACATCCTTATAAAAGGTCTCTGACCCTGAAAAGATAAAGAAATGATGTTCAAGTCATTTCAAGCGAATGAGTGTGAGCTTTCATTTATCTAGATTGATAAACCCACCAGGCTTTCTCCCCTCTTTGAGTCCTTGTGCCTGCTTGTCTCTCTGCCTAGAAGATTCTACCCAGATGTCCACACGCCTGGTTCCCTCATTCCCTTCAGGCTTTTACTTGTAGCTTCCTTTCTTAATAAGACTTTCTCAGCCATCCCTGCTAGAATTTCAGCATCTACTTTCCCATCACATCCTTTTTTTCTCTTCTTCCCTGCATTATTTCTTCTCCAATAACACCATTATCCAAATTACTACATAACTTCACTTACCTTGTTCATTGTCTCCTCCACAAGAAAGCACACTCTACAAAGATAGGTATTTTTGTCTGCTTTTGTCCACTCCTGTATTTCCAAGATCTAGAAACCCACTTTACACATGGTGGCAAGTAAGTGAATAGTCAATGATGTTTACTGATTTTTTTTTTGGTTCTTTTATTGTCCTGGATTATTTAGCTTTAGTTAATTTTCCTAGTTCTCATTTGAAATGAATAAGTAATTTCATTTTTATTATTCAAAATTATTTTTGCGGTTGTTTTCTCATATCTAGCTACAAAAACAAATGGAGCATTTATCTGTTGTTGTAAGGAAGAACACTCTATTTCTCTTTAGTTTTGAATGCCAAACCTGGTTGGCATGGGGTAGGGTTGAGGACTGTTGCATTTAAAATTATGGAAAATGAATTAGGAACTTTCATTTGCAAGGTCTTCCCATTCATTAAATTCATAAGTAACTATTATATGACCCAATGGAGGTAGGTGATCTTGAATAACAGGTGAAATTAGTCCTTGCATACATTTTGTATTTAGAAATGAAGAAAGTGGTGAATATTAGAAAAAGAAATCTATCTCATTACTTTTTTATGAGCCGAATTCATCAAATCCTCTTTAGGACAGAACTCACAGTTGTGAGAATATTCGCCTCATGGAAAGTATGTGTATTGAGAAAATGCAGGTAGTTTAGCAAACACATCAGTATCTGTGAGAAAGATTGCATTTCTTCCCCAGATTCATGGAATTAAGTGCCCTGGGGCAACTGATAATGTGATTCAGAAAAATAATAACTGTTCTTTGCCTGTAGCATTACAAATCCTAATTCAGGCATGGCCTGTGGGGAGTTAAAAGGCAGGGTTGTTCTCAGTATAAAGTGGAAAGAAATACCCACAAAAGCCAGGCACATGGTGCAGTACAGGCATCTCTGAGGGAGGAACTCAGCTGGGCGTATGCTGCTGATCGTCCGAGAAACCGAAGTCAGTGTAAGCCTTTTCATTCAGGTGGTGTCACGGACTTCCCTGGCAGTCTAGTGGTTAAGACTCTGCACTTCTACTGCAGGGGCCACGGGTTCCATCCCTGGTTGGGGAACTAAGATCCCATATGCTGTGGTACAGGCTAAAAATAAAAATAAAATGTATCAAAACTAATTAGATTTAGTTAACACTCAATCAGTCTCTAGTCTTGAAAGTCAATGGATGGCTCTGATTCTGGTTAAGTGGGTTGGCATCCAGCATCCACAATCTCACTTCCAAAATTCATTCTTGACAAGTGGGTCTCCTTGTCAAACAATTCTAACCTGTGTCTAGTTTACCTGGAAGGGATAATTCTAACAGTTAATCTTTATTCAGTAGCTACAGAAAGTCAGGCATCCTGTGATGAGTGTTTCATGTGTGACATCTCTTTTAATCCTCACTAAAGTTTTGCTAGATAGGTATTGTCCCATTTTACAGATGAGAAAACTGAGGTTGAGAAGGTTCAGGGATCTTGACTAAAGTCACACAGTGGATCAGCCATGAAGAATCCAGAACTGACTTCAGAACTATGGCAATTAAGCCCTACTCTCTCCTGTCCTTTTAACACAAGCCCACAATCTTCTGCATACACAGCAGCAAGGACGCTGCTCAGTGTGGGAGACTTGAAAGGTTTATCAAAGATTATTTCTACTCTTGGTGATTTTCTTATTACAGAAAAAAATCTTAGACCCCCATCTTCAGTTATGATTCAACTATCATATTTCCACCACATTTTTATTTTTATTATTTTTTTAAAATTTATTTTATTGGAGGCAAATTACCTTACATTAATATATTGGTTGGTTTTGGCCATACATTGACACGAATCTGCCCCGGGTGTACATGTGTTCCCTTTCTTGAACCCCCCTCCCACCTCCCTCTTCCTCATATCCTCCCTCCAGGTCATCCCCGTGCACCAGCCCCAAGCATCCTGTATCATGCGTCGAACCTGGACTGGTGATTCATTTCACATATGATAATATACATGCTACAATGCCGTTCTCCCCAATCCCACCTTCACCCTCTCCCACAGAGTCCCAAAGACTGTTCTATATACCTATGTCTCTTTTGCAGTCTCGTATACAGGGTTAAGGTTACCATCTTTCTAAATTCCATATATATGCATTAGTTCCACCACATTTTTAAAAGTTAGTGTTGAAACCCTGGATTTCTCTTTACCTTCAGCTGCACATAGTTACTTTTACAGGTACTGTAATTTTCCTTTCAGACTATCTCCAAATCATCAGTCAAAGTACTTGCAAAATGTTTGTTTACCAAGAGTTTTCCACTAGGTTCAATACTATTTGCCATGGTGTATAAATGGAATGAGGGTGGTTCCTGAAATCTGGAACCCGGCCATCATATACGTACCTCCAAAACAGGGTGCAGCTTTCTTTGTGCTCAAAAAAAGGACTCTGTTTGGTTTCATTTTTGTAATAGTGAAGACGAGGTTTTCCTTTTAAAAAAGAAATGATATTATGAGTGGCACTTGGGACAGCTCTGCAAACTGGTGTGAGATTTTTATATCTTCAGCTAATTTCTGCACAGTTGTCTGCAAAGGGTCCTCTTTGTGACTAAGAATATCTTATGTAGAACCTTCACTTTTTTAATAGTTCATTTCTTCCTCTCATCAACAGGATACAATATGGCATATAATGAGATCTCATTATAACAGATTTTAATATACCATAGGTCAAATGGTGCCCACATAGCCAACTGCTCAAGACCAGATTCTAATAATGTGCAGTTTTAGCTGAATGCCCATTATTGGACTTTTGTCTGATAATGTTAGTCCTAATCCCCTGATACTCAGCTCCACAGGTTTCATTAAGCAGTCAGTTTGGAGAGGGAAAAAAGGGGGAAAAAAGCATATGCATTTCTTCTTTATTTGTATAATAGATTTTGCTCTCTGCTTGCATCTATTAAAAAGAACACTGGACTCGGTGAGGCAGTAGTTATAAAAATATATTCAACAGTTTCAGTAAGACATAATCTAAGCAGAGCTATAATGATTGAGGATCCAGGCTCTGGAGTCAAGGTTGCTGGGTGACATTGGGTGATTTATTCATCTCACTATGCCTCTATAGCCTCACTTACTAATTGATAGGAATAATCTGTGTTGTGCTGTGCTAAGTCACTTCAGTCATATCTGACTCTTTGCAACCATATGGACTTTAGCCCGCCGGGCTTCTCTGTCCTTGGGATTCTCCAGACAAGAATAATGAAGGAGGTTGCCATGCCCTCCTCCAGGGTGTCTTCTTCGACCCAAGTTGAACCCATGTCTCTCTTATGTCTCCTGCATTGGCAAGTGAGTTCTTTACCACTCTTGCCACCTGGGAAGCCCAATGGGAATAATAGTACCTACGTTATCACTGAGAATTGAATGAGGCTAACACTCAGCACAGTGCCTACCAGATAGAAATTAATAAATGCTAGAAGAGAGAAAATAAGAAAGTTATCTTAAAATCAGACTGGGAGAATGAAACCTACCTATGAAAATGTGACAGGGTGGCAATGTGTGCAAAATAGTGTGGGAAAGCCCTTGAGAGCAGGAGTGGAGAGCAGTGGATGCTGGAGTGGACTGGGAAGCTTTTGTGGGGGAAATTTCCACATAGGCTAGGATCTTCCTTCTCAAAGTTTGTCCCTGGACCAGCAGCCCTGGTACCACGTGAAAGCTTGTTACAAGAACAGACCCTCAGACCTACTGCAGACCATCTGAACCAGAATCTGCAGTTGAGCTAGATGCCCAGGTGATACACAGCACTTCAGGTGGAGAAGCCCTGCTCCCAGACACATCTTGCTTCTCAGAGCTTTCAGTTTTGTGTGCTCTTTTCTCATACACATTGGCACGTAGAACAGAATAGCACCAGGGAAAAGGGAAACTCTCCTCCCCAAAACTCCCACTGCTAAAATCTTCGAGTGTTACATTCTAACAATTCCATATTGGGAATATGATAGAACTGACAAAAATAAGTAGAATCAGCTAAATAAAGCAAGAAGCATAAGTTATGATCCACTACTATGTATGCCTCAACAGGGTACAAATCACAAATATTTGTTTCCTCCAGACTGGAAACGAAAACCAAGAAAATATATGATGACTCTTTGGGGGAAGGTTTGGGCAGAAGTTCCTGGTCCCCTCAGTTTTACAAAAGAACGGGGATTCCTGCAGAAGGCAATGACATTTCAGTTCCCTGCATCTCCCTTTTCATTCTCCTCACACACACCCCAAACAACACTGTGTTTCCACAAGTTCCATTGCAGACAGACACACAGACACATTCTCAGACTCATCTACACCTTGCCACTTTTTCATGTTTGCCTTCCTTCTGTCCTGAGGCACCTGCTGAAATCTTGCTTGGCAGAGACACAGACTCTTCAATCTGGGATAAACTTATGGGAAACAGGAGAAGAGCAGAAGGAAGAACCAATGGTAAAAAATACTACCTGTGATTTATTGGGTACCTAGTTGTGCATGATATTGTCTCAGCAATTAGCCATTCTTTTTTCAGTTCTTACAATAATTCTCTAAGACAGGCCATTAACTGTCTACTATTTCAGCTGAGGAAATAAAAACCCACAAGAGCAAATAATCAGCCAAAGGCTATGCAACTGAGAACCATCATGACCAAGACTCAAATCCAGGTCTGTCTTCTTTCCAACTGACACAGTGAAGCCAACATCGATGAATCCAATAACCATCTTTTGAAGAAATGGCTTCTAATTTGTAATGCAAATGTAATATTTTCCTTCGCTTCCATTTTGTATGATGAGCAGGCAAGTGGCAAAGGAATTTTCTAAAGTCAGGCTGAATTTAAGCTGTGGATGGTGAAGTGCAGGATAATTTCCTCGCTGGTATTTTAGAAGTTCTTCGTTTTAACCATCTGTTGCAGGCTGACAGATGGGTTGATGTGTGACAGAATAATAGGTCTTCAATTCTAGGAAGGCAGAAGGAATGCTTGAAAAATAGCAGCTCTTTTCATGAACCTAACTGTGCTAACACCGCTTGCTCACTTGCAAAGAAAAAAAAGAAAAATGTCGGTGGGAGGGAAGTGTGAAATATAATCATAATCGTTCCCCTAAACAGAAAGTTTCTCACAGTTGCCGAAGGTCAAATCCAATAAAATATGCCTATTCTAAAATGATGCTAAAGTTTTCAAATTAAGTTATTTAAAAGGGTATACAGGAGGATA
This sequence comes from Moschus berezovskii, assembly GCF_049115385.1. Lineage (NCBI taxonomy): Eukaryota > Metazoa > Chordata > Mammalia > Artiodactyla > Moschidae > Moschus > Moschus berezovskii. The sequence goes on from NC_142483.1 coordinate 22,773,601, forward strand.
GATATAAAGAAAAATAGTAAAAAACAGACCCCCAACCCTTTCTTCCAGTCACTTAATTTTTTATAGGCAGCCAGTGTTTTGAGTTTCTTATACCTTTGAAATAATTTATGAACTGTGAGATTTTTGAAACCCAAATGATTTTCACTCTGCCAAATGTGAAGCCCCTTTCTTCTTGTCTTCAGTGGATATAGAAGAGAAACCATGCCAGACGTTCAGCTAGGCACTGGGACACAGGTGGTTAAGATCGTTCCATCCCCAAGGAACTTACATTCCAGTGAATGAGGTCAACATATGAACAGAATTTAAATAGCTTGTATTATGTGCCTTCTGAGAATGTAGCAAAGACCAACATGTCCATCAATCATAGCAGTGGCTCATTCTCCAGGCAGAACTTCTTTAGATGGCCTTACATGTCTTAACACAATTATCCCAGTTCTTTGCAATCATGCATTGTCACCAGATGAAATGTACCCCCTTACACACACACATATTCCTGGATGTTACCAAATCGGTTTGATGCTGTCCCCACAAAGAACCACTGGCCCAAAGTTTAGACTGTATTAACAAAAAATTTCGGCTGTGTGAATTTAACCTCAGCAGGATGAATCTATTTTTAAAAGAACACCAAAATATAGAGTAAAAAAAAAAGCAAGTCATTATTGCTGAACTCATTGTCAACTGTCATTGACCATGATGAAATCAGGCCATATCTCTTGAAGGTTACATCCTCTTATCCAAGGTCACTATCTCAACTGTTAATGCATCAATGAAAATACTGCAGTCCCCATGATTAACATTTGCATTTATAACCCTCACACCAGTCTTGTAAGTCAGGCACTCCTCTTCCATGTTACAGATGTAAACACTGAAGCCCAGAGAACTTTTAAATCTGTGATTAGGTTTTGTTCACTGTATTATTTCCAGCCATGCATATCATGTCCTATCTGGAGATTTCAGTAGTGTAGAAAGAATAGTAAGTTAATAATAGGATTATGTTTTCAAAGGAGTATTTGACAGCCTGGATTTATCTCGTCGGCAGTTCCTTCCCACTCTCACATTATGTAATTCTGGAGAAGGAAGGTATGCACGTCTTTCCAGCTTCAAGAAAAGTGATAGCAAGAGAACACAGAGCAGAGTTCAGAGAGGAACCTGAAGGGTTCAGAAGGTGGCCCCTAAAAGGTCTACTGTCATTTTCAGAGTCACAGTTTCTCAGTGTAGCTTGCTTGAAATGATTTTCTATAAAATGCATCCATTTTTAAATATAGGTTGGTTAAGGGTGGGGGAGCAACTTAAATTTACTTAGACCAATTAGGGAATTTCTCTGGATTGCCTGGTATTTTAAATATTCATGTCTCTACTGTTTGTCATTGTATGGAGGAAAAAACGTAGTTGTGCGTTATCTGTTTTTTAAAAAGTGTGTGTGGGGTGTATGTGTATGCATACACGTAGAAAGAGGGATCTGTTTATCTATGTGTGTGCATGCTCAGTCATTCAGTCTTGCCCGACTCTTTGCAACCACATGGACTACAGCCCACCAGGCTTCTCTGTCCACAGAATTTTCCAGGCAAGAATACTGGAATAGGTAGCCATTTCTTCATCCAGGGGATCTTCCCAACCCAGGAATCGAACCCACACCTCTTGCCTTTCCTGCATTGGCAGACAGATTCTTTACCACTGTGCACCTGGGAAGCATCTATGTATATACATAGTAATAGTATTATAGTCACTCAGTCGTGTCCGACTCTTTGCGACCCCATGGACTGTAGCCCACCAGGCTCCTCTGTCCATGGGATTCTCCAGGCGATAATACTGGAGTGGGTTGCCATTTCCTTCTCCAGGGGATCTTTCCGACCCAGGGATCAAACCTGGGTCTTCCGCATCACAGGCAGATGCTTTACCCTCTGAGCCACCAGGGAAGCCCCATGTATAATTGTGAGGGAGTGGTTTTGTTCCTCTAACGTAAGAACATTGTAGCCCAAGGTACGTGTGAGTGGTCAAGTTCAAATATGGCTGCTCTTGACTTCTAGCCTCCCGCCATATCTCCTATATACTGTTTCCTCCAGATGTTTCATCTATATGCTGCCTGACATCTGTTGTTTTCCAGAAATGTTTACAGTACCCAGATGTTTATTGCCAAGTAAACAAAGCTGGTGGTTAATTGTCTAAACCTTAGACAGATTTCATCTAGCTAGTTCAATGGCAGGTCAAAAAATATTTTAGAAATGCTAAATAATACAGAAAAATTTATTTTTAAAAAATTGGCAAGATGCTGAATAAGCATCATTTCCAAATTTCCAGACTCGTCCTTGACTAACTCTACAGATGTGATTTTTCCCAATTATTTTTAAGATATCTAAATTGATTTCAACATTTGACTCATCTGCAGCCTAAGACTTAGGCATCTTACTTGTTTCTGTTCTTATTGGTAGATGTGTCAAAACCAGTATCCAACTGTTTGGAAAGAGTGTCATTTTCTGCATAAGCTAGCAAACAGTAACAGCCCTGGTTATTTCCCTAGGCTTATAACCCTGTAGAGTGCAAGAGAAAGGCAGGACTACTCTTCTGCCAACATTGAGATATATAAACAGACCTATCTCAGGTTTCTTTACCCCGGGGCTCACTCTGTTTATTGCTTGGCTTCCTTAGAGGGAGAGAGAGAGTTGATAGCCTCAGCAGACATGTGGGCCCCCAGAGTCCCCAATAAACAGGCTTCTTCCCCTCACACTTCAGCTTCTCTCTTGGTACTGATCAGTGTCAACATGCATGCTTCTTGGGCCTGGATTAAGCAGGTAGTAGAGAGAAGCCGAATGCGTCCTCTGCATGCCAATTCATAGGCCTTCCAGATAAGTCATTTCACAGTGTGTTTATTATTCAACATAAGTCTGCTTTGAGAACCACCCAAGGGACAAACCTGAAAGAATTCTGGATATGACCAGGTCTGTGTAGCTTTCCTTGTCTCCCGCTAAACCGATCAATGCCCTACATGCATTTTTGTTTGTTTTAAGAAGACCAGGTCTCTTTCCTGAAAATCCATTATCACCATTTTTAATTACAAATTCTTCTGTGGTTATGTAAGTTTTCTTTTCTCTAAAAGAATGGATACTAGGATGATGTCTGTTTTTGTTAACTATTGTATTCCTGAGACCTGGCATCTAATCAGTTCTTACTAGAGATTTGTTGAATAAGTGAATGAACCACCTGATTTATTTGACCATCAAAACCCACAGGATAATATTAATTGACTTTTCTAGACTGCTACATATTCACTTATTACATATAGAATATGTTTGTGTAAATTCATTGAGGGCTCACTGTGTGTTGAGTACTGAGTAAAGCATTTTATTGAATTAACTCATTTATTCTTTACAAAAATCCGGTGAAAATATAGGTCACTATTGTTCCTTTTTACAGATGGGAAAACTGAGGCTTAATAAGGTCCCAGAGCTACTTAGAAAGAGTTGAGATTTGAACCCAGGACTACCTGATTCCAAAGCTGTAGACGGTACTACTGCTGCTGCTACTGTTGCTAAGTCACTTCAGTCGTGTCCAACTCTGTGCGACCCCAGAGACGGCAGCCCAGCAGGTTCCCCCATCCCTGGGATTCTCCAGGCAAGAACACTAGCGTGGGTTGCCATTTCCTTCTCCAATGCATGAAAGTGAAAAGTGAAAGTGAAGTCGCTCAGCCGTGTCCGACTCCTAGTGACCCCATGGACTGCAGTCTACCAGGCTCCTCCGTCCATGCGATCCTCCAGGCAAGAGTACTGGAGTGGGGTGTCATTGCCTTCGCCAGACTGTACTACTAGGTGATACTTTTTTCTCTGAAAGTCTGTATCTAAGACCTACCTCACAAATTTTTGGTAAAGATTAAGTGGAATAATGTTTGTAAAGGTCTTAGCTTGGGGCCTGACTTAAAATAGGCACTAGATCAATAGCATCTATTACAAGTAATGTTATTATTATTTCTAGTAATTTATTTAAAACAGTAGTTAATTTTCTTATATTACTGTTAACTTGTTCAGAAATGTTTGTGCTATATGTAATGAAAAGCTTAGGCTGAATCAATTGGAAACCAGAGCAGGTTGTAAGGAGTGTTTTTAGCATATGATTTACAACAGCATTGCAACAAGCTATTGAAGACCTTGTTTCCATTCCAAAAATGCCAAACAGCCAAGAACACCTCCTTCTGGCAACCAGATTTGAAATCAGTTGTCTATGACTGAGCTATAGGAAGGAATGCAGGAGATCTTTTTATTTATTTATTTTTTCTTTTCATAAGAAACGTTTGAAACAAGAAGAAGCAGGAAGCCTCAGTTCTACATCTGATGGATAAAGTTCCAAATCGATGGATAAAGTTCTCTGGGAACAGTTCCAAATCGATGGATAAAGTTCTCTGGGAACAGACTGAAAAAGTGCAGTATGTCAATCATAATCAAATTTAACTTAAGAGAAAAAGAAATGAAATCCTCCACTGATTCTCCAGCATAAGCCATAGTCTTCACAGAGGGAACCAGATGATTGACTGTTACCTACCTTCTGTAATAGAACATCCCCACCCTCTGCAGCTTTCTTTCTGCACAGTTCTGATTAGCTGACAGTGTGGCAATAGTGTATTGTCACAGTAGTAATGTAAAACAAGCCGGACGGTGCAGAGCAGGCAAAGATGTAAGCCACTGGTGGGCTACATTCCAAAGGGTCACAAAAAGTCAGCCATGACTGTGCCACACACACACACACACACACACACCATTTTTAGAACAGAACCCAGCCTACAGTGGGAAAATAATAAGTATTGAACAGATGATTTGAAGGAGGGACAAGTAAAATGACGGACAAATGAATGAATCCATTGAATTTGGAGTTAGAGCTGAGTTTGGGGCCCAATTCCTCTAATTACTTACCTTCTCTAAGCTTCTTCATCTCATCTGTAAAATGGAAAAGCTGATGCTACTTCATAAGGTTGTTGTAAGACTGAACTGAGCTGAAACATGTGGAGCACATCAGCAGCATGCCTGACACATGGTGAGCCCCGCATCACAGCTGGTTTGGAATATAATGAGGTTCAGCTTCCAGTAAGAAACACAGACTTTGAGGCTCAACAAACCATAGTCGCAAGCAAAACTTAGTGACTGTGAGATCTCCAGCAACTTACTTGATCTCTCTGAACCTCAGTTTTCTCATTTGTCAAGTGGAGTCAATAATAACCACCTTGAAGTGTTATTATGAGAATTAAATGAGTTATACATGGGATACACAGTATCTGGTACATAGTAACTGCCCTCTAAATGACAGCCATAAGTATGAATACTGCAACTTAATTTTTATTATGAGTAAATGAAATTGTTGGCCTTTAAAAGCAACAGAGTGCTTTTATAATAGATTAGGAACACAGATTCTGGAGCCAGACTCCTTGGGTCTGAATCTTGGCTCTGCATCTTTCCAGCTGGGTTTAAGTAATATATCCCATCTGTAAAATGGGACTCCTTGTGTCATCCCATTTCACCAGCCACCATCTTGGCACATGTCTTGAGAATAGAGGGCTCATGTCAAACTTTGCCCCTACACTGAAGCTGCAACGCAGCTCCCATTGGGCAGGGCTGTTCCTGTGGTCCGTCTCTTCCCTTGACTGCCAGTATCGAAAACCTAAGGCCCCCTTTGGTCATTGGTCTGCCTTCAGCCCTCCATCAGACCACTGAGGCAATGTTTCAGTCCATCGTATCAATCCATGTAAGAAATCCTGTAGGCCAGGACGGATGCAAAAGGCATGCTGGCCTTTGAAAAGCTAAGCTAAAAAATGGCTTCCAGTGCCATCTCAAGCTCAAGTTCCAAGAAAAGTTGTGACATCAGTGACCCAAAACAAGACAAAATACATCACTGTCAGTGGAGCCTGAATGTAAATGTGCTTCACTTGTTAATTGCAGACTGGAGTTAAACTGTCCCATTGCACATTGACTGTTGAACACTTGAAATGTGGCTGACACCAAAGTACGATGTACTGTAGGTATGCATTACACACCAGATTTCAAAGACTTAATATCAAAAAAAGTAAAATGTCTTATCTATAAGTTTATAATATATGAAATGATAATATTTTTAAATATTGAGCTATATTATATTAATACATATAATGTACTACTATAATTGCACCAATCTCTTTTTGCTTTTTTTTAAAAAAAAGTGGTCACTTTTAAACATAAAATTACACATGTGACTCCCAACTCTGACTCACGTTCTATTTCTATGAGACAGCACTGGGTTAGAATCTCGGTGTTTCCAGCCCAGGATGGGGCCATGCAGTTCTTTCAAAACCTAAGGCATTCTCTGCCCCGCTTCTGTCATGTGAGCCACAAGTTATTTACTGTTGTTCTTTAAATTAAATTATTTTTTAACTTCAATAAAATCTATTTTTGAAGAAAACTCTGTACCACTCCTAAATATAGAAGTCTAATGTTATTTGACATAATTAGAAGATAAATCCAGAAATAAATCAATGGAAAATAAAGAGTACTGTATTCCAGCCAAATACCATTGTTTGCCTGAAGGCTCTGAGCCTGGGGCCAATTTTCTTTGATAGGTGGATATTAAGTTTATTATATAGGTATTAGAGACGTATTAGCAGCCATCTGAGACTTTCTCCTTTACTATCCATATAGAAAGAGAATTGTGAAGGAGAAATCATTTTTTTCTTTGTAACAGTGTAATTTCTTGCTATATCTGTGTTCCCACAATTAGGTAGCCGAAACTTCAGAACAGCTGGGCGTAATGGAAAGCTACTGACTTTCATGCAGCCCAAATTCAAATCTCAGTTACCTATGACAATTTGGACCATCATTTAACCTCCTTGGATCTGTAAATGAGTATAATTATCTTCACCATCACTCAGTGATTATGTAGATCAAGTGATCTTCTGCCATGAGTAAAAGTCGCTCAGTCTTGTCCGACTGTTTGTAACCCTATAGACTATACAGTCCATGGAATTCTCCAGGCCAGAATACTGGAGTGGGTAGCCTTTCCTTTCTCCAGGGGATCTTCCCAACCCTGGGATCAAACCCAGGTCTCCTGCATTGCAGGCGGGAGATGATAAAGTTGGATTCTTTACCTATTGAGCCACAAGCATCTTATGCCATAGCATGTTAAAAACTAGACATTCTCCTGAAGTCAGATGTAATTTTATTAGTGTTTCAAATGAAATAATGAAATAAACCTGTGAGAGAACAGAAGGTATTCCTATTCAGCCCACCGCTTGGCAATTTTCTCTTCAAAGACAAGTCCAAAACACTTCCCTGAACGAAGCTTCTCTCATGCTGTTTGATTTTTGTCTTTCCTAATTCGCAGCTTCATTATGGGACTCCTGAAAGCTGACTTAGAAAAGTGAATCCAGCTACACTGAGGATGAGGCTGACTCACTGGATTGCCCAGTTTCTAGTGTAGACTCTTGATGTAGGTGTCAGCCATGGTAAAAAGAGCAAAGTTATGAAATAGGATAGATAATTAAGTCATTGGAGTTGACATATTGTGAATATTTGCTAACAGAAGTGTGAAATTGACTATGTTTACCAATATCCAGTGGAGCAGCAGTATGCCATCATCAGGGAGAAATGGAGATAGGTTTTTGTTGTTGATTGTTGTTTAGTCCCTAAGTCATGTCCAACTCTTTGCAACCCCATAGACTAACCCACCAGGTTCCTCTGTCCTTGGGATTCTCCAGGCAGGAATGCTGGAGTAAGTTGCTTTTTCCTCCTCCAGGGGATCTTCCCAACCCAGGGTTCAAACCTTCATTTCCTATGTTGCAAGACGATTCTTTACCACTGAGCCACCAGACCGGTTTCAGTTCAGTTCAGTTCAGTTCAGGTTTACCTGGTTCTAAAATACCAAGTTTTCTGTCACCAAAGATGATTCCCTCTTTTATTCCCCAGACTGATCCAGGACAAGCATCTTTAATATATTAAATTCAGTTCAGTTCAGTTCAGTTCAGTTCAGTCGCTCAGTCATGTCCAACTCTCTGCGACCCCATGAACCACAGCACGCCAGGCCTCCCTGTCCATCACCAACTTCCGGAGTTCACTCAAACTCATGTCCACAGAGTCGGTGATGCCATCCAACCATCTCATTCTCTGTCGTCCCCTTCTCCTCCCACCCCCAACCTTTCCCAGCATCAGAGTCTTTTCCAGTGAGTCAACTCGTCGCATGAGGTGTATTGCAGTTTCAGCTTTAGCATCAGTCCTTCCAATGAACACCCAGGATTGATCTCCTTTAGAATGGACTGGTTGGATCTCCTTGCAGTATAAGGGACTCTCAAGAGTCTTCTCCAGCACCACAGTTCAAAAGCATCAATTCTTTGGCGATCAGCTTTCTTCACAGTCCAACTCTCACATCCATACATGACCACAGGAAGAACCATAGCCTTGACTAGACGGACCTTGATTGGCAAAGTAATGTCTCTGCTTTTTAATATATTATCAAGGTTGGTCATAACTTTCCTTCCAAGGAGTAAGCGTCTTTTAATTTCATGGCTGCAATCAGCATCCGCAGTGATTTTGGAGCCCCAAAAAATAAAGTCTGACACTGTTTCCACTGTTTTTCCATCTATTTCCCATGAAGTGATGGGACCAGATGCCATGATCTTTGTTTTCTGAATGTTGAGCTTCAAGGTAAAAATGAACTTGCTAACAGTAAATTAGGAGAACTGGGGGCAACAAAAACACACCCAACCAACAGAATGGAAACAAACCACCCAGGCAGCATGAAGCCAGGCAGCTCCCTCTGCTGAGGAAGCTGTTTTCTTGGATCATTGAGCAGATTCTTAACACATACTGCAGAAACACAACCACATAGCTTGTCCATGTTCTTTTGGAACAGTGAGACCAGTAGCTCAGAGCAAAATTTATAAACCACTTAATGGACCATGGGTGCATCATTCAGCCTTCATGGCCACAGTTTCTTCATCTACAGTATGGAGCTAGTAGTGTCTGCTCTGGCTACTTTTTGGGGTCTTATGGGGGCCACATACAGAATTGAGAGTTTTGGGGAAATATTAAAGCACCTTTTGAATGGCAGCCTCTCCTTTCTATGAGAGGAAATAGCACAAGCAAAGCTAGCAGAAGATACCTTTTATGTGCATCCTGATAACGGTAAATGTTACAAATTTATGTCTTGAGTTTCTTTCATGCATACTTTATCTTTGTTAGATAAACGAGGTGTAGCATTTGTAAAAACTGGGTCCTCGCCTGCACCATCAGAAGAAAGTCACTTCTCAAGTGCGAGGCATTTCTCTCTTCTGGCACAGAATGTTATTTTAGGTGGACCATTAACATGGCATTAAGTAAGATAAGTGAAAAGTTGCTCCATATTTAGTTTAAGCCTTCTAATTAGGTCATGCTAGTATTTCTTTAATATCCTTTTAACACTCATGAATCTCCTTTTTAACAGAGATCCTAGTTCCCAAAGCCTTGTGCAAACATCCCCAGCTAGAATTTAAAGTATTTTCACTGTATAGCCTTTATGTTTGCAGTTTTCTTCTCTCTGTAACAAGTTGGTTGGTTGAACATTTATTGTACACATATAATTTCCTTCTAAGATAACCTTATTTATGTAAAAAGGGTAATTTTCTGTAAATGAAATGTTGAACAATAACACAAGAGGTATGCACGTAAAATCAGAATTGTTCAGGTAGTACCAAATGACTGAAACTTAGAGAGCATCAACTAAGATCGCTATCTACCTAAAACACACTAAAGAACGCTCATGGTATGGCATAGTAGTCAAGTGAGGCACTAGTTATAAGGAAAGCATTTGGCCTGTCTGTTCTTCGGTTTCCTGTTAAGGAAAGCAGGGCTAACCTAAGGACCTCAGCTACAAGGTTAATGATGTCTGCAAGTGGTTAGCTGAGTGCCTGGAATACAGGAAACACTCTGAACGTGGCAGCACACAGGTGACAGCAGCAGTTTGCTAAGACAACCACTAGTCTGGGACAGTTTTTAATGAACCCTCTGCCCTCTCTACCATGTTCTGTGTCCAGGAGGTGACTTGCATGAATCACAGGGAGTTCCAGGCGGGTTTGGCCAGTTGGAGTGAAACCATGGATTAAGTCCATTTCACCTACCTTTCTTAATCACAGTTATTTTAAGACTTACCTGTCCTCCAAGCAGAAGAAAACTGGAATCAGCTATGTTTAGTTCCAACTGATCTGATGAAGACAGAATAGAACCCACAACCTTCAACTGGGTATGCACCAGTGTCTGCTAGTTGACCTTTTGACATCAGTGGGCCAGAAAAACTCCAAGCGCAGAGACCTTTTAGGCCTAGCTATGCCTGTGCAGAGCGAGGATTCTTGCACCTTCTTTCAATCACCTTTCCCCACCCTCCCTTTGCCTAAACACACTCTGCTGCTGCCTTATCCCATAAATATCTCACCCCTTGCCCTCCGGCAGGCAAATGTGAGATTTGTTTTCCCATTTTCTCACTTGGCTCTCTTGCAAAAAAGTCTTTTCTTTGCTGCACTCCTAGGCTTGTCAGAATTTTGGCTTGCTGAGCATTGAGCAAAATGAACCTGGTTCAGTAGATTAAAGCATCAGTCCCCAACCTTTCTGGCATCAAGGATTGATTTCATGGGAGATAGTTTTTCCTTGGGGAGAGGAGGAAGGATGGGGGAGGGAAGGGGAGGAGGGATGGAGGAGGGATGGAGGAGGAATGGAGGAGGGATGGGGAGGGGGAGGAGGGATGGTGGTGTGGGGTGGGGCAGGGAAGGTTTTGGGATGATTCAAGTGCATTACATTTATTGTACACTTTATTTCTATTACGATTATATCAGCTCCACCTCAGATCATCAGGTGTCAGATTCTGGAGTTTGGAGACCCCTAGATTAAAAGATGGGAAGAAAGTGGGGGTCAGGTTTGCTCCAAAATCTCTCCCTGAATGTAGCTTCAAACTTAGATTACACCTGAAGTCCAAAAAAATTCAGGCTAATTGATACTTGAGCTAGAATTTTGAAATAGTTTCCCAGTTGTCACACTTTGCTTAGTTGTAGAAAACCTGACTTGAGGCTGCTTTTTAAATTTTTAATAGAAAAACTCAATTCTAATGACATTTTTTGTTTGGTCTAATTATAAATCCTGGTACAAATAAGGCACCTGAAGTTCTGTCTGGGAGAGCTATTGATATATAATCAATCAGTACCTTGATCACATTGCCATGATCTTTTTATTTGATGTAATTATAAAATAGGTTAAAAACATACAAGGTTACATACCACTTGGGAATCTCCTTTATAAAAGTTTATAGAACCAAATTGGGACCATTTTGTATGTTCATTTATTCTTTCTTTCTTTCATTCTCTCAACAAATGTTGCTGACACCTCTTCTGCCAAGACCCAACAACAGGCAAGGCAGACAAACTACCTGCCCTCATGCAGCTGACATCTTATTGTGGAAAATAGGCAAACATGCACATTTTCACTTCTCACAACCATTCAATGAGACAGATACTGTTATTAGCCCAATTTACAGAGGGCAAAATTCAGGCTTCAAGCAAGTCAAAACATCAGGATTCAGTCCCAGGTCAATCTGAAGACAGACTCTGAGCTTTTAATTAATATTGAGATACTTTATACAGTATACTGATCCCTGTTTATGAAATGGTACTGGGGGGAAAGGGTTGGATTAGCTCCCCAAAATAACTCCAAGGACATAGGTCCTGACTTCAGTCAAAAAGTTTATATCAAAAGTGATTCATTACTACTTTTTAACTTTCTTAAGGCACTTGTTTTAAATTAAAAAATAAATGTTCCTGGGACTTCTCTGGTGGCCCAGTGGCTAAGACTTGTGCTCCCAATGCAGGGGCCCAGCTCCCATCCAGGTCAGGAAAGTGGATCCCACACACTGCAACTAAAAGTTCGCATACCACAACTAAGAATCTGCACAGTCAAATAAAATTTTTTTGTAAAGAAAGAAGATTAAAAAAAAAAAAAAAAAGACGAGTATTCCTTAAAGCAAACATGAAAAGTCAAGCTCTCAGGTTATGGAAGCAGACAGCCAGGCTTAGAATCCTGGCTCCCCCACTTACAAACTCTTAACTCTGAGAATTTTATTTAACTTTTTGGGCCTCAGTTTCCTCAACTGTAAAATGAGGACAGAATTAGCATCTATTTCATAGGTCTGTTGTCAGGATTAAATGAATTAATACATGTACACTTGGAATTAATACATGTAAACTTAGAATCACATGATAAATACTCAGTAAATTTTAGGTAGTATTACTGTTATTTTAATACAGAAGTCTAAAAACTTTATTATTTTCTACAATTTCCAACTGAGAGTTTTCACATGACTCTGTTCTTGAGCATTTCCCCATCCTAACAGCCTTTTAAAAAGTCTATTTCTTGCATAGCACAGGGAGTTCAACTTGGTGCTCTGTGGTGACCTAGACTAGTGGGATGAGATGGGGGTAGGAGGTTCACAAGGGACGGAATATATGTATACATATAGCTGATTCACTTCATTGTACAGCAGAAACTAACACAACATTGTAAAGCGATTATACTCCATTAAAACTGTTTCTATTTATGATGAGCATAATGCCAGCTACTGTCTTAGAATTACAGTGTCTATGACCACTAATAAATATGTAATCTCAAGAGAGCAAAGTCCATATGTTACATTTGTAAACCCTTGTAAGACCTGGTACATGACTCAAAAATTATTGTCTGAATAAATAGAGGAGTAATTGAATAAAGGTACCAGATTGAACATGAATAGAAATTATATTTGATACAGTCAGTCTGGCTTATTTATTTATAACCATTCCTCCAACTTCTAATTCAAACCCCAATCCTTGAGTTTCTCTATTCCAAATGTTCTTTTTGATTTGAAGCAGCTATAGATACTGTATTTGTTTGCCTTTTTGTTTATACCCCCATCTCTTTCCAGAAACAACTTCAAATGACTTAGAAGGACATATGAAACTCAGGATGAAATTAATTAAAAATGAGAAAGAAAGAAGACAGAAAAGGCAAGATGGGTATATAAAACACAGTTCGGAATAGGGTTAAAATAAACCTATTTTTTAATAGGCTTTATTTAAAAAAAAAAAGCACATTATAAGTGGGTCCATCCTAGAGGAGATCAGTCCTGGTGTTCATTGGAAGGACTGATGCTAAAGCTGAAACTCCAATACTTTGGCCACCTCATGCGAAGAGTTGACTCACTGGAAAAGACTGATGCTGGGAGGGATTGGGGGTGGGAGGAGAAGGGGACGACAGAGGATGAGATGGCTGGATGGCATCACCGACTCGATGGATGTGAGTTTGGGTGAACTCCGGGGGTTGGTGATGGACAGGGAGGCCTGGCGTGCTGCAATTCATAGGGTCGCAAAGAGTCGGACACGACTGAGCGACTGAACTGAACCGAAAGAATTGGCCCTGAGTTTTCTAAAAGCAACATGTAATGGTCAATTGGTGAGTTAACGTAGTTTACAATGACCCCTGCGTGGAAAGAGACCAGTTGTTCAGAAGATTCAGTCTTAGCCGTGGATCCTCTCCAAAAGTCACACCTAACAAATATCCACAACAGCGTCGTTAGAGTGTAAGTGCTCCTGAGGATCTTGATGGAAAGTAATTCAGTCACAGCATGAGGGAAGGCTAACCAGAGTAAGTGATATCACTGTGGCCTCAGACAGGAAAGAAACAGGTTTTCTACTTGAGGCATTTATCATTTAAAATAATGCCTGTTGCTATATTAAATATACTATTTCCCTTCCCAGGTCAGTGTTTTGTTATCTAGGTAAATAGGATGCAACATCTTTCTAGCAGTCAAACATAAATACAGTAAATCTGAACAACTGTCTTATGTTAGAACATGATCTGCTGAAGTCTTGGGAGTGCCTCCCAGTCCCACTCTCTTTCGAGAGGGAGGGTCACAAGGAAGGTTGTGACAAGTGGCCCCCCCATCATCAGAAACACAGTAATCATTCATAAATGTTGCTATTATTATTTATTTTCTAGAAATAGAAATTAATATCCCAAAATTATTATTCCTTTTTCAACATGGTTCCAATGCTATGGAATCTTGGAATTTTTCAAAAGGCAAACCGATTGATTTGTTTCTAGCACTCACTTTTCTCTTCCCATTTTATCTTTCTGTTTGTTCCTGTAGGACTTCATCGTCACTGTAGTCTTTTCGTTCTTGTGGTTGGTGGGTTCATCAGCTTGGGCAAAAGGACTGTCTGATGTCAAGGTCGCTACAGATCCCAAAGAAGTATTGTTACTGATGTCAGCTTGCAAACAGCCATCCAACAAATGCACGGCTGTCCACAGTCCTGTGATGTCCAGCCTAAACACTTCTGTGGTATGTTTCCCTCTCAGATCTTTGTTTGCCAATCATGGGAATCAGAAAAGTGTCCCAGGAGTCATCTGGGAAATGTTTTGCCTCTGAATGGAGTCCAGTTGAAAAGGTGATGGTTCACTCTATGGGCTAGATGATCCTTTGGCCTTTAAGTTTACTATTGTCAGAACCCATAGATTTTAATGTTTCCAGTTACAGAGTTCTTAACAAGAGCCTGGCAGGTTCGACAGTCAGGTCAGAATTCTAAGGCAGAAGCAGATATAAAATCTGAACTTTAAGACTGAAGTCTGCCAGAAGTTAAAAGGAATATTTGATAGAAGCCACACATAAAATATACCCAGTTGATTGTCTAGAGAAAAATACGCAGACACAGTAGGGTACAGATAGAAATCAGAGAATAAAAAATACCTATAATAGTTATGGTAATTTTTTAATCTTCTCCATGCTCTTGGTTTAGTTGCTTGATAACTTCAGAAAAGCAGAGCTATATTAGTTGAACAAAGTCCAGTATTATCATCAAGTATATGACTCTTACCGGGAGACAGGACATCTGACAGATAGCAGAGCCACTAAATTGGATTCTTATTTCATGAGTGTAAGAACTTATGTTATTCCAAAGAAGGAAACTATATCTGAGAGACAGAAGCTATAATGACAGCAAAAAGTAGTAGTTACAAAGAATAGAAGGGCCAGCAATGTTCAGTGAAGGATCGACATTCTTTAGCAACCTTTAAAAAATAATTATCTTTCCTTCAAGGTTAACTTATGTTTCTATAGCTTTCTGGAATTTAAGAAGGCATATGAAAAGGGAAAAAGATTGGCTCGTTGGCTGCTGATGATTTGACTGTGAATCTTTCCTTAGTAAAAAGATAATAACATTAAAATAAACTATTATTATGATCTCTCAGTAATTTTTACTTATTTCTAGCCATACCTGTGGATGAATACTTTGAGGTATACGTTAAAATATATTCTACTGCTTCTGTAGTTTGTTTACAGGCAGTGCTTAATGAAAATTATTATAACCCTGATCTCAGAATCTAAGAGAGCAAAGATGAAATCGTTCAGTATGTTTGTTAGTTCTTTTAATAAATGATGACATCCTCCATAGTCCATTTAATCCCGCTTCTAATGTCTCTTCCAACAAGGCGTTGGAAGTTTTGAGTGAGAAACAATGTGACATATGTCTTAAAAACCAAAAGAATAATGGGTGGAAAGCAAATCATGTCATGTGTGTGGAGGGGTGGGTCTGGTGCTGTTGTAAGTTATCCACAAGTTATCCATGTCAGTGTCCTCCAGTTCCTCCTGGCAGAAAACTCCACCTAAACCGGCTAAACCAAAACAATCTCCTTATCTGTAAAGTCTGTTCTTTGTAGCCCAGTTCTGGTACCCGTGTCTATATGAGGTGTAATGATTGGGTTGCAAGTAACAGAAAGTGACAAATCATCCATAATTTCTACAGTTTCTCTACCAATGCAGTCTTGATACATTTTGTCAGATCATCTAAATGTCCTCTCCCATTCTTTCTCATACTATGTGCTGTCTCTTTCAGCCTCTCTATCTGTTGTCCCACATCTAGGCTAGAATAAAACTACCGACTCTGATTTCAGTTGCAACAAAATGGCAAGGAAAGATTGAAGGGCCCACGTGCCCCTAAATTGTGCCAGCCAAGAAGTCTGTGACACCTCTGTGATGACAATAGACTAAGACACCTATTGCAATAGTGATAGATGTCTGCCTCTATGACGTGATAATAAGACATCACCACTCCTTAAATAGGCCCATGGCAACGCCTTGTTTACTTCTTACTTTAAAGCTGCATTCCCTGGTTTTTGATTCTTTTCAGGCATCCCTTTTTTAGAAATGAAGAGCATCAGGGGAAAGGGAATGGTCAAGGAATAGAAAACAGATAAAATTATAGTCCTGGGTAGAACCATCCCTTCATAACTGAAAAGATTCCACGATAGTGTTTTCTACTCATACCAACCTATACTTTCAGAGGTATCATTTAACCAAGATCTCCCCCTTGAGAGAAAATACCCTAGTTATTGTACACATGGTTAAAAGGTCCTGTGTGTAAATTACAGTTGTGTCAGTGATTACCTAATTCATTTTGATCATGCATCTATTATACTATAAATACTTTATTTATGTTTTATATCTCCCTTAGCAAGGAGCTTAGAGCATGGCACACAATGTTAAATAAATCTCAAGTTAACATTAAAGGAAGAAAAAAGGATGGGATGGGGAGAGGGATGGAAGGAGGGAAGGGAGGAGGGTGAGAGGAAGGTAAGGTAGTCTAGGTAAACTGATTTTCAATGAGATCTTTTAGGAGTCTAGAGGTGTCTTTTGTTTTGTTTTTTAAGGTTTGACTGTCCAATCATATTTTTAAAGTAGTGCTATCAGTTTATCTCATTTTTGGCCATGCCACACGGCACTTGGGATCTTCGTTCCCTGACCAGGAATCGAACCCACAACCCCCTGCAGTGGAAGCACTGGAAATGGGGAGTCCTAACTACTGGACTGCCAGCGAAGCCCCTAGATGCTCAGTTTTGATCTTGACACCTCAAGAACATGGCCTCACTATCAAAAAGCCTGCTTCAGTTTATGTCTCAGGAAAAGTCAGATGAATACTATTCAGGGAAATATTTTAGAAAGTGATTCAAAGCATAATTTACAGATCAGTGTCCAGTACCGTCTAGCTGCTTTACACACGCCCAGTTTGAGCCTCACAACTATCCACCAAGGAAGGAATAATTGTCTTCATTTCACAGAGTTTTATAAATGCTGAAGTTCAGAGGCTAACTGCCTTGTCCAAAGTCATAAAGCAAAAAGTTGCAGAGCCAAGGCCATTCAGATTCCGAAGACGGAGGGGATGGCTCCATTGCTGAGATTCAGATAATGTGCCCTGATCCACCTACTGCTAAAATCATGAAGCTTGGAGCTGGTGTTCCAAACTTCTGAGATCCCTCATCTTGACTCCCTAACCAGCCACTTCCATCCTCAGGTCACTCTGTGGCGTCCCACCATCCAGCAATTAAGGGATAAATTACTTTGATGCAGCAAGGAACTTCTGGAAGCCCACTCCAGAGCTGTGACTGTTGCCCAAGTTCATTCTGATTGGTCAGCATCCTGCTGGAGTGACTCAATATACTTTAATGTTATCACAGTTTTGTGTCACATACTCTCATTGTCCGTTCTAAGAGGGGGCTGCTAAAACTGGCTGTGCTTAATTTGCAATCAACTGATCCACTTTGGAAGAGGCTGCAAAACAACTGTTCTCTTTGGGCCTCTTACAGTAGCAAACAGCTCAGTTTCCATAAAACACTTAGGACCCAGGGAAGTGACACCTAGTCCTCTGGCTCACCAAGGACATGCTTCTGGAGAGTGAGAGGAGTTTCCATAGGCAAGTCTCACATTCAGTTGTTGAGAAAACATTTCATACTTCTCTGAAACCTGGACTGCAGAGTATTGTTTGGGCATTCACATCTGACTGTGAGAGGCACAGAATATACAACTATTCAGAGAAGCACTTTGAATACCATACATGTGCTTGTCTGCATACCACCTGTACCATTGCTTTCTCCATACTTTTTAAGTTGACTCATTTTATTTCTGTCATTTCAATAAATGGGAAATAGCATCTCTAGCATTAAAGTGAAGGTAACCTTATAAGTTAATGGTCCATCATTAAAATGAAAATAACCCCATGTCCCCTAAAGATATTTTACACCATTTTATATTACTTGGGGAGATAGTGGTGGATTAGGTAGAGGCTCAGACTGTGGAGTCAGATAGAACAGGTCTTATCCAAGGTCACATGGCCATAAAAAAGCTCCTTATCTTTGCTGAACCTGTTTTCACATCTTTAATATGAGTGTAATAGCACCTTCCATGACTAAGTGAATAGATACACATAAAGGCCTTCTGTTGTTGTTGATCACTCACTAAGTTGTGTCCAGCTCTTTGTGACCCCATGGACTGCAGCATGCTGGGCTTCCCTGTCCTTCACTATCTCATAAAGTTTGCTCACAGTCATGTCCACAGAGTCAGTGATGCCATCCAACCATCTCATCCTCTGTCTGCCTAACACATAGTAAGCCTTCATGAAAAGTCATATATTCTAAATGAAACAGTGACTTCACACCAGAAACTGGAAGAAACCTCTGCATGGAGGAGAAAAGTGACCTTTTGCGTTTGAAGGATTTTTCTGAAATTGAGATTTTTCTGAGCTTTCTCTCCAGTCTATCCACTCACTTGCTTTGATCCTCCTTCAGGTCTTTGGATTCTTGAACTTTATCCTCTGGGCTGGAAACATCTGGTTTGTTTTCAAGGAGACCGGCTGGCATTCCTCGAGCCAGAGATATCTTTCAGACCCCATGGAGAAGCACTCCAGTAGCTACAACCAAGGCGGGTACAACCAAGATAGCTATGGGTCGAGCAGTGGGTACAACCAGCAGGCTAGTTTGGGGCCATCCTCAGATGAGTTTGGCCAACAGTCTGCTGCCCCTGCTTCTTTTACCAATCAGATGTAACAGGGTAGTTTTGGCATTCTTCTGAAGATCGTTTCTCCCCATTCTATGTCCGTGACAGGAGAATTTTTTAAGAGTTTCAATCAATTATTAATGTGGAGAGTGTTGAATGTAAATCTGAGATCTGTCTTCCTCATTAAAGCAGAAAGGCCTGGGTCGTGATAAATGGTACTTAAAGATGACATGAGGAGATATATTATTCATTACAGATGGCTATTTGGAGAGTACCTTGTTATATACACATACTTTCATGGTTGTTTTGTATGCGTGTTGAGATAGTGGAACCATTTTGTAGCTTAAAGTCTCTAGTATGTAATATGCATAAAGTAAATTAAATAGCATTGGATTTTCTTATGCTTTTTGATGTGAAAGATGTTTTAATGATTTCTCTAAGACAATTTGGCGCATCACAATGTGCATGTATTATTATTTTTTAGTTGCAGGCCCTGTAGGATTGTGAAATCTCTAAGTATTGGTTTCAGACAATTACTCTGTATTTTTTTTTAATTTGATGAATCAATGCTCATATGATTTAGTGCATGAAAGCATTTTCTCACAAAATGAACATTTGAACTGTATGAAAATTTTCCAGTTTGCATCACGAATTTGTTAAACGGACGTTTAAAGAAATATAGTCACTGCTTTGTATATTTGCAGGTTTGTCTCTCTGGGTTTATCTAACCCTGAATGCATTGTGAGTAAGGTTTGGAATTTTTTTCCTCCCTAATCAGTAGATATTCAGTGTTGTAGATGGTAATTGCCTGATATTTATTCTATTTAGTTAGCTAAATATTTACATTCTTGTAACTTTCTATGGTGTTTTGTGGCTTTTATCCTATGGGCCATGAACAGTGGGCCCAACATCTGTGAGTGTTGGTGGAGATTTGTTTCCTTAGAATGATGGAGATGTGGGTGTCAGACACCACAGTCAAGATATTTTGCTGACATATTAGTTTATCAAGGATATTTTGGAGAACCTAGACCACCAACTAAATGTTTAAATCCTATTTATTTGTAAAGTTAATTAAGTCCTAGATCCAATTACTAAAAATTCTCAAGTCTCGGCTCAACTTAGAAAGTCTGATTTGTATGTTACCCATAAATTAAAAATGACTTCCATGAAGCAGTCTGTCATCTCATTAAATATTCCGCAGGATGTATGCATTGTCAATTTTTGCCTCTTTGTTTTAACTCAATGGAAACACCAAGGCCCCACAGTGAAGGCAAGCTGAACATCTGTATCTCCAGATAAAAGTTGTTATCGATATATAAACTCATTGTGTGATCTGTGATGTTGGAAACGTTTTAGTCCAAAAGAACCGTGTGTCTTAGATGATATCTGTAAACTGTTTCTGGATCCTGTTGGATAAATCTGTATGTGATATCTCTTTGACCTTAATAAAGTTATTGCATACAATGCTGGCTGGAAAATGGAGAATTACAGCAGTAGAACCTGCTGGACTTGAACAATAAGAGAACAAAGGGTAAATGCACAGTCTGTCCAGTCCTTATTTTGTGAGCTCAGGGCTATTCATTCACTGATTCCATTCTAGGACCTCCTGTGTACCCTCTTCTATGCAAAGCATTGGGGATAGGATAGAAATACAGAAGCATGCCCCAATTCAGGAAGCTTACACTCTGTTTGGGGTGTAAATAGAGTAAAATAATTACACAGAGAGTGTGTTATTACAATAATCACACAGAGAGTGTGTAATCACTCATAGAGTAAAATAATCACACCCCATCTACACTGTGTGTGAGAAAGAAAGGCTCAGGATGCCACGAGAATGCTTATCAGAGGGACTTGAGCTGCTTAGGGGACAGCGAAGAAGCTTGAATCTGCCTCAAGACGGTCAAGTTTCATGAGGACAAGGTGCAAGGCAGAGTATCCCAGGCAGAGAGCAGCCTTACAGAGCTCTCAGATGGCACAGGGCAGGATGGATTTGGAGAGCGTGACGTGTGAGGGGGGCTTGGAGAGGGGTATAGCTGCTGATGGGTAGGAGGCAGTGGGAAATCCCGCCTGGGGGCCGTGATCAAGAATTCTGTCTTTATCCTAAAGAAGCTAAAGGAAAGCACTGAAGGATTTAAGCAGAGGAAGGACACAATGAGATTTTTTTTTTAATTGAAGTTTAGTTGCTTTACAATTTATTTAGTCTCTGTGTTCAGTCGTGTCCAACTCTTTGCGACCCTTTGGACTGTAGTCTGCCAGGCTCCTCTGTTCATGGGATTTCTCAGGCAAGAATACTGGAGTGGGTAGCCATTTCCTCCTCCAGGGGATCTTCCCAACCCAGGGATCCAACCTGCATCTCCTGTGTCTCCTGCATTGCAGGGGTATTCTTGACCTGCTATTGTGTTAGTTCCTGCTATACGGCGAAGTGAATCAGTTATATGTATACACATATCCCTTCTTTGTTAGCACAGAGCATTGAGTGGAGTTCCCTACGGTATACAGTAGGTTCTTATTAGAACCGATTTTTTTACAAAGTAGTGTATATGTGTGTATGTTAGAACCTATTTTTTGCCCAGTAGTGTATATATGTCAATCCCAGTCTTGGTTGCTGTAGGATAGAGCAGAGGACATCCTGGAGATAGGAAATAGCCTTGACCTAGCACCCATTAGGCAGTGGGCTAGGAGAATGGCATGAGTTCTCCCCACATCCACCTCTGATTTCCTGAAAGAGGAGCTTGATTGGACTGCTTTCTTCAGCTCTGTCCAAAGGGACAGAGTGACCGCTGATTCTTACACTTCCATGAATTCTCCAAAGTGGAGAAATCCTCAGAACCAGCCTTTGCTGTTCATGTTGTTTTACCAACCTCAACAGTCCCAAAATACAATGGGGCACTGATCAATGGAAAGCACTGCCTAGCCTGGTCCAGATAGAGACATGCTTCCAGAGTCCACTGCAGATTTACAGTAAAATGCTGCTGTAATCCAATGAGGATTTCATTAAGCTGATTTTATTCCTTCTGGCTTTAAGAAAAGAGCAGTTAGATCTGACCTTTTAGAAGGAGAGTAAACGGTGTGGTAGGAGACCTCAGGTCTGTGTGTCCAGTAGAGCTCATTTGGCATAGCAGTGTCTCTGCTCACTAGCTGTATTTCAAGATGTGACTGCACATTCCTGAGCCTTCATTTCCTTGGGAGGAGGTAACACATCCAAGTAAAAAGGTTGGGCTCTGAGATCCCTCCACCTGCTGTCTACTCGCCTGTCCTTTTCTTCTGCGCCTTCTCCAAAGCCTGAGGACTTATCTGAAGCCACAGCCTGAAGGCATGTGCTTCATTTGACTCTCCATAGAGATGCTGAGTCTCTTATAGATATAAGGGTAGCTTTTGGCAGAATCATTTACCAATATGGATAAAATCAACTGAATTCATTGAATAAGTTAATTAAGTCATGAGAAACTATGAATAGTCCTGTCGAATGAAGAGTTATTTTTTAACATGCTTGACTTGGGGTCTAAGGCTTTGCTGGCTTTTCAGGCTCAGTTGAATGCTCTTCGGAGCCCATTGGCAGCAGGTACTTCTAAGAATAGCCCTGGTTCCTCCTGACCCCCTGAACCTCCATGAATCATGGACTGCTGTGCTGTTAGCCACTCTGCTCAGTTGTGTCTGACTCTTTGTGACCCCCATGGACTCTAGCCCACCAGGCTTCTCTGTCCATGGGATTCTCCAGGCAAAAATACCGGAGTGGGTTGCCAATTCCTTCTCCAGGGAATCTTCCCAACCCAGGGATTGAACCTGGGTGTCTCACATTGCAGGTAGATTCTTTACCATCTGAGCCACCAGAGACGCCATGGACTTTGGACATTAAAAGGCCAAGATGAAAATAAAAGACTTCCTGAAAGTCCTGTGTTGCTGTGGAAAATATTTTAAGTTAAGTGGAGTATTTTCCTTAAAGGGCCAGGCCCCCTGGTTTATCCAACAAAACTCTTGATGGAGGTTGTAACGAATCAGGTACGTTTCCTGGTGGCTGAAAAAGGATTTGCCTTTGAACCTCTGCTATTTTATTCATATTTTCATTACCTGACCTCTTGGGGCTTAAGAGTCTAATTGGCTTATGTTGTGAACTAGACTCACTGGCTCATATGAACTCAAGTCATCTCCCTGCTTACTAGGAACAATTTCATGTAACATTGCTTGTTTTGGTGAATGAGACAAAAAAATACAAACTCAGTAGTTCTCCTTATTTCGAGTATTTTCCCTTCTTGCCTGTGAACTGGCATTTCTCCTGGATATTTTCTCCCCTGGTCTCTTCAGACTTTCAGGTCTCTTCTGATTGATTTCCACTGTCATGTTCCTTCTAGAACATTATACATTCCTTAGCTTACATGTTGTCCTGAGTGTTGCTGCTCTTTTTTTTTTTTTAATAAGCTTGTTGTTAATTTCACACTCTCTGAGCTCTTAAACCTTCTATGAAAATTTCACAGTGAGTAATGACATATGTTTCCACAGAACTTGGCAGCCTGGAGCCACACACTCACTAGGAAAGTGTTTTCAAGCACAGCTGTCTCAAATGAGACCTGAGGTTCATATCTCTGTCTTAGGAGCTAAGACCTAGGTCGCTTCTTAGGCACTGATAGATGTCATTAGTTTTATCAATGTTATTTTAATTGTGTAAACTCCAGCAGCAAGTGTAAGCATCGGTTTGTAGTCAGATAGACCTGGATTCCTTTCATGGTTCCATCACTGAAACCAGGTTGTGTGATCCTGGGAAAGTGACCCAACATCTCTGAGTCTCAGACTGTGATCCCTACAACTGGAAATAAGGATATCTATCTCTATTTGTTTTCTCTGAAGGCTGAAACAAATTACCACAACTTAGTAGCATAAAAAACGCAAATTTATTATCATACTGTTTTGAAGGATAGGGAAACCCAATAAAGGTCTCCTTGAGCTAAAATCAGAAGGTTGACAGGATTCTGTTCCCTGCTGGAGGCCCCAGGAGAGAACTCATTTTCTGTCTCTTCCCTCTCTTAGAAGCCATTGCTGATGGTCCTCTTTCTCCATCTTCAGAGCCAATGGCAGCAGGTCAAGTTCTTTGCATGTTGCATCGCTCTGACCTCCTCTTGGCACCCCTGTCTTTCACTTTTAAGGAAGTTTGTGATTACATCGGACCAACCTGGGTAATCCAGGATAATCTCCTGACTTTAAGGTCAACTGATTAGCAAATGTATTTCCATCAGCAACCTCAGTTCCCTTTGCCACAAAAGCTAACATATCCATAGGTTTCAGGGATTAGAATGTGGGCATCTTAGGGGCAGTGAGGGGAGTAGCATCCTACCTACCACACTGTGCCGCCAGGATAGAGTACAATGTAAGCAGATTTCATAGCAGATCTGTCTAGTCAGAGTGTTCAGAAGCTGATAATGATGATTAAAACTGACAGTTGTTCCAATCAGTAGCATTAACTGTGAGAAAGTGACCCAACCTGTAGCATTAATATGGGGTGAACAATGGCTTGTCAGTGCTCATGTATAGAGAGACCAACTTTGACAGCACTCCCAGTCAGGTAGACAATGTTTATCACATTTCCTGCTAAAGTGCTCTAGGAAATTAAAATGCATCATTTACAGTTGGACTCTTGAGGTACCAAAGGTTCTTTCAGTCCAGCGGACGACTGGAGAAACAATTGAATAAATACAGTGTGCCTCAATGTACTCACAGTCCAGTGGGAAAGATTACGTAGAGACCTGAAATTACATTATGTATTCATTTGTTTACTTGTACTTCAAATCTTTCCCACTTGAATATAAACTTCATTAAGGACTGAAACTTTGTATACTAGATTGTGCCCACCTGTGTCTTCAACACCTGGAACAGTGGCTGGAATATACTAGGCACTCAATAAATACTGGTTGAACAAATATAATGTGATACGTTATACAGACTCTTATGTTAAAGATTGTTCATAAAATATGTAAACTACCAGATGATAAAATATATCGACTTCCCATGGATGGAGGAGCCTGGTGGGCTGCAGTCCGTGGGGTCGCTAAGGGTCGGACACGACTGAGCGACTTCACTTTCACTTTTCACTTTCACACATTGGAGAAGGAAATGGCAACCCACTCCAGTGTTCTTGCCTGGAGAATGCCAGGGATGGGGGACCCTGGTGGGCTTCTGTCTATAGGGTCACACAGAGTCGGACATGACTGAATTGACGCAGCAGCAGCAGCAGCAGCAACAGCCAGGGATGAAAAAGAATCTTAACTCTCCTTTGAAAAATGCCCAGCATGTTTACAGATAGCTCACAGTGAGCCCCAGAAATGGCTCCCTGAAACCCTTGACCTGCATTGATTCATGTTACCCTGTTTGTACCACCCCCAGATCACAAGCCGGGAAAGACCTGAAGCCCACATGTGAAGGACTATCCATTGCATCATTCTGTCCCTCTGCAGCTCTTGCCCCCCGTTAAGTAACAAGTAAGCAAATTGCAGGTATTGATAAGCCATGGAGGAGATGAAAATGAGGGATGGAACAGAGGATTCCTGGAAGGGTGAGACATTTATCAATATATGAAAACTATAGGTGATCACAAAAGGCCCATCGAAGCATGTTTTGTTAGGGAGATTTGAACCCTCCAAATAGATTCTTCAGTGTATTAATATCTTCTGGGCTCAACATTGGCTATCTCTGTTTACAACTTGGTTATCTTTATTTGTATGCATCCAATTTCAAACATGCTACTTAGAAGCAAGGATCTCTTCTAATTCATGCAACTACAAAGAAATGGTTCCCAAATGTGTTCCTTTCAAAAATTAACACTTGTCCTAAATTATATATTTGAAAAGAAGCAGTCTCAGAGTATATGAAGAGATAGGAATTCTTGCTGATCAGTGGTATTGGTGACAGGCAGGTGGAAGTTAACTGAGGTTTCAGCTCATTTTTATTGGGTATTATTTCTAGGTCCACTCTGTGCTCTGTGAATCCTACAAAGGGCCTAGCAACTTAAAATTGGTAGTGGGATTTTCTCAAGCAGAGGTGCCATGTAACAATTTATCATCATGACAGGTGTTAGGAATTCAAGGCAACTTGCTGATGCCCCACTTCCCAAAGTCAGAGCCAGGAGGAAACAGATTATGTTACGGAAATTAGAACCCTCCAAATAGATTCTTCAGTGTATTAATATCTCTGCTGGGCTCAAGACTGGCTATTTCTGTTTACAACTTGGTTATGCTTATTTGTATCTGTACAATTTCAACATGCCACTAGGAAGACATATTGCCAGCAGTTTCAAGTTTTAAAGGGAAGTTTTATCAGAACCATATATTTAAACCCATATACACACTACAGTGAGAATGTAATCTAAAATAGAATAAAACAAAAGTGCTAAAAGAAAATAGATCTTGCTGGGACTCTGGGAACCTAAGTCTCTCCAGGTTAAATCACATTCTCTTCAACACAGAAGCAGCAGTGGAGATTTATATCATATTCTATTTTACTTTTTCAGTGCAGATTAGTCTCAAACTCTGACACCAGGCTAGAAAAAAACTTCCACTGAATTTGAAAAGTCACGTGCTGGAGACATAAGCTAAGAAAAATAAAGGTCTGAATGAAGGCCAAGCCCTCGAGTTCCCTGGGGGCAGACAGGAGTAGATAAGTAAGCTATTATAGATAAAACGGATAAACACCAAGGTCCTACTATATAGCACAGAGAACTAATATCCTGGGATAAACTGATGAAAAAGAATACTTAAAAAGAGAGTGTGTGTGTGTGTATATATATATATATATATGGATAACTCAATCACGTTGCTGTACAGCAGAAATTGACACAACATTATAAATCAACTGTACTTCATTTTTTTTTTAAGTGGGGGAAAAAAGAATAAAGGAAACAGGAGAGGACGTCTAGATCCCCACCAGGCCATTAGCAAAGGCTCAAACACTCCCATTTATTGAGCTGAGCAGTTCTATGACTTCACCCACTCTCAGAAACACAGAAAGTGGCTTGTTAGAAATCAGGCACCACACAGCCTCCAAAAGATCCACAGTAGGGACAGAAAGTGGGGAACATCAGTCTATCATGTCTCCCCTGGGTCCCTGGTTTTATAGTTCAGGATTTATGTCCTTGTTTATTCTGTAGCTGGTCCTCTAAAGGATGTGAGGCAGTCTCAGTTCTCTATGAGAACCACGCATGCAATTTTTCTGAAACAAACAAACAAACAAAAATTCAGACATTCTAACTAATTCAGATGGAGGTGACTATAAGGGAAAGGAAGAAAAAAACCACAGGGTAAATGTGGCACAGAAATAGCAAGGAAAATTTCACTATATGCCTTTGGTATGTTTAGTTTAAAACCTGAAAATGTGATATTTATTCAAAAAATAAGTTAAAAGTTTGAATGTATATCATTGAACACTTTGAGATTATTTCAAAAGCCAGCCTTTTCCTCGCATAAGCTACCATCTCAGAAAAATGCAAGCCAGCATTTCATCTTCAGGGTGAACAATCCTTCAGTCTTTCTGTCAAACCTCTTGAAGCATATTTTCTGGAGCTGAGCCTTCTCGACTGATTTCTTCCCTCTGTGGGCATTAAAATCCTAAATTAAGAACCCAAGGATTAACCAAAGAGATTAGAGACCCTCTTCATCAATGAGGGATTTCCAACAATCACAGAGCTTAAAATCTTGTTTAATTAAAATCTGTGTTAATTGACAGGATAATAAGCATTGATTTTACATGTGTGTGTCAGCCACATCACAGCAATTACCTGACATGTTTTATTCATGTGGGGGCCACAGACTGCTCCAGTGACCACCAGAACCAATCCTCCCTCCTCCACCTTAAGCACACATCAGAAATGTCTGCAAAATGACAGTCGCCAGTGGAAAATGAAAGGCTCTCGCTTTTTCTCCCATTACATTGTAAGATAATTAAAGCCCAGACCAATAAAATGTCCAGCATTCTTATTCCGAAATTCAATTTCCACTACATCAGGACAAGCAGTTAAATGCTTTAAGCCATCTGCTGGCAGCTTCACCAGCTAGGCCCATAGCAAAGCCACACTTTTTTTTTTTCATGTGGTTTTGCCAACAGTGACCAGCCAAAGATAAGAAAAGGTCTGACAAGGGAGCCCCTTGTACTGTCAGCAGTCTAGGGGCCCCAGTGCCTGCTGGCTTCTGGATAACAAATCCAAAAGAACCATTTGACTGAAAACAAACCGAAAAGATATCATGTAAAATATATAGCATATGAGGGTCAAATTCTGCTATGTACTAATAGTATTTTCAGGACTCCCGAACCTCTCCCCATCTGTGGGAGTGTGTGCTGGCTGTCAGCATGAAGGTTTAGTGGCAAGGTCCCATTAGAAAGATAGGACCATCTCATTGTAGACCATTATGAGATTGCAACAGCACGGACATACAAAAAAAGTTAACAAAATGTAGATATAAAAGTTATTAGACAGGCAAGATAAATGAAGAACCATCTACACAGTATGTGGAAGCAGCAGGGATACTGGCCAGAATGCATGGAATTCCATCAGTGTGGGTGCCATTATAGGCTGGGAAGCATGGTGAGGGTGTGTAACCTGTAGGTTTCAAGTCTGAGAACAGGATCCTTCAGCAAGTTACTCAACCTCTCTGAGCCTGTCCATAATTAGACTGCAAGTATAAAAATCAGCTAATGTTTCTAAAATTACTCAGAGACTTTGATTTCTGGAAGGGTAGAGTAGACGTTATCTTGCCTAATCCTCCTGCTTAGCACAACTGAAAACCCTGGACATTATACGTAAAACAAGTCTAATAAATGAACAGAACAAGACTGCGAGGGACTTCAGGACTCAAGCCACAAGCCTCCGAATTCCCTAGGGTTTCTTTTTCCCTCATATATCCCATGCTAGGTGCCACCCACCCAAAACAACAAGGGCACAGACAATAAGAGTCCCAACAAAAGCTTACCCTCTCTATACACAAAGGGACAGGGAAAAGACAGCCTAGCAGGACAGAAAACATTTAGAAAATAACTATTATTCTGCAGCCAGGCACCATTACAACTATGCCCCACTCACAGCCACACCAACTAAGATCAAGTGATGAACTTAGACTCCCTCCCTCTCCAGGCTGTAATGAGGGTCCCCAACCACCTCATCAGGGGATGTCAGAGGACGCTGAAGAGTAGGCCAGGACCTTGATCCGCCACAGGCTGTAATAACTCCTCTTACCTGCCATGGTGTTGGTTGAGACAGTGTAGGAACCCTGGGCTTGTAGCTCAGCTGGTAGTACTGAGGCACCTTCTCCGTGCCTGCTAAGAGAACTTGTTGCCAGCAGATCTGCTTTGAAAAAAGAGTTAAAGGAAGCTCTCTAAACATCATGTATTCTGCATTTGTTTTTATCTAATTTATTGTGTGGTTCCCTACTAGAATGTATGCTGTTAGAAGGGCAGGGCTCTTTGTTAGATTTTTTCACTCTTGTGTCTTCATTACTTTTAATAGTGTAAGACTAAGAGAAGGGCTCAGTAAATATTTGCGGAATGAATTGCAAGTTAATTTTTCTGTGTGTATTGCACGGTGCTTAGTTATAAAGGTAAGTTAATGACACTTCTATTCTATATTATTATGAAGATTATATTGAGTATATACACAACTTTCCTAGGATGTATAAAGAACTCCTACAATACAAAAAAAAAAAAAAAGATAGAGAGAGAGAAAGACAACAACCACCCGACTTAAAGTTAAGCAAAGAACTAGATTAAATACTTCTAAGAAAATATGCAAATGCCCAATAGACACATGAAAAGGCGTTTAACATCACGTACTTAAGGAAATGCAAACTGAAACCACAATGAGATAAACTTCATTAAAATGACTACTATCAAAAAAAAAAAGTGAGGAGGGAGGAGAAAAGAAATTATTGGCAATGATGTGGAGAATAGAAATGCTTGTGCACTGTTGGTAAAAATGTAAAATGGCGCAGCTGTCATGAAAAACAGTATGGTACTTCCTCAGAAAAAGTTTGGTGGCTTCTCAAAGAATTGAACATGGAATTACCATATGCCCCAGCAATTTCCCTCCTGGTTATAAATCCCTAAACAGTTGAAAACGAGGAATCAGGCATCTATTTGTACACCATATTCAAAGCAGCATTATTCACAACAGCCAAAAGGGAGAAGCCCCTCAAGCATCCACTGGTGGGTGGATCGGTAAACGAAAGGTGGTATAAACTTCAGTTCAGTTCAGTCGCTCAGTCGTGTCCGACTCTCCGCGACCCCATGAATCACAACACACCAGGCCTCCCTGTCCATCACCAACTCCCGGATTTCACTCAAACTCATGTCCACAGAGTCGGTGATGCCATCCAGCCATCTCATTCTCTGTTGTCCCCTTCTCCTCCCGCCCCCAACCTTTCCCAGCATCAGAGTCTTTTCCAGTGAGTCAACTCGTCGCATGAGGTGGCCAAAGTATTGCTGTTTCAGCTTTAGCATCAGTCCTTCCAATGAACACCCAGGATCGATCTCCCCTAGAATGGACTGGTTGGATCTTCTTGAGGTACAAGGGACTCTCAAGAGTCTTCTCCAACACCACAGTTCAAAAGCATCGATTCTTTGGCGATCAGCTTTCTTCACAGTCCAACTCTCACATCCATACATGACCACGGGAAAAACCATAGCCTTGACTAGACGGACCTTTGTTGGCAAAGTAATGTCTCTGCTTTTTAATATATTATCAAGGTTGGTCATAACTTTCCTTCCAAGGAGTAAGCGTCTTTTAATTTCATGGCTGCAATCAGCATCTGCAGTGATTTTGGAGCCCCCCAAAATAAAGTCCGACACTGTTTCCACTGTTTTTCCCATGAAGTGATGGGACCAGATGCCATGATCTTTGTTTTCTGAATGTTGAGCTTCAAGCCAACCTTTTCACTCTCCTCTTTCACTTTCATCAAGAGGCTTTTGAGTTCCTCTTCACTTTCTGCCATAAGGGTAGTGTCATCTGCATATCTGAGGTTATTGATATTTCTCCCAGCAATCTTGATTCCAGTTGTGCTTCTTCCAGCCCAGCGTTCCTCATGATGTACTCTGCATATAAGTTAAATAAGCAAGGTGACACTTACAGTGAGGGAAAGGGGAAGTGGGCAGTTATTGCTCAAAGGGTAGAGTTTCATGTTGCAAGATGAAAAGAGTTGTGGAGATGGATGGTGGTGATGGTTGTGTAAGAATGTAAATACACTTACTGCCACTAAACTGTACGTTGTAAATGATTAACATGGTGAATTTTATGTTAGTGTATTTTACCATAATTTTATAAAATATACCTCCATAGATAACTAATAAGAACCTACTCTTTAGCACAGGGAACACTACTCAGTGCTCTGTGATGACTAAATGGGAAGGAAATCCAAAAAAGAGGGGCTATATTTATACACAGCTAATTCACTTTGCTGTGCATCGAAAACTAGCACAACATTGTAGAGCAGCTATACTGCAGAAACATTTTTTAAAGAAATAAGTGATATAGATTAAACTTTAAAATAAAAATATACCTGGCACCATATCAACAACATAGTAAAGACTCATTAAATGATAGAGTACAGAGATAGAATCTAAAATTTATAGCAGAACCACCTTGTGTTTCTTGTCTATAATTATGGCTAACAAAAGAAGATCTGGCTACAAGAAGTAGGTCTCTCAGTTTTTTTGTACCAGCTTGGCAAATTCAATCAAGGAAAAAGAGGGTGTCAAAGGCTGCAGTGATTTTTCCACCTCAAAGTTAGATTGCTATTGCCTGGCTACATAACACACTGTCTCAGCAGGAAAGAAAGTAAGTTGCTGGTCTCCTTTTACTGCAGAAAAAAGAACAGAGCTAGCTATAGAATAACAGAATTGGATTAGGCCTTGAAAAAAAATCAATACCTGTTATCCCAGTGCCCGGGGCCTAGCTCTGTAGTTTATTTAACAGAGTTTGTGACAACAAAATTGAAGAAGAACTCAGTAAACTAAATTATTCCCATCAAGTTCCTATTGAGAAGGAAAGGAGCATCTTTACTAACAGAATTGATGACACATTTAGTTGGAGAAGTAAGTTCTTAAGAATGAGAGTGTTCTTGCCTAGTGGGAGAAGTGACAGTGCTTGAAGATAAGAGCTGAGTGCCAGCACTCAATGTCCGTGTCCCCTTAGCTGGGGGCTGCGGGGGGTGTGAATGAAGAGCGCCGTCAATGCCTTTCTCCATAGTGACTGCAAACAGAGGCAATCCGAGTCTCCTGAACTTCACCTTTCTCGAGTAACTCATTTACCAAACACTTTAATGACCTTTATTAGAGTAGAATTTTGTTTATATATACACCCAGGTGACTCCCTCCCAGTTCAAGATATTAAATATTTTCATTATCCCTGAAAGTTCCCTCAAGCTATTTCACAATCACTGTCCTTTTCAGAGTGTAGCCACTATTTTATCTACTAAATAAACAGTTATCTATTTTTTAATTTTTATATTTTTATTTAATTATAATTATAATTATTATAATTAATTATTACAATATAGTATTATTAATACTATATTGTCAATGATTATAATTAATTTGTATGATTTTTAAAGGCCACCTTCCATTTATAGTTATTATAAACTATTGGCTGTATTCCCCCTGTTGTACAGTGCATCCTTGAGCCTGTCTTACTGCCATTAGTTTGTGCCTCCCACTCCCCCACACATATATTTTAACTTCTGTCACCATAGATTTGTTTTTCTTGTTCTTGAGCTTCATACAAATGGAATCCTACGGCATATATGTTCTTTTTGTGCCTGGCTTCTTTATTCAGTATGTGGTTCTTATGTGTTTTGTAGTTTGTTCTCTTTTTATTAATGAGTAGTATTCCAAAGACGAAAACCCAGTAGCCAGTAAGCACTCAGTATTATTAGTCACCAAAGAAATGCAAATTGAAAGTTGCAAAAGAAATAAATTTTAAAAAGACTGGCCGTGCCAGGTGGTGTTGAGGATAGGAAAACCCAAACTCTAATACATGGTGGTGGAAGTGAAAAATGAAAATGAAACAATTTCTTTGGAAAAGTATTGGGTAGTTTCTAAGAAAATTAAACATAATCCACCCTATGATTAGGAATTCCACTCACATACCTGGAGGAATGAATGTGTATGTGCACAAAAATACTCATAAAAATGTTTATGGCAGCTTTATTCATAATGGTCCAAGACTGGAAACAACCCAGATACTCATCATTGGACAAATTGTGGTGTACACGGATGAGTCATTTTTAAGGGCCTAATATGTGCAAAACACACTCTGTCTTTGTCATTTCTTCTGTCAGTGGGCTTGACACCCTCTCCTTGGGGATCTCATTTGATTCTCAGCTTCCTGAGAATGAAGCAAGGAGGGAGCAGGGGACACTGTGGACCTCCCAGTACCAGATACCTGCCAGCTTTCCCCAACGGACATCACAGTCCAGATTCTGGGTCACACAGTCATCAAGAGATGTCCAATTTCATAAACATTTCCTGAACATGATACTAGACCTTGAGAGGTAGATACAAAGATAATTAAGACACAGTCCCTGTCCAGGGAAGAGTGGTGGGGAGCTTGATGCTTGGGGAGTCAGAAAGACGTGTGCTTGAACCTAGTTCTTACTAACTGTGTGCTCTCAGCAAGCCCTGATCTCCTCATCCATGTGATGCATCACACAATGCAAGCCACAATCTGCCACAAAGCGTTCTGAGAGATGCATGGGAAGTGCATAGCACAATGTCTGGCACTTACAAGGTTTTAAATCAATGTTATTTATTACTGTTATTGTTCTATTGTACTGTTATTACATTTGTTCACAATTTAGTGAGGAGGAGAGGCATCAACTAATTACAAAGACCATTAGAAACATTTGAATAGAGGTAAACTGAGCTTTGGGGATACAGAGAGAAAAGCTAATATGTGCTAGAAAATTCTGGTAAGATGTCTTATAGGATTTATAGAGAGTTGGGTGTCAGCTCAGGAAATAAGATCTGCAGCTCTAACATTAATGATGAAATAATACAGTGAAAGGCAGCATGCTGTAATAAAAAGAACATCAAGATTGAAACCCTCCTGCCTTAAGTTTGAATCTAGGCCCATCCATTTATTAACCAGAGGATTTTGGACACATCATTTAACCCCTCTAAGCTTCAATTCTGTCGCTTATAAATGATGACAGTTCCTATTTATAATGGTTATTGAGGATAAAAAATATATTTATCACACACTTAGGGCAATACCAGTTACTCACTACACAAATTTTAGCAGTCACATTAACTGAGTCAGAGATTAAGGTCCCACACACTGCTCTTCTCAGAGTGAGGCTTTGGGTTCTTTTCAAGACGGCAACAGCAATGACCACGCTGGGGCATTTGCTTATTGTCATGACTTTTACAGTGGTTATGACACTCAGGGACTCTAGCAGACCGTTCAGCCAGGAAAATGCACACCTGCATAAAAAATGTGCGTGCTCCAAGAGGTTCTGAAACTCCACAGAATCTAGTCCCTGGAGTTGCTGAACTTCCAGAGCCCCCAGTGAAGAAGTGACCCTGTGAAAAGACCATAAGCCGAGCCATCCAAGGCAAATGTCTTATAACCTGACTTCTATAATTCCCTATTTAATTGGGGCTCCTTGGCCACCTCATGCGAAGAGTTGACTCACTGGAAAAGACTCTGATGCTGGGAGGGTTGGGGGTGGGAGGAGAAGGGGACGACAGAGAATGAGATGGCTGGATGGCATCACCAACTCGATGGACGTGAGTTTGAGTGAACTCCGGGAGTTGGTGATGGACAGGGAGGCCTGGCGTGCTGTGATTCATGGGGTCGCAAAGAGTCGGACACGACTGAGCGTCTGAACTGAACTGAACTGAAGGAACAGGAGAATGGAACAAAGTGTGAGAGCAAACCTGGTTTAAAAAAAAAAAACACTCTCCTGTGATTACATTTTTTCTCACTCAGGCAGTTTACCAAACATCAGCACCATTTATAAAGTGCTAATCTTCTGCTGACTCAACCGCCGAGCTCAGTGGCCACAGCCGTCAGGCAGGTGGTCTGGTGCGCTACTCATTAAGTCCGTGTGGAGTCGTTTGTCAAACTCCTGCTTACCAGCCACACTTTTCCTTTCCTTGAACTGTACCTACTTCAACACACTCAAATGCCATCCTTGTATGTCAAAGGATCCGACTGGCCAAGGGATGTTTTTTAAATGTTTTTTTTTTTATCTCTAGATGCTTTGACACTATGTGCAAATAGCCTAAATGCTCCATGATATTGTAAGATTCTAGTCAAAGAAAGATGATATCTTATCACCTGAACTGTCTATAGATGCTGCTACATTTTGTTTTGTTTTGAGAATCCTAAGTTTGATTCAGTCCTGAGAAGAAAGTTATCGATAAGCCTGATTCCCAGTATTTTGCCTTCATCAGCACCATTGCCATGATCATTGTCATCATGCTTCTTGCCCATTCACTTGCCCTTCCCTCCTATTCCAGTCTCTGCCCTCCTCTCTGCTCCCAGGAGGTTAATTCCTCAGACTCCACCTCCCAGGCTTCCTTCCTGCTGGTTTCCTGATTGGTTTGGTCACTGGGAAACAGAGACTGGAGATGAGAGAGTGGAGTAGGGGTGGGGGGATATTTCTTCCCCGTTCTCTCCCTGGTTTGCCTGATTTGCAGCCATGGCTGCCTCCCTTCAACCAAGCATTCTGTCCAATGGCCCCTGCTCTAGGAATCCGGCTCTGCCTGGGCTCCATCATCCTGTGTTCCTCTCTTTGCCTCTGTAAGATAAAGGTGGTATTGTTTCTAGTCTCTGGGTGCCTCGATACCTATGTTTATCTTCCTAATCAAGTCATCCCTTCATGGGTGTCTCTGGTCCTGCCAGGACCCTGATGACACATCATCTTCATGTCATCTTCTCTGGGACTATTATTTATGGATTGTTCCTCATGCATCAGACACTGCTCTATCCAGAAGGCAAGTATTATTTTACAAATGAGAAGATAGACCTAGCCATCTGAAAGATCTTATCCCAGGTAACACAACTAGTAAGTGGCAGAGTCGGAATTCAAGCTGCTCTAGAGTCTCTTTTTAAACCACTGCCAACAGTTCTCCAATACAGTTCACGTCAGACTCCTCTGGCATGTTTGCTACAAATCCAAATTCTCAGAAACCTTCTCAGAGCTCTCTGCTGAGGAAACCAGCGGTCTGTTTTAATGTGGGCAGTGAAGCTGGCATGGGGTCATCTCCTAAACCAAGGGAGCTAATTGCGTAGGTTAACTGACAACCAGTGGAGCAGGTTGGCATTAAAACTCTGACCAGCATGGGCAACAGTAATCAGGTCAATCAAACTCTCTCTCCCTCTGCTCTTTAAATGAAAAACGCTAAGGAAATTAGTCAAGAGGAAGGAGAGAGAAAGAAGACCATAAAGGGGAACAGGCAGGGAGTGAGTGGCATGGCCATATGGTGGAGCAGTGACTAGTAATTCGGTAATGACAGCAGTGTCCCTGGAGCCAAGTGGAAGCCGTAATAATGACTATTCTTGGCCTCTTTTGAGACCTACCTCCTCTCACCCATCAACTTACCAGTGATCTCAGTAATTGCTGGTCATGTCTTCCCTGACCCAGGCTCATTTGACTGAGGTGATATCCCCCAGCTTTTACAGAAGGAGCTCTAAACTAACACAAGTGAAATAGCCTCCCTTTTGAACTGTGGTGTTGGAGAAGACTCTTGAGAGTCCCTTGGACTGCAAGGAGATCCAAACAGTCCATTCTAAAGGAGATCGATCCTGGGTGTTCATTGGAAGGACTGATGCTAAAGCTGAAACTCCAATACTTTGGCCACCTCATGCGACGAGTTGACTCACTGGAAAAGACTCTGATGCTGGGAAGGACTGGGGGCGGGAGGAGAAGAGGATGACAGAGAATGAGATGGCTGGATGGCATCACCGACTCGATGGACATGAGTTTGAGTGAACTCCGGGAATTGGTGATGGACAGGGAGGCCTGGCGTGCTGTGATTCACGGTGTCGCAAAGAGTCAGTCATGACTGAGCAACTGAACTGAACTGAACTGAGCTTCCTGAATTGACTCTGTTCATTTCTCTAAACCATTATGCACAATGAAGCCAGAAAGATGTGTCCAAAATGTAAATCTAAGTTTATCAGCCTCTTTGCTTAAAGTTCACAAAGGGTTTCCTAGTCTCTTGACAAGGTGAAAATTCCCTGCTGTAATCTGTCACTTCCTATGTAATCTAGCAACCATGCCTTCTCTTCATCCTTACCTGGAGCCTGTCTCCCCGTCAGCTGCTTTGGTACAGCCACTGTGGCATTTGTTGAGTCCTTCCTGATCACCACCATCATTCCTGCCAATGGGTTTAGCACAGGCTCCCCCGTCTGTCTATAGCGAGGATCCCCTGCCTTTTCACCTACTTCACTCCTACTTGTGCTGTGCTTAGTCGCTCAGTCATGTCCAACTCTTTGCTACCCCATGGACTACAGCCTGCCAGGCTCCTCTGTCTGTGGTGATTCTCCAGGCCAAAATACTGGAGTGGGTTACCATGTCCTCCTCCCACTCCTACTTGGCATCAACCATCAACTCCCCAGGGCTGCCTCCCTGACTTCCCTGACTGATGCCAATCTCATAGAATCCCGGATGCACAGTGTTGTCATACGTGTGACTTCTTTGTGTTACCTGGTTAATATCAGTCTTTCCCACTAAGCTCCCTGAGATCAAGATCCATGTCTGAATTTTCTCATTATTGGGTCCCCAGTACTTTGCAGGGTGGCTGGCCCACCGCAGTCACTCAAATATTTGTTGACGGCATGCATGGTTCAATGTCTGCCTACAAATAAACAATAGAATACAGCTCTTCTACAGGAGCCACTGTTTCGTTGTCATGGAGTGAATGACACTGGTAACAATGGGCAAGCAACTGTTGCTTAGGAAGAGCCAACACACAACAGGAGACCAGAGTATGTGTGGCTGCGTGCACAGTACTCAGGATCAAGCACTCCACTTGGAAGGGGAGCCCAATCCTCCTGCAGCCCCAACATCTACTTTAGCACCTAAGAACATGCCCAAAAGGTCAGTTGACTCTCCTTTATTGAGTTTCACTTAGGCTTGCAGGTATATTTCCAAAGAGTTATGTCCATGACCTGGTAGCCAAGATCGTGCAACTGTGGTGCTTATTACCCACTTCAATACATCTGTAAATTGAGTTGGAAAATTAAAGAGAACAAATTTGCAGCGTTGATTGCAAACTGAAAAGGTGATCAAATTAACACAAACGTCTTTGATTGCCTCTTGAAAAACATTCGTAAATCAAAATTGGTAATGATTTTGCTGTATGACATATTGTTTCAAGTATCCATGAGAGAAGGAAATGATTTCAGATCATTCAAATGTGTGGAATTATGGCTAATAAATGAAAAAATATCTTCCTTATGTAATTCCCTTTAGGGAACCTACTTTAGTTGAAAAAAATTTTGAATACTTAATAGGTGCCAGGCATTCCACAGGGCCAAGGGTAGAAGATATGGAGAATATGCAGAACTCTTCTTTTCAAGGGCCTCACAGACTTATGGAGGAGATCTTGGCAAAAATAATAATAATAATAACACGAGCCATATTGCAAGTGTGTGTTGTACAAAGTGTACATAGAATGAAGGTCACATATCTTATGAAGGCGATAATGATGGTGCAGAGTTTTTAGAAAATCAACAGTAGAAAATCTTGGAGGGTCTTCTCTGGCGGTCCAATGGTTGAGACTTTGCCTTTCAACGCAGGGGGTGCCAGCTCGACCCGTGGTCAGGGGGCTAAGATCCCACAAGTCTTGTGGCCCAAAAAACCAAAACATAAAATAGAAATGATATTATAACCAATTCAATAAAGACTTTAAAAGTTGTCAGCAGTAAAATAAATTATAAAAAAAAGAAGAGTATCTCGTAGAGAAGACCATAAAAATTCCAAGATATAAGAGACCAGCTTCCTAACTTTATAAGTCAGACAGTTGAGGCCCCAAGGATCACAGTCTCTTGACTACTTAGTGCCAAATTCCTTTCAAACCCTTAAGTTTTACAGAAAACAAGTTATATTTTTTTTCTTTTTCATGTGATGGTTCAGAGTAGGGATTACAAGTCTGTGGCAGTTTTACTCCATGCCACCATGGAGGGCCCCAGGCTGATGTGGCTTCAAGATGAGGCTTCCAAGGTGCTCCTGATAATTTCTGTGTTAACTGGCTAGAGACAGGAAAGGTCACAGAGGAGCCTGAATAGAAGGTTGTCAGTTCTCTTTTTCCTTTGGAGGGCATTTGCTCACATGCTCACGAGACTACACAGAAGACTAGGCTACGTAGGCCAGCCATTGCCAAGTACTTCTTAACCATGTGACAGGGGAGAAAGGATTTTGAAAGACAGGCAGGTACTCTGTCAGAACACTCAGTGCAAATTTACTGAAAATAATCTTTAAATCATTGTATTACCTTACTTTTGATGCTGATATCAATACCCAAACTCCCTGAATCATTATGTTTCTTTTGTTTTGTTGGCAGCATTTCAATATCCAAACAGCTGGCTTCAATAAAAGGTAAGGCCTGGGGTGATGGAGATGTATGCATTGCTTCTCTACCAGGAGAGCATGCCAAGAGTTAAAAATGATAGGAGTGTGATATAAGAAAACTTACAAATAAAGCATCAAATATTTATAATGTCCTTTTTAAACATTTGGGAACTGAGGTCCAGCGACAGGAATTCACTCACCTAAATTTAAAGGCTGAGCTATAAAAGGTGCATGGATCCCTGACTCCTAATTCACTGTTCATCCCACGTGGCCAGATGGCCCTCCATAGGTGGCATCTGCAGTGTGTCCAGACCAAGACCATCAACATCTGATGCATGAATGTTCAGTGGTACTCAGGACAAAGTCAATCCCCAACTGCCTCTGTTGATTGAGCAAAATATAGTGTGCCAAACTCCTGAAGTGTAAACATTTGCCTTTAGAATTTCACTTTATAGGTAAACTATCTTTAGAAAGAACAATATTGTCATGGAAATAACAATGAAAGAAAAGATGCACTCATATACTTGGATTATTATCTTATTCCAAAACATGTGGCTTGTTTACAGAATAACAGGTACAGCTGGATTCCACTATATTGTAGTTATTTTCCCTCTTAGATGGCTGGTCTGTATTTCCAAAGGAGACACTTAGTATTTTTATTTAAATAAATCTTCATCTTGACAAAAATATTGTTTTTACACCATTGAAGCACAAGTTATCCATGATTTCTGTTTCACAACTTCAGGCACTTTTTGATAATTGTCAGTGACAAAATATCATGTCCATAACATGATGAATATACATGACATTTCTCACATAACGACCCCTTCTGGGAGGTTGAAGGGGGATCATAATTCTATCATCCACACTGCCCTCCAACACACACTCACACACACACACATATACACACACATCATTCCTAGTATCAGACTCCTTACATTAGACCATTGGGTCACATTTATTCTCATGCCTTAAGAAAACACAGGATAAACAGGGCTCATCTTGCCAGAATTTATTTATTGGTAATTTTAAGTTTTATTTGGTGAAATAAGACAGGGCTAGATCATGGAATAGAAGTCAGTACCAATCCATATTTTCTCTTCCTGCTACTTATGCTCTTGACCTTTTGGGGGAGGTAAATGGAATGACAGTTGAATACATATTTGCCTCTAGCATCCAAAGTAGATTTAGAGTCACAAATTTGAGAAGTGTTGGAGTATTAGGAAAACTATTGATCTGGCAAGAAAAGAACAGAGATTAGTTTTTAGTTCTGCCATATACAACTGATGCAAACTTGAACAAGCCACTTTTCTCCTGTAGATCTTCATTTGCAAAATAAGTAATAGTAGGAGTTCTAAACTAAGGTCATTCTGATCCCTTGTAGAAATGAGAGTTGTGTTTCTACTACACTAAAATATTAGGAACTCACTAAATGAAATATTTCATGTTTAGGGTTCCATGTTCCAGAGCAGCCGAGGCAAAAGAGGCAGGGATGATTCTCAAGTTCAAGTCAGTTCAGTCCAGCACACATATGCTAAGGCCTACAACAAGCTAGGGACTGGGAGCGAATGCAAAGATAAATAACATGCAATGACTCCCCTCAGGGAACATATACTCTAAAGCTGCACTGTCCAATATGATACCCACTAGCCACCTGGATCACAATAAACTGTGGAAAATTCTGAAAGAGATGGGAATACCAGACCACCTGACTTGCCTCTTGAGAAATCTGTATGCAGGTCAGGAAGCAACAGTTAGAACTGGACATGGAACAACAGACTGGTTCCAAATAGGAAAAGGAGTATGTCAAGGTTGTATATTGTCACCCTGCTTATTTAACTTATATGCAGAGTACATCATGAGGAACAATGGGCTGGAAGAAGCACAAGCTGGAATCAAGATTGCTGGGAGAAATATCAATAACCTCAGATGTGCAGATGACACCATCCTTATGGCAGAAAGTGAAGAGGAACTCAAAAGCCTCTTGATGAAAGTGAAAGAGGAGAGTGAAAAGGTTGGCTTGAAGCTCAACATTCAGAAAACAAAGATCATGGCATCTGGTCCCATCACTTCATGGGAAATAGATGGGGAAACAGTGGAAACAGTGTCAGACTTTATTTTTTTGGGCTCCAAAATCACTGCGGATGCTGATTGCAGCCATGAAATTAAAAGACGCTTACTCCTTGGAAGGAAAGTTATGATGAACCTAGACAGCATATTGAAAAGCAGAGACATTACTTTGCCAACCAAGGTCCGTCCAGTCAAGGCTATGGTTTTTCCCGTGGTCATGTATGGATGTGAGAGTTGGAGTGTGAAGAAAGCTGATCGCCGAAGAATTGATGCTTTTGAACTGTGGTGTTGGAGAAGACTCTTGAGAGTCCCTTGGACTGCAAGGAGATCCAACCAGTCCATTCTAAAGGAGATCAATCTTGGGTGTTCATTGGAAGGACTGATGCTAAAGTTGAAATTCCAATACTTTGGCCACCTCATGCGAAAAGTTGACTCACTGGAAAAGACCCTGATGCTAGGAGGGATTGGGTGCAGGAGGAGAAGGGGACAACAGAGAATGAGATGACTGGATGGCATCACCGACTCGATGGACATGAGTTTGAGTGAACTCCAGGAGTTGGTGATGGACAGGGAGACCTGGCGTGCTGTGATTCATGGGGTCGCAAAGAGCCGGACATGACTGAGCGACTGAACTGAACTGAACCGAGCCACCTGGATGTGGAACACTTGAAATGCAATAAACTAATTGCAAACTAGAATAGAAGTGTGCTATAAGTGTAAAATACATATCAGATGTAAGAGACTTAGTAGGGAATAAAAAGTGTAACATCTAAATACTTTGTTCATGTTGATCACAGGCTGAAGTTATATTTTGACATATTGGGTTAAATAATACATTTTAAAACTAATTTTACTTGTTTTATTGTAATGTTTCTAATATAGCTACTTAGAAAATTTTTAATTATAATCGGGGTTTGTATTATATTTCTTTTGGACAGCACTGATGTAGAAGGAAATTGAGACAGATAAACAGAATGTTTCAATGTGAGGGTTCAGACAAGTTTATGTTTAGGGA
Source organism: Moschus berezovskii (assembly GCF_049115385.1). Lineage (NCBI taxonomy): Eukaryota > Metazoa > Chordata > Mammalia > Artiodactyla > Moschidae > Moschus > Moschus berezovskii. Next base: position 22,816,051 of record NC_142483.1, read on the forward strand.
AGTAGAGCACAAAGGAGGGGCATGTAGCCCAATTCCAGGGTTTGAGAATACCCTGCCTGAAAAACAACATCTAGAGACTATATGCGTCATGGTGAGGGGCCAGACTGCCTGTGTGACCTGGAATAAGCTACTTAACCTTTCTGTGCTTCAGTTTCCTCGTGTATAAAGCAGAGGTGATGCTGGGACCACCTGAGCGGATGAACAGATGTAAAGATTAAATGAGTCGAATCATATATGTCCCATAAAGGAGTGGCTGGCATATAGAGCATGGAATCCATAATCATTCATTGCTATTGTCCTTCAGAACTCAAACTCTCTTAATATTGCTTAATATTGCTTACTGCTCTCTCCCCAGAACCAGGACAGAGCCTGGCAATAAGAACTTGTTGGGAAGACAGGGCTATAAGAAACTACAGACAGATTAGTATCATTAAAGGGTAAAAGTGAGACAGAAGCTAACAGGAGAGATGGACATGAGTGCCTGGTTTAACACCTTCTCCACCACCTCCACTCCAAAGGCAAGAGCTGATAAAAGACGCCAAAAAACAAACATCGAGCTTTTGCATTTTTAATAGCCCTTCACCCTTCACAATATGCTTTCACATATTCGCTCACAATTCCGTGAGGCAGACAGGACAGGAATCAGGAGGCAACACGCTGAGTTTTACTAAGGAAAGAACTCAACCATAAAAACAGGAAACCAGAAGGCCTTGCAAAGTATCACCAGTATCGGTAGGATAACCGGAGCGCCTTGTTATCTTTTATTTTTAATGTTTTTCTTGTTCTGTTTTTACCACGAGCATATGTTATTTTACAGTTAGGGGAAAATCCATGCTGTGTCTAAAAGAATGGAGGAGAAGGGAAAGAAGTGGGCTAGTCCAGATGGAGTCTCCCTCTCAAATGCAGGCAGACCTGAACTTCATCAGAAGATTTGGAAGTGTCTGGTTTCCACAGCCTCTGTGGCGATGCTCTTCGAAGGACTTATTCCAAACTGGCAGATCTTTCTGTGGCCTTTGAAGGCAGACAGACTTTGAAATCTTGCCCCTGTCACTCCGGAGCAGTGTGACCTTAAGATTCTTAATCTGTCCATGTGTCAGTGTCCAATATGCAAAACTGAGACACAAATAGCACCTACCTTTCTGGCTTTACACAGCATTAAATAAGATTATGTTAGAAAGGCATCTGGCACATAGTAAACAAGAAAAGTGCCCGTCATTATTTTCAAGCTCACTCACAGCTTGGAAATTCATGCACTCCCTGCCAGAAGGGCACATTCAGGAGAGGAAGAGGTTATTGTGTCCCCTGAGAAGTCTCAGACCCAGTAAAACAGCTCATATTAAAGCCCTCTCTAGTTATTACGAGTTATTCATAAAAAACTCAACTGGCAAAAATTACAGAAGGGATATTTACCTCTTAAGGAATTCAGATGTTTCCTCTAAACAATTTGTTTGTTAAAAACAAGACTATTTATACACAGAGTTTATTTTTTAGCCACTTAAATTCAAGGTTACCATCGTACAGCTCCCGACCCACTCAAACACATACACCTCTGCTGAGGAAAGGCAGACATGAGCTACAAGAAATATGCCATCTCCTTTGTGTTTTGATGAGCAGGAAAATCTTGGGTAACCGAGGACAATCTGAGTTTTAAATACGGGTCTCAAGATGTGGCAGAAGTGAAGGGAAGATGAGCACACAGAAGCCATAGGTGAGAAGGAGACTGAGGATCAGAGGCCAAAGAGGAAATCAAGGCAGAAGAGGCTGAGGATACAGATTCCACCAACATTTATTGAATAAATATTTGTGAAGCACTTCCTGTATGCTAGGCACTTCTCTAAGTGCTGAAGATTCCACAGGCAAAACATCCCTGTCTTCACGAGGCTTATGTTTTCAGCATGAAATCAGATTCCAGCCCTGTCACTTAGTGTCCTCAGCAGGATCATATCCCGTCTTTGTCCATAAAATGGTATAATGAATGGAAGGACATACTGTGTTCATGGGTTGGAAGCGTCAACCTCATAAAGACATCAGTTCTCCCCAAGTTGCTCTCTAAGTTCAATGAAATACCACAAAATTCAGGTTTTTTTTGAAAACAGATAAGCTTATTCTAAACTTTATGTAGAAAAGAGAAAGCCCTAAAATAGCCAAAATAATTTTGGAAAAGAAGACAGTGGGAGGAATCTTCAGTGTCAAGGCTTACAAGATAGCTGCAGGAATCAAAATAGTATGAGGCTGACAGAGGAATAAATACATAGTTAAGTGAAACAGAATGAGGGACCTAGAAATTGACTCACGCTAATATGCTCAACTGATTTTCGACCAAAATGCAAACATAATTCAACAAAGTAAGGATAGAGTTTTTAAGAGTTGGTACTGAAACAATTGGTCATCCACAGGTTACAGAAAATACACTGCTACCCAAGTCTCATATCTTACATGCAGATTAACTGAACATGGATCATGGATTTAAATGTAGAACACAAAATTATAAAATGTTTAATTATACCTCTGGCAAATCTTTCATAATAGGAAAAATTGATAAACTTGTCTTGATAAAAATGAAAAAACTTCTCCTTCACAAAAGACTCCATTGGAGAATAAAAACACAATATAAAGACAGGAAGAAAATATTTGCATATCACATATCCTAAAAAAGACTTGTATCCTGAAAAATTTAATACTCTCAAACCTCAAAAAAAAAGTTTTTAATTCAGTTAGAAAGTGAGCAAAATCCATGAACAGATCTGAACAGATAAATGTTTCAGTGAGGAAGATATACATATGGCAAATAAACACATGAAAAGACGTTCAGCATCATTAGCCATTAAGAAATACAATTTAAAACCACAGCGAGAGGTCACTATGCACATATCAGCATGGCTAAAATAATAAATAGTGACAACCCTGAATGCTGGCAAAGATAAAGGAAAGCTGGATCTCTCATACATTGCTGTGTGTGTGCTTAGTCGCTCAGTTTTGTCTGACTCTTTGTGACGGCATGGACTATATATAGACCACCAGACTCCTCTGTCCATGGGGATTCTCCAGGGGATCTTCCCAACCGAGGAATCAAGCCCAGGTCTCCCACATTGCAGGTGGATTCTTTACCATCTGAGCCACAAGGGAAGCCCATGGGCCTGTAAAATGGTATAGCCACTATGGAAAACAGTTTATGGTTTCTTAAAAACAAGAAACAGGCTTATCATATAACCCAGCAATTGTATTCTTGGGCATTTTTTCCAAGGAAAATCATGTCTATATAGTAACTTGCATACAAATGTTCTTACAAGCTTTATTTATAATAGCCAAAAACTGTAAACATCCAAGATATTCTGCAGTGGAGGCCAACACCTTGATTAGAATGCTTTGGCAAATGTTTATGGACAGAAATTATAGCCTCACCATTTGGTCTGAGTTCTGTTCAGAGATACAGTAAAAACTGAGAAGGTCCACACATGCTTTCCCTTCACCCATTCCTCTTAACTGTTGTCCTTCCATTTAACTTTAATTGAAAAAAAAAAAAAACCCTAAATGTTTCAATGCCTTCTCTTTAACCATTGAAGAAAATCCTGATTCCTTTCCATCACCTGGAGTTCAGCACGGTCTAGCCCCTACCCACTTTTCTAATCAAACACTTTCAGCTTCTAGACTCCAGTCACAACTGTCCTTTCAGCTCCTCCAGTGTGCCATACTCCTGACCTGAGCCTTCACATATGGGGCTTCCCGAGCCTGGAACTCTGAACACCACGTTTATCTCAGGCTGATCCATTCCACCCTTTACTGCAGGTCCTTCTTCTCATATTGGTCTTAGCTTAAATAATAATCTACCTAGAGATGCCTCCAAGACCACCTATATATATCAGTACTTTTTCTCCCAGACCCACTCTGTAATTTTCTGTTTTTTTCTGTCTTTATACCTTCTTTGCCTCATACATCGTGTGTTGTAAATGTGCATCATATGTGTGTATATAGAGAAACAATTATCAAAAATATATACATATATGTCCGACTCTGTGCGACCCCATAGATGGAAGCCCACCAGGCTCCCCAGTCCCTGGGATTCTCCAGGCAAGAACACTGGAGTGGGTTGCCATTTCCTTCTCCAGGTATACATATATATAACAAACCCATATGTATGCATCCACATCCTCTTGATTACTGTTTCTTATCCCACTGGATTATGAGATCAATGAGGGCAGAGGCCACTTCTGATTGTGTCTGAGCAGCTCAGGAATTACCAGGAACACAGTAAGTGCTCCACACAGAAGTCACTATTCAGACTGATCATCTTTCTTTGAATCCACGATTGTTGCGCATTACCTGGGCAGAAAGCTATTGGATTTTGTTTTTCTCTTCTTTTCTTCCTCTTCATTCATTCAACCGCGTTTAATGGCACCTGCAGAGAAGACTCTTGAGAGTCCCTTGGACTGTAACAAGATCAAACCAGTCAATCCTAAAGAAAATCAGTCTTGAATATTAATTGGAAGGACTGATGCTGAAGCTGAAACTCCAATACTTTGGCCTTCTGATTCGAAGAACTGTCTTATTTGAAAAAACCCTGATGCTGGGAAAGATTGAGGGCAGGAGGAGAAGGGAACGATAGAGGATGAGATGGTTGGATGGCATCACTGACATGATGGACACGAGTCTGAGTAAATTCTGGAGTTGGTGATGGACAGGGAGGCCTGGTGTGCTGCAGTCTGTGGGGTTGCAAAGAGTCAGACATAACTGAGCAACTGAACTGAACTGAACTGATGCTGAAGCTGAAGCTCCAATACTTTGGCCACCTGATGCGAAGAGCTGACCCATTGGAAAAGACAATGATGCTAGGAAAGATTGAAGGCAGGAGGAGGAGGGGGCAACACAGGATGAGATGGTTGGAAGGCATCACCAATGCAATGGAGTTTGAGCAAACTCTGAGAGATAGTGAAGGACAGGGAGGCCTGGCGTGCTGCAGTCCATGGGATTACAAAGAGTCGAACATGACTTAGTGACTAAACAACAACTACATAGCAGGCATTTTTGCTGGTCACTGGGAGTATAGTGATTTAAAAAAATATGATCTGTGGCCTCATGGAGCTTGCATTTCAGTTTGAGAAAAAGATGATCAAACATGCAATAAGTATAAAGTGGGATAGAGGATAGTCTGTTCCTTTCTGTCGCTCAGTCGTGTCTGACTCTATGCGACCCCGTAGACTGTAGCCTACCAGGCTTCTCCGTCCATGGGATTCTCCAGGCAAGAATACTGGAGTGGGTTACCGTTTCCTTCTCCAGGGGATCTTCCTGACCCAGGGATCGAACCCGGGCCTCCCGCATTGGAGGCAGACGCTTTAACCTCTGAGCCACCAGGGAAGCCCAGAGAAGTTCTATAATAGAGGATGTACTGAGGGATGAGGAAACAGAGAGGCTAAGAGTTTTCCTCACTGAACCTTGTGTAGTTCCCAGGTGTCACTGCATGTTCCCCACTGGAAAGGACTGAGTTAGCACCACACTTTAAACCAGAGAAACCAGCTGGGAAGATCACTGTGACTGAGGCCGTGATTCAAAGAGATCCCTTATCTATCGTGATATTAGAGGACTTGTCCTGGATGTCATTCTCCTTTACCACAATGGCCTGTGTGATGCTCTGACACAGAATATAAACTCCGCAAGAGAAGGACTTTGTCTTACTCAATGAAGTGTCTTAGTGCCAGGGACTGAGCCAAGCACATAGTAGATGCTCTGTAAATATCTGTTGACTAACTAAATGAAATTACACATCAGAAAACCAAGGCTTAGAGAGGTCAGGTGTTCTCCCAAGGTCATATGACAAGCAGGAGCTAAATCTCACCCTGATTCTACTAATTTTATTTGCTACTGAAGGGACTTTTGTTTTCCGTTGTTTAAAGGTCCAGGATCAAACACCCTCAGATAGGTGGCAAAAAGCCAAAGGTCAGGATCACATTGACACACACCTTCCATCGCTGTTCCCCAGGTTCCCCTGGAAGGAGGAGCCTGATGGTTGGGAGGGTCATTTCTAACCTAGGCTACACGGTTGTACATTTCTTCTCTCACAGCTCTACGCAAGGGCTCAGATCTGGAAAAAGCCATCGCCACCGCCGCTCTGGTTTTCAGAAACTCTTCTGACCCTGATGGTAAACTCGGAAAAGCTACTGCCAAAAATCTGCTGCAAACCCAGTTTAAGAATTTCACAGAGGTAAGACAATTAACAGGCACCAAGAAATGTGAGCCACACCATAACAGCTGGCATGAAAGAGTAAAACAGAGGGACCATTTTTGACTTGGTGGTCAAAAAAAAGCTCCTGGAAAATTAAGGTATAGTTGTGATCTGAAAAATGAGGTTAAGAGTGATCTAGGGGTGAGGGCTGGGGGGGAGTGGTGGCATTCCAAGTAGGGAATCTGATGTAAAGCATGTCAAAGACATCTGAGGTCCAGTAAGTATTAATGAACAGCAGCAGGGAAGTAAGAGCGGTGAGGGAGGAAGCCAGGCAGGTGGTGAGAAGTCGTGTCTTACAGAGGCATAGCCTGTGGGCAGGAGGAAGCCAGGGATGGTTTCTTAATTCCCGAGGAAGAAATTACACCAGCTGCAGTAGGAGATGAGACTCCATGAGTGTGGGGAGTGAGGCAAAGAAGAGAGGAACTGTGGGGAAGGAATGCAAACGCAAGAAGACGTTGGTTTGGACTAAGGTGACAAGTATAAGGGGCCTTTGGAAGGTGGAATGAACAGGATCTGCTGTGAGGGTTGAAGAACAGGAGGGAACAAATAATGATATGTCAGTTCTGACTGTGGGAAGAAATGGGTGGTGGATCCATTTTCAGAGAAGAGAAAGACTGGAGAAGAATCAGATTGGAGGTGGGGTGGGAGGTAGGGGCAGGTTGATGAGTTCTGTCAGCTTGTGTCGAGCTTAAGGTGTCCTTGAAACTTTAAAGTTGATAAACTCAGACAGCAATAGGATATGTGAGCAGAACGATCAGAATAGAGATCTGTATCAGGTGAGTGACCAGAGGGAGGGACCTAAATCATCTAGAGGCATCTTTCTCAAACCCCAGTCACTTGATACTATCTTCAGTACTTTTTTTTTTTTAAGTATTTATTTATTTATTTGGCTGCACCAGGTCTTAGTAGCAGGATGTGGGATCTAGTTTCCTGACCAGAGATTGAATCTAGGCCCTCTGCATTGTGAGTGTGGAGTCTTAGCCACTGGACCACCAGGAAAGTCCCCTCTCTTCAATGTCTTTCCTGTATCCGCCTACAGCCTGTATTAAAATTTGCTTAGAACTTTTTAAGTTAACACTCTACTTAAAATTATTTTATAAAGAAACTTGATCACTATTCTAAATGTAAATTCAATAAGTGGAAGATAGTAAAAAACATAGATGCCTGTACATTCTTATCTAATATTTATTCTCACATCACCTAAAGTCACGTTACATTCTACCAGCAGTACATGTTCAAACTTCAGAAAATAGTAGCCTTGGGACAATAGGTAAGAAAAGAGGGCCCCATGCTGAACCTAAACCACCAACATTTAATGGTAGGCAGAAAGAGAAAAAACTTAAAAGGAAACAGTCTCTCAGGTTCTATGTGAATTCTGAAATACATAAAAGAGAAGTATTATAGTTCCTTTAAAATATAAATACGTATATGGTTTTAGCATACTACAGTTACATAAGGTGCCATCCACTGGGGAGTCTGGGTCAAAGGTACAGCTCCCTAGGATTATTTCCAAAGAGTATGTGTGAAGTGTTTTTTGTTGTTTTTTATTTTTTTATTCCACAAATAAGTGAATTTTTAAAAAGCCTCTTTCATAGAAACAATGAATATAATGGTAGTTGCCAGGAGCTGGGGGAAAGTGGTAATTTAGGTCAAAAGGTACACATTTCCAGCTGTAAGAAGAATAAGTTCTGAAGCTCTAATCCACAGCGTGATGACTCTAGTTAGTAATAAGGTACTGCATACTTGAGAGTCTCTGAGAGTAAGTCTTAAGCATTGTTACCATACGCATATTAATTCTGTGCGTTAATTCTGTGCGAGGTGATGGAGGTGTTAAGTATCTCGATCTTGGTAATCATTCAGCAATGCATATGTATCAAATCATCACATTGTGCACTTTAAATACATGTTTATATTTGTCAATGTTCCACAATAAAGTAAAAGACTAGCTTGTGCATGTGTGTGAGAGAGAGAGACTCCCGTGTGACACACAGAAAAATGATGGAAAGAAATGTTAATAATAGTTAGCTATCTTTAGGTAATAGGGTGAAGGGTTATTTTTACATTCTTCTGGTTTTTTTCCCTGTATGTCCAATATCAAACATGTATTGTTCTTGCAATACTTTTCTTTTTTAAACTATTTTTTTCAGTCAGAAACATCAGATAAGATTTGAAAAGAGATCCACAGTTCTGGGGAATCTTTACAGAGAGGGTGGGAGAGCAAATCCCATATCATCAGTTTGCATCAGAGGCCAAAAATAATGACAAATCTCAGAGGGAAAAAGGACACTGCATGTACTTGGCAAGTCCTCAGTGAGCTTTTGACAAGTATGAAAATGAGGACCTAGCGGATGTGTCTCATCATGATGTGATCCACTATCCCTCTGAGAACATCAGAGGAAAAGAATTAAAACCAAAGTCGCCAGGAAAGACATCTCAGCCTCGTGCCTGTCAGTGTAGACTAAACCCAGGAAACGCAGCTGATTCCAGGCTCTTTAGCAGCAAACTCAGCCAGATCACAGGGCAACCCCGCCCTCTCCTCCAGAAGAGAGTAGAGACGTATTTCAGGGACTGGGGGGGATTGCTCACCCCTACCCACCTCAGTCTCAGTGGTCCCACTGAGCAGTCCCAATATCAGACACGCAGCGTCATGGCAGAATGCTGTCTTGGACCAGCTTCCCAGCTCTGCCCTGTGAGAGTGCCAAAGGCAGGGACAGCGTTGAGAGTCTCTGTAACCAACTGGGCTTCCTCCTAAATCCTCACGCAGGGTTCTCTGGGAAACTGAGCTGGACCTTCTGGCTGAGTCTAGGGTCTGAAAAGAACATGTCCTTCCTCATAAGCCTAAACATAATTTGGGGGATCTTATTTATCCCTCTATAGTCAGTCAGAGATAATAAAACTGAGCGCCTAAATGCACTGCTAAGAAGATACAAAAGCAAGATGGCAGGTCAGGCCCCCAAAAGACTGGACCTCCATCAACTCTGTGCTCTTAAAATGCACAGCAAAATGAGAGAAGCTAGACCTCCAGCCGTCTCTGACCTGGGGGCAAACAGTGTGTTTCACATTAACCAAGGGCTGCTCGCTCTGAGGGAAGCAGACATAGGCCCTTCCACCTTCACTGGTAAGTGTTGCCTCTTGAGGAGCAGCCTAGAAAACATGAAAGGTCTTAAGCCTGTGAGGGGAATGTATCGTCACTCCTGAAGTGCCTTAGTCATTGCTGCAATGAGCTTTTTTTACAGCCAGCACATGGGTGAGTGTTTGGGGTTAAACTAAATGCAGTGAATCAAATGACCTTAATGTTTTTTTATGCCACTTGGGAAGATATTTCACAAGCTGTGCTTGGAACTGAAAAGTTTCTCCCTTTATGTGCTTTTCACAGGTTTTCTTTCAATCTGTTTCTGAGGTTTGATGAACTTTGGTTTGATTTATGATCAAGTTAAGCGCTGAACAATCTTTCAAAGCACATACTTTCTTTTAGCGTATTTTACTTCATTTTTCTGGATAATCAAACTCAGTAGATCACATAGTGGGGACAAATGACAAAGTGATTGTAATCTGAAAATCAGAAAGCATAACAGTAACGGTATTTGTAGAGGTACTATGGCTTAGCAGTTGAGTGAGGCCTCCAGAATCAGGTAGCCAATGCAATGAATCCTGGTTCCACGCTGATAGCTGTCTGTGATGATGTGGTGTTAGGTGCTCAGTCACGTCCGACTCTTCATGACCCCATGACGTCCATGAATTTCTCCAGGCAGGAATACTGTAGTGGATAGCCATTCACTTCTTCAGGTGATCTTCCTGACACAGGGATCAAACCTGGGTCTCCTGCATTGCAGGCAGATTCTATTACTATCTGAGCCACCAGGGAAGTTTGGGGCAAATTACTTTATTCTCACTGAGTCTCTGGCCTTGTATTGTAAGGTGGGAAAATAATACATATTCAGTAAGGTCACTGTGAGCACTCAGATAACCCATGAAAAGATTTAACACAGTGCTTGACTAGTAGTGCTGGTAGCAACTTGACATGTTGTTAATAACGTGTTTACTATTGCTTATTATCTATACAACCAAGGCAGCACAATGAATTAGGCTTTTTACTTTTCATTCTTACAGGGACAAGAAACCAAAGCAAGGTACAAAGACCTCCTTTCTGAACTTGACGAACACACAGAAAATAAGCTGGATTTTGAGGATTTCATGGTCTTACTGTTAAGCATCAGTATAATGTCAGATTTGCTCCAAAATATATGGAGTGTAAAAATTACACAGTAATCAGCTGTAAATATATAGTTAGGCAGATTAATGGCAAAAGACAATTTTAAATGATTTAAAAGCTTTTCATTTTATTTTTGATCAATTGAAGGTACTGATCATGCACCTGGGGGTGCCTAGGGTGGGTCTGATTGCTAATATTCAGACCCATCGTCACTACAGAAATCTATGCACACCCTTCAGGAATGTTTAAATAACATGATATAATATCTGATGCTTTATAATATAATAAGTTTGATGCCACCAAATATTGCATTGCTTTTGCTGTGTCAGTAATGTCTTATAGCACTTCCCTTATGGTCACTGAGTCCCTCGCTCATTCATTCATCAAACAATGTGTATTGAGCTTTTACTTGATGGTATTGCTAAGGACAAAGTAATGAACCAGCCAATCTCTGCCCTCAGACATGTCTGCCAGAGTCTTAGCAGAAGAGACAGACTGTGAACATTTTATCAATCAATTTCTTATACGGTATAATTAAAATTGTGATAAAGGCTACAAACACAGTTGTTATCACGTGACTTGGGATCAAAGGTCAGAGAAGCTCTACTGGCCTTCTGCAAAAGGTAAAACTGTAAGAGGAAGAAAACAGATCAGCGGCTGCCAGGACTGTGGGTAGGACATGGAGTTGTCCACAGATGGGCATGAGGGCACTTTTAGGAGGATGGAGATGCTCCATAGCTTGACTGTGGTGATGCACACATTTGTCAAGCTCTTAAAACTGCACACACAAAAGGGGGGTGAATTACTTTATGTGAATTCTGCCTATATATGACTTGTTGTATTAGTCACTCAGTCATGTCCGAATCTCCATGACCCCGTGGACTGTCGCCCACCAGGCTTCTCTGTCCATGGGATTCTCCAGGCAAGAATACTGGAGTGGGTTGCCATTTCCTTCTCCAGGGGATCTTCCCAACCTGGGGATTGAACCCAAGTCTCCCACATTACAGGCAGATTCTTTACCAGCTGAGCCACCGGGGAAGCCCTATATATGACTTAAAACCCCATAAACCCCAATATCTTTGTAATTTCTGCCCATGATTTAACCAGCAATTCCTTGAGAATATCATCTAAAAACGGTCATATCCTCAGGACACACATTCCCTGTGGCTATACCTGAATTCCTGAGTTTAAATTATACACACATATCAGTCAGTGCCTAAGTCTTTGAGATAGACTTTCACCAAGACTTTAATTCATTCCAGAATTATTGTGACTTCCTAAGTTACTTCCCTCACCTCCCCTCTTCCTTCCAACCCAACACTGTAAGCCTCAGAGGCACATGTTAAGGGATCCTTTCCAAAGGAGAACCTCTACGCCTGGTCTGGAGAAGTGTTCTCTCATCCTCTGTGTGTGTGTGTACATGTGTGTGTGCATGTGCCTGTGTGTGCTCAGTCATGTCTGACTCTTTGCAACCCCATAGTCTACCAGATTCCTCTATCCATGAGATTCTACAGGCAAGAATACTGGAGTGTGTTGCCATTTCCTCCTCTGGGGGATCAAACCCATGTCTCTTGTGTCTCCTGCACTGGCAAGCAGATTCCTTACCAGTGCACCACCTAGGAAGCCTATTATCCCATCCTGTAGTGTTCCAAAGCCACCAAGACCAGATTCCTTAGCCCTCTTTACTTTCCTTAGTCTAACTTCAAAAGTCTGCACCTTTTCCCTGTCAGGGAAAGCCCCAGACTTTACCCTCTGTCACCATTTTCCTAGAAGGAATGTGCATTCAACGGGACTCAACTCATGTGCCAGGCACTTCATAAATATGAACTCTTCTCCCATCATAACCCTCTGAGGCTGGTATCAGTATTATCATCTCACAGATGAGGAAACCGAAGCGCCGAGGTTTTGATTTTTCCAAAGTCACACAGCACGCAGATTGCTGAGTTCTCTGCCCTCCTTGTGGGCATTGTCAATTTCGTTTTAATATTAGACTTCATCGTGAGCAATAATATTACAATTCAACAAAAATAACTGTGCACATTTCAGGCACAGTGTGAGAGAGAGTGTGGTACCAGCTGGGGCCTGGAGAGCCATTTGGCATTCCTCAAATAGAATCTGTGGGATGCACTCCATCCAAGCCCTTTGTATCTTAGTTGAAAGTAGCTGAATATGACAACCTTGGTGACCAATCAAAAGGTCAAATTCACACCTTTCAGAGAAGGAGAAAAGAGACCCTGGTCAATGCTGTGAGGAAGAATCTTGGAGCCATTCCAACCCCAGAGCTCCCCGTAAGGATATTTGAAACTCCATTCCAGATGGGAAGTTACTATCCTCTGAGGGGAAAATCATTTATAGAATCTATTTTAGCCCAATGCAAAGAATGAAAGCAGAGCAAAAGCTTGAGAAGCATCAGTGACAGACAAATTGATGAGCATCACCCTAAGACTTTGGAAGGACTGAAAGTGAAGCTGAGGCTTCAATACTTTGGCCACCTAATGGGAACAGCCAACTCTTTAGAAAAGACCTTGAGGCTGGGAAAGATTGAGGGCATGAGGAGAAGGGGATGACAGAGGATGAGATGGCTGGATGGCATCACTGACTCAATGGACATGAGTGTGAGCAAACTCCAGGGCATAGTAAGGGACAGGAAAGCCTGGCATGCTGCAGTCTATGGGGTCACAAAGAGTTGACACGACTTGGCAACCGAACAACAGTGCTAAGACTCTAGATCCACAGAAACCTCGCCTCTTGGTTCTTGTTCCGGAACCATGATCTCTACTCTTCAAAGGTTCCATCTCGAAAATGGTCATCACAGATGAGATTATGGATGCAAATCTGTCATGAGATCCCTTGGTTGCAAACAACAAAGCCCACGGGAATTACATACACACATACATGTACACACAAAGGAAAATGGCGCAGACTGTATTTATCTACAAAGTCCAGTGGAAAATAAAGAAAGGGCAGAGCACGCAATGCATGTCTACAAATTATTGGAAACAGCAATGGAAAGCAAAGTCAAGGTTTTGCTTTTAGTGTATCTGAAATGAATTGGTTTCTTATCTCTGCTTCTGTCTGCACGTGGTCTCTCCCTCTTCTCGACCTCTGTTTGTATCTCTACTTCTTAACTAGCCTTTTTTCCTGATTCTTGGCCCAAAAGCCAAACACAAAGTTCCCATCACTGACTTGACTTCTCTCTTAAATGTTCAACCAACACTCAGTAGCATCTCAGAAACCCAATTCCAGTCCCCAGGAACAAGAACCTGATTGGCTGAATTCAAGTAGGGGTCACTCCAGATCAAGTTGTCTGTGGCCAGGGATGAAAGTCACGTGCCCACTCAGCAGGCCCTGTGGGAACTCTCCCTGCAAAGTATATGGACAGGTTCTCACAGAAGGGAGGAAGGAACCGGGGATGAAATGACTGACAGAGGAAATTATAAGAATCTCTGATACAAAATCCATAACTTGGAAGACCAGGGCAGTGTTATTTGCTTCTCAGGCACAGGCTCAGCAAACATGAGAACTGATGGAATTATCTCCTTTTTTATTCCAAGTGAAACCTTTCTTGAATTGTCACTGTGTAAAAGGAGGTAACCTGAGCCTCCCTGGGAAGTTTCTTGGATTAAATATAGTTAAGATCTTCCTGTACAAGAGCTGTGAGCACGCTTGCAATTTGGTGAGCATGACAGAAACATACCCAGTCCTAGAACCGCTAATTTTCTTTATTTCAGCATCTAAAAAAGGGTCCCAGTATGGGATCAGGAACTGTGCTTTAAACAGTCCTTTGTGAGAAAGGGGGAAAGGGCTGGAAGGAAACCAACAGGAGTCCTGCACATCAGCTGACCTTCGGTGCTGGTAGAACTGAAGAGAGTTCTTAGCTGAAATCTGAGCTCTGAGAATGTCCAGGAAGGCCAGTTTCCAGAATCTGGCAAAGGTCAATCCAGCCCATGGACAAGGGGCAACCATAACCCAGCAAATTCAGGCCTGAAAGATATTGTGCCAGTTTTCTCTAATTTCAGTCTAGGACACATGGCTTCAGATCTCTTTGGTCCTTTGGTGGGGGAGAGGGGTTGAAGTTTTGAAATAAGCGAAACCTAGTGTAAAGTGGGCTCTCGGTGTGATTTCCATTCCTGTGCATGAGGACTCCATTCCTGTCCCATGTGTTCAATACTTCATCCACAATCCTGAATCTAAGAACCACGAACACTAAAGTTTTACATCCTCATTTGGTGACAGAACATGAACGGTAACTAACTAGTGGCTGTTCGTGGTTTTGATTTTTTCCACTTCACATGAGCATTCAGATGGTACGGGTGGGAGCTCTATACCACTGGAGGAACTCTAGCCTGGAGAAGAGAACCAGGCAGAGGGCTGGACTCTGGTCCCAGCTTTGCCACCACAAGCCCTGGGGCCCTGAGAAAGCCCTCCACCTTTTCTGAGTGAGCCTCATGTTTTTTCATAAAAAGCAGCGATATTATTTTGCCAACCAAGGTCCGTCTAGTCAAGGCTATGGTTTTTCCAGTGGTCATGTATGGATGTGAGAGTTGGACTGTGAAGAAAGCTGATCGTCAAAGAATTGATGCTTTTGAACTGTGGTGCTGGAGAAGACTTTTGAGAGTCCCTTGGACTGCAAGGAGATCCAACCAGTCCATTATAAAGGAGATCAATCCTGGGTGTTCATTGGAAGGACTGATACTAAAGCTGAAACTCCAATACTTTGGCCACCTCATGCAACGAGTTGACTCACTGGAAAAGACTCTGATGCTGGGAGGGATTGGGGGTGGGAGGAGAAGGGGACAACAGAGAATGAAATGGATGGATGGCATCACTGACTCGATGGACATGAGTCTGAGTGAACTCCGGGAGTTGGTGATGGACAGGGAGGCCTGGCGTGCTGTGATTCATGGGGTCGCAAAGAGTCAGACACGACTGAGCGACTGAACTGAACTGATGGGATCAGAATGGGGCCTGTTTTCTTAGACAAGTCACTGTGAGAGTTAAGGAAGCACATAAATCAGGACTATAAAGTGGGCCTGTGTACATGTCTCATATCCATTCTAATTTGTCTCATTCTAGACAGATGGTCATTATCATTATTCTTGACCATGGCTGCCCCTAATAGAGCATCTACTACACTCAAATATTTCTGGATGGCCTTTTACTTAATTCCCTAAATAACTTTAAGAGATTGGTATTATTATCTCCGTTTCACCAAAGAGGATGAACTTTAGAGAGGTCGAGTGACTTACCAGGGTCACAGAGCAGTAAGTGGCAGATAAAACCCAGGTTTCCAACCCACATCCCTCTTGTGCAGCAGTCTGGCTCCCTTCTGTAACAGCGAGTGGATAGAAAACTACCCAAAGGAGAAAGAGGACGTAGAAGAAGAGAAGCAGCAGCAGCTCACATTTCCGGAATCCACAGGGAATCAAGAAGCATTAGGGGGGAAGCAGCAACGATATAACTTGCTTTTCCTTGCCTTTCTATGTCATTCAAGAAGGGAATTTTTCCTTTGGGGGAAGGCAGAGGGATTTTAAAATCTGTGTGATCTTTAGCTCATGGTTTTGCTTGAAGAAAGTATAAACCACAGGAGGGAGGCCATGGAAGGGAAAGGGGCTGTTTCCAACATGCACATGTAGGTGGAGGAATGGGGATGCTGATATGGAGGATAGAATCCTGAGTTTTCCTCCCAGGTCTGCTCCTGCTCGCCTCCTTCCATGTCTCAGATTCTTCCTTACTTAATGAAAGGGCTCTGTGACTAGATGTTCCTCAAATCCCTTCCCATTCTGAAATAATCTTTTGTATTAACCAAGACTTAAAGAAAACCATAACAAGTGCCAGTGAGTATATGGACAAAGTTTAATCACTTAAAATCCTATATCTTCTACTCCTCTTTTCTAACTTTAACCTTGGCAGACTGTGGTATAAGCCCAAAACACAGAGGGCTAAATGTCAGTAAGCAGGAGGTATCCTAGAGAGTAAGAAAGAAGAAAAAAGAAACACTGATGGTTTCTCAGTGCTTTGTAGATTTAAAAATCTGTAGCCACAATTTATATCAGTTTTGAAAGTACTGTGTAAGTCACACAATTCACGTGGCCATTTACCGGCTTGTCAGTAACATTTTTTAGCAAGAACCCTGCCTTCTTGTATAGTATCCTCAACACCTGGAATAGCACTGAAGAGGTGCTTGATGAATATGAAATGAACAAATTAATAAATGAATGAGTTCTCAAACAGAAGAGGTAGAAAAGGGGAACATTAAGATATTTGCTTGGACGCCGGTTAATGTCTTGCTGAAGAAAAGAAAACAGATGTGCCTTCCTGGCAGATGAGCAAACTGGGTCTTATTACAAAGACTGTGCTACTTTTACTAATAAAAATTGGTAAGAATGAAGATCTACCCTCAGTTTAAGATTGCTTTTGCTTTAATTTAGCTCAGAACCAGAAAATCAGTCATGCAGAGAATACTCTCAAGATCAAAGACAGAGAGTAAAGCATCCCGATCATCTTGGGGCTAGTGGACCCCACATGGAGTGGAGAGTCTGACAAGACAGAGGAGCTCAGACCTCAGAGCCACCTCCAGCTGTGATTATCTGGGGGCAAAGCCACAAAGTGCACTCCAGACCCTTCTGTGTCTTACTGACTTAGGGACCTCAGCCATTTATATGCAGCTCAGTTACTTCAGTCATGTCAAACTTTTTGCAACACTGTGGACTGTAGCCCACCAGGCTCCTCTGTCCATAGGATTCTTGAGGCAAGAATACTGGAGTCGTTTGCCATTTCCTTCTCCAGAGCATCTTCCCAACCCGGGGATTGAACCCAGGTCTCCTGTGTCTCTTGCGTTGCAGCTGGATTCTTTACCACTGAACCACCAGGAAGCCTTTTTTTTTTTTTTTTAATAAGGTAAAGCATTTTCAAAATTCAATGATTTATGTTTATATTCTCAGCAATTTCACCTGCCTCATCTGCTTTGCATTGTAGTTTCCTGTTCTTTTTTTTACTGAAAGGCTATGCTTTGACCTGAATCAGATTTGCAGTCCACAGTGGGACAGCTTAAAGCCTTCCCTGGTGACTCAGATGGTAAAGAGTCTGCCTGCAATGCAGGAGACTCAGATTTGATCCCTGGTCAGGAAGATCCCTTGGGAAAGGGAATGGCAACACACTCCAGTATTTCTGCCTGGAGGATCCCATGGACAGAGGAGTCTGGTGGGCTATAGTCCATCGGGTCACAAAGAGTTGGACACGACTGAGAGACTAAACAACAGGTTAATCCCAAGTAACCTTTGCCCCCTTCACTGGGTAAATAGCAGAGGACCTCAGGAGCAGGCCAATCATGATGCAGCAGTATCTCTAGCAGTGTCTGAAAGCAGGAAACTGGCTGCTTTCTCTAAATCTCTCTCTTTGAAGGGAAGAAGGCTAGAGATACCAGGGGCCTCTGAAGGGCTTAATGAAAATCAATAATGAAATTAAAAGTGAGAAAAGGGGAACTTCGATTTTCCTGACACTCTGGTCTTCAACGGAGGAGCTCTGACTGCCCCCTGAAAAGCATGTATGGAACAGTGAAAACATTAAATGCCAGAGCAGTGTGGCTCATCGCTCATGAACTGTCCATGCTGGACAACCTCCACCCATGCCCTCCCTGAAGTCAGAAAGGGAGGAGAGATGAAAGAATGGAAATCACTTCTAATCTCTGGGGGACTGGGAACTTGACTCTGGAAACCCCTCTGGAATTAAGCTAGAGGCAGGTGATTGGGCTCAGAAGAAAAGGAGGCTTTTGTCAGCACCTTGAGCCTACACACAAAGCCAGCTTGCTCATGATGTCAGATCTGATCTTCATTTCAACAGCCTTAGCTGCCCCCAGGCTGATGCCAAAACTCTGGAAGAGGATGTCATCACAGAAATGCTATTAGCTGGACCCGGAGTACCTCAGCCTGAGAAGTGAGGTTCTTGCTCTTGTCTGTATCCTAGGAAGATGGGTTGATTGCACTCATTGGCATGTACACAACCCATCTTCACAAGCAGCATCTATGCCCATTGATCTAGGCGGATGTCATATGAGTTATAGACTTTGAGTGTCACTTTGTACCAGATGATGCTTATGCTAGGCATGTTATCTTCCCAGTACACATGAGTTCTTCTGTCACCTTAGGGGATAGTAACATCATTAAGGATATAGTGGGATCAGAAATTGAAAAAAAAAACACTTGAGCTAAGTAGGGGAGACTTGAGAAAAATTAGGCTGGGAAGTTGGGTAGAAGCCAGATTAAAACAAAAAAAAAAGCCTCGAAGACCAAATTAAGAAGGCGTGTAAATTGGAGAAGACTCTTGAGAGTCCCTTGGACTGCAAGGAGATCCAACCAGTCCATTCTAAAGGAGATCAGTCCTGGGTGTTCGTTGTAAGGACTGATGCTAAAGCTGAAATTCCAATACTTTGGCCACCTCACGCGAAGAGTTGACTCATTGGAAAAGACCCTGATGCTGGGAGGGATTGGGGGCAGGAGGAGAAGGGGACGACAGAGGATGAGATGGCTGGATGGCATCACCGACTCGATGGACATGAGTTTGAGTGAACTCCGGGAGTTGGTGATGGACAGGGAGGCCTGGCGTGCTGTGATTCATGGGGTCGCAAAGAGTCGGACATGACTGAGCGACTGAAATGAACTGAACTGAACTGTATACATTTACTACAGAACTTCTCAGAGCCTTTAATTGGTAGATATCTTAGTTTGAGTTCCCTCAGAAGCACAACCTAAAGATAAGAGTTAGAATAGAATGAGTTCATTTGGGAGGTGATTTCAAAGAACTCCACTTGGGGAAGTGAGGCCCATCAGTAAAGTGTACATTCATGAGCAGGTTGACCCCTGTGGGCAGTGGAGACTTGGTCCCACAAATGAGCTCTGGGATTCAGTGTAGATCATGTCTCAAGAGTTTTCACGACAATAGGCAAGGAAGCTGAGAAATTCTCTGCCTTATGTTGTCCATCATTGGCTGAAGTCTATTTTCAAGGTCATTAATTCTCCTGTACTCCCAGTTTGTCCTGCTCCCTGAGTCACGAGGCAAAGACAACTAATAACAAGAGCCTCAGGCGTGTACAGAAGTCAGGGTGTGCAGCGCTTGTGGCAGTGTAGACAGGGGCTGTTGCAGCAGGGTGTTGGAGTTTGTGACATTCTAAGAAGGGAGATAAGGTTCATGCATTTTCCCAATGTATTTGACCACAGCATCCTTTTGAATAGAGAATCCTGGAAGACTAATAGCACCCACATTATACGTTGTGAGCATTCCTTGTCTAGATCAATGGTCAATACATTTTGTCTATAAAAGGCCAGACAATAAATATGTTTGGACTTTCAGGCCATATGGTCTGTGACAGCATCTTCACTCTTGTACCTTGAAAGCAGCCATAGACAATATGCAAATGAATGGCCATGGCTGCGGTCCAGTGAAACTTCATTTACAAAACCAGGCAGCCGGCCAGATTTGGTCCTTGAGTATGGTTTACTGACCCCCAGTGTGGATCATTCCTACAGCTCCATCCAGCTCTAAGATTCTAAGACAGGTTTGTGGCCGTCCTGCTGAGCCGAAAGGTCTGATTGAGTGATCTTAGCAAAGCCTTCGCTCCCTCCTCCCTATGTGGATCTATGGTAAATGTGACTCGGATCATTGTGTCTAGTCCCTCTGGAACCCATTCCAACCAGCCCTCTGTAGCAGCCTCTTCATCCCGTTTTGCCCACAGCCTCTCTGCTGGGGTAAATCAACTGAGCCTGAATTTAATTATTCTGCTGGGGAAATAAAAATAGTGCTGCCCTGAGGCTGACTGATGCCAAGAATTTTTCATGGCACAGGAAGAGAAAAAAATAGCAGCTTGAAATAAACAAGTCCAATCCACACTTGATCAAGGGCCTAGAGAGGTGTGAAGACTGGGGGAAGAAGGGACGTGGTCCTGGTGGCAAAACCCCCTTCCCCTTCTTTACTTTTGAAGTTGAAGGTGGCAGGACAATAGTCCCTCCTGGTATGCCCACTTAACCTGAATTTATTGACCTCCTAATGAATGCCAGGCATTCTTTCTTTCATTCAGTGAGCACATTTTAAATGCCTACTTTGCACATTGATTATTAAGAATTCTCAGTAATTATTAAGAATTTCAAAATGGTGACAGCAGAGCATTAAGCTAAGTAAGGAAGCCTTCTACATATTATGCGCTGAGTACAGAGTCGGACACGACTGAAGTGACTTAGCAGCAGCAGCAGCATGTCACACCCATGAAGCCAGACTTGATGCTTGATGCTGATGTTATAAAGATACATGTTTGCAGCATAAGCTCTGGGAGGGCAGAAACCAGGTCTGTCTTGCTCACTATTGCTTCTTTAGACCCACAGTCTAATACCCAAGCAACTGATAAATATACAATGGATGGCTGGACAAAAGGAAGGATGGATGGATGGGATTGGTGGCCTTTGAATGTTGCCATTAGGAAAGTATCTTGATTTTGACTTTCTGGCGTCTGTTTGGGTAAAATTTTTCATTCATCCTCCTATGATGTTTCTCAGGTTCTTATTTTGTTCTACAGCTGAGTTTCAGAAGTCTCATTTCACAGAGTAATTAATAGAGTCATATTTCTTCTGAAAAATTGGAATCTCTGAGGCTGTGTGTGCTCTTGGCACAAAAGAGGATACTGACAAGAGGATGCAGTTGCCAAAAAGGAAATTATGAGAGGCATTTTGCAGAGTAAACATCGTTAGGAGGAAGGAATGATGAAGCTAAAATAAATGTTTCCTGTGGAAGCCTACTTTGTATTACAAATCATGAAGGGGCTTGATTGCATCGCCTACTGGTGATAAACAGCCTGCAATTCATTTCTTTCTCCTGCTGACTTTTGGCCAACACACTGCAAGATTCACGCAACTGTTATTTGACAACCCCTTTCTACATGCTGGGAGGAGATGAGACAGGGCTTTGCCCAGAGAAACACCTGGTTTGGGGAACCAACTCTACTGCACTCTCCCCACCACTGGACATGCTGTTGTACCAATCAAGGCCCCCACATGGCACAGCTAACACACACAAGCAGGCTAGCCGAGGAGGCATTATCAAAGGAACCATTTACAGAAGTGTGGACAGGGTCAGAGAAACCAACAAGGGGTGATATACCACCACGGACCGAGTGATAGTAGGAGCTGCTGGTACCACTTCTAGAGCAGACAGACTGTCCACAATATACAGGTGAGAAAACTGGAGTTGACTCTCCCAACCAGGTGGTCCAAAGGCTCAAAAGAGAAAACATAAGCATTTGGAAGACTGGAATTATCTAAACATACTACTGCATCATTCCCACGATCTGATTTTTTGTTTGTTTTTCACTCACTTTTTTTTAATTTCGGTTTTTGCTCTTATGATTACAGACAGATCTCATTTTATTATGCTTTGCTGTGTTGCACTTTGTAGTGCAGGGGATTTAGTAACAGCGGATTCTGTTACTCAAGTACAAAGAATGAATGGACTCCGGGAGACAGCTCACAAAGTCTGCCGCAGATACACGCACTAGATACTTGCTTTGGGGTGTTATGTTTGTGGTGTGTTTGTGCTCACCCCAGTTTCTCTAATAGTCTTCCATTCCACTCGGTGTTTGCACCTGTTGAAGCAACAAGTGCCATTTTATAATTCTGCAAAACACATAATTAAGGCATACACTTCTTGAGGGGAGGATGATGGGAGGACTTGCGTTGTTCCCAAGTAGGACATTTTTAACCTCAGTAAGAGTGTGAAGGAGATCATACAGAAATCTAAGCCCAGGAGAAATAAGACCACAAAATGCCTAAAGGACCCACACAAGTCCCCAGATGAGCCAGTTAACCAAGGATGCCAATTTAAACCGAAAAACTAAAACATGAGGATAGGAGGATATATTTTTATGTATTTATAATTATGTGTATATGTATATGTTATATATGTGTGTGTGGTATATGTATATGATGTATGTATACAGGTATGTATATTCCATGCTTTCTCTTGCTATATATATGTATTCTAAACCAAATGTTTGAACTAAAAACAGCTTTCAACAAAACCTATCCCAGTTTGCTTGTCGTTGTTCTTTATATATCTTGTCACACTAATAATATTCAACAAGTTTTAGACTGTTCTCACATGACTCTCTTCTTAACAGTGATTTTCCTACCTCTTCAAGTACTCTGTCAGGCAGTCAACGGATTGGTGATGAGCCTGTTGTTCCAACTGCATTTCTCAAAGGTAACCCTAGGACATGGTGCTGAAACAGTCGTTCTAGAATCTTTGGAAGTGCCAACTGCTTCATTAATCTCCCACCTGTTGTTTCACACTTTCTGATGAAATGCCACTGTCCAGCTTTATCATCCAGACCTAAACACGCAGAGAGCATAACACTGGGTTTACGTGCAGATTTACCATCCAGGATGTCAAAAAAATTAAACATGGTTAAGTGTCAATGACCTGATATTAAATTACAAACAGCTCTGACTTTATTTGGGTGAGTGGGTTGGGCTAAGTGGAACCTGAAACTCTGAAATATAATTCACAAGTAGTTACTCAGAAATGCTGATTTGTTGTCAGAGGCTTAAAATTTTAGATTTCTAACTTTCTGAGGTGATATCATTGATTTTGAAATGATCTAAACTTACTTGACGGAGAAGGCAGTGGCACCCCACTCCAGTACTCTTGCCTGGAAAATCCCATGGACGGAGGAGCCTGGTAGGCTGCAGTCCATGAGGTCGCTAAGAGTCGGACACGACTGAGCGACTGCACTTTCACTTTTCACTTTCATGCATTGGAGAAGGAAGTGGCAACCCACTCCAGTGTTCTTGCCTGGAGAATCCCAGGGACGGGAGCGTGGTGGGCTGCCGTCTATGCGGTCGCACAGAGTCGGACACGACTGAAGCGACTTAGCAGCAGCAGCAGCAGCAACCGTTTCTGCTTAGCAATTATGGCAGCTTTTTTTCCCCTTGAAGACTGAAGGCTGGTTATGGAAATCGCATTTGTGTCTCTTCTAAATATGCAGACTCACACTCTAACCTCTCACTTGTGATTCTATGATAAAAAACAAAACAGAAAAGAAGAAGAAGCTGAGAGAAGGGAAGACAACATTCACATTTCTGAACTTAATTTGAAGCTGACTTAACACACTCTGAACCACAGATAAGACTAAAAGCAGTTCCTCCCTACATACCAATTAGAACAAACCTCTCTTACCATGATGGCATGGAGGCTGGGGGGAATCTGGTTATTTAGATGGATTAGTTTATTAAGAGTCAGTGTTTAGGGCAAAGGTGAGAGCTGTTTACCCCCTGAAATTTTGGACAAATTTCTTCTAGTGCTATGTATAACAATATCTAGCATTTACTGGAAGCATGTTTAATGCCGGTACACTGTTAAACTCTTCATTTATTCCTTTAAAAGCATTCCTCTAAATTAGATGTCATTTCCATTTTTACAGATTAAGAAGCAGAGGCTCAGAGAGGTTAACTAATTTTCCCAAGTCACAGAGCTTCCAACTGGACTTCAATTTGAACTCTGGTGAGCCTGATTTACTTATCTTTTCTTAATTTTCCTTTTAGAACTTTGAAACATCTTTAATCCATCTGGAATTTATTTTGGAACATGACATGAAATGAGACATCAATATTTTGTTTTCTACAAATGTACAAATATGCATTTTCTGCAAATGTAGCCAATTAAGCCTGCCACAGCTTAAAAAAATTTTTTTTAGCAATTTAATGACAAGGGGAAATGCTTATGATGAAAGTTAAGTAGAAGAAAAGGAGGAACACTAAGCTATATATACAGTGTCTATATGGGTTAAGTCTCTTCAGTCATGTCTGACTCTTTGCGACCCTTTGGACTGTAGCCTGCCAGGCTCCTCTGTCCATGGGATTCTCCAGGCAAGAATACTGAAGTGGGCTGCCATTTCCTCCTCCGGGGAATCTTCCCAGCCCAGGGATTGAACCCGCATCTCTTATGTCTCCTGCATTGGCAGGAGGATTCTTTAACACTAGCTCCACCTGGGCAGCCCATATACAGTGTAAGTAACAACATAAACATATATATGGCCATTAATATAATATTTGTTGAACAATGACATGGAAATACCACCCTGAATGGTGTTGAAGATTTTGAGATATGGCTTCAGACCACCTGGCTGGATCTAAATCCCTCATCTACCTCTTATTCCCTCTGAGCAGCCTCCTGTAAATTACTTAACTTCTCTGTCCCCATTCTCTCACCTATAAGCTGTGGATAATAATAATAATATCATTACTAGGTAATAATATTACTCATCTCCTGAGGTGACTAAAAGGATTGACTATGCCAACCATGTATCCATGGGTAGTACTTAGCACCAAAAAAAAAAAAAAATGCTACACATATAAATATGCCAAATCCTATATTGATAATGCTGTCATCATATACATTTTAATTTTTTCAAGTTGTCTATGTTTTGTAGGCTATAGCCAAAAAAAAGTTTATTTAGGAATCCTGAGTCTTCAGAATTCCACAAATGCCAAAATACTCTGAAATAAAAAAAAAAAAAATGGGCCCCTTACAAATTCTTTTTTGAGATGCACCCTCACCGGACGAACCCTATATCCCCCAGCAGAAAACAAGCTCCTAATTTCCATATGCTGATAACACAGGGAGCTTTGGCACAAGGATTCAGTTTTTAAAAAATCCTTAAATAATAAATAGGAGGTATTCGGCATTACGAAAACGAGAAGCAATAAATGTAAATAACTCCCAGGCAAATCATCTCTCCAAGCCCTTGAGGTGCTGTGAGACCTGAGAATAGTTACACTGCATTATGATTTATAGTTGGATCTGGAAGTCTGTTCTGTAATCGGTCTGGTAACAGGGGTAGGAATTAACCCTCCATTCACACTGCATTACATTGCTGGGGACATCGCTGAACTGGACTCCACATGAGCCAGACTGCCCTGTATATAAATCAGGGGCAGACACAGGAAGGTAATCCAGATACTTGCTAGCACACAGGGAAATGCTAAGGCAGAAAGCTGATTACTCAAAATCATGCAGTTCTCCTGCTAAACTTCCCCAGGCTTCAGATGAAGCTAATGAAGTAGAGACTGATCTATGTTTCTTTCGAGATGATTGATGGGAAAATCAGCCGCAAATAACTGGGAAAACAATTGGGAGAAAAGCTTAATATGTTTCCTCCAGCATCGAGCCTGTTGCAGCTATGTAAGCGCTACTGTTCAGAAATTCAATGTATAGAAGAAAAGGCTAGGCAACTAGTCCTAGCAACCTGTTATTCTTCTGGGAAATGGTGGCTAAACATTTCCTTCCAGGTGGTTAACCCCCTACCCCAGCCTTTGCCTTTCCACAGAGTCCTTGGAAGGCTGAGAATGCTAAACAGTAGTTGTGTGACTTTGAGCTCATTTCTTGACCTCTCTGAACTTCCTTTTCACCATCTGTCCAGTAAGAATACTTACCTTGCAGTTCATTTAAAGTGCTTCCCTGGAGGCTCAGATGGTAAAGAATCCACCTGCTATATAGGAGACCCAGATTCAATCCCTGGGTTATGAAGATCCCCTTGAGAAGGCAGTGGCTACCCACTCCAGTATTCCTGTCTGGAGAATTCCATGGCCAGAGGAGCCTGGTGGGCTACAGTCCATGGGATCACAAAGAGTTGGACATGACTGAGCAACTAACCGGAGAAGGCACTGGCGACCCACTCCAGTACTCTTGCCTGAAAACTCCCATGGACGGAGGAGCCTGGTAGGCTGCAGTCCATGGGATCGCTAAGAGTTGGACACGACTGAGCGACTTCACTTTTCACTTTCATGCATTGGAGAAGGAAATGACAACCCACTCCAGTGTTCTTGCCTGGAGAATCCCAGGGACCGAGGAGCCTGGTGGGCTGCCGTCTATGAGGTCACACAAAGCTGGACACAACTGATGTGACTTAGCAGCAGCAGCAGAGCAACTAACACTAGAACCTGACACCTAGTGGGCACACAGTAAGTGTCTGTATAACACCTGGGGTTCTGATTTCAAGAGAATTGGAAAGGTCTCTGGGTCACCTACTCCAAACCAATATGTTCATATTTGAATCCCTTTAAGGGGAGAAATGGCTTTTATTCCATGAATATACATCAGGCTTAACCGTAAATATCTAGGAGGAATAACATGTATTTAAATTTACTCTAAGCTAGAAACAATCCATATCAGATTCTGTCAGGTTCTAAAGGGCTAGAAGAAAGACAGAAAACACATTGCTTACTCATTAAGCATTCATTTAGCACCATTGGAAGGACTGATGCTAAAGCTGAAACTGCAATACTTTGGCCACCTCATGCGACGAGTTGACTCACTGGAAAAGACTCTGATGCTGGGAAAGGTTAGGGGCGGGAGGAGAAGGGGACGACCGAGAATGAGATGGCTGAATGGCATCACCGACTCTGTGGACATGAGTTTGAGTGCACTCTGGGAGTTGGTGATGGACAGGGAGGCCTGGCGTGCTGTGATTCATGGGGTCGCGGAGATTCGGACACGACTGAGCAACTGAACTGAACTGAACATGCTAGGTTTGCACTGATCACCAGGGGACAGAGGCCAGACAAGCCTATGGACATTGAAAGTGCTTCTTTCTCTCCTAGCTCCTGTTTCTCAGCTTAGGTGCACTTCTCAGGTAATACAGACACTCAGATCCTGCAGTATGGAATCCAACATTTCACCTTCTCTAACGGGATCCTTCATAGAATGTGATGGTCTTAGCCCCCGAGCTCAAAGGTAGGACATTGATGTTTCTTTGTTTTAATCAAACTCCTGACCCCCTCCAGGCTGGGTAGAAATTCCATCTCAGTCACCATTGAGCATTTACCTCTCTGGGAGTCACTTGAGAATCCGGGAGACCTTCATGGTACCCAGAAGATAGATAAAGGACCCCAAACTTCCCATCCCCCAGGGCCATCACCAGTGCCTCAGAGTCCATGTTGGAAGTTTTCCCTTTCACTCTCAGAAGTGCTCAGCTTCTTCTAAAGCCAAGAACTGGGGTGTTTTCAGTCCTGCCACCCCATCAACATCCGGTTGCCCTGGGAGGTACAGCCATTCTGCCATGTAAACATCCTGCTGTTTCCCACCCTCCAAACTGGACTCTGATCTCTTCATGAGTCCAAGCAGCTCCTTCTGTTCTAGGGCTCTGCAAATGATTTCTGCAGATGGCCAGACAGGAAGTACTATCAACTTTGCAGGCTGTGCCACGTCGGTCACAACGCTTAGCTCTATCTTAGCACTAAAGCAGCCCTGAAAAGTGAAAGTGAAACTGAAAGTTCTTTGCGATCCCATGGACTATAGAGTCCATGGAATTCTCCAGGCCAGAATACTGGGGTGGGTAGCCATTCCCTTCTCCAGGGGATCTTCCCAACCCATGCATTGAACGGGGTCTCCTGCATTGCAGGTGGATTCTTTACCAGCTGAGCTATCAGGGAAGCAGCCCTGGACAAGGCATAAATGGATGAAAGGGGCTTCATCCCCATGACCTTTTACTTATGGACTCTCAAACTTCATTTTCACAAAATGTTTGTATGTCACACGATTTTATTCTTCATTTGATTTTTTTAATGAATTTTGAAAAACCATTCTTAATGTTCAGGACATTAAGAAAAACCTAACTCACTGGAAAAGACTGATGCTGGGAAAGGTTGGGGGCGGTAGGAGAAGGGGACGACAGAGAATGAGATGGCTGGATGGCATCACCGACTCTGTGGACATGAGTTTGAGTGAACTCCGGGAGTTGGACAGGGAGGCCTGACATGCTGTGATTCATGGGGTCGCGGAGAGTCGGACACGACTGAGCGACTGAACTGAACTGAACTAAAAACAAATATACAGACAGCGGTCCAGCTTCGGTGCATGGCCATTAGCTAGCCAACTCCTGTTCTAGCCTCTTGTCCTCTAAGAAACTTAACACAATCTTTTCAGTGAGGCCAGACTTTTGGAAAACAGAAGTCCTTTATGCATTCGTGTGTTTGTTTGGCAAAGCTTTGTAGGGTGACCAGCCATTCCAGATTCCTTGGAATTGAAGTTTCCAAGATGTGGGATATTTAAAACTACAACCTGGAAAATTCCAGGCAAGCTAAGACAGTTGATCTCCCAACCTAATAGGTACCAGGCAATGAAGGTTCCAAAGTGAAGAAAACAAAGTCTTTGTTTTTATGAGCCTGGGATGCTCTTCAGGAAGATGGGTGCCTTTACCCATAACTCTTGTTCTTGACTCAGGGTCCACACTATCACCCACCCACCTTTACCCCCACTCCTGGGCAGAGGATACAAAAAGGCCTGCAAAAGGGCAACCAGAGAAAATGCTTGGGGGAAAAAACCCAACTATCCATTCAACAGATTTGCCTAAGAACAGTGAAGTAGATAGTATTAAAAAACAAAATTCAACTGAGTAAATTTTCAGGATCTCATTGACTTTATTCAGTAATTCATGAATCAAGCAACATCAAATCTAATAGAAAGTCAAAAGATTTTATAGGAGAAGGGAGCACGAACAGGGAAGCTATAGTGGGCAAAAAGCAGGATTATGGCAGGATTTCTTTCGTTTAGGGGAGGGTAGGAGTCTACAGGGAGATGACCTAACTGAAACTGATCTGGCAATTTCTAATTGGCTGGTTTAAGATTCCATTTTTGAGAGAGACAAACTGAATTAAATGAAGTTTTGGTTTGGTGAGTGGTGGCTTAGCATAACTGACACAATTTTGGGCCTGTTGTCTTTAACAGTAGTGTTGGTTACAGGGTCAAAGAAAGAGTACTAACAGTCAAAGAGTACAAACAGTCAAAGTTCACTCTAATGCAACGTGAGTACACCCAACACCTAACCACACCCCTACCCATTGCGCAGGATGGAACTTGGACTAGCCATCTAAGCCTGGGGAGCCTTCCAGAGAGGCTCAAACCTCTTTCACACCTAGAGGCATCTATTGTACTAAAAAATGGAAACTTCCCCAAAGCACATTATAAAGACTATGAGCTATCTTATTGTCCAATTCTGTGCTATATTTAGATACTCAATTGGATTTCAGGAAAAAAGTCTAAATTTGAGGCCCTTTGGAATATGAGGTCCAGGCAGAAAAAATCTCTACTCCCTCACCTCCACCCCCAAATCCATTTTCCTCCATGATAGAGTTTAACAAAGTAATACCGCCTCCCCAGAGCCCCTGTGAGCCTGTTCAGAGCCTTTATTTAGTATAGAAAGTTTCCCACTCAGACTACAAGCCAGAGTGGCGAGTGATGCACTGAGCCCCTGTTGGCCCCTCTACCAGGCAGCTTTGTGCAGTGTACAACCTGTGCCACCATACAAAGCCGCCCTAAGACAACTATCTGACCCTTCGGGGAAAAAATCAGACCCTTTGGAGTTGAAGGGATAAAAGAGGGTGAATCTAATTGCATCAGATATCTTAGGCCCCACTGTGCCATGTGTCCAGGGTAACTGGGATCCAAGCCATCTCTGACTTGAAAGCAGGAACTTGCTTCTTAAAGGAAGTGATTTCTGTCTTCCAGTCACTTGTGTTTTTAACAACTGTCTGTTTCTTGACTTTTGTGTCCTAAATCAAATCCCTTATGATTATACAGTGGGAGTAAGAAATAGATTTAAGGGTCTAGATCTGATAGATAGAGTGCCTGATGAACTCTGGACGGAGGTTCGTGACATTGTACAGGAGACAGGGACCAAGACCATCCCCATGGAAAAGAAATGCAAAAAAGCAAAATGGCTGTCTGAGGAGGCCTTATAAATAGCTGTGAAAAGAAGAGAAGCGAAAAGCAAAGGAGAAAAGGAAAGATATAAGCATCTGAATGCAGAGTTCCAAAGAATAGCAAAGAGAGATAAGAAAGCCTCAGCGATCAATGCAAAGAAATAGAGGAAAACAACAGAATAGGAAAAACAAGAGATCTTTTCAAGAAAATTAGAGATATCAAGGGAACATTTCATGCAAAGATGGGCTCGATAAAGGACAGAAATGGTACGGACCTAACAGAAGCAGAAGATATTAAGAAGAGGTGGCAAGAATACACAGAAGAACTGTACAAAAAAGAGCTTCACGACGAAGATAATCACGATGGCATGATCACTCACCTGGAGCCAGACATCTTGGAATGTGAAGTCAAGTGGGCCTTAGAGAGCATCACTACGAACAAAGCTAGTGGAGGTGATGGAATTCCAATTGAGCTATTTCAAATCCTGAAAGATGCTGTGAAAGTGCTGCACTCAGTATGCCAGCAAGTTTGGAAAACTCAGCAGTGGCCACAGGACTGGAAAATGTCAGTCATCATTCCAATCCCAAAGAAAGGGAATGCCAAAGAATGCTCAAACTACCGCACAATTGCACTCATCTCACATGCTAGTAAAGTCATGCTCGAAATTCTCCAAGCCAGGCTTCAGCAATATGTGAACCATGAACTTCCAGATGTTCAAGCAGGTTTTAGAAAAGGCAGACCCACCAAAGATCAAATAGCCAACAACCACTGGATCATGGAGAAAGCAAGAGAGTTCCAGAAAAACATCTATTTCTGCTTCATTGACTATGCCAACGCCTTTGAATGTGTGGATCACAATAAACTGTGGAACATTCTGAAAGAGATGGGAATCCCAGACCACCTGACCTGCCTCTTGAGAAACCTGTATGCAGGTCAGGAAGCAACAGTTAGAACTGGACATGGAAAAACAGACTGGTTCCAAATAGGAAAAGGAGTACGTCAAGGTTGTATATTGTCACCCTGCTTATTTAACTTATATGCAGAGTACATCATGAGGAACGCTGGGCTGGAGGAAGCACAAGCTGGAATCAAGATTGCTGGGAGAAATATCAATAACCTCAGATATGCAGACGACACCACCCTTATGGCAGAAAGTGAAGAGGAACTCAAAAGACCCTTGATGAAAGTGAAAGAGGAGGGTGAAAAGGTTGGCTTGAAGCTCAACATTCAGAAAACGAAGATCATGGCATCTGGTCCCATCACTTCATGGGAAATAAATGCGGAAACAGTGGAATCAGTGTCAGACTTTATTTTTCTGGGCTCCAAAAATCACTGCAGATGCTGATTGCAGCCATGAAATTAAAAGACGCTTACTCCTTGGAAGGAAAGTTATGATGAACCTAGACAGCATATTAAAAAGCAGAGACATTACTTTGCCAACCAAGGTCCGTCCAGTCAAGGCTATGGTTTTTCCCGTGGTCATGTATGGATGTGAGAGTTGGACTGTGAAGAAAGCTGATTGCCGAAGAATTGATGCTTTTGAACTGTGGTGCTGGAGAAGACTCTTGAGAGTCCCTTGGACTGCAAGGAGATCCAACCAGTCCATTCTAAAGGAGATCAATCCTGGGTGTTCATTGGAAGGACTGATGCTAAAGCTGAAACTCCAATACTTTGGCCACCTCATGCGAAGAGTTGACTCACTAGAAAAGACTCTGATGCTAGGAAGGATTGGGGGTGGGAGGAGATGGGGACGACAGAGAATGAGATGGCTGGATGGCATCACCGACTCGATGGACATGAGTTTGAGTGAACTCCGGGAGTTGGTGGTGGACAGGGAGGCCTGGCGTGCTGTGATTCATGGGGTCGCAAAGAGTCAGACACGACTGAGCGACTGAACTGAACTGATAACTCTGCTTACAGAATGAGCCCACAAAGGATGGGCTGAAACTGGGTTGGGAAAGCTTTTGAAAGCAAGCCAGGTGGAAACTTGAAGACAAAAGGTCTTCAAGCAGATATTGTTTGCAGTCTTGGGTTAAGCAGCTGCTGGGGGTGGGTGAAGACAGTAAGTACGCCCTAAATGAAGCTTCGAAGGGGAACTTGTTTAGCTTGGTAGGGTGGGGAGGTTGAAAGAGGCCATAGGACAAGGTCTTTTTTTTAAATCCGCCACTCCCCTCCCTGAGCTGAGAATTGTTAATCAGGTATGGGTGGCAAAGTTCCCTAAATGTGCAGCCTGACAACACTGCCTGACAGTTGGTAGTCAGGTTGCCATGTCAACAGGAAGAAACCCTATTGGGGTTTATATTTACTCATCACCAAGTTCACTGAGTAGTTCTTGTTTTTAAAGATTGATTGATTGATTGATTTGACTGTAGTGTTCGTTGCTGCACCTAGGCTTTTCTCTGGATGTGGTGAGTGGGGGATACTCCTTGTTGCAGCTCGTGGGCTTTTCATTGCGGTGGCTTCTCTTGTGGAGCTCAAGCTCTAGAGCGCAGGGTCAGTAGTTGTGGCCCACAGGCTTAGTTGCTACACAGCGTGAAGGATCTTCCCAGACCAGGGATCAAACCAGTGTCCCTTGCATTGCAAGGCGGATTCTTAATCACTGGACCACGAGGGAAGCCCCTGTATGAGTAACTCTTACCTATGGACTTCCCTGGTGTTTCAGACGGTAAAGCATCTATCAACGCGGGAGACCTGGGTTCGATCCCTGGGTCAGGAATATTCCCTGGAGAAGGAAATGGCAACCCACTCCAGTACTGTTGCCTAGAAAATCCCATGGACGGGGGAGCCTGGTGCAGGCTACTGTCCATGGGGTCACAAAGAGTCGGACACGACTGAGTGATTTCACTTTCACTTCACTTTCTACCTATGGATAAAGCTAAAACAGCTGATCTTTGACTCCCAGATTGCTTCCCTAGGCAATGGAATTATTTCGACTGCAGTGGGGAAGATGGAGATCCTAGAGGCACCCAGAGTATGGCAGAGGTTGGTGGGACTGGTAGAGGGATGGAGCTCCTGTGAGCATTCTGTTTATCTGACAGGGAAATTCATATTTACCGTGGGTCTCCTATGTGTCTGATATTCTGCTATAAGCTGCACAGATTAGGTTTTATTTTATTCTCACAGCTATCCTATAGGATTGCTATTAGTATTCCTATTTTACAGATAAGAGAGGCTAAACGGCCAAACAGCAAAGCAGTAGTTAACTGAAGATAATCCACAAAATGGATTATTCAGTTCAGTTCAGTTCAGTCGCTCAGTCGTGTCCAACTCTTTGTGACCCCGTGAACCGCAGCACGCCAGGCCTCCCTGTCCATCACCAACTCCCGGAGTTCACTCAAACTCATGTCCATCGAGTCGGTGATGCCATCCAGCCATTTCATTCTCTGTCATCCCCTTCTCCTCCCACCCCCAATCCTTCCCAGCATCAGGGTCTTTTCCAGTGAGTCAACTCTTCACGTAAGGTGGCCGAAGTATTGGAGTTTCAGCTTTAGCATCAGTCCTTCCAATGAACACCCAGGACTGATCTCCTTTAGAATGGACTGGTTGGATCTCCTTGCAGTCC
The DNA here is from genome assembly GCF_049115385.1 of Moschus berezovskii. NCBI lineage: Eukaryota > Metazoa > Chordata > Mammalia > Artiodactyla > Moschidae > Moschus > Moschus berezovskii. The sequence goes on from NC_142483.1 coordinate 22,849,783, forward strand.
AAGGGACTCTCAAGAGTCTTCTCCAGCACCACAGTCCAAAAGCATCAATAGGCAGCTATTTAAAAGTCATCTTTCTGAATATGTTTCTTGATTCATTCTCAAAACTGCACCATACAGCCTACCTATATGATAAAATACATGTGATGAATAAATATCCATAGAAAATGTATGGATAATAATGTTGCTGTTGTTGTTCAGTCACTCAGTCATGTCCAACTCTTTGTGACCCCATGGAATGCAGCACACCAGGCTTCCCTGTCCTTTGCCATCTCTCAGAGCTTGCTTAAACTCATGTCCAATGAGTCAGTGATGCCATCCAACCATCTTGTCCTCTATTGTCCCCTTCTCCTCCTGCCTTCAATCTTTCCCAACGTCAAGGTCTTTTCTAATGAATCAGCTCTTTGCATCAGGTGGCCAAAGTATTGGAGCTTCAGCTTCAGCATCAGTCCTTCCAATGAATATTCAGGATTGATCTCCTTAAGGATTGACTCATGTGATCTTGTTACAGTCCAAGGGACTCTCAAGAGTCTTCTCCAATGCCACAGTTCAAAAGCATCAGTTCTTCAGTGCTCAGCCTTCTTTATGATCCAACTCTCACATCCATACATGACTACTGGAAAAACCATATCTTGGACTATATGGACCTTTGTTGGTAAAGTAATGTCTCTACTTTTTAATACATCATCTAGGTTTGTCATAGCTTTTCTTCCAAGGAGCAAACATTTTTTAATTTCATGGCTCCAGTCCCCATCTGCCACGATTTTGGAGCCCAAGAAAATAAAGTCTGTCACTGTCTCATTGTATCCCCATCTATTTGCCATGATGTGATGGGACCGGATGCCATGATCTTCATTTTTTGAATGTTGAGTTTTATGCCAGCTTTTTCACTCTCCTCTTTCACCTTCAACAAGAGGCTCTTTAGTTATTCTTCACTTTCTGCCATAAGGATGGTATCATCTGCATATCTGAGGTTATTGATATTTCTCCTGCCAATCTTGATTCTGGTTTGTGCTTCATCCAGCCCGGTATTTCACATTATGTATTAAGTTAAATAAGCAGGGTGACAATATACAGCCTTGACGTACTCCTTTCCCAATTTTGAACCAATCCGTTGTTCCATGTCCAGTTATAACTGTTGCTTCTTGACCTGGAAGCAACAGGTGTGTAAATCACCAAAAGTCACCCAGCTGTGAACAAGCTAAGACCACATATTCAGAGCTTGCTGTGCAAGGGAGTTGGCCACCATCATTTGCATGTGGTAGAGACTGAAAGGCAGGCAAAAGGAATGAAAACTTTGTAGTTGAAAAAAGGAACACTATAGTCTTGCCTGATTGGAGGCCATTGGCACAAGGAAGATAGAAATAAGGCTGCCTAGGAGCAGGACATCCTGTGTGATTAGTTATTTACTTTGTTTGGCTTTCTCTGATTGATCCTAAGATCCAATTACATGCTACTTACAAGAGACACATTTTAAATATAAAGATCCAAATAGATTAAAAGTGTATGTTTAGTCAGTGGTGTCCAACTGTGGAAAAATATGTGCAGTGCCAATAATAGCATATAAAGGGTTGCTGCTGCTCTTTAGTTGCTTAGCCGTGTCCAGCTATTTGTGACCCCATGAACTGTTGCCCCCAGGCTCTTCTTCCCATGGGATTTCCCAAGCAAGAATACTGAAGTGGGTTTCCAACTCCTTCTCCAGGGGCTCTTCCTGATCCAGGGATTGAACTCATTTTTCCTACTTGGCAGGTGAATTCTTTACCACTGAGCCACCAGGGAAGCCCCCATAAAAAGGTAGAGTAGCCATATTATTAATAGATTAAAAACAGTTAAATATAAACAATATTATGAAAGATAAAGAGGGATGCTTCATAATGATTAAAGGATTTTGATTCATTATCAAGAAGAAATAATAATCACGAATATGCTAACAACAGAACTTCATAATAAACTAAGTATAAAGTATGGCAGAGTCCCTGCATATACAGTTTTTCTGTGGCCTTGGTGTGAGCTGAGGATATTTCCCTATACTTTGACTTTGGCCATCTGACTTGCTTTGGCCAATGGCATGAAGGTGGAAGAGGCAGTGTGCCAATTCCAACCTCAGACCTTAAGAGGCATAGCAACTTTCTGTTTGTTTTCTTGTGCTTCTGCCTAACCCAGGAGAGGAAAATGCCCCAGCTGGCCTACTGGTCCTAATATGATGACAGACACACAATGAAGAATTACCTGACCAATCAGCAGACTTGCAGCTTGGACCCTCTCAGCCTAACCCAGAATTAGAGAGTATGATGAACAATTCTGTGGCTTCCCCAATGGCTCCGTGGTAAAGAACCCTCCTGCCAGTGCAGGAGATGTGGGTTTGATCCCTGGGTTGGGAAGATCCCCTAGAAAAGAAATGACAATCCACTCCGATACTCTTGCCTGGGAAATCCAGCGGACAGAGGAGCCTGCGGGCTATAGTCCATGAGGTCACAGAGTCGGACATGACTGAACATGCATGTACTACTACTACATGAACAACTTTATGTCAACAAACATAGAAACTAGATTTAGGAACACTGCACTCCAAAACATAATAAATTCCCATTGTCCAGGACATTGAAGCTGGCTACTGCAAAGAGGAATGTTTATGGAGAACTCTGAGAGGTACCACCAAGGTTTCTCCTGACAGTGTTTTTATGTATGAATCCCAGTTTCAGGAGACCCTCTAAACTGGCCACACGGCTAGCTCAGAAAAAGTGAGACGAAGTATGTAATACAGACGTTTCCAAATGAGTCAGCTGCTTCTTTTCCATCTGAAAATTAAATACAGCCTCAGGAGCCCTTCGCTGCAAGTGGGGTGGCCAGTGATGTGGGTGAGGCGTGGGGGGAGTGAGACAGGGAATGGAAGACAGCAGATGAGGGCTGTGTTACCAAGCAGACGTTACTACGGAGAGTGGAACTCAGTGCTGCGAGGGGGCCACGGGAGACCGTGTCGCAGCTCATCCCAGCTGCGGGGTGAGGAAGCTGGAGTGTTCACCCACAGGCTCCCTGTCCAGCACTGATTGAGAGCCCCTCCTGAGACATTAGCTTGATGGTGCTGTCGGCTTGTTCAGGGCCAAGCAAGCTCCCACAGCCAGGAAAAAACCCTCAGGCAGAGACTGCAGACACTCCCAACAGTCAGGATTGTTCTCTGTGTAGAGGTGACTGCTGAGAAATAATGGGGGGCAGGGGAAGCAGGTCAGGTACCGAGAGCATCCGCTCCAGCCTTGAATGAAGAATGGGATTCTAAAACACATAAAGAAGCAAACAATAGAAATTTGAAATTTGTTACGTTTTTTATTTCATTAGAAGTTCAGAATATCTAGATAAACCCCAAGTCTATTTCATTTTTGAACCAATGTAGTTCCTTGTTGGGAGGCCTTTTTTCAAGATCCCAGAGCAGAATGACTTGGTAAAGAAAAGCTGGTGATGCCTCCCGGTCATCCTTACATTCTTCACTGGAGGTAAAGTGAGGCAACCTATGTTCAGATCCCCAGTGCACCCCACACTAAGCCTGGCATAGTCACTCATCCCTCCAAACCTCAGTTTCTTTATCTATGAAATGAGTATGATGTCTGCATGCCTTCTGACTCTGAATAATGGTTACTCAAATCCGTTTTACCTGCCTTCATTAATCAAGGTCATTGTTAGACCTGCATGTCCTCCAAATAGCACATAGCCTAAACAGTGTTTTCCTGAGTTATTTTGCAGAAACTTGGAGTCAGCTATGTCTAATTTCAGTTGAGCTAGTTAAGACTGGATAGGACCACTGACCCTCCAACTGGGCATGTGGCAGTGCCCACTCCACACGTGACCTTTTGGCATCAGAGGACTGAAAACTCCACTATCCTATCATTCTGCTGCTGCTGCTGCTAAGTCACTTCAGTCATGTCCGACTCTGTGTGACCCCATAGACGGAAGCCCACCAGGCTCCCCCATCCCTGGGATTCTCCAGGCAAGAACTCTGGAGTGGGTTGCCATTTCCTTCTCCAATGTGTGAAAGTGAAAAGTGAAGTCGCTCAGTCGTGTCTGACCCTTAGCGATCCCACAGACTGCAACCCACCAGGCTCCTCCATCCATGGGATTTTCTAGGCGAGAGTACTGGAGTGGCTTGCCATTGCCTTCTCTGGCCTATCTAGTAGAGAAGACAAGTAAGTAGGGATTACAATACAGTGGGAATGGTGTTATAGCAAAGGCGATTGCCTAAGGCTAAGAGCAACCGAGAGAAATAGGCTGGGAAAGAAAGAGATTACACAAACTAGATCTCTTTGGTGGTCATGCAAACGTCCCTTGCAGACATACCTCCACTAGAGGGAGGGTAGCTAACCGAGGGCTACAGCTGCTGCTGCTCTGAAACCCATCCCAGCGCAGAGACCAAGGCCATGCTCCACGGGCCTTTGACTCCCCATGACCACTGAGTCTTTCTTAAACAAGGTGGCGGTTCAGTTGCTTCCATTCAGCCTTCTCTCCCTGTCTTTTGGCTTTGTGGTCAGACATCTCTCCTAATTTTTTCCAACTTCTCCCAATTTCTTTTCATTTGGACATTTCTCCTTACAAAAAAAAAAATTATTGAATATTTAACTCTATATTCGCATCAGCTTCTTGGAGGACCCAAACTCATTGTCTTGAAGGATAAATTGGAGTAGAAAGGAAGTCAGAGGCAAGGACATGAACACAGGCAAGGAGGCAAGAAGGTTACAAGGACAGGAAATGGAGACACATACAGAACCTGGTGGGGCAGGAAGGAAGGAGGTGGAAGGGGAAGTTCCTTCCCGAGTGTGTTCCCAAGAGGGGACTGACTGGGAGGTCAGAGACAAAACCACTGCTCAGAGGTCAGTGAGCAATTATTAGGGCCTCCCCTGGAGAGGGTGAAGTGATGGAGAAGAGAGAAGAGATAGATGCAAGGGATACGCACAAGGTAGAATTGTTATTAATAGAACTTGGACACTGAATATGGAGGGTGGCTGAAAGTAAGGAGTTGAGGAGAATACCCAGATTTCTAGTGGGAGCAACATAGTCTATAGAAGCCACCAATTCACTGAAAACAAACTCGTCAAGAAGCACACCCACACATGCCTTCATGAAGCTCTATGCCATTCACAGCTTGGAATTCACGTGAAATTTAAAAACACAAATAAGCTGTCCTTCCCCAAAAGAAACCCCCTAAATCCTCAAAAGCCATTGGAAGTGTCTCATTCAACACACATTGCTAGAAATGTGGTTTCATCAAATCTATCTGGCCAACTAGTCATGTCATGAAGAGCATTGGGAACGTTGGAGGTCCCTGGAGTCTGGGTAGAGCTATGCCCCAACCATAAGAGGACATGAAGGTTTGAGAGTCCTTGGTATACAGCTAGAAACTGAAGTCAGGAGGCTTTCAGTGGGTGAGCATGCTCTGAAAAGGAAGAGCAGGAGCCAGTTTATGAGTTTTTTATTGCTGCTATAACAAAGTACCACAGTCATGGTGGCTTAAAGCAACATGAATGTATTGTAACCTCTGGTCTTTGAGGTTAGAAGTCCAAAACGGGCCTGACAAGGTTAAAATCAAAGTGTGGGCAGAGATGCGTTGTTTCTAGAAATTTTAGGGCAGCAGTCCCCAACCTTTTTGGCACCAGAGACCAGTTTCATGGAAGACAGTTGTTCCATGGAATGGGTTGGTGGGGTAGGGGTATGGTTTCAGGATAATACAAGGACACTGCATTTATTGTGCACTTATTTGTATTATTATTACATCAGCTCCACCTCTCATCATCAGGCATTGGATCCCAGAGGTTGGAGACCCTGCTCTAGGTGAAAATCTGTCTGCCCTTTGCCTTTTCTTGCTTCCGCAACTGCCTGGTCCCTTCGCTCATGGCTGCTCCCCCGCACTGGCCTGACTTCCCTCTTTTTTTCACTCGTCATAGTTTGTTCTCTGACTCTGACCTTCTTGCCTCCCTCTTTCACTCATAAGGACCCTTGTGATTTCATTGGTCCCGCTCAAATAATCCAGGAAAATCCCCCCATCTCCAGAACAGTAACATAATCACATCTGCAAAGACCCTTTTGTCATTAAGGTAATATATTCCAGGCTCTGAGGATTAGACTGTGGATATTTTTGGAGAGCGTTGTTCTGCCTCTCACAGCCAGGGACTAAATCCTAGAAAACATGACTATTTATGGAACAGACAAGACCTTGGAACAAGTTGGATAAAGAACTAAAAGCAGGGAAAACTTCCATGCAGCCAGTTACCAGTGATCCTTTCAATTCCAATTTATGTCCTAGTTAAAGTTGCTGTGTTGAGAAGTAAGATTTAGTGTTTTGTGTTTGTTTGTTTTTCCTCTCTCTCTCTATTCCTGCCTGTGACCTCCTTCAACTACTGAAAAATACAAAGCTCTTTGGGGTAGAATATAAGCCCTTCAGACAGCACTCAGGTATGCACAGTAAGCATTACAGGCTCAGAGTATGATCATCATTATTATTATTGGTATTATTATTACTATTTACTTATTTATTTATTTGACTGTGCTGGGTCTTAGTTGCAGCATGCTAGATCTTTTCGTTGTGACACGTGGGATCTAATTCCCTGACCAGAGATCAAACCCAGGCCCTCTACATTAGGAGCACAAAGTCTTAATCACTGGACCACCAGGGAAGTCCCTCTTATTTTGAAGCTGCTGCTGCTGCTAAGTCGCTTCAGTCATGTCCGACTCTGTGCGACCCCATAGACGGCAGCCCACCAGGCTCCCCCGTCCCCGGGACTCTCCAGGCAAGAACACTGGAGTGGGTTGCCATTTTCTTCTCCAATGCGTGAAAGTGAAGTCGCTCAGTCGTGTCCGACTCTTCGCGACCCCATGGACTGCAGCCTACCAGGCTCCTCTGTCCATGGGATTTCCCAGGCAAAAGTCCTGGAGTGGGTTGCCATTGCCTTCTCCTATTTTGAAGCTACTCCATCCCAGGCAAAAGTCCTGGAGTGGGTTGCCATTGCCTTCTCCTATTTTGAAGCTACTCCACACCAAAGGGAAATAGGCCTCTTCTGAGAAGGGCTGGTTCCATTCATTGAAAGGACTGTGGCCTTATGGGGTTATTCCTGATTGTGGGGTAAGTCTGAGCTCTCTGTAGACCCCCAGAAGCCTGTGAAGCTCCTAGCTCAGTCCCTCTCTGCCTTTGAGAGGTCGCTTCTCCATCTCTGATGATCCAATGGCCCTACGGCAAAGGCAAGATGTCATACCCTCCTTCCGACTCAGGGTTGAAATAAGCAACCTCTCACTAACTGTTTGCTTGGAAGATGCAGTGTGAAAGGGTCACCTTGAATTTTCTCCTTTCCCAGCCTCAAGTAGGATATCTGGCCCTCGGGATTCCCTTGCCTTAAGAATTTTCTGTCACATATGACAGCATAATTCAACAATGTAATGATGCCAGAGATCACGGGTTGTGGTAGGTCAAATTCCCCAGAAGCAACCCCTGAGACAAGGATTCATCTGCAAGTGATGTACTAAGGAAGTGCTCCCAGGAGCGCTAGGGGAGGGAACAGGGAAAGCAAGAGAGGAGAGAAAAGGCTAATTAGGCTGCAATATTGAGCAAAGGTGCAGCCTCAGCCTGATCCCTTAGGAAGCCCCGGAGGGCAGAATACACCTAGGAGTCTACCCTGCTAAAAACAAGGGAGCTGGGCATCCCTGAAGCAGCACTGCTGGGGCACTGACTATGATCAACCTCTACTTCCAGCTCTCTGCACATCCCCTGAGCAGAAACAGTGCCCAGCTCAGAGGAGGTGTGGTTCTATCATGTGACACCAAGCTGCTAACTAGCCTCTCAGCCTAAAAGTCCAGGAACTCTACAAACCCAGGGAATCTGGAGGGCTTTCAGGGTATAACAAATTCTTCTCCTACTAGACCAAACTCGTGACAAATCTAATTGAATGCAGGGAGCTGCCTGAGAGTTTGTGATTTGCCCAGGATGAACGGCTCTGCTTGTCTTCATTTCAAAAAGCATCACTTCTTGCCTGTGACACATGGCCCTAGAGAATGCGTATTTTTTCCCCAGCAAATCAGCAAAATCTAATTTCCAAAATATTTCCTACAGTCCTCCAACACACAATCTCAGCCAAATGGAATTAAATTCTACCTTTTCTTGAAGGTGAGTCTTTTTTTCAGCATGAGCAATAGAGTCATGTTTCATTTCAAATCCCCAAACACTGAGGCTATTGATCTTGTTAAATGTGAAGATTAATGTTTCTGAAGTGTCTACATGAAGGGAAATATCCAGACAATCACAAGTAACATCCAATAAACAAACATAATAAATATTGAACAAGTTGAAGGAACTACCAGTGCAGGAGAAGAGTTAGATCAGAATGTGTGTATGTTTGTGTGGAGAGAGACAGACAGAGCAATTACTACTTACCACTCTCTCTCAACTTATATTTTTATCAGGACAAGATCGAGTCCAGTCCTAGCCCCAGAGTTTGTATCTCTCTTCCTAGTCTCTTCTATTAAAACTTAAAATTCAAACATATGATAAGAAATAAGGATGGAACACCTGAATTTTCAGTGAAAACCATGGCCCTAGGAGCCAGCAATGTGTTATCAAGAAGGAAGATCTTTATTCTAGAATATTTACAGAATAAGAAATAGGGAGGCAAAATCAGATTAGAGCTGATGATGTTCATACCCTCTGAAATGCAGGAAGGGAAGGAGGATGAGGTGTGGGATATGATGGAGCAGAACAAGGCCAGGAGCCTGGAAGACGGAGCACCTCGTGGAGCCAGAGTTGGCACCCAAGCCATGGATGCCCTGCCACCTGTGACTGGCAGCCGAACGTGACTATTAACTCGGATAGATCTTGATTCCGCTTTAGAGAAATTTGGAAATGTTGCACATGGTTAGGAAAGAAGTTCATGTGACTTAAAAGGTTAAAAATAGGCATACAAAAAATATTGATAGATTTGTTGTTCAGTTGCTGAGTCGTGTCTGGCTCTTGAAACCCCATAGACTATAACTGTACAGGCTCCTCTGTCCATGAAATTATCCAGGTAAGAATACTGGAGTGGGTAGCCATTCCCTTCTGCAGGGGTTCTTTCCAACCCAGGGATCAAACCCATGTCTCCTGCATTGGCAGGCAGATTCTTTTACCACTGAGCCACCAGGGAAACCCAAGATTAGAAACAGGCATATGAAAAACATCAATAGAGCAACAAATTTATTCAACCTGCCAAAGAGAAAAGTCATGGAAGATTACGCCAAGTTGCTCTGCTTTTCAAAGAGGTGAGACAGAACTCCAGTCCTACAAAAAATGAGACGTCCTCACATACCTGGATACAAAATACTTTCATTCTTACTGAAAGTAGCCCATACATTATTTTATATTACCTAACATGCGTTAACAAATAGCAGCCCTATGAGTTACATTATGTTATTACCTCATCTTTATAAGTGAAAATCAAGGCTAGACTATTTGAATTTAAATCTAAATTTAAAATAAAAACTCACTTCCTCAGTCACACTGGCCCAACAGACAACACGGGGCTAGTGGCCACCACACTGAACAGCACAGATCTAGAATATTTTCAATCTTACAGAAAGTTCCAATCACTGAAAGTGCCCTAATGGGTGAAGTAATCTACCCAAGATTCTATGACTATTAAGAACTTGAGGAGGATCCCAGGTTCCACCTTACAGAGTGTGCATCCCCTCCTGAGACAGTACATTAGGTTCCTGTTGCTGCTGTAACAAATTACTGCAAACTTAGTGGCTTCTACCACACAAATGTATTACCTTACAGTTCTGGAGGTCACACATCTGAAATGGGTCTCACTAGGCTGTATCTCTTCTTGAAGCTCCCAGGAAGAATGCATTTTATTGCATTTTCCTGCCTCTACAGGCTACTCTGTCCCTCAGCCAGCATCTCCTTTCTTGATCTTCAAAGACAGAAATGTCAGTCTAAGCCCACCCCTGGCTGCCTCCCACTGCCCTCTCTCTGGCTCTCCCTGTCTGTCTCCTCCACTCATAAGAACATGTAATTACATTGGGCCAACCCAGACAATCCAGGATAATATCTCCTTATTGTTGTGATTTAGTCGCTCAGTCGTGTCTGACTCTTTGCAACCCCATGAACTGCAGCACACCAGGCTTCCCTGTCCTTCACTACCTCCCAGCATTTGCTCAAACTCATGCCCATTACATTTAACCCATGTCCTTTTCAGGATCTTTTTTTAGGAGTAGGGATGCTAAAGCTGAAACTGCAATACTTTGACCACCTCATGCGAGTTGACTCACTAGAAAAGACTCTGATTCTGGGAAAGGTTGGGGGTGGGAGGAGAAGGGGACAACAGAGAATGAGATGGCTGGATGGCATCACCGACTCGATGGACATGAGTTTGAGTGAACTCCGGGAGTTGGTGATGGACAGGGAGGCCTGGTGTGCTGTGATTCACGGGGTCGCAGAGAGTCGGACATGACTGAGCGACTGAACTGAACTGAACTGAAAGCATCCAGCTAGGGTCTTTGAGAGGACAGAATCACAACGGTGCCAAGGACACTGTGACAGAGATAAATGGACCTAAACTCAGAAGAAAATCTGGGACCCTCCAAGGAGGACAGATGAAAAATAAAGCCACATTTTCCCAGTGTGATTTATCTAAAGTCATTTATGATAAGACATTTCAGGGCAAACAGGCCACATCAGAGGTGCAGATCTCTCAGGGAAATTCAACCACCAAAGAGGACGAGATTGTTTCTGTCCAGCAAAGCCTTTAAATGGCAACCAACTGCTTCATCTGTGGCTAAACATGAGAGGGGGAAATTGCTTTGTAGCTTTTTAGACTGAGATACTACTGAGTACACATAAAGTCATGGTTTTTTGACTCTTTATTGATTTAAAGGATTTTCAAGGGGTGATTTTGACCTACACAGTTTCTGCCTGATGTGCCAACTTTAAACCCTAACTCCCACATAAGATACAACTCTCCTCTTAAGTCTTTTAGCACCTGTGGGCTCAAGAATCATTCATATTGCATGAGTTTCTTGAAAGGCTCTCTGATTCTAATCGAAACTGGTCCCACTAAACCCTAGTGCTCATGTTTGCTTTTAAACAACTCACACCTTGCTATAAAGTGTAGGAGCTTTTCCCCATCTCATTTGGGGCACTGGGAGCACCGGCCCCAAGGAGCTTAGGGTCAGATGGGTTTTGCAGTTAATTATTAAAGCAGCAATTATACAAGCAAGAAGAGTGAAATTGGAAATGAATCCAGCAGCTGATGGTGGGTTGAGTTTAAGAGGACTGAGAGTCATAGACACAACAAAGCAATCAACCCAGGGTTTGCATAACCAAATGACAAGTAGCACCATGTGCTTTAGGAAATAACTAAATGGATTTTTCTCTGGATTATTTCCATCTTTGTATCAAAAGAGTGACTGTACTTCTAAAACACTGCCTGGCCTCTGGGAGAGACGGGATGACCCTAGAAGGAGGAAGACCTTGGCTTCAGACAAATCTTTCAGTCCAGCACCTGTGAGACCCTGGCAGATGACTTCATTTTCTTATATAGAAAGAGAAGAGAGTCTTCCCACAGTGTGTTTCATGAAACACCCCTTGTGAACAGTGTTCCATTTTGTAAAAAGATTCTGCCATCAAGTAAGTCCAGCTTGGCAAGTTTCCCTTGCCATATACCCCCTCTTGGAAATTTACAATGTACCTGAGCAAATTAAAGTCTCTGAGAAGTCCTATAGTATAAAGAAATTCTGCTTGAATTCAATCTGTCCCAAACATTCTTGAGCATAGATAATATTTTTGGTAAAATATGAAAGTGTGTTCCAAGGAGCCCACATTGAGAGAACTCAGAAATCTCATGTAAACTCTGACGGAGTAAAAGCGGGTCTGCTTGTGCACATGGCTCCAGGTACAGAGGAAACTAGGGGCTGCCAAACGTGGCCGGTTTGCCAAATCCAGTCCGTGAGCTACGTATGTTTTCACATTTTAAGTGACTGAAAAAAATTAAAAGAAGACAAGTGAAAATTATATGAAATTCAAATTTCAGCATTCACAAAATTTTGGAGTATAGCCATAGCCACTTGTTTATATATCTTCTATAACTGATTTTGAACTACACTGGCAGAGTTGAAGAGTTGTGCCAAAGTCTGCAGTGGCACGCAAAGTTTAAGATACCTCCCTCTCTGGCCCTTATGGTACTGATTCCCAACCTTTCAGGCACCAGGGAACAGTTTTGTGGAAGACAGTTTTTCCACAGACCAGGGTGGCAGGAGGATGGTTTCAGGATTACTCAAGCACAAAACATTTATTGTGCACACTTATTTCTATTATTATTAAATCACCTACACCTCAGATCATCAGACATTAGATTCCGGAGGTTGGGGATCCCTGCTTTACAAGAAAGATGTGCAAAGCTCTGCAGTAGACAATTAAATTGTGCAAATGAACTAAAATCTATTCTTGCCATTCTCCATACAAGCTGCCTCATTTTCTGGGGAGAGGATTAAAGTTATAACAAGTTTTGGAATGAGATCTTCATATTTTTTTTTTAATAGTCTTAATTATCCTTTTTTCTGGTCTCTGCTATAGCTTAGCAATGACTTGAGCTGAGCCACCCCTACTCAGATTCCAGGTCTTTCCATCACTCAAAGTGTCCATAGTTTTCTTCACATGAGTCTTTCCCACATAATAGTTATATTCAGGTGGCAATTCAGGAAAAAGATGAGGAAAGAAGGAAAATAGAATTTAAAGTTTGGGTGACTTTGACAGGGATATTACTATTTGCAAAAGCATCATCCACCATTTTTGTAGGGAGGAGAAAGGGCTGAACCTGGGCAAAAGGAGGGAGGATAGGAAGGGGCACTTTGTACTCATTTGTAAACATTCTGATGAAGGATAGTGGAAGTCAGCCTCTGAGAAGACAGGAAACATGGATTCAACCCAGGAAGTAACTCGCACACTGGAGTCATTAAGACCGTGATTTGAATTCTGGCCCTGACACGTAGTTACCATGTTGCCATGCTCCACCCTCAGCAACAAGCTTAACTCACAGAGAAAATGGACAGAGTCGAGTCATCAGTTCAGTTCAGTTCAGTCGCTCAGTCATGTCCGACTCTTTGTGACCCCATGAATCACAGCACGCCAGGCCTCCCTGTCCATCACCAACTCCCGGAGCTCACTCAAACTCATGTCCATCGAGTCGGTGATGCCATCCAGCCATCTCATTCTCTGTCATCCCCGTCTCCTCCCACCCCCAATCCCTCCGAGCATCAGACTCTTTTCCAGTGAGTCAACTCGTCACATGAGGTGGCCAAAGTATTGGAGCTTCAGCTTTAGCATAAATCCTTCCAATGAACACCCAGGATTGATCTCCTTTAGAATGGACTGGTTGGATCTCCTTGCAGTCCAAGGGACTCTCAAGAGTCTTCTCCAACACCACAGTTCAAAAGCATCAATTCTTCAGCGATCAGCTTTCTTCACAGTCCAACTCTCACATCCATACATGACCACGGGAAAACCCATAGCCTTGACTAGACGGACCTTTGTTGGCAAAGTAATGTCTTTGCTTTTTAATATACTATCTAGGATGAGAATTAAATAAGATGTTTTTTATTTAACAACCACCGTTGCAAGAATAAGGTCTCTTAATCCTCACCACAACCCTGAGGGAGGAACTTGTTGTCATTCCTATTTCACAGATGGGAAGACTGAGACACAGGTCACATGGCAGAGCTTGGATTTAAACCCAGGAAGTCTCGTTATAGCTGCTTTGCTCATGCTCAGTGGACACCACTGACTGGCACATGTTAAACATTTGATGAATATCAGTTTTTAAATGCCTCTTAAAATGAAAAAAATACTTGTTATTAGCCTGCTGTTTCTCAATATGTGTATGGACTTCCCAGGTGACACTAGCAGTACAAACCTGCCTGCCAATGCAGGAGACGTGAGAGATGCCTGTTCGACCCCTGGGTCGGGAAGATCCCCTAGAGCAGGAAATAGCAATCCACTGCAGTATTCTTACCTGGAGAATCCCATGGACAAAGGAGCTTGGTGGGCTACAGTCCAGTCCATAGGGTCACAAAGAGTTGGACAAGACTAAAGTAACTGATCACACACACATATGAAGAGCGGGGGCCTCTGGAATTAGACCAACCTATGTTCTGATTCTTGGCCCACCAGTAACTAACAGCATTCAGTGAATATTTATGGGAAGATTAAGTATGTTACTTAACAGAGAACATTAAAATTTGGAGGTGCAGTAACATGCTGAATCCTGAAGGAAATCTTCATGACGATGGGAGTCATAGATATCATTTTAAAAGTTCTTGCAGCATATTTTTAAAAAGTGAAAAGCAGATAAAATTAATTGTACTAATATATTTTATTTAACCCTACATCCAAAATGTTACCATTTCAACATGTTATCAATATAAAAAAATTATTGAAGGTACACTTTAGATTTTTTTCATGATAAGTCTTCAAAATCTTGTGTTTTTTTACAGCTACAGCACAACCCAGTTTGAACCCCCCACATTTCAACTTCAGTAGCAATGTGTGTCTCATGGCAGTCATCATAGACAGTTCAGCTGTAAGCAGTAAACTCCCTGAGGGCACAGAACCACAATAGCCTCACTGCTCTATCCACAGCACCAGACTCTGCTTGACTCAAAGTAAGCCACGTAAGTATTTGATATTAAAAAAATAAAAATAAAAAAATAAAACATTTTAAAGGAATAATTGTACAGAAGAAGAAAGGGAAGCCCAGAGTGAGGAAGGGATTGACTCCGAGGTCACAGCACTAATTAATAGGAAACCACTACCAGCCCTCATCTGGAGCTGTACGGCCCTAGCACCTCCTGGAAACTGTAAGCATCACTCAAGCCAGTCTTCCCCACTGGGTGCATATATGCTCCACAAGGTGAGCCCAAAGCATTTTTCTCTAAAACTTGACCTTAAAAGATAGGAAGTTTGATTTTGTGAGAGAAGTTTTCTTTCTATTCCCTTGTAAATCCTGTAGATGGATAGGTATTATGTAAGCAGCATTAACGTGCAAGGCACTGACTGCTGGAAATGGTATTTTAAAGTCCTCTGAACAGCTCTTATATTATCAGTGGAGATTTCCTTCAAGATTCAGCCTTCAATTTCTCCAGGCAAAGCTGCAAAGTGAGTCAGAGTTAACACTCCATCCCCAGGTTCAACTGGAGGGGCAGGGGAAGCAGAGGTGGGGAACCCGTGGGCAGGAGTGAGATGAGAGAGAACACGGTCAGCATAGCTCATAATCCTAACCCTTATTTATCCCTCCAAAAATCAGAATTAGCGTCCTAAGAAAAATCTCCCTCCCTCGGAAGTTTCCATTGTAAATGAAAGGACAGTAATCACCAAAATAAGAAAAAAGAAAGCGTGGAGATGCAGAAAATATTGGCTCAGCCTTTATTTATAAGCAGAACAAAGAGAGTTTCATGATATCACAACGTCCTATTTTCATTATGAAATTCATATTTTATCTATTTATAAAAAAGAGATATGGAAGATTACTTTTCAAAATCTTAATTACAGTTATCACTAGTAGTAAAATTACGAGTGATTTTTCTTTACTCTTGGTTGATCTATAATTTTTAATTTTCTTCAATGGATATTTAGTATTTGGGTAAGAGAAAAAAATGAAAACTTAAATAAGTTTATGCACATATACATACATTCACCTATGATTTCAAATGTTTCAACAATATTTAGGCACTAATAACTTTTGGAGGTTCCCATGAAACTCATACTTTTAGTTTTTAAGTAAATGATTTTGTCCTTCTCTTGCTCAAATTAATCCTAGAGACAGAAAACTAACGATATCAAAGGGCCTTAGGAATGCAGCCTCCCTCAGTGTGTGAACAAACTGATACCCACCTACAGGTTACCTGGAATGAGAGGCTATTCAAGGAACAGAGTGAGGGAGTCAGAGGCTGGGTCTGAGATTTGGCACAGCAGGCTTGTCTGAAATTCACCCTGTTAACTAGGAAACGGGGGAGTCACCCATCTTTCTTCTGGCTTGGTGATGACTTATTCAAAGAGCCATTGCTCCCTCTCTCCTGAGAAAAGAACACAGGTTGGCGATCAAGGCCCACAGAGAAGGAGTCATTTGAAATGTGCAGCAGAAGATGAGATGATTAGAGAGCATCACCGGCTCAATGGACATGAACTTGAGCAAACTCCGGGAGATAGTGAAGGACAGGGAAGCCCGGTGTACGGCAGTCCATGGAGTCACAAAGAGTTGGACATGACTGAATGACTAAACAACAAGGGTTTCATGTCCCTTATTTGGAGGCTGCTTCCTAAGGTAGAACGCTGAAACCAGTGGTTCTCAACCAGGTAGACTGTGTTCCCTGGGAGCCATTTGGAAATGTCTGATGACACCTTCCTCTGTCACAACTGGTGGGAGGTGGCTATTGGTGGCATTTAGTGGGTGAAGCTAAGGATGCTGTTGAACATCTTACAAGCACAGGAAAGGCCCCTACAACAAAGAATTACCCAGCCTCTAACGTTAATAGTTGGAGAAGGCAATGGCACCCGACTCCAGTACTCTTGCCTGGAAAATGGATGGATGGAGGAGCCTGGTGGGCTGCAGTCCATGAAGTCGCTGAGAGTCGGACACAACTGAGCGACTTCACTTTCCCTTTTCACTTTCATGCATTGGAGAAGGAAATGGCAACCCACTCCAGTGTTCTTGCCTGGAGAATCCCAGGGACGGCGGAGCCTGGTGGGCTGCTGTCTATGGGGTCTCACAGAGTCGGACATGACTGAAGTGACTTAGCAGCAGCAGCAACGTTAACAGTGCCACAATTGAGAAACCCTGTCTCAGACAATGAAGGATGTTATTTGAATGCTTTTAAGGAAAGCATGAGTTTTTGCTGAAATGAATCAGATCAACAATAACTCGTTGTATCCTCCATGTCCTGCAGACCAAAGAAGGATTTGAATTTGTCTGTTTTTAAGGAATTATTGGAATGTTCTGAGTATCTTGATTGTATCACCAGTGAACACTGGCCTTGGGAAGGACAGGCACGGAAAATGGACTTAATTTCACATGCCAGCTCTAATCTAGTAATGGCGACTGCCAGGTTGGGGTTTCTGGAAACAGACCCTGAAACCTTGAGAGTCTGGAGTATGAGATGTTTATTAGGGATTGACATTTATGAGGAGAAGGGAAAGAAGCAGGATTAGGCAGAGGGAGAAAATAAAGCACAAAGCAAGCCTGAGAAAGCCTCAGCCAACTTCCAGTTGGAGAGGAACAGTGCTCTGGAGCTGGCATTTTCCATCAAAGTTGACCAACAGAGCACTGAAATGGCTGGACCTTTATGACCACACTGCCTTCCCTCCCCTAGCCACTTACATGGCTCAGTCGCTAGGTGAAAGCTGTTCTGGGAAGAACTAAACTTCCAAGCAGGAGATACTCTGCAGCTGAAGCTAACCTCAAAATGCTAACAGCTGGAGTGTCTGCTGACCAGACTCCCTGCAACTGGATGGCAGATCCATCCAGAAAGGCAGTCTGGATGGTACATCTCCATGTCTGCCATGGAGCGCATCCATGTTCAACAAAAATGCAGTGCTGCAATCCATTAGCGATGTCTGCCTTGGTCCATGTGCAGAACAGCAGCATATTTGCCAAATATGTGAGACATTTTAGTAATAGGGGCGATGCGTAAGGCTTATAATTGCAAATCATGGTGATACCCCAAAATACACTGGATGTGGAAGATAACCCCAAAATGGAACCTGCCTGCTGTGTAGTTAACTATCAATTGGCCCGGATTGATAAATTCTTTTGGTTTCTGATAAGAAATCTCACCTCCCTCTGTTTATTCCACATGCACTTATTAAATACCCACTGTGCCAATAATATTGCTTAATGCTAGAACACAACAGAGAAGAGCTAGCCATAAGTAATGGATGATTTTAACCCCTAAGTTGTCAGGCTTACACTTCTTGCCTGCTGACTTTGGCTTTATCCAATTAATTGTTTGTGCCATCAGCCCATGGGTTTCTTTCATCTCTACAGCCTGAGCAAGGAGAGCCCAGCACTACTATTACAGGACCTTTGGGATTTTTCCTGGCCCTCCTCACCAAGTCTCCACAAGCTTTTGACCTCTGAAGTCAGCTAAAAAGGTTTATTGTCATAGTGAAGTTATTTATTGGACGAGACTAAAACAGCCCAGTTCTGTCGAAAAGAAGAGAAGGCATTGCTGATAGGGAAGAGTTTGAGGATCCTGTATATTGTGTGATGATCTAGAAAGTTCACAAAGCTAAGAAAAATCACAGTACTACTGGTTAGTAATAATTACTTTAATAAACATTCAATACAATTGAGGTCTTTTCTCAAACACTGTACATTAGATAGTTTGTGTGTGTGTGGTCAGTTGCTCAGTCATGTCCAATTCTTTGCACCCCCATGGACTGTAACCTGCCAGGCACCTCTGCCCATGGAATTTTCCAGGTGAGAACACTGGAGTGGATTGCCATGCCCTCCTCCAGGGGTTCTTCCCAACCCAGGGATCAAACCCATGTCTCTTATATCTCCTGCACTGGCAGGCAGCTTCGTTATCACTAGCATCATTTTACTGATCATTTGATATAAATTGAATAGAGACTTTCATATTGACTTCTTCCAAAAGGACGAGTGAGAGAGAGAACTCAGCTGATATTCTCTGCCTTTGAGCCTTACTTACATTCAGGCAGGTTGGTGAATATTAAGCTACTATGCAACATGAAATAGGAACTGTTTAAATCTAATGCTATTTCTCACTACAGTAAACACAAATTAAATTTGTTTTCAATCCAACAGAGTGTCTGGACTGGCCCCGTAACTGTGTGTACTAGTAAGAAATGTTTGCAATACATCAAGAACACAATAAAAATGTCAATTTTTCCATTTAAAGACATCTATAGAGAGTTAAGATGATGAGCTAACAAAATGAGATGCTGTTAATTACATTTGTAGGTAATTTTAATCCAAAAGGGATCATTTTGCTTTTTCCAACTGAAAGTAAATCATTTATTATAGATGAAGCAGTGTAATTTTGGAGCTGGATGGAATTTAAGGTAACAATGCTAAATGGAAGCTATTATGTAGCTGTTCTCATCCATAGCAGCTCCTTTATCAGCTGGTGAAAATATGCCCATTTATCTGAGGGGGCTCCTTAACTAGGGAAAAATTCATGTTTTTTAATTATTTAGATTTCACACTGTCAAGTAGATTTCTTCTTTGCTTCAACACAATAAGTCTAATAATTATTGTTGTGCCACAAAAGAAAGAGCTATTAGGTAGTGAGTTCCCTGTTAGGAAGATAGTTAAACAGACCCAAGACCAACAATGGAAATACAGTGGGGGAAATTCTTAATTAGTCTCTCAGATAAGGATTTCACTGGGACTATTTCAAGGGTGATTTATTTAATAAAGGTTTGTTGGCCCCTTTAGCCATTCCCTTCTCCAGGGGATCTTCCCAACCCAGGGATTGAACCTGGGTCTCCTACATTGCAGGCAGATTCTTTATCATCTGAGCCTCCAGGGAAACCTTCTCTTGGGGTCAGGGGCTATGAAACAGAACTTTGGTCATAGCCCCCTATAGTCAAACAAAATAAGTTCAGGATTTTTTTTAAGTCCAGTATTTTTAACTCTGAGGTTCTACAACTTCATCTTAGTGCATTTATACCAGATCTCTCTTTTCCACCTGTTAAATATTTTCTTTGTTTCTTTTTTTTAAAATAACATACATTTGTTGACTTTTTTAAAAAATAAAAATGTGAAAGCATCCCACCTGTTTCTGGAATCAGTCAGCTGTAGCTGTGTAACAAAGCAATGGCTTTGATCAACTCTCTTTCTCTGTTGCAGTTCTCATGTCTGAGGATGGATTAAAGGTTAGACAATCTAGGCTGGCCTTAACTGGGCAGTTCTGCTCCTTTAACATAGGTTCATGTGCCTGTAGAAGTGCTGGGGGTCTTGCTTGAGGCTGGACTTGGGCTGGGTGGGGTAGCTACGTGTGGGTAAGGCATGGAGGAAGTAATTGAAAGTCAGACAAGATGTTTTCCCCTTCAAACCAGAAGATAGCCACAGGACATGCAGAGGTTCTGAAAGGGAAGATTTCACTTTTGGGGCTAAAGTTCATTGGCCACCCCCCCACCCCCCACCACAAGAGAGAATGAGACATTAACCAATAAAGACATGCCATGTCTCCCTGACTCCCAAAGACCTATGGAAGCATTGACAAGGTCTAAAGGAAGGTTGCCTGTCTCTGAATAAAGGAAGCCCTGTTGTCATGAAAGGTTTGAACACCTGCTTCAGCTGTACCATCAGCCTAGCCGGGAGAGAGAGCAATGGCTCCACCATGGTCTCAGAAAATTCCATAGCAACTCGAACTCAGCCCCAAAACAAATAGACAAAAATGACAAGCCCAAGGGACCCAAGAGCCCCAGGAAACCAGGAACCTTAAGGAAGAAGATATATTCAGAGCATACCTCTACTGAAATTGACAGTTGCAAGATAAACAGATAATAAGGTGACTTGGGTTCCGTGAATAATGTGCATGTGTGCACACCTGCCCTACACACACACACACACACACACACACCCCTTTCTGGAACTAAAAATATGATTTTGAAACTTTTACAATTCAGTAGATTAGCTGAAACTGAGTGGTCACTGGTGAGACCCAAGCGACCCAGAATATCAAGTGAAAAAAATCTCTGAAACAGCAGAGCAATAATTCAATGTGTTAGAAATCATGAGCAGAAAAGAAGAGATTAGTTGCTAAATCCTGGAGCCCTAACAGAAGAATTACAAGTAGAAAAAGGCAGACAGAAGAGCAACAATAATTATACAAATCAAGGAAGAAAATATCCCAGGCAATAAGAAAGACCCACGCCTAGTTTCAAGTTGATTGGAAAGAAAGGCCTCAGACTTCTTATAAAACTCCAGAATAAAGTATTAAAAAAATGAAATGAATGTCCTAAATTCTCACCACCAGATAATACCTACTTACATTATCAAAAAAATAAAAATAACATATAGAAGGTTAGAAAAGTCAGTGGTTCCTAAAACTATAAAACTATTTCCTTCATCTTCTGCATTTCCTTCCCCAGACTTTCTCTAAACAAACAACCACTAGAGTTCCCTGTGATTTGTCACTGCCCTCTAAAGTTTTGGGGCGTCCCAGGTGGTGCTTGTGGTAAAGAATCTGCCTGCCAGTGCAGAAGAAGCAAGAGGCACAGGTTTGATCCTTGGAGCAGGAAGATCCCCTGGAGTAGGAAGTAACAGCCCACCAACATATGTATCTATACAGATGCTTATTTTTTATTTATGTATGTTAATAAGAATTCTGTAATTTGCCCAACTTTATCACTTTATGTATCTTCCTTATCAGTATAGGCCTATTTCTTTTTACCAGCCACAACATACATTCTGTAATATGAATTTGAATATGACATGGTTTTCCCAACTAATGCCTTTTGAACGGACACTTTGATATTATTTGTATTTCTCTTACACACAATGCTACCACCAGCTGCCATCTCAAAAAAAAATTTTTGTAGATCTTTTGTAAGTGTATCTATAAGAATATTCCAATCAGTAAAAACTACCAGGTCAAAGGCACCCGCATTTTTATTGATTAAAGGCTTTGAAACAATCCTGGCACACAGTAGGTACTCAAATATTTTTTAAAGTACAATAGTCATACTCTTCACCAGAAAGAGTGTATCAATTTATATACACTGTATTAAAGACTTTTAAAATTACTGTCTTTTGTAGAATGATAACCCTCAAAGACATTTGTCCATGTTCTAATCTTCAGAACCTTTGAAGATGACCTTCTTTGAAAAATGTCTTTCCAGATGTGAGTAAGTTAAGGATCTAGAGACGAGGAGATCAGCCTGGATTATCCGGCCAGGCCCTGTATCCAATAACAAATGTGCTCAGAACAGTGAGCGTGGACAGAGTAGCACTAACATATGCTACTGCCATGTGTAAAATAGATAGCTAGTAGGAAGCTGCTGTATAGCACAGGGAGCTCCCCTCGGTGCTCTGTGATGACTTAGAGGAGTGGTATATGGGTGATATGGGAGGGAGGCTCACACAGGAGGGCATATATGTATGCGTAGAGCTGGGTTCACATTGCTATGCAGCAGAAACAACACAACAGCGTAAAGCGATTATCCTCCAATTTAAAAAAAAAAAAAGTGAGGCAGAAGGAAATTTGACAGATAACTAGAAGAGCAGTGTGAAGGCAGGCTCAGAGAGGGAGCGAGCTGCAGCCACAAACCCAGGAAGGCCAGGGCAACCCTCAGAAGCTGGAAGAGGCAAGAAAAGAATGTTCCTCTGGAGCCTCCAGAGGGAAGAGGGCACCACCAGCACTTCAATTTTAGAATTTAAGCTTCCATAACTGTGAGAGAATCAAATTCTGTTGTTTCAAACCACTGTTTATTGACGATTTGCTATGGCAGCCTTCAGCAAACTAATACAATCATTATTAAACCGCAGGAGAAAAGAACATCTCAAGTTTGGAGGCAAGTTGATCTTGACCCAATAGAGAGATCAGGTTCCGAAGTCATACCCCCTGAAAGCAGCCCTCTTTAGCTTCCTCCCAAACAACCCTCGTCTTATGGTCACCAACTCAGACATTCTTTCTTGGCCATGTCTGGGTGGTAAACAATTTGCCACAGTGCAGGAGACCTGGGTTCGATCCCTGGGTCAGGAAGATCCCCAGGAGAAGGAAATGGCAACCTACTCCAGTTTTCTTGCATGGAGAATCCCATGGACAGAGGAGCCTGGCGGGCTACAGTCCATGGGGTTGTTGAAGAGTCGGACACAACTTTGTGACCAAACAGCCACCAGTCTGAAACTGAAACCCAAAACAGCTCAACAGAAGAAAATAAAGACTCAACTTACCATGTTCCAATTTTTCTTGGTTTGGGCAGAGACAGATTAAGTACTAACTGATCCATTCCAGACTTTGAAAAGGAAGTTTATAAATGTTTCTTCTTTTTCTCTTCAAAAATGCAGGTGATGGCAGATAGAGACTCACATACCTACTTTCATCTGAGCATAATTGATCCAGTGAGAGGCTTGCTGGAGAGGGGACGGCATTTTCCCAGGCAATCTTTGGTCTCTCCCCCGGGGAAGAATTATCATGCCATCTGGAACAAGGCAATATATTCCTTTCACAGAAGTTGTGGAGCTAATTATCAACCAATTCAAATATAGACTGGCTTAGAAACATGCAATGACCATCTCTGTATTCCAAGTCACTGCTCTCTGAGCAGGCAATTGACTTAATGAAACAATTCCTATTTTATACTTAAATAGTGCTTACAGTTCAAAAAGAGTTGCCAAATCTAGAATCTCAACTGTTTTATGTTGTTTCTCACAGCACAACTATGAGATTGAAATGGGCCAGAAATGACACTTTACATTTTCTAAAAGAAGAAAAGCAAATTTGTAAGAGGAGATGTGACTTGTCCATGCTCCAGACTTCACATCCACTGGAGTCTTCCACACCAGCACCTCCTGAGGATCAACCCATTTGAGCTATGTGAGTAAAATATGAGCCTGTTTATCTTCAGGTGCTCTCTCTTGTTGGGAAGTGAGGTATTTTTGTACTGAAAAGAAATCTTATGTGTGCACATGTGCACAGGGTCATAAATACATTTGAAGACTGATATTCTGATCATTCAAGCACCCATTATCCTCTGGCTCAAATATGTATTAATTCTTTGCTCATGGCGGCTTCCCTGGTGGCTCAGATGGTAAAGAATCTATCCATCCACAATGCAGGAGATCCAGGTTTGATCCCTAGGTGAGGAACATCCCCTGGAGAAGGGACTGGCTACCCATTGCAGTATTCTTGCCTGGAGAATTCTATGGACAGAGGAGCCTGGCAAGCTACAGTCCATAGGGTCTCAAAGAACTGCACACGGCTGAGTGACTAACACTTTCACTTTCTTTTGCTCTTGGTGTACAATAAGATTTGTTTTAAAACAGTTATCCCAACTTGAACTCTATTTTGGGTTAAGTGTGGATTTACCTTCTACCATCAACAATCTTTTCTTCTGTCGCTCTGTCTTCTACAACTGAGGAGGATCATCAGAGAGCTCCTAGTATTTAAGAACTACCTGTCTAAGTGCACAGCTCTCAAATGACTGGATGCCAACAGTTCTTTGGCAAGTTATTAATAAGTAAAGTTTTCAGATGGTCATTCTCCAGAGTGCTATTAAAAGCAAGATCAATTGTGCTTTTTAAAAATGCTGAGAAAAATCCTACATTTTTTATGACCTCAGAAACCAAGAAAGTTCTTTTCTAAAGATAATCCCCATTTCTTTTCCATAGTCATAGGAGAAACAAGTAATGTGAATTAAACACAAGCGATATGAACTTATATATTCAAATGTATTTATTCACCATGTATTCATAGAGGCCCCACTGTGTGCCAAGCATATGCTGGAGCTAAGCAGTGAGCAAAACACAGTCTCTAGTCATAACAAGCATACCTTCCACTGTGCAAAGTCAGACAATGAACATGTATCAGTTTAGTCTCTAATTTCAGCAAAACATACTCAGAGACTCAAGTTTGACACCTCTCCCCCCCCACCCCACCACCGCTGCCCTCAGTCAGCACTGAACTGGAAGAGTACCGAGGGTTATAAACACAGACACCAGAAAAGCAATCATTCAGAGACACAGGAGAATGCTGCCCTTGCATAGGAATATTTAAGAATGAAGACTCCTCAGAAGGATGGGCCTCTGGGAGGCAGTATGTGTTTGCCAAGGCCCCCTCCTGGTGCCTGGGTAGGGGGGGCTTCCACTTTCTCACACCTGTTCTGCTGTTATATACACATCCCCAGAAACTGTGGGGAGAAGGACTGCAAACAGATAAAGTGAATGATAATGAACTCTCAAAGCATTTATTCATCCCACAAAGTCTTTACTGAGCTTTTGCTCTATAGCCAACCTAGTGATGAGAAGCTCATCTTCTCAAATTTTGCTTTGTTACAAAAAGGAGAACTAGAGGGAAAACGTGAAACAGCATATGATTCCATATGCATTAAACATTGCCTCTTTGTGCAGGAGAGCACTTTTATGGTGAGGGAACAATTCTTTATCTTGACTATGGTCATAGCTAGTTAAATCTATATTGGTGATTAAATGTCATAGAACTATACTCAGAGACATATGAAAAATAGCTAGTGTTTCATGAATTTCAGTTGGGAAAGATGAAAAAAAAATTCTGGATATGGATAGTGGTGCTGATTGCACAACAGTGTGAATGTACTTAATATCATAGAAATGTACACTTAAAATAGAAAATTTTATGTATATTTAATGGAATAAAAAATAGGTAGCTTAATAATTACAAAGTTGTTAACAACAAGGCTGATACACTGAAAGTGCTAAAATGGGTGTTTGTTAAATAATATTAATACCATTTTAAAAGATTTTAGATGGAAAGAAGAAATGGCATATAGTAATTTTTTATTATTTTTAGTGATAATAATGAAAGGAACAGAAGAAGAGCCCAGAGGTCTGTTGCAGGCCTCTCTGCCATTCTTGCACCTAGGGGTCTGGTCCCGAACCCTCCACCCGCTGTGGGCACACGACAGTCTTTCCACTGTTCTTGTAGCCAAGTACCCACCTGTCTCCACCCATCTGCCTCTGTTTTACCACAGATTCAGTCTCTGTTCCAAAAGCTCCACCAACTTTTCTCCTTCTTCTCTGAAAGGAAGGAAAGCTGTATGAACCTTAACATATTCCCTAACCTCTCTGAGCCTCCGTTTCAAGGTGCATAAAATAGATACACTACTTTGATGGAGTCGAGTATAACCATGTCCCCCAAGTATCAGTTGCTATTGATGATTGAATTTACTGTCTTAGGAGGCCCCTTTAAGTCATTTATTTTACCTGCCTGGCCCTTGAATGATTTGCTTTAGAACAGAGTCCCAGAGTCCCTTGGACTGCAAGGAAATCCAACCAGTCCATTCTAAAGGAGATCAATCCTGGGTGTTCATTGGAAGGACTCATGCTAAAGCTGAAACTCCAATACTTTGGCCACCTCATGTGACGAGTTGACTCACTGGAAAAGAGTCTGATGCTAGGGGGGATTGGGGGTAGGAGGAGACGGGGACGACAGAGAATGAGATGGCTAGATGGCATCACCGACTCGATGGACATGAGTTTGGGTGAACTCCGGGAGTTGGTAATGGACAGGGAGGCCTGGCGTGCTGTGGTTCATGGGGTCGCAGAGAGTCGGACACGACTGAGCGACTGAACTGAACTGAACTGAACTGAATGAATAAGTAAGCTGTTCACACCGTTTTGCATCCAAATAGACAAAATGAGCTACACTCAAAAGATAACTCAAGCACCATACCTGGATCAACAGCTTCTCCATCAAATACAGTCTCATACACAATGGTTTCCTTTTAAAAAGCACAAAAGGTTAGCAATAAAGTCAACTTGATGAAATTAGTTTTGACATAGATTGAGAACTTCGAGCAGGTGATTAAATTACCTTATCTCTCTAGCGTATAGAAAGCTAGCAGCCTAGGATCCCCAAACTCCTTGCTCTTCTTGTCTTCTCCCAGCCCCGAATCCCACTCAGTCTGCCCACCACACTCTCCCTGAACTCAGGTCTTTGTATAGATGTGAAGTCTCTTACTTGGATAGGAGGTGTTATGGGCCAAATTGGATTCTCCTAAATTTCACATGTTCAAGCCCTAACCCCTCAGCACATCAGAATGTGGAGGCAGGGCCTTAAAGAGGTGATTAAAGAAAAATGAGACGACATGGATGAAGCTTAATCCAATATGATTGTTGTTATAAGAACAGGAGATTAGGACACAGACAACACAGATTAGGAAGGATAAAATGAGGACACAGGAAGAAGGCACCATCTGCAAGCCAAGGAGAGAGTCCTTGAAAGACACAAAACCTGCCAACACCTTCATCTTGGACTTCTAACCTCCAGAACTGAGAGAAGATAAATGTCTGCTGTGGAAGTCACCCAGTGTGTTGGCACTTTATCATGGCAGCCTGAGTGAGCTCACACAGGAGATCAACTATAGTTTTCACCATCTGCTAAGGAACGCCAGGGTTGAAGAACATACACAGTTCTACAACATAAACAACCTATTTTCAAATCTAGATCTTATTTTTAAGAAATGGTGGATAAGGCTGGATTTCCATTTGTCTAGAGTTGCTTTTGCTGAATACACGTAAAATGTGTATAGCAAATTTTGACCAAAGCCAAATTCTAAGACCGGATCTGAAATCCCAGGTTTTTAATACGCAGAAATCCAGCAGAAGCAGATGAATTGAAAGGACTGTATCTCGTTTCTATAATTCCTGAGTAGATTGACTGCATGTTAATATGGAAGAACTTTCCATGGAGCCATGATTACAGAGACAGTGTAGTGCTGTTTCTTCTTCTGGGCAGGGATCACAAAAATGTACTTACTGTTAATACTTCTAGTTTTTTATTTCTGTTTCCAGTAACAACCAATTCCTTTTGACTTCTGTCTCCTATTCAAAAAGTAAATAAATAAAGGGCAGTTATCAGACAAAGGGCTTTTTTTAGAATCACACAATTCAAAATAATCTTGTGACAACTAGCAAGCCTGATCGTACCTGCCATACACTTTATTTCTTTGTAGAAAAAGAAAATTTGACAAAACATCAGCTTCATTATGCTAATATGTGGCAAAAAAATAATAATAATTTCAACTTTGCGCAGCACCTGACTATTATCCAGTCTTCACCCACTCCCATTTTTAAAAAATGCTCTATAGGGAATAATAAACGGATCTCATTAACCATCACTACCCTTGATACACACTCTGAATCATAAATTGTCTCTACTTATCTAATAAAAATTCATATCCAACTCTATTTTTGAAGCCATGGCATTCTGCACCCTGAAGAACTATTTTCAGATGATGATAAAAGCAGCTGCATTTGTTATCCATTTCTTTAGCCTCTCTGCCCAGCTTCACATAGATTCAAAACAAGTATAGGGAGGGCACCTGGCTTTATCACCTGCCTCTGGGCTAGTTCCCAGTGGTTGTCAACCACTGCCCATGTATCAGAATAATCTGGGGAGTCGTTGCATTTGTCTGCTCATAATTGATTTGTTTAAAATCTATTCTCATGGAAAATCTATTTCAGATGCTCTGAGATAGAACCGAAGACTATATTGTTGGCACTTTTTACAGAAAGCTCTCCAGCTGTTTCTGAGTATCAGTTCAGTTCAGTTCAGTTGCTCAGTCGTGTCCGACTCTTTGCAACCCCATGAACCACAGCATGCCAGGCCTCCCTGTCCATCACCAACTCCCGGAATTCACTCAAACTCATGTCCATTGAGTCAGTGATGCCATCCAGCCATCTCATTCTCTGTAGTCCTCGTCTCCTCCCGCCCCCAATCCCTCCCAGCATCAGAGTCTTTTCCAGTGAGTCAACTCGTCGCATGAGGTGGCCAAAGTATTGCAGTTTCAGCTTTGGCATCAGTCCTTCCAATGAACACCCAGGATCGATCTCCTTTAGAATGGACTGGTTGGATCTCCTCGCAGTTTAAGGGACTCTCAAGAGTCTTCTCCAGCACCACAGTTCAAAAGCATCGATTCTTCGGCGATCAGCTTTCTTCACAGTCCAACTCTCACATCCATACATGTCCACGGGAAAAACCATAGCCTTGACTAGACGGACCTTGGTTGGCAAAGTAATGTCTCTGCTTTTTAAAATGCTATCTAGGTTGGTCATAACTTTCCTTCCAAGGAGTAAGCGTCTTTTAATTTCATGGCTGCAGTCAGCATCCGCAGTGATTTTGGAGCCCAAAAAAATAGTCTGACATTGTTTCCACTGTTTCCCCATCTATTTCCCATGAAGTGATGGGACCAGATGCCATGATCTTTGTTTTCTGAATGTTGAGCTTCAAGCCAACCTTTTCACTCTCCTCTTTCACTTTCATCAAGAGGCTTTTTAGTTCCTCTTCACTTTCTGCCATAAGGTGGTGTCTAGGTTTGAGCAATGGTGAAAGGGACCATCAAGTTTTGTGCCCCAAATACTTCCTCTGTGTCCTTCAAAATTGGCAAAATTAGGCAGAAGCCTTTAAAGTAAGATTGCCAAACCCCAGATGATTCAACTCTCGACATCAGAAGCTTAGAAAGAAAAATCATCTGCATGGGTTTGGTCATAGAGTCTTCCTTGGCCATTTTCTGACTGCATCGTATAGCATTTCCATATCTCCAAAGCAGGAAACTAACCCAGCAAAGAAAATAGCCATCAGACTGAAGACGAAAGGAATGTACCAACCACTGGATTTGTATGTGTTGTTAGCTGTGTACACAATGGTCAGACCTTTTCTTTGCTGGGAAAAATTATTTCAGAGAAAATGGAGCATTAGTCTCAGTTTTTAGAGAGCATCTGTTTACACATAATAGCATCAGTAGAGAGTGATTGTCCTACAGAGAGTAGGGTATTGACTCAGACACGAGGAATTTTTAAATACCACAGGCGATAGTATGAAAGACATATGCCTGGAGATAGCACCAATTTAAGCATCTAAAGACTAGAACTCAATGCAATGACTGCTCTGCAAACTTGAATAAAACCATCCCTCCTCTTTGACCCCAGTTTTCTCATCTATAAAGTCAAGGGGTTTAAATGACACCTGAGGTTTCTTTACACCTCTGTTACCCTCTGAATGAAGAATAAACCCTTTTGTACAATGTGAGAGAACCTGTTTTCTTGAAAATCAAATATCCTGGTGGAAAGATTTATCATCCATGTTGTTTTTAAAAATGCTTCTATTTCAAAGGTTTAGAAGACAGTAAAATATACTAACCATAAAGTCTTCTGAACAGACATTATCGTTGGGTGACTCATAAATCATTCTGGGGTTCTGCAGAGGCTTTATGTATCTATTTTTTTGAAACAACAAACTACTGAAGGGTCTGCTCAACTTCATGGGGTTAGATTGAAGATTAGATGAAACAAAGAAGATAAGCCCTGGAGCACAGTGCCTGGCACAGGATTGGTGTCCATTACTGTAAAAGACATGGCCCTAGAGAATAATGTTTGAAAGTGCCCAGTTAGAGAGGTGTTTAACTGAGAGAATTCATTGACAAGAGGGTCTTTCTGGTGGGCAGGACTCTCGAACAATCAGTTGCATCCTTATGTTTCCCCAGTAATGAAACAAATTCTCTCTCCCCTAAACAGTGGATTTTCAGAGATGCACATTCTAAAATGTGGCCTGGTGGCTGGATGGGGTGGTGCCCTGGTGAAAAGGCCTAAGGATGAAGTTACTGCATGAGTAGCTTTTTAGCCTTTTTAGATGAAAGTTGAATTTGCAGTAGGACATTTCCCACACACAAAGCCAAATTAAATTCCATAACTCCTTACTTCAGAGCTGGTGGTTGGAGGAGGTGGCATATTGGCCCTTGTCACATAAATATCTATAACAGCAGTGCCTGTCTTGGGCTTGGAGGCTTTGTCATTATTTCAGGTTGTCATCAATTTTGTGCACTACAAGATAGTTCTGCCGCTGCAGTTTAGCTCCAGATTCAAAGTTAAAAAGATTCTTCACAATTCATTTCAGAGTATTTGAACCCCGAGTTGGGTCAAATCCAAAATGATTGTTCACATTTCCTTCAAAAGGGAGAAATCGAACATTAGAAGTATTTTAAGGTACATTGAAAGGTTTTCTCAGGCTACCTTACACAGCTTTTTAAACACAGTAAATGTAAGTAAATATAAATTTTATTATTTTCTGATTCCTTATACATATATAAGGGTTACAGTCAAATGGAAATCAAGTAAGCAGAAAATTCAGTTGGCTGGAAAAAAATTCTAAAGGTTAAGATCCTGAGTGTGATTCCCATATGTGGTCAGCAAGCTTCACACTATTATCAAATTATTCTGCCTAAATGTGTTCCTTTCCTTCATCTCCTACTCGGAGGATTTTATTCCTACTTTCAGGGTAGTATGGATCAATATCAAATAGGCCAGTCAGACCACAAATATCTATTGAGTGCCTACTAAATTGTAAGTCAGGTTTCAGTGGCCCTGGAGGTCCTGTTAAGAAGATGCACACTGGCAAGAGGAGCAGACACTGAACCAGCCTGTACAGTTATTTGGGAGCATGAACCCATGTCCATGGTCCCATTCTTTCAATTGCATGACAGCAGGTCTGACCTCCATACTCTGAGTACTTCTTCTTATTCCCTCTCATGATACCCAGTAGTTTTCCTTAATAAACCTTGCCATGCTTTACAGTTCTATAACTGTTGATGTTACTACTAGTTTAATGAACCATGAATTCCATGAATACGAGGTCCATATCTGTCTTGTGCAATCCTGTGTACCCTCCTCCTGGCACATATTTGATCTTCAATAAATTTCTTCCATATGTCCCAAGATATGACTGAAGTTGACATGAATCTGAAAATCCAATAATAATGCAGTAGAAAGCATCTATCCTAGTGGATCGGTATTAGCATCACATGGGAAATGGCTGCTATTTTCAGCCAGTATCATGAACAGTAGACCTAGTTACTTGTAACTTCATCTTGCTGATCCAAAGTCCCTTCATTATCAAGTATCATTGAAGTTATAGGTTGTTCCACCATAGGAGGAATTAGATAGGACATATGGAAGTGAAAAAGATTCCCTGAGGACACCTAGCAGCATAGAGAGGAAATAGCTTAATCTTTGTAAACATAGTTATTTCTAAGATTATGTTATTTATGTCAAAGAGGTTTTATCAATTCGACACATGCCCACGATTAAAAGAAAGAATAAAATGATTCACCAGAAGCCATCTCAAAGTGCATTTCAAAATCCTGTGAATCTCTGTCATGACAGTTTAGTTGGAAACCGTTGACGTTTGTCCCAGCAACAACATTCAGAAATGACTGCCTGGTATACAGAAGGTGTCCAGACAGGAGCTTCATCATTCTTGTCTAAGATGTCAACCGTGACCTGTCAGCAATGAGGGAGGAAGAAACATCACATCCACGTCATGTGACTATTTATACACAGAATCAGCAAGAAGCATCTGGCTAGAGACAGATCATTTAGAATTATTAAATAAAGAGTCTAGGATTTGGAATTTGAAGAAATGTTC
This sequence comes from Moschus berezovskii, assembly GCF_049115385.1. Taxonomy (NCBI): domain Eukaryota; kingdom Metazoa; phylum Chordata; class Mammalia; order Artiodactyla; family Moschidae; genus Moschus; species Moschus berezovskii. Next base: position 22,881,922 of record NC_142483.1, read on the forward strand.
CTGCAGATGTGGGTTCTGGCTGCCAGTCAACTAGCCAGTCACCTTATTATTCCTGGGTCAACTGTGACATTCAATGTGGCCGTTAGGGAGAGTTTTGGGCTTGTTGGAAGAACCAGTGGAAAGCTCATGAGTTACATAAATGGTAAGAAAAGGAAAGCTGGAGAATGATGCCTCTAAAAATTGTAATCTCTTGAATCTTTTAACTATCTATGCTTAATGGCAAACATAGCCTAAAAGGAGGAGAAGTTTCCTCCTTCTCAATTTAGGGGCCTCCTCGGCACCATTCTTTCAGGCACAATGTATTTTTTAGTAACAATATGATTACTTCAAAATATGCTCTGACCTTAATTAGGGGCTGTTATCAACCTTTTTCTTAATTAAAATACCATGAACTGGGAAACTGTGATTTACATGGGAAAAGATCAAAATATCAAGGATTTTAAAATGTCAGTGATCAAATGCCAGTCAGCCTAGAAAGGTTATCTGCCCACCTCTTAGATGAGTAATAACTTTCTCAGCAACATTCACAGAAGATTCTCTAGGGTGCTCCTATTTGCCAACACTACCTTTTAAAAATGTTTTATGAAATGTTTTAACAACCCAGCTAAATTCCTGGGGAACAATTCATTTTTAATGATACTTCTATAGGTTGAATAAATCTGTGTTCTATTTAATATGATTTTAGGAAGATTGCTGTGTTATAATGCAAACAGCACAGAACTTGGAATCAGAAGTCTTTATAAAAACCTTGGGACTTTCAACTGGCAGATCTTTTGTTTGAAACAAGGGAGTAAATGTCATTTTGCTCATCTGCAAAAAGGAGAGCTCCATTCCTCCACTCCTAGGATTGTTGGGAAGATAAATTCATCCATTCATTGGATATTTATTTAACAGTATGTGCTAAGCACTGGTCTAAACACAGAAGATACAAAGGGGATAAATAAATCAAACTCTCTATCGCAATTGATATTCTAAAGGAGGAGGTAAAACAATAAACAAGTCAACAAAACTGTATAGCAGGCACTGTTACATGGAAATTGGTGCTCTGCAGTTAAGGAGATAAGAGAATAAGCCCAATCCACTGCTTTATTACAACATTCTCATTAATGTCCTGTTTATTTAAGATTTCTCAAAGAAATTCCTTTCAGCACCCATCATGATAGTTATACTCTTTATATCTTTTCAAAATGTTTCAAAATTGTCTTACATGCATTGATGTACATGATTCCCTAAGACAACAGACTACCAACCCAGATTATATCACTGCAAACCAAACTGGTGTTGATTTTACATCTATAACAATTTCTTTCACTTGTTTATGTCTATTCAGTGATTATAGCATCTGCGGGGGAAAAAATGTTTTCAGTTCTAGAGAAAAGTATACTCCTAAGCATGAAATTGATTTATTTAATTGACTTCTTAAAAAAAAAAAAGGAGATAGCGAATAGTTGATGGAACTATTTTAATAGAAGAAAGTCATGAAAGAAAGGCTTTCTTTGAACCCTCTATTTTCTTCCTCCTCCCCTATATTGGATACACGTCCTTAGGCAAGAATGTATCCTTGCAGCATGTTAGTGTTTGGTTACATGATTTTGATTTGCACAAATGATATTATGCTAAAGATCTTTCCTGTTTCCTGCTTTTCTGAGTCCGGGCCATATTTTCTTGCTTTTTCCATGTTGCTGCTTGTAGAATTAATTTACTAGTTCTTTTTTTAGGGGGAAGGAGATCTGGTCTTTTTTGTTGTTTTTAATTTTTATTTACTTATTTATTTTGGGTTGCACCAGGTCTTGGCTGCTGCATACCAGCTTTTCTCTAGCTGTGGCGAGCAGGGGCTACTCTTCACTGCAGTACACGGGCTTCTCACTGAGGCGGCTTCTCTTGTGGCAGAGCACAGGCTCTAGGCACAAGGGCTTCAGTACTTGCAGCTAGAGGGCTTAGCTGTTCTAAGGCACGTGGACCAGAGATTGAACCCGTGAGCCCTACATGGTGAGCAAGCCTACTTTGGAGCAAAACTAGGATTAAGGTAAGAATGTGAGTCATGTGGTTGGAAGACAAGCATTCCAGCCTGAGGCAAAGTCTGTGAGGTATAAACATTTCGGGTGTGTTGAAGACACTGCAAGAAATTCACATGAGTGGATTGAAGTAAGAGGGAAAGAGCTAGAGGAACTGAACACAAAGATCTGGGGTCCAGACCACACAGGGCACAGCAGACTTTGGAAGCAATCTTGGAGCTTTTGCCAAGTGTGATGGGAAGCCATTGAAGAGCTTTGAGGAAGAGGGTAAATTGCCTTTTGAAAGAATCATTCTGGCTACTTTGTGAAGAGCAGATTATAAAGGGCACAAGTGGAAGTGGAGATTCCAGTTATGAGGCTACTGCCCTAACCAGGAAAGGGACAATGGTGGCACAACCAGACAATACTGAGGATATGTTTTGAAAGTAGAGACAACAGGATTTGCTGATGGATCAGAGAGATAATTTAGGGAACACAATAGTGGTTAAGTGCCCAGAATTAATCCTTCTACCTCTTTCTAGCTGAATAAATTTGGATAAGTTACTTAACCTCGAAACCTTAGAAATAAAATTCTTCTGCCCATAAAAAGTAGTATCAGTAGCTACCTCATGGTTGGGATTGAGGCTGGACAAGACCTCATAGTTTTGGCTTTTATTGTGAATGCATGTTCACTTGTGTCTCACGCTTTGTGACCCCATGGACTGTAGCCTGCCAGGCGCCTCTGCCTTTGGAATTTTCCAGGCGAGTATATTGGAGCAGATTGCCATTTCCTCCTCCAACGGATCTTCCTGACCCAGGTATCCAACCCACAACTTTTGTATCTCCTGCATTGGCAGGCAGATTCTTCACCACTGCACCTCCTGGCTAGGTTCTCAGTAAAGGGTGGGTGATGATGATGGTGATGACAACGATGATGACAGATTCCTATAATTTGGGATCTAAAGAATCATCTTCCTTTTCTGAACTCAAAAGTCACATTTATCTGTATCATCAATATACCAGTTCAGTTCAGTTGCTCAATCGTGTCCGACTCTTTGTGACCCCATGATTCACAGCACGCCAGGCCTCCCTGTCCATCACCAACTCCCAGAGTTCACCCAAACTCATGTCTGTTGAGTCAGTGATGCCATCCAGCCATCTCATTCTCTGTTGTCCCCTTCTCCTCCTGCCCTCAATCTTTCCCAGCATCAAGGTCTTTTCCAATGAGTCAGCTCTTCACATGAGGTGGCCAAAAATACTGGAGTTTCAGCTTCAGCATCAGTCCTTCCAGTGAACACCCAGGACTGATCTCCTTTAGGATGGACTGGTTGGATCTCCTTGCAGTCCAAGGGATGCTCAAGAGTATTCTCCAACACCACAGTTCAAAAGCATCAATTCTTTGGCGATCAGGTTTCTGCGCTCAACTCTCACATCCATACATGACCACTGGAAAAACCATAGCCTTGACTAGACAGACCTTTGTTGGCAAAGTAATATCTCTGCTTTTTAATATGCTATCTAGTTTGGTCAATCTACCTCAATATACATCAGTCTCAATCTGCATCAATATACCTGCTATATACAATTTAACTTTACCTGTGTTAAAAATTTAAGCTACCCGAAGCCATATATTGTCTCACATGTCTGTGCAACCCAGGAAATTGTGCACAGAGAAAACATTCAATAGATATTAGTTAAAAGAGGAAATGAAGAAGTTCCTGATTTACCTTTATTTAAATTAGAAACCCTATTTGTAAGATCAGAGTCACTTGAAGTTGTTTTTTAATTATCTGCTTTCCCCTCTTATCGTTTGTAATAAGTGAATGCTAATTGCAAGTGAATGGCATCCTATACGATTTGAGGAGCTCATAAATTTCTACAGGAAAAAATACCACAGGTACCTAGGTCTAAAGATCATTCTCACAGGTACCTACCTGAGACAATGAAACCACTAAATCCTGTCCACATGACTGGAATTCCGTCCCTGTGAAAGTCATTCTGACTGTTGAACTGTTGATGTCCGTAGACCTGGTGTTTTCCTCCTAATCACTACCCGAGCAGCAAGCCAGGGGGCTCTGTACAGGAAGAGGAAATAGACACCGAATCACCAGGCCAAATGAGGACCTAAAAATTCTTCAGTCCTACTTCTGTCTCTTCTCTGATGATAAAACCTCAGTCATTAAAAACACATTCCACATCATCAATACAGCAGTATTCACTCTGAAGGTCTTTCAGGAGTCCTTTGATGTTGTGACAATAATTTAGAGCCCCACACTTCCTCCTGTTGTGATGGCGAAAAAACACATTGTGGTTAATTATCTACATTATCAACATCACCTCTTAATGAGAGGCAGCCTGATTGTAAGTCCAGTTCTACAAGCCCTGTAGAACTTCACTTCACGTAAGTTTCCCAAACTTTGTGCCCAAGTTTCCTCATCTATAGAGTAGAAATGATGATAGTATTGTCTACTTTGAAGACTAAAGGTGAATATTAACTACATCAAGATATAAAATTACCTACAACAGGATTTAGCACAAGTGTTAGAGACATTCTGGCTATTATACTTCTTTAATCTCATGAGAATTATTGTTATTATTTGACAATTTCAATCATAATAAATTAAAAGCTAACACATCATCTGTATTTTATCAAAACATGGGACTTTCTAGAGACTGCCCTGGTGCTCCAGTGGCTAAGATTCTTTACTTCCACTTCAGGGGCCCAGATTTGATCCCTGGTCAGGGAACTAAGATATCACATGCCTTGCATATGACACAGTCGAAAATAAATTTTTTTAACTGTTTAAAAAAAGGAAAAGAGAAAAACCTGGGACTTTCTACTTACCAGGGCCGTCGCTGTGCAAGGATGAAATTTGTCACAGTCGACACCTTCCACAGTGAAGTATCAGTGAGGTTATATTGCTTCACAGTCTTGTAGCCTGGCTGTGTGGTGAGTTCAGTCATTCCAGAGAGTGGTTAAATCCAGAATCTTTGTATAACCTGGATGTCAGCACTGGTTGTCTTGTACGTCACGCAGTTTGGTGGGTGGTCTTCATCAATGGCAGTCACTCTTACAACGTTGTAAAAAGCTGCCAATAATATTTATATTAAGTTCATTTTTGTCATTCAGCGGCACCTTTTTAAAAAGCTTAATTTGTCTTTGTCTACCAGATAGTATCATAGGTTTCTCAAAGGGTCCACCTGAATCTTTTTGGACAATGCAATGTGTTTGAAAAGCAGAACTCTACATGTCAGAAAGTGGATTTATAGATGGTCCACTTAAGCCACATGGCATGAGTCAAATGATATGAGTTAGCAATAACTTTATAAAAATAATAGTTTGAAACATTGCGTGTCTATTTTCTAACAGGCATTATACTAAGATTAGCATCAGATAATGGTTACCCAGTACAGACTCTGAAACCAGACTGCCTAGGTTCCAAATCTTAGCTCTGACTCTCACCAGCTATAACTCATTAGAAAGTTCTAGAACCTCTCTGGGCCTCACAATCTTTATCTGCAAACTAGCAATAATAATAATAGTATCTACCACATGGAATTGTTGTGAGGATTAAATAAGTTAAAATACATAAGACACATAGAACAGAGCCTGAAATATAGTAAATGTTACGTAAGAATTAGGTATTATGTATACACATTATCTCACTACATCTCAACAGCCTTATGATGTATGTACTATCACTGTCCAAACATTATAGATCAGGAAACCACAGCCCAGCAGTATGAACTTGCCAAAGGTCACAGAGCTACTAAAGACAGAGTCAGGATTCAAATCTGTACTTGCCAAATCTATACATTTTAAAAATTACTTGTTAGAAGTCCAGTGTGTAGTTCTCCCAAGTAATCTTTTAGAAGAAACATGGATATGATAGATGGATTGCATTAATATGTTCAAATTATTTATCATTCTCAATTTCATGCTCTTCTGCTGTATAACCTTATAGTGCCCTCCCACGCGGCTTGTTTTGGCTGATGGGACAGAAGTAAACTGGCCACCACCAAGTTTGAAAACTACTTGTGTACCCAGGCTTGCCTTACTCCTGCATCTCTTCCTCTGCCCTGAGAAGTGCTCACATTAGCCTGTCTGAGGAGGAGAGAGGAGCCGGATCATCCAGTCACTCCTACTGAACCAAGGTAGATCAGCAAAAAGCCAACAAATTCCCACAATTTTGAGCAAGCTAAGCCACAACCATAGGGATAGCCCAGCCAATTCTCAGACTCGTGGGCTAAATAAATGTTCAGTTCAGTTCAGTTCAGTTCAATTGCTCGGTTGTGTCCAACTCTTTGCAACCCCATGGACTACAGTATGCCAAGACTTCCTCCCATCACAAACTCCCAGAGTTTACTCAAACTCATGTCCATTGAGTCGGTGATGCCATCCAACCATCTCATCCTCTGTCATCCCCTTCTCCTCCCGCCTTCAATCTTTCCCAGCATCAGGGTCTTTTCACATGAGTCAGCTCTTCACATCAGGTGGCCAAAGTATTGGAGTTTCAGCTTCAGCATCAGCCCTTCCAATGAACATTCAGGATCGATTTCCTTTAAGATGGACTGGTTGGATCTCCTTATAGTCCGAGGGACTCTAAAGAGTCTTCTCCAACACCACAGTTCAAAAGCATCAATTCTTTGGCGCTCAGCTTTCTTTATAGTCCAACTCTCACATCCATTCATGACTACTGGAAAAACCATGGCCTTAACTAGATGGACCTTTGTTGGCAAAGTAATGTCTCTGCTTTTTAATATGCTGTCTAGGTTGGACATAACTTTTCTTGCAAGGAGTCAGAGAAGCCCCAGCAGGACGGTAGGCATTGGAGCAGCAGCTGCGCTGCACTGGAGCAGCTTGAGGAGATACACCACGTCCAAGGGCAAAGGAGAAGCCCCAGCAAGATGGTAGGAGGGGCAAATTCACATTTAGAATTAAACCCCACTCCTGCCAGAGACACTCAGAGGGCTCAAACAAACCTTGTGAGCACCAGGGCCCAGAGACCCCACAGAGACTGAGCCAGAACTGTGTTTGAACGTCTCCTGTGGGGGTGCGGGTCGGCAGTGGTCTGCTGCAGGGGCAGGGGCTCTGGGTGCAGCAGACTTGGGTATGGTATAAGCCCTCTTGGAGGAGGTCACCATTAACCCCACCATAGAGCTGCCAGAACTTACACAGGACTGGGAAATAGATAGACTCTTGGAGGGCACAGACAGAACCTTGTGTGTACCAGGACCCAGGAGAAAGGAGCAGTGACCCCACAAGAGACTGACCCAGACTTGGCCAGGAATGTCCAAGAGTCTCCGGCACAGGCATGGGTCAGTGGTGGCCTGCTGCAGGGTTGGGGGCACTGAGTTGTAGCAGTACATGCATGGGATCTTTTGAGGGAGTCACCATTATCTTCATTACCTCCAGCAAAGTTTGGCCCCAGGTAAATAGCTGGGAGGGAACACAGCTCCACCCATCAACAGAAAATTGGATTAAAGATTTACTGAGCATGGCCCCGCCCATCAGAACAAGACCTAGTTCCCCCCTCAGGCAGTCTCTCCCATCAGGAAGCTTCCAGTTCAGTTCAGTTCAGTTCAGTCGCTCAGTCGTGTCCGACTCTTTGCGACCCCATGAACCACAGCTTGCCAGGCCTCCCTGTCCATCACCAACTCCTGGAGTTCACTCAAACTCATATCCATCGAGTCGGTGATGCCATCCAGCCATCTCATTCTCTGTCGTCCCCTTCTCCTCCCACCCCCAATCCCTCCCAGCATCAGAGTCTTTTCCGGTGAGTCAACTCTTCGCATGAGGTGGCCAAAGTATTGGAGTTTCAGCTTTAGCATCAGTCCTTGGAAGTAGAGATTAACCTGAAAATAAATGTTAAATCAGGCAACTGGGTTAATTTTAGAATCACCTCTCAGGCCATTAGAAGTCAAATATTTGGGAAATGACTGAAACTTGATTTTGTGCTTTTTTGTTGTCCTCAAGTTTAAAAAAGATCTCTTTAAGATAAATTCAACATTATGTGTATTTTTTGTGTTTTCAATCACTTAAATGATGTTGTCAAAGGAGAATAATTGATAGTCATAGATTTCAAGTTATCAGCAACTTAAAAAACAAAAACTACCTACCTGATATATTGCATCCTGAGTCAAAGAGTGACAAATTTCTTTTGAAGTTAATGAATAGCATAACTTATCAACCATATGTTAAACAAAGATCAAAAGAGGAGATCTTTCTTATAGCTTCTTATCCTTCTCCATCAGAGGGCAGACAGACTGAAAACCACAATCACAGAAAATAAATGTTGACTGTTGCTTTATTCTCGTATTCTGTAGTTTTCATTATTTGGCACACTTTTAGTAACAGATAACTGATACCATGGGGTCTCCCCTGGTGGCTCAGTGGTAAAGAATCCCCCACAGTGCTGGAGATGTGGGTTTGATACCTGGTTGGGGTTTTCTCCTTGTGGAGAAAATGGCAACCCACTCCAGTATTCTTGTCTGGAGAATCCCATGGACAAAAGAGCCTGAAGGGGTATAGATACAAAGGGGTACAGATTGCAAGGGGTTGCAAAGGAGTCAGATACAATGACTAGGCTTGCCACACAATGATTGGGCTTAAAAACAGGTATTATCTAGGACATTTGCGTTGCTGATAACCGAGAATGAAAATTAGGATGAAATCATTTCATGTGCTGTCCCCACTCACTTCAACCTCATGGGTTCTTTCTCTGTTTGCAACTTTGTTTACCAAGATTCATCAGTCTCTGAAAATGTGTCATTAAGCAGGCAATGAACATGACTCAGAATACCAAGAACAGAGAAAACACATTTGTGAAAAGGGACTTAATATTTCATTATGACAAGTCCAGAATATAAAAAGTCCAACCTACTGTTTGTGTGAAAGCATCACTGTTAGAGAAGGGTGTTGTAACTGATACAGGACCATGTAAAATAGGTTACGGAGGACCTTGCCATCTCCAGCCTTCATTGCTGGGCAAAGAGGGTGCCATTTTCACATTTAACACCTGGCAAAGTATAATGGGAAGCTTATTCATCTATAGGTGAAAAATTAACCTTTCAGTAAAACTAAAAGCTATCTTGAGCATCTTTAGCTAAGTTTAAAATAGAGAAATTATGAAACTGTAACTCTGCCAATTTTCTCTTCAAAAAACTACTAGAAATCAAACATGTTTTTCTTCATGACTTGCAACCCAGAGTGATTTAATTTTCATGTGTTTTCTCCTCACTCATTTCTGATAAAGGATTTTTTTTTTTTTTTTTTTTGCCTATGCCTCCCTCTCTTCAGAATCTTTTTGTCAATGAGAGTTTCAGGTATTCATTACATATCAGAATTATTTTTTTTTTACTTTAAAGATGATAGACTCTCATAATTTTTTTAAGCTGGAAAAACAATGGAGTCCTCAAGGCACACTCAAATCCTCTGTGCTAATAAACACAGCATGAAAAAAGACCTCCACAGTAATAGATTTTTAATATCCTCAAGGTCTACAGGCTAAATGTTTGATATTCTGAAATGAGCTGGTTTTCAGAGTAGTGTTAACATTCCAATTTCCTCCTTTAAAACAAATTGCCATTGAGTTCTGAAGATTTTGTCTCCTCTAATGGGTATCGCCTCAAAACACTAACCCTCTCCTATTTTTATTTACCATGGTAGGGAAGATCAAGGGACAATTGTAAAAGTCAAGGAAAAATTTCTGGCACGCTATAGGCGCTCAATGAATTTTAGTGGTTGTTTTTATTGTCATTATTGGCAATGCTGTCATGGCTACTGTTAAGTATATATCATGTAGTTTGCTGCTGCTGCTGCTGCTAAGTCACTTCAGTCGTGTCCGACTCTGTGTGACCCCATAGACGGAAGCCCACCAGGCTCCCCCGTCCCTGGGATTATCCAGGCAAGAACACTGGAGTGGGTTGCCATTTCCTTCTCCAATATGTGAAAGTGAAATGTGAAAGTGAAGTCGCTCAGTCGTGTCCAGCCCTTAGCGACCCCACAGACTGCAGCCTACCAGGCTCCTCCATCCATGGGATTTTCTAGACAATAGTACTGGAGTGGCCTGCCATTGCCTTCTCCGATCATGTAGTTTCAGTTCAGTTCAGTTGAGTCACTCAGTCGTGTCAGACTCTTTGTGACCCCATGAATCACAGCACGCCAGGCCTCCCTGTCCATCACCAACTCCCGGAGGTCACTCAAACTCATGTCCATCGAGTCGGTGATGCCATCTAACCATCTCACTCTCTGTCGTCCCTGTCTCCTCCCACCCCCAATCCCTCCTAGCATCAGACTCTTTTCCAGTGAGTCAACTCGTCACATGAGGTAGCCAAAATATTGCAGTTTCAGCTTTAGCATCAGTCCTTCCAATGAACACCCAGGTTTGATCTCCTTTAGGATGGACTGGTTGGATCTCCTTGCAGTCCAAGGGACTCTCAAGAGTCTTCTCCAGCACCCAGTTCAAAAGCATCAATTCTTTGGTGATCAGCTTTCTTCACAGTCCAACTCTCACATCCATACATGACCATGGGAAAAACCATAGCCTTGACTAGACAGACCTTTGTTGGCAAAGTAATGTCTCTGCTTTTTAATATGCTATCTAGGTTGGTCATAACTTTCCTTCCAAGGAGCAAGCGTCTTTTAATTTCATGGCTGCAATCAGCATCTGCAGTGATTGTGGAGCCCAAAAAAGTAAAGTCTGACACTGTTTCCACTGTTTCCCCATCTATTTCCCATGAAGTGATGGGACCAGATGCCATGATCTTTGTTTTCTGAATGTTGACCTTCAAGCCAACTTTTTCTCTCTCCTCTTTCACTTTCATCAAGAGGCCTTTGAGTTCCTCTTCACTTTCTGCCATAAGGGTGGTATCATCTGCATATCTGAGGTTATTGATATTTCTCCCGGCAATCTTGATTCCAGCTTGTGCTTCTTCCAGCCCAGCATTCCTCATGATGTACTCTGCATATAAGTTAAATAAGCAGGGTGACAATATACAACCTTGACGTACTCCTTTTCCTATTTGGAACCAGTCTGTTGTTCCATGTCCAGTTCTGACTGTTGCTTCCTGACCTGCATACAGGTTTCTCAAGAGGCAGGTCAGGTGGTCTGGTATTCCCATCTCTTTCAGAATTTTCTACAGTTTATTGTGATCCACACAGTCAAAGGCTTTGGCATAGTCAATGAAGCAGAAATAGATGTTTTTCTGGAACTCTCTTGATTTCTCCATGATCCAGAGGATGTTGGCAATTTGATCTCTGGTGCCTCTGCCTTTTCTAAAACCTGCTTGAACATCTGGGAGTTCACGGTTCACTTACTGCTGAAGCCTGACTTGGAGAATTTTGAGCATGACTTTACCAGCGTGTGAGATGAGTGCAATTGTGCGATAGTTTGAACATTTTTTGGAATTGCCTTTCTTTGGGATTGCAATGAAGACTGACCTTTTCCAGTCCTGTGGCCACTGCTGAGTTTTCCAAACTTGCTGGCATATTGAGTGCAGCACTTTCACAGCATCATCTTTCAGGATTTGAAATAGCTCAATTGAAATTCCATCACCTCCACTAGCTTTGTTCGTAGTGATGCTCTCTAAGGCCCACTTGACTTCACATTCCAAGATGTCTGGCTCCAGGTGAGTGATCATGCCATCGTGACAATCTTGGTCGTGAAGATCTTTTTTATACAGTTCTTCTGTGTATTCTTGCCACCTCTTCTTAATATCTTCTGCTTCTGTTAGGTCCATACCATTTCTGTCCTTTATCGAGCCCATCTTTGCATGAAATGTTCCCTTGGAATCTCTAATTTTCTTGAAGAGATCTCTTGTTTTTCCTATTCTGTTGTTTTCCTCTATTTCTTTGCATTGATCGCTGAGGAAGGCTTTCTTATCTCTCCTTGCTATTCTTTGGAACTCTGCATTCAGATGTTTATACCTTTCCTTTTCTCCTTTGCTTTTCGCTTCTCTTCTTTTCACAAATATTTGTAAGGCCTCCTCAGACAGCCATTTTGCTGACAGAATGTGGTCCACTGGAGAAGGGAATGGCAAACCACTTCAGTATGCTTGCCTTGAGAACCCCATGAACAGTATCAAAAGACAAAATGATAGGATACTGAATGAGGAATTCCCCAGGTCAGTAGGTGCCCAGTATGCTACTAGAGATCAGTGGAGAAATAACTCCAGAAAGAACGAAGGGATGGAGCCAAAGAGAAACAAATACCCAGTTGTGGATGTGACTGGTGATAGAAGCAAGGTCCGATGCTGTAAAGAGCAATATTGCATGGGAACCTGGAATGTTAATTCCATGAATCAAGGCAAATTGGAAGTGGTCAAACAGGAGATGGCAAGCATGAACACAGACATTCTAGGCATCAATGAATTAAAATGGACTGGAATGGGTGAATTTAACTCAGATGACCATTATATCTACTACTGTGGGCAGGAATCCCTTAGAAGAAATGGAGTAGCCATCATGGTCAACAAAAGAGTCCGAAATGCAGTACTTGGATGCAATCTTAAAAACGACAGAATGATTTCTGTTTATTTCCAAGGCAAACCATTCAATATTACAGTAATCCAAGTCTATGCCCCAAAGAGTAATGCTGAAGAAGCCAAAGTTGAACGGTTCTATGAAGACCTACAAGACCTTTTAGAACTAACACCCAAAAAAGATGTCCTTTTCATTATAGGGGACTGGAATGCAAAAGTAGGATGTCAAGAAACACCTGGAGTAACAGGCAAATTTGGTCTTGGAGCACGAAATGAAGCAGGGTAAAGGCTAATAGAGTTTTGCCAAGAGAACGCACTGGTCATAGCAAACACCCTCTTCCAACAACACAAGAGAAGACTCTACACATGGACATCACCAGATGGTCAACACCGAAATCAGATTGATTATATTCTTTGCAGCCAAAGATGGAGAAGTTGTATACAGTTAGCAAAAACAAGACCAGGAGCTGATTGTGGCTCAGATCATGAACTCCTTATTGCCAAATTCAGACTTAAATTGAAGAAAGTAGGGCAAACCACTAGACCATTCAGATATGACCTCAATCAAATCCCTTATGATTATACAGTGGAAGTGAGAAATAGATTTAAGGGACTAGATCTGATTGATAGAGTGCCTGATGAACTCTGGACAGAAGTTCATGACATTGTACAGGACACAGGGACCAAGACAGTCCCCATGGAAAAGAAATGCAAAGAAAAAAAAATCATATAGTTTACATACCTACAATGATCAGTTTATCATCATCTCGACTCCATGATGTAATTATTACAATCTCCATTCTACCAGTGAGAACTCAAACACACTTGAAAGTTATGGGAGTAGCCTAAAGTCATTTAACTGAATGGCTGATGCAGAATTTGAATACAGTTCTGTTTGACTCTGACAGTCATGGTATTTCTGTTACATCATGTTGCTTTCTTATGAAGACCTAGAAGTCTTCCCTCTGTGGAGCAAGTCAGAAGCCCACTATTTGGAGAATAGTACACATAGGAACGACTCATTTATCTTTTTGTATGAACTCTCAACTCTTGTTTTCAGACTTCTGGAGAACTCAGTCATCAAAACCCATCCCCAGAAGCAGCCTGGAATACTAAACGGAGAACTGGACCAGGAACTTGGAAGTCTGCGTTCAGCTATCACCTCTGCCACTCACTAGCTGTGTGACCCTCTCCAGCCCCAGTTTTTCTCATAGTAAAACAAAGAGGTTGAATTTTGCCAGCCCTCCCAAATCAGTGATGCTGTAATTGAAAAACCTAAATCCTTCTCCTCAGTCATCATTAAGGTATTAAATTTTCCTTAAGAAAACGTAGAAGTGTTCAATATGTTTAGAAAGTTTTACCTTCAAAATATGCAATTACACTTCAGAAAAACTTCGGATGGTTGGAAGAGAAACTGACATAAAACAGTTGATTCCCAAAAAACAACTGTATTTTTTTTTTCTTTTGAATTTTTTATTTTGTATTGGGGTATCCTCATGCAACGAGTTGACTCACTGGAAAAGAGTCTGATGCTGGGAGGGATTGGGGGTGGGAGGAGACGGGGACGACAGAGAATGAGATGGCTGGATGGCATCACCGACTCAATGGACATGAGTTCGAGTGAACTCTGGGAGTTGGTGATGGACAGGGAGGCCTGGCGTGCTGTGATTCATGGGGTCACAAAGAGTCGGACACGACTGAGCGACTGAACTGAACTGAACTGATAGCCCATTAACAATGTTGTGATAGTTTCAGACTAACAGAAAAGGGAGTCAGCCATACATATACATGTATTCATTATCCCCCAAACTCCGCTCCCATCCAGGCTCTCAAATAACACTGAACAGAGAAACAACTGTATTTTTAAATGCCAGTCTTAAAAGGCAAAACTATAGAGAATGATAAAAAAGAGCAGAGGTTTTCAGGGTTTAGGGGAAAGGGAAGAATGACTAGTGCATAAGACTATTGCGGCAGAGAAGCTATTCTGTGTGATGCCATAATGGTGGATACATGTCATGATATGTTTGTTCAAACCCATGGAATGTACGATGCCAACAGTGATCTTTAGTGTACACTCCGGACTTTGGGTGATAATGATGTGCCAATGCAGGTTCAACTGCAGTAAGTGTACCACTCTGGTGGGGGATACTGACGGTGAAGGAGCCTATGCCTGTATGGGGGCGGAGGGTATATGGGAAATCTCTTTACCTTCTGCTTAATTTTGCTGTCAACCTAAACTGCAGCAAACTACAGTCTATTTTTTTTTAAATGCAAGTCTCTATTTTAAAATCTAGATTTATTGTCATTAACTTTGGAGGATTGTAGAATCCGTTTGATGGTCTCATAAAGTCTATGGATCTTTTCCCTCAGGGATCCTCAAAGCCAATGTTCAGACCCTCTGGTCCAGATTCACAATTTATAAGCTAAGAGATAATTAGAGAATTATCAACTATTTAGCTTCTGCATAAAGACCCATCATAATGTTCCATTAACTCTAGACCTCCCTAGAGCTAGAAGGCCACCACAGAAAGGGGAGAATGCAAAGGGAGGAAAGGAATTATGGTAATGAGCCTCCCTCATTGCTCAGAAATCAATATTTTAGTACTTTGGAAAAAAGAGCACAAGTCCATGGTGGGGAAACCAGGATCAATCCTGTGATAGTTTTATATGTATTTTTTTTTCTGACATTGTCTGGTCATATATTGTAAGATGCAACTGTGTTATATTTCCAGAACTAGAATATAAATAAGTGCGCATTTATTTTACAGAGAGGTTAAGGACTTGTCCAAAACTCCATGATGACACAAAGAACTGAAATCCAAATATGTGGGTTTTTTATTTCCAAGTCTCGCCTCAAAACAACCGTCTAATGAATGTATTTGCCTGCCAAGGAAATAAACTGTTTTGAAGTACTGTGGGTTCCACCCAATGATATGCTGGCAGATGTTTAACAACCACCTCTCTGCAGGAAAAAAGAACAGAATGTTAAGTGTAATGTTAAGTGTTGTTAAGTGTATCTGTGAATATATATTCACATAAATACAGGGACCACTTACCTCCTGAAGTTTCTGGAATGGAGAATGAATAGTGCACAGCTTTGAATACAGGGCTGAAATCGTTGGCAGGAGCAGTTTCTACAATGATTGTCACTGTTACTGAAAAATTAAACAGTAAATAATTGCTTTGTGGTGGTGGTGGCTTTATTCTAGACACTAGTCAAATGTGCCCCCAGGAACAGGCTTAGGGGAAGATTTGAAATTATGGGGGGATGCTCCATGCTCCCAGTTGATTCCTGTTTCCAGACTCTGCATTCTCAAGGAACATAAATGAGTTCTAGGCTAACCAAAGCAATTAGTTAAAGATATATAATGTGCTACATGCCATATTTTATTTTATATGATAATGATAGATATATACATACTATATATAATATATGAATGTTTAATTATACATTTTATTCAAAAGAGTTTATTATATCTTTCATGTGTATGATTTCTTCCATTAGCGTTTGTTTGGGTGTTACTTTCAACCCAGCATATGACTTTCTACACTCTACATTTAATATATCCTGCTGCTGCTACTGCTAAGTCACTTCAGTCGTGTCCAACTCTGTGTGACCCCACAGACGGCAGCCCACCAGGCTCCCCCGTCCCTGGGATTATCCAGGCAAGAACACTGGAGTGGGTTGCCATTTCCTTCTCCAATGTGTGAAAGTGAAAAGTGAAAGTAAAGTCGCTCAGTCGTGTCCGACCCCTAGCGACCCCATGGACTGCAGCCTACCAGGCTCCTCCATCCATGGGATTTTCTAGGCAAGAGTACTGGAGTGGCTTGCCATTGCCTTCTCCGTAATATATCCTAGGAGATGAAATGGAAAAAGACTCAGAAAACCCATGTCCAAGGATTGGTTATGACATGCTGAGTGGCCTTGAACTAGCTTAACTTCTCAGAGGCCCAGATTCTTCATCAGTTTCAATCGTCTATTTTGTGGAGTGTAAAAACGAGATCATGCCCAAGATTTTTTCCCATAAGAGGTTAGTGAAATGTAGTTATTTAATTTTATTCCTCTTAGGCAGATATTTGTATATTGCAGGTCATAGAAAAGGAATTCTATTTTTCAGACCAAGCTCAAACTAACCTATCAGAAAGTTGTCAAAAAAGAAGAAAAATATTCAAATACAAAAGCAAGCAAATTTCAAACCAGGAGATTTTTAGCATTAAAAATAAAGTAATAATTAACCTGTACTGTGCAAGGTGCTGACTCAGCAATAGTGTTAATGTCTCCATTGTACAGAAGAGAAAACTGAGGTTCACAGAGTCATGTTCTTTGCCAAAGGTCACAAACCCTAGTAAGTCACTGAGCAGGTATTGGATCGACTTGAGTCTGCCAACATTTCCCAAAATGTCTCTTCAGACTTGCTAATATATCAAATGTAAAATGCCAAGTTAAACAAATATTAAATGGTTTCCTTATGGCAAAACTTCTTAGGATTTCTGATATGTCATTCTATATTTTGAATCTCCATCTATGCATTGCTTCTGTAGACTAAAATAAAAAGTGTACAACATGAAAGTTTTGAGGTAAGTTTTATTTGGGGCAGAATGAGGACTTCAGCCTAGGAAACAGCACCTCAGATAGCTCTGAGAGACTGCTCCAAAGAGGCAGGGTCAAGGTCAGTATGAATCTGATTTTGGTGAAGGGGGAGTACATGCAATCAAGCACATTTTTTTTTTTTCAGAAGGTTTCTGCTAGTCTTGTGAAGCTTTTGCTAGACCCAAGGAGTAGTTGCCACCGTGAAGGATTTTAATGTTTTTCTATATATGAGGAAATACAAGAATCGGGTTCATAAAATCAGCTTCTGAAAATAGCTATCTGAAGACTGTCCTGCCGGTTTTTCCCTGAGCACAGTGTGCCTCATTTCTGCTCTCCACCCTGAATTCTTTTCAGGGCGTGTTGAAAATCAGCTTTAATCCTTATAGAGGTAGATGGCAGCTGCCAATGGCAAGTGCCAATTTGTAGTTAACACTTCCCAAATGTACTTGACCATGGAGTTTTTTTCTAGTTGATCATCTTGTAGAAACTATGCTCTGAAGAATGCTTGTATCTTGTCTCTCTTGAAAGTCTATGCCATGCATTTTTAAACAAGAAAATTTAATCTGAGACCCATAGAATCTTGATTGCAGAGAATCTGTTTCATTCCTTATATTTTGGTGTATATTATGTGTGTTTTCCTAGGTATATAGGGTCTATAGCTTTCTCAGCATCCCAAAGGTATGTATGACCACCAAGAAAGAGTAAGAAGCACTTTTGCTTGGAGACAGGTGATTTATGTGAAAGCCTCTATATTTCCCTCAATAAACTCCATTTATGTGCCTTAAGAACAGATGCCACTTATAGTTTTGCCATGCTATGACTTTTATTGCACCCATAAAGACTCAAAATTGTGCTAATTGATTGGCCTATAAAAAATAGACTGAACCACATGTGGGGTGCTACAAGCATTCTTTATGAGCAGCTGCTGGGAATATACAGGGGTATGGGGACCAGAGAAGATGTGGATTTATTACCATGAGAGATTTCTTTTTTCTCTCCTTCTTGGAAAAAGGCTCAACTCTGGTGAAAAGGGCAGAGTCTATTTTGATTTGTGAAGCCATCAGGATGAGTAACTACAAGAAAAAGCATTTTTTCTGAAAGGTTTGTTGGGCTATGTTACAGGCTTTTGCATGAACCAATGAAACTTCACCAGTGGGAAGCAGAGAAGACCTAAGAAAACTTCTGGACATACTGTCATGCTGTGTCCCTGTCCTGTACAGATCATTTATCCGCATAGTTGGATCACGTAAGTCTACAAATGACATTTGTAAACTGAATCCTATTAAAACTCTTACATCAGGGAGTCAAGAGGGATTTAAAGAGCTCTAGACCTGTTGCTGAAAGTTCAGCAAGAAATTTCTTTTGGTTGTAAAACATACGGATGCTGCCATGATGCCACCTGCTTAATTCCATGACACAGTACTCTTTGCACTGCTTTCAGAGGCAACCTCAGAATCCTTCTCAATTCAATGATCCAGGTGACCACCACCAATTGCTTAGAGATGGCACAAGAGATAAAACATAAAACACAAGCACTGTCCGTACTCCAGGCTCTCCTGTAGCAAGCATTGATGTTCTACTAGTAACCCTGTGTTCTCCACCCAAACACTCACTCCTTTTTGGACATCTTGGATGCCAACGCACCTCCTAGATCACTTATTACCGTACTTTCCATATAAAATAGACGGTGGTCATTAATAATTGACCTATCTGGAAACTTGTGCAACCTTATTTTCACAACTACCTCTACAGCTACAAATTCACTCTTAAATGTGATAATACACTGTTGAACACATAAATGGCCCAGTGAGCCACTTAATGCATGTTCTCATTTGTACAACAATTAGCAGAGAAGCAGGTGTCTGGTGATTGGCTAAGCTCATTTCACCAGCTAGGCTCTCTGTTCTGGCTCCACAGCACACAATTTAAATCCGTGCCCAAGGGTGTTTTACAATTAGCAAAACCAGGACTCTTAAATCCACAAATGTCAAGGGATTCACAAAGGGAATGAGCTGTGGAATCTGGCACTGTCCCACCATTGCATTAAAAATGGCTCTACCTGTATTATGTAAAATAATGACACAGGTAACCCCCCCAAAAAAAGTCCTATTACTCATATGTGTGGATCACATGTGACCCAATATCTGGCTCTTTCCAAATAAGAGGTGTTTGGCATTACTAACTGCTATGAACTGAATGTTTATGTTCCTCCAAAATTTATATACTAAAACCTGTTCTCCCACTGTGGTGGTATTAGGATGGAGAGGGTCTTTGGTATGATGCGTGGAACCCTCAAGATGGGATTAACGCTCTTAAAGAGACACTCCAGAGAGTCCCTCTTGCCTGTTCTGCCATGTGAAGTCACAGTGAGAAGACCAGCGTCTAAGAGCAGGATGCAGACCCTCTATAGACACCGAGTCTGACAGTGCCTTGATACGGACTTGCCAGGCTCCAGAACAGTGAGAAAAAATTTTCTGTTATGTGTGAGTCACCCAGTCTGAAGTGGACTGAGACGCTACTGACATAAAATCATTTCAGTAACAAGCATGAGGATTGGGCTCTACGTGTCCCTAACACATCCCACTTCCAGCTCCGAGGATCTCTAGCCAGGGTTGCATTCAAGAATTGTGTTTTGCATAAAGTGTGCTAAAGGATGAACAACATTTGCAGATCTATTGATAACTTCCAACATGAATCTAAGTCTCCCCTTTCTCCTTTGTCTGGTTTAATGAAACTGTCCCAAATATAATGAATTTTTATATATTAAAATCTAAAGTGCACAGTCTAAAGAAAAGGCACTTAATGTTCCATGACATTTATCAAGCTTACCTGTGTGGGAGGGATGTAAGTCATCAAATACTGAAATTGTCATTTCATAGACATGGCCAGCTGGAACTATGGGTGCTCATAATCCAATTCTTTTACAACCTTGTAGAACAACATTATTTCAAAGAAAATGACTGACTTTTTGTTTAACGTGCATATTTTAAGTAATAGATCATTCTGGAAAATAAAAGGGCACAGTCATTTTCATTTAATAACGATAGCATTAGAATATTCTTGAGACTGGTCAAAACTGACACACAGAAGTAGGCATTTTGGTGGAACAAAGGGACATCTTTGATCTTCCAGAGTAGCTTATTTTTGGAGAAAGCATCCTAGCATAGTAGAAGGAAAGCATGGGTTATAGCCTGTCTTCATCGCATGCTAATTGTATGATCTTGAGCAAAATATTTTAAAAGAGAAAATGTTCTGAAAGCACTTTGGAAGTGATAAAGCATACTAATAAATATAGCTACTCCTATTATGACAAGTCACTCACCATTTTAAAATTATTTACTGAGTATTAATTAAGTGCCAAGTACAGTTGTAAGTATTAGGGATATAGCAATAAACAATATGATCCCACAACAAAGACTTGAAGACAGTCCTCATGTAATGGTATTGGCACGAATCTCAGCTGGCATTAATTGGAATTGGCCAACATGACATCAAGTACCCAGGTGTTCAGGACCCAGGTTAAAAATGTTTTAACTACATTTTTAAACTGAGTATCTCATTCATTAAATCATTCATTCATTCATTAAGTTATACTGAGTACCCACTATGCACCAAGCACTATGGAAGGTATTGAAACACAGAAATAAATGACTCAAAAACGTATGTAAGAGAACTTAGCCAGTTAAGATAGTAAAAGAAAGCTTTCAGGAATAAAGACCCAAAGGATAATTATGAAAATATAGAAATTAATTAGAGGTGGGCAACAGGTGGAAGGAGTTGTTCAGAAGCAGAGCAAGCATATGGAAAGGCTCAAATGTTAGTTAGCATTGTGTTTACAAAACTGCCATCTTTCTCCAAACTCCCTTTTTAAAATGACAGTTTTGCATTGCCTTTCAAAATGAACATCAACTCAGGAAACCTCTTGGCTCAGTGGCTAATCTTACAAATTCACAACATATGCAAACGCTCAGCTTGTAACTTGTAGAGTTTTCCAGAAAATTTAGGGTGCGTTTGGACCAAAAAATGAGAAAGATCATCAGTGGCTTTCTCAGCCATGTCTTTTGGCTGAGAAGGAGTGTTTGGTGATGCTTTGGTTAAGGAACAATTATGCCAACCTAACCGGGATCAGTATTTTTTTTTAGGGGTTGGAACTTTAGGGGAAAAAAAAAAAAAGATTTGTGGAAATTAGAAGTCAGAAGGAGGATTCTCCCAAAGCACAATTCGATCTTGCAAAGGGGAAAAAAAAAATCTTACTATGACCTCCCTCTGCCAGTGGAAAGTTTGTGACCTCTTAAGGGTGGAGAAAGGAGCTGATCTCTCACTGCCAGTGCCAGAAGGATGAGCCATCATCACACATGTAGTCAAGCAGACTTATCCTTGAGAAAATCAGCATCTATTTTAGCTTCTGATTGATTTCCGCAGCTAAACAGGAAGTCAATTATTTTGTGCTAATGATAAGGAGATGATGGTGTCCAGTAGCAAAATACTGAAGGACTTGCCCGAATGCCTTCCAGACCCTTCTCTGCTGTGTCCCAGCTCCCACTGCTGAATGCACCCACACCAACCACACCATGGCCATGAAATGACTCATTTCCTCAGGAAAATCCCTGGAGAAGCAGCACCCGGTGCTCGCCTGGATGAAATTTCCAGCAGTTGGTGCTTGCTCAAAGAGTTGTCCAGAATCAATTGGCCCCAAGCTCGGAGCATAATGGATTGTATCAGGAGGTTCATCAAAGTCATGACACTGGAGTTTTGTAACTACTGTGTCTTTTGCAATCATCTCTTGGCCTGTGTATCTGTTTTATCTTTTAAGGAGGGGGAAGAAAATGCTTTAGATGGATAGTCTTAAAAAGTAATACTTTCTTCATAAACATCCACTAGTTCAGATAATGTACACGTGTGACAGCTCTACTTATCCTGGGACAAACGGTTCTGCTTTGGAGCATCATCTGGGAGTCATTTCCCAAAAGGTGCTATGAATGTGGTCTGACTGCTCGTTTTCTGGGAGTATTTCTTTTCTCCACCCAGCTGGGTACTTGTTTGGAAGGTTATCAAGGACATCACCTCAGTGGAGAAGGTGTGAGTTGGAATCAGATAATTCTTGAAGAGTGTCCAAGTCTAGAGCATCTACATGGTGCGGGCAAGAGAGACCACATTTACCCAGTAGTTACACTGGACTGATTTCCATCTCTGTAAAGTCTTCCATGTCTTCACTGGGATCCCTCTGCCCCAAATGCTCACTGTTAAGCCTTCACCCTCTAAAATCCTAGTCATTCTTCAAAGACTCAAGTAGATCTCACCCCTTCAGGAAGCTCCCCGGAATGCTCTAGTCCCGCATATTCTTCTTTTAACAAGGAAAGCACCACACATATAACTTAATATTAAATTATCTTTTTTTTTTTTTGCTTTATATGTATTCATCATACCATTATAACAAGAGACCATTTCTTACAGCTAAAGACCATAGCGAATACTCCTATCATCTCCAAGGACTATAGGACTGGATTCATCATAGGGTATGTATTTAATTAATTAACTATGATCCTGGAGAAACAGGGTGGAGAAGAAGGAGAAAGCAAAGGAAAAGGAAGGTATCATTTAGTGACTGCCAACCTCTGTACAGAACAAATTCTAAGCATTGCTATGAGGTAGGTGCAATTATCATCTTCATTCAAATGGTAGAGTAATTGGGGCCCAAACAAAACCACACGAGTAGTCATTAGCAGAAACTAGGCTTTATTTATCATTAAAGAATCAGAGATAAAGTTTAGGAAACAGGAGGTGGGCTAGGGGGCAACTGTCTTACATGGAGTTGAGAGTTTGAATGGGATAGGGGAGGGGAGACAAAGAAAGTCACAGAATTGTAGGTTTGGAAACAGAGCTTCAAATAATAAAAATAGCCACACTGACAGAAACCCAACCCCATAATCCCAGATCCAAATTCCAAAAGCCTGAAACAAGACTTTCTGGTAATTTACTGAGATCATCAAAGCCTGACCTAACCTGACAGGCCAGATATTTCTTTGTTCCACCTAGTTTGAGTATTTCTGTGTTTCACAGCAGAGATATTCATGAATTTGAATAGTGGGTAATTGCATAATATATGGTAGACACGCCATATTACCTTTCTAAAATTCAAAAAGTCTTTGTCTTGAAATACAGCCAGAGCAAAAGGTTTTCAAATAAGGGATTATGAAACTGTGATGAACAGCATTTATGAAATTCACACCACATGCTCAGCACTATGCTGAGAATGTTATATAAATTATCCTATTTATTCTAAAGAGTACCCACCCTAAAGAGTAAGTACTATTGTCATCCCATTTTATAAAGAAAGAAATTGAAGATCAGAAGGTTTCAGCAAATTACCCAAGATCACAGAGCTCTTGTGTGATAGAACCAGGAATCCAGTCCAGGTCTGTGACTCCAAAACTTAAGCTTTTAACAACTTACTGTCAGATCCAGAAAACCTGGATTTCAACAAGTCATTTCTGAGAACCAGAATATGAGACTCAGCATCAACGTGATGATCAACCATGGGTCTGGTTGAGCCAATAAACGTAGCAATACCTCTGCTCTCCACTCACTTGAAATTCTTACCTCAGCCACCCGTCTCAGCTCACCTAATCAGATACTGATCATAAAAAGGTGCATTTTCATTCATGCCACAGATATAGACAGTCACCAGAATGGCCACACACTGCCAGTCACCATCACAAATTTTAATTGGAGAAGGACTGACTACGTACAAATTCAGCTCTCTCCACATCAAGTCAAGAAGCAGTAACCACTGTTCCATGCTCTGCAACAAAACAGCACATCTTGCTGCAAACTGGCCCGTGTGTCATTTTCAAAATTACTTTATTACATAGCGATGGAAAAAATAAAGTATGAATTATGCCCCATTTATTAGAATTAAGAAGCTGATTCAAAATGTAGACACAATGTGTAATTGTTTATCACCAAAATACCCTCATTATTCTACTAGCAAGTAGCAAAACAAAATTGTTTTTGGCTTAGGGGAACAGGGAAGATTTTCTAGAAGGGGTGGTCCTTATTTTAGACCTTGAAGGATATGTCAGATAAGGAAAGGATGGCGAATGGAGATCATTGCCAGCAGAGAGAACACCATACATGAAAACACAGTAAGGAGAGCATAACTCATCAGACTTCCTTCCACCCAGTCCATCCATCCATTCATTCAATTTGAACAAGCATATATGGAATGCCAACTATGGGTTGGAAACTGTCTTGAATACTGGATGAGCCACAATTAAATCCCTTCCTTTATAGAATTTACAATCTGGGTTGAGAGGCCAACACTAAGCAAGTATAAACAAGAAAATAATTTCAAATAGACTTTCTTAAGGAAATGAAAAAGAGTAGGACACAACTTAGCGACCGAACAACAAGGAAATGAAAACTGTGATCTGATTAAAAACAATGTCTAAGGGTGAGGTCCTGAAAAATGCGAGGACAGAGATCCCAAGGCAGCCAGTCATTTGGTGGTAGTATAATAGACAAAGGAAGACAAGGAATTGGATGAGGCTGGAGGGAGAGGCAGGAGTCAGAGAAAGCAAGGTCTTGGGGATGAGATCAGAAGGCTGGATTGCATTCCAAGGGCAAAGGAAAATGACGGGATAATTTTATATAGATCTAATTTGACTTTTTCTTTTTCCTTCTTCTTTTTTTTTTGGCTGTGCTGCATAGCATGTGGAACCTTCCTGACCAGGGATTGAACCTGCACGCCCTGTAGGGGATGTCCAGCATCTTAACTATTGGACCACCAGGGTAGTCCCCAGCTTGACTTTTAAATAAATTCACTGTAGCGGCTCTGCTCAGCAGAAGCCCAGTTAAGATATCGGATGGTGCCTGCCCTGATTGGGGTGCCCCCAGGAATAGAACCCAAGATGAGAATTTGAGTGCAAGTAGTTTATGTGGGTGACAATATACAACCTTGACGTACACCTTTTCCTACTTGGAACCAGTCTGTTGTTCCATGTCCAGTTCTAAATGTTGCTTCCTGACCTGCATACAGGTTTCTCAAGAGGCAGGTCAGGTGGTCTGGGATTCCCATCTCTTTCAGAATTTTCCACAGGTTATTGTGATCCACACAGTCAAAGGCTTTGGCATAGTCAATGAAGCAGAAAGAAATAGATGTTTTTCTGGAACTCTCTTGCATTCTCCGTGATCCAGCGGATGTTGGCAATTTGATCTCTGGTGCCTCTGCCTTTTCTAAAACCTGCTTGAACATCTGGGAGTTCACGGTTTACATACTGCTGAAGCCTGGCTTGGAGAATTTTGAGCATGACTTTACTAGCGTGTGAGATGAGTGCAATTGTGCGGTAGTTTGAGCATTCTTTGGCATTGCCTTTCTTTGGGATTGGAATGAAGACTGACCTCTTCCAGTCCTGTGGCCACTGCTGAGTTTTCCAAATCTGCTGGCATATTGAGTGCAGCACTTTCACAGCATCATCTTTCAAGACTTGAAATAGCTCCACTGGAATTCCATCACCTCCACTAGCTTTGCTAGTAGTGATGCTTTCTAAGGCACACTTGACTTCACATTCCAAGATGTCTGGCTCTAGGTCAGTGATCACGTTATCGTGACTATCTTGGTCGTGAAGATCTTTTTTGTACAGTTCTTCTGTGTATTCCTGCCACCTCTTCTTAATATCTTCTGCTTCTGTTAGGTCCATACCATTTCTGTCCTTTATCGAGCCCATCTTTGCATGAAATGTTCCCTTGGAATCTCTAATTTTCTTGAAGAGGTCTCTTGTTTTTCCTATTCTGTTGTTTTCCTCTATTTCTTTGCATTGATCACTAAGGAAGACTTTCTTATCTCTCCTTGCTATTCTTTGGAACTCTGCATTCAGATGCTTATATCTTTCCTTTTCTCCTTTGCTTTTCGCCTCTCTTCTTTTCACAGCTATTTGTAAGGCCTCCTCAGACAGCCATTTCGCTCTTCTGCATTTCTTTTCCATGGGGATGGTCTTGGTCCCTGTCTCCTGTACAATGTCACGAACCTCCGTCCAGAGTTCATCAGGCACTCTATCAATCAGATCTAGTCCCTTAAATCTATTTCTCACTTCCACTGTATAATCATAAGGGATTTGATTGAGGTCATATCTGAATGGTCTAGTGGTTTTCCCTACTTTCTTCAATTTAAGTCTGAATTTCGCAATAAGGAGTTCATGAACTGAGCCACAGTCAGCTCCTGGTCTTGTTTTTGCTAACTGTATACAGCTTCTCCATCTTTGGTTGCAAAGAATATAATCAATCTGATTTCGGTGTTGACCATCTGGTGATGTCCATGTGTAGAGTCTTCTCTTGTGTTGTTGGAAGAGGGTGTTTGCTATGACCAGTGCATTCTCTTGACAAAACTCTATTAGCCTTTGCCCTGCTTCATTCCGTGCTCCAAGGCCAAATTTGCCAGTTACTCCAGGTGTTTCTTGACTTCCTACTTTTGCATTCCAGTCCCCTATAATGAAAAGGACATCTTTTTTGGGTGTTAGTTCTAAAAGGTCTTGTAGGCCTTCATAGAACCGATTAACTTCAGCTTCTTCAGCATTACTGGTTGGGGCATAGGCCTGGATTACTGTAATATTGAATGGTTTGCCTTGGAAACGAACAGAAATCATCCTGTCATTTTTAAGATTGCATCCAAGTACTGCATTTCGGACTCTTTTGTTGACCATGATGGCTACTCCATTTCTTCTAAGGGTTTCCTGCCCACAGTAGTAGATATAATGGTCGTCTGAGTTAAATTCACCCATTCCAGTCCATTTTAATTCACTGATTCCTAGAATGTCGATGTTCACTCTTGCCATCTCCCGTTTGACCACTTCCAATTTGCCTTGATTCATGGACCTAACATTCCAGGTTCCTATGCAATATTGCTCTTTACAGCACCGGACCTTGCTTCTATCACTGGTCACATCCACAGCTGGGTATTGGTTTTGCTTTTGCTCCTGTTCCATCCCTCTATTCCTTCTATAGTTATTTCTTCACTGAGCTCCAGTAGCATACTGGGCACCTACTGACCTGGGGAATTCCTCATTCAGTATCCTATCATTTTGCCCTTTGTTACTGTTCATGGGGTTCTCAAGGCAAGTATACTGAAGTGGTTTGCCATTCCCTTCTCCAGTGGACCACATTCCGCTGTGGTCCATGTGATCAGATCGACTAGTTTCCTGTGATTATGATTTCAGTGTGTCTGCCCTCTGACGCCCCCTAGCAATATATGCAGAGTACATCATGAGGAACGCTGGGCTGGAAGAAGCACAAGCTGGAATCAAGATTGCTGGGAGAAATATCAATAACCTCAGATATGCAGATGATACTACCCTTATGGCAGAAAGTGAAGAGGAACTCAAAAGCCTCTTGATGAAAGTGAAAGAGGAGAGTGAAAAGGTTGGCTTGAAGCTCAACATTCAGAAAACAAAGATCATGGCATCTGGTCCCATCACTTCATGGGAAATAGATGGAAAAACAGTGGAAACAGTGTCAGACTTTATTTTTTTGGGCTCCAAAATCACTGCAGATGCTGATTGCAGCCATGAAATTAAAAGACGCTTACTCCTTGGAAGGAAAGTTATGACCAACCTTGATAGTATATTAAAAAGCAGAGACATTACTTTGCCAACCAAGGTCCGTCTAGTCAAGGCAATGGTTTTTCCCGTGATCATGTATGGATGTGAGAGTTGGACTGTGAAGAAAGCTGATCGCCGAAGAATCGATGCTTTTGAACTGTGGTGTTGGAGAAGACTCTTGAGAGTCCCTTATACTGCAAGGAGATCCAACCAGTCCATTCTAAAGGAGATCAATCCTGGGTGTTCATTGGAGGGACTGATGCTAAAGCTGAAACTGCAATACTTTGGCCACCTCATGCGACGAGTTGACTCACTGGAAAAGACTCTAATGCTGGGAAAGGTTGGGGGCGGGAGGAGAAGGGGATGACGGAGAATGAGATGGCTGGATGCCATCACCGACTCTGTGGACATGAGTTTGAGTGTACTCCGGGAATTGGTGATGGACAGGGAGGCCTGGCGTGCTGTGATTCATGGGGTCGCGGAGAGTCGGACACGACTGAGCGACTGAACTGAACTGAACTGAGTTTATGTGGGAGCAGATCCGGAGCACTGGGGATGGGAGAAGTGAGACAGGAAAGGAAAGGCTGCCAATAAAAAAAGTGCAGTCATTACCAAGCATTACCACTGTGGGCAACTTATAGTTTAATACCACTGGGGAACTCTGGAAGCCAGTGAGAAGCATGCACTCAAAATTTTCCCTCCAGGGACTTCCCTAGTGGTCCAGTGGTTAAGACTTCCCCTTCCAATGCAAGAGGTGTGGGTTTGATCCCTGGTGGGGAAGCCGAGATCCCACATGGCTCGTGACCAATAAAACAAAACGTAAAATAACAGCAATACTGTAACAAATTCAATAAAAACTTTAAAAACGGTCCACATCAGGGAAAAAAAAAGAAAGAATTGTCTCTCCAAGGGCCAAAAGTGGGAGTGTTTGTACACCAGTTCTCTTTAGTCATTGGTTGAAGGCTTGTGGGGACAGGTAGTGTTTTTTGAACATTTCCAATCTGCTCTTTGCAGAGGAGAAGGGCAGACCCCAAATAATCCCTCAAGAAAAGAATATCCTGGCAGCTGGAAGTCAGGCCACAAAAATGTTAAGGCCTGAAAGGACACAGACAGCATTTGCTACAATGGCTTAAGCTTGCAGATGTGCTAGAGACCACCTTTGTTGTCTGTTCAGCCCCCAAAGAAGTCTTATTCCACATAACCTGATCTACCCCCAACATGATTGGGCAAGAAGGGAGTGATGGATTCCAGAAAGCCCAAAGAGATTCTCTCTCACAAAAATGTGAACACGGAGCAGAGACAGAAGTGATTTAGGCCTAAAAAGATGTGCTAAAAGATCAAAAGAGTGGAGAGCTATCCTTCCGTAGCAGCCATGGAGACCCACAACTTAACTCACGAGTGGACAAAAGACAAGGTTTTGCCAAAAGTTATGCAAGAGATGCATATTAAGATCTACCATGTGCTTCTTTAGGGGTTCTGAAAATTCAGACAATCTGATCTCTACCCTCAAGGAATTCAGTCTTGTAAAGGAGACATAATACAAATAATAATAGTAGAAAATAAGGGAGAGAATTTGAGAACACTCTCAACCTACCTTTGTCAACTGCAAAGTACGCATTCCTTGGATCTAGTTCAAAGGCTAAGTCACCCAAGTAATCTTCTTCCACTGCCTGGCAACCATTTTCCCAGTTGGAATTTCCTCATCCAGTGTGATGTTGACTTCATTGTGCAGAGTTGAAATTGCAGAGGTAACACTCAAAATAGCGTTTTCCATATTGAATGATCTTGATTTAAAAGAGAAGACTATCAGAGTGGCAATGGTTTGGTGCGTGTTGTTTTCCATTTGTTCTGGTGGTAGAGGGGTCGAGGCTAGAGGTAGTATGATGAGAGTGGGAAGTATGGACCTTGGAGTTAACCCATTTATTGAATACCTGCCTAGAGTTTAGACTCAATGCTAAGCACTTTCCTTGTGTTTCCTCGTTTACTCCTCACAGCAGTCCCAGGAAGTAGGTACCATTTTACAGAGTGGAAACAGATTTTAAGAAAGTAACTTTCAGAAGTAAATACCAAGGTGTCCAAGAGAGAATTTGACCCCAAGGCTATCTGGCTCTAGAGACTATGCTAAACCACTGAACTCTTAGCTCCCTAGCGTAAGCACTAGTTTTTTTAGAAATGCTGTCCCTTCAGTATGGTTTTATAAACTTCTTGGTGATAATTATCACCAGAATTTTCCTTGGGAGCAATAAGAGAAAATTCAGCCCATCAGATGTTAAAAATATATTGCATTAATACCTAATACTATTGTAATTTCAATATGTTTTATACTTTAAAAAACTACTTTGCTTTCAATTGTTAAGAAAGCCTTTTCTTTGCAAACTTAAGAGATTGCTTACATCTGACCTATTTTCTTTTTTCTTTTCCTTCTCAGGGGAGAAAGAAAAGAAAAGCTATTTCATTCTAATGGAAATTTCACTAATGAATTTCAGAGACTACCTTTTCATATTCAATTTTCAAGACCAATTTAAAAGAATACATTTTATTTCCTTACCTGCAAGTAAGAATGGGGTCCTTACTGTTGACATTGATGAGGAAAATCTTTAGATTCACAGCAGTAAACAGTCCTCCACGATCAACCACTTTAATAACTAGTGAGAAACTGAAAGGGCGGCCACAGGAAAAACAGCTAAGATTTTATAGTAACTGACAGGCTTTCACAGAAATAGAATTTGTTTCGCTTTAACTGACCAGTGAAAACAATTGATTCATTTAGTTAAAATGTCAGTCAAACCAGTTATTTTAACAGTTGGCAATGGTTAAGAATCAAATTAGTCAAATCCATTCAAAGGACAGGCAGGAATTTAGAGAAGTCTGTTAATCCCCATCAATGATAAAAAAAATTGAAGGGAATTCCTTAGTGTGGTAGAGCAAACAGAGCTATGGGTACGAGCTCTTACCTTTAAACACTGACTTTTCAATATGGAAAACTGACTGACAAATACAAAGAAGATGCTAAAAACACTTCAAAGCAACGTAATGATTATGAGAAAAGAGTAGGCCAGTTAGATGATTAAAAGGTATTTATCTCAGCAGAAATATTTATGGATTTGAAGAATGAAAGTGTGAAATGTATGCTAATGGAAAGATGATTGTTCCCATTTATAGTCTGTGTTCTACAGTCACCAGTGGTCTCAGCTTGCCCAGGACTATCCCCTGAAGGAGGAAATGGCAACCCACTCCAGGGTTCTTGCAGGGAAAATCCCATGGACAGAAGAGCCTGGAAGGCTACAGTCCATGGGTTCAGATATACCTGAGTGACTAAGCATGCAAGATCCAGCATAACATGGAAAGTCCTACACACTCACACCCCAGAAACTTCCCAGGCAAACCAGGACTGTTGGTCACCTTTCCAGGGGAAAAAAAACAAAACCCAACTATTCTAACTAGAAGTTTACTGATAATTGAAACCAAAATTACTATTTTCCATTTGTTTATCCTAAAAATCAAAACAGTGCTTATTTCAAAATCTCCCCTACAATGAAATGATTATTTATGAGATAACTCGACAGAAATCATAAAGCCAATCCACTTATAAGAATAAAGACTTTTTTAATAATTCTAGAAAGAATCACTACAGGAATAGAAGGAATATGGTATGGGCAGGACTTCATTTGGTCTAGCCATGTGCTGACTTCAGGACCATCCCATTTTTTAACTTTTTTTTTTGTAATATATTGGCGTATAGACAGTTAACAATGCTGTGATAGTTTCAGGTGGACGGCAGAAGAACTCAGCCATACATACACATGTATCCGTTCTCCTCCAAACCCCTCTCCCATCCAGGC
This sequence comes from Moschus berezovskii, assembly GCF_049115385.1. Classification (NCBI taxonomy): domain Eukaryota; kingdom Metazoa; phylum Chordata; class Mammalia; order Artiodactyla; family Moschidae; genus Moschus; species Moschus berezovskii. The sequence goes on from NC_142483.1 coordinate 22,913,423, forward strand.
TGACACATAACATTGAGCAGAGTTCCCTGTGCTATACAGTAGGTCCTTATTGGTTATCCATTTTAAATATAGCAGTGTGTACTTGTTGATCCCAAACTCCCTAACTATCTCTCCCCCCACCTCACCCCTGGCAACCAAGTCTGTGAATCTCTTTCTGTTTTGTAAGTTCATTTGTGTATATATATATGGGACAGTGACATCCCATTTTGAATCCTCAATCTGTTTTACTGAAGATGCTAACCCAGGATATATTGCATCCTCAACTTTCATAATCATGAAGAATGTCCTTATGAGATTCAAGAGCAAGCTGACTAGAATGGTTTAAAGGTCTATTTCGTTTCCCTGTAAAGCACTTTGATGCAGAACATAAGACTATAAAGGGTGGTCATAAAAACCATTATAAAAATAGAAATAAGAGCTGTGAACAGACCCCCTACAGCAGATGTGGAGGAAATCAGGAGAAAATGTCAGTCCATTAACGTTTCAGAGTTGCTGGATTACATTGGGAATGAATTCTGTGCCCCAGCCATCCAGGGAGAAGTCCCCACTGCCTTCTATGGCAGGTCACAAACGCCATCACTGAAATCACCTTGATGCCTGGCTTTGAAAAAGTGGATGATGAAGAGAAGGGCCCTAATAGCCACAGCTAGTACCTAAACCAATAACTGTGCAATTACAGTTTAGATGATGATTTAATATCTAAGGCAATGCCAAAAGCACGTTCATTTGGGAGTACATTGAAGCCAGATGGGGTGAAATCCTCTCGAAAAGGGTACTATGGACGGAAGGGTAGACATTTTGAGTAAATGAAAAGCCACTGGCAGTATTTACCTTCTAGCTTCCCTCTCAAAACCAGAAACTGCTGATGTAGAAATTATTCTGATGCTGTCTATTGTGAAGCTAGAGCCCTTCAGGGAAAGGAAGTACTGTTTATTGGACAGGAAGAGAAAGCAAAATATTGCAGAGACACTGAAATAACCAGATGACATGCACCTCCAAGAACCAGTCTTGAAATCTCTCTGTACTCTGGGCCACCCTCCTCCCACCCACCACATATGAACATGCTCATGTTTGCCTATGACGATGCTGATGAAATTGTACTCCATTCAACCAACTTCAAGCCAGTTCATTTGCCCTGAAATATTAAAAATGGATTTTCCTAATCTGTTATATTCAGTATGTTATCTGAGCACGTATGTCTCACAACACTCCAACGAAAGCTAAAGTTGAATGAAAAGGAGTTTCATTTAGAAAAGAATACTGATTGTTTAATGAGAACTTGACAGACAGATTATTTTCTGTTGACTTGGTGATGCTGAAGGTACACTTTTTTCAGGGAGACCTGAGAGGACAGAGAGCTGTGGAGGGGAAAACAGAAATATTGAGATGTCTGTTCATCTAATTTTATGTGTGTAGGTACCACCAGGGGCTTTCCTGGGGTCTCAGAAAGTAAAGAATCTGCCTGCAATGCAGGAGATCAGGTTCAATCCCTGGGTCAGAAAGATCCCCTGGAGTAGGGAATGGCCTCCCACTCCAGTATTCTTGCCTGGAGAATTCCATGGACAGAAGAGTCTGGTGGGCTACAGTCCTTGAGGTCACAAAAAGTCAAACATGACTGAGCGACTAAGCACACGCAACACTCAGGTACAAGCAATACTTTAAGTTGTCTTTTTTGCTTGACTTTCATTTATATTATCTTCTAGTTTTCTGTTAAATGCTTCAAATGCATTGTGTTTTAATGATCATAACAACTCTGCCAAAGGTACTGATATTATTGCCCATTTCACAGATAGGAACACTAAAGCTTAGAAAATTCAAGTGGCGTGCCTCCAGTCTAAGAGCTGAGCTTTTCATAATGCTTCTTTACTTACCACACTACATCACTAAGTCAGCTTGCTTGGGTTTGGGTGGGGTTTGGTTGTTGTTTTGTTTTGTTTTGTCAAAGAGGGTAGGTGAGGTTCAAGTTTCTGGAATAGGTAAGAAATTATTAGAAAAAGCTCAGGCAAATAATCCATGGGAAGATTAATACCAGGAGTTAATTAAACCGAGCACTACTGGCTTAATAATTGTGTAGACCCGGAGATAATTTAATAGAGAAGATTAAACCCAGAAGGATTGCAAAGCAGCCTAAAAATCATTTGGAGAAATTTGTGACCTTTTAATTTACTGATTTTCTGATGCATCACGGTGTTCTGATTAATTTAAATTCATACCATCCATTTCTACCCACATAAATAAGATAGAATTGAGTTCTGCGTTTGCTGTAGAACAATGTTGTAGAAATTAGCATTCAGGAACTGCAGAAGAATCCATCACCTATCTACTTTTAGGGCAAACACGGGAATAATGATGCCCATTTCATGGTGGGAGGACGAAGGACGGCTGGTGGTTACATTACTTGAGGGTGCTCAAAAGCACTGGTTATATATTTTTAAAAATATGATTTTTTAAAAGACACCTACATTTATGTGCCTAACCACTGAAGAATTTGCAGTTCTCAATTCAGTTTCTGTATTAGAGTTGTCAACCACTGTTTGGGAACAACATATATTGGGAAGCTGCATTTTTATGAGGTTTAATTTTTCATAAAATGAGATAGTCTTTAAAAAAATTGATGGCACTGATATGAACAACTCCTGCCGCTATTCAGAGAAGGTTGGAGCTGATGGTTGCTAGGCAGCCACGGCCATCACTGGGAAAACCACCTAAATGAATGATCCCCAGAACAGGAAAGCAGTCCAGGGGATGAGAAATTAACTCTCTGTGGGACCAGGCAACTTAGATTCATTTCTCCCCATTTTATCTGTAATAACACCATCAACTAGTAAAGAAGTATCTTGGCTGTAAGAATAACAATGGTAGCCTCACTCCTAAGTTGAGAATTATTTCAACAGCTCACAGGGGGAAGTGTGGCAAGGGGAGTTTTATGTCTTTCTGGATGGACTTAGCTTCCAAATCCACTTTATTCTCTTCTCTGAAAGGCTTGTTCATGACTATTTGCATTCAGAGATGCTTGGGAATCAGAAATGTCAGAGCCCAGACTGCAGGCCAAACCCAGCAAGGAGAATTAGGGCTTCCATGCTTCAAGAGCAATGACAGGGTTCTTCTGGATTTCTCCGTGTTCATGGAAACAACAGTGATGGCTACTCTCTACTCTGACTCAGATTCTGTGCTTAACCTTTTTCCCTGGACTGTCTCATTTAATCCTTAAAATGATGCTAAGAGATTGGTACTCTTCTCAGCCGCATCTTACAGATGAGGAAGCTGAGGCGTACAAATGTCAAGGAAATGATCCACAAACACATAAGGAGTCCATGGTTAACATGAACCTCAAGCCCACATCTTTCTGACTTCAGACCATCATGTTAATACTGCCTGTCTCCCATTGAGACTTCCCTGGTGGTCCAGTGCTTAAGACTTTGCCTTCCAATGTGGGGGTTGCACTTTCTATCCCTGTTTGGAGAGCTTAGATCCCACATGCATTGTGGCCAAAAAATCAAAACATGAAATGGTATGTAAATAGTATGGTAAAAAAATTCAATAAAGACTTTAAAAATGGTCCACAGCAACAAAATCTTTTTATTTTTTATTTTTTTGAACAGAGGAAAATTTATGCGTCGAACCTGGACTGGTCACTTATGATAATATACATGCTACAATTCCATTCTCTCCAATCATTCCACCTTCACCCTCTCCCACAGAGTCCCAAAGACTGTTCTAAATGCCTATGTCTCTTTTGCAGTCTCTTATACAGGGTTCAGGTTACCATTTTTCTAAATTCCATATATATGCGTTAATATACGGTATTGATGTTCTTCTTTCTGGCTTACTTCACTCTGTATAATTGGCTCCAATTTCATCCACCTCATTAAAACTGATTCAAATGCATTCTTTTTGATGGCTGAGAAATACTCCACTGTGTATATGTACCAAAGCTTTCTTATCCATTCATCTGCAGATGGACATCTAGGTTGCTTCCATCTTTTTAAAAAACATTATATTTAAACTTGTTTTTAAATATTTAGAGTGGGGATTTAGAGTGTTTACACAGATGAAGATACAGTGACAGTAGAGTTGGACCATGAAGAAAACTGAACCCCGAAGAATTGATGCTTTCAAATTGTGGTGCCAGAGAAAACTCTTGAAAGTCCCTTGGACAGCAAAGAGATCAAACCAGTCAATCCTAAAGGAAATCAACCCTGAATATTCATTGGAAGGACTGCTGCTGAAGCTGAAGCTCTAATATTTTGGCCACCTGGTACGGCCACCTCTTTGGAAAAGACCCTGAGGTTGGATAGATTCCAGGCAAGAGGAGAAGGGGGTGACAGAGGATGAGATGGCTGCATGGCATTGTCGACTCTGAGAGATAGTGAAGGACAGGGAAGCCTAGCGTGCTGCAGTCCATGGGGTCACAAAGAGTTGGACACGACTTAGCAACTGAATGGCAGCAACTCAGTGTTATTGTTTAAAGGGAAATAAGGGAGGGAAAGGAACAGAGGGCAAGGGAAGACTAAGATGAAGCCCAGAAAAACACTGGAAGATCTAACAGAAGGAGGATGAGCAGGGATAGAAAATCAGAGTAGGCAGAAAGATAAGAGAAAAGTTCAAAGAGTTTATTATCAAAGAAGAATTCTAACATTATCTATTATTGAATACTATCTGTCAAGCACTATTCTAAGGCCTTTGCATGTATGACCTTCTCTAATCTTCAGAATCACCCTGAGGTAGATCCTATTATTAACCTCATTACAAATCAACTGAGACACAGAGAGGTTGAGATTTGCCAAAGTTCACGAAGCAAGAACATAGTAAAGCCTAAACATCCACCTAGGCTATCTGATATTAGAATCTGAGCTCTTTGCTGAAAGACTTAATTTGGTAGTTTGTCCCAAGATGATTCTTTCTTGAAGGAAATGAGTACACAAATATGATCTGTGATAAATATTTTCTACCTAACAAGACATTTTCGATGTTCTCACAGCACAAATCCTGGCTAATCACAGATCACCTGTGAAATCTTTTTATAGGAGAGATACATTTTCAGGGAAGTATTTTCAAACTATAAACACAGATCTAGGCTAAACATTAATTATGTTAGTATGTGTGTGAGTCGCTTCAGTTGTGTCCGACTCTCTGCAACCCTGTGGACTGTAGCCCATCAGGCTCCTCTGCCCTTGGGATTCTCCAGGCAAGAATACTGGAGTGGGTTGCCATGTCCTCCTCCAGGGGATCTTCCCAACCCAGGGATCAAACCCACGTCTCTTAAGTCTCCTGCATTGGCAGGTGGGTTCTTTACCACTAGTCACCTGAGATAACCCTGCATTTTAATCCTATTAGAGCATTCTGCTACATTCACTCTATAAACAATGGGCATAGTTTGCTACCTATACAGTTATACTGGGCAGTTAGTGCCCTCATTCTTTCTAAAATAAAGCCTTATTAACCATGTCTAATACACTGTCTCAGTGGCTAGCTAAAGATTAAAGACCTTTAATCAAGAACTGATCATAGTATCTTTGCCGGCTGAACCTAGACTGCCTCAGAATCTTTCTTAGCCGTCAGAGAGGGTATGCAAGTTGAAACTGATTTGCCATCCCTGACCAAGTCAGACATGCCCAGTGGACTTAGCCAGGTATTTATTATATACCTGGTAGCAGTCACAGCAGCTGAAAAGCTAACTTTACAACCAATCTGCAGTGTTTCTCAACCTGTGACTTAGAGAGCACCTACACATTAAGGACTTCCATCCCTGAGTCAGTTATTGAAGCAGAGATTCAGTGAGTATTCATTACACTGTTCTTTTATATACAGATGAAATTTCCAAAATTGTTTATTAGATACACAGACATACTTGTTTCAGTATACTTGGGGCACAGAGGCCTGGAAATGTGAATTTAAAGTAGGCTGACTGGAGGGAATTTTTAGTACTCTGAAGCTGGTTCTTTTAGGTTGTACAGTAGATTCACTTGGGGAGCTTGAAACATGCCAACGTCCAGACCACATCCCAGACTAATGAAATTACGATCACAAGGGGTGTCACCTCGGCATCTATATTATACAAAACTCTTCGGATAACTTCACTGTGCAACACAGCTGAGATATATTGATACGGCACACCCTACCTCTTCTCACGCATCAGTAGTCTATTCAGGTCGCACATTTTCATGGACTGAAAGATACAAAGTTTTCCAAGGGGCTCTGGGAAGATCAGGGATATTATCTCATTGTTGTCGTCTAGTTGCTAAGTCACATCCGACTCTTTGAAGCCCCATGAACTGCATCATGCCAGACAACACCCCTGTCCATCATTATCTCCCAGAGTTTCCTCAAACTCACGTCCATTGAGTCCATGATGCCATCCAACTGTCTCGTCCTCTGTCACCCCCTTCTCCTGCCCTCAATCTTTTCCAGCATCAGGGTCTTTATCCAGTGAGTCGGCTCTTCGCATCAGGTGGCCAAAGTATTGGAGCTTCAGCTTCACCATCTGTCCTTCCAATGAATATTCAGGGTTGATTTCCTTTAGGATTATTATCTCATATTATCTCATATTTGTCTCTAAATATTCCCTTGTTATAGCAGCTGAGAACAGTTGTTGGGTTGACTCGTGCCAGAAAGCAGAGTTAGTTACCACACAAACTCTTTCACGTTTTCACCAGATGGGCTAACTCTGCATGATGCAAAGCCTGGTTTATAGAGCTGCTCCTAGAGCCTAGAGGTCTTAGGTTTCAGCCTCTGTTGCAGGGATTCCCCAGAAACTGACCCAGTAGTGAAAATTTCTGAGCCAGAGATTTATTAACTAAGCACTCCAGGAAAACTAAGGTGGAAGTGAGGGAAACAGAAGAGAGAAGCCAAGCAAATTGCTCCCTCCTAAGCCCACAGATGGAGAAGGCAATGGCAAGCCACTCCAGTAAGATTGCCTAGAAAATCCCATGGATGGAGGAGCCTGGTAGGCTGCAGTCCGTGGGGTCGCTAAGGGTCGGACATGACTGAGCGACTTCACTTTCACTTTTCACTTTCACACATTGGAGAAGGAAATGGCAACCCACTCCAGTGTTCTTGCCTGGAGAATCCCAGGGATGGGGGAGCCTGGTGGGCTTCCGTCTATGGGGTCGCACAGAGTCGGACATGACTGAAGTGACTTAGCAGTAGCAGCAAGCCCACAGAGGCAGGCTCAGCCTGATCTCCTGTGGGAGCTGCCGAGGGGACCTCACACCTCTGAGCTTTACCCTCTCCAAGAAAGGGAGATGGAGCTTTCCTGCTCTCTCTCCCCCTCTTTCTGTGGTTAAGGATTACCCCAAGGAGATGGAAATTTCCAGGCACTTCCAGCCCTTTGAAGTGCAAGAAAAGTCCAAGGACAGTCCTCTTCATGTGGAAGGAAGCAGAAGCATGTTGAAGTTGGCAGAAGCTGAAGAGCATCAGGCAGAAGAGTTACCGGGTTTCCAAGGAGATATGCTAAGTGTATGGATATTAGCCCCTACAGTCTCTGAAACATCCTTTGTTACAAGTGGCTGAAAACAGTTGTTTGGCTGACTCATGCTAGATAGTGGAGTTAGTTACCACATTAAGAAACCCATCGCCTTCCAAGGAACAGCTCACTCTGTCACATATCCTTTGGTAACTCTGATATCAAGTAGGATTCATATCAACTCTGAATTGATTGGCAAGAGCTTCCCAGAGCATCTTTAAGACTCTGGTTGGAAAAGTGCCATATTTGATTAGTGATGCCTGCCACAACGGAGAAGACAATGGCACCCCACTCAAGTACTCTTGCCTGGAAAATCCCATGGATGGAGGAGCCTGGTGGGCTGCGGTCCATGGGGTCGCTGAGGGTTGGACACGACTGAGCGACTTCACTTTCCCTTTTCACTTTCATGCATTGGAGAAGGAAATGGCAACCCACTCCAGTGTTCTTGCCTGGAGAATCCCAGGGACGGCGGAGCCTGGCGGGCTGCCGTCTATGGGGTCGCACAGAGTCGGACACGACTGAAGCGACTCAGCAGCAGCAGCAGCAGCCTGCCACCAGCAAATGAGAACACAATTACAGTAGTTACTTAAAAAAATGTTTTTAATGGTTTTGCTTACTTTTAAAAAATGTTATTAATTTTTGTTTCATTTTCTGCACCCAATCTTATCTGTGGCATGCAGGAGTTTTAGTTGTGGCATGTGAACCCTTAGTTGCCCTTTGTGGGGTCTAGTTCCCTGTCGAGGGATCAAACCCAAGCCTCCTGCATTGGGAGTACAGAGTCTTAGCCACTGGACCATCAGGGAAGTCCCTCCACAGTAGGTACTGTCAGAAAACTTTAATGTCTGAAGTATCACTGGAATGCCTGGGTAGGTTTTTTTAAAAAATGCTGGTTCCTAGATCCCACCTCCAGAGACTCCAATTTAATCTGAGAAGGGAACCTGGCATCTGTTTTTTATTAAAGCATCCCAAGTGACTACATTATTTCCACAAAGGTAAAGAACCACAGTAATATTCAGATGAATCAACATGCTACTTCCCAGTTGTCCCAGGAAATGCTTTCAGGCATACTTTAAAATAATCAAATAAATTCTCCAGAAATGAAATAGTTTATTCATAATTCCTTTCTTACTCTAATAAAAATGTCTTTTCAAACATGAATAGCGGAACACTTTTGTTTGTTTTGTCTTGTCTTGAACTTTCAATACAGTGTGAACTTTGAATAGGCTAGTCATAGAGAACTTCATTTGCCTTTTATACGTGCTCCGTGCTAAGGTGCTTCAGCCGTGTTTGACTGTTTGTGCCTCCCTGGAATGTAGCCCACCAGAGGTCCGTGGGATTTCCCAGGTAAGAATACTACAGTGGATTGCCATTTCCTTCTCTAGAGGATCTTCACAACCCAGGGACTGAACCCACGATTCCCACATCGGCAGACAGATTCTTTACCAGTGAGCCACCAGGGAAGCCCACAGACTTAAGATACTGATTTCTATTCATGTCTGTCTTTGAAAGGGCATGGTCTTTAGTTATAGAAAACATTGTTTGAATGTTTATATTTGCAATTTGTAAGGCAAAAAAAAAAAAACCCACCTTATTCTGTGATGTGATTCATTGTTATTGCTTGTTACAAGATCATTTAGCAAAACCAAAACTACTGGCTAAAGTATGTTAAAAATTTGCATGCCATCTTCTGGAGGATGGTGCAAGTGGTTTAATTACAAAATACTCCCAAAGAATATTTATTAAAAATATGATGGTGGTTTTCCCCAAACATCTGTCCTTCATGTGGAGAACTACATACTTTTTCTAGGCAATTAAAACTTCTCTTAAAATCACTTTTCCCCTAATTATGTAAGTAAAATTATTCTTTAGCTTGAATAACCCAGATAATTGCCTCAAATTCATTTAGTATACCCCTAAACTAAATACTTCATCATATACAACAACTTGACAAGAATGTCATAATGTAGGATTTAATTCTTTTCCCCCCTTTCTCTTGGTGTCACAAAGAGATGAATTTTAAGTTAGGATTAAAGACCAGGTCATTAGGCCAACTCAGAAATAAATCTTTTGAATATATACCCTGAAGTGAGATTGCTAAATCATATGGTCGTTTAAATATTTTGAGGAACTCCTGTACTGTTTCATATAACGACCATGTCATTGTGCATTCCCATCAACAGTGTCCAGGGTTTTCAGTTTCTCTACATCTTTGCCTGGCAACCCACTCCAGTACCCTTGCCTGGAAAATCCCATGGACGGAGAATCCTGGTAGGCTACAGTCCATGGGGTCGCAAAGAGTCGGACACGACTGAGCAACTTCACTTCACTTCACATCCTTGCCAGCACTTGTTGTCTTTGGTGTTTTGTTTTAAAAATAGCCACCCTGACTATTATTAGGTGATAATTGATTATGATTTTGATTTGCATTTCCTTGATAATTGGTGACATTGAGCATTTTGTTAAACATCTTTTGGCCATTTGTATGTCTTTTTTGGAGAGAGGTCTGTTCAAGTACTTGGCCCATTTTTAAATTGCATTATTAGGTGGTTTTTGCTATTGAGTTGTAGAAGTTCCATTATATATTTTGGAGATTAACCACTTATCAGGTATGTAGTTTGCAAATATTTTCTCCCATTCCATAGGCTGCCTTTTCACTTTGATTGTTTCCATTGCTGTGCGGAAGATTTTTATTGATAGCTTGATGTAGTCCTCATTGTCTATTTTTGCTTTTGTTGCTTATGTTTTTGGTGTCACATCTATGAAATCATTGCTAAGATCAATGTCATGAAACATTTCTACTATGTTCTCTTGTAGGAGTGTTACCATTTCAGTTCTTACATTCAAGTCTTTAATCAGTTTTGAGTTGATTTTTGTGTATGCTGTAAGAATCCAATTTCATTTTTTCCCAGCATCATTTGTTGAGGAAGCTTTTCTTTCCCTGTTGTATATTCTTCGTGCTCCTGTTGAATATCAGTTGACTATCTATAAATAGATTTACTTCTGGGCTGTCTATTCTATTTTATTGGTCTACACATCAATGTTTATGCAGTACCGTATTATTTTAATTTTCTTTGTAAAGAATTTTGAAATGAGAAAGTGAGATACTTCTAACTTCATTCTTCTTTCTCAAGACTGTTTTGGCAATTCCTTGTCTTTTGTGGTTCCATATGAAATTTTAGAATTATTTTTTTCCATTTTTATAAAAAGCACCATTGAGATTTTGATAGCAATTCCACTGAATCTGTAAAATTGAAATCAAGATATCAGAGATATCATCACTCTCAAACTGCAGAATTATTCACAATAGCTGAGATATAGAAATAAGCTAAATGTCCACTGACAGATTTTAAAAAATGTGCTATATACATATAAAGGAAAATCATTTAATCTTTTAAAAGAAGAAAATCTGGCAGTATACAACAGCATAGACATAACCTAAAGGCATGATGCTAAGTGTAATTAGCCAGCCACAGAAGGAAAAATACTGCATGATTCCTGTTGGGTATCTAATCAAACTCATAAAAGCAGAGAGCAGGGTGGTGGTTACCACGGATGGGCAGGAGGGGAAAATGAAGAGTTGTTATTCCACACTTTTAAAACTTCAGTCATACAAGATAAGTTCTAGAGAGGTGCTATACACCTTTGTGTCTATAGTTAATGATATTGTATTGTACACTTAAAAGTCCATTAAGAGAGTAGATCTCATATTAAGCATTCTTGCACAATGAAATGAAAATTTTAAAGCAATAAAATGAATTCGTCAAGTTATCCTAAAAAATTTTTGAGAGTCCTCATGAATCAAGAACAGCCACTGCCTGTTAATGTAAAAGAAAGACACAAATGCAAATAGTATGAGTATTGATACATCCAAACTACCACAAACCAGTTACGCAAAAGTCAATCATTCCTTTGCTATCTTATTAATAATTGACTTTGAGCAGCCAGAAAAAGTTAGCTTTTCTACTGGGTGCAAAAGGATTTCTATTTTAATGAATTTGGGCAGAGATCTGTATAGGATAGCCACTATCCAGATAAAGTGATGTTAATTTCTGGTTAACTTTTCAAATATGAACAGCAAGAGAGTTTTTGGGTTTTTTTAATCTTGTTTTGTTGGATTTCAGTATGGCAGCTTTTTGTTCTGTAAATAGCCGTGAATTAGAGATTCTCGGGTGCTGGCTCCTGGCATGTGTCCCCTCCCCACCCTTTTGACAAGAACCACAGCAGGTTTTAGAGTTCCTCTTGCTTCCAAAACGACAGCTACCCTTTGCCTCCCCTTAGGAGCTACCCTACCTATTTGATGTATGCCCTCCTTCCACACACATGAAACTTAAAAAGTTGAAAGTGATGCCATTCAAAGGAAACATGGGCCTTTTCCCTAAAATAATTATACGTAAAAACAGGCCATTAAAAGCAGAATTGCCACCCCAAATTATAAAGCAAAATTTACATATTCTGGTTTCTCACTCAATAGGCTCATCTTTTTCTCCTCTTGAATGTTTGTTTTTACAGCTGAGTTATAAAATAGGAGTATATAATTAAAATCCTCAGGTCCATAATTATAAACTCAACTGCAGTATAATTGTTGAATCTTTTGATAATTCCATCACTAATTATGCCTCTTAGAATATCCAAATATCTATCATAAAAATCTGATCATCATCAGCTTTCAGTCAATATACTTGACTGAATGGAAAATATTGCTTATTTCCAGATAAAATCTGTGGCTTACAATGGTTCATTGCACATGTTTTATCAAAGAGGGAAAAATAACAAAACCATAGAAACAGACTTCTATTTATCATTAAGTGGTATATATTTTATCTTTCAAGGGTTACCATGAAACATCCAGAAATTATTCTTTATTGGAATTTTTTTTTTTGTTTATTTTTTTGTTTGTTTTAATTTTATTTATTTATTTTTTTGCATTACAATAGTTTAATATGAACAATCAGAACTAATTAACAGTATAACAATATTTTACAACTGAAATAATTAAAATAAACTATAAAATTACTACATAAAACAGGTCTGATCTAGCTTATTTACTTTCTATAATCTCTTCAGTGCTGCAAAACCATTTATTTCTTTTTTTTTTTTCATGTTTTAATAAACACTTCGTCTTTTTGTATTGCTTTTTTTTTCATCACAATAATAGAAATATAACATCATATATCACTGTAAAACACATTTCCACATAAATGCTGATAAGCACAAAATATTTTTCATCATTTACATTTTAACTGTAATAATATATGGCAGAATTAAAGCTGCATCCATCATGTGTCTAACTCACCTTGCTGTAATGAATTTTTAAATGTAATGGTTTCTGTCGCAAAGTAAAATCGTACATAATGTCTAGTGACACAGTACGCTGGTGGATGGGTGGATTTGGAAAATGGAAATGCAACTTCATTTTTAATTAGATTTATAAACTTCACCACCTCTACCTCCAGCCAGCTTCCCAACCCTCCCTCCCACCACCATTATTTATTTATTTATTTATTTTTTTAAAATGAGGCTTTTAATTAATGTTTGACAGAGCTGATTCAGGTTGAATAGACTAAATATCTTTAAACAAACTTACTTATACTCCAGAGTCCTTTAAAAACTTAATAGCATTTATACATTGAAGGTATTTGATTTTCTTGTAACTAGCACTTCAAATGCAACAAGCATTTGAAGCAACAAGCATTTGACCCAACAAGTAAAACTTTCTACAGTTCATAACTTTTATAAATAAAATAAATTAAATGTACAGTGAATAAGTTCTCTGAAATATTTTAAAAAAATCTTCTCAGCAAGTTATCAGAATGCTGTTTTATGTTAGCTGATCCTTTCCTTATTCTATCACATAATGCCCAAAAGAAAATAAAAGTTTACTAAAGAATAACAATATATATTTAAGATCTGTATTCTAAGAGTTGTTATTAACTTTGACATGCCTTTTATATGTAGCTGTCCAGTTTTCCCAGCATCATTTATTGAAGAGGCTGGCTTTGCCCTATTGTATATTCTTACCTCCTTTGTCAAAAATAAGGTACCCATAGGTGCATGGGTTTATTTCTGGGCTTTCTATCTTGTTCTATTGGTCTATATTTCTGTTTTTGAGCGAGTACCATACTATCATGATGACTGTAGCTTTGTAGTATAATCTGAAGTCAGGAAGGTTGATTGCTCCAGCTCCATTCTTCTTTTTCAAGAGTGCTTTGACTATTTGGGGTCTTTTGTGTTTCCATATGAATTGTGAAAATTTTTGTTCTAGTTCTGTGAAAAATGCCACTGGTAATGTGATAGGGATCACATTGAATCTGTAGATTGTGTTTGGTAATATAGTCATTTTCACAATAATGATTCTTCCTACTCAGGAACATGGAGTATCTCTCCATCTGTTTATGTCATCTTTGATTTATTTCATCAGTGTCTTGTGTAATTTTCTGTGTACAGTTATTTTGTCTCCTTAGGTAAGTTTATTCCTAGATATGTAGTTCTTTTTATTGCAATGGTGAATGGGCACAAAATTTAGCAAACAGAATTCAGCAACACATCAAAAAGCTCATAGACCATGATCAAGTTGGGTTTATTCCAGGAATGCAAGGATTCTTCAATATACACAAATCAATCAATGTGATATACCATATTAACAAATTGAAAGATTAAAGCCGTATAATAATCTCAATAGATGCAGAAAAACTCTTTGACAAAATTCAGCAGCCATTTATGATTAAAACTCTTCAAAAAATGGGCATAGAAGGAACCTACCTGAACATAGTAAAGGCCATATATGATAAGCCTACAGCAAACATTATTCTCAATGGTGAGAAACTGAAAGCATTCCCCCTAAGATCAGGAACAAGACAAGGGTGTCCACTTTCACCACTATTATTCAACATAGTTCTAGAAGTCCTAGCTACAGCAATCAGAGAAGAAAAAGAAATAAAGGAATCCAGTTCAGAAAAGAAGAAGTAAAGCTCTCACTGTTTGCAGGTGACATAATACTGTTCATAGAAAACCCTAAAGATAGTATCAGAAAATTCTAGAGCTAATTAGTGAATTTAACAAAATTGTAGGATACAAACTCAATACCCAGAAATCACTTGCATTTCTATATACTAACAATGAAAAATCAGAAAGAGAGATTAAGGAATCAATTCCATTCACCACTGGCATATCTTGAATTATATATTTTACATTCACATAGAGTGATTAACCTTATGTCATGAAAATAGTCCCATTTTATCTTTCATCCTTCTCACCCTTAACCCTTCACTCATCTCTCCCACAGTCCCATGGTTGCTTGTCCTCAAAGCCAGGACATACTTTTCAGTTCAGTTCAGTTCAGTCATTCAGTCGTGTCCGACTCTCCACGACCCCATGAATCACAACACGCCAGGCCTCCCTGTCCATCACCAACTCCCGGAGTTCACTCAAACTCATGTCCACAGAGTCGGTGATGCCATCCAGCCATCTCATTCTCTGTCGTCCCCTTCTCCTCCCGCCCCCAACCTTTCCCAGCATCAGAGTCTTTTCCAGTGAGTCAACTCGTCGCATGAGGTGGCCAAAGTATTGCAGTTTCAGCTTCAGCATCAGTCCTTCCAATGAACACCCAGGATTGATCTCCTTTAGAATGGACTGGTTGGATCTCCTTGCAGTCCAAGGGACTCTCAAGAGTCTTCTCCAGCACCACAGTTCAAAAGCATCAATTGTTCGGCGATCAGCTTTCTTCACAGTCCAACTCTCACATCCATACATGACCACGGGAAAAACCATAGCCTTGACTAGACGGACCTTTGTTGGCAAAGTAATGTCTCTGCTTTTTAATATACTTTTACAAGGGGCTAGTTAACTGTTTTGATAGACAAGGCATAACATGCTACTTTGAAAAGTAACTATGAGGGAGTAAGTTCTTGAAGAAAGGAAAAGACAGAATACATGTTGAGCAAGATAACTCTTCCTCCCCCACACACTTCTTATTCATGACAGTCAGAGGCATTTACACTGTCCCAGAAAGTTGGGTTCTTAAGGCAGAATTAAATTGATATACTCTACACAGATGTCTAAAACTGCCTTTCAGTGTATTAACAATAGAGAAAGCCACATGCAACCCTCTTACCACCACTAGCCCCATCACCATGGAACCAGGAAGGTTAAGGTAGATGGAGAAGTGGTAATTTGTGTGGGATGACATGAAGAGTTGGGGTGGACCTGAAACCCAGAAAAGCATTGGAAAGATCTCTGAGGTGAAGAGTAGGTCAGCTTCAAGTTACCCAGGGATCTCATTTCTGTGGGGTGGGGAAGAAGAGGGATCTTCTGTCTGCAGTCATTTTTTTAATCATCCTCAGACAGACCCTAAATATGGCTGAGTTACCCTTTATGGACATTCCATAGATGCTTACTCCCCATTTTCTGTTTGTAATTAATATAGCTGCTCCAGCTTTCCTGGTGGCTCAGGTGGTAAAGAATCTGCCTACATCACAGGAGACCTGAGTTCAAACCCTGAATCAGGAGGATTCCCTGGAGGAAGGAATGGCAACCCACTCCAGTATTCTTGCCTGGATAATTCCATGGACAGAGGAGCCTGCGGGCTACAGTCCATGGGATCGCAAAGAGTCGACACAGCTGGGCAACTAACACTTTCACTTTTTTTTCACTCCAGCTTTACAGGGATTGATGTCAACATGGTATCTTTTTTCCATTCCTTTTACTTTTAGCCTATTTTTGAGTTCTTAAATTTAAAGTATGTTTCTTGCATACATCATATATTAATAGCTGGGCCTTTTTTTTATCTACTCTGACAATCTGTGTCTTTGAATTGATGCATTCAGACTGTTTGTTTTAGTTAAATTAATATCTCCCACATTTGTTACTATTTTCTGTTCATTGCAACTGTCCTTTTTTCCCCCTCTTTAATTGAATTGAATATTTTATATAATTCCATTCTGTCTCTTCTAGTAGCATATCAGTTTTATTTCTTCTTAATTGTTTTGTTTTTGCCTCAGAGTTTTCGGTATACATTTTTGACTAATCTAAACGTAGCTTCAAATAACGCTATGTTGCTTTTTAGAGAGTATAGCAGTAACAGCACAGATAGTGTATAACAGAATAGTCCCAATTCTTCTCTTTTCCTACTTGTGATATTACTTATATTCATTTCACTTAATGATATACTGTCATCTTCTACTACATTGTTCAGTTCAGTTCATTCGCTCAGTCGTGTCCGACTCTCCGTGACCCCATGAATCACAGCACGCCAGGCCTCCCTGTCCATCACCAACTCCCGGAGTTCACTCAAACTCATGTCCACAGAGTCGGATGCCATCCAGCCATCTCATTCTCTGTCGTCCCCTTCTCCTCCCGCCCCCAACCTTTCCCAGCATCAGAGTCTTTTCCAGTGAGTCAACTCGTCGCATGAGGTGGCCAAAGTATTGCAGTTTCAGCTTCAGCATCAGTCCTTCCAGTGAACACCCAGGATTGATCTCCTTTAGAATGGACTGGTTGGATCTCCTTGCAGTCCAAGGGACTCTCAAGAGTCTTCTCCAGCACCACAGTTCAAAAGCATCAATTCTTCGGCGATCAGCTTTCTTCACAGTCCAACTCTCACATCCATACATGACCATGGGAAAAACCATAGCCTTGACTAGACGGACCTTGGTTGGCAAAGTAATGTCTCTGCTTTTCAATATACTATCTATACTACATTGTTACTATTGAATAAAATTATTGTGTATGTCAATTAAAAGTAAAAATTACTTTACATTTACGTGTTTCTTCTCTTGTGCTCTTCCTTTCTGGATGCAGATCTGAGTTTTTACCTACCTTATTTACCCTCTTGCTGATGAACTTTAACATTTCTTACAGGTCGGGTATGCTGGTGATTCATTTCTTCAGTTTGTGTTAGGCTGAAAAGTCTTTATTCCTCCCTAGTTTTGAAAGGATAATTTCAGTGAATGCAGACTTCTTGATATTTTTCTTTCAACTTTTAAAATTATTCTACTCTCTTTTTTGTTTGCATGGTTTCTAATAAGAAGCCTGCTTTATTTCTTATCCTTGTTCCTCTATAGGTATGATGGTTTATTTCCCTAGGCATCTCTCAAGATTTTGTCTTTAGGTTTCTGAACCTTGAATATGATTTACATAAGGGCATGTGTGTAGGTGTCTGTATCCCAGATGAAGTAAGGTTCAGAAAAAGTCTTTTCCCCAAGAGTGTAGGCTTTGTTAGGAGAAAGTTCTGGGTTTGTTTCACAAAGATTCTCTTCTTTCTCTCATTTTCCCCAAGACACAGGGCGATCTTTTTTGGAATCTTCACTGTGAAAACCTGTGAGCTCCTGGTGGTAAAAGCTATGAAAATATGGGATCCCCCGAAGACTGTGGCACCCAGCACTTTGTCTCAAAGTATTTCACGTTCAGCCTCCAGCAGTTCATCAAAATGACCACGGTAAGTCTTTATACCTGCTTACACCTCTAGCGGTTTCTGCTCCCAGTAAGCAGAACTTGGCTGTGACTCTCTGGATTCACCAGTCTGTCTGGATTTTGGAGGACTGGTTTATCCTCATGGTAAGTAAAGTCTTTGATTTTCAGCTTGTTCAGGATAAGAAGTTTAACTTTTTCTTTCTCTAAGAATAACACATGAACCAGAGTTTCCGGGATCTTTGAACATGTACAATAACATTCGTGGTCAAGCATGAAAAATCCTAGTCCTGGAAATTTGTGGCCTAGATAAGGATAAAATCAGTTTTTGCTATATTATTTATTATGGGCCAAGACTTCATCCGGAATTCCATCTTTCATCATTGTAACAACCCCAGAGATATATGTCCAATTTTATCAATCTAACAGCAGGAGCTAGTATAATCTTTCTACCCTGTGGTATACTAGTTATGCATTACATGAAATGTTAACAGGTGTTACATTTCATATAAAAAGTGCTATGAACAAACAATTATAACAAATCTGATTAAATAAACATCTATTAGAGAACTCCTAAGGGAATTTAATATGCTGGGTGTTGTGAATTCAGAAGAGATAAGTAAACATCATTTCCCCAAATCATTTAATCATAGAATTTTTTATGTTTCTCTTGGAGCATCTGGTGGGACTTGTGCTTTATGGAATACACTTTGGTCAGGTTTTGGTTGTATGAGAAGAAACACCCTGGCTTTAGAGCAAAAGGAACATGAGTTTGAATTTCAAGTACACTAATTGTTCTTTAGGCAAATTGCTTAATCCTATTCCCCTAATGGGCTTCATCTGTAAATTAAAGGCATAATACATTAGTTTATTGATCCATTACTTAATATCATTGTAGGCAATAGCTTCTACTTCAGTGATTAGCATAGGGGTTCAATGATGGAAGGTGTGTGCCTATCATCCAATAAAAACAGTTATTTTTCTAAGCATAATTTTTCAAATGTATTTACTTCTTTTCTTTTTGGTTGTGTTGGGTCCTCACTGCTGTCCACAGGCTTTCCCTAGTTGTGGTGAGCGGGGGCTACTCTCTAGTTGCTCAGCAGTTGTGGCACATATGTTTAGCTGCTCCACAGCATGTGGGGTTTTCCTGGACTAGGATCTGAACCCATACACTCTGCATTGGCAGGCGGATTCCTAGCCACTGGACCACCAGGGACGTCCCTTAACAGTTATTTATGTCTTTATTATCATCATCCTACATCAGACTCCAAAACAGTGGTGAGCTCTTTCCCAGATTGCAACCAGTTTTTCCCTGAATCAGCGTGAAGTCAAATACAAAAGAAAGTTGTTGCCCAATCATGAATACTTGAATAGCACATCTGGTCTGATCTCCTGTGTTAGAAGGATGTGTGTAGGAGTGGATCTAAATGTAAGTTTCCACAGCCGGTCATTCCATGTCATTCCATGTTTGGTAAAATTCACAAAGAACATTTCATGAGACTTCCAAATATGGCCCAGGAACCAGTTCTCTTCTGAGAAAAGTATAGGGCCAGGACCAGAAGCACTTAATCTCTATGAGCAAGCCTTTGGGAGTCTTTCCTTTGACATGAATTACTTGCATTAATTGGCTAGTAAGTCATTGTGGTTGCATATTATAGTCACAGCTAAACCCTGTTGGAACTGTGATGTGTTTTCCACCCTAAAAATGTCAACATGGTGAGTGAGCTGTCATAGAGAACAGCAAGGAAGCAATTGTGACATGATATCTGATACCCATGTGGTTGGAGTTGCTCAGTGCTGGATTCAATACTATAATCTTCAACATGTTGATTTAGAGCAGTATGCATGATTAGGTGGCTTAATTGCATGTTGTACAGGAAGCTGTGACCTTTCCAGTCCCATCCTGGATATGGTATTATGCTCTGGAGAGGAAGAGAAGACAATGTGTGTGGGGATGCTTAACAATAGCAGTGTAATTACTTGTGTAATTACTTGTGTGTATTCAATACCTTAAAAAACCACACGGACAAGGCCTCAGATACTAGTGGCCATCCATTGTTTAAAGACAATTTTATAAAGTCAAGTCACCTTGGATAAAGACCCAATAGTATCACTAGTACATTGTAAATGTTGAAAGTACAGCAACAATATGGACATTCGCTAATTTTTCACCAATTTGGAAAAGTAATACAACATTAAAAATTAAAGGCCATGATATTCTATTTTTTTTCTCCCTCGGTGCTCCAAGGCATGCAGGATTTTAGTCCCCCAACCAGGAATCACATGCCTCCTGCAGTAGAAGTACAGAGACAGAACCACTGGACCACTAGGAAGGTACAACGCCGTGATATTCTCACCTGTCGATCCATTAGCTAAAAACAATAAAGCCGAATAATGTCATAAGCAGTCTGGTGGTGGTGGTTTAGTCACTTCAGTCGTGTCTGACTCTTGGCGACCCCATGGATTGTAGCCCACCAGGCTCCTCTGTCCATGGTATTTTCCAGGCAAGAATATTGTAGTGGATTGCCATAGCCAGTCTATATGGCATCAAAAATTAATACTGAAATATAAATCCTGTCATTTGCAAGATATTTCACAATGTAAAAACTGCTTTTTAAGTCCCTTACAATATGAGAGAAAGCAGTATGAGAGAAAACAAAGTAGATATCCTTTTCCCAACTTTACAGCTGAAACATAGAAGCAAACATGGTAAAGGACTTACAGCAATAAAGTTGGGACTTAAATCCAAGCCTCTAGGGTCTAAATCCACAGTTTCCTCCCCGTCCCACACTCTCTATACCTAGAGAATACCTATTCTACATAAATGCATTATTGGGGCCATTATCAACCCTGAGGACCAGACTGAGCATTTTCAATAGCATTTGAAATTAATTCTGCCAGGAAGTTGTAGTGTTTGTCAGCAGTATGTGTAGCCCAAATCCCCAGGAATGAACTAAAATGCTTCGCATCTTTTGTCAAAAGTTACGTAATGATTAGGCTGGACCTGCGTGCACACAGTGGAATGTCCCAGAAAGGAAGTAATTGCCCAGACAACCCCATTTTGAATCATCCTCACCTGCAGTGTCCTTATAATTGAGGCAATAGGTTTATCCAGAACCTGAATTGTGGATATAATTGACCTGATTATCTCCATGGCTTTATATGTGAATGTAGTTGCACATAAAACCACCAGGCACTGACAGCCTCTGCCCTAAACCATAAATTACCTCCAAAACAGCATCCTCTGGATCCTTAGCCACTGCTCTGTAAATGACTGTGCCAGGGGCAGTGTCTTCTAGGATATAAATCTCAGTAACTGCCAAAAAATGTAGAATAGATGTGCTTGAATGAGTGTCACCATTATAAGCCCAGAAACTCTTCATTCAATCCTAGATCTTAGATAAAACTGAATGCATTATGCTTACTCTGTACAGATGTTTGTATAGGGCGATTCCCATCCATCATTATCGTCATAATGGTAGACACCATTTATCTGTCTGTTATGTATCAAGTATAGAGTTGATACATTTAGACAATAGTGATATTGAACATTTCCTGAGTGCTTTTAATTGCTAAGCACTCCAAATCATTGGTAACTAGTATTTCCATTTTACTGAGGATTAGAAAGAGAAACTAACTCAAGATTACACAGTTAATTATGTTACTAGTGTCTGGTTATTAATGCCTGTCCTTTCCTGCAGCCATATATCATTACTTTTGTTATCATAATTCTCACTATCACTCTTAGAGCCATGGTGCTATGAGAGGGCATGGCATTTCCCCTTCATCCAGCCCACTTTCCCATGTTATTCTTTCAAATAACAAAGTTGTTCATATCCTTTCTCTAATTTTCATGGTTCATCCTACAGTTCAGTTAAGTTGCTCAGTTGTGTCCAACTCTTTGTGAACCCATTGACTGCAGCACACCTGGCTTCCCTCTCCATCACCAACTCCTGGAGCTTGCTCAAACTCATGTCCATCAAGCCGGTGATGCCATCCAACCATCTCATCCTCTGTCATCCCCTTCTCCTTCCACCTTCAATCTTTCCCAGCATCAAGGTGTTTTCCAATGAGTCTGTTCTTCACATCAGGTGGCCAAAATATTGGACTTTCAGCTTCAACATCAGTCCTTCCAATGAATATTTAGGACTGATTTCCTTTAGGACTGACTGGTTGGATCTCCTTGCAGTCCAAGGGACTCTCAAGAGTCTTCTCCAACACCACAGTTTAAAACTAACAATTCTTCTGCACTCAGCTTTCTTTATAGTCTAACTCTCACAACATACATGACTACTGGAAAAACCAGTGCTTTAACTAGACAGACCTTTGTCAGCAAAGTAAAGTCTCTGGTTTTTAATATGCTAAATGGCAGCCCACTCCAGTATTCTTGCCTGGAAAATCCCATGGACGGCGGA
Source organism: Moschus berezovskii (assembly GCF_049115385.1). Classification (NCBI taxonomy): domain Eukaryota; kingdom Metazoa; phylum Chordata; class Mammalia; order Artiodactyla; family Moschidae; genus Moschus; species Moschus berezovskii. The sequence goes on from NC_142483.1 coordinate 22,935,707, forward strand.
GCCTGGTAGGCTACAGTCCATGGGGTCGCAAAGAGTCGGACACGACTTCACTTTCAAGCACTTTACAAGTAGCTCATTCTGTCCTTGCTATGGATGCTATTATTGGGTGCATCCTACACATGCAGAAACGGAGGCTTGTAGAGGTTAAACAGATTGGCCACATGTTCACAGAGAGACATACAGACCCCATCTGATTTCATACTCATGATCTTGTTCTTAACCATCAGCCCAAACTGCCTAGCAACTCGGAATGGGTGAAAACTGACCATAAGAGTCTTGTTTCTTCCCCCATTCAGTCACCCTGAGCCTCCTATTGTATCTCCATGGTTGTTTCCTGCTGGTTTTTGAACTGCTCTCTTTAGGGATCCCCTAAAGTTGGCACCTCATGCGACGAGTTGACTCACTGGAAAAGTCTCTGATGCTGGGAAGGATTGGGGGCGGGAGGAGAAGGGGACGACAGAGAATGAGATGGCTGGATGGCATCACCGACTCTTTGGACATGAGTTTGAGTGAACTTCGGGACTTGGTGATGGACAGGGAGGCCTGGTGTGCTGTGATTCATGGGGTCACGGAGAGTCGGACACGACTGAGCGACTGATCTGATCTGATCTGATCTGGTTGATTACTCCTGTCCAAAGAACAGAAAGTGCACACACAAAGGCTAACTTGAATTCCTTTTGCCATCCTGCCTGTGTGACCCCACTTAGATTACTCAGTGACAGGTAGCAATTTGAAGATTATATAACTGGAAAACACCTTGTCTCACTTCACTGATGTATCTATATAATCAGATCACTTCAAGCTTTGCTATTGTTTCTTCAGGAGACTAGTTTGGCACTGGATTTTTTTTTTTTTTTCCCTCTCTTGGTTTGACTGCCTGCCCAGTTACCCCTCCCAAGCTCAGTCTTTTGCAAACCAAACAAGCATATATTCTATAAGAAAGGAAGTTCAACGAAGGATAATGATTTGCTTAATCTGTAAAAGAATAGTATATGCCTTCTTATACAGTGATGTTGTCAAGACAGATATTAACTCAGTTGTCTTTCTCTGTAGATTTACTTCCATGCTATGAAACTGTTTCATGATTGAAATGTTTCTAAAGCTATCTAGAGCTGGTCTATGACATAATTATGATAATATGACCACCTTTCTTATAACTTTTTATTCTCTATAATTTAATTACACTACTGCTGAATGTTGATGTATATTTATTTTAGTAACATCTCCAGTGTATAAATTGCTCCTTATGGTCAAGCACTAAATGACATTTTGCATTTATTATATCATACGATCTTCTTACCAACTCCTGAGTGAGATGGTATTATTATTATTAATCTCTTTGTACAGAATAGAAAAAGTGCAGAAAAGTCAAGTAACTTTCCCAAGGTCATATTGCTATTAACTGGAGGTACTGCAATGCAAACCTAGCATTCTCAGATCACAAAACCTATGCCGAGAACAGCTATGGTTCCTCTGATGTAGTGCCCTTTTCCTTGAGTTCTTTGGGAGGAATGTTAACACCTTAACAGAGCCTCCTCCTTGCTTTCTCAGTTTGGATTTCTATGTCAGCAGTTCTTTGTGTCAACCTCTGTCTAGCCTGGATCCCCATTATAAAAGCATAACTAATACTGATACAGAACTGACTGACTACCAGGCACCGTTCAAGCACTTAATGGATTTAATACTGCCCATGAGGCAGCTGTTGTTCTTATCCATATTTTATAGATGACAAAAATCAGAACAGACAAGTTAATTCATTTGCTCAGAGTGATACAAAACCGGGATCTGAACACATGCAGTTTGGCTCCACAGTCTGCAGTTTTACCCTATCTCACCCTGCCTTTCCTGATTCACCACAGCTGCCCATTTAACCATTTCTTCCCCCTACTGATTTTCTGGCTCTGGTGGTAGAGAACCTGCTTGCCAATGCAGAAGACATAAAGAGATGCAGGTTCAGTCCCTGGGTCTGGAAGAGCCCTTGGAGAAGGGCATGGCAACCCACTCCAGTATTCTTGCCTGGAGAATCCCATGGACAGAGGAGCCTGGCGGGCTATAGTCCGTAGGGTCACACAGAGTTGGACATGACTAAACTGACTTAGCCCAGCACTCTCTCTGTTGGTTTCAGAATCTCTTAAAGCCTGGAGCCGATGCAGATTCCCCTACATAAGGCTGTTTGGTGGAAATCATACATTGCTATTTAGGTCTTTATTACTCCCAGCCCAGCAAACAGCGTGTGCTTCATGCTTTCATATGGGCTCTCAAGTCCCATGGGAGCAATGCGGGATGGGGGGGAGCAGGTGAATGTTGTGTGTGCAGTGGGTTTGCATCATATTTGAGGAATCTTGATCTTATCTTATAATCTTGTAAGTCTGCTTGAACTTTGCCCCAGAGAGGGATACTGGCTTTATTATACTGGATGGTAAACATATCAGTTAGGTAGACATGGTGGGATCATTAAGAGCCATGAAGAATCTGAGAACTTAACCCTAGGTTCCTATATGACAAGTTAAATCTGCCATAGTTTCACAAATGCTGGCAGAAGACTCAAGACTCCTACGTCAGGGACTGTGATAGTTAATGTAATGTGTCAACTTGACTGGGCCATAAGGTGCCCAACATTTGACCAAACATTAATCGGAATGTGTCTGAGTGAGATGAACATTTGAATTAGGGCTCTTGAATTAGGGCATAACACAATGGACTGAATTGTGTGCTCCCAAAATTCGTATGTTGTAACTCCAATGTGACTACATCCGGATACAGGATCTTTAGGATGTAATTAAGGTTAGTGAGGTCATGAGGGTGGGGGCCCATATCCAATAGGACCATGGTCTTATCAGAAGAGGAAGAAATCTCTTTTTCTTTCTGACACATGAGGCCAGGAAGACAGCCTTCCCTAGAACCTGACCATGCTGACATCCTGATCTCAGATTTGCAGCCTCCAGAACTGTAAGAAAACCAATCTCTGTTACTGAAGCCACCCACTCTTTGGTACTTTGAGGTGGCAGCCTGAGCTGATAAATACAGAGACGTAGGACTTTGCTATTGATGGTATAACAAGCAGCATGCACTTAATGTTCGCATCAATTTCCTTTGCTGGTGAAGCCCCAGGGGACAGCAAAGAGGGATCCAGGTGGACATGAGTGTGCACTCGGCTTATGGCACAGTTGAGAAACCCTGTGCTCAGGGAACCCTAATCTTTAAAATGAGGCATAAGCCTGCTGATCATTGTCCTAGAGGGAGAAAATAGCTTTATTTTTGTCCATGATAAACAAACATTCTCTGCTCCACAGAGAGACACTGTCTGTACCACTGTTTAAACATCCTTGAGGAATAGTGAAGCAGTCCATTCCTGGGATCAGAGAGAAATGCAGAAATGATGTCACCTGGATTTTTCCTGCCTGTGAATGTTGCCGGTCAGTGCCTGTGGCCTATTTTTGGTATGAATGTCGGGGCTACCACCTGCATTTAGGAGAAAATTGTGTTCTGTTCTTTCCTGGTATCTTGTTCCAAGGTACTCTAGTTCTGTCTTTCAACCAAGAAAACAGACTTGTGGTGTTTCTTTTATTGAACTTTTAACAGTCTCTTTAGTAAATACAGGGAGTTGAATGACTGTTCCAAAGTGCAACAGATGACAAGCTTCTTTTCTAGAAATAAGGCCTTTCTTGACAACTTTGCCGTGTTTTGGTTTTTGTTTTTGTTGTTTTTGTTTTTCACCCTCTGTGTTCTTCCAAACTTCTGGTTAAAGAAAAAGAAGAGAAAAAGAGGGGAATGTACCTGAAGTCCATTAGTGTTAACTCCCTGTGACAGGGATGAAGGAAAATACTTTAATATTTTAAAAAACAATAATGCTGAAAGCTGTTCATGAGAGGCTGAATGTAAAAGTAAAAAATGTACATGGTTGTTTTAAAAAAAGGAATTTTTGAACATGTTTATTTTCTATGCACTCTTTAAATTTAAGTGATAGTTTAGTGACTAAACATGTCAAGCTTATTGCTGCAAAAAAACTTAAAAATAAAAATAAATAGACATCATTGAAAACATAGTGCAGACACAGGCAGCCATTACCTTCACTCACAAGATGTACAACAATGAGAGGGGTTGTGGAGAATCATCTACTAGGCAGGGTTGCTATTTGTGTTTCTTTCTTTTTGCTTCCAAACTTGTTTAGAAATGTTCACGGATGCTAAGGGTCCTGCCTGCTTTCGATCCATACCCACCTCTCTATGCACAGAGCTACTTACTGAGAGCATTTCTAGTTCTGCCAGGTTGTCAGCGTGGCCCAAATTCAAGGAGACACAAAGGGCCAGAGAGTTCATGCTCCTGGAAGCAGCTCTCCACCGACGGCCAACAGGGACCTGGTGGTTAAACAGCTCGACCTCCCCATCCTCAGCAACTCAAACTGTGCCTCTCCATTGGAGACCTGAGTCCCACTGGGGTTGAGCCCCATCGCCCTCACTGCTCTCGTGCTTGATTACATGCCTTTTACTGGCTGGCTCCACTCCTCATTTCCTTATCCCCTTATTGGTGTTTTTCTGGGATCATCTCCCAAATAAATCTGCTTGCACTGGAACCCTCTGTTGGGTACTGCTTGCAGGAAAATCCAAACTAAGACCATATGATATAATCATTTTTTATAACATACATCAAAATGTAAAGATTATTGCATTGGCCATTTTCTGTAAGAAAAGAGCATGAGGGCACAACACAGAGGGACCTGGGAGGATGCTGTGCTTGCACTGGTCTTGAATTGAAAAGTGAAAAGTGAAAGTGTCAAGTCAGGCACTTGGCTGTGCCTGACTCTTGGCAACCCCAAGGACTATAGCCTGCCAGACTCCTCTGTCCGTGGGATTTCCCAGGCAAGACTACCGGAGTGGGTAGCCATTCCCTTCTCCAGGGGATCTTGCCAACCGAGGGTTCAAACCCAGGTCTCCTGCATTCCTCGCAGATTCTTTACCACCTGAGCCATCAGATCTCATATTACATTTGAACAACCCTCCTTACATTCTCTGTTCCAATTATCCTGACCTGCTTTCCATTTCTCTTGACCATCTCTGGACAAGTACATGAATTGTTTCTGAAACATTTTTCGATTCCCTCAAATTCTCCCCCTTCTTTTTGTTGCCTCTGAAATATTCCTTCCTTCAGAAAGCCTGCCCTGACCTACCCAGGCTGGATTAGACGCTTATTCTCAGTGTTTCCTCGCCACCCCATCACAACACTAGACACGTTATGTTCTGATTTCCTTTCACTCCTGTGACTCCCCCTGCACTTAAAGTTTACAGAAAAGTGCAAGGAATGTATCTATTCAGGACACTAAATAAGAATACCTGAGAGTATTTGCTGAATGAATAATAAATAATATTAATGACCATTTATAGGACACTCCTTCCTAGAAATTTTTTAAGTCATTCTTGAATTTGTTACAGTATTGTGTCTGTTGTGTATGTTCTGCATTTTTGGCTGCCAGGCATGCAGAATCTCAGCTCTCTGACCAGGGATCGAAAGCACACCCCCAGCGTTGGAAGGCAAAGTCTCATGCACAGGACCACAGGGAAGTCCCCATGTGATTTTTTTGTTTAATCCTCACAACAGCTCGAGCAAGGGGTAGGATTATCATCATTTCCATGTGCGCATAAGAAAACTAAGGCACAGAGAGACCAGCTGGCCTAAAAGCACAGTTAATAGACAGGAGTATAAAGATTGGAACCCGAAATTTTGATGGAACCAAATCACATATTTTTAAATAATAGAGGTGAGTTCATGATTCAGAGTAAAGTTCTTTGGGGTAGAAATTGAGAAAGACAAATGTCCTCAAATTTCAAATTTTGAGAAGGCCCTAACCAAAAAGCTCTAGTTCTAGGGAGAAAGGAGAAGGGACCACATCAGGAACAGACTTTTAAACCAAGCAGACAGACCTTGACTCACATCTTAGGTCTGTCTCTTAACTGGGCACGTGACCACTGGGCAAGCAACTCATCTTCTCTGAAGCTGGCAACCAACTGCTGTTTGATAAGACGCTTCTTTGGTTAAACTAAGTCAGGGAGCAGATCATTGTATTTAAGAGATAAGTGGTTTATTCTGTAAAGCAAGTATCCTTCAATAAAAAATAAACAAATTTAAAGCAATAAAGAACAAGGACAAGATAAAAAAAGATAAGTAATTTAGATTATTGACAAAGATTTGCCATTCACTCAGGGGAGATGTAGGATTTCTTTCTACATTGATTCATTATAAGTTTTATTAAACATGATGCATGAAATGTGAACAAAATTAGTTTCCTAAATGACATTGTTTCACATGACTTCTGTCTAACCCCACAGTGCCAGGAAATTACTCAGTGCTCGAAGTCACAATACATTCAGAGACAAACGTCATTATATGCCCTACTGGGCTGACCTACTTCAGCTCTATTTTTCTATCTTTCCTTCTTTCCCTCTGTCCTATGTGTTTTCTGCTGCCCTTGAATTTCAGCTGGGTCTCTTTTTTATGGTGAAGATTTTAGCTAAGGTAAACAAAGGATAGCCCCTGGAGGAGGGCATGGCAACCCACTCCAGTATTCTTGCCTGGAGAATCCCATGGACAAAGGAGCCTGTGGGCTACAGTTCATAGGGTCACACAGAGTTGAAACGACTTAGCATCCATGCATGTATGCAGACTAAGGATAGACTCTCAAACACTTTGCAAAGAGCAAAGAAGACTAGTCCCCTGTCCTGTTGCCTCCACTCTCAAATTCAAATTCCATTGCAGTTTACTTGGTCATTAATTATTAAGTGCTTAGCACAGTTATTAAGTGCAAAGGAGGCAGGCCAGGTACTGTTGTAGTGTCATCTTTTGCAATGAGCAATAAAACTTAAAGGACATTCCAATGGCCATTCACAGTAAGATAATATGTGTGTATATACATATGCTCCTACACAGTGATGAATAGGGCCTTTTAACGGTTCTTCACTATCACCCCAGGCACTCGCAGCCAAATAGAAGGTTTGATGTTTCCAGGAGGAGGAAGGAGGTGGTTTCAGTGCCCTGCCCAAGTTTCTTGGTCCCTTCTCAACATTTTCAGTGCATGCAAGCCTAATTCCATCCGTCAGCCCCTGCACCTTGTCTGATGGTGCCCTCTAGCGCCAAAGTGCTGGAGAATTCATGTTTTTTTCTTTTGTTTTTTTTTTAAATCTCCATCCAAGGAGACTTTCTTGACTCAGTTATTTCATGAACCCGTTTCTAAATATGTTTGCAGGCTTCCCTCCAGTCATTGATATTCCACTATCCTCTTTCTTATATTGATAAATTCTCTTCTGTTTTCAAAGGTGTCCTTCAGGCCACAATATAGGCCTCCCGTCTAAGAAACGATCTGAAAGTTTCTGAACCCTGAAATCTGTCAGTGGAAAATTTTAATTTCTGTTCATTGATTTCCCTCTGGAACAGCATGTCAAAGTCTTACTCAGAATTTTTTCTCCATAGCTGAAATTTGCACTCCATGAGGGGTATATGTGTATCCTGGGGTGGGGGACTGCGGTTGCTTAGCGAAGTACAATGCTTGGGGTCTGTGATAGAATAATGGCCCCACCCCACGGATATCCATTTCCCGATCCCCAGAACCTCTGAATATGTTACGTTACATAGCAAAAGTGGTTACATTGCCAACATGATTAAGTTACGGATCTCAAGATAGGGAGATGATCCTGGGTTATCTGGTTCAGATCCATGTAGGCACAAGGATCCTTGAAAGTAGCAGCGAGAGGCAGAAAAAGAGAGTCAGGAGATAGGATGAAAGGTCAGAAAGATGCAAAGTTGCTGGCTTTAACGCAGAGGAAGGGACACTAGAAGAGGTAAGGAAATGGGTACAGCCCTTGAGAGACCAGAGGAAAATCCAGTCCTGCCAATACTTTAATTTTAGCCCGGTGAAACCCATGCCAGACTTCTAACTGGAGAACTGTAAGGTCATATATCTATGCTGTCTTAAGGCACTGTGATGGACATGAGTTTGAGTGAACTCCGGGAGTTGGTGATGGACGGGGAGGCCTGGCGTGCTGTGATTCATGGGGTCACAAAGAGTCGGACACGACTGAGCGACTGAACTGAACTGAACTGAAGGCACTTCCAAGTTGGTGATAATTTGTTACAGCAATCATGCTAATTCAGGGGTTCTTTAGGTTATGTTAGAAAATATCAACATGTACCTTTTACATGATTGAGCAAGTCAAAGTGGAGGTGACAGCATGCTAAAACTGAAGTCAGGTAACACCATGCTTTTTCTCAGAATCCTGTGACAGCTTTTCATCTCACACATAGTGAAAGCCAAGTTTATACGCTGGCCTCCAAGCCCCACACATTGGATGAGTCTTCCTTCATTTACCTGGCCTCATATTCCTCCACTCTTGCCTTACTCCCTCTGCTTGATCCACACAAGCCTTTCTGTTCCTTAAACACACCAAGCAGGTCCTGCCTCAGGGCCTTTGCCTTGATGGCACTGCCTGTCCAAATTCATCTTCCTTGGATCAACACAGCTCCTGTGTATTCATTTCCTTTTAGGACTCTGATATAATGTCCTTGTATCAGAGAGGTCTTCCCAGGCCAGCCTTGCACAAAAATAGCATTATATCCTACCCCTGCAGGTGAAAAGTTTTAAATGTTATATATTATTTCCTTATTTTTTTGTCATATTATACATTTACTTTGAGCCTGCTCTCCCCCCACTTCAAATATAGGTTGCATGAAATTGGGGATTTTCATGTTAGATCCCTGCTATGTCACCAGGAAAAAGAACAGTGTCTGGCCATGGTAGGCACTTAAGAAATATTTGCTGAATAAATAAGTGAATAAATATATGAAGAAAAAAATTTGGATAATTAAATTTTAAATTCTCGAGTTTGATTTCTTAGTTTAATGTAGTACATGCTCAGTTTTTTAAAAAATAAAACAATATAACGTATATAAAATGAACATCTTTAAACTTCCTAGTTATTCCTCCTTATGTCTGCTGCTCTATCACCATTTTCAGTCCCAGTCTCCAAAAATACACACTGTTAACTCTTTGGTGTATATTCTTCCAGTACGTCCTATGCCAGCTTGCTTGTGAATATAGTTTTTTTTCTTTTTTAAATCTTCTTGTATTCACAGTTTTAGGACATCCTGTCTCCACTCCATAGTACACTGTGAATTATCTTTTTATTTGCACATCAGAACAAACAGATCTGCCTCCTTCTTTTCATGGCTCCAATGGTCATATTATGTCTGTGTCTACAGACACAGTGTTTACTCTTCTATTGATGGCCATGTAGGCTGCCTCTAGTATTTGCTCTTACAAATAAACCCACATATATCTTTACATCATTCTATGAGTATTTCTGTAGAATAAATTCCCAGAAGTAACACACTGGCTCTGAGACAATACACACATCACATGCTGGTAGATGTTGCCAAACTGCCCTCCAAAGAACTTGTACCAGTCTACACCGATCTCAATTGCATCTGAGAGGACATTTTAACTGAAATATCAACTTTGTAATGGGGCATAGCCTAGAGTACTTGACAACTTCTAAAGAGTTCAAGTTATTAAAGACTGTCAAAGCAAACCAAATGTTTATCCTCAGAGGTACACGATGAGTTTAAAGTTACAGATTCTCACCTGGGGCAGAAATCAATACAAAAAACAACTGGAAAAAAAAAAAAAGCCATCCTTCCTTGAAAAGCCTCTTGCCACTTCAGAGATACTATGCCCCAGCCCCAGCCTTCCCAGACTACTCGGGAGTGGCACCCTCTTGGTAAGGAGTCCTTGGGTGAAGCATTCTATCTCTAGGTGCCCAGTATACACTTCCTCATGGAACAGTACTTGCTCAGTGACCTGTAAAATGTGACCTTCTTCTCTCAAGTGGGCCAAAGCTCCAGTAAGGAGATGTGCTCAAGCAAAAAGGAAAATGTCCCCAATTCATATTTCTCTACATGCAAAGACCTCCTAAGCCCTGGTCAGTCCTGGGTGAATTGTGAGTGAGGACTCTTCACCTTACCAGAGTCATTCATTTTCAAAGGGATTCCATTTTTAAATGACTCCACTAAGATAGAGGCTTCCCTCATACCTTAGTCAGTAAAGAATCCACCTGCAATGCAGGAGACCCAAGTTCAATCCCTGGGCATGATCATCCCCTAGAGGAGGGCATGGCAACCCACTCCAGTATTCTTGCCAGGGAAATCCCATGGACAGAAGAGCCTGGTGGACTACAGTCCATGGGGTTGCAAGAGTGGAACACGACTTAGCGACTAAACCACACCACCACTAAAGTATATCGTCCTGCCTGTTCTATGCGTTTCAGTTCAATTCATTTCAGTCACTCAGTCGTGTCCAACTCTTGTGACCCCCATGGACCGCAGCACACCAGTTTTCCCTGTCCATCACCAACTCCCGGAGCTTGCTCAAACTCATGTCCATCAAGTCAGTAAGGCCATCCAACCATCTCATCCTCTGTCGTCCCCTTTTCCTCCATCTTCAATCTTTCCCAGTATCAGGGTCTTTTCAAATGAGTCAGTTCTTCTCATCAGGTGGCCAAAGTACTGGAGCTTCAGCATCAGGCCTTCCAGTGAATATTCAGGATTGATTTCCTTTAGGATGGACTGGTTTGATCTCCTTGTTGTCCAAGAGACTCTCAAAAGTCTATATGTTTATCACACCCAAATTTGAAGTAAGACCTAGAATCTCTGCTTACCAAGTTTTTGAGAACTTACACACTCATAGGTAAGGTTAGTAGGAAACCAGATAGAGATGAGATGCAAAAGCAATGTAATAACTAGCCCAAAGGCAATAGAGTGCAAGTTAATAAGTTAAAACTTGGAGGGGGGAAAAAAAACAACTTGGAGGAGGATGGGAATCAGCTTTGGGACCACAGATAGGAAAGATCTGCCTGACCGAATGGAAAGTTTACATAAAAAGACCTTTGGAGTCAGCAAGTCGGTGACCCACAAGCTAAATAGGACTTGCAGACCACATTTTTAAATGCTGGAAGAGCCTTAACAATTTGAAGTTTACTAGCATTTGATTGGTCCAGCATTCCACAGTTTACCAAGGTTGTTTCCCCTCCTTGCTGTACCCTGCAGCTTCTCACATTTACCTGCCTGCCCACACAAACATTCTCATTTGCAACTGTTGTTGTGGTTACCTAAATAAGATTTTGTGATCTCAGATCTGTTAGAAGGATAATGTTAAGAACAAGGGAGACTGTGTTTTGACCAGGCTTGGCTCTGCTCTAGGGCTTCCCTGGTGGCTTAGAGGGTAAAGCGTCCGCCTGCAATGCAGGAGACCTGGGTTTAATCCCTGAGTTGGGAAAATCTCCTGGAGAAGGAAATGGCAACCCACTCCACTACTTTTCCCTGGAAAATCCCATGGATGGAGGAGCCTGGGAGGCTGCAGTCCATGGAGTCACAAGGAGTTGGACATGACTGAGCAACTTTACTTTCTTTTGTCCTGCTCTGACTTTTGAACGGGACATTTACCAATGTCCAGGGAGTGATCCTATGGGTTTGATGTCAAGCCATATCCCAGGGAGGATTGGAAAGAAAACTAGACTTCTGGGGGACTCTTTCATCAGTGCACTTCTCTCTACCTCCATTACCCCTATTTAGTTAAACCACTCCAGGAACTTACCTGGCAGTCTAGTGGTTCAGACCCCATGCTTCCAAGACAGGGGACACAGGTTTGATCCCTTGTTGGGAAACTGTAGATCCCACATGCTGCACTGCTAAGTCACTTCAGTCGTGTCCGACTCTGTGCGACCCCATAGATGGTAGCCCACCAGGCTCCACCGTCTCTGGGATTCTCCAGGCAAGAGTACTGGAGTGGGCTGCCACTTTCTTCTCCAATGCATGAAAGTGAAAAGTGAAAGTGAAGTCGCTCAGTCATGTCCGACTCTTCGCGACCCCATGGACTACAGCCTACCAGGCTCCTCCACCCATGGGATTTTCCAGGCAAGAGTACTGGAGTGGGTTGCCATTGCCCTCTCCATGCTGCACAGCATGGCCAAAAAAAATTTTTAAAGCCACTCCGGTCTCAGACTTGAGCTCCTGCAACAAGCCAACTTCCCAGTCTAGTTTTTCCTGCTGCCTACTCACCGCCACTTGATATCGAGTCCATTTCAGTATGATACTTCCTAAATATCCCCTGAATCTCTGCACATCCGTCTCACTCTATGCCTAACCACCAGCATCTCCATCCTGGATCCATTGCCTCTTCAACCATTGCCTTTTTCCAGTGCGCATTGCAAGTGGCACACAGCAATCTTTTCTTTCTTCTTCTTCTTTAACTTCCTGGCCATGCCATGTGGCAGGCAGAATCTCATCCCCAACAAGGGATCAAACCCTCACCCTTGCCTTGAAAGTGCCGAGTCTTAACCACTGGACAGCCAGGGAAGTCCCAGCAATCTTTTTAAAAGCACAAACATAAGGTTCCCTTCCTTTGTCATCTGAATTCCCACCACCGTGGTCTCCTTCCTGCCCTCTAATCTGACCTAGTGCCCACCCACCTCAGAACTTTCGCTCTGGTCATTTTTCATCTTTGGAATACTTTGCTTTAGAACACAGATCCGACCATAGTTTATGTCCTTTCCAAGGTGAAATGTCTCACCTCAACCATCACTGCCTTGAGAGGTCTTTTTTGATCACCCTGGCAGAAGCACTCACTTGCTACAGTGTTTTCCTAGCTTTTTCCTAGCATTCCTTATTGGTGTCTGAACGCTGTATCAGTTTACTAACAAGTTTGGTATCTGTGCCCTCCACTAGAGTGTAAATCTGAGACAGGGGTTCCAGTTGTTTTGTTCAATGCTGGATTCTCATTGCACAGAATAAATACATATTGACTAGCTCCTGTAACCCAGCCGGACCCTCTGAGGCCTTCCCAAAATAGTCCCCAAGCCACATCCTCCACCTGCCTTTTGTCTGTAGAAAAGCTTTAGTCAAAGAGTAAGTTTAATCACAGAAGTGAGAAAAATGCAGAAAGAAAGGAAAACCGTCAAACCAGACAAAATAATAACACTTTAGCCATTAAACAAAGTCAGGGACCTTCATTTCTTCTCCAAGGACTATGGATAATATTCTCAGCTTAATCTTTTGAACTGTTTTGCAGGTACAGAAATCTCTACCAAGTGGCAAAAGGTAATTGTATGCTGCCCACAGGCACGTAGACCCCAGACTGGTTGGAACCAGAGGGTTGATAATGCTGACTCCCGGTTACCTCACCACCAACCATTCAGAAGAATGTCCAGGAGCTGATCACGCCCTGTTGCTTTAACACTGTAAGACCCCTCTCTACCCACTCCAGGGTGGGACAGTCTTATGGGTACTAGCTTGCTGTGGCCTCCTTTGCTGGGCAAAGCAATAGAGAGCCCTTCTCTCCCAGTTCACCCAAAATTCTGTCTCCGAGATTCAATTCAGCGTTGGTACACAGAGGCTGGGTTTCACTATCACTGCTCAAAAACTGTCATCAAATTCATAGAGACAGAGGGCAGCCATCTCTCAGACTGGATGTAGCAATAACATTTTTTTCATTGTTGAGAGCTGCTGAATTCAGTCATTATCCCAAGAACTAAAAAGAATTGGTTCTGAATTCAATTCAGAAATCAAAAGTTTTGGAATTTACCCCCAAACAAAACAGAATTCTCATTTGGCTTTATTTTTGCCCTTCAGTTACCTAATGTACAGGTTGGATGAATAAAGCATACACAGCTACAGGCTTTCTACTTAACTTCTAAGCTTGCATTAAAATACTGTTCACCCTCATACCCTTCTCCTTAGCCCTTCCTATTTCTTATTAACTCTTCTTCTGTACTGCATATTTTTCTCACTATTGTACAAAAAAAATTGGGATATATATTTTCACGGTAATTCATTTTTGGAATTTTGTCACCTTACGTAGTGACTTCTTCCAAGATATTTTTTTCTAATTGAGAAAAATTCATAGAGGCAGAAAAGTTATTAGGAGTTATTGTTTAATGGGTTTTCAGTTTCAGTTTTGCAGGATAAAGTTCTGAAGATGCTAGTGGTGATGTTTATACAACAATATGAACACACTTAAAAACGGTAAATTTCTTCGGAGAAGGCAATGGCAAGCCACTCCAGTACTCTTGCCTAGAAAATCCCATGGATGGAGGAGCCTGGTAGGCTGCAGTCCATGGGGTCGCTAAGGGTCGGACACGACTGAGCGACTTCACTTTCACTTTTCACTTTCACACATTGGAGAAGGAAATGGCAACCCACTCCAGTGTTCTTGACTGGAGAATCCCAGGGATGGGGGAGCCTGGTGAGCTTCCGTCTATGGGGTCACACAGAGTCGGACACGACTGAAGTGACTTAGCAGCATAATGACCATTATTTTTACTAATACTGTAAAACTATGAAAATGAATAAAATACTAAAAGTTTCATATAGCCAAGAATTCATAATATGATGACTTTATTTTATATGATAATATGAATTAAAACATGTATCTGCCACAAAAAAAAAAAAAAAACGGTAAATTTCATATAATGTAATGGAGAAGGAAATGGCAACCCACTCTAATATTCTTGCCTGGAGAATCCTGTAGACAGAGGAGCCTGGTGGGCTGCTGTCCATAGGGTCACACAGAGTTGGACATGACTGAAGCAACTTAGCATGCATGCATGCTTTGGAGAAGGAAATGGCAACCCATTCCAGTATTCTCACCTGGAGAATCCCAGGGACAGAGGAGCCTGGAGGGCTGCTGTCTATGGGATCGCACAGAATTGGACAAGACTGAAGTGACTTAGCGCAGCAGCATATAATATATATTATACCACAATTTTTAAAAAAATTTTAATTTGTCTTTAATTTTAATGATTTAAAAACCCTCATAACTTTCCATTATTCTGAAGATCCAAAATAATGGTGCAACTTTCAGTTGTTCTGTAGGATCCAGCCGGCTTGGCCCTGCCTATCTTTCCAGCTTATCACATACATTGCCTTTTCACTGCAGCCACCCTGACTACGTTTTCAAAGACATCAGACTCCTTCCACCTCAGGGCTCTGGTGCCTGCTGATTAATCTGCCAGGAGCAGACAAATCCTCATGCAAGTAACCCTTTTTTATTTTGTTGAGCTCTCTGCCCCAATGACCTCATCAGGCAGAACTGCTGCAACAAAATCTGCATTTTAACAAGATCCCCAGGTAATTTGTGTACACACGCAAGTTTGAGAGTCCAGCTCCAAATGACTGATGAGTGCAAACACAGAAAACAATAATCATTATATCCCCCAACACTTTTCTGGAGTTTTCCTGCTTAGCTTCTAGTTAGTTCAGACTGAAAAACTCAAAGCGCCAGAAGGGGATGGGAATAAACCCTAGTGTCTGCTGCCACCTTGTGGTGAGAAGTTCCAACCCAGTGAGAATTTGCTCTCCTCCAGGAAATAAACCAAATGTCAAAAGGGAGGGGTGGGCTCAAATTTCTCAACTATGTGTTTTGAGAGATCACTACAGAATAGCCCAAGGGGTGTACTGTGAGAATGCCAAATAAAAACTGGACAGAGAGCATTCATCAGTTCCACTTGAAAGATCTAACAAAAGCTGGGATCATTGGAATTAGTATTGGTGGTGTTGGTTCTTCCCTCTTTGGAATGCAGACGTGCACATTTGAATGTGATAATCAGTTGGTGTGTGATTATTTTATTACCAACTCAAATGGCAGTGGTTAGACAAGCAGGTCACCTATTCACATCTGCCTTGCCCTGGAGTCTGCAACACGACAGGGAATTTCCCACTGCTCTGTCAACTGCATCATTGATGACCTCTGTAAAGTGGTAAACAGGGCTGGTCCCATAAATGATGTCTGTAACACCTGGAAGAGAATAAGGAAGCAATTCCAAAAATTTTCCTACATGCTTTACCCCCAAACAGCCCAGGATTTAAAAGTGCCTCAGTCACTGGATGTTTTTGTTTTCTAGTTTGTGAGCCTAAGAGCTAAAGAAATTAACAATAGCTACTGCAGGTGAGGTTGACAGCAATGGATCACCCTTACCTGTATACTCCAGAGCGCTTTAAGGTTGCTTACGAAAGAGCTGGCCAGTACCGAAGATTTCAGCAGCCCAGAAAGAGAAGCGGCTCATTCAAAAGGAAAGGGATTGAAAGGTAGGAAGCTGGGACTCATTTTCTTCTCTCTTGAGTGAGATGCTTTGGATTTTGCATTAAACAATATTCACTATGCTGATTAGAAAAAAGTAGCATGTTTTTAAGCACGACATTTAGAAATGAAGACTCCGTGTGGATTAGAGGGAGCAGAGACAGCATATGTACATTGGATCAGGAAATCTAGTACCACGATGGAAGCCTCGTTTCGTGATCAGAAAAGTCTTCATTGTACTGGGAAAACCTTTCCTTTCTACCTGAACTTGAGATTTAATGTCACATATGATATTAAAATCAATAGATACTAAGTTGGCCGCCTCATGAGACGAGTTGACTCCCTGGAAAAGACTCTGATGCTGGGAAGGATTGGGGGCGGGAGGAGAAGGGGACGACAGAGAATGAGATGGCATGGCTGGATGGCATCACTGACTCTGTGGACATGAGTTTGAGTGAACTCCGGGAGTTGGTGATGGACAGGGAGGCCTGGCATGCTGTGATTCATGGGGTCGCAAAGAGTCGGACACGACTGAGTGACTGAACTGAACTGAAGTTGATATTTAAGTCTCACAGTTTTAGACAGCAAATACTATTATTTTGAAAAATCAATGGTACATTTTTCAAAATAAGTTCATGATCAGTGCTCTTTCCATTCCCCTTTCCAGCAATTTGGGCTGTTGTAATATGTACTAATTATATTTTACCTGTGTGCATGCTCTTTAATGTATACCTCATATTTCTTACCAGTGGCAAAACCATGAAGACAAGCATGGAATACTCCAAATGTAATACATTTTAATTTGGAAAGGCAGAGAGATGATTATTTTCCAATTTGGGGAGTATTCTTTCTTACCAAATTCATGAGCAATAGCTCAGATAGAAAAGAGTCATTTTCATGAGGCCTGAAGTATCAAAGACCAGACTTCTGAACTTCCATGGGCAGAATGAAATTTTGCAGAGATTTCCACTTCCAATAAAAAATAGGGGTTAAAAGAAGAGGCAATACAACCAAATCAATTCACAACCAACCAAGACACTTAAAGGGTTAGGAAAGAAAAGATTCTTTTCATAACAGCAATGGTAGCAGTTCTAGTCCTAGACTTTGGAGCAAAATCATCTTATTAATCATGTTATAAATAGATTGGGAATGAGGGTGGTGGGTGGGACTAGGAGATGCATTCTGGAGATTCAGAAACTGCTTAGAGCTGGGCTTTTTACCTGATGGGGGTTGCATGGATGACCTTGGGGGTTCCTGAGCCTCCTACATTGTACTCCCATGTGTGTGTGTATTTATGGTAATAGAAACTAATGGTTTTGTTAAAAGTTCTCCTAGGGGTCCATGGGAGATTAGTCCTAGCCCATAGATGATTTTTTATCTCGAAATAGAAGACTAATTTTTAAAAATCCCTGGAATTTTATGGATATTATTGCTTTGGATGAAACTAACATCAAAATAGTTAATCAAGGAAGAATATTAGGTAAATAAGAGTATCATGGAACAGATGATACTCACTTAGCACAGAAGCTAACAGAATAGACTTTGGGGTCAGATTATCTGGGCATAAGTTATTTAAGCTTTACAAGTTTTAATTTCCTCATTTGTAAAATGGAGATGATAGTAGGAGGATTGAAATGTGTAATACATATGAAAGAACTTAGATAACTGTTCAGCACATAAAAATCTACTAAGAAATATTACCTATTTTATTACTAAAATGATGAAAATATTATTATTTGGAATTTTTGAAATATGCATTTATAATTACTCTCTCTAAATCAGTATTCTGCATAAAATGCAGCATTTATAGGACCTTGGAGAATATATTTTTTATTATCTACACTAGCAGACACTCTCATGTCTCATCACATTTGGAACCACATTTTGAAGTCCAGCAAAAAAATATCTCAAACTGTGATAGAAATGAGATCACCAATTTGCCAGTATGAGGCAATATATTCTAACATTCACAAACCAAGATTAAAATCTGCATTCTATGCTCCATCAATTAAATTAATCTCTCTGTGTCTCAGCTTACTCATTAGTAAACTGAAGACAATAATATAAACTACCAGTTCTGAGGATTAAATGAGATAGTGGCCAGAATGCACTTCTGGAGTTCAGCAACAAAATATCAAGTAGTTGCTTTGGCTTTGGATTTGATGCTTGGTCTTCAGTTTTCTTTTTTGGAACTGTATAATTTGTTCACATTTGCAGTTGATTTTCATGATTCCAATGTTTCATTTTTAACTTTTCAATTTCCTTGACACGAATTCTTTTTCCCTTGTTCAGATGGCATAAAGCTGTGTCTACCAACTTAGTAAAACAAAATGTATTGGTCCCTAAAGAGGAGTCATCCAGTGATAGTGACATGGAATTTCACAAGAGCCAGCAAAATCAGAAGAAAAATTTGGTGAGGAAAGTGAAGAGTGATCTGGGGAGGATGCTGTCACACACGTACAGAAGCAAACCAGCAAGTGTCAATGAGAGGGTGCCCCTAGCCACAAGGAAACCCTCCTTCCAAATACTCAGAGCCTTCTTCCTAGAATTGTCAAGGAACTTCCATCGCCCAAGTTATTTACCAAAGCAAGAATGAGAAAGCTCTCTCAGAATGGTAATCCAAGTCAACATATGGTCCAGTGTCAAGCCAAGAGAGAAAATGAAATAGGGCAGTTTTTGTTGCTACCCACAGAAGAGCATTTCTGGGGAGCTTGTCTGAATTGCAGAAGCTAAGGCCCCCACCCAGGGCTACTGAGTCAGAATCTGCCTTTTACAAAGCTCCCCAGGTGACGTGTGTGTGTGTGTGTGTGTGTGTGTACATCTTCAAAAACTCTGAATTAGATTACATTTGAGGTCACTCCCAGTCCAATTAATCAGTGGTCTCATCAGTCTAAAACTACTTTTCTTTTAAATATTAGATGCGTACACAGGTGTATATGTCTGTATATGTGTATACACATACACATATATTAGAAAATCAAACCAAAGTGGGATTTTCTGGTTTTGTTTCTGGAGAAAGAAGTGAGGCCGATTTTCAAATGGCTGCTTCCAACAGACGAAGGTGTGGTGAGAATTCTTTTTTAAAAATGTATGATTGGTAAGTCGTAAAGGAAATTTTATTTTATTGTATCTACTTCCCACACACTTTGTGAAGAATTGGCATTTGAACTGTTGACAATTTCTTTTGTGACGTGGTAATGCTTTTGAACTGTGGTGCTGGAGAAGACTCTTGAGAGTCCCTTGTACCGCAAGGAGATCCAACCAGTCCATTCTAAGGGAGATCGATCCTGGGTGTTCATTGGAAGGACTGATGCTAAAGCTGAAACTGCAATACTTTGGCCACCTCATGCGACGAGTTGACTCACTGGAAAAGACTCTGATGCTGGGAAAGGTTGGGGACGGGAGGAGAAGGGGACGACGGAGAATGAGATGGCTGGATGGCATCACTGACTCTGTGGACATGAGTTTGAGTGAACTCCGGGAGTTGGTGATGGACAGGGAGGCCTGGCATGCTGTGATTCATGGGGTCGCAGAGAGTCGGACACGACTGAGTGACTGAACTGAACTGAACTGAACTGAATGACGTTTGGTGGTGGGGTAGGTCTTGTGAGTGATGGCTACTATTCGCATTCTCCTTTTTAAAACTGATAGACTTTTCTGGAGAGCAGTTTTAGGTAAACTGGAAAAACTGAGTGGAAAATACGGAAATTTCCTCTATACCCTCCTCTCCTTACCACCCACACGATTTCCTCTATTATGAACTTCTTGCCTTAGTACAGTACACTTGTTAGTTGATGAGCCAATATTAACATATTATTGTTAACACTAGTCCGTAGTCTACGCTGGGCCTCCCTGGTGGCTAAGTTGGTAAAGAATCCACCTGCAATGCAGGAGACCCAGGTTTGATCCCTAACTTGGAGAAGAAATGGCAGTCCACTCCGGTATTCTTGCCTGGAGAAGAGGAGTCTGGCAGGCTACAGTCCATGGTGTCACAAAAGTTGGACAGAACTTAGCGAGTAAAGAGCCACCATAGTTTGCATTAGGATTCACTCTTTGCCCCACACAGTTTCGTGGGTTTCAAAAACCCACCATGTAATGTGTCTGTCGTTACAATACCATACAGAAGAGCTTCAGAGCCATAAATACCCTTTGTATGTTTCTAGTGCCCTTTACAGTATAGCATTCAGAAATACATAGAATACTTATTATATGTAGGTGATTCACACGTATCTTCAAATTTCACATCATGATAAGGCTGCACACCTGGTAGATACTTTCTCCAGAAAAAACAAAAACTGATGGCCTCCAGCTGACACATTGCCCTTTCAAACAAACTCTCTCTTCTGGAAAAAGACAACTAATGCAAGCATCCAAGCATCTAGCAATTACCTGGTATAGATGGACCTGCCTGTTTCTATTGAAAACAGCAAAGAGGACACCATTCTCTACTGACGGGGCTGGAGTTGGAGAGTCCAGCAGAAAACAGAAGGCCAGAATCTTCTATCAAGTTCCATGCATTGGCTTATTTTTATCATAGCCGAAATAACAAATCTCTACAATAAGATTTCTCCAAGAAACTTGCCCATCTTTTAGGCTGCAGCTCAAACATTCTGATTCTCAACTGTGGCCGAAAGACAGTTGCTCATCCTTGTTGATCCTCATTAGACTTTAAAACAAATATGTAGTAAATACTTCTTATGTGGCAGCCATGCTGTAATTGATAGAGCAGCAGACGGTATAGGCATGGTCTCTACCCTCCTTGAGTTACAGAGGGCATAGAGGGGCGTTTCAATGTTATGCAGATATTTCCCTCTGATGCAAAGAAAAAGCACAGGCTAGGGTGGGTTCACGTCATGGATGCTGACTTTAGGGGAAGGGTCTTGAGAAAGCCTCCCTAAGGAACGGACAACTCAGATAACATCTGAAGGACAACTAGAGTTAGATAAGGAAAAAGTGGTGAGAACAGTTTTCCAGGAAGAGGGTAGAGCATGTTCAAGTCCCAACATCAAGAGAGCACTGGGCATAATTAAGGTTTGAAAGTAATCCAGCCAGGGAGAGTCTGCTGAATAAGGTGATAAGGGTGTTTGTAAACCATGGTAAGAAATTTTAACTTTTCCTAAGGGTGATAAGATACTTTCAAGCTGGGGGTTTATATGATTTGAAGGGCATTTTTTAACGGTAGCTCAGACTGAAGGGTAGAGACTGGATTGGAGGAGGTTAAGATCTGATGCAGGAGGAACGAGAAACAGACTCTTGCATTCATCCAAGGCAGTGGACAGTTTTAGCTGGGGCTGGTCGTGGCAGTGGGGGTGGTGAGGTTGAAGAGAATGTTTACTGGCAGGAGTTGCAAGATTTGGGCAAGAACTGACAGTGGAGGGTGGGGGAGAAAGGAGCGTCCCTGGGTTGAGCATCCGCTTTGAAGGTAGGGCCACCAGTCCCTGAGCTGAGGAGCCATGGTTCCTCAATGTGGTTATCAAGTGACCTGAAGCAGATTAAATTGATTTTAGGTGCTGTGCACAGCATGAAAACACAGACCACGCTGCACACCCCGCTGTTCCCAGTGCCTTTTTGACCCCTTTCACTACATCAAGGAAAAAGTCTCATCTCCTTTTCTTTTTTATCTTAATAAAAAAGGGAGTAACCTCAAGTTTACTGCCTTCTGTTGGCAATAACATAATTTTCATTTTACCATACTAGTCTCAGTGTCTGTATTTATGATACTGGTTTTTGATTTATGATAGTGTTTTAAGTTTCCTTTATAAGTATGTTTATTGTGTTAAGAACTGATTTTTTTTTTAATGAGGATGCTTTTTTTCCTTATCTTTTGGCTGTGCCACCTAGCCTGTGGGATCTTAGTTCCCTGACCAGGGATAGAACCCAAACCGCCTGCATTGGCAGCGAGGGCTCATAACACTGGACCACTAGAGAAGTCCCAAGAACTGAACTGATAGAGAAAAATATTAAGGACTCTAGGATTCACAGGGCTCCTAGAATGTGGGAAGAACTATTAAGATGGTATGTAAATGACTGAGCCTTGAGCCACTTTGCTGCAGAGGACACCTAAACTTGTCTTCAGTCAACAGCAAATAGTCGTTGGATTGTCTTGTATGTTAGAGGGTGCTTTTTCTAATTCCACAAGAGTTACAGGGAGAAACAGCAGAGGGCAAAAGTCTCAAAGACAGCTATCAGCCACCTTGGCAAGATGGGTTGGTGACTATGGAGGTCATGACCACAAGAAAAGGCCAAGTGTTCAAGAGAAAGTGTGAGATTCAGCAGAGCAAGTCCATTTTCAATTTTAACCCCAAAGAAAAAAAGCCACTGAAACCGCATGTGATGCTTGCTTTTCAGGAGACTTTCTAATAGAAAACATATGTTTATTATTGTGATCCTTTAAGATTGTCTGTTTTTTTCCCCCTCACTCCCTCTAAGCAACTGTACAACTTGACGTTGTCGAAGCAGAAACAGAGGCGATAACCCAAGGAAATACACTCCTCCGAGCCAGGAGAACCCCCAAGCGTTTATCTGTGACATCAGTTCCTTCAGGAATGGAAAAGGTAAAATGCTAAAACAAACTTGTGTCTAAAGACTCACATGGAAGTCAATGTTCAGGGCTGTTGTAAAAATAAAGTTCTCTGCCATTGAAAGCTGCCCTTTGTGTCTCCATTCCTAGAATTCAGGGCACAACAAGTGGACTTGCCAGGTCTGATTCCTCTACTTCTGACCTCGAATGGTTCAGCTTCTGCTATAATCTGGGCAACAGTAGGGTTTGCAGCTTTATATTGACTTGGTCAGCTGTTCAAATATCAAATTGATATATTAGCATCTGGCATATCATGTGTGCTCTGTGGAGAGATATTCTCCGGACTAACCCCGCAGAATTTCTGCAAGGATGCAAACATTTGTCCAAAACAGTAGCCATTAGCATATGGCATATGTACTTTTAAGCCTTGCATATGGCAGGTTGTTGTTCAGTCCCTCAGTCATGTCTGACTCTTTACAACCCTATGGACTGCAGCATGCCCGGCTCCTCTGTCCTTCACTGTCTCCGGGAGATTGCTCAAATTTATGTCCATTGAGTCCATGATGCTACATAACCATCTCCTCCTCTGTTACCCCCTTCCTTTGCCTTCAGTCTTTCCCAGCTGATGTGGTAGTACACCTGAGAAATTGAATTTTAAATTTCATTTCAATTGAAATTAAAACACAAATAGAACGTGTGTATACTATAGACAGTGCAGCACTTGATGATCCAGGACACTCCAACCCAAAGCTTATACTTATCTGTACTTAGATCAAGTTTGTGACTAAATTGCCCATGCTATTTTTTGATAGAATCTGAAGTATTATTTCTTTAGACATAATGAGCATTTATTAAAGCTGACTATGTTCCAAACCCTCTTCTAAGTGCTTTAAAAATATCAACTCAGATATTCCTTACAACAGCCCTGTAAAGTAGATAGCAATAGGTTACTGCAATAAGTAGGATATTATTTTAGGGATGGCAATGAGAGGTTAAGTAATTGGCCCAGACAATCGGAAGAGCTGGGCTTCAAACCCAGGAAGATTTGACTCTACGAGTGCTTACTCCTAATTACTATGCTGTTCCTGCTGTGCTCAGTCGTGTTGACTTTTTCCAACCCCTTGGACTAAGCCTGCCAGGGTCCTACGTCCATGGAATTCTCCAGGCAAGAATACTGGAGTGAGTTGTCATTTCCTTCTTCAGGGAATCTTCCCGACCCAGGGATTGAACCCGGGTCTCCTGTGTTTCTGCATTGCAGGCAGACTCTTTACTGCTGAGAAGAGTAAAGCACTGGGAAGCCCACAATTACTATGCTAGGTACTAATTGTACTGTCTATTATGGTAGCCAATTGTCACATGTGACTATTTATATTAATTAAAACTAAATAAAAAGAACAGTCTATTCCCTTCACTGCACTAGCTACATTTCATGTGCTCAGTTAACACATACAGCCAGTGGCTATTGTATTCGACAGCACAGATAAAGAACACTTTCATTTTTGTGGGAAGTTCCATTAAACAGCGCTTCTCTAGTGCACTGCCAGAGTGTACCAGTATTAGTTTTGAATTTTGCCTCTTGAGTGCTGGGTTCATATTTATCATATTCCTAATATGTGCTGGGCAGTTCTTACGTTTGGGGGCTATAAAGGTGATCCAATGGCCCTTGTCCTGCCTGTTTCCATGGAACTTAGAGTTTGATGGAGAAGATGGACATTAAACCAGAATGTTCCCATATGCTCTCATATGTTCTCATATATTTGAATCGGTTGTCCACGTTTTGAAATTAGAACCATTCAAACAATAGTCTGGATTTTCAACTTCCTTTTGAAAAATAAGAGGATTTGGTGACATGGAGCCTACAGCTCCTCCAGCAACAGCAGGAGCTACTCAGAGGCCACCCCCTTTGCAGGAGGCCTGTTCTCTCCAGTCCATGCCAGCCCGACTGAGCCTGTTTATCAAAACCTGCCTCACCCTTCAAGACATTTGACTTTTTAATAACGGTATTCAACACACAGAAATAACTTAAGTAATTACCAAGCTAAGTGCTTAGTAGAAAAAAAAAAAAAAACAATGCTGGGTTTTATGAGCGAGAAACAAGAGGAGTTGTGCTCTGGTTAGATTGGGCAAGGTTCTGCAAGTGACATTGAAGCTGGGGTGAGCTGGGAGGGCTTCCCAGATGGCTCAGCAATAAAGAATCTGTCTGCCAATGCAGGAGATGCAAGTTCCATCCCTGGGTCGGGAATAACCCCTAGAGGAGGAACAGCAGCACACTCCAGTGTTTTTGCTGGGAAATTCCAAGGACAGAGGAGCCTGGCAGGCTATAGCCCTTGGGGTCACATGATTGAGTGACTGAGCATGCACGCAGGAGCTGGCAGGGCATGGCAGAGGTTCCACAGACTCATTTGTAAACTCGGGCAAAGGGCAAGACCCAAATGTGATTGCACATCCCACTTTGTGTAGGTCTCACAGTAGTCCTCATGGTAATTACTAAACATAAGGGGAAGGAAGAGTGAACCTAGTAAGACTAAAA
This sequence comes from Moschus berezovskii, assembly GCF_049115385.1. Lineage (NCBI taxonomy): Eukaryota > Metazoa > Chordata > Mammalia > Artiodactyla > Moschidae > Moschus > Moschus berezovskii. The sequence continues at coordinate 22,960,871 of NC_142483.1, forward strand.
AGGCCATATTAGCCAGGAGCCATGACCTAGGAATGAGTTTTAACAGCACAGGTACTTGTAACCAGCAAGCCAGGGACCATGGGAAGGGCATCAGGCATGCAATGAAAAGAACCCAGAGCTTTCTTTTTTATGTTTGAAACGTGTCTGCCGTGAAAATAAGGAAGCCTGCAGAAAAGAGACCAGATTAGCAACTGGATCCAGTGATAATGAGCTTTCTGGGGCACTCGTCTACAACAGCCCCACACTCTGGCTGTGCTCAGCGGCTACAGAGGCAATTTCTTCTTCTTCCTCTTACAAATGACCTGCTTTTTTTCCCTGACACTGTATATTCTTTTAGAACCAGACAATCTCATTTCTCTGCACCCTATAGATCTCTTCAAAGAGAGCTCTGGGCACAAAGGAGATGCATGGGGCGTGGAGAATAGTATGAATACAGCCTCCAATCCAATGTTGTTATGTGGCAAATATTCGGTTTAAAAGAGGATGTCGCAAGGGTAAGAGTGTTCACTGAAGCACCGTCAGAAATAATGGTGGCACTCCTTAATCTGATGTGTTTTTTACATTTTTATGATAGGTTCCATATTCATCAAAAAAGAGACCACACTTTCCGGTATTTAAAAGAAAGCAGCACAGCATGGAAAATATTCTCCGGAAATCAGATTTGACAGTGGGAAAGCTTCAAATGCAGGTAGTGGACAAAGGTTTTTACTTTGTGTTTCAAAAGCATCAGAGGCCTGGGCTCAACTGAACGCATAGCCCTGCTAGACAGCGTGGCTGTGGGACGAAACTAATGATTAGCATGAAGGCATCCTGTTAGTGGGGGGCATTTGAGAGTGGCTACGGGATTGCTGAGGGCACTGAGGATGATGCTGTGTGCCTACTAAATGTTCAAGTGAATTCAATTAAAATGAAGGCACACACACACAAGGGTTTGAGAAGAAATGAGACTGTCTTTAGCACTGGGTGGTAAATGCATGTTTTCAAGCTCTGTTTGCTATGACTTGAATTAGAATAATACTTTGGGACTTGCAGACATCCACCAGTTCCTGAACTCATCTCTCAGGAAAAATAGCTCTCCCTTGGGTGTGGACAAGGCTTTCTAACACATGGCTTCGTTTCTTTGTTTTGGGCTGTCATAGGTAGATGACCTCATAGAAACAATGACAGATAAATCCATGAAGTTATTGGCCTAAAGACATGCTGAACTTGAACAGTGAGTTTCTAGGGGATGAAATTCTTCAGTTTTCTAAGCAGTTCCAGAGGATGTCCAAGCGAACCATGAGAAAGTATAAATTGAAAAATGTGTGTTTCCCATGTGCCTGGTGCTGCTTCTGATTCTGATGGCATAAAAGTTATGTTCATAGGAAATCTTATCTCTTGGTACATAATCCTGAATAAATTTCTCTTAATCAAGTGTGGGGGGGTGAATTTAAAAATATTCTGCCCAACAGTCCTTATAAAAATATTCTGCCCAATAGTCCTTTTACAAAAATTGATTTTTAATTCTGAGTCAATATAAGCAAATTTTTGCTTCATAATTTTTACTAATAATGGAAAATAGAAATATTTACCGGGGCATACCAATTCTACAAAGACATTTCTTCCATGATTTGCCAGATGAAATTAGAGGAAGCACTTAAAAGGTATTTTGACACTTTCACTGTGACTACTATTGAGCTAACTTTAAACCTTTGTTTTTAAAGAGTTCTTATTAAAATTACAAAAGTGTAATATTATTAAGGTATGATTCATGCAAAGTGTCATATTTCTGAACTAAAATGAATGGATAAGGATGGAACCTAGCAACTATTAGACATATAATTCAATCCTTAAGAAAAGTACATGTGATTCAGACTTAGTTTAAATTTATAAAAAGATCATAAAATCCTTTCTTGCAAGACTCTTGAAAATGACTCCTATAGAAGAAAACAGTAGAGGGAAAATGTTTTACCAAAACACTTACCACTTACCAACCATATATCTCAAGTATTAAGGACAGAGATCTAGAAAGTAATACATATTGATTGACTTTGCATCTTATAATTACTTCTTAGTCCAGTGATTCTTATCACGAACCTCTGTCATAGTAAGCATACACCACAAACATTTTGTATGTAATTTCACAAGTTCACAGCTCTCCTGAGAGCCTGTTCATGGTCTTCATTTTCAAAAGTGGTAACAATTTCCAGAAACTGACTCATTTTCTCATGTACATCCCAGAAATGCCACCTTCTCACTATCTTCCATTCATTTTGTGAGCAAATCAATGTTACCAATTAAAAACTATCTAGAATGTCAATGAGCACAAACATATTTGACTTAAAAACATTTTATTCAACATTTATTCAACATTTATTTTGGATGTTGCTTCCCACCTTTTAAATACAAAAAAGACATTTCAGTAAAAACAAATATATAATGAAGTCATCTTCCTTTGTGTGAAGAAATATGAATGAACTCTGTATTGACATTTAAAAGCAAAAGAGTTCACTGCCAAAACTTTACATATCTCGAGAGCACAACAAATTCTGAACACACTGAGATCATATTGCTACTTCAACATTCTTGGGAATGGAGAGTGATTACTTGGTCTATGGTTTAGGATCAGTTTCCATGCTTGCTTCTTGAGCTTCTTCTACCTCTGAGAGCTTTTCATCATCTGCAGTTGAGAAAGAAACATAAAACTCTAATCAAATTTGCTTAAACTATATGTTTGATGAATATATGAAAACATTTTTGTCCTTTATTAGTGAATATATTTAAAGCAAAAATGGCAAAATGGCAGCCTATGATTGCAACTGACCCACACAAGGGGGTTTGGTTTTTAAAAGTTCTGCTTTGGTTGTTGTTATTAGTTGAATTCCTGGAGGAGGGAATGGTGGCCCACTTCAGTGTTCTTGCATGGAGGGTCCCACGGACAGGGGAGGCTGGTGGGCTACAGTCTATGGGATCGCAAAGAGTCGGACATGACTGAGTGACTAAGCACACATTAGTTGAATCAAAATGCAAAATTTATGTGAGAGACTTCAATTTAAAAAAAAGTTCTCCTGGTCATTAAAATATCTACACAGGGACTTCCCTGGTGGTCCAGTGGCTAAGACTCTGTGCTCCCAATGCAGGGGAACTGGGTTTGAGCCCTGGTTAGGGAACTAGATCCCTCATGATGCAACTAAGTTGGCATGCCGCAACTGAGACCTGATGCAGTCAAATAAATTAATCTTTAAAAAATAAAATCTACATGAACATTCATTTTACAGTCATGCTACTTACTTTCCAGTGTTTGCTGAAGTTCATGGATTGTACTAAGAAGAACATGAAACTGTTTCCTTCTCAATTCCAGCTGTGTCAGTAAGAAAAAACAAATTAATACACAATCATCTATAAACCAATACAGAACACAAAGACTAATACATATCACATGCAAATACCTTATCTTCAACACTTTCTTTAATATGTGAAAGATGTTCTAATTCTTTTCCCAGAGCCTCTAGTTCTCTGAAAAAAATGAAAGTGTTATATTTTGCTAATTGGGAGAAAAGAATTCATAATTAATATCTAACTTTTTAGTTACTAATAGTATTTATTATAAAGGATAAGGAGTTCTAACCTCCATTATGGTGAGACTTTTAAAACTAAGGGTGATTCCTTAACTTCTAAATATGTACTAATTTTCATTAAAATTAAATTTTAGATAATTTTTAAAGTATAGGAAAACTTGACAATAGGATATCAAACCCTTTTAATATTTTGTCATAATTCAAAACTTTTTTTTTTGGTAAATGTGGTAAATTGCAGAATAATTAAATACCCTTTGAACTTTAACCCCTGGTCCTCTGAACCAGGCCTTTTCCCCGCCTCTACTTTCCATTCAGGCAATCCTTATATTATACCAATCCTTTTTTATGCATATATTTGTATCTCAATAATATACAGCATCAGTATATAATATTTGGAGGGCTCTAATCCTGGGTGTTCATTGGAAGGACTGATGCTAAAGCTGAAACTCCAATACTTTGGCCACCTCATGTGATGAGTTGACTCACTGGAAAAGACTCTGATGCTGGGAAGGATTGGGGGCAGGAGGAGAAGGGGACAACAGAGAATGAGATGGCTGGATGGCATCACCGACT